>NC_055987.1:127219970-132117570 GCF_018446385.1 Zingiber officinale
TTGGTGTACTTCGTTCAGTTACGGCGTGCTAATAGTCCATTAAAACGCAACGCGGTTCTATAAATTTACTATAATGATCAAAAGGAGCAATAATTAGAACATTCAAATGTAATTATGAACACAGCTAGATCAAACATAAATATTACAATTAGGTAAAGACACTTGTGAATTCATTAAGCAAGAAGCTTGAGCATTTTATAGACAAAGCAATAGCATAGAAGCTCTTGGCTACACAATAAATGGATCAAAATACAGGAAATGCCCAAAAGTTAAATTTTGAAAAATGTACTATGGGTTACCTCCCATGGACGATCTGAAACATGAAATTGCTCAATATTAGGTAAAGAAAAGACCCAATTAATGATAGCCAAATTGCAGATAAGCCGATAACCCATCATGCGATCAATGGCAATAGCAGTCATCTGCGTACTGTTCTTCCAATAGGAACTCACTTCATCTATTAACAAAACTTGCATATCCTGAGTAGCACATAACTTTGTGATGACTTGGCCATATCTTTCTAACACAGTTATAAGATGTGTGAAACTTTTTGAACCAATATCCAGAAGGGTCTGAATAACAACTTCAAGTGCAAACTTGGGCCCATGAACTTTAATTATATTTTCCTCAACCCATGGACTGATTTCACGAGCTGTCTTCCTTCCCCTAATCATGATGCGCAACTCTCTAGAAAGAGCATAACCTTGATCGTCTTCAGAATTGTACTTGAAGTTGGGTCCACTCTTTGGTGGAAGCAATTCCTCAAGTGCAGATGCATTCTCAATGCTCTAAGAAATAGATAGGTAAAATAAGACAGCTTCATTAGTCAAGATACACAAAAATAAATAAAATCACGCCACAGAAAAAATTAGATCAAATAAAGCACTAATTATATTTCTAAATTACAAGTTTAAAAATTAGTCTGCCTGGAAGCACCTAATTGATATACACAGAGCATATGCATGCTAGCACTAGCAGAAAGAAGAAACGGAAATTATTCAGGGACAAATACCAAATTTAACAGTCCAAACCAAAACCACTGTTTTTGGTGTAATTCTCAATTTAGGTTGCCCAAGTTCTAGCATCCAACCCCATATTTGTCCCAACTCTTTGTGGTAACCTTATCCCTGTATTAAGTTCGATGCAAGGAAATAGAATAATAATATTCAAATTAATTAAATTATTTTTTCTATATTGACTACTGTTCTTTTGTCTCCTTCTACCTCTTATATCTTCCATTCTAATAGATTCAACTCATCCGACCATAGAATCTATTGGTCAACTTTGAACATATCCATAGCATCTTAAGCAATTTTTTTCTTCACTTTATTTTCATCTCTTAGAGCTAATTGCTCTCTAATGATATTTATTTTCTCCTTTCTATTAATTCCATACATCCAATGTAACATTCTAATCACTTACATTAACTTTTTGAACCTTAAGTTTTCTAACAGTTTAACATGCTGATCTAGATTCATTTTCATGATAAATTTTGTTGCTGAGTATCTAGGTCTAAAACAACCACCAATATTATCATCCAAGTTTAGGACCTGCAGTTTTAGGTTTACCAGAGTTAAATACCATATTCTTCAGCTGTTAAGAGTTGTGAAGAATAAAGAAATTAATGCATAGCATCCTTGTTGTGTCTAATCAAAACCATAATCATAAATAGTTACAAAGATTTAAATTATATGGGCCATCATGAACTTGCTGTCAAAGTTGATGTGATAATAAACATCAGAATTGCAGAAACAGAATTTACTGTAGGTTAAAGTAATTTGCTCAATTAACATATGGATTAGTTAAAAACAAAAAGGAAATAGCGTGTACCTGCTTGATTTTATCCCAGTATGACAAACGAACTTCCCTTTCTAACACTTCTTGTACAAATACTCTCTGTGGCGCCCATCTTGGAAGATCTTTAACATGAGCCCATTCTTCCCAAGGCCAAAAGTACTGAAAGTTTGACCTACACAACCAAGATATAATTATCCAGGACAATGAAACACACGAAAGCATATGCATTCCAGTAAATGCATTCAATTGATACCAACATAAGACTATCCCATGTAAGACTAAGGCACTAGGATTATAAATAGCAGAGAGATATATATATATATGTCAGACTAAGGAACTAGCATTATCAATGACAGTGATTCAGCCTGCCTCTTATTTGCATTTCCAGCAGCATTTTGGAAGACAGCACTAATTGCACAATTCTTTTGTAGAAGCCGTGTCCAACAACATTCAACATATTAAGAATAATGATCCTTGGATGAGAGAATGTCATTTTGCAACTGAAGTTAAGACAGAGTGATGATTTACAAATAACAAAAGGTATAAGATAATTCTCTTGGGATCCATCCCGTTTCACTAATGGTTGTACACGACATCCATCAACTTACGAAATACAACAGGTTGCTGATCTTCCACTCCCATATTGTTAAACCCTTGACCATTCTCTCTTTAACCAACAATTTGGCTCCTCCCCCCTCCCTCAAGAAGTCTTCATGCCACCACTCTTCAGTCAGCTGATTTCCCCTATAGGAAAATCCCATGCAATCTTTTCCCCAGCAGTTGTCACCCCTTTCACTATACACCTCACCACTCTGATGTCACTCTAGCAACTTGTTCAATTCTCCACTAGTTGACTGAACGCTCCCTATCAACTCTATGCCCTCACTATTTCAAACTTACACTCTTGATTGAAGCCTGACATATAGGCAATCACATTACACTCTGACAATTAGCTGTTGTTACTTGTTAACCATATATACAACCTTCTTACTCTAACCTTCTTTGCTGGTTACTATCCCTTGCTTCCAATTCCAAAAGTGAATGTTGCATTGCTGCGCTCTTCTGTTATTGATGGTTGTCAAGGTATGTTAAACCAAGCAAGATCTACTATAACTTGTTGCAAAATCTCTCACGCTGATGAAAATTGTACACTGCAAGTCTGCAACGTAATAGAGTGAGACCACAAAACCATACGGAAAAATGACTGACTATGCCCATTGTCATCTTATGCCATACATGCTTGACTATGGCTCATGTGTAAAACAACAATAGTAAAAACTTGAAATAGGAGATCTTTTTTTATTTTTAACATTTCAACACATTTAGAATCTAATCGTTCTACATTATTCAGGAGAAAAAAATGAGATCAAACAGAAGCATATTTTCCATTTCACAGTCAAATTCCAACATACTTTGTTTTTCTTCTACAATAGATACCTATAAATAAAGAACTTACAAATGATGAGAAAACCATAGAATCAGTCTAGTGCGACATTCCATATCGAGATCAGCAATTCTATCAAAAAGGGCACGAACAGCTCCAGCCACAACAGCAGGAAATGCACCAGGTAAGGCCTAACCAAACGAGAAAAGCAATTCAAAAACAATCATTTAACTAGAAACATTTAAAATTCTTTTAATGCAACCACTGAAGAGGAAATCCAACATAAATTTCCTAATAGAATAGAAATAGCGTCAGCTATACCAGTGTCGTCATCATGAACAAAGCATGTTGGCAACTATAACACACGGTATGAAACAAAATTTAATTTAATTTATCTTTGTGGTTTTCGGTGCATAAAGGACAAACTAAATTTCAATATAGAAATTAAGCATATGAAAATTAAAGTGGCATATAACACATGATAATACTGCTAATCAAGTGCCAGTAAACCATTAGAAGAAAAAGACAGACACAAAAGCAGAATAATAACAGCTCAATAGCTATACACTAAAAGTAAATTAATAGATAACCAAAGTGATTTGAACTATGTTCTAAAGCACCATGAATATAACACTAACATGTGCCAGTTTTATGGCAATAAAATGGAGACAAGTGAATAAATTTAAACTTCAAAATGATCAACAAAATATCCAGAAAGAACAAGTAGTTATGGAGCAGCTAAAATTGCACAAAAAAACTGAAGGTTACTGCTGTTATGAATCTCGGAACCTAAATGCAAACAGCATATAGAACTACGGACCAACTTGTAATTTTCACATTAACAACATAGGCACCAGGATCTATTTAGGAGAACATGGTATCAAAGCCAAATTTCCTAGCGGCCATCTTCCACCATGACAACCAGCTGGTGTCAATTCTCTAGCACATGCAAGAAGTCCCCGGGGCTATGATGCTGTGATAGGATATCTAGATTATCACTCAGGCATCAGTTATTCGATCCCCAATTATAGCATATTTGTAGAAATTTTTCCTCCAAATGAGGAGCGCAACCAAAGAATCTTTTGGGCTGGCCGCCGCGTGTGCTTCCCGATTTACCTTGGTGGCAAGTGGGAAACTTCCGTGGGACCGGGCCGATCACCCCAAGGATAGTCAATGAGGCTAATTGGGTTTATCATTTTTTCAAGCACATACAAGAAATTGGAAGATTTTCTCAACAATGAATGCACACAAAACCTTCAAAAACTATTCAATTTGGCCACATTACTAACCATACCAGCAAGTCACAGCACTTAGTAAGGGGGGACCAATCCAAATGCAATCAGCCGCAAGTCACAAATATGGAATGGATAAGCACTGGTCTGAGTCAAGAACTGTTAAAACAATCAAACCCACTGCAACAATTATGGTTAGTCTGGTTGTCTAAATTTTGGCTTATTTGATGTTTATGATTGTTTAGCTTGACCTGCTTGATTTTTTTACTAGTCCCAATGATCTGCACCCATTTAGTTCTAGCAGACGATATCTACAAAACCCAAGCATTGATTGTCCAGTATGTGTTGGTGCAGGGAGCGCCAGACGATCGAACCTGTGTTTTGATAATGGCAAAGGGTTCAAAGTTAAGGTTACTTGTTGTCTAACAAGTGTGAATGAGCTTGTATGAAAGTCCTAGTGAATTCTAAACAAGTGGAAAACCCTAAGGGGAGGTAACCCTAGGTCCTAGGGGGTAGTAACTCTAGGTAATGGAAAATCCTAGATGCGGTTAGTCAACGAAATTCTAGTGCGGAGGACTGGGCAAAGTCTTGGCGGGTCGAGAACTTTGAGCAAAATCCTAGAGTTGAGGATTATAGGTGAAAATCCTGGTGGTCGCAGACCAAGTGGAAGTCTGGACGGATCGTGAAGCGGACGTTCAGCATGAAATCCTGAAGTCTCGGACGCTAAGCAAAAGTCCAAACGATCTGGGGAACCGATCGGGCAAAAGATAATTTCTCCTGAAAGGAGTAGGTGAGGACGTGTTCCCCGTTGAGGGAACAGTAGGCGTCGGTTCGACTTAGGATTTCTGAGAAATCCGAAAATCATAAACCGGATAATCTGAAGACTGTCAACTACTTGATTATTCATATTTTATTGTGCTAACTTTGTTTTGCATGGTATATTTTGCTCGTGGACTAATATGCATTGCAGGAAGGGAGATGCACAAGGAAATGCTTGGATGAACAGTGTCTGAGGCGCCTCCGGGGTTGTTGGAGGCGCCTCGGGTGCCTTAACCAAAGCTTTGCGTAGGAGGGAGCAGTAGGCGTCTTGGATCAGGGATGGAAGGCGCCTTCCAGGAGCTTAAAGGCACCTTCAACCGGATAAGTTTCGCAGCTTGCGGAAATTATCGTCTCCGACGCTGCGGGGATAAACTTCACAAGAGGCGCCTTCAAGGAGGTTGAAGGCGCCTTCGACAAGTTATAATTGCCCTCTTCAAGTAGTGCATCACACACAACGAATTCTTACAATCTTCCTATTGTGTGCTGCTCCAAAGACAAGTCCACGAGGCTGTAACACTGCTTCGACGATCGAAAGCTTGCATCTTCAACTCTCTAAGTCCTCGGTATAATTTCAGTTATAGCACTTAATCTATTTTCATTGTAAATTGTAATTGTCTTTGTAATTTGACGGATTGATAGTGAATTGCCCAAAGTAAACACTTAACGAGTGTGAACCTTGGAGTAAGAGTCGCCACTTGCTCCAAACCAAGTAAAACCAACTTGTGTCATTGTTTTGTTTATTTCTTTATTTCCGCTGCGTCTATTTCCGATTGCTTTAAAACGAACGTGAAAAAGCCATAAGTGTTATTCACTCCCCTCTAGTATATCTCAATCCTACAGTATGTTGCATGCATCTGTTTAGTTTATAAAATGCATCCAACTTAAATAATCATACAAGGTAGAAATCAGGAATAGTTCCACAATAAAGCACAAAAAGTAAGATATTCTTACCATTTAAAAGTTAAATCATCTAAAAGTTACATGGAACAAACTCTTTTGTACAATTAAAACTGATAAAAAAGTCCTTGTGAAAATTGGAACTCACCTTGCACAGATCAATGATTACCAACGTGTAATAGATGGGCCTAAATGGCGGCTGAGGAAGAAACATTAGCTGAAAAGAAATGAACAAAACAAAATTGAACATGTAAGCATATACTTCTGGCATACACCGAGAAAATGAAGTGTTAAATATCTTGATTGGACAAAGGGAACAGAATAAGATCATGAAAATAGACAACACTTAACACTATTTAAGCTTCTAAAATGGATGAACTTAAATAAATGAACAAAACATCAAACTGAGATGGAAACTAGAATTGCATCTAAGGTCCATAACCCAGAAAACAGTTCCAGGAAGTTGTGGACAACACATCTCAAGTCTAAAGATGAAACATGCCCAGACATAGGCATTCTTTTTCATATAACTAATGTAGCAACTTCCAGTTGGACAAGTGAACCAAAGACAAGAAAAATAATGATATATCTATATTTTGTCATTTGAACTAATGCATGAAATATTTACATTGGGATATGTCATGATAGTCAATGCATGCTAGTTGTAGATAGTAAGTTGGTCATCAGACAGTGAGGTACTATGGCATTCCGCCTTTGATCATGTAGATGCTATGATTAGGCTGTGTTGATGCAATTACATTGAAAGGCTCATAAACATCATTGTGTAAATAGAAATTGACTATACACGTGCAGTGATCCTATCCATACTGGAGAAACTGAGTGTGATCGTAGTGTCCAAATAGGTGGAAACCAACAGATCCTATGCTCCAACCCACTTAATGAAATGTAGCTTGATCATGATAAGTTTCATGCTAGCAGAGTTGCCTTAAGGCATTACGTGCAGCAGCAACATAGGCATTCATGTGATACGCTGGTATAGAGTTGCACAAACGCATTGAATGGGGTAAGGTGGGCAAAAAAAGACATTCATCCAGAACCAGAAAATAAAACAAAACCAACCCAAAATCAGTTTTTTTTCCAGTTTAAAATAATGGATTTGGTTTGATTTTCAGGTTTTAATATCAAACATGAAAAAAAATCAAGACAAACCAAACTGGCATTTAAACAAGAACCGTCACATATTTGGATAAATAAGGCAATATGAAACAAGAGTATAAAGTATTATGCAAAAGTATCTATAAAGATTACCTGAGAGAATATAGTTTCTGCCATCAGATATTCATAGCGGAATGATACAGGCAAGCTGGCCATGTATGAAGCACATTCCTTCCGGCTATCTTTCCAAGAATATAAATAAAGAAAATGTTTTATGATTAGAATTATGTAAAATGTTTTGTGTTTAGAATAATGTAGCAGAGCAGTTAATAATTAATATCTTAACAAGAAACTTGCAACATGAAAATGAAAATTGTAGATCTGATGTTTCTGAAAAAACAAAAATTTGAACTAGTAGATAAAGTTCAGGACTATGCATTTGCTTGAGCGATACTATAAGTAGAACAGCAAGAATTACAGGTAGCAAAATTCACTGTCATATAGTATGGTTTCACCGACATTGTTGAAAAGGTTTTTATTAGAGTTATAATCAACATTTTCATATTAATCCATGAAAGATAAAGATTATACTGAAAGTAAGAGTGATCATTGGCAAAAGTTGAAAAAAAAAGGTAGTAAATTAATGAGCAATTCCATGCTGGCATATTCGTCCTATCTCTGACATACACAAGGGGCAACATACAAGTTGTCATGAAAACCTAAAGTAAGAATTGTCACTGCTACATGAACCTAACTCAATGACAAAGAATATATATATATATATATATAGAGAGAGAGAGAGAGAGAGAGAGAGAGAGAAAATTGAGGCGCCTGGAATTGATCCAAGCGCCTCAATTCATTTTTTTATTTTTTATATTTTTTAATCTTTTCTAAATCTTAAATCCTAAACACATATATTATATCCCGCGAGGATCTAATTTTTTTTAGTTTTATATTTTTTTAACCCTAGAGGTAAAATCTAATTGGCTTAACCCCCAAGCTAAAAAAATTAAAAAAAATATTATTAGGCACCCTAAATATATACTCCATGAGCGGCTAAAATTTTTTTAGTTTTATATTTTTTAGCTTGAACACTATAACTCAACTCTTAAACCCTAAAGATAAAATCTAATTGGTTTAATCTTGGAGCTAAATAATATATATATATATATATATATATATATATATATATATATATATATATATATATATAAGTTCATATATCTATATGGCAGGTATCTCTCAGTAAGTAACAGAAAATCTTAAGAACAACTACATCCTTTGACAGCCCATCAGTTGTTCTTTAGAAAACTTTAAAAGAAAATGGCAGTTGTTCTTTAGAAAACTTTAAAAGAAAATGGCATGAATCTCCAAAAGCTTATCCATCATTGAAGGAAATGAATGAAGGACAATCAACAATGAAAATAATTTAATTGACTTGAATGTACATAGTGACATAGGCCCTACATAAGGCTCAAGGGAGGGATACTACTCATTAGCCATCAATATATATATATATATATATATATATATATATAAGACAAATATAGTTTGACCTCAATGATGATATACCAAGGACAACCAATGAGAAAAATGCCTCTGATATAGTAAAACTACGCAGAAGGTTTGTTAACAATGAAAATAAGAGCATGTCTCGAAAAGAACAAATAGCAAAATCAAAGATCAGATGTTAATGATGTCAGGAACAGAAATAAGACAGCTGACAATCTGTCCGCAATGGTCTCATTTAGAAAGATCCAAAAACTGAAGTATAAAAGGCTAGGATATTATGTATAATAATGTTTTCATGGTCATTTGAACCAAGTTTCAGTTATGCAATGAATATACTGAGTAGCATGCAAATAATTATAGTCTCAATAACAAAAAACTTGTCATAAGAGAAGAATTATTTTCTGAGGCACATTTAATACGACTTGATATTTTTTTTGTTTTTTCATTATTTACCAATGTTAGTTGCCTTTACTGAGACATCATTTTGATTCTGAGAATCCTTCTGCTGAACCATCTCACAATTATTTAAAACTCAAGAGAAGCTATGTTAAGACAAAACATGGGAGTGATATAACCCACCATCCGTTGAAGAAAAGCAGCACATCTAACAAATACTCTTCCACAATGAACCGGTCAATAGGCTGTATATGCTGTCACAGAGAGAGAACATTAGAATTGCTTCTTCGAGGAACAGATCAAGCAAAGATCTACAACATGACTATAGGAAGATATTATGCTGTAAAACAATGAAAGAAGATGCAACTCTAGCATCTGAATGAAGATTTTAGACAAACCAAACAACACAGAACTGGTCTAAGCTTCCTTGAAGGAATAAAAAGGATCCTAGGCAATTTGAATTAATACAGGCTTTTTACTTTAAATATGAAATTGATTCATGATCCTTCTCAACTAATGTGATCACACTTTCTACTGTCTAACTCAACATATTATTTCCAATTTCTCACCACCATGCCCTTACTAACTTTCCTAATTCAGATACCTAAGATTCTCAATAGAAACCTTTAGAAAGGCTTTTAATTACAGGAAAGTGTTAATAATTCTGATTCAGTCAGACAAATTGGATGATTATCTCCAGAAAATACTTGTAACTCAATTTTTGATCTGCTATTTTTGAGTCAAGGAATAATAGATATATAGAATCAATATTGATATATCCATCCTGTTATTAAACCCAGTCAATCCTTTTCATATGGCTCTCGGTCATCAATTGTTTAGAAAAACCTTGGTGCTTAATCAGCTTAATCAAACATTTCCAATAGATGAATTCATCATTAGACTGGCATTTACTGGATAACATTTAGGCATTAGCCCTATAAGACAACAAATTCTCCCAATATGTTTGACATGCGCTACTGCTTCAGCCTTAATGCAATATGCATGTATCCATCCATTCAAATTGTAGCAAACCATGTTCATCCAATCAGAACTGACATTTGATTTTTCAAACTTGCAATTCTCTTCCTTCTTTCAATTCCATATCCATCAAAAAGTGTAAAAGAAAAAAATTATAACATGAATGTCCACAAGAATTTTAACAAATTGACCGAGATTTCAATTCCTACCATAATGATTCAACTCAGAGAAGAAGATAACATATATGATGGATATAAATCACACATAAGTGACTAAGAATTACTGCTCAAAAAATAATAAACAACATAAGATGAACAGGGGAATAATCAACCACTAAAATGCTGGTGTATAGTTTCAGTTCTCATAATTGATTTTGGTTCAAGTGAGAATTGGAAATTCAAAGAAGCCAAAAATCAAACTGATTACTTATATCAGCTCCCTTAATAAGTGTGCATGGAAGTAGACTATTAGTCATAAACATTGAATGTGTATCTACCTCAGTTTTGCTTGAAGGGAATATGTGAAGTCGACGGAGCCTTTGAGGATACTTCAGCTTGACTTCATAATTATCTTTTTCTCTGGATATTGTAGACTGTGAAGTTGCAGATTGCTTTGGACAGCTGATATGAGGAAGACTGTAAGATTTTCCAGTGACCAATTGCTCTTCAAAGGATAGATGAGGCCTTGGAACTGCAAATAAAATAGAGCAATATAACATACCAAATGCCAACAATAGTTCAATAATCTGTTATAACTTGATTCAGATGAATAGCCAAAAGAAAACTGTACTTATATTTAACATCTAAACATAAAAATACCACTAGACTGAAGAGTAAGTTAACAATAATTCATGATGACCAGCAGGTAAAGAGAAACATCTCATTTTACCAACAAATGGATAGGAATGTACCTACTGGACACAACTAAAATTAACAAGAATAGAAGATGAAGATGATGGGTACTGAGAAGCCACACATTGATAATCTATTAAACATCAAACATTCCCTTTTAATAGAACAGGTATAACTTGCATTAGTTAAACGTTAAGCGCAGTTGCATTTTAAAAACAAGGTAGTATTGACGAGCAGCATAGTTTGTTTGGAATATAAGAGAAACCAGTAATCCTGTCCTTCGCTTTCTTAGCAATAAGGTTCAGAAGATAAATTTTTTTCCACATGTAGTTCTACAGCCATGTTGAGGCTCACTGACTACTTTCAAGAATGTTTAACTGAATGTTAAATTGCATGGTATCAAGTCCATTATTTTTCAACAAAGGAGGTTAGTTATAAAAGATTATTAGCAACAAGCATCTAACTAGCATTGCATAAAGGTGCATTTTAGGATACATAGGCTTAAAGATCAAAAATCAAAAGGTTTCTCTTCATGATAATGTAATTAAGAAAATAAAATAGGAATGCTATAGTTGGCAGTGTATGTGCAACTATTATTATTGCACAATAAGAAGAATCATCATTTTGTTCTATACAACACAATTACAAAATTGAGCACTATCAACCATCATGATGGCATTGAGTAAAAACTAGATTTGAATAAAGCACCAACCACTATCAACCTTCCATCCATTAGAGGAAAGAGCTTGTATACGATCCCATAAATCTTCTAGAAAATCCTGAAAATAAAATACAATGCACAATTACAGTTTTCTTAAAGTAATGAGAGGTTAGAAGTGTTCAATACATTACAAAACAATGAAACAGAAAAGTTTGCAAAATGGCTAATAAAAACTACAATACTACCTACATACACAACATTCACCACACTCTTCAGATATAGCCTATCTGCATAAATATAACCAATCTAGGATTCTATGAAGAATTAAGAATCAAAGCACCCTGACATGGTATATCATTAGCACCATAATCTATTACAAGAGATAAACTGTGAAACACATGAACACTATAAGTTGGCAATGGTTAGTGCAGAACGACTTTGAAGGCCAAATAAGATTACCTTTTCAGTGACAGATTTGTCTCCATCATTCTCAAATGCAGTGAAACTATTATCATACGAGCGCTTCCTGACCAATAAATAAGATTGTATCTGAACAATGACTCGATCAAACTCCTCTGGCACT
The DNA here is from genome assembly GCF_018446385.1 of Zingiber officinale. Lineage (NCBI taxonomy): Eukaryota > Viridiplantae > Streptophyta > Magnoliopsida > Zingiberales > Zingiberaceae > Zingiber > Zingiber officinale. The sequence continues at coordinate 127,232,197 of NC_055987.1, forward strand.
TGCTGCAATCCAATGTGATGGTTACACTTTATTATAGCAGAAAGAGAATAAATATACCTACAAATGACTAAATTAACGGAGATAATGTTGTTAATGTACTTAGTTCCCTATTGAAAAAAGAGAAAAAAATAAACTGAATTATGCAATGATAAATGTTTTTGGACAGGGAAAGATGCCTGCCACATGTAAAGTCCAACTTCCATTTTACCTGAGTACTCAATTGGATTGCCACACACTCAGGAGAAAGCACTCATTACTGTTGATTTTCCAGACAATTTTTTCCTTTACAATTATCTGAAAATGACATTGTGTATAATTGTATATGCCACGAAATTAAATTGTGTCATGTGTTGAAGTGTGATGCCCTCAGCGCCTTAGCATTGGATAAATTTAAGGCAACAAATTTCAATAACAAGAAGAAATGGAGACAATCTCAGGAGCAGAGTGATTTGAAGTGCAATTATCATTTCAATGAAGACCTTGGCAGATAAAAAACCTGGTGTTTGGTGTCGCAGAAACATCATCTCAAGGCATGCGTAAACTTTGATGACATCAACATCATCAAATGCTGAAACGTGTAGGACCATCAATTGGTAAGGCACAAGTCATATTAAGTCCATGATGATCCCTAAGTGTACATAGTGAAACATTTTCCTATTTTGACTAGAGCTCTGTGTCACCGCTGTGCATGAAGGGATCCCTCACAAATGGGAAACAGATGGTTAGACACTCAAGTGATGCATTGAAAAATCATTGGCACTCAAAACAAACCACTGAAATTCTTTGGCAAGTTGTTGAAGCAAAAAAATGTGGTACAACTTCCTACTCTTGTCAGGCATAAATCTATAATTAGTGAATCCTAGGTCTATCATTATTCGCCGGATAAGATCTTCAACCCACCCTTCCTTCCTGTCAAGCACACGCTTTCATGCTGAGATCATTATTGTTAAAAATATCCAACGTGCTTCTGATTATACCTATGATCACAGTGTAGATCTCCAAGTTTCAATACATTATTTTAGCATCGACACCGATATTCAGAATGCATGACTGTAGTTTGACAGAAATTCTATTTCTTCATTGATAGGATATCCTCCTTATATACAAAAATAAATCCCTTAAAATTAGGGCTGCGATAAGTATGAGCTAATTACAATACATCTAGGAAATAAATCCCTATAAAATAGGGATAAAATAACAAGTTGCCTAGTTTGAATTTCAACACTCCCCTCAACCTAGGCTATAAATGCTCTCCAAACCCATAATTGAGCTCAGCTCGGAGATGTTGGGTTTGAATAATACCTTTGTCAAAATGTGTCTGGTGTTTTGAAGGAATATGGCGGCGCATGATGTCTTCATTTTCAATCTTCTCACTAATGAAATGTTTGTCAATTTCCACATGTTTGGAACAGTCATTCTGAACTGGATTCTTGGCAATGGCAATAGCTGACTAATTGTCACACATAATTTGAATTGGACCTCTTGTTTTTAGCATGAGTTCCATTAGAATCCGTTGTAACCAGATTCCCTCACAAATGCCCAATGTCAGAGCTCGAAATTCAGCCTCGGCACTACTTCGAGCTACAACTGTTTGCTTTTTACTATGCTAAGGGACCAGATTTCCCCAAAGAAACGTACAATATTGAGAAGTAGATCTTCGGTTACTAGGTGAACTTGGCCCGTCAGCATCAGTGTAAACCTCTAAGGTTTGTTTGTCTTTCTTTCTAAACATAAGTCATTTTCTTGGATCCCTTTTAGACATCTCAATATTCGAATTCCAGCATACATGTGATCAATGGAAGGATTTCCCAGAAATTGTCTAACCTAGCTGACAACAAAACTTATATCTAGACAAGTGTGAGTTAGGTAAATAAGTTTGCCTACCAATCATTGATATCACCTTTATCAGCTTCCATTTCATCGGTCTAAGACCTTTACTTGGTATTAGGATCCATCGGTGTATCAACTGACTTCATCCACTCAACCACCTAGTTTCTTGTAGTAGATCAATAACATCCTTTCTTCGAGAGACAAAGATTCCTCTATGACCTCTAGCGCCCTCCATTTCCTAAAAGTATTTGAGTTGTCCTAGATCCTTGATTTCAAACTCCTTAGATAGGAGTGACTTGAGCCTTTTGATTTTTGGTTTATGATTTCATGTGAAGACAATAGCATCAACATATAGAGTTAGTACTGAGATTTTTCCATGTAGAAAATGTTTCACAAATAGTGTGTGAGACCGGAAGTAGCCATCTCTTTTAAGGACTTTAGCAAATTTGTCAAATCAAGCTCTGGCTCTCCTTAGTTTGCAAACTTTTCCTTCTATACTATTTGTCTCAGATCCTGCGAGGACATCCATGTAAACATCTTCCACAAAATCTCCATTTAGAAATGTGTTCTTCACATTTAGCTAAACCAATGGCCAATCTAAGTTAGCAGTAATAGACAGTAATACCCGGATGATATTTAGTTTTGCAACCGGTGTAAAAGTCTCCTGATAGCCAATCCCATAGGACTGGGTGTAACCTTTTGTCATCGATCGAGCCTTGTATCTATTTATGCTTCCATCTGGGTTTTGCTTGATTGAAAAAATCCACTTACATCCCACAGTTCTTTTTCCTTGAGATAGCTCAGATGGTGTCCAAGTCCCTGTGTATTCCTCTAAGATTGTCTTGCGTCATTCAGGAACTTTTAAAGCTTCATACACAAAACTAGGAATACTGATCTTATCAAGTGATGTCACAAATGCTTGGTACCCTAGAGATACATGTAAGAAAGACATATAATTGTGCATCGAATGAAGAGTACAAGATCAAGTACCTTTTCTGTGTGTAATATGCTGGTCCAATGTGGGATATATGGAACTGGTTCTATTAGATCCCGCTACTTTTCAAGTTTAACTTAGCCTTGAGTTGACTCATGATACGGCTAAGTTTCATGCAAAGACACAAGATGTTTTCTCCTCACATAGACTTTCACTATATCATGGGAAGGTGGCATATTCTTTTGAGGTTTCGAGATAGGTGGCATATGTGATTGTGACGATGATGGAGAGAAAGAAGTTGATACGGATGATGGAGAGGAAGGAGTTGATGGAGGGTTGAGTGATGATGATGGTAAGATTGAGGAAGGATTCGGTTCGAGAAGGGACTCCTAATCCCGATCCCAATACAATTTAATTTTGTTCTCCCCTGAATTGTAGTATTGGAGTAGTATGAAATGTGTTCAAAGAAGGTAACATTCATAGAGTGATAAAATTTCTTGGTGATTGGAGAGAAGCACTTACAATCCTTTTTGTTCGTTGAATATCCCAAGAAAATGCACTTAAGTGCACGTAAATCAAACTTTCCCGATATTGAGAGTGTTTGTGGACAAATGCAATACATCCAAAGAGTTTGAAAGAGATGTTGGAGATAAGTCTAAATGCAAGATATAGGTTTTGTGAAACCTAAAATAGAGTGCTAAACTTAAGAACTTTGGAAGGGAGACGATTAATAAGATAAGTAGCTATTAGAACTGCTTCTCCCTAAAATTTGGTTGGAGCGTGAGCTTGGAAGAGTAAGGAGCGGGCTACCTCAAGTATATGATAATTTTTTCGTTCACCTATACCATTTTGTTGGGGTGTATTAACATATGAACTTTGTTGGACTATGCCATTGGATTAGAGATAGGAGCTAAGGCTAGAATTAAAGAAGTCTTTGGCATTATTTGTTTTGAGAATCTGTATGTCAGCCTCGAACTGGGTTTTGATCATAGCATGAAAATTCTGAAAGATTTGTGTGGTCTTAGATTTTTTCTTTCATAAGAAAAATCCAACACAACCTTGTGTGATCATTAACAAAAAATAAGAATCATCTAGAGCCAGTAAGACTTGGATTTTTGAATGGTCTCCAAATGTCCCCATGAATGAGAGAGAAAGGTTGTGTTGGTTGATATTAACAGGGTGCATAAGTGTGTCTGGTATGTTAGCATACTGACATACATCACACTAAAAGAAATCAGGACTTTTTGTTGATAAATAATGAAGAGAAAAGATGTTTCAAATAGATGAAATATGGATATCCTAATCGATAGTGTCACATCATAATTTCACTTTCATTATTGGATAGACTACTGGACCTAAAACTATAGATTGGCTACCAATTGAGCTCAATAAAGTGGCTATGTAGGAAAAGCTAAGAAGGTAAAGTCTTGTGTGAAGTTTAGCACAGCCAATCATCTTCCCGATGCTCAAGTCCAAAAAAACACAACAATCACCAAAGAACTTAGTTTCACAGTTAAGGTCTCGGTTGAGCCTACCAACTGACACAAGATTACAAGCAAGTCCAGGCACATAAAGCATGGAATTGAGATTGATATTGCTGGAAATTTTGACTGCCCCGTTCCGACCACTTTAGTACTGGTACCATTTGCTATACGCACCATTAGATCTTTGTCACATAATATAAATGTTGAGAATAACATTCTGTCACATGTCATATGTTCAAATGCTCCTAAATTGATGATCTAAGAGAACTTGTTTGTGTGCATTGAAATAGGATTGCTAGTTGATGAGTTGGAATCTGAACTCTTAAATAGATTATTCTGTTGAAATAACTTTTGGAGCATATCTAGCTGCTCTTTGGATAAAGGAGAGCTCACAGATTTTGAATTTTCAACATACGCATGATGTGCCTTTGCCTCTTGGCAAGGAGGCTTCCAATCGACAGACTTTCCATGGAATTGCCAGCATTGTTCTTTGAGATGGCCTCGCTTTTAACAGTGATCACACCAAGGCCTGTTCTTCCATGGTCCATTGTCACATGCATTTCAAGGCTCACCAGCGTTGCGGTTTGTGGACTAACTTCGAGCTACTAATGCACTAGAATTAGTAGAGCTACTAATGCACTAGAATTAGTAGAGCTACTAATGCACTAGAATTAGCAGAGGAGTCCTCGCATAGATTCGGGGCCTCCAAGATGTAGGACCATCCCATCATTATTCATTTGTGACTCTCCTCTCAGCGCACTTCTATAAATGCTTCCCTAAGGCTAGGTAGCGGCTTGTTGCCGAGAATTCTGCCCCGCACTTCGTCAAGCGACTTATCGAGCCCACTTAAGAACTTGAAGACATGCTTTGTCTCCACAATCTTCCGATAGCAATTTCTATCCTTTGTGAGTTTTGAACATGTCTAGTTGTTGCCGATACCGATTAAGTGAGCTGTAGTAAGCTGTCACTATGGACTCCCCTTGTTGGAGACTTTGCAAAGTGCCTCCACATGAAAAAAACTCTATAGTGTTGTCACAGCTTAAGTAGGTTTTCCGGACAGCCTCCCAAACATCGCTGACAAAGGTACAAGCAAAAAATTTTCACCAATCTCCTCCATCGAGTTGATCAGCCACATCACGAAGTTATTCTCAGCTCTCCAAATGCGATGCTCTAGAGAGTCAAGATTTGGTTCTGGAATACAGTTGGATAGTCATCTTTGACCCTTCCACTCACAAACATCATCATAGATTTGGACCATTGAAGATAATTGTGGCAATTAAATTTGTGAGTAATGATGGAAAGGAGACTGCCTTCTAGAGAAGAAGGCATGACGCGAAACCGAAGGAAAATCCTGCCATGTCTTGCACTGAACAATCAGAGTTGGTAATGATTTGTCACACCGGGAAGTGAGATCAGATCGTTTGTCCCAAGATTCCCATGTCCCCTCACCGATCGAACGGGCTAGATCACATGTCAAGGATGCAGGGCACATCACGAGAATGTCATGCCCGTCCGATTGGCGAGGAGACACGGGGACATGGAAATCTTGGGACAGAGGATCTGATTTGCCTAGAAGTTGACTGCTCTGTTTATTGTCGATGACCGGAATGGAAGTTGATGTTGTTGTTGCTGGAAGAACCAGCAATCGTTGGAATTGTCTTGCGGATGGAGGAAGAACGAGCCACTAGGGTTTCTGCAACTAGGGTTTTTTGCTTTGATACCATGTAGTTTGATAGAAATTTTATTTCTTCATTGATAGGGTATCCTCCTTATATACAAAGATAAATCCCATAAAATTAGGGATGTGATAAGTATGAGCTAATTACAATCCATCTAGAAAATAAATCCCTAAAAATTGCCTAGTTTGAATTTCAACAATGACTAAATAAGACATTAGGTTTTTATACATATATCATTTGATTAAAAAAAACCCGCCTAAAGTCATACTAGAGATGACATTATGAAGACTAAAATCTCAAACAACATACATAGGAGACTCAAATTAACTGGAGCAAAAAAAAGTTGATATTGCTCACGCCAAGCGGCCAGTATCGCTGGCCCCATGGCAAAATACAAGCAAGTAGGGACATTTTGCCATAGCACAATGACCCTTTGCACGAGGAGATCAGGCACCTAACGATGCATTTTGCACCCGTTGGGATTTGACCCTCAAGAACTATTGGAGCAAACACCCATGCTCAAATTAAGCATTTTCATGAAGTTGAAGTTGTCAGAACCCAATACTATAAAGGTATCCATATGACCATATCCGTTCTATGATGGATCAGCATTAAATTACTAAAATTTAACCCAAAGACTTATACGGGATAGAAAATGATGAAATGATTAACCACTCAATAAAGGCTCTAAATTGGTGTAGTATTTGTTGGATATAACAGGTCTTTGAAATCATAGAATTATACAACATTGAATAGAAAATTTGTATTTGTGAGGATGAGATATTAAATGTAGGTCTATACAATATGGTTTTGCAAGCGTTGAATGATAAAAAATTAATACCAAACCATAAAGAGGATAATCCCAAATTGCATGACTAGCATCTAATTTCAAAAATATTTTAGGGAAGGACCCATACATATTCGGATCAATTGGAGCTCCTATATCTTCCAAAAGGGAAAAAGCTTTCTGAGAGTTATTTCATGGATCCGTAAGAAAATAGTTATGTTCTCTTGGTAAATCAAAAGTGTATAATGCCTAAAACTAACCAAAGTTCACTGTGGTGGAGGTGGGGGAAGCGGATCGAAAAAAAAAAAAAAGGAATTCTAGTTGTAAGATATCTAATGAAACTGTAGCAGGAATTGAGATCTATGATCCGATCTGCAAGGATCATGATTGAGAATTATTTGATTGTCTTTCTTCAAGGAAGAAGTGAAACATAATCAACTTGAATGCAGGACAGCCGTTCGAAATCTTAGGGAGAGACTTGATTTCTTATCTCATGTCTGCTTGCGTGAAAAAAGACCAATTGAGGGGGAGGGTTTCTTCAAACAACAAGGAGCTGAGACAAGTATTCAATCAAATGATATTGAACATATTTCCCATCTCTTCTCGAGAAACAAGTGCGGTATTTTTTTGCAAAATTATGCTCAAAATTTCATATGTGCAATTCCGCCAAGATCACTTCGTTAATTGGGGGAAGAATAAGCACGAATCGGATTTTTTTAGGAACGTATCGAGAGAGAATTTGATTTGGTTAGACAATGTGAGGTTGGTTAACAAGGATCGTTTTTTAAGTAAGGTATGAAATGTATTGTCAAATATGCAATATGATTCCACAAGATTTAGATATATTTTCATTCAAGTAGGGGATTCTACCCAATTGAAAGGATCTTCTGATCAATCCATAGATCATTTTGATTCTATTAGAAATGAGGATTCAGAATATCTCACATTGATCGATCAAACAGAGATTCAACAACTAAAAGAGAGATCGATTCTTTGGGATCCTTTCTTTCTTCAAATGGAACGAATGGAGATAGAATCAGATCAACTCCCCGAATGCCTTTTTAGATCATCCTCAATGTCCTAGCTATTTACAGAACATGAGAAGCAAATGAATAATCATCTACTTCAGGAAGAAAAGAATTTTTTGGAAATCCTACAAGATCAATTCGTTCTTTTTTCTCTTACAGATGATCAGAACTTCATCTGAGTTCGAATCCTATAGAAAGGTCCACCAGAGGAGATTTATCACTCTCTTGATAACTCGAGTGGATTACATTTGCTATGACTCTGAACCATATGATAGTTTTGCATCGTGAAGAATAGTCAGTACAAATTAGCTTTAATAAAAATTGACAAATCATAAAGCACAATGTAGTGACCAACATAATATGGAAAAAGTTGCTCGAGTCCATATATGAATGATGGATACATGGACTTTCCATAAAAAAACTATTTTTCATAACAATAAAGAAAAATTGAAGAGCATAAAAAATGTTAAACACATCAACACTGGATGAGTAAAGAAAAATGAGAATCGATGAGCAATACCAGGTGAGATACTTCCAGTGAATAAAAATGTAATACCTCTATCAATTCTGTGCCTCCCCATGGAAGACTGGACAAAATGCAGGTGACATAGAAGTCGGCACATGGCTGCCAAGACAGATTACCAGCCTCCTCATCTATAGTTAACAGAGCAGAGGATAGAAGTGTCTCAAAGACTTCAATAACAGAACTAGGGAGGACAAGCTTGCTACACATCTACACACACGCACACACACAAAAAGAAATATAAGATTCAAGACCTGATAGAACCAGGCAGATCCTAAAGTACAATTGATATTGCATAAATACAAAATTTGAGTTAGGAAAATAAATTAAAATTAGCTGAAGTGCTAGATACAAAAGAATCTCAGTAGTTTCATTCTTTACACAGTATAACAACTGGAAGAAAAAAAACTGCACCTCAATAAACAATTAGGTAATTCAATATAATCAAAGAGTAACTAGAGCGATCGGTTCTAGTTATAAGAGTATACCTATACACATTAGTTCCACTTGAGGCATTTATTGAATGATGTCAAGGATCTAGTTACAGGACAATATACTGATGTAATTGTTCACAAAAGACATAAAGAATATTGCAAATCAATGCAAAAACTTAGTAATCACTTCTTCTAGTGGTAATCACCAAAGTTGCATCTGGGAGCTCATTTCACGCATATTCTAATTGTTATTTGGGATCGAAGGAACTTTCTCATGCAGTAATCTTAAAAATGCCAATCCTGTAAAATGGAAGGAACTAGTCAATATAATATCATGTACTACATCCAACACAAATATTCACAACCCTGAATCCCAGTCAAAATAAATCCCTGTTGCTCTCACTCTCACGACTTCTCAGTGATGAACTGTATATCATTTGTAATCTTACAAAAGTGAAGTAAGATGATGAGGTAAAGTGATTGTAGAGTAAGTAGAAAAGGGACTGCAGAAGAAGGATCAGATATAAGTGTTTCGGCACCATGCTAACACATCATGCCGAATGAACAAAAAAGAAAGGGCCAAAGAACAAGGGCGAGCAGAAGCAGCAAAATAGGAAGAAGAAGACAATGAGAAAGAAGCAATAACAATGGAAGAAAAAAGAAGAATACTAAAAGACAGGAGTTTGAAGCCTTGTTCATTAATCTAGCAACACGAAGGAAGCAAGTTCTTTGTTGAAAAGCACACAGTTGACAGCGGAACATGAATGACTAACAAGGAGATCATAAACTATTTGTGAACATATCACCATGCATGGAACTCTCACACAAACACCGCAACACCCAAAATCCTCATGCAAACACTTCGCAATGGGTGAAACACTCGTACAATCTGCACCAACATCACAAAACACTCACTTGATCCTCATCAACATCGCTGAAACAAACAGACTTTCACATGGCCAATAGAAGATGAAACCAATCAGACACAAAAGAATCATTTTGAAAAAACTATAAGTACAATTTAACGGGAACATATCCGCAAAATATTAAATTATTGCTATCTTAATTTGGTACATTTGTCTAACAAAAGACACCACAACAACAACCAAGTCTTATTCCACTAGATAGGGTCGGCTATATGGATCCTTTTACGTCATTGAGCTCTATCTCCTATTATATCATCATCCTTATCCCACTAGGTAGGGTCTAACAATAAATTTTATCTTAGTTTATTGTTGCTAACCAAGCCTTTTTTTATTTTTCTCATCTTCGTTTGATGTGTGTGTTTGTCATAGTTTCACATCGCCTAACTGGAACATTTATTGGTCGATTAAGCACGTGCCTGTACCATCTTAAATGTGTCTCTTGGAGTTTATCCTCAATAGATGCAACTCCGACTTTCTCTCTAATGCTCTCATTTCTTATTCTGTTCATCCTCGTATGTGCACACATCCACCTTAATATCCTCATCTCTGCAACTTTCATCTTCTACTCATGTGCTCGAGTCATAGTATAACATTCAGCTTCATATAATATAGCAGATTACGATTTTGTAAAACTTTCTTTTAAATTTTAGAGGTACTTTACGGTCACATAAAACATCCAACGCTCTCCTCCATTTCAACCATCCTGTTTATATTCTATGTAAGACATCTCTCGCAATCCTTCTATCATTTTGCAAAAATAATCCTAAATATTTACAGCTCTTGATTCCAGGCAACTCATCATCTCCTATCTTAACAATTATCTCATTACGTCTAATATTGCTAAATTTAAATTTCATATATTCTATCTTTATTTTACTAAGCCTAAAACCTTTATCTTCTAATGTTTCCCGCTGAGATTCTAATTTAGCATTTACTCATTCACGTGTTTCATCTACCAAAACAATATCATCTTCAAACAATATGCATAATGGTATTGCGTCTTGAATGTGTGTAGTGAGTTCGTCTATAATTAGTGTAAAAAGATTGGGACTTAGAGTTGATCCTTGATGTAACCCTATCTTTATTGGAAATGCTTCAATTATTCCGCCTGAAGTCTTTTCTTTGATCGTTACGTCCTCATACATATCTTTAATTAGTTCAATATATGTTACACTAATACCTCTTTTTTCTAGAATTCTTCATATAATTTCTGGACTCTATTATAAGCTTTTTCTAAGTATGAATACCATATGTAGATCTTGTTTTTGCTCCCGATATTTTTCAATTAGTTGTCTATAGCTTCGAATTCTGGAAACAGCCTCTTGCAAAAAGCAAAATAAGGCTGCGTACAATGGATCCTTCCCCAAGATCCCGCATAACAAGGGATGAGCATTCGGTTCATTCAGTTAATTTGATATTAATTTTGTATAAATTCTTTTTATTGTTATTCTAAACAAATTTAGTTAATTCGGTGCTAATTGAAATAACTAATTTGGTTAATTCAGTTTTAGTAAAACTTTGATTTGATTCGGTTAGCCAACACTAAATTGGTTTTCGATTAATTCGGTTAATTTATGGACCGAATTAACCGAATGTTCACCCCTACGAGGAGCTTCATGCACGGGGCTGCCCTTTTGTCTATAGCTTCTATTGTCGATTTTCTAGGTATTAACCCAAATTGATTTTCGGTCACTATGGTATCTTTTCTTAATTTTTTCTATTACTTTTCTTAAAATTTCATGGTATGACTCAATAATTTAACACCCCTATAGTTTATACAATTTTGTACGTCTCCCTTATTCTTATATAAGGGAACTAAAGTACTTACCCTCCATTGATCAGACATTTTTTCGTTTTCAATATCATGTTAAATAATTTTATAAGTCATTATTCAATACCTTATTTCTCTAGGCCCTTCCATACCTCCATTGTGCATCCCATTTAAAGTTTGTTCTACTTCTGAAGTTTGAATCTATGATAAAAATTTAAATTTCTATACTCATTTGACCTACATAAATTACCTAAATTAAGTTCCCTAAACCTTCATTAAAATTTGATAAAAATGTCACTTCCACGGCTCTTTTATTTTTCCATCATTTACTAGTAACCTATTACATTCATCTTTAATACATTTTATTTGGATAAAATTTTTTGTCTTCCTTTATCTCATTTTAGCTATTCTATAAATATGTCTCTTCCCCCTTCTTTTATATCTAATTTTTTATATAATCATTCAAATTTCTTTTTTTTTGTTTTATTCACTACTTTCTTTGCCTCTTTCTTGGCTTTTGTATAGTTTTTAAAATTTTCCTCATTTTTACAAATATATAATTTCTTAAAAGCTACTCGTTTTTCCTTCACTTTCTCTTGTACTTTCTCATTTCACTAACAAGATTCCTCATTTAGTGGTGTATGTCCCTTTGACTCACCGTGTACACTCTTAGCTACTATTTTCAACTTTGATATCATCTTATCCTATATTGTATTAAAGTCACCATATATTTTATCTAATACTTGTACTCCTACCTTCTCCTTAAATATATTTTGTTTTTCAACCTTTAACTTCCATCACTTAATTCTAGAAGTCGTATATATTTTCTTTCTATTAATATTATGCTTGAGGCGTATATTCAATTAATAGATTATCGGTAGAAATTAGAAATAAAATATGTAGAAACTGTATAACCTATTAGAACTATGTTCATTAAAAGAGAAAAGAAAAGGCAAATAAAAAATAAAGACCAGTCTATGAAACAAATTAACTACATACCAGTGCTGTCAAAAACCTCAAGGATATGCGGATTTTGTCACAATTTTCTGACAACAAAGCATCCTGACAATTTTAGCAGATGCAAGTGTCAGATAAAGTTCAATACCAGAAAACATTGTTTTAGCTGGACAATAATTATAACAAACTAAAAACCCTGGAAAATGATTTTATTGCTCATTGGGCAACCAAAGAAATAGTCACATGACAATGAAAAGCTAATCATTACTTGCAAACAGATGTAACAATAAACAATTTGACAGATCAAGAAAAGATCAAATAGAAAACTCTTCGCATATTCAATTTGAAAGTACAACATGGATAGATATCAAGAATTAGAATATTACTTGTAGTTTAGAGTGGATGGCATCTACGACATCCTTTCCAAAATCTTCATTCTCTAAATTTATGAGGCCAACCTGAATGGATAAGTAAACAAACGAACATACAATCAGGTTCTTGGTTCAGAACACCTATGTGAGCCAATGACAAGATTAGCTGAATCAAAAAATTGATTTTTCCAATGTCTTTTCTGAAAAATAAGAGACGAATTGTCAAAACCATTTTTGGCAAAAGATGCATGACTGTGCAACATCATTAATGTGATGGAAAGATAACAAGACATAAAAGTCACAAATGGCACAGCATGTTGATGCGGTGCAGAAACAATTGCTGGCAAAATTATTTGTGGTGGCATTCATCCTTGTAGAGGTCCAGTTGAGGCGAAATCAAACAATGTTATGAGCATGTGTAAAGAGCCTCGCCCCCCACCGCCACACACACACCAAAAAAATACCCCTCTTAACTTACAAATCCTAGGTATGCCATTGTCTATGAGTAACCAAATATAATTTGCCACAAGTTAAAGTTAGGGCAAACCATGTCAACCATGCATGCGGATTCATAATAAGTAGAAACAAAAAAGGAGTAAAAAAACAATAGAATTGTATATAAGAATTCTGTAAAAAGGTGTTGAATGACACTCATATAGAATGTTGAATGAAAGGTTATCTTGAAATAACAGTATATTATATAATGGAATATTATAGCAACTAATTTGGCATACCAATACTGAATAAAATGGAATTTTATGTGGCAACTGTTCAGCACACTGAAGAAGAAGCTGCAAAAGAATCCATGATATCCATGTTAGCAACACTACACAGCTTCAGAACAACACTAGCAAATCTCAGTTCATGAAAATTAACAGAATCACTACAATAGGAAAAGAGTAGTACTACAACTTGTTTGCTATGCTACATGCATGTTAAGACACACATCTTGCTAATCCCAACTATTTTTGAGCATTAGAGTAAACAAATACAACATCAATATTTCTAATAATAAAGTAAAATTGTCTTTCAATAGTTAAGAATCTAGTAGTTGTAAATCAAAATGTTTGTTCAAGATTCTACACTTTTCAGTTCATAATTTTGGAAGAATAGGAAATATTAATTAATGAAGGCCCACAAATCAATCTAGAAAATAGAATGCTACTAAAGTCTTTTTATGGCCCAATAATTTAATCAACAAGAATTCATATAGCCTCTTTAGATTAGAAAGTACTATCATTTCATCATTATTGTGGACAAGATAGATGGAATGGTACTTTCCTAGTCTGAAGAACATCAACAATCATAAACTAAAAACTAAATTGATTTTCTCTATGTTCCTATTTGCATTTTCAAATACTTATTTTTCATCCTTCCATTGTATTCTCTCAAATCATTGTAATTGTGAAATGCAAAACTAAATTCTTGATGTGATAGCATGTAACTTGTAAGTGGCCCTTAAACAATTGTTTTGCAAGTTATTAACACTTCCAGTATTAATTAGATGGATGTTACTAAAAAAATATGACTTATTCTGCAGTGTTATATTTTGTGTTTGACAATATATGATTGACATATAGTTTTCCCATGTTGAATTACAAATTGATATTGATTAAATACTGTATGCCATTTTTAATAATCATGTATTATTAAAATTGTATATCAACAACATATGCCCCTGCATGTTGCATATGGCTTGTCTAGTGTGTGAGCTACTTACCTACTAAAAACACCTTTTAAAACTTGTTTTTATCAACTATGAGATACATTTAATTCCTTAGAAGAGATAATAATGAGTACTGGTCCAATTAAATTTTATTAAAATATGGCATTATTGTATCACTTGTGTGAACCACAATAGACATCTTATTAATTATATGGTTAAATTACAAAGTGATTTTAAATATAATTCCATTTCAACACAAAATCTAAGTTCAAACACTGATAATTTCCAAAAAAATTGGTTTTTATTTTCTTGTAAAAAAACGGTACCCTGGATGTCCAGAATGTTTGGTAAAAACTTCTTTAGGCTGCTATGCTTAAACATAAAACAAATAGAAAATTTTACTGATACATCATGTCCCACCCTTTTGTGCCATGAAAGGGCAATCGAGACCGTCCAAGAAAGAAAACATTACCTCAAGTATTTCATCTTTAGAGTGATCAAATTCTCGCGAGAGCATACTGTGACATGTTTCCTGTAACCAAAAGAAGAATATCGATACTTTAAGAAAAGGATATGCACCTAACAATGATGAAAATTAACAACTAACCTTGTGAAAAGCCAAAGTAAATTATATGCAAATATAAATTAAGTAGTCACAGCATCAGAAGAATTAGCCATAATCTAATAGAAAAGCTCACATTTCTTCAGA
Source organism: Zingiber officinale (assembly GCF_018446385.1). Taxonomy (NCBI): domain Eukaryota; kingdom Viridiplantae; phylum Streptophyta; class Magnoliopsida; order Zingiberales; family Zingiberaceae; genus Zingiber; species Zingiber officinale. The sequence goes on from NC_055987.1 coordinate 127,247,296, forward strand.
AAGCGCTGGGTAACATGATTCCAATGGTATAGGCCATCGGTCACAAACAAAATTCTTGTAGCACAAATAATGAGTTGCAGCAATCACAGGGAATGATGAATTTATTGCGACGAGACCGCAGACATATACTTAGAGGAAGAACTTTACCGTTCAACAAAAATCCCATATTTTGTTTTCTTCACAATAAATCGAACTAAAAACCACCTGTTGTACTAAAAAAAAAGACAACAACTCGCAAAGTCCTGAACCTCCAACTGTTTGGACGTGTTTACCCTAAACTACTCACTGAAAAACACGGCATAGAATTTGCCCTAATACGGTATCAAGCCAGAGCAGGGCGGAGCCGGAATACCAACGTTCTAAAATACTATTTAGTGAAATAACCAAAATAACTAAAATACAAAGAAAAAAAACAGAGATCTGGAAAGGGGGGCAATCAGGAGGAGAAGAACCCTACTATGTGGTCTTTGTAGTCGACTGAGCCTCCGTACTCTGGGCACTTATCGCCCACCCGAAGAAGAAGCGCCCGCCAACTGCTCATCGATTCCGGTGATCCTGAGGGTTAGTGGAGTTAGAAAAGGAGCGCCTGCAGGAGAGCAGTGAGCGTTCTGGTCGGTAGCAGTAGCAGAACGAGGAAGGAGGGTTTTGGTTGGGGACTTCAGCCCGAGACCGAAACCCTCGCGAAACTGGGCGTCGATTCGAGATTTGCATTGAGCGTTAAACCGGACCTGGACTGAACTGAGAAATCCCATACTACCAAGGGTTTTCCCCCAAATTTCCACTTTACCGATTACCATTAATAATTCAATTTATATGTAATTTTAATTTATTTTTAAATTTTAAAATAAATATATTTTATTAATCAAAATAAAAACCACAATTTGAAAAATCATTTATCGTCGGGAGTGGCTATTTTCAAGAAAATTATAGTTTATCAAATAACGACCCAACAAGGATCTTGTTGCAAATATACACAATAGTTTATGAGAGCTAAACCCTAACTTTGCCTTATAAATATAGCTTCACTGCTGAGTCAACACTCGTCTTCCTGGTCATCGCCGGCGGGTGAGTGCTGCTGCCATCGATCCGTGAGTCCTCTGCATCTCTTTACTTTTGTTCTTATCTAAATCCGATCTGTTAGTTTTAATCGATGTGTGAAGAAGCAAAGGCGATAATGCGGATGATTGTTAAGGGATTTCCTGAAGGGATAATCCAAAATCCCTCTATGATCGAAATGTACTAATGGATTCTTCTGAGCCTTCTCTGCTTCTCGCAATCTCATACATAAATCCTTCAGGTTTTCTTTTTTTGCCGAGTTGGTCCGTTTTTATCTGAATTTAGTTGAATAAACTGTGATCTGGTGTGATTGTTACTCTTGATCTGGAATCCACTTCTCGATTTCAACTCCAAATTGGAGGATTTGTATTATTTGATTGTGTTTATTGAACATTATAATATCATTTCTCCTCAAATTTCAACAAGATTTTTTCTCTCCGTCTTTTCTACTTTAAGTCAACATAAGTTGATGATAAATAAGTTTGATTGTGAGTCTTCTGCATCTCTTTACTTTTGTTCTTGTCTAAATCCGATCTGTTAGTTTGAATCGATGTGTGAAGAAGCAAAGGCGATGATGCGGATGATTGTTAAGGGATTTACTGAAGGGATAATCCAAAATCCCTCTATGATCGAAATGTACCAATGGATTCTTCTGAGCCTTCTCTGCTTCTCGCAATCTCATACATAAATCCTTCAGGTTTTCTTTTTTTGCCGAGTTAGTCCGTTTTTATCTGAATGTAGTTAAAAAGCTGTGATCTGGTGTGATTGTTACTCTTAATCTGGAATCCACTTCTCGATTTCTACTCCAAGTTGGAGGATTTGTATTATTTGATTGTGTTTATTGAACAATATAAGTATCATTTCTCCTCAAATTTCAACGAGATTTTTATCTCCGTCTTTTCTCCTTTACTTTAAGTCAACATAAATTGATGATACATAAGTTTTTATTTTCTTCCATGTAATAGAGGAAATGGATTGATAGGAGCTCCAAATGCACAAGAGTATCAAGTTATCATTCCTTTTAGAAGTTTTACGCCATTTATCAGTTCAAACATTTCTCTGCATGCTAGCAAATGCAAACATTAAATGTTCATTTGATTACATTTACAAATTATAATATTAATGTACCAAATGAGGAGATTTAATATTGTTATGCATTATACTTTTGAATTTTCCAAACTATAATAAAAAGGTATGTACCTAACTAAGACTAACTATATATATATGATTTTATATATAGTTTTTAGAATACAAAATTATAATATATAAGTATATAAAATATATTAAATTTACAATCGCAATATATAAAAATTATAATATATATATAACACATGAATCCTCCATATTTTTTTGGCAATTGATTCTTTTTTTTTCTTGAATTTAGTTTAATAAACTCTGAACCAGTGAATAAAATTTGATAGGGTTATTTAAATGTGTGTTGAATTCGGCCTTGGTAACACGATTTGCATTGGGCTAGTATGCTCTCGTGCTAGGCAACTGAGCACCACCATTCGCATGTTAGGCCTGGCCCCAATACTTAAAACAAAATATTTAAAAAATGTTTTTTAGAAAAAATATCTAAAACTTCATATACAAAATTGTAAATATATAACATTATTTTATGAAAATTCTCTTATTAATTTTTGTTTTGTTTTTAGATTTTTTATTTTTATTTTTAACAAATTATGATCACAAACATCAGGATTGTAATTTTTTCCCCAAATTGTAAGCTTTTCTGTTTTGGTGTTGGAGAACAATACGACCCCACTTGATAGCTATCACAGGGTTAAAAATTGTAGTTTCGAGTGTAATTAAGAATACCTCATTTTATAAGCATGAGTTGAAATAGTTTATTATCATTATACCCAAATGCAAAGTCACTTGCAAAGTATGATGGCAATGTTTTATATAAAAAATAAAGTAATATGACCTGTAGTGGTCCTCGAGATAGAAACATTGCTACTATATGATAAAATAATACAATTGTGACAAAAAGGTGAATCCCGTCAATCTATCCCTAGGTCAACACGAATTGTGACACCACCATGAATCCATGATACTTGTGTTTTCTGCTAATATTGTTCTCTCGATTTTTTTTTTTTTTGTTATTTTCAGTTCTCAATTATTAAACTTCCTTTTCAGTTTGGCTCGTGCAAGGAAAATTAACACAAGAAAATAAAATTATTGGAAAACTAAATAATTGTAGAGATTTTTTAAATATTCTTAACCATTTTTTTTACAAGTATAAAATGATCTAATTCATTTTAATTATAAATGAGACTAATATCATAAGGGACTATAGTTAAAGGAATCATACTTGTAACATAATACAGTGAGCCTTAATAAAACCTAAATAATTATATAAAAAATACAAGTGCATTTTCTCTGTCTCTCTATACATTTTAGATGACTGAAGTGGGTAAGAAAGCAAAAAAACGCAATTAACTTCGTGTTCATGGTGCTTTGAGTGTTAGGTTCATTCCGGGTGGTTTAGAATAAGCATAACCCCTTATGATATTATTCTCATTTCAAATTAAAATGCATTTTGTCTATATAATATGAAGTGGGCCATTTTGTACATGTCGAAAAAAATGGTTAAGAAAAATAATGGAAAATTATTAAAAAAAATCTATCATTATTTTTTAAAAAATCAATCACTTTTTTCGTGTTACCTGAAAAGGAAGGGTAATAATTGAGCACTGAAATAACATTCAAATGGATTGAATGGGAACTTACGTAGAATATTAATAGCACAAAACAAAATCTAGATTGATGGACCTAATTTCTCAATTAGATAAGCTTATGACCAAAGTTGGGGTCGTCGGTAGGTGACAAAGGGTCGTGATCGGAAGGAGGGTCCTGATCGGAAGGAGCCTGGATGAAGAAAATTTTAATGGTCGAGAGGAGGTAGAGAGTCTCTGTCTAATTTATGATGAACATAAATTTTAGTTAGAAATAGATGACGAATCAATTTATCATCCGCCTAACACATTTAGTTTTGTTGGAAAGTAAAATGTTGAGTGTGGACCATGAAAGAGTCATCGTTTAATACTTCTTATCCTATTTTTGACTAAGTAAACTCACCCTCCTTATTCCATCGACGCCAAGATAAAACCTCAAAAGATTTCCTTAGCTTTTTCATTCCTAAACAAACTAAATAGGTCATTTTCTCCTAAGGCTCCAACAAAAATCTATATATATATATATATATATATATATATATATATATATATCGGAAAGCGTGTGACGATCAACTCAGAAGTCCAGTATCCTTTAGTTGTCATTTTCATTTGGAGAAAAAAAAATCTAAATCGAACTACGAATACTTGAATAACAATCTAGATGTCTTATCATAACACAACCGAATCAGGGGTGCTCTGGTTATGACGTTGTGTCCTTTGACTGAGGTGCTAAATTCGAGCACCTTCCTGTGCAGGCTCTTATCAATTAAGTGGTACCGTTCACCCAAAAATCCCTTCGGGAGTTTCTAATAAGGGGTCGTTTCGGCGGTAGTGTTGGTCATTATAAAAAGTTTACCCATATAGTTTTTTTGTCCCCGGGGTCATGGTGCTGTGGTAGGACATCCAGGTTGTCTCCTAGGCAATCAAAGGATGTTGGTCACCGCGTACGCTTCCCGATTTACCCTGGTGGCCGGTCGCTTCTCGATTTACCCTGGTGACCGGTGGAAAACTTTTATGGGATCGAATCGATTATCCCAAAAATAATCAATAAAATTAACTAGGATTTTTTTTTTTTTTTTTTAGGATGTCTTATCATAACACCAAAGTCTTGGGGTCGCCTCACATATTAAATGATTGAAGTGGGTGAGAAAGCTAAGAAGCCAATTAATTTCATGTCCATGGTGCTTTGAGTGCTAGGTACGTTACGGGTGCTTTAAAACTAATATAGCCACTTATGATATTATTCTCATTTCTAACTAAAATGCATTTTGTATATCTAACATGAATTAGGTCATTCTATACTTGTAAAAAATATGGTTAAGAAAACTAATGGGAAAATTATTTAAAAAAATCTCTATCATTATTATAAAAAAATCAATCATTTTGTTTTTTTTTTTTGGCACTACGAGAAAATCCATAATTAGCGACGGAATTAATTAGTGATCGAATATTATTTTAGTAGTTAATTAAAGATGGAATTATAATTCTGTCACAATATCAACCATTATTAATAAAAATCATATTTAATCTATTTAAATTAGCGATGCAAATTAATTTATGTGGATAACTTAGCCAGGATAAAAGGTTAATTTGGAAGCCAAGACACGTGGCATAATTTAAAGAAATATAGAATAATTATTGTGTAAAATTATATAAAGACTTGTTATATAAGTAGAGAAGGAAAGGAAACAAGGTCATCCCATGTATCAGATGAGATTTGGGATGCATCAAAGAATACTTGGGTTGTAGAAAAATGATAAAAAAATATATCGACGATTCGAAATAATAAAAATACTGAACTCGTTGGATCAAGCACTGAATACATAAAGTATACGGTTGGATCACGATCTATTGTAAAACATGTAATAAACTTGGTAAGTTTAGTTATATAGGATTTTTTTAATTATTAATGAACTTATTTTATTTTATAAAAAAATATATATATGCATATACTTTATACAAACCTTCCACTTGTTGGAAGGTATTTTATAATATACATAAAACAAGACGATACTTTTATCGATGCTTGATCAAAAATCATAGAAATAATAATATAAATTTTACCACCACGCACATTTAACAACGATTAATTTTATCAATTGTATATTAAATATTAATAATATTTCTTTACATAAGATGATAGTAATCGAGTTGCTCAGACGTCTTAGCCTGATATAGAGGGAGAGAGGTTACAAATTCTATCAAATGATGTACTAAATGATATATATTATGACATTGTCATGGAAGGAAAAAGAATTCCTTTTACGACCTTGGCTCCCAGACAAAAGTTGTATATGATCGTATGATTGCTCATAGGCTCAAGGGTCGTCTCAGTTCTTCATATACTCAAGTGGAAACATTAATATAAGAAAATCAAGAATTGGGAGATTCGGTCACAGTATTATAGCAGTCTCAGGTCAGTAAGCAATCGATTGATGATCAGGTAAAGACAACAGAAGAGTGGCAAATGTAAGAATTCTTCTCTTGCTTTCCATTAATGAGTCATTCTACTTTTCTAACGTCGCATGGTTTTGACTCATGGAGACTCAAGACTCAAACGTTCCTAATAAGTAGCTTATAATAACAACAGTTCTCTTGAGGTGTGTTGACCTTCAACTTAATTTTTTTATTTTTCACTCATAAAACATGGAAAATGGTTATGTTAATTTTAATATTATATGCAACACTAATTAAATTACATCTTTTCATGAACAATATAGATAAAAGATCATTACATAAAAAACTGGATTTGATATATTCTATCATTAAGATATGTATTCTTTTAAAGATTGTTAAATTTTTGTTGATTAGTTTTTATATTTTCTAATACGAAGTTTTAACTTTAGATTCATATATGAGCAGGATTATTTTGAAATAGAACATTTAGTGTAGTTTGAATCATGTGTTTATTTTTTTTAATAATCTATTGTATTATACTAGCAGAATTGGATGATGTGATGTCATGATGATGAATGTATTAGTTTTTGAGTTTTGGGTTGGGATATAATGAATTTGCATTATATTATTTTTTGAACCATATACAATGTTTCAAATATTAGTTTTTAAGTTAAACATGAATATTAGCTATATTGATAGCGTGGTTTGTAATGGATCGGATTTGAATGTGAAATATATCGTGAATATGAAATGTATAGTGAATGTAATGGATTTGAATCATCTAATGAATTTTGTTGAGTTAGTTGTTGAATGCTGATGGTTAATATTATTATTGAATGTACCATATAACATTAAAAGTAAATAGAATTGAAATCTTTCAATTTGGGAGCTTATATAAAAAATTTTAATTAAAATTAGTGACAATTTTTTTCGCTAATTCCTTTGTTGATTAGCGACAAAATAAATATTCTGTCGCTAATTTTTTCCCCTCTTTAATTCTAGTGATGGAAATTAAATTTCGTTGCTAAATGACGTCAACGACTAGAACTATTGTGATTGAAATTTTTAGCGATAAAAAATATTATAGTAAAAGATGATTATACTCACTGTAGGTGCCTCTCAGAGTCTAGCCCTGAGTTATATGAAGGGAGAAAAATATTGCACTTAGCGATCGATTAGCAATTGAAATTTTGATCGCTAATCGATGCTTTCCTTATAGTTAGGGATGTCAATTTCCTCTGCACCTGATGAAGGATCCGAATGAAGGAGGATATGGAAAGACTATATATATATACATACTCATGTGGTGTTGCCAGCTCGATTTCATTACAAAAAAAATATTCTTTTTATTCTCTCACCCCTTTCGCCTTCTATTCAAAACAACGGCGAAGGAATTTGGCCACACTAATATTTCCCTCGCTCCTTTCTCCGCCATCGTCATCCGTCGGACCTCGTGCTCCCGTGGAGAAAGCAAAGTAAAGGCGTTGCAAGCTAAACCCACGTTTCCACTCCTCTCCTCTCCATTCTCCATTATAAAATTTTCCACTCCACTGTCTCTTGTTCAGCTCTGTACAATAATTTTTAGCCCTGATAGATCCTACAACGCAAAAGCCTTAGCTGCTTTCTTACCAATTTTTGCTTATGTAATTTGTAAGAAGCTTGTCAAACATCAATTTCCACATTTCATAATTAATGATAATTTATTTCATTTTAAGTTGTATAATAGAAGGAAGGAAGGATTTATGTTACAATGTTCAAGAAGGCTGACGCATGCTACAAACACCTGCAGTGTCTTTGCTTTGTTGCTACACGTTGTAGCAGTTACTCTGATAGTTAACTGTTACACCTTGTAGCAGTTAACTGTCCAAGTAACTGCTATAACATTGTAGCAGCTAACTGTATAAGTCGTTTCATTTTAAGTTGTAATTCCCTCTATTTCTATTATATATTGTTTATACGTTATTCTCTTTATTGGATGTCCCGGGTGTTAAACTCATAAACTGGTAATTAATTCCACAGCTAGCGTCATAGAAGCTACTTGGAATCTTAGCTGCTACAACGCTGTAGCAGCTAATTAGACGGTTAGCTGCTACAACGCTGTAGCAACTAAATTGACGATTACTCGATTAGCTACTACAGTGTTGTAGCAACTTCTTAGAATGATAGCTGCTGCAATGTTGTAGCAACTAATTCGACAGTTAGCTGTTACAATATTGTAGCAGCTACTTGGAATGATAGTTTAGATACTATAATGTTGTAGCAGCTATTTGGAATGATAGCTGCTACAATGGAAAGTTGAAGCTACTTGGTCACCCCAAACAACCTTTTCCACAGCTAGCTACTATATTGTTTATATGTGATACTAAATGATCTATTTAATTAATATAGGGAATGTTGTATTTATTGGACGCCAATCGGGTGTTTTTAACACCTGGATAGAAGCATCTACACAAGTTCATCATTTTAAGGGCACTATACACTAGTCCTTCGAGAGTAAACAGGATGCAATAAGAGTTTTTGAGACCTACAACGTACTATCTTACAATCTTAGTAATCTTTTTTTAATAATATTTAATTTTAATGGTTATATAATTTGCAGCAAACTTGCCAATTTGTGAAACTTCAATTTTCGACATTTCATTTGATGATAAGTCGTTAATTTTAGGATTTATGTTAAAAGGTGTTGGGATGTATACTATAAGTCTAGCTTTTGTATGAACATCTGTTTTGAAATATTTTGAAATGAGAATCACTTTAGTCAAATGTCTACATTTTATATTTATATAGAGAAAATTATGTTTTTAATCCTGTAACTTACACTTTTTTCAATTTTAGTCCTGTTATGAGTCAATTCACATTTTTAGTCATGTAACTTGTAATATTTTCCAATTTCAATCATTTTTCCTCTAAAATTGAAATTTTTCAACGGAAAATGATTAAATTGAATTTGGAGATTTTGATTTTTTATGACCCATGTGCTTTTTATATTCTAACCACAAACTAGACATTTTCCGTTGAAAAATTTTAATTTTGGAGAAAAAATGACTGAAATTGAAAAATATTACAAATTACAGGACTAAGAACGTAAATTAACTCATAACATGACTAAAATTGAAAAAGATGCATGTTACAGAATTGAAAATGTAATTTTCTCTATTTATATATATGTCAATGTAGTTGTTCATTTAATTTATATTGTAGATAACATGGTGTGCGGTGCCACACAAAAGATTATGTTATCAGTTCCTTATAAATTATAAATAGTGGCTCACAACCAGAATGGATTGGGACAAACCATTGGAACGGTTGTAATGTAATTTGGTATTAGTCTGTCTTGACTATAAAATTACACTAGTACACTATGTGTGTATTTAGCAGGACCATTTAAGGTTGTTCGATTTATACTGACTACATAAAAGAACAAAACCTCTGTTATTATGGATGTGCGTCCTCTTAATCCCTATATAATAACAAGCACATATACTTAGTATTTATTTCTTTAACTTATCAATGGATGAGATTTATTCGTTAAATCAATAGGCCCGATGAGTTGGGAGATAGTATTATTTATATGGTGTGTTGTTGATTATAGAAGGAAACTGTGTCCTAATTATTTAGGTTGATGATGTCCTCTTGAAGAGTTCATAAGGATTATCGTGTAAACCCTGCAGGTGGACTTAGTTTTACATGATAATAAAGTTGAGTGGTACTACTCTGGAATCAGATGTTAATTAATTAGGTTGTTAGTAACTCAATTAATTAACGGACATATGATATCTTAAACACGAGGAGATTAACACACTCATGATAAGAAGAAGCCCATATTGTAATATGAGATTGGTGCAGTAGTTCAATAATAACTTTTTAGTGGTATGAATTATTATTGATGGACTTGGATTGGGTGTTCGGGCCGAACACGGGAAGCCCAAGCCCATCAGGAGGCCTAAACCAATTCCTCCTCTAGGTCTCTGTTGTAGCCTCTATATAAAGCATCGCATCCACCCATCCATAACTTGGTTTGGTTTAACATGATTTGGTTTAACTTGGTTTGGTTTAACTTGACTTGGTTTAACTTGGTTTGGTTTAACTTGGCTTGGTTTAACTTGGTTATAGAAAGGGAGATTTTTTCTAAACAGAATTCTGTTATTTTTCTTTCTTTGTAACCGACAGCAAGCCTATAAAATGGAGTAGGTGGTGGCTCCTAAAACCTAATTTTCACAATTCCCTTCTCCCTTCCTTGTGGTCAGCGCCTCTTCTCTCCCTTACTAGGGCTGGCCACATCTCCACCTAGGGCCGACCACATCTCTTCCTTGTGGTCGGCGCCCCTCCTCCTCCATAACAAGGATCGACGCCTCCTCCTTTCTAACAAGGGTCGGCGCCCCTCTTTTCCTTAGTGGGTGGCGGATTGGAGAAGAAGAAGAAAAAGAGGAAGAGGAAGAAGAAGAGGAAGAAGAAGATTAGAAGGTGCCCTATCTTAGAGCCTCCATTTGTAGCCGATGGTTTGGAAACCGAGAAGAGAAGGAGGATGGTGTTGTTTTGGTAGATCGTCGCCCACACGACGTCCAAGAAGAGGAGAGGAATACGACAGAAGATCAAGATGTCTTTAGCTACGAAGAAAGGTACAACTAATTCTTTAATTCCGCTACGTAATTAGTTACTTTTCTTTGTATCATTTTTGGAATACCAATACAAGAGGTCAGCGATCTTGTACTTCGATCAAGGTGTGCTTTGATCCATCAAGAACTTGCTTAATTGAACAAACACATGTTTGATCGAACATGCGGGTTGCTAGGAAAAGTTCTGTATTTGTACAATTTTTGTATAGGGAAATTTAAACAGAACGGAATTCCAGCGCCTTTAAAAAGGTGCAGAGCTACTTCGGTAGCTAGCTGCTACACGTTATAACAGCTACTTCGACAGTTAACTGCTACACATTGTATCAGCCAATTGTCGACTTCAATCAACCTTTTATTACTATTTTTTGTTATAAAATTTGAAAGAAACTTGCCAAACGTCATTTTCCACGAACTATTCAATGGTAAGTCATTTCAAAATTTATTGTAATTCCCTCTAATCCTATTATATATTAATATGATTTATAATACAACGTGCAACCCCTAGCTGTCATAACGTGTAGCAACTACTTTGACATTTATCTACTACTTATTGCCACATAATTTGACAGTTAGCTACTTAGTTGCTACAAAATAGGTAATAGACATTTATATTTGTCATGTTGTCAAAATTAAATTATCCAGTATTATAGTTTGCATGTTTGATACAATTTAATATTTTATGATTTAATTTATAACTGCTACAATTTGTATTAGCTATCAATCGGGTAGCTGCAACAACTTGTAGTAGCTACCCGATAGTAATTGCTACACAATGTAGCAACTACACTACAATAGCTGCGACACATTATAGCAGCTATCTTACATTAGCTGCTATTCGTTGTAACAGCTAGTTGATAATAATTAATATATGACCACTCATGAATTCATAATAATTTAGACCTACCTACTCCTGTTCATTGATCATTTGATCTGTCACTTCCATAGAATGACTATTCATACCTGTTATAAAACCATGGCTAGTGAACATAGGCAAAATCAGACTTTGTTAGAAGGGTAACTGTGGGTGCGCGATACTCCTATTCCCAGAATTTACAGCGGCCTTGTTTTCCTATAAAATGATGGTGTCGTAGACGCTTTTCATTATCGCTTCCACATCATCACTCTTTTATAAGCCTTCTCACTTTCTTTGTCATTCTTCCTTTCATAACATTTTTACGAGTAGCATAACTATGACACCATCTTCCCTACACCACCTTCACCCTTCCTTTCAAGGCATCCACTGTCTTTGTCCGAAATATGGTATTGTGTCTTCCTCCCAAAATAGAAATGACAAGACGATCATACTATCTTTCGTGGTGTATTGTAAGCTTTCATATGGCTATAAGCAACCAGTTTGAGGTTTAGAAAGGAATATCTTTGTCTAAACTGGTTGTGTGTCTTCCATGTTATCATCTTCCAGACTGTGTGCCTCTATGGATTTCAAGGATATGCTTTATTGATCTGATTGGTCAATCTTCTCCCACAACTACACGAGGTAAATGGAAAAGATAAGAAGGGAGATCTGCTAGTCGACTAGCATATTCTTGGAATGTCATGGTGGCGTCTATAAGCCTCAATTAGATGCCAATGTTCATACATCTACATCTGCAATACAATAAGCCAAGAAGTTTTTTGGCTCACCATTAAATTCTCTCAAAGAAATACATCAGATCATAGTGATAATCTTGATGATATATTAAAATGTTAGTTTTCACTTTTCAATCGGTAGCAGATAACTGTCCAACTATCTACTATATGTTGTAGCCGCTATGACTTATACGTTGTGTGGTTGTAGCATAAATCCTATTAAAAAAATATTTGCTAAATAATATGCTATTTTATTATGAATAATTTTTTTAAATAAATTTAAATGATTTTTTGGATATATAATGTATTTGTAGCAGCTACATTTTCTAGTAGATGGTACACCTAAAAAGATTTTCATTATGTAGATAAACTTGGTAAGAAATTATTTAAAATCTTTTTTATCTTTAATTATCTCTAATCCTAAGATATTATTAAGATTTATACTACAAGGTACAAGAACTAACTGCTACACATTGTAGCAGTTACTTTGACAGATAGTTGTTATAAAGTGTAGCAGCTACTTGGAAAGTTAACTACTACACAGTGTAGCAGCTACATGGAAAGTTAACTTTTACAATATATAACAGCTACTTAGTAAGTTGATTCATTTTAAGTTTTAATTTCCTCTATTCGTAATATATATATTATTTATACATGATTCTAAATGATCTATTTAATTATTATAGGGGAAAACATATGTTGTCTTTATTAGACATCAATCGGGTGTTTATGACACTTGGATAGAAGCAGCTACACAAGTTAATCGTTTTAAGGGCGTTGTACACCAGTTCTTCGAGAGTAAACAGGATACAATAAGAGTTTTTGAAGCCTACAACAATAAAAATCGAGAGAATACCTCCATTAAATCGAGAGGAAAAGAAAGTTCGTGTGCATCTTCAAATAAAGTATCAAGTTCAAAATCAAAGAGAAAACTATCAATGTCTGAAAAATTTAGAAAACTCAAAGATGCATTGGCAGAGATAGATCAACACTTAGATTCTCTACAAAATTGTGATGAATATTAGATATGATATTTGAAGTTGTAGTATTTATAGGTACCCTGACTTTAAATCTTCCACGATGTATTAACTTTTGAACTAATTTGTTATGAAATATTTGTCTTGTTATCATTGTTGCTAACTTTCTATCCAGTACTATAGGTGGCATGTTTGTTACAGTTTAATGTATTATAATTCAAGTTATATTTCATTGATACAGTAACAAGTGATCCAGGCTAGCTGCTACCACGTGAACATCACTGGACTAGCTTGTTATAGCAGCTACTGTTCAATAGTTGCTACAATGACAAACTTGTATTGTAGCAGCTACTTAATCGCAAATGCTATAAGCCTATAACGTATTCTACAAGGTTGAGATAGATCAATCCATAGTTCAAAATTTAAAGTAAAAATGACTGATTCTATTAAACAAACAAAATATGGAAGATAGCTGCTATAAGACACCAACAAAACAAAAAGGAACATCAACACAACAAAATGAAGTGCTAGGACTTCTATGGTGAGCCCCTAGAATTCTATGTTTTTCAACAGATCAATGGTCTCTTTAACAGTTGTTTCAGTCTCCAACAATATTTGAAGGGCTCGCTTCAACTGGTTCACCGCTTGATCCTGCTTTTGCTGCAAGGATGTCAGTGGTTTAGAAGCGAGGGAGGCCGAAGAGTCCTCCCAAGATCCCAAAGAAAGGGAAGATGTTGATTCATGGATCAGTATCACGATCCCAAGACAAGGTATTGTTTTCTTGCCTCCCAAAGGAGAAGTCGTTATCTGAAATTGACAGGTTTAGAATAATGAAGGAAAAAGTGTTTAGGATGTCATCTTTATAATGGTGTAATTTGCATAAATTCCAGAGTCAAAGTGCGAGGGATGGTAAAATTTACTTCAGGGAGGTGAAACATCATTTACATATAGCACATTAAATGGAACAAAAGGAGTTGCTGAAATGTAATAATTATAATCAAGATGATGTTGTAGCAGTTACTCGTCTGTAACTGCTACATCATAGACTTTATTCTATAGTTGCTCCACGTTGTAGCAATAATTGTGTAGTTACAGCTACAATGTGTAGAATTTTAAAATTTATAAAAATAAAATAGTAATCACCCGATTGTAATAACAGTTTGTTGTATAATTTTAATTTTTTAATCTGTGTGTAGGTCCTATAGGGCTTTTAATATTTTCGATTGAATAATTTTAAGTTGTGACACGTTGTAGCAGCTTATGTACATTAGTTGCACAGAAGGATTCAAGGCCCTGAAAGTTGGTTATCTTTGTTTTTACTATCTGTCTTATCTTTTCATTTCTTTTGATAACCCATTTTTATGACATCGAAAAGACGCTTCCTTTTGACTTGTCTTTATCAAGAGTTAATGTTGTTAGAACCAAATTTCCTATAAATCGTCTATCAACCTAACTCACTCTTTCACTCTGCCTTGCCTTTCATTCTCTTATATAGTGGTTTTATTATAGCTCTTCAAGGATTATGTCTTGCTTTAGCAGGAAGATGAAACTCACTTTGGGTGGTGTTAAAGAACCCCTATCGATGAGGATTCAAGCTCTACGTCCTCTCCCTTTGAAAGACCATCTCTATCAGTAAACTCGTTTGCTTCTCGATTTGTATTATTCATTCTTCAAGCTATTATATATATAGCTTTCATTCCTTGAATTTATGAATTTTCTAAATTAATCCGAACATGGATCTTAGTTTAGCCATTGATCATCATGTTGTGTGTGGCTATATTAAGATTCTCACCGAACAACGGAACCAGACGAGGAAGGAGTTGGATGTTGCCCGTTTATGAGAGAACAAGAATCAATCTGAACTTGTGCAGCTACGATGACAATTGTTCCAAGTTAATGTAGCATTAAAGGATACTATAAATCCAAAGACTGAGTGAAACATCATTTTTTGTGAAGCTTAGCCTAACATCTCCCTATTGACACTACCCTTCCATAAGAGAAAAAGAATTAAACTAAACTTGTGCAAGTGTGATAATAACTGTCCAAAGTTAATGTAGCATTAGGGAATGCTATAAATCAAGTGACTGAGTGAAATTGTTTGTATTAACTTTTTGCCTTAAGATCTTCTTGTATGTCCTATGTTATTATCTTTGATTAGAATATTAATATTATTCCCTTTATGTATATCAACCCAACTAAAGTCTCCAATTCTTTCTTCATTTACGCTCAACAAAATGTTACTCTGCATATTCAAGCAATAATAGATCATATCAATCTCATGTTTTTATTTAGATCAATTAAATGACCTTCTACACATTGTATCAGTTAATATATAAATTGTTAGAAGCTGTTACATGTTGTATCAGCTAATCGTTAGAAGTTGCTACAACGTGTAGAAGCTTCTCAAGAGTAGCTTCTACATTGTGTAGTAGTTACTACAGATTAGCTGCTACACATTGTAGCAACTACTCTAGAGACATGAGCTGCCAAAGCTAGTCCATTAATCTGTGACGTCCATAGAATGACTACTCATAGTTGTCAAAAACCAGAAACTAGTCATACTTGTCATAAATCTTATGACCTATGAATATTGGTAAAATTCTGCTTTGTCAGAAGTCCAACTGTGAGCTCGTGAATACAACTATTCTCAGATTGAATAGTATAATGCCTCTATTTTTCTATATAAAAAAAGGAGGCTCCTTTCATGACATCCAAAGGTAAACGAGTAGTTTATTAACGGGTTGGTGCCATTTTCCCAACACCACATTCATCATTTCTTTCATGGCATCCACTGTAAATCTTGAAGTGTATCTTGCTCCTAAAGCGAGAATGACAAAGCGGTCATGTTGCCTTCCACGGTAAGTGTAAGCTTCTATATTTGTAAAGGAATATCTTTAATGCGAATACCAGCATCTAGCCCCGATCAACGTACGTTGATGAGGTTAGGCCGCTTATGAAGTGGTCTAAATTTGCCCAAAATCCTCTGTGCGCGACAAAGAGTCTGTTCAGGAATGCCTTAAGGAATGAGTGGATTAGGGAAAGGATGATGACCTCGACGAACTTCTCCTAGGCACGACCAAAGGACGTGAGCGAGATAGAAAATAACAGATGTTGTTTGGTGTTCAGAACACTGTCTATGTTCAATAAGGATGATCGCTCAAGGAGAACACTGTGGACGAAGCTTGGCTAATATGATATTAATGTTGTATAATATAAGAACAATATGAGCACTCATAAGGGTTCAGAGCACTGTGTTCAATATTAAACTGACAATGTAATCGAAATGTGATTTTATTGATAATATTTTATCGAGTTGGTATAATTGTATTGTATAACTACTGTAAAAACTGGTTAAATCTATTGTATACCATATATAAATGTATAGTCAAGCTGGCTATTGCATGTTAATATTTTATAGTAGCTAGTTAGCACTAGCTGCTACACCTTATTTTCTAACTCCCGAGTATCTGCTAAATCTTGTAACAGCTACTTCCAACTAGCTGTTTTTATTATTTTGTTTTCATATCATGATGTGGTAAATTAAAATGGACTCATGAGTAGCATCTACATAAGTTAATATATCCATGTTGTAGCAGCTAGTGTGTGGTAGCTGCTACATTATTTCCAGATCACACATTAAATGCAACGGGAGGAGTCGCTGATATTTAATTTGAATCAAGTTGATGTTGTAGCAATTATTGGTCCGTAACTACTACAACACAGACTTCATGTTGTAGCAGTTACCTATCCGTAGCTGCTGCAACACAGAAGGAGGTTTTATGCAATACATCTCAGATTATTAATAGAATAATAACGTAAGAATCGAATAGAAGGAAAAAGTCTCTCAAGCTTGGTTATTTTAGGATAAAGGTGACGGTATGAATAAATCCGAAGAGAATGCCTTAAATAGAAAAGGAAAGAAAACATTTGTGATGCCTCTATTATAATGGATCATATACATACACAACTCTGCATAAAAGATTTCACAATATCTATTGTCGACAGTATCATAACAATTTGTTAAATCCATCTGTAATAACTAACAAGTATGTCAAATACATCTGTAATAACTAATATCCGCTTGCGGAGAGTTTGGTAAATCTAGTTTCATAACTCAAAGGGCATGTTGCTAAAACCTGCGATAACAAAGATAATTATAAGCTAAAATTTATCAAGATTCAATAATAAAGTGAGCAGCTATAATGTGTAGCAGCTTCTCAAGAGTAGCTGCTACATTGTGTAGTAGTTACTGCGGATTAGCTACTACACATTGTAGCAGCTACTCCAGAGACGTGAGCTGCTACAACGTGTAGCAGCTACTACAAATATAGCTAATAAGTCCTAATCTCTATTAATGATTCAATGATCACTTATATAAATTGAAATTAATGAATTGATGAAGATACATCAATTAATTAATGGCGAACTACCAAATCTGGTCCATTGATCTATGTCGTCCATAGAATGATCGCTCATAACTGTCAAAAATCATATGACTAGTCATACCTATCATATATCATGATCCATGAATGTTGGTAAAATCAAGAGTTGGCAGAAGCCCAGCTGTGGCTCGTAAATACAACTATTCCCATATTGAATAATAACGCCTCTGTTTTCCTATATAACAAAAGGAGACTCCTTTCATAACATCCAAAGATAAACGAGTAGCTTATTTAATGGTTTGGCGTCATTTTTCCAACACCACCTTCATCATGTCTTTTATGGTATCCACCTTCGTCATGTCTTGAAGTGTTTCTTTCTCCCAAAGTGGGAATGACAAAGTGGTCATATTTCCTTGCACGATCTAGTGTAAGCTTCCATATTCAGAAATAAATATCTTTAATGTGAACACTAGCGTCTATCCCTAATCAACATACGTTGATGAGGTTAGACAGCTCATTGAGTGGTCTAAATTTACCCAAAATCCTCTGTGCACAATAAAGAGCCTGAGGAATGCTTATGGAGTAGCTAGAAGATGATCGCCTCTACGAACTTCTCCCATCCGCGACCAAATGACGTGAGGGATATGGAAAATAATAGATGTTCTTTGGAGTTCAGAACACTATGTACGTTGATCAAGGATGATCGCTCACAGAGAATGTTGTGGACGTAAATCGACCAATATGAAACTGACATTATATAATATGAGATCAATGTGAGTACTCATGGGGGTTCAGAACACTGTGAACACTGTGTTCAATATAATCTAACGATGTAATCGAAATGAATTAAAATTAAAATATAATTTTATTGACAACATTTGGTCAAGTTGTTATAAAAGCATTGTAGAACTAATGGAAAAATGGTTAAATCCATTATATGCCATATGTGAATGTATTATCAAGTTGGCTGGTGCACGTTGTAGTAGTTAGTCGGCACTAGCTGCTACACCTTGTTTTCCCACCCCGGGTAGCTGCTACAAGATGTAGTAGCTACTGTCAACTAGCTATTTTTATTATTCTATGGCTGTAGATGATAAACACCATGCTTGAAATTATTCTTCTATAGTTTTAATCACCTAATAAATTCATTTTTTATACTTTATTTCTTAAATATGTTATCTTATCATGATGGTAAATTAAAGGAGACCTATGAGTCATAATCAAGCTCATGAACAACCAATGTGTGGTCCATGTTGGTGCAGCTTGTGTCCCCTCGGGGCGGTGCGATGGTTAAGGCATGGGGTGTTGCCACATGAGGTCTTGGGGTTGAAACTCGGCGTGATCGAGCATAACCTCCCCCATGTCTTGGCCATTTGCACTAATGGCTAATAGTCACCCGTGATTTACCTCCTCCGTGTTGGCCTAGGGACGGGTTGGCGGGGCGCTGAGGGCGAGCGAATCGTCTTTTGCCACATGCCACATGTTGGTGCAGCTTGTGTGGGTTAGCTGTTACACCAACGTATAAAAACTGAAACAACTTTTCCAGATAACAGTATAACACATTAAATGCAACAAGAGGGGTTGGTGAAATTTAATTTTAATCAAGTTGATGGTATAGCAGTTATGTGTCCATAACTACTACAACACATACTTTATTTTGTAGCAACTATCTATCCGTAGCTATTACAACATACAGGGACCCTTTATGTAATAAAACTCAGATTATTAATAGAATAACAGCGTAAGAATGCGAGTAGAAGAAAAATCATCTGTAATAACTAATAATCGCTCGTCGAGAGTTTGGTCAACCTAGCTTCATAACTCAAAGGGCATGTTGTTAGAACTTGTAACAACAAAGATAATTATAAACTAAAATTTATTAAGCTTCAGTAATAAAGTTAAATAAAATTTTGATAGTACCGACTATGGATGCTAAATCTTCTTCATATGACTCGTCATCGTTGGTATGCTGATTCTCTGTAGCAATTGATCTAGCAATCGACTCATTATAATATTTATTATTAATTAATAAAAATCATTAATTCAAGGATAGTTGCGCTTGTCATGTGAGACACCTCGATGATCACATCCACGACATAGCCTGGACTTTGAGGTTGACGTCTCTTTTGATGATTTCAATCTTTTCCCACAACCTTTTGCCCTTACTAAAGAAGGATCAACAATAGAGGGGGCCCTATCGATGGATTTCTTCCTTTGACTTTTATTGTCACATATCTTGCTGATGTTCATCTCTTGAATTTTACTATATATACAATCGAATTGTTCATCCAAGAAGTTTATCCCCTCATCAGTTAAAGATGCATTATCAATCACTACTGAAGCTTTATAGAATAACCTCGAGTATCTTAACATCAAATTCACATTTGGACTATCAATGAAACTTTGCTCATACAAATCATAGATTCTTCCAACCTTTACATTTCTTGTCCATCGTCTGAGTATGTACTTATCAGGCAGTATAAACACTTGATTGATATGGAGAAAAGTTAACATATGCCTACATGGAATGCCCTTGAATTCAAATTTCCTACAGCTACAGGATATAGACTCCATATCTTTGTCATACGTGAGCACCTTTGGTTTTACGAGCGACACCCACTTTAAAAATTCATGACATTGTAAACCACTAATTCACCACCTATAGATGCTTTGTTGCACATAATAATCATAACTGACACTCATTTCACTTTGAAAATCCAATCATTTCTTTTTTGTGTACAATTTAACCATCTGAATTTCCATAGGCCAGTTTGTCTTAATCTTGGGTTCCTCAATCATATCAATATGGTCGACAACTAACTCATTGTGTCTTTGATATCGCAATGCCCTATTGAAACACGTGATAAAATCCATCAATAAGTCATTATTTGAGACATATTTCTTGAAAAATGAATGTGAGCTTTCAGATCACTGATTACTTGACATTCTAGCAAAAAAACATGGCTAAAATATAATGGAACCCACCTTTGTCGTAATTCACACATCAATGACAATCAATCATTTTTCTCTAAGCTAGAACACTTGATCACTTATTCCCATGACTTCTCAAATTCATCGAGTGTTGAGGAGTTCACAATGATATCCTTTATGGTTTGATAGTAGTTGCAAAAAATCAAAGGGTTAATTTATCTAGAAATTTATTAAGTATGTGGCACAAATAATATTGATGCACTGTTTGAGGGAATACATGGGCAATGACCTTCGTTAACATTGGATCCTGATCAATGATGATCACAGTTGGTGGATCTTTAGGCATCGTTTCTATGAACTTCTTAAGCAACCAAGCAAAAGACTCAGATTTCTCATCACTTAGAAAGACACAACCAAAAAGAATACTCTGTTGATGATGATTAACTCCTACAAAAGGTACAAAAATTAGCCCATATTTGTTGGTGTTATATGTCGTATCAAATACAATTACATCACCAAAGACGTTGTATGTCCTTCTTGATACATTATTAAAAAAAACAGCTAGTGAATCTTTCAGTTGAATCAGTCTCATAATTATATAAAAGGTTGAATTCTTCTCTTTCTTAGTTGCAAATAACTCGATCAGTGTTTCGGTATCAATACCCTTTTGTTCATCCCTTAGCTCTTTCTCAAAGTTTTTAATATCTCTTTCTGTGCAACCTAGATACTCAGGTCCTCCATAATCTATCTCTAATATTCGAATTTGTTGACAAATTGGTACATTAGCCTCCGAAAACTGTTGAGTTAATACTTTCTTGGCTGCAGAAATATGACGATGTAAGCATAGCAAATGCACCTTTGAAGGAGTGGAGAGTGGATGATTATGACTTTCCATATAGTTTGTGACAATCCAATTTGCCCTGGTATGTTCTTTAACAAGCGAAATTTTTGACTTACATCTAGTCCTTACTTCACCATGTGCTCTTTCCTTTTTTGTCATCTTGTGCTTCTTTTTTCCGTTTATCATCTGTATGCCCTTCTTTAAAACATACAAATTATTTTCATCCAATTTCATTTTTCTTATTTTTCTTGTTGTTGCCTAATCTGGTCCTAAATCTGGCTTCTCATGTATATTTGTTATAGAATGAAAATGCCTCCTCCACTGTTGTAAATTCCATTCCAATTTGTGGTTTTTGATATTCAGTAACTTGGGGAATGTATAGCTGATTAGCAAAACAAGTTTCTTTCATTGCTAGAGAATTGTTGGGTTCGTCGGGCCGCAAAAACCACTTTTTCGCGTCGCGGAAACCCCGAGTCACCCAAAGCCATGGATCTCATGCAAAGATTCGTAAACAAAATTTTTCGAAAAACCTTTTTCTTGTACGAGTTTGTAAAAACTTTAGATCTACACTAAAGTTAAGATCATTACCCTTGTTGCGTGCCTTTCGCGTTCCCGATCGTCCAAGGAGTTGCCGGATCTCTAGATCGTCAAGCGTCAGTCCTCTAGAAGTATCCACACGGACACGTAGGTGGAGAAAACCTTACACAAAGGTGTGCTAGCACCTTGGTAAGATTCGGCCAAGGCAAGGAGGAGAGGGAGAGGGAGAGCTTGAGAGGAAGAAGAAAGGAGTTACACCACTTGAATGAAAAATGAAATCCACTCTTATCACAAAGTGGCCGGCCACTCTACCTTGTGAAAACTCCCAAATTAATTGCATTAATTGCAATTAATATGAAGTTATTATGAAAATGGCTTTGTAACTTCCATGAGGTGGCACCCATGATGATGTGGAACATCATTATTGGTCCACCTAATGCCAACTCACTAATGAGGTGGCAAAAAGTCAAGTCAAAATTGACCTTTGGTCTTCCTTCTCAAGTCAAGTCAAACTTGAACCAATCTCTACCATGGTTGATCTAATCTAACCATTTGATTCGAGCCAACTTAATATAATGAATCTAATTCATTAAATTAAATTGATTCAATGAGTCAAAATCTAAATTAGACTCATTGAACACATGAATCAACTTGAGTCGAACTCAAGTTAGCCCAGTTAGGATTACTCTTAATCCAATTTGATTCATCAAATGAATCTAATCCACTTGGTTCATCATATGAACCTAATCTCCATCTAATTGTCCTAAGTGTGTGACCCTATAGGTTCTTGTAACGTTGGCAATGCCCTAAACCCATTTAGGAGCATAAGTAATGAGCGGTATCTAGCAACACATCATTACTACCCAAGTTACAAGAATGTCGAGATCCGACATCACCTTGTGACTACTAATTGTGACTCCCCACAATATGTGACATTGTCCTTCTATCCTAGACATCTAGATTGATTAATATGAGGCATAGACCGTGTCATCCTCTAATCAATCAAAATCTTGAACTCCAAGTAGACTCACTCGATCAAATGAGCTCAACATCTAATGTTGACTCATTTGGGCATGGTCATGCACTTAGTGGTCTCACTCTATCAAGAATACCGATGTCACTCCCGTCATATGGGAGGGATAGATCCCATCTACATCACTCACATCCCTCTACATAATTCGTTATATACCCAGTAATCGCCTTTATAGTCCACCCAGTTACGGGTGACGTTTGACGAAACCAAAGTACATAACTCCTTATGTAGGGATCCATGGTGACTTCAGGTCAAAGGACTAATAGTCATACTAATAGCCACATGAGAAAGTATATGACACTCATATAACGATCCATGATACTTTCTCATGGCGGGTTATTCAGTATACATTCTCCAATGTATACCCATGTGTCAGCTTGATATCTCTATATCCATGACTTGTGAGATCAAGTCATCGAGCTGACCTACATGCTAGTCTTATTGCATTAACATTGTCCCTGAATGTTAATACTCGACTAGGAATGATTTAGAGTAGTGTTCCCTATATCATCTCACTATCAATTCAACTAATCGATTGATATAAGTATGAACCTTCTACTCAAGGACGCTATTATACTTAGTCTATTTGGCACTAATACAAATAAGTATAATAACCAAACAAATGCCTTTATTAATATACAAGAATATGATACAATGAGTCCATACAATCATCAAATGATTGACTCTAGGGCTCTAACTAACAATTTTCCACTAGCACTAGTGCCAATCAGTATAGGATCTAAGGCCTAATGACCTAGTGTGACCATCATGCTTTCTCTGTGCCAAAGCCTTGGTCAAGGGATCTGCGATGTTAGCCTCTGTAGGTACTCTGCAAATCTTCACATCTCCTCTATCGATAATCTCTCGAATGAGATGGAAGCGCCGTAGTATGTGCTTGGTCCGCTGGTGTGAGCGAGGTTCCTTCGCCTGTGCTATGGCTCCATTGTTGTCACAATAGAGCTCAACTGGGTCAACGATGCTAGGAACCACCCCAAGTTCAGTGATGAACTTGCAGATCCAAACTGCCTCCTTTGCTGCCTCTGATGCAGCAATATACTCAGCCTCTGTTGTAGAATCAGCTACTGTGTCCTGCTTCGAACTCTTCCAGCTCACAGCACCACCATTTAAGCAAAACACGAACCCTGACTGCGATCGGTAATAATCCTGATCGGTCTGGAAGCTGGCATCACTGTAACCCTTTACAGTTAGCTCATCATTACCTCCATATATCAAGAAATATTCTTTAGTTCTTCGTAAGTACTTAAGAATATTCTTGACTGCTATCCAGTGACTTTCACCTGGATCTGACTGGTATCTGCTCGTCATGCTCAAAGCATACGAGACATCAGGTCGAGTACATAGCATGGCGTACATGATCGATCCTATGGCTGAGGCATAAGGGATCTGATCCATGCGATCTCTCTCCTCTCTAGAAGAGGGACCTTGAGTCTTCGAAAGACTCACGCCATGTGACATCGGCAGAAATCCCTTCTTGGAATTCTGCATGGCAAACCGAAGGAGTACCTTGTCAATGTATGTACTCTGACTTAGGCCAAGCAATCTCTTAGATCTGTATCCCTAGAATGCGGGATGCCTCACCTAAGTCCTTCATTGAGAAGCAACTCCCTAGCCAGGTCTTGACAGACTGAAGCATAGGGATGTCCTTCCCAATGAGTAGTATGTCATCCACATACAATATGAGGAAGACAACTATGTCCCCTACAACCTTCTTGTAGACACAAGGCTCATCTTCGTTCTTGATGAAACCAAACTGTTTGATCGCATCATCGAATCGAAGATTCCAGCTCCGAGAAGCTTGCTTTAGTCCATAAATGGACCTATGCAGCTTGCATACTCTGCTAGTATGCTGTGGATCTACAAAACCCTCAGGTTGTGTCATGTACACATCCTCGAGTAGGTTTCCATTCAGAAACGCGGTTTTGACATCCATCTGCCATATCTCATAGTCATGGTAGGCTGCAATAGCAAGCATGATCCGAATGGACTTAAACATCGCCACTGGAGAAAAAGTTTCATCATAGTCAATACCATGAATCTGCTTGAAACCTTTAGCTACTAAGCGACCCTTATAGATAAGTCCATTCATGTCAGTCTTTCTCTTAAAGACCCAGTTGCACCCAATGGGTTTTACCCCTTCAGGTGGATCAACCAAAGTCCATACTAGGTTGGTGTACATGGATTCCTTCTCGGAGCTCATGGCTTCTAGCCATTTCTCGGAATCTGGTCTCATCACAGCTTCTTGATAGGTGGTAGGCTCATCCTCTATGAGCACAATGTCATCATGGTCAGACAAGAGAAAAGAGTATCTCTCAGGCTGACGACGTACCCTATCAGACCTGCGAAGAGGTATGTCTACTTGAACCGGTTGTTGTTCCTCAACTCCTTGTGGAACAACATCATCCACAACACTTTGTGGTTCCAGTTCAATTTCCATCGTGACATTAGTGCTATTATTCGCATCTTGAACTTCTTCAAGATCGAACGCGCTCCCACTAGTCTTTCTAGAAACAAAGTCCCTTTCTAGAAAGACCCCAGTCTTTGCCACAACTACCTTGTGCTGACTGGGAATGTAGAAGTAATATCCCTTAGTTTCCTTGGGATATCCGATGAAATAGCACTTGTCGGATTTGGGTCCTAATTTGTCTGAGACTTGACGTCGTACGTAAGCCTCACAGCCCCAAATCCTCATGAAAGACACCTGGGCATCTCTCCCAGTCCATATCCTATATGGTGTCTTTATCACGGCCTTTGATGGAACTCGGTTGAGTATGAAAGTTGCCGTGTCTAGAGCATGTCCCCATAGATACGTCGGAAGATCTGTGTGACTCATCATAGATCGTACCATATCTAATAGGGTACGATTCCTCCTTTCGGGTACACCATTCCACTGTGGTGTTCCAGGAGGAGTGAGTTGGGATAGAATCTCACACTCAGCTAGGTAGTCACGAAACTCATGGCTAAGGTATTCTCCACCTCGATCTGATCGAAGTATCTTAATACTCTTGCCAAGCTGATTTTGTACTTCATTCTTGAATTTTTTGAACTTTTCAAAGGATTCAGACTTATGTGTCATCAAGTACACATAACCATATCTACTGAAGTCATCAGTAAATGTGATGAAGTATCTATAACCGCCTCTAGCAGCAACATTGAAAGGGCCACATACATCACTATGTATGAGTCCTAACAAATGAGTTACTCTCTCGCTATGCCCACTAAAGGGGGTCTTGGTCATCTTGCCTCGTAGGCATGACTCGCAAATCTCATATGATTCTAAATCAAATGAGTCCAGCAAACCATCCTTATGGAGCTGGGATAAGCGCTTGTCATTTATATGACCTAAGCGACAGTGCCAGAGGTAGGTTTGGTTCATGTCATTTGACTTGAACCTCTTGGTACTAATGTTATAGATAGGGCTCTCAAGGTCTAGAATATAGAGTCCGTTTATTAGTGGTGCACTACAATAGAACATATCTTTTAAATAAACAGAACAACATTTGTCTTTTATTATAAAAGAGTATCCTTTCTTGTCTAAACAAGAAACTGAAACTATGTTCTTAGTAAGAGCAGGCACATAACAACAATCATCTAAATCTAGTACAAGCCCAGAGGGCAGAGATAGCTGATAAGTTCCTACAGCAACAGCAGCAATCCGTGCTCCATTGCCTACTCGTAGGTCCACCTCGCCCTTTGCCAATGCTCTGCTATTTCTCAGCGCCTGCACATCAGTACAAATGTGAGAAGCACATCCAGTATCTAATACCCATGATGTAGAAATAGATAGATTGACTTCTATAACATATATACCTGAAGTGGAAGTCTCACTTCGCTTCTTCTTAAGATCCTCCAAGTATACCTTGCAGTTCCTCTTCCAGTGCCCGGTGGAAGCAGGTAGCATCCTTGGCGACCCCTCCTTTCGGCTTCAGTGCCTTGCCTTTGCCCTTGGTTTGAGACTTTCCCTTACCTTTGGGCTTGCCCTTGCCCTTGTGCTTTTGGACCATCAGAATGGGCTTAACCTTCTTAAGGTTAATCTCAGCAGTTCGTAACATACTAAGTAGCTCGGGCAGTGGCTTGTCAATCTCGTTCATGTTATAGTTGAGAACGAATTGACTATAGCTATCCGGCAAGGACTGCAAGATCAAGTCAGTGGCCAGCTCTTGGCCAAGTGGGAACCCCAGTCTTTGTAGGTTCTCTATGTACCCAATCATCTTGAGTACATAAGGACCTATAGGAGCCCCGTCTGACATCTTCCACTGAAACAGTGCCTTAGAGATCTCAAATCTCTCATGCCTCGCTTGTCCCTAATATAGTTGGCGAAGATGCTCAACCATATCGTAAGCGCCCATCAACTCATGTTGCTTCTGAAGCTCTGAGTTCATGGTCGCGAGCATTAGACAGGACACATCTAATGCGTCGTCTTGATGCTTCTTGTAAGCATCTTTGTCGGCTCGCGGGGCATTAGCAGGAGGAGCCTCCGGAATGGGCTGCTCCAGAACGTACAGTTTACGTTCTTGGGTGAGAACTATTCTCAAGTTCCTGTACCAGTCCAGGAAATTCGCTCCGTTGAGCTTGTCCTTCTCAAGGACAGATCGCAGGGAGAAGGAATTCGTGTTCGACGTTGATCCTGTCCGAACTAGGGGTCAACGAACGCTGGGGACGTGGCGCTCCCTACTAGATCCTTAGATGCTCCGGCGAACCTGCAACAAAACCGAGCCGGGAGGGGTGTCCTGGCGACGACCCTCCGACGCTCAAGTCAGGCGAGGAAATAGCAAAGAAGTGGCTTTGAAGTAGAAGACTCTCGTACCTCCGGTGAAGAAATGGAGGCCTTATATAGAACTATCGAAAGAGCCCAGGCACGTCAATCGAAGCAGTCATCTGCTTTAGACCATACCCAAGTATGGGCCTGTCAGAAGAGCATATATGAGGCGATACTGCTACTGTATCCACCTCTCCCTGATGTGACGGCGAGATCTTCCATCGTGCAATCTTGTGTACGGCCTAATCATCAGACATGCCTTCTCTGACATCCCATATCTCGAGACAAGCGCATAGGCCGCTCGGCTACCTTTGTATCCTCGCCCTTATCTTGGCCGAACGGAACACCCGCTCGGCCCTTCGGTCCCTGCTGAGCGGACTCCCGCTCGGCCCTTCGGTCCCAGCCGAGCGGACTCCCGCTCGGCCCTTAGATCCTCCTGCCTTGGCGTCAGAAACCCAAGCCCATGGATGGGTTATCTATAGCTCCGCTCGGACCATTATCCGCTGGGCTAGCCCTCCATCCGTCCTTAGGCTGGGACCCTTCAGAGGGTGGGCCCCCCATTCTTACCGCCGGATTAGACGTCATGGTTATCTACAACAGAAAATTTGCAGAAATAAATATCATATTCTTTTAAAATCATTTAATTAGGCCTTTAACTAAATGATGCTCCCACTGAATACTATAATTCTTGTTGGACAAGATCCACATCATACTAACCCTTGAGTTAGCTTTGGCTAATACGCCCAAGGCTTAGTATGATCGGTAGGTAACGATTACCAATTACATCTCTATGCAACTCTTGTTTATAGGATCAAGATCCATATTTATATTAAAACTCGAGTTAGCTTTGGCTAATACGCCCGAGAGTTAATATAAACGTGATTTTGTCCTACCTTTCCAATTATTGGAAGAATGCCTATAGTTGACTCGATCCAACCGAGTAACTAGGAATACTCAATCTAATTGAGTTTGTATTCACCCATGCGTTGATAGGCGGGACCAAGATTGTCCCTCCGTACCCTACCAAGATAATATGTATTGCTCTGCTTTGGCAGATTCAACAATACATGTGATCGAGGTAGTGATAGGTATCACGGCACGGTTAGGCATTTAGAGTTGGTTCAATCTAGATCTAATCTAATCGAGAAGGATGCATCTTGTGCATGACTTAGATCTAATCTAATCGCAAGGGTGCATCATGTGCACGACTTAGATCTAATCTAATCGTTAAGGCACTAATTAATTAATTAATTATTAAACATGCATCAGATACATAACAATTAATTAATTAATCTATTTGTTATTTAGTCATGGCCCTACTATGATCTTCTCAAGCCAATGAGAAGATCGAATGGTCAACCTAGGGTCAACAGCTTCTCCAACCTCCTCCCTTTGACCACCTTGTGTTGCTCGTGCCCGCCTCGGAACTCCGTCTCGTGTGGACCCTCCACCGCTCCAATTTGTACATTACAATTTGAAACTCAAGTTACATTCGAGTCTAAATCTAATTTGCAACCAGAATAAGAGAAAGGCACGACGCGCAGGCCGTGAAAAAAAATAAAAATACAGCACACACAATCATATGACGGCACGCATGCCGTATTATGAATTACAACACAAATCCAATCTTATTGGGTATTTTGGGCAATGACTATCACAAATTAATATACAATTCAAAATTATATATTTTTTATAATTTTTCTGTAATTTTAAAATAATTTTTACAATTTTTATGAGTAAAATTTCCCGGCGGTCCCGTTTAGCGGTTTCGGGCGCAATCGCGGAACGGATCCCCTTGCGGGGCCCAGGGGCAGCGCCCCTACCCGCGATCTAACCATCGCGAGAGTTCCTTTGCGATCCAACAGCGCCTAAACCCGCTGTCCCAAAACGATTTGGGTCGAGACATTGCCGTTTCGGAAAAATCTTCCCGGCGGGTTCGATTTTAGCGATTTCGGGTGCAATCGCGGAGCAAATTCCCTTGCGGGGTTAGGGTCAATGCCCCTACCCACGATCTAACCATCGTGAGTTGCTCCTTTGCGATCTAATGGCACCCGACCCCGCTGTCCCAAAGGGATTTGGGGCAAAACGAAGCCGTTTAAAAGAAAACTTTCCGGTAGTCGAAGCCTACAAGTGCCGAGACACTTGTGCTTCGCTTCTACGGAAAAATTACTCATAAAAACTCTAAAAACTCAATTTTTACAGAAAATCATAGAAGGTATATTTTTCATAAAAATACAAACGAACTCGTACAAGTCTTTGCACGTGGCTCTGATACCACTGTTGGGTTCGTCGGGCCGCGAAAATCGCTTTTTCGCGTCACGGAAACCCCGAGTCACCCAAAGCCATGGATCTCGTGCAAAGATTCGTAAACAAAATTTTTCGAAAAACCTTTTTCTTGTACGAGTTTGTAAAAACTTTAGATCTACACTAAAGTTAAGATCATTACCCTTGTTGCGTGCCTTTCGCGTTCCCGCTCGTCCAAGGAGTTGCCGGATCTCTAGACCGTCAAGCGTCGGTCCTCTAGAAGTATCCACACGGACACGTAGGTGGAGAAAACCTTACACAAAGGTGTGCTAGCACCTTGGTAAGATTCGGCCAAGGCAAGGAGGAGAGGGAGAGGGAGAGCTTGAGAGGAAGAAGAAAGGAGTTACACCACTTGAATGAAAAATGAAATCCACTCTCATTACAAAGTGGCCGACCACTCTACTTTGTGAAAACTCCCAAATTAATTGCATTAATTGCAATTAATATGAAGTTATTATGAAAATGGCTTTGTAACTTCCATGAGGTGGCACCCATGATGATGTGGAACATCATTATTGGTCCACCTAATGCCAACTCACCAATGAGGTGGCAAAAAGTCAAGTCAAAATTGACCTTTGGTCTTCCTTCTCAAGTCAAGTCAAACTTGAACCAATCTCTACCATGGTTGATCTAATCTAACCATTTGATTCGAGCCAACTTAATATAATGAATCTAATTCATTAAATTAAATTGATTCAATGAGTCAAAATCTAAATTAGACTCATTGAACACATGAATCAACTTGAGTCGAACTCAAGTTAGCCCAGTTAGGATTACTCTTAATCCAATTTGATTCATCAAATGAATCTAATCCACTTGGTTCATCATATGAACCTAATCTCCATCTAATTGTCCTAAGTGTGTGACCCTATAGGTTCTTGTAACGTTGGCAATGCCCTAAACCCATTTAGGAGCATAAGTAATGAGCGGTATCTAGCAACACATCATTACTACCCAAGTTACAAGAATGTCGAGATCCGACATCACCTTGTGACTACTAATTGTGACTCCCCACAATATGTGACATTGTCCTTCTATCCTAGACATCTAGATTGATTAATATGAGGCATAGACCGTGTCATCCTCTAATCAATCAAAATCTTGAACTCCAAGTAGACTCACTCGATCAAATGAGCTCAACATCTAATGTTGACTCATTTGGGCATGGTCATGCACTTAGTGGTCTCACTCTATCAAGAATACCGATGTCACTCCCGTCATATGGGAGGGATAGATCCCATCTACATCACTCACATCCCTCTACATAATTCGTTATATACCCAGTAATCGCCTTTATAGTCCACCCAGTTACGGGTGACGTTTGACGAAACCAAAGTACATAACTCCTTATGTAGGGATCCATGGTGACTTCAGGTCAAAGGACTAATAGTCATACTAATAGCCACATGAGAAAGTATATGACACTCATATAACGATCCATGATACTTTCTCATGGCGGGTCATTCAGTATACATTCTCCAATGTATACCCATGTGTCAGCTTGATATCTCTATATCCATGACTTGTGAGATCAAGTCATCGAGCTGACCTACATGCTAGTCTTATTGCATTAACATTGTCCCTGAATGTTAATACTCGACTAGGAATGATTTAGAGTAGTGTTCCTTATATCATCTCACTATCGATTCAACTAATCGATTGATATAGGTATGAACCTTCTACTCAAGGACGCTATTATACTTAGTCTATTTGGCACTAATACAAATAAGTATAATAACCAAACAAATGCCTTTATTAATATACAAGAATATGATACAATGAGTCTATACAATCATCAAATGATTGGCTCTAGGGCTCTAACTAACAAGAATAACATATTTAGTTCAAAATAAATTTAAAATTTTCAATGGTACACGAAGAATAATTAGGATAAAATATAATATAGAGAAAATATTTAAATACTCGTAGAGATAACTACACTTTTTAAGAAGGCGATTCAAAACCATATAAAGTCTAAAAGTCTAAACCCTAATTGATAAGTGAAGAGTGAAATTGCAAATAACTTATGACAGGGACGAAGATTTGAAGGCGAAAACCAGACAACATCATGAGTTTGATAGACGAAGTGACAGAGGCTACTCGCGATTCATGAACTTCGATTGGGTTAATACTTAGTAGTGCTCATGGAAACGTGGATAAAAGGGTAATTAGTCTCTCACTTTCACATTGTAGCAATTAAGCGGGAGTAACTGCTACACAGTGCAGTAGTAATTGATGACTAGCTGCTACAACGTGCAGCAGTAGCTGCTACAACGTGCAGCAGTGGCTGCTACATGTTGTAGCAGCAACAACCGACTAGCTGCTATAATGTGCACTAGACAGCTTGACAATACATTTACAGGTGATTTATAATATATTAATCCAAATTTTATTTTTCCCTTGTAAGCAGCTTATCGGTTGTAGCTGCTACATGATGTAGCAGCAAGTGTTGATTAGCTGCTTCAACGTGTAATTGCTACTTCTACACCATGTAGTAACTACTCAAGAGTTAGTTGCTACACCCTATAGTAGCTTGACAATATATAGTAAAATTACAAAACATTTTCACTGCCTAGGCAAAAATGATGGGGTAACTTAAATTGCCATCAGTTTTATAAAAATTTGCACCACTAGCTTGTCGGTAATCCAATGTTTGCTAGTAACAAATTTATGACCAACATGAAAACTATATTCTCTCATTCCAATTTGTCTAAAATTTGTTGATTTTTGGTACATTAAACTCTCGGTGTACCGCATAACAATAAAATACACAATCTAGCCTAAAAGATATAGTTGATTTCACATTGTTAATAATCTAATTGCAATTAGGAATATGGAGATGTATAAAAAACATGGATAAACATATACTTACGATTTTACTTGTGTTGGACCCGGGATTATAGATACGCCAACATCTTTTGACATTAACAATGTAGCCCTGGATACTACATTTCGTAGTAAGATGGGGCTATATTTTTAAAAAAGTCCACCTATATTAGGATGAAGTTTGTAACCAATACACACTAAAATCTAATACATATTGATTTCTTCAACATGACAGATATTTACAGAACTTTGAAACTTAGATGTGTATAGTTGTGAGGCTCCAAGCGAGTTATAATGCATCTAGTGAGCTTCTCAGAGGTCTATGATCAGTAGGTGTTAATGATCGTCTATGTTATTTAATGAACAAAATATATATTTGATTGACTTGTCATTGTCAGTATTTGCTAATAGATTAAATGCCTCATAAGATAACATTTCAAACAAATCTTGTGTATGCAGACACACATTGTTAGAGGAATATATAGAGAAAAAAACTCGGTAGTAGCAGTTGGTATTATACTTACAACAAAACCAGCAGCACAAAATATAAATGATCAATATGGTATGCCAGAGGTTTTGACTTCCTCTGCAATGATTGCAAAATATGCATTTATGTAATCACCATCTGTAGCTACGGTCCAATCAAAAACACCCAGGAAAGATGACATATTCAATGAAATCGTTCCGTTGGACCATATTGCCTTTGTCATAGCCCTATATAAACCGAAAATAAAACATGTCCATAAATTATATTTTACAACACTAGTGCCTATTGTTGCTACAATTGGAACAATTACGAAAATTATATGTATTATAACAACTTCTAAATTAGTCAAGGTTGATTTTATTCAACAATATGAAATGTTTGTTTGACTATACAATAAGAAGACAATTCCAATGTAATTTATCCTTGTGTTCATAATGGAAGTATTAACATAAATCATCAAATATTTGCATTACAGTAAGTATATGAATCAACAAACACTTGACTCACTTTCGCTGGCTCAATTTCAACAATGCATCTACCACCCAATCATCTTTATTTTTCTTAAAATATGACTTCACTTGTTGAACACATACATAGAGAACATTGTTCTCTGTGAGTAATTATATGTGATATAGGAATAAAAGATAAAACATTTAACCAACCTACACCGTATCTTCATGATTTTGGATTTTTGTTTGACAAACATATACAAAAGTTTAGATGATGAAGATGTGATAGCTACATCCACAGATGAGATAGGGGCTTCTTGAACTTTAACAGGATGCTCAATATTTTCATCTTCTTTTCCCTTGCGCATCTTTGTCTCATGCCCATCTTAGAAACTGACTTTTTTAATTCTCTTGGTCAAGGGCACTCCCTTAATATCTTTTGCAGGTGGGAGTGTGATTCTCTTTATAACAGTCCTCCTTATCGTTGTTAATGGTCGATTAGCAGGTAATGCCTCTATATCCTTGGCAAGTAATTGACTTTGAAGGTCTTTGATTTTTTTTCTCTTGTTCTGCTATAATTTTATCTTTTACCGATATAATTCTTCCTTTTCATTAATTGTATTATCCTTGGCAGCTATTATAGTTCCTGAATCACTGGCACAGATTTTAATCTTATCAATTTACTCACTAATTCTAGCCTCCTCCTTTGTAATGAGTTGGTCCTTGACCTCAACCATAGACTCAAATAAATAATTTCTGCCTCCCTTGCTTGATAATTTATACAAGTTTCTTTCTCCTAAATACATTCTGCAGTATATACCATAGCTTTGGCTGTCTGTTCAGGCAATTGCTCAAGAACTTATTTAGGATTTTCCTCAAAAACTGATTGTATAAACCCCTCAATAATTTGTTGATCTATATGCTTTACAACATGTTCTAGGGAATCGTTTGAAAGTAGATATGTCTCTAGATCCGATGAACTTAAATCAACAATTATTTTAACAGCAGGTATTTCTGCAATCCTAGACTTTATTGTCTCCATACGGGAACCTAACCACTTCCATCTATATAGTCTTGGAAGGGCATATTGTCTGTAAGGATCTATTATTCTGACATGTTCACACATCTATACCTGCAATATAATAAAAAAGGTTAAATATGAAAATATATGCATAAATAATATGAGTCTATCATTAAATTTAAGAACTTACAGCGAGGAGATGTACAAACCTTTTGAGCATGGGAGATTGATTTCCCTCAAAGCCCTCTGGCTTTGGCCTCTGTGAAAGCATCACACCAATTACCCCCAGCTGTGGGGTCATATAGTCATATACAACCTTACACCAATTGTACCTAACTAAATTATCAAAATCATCTACACAATCTATTAGTGATTGTACTAGTAATCTAGATATACTGCTAGTAGTAGTAAATAAAATACAAACAAAGAAATATAATATTAAAAATTGACAAAAGAGAGTATCAGATGCAATAGATGAAAGTTGTTTGCTGAGGTTGATCATCTTGTTCTCTAGTTCTTTTTGTATACACTCCACATTATTGAAGTGTTGAAGAAATAGTGGGATGATGGCTGCATACTGTTGTAAATTTACTTCCTCGCCTTGATATGGAAGTCCTAGAATTAGTGAAACATCTTGCCTTATGAATCTAATCTCCTTATTATGAAAGATGAAATATTTGGCTTCAACGTCCCAATTGTCAAACATATTTTGTATAAGACTTCAGATATTTGCAATTTCAGGCATTGCTATGGCCCAAGCAAATGAGCTTCCATTTATCAACTCCATTTGTCGGTCGTTTATATATAGTAATGATAAAAAACCCTTGAAGTGAGGGTAATTACTTTTCCAATGCACTTTCTTATAATATGCATGGGAAGCAGTTCTCTGGCTCGCCATTTAATTTTGTCAAACAAATACATAAGATCTTAGTGATAATCATTTGGCTTTATTATAATGTAGTTAGTTTTCACCCATAATATGATACATTACACTGTTATTTTTTAACCATAATTTGATATAGTACAATGTTTATAATTTCTCCTATCCTAAGTACTACAATGTGATTAGTAGCTGCTACAAGATGGCTATTGATCACGTTGTAGCAGTTAGGGTTAAGTAGCTGCTATAATAATGAGAAGCCAATAAGAACTGTAGGGTTTAACCACGTTGTATCAATTATTAGGGTTTAACTATATTGTAGCACTTGCTATCGCGTAGCTGCTACAACAAAGATAAACTTTTTTTAAACCCTCTATTTGCTCAAAGTAAATCTTCAATCTAAATACCTAAAATCATTAAACATCATTGTAGCAGCTAGGAGACGAATTAAAATTCTAAATATTCAAACCCCTAAACAAAAAGAGAAGAATCAAAACTTTAAAGTCGAACACAATACTTACAATGGAGGTGAAACTTTGGATGAGAAACAAGTCGTTACAGTGAGGTTGATTGACGAAGACACCGTAGGGCACCGATCTACTATCAATGAAATTCTTTCGAAATATTTGTCACACAACGAGTTAGGGGTTAAAACTTTGGCCGATGAGGGCAAAAAGGTAATTTCATAATATATTTTCACTTTATCCGCCTGTGTATAATAATAGCTATTAATATTAGAGGGATTTACAACTTATATTGAAAAACTTACTATCGAGTGGTTTGTGGGAAATGATCTTTATCAAGTTGCCAGCAAACTATATAAAAAAAATTGTTAAAAAAAGTTTGTTTGGAGTGTCAAAATAGCTGCTACAATGTGTAGTAGTTATTGTAGGATAGCTACTATAACATGGAACAGGTATTATAGGGTAGCTGCTACATTGTGTAGCAACTATTGTCGGATAGCTCGTACAAGGTGTTGCTTGCAGCTATCCGATTGAAAGTTGATACATGTTGTAGCAGTTACAACTTAAATCATAAAAAATTAAAACCCTATAAATGTCTACTACCTGTTGGTGTAAGTTGCACCTGAATTAAACCTGAGTTTTGATGTGTCAAAGGTTCAAGTTAAGTCTTGTTATGATCTAACAAGTTGACTGAGTGTGCAGGATGTTTACTCAACCAAGAAAGACCTAGTTGGAGGCTAGGCAGGAGAAATCTTAGTAGATCATGGAACCCAGGTGCAAGTCCAAGGAGGTCGAGAGGACCTGAAGCTTGGCAGTATGATCGAGAGGTCTGGAGGACCTAAGATCAAGGGAAAAGTCCTGGCGAGCCGATCAAAGCTAAGTGAAAAGTCCAAACTAGATCTGGAGAATCTAAGTTTGGCAGGTAGGTTGAGGTAAACAACTGGAGGAGCGACAGTGATATCGGGTTCCCGAAGGGAACAACGTTAGGTCGCTAATCCAACTGAAGAAACCGGGAAGGTTTCCAAGTTGAGATCAAGACAGTTATACTGTCTTTCATATTATTAATCTTGCATTATATTACTACTGTTCTAACATCTGTTTTGCAGAAATAGTTTTTGCTTAACTTTCTGTTGCAGGACCGACTGGATCAGTTGACCGAACAAGATCAATACAAAGCACCTAACATCTCAGAACAGATCATATCAGAGTCCGATCAAAGACTGATCGGTCGACCGAACAGTAAGATCGGTCGACCGAACCTTAGTGACTCAGCACAGGACAGATCATCAGCATCGATCAGCAGCAAAGGAAATAAGCTGATCGATCGACCGAACCTGGGGATCGGTCGACCGATCCAATCACATTTATTCAGCATTAAAGGATGATCTCGGTAGAATCACGACGAACAGGGAAGGAAGCTGTTCGGTCGACCGAAAGGCATGATTGGTCGACCGAATATTTAAAGACAAATTAATGCCAGAGATTCGAGCCAGCGTCAGATTCTAGCTGGAGGGGA
Source organism: Zingiber officinale (assembly GCF_018446385.1). Classification (NCBI taxonomy): domain Eukaryota; kingdom Viridiplantae; phylum Streptophyta; class Magnoliopsida; order Zingiberales; family Zingiberaceae; genus Zingiber; species Zingiber officinale. Next base: position 127,285,058 of record NC_055987.1, read on the forward strand.
TCAAAGCTGGTTCGGTCGACCGAAAAGAAGGATCGGTCGACCGAACCTTCATACTCCTATAAATTAAGGCTCGAAGTCAGAGGCAAATAGAACTTTTCTGATCGACTCCTGTGTACTTCTGCAAGCTGCTCACGCGACAAGTCATCATCAACTTTGACTTCATACGATTGCCGACCGAGCTACGATTTACTACTACCGTCGGTATAACTTTACTTTTGTACTGCACTTTAATTTTGTAAGATAGTAGAGGTGTTACTATCTTATATATCTGTACTTGTATGATTCACTTCTTTCTGAGGCGTTCGGAAAGAAGGATTATAGTGTTTTGCCCATCGGTGTGGTCAAGGACCGCGGGCCTTCGAGTAGGAGTCGAGCTAGGCTCCGAATGAAGTAAAATACCTTGTCTCTTTTCTTATTTCCGCTGCACGACTTTAGTTTCAAAAGATTAAAAGAATAGTTTTTAAACGTGCGATATTCACCCCCCCTCCCCCTCTATCGCTTAAATCGATCTATCACTACCTATTTAGTATAGTATCATCTAAGTAGATACTTTGAAATTACTATCAAGTGGCTTGTGGAAAATGATGTTTGGCAAGTTTCCTACAAATTTTGTAACAAAAAAAATGTAAGAAAAGGTGGTTTGGAGTATCGAGGTAGCTGATACAATGTTGTAACACCCACACTGTGGAAGTAGCTGCTACAACGTTGTAGCCGCTAACAGTCGAATTAGCTGCTATAATGTTGTAGCAACTATTATTCCAAGTAGTTGTAACTTTCCATTATAGCAGCTATCATTCCAAATAGTTGTAGCAACTATCATTCCAAGAAGTTGCTACAACGTTATAGTAGCTATCATTCCCAGTAGCTGCTACAACATTGTAGAAGCTAACCGAGTAACCGTTGATTTAGCTCTATAGCATTATAGCAGCTAACCGTCTAATTAGCTGCTACAACATTGTAGCAACTAAGATTCCAAGTAGCTTCTATAACACTAGTTGTGGAATTAATTACCAGTTTATGAGTTTGGACGCCCAATAAAAAGAATCATGTATAAACAGTATATAATAGAAATAGAGGGAATTACAACTTAAAATGAAACGACTTGGATAGTTAGTTGCTACAATGTTATAGCAGCTACTCGGATAGTTAGCTACTACAAGATGTAGCAATTAACTGTCGGAGTAGCTGCTATAACATGTAGTAGCAAAGCAAAGGCGTTGTTGGTGTTTGTAGCAAGTGTCGGCCTTCTTGAATGTTATAGCATAAATTTTCCCTTCCTTCTATTATGCAATTTAAAATGAAACAAATTATCATTGATTATGAAATATGAGAATTGATATTTGACAAGCTATGTGCAAATTACATAAGCAAAAACTGGTAAGAAAGTAGCGAGGGCTTGTGCTTTATAGGATCTATCAGGGCTAAAAATTATTGTACATAGCTGAACAAGAGATAGTGGAGTGGAAAATTTTACGATGGAGAATGGAAAGGAGAGAAGTGGAGTGGAAATATGGGTTTAGCTTGCAGCGCCTTTGCTTTGCTTTCCTGATAGGAGCACGAGGTCCGACGGACGACGACGGTGGAGAAAGGAGCGAGAGTGAGTGAGAGAGAGAGAGAGCGAGCGAGAGCGAGGGAAATATTAGATTTGACCAAATTCTTTCGTCGTTGTTTTGAATAGAAGGCGGAAGGAATGAGAGAATAAAAGGAATATTTTTTTAATGAAATCGAGCTGGCAACGTTATGTATGCGCATCGTTCACGGTCGCGCATAAAGTGTCGCTTAACATATCAAATCTGTCTATATATAAGAAATTATTTTTTTCCAAACTCACTAATTATTTTTATTGGTATTAGAAGTGAGGTATATATATGTTTACTCTATTTTTTTAATTTTTTAATATGATATTAATTTAATATCCTTTAATAGTTATGAGTACGATAACAAATATCCGATCTCTCGATAGATATGAGATAGAGGATATAGAATTTGATCTATTGTTATCTCTAATGAGTATTTGTTACCTTTCCTGACAGGAGACAAGCTGGAAAATGAAATATAATAATTGAGCACTGGAATAACATTCGAATGGCTTGAATCGGAAACTTATGTAGAATTTTGATAGCACAAAAGAAAATCTAGATTCCACTTCATGATGCCAATTTAAGGATGGACCAAATTTCTCAATTATCATGCAAATGTATTGTTTTATAGTAGCTACTTTTGCTTAGTTTAGTCTGAAAAACGGATAATAGAGAGAAGAATCCTAATCCTACATAAGAATAAAGATTTGCTGGGAAGAAAAAGAATTATATTCATCTTATCTGTTCTTAGTTTCCCTGTTAAGAACAAAAAGAAAAAGTTAGGCCCGTAGGATGTTGGATTTACGCGCGACCAATGTCTGCCTATGGTCGACGAGCTTACAGCCAAGCGATCACTGGTCTAATTTAAGATGAAAATAAATTTGAGCTAAAAGTCTATGATGAATCGATTTATCATATGCGTAACACATCAGGTTTAGTTAGGAAGCACAATGTTTAGTGTGGACCATGAAAGCGTCATCATTTAATACTTCTTATCCTAGTTTTTGACTAAGTAAACTCACCCTCCTCATTCCATCGACGCCAAGATAAAACCTCAAAAGATTTCCTTAACTTTTTCATTCCTAAACAAACTGAATAGGTCATTTCTCCGAAGGCTCCAACAAAAATCAAATAATTACTCAAATTATCCACTTGTTCCTACTATTAATAATGGTTCCACTCGATTCATATGCCAAATTCCCAACCAAACAATGAAGGAATGTTTTCTCTATTCCTCTTCCTCCTCCCTCCTCCTCTTCCTCCTTTGTCTCTTACACTGCATAACTTGTTACTCGATGAGGCAGGGAGATGACTTGAACAAGTTCTACTTCATCAACAGAGCAAGGAGGTCTTCTTCTTCTTCTTTTTCATTAGCAAGTAGTCTTTCGATATCCGATCTGAAGTCGAAAGTCTATGACAATCATGGCCTAAAAGAGGGGGACAAGGTCATCCGGCTACCAGGCCAACCCGATGGGGTGAATTTCAATCAATATGCGGGGTATGTCATGGTCGACAACGCAACCGGTCGGGCTCTATTTTACTACTTTGTTGAGGCTGACAAGAACAACATGTCCAAGCCTCTCGTGCTTTGGCTCAATGGAGGTACAACTAACTAGTAATTAAAGAATGAATCCTATCTTCACAATTTAAGTAGGTTGACTCAGTTTTCTAATCGAACGGAGATTGTTGTGGTATGATACGGTGTGGTGTGGTTTGGTGTAGGGCCTGGGTGTTCGTCGTTGGGCTATGGGGCGATGGAGGAGCTTGGGCCGTTTCGAGTCATGTCCGACGGAAAGACTCTTTACGAGAATCCTTATGCTTGGAACACAGGTATTCACTTTGCAGCTCGTAGTTCTAAAAATTATGGGTTTGTTCTTAACTCTCAAACGCGAAGATCTTAAAGGGTGTTTTTATTATTATTAAAACTTAAGGTATTTCAAGAAAAGAATATATAAACTTTAGAGGGTGAAGTGAATATTGCTCTATGATTCCGTGTATATATGTTATTTCCTAACTGTTAGGGGGTCAAGGAAAATAATTCCTCATTGGCGTCACCTCGTCGTGTGGTGTTGCGTGTTGTGTTGCAGTGGCGAACGTTTTGTTTCTGGAGAGCCCCGCCGGCGTCGGCTTCTCCTACTCCAACACCACGTCGGACTACGCCAAGAGCGGCGACAAGCGGACGGCGATCGACTCGCTGGCCTTCCTCCTCAACTGGTTCGAGCGGTTCCCGGAGTACAAGGGGAGGGAGTTCTTCATCGCCGGCGAGAGCTACGCGGGCCACTACGTCCCCCAGCTTGCCCTCGCCATCCTCCATCACAACGATTCCAACATCAATCTCAAAGGCATCGCGGTACATGAATCCCTAAATCCCTAAACCGATCGAAAGATCTCATTTTGATTGCAAATTAGGTTGGGAAGGGGTCGAAAGATCTCGTTCTGATGCTAACTGGTTTGGCAATTAGATAGGGAATGGGGTGATTAACTACGAGACGGACAGCAAGGGGCTGCTTGACTACTTCTGGACGCACGCATTGATCGCCGACGAAACTATCCATGCGATCCACAAGTTCTGCAATTTCTCGCCGGAGGCCTTGCAGCAGCCGCTGGAATGCCAACGGGCGGTCGGCGAGGTGAGCGGCGTCATCGACGATCTGGATCTCTACAACATATACGCACCGCTGTGCTTCTCTTCGGGCGTGACGCCGACTCCAAAGCCTCCTTCGGTTTGCCTCCCTAAATTTTTACTCAATTTTCTGGTATTTTCGAAGCCAAATTAGATCGATCGATCCAACAAGTTAACACAAGAATTTGAATTCATTGCAAATTAAAATAGGAAAAAATTATATTGAATTTAGGGGTAATCAAACCCAAACTAATATCTTCTACCATGTTAAATTAAGACTATTGTTGAATTACATCCCTCCTTGACCACAATGAGAAATTGAATAGCAACTTAACTTGCTACAACTCTCGCATGCAAAAACTTATGTGAAGAGAGGCCTATACATGCCACAAGATTGCAATATTGAATCCACACACAGACACACATAAACACATAGAAGAGATCTGCATGTCTCTTGTATCAAATTCTTTCAAAATTTAGTTTCTAGCATTCTATATTTTCAAAAACTTTATGTCGGCGAATATAGTTAATTGCATGATTAATCGAGCGGGATTGATTTCGACCATTCTAGATGCAACTGAGATTAGAAATTCCCCTAGATATTGTGGTGAAAACCAGGTGCAGGAGCTTAGGCTTGCACACTAGTCTTGTTTCCCTTGACTCCTTTTGGAACTCATTGGAAACTTAATTGCTACCATCACCAATTTTTCACTCAAATTGTATCATTTGCGATAAAATGAGATAGGGTTTATAGCCAGTCAATCGGAAAAACCATGGACCTAACCTGCTCGATTTCAGGTTTTCAAAATACAAACTTTGGCTGATTACATATATTACTGAAATGTTGCACTTAAATTCTGATGCAGATTGAGAATTTCGATCCTTGTACTCCTAATTATGTGGAGGCATACCTTAACAATCCAGAGGTGCAAAAAGCTCTACATGCTAATGTGACAAAACTCAACTACACGTGGTCTGCTTGTAGGTACATACATTTCATATGCACCTAAGAAATTTCCTTTCTTAAATAAGATAATGAAAATTTAGCTCACCTATCAACATTGTGTCTGGGTGCAGCGAAGTGATACGTAGTTGGTCAGATCAGCCTTTCACAATTTTGCCAGTCATCGATGAATTGCTATCTAACAAGTTAAGAATTTTAAAGTACAGGTAAAAAAAATATATATTATAATCTTATCATTAAATTCATTAAATATATCAACCCATGAGATGAGTTGAAAGGACAAAATTTAGATGAAATCTCCTTCACCATGACTCAGTGAAGTGTTTCTTCATCATACTTCAGTTTTATATACTTGAAGGTACACTAGTTTAATTGGTGCACTAATTTGTATGACATGTATAAATAAGTATAGATGCATCAATTTTATTGATAGAACTAGGTGCACTAGTTTAGTATAGACAATCATTTCAATTTTATATGTTTGTATACTGTTATTAATTTTGTTTTTCTTATATCAAGTGTACTTACTTTAAGAGTTCTACATAATACAAAATATAGTTCATCAGATCATAAGTGAAGGGTTTTATTAGCAGATTTAATTAACCGATTCATTAGTTAATTGATAATGGGAGGATAATATATTAGTGGGATTGATTGGTTGATTGATTGATGAGATTTATAAAAATTGTTTATTAGATTGAGTGACTAAGAGTGATTAATTGAGGTTTAAGGTAATTGGGAGTATTGTTCATACTAATACTAATTACCCGATTAACTATCGAATGAATAGATGATTAATGTATAGTTGATTACTAATTAATCAAATTAAATGGAAATCATGCAATTGTTGACTAGATTAAATCGTAGCTCAATTTTAGGGTAACGTTATTAATTTGGGTCCCATAATAAGCTTGGTTGGCCTTACTTTTTCATATGCATTGATGCAACTATGCAGTGGCGACATAGATGGAAGAGTTCCTGTTACTTCAACAAGATACTCCCTGAATGAGCTAGGACTTGCTGTGAAGTCTCCATGGAGAGCTTGGATGCTTAACAATGAGGTAGATAACTTAATATTGTATATTCTTTAGTTAATTAACTTAGATATTTGGGATTTATAAAATTTATGCCCTAATAAGAACATCCTTGACCTTCATCCTTAACCTTCATCGTGGATTTCCTTTGATGATGGAAAGAACCTTCCGTGGAATATGCTAAGTAACTAAACATGGTATCACATGGTTTGATGACGATATTGCTGGTGATGATTTTTTGTGAATATGTAGGTTGGGGGATATACCACGGTGTATGAACACAACTTGACATTTGCGACTGTGAGAGGAGCCGGACATGAAGTTCCAAGTTATCAACCAGCTCGAGCTCTGCAAATGATCAAGAGTTTTCTTCAAGGAGTGCCTCTCCCTGTCGCTTAAAAGAAACATGATCTGTGAGGGTTGCCCAAATTGAGCGCCCACGATATCATTTGCCTCTGTTTGTGTGTGTGTTATTGTAGTTTAAAAATCTCAATAAAATTGCCCCTATGGGTGTGGTGAATTGAGATGATGACGGGAGTTTGAAGCCTTGTACTTTCATCTAGCATCACAAAGGAGGCAAGTTCTTAGTTGATGAGCACACAGTCGAGGGCTACTCAGGAACGACCAACAAGGATATTAGTATTCAGTGAACATTTCACCATGCATGGAACGCTCACATGAATACAGCAACACCCAAAAACCTTACATAAACACTTCACAATGTGGTAAACACTTGTTCAATCCACACCAACATCACAAAACACTCACTTGATCCTTGTCAATATTGCTGAAACAAATAGATTTTTACATGGCCACACAGCAACACCCAAAAACCTTACATAAACACTTCACAATGTTGTAAACACTTGTTCAATCCACACCAGCATCACAAAACCTTACATGGCAAGTGGAAGATGAATACAATAAGACACTCGAAAGAATCATTTTGGAAGAAATTATAAGTAAAATTTAATGGGAACATATCCTCAAAATGTTAAGTCAGTGTTATCTTAATTTGGTACAATTGTTCTCTCTCGTCCCTTAGGAAAAAAATGATGAAAGGTAAATTATATCATGTGTGCAAATATATATCTCCAAATATAGTTAGCTGTTTCTGATCAAGTATTAGATCCAACTGGCTATTTGAGGTTTGAACCCGAAGCAAGTTCATATACATGCAGTGTACTCTCACTGTATACCATCCTCCTAAAATACAACCAATGTCATGTATTCTCACTATACTATCATCCCAAATACAACCAATGTCATGTACTCTCACTATACCATCCTTCGAACATGTTGACAATGTCATCTATGCCTTGGTGCACAAAACATCTACCTCCCCAATCATCAAAGTAGCACTATGCAGTATGTGTCCTCGACCTGCCCACATCAAAAGTCCCAGCTCAGTCATTCGAGTGTCTCTAGGATCTATGTCAACTATGTGCTCGACACTGGCCATGTGTCATTCTCTATATCATCTGCTAGTATCGCACTATCCGCGCTCACCCGGCTACAACAATGTCTGGTTCGGCCCTGGTATGGTGGCTCAATCAATCCACAGGAGGTAAGTCCCACCTCGCTAAGGCTAACATCCCATCATGTGTCATCGCTCCACTTTTAGCAAGTGGTCAGCTATTAACGGATTTTTCATGTCTTTATCGCGAGCCGTTTGTTGTGGATTAGATATATCCTTATGGTGGATTTATGAACACTCCTAGGCTTTTTGACAAAACCCTAACATCAACGGATTTAGCGCGGTCCTTATCGTGAGCTGTTTGTTGCGGACTAGATAGATCGTTAATTTAGTGCTGTCCCTTAGGGTTTCGGTGAGAGGTGGCCTCTTATCGGGGTATAGAATTTCTCTTCTTGGCTGTGTGTCAAGAAGTAGGTTTGTTATGGATCCGGAAGAACTTGCAAGGCGTGTAAATATATTGAAGATCTCATAAAGGGACAAAGAGCAACTAGTTGTGGTATCGGAAGGTATGGTGAGTATGGGACAACAACGACTAGCATCGAGTTTGGTGGGCAAGGTGTTCACATCTAAAGTGATGAACAGAGAAGTCATTAGAACTTAGATGACCAAAATTCTACAGGCGAAAAAGCCCATTAATATTGAGGTGGTTGGAGAGAATCTCTTCCTTTTCAAATTTTATTCATTTATCGATCGAAGTCGAGCTCTGATGGATGGGCATTGGTCTTTTTTTAAGGATCTCCTCATCTTCAAGGTGCTTGTGGGCCTATAGCAGCCATCTGGCATGATCTTAGATGAAATTCCTATCTGGGTTTAATGCCACAATGCCCCCATTGCATTAATATATCCTATACTTGATAGGATCGAGGATTGGGAAGGTGATGACAATTGACACTGGAGAAGAAGGGAGGTGTGTGGGGAAATACGCACGAATTCAGGTGGCACTAGATATCTCTCAACTGTTAAGGCATGGGGTGTGGGTCAAGCTAGCGAGTTTGATGGAAGTCGTATGCATCATCTTGTTGTATAAGCATCTCCCCAACTTATGCTATTCCTATGGGAGGTTAGGTCATGTTCTCAGGGATTGTGGCGAGACAAAATCCTTGGACTTGCATCTAGGATATGAGAATTGGATTAGAGCACCACCAATGGATGGTGAGAGGAGAACCTATTCCTTCACAAGGAATAGATCAAATCAGAGTGGTACACTACTCATCTCTCCCATGGGGACGGATTGAGTATTGCTGAACCATTGACCTTAATTTTGTCCCTAGCGGGCAGGGAGGGATCGTCATCTTACCGAGCAAATAGTGGGAAGGATGAGAACATTCTGCTTAATGTGGATAGTGACAAGGAGAGCCACCCAATCCCAGGAGCAGCGAGTGATGTCCAGACGGAGGAGGCGGCCACTGCTTGGGTGATGCATGTTACCCTACTGCAAGGTTGTCAGAATTTTGCTCATGCAAGCACTAAGAAATGGAAGAGGTAAGCAAGAAGAAGGTCAGTGACTGTTGTAATGGAACTCGTTAGTCCTCATCCATTGTGAAACAATAAGAGAATAATGTCAGACCAGTGTAACATCTCAAAGCCTACAAAGAAGGTTTGTGGGGTCGTGGGTTTGGATACCGACATAGGTTCATCACCGGTGGAGGCTGCGGAGTAGCCCACTGAGTAGCCCCGCCGAGCACATTGAGTTGCTTAGTATGGAATGCACGGGGGCTGTGGAACCAATGTTCAATTCTGGACTTGCTGTGGCTCACCACCAAAAGAAACTCATCTTTAATTTTTCTGTGTGAAACAAAGGTACATGCAATTCAGTGCCAAGGTTGGATGAGTAGTCTAGCCTTCAACGACTCATTTATAGTGGATAGTGATAAGTGAAGCCGAGGCCTCATTTTGATATGGTGAGACCCAGTGGATGTCAACATTCAATCCTACTCATCGGATCACATAGACTGTATTATCTGACATAACTCTTTGCAATGGAGATTTACTAGGTTTTATGGTAATACTGTGGCGACACTTCGAGCTCATTCATGGCAGCTTATTCGACGACTGATGGGAATTCATGGGCTTAGTGATCTGTTGTGGGTAGTGGGGGTGATTTGAATGAGATAATATTTGAATCGAAAAAGCAAGGGGGAGCTATGAGGCCTATGACATAGATGAAGGTGTTTTCTGAAGTCATGGACTATGAGCTTCAAGATTTGATGTTCAAAGGGGATCCCTATATGGTGGAACAAACGAAAAGGGAATAAAATTATCTTTGCCCAGCTTGACAGATTTGTCTATAATTTAGAGTGGCGGATGCTTTTTCCGATGACGAAGGTTGTAAATTTGAATTTCTGGGGATCCGACAACCGACTAGTTTTATTGTTTGCCAAATTAGCTATGAGAGCTAATTGGAATATGTTGCCAAGAGGGTTCACTTTTGAACATAAGTGGTTACTGGAAGATGAGTTTACAAGTTTGTTTCAACAAATGTGGGAAGGACTCAAAGGGAATGAGGGTCTTGCAACCAAGCTCAATAAATGTAGTGGTATGCTTCGAGGTTGGTTTGGTGCTCATTTTGATCACTTAGATCGGAAGATCCTTGGGCTGCAAAGGAAGCTGAATAGCACTTTGAGCCTGCATGAAGCAAAGGAGAATTACTCCTACATCATAGGGATAGAAAAGGAGTTAGGAAAATTGTTGGTGCAGGGAGAAATTCACTGAAAGTAGAGATCTAAAATAAATTGGTTAAAGAATGATGATCGGAATATTAAGTTCTTTCATTCAACGACCTCAACCTGATAACACACTGATCTCATTAAAGGGATGCTAAATTTGAGGGGTGAGTGGTGCACCAATTTAACCGGTATGGCAGAAACTATTACGGAGTACTTCACATCTTTGTTTGCTTCCTCTAATCCATCTCAACGATCTATTTAATCGGTGTTGAAAGTTATTGATCCAGTGGTAGGGGAAAACTTAAATAAGATTTCTTGTTCTCTGTTCACTACAGTAGAAAGATGTAGATTGGTCGTCGATATACATCCAACAAAGGCGTCGAGCCTAGATGGATTTACAACTTTGTTCTACTATAAACTATGGTCAGTCATAGAAGTGGATATTATTACTACAGCATTAGCTATCCTAAATGATTAGAGGGATATTTCTAAATAGAATTCTACCACCATTACTCTTATTTCTAAGTCCGAGATCCGAAATTTGTCAAGGACTTGTGGCCAATTAGCATGTGCAACACTTGCTACTAGATTGTGTCACGCGCTATAACTAATAGACTAAGACTCATCATGATAAATATAGTTGTGGATTCTTTTCGGAATGCCTTTGTTCATGAGAGATCTATTCTGGATAATGTAATTGTGAACTTTGAATGTATGTAATTCGTGGGATGATCAGTGGGTGTCACGTGGATAAGGGAAGATTGGTGAACCTATTGAGGGAGTTCCAATAGAGGAGAAGTCGAGTCGAAGCACGACTCCTTGATCCCCTGGCTCCTTGGCCTCCTGGCTCCAGAGCCTCCCAGCTCCTTGGCGACATGTATCAGAACATAGGATCATTTCAGGAAAAGAATAACCATTGCATAAATCTTGAATTATTTTGGAAAAAGGATCATCCTCGCGCAAATCTCATATTATTTTAGAAAAAAGACAGTGGCGTGAATACACCTTGTGTTATTTAACGAATTAAATAATGATAACATAAAGATCGGTACGAAAGGAAAAAAAATTATTGTCTCTCTATTAAAAGTAGCCTTATCTGACATCCAAGGTACATACGCATACCTACGTATATCAAAACCCTAATACTTTTCTTCTTCTTAGTTCTCTAACTTGAGCGTCGGAGTCGTTATGCCGAAAACTCCCTGGCCATCATTATACCTTCTTTCTTCCTATTTTCTTTCGCTCATTGTCATTCAGTGATTGACGATTAAGTTGGCAACAAAGCCAACTCATTAGTGATTCACTCATCGACGTTCACGAGCATGATCAAACTGGCATTGTTTGTGGGAAAATTGAGTTAAAGATCTAAACCGGGACGTTAAGATGGATGATGTCGGAAGACCATTTCACCATGCATGGAACGCCCACATGAACACAGCAACACCCAAAAACCTTACATAAACACTTCACAATGTCGTAAACACTCATTCAATCTGCACCAACATCACAAAACACTCACTTCATCCTTGTCAATATCGCTGAAACAAATAGACTTTTACATGGCCAGTAGAAGATGAAACTGTTGGTGTGATTAGCACTAACGGTCTAACTCATGTTTTGATAAATGACAAAGGTTAAGTTAGGTTTGTTGTGATCTAATACTTTAACTGAGTGTGTAGAAGAAGTCCAGATAGGTTGGCGGGCCGACTAGATAGCTGGCACGAAGCCCGGCTAGGTTGACGGGTCAACCGAATTGCTGGCACGAAGTCCGGCTAGGTTGATGGGCCAACCGGATAGCTGGCACTAAGCCCAGCAAGGTCGACGGGTTGACCGGATAGTTGACACGAAATTCAGACAGGTCGACGGGCTGACCGAATGTTTGGCAGGTAAGTTAGGATAAGTCACTGGAGGGGAGTGACTTGGTGAGGGCGCATTCCCAGTCAGGGAACTTAGGCGTCGATCCAACTTAGAACCATTTCGGAAATCTAAGTTGAGATCGTGACTAGATTCTAGTCTCAGGGAGACAGAATCTAATTAATACTCTGTTTGAATATAATTGTGCTAACACTTTGTTTTGCTGGGTAGTATAACTTGTATTTGTCTCGGACTAACATTTTCTTGTAGGAAAAAGATTTACTGGAAAATGGTGGTCAGGGTGCCCAGAGCTGGTCCTGGCGCCCGGAAGGGATTCGGGCGCACGAAATGCAAAATTCTATCTCGACGCAAACGTGAAGCACGTTGATTGGCTGGGCCTACGTCACAGTCCAAGCGCCCGGAAGGGATCCGAGCGCCCGGAGCACTCCTATAAAAGAAGGCCTCCATCAGAGCTTCAAAAAAAATAACTTCTTCTACGACTGCTCTATTGCGCTCTGCTCTTGTGACGCTGCGAGACTTCTCCGACAACTTGCGACTCATTTCCCTTTTCTTGTTGTCGATATTAGTTTAATAATTCATGTAATTATTTTGTAATCATTTTTGTGAATTATTAGTGATTGTCCAACGAAAGCACTCGATGAGTGCGGGCCTTGGAGTAGAAGTCGACGAAGGCTCCGAACCAAGTAAAATTGGTTGTGTTAGTGTTGCCCTTGTTGGTTGCTACTCGGAAAACCTAACGGTTCCACTGTACAAAAATTTTGTACAAAAGGTCTGAACATTTTCCTAGCTACCATGTGTTCTTTTAAATTAAACTTGGATCGCCTGCGGAACTTAACACGTTTGATCCTAAGTTTAATTTATTTGTTCTTTTAGGTTTAGACTTGGATCTCCTGCAGAACTTAACACGTTCGATCCAAATCACCTAGGTCATGAAGACAATTAAATATCTATTTCCAAAATCGGCTTCCAGTACTGCATGGCAAGGCACATAGCCTTCTTGGATATGGGAGCAACTACCACCGACTAGACAAAGCCTTTTATGGAAATTAAATATTTAACTTTCCCACAGTAACCCTAGGTTAACCTCTAAGAACAATCAAATCACAAGAAAAAAAAAACAAAAAAACACAATTTTGAAAACTAATTCGAAAAACTAGAATTACATGCCTCTTGTATTTGGTATTTTTACATGGAGATAAAACTAACATGATGTGAAAAACAATATTAGTTATACCTTACTTAGTAGATAATAACCTCTTGATCTTCTACCGTATTCCTCTTCTAATCTCGGACGTTGTGTGGACAACGATCTTCCGAGACGAGAACCACCTAGCACCTTCTTCTTCTTCCTTCAAGTTTCGGCCAAGCAAGACTTCCAAAGGATGAAGATCTTTTTCCACCAACCAAGCTCCAAGGGATGCAAGCTTTCTCTCCTTCTTCACCAAGCTAGGATCCGGCCACCACTTGATCTCCAAGAGAGAAGAGAGTTTCGACCACAAGGATGAAGAAAAGAGAAAGGGAAGAGCCGACCACACCAAGGAAGAAAAGAGGGAGAAAAATAATAGAGGTTGTTCACCTTGAAGGCACCCAAAATCCCCTCTTTTATAATCCTTAACTTTGGCAAATAAGGAAATTTAATTACAATAAAATTTCCTTAACTTTCCTTGACATGAATTAATTAAGAAAAATTAAATAAAATTTCCTAATTACCCATGTCATGGTTGGCCACCTCATGGAAGAACAAATAAGACAATTTTCAATCAACCAATTAAAATTCCTTATTTGTCTCCGGAAATTTTAAAAAATAAAATTTTCCTTTAAAATCCCTTCATAGTTGATAAAAAGAAATTTCTATAATTTTAATTTTTCAACATGTGAATAATTTATAAAGAAGAAAAATAAAATATCCTTTCAATCTACAAATAAGGAAAGAGATTTAATCTCTTTTCTTAATCTTTTGTAGAAACCTAAAAGAGATATTTTAATTTTTAATCTCTCCAATAAATTATATCTTCCACATAAGAAAAATTTAAAATTAAAATTCTTTTCTAATTTAATAGGGTCGGCCACCTAAGCTTGGGTTCAAGCTAGGGCCGGCCACCCATGGATCAAGGCTTGACCGGCCCTAGCTTGGTCCTCAAGCTAGCTTGGTCGGCCCCCACAACATGGGTATGAAGGTGGGTATAGGTGGGTATAGTACTCTATAAATAAGAGGCTACGATAGAGACCGAGAGGAGGAATTGGTTTTGATCTCCTGATAAAATTAAGCATCCCTTGTTCGCCCCAACACACAACTTAATTTTATCAATAATAATTCATTCCACTAGAGAACTATTATTGAACTACCGCACCAATCCCAAATTACATTTTTGGCTCCTTCTTATTATGAGTGTGTTAGTCTCCCTGTGTTTAAGATGTCGAATGTCCACTAATTAAGTGAGTTACTGACAACTCATTTAATTAATATCTTAGTCCAAGAGTAGTACCACTCAACCTTATCGTCATGTCGGACTAAGTCCACCTGCAGGGTTTAACATGACAATCCTTATGAGCTCCTCTTGGGGACATTATCAACCTAGATCACTAGGACACAGTTTCCTTCTATAATCAACAACACACACTATAAGTGATATCATTTCCCAACTTATCAGGCTTATTGATTTATCGAACTAAATCTCACCCATTGATAAATTAAAGAAATAAATATCAAATATATGTGCTTATTATTATATTAGGATTAAGAGCACACACTTCCATAATAACTGAGGTCTTGTTCCTTTATAAAGTCAGTATAAAAGAAACGACCTCTGATGGTCCTACTCAATACACTCTAAGTGTACTAGTGTAATTATATAGTTAAGATAAACTAATACCTAATTACACTACGACCTTCCAATGGTTTGTTCCTTTCTATTTTGGTCGTGAGCTACTGTTTATAATTTATAAGGTACTGATAACATTATCTTCTGTATGTGACACCACATACTATGTTATCTACAATATAAATTAATTGAACAACTACAAACAAATGTAGATAATTTGACCAAATGTGATTCTTTATTCAAAATAAATGTTTACAAAAGCTTACGCTTTCAGTATACACTCTAACAATCTCCCACTTATACTAATGACTAAGCTGCCATATCTTCTTCCATACATCTGATTTTCATCCCCTCCACATGCCGATCGAAAGTTTTTCCTGGAAGGGCCTTAGTGAAAGGATCTGCCAGGTTATCTGCTGATGCAATCTTGACGATGACAACTTCTTCTCGCTTTACGATATCTCGTATCAGGTGGTACTTGCGCTCTATATGTTTACTTGCCTTATGGACTCATGGTTCCTTCGAGTTTGCAACTGCACCGCTATTATCACAATAAATTGTGATGATTTTGGGCAAACCTGGAATCATATCTAAGTCCATTAGAAAGTTCCTGAGCCATACTGCTTCTTTAGCTGCCTCAGAGGCTGCTACATACTCTTCTTCTATGGTTGAATCTGAAACGCATTTCTGCTTAACACTCCTCCATGCAATGGCTCCACCTCCTAAAGTAAACACATAACCTGATGTAGACTTACTGTTGTCCCTATCTGATTGGAAATCTGAATCCGTGTAACCCACAAGGAGCAAATCATCTGCTTGGTAAACTAGCATATAATCTCTAGTCCTTCTCAGGTACTTTAATATATGCTTTACCGCAGTCCAATGTCCTTGTCCAGGGTTACTCTGATATCTGCTAACCATGCTCACGGTAAAATAGATATCAGGTCTCGTACACAACATTGCATATATAAGGCTTCCTACAGCCGAAGCATAAGGAACTGCTTTCATGTCCTCTAACTCCTTTGATGTCTTCGGAGACATCTCTTTAGATAGAGCTACTCCATGCCTAAAAGGTAAGAAACCTTTCTTGGAATTCTGCATGCTAAAACGAGCAAGGATTGTATCTATATATGAAGCTTGGGATAGACACAACATTCTTTTCTTGCGATCCCTTATAACTTTGATCCCAAGAATGTGTGCACAATCTCCTAAGTCCTTCATATCAAATTGTTTGGACAACCATACCCTTACGTCTGATAATACCTTGACATTGTTGCCAATTAACAAAATATCATCTACGTATAGTACAAGAAATACTACCACGTTTTCGTTACACTTCTTGTATACACAAGACTCATCCGGACACTGAATAAATCCATATGACTGGATTATTTCATTAAACTGGATGTTCCAAGACCTTGAAGTTTGCTTCAGTCCATAAATGGACCGATTGAGCTTGCACACTAGATGCTCTTTGCCTTTTTCAATGAACCCTTCTGGTTGCTTCATATGGATGTTTTCTTCAAGACTTCCATTAAGGAAAGCTGTCTTGACATCCATTTACCAAATCTCATAATCCATATGAGCGACAATGGATAAGAGTATTCGGATAGACTTAAGCATGACTACCGGTGAAAAGGTCTCCTCATAATCGATTCCCTCTTTCTGAGTGTACCCTTTCGCAACAAGCCTAGCTTTGAAGGTTTCTACCTTCCCATCTGTCCCTCTTTTCCTTTTGTAGATCCACTTACATCCAACAGCTTTTACACCATCAGGTGGTTCTACAAGCTCCCAGACCTTATTAGAGTACATAGACTCTATTTCAGAATTCATTGCTTTTTGCCAAGATGCTGCATCTATATCTTGGAGTGCTTCGTCATATGTTCGAGGATCAAGTTCATGTTTACCTGGGATCAAGTCCGAAGACTCTCCCAAAAACATAAATCTCTCAGGTTCCCTCACAACTCTCCCACTACGACGATGCACCGTCTGTGGTTGTGTATCATGTGTGACACGTGTTGCAGTCTCTTGTGGTACTTCATCTTGTACTGTTGGTACTAAAGTAGACGTGTCATCTCTAAGTTCTTCTAGAACAACTTTGCTACTGGCTTGTGATCCATTATATAGTCTTCTTCTAAAAACTGGGCATTGGTGCTAACAATGACCTTCTGGTCTTTAGGACTATAAAATAAACCACCTTTCGTTCCTCTAGGATAACCCACAAACACGCAAACTTCTGTACGAGATTCTAACTTATCAGCATATGGTTTCAGCACATGTACTAGACTATGCCAAATTCAAATATGTCTTAGACTGGGTTTTCGCTCATTCCACAATTCTGTGGGAGTAGAAGATACTGATTTAGAAGGTACTAAGTTCAGAATGTGCACTGCCGTTTCCAGAGTGTATCCCCAAAACGAATTTGGTAATTCTGAATAACTCATCATCGATCTAACCATCTCCATAAGAGTCTTATTCCTTCGTTCTGCCACACCATTCTGTTGGGGTGTACCAGGTGCGGACAATTGAGATTAAATCCCGGCCTCTGATAAGTAATTCCTAAACTCTCCTAAGAGGTATTCGCCACCACGATCAGATCGTAGTGTCTTGATACTTTTACCTAGTCGTTTCTCCACATCAGCCTTGTACTCTTTGAACTTATCAAAGCACTCAGACTTGCGGCGCATTAGGTAAATGTATCCGTATCTTGAATAATCGTCTATAAAAGAGACAAAATATTCAAAATCACCTCTTGCCTGGATAGACATAGGACCACACAAATCAGAATGAACCAATTCTAACACTTCTTTGGCTCTATACCCCTTGGCCTTAAAAGGCCTCTTGGTCATTTTACCTTCCAAGCAAGATTCACAAGTTGAAAAATTTTCCAACTCTAATGAACCCAAGAGTCCATCGGCTATAAGCCTTTGAATCCTACTTAAGTTAATATGACCAAGCCTTAGATGCCAAAGATATGCTTGGTTCATTTCCGAAGGTTGTTTTCTCTTATTAGTGTTAGAAGATGTGTTATAAATTTCCATATTTTGCTTTATGGGAGAAATTAGATTTAAAGTATATAAATTGCCAACTAATGCACCAGAACAGATAATCACTTTATTTCTCTTTATAATTACATTATTATTAAAGGAAATAGAATATCCATCCAAAAATAGTTTAGAAACTGAAATTAAATTCTTTCTAAAACTGGGTACATAAAGATAATTTCTTAAAACCAATTTTCTATTTCTATCAAAAGATAAGTAGACATCTCCCACTGCAACAGCCGCCACCTTAGTAGCATTGCCCATGTAGACGATTATCTCTCCTTCATATAGTCGTCGGGTTTCCTGTAACCCCTGCAAAGAATTGCAGACATGATCAGTGGCTCCCGTATCTATACACCAGGTGCTGGTAGATAACACCGCTAAACATGTTTCAACAACCAGAGCATGGGATATACCTTTGTTGTTTTGATTCCTACGAGGACAGTCGACCTTCCAATGCCCTGACTGCTTGCAGATGAAGCACTTGCCCTTCGACTTCTTCACTCCAGCTTTAGGTCCTGTACTCTGAGATTTATTCACCTTCTTTGCTGAGCTAACTTGTTTCTTCTTCTTATTTCCTTTCGGTCTAGAAGTAGAACCATTTTCAGTATAGTGAATCTAAGAATTGTGACGAAACAAACCTTCTGCTGCCTGAAGTTCTGTCAGTAGTTCCGCCAATGAATATACCCTTTTATTCATATTGTAATTCAGGCAGAATTGTTCAAAACTTCTAGGTAGCGTTTGGAGGATCATATCGATCTGGGTTTCCCCATCAATTTCTCCTCTAATGATTTGTATTTCATTTAGATAAGCCATCATCTTTAGGATATGATCCCTTACGGGAGTACCCTCTTGCATGGTGGCTGTCATTATCTTTTTCATGGCTTCTTGCCTAGAGGCCCGATCCTGGTGACCAAAGAGTTCCTTGAGATTGTTCATAATATCATAAGCTATTGGTAAATCTTGATGCTGATGTTGCAATACATTTGACATTGAAGCCAAAATGTAACACCATGCCATCTCATCTGCTTTTACCCATTTCTTATGATATTCAATCTCCTCTTGGGTAGATTCACCAGTGGGTGCATCAGGGCAAGGCTCTGTCAGTTCAAACTTATAGCTTTCAGCAGTAAGAACAATGTCCAGGTTTCTTTTCCAATCTATGTAGTTAGGACCAGTAAGTCTGTTCTCTTTTAGTATGATGGCCAGTGGGTTGAAAGTCATCCTAAGAATCAAAAATAACTTTTGGACAGAACTCTAAATTTAGAATAATATTGATTCCTCAAACAATACTAGTTTAAATTAACCAACACCTCAAAACACCATGAATTTTGTATGCCACGATAGTGTGGACGTATACAAATTCAACATTTGTAAAAGGAGGGTTTAACCCATTAATTTTATTATCTTGTCAACCTAACTTTTTGATAAATAAAATTAATAGTTGGTTTCCTTTGGTCACACGAATAATAGCAGTGACTCCGATGTGGAGGATACTATTAGACGTGCCTAAGTGTATACCATTACTTGACACTAAGTTCATTAATAAGATTGTGCCCCTTCCGATGGGGAAGATCACACGCTCTTAATTAACTTCCTATAGTCATCCAAAATGGAAGTTTGTTCTAGTGATCCACAAACAAACTCATCCGATATGGAGGAAGACACTCAGAGCCAACGCGCAAGTTTGTTTGCATCACTTACAAACCAGTAATGGAGACCGTGGAATTTATTTAAAATCCATCTCCCACTTAGTTATTTAAAGTGAGGAATTTTGACTATGCTAGCCTACTAAACATGTATACTAACATGCACACACAGCACAGTATAAAAGCAAAAAATAGAAAAACTAATTTTCAACTATTATGACTTTTATCTATTGTTGTCCTCCATGTGTTGTCATCCCTAGCTGCTGCCATTTTTGGCCACCACCACCGGGTCTAGTTGTCGTATTCATCTTGCTCCTTGTTCCGCTGCGCCTCTGGTCCTCAAAAGATTCCACGCCTTGCAAGATTCGATTCGCGATATAAATAGAATTTTACATTTTTTGATCCTATATTCCTTGAAGTAATGTGCATGTATCTAGATCAAAAATAAAATCCTAATAAAACTAAATACAGCTTCTGCTGTATTTTATAATACAATCAAGCACACACAATAAATGCCCTTGACATGTCCAAGGGTCCAATCACACATATAATAACTATAAGTCATAATAGTTGGATCCTGCATCCACAAAGTTAGCACATCCTACTATTATCCTGCCTAAATTATGTATGACATGTGCATAATTAAACTAATACCAAATATACAGAGGCAAAACCCTAGCTCTGATACCAATTGTTGGTTGCTACTCGAAAAACCTAACGGTTCCACTGTACAAAAATTTTGTACAAAGGTCTGAACCTTTTCCTAGCTACCATGTGTTCTTTTAAATTAAACTTGGATCGCCTGCGGAACTTAACACGTTTGATCCTAAGTTTAATTTATTTGTTCTTTTAGGTTTAGACTTGGATCTCCTGCGGAACTTAACACGTTCGATTCAAATCACCTAGGTCACGAAGACAATTAAATATCTATTTCCAAAATCAGCTTCCAGTACTGCATGGTGAGGCACATGGCCTTCTTGGATATGGGAGCAACCACCACCGACTAGACAAAGCCTTTTATGGAAATTAAATATTTAACCTTCCCATAGTAACCCTAGGTTAACCTCTAAGAACAATCAAATCACAAGGAAAAAAAACAAAAGAACACAATTTTGAAAACTAATTTGAAAAACTAGAATCGCATGCCTCTTGTATTTGGTATTTTTACATGGAGATAAAACTAACATGCTGCGGAAAACAATATTAGTTATACCTTACTTAGTATATAATGACCTCTTGATCTTCTACCATATTCCTCTTCTAACCTCGGACGTTGTGTGGGCAACGATCTTCCGAGACGAGGACCATCTAGCACCTTCTTCTTCTTCCTTCAAGTTTCGGCCAAGCAAGACTTCCAAAGGATGAAGATCTTTTTCCACCAACCAAGCTCCAAGGGATGCAAGCTTTCTCTCCTTCTTCACCAAGCTACGATCCGGCCACCACTTGATCTCCAAGAGAGAAGAGAGTTTTGGCCACAAGGATGAAGAGAAGAGAAAGGGAAGAGCCGGCCACACCAAGGAAGAAAAGAGGGAGAAAAATAATAGAGGTTGTTCACCTTGAAGGCACCCAAAACCCCCTCTTTTATAATCCTTAGCTTTGGCAAATAAGGAAATTTAATTACAATAAAATTTCCTTAACTTTCCTTGACATGAATTAATTAAGAAAAATTAAATAAAATTTCCTAATTACCCATGTCATGGCCGGCCACCTCATGGAAGAACAAATAAGACAATTTTCAATCAACCAATTAAAATTCCTTATTTGTCTCCGAAAATTTTAAAAAATAAAATTTCCCTTTAAAATCCCTTCATGGTTGATAAAAATAAATTTCTATAATTTTAATTTTTCAACATGTGAATAATTTATAAAGAAGAAAAATAAAATATCCTTTCAATCTACAAATAAGGAAAGAGATTTAATCTCTTTTCTTAATCTTTTGTAGAACCTAAAAGAGATATTTTAATTTTTAATCTCTCCAATAAATTATATCTTCCACATAAGAAAAATTTAAAATTAAATTTTTTTTCTAATTTAATAGGGTCGGCCACCTAAACTTGGGTTCAAGCTAGGGTCGGCCACCCATGGATCAAGGCTTGGCCGGCCCTAGCTTGGTCCTCAAGCTAGCTTGGCCGGCCCCTACAACATGGGTATGAAGGTGGGTATAGGTGGGTATAGTACTCTATAAATAAGAGGCTACGATAGGGACCGAGAGGAGGAATTGGTTTTGGTCTACTGATAAAATCAAGCATCCCGTGTTCGCCCCGAACACACAACTTAATTTTATCAATAATAATTCATTCCACTAGAGAACTATTATTGAACTACCGCACCAATCCCAAATTACATTTTTGGGCTCCTTCTTATTATGAGTGTGTTAGTCTCCCTGTGTTCAAGATGTCGAATGCCCACTAATTAAGTGAGTTACTGACAACTCATTTAATTAATATCTTAGTCCAAGAGTAGTACCACTCAACCTTATCGTCATGTCGGACTAAGTCCACCTGCAGGGTTTAACATGACAATCCTTATGAGCTCCTCTTGGGGGCATTATCAACCTAGATCACTAGGACACAGTTTCCTTCTATAATCAACAACACACACTATAAGTGATATCATTTCCCAACTTATCGGGCTTATTGATTTATCGAACTAAATCTCACCCATTGATAAATTAAAGAAATAAATATCAAATATATGTGCTTGTTATTATATTAGGATTAAGAGCACACACTTCCATAATAATTGAGGTCTTGTTCCTTTATAAAGTCAGTACAAAAGAAACGACCTCTGATGGTCCTACTCAATACACTCTAAGTGTACTAGTGTAATTATATAGTTAAGATAAACTAATACCTAATTACACTACGACCTTCCAATGGTTTGTTCCTTTCCATTTTGGTCGTGAGCTACTGTTTATAATTTATAAGGTACTGATAACATTATCTTCTGTATGTGACACCACATACTATGTTATCTACAATATAAATTAATTGAACAACTACAAACAAATGTAGATAATTTAACCAAATGTGATTCTTTATTCAAAATAAATGTTTACAAAAGCTTAGGCTTTCAGTATACACTCTAACAGCCCTTACTTTCCTTATTTCTGCTGCATACTTGAATCGATTTTTGAATTCTTAACGATCGCTATTCACCTCCCCTTTAGCGAACTCTATGATCCAACAAGCGGTATCAGAGCAGGTACCGCTCTGATTTGGTGCAACCACCAATCAGACGAAGGGGGTGAAACCTTTATTTTATTTTCTTTTGGGTTTCAATTTTTTTGATATATTCAAAATTGGTACAATTACCTCTTTGGAAGCATTTTATCATAGCAAACCAATCTGAATTGGTGCAACACCAATTCAGTCTTAATATTTCTCTCTTTTCCACTAATCCAAGACAAAGTCTTGGGACCCATTTTTATTTTTTTTCTTGTGTTCAGAACCTATGGCCCACATCGAGGGATTCAGTACCTTCCGTCCTCCCCTGTTCAGCGGTGATAATTTCCCATACTGGAAGAAGCGGATGGAGGTCTATCTAAAGACCAAATACAACTAGTGGTTCAGTGTCACCAAAGGCTACAAAGCTCCAGTTGACAATGCCGGAATTTCGTTGGACCCGGAATAGTGGAACCCAAAGATGAAAAGGAAAGCACGGACGGACTTTAAATCCCTCAACACACTACAGTGTGGGATGACAAAGGAGGAATTAAACCATGTCGGCCCACATGAAAATGTAAAAGAACTGTGGAACAAGCTCATCGAACTGCATGAGGGAACGAGCGACGCTAAGGTAACCAAACGAGATCTCTTCCTAAATAAATTATTTAACATTAAGATGTAGGAAGGAGAATCCATGAGTCAACTCTATGCAAGGATCAAAGACATCCTCAATGGGCTTCATACCATCAGCCACCAAATGGAGAACCGTGATTTAATAAGGTACACCCTGAATTTATTTTCTCGAAATGCATTGTGGGCATCCATCATGGATGCCTACAAGATTTCGAAAAATCTTTAAAAATTAAAATTTGGTGAATTATTTTGTGAACTTGAGCTACACGAACAAACTAATGCCAGAACCGAGAAAGGTGTTGCTCTTTTTGTAAGTTCCTCCAAAGAAAAGTCAAGAACCAAGCCTAAATCTAAAGGTGAGTCTAACCAAGACTCAGAAAATGAAAAACACCTGATGAACTTGGTAAGAAAAATGTTCACCAGGAGAAAGAAGAACTTCAACAGAAAAGACCTACAGAAGATCAACTCCACCACCGAACCAAGAAATGTGACCTACTTCGGATGCAACAAGAATGGTCACTATAAGAACGAGTGCCCAAAATTGAAGAACGACAAATCAAAGACAACCAAGAAGAAGACACTTAAAGCAACGTGGGACGAATCGTCTTTAGAGAAATCGAAAGACAAAGAGTAGAGGCACCAAAGCCACCTCGCGATGATGGCCCGCAAATCAGAATTGGAAGACGGGTCTGAACCCGAATCGAGCCATGAGTCTGCACTCGTTTCCGAAGGCTCCGAGGAGGTATACTTTAGTTTAAAAAAGTTTTTAAAAGTTATTGTATGCCTAGATAAAAAAATTAACTGCAACTAAAAATCAAAATAAAATGCTCCTTGAGGAAAACCATCACCTCAAGGAACAAATTACAAAATCTAATTCAAATCAAGTTATAAAACTAGAGGAGGAAAATTCGATACTAAAAGTTGAAATCAACAAACTTAAAGGGTTATTAGAAACTTTTACAACCAGATCTAAAAACTTGGACTTAATTCTAAAAAGTCAAAAAGGTGTATACAACAAATCTGGTCTTGGATACAAATCCAGTTCAACAAATAAATCATTTGTATCACTCATAACCCAAAACAAAAAATAATTAAAGCTTGGGTTCCAAAAGCGTGCTTAACCACGCAAGTAGGAATCAATCAATACTATATACCTAAAAACAACATATATTATGTAAAATCAAATAACCTAAATCAAAAGCCAAAATATAAACCTAAATCAACTAAACTAAAACCAAACCATAGAAATAACCATAAAACCAACTTAAACCAAGATTATAATCAAGTATATTATAATTATAAAAGTAATCAACATAAACCCAAAATTAAAAACTAAATTAGATCATTAATTCAGGGGGAGGCTCCAGAATAGCTGACACCTCCAAAAATAACCTATCCGGTAGGGTAATTAGGATTATCTTAAAAAAGGACAAAGTTTAACTTGACATACGGTACTAGTGAAGTTTTGGATGATAGTAGGTTAGGTAAGCTCTGTCTATGCATGTCTAGGAAGATATGGCTTCAACCTGGTGCATTTGGCTGAGTGGAACTAACTGGAGCTACCCCTTACAGATCCTAACTAGTTAGACCAAGGTTTTATACTAAGTTCAGGAGATGGAACTATTTGGCAAACCTCGAAGGCATAGTTACTCTAATGATGTCCAGGTGACTCATCATAGCTCAGAAGTTTATCCAAAGAATGCATGTTTGTTAAGCCCAAAACTAAACCTGAATCTAACACAAAGTTAAATCAAACCCTGAAATTGAACTTAACTCATCTCACAAAAATTATAGGATTCCCTGATTGAAAACATAAATCAGGTGAGATGATTACGGATTTTAAAATTAAATTAAAATTAACATTAAATTAAAATAAAAATAAATTAAATTAAAAGTAATATTAAATTAAATTAAATTAAATTTAAATTAAATTAAATTAAATTTAAATTTAAATTAAATTTAAAACTAAATTAAATTAAACTAAATCAAAATAAATTTAGCTTAAAATTAAATTAAAAATTCAATTTCAAATTATTTTAACTTAAAAATTTATTTAACTTAAAAATTAAGTTAACTTAAAAATATTTTTAAAAATTAATTTAACTTAATTTTTTTAATTTATTTTAACTTAAAAATTAATTTAACTTAAACATTAAGTTAACTTAAAAATCTTTTTAAAAAATTAATTTAACTTAAACATTAAGTTAACTTAAAAATGTTTTTAAAAATTTAATTTAACTTAATTTTTTTAAAATTTATTTTAACTTAAAAATTAAGATAACTTAATTTTTTTTAAAATTAATTTAACTTATTTTTAAAATTTATTTTAACTTAAAAATTAATTTAACTTAAAAATTAAGTTAACTTAATTTTTTTAAAAATTAATTTAACTTAAATTTTTTAAACTTAAAAATTAAATTAACTTAAAAATCTTTTAAAAAATTAGATTTAAATTCAAATTAAAACTCTAATTAATCTTAACTCCTACCTGTTGTAGGAAACCAAGTGGATCTTGAACAATAGTTGCTCCAAACATATGATTAGGGTTCACACCAAATTCACTCAACTAACTTACAAAAGATTAGGAACAGTTGCCTTTAAGAACAATGACAAACTCAAGGTAATTGGAATAGGTAAGATTGAACTTAAAACTGATTTTACTATTACAAAAGTATTACTTGGCTGACCCCTTTCTTGGGTAGGAAGCAAGACTTGGTCGGCCCCTTGCTTGTGCACCAAGCAAGGATGTGGCCGACCCCTTTCTTGTGTAGGAAGCAAAATCAAAACGGGTGAATACGAGGCTTTATAGAGGCTACAACAGGGACTGAGAGGAGGAATTGGTTTTGGCCTCCTGATGGACTTAAGCTTCCTGTGTTCGACCCGAACACCCAACTCAACTTCATCAATAATAACTCATACCACTAAAGAGTTATTATTGAACTACCGCACCAATCTCATATTACAATATAGGCTCCTACTTATCATGAGTGTGTTAGTCTCCCTGTGTTTAAGATATCGTATGTCCGTTAATTAAATGGTTACTGACAACTCACTTAATTAACATCTAACTCCAAGAGTAGTACCACTCAACCTTATTATCATGTCAGACTAAGTCCACCTGCAGGGTTTACATGATAATCCTTATGAGCTCCTCAAGGGGATATCATCAACCTAGATTACTAGGGCACAATTTCTTTTTATAATCAACAACACACCATATAAATAATATTATTTTCCAACTTATTGGACCTATTGATTTAACTGAATAAATCTCACCCTTTGATAAATTAAAGAAATAAATACTAAGTATATGTGTTTGTTATTATATCAGGATTAAGAGTACGCACATCCATAATAACAGAGATTTTGTTCTTTTATGCAGTCAAGGAGAGATTATCCTGAAATTATCAACAAGTAATACTTTTGTAATAGTAAAATCAGAGAAATCTTTTGAAATTTATAAGTAATACTTTTGTAATAGTAATACTTTTGCTTGCACCCAAGCAAGGGGCCCACCAAACCAAAAGAAAAGAAAAGAAAAGAAAAAGAAAAGAAAGAAAAAAAGGAGAGATTTTTTCTCAATAGAATTAGAGATTTTTCTAAAAAGAATTACGTTGATTCTTTCTTATAAATTTTTTAAAAAGAATTATATTAATTATTTCCTAAGAAATCTTTCTAAAAATAATTATGTTAATTCTTTCCTAGAGATTTTTCTAAAAAGAATTATGTCGATTTTTTCTTAGAAGTTTTCTAAAAAGAATTATACTAATTCTTTCTTAAGAAATTTTTCTAAAAAGAATCATGTTAATTCTTTTCTAGAGATTTTTTATAAACAAAAATCTATTACTTTTTCTCCTTTTTTATCTGGGGCAAAGGGTTATAAAAGGAGAGGAGTTTGTGCCACAAAAATCAATAATTCAATTAAAAACTGATAAGTTTCTCTCCTTTCCCTTAAGGTCGGCACCCCACTTCTTTTCTTCTTCCCTTTTCTTCCCTCTAGGGTCGGCGTCCCACTTCTTTTATTCTTCCCTTTTCTTCCCTCTAAGGTCAGCGCCCCATCTTCTCTTGGTGGTCGGAGCTTGGAGGAAAAGAAAACGAAGAGACAAAGCACCTTGGTGGCCAACGATTTGGAGGAGAAGAAGAAGAAGGAGGTGTTCCTGTCTTTGCATCTTTTGGTGGTAGGCGACTTGGAAACAAAAGGGGTTCGGGTGTTTTGTCTTGTTAGATCGTCGCCCACACGATGTCTAAGAAGAGGAGAGGAATACGGTAGAAGATCAAGAGGTCTTTGTCTACGAAGAAAGGTACTACTAGTTATTTATTCCACGGTACAACTAGTTTTGTTTTCTTTGTATGGATCCTGAAATATCAACACAAGAGGCTAGCAATTTTTTGTTTCCATTTTTGTGCTTCGATTTTGTGTTTCGATCTTGTGCTTTGATTGAGGTCTCTATAGTTAAACCTAAGGTTATTGTGAGAAGTTTAAATATTCAATTTCTTTGAAAGACTTTGTCTAAGAAGTGGTGGATGATCTCATAACCAAGAAGGCCTAGTGTCTGCCCAACGACCTGGAAGCCAATCCTTGAAATAAATATTTAATCAACTTCTGTAATATGGTTTAACTTTTGAAGAACACAAGGGTTTAACTTGGAGTAAAAATGTTAAGTTTCGTTTCCAATCCAAGTTTAACTTTGAAGAACGAACTTGGAGTAAAAATGTTAAGTTACGTTTCCAATCCAAGTTTAACTTCTGAAGAGCACATTGGTTGCTAGGAAAAGTTCTGTGCTTGTGTAAATTTTTGTACAGGGGAAACAGAACAGAATTTCGAGTAGCACCCAACAAGTGGTATTAGAGCTAGTTTTCTGCCTCTGTGTGTTTGGTTTTCAGTTAAATTATGCACTTTTCATACATAAATTTAGGCAGAATAATATTAGGATATGCAAATAGATTAACTCTGTGGTTGCAGGCATCCTAGTTCCAACTATTATGACCCTATTGTGTTTGTGTGTGATTGGACCCTCGGGCATGTCGAGGGCATTTTATGTGTGTGCATGATTGTAATTATTAAATACAGCAGGAGCTGTATTAGTTTTAGGATTTTATATTCTATTCGATCTAGATTGCATGTACATTCCCTTGTGGAATATAGGATCGATAAATATAAAATTTTATTTTTGTTACGGATCGTATCCTTGCGAGGTGTGGTGCTATTTGAGGACCAAAGGAGCAGCGGAAAAGGAAGCAAGATAGACATGACGACATGACCCGTTGGCGGCGACTAGGGTCAGCGGCATACAGAGGATAGCTATGGATAAGGCCATAATAGTTGGAAAATTATTTTTTTCATATTTATTACCTTTATATGTTGTGGTGTGTATGCTTTTGTGTGCATGTGTGATAAGGGTGTATGTTAAAATTCCTCATTTAAATAACTAAGTGAGAGAGGGTTTATTTAAATAAATTTCACTGTCTCTATTATTGGCTTATAAGTGATGCATTCAAACTTGCGCGTTGACTTTAAGTGCCTTCCTCCACATCGGATGAGTTTGTTTGCAGATCACTAGATCAAACTTCCTCTATGAATGATTATAGAAAATTATTTAGGTTTGTGTGATCTTCGCCATCTGAAGGGGCACAATCTTAATTCATGGACTAAGTAATCAAGTAATGGTATACACTTAGGCACATCTAATAGTATCCTCCCCATCGGAGTCACTGCTATTATTTTGTGTGACCGAAGACAAACCAACTATTAATTTTATTTGTCATAAAGTTAGGTTGACAAGATAATAAAATTAATGGGTAAAACCTCCTCTTATAAATGTTTGAATTAGTATACATCCACACTATCGTGGCATACTAAATTCCTGGTGTTTAGAGGTGTTGATGAATTTAAATTATATTGTTTGAGGAATCAATATTATTTTAAATTCTAAAGTTTTGACCAAATATCTTATTTTGTGATTCTCAAGATTTCAAAATGGCTTTCAATCCTCTCGTTGTTATTTTAAAAGAAAACAAACTTACTGGTCTCAATTATATTGATTGGAAATGAAACTTGAGCATTATCTTAACTGCTGAGGGATATAAGTTCGTACTTTTTGAGGTCTGTCCTAACGAACCTAATAGCGATTCTAGTGAAGAGGAGATTAACAGGCATAGGAAATGGGTCAAAGTAGATGAGATGACGTGGTGTTACATTTTGGCATCTATGTCAAATGTGCTGCAACATCAGCATGAGGTCTTACCTACTGCCTATGACATGATGTACAATCTCAAAGAACTCTTCGGACACCAGAATCGGGTTGCTAGGCAGGAGGCTATGAGAAACTTGATGACGACCACCATGACTAAGGGGACACCCGTAAGGGATCATATCCTCAGGATGATGGCTCATTTGAACGAAATACAAATCCTTGGAGTTGAAATCGATGGGGAAACCCAGGTCGATATCATTCTCCAAACGCTACCTAAGAGTTTTGAGCAATTCCGCCTGAACTATAATATGAACAAAAGGACATATTCGTTGGTAGAACTTCTGACAAAACTCCAAGCAGCAGAAGGGCTATTCCATCAAAGTTCTCAAATTCACATTACTCAAAACGTTTCTGCTTCTAAGCCGAAAGGCAGGAAGAAGAAAAAGAAACAAGTTGGTTCAGCAAAAAAAGTTATTCGACCTCAAGGGACTGGACCGCAAGCAGGTGTGAAGAAGCCGAAGGGCATGTGCTTCACATGCAAGCAGTCTGGACATTGGAAGATGGACTGTCCTTGCATAAAGTAGAACAATAAAGGTATATCTTATTCATTAGTTGTTGAAACATGTTTAGCGGTGTTATCTACCAGTACCTGGTGTATAGATATAGGAGTCACTGATCATGTCTGTAATTCATTGCAGGAGTTCCAAGAAACCCGACGACTACATGAAGGAGAAATCACCGTCTACATGGGCAATGCTATGAAAGTGGCGGTTGTTACAGTGGGAGATGTTTTATTATCTTTTGATAGGAATAAAACTTTGATTTTGAGAAATTATCTTTACGTACCATCTTTTAGAAAGAACTTGATTTAAGTTTCTAAATTATTTATGGATGAATATTCTGTTTCTTTTGATGACAAAGTAGTTGTCAAAAAAAAAAGGATAGTTATCTGTTCTAGTATGTTGGTTGACAATTTATACACTCTAAATCCAATAACTCCCATGATACAAAAATAGGAAATTTAAAAGACAGAGATTTTAATCATTCCCTTTTAGAATTACCAAATTCGTTTTAAGGATATGCTCTGCAAACGACAATGAAAATTTTGAACCTGGTACCTTCTAAGTCAGCACCCTCTACTCCCACAGGATTGTGGAATGGGCGTAAGCCTAGTTTGAAGCACATTCAGATTTGGGGTAGTCCAACACATGTGCTGAAGGGAGATGCTGATAAGTTGGAATCACGTACAGAAGTTCTCTTGTTTGTGGGTTATCCTAAAGGAATGAAAGGTGATTTATTTTATAGTCCTAAAGATCATAAGGTCATTGTCAACACCAATGCCCGATTTTTAGAAGAGGACTATGTGATGAACCACAAGTCCATGAGTAAAATTGTTCTTGAGGAAATAAGAGAGGACACTTCTACTTTAGTACCAACGGTACAAGATGAGATACCACAAGTAACTACAACGTGTGTCATAAATGATGCACAATTATAGGTAGTGTCTCATCGTAGTGCGAGGGTTGTTAGACAACTTGATAGATTCATGCTTTTGGGAGAATCTTCATACTTGATCCCTGGTGAACATGAAGTTGATCCCTAGACATATGATGAAGCACTCCAAGATAAAGATGCAGCATCTTGGCAAAGTGCAATGAACTCTGAAATAGAATCTATGCATTCTAATCAGGTCTGGGAGCTTGTAGAACCACCAAATAGTGTAAAAGTCATTGGATGTAAATGGGTCTACAAAAGAAAAAGAGGAACAGACGGGAAGGTGGAAACCTTTAAAGCGAGGCTTGTTGCGAAGGGGTATACTCAGAAAAAGGGAATCGATTATGAGGAAACCTTTTCGCCGATAGACATGCTTAAGTTTATCCAGATTCTTTTATCTATTGTTGCTCATATGGATTATGAGGTTTGGCAAATGGATGTCAATACAACTTTCCTTAACGGAAGTCTTAAAGAAAACATCCATATGAAACAACCAGAGGGATTCATTGTGAAGGGCAAAGAGCATCTTGAATGCAAGCTCAATCGGTCCATTTATGGACTGAAGCAAGCTTCGAGATCTTAG
Source organism: Zingiber officinale (assembly GCF_018446385.1). Classification (NCBI taxonomy): domain Eukaryota; kingdom Viridiplantae; phylum Streptophyta; class Magnoliopsida; order Zingiberales; family Zingiberaceae; genus Zingiber; species Zingiber officinale. Next base: position 127,316,863 of record NC_055987.1, read on the forward strand.
AACACCCGGTTTGATGAAGTGATCAAGTGTTATGGATCCATTCAGTGTCCGGATGAGTCTTGTGTATACAAGAAAAGTGATAGAAATATGGTAGTATTTCTTGTATTATACGTAGATGACATTTTGCTCATTGGCAACAATGTCAAAGTATTGTCAGACGTAAGGGTATTGTTGTCCAAGAAATTCGATATGAAGGACTTAGGAGAATGTGGATATATTCTTGGGATCAAAGTAATAAGGGATCGCGAGAAAAGAATGTTGTGTTTATCCCAAGCTTCATACATCGATACTATCCTAGCTTGTTTTAGCATGCAAAACTCCAAGAAAGGTTTTCCACCTTTTCGGCATGGAGTACCTTTATCTAAAGAGATGTCTCCTAAGACACTAAAGGAGATAGAGGAGATGAAGGCAGTCCATTATGCTTCGGTTATAGGAAGCCTAATGTATGCAATGCTATGTACGAGACCGGATATCTGTTTTACCGTGGGCATGGTTAGCAGATATCAAAGTAATCCAAGATAGGAACATTGGACTTCCGTAAACCATATATTAAAGTACCTGAGAAGGACTAGAGATTATATGCTGGTTTACCAGGTAGATGATTTTCTCCCTGTAGGTTACACGGATTCAGATTTTTAATCAGATAGAGACAGTAGTAAGTCAATCTTGGGGTATGTGTTTACTTTGGGAGGTAGAGCCATAACATGGAGGAGTGTTAAGTAAAAATGTGTTTCAGACTTCACCATGGAAGCTGAATATATGGCAACCTCTAAGACAGCCAAAGAAGTAGTATGACTCAGAAACTTCTTGATGGAGTTAGATGTGATTTCTGGTTTTCCCAAAATTATCACAATTTATTGTGATAATAGTGGTGCAGTAGCAAACTCGAAGGAACCACGAGCCCATAAGGCAAGTAAACACATTGAGCGCAAGTACCACCTGATACGAGATATCGTAAAGCGAGAAGAAGTTGTTGTCGCCAAGATTGCATCAGCCGATAACCTGGCAGATCCTTTCACTAAGGCCCTTCCGGCGAGAGCTTTTGATGAGCATGTTGAGGGGATGGGAATCAGATGTATGGCAATATATATGGCAGCATAGTCGTTTAGTATAAGTGGGAGATTGTTAGGATGTATACTAAAAGCCTAGCTTTTTGTATGAACATTTATATTTTGAAATGAGAATCACTTTGGTAAATGTTGTATTTTATATTTATATATTAATGCAGTTGTCCATTTAATTTATATTGTAGATAACATGGTGTGTGGTGCCACACAGAAGATCATGTTATCAGTTCCTTATAAATTATAAATAATAGCTCATGACCGAGATAGATAAGGACAAACCATTGGAACGATTGTAGTGTAATTTGGAATTAGTTTGTCTTGACTATATAATTACACTAGTACACTATGTGTGTATTGAGCCGGACCATTTGAGGATGTTCTTTTTATATTGACTGCATAAAAGAATAAAATCTCTGTTATTATGGATGTGCGTACTCTTAATCCCGATATAATAACAAACACATATACTTAGTATTTATTTCTTTAATTTATCAAAGGATGAGATTTATTCAGTTAAATCAATAGACCCAATAAGTTAGAAAATAATATTATTTATATGGCGTGTTGTTGATTATAAAAAGAAATTGTGTCCTAGTAATCTAGGTTGATGATATCCCCTTGAGGAGCTCATAAGGATTATCATGTAAACCCTGCAGGTGGACTTAGTCTGACATGATAATAAGGTTGAGTGGTACTACTCTTGGAGTTAGATGTTAATTAAGTGAGTTGTCAGTAACTCATTTAATTAACGGGCATACGATATCATAAACACAGGGAGACTAACACACTCATGATAAGTAGGAGCCCATATTGTAATATGAGATTGGTGCGGTAGTTCAATAATAACTCTTTAGTGGTATGAGTTATTATTGATGAAGTTGAGTTGGGTGTTCGGGTCGAACACAGGAAGCTTAAGTCCATCAGGAGGCCAAAACCAATTCCTCCTCTCAGTCCCTGTTGTAGCCTCTATAAAGCCTCGTATTCACCCGTTTTGATTTTGCTTCCTACATAAGAAAGGGGTCGGCCACATCCTTGCTTGGTGCCCAAGCAAGGGGCCGGCCAAGTCTTGCTTCCTACCCAAGAAAGGGGTCAGCCAAGCCTTGCTTGGTGCCCAAGCAAGGGGCCCACCAAACCAAAAGAAAAGAAAAGAAAAGAAAAAGAAAAGAAAGAAAAAAAGGGGAGATTTTTTCTCAACATAATTAGAGATTTTTCTAAAAAGAATTACGTTGATTCTTTCTTATAAATTTTTTAAAAAGAATTATATTAATTATTTCCTAAGAAATCTTTCTAAAAATAATTATGTTAATTCTTTCCTAGAGATTTTTCTAAAAAGAATTATGTCGATTCTTTCTTAGAAGTTTTCTAAAAAGAATTATACTAATTCTTTCTTAAGAAATTTTTCTAAAAAGAATCATGTTAATTCTTTTCTAGAGATTTTTTATAAACAAAAATCTATTACTTTTTCTCCTTTTTTATCTGGGGCAAAGGGTTATAAAAGGAGAGAAGTTTGTGCCACAAAAATCAATAATTCAATTAAGAACTGATAAGTTTCTCTCATTTCCCTTAAGGTCGGCACCCCACTTCTTTTCTTCTTCCCTTTTCTTCCCTCTAGGGTCGGCGTCCCACTTCTTTTCTTCTTCTCTTTTCTTCCCTCTAAGGTCAGCGTCCCATCTTCTCTTGGTGGTCGGAGCTTGGAGGAAAAGAAAACGAAGAGACAAAGCACCTTGGTGGCCAACGGTTTGGAGGAGAAGAAGAAGAAGGAGGTGTTCCTGTCTTTGCATCTTTTGGTGGTAGGCGACTTGGAAACAAAAGGGATTCGGGTGTTTTTGTCTTGGTAGATCGTCTCCCATATGACGTCCAAGTAGAGGAAAGGAATACAGTAGAAGATCAAGAGGTCTTTGTCTACGAAGAAAGGTACAACTAGTTATTTATTTCGCAGTACAACTAGTTTTATTTTCTTTGTATAGATCCTGAAATACCAACACAAGAGGCTAGCGATTTTGTGTTTTCGTTTTTGTGCTTCGATTTTGTGTTTCGATCTTGTGCTTTGTTTGAGGTCTCTGTAGTTAAACCTAAGGTTACTGTGAGAAGTTTAAATATTCAATTTCTTTGAAAGACTTTGTCTAAGAAGTGATGGATGATCCCATAACCAAGAAGGCCTAGTGCCTGCCCAACGACCTGGAAGCCAATCCTTGAAATAAATATTTAATCAACTTCTGTAATATGATTTAACTTCTGAAGAACACAAGGGTTGAACTTGGAGTAAAAATGTTAAGTTTCGTTTCCAATCCAAGTTTAACTTTGAAGAACGAACTTGGAGTAAAAATGTTAAGTTTCATTTCCAATCCAAGTTTAACTTCTGAAGAGCACATTGGTTGCTAGAAAAAGTTCTGTACTTATACAAATTTTTGTACAGGGGAAACAGAACGGAATTTCGAGTAGCACCCAACACTTGGCGCCTGGAAGGGGATAAAACTTTATCCCCTTCGCAACGGATCACGGTCAAATGTGATCTGGTCAAAGTTGCATTTCGAGCGCTCGGACCCTTAAAGTCAACATTGTTGACTTTTTTCGATCCGGGCCCTCTGCTTCGGTTATGCTCGCCTCAGTCCAGATCTTCCGCTCCGGCTCCGCTCGCTTGGGTGATTTCGGTCAACCGAAATAAGGCTCACCCGAATCCAATTTCAGCCTTCTCGAGCAACCTTCCGTTCCGACTTCTCGTCCCTCAGAAACGCCACGTGCTTCCTTCTAAGTCCGTCCGCGTACTCTTCCACAGCACCTCGTCCCTCGGACGCACCGAGCCCGTCGACTCTATCTTGTGCCATCCTTCTCGCTAGCTGCGTCTTTTGCTCGACTTCTTATGTTCCTAAGCTCCTGCACACTTAGACACAAGGTTAAAACACCACAGAATCTAACCTAACTTGGTTAATCACATCAAAATAACCTTGGGGTTCCAACAATCTCTCCCTTTTTGATGTGAGCAATCCAAGTTAAGCTAGGGTATAGAGACATAAAGTAAAAATAATACATTTTGTAATAAAGTGCAAAAAATTTGAAATCTACCTCCCCCTAGACATAAAGTTAAAATAATACATTCCGATTCCTAGGAAAAAATTTGGTTCTCTCCTAGGAATCGGAATCAGAATGGGTATCTAGTATTATGGAATGAGAATGGGTATGAGCTTGAGTATCATTCTTAAAAATGATGTTTGGTTAGTTAAATATTTTCAATCGGAATGAAACTAAATTTCCCTTTTTACCCTTACAGGAAAATAAGAGAAAAAATTAGATGGGAGAGAAAGTTGAATGTGAGAGAAACATATGATGAGAGAAAATGATGAGAGAGAAAGTATGATGAGAGAGAAAGTATGATGAGAGAAAATGAGGAGAGAGTGCATGATAGGAGAGATTGAGAAGAGAAAAAGTATGATGAGAGAGAAAGTATGCTGAGAGAGAAAGAGTGATGGGAAAAAATAAAGAGAGAGAAAGTATTATGAGAAAAAATGAAAGAGTGAGGAGAGAGAAAGTATGATGAGAGAGAAAGTGGGTTGAGAGAAAAAATGTGATGGGAAAAAATGAAGAGAGAAAAAGTGTGATGAGAGAAAATGAGAGACTGAGAAGAGAGAAAGTATGTTGAAAGAGAAAGAGTGATGGAAAAAATGAAGAGAGAGAAAGTATTATGAGAGAAAATGAAAAAGTGAGGAGTGAGAAAGTATGATGAGAGAGAAAGAGTGATGGGAAAAATGAAGAGAGAGAAAGTGTGATGAGATAAAATGAAAGACTGGGAGAGAGAAAGTATGATGAGAGAGAAAGTGTGCTGAGAGAGAAAGTATGATTAGAGAAAATAAAGAGAGTGTGTGATGAGAGAGAATGAAGAGAGAGAAAGTGTGATGAGAGAAAATGAGGCAGAGAGAGTATGCTAAGAGAGATTGAGGAGAGAGAAAGTACGATGAGAGAGAAAGTATGATGAAAAAATAAGGAGAAAGTGTGTAATGGAAGAGAAAGTGTGATAGAAGAGAATGAAGAGAGAGAAAATGAGGAGATAGAGGGTATGATGGGAGAGAATATAGAGAGAAAATGGTAGAGAATGTGTGATGAGAGAGAATGAGGAGAGAGAAATTATGTTGAGAGAGAAAGTGTGATGATAAAATAAGGAGAGAGAATAAGGAGAGAGTGTGTGAAATTAAAAAAAAATTGAACAAATATACTAAGGGTATTTTTGTCTAAAACTTAATTCGCATTTCTATTCCATCAAAACCCAAGGGAGGGGGTGGGTTTCATCCATACCCAAGTTTTTGGGTTTCATTCCAAAATCTTGATTCCATTCCCATCAATCAAACACAAGGTTTGGGAATGAATCCATTCCCTCATTCCCAAACCCATAAACCAAACGCCACCTTAATCTTTTCCTTCTCCCCCTTTGATCACATCAAAATGGGGTACCAAGAGAAATTTAAGGATAGAAAATTTTGAAATAACTCTATTAAATTTTGAAAACTTTGAAAATTTTGATAATATTGAAAAATTTTGTAAAAATTTCTAAGTAAAAAATTTCAAGCATAAAAATATTTTTGACTAATTAAAAAAATATTTTTTGAGAAATCTTGCTAAGTTTTTGCAAGCAAAAATATTTTTGAGAATTTTCTAAGAGAAAAAAAATTCAAGCCGAAAAAATTTCTAAGTAAAAGAAATCTAAGTTAGACATTTTTGCAAAATATTTTTGAGACATTTTCAAGTAAAAAATATTTTAAAAAAAATTAAAGCATTAACTAATTCTAATTTAATATTGCTTTATCAGTTAGTCAATTAAATATTTTATTTCAATATTTTGGATCATCAACCACTTCTAGACAAAGCCTCATACAGAAATTAAACTTTTAATTTTCTTACTGAAAGCGATAAATCTAAATTAAGGTTCAAGTTAAACAAGATTTCAGAATTCAATATAGGTTCCAACCAACTGGATTAATTTGGTATTTCTTAGGGACATATTTCTTTGAAATATTTCTAATTTATCCTTTGTGATATCTAAAATATTAATTTAGATTATTGAATTTTCTAAAACTTGTATTTGATGAGCATGCATGAATTTTTAAGTTATTTATTTCTTTTTGCAAAATCTCATTTTTCTACTTTTATTTTGACAAATTCTTCTAATGGACAAGATTTTGCTAGAATTATTTTCAAATTTTAAATTTCTAATTTCTTTTTCCAATTTGTAGCAATCTTTAGTTAATAGATAAATTTAAATAATTTATCGGGAGAAAGAGATCGTACCCGACTTACCTTGTCGATCTCGTTATCTGTGGCTCCCCCTGAACTGCTGCTTTCTTCCGACGTAGCTCCCCCTTCATCGATGCTCTCGATGCTCATTTCGAACGAGCTTGAAGTGTAGTCCTCATCTTGATGACTTACCATTAATGCAAGTCCGAAGAAGGTCTCGACTTCCGATTCAGATGACGTATCACCCCATGTCGCTTTTAGTGTCTTGAACTTGTTTGTTTGGATAGGCTTCTTTCCTTTGTCCTTGTCCTTGTTCCTTAGCTTGGGGCAATTGTCTTTGACGTGTCCTTCTTCATTGCAGTGGTAGCACCTGATCGTCTTTTTCTTTCTACCCTGCGGATGGTTAGTTTTACTTTAATTAAATAACTTTTTAAAGCACATTACCATCATTACCATTTCCTCGTCTTCGAGAGAAGATTCTGACTCATGTTTGTCTCTCGTTGCCTTGAGGGCAATGTTGTGCTTTGGTTCCTTCGTACCTGCACATCTCGATTCATGCACTTCAAACGTAGAAAATAATTCTTCTAAGGTAATAGTTTCTAAGTCCTTAGAGATATAAAAAGCATCTACTAGTGAAGCCCATTTCGTATTCCTAGGGAATGCATTTAACGCGTGCCTTAGCGAATCTCAATTACTTACCTTTTCTCTTAGATTCGATAGTCCGGTGATGAGCTCCTTAATCCTCGAGTGAAGATGCGTAATTGTTTCATCTTCTTCAAGCCGTAGGTTGGTCAGCTGGTTGCGAAGTAAGTCTCGTCTCGTGAGCTTGGCTTCGGAAGTCCCTTCGTATAGCTCAAGGAACTTCTCCCAAAGCTCCTTTACTGAGTTGTAGGTGCCGATCCAGTTGACTTTTTGTGGCGGAAGGATGCTCAGCAGATGGAACTCTGCTTTGTCGTTTTCCATGTAGTTGGCCTACTCTTTCTTCGTCCAATGGTATTTTTCTTTGTCTTTCAGTGCTACAAAACCAAACTCCATTATTAAAAGTAAATCGAAATCAGTTTTAAAAAATACATGCATTCACTTTTTCCAGCTAGTGAACTCTCCCTCGAACTTCGACGGGTATATGCTTGGTCCGGTCATCATCTTTGCTTCGATCGATGGTTAGTCCTCCTGAAGCGTCCTGGCTCTGATTCCACTTGTTGGGACCGTTGGTGGCCGGCTAGAAGGGGGTTGAATAGCCCTGCATAAATAAAAACAAAACCCTTCTCGGACTTTAAAAGAACACTTGACTAAATTAAATAAAGAAATGAACTAAAATGACGAGACTCACGGTTTTGACTTGGTTGCAATCGAGGAGGTTGTTAATCCAAGGAATGTATCGCACTAAGTATCTCCTTCAGGCGGAGAAGTCTCTTACAACAGTGAAAGCATAGAAATGAGAAGCTAAACTAAAAGAAAAGTGCACAAGTGTTGCAATGCTAATTGCTTGTTGATTGAAAAGTTTCTGGATTAAGGCTGTATTTATAGCTTTGGTCGGGGTGCCTGGAAGGGGATAAAACTTTATCCCCTTCGCAACGAATCACTGTCAAACATGATCTGGTCAAAGTCGCATTCCTGATGTTAGAGTGTATATTGAAAGCCTAAGCTTTTGTAAACATTTATTTTGAATAAAGAATCACATTTGGTCAAATTATCTACATTTATTTGTAGTTGTTCAATTAATTTATATTGTAGATAACATAGTATGTGGTATCACATACAGAAGATAATGTTATCAGTACCTTATAAATTATAAACAGTAGCTCATGACCAAGATGGAAAGGAACAAACCATCGGAAGGTCGTAGTGTAATTAGGTATTAGTTTATCTTAGCTATATAATTACACTAGTACACTTAGAGTGTATTGAGTAGGACCATTAGAGGTTGTTTCTTTTTATACTGACTTTATAAAGGAATAAAGACCTCAGTTATTATGGAAGTGTGTGCTCTTAATCCTAATATAATAACAAGCACATATATTTGATATTTATTTCTTTAATTTATCAAATGAGTGAGATTTAGTTCGATAAATCAATAAGCCCGATAAGTTGGGAATTGATATCACTTATAGTGTGTGTTGTTGATTATAAAAGGAAATTGTGTCCTAGAAATCTAGGTTGAGAATGTCCCCAAGAGGAGCTCATAAGGATTGTTATGTTAAACCCTACAGGTGGACTTAGTCCGACATGATGATAAGGTTGAGTGATACTACTCTTGGACTAAGATATTAATTAAGAGAGTTGTCAGTAACTCATTTAATTAGTAGGCATTCATTATTTTAAACACAGGGAGACTAACATACTCATAATAAGAAGGAGCCCAAAAATGTAATTTGGGATTGGTGCGGTAGTTCAATAATAGTTCTCTAGTGGAATGAATTATTATTGATAAAATTAAGTTGTGTGTTCGGGGCGAACACGGGATGCTTAATTCTATCGGGAGACCAAAACCAATTCCTCCTCTCGGTCCCTATTGTAGCCTCTTAATTATAGAGTACTATACCCACCTTCGCACCCATCTAAAAGGGGTCGGCCAAGCCTTGCTTGGAGCCCAAGCAAGGGGTCGGCCAAATCATGTTTAGATGGGAATGATTGTGGCCGACCCAAGCATGGTTTCAATCTATGTGTGGCTAGCCATTAAAAATAGAAAAGGAATTTTAATTTTAAATTTTTTCTTATGTGGAATACATGATTTAAAAGAGAATTTAAAAATTAAAATATTTCCTTTTATAAGATTCTACAAAAGATTAAGAGAAGAGTTAAATCTCTTTTCTTATTTGTAGATTAAAAGGTTGATTTTAATTTTGGTAAAAACTTTCCTTATTTATAAATCATCCACATGTTGAAAAGATAAATTTTAAAATTATAGAAATTTCCTTTTATAACATTAACCATGAAGGGATTATTAAAGAGAAATTTTATTTTAAAATTTTTCCGGAAGCAAATTAGGAAGCTTTAATTTTTCTAGTGAAAAATTTCCTTGTTTGCTTATTTTGATGTGGCCGGCCATATGCATTAAGAAAAGGATTTTAATTTTAATTAATTAAAATTTTCTTTTTCAATGGAAAAAGAATTAAGGAAGGTTTTATTAAATTTTCCTTATTTGCCAAGTCTAAGGATTATAAAAGAGGGAGTTTGGGTGCCTTCATGGATACAACCTCTATTCTATTTCTCCCTCTTTTCTTCCTTGGTATGGCCGGCCTCTTCCTTTTCTCTTCTCTCCATCTTTGTGGCTGAACCTCCTCTTCCTCTTGGAGATTAAGTGGTGGCCAGATCCTAGCTTGGAGAAGAAGAAGAGGAAGCTTAGCTTGGTTGGTGGAAAAGTTTCTTCATCCTTAGGAGTTTTTGTGCTTGGCCGAAATTTGAAGGAAGAAGAAGAAGGTGATAGGTGTTGGTTAGTCCTAGGAAAATTGTACCGGTTCCACTGTACAAAATTTTTTTGTACAAGTGTCGAACCTTTCCATAAATAACCTATTGTGTTCTTTAGAAGTTAAATTAGGAATCGCAGACGGAACTTAACATCATTGATTCCAAATTTAACTTATCTGTTCTCAATGGTTTAGATTTGAATCGCAAGCGGAACTTAACACTATTGATTCAAATCTACCTAAGTTATTAATTCCATAAATATTAATTTCTAAAATTGGCTTCCAGGACTGCATGGCGAGGCACATGGCCTTCTTGGATATGGGAGCAACCACCACCGCCTAGGCAAAGCCTTTTAAGGAAAGCTAATATTTATTTCCTTAAATAACTCTAGGTTAACCAAAAAGAACAATCGAATCACAAATTCAAAAAAGAAGAAAACACAAACTCAAAAAAAAACTATTTCAAAAACTCTAGAATCATATGCCTCTTGTGTTTGGTATTTCCATAAATAACTATACAAAAAAAAACTAGTATGATGCGGAAAATAATTACTAGTTATACCTTTCTTTGTAAGCAAAATAACCTCTTGATCTTCTACTGTATTCCTCTTCTTATCCCGGACGTTGTGTGGGCAACGATCTACCGAGATGAGAATCCACCTAAGCCACATTCTTCTCCAAGCTAGATTCGGCCACCAAGAATTCTCCATGAGAAATAAAGGTCCGGCCACCACCATCAAGCTCCAAGGGATGCTAGAAACAAAGCCTCCTTTCTCTCCTTCTTCTCCTAGCTAGAACCGGCCACCATGGAAAGCTCTTGTGTTGATACCGCCGATCACAAAGGAGGAAGAGAAAAGAAGAAGAAGAGAAGACCCTAGGGCCGGCCACACCAAGAAGAAAAAGAGAGGAAGAATAGAATAGAGTTATTCTCAATGAAGGCACCTCTACCCCCTCTTTTATAATCCTTGGTCTTGGCAAATAAGGAAATTTTAATAAAACTTCCTTAATTCTTTTGCCATGAAAAGGAAAATTTATTTAATTAAAAATAATTTTCTCTTCTCCAAATTATTTGGCCGGCCACATTTCTCCTCAAAACAAGGAGAGTTTTAATTAAAACTTCCTAATTTGTTTCCGGAAAAATAAAAATTTCTCCAATAATTTTAATCCCTTCATGATTGGTTAGTAAAAAGGAAATTTTATAAATTAAAATCTTTCTTTTAAACATGTGGATAATTTCCAAAAAGGAAAGTTATCTCTAAAAATTAAAATATCTTTTCAATCTACAAATAAGGAAAGATATCAAATTTTTTTTTAATCTTTTGTAGAAACTAATAAAATAGAATATTTAATTTTTAAACTCTCTTTTAAATTATGAACATGGTTAAAAAAGGAAAGTTTTCTCAAAATTAAAATCTTCTTTCAATCTACAAATAAGGAAAGATTTCAAATCTTTTCTTAATCTTTTGTAGAAAGAAAATATTTAAATTTTAAACTCTCTTTTAAAACCATGATATCCACATAAGAAATAATTTTAATAAAAAATCCTTTTAATTTTCTGGTGGTCGGCCACCTAAGCTTGGGACCCAAGCTTTGGCCGGCCACCAACTTGGCTCATCCACTTGGTCTTGGCCGGTCCTAGCTTGGGTTCCAAGCTAGCTTGGCCGGCCCCATTAGGATGGGTAAGAAGGTGGGTATGTGGTGGGTATAAATCTCTATATATAAGAGGCTACGATAGGGACCGAGAGGAGGAATTGGTTTTGGTCTCCCGATGAAATTAAGCATCCCGTGTTCGCCCCGAACACATAACTTAATTTCATCAATAATAATTCATTCCACTAAAGAACTATTATTGAACTACCGCATCAATCCCAAATTACATTTTGGGCTCCTTCTTATTATGAGTGTTAGTCTCCCTGTGTTTAAGATGTCGAATGTCGACTAATTAAGTGAGTTACTGACAACTCATTTAATTAATATCATAGTCCAAGAGTAGTACCACTCAACCTTATCGTCATGTCGGACTAAGTCCACCTGCAGGGTTTAACATGACAATCCTTATGAGCTCCTCTTGGGGACATTATCAACCTAGATCACTAGGACACAGTTTCCTTCTATAATCAACAACACACACTATAAGTGATATCATTTCCCAACTTATCGAGCTTATTGATTTATCGAACTAAATCTCACCCATTGATAAATTAAAGAAATAAATATCAAAAATATGTGCTTGTTATTATATTAGGATTAAGAGCACACACTTCCATAATAACTGAGATCTTTGTTCTTTTATAAAGTCAGTATAAAAGAAACAACCTCTAATGGTCCTACTCAATACACTCTAAGTGTACTAGTGTAATTATATAGTTAAGATAAACTAATATCTAATTATACTACGTGTAACGACCCAATTTTCCTGATTTCGAGTTCCAAATGTCTATAAAAATATTTGGAAATGCTTTTAAAATATTCTAGAGATTTTTAGAAATTTTTAGAGTATTTTTACGCAATTTTTGGAGGTCGTTTAGTATGTTTACAAAAAGAAAGAAGTTTTGACCAAAAATTTGTGGAAGGTGAGACTCGAACCCAAGACCTCCGGCCGAACCGGACTTACCGAACATAGCCAACCAACTGGGCTACGCGTGTTTTGTTAATCAAGTATGAAGCGAGATGTATTTAAGTTATAGTAAGGATCAGAAATAAAACTTAGGTTATAAAGGGTTAATTTCTTTTACCCGAACCCTAACTCCTTCTCTTCTCCTCACGCCGCGCGATTCATCTCTGCTCGGGCGAAACGAAGCCGTATTAGGGCTTTGTCTCCGGCGCCGGCGAAAAGCCCTTTTCGGCCGGTCTTCACCGTGCGTGATCACCTCGACGAGGGGAGCTCGGAAACGTGAAGAGGAGCCGAGATTTCAAGCTTCTCCCGAAGCCCTAGTTGTCTCCTTCCGGTTGTAAGTCCTAAAAGCAAGGGTAAGTACTACTCACCTGCGGTAGGAGTTGCTCCGATCTTTCGATTTTCGTTTCCTTGTTTTCCTGAGTTTCTTGAATCCGAAACATGCTATAAGGATTTTGGCTTTTGGGTATTCTGTCGTGAGCTTCACAGGGAAATCAAGGTTTCGTTTAGGTTAGTTGAGCATGTAGTATGATTCTAGTGCCAAGTAGAATTGTATGCATTCTATCCTTAATTATTGCTAGGGATTTTGGCCGTGCACAGTGGAGTTTCGGTTGATTCCTTGCTGCCCTGTTTAGGATCATACCGAACAGATCATTATAGTTATCCCATGTCGCTGCCATGAGTTCACTTAAGGATGCATTGTCTTGGCTTGCTGTTGAATGCTTTGAGTTGTATGTTGTACATGAATTTCCTTGCTTTAAGGTCATGTTGTACATAGTTAAAGTTGATTAGAGATTTATTTTACAGCATGTTTAAGAAGTTGAGTAGCATTCTATGCCTGTTTGTTTTTACAACATGATTAGGATCACTAAAGGTAGCATCCTTTGTCTATTTTACAGCATGCTTAAGAAACCCTAAAGTAGTATTCTTTGTCTATGTTTTATAACATGATTAGAATCCCTAAAGTAGCATTTTTGCCCTATTTTACAGCATGTTTAAGAAGTTGAGTAGCATTCTATGTCTGTTTGTTTTTACAGCATGATTAGGATCACTAAAGGTAGCATCCTTTGTCTATTTTACAGCATGCTTAAGAAACCCTAAAGTAGTATTCTTTGTCTATGTTTTATAACATGATTAGAATCCCTAAAGTAGCTTTTTTGCCCTATTTTACAGCATGTTTAGAAAGTCCAGATTTGCTTTCCTTTGCTCTATTTTATAACAGGCTTAGGGAGTTCAGATTTGTTTTCCTTTGTGTTATTTTTATACAGCATGCTTGGTTAGTTGTAATCCTATACTTGTTAGATATATATCTAAAGGATTCTAATAAGCTCTAATAAAGGATTATGAGAAGTATGAGTAAAGAAAAAGACCAAGGTCTAATTAAAAAGAGATAACAAGTAAATTAAAGTAAGAGGCTAGTACCCGACATCCAAGAGCTTGTCGTTAAACAAATCCATGTGACCATTTCCGAGGTCTTGGCCCTGGTAGACCGAGGTCTGCTCTTTTAGGATTGGTGGCTCGCAACCCCAACCTATTAGGGAACGCGCATGAGTTGGTACTAGGCCTGGGCCCAAGAAAAGAAAACCTAAGAAAGAAAAGTTAAGTAAGAAGGAAGAAAGAAAGAAGAAGAAAGTAAAAGATAGAAATTAAAAGATTAATTTCTAACACAAGGATACAAGAAATGAAATAAGTTCCAAGCTTAGAATAAATAAGAATGGTTAGTTTTCTTTGATTCTAAGTTTACATTGTTAGTTTCTTGTTATCCTGCTTGATACTGAGTATGATTTGTATTCTGTTCATTTTCTGTATACCATGAGCACATGCAGATAGCTTTATTATTTCAGTTTCAGCACTTATGCATTTCATTTATGCATTTCGAGTTTTGTGAGATAGATTAGTACTTACTAAGCGTTTTCGCTTATAGATCTTGTTTTCTTTCCTCCTACTGCAGATAAAGGAAAAGCTAAGATATGAAGGGAGGCGACAGGGTGGTGGTGATGATGGATGTGTGTGGTGACTGAACTATGGAGAGGTCCAGAGGGGACTAGCAAGACTTATTTATTTAGAGTTTATGTCTAGTTTATTTTCCTTATTTCTGTTATGAAATTATGAGTTTATGATTGAGTTTGATGTGCATTGTAGCTTATTATGCTTCATTCTGGGAGCTTGAGTTTAGTTCATGTTACTAGATTAGTTTTTGATTATGATATGATTTATTACTGCGTGGTTGTGAATAAATTGTGATCCAGCCGCATGTGGCTGTGTATATATCTTGTGTATTATAGATTTGGTCACCGGTACAGGGGAGATTCTGCCGAAATTTTTCGGTAGGAATTTCTCTGAACCGTGATAAATCTAAGTGTCGCTAATAATAGCATAAGTGACACTAGTAAGTAGAGTAGGAGTTAGGTAACGGTCGCCCTTAGAGAGTAGTAAGTAAGAAGGGTGGTTGTTACACTACGACCTTCCAATGGTTTGTTCCTTTTCATCTTGGTCGTGAGCTATTGTTTATAATTTATAAGGTACTGATAACATGATCCTCTGTGTGTGACACCACACACCATGTTATCTACAATATAAATTAATTGAACATCTACATTTGGTATATATAAATGTAGACACTTGAGCAATGTGATTCTTATAAATGTATATACAAAAGCTAGGCTTTTAGTATACACTCCAACACTAGGTGGTTCTCGTCTCGGAAGATCGTTGCCCACACAACATCCGAGATTAGAAGAGGAATATGGTAGAAGATCAAGAGGTCATTATCCACAAAGAAAGGTATAACTAATAATTGTTTTCTGCATCATGTTAGTTTTATTTTTTTGTAAAAATATCAAATACAAGAGGCATGCGATTCTAGTTTTTTGAATTAGTTTTCGAAGTTGTGTTCTTTTATTTTTTCTTTTCCTTGTGATTTGATTGTTCTTAGTGGTTAACCTAGGGTTACTATGGGAAGGTTAAATATTTAATTTCCTTAAAAGGCTTTGTCTAGTCGGTGGTGGTTGCTCCCATATCCAAGAAGACCAAGTGCCTCGCCATACAGTACTGGAAGCCGATTTTGGAAATAGATATTTAATTGTCTTCGTGACCTAGGTGATTTGGATCAAACGTATTAAGTTTTGCAGGAGATCCAAGTATAAACCTAAAAGAACAAATAAGTTAAACTTAGGATCAAACGTGTTAAGTTCCGCAGGTGATCCAAGTTTAATTTAAAAGAACACATGGTAGCTAGGAAAAGGTTCAGACCTTTGTACAAAATTTTTGTATAGTGGAACCGTTAGGCTTTCCGAGTAGCAACCAACACCTGGCTCTTGGACCCTTAAAGTCAACATTGTTGACTTTTTCCAGTCTAGGCCCTCTGCTCTGGTTCTGCTCATATCGGTCCAGATCTTCCTCTCCGACTCCGCTCGCTTGGGTGATTTCGGCCAACCGAAATAAGGCTCACCTGAACCCAATTTCAGCCTTCTCGAGCAACTTTCCGCTCCAACTTCTTGTCCCTCAGAAATGTCGCGCGCTTCCTTCTCGTCCACCCACGTACTCTTCTGCAACACCTCGTCCCTCGAACGCACCGAGGCTGTCAGCTTTCTCCCGTGCCGTCCTTCTCGCTAGCTACGTCTTTTGCTCGACTTCTTGTGTTCTTAAGCTCCTGCACACTTAGACACAAGGTTAAAATACCACATGACCTAACCTAACTTGGTCGATCACGTCAAAACAACCTTGGGGTTCCAACACCTTCCACCACTACCAAGATCTTGATGAGTGTCTTCTCCCATGGGTTTGTCAATAATGATTTCTTTAATTCTTTGGTTAGGAGACCCCCGAGAAATTTTGATCATCTATTAGACCGAGTGACCAAATTCATCAATGTTGAAGAGGCGCAGGCCACCCAAAGGAAAGACAACCCTACACCAACACTGGCTCTGGCGCTTGAGCACCGAGCACTGCCTGCTCCTCCACCTAAAGGACCCCGAGTAGCCCCTCAACCTCTTCATCAAGAACCACGACCACAGGTCATTAAACATGTGGGGGTCAAGTAAGAAAGATATCCAGAACCTCCTTAAGAAGCTCCAAGATAGTGGTGCGCTCTTCACCAGTCAACCACCCATGATACGTGGGATTTCTACACGCTATCTAATGGTTAGGGCAATAATCGGAGATATTGTTGGCGCACTCCATCATCCAACTGCCAACCCTACCGAAGACTGAATGGCTCGTCCAAAATAAATCAGTGTGAGGTCGAGTGACATCAGAGAACGCCACCACCACTAGTGGACCGGACGCCCACTCCTGCTTGAAACCAACCGGAGCTCCCGACCCGGCAGGAGGAGAACTGCAATAATGCTGCCCGGGGCAACATCAACATGCTAGTAGGAGGTTCAACTGATAGAGACTACAATCGAGTGAGAAAGTCACACGCTCGGTGGTTGGGGATCCACGCAGTCGATTGTAGCGCAAAATGGGTGGTTTAGCCCGAAATTAGTTTTGAGCAGAACAAGATCATCAAGGATGAGGTGAACAAATTGTTGGAGGAGGGCTACATTCATGAAGTTCAATTTCCAAGATGGCTAGCCAGTTGGTGCTGGTGTCGAAGCCAGGAAACAAATGGCGGATTTGCATCAATTTCAGAGATCTTAATAAGGCCTGCTCAGATTATTATCCGGTTCCTCGCATCGATCAGGTGGTAGACTCTGTAAGTACCCCGTGATAGTTTTGATGTGATCAACCAAGTCAAGTTAGGTCCTATTATGATTTGATCCTTGTGTCTAAGTGTGTAGGAACTTAGGAGCACAAGAAGTCGAGCGTAAGACACTAGTGAGAAGGACGACACGGGAGAAAGTCGACAGGCTAGGTGTGTTCGAGGGATGAGGCGCTGCGAGAGAGTACACTGGCGGACGAGATGGAAGCGCGTAACGTTTCTGAGGGATGAGAAACAAGAGCAAAAGGTTGCTTGAGAAGGCCAAAAAATGAGTTCGGGTGAGCCCTATTCCGGATGGCCGAAATCACCCAAGCGAACAGAGTCGGGGCGAATGGAGTCGGGGCGAACGGAGCTGAAGCAAATGGAGCCTGAATGGGAGGCAGTCAATAAGGCTGTTGACTTGCCAGACTAGTTCGAGCGCTCGTACCTGGTCCGAGCACCGGGACCCCACGGGGCAGCTAGGGCTCCCCGAGCTTGCACCCTGTTTGCGGTTTGATTTAGCCTGGTCCGAGGCGCTCGGACCTAGTCTAGGCGCCCAGACCAAAAACCTTATCACTTAGCCAGCTATCACAATCCTTTGAGACGAGGATAAAATTTTATCCATGCCCAATCGCCCGAAACCCTTTTAGGTACCCGAATCAAGGCTATAAATATAGCCTGATTTTAATAGTTGAAACACAACACTTGTAAACTAGTTCTTCGTCTGTTCTACTACTGTGTGAGCTGTCAACGTTGTAAGAGGCTTCTCCGCTTGAAAGAGATTTAATAGTGCACTTTACATGCTTTGGATTAGCAATCCTCTAATTACAAACCAAGTAAACTTCTATGTCTCTTCTTTCTTATTAATTAGTTTATTTCTGTACATGTGTTTGTTTATCTTAATCAAGTATAAGTATAGAAAGGTGTTTGGTTTGTTTTATATTTATGCATGGCAATTCACCCCCTCTTGTCTGCTGTAAGGGACCTACAACTCCACTTACGGGTGCGAGTTTATCTGTATGTTGAACACGTGCCAAGGATATCATCAAGTTTTGCTCACCAAGGACGACTAGGAGAAGATTAGGAGAAATATGAAGGTGTACGCAGATGACATCCTCATCAAGTCCCTCTAAGCAATTGACTTATGTGTGGATGTGGAAGAAACCTGCAATATTCTGCGGTAGTATGAATTGAAGCTCAACCCCAACAAGTGTTTATTTGGAGCTAAGAACGAAAAATTCTTGGGCTATATTGTGAACAAGCGGAGGATAAAAGCCAACCCGTGCAAGGTACGGGCACTTCAAGACATGGCTCCTCCACGCAATTTGAAGGAGGCACAAAGACTGATCGGTCGATGCTTAATGGAGCTTGATCTGATAAAGGAAGCTAGAGACAAGGTAGCCACTCGATTAATTGCGTACCAGTAAAGGATGAGACAAAATTACAATAGAAGAGTTATCCCTCAATTTTTCAAGCCGACGATCTGGTCTGGAAGCGGGTCAAGCTGGTCAGGGACGTAAACAAGCTAGAGCCACAATGAGGAGGACCCTACAAAGTGGTGTGCAAGCTCGCTTCGAGCTCTTACTACCTTGAAGACACAGAGGGTAAAAGATTGAACCGACCCTGGAGTGCAAATTATTTACAACCCTACTGGGCTTGACAAGTACGTCTGTAATTTACTCATATATTATGTAAAATTTCTTATAATTAATGAGAATGCAGGTGAACTTATCCGAAGATTCTTATAAGTTATAAATTATAGCCCCTGGCTTAAAGACTCGGTAAGTCCCAGACTCCCCAATTGTTCGGTCGGGTTATAAGCGAGCATGCTCTCATGACTCAGATAAATCCAGTGTGACTTAAAGACCGAGCGAGTCTCAGAATCCTGAACCATTCAATTAGGTTATAAGCCAGCATACTCTCGCAGCTCAGATAAATCCAGAGCGGCTTAAAGATTAGGTTATGATAGACTCCCGAACCATTCGGTCGAGTTATAAGAGAGCATGCTCTCGTGGCTCAGATAAATCCAGAGTGGCTTAATGATCGGGCCAGTCCCAGACTCTCAGATTGTTCGATCGGGTTATAAGTGAGCATACTCTCGTGGCTTAGATAAATCCAGAGCGGCTTAAAGATCGAGTTATCATAAACTCCTGAACCATTTAGTTGGGTTATAAGCGTGCATACTCTCGCGACTCAGATAAATCTAGAAGCGACTTAATGATCGAGCCAGTCCCAGACTCCCGAACCGTTCGGTCAAGTTATAAGCGAGCATGCTCTCGTGGTTCAGACAAATCTAGAGCGGCTTAAAGACTGGGTTATGATAGACTCCTGAACCGTTCGGTCTGATTATAAGCAAGCATGCTCTCATGGCTCAGATAAATCCAGAATGGGTTAAAGATCGGGTTATGATAAACTCCCGAACCATTCGGTCGGGATATAAACGAGCATACTCTCATGACTCAAATAAATCCAGAGCGACTTAAAGACCAGGTTATGATAAACTCCTGAACCATTTGATTGGGTTATAAGCGAGCATGCTCTCGCAGCTTAAATAAACCCAGAGATTATAGCCCTCGGCTTAAAAACCGGGCAGGTCCTAAAACTCCCGAATTATCCAACCTTGAATTTTCGTTCGGTATTAGTATCTCATTCGGTATTACAATTTGGTATGGTAAGTGAGGAGGAAAATTATTAGTCCTTATATCGTAAGTTTCTGAGTCATTGGCTAGGTTATAAGTGAGCGTATATTCTGGATGGAGCCCGAGAACTGAGTGGGAGCATAGCCCGTAAAATCGAAGACGAATGGGAGCGAAACTCGTGAGTTGAGTGGGCATGAAGCCCATGGAATACTCTGGTTTGAGACTAGTGATGATGTTCCAGTCCAAGACCGATGGTGATACTCCGGTCCAAGACCGGTAGAGATACTTTGGTCCTAGACCAGTGAAGATAGCTTGACCCTGAATGCAAGAGGTTGATCCCTAAAGATGGCATATCAATAGAGATACTCTGGTCCGAGACCAGTGACGATACTCTGGTCTAAGAGCAGACTTGTTTATAACTCGCCCGAACGGCTCGGGAATATAGGAAATGGTTCGAGAGCAAGCTCACTTATAACCTAATCGAACGGCTCGGGAGTCTGGAATATAAATATAAGGGCAAGCTCTCTTATAACCCGACCGAATGGCTCGGTATTTTGGAACATAAGCGCGAGAACAAGCTAGCTTGCTTATAACCAGGTCGAATGACTCGGGAGTCTAGAATATAAGCGCAAGGGAAAGCACATTTATAACTCGGTTGGCTACTTGGGAGTCTGGGACATGGGCGAGAGCATGCTCGCTTATAACCCGATTGGCTGCTCGGGAGTTTGAAACATGGCACGAGAGCATGCTCACTTATAACCCGGTTGGGTGCTCGGGAATCTGGAACATAAGTATAACCCAGCTGAATGGCGGGAGTTTGGAATATAAGCGCGAGAGCAAGCTCGTTTATAACCCAGCCGAACAGCTCGAGAGTTTGGAATATAAGTGCAAGGACAAGCTTGCTTATAACCTGGTTGGCTACCCAGGAGTCTGAGACATGGCACGAGAGCATGCTCGCTTATAACCCGGTTGGCTGCTCGGGAGTTTGGGACTAGGTGCAAGAGCATGCTCATTTATAACCCGGTTGGTTGCTCAGGAGTCAAGAACATAAGTATAACCCGATCGAACGGCTCGAGAGTCTGGAATATAAACGCGAGAGCAAGCTCACTTATAACCTAGTTGGCTGCTTAGGAGTCTGGGACATGACGTGAAAGCATGCTCGCTTATAACCCGATTGACTGCTCGGGAGTGGAACATAAATATAAGCCAATCGAATGGCTCAGGAGTTTGAAATATAAGCGTGAGGGTAAGCTCGCTTATAACCCGATTGGCTACTCGGGAGTCTGGTACATAGCGCGAGAGCATGCTCGCTTATAACTCGGTTGGATGCTCGGGAGTCTGGAGCATGGCACAAGAGCATGCTCGCTTATAATTCAGTTGACTGCTCGGGAGTCTGGAACTTAAGTATAACCCGACCGAACGACTCGAGAGTCTGGAATATAAGCACTAGAGCAAGCTCGCTTATAACCCGACCAAACGGCTCGAGAGTCTGGAGGTGCGATGCATGACTAAAATGCCTTGGAGATAATCTGATCCGAGATTGGTGGCAATAATCTGGAGGCGCAGTGTATGACCCGAACGCGTTGGCGATCTAAAAGGCACAGCGTATGATCCGAATGCCTTGGAGAGCTGAGAGGCATGGTGTATGACCCGAATACCTTTTGCGAGCTGTGGAGAAGGTATGGTGTATGACCCATATGCTTTGGAGATACTCCGGTCCAAGATCGATGATGATAGCTCGATCCCAAACGGGGGAGGTTGGGCCCTGATGTCAGTGGAAGCGGAGCCTGCAGCAATATAAGGGAGCAGAGCTCTTATCATACAAGATTGTGAAGTCATGCCGATCAGCTGAAGATCTGATTTAATCCCTCGACTCCCGAATGCACATGGAGTCGAGGAGAGAAATATTGTCGATCCCTTGACTTCCAAATGTCTGTGGAGTCAGAGAGAGAAATAGTGTTCATCCCTTAACTCCCAAATATCCGCGAAGTCAGAGAGAGAATAGTCTGAGCCTTGATCGTTAAAGGGATCGAAGTCGATAGCAATGTGAGGGAGCAGAGCTCATAGCAATAGGAAGGAGCATAGCCTATATCATATAGGATCGTGGACTCATGTCGATCGGCTGAAGATTTGATTTAATCCCTCGACTCTCGAATGCATGTAGAGTCAGGGAGAGAAAAAATGTCTATCCCGTGACTTCCAAATGTTCGTGGAGTCAGGGAGAGAAATAGCATCGATCCCTTAACTCTCGAATATCCGCAGAGTTAGAGAGAGAATATAATGTGTTCATTGAAATCCACCGGGATAATGATGACGATAGAGTTTTCTAGTGTTGTCCATCTTCACATTCCAGATCAGGGGAACTTCCCATAAACTGCGCCAAATATGTTCCTGTCTGAAAGCTAAGAAGACAGAATGATCAGTGTAATGTGTCTGGAATGTTGACTGAGTTGCCATAACCTGGAGGGAGAGGGTATGATGAGTTGTCTTCTATGTTCACAAAGTTGTCAAAAGACCTCTGGTCAACGTTACCTACAGACAGCGACCGGATTGCTCCAGTCCCTAGCACCTCGATACTCAAGGAAGATCCCAAAAATATATAAGAAACTGAATAAATAGTAAAATAATGAAGTGTGGAGAGAATAAGCATGGAAAACGTACCCTAGCAAAATAGATTTCTGGTCTCGTACATAACATAGCATACATTAGGCTTCCTACAGCTGAAGTATATGGAACTGTCTTCATTTCTTCTATCTCTTTTGATGTCTTCGGGGGCATCTCTTTAGATAAAGATACTCCATGCCGAAAAGGTAGAAAACCTTTCTTGGAGTCTTGCATGCTAAAATGAGCTAGGATAGTATCGATATATGAAGCTTGGGATAAACACAACATTCTTTTCTTGCAATCCCTTATTACTTTAATCCTGAGAATATATGGACATTCTCTCAAGTCCTTCATATCAAATTGTTTGAACAACCATACCCTTACTTCTAACAACACTTTGATATTGTTTCCAACTAACAAAATGCCATCTACGTATAGTACAAGAAATACCATCACGTTTCCATCACACTTCTTGTATACACGAGACTCATCCGGACTCTGAATAAATCCATAAGACTAGATTACTTCATTAAACCGGATGTTCCAAGATCTTGAAGCTTGCTTCAGTCCATAAATAGACCGATTAAGCTTACATACAATATGCTCTTTGCCTTTTGCAAAAAACTCCTCTGGTTGCTTCATATGGATGTTTTCTTCAAGACTTCCGTTAAGAAAAGTTGTCTTGACATCCATTTGTCAAATCTCATAATCCATATGAGCAGCAATAAATAAGAATATCTGGATAGACTTAAACATAGCTACTGGCGAAAAGGTTTCCTCATAACCAATTCCCTCTTTCTGAGTATGCCCCTTCGCAACAAGGCTTGTTTTGAAGGTTTCCACCTTCCCGTCTGTCCCTCTTTTCCTTTTGTAGATCCATTTACATCCAATAGCTTTTACACTATTTGATGGTTCTACTAACTCCCAGACTTTGTTAGAATACATAGATTCTATTTCTGAATTCATTGCTCTTTGCCAAGATGTCGCATCTTTATCTTGGAGTGCTTCATCATATGTTTGGGGATCAGGTTCACGTTTACCTGGGATCAAGTCCGAAGACTCTCCCAAAAACATGAATCTTTCAAGTTGTCTCACAACCCTCCCACTACGATGAGGCACTGTCTGTGGTTGTGCATCATTTGTGATACATGTTGCAGTTTCTTGTGATATTTCATCTTGCACTCTTGGTACTAAAGTAGATGTGTCATCTCTCATTTCTTCTAGAACAATTTCACTCATGGGCTTGTGGTTTATTACATAGTCCTCTTCTAAAAATCGGGCATTCGTGTTAACAATGACCTTCTGATGTTTAGGACTATAAAATAAACCACCTTTTGTTCCTTTAGGATAACCTATAAACAAGTGAACTTCTGTATGAGATTCCAACTTATCAGCATCTCCCTTCAACACATATGCTGGATTACCCCAAATCCGAACATGACTCAGATTAGGCTTACGCCTGTTCCATAATTCTGTGGGAGTAGAGGGTACTGATTTAGAAGGTACCAAGTTCAGAATGTATACTGTCGTTTCTAAAGCATATCCTCAGAACGAATTTGGTAATTCTGAATAACTCATCATCGATCTAACTATTTCCATAAGAGTCATATTCCTTCGTTTTGCCATACCATTCTGTTGGGTTGTACCAGGTGCAGACAATTGGGATTGAATCTAAACCTTTGATAAGGAATTCCTAAACTCTCCTTAGAGGTACTCACCACCACGATCAGACTGTAGTGTCTTGATACTTTTACTGTGACGTTTCTCCACGTCAGCCTTGTACTCTTTGAACTTATCAAAGCACTCAGACTTGCAACGCATCAAGTAAATGTATCCATATCTCGAATAGTCATCTATAAAAGAGACAAAATATTTGAAACCACCTCTCGCCTGGATAGTCATAAGTCCACACAAATCAGAATGATCCAATTCTAACACATCTTTTGCTCTATACCCCTTGGACTTAAAAGGTCTCTTGGTCATTTTCCCTTCCAAGCAAGATTTACAGGTTGGAAAGTTTTCCAACACTAATTAACCCAAGAGTCCATCGTCTATTAGCCTTTGAATCCTACTCAAGTTAATATGACCAAGTCTTAGATGTTAAAGATATGTTTGGTTCATTTTTAAAGGTTCCTTTCTCTTATTAGAATTAGAGGATGTGTTATTAATTTCCATTTGTTGCTTTGCGGGAGTTATTGGATTTAGAGTATACAAATTACCAACTAATGTACTAAAACAGATAATAACCCTATTTTTCTTGATAACCACTTTGTCATCAAAAGAAACAGCTTATCCATCCAAAAACAGTTTAGAAACTGAAATTAAATTCTTTCTAAAACTTGGTACATAAAGACAATTCCTCAAAATCAAAGTTCTATTCCTATCAAATGATAAGTAGACATCTCCCACTGCAACAGCCGCCACTTTCGTAGCATTGCCCATGTAGATGATTATCTCTCCCTTATATAGTAATCGGGTTTCCTGGAACCCCTACAAAGTATTGTAGACATGATCAGTGACTCCTGTATCTACACACCAGCTACTGGTAGATAATACTGCAAAACATATTACAACTACTAGAGAATAAGATATATCTTTATTGTTCTCTTTCCTACAAGGACAGTCCGCCTTCCAATGTCAAAATTGCTTGCAAATGAAGAACTTACCCTTTGGCTTCTTCACTCCTGCTTTTAGTCCAGTACCTAGAGATCGATTCACTTTCTTTGCCGAGTCGGCTTGTTTCTTCTTTTTCTTGTCTTTCGACTTAGAAGTAGAAACATTTTAAGCAAAGTGGATTTGAGAATTATGACGAAATAGCCCTTCTGCTGCCTGAACTTCTGTCAGTAGTTTTGCCAATGAATAAATCTTTTTATTCATATTGTAGTTCGGGAGGAACTGCTCAAAACTTTTGGATAGCGTTTGGAGAATAATATCGACCT
The DNA here is from genome assembly GCF_018446385.1 of Zingiber officinale. Classification (NCBI taxonomy): domain Eukaryota; kingdom Viridiplantae; phylum Streptophyta; class Magnoliopsida; order Zingiberales; family Zingiberaceae; genus Zingiber; species Zingiber officinale. The sequence continues at coordinate 127,342,037 of NC_055987.1, forward strand.
GGGTTTCCCCATCGATTTCAGCTCTAAGGATTTGTATTTCGTTCAAGTAAGCCATCATCTTGAGGATATGATCCCTTACGGGTGTCCCCTCTTTCATGGTGGTTGTCATTAAGTTTCTCATAGCCTTTTGCCTAGCAGCCCGATTCTAGTGTCCGAAGAGTTCCTTGAGATTGTACATCATGTTATAGGCAGTAGGCATGGACTGATGCTGATGTTGCAGCACATTTGACATAGAAGTCAAAATATAACACCGCGTCATCTCATCTGCCTTTACCCATTTCTTATGATACTCAATCTTCTCTTCACTAAAAGCACTATTAGGCACATTAAGGCAGACCTCTAACAGTATAAACTTATAGCCTTCAGCAGTTAGGACAATGTCCAGGTTTCTTTTCCAATCAATGTAATTTGGACCAGTAAATTTGTTCTCTTTTAGAATAATAGCTAATGGGTTGAAAGTCATTCTAAGAATCACAAAATAAGTCTAGGTCAAAATTTTAGAATATAGAATAATATTGAATCCCCAAACAATATTATTTAAATTCACCAACACCTCAAAACACCGTGAATTTTGTATAACACAATAGTGTGGACGTATACAAAACCAAACATTTGTAAAAGGAGGTTTTACCCATTAATTTTATTATTGTCAACCTAATTTTATGACAAATAAAATTAATAGTTGGTATTCATTTGGTCACACATATAATAGCAGTGACTCTGATGGGAATGATACTATTAAATGTGCCTAAGTGTATACCATTACTTGATACTTAGTCCATTAAATATGATTGTGCCCCTTCAGATGGAGAAGATCACACGCTCCTAAATAATTCTCTATAATCATCCTTAGGAAGTTTGATCTAGTGATCCGCAAACAAACTCATCCGATGTGGAGGAAGGCACTCAGAGTCAATGTGCAAGTTTGTTTGCATCACATACAAACCAGTAATAGAGACCATGAAATTTATTTACTAATTCCTCTCCCACTTAATTATTTAAGATGAGGATTTTAAACATGCACACACACATCACAGCAACTAAAAGCAATAAATATGGAAAAAACAATTTTCCAACTATTATGGCATTTTTCATCACTGTCCTCCGTATGTTGTCAACCTTAGCTGCTGTCATCTTTAGCCATCGCCATCGGGTCTAGTTGTCGCATATATCCTGCTTCTTTTTCCGCTGCGCCTCTGGTCCTCAAATAGTATCAGCCTCGCAAGGATACGATCCGCGACAAAAATAAAATTTTACATATATTGATCCTATATTCCACAAAGGAATGTACATAAAGTCTAAATCAAACAAAATGTAAAATCCTAAAACTAATACAGCTCCTGCTGTATTTAATATATACAATCATACACACACATAAAATGCCCTCGACATGTCCGAGGTTCTAATCACACATAATCACAATAGGGAATAATAGTTTGAGCCTGCAACTACAGAGTTAATCTATTTGCATATCCTACCATTATCCTGCCTAAAATATGTATAACATGTGCATAATTAAACTAAAACCAAACACACAGAGGTTAAAACCTAGCTCTGATACCAATTGTTGGTTGCTACTCGGAATATCGTCCTAGTTCCCCTATACAAAAATTTGTACAAGCATAGAACTATCCTAGCTACCTATGTGCTTTACTAAAGTTAAATTTGGATTGCAAACGATGCTTAACATTATTAATCCAAATTTCCCTTTAGAAGTTAAACTTGGATTATGAACGAAACTTAACATTCTTACTCCAAGTTCAACCGATATGATCTTCCTAAGTTAAACCATATTACAGAAGTTATCAAATATCTATTTCAAAGATCGGCTTCCAGGTTAAACATGACAAGACACTAGGTCTTTTTGGGTACGAAATCATCCATCACTTCCTAGATAAAGACTCACAAAGAAATCAGATATTTAACTTCTTACAGTAAACTAGGTTTAACTATAGAGACCTCAATAGAAACACATTATCGAAACATGAAATCAAAAAATAAAATCGATAACAAAAATAATAACTAAAACCGATAACCTCTTATGTTTGGTTTTCAAGATCTATACAAAAGATGAACTAGTCATGATGCGGAAACTAATAACTAGTTATACCTTTTGTAGCTTATAGACCTCTTGATCTTCTATTGTATTCCTCTCCTTCTCTTGGACGTCGTGTGGACAACGATCTTCCAAGATGAAATCCACTCAAGCTTTTTCCGAGGCTTCCAAGATTCGGCCACCAACTAACCTCCAAGGGATGCTAGACAATAGAGCTTCCTTCTATTCTTCTTCTCCTTTAAGCAACCGGCCACCAAGAGATCTCCACACCAAGATGTCGCCGGCCACCAAGAGGGAAAACAAAAGGAGAGAAGAGAAAGAACAAGGGTCGACCACCAAGGAAGAATAGAGAGGAATAGAAGATGTGTTATGAGGTGAGACACCCCCTCCTTCTCTTTTATATTCCTTGGTCTTGTCAAAAAAAGGAAAGTTTTATAACAAAAAATAAAACTTCCTTTTCTCCCATGACATGGCCGGCCACAAGCTTGTGCTCCAAGCAAGGAAATATTTTAAACAAAATTAAAATCTCTCTTTTTAAAATCCCTTTGGTAGATAGTTATAAAAGGAATGTTTTATAAATTAAAATCTCTCTCTTTTAAATCCTTTTATGGATATCTATAAAAGAAAAAATTTAAAATAAAACATGGTTACAAAAGGAAAGTTTTATAACAAAAATTAAAATTTTTTTTCACATTATAGATAACTACAACTAAGGAAAGATTTCAAATCTCTCTATTATTCCTTTATAGAAAACTATAAAAGGAAAGATTTTAAAATTTAAAACTCTCTTTTAAAACCATCATAAAAGGAAAATTTTTAACAAAATAAAAACTCCTTTTATTTCCTTTTGTGACCAATCTAAAAAAGGAAAGTTTTATATTAAAATCATCCTTTTAAATCCTTTTTATGGATCTCTATAAAAGGAAAGATTTTATAAAAAATAAAACTTCCTTTCCTTCTTGTGTGTGGTCGGCCCCTTGCTTGGGCACCAAGTAAGGCTTGGCCTGACCTAGCTTAGGCTCCAAGCTTAGCATGGTCGGCCCCTTGCTTGGTCTCCAAGCAAGGCTTGGTCGACCCTAGCTTGGGCCTTAAGAAGCTAGGCTTTTAGGTGGATATATAAGGCTTCATAAATAAGAGGTTACAATAGGGGCCGAGAGGAGGAATTGATTTTGGTCTCTGATGAGCTTGAGCTTCCCGTGTTCGCCCCGAACACTCAACTCAAGTTCATCAATAATATCTCATTCCACTAAAGAGTTATTATTGCACTACCACACAAATCTCATATTACAATATGGGCTCCTTCTTATCATGAGTGTATTAGTCTCCCTGTGTTTAAGATATCGAATGTCCACTAATTAAATGAGTTACTACCAACTCACTTAATTAATATCTAGCTCCAAGAGTAGTACCACTCAACCTTATTGTCATGTCGGACTAAGTCCACCTGCAAGTTTACATGACAATCCTTATGAGCTCCTCAAGGGGACATTATCAACCTAGATTACTAGGACACAGTTTCATTCTATAATCAACAACACACCATATAAATAATATCATTTCTCAACTTATTGGGCCTATTGATTTATCGAACTAAATCGCACCCTTTGATAAATTAAAGAAATAAATATTAAGTATATATGTTTGTTATTATATCATGATTAAGAGTACACACTTCCATAATAATAGAGGTCTTATTCTTTTTAACAACCAGTATAAAAAGAATAACCTCAAATGGTCCTGCTCAATACACTCAAAGTGTACTAGTGTAATTTATAGTCAAGATAAACTAATACCAAATTACACTACAACCACTCCAATGGTTTGTCCTATTTCATCTTGGTTGTGAGCTACTATTTATAATTTATAAGGAACTGATAACATGATCTTCTGTGTATCTCCTCACACCATGTTATCTACAATATAAATTAAATGGACAACTACACTTAGCATAAATGTAGACATTTGACCAATGTGATTCTTATTTCAAAATGATTGTTTATACAAGAAAGCTAGACTTTTAGTATACACTCTAACAGTTCGGGAGTCTGGGACTGGGCGCAAGAGCATGCTCGCTTATAACCCAGTTGGTTGCTCGGGAGTCAAGAACATAAGTATAACCCGATTGAACGGCTCGAGAGTCTGGAATATAAACGTGAGAGCAAGCTCGCTTATAACCTAGTTGGTTGCTCGGGAGTCTGGGACATGATGCGAAAGCATGCTCGCTTATAACCCGGTTGACTATTCGGGAGTCTGGAACATAAATATAACCTAGTCAAATGGCTCGAGAGTTTAGAATATAAGCGTGAGGGTAAGCTTGCTTATAACCCGATTGGCAACTCGAGAGTCTGGGACATAGCGTGAGAACATGCTTGCTTATAACTCGGTTGGTTGCTCGGGAGTCTGGGGCATGGTGCAAGAGCATGTTCACTTGTAATCCAGTTGGCTGCTCGGGAGTCTGGAACTTAAGTATAACTCGGTCGAACGACTCGAGAGTCTGGAATATAAGCGCTAGAGCAAGCTCGCTTATAATCCGACCGAACGGCTCGAGAGTCTGGAGGCGCAATGCATGACTAAAATGCCTTGGAGATAATCCGATCCGAGATCGGTGGCAATAGTTTGGAGGCGCGGTGTATGACCTGAACACATTGGCGATCTGAAAGGCACAGCGTATGATCCGAATACCTTGGAGAGCTGAGAGGCATGGTGTACGACCCGAATGTCTTTTGCGAGCTGTGGAGAAGGTATGGTGTATAACCCATATGCTTTGAAGATACTCCAATCCGAGATCGATGACGATAGCTCGACCCCAAACGGGGGAGGTTGGGCCCTGATGTCAGTGGAAGCGGAGCCTGTAGCAATATAAGGGAGCAGAGCCCTTATCATACAAGATTGTGAAGTCATGTCGATTGGCTGAAGATCTGATTTAATCCCTCGACTCCCGAATGCACATGGAGTCGAGGAGAGAAATATTGTCAATCCTTTGACTTCCAAATGTCTGTGGAGTCAAGGAGAGAAATAGTGTTGATCCCTTAACTCCCAAATATCCACGAAGTCAGAGAGAGAATAATCTGAGTCTTGATCGTTAAAGGGAGCGAAGCCTATAGCAATGCGAGGGAGCAGAGCTCATAGCAATAGGAAGGAGCAGAGCCTGTATCATATAGGATCGTGGAGTCATGTCGATCGACTGAAGATTTGATTTAATCCCTCGACTCCCGAATGCATGTAGAGTCGGGGAGAGAAATAATGTCGATCCCTTGACTTCCAAATGCTCGCGGAGTCAAGGAGAGAAATAACATCGATCCCTTAACTCTCAAATATCTGTAGAGTTAGAGAGAAAATATAATGTGTTCATTGAAATCCACCGGGGCCATGATGACGATAAAGTTTTCTAGCATTGTCCATCTTCACATTCCAGATCAGGGGAACTTCCCACAAACTACGCCAAATATGTTCCTGTGTAAAAGCTAAGAAGACAGAACGATCGGTGTGATGTGTTTGGAATGTTGGCTAAGTTGTCATGACCTAGAGGGAGAGGGTATGATGAGTTGTCTCCTATGTTCACAAAGTTGTCAAAAAGCCTCTGATCAACGCTACCTATAGACAATGACCGGGTTGCCCCAGTCCCTGGTACCCCGATACTCAAAACAGATCTCAAAAATATATAAGAAACTGAATAAATAGTAAAATAATGAAGTACATAGAGAATAAGCATAGAAAACGTACCCTGATCCAGGGGTGCCCTCTAGTAGACTGGTGAGCTCCAGTCGTTGTGACCTGGTAGAAGAGATGAATGTGAGTCGATTGAGGAGCGGACTTTAAAAGCACAGAACTGTAGGTGATGACACGGAGCCAAATGTGGTGGTGTGGTAGGATATGATAGCAGCAACGACTCAAAGGTCATAGGTGGGCTAAATCAAAAGGGTCAAGCAGAATGCTGGATGGTCGGAATACAATGATGGCTCGAAGATTGGAACACAACGATAACTCGAAGGCTAGAACACAAAAGAAGTGGAACACGGCCAGATCAGTGACAGCGATCGTAGTAGCCGAATATGTGCTGGGGCGACGGGCTGAATCGGTGATGGGAAAGGCTGTAATGACGGGAGGGGAAAAGGGAGGCGGCGCTTGGACGCGGGATGCAGTAGCGACTGCTGTAGGCTAAGGGGCGCCTGCGGAACTGACAGCCGGCTACAAGGGCAGCTACGGAGCCGACAGCTGTTGGTGGCAGCCTGGTTGCGGAAGAGAGAGAGGGAGAAGCAACGTTGTTGCGACTTGACTGGCAGTGATGGCATTCTCGCATGTGTCGGCGATATGAACGAAGGGCAGCGACGTGCGTGAATAGGGAGAAGAGGCTGCTCACGGCGGCATCGACGCGGAGATGAGGCGGCGACGACAAAGGGGAATGAAGCGTCAAATGTTTACCGGTGTGAGGGGAGCAGGCTTCTGTGAGAAGCAGCGGCCGCACAAGGTGACGCCCGCGGTGGCGACGGGCATGTGACGGTGGCCTCAGAGTCTCTGGCCGTGGCATGTAGGAAACCCCCTCATTTCGTCCAAGCCCCTTTACCGAAAAGAGGGATCTACAGTAGAATCTCCAAAATGCCCTTGCCTTCTCCTTATTCACCCAATGTGTCCGTATCAACTATATATAAAACACTATTCGGTGAACATTTCACCTTGCATGGAACTCTCACAAGAACACCGCAACACCCAAAAACCTCATGCAAACACTTCGCAATGTGTGAAACACTCGTATAATCCGCACCAACATCATAAAACACTCACTCGATCCTCGCCAATATCGTTGAAACAAACAGACTGTCACATGACCAGTAGAAGATGAAATCAATAAGACACTCAAAAGAATATAATCATTTTGGAAGAAACTATATGTAAAATTCAAAGGGAACACATACTCGAAATAGTAAGTTAGTGTTATCTTAATTTGGTATATTTGTCTAACAAAAGATATATCTAATTAATAGATTATTGGTAGACTAGAAATTAGAAATAAAATATGTAGAAAACCCATATTATCAAGGTTTTTTCTCCAAATGTCCACTTTCCACTTTCCAATTACCATTAATAATTAATTTTATATGTAATTTAAATTTTATTTTTAAATTTTAAAATTAATCTATCTAATTAATCAAAATAAAAAATCACAATTTCAAAAAGTCATTTATCATCGCTATTTAAAAGGAAATTATACAGCGATTAGTTTATCAAATAACGACCCACAAGGATCTTTTTGCAAATATACACATTAGTTTATGAGAGCTAAACCCTAACTTTGTCCTATAAATATAGCTTCACTGCTGAGTCAACACTCGTCTTCCTGGTTTTCCGTCGTCGCCTGCGTGTGAGTGCTGCTGCCATCGATCCGTGAGTCCTCTGCATCTATTTACTTTTGTTCTTGTCTAAATCCGATCTGTTAGTTTGAATCGATGTGTGAAGAAGCAAAGGCGATGATGTGGTTGATGGTTAAGGGATTTCCTGAAGGGATAATCCAAAATCCCTCTATGATCGAAATGTACCAATGGATTCTTCTGAGCCTTCTCTGCTTCTCGCAATCTCATACATAAATCCTTCAGGCTTTTATTTTTGCCGATTTAGTCCGTTTTTATCTGAATTTAGTTGAATAAACTGTGATCTGGTGTGATTGTTACTCTTGATCTGGAATCCCCTTCTCGATTTCTACTCCAACTTGGAGGATTTGTATTATTTGATTGTGTTTATTGAACAATATAAATATCATTTCTCTTCAAATTTCAACAAGATTTTTTCTCTCCGTCTTTTCTACTTTACTTTAAGTCAACATAAGTTGATGATAAATAAGTTTTTATTTTCTTCCAAATAATAGAGGAAATGGATTGATAGGAGCTCCAAATGCACAAGAGCATCAAGTTATCATTCCTTTTAGAAGTTTTACACTATTTTTCAGTTCAAACATTTCTCTGCATGCTAGCAAATGAAAACATTACATGTTCATTTGATTACATTTACAAATTATAATATTAATCTACCAAATGATGAGATTTAATATTGTTATACATTATACTTTTGAATTTTCCAAACTATTCTAAAAGGTATGTACCTAACTAAAGACTAACTATATATATATAGAGAAAAGTTATCCTGCGCGACTTCAGCTGCGCGACTGCCTCGTGGACGCGCTGCTCTTTTGCTTCGCTTCGTTGGCACATCGCGACGTGGACGCACAGGACTCTTTTGCTTCGCTGACCGCGTGTTCCTGCTTTCCTTTTGCGTTTTTTCCACGCAGAAGCTTTTCTTCTTCGCTGCAGCGAAAAAGCTTCCTTCTTCGCCGCAGCGAAAAAGCTAGGGCAACCAGATCTGCCATCTCTCTCAGAGCTGCGCTGTGATTCCTTCTCTCGAAGAAGAAGCTGTCGCTCAGATCTGCGCTCTGGTTCCTTCTCTCTCGAAGAAGCTGTCGCTCAGATCTGCGCTGTGGTTCCGCCGAAGCTTCCAGATCCTTCTCCACCGCCTTCTCTCGACTAACCTTCGACGAAGAAGCTGTCCTTGCCCCTCACCGTCGCGACGCTGGATCTACGCTGTGGTTCCGCCGAAGCTTCCAGATCCTTCTTCGCCGCCATCCCTTCGACGAGAAGCTGTCTCGCGCCACGAAGCCACTGACCTCACGCTCTTGTCCCGCCCAAGCCACTGACCTCACGCCACGAAGCTTTTGATCTCGCTGCTAGTTGTAAGTTATAAGTAATTTTTAAGTCTAAGTTTGCAATAGCTCAAGTTGTGGTTGAGTGTGCAAAGGGTTGTCTATTTTATTTATAATTGCTATGGTAGGTTATAGCAGATTATAAACGCTTAGCTCTAGAATGAGATTGTAGGAGTCTAGACTGTGATTTTCCTTGAATTTTGGCTTGTACTTAAACTGATTGAGTTCAGTTGGCGTAGGAAAAAATGAGAGTGTTAAGGGTTCACAGATTTTAATTGTTTAGATCGATTGGGTGTGTAGTTGATGGATTTTAATATTGGGTTAGAAAAATGAGCAGTGCAGTGCTGCATTTTGGATTTTCATGTTTGCCTCTTGCTATTCTTTATTTGGAACAACTGCTCAATCTAATAACCCCCCTTTGTAAGACGTCCCTCCTCTACTTCATTTTTGAAATTAACAAATGTTGGAAAATATAGTAGAGGAGGGACCAAACATTCTTACAAAAGGGGGTTATTAGATTGAGCAGTTGTTCCAAATAAAGAATAGCAAGAGGCAAACATGAGAATCCAAAATGCAGCACTGCACTACTCATTTTTCTAACTCAATATTAAAATCCATCAATTACACACCCAATCGATCTAAACAATTAAATTCTGTGAACCCTTAACACTCTCATTTTTTCCTACGCCAACTGAACTCAATCAGTTCAAGTACAAGCCAAAATTCAAGGAAAATCACAGTCTAGACTCCTACAATCTCATTCTAGAGCTAAGCGTTTATAATATGCTATAACCTACCATAGCAATTATAAATAAAATAGACAACCCTTTGCACACTCAACCACTACTTGAGTTATTGCAAACTTAGACTTAAAAATTACTTATAACTTACAACTAGCAGCGAGATCAAAAGCTTCGTGGCGTGAGGTCAGTGGCTTCGGCGGGACAAGAGCGTGAGGTAAGTGGCTTCGTGGCGTGAGACAGCTTCTCGTCGAAGGAATGGCGGCGAAGAAGGATCTGGAAGCTTCGACGGAACCACAACACAGATCCAGCGTCGCGACGGGGAGGGGCAAGGATAGCTTCTTCGTCGAAGGTTAGTCGAGAGAAGGCGGTGGAGAAGGATCTGGAAGCTTCGGCAGAACCACAGCGCAGATCTGAGCGACAGCTTCTTCGAGAGAGAAGGAACCACAGCGCAACTCTGAGAGAGATGGCAGATCTGGTTGCCCTAGCTTTTTCGCTACGGCGAAGAAGGAAGCATTTTTGCTGCAGCGAAGAAGAAAAGCTTCTGTGTGGAAAAAACGCAAAAGGAAAGCAGGAACACGCGGTCAACGAAGCAAAAGAGTCCTGCGCGTCCACGTCGCGATGTGCCAACGAGGCAGTCGCGCAGCTGAAGTCGCGCAGGATAACTTTTCTATATATATATATAAGGTGTATGTTGTGGTGCGGTTCTGTGCGGCACAAACAATTCGCTGCATCCGAGCTGGCAAAAAAACATGCTGATTTTACACATCAGCAGCAAAATCTTCCTCTCCACAAACCCTAACTTAAGCAGCACCGACTCCTCATCGCGACCCTCTCCGAATCCCCTCCTCTCCTCGTCACGAAGCAGAGCTGCCTCCCTTTCGCCCACTTTCTCTCGTAGCGAGACCCCTCCTCTCCTCGTCGCAAAGCAGAGCCGCTGCCCTCTCGCCCACAAACAATCTCGTAGCGAGACCCCTCCTCTCCTCGTCGCGAAGCAGAGCCGCCTCCCTCTCCCGTGGACGCCCACTTTCTCTCCTCTCCTCGTCGCGTTCCTCTCCTCCTGTGAAGGAACGCGATCCTCTCCGCAACGAGACCCCTCTATCGCCGAAGCTCGTCGCAGCTGATCTCCCTCGACAACTAGTTTATCTTCGTCTAAGTTTCACGAAGATTTAAAAAAAAACTTAATTTGCATCACATGGTTGATCCAAATAACAATTGGCATGCCAACTTCGTGTGCACATATATAAACATCATGTTAGACTAACCATGTTTCTCTAGCAGACAACAAAGGTAAAGTTCATATTCAAATTTGATAAATGCTTCATAACAGGCAAAAACACAAACAGTACAGTGTATCATTTAGCATAACTCGGAGAAGGATTTTACAAGAGAGAAGGATTTTACAACGAAAGACCTAACTCGGAAGATTTTACAAGAGGAACACGGATTTTACCCTCGTTCGGCAGAGAGAAATGGCCTAGTGTCGAGGGAGATTAGCTGCGAGAGAATTCCTCGCGCCCGAGCTTTGGCGATAGAGGGGTCTCGCTACGGAGAGGATTGTGTTCCTTCATAGGAGGAGAGGAACGCGACGAGGAGAGGAGAGAAAGTGGGTGTCCACGGGAGAGGGAGGCGGCTCTGCTTCGCGACGAGGAGAGGAGGGGTCTTGCTGCGAGATTGTTTGTGGGCGAGAGGGCAGCGGCTCTGCTTCACGACGAGGAGAGGAGGGGTCTTGCTGCGAGATTGTTTGTGGGCGAGAGGGCAGCGGCTCTGCTTCACGACGAGGAGAGGAGTGGTCTCGTTGCGAGAGAAAGTGGGCGAGAGGGAGGCGGCTCTGCTTCGCGACGAGGAGAGGAGGGGATTCGGGGCGAGGTAGAGTATGAAGTGGAGGGGAGTTCGAAATTAAAATCCTAGCCATAATCATAAATCATAAGTTCTATGTTTGAAGTTCTATGTTTTAGGTATGTTAGCAAATCAGATAAATGAAATACATGTTTACATGTAGATTAACGGACTTATGTTTTACATAAGTTCGTTACTTCTCATTTCATTTCCGAACATCTTGAACAGTAGATCTTTCGTAGCTAAAAGCGATTGCAAGGGAAACGAGTTCTTCATGTCGCTGTCGCTCGTCCCTTTACCTTCCTGTCCATAAGTCTGAGGAGAGGGTCACGATGAGGAGAGGAGAGGAGAGGAGTCGGTGCTGCTTAAGTTAGGGTTTGTGGAGAGGAAGATTTTGCTACTGATGTGTAAAATCAGCATGTTTTTTTGTCAGCTCGGATGCAACGAATTGCTTGTGCCGCACAAACAGCACCACAACATACACCTTTTATATATATATATATATATATATATATCTCACTGTTTGTGCCGCACAAATAGCGCCACAGCATACACCTTGTATATATATAAATATATAAATATATATATATATATATATATATATATTAAAATTAATAGTTGAATTTTGAAATATATTTTACACATGATTTTTCCAGTTTTTACACATTGATTCTGTTTTGTTTTTTTTTTTTTTGTTTGAATGTAGTTTAATAAACTCTGATCCAGTGAATAAAATTTGATACTGTTATTTAAATGTGTGTTGAACACGATTTGCATTGGGCTTAGTATGCTCTCGTGCTGGGCAACTGAGCACTACCATTGGCATGTTGGGCCTGGCCCCAATACTTAAAATAAAATATTTAAAAATTATTTTTTAGAAAAAAAATATCTAAAACTTCATATACAAAATTGTAAATATATAACATTGTTTTATAAAAATACTTTTATTATTTTTTATTTTGTTTTTAGTTTTTTTTTATTAGATTGAGGGTTGCTTGATTGGTAATTTCTAACTGCAATAGCGGTTTCATTCTATCAAATGCTATGTGATCCTGTCCGAACGTTGAAACGATGGACGCTGGGTACATGGCTCTATCTGAATCGATGACGTGGCTCTCTGACCGGCCATATGGAGCTCCGGTGAACCTGCAAAGAAGTCGGGCCAGGAGGGGTTCCCGGCGACGACCCTCCGACGCTCAAGTCAAGCAAGAGGAAACTAAGGAAGTGGCTTCGAAGATCCAAGATTGCGTACCTCCCGCGAAATATGAGGACCCTTATATAGAGCTATGAGGAGACTGATGCACACATACCGAGGCGAATACGTGTCCTCTTACCATACTTTAGTATGGGCTTGTCAGAGGAGCTTGCCTGACACCATACCGCTACAGTCCGAGCACCTCTCTGATGGGACGGCAGAACCTTCTGTCGTATGGTTTAGTATATGACTTGGTCGCTGGACATGCTTGTTGTCAGAAGATGTTTCCCGATGTTTCCCTTATCCTTTTGTCCCTTCTGTTCCCGCGTCGAGCGTCCGGCCGCTCGGCAGTCCCCTCGCGTCCGACCGGACATATGTACGGATCCGCTCGGGAGATTCCCGGTCATGTGCTCGGCTAAGACTATTCACAGCATGGCTGCCTTGTGCCTCGACCGAGCGGGTCATCCGCTCGGCCCGGTGACCTTGTTCCCCATGAGCATCGGAAACCCCACTCTCCGCCGGGTTATCTTTGATTCTGTTCTGACCGGTCCGGTCAGTTGATCTGACCCTTACCCGACCGGCCGAACCTCATCTTGCCCTTGGACTTTTGACCTCTACGTGTCATTGACTTCCCTCAAAGGGGGCCCCCGTTCTTCCTGCAGGATCACTTGTCTCCCCCTCAAGTCCAGTCGAAAGAGGCGATTAGTCCGACTGACTGGACCGCCAGTCGCTCCGAGCGGCGTTTCCATGCAACTATCCTCCGCTCGGCTACACGGGGGTAGCCGTAACGTCGGTCAACACCAACATTCCTCGGATCTTCTGGAAATCTGTGCCAATCTTCGACATTAAGGTCGAGCACGCACCTATTAAATGTGGCCTATGTCGCGGCGCCACGTGGCACCCCTGGTGCCGTCAGCATACGGCGACGACGTTACCTTCGATGGGACCGCCTTAGTTTGAAATGGACGGCCAGATGCAGACTTCGATTCCCGTGACCTACAATCGACGGTTGAGGCCACTCGGGCTTAGCCCTATAAAGCCTTCGTCTTCTTCCACTGCCACATCTTTGCTCTCGCGTGCTCCGTAATTCTTCTCTCTCAGTGCTCCGGCGATCCTGCTCTTCTGTTCTTCGACGATCTCCGACGTTCTTCCTTCGATCCCTCTCTTCGTTGTAAGGCTCTCCCACTTTCTCTCTTTAGTTCTTGTGTCTTCTTTGCATTTCTTTTCCGAGTTTTGGTCCTCGGGGTGCCGTTTCATTTGCCCTCCTCTTTCTTCTATCCTCCACCTTTCTTCGCCTTTTTTGGTTTCGTCCGTTCGGACAATGGTTAGTTCCTCTCAGCCTCAAAACCAAACCCTCGGCCCATGGTATACCACCCTGGTGTCGCGCTTCGATCAGCGCGACGCCGATATTTTGATGGACTCTTTCGAAATCCCTTCTGATTTTGAAATTATATTACCCTCCTCCTCCGCTCGGCCACACAAACCGCCGCGCAGAGCTTTCTGTGTTTTCCGCAACCAGTTCGTCGTCGGTCTGCGTTTTCCCATCCATCCGTTCATCGTAGAGGTTTGCAACTTTTTCGGCGTTCCGCTCGGAAGCCTAGTCCCCAACACTTTCCGCCTTTTATGCTACGTTGTCGTTTTGTTCAAAACACACAATATCCCCCTCCGACCGGAGGTTTTCTATTATTTTTATTACCCTAAACAATCCGAGCTGGGCACATATATGTTCCAGGCTCGGCCCAGTTTAGTTTTCTTCAATAACTGCCTTCTTCCAATAAGCATTGAAAAGAATTCTACTTCTACCTTCGTATGCCCAAGCGGACCCCCTTCCGAACCCAGTGGCAGGTCGGACCACCAATCTCACCAGAGCTCAAAAGGTTCAAGACCCGACCGGACTATCTACATGCCGCCAACATGCTAGCCGGTCTGAAGCTTGATATCACTAAGTTCCTGCCTGAAGGGGTGATGTACATATTCGGCCTGAGTCCGATCAGGACCCCCCCCGAGCGGCTTCGGTAAGAATTTTACTCGTACATTTGCCTTGATTGCTAACTGATTTTCTCCTTTTTTCTCTGCAGCGGACATCGTCATGGAATCCGTGATGGCCGGAATTTTGAAGAGGAAGGCAGCGGCGCTCGAGGCCGCGACTGCCAAAGAGATGGAGTCACTCAGCATTCAGCCAGTCGGCTCCAATGAAGGGGAGAGCGAGACGAATGCTGGGGAGTCAGCCGCTCAGGCTTCTATCCCGGAGCCAGCAGCTGGCGCAACTGCTAGTCGAGAGCCTTCCGTTCGGGAGGCAGGCTCCGCTCAAGAGGAAGAGCGTCCTCTCCGATAAAAGAGGCGCCGCCTGGAGACGCCACTCCGCTCGGCTACCTCTGCGGTCCAGCCGACCGAACGGACCACCGCGGACTCTCGCGGCAAAGCTCCAGAGGTCGAGGCGATTTTGTCCGATCGGACCCCGTCCCAATTGGATGCGTCCGCGGACCCCCTTGAGGTCGTTCCAGTCATCGTCCTTCCGCCCGCTCCACGCCGAGTTGAACGCTCGGCCATTTTATCCCAGATGTCTGCGCCGGCCTCCGATCCGTCCCCCACTTCCGCTCATACGACTCCCGGTCGGCGTCGCACCGTCAGGGTCTCCCTGCATCTGCCCACCGAAGAGCTGATACCCGAAGCCGATCGACCAACCGCGCCCGATCACATTATCACGATGAAGGGGCCCCTAGCCGAAATGTGGGCCGACGCTCGGACACGTGTCGCTATGATTCCGCTCAGCAACCTGGCCAATAGCCACATGCAACAGGCCACCGGGGTAAGTGCATTTTCTTCCTAAGCTTTTTATGTATTCTTTCCGATCGGCCCTTAATAATTCTTGTTTATGCCAAAGATGGGTGGAGGAAATTGCGGTCTCCAATCGCCTGGCTATGGTGGACGAGGAGCTAAAGAGGTTGAAGGCTTCTAGTGGCCCGGTCGGCTCCCAAGGCCCCTCTTACGCCGAGCTGCAGAAAGAGCTCAAAAAGACCCAAGCCTTGTTGGCGGCGGAGCAAAAGAAAACGGCCGACCAGGCGCACACTCTTTCCGAGCTTGATCGGCAGGTCAAATCACTTGACCGAAAGATAAGCCTGGCGACCGAGCGGAAGAAGATGACCATTACCGACCTAGAGAAGAAGAATATCGAGGCTCGGGGCCTGAAGCAAAAAGTCAAAGAGCTGATGGATCAGCTGGCCGGCGAGAAGGCGGCCCGATCGGACGAAGTGAAGAAGCTCGAGGCTGCTTTCCAAGAACATCAAGCAGCCGCCGATGCTTCCCGGGCGGCTCTCAAAGAATACCAAGATGCTAAGCCTGATCGGGTTGCCACCTTGAGATTGAATTACATCCGCTCGGTCGAATTCTCTGAAAAAGTATGCGAGCGGATGTATACTGCTTTTGAGCTCACTATGACGACCACCACAACATATTTGAAGTCCAAGGGCAACTCTCCGATTCCGCGATCATCCCGGCTCAAGACCAGGCAGCACTCCTCAGTACTATCCCGAAGGATCTTTACGTTTATCTGGAATAGAAATATATTTGTAATTCGGTCGCTCAGCCTAAGACTATCTTTTTGTGTAATTCGGCCGCTCGGCCTTAATTTCTTTAATGTTATCCTTTTGCTTGCTTTTTCTTTTGCTAATCAATACGAGTGCTATCCGCTCGGCTCGCCAACTATCACCGCTCATTTCATGTTCCTTCACTTCTCCTCGTTATTCGCCTCTCATCCCACCTTTCCTGTGTACGAAGGGGGTTTTTTACGAAGTATTTTGCATAGCTAGTCCGCTCGGCTGAATATATCCTGTTTCGCAAACAGGATTTTCGCCGGATGTTCACGAAGTACTTTTGGTTACTTGACCGATTGGCCAAACGACTTAAAAGTCGACTTTCTTTATTGTCTTCTTCCGGCCGGAGGGTTTATAGTCGCCGGCGCGACTCTCGATTTTTAACGTCGGAGCTCGACGGTCTTCCGGCCGGAGGGTTTATAGTCGCCAGCGCGACTCTCGATTTTTAACGTCGGAGCTCGACGGTCTTCTGGCCGGAGGGTTTATAGTCGCCGGTGCGACTCTCGATTTTCAACGTTGGAGCTCGACGGTCTTCCGGCCGGAGGGTTTATAGTCGCAAGCGCGACTCTCAATTTTTAACGTCGGAGCTCGACGGTCTTCCGGCCGAAGGGTTTATAGTCGTCGGCGCGACTCTCGATTTTTAACGTCGGAGCTCGACGGTCTTCCGGCCGGAGGGTTTATAGTCGCCGGCGCGACTCTCGATTTTTAACGTCGGAGCTCGACGGTCTTCCTGCCAAAGGGTTTATAGTTGTCGGCGCGACTCTCGATTTTTAACGTCGGAGTTCGACGGTCTTCCGGCCGGAGGGTTTATAGTCGCCGGCGCGACTCTCGATTTTTAACGTCGGAGCTGGACGGTCTTCCGGCCGGAGGGTTTATAGTCGCCGGCGTGACTCTCGATTTTTAACGTCGGAGCTCGACGGTCTTCCTGCCGGAGGGTTTATAGTCGCCGGCGTGACTCTCGATTTTTAATGTTGGAGCTCGACGGTCTTCCGACCGGAGGGTTTATAGTCGCCGGTTATAGTCGCCGGTGCGACTCTCGATTTTTAACGTCGGAGCTCGACAGTCTTCCTGCCGGAGGGTTTATAGTCGCCGGCGTGACTCTCGATTTTTAACGTCGGAGCTCGACGGTCTTTCGGCCGGAGGGTTTATAGTCGTCGGCGCGACTCTCGATTTTTAACGTCGGAGCTCGACGGTCTTTCGGCTCAGCTGATAATGCCCTATACTTGTGCTAATTTTTCGGATCTTTTACTCCTGCATTTCAAATATACAACCGAACGGAAAATATACCACATATATTACATTGGTGCACCTTTCACCCCACCCGGTATGGCTGGAGGTGGTTCGCGCTCCATGGTCGATCCAGTCGTCGTCCGTCTTCATCCTCCAGATAATAGGCGCCTGAGCAGAGCTTTTCGATGACTTTGAAGGGGTCTGCTCAAGGAGCCTCCAGCTTACCAACGTCCCCGACCGGCTTTACTTTCTTCCACACTAGGTCGCCAACTTGGAATGCTCTGGGGATCACGCGTCGGTTGTAGTTTTGCTTCATCCTCTGCCGTTACGCCATCAGTCGAACAGACGCCTTGTCTCGGTCTTCGTCAATCAAGTCCAACTCCATGTTCCTCCGCTCGGCGTTGTCATCATCATAGTTCTGGATCTGGACGGACTCGACGCCGACTTCAATCGGGATAACTGCTTCGCCTCCGTACACTAAATGGAAGGGCGTGACGCCCGTTCCCTTCTTTGGGGTCGTGCGGATAGTCCATAAGACGCCTGGCAGCTCGTCCACCCAACTTCCCCCTATGTGGTCAAGTCGGGCTCGAAGAATTCTGAGTATTTCTCTGTTGGTTACTTCCGCTTGGCCGTTACTCTAGGGATACGCCACAGAAGTGAAGTGTTGCTCAATGTCATAACTTTTGCACCATTCTTCGAGCTGCTTCCCGACGAACTGCAGCCCGTTATCAGATATGAGTCGGCGAGGAATGCCGAACCGACAGATTATATGTTGCCAGATAAACTTTTTGACCATTTGCTCGGTGATCTTCGCCAGCGGCTCGGCCTCCACCCATTTGGAAAAGTAATCGACAGCCACCAGTAAAAACTTCCGCTGACCGGTCGCCATAGGAAACGGACCCACGATATCCATTCCCCACTGATCGAACGGACAGGAGACTGTAGATGTCTTCATCTCCTTCGCCGGTCGGTGGGAGAAGTTATGGTACTTCTGGCAGGAGAGACACGTTGCAACGGTCCGAGCGGCGTCTGCTTGTAGGGTTGGCCAGAAATATCCGGCCAGCAAGATCTTCTTGGCCAGCGATCGTCCATCCGGATGTCCTCCTTACGATCCTTGGTGCACTTCCTGGAGGATGTACTCCGCGTCCTCCGAGCTCACACACTTCAAAAGTGGGCGGGAGAAAGCTTTCTTGTAGAGTTGGTCTCCAATGAGTGTGAACCGGTCGGCTCTCCTTCTTAATAGCTGGGCTTCCTCCCGGTCGGCCGGTGTCGCACCCGAGCATAGAAACTCCATGATGGCTGTCCTCCAGTCGTTCGGGAAAGCGAGACCCTCCATCCGATCGATATATGCCACCAAGGATACTTGTTCAATTGGCTGCTGTATAACGACCGGTGATATTGAACTTGCCAGTTTGGCTGACTCATCTGCAGCCTGGTTCTCCGCTCGGAGTATTTTCTGGATAATGACCTCTCTGAAGTTGGCCTTGAGCTTTTCGAAGGCTTCTGCGTAGAGCTTGAACCGAGCGTTGTTGATCTCAAAAGTGTCCGAGAGCTGCTGAGCGGCCAACTGGGAGTCCGAATGGATTGTAACCCGACCGGCTCCTACATGCCGGGCTGCTTGCAAGCCGGCTATGAGCGTCTCATACTCTGCTTCATTATTGGTGGCTTTGTAGTCCAGTCGGACGGATAGGTGCATCCTTTCTTCTTGGGGAGAGAGTAATAGCACACCAATCCCGCTCCCGAGCCGAGTGGACGATCCGTCCATAAATATTTTCCACATAGCTTCGGGCTCTGGCTTTTGCACTTCGGTGACAAAATCTGCCAAGGACTGCGCCTTTATCGCCTAGCGGGGTTGATACTGGATATCAAATTCGCTCAACTCTGTTTTCCATTTGATGAGCCGTCCGGACGCTTCTGGGTTCAACAGCACTCTTCCCAATGGGCTATTTGTCCGGACGATGATTGTATGTGCCAAGAAATAAGGACAAAGTCTCCGAGCAGCGAGGACCAAAGCAAAAGCAACCTTCTCGAGCCTAGTGTAGCGAGATTCAGCGTCTTTTAAAATATGGCTCAAGAAGTACACTGGTTGTTCTTCTTCGCTCGTCCTCACTAATGCCGAGCCTACTGCCTGCTCGGTTGAAGATAAATAGATACAGAGCGGCTCACCCATAGCTAGCTTGGCTAGCACGGGCAAAGAATTCAGATATGCCTTCAATTCTTCAAACGCCCGATCGCATTCCTCGTCCCAATAGAACTTAGTAGCTTTGTGCAGGATTTTGAAAAAAGGGAGGCTCCGGTCGGCAGTCTTGGAGATGAATCTGGACAACGCAGTTATCTGACCAGTCAGGCGCTGTACTTCCCTTAGATTTCTTGGGGGCGACATATCTTGCAGCGCTTTGACCTTGCTAAGATTTGCCTCTATGCCCCGCTCGGTCACTATATAACCCAAAAAATGCCCTCCTTTCGCTCCGAACAGACATTTCTGAGGGTTGAGCTTGACTCCATACTTACTCAGCGTTCGGAAGGTCTCCTCCATGTCCGTAAAAAGATCGGCCGCTCGGATGGACTTGATGAGAATATTATCCACGTATACTTCTAAGTTACGTTCGATCTGCTCCTTGAATACTTTATTCATCAAGCGCTGGTAAGTTGCTCCTGTGTTCTTCAATCCGAACGACATTACATTGTAACAGTAAGTGTCGTCGGCTGTGACGAAGCTAACCTTTTCTTGATCTTCTCGGGCGAGCGGCACCTGATGATAGCCCTGATAGGCGTCTAGCATGCATATTAGCTCGCATCCGGCTGTGGAGTCCACCAGTTGATCGATCCGAGGCAGAGGATAGAAATCTTTTGGGCATGCTTTGTTGAGATCTCGGAAATCAATACAAACCCTCCACTTGTTGCCCGGCTTGGAGACTAGCACCACGTTCGCCAACCAGCTCGGAAACTGCACTTCACGTATGTGGCCGGCCTCCAGGAGCTTCTCGACCTCCGATCGGATGATGGCGTTCTGTTCGGCGCTGAAGTCCCTCTTACTTTGCTTCACCGGCCGAGCGTCCGGTCGGACGTGAAGCTCATGCTGTGCTATTCTTGGCGAAATTCTCGGCAGTTCATGCGTCGACCAAACGAAAACGTCACAATTTTTCTGAAGACATTTGATTACCTCTTCTTTCTGGCTTGTCTCCAGATCGGTCGCGATGAATGTGGTGGCCTCCGATTGGGTCGGGTGGATCTGCACCTCCTCTTTTTCTTCATAGACCAAAGAAGGTGGTTTTTCGGTTATGGCGTTTACCTCGATCCGCGGCGTCTTCCGAGCGGAATTAGCTTCGGCTCGGACCATCTCGACGTAGCATCGCCGAGCCGCCAGTTGGTCTCCCCGTACTTCTCCA
The DNA here is from genome assembly GCF_018446385.1 of Zingiber officinale. Lineage (NCBI taxonomy): Eukaryota > Viridiplantae > Streptophyta > Magnoliopsida > Zingiberales > Zingiberaceae > Zingiber > Zingiber officinale. The sequence goes on from NC_055987.1 coordinate 127,362,767, forward strand.
ACTTTATCTTCGACCGGGAACTTGATTTTTTGGTAGAAGGTGGAGACAGCCGCTCAGAACTCACTGAGCGCCGGTCGCCCCAAGATAACGTTGTATGCGGAGGGAGAGTCAACCACGACGAAGTTTGCTGTCCGCGTCCTTCTGAGCGACTCTTCTCCCAACGAAATAGCCAGTCGGACCTGTCCGACCGGCAGAACTTCATTGCCTGTAAACCCGTAGAGGGGGGTTGTCATGGGTAGCAGCTCGGCTCGATCAATTTGCAGTTGATCGAAAGCCTTCTTGAAGATGATGTTGACCAAGCTGCCTGTATCGACGAAAACGCGATGAATAGTATAGTTAGCTATTATCGCTTTGATGAGGAGGGTGTCGTCATGTGGCATTTCGACTCCCTCCAAGTCCCTGGGGCCGAAGCTGATTTCGAGCCCGATCGCCCGTTCTTGACTACAGCCGACCGCATGGATCTGGAGCTGCCTAACACTTGCCTTCCTTGCTCGGTTGGAGTCACCTCCGGTCGGTCCGCCAGCGATGATGTTGATTTCGCTGCGGGACGTGTTGCTTCTATTTTCTTCCTCCCGGGCGGACGGCCTAGGCCGCTCCTTAGATACCCGGGGATTGTCCTCGTGCCTCTGAGGACGATACCGCTCGGGAGACTATCGTCGATCGACTTCACGATGTCGCTGTCGCCTGTCGGATGATGGCGATCGACGGTGGCCACTCAGGGGCACGGGGTGCGCGATCAGGGGAAGGCTTCGGCAATCTCTTGTATTATGCGTGTCGGTCCGGTGGAACGAGCAAAACATTGGGGTCCATACCTTCTTTTTAGGTTTGGGACGCTCGGCAGATACCTCTTGAATGACGTGGGATCTTACATGTTGCTGAGGGCGGGCTGCTTCAGCTCGCGGTCCTCTGGGCGGCTGGTGAGCATTGTGCGGCTTCCGCTCGGCGGGGGGTGGCCGCTCGGTTGGAGCTTCCTTCCTTCGGGCCGCCTGGGCTTCCACTATATTGATGTATTCATTGGCCCGGTGTAACATATGATCGTAGTCTCGGGGCGGCTTCTGAATGAGTGAACGGAAGAAGTCACCGTCCACGAGGTCTTGCGTGAACGCATTCATCATCGTTTCTGAGGTGGCCGTTGGAATATCCATGGCCACTCAGTTGAACTGTTGGATGTAAGCTCTGAGCGGCTCCCTGGGCTCTTGCTTAATGGCGAATAGGCTGACACTGGTCTTCTGGTAGCGCCGACTGCTTGCAAAGTGGTGGAGGAAAGCCGTGCGGAAGTCTTTGAAACTTGTGATGGATCCGTCCGGCAACCTCCGAAACCACCGTTGCGCCGATCCCGAGAGGGTGGTAAGGAACACCCGGCACTTTACTCCATGTGTGTATTGGTGTAGGGTAGCTGTGTTGTCGAACTTACCCAGATGGTCGTCCGGGCCAGTGGTTCCATTGTATTCCCCGATCGTCGGTGGAACATAATGCTTTGGTAGGGGGTCCTGCAGGATGGCCTCTGAAAATTGTCGGTTGATCCGCTCGGGGGAGGCGTCCGTTCGGGGGGCCTTGCCTTTTCTGTTGTCTCGCATGGGCGCCTCATCGGATGAAGATCCTCGATCACGGTGAATTGTTGCAACTTCGGGAGGCGTACGGAATAGGGCTCGATGAAATGGAACCGTGCCAGGCGGTGCTTCCGCTCGGCCTCCCGTCGTAGACGTCGCTTGCTGCTCCATCCGCTCGGCTTGTGCCTTCTGTTTCTGTTGTTCCACGAGCTTCGCTGCTCTTACCTCGATTAGAGCGCCGAGCTCCTCCTGGGAGAGCATCATGGCGTGCTGTCGTCCAGCTTTGTCCATCTCTTCTGCTCGGATGCAGGTGCGTTCCCACAGACGGCGCCAAATTGATCCTGTCCGAACGTTGAAACGATGGACGCTGGGCACGTGGCTCTATCTGAATCGATGACGTGGCTCTCTGACCGGCCGTATGGAGCTCCGGTGAACCTGCAAAGAAGTCGGGTCGGGAGGGGTTCCCGGTGACGACCCTCCGACGCTCAAGTCAGGCAAGAGGAAACTAAGGAAGTGGCTTCGAAGATCCAAGATTGCGTACCTCCCGCGAAGTATGAGGACCCTTATATAGAGCTATGAGGAGGCTGATGCACACATACCGAGGCGAATACGTGTCCTCTTACCATACCTCAGTATGGGCTTGTCAGAGGAGCTTGCTTGACACCATACCGCTATAGTCCGAGCACCTCTTTGATGGGACGGCAGAACTTTCTGTCGTATGATTTAGTATATGACTTGGTCGCTGGACATGCTTGTTGTCAGAAGATGTTTCCCGATGTTTCCCTTGTCCTTTTGTCCCTTCTGTTCCCGCGTCGAGCGTCCGGCCACTCGGCAGTCCCCTCGCGTCCGACCGGACATATGTACGGATCCGCTCGGGAGATTCCCGTTCATGTGCTCGGCTAAGACTGTTCACGGCATGGCTGCCTTGTGCCTCGGCCGAGCGGGTCATCCGCTCGGTCCGGCGATCTTGTTCCCCATGAGCGTCGGAAACCCCACTCCCCGCCGAGTTATCTTTGATTCTGTTCTGACCGGTCCGGTCGGTTGATCCGACCCTTACCCGACCGGCCGAACCTCATCTTGTCCTTGGACTTTTGACCTCTATGTGTCATTGACTTCCCTCAAAGAGGGTCCCCCGTTCTTCTTGCAGGATCACTATGCATGATAGTTAACAAATTATGATCACCAACATCAGGATTGTAATTTTTTTCCCATCAAATCTTTGTGATTGCTTTAGAAAAACTGCATTGCAAATTGTAAGCTTTTCTGTTCTGGTGTTGGAGAACAATACGACCCCACTTGATAGCTATCACAGAGTAATTAAGAATACCTCATTTTATAAACATGAGTTAAAATAGTTTACTATCATTATATACAAATGCAAAGTCACTTGCAAAGTATGATGACAATGTTTTATCATCTTATACAAAATAAAGGAATATGACCCATATAGTGGTCCTCGAGATAGGTACATTGCTACTATATGATAAAATAATACAATTGTAGCACCACCATGAATCCATGATAATTTTGTTTTCTGCAATTAATTGTTCTCTCGATTTTATTACACTTCCTTTTCAGTTTGGCTCGTGCAAGGAACATTAACACAAGAAAACAAAATGATTGAAAAACTATCTTAAAAACAGTAGAGATTTTTTATATTTTCTTAACCTTTTTTTTTTTTTTTTTGACAAGCATAAAATGATCTAATTCATTTTAATTATAAACGAGAGTAATATCATAAGGGACTATAGTTAAAGGAATCATGCTTGTAACATGACTAATACAGTGATCCTCGGGGGATAGACAGTATTAATAAAACCTAAATAGTTATATAAAAAATACAAATACATTTTGTCTGTCTCTCTATACATTTTAGATGATTGAAGTGGGTAAGAAAGCAAAAAAAGCCAATTAGCTTCATGTTCATGGCGCTTTGAGTGTTAGGTTCATTCCGGGCGGTTTAAAATAAGGATAGCCCCTTATGGCACTATTCTCATTTCAAATTAAAATGCATTTTGTCCATATAATATGAATTAGGCCATTTTATATTTGTCAAAAAAAAATGGTTAGGAAAACTAATGGAAAAATTATTTAAAAAATCAATCATTTTGTGTGTGTGTGTGTGTGTTACCTTGAAAAGGAAGGATAATAATTGAGCACTGAAATAACATCAAAATGGATTGAATGGGAACTTTTGTAGAATATTAATAGCACAAAACAAAATCTAGATTGATGGGTCATGACCAAAGACGGGGCGTGAGTAAGTGACAAAGGGTCATACTTTTTATCCTGTTTTAAGGTATAACATAGACGATGAACACATGATATTTTTGATGTAATATTCAGGAGATGATTTTCAGGAATTGATGACTTAAGATAATATCTATTTGTATTTATCTCCTTTCATATCTATGAGATCGATACTAGAGGAAAGTAACTAATTTTTTTAAATACTTTTATCCTATTTTTAACTAAGTAAACTCACCCACTTATTCCACATGCCAAGAAAAAACCTCAACAGATTTCCTTAGCCTCTTCATTCCTAAACAAACTAAATAGGTCGTTTCCGGACCATCAAAAAATCAATTAATTACTCAAATTATCCACTTATTCCTCCTATTAATAATGGTTCCACTCGATTCATATGTCTCATTCCCAACCAAACAATGAAGGAAAGTTTCATCTATTCCTTCTTCCTCTTCCTCTGTCTCTTACACTGCATAACTTGTTACACAGTAAGGCAGAGAGATGCCGTGAACAAGTTCTACTTAAGCAACCGAGAAAGGAAGTATCCTTCTTCATTAGCAAGTAGTCATGTTTCGAAATCCGATTTGAAGTCGATAGTCTACGACAATTATGGCCTGAAAGATGGAGACAAGGTCATTCGGCTACCCGGCCAGCCAAATAGGATGAATTTCAATCAGTATGCAGGCTATGTCACGGTCCACAGAGCAACCGGTCGGGCTCTCTTTTACTACTTTGTTGAGGCTGACGAGAATAGCATGTCCAAGCCTCTTGTACTTTGGCTCAACGGAGGTAATAAATCGATCGACTCGTTTTCCAATTGAACAGGGATTGTTGTGATATGATGCGGTATGACGTAGGGCCTGGGTGTTCGTCGTTGGGCTACGGGGCGATGGAGGAGCTCGGGCCATTTCGAGTCATGTCCGACGGAAAGACTCTGTACAGAAATCCTTATGCTTGGAACACAGGTATTCTCTTTGCACCTCGTAGTTGTAAAAATTATTGAATTGTTCTTAACTCTCAAATATGAAGATCTTAAAGGGTGTTTATTGTATTATTAAAGGTATTTCAAGAAAAAAATATATATAGACTTTGTAGAGGGTGAAGAAAAAATTGCTCTATAATTTCCTATAATTTCGTGCATAGATGTTTCGGAATCGTCAGGGCACTGGGGCGTGAGCAAGTGACGTGCGTTGTGTGTTGCAGTGGCGAACGTTTTGTTCCTGGAGAGCCCCGCAGGCGTCGGCTTCTCCTACTCCAATGCCACGTCGGACTACGCCAAGAGCGGCGACCAGCGGACGGCGATCGACTCGCTGGCCTTCCTCCTCAACTGGTTCGAGCGGTTCCCGGAGTACAAGGGGAGGGAGTTCTTCATCACCGGCGAGAGCTACGCAGGCCACTACGTCCCCCAGCTTGCCCTCGCCATCCTCCATCACAACGATTCCAACATCAACCTCAAAGGCATCGCGGTACATGAATCCCTAAATCCCTAAACGGATCGAAAGATCTCATTTTGATTGTAAATTAGGTTGGAAAGGGTCGAAAGATCTCATTCTGATTGCTAACTGGTTTGGCAATTACATTGGGAATGGGGCGATTAACTACGAGACGGACAGCAAGGGCCTGTTTGACTACTTCTGGACGCACGCATTGATCGCCGACGAAACTATCCATGCGATCCACAAGTTCTGCAATTTCTCGCCGGAGGCCTTCCAGCAGCCGCTGGAATGCCAACGGGCGGTCGGCGAGGTGAGCGGCGTCCTCGACGATCTGGATCTCTACAACATATACGCACCGCTGTGCTTCTCTTCGGGCGTGACGCCGACTCCAAAGCCTCCTTCGGTTTGCCTCCCTAATTTTTTACTCAATTTTCTGGTATTTTCGAAGCCAAATTAGATCGATCGATCCAACAAAGTTAACACAAGAATTTGAATTCATTGCAAATTAAAATAGGAAAAAATTATATTGAATTTAGGGGTAATCAAACCCAAGGCCAAACTAACATCTTCTACCATGTTAAATTGAGACTATTGTTGAATTACATCCCCCCTTGACCACAATGAGAAATTGAATAGCAACTTAACTTTCTACAACTCTCGCATGCAAAAACTTATGTGAAGAGAGGCCTATACATGCCACAAGATTGCGATATTAAATCCACACACAGACACACAAAAACACATAGAAGAGATCTGCATGTCTCTTGTATCAAATTCTTTCAAAATTTAGGTTCTAGCATTCTATATTTTCAAAAACTTTATGTCGCCTGGAATATAGTTAATTGCATGATTAATCGAGCAGGATTGATTTCGACCATTCTAGATGCAACTGAGATTAGAAATTCCCCTAGATATTGTGGTGAAAACCAGGTGCAGGAGCTTAGGCTTGCACACTAGTCTTGTTTGCCTTGACTCCTTTTGGAACTCATTGGAAACTTAGTCGCTACCATCACCAATTTTTCACTCAAATCGTATCATTTGCGATAAAATGAGATAGGGTTTATAGCCAGTCAATCGGAGACCTAACCTGCTCGATTTCAGGTTTTCAAAATACAAACTTTGGCTGATTACATATATTACTGAAATGTTGCAGTTAAATTCTGATGCAGATCGAGAATTTCAATCCTTGTACTCCCAATTATGTGGAGGCATACCTTAACAGTCCAGAGGTGCAAAAAGCTCTACATGCCAATGTGACAAAACTCAACTACACATGGTCTGCTTGCAGGTATATACATTTCATATGCACCTAAGAAATTTCCTTTCTTTAAACAAATAATGAAAATTTCGCTCAGCTATCAACATTGTGTCTGGATGCAGCGAAGTGATACCTAATTGGTCAGATTCGCCTTTCACAATGTTGCCAATCATCAAAGAATTGCTATCTAACAAGTTAAGAATTTTGAAGTACAGGTAAAAAAAATAGTCTTATCATTAAATTCATTAAATGTATCAACCCATTAGATGAGCTGAAAGGACAAAATTTAGATGAAATCCTCCTTCACCATGACTCAGTGAAGGGTTTCTTCATCTTACTTCAGTCTATAGAATTTCACAGTATCAGTTTTATATACTTGAAGGCACACTAGTTTAATTGGTGCACTAATTTGTACGACTTGTATAAGTATAGATGCATCAATTTTATTGATAGAAATAGGTGCACTAGTTTAGTATAGACAATCACTTCAATTTATACATTGTATATTATTATTAGTTTTGTATTTCTTATATCAAGTGTACAAGTATGATATCCTACTTTAAGAGTTCTGCATAATAAAAAATATGGTTCATCACATCACAAGTGAAGGGTTTTCGCTCTGAGTTGTGTCCCATAATTAGCTTAGGTTGGGCTTACTTTTTCATATGCATGGATGCAACTATGCAGTGGCGACGTTGATGGAAATGTTCCTGTTACTTCCACAAGATACTCCCTGAACGAGCTTGGACTTGCTGTGAAGTCTCCGTGGAGAGCTTGGATGCTTAACAATGAGGTCGATAACTTAATATTGTATATTTTTTAGTTAATTAACTTAGATATTTTGGTATTTATAAAATTTATGCCCTAATAAGAACATAATATTGAATGATTTGATAATGACGATGATATTAGTTGTGAGGATGTTTTTTGTGAATATGTAGGTTGGGGGATATACCTTGGTGTATGAACACAACTTGACATTTGCCACTGTGAGAGGTGCCGGACATGAAGTTCCAAGTTATCAACCAGCTCGAGCTTTGTTAATGATCAAAAGTTTTCTTCAAGGAGTGCCTCTCCCTGCCTCTTGAAAAAAAACATGACTATCGTTTAAAAATCACAAGAAAATTGCTCTATGGGTGTGATGAAATAAGATGATGATGGAAATTTGAAGCTTTGATCTTTCATCTAGCAACACAAAGGAGGCAAGTTCTTAGTTGATGAGCACACGGTTGATAGATGGATCCTCTGGTCCTGTCTGTCCTGGTCCATCCCTTGACTTGGGGCAGTGATTAGAAGGTCAGATTCTCTGGTCCAAAATTTTCTGGATTAGAAGAGATTCTGATTAGATTGATTGGACATCATCTATTTAACAGGTGAAATTCAATTCACCCAATCAATGAATAAGCAGAGGACTAAGATTGGTACAGAGATCTTGGATCAGAGGATCTCTGTCCAGTGATTGGAGGAATTTAATTGTCTCTATTTATTTAGTAAGTGGGATCATTGAATCCTTTCAATCACTGCAGTGGATCAGAATCTGGTTCACTAAAAGCGGATCAAAGGATCCTGCTCCACAGTTGAGGGCTAATCAGGAACGGCAAACAAGGGTATCGTGAAGTATTCGGTGAACATTTCACCATGCATGGAACACATTCTCAAAATATTAAGTCACTGTTATCTTAATTTGGTACATTTGTCTAACAAACGATACATCTTAATTTTATTTTAAAAATTAATATATATTTTTAATCAAAATAAAAATCACAATTTGAAAAATCATTTATCATCGGAAGTGACTATTTAAAAGGAAATCGAACGGAGAATAGTTTATCAGCAAATGACAACAAGGATCTTTTTGCAAATATACACATTAATTTATCAAAGTTAAACCCTACGCTGTCCTATAAATACAGCTTCACTGCTGAGTCAACACTTGTTTTCCTGGTTTTCCGTCATGGCCTGCGGTTCGTGCTGCTGCCATCGATCCGTGAGTCCTATGCATCTCTTGACTTTGTTCTTGTCTAATTCTGATCTATTAGTTTGAATCGATGTGTGAAGAAGCAAAGGAGATGCAGATGATGGTTAAGGGATTTCTGGAAAAGATAATCCAAATTCCCTCTATATTATCGAAATGTACTAATGGATTCACTATCAGTAAAAATCATAATTAACCAATAAATTAGCGACAGAATTATAATTTCGTCTCCATCGCTAAAATAATGATCGAATACATGGCCGGCTTTAGGCATAGGCCATTATGGCCTATGCCTAGGGCCCCAATTTTTATTGGGATCCATTATTTTTAATATATTAAATATATTTTTTAAAGAGAATGAAAAAATAGGGTCTACATAATAAAATATTGTGCAATCTCATTCTCTAAAACTTGGAATCATTATTTTAATATATTAAATATATTTTTATGTATATTTTTTTAAGAGAATGGAAAAGAATAATATCCACATGATTAAATATTTACATAATCTCAATCTATCAAAGCTTCAAATTTCACAAAAATCTCATTATGTTTCTAATAAATAGAGTAAGAGACTCTTTTTTTTTTAACAAATTAAATTTATTTTAATTATGAATGTTATTTTATAAAACTTAATCTATTCCTCTTTAATATCTCTCAATCATAGCATACTCTCATTACATTTCTCATTTGTTGGTGATGCTTTCTCTTTAATTAATAAGAACATGAATTAAAAATTTTTTATCTTATCCATACAATGCAAAATAAAAATGCTAATTTTTTTAAGTTCCCCTCTCTTCTCCTTTTCCAACTCCCCCTCTCTATGCTTCTCTTGCTCATTGAGATTCAAGAAGAGAAACTCCATGTCTCCACCTAATACTAACATGCTGATTCGGTTGGTATTACGATGCTCCTTGCTTGATTAAATTCAAAGATTCATGCATTCACCCATATTTTGTCGGATCAAAATGGAAGATTTTATTATTTTTTAACAATAACGAGTTAGATACTTTTGGCATTTCACTTCCTTGATAGACATTAAGTTTAACTTTTATTTAGATATACTTATAGTCATAAATTATTCGATTTTCCCTTTGTCTCTCCATTCTATCATTTATAATTATTCTGGTTTAGGTTATAAAAAATATGGTTCATATTTTCTTTTGCTCAGTGCTTAAAAAGACTTCTATTTAGTTCTTGATAAATGACTGGTTTAGTCTCATTGTGATCTTTATTTTCTAAATATTGCATTCAGTTTTATCATTTTATACATTATTTTTTATTTATTTATTTTTTTTGCATTGCTGATAATGATGAGTTAAGCACAGGAGCATGATTTTTTTTTTTGTATTGTTATCCTATTTTATTATTCTTATTTTCTCAATTTTGTTCCTTTTTAAGGGTTTTGTCTTCGTCTTACATTTAAATAATTAAACATACTTCTATCCTTTATTTTTTAAACAATTTTGAATGCATTTATTTTTAGTTAAGTGAATTGTAAATTTATTATTTACTTTAGGTGTATTATTATATCTAATAATAATACTTTATTTAATATTGTAAAATTTATATTTCTCTGAATTAGGTTATCTTGAATATGAAAATTTAATTAATAATTTTACATCTAAAAAGTGAGAAAATTAAATTGTATAAAAAAATACTTTTAAAAATTAATATTTAATTTGTTAAAAAAAAATTAAATCACGATTTTCGATCCAAATCTAAATGAAAAAAGGCGAGGGTTTTTTTTTAAACATTGTCAAATACCTAAAAGAAAATTTTCGCCTAGGGCCTCAAATAGGCTTGAGTCGACCCTGATCGAATATTATTTTGATCATTAATTAGAGATGATCGAATATTATTTTGATCATTAATTAGAGATGAAATTATAATTTCATCGCTAATTCATGATAGAATTAATATTCAATTGCTTGTCTATTTATGAAATTATAATTCCGTAACAATATTATTCGTTATTAATAAAAAAATCATATTTAATGTACTTAGCTTAACGACGGAAATTTAATTCCATCACTAATTTAACGAAGGAAATTAATTTTGTTGCTAATATAGCGGCGGAAATTAAAACTGTCACTATTTCAGTGACAGATATTTAATTAGATCGCTAATTTATCAAATTTAGGATTTCCCAACTCAATTTCTTCCTTTTCTCATCTCTCTCCAAACACTGACCTCGTCCTCTCTTCCACGCGGTCTCCTATCTGTCACGCTGTCTTCTCTTTGGTAAGAACGTAATCATCCCCCCCCCCCCACACACACACACCAAATTGGCCGCAAGGTCAAGCATGACCTTGACTAGGGCAACTGTAAGCAAGCTCGCAGCCTCAACCTTGGCCAACCTCAACTTGGCTTGCCTCAACTTGGTTGACCGTGAGCTTGGCTGGCCACGAGCTTAGCTGACTATGACCAAGCTCACGACCTCAACATTGGCGACCTTAGCTTGGCTTGCCTCAACTTGGTCAACCGCAAGCTTGGCTGGCCACGAGCTTGGCCGACCATGAGCTCGGTCATGGCCTCAGTTGCCCTGGCCACAAGCTTGGCTAGTCGCGAGCTCAGTCACAACCTTAGCTAGCCCTAGCCACAAGCTTGGTCGGACAAGAGCTTGGTAATTGTCAGACGAATATGAAACTCTGGAAATGATTGTTATTTGTGCACACTTATATTTGATTGTTGACTTCGTAACATTGTTTGGGTAGACATTCTCAATTTGGTGTTGTTTATGTAGGCTTTGACATTTTTTTTTTTTTGGAGACAATTTAGCTTCCTTGACCACCTAATTTAGGTATATCCTAAATGGTTATTTATTGATAGTTATTTAATGATTTAATTAAGTTTAAATTTAAACTATATACTATATGTATGCTTAGTTTTATACGTTTAATAATGGTGTAAATTTATTTTATATTAAGTTACAATGTATATGAATAAAATTTGATTGTATAACAGGTTGAAAAATAAATTTATCATTGATGAATATTTTGATGGATTTGAAGAGCTTATGAACTTTGATAAGCATCATCCAAACTATGTGAATGGTGGCAAGTTACATTGTTCGTGTAATCATTACAAATATAAAAATACAACTTTCTACGATGAAGATATGGTGAAAGTACATCTAGGTAGAAATGATTTTGTTTCGAATTATTACAACTAGTACTGTTAAGGAGAGTCTTATTTGTTTGGGCCAATTGAACCTTCTATTCCTTTGCATCTAGTCCTATTAATCGAGAGAATAATCATCTAATAATAATGCAATACAATCAATAGTTTACGATGTAATGAATGTTGTTGATCATTTGAATATAGATGAAATACCAATACCTGAAGTTCAAAAACTATATGACATACTAAAGGCTGGTGAAAGAGAATTAGTTTGAGAAGATATTTCTTCTAGTTATTCTCAACTATCAGTTACTGTAAGACTATTGAACATAAAGGCATAATATCATTTCTCATAACGGTGCTACGAAGACATTTGTCAATTGATATCAGAGTTACTCTCTACTGATAACATAATAACGATAACTTCTACAGTATAAAGAAATTAGTTAAAGGTTTATATTTGTCCATGAAAAAAAATTAATTGTTATATAAATAAATTTATGATCTTTTGGAATAAAGATAGTGAACCTACTGAATGCAAAATGTATAATCACCCTCGTTATAAGCAACATAATCACATATCTTGGAAGAATAAGAAGAATTTACCATGGAAAGTTATGTATTACTTCTTGTTAACAATCAGACTTCAATACTTGTATGCATCTGCCACAACAACAAGCCACGTGAGGTGACATCAAGAGCATGTACACGATTGATCCTGTCCATAAACGGAAAGGTGGCTGGCTAGGGATGTGGCAACTGCGCTGACCGCGCTTCGCTCTGCAAAACAAGCAATGTCAGTGTCGAACCAGGGAAGGGGTCCTTGGCGTTGGTCCTCCGACTCTCAAGTCAGTCACCGAAACTGTAAAAGAAAGTGGGCCAACAGTAGCACTAGCACAAACAGTGAATAACGCGTCCCTTCACCGGTGCATGGACCCCCTTTATATAGAACCTTGGTGAGTGACGTGCACGCTCCTCGAGGCATAGACACATTCTCCAATCTGTCCTATGAAAGGACCTGTCAGAAAAGTGTAGGATCATAAATTCGCTATAGGGGGGTGAATAGCGATCGTCGAAAAACTCGATTTAAACTTTAAGTTACGCAACGGAAAATAGAAGCAAAAGAAAGAAATGCTAACACAAGTTAGTTTTACTTGGTTTAGATCCTTCGACAACTCCTACTCCAAGGCTCGCACTCGTCAAATGCTTTCATTGGGTAATTCACTAATAGTTTAAAATGGTTACAGATTTCAAGTACAAAAACTATAAAATAGTGTTACCGACAACAAAGGAAAAGAATCTTGATCGTCAGTTGTCAGAGGAGCTTCATAGTGTCGCAGGAGCTTTTTCGGAGCACTGAGCAGAAAAGAAAGTCGTAGCAGTTGTTATTTTCAAGCTCCTAGTCGAAGACCTTTAAATAGATCCATTCCGAGCGCCTGGAATATCTCCGGGCGCCTGAACCATGTGGCTCGACCAATTGACGCTCTCCTCATCAGCTTTTGGATCATTTTTCAGGTCTAGACACCCAGACTGCCTGGGCACCCTTGGCCCACCCGGGGAGAGCCTAGTCCGAGCACCCAACCAACTCCGAGCGCCCAGACCCTTTTTCTTCAACAACTTCTCTATGTAGAAAAAGGTTAGTCCAAGCGATAAAAAAAAAATTACCCTACAAAACAGAGTTAGCACAATATGATAAAATATGAGCAATAATTAGATCATATCTCCCCGAGACCATGATCTAGTCAAAGTCTCAACTTAGATTTCTCAAATGGACAAAAGCTGGACCGATGCCTACAGTTCCCCCAACGAGAAACGTGTCCTCACTGGATCTCTCCTCCAATTGCTTACCTTCACTTACCAACTGAGTCACTTGACTTGCCTCTGACCCACCAGGTCTTCCTGCCAGTTGTCAAGTCTGCAGACCCAACTAGACTTCAGCCGGTTGTCAGGTCCCGTGGACCGAACCGGACTTCCCGTCAGATATCGAGCCCCACAGACCTATCTGGACTTCCCACCAGCTATCAGGTTTTGCGGACCTAGCTGGATTTTAGCCTGGTGTCAGGTCCTTCAGATTAGTCAACTTCTATATACTTGGTAGAAAGATCAGACAACAAAATACTCTAACTTTAGACCTCTTGTCATAACATGAGTTAGATCATTAGTATAAATTGCACCGACAATCTTCCCCCTTTTAATGCAATAACAACATGGATTAAAGTTAGAAAAAAATAATATTGAGACAAAAACAAACAAGTGATTAAATTTGTTTTACGTGATTAATTTTGTTTGTTATTTTTCTACATTAACTCTTATCCTTCCCCTTTAGCATTCATAAAAAAACTAAGGTAAAGAAAATGCAAACATACAAATAATATCAGACAAATAATGTTAGATCCTATATTAATATATTATTGTAAGTAAAGTTATGAAAACTTTAGAAACTTTTAAGGAAAACAGATTTCTAAGTAAGATTTTCAAATCAATACAAGAAAATTTCTACGTAATATTTTCAAAAGAAATTTTAAAAGTATTTTTAAGGAATAACATTTTGCAAAAAAAAATATTTTTCTAAGGAAACTATTTAAGATTAAAAAAGTTTTCAACTTAAATTTATCAAAAATTTCCTAAGTAAGACTTTCAAAATTATTTTAGAAAATTTTGTTAAAGGAAATTATAAGTATTTTTAGGGAAGTACTTGCAAAATAATTTAAAAGACTTTTTAAATTTTATAAGTATTTTTTTTCAAAAATATTGAATGAAAATTTTCAAAGATGTCAAAAGAAATGACTTTTCAAGCTATTTCTCTAAAATATTTTTTAAAATATTTTCAAGGAAACTTCCAAATAAGTTTTAAATAATTTTCAAAATAAATTTCACAATTTTTGAGTAATTTTTTTATAAAAATTTCTAAGGGATTTAAAAAAAGAAAGATAAATATTTGTAATGTTATAAAAAAAATTTCTAAAATTAATTTTAAGGTATTTTTTAAGAAACATTTTTAAAGTACTTTTAAAGACATAACATTTTAAGATTAAATTTTAAAATACTAAAAGAAACAAAAAAAGATTTTCAAAATAAAAAAGATTTTGAAAGAAAAGAAATTAAATCATTTTTAAATTGTGACTTTTAGTAGATGAATTTCAATCATTTGGTCAATCTAGACAATAATATTCATCTTGGTCAATATATTAACATCATATAACTTAACATAATGGATGTACATGAAAGATGAATACATGCTCCTTATTGTACTTGTTCCAGGTCCAAAGAATCCAAAAGAGAATATAGATATTTTTTTTACAACCTCCGATTTTCGAGTGAAATGAATTATGGAATGTAGTGTTGGAGACTTATGATATTGCAAGTAAAATTAATTTTACCTTGCATACTACTTTATTATGAATGATTAGTGATTTTGCAACATACTCAATGTTGTCGAATGGCAAGTACTTTTCTTTGTGTAGATCCTATTTCAATAGGAACTTGATGAGTCGATCCGCCTACACGTCTTGCTTTTACTGCTATATCGGGAGTTACTCCACATATTGCTTGACGTAAAACAGATAGTGGATTTGTTTCTGTCTTTTGTTGAATCTTTTTCATGGCTCGATAGAAAATTTGATAAGCCAATGATTTTTTTCCGTGTTTCAGAATACGGTTAACCAACATGTTAACTAATCGATTACGATAAATTGGATCGGATTTTGCAGTTTTTTCTTCTGCAGTGCCTCGACGTGACATGGGCGTGAAAGAGGTTCAAGATTCAATTTTCTTTTTATAAGGGCTAAAAATGAACATGACTAGTAAATTAGCATATCTACATTGTATGACAGAATCTAATACATTTTTATTACTTTGCAGTTGAAAAATATCTTGATTTGATAATCATCATAAATTTTTACCAAAAGATCATCCTTTTAGAAGAAATAAGAAAGAATTCATAAAGAATGAAGTGATCAAAAAACTTCCACCCGTAATTAAGTTAGTAGATGAAATACTTGAGAAATAGACAACTATGGATTTGTACTAATAACTCAAACAGATTCTGATGATTTAAATAAATATATTGTTAGGGTATTTAAGTGTGGTCCGTAGAAAAGAAGTATATTTTGAGAGCTATCATATTTGAAGTATCTACTCATTCAACATAATTTAGATGCGATGTATGTTGAGCAATTTTTTCGATAATATCTTCAATACTATGATGAATATTCCTGGAAAAACTAAAGACACAGCAAAATCACATGACAAATTGGAAGAATTAATTAGCAGATCTGAGTTGCATCAGAATGAAATAATCAATAAATTTTTAAAAACTTGTTATACATTGGATAAAGAAGATAAGCAAGTTTTATGTAGTTGATGGAAAGAAACCAAATTCCCTGATAGGTATGTCTCGAATATGAAATGTTTGAAATGAAGAGTCATAACTATCATGTGTTCATACAAATACTTATTCTAATAGTTTTCGATGACCTACTTCCTAATAATGTTTGACAAACACTTACATAATTGAATATGTTTTTAAGAGATTTGATATTGAGAGTTATTTTGACAGTATGATTTGACTAAAAATAAACACTCCTTTTATATTATGTAAACTTGAGCGCATATTCCTATCAAATTTTTTTTATTCAATAGAACATCTACCAGTTCATTTATCTTACAAGGCATGACTAGCTGATCCTATGTAGTACAGATGAATATATCCATTTAAATGATTTATGAGAAGATTAATATTCATAACAAAGTAAGAGTTGAGAGGTTAATATATAATATTTATCTAGTTGGAGAAACATCTTATTTTTGTTCATATTATTTTATTGATAATATGAAAATCATACATCGCAAGTGCCCTCAAAATTCTAAAAGTTTTGATGATACTCAACCGATAAATCTAGAGATGCTTTCTATTTTTAAATTTCCTAGTAAAACAATGAATGCATATGTTTGTAGATGGTTAAATCTAAAAGAATAACATATAGTAAGAACATACATATTCTTGAATTGTGACAAAGTTAAATCCTACATAAAGTGAGTTAACTTCTATATTCAAACATTTATCCCCTTATGTTAGTTTGCTAAATCATATGTCTTAAAATTACCTTCCTTGACAGCTTATACAAACAACAACTACAACTATAAAATCCATTAATAAGTGCAAGTGAGGTAGAGAAAAAGTAAGAGACAGAATTTGCATTTTGATTTGAAACTTAGAGACTAAATTATTTTTTCATATGTATTATATAATCCATAATTTATATCATAACTACTTTTCTAGGTGAATGACCATAAAATATCAAATGTGCAAAATAAAAGGATAATACATCTTGCATTAGGATCTTTTCATAACATAAGAGTCTACTCTGGTTAATATGTTAATGTATTCAAATTTCACATGACACAATACGATTCACACACAATGACCTATAATTAAGTTGTTTGTATAAAAGGACCTATCAACAATACTAATACTGAATTTGATTACTATGATATACTCGAAGAAAAACATTGAGGTTGAATATCCTGCTCCACCCATAAAAAAATATGTGTTATTCAAATATTTATGGTATGATCCGACTTCAAGAACATGAATTAGAATACATTCAAACTACAATTTAGTTGTAATTCATACAAACAAAAGATTCAATATTTTGGTGGTATAAGTTGGTCAAATTTTCTATATTAAATACCTGACGAAGAGAAAAAGATCTAGTGAATGATTAGTAGTTTGTTGAATGAAGCCTCTTTCAATCATAGAAATGTCGAACTCCAACACAACACAAAAGCATGATGCTTTTCAAAATGAGAAAGTGGAGATACATTCAATCGATTCACAAATTCAATCTACATCCCAATAAGTTGTAGATGTAAATGTTATTTACAAGAAAATAGATGATAGAGAAATATCCAGTAGTAAAAAGTTTGATGTACTAATAGAGTATAGCGATGAAGACTTATAAACTGTTAATATTAATTATTCAAAGTGTAATGGTGATTAAATTTTTGGATATGCTTGCTTTTTACATGTAAATCTCATTAGTTCTACCATATAAGACATTATTATTATTATTTAATTAATATTTGTCATGTATATATGTTATAATATTATTTTGTATATATAATCATGTCAGATATTGCAGCAGTACACAGTAGCCAGATTATTTTGAGGATATATTTGTTGGAGATTAGTAAGTATTAATATTTTAGTAATTCCAATTCATCTAATTTTTTATTTATTATTTCAAAGTATGAAAAAAAATCATGTAGTTCTACTCCCGATAGCCATAGTGTAATCACTTATATAAGCAAACAATTTAAAGAGAGTCAATGCGCTTCTGGTTTTACATGAAGACATGTAGACCAAGATCTTAAAGAATTTTATCATAAAAAATTTTGTATAAGTAATTTGAATGTTATTGATACTATATAATATCCTTAACCTTTTATGCTAGGTTTCTTGATATTGTTGTAGAAAAAATATATTTGAAAGTTAGGACACGAGGCACAATTTAAATAAGGGAAAATTTACATGCAGCCCCTATTGACAAACAAATCTTTGCATGCAGCCCCCACCATAAAAATCTTTGTTTCCACTCCCTAATAAACATATTTACCTAATTGTCCATGATACTTTTTTGTATAAAAAATCTAAAAATCAGTATAATTCCTCTTAAATTCAATATATTAAATTATAATCTAGTATATTTTCTATCAAATTCAGTACGATTCTTTTTTCACCTCAATTGTATGAAAATAATACTATATTTTCTTTAAATAGTACTCACTTAGATGGAAAATATACTAGATTTTCATCCCTAGTCAAACATATTTACCTAATTGCCCATGATACTTTTAGGTATAAATAGTCCAAAAATCAGTATAATTTCTCTTAAATTCAGTACATTAAATTAGAATCTAGTATATTTTCAATCAAATTGAGTACGATTCTTTTTTCACCTTAATTGGATGAAAAATATACTAGATTTTCTTTAAATGATACTCAATTGGATGAAAAATATACTAAATTTTCTTTAAATAGTAAATGATGCTGAATTTATAAGGAATTATAATGGTTAATTTTGATAGAAAATATGCTCGATTCTAACATAAAGTACTGGATTCTAGTGTAAAGTGCTGAATTTAACTGGAAATATACTCGTTTTTAGACTTTTTATACCTAAAAAATATGAGAGGTAATTTAGGTAACAATATTTGCATGAAGGAGTTGAAACAAGTAATACTTTGCATGCATGGAGTAGAAACAAAGTTTTTTGTGATTGGGATTGCATGCAAAGTTGTGATTATGATTAGGGATTTTTCTCTACTTTACCTTTTAAATAAATATGGAATGATTGTTATGCAAAATTATACAAAAACCTAAGTAGAGAAAGAAGGAAACAAAGTCATCTCATGTATCAGATGAGATTTCGGATGCATTGAAGAACACTTGAGCTGTAAAAAAATGATAGCAAAATTCATCGACTGCCCAAAATAATATAAATATTGAGCTCGTTGGCCTAAGTCAGGATTCACAAAGTATATAGTTGGATCACGATATATTATAGAGCATACAATAAATTTGGTAAGTTTACTATAAAATTATATTATAATTTTTTATTATTAATGAACTTATTTTATTTTATAAAAAAAATTGTGTATATAGAATGATATTTTACAAAGAGCTCCCACTTGTTGAGAGTTATTTCGTAATACACAAAAAAGGATGACACTTTTATTGATGCTTGATCAAACGTCATAGACGTAAGAATATAAACTTTATTACCTCTCATATTTAAGAATTATTACCTTTATTAATTGTATATTAGACATTAATAATATTTTTTTTTGCATAAAATGAAATAACTCATCGAATTGCTCAGACGTCTTAGCTTGCTATAAAGGAAGATGAGTTATAGACTCTATCAGACGATGCATTTGTTAGTAGAAGGAAAAAAGAATTCCTCCTACAACATTGGCTCTCAAGAAAAAAGGTACATATGATTGTGAGATGACTTCTAAGTTCAGAGGTCTTCCCAGGTCTTCATCAACTCGAGTAAAAGTGTTAAAACAAGAAAATCAAGAATTGAGGGATCAGGTCATGATATTAGAGTAGTATCGAGTCAGTAGTAAGCAGTCGATGTAAGATTGAATCAAGACGTTAGTAGAACAGCAAATGCAAGAATTCTTCTTTGCTTTCAATTAATGAGTCCTTCTACATGATTTTAACTCATAGGAGACCCAAGACCCGAATGCTACTTATAAGTAGCTAATAATAATAATAATAATAATAATTATTATTATTATTATTATTATTATTATTATTATTATTATTATTATTATTATTATTATTATTATTATTTTATGAGGTAGCTTTTTTATTTGTCACTCATAAAACATACAAAATAGTTCAATTAATTTTAATACTATATGCATATCTAATTATATTACATCTTTTCAAGAACAATGTGTAGAATCGTTGTCGGTCGGCTAGAGGGAGGTGAATAGCCCTGACAAATAAAAAAGAACCTTTCTTGAATTTACGACTTAATTAATCTAACACTTGCATAAATAAAATAAATGACTAAAAGAAAAGAGGCACGAAAGGGTTACTTGATTACAACCGGGGAAGTTGTTAATCTAAGGAAGTTGGAGTTCAGTAAACAATCTTTTTCAGATGGAAAAACCTCTTACAGTAGTTGAAGTACTAAAATATAGAACAAAACAAAACAAGAATGAATCACAAGTGTTATTCTGAACCTCTTGAACCAAGGCTGTATTTATAGTCCTGGTCGGGGCGCTTGGAAGGGTTCCAGACGCCTGAGATAGAATTCTATCCCTGACGTAATGGTTAAGCGTCACGTCGATTTGGGTAAAGTTTGGATTCAGGGCGCTCGGAAGGGTTCCAAGCGCCTCGGACTGGTTCCGAGCGTCCCGACCAGGTCCAGGCACCCGAACTAGGAAAGTCAACATGTTGACTTTTTCATCCGGGTCTTCCGCTCCGGTTTTGCTCGCCTCGGTTCGGGTCTTCCGCTTCGGCTCCGCTCACTTAGGTGATTTCGGCCATCCGAAATAGGGTTCACCCAAACCCAACTTCCGGCCTTCTCAAGCAACCTTCTGCTTTGGCTTCTTGTCCCTCGGAAATGCTGCGCGCCTCCTTCTCGTCCGCCCGCGTACTCTTCCACAACACCTCGTCCCTCAGACATACCTAACATGTTGGCTCTCTCCCGTGTCGTCCTTCTCGCTAATTGTGTCTTTTGTTCGACTTCCTGTGCTCTAAGTTTCTGCACACTTAGACACAAGGTTAAACTCAATATGACCTAACTTAACTTGTTTGCTCATATCAAAACTACCTTGAGGTTCTAACACAATATAGATAAATGTATATTCTATCACCCAAACTCTCATTAAGATATTTTTCAAAAATATGTGAATCTTGTGTTTATCAATTTGTACATTTTTACGATGTTTTGCTTGTGTGTTTATCTATTTTAACTTTAAATTTACCATATGAGTAGTATTTTTTTTGTTCATATATGAGTAGTTTTGCCTGGTTTTTTAATAACCTATCATATCATACTTCTTGCAGAATTGGAATGTGATGAATGTACTAGATTTTGACATATGCTGATTTTGAGTAGGATCGGATGTATTTATTTTTGTAATTTGAAATTGTTTTAGAACCATGCTTGATGCTTAACTTTAAATGAATGATGGAATTATTTTTCAAAGTATCATGGATGGTTTATGAATTGTTTGCTGAATTGATTGCGGATGTTTTTGATTTTATTTGTGAATTGTTTGTGGATATTTTTGAATTGTTTGTGCATGTACCTTGAATTGTTTGTCAAGGATGATGGTTTGTGATTGTGTATCATTTAAAATTTGGATATAAATAGAATTTATATCGTGGAATTAAAAGATTACTTTCAAAACTTTAACCTAAATTAGTAGAAATAAAAAAAATATCGTTGAATTTTATCCTAAATTTAACGATGGATCTTCTTTGCTGGTTCCTCTAATCCTTCCTTGATTCTCACGATCTCATACATAAATCCTTCCTATTTAATCCGTTTTTATCTAAATTTAGTTGAATAAAATGTGAGTGATTGTTACTGTTGATCTGGAAAACACTTCTCAATTTATACTTCAAATGGGAAGATTTGTATTATTTAATTGTTTATATCGGAGCAAAATTGATATTGCTCATTCCAACTATCATCGGTTCTATGATAAAATATAATAGATAAATTATAGGAGCTAGATATTTTATCCTAATACAATGATCCTTTACATAAAAAAAAATCAAACACTTAACAAAATATTTTATATTCATTAAAAATTAATCTTAAAATTCATTGAAGTAAATACTCATTCATTTGCTCTCTTCCAAATATTAGAGGAAATGGATTTTTAGGAGCTCCAAAAGCTCCAAGTATCAAGTTATCATTCCTTTTTGTACTTTTATACTATTTATCAATTCAAACATTTCTTTGCATGCTAACAAATGCAAACATTAAATGTACAAAATGACAATATACTATATATTATTAATGAACAAAATGATAATATACCATATATATTATTTTTTATACAGTTATATACAACATTTAGCATGAGATTTAGTATTGTTATACATTATAATTTTGATTTTCCAATCTATACGAAAAAATTATTTACTTAAATATAACTAACTATATATATGATTTTATATATAGTTTTTAGAATACAAAATTATATTATATAAGTATATAAAATATAATATATTTATATTGACAACTGACAATCATAGTATATAAATATATAAAAATTATAATATATTTTTTTAAAAAAAATTGTAATAGTTGAATTTTGAAATTAATATTTCTCACATAAATCCTCCAGATTTTTTTTTTTTGCCAATTGATTCTGTTTTTTTTTAGTTTGAATTTAGTTTAATAAACTTTAATACTGTTATTTAAATTTGTGTATTGGTGTAAACACGACTTGTATTTGTGCAAATAACAATTTAGCGCATGTTGGGCCTAGCCCAATACTTAAAAGAAAATATTTAAATTGAGAAAAAAATTATTTTGTAACAAAAATAAAATATCTAAAACTTGTACATTTTGTCTATCTCTCTAAACAAGTACATTTTGTCTATCTCTCTATACATATTAGATGATTCAAATTGATGAGAAAGCGGGGGAAAAAACACAATTAGCTTCGTGTTCACGGTGCTTTGTTGTGAGGTTTATGTTATCCCAGGGTTATGATGTCGTGATAAGATATATAGATTGTTACTCGGGTACTTACGGTTCGATTCTCAGTTATATATGACGTATTTGTAGAAATTTTTCCTCCAAATGGGGAGCGCAATTAAAGGATAATGGACTTATAGATTGGTCATTGCGTGCGCTTCCTGATTTACCCTGGTGACCGGTGGAAATCTTTCGTGGGGTTGGGCTGGTCACCCCTAGAGATAATTAATGAGGCTAACTGGGATTATCATTTGTTTTATTATGAGATTTATATCTCCCCGGAATAATGTGGTGGTAAAAATATTGGGTGTTATCATATTAGGTCATGAGATCGAAACTCAGTGTGTCTGAGCATACATTTTCCATACTTTAGCCACTACACTAATGGTTGGTAGTCACTCATTATTTATCTCCTCCATATTAGCTTAGAGAAGGATTGTCGAGGACAGTGAGGATGAGCGAATTATCTTTTGCCACATTTGTGTGTGAGGTTTATGATAAACCAAGCTAGCCCTGGGGTGACCAGCCCAACCTCGTGAAAATTTTCTACCGTCCACCAAAGTAAATCGAGAAATGCTCACGGCGGGCAGCCAGAAGCCTAACATATCTTGGTTGCGTACTCATTTGGAGGAAAAATTCTTGCAAATGCGTCATAGCTAGAATCACACAGCGGGTGTCTAGGTGACAACTTAGTTTACGCTCTCGGGGTTATGGTGCAGCGACAGGACATTCAAGTTGTCACTCAGGCATCCTTAATTCGATCTCCAACTATGACACATCTGTAGGAATTTTTCCTTCAAATGAGATATGCAACTAAAGGATGTTAAGCTTCTCGACCGCTCATTGTAAACACTTCCTGATTACTTTAATAGTCGATGAAAAAAATTTATAGGATCAGGCCGATCTTCCAGGGTTAGCCCTGGGTTTATCATTATGCGTGTGTGATGGGGGTTATTTATTACAGGCGGTTTAACATAAGCATCGACCCTTACAATATTATTCTCAATTTTAACTCAAATGCATTTTGTCTACCTAATGTAGTAATATGAATTATAATTTATACTTACTAAAAAAAAAGTTAAGAAAAGTGCTTCTCCTACTCCAACACCAAGTCGGACTACTTCGAGAGTGGCGATGAGGGGACTGCGATCGACTCGCTGGCCTTCCTCCTCAACTGGTTCGAAAGGTTCCCGGAGGACAAGGGGAGGGAGTTCTTCATCGCCGGCCAGAGCTACGAGGGCCACTATGTCCACCAACTTGCCCTCGTCATCCACCATCACAACGATTCCAACATCAACCTCAAAGGCATCGCGGTACATTAATCCCTAAGGGCATCTCCAACCCATCACCAAAATACAAAATTTGGTGTCAATTTAACACCAAATTGCTCCAACTCATACACCAAAACTCATACCAAATATGGTGATGTGAATAGTGCAATACCAAATATGGTGTTGCACTATTCACATCACCATATTTAGTGATGGAGAGAATTTTTTTTTTGATTTTATTATATTATTATAAAATCAAATGTAATTAATTAATAATTATTATTTTCTTTATCTTTATTTATAGTATAATTAAATGTAATTATTATTTATTATAAATTTAAATTAAGTGTATTTAATAGCATATTTAAATTTTATTATGTATATTTGTAAATATTTAATTTATTAAAATTATTATTTTAATTTTATTTAATATATTTTAATTATAATTATATTTATAAATTATCATTAATTTCATAAACATAATACAATAAAATATTAAAAATTTTTATATGCATAAATATACAATACATTACCCATTACATTGACATACAAAATAAAGATAGTAATAACATTAAATTAAAATATTACTAATACAAACTTAAAAACATAATTAACTAAGCTTAACAAACAAGTACATGGTACAAACGATACTAATAAAACACACATAAACTTAAAGTTACTTTAATAATATTATAATACTAATATTCAGGAAGATCACTCCCCATTCCGCTAAAATAATTATGAAATTGCCCGAAAATATTCGTAGGATTCTGAGATTCTTGATCTTCACCTTGATATTGATTAAGTTGTGATCCTTCTCACTGTATTTGAGATGTTTGAGATCCTTCTCCTTAATGTGCAACTAAATGAGATCCTTGTACTTGCATTCTCTTTTGCATAATTCTAATTTGCTCATTGCGAATATATTCACGCATCATCGGGTTAGAGATCGAGTTCAAATCTTTGAATAAAATTTTGGTTTCTTCCTTGTAAAGCATAGTATCTGCCATTTTTGTAGTAGCAGCAGTACTTGCATTCATTGCCTCAACAAGTTGAGCATTAATATTAATTACCTTTGCAATTTGTTCATCATTCTTTTTCTTCATTTTTGCTTCTTTCACCCCTGGAGGTCGTTTATTAGAACTAGCACCGCTATCTGAATCAGTGATATTAAGATCAAAAGCAGACACACCAGGAGATAAAGGTGTATGAAATGCTTCCTCAAAGAATTGTTGTTCAGATGAACCAGCATTAGCATTTTGTTGTCGCGATTTATTCATAGTGTCAGTGCCAAATTTTTCAATGTCTTTGAGAATATTCTAGACATGGTCAAATTTGAAACCCTTTATGTATTTTGGGTCTTCTGCAAATAACATTTTGGCACGAGTTAACTGCAAGAAAATAATTGAACATCAGTTATGAAGATAATAATATGTATTAATAAATTTAGACTTAAATTTTAAAATTTAGATAGTCCAAAATAAATATAAGCATAGTAACTTACAATATCTTGTTTCGATGCTCCACTAGGATTCAAATGTTCGATTTGTCGAATGCAACCTTTCATTTTGGATACTGCACTTAACATAAGAAGCATTCTTTTTTGCAAAGATCTTGGCGGTCGGCTATGATGCACAAAATTTAGATATGCATGAAACTCTTTCTCAACTCTTGCCCAAAATTGATCCTTCGATTGGTTGATCCCAATGATTGATTTTGTGAAATATAAAGGTAAACATAACATAAATGTTTATCTTCTTCAAATGAGTATGAAGCTTGTCGAGGGGTTGCACTCATTTTAGTAGAAGAGAAACTCTCATAAAAATTGTTGACATACAATGTGTTATACCAATATCTGGTAAGCCATTATATAGTGAAAAAATGTGAATATAAAATTTTGCAAATTTTGATTCGGTGTCATGTCACGTCGCCTGCCAAACTTGTCCCGATGTTGTCATTGTTGTGTCACGTCATCTGTGCATATTTGTCCAAATGTGTTCATTGTTAGGTCACGTCATCTGGGCACACAAAAATGTGTGTTCAATGCCCAGTCACGTCGCCTGCTAAACTTGTCCTGATGTTGTCATTGTTGTGTCATGTCATCTGTGCATATTTGTCCAAATGTGTTCATTGTTAGGTCACATCATCTGGGCACACAAAAATGTGTGTTCAATGCCCGGTCATGTCGCCTGCCAAACTTGTCCCGATGTTGTCATTGTTGTGTCACGTCATCTGTGCATATTTGTCCAAATGTGTTCATTGTTAGGTCACGTCATCTGGGCACACAAAAATATGTGTTCAATGCCCGGTCACGTCGCCTGCTAAACTTGCTTCGATGTTGTCATTGTTGTGTCACGTTATCTGTGTATATTTGTCCAAATGTGTTTATAACATACATTATAAATACATACCTCATAAGCAACATGTACCTCATCCATTCAATTATCTCAGAAAATGGATAACAATATTGAAGGTTCATTAAATTTATCATCTTCAAGCTCTGATGATGATAACCATGCAGAAAGTTTTAGTGCAAGGCAACAACTGATCGTTCAGGTGATTTCTACCAATAATCAAATTGTCTTAAATTATCTCAATGAAGGAAGCAACAAAAGCAGGCATCGAAGCTCAATTCCTGGTCATAAGATGATCAATCGTAATCGTGAAGCTGCTGATCGTAATCTATTCAATGATTATTTCGCCGAAAATGCATTGTATAATGATGCAATATTTCGAAGAAGATTCAGAATGGGACGGAATTTATTCATGCGTATCTGTGATGCTGTTACTAATCATGACAACTATTTTATACAGAGAAGAGATGGCCTTGGAAGACTTGGTTTGTCAAGCTTGCAAAAAATAACAGTTGCATTTCGGATATTAGCATACGGTGTACCAGCAGATGCTACTGATGAGTACATTAAAATAGGGGAATCAACTGCTATTGAAAGTGTGAAACGATTTTGTCGTGCTGTTGTTGAAGTTTTTGGAGGGCAGTACCTACGATCTCCAAATGCTCACGATGTTGCTAGGCTACTTCATATTGGTGAGCTACAAGGTTTTCCAGGTATGTTAGGTAGCCTAGATTGCATGCATTGGAGATGGTAAAATTGTCCAACAGCTTGGGCAGGACAATATTCTGGTCGTAGTGGAAAGCTAACAATTATTTTAGAAGTTGTAGCCGATTATGATCTGTGGATTTGGCATGCGTATTTTGGGTTGCCAGGATCGAACAATGATATTAATGTACTTAGTCTTCTCATCCTTTTGCTAATCTTGCTGCAGGTATTACAATTCCTGCTCATTATGTCATTCAAGGAAAAGAGTACAATATGGATTACTATTTAGCTGATGGTATATATCCAAAATGATCAACACTTGTTCAAACGATTCATGCTCCACAAGGTCGAAAGAATAAATTATTTGCAATGAAGCAAGAAGCGTGTAGAAAGGATGTTGAGTGAGCATTTGGCGTACTCCAATCACGCTTTGCAATTGTTGCAGGACCTTCACGTTTTTGACAGAAAAATATTTTACATGATATACTGACATCATGTATTATTATGCATAATATGATAATTGAAGATGAACGTGATTTAAAATGCACCAATCGTGGAACACTTTGAGGTGCCGACTCCAGATGTTGAGCTCGTAATAGATGATGGTACTTGATTTGAAGAGTTTCTAGCTCGATACAGACAAATCAAAGACAAAGAAGCTCATATTGCCCTTCGAAATGCATTTGATCCGGCGGTAAGAACGGGGGACCCCTTTGAGGGAAGTCAACGCCACATGGAGGTCAAAGGTCAAATGGCCGATCGGAAAAGGGGGACCGACCGGTCGAACGGATCCAAGCGGAAGCAAAGGCAACCCGACGGGGAGTCGGGTCTCCGACACTTACGGTGAACAGAGTCGTCTGCCCGAGCTGGTAGTCCGCTCGGCTGAGGCTTAAAGCATCGATACGGTAAATAAACAGTTTGAGCCAAACACCCGGTCGGACCGATACCTACGTCCGGTCGGATCGATGCTTGCCGAGCGGAGGGATACTCGGCTCGGGGAAAAAGAAGACAAAGGCAGAGGGAACATTGGGGAACATCTTTTTCTGACAGCGGGCATGTTCGATGACCAGGCCATACGCAAAATCGTACAACGAAAGGTTCTGCTGTCCCATCGGAGAGGTGATCAGACTATAGCAGTATGGTGTCAGGCATGTTCCTCTGACAAGCCCATACTACGGTATGGGAAACGACACGTGTACACCTCGGTAAGTGTGCACAAGTCTCCCCACAGCTCTATATAAGAGAGCCCTCATACTTCGACGGAGGTACGCGATCACACATTCTTGCATCTTCGGAGCCACTTTATAATTTCCTCTTGCCTGACTTGAGCGTCGGAGGGTCGTCGCTGGGAACCCCTTCCCGGCCCGACTTCCTTGCAGGTTCGCCGGAGATCCACGTCATCAGTTCGGAGAGCACCACGTGCGCAGCGTCCGTTGATTCAGCGTTCGGACAAGATCAATTTGGCGCCGTCTGTGGAAACGCACCTGCATCCGAGCGGAAGAAATGGACGAAGCTGGACGACCACACACGGTGATGCTCTCCACAGAGGAGCTCGACGCTCTGATCGAGGCAAGAGCAGCTAAGCTTGTGGAACAGCAAAAGCAGAAGTCGCAAGCCGAGCGGATTGAGCAACAAGCGACATCAGCATCAGGAGGCCGAGCGGAAGCACCGCATGCCACGGTTCCATTTCATCGGGCCCTATTTCGTACGCCTCCTGAAGCCGCAGCAGTTAATCGTGATCGAGGATCTTCATCAGACGAGGCGCTCGTACGAGACAACAGAAAAGGCAAGGCCCCCCGAACAGACGCCTCCCCCGAGCGGATCAACCGACAATTTTCAGAGGTCGTCCTGCGGGACCCTCTACTAAAGCACTATGTGCCCCCGACGATCGGTGAGTACAACGGAACTACCGACCCGGATGATCATCTGGGTAAGTTCGACAACACAGCTATCTTTCATCAATATACAGATGGAGTAAAGTGCCGGGTGTTCCTTACCACCCTCTCGGGATCGGCGCAATGGTGGTTCCGGAGGCTGCCGGACGGATCCATTACAAGTTTCAAGGAGTTTCGCACGGCCTTCCTCCACCATTTCGCAAGCAGTCGGCGTTATCAGAAGACAAGTGTCAGCCTGTTCGCCATCAAGCAAGAGCCCAGAGAGCTGCTCAGAGCTTATATACAACGATTCAACTAGGTGGCCATGGATATTCTAACGGCCACCTCAGAAACGATGATGAATGAGTTCACGCAAGGTCTCGTGGATGGGGATTTCTTCCGCTCGCTCATTCGGAAGCCGCCCCGAGACTACGATCATATGTTACACCGGGCCAATGAATACATCAATGTGGAGGAAGCCCAGGCGGCCCGAAGAAAAGAAGTTTCAACTGAGCGGCTAGCTCCTGCCGAGCGGAAGGTTGTCACTCGCCAGGAGCCACCCAGAGGACCGCGGGCCGAAGCAGTCCGCTCTCACCATGCGAGGTCCCATGTCGTCCAAGAAGTAGCTGTCGAACGGCCCAAACCAAAGAAGAAGGTATGGACCCCCATGTTCTGCTCATTCCATCGGACCGACACGCATAACACAAGAGATTGCCGAAGCCTTCCCCTAATCGCCCACCCAGTTCCCCGGAGTGGCCGCCGTCGATCGCCATCATCCGACAGGCGATAGCGCCCTCGTGAAGCCGATCGGATGATATCCGACAGGCGACAGAGACAGACTCCCGAGCGGTATCATACTTTGAGGCGTGAGGATAATCCCCGGATGTCTAGGGAACAGCCTAAGTCGTCCACTCGGGAAGAAGAAAATAGAAGTAACACTTCCCGAGGCGAAATCAACATCATCGCTGGTGGGCCGACCGGAGGCGACTCCAACAGAGCAAGGAAGGCGAGCGTTAGACAGCTTCAGATCCATGCGGTCGGCTGCAACCAAGAACGGGCGAGCAGTCCCGAAATCAGTTTTGGGCCCAGGGACTTGGAGGGAGTCGAAGTGCCACATGACGACGCTCTCCTCATCAAAGCGGTAATAGCTAACTATACTATTCACCGCATTTTCATTGATACAGGAAGCTCGGTCAATATTATATTCAAAAAGGCCTTCGATCAACTACAAATCGATCGAGCCGAGCTGCTGCCCATGACAACCCCCCTCTACGGGTTTACGGGCAATGAAGTTCTGCCGGTCGGACAGGTCTGACTGACTATTTCACTGGGAGAGGAGCCGCTCAGAAGGATGCGGACTGCCAACTTCGTCGTGGTCGACTCTCCTTCAGCATACAATGTTATTTTGGGACGATCGGCGCTCAGCGAGTTCCGAGCGGCCGTCTCCACCTTCCACCAGAAAATCAAGTTCCCGGTGGAAGATAAAGTGGGAGAAGTACGAGGAGACCAGCTGGCGGCTCGGCGATGCTACGTCGAGATGGTCCAAGCTGAAGCTAATTCAGCTCGGAAGACACCACGGATCGAGGTGAATGCCATAACCGAAAAACCACCCTCTTTGGTTTATGAAGAAAAAAAGGAAGTGCAGATTCACCCGACCCGATCGGAGACCACCACATTCATTGCAGCCGATCTGGAGGCAAGCCGGAAAGAGGAAGTGATCAAATGTCTCCAAAAAAACTGTGATATCTTCGTTTGGTCGACGCATGAGCTGTCTGGAATTTCGCCAAGTATAGCGCAGCACGAGCTCCACGTCCGACCGGACGCTCGGCCGGTGAAGCAAAGGAAGAGGGACTTCAGCGTCGAACAAAATGTCATCATCTAAGCGGAGGTCGAGAAGCTCCTGGAGGCTGGCCACATACGCGAGGTACAGTTCCCGAGCTGGCTAGCGAACGTGGTACTAGTCTCCAAGCCAGGCAACAAGTGGAGAGTTTGCATCGATTTCCGGAATCTCAACAAAGCATGCCCAAAGGATTTTTATCCTCTACCCCGGATCGATCAACTGGTGGACTCCACAGCCGGCTGCGAGTTGATATGCATGCTCGACGCCTATCAGGGCTACCATCAAGTGCCGCTCGCCCGAGAAGATCAAGAGAAGGTCAGCTTCGTTACAGCCGACGGCACTTACTGCTACAATGTGATGCCGTTAGGACTGAAGAACGCGGGAGAAACTTACCAGCGCTTGATGAACAAAGTGTTCAAGGAGCAGATCGGGCGAAATTTGGAAGTGTACGTGGATGATATTCTCATCAAGTCCGTCCGAGCGACCAATCTCTTTAAAGACATGGAGGAGACTTTCCGAAATCTGAGGAAGTATGGAGTTAAGCTGAACCCTCAGAAGTGTCTGTTCGGGGCAAAAGGCGGGCGTTTCTTGGGCTACATAGTGACCGAGCGGGGCATCGAGGCAAATTTCAGCAAGGTGAAAGCATTACAAGATATGCCACCCCCAAGAAATCTAAGGGAAGTACAGCGCTTGACTGGTCGGATAACAGCATTGTCCAGATTCATCTTGAAGACAGCCGATCAGAGCCTCCCGTTTTTCAAAATCTTGCGCAAAGCTACTAAGTTTCATTGGGATGAAGAATGTGATCGGACGTTTGAAGAACTGAAGACATATCTGAACTCTTTGCCCGTGCTAGCCAAGCCAGTTGTAGGTGAGCCGCTCTGTATTTATTTATCTTCAACCGAGCAGGCAGTAGGCTCAGCATTAGTGAGGATGAGCGGAGAGGAACAACCAGTGTACTTCTTGAGCCATATTTTAAAAGACGTTGAATCTCGCTACACTAGGCTCGAGAAGTTGGCTTTTGCTTTGGTCCTCGTCGCTCGGCGACTTCGTCCTTATTTCTTGGCACATACAATCATCGTCCGGACAAATAGCCCATTGGGAAGAGTGTTATTGAACCTAGAAGCGTCCGGACGGCTCATCAAATGGACAACGGAGTTGAGCGAATTTGACATTCAGTATCAACCCCGTTCGGCGATAAAGGCGCAATCCTTGGTAGATTTTGTCACCGAAGTGCAAAAGTCAGAGCCCGAAGCTATGTGAAAAATATTTGTGGATGGATCGTCGACTCGGCTCGGGAGCGAGATTGGCGTGCTACTACTCTCTCCCCAAGAAGAAAGGATGCACCTATCCGTCCGGCTGGACTACAAAGCCACCAATAATGAAACGGAGTATGAGGCGCTCATAGCCGGCTTGCAAGCCGCCCGGCATGTTGGGGCCAGTCGGGTGATGCTCCATTCAGACTCTCAGCTGGCTGCCCAACAGCTCTCGGGCACTTTTGAGATTAACAACGCTCGACTCAAACTCTACGTTGAAGCCTTCGAAAAGCTCAAGGCCAACTTCAGAGAGGTCATTATCCTGAAGATACCCCGAGCGGAAAACCAAGCGGCAGATGAGTTAGCCAAACTCGCAAGTTCAATATCATCGGTTGTTATCCAGCAGCCAATTGAACAAGTATCTTTGGTGGCACACGTCGACCGGATGGAGGGCCTCGCGTTTCCGAGCGATTGGAGGACAGCCATCATGGAGTTTCTTCGATCGGGGGCAACGCCATCCGATCGGGAAGCAGCCCAGCTATTAAAGAGGAGATCCGGTCAGTTCACGCTCATTGGAGACCAACTCTACAAGAAGGTTTTCTCCCGCCCACTGTTGAAGTGTGTGAGCTCGGAAGATGCGGAGTACATCCTCCACGAAGTGCACCAAGGATCATGCGGGGGACATCCGGGCGGACGATCGCTGGCCAGGAAGATCTTGCTGGCCGGATACTTTTGGCCAACCCTGAAAGCAGACGCCGCCCAGACCGTCGCGACGTGCCTCTCCTGCCAGAAGTACCACAACTTCTCCCACCAACCGGCAGAGGAGATGAAAGCGTCTACGGTATCCTGTCCATTCGATCAGTGGGGAATGGATATCGTGGGTCCATTCCCTATGGCGACCGGTCAGCGGAAGTTTCTACTGGTGGCGGTCGACTATTTTTCCAAATGGGTGGAGGCCGAGCCATTAGCCAAGATCACCGAGCAGATGGTTAAGAAGTTTATCTGGCAGCATATAATCTGTCGTTTCGGCATCCCTTACCGGCTTGTATCTGATAACGGATGACAGTTTGCCGGGAAGCAACTCGAAGACTGGTGCAAAAGTTATGGCATTGAACAACACTTCACTTTCGTGGCGCACCCCCAGAGTAACGGCCAAGCGGAAGTAACCAACAGAGAAATACTCAGAATTCTTCGAGCTCGACTTGACCACATAGGAGGAAGTTGGGTGGACGAGCTGCCGGGCGTCTTATGGGCTATCCGCACGACCCCAAAGGAAGGAACGGGCGTCACACCATTCCATTTGGTGTACGGCGGTGAAGCGGTTATCCCGGTCGAAGTTGGCGTCGAGTCCGTCCGGATCCAGAATTATGATGATGATAACTCCGAGCGGAGGAACATGGAATTGGACTTGATTGATGAAGAGCGAGCCAAAGCGTCCGTCCGACTGATGGCGTACCGGCAGAGGATGAAGCAGAACTACAACCGGCGCGTGATCCCTAGAGCATTCCAAGTCGGCGACCTAGTCTGGAAGAAAGTAAAGTCGGTCGGCGATGTTGGCAAGCTGGAAGCTCCTTGGGTTGGTCCTTTCAAAGTCATCAAAAAGCTCCGCTCAAGTGCTTATTATTTGGAAGATAAAGATGGGCGGCGGCTGGATCGACCATGGAGCGCAAATCATCTCCAGCCATATCGAGCTGGGTGAGAGGTGCATTGATGTAATTCATTTTGTGTATCTCTTGGTCGCCTGTGTTCTTTTAATGCAGGAAGCAAAATGATAAGAAACGCATTTGGTAAACTTCGCCGAACGGCAGTGTAGAAATTAGCCTTAAAGGTCGTCGAGCTCCGACGTTAAAAATCGAGAGTCGAGCCGGCGACTATAAACCCTCCGAGCGGAAGACCGTCGAGATCCGACGTTAAAATTGGAGAGTCGAGCCGACGACTATAAACCCTCCGAGCGGAAGACCGTCGAGCTCCGACGTTAAAAATGGAGAGTCGAGCCGGCGACTATAAACCCTCCGAGCGGAAGACCGTCGAGCTCCGACGTTAAAAATCGAGAGTCGAGCCGGCGACTATAAACCCTCCGAGCGGAAGACCGTCGAGCTCCGACGCCAAAATCGAGAGTCGCGCCGGCGACTATAAACCCTCCGGTCGGAAGAAGACAACAAAGAGGTCGACTCTTAAGTCGTTTGGCCGGTCGGCCAACTAACCAAAAGTACTTCGTGAATAGCTGGAGAAAATCCCGTTTGCGAAACAGGATATATTTCGCCGAGCGGACTAACTACGCAAAATACTTCGTAAAAAACCCCTTTCGAACACAAGAAAGGTGGGATGAGAGGCGAATAACGAGGAGAAGCAAAGGAACATGAACAACGGTAGTTGGCGAGCCGAGCGGACAACACTCATATTGATTAGCAAAAGAAAAAGGAAAAGCTAATAAAAGGATAGCACTAAAGAAAATAAGGTCGAGCGGCCGAATTACAAAAATGGATGAGTTTTTGGCCGAGCGGCCGAGTTACATAAAAACTTCTACTCAAGAAAATCATAAATCTCCTGGGGATGTTGCCGAGGAGCGCCGCTTGATCTTGGGCCGGAATGAGGACGGAATCGGCAAGATGACCCTTGGACTTCAAGTAAGTTGTGGTGGCGGTCATAGCGAGCTCGAAGGTGTTGTACATCCGTTCGCAGACTTTCTCCGAGAATACTTCCGAGCGGATGTAATTCAGCCTCAGGGCTGCGACTTGGCCAGGCTCAGCGTCTTGATAGTCCTTGAAGGCCGCTTGAGAGGCTGCGAGAGACTCCTGCAAAGTCTTCAATTCTTCTTTATATTTGATCACCTCTTCCGAGCGGCTCGCCCTCTCATCATCTAGCTGCTCCATAAGCTCCTTGACTCGCTGCTCCAGGCTCCGAGCCTCAACATTCTTCTTCTCCAGATCGGAGATAGCCGTTTTCTTCCGCTCGGTGGCTAGACTTATCTTGCGATCCAGTGATTTGTTCAGGCGATCGAGTTCGCCCAGAGTGTGAGCCTGGTCGGCCGTCTTCTTCCGTTCAGCCTCCAACAAGTCTTGGGTCTTTTTAAGCTCCTTCTGCAGCTTGGCATATGATGGGCCTTGGGAAGGAGCGCCGCCCGAACTCCGTAGCCTTTTGAGCTCCTCGTCCACCATGGCGAGCCGATTGGAAACAGCAATCTCCTCCACCCATCTCTGACAAAAGAGAGATTGTTAATAGCCGATCGGAAGGAATGCGTAAAGGACTTGAAAAATAAACTTACCCCCGTGGCCTGTTGCATATTGCTGTTGGTCAAATTGCTGAGGGGAATCATTGCGACGCGCGCCCGAGCGTCGGCCCACATCTTGGCTAAGGGCCCCTTCATTGTGATCATGTGCTCGGGCACGGTTGGCCGATCGGCCTCGGGCATTAATTCCTCGGTGGGGAGATTCAAATAGACCCGGATGGTGCGGCACCGACCGGAGGTCGTCTGGGCAGAAGCCGGGGAAGGATCGGAGGCCGGCGCAGACATCTGGGACAAAATTGCTAAACGTTGAACTTGGCGGGCAGCTGGCGAAAGGACGCTGACTGGAACAGCCTCGAGGGGGTACGCGGACGCGTCCAATTGTGACAGGGTCCGATCGGACGAGATCGCCTCCACCTCTGGGGCTTTGCTGCGGGAATCAGCGGTGGTCCGCTCTGAAGGCTGGACCGCAGATGTAGCCGAGTGGAGTGGTGTCTCCGTGCGGCGCCTCTTTTGACGAAGGGGGCGCTCCTCCTCCTGAGCCGAGCCTTCCTCCCGGACGGAAGGCTCTCGACTAGCAGTTGCGCCAGTCGCCTGTTCCGGGAGAGAAGCCTGAGCGGCCGACTCCCCCGCGTTCGTGTCGCTCTCCCCTTCATTAGAGTCGACCGGCTGAATGCCAAGCGACTCCATCTCTTTGGCAGCCGCGGCCTCGAGCGCCGCCGCCTTCCTTTTCAAAATTCTAGCCATCATCGACTCCATGACAATGTTTGCTACAAAGGAAAAAGAAGAAAATCAGTTAGCAATCAAGGCAAATGTACAAGCAAGATTCTTACCGAAGCCGCTCGGGAGGGGGGTCCTAATCGGACTCAGGCCGAATATATACATCACCCCTTCATGCGGGAACTTATTGATGTGAAACTTCAGACCGGCCAGCATGTTGGCTGCGTGAAGATAATCCGGTCGGGTCTTGAATCTTTTGAGCTCTGGTGAAGTTGGTGGTCTGATCTGCTACTGCGTTCGGAAGGGGGCCCGCTCGGGCATACGAAGGTAGAAGTAGAATTCTTTCCAATGCTTATTGGAAGAAGGCAGTTTATTGAAGAAAACTAAACCGGGTCGAGCCTAGAACATATATGTGCCCGGCTCGGACTGCTTAGGATAATAAAAATAATAGAAAACCTCCGGTCGGAGGGGGATATTGTGGGTTTTGAACAAAACGACCACGCCGCATAAAAGGCGGAAAGTGTTGGGGACTAGGCTTCCGAGCGGAACGCCGAAAAAGTTGCAAACCTCTACGATGAACGGATGAACGGGAAAACGCAGACCGGAGACGAACTGGTCGCGGAAGACGCAGAAAGCTCCGCGTGACGGTTTGTGTGGCCGAGCGGAGGGGGAAGGTAATATAAGTTCAAAATCAGAAGGGATTTCGAAAGAGTCCATCAAAATATCGGCGTCGCGCCGATCGAAACGCGACTCCAGGGTAGTATACCATGGGCCGAGGGTTTGGTCTTGAGGTTGGGAGGAGCTAGCCATTATCCGAGCGGACGAAACCAACAAAGACGAAAGGCAGAGGATAAAAGGAAGAAGATGATAGATGAAACAGTGCGAAGAGGATGAAAACTAGACAAAAAACACAAGATTAACGGAGAGGAAAGGAAGGAGAACCTTATAAAGAGATGGAGGATCGAAAGAACGACGCCGGAGATCGTCGGAGGACAGAAGAGCAGGATCGCCGAAGCACTGAGAGAGAAGAATTGCAGAGCACGCGAGAGCGAAGGTGTGGCGGTGGAAGAGGACGAAGGCTTTATAGGGATAAGCCTGAGCGGCCTCAGCCGTCGATTGTAGGTCACGGGAATCGAAGCCTGCATCTGGCCATCCATTTCAAACTAAGGCGGTCCCATCGAAGGTAACACCGCCGCCGTATGCTGACGGCATTAGGGGTGCCACGTGGCGTTCCATCACGGGAGAGCATTTAATAAGTGTCTTATCGAGGCACAGAGCGCGTGCTCGTCCTTAATGACGGAGATTGGCGCAAATTCCGAGGAGATCCGAGAGAGGGTGGCGTTGACTGAGGTCGTACTTATCTCCACACCGTCCGAGCGAATGATGGTTTCTTGGAAGCGCCGCTCAGCACAACGGGCGTCCAGTCAGTCGGACTAATCGCCTCCTTCGACTAGACTTGAAGGGGAGGCAAGTGATCCGACGGTAAGAACGGGGGACCCCCTTTGAGGGAAGTCAACGCCACGTGGAGGTCAAAGGTCAAATGGTCGATCGGAAAAGGGGGACCGACCGGCCGAACGGATCCAAGCGGAAGCAAAGGCAACCCGACGGGGAGTCGGGTCTCCGACGCTCACGGTGAACAGAGTCGCCTGCCCGAGCGGGTAGTCCGCTCGGCCGAGGCTTAAAGCATCGATACGGTAAATAAACAGTTTGAGCCAAGCACCCGGTCGGACCGATACCTACGTCCGGTCGGATCGATGCTTGCCGAGCGGAGGGATACTCAGCTCGGGGAAAAAGAAGACAAAGGCAGAGGGAACATTGGGGAACATCTTTTTCTGACAGCGGGCATGTTCGATGACCAGGCCATACGCAGAATCGTACAACGGAAGGTTCTGCTGTCCCATCGGAGAGGTGATCAGACTGTAGCAGTATGGTGTCAGGCATGTTCCTCTGACAAGCCCATACTACGGTATAGGAAACGACACGTGTACACCTCGGTAAGTGTGCACAAGCCTCCCCACAGCTCTATATAAGAGAGCCCTCATACTTCGACGGAGGTACGCGATCACGCATTCTTGCATATTCGGAGCCACTTCATAATTTCCTCTTGCCTGACTTAAGCGTCGGAGGGTCGTCGCCGGGAACCCCTTCCCGGCCCGACTTCCATGCAGGTTCGCCGGAGATCCACGTCATCAGTTCGGAGAGCGCCACGTATCCAGCGTCAGTTGATTCAACGTTCGGACAGGATTAGCATTAATTGAGCATTTATGGAAACAATATAGTAATTCTGAAAGTTAAAGTCTTATAATAGTGTATTTTCAATTAAGTATCCTTGCTTGTTTTAAATATAAAATAGTAAAATATTTTATTCTAATTATGTGTGATTTTATAATATTTTTAAAATATATTTATGCCTGAGTAATTATATAATAAAATTAAAAATAAAAATTATATATATATAAATTAGTTGGATACTAAACTTTAAAAAATTTAAAATATCAAATAGTAAGAAGTATTAATTTTAAATATAATAATTATCATATAAAAAAATTAATAAGAATAATAGAATATTCTAAAGAATATTCTTTTTTGGTGTGATATGGTGATGATGGGTTGGAGTTGAAATAGTGTTTGGTGTTGAAATTGTACTATTTTGATGTGAAAATTATATCAAATTTGATGATGTGGGTGGGAAATGGTCTAAATCCCTAAACCGATCGAAAGATCTTATTTTGAATGCAAATTAGGTTGGGAAGGGTCGAAAGATGTCATTCTGATTGCAAACTGGTTTGGCAATTAGATTGGGAATGGGGTGATCAACTACGAGACGGACAACAAGGGGTCGAAAGATCTCTTCGGGCTTGACGCCGGCTCCAAAGCCTCCTTCGGTTTGCCTCCCTATTTTTTTTACTCATTTTTCTGGTATTTTCGAAGTCAAATTATATCGATTCAACAAGTTAACACGAGAATCTGAATTCATTGCAAGTTAAATAGGAAAAAAATTACATTGAATTTAGGGGTGATCAAACCCAAACAAATATCTTCTACCATGAACTACATCCCACCTTGACCACAATGAGAAATTGAATAGCAACTTAACTTGCTACAACCCCTCACATGCAAAAACTTGTGTGAAGAGAGGCCTATACATGCTGCCAGATTGCGAGATTAAATAGACACACAGACACACAAAATCACACAGAAGAAATCTGCATGTTAGTTTTGTCCTCTTTGAAGGCCCCCTCTCCTGTATCAAATTCTTTCAAAATTTAGTTTCTAACATTCTATATTTTCAATGCAAAGCATTTTGTGTTAACTTTGTCAGTCACTGAATATAGTTAAATTGCACGATTGATGATTGATCTCGGCCATTC
Organism: Zingiber officinale; assembly: GCF_018446385.1. Lineage (NCBI taxonomy): Eukaryota > Viridiplantae > Streptophyta > Magnoliopsida > Zingiberales > Zingiberaceae > Zingiber > Zingiber officinale. The sequence goes on from NC_055987.1 coordinate 127,402,213, forward strand.
TAGATGCAACTGAGATTATAAATTCCTGTAGAAATTGTGGTGAAAACCAGGTGCAGGAGCTTAGACTTGCACACTAGTCTTGTTTCCCTTCTCTCCTTTTGGAACTCATTGGAAACTTAACTCATTACCATCACTATTTTTTCATTCAACCGTATCATTTGCGATAAAATGAGATTAGAGTTCATAGCCGGTCAATCGGAAAAACCTTGGAACTAACCTGAAATACCAACTTTGGCTGATTATATATATTACTGAAGTTTTGCACTTAAATTCTGATACAGATTGAGAATTTAGATCCTTGTACTTACAATTATGTGAAGGCATACCTTAACGATCCAGCGGTGCAGAAAGCTCTACATGCCAATGTGACAAAGCTCAATTACACTTGGTCTGGTTGTAGGTATATATACATTTCATATGCACCCAAGAAATTTCCTTTCTTTAAACAAAATAATGAAAATTTAGCTCAGCTATTAACATTGTGTCTGGATGCAGCCAAATGATACCTGTCTGGACAGATCAGCCTTACACAATGTTGCCAATCATCCATGAATTGCTATCTAACGAGTTAAGAATTTTGAAGTACAGGTAAAAAAAAAAGATAGTCTTTAAGTTCACTAAATGTATCAACCCATGAGATGATTTGAAAGGACAAAATATAGATGAAATCCTCCTTCACCATGACTCAGTGAAGGGTTTCTTCATCATACTTCAGATTTTATATACTTGAAGGTACACTAGTTTAATAGGTGCACTAATTTGTATGACTTGTATAAATAAGTATAGGTGCATCAATTTTATTGATAGTAATAGGTGCACTAGTTTAGTATAGACAATCACTTCGATTTTATGTATTTGTCCACTGTTATTAGTTTTGTATTTCTTATATCAAGTGTACAAGTACAGATAGTAAGTGAAGGGTTTTCGCTCGAGTTGAGTCCCATAATAAGCTTAGCTGGGCTTACACTTTCATATGCAGTGGCGACATCGATGCAAGAATTCCTGTTACTTCTACAAGCTTAGTAGGGCTTGCTGTGAAATCTCCATGGAGAGCTTGGATGCTTGACAATGAGGCAGATAACTTTTTTTTTAGTAAATTAGTTTAGATAATTTGAGATTTATAAAGTCTAATAAGTACATCCACCTTCATCCTTGATCTTCGGCGATAGGATTTCCGTCGATGATGGAAAGAACCTTCTGTGGAACATGTTGAGTAACTAAACATGGTATGGCGGTTTGGCAATGATGATGATGATAAGAATTATGATAATGAATTTTTATGAATATGTAAGTTGGGGGATATATCATGGAATATGAACAACCAAGGCCGGCCCTGACTTTTGGGGGTTCTTGGTAAAAAGAGAAAAGAGATTTCCATAGGATTTTTTTTTTACTAACGTAAAACTTGAATAGAGTTTAATAGAAAACTTAAAAATTAATATATTTCATTTAACATATGATAAACTTCATATAAAATATATTTCTCAAGATTCTTTTAAAAGTTCAATAGTGTATAAAAATATATTTCTCAAGTTTTTCAAAAAAGTGCTATACCTACAAATATAAAAAAAAAACAAGTATGAAATAATCAATGAAAAAATTTAGATCTTCTAGCATTTTGAAAAGCAAAATCAACAATAAGATATTCAAAATCAAGTTTTTCTAACATCTCATTTTCGATGCATAAAATTATCAAGCTATTTATATTCAAATCATTATTATCATTTTCTCTTAATTCGTCTTGCTCATTTATCGCATGATTATGATCATCATTTTCTCTGAATTATTCTCGCTCATTGATTGCATGATCATTTAGTTTTCTTGATTACTCGATTGTTGTTCATTTGTTACATGATTATTTAGTTATTCTTGACTTTTAATTGAAGAGCTAGTTTTAAAAAACTTATGAAGAACACCTTCATGAGTTTTAATAATCAGTTTCGTTTTTTTTTTCTAACTCCTAGATTGATATTTCTTTGGAAACATGTGTGTACAACAAATTTCAAATATAAAAATAAAACACACAAAACTAACAACAAAGTTAGTAATGAAACAAATACAAGCAGTGAAAATAATAGTGAAAGAGTAATAAATCCTAATTTGCGCTTGAAACAATCGATATAATCTATTCTATGATGATTAAAATTATGATGATTTATTATTCTTTTAAATCTGAAAGAAAAATCATAAAATATTGAACTCCAATACAATTTTAAAAATAATATTGAATATTGAAAATAAGAAAAAAAATATATAGATAAGTAAGTAAGTAATTTATATTGTAAATTTATATATTGATGAAACTAAAACTTCAATTGGAGAATAGATTTTTGATTTAATTAAAAAAGATTAGAAGGAGAATAAGGGAGGAAATTAGTGTTCATGATTCAAACTTTCCTTTTCAGAGTCTTCTGACTCCTATAAACGAATTTATGAAGAAAGAGTTGTACAAATAATAAATTCTTTAGTAAATAAGATCGATTACATTTTTGTTTGTCTTTCTTTTCTTTTCTTTTTTTTTTTTTAAGATTTTTTCTTAAATTTTAATGGTAAATAATTTTTTAGCCTTTATTAAAACAATCCAGCCATATATATATTTTTGGACCTTTATTAAAATAATCTAATAAAATATTTTTTTTGTTATTATTAAAATAATATAATTATAATTATATATATATATATATATGCCAAATTTAGGATTTCTAAAAATCGAGGGTCTAAATCATTGCTCTCGGTATCATACCTCAAGGCTGATTCTATGAACAACACCATAAAATCAAACACTTGAAAGAAGTTTGAATTATTAAAAAAAATCAAACACTTGAATTATTAAAATCTAGACACTTGAAAAGATTTACTTTCCGGATTAGTTTTACCATAAAATCTAGACACTTGAAAAGATTTACTTCCCGGATTAGTTTTACCATAAAATCTAGACACTTGAATTATTAAAAATAATAATAATAATTTAATTTATCCTTTTTAAGCATCAACTTTAGCTTTAACTATAAAGATCTTTCAAGGCTGTAATTTAAAAATTTATAGGTAAATTATTTTTTTTTTATCTTGCAACAGTTTGAGTTTAGAAAAAGGGGTGTGAAGGATATAAAACTATTTAAATATAATTTTCATTTTATCCACTCTGATTTTTTTTATCTTGTTGATTATTATTGAATATATTTTTTCTTTATAACGTACCGTGTGGAAAAGTGCAAAACCCACATAATTAATTAACTATCGTCCGACTTATCTATATATCGGAATTCTTCCCGAAACTGGTACGAGCATATAACGCCCGCAGCAGCCGCTACAAAAGGCCTCGCTTTGCCGGTCGCGTTGCTAGGTTTTCTTTTCTGCTCTCCTTTCTTCTACGGTCCTACGGCGCCTAGGGTTCCTCCTTTCATCTTCCTGACATGGGGCGATATCGCAGCCGCAGCAGAAGCTACAGCCCTCGGCGGTACAGCCGGAGTCCTCCTCGCCGGAAGCACTACGACGACCCTCGCGACCGGTACCATGGAGGCGGCGGCGGCGGCGGAAGAGGAGGAGGAAGGGACTACCGCTCCGCCCCCTCTGGCCTGCTCATTCGCAACATCTCTCTCGACGCAAGGTCCTTTCTTCGTCTTCGTTCTTCTTCGTCTCCCTCTGGCCTCCTCTTGATAACTCCGCTTTCTTTTGATAGTCTCTCGTAGTTTTCTTCCACGTTCTTAAAATTCATATTTGGTTAAGTATGTGTCGTACAAATTAATGTATTGATATGAATATGATTGACAACTGAAATGAACATACTCTATTTTCTTGCAAAACTGTATTTTTGTCGTCTCAACTTGTGATTTCATATTGTATATTCATGGAATTCTCATTCTACATCATGACATTCTGCATTTTACTGCATTGTTAGAAAAGTATGATCTACATTCCACTCTTATAAGCCAATGTTTCTTCCGAATTTTAAGGTACTACTTGTGAAATTTTAACATCCACTTCTCTCTCTGTTTGCATGATATCTAACCGAGTAGGAATGATTAATTGAATTGTGTAACAGCTATTTCTCAATCCCATGCATGAGAAATTGATATGCAGGATCCAAATGGTTAAAGAAACGAGCTTAAAATTGTACAGTCGCCTGTATGATACTGAATGAATATGTGGGTGTTTATCCAGAATGACAATCATAGTTGACTTCCACAAATATTTTACAATTGTTTTGGTCATATGGTTCTTTATCGGTAATAGATGAGATGCAAATGCAAATCAAGTCAACTAACTCTGGTATTATAACTGATATAGCTCTAAATCAACAGTTGAATCTAATATTTCAACTGTTACACTGCTGGATTTCTATTACTTGTGTTTGAGATCCTAAATCTTTGTTGGTTGCTCAATGAAATGGTAGACATTCTATACTAGTTTCTTATATTTGTGTCTAATAATGCCAAAAATCATGCAATTTGTTCTGATTTTTGTGCCATATTAGTGACTACATGTTCAAGAAAAAAGCGGATGTGTTCTAAAAAAAATTGGTTTGCGAAATTGATAAAAACATGCCATAATTACTATATTTGCAAGAAGAATTCTTTGATAATATTGTGTATCTTTTTTGTATGTTTAGATAATAATAGTTATGATTTGAAATAGGAATTTACTAGGTTCTAGATCAAATAATTGAACAACTAAAGGCATATGGGATAAGAATGATTGTGTGGATGTGAGAATGAAGTATGCCATGTGAATTGCCTTTGGTGATGCATGTCACTTCATCCCCTGGTCCAAAGAAAAATATTTGAAAGATGTAATTGACGTTTGACAAAATGAAACATTTAAGCTCTGAAGTTGATGCTTCGTTGTTCACATACCTGAACTTTAGAATGTTGTTTGCTCTCCTCGCAATGGCATATTAGGATACCTATTTTTGTTTGCGCCATGAATTGAATAACATGTTCTTCATCAAATAATATATATTTTAAGACACTCTCTTAGTCACACATTCATATATATTTATATGTTGTTAAATTATCTGTATTCATTGAGTTGTAGTTGTATATTTGTGATTGTAAACACTTTTCTTTTAAAACTATTGTCTAACTCATCTGATTACCAAGGCTGTAAGTCTCTTTGGCAAAAGCAAACCCAGCATTAAACTGTCTCTAAAATCTGTTATGTAGATTGGAAATTTATTAGTTCATAACTTTCTCTGAAGAATGGGCTGTTTTTGTTGCCCCAAGATCTAGGCAAATGCATCAATGAGAATTGATTATATGTTGCTCTACTTTTCCTCTCTGTTTAGTTTTTTCATGTATTGGCAGATAGTTTTTTCTCTCCATATGCTCTTCAATATATGTTCAACAAACATGAATTAAATAATAAAATGCCTTTCTGCCATTTATAGGCCTGAAGATCTACGTATACCGTTCGAGCGTTTTGGTCCAGTGAAGGATGTCTATCTTCCGAAGAACTACTATACAGGGTACTTCCTTTTTCTGACTGCAGTGAACTTATTGTTCCTATTCTCATTAACAAGCATTAAGATCTAGCAGCTTGACTTATGCACCATTACGAATTACTCTTTCCTTGTCGGGTTCCTCTTTTTGAGCAAGAGTCAGGAAAGTAAAGAAGCAAATTTCAGTTCATCTCAAGAGCATAATTTGAACTTTAAATACTCTTTCCCACTTTGAAATTGATAAAAACAAGAAAAGCAAATGGTAAAGGTTAGAAGATACTATTCCAAAAGAGAAATAAAAGGATAAGCTAGAATGGTTGTCTTCTCACTCACCTCACCTGGTGGATAGGGATTCTTTTCCATGCGGTTGAAGGCTACTCTTTTTGTCCTATTGTTGTGGATAATTGTCATCCTATATAGTTAAAAGGATATTCTAGGACCACAAACAAACAACTTTATGTTGACTATAAAGAGAAAGCAGATTTGGTCCTCTTTTGGGTTGTCCTTTACTGCAGTAATGTACTCTGATCTTGTTATTCTGTTATTGTAGCGAGCCACGAGGTTTTGGATTCGTCAAATTCCGCTATGCAGAAGATGCTGCAGTAGCTAAGCAGCATATGAATCGTCAGATTATCGGCGGCCGTGAAATTTCAATTGTCTATGCTGAAGAAAATAGGAAAACTCCTCAAGAAATGCGCAAGATGACACGCATTAGGTGTGCTCATTTATGCTTTCTGCTACTATCACTTTTCATACCTTTTGATTAATTTTAGTTGCCTCAATTATTTGCATAATAATGAAATTATACTTCTGCAGTGAAAGACATATGGGAGGACGACACCGGCGGTCTCTGTCCAGATCTCCCAGACAACGACATCGCTGTTAGTATTCTGTAGTATCATTGCATGGTATTCATAAGTCATCCAGTTTCTATGTCTGCTTAAATATACTTATAATGGATCTTTGTCTGTGGCAGCATATTCACATTCTCCCACTCCCAGGCACGATTCAAGGTTTGTCACAATATACAGATTTGTGATCTTGCATGTTGTTTAAACAAAGCTGCTAGCCCCTATTGGGTTGGGTTAGGTGTAGAATTCCTCCTCTGTCTGTATGGATTATTTTATTAGACATCACTATTTGAATATCTGACATACCAAGAAAATCTGAGCAATGATATTTATTTTATTAATTGTTTCCATAGACATAGGAGGATGTGTTGTTAACCTTAATTTGTATCCTAGTAAATAATAATACTAACATGGTAATACACCCTATAATATTCTATTTGAAGATCATGGTTTTGCATATATTGATTTTCCAAATTTTTTGTAGTTGGATGGAAATTCCTTCGACCACAGAGTAGAGTTTTAAATTGATTTGTAACATAAATCATTTGTTCATGATTGTAAATAAATAACATCATTATATACATAACTTATACTATCTCCCTTAGACTGGATGGTTTCATTTTAACCCTTCTTTCAAGACCCAATAGACCTTAAAACGTTTCTCTAAATATCTACAGAGTTTGCTAGCCCAGGGATTGGTTACATCCATGGAGGCCTCAATCATCCAAACTGCAATATTACAATTTGAGATTTTAGTGGCTTCATTGACTTAAGTTCAGCAGCCTCCTGTATTCCTCTAAGAGGCTCATAGCTCACCAATAGTCTATTTTACAAAAATAGAACCAGTCATAATAGCACAATTAATAATTGGATTTAGTGTTAAATATTTAGTCAATTAAAAAAAATTAGATTTGGGTTTCTTTTTTATCCAACTTGGATAAAGGTGTAACCATTCGAAAATTGGCCAATCTCGTACAAATGTCTTGCTTTTTTGGATGAACTTCTATTGATTTTTATAGCCTTTTCCATGTTCATGCAGATTGTAAAAGTGAAACGAGTATGTAAAGAACCAAAGCTTTAGTAAAAAAAAGTAAAGAGGAAGTGACAGTAAAGTTGTTCACATATTGATCACCTAATTTGAAAGCTATGAGGAAGTTTCAGTTAGTCTTCATCTTCAACAGCTGTAGATCACTGATTACATGGCTTGGTAGAGATACAAGTCCATTTTAACTTTCTGTTACCTCAATAGAAAAAACTTTCCATTCATATTTTGCTTTCTTAATTGTCTGTTTGATTGTTTTATACTATCCAGTTAGAAAAAGAAATTAGAGCTTACAAAGTCAAAAGAAAGATTCATGAAAAGAGCTCAAAGCGAAAATACCATGATCTCCTGTGAAGAGAGCATGATCTTCTTGATGGTTGTCATGCATGTGATGAAAGTAAGATAATTTTGGCCTAAGAAAGTTGACGCAAAGAGCTGTCGATGCTGTTCAATAATCAAGTACACCAATAAGAGAATAAAACACGCTTGGATCAAACTTCCATATATATTCAGGAGTTGTGATATGTTCCAGGTAAAGATTAATTCTTCCAACATATCAAGTTGGAGATGATGCTTAAGAACCTGTGGGGCAGATAATGTATAATGTTCGTCACAGAGAGTATCAGATAGTTGTTCTTTTACTTTCTGATAGCATTTGCAAATTGTTGACCTCATATCCAATGCCACTCCCCCTTCAGATTAGTAAATGCTCTCTCACATAGCATACCACACTTCTGAATAATTATTCATATATGGTCATATGCAGGGACAATGGAAGGGGTGGCCGTGATTACTACTCTCCGCCGAGATCAGTTTCTCCATCTCCTCTGAATGGTAGGGATTATGGGTCACCTGATGATAGGGATCACAGGTCTAAGAGGTCTGAACGTCAATCTCCAGGTCCTGAGGTTAATGAACAGAGCCCGTCAAGGTCACGATCCTACAGGTCAGTCTCAGTTCTATCATGTTTATTTTTATGTGCTCATCAATCTCACTAGTGACTAAAACATTGCAGTCCCAAGTGAGTGCTGACTGGCAACATTTTTAAATGAGTCCAGAATAGGGAAACCAGCTGCTCTGAACACACTTGCCTCCAATTTTCTGGTATTCCTTCAAATCTATTAGCAAAACTTAGTTTGGCGAAGGTTCTAGATGTGACTTTGTACTTGGTATATGGAGCCTCTGTTCTGGTGGGTCTGAAGTAGATGTTTTTGTGGCCTCTGCTCTAGTGGGTTTTCTTGACTCCCTGTAGTAGATGTTTTTTGAGACCTTTTTGTTCAGAGTCGTGAACAGACTCGTTAACACAATTATGTTGCTGATTTGTGTGTGATTTATGTTTTTCTTTACATTCTGTCTTTTCTGAGTCGTGGTTATGCATTTTAATGATAGTTTTAGATTTTTTTTTTCTATTTGCTGCGGAAACAGCTGGAAGGAAGATATCTTGTAATGCTTTTGAGTGATTTTACTCAAATTCTTGGTACAATTTCTGTATTTTCTACAAAAATAAAATATTTGCATTGCTACCTCAGATTGAAAAAAGAAATAACATTAGAATCTCAATCAATTCGGTCTGTTTACTAAATTCTAAAAAATGAGAAAAGTTGACTTGCTAGATTCAACTGAATCTATTAGACATATGTTTGAATGCAACTGATTTTGCTAGATTCGTCTAGAAATGGCCCAAAGTGGCCAAGCTCAAGTACATGTCTAGTAAAATTGAATAACATTGAGGTGCGGTAGCTGCTTCTATTTACTGCCGCTAACTGCGCCTACTCGATCATTGGCCTTTATCGTTGGGTAAAACTGGTGTGCTGTTTCGAATGATGTGTTTTCTGCATCTTTGAAATATGCCATCATATAACAGATCAAACTGTACCCCTGCTCGGTCCCGATTCACAATGAAAAAGATGTGATCGGCTTCGAGCATCCTGTAGTACCTGCAACGATTTGAAGAATGATTGTGTTAATTTGGGTAATGTGAGTAGAAAGATTGTGAACTAAGCTGAATTCTATGATCGCTCTGATGAATCTCATCGGCAACACTAATTGTTTAGGTCACACTAATCATGCCCGCTTGATGGAACATATAGATAGCAATACAACATACATAAAGCTTTTCAAATTGCATTCATGCTAAGATTGAATACAAAAATGAAAGATGATGATGAAGTGCAGGAGAACAAACCATATTCCTGGTTGTAGAGGATGGCATTTTGAGTCGTCTGCAACAAATTTGTTCGGGTGTTCAATAGGCATGCGAGGATGAGTCATGGATATCGTATTTATAGCTCCATCATTGTCTTCCCAATCTTCATCCCTGCTCCAGTAATCCAAAGAATCACAAATTAGTTTCAGTCCGTAAATCTCATCTGTAGTCTGAACTATACATGAACCAATCTACATATAGCTTGTCTGACTCACCGGTAGCCTTTGTAAGGTAGAAGAGCATTGCGAGGGAATTGGTATTGGCACATCTGCAAGACTCGAAGAAATAACATCGGGTGGATACCCAAAACACTGGAGGGAATTGTGAACCCAAACACCCTTCTTGTTCTCTTAGTCGCATAGCTGAAGTAGAACGTGTTGGGGAAGGTTTGAAGTCCTGAATTAAGCTGGATAGAGCCTTGAATTGTGAGGTCGGGTAGGATCCAATCGCCTGAAGCAAAAGGCCCAGTGTTTCCTAAAAGCAGATCAACAAGACCTGAGATGCCGGTATTCCTCCATCCCATACGAAAATGATCGAATCCAAAGTTGTAGTAGTTCTTAAGCCATGAAATTTCCAGCCAATCGTAGATGATAATACCCAGGCGACAAATCTGGAGCAGTGATATGGGTCTCATAGACCTCCCATCCTCTGGCCTGGTAAACAAGATACTTCTTAAAGAACTCAAAGAACGAACAAGTACATTATTACTTCTTAAAGAACGAACAAGTTACTCACTGCATTCCATCGAAGTAGGCTCTAGTCGTTCCATTCAGTGCGCCGGATAAAGAAGTGAGACTCAAAACCCAGTCCTCGGAAGTGTCATAGCCACTGAATGCCTGTTGCAGCACAAAGAATGTGTGATTCACAAACCTTGCGAAGAAAAAATGAGAGCAAGAAATAGAAATAATACATCAATGGAGAAAGTAAAAACACCTTGTCAGCAAGCATCTGCTGCATGACCCTAACGACCTGAACACCTGCTGAATGGCCAACAAAATGGAGAGGATGGTGTTCATCCCATGAAGGATAGTGCCCTGCAATCCAAGCAAATGGAGTAAGCCTAACAGCTTCTGTTGGACCATCCAGTTTATAGGATCAACAGATTTTTCTATGGTTGGTGAAGGAATAAGTGGGAATTAGGATTCTATTATTTCAACAATTTCAGACTAAGAAATCCAATCAAATCTATCATTTGTGTTTGAGAATTCTCAAGGATTTTACCAAAGAGCTCTATGATCAAATATATCCATAATTCAAATATAGAAAACCAAACATTAATTATCATTTTATGATATCCAAATGCAAGAACTCTAAGGAATTCCTTTCCAATACTTTAATGTCAACTAGAACAGTTTAAGCTTCATGTCCTCTCCAATTACGTTGATAACACTAATTACCTTCCATTTGATTTCAGTTTTTAGTGTACCTTGTTCATAAATCTTCCCAAGTTGTGAATGTCCACAGATCCTGCTATGCTCCTCCCCGTAGTCAACTTGCCCTCCCTTCAAGTAGTAGAACAGTTCCCTTGCCCTGTGCTCGAAGATATCACAAATAGAGGGAAAAAAAAAAGAGGGAAAAAAAATTCATTTTTTTCTGATATTTTCTCCGAAAAGAAGGGAAGAAATGGAATCAATTGATTTGAGAAGAAGTACCTGTCATGGATGCTGGTTAGGGATCCCAAATCCGGGACCAGAACACGCTCATCCTTCTTCTCCGCCCCGGCGAAGTAGGACAAGCCGCCAAGCCGCTGCATCCCAAACAAAAGCCTGATTTAGCACGATATTAATCGCCGAAGAGGCAACAGCACCGTCGCCAAGCGAGACAGCACAGCTCGCAGTGTATACCCCTTTTCCGAATCCAAAGATACCGTGCACCAACACGATCGGAGGCGGCGAGCCCTCGAGCACCACCGGAGGCTGCGTCTTTCCTTCCGTAACCCTCTTCCCGGCGCCGAGGTTGAAGACATTGGGCCGAAAGCAGTCGGTTACCGCCTGGGAAATGTCGGAAGCCAGCGCGGAGCTGAAGATGTACAGCCCGAAAAGCAGGTGTACCGCCGCGCTGACGAAGAGCTCCGTCAACCCCAGGATCCCGATCGACAGCCTCGCCATTTCTGCCCCCGAAAAGAACCAAAAAAATGCGCTTTTTCTGTTGGTTCTTCTGCCGCCTCTTCCTCTTCCTCTTCCTCTTCTGGATTCAAAATTCAAATGGTGAATGATGAAGAACAAGAAGAGGAAGAGAGGATAAATGGAAGAAGGCTCTAAAGACCACCTCCTCCAGCCTTATCTTCTTCCGATTATACTTTTCCTGCCATTTATAGTACAAGTCTTGAATCAACAACTCAGTCCTCTTTCTCCCTTTCCCTTTTTTTTTAAAAGAAAATTTTCAAAATGACAACTTTGCATTAAATTCAGTAATCATAGAATTCTAGAAGTTCCACCTCATCATCCACCAAAATATATTTGCATTTATTTATTATACTATGATTATTTTAATGAACTCTTATCACGACAGAGCAAATGAAAAATGTTTTTCGATTCACCTTGATTGAGAAGGCATTCGTGGCGAGGAGACCTCAATAATATATTCGTGTTTAAATTCAGAGAACAAATCCCTTCCATGTTTTCCCAAGAAATTTCTTGTTGTTTCTCAGTTCCCAATGGATCTTTCTGCCGTGTGTCTGGATAGTTGGGGATAGGGTTCTTGATAAGTCATAGGGATAAACTAAGCTGCCATTTCTCTCTATGAAATTTCTTGTTGCCTGAACATTCCAATGGATTCTTGTTGCTGCAAGTGGAATATAGATATAATTATGTAATGTTTTTTTTATTAAAAAAATTATTTGTGTTTTATACAATAATTAATTGGATGGGGACAAGCAATCTTATCCTCACAGCTAATAATCCAACACAGTTTGATTTGGTTCCTATATTCTTGGTCATGTAATATGCAATACAGACGGGAAAACAAGAACAAGCAAAACATCTGATGATCAGAAACTTACATTATAGATAAACTAAAATTCAAAGAAATTCAAAACACAGTGATACGGTGATGATGAAGGGTCCATCCAATTGTCACGGTGAAGGTCAAAGGAGATCAAAGTCAAGACGGCCACCTCTTAAAAGTCATCTGTCGATCGGACTAGCAAAGACCTGATTCACCCGAGCCGAGATCACCTTTGACTCGGTCATGAGCCGAGCACCCGACGCTCAAATAAGAGGACAAAGAGAACCGGGCCGAGCGACTCTTTCGCTCGGCCTAGCAGCAGATTTGACATCAGCCGAGAGAGTCGCTCGGCCTAGCAGCAGATTTGACATCAGCCGAGCACACAGACAGTGGACTTCCGACCGAGCGGCTATCCCGCTCGGCTCAGCAACAGACAACACTTGGACAGTGGACTTCCGGCCGAGCGGCATAGCATTCGGACAATGAACTTCTGACCGAACGACCATCCCGCCTGGCTTGACAACAGAGCACATGGACAGTGGAAGTCTGGCCGAGCTACTATCCCGTTCGGCCTACTAACGGACACAGCACACTATCTTTCGACATCCTTTTGGGAGCTAATGTCGTTGACATGCAGTATGGTCAGATAGAAGCTCGTACGGCAGAAATGTCCGCTGTCACTTCAGAGATATGCTCAACTTATTAAAGTACTGTGTTAGGAACACTTTACTGGCACGTCTTTTCAAGGAAAGCTTTGAGATGTGTGCCCGTCTTGGGAAACGGGTAAACACGCTACATGAGCCTATATAAAGGGGGTCCAAGCATCGACGGAGGTATGCGTTACATGTGATATTTATTGTTGCGCTACAGTTCTCGTTGCTTCTTCTTCTTGTTTCGTCGAAAACTGACTTGAGCGGAGGGTCATCGCCGGGACCCCTTCCCTGGCTCGGCACTGATATCAGCTGTGTTGTAGGTCAGAGCGAGGTCCAAAGAAGATCAACAAAAATGCCACATCCCCAGTATCCTTCTGCTCGACTTTTAGACAAGATCACATAGTTTGCCAACCCTAATACCAGCCAAATAGTTATGTCGTTTTCAATTATGAGAAATTCAAAAAAAAAAATTGCATAAAATAATGGAATGACGCATGTGCGAATAGTAATTTGAGAACCTTATCTTGTTTGATCCAGCTGCCTGGAGAAAGCAGGGCCTCCACTCCATTCTGTAGGTGGCAGAGATTATTGAATTGATGCCTGCACATGTTTGGGTGGCAAGGTTAACTTAACCAATTATGACATTACTTTAATGGGTTCTTAAAGTATCCCTACAGCAGGGAGGATTGACCATGTAAATCTGACTTGGTTAATAGATATGATCACGCCCCAACAAATCAATAGCAACTATTTCATTACTCCAAGTGTCTGAATAATTCATGAGAAGTTATAGTTTAGACCTGGTCCAGTTTGCTAATTTTTTTTTCCTTTTAGTTTGATTCACTGCTTTTTCTTTGCATAACATTTGCTTTTGTTTGATGTTGGTTAACAACATAACACACCCATTCTGTTTTATTCGAGTTTGGGACTATCCATAGTGAGCACACGATAAAAGGTCAGATGAGGATGTTAAAATAAATAAATAATATATAAGGATGTGTAATAGAATTAATTATGTTAATATAGTAATCTATAATTACACCAATAAATGACGAGCATGTAATAAATGTTAATAACAGTAAGGGTTAAGAAATTGTGTATCTCCAGTCGAAGCGTGGGACGTGCCGACTGTCTTTAGAGAATTTATTACCGCCCACGGTGCAGAGGCTCTCCGGTAAAATCCTCCCAAGATCCGACAACCGCTCGCGTCGCTCGTAGGTGCACTCCAAAACGAGCACCGCACTCGGACTCAACCTCAGATCGCGAACCAAGGAAGAAGAAGTAGAAAGCAAGGAAGAAGGAATGCTTTGCTTTCTGGAGTGTGTTGAGAAGGAAGTGTATTTATACACTTGAAGCAGTGCAGAGGAAGAGACGCACATTCTTCGCATCCTCACGCGACGCGGACCAAACCAGGTGTGAACCAAACCGGACTGGCAAAAACGAACCGGGCCGCCCGTAAGCGCGAGGCCCACGGGCTGGGGATTTGCACCTCTATCGTGTGCGTCGCGTCCGGTTTATAGATTTCCGGTTCGAACCCCCTGAAACCATCTGATTTGGGCTTAGCCCACGCATGCGTGTAGGTCCTCCTTAACTTGACTAAGCTAGCATGGAAGCCTTCCATATATAAAGACTTCTAAGTTTCTTTATCTTAGCAATGTGGGACTAAAGGGAATTGAATTAAAAATCCCAACAGGATGAACATGATAAGAAATAAAAATATTAAAAAATATATATATAATTATGTTTATTGAAAGAAAATTATGAGAGATGTGTTTAAGATGCGATGGACATGTACTTAGACGTTTAATGAATACTCTATTTAGACGATGTGAGATATATATATATATATATATATATATATATATATATATATATATATATATATATATATATATATATATATATTAATATTATTAAAGAAAAATAAATATTAAAAAAATAATATTAATAATAAAATAAAATAAAATATATTTAAATATAGATGATAATATAATAGATTTATGACAGAGGAGACGTGATGAGATAAAGACTGAGTTATTTTCTATGGTTTTTATATATACATGAATTGCATGCCAAGAAAGAAAAGAAAAGCAAGACATCTCCATACATTACTTCATCGTCTCCATTTTTAATGCTACCAACTCTATTGGTCTAAGTTTCTAATCAGAGCATGAGACGTTCAACCATGAGCATTTTGAGAAGTAGGCAACAATTCACGAATTATCATTCTTTTTTAATCTTACTACTTTTTCACGCATAAAGAATTGGTGATGTACCATCTAGAAATGCTAAGCAGATTTAATGCGGTGATAAAGAGGGGTCTGTCCGATACAAATCAATTATCGAGGTAGAGGTTAAAGTTAAGGTGGTCAATGTCAGGATGTCAAAAGCTCGCCTACAGTATCCGAGCGGAGGTCAGTTATAACGGCCGGTCAGGGTAACCAGTGTCCGATTAACAAGAGACTACAACGTCCAGTCCGACAATCAGTGTCCGAGTGGGCCATCCGTCTAGCTTGGATAATACGGTAAGATCGCTAGATGCTCAGTGTGGGATGGCAGGACGCTGAGGAGACCGAAGAGCTTGTCCGATCGGGAGAGACAAGACAAGCTACTACACTCAGTCATTGCAAAGAAGAGCAACTGAGGCCGACAGAGCGGAGGAGTCTTGACCAAGCGACTATTCTGTTCGGCCACGCAACGGGACCATTGTTATATCTCTCGATATTCTTTTGAGAGATAGTGTCGCTGACACAAGGCATGGTCAATAGGCAAATCGTACGATGAAAGCTTCTATTGTCTTATCAGGGATATGCATGCCTATTAAGGTATGGTGTCAGAGACACTTTCTTGACAAGTCCTTTCATCGGACACATTGGAAAATATATCCATGCCTCAAGGAGCATGCATGTCGCCTATCAGGACTCTATATAAAGGGGGGTCCAAGCACTAACGGAGGTATGCGTTATTCACTGTTTGCGCTTGCGTTATTGTTGCTCCGCTTTCCTCTACACTTACAGGGCATCAAGCAGGATATGGAGACGGAGCGGATCATGTATCCGTTCGGGGACAAAACAAGAAGCCGACCGACACATATGGGGAGGCACCCAATGCGGTGATCCTCTTTCATCGAGCATTGTTTCATTCCTCTACCAAGCGGACAAGGACCGAGGGTCTTCCTGGGATGATGCACCTGTTCGGGATGCACGACAAGGGAAGGTACCAAGGGATGATGATTCACCTGAGCGGATCAATCAACAATTCTTGCAGGGGATTCTTGATGACCCTCTACCGAGGCACTACACCCCGTTGGCGATCGAAGAATGCAACAGAACTACCGATCTGGACGACCACTTGGTCAAGTTTGACAACGCGACCACACTTCATCAGTACACCGACAAAGTGAAGTGTTGGGTCTTCCTCACCACCCTCTCCGGATAAGCACAACGTTGGTTCAAGAGATTACCGAACAGATTAATCCATAGCTTCAAGGACTTCTGAGTGACATTTTTACACCACTTCGACAGTAGTCGCCGCCACCAGAAGACAAGCGTCAGTCTGTTCTCCTTGAAGCAAGGGCCCAGGGGAGGCATCAATGGTCTACATCCAACGCTTCAACTAGGTAGCTATGGATATTCCCTCGATCTCTGCAGAAGTATTGGTGAACGCCTTCGCACAAGGTCTCACAGAAGGAGAGTTATTCCTGTCACTCATTCGGAAGCCACCGAGGAATTTCGACCACCTACTCGGGAGGGCCATGGAATATATAAACGTGAAGGAAGCCTAAGCGGCTAGAAGAAAGGAGGTGCATGCTGAGTCCATAGCAGCGCCCGAGCGAAGACCATCGAGTAGCCATCAACCCCCAAAGGGGCCCTGATCGGGAGGAGTCCATCAACACTAGGAGTCGAGGACACATGTTGTGCAGCATGTAGCAGTCGGTCGCCCAAAGGCTGCAAAAGGCAGACATAGATGCTACTATTCTGCTCCTTCCATCAGTCGACGACGCACAGCACACGCGACTGTTATGATCTAACTCCCATTGCAAGCCGATTAGCTCCACGAGGAATTCCAATTTGAAAAGTTAAGTCAAGAAACTTAAGGACATGTTGGAACGGTTCACCTTAGGTTCAAAGAACCTTAATCTGATTCTGGGAAAACAAAGGGTCTTATACAACCGAACCGGACTTGGATACAAGGTTAGAAATCAATTCAAATCTTATTTGTCTTTAGTGTATCGATCAACTAAGAACCTAGTCAAGCATGGGCCCCCAAGTTTAGCTTGACTAATCAAGTTGGATTTGATCAATATTAGATCCCTAAAAATCAAATCCACTACCTTGATAGACCTTATCAAGGTTATGATCTAGGGGAAGTCAATCGAAAGACTATTTTTATTAGATAAATTTAATTGATGTTTGATTTACTGCTCTCGCTTTATACATGCTTAGATTAGGATAAATAAGAACTTAGACATGATCTACACTTGACTAGTTAAACCTAGGATTTTCACAAAGGAATTAAATATTCAATTTCTTTAAAAGGCTGTATGTAGAAGTGGTTGATGATTCAATACCCAAGAAGGTATAGTGCCTCGCCACAGTCTAGAAGCCAATTATTGAAAATTTAAATTTAATTAACTAACTGTTAAACATTAATCTCAATAATTTAAATTTAATTAACTAACTGTTAAACATTAATCTAACTCAAATGTAAATCAAACCTTAGATTTGAATTTAAATTAAAGATTAAATTAACATCTCACAAACTTATAAATTTCCTTCATTGAAAATCTAGAAAATGGTAAGATGGACCTAGGCATAAAATAAAGAGTAGTTAACGAAATCCAAGTTAATTAATTTTAAATTCTTAATTAATTTCAAAAGAATAATTTATTTTAAATTCTTAATTAATTTCAAAATATAATTTTTAATTAATTTTAAAAGTATAATTAATTTCAAAATATAATTTTTAATTAATTTTAAAAGTATAATTAATTTTAAATTCTTAATTAATTTCAAAAGTATAATTAATTTCAAATTCTTAAGTATAATTAATTTCAAAAGTATAATTAATTTCAAATTCTTAAGTATAATTAATTTCAAAAGTATAATTAAATTCAAATTTTTAAGTATAATTAATTTTAAATTCTTAACTAATTTTAAAAGAATAATTAATTTCAAATTCTTAATTAATTTCAAAAGTATAATTAATTTCAAATTTTTAAGTATAATTAATTTTAAATTCTTAACTAATTTTAAAAGAATAATTAATTTCAAATTCTTAATTAATTTCAAAAGTATAATTAATTTCAAATTCTTAAGTATAATTAATTTTAAATTCTTAATTAATTAATTTTAAATTCTTAATCAATTTCAAAAGAAAAATTAATCCTAATAATTTCAAAAAAAAAATTAATTAAGTTAATTATTTTCAAAGTATAATTTTTAAAATTCAAACAATTATTCTTTAAATTAAAATTTAAACTTAAAAATTCAAATTTAATCTATTTTGATATTCAAAATTAAATTATTCTCTTTAGACTTAAATATCTTTCAGAATTCTCCATCTCGTACAAACTCATAAGTTTAACATATTTGATAATTTAAAAAGGGTGAGATAATTATTTTTTGTTTTACTTGGACTCTAGGACCCTTAAAATTTAAATAATTTTTTTAGCATTGATCAAGGGGGAGTGAAAGAAATTAAGTTAAATTAAATATTTTTTCTAAAAATTAAATATTTTCTCAAAATTTAAAGTATTCTTTTCAAAATTTCGAAATAGAGTTCTTTAAAAAGTTCAAAGTATTTTTAAATGGAAGCTGTTTTTTTAGTCTAACTATTTTATTAAAAAAAAGTCTAACCATTTTTGAAAAATAACTTTAATTTTTTTAAAAAAAAAAGTTTAAATATTTCTATTTGAAGAAATAAGTTTTTGAAAAAAAAATTTAACTAAGTTTTTTATGTACTTAACTAAGTTTTTTAAAATATTTTTAAAAAGCTAACTACTTAACTAAATTTTGATAAAGCTATGTATTCAATAAAGTATTGTTAAGTATTTGAAATCATTTTCTTAGCTAAGTATTTTTACAAGGATTTTTTTTTCTAAAAAAGCTAATGAATTTTCAAAACTTAAATTTATCCAAGTTTTTCAAGAAAGCTAAGTGTTTAGCTAATTTTTTTTTAAAAAAATCTTTCTAAAGCTAAGTATTTAGTTAAATTCTTTTTTAAAGAAAATCTTTCAAAAGCTAAGTATTTGATAAAGTATTATTCAATATTTGAAATCATTTTCTTAGCTAAGTATTTTTACAAGGATTTTTTTTCTAAAAAAAAAGCTAAGGAATTTTCAAAACTTAAATTTATCCGAGTTTTTTCGAAAAAACTAAGTGTTTAGCTAAATTCTTTTTAAAGAAAATCTTTTAAAAGTTAAGTATTTAGTTAATTTTTTTTTTAAAAGAAAATCTTTCAAAACTATGTATTTTAAATCCCTTTTAAGCTAAGTGTTTGCAGTGATAAATTCAAAGGAGCTTCAAATTAAAATTTTGAAAAAAAAAGGGTTAGTATTTTTTTAAACTTAGTATCTTTTTGATGTATGTCAAAAGGGGAGAGAAAGGTTAAAATTAAGTTAAACATATAATCTTTGATTAAGGGGAGCATAAGGGAGATTTTTTGTCAAAATATTTTACTTATGCATAAGTTCTTTCAATTTTATCACTCATGCTCATGCTTAAGTTCTTTACATTATTGTTATATTTTACTTAAATTTGAATTAGGTTGCCATAATAAAAAAGGGGAGATTGTTGGTATAAGGTGCATCAGACGATTGAACCTAAGTTTTGATTATAGCAAATGGTCTAAAGTTAAGATTACTTATTGTCTAACAAGTGTAAATAATCTTGCAAAAAAGTCCTAAGTATTCTTAGGTAAAAGTCCTAGTGGATTCTAGGCAGGTGGAAAACCCTAGAGGAAGGTAACCCTAGGTCCTAGAGGGAGGTAACCCTAGATAAAGGAAAGTTCTAACTGCGGTTAGGCAAGGCAAAGTCTCGATGGGTCAAGCACTTTGAGTGAAATCCTAGAGTCGGTGACTCTAGGTGAAAATCCTGGTGGTCGCAGACCAGGTGAAAGTTTGGATGAGTCATGGAGCGAACGTTCAGCATGAAGACCTGAAGTCTCAGACGCTGAGTAAAAATCCAGACGGTCTGGAGGACCGGTCTGACAAAAGGTAAACTCTCATGAGAGGAGTAGGTGAGGATGTATTCCCGAAGAGGGAACAATAGGCGTTGGTTCGACCTAGAGTTTCAGTGAAACTCAAAGTCAGAACAGGACAATCCGAAGCTGTCAAATTCATATTATATATTGTTTATTGCTTGAACTAACGTTGTTTTGTAGAAAATAAGGGTGCTGAAAAAAAGTGGTCCGGGCGCCCGAAGCTGGTCCTAGCACCCAGACCAGCCTCGCCTAGGAAGGGCCTGGGGCGCCTTGGCGATTCGGGCACCCGGAGTCTGTCCAGGTGCCTAGACCGCAAAAGTCATCCATAAGCTGATGTGGAGCACATCGATTGGCCGAGTCACGTAGTCCAAGCGCTCGGAGGGGTTCCAGGCGCCCATAATAGTCGATTGAACGAGCCACGTAGTCCAAGCGCCCGGAGGGATTCCAGGCATCCAAAATAGCTTATATAAGCAGCATTCAACCATGAGCTAAACAACAAAATTCTGAACAACTTCCGCTTCTGTAAGCTGCTCCGGAAAAGATCCTACGACGCACAAAAGCTCCGATAACGATTCTACTGAAGATTTTGGATTTGTAGTTGTCGGTATTCTTTATTTTACAAGTTGTTTTAATATTGTAATTCCATACTTGTATTTATTCGGAGTTGATAGTGGATTGCCCATCGAAAGTACTCTCAAGTGCAGGCCTTGGAGTAGGAGTCGCCACAGGCTCCGAACCAAGTAACTCTTGGTGTTCGCGATTGCTTTCTTTTTGTCTTTTCTTTCTTATTCCGCTGTATTTTACTCAAACGTTTCTAAACTAAAGTGAAAGTCACGAGCACTATTCACCCCCTCTAGCGCAATGATCCTACACTTCGCATCAAAGGAGCTGGCCTGCTTATTGAGCCTCATCAGTTGCAAAGTCTGCTAGACGCTCTTGCCCCTCTCTGCCTTCAGTAGCTCGACACTCTTTTGCAGATCGACCTTTAGTTGGGTTGCCTCGGCAGTCAGCTGCTCTAAGTGCACCTCAAAAACCGCTGACTGACCGCTCGGAGCGCGCAGCTACTAGACTTCATGTTCCAAAAAGGCAAGCCTCTAGCACATGACCAGACTTTTGACCCAGTACTACAACAACAAGGAAATTGTAAGGGCTAAGCAAATAAAAATAAATAAGTACAAAGGCAACGTACATACCCCAATGGACATCTGGGTATGACTATCCGTGAGCTCCCCTGAAGAGATGACCGCCGCACGGGCCTAGGCATCGACCCATATTTGTGCAACGGGCCCTTGGATCGGTATCTGGTGCTCGGGGGTGCGGGACGTAATGTCGTCCGAACTACGCCACTTCTCGGTTGACAAATGGATAATTGTCGTTATTTGTCTATGGCCGCTCAGACCAGAGGGTTCCGAGGTAGCTCTGCCCGTAGACTAGGGCATTGGGGTCGGTTGGATGCGAGACACTTAGGTCGCCGGCAAGGATTGGGGCAGCATGAAGGCGATCAGTGGTGCATATATAGTCCCCAGCGGTAGCCCGAACAACGACGATGTCAGGTCGGATGACAGTGAGGTGTAGAGTCTGCGACTCCTTGCTCGGGGAGAGTTGGACGTGGATGTCTCGCCTCGCTCGGAAGATGGTCATGAATAGGCTTGGGTTGGAGTTTGTAGAGCGGAAGTGGCAAAGCAGGAGGACCCTTCTGTGCGGCGCCTCTTGCGCCTTTGAAGGGGTTCACCGGAAGTGACCGACTCAAAAGCCACCGCGATCGGCAGCATCGAGAGTCGTTTGGGAGGAAGGTCTGCTGAAGCAGCCGCTACCCCACTTGCTGTAGTCTGACTTCTTCCACCACACTGGTCGGTGCTTCCACTCCTTCGGCATCGCCAAGCGAATTTTTGTGCAAGCCGACTGGCTATAGGTCGTGACTCTCCAGTTCGGCTACTGCTGCGACGTTGATCTCAGCGTCTGCAAGTCTGCTCTTGCCGGCCAGACGTGCCCTCAACATGATGCAGGCTGTAAAAAAGAAGACAGAATCAGTTAGATTCAAAGATGAATAAAAGAAAGGGCATACCTAGGCTGGACGAAAGTCACGTGCAGATCGAGCTCAAGTCGAACACGTAAAGGACGCCCTCCAACAGCAATCGATGAATATGATATTTCTGACTGGCCAAACTGGAAGCTGCCTGGAGAAAGTCCGATCGACTTCTATACTTCCCGAGCGATGGGGGATTCATCACTTCCATCTGCAAGCCGGTTGGGAAGTCTGACCGCTCTAGAAAACGAAGAAAGAAGTAATGTTCCCTCCAATACTTATTGGAGGACGACATTTTATCAAAAAAGACTAACCCCACTCAGGCTTGATACAAGAAGGCCCCCAGCTCAAACAATTTGGGGTAACAAAAATAATGGAAGAACCGAGGAGTCAAGGGAATGTTGTGCAGGCGGAACAAAACTACGACCCCGCACAGTAGTCTAAAGGAGTTCGGCACCAACTGATTAAGGGAAATATGGAAGTATTTACCAACAATAGAAAAAAAGGATGAACGGGGAATCGAAGGCCGATGGTAAATTGATCCTTAAAAAATCATAAGAACCCACTGGTGGTTCATGTGGTCGGTCGTATACAGATGGAATGACAATTTGGTAATCAGATGGGAAGTGGTAGGCAGATTTTAGATTTTCAATGTTGTCCCTGTCGAACTTGGACTTTGTGGAAGTATATCAGAGCCCAGGGATGGGGGCAGGAGGTTGCGAAGAACTGACCATCGAAAACAAAGGATTCGAAAAAGAGCAACGAACATATTCAGATAAGGAAAAAGCCTAGAAGCTTACAGAAAACAATCACCGGAGAAGAAGAAGAGATGAAGCATCGCAAAGAAGGCTCGAAGATGAAAGCACAAGGGATGAAGACGATGGCGACGCAAAGTGAGACTTATAAACCTCGTGGTCGATCGCCCTGAGCTGTCCGATCCAGGGTTCAAAAAACTAGGAGAAGATCCGACCATAGAATTTGAAAAGGTGTCTATCATATCACTAGCGGATATCCGTCAGTCACGTCAAACGTGCGACGGCAGAAAGTGGGACACGTGGTGTTCAGCTACTAGAAAACATTAATGAGGCTTAATTAAAAGGTATTGCCACGTGCTTGGCCATAATGATTAAAAATTTGCACAGTCTTCAAGAAATTTGGATGATGTCAGCTACTATGAAAGGACGATCATTCGAGGGGGCGTAGGGAAAGGAGAAATTTCGTTAAGTGTTGTCACTCATCGTCCCGATCGGCACAAAGAGTGCGTTATCACACAGCCGAGCGGCCGATGCACCATCTGCCTTAGGCGGTATGATCCGAGCGGTAGCTACAAATCCAACTAGTGAAATAAAGCCGAACGACATAAACATTTGTTCCGATCAGAAACTTGGAGCATAGATGGTCTGATCAGACGTGGAAGCCATCAAAGACTCTATTGGTCATGTCAATGGGCTTGTAGTCTTCGTTGACTAGATTTGAGAGGGAGGCTTGTGATGCGGCGATAAAGGGGGGCTCGCCCGACACTAGTCAATTGCCGAGGTGGAGGTCAAAGTCAAGGCGGTCAACGTTAGGGTGTCAAAAGGCTTGCCTATAGTGTCCAAGCGGAGGTTGACTACAATGGTCTGTCGGGAATCAGTGTCCGATCGGCAAGAGACTACAATGTCCGGTCGCGTAATCAGTGTTTGAGCGGGGCATCCATTTAACTCGGATAATACGATAAAATCGCCAGACGCTCAGTGCGGGATGACAGGACGCTGAGGAGACCAAAGAACTTGTCCGATCAGGAGGGACAAGACAAGCTACTACACCCAGTCACTGCAAGGAAGAGCAGCTGAGGCCGATAGAGCGGAGGAGTCTCGGCCAAGCGGCTACCCCGCTCGGCCAAGCAGCGAGACCATTGTTATATCTCTCGATATACTTTTGGGAGATAGCGCCGCTGACACAAGGCATGATTAATAAGCGGATCGTACGACGAAGTTTCTACTGTCTTGTCTGGGATATGCATACCTTGTTAAGGTATGATGTCAGCGGTACTTTCCTGACAGATCCTTTAATATGACACATTGGAGAACGTGTCCATACCTCGAGGAGTATTCACGTCGCCCGCTAGGGCTCTATATAAAAGGGGGTCTAAGCACTGACGGAGATACGCGTTATTCACTGTTTGCGCCTGTGTTACTATTGCTTCACATTCCTCTATACTTTTGGTTACTAATTTGAGCGTCGGAGAGCCAACGTCAAGGACCCCTTCCCTGGCTCGGCACTGACCTTGCTTGTTTTATAGAGCGGGACAGCGCGGGATGCGGTCTACATCCAATCAATGTAGCAGACACATCCCCAACTTTCCATCCTCCCGTTTTCGGACAGGATCAAGATCAATGTTCGAAAACTCGGGCTAGGCGGTCGCCTAGGCGCTGCGCGGCAGCAAGCCGCGCCGGAAACCTCCCAGGCGGGTGCCCTAGGCGGCTCTCGGCGGCCCTCGGCGGACTCGGCGGAACTCAGCGGGCCTCGGCGGGCCTCGACCGAGTTATTTTAGGTTTTAAACTTTTAATATTTTGTTCCAAATTTGTTGTTTACGTCTTCGCTGTGCGCCGCTTCGTCTTCCAAATTTGTTGTTTACGGTTGACTTCTCTCATCGTCACTTCGTCGAAGGCTTCGTCACTCCGGGCTCCGGTAAGTTTTTACGTCTTGTTTAGTTAAGCTGTTAACTTTTTTTATTCTTGTTGAGTCATCGTCGCGCAGTCTCCGGCGACGCAAGACGCGTCCGCAGCCGCCGGAAGCGTCGTAGGACACGTCTGGCAGCATCTCGTGAAGCTTCCAGCGGCACTGGAAGCTTTCTGCGACGCTTCCGGCGCCGCTGGAAGCAACGTCGGACTTCGCCGGACGTGCCGGACACGTCCGGCGAAGCTTCCGACGGCGCCGGAGGCCTCCCGCAAGGCGCCGGTGGCGTCCGCGCCATTGTGCGAGTCGCGACAGAGAGACGGGGACGGGGACGACGTTTTTTGTTTTTGTTTTTTTCCTTTTTTTTAGATTTATTAAATTAAAACAATTCCTAACGGGGATAATTTCAAATTCAATAATAGATTGGTTCGTAAAACCTAATAAAATTATCATCCCAATTAAATATATTTTTTTATAATAAATTTTATTAATTTTTATAAAAGAAATTTGAATATATAAAATTATATATAAAAATAAAATTCCATTATTAATTTTATAAGTTATATAATCAGATTTAAATATATAAATAATATACTTACTTTTTTTAAATAAATAATATTAAATATTAATTTATATATTAACAGATTTAAAAATTATAATAAATATTATCATTTATCAGATTTAAAAAAATATATAAAAAATATTTCAAATTTAAAAAATATAATACATATTATTAATTCATATTTTATATAAATCATATTTATAAATTTTATATATTATTAATTTATATAAATCAGTTTTAAAAATATGAAAAATAAATTAAAATTTTAAAAATTCTAATAAATATTATTAATTTATATAAATCAGTTTTAAAAATATGAAAAATAAATTAAAATTTTAAAAATTCCAATAAATATTATTTATTTATAAAAGTATAAAACAGATTTAAAAATATAAAAAATATATTTAAAATTTAATTTATTTAAACAAATATCGAATAAATTTTATTAATTTGATTAAGATATATATAAAAATATTGTCAGACTTGTTAATGACTTAATGTTATTGAAATATTTTGTATTGTATGTATGGTATAATTAAATTTTATTATCATGTTAATATGTTATGTGATTATATCTTGTTATATATAATTTTTTCAGATTATCTGTTAGACTGTTATCAATGGCAAGCAATCCATCTTCGACAACATCTGTCACTCAACCCGAATCCGGGATTCTTAGAAGAAAGTCAAATGACATCGGATGGGAGTTTGGGATATTGATTGATCCTAAGAACCTCGACAAAATTAAATGTAAGTTATATGGAAAAGCAATGTCAGGAGGAGTGTATAGGATAAAGGAGCACATTGGAAATATACCTGAAAATGTATCTGGTTGTCGAAAAGCGTCTCAAGAAGACAAAAATAAGTGCAAACAGGCTATTTTAGAAGGGAGGAACAGAAAGAAAAACAAAATAATGGAAGAACAAGGTTGTAGAGCAGAGGTGGCTATTTCCGTAGATGAAGAAGAAGGTCTTGAAATTGAAGGGATGGATGGAGTTAAAAAACCTCTTCCACTTGGCCCCATGGATAGATATGCATCGGCAATTGCTCCAGAAAATGCAGGCTCCAGTGGAAGTAAAGTGCTTCGCAAAAAAAAATATAAATGAGGCTCTTTTCAAAGAGAGAACTCAACAAGTTCAACAATATGTTGGGAGATGAGTTTATGAAAATGGAATCTCATTTAATGCTATTGATAATGATAGCTTCAAGCAACTAATGGAATCAGTGGGTCAATTTGGATCAGGATTCAAGCCTCCAACTCAATATCAACTTAGGGAGCCACTATTGAAAGCAGAAGTTGAAAGAACAAAACAATTGCTGAAGAAACATGAAGAAAAATGGGCAAAGAATGGATGCTCGATCATAACAGATGCATGGAGTTATAGAAAAAGAAGAAGCATCTTAAATTTGTGTGTTAATTGCAAGGAGGGTACTATATTTTTAGAGTCTAAGGAGTCTTCAGAGGAGGCGCATACAGCTGAACTTATTTTTGAGTATGTTAACAAGTGTGTTGAACAAGTAGGAGCTCAGAATATTGTTCAGATTGTTACAGACAATGCCACCAACAATATGGCTGCAGCTAAATTGATGAGAGAAAAACGACCCGGGATCTTTTGGAGTTCATGTGCAACTCACACTATTAATCTCATGTTTGAAAGTATTGGCAAACTTCCACGATATAAAAAGGTAATTGAGTAGTCCAAGGCTTTTATCATTTTCATCTATGCTCACCATAAGACTTTATCATTGATGAGAAGTTTCACGAACAAGAGAGACATAGTCCGACCAGGAGTTACCAGGTTTGCATCAAATTTCCTCACATTGCAAAGTTTGATTGAAAAAAAAGTTAGTTTAAGGACCATGTTTACAAGTGATATGTGGGAGAAATGTAAATGGTCAAAAACAAACAAAGGAAAATTGGCTTACTGTACAGTGATGAGCATGGGTTTTTGGAATGGTGTGACACTTTGTTTGAAAATATTTGCTCCTTTGGTAAGAGTTCTTCGATTGGTAGGTGGAGATAGAAAGCCATCGATGGGGTTTCTATATGGGGAGCTTCTTCAAGCTAAAGAAGATATCAAGGTGGCTCTGAATAACGCGGAATCAAATTATCAACCTATCATAGTCATTATTGAGTCAAAAATGAAGGATAGACTTGATACATCATTGCATACCACTGTATTTTTGTTGAATCCTTATTTTTACTACAAAGATAGTTCGATTGCTCTTTATGAGGAGGTCGCGATGGGGATTTTTGAATGCATGGAAATTTTGCATGCCAATGAGTTAGATCTACAAGATACAATTATTAACAAGGAATTTTCAAAATATAGAAATAAGACTGGGTTATTTGGGAAAACATTGGCAGCAAAAGCATGTGAAAAAAATGATGATACATTTGATCCATGTGTAAGGTGGAGTACATACGGTGCTCACACACCTAACTTGCTAAGGGTGACATTGAGGATACTTTCATTAACTACAAGTTCATCTGGGTGTAAAAGAAATTGGAGTACATTTCAAGGAGTAAGTTTTAAACTTTCAGTCTACTCTTTAATTAAATTAGTTATAATTTTTAACGTCTATACTCTATATTCAGGTACTAACTATAGTATTTACTTTCTCTGTTTTTTTAGATTCACACAAAGAAAAGAAATAGGTTGGATGCCAACAGGTTGAACAATCTAGTATTTGTCTAATTTAATGCTAGATTGTTGAACAAACAAAAAAGAGAAAAAGAAAGAAATGTTGATGTCCTTCTTGCAAAAGATGCTTCAAATGCACAAGGTTGGATTGTGGATGGTGGGGAAGATGATGAAGTTGAACTAGGTTCCGAGCTCGCTTGGCAAATAGTTGATGAAGCAAGTGGAGCAGATGAAAATCTACAACCCCGAAGAAGCTCTAGAGTGAGAGAATTCCATGAAGATGATTTTGAATCCGAAGAAGAAGACGAGGATCACAATAATGATATTGAGTTTGTGTCCGATGAAGAACAAGTTATTGAAAATTATGGAGAAGAAGAAGCAGAATAAATATGAGTCTATGAGATATTATTAGTTGTGTAATTTGAACTCATTTTGTTAAGACATGATTTATGTTATTTAACAATTATATTTTGCTTAGTGGTTACTAGTTCACAATGCATTGTAATCTTAAATTGAACTATTGCTACTATTTTCCAATGTTCTACTGTTTACTATATGATTATGATAACTTACTGCATGTTCTATTGTTTAACTGTTTCTTTTACTCATATTTACTGAGCCTAGTATATTTCCTTTGTACAAAATTATTAGTTTTCTTTTATAGTTTTTCATTTTTTGGTATTAGAAAGTATGTATTTATTTCAGCATACATAGTTAGATCTTCATTGCTATGAAATTGTTTAAGACAACATTTAGATTTGCATATAACATTGTCCACAGTCCACATGAAACAAGGGATACTGAGGAATCTGCCTAGCGGCGCCTAGTCCCCACCCAGGCGCTGGTCTGCCGCCCGACTAGCGCCTAGCGAATTTTAGAACCTTGATCAAGATCCTTCCTGCAAATGGAGATGCCCACTCTTGCACTCCGGATGAATATGAGGACTCCTTGGTCGCGGGACTACCGTCCTGAAGCTCGGCAGTGTAGGCACAGCCTGCTGAATTCACGGCCAGCCTCACCACTTTACCACCAACGAACATGGTGGATCATGTGGAATACAAGTCGAAACTCTTCAACCCAACTCCAGTCGACAGAGGATGGAGGAGATGGCTTAGATGGCAGACCAGCAAAGCGTCCTAGGAAGAAGGCGTTGCAAATGAAGACGTCAGTAGATTCAAAAAGGAATCCACTGCTATCTATCTAGAACCGGAAGGTCTGAAAGGATTCTGGAATGAAGTGATTAAATCACGCTCATCAATCACTTTGTCGAATGAACTGGAATGATTCCCTTTTGCTGCAGTCTTAACAATCCATTTCTCGATAGGATTCTTGATGCACTTGAACTTCAACTCCATATAAATAGCTTAGCAAGCTCTTCAGTAGTGTCTATCTTCCACCTGTGAAAAGTGTAGAACTTTCGCCCATGTATATCATCATATCACCACTGACTTCTTTAAGGGGTGAACGATAAACTTCAAATTGCGACCTCAAGTGAGTATCCCAATAACCTTAATACCAACCGAAATCCTTCCAATGGAAACTCCCCCACCAACACGACCAGCAATCGCAGAACTCACCTGCCTGATAGGTAAGATTCCAACCGGATGCAGTGAGCGATAGCACAGGCAGCGCCGGCGGCGGGTACGAGTACGGAGGACGCAATCGAGAGGTGGAAGAGGAAAAGGTAGGGTTTTGAAGGGAAGGGAAAGGAATCGAAAGCGGGGACGCGAGCGCCGCCGATCGGTTTCTTCGTCTTTTTTCTGAACTGTCTTTCAATTTTGTATTTATTAACATTTCCAAAATTATTTATTTATTTTTTAAAATAATTTTGACCTTAATAAGAAAGCTATAAAGCGTTCGGAGGGCATTTTGAAATAGAAGCAAAGGAGCAGGGGCAATTCCGTCTCCGGCGAAAACCCCAATTGCGACGCTCTGCTTCCTAGACCGCTGCCCTCTCGCGGATCTCCCTTGCCCTCTCGCTTTCTCGCTGCTTTTTCGTTTTCGTCGCCGGCGTCAAAGGGGGGCGATCTATCCCGTGACCTTCTGCATCCGTCTGTCAGCTAGGGCGCGAGATCGATGGGGACACTAGGGAGGGCGATCTACACTGTCGGATTCTGGATCCGGGAGACCGGCCAGGCCATCGATCGTCTCGGCTCCCGACTCCAGGGAAACTACCTCTTCCAGGAGCAGAGTAAGACTGCTTCTTTCTCCGCCTACTTGTTTCGATCCGGCGATCTTGCTGCGTTCGGTTATTTTGCTTCAGTATCTTTGCATTTTTTTTATTGTTTGTATCACGGCTTTACTGACATTGTTTAGGTTTGAATCGAAATGGTCATCAGAGGATCTTATTTTATTATGATTAGTTTCTCCCTTTCACGTAAAATATTGCCTTTTTTGTACCATAGATTCAAGATTTTTTTTCACGATGTTCTAGAATGAAAAATTTTCAGTTGCTCAAATGTTATCCATGTTAGTGATGTTTTCCCAAAAACTCGAAGACAGGTTAGGAACTTCAGATGTATTGGTTTCTGTAATTGCCATCAAAAAGTACTCCAAAGGTTAAAAGAAATGAGACTTGATACTTCGATTCACCCTGAAACATAAACACATTGGTTGTTGCAGTTTATGGATTTTCTTACCTATGTGCACAATATATCTCTACTATCTTAAACAAGAAACTTGATTATAGCTTATCCAGCATACCAATGAAAAATCCAATTTTTATGACATCATTGAAGTCTATGTATAAGAATTTATCTTTTTTTTTAGTATTCAGGAAATTTATTGAGCTTCTTTGTTGGTAACTGGTTTTTCTTTATATTATTGTTTATTCTGAAGGTAGATGTTTAGTAAAGATACTATTTGTTACAGTTTACAGTCATGTTATTGAACACCAATGATTATGGGTAGATGTTTTGATTGCCATAGGTAATACAGTTTATGTTAGACATTTCAATGAACCAGGACAACTTAAGTCATTTAAAAAAAAATTATGTCCCAGTATGAAATATCTTGTTGTCTAGGACAATCAGTACAGATTTCATTCTATGATATAGTTTGTACCTTGGCTCAGAAACTTTTCTTGCTAGAATTATACTAAGTAATTGTGAGAAACAAATATGTTTTAAATTCATAGTATTTTAACTTGCTAAAATGCTCTCTTATTGCCATTTTCAGTATCAAGGCATCGTACACTTATGAACGTGTTTGACAAAGTACCTAATGTTCACAAAGATGCTTTTGTTGCTCCTAGTGCATCTGTTATTGGTGATGTCCAAGTAGGCCAAGGATCATCAATTTGGTATGGATGTGTTTTGCGAGGTATGTTGTGATTTCAATTAATTTCCAAGTACATATACAACCAGAATGTAATGATGTTTTCATATCTTTTCTTATTTCCTTGCAAAATTCATTTTATTGGCATGAAATTTTGTGACTTAGAAAGGTGTAGGAAGACATGGCAACAAGAAATTGCATTCCTGAATTAATATGCTATCATGACTAGCATAGGTAAGAGGACCCATTACATTATCTGGCTCAATCCAAGTACTAGCACCCAAATGCTCAAGCCCAATATAGTAGTTGCTCACTGGTCTAAGCTTATTGATTCTCCTTGTTAGCCCAAAACTTTAACATGAGACATGGCAATCTCACCCACTTAAGTCTTGATGTCCTCTGCATATACAGAATGCCATATTTTTAAATTACAATTGAGTAAGTAATTTAGGCTGACAAATAAGAATCATATTTTAGGAATGAGTAATTCAAATATCTTACAATCTGTTATAACTTCTGGCTAGTTGATTTGTTTTATTTTATAATTATGCTTATTTTAAGAAATGTGAAGTAAAGGAGAACTGGAACGATCAAATTGAAAGAAAAAAAAAAAGAAGGTTAACCTCTTCTTGTTTACTTGGAAGGATGGAAATGGAAGGAATAGTAACTGGTTTTCCTTTATATTATTATATATTCTGAAGGCAGATGTTTAATATAAGGTGACTATTTTCTTTCCTTAAACTAGCTCATTCATTTTGTTTGCTTGAATCTATGGTGTTCGTGGCTAATTGATTATTTAAGTTATATGCAATCAGATATGAACTATTTAAACCCAAGTGGGATGGATACTTTGCAGTCTGGAATGCACATGAGTATGGCTACACATACACCCAGTATGCTAATTGATTGCATAAGATATGTTACCCATTGACATTTCTTGATTAACTGGGTTTTCCAATTGAGATAGTTGGAGGGGAATAAAAAATATTTTTCCCCATGTGCTTGAGAATTTAAAATGTTATTTTTTTGAGGGATTTTGATAAGACGCAGAAAATTCACCTTCATCTCACACAAGTCTTTCCAGAACAATTCCTCTACAACTCCTTGCAATACACTTATTGCACTGCTTCAGCTCATCACACTAGTGAAATACTATGCTAATGTGCTCCAAAACCCAGCAGAAAAGGGTGAAAAATGATCATGATTTTGGAAGCTGACTGGTATGTCGAAAGTTTGATATCACATTCCAACCAATAGGAGGTTGCAACTGGATTGACTCAAAAATCTAGTCTATATTATTTTACTTGTTAGCGCTCATGTTTATCTTTTGTTTGGTCTCCCACTGAATTCTATTTATTTGACTTAAATCTGTATTTGACAATAACAAAAGCTATAATAACCCACATATTTGTGGTCAGGCAGATGGACCTTTTGCACCATTGAGCTTGTGTAAGACATTATCAGAATATTTTCTAGAGTTTTTCATAAAATTCTTCTTCGACTCCTTTATCTATACTTTGAATAGTTAAGTATCTCACTCTTTGTAATTCAAGCTTAGGGTCATTTTTTCAGAATGTCCTTGCCTTTTTTGATGTTTTTCTTTGATTTACTTATTCACTCTAGTTTAGTTATCATGAATAGTAGCTATACTTTTTTTTTTCTCATTCATACAAATACTTATTAACTACACTAACATTTTGTACATGTTTTTTAAGCGCCCAACATTTTGTACATGTTTTTTAAGCACCCAACATTTTGATCTATAAAGCATAGTTTTATTACATGTAGTGAAGTTTCTTTTGGCAAAAAATGTCAGATGGTGATTACATCCACTTCCGTTTTATTGTTCATATTTTGAGTTTGAATTTCCTTAAATCAGTCTTTCACTCAGGTCCAAGAGTAGACCCGTGGTGTCAAACATTTACTGATTGTCTGCCCTAATGGTGTCTAGCATGTTTCCTATATAGGATTGCAAAAGAGTCTCTTGATTGCATCATCCTACAACTTCAGTATGATTCATTGGAAGAATTTATACATTGCACAATGTTACACAACCAATGATGCATGCAGAAAATCGATAATTTTTTTCTTCTTTGGGTATATGTGTAATTGCCCAAGGATTGTATTAAACATAGATTGATCATTAGAAATTTATAAAATTTGTTGTTGCTAGATCTACTGCTAGTGAATACTTGTTGCAGTAGAAGACAATCAACTTTCAGCTGGACATTTCTTATTGTTAGTTTAACCTTTGATTCCTTTTCGTCTGATCCTTTGCAGGTGATGTAAACAGCATCCATGTAGGATCTGGCACTAATATACAAGATAATTCTCTGGTGCATGTGGCAAAATCTAATTTGAGTGGGAAGGTCCTGCCAACTATTATTGGAGATAATGTCACAGTAGGCAAGTGATTTTAATCATCCTTGGTGATAGTTTATATAAATTGCTTAGCATGTCTTGCATAAGATACTGGGTTATAAATTATTGTTCTATTGTCAACATATTTCTTTCGTTACTATGAATCTGTGTCCAAGCTGGCAGTTCTTTACATCCCAACCATAAAGTTTTTTGTTCAAAAACCTTGCATGTTTTTTCTTTAAAAAAAATTAGGTCAATTCATGACCATATTAAGATTCAGATTTTGGATTCAAGATGCAGATGAATTGCATCTTATAGAGCTCATTCTTGAATTGGTAACTTTATATAGGTCATAGTGCTGTCTTGCATGGATGCACTATTGAGGATGAATCATTTGTCGGAATGGGTGCCGTACTGCTTGATGGGGTACTTGTGGAAAAGCATGGGATGGTTGCTGCAGGATCCCTCGTAAGGCAGAATACAAAGATCCCAGCTGGAGAGGTAACAACTATATTGTCCTTTATGTTATGTTTTTATTTTCAGAAATTAACTTCTCCTGATGCCTTTAAAACCGGTTGCTCTATGTAATGAGAGTATACTCAGTGTGAATGCTAATTTTGTTAGCAATTCTCTTATGTTTCAAAGTTCTAGGTTCATCAAGATTGTGTTAATTTAGTTTCATCTGTATCAGAAATAAACATTTGATCTAACAATTAGGAACTCATCTTTCTTCCAAAAAGTCTTTATTTGACCTACTTTCTATCCGTATTTGATCTAGCACTTCACATATGGTCCCAACCCGTACTCTAATATTCACATATGTGGTCTAACAACTTTAAAGATACGTTGTAAGTTGATTTGGTGAAATTAAGTCTAACTTCAAACAATGATAATATGAGATGATGATCTGATGCGAGAAAATAAATTACTGTACCGGGGATTTATACTAGTTAACATAATTAGAAATAGTTTAAAAAATATCAACATTACGAGGGATATACTCTTGCACTGACCTGACACTGATTCGGAATCGACGATTCGATGGTTCATGGGGGTCGACCCTTAACCTTAACCATCTAAGATGGTTATGATTTATGGTTCGGAACGATCGGTTTATGGTTCGTGCATGGTTCACGGTTCGCCACGGTTCAAGATTATTATATTAAAAAAAATTTAAAAATCGTTAATTCATTAAAAAAGGGAAAAAAATAGCATGTACGTATTTAAGTTGTCTACGTATCTTCTTAGGGTATAGGGGAATCAAATCTCACGTAGTTCTCTTACCTTTTTACTCTTTTATCTTATGAAGTGGCGTTACTCACTTTCATTTCATGTTCTCGTAGTATTTGTTCCTTCGGTATCAAATTCTTTAACTTTGTTATCTGAAAGTTGCATTCCTTGAATTCTTTTCTTGGCTCTGGTCTAATCGTTAAGTAATGCTTGGGCTTCTAATGAGTTGGGAGACAAAGTCGATCGTCATTCATCCAATATGTACCACTAGGGTATAAAGATAATAGATTTCTTGTAAAACTTCTAATTTATATCTAGGGTATAAAGCAAATGCAACTAAATAAATTTCAAAAATTCTCTAAAACTAAATGAGAAGTAGGATAATAAAAACCCGAAAGTTATTCGGTTGCATCATTAAATTTCTTGAAAATTTCACAAATATTACTATAAATATTTCGTTATTGTGAAAATCAATATATATTAGCATTATTAATATTTTATGTAAAAAAATAAACATAATAATTCTCTATATTGAAATGAATCTTGTAACAATTGATATATTGAATTCCAACATGTTGGTACTTCATATAAAAAAATTTTAGGTTTCATTCCATTAATTTTATAAAAATTTTCCTATTGTTTTATTATAGATGGATAACCATAATAGGAAATAACATTTCTAATAGGTTCAATATGATTTACTAAAATTCTTAATCCATTTTGAACACATAAATTTAAAACATGACAAATATAATGAATATGAAAAAATAAACCACCAATAATAGATTGACATATAAATTTAAGTTCTTCAATATTAGCAATATTAGAACTAGCATTTTCTAATGATATTGAAAATATTTGATAAGTTAATCCATATTCTTCTAAAATTAAACATAATAATTGTGAGATGTTGTGAGCATTATGTGATTCATCAAAAACTCTGTAAGTTAATAATTTTTTTGGATATTTCAGGAGCTATCGATCCAATGGCAAGTCACACTCATATATGAATGTACTTGCCAATAATCACTCAAAATATTGGAATATAAAGAAACTTTATTATTTAATTTACTAAATTCTTCAATTAATTTTTCCCTTTGTTTTATTAATCTTTTAATTGTTTTTGTAAGTGTAGTTCTAAGAACACGTTTAGCAGATGGATTAAGAGATTTTTAACAAAATCTTCAAAGTGCATTTAGATCTAAAACTAAATGAAAGATGTTCTACGGAAATCAATCTAACTAATGATTCTTTTAATTTCTTATTAGAATATAAAATAAACTAGAATCACTACTTTTGCTAGTAGAAAATCTAGATAATTATGCTTGAGCACGGTCAATTCCAAATTCCATCAGGTGTTTCACTTCTACGTGTCATTTCAACAACTCATAGTTGTCGTCGACTTAGAATTTGTATGAAGCATTGCAGTGCTTACATTTTACATATAATTCTCCCGATAGAAGACTGACCTTATCAAAATATTTAATAAAAATAAAAGATTTTAAAGGAGGAACTTCCCGAACCTTAGAAGTAATTGCATCAGTACTTTCTTGTGTTTGGATGTCGAAGTCGGATTCTTAAGTTGCTTGGTCTCATCATCGGTAGATTGAATGTTTAGATTCGTTATTTTCTTACCTCTCCGAGATCGAGATGATGAACCTCCTTGTCCTCGGTCTCCTTCCATTGTAGTTGAAACTTGGAAAAGGAAGTCGAAAGTGTGAAGAATTGCAGTCGAAAGCGTGTAGAGATTGCAGAATTGAGAATGAGAGTAGAAAAGATGTGGGTAAAAATAATAAAATGAGCTTTCTATTTATAGAGTTTAGATAGTAACAAATACTAAATTGTAACTATGGATTAAAAAAATGATCAAATAATCTGAACCGTTGAAAAAATATTTAAAAAAAAAATCATCTCAATGGCGGTAGTTCCAACGGTCGTGAACTACCTGTTCCAACAATCCCAAAAAAAATAAAAAAAATTCAACTGCCATTTTGAACCGGCGGTTAATCGCTGATGGACGGTTTTTAGAGGGGCTGAACCGGAACCGGGTGTCACCCTGCCAGGCCAGTTCCAGTTTTTGAATCGGAATTGGGTCAATGGATACCCAGCCCGTTGACACGGGTCCAGGCCGGGTCTGGTTAGGACCCGGCCCAGGGTCGGGCCTAGTTCAATGTATGAATGAAATACATGTAGCACATTTTCAAATAGTCAAGACTAATATGAGCTGATGGCTTGGATCAATCGACAACACCAGATGTCGAATCTGATGGAACACTATTAGTGATACAGTAAGTATTCATTATATTTATTATTAATGGACATTTGTGAATATTTGTTATGTGTCAGGTATGGGGAGGCAATCCTGCCAAGTTGCTGAGAAAGCTCACCGATGAAGAGATAGCTTTTATCGCTCAGTCTGCTACCAACTACGCTAACTTGGCCCTAGTGCATGCGGCTGAGAACGCCAAGTCGTTCGATGAGATCGAGTTTGAGAAAGTTTTGCGCAAGAGGTTCGCGCATAAGGACGAGGAGTATGACTCGATGCTCGGAATCGTCCGTGAAACACCCTCAGAGCTAATTCTTCCTGACAACATCTTGCCCGACAAGTCACGCACCACCCCCTCTCAGTAACTCAGGCTGAGCTAGTTGAGCTGGTTTCATTGTCGACCAGTGTTTCAAGCTTTTTTTTGCAATAATTTG
Organism: Zingiber officinale; assembly: GCF_018446385.1. Taxonomy (NCBI): domain Eukaryota; kingdom Viridiplantae; phylum Streptophyta; class Magnoliopsida; order Zingiberales; family Zingiberaceae; genus Zingiber; species Zingiber officinale. Next base: position 127,440,009 of record NC_055987.1, read on the forward strand.
AAGTCTAGGCTCATTCTAGGACTGGCCTCTCGTCATTTTCACTGCTTTTACGAGGATATTAAATTACTTTCAGTGATCTCGCATGAACCGTGCTTTCAGAGATTCTTGTAAAGCACTCGAATGAGTGCAGAAACCTGCATGGATGTGGCTGTTGGAGTAATAAGCTATATTGTTTCCCAGATAGACAACTCGTGTTCATGTTTTGGTCTTTGGATGGAAAGTTTGTGTTTCTCTGCCCATTTGTTTTGTTTCCTTTATGTGCGTTTGTTGTTTACATTATGTCCATATGCATTTATCCTATCAAATAAAATGGCTGTTGCTATATATATATATATATATATATATATAAAAGAATTTATATTTTAGACGACGCACGCTCTCTATATGAAAGGCACCTTCAATAAATGGAGATATCTTCCAGTGTGAGAGGTGTCCATGCACGTCCCTCAGAATATCAATCCTAATATATATAGGAAATTATTTTTATGCCAAAATGGCTGCTATTGATTTGTTATTTCATCCAAGTATATATATATATATAAAAAGAAATCATCAAAACCCATTTAAATGGCTCTAAAAATTTTTTTGATGCCAAAATGCTTCCAATGTTCTTTTACAATTAAGAAGACCTTTACGGGTCACCAGGAACACAAGCTATCTAGGGTTATAAATGAATCAAATATTTATAAATAAGTTTGATATTTAGTTTGATAAAAATTTATTTATATTTGTTCAATATACACAAGATTAATTAAATAAATAAACTTGAACAATTTGTAAAACTAATAAATAAACTTATACACATGTGTTTAGCTCGTTAACGTTTGTGAATAATATTCATGAACAATATTCATTAATAAGACTCTTTTTAATATGCTAAATAAATAATAAAATAAATAAATAAATTTAAATTATTAAGCTTAATAACTAATCAAATAACTAAAAGTTAGTTTAATAAGACAGGCTTAAATCTAGAGCTCGATAACATCTAAATGAACCAAATTCAAACCAAGCTTTAAATAAGCTTAAGCTCTCCAGGATGTAGCACAGATGGTGGGCACATGGCATCTATGGTGTATTGACCAAGGGTCGATTTTTAGGAACTGACGACCTGAAATTTATCCCATCATATGTATGACGTCTATGTACCTGTATGTACCTCCCTTCATATTCGTAGGACTAACACTAGGAGAACCGTTAATATAGCGGATCTATATTTAAATATACTCAAACTTATAAAAAATAAATCAAACCATGTTCACCAAACCAAGTTTAAACAATTATATCAAAAACTTGTTCATTTTAAACTCAACTTAATTCAATTACCTTATTAAACAAACTTAAACACCCAAAACTTAGCTTGTTTACAACCCTACTAGCATCTCTTCAATTTTCCATCTCATTAGATAAAAATACCCTATAATGTGCTATAATTAGAATTCGAGTGAAGCTGGAGTAATTGCTTGGACATCTAGTCACTACACCATGACTTAATAAAATATCTATTTTATCATTTTTAAATAACATCAAAATTACTATGAGATATTTTAATAAAGGAAAAAATATTAGAAAATATTTAACAGTCACTTTTAAAGTAACAATAGGAAAGCCATCAATTTTATTCAACTAATTCTAAAATAGACAGTCTTGTCTAAATCGTCTACCGGATATATCTAAAACATAATTTATACACACTCGAAAGTCGACTTTTAAAATATTCATCTTGAAAATTGGAGAACAAAGCAGGATAAAAAGGGAGCATAATAACAATTGAATAGTTGGCTAGTTGTTGACAGAATAAATATAGAAGCTTACAACATTAAATGTGGTTGAACAAATGAAAATCTGAATGCAGAATCATCAATCTGGATGTTATCATTCTTGGCTTACCGTAAATTGACACTTCAACAAGAGAAACAAAGCTGCAAGGGAAAAAAATATGGATCTTGCTCTTCCAATCTTGCGATGAGCCTTCCAAGTTTCATTTTAATTGCACATTTATGGCATTGCTTGCTTGTTACTCTAGTTTCAAACCCTTGCCGTATGCAGCGATTAGGAGAGCCTCAGCTCTTCCTGCGAAAACAGAAACAATGTTTCAAGATTTTGAGTTGCCAAAAAAACTATGTATCTTCGATTGAAGCATGGACAAATGTGTACCATGATCCTTTTTCCTTGTTAGAGAAGAGTGCAGAGAGGGGAATAAAGAAGAAGCAACTCTCCTGCTATCCTCCTGTGTAAACAACATAGCAGATAATTAAAAAAGAACCATGGAGATAGAGACCAGAGGATGTTAGGCTAGAATTAAGATTAGAATCACAAAAACATAGTTGAAGCCAAACGAATGTGTTTGGTTCATCAAATACAATAATTATTCCTAGGAACTGTAACATAAATGTTTTGGAATTCCCATGTTTGGGTTGTAGAAATAATTTGTGCAGATTGTGAGACCTGGCACAGAATTAAGGTTTGCTTTGCTCATTCATAATATAGATATATATGATGGTTGAATAGAATAAAAATCTATAATTTTTGGAGAAGGGAATAAATGGGGAATAACTATTCTAGAATGGAGCAAGGAAAAATCATTCATTATGATTTGGGTATGTATTTTAAAATCATTTCAATTCCATAGGAATTGATGATTGAAGTTCATTTTTGTTACCAAACATATAAATATTTATTCTATGGAATTCATAGGGAATGGGATAGTTATTACCATAAACCAAACACACCATAATTTATAGTTGATTTAAACTACAATCAAATTAGTGAGGCAAAGAATTAAGAATTTAGAAATAGATGAGTGATATTTTAAATTCAACTCGAACAGGATTTTTGCTATTAATTATCTCTAGATTCGCTAAAGTACTTTCGATTGAAAGATTTGTAATCCTACATCTGACTGCATTGTAGTGCAGCTATTCAGTGTGTATCACACTAACCTTGGTTGAGGAACTCCGCTGGATACCAAAATGGTCCTTCCAAATGCGAGATACCACAGGCACAACTGAAAACCCTGATGCGACTAAAATCCCTATCCATAATCCATATGTGAACCCTCCACTCCACCACCCCTTTGTTGCAATGAAAGAGAATCAAAGCTACAAGTATTAGCAACAAAAATTCCAACATGATGGAATACAGTATGATATAATGTTGCATTTCCTTTTTAGCAAGAAAGTTTTGTTTTTATCGAGCTGAAATGTAGTGTAAAAAATGAATAGAACAATAATGGGCTAGTCAGTAAGTTATATGAAAATTAATTAGTCATATTAGTACTATCTTGAACAACAATGAAAATGTAGCACAACTTACCAATGCCGATGACAAACAGAGTAATTCAATGTGGAGCCCAGTTCAATTGGGAGTAGCTCAATAAGCAAATAACTCAAATAGTAAGGCCATGAATTTTGTCCCTCAATAAACAATGAAAAAATTAGCATGTTAACATAAATTAGCAGGTTGGAAGCAAGGGGAAGGCATGGAATGGGATGGTAGATAGTCAATAGTTGAGCCCTAAGAAGCTATTGGAGATGGAGTGGTCTGCTTTTGATCTTAGCGAGGTCACTGCAACAACTATGACTATGGGATACAGAAACTGCACTAGGAAATCAAAGAGTGATTATGTAGAGCAGAGAAGGAAGAGGGGCAGCTACATCAAACCCACATCCCCTCAAATTAGAGATCTAAAAGAAGAACCACTAGTTTTACCAGCTCTGATACAGAATTGAGTGTTAAAATAGGACTATTATAAACAACATAAACTCCATGCATACGACTCCAACTATTGACTAACTAGCAAGTATCCCATGTGGACTAAACCTATATATGCTGCAACCATATAGTTATTAACTCTATTGATAGAACATAAATGTGACTTTATGCATTTGCCTAGAGACCCCATTGCATCAGAAAAATATTTAACACTAGCTTCAACCAAGAATTAAAATGCAAGTAAACTCTAGTGCAAGCAACTAAGTAAAATAATTGAGGATAGAATTTGCTATAACAATAGAGATCCATAGTTCTATAGCATGATCTCATACTATCTTCCATTCTCTGATATGGAGTTATCCCTCCTATAGTCACATGAAACATATAGTAAAGTTGATTGACCGACCATATGTCACCATGTAAATACAGATGCATGCTTTTCCATGAATTATTTTCTTTTTCAATATCATTCGCAACACATAAAGAGTCAACAATCTTCAGGAAATTATGCAAGTTAAGGTATAGATACCACTAATATGAAGTGAACAAATCAATTGATATTGAATACCTGTTTTCCATCTTGCGGGTAAGGCATAGACTGCTCAATAAATGCTTTAGTACCTAAAATAGAAATTTTATATTAGTCAACATCAATTTATAAAATTAACTCCATAGAAAATTTTACTAGAATAATCTAATATTGTCATTGTTGTAAGAAAAGAATTACACTACCTGTTTACGAAGTGGAACTTATAATGTAAACAAAGTGTAGCTTTATCAGTTCACCTTTCAGTATATGTGACTAGTAATGAAGCCTATTTATATCTTTACTGAATTATTTATTTGGTCATATTTTTTTTTTCTTTTTTACTACAAAAACTCTAATTTTCTATGCTATTTAACATGGCAAGAACCCCAAAGAAAATTAACTCATAAGCATTAAAACTACAAACATATTCAGTAATTCCAGTATCCAGTTTCTGTTTTTATAACTCACTGAATATGTTCAATCATCAAAATTTAAGAGTGAATTAATGATTTATAAAAACCAATTTAAACATAAATTCCAAACATTAATAAGTGGAAGTAAGCAATCTCAAGAAGCATCAAGCTAGTGCTAGATAATTTAATTTGCAATATCATGAGTGCACAGAAATTGCATTGACAAGCATGCAGTTTATACAGGTAGCTACAAAAGAACTGACTAAACAGGAACTAGGATAGACTAACACACTGACGCCAATTGTACTATAAATACAGACTTCGTTGCTATGAAATTTGGATCTGAGACTTATGAAGGTAAGAACTGTTATAACAAACTCGAAGAATGGTATGAAGTTCAGCAGAAAATAGTAATTGGACTTCATGAAAATTGTTGACATCATGCTATTCAAAGTTTTTATAAAATTATGAATTTCTAAAGAGATATTTTTTCCTGCTTCATACCAAGTGGTGCGCCAAATGTTTGCAGCAACTGAATCATGGATCTTGCATCCAAGCGCTTTCGAACTCTTTTTCCGACCAATACTTCCATGTTTGGAGTATCAAACACCTGCTAAATGCTAGCAGTTGTTTGAGCAATTAGGAAGGACATAAGCATGGCAGTATTGCAAATATAACTGTTCTTGAACACACAACGTTCAGTAAAGAACTGTGCAAACTATAGGAAACCATAGTATCAACATAGATCAAGAAAAGCATTTATAATACTCAAATTCTTTCAAATTCCTCCTACTAGGTCATGCCATATGAAATTGTCCAGGCCTAAGTTTAACTGAGAATTATCCTCCAGGCACATAGATGCATATTCACAAGCTAATTCTTAGCTTTGCAGATTTTAAAACAAAAAATCATACACTAAGACCCAAACATATTTAGATTATAGAAGTTCAATCTGAACACAATAGATGTGTCCTCAAATGAATACTTCCAAATATGCTTTTCTATTTGAGTGAATGGTGGATGTAGTCCCAACTAAATAGACTAAAAGAGTGGTTCTTTGCCAAATCAATAAACCATAAACATTGCATGATGACCTCTTTCAAAGAGCTTGAAGCTGTATATTAAGTCAGGTAAAGACCAGAGATAATAGTGTAACCTTTTTCGCCTTGTTCATGATAAAGGCTATCCAGCAACATGTTGAAAGTAATTGGAGACACATGGACCTAATTAAAAATTTAAGATTGAATGGGAACATCCAACCAACAATTTGCTTTCAGTAACTGCAGAAGAGAAACAACATGCTCCATGTTTCATAATTTCTAGCTTCTTGTATTCCTACAGGTATAGATAAAAAGAGAAGATATAATCTGATAAGAAAAATAGGGAAAGCTATTCAGCTTCTACAAGTTAAATGTCCTACAATCTTCTATTACTTGGCATGACAAATCTATTGTCTGCCACATAAACTTACAAGATGGAAAAATACAAACGACTATTCATCTCACCCTTTTGCATCGCATGCTTGAAATTAACGTCAAAAGAATGACTTTACCAAAATCCCAGCTTCCACAAGGGTTTTCACGAACATGCAAAATAAACTTTCCCGCAACCCTAAGAAACTACCTGAGCAGAATAACCAGAAGCATCGGGTTTCAGCAAAGCCACAGCCCCCGAACCATCAGGGTCGATCCCAACGGTCCACCCCGCGACGCGATCGCCGCTCTCAGCCTCCTCCTCGGCGGCAGGGACGACCTGCCGGACCCTCTCCGAGAACGGGAATGAGAGGGAATCCAGCCACTCCTCCTTGAGCAGCGCGGCGTCAGTTGGCCCGGTCCTAACCCTAGTGGAGTGAGCGAGCACGGTGCTCCGCCTCCCGCTGGGAAATAACTGGTTGGCGCCGGTGATAGCGAAGGCGGAGCCGCAGAGGCCTCGACGGTGGACGGCGGCGTAGCGGAGGGCGGAGCGTAGCGCGCCCATGGAGGCGGGGGTTGGGCGGGAGAGGCAAGATGGGAAGCCAATTTGGATGCTCGCCATTGAGAAACAATCGAAAGCAAAATAATAAACGGCAATTTACAAAAAGCGCAGATTGAGATTTAAATTTACTTTTAGTTTGATATTTACTGAAGAACTTATTTTTTAAGTGTTTTTTCTATTTTATCCTTTTTGATAATTTGATTTTTTTTATCGTTTTCTTTTCTTCATTATATTTTTCTCCCTTTTTTTTTTTTTATCAAGAATATATCGATAATATTAGTCAATTTTTTCATAAATAAAAATAAATAACGAATAATATATTTGAACTTTTTGTAATTTCAGAAATCCACTGGAACTAAAATGAGTGTAATCGGAACTCTCTAGGTCGATCAGTGGATTTTGGTCAAAACCCACCGATCGACCTAGAGAGCTCCGATTACAACCATTTCAGTTTCTATAGATTTCTAAAATTACAAGGAGTTCAAATATGATGTTCATTATTTGTTTCGGCTTTTTATATATGTTAACATGTAAAATCAAAGAATCGGCAAAAACGCTCACGTTGGGCCTGATATGAGTGCATATCAGGCCCAACATGGGGGTTTTTCGCCGATTCTTGGATTTTACATGTTAACAGCCATAAAAATCCAAAATAAATATTGGACATCATATTTGAACTCCTTGCAACATCAGAAATCCATAGGAACTGAAATGAGTTCAATCGGAGCTCTCTAGGGTTCCTTTGACCAAAACTCACTGATGGACCTAGAGAGCTCCGATTGAACTCATTTCAGTTCCTATGGATTTCTGATGTTGCAAGGAGTTCAAATATGGTGTCTAATATTTATTTCAGATTTTCATAGTTATTAACATGCAAAATCAAAGAATCAGCGAAAAAATCCCACGTTGCGTCTGATAAGGACTCATATCAGGCCCAACGTGGACTTGATATGATTCCATATCAGGCCCAACTTCTATGTTACAAAAATTTAATATTTTTATTGTTGTAGATTTCAGTTTCTAGTATGTTTCCTTCCGCACAAGAAAATATTGGTATGTAAGATTCATATGTTTCATTCTGAATGAATTAGTAAGTTCTTGTTAAGAATTAACTAAATTTGTTACATCCTAAACTTTAAAAATGCACTTTGTTGGCCATTCTAAATACTTTCAATTTTGGTAACAAAAAAAGAGAGGGAAAATAAAACAGAGCTTTGAAAATTTGTGAAAGGTGGTTGCTTGAATGATGTAAGGATCTGACTAACATGCAAGTTTAAACTAATTTACTATCCTCTTGTTTTGTTGGATTAAGCACAACTGATTAAATTGCACCTAAACGATTAATCATCTAGTCATAACCAAAGTTAGCTATCTGTTTTGCAGCTGTCACAGTCGGAGATATTACCACAACGACAACCTTTTCTCATAATCAATCTTTTTATTGTTTTTCATATACACAAAGCATGTATAATCTCTAAACTCAATCGGTAAAAGGTACATTGAGTATTACCGGGTCACATGTAAACCACGACTATCAGAAAAGGTTGTTGAATTTTTGCAACATGGAAATTGGGCCCTGATATGGAATCATATCAGGTTCACGTTGGGCCTGATATGATTCCATATCAGGCCCACGTTGGGCCTGATATGAGTCAATATCAGGCCCAACGTGTAGTTTTTTACCAATTCTTTGATTTTGTATGTTAACAGCTATGAAAAGTCGAAATAAATAAGAGACACCAAATTTGAACTCCTTGCAACATTAGAAATCTATAGGAACTGAAATGGGTTCAATCAGAGCTCTCTAGGTCGATTAGTGGGTTTCGGTCAAAAACCACTGATGGACCTAGAGAGCTCCGATTGCACCCATTTCAGTTTCTATGGATTTCTAAAATTACAAGGAGTTCAAATATGGTGTCCATTATTTATTTCGGATTTTCATAGCTGTTAACATGCAAAATCAAAAAATCGGCGAAAAAATCTCACGTTGGGCCTGATATGGAATGATATCAGGCGTTTTTGTCGATTATTTGATTTTGCATGTTAAAATTTATAAAAAGCCAAAATAAATAATGGACACCATATTTGAACTCCTTGCAATTTTAGAAATCCATAGAAACTGAAATGGGTACAATCGGAGCTCTCTAGGTCCATCAGTGGATTTTGACCGAAACCCACTGATCGACCTAAAGAGCTCCGATTACACTCATTTTAGTTCCAGTGGATTTCTAAAATTGCAAGGAGTTCAAATATGCTATTCGTTGTTTATTTTTGCTTCTTTAAATGTATTAAAATGTTATGAAAAAATTGACTAATATTATCCATATGTTCTGCTAATAAAAAAAGAGAAGAGAGAAAAATATAGTGAAGACAAGAAAATGATAGAAAAAGTCAAATTGTCAAGAGGGTAAAATAGGAAATGCACTTAAAAAAGTGCGTACTTTGATAAATACCAAAATAGTGTACACCTTTTGATAAATTTAAATCCACATCAGCCGAGCGTGTGAAACAAAAGAAACAAAGGCGTGTGAATAAAACAAAAAAAACGTAGGCAAAACCTAGCAAAAGTCATCTCCCTCGCCGAGCTCGGCGGCTGCCCCTCTTCGAAACCTGCCTCGACCCACCATCCGCAACCCTCGCCGCCACAAGCAGAGCTCCCTCGTCGAGCTCTGCTCTCTCCCTCGCGAGATCTCTCCCTCGCCGACCTCTGCTCTCTTCTCTCCGCGAGCCAGCCACCAACCGCAACCCTCGCTGCCACGAGCAGAACTCCCTCGCCGAGCCGCAACCCTCGCCACCAAACTTAATCGAAGATGCATGTTTTGTACTAACCTTCTTTGTCAACTAATCATATATTATTCTGGAAGATTTTTTTTCTTCTAGTTTTAAAGAAAAAAAGTGTTACTACGTATATTTGCTACAAATGTTTGTTTTTAATTTATCTTTCTGTAACCTTTACTCTTTTTTTTCATCAGGAGAATCGATCCCTATAAGATTGTTTCTGAGCCCCTATGAGTTAACACCTACATATAGCAACATCAATAACAAGTTCAGCGTTAAATATTTCTTGAATCTCGTTCTTGTGGATGAGGAGGATCGGCGATATTTCAAGCAGCAAGAGATCAGTGTGTACCGCCTTCAGGAAGCTCCTTGAAGTTTATCGTTGCAAGAAAAGCATATATATGGCTTTGTACAAGGGATAGCTTCTGATTTCCTCATGACTATTGTAAGGAAACGACTGAACCACTTATTTGTGAATTTTAAAATTTCTGTCTTACTATCGTCGATGTATTCTTTAGTCGAATCCTGTTATTTTTATCGTTCTTTTGCCAGGCTAAAAAAAATGCTAGAAAACACTAGTTTCGATTGAATGCTTGCTTGCGAGTTGGGTAGAATAAGATGGCATTTGGGAGCTGCTGCCTTTTCTTTCGATACATTCTGTGAAAACCCCTTCCTATTTAACTTCATATTACCATGAACAAACCCCAAGCACCACCAACTATGCAATCAACCGGCTCCTTCACAAATGGCACCGCCCTGCCAACAGCTCATAGGGAATAATGGAAGAAGAGGAACTAAGGATTACGAAGGGGCAACATAACGATCATCAAAACTAAGGACTGAAGTGACTCTTTCTTAAATTTTCAAACAACAAAGTGTATAGAACTGAGAAAATGATTGTTCTGCTTGTGTGTTGTTGGAAAACAAAACAAACAAACAAATGAGCAGGTACTCGAACAGATCAACAACACACTTTTGTGCTCCTTCAACTTAGATTTGTACAAGGAATGAAAGAGACGACAACAAGCATGAAAAATCAAATGAAAGAAGCAACCATCAACAACTCTTGCAAGCTGATGGCCTCTCTCGATCGCACGTTCTCCTCCTTTTTTTTTTTTTTTTTTTTTGTTTTACTACTTCAAAACACCTTAAAAATCCACTTCACAGTAGATCGAAATGAGCAAGAAACAAAGACATCAACGAACGTAATAGCACTGTATACTCAACCTATCGTATGTCGTATTTATATATGTGCATGCCTGCCTGAACTCACGCCCCGTGCTCTTGGTTGTGGCCCTTCGACCTTCGAAAATGAGAGCTCCCTTCGTAATCCTTAGTTCGGCAAGGGAGCTTTGCTTGTGGCGGCGAGGGTTGCGGCTGGTGGCTGGCTCGCGGAGAGGAGAGAGCAGAGCTCGACGAGGGAGAGAGATCGGCGAGTGAGAGAGCAGAGCTCGGCGAGGGAGCTCAACTCGTGGCGGCAAGGGTTGCGGCTAGTGGGTCGCGGCAGGTTTCGAAGAGGGACAGCCGCCGAGCTCGACGAGGGAGATGACTTTTGCTAGGTTTTGCCTGTATTTTTTTTTGTTTTTTTCACGTGCCTTTGTTTCTTTTGTTTCACGCGCTCGGCTGACGTGGACTGCACCGCACGACACCGCACCAAACGAGCCGCAGCATAAGAATTCTCTCTCTCTCTCTCTCTCTATATATATATATATATATTTCTGTATATGAGGAATGTTAGCCTGCGGTGTATTTCTTGCGGTTTTGGTGCGGTTGCCTTCCTGATCGGTCTGGTGACCGATCAGGGAACCTCCTAAGGCCTCACCTCAGACGAATCCCCTTTTGTAAAAAAAAAAAATTGTATATTTTTTAAAGTAAAAACTAATAAATATATTCATTAAAAAAAAATTAAAAGAAGTAATTATAAAGTTTAAAATATTATGAATGTTTTTATAAAGATGTCCCCCCTAAAAAAGAGAAAAATTTGCACGAGAGTAAATCAATCTTTTCTTATTTCTATTTCCCTAAACCTTAAGCTTTTGGAATCCACTTTTGTTCACTCTCAAACTCTTCGCCGACACTGATAGCCATCGTCTAGCATCATCGTTGTCGCATCGCTGCTCTCATCCACCGATACTACATAGTAATGCATACTAGGACGAAGCCACTCAAGGGTGGTCCTGGGTTATAGCCCAGCCATTGAGTGGCTCCATCATCCATGACACCAAGTAAGAGAGAAACAAACACCATAATTCTCAAGTCTCAATCATAAATACCAAGTCAATGAAAAAAAAAACATAAGCTACTTTATTTTCAATTATTTTTTTTATTAATTCAAAATCTTTTAATTTACTTGTAAATTGGAGATATGACGATTGTGAGTCCTTTGTATTTTTATAAAAAATTTTGGCACCCTATAATTTTATTTTTAATTCAATTATATATTTATTTAATTATTATTTTTATTATAATTATAATACGAATCTCATTTTTCCGATCCAACTTGTAATATGTTTGTTTGTTGTTTCCTTAGCTATCAGCTAAGTCTGGCCGTGGACGGTAACTATTGCTTCTATCCTCTTCGTCTTTGACTTTGAGACAATGCTCCAATTCTCCTTTAACTTTAGTTGTCACTCGCTCCGCTCCTCTCGTCATCATCTTCTACTCGTCCTCTCTTGACTACATCGTCTGCCTTCTCAGTCTCGCTTACTCGTCCTCATGTCTTTTCCCTGTCACTGCTTGTGGCCAGACCCTCACCCCCGAGGTACAATTATCAACATGATTGCTCTGAACCACTATCATCTCCAAATTTTCAATATCTACGAGTTGGATATTAATACTGATAAATTAACTTAACGATTTAACAAATAATAAAAAAAATATTTTTTAAAAAAATAAAATTTGGTGAAATATAGGAAATAATGAATGTTAATGTGATTGCACGAAATGAACTCATACTTCTTGTATGACATCCTTGGTAGACTTAATCAATTTAGAATTAGCTCAGTCCATCTCTAATTCCTGGATCCGTCCCTGAGTGCATAAACCCTTCAATTTAAATGAAAATTTCTTACTTGAACTAAAGGAGTTTTTTTTTTCAACGGGTCCTTTAAAATCTAGGACCTACCCTGAAACATACACACTCATTCGGTGCACAGTACTGGGTGACTCTTACAACTCTGGGTGCCCAGGTGTGCCCCAAGCAGCCCGATTCAATTTTGAGAATCGGGGCACTCAGAGTTGTGAAGGTCACCCAGGAGTGTGCACCGAACGGGTGTACAAGCTAACATATATATATATATATATATATATATATATATATATATATATATATATATATATATATGTTGCAGACCACCTGCTACGGACTTGTGTGCGCCCTGACTCGAGGCATCTCCAATGAATTAGAGGCACCTTCGTCAAATATTTTTATAGAGTTGAGGCGCCTGCATCAAATCCAGGCGTCTCAATTCAAATTTTTTAATTAAAATTTCCTAAATCTTAAACCCTAAATACATATATTATATCCCGATAGCACCTAAAATTTTTTTAGTTTAAATTTTTTTATCTTTAATACTATAACCTAACCCCTAAACCCTAAAGACAAAATCTAATTAGCTTAATTCCAGAGCTTAAAAAAATAAATAAAATAAATGTATCTAAAAAAAACATACGAGATTGAATTGAGGCGTTTACATTTGATCTAAACGCCTCAACACTATATAAAAAAAATTGACTTGAGGCGCTTATGCGGCTCCAATGCATTGGAGTCGCCTTGAGTCAGGGCACGCATGAATCTACAACAGAAGGTCGCAGTGTGTGTATGTGTGTGTATATATATAGTTATGCTCTATTGCGTACAAAACACTTTGCGCCTGTGCACACCATAGTGATCCAAGCGCATGGATTCAATTCATGCACTTGGATTCAATTTTTTTATTTTTTAAATCAACATTTCCTTAAAGATGAACTCTATATATCCCGTGAGCATCTATAATTTTTTATCTTGAACACTATAACCCAAGAGGGAAGTCTAAACCCTAGAGAAAAATCTTATTAGCTTAAACTCATTATAACACAATCTCTAAATCCTAAAATGTTAAACTCTAAATACATATAATATACCCCGTGAGTATAATCCCCAGAAGAAACGTGTTGCAGGGTCCGATTGTAACATCTTGGCAAGGACCGCTACATCTCCAGAACTCGGGTGTAGTGCTAAATATGCAAGAGTTTACGTTACAGGGTCCGACTGTAACATCTAAGCAAGGACCACTACATCTCCATGAAAACTTGGGTGTAGTGTTAAATAGGCAAGAGTTCTCACACCATAGGTTGGATAAGAACAAATATGATAAGAAAACTAATAATCTAAGATTTGGAACATGGAACATAGGAACTCTTACTGGTAAATCAATGGAGGTAGTAGATATGATGATTAAGAGAAGAATTAGTATTTTGTGTGTACAAGAGACAAAATGGACAGGCGAGAAGACAAAGATGATAGAGAACTCGGGTTTTAAGTTATGGTACACTGGAAAGAGTAAAACAAGAAATGGAGTGGGTATTATTGTCGATAGTTTGTTAAAGGATGAAGTTGTAGGAGTATTTAGAAAAGGGGATAGAATTATAGCCCTTAAGATAATAGTGGCGAAAGAAACTATGAACATAATTAGCGTATATGCACCACAAGTAGGATTAGATGAAGCTATCAAATCAAGATTTTGGGAGGACTTAGATGAAATATTACAAAATATTCCACCAAATGAAATAATTTTAATAGGAGGTGATCTAAATGGGCATGTCGGAGTGAAAAAATGAGAAATATGAGAGAGTACATGGGAGTTATGGGTTTGGAACGAGGAATGAGGAAGGGAAAACTATATTAGATTTTGCGATAGCATATGCCCTTATATTAGCTAATACGTTTTTCAAGACAAGAGAAGAACACTTAGTCACATTCAAAAGTGAGAATAATAAATCGTAAATTGACTTTCTTATGGTTAGGAAGAAGGATAGAAAGATTTATAAAGATTGCAAAGTCATCCCTGAAAAAAGCTTAATTACTCAACATAGGGTAGTAGTGTTGGATATACGCCTCAAACATAGTATCAATAGAAAGAAAATATATACAATTTCTAAAATTAAGTGGTGGAAGTTAAAGGATGAGAAGCAAAATATATTTAAGGAGAAAGTAGAAGTACAAGCATTAGGTGAAATATACAATGACTCTAATACAACATGGGATAAGATGATATCAAAGTTAAAAATAGTAGCTAAGAGTGTACTCGGTGAGTCAAAGGGACATGCACCACTAAGTAAAGAATCTTGGTAGTGGAATGAGAAAGTACAAGAGAAAGTGAAGGAAAAAATGAATAGCTTATAAGGAATTATACAACAACAACAACAACAACAACAACCAAGCCTTTTCCCACTAGGTGGGGTCGGCTGTGTGAATCCTTTTACGCCATTGAGCTCTATCTCCTATTATATCATCATCTATATTTAAATAAATTTTATCTTGTTTTATTGTTGCTAACCAAGTCTTTTTTGGTCTTCCTCTTCCTCGTTTTATATGCATGTTTATCATAGTTTCACATCGTCTAACTGGAGCATTTATTGGTCGTCTAAGTACATGTCCATACCATCTTAAACGTGTCTCTCTGAGTTTTTCCTCAATAGATGCAACTCCTACTTTCTCTCTAATGCTCTCATTTCTTATTTCGTCTATCCTCGTATGTCCACACATCCACCTTAACATCCTCATCTCTGCAACTCTCATCTTCTGCTCATGTGCTCGAGTCATAGCCCAACATTCAGCTCCATATAACATAGCAGGTCTAACTGTGGTTTTATAGAACTTATCTTTAAATTTAAGAGGTACTTTACGGTCACATAAAACACTCGACGCTCCCCTCCATTTCACCCATCCTGCTTGTATTCTATATAAGACATCTCTCTCAATCCCTCCATCATTTTGTAAAAATGATCCTAAATATTTAAATCTCTCGGTTCCAGGCAACTCGTCCTCTCCTATCTTAACAATTGTTTCATTACTTCTAATATTGCTAAACTTAAATTCCATATATTCCGTCTTTAATCTACTAAGGTTAAAACATTTCCCTTCTAGTGTTTCCCTCCAAGATTCTAGCTTAGCATTTACTCCTTCACGTGTCTCATCTACCATATATAAGGAATTATATATTTGTAAAAATGAGGAAAACTTAAAAAAAAATACAATAGCCAAGAAAGAAGCTAAGAAAGTAGTGAGTGAAGCAACAAATGAAACTTTTGAACGGTTATATCAAAAATTGGATACAAAAGAAGGGGAAAGAGACATTTATAGAATAGCTAAAGTGAGAGAAAGGAAAATAAGAGATCTTAGTCAAATAAAATGTATTAAAGATGAATGTAATAGGGTATTAGTAAACGATTGAGAAATAAAAGAGCGGTGGAAGAGGTATTTTCATCAACTTTTTAATGAAGGTTTAGGTGACCAACTTAACTTAGGTAATTTAAGTAGGTCAAATGAGCATAAAAATTTTAATTTTTATCGTAGAATTCAAACTTCAGAAGTAAAATAAACTTTAAATGAGATGCACAATGGAAAACTCGTTGGACCAGATGATATTCTGATAGAAGTATGGAAGTGCTTAGGGAAACAAGATATTGAATGACTTACAAAATTATTTAACATGATATTGAAAACGAAAACAATATTTGATCAATGTAGGATAAGTACTTTAGTTCCCTTATATAAGAACAAGGGAGACATACAAAATTGTGCAAACTATAGGGGTATTAAACTAATGAGTCATACTATGAAACTTTGGAAAAAAATAATAGAAAAAAGATTAAGAAAGGAGACCACAATGACAGAAAATCAATTTGGGTTTATGCCTGGAAGGTCGACAATAGAAGCTATATATCTTCTTAGACAATTAATTGAAAAATATCGGGAGCAAAAACAAGATCTACACATGATATTCATTGATTTAGAAAAAGCTTATGATAGAGTCACAAGAGAAATTATATGGAGAATTTTAGAAAAGAGAGGTGTTAGCATAACATATATTGAACTAATTAAGGATATGTATGAGGATGTAACGACCAGAGTAAAGACTTCAAACGGAGTAACTGAAGCATTTTTAATAAAGATAGGGTTACATCAAGGATTAGCTCTATGCCCCTATCTTTTTACATTAATTATGGACAAACTCACTGCGCATATTCAAGACACAGTACCGTGGTGCATATTGTTTGTAGATGATATTATTTTGGTAGATGAGACACATGAAGGAGTAAATTCTAAACTAGAATCTTGGAGGAAAACACTAGAAGGGAAAGGTTTTAAGATTAGTAGATTAAAGACAGAATATATGGAATTTAAGTTTAGTAATATTAGAAATAATGAAACAATTGTTAAGATAGGAGAGGACGAGTTGCCCGCAACCGAGAGATTTAAATATTTAGAATCATTTTTGTAAAATGATGGAGGAATTGAGAGAGATGTCTTACATAGAATACAAGTAGGATGGGTGAAATGGAGGGGAGCGTCAAGTGTTTTATGTGACCGTAAAATACCTCTTAAACTTAAAGGTAAATTCTATAAAATCGCAGTTAGACCTGTTATGTTATATGGAGCTGAATGTTAGACTATGACTCGAGCACATGAGCAGAAGATGATAGTTGTAGAGATGAGGATGTTAAAGTGGATGTGTGGACATACGAGGATGGACAAAATAAGAAATGAGAGCATTAGAGAGAAAGTCAAAGTTGCATCTATTGAGGAAAAACTCCAAGAGACACGTTTAAGATAGTACGGACATGTACTTAAATGGCCAAGAAATACGCCAGTTAGGCGATGTGAAACTATGATAAACATACATATCAAACGAGGAAGAGGAAGACAAAAAAAGACTTGGTTCTCAACAATAAAATAAGATAAAATTTATTTAAATATAGATAATGATATAATAGGATATCAAGTTCAATGGTGTAAAAGGATTCATATAGTCGGCCCTACTTAGTGAGAAAATACTTGGTTGTTGTTGTAATACCCCATGAGTATATAACATTTTTAATTTTGAACACTATAACTCAAGAGAGAAGCCTGAACCCTAGAGGAAAAATTTTATTAGCTTAAACACATTGTAATCCAACTCCTAAATTTTAAAATATTAAACCCTAAATACATATATAAAAAAATACTGAATGAATCCAAGCATCTGGACCAGTGTCGTGCATAGATGCATGACAAAAGATCCGCAACAGAACACTTTCGCGTGAGTGTGTGTGTATATATATATATATACGTGGCAGGGGGATTGACTTGTGATGGGTGGGTTGGTCATTTAGCAAGGCGGAATAGAGCACGATGATTCATCATTTTGACAGATTGAAAATTTTTCATTCCAACCTAAAATAGATTGTGGGTTAAACAGACCAATATGAGCCCATCAAAAAATTTAAAAATATATAGAAAAAATTAAAATTTTTAAGTTTAAAAATACGGATTAGCTGGGTTGATCATACTTAGAAAAAAAAAAAATACTTTCCTTGTATCTTAGTCAATTTGATTGCATTCCATAGGCATGTTTAGATGCATCATTTGCATCATAGTACGCTCAATGTTTGTGACAGACTTTGTATGTGCATGTTATCAAATTTTCAACTTGTTTATTATATTGTGACAGACGTTTTTTTTATATAATTAACTATTAAAATTAGTAAGTATGAGCATTTGAACAAATAATTAAAATACAAATAAACTAAATTGATTATAGATGTACAATTAGAAAATAAAATAAAATTTACAAATTTTGAAAAACTTCCTTAAAACAACATTGTTGTTGAATTTTTCTAGTTGCTATCACTATAACATATCAAAATTTTTAGACCCCTGGGATTCGTAACTCTAGAAACAATGACATATAATTGACTATGATTGCTAACTAAAAAAATTGCAATCGAAAGTTCTTCCAAGATTGTTTGAACAGATGACATTGAAATAGTGTTAATTAAATTTGGGGTCTTGCAAATAATTAAAATTACCTATTACAAAATTCCATGATTTTATCCAAATTCCAATTTACTTTAATCTTAGTAACATGGAAAATATTTGAAAGACGTACTCCACCCATAAAACGTTTTACTTGACACATTTGAAGAATGATAACAACCGGTTCTTCAACCACTTTTTCCAAGTATATCGTGATGTCATTGACAAAGTCTCCCCACAAAGTACATGATAACCTATTGTTCCTAAAAATAGTAAAATACAAGATTATTAAAATACAACAAATCAAAAAACCAAAATCAAAGTTAAACACACTTATTCTGAATATTCTAAGACAAAATCAAGAAGCTGTGTAAGACGACAACCAAATTATCTACTTTGTGGTGAGTCTCATGTAACCATTTTACCAATGACATCTTACCAATGACATCTCATATAATCAATTAATCATGAAACACAAAAAAAAAATTAATATAACAAAAAGTATGGTCTCATCAATATCTATGTTCTTCAATTCACTGAAGGACGTGAACTCATACATCATAGATGGGAATGTATCATCAAAAATTCCGCATACGTGATTTTTTACAATAAAATTTATCTTGCATTTGTTTGTTGTTATCTTATACTTCATTCAATTCTCTACAACAATGATATTTTTTATAAAAATACATGACTTTCTTTAAGAATGGGTTTCACTCTCTCCATAATTGGATGTTTTATTGTTTCATGTATATGTTTACCCTACCAAAATGTAGACAGTGTAAATAAATAATAGTAAAAATGTAAAAAAAAAAAAATCAAACAAATATGCAAAAAAATAATTAGCATGCCTCTTTATCATGAAAGACACATTCCAAGCTACAATCTTTTTATTTCCATATGCAGGTAGATCATAACAACTGTTGGGACTGAATTCGAAATTCAATGATCGTGTTTCTATACTCCTATGCACAGTGAAAATTTAAAATTTTATTTATGATTTAACAATTAAATCAAAGGAGTATTCGTATGATTTTTAAAACAAACATAAGAATGATCTTTATCTAAGCATGCAATACAATCTAATTGTATATGTAAGATCCTAAAAGCATAACAAAGATAAACTATCATGTGATTGATTCATATAATGCTCATTTAATCATTTTATTTATACATGCTAAACTATCTAAAATAAACATATTAGATCAATTAAGCATAACATAAATAAAACTATTAACATACATTAACATACATATGAATAATAGTATAAGCATAAACATACTTTCCAAACAGCTTGTGTTTGGGATGACTCCAACTATTCCAGTTGTAGAGAAATAACTCTTCGTTGTTGTCACGAGCTCGTACTTCTTTCGTCCAATCCGGTCCACGACCGGAGTTCTCTTTCCAACACTTGATTGCATTAGAAATCAAATGTTGTTTTTCATCGAGACGGTCAAAACGATTTCCTCAAAGATGAGGAAGGGGCTGCCCATACCCTTCACAAGGGGTTGTCTAATAGTCCTCAACAAGGGACTACACCTTCTAAAATTTTGCAAGAAGGCGAGTGGCAACAATACTTCTCAAAGAGGAGAAGCAACAAGAAGATGGGACTTTTCTATGGAAGAGATCTAGAGAGAATATCTCTATCTTCTTTCTTTTAGAAGTGGCTGTCAAAAACTTGCTATCGAATCATTTCTTCAAAGAACTTGAGAGGTAAGTGGCTGCTCAAACTCCAAGTAGAGAGGAAGAAAAAAATGCGGCTACCGAAGTTTTACAAAAAGAGGAAGAAAACTTGCACTAAACTCTTCAAGCAAGAAAAACGTAGCTCACGTAACTTTCCAAAAAGAGAATAAGAGAGCTCCATTTGTTTTTTAAATTTTAATTTCTCAAAGAGCAAGCCAAATAAATAAAAAAACGTGGAGTGAGTAGAGAGTTGAGTGGGGAAAATGGATAACGTAGTGGAGGGAAAAAGAAATAAAAAACAACAAAAGAATTTGTTTTCCTTTTCATTACACGTTAAACCAAGTTTCCTTTTGTTTTTTTTTTTTATTTTATAAATTTTCTTCTCATGATGCAATATAATTATAATTGCATTTTCTCTTGGGCTTTAAATTTCAAAGTCCATTATCTAATCCATCTTTCTCTATTGGACTTTTATAATTTTTCTAAAATCTAATAATCCAAGTCCATTGTAATCATATCAACAATCTAATATCGTTGACACGACAAACGTATTTACTCGCTATTACAATAATATAAATCTAATTTATAGAGTTTATGGGGAACTCTTTCACTCTCCTTATTTCTATTGATTGGAAATCATTCTAACATTTGATCATATCAAACTTTATTTATTAGTACACTGTTTGATCACATCAAACTTTATTCGTCAAATTCAACTCCTTGAATTTGATTTTCTCAACGAGAAATAAGGAAATCAATACTTGTGTAACCCTCAATGGTTCAGGGATATAGCTAGCAGTGGGTTCACAACTCTTTGCGATTCAAGATTATACTTATCTTTTATTTGGCATATCCTTAATAGCTTTATTCTCTGATTAACTCTTTAATTATAGAACGTCAAAACTAATTCTGATTAACATCCAATGAATCATGGTAAGAGCGTCTAGCAGCACCACCCCATGATTCCCTAGGTATCACTGAATAGTGCCTATAAGAACCAGTCGATCATGATTAACCTATAATAACCAGAGTCATGGTTTCTATGTGCAACAAGAATCTATAGAAGTTAAGTTAGTGGTTTATCATGCGATGAACTTTCAAAGTTGTTATTTCTCCAAACCTAGGGTCCTCACACATGATAAACAAAGGGACTGCATATCTTGTAGTTGTAGAAAATTTGAGTTCGATGACATTCCATGTAGACATATGTTAGCTTTTTTCGTATTAACTAAGTGTTTCATCTACCTGATAAGTATACAAAGGTTGGAGCAAGATATTCTTTGGGGAAACAAAATTTCATCAATGCTTCGGAAAAGATTTTAATGTCAAGACACTCGAGGTTATCCAATAAAGCTTCAGTATTAATTAATGATGCATCTTTAACTGATGAGGTGACAAACTTTTTGGATGAACAATTTGATTTTGTCTACAGTAGAATTAAAGAGATAAACATTAGTAAAAAAAGATGCGTCAATGGAAGTCAAAGGAAGAGATCCATGGATGAGGCTCCTGTTATTATTGATCCATCTTTAGTAAGAACAAAAGGATGTGGGAAGAGATTGAAAACATCAAAGGAGAAGTCAACCTCAAATTCCTGACTATGTCATGAATGCGGATATCGAGGTATGTCACATGACAAGCGAAACTATCCAATTTTACAACAAGGGTATGTGTCGATTAATTTTACATTTGTATGATAATTTTATTTGCAAAACAGTTCCCTAATGCAATTTATATATAATCATGTGTCTTTCCAGATCAACTATAAATAATCATCATAACAGCGATGATGACACATATGAAGAAGAATTGGCAGATATAGATGGTACTATCAAAGTTTTATTAAATTATAGTAGTTGATTGATTGAGAAATTGAAGTTAATAATTCCCTTTATTATTGCAAGTTCTAATAGTATGCGCTAGGATGAATAAATGTTTAAAAAACAACCAAGATTAGTATACAACAAATCACATTGTAAGCAATTTATCCTACAAGCCATACCTTATGCTTGTTAACCGGTCTAGTAGCTTATGCTTAACATTTGAGGTGCTTTTATTTTGTACTAAGAAAGTGCTTGGATTATTACGTTTTTCAAAATTACTTCACCTAATGCTTTTCTACCCTATCATGTGAAGTTCCCAAGTATCCCAACCCTTGTACTTGCTTATATAATACGATTTCTTTTATAAAACTAGTGTTTTATGTTCCTTCCTAACTACCTTCTTTTTTTTTTCATTTCACAGGAATCAGGATTTGCATTTAGGTTAAGGATTTACACGTGAAATCCTTGATTTTTTCCCTCTTTGGATTAAGCACCAACTTCACTTTCAGTTGTAATATGGAATTCCTTTGCGAACATGTTTAGTGCCTAGATTTATCACTCAAACATACTCAAAAGTGATTTATGAATGCTCATGTTTACATTTTTAGATTAAATATTTTCTTCCATGAATGATGCATCATGCTCTTTCATGTATCTTTTGAAGTTTTAGATGGCTTGTCATGCATCTCAATTATATTTGCATAGTTTAAAAATTAAAGTATTGTTTTAGAGTTTGGTGAGTGTGTGATTCGAATTTATTCATAAGATAAATATAAATAATATTTGCATATTTAAATCAAATTTATTATAGAGCAAACAACAATAAAAGAAGTCGTTTGAATGATTCATTGATATAATTTTATATGAACATATGCTTGATATTTTTTTTTTTTTTTTTTTTTGCATAAAGAACATTTTCATTGGAGGCTCAGATTTGCCTTCCTTGTCAAATATATCAGGAAATCATGTGGCGTGCTTCGGTGTCACCGATTAGGCCTTCAATTGCATGGTTTTGTTGACAAGTTAGATTTTGACAAACATCTAAAGGCTGAGGCATCACTTATTGCTATGTATGTAAAGTGTGGAATAGTTGGCAAAGCCTCGCAGGTGTTTGATATTTCTGTTGTTAGAAATATTGTTATGTAAGTTCCTGTAAATTATAGGACCAAAGATTATGATAATACATTGATGATAATTATAGGACTAAAGATTTTTGTTTGATTTTTCCATGTATTGTGCATTGATACAGAAAGAATAATACGTTGGTAATAATTATTCAAGCTAAATTTAATGCATTTTGGCAAGGTGAAAAAATTAATATAAAGAAAAGATTGTGATTGGGTTGAACTAATCGGACAAAGATGTCATAAACAGATATTGTAGTTATGTAGATCACATTGCAATTTCTCCAACAACATGTCAAATTGTATAACAAAATGAGTCTCTCCAAATCTTACGACTAAGTGAGTGCATTAAAATTTATCAGATAATATGGAGATTATCTGCACAAAACTAGTTATGTAGATCACATCATACAAGTACCTGCAACAAAAAAACAATAGTCAGCACCAAGTATTCAAGTTGTTTCAAGTATATTTTTGAATAAATAGAAGTAAAATTGAACAAAGCAACAGGTGTCGTCGTGGAAGTGCCCACAGTCTGGCGGTGAAGGGCACCTGGTAGCGAGGGCAGTCCCAGTCGCGGCGAGGGTTGGCGTCTAGCGCCGAGTCTCACCTAATGGAACCTAGCAGCTCCTTGTAAAGGACCGACAGCAGTGCACGGTAACAACATGGTGAGGAAAGAAAACCAAAAGAAAATAAAAAACACATAGGAAAAGTTGAAGAAAAAATAACTATGAATTGTTAAAGATTCTAGTGTATGTATACATTAGCATAAGAGAAACAAATCAAATATGCTAACAATGGCAAAATGTTTATAACTAAATGATATCTATCAATCATGGGAAGTTGATTGTCGGGTCTTCTGTGAAACATTGGATTAAGCGATTGAAATAACTTGGAAACTTATTTTATAAAAATTCAAACTATGGACTATTAAAATTAAATCTAGAACTTTTGAGAAAATATTTCATATAGAAATTGAAATTGGTATGGGAAGTTAATTTGCCGGATCTCACAGGGATGAAGAGTTGGGCAGCGATGACGGCGTGGGGAAAACCTAGTATTCTGGTTGCTCCCAATGAAGGATGGTGGTAACAGCGATGAACGATGGTGTTTGAGAGGAAAACCTAGCTTGCGACGAGGGGTGTTTGTTGGTTGGGGCAGTCGGGGATGAGCCGGCTCGTGGTGCAAACGAATTGAGCCGGCTCGTGAGCTTTTCAAGTCGGCTCAAAAAATATTTAATTTATATTTAAATTTATCAAATTCGAGCCGAACTCGAACATGTTCGAACTTTTTTCGAGCCAAACTTAAGTCTAAATTATATTATTCGATAGTTCGCGTGCCGCTCGCGAGCCTTAATATTTTATTAATATAAGTTAAATATATATTAAATAAATAAATTTTGAGCCTTTCGAGTAGCTATTTTCGAGCAATAATCGAATAGTTTGTGAGCATGTTCGAATCTTTCGAGCCGAACTTGAACCTGAGCCCTAATTCGAACTGAACTCGAACAAAAAATTATAAATTTTTTGAGCTTCAAATCGAGCTCGAACTCGAATATACCTATTTCAAGCTTTAGATTTTTTTACATATTCGGCTTGATTCAATTCGTTTACACCCCTAGATGAGACGCCCATCCCCGACTGCCACAGTGGCAATCCCAATCAGCAATTTTTTTCTCATTACTTTACTTTATTTATTTATTTATTTTCTTCACCTTTCCTTTCCTATCGTGTTTTTTTTTTCAATTTTCTTTTGGTTTTCTTTCCTTCATCGCCTCTGTCGCCTCCATCTTCGCCTTTGCCGCCAACCCTCTATCGCTGCTGCCGAGCGAGACAGGACTGCTTTGGCCACTAGACACCTCTTGCTGTCGTTGCTGTCGCTGCCCTTCGTTACCGCTACCACCGTCCTCCGTCGTTGCTATCATCATCATTGGTCACTGTTGTCGGGTGAGACCCGACGCCAGACACCGACTCTCACCGTGACTAGGACTGCCATAGCCAACCAACGCTCCTCGTTACAAACTAGGTTTTCCTCTCAAACGTCGTTGTTGTCACCGTCCTTCATCGGGAGCAACCAGCATACTAGGTTTTTCCCACGTCGTCGTCACTACCCAACTCTCTCGTTGTTGCCACTATGGCAGTCGGGGATGAGCGTGTAGGGGAAGTTACGCAGCATTTTAGGATAATATATATATATATATATATATATATATATATTGGTTGTTTTCTTAAATGAATTATATAGTATTCTTGATATTAGATGTCATACCATAAGCTGGTGAAGTTGCCTTCGAACCTACTAGACGTCAAATCCATGAGTCTATTGAATTTTTCACTTTAATTTTAAGTTTTAGAAAAGAAAAAAAATTCTCAACTCGCAAGTCAATCCAAGCTCATCGCGGACCGACCCAAGTGGGTTGTGGGCCCAGGTAGGTTGGCCCACCTACATCCGCCTTTAAATAAGTTGATAAAATTTCAAGTCAACCCACTTAAATTATTTGGCAAGACAGGTCAATCCAATGAGCCCAACTCAAATCGACGATTCTACTTCTTGTTGCTCTATCTCCTCTTGGTCGATCTCGTGATCTTGCACATGTTCACTTGTTGGCGGATATTGGCATGGCCTGACCCCTTTGATGGTCAAGTCAACATTGAGCTGAAAATGGAACTCGCAGAATATGTGAGGAAAAGACAAAACACTGAGAGAGCTAGTGTGGCTGTGTGAGGGAGAAGAAGACCTCCAAATAGGAGAGAAAATTATACCTTTATATTGTTGTTTATAATGAGAGCACTAACAGTAGTAAAATTGTACCAAAACAGCAAGCATACAGTAAACAGGTAAATAAAAGAGAGGTCGAGAAAATGTATCTCTGGTTGAAGCGTCGGCGTGCCGACTGTCTTTAGAGAATTTATTGCCGCCCACAATGCAGAGGCTCTCCGGCAAAATTCTCCCAAGATCCGACAACCACTCGCGTCGTTCGTAAGTGCACTCCAAGACGAACGGCGCACTCGGACTCAACCTCAAATCGCTATAAGTCAAGCCTCAGGACAAACTTTAGGTAAAGGAAGAGTACAGAGAGAGGGAAGGAAATAAAGCAGATTGCTTTGGTGTGTTTGAACCAAGAACAGAGGGAGTGTATTTATACACTCTGAAACAGTGCACGAAGCAAAGCGTGTGTCACTTCCGCTTCCTGACACGCTGGTGCGTCGCTTCCTCACGCGCGGGCGCTGCTTCTTTTCGTGCAGGTAGATGCGCCGCTTCCCTCAAACCAGTCTGCCTGCAAGCGCGAGGCCCAAGAGCTGGGGATTTGCACCCCCCTGCGCGCGATGATCGCGTGCGTCGCACCCGATTTATAGATTTCCGGCTCGAACCCCTCGAAACCACCTGATTTGGGCTCAGCCCGCGCATGTGTGTAGGTAGGTCCCCTTAACTTTGCTAAGCAAGGATGGAAGGGCTCCATATATAAGGCCTTCCAACCTGTCCTTGCTTAGCAATGTGGGACTAAATGCATACATCTATGCATTATAAAAAGCAATGAAATAATTTGAATTAAACTCAAAACTCAACATATTTACCTTCACCCGCCCTTATATAGTTGAAAGGGATGGAGGTCCAGCGGGCTACCACTTGAGTCAGGAGACGACTAAGTCAACGAAAAAGGGTCAGCTGCCAAGGGAGATACTGGTGGAGTCATACGCTTGTCCTGCCCATTAGCTAGATATCACATCTGGTACAAACTGCCCCGTCATGACTTGTTATGGATCATAAGATATGGTGGCTACAGTTGTCAATGTTATATTTGAGAAATGTCGTAAGACAATCATCTTATGGCAGTACCATTTATTGTATAAATAGAAATTCACTATTTGAGTGCACATCTCTATTTGTATGATTGAATCTTAAACTTATTTATTGAATATCCGTAATACGATTCATAGCGTGAAAGAATTTGTGATTAGATCACAGCTAGTGAACATCTCTATATGTAGAATTATGAATTATTGAAATAATCACTAGCCGTTGAATTGATGAGTTTGGACATCATCAATTCTGTGAAACTAGCATGTGTTATACTTCTTGATTTATCCAAGCAGCTATTACTCACTAGTTAGAGACATTGCGATTTTGAGAGTTAAATGTGGATACGAATTATGATAATTAGTTTATTGGAGTGACCTATTATGAGATTTCATATGGTTCTCTACATATATAGATATGTCAATGAAGATCTCATTACAGCTCGAGTGTAAGTTTCCTTTGACTTGAGGTATTCAAGTTACCTTTTTCATGAATATTTATACTTTGACATTTTAAGTAAGATCTCCGTGGAAGTGTGAATCCAGAATGATTGAGTATAAGTCAAAGTACCCAAAGGTATTTAAATAGCCATCAAAGAATTCACCACTCCTTGTAAAAAAAGATGTTTATTGTATGACTAATTATCAGGATTGTTACTCAAAGTCTTTTGTCAAAGCAATACATGTCAAGAGTATATTCTTGGATATATGTCGAAGTAATTTGAATTCGTAAGATGAGGAAGTATTACTTAGGCTAAGTGTGACGTGCGGACTAACACATAGACCTTGTCCTGAACCAAGTGGGTATAAGATGAGTGAAAAGAACGAGATGCAACTCACTATAGCTGCTGAAGGGTTGAGAAGTAGTTTTGAAATTAACTATAAATTTTCAGTTAATTGAGGATCATAATGTACTATTAGGTGTCACTCATGATCGATCCATAATTAATAGTTAATTATGGATGACCAACATAAACTGAGAAAATATAAGGTCACACACACTACGAGTTTATCTGAAAGACATAAAACAAGTTTGAGAATTAGATTCTCAGATCGAGAGAAATTTAGTTTGGTTGGACCCGACAAAGGATAAATATGGAAAGAGTTTGACGCAATAGAAGTGCGGATGAGTCACGTCTTTTGAAGATGAGTTGGATTCTCTTTGGTTTAATTATAAACCAAATTAATTTGATTTTAATTAAAAGAGTTTGGTTAATAAACCAAGGGGTTTGGTTTTGAACCGTACTTAAGGCTAATAAGAGATTTATAGAGAGTGGATTAACAGATTGAGTTTTAGACTTGTTCCTCTATAAGAGATTTATAGATTGATATGGGTTTAATTTGAGAGAAAAATTAAGTTTTGGCTCCCTCTTATTTCTTTCTTTGCCGCCGAAGGAGATCCAGCGTTGCCGCCCAGATGACGCCAGTCCCTGCTGCTCCTCCGGCCAGGTTGCGCCAACGTGTTGCTGTGCCCCAACGTGTTGCTGTGCTCGTTGATGCAACGAACCATGCCTCATGTTGCTGTGCTCCAACGCCAACGTGTTGAACAGCAAAGCAAGTCACGTTGCTTGTTGTTGATAACCAATTGGAATGTGAAGAGTGTCACGGTCAAAGCAACTCACGTTACTGGTCACCAAACCAATTCAATTGTTGAATTGCTTTTGGTCAATCACGTTGCTTTGATCAAAAACGTGTACAGCAACTGGAACGGGAAGAGCAAGGGCGGAGCCACACTTGGATAGGATGGACTTCCACGCCACCATCTATTTTTAAAAATTTATAAGTAAATCTTATCTTCATTTTATTTTAACTCATATGATTTATAGTAATTTTATTTCAATCCTTATTTTTTTTTTAGTATTGAATTGTTAAAAATTTTAATTTAATCTAAATTTGCCCTTATTTATTACTTCACCTCCCTACTTGTATTACTATATCTATCACACGAGCAGCCCATGTCGTTGCTTTCCTTGTCCCTCCTCTCATGCATCTAATCGTGACTTGACTAGCATAGTCACGACAAACTTTCTCCTTATTAGCACGCTATATATGTGGGACATTGCTGCAGCCGCAGCCGTGACACTGTTGTCGCTACCTTTCTCCCTGAACACCACGGCATCATATTCATTACTATCCCAATTGATAGTTTTGTCATCACTGTTCTCCCTGCCACAAGCGACATCGATTCCGTCCTATCATCACGACTCTACCTCAACGATCATCGTCGGAACACCAATGCCGACGATCAACCTTAATTAATTTTAAATCTTGGCTACGTCCCTAGACTGAACAACAAGTTGCTCACCTTGCTGATCAAGCATGTTGGAACGTGAACATGAACATCAACTCCTGAGTGAGTAACTTATGTTCAAAACAACGAGGTTGTAGCCTCCAAACGACAACAATAGTCACTTATGTTCAAAACAACGAGGTTGTAGCCTCCCAACGGCAACAATAATTGTTGTCGTTCACCTCGATCTGTATCGTCGGATTGGTTCACCCGCTAGATACGAATCGAACCGTGATCATTCTCTCATATCGTTCAGTTTCTCCACTTTGGCTAGTATTGAAATGGAGAATCGACTCGGGCTTTAGAAGTCATCTTGACGAAAACTCGATGTGGATACAAATAGAGACGAAACTCCGAGTGTCGCTTGGTTGATTCCAATTCCACTTCTTACTCCTTACGAGGCTAGTAAACCCACAAGTATAATTTATTATCGTTAAATTTTTTTTATTTTATGATCATATCTAACCATGTTATATCCTTGTATATGTGATATGTGTGATATAATAATATGAATTATTATATTTTTTATTTCTACTATGTATGTTGATTTGGGCAGGCTGACTGGCCCAAACAGGTTCCCCGAATATATCAATGCCCATATTTTTAGTATGCGATTAAAGCGGAGATTGTGGGCGAGAGAAAATGGCTCTATTTGTCGTAGTCGCTAATAAATGGTAAACCTCTCCAAGTTTGGCAATCGATCGGAGTCTCATTCCCACACTGCACTTCTATTTTCATGATTCAAACAAAACACATTAAGTAGAGATGAATCCTTAGTCATAGCTGATTTACATACTCCAATGTACAACTCTTAGTGTTCAAACAATTGTTCTCTACTTCCTTCAGTTCCATGAGCTATTAGATCTAATTTCAGATTGCAATCTCTTCTCATCGCGAAGAGGAACACCGAAAAGCTTGATACTTTTGTCAACCTCTTCCATTGTTATATCAGGGAAGCTGGTTGAGCCTTCATTGTCGTGCCATTGCAATCGGGAGCTCGATCCTGAATAAGGAGATGAGTCAATGACTATATGGTTTTGGAGGAAGTGAAGAACGCCATTGTAGAGCCTCTTCATGTGGGTGAGTTCAGACAGAAGGGAGGAGTTCCTCCTCCTTAGCGACTTGTTGTCTTCCAAAAGAGCTGAAAGGAGGCCCCGATCATCGTCGTCATTGTAGCTTATCGCGGAGAGTGTCAATGGTGGTTGCATGATCCAACCATTGATCATCTCGTGGTGGAATTGGGGGTAGTCTAGGGGAGCTTGAGGGGCCTTTCTTCGGTGGATTTTTAAGAGCAAATGCTTTGCTCCTTTCCTGAAGAATTCGTTGCCAAATTCCCACCTATCTGCCATAATCTTTCTGAAACCCTACAGTGGTTGTTAACATGGCAAAATGTATCAAATGTATATTACTCTTTCTGAAATAGTTCGGTTTTCATCCTAGTTAAAACCAGTAAGATGGGATTCGTGCATTCATATTCTAAGTAGTGGGGACACAAACACAACTCGACGATCATATCTGAAACAAGTTACATTAGCATGCAATGAAGATAGAGGCAAACCTGAAATGGTGTTAACATGACAAAATGCATCATATTTACTTCATCGATTAACAACAACCTTCGAAATAGCAAAATGATAGTCCTTGCCATAGTAGAAAGCAAAAAGATGATATGAATGCATCTTAAATAGATAGGCTAAAGACGACAAGTCGATGATAACAATCATAGTAATATGCATTTAAAGAAACCATATCAGTATGCAATCAAGAGGCAAACTCTCACCTTTCTGCCAAATCTTCCTGAAAACCTTAAGTAGTTGGTTTCCATGTATTTTTCATATTGTTAATGATAATGCAGTCAATCCTAACAACACATAAATGGACTTCAACAACAGTCTTCTAAATGCCACCGATAAGAATCACGTGGTTGATCCTCAATGCTTGCCTACTAATTAGGACTAGCACTACTTGACGAATCCATAACAATCACAGTAAAAAAGGATTCAAAAGAGATCAAAGAGAAGGGAAAAGGAGGAATAATTACATAAGTATTTAGCTGTCTGATAAAGCTGGAGAAGTTGTTGTGCTTGAAGTAATTGGGCAAGAGATCCCTTGCAAACTCAGGGGGCCTCCAGACCACAAAGGTAGTCTCATCTCCTCCCCACGACACAATGTGGTCGGTGCAAGGGTCATCGACAATTTGATAGGTCTTCGAGAGGAAAGGAGCAGGCACTCCTCCATGACCCATGGCTGCTGACACACATCTCTCTCCGTAGCCTTCCTGCTCCATGACTCTACTATTCATATTCAGATCTCGCTCACCATTTTATAGGCCTAGGTAGGTGTGTGGATCTGTAGATTGTATACAAGATTTGTATCCCGGTATCGTACCGCAAACTAATCTTTCATGGTTTAGCGATTGAACGTTGAGGAAGATTCTATTCTGGATATGCAAAGTTAGTTTGGATGAGTTATTGCTTGTAGACATGTTCTGTGTACTTCACATGACCTTTGCCTGTCCACATGTGATGCACTGACCATGGGGGCTTTAAATCTACCTTTGACTGACAAAAAAGCAGCGACAATATAAAAAAAAAACAAATCAGTAAATGGATAAGTAAATAAATAGATAAAAAAAGATGGTGATCAGAGATGGCAACCTCTTGTATTCTTTAGCCTTGCAGTGTTGGTCAAGATGTAGTGACAGTTGGACAGATCAAAGATGAGTTTACAAGAGAGATTTACACGAAAGAGCTGATTCAGAAGATGACTTTTGGAAGTTTTTCCTCAGCTGGAATCAAATCTTGTTTCGACAGAAACAAAGACTGCTTGTGAGATTGATCAGTTTGTGTTGTGAAACTGTTTTTGCTATGGTTTACAAGGAGTGAAACTTCAAAAACAATAGGCTCTTGTTTCAAATGAAACAAAGATTCTCGGCTTACACTAGCTAGTATTGTCAGTGTGCAGATGCAAACACAATAACTGATACTCGTGAATCTATCAACTATATCGATTCATGTGACAATGTATTTTCATGTGAAGAGATCTAGATTGATGTTCTTGAAATTCATATCGAAGAATTTTTTTTCTCATTAGGTAGCAAGACACAGGTCTATGTTTTGCAGATACGGCCAGAAGGACATTGACCTATTAGAGATCATTCTTCTAAAGCTTGTTTATGTAGTCTTGAGAAGTGAGAGCCTGAATGGCATATTCAATTGTTCCCAGAAACTTTGTTCAGTGCATGGAAAAGGCAAGCTCTTTTCTTTCTCCTTCAAGTGCTTTTCAAATTGGAAAAGCAAAAAGGGAGAAATGACAATGCACATTTGGAGAGTGATGAACAAAGAAGCTTTTTAGAGCACTTCGCTTTTGTTTATTTTTCTTTTCTTCTTTTCTTTGGAGGGTGCTTTAGTGGGTTCAGGGCAATGATTTGAACTAAGACTAGTACTAGTATTTGAGCCATGCTTTCGAACTTGGATGGGTGATCTGATTTGGACCTGAGCCACGAACAAAAATAGACCTGAGTCACGATTGAGTAGAGATCTACAAAAACATTTCAAAAGTGACAAGACTAATATATTGATAGGTTTATGTGTGATGTAAGGTGAATTTAGAAGATGAGAAAGGTATATGTGTAAGCATTTTTGATGCAATCATTTAGTCCTGAGCTAGCACAAGATGTATCATAGATGCAAAGATTACACAGATGCAAAAGTGGCAACAAAAGGAAAAGAATATGAAATGATTAGGGGGTCACTGCTTTCTGCTCAAGGGCTCCTTTATTTTGCAGCAGAGTTCTTTCAAAAAAGATGGCAAAAAGTAAAAAAGATCATCATAATACTTCTTAGGGCTCAGTTTACTCATGCGGAAGGGAAGGGAGAGAAGATAGGAGACGAGAGCAAACCAGACTTATTTACCTGAGCATGAGAGGAGGACAAAGCATAGGAGTGACGACATTATCTTCATCTTTCTCACTACTCATGCTAGTCATCGACTGTTGGTATCACAATGCCCTTGCTCATGTATACTTGCGAACATTTCAAAGGGGATTCCGTTGAGACACGTCCAGTCAATTTGGCTCGAAATTTCAGGAACCGCAGACGACATTTCCTTTTGAATATCTACTATGGTGTGTGGAGCTAAAGGCTACGATCCAAAAATTGTTCAAGTTGATAAACTGAAAAACTACTTCAAGACTAACCTTAAATTGTCATCTCGGACTGCCTTTGTAGATCAAGAATTGCCTGAAATGCAAAAGGCAATTGTGAGCAAGGTGATGCAATTTTATCTACTATTAAATAGAAATAATTTATAAAATATCAAGTGTATAATTGAGAACAAACCCCTGCAACAACACAAGAAAAACATAAATTGTGAGAGCCGAGAATGGAATAAGTAGTACAAAAGTCCAAATTAAGGCAATACGTACAAGCAATCTTACACGACATAAATAAAGTGTTCGAGTAATATTTTAGCAAGCTGTGCAATCAAGCTAATTGGAGATTGATAATACTTCCAAAACAGAAATAGATGGTCACTAAATAAATGAGTCAGTCTGTTCATACAATATAACAAAAGGCATAAATAAGGTTTCGTCAATTTTTACAACAAGATGATGACAAAATATCACAAACAATGCCTCAGCTAGATGACTTGGGTATTTTGAACTGCTTCTTAAGGAACTGAGATGCTTCAGAATCACTTCTGTGACACAAGATCCTCAAAAGAGTTTTGGTATCTGCTCCAAATTTGCTTCTGCCTCCTTGAGTGACATCTCTCAAGTCATCAATCAAAACACGTGTCTGTGAAATTTGAAAATATCTTTTAATTCAATTAGTATTTATAATATGCAAAAAAACAACAGATTTATATTCAGGGAAACTTGGCATGAAATAAAATTGTGGAGCGGTCTAATTTGTCAAATTACAAAGTAAACCAAGCAATAAAGCTGCCAATGTCACCCCAATCCCCAAAAAAAAATGTGGAGTTGCTTTAGGAGTAGATAAGCACACAGTCAAAATTTATCTAAAACTACGAACATCATATTTTCTGCAAAGCTAAGTACTAGTGATTTGGCCTTGAATGGTGCTCACTTGCTTGATAATGATGTTGACATGGCGATAAAAGCAACCAAACAATAAGATGTTCATCTACAAGCAGGTTTAAATTCAGTTTTTCCCCCCTCTATTGGTCCTAGGATGTTCTATTAATTGTAACTTTCTCCACCTGCTTGTCACATTGGTTCAACAAAACAGAGCTCAAGCCAACAAGAAATATTTCTGGTCGTCTGTAATGAACATGTGGAAGGAATTATCCACTATATAGAAAAACACTTCCAAAGGTACCAAATTAGCTTAGTCTGGCCTGTCCTCTCGGCATTGCCTATTGTTAAACAGGTGATGTGCTGTGCCCAGCACGACAAGGCTCAGGAGTTGTGTCAGGCATAACTTTCCTGCCCATGGGCTGACCAAAGTATGACATTTAGAGGATCATGGGTCTATCGCATATTGTGTTGAGTCTTTCAGATTTGTTCGATTAGAGAATTACAATGATCATTCATTGTTATATTTCTTTCTTTTTTTTTTGACATAATAATAAAACAAGATATCAATACCTCATAGCCAAGCAAACTTATTACAGGTCGAATGCGTGCCACAAGATTTTCAACAGTTCCTCTAGGTAATCCATCACCACCAGATATAAAAAATTCCTGAATTTTTCAAAAAAAGAAAGAGGTAAAAAGATTAAATACATTTACAATTATTTCTTAAATAAAAAAGTATTGTGTACCTTCAATAAAGAATGGTGGTGAGTTGTATGAAAGTGTAACTTTCTATTATAATTTCATGTATTCAGATTCTGGAAAGCAATTTCAGCATAGTGGTGGCTTATCATACCTTTAGGATTTCAAGATCATCTTCAATTAACTTGGCATCACTTAAGAAGAATACACGTGAAGGCCCTCCATCAAGTATTATCCGCAACAAACCATCCTACAGATGTGGAAAAACAAATTATTACCAAACCTACTCTTGAATGCTTTGTTAGCATGTGAAATACCAGTGACGCTTGAAGGAGCCCTGTGACAACCCGATCCCTAAGTGGCTCAACAATAACATCACAAAGCTGATTCAAAACCTGCAAATAGCAAGGTGTATGATCGGTGAACTCCAGTGTATTGAATAAAAAAAGGGACTGTAGTAAAATATCTCATTTTAGAATTGTGAAATTGCACAGAAATAAGGCATCTATTGGTACCCTGTGATGGTTGCCGATTATAACTTCCATCACAATTAGTTGTAAACTTGTAATCTTATCAAGTTTAAAAAAAGCAATTAGTTGCTGTTTGATGATTTAGGTCCTTAGGCCACATTATGCGCTTAACTTGAAAGCAACGGCTATATGTTGCTTGATATTGGGATGTGAGCTGAAAAGTTTACATTCTCAAGTTTCAATTTATAAATCGGATGTGAAATCGGCTAAATTATAGGCAATGATAATTAGTGGATGGACCAATATATGGTCCTCTTCTGATCATGGGGAATTTCAATGCTGGATATAATTTTTATTAACAATAAGTGGATTGATTAGAAACAAAAAATGAATTGGTCAAATTAGTGTTTTTTTTCTTCATGTTTGAACATTGTCAATGTAATTAAAAATGATTTACTTAATATAATATAACTAATAATATTACCAGCACAGAGCTCAAATGATAAGATTCATGGAGTCGACCCTTAATAGTTGGAACAAACACAACATATTAGGATGATGAGAATGCCCTTGGATCCCTGCTTGAAATGATCTTGGATTTCTGTAATTTATTCAATGATCTGAATTCTGATTATTGCGCTAATGTTTCATAAATTTTTACTTCTCGATGTTGTCATATAGAGAACACTTACTCCAAGTATTTGATACCTAAATTAGACGCTGGGAGTTAGTATCACCTAAACCAGGAATAACCACTACCATTGAAATAGCTTCCCAACCTGCTGTTATAATATGCCAAAGGAAACTCTTATACTATGTTTAATGACCTGTGAAATAGGCTGCACCTTCACATTCAATCAATATGCTAAGGTGCAGTGATCCAGCATTGCTTGGTTCTGGATTTATCATGATAACCTCATGACATTCTATCAACACACACTTCTCTTGCACAGGAAGCCAGATAGTATTACTAACTGCATCATAGACTTGTAGCATTCTGAAAGACAATATGGAAATTGGAAGTATTCATTCTTTAATCAAATTATTCAACAACTACTATTTAGTCATAACTGCCCAAGTCAACTTGCAATAATTGCAATTGCACTTCTTCAAACTCATCTAGATGTATATCATCTCTGAGTTACTGATCCATAGATTAACTTACTGAATCAAAAGCATCAATGAGTGCCTCCAGCCTAGCTTGAGAAACGGAATTCTTGTAAAGATTGATAATATATGGCTCCCTCAAGTCCCAGAAAATGACCTTTGTTCCTAAACAACAACAACATCAAAAAGTTGTAGGCACTAACTCTTTGAAACTCATGAATCAACAGAAATCTCAAGCAACATAAAATAGTACCTGAAAATTCACATATCTTGTCAATAGCTGCATTAATTTCCTTTCTACTTCTATCAAATGCATTCTTCTGATTCGAGTTGAAGCTTCTGGACTTATCACTCATTGGATGTCCTACATAAAATTTAGACCTACATAAAATTCCTTCCATACTGCTGATCCATAAGCAAATATCAGCTTGTGAGATATCAATATATGACATGATTAGTTGAAGCAAAATAGCTTGTCCAGAAATGAATAATGATCGTTAGTGTTGATGTGTGACCAAAGGAAACTAATTACCATAATAATCCATTGTAAGAGCAGAGATTCTAAAGTCATGTAGGTCTTTTGACCCTTCTCCATTGAACTATAACTATAACTATAAACTAGTATGATAACCATTTATTGAAATCATATCCACACAACTACAACAACAACAACCAAGCCTTATCTCACTAGGTGAGGTCGGCTATAAATCATATCCACACAAAAATTAATAAATTCAATGCATTGCCCACTTTCTTACACAAAGCAATTTTAAATGCTGTAACTGAGAAAGTAAAAATAGGATGGATCCTTCTGCATTCTTATAAAAAATAAAATAAAATAGCCTATGAAGGAATTCCTTTTCATTTCAACAATTTTTTTATCATATTAGCAAATTGTCACAGATATAACGTTCTTGTTGTATAATAACCTTTGGGATTTTCATGTTCATCCACCTTAACGATTATCATTGACAGTATACACTTAGTTGCTCACAAATGACATTTTTTATATTTCATTATAAATCTAGTTCCCTTGGTCTTCAAATCTTTGTTTCAACTTTCTTTTTATGTAAAACTTAAAGTCCCTCTCTGTTTTAACCAATTTTATATTAAAAAATGAGTTCGTCAAACTAATCTTGTAGAATACACACTGCAAGGTCCATGTACCTATTACTTCTAGAGATTTATTTCCAGTACACACCTCCAGTTATTTTCATCCATTTATTGGTTAATATGCAGAGAAGCTCTTCAGAATCTAGCAGTTATCACTTTTTTCAAATGGACCCATTTCATATCTAAAATAACACAATCGGAATGGTGAATCTACGACACTTAATCTATTTAAGAATTCATCTTTTACACTGACTATATCAATAAATGAATGGATTTACACTGACTTTTTGAGTAGCATAAACTATAATGAACGGATTTACACTGACTACATCAATAATAATCATGATTCAACTTCAGTAAATGCTAAGAAAAGGATAGAATCAAGATATTATGAATACATGCTCAAAGGATAATTAGTATAGAGACATACTAATGCTAAAATTTTCTTGCTTCTTCCTTGTCCAACGATCATAAATGCTGTCTTCCAGTTTATTTAATTGAGTAATGGCATACTGTATGCAAGACAAAATTCCTCATGAGTATAAATTACAACCATCTAAGAACCATACTAAGACTAGCAGGAAAAATCATACCAATACTATAAAAAAAATTAAATATCATTGTATGCTGTACTGAAACGACTAACTGCTTTTGAGTTTTAACCATTAAAGGTTTATAACTAGAATGACATATAACTACAAGAATACACAACCCAGAAGTACCTTACAGATGATACACAACATAAAAAAAAAGTTTAATTTTGAAATAAAACCTAAACAAATGAAAAACACGTGCATGTGCAGAAAATCTTTCCAAATCATTTAAAGCTACTTAGCATTCACAATAACTTCTTACTATAAGACATTAATGAATTCCCTAAGCTACTTAGTATCCACATTTGCAGAGGCAGTGGCAATGTCTCTCCACCTTCTCCGTCCTCTGCTTCTTCACTGTCCTTTCTTCCTCCCAGTCAGTTTCTTCCTCCTTATTGCTGTCGACCAACACCGCATCAAGATCTTGGCAAGAAACAAAATTTTAAACCTTGTTGAATATTAAAAGTGATATAGCCTTACAGACAAGGAACCAGAGATATAAGATTTATGTGGATGGTCCCAAATATTTACTATTTTGACCAGTTCTTACACAATAAGAATCCCTTTCCCACCTGTATAGAAAATGAAAATGTTATTGGTATTTACCATTAATTTGTTTGCCAAACACCTGATTGAAGACTGTATTCCAAATAAGTTATTTCACTCTTCCTCGTATCTTCTAACAATCATACAAAAATGGATCTCTGCCATCTGAGGTAAGCTTAAAGAAAGAGTAGGTAATTAATCTACAATTGGACGTACCACTTCTAGTCTTTTTTGCTAGCTTTTTTACCATTAACTCAAAAAAAACATTGTGAACGACTTGCTCAGGTAGTGCCAACAATATTTTCCTCATTGTAAGAGTTCTTCTAAATATTTATCACAACAATTTTAAACTCAATTGGGGTATTAATCTTGAAGGACCAAACTATAAAGCTCTATGGGTGTAATTGTAAACCTAGACACTTGTATGAGAGATTAAGTTTGATTGGGATGAGCCCACTCTAAAATCTACTTACCCTAACCTTAGTCTTACCCATGGCTCTGCAACTCCATCCTTCCAACAGATAGTTCCTCATTTCAGTTTGATTCCAGTAAACAGATGAGTGCAAGTAACTAAACGAAAGATAATGCAAAATCACTAAATCAACAACCATGGTACATATAAAGTTCCAAGTATAAGCTACATGCAACTATTAGGTAGTATTCCTCATGAAGTACTAAGCCCCCTTGGTCTTACCCATGGCTCAGATTGAACCTGCTACCACATCCTACCTAGAGTCTCATTCACCTTCTCCAATCTGTTTTCACCAATTTGCCTCCTTCCAAAATCTTTTAGCTTGAACCAACCAACATCAGAATCCACCTTCTGGCTAGCATACATCCTAGAATTGCATGGACATTCAAGGAAAGAACTGTTATCTTGCATATTTAGTCATTTTCCTACTAATATCAATCGCTAAGCGTATTTCTCTTGACTGTTCAATTTGACTGCATGAATTAATACATGTTAAAACACTGTAAACTAATACATTAAACAAAATTAAACCAAGCAGTGCTAGAAAAAAATGAAGCAAATAATCAATAGTAATAAAGGTTTAACAGAATAAACTATACTTGAAATAAAAGTTTGCTGGATATATATTACAATAAAACCGCCATGCAAGCACAAACTATGCCAGCACAAACTATGCCATCAAAAGACGCAAAAATGAAATTGGTTAAATAAATACAACAGAATCATAGCGGAAGTCATAGGAGGCAAAATAATATTTTCTGAAGGACAATGGAAATCCTACAAACTTTAAGATACAGGGATAGCATAGGAACTCACATGTAGAGTATTCAATCGTACACACAGTTTTACAGTTGTCAGTGAACTTATTTGACTTGATTTTTTATCTTCCACCACTCTAATTTCTGCTACTTCTTTCTTTACAAATGCCTTGATTCCACTTTCTTTCTTGTACCGAGTAAGAATAGGTTCAGGTGGTATTAGATCCTCTTTATTAACTGCAGGAACCATATCCACAATGATAAACTATAAGAAAACAAATCATGAATCAGTTGCATCAAATTGATATTAACACAGCTGATGTTGTTAGATATATTTAACCGCAAATCCTGACATATCTAGCTAATTTCTGATATACAGCTGATAAACACAAACAACAGTTCACAAAATTATATCTTATATGACCTAACAACAGAAAATGACAATCATATACACTATCATAAGGAAAATGAACAAAAATCTGTTTTTAAAATGCTAAATAAAAAACAAAAATACGAACTTCAATACACCACATAGCAAAGGGATCAACCACAACGTTTAGATAAATTAGCATTGCATGAAACATTAAAGATAGATCTTGAATCTTCCAAAGCACTGACTGTTAATTGAGATAACAGAAAGGAATAATTTAGAAGAAACCAAAATCATAAATACTAAAATTCTCAAAAACTATTAATCCTTCCAGTAAACCTTTCACCATCCTGTTGCTGGAAGCTTAAGCTATAGTGAAATGACCAGATCTGTAATTCTATGCTTGTAGTAGCACTCACTGTCATGTTGTTACAAAGAGAGGATTAAGTGACAATGAACAAAAAAAATCATTTGCAATAAATATAAATTAGAAAAAAAAAATATATGACAAAGCTTATTGTTCTTGCCTTCTTGGTACAAGGAAGGCTAATGAACAAAAAGAATCAACTTGGTATTATCTAATGCAAGAAAACAGGTATCACTCACCTAGCTTTTCGATTACTCCTTGTGTATAAACTAGAAATGTATTGTCTAGACCACGGCAAAGGCTGTTCAGTTCTCCAACGTCCATTGGTACATTAAGAGCAAAAAATTGATCAACTGTCTGCAATTAAGAATTTAACACTGAAAAGATGAGATGAAGATAAATATTGGAAGAATCCCTTTCTTTTAAATTTAGAACACAACAGAAAATTACAGATTGTGGTGATTATTGTAAATGCAATTTAAAGGATGACAGAATAAGTCAATGATGTTTTAACTTTTCATAAAGGATCACTATAAGCTCCAGCACACTACCTCTTGATGAAAAGTTCAAATAGGTGCAATACAATCAAAAGACTCGTTTATTGAAAACAAGCAGTGGGAATTTTGACATTGTAGTATATCTTTGGTAAATATCAAAGCACAAGTCTACAATTTTCTGCAAATGCGCATACATATTGTTGAGCCAAACATAAAGTAACAGTTCCATTCTTGTTAATATATTCATATACTCAGAAGATGGCAGTCATTGTATTAGCCATGAAAATATATCTATGTACAGTTCATTTTCTACATGCATGATCAAGATGCTAGTAGTCTTTGACCCATCTATGAAGGGTTTCAAAATCTCAAGCCTTGCCGAGCAGCATGGTACAATGTAACATTGTAATAGTTTACAAAAATGCAATATAGGTCATCTCTCCTTTGCCGCCCATTTCGATCAAACAATGAGTTGTATATTGCCAACATTTGACACGTTTTGATACACTTCACACACATCAAGATAAATTCAAATAGTTTGTATAATTTTATGGTTTGTTTCTTTAAAATTTTAATTCACCTTGACATAAACTGAAGTAACAACACAACAACAACCAAGCCTTTTCCCACTAGGTGGAGTCGGTTGTATGGATCTTTTTACGTCATTGAGCTCTATCTCCTATTATATCATCATCTATATTTAAATAAATTTTATCTTGTTTTATTGTTGCTAATCAAGTCTTTTTTGGTCTTCCTCTTCCTCGTTTGATATGCATGTTCATAGTTTCACATCGCCTAACTGGAACATTTATTGGTTGTCCAAGCACATATCCGTACCATCTTAAACGTGTCAAGTTTTTCCTCAATAGACGCAACTCCGACTTTCTCTCTAATGCTTTCATTTCTTATTTTGTCCATCCTCGTATGTCCACATATCCACCTTAACATCCTCATCTCTGCAACTCTCATCTTCTGCTCATGTGCTCGAGTCATAGCCCAACATTCAGCTCCATATAACATAGCAGGTCTAACTGCGATTTTATAGAACTTACCTTTAAATTTAAGAGGTACTTTACGATCACATAAAACACTCGACGCTCCCCTCCATTTCACTAATCCTGCTTGTATTCTATGTAAGACATCTCTCTCAATCCCTCCATCGTTTTACAAAAACGATCATAAATATTTAAATCTCTCAGTTCCGGGCAACTCTTCCTCTCCTATCTTAACAATTGTTTCATTACTTCTAATATTGCTAAACTTAAATTCCATATATTCTGTCTTTAATCTACTAAGATTAAAACATTTCCCTTCTAGTGTTTTCCTCCAAGATTCTAGTTTAGCATTTACTCCTTCACGTGTTTCATCTACCAAAATAATATCATCTGCAAACAACATGCACCATAGTACTGTGTCTTGAATGCAGTGAGTTTGTCAATAATTAGTGTAAAAAGATAGAGACTTAGAGCTAATCCTTTATGTAACCCTATCTTTATTGGAAATGCTTCAGTTACTCCGCCTGAAGTCTTTACTCTAGTCGTTACATCCTCATACATATCTTTAATTAGTTCAATATATGTTACACTAACACCTCTCTTTTCTAAAATTTTCCATATAATTTCTCTTGCAACTCTATTATAAGCTTTTTCTAAGTCAATGAATACCATGTGTAGATCTTGTTTTTGCTCCCGATATTTTTCAATTAATTGTCTAAGAAAATGTATAGCTTCTATTGTCGACCTTCCAGGCATGAACCCAAATTGATTTTCTGTCACTGTGGTCTCCTTCCTTAATCTTTTTTCTATCACTTTTTCCTAAAGTTTCATAGTATGACTTATTAATTTAATACCCCTAT
This sequence comes from Zingiber officinale, assembly GCF_018446385.1. NCBI lineage: Eukaryota > Viridiplantae > Streptophyta > Magnoliopsida > Zingiberales > Zingiberaceae > Zingiber > Zingiber officinale. Next base: position 127,483,020 of record NC_055987.1, read on the forward strand.
AGTTTGCATGATTTTGTACATCTCCCTGGTTTTTATATAAGGGAACTAGAGAACTTATCCTCCATTGATCAGGCATTTTTTTCGTTTTCAATATCATGTTAAATAATTTTGTATGTCATTCAATACCTTGTTTCCCTAAGCATTTTCATACCTCTATCGGAATATCATCTGGTCCAACGGTTTTTCCATTGTGCATCTCATTTGAAGTTTGTTTTACTTCTAAAATTTGAATTCTACGATAAAAATTAAAATTTCTATGCTCATTTGGCCTACTTAAATTACCTGAGTTGGTCACCTAAACCTTTATTAAAAAGTTGATGAAAATACCTCTTCCACCGCTCTTTTATTTCTCCATCATTTACTAATACCCTATTACATTCATCTTTAATACATTTTATTTGGCTAAGATCTCTTATTTTCCTTTCTCTCACTTTAGCTATTCTATAAATATCTCTTTCCCCTTCTTTTGTATCCAATTTTTGATATAATCGTTCAAAAGTTTCACTTTTTGCTTCACTCACTACTTTCTTAGCTTCTTTCTTGGCTATTGTATATTTTTTTAAGTTTTCCTCGTTTTTACAAATATATAATTCCTTATAAGCTATTAGCTATTCGTTTTTCCTTCACTTTCTCTTGTACTTTCTCATTCCACCACCAAGATTCTTTACTTAGTGGTGCATGTCCTTTTGACTCACCGAGTACACTCTTAGCTACTATTTTCAACTTTAATATCATCATATCCCATGTTGTATTAGAGGCATCGTATATTTCACCTAATGCTTGTACTTCTACCTTCTCCTTAAATATATTTTGCTTCCCATCCTTTAACTTCCACCACTTAATTCTAGGAATCGTATATATTTTCTTTCTATTGATAGTATGTTTGAGGCGTATATCCAACACTACTAACCTATGTTGGGTAGTTAAGCTTTCTCCAGAGATGACTTTGTAATTTTTATAAATCTTTCTATCCTTCTTCCTAACCATAAGAAAGTCAATTTGCGATTTATTATTCCCATTTTTAAATGTGACTAAGTGTTCTTCTCTTTTCTTAAAACACATATTAGCTAATATAAGATCATATGCTATCGCAAAATCTAATATAGTTTTCCCTTCCTCATTCCTCGTTCCAAACCCATAACTCTCATGTACTCTCTCATATTCCTCATTTTTCACTCCGACATGCCCATTTAGAGCACCTCCTATTAAAATCATTTCATTTGGTGGAATATTTTGTAATATTTCATCTAAGTCCTCCCAAAACCTTGATTTGGTAGTTTCATCTAATCCTACCTGTGGTGCATATACGCTAATTATGTTCATAGTTTCTTTTGCCACTATTATCTTAAGGACTATAATTTTATCCCCTTTTCTAACTACTCCTACAACTTCATCCTTTAACAAACTATCTACAATAATACTCACTCCATTTTTTGTTTTACTCTTTCCAGTGTACCATAACTTAAAACCCGAGTTTTCTATCATCTTTGCCTTCTCGCCTGTTCATTTTGTCTCTTGTACACACAAAATACTAATTCTTCTCCTAATCATCATATCTACTACCTCCATAGATTTACCAGTGAGAGTTCATATGTTCCATGTTCCAAATCTTAAATTATTAGTTTTCCTATCATATTTGTTCTTATTCAACCTATGGTATGAGAACTCTTGCTTATTTAACACTACACCGAAGTTCTCATGGAGACGTAGCGGTCCTTGCTAAGACGTTGCAGTCGGATCCTATAACGTGAACTCTTGCATATTTAGCACTACACCCGAGTTCTCCTGAAGTAAAAAATGATAAAATAATAAACTAGCTAATTAATATAATCTCCTTAAAAGTAGAAATCCAAATGAAAAAGAAATTAGAATAACACTCATTCGATTAATCTCGGCATACTTAATTAATATAATGAAATCCAAATAAAAAAGAAATTAAAATAAAACTCATTTGAATTTTCTCGACACGCTTAAATGCATGCCGAAGTGTGTCAAATATTGGTACGGTACTAGAATCAAATTTTAATGCAATGGATTATCTAGTGACTATAACCTTTTAAGCATGTCGAAGTGTGTCCAATATTGGTACGGTAGTAGAATCAAATTTTAATGCAATGGACTATCTACTGACTATAACCTTAGTTTTTAGCGGTAAAAAAACTAAATGAAAATGAAATGGTGTCAAAGGAGTAAGACTCATCTGAATTCATCTAGGCAAGCTTACATGTATGCCGAAGTGTGCCAAGTGTTGACACAACATGGTGCTGAAATCATAATATTCTAATTGCATTGAAACTCTAGAATGAAATGAGGAAGTGCCTGGCATCCATGTACCATTTTATCTAGCTGCACTTGTTAGTTCAACTTAGTATGTAATATGTTCTGTTTCAATGTATTTTCAGTCAATTGATTTAATAGCCTTTGTTTGAAATAATGAGTTTGCTCCTAGATTGTTAGCATTTTTTTAAAGAAGAAAGTTAGTATGGCAAGAGAGTATCCTATCATTAACATCATATCAAGTTTGAGTACATTACTTCCTACAATATTATTAAACTTGAGGTTATATATAATTATATATAGGCTTGTGTCAATAATTCATATTGACTTTCTAAGAAATTTGATGATCATGGTCCAACAACTGTTAACAGATTCAGATGAAACATTGTGCTACTGTTACATAATCAGTGAAGTTTAAAAAACTGCCAAACATCGGGTTTTTGGGAAAAAGTTCTGTACAAAAGTGGATAGCTTGGATGTCTTGTCAAATAGCAAAAAGATGATTGAGATTGTTGAGAACTGTGATACGAGAAGAGATTGCAGATAGAGGAGTTTAGAATATCAGTGGAATATGATGGTGGCAATGTTTGAATGCAAAGATAACCTATGATGATTATTCAATCATATGATAATAGGATGCTTCAACCAACAATCATGTGAGCAACTGCTACTCAAAACAAACCATACAACCAATGCATAGACCAGGAAAATTCTCCATCACAATCAACTATGCAATTGGCAATGAAACAAAAAGAGTATTATTGGTAAAACATGGTCTGACAGAAAACACAAAGGTCTGACTGGCCATAACTCCCCCAAGGAGAGGGCAAGAGGGTAACATATGTAGGGAGAGAAGTCATGACTGAGGAAGGGGACTGCCCCAAAAAAAATTATTGGCAAAAAATGATCACTCTAGTTTTTTTTTTTTTTCCTGCCAAAGTACAAGTAAAGAAATCATCATTCTGAATTATGCAATGAAAATGCAATTGTCAAAAGATCAAAAATGGCCACGTAATATTTTCCAGGTTAACTTGCACAATGATATCAGTTTCTCCTGAAAGATCCTCACCTCATATTAAATAAACAATCTTTGATTTAAAATTTTCATTTAATGTGCAGTATATATCCAATCATTGTCCATTCAGTTATGACCTTGTGATGTACAACAATTACTAAATGAGAAGTAAAAGAATACCCTAACCAACTGCTATGCTATCAAGAGCTACTGAGTAATGCCACTAGCATTTGACTTATTTCAGTTTTCTAACAAATAATATACAGGCAAATAAAAGATCACGTGCACCAAACATTTTGAACAAAGAATATCACAAAATATTCAAATTTTATTTCCTAGCACTCAAAATAGGTATATGTGTTCAGTTTTACTTCTTCAATTATTCTGTAGACTTCAACAATGGAACTTCCATGTCGCTGCTGAGGTGATATGGGCTCCCAATCCTACAAAATAATCCGAGTTACATGGGCATGGCATCTGAGTAAACAGAAAGCAAAACAAAGTGATCTATACTTAGAACTCATCTTTCAGCATACCACACATATTAGTAAAATTTATAAATGTTTAAGTTCCAATAACAAAGATAAGGCATGAAATGCCATAAAGACAATTCAAAAGACATGCACCAAACATCTTCAATGCTAAAAAAATTGCATCAAGAAGCAAGTTGCAGCTCACAAGAACCAAAAACAGGAAATATGAAGTCATGACAAGTTAAACATCTCAATGAAATCTGATAGAAGAGATAGTTTAGCCAATCATAGCTTGTTCAAACATTAGATAATCAGAGTATAAATGTGTGCTGTTTCCATCAAGCCAACAGAGCACAGATGAAATCTCTCATGCTGCCAACCGAACCAGACAGACACAAGCTTTTTCCATGGTGAACTGCAGCACTTCTGATGCAGGCTCAGACAATAGAGATACTTCCTCATTCTCTGCTTGGAGATGTGGCAGCACGAGTGATTCTTCCAAATCTTCCTTTTTGTGGCGTGTCACACAGTATGCTGACTAGCACACCGACATGGAAAGAGACTTAAATTTTGGGTAGGTTGATGGAGTATTATATATGAGAGAAAACTCTTACATATTTCAGTATTATTACAGAGCCAAGAAGCTAATAGTGCATGGAAGTAAACTTTTTCAATTAATCAAAGTAATGATCTACCTCTTGTTGAACAGCCCGCTTGACCCATCCCACAATTCTGTCTAGCTGCACGTTGATCCAGCGCAAAACCAAAGTACCAGATATCTTTTCAACCTAAGAAAGAAAAAGAAGTTAGTAGATTATTCACAATGTGGCCCCAGCATACTTTTGAAAGGCATGGTACTTCACTGTATTTCATTCTCATCAATGACAATCTTTTTTACTTTATGTTTCAAAATAAAGCCATGTTCTAATCCTACAGTTGATTGGTCTACTTGACTGTTGACTCATCTCCTAGAGGATCACACAATAGCCATAGAGAGCAATAATGTGGTAGAGGTGGTCATTCTAAAGACCAGAGTAGACCAAAGTGTCTGAGAGATACTTGACCAAAACCCCATTATGACCCCTTAATCCCTTAAACTTAGGCATAATAAAAAAAAATACTTGCCCCAAAAAGGGCCTCTGAGCATATTTCAGATAACATCTCATTCTATACTCTCACGGCACTACCATGTCTCACCAATGACATACTAGCTAATCTGTCTTACTAGTTGGTACTTGGAAATGTCTTAATTTATCTACTGCTTTATATATTTCTATTAGTAAGCTCACTGAACCTTTGAATTGTTCTTATTATTTGACGAAACTTCTATACCTATTCACAATTCTGTCTTAAGGTCTCGTACAAGCATTGGCAGTGACATTTTTAGTCGCACCTTTTCCCAAATTCACATCTATCTTGGTTATCCTACTCTTCAACACTTGAAGTTAATGATCTCTAGTCTTTCTAGTCTTCCATTCCGTAAGTGTGAGTCATGTCATTTATACAAACATATTAGGCACACTTTTCCTAGAAATGTTTAAGTGTGTCTCAACATCCTTTGTTTTAGTACATTTAACTCTACTTTTAGTTTTAAATCCTTTGACCTTCATAGATGACTATGTTCTAATGATAAGATGTTATTAAATGAAAGAATGATCTGAGCTTTTTCATTTGTCCATCTTTATATGCAAAAATCAAAGAATTAACTTGACACTTGTATTAAAACCTTACATAGCAATAATGCTAAGGAGAATTTTTCTCACTCTAACTCATTTCTCTCGAATAACCATATTCTCCATCAATCCCCATGTTGACATACCCAGTATAATATCAAAAAGATAAAAAAACAACGATCTAGTCAAAACTGCTTGAACACTCCTGCACATGCACGTTCCCCTTTCCTTCAAGAGTCATGTTATCCTCACTACTATCTTACTAACCGCATGTCATGTTGTACAACTACAACATGTGGTTAGAATTTATAATGTTGAATCAAGAAATGGAGGGGCAAAATCATGGTTTAAAATTTCATTAAGCGCCAGGCAAAATTTTCCGTTCCGCTCGCCACCCAACACCAGCATCGCAAGCCGCCGCGATCCCGCGGCAAGGATGCCCGCAGGCGCACGGGTGCGATGCAAAAAACTTACGTTAATAATTAAACTTAGATTAATAATTTCAATCAACTTCTAATTATGAGTAAATCATCTAAATAGTAAAAAGGCTTAATTAACCCTAATAAAACTATCCCATTAATTTGATATATATATATATATATATATATATATATATATATATATATATATATATTTGTTTTAATTCTGAAAATATATAATAAATTATTTATTTATTTATTTATTTATTTTATCATATGGAGGCGCCGCGATCCCATTTTTTTTTCTTTTCTTTAAAAAAAATATTTTATTTTTTTTAATATTTAGATTAATTTTTTATTTTTATTAATATATTTTATATTTAAAAATACCAAAACCATATGCTTGATACGGTATTGATACAGGTCAAGATTTTAAACCATGGGCAAAATTACAGAGAGAGGCACATAAGGAGCAGGAGCAAAACAGGGATAAATTAAGAAAATAATTACCTGATACAGAGATAAGTTTTTCCTACAATAATCATCCAATTGATCTTCTCCAAATGAAGATGAAATTACTGACAAGACATATTGTTCAAGACTTTCAGCTACAGGAAAAACAGTTACAACATCCTCTGTAAGATGCTCTGCACGATCAAGGAATGGTTTCTGGAACATGCAAATAAAAGATTTACAAAGCTCTGTTACACAAATTTCATTAATCAAAAGAATATAAAGGAGTACCACAGAGGCAAATATTAAATAATAGAAATGAGATGCTGACATACCAACTTATTTCCATAAAATTTGTGAAGTAAGGAAGCAGAAATAACTGCTGCCTTTGAATACCATTTTGTAAATATAGACATAAATATGGTTGAATCTTTCTTTAATAGCTTTTTTGATTCATCTCCAAGATATGCCAAAACATGCTCATGCCCCGTATCAGCTCGAACTTCAGCAGCATGTGTGATCTGCAGGGAATAAAATAAAATTAGTGTGACACTAATATAAATGGATCCAGTGAAGTACTATAACAAGTCAGAAAAAAGAAAACCAAATTAATTCATGCATTAAACAGGTGAAGACGTCATGAAAAACTCATGGGAAAGAAAATGCAAGTTGTACATTTCTAGAGGATTCCTTAGCCCCAAAAAGAATACAAGCATATTCTCCTTTCAATTTGCTGGCTAATAGTGCAAGCAGCTTTGCTACGTAGCTCCAGGAAAGAAGGTACTTTGGTCAAGTCAATTCATACCATATCCAGGTATTCAATGACGATGATAAGAAAATTTATCCTCAACTGCTCTCAATCTTTTTTGGGGAGAGAACCTAGTGGCACCAAAAATCCAAATGAAAGTGCAAGAAACTAATTTTAACTGATAGATGGTTAACAATTAAATGTGTGCTTATGTGATTGATTAAAGTACCACTACATGACTCATCATGCAAATCTCTGATAATCTGATTCTAAAATTAAAATAAACTGAAAAAAATTTTAAAAAAAATGCATAATTACAGTATTTGAAAAGACTACAATCAATGAGTGATTCCACATTTGTTTGTCCCAAGGATTTAAATCCTGTGCTGTGCTATGCCGATTGGCACACATGGAATTTACCATTCCACTAGCCGATCGGCACAGTATTGGCACCGTGAAGTTGTTGTTGTGACCTTGTCGCGGCCTCGAAGGCCGACACGGAGGGCGCCACAACATCACGAAGATGGCACGGAGTGCATCGCGCCATTGTGGAGGTTAACGCCACAGCCCCATGGAGGCCATGGCAGCGGCCACGATTTTTTTTTTATTTTAGAGGTTGAATTTTTTTATTTTTAAAACATCCATTTCTTTTTTCCTATTGAATTTTTCCTTCTTTTTTTTTTGCCTTTTATCCATTAATTTGTTTCTTCCTTATTAATTTTTTTCCTCTTTGATTCATTATTTTTTTTCTCCATCAAAATAAACAAAGAGAAAAAAAATCTCTCCAGGTAAATAGAGGAAAAATAAAACCTCCTAACATCTTTAAAGATGATTATCATTTTCCCTTCTTAGATAAAAAAATATATATTATATAAATTTCAACTTTATAAAATATATTACTACTAATAAACTAAATTATATTATATATAAACTAGATTTAATTTTAAACCCATCAAAGTATATCTAAATTAAATATAACTTAAACCTTCTTAATGGACTTCAATTAACCTAAATTGATTTTTACTCAATAATAATAAGAATCAAATATTTCACAAAATAATATCAAAACTTAAACTAACATTCAACCTCTCAAATATAACTTAATAATAAGCATCAATAATGATTAAATATTAATAAAAATATTTTAATTAATATATTTTATATTTTAAAAAGTACCGAAACCGTATCATTCCCGTCATATACCGAAACTTTGGCATGAGTCAAAATTTGATTGCTCCATTCTTTTCCACAATTATGTCCTAGATGAGTTGAAAATAAAGAGAATAATTAATTAGAGAAGAGAATAACTACTTATGTATAAATACGGGCATAAATAACTAACAGCCAGTGAGCAATGCGAGATTATTTATTCTCACACTCCTCAAGATAAAAAACAGAGATTAATCGTGTCCAACTGGTACACAACAGAAAATGAATTCAACAAGCAGGTTTGATGAAAATATCAACTATTTGTTACCAAGAGGAGGTGTATGCTGTAGTGATGTTAATTGACATAACATCTTTTAATAAGAATCATTACCTCCTTAACTGTCTTTCTCAAACTAAAGTTGCCATATGATCTGAATTTATAGAAAGGAGAATATGATGAATTAGTGATAAAAGAAATATTAAGATTCCAAATTCGAACAGCTTCAAAAGAGAGAAAAGATAGAAAAGACAAAATAGAGAGTACACATTCACAATCTACTTCTTAGAGAACTAGCAAAGTTGGTGCCTCTGGTCCACTAAAAGAGGAAATTGCTAGAAGAGAGTAGTAAAGTTCCAGTACCAATTTTGTTAAAAAAGAGAAGATTCTAGCCATAAACATATGACAGAACTCAAACATTCTCATTGATAAGGTACAACCATTCTGCTGATGAATCATGAAACAACAAAAGCCAAATTTGAAGTTACGAAAACGATGACATTTGAGCAGAAGACTCACTCTTGCAAAGGCAGTTTTAATGGAAGAAGAGATGTATGTCTCAATCTGGTCTTGATCCAACAAGTCTGTAACCTGCTTCAAAAAAGCACAATCATGTTGAGCTTTGGAGTATTATTTCAATAAAGGCAACTTTCAGTTTCCAATTTTGTATAAATTATCATCTGTAACTGTACGGTGTGGCTTTCATGATGATGAAATCATGAAAATGGCACCATGCAAAGTTAAATTTAGAAATCTGATAACTGAGTTTGTAAGTCAATAAGAAGCTTTAGAAATATCTGTTTGACTAATTCAATCAAAAAATATTTGAAGAACAAACTTGTTCATTTTCTTCAAGTAAGATCCTGCGAGTAAGCATGGCGACTGTTAATATCTCTGCCATTGTGGATGCTCCCTGCATTTAATATACCAATGAGAAAAGAATACTTTGACAAAGCCAAGCAGAGGCTAACAGATGAAAGTGAAATATAAAAATTTATCTGTTAAATGATTACCAACCAAGAACCCAATTCAGCAGTAATATAGAAAAACCATAAAACAAAGCATCCATATGTGATCTGATGATATGCTATTCAAAGATGAGCCATATTTGATGTTTTAACTTTAAGTATATTGAGAAGCAATATAGAGTTGACATAGAACTATAGAAGCATAGTGAGCTCCAAATATCTTAATCTACTATTCTACCAAAAGCATATATTGATATAGATACAAAACTAGACAAGCGTTTCTTGAATCATCCAGTCATGTTGGCTGAATGAAAATTTAGTAAGATTGTTTCTATTGCCCTACTAGAGTCAATCTATCGGCCAATAGATATCACCTAATAAGAAAATATAATAAATATCTGAAACTCATGCTTATCTCAACTATTTGAAATCAGCAACATGGATTCATTCTTCTATTAAGCTCCTACGCAAGACTGCATCCCAAATCATTCAACATATATGGTTAAGATACATGTTTACAAGGATTTAGATACTTGTGATGTTGACTATCAAAGCCTAAAGAAATCCTCAACCTTTTTCTTTTGGGCTTGCTTCGGCATCAACATTGAATTATTACCTACAATCGATGAATAATAAACCAAGTACTAAGGTTTATTAATATGACACATAAAAATTTTGATAGCTGCTATACTTTTTAACATATAGAACTAACATATGTCTAGCATCCAGCAAAGGTAGTATTGACAAATTGGCAATCGGTCTCATGATTACAGAAAGCTTACATTGCGGACATACCTCTGAAAATTGCAGATGGTAGTCACTAAGCTTCTTATCAACCCATTTCTTTATTGGCAATAAGAAAGAATTGAAAAATGTTAAGTCTCCCCACCCATTTTCGCTTTCAATTGAACAACAAAGACTTTTCAAGTGTAGCCTTTCTTGTGGACCACGTTGCTCCTTCAGAGGTATTTTCCTCAAGTGCTGAATGACAAGTTGCAGGAGTTTTTGCTCACCTGTAAGAGCAAACTAAATATTGACAAAATAAACTCCAGTTAGGCAGAACAATGTCTAACATATCTAAGTGTGTGAGATAATGAAAAGTTCAAGCATAAAAATTCAAGTTCTTAAAAGATTAGCTTAGATACAAGCAGTTAGCTGCACAAATAATCCTCTAATAAGATCTTAAATCAAAACTGAAACAAATTGCCTAATTAGAGGCTGTTACAACCAATGCTCCAACATTGTGGTTCAGATATCTTGAAACCTAAATAGCCAATATGTTAGCACAAAAAAAATATGATTGGGAGACATCTTAAATTAGAGGCTGAAAATTTGTAACAATCATTCAAGTGTGATATGATTGGTAGTCCGTTCCTGTACTTAGCTATAAGCCCAATATAGAGGACTTTGGCCCATTTATCTCCTCTCACTCTGATTGGGATTCCATCTTACACAGTATATAACCGTGTTATGTTAAATATTTAGCCATTTCTACTATCGTTTATTCCTTACATTGTATTAGGTTGTTTAGGATAATGATATGGGGCTCTACATTACCTTGTTACTTTTATCTTACTAATTAATACTAACTTGATGTCAATTTTGCTCACATTATGACACTGATGCTGTTAGCAGCAATAGCTCATGGAATTATCTTAATGCTAATATAGTAATCACTCGCTCATTATATAACCTCAATTTAAAGATGATGCTCAAGTGAAAAACATGAAAATTATTGAATAATTGAGATTAAAAAAAAAAGCTAATTTAAGCTATTAATATGATTAAATCAATGTAGCCATTTCCCCTTGCTTATTGAACTGTTAAATTACAATTATTCAAGCACATGTTTACTTCTATTTATGCCTACTGGGCACATTTGTATTCACACACCTATTTTCTAAATTTGCAAACCAAGACAGGTCATTGGAGTCCAGAATGAGAGTAATTTGCTCAGAGATGCCTCAAGTGTGAACAAATTTTCTGCTTTGCTTGCTATGATATTTCTAGCTTTTTGTGAAATCTTCTGAATTTTCTCTTTGAGACATAAATATTCTGCTAATGCGTTGTTATTCATTTTATGGATACTTAAAGGTTGTTTTTAATGTTTGACATTGAAGCTAAAAGTGAAGTGTTTTCCTCATAGTGCTGAATATGATTTCTGTGGCGTATAAGTCTCATTACACATTGTAAGTCATGTTGTTGCAGGAAACAATATTACTTGTTGTGTTGTGGATGTGAACTAAGTTGTTATAGTGATAAAACTTATTTTTTATAAAATGCTAAGATTATGTAAACAGGGGGAAAAAGTGTAGTGGAGTCCAAGTGGAGAAATTGCCATATGGCCCAAGGCGATACTTCCCCTTGGAAGGTCATCCTCGGGCATGACACCATTAGCAAAATCCGAAGGTACTCCGAGCTGAAAAAAACATCATTCTTCAATCTAATATTGAATGAGCATATCAAAATAGTCCATCATTTACAAGATTCACATAAATAACAATAAATCAATTTTCTTCTATCAGGCGTAACACAAGAAGGTTCTAATATGCAGTAAGGAGTAAGAAACCAGGAAAGACTTGTTAATATCCTTAAGTAGCATAATAAGCAGTATAGAGATAATTTACCAACAAATTTTAGCTATCATTTTACCTGACGAAACAAAACCCATGCATAACATGTTTCATGGATCGTCTCTGTAATACCTAAAGTTCGCCAAGTACTCTTCAAAAATTCAAGAATTTCCTCTACCTCCTGGAATTATTAAGCAAAATAGACATTATGTGATACAGTGCTAAAATATAGAACTCAATTATTAGAGTTTAAATAATCAACATTCACATGTTGAATCAAACAAAACCTCTGTAAGTTTTCCCTCGTCCAAGATGTCAAAAACACTAGAGAGCATTTTCTCATACAGTCTAACATTAAGGGGATAGCCATCAGCCCAGTGGCATACTTCTCCAGTTAAATCACCCCTAGCTGGTCTCTCTGCATGTGAGGTAGCAATTTCCCTGAGCGATCTTAGACATTCTACACGCTGAACTTCAGCAGCAGCTGGTTGAAGTAACTGGAACATTGGCAACAAAAAACTATGAACTTGCAAATCAAAATTATACTTTTTCTATAATAGAAATAAGCAAAACAGATAGTGGGTACAAAATGGATAAAGAATGTTAGCCATAAAGAAGAGAGTCATCTAATGCCTTTAAAGAATGTACCATAAAGAAGAGAACCATCTAATGTATTTATACAAGATGAAAAATGATATGCACAGAGAAAAACTCTCAAGAAAAAACGTAGGGATAGACACATAAAGTGATGGACCCACAAAAAGTGAAAATGGTGGACTATAAATTTATGTGTCTATCCTCAACTTTTCCCTGAGATTTTTTTCCTTGTACATATCATTACTCATACAAGATGTACCTCGGCTTCTTCAATTTTTCTGAGAAGATTCCTAAACTCATTGCCCTTGTGCCCTGAATCTCTATATCCAACCACTGGGTGGTTTATGAGACCTTCTTCTAATATATTCAGCTGAGAAACAGCACACAGAGATAATGGATAAGAGTAATATGACTTCATTTTCTGACTGACAGTAATGTCTAGTTGAGTTCAGCAAGAATATGAATTACCTGCCTTTTCTGCCACCGGAGAAAAGCTTTCTTGTCAGAAAATTCTGTTCTTGATATGCAACATAACAATTCCAGTGGAATCAAGAGGTGATCCATTCTTTTTCCAACTTTACCAACAAGAGCGTTAAGTAATCCTTGTCTTGTTCTAATATCCATGGATTCTGAAATCTGCAGAGTATCTATAATTCTTAAGATAAAATATCAGACAACAATAATAAAAGTAAATTGTATATTAAGTGATTGGATCAGCTTAGCTACAAGTTATGGGACTTAGGAGGAATATATTCTACATGGTATTACTATAAGGTAGGCTAGTCAAATACAAATTGGAATTAACAACTGTTACAGGAAATATTTAAGATAACATTTGACTTGTCACCAATTCAGATGCATATGGTAATAAATGCCTAAGATTTGGAATATTCTAGGTGAAACATTCCTCATTATATGTATTATAGCAATTTCAGGTTGTTGTAAGTTGTAACTCTTCTCCTTTCTCAAGGATCAAATGTGTTTAAATTTTCACTAGGAAGTTATTTAATTATTCCATGATGTCAAATTGAAGATTCAGTTTAAAAGTTAAACAAAAATGATTGAATAAAGAGAATGGCCAACTTTTTGCAGGAATGTCAACAATCTTTTACTCAGTATTGGTGAAACAATAAATTTCTGCAGCATGTTCGTAAATATAATACAACATTTTTTTTTTCATATTACTAGCATAGAAAATTTGGCTAAATATTGATGTGCAAGATAAGAACAAAGGAACGAAGCATTCCTCCAACTGGGCCCGCATTGTCTCTAATAGACCTACTAAACCCGTAGCACGTGGAGTTGTGGATGTAACATCTTCATTCTTGCTATGACGGAGCTTCCTCATCAATGTAGATTTCCTAACTTTCTTCTTTTCCTTTGATGGTACAATGAGACCCCTAAACACACAACACATCCAGAAATTTGCAAGTTACGAATTATTGGTTTTGTATGAATTTGTAAAGACAACACTCATTTGATTTGAGACTGCATATATATGTAAGTAAAAGCGTTTGACCAATTGCCAAAAAACCACAAAAAATGCACAAGTTCAGAATTTACCCTGATGCACCAGCAGAAGCTACAAGAATTTCGTAGGCAGTTTCTCGAAGATCATCATCATTAATACCTGCACCAAATAGAAAATAAAGGGTTAATTATTTTGTAATATGAGAAGGTTATCAATGAGCATTAACTCCTTGTTGGACACTATCAATGCTCCACTGTCTATACAAAAACTACTGGTAGTTTCAATATTCATGACAGGAGCAACATAAAGACATAAATCTCAGGAATCTATTTTTATTCCGGAGTTGCTGCAATGATCGAGTCATCTTCCACTTTCACCCATAGGGAAAATAGCAGTGAGATATCCAAAGTGAGCACATCATTTCAATTTGGAATGAATCTAACTTGGATATATTTTACCTACTATACATTTGAAAGGAAAAAAGATACTTTTTAGGACAAAAAAGTATTTATTTTGCCATTGATAACTACTGAAAATGTCAATTCTATTAATTCATTCAGTTGTGATATAATCATAAGACAAATTTACCAATCACTCACCCTTGACCCAAGTGATAATTCAATTTCTCACAACATTGCATAAGAATATTCTTGAATTCACAAGATAGTCTTTGTTAAACAATAAAAAGATTGAGTACTTATTCAAGGTACCTGTGCCAAACAAAGGCAACCTAAGTGAAAGATCAGCAGCATCAGTTGGTTGTTGTCTGGAACCCCTGAGACTACCAACTTCTTCTTCATCATCCTCAAAGTCCTCAATATCATCTACAGTTAATTCGTGATCCTGATCCTGTGGAGTTTCAAATGACTCTGATCTCGGCAAGTTTGCTACAATTTGTGATGGTGTTGCAACTGGAGCAGGCGGAGGAGCCCGACTTGGTGGAGAACCAGATGATTCAGGATTTGTAACCAAAAAGAAATCTTTCTCGGGTCCAGCACTACTCTATAAACGAAAAAAAAACAAGAAAATACTATAGATTATCACAATTTTGAAAATAGAAGTCAGAGCAATAGAAAAAATTCTAGATTTCAAAATAAATGTAACAAAAATTCATTGTTAATAGATACAAACAATACAATTCCAGCAGTAGGGGGCAGTCGCATGTGTCTCAGTAAGTGAACTCACGAAATTCTGCATGCCTCGAGCAGCAATCTCCCAAGGGAGATGAGAGAAATATGAAGTTATGAACAGAAGTTCGTTGCTTGAATGAATAGATCAATATGATTAGAGGGACCTTTGATAAGGTTTTGCAACGATCTGATCTCATTAGGATACTAGCAAGATAGATAAGGTGTGCTGGAAATAGTAAAAGCTAAAATTAAATAAAATTTGTACGTTGGATCTGAAATCACTTTTTTTAAAGTGGTATATTTTATATGCTGCAATACTTCGCTTTTCTTTCCTTCAACGAAATAAGGAACAAAAATTCAATCCCTATAAACCTTGTACTCTCTGAATTTAATATGGAAGAACTTCATAAGACCTACCTTCTTTTACATATCAACAAAGAAAAACCTGTTAAATCATAACCTCTATAATAGTTAATCTGACAACAGTTAAGTGGATGGTGCGCCCACTCCTTAATGAACAATAGCACCCAACCTTTTATTTTTGACAGCGGGATTTCATGTTAAAAAATTGTGCGAACTAATCATATTTTTAACCACGAAAAAATGCACAAGCTTGAATACCTCATAATCTCAACACGTTTCATTCAAAGAACAAAGCTCATGAATAGTTTCCGGAAACAAGTTTGTGCACAGATTCACTATCATGTTCAGTTAACTTGTTTAATCGAATACAGAGAAAACTTGTATCTATTTGAGCACATTAAAAGCTAAAGCTTGGTTCCATATCAATAAATTTTTAATCAACAACCCTGGACATCAAATTTACAGCTCGATATTGAACTCAGTTCAAGCTAATTTATTTTGCTATGGAATAGGCTTGACCATAGTTGAGCATGGCTTGACTTGCCTCAGCTCATTTGGAGCCAGCAACATGCAGCTAACACTGACATTGATCACATGTAAAAAATAAAGTTAAAAAAAAAATTTATGACGGATATCTAGA
Organism: Zingiber officinale; assembly: GCF_018446385.1. NCBI lineage: Eukaryota > Viridiplantae > Streptophyta > Magnoliopsida > Zingiberales > Zingiberaceae > Zingiber > Zingiber officinale. The sequence goes on from NC_055987.1 coordinate 127,499,246, forward strand.
ATTGCACCAGAATTTGAGTGACAGATCAGTACAGTTGAATAAAATAGTTACCAATTCACTATGTGGCATAACCAATGTACCTTTACCATTTCTACATAATTCATAATTCAAAATTTTCAATGAGCAGAATCATGACCTCAGAAGTTTCTCAATGATTTCCATCTTGTTACCTGATTATTATCACGAAAAATCTTTCTGATTGCATAATTACAAACTAATTTGAACATTTCAGATGAACAAATATGCAATGTCATATGCAGCAAAATATTGCATTGGCAGCCATACATCAAAAAATAGTAATCATTAAAGTGCTGAAATATCATATATTATGAATAAAGCAGCATCAATACAGCATAATGTGCAAAAAATGCAATGTCTTAGATGGAACTTACTGTTGCTGGATAGTCCAGACTGTCATGATAAAGTCTAATTGCTTCTGAAAGGTCAAGTGTTTCACCTGTAGCAACAATGCTATTCACAGTACAATTATTTGCCGAACAGAATTGAATACTCATGGTATACTTTAGTACCTTTCTTAGTGCAGCTCAGAACATAATCAACGCTGACTTGATCTATATCAATATCATCCAAGGAAATTGCACCAGGTGGAAGTACAACTTTCTTTATCAAGCTTCCTGAAAGGATATAACTAAGAAGAACACGACGGTCACGACGATAGCGTTGTAACAGCTCAATAATGTTATCCCTGTAACAATTTGAAATTTTAACCATCTTAACACAAAATTCATCTGTCAATGCAAATGATCAAGATGCATACTCTTCCATCAATAAAAGATAGCGCCAGATTCAAAATCTTTCTAGCAGAACTGCATGACGTTCATACTTCTTTGCTTAACTGCATCAAATATATGAAAATTGGCATAGATCGAACAAGTATACAAGCAGTGATAGACAAAATTCGAAAGTATCTACACTTTTTTCAGCGACACTAATGGTGCAAATTTAATGACAATTGTTTTTTCAAATCTTTGTCTTAACAGTTGAGAGTTCTGGTACAGTTTAAAGCGACTTCAAAAGTCATTCTTTACCTTCCTCACAATCATTGACCTTGATCCACCCTCAAGATTGTGATGAAAAAACATCAATTGAAAGCACAGGAATACTGATGTTTAGAAATCAAAAGAAAGTGGGAAGAAATTTAACTCCAAATCCAATATTTACAATGACTAGATCTCAAACAATAAACCAAAAAAGAAAATCGAACTAAAGTAAAATTCAAGGAATTCGCAATGACCACGAAAACTACCGCCTTAGACGATAAGGATCATCTCAATCACGAGATCTGAACACACCATTAAACAACCATTATTGTGCTTAAAGTGCAAAAGGCACTCCTTTTCCTCAAAGCAACTGATCCCTGGGCGAATTCCAAAAACCATCATCACATTCCCCACAAACCTAAGATCCACACAAGCGAAGATCGAAGGAATCGAGGATGAAACTAAACGCTTCCGTAACTCACGAGATCAGTCCAAAAGACTCGAGCATTACCTGAGGAATCCCTCCACTCCTTGCCTTTCCTTCTATCCCAACGAGATCGGACTGGAAAAAAGAGTCGCGAACTACTGGCACGCCATTTCTAAAGTATGATAAAAAAGGTCGAATAAAGTCGGCGCCTGTGGAAATAAACGTCTCATCATTTTTATCCCCATGGGTTACCATTCTCAATAGTGGATACTAACTGGGCCCGCCAGGATCAAGATAAATAGATGCAGGTACTTCACATGGTAATTTATATGGGTAGATACATAACATACGACTTTTTCACGGCAAAACGCGAAAATAGATGGAAAATACGATACACTGCTTGAGGATGAACTGGTAGATGTGAGAGTGACTTGATTGTTTATGCCGATGCATCGCCGTGCGATTACGGAGTTCAGAAAAATAGCTCGAAAAAGATCATAATGCACAATACACAGGGCAATGAAGACGAAGTGAAGGCGAGAGACAGTCTGCGATCAGAAGGAAGTGGAGTTTTACGGAGTTCGCATCGGTGGAGGAACTACGGCTTTGGTGAGTTCCAGATCCAACTCGGATGTCTGCAAAAAAACACTCTGAATCAGGTCGCCTCGGGCAGCGATTAGAAAACCATTCCGGCACTGACGGAGTTTCCTGTTCCGCACGCCGATCGGCGCAGAGAGAGGACTTTGGCTCCGGCCGAACGGACAGCGAGGAAGAGAAGAATGATCGAGGAGGAAGAGAATGGAGTGAGAGACGAGCGGTGACAGAACGACCTAAAGAAGAAGAGGGGAAGATGAGTACCAGATGGGCGGTGTCGGCTGGCGGCGGCGGGCGGGGCGGAGCGGCGCTCGACGTGGGCGAGTGGTGTGTGAGGAATTGGGGAAGAGAAAATGGCGGAGCGGCCGTGGTTTGCACTGTTTTCATTTTTATTTTCTGAAAAATATGTATTTTCTAGAAAACATAAAATGATTTTTTATCATTCTCTATTTTTCTAAAAAACGATAATTAATTTTTTAGAAAATGCACATGAAAAATTCGAACCAAACACCGTTTTTCAGAAAACGCGCGTTTTCCAGAAAATGGAAATGAAAAACGTGCGTACTAAACGCCCTCTTAACTTCTTTACTATTTACTCGAAATGGTTCGATTTTACTTTATCCAAATCGATTTAATTATCTTATCCTAATTATTATAAGATTTTCTTCCATTGGTAAACCTTACTAACTTACTATTTTATCTTTACTAATTAACTCTCAATTAATTTTGTTAATTTAAAATTAAATTATGTTAATATTATTTTTAAGTTTATTAATAATTTTCACATAACAGTTAGGCATATTATTAAAAGAATTTTCATTAATCAATGAAGGATCTAGAGTTCGAGACTCAACTACGACGTATTATTAAAAAAAAATCATTAATCAATCAGGAATCTAGAGTTCGAAACTCAACTGCGACATATTATTGAAAAAAAATTTTCATTACTCAATTAAAAATTTAGAATCTGAAACTCAACTACGGACTCCCTCTTTCTTATAGCTCATCATCAAGAGTTCTTGAACCTGAAAAAGAGGAATCGAGATATAATGATTAATTAGGCGATTGTTAGTCGACTTGTCTAACGTTATTTTATGAGATATCCTGACTCATGAATCGATCGGATATAATTAGATATCATCGATGGTACATAGAAATATGTAACCCGCAAGGATATGGAGTAGTTAATGTTAGTTGATTAACACATATAAAATCCAACTATTACTAAGTGAAAATATCATATAATGATCTTTGAGGGACAAAGCGTCGATTAATAGTTATTCCGACAAGTTATTTAGTGATAATGCTCCTCTACTTTTTATGTGCATGGCTTGTCACTAGAGGTTCCTAAACTTTTAGTAAAACAAGTGTAGTGTGATGGGTTACAAAGTGATGGTTAGTTGAGTCGGCTAACCATTGTCTCCATCAAGTACCTCAAGACCTTTGTCACATAATCATTTACTTAAGATTTTGAAGTCTATATTCAAATCAGAGTGTTCAGCCTTTTATTGACACTTGTCAGAGGACATTTATAGGCACGATTATAAGAGATGTGGTGATACTCTCTTATTGGGTAGACTCTCAGACAATAAGTTAAGTGACCCTTTGGATTTTGGATTGACATTTTCTTATTGTAAATATTTGAGTACCTGAAATAATGTGATCCGGAGGTAAGAACAGGGGACCCCCGTCTTGGGGAGTCAACGCCACGTGGAAGTCGAAGGGCCAGGTGGCCGACCGGACGACTTAGAAAAGGTGGGATCGCTATGCCGACCGGAGAATGGTGGGCCGACCGCCCGGCCGGCCGACCGATGTCCAATTGAGGGCAAAAGGCGCCCCGGCGGGAGTCGGGGTTCCGGCGCTCTTTGAACAGGGCCGTAAGGCTGAGCGGATGGCACGCTCGGCCGAAAGACATAAGGTAGCATACTGCTAACAGTCTCCACAAAGCACGTTACCGAGTATCTCCCAAGTAGATCACTATATATGGTCGGCCGGACGCCCGACAGGGAGTAAGGAGAAAAGGACAAAGGACATATTCTGACAGCGGGCATGCTTTATAATCCAGCCATACTCCAAATCTGACGATAAGGGGTTCCGCTGTCCCATCGAAGACATGCTTGGACTGTAGCAGTATGGTGTCAGGTAAGCTTGCTGACAGGCCCTTACTGGGGTATAGGCTGAGGACACGTGTTTGCCTAGGTATGTGTGCCTGAGCTCCTCCCCAGCTCTATATAAGGAGCTTTGCATTTCACCAAAGGTACGCGTTCTACGATATTTGGAGCCCCTTCTTCGTTATTCGCTTACCTGACTTGAGCGTCGGAGGATCGTCGCCGGGAACCTCTTCCCGACCCGACTTCTGTGCAGGTTCATCGGAGGTCCGTGCGAACAGTCAGGAGATCTACGTCAGCAGCTTGGAGAGCGCCACATGCCCAGTGTCCGTTGGTTCAGCGATTCGGACAGGATCATAATGAGATTTGACAAACCTTTTGGGCATATATTAGTTGGTTTCTTATTGTGTTATAATAAATGATCGAGTAAGAATAATAATCATGCAACCCTTGGACCAACCATCTATGAAATTCGTCAAGACTAATGACGAAGGAATATTCTATTTAGGCAATATAAGCCAAGCAATTACTATCTATGTTGGAGGACACTTTTAAGTAAGATTAATAGAATTTCTATACTCATATCGTATGGATGGGTCGTATCTCTATTATTTGGAGAGTTGTTGATCATCGATCGGGAAGTCAAGGGATGTTTCTTGGACTTCAGTAGTCATACACTTTTGGTAGAATGGTGATATATTTCTATATCTTATGGCATATATTCCTATATCTTGATAGTACCCCATGACGAGAGCAGGTCGCTGAGAAGTTAGATTTGTGAGCATATGAAGGGTTTGTCTCACTAAAAATATATGCTATAATAAATTTACTCATAGGGTATAATCCCTTTAGTCGGTATAACATAAATATGCAACATTGAACCATGGTGGATATATTTAAATTGGTTGAAAGTGGGTATTGAAGGTTAGATACCTTCCTTTTTTTCTCTATCGCTATGTGGGAAGCTATCAGGTGAGATTGACGTTGAGGATGATTTAGGATTAATGGATATTGTGAGATCAGATGTTGTGATATATTATTTTCTAATAATCTATTAGTGGATATTTGACTTGATGATATATTATTTGGTATTTGTTATTGATAATGACATAGGGAGTAGCATATCTATGATATTTATATATTTGATGACTTGCAGTTGGTGATCAAATTACAGACTCACTGTCAGTGATCTTATGGTTGAGTGTGTTCGTTATACGGACATTATGAGTCCTTGGTAATGTCATTTAAGCTTACCAATACTCCAGATGTTTTCATGGATTTAATGAACTGAGTATTTCTAGGGTATTTGGACCATTTGTCATTGTCTTCTTTGACGATTAATGCGGGGGTAAAAGAAGCATACCGAGGACGAGTCAAAGGTGAGAAAAGCTACCAACGTGGAGGTCAAAGTCAAGACAGTCCTAGGAATCACTCGGTCACCAAAGTTGGTTAAGCGAATGGGAATGGGTCAATCGGGTATGGTGGTCCAATCAGGCATTAGTATACACTCAGTAGTCGGATGTCATAGGAACAAGGTATTGTCCGAAGGATAGTCCGACTAGACCGCCTGTCCGCCCGGACGAGGAACAACGTCCTATCATCTGAACAACTAAAGGGAAGAGAGCAGATGTGCACAACTATGACGACCAAATGAAGGATAGTCCGATCGGATCACCTGTCTGGCCGGACCAGGAGCAACCTACTGCACAGAGCGATCGTGGAGAAAAACAACCTTGATCAACCGAGCGGGGAATCCTGGCCAAGCGGCTCCACCACTCGACCAAACAGTGGGACCCCTTGCTCAGCTCATCATATCCTCCTGGTAGTCAGTGTCGTTGACAACAAGGCATGATCCACCAGTAAATCGTAAGGTGGAAGCTTCTACTATCATATCAGAAATATACACGTCTTGTTAAGGAGATGTGCCATGGACACTTTTTAACTTATCTTTTCATAGTATAGTTGGGGAGACGTGCCCGTGCATTAAGAAGCGTGCACATCCGCTACAGGGCACTATATAAAGGGGAGTTTATGCACTGGTAGAGGTAAGCGTTGTTTGTGCTAGAGCTCTTATTGCTGTTGTAGTTTCTTGTCGTTTTTTCCACTATTCCAATGACTAACTTGAGCGTCAGAGGGTCAACGTCGGGGACCCCTTCCTTGACCTGACACTGGCATTCTTTGTGTCACAAAGTGGAGCGCAACGAAGTGTTCACCGAGTCAATAGCAAAGTCACATTCCCAGCTAGCTGTCTTCACTGATTTCAGACAAGATCATATTAGCGTCGTCTATGAGAACTTAACATGTATCTGAGACGTGGAGATGGAGGACGCTGGACGACTTACAATAGTGGCATTGACAAAGGAGGAATTAGGCATGTTGATACAAGCTAGAGCGACTAAGACTGTGGAGCAACAACAACAGGCGATGACCGAGCACCAAGCAAACGAACACGCGATGCCAACAATGGGGCAGTAGGTCGGCAATAGAGATCGAGCGGAAGTCACAGTCAGCCGGAGGGCAAACAATAAGTCGATCGACACATATGGGGATGCATCAAATGCGTTGATCCCCTTTCATCGAGCATTGTTCCATACCCCTTCAGAGGAACAAGGCCAAGCAGATCAAGAGCAAGGATCTTCATCGGACAATGCACCTATCCAGATGGACGGAAGGGAAAGGCACCGAAGGTCGATGATTTTCCTGAACAAATCAATGGACAATTCTCACAAGGGATCGTAGATGACCCACTACCACACCATTACACTCTATTGACGATCTGAGAGTAAATGGGATGACCAGCTAGGAGGACCATTTGACTAGGTTTAATAACACGGTCACACTCCATCAGTACACCGATGGAGTGAAGTGTTGGGTCTTCCTCACCACTCTCTCTAAATTAACACAGAGGTGGTTTAGACGTTTGCCAATCGGATTAATCCGTAGCTTCAAGGATTTCAGAGCAGCGTTTCTGTATCATTTTACTAATAGTCGTCATTACTAGAAGACGAATGTTAACTTGTTCACTCTAAAGTAAGAGCCCAATGAGGCACTGAGAGTCTATATCAAGAGGTTTAACCAAGTGGTCATGGACGTCCCATCAATCACTTTGGAGCTATTAGTAAGTGACTTCTCACAAGGACTTTTAGAAGGCGAATTCTTTCGCTCACTTATCAGAGGCCGCTAAAAGACTTCGACCACCTGCTCAAGTGCACCCACAAATATATCAACGTGGAGGAGGCTCAAGCGGCATGAAGGAATGAGGTACCCTCTGACCCTACTGCTACCCCTGAACGACGGTCGGCCAGTAGTCATCAACCACCAAAGGGCCCCCGAGCAGGAGCAGTATAGCCGCACCAGGAGCCTTGAGCCCATGCTGTGCAACATGTGGCAGTCGACTGGTCGAAAGCTACAAAAGGCAGGTCATGGACATTATTGTTCTGCTCCTTTCATCAACCGACGACACACAACACTTGGGATTGCTACGACTTAAGGCCAGTTACAAGACGACCAACTCCTCTAGGAAATCGTCATCGTTCACCATCTCCCGATCGACATCATCAACGCCGATCAAATGTGCGATGGGAAAAAGACAGACCGGTTGCCGAGCAACGTCAATGCCAACCTCCACGAGGAGATAATGCAAGTCCCACCCAGGCTGCGATTGAGCGGGCTCGACCATCAGCTCGAGAGGAGGAGAACCGAAGCAATGTTGTACGGGGAGAAATCAAAATGATTCTTGGAGGACCAACCGACGGTGATTCCAATAAAGCAAGGAAGTCGCACGCCCGATGATTAGAGATACACGTCGTCGGGTGCAACAGGGAGAAGGCCGAAAGATCGAAGATCAGCTTTGGTCCTCGGGACTTAAAGGGGGTGGAGATCCCTCATAACGACATCCTGATCATCAAAGCAGTAATAGCTAATTACAATATTCATTAAAATTTTATAGATACAGGTAGCTCGGTGAATATCATTTTCAAGAAGGCATTCGACCAGCTATAAATCGACCAAAGCGAGTTGCAACCCATGACGACCCCACTATATGTATTCATAGGTAATGAAGTATTGTTGATCGGTCAGGCTCAGTTGGCCATATTACTCAAAGAGGAATCGCTCAGGCGGACGAGGACCATAAACTTCATCATGGCAGAAGCGTCGTCCACCTACAACATAATATTGGGCCAACTGGCCCTGAACGAATTTCAAGTGGTGGTGTCCACCTTCTACTAGAAGATTAAGTTTCTGGTGGACAACGCTGTGGGAGAAGTCAAAGGTGACCAATTGGACACTCAGCGGTGTTATGTTGAGATGGTTAAATCTGTGTTAAAGGATGCCCGGAAGACTCTGCGTTTGGAGGTAAATGCAATTATGGAGGAACCTCTTGTGTTGGTCTACAATGAAATGGAGGAAGTCTAGATCCATCTCAGCCGACCAGAAGCCACAACCTATGTCGTGGCTGACATGATAGATGAAAGAAAGGCAGAGTTGATGGTTTGCTATAGGCAAAATCATGATGTGTTTGCCTGATCGACCCATGAGCGTTCGGGCATCTCGCCGAGTGTGGCACAGCGCGAGCTACACATCCGACCGGATGCATGACAAGTAAAGCTAAAATAGAGGGATTTTAGCTCAAAGTAGAACCAAATTATCTGAGCAAAAATAGAAAAGTTGTTGGAGGTCGGTCACATTCGCAAGGTCTAATTTCCGAGCTGGCTAGCTAACGTCGTGCTAGTCTCCAAGCAGGGCAACAAGTGGTGAGTTTGCATCGACTTCTGCAACTTGAACAAGGCTTGCTTGAAGGACTTCTATCAACTGCCTCGTATTGATTAAATGGTGGACTCCATGGCCGACTGCAAGCTGATTTGCATGCTTGGTGTGTATCAGGGCTACCATCAAGTGTCGCTCACCAGGGAAGATCAAGAGAAGGTCAGCTTCATTATGCCCGACGACACCTATTGCTACAACATAATGTCATTCGAATTAAAGAACACTGACGCCACTTATCAAAGACTGATGAACAAGGTGTTCCGACGGTAAATCGGTCGTAACATGGAGGTATATGTCGATGACATATTAATAAAATCTCTCCAAGCCATTGACTTTTGCGCAGACGTCAAAGAAACCTACCAAATCCTGAGGATGTACAAAATCAAGTTTAACCCAAGTAAGTGCATATTCGGGGCAAAGAGTGACCAATTTCTCGGTAATATCATGACCAAGTGGGGAATCAAGGCGAATCGAGTAAGATGAAGGCTTTACCAGACATGCCCCGCAACATGAAGGAAGCATAACGACTGACCAGACAGATCACCGCGCTGCCAAGATTCATCTCTAAATCGTTTGATCGGAGTCACCCGTTCTTCAAGATTTTGCACCATGCGACGAAATTCCAGTGGGACTCAGAATGCGACAAGGCATTGGAAGAGCTTAAGAAATACCTTACTTCCCTACCTGTACTAGTAAAACCTATCGTCGACGAGCAACTCTTGATATTTTATCGTCCATAGAGCATGCGGCTAGCTTGGTGTTGGTCCGGTAGAACGACTTTGAACAAAAGTTGATGTATTTCTTAAGTCATATATTAAAAGATGCAGAGTTCCGCTACTCCTGTCTCAAAAAGTTGGCGTTCAGACTAGTACTTGCCGCTTAGAGGCTCCGTCCATACCTCCTTTCACATCCCATCGTGGTGTTGACTAACAGCACCAAGAAGAGTCCTCCTTAACCCGGTGGCATCTGGATGGCTAATCAAATGGACCACCGAGCTAAGTGAGTTTGACATATAGTATCAACCCTGGACGTCAATCAAAGATTAGGCCTTAGCATATTTCGTCACTGAGGCACAGAATTATTGGTACAGGGCGCACTAGAATCGAACATGAGTTTTGATGTTGTCAAAGGTTCAAATTAAGTTTTGTTGTAATCTAACAATTTGACTGAGTGTACGGGTTATTTACTCAATCTGGAGAAAGTCTTAGCAGATCGTGGAAGCCAAGCAGAAAGACCAAGTGGGTCGAGAGGACTCGACATTTGGCAAGGAAGCTCGATAGGTCTGGAGGACTGTAGTTCAAGGGCAAGTCCTGATGTGCCAGAAGAATTATAGTGAATTGTCCAACGGTGTGATCAAGAATCGCGCGCCTTGAAGTAGGAGTCGACGTAGGTTCCGAACCAAGTAATCACCCGAGTTGTCTATTTATTATTCTATTTTCCACTACTTACTGTGATTGTTTTTATGATACAATATGAAGAGTTTTTAAAGAGCGATATTCACCCTCTCCCCCTCGTCTATCGCTTTCTATCAATCCTTCAAGAACGTTGAGCAGGATGTGACTTGGCAAATATATGTGGGTTGCTTGTCCACTGGCAAGGTAATGGAATAGACATCCTATTGATATCTCCGTGTGAGGATATGATGCAACTGTCTGTGAGGCTAGACTATTGTGCTACAAATAACAAGGCAGAATATGAGGCCTTGCTAGCGGCCCTGCAAGCAGCTCGGCACGTGGGAGCCTCAAGGGTTCTCATCCACTCGGATTCTCAACTTGCGGCTTAGCAATTATCGGGAACGTTCGAGATAAATAGCCCTCGGCTCAAGTTGTATGCTGAAGCTTTCGATAAATTAAAGACAAGTTTCCAATATGTCATTATACGGAAAGTACCTCGATCAGATAACTGGTGCACGAACAAGCTGGATAAGCTGGTGAGTTCTTTAATTTCAGTCGTCACAGATAAGCTGGTCAAACAGGTTTTGTTGGTGGCCAGCATCGACAAGACAGCAACTATGGACCCACAAAGCGAATAGAGGACGCCATTTGTTGAGTTCCTCCAGTCGGGCATCACACCTGCCGACCGAGAGGAGGCTCGGTTGTTAAAGAAGAAGGTTGGCTGGTTCACACTAATTGGATATCAGTTGTATAAGAGAGCTTTCTTAAGGTCGCTGCTTAAGTGCATCGGATCAGATGATATTGAGTACATCTTGCAAGAGATTCACCAAAGTTCCTGTGGTGGTCATTCAGGCTGTCGATCATTGGCTCACAAGATACTATTGGTAGAGTACTTTTGGCTCACATTGCAAGGTGACGCCGCTCGGACGGTGGCCACCTGCCTTTCTTGCCAAAAATACCAGAACATCTTGCACTAACCCACTAAAGAGATGAAAGCGTCGACTGTGTCTTGGCTGTTCGACCAGTGGGGCACGGGCATAGTAGGGTTGTTCCCCATCGCGACTGGGCAAAGAAAGTTTTTATGGGTGGCAGTCAACTATTTCTCAAAATGGGTGGAGGCTGAACTGCTCGCCAGGATAACAGAGCATATGATTATTAAATTCATATGGTATAGTATATTATGTCAATTCAGCATACCTCGCAAGCTTGTCTTGGACAACAGAAGGTAAATTTTTAGATGGAGGCTCAAAGAGTGGTGTGATGGCTATGACATCCTACAGACTTTCACCTCAGTAGCTTATATGCAGAGCAACGGTCAAGCAGAGGTCATCAATAGGAAAATCCTCAAAGGGCTCCAAGCTCGACTCGATCATGCTGGAGGTAGATGGGTCGACGAACTCCCAAGCATACTATGAGCGTATCACGCCACACTTAGAGAGATGGCCAGCATAATTCCATTCCATCTGGTGTACAGGGATGAGGCAATAATGCCAGTCGAGGTCAGAGTGGAGTCTGATCGAGTGCGACTCTAAGATGAGGAGAATGGCTATCGGCGGCTCATGGAGCTCGACTTGGTGGATGAAGCTCGAGATAATGCAGTCGTCTGACCATAACATACCAACAGCGCATGAAGCAAAGCTACAACCAGAGGGTGATCCCGAGATCATTCCCGGTCGGTGACTTTGTATGGAAGAGAGTGAAGCTAGTCGGCAACATCACCGAGCTTGAAGCCCCGTGGGGAGGGTCATACAAGGTCATTCAGAAGCTTAGTATTTACAGGATGAAAATGGGAAAAATCTCGAATGACCATGGAGTGCAAACCATCTCCAGCCCTATAGGGCTAGGTGAGAGGTGTGCTGTTAAATTTAGATACACTTGTAAAAATGTTTGTTCCATGAGTGTAGAAGAATATGAATAAAAATCCATTAAGTATTGTAGAACAGGAAGATATTGATTCATACTTAGAAATTCTTACAGCAAACTAGAGAAAGTACGAGAAAGTTAAGAAGAAAAACTACTCCAAATCGGCAATAACTTCTTTGGGGAGTGAGGTCGTGAGCTTGTCCTTCTGAACAGATTCAACAGAGGCGTCAGCAGGCAAGTGGCTATCATCCTTCAGTTGTTGGGTGATGCCCGCTATGCCCAAGTCAAAAAGCCATAGAATCCGATCAGAGAAAAGTTGGTTGAAGCCCTCTGAGCGGAGATATTTGGCCTGGAAGCCCTCGAGTCGAGCAGGCTTATCCTCTTTATACTTAGCCATCTAGGCTTTCGACGCTTCTAGTTCGTCCCTTAGCGATATCAGCTCGGCATCCTGATCGGTAATTTTCTGTTACTCGGTCGATCGGCTCGATTGTTTCTGCACAAGAGTTGTCTCGGTTTCCTTGAGCTTCTTGGTTAGGGTTCGAGTCTCTAAGTTTTTCTTCTCTGGGTCCTCTATCGCACGGAGTTTTTGGGTGTTCGCCTATTTAACCTTGGAGTAAAAAATCCTTGGCTTGCTTATTAAGCCACTTGAGTTGCTGAGTCTGGTCCTAGCTCTTATTATTCTCCGCCAACAACGCCCGCTCAATGCCCACCAGCTGTTCGGAGGTCTTCTCCAAATCCCCCTTTAGCCCAGCGACCTCAGTGGTAAGTGCTTCGACAATAGTGCAGGTGGCATTTGCTTTGTTGATCGGGGCTCGGAGCTACCTATTATCACATTCTAGATAGGCCAATCGCTGACACACTATCAGACCCTCCACCCATAACTACAAAAAGAATGGATAAAAATGAAGCACCCTAGATGAATAACGACTCTTGAAGAACGTAACTTACCATGGTGGGCTTTTGGGTGAAGCTGTCAGCCAGCTTCTCGGGCGGAATGGTCATCGCCCTATTTTTGGCTTTTGCCTAGGTCTGAGCCAGAGGTCCTTGGATATGAATCATGTGCTCAGGCGATTGGGGTGGACCATCACCTGGAGCACACCAGGCGTCGATAGGCAAGCGGATTAGAGCTGTTAAGTGCCTATGACCGACTGGATCAAACGACGTTGAGGTGGCCCAACCCTTGGATTTGGACCTTGAAGGCTGGATGGTGGAAATTAGAGTTCCTAGATCGGTTGGCAAAGGAAAGAAGGAAACCGGTTGCGCCAAATTCACACCGATCGACAACTCCAATAGTGAGGGAATCCAATCAGACAAAGGGTGAGTGGGCAAAACAACCGTCCTCTCGAAGATGGCAGAAGACGAGCTCTCACCCCGATCAGATGGGGTCAGGAAGTAGGTGTAGGATTGTAAATATGCTAGAGGGGCTGTGTAGTGTTTATCGAAAATCGCGAGTTAAAATGAGTTACACAATAGAAAAGCAAAATAAAAAGACAACGCTAACAATGCCAAGTTTTACTTGGTTTGGAGTCTATAACGACTCCTACTCCAAGGTCCGCAATCATCGATCACTTTCGTTGGGTAATTACTATCAGGTCGTAAATAGATTACAATGATTGAGTAAAAGAACTAAAAATAAAATTTGTTACCAACAAACAGAAATGAAAAATGAAGTCTCTCATTCCTTAAACTTCGAAGCAGCCTTTCGGTATTGTCAGAGCCTTTTCGGAGCAGCACTTGAATATGAAAGTTGTACCAGATGATGTTTTGAAACTCCTGGTCGAAGACTCTTATATAAGCCCATTCCAAGTGCCTGGAACCTCTTCGGACGCCTGGACTATGTGGCTCGGCCAGTTGATGCGCTCCAACTCAGCTCCTGGATAAGTTTTCTAGTCCGGGCACTTGGACCAACTCCGGGCGCCCATACTAGCTTTGGGCACCTGGATCCCTTCCGGGCACCCAGAATCCCCATTTTCATACTTCTCCTACCTACGAAAAATAGAGTTAGTCCTGGGCAACAAAAATATGTCTATCCTGTAAAATAAAGATAGCACAATTCAACAAAATAGTAGTAGTAATTAGATCATGTCTCTCTGAAATCAGGATATAGTCAAAATCTCAACTTAGATTTTTCAAATGTACCTAAGTTGAATCAACGCCTACAACTCCCTCAACCGTGAACGCATCCTCGCTGGATCTCTCCTCCAGTTGTTTATCTCCACTTACCAATTGCAATCGCTTGACTTATCTTTGATCCACCAGGTCTTTCCATCAGTTGTCAGGTCCGCAAAACCAACAACTAAGGCTGCGTGCTCGTTCGAGTGTGCGACCGAGCGTCTCACCCGCTCGGCCTAGTAACAGACGAGAGAGAAGAGGACAAACTGGATAGCTGGCGATATCCTTCTCGAGACATGCGCTGCCGACAGACAGCATGGTCGGCGACCAGACCGGACAGAAGATCGTATAGTGGAAGTTTCCACTGACATGTCGAAGATATGCTCGGACGGTTGGGTATGACGTCAGACACACTTTTCTGACACGACCATTCTAAGACATGCTTTGAGGAGCGTGCATGTCTCGGGAAGCATGCACGCGTCCCCTGGATCCTATATAAGGACCCCCAGACTTCGACGGAGGTATGCGCGATTATTCACTATAGCTATAATTTCGTTACTCTACTTCCTCTTTATTTCACCGGTGTCTGACTTGAGCGTTGGAGGGTCGTCGTCGGGAACCCCTTCCCAGCTCGGCTTTGTTACAAGTTCGCCGGAGGCCCACGTCATCTTGGAGGTCATCTGAAGACAGCAGCGAGCGCCACGTCCCCAGCGCCCGTCGACTCGACTCTCGGACAAGATCAATTTGGCGCCATCTGTGGGAACACACCTGAATCCGAGCCGAGAAGATGGAGGAAGCTGGACGTTCACACACCGTGACGCTCTCTCCCGAAGAACTCGACTCGCTCATCCAGGCGCGAGCGACAAAGATAGTGGAGCAACAACAAAAAGCGTTAGCCGAACGGATGGCGCAGCAGGCGACCTCGGCGTCGGGCGGCCGAGCGACCCAAGAAGATAGACCAGAGCAATACTCCACTTGGGCACAGAATAAATGTCAGACTGGCACACCAGGAGACGTGCCGCCCGCCCCTATTCCATTCCATCGGGCCCTGTTCCAGACCCCGTCCGAGTTAGCTCAAGCCAACCAGGGGTTATCTGATGAAGCCCCTCGCCCGGGATGTTAGGAAAGGAAAGGCACCTCAAACCGAGTCATCTCCCGAGCGAATTAATCGCCAATTTTCCGAAGCCATCTTGCAGGACCCGTTCCTGAGGCACTACGCCCCACTGGCGATCGGGGAGTACAGTGGCGCAACCGACCCGGACGACCATCTCAGTAAGTTCGACAATGCCGCTACTCTCCACCAATACACCGACGGAGTCAAATGCAGGGTCTTTCTCACCACCCTATCCGGCTCCGCACAACGTTGGTTCTGGAGGATGCCGGATGGATCAATTCGAAGTTTCAAGGAATTCCGAGCAGCATTCCTCCACCACTTTGCCAGCAATTGGCGCTACCAGAAAACCAGCGTCATCTTATTTTCCATGAAGCAAGGGTTAAGAGAGAGCCTCCAAGCTTACATCCAGCATTTCAACTAGGCGACCATGGATATCCCCACGGTCTCATCCGAGATAATGATGCATGCCTTCACTCAGGGCTTGGTCGATGGAGATTTCTTCCGCTCACTCGTCCGAAAGCCGCCCCGCGACTATGACCACATGCTGAAGAAGGCAAACGAGTATATCAACGTGGAAGAAGCTCAGGCTGCCAGGAAGAAAGAAACCCCGTCCGAGCCTTCAGTTCTGACCGAGCGGAAGTCGATGGCCAGCCATCAGCCACCAAGAGGACCCTGTGCCGAGGGAACGCACCCTTATCAGGAAACAAGGTCGCACGCTGTCCAACATGTGGCGGCCGATCGACCCAAACCAAAGGGGAAGGTATGCACTCCCATGTTTTGTTCGCTTCACCAATCAGCCACCCACAACACCCGTGACTGTCGAAGTCTTGGCCCAATTGCTCACCCAGCGCCGAGGAGCTATCGACGCCGATCACCTTCGCCCGATCGACACCATCGACACTAGAGTACCGGGCGAAGGGTGGCTATGGAATTCCCCGAACAGCAACATCATCATCAGAGAAGGGTCAATCCTCGAGTCTCACAGGAGCGAGTAAGGTCGTCCGCTTGGGAGGAAGAAAACAGGAGCAACACTGCTCGGGGCGAGATTAGCATCATTGCGGGTGGACCAATAGGCGGTGACTCAAACCGGGCCCGAAAGTCACACGCTTGGCAACTAAGAATTCATGCAATAGGCTGCGGTCAGGAGCAAGCACAGGGCCCTGAGATCAGCTTCGGGCCCAGAGACCTTGAGGGCGTTGAAGTACCTCATGACGACGCACTCATCATCCGGGTGGTAATAGCAAATTTTACTATTCATCACATCTTCATTGATACGGGTAGCTCGGTCAACATTATTTTTAAGAAGGCGTTCGATCAACTGTAAATTGACCGAGCCGAGTTGCTGCCTATGACAACCCCGCTGTACGGATTTACTGGCAATGAGGTTCTGCCGGTTGGGCAAACCAGGTTAGCCATCTCGCTCAGAGAGGAGCCGCTGCGGAGGACGCGGACCACGTGTTGGGGTTGCAAGGTTGCAAACATAGTCCCATATTGGAAACACATGGGAAAGATCATGAGTTTATAAGAGAAAAGATATTTCCATTGGCATGAGGCCTTTTGGGGAGAGCCCAAGAGAAAAATCATGAGGGCTTAGGTCCAAAGTGGACAATATCATGCAATTGTGGAGATATCTAAATTCTTTTCGATCCTACAATTAGTATAAGAGCCCGGACTGCCAGAAGGTTTAACCGCTGACTGTGCACAAGAGTTATGGTCTGATTGAGCCATGTGAGTATAATATTGACCTCGAACAAAAAAAGTGGGGGCTCCTATGTTCGGATCAAGAGGACCAGACACCAGGTAGGAAGTCCTAGTTGCGACTAGGCAAGGAAGTCCTAGTAGGTCGGGTGGACCGAGGGGCAGGAAGACCTGGTGGGTCGAGGATCGGACGTGGAAAGCCTATGATCCTTTGTTTGAGGGGGGATTGTTGGGGTTGCAAGGTTGCAAACATAGTCCCATATTGGAAACACATGGGAAAGATCATGGGTTTATAAGAGAAAAGATATCTCCATTGGCATGAGGTCTTTTGGGGAGAGCCCAAGAGCAAAACCATGAGGGCTTAGGCCCAAAGTTGACAATATCATGCAATTGTGGAGATATCTAAATTCTTTTCAATCCTACAATTTTTAAAAGATTTTTCAAATAATCTTTAAAATATTTTTTAAATAATTTTTCAAATAATTTTTTTAAATAGTTTTTTTTTAAAATGATTTAATTTGATTTGAAATTAATTTAATTTGATTTTAATTATTAATTATTAATTTAATTTGAATTATTATTTAGATTTGAATTATTAATTAGATTTGAGTTATTAATTAGATTTGAGTTATTAATTTGATTTGAATTAGTAATTTGATTAATTTGATTTGAATTATTTGATTTAATTTAAATTTAAATAAAGCCCTGTGATCCTGTCCGAAAGCTGAATCAACGGACGCTGGGCACATGGCGCTCTCCAAGCAGCTGACGTAGATCTCCTGACTGTCCGCACGGGCTTCCGGTGAACCTGCACAGAAGTCGGGCCGGGAAGGGGTTCCCGGCGACGACCCTCCTCTACGGGTTTACGGGCAACGAAGTTCAGCCGGTCAGACAAATCCGACTGGCTATCTCGCTGGGAGAAGAGCCGCTCAGGAGGACGCGGACAGCAAACTTCGTGGTGGTAGACTCTCCGTCGGCATACAACGTTATATTGGGGCGACCAGCTCTCAGTGAATTCCGAGCGGCCGTCTCCACTTTCCACCAGAAGATCAAGTTCCCCGTGGAGGACAAAGTGGGAGAAGTACAAGGAGATCAACTAGCAGCTCGGCGATGCTACGTCGAGATGGTCCGAGTAGAAGCCAATGCCGCTCGGAAAGCGCCCCGGATTGAGGTGAACGCTATCACTGAAAAGCCACCCTCTTTGATTTATGAAGAAAAAGTGGAAGTGCAGATTCACCCGACCCGCTCGGAGGCCACGACATTCATTGCGTCCGATCTGGAGGCCAACCAGAAAGAGGAAGTGGTCAAATGCCTCCAGAGAAATCGTGATGTCTTCGTCTGGTCGACACATGAGCTGCCCGGAATTTCACCGAGTATAGCGCAGCATGAGCTCCACGTCTAACCGGACGCTCGGCCGGTGAAGCAGAGAAAGAGGGACTTTAGCGCCGAACAAAATGTCATCATCCGAGCGAAGGTCGAGAAACTCCTGGAGGCCGGCCACATACGCGAGGTCCAGTTCCCGAGCTGGTTGGCGAACGTAGTGCTAGTCTCCAAGCCAGGCAATAAGTGGAGAGTGTTCATCGATTTCCGGGACCTTAACAAGGCGTGCCCGAAGGATTTTTATCCCTTGCCCCGGATCGATCAATTGGTGGACTCTACGGCCGGCTGCGAGTTGATTTGCATGCTCGACGCCTATCAAGGCTATCATCAAGTGCCGCTCGCCCAAGAAGATCAAGAAAAAGTCAGCTTCATTACGGCCGACGACACCTATTGCTATAATGTGATGCCGTTCGGATTGAAGAACGCGTTCTACGATTTTTGGAGCCACTTCTTCATTGTTCGCTTGCCTGACTTGAGCGTCGGAGGGTCGTCGCCGGGAACCCCTTCCCGGCCTGACTTCTGTGTAGGTTCACCGGAAGCCCGTGCGGACAGTCAGGAGATCTACATCAGCCGCTTGGAGAGCGCCACGTGCCCAGAGTCCGTTGATTCAGCTTTCGGACATGATCAATTTGGCACCGTCTGTGGGAACGCTCCTGCATCCGATCGGAAGCCATGGACGAAGCTGGACGACAACACACGGTGACGCTTTCCACGGAGGAACTCGATGCTCTGATCGAGTCGAGGGCCGCTGAGCTTGTGGAACAAAAACAGAAGGCACAAGTCGAGCGGCCTGAGCAGCAGACAACATCAGCATCAGGCGGCCGAGCGGAAGCACCGCAGGCCACAGTTGCATTCCATCGGGCCCTATTCCGCACTCCTCCTGAAGCCGTAGTAACTAATCATGATCGAGGATCTTCTTCGTATGAAGTGTCAAGACGAGATAGCAAAAAAGGGAAAGCCCCCCGAGCGGACGCCTCTCCCGAGCGGATCAACCGTCAATTTTCAGAGGCTATTCTACGAGACCCTCTGCCCAAGCATTATGTGCCTCCAGCGATCGGTGAATACAATGGAACCGCCGACCCGGATGATCATTTGGGTAAGTTTGATAACACGGCTACCCTTCATCAATACACAGATGGGGTAAAGTGTCAGGTTTTCCTCACCACCCTCTCTGGATCGGCTCAACGGTGGTTTCGGAGACTGCCGGATGGATCTATCTCAAGTTTCAAAGACTTCCGAATGGCTTTCCTCCACCACTTCGCAAGCAGTCGGCGCTATCAGAAGACTAGTGTCAGTCTGTTTGCCATCAAACAAGAAGCCTGCGAATCGCTCCGAGCTTATATCCAGCGGTTCAACAAGGTGACTATGGATATTCCAACGGCCACCTTGGAAACCATGATGAATGCCTTCACACAAGGCTTGGTGGATGGCGACTTCTTCCGATCGCTCATTCGGAAACCGCCCCAAGACTACGACCATATGCTACACCGGGCCAACGAATACATCAACGTGGAGGAAGCCCAAGCAGCCCAAAGGAAGGAAACTCCCACCGAAAGGGCTCCTCATGCCGAACGGAAGTCACACACTGCTCATCAGCCACCCAGAGGACCGAGGGCCGAAGCGATCCGCTCCTCCCAGGCTAGGTCCCATGTACAAGAGGTAGCTGCCGAGCGACCCAAACCAAAGAGGAAGGTATGGACCCCGATGTTCTGCTCCTTCCACCGGACGGACACACATAACACTAGAGATTGTCGGAGTCTTCCTCTAATCGCCCACCCCATTCCCGGGAGTGGCGGCCATCGATCGCCATCAGCCGACAGGCGATAGAGGCCTCGTGAAGCCGATCGGACGATAGTCGACAGGCGACAACAACCGACTCCCGAGCGACATCACACTCCGAGGCGGGAGAATCCCCGGATGTCTAGGGAGTGGCCCCGACCATCCGCTCGGGAAGAAGAAAATAGAAGCAATACCTCCCGAGGCGAGATCAACATTATAGCTGGCGGGCCGACCGGAGGTGATTCTAACCGAGCAAGGAAGGCGGGCGTTAGGCAGCTCCAGATCCATGCAGTCGTCTACAGCCAGGAACGGGCGAGCGGACCCGAAATCAGTTTCGGGCCCAAGGACTTGGAAGGAGTTGAAGTGCCCCACGATGACGCTCTTCTCATTAAAGCGGTAATAGCCAATTACACCATTCACCGCGTTTTTATTGACACAGGAAGCTCGGTCAATATCATATTCAAAAAGGCCTTCGACCAACTACAAATTGATCAGGCCGAGCTGCTTCCCATGACGACCCCCCTCTATGGGTTTACGGGCAACGAAATTCAGTCGGTTGGACAAATCCGACTGGCTATCTCGCTGGGAGAAGAGCCGCTCAGGAGGACGCGGACAGCAAACTTCGTGGTGGTAGACTCTCCGTCGGTATACAACGTCATATTGGGGCGACCACCTCTCAGTGAATTCCGAGCGGCCGTCTCCACTTTCCACCAGAAGATCAAGTTCCCCATGGAGAACAAAGTGGGAGAAGTACAAGGAGATCAACTAGCAGCTCGGCGATGCTACGTCGAGATGGTCCGAGCAGAAGCCAATGCCGCTCGGAAAGCGCCTCGGATTGAGGTGAACGCTATCACTGAAAAGCCACCCTCTTTGATTTATGAAGAAAAAGAGGAAGTGCAGATTCACCCGACCTGATCGGAGGCCACGACATTCATTGCGTCCGATTGGAGGCCAACCAGAAAGAGGAAGTGGTCAAATGCCTCTAGAGAAATCGTGATGTTTTCATCTGGTCGACACATGAGCTGCCCGAAATTTCACCGAGTATAGCGCAGCATGAGCTCCACGTCCGACTGGACGCTCGGCCGGTGAAGCAGAGAAAGAGGGACTTCAGCGCCGAACAAAATGTCATCATCCGAGCGGAGGTCGAGAAACTCCTGGAGGCCGGCCACATACGCGAGGTCCAGTTCCCGAGTTGGTTGGCGAACGTAGTGCTAGTCTCCAAGCCAGGCAACAAGTGGAGAGTGTGCATCGATTTCCAGGACCTTAACAAGGCATGCCCGAAGGATTTTTATCCCTTGCCCCGGATCGATCAATTGGTGGACTCTACGGCCGGCTGCGAGTTGATTTGCATGCTCGACGCTTATCAAGGCTATCATCAAGTGCCGCTCACCCGAGAAGATCAAGAAAAAGTCAGCTTCATTACGGCCGACGACACCTATTGCTATAATGTGATGTCGTTCAGATTGAAGAACGCGTTCTACGATTTTTGGAGCCACTTCTTCATTGTTCGCTTGCCTGACTTAAGCGTCAGAGGGTCGTCGCTGGGAACCCCTTCCCGGCCCGACTTCTGTGCAGGTTCACCGGAAGCTCGTTCGGACAGTCAGGAGATCTACGTCAGCCGCTTGGAGAGCGCCACGTGCCCAGCGTCCGTTGATTCAGCTTTCGGACAGGATCACCCTGTATTTGTTTTAACAGCCCTTAAGAGGAATATTTTTCACCTAAGTTATGACTTCGAATGATGACTTTAGCCACTTTTGAAACTTAGTTATTTTATAAAAAAAAACTTAAATAAATTTTGAAAAACTTAGCTAGATTTTAAAGAATTTTTGGAGTCAAATTATTTTTGAAAAAAATTTGAAGTCACTTAGCAGAAATCTTTTGAAAGCAATGAGTTAAATTTTGCAAGTAAAGAAATATGCTTTTCAATACTTTTAGCTAAGTATAGAATGAATTTAATAGGTAACTTAGAAAAGTATTTTAGTAAAAATTCATAAATGTGACTAAGTTTGAGAAAGTTTGAAAGTTGCTATATGAGTCACTTAGCTAAGCCTTTTGCAAACATTGAATTTTGAAAATGTAGTTTCAGTTTAAAAAGATACTTAGCTTAAAAACTTAATTTTGAAAAAATAAGAGTAAGAATTTATGAAATTTTAGGACGAAGAGGGAGTAACTAAAAATTTAAATTTGATTATTTAATCAAATTCAGTTGGTCCTTAAGTCTAAGCATGAGTCAGGTTAAATAGATGTTAAGTTATTCAAATTGTTTTGATCAGGTATCAGAGCCCTAAAGCATGCTCAATCTTACAATCTCCATTTAAAAAGTTTTTCGAAAGATATTTAATTAAATTTGAAAAACTCTTCAAAAGTTACTTGATAATTAGCTTGACTCCGTTCACTCCCCCTAAATTAATGTAAACATGAATCCCTAGGGTCCTAGAGTCCAAGCATGTATAAAATATAATAGGTCTTTTATATTTTGTTTAATTTTCCATCTCACCCATTCTAGGTTTTCAAGCATGTTTAGCTTATGAGTGAGTGTCAGATAAAATTAACTTTGTCAATAAAACTATTGAAAATATAAGTTTGAATTTCAAATTAGTAAATATTAAACTTTGACAATATAGTAAAAATTAATTGGAGTTAACATTTGCAATCATAATATGATTTGAGAATTAAAGATTTTTAATCCCTTTTAAATTAATTAATACTTTGAAATTAATTGAATAATATTTCGAAATTAATTGACTAATATTTTGAAAACTTTTTTTAAATGATTTTGGAATGAATTTTCAAAAGGTTTTTGAAATTAATTTTCAATGGATTTTTCAAATTAATTTTAAATGATTTTGAAATTAATTTTCAAAAGATTTTTCAAATAATTTTTTAAATGATTTTGAAATTAAGTTTAAAAAGATTTTAAAAATAATTTTTAAAATATTTTTCAAACAATTTTGAAATCAAGTTTTAAAAGATTTTTAAATAATTTTTAAAATATTTTTCAAATAATTTTGAAATTAGGTTTTAAAAGATTTTTAAATAATTTTTAAAAGATTTTTCAAATAACTTTGAAATTAAGTTTTAAAAGATAATTTTTAAAAGATTTTTCAAATAATTTTGAAATTAAGTTTTAAAAGTTTTTTAAAATATTTTTTAAAAGATTTTTCAAATAATTTTGAAATTAAATTTTAAAAGATTTTTAAAATGTTTTTAATAGATTTTTCAAATAATTTTGAAATTAAGTTTTGAAATGATTTTTAAAAGATTTTTCAAATAACTTTGAAATTAAGTTTTAAAAGATTTTTCAAATAACTTTGAAAATTAAGTTTTAAAAGATTTTTCAAATAATTTTGAAATTAAGTTTTAAAAGTTTTTTAGAATAATTTTTTAAAGATTTTTCAAATAATTTTGAAATTAAGTTTTAAAAGTTTTTTAAAAGATTTTTCAAATAATTTTGAAATTAAGTTTTAAAATGATTTTTAAAAGATTTTTCAAATAACTTTGAAATTAAGTTTTAAAAGATTTTTAAAATGATTTTTGTTTTTCCTAGGGAAAGTTTACTAAGATCTTTATTTATATTTTCTAATGTTTGCTTTAGATCCTGTGTATGAGCGTTTTTATGTATATGATTTTCCAAATTAAGAATTTGATTTTCTAAGACTGTAAGCCTGTAATGCAAATAAGTAAGTAAGGCTAGGATCGTGTTATTCTGTTGTACTAGGATTTGGTCTCCTTGGCTTACTAAAGCATAATTGTTATAGCCTATGTCTTTGGATTTAGCAAATTGTTGGGAATAGTCTAAAGCTTCCTCGTAATGAGAATTAGAAAATTGGAGCTTGTTCATAAACTGGTCCGAAGAGAATCTTAAGGCTCTGATACCAAAAACACAAGTCGAAAGTTTTTCTGGCACCTCACATACACTAAGACCTCAAATGAATCTCTCCATGATATCCAGAAAATCTACAAGCACTCAGGCTACCTATCAATTAGAAGAACTTATAGATATTGACCAAAACTTAGACACATTATCTAATGAACAATTAAATACACTAAACCCAAAACGATTATATCATCAGGGATTGTTATCTTTTTCCACTTCACTTTATAGACATCATAGAACCCAACCATTACACCTACCCGATGGGGGAGAAGAAAGATTTATCCTTATGAATGAAGAATCTGCTAGACTACTCTTACAAAGAAAACATAACTATATTCACCTAGGACTTATTGTGTTTGGCCTTAGAGGACTTACTCGAAAAAGCATAGGAGCTAAAGTTTTCTTAGTACTATATGACTCAAGGTTCTCTGACAATGGCAAAGCGGTTATTGGACTTATAGAAGTAGATATGAATAGTAATCTAGGAATTACGTATTTTTGTCCTAATTTTAATATGACCATTCCAGACTTTATTGACCATATTAAAATTTCGGTTCAAGCCAGGGGATATGGTGATTTTCAGAAACATAATATTCAAATAGACATAATCTTTCTTGGAAAAACAATGACTAGCATAAATAACAGTTTTAAAGTACAAATTAATAATATAATAGAAACTCTCACGACATGGGGAATTTATTTCATAAAACCCAAAGACTTTTCATCTAACTTACTTGCTGGATTAGACTGGAATTTTAACTTAGATCTAAATATTACCCCACAAACACTACAACCAAGAGAATCCATAATCTATAAAGATAGACATGGTAAATCAATAGTAAGATTTCATAATTATAAAACCTCAACTTCCCAAGAAGACAGTTAGGAAAATAACCAACCTACTTTAAATCTAATGAACATAGAAATTAATACACACTCACAAAAAGAAAAAGATAACTTCCTATTTTATGATGATTTAAATGAATACGTCTACCTTCCATTTGAAATAGCTAATTATTTTACACAAGAAGATCTTACAGAATTAGAAGCTTTTGACATACTGCATCATAAGCTAGACGAAGATTGGATGTTATATTTTGATGAGGACCATAATATTATAGCTAAAAAGAAAGACTACTTTTCCAATGTTGCTTTAATGAATCCTGCAGAATCTAGTGCTACCAATACACCACAACCTTTACAGGTAAGATACCCAGAAAGTTCTATGAGAACTATGGATTATGGAGAAGAGCATCCTCCAAGAACACAAATTCACCCTTATACCAACAATAATCCTTTGTTAAGAACTATAGGAAAAAGAAGACCACCAGAAATTACATACTTTGGAAAGAATTCAGTCTTACTTAATATAGGAGAATGTGACGACCCACAAATGTATGACACTTATTTAGAACAATGGATAGTCTCTGTCAAAAGAGACTACCAGGCAAAACATGAATTAGATATAGAATCTGGTGAAGCCATGATAAGAGTAGGAGAAAATTATTTAGGTGATGTAGCTAGAGCAGCATGAGAATCTTATAAAACTACTCACCCTGAAGAAATAGCTAGGATTGCTTCACAAGGTAATAATATACTTAATTTGTGTTATACTATTCACAGACTTTTTACAGCAAGAGACGCTAATACAGGATTAAATATTAGACAAAAAGAAGCTATGAGAGATTTAGAACAATTACAACTTTTTAATTAGAATTGGATTAAACCTTTTTGCAATGACTTTCTTGCCTTAACAGCAGTATCAGGAAATTACTGTAACCCGGAATTAGGAGAACGACTATTTAGTAAACTTCCAGGGGAATTAGGAAAGGAAATACACAAGGCCTGGACAGATATGAAAGTAGCACCACAATATGACAATATAGGAATACGTATACAACACATAATTTCTATATTAAAAGAAAAATGTACTTATATCCATATTCAAAAACAACTTAAAAACCAGCAATATGGGTTTTGTAGTCAAATATATACCCCACAACAGTATGGTTCAATGGCACCTAAACAAAAACAAAAGCATTATCGAAATACTAAAGCAACTACACAACCTGCTAAAACTAAAAATGTCAGGCCAAGAGAAAACATATTATGTTAGGAAAAACAGAGAAAAGAAACCATATTTAAATAAAGAAAAACATGTCAGAAAATATAAACCAAAGAAAACATATGCTAATACTATTACTTGTTTTGCTTGTAATGAACCAGGACATTTGTCGTCTGCCTGCCCAAATAAGAAAAACTTATACACTAGAGAAGCTAAATTAGTTACCTGTACAAATTTAGATTTAGTAGAAATTCAATCAGATGTCTCAGACACATCTTCTATCTATTCTATTATTTCTGTAGATGATATGGAAGAAATTCCCCCCTCTTCCGACTATAGCTTAGTAAATTCCTTTCTACAACACCCATACTACACAGACTTCGATTACGATTCAATAAACCTAGAACCAGAATTATGGAATGACTCTCCTTTCATGGATACCAACTTAATGCTCACACAACTAAATACAAACTTAGGTGACTCTAATTGTACCCATGATTGGAAATTAAAAACAGGAACAAATAATATACCCTGCTATTTGTGTAGTTATTATCCTGCTATTGATAAAAGAGGTACCTGTATAACCTGCAAGAAACATGCCTGTAATTTGTGTCTTCAGAGTTATTTTAATGTTCTAATCCCAATAACACAGTCCACTAAAAGTAGTACTAAAAATATCCTTTTAGAAACAAGAGTATCAACATTAGAAACCAGAATAAACCAACTAGAAACTCATGTGGATATAATAACAAACCAAATATAAGAACTAACACAGGAGTCGTTACCATCCAATAAGGGTAAAAGTTTACAAATAACAGAATCACCAAACACTGATATGGTTTTTATAAAAACCCCTAGTATTTGTAATACAAATAAAACTCTTGATGTTAGGGTAAAATGCTTAGTAAATATACATGGCCATGAATTTACATTACAAGCTTTCTTAGATAGTGGAGCCACTAATTCAACTATAGATGAGGCTACACTTTTGTCTATTTTACCTAAAAATTTGATTAAAATTTCATCACAACCTTTAATTAGTACACAATTTGATGGCCAACAACTTACTAGTACCCAATTTGTCACAAACATACATATAAAATTTTATAATAACTGTGGCACCTATAGTACTCCCCAAACTCTCTCTAAATTATGGGTTAAACCGTTACTACATCAGAATATCCACCTTATCCTAGGACTAAATTTTCTTATATCACCAGACAGGGCCTTTTTACTTACAAAAGATTATGCTCTATTCTTCTCTAATCCAATAGTTGCACCTACTGTGTCAGACTACCCCTCGGTAGTTAAGCCTTTATCAGCTTCAACAGAAACTCGAACCCAGTCTAAGGACAATACTTGCCAGTGTATTATAAAAGGGACATGTAAACAGATGTCATCCTGTGACCTTGCCTTTTCTGAATATCAGGAAAACTAGACTTACTTGGCTGGACAAGCCCTCTAAATGATCTTTCCTCCTGGGATATTCCTAATGATCTACTTCTCCCTAAACAATTACTTCAAACTATCAACACCCATCAACCAGATATAGACTCTCTTATATCTCGACTAGAAAAACTAGAGATTATTGGCGACAACCCAACCAAATACTGGGAAAGAGATAAAATTTATTGTAAATTAGCAATCATTAACCCTGATCTAACTATTAAGGCCCAAGACTTAAGATATACAAATTGGGAAACTGAAGAATGTAAAACACATATTCAACAATTACTACACTTAGGAGCCATTCAACGATCTACCTCTAGACATAGAAGCCCAGCTTTTATAGTAAATAAAGGAGCTGAACAAAAACGAGGTCAATCCCGAATGGTATTTAATTACAAAAGGCTAAATGATAACTGCCAGGAAGATGGCTACAAAATACCAGATAAAGACCAACTTCTGAATAAAATTAAACATTCTAAATGGTACTCAAAGTTCGATATGAAATAAGGATTCTGGCAGGTACGGATGCACCCAGACTCAATAGAATGGACAACTTTTTCCTGTCTTGAAGGCCACTTTGAGTGGCTTGTTATGCCTTTTGGTCTTAAAACAGCTCCTCAAATATTTCAACGAAAAATGGATGATATTTTTAGAAATGTTGCTCACTTCACCTGTGTCTACATAGAAGATATCTTAGTTTTTTCCAAAACTAAACAAGAACACTATGCTCATTTACACACAATCTTCAATCTATTTGAAAAACATGGTTTGATTATTTCAAGAAAGAAAATGAAACTAGCTGTTACACATGTTGAATTCTTAGGGGCTGAAATAGGCCAAGGACAAATCACTTTACAACCTCATATTTCAGCTAAGATTCTGGTCTTTCCAGACAAAATGGAAGACACTAAAACTTTAAGAGCTTTTCTAGGTCTTCTAAATTATGCAAGACCCTATCTAAAAGATATAGGAAAAATTAGTGGACCATTATACAATAAGACATCTTTGACAGGACAAAAACATTTTAACCAACAAGATATTGCTTTAGTTCAGCAAATCAAACAACTGGTTAAAACTATCCCTAAGTTAACTTTACCTCTTGACTCAGATTATTTAATTATTGAACAGATGGTTGTGAGACTGGTTGGGGTGGTATCTTATATCGTAAAAATTCCAAATATGAACCTAAATCATCAGAAGCTTTATGTCGTTATGCCTCTGGAAAATATCATGAAAAAGGACACTTAACATCATTAGATTATGAAATTTTAGCTATTATTTACTGTTTAGAAGCTTTTAGACTATTTATTTGTAACAAACCAGAAATCCTTATTAGAACAGACTGTGAAGCCATAGTCAAATATGGTCAACAAACTAAAACAGTCAGAAAAGGCTTCAGTACAAAGCGTTGGTTAAAATTTACAGATACCATAATCAATAAAGGACTTAAGATACAATGGGAACATATTAAAGGGGTTAATAATTCTTTAGCAGATACATTATCAAGATTGTTACATTAACATTTTTAATCCTTACAGGATGGATAGACCAAGGAAAGTTCGTACTTTTTCCACCAAAACCATGCGTTTTGGCACTCAAGATTTACAACTTTTCACACAACCAGAAGATCATTTTCGCTTTGTTGGCAGAGACAGACTTGACCACATCCAAAATTGTCTTATTGACAATATTTGGCATATCCCTACACTTCCAGGAAGCTCTGGACATAAAATCGCAGTAATAAATGCTCTTTCCAACTACTTTCTTACCACTATCCAGAAACTAGCAGGAAAGAAATTTTCCTATTACGTGGCCTTTTCAGGACCCCAGGCAGGGGTATACTCTACATGGGAAGAAACCAATTTAGCCATTCAAAACCTAGAACATCCATACTTTAAAGGCTACTATTCACTTGATGAGGCTTTTACAACAGCCAGAGCCCATCTAGGACCACATTTCTTTGTGAGTACAACTCTGCAAACAACACCAATACAAGCTACTAGCCCTGATACAAATATTTTTACTTATGCTCAAGTTGTGCAACATACTCCTGAGAATAGCCCGGCAGAACCTTCAACAGAACACCCCAATACTCCTATTAGACCAGATTACCTAACTTTGGCTCAACTTAAAGAATAAAATAAGGCTACAGCTTTACAAAGAGCATCTGAGATGCGCTTGGCAGGTTTCCCAAATACTATTCCTAAAGATATTCATACTTATGTTCGCAGTCTGGTTGAAAAATCTACTCTACAAACGTTTATAGAATTATGTGAAGCCCTAAAAGCTTTTCACAAAACACCTCCTGAAGGAATGGCTATTGTATATGAAGCTGAGTTCAGCCCAAAACTTAAATGCTAGAAGAAAGGGCCACCTTGCATAGAATCAGATAAATATGGATGTCAATGCCAGCTTCTCTATGCTTTCAGAAGAGCTAACATGGATTATGAATCTTACATTACTACAGCTTACAAAGGGAGACAAATTACCCCTTTTACTCTTCTTGATTATGGCCTCTTACCTAAATTATGGATTCATGACCCAGATTCAGTTAAAGATTTCCCAAAGAAACTTGGTACTGTTATTTCTACTGCTTTAGAAGAAGAAGAAACGTTTGTAGTATGCACATTTGATAGTACTCCTCCAGAGTGGCTGGATCTCAAGATAGAGTCAGCCCGACATTTAGTAAAAATCGACGTAAATGAAGTTGACGGTTACCAAGCCGAGTTACATGACTATCCTACAGACCCAGATTGTGATTGGGAAGCTCCTCCCTCCTTTTCAGACCAACTCAAACACTGGAGAGCTTCAGTCCAAGGGACGCATTGGGGCTGGGACAGACTTGAAGATCCTGATACCTATCTCTTGGTTGGCGAATCATTCACTGAAAAAATTTATTGGCCAAAAGATATGGGTACAAGATTTTTTCCTTTTCACTTTACCACACAGCATACTACCCTATTTCAACATTACCAGAAGAAGACAGAGAGAATGAGTAACAAGAGGTTAGCAAGTTCTGCTCTTTTAGCTAGAGCCTATCGAGCTGCCTTAGCCAGACACAGAGCACCAAATCAAGCTTCCAGCTCACAAGCACCATCTTTAGACTCAACCGGAGAAGACAACATTGATAATATGATGGACAGCTAAGAATGACAACCACCTTACTCAACAGCGCCACCACTACTCAACAGCTATATGATGGACAACTAAGAATGACAACCACTGTACTCAACAGTATCACCACTACTCAACAGTGCCACCACTCACCAATGTCTTCACTAAAACCAATAATACTTTCCACCTGCCTCTTTTGCAGATGCCTTCCTTTCACCCTAAACAACACCTTCCTTCCACCTGTCTTACTTTCCAAGAAGCTTTCCTTCCCTCCTAAGCAAATGTTTTCCTTCCTCCCGAAGACATCTCTCTACTCTTGCCTATAAAAGGCCATCTTCCTCTGCCTCCCAAAGCATTCCCCGAAGCACAACCCTCTCTCACTCTTTACCTCCTCAAGCTCTTGCAACTCCCTTTCCAGCTCTCTTTCAAAACCCTTCTTTTCTCCCTGTAAGTATGTAAAATATGTCAATTTCAGTATGTAATTTTCAGTATGTAATGTCTTTTAAAAATTTCGGTCTCAGTATGTAAAAACTATGTAATTATTAGTTTGCTGAGTGTAATCCCCTGTAAAATTTCTCCACTACATAAATATATGCTTGTTTTATAATGACAATCTACGTTTAAAAACATTCTGTCTCGGTCCTTGTCTTAGTAACCGACTGGTGAACAGTAACTGTATCAGGAATAACCAAAATCATATAAGACCTGTGCGGGCTAAGTAAGAAGGGTAGCAACCCAAAATCTTACGCATAAGCCGGGACACTGATTGAAAGGTGAGGTCCTGAACAGGTGAGGCTCCCTAGAAAACAAACAAGAAAAGAAAGCAGTTTAGTAAAAAAAAAAAGTAAAAATTTTAAAAGTCAATATATTTAACCATACCATCACGGTATTGTGACTATCTACTTTATTTCTGCACTTCACTATTACTGTATTTTTCTTTTACTGTTTACTGTTAACTATTACTGTTTACTGTTAATCTACTTCTGTTTACTACTTCTATTACTATCTATTACTATTTACTGTTAATCTACTTCTGTTGCTGTTTACTGTTAATCTACTTCTATTACTGTTTACTGTTAAATTTGGTAAAAAAAAAAATTGGTATCAGAACTATTTTAATGTTCTAATCCCAATAACACAACCCACTAAAAGTAATACTAGAAATATCCTTTTAGAAACAAGAGTATCAACATTAGAAACCAGAATAAACCAACTAGAAACTCATGTGGATATAATAACAAACCAAATAGAAGAACAGGTGAGGTCCTGAACAGGTGAGGCTCCCTGGAAAACAAACAAGAAAAGAAACACATTACGACTTTCATTAGATTTTTAAAATAATTTTTAAAAGATTTTTCAAATAACTTTGAAATTAAGTTTTACAAGATTTTTAAAAGATTTTTCAAATAATTTTGAAAATAAGTTTTAAAAGATTTTTAAAATGTTCTTTTTAAAAGATTTTTCAAATAATTTTAAAATTAAATTTTAAAAGTTTTTTAAAATGTTTTTTAAAATATTTTTCAAATAATTTTGAAATTAAGTTTTAAAATGATTTTTAAAAGATTTTTCAAATAACTTTGAAATTAAGTTTTAAAATATTTTTAAAATGATTTTTAAAGATTTTTCAAATGATTTTGAAATTAAGTTTTAAAAGATTTTTAAAAGATTTTTCAAATAATTTTGAAATTAAGTTTTAAAAGATTTTTAAAATAATTTTTAAAGATTTTTCAAATGATTTTGAAATTAAGTTTTAAAAGATTTTTTAAATAATTTTGAAATTAAGTTTTAAAATGATTTTTAAAAGTTCTAATTAAAAAAAATAATTTTTAGAAAAATAATTTTGAGTTAATTTCATTTGGAAAAATAATATTAATTACGAATTTAATTAAAATTTGAATTAATTATGATTATGAATTTAATTTTGAATTTGAATTAATTATAATTACGAATTTAATTTTGAATTTGAATTTCTATTCCTTAGTCATCTCACCCGATCTAAATTTTCAATCAGGGAATCCTATAATTTTTGTGAGAGGAATTATGGTTCAATTTTAGGGTTTGGTTTAACTTTGTGGTAGATTCGGGTTTAGCTTTGGGTTCAATAAGTAGACATTATTTGGATAAACTTCTGGGCTATGGTGAGTCACAAGGACATCATTAAAGTAACCATGCCTTCGAGGTTTTCCAAATAATCCTACCCATTGAACTTAGTACAAAACCTTGGTCTAACTAGTTAGGATCCATAAATGGTAGCTTCGGTCAGTTCCACTTAGCCAAATGCACCAGGTCGAAGTCATATCTTCCTAGACATGCAATGACTAAGTTTCCCCAACGTACTATCATCCAATACTTCACCAGTACCGTGGGTATCAAGTTAAACCTAGCTCATTTTAATCTAACCCTATTTATCCTGCCGGGTAGGTAAAATTTGGTTACCCTGTCGGGTAGATTAAGTTCGGTTACCCAGTCGGGTAGATTAATTTCGGAGGTGTCAGCTATTCTGGATCCTCTTTCTATTTTTATTTGATTTAAGTTGAATTTTATTTTTAATTTAATTTCGAATTTTTAATTGAATTTTTAATTTTTAATTTAATTTCGAATTTTTAATTGAATTTTTAATTTTTAATTTCAAATTTTTTATTTTGACTTTTTAATTTAATTTTGAATTTTGAATTATTAATTTTAAATTTTAAATTTTAAATTGAGTTTTGAATTTTGAATTTTTAATTTAATTTCGAATTTTGAATTTTTAATTTCGAATTTTGTTCGTTTTAATTATGTTCGTTTTATTAATATCGTTTTTCTTTTTGCTCCCCCTGGATCATAGCCTCGATAAGGTCTATCAAGGTAATAGACTTGATCCTTGGAGACCCAATATTGACCAAGTCCAACTTGATTGACCAAGTTGGACTTAGGTACCCATGCTTGGACTACCTTTCTATTATTTCTATTTACTAATGATAAATACGATTTATATTTTCTTTTAGTTTTAAATTCAAGTCCGGATTTGTTGTAAACGGCTCGCTATTTTACAAGAATCAGATCCAGATTCTTAGAACCCAAGGTGAACCGTTCCAACGTGTGCTTGAGTTTTTTAACTTGAGTTTTCAAATTGGAATTTTCTTCCTCAAGTTGTTGGACTTGGGTTGAATTTCCAATTTGAACTTGCTCAGTTAACGAACTCGAGTTAGTCATTTCCTTAAGGGATGTTACCTCCTTTTGGAGAGACTTGACCCAGACGTTGGATTTAGCCAACTTCTTTAATAAGTAAGGAATTAAATTTTCCGAATCATCTAAGCTAATACTAGAAATTAGAGCACTTACAGTGGTTTTGGGTCATTCAGAAACGGATACGGATCTGTGGCTTCGCTCGGACTCGGTGTCTGATTCGCTCTCGATTTCTGAATCGGACTCGAACTCGGACTCGGTTTCAACAACATGTGCTAGTACTGGTAGAGCGAGGAGGCTTGCTTATTCCTCTTCATCGGATTCAGATTCGTCTGATGACTCGGACCATGTTGCCTTTATCACTTTCTTCGTCATGCTTGTACCTGCAAATAACGCAACACCTTTCTCGGCCGGAGTAGTATTAGCCTGCTCAAATAATTTGTTAATTAAAACATGCTTACTTACTTGGGTACCTTTGTGTAACTGAATCAGATTCTCCCACAGCTCCCTGGCGCTTGAGAATGGGCCGGTGCGATTCAGCTCCTTATTCGTTAAGCCGCACTGAAGTGTATACGTTGCTTTTGCATTTGCTTCTACCTTTTTGATAAGGTTCGCGTCCCAGTTCTCGTACGGTAGTGGCATGCCGGTGCCGTCAGTTGGTATTTCGAGCTCGGTCTTGGTGATCATCCAGATATCGAACTCGGTTTGTAGGTACGACTCCATTCGGCCTTTCTAGTAGCTGAAGTCTTCGCCAGAGAAGAGCGGTGGTCGAGTGGTGCTATAGCCTTCTTGGAGAGCCATTGAATCTTGTACGAAAAAGTGAGCAAAAAACTTGTCCCAAGACTTAATCTTGGATTAGTAGTATGGTAGAAGGATAGAAATAGAAATTTACGAGTTTCGAGAAAAAAATAATAAAATAATAATAAAATATTATTAAAAAATATTTAAAAAATATTATTTCAAATTTTGCCAAATTCAATATTTTATCAATACTAATAAACCGTGAAAGGATGAAAATGAATTTTTCGAAAATAATTTTGGAGAGAAAAAATGAAAGGTGTAAGGTTTTATTTTTACCCTATAAGAGCGAAAAAGCGATGAAAAAAATGCTCGAATGGTAGTTGTACCAATTCGAAGCAACCCCGCCCTGATACTAATTGTTGGATCGAGAAGCGCTAGAGGGGGGGTGGTGAATAGCGCTCGTGGCTTTCACTTTCGAATTCGTAAAACGTATGAAAAACTAACGGAGTAATAAGCAGCGGAAAATTAGAACAAGCACACAGACACGAAGGAGAATTTAGATACCAATTGTAGGATCGAAAATAATTTAGATATCTCCATAATAGCATGATATTGTCCACTTTGGGCCTAGACCCTCATGGCTTTGCTCTTGGGCTCTCCCCAAAAAGCCTCATCCCAATGGAGATATCTTTTTCTTTTATAAACCCATGATCTTTCCCATGTGTTTCCAATATGGGACTATGTTTGCAACCTTGCAACCCCAACAATCCCCCCCTCAAACAAAGGACTATAGGCTTCCCACGTCCGATTCTCGACCCACAAGTCTTCCTGCCCCTCGGTCACCCGACCTACTAGGACTTCCTTGCCTAGTCGCAACTAGGACTTTATGTCTAGTGTCTGGTCCTCTTGATCCGAACATAGGAGCCCCCACTTTCTTTGTTCGAGGTCAATATTGTACCTACATAGCTTAATCAGATCATAGCTCTTGTGCACAGTCGGCGGTTAAACCTTCTGGCAGTCTGGGCTCTGATACCAATTGTAGGTGCAGCGGAGGTCGACAAGAGGGGGGTGAATTGCTCCTGAAAAATAAAATTATACCCTCCTCAGATCTTTCAACTCAAAATTGCAATAGTAAACAATAACAATTAAAAGGCAGAAAAAGAAAGACAGAAATTTAACCTGGTTACAACCAAGGAGGTTGTTAATCTAGGGCAATGAGAAGCACACTAAAAAGAATATCCTTTGTTGAAGGCAGAGAAGCCTTTTACACTCTAACAGCTCAGAACTATTGCTAGGAATTGCTTACAGAGTTGAATGTAGAAGTTATGTTTAATTCCTAGCTCCAGGGGCCTTTAAATAGCCTCTGGAAATTCTATCCCGAGGGTCCAAGGCGCCTCCAACAAGGTCCAAGGCGCCTCCAGCTCGGTGAGTGGATAGAATTTTATCCAGTGCTCGAACGGTCATTCTGACCTGGATCAAGGCGCCTTCAACAAGCAATGAAGGCGCCTTCAATGTTGAAGGCGCCTTCAATGCATGTTCAAGGCGCCTTCAAGGTTCCTGCATGGCCCAATTTCTGCATAGCCCAATTTCTACATGGCCCAATTTCTGTATAGCCCAATTTCTGCAATTTTGAGTTGAAAGATCCGAGGATAATTACGTTCGATTCGTAAAACTATCGGAATTAAAACACGCAGCGGAATAAAGAAACAAACACAGAGACACAGGAGAATTTACTTCGTTCGGAGCCTAGATCGACTCCTACTCGAAGGCCCGCGATCCTTGATCGATTTCCGTGGGCAACAACTATAAGCTCGATAAGAATTACAAACTAATTACAATGAAAGTATAATAATAACTTTATACCGACAACTAAGGAAGAGGAAGCAGAGCTCCGGGTCGTCGGGAGGTTGTTGCAACACTTCTGGATCGTGTCGTTAGCAGCTATATGCAAAGGAATCGCTTGGAGTGAATTAAACTGAGTTGCTGGTCGAAACCCTCTTATAAAGGGTGTTCAAGGCGCCTCCATCAGGCTCCAAGGCGCCTTGAATCCCTAAGTATTATTCCGGAAATAATTCTGCGATGAAGCTTTGACCGCTGCCTCTTATCTATCTTAAGGCGCCTCCAACGCCACTCCAAGGCGCCTTCAAGCCACGGTCCAAGGCGCCTTCAGTCCCCATGAAGGCGCCTCCAGCTCCTCTGGACAGCAGGCTTCGGCTTGCACCCGAGGCGCCTCCAAGCTCCATGGAGGCGCCTCGGTTACTATTCATCTGAGGCTATTCTTTGCACTTTGGTCCCTGCAAGATACATTAATCCTAAATATACCCTGCAGCACAAAGTTAGCACATAAAACATAATAGATATGATAATGATAGTCTCCGGACTGTCCGGGTCTGACTTCAGGTTTCCAACCGGAAACTCTAGGTCGACCCGACACCTACTGTTCCCTTTATAGGGAACGCATCCTCACCTACTCCACTCAGGAAATTTACCTGATGCCAGTGCGATCCTCCAGATCGACTGGACTTTTGCTCGGTGCTCGATGCTTCCGGACTTTCTTCTGGACTTCCGCTTCCCGGCTGGTCCAGTCTTTCACCTGGTTCGCGACACCAGGACTTTCCACCTAGGGTTACCCTCCCCTAGGACTTTTGCCTGAAGCACTCGGCCCACCAAGACTTTCCGCATAGGGTTACCACCCCCTATGACCTAGGGTTACCGCCCCCTAGGGTTTTCCCTTTGCCTAACCATAGCTAGGACTTTTCTCCACCTAGAGTTACCACCCCCTAGGACCTAGGGTTACCACCCCCTAGGGTTTTCACCTGCCTAACCGCAGTTAGGACTTTCCTGAAACACTCATTCAGACTGTTAGATCAATACACACCTTAACTTTGAATCCTTTGCCATTATCAAAACTCAGGTTCGATCGTCGGATGCTTCCCGCACCAACACCACAAACTTTATTGTGGTCGATGCCCCCTCCGCCTACAATGTGATACTGGGGTGACGGCTCTCAACGAGTTCTGGGCAGTTGTCTCAACCTTCTGTTAAAAGATCAAATTTCCTGTCGGGGACAAGGTGGGAGAAGTCCGTGGCGATCAGCTGGCCGCCCGACGATGTTATATGGAGATGGTCCGAGCTGAATCGAGGTCCGCTCGGAAAGCGTCGTGCCTTGAGGTAAACTCCATAACCGAAAAGCCTCCGTCCTTAGTTTATGAAGAAAAGGAAGAGGTGCAGATCCAGGATGGCAGACCGGGAGCCACCACATTCATCGCTTCCGACCTGGAATGAACCAGAAGGAAGAGCTAATCAGGTGCCTACGGCGCAACCACGATGTCTTTGCATGGTCAACTCATGAGCTACTCGGTGTCTTATCGAGCGTCGCGCAGCATGAGCTCCACGTCCGGCCGGACGCTCGGCCAGTGAAGCAGAGAAAACGGGACTTCAGCACGGAGCAAAACGTCATCATCCGAGCGGAAGTGGAGAAGCTCCTGGAGGCCGACCACATACGAGAGGTGCAGTTCCCAAGCTGGCTCGCGAATGTGGTACTGGTCTCCAAGTCGGGCAACAAGTGGAGGGTCTGCATCGACTTTCGATATCTGAATAAGGCGTGCCCGAAAGACTTTTACCCTCTGCCCCGAATTGACCAAATGGTGGATTCGACCGCCGGATGCAAGCTGATATGCATGCTGGATGCCTATTAAGGTTACCACCAAGTACCGCTCGCCCGAGAGGATCAGGAGAAAGTAAGCTTCATTACGACGGACGACACCTACTGTTACATCGTAATGTTGTTCGGACTGAAGAACGTCGGTGCCACATACCAGCGGCTCATGAACAAGGTGTTCCGGAAGCAGATCGGGTGAAACTTAGAGGTATATGTTGACAACATACTTATTAAATCAATCCGGGCGGCCAACCTTTGTGCAGATATAGAAGAAACCTTCCAGACGCTGAGGACATACGGAGTCAAGCTAAATCCCCAAAAGTGTCTGTTCGGAGCAAAGAGTGGTCGCTTTCTGGGGTACATCGTTACCGAGAGGGGCATAGAGACGAATCCTAGCAAAGTGAAGGCACTACAGGACATGCCACCTCCCAGAAACTTGAGGGAAGTGCAATCCCTTACCGGTCGGATAATGGCCTTGCCATGGTTCATCGCCAAAACGGTCGATCGGAGCTTGCCTTTTTTCAAGATACTGCGTCGGGCCACCAGATTCCAGTGGGACGGAGAATGCGACCAGGCATTTGAGGAATTAAAGGTTTATCTAAACTCTTTGCCCTTATTAGCTAAGCCCAACATTGGTGAGCCGCTCCGCATCTACTTATCCTCGACCGAGCATGCTGTATGCTCAGCGTTAGTACGACAGGACGGCGAAGAACAACCTGTGTATTTCCCGAGTCACATTCTAAAGGATGCTGAGTCCCGCTACACTGGCCTCGAAAAGCTTACCTTCGCGCTAGTCCTCGCCACTCGGAGGCTTCGACCTTATTTCCTCGCGCACACGATAAACGTCATGACAAATAGCCCTCTAGGAAGAGTTCTCCTTAACCCAGAGGTGTCCGGATGGCTGATTAAGTGGACAACCGAGCTTAGTGAATTTGATATCCAGTACCAATCCCGCACGACCATTGAGGCGCAATCACTGGCGGACTTCATCACCGAAGTGCAGAATCCCGAGCTCGAAGCTTTATGGAGAGTATATGTGGATAGGTCATCCACTCGGCTCGGGAGTGGTATTGGTATTCTATTGATCTCCCCTCAAGAAGAGCGGATGCATCTGTCCATCCGGCTGGACTATCGGGAAACCAATAACGAAGCAGAATATGAAGCCCTCATAGCGGGATTGCAGGCCGCTCGGCATGTGGGAGTAAGCCGGGTAATGATCTACTAGAGGCTCAGCTTGCCGCTCAGCAGCTCTTAGGATTCTTCGATATAAACAACCCCAGACTCAGGCTCTATGCGGAAGCTTTCAAAAGGCTCAAAGCCAACTTTGGCGAGGTTGGCACACAGAAGATCCCCCGAGCGGAGAACTAGGCGGCGGATGAATTGGCCAAACTTGCAAGTTCAATAACGCCGATCATCATCCAACCAACGATTGAGCATGTAGCCTTAGTGGCTCACATTGACAGAATGGAGGGCTTCACGTTCCCGAGCGACTGGAGGATGACCATAATGGAATTTTTACGATCGGGAGCTACGCCATCCGATCGGGAAGAGGCCCAGTTGCCGAGAAGGAGAGCCGGACGGTTCACCTTCATTGGGGATCAACTCTACAAGAAGGTTTTCGCCCGACCATTGCTAAAATGCGTCAGCTCGGAGGACGCGGAGCACTGGTCAGTCTCCTTTTCAGTTCAATGAAACTCTTCTCACAATCCTCTGACCACTCAAATTTTCTATTCTTTCTGGTAAGTGCTGTCAATAGAGAGGCGATCTTTGAGAAGTTCTCTACAAATTTCCTGTAGTAGCCCGCTAGTCCAAGGAAGCTTCTGATTTCACTGACATTCTTGGGTCTATTCCAGCTACTCACAGCTTCTATTTTTGTCGGGTCTGCCATGACCCCATCTTTGGAAATAATGTGCCCTAGGAAGGACACTTGGTCGAGCCAAAACTCACACTTAGAGAACTTCGCGTACATCTGTCTCTACTGAAGATTCTGTAATACTGTTTTCAGATGTTCAGCATGTTCTTTCTGAGTTCCGAAGTATATAAGAATATCGTCTATAAAGACGATCACAAACTTATCCAAATGCTCTTTGAATACTCTGTTCATCAAATCCATAAACGTAGTAGGAGCATTTACCACTCCAAAAGGCATGACTACGAACTCGTAGTGTCTATACCTCATCCAGAATGCCGTCTTTGGTACATCATCTGCCTTCACTTTCACTTGATGATATCCGGACCGCAAGTCTATCTTGGAAAAGACGGTGGCTCCCTTCAACTGATCAAATAGATCATCAATTCTCGGCAAGGGATACCGGTTCTTGATCGTTATTTTGTTCAGCGCTCGGTAGTCCACACACATTCGCATAGACCCGTCCTTCTTATTTACGAACAATATCGGAGCTCCCCATAGTGAGTGACTAGGACGAATGAAGCCCTTGTCGAGTAGCTCCTGTAACTGCCCTTGAATTTCTTTCAATTCTGCCAGAGCCATGCGGTAGGGTGCCTTTGAGATTGGATGGGTATCAGGAATGAGTTCAATCTCAAATTCAATTTCCCTATCCGGAGCTAAGCCTGGCAGCTCATCCGGAAATACTTTCGGGTAGTCACATACAACCCTAACTTCCTCTAACTTTTGCTCGCTTTCTTGCTGGGTATTAACCACATGAGCTAGAAACCCAACACATCCATCGGCTAACATTTTCTGAGCTTTCATGGCTGATAAGAATTTCTGAGTTATCTTCTTTAATTCTCCGATGAACTTAAACTTAGACTCTGCCTCAGGTTGAAATAAGACTCTTCGCTTACAGCACTCGATGGAAGCACCGTACTTACTCAGGAAGTCCATCCCGAAAATGACATCATAATCAAACATGTTTAGTATTACCAGATCACTGT
This sequence comes from Zingiber officinale, assembly GCF_018446385.1. NCBI lineage: Eukaryota > Viridiplantae > Streptophyta > Magnoliopsida > Zingiberales > Zingiberaceae > Zingiber > Zingiber officinale. The sequence continues at coordinate 127,540,453 of NC_055987.1, forward strand.
ACAGTTCTCTGGCTGAAATTTCGATTGGCACAGCATGTAGCCAGTGCGTAGATGTCATTATCTCTCCCGAGGGTAGCATCGTAAAAAATTGTCCGCTTAGGACCTCCTGAGGTATACCTATTCTTTCAACAAATGCTATGGAGATAAACGAATGGGTTGCCCCAGTATCAAATAGCACAGTAGCATATTGATTAAAAATGTGTATCTAACCTGTGACAACCGTAGAGGCGTTTGCTACCTCCTCTCTGGTAAGGGAGAAAACTCGAGCATTTGTAAAACTTGGTGGAGCCTCCAGTTTGTCTTGGCTGATATGAGGACCCTCCAACGCGGCCTGCATCTGGTGCAGCTGTGCTTGCTTGCCTCCATATTGCACAGATTGTGCGGGAGGTAGGTTGATCTTGGTCGGACAATTCCTGGCCATATGCCCCTCTTGACCACATGCATAACAGCTACTAGTGCCCTTGCGACAGATTCCAGAATGCATCCTTCCACACGTGGAACATGTAGCATACTTAGGTTGTTTGATTACGGATCCTCCCTTCTTATTACCCCACTGCTTCCTCTTGGATCTCCCTTTCCAGGTTGGCCCATGACTCTGGGGTTTATGAGTACCAAAACTCCCTTGACTTTTATTCTCGGTTAGTACTAGCTTCTGCTGCTTGATACCGTTCAGAAAATGCTCTGTGATCATAGCACTACTAATAAGCTCTTCTGCAGTCTGGGGTTGGTTAATTCCACCAATCACATATAAAGCTATCTCCGGCCTCAACATTTTGAGCATTAGCCTCACCCTTTCTCGTTCTGTACTAACTAGCTCAAGGCATAAGTGAGCTAGTCTATCGAATTTCTTTATGGCTTCGTCCACTGATAAACTTCCTTGTCGAAATTCCGTGAACTCGTCATAATGCTTATTTGTGACTCACATATGGAAGAATTCTTCGAAAAATTCAGTCTCGAAGTCAGACCAGGTCATTTGATCCACTTTTCGTTTGGCCTTGACCCGTTCCCACCACATTCTTGCATCACCAGCAAAACAGAAGGAAGCACATTTTATCTTTTCCACTTCCGGCCAGTCCAACAGCTTCATTATGCTCTCCAGGGTTTTGAACCATGCCTGAACATCCCATGGTTCATTGGCGCTAGAGAAATTCTCTGGTTTCAGTTTCTGCCACTGGATGAGGTATACTTCTTGCCTCACTACCTTTGCTGGGGCTACAGGCATAACTGATGGACCCTCGGTCGAATTCGGTGCCACTACATTGGCCTCCGATGGGACTATAGAAGGAGTTCCTTGGTTAGCCATCAGGGTGGCAATGACCTGCTGCTGCTTTGCCACTTGTCTTTAAGCTGAGCTACCACTTTCAACAAGTTGGGCTGAGGTACATACTCCTCTTCCACTGGTTGAGGTTCATTAACCCTCGGCTGTCTAGCTGGTCGTCCTCTGGTCATTCTACATATCATAATCAAACTAGTGAGATATACTTTAGCCCATCCATATTCCTTCTTACTATCATTAATTAATACTTCAAGTATAAGCAGGCCTAATCTCATCAATCATTTCTTACTAATCATGACAGAATAAAAGAAGATGCATAAAAGCTATGAGAAGATACTTTCTTACTTGGAGCTGTAGGATCAATGCTTGATGTGTGTGTGACGGAAGGGTGGAACTTGCTCTGATACCATACTGTAATGATCGTCTTGTTGGAGTGTATACTAAAAGCCTAGCTTTAGTATAAATATTTATAAGAATCACATTGGTCAAGTGTCTACATTTATATATACCAAATGTAGATGTTCAATTAATTTATATTGTAGATAACATAGTGTGTGGTGTCACACACAGAAGATCGTGTTATCGATTCTTTATAAATTAAAAATAGTAGCTCACGACCAAGATGGAAAGGAACAAACCATTAGAAGGTCGTAGTGTAATTAGGAATTAGTTTATCTTGACTATATAATTACACTAATACACTTAGAGTGTATTGAGTAGGACCATTTGAGGTCGTTTCTTTTATGCTGACTTTATAAAGGAACAAATACCTCAGTTATTATGGAAGTGTGTGCTCTTAATCCTAATATAATAACAAGCACATATATTTGATATTTATTTCTTTGACTTATCAAAGGGTGAGATTTAGTTCGATAAATCAAAATGCCCGATAAATTGGGAAATGATGTTACTTATAGCGTGACTTGTTGATCATAGAAGGAAACTGTGTCCTAGGAATCTAGGTTGATAATGTCCCCAAGAGGAGCTCATAAAGATTGTCATGTTAAACCCTGCAGGTGGACTTAGTCCGACATGACGATAAGGTTGAGTGGTACTACTCTTGGACTAAAATATTAATTAAATGAGTTGTTAGTAACTCACTTAATTAGTGGACATTCGACATCTTAAACATAGGGAGACTAACACACTCATAATAAGAAGGAGCCCAAAAATGTAATTTAGGATTGGTGCGGTAGTTCAATAATAATTCTTTAGTGGTATGAATTATTATTGATGAAGTTAAGTTGTGTGTTCGGGGCGAACACGGGATGCTTAATTTCATCAGGAGACCAAAACCAATTCCTCCTCTCGGTCCCTATCGTAACCTCTTGTATATAAAGATTTATACCCACCACATACCCACCTTCTTACCCATCCTAATGGGGCCGGCCAAGCTAGCTTGGAACCCAAGCTAGGGCCGACCAAGACCAAGTGGATGAGCCAAGTTGGTGGCCGGCCAAAGCTTGGGTCCCAAGCTTAGGTGGCCGGCCACTAGAAAATTAAAATACAAATCACCATGAAGGGAAAAATTATTGGAGAAATTTTTATAAGTTTTCGGAAACAAATTAGGAAGTTTTAATTCTTGTTTTAATTAAAACTTTCCTTGTTTTGGGGAGAAAGTGGCCGGCCAAGTAATTGGAAAAAGAAAATTGATTTTAATTAATTAATTTTTTCTTTTTCATGGAAAAAGAATTAAGGAAGTTTTTATTAAAATTTCCTTATTTGCCAAGACCAATGATTATAAAAGAGGGGGTAGAGGTGCCTTAATGGCTAACGACTCTATTCTTTTCTTCCTCTCTTTTCCTCCTTGGTGTGGCCGGCCCTAGGGTCTCCTCTTCTCCTTCTTTTCTCTTCCTCCTTTGTGGCCGGCGGCATCAACATAAAGGAAGTCCATGGTGGCCGGTTCTAGCTAGGAGAAGAAGGAGAGAAAGAAGGCTTCGTTTCTAGCAACCCTTGGAGCTTGGTGGTGGTGGTCGAACCTCACATCTCTTGGAGTTTATGTGGTGGCCGAAACTTGCTTGGAGAAGAAGGGTTTGGGTGGTTCTCATCTCGGTAGATCGTTGCCCACACAACGTCCGGGATAAGAAGAGGAATACGGTAGAAGATCAAGAGGTTGTTACATACAAAGGAAGGTATAATTAGTAATTAATTTCTGCATCATACTAGTTGTATTTCTTTTGTATGAATTCCAAACACAAGAGGCATTAGATCTAGTTTTTCGAATTTATTTTTCGAGTTTGTGTTTTCTTTGTTTTCGAATTTGTGATTCGATTGTTCTTTTTTGTTAACCTAGAATTATTTAAGGAAATTAAATATTATCTTTCCTTAAAAGACTTTGTCTAGGCGGTGGTGGTTGCTCCCATATCTAAGAAGGTCATGTGCCTCGCCATGCAGTCCTGGAAGCCAATTTTGGAAATTAATATTTAATAAAATTATTAACATAGGTGGATTTGAATCAATAGTGTTAAGTTCCGCTTGCGATTCAAATATAAACCATTAAGAACAGATAAGTTAAATTTAGAATCAATGATGTTAAGTTCCGTCTGCGATTCCTAATTTAATTTCTAAAGAACACAAATAGGTTATTTAAGGAAAGGTTCGACACTTGTACAAAAAATTTTATACAGTGAAACCGGTACGTTTTCCTAGGACTAACCAACACGCCTTTCTCTTACCCTAACTTAGGGCACGAACGTTACCTTTATCTTTGTTTTTTTTTGACCTTGTTATTTGCACTTCGCTCGATTCAGAAATCTAGTCTGAACTTGCGTGGCACACGACCGTGTAACCTTTCTAGAAGCTAATCCTTACATGGCCGTGTGTGGCACATGACCATGTGACTTTTGTAGAGACTAAACCTTACATGGCCGTGTGTGGCACATGGCCATGTTACTTTTGCAGAAGCTAAGCCTCTCATGGCCGTGTGTGGCACACGACCGTGTAACTTTTCCAGAGGCTAAGCCTCGCATGGCCGTGTGTGGCACACGACTGTGTAACTTTTCCCGAAGCTAAGCCTCGCATGGTCGTGTGTGCCACACGGCCGTGTAACTTTTCCAGAGGCTAAGCCTCGCATGGTTGTGTGTGGCATACAGTCGTGTAACTTTTCCAGAGGGTAAGCCTCGCATGGCCGTGTGTAGCACACGGCCGTGTAACTTTGGCCGAGAGGGAGAGAGTTGGGGCCATGTGACTCCACACAGCCATGTCACAGGCCGTGTGGGGGTCACCCCCTGCACCCCAAAAGGGAGTGATTCTCCCCTTGTACTCCTTTCTTGGCTTATCAATCTATCCCATTACTTTATGAGGAGACTTTGACAACTAATTACTAACAACTAAATATTCTTCATACACAATACTCCAATAGTATGTTTATGCTAAGCGGAAATGAGAAACTAGATCCATCAGTAACAAAATCTAGTATTTTCAAGTACTAGCAAGTTCTAAGATCACTTTCCACTGTTCCGTCACATACACCAACAAACATTGCTCATGCTACCCCCTCCTTACTCGAGCTTCCCTTTACCTTTATCTGCAGTATAAGGAAATGCAAATCTATAAGCAAACGCTTAGTAAGTACCATCTACTCACAAAACCATGCATTTAAGAGAACATGCTTTTAAAACTGCTTGGGAAGAAAACAACCAACATGCACTTAAGTGTAGTTCACGTTAAAACTCATGCTTTGTAAATATGCACATGATATGTATTTTTAAAACAGGTTTATAGTGCAAATCATCAACTTCAACCATGCTAGTAAGGTAATGAAAACAGAAATCTTGGCATATCATAGAGTTCATCAACGCTACACTTTATAACTCAAGTTCTCCACTTAATGATGATTTTACTTTAACAAACCAATGAACTTGGAAACTTTATAATACATACTAGTGAAAATAATAATCAACTTCTTTGGGCCCGACAATGTACCACTTTGCGTGCATCCTTAATAAGATCCGAGGTAGCTAATCTCGAACCCATTAAGGTACTACTAGGCGAACTTATGCCTAGGGCAATCTAGGAGCTCGTCCCATGGACCTTGGTCCAGTACATGCCACTTCAAAGTAAAATACTTTCTTTTAATACTTCTTTCTTATTCTTGCACTAATTTGTTATTTAGACAAACACCTGGTGTGCACTTTAACCCCGTACTTGTAGGGAAGCACTTTAGAGCCCTTGAATTTATGCTTCTTAGTCCCAAACTAGATGGGAAGTCATTCAAGACCCTCTACATATGCTCTTAGTCCCAAAACTTAGAGGGACATCTTACATATCATAGCATGTGCATAACATATCATAGCATATAATTCCTATAACATGCATAATCTACATTAACTACCACAAAAGGGTCTTTTCACATGCATAACGTAACAGCTCATATTGCAAGTGAGAGATACTTACCTCCTTTTGCTATTTCTTACTCTTACATCCTTAAAGTTTAGGGAGACCAACCTCTCTTGGGCGCCTCACCCTCCAACTGGACCTTCACACGCGTACCACTTCCTTGGGAAAACCCTTCTCTTAGATTTTCCCCCCTTGAAAATCTTTAAAACATGGAACCCTAGGGTTCTTGGTCGAACTTGCAAAGAAGAAGGGAAGAATTCGGCTAGGTATGGGGAGAAGAGAAAATGAAGAGATTTAGGTTTTAATCTCATCCCTCACTTTTTATACTTAATGGAAGTTGAAGCATCTCTTCCCCCAAAAATCTGCTTATAAGGAATTGTTTCCTATTACCAATGTGATGATTTACCACCACCTTATTGACAATTTAAACTAATCTCATGTAAGAGGTCTTGGGTTCAATTACAGCTTGGGTCATTTATACATATATTTTTAGTTCTTTTCTCTTCTTCTATTTATTTTTGCTCTTTTGAATTAGAAAAAATTTATGGGTGTTACAACGTCCAACCAACGGGAGTTCATCATCAGAAGACTCGGTTTCCTCGGGCCGAGTGGTCGGTTGAGTACTCAATGGAGCGGTCTCTCCAGCTGCATCAGTAGTGACCGTTCGGGCGACAGACACATCACCCGCCGTCTGCTCCTCTTCGCTCTCGCCTTCATGAGAGCCGACCGGGGTGAGGCCGAGTCTCTCCGCCTCCTGCGCTGCAGCCGCCTCTATCTCGGCAGCCTTGCGTTTCAGCATGCCGAACACCACCGATTTCATCATGGTCTCAGCTGCAAGAAAGAGAAAAGAAATCAGTTAGACCCAAAGAAAAGGAGAGAAAGTTATTTCTTACAAGGGCCGTTTGGAAGCCGCGTTCGGATTGGGCTTAAGCCGAATAGATATAGCATCCCTTCAGGCAGCGACTTATGGATGTCCAGCTTCAGCCTGGCCAGCAGGCTAGCCGCGTGTAGAAAAGCGGGCTCGGTCTTATACCTTTTCAGGTCGAGGGGAGGCGGCAGCGAAGTTTGCCATTGGGTTCGAAAGGGTGGCGGCTCGGGAAAACTCAAAAAGAAGAAATGGTCCTTCCAGTGCTTGTTGGAGGTATGCATTTTATCAAAGAAAACCAAGCCGATCCGAGCTTGAAACAAGAAGGTGCCCAGCTCGGACTGCTTGGGATAGTAAAAATAATGAAAAATCTGAGGCTTAAGGGGGATGTTGTGGACTCGAAAGAGCACAACTACGCCGCACAACAGCCTGAAGGAGTTGGACACGAGCTGGCTGAGCGGAATGCGAAAGTAGTTGCACACTTCTATGATGAATGGGTGGATTGGAAACCTAAGGCCACCTACGAATTGGTCGTGGAAGAAGGTAACAGTGCCGGGCGGCGGGTCATGAGGCCGGTCGGACGGCTCGGCCAGGGTGAGCTTGTGGTCAACAGGGATATCATATGCATTAATTAGCTTAAAGGCATCCCCCGAGTCGAACCGACTCTCCATGGCGTGATACCAAAGGCTAGGAGAGGGGGTGGACGAACTGACCATGATCGGGAAATGAAAACTCAGAAGTTTCGCCGGAAAGATCGACGGAAAGAACAATGAAAGAGGCGACGCCAAGGAAAGCAAGGGGGAAGCAAACGCGAAAACAAGAGAGGATCAGGGAGCTTACAAAAGTAAACATAGGAGAGGGAGGTGGAAGATCGTCTGAGCGCTGGAGGCCAAGGAAATCGATGAAACACGCACGTGGAAGCAGCAACAATGGAATAGTTGTCGGCGTCGGTGCTTTATAAACATAGGGCTCGGTCAACCCTAGCCGTCCGATCCAGGTCATCGGGATCGAAGTTGGCATCTGACCGTTGAATTCAAACCGTCGGCTGTCCCATCGGAGCTGACGTCCTCGCCATACGATGACGATGGTGGCGCCACGTGGTAATAGGTTAGGGGGCGACATTTAATGAATGTCATTACGTGGGCGTGGAAGCGTGCTCGACATTAAGGGCAAGGATTTGCACGAATTCCGAGAAGATCCTGAAGACGTCAACATTAATCACCCTCGGATCAGCAAGACAATCAACGGCAAGCAAAACTTTCCAAGGCCTAGCAAGTAGGCCGCCGAGCGGCTGCCTAGCGCCCTCACAGTGCCCGAACAGAGAATCACTCACTTCAGTGGTCGAGCGGTCGATACACCACCAAACTAGCAATCCAGTCAGTCGGACTCTCAGCCTCCTTCGACTAGGCTTGAGGGGAAGGCACGTGATCCGGTGGTCAAGGAGGGGGTCCGACCGTACAACGGTCAACGACACGTGGAAGTCAAAGTTAGGATGGTCAGCCCAATGGTCTTACCGAGCAGGGAGGTCACCTCGCCGATAGGCCGCGATAGCGTCCAGGCCGGCGCAAAGGCAGCTCGATCGCAGGTAGGATTTCAGATGCTCAGGGGTTCTCGTACAAAAGAGTCGATTCACCGAGCGGCATGTCCGCTCAGCCGAGCTACCGAACAACTAAGGCTGCATACTCGTCCGAGTGTGCGACCGAATGGCTCACCCGCTCGGCCTAGTAACAGACGAGAGAGAAGAGGACAAACTGGACAACTGGTGATATCCTTCTCGAGACATGCGTCGCCGACAGATAGCATGATCGGTGGCCAGACCGGACAGAAGATCGTATGGTGGAAGTTTCCACTGACATGTCGGAGATATGCTCGGACGGTTGCGGTATGGCGTCAGACACACTTTTCTGACACGACCATTCTAAGGTATACTTTGAGGAGCGTGCATGCCTCGGGAAGCGTGCATGCCTTGGGAAGCGTGCACGCACCCCTGGGATCCTATATAAGGATCCCCAGACTTCGACGGAGGTATGCGCGATTATTCACTATAGCTACAGTTTCGTTACTCTGCTTCCTCTTTATTTCATCGGTACTTGACTTGAGTGTCGGAGGGTCATCGCCGGGAACTCCTTTCCGGCTCGGCTTTGTTACAGGTTCGCCGGAGGTCCACGTCATCTTGGAGGTTATCTGAAGACAGCAGCGAGCGCCACGTCCCTAGACCGTCGACTTGACTCTCGGACATGATCAGAAAGATTATCAAAATAATTTTAAAGACAAAATTTTTTAAATAAGATTTTTAAAGTAGTTTTAAAAAAATTCAAATGGAAAAAATGTTTTCAAAAATAATTTTTAGGTATACATTTTCCAACAAAAGATTAGTAAATATTTAAAAAATGATTCAAAATATAGAAATAGTTTCAGAATACTTTTAAAAGTATCGATTCAAAATAATTTTCCACCTATTCAAAAATGTCTGATTTTTTAAAAACTTTCAAAGTTATGTATTTTTTAAATCAATTTTTTAAAACATTCTAAAGTTGTCAAAACAAATTCTTCCCCTTAAGTTAATATTCTCCTTTAATTTAACACTCCCCTTAATTCATACTAAGATTTGAGTATGTTAAATTTCAAGATCTTAGTCTAGCACCTTCTGATTATCTTTATTAGAATAAGAAGTCTTACTTGAATGTTTAAGGGAATTACTATTGGGAAAAGATATTATTTAAAAAACTTATATTTTTTATTAATCCACTATTAAGTTTAGTTAATCATTAATTATTTAAATTAATCATTTAATCAATTATTAATCTTGGATTAAGTTAAGAAATAATTTGTTACTGACTCAATAACAGTTAATTATTATCAATAGTTTATTGATTAATATTTACTTAACTCAATTCAATAATTTAATATTTATTTGATTAAAATAACTTAAATTTTATATAATTAATTGAATTAATTGATTAATGAAAGTATTAGTTATAATTTAATTTTTCAATTACTTCATTTTTAAATTTTGATTTGATTTAACTTAAGTTATGTTAAATTAGGATTAATTAAATTTAGAGACGTATTAATTCAGAGTTAAATATTTTAAAGTTATCAAACAATGTTAAGTAAAATTAAGGTTTAATTTTAAACAATATTTAATTCCTTCTTTTAAGGAAGTATACTTAATATTTAAATTTTCTTTCAATTTTAATTTATTAAGCTAATTGAATTATCTTTTTTTAAGAGATTATTTTTAATACTTAAGTTTTTATTATTTTTTATTTTAAATTGGTTAACTTGTTTGGATTATATATCTTTAAAAGTCTATCTTTAATGTTTAACTTTTTATTAATTATTAATTTTGAATTACTAGATTATCTTTGTTTAAAATGTTATCTTAATATTTAATTTTAAATTTGTTAAATTTAATTTTGATTTTTATTTAAGATGTTATCTTTAATATTTAATTTTGAATTTATTAAATTTAGTTTTGATTTTATTAGAGTGTTGATTTTATACTTATATTTTTTCTGTCTTTTAAATTTATATTATTAGTTGAATTTACTAGATTAGTTTTTATCTATATTCTTATCTTTAAGATTTAATTTTTTATTAATTTTGAATAGAATTTTCTAGATTGATATTATCTAGATTATTAAATAATTTATTAAGGTTTTTATTGATTTTTATCTAAATCTAGATTATTAAGGTATCTCTTGGGAGATATTTACCAAAAGCTTGGGAGGACGCTCGGCGTTGCATAAAAGTGATGACTCCTGGGCAGCTCGGCGACAGCAACCTCCAACAGGCCACCGGGGTATGCTCTTCTTCTTTATTCGTGTAGTTGAATTAAGTTTTTAACCTATTCACCTTTGCTCGTAGAACTGGGTGGAGCAGATTGCCATTAGCAATCGGTTGGCCGAGCTGGAGGACGAACTGAGAAAACTTAAAGCCGCCAGGGACAACCAACAATCGACGGCCGCTCTGGAGAAGGCCAAAAAGTCACTGGAAGCCGAACGGAAAAGGGCTTCCGATCTGGCGAGCAAGGTCGTTCGGCTTGAGGCGATGATCAAGCAACGAGATAAGAAGATCAAGACGGCGACCACCCGGAAGCTCCAGGCCATCGAGGATATGGACCGGATGAAGGTGGAGATCCGAGGGCTGGAGCAACGCATCAAGGATCTGGAGGCTCTGCTGGCTACCGAGAAGGAGAGCCGCTCGGCCGATCTCCAAAGATTTGATGGAGACTTGAAGGATCTCCAAGCCGCCAACGACGCTGCCCAGCCGCCCACGCAAAGAATATCAAGAGGGGAGTCGGCTCGCTCCGATGAGGTGAGGAAGGCATTCTCCGATATCCCTCACTTTCGAAGAAGCGATCAAGGCGGCGGTGGATTACCTGAAGACCAAGGGCCACCTGCCCGCCGAGCTGGCCATCCCCCCCGAGGACCTCGTGACCGTGATGGGCGCCATCCCCGACACTCTTTTTGACTTTGACGCGTGATAAGCGTTTTTTCTGTGTATGAACTTTTTTGTATTCCAGCCGTTCGACCCAACTTTTTTGGTTCACCCAGTGTATAACAGATAATCTCTTCTGTTCCTTCAACTTCTGTTTGGCAAGAAATTTTTCTCTCATCACGACTAAAGTGTTCTTTAAAACTCTTCCGCTCGGCACCACGCTCGGCACCACGCTCTACCCGACAAGTCGATTGTTTTTAATGTCTTTTATCATGCGACTGAGCAGCCGCTCGGCGTTCTAACGAAGCCGCTCGGCGTTTACACGCTAATATCTTTTAACTTTTACTGACCAACTTTTGCTCTGTGCCTTACCCCCAAAGAGGTTTTCCGTACACATTGGATAAGCGAGCCGCTCAGCCGTATGTTGGTCTTAACGACCAGGCTATCGTTGATCGTATCATGTGAATGGCTATCCGCTCGGACGTTTATAGACGCCAGCTCGTCTCTCGATATTTAACGTCGGAGCTCGACGGTCTTCCGCTCGGACGTTTATAGACGCCGGCTCGTCTCTCGATATTTAACGTCGGAGCTCGACGGCCTTCCGCTCGGACGTTTATAGACGCCGGCTCGTCTCTCGATATTTAACGTCGGAGCTCGGCGGGCTTCCGCCCGGAGGACGCCAGCTCGTCCTCGATATTTAACGCCCGACCGGAGCGTTTATAGACACCGGCTCGCTCTCGATATTTAACGTCTGAGCTCGACGGTCTTCCGCCGGGCGTTTATAGACGCCGGCTCCTCTCGATATTTAACGTCTGAGCTCGACGACCTTCGACGCTATTTCAAGGCGGTCGATATTTAACGTCGGAGCTTGACGGCCTTCCGCTCGGACGTTTATAGTCGCCGGCTCGTCTCTCGATATTTAACGTCGGAGCTCGACGGTTTTCCGCTCGGATGTTTATAGACGCCGGCTCGTCTCTCGATTTTTAACGTCGGAGCTCGACGGTCTTCAAGGTTAATTTTGATGCTGCCGATCGGCGAATCCATTGGCCATCCTTTGCATTAATTTTGCTTCCTGCATTACAAGGACATGGGCGACTAACATATACAAAAATGATTTACATTCGTGCACCTTTCACCCCGCTCGATAAGGCTGGAGATGATTCGCACTCCACGGTCGATCCAGCTGCCGTCCGTCTTCATCCTCCAAATAATATGCTCCCGATCGTAGCTTCTCAATAACCTTGAAGGGGCCCGCCCAGGGAGCTTCTAACTTGCCGACATCGCCGACCGGCTTGACTTTCATCCAGACAAGATCGCCGACCTGGAATGATCTGGGGATTACACGGCGGTTGTAATTTTGCTTCATCCGCTGCCGGTACGCCATCAGCCGAACGGACGCCTTGGCTCGCTCCTCGTCGACCAAATCCAGCTCCATGTTCCTCCGTTCGGCGTTGCCATCATCATAACTCTGAATCCGGACGGACTCGATGCCGACTTCAACCGGAATAACTGCCTCGCCACCATACACCAAATGGAATGGTGTGACGCCCGTCCCTTCCTTCGGAGTCGTCCGGATGGCCCACAAGACGCCCGGCACTTCATCCGGCCAACTTCCTCCCAAATGGTCGAGCCGAGCGCGCAGAATACGAAGAATTTCCCGATTGGCTACTTCGGCTTGACCGTTGCTTTGGGGATAAGCCACGGACGTGAAGTGTTGCTTGATGCCGTAGCTCTTGCACCAATCCTCCAGCACCTTCCCTGTGAATTGCCGTCCGTTGTCGGAAATCAGTCGGCGAGGGATGCCGAACCGACAAATGATGTGTTGCCATATGAACTTTTTGACCATTTGTTCGGTGATCCTGGCTAGCGGCTCGGCCTCCACCCACTTGGAAAAATAATCTACCGCCACTAGTAGAAATTTCCGCTGTCCGGTCGCCATAGGAAATGGACCAACGATATCCATTCCCCACTGGTCGAACGGACACGAGACTGTAGATGCCTTCATTTCCTCTGCCGGTCGGTGGTTGAAGTTATGGTACTTCTGGCATGAAAGGCACGTCGACACGGTCCGAGCGGCGTCTGCTTGTAAAGTCGGCCAAAAGTACCCGGCCAGGAGGATCTTCTTGGCCAACGATCGTCCGCCCGGATGCCCTCCGCAGGATCCTTAATGTACTTCTTGGAGGATGTAAGCCGAGTCCTCCGAGCTCACGCATTTCAACAACGAGCGTGAGAAAGCCTTTTTGTAAAGCTGATCGCCGATGAGTGTGAACCGACCGGCTCTTCTCCTTAGCAGCTGAGCTTCATACTCATTGGATGGTGTGGCGCCCGAGCGGAGGAACTCTATGATGAGTGTTCTCCAGTCGTTCGGAATCGTGAGGCCTGCCATCCGGTCGACATGCGCCACCAACAATACTTTTTCAATTGGCTGCTGAATGGCGACCGGCGTTATCGAGCTCGCGAGTTTGGCTAACTCATCGGCTGCTTGATTTTCTGCTCTGGGTATCTTCTGGACAGTAACTTCTCTAAAATCAGCTTTGAGCTTCTCGAAGGCTTCAGCGTAGAGCTTGAGCCAAGCACTATTGATTTTGAAGGTACCAGAGAGCTGCTGAGCGGCCAACTGCGAATCTGAGTGAAGTGTTACCCGACCGGCACCCACATGCCGAGCTGCCTGCAAGCCGGTTATGAGGGCCTCATACTCTGCTTCATTGTTGGCAGCTTTATAATCCAGCCGGACGGATAAGTGCATCTTCTCTTCTTGAGGGGAGAGTAACAATATTCCAATCCCGCTTCCGAGCCGAGTGGACGACCCATCCACATATATTCTCCACATAGCTTCCGGCTCTGGTCTTTGCACCTCAGTCACAAAATCGGCCAAGGATTGCGCTTTGATCGCCGAGCGGGGCTGGTATTGGATATCAAATTCACTTGACTCCGTCGTCCATTTGATGAGCCGTCCAGATGCCTCTGGATTTAGTAGAACACGTCCGAGCGGGCTATTGGTTTTGACAATGATAGTATGCGCCAGGAAGTATGGACGGCGAGGACCAGAGCGAAGGCTAGCTTTTCGAGCCCAGTGTAGCGTGATTCAGCATCTTTTAAAATGTGACTAAGGAAATACACAGGCTCTTCTCCGCTCGACCTCACTAAAGCTGAGCCGATTGCATGCTCGGTTGAAGACAAGTACATATGAAGTGGCTCACCCGCAGTCGGCTTGGCTAATACCGGGAGAGAGTTCAAATATGCCTTCAAATCTTCGAACGCCCGGTCGCATTCTTCGTCCCAGTGAAATTTTGTAGCTTTGCGTAAGATCTTGAAAAAAGGAAGGCTCCGGTCGGCGATTTTGGAGATGAACCTGGACAGAGCGGTTATCCGACCGGTCAAACGCTGCACTTCCCTTGTATTTCTTGGAGGCGGCATATCTTGTAGAGCTTTCACCTTGCTGGGATTTGCTTCGATTCCCCGCTCGGTCACTATGTACCCCAGAAAGCGCCCTCCTTTTGCTCCGAACAGGCACTTCTGGGGATTTAGCTTGACTCCATATTTGCGCAGCGTTCGGAAGGTTTCCTCCATGTCCTTGAAGAGATCGGCCGCTCGGACGGACTTAATGAGAATGCCGTCTACATAAACTTCTAGATTCCGTCCGATCTGCTCTCTGAACACTTTATTCATCAAGCGCTGATATGTGGCCCCCGCATTCTTCAATCCGAACGGCATTACATTATAGCAATAAGTGCCGTCGGCCGTCACGAAGCTGACTTTTTCTTAATCTTCACGGGCGAGCGGCACTTGGTGATAGCCCTGGTAGGCGTCGAGCATACAGATTAATTCGCAGCCGGCCGTAGAGTCCACCAGCTGATCTATCCGGGGCAGAGGATAAAAATCTTTCGGGCAAGCTTTGTTGAGATCCCGAAAGTCTATGCACACTCTCCACTTGTTGCCTGGTGATCCTGTCCGAACCAAGGGTCAACGAACGCTGGGGACGTGGCGCTCCCTACTGGATCCTCAGGTGCTCCGGCGAACCTGCAACAAAACCGAGCCGGGAGGGGTGTCCCGGCGACGGCCCTCCGACGCTCAAGTCAGGCGAGGAAATAGCAAAGAAGTGGCTTTTAAGTAGAAGACTCGTGTACCTCCGGTGAAGAAATGGAGACCTTATATAGACCTCTCAAAGAAGCCTGGGCGCGCCAATCAAAGCAACCACCTGCTTTTGACCATGCCCAGGTATGGGTCTGTCAGAAGGGCCATGCCCAGACATGGATCTGTCAGGAAGACGTCCATGAGGCCATACTACTACTGTATCAACCTTTCCATGATGTGACGACGAGATCTTCCATCGTGCAATCTTGTGTACGACCCAACCATCAGACATGCCTTCTTTGACATCCCAGATCCCGAGACAAGCGAATAGGCCGCTCGGCTACCTTTGTACCCTCGCCCTTATCTTGGCCGAACGGGCAACCCGCTCGGCCCTTCGATCCTAGCCGATCGGGATCCCGCTCGGCCCTTCGATCCTAGCCGAACGGGCAACCCGCTCGACCCTTCGATCCTCCTACCTTAGCGTCGGAAACCCAAGCCCATGGATGGGTTATCTCTAGCTCCGCTCGGACCCTTCAGAGGGTGGGCCCCCCCATTCTTACCGCCGGATCACTTGCCTTCCCTTCAAGTCTAGTCGAAGGAGGCAGTGAGTCCGACTGACTGGACTATGTGTCCGAGCGGGCGGTCGTCGCCTTCCAGTCGCTTATAATATCTCTAGGGCCGTTCGGCCCTTCTGCCAAATTCAGCCGTTCGGCTCTTCATTTCGGTGGTCTTGTTGCTCAACATGGGTGTTTGCTTGTCTAGATCTTCTCGAAAATCACGCAAATCCTCTCCATTAAGTCGAAGCATGCGCGGTATGGGCGCATTAATTGTGCCTGGAGATAGAGCGCCACGTGGCTTCTCTGGCGTGGCGGTGATGATCCGTACGATGGGACGCTGGTCATTTTGAAACGGACGGCTAGATGATGACTTCGTCTTCCGTGACCTGCATCCGACGGACGAGGCCGACCAGCTTCGTTCGTATAAAGCCCTCGTCTTCACCTTTTACGCCGCATTCTCTGTTTCATCGCGTATTCTCCGTCGAAGGCGCCCGCTGCAGCTGCATCATTCCGGCCGTCCCAGCTCTCGCCTCTTGGTGGTCTTCGGCTCTTTGGTGATCCTTTCTGTCTACCTTCCCTCAGTAAGCTTCTCCCTTCCCTTACAAGGCCTTCCCAACTTGTTCTGCCTCCTTTGTTCCTATTCCTTCGATTTCTCGCTGTCTTTTTGCTTCTCCGAGATGGCAAGCTCCTCTGCACCCGCTGTTGGTGTTCATGGCCCTTGGTACCTGACCATGGAGAGTCGATTTGATGAGGAGGGTGCTCGGCGTCTTGTTCGGACTTATGGAATTCCCGATAACTATGAAATAGTCGTAACCGACCCGACCGACCGACCACATGACCCGCCGATCGGCACAATCTGTTTCTTTTTAGACCAATTCCAGGGTGGCTTTAGATTTCCTACCCATCCCTTTGTTTTAGAGGTTTGTAACTATTTTCGCATCCCGCTCGGCCAACTTGTGCCGAATTCCTTTAGGCTGCTGAGCGGGATGGTCGTCCTCTTCAAGCTGTATAGTATCCCTCTTGACCCTAAAATATTCCACTTCTTCTTCTACCCCAAACAATCCAAGCTGGGGACTTTTATTTTCCAAAGTAGAATAGGCTTTAAATTTTTTGACAATATGCCGACCTCCAACAAACACTGGAAGGAGTTTTTCTTTTATATCCGACTTCCCGAGCGGCCGGCATTCCGAACCAGACTCAGCCGGAGCTCGGCAAGTTCAGAAGCAATCCAGCCTATCTTCATGCGGCGAACTGGTTGTCCGGTCAGCGATACAAGATCGATCAGTTGCTGCTCAAGGGGGTGTTGTATATTTTCGGATTGTCTCCCGTTCGGGCAAATCTCCCCTTCCGCATGAGTAAGAATTCTTTACTCTCTTAGTCTTTTTTGTCTAATTGATTTTAATTTCTTTTACTGCAGCTGAAGTCATGTGGCGCTCTAAGGCTACCGCTCATTTGAAACTGAAGGCCGGGGAAAGTGAGGCGGCCACCAAAAAGGAGCTCGCCGAGCGGGGTCTCATTCCCAGCCGCCCGGCAGACGCGGGAGAGGGGGGCGCAGTCCGCCCCTGAAACGTTTCCTCAGCCCCCGCCGAGCTGGGGGTCCCTCAGGTCGGGGATCCACCGCTGGAAGTTCGGCGAAAGCGTCGAAGAGACTCCAGCCTTCCGCCGCCACAAGAGGGAGCACCACAGGTGCCGATCGGCGTAACCTCGCCTGCTAGCACGCCATCACAGATCGGGACTCCAGCGGCCTCGCCTACCGCACAGCCTTCCGGCTCTCCTCCCCGGACTCGTCGCCGTTTACGTCGGTTGGGCGAAACTTCCACCATAGGGGAGTCTTCGCAACAAGCGGCTACAACTGAAGAAGCGCCGTCCGGCCATCCGACCATCAAGACCACCCTCCGATTCCCATCGGAGGAATATTTACTGTCTGCCGATCGGCCATCGAGCCCTGTTCATGAAATAACCTTGACGGGTCCGCTCGCCAAGCTTTTTGAGGAAGGCTATATTCAGGTTGCCCTCATGACGCCCAAGCAGCTCGGCGATAACAATATGCAGCAGGCCACACAGGTGAATTCATCTTTCTTCATGTGCCATGCTATTGTTTGACTCACTGATTTTATTATTTCCTTACAGCGTTGGGCTGAGCAAATCGCCACCAGCCACCGGCTGGCCGAGCTGGAGGATCTCCTGGAAAAACTCCAAGTATCAGGGGGTCCATCGGCCGAGCGGGAGAAACAAACTCTCGAGGCCGAACAGAAGAAGGCTGCTGATCTGGCTGCAGAGGTGGCCCGACTCGAAGACTTGGTGAAGAAGCGGGACGGGGACGTGAAACGCGCCAGTGGCCGGAAGAGACGGGCGATTGCTGATCTGGATAAAATGAAAGTCGAAGTCCGGGCCTTAGATCATCAATCTAAAAAGCTAGAGGCCGAGCTGAATGCCGAGCGGGAGATCCGTTCGGCCGAACACACAAAAGCTGCGATGGACTTGAAGGCAATCCAAGATTCCCTAATTGCCTCCCGGGCGGTGCTTAAAAGGTATAAGGAGGGAGAGCCGAGTCGCTTAGCAGCGGCGCGCCAAGAATATCTCCACTCGGAGTGGTTCGGCGCGAAATTCGGCGACAATGTCTCTTCTACATTCGCCGAAGCGGTCAAGGTCACCCTGGCGTACCTGAAGAAGGGTGGCCACCTTCCCGAGGGAATGCACATTCCCGCCTCCGACCTGGCGGCCATGATTGATGACATCCCGGACGCCTTTTTTAATTTTGAAGATCCGGAGTGAGGCGAGTTCTTTCAAGTGCTTTTTGTATTTCATCCGCTCGGCGGATGCAAAAACTTTATTGTACGTGCCGTTCGGCTCCCTTATGCACCTTGTATTTTTTGTTTGCCTTTCATTGCCCCTTTTTAATGCGTTGCTGCTCATTCGTATAATCTGTCGGGCTCCCCGGGTTTCCTACTAAACGACCGATCGGGTTAATCAATTGACTCGCTTCCTCAAAATCACTTAGCGCTTAACCATATTGTTTGCACTTAGCGCTTAACCATACTGTTTGCACTTAGCGCTTAACCATACTGCTTGAAGTATTGGCAAACCGGCGGTCGACCGGCATTAATCAATCTGGTACTTGTGAACGATCATGAGCTCGTCGGCGCGGCTCTCGATTTTTAACGACGGTGCTCGTCGGCGCGGATGTTTATAGCCGATCGGCGCGGCTCTCGATTTTTAACGACGGTGCTCGTCGACGCGGATGTTTATAGCCGATCGGCGCGGCTCTCGATTTTTAACGACGGTGCTCGTCGGCGCGGATGTTTATAGCCGATCGGCGCGGCTCTCGATTTTTAACGACGGTGCTCGTCGGCGCGGATGTTTATAGCCGATCGGCGCGGCGCTCGAGGTTTAACGACGGGGCGGGCGGCGGCGGATGTTTATAGCCGATCGGGCGACTCTCGATCTTTAACGACGGGGCTCGTCGGGGCGGATGTTTATAGCCGATCGGCGCGGCTCGATTTTAACGACCGGGCTCGTCGGCGAGGATGTTTATAGCCGATCGGCGCGGCTCTCGATTTTTAACGACGGTGCTCGTCGGCGCGGATGTTTATAGCCGGTCGGCGCGGCTCTCGATTTTTAACGACGGTGCTCGTCAGCGCGGATGTTTATAGCCGGTCGGCGCGGCTCTCGATCTTTAACGACGGTGCTAGACGGCCTTCAAGGCTAACTCCTTACCAGGTCGAGCGACCTTAGCCTTCATAACTTATCTCGCTCTTGAACAGTCTTTGTGCCCGGCCGAACGGCATGGGTCATTTGCTTGCGAACCTAATCGGCTGGGAGGCCTTCACTTATTCGGGTGCTTGGCTCGGATAATCCATATGCCCCTTTTACCCAGCTTGGAGAACGTACTCCTGGCCGAACGGCTCAGGGTCTGCTTCGAGCATTTTGGCTCGGATAATTTATCTCCATCCGGAAGGTACTGGGTCTTTGATCCTCGAGCGCTTGGCTCGACCCATTTACCTCCGGCTAAGCGGCTCGTGGCCTTCGTTTCTTGCCAATGCCTTATATCTGTTCTCTTGATTCTTCATTTCTGCATTTCATTAGTTGAAAAAGTACATAGGATGATTTACATTGGCACACCTTTCACCCCGCCCGGTAGGGGGTCGCGCTCCACGGCCTATCTAATCGCCGACCGCCCTCATCCTCCAAATAATACGCGCCCGAGGGAGCTTTCGATGATTTTGAAGGACCCGCCACGAGCTTCAAGCTTGCCGACGTCGCCGACCGGCTTGACTTTCTTCAGACAAGGTCGTCGACCTGGAATGATCGGGGATGACGCGCGGTTGTAGTTTTGCTTCATCCGTTGATGATACGCCATCAGCCGAACGGATGCCTTGGCACGCTCTTCGTCGACCAAATCCAGCTCCATATTCCTCCGCTCGGCGTTGCCTTCATCATAACATGGACCCGGATGGACTCAACGCCGACCTCAACCGGAATGACCGCTTCACCTCCGTACACCGGATGAAAAGGTGTAACGCCTGTTCCTTCCTTAGGAGTTGTTCGGATGGCCCATAAAACGCTCGGCACTTCATCTGGCCAACTTCCTCCCAAGTGGTCGAGCCGAGCACGCAGGATACGGAGAATTTCTGTTGCTTTGAGGATAGGCCACGGATGTGAAATGTTGCTCAATGTCGTAGCCCTTGCACCATCCTCTGAACCTTCACCTGGAGAACTGTCTTCCATTGTCGGACACTAGTCGACGCAGGATGCCAAATCGACAAAAAATGTGTTGCCGGATGAATTTGTTAACCATTTGTTCGGTGATCTTTGCGACCGGCTCTGCCTCCACCCATTTGGAGAAATAGTCGATCGCCACTAGTAAAATTCTTTGTCCAGACGCCAATGGGAACAATCCAACAATATCCATTCCCCATTGGTCGAACAGGCAGAAACGCTTTACGCCTTCATTTCTTCGGCCGGTCGGTGGGAGAAGTTGTGATACTTCTGGCATGAAAGGCAGGTAGATACTGTCCGAGCGGCATCTGTTTGTAAAGTTGGCCAAAAGTATCCGGCCAAGAGGATCTTCTTGGCCAATGAGCGCCCGCCCGGATGACCCCCGCAGGATCCTTGATGTACTTCTTGGAGGATGTAAGCTGAGTCCTCCGAGCTTACACATTTCAGCAAAGGGCGCGAGAAAGCTTTCTTGTAAAGCTGATCACCGATTAGTGTAAACCGACCGGCTCTTCTTCTGAGGAGCCGGGCTACATATTCATCGGATGGTGTGGTGCCCGAACGGAGGAATTCTATAATAGGTGTCCTCCAGTCGTTTGGAAACGCGAGGCCTTGCATCCGGTCGACATGCGCCACCAGCAGCGTTTTTTCAATTGGTTGCTGAATGGCAACTGGTGTTATTGCACTTGCGAGTTTGGCTAACTCGTCTGCTGCCCGGTTCTCCGTTCGGGGGATCTTCTGTATAAGCACCTCTCGGAAAATAGCTTTGAGTTTTTCAAAGGCCTCAACGTAGAGTTTAAGCCGAACACTGTTGATTTCGAAGGTGCCAGAAAGTTGTTGAGCGGCCAACTGTGAATCCGAATAGAGAGTCACCCGACCGGCACCCACATGCCGGGCTGCCTGCAATCCGGCTATGAGGGCCTCATACTCTGCTTCGTTGTTGGTAGCCTTGTAATCCAGTCGGACGGACAGGTGCATCTTCTCTTCTTGAGGTGAGAGCAGCAATATTCAATCCCGAGCCGAGTAGAGGACCCATCCACATATATTCTCCACATAGCTTCCGGCTCTGGCCTTTGCACTTCGGTCACAAAATCAGCCAGGGATTGGACTTTGATCGCCGAGCGGGGTTGATATTGGATGTCAAATTCACTTAATTCTGTCGTCCACTTGATGAGCCGTCCGGACGCTTCTGGATTTAACAGTACTCTTCCGGGACTGTTCGTCCGGACAATGATGGTGTGAGCCAAGAAATACGGTCAAGGCGCCGAGCGGAACTAAAGCAAAGGCCAACTTCTCGAGCCGGTGTAACGAGATTCAACATCTTTTAAAATGTGGCTTAGAAAATACACCTCGCTCTTCACCGCCGCCTCACAAGTCTTGAGCCTACTGCATGCTCGATTTGACAGATAAATATCTGATGACTCACCCCGTCGGCTTAGCTAGCAGCGGAGAATTAAGATATGTCTTCAATTCTCCGAAAGCTCGGTCACATTCTTCATCCCACTGGAATTTAGTAGCCTTGCGCAAGATCTTGAAGAATGGAAGGCTCCGATCAGCGGTTTGGATAGAGCAGTTATCCTACCGGTCAACCGTGCACTTCCCTTGTGTTTCTAGGAGGAAGCATGTCTTGCAGAGCTTTCACCTTGCTGGGGTTGACTTCAATTCCTCCCTCGGTCACTATATATCCCAAGAAACGCCCTCCTTTGGCTCCGAACAGGCATTTATGGGATTGAGCTTTAGTTTGTATCAGCTTAAAGTCTGGAAGGTTTCTTCCATATCCTTGCAAAGATCAGTCGCCCTAAGGGATTTAATAAGAATGTCGTCTACATAAACCTTCATATTTCGTGAAATCTATTTTCTGAACACTTTATTCATAAGTAGTTGAAGACACTTGCATTCTTTAGTCCGAACGACATCACATTGTAACAGTACGTGCCGTCAGTAGTCACAAAGCTAACCTTTTCTTGATCGTCCTTGGCAAATGGTGCTTGATGGTAGCCTTGGTAGGCGTCGAGCATGCAAATCAATTCGCAACCAGAAGTTGAATCTACTACCTGATCAATTCTCGACAAGGGGTAGTAATCCTTGGGAAATGCTTTATTTAAAGCCCTTAAGTCGATGCAGACTCTCCACTTGTTTTCCGGCTTGGAGACCAGTACCACGTTGGCTAACCACCTCGCGTATGTGGCGGCCTTCGAAGTTTTTCTACTTCCGCCGGATGATCTCGGCGCTGAAGTCCCTTTTTCTCTGCTTCACTGGTCGAGCCTCCGGTCGGACATGCAACTCATGCTGCGCTAGGCTCGGCGAAATTCCGGGCAACTCATGTGTCGACCAGACGAAGATATCATGATTTCGTTGGAGACATTGGATCAGTTCCCCCTTCTGTTCCTCCTCCAGATCAGAGGCGATAAAAGTTGTAGCCTCCGATCGGGTCGGGTGAATCTGTACTTCCTCTTTTTCTTCATAAATTAAAGGGGGCGGCTTTTCAGTGATGGCATTTACCTCGATTCGGGGTGCCTTCCGAGCAGAGTTGGATTCTGCTCGGACCATCTCGATATAGCATCGCCGAGCTGCTAACTGATCACTCCGTACTTCTCCCACTTTGTCCTCCACGAGGAACTTTATCTTCTGGTGGAAGGTTGAGACAACCGCTCGGAATTCGCCGAGCGCCGGTCGTCCCAAAATGACGTTGTAGGACGAGGGAGAGTTGACCACCACGAAGTTTATTGTCCTGGTCCTCCTGAGCGGCTCCTCTCCCAGTGAGGTAGCCAGTCGGATCTGTCCGACCGGCTGAACTTCGTTGCCCGTAAACCCGTAGAGCGGGGTCGTCATGGGCAGTAGCTCGGCACGATCAATTTGCAGCTGATCGAACGCCTTCTTGAATATGATGTTGACCGAGCTCCCTGTGTCAACAAATATGCGGTGAACAGTATAATTTGCTATTACCGCTTTAATGAGCAGAGCGTCGTCGTGGGGCACTTCTACTCCTTCCAAGTCTCCGGGACCGAAAGTGATTTCCGGTCCACTTGCCCGCTCTTGGCTACAACCAACTGCGTGGATCTGTAGCTGCCGGACGCCCGCCTTTCTGGCTCGGTTGGAGTCTCCCCCGGTCGGCCCGCCAGCAATAACGTTAATCTCGCCCCGGGAAGTATTGCTTCTGTTTTCCTCTTCCCGAGCGGACGGTCGTGACCGTTCTCTGGACGCCCGGCGATTCTCCTGTCTCGGAGATCGGTGTCGATCGGGTGTCTGTTGATGTCGCCTTTCAGTGCGGGTCCGGTCAGCTTCATGGGTCCTTTGTCTCCTGTCGATGGGAGGAGACCGTCGTTCGGCATTCCTGGGAACGGGATTGGCCACGAAGGGAAGACTTCGACAATCCTTCGTGTTGTGCGTATTCGTCTGGTGGAAGGAGCAGAACATAGGGGTCCACCTCTTTTTTGGCTTGGGCCGAACGGCAGCCACTTCTTGTACGTGCGACCTGGCGTGGGGGGATCGGATTGCTTCAGTTTCTAGGTGGCTGCTGAGCGGCGTGCTGTTTCCGCTCGGCATGAATAGGTGCCCGCTCGGTGGGAGTTTCCTTTTTCCGGGCGGCTTGTGCTTCTTCCACGTTTATGTATTCGTTGGCCCGATGTAGCATATGATCATAATCTCGGGGCGGCTTTCGGATGAGCGACCGGAAGAAGTCCCCATCCACAAGGCCCTGAGTGAAGGCATTCATCATCGTCTCCGATGTGGCCGTTGGGATATCCATCGCCACTTGGTTGAATCGCTGGATATAAGCTCGAAGCGATTCTCTCGGCTCTTGCTTGATGGCGAACAAGCTGACACTTGTCTTCTGATAACGCCGACTGCTGGCAAAGTGGTGAAGGAAGGCTGTTCAGAAGTCCTTGAAGCTAGTGATGGATCCGTCCGGCAACCTCCGAAACCACCGTTGAGCCGATCCCGAGAGAGTTGTAAGGAAGACGCGGCACTTTACTCCATCTGTATATTGATGGAGTGTAGCTGTGTTATCAAACTTACCCAGATGGTCATCCGGGTCTGTTGTTCCATTATACTCGCCGATCGTCGGAGGCACGTAATGCTTGGGCAAAGGGTCTCGTAGAATAGCCTCTGAGAATTGGCGATTGATCCGCTCGGGAGATGAGTCCGCTCGGGGAGCTTTCCCCTTTCTGGCGTCTCGCCTAGGCATTTCGTCGGAAGAAGATCCTCTATCTCTCCGAGCTGGTGCGGCTTCAGGAGTGCGAAATAAGGCCCGGTGGAATGCGACGGTGGCTTGAGGTGCGTCCGCTCGGCCACCCGACGCAGATGTTGCTTGTTGCTCCGGCCGCTCGGCTGCCTCTTTCTGTTTCTGCTCCACAAGTTTGGCGGCCCTCATCTCGACCAGAGCGTCCAACTCTTCTTGTGAGAGTGCCACATTGTGTATTCTTCCAGCCTCGTCCATTGTCTCTGTTCGGATGCAGGTGCGTTCCCACAGACGGCGCCAAATTGATCCTGTCCGAACCAAGGGTCAACGAACGCTGGGGACGTGGCGCTCCCTACTGGATCCTCAGGTGCTCCGGCGAACCTGCAACAAAACCGAGCCGGGAGGGGTGTCCCGGCGACGGCCCTCCGACGCTCAAGTCAGGCGAGGAAATAGCAAAGAAGTGGCTTTTAAGTAGAAGACTCGTGTACCTCCGGTGAAGAAATGGAGACCTTATATAGACCTCTCAAAGAAGCCTGGGCGCGCCAATCAAAGCAACCATCTGCTTTTGACCATGCCCAGGTATGGGTCTGTCAGAAGGGCCATGCCCAGACATGGATCTGTCAGGAAGACGTCCATGAGGCCATACTACTACTGTATCAACCTTTCCATGATGTGACGACGAGATCTTCCATCGTGCAATCTTGTGTACGACCCAACCATCAGACATGCCTTCTTTGACATCCCAGATCCCGAGACAAGCGAATAGGCCGCTCGGCTACCTTTGTACCCTCGCCCTTATCTTGGCCGAACGGGCAACCCGCTCGGCCCTTCGATCCTAGCCGATCGGGATCCCGCTCGGCCCTTCGATCCTAGCCGAACGGGCAACCCGCTCGGCCCTTCGATCCTCCTACCTTAGCGTCGGAAACCCAAGCCCATGGATGAGTTATCTCTAGCTCCGCTCGGACCCTTCAGAGGGTGGGCCCCCCCATTCTTACCGCCGGATCACCTGGCTTGGAGACTAATACTACGTTAGCCAACCAGCTCGGGAATTGCACCTCGCGTATATGGCCGGCCTCCAGAAGTTTTTCCACCTTCGCTCGGATGATGGAATTCTGCTCGGCGCTGAAGTCCCTTTTTCTTTGCTTTACTGGCCGTGCGTCCGGTCGGACATGTAGCTCGTGCTGCGCTATGCTCGGCAAAATTCCGGGCAGCTTATGTGTCGACCAGACGAAGACATCATGATTTCTTCGGAGGCATTGGATCAGTTCTTTTTTCTGCTTCTCCTCCAGATCGGACGCTATAAAGGTCGTGGCCTTCGATCGGGTTGGGTGAATCTGCACTTCCTCTTTTTCTTCATAAACTAAAGAGGGTGGCTTTTCGGTGATGGCATTTACCTCGATCCGGGGCGCCTTTCGAGCGGAATTGGCCTCTGCTCGGACCATCTCGATGTAGCATCGCCGAGCTGCTAGCTGATCTCCTGGTACCTCTCCCACTTTGTCCTCCACGGGGAACTTGATCTTCTGATGGAAGGTTGAGACGACCGCTCGAAATTCGCTGAGCGCCGGTCGTCCCAAAATGACATTGTAGGAAGAGGGAGAGTCGACTACCACGAAGTTTGTTGTTCTTGTCCTCCTGAGCATCTCTTCTCCCAGCGAGGTAGCCAGCCGGATCTGTCCGACCGGCTGAACTTCGTTACCAGTGAACCCATAGAGCGGAGTTGTCATGGGTAACAGCTCGGCTCGATCAATTTGCAACTGATTGAGCGCCTTCTTGAATATGATGTTGACTGAGCTCCCTGTGTCAACAAATACGCGGTGAATAGTGTAATTGGCTATTACCGCTTTGATGAGCAGAGCATCGTCGTGGGGTACTTCAACTCCTTCCAAGTCCTTGGGTCCGAAACTAATTTTGGGACCTTTTGCTCGTTCTCGGCTACAGCCGACCGCATGAATCTGGAGCTGCCGGACGCTCGCCTTTCTAGCTCGGTTGGAGTCTCCTCCGGTCGGCCCGCTGGCAATAACGTTGATCTCGCCTCGGGAAGTATTGCTTCTATTTTCCTCTTCCCGAGCGGACGGTCGGGACCGTTCTCTGGACGCCCGACGATCCTCCTGCCTTAGAGAACGATGCCGATCGGGAGTTTGTTGCTGTGGCCTACCAGCTCGCGTCCGATCGGCTTCATGAGTTCTCCGTTGCCTATCGACTGAAGGCGACCGTCGCCCGGCATTCCGGGGTACGGGATGAGCCACGAAGGGAAGACTTCGGCAATCCCTTGTGTTGTGCGTATCCGTCCGGTGGAAGGAGCAGAACATCGGGGTCCATTTCTTCTTTGGCTTGGGTCGGGCGGCAGCTACCTCTTGCACATGAGACCTGGCGTGGGGGGATCGGATTGCTTCGGCCCTTGGTCCTCTAGGCGGCTGATGAGCGGCTTGCTGTTTCCGCTCGGCTGGAGGAGCCCGCTCGGCTGGAGTTTCCTTTTTCCTTGCCGCTTGTGCTTCTTCCACGTTGATGTATTCGTTCGCCCGGTGTAGCATGTGATCATAGTCTCGGGGCGGCTTTCGGATGAGCGATCGGAAGAAATCCCCATCCACTAGGCCTTGTGTGAAGGCATTCATCATGGTTTCCGAGGTGACCGTTGGAATGTCTATCGCCACTTGGTTGAACCGCTGGATGTAAGCTCGAAGCGATTCACGGGCTTCTTGCTTGATGGCGAACAGACTCACGCTCGTTTTTTGATAGCGCCGACTGCTTGCAAAATGATGGAGGAAGACCGTTCGGAAGTCCTTGAAGCTTGTGATGGACCCGTCCGGCAGCCTCCGGAACCACCGTTGAGCCGATCCCGAGAGAGTGGTGAGAAAAACTCGGCACTTTACTCCATCTGTGTATTGATGGAGAGTGGCTGTGTTATCGAACTTACCCAGATGATCATCCGGGTCGGTTGTCCCATTGTACTCGCCGATCGCCGGAGGCACGTAGTGCTTGGGCAGAGGGTCTTGTAGAATGGCCTCCGAAAATTGGCGATTGATCCGCTCGGGAGATGCGTCCGCTCCGGGGGCTTTCCCTTTTCTGTTGTCTCGTCTTGGTATTTCATCCGAAGATGATCCCCGCTCTCGATTAGTTGCTACAGCTTCAGGAGTGCGGAAGAGAGCCCGATGGAATGGTACTGTCGCTGGTGGTGCTTTCGCTCGGCCACCAGACGCTGATGTTGCTTGTTGCTCCGGCCGCTCGGTTGTGGCTTTCTGTTTTTGCTCCACGAGCTTGGCGGCCCTTATCTCAATCAGAGCGTCGAGTTCCTCGTTCGAAAGCATCACCATGTGTTGTCGTCCAGCCTCGTCCATTGTTCCCGTTCGGATGCAGGAGCGTTCCCACAGACGGCGCCAAATTGATCCTGTCCGAACGGCTGACTCAACGGACGCTGGGCACGTGGCGCTCTCCGGTTGCTGATGTGGGTCTTCGACTGGTCGTAAAAATCTCCGGCGATCCTGCACAGAAGTCGGGCCGGGAAGGGGTTCCCGGCGGCGACCCTCCGACGCTCAAGTCAGGTAAGCGGACAGCAAAAGGTGGCTCCAAAGCTTGTAGAATGCGTACCTCCGGCGAAGTAAGAGGCTCTTTATATAGAGCGGTGAAAGAACTAATGCACATCCACCGAGGCGCATACGTGTCCGCAGCCCATACCTCGGTATGTACCTGTCAGAGAGCTTACCTGACACCATACTGCTACAGTCCAATCACGTCTTCGATGGGACAACAGAACACCTTGTTGTCAGACTTAGAATATGGCCTAGACATAGGACTTGACGGCTGTCAGAAGATGTTCCTATCCTTCACCCACCGCCCGGTCGGGATGTACGTCCGGCCGGCTGGACGGAGACCATCGTCCGGACGGCCTTCATCCCCTGCGCCGTCCGGCCGGCATTGTTTCACCGGGCGAGTGCCTTCCGCTCGGCTCTTAGACATTGTTTCATTGAGCGTCGGAACCCCAACTTTAGTCGAGGCGCCTATTGCCTCAGCTATTCACCGGTTGGTCTGCCTATCCGGTCGGCCACTTGGCATTTTGCCTCCAGCGTGGCAGGGACCCCTCAGAATGGGGGTCCCCCATTCTAACCGTCGGATCAAGGGTGTTTCACCAATTTTGAGAACAAAATAAAATAATAAAAAAATATTATGAAAAATTTGTTCAAAATGGCTATTTCACCAATTTTGACTAATAGTGAAAAAATAAAAGTAATTTTTTAAAAAATAATTAGAGAGAAAAAATAGCAGGCGTAAAAATAATTTTTAATAAAAAATGATATATAATTTTTATTTTAAAAAGGAACCCTTGCTCGATTGGTGGTTTCACTAATTTAGAGTTACCTTGTTCTGATACCACTTATAGGATCGAAAAGAATTAATATATCTCCATAATAGTATGATGTTGTGCACTTTAGGTCTAAGACAATTTTGCTCTTAGGCTCTACCAAAATGCCTTATACCAAAAGAGATATATTTTTCTTAAAAACCCATGATATTTCCCATGTATTTTCAATGTGAGACTATATTTGTAATCTTGTAATCCCAACAATCCCCCCTCAAACAAAGGACCACAGGGTCTCTCTCAAGTATCGGGTCACTTTTAACATGCTCAAGGTCTCTCCTTAAACATTGAGTCACTCTTGACCTGCTCAAGGTCTCCTCTCAAGCATCAGGTCACTGACCTGCTCAGGGCCTCCCCTACTTTGTTTAAGGTTTCACCCACATGGTTCAATCTTGGATCATGCTTCTGACTTGTGCTTCTTCTGATGGTTAGTCTAGTAAAGAGCAACCTCGTTGGATTTTTTCTCTAGTTGCTTACCTCCATTTACCAACTGCAATCACTTGACTTGTTTTTGACCCATAAGGTCTTCTCGTCAATTTTCAGGTCTATAGACCCAACTGGACTTCAACCGATTATCAGGTCTTGCAGACCCAACTAGACTTCCCACCATATATCGAGTCCCGCGGACCTATCTGGACTTCACACCAGCTATCGGGTCCCGCGGATCTAGCTAGATTTCAACCTGGTATTAGATCCTTTAGACCCGTCAATTCCTATATACTTGGTAAAGTAATTATATCACAAAACACTCTAACTTTAATACACTTGTTATTCATCAAAACCTGAATTTGATCATTAGTGCAAATTGTACCAACAGTAAGCACTTCCATGGGCGCCGGTGTTGAGGCACCCGAGCAGGAGGTCCCCTTTGAGCGGAGTCTCTTGTGCTGCTGGCACTGAATCAGTGACTCGCCATAACCCACTAAGTCGGTCGGCAGCGACTTGGATGGAACGACCATCGGGACCATGGTGGGCCGCTCGACAAGTAGCTCCCTTATGGTAGCGGTTGCACTGCTCCTTGCCACTACTCGCATCTCCAGTGTGATCGGCAGAGCTCCCGATCAACAAAAGTCCGTGATTTTCCAACTCGGCAGTACCACATGCATTGATCTCGATGGTAGAGAGCTTACTCTTGTCGCTTAGCAAAGACTTCAACATGACTTTAGCTGCAAAAAAGAAAGAGAAATCAGTTAAATTCTAAGGCGACCTAAGAAGAAAATGTTTACCTAATGAGTCTGACAGCTGTGAGTGGAAGGGACTTAGTCCAAAGATATGCAGAACGCCTTCGTGCAACAGCTTATGTACATGGTACTTCTGACCGGCAAGATGATCGGCCACCTTGAGGTAGGTCGGCTCCCAGTTATACTTGCGCAACATGGGAGGCTGCATTAGCTCCATCTGCCAGTCAGTCGAGAATAATGGGCGCTCGGGAAGGCAAACAAGAAAGTAATGCTCCTTCCAGTGCTTGTTGGAAGAAGACATTTTTTCAAAAATATAGAGCCCATTCGGGCCTGTAGCAGAAAAGTCTCCGCCTCAAAGAGCTTGGGGAAGTAGAAGTAATGAAAGATGCGTGGGACGAGCGAGATGCCATACAAGCGGAATAAGATCACCACCCTCACAGAAACCTAAAGGAGTTTGGAACTAACTGGGGCAAAGGAATATGAAAATTTCTACAAACTTTTGAGAAGAAAGGGTAGATCGAAAAGTGTAGACCGGCTAGAAATTAATTTTTAAAAAAAGTAAGGCAGTCATCCGATGACGTATAGGGGCTTGCATATGTAGTGACAATAATTATTTGGTAGTCATCGGAAATATAGTAAGACATTTGCATCTGCACTATCTCATCGCTGTTAAAATCTGACTAGGTGGACATATACCACAGTCCTTATGTCCACAGTCCAGTGATGGGAGGAGGAGGAGGAGGACGAGGAGGAGGAGGAGGAAACGAGGCAGCCATGGAGAAACAACAAAAAGCAAAAGTAGGGAGGTTGACGAAATTCGAAGACTGGACGAACAAAGAGAGAGAAAGCTTGCGAGGGAGTTTCACCAGCGGGAAGTGATGGAGAAGAAAACCAGTGAAGAGTGCGCATGAGGAAGAAGATACAATAGCGTAAAAGAAAGACGACAAATAAGGGTTTATAAACCCAGAATATAGATGTTCTGAGCCGTCCGATCGAGGGCTACGCAAAACAAGGTCAAGATCTGACCATTGAATTCAAAATGACATTGCCACATCAGCCGCGGATATCCACCTATCATATCAAGTGTGCGGAGGCCGAAAGTGAGACACACTGGCAATAGGGAAGCATTAGTGAGACTTAATTAAAGGGCATAGGTGACGTGCTTGGCATTAATAGTAGAAGAATTGCACAGTTTTTAAGAAATTAGGATGGCGTCGGCGACCATTATGAGGCACTCACTCAGCAAAGGAAGCAACGGGTAGTTGAAAAATTGCCAAGTGTTAGCAACAAGCCTCCCAATCAACGACAATCTCTAACGCGGGAGCAGCCGAGCGGTGACTCTAAACTTAAGTCAGTAAAATACAGTTGAGCGGCAGCTCTAAACTCAAGTCAGTGAAATATAGCCGAGCGACGACTCTAAAACTTGAAATGTCTTATCGACATTTAAGGTTAGTGAAGAGACTGCTTGTCTAATCAGTCAGACTTACAACCTCCTTCAACTAGACTTGAGGGGAAGACTTGTGATACGGGAATAAAAGAAGCATACCGAGGATGAGTCAAAGGTGAGAAAAGCTGCCAACTTGGAGGTCAAAGTTAAGGCGGTTCGAGGAATCACTCGGTCACCAAACTTGGCCGAGCGGATTAGAATGGGCTGATTAGGTATGGTGGTCCGATCGAGCATTAGTATCCACTTAGTAGCCGAATGTCAAAGGAACAAGGTATAACCCGAAGGATAGTTCGACCGGACCGCCTGTTCGGCTAGATGAGGAACAACGTCCCATCATCCGAATGACTAAAGGGAAGAGAGCAGATGTGCACAACTACGACGACTAAATGAAGGATAGTCCAACCAAATCGCCTGTCCGATCGGACCAAGAACAGCTTACTGCGCAAAGCGATCATGGAGAAGAACAACCTTGATCAATCGAGCGGGGAATCCCGGTCGAGCGGCTCCACTGCTCAACCAAACAGTGGGACCCTTTGCTTGCTCATCGTATCCTCCTGGGAGTTCGTGTCGCTCACAATAGGGTATGATCCGCCAGCAAATCGTACGGTGGAAGCTTCTATTATCATATCAAAGATACGCACACTCTATTAAGGAAATGTGTCAGAGACACTTTTCTGACTTATCTTTTCATAGCATAGTTGGGGAGACATGTCTATGCATTGAAAAGCGTGCATGTCCGCTACAAGACTCTATATAAAGGGGGGTCCATGCACCGGCAGAGGTAAGCATTGTTTATGCTAGAGCTCTTGTTGCTACTACAGTTTCTTGCCGTCTTTTCCACTATTCGAGTGGTTGACTTGAGTGTCGGAGGGCTAACACCGGGGACCCCTTCCTTGGCCCGACACTGACGTTCTTTGTGTCACAGAGTGGAGCACAACGAAGTCTTCACCGAGTCAACAGCGAACCCACATCCCCAGCTAGCTGTCTTCACCGATTTCAGACAGGATCAACGATGTTGTGATATATTCTCGATTTGAGGTGGATCATGAACATCTTTGTTTAGTTCAGAAGATGCTTCGACGAGAAGATCTATATGTGAAATTCAGTAAATGCGTATGTTGATTATCTTCTGTGGGATTCTGGGATACGTTGTCTCTAATAGATAGGGGTGTCAATTCGGGTGGGTCGGGTCGGGTTGGGTCGGGTTGAGTTTTTTTTTAACCCAACCCGAACCGACCCGAACCCGAGTTCAACCCAAAACACCTCAACCTGAACCTGAACCCGAACCCGACCAACCTGATCAACCCGAACCCGACCCATATAACTCGAAAATCCTATTCAAAATAACTTTTTTGGACTATTTTCCCTATAATTCTTCACTTTTATCTCAATACTCCATCATTATCATACAAACATTATATTAATATACATAAAAACATCTAAATTTTTAAAATAAAATTTGATTTAACAAAAAAAAAACTCACAAAACCCTATATTTAAGTCAACCCGGGTCAACCCGAATCAACCCGAACTCGACCCGACCTAACCCGAAACTTTTTTACTCTCCAACCCAAACCCAAAAATGCCCAACCCGAACCTGATTTTTTTCGGGTCGACTCGGGTTGGGTCGTCGGGTCGGGTTTATTTTTGACACCCCTACTAATAGAGGTATATCAGTGGACTCATAGAAAATAGAGGTTGATACAAGTCGGGAATAACTGAAGACAGTGTAGGAAGTTCATGGTCTTCTAGATTAGCTAGATATTATTGGGGATTGGTTGAGATATTTTCCAGCATTGTTATATCGTTGACCAAACTGATCAGGAAGGGTATGAAATTTTCTTGGACAGAGGCTTGTGAGACCATTTTTCATGAGCTTAAGTAAAAGCTAATAACTGCAACCATCTTAGTTTTACCTTCTAGTATAGATGAATTTGTACTCTATACAGATATAATTCCTGAAAGATTATGACTGCACCGTTAGTTATCATCTAGAGAAAGCTAATGTGATAGCAGATACTTCAAGTAGAAAATCTCGAGGAGTTTTGTCTTGCCACCAAGTTATGATCACAAGATTGGTATAGAGTTTCCGAGTTAGAATTGATAGAGTAGAGACGGACAGAACCAGGGGCTCTGCTATCCATGGTTGCTTAGTCACCTATTGTTGAGCAGATTTAGAGGGCTCAAACTAGTGATCAACATTTTTGATTTTATGTAGCAGAGAACTCTAGGAAGTACACCTTAGGATAACAAACAGAGTTTTATTGTTATAAGAACGAGATACAATATTCTATGGGGAATTACGTGTTCCTGGGCCACATCCCGTTTAGGAGAATTTACTCCAAGAAGTACATCGATTTGGATTTACGATACATTCAAATAATACACAGATGTATAGACACTTGAAGCGTTCCTATTGGTGGAAATAACATGAAGAAAGACATCGCGAATTTTATAGCTCGATGTCTAGTATATCAACAAGTGAAAGTTGAACATCAGAGACTAACAGGATTGTTTCAGTAGATTCATATATTGGAATGGAAATGATAGCATGCTACGATGGATTTTTTTTATGAGATTACCTAAAACACGGAGAGGATATAATGCGATTTGGGTAATCGCTGATTGGTTGACTAAACTTGCTCATTTTCTATTAAACTGTAGGACGGACCCATTGGATTGCTTAGTAGAGTTATACTGCAGAGAGATTATCAAACTTCGTGGTATACCTCTGAGTATCATATCAGATAGAGATTCGTGATTTACCTCCCAATTCTGGCAAGATTTATAATAAGCCATGAGTATAGAGCTATGTTATAGTATAATTTTTCACCATCACATAAATGGATAGTTTAGCGTACTATATAGACGTTAGGGGATATGCTGATAGCGTGCATTATGGATTTTAGAGATGGTTGTGAAGATCATTTTTGTCTAATGGATTTTACCCACAGTTGGTTAGACAATAATATGAGAGTAGTGGAAGAATGATAAGCTCATAACTTACAGAGTCATAACTATCTACTTGGAAGTGGATCATCATGTAGTTCCGTAAGGGAACCCTTAATCCCTTACTGTTGGAGATTTGTTCATAATACTAGGATGAAGTAGTATATGGATATGTTACTTAGTTGTTACCCTTTAATGAGGATACATGAATTTGAATAGTAAATTTGAGGACTAAATTTTTATTAGTGGGGAGAATGTAAGATACGATAATTTAATAATAAGTATTATTTGAGAAATAACCTTATAAAATTTTTGGAATTTTTTTATTTTTTTTGAAATTTAAACGAAGTTCGCATGACATGTTTAAGAAGATTAATCAATTAGGTTTAGAGAAGATCTGTTTGGAATAACCATTAAATGAGAGTTGGTTGAAGAATTAACTTAGAGTTTAATTTATCAAATCCTAAGTATATAAATACTAATTACAATGACCTAATCACTAACGCCGCATCTCTTCTTCTCCTCCATGACTTTCCCTCCCCACTGCTCATCGTGTTCGCCCTCTTTCCACTCGAATGCCGCTGAAGTCGATTCGCCACCAAGTGTCGTAATCGCTGGAGGAAGGATCAACGCAAGGGGGGGGGGGGGGGGGGGGCTAGGGCTAACTCTCCCTCTCACTTGCGGACCCGATCGATGCCTCTACCATTGACCGCCGACACTGGCCGAGGTGTAACCGATGATCGTCATTCTTCCAACCATAAGAAGGTATGATGTGTCGTTTATTCTTGTTTCCCTTTCCTATCCAATTGCCACCATAGTTTGCCACCAGATTGACACATTTTAGATTACAGATCCCTACTGATGGTGATTCCATCCCTTACCGAATCCCAACCACTATAGTTGGTTGATGATCGCTAAGGTGTTGAGCACTATTGGACAAATTCATCATTTCTAGAGAAGGAGCCAAGCTACGTGCCATAGAGGTAACAATCTGTAGGATACATAATTTTGAATGCCAAATTCCTGTTTAGAATTTTAATTCGTGTAAGAATCTAAAATATGGAAGGGCTAGTGGTGTGGATTGGATTGATTATTAACAATAGGTTGAGAGGATAGCTTCCTTTCAAAATGATTGATGTAAATTAGCTTGGAACTAGTTCATTTCTGGCTTGGAGACTAATTCATTATTGATAGACCCTAATCTAGTTAGTTTGTGGCATGTTTAAGGTTAATTGATCTGAAATAACCTATATCTTTAGGGATATTGTGATTGATTATGAATGAGATTAGTCAATTCTTATTAAGATGAATTAAGTATGGTTGATACATGATGAGTTTAATTTAATCATTAAATTAATTAAGGATGGTAATATGACTAATCTTAATTTGGTCAATGAATGAGATTAATTAAAGTTAATCATTAATTATGGATTAATTAATGATAGTTCGATTGAGATTTTTTCTAATTAGGTTGGAGTTTAAATTTAGCTATTAATTTCATATGTAATTAGCTAAATTATTCATGTGATGCAAGACTCTAATTTGAGGCGAGCATTATGACGTGAGATTTATTTTAGCACGATCAACAGGTAAAGATAGATACTTCTTGCTTGGCCTCTATAGTTCATTGAACTTAGTGAATGATTGTTTTTAATTAATGGATTAAGTTGTTTTACCTTAAATCTGCTCATACTTATCCTTTCTTGATACTCACATGCTTGATTTTAGAGATGATCTAGTTATTTCTATACAGTCTTAGTTTTGGACATCTATACTCTGTAGAGTATACACATGTAAAGTATGTACTGTAAAAGATACCTTGTTGATTGAGGTAACATATTTATTATGCATATGATGTTGAGTGTACACATGTTTGGTATGTGCTCTAGGAGTTACCATATTGACTGTCCATTTGCATGTTGTGTGTATACACGTGTCTGATGTGTACTATTGGAGGAATCATATTGATTATACCTATGTTGTGTATGCACACGTGTTTGGTGTGTACTATCGGAGGAATCATATTGATTATATCTATGTTGTGTGAGCACATGTATCTGGTGTGACTATTGGAAGTATTATGTTGATTATACCTATATTGTAGTATCAAGTATGCATATGTGTCTAGTATGACTTTTGGAGGTATCATATTTATTATACTTACATTGTAGTGTACATACGTGTTTGGTGTGTACTATTGGTATTGCTACTTACTATATATGTTGTTTAGTAGCCACCTGTGAGATATATTCATATCTATAAACTTAGGTGATAGACAGATCATATACCGGATGTACCTATGTTGTTTGGGTTATTGCATTGATGATATTTGCATTTGTATCATGATTATTTTATATCATGTTGACTGTATGTTGACGACCATTGTCTCCTTTATAGTGTGAGAGAGTCGCCAATCATTTTAGCTACTTATTCGACCACTCAGTGAGAGTGATTCTATGATAGTTTGGAGTGGAGCTTGTCCTGTCGTGCCACCCGATTTCTCAGGGGTAGTGATATTCGACGTTGTGAGCAATAAGGGCCCCCATTGTTATGTAGTTAGATAACTACTTAGCAATCTGCCCGCCTCGGCCACTCGAGAGTAGTGGTATCTGAAGGGTAGTATAGTTATCACGGATCTGGCCTCTCGGCCATACAGGGGTTGTGGTGTCTTGAGGGGTGGTTGAGAGTGACCATATTACATGCATGTGATACGCATATGATGCGCGGTGCATCTTTTGGAGATATATCTGTATTTGCTCGTGATTGTTACATTTACTCGAGATATGATTGCTGCATATGGTAATCATGCTTTATACATGTTCATATATCATACATGTATATGTGTTAGTTATATTGCTCAGGTGTTACAAGTAGCTCTATTATTGATTCCTAATGAGTTTACCGATTACTATATCGTATGTGTTAGATTCAGATTGGGTATGCACATTCATTATATTAGTTATGATTATGTTCATTTATTATGCCATAGGTGATCATGTTCTTATTTCCTTATTGAGACTGTATTCTTTAATCTCCATATTTTATATTGACCATGCACTATCTTATCGATTACCCGCTAAGTCACCTGGGCTCGCCACCCCTTTATATGCTTTACGTTTTTCAAGTAACTTGTAGGCGTTGCAGGGTTGCTTGGAGTATCTTATTTGTCAGTCTCACTTCACATCTAAGGACGATCTTTCCTTTGCTTTTGCTTTCTTACATTTCTTTGGATTTTATGTACTTGACATTATAATAATCTTGATGTGGACTTAGTGTTTAGCCTTGTGTCTACTTTTGTTATTTCCGATAGTTGTTATGTAAAACCTAGTCGGCTAATAGTCTATCACTTTTGATTTATAAATTTTCCTTATGTCTTCCACTGTATTTTATTTGTTACCAGCCATCGTGTGGCCTACATATTAAACTACATGATTATATTTTATTCCAGCTATGTGGGCTATAGATTATTATACTTGTACAACCATGATGTTATATATCCAAATTTTATATGTTGTCATAAAAGAAAAGATGTCCATTTTCTGGACAGAAACTTTCTTAGGACATAACAATTTATTAGCATAAAAATCCCTTATAAACATAAGATCAACCTTCGAAAATAAATCATATTATCATTAAGTAATATTATTTAATACTTTATAGAAAATTTTTATTTTATAAAATGTACATATATTCATATATTATAAAATTGCTCATGGTATAATAATTTTATTAAGTCAAATACTTTTTATAATAATTTTAATCAAATTGAAATATTTTTTATATATAATAATTTTATTTAATAGTTTTAATTAAACTATAATAATTCTATTTTATATTATAGTAATTTTAGTAAAAAAATTATTACAACAGATTTTAGATATAAAATGACACAATTTTAATTCTCACGCCATCTACATGTGGAAGTTGCATGGGAACCATTTGATGTCATTCAACCCCTCTACCCATCTCTTCCCCTCCTTTGTTTTTTTGTTTTTTGTTTTGGTTTTTTTCCAGCAGTGCCGTCTCCAATCTCCAAACATACGTCGCTTGCCTCGTGATTTGAGAACGAAGGTGGAACGTCCGGAATCAGCTCCGGTCCTAACATTCAGGAGGCCCTGGGCAAAACGATAAAATAGACCCTAATTTTTTTTAATAAAGTAAAATTTATTTACAATGACTTCTTCTAACTTTCCTAGAAGCAAAATCATCTATAATATTATTAATTTCAAGATTTTCTAAAATATCTTTTTCAATAGATAAAATTACTAATCCATTCAATCTCTCTTGCGACATCGTTGATCTCATGTATGTTTTCAGTAATTTTAATTTTGAGAAACTTCTTTCAGCTGATCCTACAGTAACAGACATAGTCAACAATATTCTATAAGCAATTGCAACATTTGGATAACAATCTATATTTTTTACAAAATTAAGAATATCAACTGCCGATATTATCTCATTTGGTAAAGTTAGTTGTAGTATTTTTAATTCTGTAAACAAATCATCTAACTCAACATCTAATGAATTATCATGCATAAAAGTGGATGTCAGATTAACACAATATTTTCTCAACTCATCATTATCTAATGATTTTAATGTTTTCGAATCAAACAAAAAATCAAATATATTTTCAAATATTTTCATTTCATCAAATCTACTTTTCAAAGAATAAATTGCTATGTCTATAATAATCACAAAATAATCAATTCTAAAAGATTCTTCAGGTGATAGTGAAATTTCATCATCTTCTTTCTCATCAAATTATTTTTTTCTAAAAATACGACGTTTCGTTGAAAATACTGGCTCTATATTCATATCAGATGCAAGACTTTTAGCAATAGTTAAACTTGTTGCAAAACCATCATTCCTATATTTTTCAAAATATGATATTATACCATCTAATTGTTTCATAGCAAAATCAATGCACATAGATTTTGATTGTAACTTCTTACTTATCATGTTTATAGCAAATAAAATATCATACCAAATAATCATACCAAGTAAAAATTCAAAACTTTCAATTGAGTTAACTATACTTTCAGCTTCACTCTTAGACTTTGCATCATCACAAATGTCATATAACTCTAATAAAGCACTTCGCACTTCAAGAGCTTGAAACCTAATAGCTTGAACACTTTTAATACGACTTTCCCAACGCGTGTTTGAAAAAGATTTGATAGTTAATCCTTTCACATTATCAAGTAAAACTTTCCATCTTTTAGGAGAACTTGAAAACAATGTATATATGCGTTGAACTACTCCAAAAAAAGAAACGATTTTAACACAAGAATGTGCCATATCACTAAGAGTCAAATTCAGACTATGACAAGCACATGACATGCATAACGCTCTTGGGTTTATTTCAAGCAACCTCTTTTGAACTCCTTGGTGTTTTCCTTTTATATTAGAACCATTATCGTAACCTTGACCTCTAATATTTTCAATACTAAGATCAAGTGATTTCAAAACATTTTTTAATTCATTAAAAAGTCCAAGACCAGACGTATCATTAACTTTTAGAAACTCTAAAAAATACTCTTCTATTTTCACATTGCTAGATGACATATTAACACATCGTTCTATGAAAGTCATTTGTTCTTGATGACTAATATCCGGAGTACAATCAAGAATTATTGAAAAATATTTTGCCTCCTTAATTTTTTTAATGATAATACTTCTAACATTATCGGCTAAAAGAGAAATCAACTCATTCTGAATTTTATGACCAAGATAATGATGATGAATTTCATTATTTTGAATGCGTCTAATATGATCTTGCATCACAACGTCAAATTCAGCAATCATTTCAATCAACCCTAAAAAGTTTCCATTACTTTCTTGATATAGTTTCTCATTAGATCCCCGAAAAGCCAAACAACGTTTAGAAAGACATTTTACAATTGCTAATATTCTTGTAAGAACTTGTCTCCAACGCTCTCTTTCTTTAAAAATTTCTCGTTATAGATCTTCATCAATTGTTTCATTTTTATCTAATCTCATTTTTAATTCCTTCCAAAAGTTCATATTAGTTATATGTTCAATAGAATTTTCATGTTCTTTAAGTCGTTCACTGATATGTTTCCAATCTCTAAACCCATCATTCGC
The DNA here is from genome assembly GCF_018446385.1 of Zingiber officinale. Classification (NCBI taxonomy): domain Eukaryota; kingdom Viridiplantae; phylum Streptophyta; class Magnoliopsida; order Zingiberales; family Zingiberaceae; genus Zingiber; species Zingiber officinale. Next base: position 127,580,938 of record NC_055987.1, read on the forward strand.
TAAAGAACTTCTATTGTTTTCAGATTTAAATAACTTGCAACAAAAACAATAAACTTTATCTACATGTTTACTATATATGAACCACTTTCGATCTCTTTCCTCTCCATTACTTAACTTTTTAAAATAATAAGTATTTGAAAAATGTCTAGAGTAGTGATCAAAAGGAAATGTGAGATTTATTTCTCTTATAGACCCCTTTTCAACTAAAATATCACGTGCATTGTTATCAAGATTATCCCAATTTCTTGGGTCATATATATCAAGTGGAGAAATAAATTGTTTATCAATATTATTATTCTCATTATCTACTACATTAGTAACATTTTCATGCTCTCTTAAATTATCTTTATCTTCATTAACATCATGAATTTCATTAGATTCATCATTAACATCATGAATTTCATTAGACTCCTCGCTAACATCATGTATTTCTTTAGACTCATTTATATTATCCCTATTTAAAATTTCTATATTTTCATTAGAACTTGTACTTTTAACAAAGAATTTATTAAGAGCACCTCTTTGTGATTCAGTTAATTATTCTAATTTTTTTTTTCCTTTTTCACATCCAGAAATATGTTTTTTAGGTAACATATTATAATTCACAAAATCACAATTAAAAAGCTATAATTTAAATCAACTTAATCTGAGTATAAAAGGAATAATAGCACCTGGATTGAAATTATTTGTAGGCTTAGCACTTAGCAGCTTAAGCACCCCGCCTCGGACACGGTAGATTGTAGTAAAACACCTGTTATTAATTTAATAATCAAGTCAACATTAAATTCCAAATTTACAATTAATTAATTAACAAAAAATTCCTATTCTATGAACAATTAACTAATTAACAAAAAAATCCTAGTACAGCACCGTGTAGAGTATGTAGACTTGCAATCGTCGGCTTGCAAGTCGCAGCAAGTCAGAGCAGCCGTGTAGAGCAGAGGCGGAGCGATTCGCTAAAGGAGAGGACTCAAAGCCAGAGGAGCAGGCGAGCAGCTGAACAGAACAGGCCCTGGCAGCGGTAGGGAAGCAGTGTTTTCTTCTTCAGCAGTTCAGCTCCTCGTGCAGTCGTGCGTGGATAGACGGACAGTGTGTTTCCGGCAGCGGCGCGACCGCGCGGGGGAGAGCGGAGTACCGGCGGAGAGGGTCCCTGCTGTCCCTCTCTGTCGCGCGGCCCTCCGATGCGCTCGGAGCAGCAGTCGCCGGCCGACGGAGGTGAAGGAGAGTACGCAGTCTTGCAGCCGAACAGGGCGATTTCGCCAAAGGAGCAGCGCTGACGATGGATTTCGTGGAGCAGCAGCCGGCGGATGCAAAAAGCAAAAGGAAGGATGCAAAAAGCAAAAGGAAAACCAGCAGCAGCCGACGGATGCAAAAAGCAAAAGGAAAATAACATAACACTTAACCTAATTACTAAACATATATTTACCTATAAATTTGGGCCCCCCAAAATATTGGGCCCTGGGCAGACGCCCAGGACCGCCCGGCCTCTGGACGGGGCCTGTTCGGAATGAGCATTTCAACACGAGAGTAACACGAACCGTGCTAAATTTCTGATATATAACATTCCAAACCTCATGGCATCATCTTCTCTGATGATAGGTCATGGCGGCAACGACGTCTTCTCCGACAACAAGTCACGGTGGCAGTGGTGATGCCATTACGTGCTGAAGAGGTGAAAGCCAAAGGCGAGGGAAGTGATTTGGACCTTTGGGGTGATGACGAAGACGTGTGAGGAGAAGGCGGCGGCGTAAGAAACAAAAACATATGGAATTAATTGAAACCATAACCTAGGGCAATTAATTTCCAATTTAAATTGACTTAATTATATTTTAACTGAATTATCCTTTAAAAATATTATATAAAATCTATTTTAAATTTTAAAAATTCCTAAATAAATTTTATATATTTAAATTTATTTATTTTACCTGTCATTAACTAATTATTAATCAAATTATTATTCATTTAATTACTAAATTCATTCTAACCAAAAAATCCAAATGATAAGTTTTAATTTTTTTTTTTATAAATCTGTACCGTGATCGTTCCGTGAAATGACATTAGAACTGGAACGATAGAGTCCGTGACGATCGCCGCGATCATTCCGACGAACCATGCTTGCTTATACACTATTAGATCTCCGTCCCACGCCACCATATATGTAGGCTTCAACATGTCGTAGAGAAGCACCCCTAGCCTTCGTCACCTTCGAACTCTGACACCTCCAATATCCTTGACCCCTGATCTCGGCACACATACACGTTGTAGGGAAGCACCCCTGATCTCTATCTTCCTATTCGACTTCTTCCAGCCATTTTGATAGGTGTCAAATCCCAGGACGCGAAACACACCGTCGGTGAACATGCCTTTACTCGCGTACATCCCAGGAGCCATGATATGTTGGGCGGCCACACCCACTCATCCCCCGCCATATCATATGACAGCGCTGAGTTCAAACGGTGGTTGAATCGGTAGTTCCCACCGACTAGGAACATCGCCCGCAACCCAGAGGCGTACGTAGTGGAGTAGTGACGCGGTAGGGACGACCAAGGGCAGATCCAGGGGGGGCAGCATCGGCGGTCGCCCTCCCCGCCGGTAGTGGAATCCCTTCTAGTATGGAGTTCCATCGTGGAGATAGAGGATACCATTCATCGTTCCGTGTAAAAATCACTCATTCATATTTGAATTTATGGATCCACCACGGGGGACGACATCGGCTTACCCTGACTAGATTTCCACTACATTAGTGAAACCGTTTTGGAAGGGCAGCTAAATGACCACCTCACCATGCTCCAATAGATGTGACTAAATTCTCTATGTTAATTGCAATAACAGAGGAATTAAACAACATAATATTAATTTTTAGAAATAGTCTCATGTGTAATTGACTGAATCAATATATTAATTTCAAGAACATAGAAATTAAAAGAATTTAAAAGCATAACTCTTTCATATACTTTTGAAGAAAAGTGATATCCCACGTCCCAAACAGCCCAATAAAAATATTTTTCCCTAGCACAATCATCCTTTATATGGGAGAAATCAGGCACAAGTCATTTGACATCCGGTAAAAAATTAATTCCAAAATTTATTAAAGCAAATGCTCATGCAAATTCCAAATGGCATAACTTTTTTTATATACGATTTATATAAAACAAACATTATAATAATTTCTATGTTAATATATAGAAATATTTTACATGGTTTAGTCAATAGATTTATCCATCAAACTGTATTAGATAATTCAATATATAAAAAAATGTAATTAATTGCTTTATACTCCTTCCAGATTAGAAGTGCCATTGGATAAGAATCCCTTCTTCATATAGATATAATCTCTCTAGTGCCATGATAATCAACATCCACAACTATAATATCTACTACTAATTTATCATTTGTTCAACTGATTGAGCCAGTGTAAAAATAAACTGTGATAAAAATATATTTAAACTATTTATTTGATCTTGTAACGCGGGTCTCTCATGCTACGGAAACTAATGTCTTGAAGCTGTAGGAAACATAAGCTAGCAACAAACATAGATTAGCACTTTACTCTGTCATATGTTCATAGACAGGAACACCAAATGAGTTCATTTATAATAAGTGAAAGGCAGTTGGAGAGGGAAAATGATAAAATTATACATTAAATCCAATGAATTTCGTAAACTAATGGCAGAACAATGATGAATAAAGTAGAGGGGAATAAATGTAGCAGTGAGATACCTGAAGAATGTTGAAAGTTGAGCACGAGCTGAATGCTGTAACAACAGAATCAAGTTCAACTGTTTCAGAAGCAACCAACTACATTTCCATAATCCAACAGTGAAGGCCAGTCAATTAAGCCACTGTTTTTTTTTTTGTAAACAGAGCAGTGGAGCAACTGGTTTGATTTTTGATCAAAATACTAGAGTGGAAAGAGAAATAAGGTAGATCACATGAGTTCATTCCTAAAATTGCCTCCAAATTTATCTAGTCATGGTATCTGATTTAAACTAGCATGCAAACATCAACTGAGGCTTTATTTATTTTCTCCTTTATGGAACAATAATACCCATTATGGAAAGAAAAAACTGCAAGCTAGACATGGTTTTAAATTTTCAACTAACAAATGACTTTCTGGACAGAAAAGAAATGCTTGAAAAAATTAGCAATTAATCAAGCCACATTTAATAATTTGAACCCTGAAATTATTGTTACATAGAACATTAGAAAACAAGTTGCAACCATTCAGAGTATCAAATTTAGCAATGCAATTCTCTGAAGTATCTGAATAATAAAACTTAACAAGTGAACTGTTATATCATACTGGCCTAGGAAATGTCTGTTAAACTAGGATCACAAGCAACACAACAATCAACAGGCACAAGAGAATTGAGATAGAGAGCATTAGAAAACAAATTACAACCATTCAGAATATCAAATTTAGCAATGCAATTCTCTGAAGTTTCTGAATTGTAAAACTTAACAAGTGAACTGTTATAGAGTGATCATGCTGGCCTAGGCAATGTCTGTTAAACTAAGATCACAAGCAAGACAACAATCAATAGTAGAGAATTGAGATAGAGAATATTCAGAGATGAGGATGTTAAGATGAATATATGTTGGTGTAGTTCAATACTAATAGTCAAACTCAGGTTTTGATGAATGACAAATAGTTTAAAATTAAATATTGTGTGATTTGATTCTATTACCGAGTGTGCAAGAATTAAAGGGTCTAGAAGACCTGACACCAGGTTGTCCAATTAGGTCTGAGGATCTGATAACATGATAACTGACACAAAATCCAGATAAGTCAAGGTGTGACCTGATATCTAGCAGGAAGTCCAGCTGGGTCTGCGGGACCTAATAACTGGTTGAAGTCAGGGTTTGTGGATCTGACAACTGGCAGGAAGACCAGGTGGGTCAAGAGGCAAGTCAAATGACTGTAAATGGTAAATGAAGGTAAGTTGTTGGAGAGTGATCCAGGACGAGTCCGGACTATAGGCACTGGTCCAATTTAAAGTTATTTTGGAAGTCTAAGCTGGGACCATGACTAGATCCTGGTCTTGATAAGACAGGATCTAATTAATAATGTCATTTAAATATTATGATAACTCTGTTTTACATGTTATACATGGTTGTGCTAATCTTGTGATGCAGGAAATCAAATGGCTAGAAAAAGGGCTGCAAATGCCTAGAGGTTCGGGCGCCCGAAATTGGTCCAAGCGCTCGAAAAGGGGCCGAACAGGCGACTAGCTATGCTGAGGTGGCAGACTCTGATAAGCCGACACACGTTAGGGTCCAAGCGCCCAGACCGGTCTGGGCACTTGGAGATGGAAGAACTCTCAGAGATAGAGATTCGACAAGACACAAACAGTGGTCCGGGCGCCCGGATAGGTCCAGGCACCCGGGCAACAAACATGGATAAGCCAGTGACGAAGTAGGATCAGATAGGTCTCGATCCAGGCGCCCGGGGTGGTCCAAGCGATCGGAGATGCCCATAAAAGAGCCTTCAACCAGGAGTCTCAACACAACTTTTGTACGCTTATTCTCGACCGTCTAGCTGCTCCAACTTCGTGCTACCACTCCGCTACGACGCTCCTACACCTGATTGCTACAGTTAGACCATCTCTAACACCAGAACTCAATCCAGATCTTCTTCTTCATATGTTGGGTACTTTATTTGCTAAGGAAAGTATAGGGTTGTTACACTTTCCTATTTCTCTTCTTGTACTCGATTACTCTTCCGGGAGTTTACCGGTAGAGAATTTAGTGGATTGACCATTGATAGGTCCGAGAGATCTGAGTCATAGAGTAAGAGTCGCCGAAGGCTCTGAACCAAGTAACCGATCGTGTTTTAGTTTTTCTCGTGTTTTATTTTTCTTTTAATTTGCTGTGCACTCATGTTCTTTTAAGTTTTTACAAGATAAAGTTTTTCAAAATTCACGTGATTCACCCTCTTTCACATGCCTCAATCCTATAGTGTAGATATATGAGGATGGACAGAATACAAAATGAGAACATTAGAGAGAAAGTTGGAGTTACATCTATTGAGGGAAAACTTCGAGAGATACATTTAAGATAATACAGGCATATACTTAGACGACCAATAAATGCTCTAGTTAGGCAATGCGAAATTATGACAAACACACATATCAAACGAGGTAGACCAAAAAAGGTTTGGTTAACAATAATAAAACGAGATAAAATTTATTTAAGTATAGATGATGATATAATAGGAGATAGAGCTCAATGGCATAAAAGGATCCATAACCAACCCCACCTAGTGGGATAAGACTTTGTTGTTGTTGTATCTGAATTGTAAAACTTAACAAGTGAGCTGTTACAAAGAGATCATGCTAGCCTAGGCAATGTTTGTCAAACTAAGATCACAAGCAACACAACAATCAACATGCACAAGAGAATTGAGATAGAGAACATTAGAAAATAAGTTACAACCATTCACAATATCAAATTTAGCAATGCAATTCTCTGAAGTATCTGAATTGGGAAACTTAACAAGTGAGCTGTTATAGAGATCATGCTGGCCTAGGAAATGTCTGTTAAACTAAGATCACAAGTAACACAGCAATCAACAGGCACAAGAGAATTGAGATAGAGAACTATAAAAGAAAAGTAGAATCTGTGATAAAATCAAGATCTTTAATGATTAACCTTTAATGTCTCTACTATGAGATTGAAGGAAACAAAGTGTCAGAACATCACCAAGTTAGTCGATGCTCCAACAACAAATGGCTCCAATAGCAAACGCGTCAAGAAATAGAACCCCACACCCAATGCGATTGAGATTGGAAGGGCAGGTAGCGCATGGCGGCATATCGACAGCAAGATCAATGTGCAGGCAAGACCAGCAATAATTGCAAGGTAGCAAGCATATACTGTCATCAGATCGTACATTGCTGCTCTTCCTACAAGCACACTATAGAACACGAAATCCCCAAGGCCGAGTCTGATTCCTCTTGATGTATCAAATTCCTCGCTTTCTGAAGTGGGCATCAGAGATGAAGAAGAAGAAGGATCTTGATTGCTTTCCACATCTCTCCCCCTCATTGTTGCAATGTATGGTTGATGTACATTGCCGGTGTCACTATTGTTGGGCTCGTTTGACATCAAAGGTGAGGTTTCCTCCTCATTTCTATGTACTTCTATGATTCTGGGGCCTGGATCAGGATTTTGAGTAGAAATGGTAGGATTGGGGGTGGTGGTTTCCACTGGTTGGAGCTCGACGGAGCCAAAGGCGGCCATGGCATGGGAGACAGAGGAGCCGGCTGGGCGAGATTCATAGACGAGCGCAGGGAGCTCCTCCTCCCGGGAGGACGCGAGCTCAACGAGGACGCGGAGGGGGCCCCGGGGGCAGAGCACAGCGGCGAGGTCGTACAGCGCGAGGGCGACGAGAAGAGTCCAAGTGGTCCACTCTGGGAGGCGGGAGAACCAGGCGGCGACGATCACAGCGAGGGCGACAAGGTAGGCCTGGCGGAGGAGGATCGGAACTGCTGCGGAGAGCACGGCGGGAACGCCAATAGCGGAAAGGTTGAGGAGGAGAATCATCGCGGTAACGGCGTCTAGGGGAAGGGAAAGGGCGCGGAGAACAGTGAGGAGGATGGATCCGCCCATGGAGGCGATAACGAAGAAGGCGGAGAACCGGACGTAGTTTCGGAGGAAGCCGGTGAAGCGGTAGTAGTAGAGGACAACGAGAAGAGTGGTGACAACCGCGACAAGGGCCACGAAGGCGGCAGCGTTGAGTAAGGCGCCGACGAAGCGGCGGGCAGGGGGATCGGAGGGGGACTCAGCGTAGACGAGGGTAGCAGCGGTGGTGGCGGAAGCGGCCGAGGATTCGAACGAAGAGATAGAGGAGGGGGATAGGGTAGAGACAAGGAGGACTACGAGGAGCATGCAGATGGAGACGGGAGACATGACGCCGATGATCTCGACACCGAGGGAGTCCAATATGCTTTGCTCCATCGCCGGAGGACGGGGAGAAGCGGCGACAGGAAGGGATCCGGCGAATTGTATAGGCGGAAAGGAAATAAATTTGGGCGGAGAAATTGGAGACGGCCGGGGGCTGGTCTGTGTTTCCGTTAACGTTTTCTTCCCTGTTCACTTTCTGGTAAGGATGGCCTACAATATCTCTTGTAAAATGAAAGGTGCAACTTCTTTATCAACCGCTCGTTCTTAATGATTGGCATCTAAACCTTTGGCTTGTTTTAAATTTTTCTCGTTTTTATTGGAAATAATTGGATATCGATCCGTGATAATCACTTTTTTTATTTTCGACCTAGAAAAATCTGTATTTATTTTGATCTTTATTTTCTTTTTCTTCTCTAGAAATAAAATATAAGGGCCTTGAACAATATTAGCAACGTATTGGTTTGGTGTTTTTCGTTTTTATTTTTTAAAAAATATATATTTTTTAAAAAGTAGAAAATAATTTTATTTTTCAGAAAATTTTTATCTAATCTTTGAAAAAAATATATAAAAAATACAAACTAAACACACAATTTATCAAAAATGAAAATAGAAAACGCAGAACCAAACGCAGTCCAGAGTCTCGCTGCGCGTCCGATTGCGTCTAGGGTTTAAGCTTCTGCTCCTCCTCCACCGATACTGTTTTAACAGCTTGAAACCCTCTTGTTTTCAGTCTTCGCTTCTTCCGACGCTCTCCGATGGCGGAGCGGTCGCCGCGTCATATCCGCCTCGAGGAAGAGATCGATGGCGACCAGGAAGGCACTACCGACTTCGTGTTCTGTCGCATCGGGGAGCCCACGCCCCTGAAGGCTTCTGACTCCCAGTTCGACCTCAAGGATCCACCGTCACGACCTCTCGCCGTATCCGAGCGCTTCCGCGTCATATTTCTGGCCCATTCCGAAGGTGCAAACTCTACTTTACTTTCAGTCCTTGCGTTTTTTGTTCACTTTTCGTGATAGTTCGCTTCCGTAGGGTTCCTGGTGGCTAAGACGAAGGATGTAATCGGGTTGGGGAAGTTGATCAAGGAGAATGGGAAGGGCCCCTGCATTGAAAATTCAAGCATTGTGGATGTAAAGATCGGCAAGGTGTCTCTACTTGCGCTCTCCAATGATTCCTCGGTGCTTGCGGCGGTTGTAGGCAGTGAAATCCAGTTCTTTTATGTGCCATCTCTTGTTAATAATAAGGTTAGAAACCTGATGCCTAGATACTTTAGTTGCTCAAGGATTGATCGCTTTTAGCTGCTGCCATGCTACGGTTTAAATGTGTTACTTACGAACCTCAAATTGGAATGATGAAAATAATATCTCCCATATGATGTAGTGTTATCTTATTATTATTATTAATTCTTGTCGACATTATCATCATAACAAGCTAACATGTAAACCTTTTCTGAAGGCATGATGAAATTTTAGTTCTCTAGGGGACCAACAATCATATATGTGGCTGTTTATGCTGTTACTTGTTGATGCTACTGTATATACCGCTTTAGAGCCTAATGCATAGATTTGCATGTGGAAATGTATTTTTTTCCTCCTAACGAGATGGTAGATGCTTAATTTTAAGCAATGTGGTGTTGTGGGATAACAATGGTATTGAAGGAATTTTCTTTGGGGGGTATGATTTCAATAGGCTGATGTGGTGAAGCAATATCCCAAATTCTAACAGCCTGTGGCTGTTGTTTTCCTCCTGGGAGTTAAAACCAAAGGCCTGCTGCCCCATTTTAATGTGTACAAAGGTGAATATTATCTTGTGGCAATGATATTGAGAAAAAAAATAAACCATTGGAAATGTTTATCCTATTAAGTTTGCATTTATCAACTTTTACTTCAATTTTTACTAAGCAATTAGTTTGCACAAGGAGATATTTTAATCCCTTCTCTTTTAAAATTTGTAATTTAAAGTTGCAAGAAATTATAATCAAAATATACTTTCACTAAGAATATTAGCTATAATCTGCTTAGTTGTGGTTAATCACATAAATAACATCTGAATATTTCTTTTATTTAATGTTCTTACTGATGATGACAAGACATTTACTTAGTTCATTTAGATTGAGCCACAGAATGCTAATGTTCATAATTCAGGAAAAACCAAATTTAGGCTATTTAGCGTTCAAGTTCTGCATTGCACTAATATAGAATCTTCTCATTTACAAATAAGTATCTATTTCACCATTCTGATTGGGTGCACTTTACACAGAAGATCATTCTAGTTAATGGCTTAGAAGATCATTCTAGTTAATGGCTCTGGTAAGGTTGTAAGAATCTCACGTTGTTGGCACCACTACAAAATATCTTCCATTCTAGATCGTCTATTAAAGTTCATCAACTATTTTGTTTGTTGAATTATTATTTTTAATTATTCATTACTTTATATTTATATCCTTTTTTGAGAATTTAGAATTTAATTTAGTATACAATTTTGCACATATATATTTATTGTCTTGATATTAGTCATTAGATAGACTTTAATCATCATTTTTTTAATTTTAAATTTTGAAAACATTTCTGTGTAGGAAGATAAACCTTCTTTTTTATGTTCAATGAGAGATTCTCGCACAATCAAGGACTTCAAATGGCAAAAAAAATCTCAAAAATCTTATGTTGTTCTTGCAAGCGATGGTTTACTTTGTTATGGTCGCATAAAAGAGCCCCTGAAGGCTGCCATGGAAAATATTGATGCAGGTTCCCTCTTTTCATTGCAAAATTGCTAGATGATTTAATATTGAGTTGCAATTTTTGACAATGTAGAAAAATATAATTTCTCCCTGATTCTTTAAAATTTCTTGAAAATTTCACACTTCTATACTGTGTTTGTAGGCTGCCAACTTTGATGGAAGACGTTCAGAAAATGCTCGCCTAGCTAACAGGCTAAATAATATACAATAATAACTTATGCCCTAACCAAATAATTAATCATATCATGGATGAATAGCATATGATAGTGTACATGTCCTTTTGAATACATCATTTCATTATTGGCTATAAAGAAATCCGGATTCTCCAACATGTTTATTTACTAGACTGAGCTGATTGAAATATGAGATTTGTTGATTCTCGACATTTGATCTTTTGCTGCCTACCACTTGCCTCCCCTTTCTTCCTATTTCTCCCACTTAATCTTATTTTTTTCTACTCAGACCATTGATCTCTCTCTCCCTCTCTATGTAAAGAACCCCTTATTGTGAGGTCAACTGCCCCATTTTTGTTTTATTTCAATGTTTTATAAGGTCATCCTTGAGACCTTATATGATTGCAAGGTCATTCCTGGAGAAAGCTTAACTATCCAATATAAGTCAGTAGTGTTGGATATACGCCTCAAACATAGTATCAATAGAAAGAAAATATATATGACTCCTAAAATTAAGTGGTGGAAGTTAAATGATGGGAAGCAAAGTATATTTTAAAGAGAAGGTAGGAGTACAAACATTAGGTGAAATATACGGTGATTCTAATACGACATGTGATAAGATGATATCAAAGTTGAAAATAATAGTTAAGAATGTACTCGGTGAGTCAAAGAGACATGCACCACTAAGTAAGGAATTTTGATAGTGAAATGAGAAAGTACAAGAGAAAGTAACGGAAAAACGAATAGCCTATAAGGAATTATATATTTGTAAGAACGAGGAAAACTTAAAAAAATATACAATAGAAAAAAAAGAAGCTAAGAAAGTAGTGAATGAAGCATAGAATGAACCTTTTGAACGATTATATCAAAAATTGGATATAAAAGAAGGGGAAAGAGACATTTATAGAATAGCTAAAGTGGTCTTCTCCAAATAAAAATGTATTAAAGATGAATGTACTAGGGTACTAGTAAACGATGGAGAAATAAATGAGTAGTGGATGAGATATTTTCATCAACATTTTAATGAAGATTTAGGTGATCAACTTAACTTAGGTAATTTAAGTAGGTCAAATAAGCATAGAAATTTAATTTTTTATCGTAGAATTCAAACTTTAGAAGTAGAATAAGTTTTAAATGGGATGCACAATGGAAAATTTGTTGGACTAGATGATATTCCGATAGAGGTATGGAAGTGCCTAGGAAAACAAGGTATTGAATGACCTATAAAATTATTTAACATGATATTGAAAACGAAAAAATATCTGATCAATAGAGGATAAGTATTCTAGTTATCTTATATAAGAATAAGGGAGATGTACAAAATTGTGCAAACTATAGAGGTATTAAACTAATGAGTCATACCCTGAAACTTTATGGAAAAATAATACAAAAAAGATTAAGGAAGGAGACCTTGGTGTCCGAAAATTAATTTGGGTTAATGTTTGGAAGGTCGACAATAGAAGCTATACATCTTCTTAGACAATTAATTGAAAAATATCGGGAGCAAAAATAAGATCTACACATGGTATTCATTGATTTAGAAAAAACTTATGATAAAGTTTTAAGAGAAATTATACGGAGAATTTTAGAAAAGAGAGGTGTTAGCGCAACATATATTGAACGACCAAACTAAAAACTTCAGGCGGAGTAATTGAAATATTTCCAATAAAAATAGGGTTGCATTAAGAATCAGTTCTAAATCCCTATTTTTTTTACACTAATTATAGATGAACTCATTTGAAGGGGAGCTTTGGCGCAACGGTAAAGTTGTTGTCATGTGACCAAAAGGTCACGGGTTCGAATCCTGGAAACAGTCTCTTGCAAAAAGCAGGATAAGGTTGTGTACAATGGATCCTTCTCCGGGACCTCGCATGGCGGGAGCTTCGTGCAACGGGTTGCCCTTTTTTATGGACGAACTCATTGACTGTGTACACAGTACCGTGGTGCATGTTGTTTGCAGATGATATTGTTTTGGTAGATGAGACACGTGAAAGAGTAAATGCTAAACTAGAATTTTGGTGGGAAACACTAGAAGGGAAAGGTTTTAGGCTTAGTAGAATAAAGACAGAATATATGAAATTTAAGTTTAGCTACTTAATGAGACAATTGTTAAGATAGGAGATGATAAGTTGCTTGGAACCGAGTTTTTAAATATTTAGGATCATTTTTACAAAACGATGGAGGGATTGAGAGATATGTCTTACACAGAATACAAGTTGGATGGTTGAAATGGTGGATAACGTCGAGTGTCTTATGTGACTGAGAAGTATTTCTAAATTTAAAGAAAGTTCTACAAAATCGTTGTGAGATCTGTTATGTTATAGAGTTGAATGTTGGGCTATGACTCGAGCACATGAGTAGAAGATGAGAGTTGCGGAGATGAAGATGTTAAGATGGATGTGTGGACATACGAGGATGGATAGAATAAGAAATGAGAGCATTAGAGAGAAAGTTGGAGTTGCGAGGAAAAAATCCGAGATACACGTTTAAGATAGTACGGGCATATACTTAGACGACCAATAAATGCTCCAGTTAGGCGATGTGAAACTATGACAAACACATATATCAAACGAGGAAGAGGAAGACCCAAGAAAGACTTGGTTAGCAACAATAAAACAAGATAAAATTTATTTAAGTATAGATGATGATATAGTAGGAGATAGAGCTAATGACGTAAAAGGATTTATTTAGCTGACCCCACCTAGTGGGATAAGACTTGATTGTTGTTGTTGGTCAATGTTTTATAAATTGGACTAATGGGTTGACCCATATCTTATTTCTGTTGAATGTTTCTTTGTTTATTTTGATCTGCCACATCATGTACATATCTGACAATTATTACCATATGAAACTAAATTGTTTTTAAACACATTCATTTATATTTGATTTACAATATTGCAATTTGTTTAGAAACGCAGAATACGAATTTAGATATGATTGTGTTTGATTTTCCTTGTTGTATTGATAGTTGATTGGAGCGCAGATGGCGATTTCATTGCTGTTGCAAAAAAGAGTAGTGTAAGCATATTTTCATCTGATTTTAAAGAGAAAATTTGCATGTCCCTATTCGTCCAATCATGGTCAGATGCTGAATGTGAGAGCGTAAGAGGTATGCTCCCCTATATTTTATTGTTTTTGCATTGTCTTTGAACTTGAGTTTGGTAAATTTGTCCTTTCTTGGTGAGCAAATATGGTGTTTTAAAATACTGATTACATCTCAATGGGTAGTAGGTCTGTGCTTTGGATGTTGCTTTATTCTGTCTTTTTTTCTTTCAAACGACGGTTTATCATTTTGAATCTTGATTAACATTATATATACTTCAGTGTACATTTGGTTCAAAGCATTCATGTGTTGTTACGCACCCTCCTTTTGATCATGATATGGAAAGACCCACTCAACATGGGATTTGACTCAGTTAAAATAAACCATCCAGATAGTCTCATATAGCTGGAAGTGCGTTAAACATTATTTATTTTATGTCTTTGATTCATCTTCTATCCATTCCATAATTAGTTAAACCAAATAACATAAATTTGTGTAGCCAATTTAATCTCATCTGGTTATTCAGTCATTTCCATAGAATGTCGAGTCTCTTTTTGTGAAATAAGAATATTCTTTCTATACTAAATTCTTATTTCCAAGTTCCCAGAGCACTTCTCTGACTTCTCAGATTCTCCTATCATTTCTATTTCAGAAGTGGTGTTATTTATTCTGAAGTTTTTTACTGTTTGATAACAGGGTAAAAGCACGCATTTTGAGAGATTAGCTATTAATACCATCTCTCCACTGTCTTGCCAATTTCGGTAGCTTGTAAGCCTATAAAGATTATCATCCCTTTATTCTGATTAAGCATGCACTAGTTTCTTACTGATGGGTACTATAATTTTTTTATATTTATGGATTTCATAAACCATATAGTTGTGACAGTGAGCTAACTGCCATACCTGGATGAGGAACAATTGAATTGGAGTGGCTTTTATGCTTATGTTTATACTTTATTTCTAATATATACCAAGTCTAACCTCCATATACATCCCCCTACATAATACATATACTCTATGGATTAAACCTTCTTCCATGTAGTTCTTAACTTCTGTAACGGTTTGTTTAGAATTCTTTCTGCACATGCTTCAGTTTCCTTTGCAACTGCTTCTGTTTATGACACATGTTGTTTGTATTATTCTTGTGCTTTTAATGTGTCAAATTTCAGTAATTAAAATAATCATTGGCCTCAAAGCTGAAAACATGACATGTTCTTTTAATCACCCAGTGGATTCTGTTGAATGGATACATGATGATAGTATCATTACTGGAAGCATTAGAGTCAATGCAGATGGGAGCGAGGAGGGTTACATGGTTCAGGTGATCAGCAGTGGGGCAAAAAAATTTACCGAGGTCAGTGTTGGTAATTTAACCACATGCAAGATTGATGGCTGGTTATCATGTATTGCAATATTCTGGTTTTATTTTTTGGTGGTCATCTTCTCTAATAGAAGAAAGACAAAAAGGCTCTTTATTTAGAGGATCTGAGAGTTGTTTATCCTTTGAAAATAATTTCTTCATGTAATCTACGTGTTGGATAGAGTATTATATGCATCACCAATCTATCACTCGTGCAAATGATGTGTCTTATCCTTGGGGTAGATTTTTAAACTAAATTGCTAGGACATCTTGAGTTGGGTTTCTCTTGGAAATGATGATTTGATTTAGTGTAATAAAGAACTATCTTATTTGCTGTCGCCAAGAGAACAATGTATTGAAACATATTTACCAAACTGGTCAATAACAATATTGGTAAGTTAAAATACCTCACCAATACTAGATACGGGATTCATTTTTTTGCTATCCTAGCTAGTCAATTTTTAAATCCTTTGCTGGACATGTAAGTTCAAACCTCATTGATATCTCAAAGGTGCTTCTGGTACTATTAGAGCTCACTTACAAGTTGTCAAATAAGCAGGCATTTTTGCAAAAAATATACCTATTTTTTGAGCTTCCCAAAAAAATCCTCCCTACTTTGCAATTTCGTGAAAGACATGCCTAATTTTGAGTTTTCTAAAAAATCCTCCCTACTTTATTTTGGCTGAAGCCTCGTAGTTTGTCACTCTGCAAACTCAAAATACCACTTAATCAGTAAAGTAAACCATTTTTTTTCCAATTATTTTGATAGCTGACTTTTATTTTGGACAAAAATGATACCATGGGTTTGTAAGAACAAGAGGTAACTCTTTTTCTTTTCTTCTTTTTTGAGTTGAAATGTCCTCTAAAGGAATTTTGACCAAAAATTCCTAGATGGTTCAAATCCTATTGTTTTGATTAGAAAATCATACCAAAGGCTTTTTAGGAGTATCAAATTTCAGGTTAAGGTGTTTTATAGTTGAAATGAGCCATTAATGAGATTTGCCAAAATCTCCTTTGGGGGTTATTCTAAACTTAAAAATGGTTTGGACACTCCACTTGAGACTCCTAGTAAGTCTTCTGGGATTTTCAGTAAAGGGTAACATCCTTAGAGTGTTATTTTCAACTTTAAAATGAACTTTGCAACTGAAAAGTATTTGAACACTCCACTTGTGACACCTTGGAAGCCTTTCAGGATTTTTCCTTGAATTCCTCTAACCCAAAGGTTTCTCTATGAATCCACTTGAACCTATAATTTTTTCAAAAAGATTAATCTGTCCCTAAAGCCGCACTGCAGTATTTGCTTATTTATGCAATTTTGTTTTTCCAAGAAAAGCATTTTGTTACTTCTTAATTTGTTTCATGTATAGTCTTGAGGATATCCTATATATACATACAACAACAACTAAGCCTTTATCGCACTAAGTGAAGTAAGTATGGATCCTTCTATGCCATTGAGTTTGATCCCCTACTATATGCTCATCTATATTTAAATTAATTTTATCTTATATATATATATATATATGATAATATCTAACTGTTTCTTTGTTTGTTTATTTTGCAGAGTTCTTGTAATCCAGTGGTCATTTCCTTTCCTTGTTTATTTGAAGGTATTTTGGATGATGTTTTGCCAGCTGGAGCTGGACCCTATTTGCTCTTGAGCTATTTGGATCGTTGGTATGGTTTATATTTAAGCTATTATCACTTACTATAAGATTAAGTTTTATAGTTTGTACAACTTTTTCTAGATGTTTTTATTAATCTTTTCTATCTAGCTGTTTGGCATTTTGACTTGGTTTACGCCTACGATACAAAGACATAAATGTTGTTTTTTCTCCCCAAGCCCTATTTTTTATAAAGGAAACAAGGTTGCTAGGATTACTAAGCTCCATAATTTGTGACGATCCTAGCGTGAAATTATTTCCAGATGAATGGGAAATTTTATTTCTAGAAAAATGCTTTAAATCAGTGGACAAACTTATTTATTATACTGAAATTCTTCTCAAAATGCTGCAATTTAGTTCCTAGTTTCTTGTCATATATTTGTGGGATAGCATGATAATAGGGAATTGTGGAAATTAGTGCAACCATTATATCAATGTTATACAAAATTGATGTTGCTAGTGATGTAGCGTCTTTGCAAAGCTAATAAAATTTTCATGGCTGATCCCATGTTTCAAAAGTTGAATGCATAAGTTGTTTTAAGATTTTTCTCTAACAAAATTTTTTGGGTTATTACCAATTTATGTTTGTGGTAATAATTAACTAGTGTATAATAATTATGATGCACTTTGGCATATTTTTGAACTTTGCAAGTATATTCATGCTAAAAAGTATCTGAAGGTGTAAAATTAAAATTAATATTTTTGTGGGATATTTCCCGGGACCCCGCATACCGGGCTGCCCTTTTTATTTTTGTGGGATATTTATTGTTATTATGTCTTAAAGAAATGTCTTTCTCATATACTAGGAATTATGAATCTTGAACCTATTTCAACTATATTTTGTGCTTCTTCAGGGTCCAATCTAATTTAAGTATATGTAGTTTGAGGTCCAAGTGTTGTGGTTAATGGCCATATACTTCTGATTATTGACTGATTTTTTAGTGTGATTTGTATACTTCCTATTATCTTTTGCATCACAATATTGAACACTATACTTACTACAATACCCTGACTGTATCTTTATCAATATTTGAGGTTTATTTATTTCTCTTCATAATATCTACTGTTAGTCCGATCTATGGTATCAAAGAAAGTTCATGAGAAGTAAGACTTCTGTTGTAGAAATATTTAAGATCGTGCAAACTGTGCTGATCTACCACAATATTACACACTTCTCAATTGGTAGGTCACACACACACACACACACACACACACACTTTTTAGTTACATAATTGTTCTTAACCACGTTAAAATTTGTTGTTGAACATCTATGTCAACTATCATTACTAAAAACTTTTCGCCTAGGGGGCTTCTTCTCACTTCAAATAAAAAGAACATTGATCAGCATGTTGTTCTGGTAAAGGATACAATGGATGAGTACTATCGGAGGGAGGTGTCATGGCTTGAGTTTCAAAATGACAAGTATAAACCTTCTATTGGTCTACAAGGTGAAATTTTCAATTTAAGTTTCACTGTTGTTGCAAACTTGTTGCCCTTTCTATCCTTCTGGTAAACATCATATTTGTTTTTTATAAATCTTAACCAGCTGTTTCTTGTACTTATGCATCATGCTAAGTATGTGCTTGTCCATCAGTTGCAAATTATATTGAACATCTGTCAGCAAGTGCTTTCTATTAGTGCTTCCTTCTGTCATGTTCATTGTTATTTAGGGTTCTTTAATAGTTGAATGCATTCAACAAGGTTGTCAAATTCAGCTTCATAATCATTTTGATTGATTTTTGAATTATCAATTGCATGAATCGTGGATTATAAGGTTCTGTTAAAGCAGAAATAGATTTTTATGTCACCTTGGACCACTTTTTACATGCAAAAGTAGTATATAAAAACAATATAATACCATATTTGCTAGCATAATATTATTATTTGAGCATATTAATGACGATTTGTAAGGAAAAACATATCAAATATTATTTCTTCTCATTTAAAATTAAGATGAAATGGACCAAGTATTTCATCTTTCATTGTTATGGACAATAGGATAGTTTTTTTTTTTTTTTTGATAATCTAGGTGTTTGGGCTTTCGCCCAACTAATTTGGAGGTAGACGACCTTCTCCCTTGGTTCATCATTAAGTGTAAGTCTTAATTGCATTTCAATGGTTGAATAGTTGTATGAAGACAATTCATTTTTTATTCTATTCTTGATATCAACCCTGAGTCTATTGATGGAGCATCTTTACATTTTATGTTGAATATGATACATTATTCCACAAGAACAACTTTAATTGACTAATATGGTAACTAGCAATGGAGCATATGCTAGCTCAGACTCAAGCTGCAAAATATGCACATCAGTCATGTTCAACTTGTTGCATAATATAATGACATGAAAAATTCCCATAGACTTTTAAGTTATAAGTATGTCATTTTTAAGTAGAGGTTGGAGGAATTATATTTATGAGCTTTTAATGTAAAGGATGAAATGATTCTTGATGGTTTGAATCATTATAAAGTATTGTTCTATTTTCATTACATTTATCTTTATGAATGATATTATTTGTATAACATTTTTCTCTTCCAGAAAATGGTGAAGACAATCTGATATTGGGGTTTGGTATCGATAAGATTTCCCTATATGAGAAAGTTGAAGTACAGGTTGACACAGAATTTAAAGAACTATCACCATATTGCATCCTTTTTTGTCTTACGTGTGAAGGGAAGCTTGCCATGTTCCATGTTGCAAGGTAGAGGTCTAGTGTATGATTATTAAGTAGATTGTCTTGAGATTGTTGACTTTTCATTAATGGTTCCTTCTTATTTAGAATTTCAGATACTTCTGATCTTCCTCAACCCTCCATTCCTCCAATGGATGTGCCACTGGAGGATGAGTTATTTTCAAACACTTCCAAAATCAAGAATGGTACAGATGATCTAATACCAATTGACAGGTCAAAACAGATTTCTTATGAAAGCGCTTCTTTTCCTGAAGGTATGAGATGATGCAAAAGCAAAGCAATAATATATTGGTTTTTACAAGATTTCTAGATAATTATTTAATGCTGTAAATTGAGTTTTAGCAATTATATAGATTTTCTTGATAAAAACAATGAACTGTAAAACCAGGTGATGAATTGAAAGATGGAGGAAACAAAAATTTACCTGAGTTTCCTAGAGTCAACACCCAACTTGGTAAGGGGGATGAAAGAGGTGGCGTTTCATTTCATAGGCAATCCATAGGTTACCCTCAACAGACAACCCAGCTTTCCACAAACTTGTCTTCAAAAAATGGACCTGACTCAGTCATTGATAGAACATCTACAGCAGCAGAAACTGTTTCTTCCTCGAGAACCCAAGTGCAAGTTCCTCTCCTTGTTGGTAACATGTCGAGCGAAACTGCTGCGACCAAGAAAAATGAAGCAAAAGGTTTGGTCAAAGGTGTAGGTCAGGTTGCAGTTCCTACATCCAGTTTTCAAAGTGGTGGTTTTTTCAGTTCGAGAAGTATCAACACAAATTCTTCATCATTGGCTTCAGGCACAATTTTCAGTGATTCCGGCGACAAGTTACCGTCAGGACTGGGACAAACACCCGTTTCTTCTCGAAGTAGCATTTCATTTAATCTTCCATCAGTCAGTGCTCCCATTTTAAAAGGAACTGGAGGACCGCCATCTATGATACTCTCTTCAAGCAAAGATGCTCGCAGTGAAGCGCAGACAACTTTTCTGAATAAATCATCTAATGCTGAAGCAGCTGCTGCCACCTCCTTTTCATCACAAGAAAGTTCTGGAATAGGCAAAATTACATTTTCTAAGCAACAACCTTCCTTTTCCAATTTAAGAACTTCAAAGCAATTGCAGATGTCGGATTCTGAACCAGAGCTGGTGAAACAATATAATAATGTATGATATCATCATCTTTTTCCTTTCTTCAGTATCTTGAATTTATTAATTGAAATAAAAATATATTGGCACTTTTATATGAAAGTTCTTAGCTTGGCTTATCCTTGTATCCCATACTGAACATGATTGCAAAAAAATGCTTATGTTTTATAATATTGTACTACTATCTCAAATTGTAAACTTCAACCACTGCTAATCATATTTCATGTTGGTTAAAACTTTTACATAGAGTTTGGTGGTTGCCGTTGAATAGGGACACCACCTCAATTTTTTTTCTCATTTTGTCATTTCCTTGTAAGTATTTTTACCAAAAATTGCTTGGTCTAGTGGTAAGTGACCTAGATATGGAGATGGTAAGTGACCTAGATATGGAGATCTTTCAGCTAAAGGTTGGGATTTGAATTTGTATGATGGCATTGTTAGGAGGGGTTAATCTTGTTGCTTCCGCCTCGAATAGGGAATACACCTCATTCAAAACCAAAAAAGGAATATAAGTATTATTTTTTTTATTCTTCCTGGCAACTCTAGCACTCTCATTTGTGCTGCATTATCTTTTTGTATGTTTTGATTCCTAATGGCTCAAAACTCTTCATATGAATAATATTTTGGTTTTAAGTCTTCATCACAATGGATTGGTGGTGTTCTAATATCAAAATGTGAACCATGCATATCATTGGGTACCTTTTGTACCCAAGACATGAGAGTGTCTGTATTGAAACAAGCATTATTTTTCTTGTTAATCAACTTGTATGCCGTATAACTAAAGTTAATGACTGTTTATGTTTTCTGCTTCATAATTGTCTGTCCTATGCGTTGGTCTTTTCTAATCCTTGCCTATGCCTATCTGTGCTGGGTTAGAATGGCAGATGGGCTCTTCTTCTGCTGCTTTTCCTCTTGTAGTATGTCGTTTTCCCCATTCTTGCCTATGATGTATGTGGTTTAGGAAATTGGAACCTTTCTGTTTAATTGCATTTGCAATTGTCTTACAGACTGTATTTACATTTTAATCACTTAAGTCGCTTCCTTGGCAATCCTTGTGTTGCTCACTAGATTTTTTGAGTTCTTGACTTGCCATTGACTTTTACAATTCCTTACTCAACTCTGTAAACTATGAGTTTTTGTGGTTCCTTAGACTTTTGATTCAGCACACACAATGGTCTAGCTCGATAGCAAGCCTACTACAAGTAGCAGGAGGAAATGCCCCCTACTTAGAGGCAGAGGAGCGTAGAAAAGAAACAACAATTTGTCCTGTCATTGTCAGTAACTGTTGTGTTTTTAAGAGTTGTTTTTAACTCCTTCGTTCTCCTTTTCTTGTTATTAACAACGTTTATCATGACTATTTGCATCTTGAATCCTTGATATCCAGTCTATCTCTATTTTTTTATTAAAAAGGGCAGCCCGGTGCACGAAGCTCCCGCCATGCGGGGTCCCGGGAAGGATCCATTATACGCAGCCTTACCCTGCTTTTTGCAAGAGGCTGTTTTCAGGATTCGAACGCGTGACCTTTTGGTCACAAACTATCTCTGTTTTTTATTAAAATTAAATTTATCATGATTATTTGCATCTTGAATCCTTGATATCCAGTCTATCTCTATTTTTCATTAAAATTAAATTCTTCATCATTTCTATCAGCCCATTTATTTAACATTGAGAAAAATAAAATATATTTGTTTATCCATCTTTTATTTTGCAAGCTAAGGCTATTGAGCTTGCACTACTCGTACCCAGTGCTATACTTGTACTCCTTAGTATTGCTTACATGTAGATGAACTGCCTAACATTCCTTATTTATCCACAGAACATTTGTGTACTGGACGATATGAATTGGTACACCATTCTCCCTTTACATTTAGAATGTTGAGTACAAGATGGAAATCTTAATTGGATGACATCTATGGCATATATCAGTACCAGATATGCTAGTTTCATATCCATTTTTAGGTATATTTGTCATCCATTGTTTTTCCGGGTTAATGTACAGAAACAACCTTTCTACTTTTGTGAGGGAGTACAATCCATAGATCTTGTATTGGCAAGAACTTTCTGTGTTTCTCTGCTCTTTAATTTTAGTATGTGGTATTGCGTAAGCTGTGCAAGTTCAATTTTAAGTGTGCAATCTCAGTTTTCTAAAATGATAGAAAACTGGCCAACTGGCAAAACTGAAATCAAATGTATAATGAACTTGGTTTCTGGTTTGTGATCAATGCTACAATGTGTCACTATTATTAAGGCAACCATCATTGAATTAAGATTTAGTAAAAAAAAGTACTATCTAATTTTTGTTGTTAGGCTACCCTTCTTAGATCTCATAGTTCCTGTACCGTCTGGAGCCACGTGCAGTTGAGTATGTGCCCAAGGAACTTCATGGATCCCTTCTAGAAATTAGCATATATGTGATTAATCTGGAGAGTCATACATGCATGCACTCAACAATAAGAGAGAAACAAGGATCATAATCAGCATAGTCATAAGTGGGTCTGTTACATGGGTCTTTTCCTTAAAATTGAACTGTATTCAAGACTATAGAAAATAGGAATGTAAATCTTCAACTACATTCAATTAAGTAAAACCAAATTTGTAGGCTGTTTTGGTTTTGATGCATCATTGAACTGATCAACTTCCTGGATGGGTCAGTCTTTAACAGCTCCATAGAAAATGCATGTGTGCCATGTAAACCTTATCCTCATCAACAATTTGTTGACACTATTTTAAGCAAGCAGACTTGCAAGTTTAAAATTACGCTATCCACTTAATCATCAAAAATTTTCTGATCAGGTGAAAGAGATGGCCAGGGAACTTGATAATATGTTGGAGCTGATTGAACAAGAAGGGGGATTTCGGGATGCTTGCACTATCTTTCAGCAAAGTGCAGTTCTAGTGCTTGAGGAAGGTCTGAAAAATCTATCAGAGACATTAAAGATACGCAAGGTATCATTTTCATTTCTTTTTCTGATGGTTTTTCAAATGACATTATGTGCGCTTTATCTTACATTTTCAAACTCTGTTAAACCATTTTGTTATTGTAGAGATATGCAGAGGACGCACTCATGGAAGTTCAAAATCTTCAGAGAAAGATGCTACAAGGCATGTGATTTATTGTTTGCAGTCATATTTCTGAACCTGATTCTCATACATTTTCTTGACATTCTTATTAAGAAACGAATGGTCCAAATTTTTGTGGCCATATTCTTGACAAGACCAAATGGGTTGGGTCACCAGCTATTTGGCTTGGCTTGTCATGCTCTGTTGTGTCGCATCACAAATGAGCATGGTTGGATTGTGGCTGCACTTGAGTTGGGGTGAACCAGGCTTTGATCTGCTCCAAATTTGGCTGTATTTTGCATTTTTTTTCCTTCTAAAAAATAAGCTTGTCTGGCACAAACCAGCCTGCAGGCCAAGTTGACTAGCCATGAATCCATTTTGATTTTACATTTAAAGAAAAAGTTTGTTTTCTTTTCAAGTTTCTTTTTAATTTCAAAACTTATAGTTTAAGATTATTTCTTATGGTTTTTATTTCTTTTCTTTTTAAATTCTTTTTAATTTTTGAATGTTAATTAATTTTAATAATTACATGATATTTTAAAGATACTAAAAATATCTGAGCCCAACGAGCTGTGCCTGCCCAAGTGTGACATGACAAGCACTGGGTTGGGCCAAGCTCAGCCCAAAAATATGCATTCCTATCTGGCTGGGCTTAGGCATGTCAACTAGACAAGATGATGCAATCAGAGTAATTAGAGACTATTGAAATATTGTATATTGTTTTGTGTTATTTCGCTAAGAAACTGGTAATACATTTATAATTTTCAGATTCAATTAAGTTGATTCCTGCATTCCTTGCAGTTTTTTTTTCTAAATAAACTCAAGTAGAGAGCGAGATTTTGAGACAACCATCTATGCTTATCTTTTTCTATTTTCAGTCCTAAAGTTGAATAGCATACAATTATGTTAGTCTTGTTGATAATGCTGAATCACAGGCTTATATATCTGAAATTATATGCTCAATTAATTTGTAACTAAAGTTATGCTCACTACTCTTTGGCAATTCACATAAGCCTTTGCATGATAATTTGTTTAAATGATGCTCACATAAAACAAGAAATTGAAAATTGAATCAATGGGTTAAAATTATTTGAGTATTCTTTTAGGACCAAAAGGGATTTAGATATCTCCACAATGAGATGATATTATCCACTTTGGACCTAAGCCCTCATGATTTTATTTTTGGGTTATACCCAAAAGGCCTCATACCAATGGAGCCAATGGAGATATCTTTCCCTTATAAATCTATGATGTTTCTCATGTATTTTCGATGTGGGATTTTGTTTGCAACCTTGCAATCTGACAATTCCCTCTCAAATGAAGGACCACGCTTCCCACGTCCGATCCTCGACCCACTAGGTCTTCTTGCACCTCGGTCCACTCGACTTACTAGAACTTCCTGTCTGGTGTCTAATCCTCTTGATTCGGACATGGGAGCCCCCACTTCCTTTGTTCGAGGTCAATATTCTACTTACATGGTTCAATTAGACTATAGCTCTTGTGCAGACTCGGCGGTTAGACCTTTTGGCATTCCGGGCCCTGATACCAATTGTTAGGACAAAAGGAATTTTGATATCTCCACAATGACATGATGTTGTCCACTTTGGGCCTAATCCCTCATGGTTTTATTTTTGGACTCTACCCAAAATGCCTCATACCATACCAATGGAGATATCTTTTCTTTATAAATCTATGATCTTTCCCATGTATTTTCAATGTGGGACTTTGTTTGCAACCTTGCAACCCAACATATTCTTCTGGCAATTATGAAGTGTTGGTGCAACGGGGTCGGCAAGAGGGGAGGGGTGAATTGCCTGCAATAAGAAAATACTCTCCTCGATCTTTCAACTCTAAAATAGCAATAATAAAATAATAACAAATAAAATAAAAGAAACAGAAAATAAGAGACTCAGCAATTTGACTTGGTTACAACCTAGATGGTTGTTAATCCAAGGTGGTTGAAAAAACGCACTATGAATCTCCTTCTCTGAAGGCGGAGAAGCCTTTTACACTCTTAAAGAGCTCAAGAGTTGCTAGGAAATTGAATACAGAGTTGAATAAATAATTCCTAGCTCCAGGGGCCTTTATATAGCTCTTGGATATCCTATCTCGAGTCTTGAGGGCGCCTCCAAAGGGGTTGAGGGCGCCTCCAAGTGGATAAGCGGATAAAGTTTTATCCGTTCGTTAACGGGCAGTTTGACCAGCTGAGGGCACCCTCAAGGGCATTGAGGGCGCTCTCAATGCCGTTGAGGGCACCCTCACTCTGGTGAGGACAGAGACGCCTCCAACGACTGTTGAGGGCACCTTCAGCTGATTTTCCAACATTTCTTCACCTTCACTTTAGCTTCCAAAGTTCCAATTGCTTGGGTGATTGCGGCCAATCGAAATAGGGCTCATCCGAACTCAATTTCCGGCCTTCTCCTTGAGCAGACTTCCGTCCCGGCTTCTCGTCCCTTGAACGTCGCACACGTTCTTCTCGTCTACTGGTGTATTCTTCCGCAGCTCTTTCGTCCTTCGGACGCATCAAGCCCGTCGGCTCTCTCTCCGTGCCGTCCTTCTCGCTAGCTGCGTCTTCCGCTCGACTTCCTACGCTCCTGCACATTTAGACACAGGATCAAAACCAAATAGGATCTAACCTAACTTGGTTGATCATATCAAAATAACCACGGGGACCAACAATCTCCCCCTTTTTGATGTGCATCAACCCAAGTTAAGTTAGGGAAAAAACAGACAAGAAGTAATTTAAAGAAATTACTAAACTAACATTTTAAGCATAAAGATTGCAATAATAGAATTTGTAATTTTCTAGGTAAAAAAAAAACTTGTTCCTATCCATTTTTTTTTTTAAGTACCAATTAAAAAATATTAACTCTCCTTAAACTTGTTCCTATCTCTCCCCCTTTGATCACAGCAAAAACGGGGTAGGAATTTTTCAAAATAAATTCTAAGCTAATAAAGAACTTTAACCTTTAGACAATTTAAACTACATATTTTTGAGAAATTTCCCAAAAAAATGTTTAGAAAAAAAACTTGTTAAAGCATTATCTAATTTCTATTTTTATGATTTATCAGTAAGTTAATTAAATATTTTTATTTCAATATTTTGGCTTCCAGGCAGTGGCGAGGCACTAGGCCTTTTTGGTTATTGGAGCAACAACCACTTTCTTAGACAAAGTCTCATAAAAAAATTGACTGTTTAATTTTTCTTGCTGAAAGCGCTAGCTTACAAAAATTTAATCTAGAAAAGATTTTGGAACCCAGTATAGGTTCCTTCCTACTGGATTAATCAAGTATTTAGGAGGTACATAACTTTTGGGAACTTTTTTAAGTTGCCCCTGATGTTTTCTAATATACCAATTCAACTTTCCATAAATTCTAAGCTTTGATTTTCGAAATTTGTTTGGTTTAAAGCATGCATGATCATTTTTCAAGTTTTCAATTTCAATTTTTAATTTTTCGTTCTCTAATTTTTAGATTATCATATATTTCTAGAGGGCATGCCTTTGCTAAGTTTAATTTTAACTCGTCATTTTCCTTTTCTAATTTAACTAAATCTTTGGTAAGCACTTTAATGAACTGAAAGTACTACTTGGGAGTTAGAGCACGTACCTTACTTACCTCAATTTCTGATGCTCCCCCTTCATCGCAGTTTTCTTCTTCTGATGATCCTCCCCCTTCATCTATGCTCATCTCTGAGCTGGTTTCTTCTTCAATTTGATGGTTGGCCATCAGTGCTAATCCCGAGAAGGTTTCGACTTCAGATTCGGAGAATGAAGATTCATCCCATGTAGCCTTCAGACTCTTGCGTTTAGAGGGCGTCGGTCTTTGGGACTTCTCCTTGTCCCTTTTCTTCAATTTTGGACAGTCATCCTTGATGTGCCCTTCCTCATTGCAGTTGTAGCATTGGGTCGTTCTTCTGTTGCGTTGATGCTTTCTCGACTGCAATCTAAATTTATTAGTCTTAATAAACTTATTTAACTTCCTTACCAATAGCGCCGCTTCAGTTTCATCGATCGACGCTTCGGAGTCGGGATCGTCCATCTCGGCTTGTAGGGCAACATTGAGATTTAACTTCTCTATTTGTTTAGGTTCTGCAATTCGAGACTCGTGAAGTTCAAATGTAGAAAATAAATTTTCTAGCGTACTTACCTTAAAGTCCTTAGAGATGTAGTATGCATCTACTAAGGACGCCCATTCTGGAGTTCTTGAGAAGGCGTTGAGCGCATACCGGATCGAGTCTCGGTTTGTTACCGATTCTTCGAGGTTGTTTAGTTGAGTTATTAGCTTCTTGATTCTTGCTTGGAGTTGCGCTACCTTCTCGCCATTGTTTATTCGGAGATTTGTAAGCCGAGTTCGGAGGATGTCGCGCCTTGCTAACTTCGCTTCTGAGGTGCTTTCGTGAAGCTCTAGGAATTTTTCCCAGAGGTCTTTGGCGGAGTCGTAGCTTCCGATCCGACTTACCTCATGGAGCGACAGAACGCTGAGTAGATGGAACTTTGCCTTTCCGTTGGCCACGAAATCAGCTTGTTTCTTTTTCTTCCAGTTGTATTCTTTCTCGTCTTTAGGGGCTGCAAAACCATATTTCATAACTAAAAGAATATCAAATTCTGTTTTAAAGAATTCCTCCATTCTGCGTTTCCATGTAGCGAAGTCTCCGTCGAATTTCGGGGGATGAATACTTGCACCTGCCATCGTCTTGATCTTGATGCTTCAGTCGACGGTCAGTCCTTCTGAGACGGTCTAGCTCTGATACCACTTGTTGGTGTAGCGGGGCCGGCAAGAGGGGAGGGGTGAATTGCCTGCAATAAGAAAATACCCTCCTCGATCTTTCAACTCTAAAATAGCAATAATAAAATAATAACAAATAAAATAAAAGAAACAGAAAATAAGAGACTTAGCAATTTGACTTGGTTACAACCTAGATGGTTGTTAATCCAAGGCGGTTGAAAAAGCGTACTACGTATCTCCTTCTTTGAAGGCGGAGAAGCCTTTTACACACTTAAAGAGCTCAAGAGTCGCTAGAAAATTGAATACAGAGTTGAATAAATAATTTCTAGCTCCAGGAACCTTTATATAGCTCTTGGAAATCCTATCTCGAGTCTTGAGGGCGCCTTCAAAGGGGTTGAAGGCGCCTCCAAGTGGATAAGCGGATAAAGTTTTATCCGCTCGTTAACGGGCAGTTTGACCGAGCTGAGGGTGCCCTCAAGGGCATTGAGGGTGCCCTCAATGCTGTTAAGGGCGCCCTCAATGCTGTTGAGGGCGAAGGTGCCTCTAACGACTGTTGAGGGCGCCTTCAGCTGATTTTCCAGCATTTTTTCATCTTCACTTTAGCTTTCGAAGTTCCGATTGCTTGGGTGATTGCGGCCAACCGAAATAGGGACCCAATTTCCAGCCTTCTCCTCGAGCAGGCTTTCGCCTCGGCTTCTCGTCCCTCGAACGTCGCGCACGTTCTTCTCGTCCACTGGTGTACTCTTCCGCAGCTCTTTCGTCCTTCGGACGCACCGAGCCCATCGACTCCCTCCCCGTGCCGTCCTTCTCACTAGCTGCGTTTTCCACTCGACTTTCTGCGCTCCTAAGCTCTTGCACACTTAGACACAGAGATCAAAACCAAACAGGACTTAACCTAACTTGGTTGATCACATCAAAACAACCACGGGGACTAACACGAAGGGGAGCCTTGGTGCAACGGTCAAGTTGTTGGCATGTGATCTTGAGGTCACGGGTTCGAATCGCTGAAACAGCCTCTTGCAAAATGCAAGGTAAGGCTGTGTACAATAGACTCAATGTGGTTTGATTCCCTAAGACTATATAGCGGAAGCTTCGTGTACTGGCTATCCTTTTTTATTCTTCCTGTAACTACAGTTTGGTTAAATTGAAATTTTCTTGATATGGGAACTTGTTTTGTTGTTGAAAGGTCTGATGGCAACTAATGAAAAATAATGCTGTGAATCTGTCCACGTATGCTCTATCTAATCATGAGGGTAGAAATTGTTCAGATTGTTACCAAATATCTTAGTATTTAACAATCCTTTTGAATGCAAGAATATCTGTGTTTCGTCTTTTATATTACCATGTTTTTTCATTATCATTGTCAGTGACTGAAAATTTCTTACACTTTGTATTTTTTGTTCTTTCAGTTTCAGCTAAGCAAGTTTACATGGCGGATATAGTTAAACAAGCTTCTAGTACCCAGTATTGGGATATGTGGAGCCGTCAGAAGTTGAGTCCTGAGGTTGAACAAAAGCAGCAAAATATCCGGAAGGCACACCAGGTCTATCTTACAGCTAAAAATTTCTTCATACGTTTAAGATACTGATGGTTTGTTTCTTTATTTTTAGAATTTGACAAACCAGCTTATACAATTGGAGAAACATTTCAATAATGTTGAGATTAGCAAATTTGGTGGAAGTGATACAATTTCTGCTGGCCAAAGAGCTTTTCACAGTAACCTGAGACAATCAAGGTATGAGTAAGCCATGGGAGGAAACTCGGTGCCATCTTCAGTTTCTGTTTGTTTTGGTCTTTCATGTGCAGTATTTCTTATAGCATATTCCTGCATCACTGTGATAAGTCAATTTTCTCTTTTGTTCTCTGCAGGAAATGTTGTTTTTTGTATATTGCATAGTTGCTTATGATCATCCTATGATTACATTGCCATCTCCCATTTAAGATATTTGCTAAAGAATTATTATTCATTTTCTGCATAATTAACAATCTCCACATGGTAAACTCTATTAGAGATGGTGTGTTTTGCAGGCATAGTCAATCTTTGCATAGTGTTTGTAACACATTAAACTCACAGTTAGCAGCAGCCGAGCAGCTATCTGAACGTCTTAGAAAGCAGATGGATTTGCTTAAGCTAAATGATACTTCAACTAGAAGAACTGGTGTAGCAAGGGAATTGTTAGAATCAATTGGTCTTGCTGGTGAAGACATCACTTTGAAATCTCCAATTGGCAAAAATCCTTTTCATACTCCAGATTCTATGAAGAGAATTTCCTTCATTGATACTTCTAGTGAGGGACGTCTCACGAGAGCTTCAACAAGTGCTTTATCAAACATTGAGCCAGGAACTACAAGAAGGAGAAGAGAATCTCTGGAAAAAGTTAGTACACAACTTATGTCTTTCTGAATTTGCATTTTTTTCGGTGTCTAATTGAATCAAAATAGTGCTTATTCATGTGCTCCATCAATTTCAGCTAATTCATTTTGAATTTGCCTTTCTCCCAGTTGGTTTATCCTACTTTCAGCTTCTGATAATGTCATTTTGTCTTGAATTGGATATTTCACATCAATAGAATGCACATCTTTTTGCTTTGATTCTACATCTGCAAGTGTATTGTAAGCAATGAACAAGTCTCCTTTTGGTGCAAGTTTGATGTGTCATCTTCTTGGAGGTTATTATTCATCTTGGCATGTAATTTTTGTTGCAGGGAACAATATTTACATTTAGAAGCCAGAATAAGGTCAAGTATAAGAGATTTCCAATAGATATATATTCTATAAATCAAATGGTAAAACAGACCCTATAATGCATCTAGTTGATGATACAAAGGTGCATGTCAATAAAATAATATTTTCATCATGCTTGTAAATTTCAGTTTTAGTTACCAGAACAATACGTAATGGAATTAATATAAATTGTGAGCAAATGTGACTTGCCATATTTGTTGTCCAGTGTCATGTATCCATTCTCCATCTGACTCAGGCACACATATCTCACAAGGATCTATTAGCTTTGTGCAATGCAGATAATTGATTGCACTTGTAGGCCTGTTAACAGTTTATGAAATCAATGTGCTGGCTGGAAGTCCAGAATTTTCTTTTCTAGTTTATCTTACTGAAAGTTGATTCATGTTAGAGTTTGGAGATACCGTACCTCAAATCCTTTGAGTAAAAGTCAGTTTAATTTGTATTGTTTCAGATGTTTGGCCTTTTGTATCCACCAATGGATTGAGGTTATTTCGAATTGCTATAATGTACCTGGTCCATTGTTCTCTCTTTCAACTTTAAATTTCAAATTCTAGTTGTTGAAGTAATCTTAATCGTGTATTGAAGTTTTAGAGCAATACATATATACCATTGATTGCATATATTGTGTTGTCAAACAATAGTATTATTTCAAGGTGATTTGCTTAATGCAGAGCCGGACTTGCTTTGAGCCTTCAAAGACGGTTGTGAAAAGAATGACTCAACAAGAAAGTGTCAAAATTGATGTTGGCAATCCCTTCCAGACAGCTAAGAAAGAATTTGATTCTAAACTTGAGATGTATGCCATAATCCAGCAGAAAGCCACTGGAAACTCGTCGTCTTCAACTGATTCCATCAGTAAGGTTCAGCCAGAAGGTTACGCTGTGAGCAAAGGTATGACAGTCAATCATTTCATAATCAACTTGTGCCACTTGGTTTCATTTGTACACCTTCACCTGGATCTTTGCTCTGATGATATCCTTTTTTTCTATTTCTGTAGATGTTTATGTGAAACCCTCTAAGCAGGCCTCTAATTTGCCAACTAGTTCTGTTTTTAAATGGGCCAACGAACCATCTGGAATACCACAAACATTAGTGTCAAAGCCTTATCCTGTTGAAGATGGAAAGAAAATTGTTATTCCAACATCAGTCACATCACCTCAAAAATCTTCTCTTTATGGATCTGGGTCATCACAAATTCCAGAGTTGATATCTCGTCCTATGGAAGGGTTACCTAAAAGCACTATGACATCAACTCCATCTTTATTTAATCGCACTTCAAATGTTCCAAAGGAGAGTATTGTACCAATGAAATCTGTTTCACCACTTCCAACAGTGCCTAATCTCCAGATGGAAGCACCTAAACCTGTGACAACATCTTTAAATCTTGTAAGTGATTTATCAGCTACCAAGAGTACATCAACAGTGGAGAAAGAACAAGGAAACAAACAATCAGATCCCAAGCCTTCCGGGGAAGGCTGGACTTTAAAATTACCAGGAAGCATTCTGCAGTCTGCAGCCTCTCCACAAAAGTCTTCTGCACTATCAACCAAGAGTAATGCATTTTATTTCTCTACAATGTCAACTTCTACATCTTCTGATGTAGGACAAAGGAATCATACAGAGAAAACAACAAACAATGAGCAATTCAGTGTATCTGCACCTAACTTGCAGACCAAGATGGTAGCTTCACAGATTCCATCATCAACATTTGCATTGTCAGCTCCTTCAGCATCAGGTTCTTCTGCATTCACTATGCCTTCCTTACCAACATTTGGAGGATCATCTCCATTCCAGGCTAAAACAGTAGGAGAAACTCGTTTAGCTCATTCAGCATCAGTGTCTACCTCAACTTCTGCTCAGTTTACTTCCTCTTCCCAATCCCAACCATTGGGTTCAAAAACTGATCCTCCATTAACAGCAAGTGAAGGTTTCCAATTTTCACTATCACAACCAATTGAGGTCAATTCAAAATCAGAACCAACCATACCACAAGCTAGCTCACATGACCAGGCTACATCAAAAATTGAACCACTAACATCGCAAGTTCCTGCAAATATGGGTTTGACTGGATCAAGTATGACAAAAGAAGTGAGCTCTGTTCCAATGGTTGGTAATTTGATTCCAGCTTCAACTACTCGAACTGAGGAAGGATCTGCTGTTGAACATCTTGCAATCACCAAAGCAACAGAAAGCAACAATCAATTGGATGCTAACTCAATCCAAGAAGAGGAAATGGAAGAGGAGGTTTCTGATGCAAGTAATGAACTCAACTTGGGAGCCCTTAGTGGATTTGGACTTGGACCATCTTCTTTTTCAAGCACTCCCAAGCCTAACCCATTTGGCAGCAATTTTCTTGTTGGCAATGCAAGCACTGTGGGCTCTGCGCCAGCACTGACAACTCAACCGGGTCAGCTTTTCCGGCCTCCATCTTTTAGCCTCCCAACAGCTAAAAATGTATCACCATCACTATCAGGTAGCCCAACTGGGATATCAAGTGGTATTACAAATGTGTATAGTGGCTTTGGGAAACCATCACAAATTGGTGCAGCACAGCCGGCACTTGGATCAGTATTGAGTAGTAATACTAATGCATTAAGTGGTTTTGGGCAACCATCACAAATTGGTGCAGCACAGCAGGCTCTTGGATCAGTTCTTGGTACTTTTGGAGAATCACGACAGCTAGGTCCTGGTGGATTTGGTGGTGGGTTCGCAAATGTAGGTACAAGTGGTGGAGCTTCAAGTGGATTTTCTGGAAATATTGCCGGAGGTGGTTTTGCAGCTCTTGCTTCTCAAGGAGGCGGCTTTGCTGGTGCTACTGGAGGAGGTTTTGCTGCTGCTGGTTTTGGTACCGGTGGATTTGCTGGTGCTTCTGCAGGAGGTTTTGCTGCTGCCGCCTCCAGTACTAGTGGATTTGCTGCTGCTGCCTCTAGTGGCAGTGGTGGTTTTGCTGGTGCAGGTACTGGAGGAGGATTCACTAGCTTAAATCCTACAATAGGTGGTTTTGGTGGTGCCGCTTCTCAAGGCAGTGGTTTTGGAGGAACTAGTTTTGGTGGTGCGTTAACAGACTTTGCATTTATACTAAAACATATATATATGATTGAATTTTATCCCTCACATTTTCTGTCGTCATTTATGGAATGCTTTTACATTCTAATTTGTTTAACTAAATCTCAACTCAGTTTTAGCTTTCTTGCTCTGGAACACAGATGAATGTAACATGTCTTTTCCATTTCACAATAACACATTATATATGGCATTGTCTATTGATTGATCGGTCTTTAGGAGTATGTATCCCTGATAACACGAAATTTGTTTTATATGCTCTTAAATTAAATAGGTTTATCAAACTTCAAAATGTCAATCTGGTTTATCTGTTTCTCTTCTTGTGTATACTATTTTAGATTTCAGTAATAGACAAAGTTATCAACTAGATCGTCATGAAATTACTTTTTCAAGAGAGTATTTCACTGTAGGATGCCTGCTCACACCATTTTAGCTCTAATTAAACTGATTATCTTTACTGATATTATGGCTTTGTAGGTGGATTTGGAGCTTTTAACAGTACTCAGGGAGGTGCTTTCTCTGCGTTTGGAGGAAGTGGCTCCACTGGAACAGGAAGGCCACCAGCCGAACTGTTCACTCAGATGAGGAGATGAGTTATTGCTACATATCTCTACAAATTATGAGAACAGGTAATGATCGTTTGTCTCTAAGAATCATGCTTGTTGCTGCTACATTTAGAAAAACTAAAACAAATAAAAATTATTCATATTGAAGTTGCAGGCTCTTTTTCTTGTATCGAAGAAAGAATAGCTTTCTTTTGTTATCATTAAAAGGATGGGTGAGCTATCTTGACAGACAAGCATGGATATCTTTGTATTTTGAGACAAGCGTAGATATCTTATTATTTGAATTTTTGCTAATATCCAGATTCGTATGCTTATAATTTTTGTAGGAAAAGTTTTAATTCACCTTGTCTTTCCTCCAGAATTTCAGAGTTTCAAATTGCTGTCCTGTTACCTTCAATCATTGACAGTGTTGTACTATGAAGGAAATATGGACGTGGCATTATTTTTAGAGTTAAAAAATTGTCACTGTACTATTCCGTTACATAAATAATTGGTGTTAGCTGTAGGGTTTAAACGATAACAGTAGCATTTCAATGTTGTTGATCTCTATTTTGAAAAGCATGTAAAGGTTGAGAATGAATTGAAGTTTCCATTTTAATTTTATATGGAATGTTCCAATTCAATTCGTTGCATTAAAGTTATATTTTCTGAAAGCCAAATTCTGACCCAAGATATATATATTTTTTTAAGAAAAATTTTTAGGTATGAAGCTGTGTTTTTTGATGTAAAACTTCTGTATGCTCGGATCTGGCTCAAGCACTGACCAAGAGCATCAAATCATGCAAATTGTATGAACATTGCAGTTCATTAAAATGCAAACTAGCTCCAGTGTGAGTATACACTATTATATGCAATAACCCTTTTTGTACCCATGATATGCAAATTCTTTAGTTTCTGATCGGTTTACTTTCTTGATAACCGGACCGATGGCTGGGAATCATGTCAAACTATGGGATGATTGTTCAAACTTTGCGACTCCAGTATAAGGGTTATGTAACCTTATGTTTTACTCAAACTTTTGGAGATAGTTATGGTTAAGGTTGTGTTGTTGCCAGCCATTGACTAGTTTTTGGAATTGGCATCAGGAATGTGGGCATCTCGCATTACGGCATTAGTTATGTTGATGCTCGTCCGAGGCAATGTGAAGATTGATATAAACTACTGTTTGGATTAGTGCAATGACAGGTAATTTGTAACATTTGACCAGACTTGATCTCGAGCGATGGCCCTAAGTCGGCCACAAGGCTCCCAGTCAAAACTGCCCAAATGGAATAATCCTTCTATGATGCTTCAAAAATGTCCATCCTTCTCCGTAGAGGAAAAGCAGGAACAAGATGAGCTAGTGGTTTTATTTTTATTTTTGTGTTCTTATCGTCGCCCCTTTTTATATGGGTTAAGTAATCTCATATCTTCGAGGAATCTACTATGATTTCTAACAAAGATTAACTGTTTGTTTTTTTATTATGATTTTACAAATATAAAATCTAAAAACTCCAAAGAAAAAAAGGGGCAGATGTAAATTCCTCAGCTAGAAGGGGTCAAATGCAATGGTCATTCTGTCTGTTGCTTCACATAGCTTGCAAAAAACCTTCCCTGCCTACTTCGACAACAAAGAACAGAATCATATTCCAGTGCCACTCACAAAAACATCCTCCAGCTCATAAAAAGTACATGATACATCAGGAAGGAATCAAGTTCCCTAGCTCAAATCTTGCATTCGTAGCAGAAAGTAGTAGTTGAAACTCCACTTCAAGCTTCAATGGAGTTTTCAGTCAGATTAGAAAGACCACCCCATGAGGTAACTAGTAAACACCAATCCATCATCCAACCAACAACTGTAAGTTTCACAACTGGGACAGCTTGTAGTCCTCTTAACACTAAACAGTCCACAATGATGATTAGCGAGAAGTTGAGGCGAGACAAAGAGGCTCTCTTTCATGGGGGCGCAGCATATTCCACTGTCAAGTTTATTTCATCAACATGAGGAAGGGATGCACTTATTCTTATCATGCAAAAGAGGGATTCTTCCATAGACTTTATGGGTTTTTCAATGCTTTGGAGAACAACGAAGGGATGATCAACACTTGGTTATGAGCAACATTCCGCGAACAATGTCCTTAATGACTGCAGATATGGTAATCTCATTGCGATGCTCAATTTAGTGTTTGCAAATCTAGTACTTGTTCCGCGAGAATCATATCCATCCTAGCTATTTAAAAGTGCTAGATATGAATGAGAACAGTTAATAGGCCAGGCCTGCTTCATTTACAACTGTGTGAAACATTCAAGAAATTTCACAAACTATGATGCCTTTCGCAGAGATTGTTTTTCGACTGCCAGATTGTACAATCATATGATCAGATGACACTCGAAAGACGGGATGCTTCAACTTGATCGACAACAGAAGGAAGGATGATACTTATTTCATGTGCTGGATCTCACATCGACAATTGGCTTCGAGTAAATGGATAACTTCTCATCTCCTTTCCACTGTTGACAATGATCGAATGACGAATATAAAGTATCAAGAAGAGAAAAGGGAATCTCATGCTCATTTCATATTCCTTCAGTTGTTTATATAAAAGAATGTATCTGATTCTGCTGTTGCTAACCAGTCAAAGAGAACCTTCAAACTTGCTTAATTAAATAATCTGAGCTCGAATCGAACAAGCCTGTTCGATGTTCAGCTTCTTAGAATTCAGTAACCTGGAAAGATGGCAGTCTCAAAATTCTCTTTACAAGTATATGGTTCTTTGATTTTTTTTTTATCGGTCTTTAGCCAAAGAATAGATATTTAAGGATCTATTCTTCTGCACATACAACTAGTTAAAGTTGTTAGCTAAAAAAAAAAATTGCCTCTGAAGAATATAGTGCCAACTTAAGTCCTTAAGAACAGAAAATCAAGGACTAGATCTCTTTTCGAGTTGCTCTGAAGATCGGATCGACTTACGGGTGGTTTATTCAAATGATTCCAAATTCTCATTTGCATTTGCAATTTGCCTTATAAAGTGAGCTTTGTGCCAACTCTCACCTGCAAGAGAAGCACTTGAGCTTATATAGACATGTCCTGAAGCTATCCGTTTCGACTACTCACCGATACGACACACCCGTAATTCAACCTAGATCAAGGATCCGATACACATAAGGTAAGAAAAGAAAAGAGAAAATAAAGCAAAGAAATGTTAGCCTTTTTGTTTGACGGCCTTACTATTTCAGATGTATCATCATCACCAAGACTTCAACAACATGCTTCAAGGAGGAAGCATTCCTGATGAGTCAGGATTATTCTTGTCAACCGACGCGAAGCCGAGGCTGAAGTGGACACCTGAGCTCCATGATAGGTTCATAGAAGCAGTTAATCAACTTGGTGGAGCAGACAGTAAGTATTCATTCATTCAAACACAAAAACCCAATCTCCTTGCCCTGAGAACTGATTGTTGTTGTTCAAGCATCGTCTTGCAGAAGCTACACCGAAAACAATCATGAGACTCATGGGAATTCCTGGACTGACGCTGTATCACCTCAAAAGCCATCTTCAGGTTCGACTAACTTCACAATTTATTTGTTAATTCCTTCTTCAAAGAATGGTGTTTCTCTTGTTTGGATATTGTAGAAGTGCAGGCTCAGCAAAGCTCAGGCACACACTGGAGGAGGCAGTAAGAGTGGTAAGAGCAGCATCCCAATTTGCAATCAAACTGTCTCAATAAGACACAATGTTGCAGCAGAGAGACCGAGCGAAACTGATATTATTCGACAGCCGAATAGGTAAGGAAGCATAAAAAATTAAGTACTATAATGATTCAAAAATGGATGCATCTTCTTCAACTAAGACACTGTCAATTTCAGGCATATTCAGATAAATGAAGCACTGCTAATGCAAATTGAAGTGCAAAGACAGCTACAAGAACAATTGGAGGTAAATCACTTGGAATTTATCATTTTTCAAACTTGTTGCAGCTCAGTGATGTTGCAAACTGATACTTGTAAAAGGTTCAGAGGCATTTACAACTCCGAATCGAGGCGCAGGGGAAGTACTTGCAGTCTGTGCTGGAGAAGGCTCAAGAGGCACTAGGGAAGCAGAATCAACTCTCTGAACTGGTCTCCAGTGCAGTCTCAAATGGATGCTTAAGCAATGCAGTTCCAGTTCCTGAAGATCTTCTTCCCAACTCCAACAGTAGTTTACTTACACCATCTGAAGGCTTACAAAAGGAACGAGAATCGAATCGAAAGCCATTTTCGTCTTCTATCTCGGGAGGAGGAGGAGCTGCTGCAGAAGCTGACACTGAAAAACTCGATCTCAATGTGGATGAAGATGATGATGAAGGTGCAATTGAGAGCAAAATTGACTTGAACTGAAAGTGAAATAGAAGATGATTTATGGAGAATGTTGAATCAAAATTTGTGTTTTAGATGCTTTTAATGGATTGATATATAATTAGCTCTCCAAAAACATAATTAAGTAGTTGCGCAGCATTACAGATTTGGAGATGACATGAAACAAAAAGCATTCATGATTCATCTCTTCTTCTCCATCAAACTTAAAAAAACCACAACGATACGACATTTAAAGGAAGAAAAAAGACAAGAAAAATTAACTAGATACTGCAAATCGATGAAGTGAAGGCATGGAAATCGACGGGGCCATTTCAAAACAGAGCCCAGAGCTTGTGCATGCCTCGACGGTATACGTTTATTGAACTCCTACTTCTGCTGTGATAAGTGAGGTTCGAGTTGTTCAGAACTGGACGCCGGCGTAAGTCTGGCCGAAGCTCCATCCGGGCGGCGCGACTCCGGCGGATGTGACGCTGTGGCCGTCGCTGGTGGTGATCTTGAATGACAGTGATTGGCCGTCGAGGTAGCTGTTGCTCTGCCAGTTTTGGCCCCAGTTGCGGCTCATCGCCTGCCACCCGGTCCTGGATCCCTTCACCGACACCGCCGCCACGTCGCCGGCGCCGCCGACGTTGGTGATCAGCACCAGGTTGAAGTAGGAGTGGCCGTTGATCGTGAACCTTATCCCCCCTTTCCTCACACACGACACTCTGCGACAAAATTGGACATGATTGATTGAATTTTTCTTTTCTTTTCGATGTTTTAAAAATATTTTGCGTTAGTTTCAATTGTGTTCGTGAATCTTTTAGCACTTTCTTTTCACCTTCTGAATTGAACGGGGACGATGCCGGCTTTGTACTCGGCGATTCGCTGGAACACCGGCTGAGAAAGGTCGAAATGCTGCCGCGGCGGGTTGCACCAGCCGCCGTCGGCGGCGGCGAGGGCGTAGTTGGGCGGGCAGAAGTTGGTGGCGGTGACGACGACGGAGGCGCCGCCAGGGAGGCATCCACCGCCGCCTGCGCACCTGATCTCGTAGCAGGCGCCGCAGCTCCGGCCGCCAGAGAACAGGGCAGTGCTCAGCGCCGCCGTGTTGGTGCCGTAGCCCTGGCTGTAGAGGTTCCCATACCCACAAGCTCCTCCTGTGAATTCCACGATCGTCAAAACTCAAATCAAAATCAGATCTTGATGCCATTGAACTGAAAAAAAAATCGAACTTTGCGAAGATTGTGTGATGAATTACCCATCGTTCCGGCCGCGTCGCCGCCGCCGTAGAAGGTAGCATGAGCAGTGGACCATCCGCCATTGGTGACGGCTCCATGAACATGAAGCACCCTGGCAACGAGGAGGAATGAACAGAGGAAGAAACCAAGCAGGGACTCCATGGCGACGATTAATGAGGAGTGAAGTGAGCGACAGGCAAATCTTCTTATAGATCTCAATAGAGGAAGATTTTGACCTCACAGGTCATCCGAGTTGATATGTGGTAAAATACTTATCACATGAGGTCACGGGGTCGAAATTCAGGATAGTCGAGGTGTAAATCCCCGGTCCCTGTACAACTCACCCCACCTGCCATATGCTCGCTCAGGATATTGTGATTTACCTCCCTTGTGATGACCTTGGGTCGGGTGCGACGGAGGCAATGGGGGTGAGTGATTTCGCCTTTGTCA
Source organism: Zingiber officinale (assembly GCF_018446385.1). Taxonomy (NCBI): domain Eukaryota; kingdom Viridiplantae; phylum Streptophyta; class Magnoliopsida; order Zingiberales; family Zingiberaceae; genus Zingiber; species Zingiber officinale. The sequence continues at coordinate 127,621,811 of NC_055987.1, forward strand.
CATTAATAGAGGAAGATTTTGATTTTGATTTTTTTTCTCTCTCTAAAAAAATCACTTTTAAATTTCATTTTATTTTCTAAAGTTCAGTAAATTGCATTTTAATCCATCATAATTTTAAAAGGCATCTTTGATATCTGTATATCTTTACACACGACTGTGTCGGAGATGGACGTTCTTCCTAGTTTCTCTATCAGGTACATAGACGCTTATAGTAATACACCGGTAGCTCAGGTAAACTCTCAATTTTTTATGCACGTGGATGCGTCAATCAAGTTCACTCAACACGAGCTTATACTATTTTGTACGTGGATGCGTCAATCAAGTTCACTCAACACGAGCTTATACTATTTTGTAGATTGTTAAGAGTTGCTTGCGCTTGGTTTATCTAAAAATCAAGGCTCAATTTAATTGAGTGAGTGATCGACTTTTTAATGTCTTTCTTATGTATTAATCATTATTTTAAAGGTTAATAGTCGTCTGTGATTTACCTCCTCTGTGTTGATCCTGAGACGGATTAACGGGAGCGCTGAGGATGAACGTGTTCATCTTTACCATCATTGTAAAATTTTTTAAGGTCCTCTCGGAAGGTACAGTAGTTCAGGTATGAGCTATTGTCATTATATTTTAGGAACAAAACTCGATGAGTCTCTTTAGGATGATGTGGTGATTAAGATGTGGATGTTGTCATATTAGATCATAAGGTCAAAATTTAGCACGTTCAAGCATGTCTTCCCTCATATTTTAGCCACTGTATTAATGATTAGTAGTTATCCGTGTCGGTTTGGTGACGGATTGATGAAGACGCTAGGGACGAGTGAATCATTTTTTTTTTTTTTACCGGATTATAAAATTTTTCAATGCCCTCCATGTTAGTGTAGTTAGTACATATATAAATATTTACTCCAATAGATATCAGAATCAATTTCTAAAATCTTATTAAATGTCTGTAAAAGGTTAATGCATTAAGATAAAATATCCCCTTCAATTTACTTACCTATATTTGAGGTGGGGTCGTGCTCTTAGGGAGGAACTATATCACTTTCTGTCATTGTAAAGTTTTTCCGTAATGTAAGGGCTAAAAATTATTTTTATTAACTTGGGAGTTAAAAGAGAAAACACTCGGAAAATTTTAGGAAAAAAAAGAAAATTCTTTATAAGTTTTCTTTTTTAAAAAAGAGAGATGGACAGGTGGAAGAAAAGAATCATAAACAATGAACTGAAACTGAACTGAACTGCTCAGTAACAAAACTAAAATTATCTTTCACTTCCTAATTCCAATACTGACTTTGACCCTAATGGCCTGCCTGTCTTCTTAGGCTTACAGATTTCAAGGTGCCCAGGTTTTTGAAACTCGCACAATTTTTGTTTTTAATATAGTTTTTTTTTAAAATTTGTTTCTCCTACAGAAAATAGAAATGCATACATAAAGTTGAAAATAAAAAGTTATCAGAAATACAAATCTGATACCACACACCATAACATACTTCCGTAAAAGAAAAGAAAAGAAAAACAAAACAAAAAAAAACAAGAGAGATGATGGCATGCAAACCCTAATCAACCCCAGTGGGGGACCAAGCCCTAAAGCACACAGCTAGCTAATCAACTCATCATCTCAGTTTCAGGAATAAAATCCACAGTAATTATGATATATTTTATCGTAATAATTAGTTGTCTTAATTAGCTTTACAGGGATTTGCTTTAAGATAATTAATTAGCATGGGATATTGTTTGCTTTTGTATATATATAATAATATATAGAGTATTAGGGTTTGTGATATCTCATGCATGCATGCATGTGGAAGAGTGTTCAGCAGCATTTGACTGTACGTTGGTAAATTTCCTAGAGAGTTTCGTGGCCTTTAGACGTTGCCTTGGGAATCGAATCCTCGAATTTGTTCAAAAGGAAGCTGGGAACGGAAGGTGGCGTCCGGTGGGAGAGGAAGGAGATGAGAGAGGGTCAGTCACACGTGGCAACCGCACGACATTAAAGGAAGAACAGATGGCTGTCAACCTTCCACTTTGGGATCCATGGACACCTAGAGCTTTACCTACCTTTATTTTTATTATATATCAAATAAAAGATACATAATCCACTAAAAAAAAATGGTCTTTATGATGAATTTTACGATAATTTTCTTTTATGAAAAAATTGTTAAAAAAATTTTATGCAAAATCTACCATGAAACAAATTCTACTATGAAAATAATATATATTCACGGAAAATTTTGTCATAAATTTTATTTTCTTCGTAAAATTAGTTGAAATTTTATAACAATAAAAAATCGTCACAAAATTGAGAAACACAGATCTAAGACGATTTTTTTTCTTCTCAAATTCAATGACTAATCCGTTTTTGTCATAAATTTTTCAATGAAAAAAGATTTTATTGTCAAATCTTAAATTAAAATATGATGAATTCGACAACTAGTGAGTGGAAAAGAATTTACAAGAAATTCTATAATTTTTTCTTAATAAACTCATTTTCAAAATCCTTTCCCCTTTCTGTCTCCCACTCACCTTCAACCATAAATCTAAATTATTATTAACAGATGACTCAATTTCCTCACTAACATATGAACTCTTCTATGCTATCTCGAGCTCATCATATTTATTCTATATTATATGAATAAAATTAAAATAAATTTATTGTAACAATAATTTATAAATGTATATATTTTTAATTATTTCAAATCTTTATTGCTTTAGCTTTAGCCCCGATCCAAGACTTATTTTTTTTTGTAAAAATTTTGGTGAAAGTTTCTATGGATGAAGATTTCTTCCCCATATATGTGGTCTAAAAAACACAATTAGAGCTAATGAAATAGTTGCAAGTTAAAAAATTATTAATCTACGTCTATGCTCATTTATATTAATAGAACCTCCTGAAGGTCCACGTTAAGCCGACTAGAGAGGGGTGAGTAGCTCGGACAATAAAGTTAAAAAAATTTCTTACTTTTATCTTGACAAGGACATAATATTAGATAATTTAAGTTAATAACATAAAAAGAAACAATTATATAAAACAAGTAAAGGACAAAAAGGTTTTATTTGGTAACAACCTAAGTAGTTGTTAATCTAAGGCAGTTGAAAGCTCCACTAAAAAAATCTCTTTTGTACAAGCGGAGTAGTCTCTTATAGACTTTGGATGCTCAGAAAAAGCTAGGAAAATAAATACAATGATTGTTGAATACTTTCTAGTTCTAGGGGACTTTTTATAGCATTTTGAAAAAGTTACCATTGCTTGGAGGTGCTTCCAAAAGGATCCAGGATGCTTCCAAGCGAATAAACTTTTATCTGCTTGGCAACTGTTGACCAATGACTCAATCGCGTTGGAGGCGCCTCCAAGGGCTTCAGAGGTGCCTTCGCGCTTATGCTCGAGGCGCCTCCACACAATCGAGGCGCCTCAGGTCTTGTTGACTCCAATAGTCAACCTTAGAGTTGACTTGTTTGGACTTCCTTCACGTCCGTCCGGAGTTGAGCTTCGATCTTCTTCTCCAGCAAGCTTCCTCTTCGGTTTTTTGTCCCTCGAATGCTCTACACACGCCCTTGATCTCATCCGCCGATGTACTCTTCCACAGTTTCTCATCCTTCGAATGCACCAAGCCTGTCGACTCGCTTCTTGTGCCATCATTCTCGCTTCCGGCATCTTCCGTTCAACTTCTTGTGTTCGTAAATTCTTGCACACTTAAATACAAGACATCAAAAAACACATGATCTAACTTAACTCAATTGATTACATCAAAATTAATCTCAGGTGCTTACAATCTTCCTCTTTTTTATATGCATCAATCTGAGTTAAGATTAAGGTTAAACTAACAAGTGAAAAGCAAAAGTATTTAAATTAAACAGATAAATGGCAGATAAATTGCAACTAAGTAAGTGTGACAACTAAACAAAAAACCTCCCCCTAAATAGGGTTGTAAATGAACCAAGCGTTCATGAACAAGTTTGGTGTTCGGTTTGGTAAAAGCTTATTTATGTTCATTCAATATACATAAGATTAATTAAACAAACAACCTTGAACAACTCGTTAAACTAAACAAACAAGCTTGAACACATATGTGTTTAGCTCGTTAACGTTCGTGAACAATGTTCACGAACCATATTCATTAATAAAACTCTTTTCAATATGATAAATAAATAATAAAATAAAATAAATAAATAGATTTAAATTATCAAACTCAATAACCAATTAAACAATTAAAAATTTCAAACAATCAAACAATTTTAAATTGAGAGCTTGATAATATCTAAACGAACCAAGGTCAAACCAAGCTAAAGCCAAGCTTGAATTGAGAGCTTGATAACATCTAAACGAACCGAGCTCAAGCCAAGCTTCAAACAAGTTCAAGCTCATAAAAAATAAACCAAACCAAACTTGAATACTTATTTCAAAAGTTTGGTTTATTTTAAGTTCGGCTCAGCTCGACTTGATTACCTTATCAAATAAGCTCGAACACTCCAAAGCTCGGCTCAGCTCAGCTTGTTTACAACCCAACCCCTAAACTTGATATGTAGTTATTCTTCCCCTTTAATCATATCAAAAATTAAATTTTTGGTATCTGTTTGCATAATATCTAAATTTCTATATTTTTACTAAAATTTTTTTCATATAAAATATTTTTTAAGAGATATTTCTTATATTTACCATAAATAATTTAAAAATTATTTTTAAGTGATAAAAAATTCAAAAAAATTGTCAATATTTCACAAAATCATTCAAACTAGAATAAAATGTTTTACAAAATATATATTTTTATTTTGATTAAATAAATATTTTTTAGCATAAATAATCATTTTCTAAATAAAATGCTCAAAAATAGATTTTGTTATAAAAAATTGTTACTAATTTTTCTAAGCAAATAAAATATAATTTTTATCTAAAAAAATTAAAATTTTCAAAAATAATTTTTTGAAAATTTTTAATTAATAATTTTTTTTACAGTAAAAAAATTATAATAATTCAGATAACGGTCGAAAAATGTTAAAACTTTTTTCTAGAGACAGGGAACATAATATTTTATGAAAAAAAAGTTTTCCAAAATATTTTAATTTTAAAATTTAGTTTGTGGAACAAAAATTCACAAAAAATTAATTACTCATCAAAGAAATTTTATACTAACAAATAATCCATTTGTGCATAAAAAAAAAATTAAACAGAAAACATGAATAGTAGGTAAACGAAATAATTAATTATATCAAACATATTAATAATTAATGCAAATTCAATTTAAGCATACATATAAAAATAATTTAATAGTTTAAAATAGATTTAGGAACCCAATATAGATGTTTACCTACTAGATTAATCAAATATTTTCTTAGAATATATTTTCGTGTCACTTTGCTAATTTGATCCTTGTGAATTCTAAAATATCAATTAAGCTCTTGAAAAATTTAAATTCTCAACATTTGAACATGTATAGTTCTTTTCTAATGTTTTTATCTTATCTTATATTTTAATTTTTCATTTTTAGTACTTTATCATAATGAAGGGGAGCCTTGGCGCAACAGTAAAGTTGTTACCATGTGACCAAAATGTCACGGGTTCGAATCCTGGAAACAGCCTCTTACAAAAAGCAGGGTAAGGCTACGTACAATGAATCCTTCCCCGGGACTATCTTCCCCTTCATCGATACTTATTTCGAACGAGCTTTCATTGTCTTCTTGATGATTCACCATCAGTGCTAACCCAGAGTATTCTTCTAGCTTAGACTTGGATGAGGACTCGTCCTATGTTGCTTTCAACTTCTTGTGCTTGGATCTGCTTGTCCTTTTGTCTTTTTCTTTGTTTTTCAACTTTGGGTAGTTATCTTTCATATATCCTTCTTCTTAGGAGTTGTAGCATCGAATCTTCATTTTACTCCAAAAAAATTTTGTTGCCCATCTCTTGTCAAAATTGTTAGATTTTAAAAATTTTGAAAACTTTCACATCAAAAAGGCTTCTTCATTTTCATCTTCATTGAGAGAAGTTTCAGAGTCTGGTTCATCCCTTTTTTCTTTTAGGATGATGTTTTGACTCGACTCCTTTCTTAGTCCTGTGCATCTAGATTCATGAAGTTCTAATATAAAAAATAAGCTTTCTAACATACTTATCTCTAGATCTTTAGAGATGTACTAGGAGTCGATTATCGATGTCCAATCCGGGGTCCTCAGGAAAGCATTAAGAGCATACCTTAGGGAGTTTCTGTTCGTCATCATTTTTTTGAGATTTGTGAGTCTAGTGATCAGCTCCTTCAGTTTAGCGTGCAGTTTGACAATTGACTCTCCTTCTTTCAGCCAAAGGTTCGTCAGTTGATTCCGAAGCAAGTCCCATCTTGCGAGCTTCACTTCGAAGGTCCCTTCATGAAGCTCTAGAAATTTTTCCTAGAGCTCTTTTGCAGAGTCATAGGCGCCTACCCGATTACCCTCCTGAAGTGGCAATACACACAGGAGATGGAATTCGACCTTCCTGTTCGCTGTGAACTTGTTATGTTGCTTCTTGCTCCATCAAAATTCTTCTAGTTCTCTTCCGTTCTCATCTTTTGGTGCTTTAAAACCGTATTTACTAGTTAGCAAAATTTCAAAATTTGTTTAAAAAGATACCTGTATTTTACGCCTCTAGACAGTAAACTCTCCCTCGAACTTTGATGGGTGGATGCATGTTTTGACCATTGTCTGCTTTGCTTTAAGCGGCAGTTAGTCCTTCTTAAATAGTTGGGCTTTGATACCAATTGAAGGTCTACATTAGGCCGGCTAGAGGAGGGAGGGGGGAGGGTGAATAGCCCTGACAAGAAAGTTAAAAATTTCTTTTGCTTTATCTTAGCAATTTACATACAAATCTTCTCCTATTGGTGATCCTAGGGGTAGTGTTTCTACGAAGCAATCTCCTACGTATAAATCATCTCTCAACCGACATTAATCCACAAGAATTAGCATATACTCCCATGTCTGAAGTATCTTCTAAAGCTGCAGAATAATCCTCACACTCAACATCATCAAAAATATCTAGAAATAAATCAATATCAGAAAAGAAATCCATACTGCTCAACTCCTCTAAGATATTCATACTAAGAATAGAATGATCTTCTCTTGGGTGCTTCATGGCATCAAGAATACTAAACTGGACCACTGTGTCTCCTATCTCCATAAAAAGTGTCCTCGCATGAACATTAATCTTTGTCCTTGCAGTTTTTAGGAATGGTCGCTTAAGAATAAGTGAGGATCTATTGGCCAGATAGTCTTCCTCCATATTTAGGATATGAAAATCTATAGGGAAAGTAAGTTCTCTCACCTTAACTAATATATCTTCAATAACTCTAGTTGGATGAGTCTGACTGCGGTCAGCTAACTGAATAACAATCCTTGTAGGTTGTAATGGTCCAATCCCTAAAGTCTGAAAAATTAATCTTGGCATGACATTAATTGGAGCTCCCAAATCTAGCATAGCATTCTCAAATAGATTGCTCCCAATCTCACAAGGCACAGTGAATACTCCAGAATCTTCACATTTCTGAGGTATTGGTTGAATAAGTGTTGATACATTCTTTCCCATACTAATCAACTCATTTCCCTTCAATTTCTTTTTATATACACAAAGATCCTTTAAAAACTTTGCATACTTGAGAATTTGTTTAATCATTGTGAGTAAGGGAACATTTACATTTACCTCCACCTTGCTAAATAAATTCACAAGCTCTTAAAATTCTCTAGCCTTTTCCTCCTCTACATTTTTCCTTAGTTGTACTTTACGTTGAGGAAAGGGTAAACGAATGTTTGGCTCGACAACTTGCTGTGCTGGAATTACTGTTGGATTTTCTGTTGGAATTGCAACTGGTTCAGCTGGAATGGAGCTGTTGGAATTTCCCGGATTCATGCGACTCTTCTCTTGTTCTTGAACTAAAATCATTGGATCAATATGAATGGGGTTTGAGCTTGAGTTTTGATAGAAGTCAATTGCTGAAAAGTCCAAATCATGGTTGTTTGAGGCTATTCGAGGGATGCTGGAATCTGGAAAAGGAATCACTGGAAATTTTTCAGCAACATCAGTTCCTCTTAAATCCTCACCTGAAATTTGTCTTCCACTTCTCAAAGTTAATGCACTAACATTACCCTTAGGATTATGTGTTGATTGAGAAGGCAATTGACTTGATCCTTAAGCTTTCATTTAATTAATGTTGGAAGCCAATTGTCCAATCTGCTTCTTAATATTTTGCAAGGTAGAATCAGTTCTTTGCTGATGTTGTTGCTGCTGCAATAATTGTTGCATCATTTCCTCCATCCTAGCTTAATGTGCATCTGAATTTGAAGTGTTGGAGCTTCCTTGAGTCAAACTTAGTCTTGAAGGAGCTGAAAGTGCTTGCTAATTTTGATTATGCCCTTGCTGAAAATTCTGTTGTTATTGATTGTGCTGAAATGGGAACTTATTTTGTTGATTATACTGAAAATGATGTTGATACGGCTGCTGCTAGAATGCATGTTGATTATGCTAAATTTAATTCTGAGCAGGTTGAAAAGGTATCTGAAAACCTTAAGATTGCTAGCAATTCTGACTAGAAGTTGATTGTTGATAGAATGCATTCTCATATTTCAAATTTGGATGATCTCTCCAGCCAAGATTATAAATAGAAGAATGAGGATCATATTTTATAAATTGAGCTCTAGAAAATGCTGCTAATGACTTATCTTGATGAAGATTGGGACATAATTCTGAATTATGATCTTGGCTCGAACAAATACCATAAACTCCCCTTGATTGATATGGAAATTGTATATTTGGAAGTAAAGATGTTTGGCTAGCATTGCCCAATGCCAATTGCTTCACCAAAGATGTTAACTCCAACAATGAGTTCCTTATCTTCTTTTGTTCTAATTTGAATCTCTTCAACTCCTCTTGCAGTTAATGTCCTAGCTACTTCTAAATTATTGTGAATTCTCTGCCATATTAGAAATAAGCTCTCTAGTTTGCTCTGGAGTTTTGTTTACTGAAGCTATAGATAACAAACCCTTATAGAAGTACTGTACTAATAATTGCTCACTTATCCGGTGCTGAGGACAACTGGAATATAATTTATTAAATCTCTCCCAACAATTATACAGTGTCTCTCCCACTACTTGTTGAATCCTATAAATACTCTTCCTAATAGTTACGGTTCTTGAAGCTGGAAAGAATTTCTCCAAGAAATCCTTCTTCTTCATATCAATCCACGATGCAATATATTCAGGTGGCAAATAGTACAACCAATCTTTTGCTACTCCCGTTAAAGAAAATGAAAAAACTGTTAGCTTGATATCCTTTACTGAAATACCCTATGGCTTTATGGTAGAACAAATTACATGGAACTCATGTAAATGTCTATTTAGGTCTTTTCCATATAATCCTTGAAATTTGGATAGCAAATGGATCAGTCCCGATCTCAACTTAAAGTCTTTTGCTAAATCTAGATAAGTGATACATGAATACTTGAATGTCTCATCAGGAGCTGCAAGCTCCTTCAGAGTCCTATTATGTTCTCCATGGAAGTATCAAAGTGTGAAGAAGTATTATTAGAAACTTCTGAGGATTTCTCCTAAATTCTCAAAGTCTTGAAAGTTCTTTCAATCTCTGGATCTAACTCAAATAATTTGTCTTTTGAAATCCTGATCATAAAAACAAGTCAAACTGAGAATACAAGTAGATATTCAATAAAATCAAATAGGATGCAAAACAAGAAAATGAAACTATGCACAATCTAAAATCAAAGACACACTACTAGTGGTTCCTCGACAATGACGTCAAAATTTGATGTTAACTATTTTGCATGTCACATAACACTTCAAATTACTTTAATTATTGAAACCCATATAAACTCAAGGGTATAGTTATAATAAGGAGTCTCAAGTCTGTTGGTGCAATATCCCTCAGGTCAAGGTTGACCTGGGTAACCAAGCTGAGTCTTGGTTTGGGTTTAGATGTTTGACAATAAGATATTGATTGAAGAAGAGTCAAGTAGGTCAAGGTTGACTGGATACTTGACTGGGAAGTCCTAACTGGGATGTTAGGCAAAATGAAAGACCTAGTGAGTGAAGCTAGGCAGTATGAAAGTTCTGGTGAGTGAAGCCAGGCAGAAGAAAAGTCCTGGTGAGTGAAGCCAGGCAGAAGGAAGTCCTAGTGAGTGAAGCTAGGCAGATGGAAATCCTGGTGAGTGAAGCCAGGTGAAAGTCCTAGTGAGTGAAGCTAGGCAGATGGAAAACCCTAGTGAGTGAAGCTAGGTGAAAGTCCTGGTGAGTGAAGCCAGGCAAGGGAAAATCCAGATGGATCAAGGAGGATCGGACATCTGGTGCTGGGAAGTCCAAGTAGGTCAAAGGATTGACCGGATACTTGGCACAGAGAAAAGTCCAAGTGGGTCAAAGGGATTGACCGGACACTTGGTAAGGGAGTCCTAGCAGGTCAAGGGAGTGACTAGATGCTAGGCATGACATACCAACAGGTCAAGGTTGACCGGATGTTGGTTTGGGATGTTTAGGACTTGGTTTTGGACAAAAACCAAGTGCTGGATCGATCAGTGGATCGATCCAGGCTCTGGATCGATCAGTGGATCGATCCAGACCTGTCCCAGCGAACAGAGAGCTTCTGGATCGATCCGTGGATCGATCCAGAGGTCCCAATCGATCAGTGGATCGATTGGGACGCGGCTGCTTCGCGCGATAAGCGCTGGATCGATCCGTGGATCGATCCAGGCGCGTTTCCAGAGCACAGAGGCGCTCTGGATCGATCCGTGGATCAATCCAAAGCCTCCCCGATCGATTGGGAACATTCGAATCGATCGGGATCCGACCGTTGACATCGTTTATAGCTGCAGGCGTTCGATGGCTGCGGGTATCTCTTCACGATTTCATCTCAGATCTTCGCCAGCTCCTCCACAGCGCTCTCAAAGATCATATCGCCAGTTCTTGAAGGATCTTGGAAGCTTTCCAAGTCAAGAGGCGGATCAAAGGCAAGAAGAGAAGCTAGGGTTAGGGTTTTCTGTACTCATTGTAAGCTTTGCGCTTGTATTTTGTTTCCCTTTCCTTTCTTCTTGTACGGAGAGTCTTGTAGGGCTTCTCCGCCCTCGGTAGTTACCGAAAAGGAGTGTTTTCATAGTGGAGGGTGCGTGCGTGGTGTGGATCCTTGGACTAGTCACCTCTTGTGAGGTGGATACCAAGTAAACCAACCGTGTTAGCGTTGTTGTATTTGTTTCTGTATTTTCCGCTGCACATCTTTGAAGGAACAAGCAACGCCGAGCACCGAGCGAACGCGACGAGCTATTCACCCCCCCCCCTCTAGCTACTTTTGGTCCTAACAAGTGGTATCAGAGCAAGGTTGCTCTTCACCGGAATCATCGCCGGAAGGGTCAAGCATATCAAGAAAAGCTAGAGGGTGAAGAAGTTGGAGCAAATTCTTCAAGTTCAAGACTTTATCAAGCTCAACTTCAAGATGCAATTCCAAGATGGACTTGGATTTGACACAAGGGTGGCTCCACCATACACTTCTACGAGTTTCGATTCTTGGAAATCAAGAATCGAAAATTTTCTTATGATGGAGATAGAGCAATGGTTTGCTCTAATGGAAGGCTTCAAGGCTCCAAGAAATTCAAAGGGCAAAGTTCTAAAGAAAAGCAAATGGAGCACGGAACAAGTCCAAAGGTGCGAGGCAAATGACAAAGTGACCAAGCTTTTGGTCAATTTATTGCCAAGCACCATTCTTTGCAAAATTGGAGAAGTTGAAGATGCAAAGGAACTTTGGAGCAAATTGGCTAAGCTTCATGAAGAGATCCCCTCCACTGCACAAGAATCCAGAGAGGGTGACTCTTTGGAGCAAGACCAAGAGGAGGACTCCGAGGTTGAGAGATACTCAACCTCCGAAGAAGAGGAAATCCAAGAAGCTTCATCCTCAAGGGAATGCAACGAAGGGAACAAGGAGGGAGCATACTCCTTGTTTCATATTCAAGATGATGAAGCCTCCACCTCTAGGATTGAGGGGGAGCAATCCTTGGTGACACCGGATCAAGAAGAAGAAGAAGCTTCTACATCCGGGTCAAGAGAAGAAGAGGAGGAAGAAGCTTCTACCTCCACAAGTCAAGAAAAATCAAATGGAGGAGAATCAAGGTCCGATCAAGAGGAAGCTTCTACCTCCGGATCCAAAGAAAAAGATGCCACCCCTACAAGCAAAGGTATAAATATTTCAATTAATAATAAAAATCATATAATATGTTTTGAGTGTAGGGAACATGGGCACTATAAGAGCAAGTGTCCCAACTTGGCCAAGAAGAAGGGCCAAGTGGCACAAAAGGGCAAGGAGAAGCCCAAGGTGACCACCCCCGGGACAAAGAAGAGCAAGGAGCACATTGTGTGCTTCTTGTGTCAACAAAAAGGGCATTATCGAAGTCAATGCCCCAAGGGGAAGAAGATGGTCAAGGCTCAAGGAGGCACTAGTCAAGGGGGAGCCTCCAAGGTAAAAAGGAAGGTAACTTTCATTGAGCCTATTCCTTTGCAAAATGGTAAAAAGCATGCTAGGTCAAATTTTTATCATTTTAATGCGATTTACCATAAGAATAGGAAGCATGAGGGCTTTAAGGAAAAGCATGTGGCCCTACATGCCAAAACTACTATCCCTAAGGCTAGGAATGTAGGTAAAAACCTAGGCAAGAACACTAAGGATAATAGATACAAGCCCAAGAATAAAAATGCTCATGGATCAAATGAAAAATCAAAAACTAAGGACTTAGTGATAGAAAATCAAGTCTTGAGATCAAGGCTTGATAAAATGGAAAAGACCCTAAAAAGGATGGAAAATATCCTATTAGGGCAAAATGAGCATAACCTAGGTTTAGGGGTACAAAAGCCATCCAATGGCCATAGAGATTTGGGATACAAACCAAAGGCTAAGAAGGATGTGTCCTCTTACCATAGAGTTCCATATAGTTATGGAACAAACCCTAGGTCTAGTGGTCAAGCCAAAAATACTAAGGAAGTCATCCCTAAGAGTACTTTTGCAACAAATGTGACTAAGACTTCTAAGAAGTCTAAGAAAGTCACAAACAAGGTCACAAGGGAGGCTATCCCTAGAGTTGACCTAGAAAATGTGACCAAGGCTTCTAAGAAGCCCAACAAGGTCACTAGGAAGGTATCTAGGGAAGTTATCCCTAGTGAGTACCTAGAGCATCCAAGGAGCACCAATAGGTGTTGGGTTCCTAGGAGCATCTTCTCTACCTCATAGATGGGTTAGAGAGTGTCAACTCCGATTAGAAGGGTAGTTAACCCAACTTTGAGGAAATTGACACTCAAGGAGCATTTTCAGGGTTTTTGTTAACCTTTGAAAATGAAATGGAATTATTACTTTCTCTTTGAAAGAGTAAAATGTGTCTAATGGTGGAAGAATTGATTTTAATCTTAAATGGCACATATTGGGAAATTCATAAGAACTATCAAGTTGGGATTTTGGTATGTTCTTAGGCAATTTAAGGCAATCCGAGCCTTAATTTAAAAGTGCTACTCTTGTGGAAAAATGGAATATGCCAACATTTGAGGAATATGCTTAATTTTAATTGGCATAAATTAATCAAGGGAATAAGAAATGCAAACTTAGGCTTTGGCATTTTCTTGAAGCACTTTAGGGCAATCTAGGTTTAAGTTGTAAGTTTAGCTAAGACTTTAAGGATACTTAGATAGTTAATCTAGGTATATTTTATTTATGCTAAACCTTGCCATGATTGTTTGCCCATCATATGCCATGACATCATGTCTATTTTTGCATTCATGTTTTATTATGAAAAATCCAAAAATACCATGTCATGACATTCATACATCATGTAGTAATAGGATATTTTCTTTTGAAAATTATTTTCTGTTGATGTATGCCATAACATAATCATGCGTTAAGTTTAATTCCTTGTAATTAAGGACAAATGGCATTTAACGGCACTTATTGACAAGTGACATCCTAGGTAGATGTCTAATATTTCTAAAATGCCTAGATAAAAATGCATGATCCCTAGATTAGGGCAAAAACCAAAATCTACATCTCACAAAGACCTCTAAGGTGACTTGTATGTGTTTTAGTGCATATTATATACAAGTGAGATGTTAGGATGATGAACAAAGCTCAAGATGTTGATTTAGTGCATTCCTTTGAGTTTTAAATTCATCAAAACACATAGTTATGTGTTTTCCCATCATTGGGAAAGCTAATATACAAGTCATGTGTATTATGCCCAAGGAACATGATGGGATATTGGTTTTGAAAATGTTTTTGGAAAACCTTGGTGAAGGCTATCTTTTGATAGTAATCACCATTGAATAGTTAGACACAAACTTGAAGAAAAACACTAAAGTTTTTGCAAGTTTTCAAGGTTGTGTCAATCTTTGAAAATATGATGTATTTTCATAGAAAGCTATTTTTCCATGATTAAGTATGCCCTAAATAATGTCTACACGAAATTTCATAATTTTTAGATTTTTGTAGAATTTTCTAGGGGTTTCTGAAGTTGACTGAAATCGAATTTCAGCAACTATCAGAGCTCCGATCGATCCATGGATCGATTGGAGTTCCTGAATCGATCCATGGATCGATTCAAACGGCAATTCCCGCGAGCAGAAGCTCGCTGGATCGATCAGCCGATCGATCCAGGGAGTCTGAATCGATCGATTCAGAAAGGTTCAATCGATTGGAACCCAACTCCAATCGATCCAAGTTGCTGATTTTGGCTGGGAAGGCCTGATTTCAGCATCTTTGAACCTCTTTGAATCTAGGTAACCATTCCAAACCCCTTAAATACATCTGTATACATACAAAGGGTGTTTTCATGTTGAAAACAAGGATGGATTGGTTAACGAAGACTAAGTAGAAGTTTAGGTTGAGGTTGTTTCAAATTTTGAATATTTGAACCTCAAAACTTCTAAATTTGGGTTTCCTAAAGGTTTAGGGATTCCAAGTCATTGTTGGTGCAATGACAGAAGTTACCACCATGTCTTTAGGGGGAGGGACTCTTTAAAGACATGAAAATTATTTTTCATGAACCTTGGAAGGTGGTTAACCGTCTGTTGTGAACTTGCTCAAGGTTGAGCATTTAAACTTGAAATGGGGAGAAATGGGGAGTGGATATCCTCATTATTTCAAGTGGACACTCATGTGGTAGATAAGGCTCAAGGTTGGGTAGTTGTCTACATTGAGGGAGAAGTTAAGGATAAATGAAGGGTATGAGACCTTCATTATCGTGTTGATCACAACGAGTGATGTTGTGAACAACGATGAGCAACTCTTCAGGGGGAGAGTCTTCAACAAATGGATTTGTTGAAGTGTGCCTAGAATTGGAGCATAGGTTGATGTGTGTCCAACGATGGGTTGATGTGTGCCAATAGGGGGAGAATGTATGGTTAAGCTTAGTCCTTCATTACCTATGGGAAGGTCATAGGGGGAGAATGAAAGGACTCATGAAAGGGAGTAAGTTAGGCTTTCATTACCTAGAGGGAGTTTGCCCTCTTAGGGGAGAATGAAGAGCTTAATTTATGCTCTCATTACCTAGTGGCATGAAGAAGGAGGCTATGGGATTAGCCTAACTTACATATGGGATTGTAAGTGTTATTGTGGTATTGTCAAACATCAAAAAGGGGGAGATTGTTGGTGCAATATCCCTCAGGTCAAGGTTGACCTGGGTAACCAAGCTGAGTCTTGGTTTGGGTTTAGATGTTTGACAATAAGATATTAATTGAAGAAGAGTCAAGTAGGTCAAGGTTGACTGGATACTTGACTGGGAAGTCCTAACTGGGATGTTAGGCAAAATGAAAGACTTAGTGAGTGAAGCTAGGCAGTATGAAAGTTCTGGTGAGTGAAGCCAGGCAGAAGAAAAGTCCTGGTGAGTGAAGCCAGGCAGAAGGAAGTCCTAGTGAGTGAAGCTAGGCAGATGGAAATCCTGGTGAGTGAAGCCAGGTGAAAGTCCTAGTGAGTGAAGCTAGGCAGATGGAAAACCCTAGTGAGTGAAGCTAGGTGAAAGTCCTGGTGAGTGAAGCCAGGCAAGGGAAAATCCAGATGGATCAAGGATGATCGGACATCTGGTGCTGGGAAGTCCAAGTAGGTCAAAGGGATTGACCGGATACTTGGCACAGAGAAAAGTCCAAGTGGGTCAAAGGGATTGACCGGACACTTGGTAAGGGAGTCCTAGCAGGTCAAGGGAGTGACTAGATGCTAGGCATGACATACCAACAGGTCAAGGTTGACCGGATGTTGGTTTGGGAGGTTTAGGACTTGGTTTTGGACAAAAACCAAGTGCTGGATCGATCAGTGGATCGATCCAGGCTCTGGATCGATCAGTGGATCGATCCGCACCTGTCCAGCGAACAGAGCTTCGGATCGATCCGTGGATCGATCCAGAGGTCCCAATCGATCAATGGATCGATTGGGACGTGGCTGCGCGATAAGCGCCGGATCGATCCGTGGATCGATCCGCCGCTCGATCAGAAGCTCGGATCGATCCGTGGATCGATCCAAAGCCTCCCGATCGATTGGGAACATTCGAATCGATCGGATCCGACCGCTGACATCGTTATAGGCCGCAGGCGCTCGATGGCTGCGGTATCTCTTCACGATTTCATCTCCCAGCTCCTCCTCAACGCTCTCAAAGATCATATCGCCAGTTCTTGAAGGATCTTGGAAGCTTTCCAAGTCAAGAGGCGGATCAAAGGCAAGAAGAGAAGCTAGGGTTAGGGTTTTCTGTACTCATTGTAAGCTTTGCGCTTGTATTTTGTTTCCCTTTCCTTTCTTCTTGTACGGAGAGTCTTGTAGGGCTTCTCCGCCCTCGGTAGTTACCGAAAAGGAGTGTTTTCATAGTGGAGGGTGCGTGCGTGGTGTGGATCCTTGGACTAGTCACCTCTTGTGAGGTGGATACCAAGTAAACCAACCGTGTTAGCGTTGTTGTATTTGTTTCTGTATTTTCCGCTGCACATCTTTGAAGGAACAAGCAACGCTGAGCACCGAGCGAACGCGACGAGCTATTCACCCTCCTAGCTACTTTTGGTCCTAACAAAGTCATATTTTTTTCAGGGAATACTAATTGTGTGTGTAAATTCTAGATTTAAAACTATTTTTTTGGGTTTTCTTATCACACTTTGGGAAATTGGTTTTGGTTAAACTAAAAGTAAATATATGAAAGTTATGTAACCAAAGAATGATAAATCATGCTAACTAGGAATAGAAATGTTCTACAATTTTACTAATAATCAAACAATATTAAGCTCTTCTTTAGTAAACTCTAGAGATCAAATTCAAATCAATTAAGATATCTCCCACTGAATTAAATGAAATAAACCCGGAACTCAATCAACCAATCCACAAAACTTAAACTCTAGCTCTCATGAAACACGATCATCTCAACAAGTTAGCAATAATAAAATTTAGATTCCATGCATTCACTAAACTTGAACTAAAGATTTCAGACACTAGCTGAATCAATTGACAACTCAAGTGAGAACATACAACATTAAAATCTCCCAATGTCAATGCAATATTAGTCAAGAAACTATAAAGAATTTGCTTTGGAATTAAGCTAGTGAATGCAGTTCTAAAGGTTTCCAGATTCTAATAATAGATTAAGGAAAAGAAAATCATAGAATCTTCAAAATCTGCTTCCGAAGGCATCAGTAAAACCTATTCCAACTTGTATCCCTAATTTCAGAACTCCTCGACAATTCAAATTGTAGCAAATCTAGCTCAACACATCAAATGTTTTTGAACTTAAGAAAAGATTTCAAACCGACTCAGTAATTGCAATAGGAAATTGAACACAGAAATTCAAACTAAAAAAAAAACTAAACTGCGAATGAAAGAATTCAGATCATTAGATCTGAGCCATTTAGATTAAAATTATATGTAAAGAAAATGTTCCACAACTTAAATTGAAATTATACTCCTTCTCTCTGTAGTGACACAAAGATGCTCTTGGAGACCTCCCTTCAAGCAATCGCCTGAGAAAATCCAAGCTCCCAGCTTGTACAAACGACTCTAACAACTCCTGGGTACCTCCCTTCAAGCTCGTGATTGGCTGACACACTCAACGCACGATGAATCAGAGTATTGTAACTGGTACTTGCTCACTTGATCGATTGATCTGATCGATTCAGGAGTCGCGAGTAGAATGACAGATGAAATGGAATTGAAAATGTCGGTAAAACTCCGCTGTCATCTCTGTTGGAAGTGGAAACTGTAGATCAAAGAACCTCCCTCTGATCCGCGGCGAGGTAGGGGAAACACAAGAAACAAAATCGCAATTAGAGAAACTCTGCCTGATGCACTCTTCCCTTTAGGCGATGGCCACTAGTGGCTCGATGTTCGTTGTAGATGAAGAAAGTCGATTCTCAGATCTGGAAGTGAAGCGGGGCTCCGCGATGGTGCTCGCAAGAAGAAATTAGCATGGTGAACAGTGGCGAAGCCACTGTTCTTCATGCCAGGATCAAGCTTTTAAACTCCCATTGAATTGGTTCAGCTGGCTCAAGTTGGGTTCAGTTGGTTCACAAGGTTTGGATTCGAATTACGAGCTGGCTGCAATTGGTTGAACCTGAATGCAATCAATGAGTCCAATCCTACAAAACCCAATTACATTTGTAAAGTAAAATGTTGTTAAGAGTAATAAATGTGGTTAGCTCAAATCAATCCTTGCTTAATAAAACCAACTTGCAAATCAATTTCTCATTCAAAATAGTCTCTATAACTAGACAATTCCTGCAAAATAAAATGCCACATAAACACATCATCACCAAACATCTGGTCCTCCAAACCTGTTTGGACTTTCTCTGATCCTGCTTAGTGCTTGATCAATTTAATCAACTAAGACTTTCCTACAACATCAAGTTAGCACAATATATATAAAATAGTAACATAAAATAGCATTAGTAGGGTCACACATGCTTGAAATTCACTTCTCCAAAACTTCTTATTACCTAGGGTTACCTCCCCCTAGGGTTTTCTATTGTTTAGTTTTACTCATTAGGATTTTCACCACCTAGCTTCACTCACTAGAGTCTATCTTCACTCACTAGGACTTTCATCACCTAGTTTTACTCATTAGAGTCTAGTTTCACTCAATAGGGTATAGCTTCACTCACAAGGGTCTAGTTCACTTACTAAGACTTTCACCGTCTGACTTCACTTACCATAACTTTCATCACTTAGCTTCACTCACTAGGACTTAGCTTCACTCACTAAGAATTTCACTACCTGGCTTCACTCATCAAGGCCTAGCTTTACTCATCAGGACTTCCATCACCTAGGGTTACCTCCCCCTAAAATTTTTCCTTGCGTAGAGTTGACTCCTCCAAGACTTCTCACTTGGCCAACCTCAGTTAGGACTTCCCTTGCTAGTCATATGGTCCTGACTAGATTTCTTTCACATCCAAACATCAAGTCCCGTTTGGATCAACCCTTAGTCAAACTGACTAGACTTAGGTACATTGTCAAATATCGAAACCCTAAAGGATGATTGCACTAACAGTTATATGTCAAGATGATTTGAATTGATTATCTCAAGCTATCGCCCTAACAAGCCAATTACCAACTTCATTCGAGCTCTTTATGGGATTACATGAGCCAGTGGGAATGTAGTGTCCGAGACAATCTATTGTCGAGTCGTTAAGTGCTCCGAGTACTAAGTTCGTGAAGCCAATGCTAAATGCTCGGGATGGACACCAAACAAACCTGAAGCCTAAGTTCGAGTGGGTTGTGTGAGGAGCATCGCCCGAGGAACAAAAACAACAAGTCTTGTAGCAAGACAATCTCTTTAAAACAAATTCGTTCCCTCTAGCAGTGCTAAGAAGTCATGCTTGGACATTTGTTTTCCGAGATAAAATGGTGATACCACTAACATAACATACAGATTATCATAGTGAACTGAGTGTATGCCTAAACACTATCACAGATATCCGTCGAGTAAAAAATTGCTTGATAGAAAGAAAGAAGAACAAAAAATGAGAGTATCAAGTGGAATGATCTCTCGTCTTTTTTTGTTAATAATCTCTCTTTGTTTTTTGTTCAAACTTTCTTTACTTGATTCCTCCTCTCATAAGGCTGTCACTCTTGAGTAGTACGTAACAAGTCATCTATGTAGCTTGATCATCAAGCTTGAGTAACAAGCCAAAGTGCGTATTTGAGTAACCAGTCAAGCCGGTCTTGAGCAAGAGGGTAGATCCTCTGGTCCGCTTTTTGTGAACCAGGGGAGGACCGACCACTTACATGTATTAGTGGGGAGTCATGGCCCCCACCTATTTTATAGGTGGGTACCATGACTCTCCACTAATACATATAAGTGGGTCCTCCTCTAGATCGCAAAAAGCTGACTAGAGGATCTGGGCTGCATGAGCAATAAGCTAAGCATGTGAAAGAGAATGGTGACAAACATTAGCTCACGTGGACACATTATGACTCGATAGATCCGATACGAACATTTGCATTTACAATAGAATCTTGGTTAATTTAGGGTTTGGATTCGCATGCCCTTCTACTCTAAATATCAACCACTTCTCGATGTCATCCAACTCACAATATGAACTAATATCTTTTTCATAGTAGAGCAGTTTTTTCCATCCATCACTTTATTCATTCACATTTTTCAATAATATTTTCTGTTAAGAGTGTCAAAAATAAATCTGATCTGATGACCCAATCCGAATCGATATGAATAAAATCAAGTTCGAGTTAAGCATTTTCAAGTTCAGGTTGTTGGGGTTGCAAGGTTGCAAACGTAGTCTCACATTAAAAATGCATGAGAAAGATCATGGGTTTATAAGAGAAAAATATCTCCATTAGCATGAGACCTTTTGGGAAGAGCTCAAGAACAAAACCATGAGGGCTTAGATCTAAAGTGGGCAATATCATACCATTGTAGAGATATCTAAATTCTTTTCGATTCTTCAATTGGTATAAGATCCTGGACTGCCAGAAGGTTAGACACCAGGCAGGAAGTCCTAGTAGGTCGGGTGGACCAAGGGGCAGGAAGACCTGGTGGGTCGAGGATCGAATGTGGAAAGCCTGTGGTCCTTTGTTTTGGGGGGAGGGGGAGATTGTTAGGGTTGCAAGATTACAAATATAGTCTCACATTGAAAACATATGGAAAAGATCATGAGTTTATAAGAGAAAGATATCTCCATTGGCATGAAACCTTTTGGGAAGAACCCAAGAACAAAATCATGAGCGAGGTATCTAATTTTTTTTCGATCCTATACAGGTCAGGTTCGAATTAGAGGATTTTCGGATTGGATCGGGTCAAGTTCGGGTTAACTTGGGTTGAAACGGATTGACCAAAATATAGGGTTTAGTGGATCTTTTAGGGTTAAATCAAATTTTATTTTGAAAATTAAGATATTTTTATGTATATTAATATCGATGTTAATATGATAATGATGGAATATTGAGATAAAAGTGAAGAATTTTAAGGAAAATAGTTAAAAAAAATCGTTTTGAATCAAATTTTCAAATTATCTGAGTCGGAATCAGATTGATCGAGTTCAAATTCAAATTTAAAAATTTCAAGTTGAATTCAGAATCAAATTGAGTTAAAAAAAATTCAATCTAATTCAACCATCCGAATTGACACCACTATTTTATGTCAAGTTATGTGGTTCGGGGTAGCATCAAAAGTTGATAAAACTGGTGTCATTTTGGCAATTCTGAAACATTGGGGCCATTTAGAAAATGGTAAATTCAGAGGGGTAAAAATGAAATATATATTTATAAATTTACAAAATTCCAATTTTTTTGGGCCTCCGCCATCTACTCTGGTTAATGGCTCCGGTTCCTGTTTAATCGAGAGCGAGGAGAGAGAGAAAGAGGAAACCGAGCAAGGGGATGAGAATCCATTTCCCAAGAGCAGAGACTCTATTTGGAATCGTCCTGTGCCTCTAGGTATGTATTCTTCGATCGAACTCTTCCTCGATTTCAATTGCATTGGGGATGTTTGTCGTTTCGTTTTCCTTTTCCGTTTCGAATCGAAAGGGGAAAACTTTTTAGGCGATCGGAAAATGTCGTCTGATGTTCTCCCGATCTTGGCAGTTGCAGCGTGTATCGATTCTTTTCACATAGGGCTATTTCCAAATCAATCAAGCTTCACTCTTTCTTCTGCCACAAACAGAATATGTTTGTTTCTGGGACGATTTTGTAATGATCCGATGGAAAAGAAAGATTCTTTTTATTGCGTTCTAGAGTTTGATTTTTTGATTGATGGATCAACTTTACTCCGTGTAAGTTTGGATTGGATTTCCATTTTTGCAGAGGAGTTGTGAATGATGATGTCAAAGATGAGCGAGCACATTGAACAGATCAATGAGATGATCCGTGAGTTCAGGGGTTCACCATCGTCTTCAGATTCGGAAAGTGAGAAGCCTTCTTCTCACAATTCACGGAAGAAGCATTTATTTGGGAGGAAGGAACCAATCCATGCCTTACTCGGAGGAGGAAAGTGTATGTTTCTATTGTCATCACAACATTTATTTACAGCGTGTATCAGTTTTATCCTTGGAATTGAATTTTCCTATTCACTTCTTGTGCAATTGCTAGAGTAAAACAAATAATGTTATTGTGGATTAATGGAGGCTTAAAGATATAAGGATTGGGAAACATGAACAATATAGCAATCTTTCACTGATGGAAAGAAGATGAATTGGATCAGGATCAATTTTAAGTTAAAAGGAAATTGTGGAAATATATTCTTGGTGTGTGTGGATAATCACTGACTAAACATGGAGCTTCTTGGTCTTTTAGTCAATTCAAGGTAGAATTTCGACTTTCTTAGATTTTGTTTTGAAACAAGCATTTCACAAATACAATAGTTGTTGCCTTGCCAGTGGATGTTATAGATTTTCTTGCTTGGAGAATTAGTCGATCGAGTTAGTATTAACTTAGTCTCTTGTTTGCTAGTAGGTATCAGTGCGGCCTAAATTTTCCATTAATCACATACACTAGTTCAGTGAATACATCCTGATTTATGACTTTGTTTTTCTTTCAGCCGCTGATATTATTCTATGGAGGAACAAGCAATTGTCTGGAAGCATACTTGCTGGAGTTACTGTCATATGGCTTCTTTTCGAATGGATTGGATATCATCTATTGACTTTTATCTGCCACTCTCTTATACTTACATTGGTTGTGTGTTTCCTTTGGTCTAGTACAGCATCTTTTGTCAATAGGTAATTAAGCCAAAATATGTTCTCTTGGAACAGCAATCTGATAAGAGTTTGAATTGCCTCATGATGTTTTCCTAACTCATGGTGTTAGGTCTCCACCAAAATTTCCTGAAATTATTATACCTGAGGATGCATTCTTATGGATAGCGCATGTGGTAAGACATGAAATGAATGAAGCATTTGCAACTTTTCGATATGTCGCTTCCGGGAAGGACTTAAAGAATTTTTTGAAGGTATGTTCTCTCTTTTCTTCTTCTTGGCTTTCTTCATTTTGTCGGCTTCAAATTTTTCATCGAAAAAGGTATTTCGTAGGTGATTGGAGGTCTGTGGATCGCATCAATAGTGGGTAACTGGTTCAGTTTCTTGACGCTTATATACATCGGTCAGTTTCTTAATTCTTCTGTTCTAAATTTCACAATTTTACGACTCAAAATATAACTATCTTGGATCTTGAATGGGGCCAGTCTTTATGCTTGTGTATACGGCTCCAGTCCTGTATGAGAAGTATGAAGACCATGTCGACGCAGCTGCTCAGAAGGCGATCCGTAAAATTAACAAGCACTACGCAGTCCTCAACAGAAAGGTACTGCAGAAACTTTCAGGGGCACCTTGTTCCAGCAAGAAGCAGAACTGAGTCAATCTCTTCGACGTCTTTTTTACAACGAGTAATCTTCAGAACAAATGTGTAGATTGCATTACAGGCTATTGTTTGCATAGAGATTGTTAGTAGATGCTTGATTTCAAGCAAATGCATTCTTTCAACTTTCAGTTGCATTCTTTTATTTCTTCACAAAAGAAGACATCGTTCCTTTGAATTCAGACGTGAGTTTAAGAATTAGAGATGCCTGAATAGACTGCATTAGGTTGCCTTAATACATATATATCTTGCTCTTTCTACAGAACAAAAAGAAGAATGCAAACTAACACACTTTGTACTCTTGAGTTCTTTCTTATCATCTCATCTCATTAGGTTCACAATTGATATTTGTTCTCCTTGTGTGTTTCTTAATTCTAACTCCAAATGAGATGGATGCTAAAATAAAGCCTAGCAATCTTACAAATTCAAGCTCTGCAACAATAACTAAAAGAGCATCCAGCCGTCCAAAAGCGACCGCTGGGATCCAAACATCTGCTCAAGGAGTATCACCATTGCCATGGCAAAGGATGCATCCAGCCCTGGCTCTATGATTAGCCAGAAGACATCAAGGCCAAGGGCAACCCCCTGGGCACTTTCCTTCCTCTTGATCTCTGCCAATTGCCGCCGCTCATCGTCAAAGAAAGCACAGCTCCGTCGTGAGTAAGTGCCTTCGACGTTGTAGCCAAGGCGAGAGTTGGAGCCTGAAGCACAAGGAGTTGCATGTGCCAGAGTCTTGGAGTGCAGGAGCCGAGCGTGATTCTTCTTGACAGTAAACTGAGGGTTGATGGTCTCTTCGGCATTGTAGATGAGCCACTGATCACCTAAAC
Source organism: Zingiber officinale (assembly GCF_018446385.1). Taxonomy (NCBI): domain Eukaryota; kingdom Viridiplantae; phylum Streptophyta; class Magnoliopsida; order Zingiberales; family Zingiberaceae; genus Zingiber; species Zingiber officinale. Next base: position 127,646,435 of record NC_055987.1, read on the forward strand.
TGAGCCTCTGCATGTTCAAAATTCAAATGCTGAATGATCAGTTATGAAAAGTGGAATCTACCGACTACTAGCAAAATCACATCAAGGCCCCCCTCATGCTAGTTCTGTCTCTAAGAACAGAATTTAGCATATCAACAAACACTCGGTAAGCATTCTTTCAGCCCTAGCATTCCTTTGTTCCCTTGTAACCAGAGAAATATATACATAGACTACAGAAATAAGAGAAGGGTCTTTGATCCACACTAAGTCAATCTCCTATTGAATTCTACCAATGGTGCTCGAGAGTATTTGACCAGACGAATAACTCATCAGTCTTTGTTCTAAAGCACGCAGCAATGATTCCACAAGAATAGTCAAGGTCTTTTCTCCAAAGTTGGTGGCCATCAAATTCTATGTCATAAGCCATCTGCTAGTGTGTCCTTAGGAAGATTCTTCATGATTTCTGTGTAAGTATTTGGTATTTCTCCATTTGCTCTTTAAGCTTCTAAAATGTTTGTTCAATTTTACTTGCAAAGATCTAATTACCTAAATCTTGAATGAAAACAGTAGGCTGCTGGATTCAAGAAAGCTGAAAAATGGTAGCTACAAATTTAGGGAAAGCATCAAATGATCCATGGTAAATCAAACCAACTACAAAGCCAATTTTTCGAGATTCACCAGAACGAAAACCACAGTTTTAGGGATTCGACACAGATTGGTCCTTTGCCTTACCTTTCTCCGGATCGTGTGGAGCGGCTTCCCATCGGCGTCCATGAGAAGGATCTCATTCCTACTCCCCACGGCGTAGTTATCGACCCGGAACACCAAGTTCCCCTCCGAGTCGAAGACCGTGAAGCCGTTCCCGTTGAAGAGGAGCGACTTCCGCCACACCGTCAGCTCCACCGCCGTCCGCCCGTCGCCGCCGCAGGGGGGCTCGGCCCCAGGCGACTCCGCGGACACATTCGACGCCGGGGTAGCGTTGGGGTGTATCTTCGCCATTTTCCTCCGGGGCCGAGAAAATGGAGAAGCTAAGGAAGCGATCGGCGATGGCGACTTCGACCTCGGCAGGACGGCGAGTATTTAAAGCCCCCAGCTTCCAGGACCACCCCAGCACCAACACGTGCGAAGCGAGTGAGTATGAACATTCTCTCCATCTTTCTCTAATTCCCAAAAGGTCCTCGAAGTTATAGAATTGTTTTTTTTAAAACCCTCAAAGATTTCATAAATACCACACCGCCCCAACTTTTTTTTTAAAAAAAATTCTACATATTAATTTATCTAGCAAAATAAAAGCACATTAATATAAAACATTTTGTATTAGTGGAGAATAACTTTAAATATTGATGTTTTTCTTTAATATAATTTCCAAAGTCCATACAAAAAGGGCAGAATAACTTTACTAGAATATACAAAAAAAAAAAAAATGAAGAAGATAAACACACAAACAAACATAATTATTTTAACAATATTGTAAAATACAAAATCCAAAGTTGACTTGCGATTTTAAAAAGTCATGCAATAATACATATTCCAAAGTTGAAAGAACATCAAATCAATGCCAAACATGATTCTCTACTTTATTTATGCACCAAAAACAAAAACAAAAAAAATAAAAAACATAAGCATTTGCAATAATTGGTTATGTGGCTTAGGAATGTTAGAAAAGATAGGTGTTACAGAGTAAAGAAAGGAATGAGGTAGTGGAGAAGCTCATGAACATTAGCAACCATGAATGGGAAGTAGGCATGTACTTGATAATGATGTTGATTGTTCCGAACCTCACTAAGTGGGTGCTTGATTCGTTCATTTGTTTATCTCTTTCGAGTTTCCAATTCGATGGTGCAATTTAGCATTATGTTTGTGGCACACTAGGTGCTTGGGAAATTTTGGAAAGGCCATGGATGTTTCATTCTCGATCGACTAATCTTTGTACTATTAATATTGATAGATTGTTGCATTAATTACGTTAGGTTTGGAGGGGGGGCTTATTGGATAGGCATCATGACTTGAATGGAAAATTAGCTCAAAAATATTTTTCAAAGTTTGGCAACCTTTCTTTCTCACAGTTTTGTTGTTTCACCAATTATTTTTGTTTGTATTTTTTTGGAAGTTTGTAACACATGTTGAATTTCATCAATATTTCATTTTCATACAAACTTCATTTTCATTTTCTTCATGTTTTAATTTTATGACTAGCTCTGTGCGATAAACTTACATATAAACTACTCCACACCCATCACACGAAAAAAAAAGGTGCCTCGTATTTTCAGTTTCACAAAATGATACAAGCTTATTGCATAGTATAATGTGAAAATATTTAATTTTATTAAAAATCATAAATCAAATTGAACAATCTTCTCCTTCAAATTTATTTTTCCTATAAGAATTAAATTAGTTTTATATATATATATATATATATATATATATATATATATAAAGCTCCTCCATGATCCTACGTATAAGCCGGTCGCTTAACTGAAATGTCTTTTATTGAATATATTTCAGGCTGATCTTTCATTTGGCCGGGCATTTATAGTAAACCCTATGAAATGAAGCACCTTTAACCTGTATTGATACCAATCTGCTCTATCGTGTGCTAAATACTGCGAAGATCTGTTCAGAGACTAGTATGGTGTTTATAGTATGCCAAAGATCTATTCAAAGAACCATATGATAAATTATGTATGTTAGAGTCTTTATTTTTAGGGACGATATGACCTCAGGTAATTTTAAACCTAGCCAACCTCTGCCCGACCAGCTATATATGTAGAGTCTTCTAAAGATAAGTATCTTTAAGCCCGCTCGGTCCTTTGTCCGACCGGACGTACATAGAAAGTCTTATGTTTAGTCGGCCTTTATCTGATCGATCATATATTAAGAGCTTTACGAGGCTAAGGGCGCTAAGCCCAGTGGCCTTTGCCCGACTGGGCATGTACAAAGAACCTTATGTTCGACCAGTCTTTATCCAACCGATCATATATTAAGATCTTTATGAGGCTAAGGGCACCAATCCCGACGACCGGCCTTTGCCCGGTTGGGCGTGCACAAAGAGCCTTATGTTCGATCGGCCTTTATTTGATCGATCGTATATTAAGGTCTTTGCGAGGCTATGTATTTGGGATTAGCCGAACTTTGTCCGGTCAGGCATACACAAAGAGTCTTATGTTCGACCGACCTTTATCCGGCCGATCTAGTATAAAGAGGTATATGAGGCTAAGTATTTTTAAGCATGCTCGGTCTTTGTCTGACCGGACGTACACAGAGAGTCCTATGTTCGACTGACCTATATCTTATCGATCTAGTATAAAGATGTTTATGAGGCTAAGTGTCTTTAAGCCCGCCCGATCTTTGTCTGTCTAAGCGTACACAGAGAGCCTTATGTTCAACCGACCTATATTTGGCCAATCTAGTATAAAGAGGTTTATGAGGCTAAGTATCTTTAAGCCCGCCCGTTCTTTGTCCGACCGGGCGTACACAGAGAGCCTTATGTTTGACCGACTTGTATCTGGTCGATCTAGTATAAAGAAGTTTATGAGGCTATGTGTCTTTAAGCCCTCCTGCTCTTTGTTCGACCGGACATACACAGAGAGCCTTATATTCGATTGACCTTTATCCAGCTGATCTAGTATAAAGATTTTTAGAAGGCTTAAGCGTTTATAGCCCGGTCGAACTTTCCTCCAGCAGAGCTCCTTTGAACCCGACCGACCATTTACTGACCTAGCGTATTATTTCTTTAATTTCAATCGTAAAGCCCTAGAGTCTTTATATCTGATGGATTTGTAACCGGTCGGTCTTATACGAGCGTCCTTCTTTAGGGTCCTGCGGGTAGGACTCTAGATCCGCTTAATGTAATCTGTATCACTAGCCTTCCCTTCGAGTTTAGTTGAAAGATGTGTAAGCGACTAACTGGATTCAAGTCCTATTTTTGCCCACTCGCCTTCTTACTATGGTCATTCGGTAGTTCGTGCTCTTACTTGTGCCTTGGACATTTACTGGGTGTACAAAGGGCCTTTAAAAAGGCATTTTGGCTACAAAATGTGTTGCTTGTCATGTTCATCATAAATGCTCATTTATGGGTAAGTGTCACGTGGTACTACTATTCATTCTCTACAATGTCTTCTGGCATTCTCCACTTCACATAATGCAATGGCAAGTTCAACTTTGCAAATCAACAACCCTCCTTAGTCCTGATGTTTCAATCTAACGGTGACAATTAAACTACCTTTTATAAAACCCTAGGCTCTATGGGTTCCTTGCACTTTGTCCTTTATCTTTTCGGGTTCATTTTCTCCAACGACCTTCTTTCTTCTGTCTATTTTCTCCGACGACCTTCCTTCCTCTGCATCCCTTTTTTCTTTAATCCTAGATAACCTAGTAAGTTACTCATCATCTATCTAAGTTTCGTTCTATCATGGCTCAGGAATCTTTTGCCCCTTGGTATACTTCTACTTCTTCAAGTTTTGATGTCTTTGATCAGGCTTACCTCTACTCTAGATATGAAATCCCTCATGATTATCGTATTTGTCTTTCTTCCCCGAACGATCGTCCTCACCTTCCTCCTGATAATCATATCACTTTCTTTTCCGATCAATTAGTGGTCGGTCCACGTTTCCCCATTCATCCTTTTTTTAGCGACAGTAAGCCAAATTTGCATATCCCATTGCAACAGTTTGTGCTGAACACTTTTCGTTATATATGCGGTATGTTCATGTTATTTCGTCTATTTGGAATTCCTCCTACTCCCCATTATCTTTATCTGTTTGCTTACCCTAAAAAATTAGAACTCGGGGTTTTCCTCTTCCAGTCCCGATTGAAAGTGATCTTCTTCGAGAACATGTCATGCTCAAATAAGGGTTAAAAATTTCACTTCTTCTTCTTAGAGATGCCAAATCTTGCTACTTGGTCTATCAATTGGCAATCTTCCTTTCCTCCTCTTCCTAACCCTACAAAACTTAAGCAGAATCCAATCTTCCTTTCTTATCTTCCCAAGCTGAGTAATCAATGTTTTAAAATTCACAAGTGGTTACAGGAAGACTTTTTATACCTTTTTGGTTTGAGCCCCATTCAAAAGAGACTACCCTATCCTTTTGATAAGTTTTGATAATTTTGATATTTACACTATTGCTAACTAAGGTTTTTTTTTTATTTTATACAGTGGATGCTATTCTTATGTCCTTGATTGATGAATTAATCGATCTGAGAGTGGAGGAGCTTCGTACCAAGGAACAATGGTTATTAGCTGAGCTGGGCTTACCATTACCTCCTCCATCTAACGAGGCATCCGAAGATCTCACAACTGAGGCAAGTGCAACTGCTGCATCTGTGGAGTTACCTACAAATCTTCCTCCGATATCTGCGAGCTCTCTTTCAGAGAAAGCGACTTCACCAAAAAGAAAATGAAAGAAGTGCAAGCTAACCCTTGCCCCTTATCCTATGAGGAAAGCAACTTCCGTTCAATCAGATCCCACCTGGGAACATATATGAGAGCAATCCCCCGAGCAAATCTTGGTCTTCCTTTTATCTTACCCTCTCAACTTCTACCCATGTCCAAACTCAAGAGGATACTTCTTTACCAGACTGCGCTTCAGATCCCATTCCTGATGTATCTCCTGGCACGAAGACTACCCTTGCTCCTCCTGAGTGTCCTCCCCAATCATTAATCATTTTTCCTTTGCCTTCCACCCAAGCTTCAATTTCTCCAACATCTTTTCTTCCTTCTACCCTCCTAATATTCTTAGGAGGTTGCTTAATAGATGCTTGGACTGAGGCCAAAAACTAGCTCAGCGAACTCACACCTACAAAGTTAGCAGATGAATTTTCTTATGAGCAAACTAAGGTATTGTAATTTAATCAATTATCCTTAACTTATTTTGAATGCTCCTCACTAGGCTTACCTTTTAGCATTGGGCAATTAGCATGAGTGCTACTCAGTAATTGCATGAATTGGCTAAAGAAAATGAGTTATTAAAGCAGTAAATTTCCGAAGTGATTTCTACACAAGCCTCTGAGCGAATAAAAGAATTATCTGCTCAACTTAAAGAGTCTTAAGAGCTAGCTACAACTGAGCGCAATAAGACGACCCAGTGGACAACCACCTTGAATGCTCTTAAGGCCCAACTTCAGTCGGAAACAAGCCTCCGAGAAGAAATAACAATGAAACTTGACAATCAAACTGTAGAGAATAGGCAATTATGCGCTCAACTTCAGGAATTAATGTCCACCTATGCAACCGAACGAGTTGCTAAAGAATATGAGTTGATGGCCCAAAAGGCTGAACAGGATTCCTTGCTCTTAAATTTACTAACTGCCCAAATTGAAACAACAACTGCCAAAGTGGCATTAACAGCCTATTGGGCGGGGGAGGATGAGCGATTTGAAGTGAGGAAGAAAATCTTTTTTAACACACATGGCTTCAATGCATCCATTGTCGACTCCATTTCCAGGGCTCTTTTTCTCGGAAAAGAGGGAGTGATGGCACAGTTAAAAGAAGGTGGATATATAGCTTCTGATCCTCCCACCAGCTTTTTAGACCACAAGAAGATAGTTCATTCTGCCCTATCTAGCTTGCTTCCTTATTTGTTTAACTAATAAATTGATTTTTAGTATCCGCTATACCTTTGTTGCATGTTTAAGTCTTTGGTTAAACTCATTAACCACATTTTCTATAAAATTTTGTTGTGTATCAACCGTCGTTTTTAATATATGGGTGCTATATTAAAGATAACCTGACTCCATTTGGGTAAAAGCTCGGATGAGATAGGACAACGCTGCTTAGGACCAACCAAACTTGAAACTCGTTTAAGTTTATACTTGGTCGGATGTAAGCCTTAAAAAAGAACTAACTATAATACTCATTGCTTATTTAAGTAAAGGAACCAAGGATTGGTCGAAATTAAACATGCCCAGTATAACCTCTATTCTGAATTAAGAATTACCTTGGTCCAAATGTAGTCTAGTTTGAGACATTTTTAACTTAGTATCTCCCGAACGAGTTTTGAAAACTCGTCCGAGCTTAGGATTAGTAAGGACTTGTCATGCTATCCCCTTGAAGGATTATACAAAAAACTGTGCTTACCTCAATAAAAACATTGACACCCTAGGTAAATGCACGTCAAATCAATTATCACTGCAGTCTTTTTATTGGTGGCACGTGCGTGTGCTTCATCATAGATGTACAACCTTTTATCTACCCCCTACTTTTTCTAACTATCTGACGGTTCACAACTGAACCTGTCTTTTCATTATAATCCGTCGGTTTAAGTCGAGAGGTATTTTCGAAGAATCCTTATAAAGTATTTGTGAAAAAGATTGAAAACCCTAAGGCTTTGTTCTTTTCTTCTTTTTCGTTGTTACTTTTTTTCAACACTTTACTCATCTCCTCTATTTGTTTTTGTAACATTTTCTTTCAAAAATGGATAAGAGTGACAAGTGGTATACACAATATTCTTCTAGCTTCACCATTGATGATGCCTATGACCTCAATATCAACTATGACCTTCCTACCTTTATAGTCATCCCTACCAGTGAAGATCGTCCTAATCGTCCTCTATCAGAGAGCATCGTCGTCTTTAGGGAACAAGTGGTATCGGGACTCTGTTTTCCCTTGCATCCATTTTTTGTTGCTGTCGGCTAATATTTCAACATTTCGCTACACTAACTTGTTCCCCAATCCCTTAACATCTTAAGTGGTGTCGTTGTTGTCTTTTGTTTGCTCAACATCCCCTTATCTCCTCACTTATTCCACTATTATGTGTATCCTCGCCAAATAGCGAATGATTTGTTCAAATTTCAAGTTCACCCTAAAGCAATTTTGTTCAACAGAGTTCCAGCCCAAGAAGAGTGGAGGGATAAATATTTCTTTATTCGTCTTCCAACTCTTTCGCCTATTGCCACCACATGACAACAAAATCTCTCCCCCATCCCTAATTTAGGTAACATCTCCACAGATCCCATCCTTCGGAAAGCTTTAGAGTGACTGAAAGGCATGAAATTCAGCTTATTGGCGATGACCATAGAAGGTTTATTATTTATTTTTGGACTGACCTTGGTAAACCTGGAACTAAGTGTCCCCTTTGATGAGTAAAAATTCTTATCTTCCTCATAATTACCATTTGTTATATAAGCTTTTAACCTTTACTTATTTTTACAGTTGAAGTCATTCTTCTAGCTTTTTTGTATAAAAACACTCAGCTAACAAGAGTAGTCTTAAACACGATGGGGGAGGATTTATTGAAGGAGCATCAACTCGAGCAAGCTTCTGCGTCTACTAGCCCTCTCCCCCCGGCTGAACCTACTCATGAGTCCCCTTTCGACTTCTCGGATACTCCTCTTATCATTAGGTGCAAAAAGCCCCGAACAGAGGCTTCCGGCCTGGATATGCTTGAGCAACCCCTCACCAAAAGGTCTCTCCTTGCTTTGGCCGAGATCTCTTTTGATTGAGGTAAAGAGCCTAGGTCTCAAAAATATAGTCGTTCTCGTTTTGCAATTGCTATGATGAGGCCAGCCATGTGTCTGAAGGCTCAATACCTTATCAACGTCTTGGGTCGGTTGGACAAATATCAGAATCTTTACCTGTCCAACTGGCTCCTATTCATTTACAATTGCCTGATATCCCTCTTGGTCCTCCTTCAAGGCCTATGTCTTCAACTAAATCCTCATGTCTTTTTAAGTTATCCCATGGGTTGCCATCTCAATAGGGAGTGGATACTACTTCACCCTTATCTTACAGGATACTTAAATTGAAGGGTCCATTAGCGGAGTCATGGGTACAAGCGTATAAACAAGCACAAGGTATCACGATTTTAGAGTGTGCTGATGAACACGACCAAAACGCTATTGCAGTAAGTTTATGACTAAGTTTTCTAAAATTAGTTTTATGAACTATAACTTTGTTGTTATTCTATTCAGTTCTATGCCTCTGAATTACACTTGGGTCAATTGTTTGTGGATTTAGAAAGGGCCAACAAAGTTTTGAAGGATCACGTGGAAGAACTAGAGGTTGCTTCCACTATTCCTGGTAATGAAATGACCTAATTGTAGGGAAAATAGAGGAACAGGCTGAGCTCATTTTTTGTATGGAAAAGACTTTACAAGACTACCAATGGTTATTGAAGTCTCAAGAGATGGACAAGCAGAGTTTAGAACTCCAGTTACAAGGCAGCGAGTCTAAGCTCTAGGTGGAGAGAGCAATGAAAGATAAAGTCCTTTCAGACCTAGCTCACAAGACTACTTTGCTAGAGGAACTAGGGCTTGCATATGCATCCAGATCTCCTGAACTAACTGAAGAACTATCTACTAAGAATTTCTTGCTACTAAAGCAGTAAACGGAGTTAAATGTACAAGAAGTTTAGAGAGAACCCCTACAGGCCCAGTTGGATGTTGCAAAAGTTAAAATAGACGCTGTTCAGGTCGAGTCATCTACTTATCAAGCTGGGGAGAATGAACGCATATATGCAAGGAGGAGAGCTTATCTCTACTCTGTTGATTTTAAAAGAAAATTAGCTAAGAGATTTTTCAGAACACTCAATCATGCAGTGGGGGGAGTGATCTAACAGCTGTGGGAGGATGATCATCTATCATCAGAACCTTCTCGCTAATCTATAAACCAACACCAACTTCTCAGAGAGCTCCTGAGGGATCTTTTGAACAAATACGACTAAATTTTTTCATGCTAGATTTCACGTCATGTAACTATATGTGATTATTGAATAGGACCAAAATCAAATATCTAAATATTTCTTAAATATTGTAAAATGTTACCTGCCCCTTTGCAAATCTCTAGAACTACCAATATTTCAATATTTCCAATAAAAATAGATCTCATACATGCTCTTTAATATATATATATATATACATATATATTTTCATTGTAATAGGACTGACAAGTAAATACACTTAGCAAAACGACCGGAGCAAACGAATTACATTGTAAGAACTTCCCAAACTGAATAATATACCGGATGGGCTGGGTGCGCCGAGTAAAATAATTAGATCGGATATTTATAAGCAATCTTCATAATGGATTTCCAGACTGAATAATTGAAAGCATATAATACCGAGCGAAATAAATAGACTGGATACTTATAAATAACTTTTATAAAGAATTCTTAAACTGAATAATGAACTGGATGAGTACATAATGTCGAGCGAAATAAATAGACCGGATACTTATACTTGGGTTTAAAGTCGCAGCTTGACTGTATATAGTTTAAAGTCGTAATTCGACTATATCAAGTTTAAAGTCGCAGTCCGATTGTATAGAGTTTAAAGTCATAGTTCGACTGTATAGAATTTAAAGTCATCATTCGACTATATATGGTTTAAAGACGTAGTTCAACTGTGTAGAGTTTAAAGTCATCATTCAACTATATAGAGTTTAAAGTCATAGTTTGACTATATAGAGTTTAAAGTCACAATTCGACTATATAGAGTTTAAAGTCATAATTCGACTATATAGAGTTTAAAGTCGTAGTTCAACTGTATAGAGTTTAAAGTCGCAATTAGACTAGATAGAGTTTAAAGTCGTAGTTCGACTGTGTAGAATTTAAAGTCATCATTAGGGCTGTGCAAAAATATCGATAAACCGAAAACCGGACCCAAACCGATAGTTTACCGGTTCCGGTTAATCGGTTAATCGGTTTTAACCGGTTCCGATTAACCGGTTCGGTTTTTGGTTTAGTATTTTTAAAATCGATTTAACCGGTAAACCGGTTAATCTGGGGCTAATAACAAGTGATAAATAAATCACGCTGATTGATTAACGTTTTAAGCATTTTCTTTTTACTAATTAATCACGCTGCCGGCTTGCCGACACTCTCGAGTCTCGAACACCAAGCATCAATTACTGTTATAATATATATTAAAAATAAATAAATAAATAAAATTTCAGAATTTCTAATGCTTGTAGTTCCTTTAGTGGGACGTCGAAGGCTCAAAGCCAATATCCCTTGACACCTCAACCTCACTAATGATTTTTCTAACCCATTTGGTCATTTGGACGCTCGAGTACACACATGGCTCAGTTATTGAGCATCACACACATGGCTTGAGTACACCTTAAGCTCAGTGCCCCACTGCCCCTTCTCTTCCTCACCAGCGACGGTGAAGAAGCAGTATTCACAATGTGGCGAGCCCTCCCCAGTCCCCACTCTCCTCGCCATCGTGTTGATTTTGGTGGTCGGCGAGGCTCCGTTGGCATGCAGCTACAACATCACCAAGATCCTAGCAGCTCACCCAGAATTCTCCACCTTTAACCACTAGGCTGGCAAACGAAATCAACCGCCGGCAGACCATTACCCTCCTTGCTGTGGATAAATCCGGCATGGTTGGTTGACCTCCTTGCGAAGCATTTCTCCATCCTCACCATCCGAAACGTTCTTGCCCTCCACATTCTCTCACTGATTACTACGGGTCCAAGAAGCTCCATCAGCTCACGTCAACTACTTGCCGGTTGGGCTTTAGTCCACTTAGCTAGCTGGGCTAGGCTTTAGTCCACTTAGTGGCACTTAACAAGCCTACCAGTTCTCGGTTGGAACCGGTTAACCAACCAAAACCGGTTCAACTGGAACCGATATAACCGGTAATAATACCGGTTGGTTAACCGGTTGTCTATAAAATACGATTAACCGGAATTAACCGGAACCGATAAACCGATAAACCGGTTAACCGACCGGTTGAACAGGCCTAGTCGTCATTCGACTGTATATGGTTTAAAGTCGCAGTTCGACTGTATATATAAAACATCCCTAGACTTCCCTCACCTACTTGGAACCCATAACAAAAACATATGCAACATTTACCAATCAATTGTATACCAATGTTCAATCAAAGGACAAACCCTCTAAAACATTGTCATTAATGAACTATGCTAGGAACCTTATCGAATGAACTGCCATACTCAATGTACACGTAGCATCACAATCCAAGGAGTTCATCACAAAGATAGGGAAGCACCAAGATATTTTTCCATACAATTAAAGAAAAGACTCAAAAGAAACAAAAGCCTTTATAGCACTCCTAAAGACACCCAGACAGTGTGTCATGTGTCTATCCCGCCTCCTCGTCTATCCCGTCTGCATTGTCTCCATCATATCCTAGGAGGTGTCCCTCTCACTTGTAACATAAGCATCATGAGTTTATGAACCCAGCAAGTATATTACAATATGAAAGGTATGACATCATAATAAAGTAAGAGCAGTAGCTAATAAGCATGGAACATAAACTTAAATGCAATATATAATGGGAAAAACATAACTAAGATACGAAATTCCGGAAAGCATACTAAGTAGGAAAGCCTTCACACATAGTAAGGGTGGATATGTCACACATGTAGTAACCACCATTTGAGCCAGTTAATCAGTCCATAATCATAACCCTAAAGGTACCTCCTAGGAGAACATGCAGTCATAAGGTTGAAGCTAACATAAGTTATAGTATCAGTCATGTTTGGAAGGGCCCTCCCGGAGCTAATCTCTAGGCACCCAACTCGTAATATCACCACATGTGGCATACACATCCTACTATCCTATATCATTAGCATGACTTACACATATCATTTCTTGCAAACATACATGCACAATCCGTGAACAGAACCTACGTGAGAGAAGCATAACTCTATCTATTTCCTAATCATGCATATTTCAAAGAAGTACTGGAAAATAGACATTTGATATTCACGCAAATCTTGAGGTAATAAAGGAAGGACTGCTACGTTAACCAACACCCAACCTCTTTCTCCCCAACTGTCCCAGCATTTCAGATCCTCTAGAGAAACAATCTCAACGCTGAAACCAATTCGAAACCAAAATGAAATAAAACATTATAGAGAACCCAAGCTACCACAAGAGATTATGATCACAGCAAAACATCAACCTAATCTTCAAATCCGCACTGAAAACTCGACACCATCACAAAAGAAAATGAGACAATCTTAAAGACCTTACAAGTCACTAGGATCATTCCCAGAACTTTCAATCCATTGAGCAAAGGAACTTATCGTAACAAAATGTGAAAAACAGTATTTCACACCTCACCGAAAACAAATCACCAGTACTTAATCCAATTCCAAAGTTTATGTGGATAAAAATCCGAAGGAACATTGTAAAGAACAGGGCATTAAAAAAAGAATTGCGCAACATCCCAAATATCACTGAGTTCATCAGTACGCACATAACCAAGAACAAATCAGACATCGAAAAATCCCCATGAAGAACCACAACGCCATCATCCAACCCAAAACCCTCAAGAAGTTTGGATCCAGGAACCCAAACTGTCGAGAAGAAGCTAACACACCCCATTCAATCACAAATGCCCAGTTCCATGGTGGAAATCCAATAAAATTCTCTAACCGAATCAAGAACATTATGAAATCTCAAACCGAAGCAGGAATATCACAGAAAATAAAATAAAAAAAATCAATCCACAACACCATCCACCAATCGGACCTTGTAGGCAAGTATATCGACCCCTCTAGCTACCTATTCCTTACCTCACCGATCCCACATTGTCATAGAGGAGTGTACTTGTCTTTCCCTTGCTCTTCCCCTCTTCGTGCTGCTTCTAGAAACGATGCCGCGGGTGAGATGGATTCTACGTCTGATCGCGTCGTCCTCGGAGAATCGCCTACGTGAAGTGGCGCCTGGCCGGATCTCAGAGCCCAGCGGGAAGATCGGTCGGAGATCACGAGGTGGAGAGGGAGAAGAAGTGTGACATTTTCGGAAGGCACCGTAAAGAGAAGAATCAGGCAACTTCTGATTTTATACCTAGGTCATCTAACACACTTAGGGTAATTTAAGGTCAATCAACCCCCAACTAATTGAGTGACATATGTTTCCATCAAGCTTCATATCTCTATCCCCTTGAAACGTGTCGTACGAGTTCATTTGAAATTTTTAAAAAATCCTAAAATTTGTAGAAAATTTTATAAGTTAATCTCATAATTATCATTCGTGTGACCATAGAAAATTTCATAAATAATCTCCCTAATTATGCTCGTGAGATCTGATAATTCTTCCCCCACTTAAAAAAAAATTCGTCCTCAAAATTTGACTTACCGAATAATTCGGGGTAGCGGTTGAGCATATCCAGTTCAGTCTCCCAGGTAGTTTCCTCCATCAGCTAATTTTCCCATAGGGCCTTTACCATTCTGATCTCCTTGTTCCTCAGCTTCCGGACTTGACAATCAAGGATTTATTTTGGCACTTCCTTATAAGATAGGTCTGGTGTCCACTGCACATACTCATGACCAATCATATGAGAAAGATTAGAAATGTACCTCCTAAGCATGGATATATGGAACACGTTATGAACTCCTGACAAGTTCGGTGGTAGAGCAACCCGATATGCTCGAGTTCTGATCCGATCCAAGATCTCAAAAGGCCCAATATACCTTGGACTGAGCTTCCCCTTCTTGCTGAACCTCAATACCCCCTTCATCGGTGACACCTTGAGAAATACATAATCCCCTACTACAAACTCTAAATCTCTTCGTCTTTGATCGGCATAGTTCTTCTAGTGACTTTTTGCTGATTGCATCCCGTCTCGAATCTTAGCCACCAGATTCACTGTATGAGTCACTATGTCTGAACCCAAAATTGCCCTCTGTCTTACCTCATCCCAATGCAATGGGTTCTGCACTTTTTTTTATATAACGCTTCATACGGAGTCATACCTATTGTGGCTTGATAACTGTTATTGTAGGTAAACTCTACCAGGGACAACTTTGACTTCTAGCTTCCTTTGAAGACTACCATACATGCTCCCAGTAGATCCTCCAAAATTTGAGTCACCCGTTCAAATTGACCATCAGTATGTGGATGAAAGGCGGTACTAAACGTGAGCTTTGTACCTAATCCATGGTGCAAACTTTCCTATAATCCAGATGCAAATTTTGGATCTCTATCTAACACGATCTGAGCTAGAATTCCATGTAACCGTACTACCTCTCGTATATACAGTTCTACATATTACGTCATAGTGAAAGTGGTTTTTATTGGCAGAAAGTATGCTGATTTCGTCAGTCGATCCATAATAACCCACACCGCATTTGATCCTCTGGGTGAGGTTGGTAATTCCACCACGAAATCCATTGCAAAATCTTCCCACTTCCAAATGGGAATCGGTGTTGGTGCGGGAAGCATTCGATGATCGAACCTGTATTTTGATTAAGTCAAAGGGACGAAAGTTAAGTTGTCTTGTTATCTAACAAGATTAATTGAACTTGCAAGAAAGTCCTAAGTTGTCTTAGGCAAAAGTCCTAGTAGATTCTAGGCAGGCGAAAAACCCTAGAGGGCAGAAAATCCTAGGGGCGGAAAACCCTAAGTCCTAGGGGGTGGTAACCCTAGGTCCTAGGAGGTGGTAACTCTAGGTGGTGGAAAGTCCTAGCTGCGGTTAGGCAGGTGAAAAACCCTAGGGGATGGTAACCCTAGGTCCTAGGGGATGGTAACCCTATGTCCTATGGGGTGGTAACCCTAGGTCCTAGGGGATGATAACTCTAGTCCTAGGGGTGGGTAACCCTAGGCAGAAAGTCCAGTCGGTTTGGAGGACCAAGCTAACAACAGGTAAACTCTCTTGAGAGTAGTAGGTGAGAGCGCGTTCCCTGATGAGGGAACAGTAGGCATCGGTTCGACCTAGAGTTTCAACGAAACTCGAAGGCAGAACCGGACAGTCAGAGGCTGTCATAATTTCACATTATATATATATTATTTTTGCCTGAACTTTGTTTTGTAGAAAACAAGGGCTGTTGAGGGCTCCCTCAATGTAGTTGAGGGCGGAGGTGCCTCAACAGTTGTTGAGGGCGCCTCTAGTTGCTTTTCCAACACTACTTCATCTTCACTTTAGCTTCCGAAGTCCCGATAGCTTAGGTAATTGTGGCTAACCGAAATAGGACTCACCCGAATTCAATTGCGGACTTCTCCTCGAGCAGGCTTCCGCCCAGGCTTCTCGTCCCTCGAACATCGCGCACGTCTTCTCGTCCACCGGTGTACTCTTCCATAGTTCTTTCATCCTTTGGACGCACCGAGCCCGTCAGCTCCCTTCCTGTGTCGTCTTTCTCACTAGCTGCGTCTTCCGCTCGACTTCTTGTGCTTCTAAGCTTCTGCACACTTAGACACAGGGATCAAAACCAAACATGACTTATAACTTAGTTGATTACATCAAAACAACCACGAGGTCCAACAATCTCCTCCTTTTTTATGTGCATCAACCCAAGTTCAAGTTAGGGTAAAATAAACAAACAAGAAGTAATTTAAAGAAATTACTAAACTAACATTTTAAGCATAAAGATTGCAATAATAGAATTTACAATTTGCTAAGTAAAAAATATTAACTTGTTCCTATCAAAAAAAAAGTTTTTAGGTACCAACTTTTAAAAAATATTAACTCCCCCTAAACTTGTTTTCCTATCTCTCCCTCTTTGATCACAACAAAAAACGGGGTAGGAATTTTTCAAAATAAATTCTAAGTTAACAAAGAACTCTAACTTTTGAGAAATTTCCAAAAAATGTTTAAAAAAAAACTTGTTAAAGCATTGTTTAATTTCTATTTTCATGCTTTATTAGTAAGTTACTTAAATACTTTATTTCAATATTTTGGCTTCCAGGAAGTGGAGAGGCACTAGGCCTTCTTGGTTATTGTAGCAACAACCACTTTCTTAGACAAAGTCTTATAAAGAAATTAACTGTTTACTTTTTCTTGCTGAAAGCGCTAACTTACAAAAATTTAATCTAGAAAAGATTTTGGAACCCAGTATAGGTTCCTTCTTACTGGATTAATAAAAAACTTAGAGGGTATATAATTTCTCAGAATTTTTCTAAGTTATCCTTAGTGATGTTTAATGTACCAATTTAATTTTCCATAAGTTCTAAGTTTTGATTTTTGAAATTTATTTAAGCATGCATGATCATTTTTTAATTTTTAATTTTTCATTCTCTAATTTTAGATTATCGTACATTTTTAGAGGACATGCTTTTGCTAAGTTTAATTTTAACTCATTATTTTCCCTTTCTAACTTAACTAAGTCTTTAGTAAGCACTTTAATGAACTGAAAGGATTACTTGGGAGTTAGAGCACATACCTTACCTTAATTTCTGATGCTCCCCCTTCATCGCAGCTTTCTTCTCCCCTTCATCTATGCTCATTTCTGAGCTAGTCTCATCTTCTTCTACTTGATGGTTGGCCATCAGTGCTAATCTTGAGAAGGCTTTGACTTCATATTCGGAGGATGATGATTCATCCCATGTAGCCTTCAGACTCTTGCGTTTAGTGGACGTTGGTCTTTGGGACTTCTCCTTGTCCCTTTTCTTCAACTTTGGGCAGTCATCCTTGATGTGCCCTTCCTCATTGCAGTTATAACATCAGACCGTCCTTCTGTTGCGTTGATGTTTTCTCGACTGCGATCTAAATTTATTAGTTTTAATAAACTTATTTAACTTCCTTACCAATAGCACCGCTTCATTTTCATCGATCAATGCTTCAGAGTCAGGATCGTCCATCTCGGCTTGTAGGGCAACATTGAGATTTGACTTCTCTATTTGTTTAGGTTCTGCAATTCAAGATTCGTGAAGTTCAACTGTAGAAAATAAATTTTCTAGCGTACTTATCTCAAAGTCCTTAGAGATGTAGTATGCATCTATTAAGGATGCCCATTCTGGAGTTCTTGGGAAGGAGTTGAGCACATACCATATTGAGTCTCGGTTTGTTACCGTTTCTCCGAGATTGCTTAGTTGAGTTATCAGCTCCTTAGTTCTCGCTTGTAGTTGCGCTACCTTTTCACTGTTGTTCATCCGGAGATTTGTCAGCTGAGTCCAGAGGATGTCGCGCTTTGTTAACTTCGCTTCTGAGGTTCCTTTGTGGAGCTCCAGGAATTTTTCCCAGAGGTCTTTGGCGGAGTCGTAGCTTCCGATCCGACTTACCTCCTGGGGTGGCAGGATGCTGAGCAGATGGAACTCTGCCTTTCCATTGGTCACGAAATCAGCTTGCTCCTTTTTCGTCCAGTTCCTTGTCTTTAGGGGTTGCAAAACCGTATTTCATAATTAAAAAAATATCAAACTCGGTTTTGAAGAATACCTCCATTTGGCGTTTCCATGTTGCGAAGTCTCCGTTAAATTTCGGGGGATGAATACTTGCACCGGCCATCGTCTTGATCTTGATGCTTCAGTCGGCGGTCAGTCCTTCTGAGGCGGTCTGGCTCTGATACCGCTTGTTGGTGCAGCGGGGCTGACAAGAGGGGAGGGGTAAATTGCCTGCAAAAGAAAAATACCCTCATCATGCTTTCAACTTTAAAAATAGCAACAATAATAAAAATAAACGAAATAGAAAATAAGAGACTCAGGAAATTAACTTGGTTACAACCTAGGTGGTTGTTAATCCAAGGTGGTTGAACAGCTCTACTAGAAATGTTTCCTTCACTATAGGTGGAGAAGCCTTTTTACACACTAAGGAAGCTCAGATGTTGCTAGGAATTGAATACAGAGTTAAATGAATAATTTCCTAGCTTTAGGGGTCTTTATATAGCTCATGGAAATCCTATCTCGAGTCTTAAGGGCACCTCCAAAGGGGTTGAGGGCGCCTCCAAGTGGATAAGCGGATAAAACTTTATCCGCACGCAAACGACCATGTTGACTCAGTTGAGGGCGCCCTCAAGGACATTGAGGGCTCCCTCAATGCTGTTGAGGGTGCCCTCACTCTGGTGAGGGCGAAGGTGCCTCAATAGTTGTTGAGGGCGCCTCCAGCTACTTTTCCAGCATTTCTTCGTCTTCACTTTAGCTTCCGAAGTCCCGATAGCTTGGGTGATTACGGCCAGCCAAAATAGGGCTCACCCGAACCCAATTTCTGGCCTTCTCCTCGAGCAGGCTTCCGCCCCGGCTTCTCGTCCCTCGAACGTCATGCACGTTCTTCTCATCCACCGGTGTACTCTTCCCAGCTCTTTCATCCTTCGGATGCACCAAGCCTGTCGGCTCCCTTCCCGTACTGTCATTCTCGCTAGCCGCGTCTTCCGCTCAACTTCCTGCACTCTTAAGCTCTTACACAGTTAGCCACAGAGATCAAAACCAAACAGTACCTAACCTAACTTGGTTGATCATATCAAAACAACCACGAGGTCTAACAAATATTTCTTAAAATTTTAAAAACTTTCAGAAATAATAATTTCTAAATTAACAGAATATTTATAAATTTAATTTTCTAAAATTATTTTAGAAACTTTCCAAAGTAAAATTTTCTAACAATTTAGAAAAATTCTAAAAATGGAAAATTCTTAATAATTCTAAAAAAACCAAAAAAAATTAATTACAATACTAATTACAAATTGTAAAATAATTTTACGATTATGTCAAAGCACAATCAGACTCTGATACCACTGTTGGTTATGCCCGATGTGATGTGTGCTAAAAACATATTTTATAAACGTGTACAATGAAAAATTTAATTATAAATAAACTAATTTATTACATCACACACATCACGTGCATGCAAGATACAATTGCGTAGACAAGATCATAAAATAAAATGAAATCGAATAACAATTATTTTAGGTATACTTTATGAATGACCTGTAACGAGAAGGGCATCAACCTTTTGCAATGTTATCGAATCTCACCTCTATTTGTATCCATGTCGAGGTCTTCAAGACAACTCCAAGAGAACAAGCTTTGCCTTTGGAAGGTACTAGCCATGAGTGAAGGAGAAAGATCAAGAAGAGGAAGAAAAAGCAAAAAAAAGATATTCTTCCTTTGGGTGACTCACGGCAACAAGAGGAGAACCTCTTGTTGTGGCCGACGACAAGAGAGAGGGAGAGGGAGAGAGAGGTATTGTGTTTAGGTTTTCAAAACCTAATCAATACAATAATAAATATTGTACTAATTTTCTCTTAACCATATCAATATATAGTCCTCTTTAATGAGTTGGATTAGAATGCTCAAATTCAACCCATTATGCTTTAACTAAAATTAGCTCATTAAGCCCTTAGTTTGGTTCACAACTAAATTAAGTTGTTATAGCTAAACCAAATTAGTTTATAACTAATCCAAATAGGGTCCAACTCTTTCATAAGAGATGTTGCTTATCCACACTTCCATTCTAATAAATATTTTCATATTTATCTTATGTGGTTCAACTAAACATTTATCTCTTGATCTGAGAATCCTATTCTCTAACTTGTTTTATATCTTTTAGAGACTCATAATGCGTGTGACCTAATAGATTCCCGATTTATCTTTGTTGTCCATAATTAACTATTTAATTATGGAACAATCATGAGTACACTAGTAGTATATTATGATCTCCAATTAATCAAAAAATCACAGTTGATCTCAAAACTAATTCTGGACCCTTCAGTAGCTATAATGAGTCATGTCTCATTCCTTTCACTTGTCTTATACCCACTTGATTCAGGACATGGTCTATGTGTCTGCCCCCACTAGGTTGACTACGTCACACCTAGCTCAAGTAATACTTCTTGATTTTGTGAATTCAAATTACTCGTACATGTGTATAAGAGTCTCATACTCTTAACATATGATGCTTTGACCAAAGACTTTGAGTAATAATCCTAATGAGTGATCATAGGGTATACGTCTCCTTGCAAGGAGCGGTGAATCCTCTATGTGCTATCCAAACACCTTTCGATACTTTGACTTATATTCAATCATCTTGGGTCCACACTTCTTAGAGATGTTTGCTTAAAATGTCAAAGTATAAGTCTCTATGACCAAGATGACTTATATACTTCAAGTCGAAGGAAACTTGCACTCAAGCTATAATAAGAACTTCATAGACATATCTATATATGTAGAGAACCATATAAAGTCTTATAGCAAGTCACTCCAATGAACTAGTTACCATAACTAGCATCCACGTTTAACTCTCGACATTCTAATGTCTTCAGCTAGTGAGAAATAGCGGCTTGGCTGAACCAAGGAGTATAACTCGTGTTAGTCTTACAGAATTACTGATGTCTGAATGCACTAATTTGATGACTAAGGAAATTCCAATACATTCATAATTGTACATGTAGAGATAATTACAAGTTGTGATCTAATAACAAATTCTCTCATGCTATGAATTATATTGTAGACATTCAGTAAATGAGTTTAAGACTGTTCAACCATATATTATGTACTCAAATAGTGAATCTATATTTATCAAATAAATGGTAAAATCATAAGGTGATTGCCTTAGGACATCCCTCAAAATCGAACATAATTTTAAGTACATGAGTTTCTATGAGATTTCCTTCCTGCATCTTGCCTTGAAATAAAGCATTAGATATTTCAAATCTCTTGTGCCTTGTCTGCCCCTGATACAGTTGTTTAAGATGTGCAACCATATCATAAGTATCCATGTTCTCATGTTGCTTCTGAAGCTCAATGTTCATGGTAGCAAGCAAAAGTCATGGCACATCTAATGCACCATCTTGATGCTTCTTATGAGCATCCCTATAAGCACGAGTAGTAATAGTGACGGGTGGTTCAGGGATAGTTTACTCTAGGGCGTACCGTTTTCATTTATTCTTACTTGAGGATAATTCTCAAGTTTCTGTACTAGCCTAGGAAATTAGCTCAATTAAGCTTGTCCTTATCAACGATAGATCAGAGAGAGAGAGAGAGAGAGCATTTGACGTACTAGACGACATGGTTATCTATAATAAAAAAGCATAAATAAGTATCATATTTTAATCGTTTAATTAGACCTTTAATTAAATGATTCTTTCACTAAATTCTAAATCTTGGTAGGAGTAAGTCATGGATGTGGGCAACCGTAGGTTACCCACATGATACTTGCTCTAAACCCAAAAGCAATGACATTTAAGTGGGACAAGATCTATATTATACTTCATCTTGCATTAACTTTGGCTAATCGCCCATGACTTATATAATTTAGGTAGGTAACGTTTACTAATTACATTATATGCAACTCTTGTTTAGTGAGGTGAACAAGATTATCTGTTCATTTGCCCATCGTATGAAATCCATAATATAACTCATCTTGAGTTAGCTTTGGCTAATTGCTCAAGACTAGTATAATTTGAATTACATCATATGGGATAGACCTTTAAGTCCTCAATCCAATTAAGGTAATTTAGTTAAGTCACACCCAAAGTTTAATAGTCGAACATCACAATTGTCCTGTCGCATTCTATCAAAATAAATTAAATCACTTTGCTTTGGAAAAACAGAATACAATTAATTGAGGTAATAGTGAGTACTAAACATTGGTAGACATATTAAAAGGGTCTAATTACGATTAAACTACAAATACATCGCATACAATCATGGTATATCATGACATACATCAACATATATGCTAAATAGAATGTAATATGGTTATGACCCCATCTACTACGATCTTCTCAAGCTAATGAGAAGATCAAAAAGTCAACCTAGGTAAAAGTATCTTCTCCAAGTGCTTCCTTGGTCGTTGTGTGTTGTTGTCCTTCTCCCTTTTTTACCATCCTCTGATAGACTAGTTCGTTTTCTGATTTGTACATTACAACATTTAAAGAAACCTCAAGTTACATTCAAGGGCAATCTAAATTTACAATAAGAATAAAAAAGAAAGGCATGACACGTAGGTCGTATTATGAATTACAACACATACACACACACAATCATATCGGGTTAAATGGTCATAACCATGCACCATGTCATATAACATTCACAATAGATCTATGACATATAATTTACTATGATTTCAGTAACGAATTATGAGCCACAACACCACAGCAGTCCCGCTAGCCGGTTAGTGGGCGGGGGTCAAGGGGGAAGGACCCCTTGTGGGGGTTTCAGGGAGCAACACCCCCAAAGTAAAATTATTTTTCAAACTCATTTGAATGAGTTATTGCCATACTTGAGACTAACAAAACTGTTCATAAAATTTTGTGTGTTTCACACAATCTGTTCTTCACAGATGCCAACTCGAGATCACCCATAGTCATGTATGCTTCTAACGAAAGAAATCAGACTATAGCACGCGTTCATAACACTATGAAGATGTTATATCCTCTAGTTTGTTCAACATGAAATAAATATTTATAACGTGATGCAAATCATAATAAAAGGCTCATGCAGTTTCTATATAACATATTAAAACATTACTACAACTTAGTATACGCCTTCGCAAGCGACCCTAATACCACTGTTAGGATCTTGAGCGCAAAACAACACAAGCAAGTGGAATATTATCAAGATCCTTTTCAGAAGATCCATGCGAAGGAAACTGTATACTAGTTGAATTGAGAGTTCTACCTTTATTGTGTAAACACGAACTCCAGACATTAACTTTTCTTTAAATGCAGATCTCAACGCGATCAAGTGTTTAAACCTCTATGGTATCCATATGAACATGTTCTCCCACTCGTCTCACAAACTCATGACTTGTAAAAGAAACAACCTCGGTTGTGCTAACTGAAGGATCGATAGAAAGTGATAGAGGGGGGGGGGGGGGGAATATTGCTCTTTAAAAACTTTTCTTTTCATATCATAAAACCAATCAAAGTAAGAAGCGGAAATTAAAACAGATGACTCAGGTGGTTACTTGGTTCGAAGTCTATGTTAACTCCTAATCCAAGACCTGCGATCCTTAACTGCACCGTTGGGCAATCCACTATGATTCTTTTTTCTGAAATCATCAGAAAGAAGCAATGTGTACAAATGCAAGTAGAAGATAGTGACAACCTACTATCTTCTTTTCAATTTAAGTATAAAGCAAGCTTAAATAAATATACCAACAAAAGTGGAAGACGAAGCTCGGTCGACACTTGAACGACGCAGCAGCTTGCTTGAAGACAAGTAGCAGAGTAATAGCATGAGCAGCTTTGCACAGAGATGAACTGATGAAATTTATTCATTTTTGAGCCTCGGACCTCAAGCTCCTTTTTATAAGAATGTCAACGATTGGTCGACCGATCCTTGGGTTCAGTAGACTGAACCCGCTCCCTTCCTTCTTCGTTGAGATCCGATCTTTGGGTATTGATGACATTTAATGGTTTGATCGACCGATCACTTTGTTTGATCGATCGAACAGTAAATTTTCCTGTTCACCGAGATTCGCACTTAATGCTTCATTAATGTAGCGATCGATCGACTGGGTTTCCTTCTCTACTTTAGCTCGGTGAGATCTGTGCCACATCACCAAGGTTCGGTCGACTGATCAGACTTCGATCAAACTTTGATCTGCTTTGGTCTGAACTAGTCTCTGGTCTGAGTTACCTTTGTTCGATCGATCGATCCTAGTGTTCGGTCGACCGATAAACTTTCACTCCTACAACACAAATTTAGAACAAGAGCTCCTGTAAAACAAAGTTAGCACAGTTATATATGAATAATAGTAAGATGCATGAGTAGTAATTGACAGAAACATTGTCTTGATCTCAACTTGGAAACTTTTCTGATTTTTTCAGTTGGATCAGCGACCTAGGATTTGTTCCCTTCCAGAACATGACCCCACTGTCGCTCCTTCAGTTGTTTACCTCAACCTACCTGTCGCCAAACATGGTTCTCCAGACCTATTTAGACTTTACTGCTTAGCATCGGATCGACACACTAGGACTTTCCCTCGAACTACAGTCCTCCAAACCTATCGAGCTTCCTTGCCAAGTGTCAGGCCCTCTCGACCCACTTGGTCTTTCCACCTAGCCTCCACGATCTGCTAAGACTTTCTCTAGATTGAGTAAACAGCCTGCACACTCAGTCAATTTGTTAAATCACAACAAGACTTAACTTGAACCTTTGACAACATCAAAACTCAGGTTCGATTCTGGTGCACCATGCACCAACAATCTCCCCCTTTTTGATGTTTGGCAACCAAGGTTCACAGTTAAGTTAATATATGCAAAAATAAACAAGCAGTTTTTACTTAACACTCCTCCTGAGTTAAACAACTCCCCCTGAATTCACTATCTCTCCCCATTTGGCACACATAAAAATAGGGATAACTTGAACAACAAGTAACAAAATAGCTTGAAAAGCTTGAATATAAAATTCCCAAGGTGATTTTGAAATCTTGATTTCTAAGGTATTCTCTAAGTATTGCACCAATGATGAAATACCGTTTCTCAAAAATATTCTCACTATATTCCTAAGGTATTCCCTTTTGAAAGACTATAATAAGATGCATTTTGGGTTTTCAAAATGATCATGATTCCAAGCTAATTTCAAAAATGTTTATTCAAGGAATTTTTAAAAATTCACTTAGTAAAATTTTTCAAGAATATTTTTTTAAAAAAAATATTTCAAGACTTAAAATATTTTTTCATAACTAAGATACTTCCAAAATAATTTTCAACTAATTTTGTAAGAGTGATTAAAAATATTTTCAAACTATTCTTATCAAATATCTTTTCAAAGGATTTTTGATCAAAACATGTTTTCTTAAGTATGATTTTGAAGAAAATATTTTTAAAAGAGAATGCTTGAACTTAAAATTTTTCAACCCCTTTTTGAAG
The DNA here is from genome assembly GCF_018446385.1 of Zingiber officinale. Classification (NCBI taxonomy): domain Eukaryota; kingdom Viridiplantae; phylum Streptophyta; class Magnoliopsida; order Zingiberales; family Zingiberaceae; genus Zingiber; species Zingiber officinale. The sequence continues at coordinate 127,671,852 of NC_055987.1, forward strand.
ATATATTTTCAAAAATATTTCATTTTGAAACTCTTTTTAAAATTTCTCTTTCAATATAGTCTCTCCCCCTTAACCAGACACACTTTTGGATATCCTTGTTACCCATAAGGAATACATTCCTATACGTGTCTAAGGGTCATAGTTGACTTAAAAATCTAAAGATTTAGGTGGTGATCAATAATTTATATATAATACACTCAATCAATCATCAATCAAAATTTTAAAAAATAAATTTATAAGTTTTCAAAAACCTTTAAAAATATTGTTAATTGACTATATCATCTCACCCATTCTAAATTATCAAATATGATAATCCTATAGTTGTGTGAGATGACTTTATTAATTTTGAGTTGTAATTTGAATTGAGTTAAAATTGAGTTTGAATTAAACTTGCATTAAGATTAAGTTAATGGTAACATTATTATTTTGTAAGTTAACTAAATTAATATTTTTTTTATTAATTTATTAACTTATGTTTAGTTTAGAAATTTTAAGGTTAATTGTTAAAGATAGTTAATTAATTAAGAATTAATTTTAGGTTAAGTTGATTTTTGATTATTAATTGGTTTAAGAATTAATTTTAATTGTTATGGTAAATTTATATAGATTGCTTTTTATATTAGTTATTGAATTGATTAAGTTGATTAATATAGTTTATTAATTGATTAGATTAATTAATTAATTAATAGTTAATAATTAATTTAGTTTGTCTTTATTTAATTACTAAATAAGTTAATGTTTATTTAATTTAAGTTTTAAGTAATTTTAATTTTGAATTACATTTTATGTTTTAATTTGTTCAGTTACTTCAACTAAGTTTAAATTAAGTTAATTAGATTTAAATTATTAAGAATTTTGAAAAAGTTGTTCAACCCATTTTAGATTCAAACTTAGCTTTAGGTTAATAAGTAAGTTCCCTAAGGATAAGTTTTCAGTTTAGTGGTGATGCATATGACCTTCTTATATATCAATGGTAGACCATTTACTGAATATTTTTCAAAATATTCCTGTTCAAAAAACTTAATACTAAGTTTTGGTCTAACTAGCCCATGTTTGACTGGGATAACTTCGGTCAGATTCATTAAGTCTAGTGCACCAGGTAGAATACACAAGATTCAGCCTAGACATGCCTTCGACAAAACTTCCTTGACGTACTATCATCTTAATCCATTTCGATGCTATGTTATTAGGGGTTGGTAAACTTTTTTAACTAACCATTTCAAGCTAAGCATAAGGAGATAATGCATGACATGATATATAACAGGTAAGTGTGCATGATCATGACAAGTCAATCAAATCAAACAAGTCATATTATTATTATTATTATTATTATTATTATTATTATTATTATTCTTCTTCTTCTTCTTGTTTTTTATGATTATTATTGTTTTGTTATCATTATTGTTGTTGTTATTATTATTATTATTATTGTTTATTATTATTATTATTATTTGTTTTATTTTTGTTGTTTTATTATTATTGTTTTATTATTATTTTTAAATTATTGATTAGTTTCATAATTAAAGGGTACATGATTATAATTAGGCTTGTGGAAGTTTTTTTTTAGATTTGGTTTTGATTTGTAACATAGATCTAGATTTTGTGAATTGATAAAATTATTAATAATGTTTTCTAATTTATCAATTTTATTTTTCAAAATATTATTTCATTTTTCTAGTTTTCTAAAATTTGTATTTGCATTCAATTTTGAATTTTTACCGTACTAGTTTCTTATTTTTGCTTTCTAAATTTTTCATTAAATTTTGTTTATTGTTAATCAACTTTAGATAATTATTATTTTAATTTAAATTTAAATTATCTTGAGTAAATAAATTTTGATTAGCTAGATCTAGGTCTTGATTAAGGTTTAGGTTGATTTGATCATTTTTAGTTACATTTGAATTATTTAAATTTTTATTAATTAAATTATTTTTGTTAAGTAATGTTAACGTAGGATTTCATACTTTTTTAAATTCATAATACAATCCAAACAGGAAAGATCTAAAGAATATAAATTTTCATGTAAAATAAATTTATTTATCTTAATTGCTCCCCTGAATCCTTAGATCTTCTTTCCGGACATTGAAATTTGTAATGACCCATTCATTTACATTTGAAGCATTCGTTCTGGTCCTTCCTTTTCCGGACTCCAGACATTGGTTCCTCCTTTACCTCCGGTTGTACGGATCGGTTCATTGGATATTTACTTTTATAGTGTCCTTTTTCACTGCACTTAAAATATGTTATGTGATCTTTAAATTTTATATTTATAATATTACCTTTTGAATCCTCGTTAGGATTCTCCCCTTTGATTGTTGTCATCTTGGATTCGGGCTCGAGTGTTTGTTTGGACTCAGGTTCGGATCCATCTGCTTCCTCCTCAGCCATAGGCCCATAGCGCAATAAAGTTGATTTGGTCTTTTTCTTCTTGGTCTGACTCTGAGGAAAGCTCTCCGGATTCGGATTCGGACTCGGATTTGAACTCACTTTTGCCTTGATCTTCTAGCTTTGACAGAGTCTCGTGTAGCTCGATTAATTTGGTTCAGAGTTCGAATGCGTTCTTGTAATCTTCTAATTGACACCAAATTTTGTTTGGCAAAACACTAATTAAAATATTCATTATCTTTGTGTTTGCTTCTGAGTTTCAGGAAGGTTGTTTCAATGCAATCCAATTGTCAAAGATATCACTCCCGATGAAAGACTTCATTCCTTGCCTCCAACAATTGAAGTACACTTGATCGTACGGTGAAGGGTTGTAGATGCTTCGCCCTTCTTGATATGTCATCGACATTCTAGCACAAGGGAATTAAAAGAAGAAAAATTTTCAAGACTTTCATCTTGGGATTAGTAGTGTGGGATAAAAGAAATAAAAATAATCTTTTTAAGAAGAAGAGAAAAAGTTTTTAAAATTACTTTGAAAAATGATTAAGTATTTTCAGAGCTACCAGACTCTGATATTAATTGAAGGATCGATTGAGGGGGGGGGGGGTTAATATCACTCTTTAAAAATTTTTCTTTTCGTATCGTAAAACCAATCAAAGTAAGCAGCGGAAATTAAAACAGATGACTCAGGTGGTTACTTGGTTTGAAGCCTACGTTGACTCTTACTCCAAGACTCGCGATCCTTGACCGCGCCATTAGGCAATCCACTATGATTCTTCTTTCCAAAATCTTTGGAAAGAAACAATGTATACAAATGCAAGTATAAGATAGTAACAATCTACTATCTTCTTTTCAATTTAAGTATAAAGCAAGCTTAAATAAATATACCGATAAAAGTGGAAGATGAAGCTCGGTCGGCACTTGAATGATGCAGCAGCTTGCTTGAAGATAAATAGCAGAGTAGTAGCAAGAGCAACTTTGCACCAAGATGAATTGGTGAAATTGATTCATTTTTAAGCCTCGAACCTCGAGCTCCTTTTTATAAGAATGTCAACGATCGGTCGATCGATCGAACCCACCCCCTTCCTTCTTCGCTGATATCCGATCTTCGGGCATTAATGACATTTAATGGTTCGGTCAAGTGATCGCCTTGTTCGGTCGATTGAATAGTGAATTTTCCTGTTCGTTGAGATTCACACTTAATGCTTCATTAATGTTGCGATCGTTCGGTTGACCGATCCTCTGGTTAGGTTGACCGATCAACCATATTTCCTTCTCTACTTTGGCTCGGTGAGATCTATGCCACATCATCAAGGTTTAGTCAACCAATCCTCTGGTTCAGTCAACCGATCAGTCTTCGATCGAACTTAGCTTTGCTTTAGTCTAAACTAGTCTCTGGTCTAAGTTAGCTTTGTTCAATTGACCAATCCTAGTGTTTGGTTGACTAATAAACTTCGGTTTTGCAACACAAAGTTAGAACAAGAGTTCCTGCAAAATAGAGTTAGCACAATAATATATAAATAATAGTAAGATACATGAGTAGTAATTGATAGTAACACTGCCTTGATCTCAACTTGGAAATCTTTTCGATTTCTTTAGTTGGATCAACGACCTAGGATTTGTTCCTTTCCGGAACACGACCTCACTATCGCTCCTCCAGTTGCTTACCTCAACCTACCTGCCAAACATGGTCCTCTAGACTTGTTTGGACTTTACCGCTTAGCATCATATCGGTACACCAGGACTTTCCCTTGAACTATAATCCTCCAGACCTATCGAGCTTCCTTCCCAAGTGTCGGGCCCTCTCAACCCACTTGGTCTTTCCGCCTGACTTTCACGATCTGCTAAAACTTTCTCCATATTGAGTAAGTCAGCACACTCAGTCAACTTGTTAGATCACAACAAGACTTAACTTAAACCTTTGACAACATCAAAACTCAAGTTTAATTCTGGTGCACCCTGCACCAACACTAACAACCCCTCAAGGAAGTTTCGACCAAGAAGAAGAAGAGGAGGAGGAAGAAGATGAAAAGTCTCATATATAAAATACAATATCAAAAATCCTTTTATATTCATCAAATGAATACCAAGGGAGTTTGCCCTTTGGTATTCCTCTTATTAATGCATGATTAATCCAATTTAATCATCATTGTCTTTTGATCTTTTTTCTTCAATGAGTGGATTCAATTGAGTCTAACTCGGATTAGACTCAATCCAATCCAATGAGTCTAACTTATTGAGTAACCTAATAATATTAAAGCCTATAATAATTTAGTCAAATTAAATTAAACCTATCTCCAAATCAACATGTTCTTTGTGTGTAACCCAATAGGGTCTCGTAACATTGACAATGTATCTAAAACTATTTTAGATACATAAACAATGAGTGACATCTAACAATGCATCATTGCTACCCAAATGATTAGAATGTCGAGATCTGACCTAACATTTCTATGTCTATTATCTTTTATGACTTGGTCCTTCTATTCTTGATATCTAGATTGATCAATGAGGCATAAATCATGCCATTCTCTTATCAATCTTTATGTTAAGTAGACACACTCAATCAAATAAACTTAATATATCATATTAACTAATTTGAGTATGACCATGCATTCTTGTGTCCTACTTAATCAAGGGAACCATAGATATCACTTCTGTTATATGGAAGGGATAGATCTCATCTACATCACTCACATCCCTCCACATAACTTATTGCATACCCAATGATCGATTTTATAGTCTACCTTGTTATAGGTCATGTAAAATATCGAACCAGATAATATTTAAATAATAAGGTTATTTGACCAATAATCTTATTGAAATTTTTAGGAATTTTTAAAAATTTTCTGAGATTTAATTGGAGCTTGTATGGCGTATTTAGAGAGGATGCGTTTATGGGCTTGAGAAAAAGCCTGTTTAGATTACCCTTTAAGTAGGAGTTAATAACGGTCATTAACGCCCAATTAACCTAAGTGCTAAATAAAAACCCTAAGTTTTTATTTTCCTCTCATCCCCGCCGAGCTCTCCACGTTCCCGTGCCCTAAGCCCGACGCGTCACCATCCCTCTCCCGCTCACGACCCTCGGCTCCCCAAAATCCACCGTCGGCTCTCCTCTCCTCTGCTGAGCCATTGCCACCGGTCTCCTTTCTTCCTTGCGCGGGAGCAGCCTAGCAGCCGGTGATTTCTCTCCTCCCTCCCTCTCACACTCGCACGCGCCGGCGGCGCTGTGCGCCGTGCCATCGCCGCCTCCCCGTCGGCCGACAACATCCCCCACCGCCGGCCTCTTTTCTCTCCCGAGCCACAGCCGAGCCTCTTCCTCTCCTCGCACGCAAACACCACAGCAGCCAGCAACCCTCCTCCTCACGCGGGCGCCAACCGTCGAGCACCGGCTCTCCTCCTCCTCGCACGAGCACCGCAAAGCCACCGACCCTCTTCTCTCCGAGTTGTTTCCTTGCTGTCTCCACCAACGATGTAACTTCTATTAGATGCATGCAGTTGATCCCTGTTTATTCATTTCTATAATTATTATAATAACCTAGCTGCTAAATTTCTAATTTTGAAGTCAAAATGCTCATAATCCTTAGAAGTTTATTATTGAAATGAGTTGGTTGCTCATGGGGACGGTGTCAGAACTGACAAAGTATCTATATCCTCTAAGCAATCTCCTAAAGCTTAGATTGGTATAATTCAGATCTACTCTTCTCAAATCTGGAATAATTAGCAATGTAATTGATAGACAAACATCTCAATATAAATCAACATTCAACAGTGTCAAGGAATGTATTCTACAACCCCCTAGAATGTGTGTCCGAGAGGTGTGAACATTTTCTATGGAGCTCGAAGGGATTTTTAGATGCTTTGTTGATTGTCTAGGGTTAAATAGCTGGGTTTTTCTTGTGGTATTTGAGGATGTTGTAACAGATTTGAGTGGATTGGGGATTGTCTCTGTTGTCGCTTTATTTTCATGATGGTTCCAGACTTCTAGTATCGATTGGTAGAACGAGATTTGGGAGTTGTTTAGTTAGTTACTTCCTATGTAATTAGCTAAATATATTATGTGATCGCAGGACTTTGTTTCAGGACGAGCGTCTCGACGTAGGATTTCCGGACACGATCTACGTATAAAGGCGGGCACTTCTTGCTTTGTTTCTTTTAGTTCTTTGAACTTTATGCATGAACTAATTTTGGATAAGGACTGTTTTACCTTGACTCCACTCTTACTTTCCTGTACTTGATACTTTCACTCAAAACCTTTGAGTTACTCATTTTTATATCCATACAGTCTCGTGTTGTTGTCCATGATCAGTAGCAGATACTAGATACCATGTTTGTATGTTTTGACTGTTGCTTATTTATGTACGATATTGAGCATGCTGGCTTCATGTAGCATACCTGTTTCTGCTTATATATATATATATATATATATATATATATATATATATATATATATATATATATATGATGACTGTTGCATTGTTCGCATCATGTCATTGCATGCATGCCGCATCCTCAGCCACTCGTGATAGTGGTAGCTGGAGTTGATGTCACTTATCCTGTCGTGCCGCACTCGGCCACTCTTGTGAGTGGTAGCTGGAGTACGAGTAGCAGGGACCCCGTCGTAGATGTAGCTAGTTAGCTACTATGCAACTGTCCCCTCGGCCACTTGTGTGAGTGGTAGCTGGAGTGGTGTACAGTCTGTCACTGACCCGGCCTCTCGACCATACAGGGGTCATGGTGCAGAGAGGTGGGCGGGAGTGACCATCCGTACATACGCTGTTGTTATTATATTTGCTATGGCTGCTGCTGTTTATATATGCTGTTATTGCTTATTACTGTTGTTCACATATGCTGATATGCTTACTTAGGTTGAGATATATTTTCATTGGAGATGTTTAGTCATTGGAAATTTGTATATACCTTGCTTATTACCTCTGTAGTATGAGCAGTACTGTAGCAGATTAGTACCAGTTCTGACCTATTATACCTAGCATAGGATATGGTTTCAGGTATGAGCATTTATTTTGGTTCTATTATAGTATCTGCTATTCTTCCTATGAGGCTGTAAACTGTTGACACTCTCTACTTATATGTTACGTTCATGCACTATCTCTTTCCTTACCCGCTGAGTTCCAATACTCACCACCCCGTAAAATGGTTTTCTTTCGCTAGGTAACAAGTAGATGAGTCATGGATGCTTGGAGAGATGCCGGCTGCCAGCCCTGGGTCCTACGTCACACTTGAGGATAGTTTTCGTTTTGGTTTTGTTATCGTTTGGGGTGGTATATTGATTTTTGTGTATTCTGTTTTTCAATAAGTCGAGGTGAATTTTGGGTCAAGTCTGTGATGACAGGTATTTTGGGTTAGTGTCGTTGTTGGTTTTACGTTCGTATCGTTTATGTCTTCCGCTGCTGTGTGTTTAAGTTCAGCCGTGTAGGCTTGTTAAACTGCGTGATTGTATTTATTTTGTTCCAGCCGAGTGGGCTGATGTTATACATTGCGTGGTTGTGTTTATTTCAACTTATATATATATTCCAGCCGAGTGTGGCTGAGGTATATTTTGTATGTAGTAATGTTTCAGATTGTCACCTGTACAGGGGAGATGCTGCCGAAATTTCTTCGGACAGTGACTCCTCTGGGGCGTGACAGGTCATGTTTGCTGATACCAAAGTACACAACTTCTTATGTAGGGAATCATAATGACTTTAAGTCTATGGACTATTTATACCAATAATCACTATGAGAATATTTATGACACTCATATAACGATCCATGAAACATCTCATGACAGGTCAATTTAGTACATATTCTCTAATATATACCTATGTGTTAACTTGATATCTCATATCCATAACTTGTAAGATTAAGTCATCAATTAACCTACATGTTAGTTTCAATGTATTAATATTATCCTTGTATATTAATGTTTGACTAGGAATAATTAAGACTAGTGTCTATATATATCTACAAGCTCCCACTATCAATTCAACCAATTGATATGCTGTATACTAGAACCTACTATCTTAGGACATTACTTATTCATCTAGCACAGATCTGAAATAAATGCAATAACCATTGTCTTTTATTAATGAAATATGATACAATATGCCCTAAGCCAATCAACTCTTGAATAACTCATAGGACCTACATTAATAGAGGGGGCGCTCGTGACCACTTGATTAAATTTCTTGATGTAAGCCCTGAATGATTCCTTAGGCCCTTTCTTGAAAGAAAAAGGCTTAATGTCGTCTTATGATAACGACAACTGCTAGCAAAGTGATGCAGAAAAGCTTTGTGAAAGTCCTTAAAACAGCATACGGATTCGATCGGGAGTTGGTTGAACCACCTTTGTGCCAAGTCGAACAGGGTCGTGAGGAACACTCAACACTTGACTCCATCCATGTACTGATGGAAGATAGTTGCGCTTTCAAATTTGAGTAAGTAGTCCTCTAGGTCAGTCGCCCCTCCATATTCTCTGATCGAGAGAGGTTGAAAATGAGTTTGCAATTTATCTTCCAAGATTTCTTGGGAGAACAACATGCTTGCTTACTCGAGGGAGCTACTGGTCATTGGGGCTTTTCCTTTACGATGGTCTCGGACGGGTGCATTTTCAGAGGATGATCCTTGAGGCCACTCAACTCTGCCCATGTCTTCAAGGGGTGTGCGGAACAACGCTTGATGATATGCTATCGGTGATGGGCGCACGGGCGGGAGGCTAGTCTAATATACATGTGCTTGTGGGAAGGTAGTTGGGGGAGGCTAGATCGGCTGGAACCCGGTCATGCCTTCCATTTGAGTACCTTGCTAGGCCTGATGGTCGGTCGCAGACACAGCGAGCTCGTTCGGAAGATGGCACTGGGTCGCTGCTTGCTAGTGCTGCACCATTTCTATCCGCTCGAGTGGCTATCAACAGTTCAAAATCTTCCTATGATAGTGTCATAGTGGTGAGTCGTCAAGTCTCGTTCATCCTCATGTTTCATATGTAGGCGAAGTTCCCACATATGACGTCAAATATAATCCTTTCTGAAATCGATGCTGATGGAATGCTCGATACATAGCTCGGATGTTAACTAAATGAAGACTCCTCACTGTCAAAAGATAACTTCAAAACACTCCTACATATTAAAAGGAGTGTTAGTGACCGGATCAGGGAAGGGTGCTCCGACGTAGGTCCTCCGACGCTTAAGTCGATAATGGTAGTGTAGGATTGAAAGAGTACGATAGAGGGGGGGAGGTGAATATCGCACTTTTAAAAACTTTTCTTTTCGTGTTTTAAAGACAATTAGAATATGCAGCAGAAAGTAAAAATCTCGTTTGGTTACTTAGTTCGGAGCCTAGGTCAACTCATACTCCAAGACCCGCGATCCTTGATCGCATCGTTGGACAATTCACTAAAACTCTTATTTTTGAAAACCTCGGAAAGAAGCAGTGCGTACAAATAAGTAAGATAGTAATAACCTACTATCTTATGAATAAATAAGTATAATTACAAGCTAGTAAAATTATATCGACTTAAGAATGAGTATGCAGCTTGTCAGCACTTCTTAGAGCTGTATCTTGCGTGTGAAGAGTAGTTGTAGCACGAACAGTAGCTTGTACATAGATGAACTTCGAACCAATCAGATTTCGTTACCCAGCCTAGGACCTCGAGCTCACTTTTATAAGAGTTGTCGACGTTCGATAGACTAATCCTTGGGTTCAGTCGACCGAATCGGCTACCTTCCATCTTCACTGAGATCTGATGCTGATTTGATCTTCGGCATTTAATGACAATTAAGTGTTCGGTCGACTGATCCCCTTATTGGGTCAACCGAACATAGATCCTTCCCTATTCACTGAGATCTGGAATTAATATGTCATTTGTTGGGAGCGATTATGTAGCTAGAGGGGGGGGTGAATAGCTCGGTGCGCTCATCGTTGTCTTCGTTGCTTGTTTCTTCAAGATATGCAGTGGAAAATACAAAGAAACAAAATACACAACGCTAACAAGAGGATTTACTTGGTATCCACCTTACAAGAGGTGACTAATCCAAGGATCCACACACTCACGCACCCTCTACTATGAAAACCCTCCTTTATGGTAACTACTAAAGGCAGAGAAGCCCTAGAAGTTCACACTACAAGAAGAAAGGGAAAGGGAGCAAAATATAAGCAAAGGCTTACAAGTTTGCACAAGAAAACCCTAACCCTAACTTTCTTCTTCAGATGTAGATCCGCCTCTTGACTTGGAAAAACCTCCAAGAACCTTCAAGAACTGGCAATTTGAACTTTGTGGAGAAGCTGTGGAGTTGCTGTGAAGATCTGAAATGAAATTTGGAAGTTCTGCCGAAGGAATCGAACGCCTGCAGCTAAATATGATGCCAACGGTCGGATCCCGATCGATTGGATTACTCTCAATTGATCGGGGAGGCTTTGGATCGATCGGCTGATCGATCCAGAGCGCCTCTGTGCTCTCGAGAAAACGCCTGGATCGATCGGCTGATCGATCCAGCCTTTATCGCACAAAATCGCAACCCCTAATCGATCCACTGATCGATTGGAGGCTCCCAATCGATCCACTGATCGATTGGAGGCTCCCAATCGATCCACTGATCGATTGGAAGGCTTTTTGTTCGCGCGACACTTCTCCCCAATCGATCCACCAATCAATTGGGAGAAGGCTTGTCGCGGGGACTTTCCCAATCGATCGACCGATTGATTGGGTATGAGCCAATTGATCGGTTGATCGATCCAACTCATGATTTCTCCCAAAATCAAGTCTAAAGTCCCTTAAACCAACATCCAGTCAACCATGACCTGTTGGTTCATCGTGCCTAGCATCCGGTCACCCTTGACCTGCTAGGACTTACTCACCAAGTGTCCGGTCAATCCCTTTGACCTACTTTGGATTTTCCTCCTCGTGCCAAATATCCGGTCAATCCCTTTGACCTACTTGGACTTTCCTCCTCGTGCCAAGTATTCGGTCAATCCCTTTGACCTACTTGGACTTTCCTCCTCGTGTCAAGTATTCGGTCAATCCCTTTGACCTACTTGGACTTTCCTCCTCGTGCCAAGTATCCGGTGAATCCCTTTGACATACTTGGACTTTCTAACACCAGATGTCCGATCAGCCTTAATCCATCTGGACTTCCTCGTGCCTGGCTTCACTCACCAGGACTTCCTTCTGCCTAGCTTTACTCACTTGGTCTTTCACCTGGCTTCACTCACCAGGATTTCCTTTTGCCTAGCTTCACTCACTAGGTCTTTCACCTGGCTTCACTCACCAGGACTTCCTTCTGCCTAGCTTCACTCACTAGGTCTTTCACCTGGCTTCACTCACTAGGATTTCCTTTTGCCTAGCTTCACTCACTAGGTCTTTCACCTGGCTTCACTCACCAGGACTTCCTTCTGCCTAGCTTCACTCACTAGGTCTTTCACCTGGCTTTACTCGCCAGGATTTCCTTCTGCCTAGCTTCACTCACTAGGTCTTTCACCTTGCTTCACTCACCAGGATTTTCAATCTGCCTGGTTTCACTCATCAGAACTTTCTAGTCAAGTATCAAGTCACTCTTGATCTACTTGACTCTCCTTCACAATCTCCCCACATGAACAATCACACCTGCAATCTCCATGTATTGTCTACATGTATTGTTAAACATCGAAACCACAACATCAAGACTCGAGCTTGACTCAATTCAAGCTCAGTTAACACGATCAACCTTGACCTGAGGAATATTGCACCAACAATCTCCCTCTTTTTGATGCTTGACAATACCTTCTTTAAGTTAGACTAATCCCATAGCCTCAACCTTCTTCATGCCACTAGGTAATGAAGACGTAAGTTAAACCCTACATTCTCCCCCTAAGAGGGCAAACTTCCTCTTAGATAATGACGACATAACTTAAACCCTTCATTCTCCCCCTATTGGCACACATCAAATTCATTCCCATCTTTGGGCACACATCAAAAACAAACTTTCCTCCTTAAGAGTTTCCCTTCATTGTTTGCAACTTTACTCGTTGCGCACAACACAATAATGAAGGTCTCATACCCTTTATTATTCTCAACGCTCATCCTTGAGCATATACCACTTGGTATATTCACTTGTTGTATTCACACGATTCAAATGAAGGTCTCATACCCTTCATTATCATCAAATGCTCATTCTTGAGCATACACTACTTCAATAATGAAGATATCCACTCTCCATTACATTCAAATGCCCAACCTTGAGCATTTTCGCTAAAGAAGGTTAACTACCTTCCAAGGTGTATGAAAAATAGATTTTCATGTCTTTAAAGAGTAACTCCTCCTAAAGACATGCACGTAACTTCTGTAATTGCACCAACAATGACTTGGAATCCCTAAAACTTTAGGAAACCCAAATTCATAAGTTTTGAGGTTCAAAAATTCAATAATGAAACCAAACCTCTACCTAGTCTTCCTTAACCAATCCATCCTTGTTTTCATTATGAAAACTCCCCTTAAATGTGTATAAATATGTTTTGAGGGGTTAGGAATGATTATCTAGACTAAAGGGGGTTCAAAATGCTGAAATTAGGCTTTACCAGCCAAAATCAACATTTCCAATAGATTGGAGTTAGGTCCCAATCGATTTAACCCTGTTGAATCGATCCATTAATCGATTCAGACTACTTGGATCGATCGACTGATCGATCTAGCGAGCTTTTGCTCACGAGAACTGCCTTCTCAATCGATCGCCCGATCGATTGAGGCACTCCAATCGATCGGGTGATCGGTTGGAGCTCTGAAATTACTGAAATTTCATTTCAGTCAATTTCAGAAACCTCTAGAAAATTCTACAAAATTCCAAAAATCATAAAAATCGTTGTAGACATTATTTAGGGCATATAGTATCATGGAAAAATAGTTTTCTAAGAAAATACTTCATATTTTCAAAAATTGACACAAACTTGAAAACTTGTAAACACTTTAGTATTTTCTTCAAGTTTGTGTTCAACTATTCAATGATGATTACTATCAAAAGATAATCTTCACCAAGGTTTTCCAAAAGCATTTTAAAATGATTTTCAAACCAATATCCAACCGTGTTCCTTGGACTCAATGCACATGACTTGTACATTAGTTTTTCCAATGATTGGAAAACACATAACTATGTGTTTTGATGAACTTAAAACTCACAAGAATGCACTAAATCAACATCTTGAGTTTGGTTCATCATTCTAACATCTCACTTGTATTTAATATGTATGAAACCACATACAAGTCACCTTATAGTTCTTTCGTGAGATGTAAATCTTGGTTTTGCCCTAATCTAGGGATCATGCATATCTACCTAGGCATTTTGAGGTTATGAACATCCACCAAGGATGTTACTTGTTAATAAATGCCATTAGTCCTTAATTGCAAGGAATAAACTAATGCATGATAATGTTATGACATACATCAAAAAGATGTAATTTCCAACAGAAAATTTCCTATAACTACATGATGTATGTATGACATGACATGGTATTTTTGTGTTTTTCATAATAAGACATGAATGCAAAAATAAATATGATGTCATGACATATGATGGGCAAATACAGCATGACAAATTAGCATAAAAGAAATACCTAGATTATCTATCTAAGTATCCTTAATCCTTAGCTAAATTAAAATTTAACCTAGATTGCCCAATTTCATCAAGAAAATGTCAAACCCAATTTTGACATTTTCTTTGCCTTTTCCTACATTGTGCCAATTTAATTTAAGCATATTCCTCAAAATTTGACACAAATTACTCTCTCAAAGAGTAACCAATTGAATTAAGGCATACATTGCCTTTAATTTCCTAAGAACATACCAAAATCCCAACTTGGTAGTTCTTATAATTTTCTCAATTTGTGTCACTTAAAATATCATCCAATTTATCAAATTGTGACACATTTTACTCTTGTAAGAGTAAGTAAAAATTTTTTTCATTTTCAACGGTTAACAATAACCTTGAAAATGCTCCTTGTGTGTCAACTTTATCATGATTAGGTTAACTACCCTTTCAATTTGAGTTGACACTCTCTAACCCATCTATGGGGTAGAGAAAATGCTCCTAGGAACCCAAAACCTATTAGTGCTCCTTGGATGCTCTAGGTATTTGCTAAGGATAACCTCCCTAGATACCTTTCTAGTGACTTTGTTTGCCTTCTTAGAAGCCCTGGTCACCTTTTCTAGGTCAACCCTAGGGATTTCTTCCCTTGTAACCTTCTTTGTGACTTTCTTAGACTTCTTAGAAGTCTTAGTCACATTTGTTGCAAAAATACTCTTAGGGATAACCTCCCTAGTACTTTTGACTTGACTCTCAGATCTAGACTCGATTCCATAGCTATATGAAACCCTATGGTAAGAAATTACATCCTTCTTAGCTTTGGATTTGTATCCCAAACCTCTATGGCCATTGGATGACCTTTGTGCTCCTAAACCTAGGTTTTATTCATTTTGCCCTTTTAGGATATTTTCCATCCTTTTTAGGGTCTTTTCTAACTTATCAAGTCTTGACCTCAAGACTTGATTTTCTATTTTTAAGTCCTTAGCTTTAGGTTTTTCAATAAATTCATGAGCATTTTTATTTCTAGACCTATAACTAAAATTCTTAGTTTACTTGTCTAGATTTTTATCTACCTTTCTAACCCTAGGTGTGGTAGTTTTAGCATGGAGAGCCATATGTTTTTCTTTAATACTACGATGCTCCCTATTTTTATGGTAAATAGCATTAAAATAATAAATATTAGAACTAGCATGCTTTTTATCATTATTTAAGGGGATATGCTCAATAAATGATACCTTTCTTTTTACCTTGGAGGCTCCCCCTTGATTTGTGCTTCCTCCAAGAGCCTTGACCGCTTTCTTCCCCTTGGGACATTGTCTCCTGTAATGTCCCTTTTGATTGCAAGAGAAGCACACAATGTGCTCCTTGCTCTTCTTTGTTCTGGGAACGGTCTCCTTGGGCTTCTCCTTGCCCTTTAGTGCCACTTGACCCTTCTTCTTGGCCAATTTGGGGCACTTGCTCTTGTAATGCCCTTTTCCCCTACACTCAAAGCAAATAATATGATTTTTATTATTAACAATTGAAATTGATATACCTTTGCCTATAGGGATGACATCTTTTTCTTTTGATCCGGAGGTAGAGGCTTCCTCTTGATCCGATAATGATGCTCCTCCAATAGATTCGACTCGACTTGTGGAGGTGGAAGCTTCTTCATCCTCTTCTTCTCTCGACCCGGATGTGGAGACTTCTCCTTCTTCTTGATCCGGTGTCACCGAAGGTCGCTCCCCCTCAATCCTAGAGGTGGAGACTTCTTCATCTTCATCTTGTACATGGAACAAGGAGTATGCCCTTTCCTTGGCCTCTTCATTACATTCCTTTGAAGATGAGGCTTCTTGGACCTCTTCTTCTTTGGAAGTTGAGCATCTCTCAACTTCGGAATTCTCTTCCTCTTGGTCTTGATCCAATGAGTCACCCTCTTTGGATTCTTCTTGAATTTGTACAGTAGAGGGGATCTCATGAATCTTTGCCAACTTGCTCCATAGCTCCTTGGCATCCTTGAATCTCCAACTTGAGCCAAAATATTGCTTGGCAATAAATTGACCAAAAGCTTGGTCACTTTATCATTTTCCTTGCTCCTTTGAACTTGCTCTTGACTCCATTTGCTCTTCTTGAGGACTTTACCCTTTGGATTTCTTGGAGCCTCGAAACCTTCCATTAGAGCAAACCATTGCTCTATCTCCATCATCAAGAAATTTTCGATTCTTGATCTCTAAGAATCGAAGCTTGTTGATACATATGGTGGAGGCACCCTTGTGTCGAATCCAAGTCCGTCTTGGAATTCCATGTCGAAGTTGAGCTTGAAGAAATCTTTGACTTGAAGAATTTTGCTCCAACTTCTTCACCCTCTAGCTCTTTTCCCTTTCCGGCAATGATTCCGATGAAGAACAATCTTACTCTGATACCACTTGTTGGGACCGATTATGTAGCTAGAGGGGGGGGGGGTGAATAGCTCGGTGCGCTCGTCATTGTCTTCGTTGCTTGTTTCTTCAAGATATGCAGTGGAAAATACAAAGAAACAAAATACACAATGCTAACAAGAGGATTTACTTGGTATCCGCCTCACAAGAGGTGACTAATCCAAGGATCCATACACTCACGCACCCTCCACTATGAAAACCCTCCTTTATGGTAACTACCAAAGGCGGAGAAGCCCTACAAGTTCACACTACAAGAAGAAAGGAAAGGGAACAAAATACAAGCAAAGGCTTACAAGTTTGCACAAGAAAACCCTAACCCTAACTTTCTTCTTCAGCTGTAGATCCACCTCTTGACTTGGAAAAACCTCCAAGAACCTTCAAGAACTGGCGATCTGAACTTTGTGGAGAAGCTGTGCAGTTGCTGTGAAGATCTGAAATGAAATCTAGAAGTTCTGCCAAAGGAATCGAATGCCTGTAGCTAAATATGATGCCAACAGTCGAATCCCGATCGATTGGATTGCTCCCAATCGATCGGGGAGGCTTTGGACCGATCGGCTGATCGATCCAGAGCGCCTCTGTGCTCTCAGGAAAATGCCTGGATCGATCGGTTGATCGATCCAGCCTTTATCGCGCAGAATCGCGACCCCCAATCGATCCACTGATCGATTGGAGGCTCCCAATCGATCCACTGATCAATTGGGAGGCTTTCTGTTCGCGCGACACTTCTCCCCAATCGATCCACAGATCGATTGGGAGAAGGCTTGTCGCGGGGACTCTCCTAATTGATCGACCGATCGATTGGGCATGAGCCAATCGATCGGTTGATCGATCCAGCTCATGATTTCTCCCAAAATCAAGTCTAAAGTCCCTTAAACCAACATCCGGTCAACCATGACCTGTTGGTTCATTGTGCCTAGCATCTGGTCACCCTTGACCTGCTAGGACTTGCTCACCAAGTGTCCGGTCAATCCCTTTGACCCACTTGGACTTTTCTCCTCGTGCCAGGTATATGGTCAATCCTTTTGACCTATTTTGGACTTTCCTCCTCGTGCCAAATATCCGGTCAATCCCTTTGACCTACTTGGACTTTCCTCCTCATGCCAAGTATCCGGTCAATCCCTTTGACCTACTTGGACTTTCCAACACCAGATGTCCGATCAGTCTTGATCCATCTGGACTTCCTCGTGCCTGGCTTCACTCACCAGGACTTCCTTCTGCCTAGCTTCACTCACTAGGTCTTTCACCTGGCTTCACTCACCAGGACTTCCTTCTGCCTAGCTTCACTCACTAGGTCTTTCACATGGCTTCACTCACCAGGATTTCCTTCTGCCTAGCTTCACTCACTAGGTCTTTCACCTGGCTTCACTCACTAGGGTTTCCTTTTGCCTAGCTTCACTCACTAGGTCTTTCACCTAACTTCACTATCAGGATTTCCAATCTGCTTGGCTTCACTCACCAAAACTTTCTAGTCAAGTATCTAGTCACTCTTGACCTACTTGACTCTCCTTCACAATCTCCCCACATGAACAATCGCACCTGCAATCTCCATGTGTTGTCTACATGTATTGTCAAACATCGAAACCACAACATCAAGACTTGAGCTTGACTCAATTCAAGCTCAATCAACACGATCAACCTTGACCTAAGGAATATTGCTCCAACAAAGTGAGGTTTGTTCGGTCGACCGATCCTCTAGTTCAGTCGATCGATTAGTCGCTCTTCCTTCTTTGCTTCTGCTCGATCTGAACTGTGCTGAGTCATTAGGGTTTGGTCGACCGATCCTCTGGTTCGATTGACCGATCCTTTGGTTCGATCGACCGATCAAGCTTTAATCGGACCCTGCTTTGTTTTGGTCTGAACTGATATATGCTCTAAGTTGGCCTTGTTTAGTCAACCGATCATCTGGTTCGATCGACCGATCATGCCAAACCTGCAAAATTGTGTTAGACAATAATCCTGCAAAACATATATTAGCACAATAATAATATATCTAATGCATGAGTAAAGCTGTCAGACGGGTCAACCCATGGCGGGGCGGGTCGGCCCGTGGCGGGCCAACCATTTGGTGGGGCGGGGCGGGGCGGGCTGTCATTTTGGCGGGTTGGGAAATTTCCAATCCGACCAAATCCAAGGTGAGTCGCGGGTTTGGCGGACCAACCCGCGGGCCTATCAAATTTTTTTAAAAAATTTAAAAAAAAATAGTTCATATCTTCAATGTTTTACTTCGAAAATATTTTATCAATTAAATGTATTCATAAACAAGTATTTTAAATATAAATGGACATAAACAAGTACTTATGTTGGGTCAAAAGTACTATTTTTATTTTAAAATTATAACAAATAAAGATAATAAACTGGCATAAAATTGTGCAATGAAGAGGAATAGTAATTAGGACTCCTGGCTGTGCATCGAGTAGTTTAGATCAGTGGTACCCTGGCTGTGCGTGCGTAAACGAATCAAATAAGAAGGTCGTCTACTTTTAAGAAGGCCATCTAGTTTGGGTACACACACCAAGCTCTTCATTGTGCATAATGTATGTTTCAGATTTATCCCATAAATGAATCAAATAAGAAGGTCATCTACTTTTAAGATTAATCGACTGTGCGCATATATATTTCTGTAACTTTTGTCTATCACACTCAACTTCACAAGTATGAGCTTTTCCTAATTAGTATTCCTCTCAACGAAGAAGATAATGAAATGCTACAATTTAACCCTTGGTACTCTCGCAGTTGCAGCATTGACTACTGATATAAACTGCTTACATGTGTTTCTCAACCCGTGGGCCAACCCAAGCCCATCGCGGGCCGACTCGCGCGGGTCACGGGCCTAGGTGGGTCAGCCCCCGACGGACTTGGGTTGATAAAATTCCAACCCAGCCCGCTTAAATTGTTTGGCGGGGCGGGCCAACCCGACCGACCTAACCCAAATTGACGGCTCTATGCATGAGTAATAATAATAGACAGTTTAACTATTTTGATCTCAACTTAGAAACCTGTTGGAGCAATCCCAATGGTCCGTGCGACCATGTGCTTTGGTGTTTAGGCAAAGGGTTTAAGTTAGGTTCACCCTTGTATTTGATATGTGTATATGAGTGTGCAGGTATGCAGGATACACATGTGACTCAGGTTGATGGCTTCGGGTTCGGTGAAAGATAGAGCATCCGAGGGATCATGGACAAGGCAAAGAGGACAAGGGCCGAGGGAAGCGACTTCGAGGCATACACGAAGGATGGCATTGGGGACGAGCCGCGAGCTTGAATGCATCCGAGGGACTAGAGCCAAAGGAAGTAGGCTTGAAGGTAAGAGGTCAAGACTACAAAGAAGCGTCAAGTGAGTCATAAGGGTGAGGGTACGAGTGCATGAGAGATTATACTCGGAGTAAAATCCTAGTTTTAGGGGTTTACTGTAGCGTCACTGCAGCAGTACTATAGTGTTACTGTAGCAGTACTATAGCAGTCGACTGGTGCAGTCGACCGCACAGTCGACTGGGTGCGAACATAATTGTTCTGTTCGTTCGGTCAGTGTGGATTAGTCGACTGCATGTTTTAGCAGTCAACTGCACCAGTTGACTGCTAGTTTTAGCAGTCGACTGGTATCGAGCCGTTGGGATGTAACGGTTGAATTTCTACAGAGGGCAGTCGACTGGTAGGCGGGGTTTTCAACCCGCGGCCTATATAACCAAAGCTTGGGAGCTTGGTTATAGCTGACGAAATTAGTGGTGGTAAACCCTAATTAGTAGTCTACTAGTCTCAAGAGTCTTGGTTGGTGTTGTGGTGAGGTTTCTCTATCCACAAGGAGCTACTTGAGATAGCCGGAGTTTGTCGGGGGCTAATCCACCGACGGATCAAGATCGTCCATCTCAAGGACACGCCGTGGAGTAGGAGCCCTAATCTCTGAACCACGTTAAACGAACGTGTTAGCGGTTTGCTTGTTTTTCTTTCCTTTAGTGTTTAGCTTTTATATTTGTAGTTAGTTTGTATTTCCGCTGCGTATACTAACGAGTGTAGGAAGCAATCGATTTGGAGGTGCCGTCTATCCAACCCCTCTTCAAGCCGGCCACCGATCCCCTACAAAACCTTCCCAGTTTCTTCAATTGGATTAGTGACCTTAGGTTATTTCTTTCAGGAACACGACCTCACCGTCGCTCCTCCAGTTATATACATCACCTGCCAAACATTGGTCCTCTAGACCTGTTTGGAATTTACCTACTCAGTGTGTTGATCACCTGATCCACTAAAACTTTTCCTGCAATACTACATTGGCCAACAACAATATAGTAACACAGAATACTATGATAAACCTAAACTTAGATTTACCGAGATCCGCTGGTCCGGTCAATCGCGCATCCGATCAACCTTGCTTGGAGTTCACTCCTCCAAGACTTCTAGGTTATCTCCCCCTAGGATTTTCTCCATCTGGCTTTACTCACCAGAACCTAAGGTTACCACCCCTAAGGTTTTCTCCACCTGGCTTCACTCACCAAAACTGAGTATTCGACTGCCCAGGGATCAGGTCCTCTAGACCTATCAAATCCACCTGACTTCCACGATCTACCGAGATTTCCCTTGCCTCAATATTCGGCTACCCAGGGATCAGGTCCTCCAGACCTATCGAATCCACTTGGCTTCCACGATCTATCGAGATTCACTTGCTTAGCCTGCAACTAGGACTTTCCTTACCTAACCGCAGTTAGGACTAGTCACTCGGTTGACTTCCCACCCTTGCCTAGCCACGACTAGGACTTCCCATGATTATCGGACATTAAAATCTTAGAGGTCGATTACACCAATAGGTAGAAGGTAATGAACAATAGTATGAATGAACAATGGAAACTGTGTAGTCTCGTGTAATGTGAGTGTACCTATGCCTATAGAGGGAGATATGTTTTTATAGTGTTACTGTTTGTCTGTGCACGAATCTCAAAGCATTTTCAGAAAAGGACATGCCATAAAGATGCTTTGACACTTTTCCCAAAATAGATCCGCAATCTCTGCGTTGACAGGGAGGAAGCTTATGACACACAGCTTGCATATAGAATATTCGCTGTCCTTTGTGGCATAAAACGACAAAAAGGAATATGAGGTCGTTGGTTGGGGCCCACAACCTGCTTACCTGGCAAATTGACAAAGCTTTTTCTATGACTCGTTTGACAGTTGCTTGGCCGACCGGACATATAGAATGTCATCAAGGACTCACCCCTTACTCGGTCTATCGGTTTTAACCAAAGAGTTCAACGGACCGAGTATCCATTACGTCCAATCAGATCGTAGTTCCGATAGGCTGAAATGCTTGATCGAACTATTCAGTTGTGTTATCTTAAAGAAATCTTGGCCTTAGAGAGTGCTGACTCATTTTGCGCTAGTTGCCCATATTGAGTAGAGTCGTCAA
Source organism: Zingiber officinale (assembly GCF_018446385.1). Taxonomy (NCBI): domain Eukaryota; kingdom Viridiplantae; phylum Streptophyta; class Magnoliopsida; order Zingiberales; family Zingiberaceae; genus Zingiber; species Zingiber officinale. The sequence continues at coordinate 127,693,588 of NC_055987.1, forward strand.
TTTGGGTTAGGCCCATCGGGTTGGCCCGCCCCGCCAAACAATTTAAGCGGGTTGGGTTGGAATTTAATCAACCCAAGTCCACCGCGGGCCGACCCGTCTAGGCCCGCGACCCGCGCGGGTCGGCCCGCGATGGGCTTGGGTTGGCCCGCGGGTTGAGAAACACATGTAAGCAGTTTATATCAGTAGTCAATGCTGCAACTGCGAGAGTATACCAAAGGTTAAATTGTAGCATTTCATTATCTTCTTCGTTGAGAGGAATACTAATTAGGAAAAGCTCATACTTATGAAGTTGAGTGTGATAGACAAAAGTTAAAGAAATATATATGCGCACAAAGTCGATTAATCTTAAAAGTAGATAATCTTCTTATTTGATTCATTTATGGAATAAATCTGAAACATACATTATGCACAATGAAGAGCTTGGTGTGTGTACCCAAACTAGATGGCCTTCTTAAAAGTAGACGACCTTCTTATTTGATTCGTTTACGCACGCACAACCAGGGTACCACTGATCTAAACTGCTCGATGCACAGCCAGGAGTCCTAATTACTATTCCTCTTCATTGCACAATTTTATGTCAGTTTATTATCTTTCTTTGTTATAATTTTAAAATAAAAATAGTACTTTTGACCCAACATAAGTACTTGTTTATGTCCATTTATATTTAAAATACTTGTTTATGAATGAGCAATGATATGCTCAAGGGAAAAAACTCAAGGATAGACACATAAAGTCATAGCCCACTATTTCACTTTTTGTAGTCCCCATCACTTTATGTATCTATCCTTGAGTTTTTCCTTGAGTTTTTTTTCCTTGAGCATATCATTTTTCTTTATGAATACATTTGATTGATAAAATATTTTCGAAGTAAAATATTGAAAATATGAACTATTTTTTTTAATTTTTTTTTAAAAATTTGATAGGCCCGCGGGTTGACTCGCCAAACCTGCAACCCGCCTTGGATTGGGTTGTATTGGAAATTTTCCAACCCGCCAAATTGACAGCCCGCCCCGCCTCGCCCCGCCAAATGGTTGGCCCGCCACGGGCCGACCCGCCCCGCTATGGGTTGACCCGTCTGACAGCTCTAATATTGAGAGGCTTGTGTCCGACCGACCCGATGGTTTGGACGGATAACCTTTTGGGCGCGATGATTGACTGCGTTGGCTTCAAGGGTTAACTCTTTCTTGACTTTGACCATCATGTCAGCCGATCTCCTAACTTTGACCCGACTTGAGGAGCCTCACCTCAATCGTTGCATCAGATATTTTATCAAATTTTTAATATATTGAAATTTTAGTATATTAAATTTTTTATATGGTATAAATTTCATCCTATTCATAGTAAAATTATTCGATATTTTAATATTTTTAATATGCTAGAATCATAAAAGAAAAAAAATTATATTTGTCCAATTGCCCAACAAATTATTTAGTATTTGATTATTTTAATATATACTAAAATACTAAAAATATTAAATTTGATATTTAAAATTTTAATATAATATTAAAATTTATTTGAGCTCTATTGGTTATCCGATCTCTACTTAAATAGAAATAAACCGGACCAAACCGTGTGTCACATGGTCCGAAGGTTTGATTAAACCGTTTCAAACAGGAGTGTGGCCATGTTCGACGACATCCACCCCATGGCTAGAAAGACGGAGGCCCGTGGATCGGCGGCGGCGGCATCGGGGAGGCATACTCCGGCCGACGTCGATGGGGTAGCTGCCTCGTCTTTTCTCTGGTCGACGACTGTTCTCGCGCCCTCCACGGCGGTATCCGTGGCGCTTTTCGCCTTGCTGATCCGCTTGCTGGTGTCGCTCGGCCCGTACTCCGGCCAAGGAACGCCATCCATGTACGGGGACTACGAGGCCCAGAGGCACTGGATGGAGATCACTCTCCACACGCCGACCGCCGAGTGGTACCGCAACACCGCCGCAAACAATCTCTCTTATTGGGGCCTCGACTACCCACCTCTCACCGCGTACCAGAGTCTCGCCCACGCCTTCCTCATCAACGCTTCCATCCCTGAATCTCTTGCCCTCTCTTCCTCCCGCGGGTTCGAGTCCCATAAATCGTAATTTTTCTTGATCACCCTCTTTGCTCGCGACTGCTTCTGTTTTGTGACTTCTTGACCCCCAAATCGATTTGATGGCGCGTGTAGGAAGCTGGCAATGCGGTGGACGGTGTTGTCTTCGGACTTGCTTGTGCTCTTTCCGGCAGCCATCTACTTTGTATCGGTTTATTTTCGGCGCAATGTTGGCGGGAATGCGAAGGGACGGTCTTCCCCTTGGTTTCTTGCGATGATCTTACTGAATCCTTGCCTGATCCTCATTGATCATGGACATTTTCAGGTTCCAAGACTAAAAATTCGAGCTTTTTAAGCAGATACATCTTTTGTTCACTTCAACTCACGCTTCATGGATGCATACAGGATGTTGTGCCTTCTTACTTGACTAGGTGCTATTTTCTTGCGTGTATACATTAAGGCAATAAACTAGTAGTGTAGGAATGGAATGAAATCTACTCTTGTTGTTATGCTCAGTAAAGCATTTATTTGGAATTAGCTAGATGGATCATTTTTGGACTTGGCCTTTGCTATGGGCAATATCACTTTTATCTTTCAGTTGTTGATGGGAGCTCAAGCTTCATTGATCTTGTTTTATTTCTACTCAAATTATAGTTATTCATATATTGCAAACGCCCACTGTAGTCATCTCTGGATTTCTTCTTGATTAGAGAGTGCAACTAATATTAACTATATATATGTTTCTAGTTTAGAAGTCACTTAAGAATATTAATATCAAACAACAAAAGAATATTTGGCGGAATAATTTTCAAGTTTTTCCTTTTGAATTATTGTCACAAATTTGTCTAGAAGTTATTAGTGTGGAAATGTGAACTTATCCATCTATTTCAACTATACCTTTAGCTTCTATTGTATGTTTTCTACTTTTTTTTATTTATTAGCCCTATTGAAGTGTGAATTAACCATTCTAAAGCATTTGTATCAGAAATACTTCTTTTTTTCTTTGTTCAGTACAACTGCATCAGCCTTGGCTTAACACTGGGAGCCATAGCAGCTATTTTGTCCCAAAAGGAAATTACTGCTTCTATTCTCTTCTGTCTTGCAATCAATCATAAACAGGTATCTTTCTGATGCTAACTATGCTAAAGCAGACACTTTCCCTTCTATCACGAATATGTTTTTTCTTATGTAATTACGTTGTGAAATCTACTATTAAGCACTATGACAATGTTGTAGGTATTTAATAATGGAATAATGGAAATTTTTGTCTGTGTCAAGTATAAAACTAAACAACTAATGCTGGTTGCTCAATCTATTTTCATGTCCTCTTTTTCAAGTATATTTTCTTAAGTCCTCTTGTACTGTTTTCCTTGTAATGCAAAATGTAATTCTATTTAAAGATTATTTATCTAATGCTATAATACATCAACTATGGTCCTGTTTGGCGGATTCTGCTGCTGTTTTACCTTTCAATTGACATAAAAATATCTATTTAGTCAATCTTGATCATTCAATTCTTGATCGAACAAGAATCAAATCCTTGTGTTATCTAAAAGTGACCCACATGGGGCATAAGTGACTTTCAAACTAATGATATAAATCTCTGTTTAAAGACACAATCATTGGTAAAAGCCTGTAGCCTTGATTCCTAAATTTTCTCGCATTGACTATTGATTAGTTATGTATGTGGATATGATTAGCCGTGTCTTCAAAATTGATCCTAGCATGTTATATGTTGATATTATCATTAATGGTTGACGATGTTATGACTTGATTGATATAAAACCATTTTCTGAATGATTAACATCACACAAAATTGAATGCTGACCAAAGCAGCAGTAAAAATTGACTAATTCTTCTAATTAGCCCCAGATAGGAAGTTAATTTAGATGGCTCACAATACAATTAAAACTGTTATTTAACTAAGAAAACCTGATTAGAAAGAAATAATTATTCAAAGAATTGTTCAGTTTACTATTTGCTTAGCAATATGCTTGGATTTGCAGATGAGTTTATACTATGCACCTGCATTCTTTAGCCATCTGCTTGGCAAATGCTTCAGACGTAAAAATCCAATCTTTGAAGTCTTGAAACTTGGACTTGTGGTTATTGGAATTTTTGCACTTGTTTGGTGGCCTTACATACATTCTGTTCAGTCGGTGATGGAGGTAAATATTCATGTTGACATTGTTTCTATTGAAAAACATTTTACATCATTCCTGAGTCTTGGTTTCTTGGTACTCTTTGTTATCTTGCTATCCCCAAATATATATTCCATGATTTGAAGTTCTCATTGATATAAACAGGTGATTCACAGATTAGCTCCTTTTGAGAGGGGGGTGTTTGAAGATTATGTTGCCAATTTTTGGTGTAGCACCTCAATGCTTATAAAGTGGAAGAGGATATTCACAATAAGTACAATGAGATTTATATGTTCTATTGCAACAATTTTGGCATTTTTCCCGTCATTTGTTCAGCAGATAAAGTCTCCAAGTGATCTAGGTTTCCTCTATAGTTTGCTGAACAGCTCATTTTCATTTTACCTGTTCTCTTACCAAGGTATGTTTATAAAAACCTCATCTTTGCTATTATCGCATTATCAATTTTAGAGATTTGGTACCTATACAATCTTGGTTTTTGGCAGTGCACGAGAAGTCAATTCTACTACCTCTTCTACCTGCGAGCCTCTTAGCACTCCAAGAACCTACCCTGTTTGGGTGGCTGATAAATTGTTCCCTATTATCAATGTACCCTCTCGTGTGTCGCGATAAATTGTCACTGCAATATGGATCTGTTCATGCTCTGTTTGCTCTTATATTCTACGCTCCTCATGGAAAGCAGCATGGAAGGGTAGACAAGTCTTCAACAAAACGAGTAGCTCTTTTGACAGTAGGATTAATTTGTTCCGCGGCACTTCATTTGGTTTATTTAGGTTTAGAGCCTCCAAAGAGATATCCTTTTCTCTTTGAGGCCTTGATTATGTCTTTCTGCTTCTCCCAGTTTGCTATCTTCACTGTGTACACCAATATCAAACAGTGGATGCTACTGGATCACTCTTCTCTCAAGATGAGAGTAAAGAAGGATTCTTGATCAGAATTATGGTGCAGGAGACAAGTTTAGCATTCACTTGTAACTTATAATGATTATTTTTACATGTTTTCGTGAGTATTTGATCGATCGGGCAGCTTGTGATACTCACTTCCACTGTTCTGTTTGAAAATAGAGGAACAAAGTAGAAATGATTGTTGGTTAGTTTGATTCATTCAATAGGACATTCTTGTATGTAATGGAGAATAGAAATATTAGACTAAGCTATCTTCCATCATAGTTGATTCGATTCACCCTTCCACCTTACTACATTCAACTTGCCCAAGTTATATCTTGTCAAGTTCACTCAGCTTAGTCTATTCGATTTGCTTAACTCTTTTGGTCATATTGATTCCTCTACTTCACTCATCAACCAATCAATATTCTATATAAACAAATAAAAAAATATTTGTCTCCACGAGTAAGATTAAGGGAACAAATAAGAAGATTAAAGTTAAAATCTCAGTAGAAATGAATATTCTGGACGTCAACTTTTAAGTATGTATAAGTTATACTTGTTAAGCAAATTAGATAGAAAGAACGTCTACTTCCTACTTTCAAAATTAATGGACAAAACATTGACACTGAAATAAAATAAAATTTATTTATTAAAAGAACAAAATATTCATTTATGTTTTAAAAATATGGGAATAGTAATATTTTTTTACAGAAAAAAAATTGACTTTTGATTGTTTTTAAAGAACAAAAATAATATTTTGATCGTTTCAGTTATGTTAATTTGACATAATTTTTTTACTATAAATTTCAATATTTTAGACTTTTAGTTAAACATAAGGTGTAAAGTTATATTACAATAAGGTCATGGGTTTATTTCCGAATTTGGGGCTTTTAAATCAATCACATGCACAATCATAATCCCTAATTCCCTTTCTCCACCTCCGATCGGGAACCCGTCAGTTCTCCTCGTTCCTTCCGAAGATCACAGGTCCACCTCCAACGAAATCCGAACTTGGAAGATTTGGGAGCAGCGATGGCCACGGGATCCGGCCTCTTCAAGTTCCTGCGGCCACGCCTTCGACCGCAGTCGGACGACATCGCCGCCGCCGCCACCTGGGGCGTCGCGGCTATCACCACCGCCGTTTGGATCATCCAGGTAGGGAGGAGGTTCCTTGATCGCTGTCATAATCTCTCAACTAGATCTATGTTGTTTCCATATGAAAATAGTATTTTTGTGGTGTTTAAGATTTTTTTTTTTAAAGAACACATTTCGTCAATCGATTCACATCCTTTTATGCATACTGGGAAAAGAATAGATCAAATCCGTCGTGTTATATCTGCCAGAATGCTCTCCTAATCCATCGTCAAGATAGGCAGCATATTGCCGTTTACTCTTACTGCATACTATTTTGTCAATCGATGTTTAGAATGATACCTCGATCAACATTTGAAACCGTCTAGCCAAATAATGATGTCCATGTTAATAATCATATCAAAGTAGAAGTATAGAATTCCAAGTCATAGGTGAGTAATACTTTTCCTGAACCCTTATTCCAACATGTAATGCATCACATCCAACAATATTCAATTTTGTGAAACTCTTGCAGTTCAAAAACTAGTTGTCGTCATTGACTTATTGATTCGTTCCAAGGCTCATTGTGTAGAATTTGGCCTTCCTAAGCTATCCTTCTTCAGAGACTCTGTGATGAGATTTCCAGCAATACTAACATTTTTATCGGTCTCACTTTAAAATGAATCAAGCCTGTGAACTTTCATAGTTCTTTCAAGACCTCACATTCTTTGATAGGTTTTACCTTTGATTGAATCTGGTTTTAATCCTTGTCACAACAAAACCCAGAAATACCACACCTCTTGCTATAGGAATGAGCATTTCCTTATGGTTCAGTATTTTGCTTTTATTTTTTATTTTTGAAAGATCCAGATTAGATGCTCTTCCTCATATTTGCCATAGTATAGCACAGTTCAATTTATCGGGTTAATGATGAAGACCAAAACCAAAGCCAAAGCCAAAGCCGAAATATTTTTGGTATTGAATCCAAACTAAAACTGTGCCAAAACTATTTCGGTTTGGTTTGCAACCAAACCAAACTTTGTATTTTGCAGTGAGTTTCTATATAACCTAACTTTCAGGAGCAAGTTAAGCAGGGTAAGCACGATCGGGGACTCTTGTTTTATAGCATAAAGTTCATAAGATACCTCCACTTGCTTTTGTATCTCCTTTGCACTAGCAGCTTTTGGAACACAAGCAACTTCGATAAGAAAGCTCATGATATCGAATCAATTGCACGCTTCGGAGGGCAACTGATTCCTAAGTACCTCCTGAATGCATTAAGCATCTCGTGATCTCCATGTTTTGTTACTGACCCATCATCAATGACCATCTAAATGAGCTTAGGCTGCATTAGTGTTTTTAAATTTTATATTTGCTCTCTTGATGAAAAACCTTTGTCTAATTAATGATTTTGTATTTTTATCTTGGCAGCCTTTTGACTGGCTGAAGAAGCAGCTCTTTGAAAAACCTGAGCCTAAGAACTGAAATTTGTGGACAGCAGCATTGAAGCAATGGAGGATGTCCATGTTGAAATAAAGATGCTTCTCTAAGTTTTTTTTTATGAATTTACTCTGAATGTTTTTTTTTTTTTGCCGAAATAATGTTTGAGAAATCAGTCAAGCTTATATGATTTTGGTCATGCTCTTGTTTTATTGGATTTTCAAAAGTTGAGACAGATTTTGGTTGAATTTTTCTGTCAAAATTATTTATGATTTTGCTTTTAGCTTAAGACTTGAGGAGTATATTTATAAAAAATGATCAAGTAACACTGAATGTGGGATGATCGTTCTGGTCTTATAAAAATTTTTCATAGGATAAATCAAAAAATGCTTATAGCGGACGGTTCAAAGGCTCTGTATATTGTGATTGCGCGCATTCTATTTAGAGGAAATTTTTTACAAATGTGCCATAGTCAAGGAGTGGATCACGGGTGTTTGGATGATAATTTGATATTCTTGGTGTTTGGATGATAATTTGATATTCTTATGTTGTATCGTTGCCCGGGTGACTTGAGGAATATATTTATACATCTTATGTTGTACGTAGTTCAGAATGAGAGTTGATTTGGAAAAGAATCATAGAATGTCTAGATTCGACCGAGAGAGTCTTTTAACGTCTTTCTTTTTATTTTCATCGGAATTATTTCATAAATATTTTAAAAGAAGAGGAACAAGACACTTGAATATATAAAATTGAATAAATTTTGAGAAATAATTTGACAATGATAAAAGGACAAAGATTTTGTAAAATTCTGATGTAGCTAGGAGTATGACTGCCATTTCATTTGTCCCCTCGGGGTGGTGTGATGATTAAGTTATGGGATGTTATCACATGAGGTCTTGGGATCAAAACTCAGCGTAATCGAGCATAACCTTTCTCATATTTTGGTCATTTGTACTAATGGTTAGTAGTCACTCGTGATTTATCTTTTCCGTGTGGACCTAAGGACGAATTGACGGGGGCATTGGGACGAACGAATCGCCTTTTGTCACATGAATGCTATTTTATTCACAAAAACCGTGACTCTAAGATCAATTTGGAATTTTTCATTTTTATTTTAGAAATAAACTTAGAATAATTTTCAACAGATCCAAAAATTCGAAAAACGAAAAAAATATATAGATGATTATTATTGACGTGGCCAATGGGAGACGTAGGATCCGCTGACGTCCCTCTCATCCACCGTAAAATTTGTAGAGCATCCACGTCAATTTCTGATAAAATTTTCCAGTAAAATTTCTGGATAGGCTAACTGGTGAATGCTCTTACGATTTATTATTCTTTCCCTATTTAATTCCCGTCCGACCCGATTGAGACCTCTCTTCTTCAGATCTGATCTGAACTGCGGCCCGACTCGCCCACCTCCTTCGTCGTCGTCATCGTCGCCGGAGCCGAAGATGTACATGGCCTACGGATGGCCGCAGGCCATCCCCATTGAGAGTGACGCATCCACCTCCTCTTCCCCCTCCGATCGGGTCGTCTACCTCAAGGCCATCAATCGCCTCCTCCTCGTTGTCTCCTCCACTCACCTCGAGCTCTGGAGCGCCTCCCAGGTACGCCTCGACTCTCCTCCACTCCTCCCATCGCCTGGATTTCGGTTCTGTTTGACGGGTGCGCTCGATCCCGCAGCACAAGGTGAGATTGGGCAAGTACTTCAGGGACGCCGACTCGGTCGAAAGAGAGGGAGAGAATATCCAAGCGATTTGGAGCTCTGATACCAAGTCGATCGCGGTTCTTGTAAGTGAGGATGGACTGATTTGTGTTGACCTGTATCCGATGATGTTTATTGAGGGCCATATTTCTAACTTGACATTCTTAATATATGGGTAAAATACGGAATCATGTTTTCGGTTTTGACGTCCTACACTTTGGTCTGCTCTTTGTCATTTCTTATGCCTGCTTTGGTTCTGGAATTTGCATAGCATTGCCCAGCTGTTGTGTCAATGTTCTGCGAGCACATCTCTATACCATCAGGAACTGAAAAATATTTATGCACGTGTCTAAATTAAGGCAGATTCCTACTATTGGCAGTCAATATATTCCACTTCTTTTAAAGTTAACATACAAGGCTTAGTTAACTCTCTAGTCATCACTGAAATTACCAGAGTTTTACAGTTTGAATTCAGGATTCAGATTTTTTGGCTCTAGATTGTATTTACTTTCATGAACGTTGAGAACATTAGTGTCTTAGTATTTTGTATCAAGGGTAACAGAAGTGAGATATCCATTATCAGTTTCAAGAATATTAAGTAAATAATGTATATGGTAAACTGATCAAACCTTACCATGGTGTTAGAATAGAACGTCCTGTGTTCAAATTATGGTAATATTGGTAACTGAGCAATTGCATTCTATGAGTTAATGCATTCACATGTTGGTCCTGTTACTCAAGTCTGCTTGTGCAATTAATATTATTTTAGGATTCTTAGTAGTGCCATTATTTGAATTTTCTTATTTGTTTACTGGTTTTACTGCAGACTTCTTCATCATATTTACATATTTATAAAATCCACTTTTCTGGAAAAAGACTTGTGATTGGTGGCAAGCAAACACCTGGACCAGTTCTTGCTAATATCTTGCTGGTTATCATTGAAAAGGCACCCTTTTCAGAGAAAAATTTAGTAACGTATGATATCATTTCTGAATATCCAAGGCCTTTTATGGCTCATTCAAAAACTTAATTCTTGTTACTTTTTTCATCTTTCTGTCAGTTGCAATTTTGTATGTGACAGCAAAAACATGCTCCTTGGACTTTCTGATGGGCAAATACAACTTGTCTCATGGAATGGGGAGGTATTTGTGGTTGAATTACTTTTTTTAATGTTTTGGTAATTTATAACCTTTATCTCCATGAATCCGAAGTTTCTTTGCCTTTCTATTTCCATTTTTAGATGCAAGTTGTTTACCTGCTATTTCTTCTATATCCAGTTCCCTAGTAGCTTCAGACTTTGTTGCCAACCACCACATGCTGTACCAGATGTATCTTCAACTGCTCTTATAGAGGCGACTAGTGTTCAAGAGTCTACTCAGTGCTGTCCTAGAAGTTCAGCTATTATCCAGCTAGAGTTATCATCACAACTGAGATTGCTGGTAGTTTTGTTCTCCAGTTGCCAAATCGCTCTTTGTTCTATAAGTAAGAAAGGATTAAAGCAAACACAGTCTATTAAAGCTGAGAGATGGTTCAATACAGAGGATGCAGTGTGTGCTTCTGTAGCTTCTGATCAGCAGATCCTTGCAGTAGGATGTAGTAGAGGTGTTGTGGAGTTATATGACCTGGCAGAGAATGCAACACTTCTACGAACAATATCATTGTATGACTGGGGGTAAGACTCAGATACTGTAGTTAGGGTAGATTTCTACTTTGATATATTATTCTTCTCCCTGAGATTTTTGTTTCCTGAAATTGTGTTTTGAGAGCAAGATTGCTCCTTAATTGCATACATATCTGTTCCCCACATGTATTTTAATAAGTTGTAAAATTGTCTTTAATTTTGTGAAGTTGGAAGTTATATTGCTTAATTATGTAATTATTTTTGGAGTCTCACGTTATAGAGTATAATTCAGTCCTGAGTCGCTAGTATGGTCATTAAATATTATGTTGGAGTCTTGTGTGAGTGTAATATTTCTCTTTTTCTGAATTTAAAAATGCTTATTTGGTACCAGAGATAGCTTCTTTTTTATAGGATTTCTTCCCTCATCCCATTCAAGGGGAGGCCACTGGTTTGATGTATTGCAGCTTCCCTTCTTGATTCAACTTCCTATCCTCTCCCCATACTCTCATGAAACTGGATCACTGCTGGTTATAGCACCATGCCACCATGGCCAAATCTGCTCATCTTAGCTCTATGCAGTATGAACAGACATCCGATCTAGTTTCATCATTTTGTTGTGTTGTGATTTCTAGATCTTATCTTTTGTTTTGCATTAGATCTCCTTCGGTGCCCAAGGTGGAGCAACCAATAAACCTTGCTTCTCGTTGTGACATAACTCAGCTACTCTTGTTTTGGTGGTTGCTTTGCTCTGCTACAGGGTAGCATTAGTGCTGTGGTGGAGAGATTTGGCATTACTTTGGTGAAGTCATTGGTCAAATTGTGCTTCAGGAGAACATAATTTCTATTGTGGCACCACCAAGCATATAATATCTTCTCCAAACACCTAGGATTATTTATCTATTTGTGGATCTACTTTTGTAATTTGTACCGTTAGCTCGGCATCGACTAAGAGCAATGCCCATAGTTCATACTACTCCACCTTGAAGGTAGTGTTGGAGTTAATAATATAGTCCTGCTGTCTAAAGTATTATGCTGCAGTCTTGTATATGTCTATGACTGTAATGTTTCTCTTTTCTCAATCTATTTTTTACTATTCTCATCATGCTTTTAGAATGATAAAAGCCACTAATACCATATCTCTAAATATGGTTATAGAATCCTTTTTTACTGTTGCTACCAGCTTGTTTATAGGTTGCTAAAACAAATGGAGGGCGGATCTGCATGTCCAGTAGTGTTCTAGATGATAATTGGCAACTGGTGGATTCTTCTTCTATACCCAAGTTTTGGTTTGATTCATTCACTTTGTTATATAAAACATGGAGTTTCACTTTGCTTATAAACTCATGTATGACATAGCAAGTGTTTGATAACTTACAAAGTTCAAGATTAAAATTTGGAATCTTGTGAAGATTGCACACTTCCTAATGGAGACATTGGAAATTCTTTTGGCATATACGTGCGTGTCTGTGTTTTGCTATATGTTTTGTGCACACATCCATTGTCTTTTGTTGAGTTTTCCAAACTAGAAGAAATTGTTTTTTCTTCCTTTCTTTCTTTCAATTTTTTTGTATCAGGGAACTTATAAAATGACTATTTACCTTACTATGGGTGGCCACTATCAATGTTACTTGGTATCAGCGTGACATATCCACTAATATGATTGACTCACTTAATGAAAAAAATTATAGAAGTACCTTTCCAATCTGAAAAAGAGATGTATGAAACTTCATGATTCATCCTGTCAAAAGTAATAGTTTTCATGTAATTGATAAATTTTTTGTTTAAGTTCCATAAATGATCGAGTGGCTTATATTTTCTGAAATTATAGTTCCATTGTCCATTATATCTGAAGGTTATTGTTTTTTGTCCTTTATATGAAAAAGTAAAATGAGAGGTAGCTGCTTTATGAGTTGCAGGTACTCTAAGGAGGATACAGGTCCTGTATCTTGTATAGCTTGGACACCAGATAATTGCGCATTAGCAGTGGGATGGAAGTTTAGAGGGGTTACAGTTTGGTCTGCATCTGGCTGCCGTCTTATGTGCACGATTCGTCAAACTGGATTGGGTTCAGTTTCATCTCCTATGGTTAAGCCTAATCAGGACTTGAAATTCGAACCTTTATTTGGTGGCACCTCACAAGTTCACTGGGATGAGTTTGGATACAAACTTTATGCAATTGAAGAAAGACCATTGGAGAGGATTTTAGCTTTTTCATTTGGAAAATGCTGCCTTAATAGAGGGCTTTCAGGCACTTCATATGCTCGGCAGATTATATACGGGGATGATAGAGTTCTCATCATACAGCCAGATGATACGGAAGAACTTAAAATTATGCACCTTAATCTACCAGTAATGTCCTATTTGAATTATTTTCTTTGGCAGATGGTTTAGTTATATTATTTACTAAGCCTATTGATACTTGTGAACCAGGTGTCTTATATATCTCAAAATTGGCCTGTTCTACATGTTGTTGCTAGCAAAGATGGTATGTACTTGGCAGTTGCAGGTGTTCATGGTCTCATCCTCTATGATTTGCGTTTCAAAAAATGGCGTGTCTTTGGAGATGTCACTCAAGAGCAGAAAATTGAGTGCAAAGGCTTGTTATGGCTTGGCAAGATTATTGTTGTGTGTAACTATATTGAATCTTCCAACACGTGAGAACTTTAACCTTTCTATTTCCTGTCATTTTCATTTTTCATAGTGTTGCTGATGAATGATAATGAATGATCATTATCATTTAATATCTTCAAACTCAACAGAGGGTATCCAGCAATTTGGCCTAGATTTGTTAATCTGGATAAACTTCTTTTTATGTTTGTAAGCCTCTGTTGCTAAGGTTTTTGATTATTATTGTTTTTTTTGTCATTATGAGTTTCCTTATAGGCATGCAGAGATTGAGTCACTAAACACTGTAATTGGAGAAGTTGCCCCTTTTTGTATCATATTTAATTGAACAAATTTGTTTACATAAGTCATATCAAGGCTTTAAATACTTGAGATAGCTATGTATAACTAGCAGTTGTTATGTTTATATGTTTGTTATATATTATTCTTTGATTTTGTTAGATAAAAATAAGATATAAGAACACTTACCTAGTGTTTTGCCTATGTATTAGATAAAATTAGTTGTTTAGACAGAATTAGTCATATTTAGAGCTTTTGCGCTGAGTTTATGAATACATGTGGTTATCCTTTATGAAATACATACGCTATACAATATTTCTTTCCTTAGATTATACATGGTACCAAAGCCACTTGTTTAGCATTATAGTTTTCCAGAAGAGGTATCCCTTTTTCGTTCTTTCTGTTTTTTTTTTCTGGTTGGGGGTGGGGAAGGTACTAACTTCCCTCTCATCTCTAGATCCTCTTTCCTTCCTCTCTCTCATCAATATGAATCCCACTGTCTCTAATGAGCCTTTTTCCTCGTTAAGCCATAGCAACCCTTCCTCAAGATCCTTTACTTTCCACTTGAAGCCTTGCATATTCTGTGCTGCAATCTATATATGGTGATGTCAGATCCCATTTGCAGCAGCCATCCTCACCTTCTTCTATGGCCTCAAGCGGCAATCCACCAACCACAGCCACATCTCCTCTACAGAACACAACCAAGCTATGTCATCTTCATTTTTTTCCTTCTACAACCATCTCCTTTCTTTTCCTTCGGCTTCGTCATATTTCTTTTCTTCTTTTCTTGGATTGTTATGTTCATGTGTTGTTGCACCACTTAAAAGCTAGTGGAGACTTGAATAGAGAAATATTTGTTCTCATATTGCTAAACTCTAGTGAAGGATCAAGCTGAATTTGACTATGTATTGCTCCGAGGATGAAAGGCTTGTCACCTGCATGCTTCATCATTTGATTAGGACAAAGGGATCATTTGTTGTGTGTTCCATTAATTCTCCATTAATTCTTTATGCATGCTTCTCATTTCATTATTATTGTGTCTACTTTATATTTGCTATAAAAGTTTCTTTAGTCTGTGTAACAAGATGGACATAGATAACATACACACTAGTTTGAGTGGGAATGTTATATACAGGTATAATAAATAACTTAGTTTAATACCTTATACTGTTTTAGATAGATTAAGTTATTTAGATAGAATTAGTTAGAGGTTCTAAGTTGAGTCTATGAATACATGTAGTTATTGACAAAACTATTTGTTTAGATAGAATTAGTCATGTTGGGGGTGTATGATTAGTTTATAAATACATGTAATTATCCTTTTTGAAATATATATTCAATACAATATTTCTTTCCCTAGATTATACAAATTAATATAAAGACTTTTTGTAACAACAACTAATGTGCTATATGTCCAAACATTTTCTATTATAGGATTAAGTGCAATTTAACTACCCCCCATTATAATATTTAGAAAGTTCTTCTGACGATCCATGAATTGCCAAAATCCTACTATGAATTAGTTAGATTCTAAAAGAGGTCTACATAATTTTGTAGGTACGAGTTGTTGTTTTATCCAAGATATCATCTTGATCAGAGCTCTTTACTTTATCGAAAGACGTTACTTGGGAAACCAATTGTCATGGATGTGCTACAAGACTATATACTTGTTACTTATCGTCCATTTGATGTTCATATTTTTCATGTGAAGATTTCAGGAGAACTATCACCTTCTAGTACTCCAATTCTTCAGGTAGTAAATTTGGTTATTTTCTAATTGCATCACAATAGCTTTGATTGCAACTGTTATAGCTTACAATCTGTGAAATAAAGACTTCTTTTGTGATTGAAATAATCAAATAAAGAACAGCTTTCTACTGTAAGGGAGCTTTCCATTATGACCGCAAAGAGCCATCCTGCATCAATGAGATTCATTCCTGAGTTCACAGCAGAAAATACATCAGAAAAGAACAATTCACAACAACCCTCAAGGTCCATGGTCCTTTCCTTCAATTTGTTAAGATCAGGCTGAGCTTATAATTGTGATTGCTTATCATATCAGATGTTTAATACTGCGGGCAAATGGGGAACTTTCAGTTATTGATTTGGATGATGGACATGAGCAGTTGCTATCTAATTCAGTTGAACTATTTTGGGTTACTGGTGGCCATTTTGAAGAGAAGTCAAACCTCATTGAGGAAGTTTCCTGGCTAGACTATGGCCATCAAGGAATGCAGGTATATGAGGACTATAATTGTTTTTGGCAGTTTATTTCATAATTACATGTGTATGTCATTTGGAAAAGTTGATGCAAATGTTGGTTGTGTTTTCATAGGTTTGTTTCCTCTTGTATCTGTTCTCAATTGCACTTTTAAGTGTTAATCTCTATGTTACAGGTTTGGTATCCATCACCTGGAGTAGATCCTTTCATACAGGAAGATTTTTTGCAGGTACGTTCTTATCTTGATGTTGGTGGATATAGTAATCTGTTTCTTGTAAGCTGTGAAGTATGCCCTTCCACCTCAAGTCTATATGGCTTAGGCACTCAGCAAGCATCAATACAACACAAGCTTCTAAAATTCGCTAAGGGCTAGCGCCTAGGCCGCTTAGGCGGGGACTAGGCGCCTCTAGGCGGATTCCAAGTATCAACATAAATTACATAATAAATCACATTCTATAACTCCAACACAATAACATCAAATTTAAAATGAGTATAAAATTACACAAGTAATAAAATATCACAAATTTATTCTACTTCTCCATAATTTTCAACAACTTGTTCTTCATCGGACACAAACTCAATATTATCATTGTGAGCCTCTTCTTCTTCGGATGCAAAATCATCCTCACGAAGTTCTCTCACTCTAGAGCTTCTTCGGGGTTGTCTGATAAAATGGCGTTCCAAAGGATGAGACTTTGGTCAACCTTCAATTCAATCGCGTCCAAGTCACTAGGAAAGATCAGACAGCAATTTTTTCTTCAAATCAATTTCTCCATCTTTTTAACTCTCTGATTTTTGAGAAATGTGGGCTTCTTTATTCGCTCTAATTTATCCGTCTCTGGTTACTCAGTACGATGAAGATGAAGTTTGTACTAACCGCTAGGGCAAGCCAACAAATCGATTTCCTTATTGGACTAAAGTTTAGGGCTTATAAAAAAAAGTTACATTTCAGTTTTTTTTAATTGGGTTTTAAATTTAAAACCTTAAACTTAAAAAAAATCATGAAAATCGACGATTCGACAAATTAGTCAGCGCCTAGGGCCATCTAATCCCACCTAGGAGCCAAGGTCGCCTAGGCTGGCCGACTAGCATGTTTTCGGCGCGGTTGGTTGGCGCCTAGCGCCTAGGCGGCCGCCTAGACCAATTTTTAGAACACAGATACAACCTTATGATTATAAGCCTTAATGATAATGCACTGGTTCATTTCATCTTGTAATTAGCGAGATCTTGCATGAGAAATACCTTTTCTTTCTCTAGTTTGTTTTCTAGAGGTCCTTGAATCAGCATAATTAAAGCTGGACAAAGAAAAAGTTCTGATGCTGCCACATTGTACTTAAACATGCTAACTTAAAAAATAGGTGAGCCAGTTTCTGATGGCACATAGATGCATCTGCGTTTTCTGTTTTCAACAATGCCAATTATAGGAGCATGCAATTTGTGCATAATTTTAAATATCAATTGTGTTCCATATAAAACAGCCATCATAGTTCAAGTACCCTTAAATCACCTCTTATGGGATGCCTTGTGATGTCAGCATTTCATGCTTAGGCTACTCAGCCTTTGGTTTTTTTGAGTCAAATCAAGGATTATTTTTTTTATCAAGTTAATTATGGTTCAAGTAATTTATTTGTTGATTTTATTTTATGTTATATATATATATATATATATATATATATATATATAAAATTTTATTTCACATTGCAGCTGGATCCTGAACTTGAATTTGATCGAGAGGTTTATCCATTGGGCCTTCTTCCAAACATAGGGGTTGTGGTTGGTGTGTCTCAGAGGATGTCATTTTCAGCCTGCTCAGAGTTCCCATGCTTTGAGCCTTCACCTCAAGCTCAAACCATTTTGCATTGTCTCCTACGCCATCTTCTTCAGGTACTGATTTTCTTTCAAGCCTTATTGAAAGTGTTCAGATCTCTATGTCAATTCTTTAAGTAGTTATCCTTTTGTTGGTCGTCTTAGAAAACAACTCGGATAGCCCTCTCAAGTTGAACCTGCATGGTTGAGGTTTAACAGTTTTTGTGAACAAAGTGCTTTTTGATGCAATTTCATTTTGCATCATCATAATTCAATATTGTTTTAGCAGCACTAATATAAAAAGATGTAAACAAGCCAAATAAAAAAGATAATATGCATTTGTCATATGATAAGTGACAAAGAGTGTTTTTTGATGCAATTTTCATCATCGAAATTTAATATAATTTAGTACAACACTTGATAAAAAGATCTCAACAAGCTAAATAAAAAGGATAATATTCATCTACCACATGATAAGTGGAAATAAAATCCAAATAATAAGCAATTTTCTCGTGCTTTATATGGTAAGAAAAATTGTAATGCTTATCTAAAATTCTTCAGAAAGAATTGATGTCTCTTGAAAGAAATGACTATTCTCAGCATGCCCCTATATAGAATAAGAGCAATGCCATATGAACCATATGCATAAAAACCTCATTAATAGTTCTAGGTGAATTGCCCAGCTTGGTTTAACTTTAGGCTTTTCAATGGATATAAACTGTAGTAAAAGCAATTAATCTAGGTCAGGTTTTTGATTCATTAAAAAATCTAGCAATCTGTTAACTATTTCTTATCTCAACAATTAGTTTACTTTTCTGAAAGTTTGTGTGTATAGCTAGCATTCAAAGTGTATATTTTGACTAGTTGTACCTAAACCTCCGTTGCTAGAATTGATAACTTGGCATTTAGCATTTGTTTAAACTCAATTTGGGTTTAATACGTTGGATTAACGTATTTGATTGATATTTTGACAAGCTAGGTTGCTTGGACTTTGTAATAAATATCACTTGACCAATGAAAGCAGACAGCTAGGTAATTGTGACTCAAATTATTTAGATCCGTTGGATTGAAAATTAAGGTTATAGTAGTTTTTGCAACCTTCGAGTAGGTCTGTTAAATAGTCAAATTATTGGTGAGATGTAGGATGTTCTTTTACAAGCTTAGAATCAAGGAAGAAGGATATTTAAAATTCAGCTAAAATAAATGTGGCATGCAGAAGGCCTGAGATTGAGATTCTCACATTGGAGTTTCTTGTTTGCATTTCTTCATTAGAGGGGCAAAAATGAAGAAGCATTGCGCTTGGCATGCCTTTCAGCAGAAAAACCTCACTTTTCACACTGCCTAGAGTGGCTTCTCTTTACTGTATTTGATGCTGAGATATCCAGGTATATACTAAATTTGATAGAATTATGGAGCTTGTTATTCATTTAATATAGATAAGCTATTATTTGCAATCTATTGTGAGTAGTTTGTGATGGTCCCTGGAGAATCTAAAGATAAAATTAAAGATACCATCTGCTTGCTCGTCTTGAAGTTTGAAGTATTTTGCCTAAGATATTATTCAAAGCTTTAATTCATTTGCATAGTATCCCTATTCATGAAATATGTTAATCAATGATTTTAGTGCCACTGATACTTCATATCTTTTGTTTTTTTTAGTGCCTATTTATCTACTATCTTGTTTTTCCATGTTAATCATTGTTTTCATTTATTTATGTGTTCCAATGTGCCTAATGCTTTTGGATGTCATCTCAACTATGGAAACAACCACCTGCCTAGTGTTAATTAACTAATTCATTCTCACACCAGAAGTTGGAATTCTATTGCTAACTAAAAGATGTCCATTAGAAACATCATTGCAAGCATAGTTAAGGTATGTTGGGATTAAAAATTTACACGACTTTGGGTAGAGAGTGCTTCAGCAAAGCCAAGGTACACCACAAGATGCCAGTGCATAATTTGGGAGGAGAAGCCTTCTCGCACTATGAACTCCCGAGGAAGAGTGGTTAGGGCTTGATGCCACAAAATCACCACATATGATCAATTACGGTGCTCCAACTTATGCAACCAGATCTTTAGAGGCAGGAGATGGTTGGGGCTTGCGGGAACTAACCGATTGCAGGGGAGGATCTGTCGCTGTTGTGGCAGGAAAGGGAAGTAACAGAAACCTTAGTGGAGAATTTTTTGTCCCTTCTCAATTCAAAATTCCTTCTTTGTGTTGTGATTGATGCTGATGTCTTTTCTTGTTGCTATCTGCTCATTCCATAAAATTGACTCATTAACTTTGTCAAACCCAACTCTTGATTCAAAATATTTAGACTAAGTTAATGGTGTTCCACTCTTCTAAACCTTTAGATCCCCTTCATTAGCTTTTTTAAACCCAACCATTGACTCTCCATGGGAAATTGGAACTAAATGAAGGTGACATTTCTCATCAAATGTATTTTCTCCTCTTATTTTTGTACTTTTCTCAACATTATTGGACTTTCCCTTTCTATTCACGGCTAGGTTTTTCATATCTTATTTCTTTGTTGTTTTGTTTTGCATAATATTACATTTATGTGCAAATTTACTGATAGTATTTCTTTTACTTGTTGCTTCCTGAAACCTTGCTTCAGTTAATGCCTTCGTCTGCCTAATCGCTGTTTGTCTTGAAGATCTAATAATAGAATTTGATTTGTGTATGTTATTAAAACCTTTTTACATCATCTGTTAAGAAAAAAATAAAGTGTCTGAAGCATTAAAGTCTACCACGTTGACCTTTCTACTCTTAATATTTTCCACACCTTGAGCAGTTTTCTTTTTGTTGCATCCTAGGTAGAGTTATCAAACGGGCCAACCCATAGTGGGGTGGGTCGGCCATTTGGCGGAGCTGGGCGGGGGTGGGCTGATCCGTCATCTTGTCAGGTTGGAAAATCTCCAACCCAACTTAAGGTGGGTTGTGGGCTCGGTGGACCAACTCACGAGCCCACCGAAAAATAACAAAAAATAAAAATATATAGAGAAAAGATTAAAAATTTTAAATTTGGATTATGGATTAAGCGGGTCAAACCCACAAGCCATTGAATTTTCCACTTTAGTTTTAAGTTTGGGAGGAAAATTTATTTTTTTTCGACCCGCAGGCCAACGCAAGCCCGCTGCAAGCCGACCCGTGCGGGATTGATAAAATTTTAATTCAAGCTGCTTAAATTATTTGGCTGGGAGGGCCAACCCGACGGGCCCAACCCAAATTAATGGCTCTAATCCTAGGTGTGTCTACTTCATCAAATGCTGTCAAGAACCGTTAAATGTACAAAAGTCTTTCTTATATGCAGAGAACTCTAATATGTTGCATAAACTAACTAATAAGCCGAACATAGTTCCATTTGAGAAATGTTAAATGAATCCAATCAAGTTTATGCACATACCATTAACTAGCAAAATATCACTTTAATAATGTGCTTGAGGAATATCAGTGACAAAGTTTGCTTAATTACAATATTTTAATTATGATTCTTTTGGTTGTGGTAATTATATTAGGAAATGTAATATATTTGCTAAAATTTATGATTCTCCAATTTTACTTCACCTTGCATTCTGCCTATTAAGCATCACGGGATATACTATTCCCTAACAATATACCTTACTTTTTTAAATATTTCCAGAGCACATTTTAAAATAAAGATTCTACTATCTAGATATGATGCATTTCACCTGCTTTACCTCTGTCGTGAGTTTGATTTTATGACTTTTGCAACTAATATCATAGGCAAAATGCAACCAAGGATCAGTTATCCTCAGGGATGTCATCTTCAGGCAATTCACTCTTAGATAAGACATGCAGATTAATAAAGAATTTTCCAGAATATTTGGAAGTTGTTGTTAGTGTTGCACGGAAAACAGATGGTCGCCATTGGGCTGATTTATTCTCTGCTGCTGGAAGATCAACTGAGTATGTCCACATATTACCTATAGATATCTTTTCATTGTTAAATTTACTAAAATACCTTAATTTGGTTATTTTATATGTGA
Organism: Zingiber officinale; assembly: GCF_018446385.1. Classification (NCBI taxonomy): domain Eukaryota; kingdom Viridiplantae; phylum Streptophyta; class Magnoliopsida; order Zingiberales; family Zingiberaceae; genus Zingiber; species Zingiber officinale. The sequence goes on from NC_055987.1 coordinate 127,715,447, forward strand.
GATTGCTCTTTCCTTCATATAAATTATCTATTTATTCATACCTCGTTTCTTTATAAGTTTACTTTCACTTGTTATTCGAATAGGAATATGACATATAGTTCTTTGGCAGTATAGGCATGAAGGTGATTTCTTATAATAACATGATATATCTTAATTGGCCTATCAATATGCCTGACCCAGTGATTGAAATCTTTAGTTTGTACTCTTTAAGTCTTAAAACCATGATATTTACTCTTCTATCAATGCTAAATCCTGGAAGTGTGCAGATTAACAATAAAATAGCATTTCTACCAGTTAAGTTTGTTAGCAACTAAGTCTGATTGTTTCAGTAATGAAATGTAACTTATGTTTTATTCATCTGACAAGCTATATTTGAAAGTTATCTTATATATTTGTTATGCCTTCTCGCAAACAACTGCAGAGCACCAAAAATTTATGGTTTATGAGTGGATGTTGTTATTCAAATTTCAAAGAATTTATACTGGACTAAATAGCAAATCCTGGCTATTTATTTTCTTCTTCTTTTGATTAATATGAACATATAAATTTCAGATTTCCCCACATTTATTTTTCAATTCCATTTCACCCTGTAACAAATTGATTTTATCCACTAAGGTTGTTTGAAGAGTGCTTCCAACGAAGATGGTACAGGACAGCTGCTTGCTATATACTGGTAATAATAATCAAATATGGGTTGTCAGTTTTTTTGAATAAACATCTGTGTTGTACATGTTTCAGTTACAATTTCCTTTCTTTTCGTCCTACTGAATTGATGAACTGTCTACTAGTAATTATCTCAATACTTCCTACTACTCTAGTTCCTTATCTTAAGAATTTAACAATATGGAATGGGACTCCTTCTGAATAGCTTTAACTTGTGATATGAAACTTAATATGATGTTAAAGTATATATTGTGTTTGGATCTTATCAGTAACTAAAAGAATGCCCCCTGTTAAGTTCAGTCAATCCAAGTGTTGAGCTGGATTAATCTACTCCACTCCAAGCTTTAAGATCTTATTCAATGCTAGATTGCAATGTCTGGTTGTAACTAGACAATTTCTGTACTCGCCAATGCAATGTGTCATATGAGTTTCAGTTGCCCACCAATCAAGAAAAGGGAGAGAAAGCTGAACAAGAAAAGAAGAGAGGAAAAGTAAGGAGGAATATGTCTCAGTGAGGAAAAGGAAAAGGAGACTGCTCCTTGAAAAAGAAGATGACAAAGATGAGGACTTATCTGGTTTTATCCTTGGCAAATCAATAAACTTTAGTGTTAACTGAGGAAGAGTGTTTGATGGCCTTTCCCACTTGCGAGCTCACATGCTAATCCTTTCTCACTTAGCTAATGATGAATGCCCTTTGACATGATCTTGATCATATCCGACACCTCTGCTGAGATACCTTTGTTTCGATGAGATTTGGGTGTTGGCACATGAGCAGAACAGTTCTTGCTTGAACTGCTAGATGAAACAAAATTAAAATATGGTGTAGTCTCTTGGCATACAAGTGAGGAAAAGCTCTGAAATTTCAGTCACATTCATTTCACTTCTTAGCTCGAGAATTGGGGGTTCATAGTTTCTTATGGGTATGTGAGTAATGGTGCCAATTCTGATTGTGTTAGTATGAGGCGGTATTGTTTGACACCATGGAGTGAAAAGAAGAGGAAGAAAGCGGACATGATATTGCCTCAATAGCCTTAGCCGTGGAACTGAAATGCTTGTGCTTGATTTGCTGCCACCTTATGGCTGGGGTCTTCATCTCCATGTGATCTAAAACCACCATGGTTATATGTATCTGCAAGAATGAACTCGAGATTTAGTCTTTTCTCGAAAACATGAAAATGTTGGAAGCATTTTTCCTAATAGTTAAGGCTTTTGGGATAAGTGGTTACTTATCCTGAGAAATAACTCTAGCATTATAAAAGAAGTGATATGGTGAAGCTTCACGTTTTTCAATTTAATTGTCAATGTTCAATGTTAGATGACTTTTTCATTTGCAATTTTTTCCTATAATCTGTTTATGCTTTTACACATTGTCTAGGTTATAGCTAAATTAGAAGGTCCTGCTGTGAGCCAGTACTGTGCCCTTCGCCTACTTCAAGTAAGACAATCTACATCTAAGACCTTAGATTAATAGGCAAAAAAAAAAACAAAAAAATGAATCTTTAAATGCACTTGTAATATTGCAGGCAACACTTGATGAGTCTTTGTATGAACTTGCTGGTGAATTGGTACAGTTTCTTAACATATGGCCTCTTTCAGTTTCCATTGTCCATATACTTTAGCTCTTGCATAAAGTTCTTACACAAAATGAAAACTTAGGTACGGTTCTTGCTTAGATCTGGAAGAGAGTATGAAAATTTGGCTACAGAATCTGACACGCTGTCTCCTAAATTTCTGGGTTATTTTCTTTTTCGCTCGACATCCCACAAGCAATCATCTGACTTGAGAAGGTACAGGGGTATCTCCGACTTTATTTTCCTCTTTAATCTGGAATAACCTCCAAAAGGTGTATGCCAATTTTTTGTTTGTCTGAGCAGCAACTCGTTCAAAGAGCTTAGCCCACATATTGCATCTGTTAAGAATATTTTAGAGAGCCATGCCACCCATTTGATGTCTGGAAAGGAACTTTCGAAGCTTGTAGCATTCGTTAAGGGTACACAATTTGATCTTGTGGTGAGTTTGTCCCTCAGCTTCAGCCCCTATCTTCAATTCCCACTTTGTTTCTATGAACCACCATATAGCTTAACATAAATTATGCCAAACTTCAGGAATATCTTCAGCGGGAAAGACAAGGCAGTGCTCGCTTGGAGAATTTTGCATCAGGTCTTGAACTAATTGGGCAAAAGGTATTAGCTTTGACAGATATAGTGTATCTGGTTTTCTTTAGGCCTTTGCCATTTTATTTGCAGATTTAGTCTATATTTGGAGTTATTATGCCAAAGGGGAGAACTACACCTGGATGTACTTTTGTTTTGCTAATGGGTTTCTTTTTGTCTCCCCTCATGAGTAGGTCAATTTTCTTAATCGTATTTAATGTTTTCTGCTGCTGTGACTGCTCTTTTGTTATAATTTCTGACATTATTTTCAGAAATTGAAATGGATGAAACAGAAGCTCAGAATATAGATTAACCCAGCAAAATAGATAAACAATATAATTTGTATGTTATGTATTATTTTCTTTGTAAATTGAATCATAGAAGAGACAATTTAACTGAGGACTATCAAAAGACCATCAGCAGTATAATTAGTTGCCATTCAGAAATGTGCGACATAGCAGCTAGTTTGTTGTAGTTATGGATAAGTTCCCAGGGAATGATAATTGCTTGTCTGAGTAGTTATTTAATAACTTAGCAGTTTTTAGATGACTTGTACTTTCTTTTCATTGGTTTCATAATTTTTTTAAATGACTTGTATGCTTTTATATTTTGGTTTATGATCAATTTATTCCCATGTAACTTCAATAAGCTTCAGAGTTTCTAATTTGCCTAAATGTGACTAAATATGATAATTAGCTAATAATGGATTCATTCATGAAATATTTGCCATAGTTTGACGCTGGCTGACAACCTAACGCAACCCTCCTCATTTGATAATTAGCTAATAATCAAATGGCTAAATTGAATTATCAAACTACTAGAATACATCCTCCCTCATGTTTTCTGTCCACAGCTCCAAATGGATACTCTCCAAAGCCGATTGGACGCCGAATTCCTTTTGGCACATATGTGCTCTGTCAAATTTAAGGAGTGGATTGTAGTTCTTGCTACTCTACTGAGGCGTGCAGAGGTATTTCTATATTTGCATTTTTAATATATATACATGATCTGTGTACCCCTTGCATGTCTCAAGTCTTTTCTGGAAAACAAACAAATGCAACAATAAAGCTACATTGTGCAGTTGCTCTGTGAATTTTCCTTCTCTTATTGTAGTATTTCTTCCGTGTATTGAAATGTTTCATGGATTACTTTGCTCTTACTCATGAGGAATCGCACTATCGATTTATCTTGGTATAAGTATAGGGTATGTTGCAATGGCTTTGCATGAGCTTTTCTCAAAGGAGTCACGTGCATGAACTTTCGTAGGTTTTTTTTAACCCTCTATCATATTGGGTACGGATGGAAAGTTAGCTGTGACTCCCTAGCAGACAATTTTTGTTCAATATATATACGGCCATGATTTGCTGGCCGCCCCTGTGTCCACCCATGCTGGCCGTCTGAGTGCATGCAGCGCGTTTGGAAATGGTCCAGGCACCCGGCTGCACTTAGGCCCCCAGCAGATTGCCTCTCTCTCTCTCTCTCTCTCTCTCTCTCTCTATATATATATATATATATATATATATATATAATCTCCTTTTGCTTTGCTCCACTCTCTCCCTTTTTTGTGCATTTTCTCCCTTTTCTTTCATCTTTCTAAGGAAACACAGCCTATATCTTTCTGTTTACTCACGAGTTTGTAGTTTGGGTTTCTCTCCTTTTCTTGGGTTCTTAGGCTCTTATAACTAATGCTGTTTGTTTTTCATATTTAATTCAGAGTATATTTATTGCGGTTTGGGGGCAGAGCTTTTGAGAATCTAACTTAATTTGCTTTGTTTAGGTTCTTGTCGATCTTTTCCGCTATGACTTGCGCTTGTGGAATGCCTACAGCCGGACACTCCAGGTTACATTGCATCCTCTGTGTTACACTTTCATTTGAATCTTGAATTCCCCTAACATGTTCATCAAATTCCAGTCACATGCTGCATTCCATGATTACCTTGATCTCCTCAACATGTTGGAAGAGCAACTTGCTTCGTTGTCAAATCTGAAACTGCAGAATGGGTCTGCTGCGGTGTCTGATCCATCATCAAGTTAACTGTAATTATAATCTTCACCCTCGCCACAGCCACGCAGTTTGCATTTATTGATGGTAAGGATCTATTCTTGGACAGATGGGGGAATCTTTTTGTTGAGGATGTAAATAGCTCACAGCAAAAGCATTTGGAGTGGATTTTATTCTCCTTTTTCATTTCTTTCAATAAAAGATGCTCCAGAGTTCAGTTTGTTTGTAATATCTTGTATGGAGAGTGATTGTCTACCCTTTCGATTGATTGCCCATGCTTTACATGTTTCAATGGGCGTATATCTCATGAGAGTTTAGGGTATTCTACGTGAAATCAAGTTTAGTTGAGTATATCTGAAAATGCCTGTTCATATTGTCAGTTGTAACATTTTAGATAAGATTATCCTTTTAAAAATATTTTAGTTTACACAATTTGTTCTGAACTGACGATCTTGATTTAGGGTTTGGCTATGAATTTCTCAGCTCATTTATTTGACCCTTTTTAATCTCCTTTTTCAGAGTTTAATGGGGTGAAATATGTTTTATTTATTAACCTTTTCTGCGTACTGGGTAAAATGTTTTCCGTAATTCATCCGCCAATGTTTTGCCGCAATCCAACTCACGTCCTCAGGACAGTTGAGGATGCATGATTTCATGATCGAAAGGTTTAGAATTTGATTTTCGGGATGTTATTAGTATTCGATTTTCGGGATGTTATTAGTTAAGATTAGTGTTTCAATCATATGTGGAATTGACTCTAGGGAGATCACTGATCACGTCCTCAGGATAGTTGAAGATGCATGAAATCATGATCGAGAGATTTAGAATTCGATTTTCGGGATGTCATTATTTAAGATTAGAGTTCCAATGAACGAAGGTTTAGAATTCGATTTTCAGGATATTATTATTTAAGATTAGAGTTCCAATTATACGTGAGTCTGACTCTAGGGAGATCATTGTTGTGACGATTTTATATGCATCACAAGCATCACAGTTGACCTTTTAGTTGGCAGCACTTAAATTAATTAAATATAGGTGAGCGGTTTCGTTCTACTTAACTAAATCAGCTTTAAGGGTGGATGCCTAATAAAAAATATGGGATTTACATGTATATATATTATATTAATATTTTTATTCCCTCATATTCGTTTTAATAAAAATATTAATTATTTATGAATGCCCGTTATCTATTCATTTATCTTTATTTTTATTATATATTAAATCAATTATATTTACACAATTTAAATGATTATTATTTAAAATAAATAATGATAATATTTTTAAATATATACTTTTTTTTCCTAAAATTAAAATATATTTATTTAAAATTAAAATATTATTATAAATGTGAAATGAAGAGGTACAACATATAAAAAAAATTATACTTATGTAAAATTAAAATACAACACGATTATTGGTGTATTGTGGTCAAATGTGTTCAACTAAGTCTGCACGAAGTTGATGATGCACATAACTATCACGTAGTTCGGAATTTATTTGAAGATAATCATGAAATCCTCAATTTGAACCTGGATGGGTTGTGTGGATTCATCACCTTCATCATTATACCAATTTATCACATGCCCCCCTCATCTTCAACAATCATGTTGTGCAAAATAATACATGCTAACATAATATGTTTTAACTTTTTTCTGTACCAATAATAAGTTGGACCTTTGACAATTGCCCATTGAGTTTGGAGCACCCCAAGTGCTTGTTCAATATTTTTTCTTGGAGTATTTTGTCTTTCCTTAACCAACCTTCTCTTGGGATCTTCCGGACAAGGAAAAGCCTTCACAAAAGTATCTCATTCCGGATATATTATATCTGTTAGATAATACCCTCTTTGTATATTGAGTCTCGTTGACCGTGAAATTAATCCCTGAGGCATTTCCTTGCAAGATGTTATTGAGTATGGGAGATTCGTACAACACATTAATGTTATTATGTGAACCCGCGGTACCAAAGAATGCATACCATATCCATAAGTCTTGAAGTGTGACCGCTTCAAGTATGATTGTTGGTGATCCATAACCTCTTGTAAACTGGCATTTCCAAGCAACTGGATAATTTTTCCATTCTCAATGCATGCAATCAAGGCTGCCCAGCATTTCAGGGAAATCGTGCCTCTCATCATGCATTTGAAGAAGACGTTGAATATCATCAACATTCGGCATTCTCTAGTATCGATCATCAAATAATTCAACCATATAACTGCAGAACTTGAAAAGATACTTGATGGCGGTTGATTCACCCATGCGTAGGTACTCATCAAGATGGTCGGCTGAGACTCCATAAGACAATTGGTAAATCACAACCATGCATTTTTGTAGCGGTGATAAGCCTTTTCTTCTCACAGCATCACCCCTCTACTAAAAATAAGAAGAATGACTCTCAAGTGCATTAACTATGCGACTAAATAAATCTCTTCGCATGCCAAGTCCTATTCAAAATATTTGATCTAGATACACCGGGTTTGTGGAGAAACTATGTTGCCTTCTAACCCATTAGATGAGTTTCTTTTTCGTTTATGTCTACATGTAGAGTCACATCTTGATTAGATGAGATGTTGCTTGCCTTTGACTTCGAGGTCCTTGCCTTCTTCGTGCGAACAAGGTGATTAACGGATTGTGTAGTAAACATTGGACAGTTTTTTGCAATTCTCCATACATGCTTGAGATTAAATGCAATGCTGTTATTTTCCTCGCGATATTTTTCATATGCAATCGCAATATGTCCTTGTCATTATGGCCGCTACGATATGTACTATAAACACTATTATAATTTGCGTTGAAGTGATATACCTTTTTTTTTGGTATGGTATTGTGATAGTGCTATTGTATGACACTAGCAATTCTATTAGGTGTACCTAGAGGTCGATTCTCATTGTAGTAGCTTGCAATACATCCCAAAAAATATCCACCTTCTGATCATTGCCGATGATTAGATCATCATTGGTAGTAACAAACAAACTCACTAAAATCTCGTCTTCAACCTTACTCCATGTTGACTGCTTTCTTCTAACCGCAGTGTCAGAATTCACCTTCTCTAAATTTGCGAGTTCAATTAGGGATTTACGGTCAGAGTCTCTAGAACAAAAGTAGGAGTAAATTGTTCAGTTTTTGCCAGAGATATAATAAGCATACCGGTTGCATATGGAATAGATGGATAATTTATGGATATGGATTATATGGATAATTTGATGGATATGGACCATATGAATTTGGTGGATATGAATTATATGGATAATTTGATGGATATGAAAAATATGGATAATTTAGTGGAATTTATGAATTTTGAGAAGAAGGATTTTCTTCCTGCAAATGGGGTAATTCATAAAATTTTTAAAATCTTTGGTTATTTTTATCTATTTTGGAGGAAAATAGGAGAAGAATTTTAGAGATATTTAGGTGTTTGGAAGATTGAAATAATGTGATGAATATTTATAGATTTTATTTTTTTTTAAAAAACTATCTGTTGAAAAAACCATTGAAAAAACGGTTAAAAAACTAAAAGTATCCTTTGAAAGATTAAAAAACTATTCGTTTGAAAGATTATTTTAATTTTTAATATATATATATATATTAAAAATATTTTTGACCCATGTGGGGTGGGCCAACCTTGTGTCCACCCCCACTTACAGACCATGAATAAAAAAGTGTAAATAAAATAATGGAGACGTTCAATATTTTTTGTGGGTCTTGCATGTTATAATATTTCATGCATAAATTTTTATGGGTAATGTTAAATGGTCAAAATCTGGTCAGTTAGAATCAATACATACAAGTGTACATATGAGTATTTTAGTAAATATCATATGTGTACATTAATTACATGCATGTACATGCATGCATTCTAATTGGAGGATAAAAAATTCTAACTGACCAGATTCTGGCCAACAAGAATTACCAAATTTTTATATCCCTATATATCCACGTTATAATATGGTATTAATCGTCAAATGTGATGCTCTAATATGTTCGTAATAGGTAAATAATCCATGACATGATAGGTTAATTGGATAATATTTTTTAATTTATCAAAATTAATTTATTAAATATGTTAATCCGTGCCATTTATTTAGGCAGTTAAATTATCTTGTCGTATATTTTTTTTTATTTTGTCCGTATTAATTGTATTTCGAATTAAGTTGAATCGCGTTCTCAAATAAATAACTTTTTACTGACCCGTGTATATAAATTTGTAAAATATCCATTTCACGTACATAGCTTTTAAAATGACTATGAGATACTGATTTTATCCCTTATCCATGTCGTTGCTCGTCCATTTCACCGTCCACCCCAGGTGCTTGTCTGAAACAAGAAAAAACATGCTAATCCACTTTAATTTCACGAACTCCTGCTTTTGCTAAAATTTGATCCTGAACCCTAACTCCTCTCCTCCTGACGTCACCTACTAGCTTTCGCTTATTTTCGAAGATGAGATTTTAGTGTTTCATCGACGAAGTCCTATATCACTGATCCTCCTCATATCTGGCTTCTTCACCTCCACGGGCGTCGTCATTTGCTTCTGTATTCTTTAGAAATTGTAAAGTCCAAATCATATCATCATCGGCTACTGTATTTACGAAAGCTTCACGACCTAGATCAAAGTTTGGCTTTACCACCTTTTTCACCACGTTAGCTCAATATTGTCACAAGCTTCACCACATTCTTCACTACGGTAGCTCTTTATTGTTCCATCGCACCACATCAGTACATCTATGGGAAAGTCGAAGTATACATCATCATCTCCAAGATAAAAATATTGAGAGTGAGTTTTTTTTTTTGAATTGTTAATTTATTATTTCTCCTTACAGCTTGATTTATGAAAACATATTTTTTATATTTAAACTGGTTAATACTATCAAGATGACTTGCCCAACACATACTTTATCTAAATAAGTTAATACTACCAAGATAAATTATTAATACTATTTAACTTTGGTAAAAAGCACAATTTAATTTAATATTTGTCATACTTCATACATAAAATGTGTTATGGATTTCTTAAATATGTTATATCATCTCGAAACTGAGTACTTTATATTTGTATAGAACTCATATTGTTGTCAACAAATTCAAAAAATTTAATACTTTTAAGATTATAGTGTGTATAGAACTCTTAGTTCATTTACTTAGTTTAAGTTATCAACAAATTTAATATTTTTTTTAGATTATATGATATTTATGTTTGCATTCATTATAGTTTCAAATTGTTAATTATGTTTTCATTCGTTGTATAGAGTTAGTGACTAAATTTAGTTTAACTATTGATATTTTATTGAATTTTATAAATCTTGATTATTATTTTGTTATACGGTAGGAAAATAAAAGAAATACATCAAGTTTAGAAAGCACAATTCAATTATCAGGTTTGTAGGACAAGTTACATTGGATGAGCAAGTTGAGATATTTTATAAATTTTTATTCTGAAACTTCTACAAGAGGAAAGATAAAGGGTCATTCAGGAGTTATACTCCATGAAAAACACAAATGTTATAAGTAGGCCCTTTTCATTATTCTTGAGCATACCAGAAATTTGCCATCTTAGGGGATTACTGGTGAACATATTTGAGAGTTGGGATTGCGAAAAAGAGATTCAAATTCGCCAACGTGGTTATATCTTTCACAACCAATGATGCAACATTATTGCTTGGAATCCCAAATATATATAGAGGCAGACATGTCGAGATGGATTCCAATGTTGTCTCTGGCACATTATTCAAAACATTTTTTTCTAAGTAAAGACTTAAATCGATCTAGATTGGAAAAATATAATGAGGACATATTATATCCGAGTCAATTCAGATTCAGATGTTTTGCTATTTTATAAATTTTATATTTTATATCTTTGTTTTATTTGCTTCTAGTACATATAAGCCATATTTTAGAATTGTTGATATTGTCAATGATTTCGACAATCTAGGAAGTTATAATTGGGTTGAGGATATATATAATTTTATGGCTTCTCAACTCCCAATATTTGGGAATGCTTTTGCATCGAAGACTCCTAGGCATACCCTCTCACTGCCTTATATGAAGGGATTTGCTGGATTACTTATTGTAAGTTGTAATTGGTTAGTTAATATATTTTATAAATATTTAATAGTATCTAATTGTTGAACTATGACACAGGCTTGGTTTCTTGAGCATGCCCCTATTCAAGTGGCAGGCAACATTGTAACACTAAGGATAAGTAAGTGGATGTCTACTTATTCTCATAGAAATAATATAAAGGCTAAGTTAGCAAAAGTCTTACGCAGCCAAACAATCATTATGTGTATTTCAACTCATGCTAAATTCATCTTATATAGTTAATGATTTTTAATTAATTATGTATCGTTATTGATTTTATAGATTATTGTTGATATTCTCTCTACCCCGAAGAAGTAAATTTACTTGGCACCCCCTCCTTATTAAATTTGAGTCTACACCACAATAAGATGAGACATCAGCTTCACAATTTCACATAGACTCAGAGGAATAAATTGGATGTGCTCATTGTATTGAAAAGGAAAAACTAATCCAAAAGCTTACCCTTGATAACGAAAGCTTATTGAAAGTTCATCGAGAATTAGTTGCCATTCTAGGAAGGGAAGGTTTTTCTTATCCAACTAGCCATCCTACTAAAGATCCTCATCCCGACCTTGTTTCAACCAATCTAAAGAGGAGAGGATGTGAAAGAAGTCACTATAACCTGAGGTCGACCCCTAAAGATACACCTAATTAGCTAGCATTGGTCCCAGGTAGGAAGAGGACTAGGAGAAAAAATAAAGGACGGTGAAGGGGTAACTTGGAGATAAAGTCTAGGGAGGTTGATTTTGAAATGAAAGAAGAAGATAAAAATATATTAGTTGGCGATGAAATTGATGATGAAGATGAGGCTGATAAAATAAAAACAAGGGAGAAGGAAATGAAGACTATGAGATTGAGTGCTATTAAAGTATGTTAACATTTATGCAGATATATTTAAGTTTGTTTGAAGTAATTGCATTATCTTTAATTTGTCTTTTGTTTATGTTAAATACATTGAGTTTGATTTATTTACAATATTTGAAAGGAAAATTCAAATAAACTAAAAAGAAAAACTAAGAAGAACATGTGCCCTACCTGATAGAATTGTTGGTGCAGTTAGCATTAACGATTTAACCTAGGTTTTGATGAATGACAAATTAGGTTAAGTTAGTTTGTTGTTTTCTGACACTTTGATCAAGTGTGTAGGAGAAGTCCAGACAGGTCGACGGGCTGACCGGGTAGCTGGCGAGAAGACCAAGCGGGTCGACGGGCTGACCGGATAGCTGGCGAGAAGACCAAGCGGGTCGACGGGCTGACCGGACGTCTGGCAGGTAAGTGAGTTAAGTCACTGGAGGGGAGTGACTGCGAGGACGCGTTCCCAGGTAGGGAACATTAGACGTCGATCCGGCTTAGATCCATTTCGGATATCTAAGTCGAGATCGTGACTAGATTCCGGTCTCGGAAAGACGGAATCTAAGTTATACTCTTTGCTATTACTTTGTTGAACTTTAATTGTGCTAACAATTTGTTTTACAGGATATACATTTGCCTCAGACTAACTCTATTTTGCAGGAGAAGGAGTTCCTGGAAATAGGATGTCCGGGCGCCCGGAGGTCCAGGCGCCTGGAGGTCCAGGCGCCCGGAAGGGATCCGGGCGCCCGCAGGTAAGTTTTATTCAAACTCGTGCATCGCCATGTGGAGCTTGCTGGTTGGACCTGCCACATCCCACCAGGGCGCCCGGAAGGGATCCAGGGCGCCCCGAGCCTCATATAAAAGGAGGGTCAGAGGGGAGCTTCAAAAGAACAATGAAAAGAAAGTCTTCTACTGTTTGCTCTACTGCTCGGCGCTCCAGCGACGCTAACAAAGATCCGACAATACGATCCTTTCCTTTTCTTTAATTCTTGTATGTATTTTCTTTATTTTGCTAGCATTCCTGTACTTTAAATTGTAATTATTGTCGAACTGCTAGTGATTGCCCAACGAAAGTACTCACGGAGTACGGGCCTTCGAGTAGGAGTCGTCACAGGCTCCGAACGAAGTAAAAAACACCGTGTTCAGTTTGTCTAAGTTTTTTATTATTCCGCTGCGCTTAACACTTATTAACGCTGTTTTTCGAATCGATATTCACCCCCCCTCTATCGACGTTTCACGATCCAACAAGTGGTATCAGAGCAGGTACCGCTCTGATTTGGTGCAACCACCAATCAAGCAAAGGGGGGTCATTTAAAAAAAAAAAAATTAGATATTGTTTGTCTTTTAAATAAAACCTTACGCCTTTCATTTTTTCCCTCCAAAACGGTATTTGAAAAATACATCGCCATCTTTTCACCATTGTTTAGTATTTAAAAAATATTACATTTTCAAAATTTTGAAATAATTTTTTTAAAAAATATTTTATTAATATTTTTTTTCTGAAAATAGTGAAATATTATTTTTTTCAGCACTGCTAATCCAAGACGAAGTCTTGGGAATTTTTTTTCTCTGTTTCTCTGTGTGCAAGAATAATGGCCCTTCAAGAAGGACGGAACCCCCACGAACCACCACCATACGATCAAGACTTCAACTACTGGAAGCGATTAATGGAATGCTTCTTAGGAAGCGTAGACATCGATTATATGCTAATTTTGAGGAAACCTTATCAAAACTCGGAACTGAACAAAAAGGTAAGTAACATTATTTGTAATGTTTTACCTAACAATATTTTATGCAGATTAGAAAAGTACAAAGATGCACATGAGCTTTGGACCCAATTGATCAAACTTCACGAGGAGCCGATGGAGCTCGAGGATCAAGTAAAAATCGAATCCGAACTCGAGTTAGATCCAATCGAAAAGCCTATTGAATTAGGGGTTGCGCTCAAGGTTAGTGATATTTACCAAAATACCCCTGCTAATAGTAGTTTAAAAAATATGAGCATTGATATGGTTATTTCTGAAAATATATGTGAAAATAAGGTAGTTGACAATAATTGTAAAAATACCCCTAGGATATTATCTGATAAAACAAAACCAATTAATTTAAAAAATTCAAACTTGAACCTAAACAAATCTAAAAACTCAAATGATAGAGATGACAAGGTGATCTAGATAAAATTAATAAATTATTTAATAATCTAGACAATATTAATCTAGAAAATCCTATCCAAACCCAAGATAATTTAATTAATAAAAAATTAAATTTTAACGATAAGAATAATCTAATAAATTCCACTAATTATATCAACTTAAAAAAATAAAGAAAATATAAGAATAAAATCAAACACTTTGATAAAATCAAAACTAAATTTAACAAAATTAAAATTAAATGTTAAAAATAACATATTAAATAAAGATAATCTGAAAAATTCAAAATTAACAATTAATAAAAGGTTAAAAGATAAACCTTTAAGGAAATATAATTCAAATAATTTAATTAATTCAAATTTAAAAATGAATAAAAACTTAAACTTTAAAAATAAGCTATTAAAGAAAGATAATTCAATTAACCTAATAAAAGTGAAATTGAAAGAAAATTTAAATATTAAATACATTCGCTTAAAGAAAGATAATTTGACTAATTTAATTAATTCAAAATTAAAAACTTGAATCTAAATTACAAATTAAACATTAAATTTTAACCAAAACTTAACTATAATAAACTCAGAACTAAAAACTAAATTAATGGCTAATAATTCAGGGGGAGGCTCCAGAATAGCTGGCACCTCCAAAACTAACTTACCCGACAGGGTAACCCTAACCAACCTACCCGAAAAGGGTAACCCCAACCAACCTACCCGACAGGGTAATTAGGACTAGTTAAAGAGGGTTCAAGTTTAACTTGAATCATGGTATTGGTGAAGTTTTTTGATGATAGTACGTTGGGGAAGCTTGGGCATCGCATGTCTAGAAAGATATGGCTTCAATCTGGTGCATTTGGCCAAGTGGAACCGACCAAAGCTACCTTTAAATGGATCCTAACTAGTTAGACCAAGGTTTAGTACTAAGCTCCGTGGATAGGACTATTCGGAAAACCTCGAAAGGTTGGTTACTTCTAATGACGTCCAAGTGACTCACCAAACTTAGAAGTTTATCCGAAGAATGCCTATTTGTTGAGACCAAAACTAAACCTGAATCTAACACAAGTTAAACCAAACTCTGTAATTAAATCTAATTCATCTCAAAAAATTATAGGATTCCCTGATTGATAATCTAGATCGGGTGAGATAAATAAGGATTAAATTAATTAATTTTCAAATTAAATTAAAATTAATTAAAATTAAATTTTGAATTTCAAATTAAATTAAAATTAATTAAAATTAAAATTTGAATTTCAAATTAAAATTAATTTTCAAATTTTCAAATTAAATTTTGAATTTCGAATTAAATTAAAATTAATTAAAATTAAATTAAATTAAATTAAAATTAAATTAAAATTAAAATTTTTAAAAATCTATTTTAAAAATTAAACTTATTTTTTTTAAATTAAAAATTTATTTTAAAACTTAAATTTTTTTAACTTAAAAACTTATTTTAAAAATTAAACTTAATTTTTTTTAACTTAAAAATTTATTTTAATCTAAAAATTATTTTAAATTAAAAATTTATTTTAACCTAAAAATTATTTTAACTTATTTATTTTTTTTAAAAAAAATATTTTAAAAAAATTCTTTAAAAACTTATTTTAAAAATTCTTTAAAAACTTATTTTAAAAATTCTTTAAAAACTCTTTTAAAAATTCTTTAAAAAACTCTTTTAAAAATTCTTTAAAAACTATTTTAAAAAAAAATTCTTTAAAAACTTATTTTAAAAATTCTTTAAAAAATTATTTTAAAAATTCGTTAAAAACTCTTTTAAAAATTCTTTAAAAAACTGTTTTAAAAATTCTTTAAAAACTATTTTAAAATTCTTTAAAAAAAAATTTTTCATTTAAAAAATTATTTAAAAACTCTTTTAAAAAATTATTTTAAAAATCTTTAAAAAATTATTTTAAAAACTCATTTAAAAATTATTTTAAAAATTCATTTAAAAAAAAAATTATTTAAAAATTATTTTAAAAATAATTTAACATTTTAAATTATTTTTTTTAACTGAAAAAAATATTTTTAAAATCATTTTAACTTAAAAATTATTTAAAAAAATTATTTTAAAAAGTTTTAAAAATCATTTAAAGAAAAGTATTTTAAGAATCGTTTTAATACTATTTTAAAAATTATGTATCATTTTGAAAAATTCTTCTTATTTTTTTCACTATAATAAAATTCTGTTATCTTAAAAAAAAAGTAATAATAATAAATTATTTCTATAGATTATTTTCACTTTAAAAATTATTATTTTGACTTTAAACTCATTTTTAATCTTTAACATCATTTTAACCTTAAAATTATTTTTAATTTAACTCAAGTGAAAATTAAATCTTAAATTAAAACTTAATATTGAAATTACAATTAAAATTAAAAGTTTTAACTTAAACTTAAAATTAAACTTAAACTTAAATTAACCACTAATATTAATTTAAATCTAATATCAAAACTGAATCAAACATATGCTAATTGACATAAAACATATTATAAAAATCATTTCAAATTCCTTTTAAATGCTATTTTAGAAATCCTTTTTTAAAATTTTTTTAATAAATAAATTAAAATAATAATAATAATTATAACTAACACTTTCATTGACCAACTCAATCAAGTAATATGAAATTTAAATTATTTCACTAAGTATTAAATTATTAAATCAAGTAAAAACTAATCAATAAATTATTGATAATGCTTAACTGTTATTGATTTAATAAAGTTTATCTTATTAAACCTTAAGCTGAAGCTTAAGCGCCTGAATCTAATATTAATTATTGATTAATAAAACTCAAATAAACAATTATATCCAGGATACAGAGATAAATATGTAAATAATATAAGTGTTACCAAATCCCCTAGAACACTTAGGTAGACAAATGTGTTAGGGCTTAAAATTTAACACACTCAAACCTTAGCATTATATTAAGGGGGAGTAATAAATAAGGAGGATTAATAAATTAAAGGAGTATCAAATTAAGGGGGAGGTTTATTTTTTAATTATCTCCTTAAGTGTTATTTTTTAATCTTCTCTTTAAAATCTCTCTAGAAAATTCTACCTCAATTTGAAAAAAAAAATTCTACTTTGAATATTTTTAGCAAATATTTTCAAAATTTAATGTCAGGTTCAAGGGGAGAAATAAAACTAATTTAGTTTTTTAAATTGAATTTTAAAACTTAATTTTGAAAATCAAAGTTTAAAAACAACTTGTTTAAAATTGTGAATTTTTTTTTTCATAAACTTTTTATCCTTTTTACTTAGTCTTTGAAAACTGAACTTTTCAAGTAT
This sequence comes from Zingiber officinale, assembly GCF_018446385.1. Taxonomy (NCBI): domain Eukaryota; kingdom Viridiplantae; phylum Streptophyta; class Magnoliopsida; order Zingiberales; family Zingiberaceae; genus Zingiber; species Zingiber officinale. The sequence continues at coordinate 127,732,623 of NC_055987.1, forward strand.
TTTCAACCATGGTTTTGAAACTAGTACTCTTGAACTTTGAAAATTTTATTTTGGAAAACGAATTTTACAAAAACATTTTAAAAATATGATCTTACTTTTACCAAACTCCTTTGAAAACTAAAAGTAAAGTTTAAATTTAATTTAACTTTACTTTGAAAATTGTCCTGAATCTAGTTCTTAAAATTTGATTTTACTTAATTTTGAGAATTTGATTTGAAAGTTAAATTTTACAAAAATTAGCATTGTTATTAAAATTGTGGAAATTAGATTTTTCAAAACTTAAGTTTATAAACTAAGCTTCTCAAAAATATTTTTCTTAATTTTGAATATTGAATCGTTTACAAACTTAGTGTTGAAAAATAAATTTCAATCAGTTTTGAAAAATAGATTTTTTTCAAACTTAGTTTTGAAATTTTGATTTTGAAAACTTATGTTTGAAACCTTGAATTTTTAACTTTGACCTTAAAAACTATACTTAAAAAAAAATTAGCTATCTTTCAAGACTTGTTTTTTTTCAAAGATTTAAGAAATAAAAGTAAAATAATCTATGTTTTAAACTTCCCTAGATTAACTTGACATTATTTCTTACTTTGTCTGAAGTCTATGTTTATGCTTACTTAATCCATGCTTATTTCTGATGAATGCCAAAGGGGGAGGGTTAGGTGGTTAAGTTAGCTAAACCAATTTGAAAATACAAACTAACCTTTAAAACCACATAAATGCATGTTGTTTCTTGCATATGTTTTCACTAACTTAACCAGGTTGTCATTCCATCAAAAAGGAGGAGATTGTTGGTGCGGTTAGCATTAACGATTTAACCTAGGTTTTGATGAATGACAAATCAGGTTAAGTTAGTTTGTTGTTGTTTGACACTTTGATCAAGTGTGTAGGAGAAGTCTAGACAGGTCGACGGGCTGACCGGATGTCTGGCACGAAGCCTAGCTAGGTCGACGGACTGACCGGATAGCTGGCGAGAAGACCAAGCGGGTCGACGGGCTGACCGAACGCTTGGCGAGAAGTCTAGCTAGGTCGACGGGCTGACCGGATAGCTGGCACGACGTCCAGACAGGTCGACGGGCTGACCGGACGTCTGGCAGGTAAGTGAGGTAAGTCACTGGAGGGGAGTGACTGCGAGGACGCGTTCCCAGGAAGGGAACATTAGGCGTCGATCCGGCTTAGATCCATTTCAGATATCTAAGTCGAGATCGTGACTAGATTCCGGTCTCGGAAAGACGGAATCTAAGTCATACTCTTTGCTATTACTTTGTTGAACTTTAATTGTGCTAACAATTTGTTTTACAGGATATACATTTGTCTCGGACTAACTCTATTTTGCAGGAGAAGGAGTTCTTAGAAATAGGAGGTCCGGGCGCCCGGAGGTAAGTTTTATTCAAACTCGCGCATCGCCACGTGGAGCTTGCTAGTTGGACCTGCCACGTCCCACCAGGGCGCTCGGAAGGGATCCAGGGCGCCCCGAGCCTCATATAAATGGAGGGTCAGAGGGGAGCTTCAAAAGAACAACGAAAAGAAAGTCTTCTACTGTTTGCTCTACTGCTCGGCGCTCCAGCGACGCTAACAAAGATCCGACAATACGCTCCTTTCCTTTTCTTTAATTCTTGTCGGTATTTTCTTTATTTTGCTAGCATTCCTGTACTTTAAATTGTAATCATTTTCGAACTTCTAGTGATTGCCCAACGAAAGTACTCACGGAGTACGGGCCTTCGAGTAGGAGTCGTCACAGGCTCCGAACGAAGTAAAAAACACCGTGTTCAGTTTGTCTAAGTTTTTTATTATTCCGCTGAGCTTAACTCTTATTAACGTTGTTTTTCGAATCAATATTCACCCCCCCTCTATCGACGTTTCACGATCCAACAAGAATTTCTTCAAAATCTGAGATGACTTACTTCTGATTTCCTATGGGAGGAAGACTATTATTCATTGACTATAAATGACTTTTTCACATGTGTCTTAAGAAATATATTTACAGACGGGAAAGTAATTGATGCATATATTTCATTACTTTTCAGGGAAGCTTTCTCGTCTGAAGCTTCCTCGTTCTCGTCTAATAGGTTGTATAATAAATTCATATATTGCTCAACTGGATTCATGGTAAATATTTGACTTCATATATCGCCCGATTGATTGGGAAAGTCTCTGTGCTCGCGATTTCATATCCCAATTGATTGGCCGATCGATTGGGCCTTCCCACAATCGCAGCACAGTCCAAATCGATCAACCGATCGATTTGGACCCTGTTCAATCGATCGTTCGATCGATTTGGACCTTGTTCAATCGATCACCCGATCGATTGAACACTCTGAACTTGACTCAAACTCAAGTCCAAAGTCCTAAACCCAACTTCCGGTCAACCGTGATTTGTTGGGTCTCTATACCTAGCATTTGGCCACACTCGACCAACCTCGAACTAGCCTTCTAGCCTCCTCCATCAGCCTTGCATCCCTCGGATATCTCCCTATCCTTCATGCCTTACCTTCAGGAGCTTCCTTCGGTCTCATCCTAGTTGTGGGGTCTTCCTTGCCAAGTCATACCAGGACTTACCTTGCCAAGACCACATGCTTGGACTTTCCAATTGCCTGGCTTCTCACCAGGACTTTCTCCTTTGCGAAGATCACACTTGGACTTTCCAACTGCCTGGCTCCTCACCAGGACTTTCTCCTTCCTAGCTCCTCACTAGGACTTTCCCGTTGCCTGACTCCTCACCAGGACTTTCTCCTTTGCCAAGATCACACTTGGACTTTCCAATTGCCTGGCTCCTCACCAAGACTTTCTCCTGCCTAGCTCCTCACTAGGACTTTCCCGTTGCCTGGCTCCTCACCAGGACTTTCTCAAATGCCTAACATCCAGTTAGGACTTTCCCAGTCAAGTCTCCTGTTAACCTTGACCTACTTGACTTGTATTCTCATCAACCTGGTAAACCCTTTGACCAATTCCATAACCGGATGATTACTCCAGCAATCTCCTTATATTGTCAAACATCAAAACTCAAATCCTGACTCAAGCTTGACTCAACTCAAGCTTAGTCAAACTGGTCAACCTTGACCTAGGGAAATTGCCCCAACAGATATGCCCCTCTTCATTACAATTATAGCATCTTATCTTCCTTGCTCTTCTCTTCTGCACTTGATTAAATTTATTAGATCTAAAAAATTTCTTAAATTTCCTGACCATAAATGTTGTTTCGTCATCGTCGGGGGAAGTGTCAGTGTCTGATTCATTCTTTTAGCTTTTAGGGCAATGTTGTTTGATTTATCTAAGTCCTTAGTATCTACATAATGAGACTCGTGAAGTTGAAAAGTAGAAAATAAACTTTCAAGTGTACTTGCCTAGAGATCCTTAGAGATGTAGTGAGCATCTACTAAGGTTGATCACTCTTGAGTTCTTAGAAAGGTGTTAAGTGCGTACCTTAAAGAGTCATGATTTCTTACCTTTTCTCCAATGTTCTTGAGCTGGGTCATCAGATCTTTGATTTTCGCATGGAGTTGGGCTACCTTTTCTCCTTTGTTCATTTGGAGGTTCGTTAGTTGGCTTAGTAGGATGTCATGCTTTGCTAATTTGGCTTCCGATGTACCCTTATGAAGTTTCAGGAATTTATCCAAGAGATCTTTAGCGGAGTCATAGCTTCCGATCTCTCTGACCTCCTAGGGTGGAAGAACATTAAGCAGATGAAACTTTACTTTTGCATTAGCCACTAAGTTGGCTTGTTCCTTCTTCCTCCACGTGTACTCTTCTTTATCGGCTCCGTGATGATCTTTAGGTGTTATAAAATTATATTTTATAATTAGCAAAATTTCAAAATTGGTCTTGAAGAATAACTTCATGCGCTTTTCCCCCATTGCGAAGTCTCCCTCAAATTTGGGCGGGTAGATGCTAGATCCGACCATTTCTTTTGCTTCGGATGGTTGTTAGTCCTTCTGAAGCGAGCTTGGCTCTGATACCAATTGTAAGTCCCTTTATGGTGCAACCGACAAGAGGGGGTGAATTGCCATGAAAATGCAAATAGACCTTTCTCAAACTTTTGAACTAAGTTAGACACACACTTGTATAAAAAGAAATAATAAACTAATTGATGAAATAACGAGGCACGTAATTTACTTGGTTTGCAATCAGAGGATTGTTAATCCAAGACTATGAAAAGCTCACTAAAATTCTCCTTCGGGTGGCGTAGCGTCTTACAGCATTGACAGCTCACAATTAAAGTAGTAGAATAGAAAAGAAAATGAATTCATGTACAAGTGATGTTTTGTATTACTAAGACCATGGCTCTATTTATAGCCTGCTAGTTAGATCTGACTATTTGCTAATATGGCAGCCCTGGGCGCTTGGAATGGCTCCGGGTGCCTGGATGTGGATAAAACTTTACGTCACAACAGTTCACAAATGATAGACTTTTTTTTGGTCTGGGTGCCCGGACTGTTAGAGTGTATACTAAAAGTCTAGCTTTTTGTAAATATTTATTTTGAAATAAAGAATCACATTGGTCAAATGTCTACATTTATACTAAGTGTAGTTGTCCATTTAATTTATATTGTAGATAACATGGTGTGAGGAAACACACATAAATTCATGTTATCAATTTTTTATAAATTATAAATAGTTGCTCACAACCAAGATGGAATGGGACAAACCATTGGAGTGGTTGTAGTGTAATTAAGTATTAGTTTATCTTGACTAATAAATTACACTAGTACACTATGAGTGTATTGAGCAGCACCATTTGAGGTAGTTTCTTTTTATACTGACTCTTTAAAAGAACAAGACCTCTGTTATTATGGAAGTGCGTACTCTTAATCATGATATAATAACAAGTATGTATACTTAATATTTATTTCTTTAATTTATCAAAGGGTGCGATTTAGTTCGATAAATCAATAGACCCAATAAGTTGGGAAATGATATTATTTATATTGTGTGTTGTTGATTATAGAATGGAACTGTGTCCTAGTAATCTAGGTTGATGATGTCCCCTTGAGGAGCTTATAAGGATTGTTATGTAAACACTGCAGGTGGACTTAGTCCGACATGACAATAAGGTTGAGTGGTACTACTCTTGGAGCCAGATAATAATTAAGTGAGTTGTCAGTAACTCATTTAATTAATGGTCATTCGATATCTTAAACACAGGGAGATTAACACACTTATGATAAGAAGGAGCCCAAAATGTAATTTGGGATCGGTGTGGTAGTTCAATGATAGCTCTTTAGTGGTATGAGTTATTATTGATGAACTTAAGTTGGGTGTTCGGGGCGAACACAGAAAGCTCAAGTTCATCGGGAGACCATAACCAATTCCTTCTCTCGGTCCCTATTGTAGCCTCTTATATAAAGCCTTATATCCACCCAAAGCCTAGCCTCTTAGCCCATGCTAGGGGCCGACCCCTTTCCTTGCTTGGAGCCCAAGCAAGGGGCCGACCAAGCCAAGCTTGGAGCTAAGGCTAGGGTCGGCCAAGCCTTGCTTGGTGCCTAAGCAAGGGGTCGCCCAAGTGTGAAAGGGAAGAGGGATTTTATTAAAAATAAAATTTTGATAAAATATTTCCTTTTATGTTTTTATCCACATGGTTTTAAAAGAGAATTTTTAATTTTAAGATCTTTCCTTTTATAGATTTTCTACAAAGGATTAAAAGAGAGATTAGATATCTTTCCTTATTTGTAGATATCTATAATGTTAAGAGAAAGATTTTAATTTTTAAGAAAACTTTCCTTTTTTGTAACCATGATATAAAAGGAGTTTTATTTCTAAATCTTATCTTTTATAGATATCCATAAAAGGATTTAAAAGAGAGAGATTTTAATTTATAAAACATTCCTTTTATAGCTAACCACAAAAGAGATTTTTTAAAGAGAGATTTTAATTTTTGTTTAAAATCTTTCCTTGTTTGTTTAAACATGGTGTGTCCGGCCATAGAGAGGAATAAAAGGAAGTTTTATTTTTTGTTATAAAACTTTCCTTTTTTTGGATTCACCAAGGATTATAAAAAAGAGGGAGGGGGTTCCTTCATGACACACAACCTATTATATTGTTCCTCTCTTCCATCCTTGGTGGTCGCCCCTTCCTCTTCTCTTTCTCTTCTTCTTTGTGGCTAGCGACATCATCTCTTGTGGAGCTCTTGGTGGCCGGTTGCTTGGAGGAGAAGAAGTAGAGAAAGGAGACATTGTTTTCTAGCATCCCTTGGAGCATTGTGGTGGTGGACGAAACTTGGAAGCAAGGAAGGCTTTGGTGGATTTCTTCTTGGTAGATCATTGCCCATACGACGTCTAAGAGAAGGAGAGGAATACAATAGAAGATCAAGAGATTTTTGTTAACAAAGAAAGGTATAACTAGTTGTCTTATTCCGCATCATACTAGTTTTCTTTGTACGAATTTTGAATTACCAAACACAAGAGGCTAACGATTCTAGACGATCGAATTTATGTTTCGATTTTGTGTTTCTTTTATTTTTCAATCTTGTGATTCGATTGTTCTTTGTGGTTAAACCTAGGGTTATTGTAAGGAGATTAAATATTGAATTTCGTTGAAAGGCTTTGTCTAGGAAGTGGTGGATGATCTCATACCCAAGAAGGCCTAGTGCCTTGCCATGTTTAACCTGGAAGCCGATCTTTGAAATAAATATTTAATTAACTTTGTAACATGGGTGAATTTGGATCAATAATGTTAAGCATCGTTTGCGATCCAAGTATAAACCTCTAAGAACAGATAAGTTGAATTTGGAATCAATAATGTTAAGTTTTGTTTGTGATTCTAAGTTTAATTTCTAAAGAACACAATAGGTTGTTAGGAAAGGTTCAGGACTTGTATAAAATTTTTGTACAGGGGAACCAGTGCGATATTCCGGGTAGCAACTAAGACGGACACCCTTGCTTAGCCTCGTGTTCGAGGAGGCACCCCTAGGCTACTCCAAGGGGTCCAAGCGCCTGAGACTATCTAAATTCTCCTCCGTTCCGGGTTTGTTCACTTGGGTGATTTCGACCATCTAGAATAGAGCTCACTCGAACCCATTTTCAGGCCTTCTCCTCGAGCAAGCTTCCACTCCGACTTCTCGTCCATCATAAATACCGCACGCTTCCTTATCATCCGCCAAGTTACTCTTCTGCAGTATCTCGCCCCTCGAATGCACTGAGCCCGTCTACTCTCTCTCATGTCATCTTTCTTGTTAGCTGCATCTTTCGCTCGACTTCTTGTGCTCCTAAGTTTCTGCACACTTAGGCATAAGGTATCAAATACACACAGGACCTAACTTAACTCAATTGACCACATTAAAACTACCTCGGGGGTTCCTACAGCTATATTATTAATCAGTAGGGACAAATTTTATAAATTCAAAGTAGAATTAATAATCAAATTTGTTATTGACGAGTTGTAGTATGTTTGTAAATGACGTATTGTAGTATGTTTGTAATTGACGTGTTGTATAGTATGTTTGTAATTTGTATATCAAAGTTCTAAGTATGTTTGTTTGTTGCAAATTTATACTTTATCTAATTATTTGTTATGAAATTTGTTTAGTGTAGATTCTTGTTTATTCATTATTATTTTTCTAAAATATTATGTTGTGTTGTTTTTGTATTGGATTGTTTAAAATTATTGTATTATGTTGTTTTAAATTGATCTTGCACTGGATTGTGTGTAAAATCTATATATTGTTCTTGTATTGGATTGATATTCAATTGTTTAAAAATGTTGTGTTGTGTATAAAAACTCTAAATTGATCTTGTACTTGATTGTGTTTAAAAATGATGAGTAGTTCTTATATGAGATTGATATTGAATTGTTTAAAATTGTTGTGTTGTGGTGTGTTGTTGTTCTAAATAGAGCTTGTATCGGATTGTGTAGAAAATTGTTATGTTGTTATTGTATTTGACTAATATTGAATTGTATAAAATTGTAGTGTTGTGTTGTTCTAAATCAATTGTATGATGTGTAAAATTTTTATTTTGTGTTGTGTTATTCATTATGATGTATTAGATGTATCGTAATGATGTCAGAGGGCATGAATATAGTCAGTCAACTAGCCTGAACACATAAGACAATTGTGTCAGTCAAATCTGAAGTCATTTATTGTGCTCGAATTGTGTTAAAAAATTTATAACTCTGAATACGTTGTATCATAATAAGGTTTGAGGGCATTTACATATTCAGGAGACCAACCCAAACACATAGGATTCGGGCACATGTTGATCCGATGTAGTTTGGGCCATCAATTGATTTTGATCAAAACCGGTTGATAGACTTCACCTATCCAAAAAATGAAAATTTTAACACCATCACATAGAAGGAAGTTCAAAGATCTCAAATATGGTGTGGGTCAGTGATTATCATAAAATTTTTATTTACATTGAGCCTACGACATCATTCATTATGCCCGAATCGTGTTCCAAAATTTATAACTCTCAATATGTTGAATTGTAATGAGGTTTGAGGGCATTTATACATTCAGGAAACCAGCTTGAACACATAGGATTCGAGCACATGCCCATCCGATGTAGTTTCGACCATCTGTCGATTTTAATCAAAATCAGCTGATGGACTTCGCCTATCTGAAAAATAAAAATTTTAATACCATCACATAGAAAGAAACTCAAGGATCTCAAATATGGCGTGAGTCAATGATTATCATATAATTTTCATTTACATTAAGATTACGACATCATTTATTGTGCTCAAATTGTGTTAAAAAATCTGTAACTCTCAAATCGTTGTATCGTAATGAGGTTCGAGAGCATTTACATATTCAGGAGACTAGCCTGAAGATAGGATCTGGGCACATGTTGATCCGATGCTGTTTGGGTTATCAATCGGGTTTTACCAAAATCGACTGATAGACTTCACCTATTCGAAAAATGAAAATTTTAATACCATCACGTAGAGGAAAGCTCAAGGACCTCAAATATGGTGTGAGTCAGTGATTATCATATAATTTTCATTTACATTAAGTTTACGACAATCATTTATTGTGTTCAAATAATGTTAAAAAATTTGTAACTCTCAATACTGTAGGTGCAGCGGAGGCAGGTAAGAGGGGGGTGAATTGCCTGCCAATAAAGATTATACCCTCCTCGGATTTTCAACTCAAAAATAGAAACAATAAAATAAAACAATTAAGTAGAAAGAAATAGAGAAGACCCGGAATTAACTTGGTTACAACCAAGACGATTGTTAATCCAAGGCAATGAAAAGCGCAGTAAGAAAACTCATTCTCTGAAGACGGAGAAGCCTTTTACACACTTAGAAAGCTCAACAGTTGCTAGGAAATCTAATACTGAGTTGAATGAATAATTCCTAGCTCCAGGGGCCTTTATATAGCTCCTGGAAAGTCTATCCTGAGGGTCCAAGGTACCTCCAACAAGGTTCAAGGTGCCTCCAACTCGGTCAGCGGATAAAGTTTTATCCGCAGCGCAAACCGTCAAAACTGACCTGTTGAAGGCGCCTTCATCAAGCTTTAAGGCGCCTCCATGTTGAGGGAACCTTTATGCTTCATGAAGGCGCCTTCAAACTGGTTTTCCACTTGTGCTTCTTTTCCAGCTCCATTGCGTTGGCTTTCGATGCTTCTATAGTTTGGGTGATTCGGTCAACCGAAATAGAGCTCACCCGAACCCAATTTCCGGCCTTCTCCTCAAGCAACCTTCCTCCTCGGCTTAACGTCCCTCGAACGCCGCGCACATCCTTCTCGCCCACCGGTGTACTCTTCCGTAGCTCTCTCATCCTTCGGACGCACTGAGCCCGTTGGCTCCCTTCCCATGCCGTCCTTCTCGCTAGCTGCGTCTTCCGCTCGACTTCCTGCGCTCCTAAGCTCCTGCACACTCAGACACAGGGATCAAATACAAAAGCAGGACCTAACCAACTTGGTTGATCACATCAAAACATCCACGGAGTTCAACAAATACATTGTATCGTAATAAGGTTTGAGGGCATTTACATATTCAGGAGACTGACCCGAACACATAGGATTTGGGCACATGTCGATCCGATGTAGTTTGGGCCATTGGATCAAAACGGCTGATGGACTTCGCCTATCCGAAAAATAAAAATTTTAAGATTATCACATAGAGGGAAGCTCAAAGATCTCAAATATGGTGTGGGTCAGTGATTATCATATAATTTTCATTTACTTTGAGCTTACAACATCATTTATTGTACCCGAATCGTGTTTAAAAATGAATCAGTCGATTGATACATAATCTCAGTCGAATAGGTTAGTCTTTGAGAACTTTAGAAAATGAATCAATCCACTAATACATAGTGTCAGTCAATCGATTAGTCTCTATTCACTTTAGAAAATGAATCAATTGAGTGATACATAGTCTTAGTCGAATTGATTAGTCTTTGTACACCAAAGACACTGAAACAGTCGAATCGATCCCTTAAATCAGTCAAATTGATTTATCTTTATGCATCTCATAAATTGGATCAGTCGAATCGATCCCCGATATCTGTCGAATCAAATTATCTTTGTGCACGTCATATACTCAATCAGTTGAATCAATCCTTGAAATCAGTCGAATCGAATCATCTCTGTACACCACATAAACTTAATGTAATGACCCGCCTTCTACTGACTAGGCTGTAAGGTCGATCGCTACATTATGCTGTGCTAAATTACTATTGCGGAAATCTGAATTGATTAAAATTTTACTAAACTGATTACTGTAAAATCTGAACTTAATATTCTAGGTGTACCTAGGAGTTGTACACATGCTGGGGAAGATAATCTATGCCTCTCGGATGTCCTGCTAGTTGTAACCAGGCATTTCAACCGATCCATGAATCGATTGAGCTGTCGGATCGATCCAGTGATCGATCCAGCTTGATACTGGCACGGTAAAAACTCTGGATCGGTCAGCTGATCGATCCAGTGGCTATATGGCTTCTGTATGCGGCTGGATCGGTCTACCGACCGATCCAGGAGTACACTGATCGGTCGGTAGACCGATCCAGTGGCTCACTGATCGGTCGGCTGATCGATCAGTGAGCTTGTGTACTCTCTGCTAACTCTCTGTTCGCGACTGGATCGGTCAGCTGACCGATCCAGTGGCACAACCCCAATTCTGATCGATTTGTAGATCGATCTGGGTTTCTGATTTTGCACTGGACCTCTGATTTCAGCACTAGTTCGTGCCAAAATCTCATATAAGAATTCTAAAACCATTTGAAATAAGTTCTAACATCTATTAACTAACATTCTGACATAATTACTAACAATTTAAACAAATCTTCCATGGGTTAACATTCTAAGGTCTAAAAGTGCATAAAGGTACTGAAGAAAAGAAAACTAAGTTCTTAATTTGCTAACTCCCTAAGGATCTTCATTCCAGGTTCCTGCCACACACACCATCACTGCATTGACCCTCAGCTTCCTCTGCTAGTCCATCTTTCCTTTACCTTTATCTGCAGTATAAGGAAAAGAAAGTATCTATAAGCTTTCGCTTAGTAAGAAACCATCTACCTCACTAAAACATGCATTCGATGCAATATGCTTTTGAAAGAATGCTATTTAAAAACATGCACTGAATTTGTTAAAGCATGGCATACTGAAGTTACATGGCATAATTACTGAAACATGGTATAAATACTGAAACATGGCATGCATAATAAAATCTAAGCATGGAGCTATCTCATGGTATCAACTAGGAGAACTAAACTAAAACTAAAACTGAGCTAACACTATATTCACATAACTAGATTAAGAGTTTGAAAGCTATTATCATAATAAGTGAAAATAGTAATCATGCTGCTGTTTGGGCCCGGCTACTGTACTTGCTGTGCGCGCATCCCTAACTAGACCCGGGGTTGCAAATTCTGAATCTAGTAGGGTTTACTAGGTTAGCTAAACCTAGGGACGACTGTGGGAGCCCAACCCAATGGATATCTAATCCAGTACAGTGCCACTGAAAGTAAAATACTGAACGTGAGCTAATAAATTCTTGTCTTGCTTTTACTAGGTTGTCTAAACCTAGAACTAGGTTATCTAAACCTAGAGGCAACTGTGGGAGCCTACCCATTGGACATCTAGTCCTGTAAAAGCTGGAGCAAGACTAAATAAACTATAAAATGCTGCTACTGCATTTATCTAAGCTACTAAAATGCCTAAGTTGCATTTTTCTGTGCCAAACAACTAAAACGAACACTTGGTATGCGCTAATTCGCATCCTTTGTGTCGGTAGTCTACATATTACTAAACTAATACATGGAATTCACATGAAGCTACTTATACTGCAGGTGAGGGGTTTCTTACCTCCTGTTCGTAATTTCTTACGATTCAAATCGCTAGGTCTCCGGAGGAGACGATCCTTTCGACGATCTTCTCGCGTCTATGCGTTCCTCTCGCGGAGGGGAGCGTCCTCGTGCACTTGGTGTTGCCGGGAGGTGCTCCTAGGGCCCTAGGCTTGGTGCGCCGAGAGAAAAAGAGGAGGGAGAAGGGGCGTCGGCGGTGAGGGTTGGAGTGGAGGAGAAATTGCCGAACCAAACAAAATAAACCAAACCCCACTTAAATTTTCTATTTATATTAAGTGGGTAATTTCACCCAACTCTAATATAAATTTAATTACCTCTCTTTTCTTTCAACACGGCCCTGCTGGGTTCACTTGGTTTACTAAAGCTATCTATAAGTCATAGGGTTCGCTAGGTCTCGGGTTCAATTCCCGCGTAGGCTATTTTCGTTTTCTATTTATTTTTGCTACTTCCGCTATCCTAAAAATTCCGGAAAAATATCTAAAAATTCCAGAATAATTATAGAATATTTCTAATATAGTTTTGAGAATTTTCGGGCGTTACACTTAATCAGTCGAATTGATCCCTGAAATCAGTCAAATCGAATCATCTCTGTACACCATATAAAATGAATCAGTCGAATCAATTATTCTCTATTAAAATCAAGATCTAAAATAGTCAACTGACTAGAAATGATAGTCGAATCGATTCATGTCACACACATTTTTAAAGCTAACTTGTGTATTTAAATATCCATTTGACTGCTTGCACTAACTCTCAATTTTTTTCTCCCTCCTAACCCTAAACGCTTCCGATCTTCTCCGACAACTGGTGCCTCTTCCCTCTGACGCCTAGTGCTCCAGTGACCTAAGGTAGTACTATCACTAGTTTTTCTCCTTACCAACCCAAACCCTTACCCTACTATTCCTCATTGCTCTCTCTCTCTCTCACACACACATTCCTTAAGGTTTCAGCATATTCTCAGAAGCTCCTCTAGTTAGCTACGGTGTCTCTTGATCAGACTGTGCCCACTTCAGTGACTTAATCCATCAACATATATGGGCCTAAGGTAATTATCTTGGCCATGGTTAAATTATGTTATCTTTTGATTCATATCATTGTGACTAATCCTATTATTGATGAATTCATGCATACATGTAGACCCAAACGTAGGCAGATTGAGGTTGGTGAAGGTCCATCTAGGACTTCTTCTAAGGGAAAGAGTTCTAGTGATCAGTCTTATTCAAAATCATTCCCGCCTGATATCTACATAGAGAGTTCTTTTGTGGCAAGAGTCCTGAAATCTTATAAATTGTCATCCATTATAAATTAGAAAATTTTAATTTTTGCGACACTCCTATCCATCTAGACCTAGTAGCCGAATTCTATGATAACATGCATCTTGTTAGGGATGGTCCAGTGTACCAAACTAGCGTAGGCAAACACAATCTCGACTTTACACTGGATATTTGGAGGTCATTTTTAGGTTGTCATCTGGCCAAAAACAAATTTATCTTCTATCCTACCTATAGAGAGCCTCTTCCAGAGCCTCTTGCCCACTTGACCATAAATGTCATGTTCGAACACTTTTACCATCAGTCTAGACCCTTGAACAAGAGAATTTTATCTACTCAAGGCCTATCAGCTCCCGACAATATCCTCTATAAAGTTATTGTCGGGTGCATATTGTCGATAGTCACTCGTGCTCTAGCCTCTAGTAGATTGAGTCATCTATTTATGTTCTATGTATTTCGTTATAGGTTAGATGTAGATGTGAGTCTGAACATGTTTCATTGCATTGTGCATTACAAAAAACCCATCCATAAAAAAGATCCACATGCCTTTTCCACACCTCATTACTGCATGGCTGCATCCATAGGCCTTGATGTTACTAGAGACAAGAACAACATCAAATCTTTGACTGAGTATGATGGGATTCGTCTATGCAACTTTGCCTTGGCTGGGATGAAGGAGGCTCACGATGGGACTATGGTGTGGGAATCTGACCATGACTATCACGTCGATCAGCTTAGTGGTGTGGCTGAGGAGCACGCAGCTCCGACGGTGTTAGATGATCTTGACTCCTGGGAGGATCTAGACGATCGCTTGCAGGCAGCTTTTGAGTCCATCGATACACGATTTAAGGAATTACAAATGGATCATGAACATGATATGACTACGGTGCGTACAAAGCTTAGGGATATTACGGGCAGACAAATTGATATGCAGACAAGCATAGCTTCATTGCATGATCTAGTGCGCTCATGGATGGCGAGTCATCCTCCTCCATCACTTCCTCCTAGCGGTGATGCAACTGATGCTTCTAAGCAACCACCTATGGACTTACAATAGATGTTTCATGTTATGATTGATGTATTGATATGGGTTCTCCTAGTACTTTGTTTGTTTAAAAATATTCTTATTATGTCTTGCGAGGCACGTTTTGTACAACTATTATACTTGATGCTAATTTTGGGAGTGTATGTGCCACATCTTTTATTTGAGATCCTTCATTCATGCTCTTTATTAATATTTAAAGTTTATAATTTTTAAGGTCTCTAAAGTTTATCAACCGATTTTAACCAAAATTGGCTGATGGACCAAATAACATCGAATCGACATTGGACCAGTTCCTATATGCTCGAGTTGGTGTCCTAAACGTGAAAATGACCATTAATATCATTACTGATGTGGTGATGAGGAGGGGCCCCGCCCCGCTGCCACGGTAGAGGTCAATGAAGGTCAGAGTCAAGACAGTCAACAGACAGATGGTCTGGGCCAGTCGGGTGGGATATGTTGGTGCAAGAAGCATCCGACGATTGAACTTATGTTTTGATTATGTCAAAGGGTTCAAGTTAAGTTGTCTTGTTATCTAATGTGCTTGAATGAGCTTTATAGGAAAGTCCTAAGTGTTCTTAGGCAAAAGTCCTAGCTGTGGTTAGACAGGTGAAAAACCCTAGGGGGTGGTAACCCTAGGTGAAGAAAAGTCTTAACTGCGGTTAGGCAGGTGGAAAACCCTATGGGGTGGTAACCCTAGGTCCTAGGGGATGGTAACCCTCGGTGATGGAAATCTCTAAGGGGCGGCAACCTTAGGTCCTAGGGGGTGGAAATCCTAGGTGGTGGAAAATCCTAAGGGGGGGTAACCTTAGGTCCTAGGGGGAGGTAACCCTAGGTGGCAAAAAATCTTAGGGGGTGGTAATCCTAGGCAGAAAGTCGAGTCGGTCTGGAGGACCGGACTGGCATCAGGTATTCTCTCCTGAGTGGAGTAGGTGAGGGCGCGTTCCCCGCGGAGGGAACAGTAGGCGTCAGTTTGACCTAGGGTTTTCGGTCGGAAATTCGAAGTCAGAACCGGACAGTCTGGTGGCTGTCAGGTGTTCTTGTTCTTGTTATTTATGTGATAACTTTATTTTATAGGATATATTATTATTTTGTGGACTAACCTATCTTGCAGGGACAAAAGAGCACATTATGCCTCAGATGAACAGTACTTGAGGCGCCCTCCATGGAGCTTGGAGGCGCCTCGGGTGCAAGGCAGAAGCTGCGCAGGAAGCCACATTGGAGGCATCCTCATGGAGGCTTGAGGCGCCTCGGACGGCAGGCTGGAGGCGCCCTCATGGTCGCTTGAGGTGCCTTGGACAGCATTGGAGGCGCCTTCAAGGTGTATGGAGGCACCTTCAAGAGGATAGGCGAAGACTTCTTCAGCGCTCATCCGCGCGACTGACTTGGCGCTTGGAGTCACCCTCGTGGGGATTGAGGGCGCCCTAAGTGGGCTTTATAAGGGGTATTCGAACAACAGCTTAATTCAACAATTCTCAAGTGATCTTTCAGTTGTGCATTGCCCAAGAGACGTTCCAGACGTGCTGTAGCAATACCTCGACGACCCGATGCTTCAATTTCTATAACTTTATTTTCGGTATTATTTAAATCATTGCTGTACTTCTTCATACTTGTAATCTTTGTGATATTATAGTGATTTCCCAAAGTAAACGCTCAACGAGCGTGGACCTTGGAGTAGGAGTCGCCCAAGGCTCTGAACCAAGTAAAAATACTTGGGTCTTTTTGTGCGTGTTTGTTTTAATTTCCGCTGCTCTTTACTCATACATTTTTCGAATGCGAAAAGTGAAAGCCATGAGTGCTATTCACCCCCCTCCCCCCTCTAGTGCTTCTCGATTCAACAATTGGTATCAAAGTGGAGTCACTTCGATTTAGTACAACCACCAATCAAGCATTCTTTCGTGGTGAATTTCAGTTTTTCAGAGTCGATCGGAGTCGGTATTTTTGCCGCCTTTTGATCCGATTTTTCATAATCAAATTTTTATGAAGTTGGTGCAACATCACTCGAGATCATATTTAATTCTTATTTTAAACCGCACTGTTAATCGAGGATTTATTCCCGGGACAAGTTTTTTGTTTATTTTGTGTGCAAGTTTTATCGTCGATTTTATGGCACTCCAAGAAGGCTATAGTACAGCCCGACCTCCGCTCTTCACCAGAGAAGATTTCGGCTACTGGAAGGGTCGGATGGAGGCATACCTCCAAATGCATTTTGAAATCTGGATGTTCATCAAAATTGGTTTGGATCTTCCAACTGACAACGCTGGCAAACCTATCCCATACGAGAACTGGGATGCAACACTCATAAAGAAGGTAGAAGCAAACGCCAAAGCAACACACACACTTTAATGCAGACTAACCAATGATGAGCTGAACCACGTCAACCCCTTCTCAAGTGCAAAAGAATTGTGGCAGAAGCTGATTGAGCTACACGAAGGTACTTCCAATACGAAAGTAAGTAAGCATGATTTAATATATGAATTATTTGAGTAAACTAATACTACTCTGGCCGAGGAAGGTGTTGCGTTGGTTGCAGGTACAAGCAAGACAAAGGAGGCTAGAAAGAAGAGTGTGTTGAAGGCAATATGGTCCGAGTCATTGGACGAATCCAAATCCGACGAAGAAGACCAAACAAGCTTTCTCGCTCTACCGGTATAAGCAAATATTGTGGAAACCGAGTCTGAGTTCGAGTCTAAAACTGAGAGCGAATCAAAAACTGAGTCCGAGCGAAGCCACGGATCCGTATCCGTTTCCGAAGGGCCTAACTCCACTGTAAATTCTCTATTCGTCGGTACTCAAGTAAACTATTTACAAAAGTTAGTTTCTTATTTGTTAAGGAAATTAGCTAAATCCAACATCCGGGTTAAGTCACTTCAAAAGGAGGTAACAACCCTTAAGGAAGTGACTAACTCAAGTCCTTTGACTGAGCCAGTTTAAATTTGAAGTTCAACTCAAGTCCAACAACTTGAGGAAAAAAACTCCAATTTGAAAACTCAAGTTAAAGAGATCAAGGACACGCTGGAACGGTTCGCATTGGGTTCCAAGAATCTTGATCTGATTCTTGGAAAACAAGGAGCTGTTTATAATAAATCCGAACTTGGATTTAAGGCCAAACACAAATACAAGTCGTATTTATCACTTGTAAATTGATCAAATAGAAAAGTAGTCCAAGCATGGGTCCCCAAGTCAAATCTGACTAATCAAGTCAGACTTGGACACTATTGGGCCCCTAAGGATCAAGTCCATTACCTTGATAGACCATATCGAGGCTATGATTCAGGGGGAGCCAATCAAAAAACTATCTTTATGAACAAATAGAATTGTTTGATGATTGCGTAATTATTTCTACTTTTATTATATGTTTAGAGTAGGCTAGATTAAGGACCTAGGCGTAATTTACACTTGATTAGTTAAATCTAGGGGTTCCAAAAAGAAAATTAAATATATACTTTCTTTGAAAGACTCTGCCTAGAAGTGGTGGACTGTCCCATACCCAAGAAGGCCTAGTATCTCGCCACAGCCTGGGAGCTAATCTTAGAAATATGTATTTAATTGGCTAATTGGAAAACCTAAGTCTAACTCAAATGTAAATTAATCCTTATACATAATCTAAATTAAAAAATAACCATCTCACAAAAATACATAAGGTTTCCTGATTGACAATTTAGAATCGAGTGAGATGGATCTAGATTGAACTTAGTTGAATTTAAATCAACCAAAATTAATTTAATCTAATTAATCATAATAATTTCAGAATTCAAAATAATTATATGCAAAATTAGTTTTAAAATGATAATTAATTTCATCTTTAAAATCATAACTATTTTTAAAATCATAATTAATTTCATAATTATCTTTAAAATCATAACTATTTTTAAAATCATAACTATTTTTAAAATCATAATAATTTCAAAATTTAAAATATTTATCTACAAAATTAGTTTTAAAATCATAATTAATTTCATAATTATCTTTAAAAACATAACTATTTTTAAAATCATAATTAATTTCATAATTATTTTAAAAATCATAATTAATTTCATAATTATTTAAAAAATCATAATTAATTTCATAATTATCTTTAAAATCATAATAATTTTTAAAATCATAGTTAATTTCATAATTATTTTTAAAATCACAATTAATTTGAAAATTATTTTAAAAATCAAAATTAATTTCAAAATCTCAATTAATTTGAAAATTGCTTTAGAAATCATAATTAATTTCAAATTTTAATTAACTTTTAAAATTGATCCTGTCTGAGAAGCTTGACAAAACGGAGAGCTGGTAGAAAAAACCTACCGCTGATGAAGAATAATACCTATAGAACGCCGATCCGAGAAAACCAAAGCGGATCCAAAAAGATGAAATCCCGGAATATCCTTCTGATGCAAAGTCCCAATGGCGATAAAGAAATCCGACCGAAGAGAACCCAGATCCGGAGCTTCCGAGGCTTCCTGCGCACAAGAGACCAACCAACAATATCGTCAGTGACCTAAGACTGGGGTGGGAATCCCTGGCTAGGCCCTTCGACGCTCAAGTCAGTGATCTCTCTCGGTGTGGAAGGAAGAAAGAAAAAGAAGATGAACAGTAGTTGAGGGTTAAGGTTATGAATGTGCGCAATGATGTGAACTTACCTGGCCAACAGAGAGGATTCCCCTTTTTATACCACTTCATATAACCTCCATAGTCATGAAGTGGACCCCGGTTTGTTAGAATTTGTTATAAGATGACGTAAGCGACGTACTTGCGATAAATGACTTTTAAGGAATCTTTTTTATACCCCAGATGTACCTTCTTTGTCGTCTAGTACCTGCAGAAAAGTCTAAAAACACATTTCCCACCAAATATGTAAAACCTGTTATATAATCACGCACTGCGAATATCTTCATTAAACTACTTGATTTGAAATGTTTACTTCTGTCCTGTTTCACAAGTTATTTCCAAGTGTATCTATCGTTCCTACTTGCCCCTCCTATTTTTGCTACATCATGGATAACCTAATATAATATTGTTCCTTGTATTGGTTAAAACTGAACTTAAACTATGTTTAGTCAATTATTATTACCTCTCATGAGGCTTCTTGGGCAATATCTATCCGTACCCCCTCTAAATTTATTATTATCCAAGCTAATATTGGACTGTCTGTTATTAAGTATGTAATCTCGATCAATATTGGTATATTCTTTTCAAGGTATTATCCAGCCTAGATTGGCCTACCTCTTCCAAGGTATGCCTCGGTCGGCAGTGCCCTACTTATTTGGAAGTATATCTTGACCGATATTGGCCTTCCTCCTTTAGGTATATCCCGACCGATATTAGCCTACCTCCTTGGAGGTATATCCTGATCGATATTGGTCTTCCTCCTTTGAGGTATATCCCGGCCGATATTAGCCTACCTCTTTGGAGGTATATCCTGATCGATATTGGTCTACCCCCTTTGAGGTATATCCCGGCCGATATTAGCCTACCTCCTCGGAGGTATATCCTGATCGTTATTGGTTTATCTCCTTTGAGGTATATCCCGACCGATATTAGCCTACCACCTTGGAGGTATATCCTGAACGATATTGGTCTACCTCCTTTAAGGGTATATCCCGACCGATATTAGCCTACCTCCTTGGAGGTATATCCTGATTGATATTGGTCTACCTCCTTTGAGGTATATCCCGACCGATATTGGTCTACCTCCTTTTAGGTATATCCCGGCCGATATTAGCCTACCTCCTTGGAGTTATATCCTGATTGATATTGGTCTATCTCCTTTGAGGTATATCCCGGCTGATATTGGTCTACCTCCTTTGAGGTATATCCCGACCGATATTAGCCTATCTCCTTGGAGGTATATCCTGATCGATATTGGTCTACCTTAACCTACCTCCTTGGAGGTATATCCTGATTGATATTGTTGGTTGCTACTTGGAAAACCTAAAGGTTCCACTGTACAAAAATTTTGTACAAAGGTCTGAACCTTTTCCTAGCTACCATGTGTTCTTTTAAATTAAATTTTGGATCGCCTGCGGAACTTAACACGTTTGATCCAAAACTTAATCTATTTGTTCTTTTAGGTTTTGACTTGGATCTCCTGCGGAACTTAACACGTTTGATCCAAATCACCTAAGTTATTAATTCCATTAAATATTAATTTCCAAAATTGGTTCCCAGTACTGACGTGGCGAGACACATGGCCTTCTTGGATATGGGAGCAACCACCACCGACTAGACAAAACCTTTTAAGGAAAGCTAATATTTAATTTCCTAAAATAACTTTAGGTCAACCGAAAAGAACAATCAAATCACAAGGAAAAGAAAAACAAAAGAACACTATATCGAAAACAAATTCGAAACACTAGAATCGTATGCCTCTTGTATTTAGTATTATTTCCAAAAATAACTAGTATGATGTGGAAAGAAAAATTACTAGTTATACCTTTTAGAAAGACCTCTTGATCTTCTACTGTATTCCTCTTCTAACCTCGGACGTTGTGTGGGCAACGATCTTCCGAGATGAGAACCACCTAGGCACCTTCTTTCTTCTTCCTTCAAGTTTCGGCCAAGCACAAGAACTTCCAAAGGATGAAGAATTTTCCACCAACCAAGCTCCAAGGGATGCATGCTTTCTCTCCTTCTTCTCCTTCCTTGATTCGGCCACATCCTCCAAGCTCCAAGAGATGATAGATTTCGGCCACAACAAGAGGAGAGAAGAGAAAGGGAAGGGCTGATCACCACACCAAGGAAAAGAGGGAGAAAAATAGAATAGAGTCCTTAGCCTTGAAGCCTCCTCTACCCCCTCTTTTATAATCCTTGGTCTTGGTAAATAAGGAAAAATTTAATAAAAACTTCCTTAATTCTTTTGCTATTGAAAAGGAAAATTTATTTAATTAAAACAATTTTCTCTTTTCAAATTACAATGGCCGGCCATAACAAATAATATCTCCAAGCAAATAAAATTTTAAACACCAATTAAAACTTCCTTATTTGCTTCCGGAAATTTATAAAAAATTTTCCAATAATTTTATCCCTTCATGATTGGTTTATAAAAAGGAAATTTAATAAATTAAAATCTTTCTTTTAAACATGTGGATAAAAAGAAAGTTATCTCTATAAATTAAAATATCTTTTAATCTACAAATAAGGAAAGATATCAAATCTTTTCTTAATCTTTTGTAGAAACTTATAAAAGAGAATATTTAATTTTAAACTCTCTTTTAAATCATGAACATGGTTAAAAAGGAAAGTTTTCTTAAAATTTAAAATCCTCCTTTAATCAACAAATAAGGAAAGATTTCAAATTTTAAACTCTCTTTTAAACATGTAGATGATTTACAAATAAGGAAAGTTTTTACCAAAAATTAAAACCATCCTTTTTAAACTACAAATAAGGAAAGAGATTAATCTCTTCTCTTAATCTTTTGTAGAAAGCTATAAAAGGAAATTTTTAATTTTTAAACTCTCTTTTAAAATCATGATATCCACATAAGAAATAATTTTAATAAAAATACTCTTTAATATTCTAGTGGCCGACCACCTAAGCTTGGGACCCAAGCTTTGGCCGACCACCTACATGGCTCATCCACTTGGTCTTGGCCGGCCCTAGCTTGGGTTCCAAGCTAGCTTGGCTGGCCCCATTGGATGGGTAAGAAGGTGGGTATGCGGTGGGTATAAATCTCTATATACTAGAGGCTACGATAGGGACCGAGAGGAGGAATTGGTTTTGGTCTCCCGATAAAATTAAGCATCCCGTGCTCGCCCCGAACACACAACTTAATTTTATCAATAATAATTCATTCCACTAGAGAACTATTATTGAACTACCGCACCAATCCCAAATTACATTTTGGGCTCCTTCTTATCATGAGTGTGTTAGTCTCCCTGTGTTTAAGATAACAAATGTCCACTAATTAAGTAAGTTACTGACAACTCACTTAATTAATATCTAGCTCCAAGAGTAGTACCACTCAACTTCATCATCATGTCGGACTAAGTCCACCTGTAGGGTTTAACATGGCAATCCTTATGAGCTCCTCTTGGGGACATTCTCAACCTAGATTACTAGGACACAGTTTCCTTCTACAATCAATAACACACACTATAAGTGATATCATTTCCCAACTTATCGGGCTTATTGATTCATCGAACTAAATCTCACCCATTGATAAATTAAAGAAATAAATATCAAATATATGTGCTTGTTATTATATTAGGATTAAGAGCACACACTTCCATAATAGCTGAGGTCTTTGTTCCTTTATAAAGTCAGTATAAAAGAAACGACCTCTAATGGTCCTACTCAATACACTCTTAGTGTACTTGTGTAATTATATAGTTAAGATAAACTAACACCTAATTACACTACGACCTTCCAATAGTTTGTTCCTTTCCATCATGGTCGTGAGCTACTGTTTATAATTTATAAGGTACTGATAACATGATCTTCTGTGTGTGACACCACACACCATGTTGTCTACAATATAAATTAATTGAACAACTACATTTATCACAAATGTAGACATTTGACCAATGTGATCTTTATTTCTAGATAAATATTTTATACCAAAAGTTAGGCTTTTAGTATACATTCTAACAGATATTGGTCTACCTCCTTTGAGGTATATCCCGTCCGATATTGGTCTACCTCTTTTGAGGTATATCCCGGCCTATATTAGCCTACCTCTTTGGAGGTATATCCTGATTGATATTGGTCTACCTCCTTTGAGGTATATCCCAGCCGATATTAGTCTACCTCCTTTGAGGTATATCCCGACCGATATTATCCTTCCTCCTTCGAGGTATATCTCGGCCAATATTGACCTTCCTCCTTCGAGGTATATCTCGGCCAATATTGACCTTCCTCCCCGGGGATCCATGAAACCTAACCCATATCACTAGCCTTCCCTTCAAGTCTAGTCGAAGGAGGTGTAGCCGACTGACTAGACACATGTTTGATTTTGTTTCTTCTTTACCCGTGACTCTGCTACGAGTACTGAAGTGATCTTACGAATTTTTTGTACACCTATCTTGTGAAGCTGAGTACAGTGATCCTGTGAACCTTAGTACTATGATTCCTTAGGTCTTTTGATCCTTTAAATAGGTCTACAAGCCTCTCTTCGTTCATCACCTACCTTAGTTCTTTTCCCTCCTTGCTAGCTTTTCCCGCTAAGAGTATGGCCTTAGATCCCCCTTTTTGGGGGCGACTCTTGTTGGGCAAGGCGAGATCTATACATGAGTTTATTCAAGTTTTTGCTTCTGCTAACTCCATGGTTCGAGAAACCATCCTAAAAAATAATGTTTCTCGAGATTTAGAATCTCCAACCGAAGGCGCAACTGCTCTGGAGACTCAACGAGCTTCAGAGGAATTCTCATTACTCACGGAGGACCAACTCAATAGCCCATGGATGTCGCTACGAATGCGTAGCCCATGTTACCCGCGGGCTAGGATTGGTTGCTCTGGAAGCAGAGCTCTAGGGCTCAAACAGGGGAGAGGCTCTTTCAGTCACCTTTGCACCAGGGCCTGAATCGATCTGTCCCCTTCCCCTTGCCCTTGAGACCACCCCGCTTCATAGTTTCCTTCGTCCCGGGCAAAATATTGCCACTTCTGTTGCCCGGGCAAGCTCACTTCGTGCCAGGTAAAGTATTTCCACTTCTGCTCCCTGCAAGTTTGACTCTGGTGGGATTGAAATTTGCTAAGCGTCCCAAGAGCTTATGTTTGTGATTTTTGTTGTCCTTTCGAGGTTTAACGTTTTGAGAGGGAAATGTAATGTTATGTATTTGATCATATTCTAAATGTAAATTCAAACAATTTTTTGTATTGAATTGGGTAACTCTATTGAATCCCTCTAATTCATAAGAATAGACATGATGCTTTGCCCAATATCCACTTGTATACCATAAACATTGTCATTTCGACAAATCTTCTCTCATTTATCATAGACGAGGTTATCCTGACCGATGCTATACTTACCTATTATAGCTAACATTATGCCGACCGATATTCGCTTGTTTTTCACAAACAAGGTTGTCTCGGTCGTTGTTATACTTATCTATCATAACTGACGTTATACCGACCGATATTCGCTTGTTTATCACAAAAAGGTTATCTCGGTCGATGTTATACTCATCTATTATAACTGACATTATGCCGACCGATATTCGCTTGTTTTTCACAAACACGGTTGTCTCGGTCGATGTTATACTTACCTATTATAGCTGACGTTATGCCAACCGATATTATAAGTAAAATTATTTCGATCGATGCTAGTTTATGCTTTATAATGACATTAGTCGGGACCATGCTTTATGCCCAAATAACTTTCCTCATTTTTTTTTGTCCTTAACGTGGATTTAGTCAAACTCAATCCTTCTTCATTTATTATGCCTAGTAAACTACGTCTTCTCTTCAGAATTTCCTTGCTTGTGATTGGCTTTTCACTGGTAAGAGAATGTTGGAGGCGTATGACGAGGTGTTACCAACCCCAGCATGATTCGATTTGTCGCGTCCAACATAAATGCTCCTTTATGGTTATGTAACACACATCTTCTCTCTCTGCTATGTCACATGAACATTTTCCCCTTTTCTATAATCCCCAACGTCTATTAAGAGAAAAGTGGTTTGATCTAACGACGGTTGTGTATTTTCCAAACCCTAAACCCTTCGTCTTCTTATCAACTTTGTCCCTTCCTTTCTTGCCTTAGCGTTTTTTTCTTGCTGCAGTCTTTGGTCAAACCTCGCGCTCACCGCTTTCCGGCAATCTCCTTTCTTGCTTTCAGTAAGTAACTTGTTGTTCCACTAACTTTTACTTCGATCTATGGCTGAGGAAACGATTACTCCTTGGTACGTCCAAATTTCTTCTTCCTTTGATAAAAATGCTAGGCTTTCCATCCGTCATCAATATGAAATCCCCAGGGAATATAGCATCTTAATCCCGAAACCAGATGATCATCCTCATCGTCCCCCCGCTAACTGCGTGACTTTTTTCAAGAATCAATTGATAGGGGGTTTAAGGTTTCCCATTCCTCCTTTCCTAATTGAAGTGAGCCAGTATTTTGACATTCCTTTGCAACAATTCGCCCCTAATGCCTTTCGTTATCTATGTGGTACCTACATGCTATTTCATCTATTAGATATTCCTCCTACTCCCCAAAATTTCTTTATGTTTTCTTACCCAAAATGTTCGGAGCCCGGGGTTTTTCTTTTCCAATCCCGGACTAAGATGGTTCTTTTTGAGGATATGCCCTCGTCTCTTAAAGCTTGGAAATCCCGTTTCTTCTTTATAAAGTTTCTAGGGCTCATTCCTTGGTCTCATGCCTGGAGATCTTCTTTACCTCCTTTGCCCGACGTCAGGGAGTTTCATCTTCATCCTTCTTTTCTGGTTTATTGTGAAAAATTATTATGTCGTCGACTTTCTATCCCTAAGTGGATGAGGGTTGATCTTCTATACTTATTTGGTCTGAGCCCCGTCAAGCCTGCTACACAGGGCTCTTTAGGTAAAATCCTGCTTCTCCCTTATTGATTTTTACTAACTAAACCATTTTTTCTCTCTCTGTAGTGGACAATTTTTATTCTGCTTTAATCGATGAAGAGCTGCGTCTGGAAGAGGACGCAATTCATGCAAAAGAATAAGAGCTTCTTGCTGCCGTTGCTCCGCCGCCTCCAGTTGAAGATCCGACTCCTTTGGTTGAAGTATCCAGCTCTCAGGTGGTTCCTGAGGCTCCCGAAGGCCTTCCTGCGGAAATCCCTATTGTTTCTTTGCCAACTATTTCTTCACCAGTGGCTGTTGCTCCTTCATCAGCCACTCCCCTTCCTATCATTGAGCTTACATCTCCTGTGAGCTCTGGTAAATCGATAGCTGAAGTTTCTCCTGGCAAACACCCGGGGCGCAAACTCACTAGAGCTCCTCCTCCCAAAAGGAGACTCATCCTCTCCGCCGAAGAATTGATCTCAGAAGACTTTACTTCTACTATCCTTCCTTCTGATGAACTTACTTTGGCTGACCTTTATCCTTCTCTCGTTTTCTCCGCTCCACCTTTCTCTAGTACCACTGCTCCTGAAGGCCCTTCTTTCACCTTTCCTCTGTCTGTACCCACATCTGGATCTTTACCTTCTTTACCTTCTTCTTATCTAGTTTTTGCTCCCCCTTCTATTCCAACTTCTTCTTTTTCTACAGGCTCTTCTGCCATTCCCGTTCTCCCTATCTTACTGGGAGGTTCTTTTGCTAATGCTTGGGAAAAAATTCAATCTCTTTTTGGGGAGCTTTCTCCTCTTGAGGCAATTGATCGATTTTCTAACAAGGAAACCCAGGTATGTTAGTCAAAATTTATTTATTATCTGTCTTTTATTATTTTATGATCCTTTATCATGTTCCCAGCGATGACTAGAGAATATGGGTCTGTCTCGGTTGATGCACAACTTATACGATGAGAACAAGAAGCTAAAATCTGAGAACGAAAAACTGAAACAACGGGTTACCGAGTTGTCTTCTGCCATGCTTTCCCCTGTCTCCAAGAAACAACTTGAAGTTCAAATTGAGAGTCTCTAGTCGTAGTTCAAATCAACTACGGATCTTAACAAAGAATTAACTTCCAATTTGGAAAAACAGACGGCTGAGCTCAACAAGTTAAAGTCTGATTATGAGTCGGCATTGGCTGATAAACTTAAGGCCTTGCAGCTGAAGGATGACGAAATAACTTCCTTGAATACTTCCCTAAATTCAGCTAAAACCGAAGTCTCCGCCAAAGAAGCCGAACTGAACACTTCCCAAACGACTTTGGTTGTCTACAAGGCTAATGAAGACACTCACTTCAAGGATAGGGCCACCCTCATGATTAACTCTACTGAGTTCAATAGGCCAATCGTGAAGTCGATCTTGGCAGCCTTCACTGCTGGAGCTGAAGGGGCGGTGCAACAATTACGAGAAGAAAGCTTCTTATCTCGCGATCCCCCTCCCAACTTCTTGAACCGTCGCAAACTTCTCGATAACAAGCCTCCTGATCTGTTTCCCCAGTTGACAATAGAATGATTTTCTTACTTGAATTCAAACCATTGTAAGGTGGACTAGGATTCGTGGTGACAGCCTGGTAAACTTATGTAAAGTTGAACTTCCCGCTTTATTGTTAAATCTGTTCCTCTTGATGGTGATTGTTTGTTTTGTCTAAGTATGTTGAATGTCGCCCGGCTGGCCGCCATAAAACTCCACTCAATATACTATAATATCCTTTATTTCAACCGATCTATTGTGACCGGTAGATGCATACCAGTATTGACAAGTATCGTCCGGTGTTTTATAGTTAATTAAGTCCCATTCGATTTAGTGCAGCTTATCGCAATACTCTCAATATCGGTCGATTTATTATACTCGATCAATGTATATTTGTATTTATGAATGTCATCTAACGCATTATGCTTAACCTGATTTCGTTCTGATTTATCATGGCGAGTGTCACCTGACTTACCATTATAAACCTCTGATCGACATATTAAGATAATATTTATCTCGGCCGGTTTATCGTGATCGACCGATTCATACTCATGCCTACACATCCTGTCCGGTGTATTACGCCTATCCAGGTTGATTGTTTTACTCAGATAGATAATTTAAAATCATTTTATCAATCTGATACCTGACCGATTTTCCTCGTTTGTTTGATTCTGTTAAGAATCAAGTCCATATCGGGAGAAACTCGATCGCGTTTCCCGAGGAAGATTACCCAACTCACCATCTTTTTCTTGGGATTCCTCCTTCTTTTTGAATTCGATTTTATCCGTTGATGGCCTTACCTATTTATGACGGTTAGAATTCCAAGTACTCTTCCTTATTCTACTTCTTCTGCTACCTTTATTTGGGGGTTTTAGCATAGGATCGAAAGGAGAAACAAGGGTTTAAGATGTTCTTTTTCGTCTCCCGATTTTTTTTCTTGCTTTCCTCGATTCGCCTTCTTTCTACGGTTCTACCATGGCTACTTCTCCTCCGGCGTGGTTTCTTTCGTGTGTCTCTGACCTCACCAAGACAGAGGAGGTGGATTTGCAACTGAGCTATGGTTTTCCTTCCTATATAGTTCGCCCCAATCCTCAGGATAATCCTCATCTTCCTCCTCTAGGGTGTATATTTATTTTTCGGGACCAAGTTCTACAAGGTTTCCAATTCCCTCTTCATCCATTTTTTTTTCTGATGTTAGTATCTACTTTAATATTCCCCTTAATTAGTTTGTACCTCAGTCTTTTTCTATCCTCATGAGTTTCATTGGAGTGTCAAAACTGCTAGATTTTCCTTTATCCCCTCGTCTTTTTCATCATTTCTTCGTTCTGCGCCAAGTAGACATAGGTGTCTTCAAATTTCAGTCTCGCCCTAAGGCCATTTTGTTCAACCGGATTCCCCCTCAAGGGGAATGGCGTCACAAATTTTTCTTCATTTGTCTTCCTTCTCCTCCCCCTTTTCCTATCCAATGGACATATGATCTACCTCCCATTCCTAGTACTAACAATCTTCTCAATGATCCCTTTGTTGCTTTTGCTTTATCTAAACTAAAGGGGGAAAAATTCAGCTTACCACATTTGATTGTGGAGGGTTTGATGTTTTCTTTTGGGATAAGCAACATTGACACTCCCCTGGATGACTCTTTTGGTAGGTATAAACATTTTGCATTACATTTACCAATTGGTATATCTCTTCTATAATGTTGCCCAATTTTTTCGTTTCAGCTGATGCTCTTCTTCCAGCTTTCATGTACAAGAACACTACTATGACTAAGTCTTTTGTGAATAATCTAAGAGAAGAATGGCTGCAAACTTGCCGAGCTAATCCTAATTCTTCTACCCTGGGTCTACTATCTAAAGAAGAGCAAGAAGCAGAAGCTGTTGCGGCTATGGAAGAGGAAGAAGAACAACCCTTCATTACCCTAGTAAAAAAACCAAGGCTTACTGAGGATGTTCCTTTCAGCGACCTTTTTGGTACTTTTGTGCAAGCTCCTCTTGTTCCGGCGCCTATTTCTTTTCAGAGAGGTAAGACACCAATATCCCCTACCCATATTATCTCCAATCCTACTCTTAGGATGATGAGACCTGCTCTACTCATCCCCTCCTCTTCTGCTATTGTTTCAGCTTCTTCCGCTTCTGCTTCTGAGATGACTATTATCCCCTCTGTATCTTCTCAACCTCTTGCACTGGCTTTGCCTCCTTTAGCTTCTGGGTCGTGAGCAAAACGAACACCTTGCCGGAGATCTTCTCCAAGCGCAGGGCCCTCAGTGATTCGTGCTTCGACGACTGAATCAGCACCCCTTGCATTACCATCTTCCATCCCCTTTAACTCTTCTTCTACTGCTATTGTTTCTACCACTTCTTTTCCTTCTATTACATCTTCTTCCTCCCTACCTTCTTCTTCTTCAGTTCCCTCACCTTTATTCAGACAAGCTCTAGGTATACCTTCCCAAATGGGGCAGACTTCTGATCCCCCTAGTTATGGTTCTCTTAAGTTACAAGGCTTATTGGCTGAATCTTAGTTACACAGCCAAGAGCAATTAAGGGACATCAATATTTCAGATTGGGCTGACAATCGCAGTTGCCAAGCTATTGCTGTATGTATTCTTAATTATAGGTTACTACCTACTTGTCATTTTCCCTAATCCTCATTATTGTTCTGTTTAGTTCCTTGCTTCAAGTATTCACATAGACCAGCTACTTATGGCTCGGGACCGGGAGAACAGTAAGATAAAAGCTCAAATAGAAACGTTGAAGGCTACTCTCCCTCCTTCTCGCAATGACATGACTCAGTTGCAAGAGAAAGTAATCTCGCAAGATCAACAACTAAGGGTACTGGGGTAGGAATTACAGGAATCACAACAATTATTGAAAGACAAAGAGCTTGAAAGGAGAACCTTGGAGCTATAGGTGGACCGATTACATTCTGGTCTTCGACTAGAAATTGCTTTGAAGGAAAAAGCTCTCTCAGATGTTTCTCATAAAAGCCTTGTCTTAGAGAAAGTAGAGAGGCTTCATAATGTCTTTCTTTCTGAGCAGGCTCAAGATTCAGCCTCACATGACTTTGTTGTTCTACAGGAACATGAACAAAGAAAGACTCAAGATGTCGAGTTATCGCTGCTCCAAAAGGAATTGGAACAACTGAAATTAGAGAGAGATGCTCTAAAAGATCATAACACTAAACTACAAGCCGACTTTCAAAGTTATAAAGAGCAGGAGGAGAACCGATGGGAAGAGTGGCGCCTAGCTTATCTAAAGTCTCCGGCGTTTGTTAAAGAATATGTTCATCAAATTGTAGGAGCTTTGAATCATTCTGTGTCAGGAATTCTTCAACAACTGAGAGAGGGTGGTTATCTACCTAGGGAACCCCCTTCTTTATTCATAAGCCGTCGCAGACTAAACAAAGAATTACATGAAGATTTGACGAGTCATTTTAAGTAAGCAGGGCTATGTATTCAAAAAATTGGTAATGAAAGAACTTGCAATGAAAAACTTTGTAATGAAAGGAATTGTAACTGAAAAATCTATAATTAAGTGACTGTAATAGCAAAAGAAAGTTTGATATTTACCTGTTTTCTTTCCAGCTTGTATTAGCTTGAGATTGCTTCTTTTTGAAATGCTTCTGAGAGCTAAGCATAAGTGCTACTCTGTTCAAGAATTCCTTCCTTATTCCTCGGAGTTAGGTTTTGTTCTAATAAACTCCTTTGCTAATAATATCTTCCTTGACCATATAATTTTTGAGCTGTAAAATTTCTCACAATCTCCCTGAATTTCATTCAGGTAGGCTTGTGCCAAGTATCATTCATACTTCAGAAGAACGGGTAATCCCGAGCGATTTTATGTGAGGAACTTCATGGGATTTCTAAGTTCTTAGCTGAGTATAATACTCCGAATGATTTTAAATAAAAAGCCTCATATGATTAGGCCTCCAGATAGGAAGTGTAATGTATATATATGTATATATGGAGTTCCCCTCGAACCTCGACTTTTGATTTAGCGTGGAATACCAAATGATTTTTGTGAAGAAATCTGTATTTCTTTGAATTCACTTCAACAATATAATCCCGATCGATTATGCTTTTATGATAAAATCTCTGGTTCCTCCCATGAAGACCCGTCCGAGTTACTTCGTGAGATTTCCCGATCGTCAATGCTCTATGATAGTTTAGAGTCTCCGGTTCTTCCCATGAAGACCCGTCCGAGTTACTCCATGAGATTTCCCGATCGACTATGTTCTCTGATAGTTTAAAGTCTCCGGTTCCTCCCATGAAGACCCGTCCGGGTTGTTTCATGAGATTTCCCGATCGACTATGTTCTGTGATAGTTTAAAGTCTCCGGTTCTTCCCATGAAGACCCGTTTGAGTTACTCCATGAGATTTCCCGATCGACTATGTTCTGTGATAGTTTAAAGTCTTCGGTTCCTCCCATGAAGACTTGTCCGGGCTGTTTCATGAGATTTCCTGATCAACTATGTTCTGTGATAGTTTAAAGTCTCCGGTTTCTCCCATGAAGACCCGTCCGGGTTGTTTCATGATATTTCCCGATCGACTATGTTCTGTGATAGTTTAAAGTCTCCGGTTCCTCCCATGAAGACCCGTCCGAGTTACTTCGTGAGATTTTCCGATCGACAATGCTCTGTGATAGTTTAGAGTCTCCGGTTCTTCCCATGAAGACCCGTCCGAGTTACTTCATGAGATTTCCCGATCGACTATGCTCTGTGATGGTTTAAAGTCTCCGGTTCCTCCCATGAAGACCCGTCCGAGTTACTCCATGAGATTTCCCGATCGACTATGTTCTGTGATAGTTTAAAGTCTCCGGTTCCTCCCATGAAGACTTGTCCGAGCTGTTTCTTGAGATTTCCTGATCGACTATGTTCTGTGATAGTTTAAAGTCTCCGGTTTCTCCCATGAAGACCCGTCCGGGTTGTTTCATGATATTTCCCGATCGACTATGTTCTGTGATAGTTTAGAGTCTCCGGTTCTTCCCATGAAGCCCCGTCCGAGTTACTTCATGAGATTTCCCGATCGACTATGCTCTGTGATAGTTTAGAGTCTCCGGTTCTTCCCATGAAGACTTGCTCGAGTTACTTCATGAGATTTCCCGATCGACTATGCTCTGTGATGGTTTAAAGTCTCCGGTTCCTCCCATGAAGACCCGTCCGAGTTACTCAATGAGATTTCCCGATCAACTATGTTCTATGATAGTTTAAAGTCTCTGGTTCCTCCCATGAAGACCCGTCCGAGCTGTTTCATGAGATTTCCTGATCGACTATGTTCTGTGATAGTTTAAAGTCTCCGGTTCTTCCCATGAAGACCCGTCCGGGTTACTTCATGAGATTTCCCGATCGACTATACTTTGTGATAGTTTAAAGTCTTCGGTTCCTCCCATGAAGACCCGTCCGAGTTACTCCATGAGATTTCCCGATCGACTATGTTCTGTGATAGTTTAAAGTCTCCAGTTCCTCCCATGAATACCCGTTCGGGCTGTCTCATGAGATTTCCCGATCGACTATGCTCTATGATAGTTTAAAGTCTCCGGTTCCTCCCATGAAGACCCGTCTGAGTTACTCCATGAGATTTCCCAATCGACTATGCTCTGTGATAGTTTAGAGTCTCCGGTTCTTCCCATGAAGACCCATCCGAGTTACTCCATGAGATTTCCTGATCGACTATGTTTTTATGCAAAAATAAAGTTCTTGCACTAACCTTGTAATGGTTTAATGTTTCTGAGCTTTATTTTAAGGAAATTGGATAGGTCCTTCTTTAAGGTTCCCATTTGTTGATTGCTTGAACAGATCACAAAGGTTCGGCCAATAATTGTCAAACTATCTGAACCACCTTTATTTCTCGGGCGACTTTTGTCTTGCATTGTACCCATTAAGGAAAATAGAGTACATAAACTATAAGCATACTTGTTCTTAGTTCGCCGGGAACTTGCTTCAAATAATTTGGATTTGTTCCCTCAGATGTATTCTTGGATGATGTGATCTTGTTGGGTTCAGTAAGGCTGTAAATGATTTGCACTCCAGGGATGCTCGAGGATTCTTCCTTCGGTATCCTGGAGATAATATGAACCTGATGCGAGTTTTTCTATCACTTTGTGAGGTCCTCCCCATTGTGGTGCTAACTTGCTGACATCCCCAATAGGTTTAACACGCTTCCATACTAGATCTCCTACTTGAAAAAATCTTGGGATAACTCTTCTATTATAATTTTGCCTCATTCGTTGTCGATATGAGGTGAGACGAGCTGCAACCTTGTCTCTAATTTCTTCTATCAAGTCTAGCTCCATGAGTCGTTGACCAACATTGTCTTCATCATATAATTATTTTCTATCAGATTCTACCCCTACTTCGATGGAAATTATTGCTTCTCCTCCATAGACAAATTGAAAAGGAGTAATTCCTATTGCTTCTCGAGGTGTAGTACAATAGGCCCAAAGAACACTGGGTAATTCATCTACCCAGCTACCTCCAACATGATTCAGTTTGGTTTTTAAGCCCCTTATGATTTCTCTATTGGTTACTTCTGCTTGACCATTACTTTGTAGATACGCCACGGAGGTGAATGCCTGAATAATGCCATAACTTTTGCACCAGTCTAGGATTCTGTCTCCTTGAAATTACCTTCC
Source organism: Zingiber officinale (assembly GCF_018446385.1). Taxonomy (NCBI): domain Eukaryota; kingdom Viridiplantae; phylum Streptophyta; class Magnoliopsida; order Zingiberales; family Zingiberaceae; genus Zingiber; species Zingiber officinale. Next base: position 127,766,779 of record NC_055987.1, read on the forward strand.
ATTATCAGAAACTAATTTATGAGGGATACCGAATCTGCATATGATATTTTTTCATAGGAATTTAATAACTGCATCTTCAGTAATCCGAGTAAGTGGTTCCACTTCTACCCATTTAGAGAAATAGTTTACTGCTACTAATAAAAACCTTCTTTGTGCAGCTGCCATAGGAAATGGGCCCACTATATCCATGCCCCACTGATCGAAGGGGCAGGATACTATAGAGGTCCTTAATAACTGCGTAGGATGATGCGGAATATTTTGATGTTTCTGACAAGAAATACAAGTTCTTACCAATTTGTTAGTATCCTCGTGTAGAGTAGGCTAGAAATATCCTTCTAATAAAATTTTGTGAGCTAAGGATCTTCCTCATATATGACTACCACACGAGCCCTGATGCACCTCCTATAAAATGAATTGTATATCTTTTGTGCCAACACACTTTAGTAAAGGTCTGGAGAAAGCTCTCTTATATAATTGTTCCCCTATCATAGTATACCGAGCAGCTTTCTTCTTAAATATCCTTGCCTGTTCTGTATCTCTAGGAAAAATTCCTTGCTGTAAATACAATATGATTTGTGCCCTCCAGTCACCCTGTATTTCTACGTCAGCTTGTCTTTCAATACAAGATATTAACAGAGTATGTTCCACTGGCCGATCCAAATTCCATGGTGTTATAGTAGAGGCCAACTTAGCTAATTCATCTGCTACTTGATTTTCAGACCGAGGAACTTTTTGTATATTCACCTCTTGAAACTGAGACTTCAACTTATCAAATGCCTCGACATATAACTTGAGTCTGTCGTTATTAATTTCAAAGTTACTTGATAGTTGTTGGGCTGCTAATTGAGAATCAGAATAGATGAGGACCCGAGCTGCTCCTATATGCCGAGTGGCCTGCAATCCAGCTATCATTGCTTCATATTTTGCTTCATTATTAGTGGCTCTGTAATTCAACCTGATAGAAAGTTGGAGTCTATCTTCCCTTGGAGATATAAGAAGAACACAATTCCACTACCTTGCCTGGTTGAGGAGCCATCCATATAAACTTTCTAAATATTTTCCTCCTCGGGGCCTTGAACTTCTATAATGACATCTGCTAGGGCTTGTGCCTTGATGGCCGAGCGAGGTTGATACTGTATGTCATATTCACTAAGTTCAGTCGTCCATTTGATCAGCCGACCTGATGCCTCTGGGCTGAGCAGCACCCGTCCGAGCGTACTATTGGTTAACACAACAATTTCATGTGCTAAGAAATATGAGCGCAACCTCCGAGCAGTCAACACTAATGCATAAGCCAACTTATCTAGTGTAGTATATCTACACTCAGCTCCTTTTAATAAATGGTTAGAAAAATATACAGGTTGTTGTTCTCTCCCTTCTTGCCTAACTAATACAGAGCCTACAACGTTCTCGTTGGTTGACAAATATACCCAAAGGGTCTCTCCTACTATAGGCTTAGCTAATACAGGAAGGGTAGACAGATAATCTTTTAATTCTTGGAAGGCCTTATCACATACCTCGTTCCACTGAAATTTGTTTGCCTTCCGGAGTATTTTAAAGAAGTGGAAGCTACGATCAGCCGACCTAGAAATGAACCTAGACAGGGCTGTAATTCGGGCGGTAAGTCTTTGAGCTTCCCTCATGTTGCGTGGCGGCTCCATGTTCTGAAGTGCCTTGACTTTGGTCGGATTGACCTCTATTCCTCGCTCGGACACCATATATCCCAGGAACTTCCCCCCTTTTGCTCCGAATAAACATTTGCTCAGGTTCAGCTTGAACCCATATTGCCTCAATGTTTTGCAGGTTTCCTCCACATCCCTGCATAGATCAACAGCTTGAAGAGATTTAATTAAGATATCATCGACATATACTTCCATATTTCTTCCAATCTTCTTCTGGAAGACCTTATTCATAAGCCTCTGATAAGTAGCTCCTGCATTTTTTAGTCCGAAGGGCATAACATTGTAACAATAAGTACCTTCAGATGCTATAAAACTGACCTTTTCTTGATCCTCCTTAGCTGGGGGACCTGATGATAGCCCTGATAAGCGTCTAGCATAGAGATGTATTCACACCCAGCAGTAGAGTCTACCAATTGATCGATCCGGGGTAACGGATAATAATCTTTTGGACAAGCTTTGTTGAGATCCTGGAAATCAATGCATACCCGCCATTTGTTTCCTGGCTTAGAGACTAAGACCACATTAGCTAGCCAGCTAGGAAATTGTACCTCCCTGATGTAGCCAACCTCCATGAGTTTAGTTATTTCTTCCTTGATGATTTGGTTCTACTCTGCGCTAAAATTTCTTTTCCTTTGCATGATCGGCCGGGCATCTGGAAAGACATGCAAAGAATGCTCCATTACTGTAGGAGAAATGCCTGAGACCTCCTTGGGCGTCGAGGCAAACACATCGTTATTCTTCTTTAGGCATTGCACCAGTTCGGCCTTCAGAATGGGATCAAGATCAGCCGCAATATAAGTAATAGCTTCAGATCGACCGGTCTGAATCTGGGCTTCTTCCTTTTCTTCATAAATCAGAACAGGCGGCTTTTCCTGAATGACATTGACTTCCATTTTTTGAATTTTTCGGGCAGCATTCGCTTCAGTCCGAATGATCTCTACATAACATTTCCTAGCTGTCTTCTGATCACCTCGCACTTCCTCGACCTGGTCATCGACAGGAAATTTGATTTTTTGATAGAAAGTAGAAACGACCGCCCTAAACTCGTTTAGGGCCAGTCGACCCAGTATCACATTATAAGAGGATGGGGCATCTACCACCATAAAATAAGATCTTCTTGTTCTCATTAGGGGCTCCTCCCCTAGAGATATGACCAACTTTATTTGACCGAGCGGTTGTACTTCATTACCCGTGAATCCATACAGAGGAGTTACCATCTGTTGAAGTTCGCTCGGGTCGATCTGTAATTGATCAAAAGCCTTCTTAAAGATAATATTGACAAAACTACCAGTGCCAATAAAGGTACGAGAAATAGTATAGTTGGCTATCATGGCCTTGATTATTAATGCATCGTCATGGGGTATTTCTACCCCCTCAAGATCTCTAGGTCCAAAACTTATCTCGGGACCGGCTGCTCGTTCCATGCTGCATTCCACAACATGAATCTCAAGTCTTCGTGCATGTGCTTTTCTGGCCCTATTAGAATCCCCATCAGTGGGCCCGCCCGCAATCATACTGATATTGCCCTGAGCGGCATTACTCCTGTTTTCTTCTTGTCGGGCTATTATGGCTTCAGACGGAGTCTTCTCGGACACCTGCCTTGTACCGGTCGGGGTGGGCAATGCATCCTGTCGAGGCTCAACCGGGCGATATTCCAATTTGAGCGGGCTTTGTTGCCTAGGGTACTACTGCCGATAATAGTTTTACCTTTGGTAGCGCTCCCTGTTTGCTCTTTTATTTCTTAAAACAAAACAGTCTTCAGTATGATGACTGCTAGTTTTATGATAAGTGTACCATCTTCTGGGGTGCTTCTAGCTGTATCTCCACATGCTGCACTGCTTGCGGACGATATTCTGGATGGTGATTTGGTGGATGAATCGCTCGAGGCCCCCTTGGTGGAGGAACAGGAGCAGGAGCTTTCTCCTTAACCAGGGTAGGAGAAGAAGTAATGCCCTCCTTTCTGCGGGCAGCTTGAGCCTCTTCCACATTAATAAATTCAGTGGCACGTTCAATTAAGGAATCAAAATTAGAAGGAGGGTTTCTCACCAGATCTTTAAAGAAATCATTATCATTTAAACCTTGAGAGAAAGCACTTACTAAGATTTCGATAGTAGCATTAGCTACATCGATAGCTACCTGATTGAATCTTTTGATGTAGGCTCTGATCGATTCTTTAGATGCTTGTTTGATTGAAAATAAACTCCAAGGAGTCTTATGATACCTCTTGTTACTGGAAAAATGGTGTAGAAAAACCTTCTTGAAATCCTTAAATTTTCAGATAGATTTTTGTGGCAGTCTTTTGAACCAACGCTGTGCTGCTCCCCCGAGTGTAGTAAGGAACATCCGACATTTTACCCCATCGGAGAATTGTTGTAATAAGGCTACATTTTCAAATTTCAATAGATGATCCTCTGGATCTGTAGTCCCGGTGTACTCGTCGATCTGCAAATTTTGATACCGCTTAGGGAACGGATCATCCAGCACGCTTTGAGAGAATGGAGAGATGAATTTTTCCGGCGAGCTATCACTAGTTATCATTTTAGCTTTACACTTTTCTCTATCTGGTGCTTCGCCAGAAGATTCTTGAAACACAGGCCTTCGTCCTCCTTGTTCCATAGGAGTACGAAGAAAGGCTCGTGGATGCCTTGTCAGAGAAACCGTGGCTGGAGGAAAATATACATGTTCTTCCTCTTCGGGCTCTTTTCCCTTTCGACTCTCAGTAGTTGAGATTGCTGGATTATGAGCTACCTGCAAAGTGGCTCAAGTATGAGCTTGTTGTTGTTGCTGTTGTTGTTGTAGAGCCTTCTGCACATGAGTATTGATGAGGAAGTCCAGATCCTCACGGCTAATAGTGAGTAGATTTGATTTTCCAGCCTCTTCCATCTTGCAATCTCAGATTCAGGTGAAGTTTCCCACAGACGGCGCCAAATTTGATCATGTCTGAGAAGCTTGACAAAACAGAGAGATGGTAGAAAAAACCTACCGCTGATGAAGAATAATACCTATAGAACGCTGATCCGAGAAAACCAAAGCAGATCCAAAAAGATGAAATCCCGGAATGTCCTTCTGATGCAAAGTCCCAATGGCGATAAAGAAATCCGACCGAAGAGAACCCAGATCCGGAGCTTCCAAGGCTTCCTGCGCACAAGAGACCAACCAACACTATCGTCAGTGACCTAAGACCGGGGTGGGAATCCCTGGCTAGGCCCTCCGACGCTCAAGTCAGTGATCTCTCTCGGTGTGGAAGGAAGAAAGAAAAAGAAGATGAACAGTAGTTGAGGGTTAGGGTTATGAATGTGCGCAATGATGTGAACTTACCTGGCCAACGGAGAGGATTCCCCTTTTTATACTACTTCATATAACCTCTGTAGTCATGAAGTGGACCCCGGTTTGTTAGAGTTTGTTATGAGATGATGTAAGCAGCGTATTTGTGATAAATGCCTTTTAAGGAATCTTTTTTGTACCCCAGATGTACCTTCTTTGTCGTCTAGTACCTGCAGAAAAGTCTAAAAACACATTTCCCGCCAAATATGTAAAACCTGTTATATAATCACGCACTGCGAATATCTTCATTAAACTACTTGATTTGAAATATTTACTTCTGTCCTATTTCACAAGTTATTTCCAAGTGTATCTATCGTTCCTACTTGCCCCTCCTGTTTTTGCTACATCATGGATAACCTAATATAATATTGTTCCTTGTATTGGTTAAAATTGAACTTAAACTAGGTTTGGTCAATTATTATTACCTCTCATGAGGCTTCTTGGGAAATATCTATCCGTACCCCCTCTAAATTTATTATTATCCTAGCTAATATTGGACTGTCTGTTATTAAGTATGTAATCTCGATCAATATTGGTATATTCTTTTCAAGGTATTATCTAGCCTAGATTGGCCTACCACTTCCAAGGTATACCTCGGTCGGCAGTGCCCTACTTATTTAGAGGTATATCCCGGCCTTCCTCCTTGAGGTATATCATGGCCGATATTAACCTACCTCCTTGGAGGTATATCCTGATCGATATTGACCTTCCTCCTTTGAGGTATATCCCGACCGATATTAGCCTACCTCTTTGGAGGTATATCCTGATCAATATTGGTCTACCCCCTTTGAGGTATATCCCGGCCGATATTAGCCTACCTCCTCGGAGGTATATCCTGATCGATATTGGTTTATCTCCTTTGAGGTATATCCCGACCGATATTAGCCTACCACCTTTGAGGTATATCCTGATCGATATTGGTCTACCTCCTTTAAGGTATATCCCGACCGATATTAGCCTACCTCCTTGGAGGTATATCCTGATTGATATTGGTCTACCTCCTTTGAGATATATCTCGGCCGATATTGGTCTACCTCCTTTGAGGTATATCCCGGCCGATATTAGCCTACCTCCTTGGAGGTATATCCTGATTGATATTGGTCTACCTCCTTTGAGGTATATCCCGGCCGATATTGGTCTGCCTCCTTTGAGGTATATCCCGACCGATATTAGCCTACCTCCTTGGAGGTATATCCTGATCGATATTGGTCTACCTCCTTTGAGGTATATCCCGGCCGATATTAGCCTACCTCCTTGGAGGTATATCCTAATTGATATTGGTCTACCTCCTTTGAGGTATATCCCGACCGATATTGGTCTACCTCCTTTGAAGTATATCCCGACCGATATTAGCCTACCTCCTTGGAAGTATATCATGATTGATATTGGTCTACCTCCTTTGAGGTATATCCCGGCCGATATTGGTCTACTTCCTTTGAGGTATATCCCGACCGATATTATCCTTCCTCCTTCGAGGTATATCTTGGCCAATATTGACCTTCCTCCTTCGAGGTATATCTCGGCCAATATTGACCTTCCTCCCCGGGGATCCATGAAACCTAACCCATATCAAAAATCATTATTAATTTTAATGTTATAATTAAATTTAAAATCATAATTAAATTATTTTTAAAGTACTTTCAAAAAGTTAATTATTATTAAGGTACAAATCATTATTGTCAAAAATTAAGTTTGAAATCGTAATTAATTTTGATATCTTAATTTTGATTTTTGAATTTTAATTAATTGTCAAATAATATTTGATTCAAAATCTTAATCTTAAATAAATTATCTTTGATTCAAAATCTTAATAATAATTAATTTTTAAATTATATTTAGAGTTTTAATGATAATTAATTTTTAAATCATATGTTCAAATTATAATTTCAAACTCAATTTTCAAAATATTCATAATTTTAAATGTTTACTCATTTGAAATTCAAACTCAAACTTATTTTAAATATCAATTACAATTTAAAGAAAGACAACTCCATCTCACACTCACTCATAATCTGATCTTATTTGATAACCTAGAATGGGTGAGATGGTAAATTAGGAAAATTATTATCTTTAAATACATGCTTGGACTATAGGCATTAATTAAGGGGGAGTGAAAATTTTTTTCTCAAGTTAGTTTTTTTTCTAAAATAAAAATTATTTTTGACTTAACTTCAAAATTAAAAACTATTTTTTACCGGTCTTCAAAAATACAGATTATTTTTGACTTGGCTTTAAAATTAAAATTATTTATGACCTGACTTCAAAATTAAAACTTTTCTAGAAGCTAAATGTTTTTAAAGCTAAGTACTTAAGCTAAGCTTTTATGTAAATCCTTTTTAAGTTAAGTACTTAAACTAAAATCAAGAAAATCTTTTAAAAGTCAAGCTTTTATCAATACTTTTAATCATCTTAAGAGTTCAGTTTTTCAAACAACAATTATTTTCAAATGCTAAAGTTTGCTAAGTTTTTGTTGAAAGCGTTAAGTATTTTCTAAAACATTTTCAAAATTTAGCTACATGTTTTTCAAAATAATTCTTTTTGAAAAGCTAAGTCTTTTTAAGGCTAAATACTCGACAAAACTATTATTTTCAAAAGTTTAGCTAAGTGTTTGATAAAAGTATTTTCAAAGCAAAAAATTTGACTAAGTTTGTTTGGGGGGCTAAGTTTTTGCAAGATTTTTTTTTTACTAAGTTTATTAAATTCTCTTTCAGCTAAGTTCTTAGCTAAGTGAAAGTGTGAAAGTATTCTCTAAACTTAGCCATTTAGCAACGTATTTTCTTAATACAATCATTTTGAAGTTAAAAATTTAGCTAAATTTATTTTTCGAAAAAAGCAAATATGAAAGTTTCAAAACTTATGCTTATCTAAGTTTTGTTGAAGTTAAGCATTTCTAAATTGGCTAAGTATTTTTAAAACTTCATTCATCTAAGTGCTACTCTTCAGGAGGAGCTTAGAATTACATAGAATATTTTTTCTATTTTTCTCTCTACTTATTCTTTTTGATTTATGTCAAAGGGGGAGAGAAAAGTCAAAGTAAAAGAGAATTAAGAATTAAGAATTTAAACATAAGGACGAACATAAGTTTTACAAATTTTTACATTCATGCTCATGTTTAAATTTCTTATTAATTGTTATATTTTTTACTTAACTTTGAACCGTGTTGCCATAATAAAAAAGGGGGAGATTGTTGGTGCAGGAATCATCCGACGATTGAACCTATGTTTTGATTATGTCAAAGGGTTCAAGTTAAGTTGTCTTGTTATCTAATGTGCTTGAATGAGCTTTGCAGGAAAGTCCTAAGTGTTCTTAGGCAAAAGTCCTAGCTACGGTTAGGCAGGTGAAAACCCCTAGAAGGTGGTAACCCTAGGTCCTAGGAGGTGGTAACCTTAGGTGAAGAAAAGCCCTAACTATGGTTAGGCAGGTGGAAAACCCTAGGGTGTGGTAACCCTAGGTCCTAGGGGATTGTAACCCTAGGTGATGGAAAACTCTAGGGGACGGCAACCTTAGGTCCTAGGGGGTGGTAACCCTAGGTGGTGGAAAATCCTAAGGGGGGGTAACCTTAGGTCCTAGGGGGAGGTAACCCTAGGTGGTGAAAAACCCTAGGGGGTGGTAACCCTAGGTCCTAGGGGGTGATAACCCTAGATAGAAAGTCCAGTCAGTCTGGAGGACCGGACTGACATCAGGTATGCTCTCCTGAGTGGAGTAGGTAAGGACGAGTTCCTCGCGGAGGGAACAGTAGGCGTAAGTTCGACCTAGGGTTTTTGGTCGAAAATCCGAAGTCAGAACCAGACAGTCCGATGACTGTCAGATGTTCTTGTTCATGTTATTTATGTGATAACTTTGTTTTATAGGATATATTGTTGTTTTGTGGACTAACCTATCTTGCAAGGACAAAAGAGCACATTATGCCTCAGATGAACAGTACCTGAGGCGCCGTCCATGGAGCTTGGAGGTGCCTCAGGTGCAAGGTAGAAGCTGCGCAGGAAGCCACATTGGAGGAGCCCTCATGGAGGCTTGAGGCGCCTCGGACGGCAGGCTGGAGGCGCCCTCATGGTGGCTTGAGGCGCCTCGAACAACATTGGAGGTGTCTTCAAGGTGTATGGAGGCGCCTTCAAGAGGATAGGTTAAGACTTCTTTAGCGCTCATCTACGCAACTGACTCGGCACTTAGAGGTGCCATCATGGGGATTGAGGGCGCCCTCAGTGGGGTTTATAAGGGGTATTCGAACAGCAGCTTAATTCAACAATTCTCAAGTGATCTTTCAATTGTGCACTGCCCAAGAGACGTTCCAGACGTGCTGTAGCAACACCCCGACGACCCGGCGCTTCAATTTCTGTAACTTTGTTGTCAGTATTATTTAAATCACTGCTGTACTTCTTCATACTTGTAATCTTTGCCATATTATAGTGATTGCCCAAAGTAAACGCTCAACGAGCATGGGCCTTGGAGTAGGAGTCGTCCAAAGCTCCGAACCAAGTAAAAATACTTGGGTCTTTTTGTGCGGTTTTGTTTTAATTTCCGTTGCTCTTTACTCGTACATTTTTCGAATACGAAAAGTGAAAGCCACGAGCGCTATTCACCCCCCCTCTAGCGCTTCTCGATCCAACAAGACATATCCTGACCAGGGGTTAAACACCGACCGACCATCTTTGACACGGAGTAATCAAACTGATGCTCATGAGGCGCAGAGAATCTGAGCTGAGCGGCTCTCTCTCTCGGCATGATAGTGGGCTTTCGGTCTAGCGGTCATCTTGCTCGGCCCAGCAATGGATGACACTTCACTTGGATGACACTTGGACCGAGCGGCTATCTCGCTTGGTGTGGCAGGGATATCGGTTCTGGCTGAGCGACCATTCTGCTCAGCCCAAACAACAGACACGGCGAGATGTCCTTCAACATCCTTTTGGGAGCTAGTGCCGCTGACAGGCGGCATGGTCAGACAGAGGATCGTACGGTGAAAGCTTCCACCGTCATTTCAGAGATATGTTTGGCCCATTAAGGTATTATGCCAGAGACACTTTACTAACATGTCTCTTCAGGAAAAGTTTGGGATTGCGTGCCTGCTTTAAGAAGCATGCACACACGCTACAAGAGCCCTATATAAAGGGGGGTCCAGGCATCGACGGAGGTATGCTTTTCTCGCGATTTCTATTATTGCGCTATAATTCTTTGCTTCTTGCTCCGCCGGAGACTGACTTGAGCGTCGGAGGGCCATCACCGGGGACCCCTTCCTTGGCTCTGCACTGACGCTGCTTGTGTTGCAGGCGGGAGCGAAGTCCATCGGAGGTCAGTAGGAGCATCACGCCCCCAACATCCGTCTCCTCGACTTTCAGACAGGATCATACTTGGCGTACCACCGTGGCACTCACTCAAGAGGAGTTGGAGATGCTCGTGCAAGCACGGGCAACAAAAATGATGGAGCAGCAACAACAATAGGTGATAGATAATCGACCAGCACCGCAATCTGCGACCTCGACGACCGATAGGCGAGCGGGGCAAGAAGACTGAGCGGAGCAACTCTCCGTATAGGAGCAGAACCGAAGGCCGACCAACACCCAAGGGGAAGTGTCGCCTGCGTCGATCCCCTTCCATTGGGCTTTGTTCCAAACCCCCTCGGAGATAGCCCAAGTTCATCAGGAGCGGGGATCATCTTCTAATGAGGCGCCTGTTCGGGATGTACGGAAAGAAAAAGCGCCCCGAAGCATCGTATCCCCCGAACGGATCAACAGGTAATTCTCAGAGGAGATCTTACAATACCCTCTACCTCGACACTATACCCCATTGGCAATCGAGACATACAACGGGACGACTGACCCAGATGATCATCTAGATCAGTTCGACAATGAGGCTACACTGCACCAGTACACGGACAGAGTAAAATGCAGAGTCTTTCTCACGACTCTCTCCGAATCAGCGCAGCGCTGGTTCAGTAGGCTACCGGACTACTCAATACGAAGTTTCAGAGACTTTCGATCCACCTTCCAGCACCACTTCGCCAGCAGTCGACGCTACTAGAAGACAAGTGTCAGAGTCTTCGCTTTGAAACAAGGGCCGAAGGAAGCGCTCCGAGCGTACATCCAGCATTTCAACCAAGTGGCCATGGATATCTCCTCGGTCTCGTATAAGACCACGATGAATGCCTTCACCCAGGGGCTCGCCGAAGCAGACTTCTTTCGGTCAGTCATCCGTAAGCCATCCTGGGACTTCGACCACATGTTGAAAAAGGCTAACGAATACATTAACGTGGAAGAGGCCCAAGCGGCCAGAAGGAAGGAGGCGCCGACCGAGCATTCGGCGCCAACCGAACATCGACCGACTAACAACCATCTACCGCCCAAAGGGCCGAGGGCTGAAGAAGCACGGCTGCACCAGGAGACTAGTGCACACGTCATACAGCACGTGGCATTTGGTCGACCTAAGACGCCCATGGGCAAGGTATGGACGCCTATGTTTTGTTCGTTTCACCAGTCAGCGCCACACAACACACGGGACTACCGAGGACTGACGCCAATCGTCAGCCGACCGACCCCCAGGGGATATCGCCGTCACTTCCCATCGCCTGACCGACGGGATCATCGCCACTCGACCGAGCGACGAGAAGAGGGAAGGGAGCCCGAGCGCCATCACCATCAATGGAAGGAGGAAACCAATCCCTCCAGGATCTCGACCGAGCGAAATAGGCCGTCTGCCCAGGAAGAGGAAAACAGGAACAACGGTTCCCGATGAGAGATAGGCATGCTTGGTGGAGGGCCGACCAGCGGAGATTCCAACCGGGCCAAGAAATCATACGCCCGGTGATTGGAGATCCATGCCATCAGATGTAGCAAGGAGAAGGCCGAAGGGCCTTAGATCAGCTTCGGCCCCAACGATCTAGAAGGGGTCGAAATCCCTTACGATGACACTTTGATCACTTGAGCGGTGATCGCCAACTACACCATTCACCGGACCTTCGTCGACATGAGAAGTTCAATGATCATTTTTAAGAAGACATTTGATCAGCTGTAGATCAATCGCAGCGAACTGCTGCCCATGGCAACCCCGCTCTATGGGTTCACAGGCAATGAAGTCTTGCCAATCGGCCAAGCATGATTGGCTATCTCGCTGGGAGAAGAGCCATTGAGGAAGACCCGGACCACCAACTTCATAGTTGTGGATGCACCATCAGCCTACAACGTCATCCTGGGCCGACCGACCTTTAATGAATTTCGGGCGATAGTATCCACTTACTGGAAGAAGATAAAGTTCCCGGTGGACAACCAAGTGGGTGAGGTCAAGGGCGACCAACTGACCGCTCGGCGCTACTATGTGGAAATGGTCAAGACTGAGGCCAAGGCCGCTCGGAAGACTCCACGTCTAGATGTAAATGCTATTACCGAAAAACCTCCCACCTTAGTATATGAAGAAAAGGAAGAGGTACAGATCCACTCCAGCCGATCGGAAGCCATCACTTTCATGGCTGCCGACCTAGAGGAAAAGAAGAAGGCAGAGTTGATCGCCTGCCTCAAGGAGAATCATGATGTGTTCGCTTGGTCGACACATGAGTTGCCCGACATCTCCCCAAGTGTGGCCCAGCACGAGCTTCACGTTCGACCGGACACTCGGCTGGTCAAGCAAAGGAAAAGGGATTTCAGCGCGGAGCAGAACGTGATCATCCGGACGGAGGTAGAAAAGCTATTGGAGGCCGGCTACATCAGGGAAGTCCAATTCCTGAGTTGGCTAGCCAATGTGGTATTGGTTTCCAAGCTGGGCAACAAATGGTGGGTCTGCATCGACTTCCGCAACTTAAACAAGGCGTGCCCGAAGGACTTCTGTCCGCTGCCCAGGATAGATCAACTAGTGGACTCGACGGCAGGCTGCAAGCTGATCTGCATGCTCGATGCATATCAAGGATACCATCAAGCGCCGCTCGCTCGAGAGGACCAAGAAAGGTTAGCTTCATCATGCCCGACGGAACATACTGTTACAATGTCCTGCCATTCGGACTAAAGAACGCTGGAGCCACTTATCAGAGGCTGATGAATAAAGTGTTTCGACAGCAGATCGACCGTAATATGGAGGTATATGTCGATGACATACTCATCAAGTCCCTCCGAGCTGCTGACCTATGTGCAGATATCAACGAAACTTTCCAGACGTTAAGAGAATATAGAATAAAGTTAAACTCGAGCAAGTGTCTGTTCGACGCAAAGAGTGGTCGACTCCTAAGTTACATTGTCACCGAGCGAGGCATCGAAGCCAACTCCAGCAAGGTCCACACTTTGCAGAACATGCCTCCGCCTCGGAATTTGAAGGAAGCTTAGAGGCTGATTGGTCAAATCAAGACATTACCCCGGTTCATATCCAAGTCATCCGATCAAAGCTTGCCATTCTTCAAGATACTGCACCGAGCCACAAATTGCAATGGGACGCCGAGTGTGACCGAGCGCCGGAGGAGCTGAAGACGTATCTGAGCTACTACCTGTGTTAGCCAAGCCGGTTGCAAGTGAGCCGCTTTGGATATATTTGTCATCCAATGAACATGTCGTTGGATCGGCTTTAGTCAGGTAGAGCAGCCAAGATCAGCAACCTGTATATTTTCTGAGTCATATATTGAAGGACACCGAATCTCGCTACTCCGATCTCAAAAAATTGGCCTATGCACTAGTACTCGCTGCGCGGAGGCTTCGCCCGTACTTCCTAGTGCACTCAATAATAGTGATGACTAATAACGCTCTAGGAAGAGTCCTCCTCAATCCAGAAGTGTCTGGATAGCTAATCAAGTGAACAACCGAACTTAGCGAGTTCAATATCCAATATCAACCCTGAGCGGCGATCAAGGTTCAAGCCCTGTCGGATTTTGTTATAGAGGTCTAGAGTAACGAGATGCCGGTGATGTGGAAGATATATGTGGATAGCTCGTCCACTTGGCAGGACAGCGGGATTGGCTTAATCCTCATCTCACCTCGGGACGACCGGATGCAGTTGTCCATCTAGCTGGACTACCAAGCTACTAGCAACGAAGCAGAGTATGAGGCATTGATAGCCGACCGACAAGTAGTTCGGCATGTGGGAGCGGATAAAGTCCTCATTCACTCGGATTACCAGCTCACCGCCCAGCAACTATCCAGGGCCTTTGAAATAAGTAGCATGCGGTTAAAGCTCTATGTAGAGACTTTTGAAAAGCTGAAGGCCAACTTCCAAGAAGTGGTTATACAGAAGATCCCCCGATCGGAGAACCAAGCGGTGGATAAACTAGCAAAGCTGGCCAGTTCGTTAACGCCAATCGTCATAGGTCATCCGATCGAGCAAGTTTCACTGGTGGCCCACATCGATCGTATGGAGGGAATCTCCTTCTCGAATGACTGGAGGACGACTCTAACAGAATTATTCATTCGGGAACTGCACCTGCTGATCCAGAGGATGCTCGCCTGATAAAGAAGAGGGTCGGTCGGTTCACGCTGATCAACGACCAACTCTATAAGAAAGCCTTCTCCTGACCCCTACTCAAATGCATCGGAGCGGAAGACGTCGATTACATCCTGAATGAGGTACACCAAGGCTCCTATGGAGGTCATCTGAGCGGCCGCGCATTGGCTTGAAAAATACTTCTGGCTGGATACTTCTGGTCGACCCTCCAGGAGGATGTCGCTCAGACGGTGGTGACTTGCCTATCTTGCCAGAAGTACCACAACATGCTGCACCGACCGATCGAGGAGATGAAAACATCCATTGTATCGTGCCCATTTGACCAATGGGGCATGAACATCGCGGGACTCTTCCCTCTGGCAACTGGTCAGTGCAAGTTTCTACTAGTGGCGGTAGACTACTTTTCAAAATGGGTAGAGGCCGAGCCGCTTACAAGAATCACCGAGCAGATGGTTACTAAATTTATTTGGCAGAACATTGTCTGTCGGTTCGGGATCCCGCGCTGACTCGTGTCTGACAATGGGAGGCAGTTCATCGGTCGGGAGCTCAAAGAATGGTGTGAAGGCTATGACATCCAACAATCCTTCACCTCAGTGGCCTACCCCCAGGGCAACGGGCAAGCGGAAGTCACCAATCGGGAGATCCTTAGAGTCTTGCGCATTTAGTTCAACCACATGGGAGGCAGCTGGGTCGACGAGCTCCCCAGCGTGCTATGTGCTCTCCGCATAACTCCAAAAGAGGCCACCGGCGTAACTCCATTTCAGTTGGTATACAACGGTGTGGAGGTCGGGGTAGAATCTGATCGGGTGCAGTACTACAATGAAGGGAACATCGAACGGAGATTGATGGAGCTCGACTTGGTGGATGAAATAAGGGCAAAAGTCGCCGTCCGGATAACGGCTTACTGGCAGCGCATGAAGCAGAATTACAATCGGCAAGTGATCCCAAGGTCCTTCCAGGTCGGCGACCTCGTCTGGAAGAAAGTGAAGCTGGTCGGTGACATCGCCAAGCTCGAGGCACCCTGGGCGGGACCGTTCAAGGTCGTTCGGAAGCTCCGTTCGGGGACCTACTATTTAGAGGATGAAGAATGGAGGCAGTTCGGAAGGACCTGGAACGCGAACCATCTTTAACTCTATAGGGCTGGATGTGAGGTGTGCAAGTGAATCCTGTATTTCGTAGTTGTTGTATGTTTGCCGAATGCAGGGCAAAGTTTGAATAAAAAAGCAAAGGCATCTTTTTAGTGCATCTCCATCAACGGTTGAGTGACAACCTTAAACCTGAGCATGTGTCTCTATCAACCATCGAGCGGCGACGTTAAATGCGTGTCTCTACCAACCGTCGAGCGACGACGTTAAACGCGTATCTCTTCCAAAGGTCTAGCGGCGGCCTTAAACCCTCGTCTCCAACAACGGTTGAGCGGTGACCTTAAACACAAGTCTCCAATAAACCATCGAGCGACAACATTAAATGTGTGTCTCTAACAAACCGTCGAGCGGCGACGTTAAATGCATGTCTCCATCAACCGTCAAGTGACGACGTTAAACGCGTGTCACCACCAACAGTCAAGCGGCGACCTTAAACCCTCGTCTCCACTAACGGTCGAGCGGCGACCTTAAACGTGAGTCTCCAACAAACCGTCGAGTGACGACATTAAACACGTGTCTCCATCAACCATCGAGCGGCGACGTTAAACGTGTGTCTCCGTCAACCGTCGAGCGACGACGTTAAACGCGTGTCTCCACCAACGGTCGAGCGGCGACCTTAAACGTGAGTCTCCAACAAATCGTTGAGCGGCAATGTTAAACTTGATTCTTCATCGAATCGTCGAGCGGCGACGTTAAACTCGGGGTTTCATCAAATAGCCAAGCGGCAATGATAGACCCGAGTCTACGCAGGCTGGCGAATGATATACCCGAGTCTACTCGAGCTGGCGAACAATAGACCCGAGTCTACACGGGCAGCGACTTTGAGTTTCTTGAACTCATCCTCCAAGAATGCGAGCCTGTGGCACATGGCCAGGCTCTCCACCCAGTACTACGAGTAAAAGGGAAAAGGTTATAGCCGAACGAAGGTAAGCCATGAGTTTACATTAACGAACTTACCCCGGTGGCCATTTGGGTATGATTGTTGGCTAGGGCGCTCGAAGGTAGCATCGTCGGACGGGCTCGTGCATCCTCCTAGACTTCGGCGAGCGACCCCCGGATGAGGATCTGGTGCTCGGGGGTCTGGGACTAGGCACTCATCTCGCTGTAGTTCTCCATTGGTAGATGGAGGATCACTGTAATAGATCGTCGTCCGCTCGGTGTCGAGTGGGATGAGGCCTCCCGATCGGAAGCCGGTGAGATGCCGGATCATTTGACCGCCAAAGGTTTTGGTGGTGGCGGCATGAAGGCCACAGGCGGCATGAAGGCCACAGGCGACACGACCACGACCCCTTGCGGTAGCTCAGCCAGGGACGGCGTCCGATCGGATGATGATGCCTCCACAGTTGCTGGAAGTGGAGCCGGAGTCGAAGTTTCGACCCTCTCGACCAGTTGCGCGCCCGAGGTAGCGGAGCGTGAAGACGGCTCCACTCGGCGCCTCTTGCGCCTGGTCAGTGGCACGTCGGAGGAGGCCGAGCCCGAGGGTTCTTCGACGGGAATGATGGGGCGCCGATCCGTCTGAGGTTGTGAGCTCAGGGTGGCCCCTCCGCTCGGCGCATGGCTGGTTGCGCCTTCGCCCACTTCCACGAGCGTCTCCTCACTCAACCCGAGCGGATCTTCATGTGAGCTGACCGGTCGTAGACCTCGGCTCGCCAGTTCCTCGGTAGCTGTCGCCTCGATCGCTCAGCTCGAGAGCTTCACCTTGCCGGCCATCCGTGTGCGCATCATGATTTCGACTGCAGGATAAAAGGAAAAATCAGTTAGCATCAAAGGAATATGTAAAGAAGTATCTTACCTAGGCTGGTCGACAGCCGAGTGAGGATCAGACTTTGGCCGAAGATGTAGAGGACACCCTCAAGAAGCAACTTATGGATGTCGTACTTCTAACCAGCCAACATTGCCTCAGCATCCAAATAGCCCGATCAGCTCTTGTAACTCTTCAGGGGGGCTGAGGCACCACTTCGAGCTTCCAGCGGGTCGAGAACTCCGGCCGCTCGGGAAGATTCAGGAAAAAGAAGTATTCACTCCGGTGTTTATTGGTGGATGACATTTTATCAAAAAACACTAGACCAACCCTAGACTGGAAGAGGAAGGTCCTCGGCTCGGACAGCTTTGGGTAGTAAAAATAGTGGAAGACCCGCGACGTGAGAGGGATGTCGTGC
This sequence comes from Zingiber officinale, assembly GCF_018446385.1. Taxonomy (NCBI): domain Eukaryota; kingdom Viridiplantae; phylum Streptophyta; class Magnoliopsida; order Zingiberales; family Zingiberaceae; genus Zingiber; species Zingiber officinale. Next base: position 127,784,494 of record NC_055987.1, read on the forward strand.
AGCTGAAATAAGATGACGTCACCGCACAGAAGACGGAAGGAGTTCGTCACAAGTTGAGGGAGGGAGATGTGAAAGTATTTACAAATGGCAATAATGAAAGGATGGATAGGGAACTGCAGACCGATGGAGAAATGATCCCTGAACAGATAGATGCATCTGGTCGGCAGGGTATTTGGCCAATCGGACGAGGAAGGAAAAACAATCTCGTGGTCAGGCAAAATTTCGAAGGCATTTCTAAGGCCCTCCGCGTCGCCCTCGTCAAACCTAGACTCCATGGTGGTATACCAGGGTCCAGGGTGTTGGTTGCTACTCGGAATACCGTCCTAGTTCCCTGTACAAAAATTTATACAAGCATAGAACTATCCTAGCTACCCATGTGCTCTACTAAAGTTAAATTTGGATTGCAAACACTGCTTAATATTATTAATCCAAATTTCCCTTTAGAAGTTAAACTTGGATTGGGAATGAAACTTAATATTCTTACTCCAAGTTCAACCGATGTGATCTTCCTAAGTTAAACCATATTACAGAAGTTATCAAATATCTATTTCTAAGATCGGCTTCCAGGTTAAATATGGCGAGACACTAGGTCTTCTTGGGTATGAGATCATCCACCACTTCCTAGACAAAGACTCACAGAGAAATTAGATATTTAACTTCTTATAGTAAACTAGGTTTAACTATAGAGACCTCAATAGAAACACATTATCGAAACATGAAATCGAAAAATAAAATCGATAACAAAAATGATAACTTAAAAACCGATAACCTCTTGTGTTTGGTTTTTCAAGATCTATACAAAAGATGAACTAGTTATGATGTGGAAACTAATAACTATTTATACCTTTTATAACTTATAGACATCTTGATCTTCTATTGTATTCCTCTCCTTCTCTTGGACGTCGTGTGGGCGACGATCTTCCAAGATGAAATCCACTCAAGCCTTCTCTTCTTGCTTCCAAGTTTCGGCCACCAACAACCTTCAAGGATGATGAGTTTTGGCCACCAACCAATCTCTAAGGGATGATAGGAAACAATGTCTCCTTTCTCTTCTTCTTCTCCGAGCAAAATCTGGCCACCAAAATCTCTCCAAGAAGGTGATGCCATCGGCCACAAAGAAGAAGAATAGGGGAAGAGAAAGGGTCGGCCACAAGGAATAAGAGAGGAGGAATAATAGATGTGTTATTGGGTGAGGCACCCCCTCCTCCTCTTTTATATTCCTTGATCTTGGCAAATAAGGAAAGTTTTAAACATAATTAAAACTTCCTTATATTCCTTGCCAATGACTAAAAAAGAAAGTTTTAAAACAAAAAATTAAAACTTCCTTTTCTTCTTGTCATGGCCGGCCATATCTATTGCTTCAAACAAGGAAAGTTTTAAACATAAAATTAAAACTTCGTTATTTGTTTCCGGTAAGAAACATTAATTAAAAATTTCTTTCTTTTAAATCCCTTGTTGGTTGTAAAAAGAAAATTATATAAATTAAAATCTTTCTTTTAAAACACGTGGATGGTTGCAAAAAAGGAAAGTTTTATCAAAAATTAAAATCTTCCTTTTAACTACAAATAAGAAAAGATATCAAACCTTTCTCTTAATCCTTTGTAAAAAGTTATAAAAGAAAAGAATTAAAATTTTAAAAATTCTCTTTTAAAATCATGGCTTCCACATAAGAAAAGATTTAAAATTTAAAACCACCTTTTAATCTTAATGTGGCCAGCCACCCTTGCTTGGGCTCCAAGCTAGGGCCGGCCACAACTTGGCTCCCTTATTGGTTTGGTTTGGCCGACCCTAGCTTAGGCTCCAAGATATGCTTGGCCTGCCACCAAGAAGTGGGTAATAAGTTGGGTTTTGGTGGATATAAGACTTTATAAATAAGAGGCTACAATAGGGACCTAGAGGAGAAATTGGTTTTGGTCTCCCGATGAGTTTGAGCTTCCCGTGTTCGCCCTGAACACCCAACTCGAGTTCATCAATAATAACTCATACCACTAAAGAGTTATTATTGCACTACCGCACCAATCCCATATTACAATATGGGCTCCTTCTTATTATGAGTACGTTAGTCTCCCTGTGTTTAAGATATTTAATGCCCACTAATTAAATGAGTTACTGACAACTTACTTAATTATTATCTGGCTCCAAGAGTAGTACCACTCAACCTTATTGTCATGTCGGACTAAGTCCACCTGCAGGGTTTACATAACAATCCTTATGAGCTCCTCAAGGGAACATCATCAACTTAGATTACTAGGACACAATTTCATTCTATAATCAACAACACACCATATAAATAATATTATTTCCTAACTTATCGGGTCTATTGATTTATCAAACTAAATCGCACCCTTTGATAAATTAAAGAAATAAATATTAAGTATACGTGCTTGTTATCATATCATGATTAAGAGTACGTACTTCCATAATAACAGAGGTATTGTTCTTTTATATAGTCAGTATAAAAAGAAACTACCTCGCTCAATACACTCATAGTGTACTAGTGTAATTTTATAGTCAAGATAAACTAATACCAAATTACACTACAACCACTCCAATGGTTTGTCCCATTCCTTCTTGGTTGTGAGCAACTATTTATAATTTATAAGGAACTGATAACATAATCTTCTGTGTGTCTGTTCACACCATGTTATCTACAGTATTAATTAAATGGACAACTATATTTAGCATAAATGTAGACATTTGACCAATGTGATTCTTATTTTAAAATAAATATTTACAAAAAAACTAGACTTTTAGTATACATTCTAACACAGGGACGGGGGGTCGACGGTTGTGAGGAGTTGGCCATCACTAAAACAGACATAAAATGGAGGAAAGGTGATCGAAAAAGATACAAAAGGGTCACCAGAAAGTAGAATGCCCAAAAGAGAAGGTGACGGGAAGAGAGCTTACTGGGAAAAAGGGAGACAGAGGATCGCCGGAGGACAAAACACAAGGAATCGCCGGAGAGCACAACGCGCAGGAGCACGGGTTGTAACGACCACCCTTCTTACTACTACTACTACTACTCTCTAAGAGTGACCGTTACTTATCTACTACTCTACTTAACCGGTTTATTAAAAATCACATGGAAAACCCTACTGAAAAATTTCGACAGAGTCTCCCCTGTACCGGTGACCATTTTCCATAATACAAGCATAATATACTCAGCCACATAGTTTAATAAAAAATAAAAACTAACCACAACCACGCAGTTTAATAAATCAAAACATGTAGGTAATGAAAAGCGGAAACATAACTTCTTACTACAAAATTTTCTTATCAACTTAATAAGAAATTAAACTAAACAAATTCTTAAACTAAGTGAGTTCTTTAGCTAAGTCCAAAGGATCTCCATAGTCCACACATCACACACCGTCACAGCATTTCCTTGTCGCCTTCTTCCTTATACTTTAGCTTTTCTTTTATCTGCAGTAGGAGGAAAATAGTATCTATAAGCTAAAAGCTTAGTGAGCGCTATCCTACTCACAAAAACTCGATATGCATGTATATAAATAAAAACATGCTAAAACTGAATGCCAACATGTAAAGCTACTCATGCTCATAAATAGCAAAGAAATCAACTAACTGAAAAACTAACATGTATAGCTACTCATGCTCATAAATAGCAAAGAAATCAACTAACTGAAAAACTAACATGTATAGCTACTCATGCTCATAAATAGCAAAGGAATCATGCTAACTGAAATACTAAACATGTACAGCTAATCATAGAACTATCATGTGTATCAATAAGAAACTAAAATTTATGTTAATTAATGCTAAAGCTGTAACATATTCACATAACTAATTTGTGAAGTTTTGAAAACTATTTACATAATAGATTAAAATAATAATCATGCTGCTGATGGGCCCGGCAACTATACTTGCTGTGCGCGCATCCCTAACTAAACCCAGGATTGCAAGTTCCGAGTCTAGTAGGGTTTACTAGGTTATCTAAACCTAGGGACGACTGTGGGAGCCCAACCCAATGGATATCTAATCCAGTACAATGCCACTGCTGAAAATAAAATACTGATTTCATAGCTAATTTTCTTACCTTGCTTTAACTAGGTTATCTGAACCTAGAACTAGGTTATCTGAACCTAGAGACGATTGTGGGAGCCCACCCATTGGACCGTAGTCCCATATAAGCTGAAGCAAGACTAAATAAGTTATTTTAAATGCTTCTACTGCATTAACTGAGCTATTAAAATGCCTACTGTAGCATTATATTGAGCTAAGCATTTTATCAAGCACTTGGTGTGCACTAGAACACACCTACGTACTGAAAATCTGTATACAAAGCTTAACATAAATCTGCATGCAAAGCTTAACACAAATCTGCATATTAAGCCTATCAAAATCTGCATACTTTACTTATAAAAAATCTGCATGCTATAAAAATAGAACTGCTCATGTTATTCCAATAGCAAATAGGAAACTAGAACAACTTAAGCATGCTGTGATAGTAAAACAAATTCAACTACTAGGCATGCAATAGAATCTAGAAAATAAAGGAATCGTTGCTGCATGGAATTAACAGAATATCATGCTTCATCAGGAAATACTGAGAATTCGTACTAAGGTAAAGCTAGAAAAGGAAAACTGCACTTCTATTAGCAATAGAAAAGAAATCTGCCAATGCTAAAAAAAACTATTCTTACTAAGCAACCAACAACAAGATCTCAAGGCTAATATGAAATTCATGAGGCATATCAAAAACTGAGATACTACAACTGAGATGCAAAAACTGAGATGCTGGGGTCTAAACTGAGAATTCGGAATGCCGATTACATATATATTACAGTGACAATATGATGCTACAGCTGAGATGCTAAAACTGAGATCAAAAGAAAGAAATCAAAACAGGCATGTTACTCTTAAACCTCAAGCTAACTCAATACTGTACAGTATAATCCAAGGCAAAGGAAACAAGAAACCCATGCTACTCAGAAACATCTAACTATTCCAATGCTGTACAGCATAATCCAAAAGCAAAGAAACTCATGCTCTGATTTAACAAACGAACTTCTGAAATTGAAACTACAACACAACTAATGGAACAAAAACCGAAATCCAAAACCTTCCATAACTAGCTATCCATGTTATTCCAAATCTCTCCTCATCTTCTTAAAAACTCACGGCAGCTAGCCTCAAGAATACACTCCTTACAGCATGCTTCGGAAAAACAACAAGAAACTAACAAGAATTCAAAACTTACTATGCTAACCAAAACCTCAACAAGACTTAAGCTGAATACCAAAGCTTTAGATATGAAAACTAGGGTTCTATGGCTACTTCAACCTTTAGAGCAATAAGGAAGAAAATCATGAAAACAAGAATCCGAAAGCCATGAAAACGAATCAAAGCTCGGAACAACTCCTACTGCAGGTGAGTAGCAACTCACCTCGCTGTTCTTGGACTTACAACCGGAGAGAAAAAGGCTGCTAGGATTCGGAGAAGTTGTTTCCTCAAAGATCTCTTGGTATCTACTTGTTCTTCTCGACGAGGGGATCACGAAGGTGTGGAGATCTCGCCGGAAAAAGTCCTCGTCGGCCGCCGAAGATGAGCCCTAGATTCAGCTCTGTTTCCGCCCGAGAGCCGGCGCCGTCGCGAGGGAAGGGTGAGGAAAAGTTTTGGTTTTCGGGAAAAACTTAAGCTGTTTTTTTATAACTAAGATTTTTATTAATTACTATACCTTAAATATTATTTACTCTTTCCTTATTTAACATCGGCCGCCAGCACAGCTGGTCAGGCGGGTTTTGCTCGGGTCAAACGTCTCGACTTCGATCCCTCAGCCGCGCACTTTTAATTTCAATTTATTTTAAACGTCTCAACTATAGGTTAAATATTTGTTGCTGCCTATCTATTTAACAACGACCGCTAGCCCAGTTGGTTGACTGTGTTTTGCTTAAGGCGTGGCTCTCAGGTTCAAACTCGGCTGCAACCATTTTTCCTTCTTATTTATTTTAAACGTTCCAACTACTGCATATATACATTTCGCTCCATATAAAATTAATAAAAATTGTGTAGCTCAGTTGGTTGAGCTAGTTTTACTCGAAGTCACAGATTGCAGGTTCAAATTTTGGCTTCAACATATTCCTTTTCTCTTTTTTTTTTTTTTTAACACTTCTTCCTCTTGGTAAAAATACCAAACGAACTCCAAAAATTACATAAAAATATTCTAAAAATTTCTAAAAATCTCTAAAATATTTTAAAAGTATTTCCAAATATTTTTATGGACTTTTAGAACTCTAAATCATGAAATTTGGGGTGTTACACGGGTCATCGGAAACACAGCAACGAGAGTGTGAAGAAGGCGGCGACACAGCGAGCTCATATACCCCGGGCTTGGCCGACTGGAGTCGTTCGATCTAGGTCACGGAAACCTAGGTCTAGATCTCGCCGTTGAATTCAAATCGCAAACGTCGTAATCAATGCCTGTCACGTAAGGTGTGTGGTGGCTATGGGTATGACACGTGGCGCCTACCATGGATCGACAATTAAGGCAGATATGCGAACCTATTATGCCTTAATGAGAGGGGATTTACATGTTTTACAAGAAATCGTGGTGACATCAACCTAGCTCGTGCTCGCCCGAGACAGCCCGAAGAAAAAGTTCTACAAGTGCAAGCCTTTGTCTACCCCGATCGGATCGAGGGAGCGTGCTTATGATCGAGCGACAAGCTTCAGAAGGTCGATCGGCAAGGATCGGGCCCATCCTGATAGGAGTCCATACAGTGATGAAAGCCGATCGGAAGGGAATCTGTGCATATAATGGTCTAGTCAGTCAGACTACAACATCCTTCGACTAGACTTAAAGGGGAGGCTTGTGATGCAGTGATGAGGAGGGGCCCTGTCTCGCTGCCACGGTGGAGGTCAATGAAGGTCAGAGTCAAGACGGTCAACGGACGGATGGTCTTGGCTAGTCGGGTGGGACATATCCCAACCAGGGGTTAAACACCGACCCACCGTCTCTAACATGGAGTAATCAAATCGACACTCAAGGGGCGTGGTGAAGCCGAGCCGAGCTGCTCTCCCGCTCAGCGTGATAGTGGGATTCTGGCTGAGCGACCATCCCGCTCGGCCCAACAATGAACAACACTTCACTTGGATGACACTTGGACAAAGCGACTATCTCGCTCGGTGTGGCAGGGATATCAGTCCTAGCTGAGCGGCCATTCCGCTCGGCCCAAACAACAGACACGGTGAGATGTCCTTCGTCATCCTTTTGGAGCTAGTGTCGCTGACAAGCGGCATGGTCAGACAGAGGATCGTACGGTGGAAGCTTCCACTATCATTTCAGAGATATGCTCGACTCGTTAAGGTACTGTGTCAGGGACACTTTACTGACATGTCTTTTCAGGGAAAGTTTGAGATTGCGTGCCTGCTTTAAGAAGCGTGCACACACGCTACAGGAGCCCTATATAAAGGGGGGTCCAGGAATCGGCGGAGATATGCTTTTCTCGCGATTTCTACTGTTGCACTACAGTTCTTTGCTTCTTGCTCCGTCGGAGACTGACTTGAGCGTTGGAGGGTCATTGCCGGGGACCCCTTCCCTGTCTCGGTACTGACGCTGCTTGTGTTGCAAGCGGGAGCGAAGTCCATCGAAGGTTAGCAGGAGCGCCACATCCCCAGCATCCGTCTCCTCGACTTTCAGACAGGATTAATTACGATACATCGTATTGAGCACATCAATTTTTTAAACACGATTTGGACACAAAAATTCAGGTTTTTTGACTCAATATAAACGAAATACAAATGATAATCACTGAAACACACCATATTTGAGATCCTTCATCCATGCTCTTTCTTAATATTTAAAATTTTTTATTTTTAGTGTATGTAAAGTCCATTAGCCGATTTTGATCAAAATCGGCTAATGGGCCAAACGAAATCGGATTGACATGGGACCAGTTCCTATGTGCTCGGGCTGGTGTCTTAAACGTAAAAATGACCATTAATATCATTCTGATACATCGTATTGAGTGCATCAATTTTTTAGACATGATTCAAGCGCAAAAAAATGAGATTTTTTTACTCAATATAAATGAAATGTAGATTATAATCATTGAAATACTGTATTTGAGATCCTTCATCCATGCTTTTTCTTAATATTTAAAATTTATAATTTTTAGGGTCTCTAAAGTCCATCAACTGATTTTGACCAAAATCGGCTGATGGACCAAACGACATTGAATCGACATGGGACCAATTCCTATGTGATTGGACTGGTATCCTAAACGTGAAAAGCTCATTAATATTATTATGATACATTGTATTAAGTGCATCAATTTTTTAAACATGATTTAGGCATGAAAAATAAGGTTTTTTTTACTCAATATAATTGAAATACAAATGATAATCACTGAAACACACCATATTTGAGATCCTTCATCCATTCCCTTTCTTAACATTTAAAATTTATAATTTTTAGGTCTTTAAAGTCCATCAGCCAATTTTGACCAAAATTGACTGATGGACCAAACGACATCAGATCGACATAGGACCAGTTTCTATGTACTCGGGCTAGTGTCCTGAACGTGAAAATGCCCATTAATACCATTACAATACATTATATTGAGCAAAGTAATTTTTTTAAACATGATTTAGGCATGCAAAATGTGATTTTTTGACTCAATATAAATGAAATACAGATGATAATCACTAAAACACACCATATCGAGACTAATGATTTTTTAACAAATTTATGTCACAATAAATAACACAACAACACAATAATTTACAACATGACTTTTTTACACAATCCAATACAAAAAAAAAATTAGAACACAACAGAACAAATTATATCTCTACATAAACGAATATATGAATATAAAAACATAACATAGATAATATTACATTGAGATATTTAAATATATTTAGCAAAACACACATCTGAATATATAGTAAAATACACTTATATGTTCATTCATAACAATGATAGGCTTGTGTGCCAAATATATACAAAAGTTTAGCACTATCACAAAAGAACACCATTACATGTATCAACTTATTGGAGATATTCTACACGACCTTTTATTGTGACTCAATTGTTTGCACCTACTACACTTGTTTTTAACCTTTTTCGTGTTCTCGGACGGGATCCTTGCCTTCTTTCTTCTTCCAAGTTGCACAAGGCTACTAGGTGGTAAATTAATACATTCTTGTCCACCTATTGACCAATATTATTTACTTCTACATGGATAAATATAATCTATGTAAGTACTTTTTCAAGTTTCAAATAAGAAATAATACTCACAGTACTTATACGGGTTCATGTTCCTGTATAAACACACTGCCATAGTGTGTCGGTAAGGAAGTCCTGAAATATGAAACTCGCTGCAATTACATTTACAACACTTCATGTCAACTATATAGGATGATAATGAAGTTTGTACCTCCATTTATGTTTTGATACATGAATAAACAGTATAGTACCCAATTTTTTGTCTCCTTATCTCAATCTCCTTCATAGCAAATGGTGTCAATACTCCTATAAAATTAGTCACTTGCTCCTTATGGTTATAAAACCATTGAGCAACCTTCTTCCTTGTTTTGTTTATTAGTGCTATAATTGGGAGTTCTCGAGTCTTCTTGAACAATGCATTCAGGCTTTCAGAACAATTCGCTATCAACATTGAGTACCTTCTACTAGGGGAATGTGTATTTGCCGATTTTATAGATTCTGTATTTTGAAGCCATTTATAAACATTTACATATGTCTCTGACATAATCTACATGATTCGATCAAATTGTGGAATTGCATTTGCTCTAATTGCCATCCAAAATAATCCTAATGCAGCTCTATTATGAGTATCAGTAACCATATTACATGACAAGTGATGACAACATAATCCATGGTAAGCAGTAGGGTAAACTTTACTAATTGAAGATAATATTCCATGATTTTATCAGATATAATTGTCATATTTGATGGATCAACTGCAAGAAATATCTTTAAATGATTTATAAACCACTCTCATATAGTGTCACACTCAACCTTAGCAATTACAAAGCCAACTGGAAGAAGATTTCCATTACAATCTACTGTTGTGACTATCAGTAATACACTAGGATACTTGCCCCTCAAGTCTGTTGTATCGATTCTAATTAATTTTTGAAAATAGGTTCGAAAAACTCTTTCACATGCACCAAAAACCCAAAAACAATGATGGAGTTTATCACAATTTCTTTTCAATGCAATGTATGTATCTAGGTCTCTATATTTTAGCTCACGAAATAGTTTAGGGGCATCATCATAATCCATATCAAAATCACTTACCACCTTATTTATAGCTTTCATACGTGCATAGAATGCCTTTCGATATGATATATTTACTCCAAATTGTGATTTCATCTTATTCTGAATGTTTATGGGTCTATAATCTTCTGATGCCATAAAATGACTTTCAATCTGAGAAGCTATAAATGAAGATATGCATGTAGGATGATCGTTGGTGCTATACAAAGATTACACTAATGACGCTCTAAATATTTTGTAATCATGAACTCAATATCTCCTCTTGCAATTATTGTCCATGTGTAATTTTCTTCATCACAAATTGCTTTAACTCTATTCTTCCTTGTGTCCTTTATTTTGTATGTGAAGCGTTTGTTCATAGCATATTTAGCAAGTGCATCTTTAAAATATTTTTGTGTTGCGTATACCTACAATATTAATTTATATATATTTATGTAAGTACTACTGAAATTTAGTCGAGTTAACCTAATAAAAGTTTAAAAAATAGACAATTACCTGACCAATAAAAAATTTCTCAATAGAGTCATCTACTTGTTCGATTAGCAATAGAAAAAGTCTTGTGTTCATTTCATATGCATCTTCAGCTAATGGAAATTGCTCTTCAATGTTGCTATATTCATTAGTGTTGATTTACTCATCTAAAAAATAGTGCATATCATTTGCTAAGAATTCATCCTCAGAAATATTCATTTAAATTTTCGTTTCCATTCTATTCTCATTATATTCTCGACCAGTCCATATATCCTCAAAAAGATCTTCCAATTCTGTACTCGTAAGTACTGGGTCATCCTCAAAACTAGGAGCTTGTTCATTCAAATTGAACCTGCAATTAATAGTCTCTCTAGTATTGACCACAACACTAGATGAAGTTGAATGTGTCATATTGCCGGTACCCAAATTTATATTTGAAGTAATGGATTTGTTTCGATTCTCTATTTATGAATCTATAAATTGCATCATAACTGTGAGCACCTCATCAGAAATTTGATCTTCCCTGCAGTGATACAATCATAAATTAACCATATCGAAAATAAAAATTCTATTAAGATTGTGAATATTTTTAAAAAACACACATTAATCGAGTCGAGGAAGTTAATATATCATTAAAAGTGTATCTTTCTAAAATTGTACTATAAATCTTTTAGGATCTATCCTTTAAGAAATAATTATATGTAAGGTAATTGTAAAATTAGGGTTTTGATTTACAGAGTTAAATAAAAATATCTAAAAATTGAAAATATTATTCTTCCTACAAATTCACAATACTAATATATAAAAAGGGAAAAAGATAACTAAACTACTCTAGAAGACAACATATATCTCTAGATGAATCAAAATGAAAATTTTTGTCCTTGGTAGAATTTTAAATGTTGCTGCTTTGGAGTTTTTCTTGAATGCTTGCAATTGCCTTAATAGTGTCGAAAGTTTTACAGCTACCGGAACTTTGATTTACACCATACCAAAGCTCAAACTTCATTTATAAGAATGATTTACATTACAGGAAGTTTTGAGCGCTGACCCAAATAAATAACATACCTCGTTTGACCGTTGCAATAGGAGATGGTGAGGAGGAAGGTTGCGTTTCACCGATTAGGACTTCGGTGGTCCGGAGGGAGGGTCGTTTCACTACAAAAAAACATATATTTGGGGACAAATATTTGGAACGAAAATTATTCGTCCCAAAATTGCGACAAATTTTGGGTCGAAAAAAAATTTCGACCCAAATAACCAACGAAAATTGCAACAAAAAAGTTTTGTTTCAAATTTGCAACAATAGAACATTTCGTTGCTAAATTCGTCGCCAAATCTGGAACGAATTCAGAATTCGTCCCAGATTTTGGGACAAATACTGGATTCGTCCCAAATTCTGGGACGAATTCAGAATTCGTCCCAAATTCTGGGACGAATCCAGGATTCGTCCCAAAATCTGGGACGAATCCAGGATTCGTCCCAAAATCTGGGACGAATCCAGGATTTGTTCCAAAAATGACATTATTTTTAAAAAAAGACAATCAAATATCGAAGGCTTATATCTTGACCTAGAGACATCGAAATTTGATAAAACAAGTTTCTATGCATTCGTATCATTAATTTGATCGTAAATATGTCACCATCCATATTTTTTAAATAATATTTTAAGTGATTCAAATTTATAATACCAAATTAGGTCAAATTGGAATTAAAAAATGCCAAAAATAAATATATTTGGTAATAAATATTTTTATGGATATATTTACGATCAGGACAATGATACGAACGCATAGAAATTTATTTCATCAAATTCCGATGTCTCTAGGTCAAGATATAAGCTTTCGGTCTTTGATTTAATGTAATTTAAATTAAATTTAGTTTTGGGACGAATCCTGGATTCGTCCCAAAAATTTAATTATCTTAAAAAAAAAAAAAAACAAAATGGGACGCCTCATATACGGACCTAGAGACATCGGAATTTGATGAAATAAATTTCTATGCGTTCATATTATTGTCCTGATCGTAAATATATACATAAAAATATTTTTTAACAAATATATTTATTTTTGGAATTTTTAATTCTAATTTTACCTAATTAGGTATAAAAAATTTAAATAAATTAAATTATTAATTAAAAATTATGGATGGTGACATATTTATGATCAGGGCAATGATACGAACGCATAGAAATTTGTTTCATCAAATTCCGATGTCTCTAGGTCAAGATATAAGCTTTCGGTCTTTGATTTAATTTATTTTAAATTAATTTAAGTTTTGGGACGAATCCTGGATTCGTCCCAAAAATTTAATTATCTTAAAAAAAAAAAAATGGGACGCCTCATATACGGACCTAGAGACATCGGAATTTAATGAAATAAATTTCTATGCGTTCGTATCATTGTCCTGATCGTAAATATATACATAAAAATATTTTTTAACAAATATATTTATTTTTGGAATTTTTAATTCTAATTTTACCTAATTTGGTATACAAAATTTAAATAAATTAAATTATTAATTAAAAATTATGGATGGTGACATATTTATGATCAGGGCAATGATACGAACGCATAGAAATTCTGATGTCTCTAGGTCAAGATATAAGCTTTCGGTCTTTGATTTAATTTATTTTAAATTAATTTAAGTTTTGGGACGAATCCAGGATTCGTCCCAAAAATTGAATTATCTTAAAAAAAAAAACAAAATGGGACGCCTCATATACGGACCTAGAGACATCGAATTTGATGAAATAAATTTCTATGCATTCGTATCATAGTCCTGATCGTAAATATATACATAAAAATATTTTTTAACAAATATATTTATTTTTGGAATTTTTAATTCTAATTTGACATATTTTAATATGAAAAATTTAAATAAATTAAATTATTAATTAAAGACTATGGAGGGTGACATATTTACGATCAGGGCAACGATACGAACGCATAGAAATTTATTATCATGTCTCTAGGTCAAGATATAAGCTTTCGGTCTTTGATTTAATTTATTTTAAATTAATTTAAGTTTTGGGACGAATCCTGGATTCGTCCCAAAATTTGGGACGAATCCAAGAATTCGTCCCAAATTTTGGGACGAATATCTAGATTCGTCCCAAATTTTGGGACGAATCCAGAGATTCGTCCCAAAAATTTAATTATCTTAAAAAAAAAAACAAAATGGGACGCGTCATATACGGACCTAGAGACATCAGAATTTGATGAAATAAATTTCTATGCGTTCGTATCATTGTCCTGATCGTAAATATATCCATAAAAATATTTTTTTACCAAATATATTTATTTTTGGAATTTTTTAATTCCAATTTGACCTAATTTGGTATTAAAAATTTGAATCACTTAAAATAATATTTAAAAAATATGGATGGTGACATATTTACGATCAAGGCAACGATACGAACGCATAGAAACTTTTTTCATCAAATTCTGATGTCTCTAGGTCCATATTTAAGTTTTCAGACACTAATTTACAACCGTTCACTGCACAACACCTTTTTAGTTAATAGCAACCTATATATGTATTAAAAAATATCTACCTAGAGACATCAGAATTTGATGAAACAAATTTCTATGCATTTGTATCGTTGTCCTGATCGTAAATATATACATAAAATTTTTTTTTCACAAATATATTTATTTTTGGAATTTTTTATTCCAATTTAACCTAATTTGGTATGAAAAATTTAAATAAATTAAATTATTAATTAAAAAATATGGATGGTGACATATTTACGATCAGGGCAACGATACGAATGCATAGAAACTTTTTTCATCAAATTCTGATGTCTCTAGGTCAAGATATAAGCTTTCGGTCTTTGATTTAATTTATTTTAAATTAATTTAAGTTTTGGGACGAATCCTGGATTCGTCCCAAAATTTGGGACGAATCCAGGAATTTGTCCCAAAGTTTGGGACGAATATCTGGATTCGTCCCAAATTTTGGGACGAATCCAGAGATTCGTCCCAAAAATTTAATTATCTTAAAAAAAAAAACAAAATGGGACGCGTCATATACGGACCTAGAGACATCAGAATTTGATGAAATAAATTTCTATGCGTTCGTATCGTTGTCCTGATCGTAAATATATCCAAAAAAATATTTTTTACCAAATATATTTATTTTTGGAATTTTTTAATTCCAATTTGACCTAATTTGGTATTAAAAATTTGAATCACTTAAAATAATATTTAAAAAATATGGATGGTGACATATTTACGATCAAGGCAACGATACGAACGCATAGAAACTTTTTTCATCAAATTCCGATGTCTCTAGATCCATATTTAAGTTTTCAGATACTAATTTACAACCGTTCACTGCACAACACCTTTTTAGTTAATAGCAACCTATATATGTATTAAAAAATATCTACCTAGAGACATCGGAATTTGATGAAATAAATTTCTATGCATTCGTATCATAGTCCTGATCGTAAATATATACATAAAAATATTTTTTAACAAATATATTTATTTTTGGAATTTTTAATTCTAATTTGACCTAATTTGATATGAAAAATTTAAATAAATTAAATTATTAATTAAAAAATATGATGGTGACATATTTACGATTAGGGCAATGATACGAATGCATAGAAATTTGTCTCATCAAATTCCGATGTCTCTAGGTCAAGATATAAGCTTTCGGTCTTTGATTTAATTTATTTTAAATTAATTTAAGTTTTGGGACGAATCTTGGATTCGTCCCAAAATTTGGGACGAATCCAGGAATTCGTCCCAAAGTTTGGGACGAATATCTGGATTCGTCCCAAATTTTGGGACGAATCCAGAGATTCGTCCCAAAAATTTAATTATCTTAAAAAAAAAACAAAATGGGACGCGTCATATACGGACCTAGAGACATCAGAATTTGATGAAATAAATTTCTATGCGTTCGTATTGTTGTCCTGATCGTAAATATATCCATAAAAATATTTTTTACCAAATATATTTATTTTTGGAATTTTTTAATTCCAATTTGACCTAATTTGGTATTAAAAAGTTGAATCACTTAAAATAATATTTAAAAAATATGGATGGTGACATATTTACGATCAAGGCAACGATACGAATGCATAGAAAGTTTTTTCATCAAATTTCGATGTCTCTAGGTCCATATTTAAGTTTTCAGACACTAATTTACAACCGTTCACTGCACAACACCTTTTTAGTTAATAGCAACCTATATATGTATTAAAAAATATCTACCTAGAGACATCGGAATTTGATGGAACAAATTTCTATGCGTTTGTATCGTTGTCCTGATCGTAAATATATACATAAAATTTTTTTTTCACAAATATATTTATTTTTTGAAATTTTTATTCCAATTTGACCTAATTTGGTATGAAAAATTTAAATAAATTAAATTATTAATTAAAAAATATTTATGGTGACATATTTACGATCAGGGCAATGATACGAACGCATAGAAACTTGTTTCATCAAATTCCGATGTCTCTAGGTCAAGATATAAGCTTTCGGTCTTTGATTTAATTTATTTTAAATTAATTTAAGTTTTGGGACGAATCCTGGATTCGTCCCAAAATTTGGGACGAATCCAAGAATTCGTCCCAAAGTTTGGGACGAATATCTGGATTCGTTCCAAATTTTGGGACGAATCCAGAGATTCGTCCCAAAAATTTAATTATCTTAAAAAAAAAAACAAAATGGGACGCGTAATATACGGACCTAGAGACATCAGAATTTGATGAAATAAATTTCTATGCGTTCGTATCGTTGTCCTGATCATAAATATATCCATAAAAATATTTTTTACCAAATATATTTATTTTTGGAATTTTTAATTCCAATTTGACCTAATTTGGTATTAAAAATTTGAATCACTTAAAATAATATTTAAAAAATATGGATGGTGACATATTTACGATCAAGGCAATGATACGAACACATAGAAATTTTTTTCATCAAATTCCGATGTCTGTAGGTCCATATTTAAGTTTTCAGACACTAATTTACAACCGTTCACTGCACAACACCTTTTTAGTTAATAGCAACCTATATATGTATTAAAAAATATCTACCTAGAGACATCAGAATTTAATGAAACAAATTTCTATGCGTTTGTATCATTGTCCTGATCGTAAATATATACATAAAAAAAAATTCTCAAAAATATATTTATTTTTGGAATTTTTTATTCCAATTTGACCTAATTTGGTATGAAAAATTTAAATAAATTAAATTATTAATTAAAAAATATGGATGGTGACATATTTACAATCAGGGCAATGATACGAACGCATAGAAACTTGTTTCATCAAATTCCGATGTCTCTAGGTCAAGATATAAGCTTTCGGTCTTTGATTTAATTTATTTTAAATTAATTTAAGTTTTGGGACGAATCCTGGATTCATCCCAAAATTTGGGACGAATCCAGGAATTTGTCCCAAAGTTTGGGACGAATATCTGGATTCGTCCCAAATTTTGGGACGAATCCAGAGATTCGTCCCATAAATTTAATTATCTTAAAAAAAAAAACAAAATGGGACGCGTCATATACGGACCTAGAGACATCAGAATTTGATGAAATAAATTTCTATGCGTTCGTATCGTTGTCCTGATCGTAAATATATCCATAAAAATATTTTTTACCAAATATATTTATTTTTGGAATTTTTTAATTCCAATTTGACCTAATTTGGTATTAAAAATTTGAATCACTTAAAATAATATTTAAAAAATATAGATGGTGACATATTTACGATCAAGGCAACGATACGAACGCATAGAAACTTTTTTCATCAAATTCCGATGTCTCTAGGTCCATATTTAAGTTTTCAGACACTAATTTACAACCGTTCACTGCACAACACCTTTTTAGTTAATAGCAACCTATATATGTATTAAAAAATATCTACCTAGAGACATCGGAATTTGATGAAACAAATTTCTATGCGTTTGTATCATTGTCCTGATCGTAAATATATACATAAAAAAATTTTTTCACAAATATATTTATTTTTGGAATTTTTTATTCCAATTTGACCTAATTTGGTATGAAAAATTTAAATAAATTAAATTATTAATTAAAAAATATGGATGGTGACATATTTACGATCAGGGCAACGATACGAACGTATAGAAACTTGTTTTATCAAATTCTGATGTCTCTAGGTCAAGATATAAGCTTTGGTCTTTGATTTAATTTATTTTAAATTAATTTAAATTTTGGGACGAATCCTGGATTCGTCCCAAAATTTGGGACAAATCCAGGAATTCGTCCCAAAGTTTGGGACGAATATCTGGATTCGTCCCAAATTTTGGGACGAATCCAGAGATTCGTCCCAAAAATTTAATTATCTTAAAAAAAAACAAAATGGGACGCGTCATATACGGACCTAGAGACATCAGAATTTGATGAAATAAATTTCTATGCGTTCGTATCGTTGTCCTGATCGTAAATATATCCATAAAAATATTTTTTACCAAATATATTTATTTTTGGAATTTTTTAATTCCAATTTGACCTAATTTGGTATTAAAAATTTGAATCACTTAAAATAATATTTAAAAAATATGGATGGTGACATATTTAAGATCAAGGCAACGATACGAACGCATAGAAACTTTTTTCATCAAATTCTGATGTCTCTAGGTCCATATTTAAGTTTTCAGACACTAATTTACAACCGTTCACTGCACAACACCTTTTTAGTTAATAGAAACCTATATATGTATTAAAAAAATCTACCTAGAGACATCGGAATTTGATGAAGCAAATTTCTATGCATTTGTATCGTTGTCCTGATCGTAAATATATACATAAAAAAATTTTTTCACAAATATATTTATTTTTGGAATTTTTTATTCCAATTTGACCTAATTTGGTATGAAAAATTTAAATAAATTAAATTATTAATTAAAAAATATGGATGGTGACATATTTACGATCAGGCAACGATACGAACGCATAGAAACTTGTTTCATCAAATTCCGATGTCTCTAGGTCAAGATATAAGCTTTCGGTCTTTGATTTAATTTATTTTAAATTAATTTAAGTTTTGGGACGAATCCAGAGATTCGTCCCAAAAATTTAATTATCTTAAAAAAAAAACAAAATGGGACGCGTCATATACGGACCTAGAGACATCAGAATTTGATGAAATAAATTTCTATGCGTTCGTATCGTTGTCCTGATCGTAAATATATCCATAAAAATATTTTTTACCAAATATATTTATTTTTGGAATTTTTTAATTCCAATTTGACCTAATTTGGTATTAAAAATTTGAATCACTTAAAATAATATTTAAAAAATATGGATGGTGACATATTTACGATCAAGGCAATGATACGAACGCATAGAAACTTGTTTCATCAAATTCCGATGTCTCTAGGTCAAGATATAAGCTTTCGGTCTTTGATTTAATTTATTTTAAATTAATTTAAGTTTTGGGACGAATCCTGGATTCGTCCCAAAATTTGGGACGAATCCAGGAATTCGTCCCAAAGTTTGGGACGAATATCTGGATTCGTCCCAAAGTTTGGGACGAATCCAGAGATTCGTCCCAAAAATTTAATTATCTTAAATAAAATAAAATAAAATGGGACGCCTCATATACGGACCTAGAGACATCGGAATTTGATGAAATAAATTTCTATGCGTTCGTATCATTGTCCTGATCGTAAATATATACATAAAAATATTTTTTAACAAATATATTTATTTTTGGAATTTTTAATTCTAATTTTACCTAATTTGGTATAAAAAATTTAAATAAATTAAATTATTAATTAAAAATTATGGATGGTGACATATTTATGATCAGGGCAATGATACGAACGCATAGAAATTTGTTTCATCAAATTCCGATGTATCTAGGTCAAGATATAAGCTTTCGGTCTTTGATTTAATTTATTTTAAATTAATTTAAGTTTTGGGACGAATCCTGGATTCATCCCAAAGTTTGGGACGAATCTTGGATTCGTCCCAAAATTTGGGACGAATCCAGAAATTTGTCCCAAATATAGGGACGAAATTGGGAACAAAAAATATTTGTTCCTAAAAACCCTAGATCTAATTCCCAACCCGATTCTTTTTCCCTTCTCTCTTTTCTTTCCTCTCTCTCCCCCGTTCCCCCTTCTTCCCATCTGCGATTTCCAGGTTTCGGCCACATCTCCGACCGACGACGGCGTGATCTACGACGATCGGCAACAGAAGGAGAGCGGGATGCAAGGAAAGGTCGCAGGGCGGAGTCGAGAGAGAGGGAGAGAGGAGTTGGATTACAACCCGTCAATTCCTTCTTCTTGCCCTACTCCTGTACCGCCGCCCCTCCTGCTGCCGCCGCCGCCGCCGCCGCCGTTATTTGCCGAGATGAGAGAGGGAAGGCAGAGTGTGCAGGAGCTCCATGGATTGGATGGTGGACGAAGATAATGAGATTTTTTTATTCGCTGTGCACCATTTTGGCAGTTGGTTGGACTGTTTATGCCTGTCGCCGTGCACCATTTTATCAGTTGTTTAAGTTAATATTCAAAAATTACTGTCTGAATTGATAATGTTCTTTTGTGCAGGTCTCATTTTGGCGTGATCTCAGTGTAGTTGAAGACCTGTATTTGTTGACTTCTTTTCGGTATTCTTAAGTTCGTTATTATGCATTTACTTTGTATATAAAGTTAGCTTTAAATAATTTTATTATAGTTGATTAATTGCGTTCCGTCTTTTTAATTAGCTGTTGTTTTTTGTTTTGTCTTCAATGATAAGATTTATGTATAGTAACTTTTAATAATGTTTAACTAAACAGTTGAATTCAGGTAAAATGCAGAATGAGTGAAGTTGGATGTATAACAAAAATTTGCCTAATCGTCAGGGGTTAACTCCTGAGTTTATCACTGGACTGAGGCAATTTTTAAATTTTGCATCTACTCAAGTTATGTATATGGATGGCAAGAAAATAAGGTGCACGTGTAGAAAATGTCACAATGGGAAATTTTTACCCACCGATAAAGTTGAAGAACATCTTTGTAGATTTGGTTTTACTCCGAATTATTATAATTGGACAAGTCATGGCGAACCGTTCATATCTGATGAGGATTATGGACGGAATTTTCAAGCCTCTGCTAGTGGGGATCAGAGTTATTATGAACAATTCAATCCATATCAGAGGATGGTAATTGATGCAAGTTGTCAGAATTATATTCCCGAGACGCTTGGTGCAAGTTCTAGTTTTCCTCCAACAAGTGAACAAATGTTTGCCACTAATACATTGCCGTTGGAGGAGCCTGATGTACCAGGTCTGGATGAAATATATTACAAATTTCAAGAAGTATTGAGTGCTGCAAATGAACCATTATATTCTGGTTGTGACAGTCAGACTAAATTATCTCTCACATCCAGATTATTAAATATAAAGGCAGATCATAATATGTCGCAAGATTGTTTTAATGATGTTGTTCAAGCGTTTAACGATACATTGCCACGTGATCACAGTTTGCCTCTTGATTTTTACAGTATGAAAAAACTGGTGAAAGATTTAGGTCTTCCAGTTGAAAGAATTGATGTTTGCAGAGATGGTTGTATGTTATATTGGGAGATGATGCGAAGTAGAGGTTTGTAAATTCTGTAATAAAGATAGGTATAAGACAACCAGGAGTCAACAACGACGTAAAGCACACAGCCAGTTGTTTTATTTACCTTTAACTCCTAGATTACAAAGATTGTATGCATCAAAGGCAACTGCGGAACACATGACTTGGCATGCAACTCATCAAACAGAAGAGGGTTTAATGTGTCATCCATCAGATGCAGATGCTTGGAAAAATTTTGATAGAACATATCCAGATTTTGCAAAGGAGACTAGAAATATTAGATTATGTCTATGTGCTGATGGATTTGCTCCGTTTGGTAAATCAGGAAGAAATTATTCTTGTTGGCCAGTTATTTTAACGCCGTATAATCTTCCACCTGGGATGTGCATGAAAACACCTTATATGTTTTAACATTGGTTGTACCAGTCCGCAAAATCCAAAAAGTTAATAGATATTTATATGCAACCTCTGATAGCAGAACTTAAACAACTATGGGATGAAGGTGTTCCTACATACGATGTTCATTCTAACCAGATGTTTATACTGAAGGTTGCTCTTCTTTGGACCATAAATGACTTTCCAGCTTATGGTATGCTATCAGGTTGGAGTACTGCTGGGATCTTGGGATGCCCAATATGTATGGAGAGATCAAAGTCATTCAGATTGAAACACGGAAAGAAACCAAGTTATTTTGATTGTCATAGGCAATTCTTACCAACAAATCATAAGTTCAAAAAGAATAAAGATGAATTCACTAAAAATAGGATCGAAAGAACACTTCCGCCATTGAGATTGACTGGTCAAGATATTTGGTACAGAGTGCATCACTTTCCCTCTGTTATTGAACAACCATATGGTACAAATTATGAATATGGGAGTACACATAAATGGACTAAACGAAGTATATTTTGGGATTTACCGTATTGGTTTAGTCATTTGATACATCATAATCTCGATGTAATGCATATTGAGAAGAATGTTTTTGATAATCTGATAAATACTGTGATGGATATCACCGGAAAAACAAAAGACAATCTCAATGCAAGAAAAGATATGCGACTCATATGTAAAAGACCCACTCTTGATGTCGATGAAAATAGTAGAGGACCAAAGCCAAAGGCAATTTATACATTAAATAAGGATCAAAGACGTGTCCTATGTGAATGGTTGAAATCTTTGAAATTTCCAGATGGGTATGTCTCTAATCTTGGAAGATGTGTTGATATGAAAGAATGGAAGTTAATTGGTATGAAAAGTCATGATTGTCATATCATAATGCAAAGACGGATTCCTATTGCTTTTAAGGAACTCTTACCACAATTTGTATGGGGAGCGATTACGGAGTTAAGTATTTTCCTACATGATATTTGCTCAACAGTTTTGAAACGTTCACACATGGAGAAGTTAGAGAGAGATATTCCAATCATTTTGTGCAATTTGGAAAGAATATTTCCACCCTCTTTTTTTGACTCCATGGAGCATCTTTTGGTTCACTTGCCATATGAGGCCAAAGTTGGAGGACCCGTTCATTTTCGGTGGATGTATCCATTTGAAAGGTAGAGTGTGTTATTTGTATAATTCGAATGTTTGAATGAAAAAAAAATATTTCTACTCCTGGATTATTTATATATATATATATATTTAATATAATTTTATATATCTTCAACAGATTCTTATATCATTTGAAGAAAAAGGTGAAAAATAAAGCACGAGTTGAAGCCTCTATTGTTAATGCATACATTGTGGAGGAAGTCACCACTTTTGCATCATATTATTTTGAACCTCATGTTCAATGCAAAAGGCGAAGAGCGGGCAAAAATGATGAGGGTCCTATTGATCCAAATGTTACCTCATTTTCAATTTTTAACTACCTTGGTCGACCAAGTGGACCATGTAAACAAAGATACTTAAGAATGGCGGGCAGCCCAAACATATATTTTACTAAATTGTCCAGAAGTATCGTCATATTACGAGTAAGTATATATTTTTATTTTTATTTTTAAATTTTTTCAATTGTTTGTGTAACAATATGTTTTTTTGAGTAGGATATTTACCAACTTATATTCTGAATTATCGACACAAGAGTTCGATCGATTTTGTGAAGAAGAATTTGCTGCATGGTTCAAATCATATGTAAGTAAAAAATCTATATTTTGTTGATACATATGCATACTTTTAACAATTTGTGTTTTGACCTTAGGTTCAAGCTAATCAATCTCACCTTGAACAAGAATGGCTAATCCATCTGTCATGGGGTCCAAATTCATGCGTACGCACTTGGCCATATTTCATAAATGGATATAATTTTCATACTCAAGACTATGGAATGGGCAAGAATACCATGAATAGTGGGGTGTGCGTATCGTCATCCAATGAAGGAGGTCCAAGTAATGATTTTTATGGTTTGTTGGATGAAATTATAGAAGTAGAATACCCAGGACCACAAATGCAAGTTATATTATTTATGTGTCGCTGGTTTGACCCTGTTAGAGGGATGAAAGTGCATCCACATTATAATTTAGTTGAAATAAATCATAAGAGATTTTATAAGAGATATGAACCATTTGTGTTGGCACAACAAGCAATTCAAGTATTCTATTCTTCATATCCGAGTTTGAAACGCGATAAGATTGATTGGTGGGCTGTTTGTAAAACTAAAGCACGAAAAAAAATTGAGGCACGTTGGGAAAACATTGCATATCAACAAGAGGAAGTTTCAAACACCTTTCAGACTGAGGAATATATTATTCCAACTTTACGAGATCCCAACGGTGTAGTAATCAACGTAGATAGAAGTGAAATTGATGATGATGATGATGATGATGAGGAGGAGGAGGAGGAGGAGGAGGAGGAGGAAGAGGAAGAGGAAGAGGAGGAGGAAGAGGAAGAGGAGGATGAGGATGATAATGACAATGATGACTTTGATTTTTGATGATGGGTAAGTTTTGTTAGCTTATTTAAAGAAATTTCCCATATTTTATTGTATATACTGTCTCTTTTATAATTTGATTTACTTTATCTGTTAACACATTGTATTTATTCCTATCGGTCATCGAGGTCACATTTCATAAATTTCCTCCATCCTTTTCCATAATCTTTACATAAAATGGTAAGTTTTTAATTATCCTTTGTTATGTATTAGATCTGTAATTAACTTTATTAAATTGTTGAAATTTCCAGCATATATTTCGACGTGGTGGACGTAGACGGCGACCACAGGACCATACACATCCATCACCTGCCGGTGAACCTAATCCACCCCCTACTCAAGCAGGCCCATCCCATGTGTCTTCTCCACCAGCATCATATTCCCCTGCCAGTGTACCTATGCCACCCCTTCATCAGCCGGGCCCTTCTCATGTACCTTCTGCACCGGTTTCATATTCGCCGCCACAAGTACCTTACCTGTCCACTCAGATCCTCCTGACTCAGCAAGAAATTCATTTGCTGAGTTTAGGAATGATAGAGCCCCTTTAGTCCCCATCGGTGATTCGTAAGTACTATAAAATATTTTATTTGTTAGATCTATCTTAATTATATAATATCATTATTTTGTAATTTAATGCAACTTTGAAAATCCGGTACAAGTTGTTCGAGAAATAAATAGGATCGTGAACAACCATTGGGGAGGGGATTCTTTGACATATTCAAGCACTCCACCAGCCACAAAACAACTTTGGTGGAGCGAGTTCAAAGTAAATTTTCTTAACTTTACTTCAATTTTACAGTGATTATATAATAAAATAAATTTCTATTTCAGCGCTTAAATAATTGGGACCCGAATGACGAAATGGAGATACGAAGAATATTTAAAAAGAAATGTTGCGATCACATTAGACATGTATTAAGTCACGCAAAGAGTCGGCGGAAAAAACCAAACTTCATCACTGAAGAAAATTGGGAGAGGATCACTCTATTTTGGGCAACGGAGGAAAGTAAACAAAGGAGTGACCTGAATAGAATGAATCAATCTCACAATTCTGGTGACTCAAGTGCTATATATGCGGGAGGCTCCATTAATATAGATGAGCATAGACGGAGAATGGTAATAGTTTCACTCTTTCACAAATTTTTAATATATATCAAATTATTTCGTTATTTGAAATAATGTTTTTTTAGACTAAGGAGACAGGGAAGGAGCCTTCTTTCATTGATGCTTTCACTCGCACTTTTAAAAAAAAGATAACACATTGAGTGGGGCGAGAGCAAAAGCAGTCAAGGTTGGAATTAATTTTTATTTTACCTTAATATATGGTTTAAATTTAATTATTTACCTACCATTATTGTCTTAATATTATATGTGTTTCTATTATATCTAATCAATATCGTATGTGTTTTACAAAACAGGAAAAATATGATCAACTCGAGCTAGCTCAAACATGCTCACAAGCTGGCATCGATAGTCAGGGGTCTGAGGAGTCTGTTGGCAATAATTTGAGTTTATGGTTAGAGGCCAGTGGAGGACCAAAAGGGGAAAGGATATTGGGGATGGGTTCCTTGAGTAGAACCCAAAGATTAGTTGGAACTTCTTCCTCCACATCAGCACTTACGACCCAAGTAAATACCTTGACTGATGAGGTTAGTCATCTGAAGGAAATAATTTCGCAAAGAGACCAAGAAAGGGTGCAAAGAGACCTAGAACGGGCTAATTTGGAGAAAGATATTAGAGAAATGCGCCGACAACAAGAATTTATTATGCAACACCTTCAGTTGAGCTCCGCTCAATGTCAGAATCCTCCCAATGATGACGATGATGATGCCTACGATGATAACGACGATGGCGGTGATGATTTTTGATAATTTTAATAATGTATGATGATTTTTTTTCTTATGTTTACTGCTTTACATATTAATCAATGGTTTTTTAACTTTTCAACTCTGCCATTTGTAGGTTAAGTCTGTTGTCTTCTTGCACTGTTCCACTGTCAATGTATGAGATGACTTATCTTTGACGTAGACTAATCTATATGATTCTTAGTTGTGTACCAGTAACAAAATTAAAGCATAATTAGGCAATATGAATGAAGTCTCTAATACTCTGACTTTATTTTTTTCCTGATTTGATAATGTTGTTTGTGCAGGTCTCAAGTTGGTCTGATCTCAGTGTAGTTGAAGACAGCTGTATTTGTTCACCTCTTTTCGGTATTCCTAAGTTCTTTAATATGCATTAACTGATCTATATATAAAGTTAGCTTTAAATAATTATGTTATAGTTGTTTAATTATATAAAGTTAACTTTAAATAATTATGTTAAAATTAACTTTAAATAGTTGTTTAATTGTGTTCATTCTTTTTGATAAGTTACTCTTTCTTGTTTTGTCTTCAATGATAATGATGCATAAAAGTTCTGAATTTGATCTATGTATAGTTTCAAAACTATATAGATACATAAAAGTTTTATATTTCATCTAGAATTACATTACACTATTCTAAAATTCTTTACTAGATAACGATGCATCCTCCTACCTTAATATTTTGTAAAGAGTTGTTAAAAATGTGCTAAAGTTATTCATATGAAATTGTCAACTAGTTAACACAATGAAATGAACAATTATTTTAAACATCCTTTAGTTTACATTAAATATCAACCAAAGACAAACCTATAAATTCAGCAAATTAAAATGAAAAATAAAGTTAACTAAGTGAGAAAATTTAAACCCTAATATCATACTTCACAATATCTCTCTCTTTTTCTCTATATGATGTGTCAATTATATTAGGTTGTATCGTAGTTACGATACATGTACTTAACTTCAAAATAATTCTTATAATTTTCTTTACCGTTGTTATGACATAGATGATTCATATCGTTGGTAAATATGACTTTTATTATATTTAGGGCTTTTATTAGAATGTTTAAGGAATTTCATATTTATGTTTTGTTTCCAATTATTCTTTTTACATGGTCATATCGTATAATATTTACAATCTTTCTTGTTAGACATGATCTAGTTTATTTGTTTGTTGTTATGTAGGCAAAAGAGATTTGATGGGGATCAAAGATTTTGTGGCTCATGAAGATGACTATATGTATTCTTAGTGTTGTTGGTTGGATGATGGATTTATAAAACATTGGGTTGTTGAACTTTGTATCATATTTTCTAGTAGCTTGAACAAGATGGATATTGTAAACTTTGTTGCAAACTTTATACTTCTTGAATTATGAGTTGATCGATGTGTTGAATGTTAAATTTGTATGTGTTGAATGTTAAATTAGGATGTGTTGAATGCATATTATTTGTTATTTGAATTTGGTTTGTATGTATTTGGATTGTATTGCAGAAAGAGATTGAAGCTGGAAAAAATTATTTGAAATAGGGACGAATTTGGCAACGAAAATTATTTGTCCCAATTCTATCGTAATTTGGGACAAAATTATTTTCGTCCCAGAATTCGTTCCAGATTTTGGGACGAATTTTGGGACGAATCCACAAAATTCGTCCCAAATTTCGTCCCAGAATCTGGGACGAATTGTGGATTCGTCCCAAATTTCGTCCCAGAATTTGGGACGAATTCTGGGACGAAAATTTATCTGGTGTGCAATGAACTTGGCAAGTTTTTGTTGCGAAATTCGTTGCCAGTTTTGCAACAAATTTATTATTCGTTGCAAAATTAGGAACAAAGATGGCAACAAAAATAATTTTGTCACCGAATTTGTCCCCAAATTCGTTGCAATATTAGGGACAAACTTGGCAACAAAATATAATTTGTCACCGAATTCGTCCCCAAATTTGTTGCAAAAATCAAGACAATTTTGGCGGATAATTTATGTAGATTCGTCCCTAAATTTGTTCCTAGGTTTGCAACAAAAACAGTTTTCGTTGCAAATTTCTATACTTTTTTGCAACGAATTTGGGGACGAAAATTTTTTTCGTCGCCAAATTCGTCCCCAAATTCGTCCCCAAATTTGCAACAATCCATAATTCGTTCCAAAAGTTGGCATCTACCATTTTGGGACGAAAAAATTTTCGTCCCAAATTTTGTCGCAAAAATTTTTGCAACGAATTTTTTTTCAAAATTCGTCCCCAATTTTGTCCCGAAATCCTTTATTTTTTGTAGTGTTTGTCTTTGTTGAGTTCCTGCACCATGCTACAAGGAAGGAAACACATTGAGTTGTTGAATCGTGTTGCACCGTGGTGTTTAGGTTTAGGTAATTGCGAAGAAGATGCACCGTTGTCGGTCGTCGGTGTTGGTTCGGATGCATGTTAGGAAGAGAAATCGACCGTGGCCAGTGCTACAATGTTGGAAACACGTTGAGTTGCTGCATTGTGCATTTGACGAAGAAGATGAACCGTGCTGCACCATGATGTTTAGGTTTAGGTTTGACGAAGAAGATGCATCGTCGTTGACCATCGGTGTTGGTTCGGATGCACTTTGGGAAAGACAAATTGCGCGTGGTTTGGATGCATGCGACAGCCAGGCTGGAAAAGGCGGACAAGCACGAGGGAGAGGCGGAGGGTAAATTCAGTATTTTATATGTAATTTGGTCATTTTAAAAATTATGTACGTGAAAAAAGCAATGACAGCCATGAAAACGTTTTGACGGCGTGGTTGAGATAATGACGGCGGAGTACGTTGCTGAGCTGTCCGCTGTTGATCCTAAGCGGGCAAAAAGGTCAATGCCTTCCTTTATTTGCTTGAGATAATAAGTTTTGACTGCCACTTATGCTGGAGGTTGTAGTTTTTCTTATTGATTTATTTTGTGCATAATTATTTAGTCTTTGTTGTTCTATTTACAACTTTTGTTTGCATTGATCTGGTAAAGTAGTATTTCACTGTGATGAATTATAGTAGAAAATGAATCGCGGGATGAAGTTTTTGTTAACAAGTTTAAGTGGATGATTCTTGTGTTAACCTTAGGTTGAGTAGGGGCTTCTGAGTATTGCTGAGTTTAAGAGAGTGCTCAAGGTTCACTACAACATTTTTCACCAATGGCAACGTCCAAAAAATGTGACCTAAAGTATAAAAATCGTTGCCTTTTCTTTAGACAACGGTTTTTAAACCGTGGTATAGTCAGTCGTTGCCTTTTGTTTAGGCAACGATTTTACTAATAATTCGCAACACTTTAAAAAAAACCGCAGCCTTTGATGAATATAGCCAACGGTTTTTTAATCATTCTATGGCAACGGTTTATGACCGTTATGATAGCAACAGAAAAAATCGTTGCCTTTGATTGCAACACAGGAAAAACCGTTGCCTTTGATTGCAACATAGGAAAAACCGTTGCCTTTGATTGCAACACAGGAAAACCGTTGTTATTGATAACAACAGAGGAAAACTGTTGTCGTTGATAGCAACAGAAAAAATTAATACTGAAAATATACCAATTGAAAAAAATTATACCAATTAAAGAAAAACATGCTCAAAATATATTAATCATCCACATACATATTGAAGAAAATTAATTACGTTGTTATCCAAAACAAAATATTATAATACTCAAACAAATATACTAATTAACAAAGTATGCATCATCTTCATCCACATTTGTCTTAATATTTCTCTACCTTAAACTTAAATCTTTGCACACAAAATATAAAATTATTTGTCATCTATCATTACTGATCAAAACATTTGATCTGCATCCACATTTGACCTTCATCCACTATCAGTACTTGTACTAAAAAGTCAAGCTATATAGCATCTTCTTCCGCTTCGTATGTCCAACATTTGATCTTCATCCACATGATCACCATCCATATTAGGATCCTGTATATAAAATTTAAAATATTAAGACCTCACCAATCATCATAAATAATAATTGAAAAATCATAGCTACTAGAGAGTTATAAATGTTGAATAAATTATTAGATAAATGTTGACTCATGGTGATGACATGACTCATGTTGAATGACATAATTAGATTCATACTGATAACTGAGAAAAATGCACAGAAACTAAAATGCATAAAAGCAACAATCTGATATCACAGGGGTGAGTGAGCACAGAAGTGAGAAAAGAAGTAAAATGTATAAAAGCAACAATCCGATATCACAGGGGTCAGACATTGGAGGTAGTAGCGAAGTGAATAGCATACAGACAAATCGGATAAGAAACAACAGATTGGTGCTTGCCATCATCAGGGAGGGAAAAAAATCAATCCTAGAGGGAAGTAGTGGTTAATGGAGTCTAGAATCAAATAGCAGATTAGAGAATATTAAACTACAATTGCAGACCTTAGATTAGCTGACTACCACAAAAGATTGTATTCCTCAAACTCGAGTTGGCCACTGTTAAGTTACTAAAGTCTCTGGGTGCATCAATGTCTTTGGCAAAGCATTAGACATTCGTACACCACAAAGCCTTGCTCAAGTCTAAGAAAAGGCATTTAATTATAGAAAATATTAAAAAAAACATATGTATAGCACAAAAAATAGGAATATTATAGAATTACAAAGAAAACATTAGGTGCATAATGAGAACTGATATTATCTAACCCACTACAGATGTTAGTTTGGTGCATATTCAATGCTTGTAATGTGACACTCATAGCATGACCAACCAAATCTGTGTATATATTACTGGTTATAATTTGCATGTCTCCTTGCATTGCTTCTTCTAGGCCTGTGCTACTGTAAGTGAGTCTTTAAACAAATTTAGAGCCTAAAATGATACCTAAGGTCAGAGGTAGAATATCACACACATACTAGGGCATCCATAATATGGTCCGGTGACGATGCCTTGCATCATGAAGATTCAGACTCAAATCCTAGTACGTCAATGAGTTCTTAGCCCAAACCTAAATTTATATTTGCCAAACCCTGAGCAGGTGTCTTTGTTTGATTACACACATTAATTACCAGGCAAGAATAGGTGACTCCTAGAGGAAAAGATGTGCCAGTATAGGTTAATACCCACAACTGAATTTGACTATTTACATTTGAAATTTATCACATTATTATGTATAAAAACAACCTAAAATTAGTATAAAGTAATTATCGCAAATGTAGGGGTGGTAAAAGATGCAACATTTTGCAAAATAGATCCAGCTATCTGTTCCAATTTTCAAACACAATGAAAGTCGAGACCCCAAGTTAGTTAGGTATACCAAGGACAAGATATGAAGATCTAACTAATAACTAAATTTGGAGTCTATTGAAGGATGCAATAAGTCAAGAGGTTATGTGCAATAAGTCAAGTTAGACAAGTATACCAAGGATGCAATAAGTCTATTGAAAAAGGGAATTACCACAAGTTATGCCTTGAGTGCATAAATATTTGAACAAATTCCAAAAATATTTATTTAATATGAACTTCATTTTTACCTTGGGATTATTTGGAGCATGAGTAGATGTGGATGAACGTAGACCACTATTAGCATCACATGGTGATAACAAAGCTGCCAAAGACTCCATGTCTACTCTTGAGTCATTTTGATTTAACATGGTCCTTAGAAGAAGTTGAAATTTTTGCTCCATTGCCGCCATCTCTTTACTATGTTTCACCTCCATCTCTTCATGTTTTGCTTCTATCTCGTGCACCTTATCAGTTAAATGTTTGATTTCATTAGCATGCCTTTTCTCAATTTCTGCTATTTTTTCATTTCTTTTTAAGAGTGTAGGTGTTGTAGTTCTTCCATAGCATCGCACTCTCCCTGGCTTCTCTTTGCCAAATACTGTCTTAAAAGCCTCAGTAGAAGGTACACCAGAATTTTCAATCAAGTCTTGAAGTTTTGTCTAGCAATTGTATAAGTAATGTTAATTGTGATAGTGAATAATTACATTTGACATGTAAAGCGTAGAGAAACACTTACAATTGCATTATTTGTTTCTTGATCTAGTTGTTTTCCTTTCTTACTCCGTCGAGTTTCAATGAACATTTCAGCTTGAGTTGGAGACTCTTTATCCTCCTTGCTTGTACTCTGCATGAAGAAAACAATGATTTAAGCACTAAATTTAGGTCAATTTAAATGTATGCTTATAACAAATAGAATAGAATACCAATCTCTCCTTTATACAAGCAAAACTTATAGGTCCTACACGGTGTCTCCATTTTTGCTGAGCAATATTTTTAGCATTTTGATCACTTATTTCCTAAATTCATCAATGAAAAATGAATTTTA
The DNA here is from genome assembly GCF_018446385.1 of Zingiber officinale. NCBI lineage: Eukaryota > Viridiplantae > Streptophyta > Magnoliopsida > Zingiberales > Zingiberaceae > Zingiber > Zingiber officinale. The sequence continues at coordinate 127,816,856 of NC_055987.1, forward strand.
TCAAATATTAAAAATATAATATAAAATATTACTTAATTATAAAAATATGTATCTTACTTGAATGGTTTCAAGTTTCCAATAATCCATCAACACTCTAAAGTGTGCTTCTGGTATATCTTGAGGACGATTTTTCAGCCGCTCGCGCATGGTTGTATACTCGGTGAAATGATTTTTCTTAATCCAACATTTATATCACCTCCAAGCATCATTTATAATACCATACACAGCCTTCTCCCCTTTTTCTGGAATGATGTATTTTTGCTGCCAAGAAAAGTAATGCAGTTATAAAGATCTAATTTATAAAAATACTAAAACACACATGTAGTAGAAACACAAAAGTAAAAAAGTTGATACATTGATATAATTCCATATGTGTTGTTTGTTTGGTATAGCTTTCCAATTTGTGTAAGTAAGAGGACACAAATCTGCACTTCTTGCTATTGTTCCCAAGAAACTACTAAGTTGAGAAACTGTCTTCTGGTTTGGTCCAACGGGTTCTCCTTCTTTATTCAAGATGATTTCTTGTCTATCATTTATTGATCGTTCATGAACTTTTTTACACAATGTCTTTCCCCGTTTTCTCTTCGATGTTGCCCCTAATTAACATTACGAATAAACAAGAAATTTCATATTTTCATAATGTCTAAAATAAGCAAAGACACTTAAAACACAAATGAGTTAAAATCAAAAGTTGATATCCCCTTAAACTAGAAAAAATGTTACCTTCGGTTGTATTGTCATTAGTATCCTCATCTTCTTCATTTTCAAAGTTGATATCCCCTTCAACTTCTTGTTCTATGTCATTTTCTTCACTCTCTTCATCTTCTAATTCCTCTTCTTCAAGTTGATCCCTATGGTTATTAATATATTTTTCAAGTGATATAGCAGGACACTTTGAAGTAGCCTTTGGCTTCTTAGAGGCTGGTTGTTCTTTCGTAGATCCTTGACCATGATCTCCTATTGTATTTCTCAGTTGTCTCTTCAAATTATTTGGACAAAATCTGTCATTTTGGTCATCAATCTTCTTAGATGATTCAGGTTGGACTAAAAATGCATGGTTATCAAGGTCTTTTTGACTTGGAATGTTAGTAGATCCTCCAACTTCGACTTCACTTCCAGTGGCTAAGGATTGCCTCATCTGGTCTTACTTTTTGTGGTGTGTTTGAGTAGATCTTCCTACTTGGACTGCACTTCCAATGGCTAATAGCTTCTTCCTCTGTTCTTGCTTTCCATGTTGCATCAAAGTAGATCTTACTTCTAACTTTTCTTGCTGCATTCTAACTTCTTGAACTGCACTTGTAGTGCTTAATGGCTGCTTGCTTTGGTCTTTCTTTTGATGTTGTATTTGAGTATTTCTAGCTTCTTGGACTACACTTACAACAGTAGAATTTTTCCTTGGCTCTTGATTTGAAGTAGATTCTTTGTTTTTCTTCCTATTTTTGGCACCTTCTTGAATTGCACTTGTAGTGGTCAATGGCTGCTTCCTTTGGTCTTTCTTTTGATATTGTATTTGAGTATTTCTAGCTTCTTGGACTGCACTTCCAGCCGTAGAATTTTTCCTTGGCTCTTGCTTTGAAGTAGATTCTTTGTTTTTCTTCATATTCTTGGCACCTTCTACTTTCACTTTATACAGTTTGAGCAATTCAGCACTGGACTTAACTTGAAATTGATGAGGTTCAATATCAATTCTCCTGTTCATTTTTCTAAAAAAGGAAAAAAAAACCAAAAGCACATAAAATGATTAAAACAATAACATAACAAGTGAGACAATGTATGAAAAATTAAGAACAAAAGCACTGGAATCATCTGGCCAATCAAAATGCTAGAGAGGTAAAGAAACTACTCAATCATCTGGCCAATCAAAATGCAATCTGGAAAAAAAAATCTTGGTTTGCAAAAAATAAACACACTCACCTACTTCAATAATGTCATGAGGTCACCACCAACACAATACTCTAGAACCAGCCAAGTTGAATAGTAGATATTAGAAATTTAGAACAAATAAAGTAAAGAAGCTATTTGAATAGAAGATAAGCAAATATTAGCAATTTGGAACAAATAAAAGATACTCATTGTGTTTAAATGTCTAGCGCAAAAAGTGACAAAATCAGTACAGATAGACTAATTAGTTACTATTGAATTCATAAAATAAAATCAGTACAGATAGACTAATCCATGGATTCTGACAAAGTGGCATCAAAATCTAATTCATCTTCGGATTCCACCATATTTGACTTAAGCAATGGATTTTCAATAACCGTCGCCGACATATCATCCCTGACCAACTTGACTTCATAATTGGAATCAACTATAGCTAGATTTATAGCATGATCTGACGGCTCGCTTTGATATAACTCCTGGGCATTTGAATTTATATCATCTTTCATATTAAAAAAGTCTCGTGGAACGGTCTTCATAACATATTTTCTATTAGCATCAAAAGGATCTTCAATATAGAAGCATTGGTGGACTTGAGAAGCCAACACAAAAGGATCATCTACATAACATCTCTTATTGAAGTAAACACAAGTCAACCCATACTTGTCGTCCTCAACTTCATACCAATCACATCAAAATAACACAAATTTAGAACTACCATAGTAGTCCAGTTCAATTATTTCAATAATTGATCCATAGTATGCTATTGGTTTTGTTGTTGGATTTTCATCTTTAGTGCTAGCAAAGCTTTAGGTCACTGACACCACCGAAACACCATTATTTTGTGTCTTGCGTTTTGCATCACGTTGCTTTGTATGAAACCGATAACCATTAATGACATAGCTAGAAAAACATCTTACAATTGTATTGGTCCTCTTGATAGCTCCTTAAGGTGGTCAGGTACATCATCCATCAAAGCACGATTTTTGAACCACTCAACGAAATCTTGTCCTTGACTCTTTGCTTTGCTCCACTTCTTTCTTTTTTTAACATTTGTAATTACGTTTTCATGCTCCCTACAATTGAAATTGCATTGTTAAAATGAATGTTAAATACTTTTAACATAATTAAAGCCAACAACCAATAGATTTACTTACCTAATGAATTCTTGAACTTCATCATGATTAAACAAGATGTAACGGTGGGCTTGACTCCTTAACTTGTATTCCAGAGAAATTACTTTTGCATTTCCAATAGAATGACCAATGCCAACTTCACAAGGATCACATCTATCACTATTCCTTGTCATTCTATTAAGCCTTGTTTCTACACCACCATGCAAATATCGTGAGCATAATGTTAAGCATTCCTCAACCAAGTATCCCTCAGCAATAGAACCTTCTGGTCGACTCTTGTTGCGAACATAACTCTTCAATTTAGCTAAATATCTTTCTGGAAAGTACATCCATCGAAATTGTACTGGCCCTCCTAATTTTATCTCATCCACTAGATGTATAGACAAATGAACCATTATATCAAAAAAACTAGGAGGAAAAATTGTCTCCAACTGGCAAAGTGTTTCAGTAATCTCTGATTGCAAGATATTAAGATCCCCCACGTCAATTACTTTTTGGCATAAGCAACGAAAAAAATGAACAAAGACGAATTAAAGGGTGGGAAACCTGGTTGGACATTGTGCTTCTCACAGCTACTTGTAGCAAATAATGTAGACTGAAATGTGCATCATGACTTTTGTAACCATAAATTTTCTTCTCAGCAACATGAACACATCTTGAGATGTTTGACGCACAACCATCCGGTATTTTTGCTTTCTTTAAAACACCACAGAAAATAGTCTTCTCATTCGGAGTCATGGAGAAACATGCTTTTGAGAACATTATATTTTTACCTTCATTCGTCTCTTTGGGATGAAGTTTCTTTCTAATGCCCATGTCTTGTAAGTCAAAACGAGCTTTTTCATGATCTTTTGTCTTCCCTGGGATATCCAACAAAGTCCCAATTATATTATCAAATATATTTTTCACTATATGCATCACATCAAGGTTATGGCACAAGCTATTGTGCTTTCAATATGACAACTCAAAAAAAATTGATTTTTTCTTCCAAGGACCATTGGTAAGTTTTTTTTTTCATCTTTCCAAAGACATTATTGAAGTTTTCTAATAATTCTAAGGTATCTTTCCCTTTCAACAAAGTTGGTGGAGGCCTGGATTTTTTTCTCCCATTAAAAGCCCTTGTATTTGATCTATATTCATGATCCATAGGCAAAAAAACACGATGATCCATATAACACATCTTTCGACTATACCTCAAATAAGTTGAATTAGTGTTATAATTGCAACAAGGACATGCTAATTTCCCTTTTGTACTCCACCCACTCAACATAGCATACCCAGGAAAATCACTGATAGTCCACAATAGAGCTACTTGCATTTGAAAAGTTTGATTTAGTGAAGAATCATATGTTTCTACTCCTGAATCCCACAATAACTTCAATTCCTCAATCAATGGTTGGAGGTACACATCAATGTTATTCCCGGGTGATTGCGGGCCAGGGATTAATAAAGATAGCATAGCATACTCATCCTTCATACACCACCAAGGTGGAAAGTTATATGGTATCAAAACCACATGCCAAGTACTGTGAGACACATTCATGGATCTAAAAGGATTAAATCCATCACTGGTCAATCCAAGCCTTATGTTTCATTAATCACTGGCAAAGTTAGGATGACATTTATCGAAGTCTTTCCACGCCTCTCCATCCGCGGGATGCCTTAACTTTCCATCCTTTGAACGCTCCTCTTCATGCCACCTTAATGAGCCAGTTGTCTTTGTTGGGATCGTTCGTACTCGGCTAGAGAGGGGGGTGTGAATAGCCGCCCCAAATCGTTCGCGTTTCTTTCTACAAACTAGGGTTAGCGCAGCGGAAATAAGAACAAGAAACGAAAACAAGAAGATCAAACCTCAACGCGTCGATGTAACGAGGTTCGGAGATAAACTCCTACTCCTCGGCGTGTCCGTAAGGTGGACGAGCTCTATCAATCCGTCGGTGGATGAGTCCCCGGAGAACCGGCTAATAATCACTCCTTCTGGGTGGAGAAACCTCGCCACAAAGTTTTGCAAAAGCAATACAAGAAGGAGTATACAGCAAGAAGCAAAATACAATACAACTGTAAAACCTTCGCTTACTTGCCTTCTCTTCGACTGGATGAAGCAGCAGCTTCAAGCGACGCCTACAACAGCAGGAAACCAGTCGTAGAAGCTCACACGAAGCTTCGGAACTCAACAAAGCTCAAGAGCACAACAGCAGCTCAGTAGAAAGAAAAGGAAAAGAGAGTAGCACAGAAGATGCCCTCGTCTTCTTATACCTGCGAAGAAGAAACAGCGAAGAAACTAGCCGTTGCGTCACAACGGCTAGAACCCTGATCGGTCTGCAGACCGATCAGGGAAGAAGCCTTTGCTTCTGTTCCGTCCCTGATCGGTCCATGGACCGATCAGGGAACCTCCTGATCGGTCCACAGACCGATCAGGGAACCTCCTGATCGTTGTCTGATCGGTCTCCAGACCGATCAGATAACCTACAGTAGGCTACTGGATGGTTACTGATCGGTCTGGTGACCGATCAGGCTATCCAGTGTATCACTGGATCGGTCTGCAGACCGATCCAAACTCCCCAGCCCTAAACCTCAGGCTTCTACACCAACATCCGGTCAACCTTGACCTGTTGGTTCATCATTCCTAGCATCTGGTCACTCCCTTGACCTGCTAGAATTCTCCGCCAAGTGTCCGGTCAATCCCTTTGACCTACTTGGACTTTCCTCAACACCAGATGTCCGATCATCCCTGATCCATCTGGATTTTCCCTTGCCTGGCTTCACTCACCCGGACTTTCACCTGGCTTTACTCACCAGGATTTCCACACTGCCTAACATCCCAGTTAGGACTTTCTCACTGCCTGGCTTCACTCACCAGGACTTTCCAACTGCCTAACATCCCAGTTAGGACTTTCCCACTGCCTGGCTTCACTCACCAGGACTTTCCACACTGCCTAACATCCCAGTTAGGACTTTCCCTCGTGCCAAGCTCCCTGCTTGGACTTCTCCGTGCCAAGTCTCCATACTTGGACTTTTCCAGTGCCAAGTCTCCATACTTGGACTTTTCCCGTGCCAAGTCTCCACACTTGGACTTTTCGCGTGCCAAGCTCCCTGCTTGGACTTTTCCAGTGCCAAGTTCCCTGCTTGGACTTTTTCCGTTGCCAAGTCTCCATACTTGGACTCTTTCCCGAATCAGGTCAACCAGGTCAACCTTGACCTACGGTTGCACCAATAATCTCCCAAACATCTATTCTTGTCCCATATCAAGAATACAACTTTTCCACGAGTGTCAAACATCAAAATACAACTCAACTAGGTCAACCTTGACCTAAGGTTGCACCAACAATCTTCCTAAGTCAAACATCAAAATACAACTCGAGTCAGGTCAACTCGAGTCAGGTCAACCAGGTCAACCTTGACTTAAGGTTGCACCAACAGTCTTTGAACACAAAAATAACCTTTGAAGCCTAGGAATCAAGGGGAAGTGTCTCAAAACTTTACCAGAAATTTTGTAAGTTTTCTTATTTTCCTCAAGTTGGCGATCTCCTTCAACATTCTCAATCCATCGTGGAGCTCCACAAACATGGCAAGAGGTGTCATTCTCGTGATCTTTCCAATATAGCATGCAGTCATTAGGGCAAGCATCAATCTTTTTATAATCAAGCCCCAAATCCCTTATCATGCCTCTAGTTTTGTTTAATGAATCGGGAATATTCAATTGAGGCATAGATTCTCTCAACAGCACTAATAAAGCATTGAAAGATGCATTACTCCAACCATAAAGGCACTTCAACAAATATAGTCGAATAATGAATGACAATTTAGTGAAGTTTTTGCAACCCGGGTACAACTCTTGCTTTGCATCTTCAAGTAGATTATAGAACTTTTTAGCATCTTCATTAGGGCCTTCGCCAACTCCATTTTCTTCTTGTGCCACATCTCTAAATTGTTCATACAATAGTCCATCAATATCATCAATTGCATCCTCTCTATCATCCATATCACCATTGAGATCCATCGGGTTTATTAGCCTCTCACCATGACGAACCCAAACATCATATCCTTTTTTAAATCCGTACCCAATTAAATGATCAAGCACCACTGCCCTTGTCCTCCAAAAAGCATTGTGGCATTTAGCACAAGGGCACAAAATCTCTACTCCTTGGGGGTTTCCTTTTGTGTACGCATAATTCAGAAAAACTTCAACACCATTAATGTATTCTGGGCTATATCTTGGTAATTTCATCCACGCCTTGTCCATCGGCTTCCTTAGGATAGCATCAAATAAAAAAGGATAAGGAATATTTACTTGTATGCCAATATGTAATGAAAAGCTATGACATTCTTAAAAGGCATGAATATGATGTTGAGTTAGATTCACCCACCAAAATAACATGAATGAGAGTCCATAAAAACATTCTTAAAAGGCATGAATATGATGTTGAGTTATATTTATTTTTCCAAATCATTTTTTGTCATGGCACCTTACTTGTTCCCTGGTCAAATGTGTTGTTGCAGTTAAAACCTAGAAAAACATATGTTATAACAAACATCTAAATTTAATGTGAAAGGGTTATATACTGTTCACTATGGAAACATAATTCAAAATTGAGGTTGGAAACTACAATCCTTGTGATTGAGTGGGTCTAAGCCACCAAAACTCAAGTGTTATAAATTATTTTGAATTTGGACCATCTTAACACTTCTGCATTTAGTCAAAGCTTAATAAGGAAAAATGAACCAACCAATTCAAAAATATTGGCATCAAACGAAGTCTAGCATTACTAGTAGTTCTAACAATTCCATTAACTTATTAATAGACAATAGAAACTATTATATCTTAATCTACCTCCCATGTTAGAGCATAGAAACAACCTGTCCAATTTTCTATGTAAAATATAAGATATCCCTAAATGCAATAATGAAAAGATGATTAATATATCAAAGATAACTCTCTAGACTAATCTTTAAATGAAATGATAATTGGATTAAACATGACAATTTCTAATGGAGATATCTTCAAAAACATAGTTGGTAAAAATATTCCAAAACAGACTATTTCAAAAGATGAAGTTGGCGACAATCTTCAAAAGAGATCATATAATTTACTTCCTTAACTTCCCTGTTAAATAATATCGCAGCTGGATTCCAAAGGTTTTGCAGACGTAAAGACAAAAGAAAGTAGAGATAAGGAAGTCAATGAAGTGTTAGTACAAGAGGTGAAATAGAGATACCAACAAGAGCACAGATTCCTCTGTACAAACATTAATATAAGCTGAAAGACATTAGTACTGAGATTCATGTGATTGGCCAAAGACAGTACAAATAACAATTGGGCAGCCTGATATTGAGTCTGTTTGGCTCAACAAGGTGAATGGCTTTTCTAGAGCATGGGATGTAGAGAGTAAAAGGAGCTCTTATTAATTATGTTGATGGTCAGCCAAGGGCATGGTGGGTTACAAGAACATACTGCGAGATGATTACATTCATCGAATAGCAAGCCTTTTATGAGAATTAAGTTCATGAGACATTTTGTTAGGACTGGCCTTAATTCACTCTCATGGTAGAGTAGGTATAAATTTCTTGTATTCTGCTCCATTTAAGATGTATAAAGAGTATTTAGTAAAATGTAATTTGTCATGATAGATTCGGTTAAAGTCATGATTGGATTAGACGTCTACATAAAAGGGTGAGACATATCAAAACCTTCAAGTTCCAATTGCTCTGTCCAAGTTGATCTTTAGGGGATGACGAGAAAGCACTTCCCTCAATATCACAAGAATACTCAATAATGATTTCTTATAGCAAGGAAGCTTTCTTATAGCAGGGAAGGGAATCTACCTTCCCCCTTTTACTTGAAAAGAAAAAATAATGCAAACAGTGAATAAAAAACATCTCCTAAGCGTTATATCAAACAATTATTGTGCACGTTACTACAACGAACGATCTGGCGATAATGAAGTAGAGATAATCAAGCAGAGACTAAAATTATAGTTAGATCAAGGGTGCAAGATTGCCACAGCATTTGCAATCAATAAATAGTAAAATTGAAACAACCTACGGACCTCGCACCTGCTTCAAGGCTACCCGTTGCCTTCTCAATCGGAACTCAAGCCGAAATCTATCTACTCTTTGTCTTCTCCCTCGTAAGGGATGCGATCAGGTCTCAGGACTGGGGCAAGCGGCCGGCTTGCTGTTTGTTAATCAGCTACTCCAAGTGAGCCCACATAAACTTGGATTGGTGTAACCGGGGGAGACGACGCTTGTGTCGGCGGGGTAGACAATGTAGGATCGAAAAGAATTTAGATATCTCCACAATTACATGATATTGTCCACTTTGGGCCTAAGCCCTCATGGTTTTGCTCTTGGGCTCTACCCAAAAGGCCTCATGCCAATGGAGATATCTTTTCTCTTATAAACCCATGATCTTTCCCATGTGTTTTCAATGTGGGACTATGTTTGCAACCTTGCAACCCCAACAATCCCCCCTCCAACAAAGGATCACAGACTTCTCACGTCCGATCCTCGACCCACCAGGTCTTCCTACCCCTCGGTCCACCCGACCTACTAGGACTTCATTGCCTAGTCGCAACTAGGACTTCTTGCCTGATGTCTGGTCCTCTTGATCCGAACATAGGAGCCCCACTTTCTTTGTTCGAGGTCAATATTATATCCACATGGCTCAATCAGATCATAACTCTTGTGCACAATCGGCGGTTAAACCTTCTGGCAGTCCGGGCTCTGATACCAATTGTAGGATCGAAAAGAATTTAGATATCTCCACAATTACATGATATTGTCCACTTTGGGCCTAAGCCCTCATGGTTTTTCTCTTGGGCTCTACCCAAAAGGCCTCATGCCAATGGAGATATCTTTTCTCTTATAAACCCATGATCTTTCCCATGTGTTTTCAATGTGGGACTATGTTTGCAACCTTGCAACCCCAACAGACAACAATTTTTGGAGGGTGCGTGGTGCGTGGTTGGGGGAAATGCGCGTGCAGGTAGGGAAACTTTAGGAGGGAAAAGAAAAAAAAAGTAGGGAGAAGAACAGGTCGGGCAAAAAAATGAGTAGGGAAATGCGTGCGCGGGTAGGGTTTATTTTAGAAAAGGAAAAATTAAAATAGAAATTTTATTTTAGAGAACGGTTATTAATCGTTGGAGAAAAATTAAAAAACACTGTTGCCTATGTTAGTTAGAGCCCTAGAGTCAATCATTTGATGATTGTATTATGGACTTGTTGTATCATATTCTTAAATAAATAAAGGCATTTGTTTTGGTTATTATACTTACTTGTATTGGTGCCAAATAAACTAAGTACAATAGCGTCCTTGAGTAGAAGGTTCTTACCTATATCAATCGATTGGTTGAATCGATAGTGAGATGATATAGGGAACACTACTCTTAATCATTCATAGTTGAGTATTATCATTCAGGGACAATGTTAATACAATAAGGCTAGCATGTAGGTCAACTCGATGACTTGATCTCACAAGTCATGGATATGGAGATATCAAGTTGACACATGGGTATGCATTGGAGAATGTATACTGAATGACCCTCCATGAGAAAGTATCATGGATCGTTATATGAGTGTCATATACTTTCTCATGTGGCTATTAGTATGACTATTAGTCCTTTGACCTGAAGTCACCATGGTTCCCTACATAAAGAGTTATGTACTTTGGTTTCGTCAAACGTCACCCGTAACTGGGTGGACTATAAAGGCGATTACTGGGTATGTAACAAATTATGCAGAGGGATGTGAGTGAAGTAGATGGGATCTATCCCTCCTATATGACGGGAGAGACATCGATATTCTTGATAGAGTGAGACCACGAAGTGCATGGCCATGCCCAAATGAGTCAATATGAGATATTGAGCTCATTTGATTGAGTGAGTCTACTTGGAGTTCAAGATTTAGATTGATTAGAGGATGACACGGTCTATGCCTCACATTAATCAATGTAGATGTCTAGGATAGAAGGACACTTGTCATATATTGTGAGGAGTCACAATTAGTAGTCACAAGGTGATGTTGGATCTCAACATTCTTGTAACTTGGGTAGTAATGATGTATTGCTAGATACCGCTCATTACTTATGGTCCTAAATGGGTTTAGGGACATTGCCAACGTTACAAGAACCTATTGGGTCACACACAAAGAACAAGTGGATGGAGATTAGGTTCATATGATGAACCAAGAGGATTAGATTCATGTGATGAATCAAATTGGATTAAGAATAATCCTAATTGGGCTAATTGAGTTGGACTCAAGTTGATTATATTCATGTGTTCAATGAGTCAAATTTAGATTATGACTCATTGAATCAATTTAATTAAATGAATTAGATTCATTATATTAAATTGGCTTGAATTAAATGGTTGGATTAGATCAACCATGAGAGAGATTAAGTCAAGTTTGACTTGACTTGAGAGGAAGAGGAAGAGTCAAGTTTGACTTGACTTTATGCCATATCATTTGTGACTTGGCATTAGGAGAACTAATGATGATGTTCCACATCATCACATGTGCCACCTCATGGGGGTTACAAATCTATTCTCTTTAATGACCACATTTAATGAGAATGGGGGTTACCTTTTTGGTTTTGAATGAGAATGAATTTTTCATTCACTCACATACACATCATCTTCTTCCTCAAGCTCTCTTTTTGCTCCTTCTCTTCTCTTGGTCATGGGTTTCAAGCAAGGGAGAAGAAAGGAGAGTGAGTCTAATCCAAGAAGAAAGGTTAGTGAAAGTCACATAGAGAGTTTTTAGAGGAGTGTGTTCTCTTCTTTTCTTTTCTTCTTCTTCCAATCCCATCCGAGAGCATCAAGAAGTGCTAGCACACTTGTGGTGTTCTCTTCACCATCCTTGTGTGTTAGAGAACACATCTTGTTCGTGTGGATACTTCTAGAGGATTGTCTACGTTGACAATCTTGAGATCCGGCACTTCCTTGGACGAGCGGGATTCGAAAAGGGCACGCATCAAGGGTAATTTTCTAAACATATAGATCTAAGAGTAGATCTAGTTAGTAAACTCGTACATGTAAAAGTTTGTTCTATACTCTTCGCACGGATCCGTTGGCTAGGGAGTTTCGGGGTTTCCGCGACGCGAAAAAACGGTTTTCGCGGCCCGAAAAATCCAACAGTGGTATCAGAGCCACATGCGAAGGTGTGTACGAGTTTATTTTGGTTTTTACAAAAAATAAATATTCTGTGAAGTTCTGTAATTTCATGATTTTTATAGTTTTAAAGGGTATTTTTCTCGTAGAAGCGAAGCACAAGTGTTTAGACACTTGTAGGCTTCGACTACCGAGATGATTTTTCCGTTACGACAATATTTCGACCCAAAACTTTTTGGGATAGCGGGCTAAGGCGCTGTAGGATCTCTTAGGAGCAACTCGCGATGGTTAGATCGTGGGTAGGAGTACTGCCCCTAACCCCGCAAGGGGATTTGCTCCGCGATTGCGCCCATAATCGCTAATCGGGACCGTCGGGAAAAATTTACTCATAAAATTATAAAAATTATAAAAAAAATTATAGAAAATTATGAAAAATATATAATTTAGAATTATATATTATTTTTGTGATAGTCATGACCCAAAAAGACCCAATATGATTGAATTTGTGTTGTAATTTATAATACGGCCTGCGTGTCGTCATGTGTTTGTGTGTGCTGTATTTGATACGCGACCTGCGCGTCGTGCCTCCCTATTTATATTCTGGTTGTAAATTAGATTTAGACTCGAATGTAACTCGAGTTTCAAAATTGTAATGTAAATTTTGAAGCGGTGGAAGGTCCACTCAAGACGGAGTTACAAGGAAGGCGCGAGCAACACAAGGTGGTCAAAAGGAAGGCACTTGAGAAGTTGTTGACCTTAGGTTGACCATCCGATCTTCTCATTGGCTTGAGAAGATCGTAGTAGGGTCATGACATAATCACAAAATTTAGTTAATTACTTGTGTATGTGATGCATGTTTAATTAAGTAATTAATTAGTGCCTAACGATTAAGATTAGATCTAAATCGTGCACAAGATGCACCCTTACGATTAGATTAGATCTACATCATGTATAAGATGCACCCTATCGATTAGATTAGATCTATATCGAGTATATGATACAACATCGACGTTTAGATTAGATCTAAATCACGTCAACTCTAATGCCTACCGTGTCGTGATACCTATCACTACATCGATCGCATGTGTTGTTGAATCTGCCAAAGCAGAGCAACAAATATTATCTTGGTAGGATACGGAGGGACAATCTTGGTCCCACCTATCAACGCATGGGTGAGTACAACTCAATTAGATTGAGTAACTAGTTAACTCGATTGGATCGAGTACAACTATAGGCATTCTTCCAACGGTTGGAAAGATAGGACATAAATCACATTTATATTAATTCTTGGGCGTATTAGCCAAAGCTAACTCAAGTTTTAATATAACTGCGGATAATGATTCTATATACAAGAGTTGCATAGAGATGTAATTGGTAATCGTTACCTACCGATCATACTAAATCTTGGGCGTATTAGCCAAAGATAATTCAAGGGTTAGTATGATGTGGATCTTGTCCCACATGAATTATAGAATTCAGTGGGAACATCATTTAGTTAAAGACCTAATTAAATGGTACAGGAATCTGAGAATAGTTCTCACTCAGGAACGTAAATTGTACGTTCTGGAGCATCCCATTCTGGAGGCACCTCCTACCACTGCCACGCGAGCTGAGAAAGATGCTTATAAGAAACATCAAGATGACGCATTAGATGTGTCCTGTCTTATGCTCGCGACCATGAACTCTAAACTTCAGAAGCAACATGAGTTGATAAGTGCTTATGATATGGTTGAACATCTTTGTCACCTATATCAAGGACAAGCAAGGCATTGGAAGAGGAACTCCAAAGAATACCTGGAAGATCTTAAGAAGAAGAGAAATAAGATTTCTACTTCAGGTATACATGTTATAGAAGTCAACCTCTCTATTTCTTTATCGTGGGTATTAGATACCGGATGTGTTTCGCACATTTGTACTAATGTACAAGCGCTGAGAAATGGCAGGGCATTGACGAAGGGTGAGGTAGACCTACGAGTAGGCAATGGAGCACGGATTGCTGCTATTGCTGTAGGAACTTACTATCTATCTCTACCCTCTGGGCTTGTACTAGAATTAGATGATTGTTGTTATGTGTCTACCTTGACTAAGAACATAATTTCAGTTTCTTGTTTGGACAAGAAAGGATTTTCGTTTACAATAAAGAATAAATGTTGTTCCATCTATTTAAACGATATGTTCTATTGTAGTGCACCTCTGATAAACGAACTCTATATTCTAGATCTTGAAAGCCCTATTTATAACATAAATACCAAGAGGTTCAAGTCAAATGACCTGAACCAAACCTATCTCTGGCACTGTCGCTTAGGTCATATAAATGACAAGCGCTTATCCTAGCTCCATAAGGATGGTTTGCTAGACTCATTTAATTTTGAATCTTATGAGACGTGCGAGTCATGCCTACTAGGCAAGATGACCAAGACACCCTTTAGTGGGCACAGCGAAAGAGCGACTGATTTGTTAGGACTTATACATAGTGATGTATGTGGCTCTTTCAATGTCGCGGCTAGAGGCGGTTATAGGTACTTCATCACATTTACTGATGACTTCAGTAGATATGGTTATGTGTACTTAATGACACATAAGTCAGAATCCTTTGAAAAGTTCAAAGAATTCAAGAATGAAGTACAGAACCAGCTTGGCAAGAGTATTAAGATACTTCGATCAGATCGAGGTGGAGAATACCTTAGCCATGAGTTTCGTGACTATCTAGCAGAGTGTGGGATCCTATCCTAACTCACTCCTCCTAGAACACCACAGTAGAATGGTGTATCCGAAAGGAGAAATCGTACCTTATTAGATATGGTACGGTCTATGATGAGTCACACAGATCTTCCGACATTCCTTTGGGGCTATGCTCTAGACACGGCAGCTTTTATACTCAACCGAGTTCCATCCAAGGCCGTGATAAAGACACCATATAGGATATGGACTGGGAGAGATGCCCAACTGTCTTTCATGAGGATTTGGGGATGTGAGGCCTACGTTAGACGTCAAGTCTCAGATAAATTAGGACCCAAATCCGACAAGTGCTACTTTATAAGATATCCCAAGGAAACTAAGGGATATTACTTCTACATTCTCAGTCAACACAAGATAGTTGTGGCAAAGACTGGAGTCTTTCTAGAAAGGGACTTTGTTTTTAGAAAGACTAGTGGGAGTACATTCGATCTTGAAGAAGTTCAAGATGTGGATTATAGCACTGAAGCCTCGATGGAAGTTGAACTAGAACCACAAAGTGTTATGGATGATGTTGTTCCACAAAGAGTTGAGGAACAACAACCAGTTCAAGTAGACATACCTTTTCGCAGGTATGATAGGGTACGTCGTCAGCCTGAGAGATACTCATTTCTCTTGTCTGACCATGATGACGTTGTGCTTATAGAGGATGAGCCTACCACCTATCAGGAAGCTGTGATGAGACCAGATTCTGAGAAATGGCTAGAAGCCATGAGATCTGAAATGGAATCCATGTACACCAACCAAGTATGGACTTTGGTTGATCCACCTGAAGGGCTAAAACCCATAGGGTGTAAGTGGGTCTTTAAGAGAAAGACTGACATGGATGGACTTATCTATAAGGGTCGCTTGGTAGCTAAAGGTTTCAAGCAGATTCATGGTATTGACTATGATGAAACCTTTTCACCAGTAGCGATGTTTAAGTCCATTCGGATCATGCTTGCTATTGCAGCTTACCACGATTACGAGATCTGGCAGATGGATGTCAAAACCACGTTTCTGAATGGAAACCTACTCGAGGATGTGTACATGACACAACCTGAGGGTTTTGTAGATCCAAAGCATACTAACAGAGTATGCAAGCTGCATAGGTCCATTTATGGACTAAAGCAAGCTTCTCAGAGCTGGAATCTTCGATTCGATGATGCAATCAAACAGTTTGGTTTCATCAAGAATGAAGATGAACCTTGTGTCTACAAGAAGGTTGTAGGGGGCATAGTTGTCTTCCTCATATTGTATGTGGATGACATACTGCTCATTGGGAAAGATATCCCTTTGCTACAGTCTGTCAAGACTTGGCTAGGGACATGTTTCTCAATGAAGGACTTAGGTGAAGCATCCCGCATTCTAGGGATACAGATGTATAGAGATAGATCTAAGAGATTGCTTGGCCTAAGTCAGAGTACATATATTGACAAGACACTCCTTCGGTTTTCCATGCAGAACTCCAAGAAGGGATTTCTGCTGATGTCACATGGCGTGAGTCTTTCGAAGACTCAGGGCCCCTCTTCTAGAGAGGAGAGAGACCGCATGGATCAGATCCCTTATGCTTCAGCCATAGGATATATCATGTACGCCATGCTATGTACTCGACCTGATGTCTCGTATGCTTTGAGCATGATGAGCAGATACCAGTCAGATCCAGGTGAAAGTCACTGGATAGCGGTCAAGAATATTCTTAAGTACTTAAGAAGGACTAAAGAATATTTCTTGATATATGGAGGCGATGACGAGCTAGCTGTAAAGGGTTACAGTGATGCTAGCTTCTAGACCGACCAGGATGATTATCGATCGCAGTCAGGGTTCGTGTTTTGCATAAATGGTGGTGCTGTGAGCTGGAAGAGTTCGAAGCAGGAAACAGTAGCTGATTCTACAACAGAGGTCGAGTACATTGCTGCATCAGAGGAAGCAAAGGAGGCAGTTTGGATCCGCAAGTTCATCACTGAACTTGGGGTGGTTCCTAGCATAGCTGACCCTATTGAGCTCTATTGTGACAATAATGGAGCTATAGCACAGGCTAAGGAACCTCACTCACACCAGCGGACCAAACACATACTACGGCGCTTCCATCTCATTCGAGAGATTATCGACAGAGGATATGTGAAGATTTGCAGAGTGCCTACCGAGGCTAACGTCGCAGATCCCTTGACCAAAGCTTTGGCACAGAGAAAGCATGATGGTCACACTAGGTCATTGGGGCTTAGAGCCTACACTGATTGGCACTAGTGCTAGTGGGAGATTGTTAGTTAGAGCCCTAGAGCCAATCATTTGATGATTGTATTATGGACTTGTTGTATCATATTCTTAAATAAATAAAGGCATTTGTTTTGGTTATTATACTTACTTGTATTGGTGCCAAATAAACTAAGTACAATAGCATCCTTGAGTAGAAGGTTCTTACCTATATCAATCGATTGGTTGAATCGATAGTGAGATGATATAGGGAACACTACTCTTAATCATTCCTAGTTGAGTATTATCATTCAGGGACAATGTTAATACAATAAGGCTAGCATGTAGGTCAACTCGATGACTTGATCTCACAAGTCATGGATATGGAGATATCAAGTTGACACATGAGTATGCATTGGAGAATGTATACTGAATGACCCGCCATGAGAAAGTATCATGGATCGTTATATGAGTGTCATATACTTTCTCATGTGCTATTAGTATGACTATTAGTCCTTTGACCTGAAGTCACCATGGTTCCCTACATAAGGAGTTATGTACTTTGGTTTCGTCAAACGTCATCCGTAACTGGGTGGACTATAAAGGTGATTACTGGGTATGTAACAAATTATGCAGAGGGATATGAGTGAAGTAGATGGGATCTATCCCTCCTATATGACGGGAGAGACATCGATATTCTTGATAGAGTGAGACCACGAAGTGCATGGCCATGCCCAAATGAGTCAATATGAATATTGAGCTCATTTGATTGAGTGAGTCTACTTGGAGTTCAAGATTTAGATTGATTAGAGGATGACACAGTCTATGCCTCACATTAATCAATCTAGATGTGTAGGATAGAAGGACACTTGTCATATATTGTAAGGAGTCACAATTAGTAGTCACAAGGTGATGTTGGATCTCAACATTCTTGTAACTTGGGTAGTAATGATGTATTGCTAGATACCGCTCATTACTTATGGTCCTAAATGGGTTTAGGGACATTGCCAACGTTACAAGAACCTATTGGGTCACACACAAAGAACAAGTGGATGGAGATTAGGTTCATATGATGAACCAAGAGGATTAGATTCATGTGATGAATCAAATTGGATTAAGAGTAATCCTAATTGGGCTAATTGAGTTGGACTCAAGTTGATTCATGTGTTCAATGAGTCAAATTTAGATTATGACTCATTGAATCAATTTAATTAAATGAATTAGATTCATTATATTAAATTGACTTGAATTAAATGGTTGGATTAGACCAACCATGAGAGAGATTAAGTCAAGTTTGACTTAACTTAAGAGGAAGAGGAAGAGTCAAGTTTGACTTCACTTTATGCCATATCATTTGTGACTTGGCATTAGGAGAACTAATGATGATGTGCCACCTCATGGGGGTTACAAATCTATTCTCTTTAATGACCACATTTAATGAGAATGGGGGTTACCTTTTTGGTTTTGAATGAGAATGAATTTTTCATTCACTCACATACACATCATCTTCTTCCTCAAGCTCTCTTTTTGCTCCTTCTCTTCTCTTGGTCATGGGTTTCAAGCAAGGGAGAAGAAAGGAGAGTGAGTCTAATCCAAGAAGAAAGGTTAGTGAAAGTCACATAGAGAGTTTTTAGAGGAGTGTGTTCTCTTCTTTTCTTTTCTTCTTCTTCCAATCCCATCCGAGAGCATCAAGAAGTGCTAGCACACTTGTGGTGTTCTCTTCTCCATCCTTGTGTGTTAGAGAACACATCTTGTTCGTGTGGATACTTCTAGAGGATTGTCTACGTTGATAATCTTGAGATCCGGCACTTCCTTGGATGAGCGGGATTCGAAAAGGGCACGCATCAAGGGTAATTTTCTAAACATATAGATCTAAGAGTAGATCTAGTTAGTAAACTCGTACATATAAAATTTTGTTCTATACTCTTCGCACGGATCCGTTGCCTTGGGAGTTTCGGGATTTCCGCGACGCGAAAAAACGATTTTCGCGGTCCGAAAAACCAACAGCCTAATGTATTTTAAGAGAACGGTTTTTAATCGTTGCAAAAAATTTTAAAAAAAAACCGTTGCCTAATGTATTTTAAAAGAACAGTTTTTAAACTGTTGCAATGAGAGGCGTTGCAAAAAATAAAGAATATTGTAGTTTAAACCGTTGCCTAATGTAGCGCAACAATATTTAAAAAAAAATATTAAAAACCGTTGCCTAATCTATTTAGTATAATTTTTTTTAATAAATGTATTTTAGAGAACGATTTTTAATCGTTGCATATTAAAAAAAATTATTAAACCAACACTATTAAAAACCGTTGCCTAATGTACTTTAAGAGAATGGTTTTTAAGCCGTTGCAATGAGAGGTGTTGCCAAAAATAAAAAAATGTTGTAGTGGTTTAAGCCTTATGCTCATTCCTGTTCTCGATGATTATCTGTCAAAAATGAAGCTTGCATTTGAGAAATGACAATTTTCTAGGTAACATTGTCGCAGATGAAAGCTGAGATCCTGTCGTGATTTAAGTTTTCAGGTGGGTACTAACATTTTTATTATGATTGCACTTACATCTTGACCTTTTTTATTACCCTGACACTTCAAGTCGATAGCATAGACCTCTACTAATCATGTGGAAACATTTTTAGCAATGGACATGTCAAATACTTATCTCCACACCTATGTTGCACATAAGTACTATAGTCTGGGCAACATCAGACCTCAACATTTGTTATTCTTGGAAGTTACCTTTTTTTTGGAATAACCATGGTTACCTGAATTGATGTTATAGACGTTTAGCATCAAGCTTGATTTATTTTGGGATGATGGCTATAGTTCACCTTTGCCAAGGTTTAGTTCTTTGAATAAAGTTGAGAATTAACAAAAGAGATAATAATGCTTTGGCTATATGGAAAACAGTTTCTGGTTGCATTTGCATATGTGTACTTCATCATATCCTATACTTTGTGTCATCATTAAGCAGTCAACCAGTATATAAAGTATATGTGTTCATATGAGGACAACATAGAGGTATATATGCAAGATAAATGATCTAGTTTATATTCAAATTAATGTGTTTATAAATTATTAATGAAAAGGATTGAGCTTTTCATATCTAAAGAAGATGAGACTAAGCAAAGTAGTGGTTAATTGCTGTAATAAAACAAGAAAGCCTCAAGCATGACAAGGGTATTTGATTTTGGAAACCTTGGTAACTAATGAGTTCTTTCAATTGAGAATCTCAAAATGCACTTGTACCTGGATAACAAGAAAACTATGAACCACAACTTATTTAAGAGTGTATGGAGTATTGGAGTGGCCATGAAGAAGCAATGGAATTAATAATGACCATTGTTAGATAGATTTCTTCCGCTAAGAAAATTTTAATGCCTTTGAAAAATAATTTTGTTTGTTTGTTTTAATTCACACAATGGTAGATGCAAGTTGCTTTTCTATGGATTGATTAGATTGAATGAATACTTATAGTCTATGACCATTGTTGATTTTAGTGAGTACATATTGAAAATTTGCTATGCAATAATCTTAATGCAGGGTTGGGGAAGGGTCTATTGTATACAATCTTATCCTGTTTTGCAAGAGATTATTTTCGAGATTCGAATCCGTGATCTCTAGATCATATGACAGTAATTTCATCGTTGCACCAAGACTCCCCTTCTAATTTTAAAATGATTTTTTGTATCTAGTTTTAAAATGTTTATATGGGCATCTTTAAGTTGTGTCTGGGTATGTAGAATTACTCTATGAGATCATGGTTGAAATCTCATATTGTCAAAATGTATCATTTTGATACATTACCAAAATTTGATATTACTCAACATAAGCAACGTCTCGTGTCACTGCATCAATCATGTCAACAAGTAACTCATAATGCAACACTCAATATCTTTTGGTATGCTACAACATGCATCAAGATGAATTGAAATAATATTATAAATTTTTATCTTGTTCATACAAAATAAAGTTAAAACCGTATCATTCTAAATGCAACCCAAATTCCAAACTTAAGTGTATTATTGTCTTATTTTCTTCTTTTTCGTCATCATCTCCTTTCTCCTTCCACCTTCAATTCTTCACCAACACCATATATATATCGAAATATCAGTATGATACTCAAAGGATATTGTCTTAGAGAAAGACTGAAATTATGGCTTGGTTTGAAATTTTGAACCTTAAGTGAGACTATCGTCAAATATTTAGTGCAATCATGATTTAGAGCTATATTTTCTATATGATTTTTTTTTTGAAACTGAAACTTTTATTATGGTTAGCAAATTAGTGGCTCACTGCATTGTCATGAACTATATGAATTATAGAAAAAGAATCAAGTCAAAATATTTGTTACTTCACTGCAATCTGCAGTTAAAATGAAAAGGTTCAGTAACTTAAATTCACTAGGGAAGATTTGTCTAAAAGTTTGTATAGGAAATTTGCATCAACTCACACTCTCATCTAAAATACAAGATGTTTTCCATTGTAATATTTGCATTATAATCTTATTGAATGGTTTTATAAGTTTGTGATAAATTTGATATGCATTTTATGCAGAATCCTTGCCAATCGACAGTCTGCACTCGCTCCAAAGAAAGAAAATCTCGCTACATGTCAGAACTTGAAAGGGAAGTTCAGACCCTTCAAACTGAGGCAACCACTCTCTCTGCATAACTGACGCTATTTCACGTCTGTCATTTCCTTATCACAAAGTCATGTTTATCCCAACTATAGGGTTGGGTATATGAATCTTATGCTCTATTGAGATCTATGGAAAGTCTATATTACAACTCATGTTTTATTTTCTATCATGTTTCACAACAATGTGACTGGAGCTTCAAATGATTCAAACAATTGTGAATGACAGTTCCTTTGTACTCCGATTATAGTCTTCTCTGTAGTTCCAGAATCCCATTAGATTTTTTTAGCTCATTTGTGACGTGTCAAATTCTTTAGCTCGTGGATTGCATTGCATAGAGTAAGATGGAGGATAAGTTGCTTGCTACGATCCTAAATAGTTGGAATTGATATGGCCTGTTGATGTTGATTGTGTATAAGTTACCAAACTGTGGTTTTGAGTCTAAATTATTTTGAACGTTATCTCACATATAAGTATTTCAAGAGAATTTTTTTTGAATAAAGATATCCTGGAATGCAGCTTATTTTAAGATTGTTAATGGTATTTTGATTTTAGAAAGATGTGTCGAATCTATGAATAAGAAGATATAATGTAAGTATCTCGAGTTAGTTTTGATGTTGATCAACCGAGTTAAGTTAGACTCGGTGTGCTTGATGCCTTGTGTTTGAGTATGTAGGAATTAAGGAATACAAGAAGTCGAGTGGAAGACACAGCGAGTTAGAAGGATGGCACGGGTAGGGAGCCAACAGACTCGGTGCATCCGAGGGACGATGAGCTATGAAAGAGTACATTGGTAGAGCAAGAAGGGCGTGTGAGGCACATCCGAGGGACAAGAAGCCGGGAGAAAGCATGCTCGAGGAGAAAGATAAAGTTGAGTTCAGGTGAGCTCGATTCTGGATGTACGAAACATCACCCAAGCAGCCAAAATGAAGAATGGTCAACTTCTGAGTTGACGATTCCAGGCGTCTGGAATGATTCTAGGCGCCCGCATTCTAGGCGTCTAGAAGCATTTCGAGCCCTTGGATTCATTCCACGTCACCGCAACTATTGCTCGCAGATGAAAGAAGGTTGAAGACCAAGCGTCCGAATCGCTTCCAAGCGTCTGTAATCGCGTTGAGGTAGAACTGTTGGCAGAGTCGTTGCCAATGCAAATAGAATTTCATTAACTCCAGGTGCCCAAATTGCCTCCAGGTGCCCGTGTTATGCCTCATACTTCTTCGACTAGTAGACTATAAATTGAGGTATTGTCCTCTAACTTTGTACAACACACTATGTATTTCAATTCTATAATTCAATTTTCAAGTTGGTACTCTCAACTGTGTAAGGGGTTTCTCCACCTCTAACCTTTGTCAAAGGAGGTGAGCTATCATTGCCTTGAATTAGCAACTTCTCCGATTGTAAACCAAGTAAATCTTAAGTCCCTACTTTCTATTTTTATGTTATTTATTAGCTAATTATAGTGTCATTGCTAAGTAGAAAGCAAGAGATTTGGAATTCTTATTTACATGTTATTCACCCTCCTCTAAGCGGTCCACCTATCCTAACATGTGATATCAGAGCCCAATCGCCTTAGAAGGACTAACAACCGACTAAATCAACAAGAATTGTCACAAAGTGGCAACACCATACCATCCACAAACTAATGGGCAAGTTGAGATCTCTAATCGAGAAATTAAGGTCATATTAGAGAAAACAGTCTCTACTTCATATAAAGATTGGTCATTGAAGTTAGATGATGTTTTATGGGTGTGTCGTACGGTTTACAAAACTCCAATTGGTATGACCCCATTTCGGCTAGTTTATGGAAAACTATGCCATCTTCCGGTAGAATTGGAACATAAAACTTACGGGGCAATTAAAAGGCTTAATATGAATCTCAGGGCAGCAGGAGAAAAAAGAAACCTTCAGTTAAATGAACTTGATGAATTAAGAATGGATGCTTACAAGCATGCCAAATCTTATAAAGAAAAAATAAAGAAATGACAAGATCAACATATATTATGCAGGGATTTCAAAGAAAGAGACATAGTCTTATTATTTAATTCAAAGTTAAAATTTTTTTCCAGGAAAGCTAAAATCATGATGGACAGACTCATTTAAAGTTAAAAAGGTTTATCCTTTCGGAGTAATGGATATTTGGAATGAAAAGCTCGAAATCATTAAGGTGAATGTTCAACGTTTAAAAGGATATGTCCATGGTATGCAGATAGAAGGGAATCAAAAGTTATACTTTTCTGAACCGCGCCCCTAGAATGAACTCATATTGGTCGAGCTAATGACCTTAAACAAGCGCTTCTTGGAAGGCAACCCAAGGGTTATTTTTAGTTAGGCTCAATTTTAGTTCTCTTTTTCATTTGTTAGTGTTTTTA
This sequence comes from Zingiber officinale, assembly GCF_018446385.1. NCBI lineage: Eukaryota > Viridiplantae > Streptophyta > Magnoliopsida > Zingiberales > Zingiberaceae > Zingiber > Zingiber officinale. Next base: position 127,840,886 of record NC_055987.1, read on the forward strand.
AACTTTGGTTATTTTTTGTTTTCAGGTTGTATATTGCTTCCATAAGTCAGCCATGATCATTTCATGGGCATGGAGGTGTTGGAGAAGTCGGAAAGGAGAACAGCCAGCGGTCGTGTACTCCACACGGCCGTGTGAAATAGACAGAAAAGGAGGAGCATCTGGTCATGTATCTCACACAGTCTGTGTGAGCTCACTTAAGAAGAAGATGGACAACGCCGTGTGATTTGACATGGTCGTGTGAAAGTTCTAGAGGAGAAGACGAAGGTGGTCGTGTGACACACACGATCGTGTGAGGCTAATAGTAAAGGAAAAGAACTCGGTTGTGTGACACACACACAGGCTGTGTGAGCTCAACCGAGAGGGAGACGACACTACCCGTGCCAATTGGCACGACCTTGTAGATCTGTGGAATATAAAGACCTGATCGTGTCTATAAAACACGGTTGTGTCAAGGTCGTGTCGGCCACACTCCCACGCAGAATCCTTTTTCTCTAACCTCTCATCTTCAACCTCTCTTCTTTTACTTTTTAGATCTAGATCTCCTACTCATTTTTTCTCTATAAACTAGATCTAGATCTAAATAGCAACTCTTCTCCTCCTTCCTCAAGATCTAATTCTCCTTCCTTAAGATCTTCTTTCTCAAGATCTATTTTCTTTTTCTCAAGATCTCATTTCTCCAATCAAGCACCTTACCCTCTCTTAACTATACATCATGTCTAATCTTCTTAAAAGGCTTCGAAAGAGAAGTGGTAGATCCAGTGGAGAAAAGGAACCATCAAGAGAAAAGGGTAAGGAAAAAGTCACAAAGGGCAAAGACAAGAGAATGACACATGAATATTGTCTTTAGAAATGATGATCATAAAGCTAGATTTAATATTCTTGTCGCAAGAAAGATTATGTGCACACGATATATGTACCCAAATGTTTTGGATATTTTAGGAATTAGATATGATATGGATTGGTTGATTAGTTCTCTTGATTGGGATGATATTATGTACACACATCTACCACGTATCCTTGAATTGTCTTTGAATTTTTAAGCTCACTAGATGTCCACTTCTCTAATGAAAATGATTATATTGGTAAAATCAATTGTAGATTAATGAATCAAGAATTTCAGTGGACATTTAGTGACTTTAATAGTTGTTTTGGCTTATCCACTAGTGGCTCTCGTAGGTTTGACCCTAGGTTTAATTGGAATAATTTTTGGAACTCAATTACCATATTGGATCAACCTTATGAGCCCTCTAGAGCTAAAGCTTCCCATATGCAAAACTCCATCTTTAGGTACTTACACCGAGTCATGAGTAAAATTGTCTTTGGTAGAGGGGAAAGTGATGGAGTTGTAAGGAAAGTGGAACTTTATACCCTTTAGACTATGCTGCATAAGATTGACTTTGATTCCGATTTTCATTTTCTGTAAAACCTAGTGAGAGCCGGGAAAGTAAACTCGGGGTTAATTGTCTTTGGTGATTTGGTTACCCAAATAGCTATAAATCTAGGTTGTGATCTAGACGAGGTAGAAATCATCCATGACAACAACATAATTGATATCGATGCATGTCTTGCTATGAAGATAATTTGCCGAGATGAGAATGGGTTTGCCTTTCTTAAGAGAGACGGTTTCCCATTGCCTCTTCCTTGTCCCGAGCGGATCTCAGTTCGTAACCCTGCTAATTGAGTGATCACCGATTCAGTTCCTGAGAATGTTCCCTCCTTGTCCGGATACACTGAGTCCTACCTTGAGCCCTCGTCATCTGGACACCTGCAGTCATCCAGACATCCGGAACCTACTAGACACTCTTTTGCCTATGGCACGAACCACTCCAAATTTGATTTTTTTGACTTTCACACTTCTTTGGATTCACTTCACGAAAAGCAAGAGGCCTTGTAACGACCCGCCTTCTACTACTAAGCTATAAGGCCGATCGTTACGTAATGCTGTGCTAAATTACTATTGCGAAAATCTGGATTGATTAAAATTTTGCTAAACTGATTACTGAAAAATCTGAACTTAATATTCTAGGTGTACCTAGGAGTTGTACACATGCTAGGGAAGATAATCTATGCCTCTCGAATGTTCTGCTAGCTGTAATCAGGCATTTCAATCGATCCATGGATCGATTGGGCTGTCGGATCGATCCCGTGATCGATCCCGCTTGATACTGGCACGGAAGAAGGCTCACTGATCGGTCGGCAGACCGATCAGTGAGCTTCGATACTCTCTGTTCGCCGACGCCAACTCTCTGTTCGCGACTGGATCGGTCAGCTGACCGATCCAGCGGCACAACCCAAACTCTGATCGGTCTGTAGACCGATCTGGGTTCTGATTTCGAATCAGAACCCTGATTGTAGCACTAGTTCGTGCCAAAATCTCATATAAGAGTTCTAAAATCAATGGAAATAAGTTCTAGCATCTATTAACTAGCATTCCAACATAATTACTAACAACTTAAACAAATCCTCCATGGTTTAAACATTCTAAGGTCTAAAAGTGCATAAAAGTACTTGAGAAAAGAAACTAAGTTCTTAATTTGCTAAACTCCCTAAGGATCTTCATTCCAGGTTCCTGCCACACACACCATCACTGCATTGACCTCCAGCTTCCTCTGCTAGTCCATCTTTCCTTTACCCTTATCTGCAGTATAAGGAAAAATAGTATCTGTAAGCTTTAAGCTTAGTAAGAAACCATCTACCTCACTAAAACATGCAACGATGCAAACATGTTTTTAAAGAATGCTATTTGAAAACATGCACTGAATTTGTTAAAGCATGGCATACTGGAGTTACATGGCATAAACACTGAAACATGGCATGCATAATAAAATCTAAGCATGGAGCTATCTCATGATATCAACTAGGAGAACTAAACTGAAACTGAAGCTAAAACTATATTCACATAACTAGGTTGCGAATTTGAAAGCTATTATCATAATAAGTGAAAATACATAATCATGCTGCTGTTTGGGCCCGGCAACTGTACGTGCTGTGCGCGCATCCCTAGCTAGACCCGGGTTTGCAAGTCCCGAATTTAGTAGGGTTACTAGGTTGTCTGAACCTAGGGACGACTGTGGGAGTCCAACCCAATGGATATCTGATCCTGTACAGTGCCACTGAAAATAAAATACTGATATAGCTGAATTTACTTATCTTGCTATTACTAGGTTATCTGAACCTAGTGCTAGGTTGTCTGAACCTAGAGGCGACTGTGGGAGCCCACCCATTGGACCGTAGTCCCATGAAAGCTGTAGTAAGGCTAACTAAGCTATTTTAAATGCTTCTATTGCATTTACTGAGCTATTAAAAAATGCCTAAGTTGCATTTTACTGAGCTAATCATTTAATCGAACATCTAGTGTGCTTAAACTCTCCCCTCTTTTAGGGAGACTACCTCTAGGCACCCGACAACATCTAAGACCTCCAACTGAAGGGGGAAAAACGTGTCCGGCCCATCTAAAGGTACTCACTAAATCCCTAAACCTGTGAGGAGGGTTAAATACACCCTATGTGTCGAAAAATCTGCAGATAACTAAACTAATGCATAGAAAACCACACGGAAGCTAGTTATACTGCAGGTGAGGGGTTTCTTACCTTCTATTCATAATTTCTTACGATTCTAATCGCTAGGTTTCCGAAGGAGACGATCCTTTCGGTGATCTTCTCGCGTCTATGCGTTCCTCTCGCGGAGGGGAGCGTCCTCGTGTCGAAGTCGTCGCCGGAAAGTGCTCTTAGGGCCCTAGGGAGAGAAACCCTAGGTTGTTCTTGTGGTTGGCGCCGAGAGAAGGAGAGGAGAAGGGGAGTCGGCGTGAGGTTAGGGTGAGGAGAAGCAAGTCACGTTAAAAGAGAAAACCAAATATAATTCCCTATTTATATTAAGTGGGTATTTCGGCCCAACTTAAACTTAAATATAAATGTTTCCCTTTCCTTTCAGCACGGCCCTGTTGGGTTCAACTGGTTACTAGACTTATACCTAAATCATAGGTCTCGGGTTCAATCCCCGCTTAGGCCGTTTTCGGTTTCTATTTGTTTTTGCTACTTCCGCTACTCTAAAAATTCTATAAAAATATCTAAAAATTTCAGAATAATTATAGAATATTTCTAAAATAGTTTTGCGAATTTTCGGGCATTACAGGCCTAACGCATAATGTTGGAGGGTCATTTTACTTTATCGGATGATCAGTATATAGAGGTGCAAGATCACTTTCAGTTCACGAGGAATTTGCAATGTCAGGTGGCCGAATTTATCCAAGATTATGACATTGATCAGGCTAGAATAAGAGAATTCATAGAGGCCATGAGCATTACTAGTCAACAAGTTGATGCCTTCTACGAATATTATAAGATCCTGAGTCAATCTCCGGACTTTCCTAGTTTTCCTTCTTGCCGACCACACAGACCTCCATTTCCTTGCCCACCATATTGATTTCATTGGGACGATGAAAAGTTTGAGTTTGGGGGTGTTTGCAACCTAAATTTTCTACTTTTTCTTTTGTTTATTTTACATTTTCTTTTACATTTTTAGCATTTTCATTTGTTCTACACTTTGTTTTTCTTTTAGTTTTTGTTTATCTCAGTTTTGACTGTCACTTGACTGTCTTTTGAAATATTTTGTGGCATATTGAGAACATCATTCCTCATTGCTGCTGACTTGTCTAAAAGCAAAAATTGGTTGCACGTTCATATCTTGATTCATGATGTTGTGGATATAATATACTATGTTTTGTTGGTTGCTACTTGGAAAACCTAGAGGTTCCACTGTACAAAAATTTTGTACAAAGGTCTGAACCTTTTCCTAGCTACCATGTGTTCTTTTAAATTAAATTTTGGATCGCCTGCGGAACTTAACACGTTTGATCCAAAACTTAATCTATTTGTTCTTTTAGGTTTTGACTTGGATCTCCTGTGGAACTTAACACGTTCGACCCAAATCACGTTAAGTTATTAATTCCATTAAATATTAATTTCCATAATTGGTTCCCAGTACTGACGTGGCGAGGCACACGGTCTTCTTGGATATGGGAGCAACCACCACCGACTAGACAAAACCTTTTATAGAAAGCTAATATTTAATTTCCTAAAATAACTTTAGGTTAACCAAAAAGAACAATCAAATCACAAGGAAAAGAAAAAACAAAAGAACACAACACCGAAAAACATATTCGAAATTCTAGAATTGTAAGCCTCTTGTATTTGGTATTATTTCCATAAATAACTAGTATGATGCGGAAAGAAAAATTACTAGTTATACCTTGTAGAAAAACCTCTTGATCTTCTACCGTATTCCTCTTCTAACCTCGGACGTTGTGTGGGCAACGATCTTCCGAGATGAGAAACCACCAAGCACCTTCTTCTTCTCCTAGCTAGGTTCGGCCAACACAAAGAAGCTTCACCAAGGACGAAGAACAAAACACCAACCAAGCTCCAAGGGATACAAGCTTTCTCTCCTTCTTCTTCTTCTTCTCCAAGTAGTATCCGGCCACCACAAGAACTCCAAGCAAGAGATAAGTTTCGGCCACCACAAAAGAGGAAGAAAGGAAGAGGATGGCCGGCCACAATAATTTTCTTCAAGGATGAATAATTTCGGCCACCACCAATGCTCCAAGGGATGCTAGAGATGAGACTTGCTTTCTCTCCTTCTTCTCCTTCCTTGATCCGGCCACAAACAAAAGCTCCACCAAGAAGATAGGTTTCGGCCAACAAGAGGAGAAGAGAGAAAGGGAAGGGCCGGCCACCACACCAAAGAAAAGAGGGAGAAAAATAATAGAGGTTGTTCACCATGAAGGCACCCCTACCCCTTCTTTTATATTCCTTGGCTTTGGCAAATAAGGAAATTTATTTATAATAAAATTTCCTTAACTTTCCTTGACAACAATTAATTAAGAAAAAATTAAATAAATTTTCCTAATTAATTGTATGTGGTCGGCCACCTCATGTAGAGCAATTAGGATAATTTTAATCAACAATTAAAACTTCCTTTTTTGTTTTTGGAAATTTTAAAAAATAAAATTTCCTTTTTAAAATTACTTCATGGTTGATAAAAAGAAATTTCTATAATTTTAATTTTCAACATGTGAATAATTTTTCAGAGAGAAAAAAAAATAAAATATCTTTCCAATCTACAAATAAGGAAAGAGATCTAATCTCTTTCTTTTAATCTTTTTGTAGATCTTTTTAAAGAGAGATATTTTAATTTTAATTCTCTGTAATAAATTATATCTTCCACATAATAAAAATTAAAATTAAAATTCTTTTTAATTTAATGGGGGTCGGCCACCAAAGCTTGGGTTCAAGCTAGGGTCGGCCACCCATGAACCAAGGCTTGGCCGGCCCTAGCTTGAACCACAAGCTAGCTTGGCCGGCCCCTTTCTCATGGGTATGAAGGTGGGTATAGGTGGGTATAGTACTCTATAAATAAGAGGCTACGATAGGGACCGAGAGGAGGAATTGGTTTTGGTCTCCCGATAAAATTAAGCATCCCGTGTTCGCCCCGAACACACAACTTAATTTTATCAATAATAATTCATTCCACTAGAGAACTATTATTGAACTACCGCACCAATCCCAAATTACATTTTGGGCTCCTTCTTATTATGAGTGTGTTAGTCTCCTATACCACTCAACTAATTGTGAGTTATTGACAACTCATTTAATTAATATCTTAGTCCAAGAGTAGTACCACTCAACCTTATTATCATGTCGGACTAAGTCCACCTGCAGGGTTTAACATGACAATACTTATGAGCTCCTCTTGAGGACATTATCAACCTAGTATCTCTAGGACACAGTTTCCTGTTATAATCAACAACACACACTATAAGTGATATCATTTCCCAACTTATCGGGCTTATTGATTTATCGAACTAAATCTCACCCATTGATAAATTAAAGAAATAAATATCAAATATATGTGCTTGTTATTATATTAGGATTAAGAGCACACACTTCCATAATAACCGAGGTCTTTGTTTCTTTATAAAGTCAGTATAAAAGAAACGACCTCAAATGGTCCTACTCAATACACTCTGAGTGTACTAGTGTAATTATACAGTCAAGATAAACTGATACCTAATTACACTACGACCTTCCAATGGTTTGTTCCTTTCCATTATGGTCGTGAGCTCCTGTTTATAATTTATAAGATACTGATGACATGATCCTCTGTGTGTGACACCACACACCATGTTATCTACAATATAAATTAATTGAACAACTACATTTATCATAAATGTAGACATTTGACCAATGTGATTCTTATTTCTAGATAAATGTTTATACCAAAAGCTAGGCTTTTAGTATACACTCTAACAATCTCCCACTTATACTAAAAGACTAAGCTGCTATATCTGCTGCCATACATTTGATTCCTAACCCTTCAACATGTCCATCAAAAGCTCTTGCCTTAAGGACCTCGGTGGAAGGATCTATAGGTCATCACCTGATGCAATCTAGGCAGCAACAACTTTTCCTCGTTTATACGATTTCTCGTATTGGGTGGTACTTCCGCTCTATTGTGTTTACTTGCCTTTATAGACTTATGGTTTCTTCGAGTTTGCTACTGCACCAATATTATTACAATAAATTATAATAATCTTTGGACAAACCAGAAATCATATCTAAGTCTATCTTGAGATTATTGAGTCATTCAGCTTTTATAGCTACCTCAGAGGCTTGCCATATACTAAGCTTCTATGGTGGAGTCCAGAAAAACACCTATGCTTATCACTTTTCCATAGTTATGACTTTACCTCCTAAAGTAAACACAAAACCCCGAGGTTGACTTATTATTGTCCCTATCCGATTGGAAGTCAAAATCCATGCAACCCACAAGGACCAAATTAACTGCCTTGTAAGCTAGCATATAATCTCTAGTGCCTCTAAGGTACTTCAATATATGCTTTACTGCAGTCCACTGTCCTTGTCCAGAGTTATTTTGATATCTGCCAACTATGCCCTTGGCAAAACAGATTTCTTATCTCGTGTATAGCATTCATTAGGCTTCCGACAGCCGAAGCATAAAGAACTGCCTTTATTTTCTTTATCTCCTTTGATGTCTACAGAGACATATCTTTAGATAAAGTTACTCCATCCTAAAAAGGTAAGAAACCTTTCTTGGAGTTTTGCATGCTTTAAAACGAGCAAGGATTTTTCCGATGTATGAAGCTTGGGATAAGTAAAATATTCTTTTCTTGCGATCCCTTATTACTTTTGATCTCAAGAATATATACATTCTCCCAAGTCCTTTATATCGAATTGTTTGGACAACCATACCCTTACTTCTGACAACATTTTGATATTGTTTCCAACTACCAAAAAAGTTATCTACGTATAGTACAAGAAATACCACCACGCTTCCATCACACCTTTTGTATACACAAGACTTATCCAGTTACTAAATGAATCCAAAGGTCTGGATTACTTTGATAAACTGGATGTTCCAAGACCTTTAAGCTTTGTATCAGTCCATAGACTGATTGAGCTTGCACACAAGATGCTCTTAGCCTTTTGCAATGAACCCTTCTGGTTGCTTTATATGGATGCTTTCTTCAAGACTTCCATTAAGGAATGTTGTCTTGACATCCACTTACCAAATAGATAAAAGAATCCAGATAGACTTAAGCATGGCTACCAGTGAAAAAGTTTCCTTTTTCATCTAGCCTTGCTTTGAAAGTTTCTACCTTCCTGTCTATCCCTCTTTTCCTATTATAGACCTTTTTATACCCAAAGGCTTTTATACCATTTGGTGGTTCTACAAGCTTCCAGATTTTATTAGAATACATATATTCTAATTATTTTATTCATTACTCTTTGCCAAGATGCTGCATCTTTATCTTAGAGTGCTTCGTCATATGTCCGGAGATCAGGTTCATGTCCTCCAGGGATCGAGTCCAAAAACTCTCCCAAATCATGAATCTTTTTAGGTTGCCTAACAACTCTCCCACTACGACAAGGCACTTTCTGCAATTGTGTATCATTTGTGATACGTGTTGCAGTTTCCTTGTGGTATCTCATCTTGTACAGTTGGTACTAGATTAGACATGTCTTTTATTATTTCCTTAAGAACAAGTTTTCTTATGGGCACATGGTTTATTACATAGTCCTTTTCTAAAAATCGGTCATTGATGCTAACAATGACCTTCTGATTTTTAAGACTATAAACTTACTTTCATTTCACTAGGATAACCCACAAACAAATGAATTCCTGTCCAACTTATCATTGTCTCTCTTCTGCATATGTGCTGGACTACCCGAATCCGAATATGCTTCGAAATAGGCTTACGCCTATTCAGCAATTCTATATGAGTAGAGAGTTCTGACTTTAGAAGGTACTATATTCACTCCTGTTTCCAGAGTATATCCTTAAAATGATTTTGATAATATTCTTAATAACTCATCAATCTACTTATTTCCATAAGAGTCCTATACCTTCCTTTTCCTACACCATTCTGTTGGAGTGTACCAGGTGCAGTTAGTTGGGATTGAATCCCTACTTCTGATAAATGACTCCTAAATTCTCCCAAGAGGTACTTGCCACTATGATCTTACCGTAGTGTCTTGATACTTTTACTTTGTCGTTTCTCCACATCAGCCTCGTACTCTTTGAACTAATCAAAGCACTTAGACTTGCGGCACATCAAGTAAATATATCCGTATCTCAAATAGTTGTCTATAAAATAGATGAAATATTTGAAACAACCTCTTGCCTGGATGCTCATAGGATCACACAAATCTGAACCAATTCCAATATATATTTGACTCCATACCCCTTAGACTTAAAAGCTTCTTGGTTATTTTTCCTTTCAAGTAAGATTCGTATGTTGGAAAGATTTCCACTACTAATGAACCCAAAAGTTCATCAGCTACCAATGAATCCTACTCAAGTTAATATAACCTAGCCTTAGAAGCCAAAGATATAATTGGTTCATTTTCGAAAGTTACTTTCTCTTAAAGTTAGAAGATGTGTTACTAATTTCCATTTGTTGCATCGTGGGAGTTATTGGATTATAAATTGTCAACCATCATACCAGAATAGATAACTTCCCTATTTTTCTTGATAACAACTTTGTTATCAAAATAGACACAATATCTATAATAGTTTAGAAACTGAAATCAGGTTCTTTCTAAACTTGGTACGTAAAGGCAATTACTTAAAATCCATATTTTATTCTTATCAAAGGATAAACATCTCCCACTGCAATAGCTACCACTTTTACAGTAGTGCCCATGTGGACGGTGATTTACCTTTCATTTAGTTGTCGGGTTTCCTGGAACCCTGCAATGAATTGCCGACATGATTAATGGCATCTTGTATCTACACTCCAGGTTCTGGTAGATAACACCACTAGACATGTTTCAACTAATGAATTAAATACACCTAAATTGTTCTTAGTTCTAAGAAGACAGTCTACCTTAATGTCCAAGTCCTATTTCCAATCATTACAATTGGGACTACTAAGTCTTTTTCTATAGTATGACTATTAGGGATTGACAAACATCCTAAGAATTACAAAAATATTTGGTCAAGATCAACTCCTTAAAATCTCCATAAATTTTGCGTATACAAAATCGAAGAGGAGATTTTATTCATTAATTTTATTATCTCGTCAACTTTACTTTATGACGAATAAAATTAATAGTTGATCTGTCTTTGATCAAATATTTGGTCAAAACTCTTTGAATTTAAAATAACATTGATTCCTCAAACAATATTATTTAAATTCACCAACACCTCAAACACCGTGAATTTTGCATGCCACGTTAGTGTGGACGTATACCAATTCATCATTTGTAAGAGGAGGGTTTTACCCATTGACTATCTTGTCAATATAACCTTTTGACAAATAAAATTACCTCAAACACTATGAATCTTGTATGCCACGTTAGTGTGGACGTATACAAATTCAAACATTTGTAAGAGGGGTTTATTAATTTTATTATATTGCCAATCTAGTTTTATGACAAATCAATAGTTGGTTTCCCTTTGGTCACACAAGTGATAGTAGTGACTCCGTTGGGAGGATACTATTAAATGTGTCTAAGTGTATACCATTACTTAACACTAAGTCCATTAATAAGATTATGCCCTTCCTTGGGGAAGATCACACGCTCTTAATTAACTTCCTATAGTCATCCAAAATGGAAGTCTGTTCTAGTGATCCACAAACAAGCTCATCCGTTATGGAGGAAGGCACTCGAGCCAACGCAAGCTTGTTTGCATCACTTACAAACCAGTAATGGAGACCATGGGGTTTACTTAAAATTCCTCTCCCACTTAGTTATTTATAAATGAGGAATTTTAACTATGCTAGCCTACTAAATATGTAAACCAACATGCACATACATAATATAAAAGCAATAAATAGAAAATCTAATTTTTAACTATTATGGCTTTTATCTCTAGTTATCCTCCGTGTGTTGTCATCCCAAGCTGCTGCCATATTTGGCCACCGGGACTACTGTCGCATCCATCTTGCTCCTAGTTCCACTGCGCCTCTGGTCCTTAGAAGGTTCCACGCTTTGCAAGATTCGATCCATGACATAAATAGAATTTTACATTTTGATCCTATATTCCATAAAAGGAATGTACATGTATCTAGATCAAAATAAAATCCTAATCAAACTAAATACAGCTCCTCCTGTATTTTATAATACAATCATGCACACACATATAAATGCCCTTGACATGTCCAAGGTCCAATCACACACATAATAACTAAAAGCCATAATAGTTGGATCCTGCATCCACAAAGTTAGCACATCCTACTATTAACCTGCCTAAATTATGTATGACATGTGCATAATTAAACTAATACCAAATACACAGAGGCAAAACCCTAGCTCTGATACCAATTGTTGGTTGCTACTCGGAAAACCTAGAGGTTCCACTGTACAAAAATTTTGTACAAAGGTCTGAACCTTTTCCTAGCTACCATGTGTTCTTTTAAATTAAATTTTGGATCGCCTGCGGAACTTAACACGTTTGATCCAAAACTTAATCTATTCGTTCTTTTAGGTTTTGACTTGGGTCTCCTGCGGAACTTAACACGTTCGACCCAAATCACCTTAAGTTATTAATTCCATTAAATATTAATTTCCATAATTGGTTCCCAGTACTGACGTGGCGAGGCACACGGCCTTCTTGGATATGGGAGCAACCACCACCGACTAGACAAAACCTTTTATAGAAAGCTAATATTTAATTTCCTAAAATAACTTTAGGTTAACCGAAAAGAACAATCAAATCACAAGGAAAAGAAAAAACAAAAGAACACAACATCGAAAAACATATTCGAAATTCTAGAATCGTAAGCCTCTTGTATTTGGTATTATTTCCATAAATAACTAGTATGATGCGGAAAGAAAAATTACTAGTTATACCTTGTAGAAAACCTCTTGATCTTCTACCGTATTCCTCTTCTAACCTCGGACGTTGTGTGGGCAACGATCTTCCGAGATGAGAAACCACCAAGCACCTTCTTCTTCTCCTAGCTAGGTTCGGCCAACACAAAGAAGCTTCACCAAGGACGAAGAACAAAACACCAACCAAGCTCCAAGGGATACAAGCTTTCTCTCCTCCTTCTTCTTCTTCTCCAAGTAGTATCCGGCCACCACAAGAACTCCAAGCAAGAGATAAGTTTCGGCCACCACAAAAGAGGAAGAAAGGAAGAGGATGGCCGGCCACAATAATTTTCTTCAAGGATGAATAATTTCGGCCACCACCAATGCTCCAAGGGATGCTAGAGATGAGACTTGCTTTCTCTCCTTCTTCTCCTTCCTTGATCCGGCCACAAACAAAAGCTCCACCAAGAAGATAGGTTTCGGCCAACAAGAGGAGAAGAGAGAAAGGGAAGGGCCGGCCACCATACCAAAGAAAAGAGGGAGAAAAATAATAGAGGTTGTTCACCATGAAGGCACCCCTACCCCTTCTTTTATATTCCTTGGCTTTGGAAAATAAGGAAATTTATTTATAATAAAATTTCCTTAACTTTCCTTGACAACAATTAATTAAGAAAAAATTAAATAAATTTTCCTAATTAATTGTATGTGGCCGGCCACCTCATGTAGAGCAATTAGGATAATTTTAATCAACAATTAAAACTTTCTTTTTTGTCTTTGGAAATTTTAAAAAATAAAATTTCCTTTTTAAAACCCCTTCATGGTTGATAAAAAGAAATTTCTATAATTTTAATTTTCAACATGTGAATAATTTTTCAGAGAGAAAAAAAAATATAATATCTTTCCAATCTACAAATAAGGAAAGAGATCTAATCTCTTTCTTTTAATCTTTTTGTAGATCTTTTTAAAGAGAGATATTTTAATTTTAATTCTCTGTAATAAATTATATCTTCCACATAATAAAAATTAAAATTAAAATTCTTTTAAATTTAATGGGGGTCGGCCACCTAAGCTTGGGTTCAAGCTAGGGCCGGCCACCCATGAACCAAGGCTTGGCCGTCCCTAGCTTGAACCACAAGCTAGCTTGGCCGGCCCCTTTCTCATGGGTATGAAGGTGGGTATAGGTGGGTATAGTACTCTATAAATAAGAGGCTATGATAGGGACCGCGAGGAGGAATTGGTTTTGGTCTCGTGTTCGCCCCGAACACACAACTTAATGTTATCAATAATAATTCATTCCACTAGAGAACTATTATTGAACTACCGCACCAATCCCAAATTACATTTTTGGGCTCCTTCTTATTATGTGTGTGTTAGTCTCTCTGTGTTTAAGATATCGAATGTCCACTAATTAAGTGAGTTACTGACAACTCATTTAATTAATATCTTAGTCCAAGAGTAGTACCACTCAACCATATTATCATGTCGGACTAAGTCCACCTGCAGGGTTTAACATGACAATACTTATGAGCTCCTCTTGAGGACATTATCAACCTACTATCTCTAGGACACAGTTTCCTTTTATAATCAACAACACACACTATAAGTGATACCATTTCCCAACTTATCGGGCTTATTGATTTATCGAACTAAATCTCACCCATTGATAAATTAAAGAAATAAATATCAAATATATGTGCTTGTTATTATATTAGGATTAAGAGCACACACTTCCATAATAACCGAGGTCTTTGTTTCTTTATAAAGTCAGTATAAAAGAAACGACCTCAAATGGTCCTACTCAATACACTCTGAGTGTACTAGTATAATTATACAGTCAAGATAAACTGATACCTAATTACACTATGACCTTCCAATGGTTTGTTCCTTTCCATTATGGTCGTGAGCTACTGTTTATAATTTATAAGATACTGATAACATGATCCTCTGTGTGTGACACCACACACCATGTTATCTACAATATAAATTAATTGAACAACTACATTTATCATAAATGTAGACATTTGACCAATGTGATTCTTATTTCTAGATAAATGCTTATACCAAAAGCTAGGCTTTTAGTATACACTCTAACATATTTAGTGTACCTATTTTCCCTATCTCAAGTAGCATGATATGAGCTAAGTATTGTACGGAAACAAATTTGAGTTTTGGCTTAATCTTAAGGATCTTATTCTCACTTTACTTGAGCTTGAATGATTGATATCATTGGGATAGTCATGATTCATCTTATTTGTTTAGTACTTAGTTCTTATGGTGATTTCTCGAACTACATTTTGGTTACTAGATGATGCTCGAATCATGTAAGTGTTGGAGTGTATACTGAAAGCCTAAGCTTTGTAAACATTCATTATGAATAAAGAATCACATTTGGTCAAATTGTCTACATTTAGTTGTAGTTGTTCAATTAATTTATACTGTAGATAACATAGTATGTGGTGCCACATGCAGAAGATGATGTTATCAGTACCTTATAAATTATAAACAGTAGCTCACGACTAAAATGGAAAGAAACAAACCATTAGAAGGTCGTAGTGTAATTAGGTATCAGTTTATCTTGACTGTATAATTACACTAGTACACTCAGAGTGTATTGAGTAGGACCATTTGAGGTCGTTTCTTTTATACTGACTTTATAAAGGAACAAAGACCTCAGTTGTTATGGAAGTGTGTGCTCTTAATCCTAATATAATAACAAACACATATATTTGATATTTATTTCTTTAATTTATCAATGGGTGAGATTTAGTTCGATGAATCAATAAGCCCGATAAGTTGGGAAATGGTATCACTTATAGTGTGTGTTGTTGATTATAGAAGGAAACTGTGTCCTTGAGATACTAGGTTGATAATGTCCTCAAGAGGAGCTCATAAGGATTGTCATGTTAAACCTCGCAGTGGACTTAGTCCGACATGATGATAAGGTTGAGTGGTACTACGGACTAAGATATTAATTAAATGAGTTGTCGAACTCACTTAATTAGTGGACATTCGATATCTTAAACATGTGGAGACTAACACACTCATAATAAGAAGGAGCCCAAAATATAATTTGGGATTGTAGTTCAATAATAGTTCTCTAGTGGAATGAATTATTATTGATAAAATTATATTGTGTGTTCGGGGGATGCTTAATTTTATCGAGACCAAACCAATTCCTCCTCTCGGTCCCTATCGTAGCCTCTTATTTATAGAGTACTATACCCACCTATACCCACCTTCTATACCCACAAATAGGGGGTCGGCCAAGCTAGTTTGGGAACCAAGCTAGGGCCGGCCTAGGTATAAATTGGGGTGGCCGGCCCTTGCTTGAACCCAAGCTAGAGGGGCCGGCCAAATTAAATTAAAAAGGAATTTTAATTTTAATTTTTATTATGTGGAAGATATAATTTATTAAAGAGAATTAAAATTAAAATATCTCTCTTGTAAAAGATCTACAAAAGATTAAAGAAAGAGATTAAATCTCTTTCCTTATTTGTAGATTGGTGAGATATTTTATTTTCTCTTTAAAAAATTATTCACATGTTGTTAAATTAAAATTATAGAAATTTCCTTTTATCAACCATGAAGAGATTTTTTGAAGAGAAATTTTATTTTTAAAATTTCCGGAAACAAATTAGGAAGTTTTAATTTGTTGATTAAAACTTGTCTAATTTATTTGTTTGATGTGGCTGGCCATTAGAGATTAATTGGGGAAATTTTATTTTATTTTTCTCAATTAAATCATGTCAAGGGAATTGAGGTAATTTTATTGTAAATAAATTTCCTAATTTGCCTAGGCCAAGGAATATAAAAGAAGGGGTGAGGGTGCCTTCATAAGATACATCCTCTATTATTTTCTCTCCCTCTTTTATTCCTTGGAGTGGTCGGCCATCCTCTTCCTCTCTTCCTCTTTGTGGTGGCCGAAACTCTCAAAGGCTTGGAGCTCTTGTGGCGGCCGGATACTACTTGGAGAAGAAGAAGAAGAAGAAGAAGGAGAGAAAGCTAGCATCTCTTGGAGCTTGGTTGGTGTTTTGTTCTTCATTCTTGGTTAAGCTTTTTGTGGCCGAACCTAGCTAGGAGGAGAAGAAAGTGGTTGGTGGTTTCTCATCTCGGAAGATCGTTGCCCACACAACGTCCGAGGTTAGAAGAGGAATACGGTAGAAGATCAAGAGGTCTTTCTAAAAGGTATAACTAGTAATTTTTCTTTCCGCATCATACTAGTTATTTTTGGAAATAATACCAAATACAAGAGGCTTACATTTTAGTATTTCGAATATGTTTTTCGATGTTGTGTTCTTTTGTTTTTTTCTTTTCCTTGTTATTTGATTGTTCTTTTCGGTTAACCTAAAGTTATTTTAGGAAATTAAATATTAGCTTTCTATAAAAGGTTTTGTCTAGTCGGTGGTGGTTGCTCTCATATCCAAGAAGGCCATGTGCCTCGCCACGTCAGTACTGGGAACCGATTATGGAAATTAATATTTAATGGAATTAATAACTTAAGGTGATTTGGGTCGAACGTGTTAAGTTCCGCAGGAGATCCAAGTCAAAACCTAAAAGAACAAATAGATTAAGTTTTGGATCAAATGTGTTAAGTTCCGCAGGTGATCCAAAATTTAATTTAAAAGAACACATGGTAGCTAGGAAAAGGTTCAGACATTTGTACAAAATTTTTGTACAGTGGAACCTCTAGGCTTTCCGAGTAGCAACCAACAATTGGTATCAGAGCTAGGGTTTTGCCTCTGTGTATTTGGTATTAGTTTAATTATGCACATGTCATACATAATTTAGGCAGGATAATAGTAGGATGTGCTAACTTTGTGGATGCAGGATCCAACTATTATGGCTTTTAGTTATTATGTGTGTGATTGGACCCTTGGACATGTCAAGGGCATTTATATGTGTGTGCATGATTGTATTATAAAATACAGCAGGAGCTGTATTTAGTTTTATTAGGATTTTATTTTTGATCTAGATACATGTACATTCCTTTTATGGAATATAGGATCAAAATGTAAAATTCTATTTATGTCATGGATCGAATCTTGCAAAGCGTGGAACCTTCTAAGGACCAGAGGCGCATGGAACTAGGAGCAAGATGGATGCTACAGCAGTGGCCAAATATGGCAGCAGCTTGGGATGACAAGACACGGAGGATAACTAGAGATAAAGCCATAATAGTTGAAAATTAGATTTTCTATTTATTGCTTTTATATTGTGTTATGTGTGCATGTTGGTTTACATATTTAGTAGGCTAGCATAGTTAAAATTCCTCATTTATAAATAACTAAGTGGGAGAGGGATTTTTAAGTAAATCTCATGGTCTCCATTACTGGTTTGTAAGTGATGCAAACAAGCTTGCGCGTTGGCTCTGAGTGCCTTCCTCCATAACGGATGAGCTTGTTTGTGGATCACTAGAACAGACTTCCATTTTTGGATGACTATAGGAAGTTAATTAAGAGCGTGTGATCTTCCCCAACGGAAGGAGCATAATCTTATTAATGGACTTAGTGTCAAGTAATGGTATACACTTAGACACATTTAATAGTATCCTCCCCAACGGAGTCACTACTATCACTTGTGTGACCAAAGGGAAACCAACTATTGATTTGTCATAAAACTAGATTGGCAATATAATAAAATTAATAAACCCCTCTTACAAATGTTTGAATTTGTATACGTCCACACTAATGTGGCATACAAAATTCATGGTGTTTGAGATAATTTTATTTGTCAAAAAGTTATATTGACAAGATAGTCAATGGGTAAAACCCTCCTCTTACAAATGATGAATTTGTATGTGTCCACACTAACGTGGCATGTAAAATTCACGGTGTTTGAGGTGTTGGTGAATTTAAATAATATTGTTTGAGGAATCAATGTTATTTTAATTTCAAAGAGTTTTGACCAAATATTTGATCAAAGACAGATCAACTATTAATTTTATTCGTCATAAAGTAAAGTTGACGAGATAATAAAATTAATGAATAAAATCTCCTCTTCGATTTTGTATACACAAAATTCATGGAGATTTTAAGGAGTTGATCTTGACCAAATATTTTTGTGATTCTTAGGATGTTTGTCAATCCCTAGTAGTCATACTATAGAAAAAGACTTAGTAGTCCCAATTGTAATGATTGGAAATAGGACTTGGACATTAAGGTAGACTGTCTTCTTAGAACTAAGAACAATTTAGGTGTATTTAATTCACTAGTTGAAACATGTCTAGTGGTGTTATCTACCAGAACCTGGAGTGTAGATACAAGATGTCATTAATCATGTCTGTAATTCATTGCAGGGTTCCAGGAAACCCGACAACTAAATGAAAGGTAAATCACCGTCCACATGGGCACTACTGTAAAAGTGGTAGCTGTTGCAGTGGGAGATGTTTATCTTTTGATAAGAATAAAATATGGATTTTAAGTAATTGTCTTTACGTACCAAGTTTAGAAAGAACCTGATTTCAGTTTCTAAACTATTATAGATATTGTGTCTATTTTGATAACAAAATTGTTATCAAGAAAAATAGGGAAGTTATCTATTCTGGTATGATGGTTGACAATTTATAATCCAATAACTCCCACGATGCAACACATCTTCTAATTTTAAGAGAAAGCAACCTTTGGAAATGAACCAATTATATCTTTGACATCTAAAGCTAGGTTATACTTGAGTAGGATTCATTGGTAGCTGATGAACTTTTGGGTTCATTAGTAGTGGAAATCTTTCCAACCTGCGAGTCTTACTTGGAAGGAAAATAACCAAGAAGCTTTTAAGTCCAAGGGGTATGGAGTCAAAGATATGTTGAAAACGGTTCATTCTGATTTGTGTGATCCTATGACTATCCAGACAAGAGGTAGTATTGAATATTTTGTCTATTTTATAGACAACTATTCAAGATACAAATAAATTTACTTAATGTACCGCAAGACTAAGTACTTTGATTAGTTCAAAGAGTACAAGGTTGATGCGGAGAAATGTTAAAGTAAAAAGTCACTATGGAAGATCGTAGTGGCAAGTACCTCTTGAGAGATTTTAGGAGTCACTTATCAGTAGTTGGATTTCAATCCCAACTAACTGCATCTGGTACACCCCAACAGAATGGTGTAGTAGAAAGAAGGTAAAGGACTCTTATGGAATAATTAGATAGATGATGAGTTATTCAGAAAATTACCAAATTTGTTTTAAGGATAAACTCTGAAAATGAAAGTGAACATAGTACCTTCCAAGTTAGAACTCTCTACTCATATAGAATTGCTGAATAGGTGAAAACCTATTTTGAAGCATATTCGGATTCGAGAAATCCAGCACATATGTTAAAGAGAGACAATGATAAGTTGGATAGGAGTTCACTTGTTTGTAAGTTATCCTAGATAAACAAAAGTAGGTTTATAGTCTTAAAAATCAGAAGGTCATTGTTAGCATCAATGACTGATTTTTAGAAAAGGACTATATAATGAACCACGTGCTCATAAGTAAATTTGTTCTTAAGGAAATAATAAAGGACATGTCTAACCTAGTACCAACTGTACAAGATGAGATACCACAAGAAAACTGCAACACGTATCACAAATAATACACAATTACAGAAAGTGTCTTGTCGTAGTGGGAGGGTTGTTAGGCAACCTAAATAGGTTCATATTTTGGGAGAGGTTTTGGATTCGATCCCTGGAGGACATGAACCTAATCTCCGGTCATATGATAAAGTACTCCAAGATAAAGATGCAAGCATCTTGGCAAAGAGTAATGAATAACAGAATTAGAATATATGTATTCTAATAAAATCTGGAAGCTTGTAGAACCACCAAATGGTGTAAAAGCCTTTGGGTGTAAAAAGGTCAATAATAGGAAAAGAGGGATAGAAAGGAAGGTAGTAACTTTCAAAGCAAGGCTTGATGAAAAAGGAAACTTTTTCACTGGTAGCCATGCTTAAGTCTATCCGGATTCTTTTATCTATTTGGCAAGTGGATGTCAAGACAACATTCCTTAATGGAAGTCTTGATGAAATCATCCATATAAAGCAACCAGAAGGGTTCATTGCAAAGGGCTAAGAACATCTTGTGTGCAGGCTCAATCAGTCTATGGCAAAGCTTCAAGGTCTTGGAACATCCGGTTTATCAAAGTAATCCAGACCTATGGATTTATTGAGTAAACGGATAAGTTTTGTGTATACAAAAGGTGTGATGGAAACGTGGTGGTATTTCTTGTACCATACGTAGATAACATTTTTGGTAGTTGGAAACAATATCAAAATGTTGTCAGAAGTTAGGGTATGGTTGTCCAAATAATTCGATATAAAAGACTTGGGAGAATGTATATATTTTTGAGATCAAAGTAATAAGGGATCGAAAGAGAAAAAAATATTTTACTTATCCCAAGCTTGATACATCGGAAAATCCTTGCTCGTTTTAAGCATGCAAAACTCCTCGACAGGTTTCTTACCTTTTAAGCATGGAGTGTCTTTATCTAAAGAGATGTCTCCGATGACATCAAAGGAGATTGAGGACATGTAGGCAGTTCTTTATGCTTCGGCAGTTAGACAACCTAATGTATGCTATGCACGAGATCAGAAATCTGTTTTGCCAAGGGCATAGTTAGCAGATATCAAAGTAACCCTAGACAAGGGCATTGGACTGCAGTAAAGCATATATTAAAGTACCTTAGAGGCGCTAGAGATTATATGCTAGCTTACAAGGCAGTTAATTTGGTCCCTGTGGGTTACACGAATTTTGACTTCCAATCGGATAAGGACAATAATAAGTCAACCTCGGGGTTTTGTGTTTACTTTAGGAGGTAAAGTCATAACTATGGAAAAGTGATAAGCATAGGTGTTTTTATGGACTCCACCATAGAAGCTTAGTATATGGCAAGCCTCTGAGGCAGCCATAAAAGCTGAATGACTCAATAACCTCAAGATAGACTTAGATATGATTTCTGGTTTGTCCAAAGATTATTACAATTTATTGTAATAATGTTGGTGCAGTATCAAACTCAAAGAAACCATAAGTCTATAAGGCAAGTAAACACAATAGAGCGCAAGTACCACCTAATACGAGAAATCGTATAAACGAGAAGAAGTTGTTGCCGCCTAGATTGCATCAAGTAATGACCTATAGATCCTTTCACTAAGGTCCTTAAGGCAAGAGCTTTTGATGGGCATGTTGAAGGGTTGAGAATCAGATGTATGGCAGCAGTTATGGCAGCATAGTCTTTTAGTATAAGTGGGAGATTGTTGGAGTGTATACTGAAAGCCTAAGCTTTGTAAACATTCATTATGAATAAAGAATCACATTTGGTCAAATTGTCTACATTTAGTTGTAGTTGTTCAATTAATTTATACTGTAGATAACATAGTATGTGGTGCCACATGCAGAAGATGATGTTATCAGTACCATATAAATTATAAACAGTAGCTCACGACTAAAATGGAAAGGAACAAACCATTAGAAGGTCGTAGTGTAATTAGGTATCAGTTTATCTTGACTGTATAATTACACTAGTACACTCAGAGTGTATTGAGTAGGACCATTTGAGGTCGTTTCTTTTATACTGACTTTATAAAGGAACAAAAACCTCAGTTGTTATGGAAGCGTGTGCTCTTAATTCTAATATAATAACAAGCACATATATTTGATATTTATTTCTTTAATTTATCAATGGGTGAGATTTAGTTCGATGAATCAATAAGCCTGATAAGTTGGGAAATTGTATCACTTATAGTGTGTATTGTTGATTATAGAAGGAAACTGTGTCCTAGAGATACTAGGTTGATAATGTCCTCAAGAGGAGCTCATAAGGATTGTCATGTTAAACCCTGCAGGTGGACTTAGTCCGACATGATGATAAGGTTGAGTGGTACTACTCTTGGACTAAGATATTAATTAAATGAGTTGTCAGTAACTCACTTAATTAGTGGACATTCGATATCTTAAACACAGGGAGACTAACACACTCATAATAAGAAGGAGCCCAAAAATGTAATTTGGGATTGGTGCGGTAGTTCAATAATAGTTCTCTAGTGGAATAAATTATTATTGATAAAATTATGTTGTGTGTTCGGGGCGAACACGGGATGCTTAATTTTATCGGGAGACCAAAACCAATTCCTCCTCTTGGTTCCTATCGTAGCCTCTTATTTATAGAGTACTATACCCACCTTCTATACCCACCAATAGGGGGCCGGCCAAGCTAGTTTGGGAACCAAGCTAGGGCCGGCCTAGGTATAAATTGGGGTGGCCGGCCCTAGCTTGAACCCAAGCTAGAGGGGCCGGCCAAATTAAATTAAAAAGGAATTTTAATTTTAATTTTTATTATGTGGAAGATATAATTTATTAAAGAGAATTAAAATTAAAATATCTCTCTTGTAAAAGATCTACAAAAGATTAAAGAAAGAGATTAAATCTCTTTCCTTATTTGTAGATTGGTGAGATATTTTATTTTCTCTTTAAAAAATTATTCACATGTTGTTAAATTAAAATTATAGAAATTTCCTTTTATCAACCATGAAGAGATTTTTTGAAGAGAAATTTTATTTTTAAAATTTCCGGAAACAAATTAGGAAGTTTTAATTTGTTGATTAAAACTTGTCTAATTTATTTGTTTGATGTGGCCGGCCATTAGAGATTAATTGGAGAAATTTTATTTTATTTTTCTCAATTAAATCATGTCAAGGGAATTGAGGTAATTTTATTGTAAATAAATTTCCTAATTTGTCTAGGCCAAGGAATATAAAAGAAGGGGTGAGGGTGCCTTCATAAGATACAACCTCTATTATTTTCTCTCCCTCTTTTATTCCTTGGAGTGGTCGGCCATCCTCTTCCTCTCTTCCTCTTTGTGGTGGCCGAAACTCTCAAAGGCTTGGAGCTCTTGTGGCGGCCGGATACTACTTGGAGAAGAAGAAGAAGAAGAAGAAGAAGAAGGAGAGAAAGCTAGCATCTCTTGGAGCTTGGTTGGTGTTTTGTTCTTCATCCTTGGTTAAGCTTTTTGTGGCCGAACCTAGCTAGGAGGAGAAGAAGGTGGTTGGTGGTTTCTCATCTCGGAAGATCGTTGCCCACACAACGTCCGAGGTTAGAAGAGGAATACGGTAGAAGATCAAGAGGTCTTTCTAAAAGGTATAACTAGTAATTTTTCTTTCCGCATCATACTAGTTATTTTTGGAAATAATACCAAATACAAGAGGCTTACGTTCTAGTATTTCGAATATGTTTTTCGATATTGTGTTCTTTTGTTTTATTTTTCTTTTCCTTGTGATTTGATTGTTCTTTTCGGTTAACCTAAAGTTATTTTAGGAAATTAAATATTAGCTTTCTATAAAAGGTTTTGTCTAGTCGGTGGTGGTTGCTCCCATATCCAAGAAGGCCATGTGCCTCGCCACGTCAGTACTGGGAACCGATTATGGAAATTAATATTTAATGGAATTAATAACTTAAGGTGATTTGGGTCGAACTTGTTAAGTTCCGCAGGAGATCCAAGTCAAAACCTAAAAGAACAAATAGATTAAGTGTTGGATCAAACGTGTTAAGTTCCGCAGGCGATCCAAAATTTAATTTAAAAGAACACATGGTAGCTAGGAAAAGGTTCAGACCTTTGTACAAAATTTTTGTACAGTGGAACCTCTAGGCTTTCCGAGTAGCAACCAACAGTAAGCTCATTTGGAAAAATCAAATATTCCAACATTTGCATTTATGTGCATTTGTGTTCAAGTGTTGTATCTTGCTATCACTTATACAAAAAAAATGAATAAGGGATATAAAAAACAGTTGTCGTCAGTAGAAACTAGCAAGTTACCATTTTGAGACTGAGTTAGGTTACTGGGGAAATGACTGCTATGTTTCTCTTAATATTGAGCACACCTTTAAGACCTTGGGTGGTTTGAGGAATATGAACCAAGTGTGTGGAAGGTAAGATCTATCACCGGGAACATTATGAACTCAATTGGATGACGACTTGACTAGGACATGGATTGAGACTTGAAGAGTTTAGGTCACTTATTGCACTATGCACAAGAAACTTATGCTTAGGCCATACTTGAGTTACTTCCATTATCATGCTCATTAATGAAGCTCGTAGATAGAGTTAAGAAAGTGTACTAGGGATTATGACGCATTATAGAGCACATGAGTTTAGATTGTGGCATTTTGCTTGAGGACAAGCAAAGGTTTAAGTTTGGGGGTGTGATGTGCGTAGATTATATATACTTATTAAGCATGTTTTGGCGCACATTCATATACTTTACGCATGCTTTGTCTATGTGCTTTCATACTCTTTATCTTACTTTTAGCATAATTACTTTTTTTTGTTCAGAGATATGCTCTTTGTGTATTTTCTGTTGACAAGAGCTGAATTTAGAGAGGAAACAGTGTTCGTGGTCAATCCATACAACAACCGAAGGAAAATATCACTGGCCATGTGACCTACACGGCCATGTCAAAGAAGCAAGGAGGAAAGTGACCTTGGTCGTGTGGTGCACATAGCTCGTGTGGCTTCATCAGAGGGGGAGAATGACATGGTCGTGTGGATCCACACGGTCGTGCCACCTTAACAGTATATCCAAAGCATGGTCGTGTGGATCTACATGGCCATGCAACACTTCCAAAGAGCAAGCAAGGTTTGGTCGTGTGGTCCATACGACCGTGCAGGATTTCCAGAGGCCAAGAATGGCCAGGCCGTGTAAGCCACATGGCTGTGTAGGCCATCCAGAGCTAAAGCAGAACACGGCCGTGCGGAATCCATACGGCCATGTCACCCTAGCCTAGAGGAAGATGCGCGAGGCCGTGTGAAGGCCACACAGCCGTGTCACGGGATGTGTGATGCTTGTGCCTAGCTCTATAAAAGGGGGTTTCTTCCCCTTTCTAAAGGAGGAAGGTTCTCCCTTTGGGGAGATCCATCTTGGTGCTATTCTCCATCATCTCCGCTCTTGGTTCGACGAGCCGAGGCCATCTCCATCTCCATATCGACTCTGGAAGCTAAGGATGGGTTCCAAAGATCACTCATCGCAACTAGATAAACATTTCTCTTCTCTTTCTCGAAGTTAGGATTGGAATGCTTGTAATCCTTATATCTTCGGGTCTTTATCTTTGTGCTATGGAGTAAATCTATTGTTCTAGGATTAAGGGAGTAATTGTGATGTGATTTGATGTAAGAACTCATGGATATGCCAATTTTTTATCTAGATGATGTTAGCATGTTTTGTATCTATTTGATCTTGTGTGAATTCATGTGTGTAGACTTAATTACCTTGTTTAATTGAATGTTTGTGATGCTTGTGGATCCCGTAGAGGGATACCCTAAATTGTATATATGTTCGAGGGACGCTAGTGATAGGCAGTCTCGCTAACGGACAACTAGGATGTGAGATGACTTTATTGATTTTGAATTTGTTGTAATATCATCAATCAAAATTTTAAAAATTTATTTAAGAAATAGATTTATACGTTTTTAAAAATATTTTCAATTTACTTTTCGTAGCATCACTCATTCTAAAGATGCTAATTCTATAGTGGTGTGAGATGACTTTATTGATTTTGAATTTGTTGTAATTGGAATTGAGTTTGGATTTTAGTTGATTAGAGTTAATTATTATTTTTGGATTAATTAGTAAGGTTAATTGATTAGTTTTTGAATTAATAGTTAAGTAATTTGTTGATTAAGTTAACTATCAATTTTGATTTGATTTTGATTTTATTATGTTAAGATTATGAATTATTAAGATTAAAAATTTAGTTAAAGATTAAGTTAATTAAGTGGATTAATTTAGTGTTAAGTTAAAGTTGATTTAGTTTGCCTTTAAATTACAATTAAGTTAATTTATAATTAAGTTTTTTAATTATTAGCTTAATTAAGTATAAGTTTAAGTTTTTAATTTGGTTAATAATTAATTTGATTAAGTTAAACTTTATAATTAAGTTAAGTAATTTGATTAAGGATTTATTTGAATTAATTCAATTTTTGGTTGAGGTTAATTAAGAGTTTAGTATTAAGTTAATAATTATGTTCATATTAGAAACTAAGCTAAAAAAAATTTTATTTTAAGTTTTAAGTTAAAATTTAGGTATAATAACTAATTTAAGTTAATTTATTAGATTTTTAGGTGAAGTTAATTGAGTTCGAATTTTGGTTTAATACTTAATTAAAGTTTCATTATTAATTAGTTAAGGATTAATTGATTATGAATTATTGTTAATTAAGGATTAATTTAATTAATTTGTTAGGAATTAAGTTTAAGTTAAAATTAATTAGGTAAAGATTTAAGATTAATTAAAATTAATAAGTTAAAATTAATTAGGTTTAAATTAATTAAGAGTTAAAATTTTAGTTTTGATTAATTAATGTTGATAAAGAAATTAGTTTATTATTATCTTGAGTTAATGAGATTGATTTATTGATTGATTAATTTAATATTATTATTTCATTTAGAATTAAGATAATTGATTAATTAATTTTAAGTTAATGTTAACTAATTTATTAATTAATTTTGAATTAATTTAATTAAAGTAATTATTTAATTTTGAAATATTTCTTATGCTTAGAATTGGATATTAATTAGTTGAATTTATTAAATAATTATTTATTAATTTTATTATTATCTGAATTAATCATTATTTTGTTTAATAAATTAAGGTCACTTTTTTAATTTAGTTTAACTTAGATTCAAATTTAATTAATTAATATAATTATTTGATTAATTATCTAATTTTAATTAAGGTGTATTATTATTTTGAGTATTAATTAAGATTATTTCAATTGGAATTGATTCATAGAAGAATTTTTGGAAAAGGTTGTTTGTTCCTCGTTAGATTTAAATATAACTTTAGATTCATCAAGGAATTTATAGGGTAAGTTTCTAGACTATGGTGTGTCACAATGGATATTATTAAAATAATCACATCTGAGATAACTTTCCAAAAATGATCAACTAAAAAAACTTAACACTAGATTTTGATCTAACTAGCTCATATTTAATTGGGGTAGTTTCAGTTAGATCTATTAAGTTTAATACATCAGGTCGAACACATATGATTCAACCTGTCTTCGACAAAATTTCTTTAGCCTATTATTATTCTAATCTATTCTGATACTATATTGTCAACGTCGATTAAACTTTTTATAACTAATCGTTCTAAGTTATCAATTAAAAGGATAATATGCATGGCATAAGTATCGTAAACCATGCATGAATATGACATGTCAAGCAAACAAGTCAAATAAACATTATTATTATTATTATGCTAACTTTTAATTTCATAATTAAAATATACTTGATTATAACTTAGTGTGTGGAATTTAAGTTTTTGATTTGATTTAGACTTGTAACTTAAGTCTAGATTTTGTGAGTTGGTAAAATTATTAATAATCTTTTTTAGCTTATCAATTTTATTTTTTAAAGGATTATTTTATTTTTCTAATTTTCTAAGGTTTAAATTGAAGAATAGAAAAGATTTTTAAAGTACTCAAAAAACGGTTACACTAATTCAGAGCATCATGCTTTGATACCAATTGAAGAATTATAATAGTGACAAGGGGGTGATATTGCTATTTTAAAAATCTTTTTCTTTTTGGAAAAATAGATCAAAGTATAGCAGTGGAAAATAAGATAACAAAAGAAAGACGCGGTTGGTTACTTGGTTCGGAGCCTGTGTCGACTCATACTCCAAGACCCATGATCTTTAATCACACCATTGGATAATCCACTAAAATTTCTCTTTCTGAAACCTTCAAAAAAGAGGTAATTCATATAATGAGGAAGAATGATAGTAACACACTACTATCTTCTTATAATAGCAATGATGCAAGCTAAAATATAAATATATCGACAAAAGAATAGAAGATGTAGATCGTCGAGACTTTTCGGTGTAGTAGCTTACACACGAAGTTGAATTGAAGTTGAGCAGCAGTAACACAAATGATGAGCAGAGAGTGGATCAGAAAAAGTTATTCTGCCTCGGACCTTGAGTTGTTCTTTTATAAGCTAAGTTCGATCAACCAAAAAATTGTTCGATCTACTGATAAGTTCGATCGACCGATATCCCTATCGGTCGACTCAATGCGTCATTGCTTCTTTGTCGAGATCTGATCTTTGTGTCACTAATTACATTCATTATTCTATCAACTGATCATCTTGATCGATCGACCGATACCTGAAACTTTCGTCTTCACTATGATCCGAATTCTGCCACTGTGTATACCAAAATAGGTTCAATCGATTGATCCCTTCAACTTTTGCAAAATAGAGTTAATTTCATAGTATAAAAAATATCCTTGCAACACAAAGTTAGTCCAATAGTATAATGTTGCATGAATAAGAAAAGACAGTAAGACCTGTCTTGATCTCAACTTGGAACCTCTTAATTTTTTTAGTTGGATCAGCGACCTAGGGTTTATCCCTTCCCGGGACACGACCTCCCCATCGCTCTACTCTAGTTGCTTATCTCAACTCATATGCCAAACATTGGATCCTCCAAACCTATTTGGACTTAGCTACTCAGTGTTTGGTCGCCTGACGCACTAAAACTTTTCTTGTAATACTGAATTAGAAAACAACAATAATAGTAATGAAAAATATTGTAGTAAAACTAAACTTAGGTTTACCAAGATCTGTTGGTCCGGTTGACCATGTGCGGTCAATCGGAAATCTTTCGATCAACCTTACTTCAAGTTTACTCCTCCAAAACTTCTCGTTGCCTAAGGTTATCTCTCCTAGGATTTTTACTACCTGGCTTCACTCACCAAGACCTAGGGTTACCTCCCCCTAGGGGTTTCACAACTTGGCTTCACTCACCAAGACTCAACATCAAATTGGCCCACCAAGGATTCAATATCAAGTCCTCTAGATCTACCAAATCCTACCTAATTTCCATGATCTGTTAAGATTTCCCTACCCTAGTCGCGACTAAAACTTTCCTTGTCTCAGTTAGGATTAGTCACTCAGTAGATTTCTCAACCCACCCTTTCTAGTCATCCAACCAATCTTGACCTGACTAGACTCCAACATATTGTCAAACAAATATCAAAACCCTAGAGGTTGATTGCACCAATAGATTCATGTTGGTTCCTAATAGGTGATGTTCACTGATGAGAAACAAATATGGGGAAAATATCCTTTTAAAGTGTCTAGTTTCATTAAAAAAAATCATTGTTATTGTTCACTAGTTATTGTACATAATTACTTTTCATAATTACTATTCACAAGGAAAACCACTCTAAATTAACTCCAAACCCAACTTAATTTTACTTCTAAAAACAACTCAATTTCTATAAGAAGCATATTTATATTATTCACAATTACTCTTCACTGGTTACTATTTTTTGATTATTGTTCACGAGTAAAAACACTCTAAATTAACTCCAAACCCAACTTCTACTTCTAAAAACAACTCAACTTCTATAAGAAGTATATTAATATTGGTATTATAGTGATAAGATCTTTCAGACCATGAATGACTTTTAGTTTAGCAGACTTAGACTTTCAAAAATTAGATTTTTTTTAGATTTAGCCTTCCATTCTCTAACTAGAAAAATTATTACTTTAGATCATCAAAAATATAACTGTTATTTTAGATCTAGGACATATAATCATTGCCTATATACTGATAATCTACACTTAAATACTATCGCAGATTTACTCCTATGTATAGGAACCACTTTAGAATATCAACAAAGATAGACGCTAAACTTTTTAGAACAAGTATCCAATATGATAGTTCAACAAATGACCTTAGAAGAAATATTGACTTCTTAATAGATGATTTAGTGAACTTAATCAATTTAGTATTCCTACTAAGAAAGAAATCTTAAGTCTTTCAAACTTTATTGAACAAAATAGACCTAAAAATTTGGAACTTCAATCCAAACATTTTGAACTTCAGTTTAAAATGATTTTATTTTAAATTAAAGACCTAATTACAACACAGAAAACTATGATGACAGAAGTACTTATGATTTTACATACTATACTTGAATAAATCAAATATAAATGAATAAATTGAAATTTGAAAATACCTACTACGAAGAAGCTTTGGACTTTTTGAAATAATTTTTTAAAATAGCAAAAAATGAATATTGTAACCTTGAAGTTACTGGGAAAATAGATCAGGTTTTAATCCGATAAAATAATACCATAAAGTATTATTATCATCCTTACATCATAGACTTACACTTTTAGAAAGTAAATTTCTTCAGGTTGAAAAACAAGTTCAAAAGACAACACAAGCCACAGAGTAGAAAGAAAGTATAAACAGCTTAATTAAAGACTTAAGTAAGCTATCCATAGGAGAGATAATTCCTAGAAAACAATATAAAACTTATTTCTTTTACACTCCTCATTCAAAATGAGTTTAACCAAACCCTCGACATCAACCAAGACTTTTATAGGTCTATCACGAACGGTAAATGAAAGAAGAACATAAACAAATACAACTTCTTGATTAGATAATATCATAACAGGAAGATGAAATAGTATTTCTAATCATAGATCAGAGGAATTAGTAGATGTCGAAAGAGATCTTACTATATTCTCAAATGCACAACTCAACACACTAAATCCTAGAAAATTATATAACCAAGGAAGATTCTCTTTCAATACTTTCTTATTTTGCCACCACAGGACACAATCCCATCACATTCCTGATGAAGGAGAAGAATGTCTAACTCTTATGACCGAAGAGTCAACAAGAGTACTTCTCGTCGGATGACATAATTACATCCATTTAGAACTAATCATATTTGGTCTTAGATGCTTGACTAGGAAGAGCATAGGAGGTAGGGTGTTACTTGTCTTATATGGCCCTAGATTTTTTAGACAGAGAAAAGGTAATCATCGGACTTATGGAAGTGGATATGAACAATAACATAGGATAACATATTTTTGCTCCAAGTTTAATATGACAATTCAAGACTTTGTTAAACATATTAAAATCATAATCAAGGCAAAAGGTTATGGAAACTTTAAGAAAGATAACATACTGATTGACATTATTTTCTTAGGAAAAATAATGACTCAGATCAATAATAGCTTTAGAGTACAAATTAAAAACATAATTGAAAATCTTACTTCAAGAGGAATTTACTTTCTCACACCAAGGGATTTTTCTTCTGAACCCCTAGTAGGATTAAAATGGACTATAACTTTAGAGAACCACCTCAAACTTTACAACTTACATAATCAATAATGTACAAAGATAGGAATGACAACCTCATCATAAAATATAACAACTATAAACCTTCTAAGGAGGTGGCAGGGAAGAAATTGGTTGTGCGTCAATGGGTTTAGTCAGCTTGTAACGACCACCCTTCTTACTATACTATACTACTCTTTAAGGATGATCGTTACTTAACTACTAACTCTACTTAACCGGTATGATTAAAAATCACATGGAAACCCTACCGAAAAATTTCGACAAAGTCTCCCCTGTACCGGTGACCATATTTGACAATACATGCAATATATACTCAGCCACAAATGGCTGGAACACATATCAATCAACCACGCAGTATAATAAATCACAATAAACCCAAGAAACTACTCTAGCAATAGCAACGACTACAGCACTCCACAAATAATAAAAGAGACTAGCTAGACATGCGGAAATAAACTCAACTACAATCCCAAATTTAATATAACATTAACAGAGAACTAAAAGAAAGTCTTGACAATTTTGCCAGCTACTTCTGGATCTCTCCACAGTCCAGTCACCACACACCTTCATCACCACCACCACCCTGTCGTCTCCTTTCATATCTTAGCTTTTCCTTTATCTGCAGTAGGAGGAAAGAAAACAAAATTATAAGCGAAAACGCTTAGTAAGTACTAATCTATCTCACAAAAACTTCGAAGTGCATAAAAGTAATGCAATAATACTGAAACTGTAATGCTAAAGCAAAGCTGCATGTACTCATGGTATACAGGAATAAAACTGAATACTAAACATGCTCACTAACTGACAGGAAAGTAATGAAACTACTACTGTAGGCTTAGAATTAAAGAACTAAACTTTTATTGATTCTAAGCATTAACTTGTTTCATTTTCTTATATCCTTATACTAGAAATTAATCTTTTAATTTCTCTTTTACTTTCTTCTTCTTGTTCTTTTCTTTTATTTTATTTTCTTCTTTGGGCCCAAGCTTAGTACCATCTTTGTTTTGCGCTCTCTCTAATAGTGACTGAGGTAGCGAGCCTCTAGTCCTATGAGATAAAGACCTTGGTCTTACCAGGGCCAAGACCTTGGAATTGGTCACCTAGATTTATTTAACGACAACCTTGGAAGTCAGGTATTAGCCTCTTACTTTAATTTACTTGTTATCTCTTTTTAACTAGACTTTAGTCTTTTTCTTTACTCATGCTTCTTATAATCCTTTATTGGAGCCTATTAGAATCCTGTAGATATATCTAACAAATATGGGATTACAACTAACCAAGCATGCTATATAACAATCACACAAGGGAAGTAGATTCGAACTCTCTAAGATCCTGTTATAAAATAGAGCAAAAGGAAGCAAATCTGAATTTTCTAAACATGCTATAAAATAAAGCAAAAGAGAGCTTATTTGGACTTCCTAAACATGCTGTGATAAAATCAAAAGGAAGCTAATCTAACCTTATTAATCATGCTACAAAATAGAGCAAAAAGAAAACTAATTTGATCTTGCTAATCATGCTACAAAATGGAGCAAAAGAAAACTAATTCAATCTTGCCAATCATGTTGTAAAATAGGGCAAAAGATAGCTAACTTGGACTTTCTAAACATGCTGTAAAAAATAGGGCAAAAGATAACTAGCTTGGACTTTCTAAACATACTAGTATACTAAGTTATGCATGCTCATTAAGTGGCAGTGAATGCTACTGCTGCTCCACTAATCACAATAAAAAGTTGTACATGTCCTTGTTCCACTAATAGCATTGAAGACCGTACTCGTGCACATGATAACAAATAGAAGTTACTGGTGTTCAAATAATGGCATTGTAGGACTGTACACACACAGTAATAGCAAAGAAAAGCTACTGATAAGGAACTAGATCATAGAAATTCGGCTACTATAACTACTATAAGCTACCATCTAGTACACAGAATCATAGATCATGAAATCGTTAAGGAACATGATCATGAAATTGGTTATTCCAGCTGTCACTAGAATAGGTTAAGGAACTAGATCATTGAATTACTACATTCTTAGCAAAACCCGGATCATAAAAATTTGCACAGCAACCCTAGTTTATCAAACTCGGTATAGCAAATCTTTAACAGATTGGAGCATATGATTCTGTACAATAGCAAAATCCGAGAATGGCATCTCAACAAGCAAGGAGGAAACCGAACAAGCAATACATGGCAGCAACCCTAATTCCACTACCTTCTCAGAAAATTCGGAACCAAAATGAATAGGAAATTCCGAAACAATCCTACAGCAGGTGAGTAGTACTTACCCTTGATTGCTAGGACTTACAACCGAGAAGAGGAAGGAGGTCTAGGGTTAGGACGAGTTCAAATCTCGCCGCTTTTCTGTGTCCGTGGGCTCTCTTCGACTGGAGGAACTCGGGTCCGCAAGGTTCGCCGGAAGAAACCTTCGCCAGTTGCCGGAGAGAAGCTCCAAAGTTGCTGCGTTTCCGCCTGGGACCAGCGACGCTGACGTACCCGAAGAGGAGAAGGAATAGAATTTAGGGCTCGGGAAGAAAATTACCCCTTTAAAACCTAGTTTTATTTCTGCCCTTTTCTATAACTTAAATCTATTTCTCTCCATATTAGGTTAACAAAACGAGCATAGCTCGGCTGGTTGGGCCGTTTTTGCTTGGGTCAGTCCGACCTTAGGTCGTGGGTTCGAACCTCGTCTTCAACAGTTTTTGTCAAAATTTCCCCTTTTTTTTAACCATACTAAACGACCTCCAAAAATTATGTAAAAATAATCTAAAAATTTCTAAAAATCTCTAGAATATTTTAAAAGCATTTCCAAATATTTTTATGGACATTTGGAACTTTAAATAGGGAAAATCGGGTCGTTACAATCCCCTATACCTTATAAAAAGTTCGTCCTCGAACTTAGAATAGCTCTGGATACTTCTGTCTCATACTGTCCTCCCGCTCCCAAGTGATTTCCTCGTGCTTCTGGTTCTGCCAGACGATCTTCACTAGTGGTACTTCTTTGTTTCTCAATCTCTTAATTGCTCTGTCCACTATCTGTGTAGGTCTACTCTCATAGCTAAGATCCTCTTGGATCTGCACTGACTGAGGCTGAATCACTTGGCTCGGGTCGTGGAGACACTTCTTTAGCATGGAGATATGAAATACATTGTGTATTGCTGACATGTCTGGTGGCAAGTCCAACTTGTAAGCTACTTTCCCAATCCTCTCTATGATCAGGTAAGGTCCTACATAGCGAGGACTTAATTTGCCCTTCTTGCCAAATCTCATCACTCCCTTCATAGGAGCGACCTTGAGGAAAACTGAATCTCCTACTTGAAACTCCAATGGCCTACGACGTGTGTCAGCATAACTCTTCTGTCTGCTCTGGGCAGTCTCAATTCTCTGTCTGATTTTCTGGATCGCCTGAGTGGTCTCGTCTATCATCTCTGTCTGAATGCCCAGCTCCACTTCCATCTCTTTTCTCTCTCCTGCTTCTTGCCAGCATATGTGTGATCTGCATTTCCTGCCATACAGTGCCTCATAAGGTGTCATCTTGATGGTGGCCTGATAGCTATTGTTGTAGGCGAATTCACCTAAGCACAAATACTTGCACCAACTTCCCTTGAAATCCAGCGCACAAGCTCTGAGCATATCTTCTAAAATATGATTCACTCGCTCTGTCTGTCCATCAGTCTGTGGATGGAAAGCTGTGCTGAACTTGAGTTTGGTGCCTAGTGCATTCTGAACGCA
The DNA here is from genome assembly GCF_018446385.1 of Zingiber officinale. Taxonomy (NCBI): domain Eukaryota; kingdom Viridiplantae; phylum Streptophyta; class Magnoliopsida; order Zingiberales; family Zingiberaceae; genus Zingiber; species Zingiber officinale. The sequence goes on from NC_055987.1 coordinate 127,876,082, forward strand.
CTCCCAAAAGTGTGAGGTGAAGCGCCCATCTCTATCAGAAATAATAGATTTAGGAACTCCATGAAGTCTGACTACCTCTTTAACATATAGCTGGGCTAACTGCTCTATAGAGTGGGACACCTTGATGGCTAGGAAGTGAGCAGACTTGGTCAATCGGTCTACTATTACCCATATTGCGTCATATCCATTGGTGGTTCTTGGAAGACCTGTTATGAAGTCCATGGATATATCTTCCCATTTCCATTCTGGTATTGGAAGAGGCTAAAGAACTCCTCCTGGTCTCTGGTGCTCCGCTTTGACTCTCTGGCATGTCAAGCAGGTACTGACATATTTAGCAACGTCTCTCTTGAGTCCTGACCACCAGAACCTCTGTTTCACATCTTGGTACATCTTGGAAGAACCAGGATGTATAGAGTATGGTGTGTTGTGAGCTTCTTCTAAGATCTTCTTCCTTAGTTCTTCATCATTGGGCACACAAATGCGACTCCCCTGATAAAGAATCCCGCTATCTGTTACTCGAAACTCTGATTTGTCTTCTTTCTGTAACCCTTGCTTGATTTTCTGGATGTCTGGATCTTCACTTTGCTTTCTCTGTATCTCCTCAAGAAATGTGGACTCTAAGGTCAATGCAGAGAGTTGCCCTTCAATAATTTCAAGTCCAAAATCTGACAACTCCTTCTGTAGTGGCAGGGCTAATGATGACAAAGACATCAGGGATGCACTGGATTTTCTGCTGAGTGCATCTGCCACTTTGTTAGCTTTGCCTGGGTGGTAGAGGATTTCACAGTCGTAATCTTTGACTAACTCCAGGCACCTACGCTGTCTCATGTTTAAGTCCTTCTGAGTGAAGAAGTACTTAAGACTCTGATGATCTGTGAAGATTCTACACTGAACTCCATACAAATAATGTCGCCAGAGTTTAAGTGCAAAAACCATAGCTGCCAGCTCAAGATCATGAGTAGAGTAGTTCTTCTCATAATCTTTGAGTTGTCTGGAAGCATAAGCTATGACTTTTCCTTCTTGCATGAGTACAGCTCCTAAGCCCATCTTGGAAGCATCACTGTAGATGTCGAAACTCTTGTCGCTCTGTGGAACAGTCAGAATGGGAGCACTAATCAATCTCTTCTTTAGCTCTTGGAAGCTCTGCTCACATTTATCTGACCATTCGAATCTCTTGTTCTTTCTGGTGAGGGTTGTTAGTGGAGAGGCTATCCTGGAAAAGTCCTCCATGAACTTCCTGTAGTACCCAGCTAAACCAAGGAAGCTTCTGATCTCTCTGACGTTCTTGGGTCTACTCCCGTTGTTGACCGCTTCCACTTTGGCTGGATCCACTTGAATACCTTCTTTAGAAATAATGTGACCTACAAACGCCACCTGATTTAACCAGAACTCGCACTTTGAGAATTTAGCATAAAGATGCTTTTGCTGAAGGGTCTGCAGTACCATCCTCAAGTGCGTGTTGTGCTCCTCTGGGGTCCTTGAATAGACCAGAATGTCGTCGATGAATACGATGACAAATTTGTCAAGATATTCTCTGAACACTCTGTTCATTAAGTCCATGAAGACCGCAGGTGCATTAGTCACTCCAAAAGGCATGACCACAAACTCGTAGTGTCCATATCTGGTCCTGAACGTCGTTCTGGGTATATCTCTTTCTTTCACCTTTAGCTGATGGTACCCAGAGCGCAGGTCTATCTTTGAGAGCACTGTTGCTCCCCTTAACTGATCAAATAAGTCATCGATCCTGGGAAGGGGGTACTTGTTCTTGATTGTCACTTGATTCAAAGCTCTGTAGTCTATGCACATCCGCATTGATCCATCTTTCTTCTTGACAAACAACACAGGAGCTCCCCAAGGTGAGTGACTGGGGCGAATGAAGCCTTTGTCAAGTAACTCCTGTAGTTGTTCTTGTAATTCCTTCAGCTCTGCTGGAGACATGCGATATGGAGCTTTTGAAATTGGACCGGTTCCCGGAACCAATTCAATCTCAAATTCCACCTCTCTGTTGGGAGGTAGTTCAGGTAGCTCTTTCCGAAATACTTCGGATACTCGCATACGACCTCCTCCTGCTTGAGTCCCTTCGCTCTTCCGCCTTTACTATGTACGCAAGAAAACCTGCACACCCTTTAGCTAACATCCGTGAGTGCTAGAGATGAGAGAAGTTTCGGTCTTCTTCCTTGGCACTCCTCTGGACTAAAAATCACCTTCCTTCTGCGGCAGTCCACTGAAGCACTGTACTTGCTGAGGAAATCCATACCAAAAATGATATTGAAATCCTGCATGTTGAGAACTATCAGATTTACATATAGCTCTCGGTCTGCAATTCTGACCAGTACGGCTCGGAGCCACTGATTGGATTCCATGACTTCCCCAGAAGGTAGGGTCGTCAGAAACTTGGAGTTCGTACTCTCTGTAGGAACCTGTAAACTACTGGCAAAAGGTATCGATACAAAAGAATGGGTCGCCCTAGTGTCAAATAGTACAATAACTATGTGCTGGAAAATAACTACTTGACCTGTTACGACCGTGGAGGCACTAGCAGCTTCTTCTTTAGTGAGGGAGAATACTCTGGCACCATCAAAGGCTGGAACTGGTGGAGCTTCTAACCTTCCTTGACTGATATAGGGTCCCTCCAATGCTGCTTCCATGTGGTGCAACTGTGCAGGCTGGCCTCCATATTGCAATGGCTGTGGCTGAGGTGCTTTGAATTTATTAGGGCATTCCTTAGCCATGTGTCCTTCCTGACCATAGGAGTAACATCCAGTCTTACCCAAAAGACAGGCTCCTGGATGTGTTCTCCCACATTTGGGACAGGGAGGAAACTTGGTCTGCTTGTTTGCTGGTCCTCCCTTCTGGCTACCTCCTGTGTTCCACTGCTTCCTTTTACCTTTGCCTTTCCAGTTCTGTTTACTTGACTGTGATTTCTGGCTTCCTGCTGTCTTGTCCTCTGTCTTCACTGGCTTATGTTGCGCTCGTTGTGCCTTGATGTTGTTCAGGTAGTGTTCAGCAATTAATGCTCTACTGATCAACTCTTCACCAGTCTGGGGTCGATGAGCTCCACTGCTCACATTCAGTGCTATCTGGGGTCTCAGCATTCTGAGCATCAGCCTGACTCGCTCCTTCTCTGTACTTACTAGCTCTGGGCAGAGACGAGCTAGTCTGTTGAACTTCTTGGCTGCTTCCTCCACTGACAGGTCACCTTGCTTGAACTCTATAAACTCCTCGTAGTGCTTGTTGGTGATCTGCAGGTGGAAGAACTCTTCATAAAACTCTGACTGAAAATCAGCCCAGCTCATCTGATCAGCCGCTCTCTTGGTCTTTATCCTCTCCCACCACATACGATCATCTCCAGACAGGCAGAAAGAGGCGCACTTAACCTTCTCGACTTCTTGCCAGTCAAGAAGCTTCATAGTGCTCTCCAGTGTTTTAAACCAAGCCTGGGCATCCCAGGGCTCAGTCGTGCCTGAGAAGCTCTCTGGTTTTAGCTTTAGCCACTGTATAAGGTAAGCTTCTGGTCTCTGAGGTGCTGTGACGGCTCCCAGGGCAGCTGGTTGAGTCTCAGTTACCACTAGATTCTCTGCAGTGACAGCTGGAGGAGGGGGAGGAACTGCTTGCTGGTTTGCCATCAAATTGGCAATCACTTGCTGCTGCTCTGCTACTTGTCTCTGGAGCTGAGCAACCACTTCAGAAAGATTGGGCTCGGTTGCTCTGGGAACTTCGTTCTCTTGAGCTTGGTCCTCAGCACGAACGGTACGGGGACGTCCTCTTCTTGCCATCTAGTTATGCAAGGAAAAAGACTTGATATTTTCTCTATCCTTTCTAACATACACATTTGTACAGGAATAAAGAAAACAGCAAAAACTCTTATCTGACTTAAGCACTTATAAGCAATTACTTTATACTGCAATTAGTAATAAAGGAAAGCAATAAAGAAAGAAATTAAATACTTTCTTACTTGAAGACGACAAGGATGATGCTGATGTGTGTGTGTGATGCTGGAGAATGGAACGCTGCTCTGATACCAACTGTAACGACCACCCTTCTTACTATACTATATTACTCTCTAAGGATGACCGTTACTTAACTACTAACTCTACTTAACCGGTATGATTAAAAATCACATGGAAACCCTACCGAAAAGTTTCGGCAGAGTCTCCCCTGTACCGGTGACCATATTTGACAATACATGCAATATATACTCAACCACAAGCGGCTGGAACACATATCAATCAACCACGCAGTATAATAAATCACAATAAACCCAAGAAACTACTCTAACAATAGCAACGACTACAGCACTCCACAAATAATAAAAGAGACTAGCTAGACATGCGGAAATAAACTCAACTACAATCCCAAATTTAATATAACATTAACAGAGAACTAAAAGAAAGTCTTGACAATTTTGCCAGCTACTTCTGGATCTCTCCACAGTCCAGTCACCACACACCTTCATCACCACCACCACCCTGTCGTCTCCCTTCATATCTTAGCTTTTCCTTTATCTGCAGTAGGAGGAAAGAAAACAAAACTATAAGCGAAAACGCTTAGTAAGTACTAATTTATCTCACAAAAACTTCGAAGTGCATAAAAGTAATGCAATAATACTGAAACTGTAATGCTAAAGCAAAGCTGCATGTACTCATGGTATACAGAAATAAAATTGAATACTAAACATGCTCACTAACTGACAGGAAAGTAATGAAACTACTACTGTAGGCTTAGAATTAAAGAACTAAACTTTTATTGATTCTAAGCATTAACTTGTTTCATTTTCTTATATCCTTATACTAGAAATTAATCTTTTAATTTCTCTTTCACTTTCTTCTTCTTTTTCTTCTTACTTTCCTTATACTAGAAATTAATCTTTTAATTTCTCTTTTACTTTCTTCTTCTTTTCTTTTCTTTTCTTTTCTTTTCTTCTTTGGGCCCAGGCTTATCATCTTTGTTTTGCGCGCACTACAACAAAAACCCTCATAGACATCGGTTTTCCACCGGTGTCTATTACATTTTCGACTGATGTCTATGAAGGCGATGTAAAAGGTCAGCCATTTTAGACATAGGGTTAAAACCGGTGTAGTATCACTTAACGACATCGGTTTTCGAATCGGTTATAAACCGATGTAGTATCACTTAACGACACTGTTTCAGGAACGGTGTAAAACCGATGTAATATGAATATACCTTGACAACTACCCATGTTGGTTGTTTTTTCCCTTGACACTTTGAATTTGCAGAGCTCAAACACCCATTCCTTATCAATTACACGTTACACTCAAAACTTATCTTATACACAAAATCACCAAAGAAATTATAGCGACGGAACTGCAATAAGGGAAAAGATTGTTATTATACATGGCTCATAGTAATTGTTAACCTCAGTTTGTCTCGACAAGGAAAGAATAACTACCACAAAAACACTATTGGTGAGCAACTTTCAATCAACTTTACATGTTGAAATATCTAAGAGCTTTACAAATTTTGATGGCCAGTTTATAAACCCAGCTTCTTGTTCAAAAGAGTAGGTCCAACAGCTGAACCACCAGGAACCTCAGTTCACAGAAGGGGAATTAGTATACCATATTTGGGATGATTTCTATATCCAGGCTAGAGAACCTCGATCATTTGCCACTTGAGGTCTGCCTCGGGTAGGCGTGGCTGGTCTGTTGGCATTAATTTCCTGAGGAGATAAACAATTTTGTTTCCAAGTCATAAAGAATGCAGATAGATACAACAATAAAGTGCAAACATCAAAAGAGTTAACATAGCAATACTTGCATCCATGTATCCTCAATATGACGTTCTGGTGATGTTTCAGGAGAATGGAAGGCAGGAGGTAAGGGATGAATTAACTTTGGGACAACCACAAGATCTGGTCCCAAAACCAAAATTGCCCCCGTGTTATTTGTTGTTCCTGGATATATGGATTGAAAGAAAATTAGGAGAATTAATAGACAAACAATAGACTGAGCAAAGCTATGGATCCTCACCACAATAGTTAGTTGCAGAGAAAAGAGTGATTAAATGACCCTGAGCAAATCATTCAAAACCATCCATGACACACTCATGTGCCCTTACTATCAACTGGAGGTCATTATTATTGCAGAACTCAATAACTAACTCAGTCAGATTGTCACATCAAAAGATAAAAAATTTGAAATCATTGTATAGGAATTGAGTAGAAAATGGTCCGAGCCAAACATATAATCACTCACCCCAAAAGTAACCAAGCCAGACCCCTTGGCATTTGGTCTTAACCCCTCAACACTGTCGTTCTCTGTTGGATCAGACCTGCATGAATAAGAAACAGGAAATAGTTATTCACAGGAATAAGGTATTTCTTTTTAGTTATTTATTTGTATGACCATAGCAGATCCATAAGAACTATTGCGCCAGTTTCCATTGTGATAGGTCGTTGAAGGTTTTCGATCTACTCTACATGATTTATGGAATGACCAATACCACCATGCATGCAGATAACTTTCTTCTCCATTAAAGCAGCTAAAGGCAACCAATTAAACAATCTGTTAATACGGTGTCATGCCCAGATTCCGTCTTGTTCTCCCTGTTTCCAAACAATAAACAATGATATGGAACATAATTTTTTCTTGATAAACTAAATAATGACAGCAAATAGAAATTAGTGGTACCATTCTCTCGATGCACTCGGTACGAAACCCAAATAAAGCATTAATGTCTATTGCCTCATGGTTTCCACGAATTAAATGTATATTATGTGGATACTCAATCTGTAACATTGATTCAGAAAATTTTGAAAAGTTTAAGGATACAACATATTTGTAAACATAAACCTGTACCAAAAGAGTGCAAAGTAATACCTTCAAGAATTCTTTGATGCTAAATATTTTCATAAAAATATTTGCTTGGATAAGACTGATCACATTGACAAGCTTGAGGGGAAAGTAATACCTTCAATGCAAGGAGAAGAGTAATAGTTTCCAGGCTATGTTGGCCACGATCAACGTAATCACCCAAAAAGAGATAATCAATATAACTGAAAGTGGCAAAAACATAAGGCAGTGTCACAAGCGGATAAAGAAAAATATGAACTAAAATTAACACTACAAATTAAAAAAAAAAAAAGATGCACCCAAGTGTGTAGCCAAAACTGTGTATCAACATCTATTTTCATGCTACAATATATGCAAATAGGCCAAAGCAAACTTAAACCTAGGATCTGAATAACTGAAGTCATAGAGTACAAGTGCAAACCAAAATACTACAGGTCAAAAAAAGCTGCACATTATCATCTGGGACACTTTGAATTTGCAGAGCTCAATCCTAAGATGCTTCACCAATTAAAGGAATTCAAGAACTATCGCTTATATGTACAAGCCTGAACAACCACAACACTTGTAACAAGGATTTAGTACATGTCGATGAAAAAGTTATGCTTTACAAAAGCATCCAACAATTACAAAAGATGACAATGCATATTGTAAGAATAAGATGAACTATACCTCTACATCGAGCCCCAATGAATTCCTTCGAATCACATCTTTTAGATGTAATATATGCAACCGGTGTAGTATCACTTCGAATTCCTTCAATTTGCACCTTCCCTCTAGCAACCTTGAAGAAGGATGATGGAGTGACATTTGCTCCTATGCCTCTCACATGTCCACCATGTTCGTTAGAATTCAAGGCCTTCGTGAGAATATCTTCACGAAGCGCTGATGAAAGTCGCGAGCTTTTCCATCACGAAGAATGCCAAAGCGGAGATTTCCTTTTCAATTATGTTTAATTGAAAAGTACAATTATGTTTAATTGGTGTTCCTTTTCAAGAGACGTAATCATCATTATAATTTTTGTAGTTATCGACAAAATCTAACACCAAAGTCAATAAGGTTTAACTTCTCTTTTACCTATCAAATAACATTCCTCTCCATCTAACATAATTTTTAACCAACAGATCAATTTCTGGTTAGTCATCTCTATTTGGATTATAACAAACATCTCAATTTCTAGTTTATTCCCAAAGATCATATTGAGTTAACAAACAATTCAATTTCTGCTGTAAATTTACAATGTCGTTGAATTCAACAATCTGATACAAGTAAGATATAAGCAAAGAGAGATCTATTACTAACCCTATAGGGAGTTACGGATGAAACCATATCAGGTTCTAAAACAAGAAGGATCATATACCCGAAGGATCCATCACTGGGGTTTACTACAGGATTTAAGACTGGCGAGATTTGCTTAAAAGGAACTTTCGTGTGTTGGTATAGCAATACACTAAATGTCCAACTCCAGTTTCCCATATAGCGGAGTAAACTTTTAATATATCTCCTAAAAATGAAAGAAGGGAAGGGATCTAGGGCTTCCTTGCGTTTCATTCTTTTATGTACCTTTGAGCCGCTTGAATATGGTCTTGCACTGAGGGCAGACTTGGTTGCCTTCCCGTCGCTCGTATTCGTAGCAAGTCCTGTAAATAGGAAAGGCGCATTCGTTGCACGCGACAAAGAGATCACCGTCGACAGTGAGGCCAACGTCGTCGCCATAGATCTGGCACACCTGCCCGCTCAGCTGTTGCAGCGGTCTCGGCTGCAAAGCCCAAACATCGAATCAAAATCACATTTTGACAGCAGGAACCAAAGAATCAAAGAAGGGGGTGGGAAAATTACCCCCGATTCCCCATCGCGCCTGATGACCACTAGCTCGTTTCTGTTGTGCGAGCCGGCAACCAACCCCGCGCTCGTCTCCATGAAGTATTGCCTCAATCCAGGGGAAAACACAAGAAAGGCAGCAACTTGATTCAAATCAAAGCCACTGCAGCCTCATTGGAGCGCCATGGTCGCATCCCCTAGCTCCCTCCGGCCTCTTCTCCAGTTGACAATCTCTTAGTCTTCCGCTAAAGTAATGCGATGCCAGCAAGACAACCTACCAACCTCTTCCCCTTCTCTCCATCCCACCACCACTACGGCCACTTATTATTGCTTGATGCTTACACTGCGCCAACCGGATCCATAAAAGGGAGGAAAACCAGAAAGGGGTAGGAAAAAGGGAGGGCACCGCAAAAGGGATAACTTGAAGAAGGCGAAACAACAATACAACAACAACAACAACAGTACGACACAGAAAAAAATCCCTTGGATTGGGCTAGGGAACATCCTGGATCTCAACACGCACACTACTCTTCCTCCACTCAAGATCGACATTTGGGCGAAAATGCTTTCTTTTACACCGCTTCTTCCATGAGATCAAAGAAACCGGTAGGGCTCACAGAGAAAATCTGAGAAAATACAAAAAAGGAAAGGTTCTGCTTATAGAAAGGTCATCGCTCATGGAGGAAATCTCTGTTTTGGCCTAAAAATGACCGGAATGCGAAGAAGGCCTCCTCTTCTCGAGTTGGAGGAGATGCGGTGTGGTTGGACGGAGAAGCAAGGGTGTCGTGTCTTGATCCTGATCGAGAGAGGAAGGGGCGTCGATCTAGGAAGGGGAAGAGGGAGATGAGGCTGAGAGAGATGGTCGGACGGCAGCAGCTAGGAGGAAAGTCGTGGTGGTGTCGTGACGGTATACGGTGGACGGCGCGATATAGGTTTAGGTTTGGAGGGACGAGTGAATTGTTACAAATTTTTGCTAAGTATTGGTGGGAAAATTAAATTATTTTATTTTGGTTCATTAACACCGGGTTTTAAAAACCGTTGTTAAACCGGTGTCTATTAACGAAAAAAGGCGTTCATAGACATCGGCTAAAAAACCGATGTCTATGAGCGAAAATCTGCGCTCATAGATATCGATTTTTGGAAAAATCGGTGTAAAATGCTCAAAGACATCGGTTTTTGCTTAAAACTGTTGTTGTTCCACCGATGTCTATGAGAGTTTTTCTTGTAGTGGCGCTCTCTAATAGTGACTGAGGTAGCGAGCCTCTAGTCCTATGAGGAAAAGACCTTGGTCTTACCAGGGCCAAGACCTTGGAATTGGTCACCTAGATTTATTTAACGATAACCTTGGAAGTCAGGTACTAGCCTCTTACTTTAATTTACTTGTTATCTCTTTTTAACTAGACTTTAGTCTTTTTCTTTACTCATGCTTCTTATAATCCTTTATTGGAGTCTATTAGAATCCTGTAGATATATCTAACAAATATGGGATTACAACTAACCAAGCATGCTATATAACAATCACACAAGGGAAGTAGATCCGAACTCTCTAAGATCATGTTATAAAATAGAGCAAAAGGAAGCAAATCTGAATTTTCTAAACATGCTATAAAATAAAGCAAAAGAGAGCTTATTTGGACTTCCTAAACATGCTGTGATAAAAGCAAAAGGAAGCTAATCTAACCTTACTAATCATGCTACAAAATAGAGCAAAAAGAAAACTAATTTGATCTTGCTAATCATGCTACAAAATGGAGCAAAAGAAAACTAATTCAAACTTGCCAATCATGCTGTAAAATAGGGCAAAAGATAGCTAACTTGGACTTTCTAAACATGCTGTAAAAAATAGGGCAAAAGATAACTAACTTAGACTTTCTAAACATACTAGTATACTAAGTTATGCATGCTCATTAAGTGGCAGTGAATGCTACTGCTGCTCCACTAATTACAATAAAAAGCTGTACATGTCCTTGTTCCACTAATAGCATTGAAGACCGTACTCGTGCACATGATAACAAATAGAAGTTTCTGGTGTTCAAATAATGGCATTGTAGGACTGTACACACACAGTAATAGCAAAGAAAAGCTACTGATAAGGAACTAAATCATAGAAATTCGGCTACTATAACTATTGTAAGATACCATCTAGTACACAGAATCATAGATCATGAAATCGTTAAGGAACATGATCATGAAATTGGTTATTCCAGCTGTCACTAGAATAGTTCAGTTAAGGAACTAGATCATTGAATTACTACATTCTTAGCAAAACCCGGATCATAAAAATTTGCACAGCAACCCTAGTTTATCAAACTCGGTACAACAAATCTTTAACAGATTGGAGCATATGATTCTGTACAATAGCAAAATCCGAGAATGGCATCTCAACAAGCAAGGAGGAAACCGAACAAGCAATACATGGCAGCAACCCTAATTCCACTACCTTCTCAGAAAATTCGGAACCAAAACGAATAGGAAATTTCGAAACAATCCTACAGCAGGTGAGTAGTACTTACCCTTGATTGCTAGGACTTACAACCGAGAAGAGGAAGGAGGTCTAGGGTTCGGATGAGTTCAAATCTCGGTGCTTTTTCTGTGTCCGCGGGCTCTCTTCGACGGGAGGAACTCGGGTCCGCAAGGTTCGCCGGAAGAAACCTTCGCCGGCCGCCGGAGAGAAACTCCAAAGTTGCTGCGTTTCCGCCTGGGACCAGCGACGCCGACGCACCCAAAGAGGAGAAGGAACAGAATTTAGGGCTCGGGAAGAAAATTACCCCTTTAAAACCTAGGTTTATTTATGCCCTTTTCTATAACTTAAATATATTTCTCTCCAGATTGGGTTAACAAAATGAGCATAGCTTGGCTGATTGGGCCGGTTTTGCTTGGGTCAGTCCGACCCGAGGTCGTGGGTTCGAACCTCATCTTCAACAGTTTTTGTCAAAATATTCCTTTTTTTTTTAACCATACTAAACGACCTCCAAAAATTTCATAAAAATACTCTAAAAATTTTAAAAATCTCTATAATATTTTAAAAGCATTTCCAAATATTTTTATGGACATTTGGAACTCGAAATAGAGAAAATCGGGTCGTTACACAGCTATAATGGTTCTACTAGAGACTGACTGATAGAAGGATCGATTGGAATTAATTCTGGGTCACTTGCCTATTGCCCTTGAAGGGCCGACATTGAGCTCTCCCCTCGTGCAGAGGGCAGCCACATCAGAGGGACCTCTCAGGGGGTCTGGATAGAGGGGGTCGCCGATTGACGCCTCTTGCGGCGAATTTGGAGGGGGTCATCGAACTCAATGGATTCCAAAAAAACCCACACAGGAACCATGGAAGGGCGCGCGCCTTGGGGAGTATCATTTCCCTCATATGTGATGCTACATTACTGCCCTCTGCCCCACTGTCGCCGCCTCACGGGTATTAGCTTCATTGGTAGAGTCAGTCAGATGGGGGTCATGTTTTTCTAGCTCGGCTTTCCCATGCTGGTTCATCTTGTAAGTATTTCGGATTAGTTTTAATACGGTTATCTAGGTTAAGTTAAGTCCTACAGTTTTTATATCTTGTATCTGAGTGTGTAGGAACTTAGGAACACAAGAAGTTAAGTAGAAGACGCAACTAGCAAGAAGGATGACATGGGAAGTGAGTCGACGAGCTTGGTGTATCCGAGGGACGAGGTGCTTCATAAGAGTACACCAGCGGATGAGAAGGAAGTGTACGTCGTATCCGAGGGACAAGAAGTTAGGGAGGAATCTTGCTCAAGGAGAATGTTAGAGTTGGGTTCGAGTGAGCTCAACTTCGGACTACCGAAGCGTCACCCAAACGAGTAGGATCGAAGAAGATCAACTTAGAGGTTGATCGTGAAGACCTGAGGCGCCTCCCTTATGATTAAGGTTACCTCGAGTGCCACTGTTGGAGCTACCCAACAAAGGCGTAAAGGCACCTCCAAGGTGTTTGAGGTGTCTCAAATGAAAATGCATGAAGGCGTCTCAAGAAAGATCAAAGGTGCCTCAAGAAGTGGTACAGAGGAGCTTCCAATGACATTGAAGGTGCCTCCAACCAATTAGAGTTGTTGGCTAATCGTTGAAACGTGGATAAAACTTTATCCACATTAGAGCCACCCTGGATGGCTTTGGAGACACCTCCAAGTAATGGTAACTGATCCGGATATGAGCATGGGGAAGGGAAGGGATTAAAGGAAAAAGGAGGGGCAATTTGGTCTTTTCATTTGGTGGAGAGTTTTGAGGGTTTAAGGTGACACGGTAGCATGCACGAGAGGGGGGTTTTTTGGGCGTTTTCTCTCCGCCGCCAGGGAAGGAAATAGCCAGCTTCTCTCCTCCCGCACGCAGCCCCTCGCCGGCGCCGGCCGTCGGCTCCTCACGTGAGCTCCCCTACTCTCCTCCTCCTCGCGATGCATGCACAACGCCTTCGCCTCTACCCCTCTCTTTCTCCTCACCGACGATTACCTCCGCCACTCCTCCCTCTCCTTCTCCTGTGTCGCCGTTGCCGCATGAGTGCGGGTTGCCGCCGTCGCACGGGAGCACGTCGACGGCGCGAGGGACTGACACCAGCAGCCACAGTCGCGCTCGGACCACGCCCCTTCTCCTCCTCTCGACGCCGCCGCAGGGCAGACCGGCCGCAGCTCCCTCTCCTCCTTCTCGCTGCTTTCGCCGCCATCACGACACGAGGGAGATCACCACCACAGGAGCTGTTATCCTCCCCACGCTCCTCACCAGAGCCGAGGCCGGCTGCCAACCCTTTTCCTTTCCTTCTCCTCTTTGCGACACCCCAGCTTCTCTCCCTCACGCTCACCTTCTCGCCGACGCCGAAGACAGCCAGCAGCTGTTCTCCTCCTCGTCAACCTCCGGCCACACCACCAGACAGGCCAACCTTTCTCCTTCCTTCTCCCCTTCGCAGCGCCGCTACCAGCGCTGGCCATGCCCGACCAGATCCCCTAGCACCGAGCTGCCCACTATTACTGTTGTCACTAATTTGAGCGTCTTCCGGTCCCGTCGTGTGTCAGCCTTCGTGCCGCTATCTCGTTCCTCTTTGTATGTTGTGGTGCTTTGGCCTTCGTGCCTTGGTTATTGTTGGGCGTTAGTGATTTTAGCTGTATTCCGCTCTTGTTATTTTCTCGGCCTGCGTGCCGATCTAGTGTCCCGGCCTGCGTGCCGAGCCCGTGTCCCGGCCTACGTGCCGAGCCCGTGTCTCGGCCTACGTGCCGAGCCCGTGTCCCGACTTGCGTGTCGAGCCCGTGTCCCGACTTGCGTGCCGAGCCCATGTCCCGACTTGCGTGTCGAGCCCGTGTCCCGGCCTGCGTGCCGATCTAGTGTCCCGGCCTGCGTGCCGAGCCCGTGTCCCGGCCTGCGTGCCGAGCCCGTGTCCCGGCCTGCGTGCCGATCTAGTGTCCCGGCCTGCGTGCCGAGCCCGTGTCCCGGCCTGCGTGTCGAGCCCGTGTCCCGACCTACGTGCCGAGCCCGTGTCCCGGCCTGCGTGTCGATCTAGTGTCCCGGCCTGCGTGCCGATCCAGTGTCCTGACCTGCGTGTCGATCTCGTACCCCAGCTTGCATGCCAGTGCCTTATTCCAGTCTGCGTGCCGGCATTATATCTTGACCTACAGCTAGTCCTCTAGGTCTATGCCTCATTCAGCTTCTCATCGTCAGATCCAGCTCTCCATCCTGATCGGACATCGTCTACTTTTCCGGGTCGCGGCAACTCAAGCCGCGTCCCATCCGAGGGCGCCCCCCTGGGCCAGGGTACGTCCTCCGTTTATATTTCATACGCATTTTATTATTTTATGGCTTAGTCTTGTACTCATATATTCGTTGGATCCGCCTCGAGCATCGGGGTACTGGGGGCCGGGTCAACCCGGTCGCTGGCTGCAGGTAGCATTGTTAGAGGACTTCTGAAGACTTGGTCAACACGGGAGCCATCTTAGCACACCCCCCTCCGGGACACCGTGACTTCGTCAACATCCCATCCACCTCACCCGACGGTCTGTCTGACTCAGCTTCCGGACGGGATCAAATTTGGCGCCGTCTGTGGGAACACAACGGCCTGTTCTGGAACGTGAAGATGGACGGCGTCGGGAGGTTCTCTGCTATTATCATAATCTCGGAGGATCTCGATGCACATATTATTTTCTATCCTCACTCCACCGGTATTCGGGAGTCGAGGGATCGAGTGGAGATTCAGCTGGCTGACAGGTTAGTTTTTCCGTTATGTTTTTTCCCTGACTCCATGGGTATTCGGGAGTTAAGGACCGAGATCAACCTTTAGCCGGTTGGCATGACTTCCCGATCAGGTATGATTACCAGTTCTGCTATCTTTTTACGATTATAGGAACTGCCATATTCCCCTGATAAAAGAGTAAGAGCCTAGTTCCTTGATCAAAGACTAGAGCCTTCAATTTCTGATCGGACACTAGGGGCCCAGCTCCCCGCTCATACACTTGGGACACAGCTCCCCGCTCATACTCTAGGGGCACAGCTCCACGCTCATACACTTATGACACAGCTCCCCGATCATAGACTTGCAGTACCACTTCCCGATCAGGATCTAGGGGCCTCGCTCTTTGATTACAGGCTAGGGACCTTACTCTCCGATCAGGGACCAGGGGCTCAGTTCCTCCATCATGTGTGCTACAAGCTCTGCACCCTTCACCATGAGGCTCTGCATCCTCTTACTGGTACAGGCTCTGCACCCTTCACCATGAGGCTCTGCATCATCTTATTGCTACAAGCTCTGCATCTTTCATCATGGGCTCAGCATTCTCTTACTGCCATATGCACTTCACTTTACTATTATTATATGTTCTGCATCCTTCACTTGTTGTGCAGCCTCTTACATCTACAGGTGTTGCTCTCTTCACTTACGGTGCTCTGCTTCCTTCTACGACTATGGACTTTGCTCTCTTATATCGGCTTCACGCTCTTCATCCTCTCCCCTCGCTCCATGGGTATTCGGGAGTTGAGGGACCGAGATAGATCCTCAGTCAGGTGACAACACTCCGTGATCAAGTATGATAAATGCTTTATTCCCTTATATTGCTACAGGCTGCGCTTCTATGGGCTTCAGGGCTTATCCTCCCCCGTTCGGGGTTGAACGGTTTTCACTGGTCTTGGACCAACTTATCGGATTTCATATCTCCCTCGTTTGGGGTCGAGTGATTGTCACTGGTCTCGGACCAGCTTATTGGATTTCTTATCCCCCGTTCGGGGTCGGCACCACACCGCTGTCAGGTATGACATAAGCTTTATTTCATCATGCTGCTACATGCTTCGCTTTTACTAGCTTCAAAGCTTATCCTTCCCCGTTCGGGGTTGAGTGGTTTTCACTGGTCTCAGACCAGCTTATTGGATTTCATATTTTCCCCGTTCGGGGTTGAGCGATAGTCACTGGTCTCAGACCAGCTTATTGGATTTCTTATCTCCCCCGTTCGGGGTCGAGTCATCGCCACCGGTCTTGGACCGGAGTATCATTACTGGTCTCGGACCAGCGATGATATTTCCCCCGTTCGGGGTTGAGCGATAGTCACTGGTCTCAGACAAGCTTATTGGATTTCTTATCTCCCCCGTTCGGGGTCAAGTCATCGCCACCGGTCTTGGACCGGAGTATCATTACTGGTCTCGAACCAGCGCCATCGCCACCGGTCTCAGACCGGAGTGTTATTACTGGTCTCAGACCAGCGTCGTCGCCACCGGTCTCGGACCGGAGTATCATTACTGGTCTCAGACCAGCGCCATCGCCACCGGTCTCGGACCGGAGTATCATTACTGGTCTCGGACCAGCGCCATCGCCACCGGTCTCGGACCGGAGTAGCCCAGACTCTCGCCTCAGTGCGAGTTATAAGTGAGCTCTGCCCTCACGCCCAACGACCCTTCGGGTCGGCTCCCATGCGAGAATCAAAAGTGAGCCCTGTGCTCACGCCCAACGACCTTTCAGGTCGGTAGCCCCAGACTCTCGCCTCAGTGCGAGTTATAAGTGAGCTCTGCCCTCACGCCCAACGACCTTTCAGGTCGGCTCCCATGCGAGAATCAAAAGTGAGCCCTGTGCTCACGCCCAACGACCTTTCAGGTGGTCCCGAACTCGCCTCGGTCACGAGTTATAAGTGAGCTCGCCCTCACGCTCAACGACCTTCGTGTCGGCTCCCATGCGAGAATCAAAGTGAGCCCTGTGCTCACGCCCAACGACCTTCGGGTCGGTGCCCAGACTCTCGCCCCTCGGCGAGTTATAAGTGAGCTCACGCCCAACGACCTTCTTGGGTCGGCTCCCATGCGAGAATCAAAGTGAGCCCTGCTCACGCCCAACGACCTTTTCGGTGGCCCAGACTCTCGCCTTAGTGCGAGTTATAAGTGAGCTTTGCCCTCACGCGACCTTTCAGGTCGGCTCCCATCGAGAATCAAAGTGAGCCCCTGTGCTCACGCCCAATGACCTTTAGGTGGTCCCGACTCTCGCCTCGGTCACGAGTTATAAGTGAGCTCGCCCAACGACCCTTCGGGTCGGCTCCCATGCGAGAATCAAAAGTGAGCCCTGTGCTCACGCCCAACGACCTTTCAGGTCGGTAGCCCCAGACTCTCGCCTCAGTGCGAGTTATAAGTGAGCTTTGCCCTCACGCCCAATGACCTTTCAGGTCGGCTCCCATGCGAGAATCAAAAGTGAGCCCTGTGCTCACGCCCAACGACCTTTTAGGTCGGTAGTCCCAAACTCTCGCCTTAGTGCGAATTATAAGTGAGCTCTGCCCTCACGCCCAACGACCTTTCAGGTCGGCTCCCATGCGAGAATCAAAAGTGAGCCCTGTGCTCACGCCCAACGACCTTTCAGGTCGGTAGCCCCAGACTCTCGCCTCAGTGCGAGTTATAAGTGAGCTCTGCTCTCACGCCCAACGACCTTTCAGGTCGGCTTCCATGCGAGAATCAAAAGTGAGCTCTGTTCTCACGCCCAACGGCCTTTCAGGTTGGTAGCCCCAGCCTCTCGCCTCAGTGCGAGTTATAAGTGAGCTCTGCTCTCATGCCCAACGACCTTTCAGGTCGCCTCCCATGCGAGAATCAAAAGTGAGCTCTGTTCTCACGCCCAACGACCTTTCAGGTCGGTAGCCCCAGACTCTCGCCTCAGTGTGAGTTATAAGTGAGCTCTGCTCTCACGCCCAACGACCTTTCAGGTCGGCTCCCATGCGAGAATTAAAAGTGAGCTCTGTTCTCACGCCCAACGATCTTTCAGGTCGGTAGTCCCGGACTTCTGACGGTTAGGGCTCAGATTATTCTCTTCTCCCCTTGCTCCACCGGTATTTGGGAGTTGCGGGACCGAGACGGATCCTCAGTCGGTTGGCATCACTTTGTGATCAAGTATGATAAAGATTCTGTCTCTTTATATTGCTACAGGTTTCGCTTCTATGGGCTTCAAGGCTCATCCTCCCCCGTTCGGGGTTGGGCTGTTACCACCGGTCTCGGACCAGAGTATTACCCCCGGTCTCAGATCAGAGTATCACTAACGATCTCTCGGTCAGGCGGTCAGACCAATTCCCATTCGGTCTTCCAGAGACCAAGTCCTGGTCAGACCTTCAGTTCAGTTCCTGGTCAGACCTCCAAATTGCTTCTTTGTCAGGCCTTCAGACTGTTTCTGGGTCAGACCTTCAGATCAAGGCTGGGTCAGACCTCCAGATTGCTTCTTTGTCAGGCCTTCAGATTGTTTCTGGGTTAGATCTTCAGATCAAGGCTGGGTCAGACCTACAAGTTGCTTCTTTGTCAGGCCTGCGGATTGCTTCTGGGTCACAAGTCTCCAGATCGAGTACTGGTTAAGCCTCCAGAGCACCTCCCGGTCGGGGTCCCTGACTCTCGCCCCGGTGCGAGTTATAAGGGAACTATGCCCTCACGCCTCAAGACTCTCGCCCCAGTGCGAGTTATAAGTGAGTTTTGCTCTCACGCCCAACAACCTTTCGGTCGGCACTCATCGCTCTGCTCGCAGCTCTGCCTGACACTCACCGCGCTCGCTCTGCTCACTTGCCGCTCCGCCCAGCACCCATTATGCTCACTCTGCTCGTTGCTCTGCATGACACGCGGCTCCCACGTTCCGCTCATCGCTGGCTCAGTCGGCATTCATCGATTCACTCATCGCTCTGCTCGGCACTCATTGTACACACTTCGCCGCCCTGCTCGGCACTCATCATGCACGCTTCGCCGCTCTGCTCGGGACTCATCCTCAACGCTTCGCTTACCACTGTAGCTCGGTCAGCACTCACCGCTCACTCGTCATTCTGCCCGGCTCCCATCCCACGTGATTCACTCGCCGCTCGGCTCGGCGCTCATCGTGCACGCTTCGCCGCTCTGCTCGGCACTCATCCTTAGCAGGTCGCTCACCGTTGTGGCACGGTTGGTACTCATCGCTCACTTGCCGATCTGTCGTACACTCATCATATTTGCTTCGCTCGCCGCTCTGTCCGGCTCTCGACATCCACGTTTCGTTCGTCGCGGTGGCTGGGTCGACATCCACCGCTCACTTGTCGCTCTGCCCTTCACGTTTCGCTCGTTGTTGTTGCTTGGCCGTTTGCTCGACCATTCGCTGGTACCACTCGGCTACTCATTTTACGCTGGTCGCCTATCACTTAATGTTTTCCTCGGTTGCGCGCTCGGCATATAGTTGATACTATTTTTCGTTGCTCGGTATTATTTGAGTCACTTGGTCGGCATTGCCATAGATACTCGTTCAATGTGATAAGAGGAGCCAGTGATCTGATTCCGCGTTCGGTAGCGATTCTGTTTTGGGATTGGTCTAGTCAGTCGGACTTGCACCTCCTTCGACTAGACTTGAGGGGGAGGCTTGTGATCAGGATATGAGCATGGGGCAGGGAAGGGATTAAAGGAAAAAGGAGGGGCAATTTGGTCTTTTCATTTGGTGGAGAGTTTTGAGGGTTTAAGGTGACACTATAGCATTCACGAGAGGGGGGGTTTTTGGGCGTTTTCTCTCCGCCGCCAGGGAAGGAAATAGCCAGCTTCTCTCCTCCCGCACGCAGCCCCTCGCCGGCGCCGGCCGTCGGCTCCTCACGTGAGCTCCCCTACTCTCCTCCTCCTCGCGATGCATGCACAACGCCTTCGCCTCTACCCCTCTCTTTCTCCTCACCGACGATTACCTCCGCCACTCCTCCCTCTCCTTCTCCTGTGTCGCCGCTGCCGCATGAGTGCGGGTTGCCGCCGCCGCACGGGAGCACGTCGACGGCGCGAGGGACTGACACCAGCAGCCACAGTCGCGCTCGGACCACGCCCCTTCTCCTCCTCTCGACGCTGCCGCAGGGCAGACCGGCCGCAGCTCCCTCTCCTCCTTCTCGCTGCTTCCGCCGCCATCACGACGCAAGGGAGATCGCCACCACAGGAGCTGTTATCCTCCCCACGCTCCTCACCAGAGCCGAGGCCGGCTGCCAACCCTTTTCCTTTCCTTCTCCTCTTTGCGACACCCCAGCTTCTCTCCCTCACGCTCACCTTCTCGCCGACGCCGAAGACAGCCAGCAGCTGTTCTCCTCCTCGTCAACCTCCGGCCACACCACCGGACAGGCCAACCTTTCTCCCTCCTTCTCCCCTTCGCAACGCCGCTACCGGCGCTGGCCATGCCCGACCAGATCCCCTAGCACTGAGCTGCCCACTATTACTGTTGTCACTAATTTGAGCGTCTTCCGGTCCCGTCGTGTGTCAGCCTTCGTGCCGCTATCTCGTTCCTCTTTGTATGTTGTGGCGCTTTGGCCTTCGTGCCTTGGTTATTGTTGGGCGTCAGTGATTTTAGCTGTATTCCGCTCTTGTTATTTTCTCGGCCTGCGTGCCGATCTAATGTCCCGGCCTGCGTGCCGAGCCCGTGTCCCAGCCTGCGTGCCGAGTGTTGGTGCAATATCCTTTAGGTCAAGGTTGACTGAGTTGACCAAGCTTGGGTCTTGGTCATAGTTTCGATGTTTGACAATACATGTAGACACATGGACAATGCAGGTGCAGTTGTTCATGTGGGGAGATTCTGATCAGGGATTGATCAGTGTGATTGAAGGAGAGTCAAGTAGGTCAAGAGTGACCGGATACCTGACTAGGAAGTCCTAACTGGTATGTTAGGCAGCAGAAGTGAAAGTCCTGGTGAGTGAAGCCAGGCAGAAGGAAAGCCCTAGTGAGTGAAGCTAGGAAGGTGAAAGTCCTGGTGAGTGAAGCCAGGTGAAAGTCCTAGTGAGTGAAGCTAGGCAGATTGGAAAGCCCTAGTGAGTGAAGCTACGCAGGTGAAAGTCCTGGTGAGTGAAGCCAGGTGAAAGTCCTAGTGAGTGAAGCTAGGCAGATTGGAAAGCCCTAGTGAGTGAAGCTAGGCAGGTGAAAGTCCTGGTGAGTGAAGCCAGGTGAAAGTCCTAGTGAGTGAAGCTAGGCAGATTGGAAATCCTGGTTGAGCCGAGGTGAGTGGAGCTGAGGCGGGAAATCCTGGTGAGTGAAGCCAGGTGAAAGTCCTGGTGAGTGAAGCCAGGCAAGGGAAAATCCAGATGGATCAAGGATGATCAGACATCTGGTGGAAGTCCAAGTAGGACAAGAGAGTGACCGGATACTTGGCACGACGAGTAAAGTCCAAGTGGGTCAAAGGGATTGACCAGACACTTGGTGGGAAGTCCTAGCAGGTCAAAGGAGTGACCAGATGCTAGGCATGATGTATCAACAGGTCAAGGTTGACCGGATGTTGGTTTGAGAGGCTTGGGACTTGGTTTTGGGCAAAAACCAAGTGCTGGATCGATCAGTGGATCGATCCAGGAGCTGGATCGATCAGTGGATCGATCCAGGCCTTTCCTAGCGAACAGAGAGCCTCTGGATCGATTCGTGGATCGATCCAGATGTCCAAATCGATCAGTGGATCGATTGGGACGCGGCTGCTTTGCGCGATAAGCGCTGGATCGATCCGTGGATCGATCCAGGCGTTTTTCTAGAGCACAGAGGCACTCTGGATCGATCCGTGGATCGATCCAAAGCCTCCCCGATCGATTGGGAATATTCGAATCGATCGGGATCCGATCGTTGCGTCGTATTTGAGCTGCAGGCGTGCGTTGGCTGCAGCATCTCTTCACCGTTTCATCTCAGATCTTCGCCAGCTCCTCCACAGCACTCTCAAAGCTCGTGATCGCCAGTTCTTGAAGGTTCTTGGAAGCTCTCCGAGTCAAGAGGCGGATCAAAGGCAAGAAGAGAAGCTAGGGTTAGGGTTTTCTGCATTCATTGTAAGCTTTGTGCTTGTATTTTGTTTCCCTTTCCTTCTTCTTGTACCGAGAGTCTTGTAGGGCTTCTCCGCCCTCGGTAGTTACCGAAAAGGAGTGTTTCATAGTGGAGGGTGCGTGCGTGGTGTGGATCCTTGGATTAGTCACCTCCTTTGGAGGTGGATACCAAGTAAAATCCTAGTGTTAGCGTGGTTGTATTTGTTTCTGTATTTTCCGCTGCATATTCTTGAAGAAACAAGCAACGCCAAGCAACGCCGAGCAACGCCAAGCACCGAGCGAACGCGACGAGCTATTCACCCCCCCCCCCCTCTAGCTACTTTTGGTCCTAACAAGTGGTATCAGAGCGAGGCCGCTCTTCACCAGAATCATCGCCGGAAGGGTCAAGCATAACAAGAAGAGTTAGAGGGTGAAGAAGTTGAAGCAAAATTGTCAAAGTCAAAGAAATTCAAAAGCTCAACTTCTACAATGGAATTCCGAGATGGGCTCGGATTCGACACGAGGGTGGCTCCACCATACACTTCCACGAGCTTCGATTCTTGGAAATCAAGAATCGAAAATTTTCTTATGATGGAGATAGAGCAATGGTTTGCTCTAATGGAAGGCTTCGAGGCTCCAAGAAATTCAAAGGGCAAAGTTCTCAAGAGGAGCAAGTGGAGCCAAGAGCAAGTCCAAAGGTGCGAGGCCAATGATAAAGTGACCAAGCTCTTGGTAAATTTATTGCCAAGCACCATCCTTTGCAAAATTGGAGAATTTGAAGATGCAAAGGAATTATGGAGCAAATTGGCCAAGCTTCATGAAGAGATCCCCTCCACTGTACAAGAGCAAGAAGTATCCAGAGAGGGTGACTCTTTGGAGCAAGACCAAGAGGAGGGCTCCGAGGTTGAGAGATGCTCAACCTCCGAAGAAGAGGAAATCCAAGAAGCTTCATCCTCAAGGGAATGCAACGAAGGGAACAAGGAGGGAGCATACTCCTTGTTTCATATTCAAGATGATGAAGCCTCCACCTCTAGGATTGAGGGGGAGCAATCCTTGGTGACGCCAGATCAAGAAGAAGGAGAAGCTTCTACATCCGGGTCAAGAGATGAAGAGATTGAAGAAGCTTCTACCTCCACGAGTCAAGAAAAATCAAATGGAGGAGAATCAAGATCGGATCAAGAGGAAGCTTCTACCTTCGGATCCAAAGGAAAAGATGCCACCCCTACAAGCAAAGGTATAAATATTTCAATTAAAAATAAAAATCATATTATATGCTTTGAGTGTAGGGAACATGGGCACTACAAGAGCAAGTGCCCTAAATTGGCCAAGAAGAAGGGCCAAGTGGCACAAAAGGGCAAGGCGAAGCCCAAGGAGATCATCCCCAACACAAAGAAGAGCAAGGAGCATATTATATGCTTCTCTTGCAATCAAAAGGGGCATTACCGAAGTCAATGGCCCAAGGGGAAGAAGGTGGTCAAGGCTCAAGGAGGCACTAGTCAAGGGGGAGCCTCCAAGGTAAAGAAGAAGGTATTTTTTGTTGAGCTTACCCCCTTACATTATGGTGAAAAGCATGATAGTTCTAACTTTTATCATTTTAATGCAATTTACCATAAGAATAGGAAGCATGAGGGCTTTAAGGAAAAACATGTGGCCCTACATGCCAAAACTACCCAACCTAAGGTTAGGAAGGTAGATAGACACTTGGGCGGGAACACTAAGGAAAATAGACACATGCCCAAGATCAAAAATGCTCATGGACCAAAACCTAAGGATTTAATGATAGAAAATCAAGTCTTGAGGTCAAGACTTGACAAACTAGAAAAGACCCTAAAAAGGATGGAGAATATCCTTAAAGGGCAAAATGGGCAATACCTAGGGCTAGGAGCACAAAGGTCATCCAATGGCTATAGAGGTTTGGGATACAAACCCAAAGCTAAAAGGGATGTGCCTAGTTATCATAGGGTTCCATATAGCTATGGAAAAAACCCTAAGTCTAGAGGTCAAGTCAAAGATACAAGGGAAGATACCCCTAGAAGTATCTTTGCAACCAAAGTGACTAAGACTTCTAAGAAGTCTAAGAAAGTCACTAACAAGGTCACAAGGGAGGCTATCCCTAGAGTTGACCTAGAAAATGTGACCAAGGTTTCTAAGAAGCCCAAGAAGGTCACTAGGAAGGTATCTAGGGAAGTTATCCCTAGTGAGTACCTAGAGCATCCAAGGAGCACCAATAGGTGTTGGGTTCCTAGGAGCATCTTCTCTACCCCATAGATGGGTTAGAGAGTGTCAACTCCGATTAGAAGGGTAGTTAACCCAACTTTGAGGAAATTGACACTCAATGAGCATTTTCAAGGTTTTAGTTAACCTTTGAAAATGAAATGGACCTATTGATTACTCCTTGAAAGAGTAAAATGTGTCTAATGGTGAAAAATTGATTTTATCTTAAAATGGCACAAATTGGGAAAACCTTGAGAAATACCAAGTTGGGATTTTGGTATTCTCTTGGAAATTTAAGGCAATCCGGGCCTTGATTTATGTAATCACTCTTGAGGAAAAATGGAATATGCCAACATTTGAGGACATGTTTATTTTCAATTGGCATACATTAAATCAAGGAAATTAGAAATGCCAATTTAGGCTTTGGCATTCTCTTGAAGCACTTTAGGGCAATCTAGGTTTAAGTTGTAAGTTTAGCTAAGACTTTAAGGATACTTAGATAGTTAATCTAGGTATATTTTATTTATGTTAAATCTTGCCATGATTGTTTGCCCGTCATATGCCATGACATCATGTCTAGTTTTGCATTCATGTTTTATTATGAAAAATCTAAAAAAAATATCATGTCATGACATTCATACATCATGTAGTTATAGAATATTTTTCTTTTGAAAATTATTTTATTTTGATGTATGCCATATCATAATCATGCATTAAGTTTAATTCCTTGTAATTAAGGACAAATGACATTTAACAACACTTATTAACAAGTGACATCCTGGGTGGATGTCTAATATCTCTAAAATGCCTAGATAGATATGCATGATCCCTAGAATAGGGCAAAACCAAATTTTACATCTCACAAAGACCTATAAGATGACTTGTATGTGTTTTGTGCACAATAGATACAAGTGAGATGTTAGGATGATAAACAAAATTCAACATGTTGACTTAGTGCATTCTCTTGAGTTTTAAGTTCATCAAAACACATAGTTATGTGTTTTCCCATCATTGGGAAAGCTAATGTACAAGTCATGTGCATTAAGCCCAAGGAATGTGATGGGATATTGGTTTTGAAAATTATTTTAAAAGACTTTTGGAAAACCTTGGTGAAGGCTTTCTTTTGATAGTAATCACCATTGAATAGTTAGTCACAAACTTGAAGAAAATGCTAAAGTTTTAGCATGTTTTCAAGTTTGTGTCAATATTTGAAAATATGAAGTATTTTCATAGAAAACTAATTTTCCATGATAAAGTATGCCCTAAATAATGTCTACATAAAATTTCATGATTTTTGTAGAATTTTCTAGGGGTTTCTGAAGTTGGCTGAATTTGAAATTCAGCAACTATCAGAGCTCCAATCGATCCATGGATCGATTGGAGTGCCTAAATCGATCCGTGGATCGATCCAGAAGGCAATTCTCGCGAGCAGAAGCTCACTGGATCGATCAGCCGATCGATCCACACATCCTGAATCGATCAGTGGATCGATTCAAATAGGTTGAATCGATTGGAACCCAACTCCAATTGATCCAGGACGCTGATTTTGGCTGGGAAGGTCTGATTTCAGCACTCTAAACCTATTTTAGTCAATGTAACCATTCCTAACCCCTCAAAATACATTTGTATACATAAAAAGGGTGTTTTCATGTTGAAAACAAGGATGGATTGGTTAACGAAGACTAAGTAGAAGTTTAGGTTGAGGTTGTTTCAAATATTGAACATTTAAACCTCAAAACTTCTAAAATTTGGGTTTCCTAAAGGTTTAGGAATTCCAAGTCATTGTTGGTGCAATGATAGAACTTACCACCATGTCTTTAGGGGGAGGGACTCTTTAAAGACATGAAAAATTATTTTTCATGAACCTTGGAAGGTGGTTAACCTTCTGTTAAGAACATGCTCAAGGTTGAGCGTTTGAACTTTAATGGGGAGTGGATATCCTCATTGTTCAAGTGGGTTCTAGTGGATAATGCTCAAGGATGAGCATTTGCCTACATTGGGGTAGAATGTAAGGTTAAGGATAATGAAGGGTATGAGACCTTCATTATCGTGTTGACCACAACGAGTGAAGTTGTGAACAACGATGAGCAACTCTTCAGGGGGAGAGTTTTCAACAATGGGGCATTTGTTGAAGTGTGCCTAAAATTGAGGCATGGGTTGATGTGTGCTCAAAGATGGGTTGATGTGTGCCAATAGGGGGAGAATGTGTGGTTTAATCTAGGCTTTCATTACCTATGGGGGAGCTCATAGGGGGAGAATAAAGGGAACCAACATTCATACTTTTGGCATGAATGGAGTTAAGGCTATGGGACTAGCTTAACTCAGAATGGTCCTAACTTAAAGGTATTGTCAAACATCAAAAAGGGGGAGATTGTTGGTGCAATATCCTTTAGGTCAAGGTTGACTGAGTTGACCAAGCTTGGGTCTTGGTCATAGTTTCGATGTTTGACAATACATGTAGACACATGGACAATGCAGGTGTAGTTGTTCATGTGGGGAGATTCTGATCAGGGATTGATCAGTGTGATTGAAGGAGAGTCAAGTAGGTCAAGAGTGACCGGATACCTGACTAGGAAGTCCTAACTGGTATGTTAGGCAGCAGAAGTGAAAGTCCTGGTGAGTGAAGCCAGGCAGAAGGAAAGCCCTAGTGAGTGAAGCTAGGCAGGTGAAAGTCCTGGTGAGTGAAGCCAGGTGAAAGTCCTAGTGAGTGAAGCTAGGCAGATTGGAAAGCCCTAGTGAGTGAAGCTAGGCAGGTGAAAGTCCTGGTGAGTGAAGCCAGGTGAAAGTCCTAGTGAGTGAAGCTAGGCAGATTGGAAAGCCCTAGTGAGTGAAGCTAGGCAGGTGAAAGTCCTGGTGAGTGAAGCCAGGTGAAAGTCCTAGTGAGTGAAGCTAGGCAGATTGGAAATCCTGGTGAGTGAAGCCAGGTGAAAGTCCTAGTGAGTGAAGCTAGGCAGAAGGAAATCCTGGTGAGTGAAGCCAGGTGAAAGTCCTGGTGAGTGAAGCCAGGCAAGGGAAAATCCAGATGGATCAAGGATGATCAGACATCTGGTGGAAGTCCAAGTAGGACAAGAGAGTGACCGGATACTTGGCACGACGAGTAAAGTCCAAGTGGGTCAAAGGGATTGACCAGACACTTGGTGGGAAGTCCTAGCAGGTCAAAGGAGTGACCAGATGCTAGGCATGATGTATCAACAGGTCAAGGTTGACCGGATGTTGGTTTGAGAGGCTTGGGACTTGGTTTTGGGCAAAAACCAAGTGCTGGATCGATCAGTGGATCGATCCAGGAGCTGGATCGATCAGTGGATCGATCCAGGCCTTTCCTAGCGAACAGAGAGCCTATGGATCGATTCGTGGATCGATCCAGATGTTCAAATCGATCAGTGGATCGATTGGGACGCGGCTGCTTTGCGCGATAAGCGCTGGATCGATCCGTGGATCGATCCAGGCGTTTTTCCATAGCACAGAGGTGCTCTGGATCGATCCGTGGATCGATCCAAAGCCTCCCCGATCGATTGGGAATATTCGAATCGATCGGGATCCGACCGTTGCTTCGTATTTGAGCTGCAGGCGTGCGTTGGCTGCAGCATCTCTTCACCGTTTCATCTCAGATCTTCGCCAGCTCCTCCACAGCACTCTCAAAGCTCGTGATCGCCAGTTCTTGAAGGTTCTTGGAAGCTCTCCGAGTCAAGAGGCGGATCAAAGGCAAGAAGAGAAGCTAGGGTTAGGGTTTTCTGCATTCATTGTAAGCTTTGTGCTTGTATTTTGTTTCCCTTTCCTTCTTCTTGTACCGAGAGTCTTGTAGGGCTTCTCCGCTCTCGGTAGTTACCGAAAAGGAGTGTTTCATAGTGGAGGGTGCGTGCGTGGTGTGGATCCTTGGATTAGTCACCTCCTTTGTAGGTGGATACCAAGTAAAATCCTAGTGTTAGCGTGGTTGTATTTGTTTCTGTATTTTCCGCTGCATATTCTTGAAGAAACAAGCAACGCCAAGCAACGCCGAGCAACGCCAAGCACCGAGCGAACGCGACGAGCTATTCACCCCCCTCTAGCTACTTTTGGTCCTAACACCGAGCTTGTGTCCCGACTTGCGTGCCGAGCCGTGTCCCGACTTGCGTGCCGAGCCGTGTCCCGACTTGCGTGCCGAGCCGTGTCCCGACTTGTGTGCCGAGCCCGTGTCTCGACCTGCGTGCCGATCTAGTGTCCCGGCCTGCGTGCCGAGCCCGTGTCCCGGCCTGCGTGCCGAGCCCATGTCCCGACCTGCGTGTCGAGCCCGTGTCCCGGCCTGCGTGCCGATCTAGTGTCCCGGCCTGCGTGCCGAGCCCGTGTCCCGGCCTGCGTGTCGAGCCCATGTCCCGGCCTACGTGCCGAGCCCGTGTCCCGACCTGCGTGCCGAGCCCGTGTCCCGGCCTGCGTGCCGATCCAGTGTCCTGACCTGCGTGTCGATCTCGTACCCCAGCTTGCGTGCCAGTGCCTTATTCCAGTCTGCGTGCCGGCATTATATCTTGACCTGCAGCTAGTCCTCTAGGTCTATGCCTCATTCAGCTTCTCATCGTCAGATCCAGCTCTCCATCCTGATCGGACATCGTCTACTTTTCCGGGTCGCGACAATTCGAGCCGCGTCCCATCCGAGGGCGCCCCCCTGGGCTAGGGTACGTCCTCCGTTTATATTCCATACGCATTTTATTATTTTATGGCTTAGTCTTGTACTCATATATTCGTTGGATCCGCCTCGAGCATCGGGGTACCGGGGGCCGGATCAACCCGGTCGCTGGCTGCAGGTAGCGTTGATCAGAGGACTTCTGAAGACTTGGTGAACACGGGAGCCATCTTAGCACACCCCCCTCCGGGACACCGTGACTTCGTCAACATCCCATCCACCTCACCCGACGGTCCGTCTGACTCAGCTTCCGGACGGGATCATTATTGAGCTATAAAATTCTTTTTACATGAAGCTATAAAAAGCCTCAAAGAGCTAGGAATTATTCAACAATCATTATATCTATCTTTCTAGTAATTTCTGAGCTTTTAAAGTGTGTAAGAGGATTCTCCACCTGCAACAAAGAATTTTATTGAGCTTTCAACCAACTTAGAATAACAATCACCTAAGTTGTAACTAAGTAATTCTTGTATCCTCTTACTTTATTCCCGTTACTTTATGTTAATTAATTTGATTATCCTTGCTAAGAAAAAGCAAGAGATTTGACTAACTTTCTTTTCAGGCTATTCACCCCCATCTAGCCAACCTTACACAAGACCAACATTTGGTATTAGAGCCCAACCACTTCAGAATGATTAATCACTATCTAAAGTAACAAGACTATGGCTGGATCGAGCATCTTCCCACTAGTATTCGAGGGGGACTTCCTGTTTTAGAAGTATCGTATGGAGGTATTTTTTTAAAACTGATTTCAATATCTTATTAATAATGAAATATGATTTTGAAGAACTAAAAAGAACAAGAACAGAGTGCTAGTGCAATATCCCTCAGGTCAAGGTTGACCTGGTTGACCAAGCTTGAGTCTTGGTTTGAGTTTCAATGTTTGACAATACAAGACTTTGATGATGTGGACAAGTGCAGGTGCAGTTGTTCATGTGGGAAGATTGTTTAGTGCAATTCCCCTCTGATCAGGTTGGTTGAAGAAGGGTCAAGTAGGTCAAGGTTGACCGGATACTTGACTGGGAAGTCCTAACTGGGATGTTAGGCAGAGAGAAAATCCTGGTGAGTGAAGCCAGGTGAAAGACCTAGTGAGTGAAGCTAGGCAGAGAGAAAATCCTGGTGAGTGAAGCCAGGTGAAAGTCCTAGTGAGTAAAGCCAGGCAGTATGAAAATCCTGGTGAGTGAAGCTAGGTGAAAGTCCTAGTGAGTAAAGCTAGGCAGTATAAAAATCTGGTGAGTGAAGCCAGGTGAAAGTCCTAGTGAGTGAAGTTAGGCAGTATGAAAATCTTGGTGAGTGAAAGCCCTAGTGAGTGAAGCCAAGCAGATGAAAAGTCCTAGTGAGTGAAGCTAGGCAGTTGGAAGTCCTAGTGAGTGAAGCCAGGCAGATGAGAAGTCCTGGTGAGTGAAGCCAGGCAAGGGGAAAATCCAGATGGGTCAAGGTTGACCAAACATCTGTTGAAAGTCCAAGTAGGTCAAGGGATTGAATGGATACTTGGCAAGAGGAGAAAAGTTCAAGTGGGTCAAAGGGATTGACCGGACACTTGGTGAGCGAGTTCTAGCAGGTTAAGGGTGACCGGATGCTATGCACGATGAACCAACAGGTCATGGTTGACCATATGTTGGTTTAGGAAGCTTTAGACTTGATTTTAGGGAGAAATCATGAGCTGGATCGATCAGCCAATCAATTGGCTCATGCCCAATCGATCGGTCGATCGATTGGGCGAGTCTTCGCGACAACCTCCTCCCAATCGATCAGTGGATCGATTGGGACAAGTGCGCAATCGCACAGAACAACGCTGGATCGATCGGTCGATCGATCCAGATACCCCAATCGATCAGTGGATCGATTGGGAGCTGCGATTTCGCACGATAAGCCCTGGATCGATCATCTGATCGATCTAGGCAATTTACCGAGAGCACAGAGGCGCTCTGGATCGATCAGCCGATCGATCCAAAGCCTCCCCGATCGATTGGGAGCAATCCAATCGATCAGGATCCGACCGTTAGCGTCGATAAAAGCTGTAGGTGTTCGATTCCTTCAGTAGCGCTTCACGATTTCATCTCAGATCCTCGACAGCAACTCCACAACTCTCTTTAAGCTCCAGATCGCCAGTTCTTGAAGGTTCTTGGAGGTTCTTCCATGTCAAGAGGCGGATCAAAAGTAAGAAGAAGAAAGCTAGGGTTAGGGTTTCTTGTATTCATTGTAAGCTTTGCTTATACTTTTGTTCCATTTCCTTTCTTTCTGTATTGAGAGTCTTGTAGGGCTTCTCCGCCTTCGGTAGTTACCGAAAAGGAGTGATTATTAGTGGAGGTGTGTGTGTGTGTGTGCGTGGATCCTTGGACTAGTCACCTCTTGTGAGGTGGATACCAAGTAAAATTCATTTGTTAGCGTTGTATGCATTTGTTTCTTGTATTTCCGCTGCACATCCTTGAAGAAACAAGCAATGAAGCACACAAGCACGCGACATGCTATTCACCCCCCCTCCCTCTAGCTACTTTTCGGTCCCAACAAGTGGTATCAGAGCGAGGTCGCTCTTCACCGAAATCATCGCCGGAAGGGGCAAACAAAACCAGCAAAGCTAGAGTGTGAAGAAGTTGGAGCAAATTCACCAAAGTCAAAGAATTTAAGAAGTTCAACTTCAAGATGCAATTCTAAGATGGACTTGGATTTGACATAAGGGTGGCTCCACCGTACACATCTACAAGCTTCGATCTTTGAAAATCAAGGATCGAAAACTTCTTAATGGTGGAGATAGAGCAATGGTTTGCTCTTATGGAAGGCTTCGAAGCTCCAACGAATTCAAAGGGCAAAGTTCTCAAGAGGAGCAAATGGAGCCCGGAGCAAGTCCAAAGGTGCGAAGCAAATGACAAGGTAACCAAATTATTGGTTAATTTATTGCCTAGCACAATTTTATGCAAAATTGGAGAGTTCAAGGATGCCAAGGAGCTATGGAGCAAATTGGCATCAATTCATGAGATCCCCTCCACTGCACCAATCCAAGAAGAATCCAAAGAGGGCGACTCATTGGAGCAAGACCAAGAGGAGAACTCCGAAGTTGAGAGATGCTCAACTTCCGAAGAAGAAGTCCAAGAAGAAGCTTCATCTTCGAGGGAATGCAATGAAGGGAACAAGGAGGGAGCATACTCCTTGTTCCATGTACAAGATGATGAAGCCTCTACCTCTAGGATTTAAGGGGAGTAATTTTTGGTGACACCGGATCAAGAAGAATGAGAAGTTTCCACATCCGGGTCAAGAAGGGATGAAGAAGCTTCCACCTCCACAAGTCAAGACAAATCTAATGGAGGAGCATCACTATCGGATCAAGAGGAAGCCTCTACATCCACATCACATGGAGGACCAAGTGTCATCCCTACACAAGAAGGTATAAATAGTTCAATAAATAACAAAAATCATATTATATGTTTTGAGTGTAGGAAGAATGGGCACTACAAGAGCAAGTGTCCCAGCTTGGCCAAGAAAAAGAGTCAAGTGGCACCTAAGGGCAAGGAGAAGGCCAAGGAGACCATCCCCGGAACAAAAAGGAGCAAGGAGCACATTTTGTGCTTTTTGTGCAATCAAAAGGGACATTACCGGAGTCAATGTCCCAAGGGGAAGAAGGTGGTCAAGGCTCAAAGAGGAAGCTCAACTCAAGGGGGAGCCTCCAAGGTAAAAGGAAGATAACTTTTATTAAGTCTACCCTTTTAAATTATGGTAAAAAGCATGCTAGTTCTAACTTATATCATTTTAATGCTATTTACCATGAAAATAGGAGGCATGATAAAGTTAAGGAAAATCATGTAGCTTTTCATGCTAAAACCTCTCAACCTAGGGCTAGGAATGTAGATAAAAATCTAGGCAAGAACACTAAGATCAATAACTATACGCCTAGAAATAAAAACGCTCAAGGATTAAATAGAAAACCAAAATCTAGGTATTTATGGGAAGAAAATCAAGTCTTGAGGTCAAGACTTGATAAAATGGAAAAGACCCTAAAAAGGATGGAAAATATCCTAATAGGGCAAAATGAGCAAAACCTAGGGCTAGGAGTATCAAAGTCATCCAATGGCCATAAAGGTTTAGGGATTCCAAGTCATTGTTGGTGCAATGACAGAAGGTACGACCATGTCTTTAGGGGGAGGTACTCTTTAAGGACATGAAAATTATTTTTCATACACCTTGGAAGGTGGTTAACCTTCTTTAGTAAAAATGCTCAAGGTTGAGCATTAGATTACAATGGAGAGTGGATATCTTCATTGTTTAAGTTATAAATGCTCAAGGTTGGACATTTGTCTACATTGGGGGAGAATGTAGGGTTAAGGATAAATGAAGGGTATGGAACCTTCATTATCGTGTTGATCACAACGAGTAAAGTTGTGAACAACGATGAGCAACTCTAAAGGGGGAGAGTTTTCAACAAGAAGTGGCATCAACAAGTTAATTTGGTTGATGTGTGCCAATAGGGGGAGAATGTAGGATTTAAGTTAGGCCTTCATTATCTAAGAGGGAGTTTGCCTTCTTAGTGGGAGAATGTAGGGTTTAACTTACGTCTTCATTACCTAGTGACATGAAGGGAGTTGAGGCTATGCGATTAGCCTAACTTAAATGAGGTATTGTCAAACATCAAAAAGGGGGAGATTATTGGTGCAATATCTCTCAGGTCAAGGTTGACCTGGTTGACCAAGCTTGAGTCTTGGTTTGGGTTTCAATGTTTGACAATACAAGACTTCGATGATGTGGACAAGTGCAGGTGCAGTTGTTCATGTGGGAAGATTGTTTGGTGCAATTCCCCTCTGATCAGGTTGGTTGAAGAAGGGTCAAGTAGGTCAAGGTTAACCGGACACTTAACTGGGAAGTCCTAAATGGGATGTTAGGCAGAGAGAAAATCCTGGTGAGTGAAGCCAGGTGAAAGACCTAGTGAGTGAAGCTAGGTAGAGAGAAAATCCTGGTGAGTGAAGCCAGGTGAAAGTCCTAGTGAGTAAAGCTAGGCAGTATGAAAATCTTGATGAGTGAAGCCAGGTGAAAGTCCTAGTGAGTAAAGCTAGGCAGTATGAAAATCCTGGTGAGTGAAGCCAGGTGAAAGTCCTAGTGAGTGAAGCTAGGCAGTATGAAAATCTTGGTGAGTGAAGCCAAGTGAAATCCCTGGTGAGTGAAGTCAGGCAGATGGAAAGTCCTAGTGAGTGAAGCTAGGCTGTTGGAAGTCCTGGTGAGTGAAGCCAGGCACGGGGAAAATCCAGATGGGTTAAGATTGATCAGACATCTGGTGAAAGTCCAAGTAGGTCAAGGGATTGACCAGATACTTGGCAAGAGGAGTAAAGTCCAAGTGGGTCAAAGGGATTGACCGGACACTTGGTGAGCGAGTTCTAGCAGGTTAAGGGTGACCGGATGCTAGGCACAATGAACCAACAGGTCATGATTGACCAGATGTTGGTTTAGGAGGCTTTAGACTTGATTTTATGGAGAAATCATGAGCTGGATCGATCAGCCAATCGATTGGCTCATGCCCAATCGATCGGCCGATCGATTGGGCGAGTCTTCGCGACAATCTCCTCCCAATCGATCAGTGGATCGATTGGGACGAGTGCGCGATTGCACAGAACAACGCTGGATCAATCGGTCGATCGATCCAGATACCCCAATCGATCAGTAGATCGATTGGGAGCTACGATTTCGCACGATAAGCCCTGGATCGATAAGCCGATTGATCCAGGCAATTTACTGAGAGCACAGAGGCGCTCTGGATCGATCAGTCGATCGATCCAAAGCCTCCTCGATCGATTGGGAGCAATCCAATCGATCGGGATCCGACCGTTAGCGTCGATAAAAGCCGCAGGCATTCGATTCCTTCAGCAGCGCTTCACGATTTCATCTCAAATCCTTGACAGCAACTCCACAACTCTCTTTAAGCTCCAGATCGCCAATTCTTGAAGGTTCTTGGAGGTTCTTCCAAGTCAAGAGGCAGATCAAAAGCAAGAAGAAGAAAGCTATGGTTAGGGTTTCTTGTATTCATTGTAAGCTTTGCTTATACTTTTGTTCCCTTTCCTTTCTTTCTGTATTGAGAGTCTTGTAGGGCTTCTCCGCCTTCGGTAGTTACCGAAAAGGAGTATTTATTAGTGGAGGTGTGTGGATTCTTGGACTAGTCACCTCTTGTGAGGTGGATACCAAGTAAAATCCATTTGTTAGCATTGTATGCATTTGTTTCTTGTATTTCCGCTGCACATCCTTGAAGAAACAAGCAACGAAGCACACGAGCACGCGACGAGCTATTCACCCCCCCACCTTCTAGCTACTTTTCGGTCCCAACACGGAGAAGAACTCGAAGAATACTTTTGGACCAAAAAATAGCGCGATGACTTTATGGCACATGGCAAGGCCGAGTTTCACCTTCTTAACATTCTACCGGCTAAGGAACTCGACAGAATCGCCACATATAATTCCACCAAAGCCTTTTGGAATAAGATTCTGAAACTCCACAAAGAATCAAAAGAAATTAAATTTGACTCTTCAATGGATATTGATTCATCTTCAAAAGAGTTTGAGATAGAGGAGATTGCTGAAGTAGCACTAATAGTTGAACACCTACCTAAAGACGATGAAACCACTTAGGACACAAGCATTGATGAAAAGAGAGCATCTACCTATGAGTCCAATATGATAACTTAGGTATGCAGCCTTCCTTCCGATCAATTATATGAATGCATCAAAATGTTAAGTAGATCTCTATGTAAAACTAGGTCAAAATATTTAGATTCAAAGAAAAATTATGCATGCCTAGTTGAAAATCTTGTTAAATTATAGGATGAAAATGCAAACATAAAAAGTAAAATAGAACTATTTCTTGCACGTTTAAACTCACATGCTCCACAAAAGAATTTTAGAAATTATAAAAGACTTAGTTGATATTTTGGATCAAATTATAAAAGTAGCTAGAAAATATATTCTAAAAAATTATTTTGTTAATTCAGTAGGTAGAAACGTATATTGGATTCCTAAATCATGATTAATATGATTAAAGTTAATTTTTATGCATGCTTTAGATTTAATTTACTTTAATTCTTAATATTACTTACAAAATTAATTAGTTTGTATACATACTCTCCATGTTTTCTTATTTTCTGTTAAAACATTTTTCAATGAAAAATAAAAAATGTTTTCCACTAAAATAATTGTTTTTGAATTTATTTTTATCGTTATATTATTTAAAAAATTCTTTCTAAAAATTAATTTTGATGATTAAAAATATTTTTTAAATTGATTTTTCAAAAATTAATTTTGTATATGAAGTGAATAAGGTTTCCTATTAGAATAAAAATTTTTGAGATTGTTTTAATACTATTTTTTTTTTTTTGATTAAAAACATAATTTAAAATTCAAAATTTTTTTAGTGATAAATTTTGACATCTGATTTTTCACTAAGGGACGTTATATTTTGAATGTTGAGAAAAATTAGCAAGATTTTTTAAATTAAAATTATTTTTTTAATGATTTAAATTTAAAAATAATTATTTTTGCTCAAAAATATTAATTATGGTTAAAATTAAAATTTATTTGTCGTGAATATTTTTTCTTAATCCTACTTTTTATATTTAATCATGAATTCTTTTTACATTTTTTTGAAGCTTAAAAATTACTTTTTCTAAAACAGTGGTTTAATTGATAAATTGTTTTATTTTTTAAAATTAATTTTGATAAAAAAAAAGACATATAACTGAACATTATGTATTAAACCCTTAGAAAAAGTTTTCATTTTTTTTACTATATTTTATTTTCCCTAACATATTTTTGATATAATCAAAGAGGGATAAATTAGGAGTTGAGTTAAAGGGGAGGTATTAAATTTAGTAAATTATAAAATTTTGATGTATTTGCTTGTACTTATTGTAAAATTATTTTTTATACTTATTGTTAAATTTAAAATATAAATTATTTTATTACTTATTTACTTTAACTTAACTTGGGTTGATGCACATCAAAAAAGAAGTGATTGTAAGTACCCTGAGTAATTTTTGATGTGATGAACCAAGTTAAGTTAGATCTTATGATTTTGATGTCTTGCATCTGAGTCTGTAGGAACTTAGGAATACAAGAAGTCAAACGTAAGATGCAGCTAGTGAGAAGGATGGCTTGGGAAGCAAGCCTACAAGCTCGATGCATCCAAGGGAAGAGGTGCTACGGAAGAGTACACCGATGGATGAGAAGGAAGCGTGCGGCACATCTATGGGATGAAACGCTGGTAGGAAGCCTGCTCGAGGAGAAGATCGGAGTTGGACTTAGGTGAGCTTAACTCCGGACGATCGAAGCATCACCTAAGCAAGCTGGATCGAAAAAGATCAACTTGGAAGTTGATCTTGAAGACCCGATGCATCTCCCTTGTGATTGAGGGCACCTCGGATGCCGCTGTTGGAGCTATCCAGCAAAGGCACGAAGGTGCTTCCAAGGTGTCTGAGGTGCCTCAGATGAAAAGGCGTGAAAGCGCCTCCAAGGTGTCTGAGGCGCCTCAGATGAAAAGGTGCGAAGGCACCTCAAGCAAAATTGAAGGCGCCTCAAGAAGAGGCGCCTCCAATGTCAAAGGCGTGAAGGCGCCTCAAGCAAGATCGAAGGCGCCTCAAGAAGAGGCGTCTCTAATGACATTGAAGGTGCCTCCAACCAGTTAGAGTCGTTGGCTGACCGTTGGAGCATGAATAAAACTTTATCCATATTGGAGAATCCCTAGATAGATTTGGAGGCGCCTCCAAGTAGCGATAGCTTTTTCCAGGAGGCTATAAAAAGTCACAACCTTCCCGGTTGCAAACTAAGTAAAATTTATGAGCCTCTTTATTTTATATTATCTATTTTAATTGTTTAATCAATTTGATTATCCTTGCTAAGCAAAAATAAAAAATTTAGCTAACTTGCTTTTCAGGCTATTCACCCCACTCCCTCCCTCTCGTTTAGCCGATCTAACATGGGACCAACACATCCCAACCTCGTCGAGTTTTATGGACTTGGCTATGTTGGCCTTCCACATTGTCCTAGCTGCAAAAAAGAGAAAAGACCTTAGTTAGATAAAATGTTAGAATAGAGCTAAGTTCCTTACGAAAGTTGAAGGATAGTTCAACATTGATTGGACTTAGTCCAAAAATATAGAGAATGCCCTCTTAGAGCAGCTTGTTGATGTCACATTTCAAGTAGGCAGTGTTTCTAACATAGGTGGGGCCAGTTAGACGAAAAAATAACAGGATTCCCATCCCTTATTCGAAGAGGGTATCTTATCAAATAAAACAACCATCATTTGTGCTTCGAGAATAAAAACCCATACCTTTGATTTTTTTAGGGTAATAAAAATAATGAAAATCGTGAGGAGAGAGGGGGATACGATATCAATGAAGGAGAATAACAACACCACACAGTAGCCAAATGAAATTAGGGGCCAACTGCTAAAGAGGTATATGTAAATACTGGAAAATTTTCGAGAAAAAGTTCGGAATAGGGAAACTGAGACCACCGAGAAACTGATCTATATAACCTGGGGGAGGAAGTTGGGAACGATCAAGAGCATTGGGAATGATGATGTGGTGATTGAGAGGTAGTTTGAAAGTTAGCCAGACCTGGGCCACCTCCCAACCGTTAAAATCAGATATGGTGGAGGTGTACCACAAGATGAGAATATGCACGGGAGTATCAAGGGTCATAGTGTCAAAAAAACCATGAAAGATGAAGAACTTACAGTTGAAAAAGGAGGTCGAAAGGCTAAAGAAAGAAATCGTGGTGGCAGACGATGAACATTGGAAAAAAGTAGGAAGCGTGGATAAAAACCCTGGCCTAGAGGAGTTTATAAACTCCAAAGGCTTAAGGCACAGTCGTTCGATCTCGAGAATAAAAGGGCAAGCCAATTGCCACAACCGTCTGATCAAAAGATTGAAACCACTAGCAGTCTAATCAACAGACATCCCTTGAGGAATTAAAAAAGCTGGCATGGTCAGGTCATGTGACAAC
Organism: Zingiber officinale; assembly: GCF_018446385.1. Taxonomy (NCBI): domain Eukaryota; kingdom Viridiplantae; phylum Streptophyta; class Magnoliopsida; order Zingiberales; family Zingiberaceae; genus Zingiber; species Zingiber officinale. Next base: position 127,914,736 of record NC_055987.1, read on the forward strand.
ACCATAAAAAAGGATATTTATGATAAATGTGACTACCGTATCATTACCATGATACACCATCATGCGTATCACCTCACATTACCATGCATTTATGACATTTGGCATGCCCCTTTTCAAAATGGATAAGCTCCAATAGGAAACACAGGAGAATGATGTTAGCCATGCTTGGGAAATCGATTGGGAAACTAAAAGTTGAAGAGGTCTAGTCATCTGGGACTAGGCTTTCTTCGACTAGACTTGAAGAAGAGACTTGTAATACAATGAATATGGAGGGGCTTTCAATGGGGCCCAGTGGTCAACAAGCTATAGTATAGGTGTCAGTCAAAATCTAAGGTGGGTCAAAAGACGAGTAGCTAGCTTGGCAGGACCCTGTTCTCCCCCTATTGGCTAATTCCAATCGAACATGCTCCCGAAGGGCCCCACTCCCTAGTATTGTCTAATGCTCACGGGACTCTGCTCCCCGTCCAATCCCGATGGGCTAATACCAATCAAACAGGCTCTCAAATGGTCCCACTCCTCAGCTCTACCGAACATGTATGAAGATCTTCTCCCCCCGTCCTCTCCCGATTGGCTAACGTCGATTGGACAGGCTCTCAAAGGGCCTCACTCCCTAGCCATACCGGAAGCGTACGGGGCTCTGCTGCCCATCCTCTCTCGATCGGCTAATGTCGATTGGGCATTCTCTCAAAGGGCCCCACTCTTCGGCTCTATCAAATGCTCATGGGGCTTTGCTCCCCGTCCTCTCCCGATCAGCTAACGTCGATTGGATAGACTCTCAAAGGGCTCCACACCCCAGCTTTGTCGAACGCTCATGGAACTCTACTCCCGTCCTCTCCCAATTGGCTAAAGTCGATCGGACATGCTCTCAAGGGGCCCTACTCTCCAACTTTGCTAGATGCGTACGAGGCTCTGCTCCCTGTCCTCTCTTGATCGGTTAACGCCAATCGAATAGGCTCTCAAAGGGCCCCACTCTCTTGCTCTACCGGATGCGCATGGGGCTCTCCTCCCCATCCTCTTTCAACCGACTAACGCTGATCAAACAGACTCTCAAAGGGCCCCCACTCTTCAGCTCTGCTAGATGCTTACGGGGTTCTGCTCCCTATTCTCTCTCGATCAGCTAATGTCGATCGAATAGGCTCTCAAAGGACCCCACTCCTCGGCTCTACCGAACGCTCACGGGGCTCTGCTCCCCATCCTCTCCAGATCGGCTAACGTTGATCAGACAGGCTCTCAAGGGGCCCCCAGTCCCCAGTTGTGCTAGACTCTCATGAGGCTCTGCTCCCCGTGCTCTCTCAATTAGTTAACTCTGATTGGACAAGCTCTTAAAGGGCTTCACTCTCTAGTTCTGCAAGATGTTCACGGGGCTCTGCTCTCCGCCCTCTCCTGATTGGTTGTCGTTGATCAGATCGACTCTTAAAGGGCCCCAATCCCCGGCTCTATCGGACACTCACGGGGCTCTACTCCCCGTCCTCTCCCAATCGGATTGGCCCTCAAGGGGCCCCACTCTCTTACTATGCTAGATTCACACAGAGTCATGCTCCTCATTCTCTCCCGATTAGCTAACGCCAATCGGATAGGCCCTCAAAGGGCCAGTATGGTGGGTTGCTAGATTGTCTATAGAGCTCCATTCCCTCTTGGGATATTGTTATGACCCATTTAAGCCTCATGAGAAAGTGGGCTCTCTACGCAGGGTCCATCTTCCAATAGGCCTCTTGACCTAGGGGCTCATTTCACCATTAATACAGCACATGGATTTGTTAGAGAGTCAGAACATCGTATATGTATACAGATAGACAATATACCCTCTCCATACCAGAGATGTGATTACTAGATACGGTGTAAGCGTGTCGATGGGACAGATTATCTAATAGCGAGATAATACCTCATTAAATATGGGGATTATGAGAAACATTATAAAGATAGTCCTTTTCCTCTAGTACAAGTATGCGCACACGTATATTTTCATATCTTCTTCCATTTACGCTAGTATTTTGCTCATGTTATTTTTTGGTTTGATTTGATTGTTAGAGTAGTTATGCCAAAGACCTCCCTAACCCACTTACTGACGATTTTTCTCCTCTCTTTACTAGTCTTTGCAAGTAGTTCTTGGAGTTCTTCATCGAAAGCCCTACTCTTAGTCAATTTTCACGCCAATCACTGGTGGTCCATAACTCACCCTTTCAAGACATGATCAGTAATTTTATTCTCATTTCTAACTTTAATTTATAATATGATTCAATAAATCTAACTTGATATATATTATGCCATCTTTTTACCTAATTAGTGTCTACCAACCCACACAAAAAAATGGGAAAAAAAAAATACAATTCTCTTCTTTTGCTTTTTCCCTTTTTTGTTTTTGCCAGAAAGAATAGACTTTATTGTATCAATTTCAGTCCTTTATTTGCGCTCAACAGCATTACTGCTGCAACAAATCAACAAATAAAAACACAGTTTGAAAATTTACAAGCATAAAATTTTTTTTATAAAGTAAATCAAAGAAATAGTAGAATGAATTTTCCATATGATAATGAACTCTTGGCATGGGAAACTTATTTTCTTTCATTGTGAGTGCCTCCGCGAGGCGTTTCAGAAGCGGAGCTACCCGTGTCGCCGAGACCTGGACTGGAATTTCTCTTGCTTAGCAATTCACTAAATAACCTGCTTGTATAAACATAAGGTCGATGATCCATTGGTTGTCCTGTTGCTGGTGCATTATGTACCCTCGAGCCATCTCCATTGAAGTGTTGCACGAGTCGGGAATCATGGAGAGAAGTGTAACCGGCAGCAGCACCAACTCCTAATGGATGGCTTTGATAAGTAGTTGACAGGAAGGGATTATAAGCGAAGGGATTGTTAGCATTGACATTGTCGGGAGAGGTAGCCCATGGTGGAGGAGGATAGGCAGATGAATTATCGAACAGCTCTGGTTGAAGGTGCGATTGTGGTGGACATGTAGGGGCTTGTTTTCTAGCCCACGAGGCGACATAACTATTTTCAGGAGCATAAAATGGCTCAGAATCAGTTGGCTGAACAGATGTTGGAGGTTTGATTTCATCATATTGAATAGACGGCAGTGAAGTATGAGAGGGCAATGGGTTTGATAATAAGGTGAGACTGAAAAGGTCAACCATGTCTTGGTCTTTACTGGAAATTTTGATCGGGGCCGGAGGATCAGGCAATGCCAAGGAATTACTTCCCAACATGTATGATGCTCCTCCCTCTACACTTGATGCACCAGTCGAAAGCATATTATTGCTTTGGTTAAACAAAGTCGACTGGCCACTGGGTGCAGTAGATTTGCCATGAGCGACATCTGGTTTCATTTTTAATGTCCTGCGTACAGAATCAGGTCTTAGTCATCTTTAGAGTCTATTGAGTAATGGGGAACAAATTGTTTACTGATAAGACCTGCGAGCTAACTGAGCAAAATCATCATCATCTTCTTCATTGTCGTCATTGTTGTATTGCCTTGTTGTGGAATGTTGAGGTGCAACCACGGGCAATGAACTTGGTGTCGATTCAGATACTTGGGCTGGAACCGGCAAGCCAGAAGCTAATGCATCATACTTTACAAATAAGCTCTGCAGGTTATCATTCAATTCAAGGGCTTGAGCTAGAAGCACATCATCAGCGTCACTGTTACAAGGTATCAGCTTTAGTTTCACAATAAACACAGAAAACACTTTTTTTTTATTAAAAAACTGAAAATAAATAAAAAATAATAATAATAATTACCAGAGACTATTATGAAGTGACATTCATTATTGCAAATGAGAGCTATAAAGTTCACTGAGATATGTAATCCAAAGAATTGTTATTCAGAGATTGGGGACTAATGGGAGTATACCTGATTGAATTGATAGATTCAACTAGCTTTTTTTGGTTGGCATGGCACTGGTGCACAAGGTCTTTGATTACTTCATCTTCTACAGCCTAACAAGAGTAAATTACAGAATTAACTACAAGGCAATAACAGTATCTTAAGCTCTATGAACAGCATAACAATGGACAAAAATTGATCAAGAAACATACATTGCGATCATTTAGATCCACAGCTTTCAGCATCTCGCTGAACAGATCTGTCACAGTCTTCATGCCAGAAAGGTCTGCTAAACTGATTCACAATTTTTAAATGCTAATTTTAACAGGAATAGAAGATATAACTGGTAAAATTAGCTCCACAACAACAGAGTGCATTAACAATAACTACCTTAGGGTTGCCATTTCAGACATCATTGCTTCGTCTAGTCTTGATCCAGAACCATTTGACGTCCCATATGCTATCTGAGGATACCTGACTGAAGGTGTTGCATTTTCAGGAGGGGTCAATGTAAGAGTAGCATCCGGTGATCGTTTTGGGAATATGACACCAGATCTCTGCAAATGTGTTGTGTGAATTATAATTATGAAGAGGGTTTAAAATGCATTATCACATAATAGTAGTTCTGTCTCACATGAGAAAACAATCAAAGATCGATCAGTTATCTGTAATGATAGTCATATACTCTAAATTAGACAGCCATTAAATAAGAGGAATGATCTTCAAATTTCAATGAAACTAAAATTTCTCTTCACCAGTAGATAATCTCTTGTCATAACATCTGTCAAGAAACTCTAAAGTAATTCCTTATGAAAGAATTACCATTACCGAAGGTTAAAAGAAGTTACACAACATGAGGAACTAGAAAGCAAAGTAACATACTCTTAAGTCCGTATATGCCCAGTAAAATTGAGGATACTTTCCTCCAGAACCGCCGAATGCTTCTTGCCAAGAATCAATCAATTCCAAAATTTTGTCTCTCACTTGCAAGTCAGCCTGTCGAAATATGTAAGCTTTTGAATTTTGTACACTATGACTCCGATACAAGGCCATTACTATTAAGATATTAAGGGAGACAACAATGTGCTGACCTTCTTCCTCACAATTTTGAGCATTTCCTGTAGAATTTCACGTTCAACCACTTGAAAATGTAGATAGTCACCGCAGTTCTTAATCATCATCTCCAAAAGCTGTAAATGGAAAGAATCATATATTGATTTTAACCTGTGACAACTTCTGCCATTGACAACATGTGCCTCCTTTATCAAATGCAGTCATGTTAAAGAGTCACATTATACTCAAAAAGCTATAGTATCTTTCTAGCAGTTGTTGGACACGTTTGTTTCAGTGTAGAATCTGCATAGTCCAAAGAATATAATGCGTGTGTGTGTGTGTGTGTGTGTATAAATAGAGAATTAGGGTATTTTCATAGTATGTGACCACATCCCCACACATGATGCTTTCTTCCTATTGATCAACAAGAGTGACAGTGATATATATTTTACAAGGGTTGGCATCTGTTAAGACTGTAAACTTGCACGCACCGTTAAAGCCAAAAACTGAACTTTCGGATTCTTATGCTGTAGACGTTTCTTCACAGCTTTCACCACATCTTTCGCTGGCCTGATTCACAATAAACTATAAGACTTTCAAGAAAATGGGGCATGATTAAAAGACAATAAATGGAATCAGGAATCTCTATTTGAAGAAATTGCAAAGACAAGAGACGAGAATCTGGGCCCTCCAAATGCTTTCAGTCAATTTCTAACTCAATCCATCAGATTAAACAATGTCGGCATTTAATCTTAAACAATGCGGGCAAGGCCATGTCGTGTGGAGTTGGATATTTTTAAAAAGGAGGGGAAAATGACAAGGAACAGATAACAATCTCGCACATGCCCGAAGCGAGAGAACAAGAGAAAACCAATCATTCAACAAGGTCGAATCACGACTTCATCAAATCCCTAGCTCAATATTCAAACCGAAAGAGATCGACTCGCCCATAAAGTCCAACGAAACGCAGGAAAAACGAAGCGTGGTGCCCCATGGATTGGTCAAGAGATCGACTCACCAGCGATTGCAATTGATGGAGTCGCAGATTTCAATGTTCAACGTCCAGTCCGGGCCCATCAAGAGGTCGCTCGTCGCCTTATCCACCCCGACGGTCGCCACCGCCGCCGCCGACGACGACGACAGTGATAAGGACAACGACATCTCTTCGCCGCCTCCTCAACCCCCCACGGCTCGATTAAGAATCCGAACAACGACAAACCCTAACAAACAAATAATAATAATAAAAAAAATCCCGGACGATTCGCAATTCGTGGCGAAATTATATATCATGTTCTTAACCAAAAATAGCTATATTTAGAATGCAGTTTTCAGTTATCAGATTGTAACCGTATTTCCATAAAGTTCGAATTTTGAAAAAAAAAAATATATATTATTTATTTATTTTCAATTATTCGTGTAAATTTTATTTCGTAGAAATTAAAGACGGGAAGGAAAAAAAAAAAGAAAAAAAAGAAATCGTTGCGAGTTTTCAGCGCTGCCGTTTAACATCGTCATCTCATGCTTTGCGCGGAACGCCATGCACGTTCCTTCGATAGCTAGCTCTCAAGAAAATGAATCTTAAGCACAAAAATGGTAGATTATTTACTTACTTGCAAATGGAGGCTCATGAGTAGTAGCGTAGGCATGCAACTTCAAGCCATGGAAATCGATCTCGCGGCTCGATCAATGTGGAAGAAGAGATTGGCCGTGCACGGTGGAGAAGCTGGGCACGCGAAAGACCAACCGACTACTTCCTTCCTCTACTGGTCAATTTTTCCGATCGATCAGCTGGAATGCACGTACCCTGCTTCTCCACCTTGAACGACCCATCTTCGAGAGATCTGGATGCGGAATATAATTTCCCCGCCCCGCCCCGCACGCCTCTGAGACAGCTAGATAGCTAGCTAGCTCTTGGATAAGTAGAAGAGAAGATGAGGAGGCTCCACAATAAAGCCGAGCCATTTCCACCCAAAGCAGTAGTGGAACACAAAGTGAAAACCAACAGCTGAACTTGAACACTTGCTACAAAGCAAAGCCAGTAGCTCATCTATCGATCTCACAGTCAATTCAGAACAGAACGGAAAAGGAAAAAATAATATATTAATTAATTAATTTATTTATTTATTTATTTATTTGGACCACCCACACTAGACGATCGAGTGTGACAGAATAGGGAAAAATCATAATGGTCCTAAGTATGAACTGGAAGTGAAACCGACGGACACGTGGAGAAACTTGGTGAGGAACAGGGATTTAGATTGTAGCATATGAAATACGAATGCATACAACCTAACGCGGTCCTCCCTACTTTTCTTGTAGCTAGCGTTTGACGATAAGAACGGGGGAGGGGGCATGCAAAGTAAAATTTGGTTTCCTCGGCCGTTTCCTTTTCTGTACTGAATTTGTTCCTAGTGGAGAAAGAGGAGTGTGTGTTAGGTATTAGGTAAACCAACAGAGGGGGCCTGATCATATACAAACACACACACAGATACAGCATCTTGATTTGCCACGTACCGAGGCGAATAGGCAATGCCATCCGTATCCCCAATATTATGGTGCTATTGCCTGCAGATGGGCACAATCCGTATCCATTAACGTTATGTAGGTTCAAAGCACACTACAGATTGGGCTCTTCACTTCCAAACGCGTTCATTAGGTTCAAAAGAATCAAAAGTTTCAGTTTATTATCAAATATACATGTTGAATCTAGAAACTCTACATTCATTAATCCCACGTATATATTTCCCCTTCTAATTTAACTGGGTGCATTTAAAGTTACAAAAGTCTCAAAAGTAACTTTCATATTTCTCAAAAAAAATAAATAAATAAATAAATAAATAAATATATATATATATATATATATATATATATATATATATATATAACCCTCCCATCAACCTACTGCATTCAAAAAGTATCATATTATATATATATATATATATATATATATATATATATATATATTACCCTCCCATCAACCTACTGCATTCAAAAAGTATCATTATAATGCTGATTTTAGAATTATATATAGCATTAAAATGGAGTTGATTTTTGAAAATCAACATCGTCTTTGATAAATTACAGATTTAACTTCTACATGGATAAGTATGATGCTCCATCACACCTTAATATGACTATACCCTAATGCACTATTTGAAAGAATGTGAGGGAAGGTTAAGGAAAGAGAAGGGAAACTTGAAATCTTATTTTAAATAAAGTGAGCTATAGATAGGGCAGACTCAAGTTTATTTAAGGTCTTAGGTGGAAAATTTTTTTAAGGCCTTTAACGTTGTTTTTTAAAAAAAAATTCTCACTTTTTTTTTTCATTTAAACTTGGATTGAAAAGGTGGTTTAATTTTTTTTAACAAATTAAATATTAATTTTATAAAATATTTTTTATATAATTTAATTTTTCTCACTTTTTAAGTTTACAATTCACTTAACTAAAAATAACTGTATTCAAAATTGTTTTAAAATGAAGAAAGATAGAAGTATGTCTAATTATTTAAATGTAAGACGAAGAGAATATTTCTTAAAAAAGGAAAAAAATTGAGAAAATAAGAACAATAAAATAGGATAATAATACTAAAAAAATCATACTCCCATGCTCAACTCATCATCATCGACGAAGCAAAATAAATAAATAAATAAAAAATAATGTACAAAATGACAAAACTGAATAAAGATCACAATGAGACTAAACCAATTATTATCATTTATCAAAAATTAAATGGAAGTCTTTTTAACCACTGAGCAAAAGGAAAAATAAACCATATTTTTTATTACCTAAACTAGAACAATTATAAATGATAGAATGGAGACAAAGGAAAAAATCGAATAATTTATTACTGTAAATATATCTAAATAAAAGTTAAACTTAATGTCTATCAAGGAAGTGAAATAGTAAAGGTATCTAATTCATTATTGTTTAAAAATAATAAAATCTTCCATTTTGATCCGACACAATATGGATGAATGCATGAGTATTTGAATTTAATCAAGCAAGAAGCATCGTAATCAGCGTGTTGATGTTAGGTGGAAACGTGGAGTTTCTCTTCTCGAATCTCAATGAGCAAGAGAAGCATAGAGAGAGGGAGTTAGAAAAGGAGAAGAGGGGGCAACTTAAAAAAAAACTAACATTTTTACATTTTTAGTTTGCATTGTATGGATAAGATAAAAAAAAATTAATTCATGTTCTTATTGATTAAAGAGAAAGCATCACCAACAAATGAGAAATGTAACGAGGAGGCTATGATTAAGAGATATTGAAGAGGAATAGATTATGTTTTATAAATAACATTCATAATTAAAAATAAATTTAATTTGTAAAAAAGAGAGTCTCTTTATGACTATATCTATTAGAACCATAATGAAATCTTTGTGAAATTTGAAGTTTATAAATTGAGATCATGTAAATATTTAATCATGTGAGTCATATTCTTTTCCATTCTCTTAAAAAATATACATAAAAATATATTTAATATATTAAAAATAATGATCCTAATTTTTAGAGAATGAGATTGCACAATCTTTTATTATGTGGGCCCTATTTTTTCATTCTCTTTAAAAAATTATATTTAATATATTAAAATAATGGACCCCAATAAAAATTAGGATCCTAGGCATAGGCCTTAATGGCCTATGCTTAAAGTCGTCCATGGCTACAGAAAGGAAAAATAAAAAAAAAAGGAAAGCTTTGTTGGATATATGTGAGTGGAAAAGAGGTAGAAGAGACATGGAGCTCCATTGTAAATGAGACTTTAGTCCCACATTGGGAGCTTCAAGTCATGTTGGTTAGTTTATATTGATTCACATGCATTGAAGATGTGAATAAATGCATGGAGAGAGACTCTTTCTCACGTGTGGGTGCATAGAGGGGGGGTGCAAATCAGGGTCTGAATTGCACTGAACTATGTTGAGTCATGTGTGGGCACGACCTGCCCAGTCGGGGTAAAATTTATCCAAGCGGAACAACCAATATTTTGCCACGTAAACCTTTTTGCTGCTTATGTAATGGATGCATTAAAGAAATATTAATGCAACCAAGTGGAACGAATGCAGCAAAGTGAAACATTAGCATTACACAGCTAGAAAATAATGATCATTAACACTGCCATTGGTTTGAGCTCTTATATAAGAAGGTTATGACCACAGGCAAAAGGTTACGCACATAGAAAAGCAGCAGAAGCTCTCCACCTACGTTCCCTCCTCCTCTATCGTGCACCTTTTGCTCGACGGAGTGCCCGTGACCACCAGTGCTTGGTGGAATTATGGTTCACCGTTGTATCCTGGGAAATAGATGACCCAAGAAAGCCTTGAACCACAGCCGGAGGTGGGACGAATCTGTTTCAAAGAAACTGCATTCGTCACAGGCCTCGGTTCCCTCAGTTCACTCGTCCAGCCGCTTTCTAGGCATCGCCCGACCGATTGCATCGATCAGCTATTTGCCCGCTCGGTCGCTTGGAAGCGTGCTCGTTCGGTCACTTTCTAGTCTTCACCCAACCGGACTCTAACTCGCCCGGTCGATCAGCTTGCTCGGCCTCTTCGCCCAGCCAGTCCTCAGCTCGCATGGCCTCTTCGCCCGGACGACCTCCAACTCTCTCGGCCTCTTTGTCCAGCTGACCTCCAGTTCACTTGGCCGCTCACCCTTTCCCTCAGTTGATTGCTGTGTTGCTCTGCCCGACAGACCTCTTGGCTACTTCGCTCGGTCTATCTATCCGACCGACCTTGATCTCACTCGGCACCCAATCTCCATGCTCGCTCGACTAAGTTGCCCACCCGACCTTCAACTCGCTCGGTTTCTCTACTCACCCGACTGGCTATAAGCTCGCTCGGTCAATACGCTCGGCTAGTCTCAAGCTTGCTTGGGAGCTAGCCTGCTTGGCCATTGTGTAACCTTCGTTCGGCACTTGACAGATACCAGCCCCTGCTGGCAGCCTGAGATTATCATCTCAAGTCATTTCGATAGATAAGTGGATTTAATTCGGTGTATTTAAATTCAGCTAATACCCTGTAAATCTCTGGCAGTAGATTATTTTTTTTCTAACAATCTTGAAACAGATTTTGATTCTGTTTAGATGGCTATAGAATAGAATGTTGAGGTGCAACTGACTCAACACATGCAGACCCCCTCCGCCCTGATTAGAACTGTGTCAATCAGTCACGGGGAAAAGCCAGAGAAGTTCAATGAACTGAACTTTAAGAGGTGGTAGCAGAAGATGCTCTTCTAACTGACCACGCTCAATCTGGCTCGGTTCTTAACCGAGGACCCTCCCAAGCGTGTTGAGGATGTTGATGCTCAAACCATTAGTACAGTGGAAGCATGAACTCATTCTAAATTCCTTTGCCGAAATTACATCCTCAACTGCCTTGTCGACTCGTTATACGTTGTGTATAGCATGAAGAGAATGGCTAAGGAGCTGTGAAAGTCCCTGGACAAGAAGTACAAGACGAAGGATGCAGAGACCAAGAAATTCATTGTGGGTTGATTCCTGGATTACAAGATGATTGACTCCAAGACGGTGTTCATCCAAGTCCAAGAGCTTCAGGTGATCTTGCACAAGATCCACTCAAAAGGGATGATTCTGAGTGAAACCTTCTAGGTGGCTGCTATCCTTGAGAAGTTGTCTCTCGGCTGGAAGGATTTCAAGAACTACATGAAGCACAAGCAAAAGGAGATGAATGTAGAGGAACTCATTATTAGACTTCGCATCGAAGAAGATAACAAGAGTTCAAAGAGAAAGCTGTTCTCTCAGGCTACTGTGAAAGCCAACATGGTTGAGCACGGTCAAAGCTTGAAATGGAAAAACCCCAAGTCTTCCAAGATGGGACCTAGAGGAGGCATCAGCAAGAAGAAATTCTCTAAAAAATACTTCAACTGTGACCGAGTGGGCCACAAATCTTCCAAGTGCAGAAAGCCAAAGAAGAAGAAGCAGGAAGTCAACCTGAACAAGGGACCAGAAATGGACGACCTCTGTGCAGTGGTTTCAGAACTGAACCTGGTCAGTTCAAACCCGTGGGAATGGTGGATCGATACTGGAGCCACCAGACATGTGCGCTGTAACAAGAAACTGCTTCATAATTTCGAAGAAGTCACTGGAGATAAATTGTTTATGGGAAACTCAGCAACCTCGAACATCATGGGCCAAGGAAAAGTGGTGCTGAAGATGACCTCGGGCAAGAACCTAACTCTGAATAATGTGTTGTATGTTCAGGAGATTCGAAAAAATCTAGTGTCCGGATCACTGTTAAGCAAGTAGGACTTTCACATTGTTTTTAAATCAGACAGAATTGTATTGTCTAAGAATGGAATGTTTGTAGGAAGAGGCTATGTATCTGATGGGTTGTTCAAGCTCAATGTAATGACTATTAGGCCTAAGATGAAGAAAAATTAGAACTCTTCCACTTATATGCTTGAGTCTTCATGTTTGTAGCATGGTAGACTAGGACATGTTAACTACGATATGTTGCGTAGATTAATAAACATGTAGAGCATACCTACATTCCATCTTGACCCAAAACACAAGTGTGAGATTTGTGTTGAAGCGAAATTGACGAAGTCATCCTTTCAACATGTTGAAAGAAGCGATGAACCACTCGGGCTAATCCACACCGACTTGTGTGACCTTAAAGGTACTCTAACACATGATGGGAATAAGTACTTCATCACTTTTGTAGATGATAATACAAATATTGTTATGTGTATCTTCTCAAAAGTAAGGATGAAGCTATAGAGAAATTTGCTCTCTATAAGAATGAGATTGAAAACTAGTTTAATAGAAAGATTAAGGTGGTTCGAAGTGATTGAGGCGGTGAATATGTATCACCATTTGCTGAGTTGTGTACTGAACATAGGATCAGACACGAAACAACAGCTCCTTATACTCCTCAGCAAAATGGAGTTGCTGAGTTGAAGAATCAAACTCTAAAAAAGATGATAAATGCTCTTCTATTGAGCTCTAGATTGTCAGAGTTCATGTGAGGGGGAAGCTGTGTTAATAGTTAATTACCTTTTAAATAAGGTGTCCCATAAGAAAATATATATGAACCCTTATGGGTTGTGGAATGGAAGACAACTGTCCTATAAATATTTACGAATGTGGGGGTGTCTTGCAAAACTTTTAGTGCCTAATCCGAAAAGGATTAAGATAGGACCAAAACTGTTGATTGCGTATTTATTGGATGTGCACAAAACAACAGTGCGTATCGATTTTGTGTGTATGAGTCACATATACCGGAGATTCACAAGAACTCGATAATCGAATCGAGAAATGTCTCATTCTTTGAGCATATATGTTTTCGTATAAGACCCAATAGGATGTTATCTCCTCAAAGCGGGCATATGAAACACAAGGAAAAGAAGAAGATGATGAACTAATCGAGGTTGAGCTTAGACGGAGTAAAAGAGCTTGGATAGAAAAATCCTACGGATTAGATTTTATCACTTTCATGTTGGAAAGTGAGCTCCGGAGTTATTCAAAAGCAGTAAGTGTTGGGACCGAAAAGTAGCTAGAGGGGGGGGTGAATAGCTCGTCGCGATCTTCGTGCTTGACGTTGCTTGTTTCTTCAAAGATGTGCAGCGGAAAATACAAAGAAACAAACTACAATGCTAACAAATGGATTTTACTTGGTATCCACCTCACAAAAGGTGACTAATCCAAGGATCCACACACTCACACACCCTCCACTATGAAAACCCTCCTTTATGGTAACTACCAAAGGCGGAGAAGCCCTACAAGTTCACACTACAAGAAGAAAAAGAAAGGGAAACAAAATACAACACAAGCTTACAATAAAACCCTAACCCTAGCTTTCTTCTTCAGCTGTAGATCCGCCTCTTGACTTGGAAAACCTCCAAGAACTGGCGATCTGAACTTTGTGGAGAAGCTGTGGGAGCACTGTGATGATCGGAGATGAATTGGTGAAGTTCTGCTGAAGGAAACGCTCGCCTGCAGCTAAATACGACGCCAACGGTCGGATCCCGATCGATTGGATTGCTCCCAATCGATCGGGGAGGCTTTAGATCGATCAACCGATTGATCCAGAGCGCCTCTGTGCTCTCTAGAATAGCCTGGATCGATCGGTGGATCGATCCAGGGCTTATTGCGCATAAACAGTAGCTCCCAATCGATCCACTGATCGATTGGGACCTCTGGATCGATCCACCGATCGATCTAGAGGGGTTCTGTTCACGGGGACTCACCGGATCGATCGGCCGATCGATTGGGCATGATCCAATCGATCGGCTGATCGATCCAGATCTGCTGGATCGATCCACTGATCGATCCAAATCTGCTGGATCAATCGACTGATCAATCCAGATCTGCTGGATCAATTGGCTGATCAATCCAGATCTTAGTTTTTGCCCAAAACCAAGTCCAAAGCCCCCTAAACCAACATCTAGTCAACCATGACTTGTTGGTACATAAGACCTAGCATCCGGTCACCCTTGACCAGCTAGGACTCTCTCACCAAGTGTCTGGTCAATCCCTTTGACCCACTTGGACTTTTCTCTTCTTATCAAGTATCCGGTCAATCCCTCTAACCTACTTGGACTTTTCTTCCTCGTGCCAAGTATCCGGTCAATCCCTTTGACCTACTTGGACTTGTTAGGACCGAAAAGTAGCTAGAGGGGGGGTGAATAGCTCTTCACGTGCTCGTTGCTCGGCGTTGCTTGTTTCTTCAAGGATGCGCAGCGGAAATACAAAGAAACAAATACAAACACGCTAACACTTGGATTTTACTTGGTATCCACCTCCAAGGGAGGTGACTAATCCAAGGATCCACACAACGCACGCACCCTCCACTAATGAAACTCTCCTTTATGGTAACTACCAAGGGCGGAGAAGCCCTACAAGACTCAATACAAGAAGAAGAAAGGGTAGTAAAGAAATACAAGCTTACAAGTTTACAATGAGTGCACAAACCCTAACCCTAGTTTCTTCTTCTTGCTTTGATCCGCCTCTTGACTTGGAAGAACCTCCAAGAACCTTCAAGAACTGGCGATCTCAAGCTTGAGAAGAGTTGTGGAGGAGCTGGTGAAGATCTGAAATGAATCGGTGAAGTACTACTGAAGGAATCGCACGCTAACAGCTATAAACGACGCCAACGGTCGAATCCCAATCGATTGGATTGCTCCCAATCGATCGGGGAGGCTTTGGATCGATCCACGGATCGATCCAGCGTGCTCTGGAAACATGCCTGGATCGATCCACGGATCGATCCAGCGCTTATCGCGTGAAGCAGCAGCGTCCCAATCGATCCACTGATCGATTGGGACCTCTGGATCGATCCACGGATCGATCCAGAGGGGTTCTGTTCGCGGGGACTCACCGGATCGATCGGCGGATCGATCCAAATCTTCTGGATCGATCCACGGATCGATCCAGAGGGGTTCTATTCGCAGGGACTCACCGGATCGATCGGCGGATCGATCCAAATCTTCTGGATCAATCCACTGATCGATCCAGATCTTCTGGATCGATCCACGGATCAATCCAAACCTGCTGGATCAATCCACGGATCAATCCAAACCTGCTGGATCAATCCACGGATCAATCCAAACCTTGGTTTTTACCCAAAACTAAGTCCAAAGCCCCCTAAACCAACATCTAGTCAACCATGACTTGTTGGTACATAAGACCTAGCATCCGGTCACCCTTGACCAGCTAGGACTCTCTCACCAAGTGTCTGGTCAATTCCTTTGACCCACTTGGACTTTTCTCTTCTTGCCAAGTATCCAGTCACTCCCTAAGACCTACTTGGACTTTTCTTCCTCGTGCCAAGTATCCGGTCAATCCCTTTGACCTACTTGGACTCTCACCAGATGTCTGGTCAACCTTGACCCATCTGGATTTCTCTTGCCTGGCTTTACTCACCAGGACTTTTCCAATTGTCTAGCTTCACTCACTAGGTCTTTCACCTGGCTTCACTCACCAGGATTTTCCTCCTGCTTAGCTTCACTCACTAGGACTTCCCAATTGCCTAGCTTCACTCACTAGGTCTTTCACCTGGCTTCACTCACCAGGATTTTCCTCCTGCCTAGCTTCACTCACTAGGACTTCCCAATTGCCTCATCCTTGACCTACTTGACTCTTCTTCAATCAACCTTGCATTGTCAAACATCGAAACCCAAACCAAGACTCAAGCTTGGTCAACCAGGTCAACCTTGACCTGAGGGATGTTGCACCAACAATCTCCCCCTTTTTGATGTTTGACAATACCAACACTATTACTTACAATACCACATGTAAGTTAGGCTAATCCCATAGCCTAGACCTTCTTCATGCCATTAGGTAATGAATACATAAGTTAAGCTCTTCATTCTCCCCCTAAGAGGGCAAACTCCCTCTAGGTGATAAAAGTCTAACTTACTCCCTTTCATTCTCCCCCTATTGGCACACATCAAACCATGCCCCATTTTTGGGCACACATCAACAAATTCACTTGTTGAAAACTCTCCCCCTGAAGAGTTGCTCATCGTTGTTCACAACTTCACTCGTTGTGATCAATACGATAATGAAGGTCCCATACCTTTCATTATCCGTAACCCTACATTCTCCTCCAATGTAGGCAAATGCCCATCCTTGAGCATTATCCACTTGAAGTCACTTGAACAATGAGGATATCCACCCCCCATTAAAGTTCAAACGCTCAACCTTGAGCATGTTCTTAACGGAAGAGTAACCACCTTCCAAGGTTCATGAAAAAATAATTTTCATGTCTTTAAAGAGTCCCTCCCCCTAAAGACATGGTGGTAACTTCTGTCATTGCACCAACAATGACTTGGAATCCCTAAAACTTTAGGAAACCCAATTTTAGAAGTTTTGAGGTTCAAATATTCAAAATTTGAAACAAACCTCAACCTAAACTTCAACTTAGCCTTCCTTAACCAATCCATCCTTGTTTTCCACACGAAAACACCCTTTTTATGTATACAAATGTATTTTCAGGGGTTTGGAATGGTTTCCTAGACTAAAATAGGTTCAAAATGCTGAAAATAAGCTTTCCCAGCCAAAATCAGCATCTTCAATCGATTGGAGTTGGGTTCCAATCGATTGAACCCTTCTGAATCGATCCACTGATCGATTCAGTCTTCTTGGATCGATCGGCTGATCGATCCAGCGAGCTTCTGCTCGCGAGAAATGCCTTCTCAATCGATCGGCTGATCGATTGAGGCACTCCAATCGATCCACTGATCGATTGGAGGCCTGAAATTGCTGAAATTCAATTTCAGCCAATTTCAGAAACCCCTAGAAAATTCTACAAAATTCCAAAAATCGTAAAAATTTGTGTAGACATTATTTAGGGTATAATTTATCATGGAAAAATAGTTTTCTATGAAAATACATCATATTTTCAAAGATTGACACAAACTTGAGAACTTACAAAAACTTTAGTGTTTTCTTCAAATTTGTGTCTAACTATTCAATGGTGATTACTATCAAAAGATAGCCTTCACCAAGGTTTTCCAAAATCATTTTAAAAACATTTTCAAAACCAATATCCCACCATGTTCCATGGGCTTAATGTACATGACTTGTACATTAGCTTTCCCAATGATGGGAAAACACATAACTATGTGTTTTGATGAACCTAAAACTCAAAAGAATGCACTAAATCAACATGTTGAGTTTTGTTCATCATCCTAACATCTCACTTGTATCTATTGTGGACAAAACACATACAAGTCATCTTATAGGTCTTTGTGAGATGTAAAATTTGGTTTTGCCCTTTTCTAGGGATCATGTATATCTATCTAGGCATTTTAGAGATATTAGACATCCACCCAGGATGTCACTTGTTAATAAGTGTTGTTAAATGTCATTTGTCCTTAATTACAAGGAATTAAACTTAATGCATGATTATGCTATGACATACATCAAAATGAATTAACTTTCAAAAGAAAGATTCCTATTATTACATGATGTATGTATGACATGACATGGTATTTTTGTATTTTCATAATAAGGTATGAGTGCAAAAATAAACATGATGTCATGACATATAATGGGCAAACAATCATGGCAAGATTCAGCATAAATAAAATATACCTAAATTACCTTTCTAAGTATCCTTACCCACTTAGCTAACCCTACTTGTTTTAACTTAAAACGTTAAACCTAGATTGCCCTAAATGCTTCAAAGAAATGCCAAAACCTAAATTGACATTTCTATTTCTCTTGATTTGTTTATGCCACTTAAAAATTAAGCATATCCTCAAATGTTGGCATATTCCATTTTTCCTCAAGAATAATCACATAAATCAAGGCCCGGATTGCCTTAAATTTCTAAGAGAATACCAAAATCCCAACTTGATATTTCTCTAGGTTCTCTCAATTTATGTCATTTAAGATAAAATCAAATTTTCCACCATTAGGCACATTTTACTCTTCCAAAGAGTAAATGATAATTCCATTTCATTTTCAAAGGTTAACAAAAACCTTGAAAATACTCCTTGAGTGTCAATTTCTTCAAAGTTAGGTTAACTACCCTTCTTCTTAGAGTTGACACTCTCTAACCCATCTATGGGGTAGAGAAGATGCTCCTAGGAACCCAACACCTGTTGGTGCTCCTTGGATGCTCTAGGTACTCATTAGGGATAACTTCCCTAGATACCTTCCTAATGACCTTGTTGGGCTTCTTAGAAGCCTTGGTCACATTTTCTAGGTCAACTCTAGGGATAGCCTCCCTTGTGACCTTGTTAGTGACTTTCTTAGACTTCTTAGAAGTCTTAGTCACATTTTTCGCAAAAATACTCTTAGGGATAACTTCCCTAGTATTCTTAGCTTGACCACTGGACCTAGGGTTTGTTCCATAACTATATGGAACTCTATGGTACGAGGGCACATCCTTCTTAGCCTTTGGTTTGTATCCCAACCCCCTATGGCCATTGGATGACTTTGATTTTCCTAGCCCTAGGTATTTCTCATTTTGCCCTTGTAGGATATTTTCCATCCTCTTTAGGGTCTTTTCCATTTTATGAAGTCTTGACCTCAAGACTTGATTTTCTATCATTAAATCCTTAGGTTTTGGTCCATGCGCATTTTTGTTCTTGGGCATGTATCTATTATCCTTAGTGTTTCCGCCCAAGTGTCTATCTACCTTCCTAACCTTAGGTTGAGTAGTTTTGGCATGTAGGGCCACATGCTTTTCCTTAAAGCCCTCATGCTTTCTATTCTTATGGTAAATTGCATTAAAATGATAAAAATTTGAACTATCATGCTTTTTACCATAATGTAAAGGGGTAGGCTCAATAAATGTTACCTTCTTCTTTACCATGGAAGCTTCCCCTTGACTAATGACTCCTTGAGCCTTGACCATCTTCTTCCCCTTGGGGCATTGACTTCGGTAATGCCCCTTTTGGTTGCACAGGAAGCACACAATGCGCTCCTTGCTCCTTTTTGTTCCGGGGATGGTCTCCTTGAGCTTCTCCTTGCCTTTTTGTGCCATTTGGCCCTTTTTCTTGGCCAATTTGGGGCACTTGCTCTTGTAGTGCCCATGTTCCCTACATTCAAAGCATATAATATGATTTTTATTATTAATTGAAATATTTATACCTTTGCTTGTAAGGGTGGCATCTTTTCCTCCATTTGATATGAATGTAGAGGCTTCCTCTTGATCCGAAATCGATTTCCCTCCAATTGATTCATCTTGACTTGTGGAGGTGGAAGCTTCTTCATCCTCTTCTTCTCTTGACCCGGATGTGGAGGATTCTCCTTCTTCTTGATCCGGTGTCACCAAGAGTTGCTCCCCCTCAATCCTAGAGGTGGGGGCTTCATCATCTTGAATATGAAACAAGGAGTATGCTCCCTCCTTGTTCCCTTCGATGCATTCCCTTGAGGATGAAACTTCTTCTTGGACTTCTTCTTCGGAGGTTGAGCATCTCTCAACCTTGGAGTCCTCCTCTTGGTCTTGCTCCAAAGAGTCACCCTCTCTGGATACTTCTTGCTCTTGTACAGTGGAGGGGATCTCTTCATGAAGCTTGGCCAATTTGCTCCATAAATCCTTTGCATCTTCAAATTCTCCAATTTTGCAAAGGATGGTGCTTGGCAATAAATTTACCAAAAGCTTGGTCACTTTGTCATTGGCCTCGCACCTTTGGACTTGCTCCGAGCTCCATTTGCTTTTCTTGAGAAGCTTGCCCTTGGAGTTTGTTGGAGCTTCAAATCCTTCCATTAGAGCAAACCATTGCTCTATCTCCATCATAAGAAAGTTTTCGATTCTTGATTTCCAAGAATCGAAGCTCGTGGAAGTGTATGGTGGAGCCACCCTCGTGTCGAATCCGAGCCCATCTCGGAATTCCATTGTAGAAGTTGAGCTTTTGAATTTCTTTGACTTTGACAATTTTGCTTCAACTTCTTCACCCTCTAGCTCTTCTTGTTATGCTTGACCCTTCCGGCGATGATTCCGGTGAAGAGCGGCCTCGCTCTGATACCACTTGTTAGGATCGAAAAGTAGCTAGAGGGGGGGTGAATAGCTCTTCACGTGCTCGTTGCTCGGCGTTGCTTGTTTCTTTAAGGATGCGCAGCGGAAATACAAAGAAACAAATACAAACACGCTAACACTTGGATTTTACTTGGTATCCACCTCCAAGGGAGGTGACTAATCCAAGGATCCACACAACGCACGCACCCTCCACTAATGAAACTCTCCTTTATGGTAACTACCAAGGGCGGAGAAGCCCTACAAGACTCAATACAAGAAGAAGAAAGGGTAGTAAAGAAATACAAGCTTACAAGTTTACAATGAGTGCACAAACCCTAACCCTAGTTTCTTCTTCTTGCTTTGATCCGCCTCTTGACTTAGAAGAGCCTCCAAGAACCTTCAAGAACTGGCGATCTCGAGCTTGAGAAGAGTTGTGGAGGAGCTGGTGAAGATCTGAAATGAATCGGTGAAGTACTGCTGAAGGAATCGCACGCCAACAGCTATAAACGATGCCAACGGTCGAATCCCAATCGATTGGATTGCTCCCAATCGATCGGGGAGGCTTTGGATCGATCCACGGATCGATCCAGAGCGCCTCTGTGCTCTGGAAACATGCCTGGATCGATCCACGGATCGATCCAGCGCTTATCGCGCGAAGCAGCAGCGTCCCAATCGATCCACTGATCGATTGGAACCTCTGGATCGATCCACGGATCGATCCAGAGGGGTTCTGTTCGCGGAGACTCACCGGATCGATCGGCGGATCGATCCAAATCTTCTGGATTGATCCACGGATCGATCCAGAGGGGTTCTATTCGCAGGGACTCACCGGATCGATCGGCGGATCGATCCAAATCTTCTGAATCAATCCACTGATCGATCCAGATCTTCTGGATCGATCCACGGATCAATCCAAACCTGCTGGATCAATCCACGGATCAATCCAAACCTGCTGGATCAATCCACGGATCAATCCAAACCTGCTGGATCAATCCACGGATCAATCCAAACCTTGGTTTTTGCCCAAAACCAAGTCCAAAGCCCCCTAAACCAACATCTAGTCAACCATGACTTGTTGGTACATAAGACATAGCATCCGGTCACCCTTGACCAGCTAGGACTCTCTCACCAAGTGTCTGGTCAATCCCTTTGACCCACTTGGACTTTTCTCTTCTTGCCAAGTATCCGGTCACTCCCTAAGACCTACTTGGACTTTTCTTCCTCGTGCCAAGTATCCGGTCAATCCCTTTGACCTACTTGGACTCTCACCAGATGTCTGGTCAACCTTGACCCATCTGGATTTCTCTTGCCTAGCTTCACTCACTAGGACTTCCCAATTGCCTAGCTTCCCTCACTAGGTCTTTCACCTGGCTTCACTCACCAGGATTTTCCTCCTGCCTAGCTTCACTCACTAGGACTTCCCAATTGCCTAGCTTCACTCACTAGGTCTTTCACCTGGCTTCACTCACCAGGATTTTCCTCCTGCCTAGCTTCACTCACTAGGACTTCCCAGTCAAGTATCCGGTCATCCTTGACCTACTTGACTCTTCTTCAATCAACCTTGCATTATCAAACATCGAAACCCAAACCAAGACTCAAGCTTGGTCAACCAGGTCAACCTTGACCTGAGGGATGTTGCACCAACAGGACTCTCACCAGATGTCTGGTCAACCTTGACCCATCTGGATTTCTCCTGCCTGGCTTCACTCACCAGGACTTTCACAATTGCCTAGCTTCACTCACTAGGTCTTTCACCTGGCTTCACTCACCAGGATTTTCCTCCTGCCTAGCTTCACTCACTAGGACTTCCTTCTGCTTGGCTTCACTCACCAGGACTTCCTCCTGCCTGTTGGTGCAATCATGCCCTGGAAGTTTCAATGTGTTGACAATTATTTAAGTTTAGATTAATACGGTGGAACTAACATGCATTGTGAGTTTGCAGGAGGAGTTTCTTGCAGGTCAGAAGACCGGATGCAAGAGAAGACCAAGAAGGTCGAGGACTGGATTCTTGGCAAAAAGAGTTCTTGCAGGTCAGAAGACCAGATGCAAGGCAAGAGAAGTCCAAGAAGGTCGGGGACCGGATTCTTGGCAAGAGAAGCTCCTGCAAGTCACAAGATTATGTGTGTGATAGGCTCACTGTCAGAGATCGACTGGAAAATCGATTCAGACATGACTGTGCGGCAAATTGCCTCTGAATCGATCAGCCGATCGATTGAAGGTAAGGCAATCGATTGGTTGATCGATTGGTAAAGTTCTGCGCAGCACAGAATGCGTCTGGATCGATCAGCCGATCGATTCAAGGTACTGAATCGATCGGCCGATCGATCCGTGAACATTCTGTGTGAAGCACAGAATCGTTCTGAATCGATCAGCCAATCGATTCAAGGTATTGAATCGATCGGCCGATCGATCCGTGAACATTCTGTACGAAGCACAGAATCACTCTGAATCGATCAGCCGATCGATTCAAGGTATTGAATCGATCGGCCGATCGATTCACGCAGCTGCGAATTTCATGAGCAAGCGCTTGAATCGATTCAAACGCTGCCCCAATCGATCCAAGTCAAATAAAGAATCTGCACCGTCGATCTTGACGCGATGGATTCCAACGGATAGTTGTGAATCGATTGGAATATGACCTCAATCGATCCACGGCGACAGCGGCGTGAGAAACGGCTAGTTTTCTCAACGTATAAAACACGGGAAGAAACTGGAAAACAATACAACGAAAAATATACTGTTCCATTGCTCTCCAAGCCTTTTGAAAGCTCTCAAGTGATCAAGATTCAAAGCAAAGGGTTCAAGCTCCTCTCCACTACGTACTGAAATCTCACCTGCAAAGAAGAAGCTGGTTAAGGCTTGTAATCCTTCTCTACTTCTTCTTTGTAGCGTTTGTGATATTTATTTTGAAGAAAAGGGAGAGGTGTATTTCTGTTAAGGTTTCTCCACCTTCGGTGTGATTCCGAGAAGGAGGGTTTTTTGATAGTGAAAGAGTGTGAGTGGTGTGGATCCTTGGATTAGTCACCTCCTTGAGGAGGTGGATACCAAGTAAATATCGGTGTTAGCATTGCCTTCATATTTCCGCTGTGCAAAACAAAGTTGGTCAGAAAAAGAAGTGAGCCATTCACCCCCCCCCCCCCTCTAGCTCAACCGATCCTAACAAGTGGTATCAGAGCCCGGACTGCCAGAAGGTTTAACCGCCGACTGTGCACAAGAGCTATGGTCTGATTGAGCCATGTGAGTACAATATTGACCTCGAACAAAGAAAGTGGGGGCTCCTATGTTCGGATCAAGAGGACCAGACACCAGGCAGGAAGTCCTAGTTGCGACTAGGCAAGGAAGTCCTAGTAGGTCGGGTGGACCGAGGGGCAGGAAGACCTGGTGGGTCGAGGATCGGACGTGGGAAGCCTATGGTCCTTTGTTTGAGGGGGGGATTGTTGAGGTTGCAAGGTTGCAAATATAGTCCCATATTGGAAACACATGGGAAAGATCATGGGTTTATAAGAGAAAAGATATCTCCATTGGCATGAGGCCTTTTGGGTAGAGCCCAAGAGCAAAACCATGAGGGCTTAGGCCCAAAGTGGACAATATCATGTCATTGTGGAGATATCTAAATTCTTTTCGATCCTACAAGTGGAAACATTGGTTGAAGTGTGTTATTAGATGGGGATTATTATGAAACAGGTAGATACAAACTTCCTCATATCTTTGAAGTTTTCAATAATTTATGGTTTTGTGTAAGTTTTCACTAAGGAGAGTTCATTTTTATTAAACTTTATTTTTCTTATAATTTGGGACATACATATAGTGTCTATGCAAATTTTCGTGATTTTTGGGGTAGTGTACATTTAGTTGTGTTTTTCCAAATCCTAGGTCTGAAAGTTTTTCAGCTGTGCTGAAAAATCAGGCTTCCCAATCGATTGGTCAATCGATTGGGAGGCTCGCGCTTGACCACAGAAGGCATTTGAATCGATCAATGGATCGATTCAGAGCACCTCGATCGATCAATGGATCGATTGAGACGCCCTTTCGGTTTTCACAGAGGGCATCTGAATCAATCAATGGATCGATTTAGCACACCTCGATCGATCAGTGGATCGATTGAGACACCCTTTCGTTTTTCCACAAAAGGTGTCTGAATCGATCCATGGATCGATTCATCCTTTTGTTCGACTTTCACAGAAGCATTGTGAATCGATCGACCGATCGATTCAATTACTCTCAATCGATCGGTCGATCGATCGAAGCCCTAAAACCCGTCTTAAACCCGTGGATCCGAATCGATCCCTTAATTTTTTTTTTTCCCTTTCTCTCTCTCGACGCGGTTTTTGCCCTAGGCGACTTCCCAGGCGACGGTTCTGCCTGTCTCGATCGTCACTCCGGCGTGCTTCTTCGGCGAAGAGGAGCTATTCCACTTCTCTTCCAGTTCTTTCTCGACGCACTGGGCAGCTCCTTTCCTCTTCTCCGCGTCCTCACACAAAATGCGGACTCCAAACCCTAAACCTAGGTAAAACTCGTTGCTCTACTCCTTGTTGTTCCTTTTTGCTCCTATTCTTGACCTAATCTATATTTTTGTGTGTCTTTGTGCATTGCATTATCCCTCATGCATTGCATTACTTGCATTACCCTTGAATCTTTGCATTACTGTCAAACCATTCACTGTCCCTTCCTCACGCACTTTGTATTCCTTCCTGTTCACTGTCAACCCTGGGCATCTCGTGCATTTGTTTTCTATCCCACAGAAAGAAACAAAAGGTCCGTGAATCGGGCGAAGGGTCGTCTGTTCCTTCCTCACGTCCTCAACCTCCCACTAACCCTAGGTTTTCGAATGCTGCAATGCAACAAGCTTTCACCAAAAATGCTTTCAAACTTATACCCCCTAGATCAGTTGATTTACCATACTATAGGACATCCTGTTTTGATACCTATAATAGGTTCAAGCATTATAAACTTGACTCCTTGTTGACCTGTGAGAGGGACGTCAATATAGGTCTTGTCTCCGAATTCTATAATAATTTACACACTTCAGATGGTGTAAATTATCGCACTCGTGTTGCAAAACAGAGCCTGAACTTCTCTTATGAGATTCTTCAATCTTATCTCGAATGTCTACCCTCAAACAATGATTTTGTCTTTTATCCAAATCTTCCCGATGAGCTGCCTCCACCTTTTGAGCATATTAGCATTGCCTCCATGCATCAGTTCTTCTTTGGTCGTCCTCGTCCGGATGGGCCAGATGCTCATATCACTAAGTTTTCTTCTCTTGAGTTATCGGCTGAAAATGCCGCTTTGTTTAAAGTGATCATCAACTGTCTTTTCCCCATTGCCTCTCGTGCTCTAGTCGTTCTACGACCGCCTCATATGTTTGCTCTCTATGCCATTCGTCATTCCCTCGACATCAACATTCCTCTGAATATCTTTCATTGCATCATCCATTTCACCCAGCCCGTGCAGCAGACGATACATATGCCTTTCGGGCATCTGATCACAGATTGGCCGGGGTCTCAGAAGGTTGATGTCTCGCGGGGACGTTTGGAGCACATGACCGTGGCTTATTCTCGGATTTCTTCACGCTCCTTCAAGAAGTCGGGTCTTATTGGTGGTCCAGCTGGAGTTAAATGGATCGACGGCCGTGCTTTTGGGGAGGGACCCCGAGCTCGCCACAGGGGGGAGGCACAGGCCTTGGCTCCTGCGGAGGATGAGGCTGAGGAGGAGTTCCATGGGACAGCTTCTCCGAGTTTTGAGGAGACGGTTTCCACTTGCCTTGAGGAGCTGACCCTGGAGGTAGCCAGCCTGCGTACCACGATAGATACCGTGGTCCAGCAGCAGACTTCGATGCAGCGGACTCTGGATACTGTGGTCCAGCAGCAGACTTCGATGCAGCGGACTCTGGATACACTGGTGGACTTAGTGGGCTCGTGGGTGACGGTTCACCCATCTCAGTCTGGTCCATCCACCGCCCTTGTTCCCCCTGCTGAGGATGCCCCTGATCCTGACTCTGCGGCGGTTCCTGCTCCGGCTACTACGTCCGCTCCAGCTGCTGATCCTGATCCCACTCCTCCTGGAGACGAGCTTATCGAGTTTTATGTTCCTATATGATGTATTTTTATCTTGTTATATGGATGGTTGTTCTGGGGTCCTTTTTGTGAACTCTCTTTTATTTTGAATGTATGATATATTTTTTTGCTACACTCTCCTTTTGATTCTACATTTCAGTGTTGTTATGTTCTGTTGATATATGTGTTTTAGGGGGAGCATTCCTCGGATTTATCATATTTGCCTTGTGCACTTATTGAGGGGGAGTTATTTGCTTTTGATTTTTGACAAAGGGGGAGATCTATGTTGAAGTTCATGCTTATTGCTTATGCCTATCTTAGTAAATTAAAATCAAGCTTACTGTAATTATGCAATTATTATTTCAGCAAGCTACAATCATTATTTATCATTGTATTGGAAATTAGCCTAAACTTAAATAGATTGTCAAACATCAAAAAGGGGGAGATTGTTGGTGCAATCATGCCCTGGAAGTTTCAATGTGTTGACAATTATTTAAGTTTAGGTTAATACGGTGGAACTAACATGCATTGTGAGTTTGCAGGAGGAGTTTCTTGCAGGTCAGAAGACCAGATGCAAGAGAAGACCAAGAAGGTCGAGGACTGGATTCTTGGCAAAAAGAGTTCTTGCAGGTCAGAAGACCAGATGCAAGGAAAGAGAAGTCCAAGAAGGTCGGGGACCGGATTCTTGGCAAGAGAAGCTCCTGCAAGTCACAAGATTATGTGTGTGATAGGCTCACTGTCAGAGATCGACTGGAAAATTGATTCAGACATGGCTGTGCGGCAAATTGCCTCTAAATCGATCAGCCGATCGATTGAAGGTAAGACAATCGATTGGCTGATCGATTGGTAAAGTTCTGCGCAGCACAGAATGCGTCTGGATCGATCAGCCGATCGATTCAAGGTACTGAATCGATCGGCCGATCGATCCGTGAACATTCTGTGCGAAGCACAGAATCACTCTGAATCAATCAGCCGATCGATTCAAGGTATTGAATCGATCGGCCGATCGATTCACGCAGCTGCGAATTTCATGAGCAAGCGCTTGAATCGATTCAAATGCTGCCCCAATCGATCCAAGTCAAATAAAAGAATCTGCACCGTCGATCTTGACGCGATGGCTTCCAACGGATAGTTGTGAATCGATTGGAATATGACCTCAATCGATCCACGGCGACGGCGGCGTGAGAAACGGCTAGTTTTCTCAACGTATAAAACACGGGAAGAAACTGGAAAACAATACAACGAAAAACATACTGTTCCATTGCTCTCCAAGCCTTTTGAAAGCTCTCAAGTGATCAAGATTCAAAGCAAAGGGTTCAAGCTCCTCTCCACTACGTACTGAAATCTCACCTGCAAAGAAGAAGCTGGTTAAAGCTTGTAATCCTTCTCTACTTCTTCTTTGTAGCGTTTGTGATATTTATTTTGAAGAAAAGGGAGAGGTGTATTTCTGTTAAGGTTTCTCCACCTTCGGTGTGATTCCGAGAAGGAGGGTTTTTGATAGTGAAAGAGTGTGAGTGGTGTGGATCCTTGGATTAATCACCTCCTTGAGGAGGTGGATACCAAGTAAATACCGGTGTTAGCATTGCCTTCAGATTTTCGCTGTGCAAAACAAAGTTGGTCAGAAAAAGAAGTGAGCCATTCACCCCCCCCCCCCCTCTAGCTCAACCGATCCTAACACTGCCTGACTTCACTCACCAGGACTTTCACCTAGCTTCACTCACTAGGATTTCCTTCTGCCTAGCTTCACTCACTAGGACTTTCTTCTGCCTAGCTTCACTCACCAGGACTTTCAGTCAAGTATCCAGTCAACCTTGACCTACTTAACTTTCCTTCACAATCTTAACTGGTCAACTTTGACCAAATGGGAATTGTATCAACAATCTCCCCAAATGAACAACTGCACCTGCATTGTCCATATCATCTAAACCCAATATATTGTCAAACATCGAAACACAAACCAAGACTCAAGTTTGGTCAACCAGGTCAACCTTGACCTGAGGGATATTGCACCAACAGTAAGCTCGTCTGATGGATCTCACTGGAGAGAGACAATTGCATCTGAGATAGACTCTATCTTACAAAATCACACTTGGGAACTTGTGAATCTTCCTCCAGGAAGTAAACCACTAGGTTGCAAGTGTTTCTTCAAGAAGAAAATGAAGTCGGATAGCACAATTGATAAATATAAGGCCAGACTTGTAATCAAAGGATACCGATAACAAGAGGGTCTCGATTACTTTGATACGTATTCTCCGGTATCAAAAAATAATTTTCATTAGAGTATTGTTGGCTATTGCTGCTCTATGGAATCTCAAAATACATCAAATGCATGTAAAGAATGCTTTTCTAAACGGGGATTTAGAAGAGGAAATCTACATAGAGCAACCTAAGGGGTTTTCTATGCTAGGACAAAAAAAATAAGGTTTATAGATTGGTGAAGTCATTATATGACTTGAAACAAACACCAAAGCAGTGACATGAGAAATTTGATAATGTCATAAAGGAATGTGGATTCAAGATTAATGAATGTGATAAATGTGTCTACATGTAAGTCACAGAGAATGACTACGTCATCTTGTGCCTATAAGTAGACGACATACTTATTATTGGGAGTAGTGATAAAATAATCAAATCCACTAAAGATATGTTGAACTTAAGATTTGACATGAAACACATGGGCCTAGCTGATGTGATTCTAGGAATCAAAATTCTTAGAACAACAGAAGGAATTGTTCTTAGTTAGTCCCATTACGTGGACAAAATTCTTGAGAAATTCACCAAGGGTGATATTGCGTTGGCATGAACACCGATAGATATGAGTCAACATCTATCAAAATATCAAGGCGAAAGTATCTCTCAGATAGAGTACTTTCAAACGGTTAGAAGTTTAATGTACCTGATGAGTTGTACACGACCAGACTCGGCCTATATAGTAATTAAACTGAGTAGTTACACGAGTAATTCCAGTGTTGAGCACTGGAAAGGGATAACAAGAGTACTGAGGTACTTAAGGTATACTCGTGAATATAGACTGCACTATACGAGATATCCTGTTGTAATCAAAGGATATAGCGATGCGAGTTGGATTTCTGATATAAAAGACTTTAAGTCTACGAATAGATATATATTCACTCTAGCAGGTGCAATCATTTCCTGAAAATCTTCTAAATAAACCATAATAACCAGATCCATGATGAAATATGAGTTTGTAGCTCTTGACAAATGTGGTGAAGAGGTTGAATGACTACGACAATTCTTAGAGGATATTCCCAGATGGTCGAAACTTGTGCTGACAATTTGCATACATTGTGATAGTCAATCAGCAATTAGTCAAGCACAGAGCCATTTGTATAATAGTAAGTCTAGACATATACATCGTAGACATAATGCCATTAAACAACTACTCTCAATGGAAGTTACACTATTGACTATATGAAGTCAAAGGATAACCTAATGGATCCGCTAACCAAAGGGTTAAAGAGAGAGTTAATTGCAAGCTTATCACGTGGAATGGCTTAATACTGTTGTCAGCATTCAGTGCAGAGGACACCCTGTTGGTGCGGTTAGCACTAACTGTCTAACTCAAATTTTGATGAATGACAAAATAGGTTAAGTTAGTTTTGTTGTTATTTAACACTCTGATTGAGTGTGCAAGAGAAGCCCAGACAAGTCAACGGGCTGACCTGATGTCTGGCATGAAGCCCAGCTAGGTCGACAGGCCGATCGGATAGCTGGCACGAGGTCCAAACGGGTCGACGGGCTGACCGGACGTTTGTCAAAAAGTCCAGCTAGGTCGACGGGCTGACTGGATAGCTAGCACGAAGTCCAGACGGGTCGAAGGGCTGATCGGACGTTTGGCAGGTAAGTAGAGGTAAGTCACTGGAGGACAGTGACTGTAAGGACGCATTCCCGGGAAGGGAACATTAGGCATCGATCTAACTTAGATCCATTTCAGAAATCTAAGTTGAGATCGTGATTAGATTCCGGTCTTGAGGAGACGGAATCTAATTAATATTTTATTTGATGATAAACTGTGCTAACACTCTATTTTACAGGATATATATTTGCCTCGGACTAATGTTTTCTTGCAGAAAGGAAACCGCTGGAAAACAAGGGCCCGGGCACCCTAAGGTAAATTTTATCCCCATCGTCGCCTCACCATGTGGAGATCACTGGTTGGCTCAGCTACGTCATATTCAGGATGCCCGAAAGGATCCAGGCGCCCCGAACCTCCTATATAAGGAGGGTAAAGGCTGGAGTCACAACAACAACGAAAGATCTGC
Organism: Zingiber officinale; assembly: GCF_018446385.1. Classification (NCBI taxonomy): domain Eukaryota; kingdom Viridiplantae; phylum Streptophyta; class Magnoliopsida; order Zingiberales; family Zingiberaceae; genus Zingiber; species Zingiber officinale. The sequence goes on from NC_055987.1 coordinate 127,945,377, forward strand.
TCTCCTGTTCTCCTACGACTCCACGACTGACAGAGTGCTTTTCCGTTTTCTTATTTACATTATCGGTATTATTTTTTTTAGCATTCCTGTAACTCAATTTGTAATCAATATTCCGAATTGCTAGTAGATTGTCCAACGAAAGTACTCGACGAGTGCGGGCCTTGGAGTAGGAGTCACCGAAGGCTCTGAACCAAGTAAAAGATACTTGTGTTAGTGTTGCTCTCTCTTTCCGCTTTTCTTATTCCGCTGTGTGCTTACTCGCTCGATTTTTTTTTATCGCTATTCACCCCCCTCCCCTCTAGCGAATTCTCGATCTAACAAGTAGTATCAGAGCAGGTATCGCTCTGATTTGGTGCAACCACCAATCAGATAGGGGGTGAAACTCGTTTCTTTCTTTTTTTCTTCGGTTTTCAATTTTTTCGTAATATTCCAAACTGGTATTGTTACCTTTTGGAATCTTTTTCGTTGCAATTAATCTGAATTGGTGCAGCACCAATTTAGTTTTTAGTTTTCTTTTATTTTATTCCGCTCTACTAATCTAAGACTTGGGACTTTTTGTCTATTTGTTTATTTGTGTGCAGGATAATTATGTTTCAACTTGAAGGCTTCAGCATAGTATGTCCTCCCCTTCAACGGGGACGATTTCCCGTACTAGAAGAAGTGGATGGAGGTTTACCTAAAGACAGATTTCGACCAATGGTTCAGCGTCACTAGAGGCTACAAAGCGCCAGTCAATAACTCCGGAAATCCACTGGACCGGGAACAGTGGACTCCGGACATGAGAAAGAAGTCCTCTACAAACTTCAAGGCCCTAAATACACTACAATGCGGATTGACGAAGGAAGAATTGAACCGGGTAGGACCGCATCAGAACACAAAAGAATTATGGGACAAGTTAATTGAACTACACGAAGGAACGAGTGACGCCAAGGTAACTAAGCGTGACCTTCTATTAAATAAGCTTTTTAATATTAAAATGCAGGAAGGAGAAACGGCGAGTCAGCTTCACGCGAGGATCAAAGACATCCTCAACGGACTCCACGCGATAGGACATCAAATGGAGAACTGTGATCTAATCATGTATGCGTTAAACGCTTTCCACATAATACTTTATGGGCATCTATCGTGGACGCCTATAAAATATCAAAAAATTTATCTAAGTTAAAATTAGACGAATTATTTTGTGAATTAGAATTACACGAGCAAACTAACGCTGGGACCGAGAAAGGTATTGCCTTGTTTGCAGGTTCATCCAAGGAAAGGATGAAAAACAAGCCTGAGGTTGAGGATGAGTTTGACCAGGATTCTGAAGATGAAGAATACCTGGTGAACCTGGTAAGAAAGATGTTCACCAGGAGGAAGAAGAGCTTCAGCAAGAAGCACCTGCAAAAGATCAATCCCCCAAATGAACCAAGAAACGTGACCTGCTTCGGATGCAACAAGAAGGGACACTACAAGAACAAGTGCCCAAGGTTAAAGAGTCACAAGACGAAGACAACCAAAAAGAAGGCTCTCAAAGTAACGTGGGACGACTCTTCATCGGAAAAATCGAAGGCCGAAGACCAGAAGCACCAGAGTCACCTCGCATTGATGGCCCTCGAAGCAGAGTCGGAGGACGAATCGGAAGACGGGTCCGAACCTGAATCGAGCCATGAGTCCGTACTTGTTTCCGAAGGTCCCGAAGAGGTAAACTTTAATTTGAATAGAAAGTTCTTTAAAATTATTTCATGTCTAAATAGGAAATTAATTACAATAGAAAATGAAAACAAATTGCTCCTTGAAGAGAATCAAAATCTCAAGGAACAAATCGAAAATCCAAATTCAACTCAAGACCTAACACTTGAGGAGGAAAATTTATCGCTAAAAATAGAAATTAATAAATTAAAAGATCTCTTAGAAAAATTTACAACAAAATCTAAGAATTTAGATCTAATTTTAAATAATCAAAAAGTAATTTACAATAAAATCGGACTTGGCTACAAGTCAAGTTCAAATAAAGCATTTAAATCGTTAATAATCCAACACAAACATTCAAGTAAAGCTTGGGTTCTGAAAGCGTGCCTAACCACACAAGTAGGACTTAATCAATACTACATACCAAAGAAAAAAATATATTATATAAAATCAAATAAGTCAAATCAAAAATCAAAATACCAACCTAGACCAACAAATTCAAAAACTAAATATTTTAAAACTCACCAAAACTTAGAATATCATCAAGTCAATTATAATTATAAAAGTAACAGACATAAACTAAAAACTAAAATTCAAAAATAAATACCAATAATTTAGGGGGAGACTCCAGAATAGCTGGCACCTTCGAAACTAACCTACCCGACAGGGTAACCCAAACTAACCTACCCGGCAGAGTAATTAGGACTAGTCAGAAAGGGATCAAGTTTAACTTGACCTATGGTACTGGTGAAGTTTTGGATGATAGTACGTTAGGGAAGCTTAGTCTATGCATGTCTAGGAAGATATGGCTTCGACTAGGTGTATTTGGCTAAGTGGAACTAACCGAAGCTACCTTTTATAGATCCTAACCAGTTAGACCAATGTTTTGTATTAAGTTCAGTGGAGAGGACTATTTGGAAAACTTCGAAGGCATGGTTACTCTAATGATGTCCAAGTGACTCACCATAGCCCAGAAATTTATCCGAAGAATGTCTATTTGTTGAGCCCAAAACTAAACCTGAATTTAACACATAGTTAAACCAAACTCTAAAACTAAACCTAACTCATCTCACAAAATTATAACATTCCTTGATTGAAAATTTAGATCGGGTGAGATGACTAAGGACTAAACATAAAATTAAATTAAATTAAATTAAATTATTTTAAAAATTCTTTTAAAAACTTTAAAAAATATTTTAAAAAATTCTTTTAAAAACTTTAAAAATTATTCTTTTAAAAACTTTAAAAATTCTTTTAAAAACTCTTAAATTAAATTATTTTTAAAAATTATTTTAAACTTTTAAAAATTATTTTAAACTTTTAAAAATTATTTTAAACTTTTAAAAATTATTTTAAACTTTTAAAAATTATTTTTAAAATTATTTTAAAAATTCTTTTAAACTTCTAAAAATTCTTTTAAAATTCTTTTAAAAACTTTTTAAAAAATTATTTTAAAAATCCTTTTAAAAACTTTTAAAAATATTTTTTAAAAATTCTTTTAAAAACTTTAAAAAATATTCTTTTAAAAACTTTTAAAAAATTCTTTTAAAAACTTTAAAAATTATTATAAAAAATTCTTTTAAAAACTTTAAAAATTGTTCTTTTAAAAACTTTAAAAATTATTCTTTTAAAAACTTTAAAAATTATTTTAAAAAATTATTTTAAAACTTTAAATTATTCTTTTAAAAACTTTAAAAATTATTTTGAAAATTCTTTTTAAAACTATAAAATTATTTTAAAAAATTATTTTAAAACTTTAAATTATTCTTTTAAAAACTTTAAAAATTATTTTGAAAATTCTTTTTAAAACTATAAAATTATTTTAAAAAATTCCTTTAAAAACATTAAAAATTATTTTGAAAAATTCTTTATTAATAATAATAATAATAATAATAATTTTATGATCAGTCTTACCAAAACAAAATGGAATCAAAACATAGGCTAACCTTTAACCCCTACTTATTGTAGGAAACAAAAGAGATCTTGGACAGTGGTTGCTCCAAACACATGACTGGGGATCACACTAAATTCACACAACTTACCTACGAAAGTTTAGGAACAGTTGTCTTTAGAAATAATGGCAAACTCAAGGTAATTGGTATAGATAATATTGAGCTTAAAATTGACTTCATTATTACAAATGTTCTACTTGTTAAAAATTTCAAGTATAATCTCCTAAGTATCAGTCAATTGTGTGACACTAGGTATAAGGTTAGGTTCTTGTCTTCGGAATGCTTAATCAAACACCTAAATAATCCTAAGATAAGTTTAAAAGGGTTTAGAAAAGATAATATCTATGCAATTAACTTAACCACTTCTTCAATTAAGTGTTATTTAACACAAAAAAAAAAAGAAACTTGGTTATGACATAGAAGAATGTCACACACAAATTTTAGAAATATAAGTAAATTAAATGGATTAGTTAGAAGTTTACTAAAATTACCTAACTTAGACTCAATAATATGTAATACTTGTCAACAAGGTAAACAAATAAAATCTACTCACAACCAACTAATCAAACTCAAACCAACTCAATACGAGAACTTCTGCACTTAGATTTATTTGACTCTCATGGGGTCAAATCAATAAATGACAGTTTATATTGCCTAGTAATAATAGACGACTATTCTAGGTTCACTTGAGTAAAATTCTTAAAAAATAAGGATGAAACTTTTGAAATTTTTACAAACTTTTGCAAACAACTTGAAAATGAAGAAGACCTTAAAATTAAAAGAATTAGAAGTGACAATGGGGGAGAATTTAAAAATCATAACTTTAACAAATTTTATCTTGAAAACGGATATCATCACGAATTTTCGTGTCCTAAAACTCCCCAACAAAATGGAATAGTAAAAAGAAAAAAATAGAACTTTACTTGAAGCCTCTAGAACTATGCTGAATGAATATAATTTACCCAAGTACTTTTGGGCAGAAGCTGTCAGTAGAACCTGCTATGTGCAAAATAGAACAACACTAAATAAAACACACAACAAAACTTTTTTTGAAATATATTATAATAAGCAACCCAATATAAAATATTTTAAAGTATTGGATGCCCAGCCTTTATCTTAAACACAAGAGAACACCTAGGAAAATTCACCTCTAAAGTAGAAGATGAAATTTTTGTAGGATATTTCCTAAACAGTAGGGAATATAGAATATATAATAAGGTTACATTAAGAATTGAAGAAACTACTAATGTAAAATTTGAGGAATCCAAACAAAACCTAGAACAAACCCAAACTCAACCAATTGAATTTATTCAAGAAAGTAATAATCAAGAAGGAACCAATGATCACGAAGAAGAAGAAGAAGAAGAACCTTTAGAAAATCAACCGCCTAGAACTATAAGAGTCAACCCAAATTATCCAATTGATCAAATAATTGGTGATCCAAACTTAAGGGTTCAGACTAGGTCATCTTTTAGAAACTTAAGTCAAATCTCTATGATTTCAAAAACTGAACCCAAAATCGTAGCTGAATCATTACTTGATCCAGATTGGGTCATAGGCTCATAGCTATGCAAGAGGAACTAGCTCAATTTGAGCGTAATGAAGTTTGGGGCTTAGTACCACCACCCAAAAATAAGAAAATAATAGAAACAAAATGGGTGTTTAGAAAATAATGAAGCGAAACTGGGGAAATTACCAGAAATAAAGCTAGGCTAGTCGCTAAGGGGTTTAGTCAAGTTGAAGGAGTTGACTATGATGAAACTTATGCCCCAGTAGCTAGATTAGAGTTCATTAGAATGTTACTCAGTTATGTAGCCCATAAAGGGTTCAGACTGTATTAAATGGACGTTAAATCTATCTTTCTAAATGAGCTGATAAAAGAGGAAGTCTATGCAGGCCAACCACCTGGGTTTGAATGTCTAGAGCGTCCTAACTATGTCTTTAAATTAAAGAAAGCCTTATACGGACTTAAGCAAGCACCCACTTGGTATGAAAGGTTAACCTCTTACCAAATATTCAAAGGGTTTAGCCAGGGTCAAATTGACCCAACCCTATTCGTTAAATTAATAAAAGAGGATATATTTATAGCTCAAATCTATGTAGATGATATAATTTTTGACTCAACTAATTCAGAATTTTTAGAAGAATTCACAAACTTAATGGAACAAGAATTTGAAATGAGTTTAGTAGGAAAATTAATTTACATTTTAGGATTACAAATCAAACAACCAAATGAGGGAAATTATATTTATCAACAAAAATATACCAAAAAATTACTTAAAAATTTAGGATGAAAAATACTAAAAAAATAAAAACACCTATGACAGTTAATACTATTCTAGACGATGACCTAAATGGAAAACCAATCGACTTAAAATACTATAGGAGTGTCATAGGTAGTCTACTGTACTTAACTGCAAATCGACCCGATATTTTATTTGCAGTGAGTATATGTGCTAGATACCAAATCTGTGCTAAAGAATCTCATTTGACTCAAGTCAAAAAAATCTTTAGATACCTTAAAGGAACAACAAATGTAGGAATTTGATATCCTAGAACCAACAATTTTGAATTAATAGGATATTCTGACTCAGATTATGCTGAGTGCAAATTAGACCGCAAGAACACAAGTGGTGGATGTCAACTACTAGGTCTATCACTTGTCAACTGGTTTAGTAGAAAGCAACACTGTGTTGCTCTGTCTACAACTGAGTCAGAATATATAGCCATAGGAGAATGTGTTGCCCAACTATTATGAATGATGCATACTTTAAAAGACTTTAACTTAAACCTTACAAATGTAAAAGTATTAATTAACAATATTAGCTCAATTAATTTAACAAAAAATCCTATGCATCATTCCAGAACCAAACACATTGAAATTAGGTATCACTTTATTAGGGATCATGTCACTAAAGGAGACATTGAACTCAAGTATATTGAGTCCAAATCTAATTTAGCTAACATATTTACCAAACCCCTCCCTGAAAGTGAATTTAGCAATCTACGTAGAAAATTAGGGATGTGCTTAATAGATTAGGATACTAAAATTGTAAAAACTGTTTTAAAAAATAATGTTTTCAAATTCTAGGATAAAATCTTTATTTTTAAAATCTTCCACTTCTAGAATTTTAAATCGATTTTAGCCTTAGACTAGAATAATTCCTTAGAAAGTATGTTCCCCTAAGGCTAGTACTTGAGCATCTCACCAACACCCTAGGATTCCCTTGTTTGTGATTGCTGAACATAGAAAGGGGTGAGATGCATAGGCAAATTGTCTAGACTTAATATGCTTATTTCAATGCATCGACATAAGTCTGGGTGTTAAATACCAAACAGACATTAATCAGGTTAAGTCATTCAGTTTAGTCAAAGACTAACTGATCACAGTTAGACTTAACCTGACTAACCAAGTGAAAGCTGCTATCCTCTAATAGTCAGTAAGTAGCTAATTGGTTAGACAACTTTTGTAATGTCAGGTTCAGGGGAAGGATTAATTATTTTTATACCTATTTTGAAATTAATTTTTGAAAAATATCTTCTTTTAAATCAATTTAACACTAACTAAGTGTTTTAATTTTTTTTATTTTTCAAACTTATTTTTGAAAGTTAGAATTACTTAATTGGACTATTTAAACTTAGATTTGAAAATTAGTTTTATTTTCGAACTCTAAACTTTTTCAAACTTAATTTTGAAATGTATACTTTTTAAAACTTAGTTTTGAAAAATAAACTTTATCCGGGTTTGTAACTTAGATTTTTTATTTTGAAAATTATATTCTACTTAATTTTCAAAACATATTTTTAGAAATTTATTTAAAACAAACTTGGATTTGAAAACAGATTTTACTTAGTTGGATTTTACAAACTAAGTCTTGAAAAATAAAATCTTATTTACTTTTGAAAACTTGATTTGAAAATTAAACTTAGCCCTAAGAATTTTCTTGTAAAAATGCTATATTTGAAAATTATGTTTTCAATTTGCAAAACTTATTTCGAAAAATTAAGTTAACTATTTTTTTAAGTCTAAAGTTAACTATTTTTAAAGCACTTTTTGAAAAAGATAAAAGCTTAAAACAAAAGCTATCTGGCTGGCTTAAACTCCCCTAAGTTAATCTGACTTACATTTTTAGACTTTTCTAGACTTCCTTGCATTTTTAATTATAATTTGTTCTATATTGATTTTTGATGAATGTCAAAGGGGGAGGGTTAGGTGGATTAAGTTAGTTAAACAACAAAATTTAAAACAAATTTAAAACAAATTTAAAACAAAGCTAACTTAACACTTAACAACCTTATAAATGCTTGCTATCACTTGCATATTTTTTCACTAACTTAACCAGGTTGTCATTGCATCAAAAAGGGGGAGATTGTTGGTGCGGTTAGCACTAACGGTCTAACTCAAGTTTTGATGAATGACAAAATAGGTTAAGTTAGTTTCGTTGTTATTTAACACTCTAATCGAGTGTGCAGGAGAAGCCCAGATAGGTCAACGGGATGACCTGATGTCTGGCACGAAGCCCAGCTAGGTCGACGGGCCGATCGGATAGATGACATGAGGTCCAAACAGTTCGACGGGCTGACCGGACGTTTGACACGAAGTACAGCTAGGTCGACGGGCTGACTGGATAGTTGGCACGAAGTCCAGATAGGTCGAAGAGTTGAACGGACGTCTGACAGGTAAGTGAAGGTAAGTCACTGGAGGGGAGTGACTGTGAGGACATGTTCCCGGGAAGGAAACATTAGGCGTCGATCCAACTTAGATCTATTTCGGAAATCTAAGTTGAGATCGTAACTAGATTTCGATCTCGAGGAGACAGAATCTAATTAATATTTTATTTGATGATAAACTATGCTAACACTCTATTTTGCAGGATATATATTTGCCTCAGACTAACATTTTCTTGCAGGAAGGAAACCACTGGAAAACAAGGGTCCGGGCGCCTAGAGGTAAATTTTATCCCCATCGTCGCCTCGCCACGTGGAGATCACTGGTTGACTCAACTACATCATATTCAGGGCGCCTGAAAGGATCCAGGTGCCCAGAACCTCCTATATAAAGAGGGTAAAGGTTGGAGTCACAACAATAACAAAAGATTTGCTCTCCTGTGCTCTTGCCACTCCACGACCGACAGAGTGCTTTTCGTTTTTTTATTTACATTGTTGGTATTATTTTTTTTAGCATTCCTGTAACTCAATTTGTAATCAATATTTCGAATTGCTAGTAGATTGCCCAACGAAAGCACTCGATGAGTGCGGGCCTTGGAGTAGGAGTCGTCGAAGGCTCCGAACCAAGTAAAAGATACTTGTGTTAGTGTTGCTCTCTCTTTTCGCTTTTCTTATTCCGCTGCGTGCTTACTCGCTCGATTTTTTTTATCGCTATTCCCCCCCCCCCCCCCCTCTAGCGAATTCTTGATCCAACACACCTAACCTATGCCAACTGGAGATCTCAAGAACTAGGTTCAAAGGGACAACTAATTTACACTGTGGGATGGGGGGTAACCCAATAAAACAGTGACTGGATCAGGATAAACCGATGGACTTTTAATGATCAAGAAGAGTAGATGACTTCTTTAGAGGGATCTATGTGAGAAAAAGGTAGGGCCGCTTTAAAGAGAATTGGTATATCTTCTCACAGAACGAGACGTGTTTATGGCCAAGAACGAACACACTCATGAGAACTGAGTTGTATCAGGAAGAGTCCTGGGTGAGATATGTCAATGCTTACATAGACGGTAGAATAGTTCAAGGATATCGTGTCTACTATCAGTCATTAAACAAATAGATCTTCACAAGGGAAGGTTCAAAGGGTAAAACCTACTTCTCATATATTAGACTTAACTACTGAATGTTATCACATACCCTATCTCCATTCATGTGGGAGATTGTTGGATATATGTGAATAGAGAAGAGGTGGAAGAGGCATAGAGCTCCATTGTGAATGAGACTTTAATCCCACATTGGGAGCTTCAAGGCATGTTGGTTAGTTTATATTGATTTACATGCATTAAGGATGTGAACAAATGCATAGGGAGAGACTCTCTCTCACGCGTGGGTGCACAGGGGGATGCAAATCCAGGGCCCGAATTGCACTGAACCATGTTGACTCGTGTGCGGATATGACCTACGCGCACTAAATGCCGGACCAGTCGGGACAAAACTTGCCCAAATGGAACAACCAATATTTTGTCACGTAAATATTTTTGCTGCTTGTGTAACGGATGCATTAAAAAAAGATTAATGCAACCGAGTGGAACGGATGCATTAAAGAAAGATTAATGTAGTCGAGTGAAACATTGGCATTACACAGCTGGCAAATAATGATCATTAAACGATCATTAATGCCACCATTGGTCTGAGCTCCTATATAAGGAGGTTGCGACCACAAGCAAAAGGTTACGAGCATAGAAAAGCAACAAAAGCTCTCCACCTATGTTCCCTCCTACTCTGTCGTGCAACTTTTGCTCGACGAAGTGCCCATGATAATTCGGGTACCACTCAGTTCACCGTGACCACCAGTGCTTGATGGAATCACGGTTTACCGTTGTATCCTGGGAAACAGACGACCTAAGAAAGCCTTGAAGCACAGCCGGAGGTGGGGTGAATCTGTTTCAAGGAAACTGCGTTCGTCGTAGGCCTCGGTTCCCTTAGTTCACTCGTCCGATCGCTTTCTAGGCTTCGCCTGGCTGATTGCTTTAATTAGCTATTTGCCCGCTCAGTCGCTCGGAAGTGTGCTCATTCGGTCGCTTTCTAGTCTTCGCCCGATCGACCTCTAACTCGCCTGGTCGGTCAGCTCACTCGGCCTCTTCTCCCGGCTGGTCCTCAGCTCGCTCGGCCTCTTCGCCCGACCGGCCTCCAGTTCGCATGGTCGCTCGCCCTTTCGCTCGGTTGGTCGCTCTACTGCTCTGTCCGACTGACCTCTTGGCTGCTTCGCTCGGTCTATCTGCCCCACCGACCTGATCTTGCTCGGCACTCAATCTCCAAGCTCACTCAGCTAAGCTGCCCGGCTGACCTTCAACTCACTCAATCTCTCTGATCACCCGACTGGTTGTAAGCTCGCTCAGTCAATACGCTCGGCCAGTCTCAAGCTTGCTCGGGAGCTAGCCCGCTTGGCCACTGTGCAGTCTTTGTTTGGCACTTGACATATACCAACTCCTGCTGGTAGCCTGAGATTATCAACTCAGGCCATTTCGACAGATAAGTGAATTTAATTTGGTATATTTAAATTCAACTAATACCTCGTAAATCTTCGGCAGCAAATTATTTTATTTTTTTTTTGTTAACAAGCTTTACCTTCCTTATCCATGAAATGAAAAAATTTCTTATACCCTGATTTGGGATGTAAGAAAGGATAAAGGGAACTAAAATAATTTATGTTCCAATTTTATCCTTGTTTTATTATATTAATTTTAAAAATTATTATTTTAAGTATTTTTTATATCGTGACTAAAAACACTTACACCGCTTGACTCATGATGCTCGCACTCCGTCGATATTGGCGCTCACTTCGATGTCGATGTCGACACTGACTTCGACACTAACACCGACTTCGACGCTGACACCGACTTTGACAAATGAACTACAAGTGCTTAAATGCATAAGCACCAATAAATATATACAAGATGCACTAGATTCTTAAATACATAAATCTTTAATAAAAATAAAAATAATTTTATAACTTTATATATCTAACATTCATTATCCTCGCTTTCCTCTAGAGGATAACACATGTTAAATTAATTAATCTTCACTTCTTCTCAAATAAAGAATATAAATACTTCCTCTTCTTTTTTCCTCCCTTCTCCACCCGTTCACTCACCCCATACAATCAGAGTATAAGACTCTCCCTTGCTAAATGACTAGTCATTTTGGAATGGAATGATAACCATCCTAATTAAACAAAAATGTCGATGCATCACTATCTAGTCCACACCATACAATATAGATTTATTCAGTCGTTCGACCACAAAAAAGTAATAATGACTTCATCGATAGAATCATACCAGAAGGTAGAAACGCACTCAACCGACAAAGCAACAGTTAAAATATTGAGAAATCCAGAATAGAACTACGAACTCATATAAAAACAAGATTAAGACATAACTCATTCAAACTTTGAGCTACTAAAGCATTACAAATCTAACTCAATACAGCAAATATCACATTATCTTTAAGAACATGAACAAGGCCATATCTGTTAAGGAGACAAATTAAGAAACAGTTAATGGGATGAGCAAAATATTTTGACAAGCATTATTATAGAAAACCAAGATCAAAAGTCTGATCTCTACCGAGCATAATCCTTGAGCCTAAAGGAAAATACCAATCAGCAGATACACTTTGAATACAGCATTGAGGTAAAGGAAACTTCAATCATAGTCATACCATAAAGAAGGATAAAGATCAACATCGTTGTTCAGCAGATACAGCACGTTCAAGAGAATAACAATATTAGGATCATACATTACGAATCTGTATATCTTATGCTGCCAGATTAATCAATGGTTGCAACGTTTACTAATGATTAGGGATCATAAGAAGCCCTAGATCCAAGAATACCTAATTGCTACTTGGCCGCAAATCAAAGCTTCGATCGAGCAGATCCAGCGCAATAAATCAAGATCAGCAACCTCAGATCCAAATTAGATGCGGACGCCCGTGCCCGACGACGCAGCAGCACCGCCTAGAAAGGACAAGAAGCCGCCGGCGGGGCCAGTCGGATCTTGATCATCGAGGAAGAGATCTTCCGGAACGCGGAAAGTGCCGTGGACACAGACGAGGGCGGCGCCAACCAAGAGAGCAGAGACGATGAGGGATCCGACGGAGGTCAGGAAGACAACGAGCAGAGTGAGGAGGACGAGGCAAGCAAGGATCTCCCGGTCGGAGAAAGGGCGACGGAAAAGGACGAGCGGGGCGGCGTCAGCTGGGCGGAAGAGGTAGAGGAAGGCCCAGGCGGCGAGGAGGGCGAGGAGGAGGAAGAGGGAGAAGGGGTGGGAAAGAAGGGAGATGGCGAGGGTGGCAGCGAGGAGGGCGAGGTAGTTGACGCGGAAATACCCGAGGTTCTTGCGCAGGCGGGAGGTGGCTTCGGAGAGGGTGTCAGGGCGGGCGAAGGCGGAGCGGTCGAGAAGCTCCGACCAGGGGCGACGGTGCGCGAGGGAGCGACGAGCCGTGTCGGAGATGCGGGAGAGGAAGAGGCGGAGGGCGGAGGAGGAGATCGGAGGCGCGGAGGAGGATCCGGTGGTCGCTCCGCCGCCTGCGGGTGTGATGACCGGTAGGATGGGCGGCGCGGCGGAAGCCATCGGCGAATTTGGGGCGACCTAGAAAACAGAAAGCAGAGAGTCGGTTGGGTTCGAGAGAGTCGATTTTATAAACAACAGCAAATTCATTTGTGATTTTTAAAAAATATACAAATTAAGAAACAAATTTCCGGATCACTTGGAGACGAATTAATTAACATGCATGAAGAAGTTCTTAATTAATTAAACTAATTAATAATCTCGAACGCACCTAGTGATTTATTATTAATATTTCTTTTTCCAAAACAATAAAAATAAATAAATAAATAAAATCTCCTATTGCCCTCCACGATATGGTAATTATAGAATTTATATATCGAAAAGAATGGATTGGTAGGGCTATAATCAAACCCAAGCAAGTTAAATTTTATAGTATTTAAGTTTATTTGATATGATAATTAATCCGAATTAAACTGAGCCTAAAATAAATCAAGCCGTTAAAATAATTGTTCAAGTCGAACTTGATTTTTTTTTAAGTTTGAACATGGCTTGAGCTTGGTTCATTTAAATATTATCGAGCTCTCAATTCAAGCTGGTTTATTATTTGAAACTTTTGCATTTTAAACTTGTTCCATTATTGAGCTTGATAATACAAATTTAGTTGTTCATTTTTAAAAATTATTTATTTATTTAGTAAGTTGATAAAAGTTTTATTGATGAACATGGTTCACGAACGTTAACGAGTTGAACACATGTATTCAAGCTTGTCTGTTTAATTAAACGAGTTGTTTAAATTTATTTATTTAGTTGATCTTGTATATATTGAATAAACATAAACACTCTTAGTAAACCGAATACTATGCTTGTTGACGAACATTCGGTTCATTTACAACTCTATGTATTGGAGGTGTCGTCGTCATCCCACATACATGAAGTTGCCTCGTCGAAGTCATTGTCGTACGATGGCCATGGCGACAATGTCGCCACCAGAGACGATGCTGATGACTCGATTGTCATCACCAGCGGGCATAACTGCGACATGCTCGACGCGTTGATCACCTCAAGACGTAACGAGGGTAACGATCTCAGTTGGGGATGGCAATGCGACCTTCGTCGCCACTGAGGGTTGCACTGTGTTCTCTGCTCCATGTAGATATGCCAGTGAGTAGTTGCAAGATGTGGCGACTCTGGGGTCGGCTGGGAGCATGGGGAAGTAATGGAAGCTGGCGGGGTGAGGTAGGAACAAACGTAGAGCAGCGATGGAAGCAGAAGAGGAGGAGGAGGTTGTGACAAAGCAAGGGAAGTCATGGCAATGCTGAGCGAAGGAGAAAGCAGGGGACGACTAGAGATTGAGTTTCACCCAAGGACAATGGAGGATGAGCGCGGTGCGATCATAGGCCTTGGCAGCCTCCTCGTCCGTGGCAAAGATGCCCAACCACATTTGTACGTCCGCTTGCGGGCGCTCTCAGATCTCCACCACCCACATCCCCTAGCTCCACTATAAGAAGTCATGGAATCAGAACTTATCATTCTCCAACCCGCCCTTCCCTTTCCCTTTACCCTTTCCCCTCCTACTGCCATTGACATCGGTGTCATCGCTGGGGTTCTTGTATTGGTGACAACACTACTTGTTGAGATATGCTCGATGTAGGTGCGTGCTAGAATATGTTTTGTAAACATGCGCAACGACAAATAAAATAATAATAATTTTTAATTATTACATCACACACACCACACGTATACAAGGATACAACATGTCAAACATGATCACATAATTAAAATTTTACGGGAAGTAATTTACGCTAGATATACCTTACGGATGACCTGTAACGAGAAGAGCATCAACAGTAGCGACGTTGTCGAACCTCGCCTCTATTCGTATCCACGCCGAGCTCCTCAAGACAACTCCTTGGGTACAAGTCTCTCCTTCCAAAGTCACTAGCTGCGAGCGAAGAAAAAGAAAAACACACAAGGGAAATTTTCTCCCTTGTGGTGGTCAAGGCAACAAGAGGGAGCATTCTCTTGTTGGCAGCGGGAGAGAGAGGAGAGGGAGAGGATTGGATTTCCAAAAACCAATCAACCAAATAATGAAACTTGTATCTAATTCTCTTCCAATTACATCTATATATAATCCTCTTTAATGAGTTGGATTAGAAATCTCAAATCCAACCCATTATCTCTTAAACAAAAATTAACTCATTAACCCGTTAGTTTGGTTCACAATTAAACTAAATTTGTTCATAACTAATTCATGATTAAATCAAATATGATTCAACTCTACCATAAGAGATGTAGCTCATCCGTACTTCCATTATGACAAATATTTTCATATTTTTCTTATGTATAGTTCAACCAAATATTTATTTCTTGATCTAAGAATCATATTTTTTTAACTTGTTTTATATCTTTTAGAGACTTGTTAGTGCGTGTGACCCAATAGGTTCTCAATTTATCTTGGTCGTCTACAATTAACTATTTAATTATAAAACGATCGTGAGTTGCATCTAGTAGAAAATAAATATTAATATAAAAAATAAAAATTTTGAAAAAAAAAAAAATTCTTTCAAAACATCAAGAAAAAGAAACAAATCTATAAAAAAAACTTTTTTTTGGATGGGAATGAATTGAAAAAGGGAAAGAGTTTTTTTGTAAAGCGGGGACGAAAGAGGTTTATATTTTAATTTTTAAATCGTTTAAAAGAGGTTTTCCCTCTTTGAATAGCAACCGCCTCTTCATCTTCTCCCTCCCCTTTTTCTTCTTCATCAAAGAGTAGCATCTTTACTGTCATTTTCTTCTCCAATAGCCATAGTATCAGCCCTAGATGTTGCCCTAGCTACTACTACATTTATCCCAACCAACATCCACCAGCACCCTGCTCTATTTCTTAACATTGATAGTTGGAGCTCACCGTAGCTAGCCAAGGCTACCAACGATGAAGGAAAAGCAACCCTAACTACGGGGTCGGAGTACAACACCTTATTCCCTTATTTCCAGCCTTCGACAACCTCCTTCTTTTCTTCCTAGTTACTTTTTCTTCTGCGAGATTAGTAAGAACATTTATGGATTTAAGTTGATTAATAAAATTCAATTATGGATTTTGTGCATGGAGAATTACTTAAAGCGAGAGAGGAGATTAAAGTGACATTCAAAAATTAAGAGTTTCACTATCATCCGGTTATTGATATTATTGATGAAAAAAGTCATAATCGGCTTAATAGTGCACTACATTAGGCAGCCTAGCTCTAGATTCCTTATTACTCCTTCAATGACCAGAGCATAGGACATGAAGAAGTGGTCACGAATGGATTTTTCATTTGTATTGAAGGATTCTTTCTCAATGATATTGATAGTCAAAGTGAGATAGTATATATGGAGTTGTTGAAGTAAATCAACAAAGCGAGGGAATTTGGAAAAACATTGGTTATAATTGGATGCATAAAAAATGATGAAACATATGATGTAGGTAAGAATTAAGTAACAGTTGCTTACTTTATTTTATAATTTGCATTGCTTGTTTCTTGATTTTTCTTATTGTTATTGTTTGATTTGTTTTTATTTAGTTGGATGGTGGTATCTTTTTAGAAATGGTGTACCTAAATTACAAAAGATGGCTAAAAGGATTCTTTCTTTAACTATAAATTTTTCTAATTACGAGAGAAATTGGAATACTTTTGAGGGGATAAGTACTCAATTACTTATTGTGTAATTGCTAATTAGTAATTATTAATGTCTAAATATGCATTCAATATTAATATTTTTCTTTAATATAGATTCATACAAAGTGATAAACAAAAAGAGAAGACGAGAAGAAAAATAAGCTGATGTGTTACTTGTTAGTGAAGTAACTATGACATAAGGATGGATTGTTAATAGTGGAGATGAAGATGTTAAGCTAAATATTGAAGATGTAAGAGAACTTCACGAAGAAGAATTTATATCAAATGAAAAAGAGGAAAATGTTATGGATTTTGAATTTGAATTCGACACAGAGAAAGTGTTGGAGAAATATGGAGATGAATTAGAAGAAGAATTAGGGATATGAGATTATATGACTTATTTTGTGCACTTTTGGTATTTTCATTGTATGTTGAAGTTGAACAAATTAATATTTTAAATTTTGATTAATATTTTGCTCTTGTTAGTTTGTGTATTTTTATTATTTCAGATTATTTTCATTGTATATGGAAATAAAATTATGCATATTTCGTTGAAAAAAAATCTCTCTAGGCACCACCTAGGTGCTAGGCAACGAGTGACCACTCTACCGCCTACCGCCTACCACCTAATGTTTTTTAGAACATTGAGCAAGTTACGGTCATTTAAGGTTGGCAAGAAATTTGCCATATTATTCTTCTCTCCTATTTACATATATAAGTTTTTTGTTGCACTATACGAGCCAACTAGATAGAGGCTGGCAAATTCTTCACATGGAAATGAATCAAGTCTTCCCTTCTGTTCGACAATTCAGCAAAAGTCTCATTTAAAGATATAACAAGGGACGTCCGAGCTATCAACCAGATTCAGACGTAGGAATACGCTTATCCGCACAATCCGTAACCATTTTAACACAAAATCTGACCCGGATTCAAATAAAAGAAATAGAAAAGAACAGAAATTCTTCCACAAATCCCCAATAAAATGAATCAACAACATAATTAGCAACAAAAACCCTAATCCTAAAAAGATAAACCCCAGATACCTTATAGGGATCGATGGCTTTGGCTTGCTGAGAGAAGAAGAGGACTGAGATCAGGAAAACTAGGCGTAGGCGAAGCATCATTCCAGTGATCCAACAGCTAGATTTCAAATCACGAATCGAATTGAAGGGAAGGGATTGAGAGCGCAAGGTTTAAAAAAAGAGTGTCTTACAAAACATCTCCTTTCAGTGTGTCGGTTGTCATCGCGGCATCGAGATAGTTCTCGAGGTCCGCCGACGTGGCCGGACAAGGAGCTTCCAAATCCACCAATAGGATTGCAGAAAACATCAATAGAATCCGATACACCGTACAGCTAAACCACCCAATAGATGTTTCATGGATATTACTTGATGAATATTATTTTTTAAAATAAAAAAGGTTAACACACTTCTTCGCTTGTTAAGTAAAACATACTAAGCTCATCTTGTTTCAGCATCTTAAATTTACTTGTGTAATCTACTTCTCTAATATCTAACTTGTCGCCATACTTTTGCGTTAACTTTTCACAAGAAACCACACTTGTACTCTCAAGTAGGCGAGCGGAAGTGTTAGCTATCCGAGATGAGATAATGAGTACCGAAAACTTCTTCAAGAGTGCGGGAAACATGAGCTTAATTTATTTTAGACCAAATAGGTCAAAATTTAGCAACCTTAGCATAAACAAGATGAATCACAAAATGATGGTACGAGCAAAACTCACCATATGGAAGATAAAACAAAATCAAGGATACGATTTCTCGAGCAATTGCTTCAGTATAGCTATTTAGGGTCAATGGTAAAGTCTCAAGGAAAGGCCCTTGTTTCCTCTAGTAGAATCTTGGATGAGTACCTCTTCTACGTGCTCTTTGTTCATCCACTTCGTTCATCCAATCGGAGAGCCACAAAATACCCTTGTGCCCATAATATGCACTAGCAATGATCGCGACAATTATGAGAACAATGATGATACCTCTCTGTATAGTTGCCTTGAGTATCTGCGACAAGGAGAGAAGAACTGAATACAATTTTTTTTCTTCTATATTTGTGAAAATGATATCGGTTGCAGGGTAATGAAAACGAACCTGGAATTTTGAAACATGTCCGACTTCTTGAACCCGTTCACGTCTTCTCTTGCGCTTTGGGACATTTGGTACCTCGGCCAATGGATCCCTCTAAATGAAAGAACATAGTAAGGCCTTGAAGGATCAATTGTTGGATAGTAAATGCTTCATTAGAAAGATTATAGATGAAAACAAAAGTAGGCATTTGGCAAACATCCTCCATAGATGGATCGTGTTTTTAGCGTCATTTTTGCTCTAACATATATGACATATCCAAAAGCAAAGTCAACAACATGATCTGGAACATTTAACATTTTGTGACAAAGTGATAGGAAGCTACAAATTTCGATTTGTATTAATTTGTGACCTATCTCTTGAGTAATTGATACAATGTTTTCAGGGTATATCACTTGGCATAGAACCTAAATCTGGAGTGAAGAAAATACTGACAACCTTGGAATAGCAAGCAAACCATTCAGGTGTAGATTGCTTCCTTCATTTTGATTGTTGTTTGTAGTACTCTGGATTTGCTTAATTTCTTCAAGAAATAGGAACAAAAAGAAACCTAAAGTATAGCCTGAGTCTCGGTAAAGAAATCACTGTTTTCTCACTGGGTTTTTGATTGTATCATTTTTTTCATCTCATGTCTGAATACTGATCACAATAGCCCTTTTATGCCATCTTTGATGGCTCTGCCTTCTCTCTATATCTCCCTCTATATAAACATGACTATTCATTAGCTATGAGTTAAATGAACTAGTAATTGTTTTCATATTTAGAGCATCACAAACAAAATAGTATGGCAATTACTAAGTTGTACCTTGATCTCACTAGTTTTTCGGAGTTGCAGGTCAGATTCGACACCTTTAATTTTGTTTGCACATATTGTACCACATGGAAGAACACCAACACCAAAGTGACTTTTTGAGATGTCTTTTGGATCATGACCAACATTCAAGTAGGCTTTTTGGACATCTCGACATAGCCATTCTTTCTTGAGAGAGTTACATGCACAACGAGCATTCACCTAGAAATATGAAAATCAGCATAGTATGTGTATCTGACAAAATAATAATTGCTTACATAATACCAAGAAAATTGCTGAAAGGTAACAACTTCCCGCATAATTTCCCAGCATTGCTAATATGTCAAAGGAACAGAATGTATGATTGTATGGTACTTATAAGATGAAATGAAAGTACTTTTGTTTCCTATATGCTATCCATTAGCTAGTTCTGTGTTTGTCCTTGATATTTAAGTTTAAGAATCACATGAAATTTAGACAAATCACATGAAATTTAGACAACCATGTAAATTTACTTCATACATACGAGTCAAAAGGAGATAGAGGAATAAAAAGCATTTCCAACACAAGTTCAAATTTATAATGGGTAAAGTGTAGCCATAGAGTATGAGCATAATCAAAATACATATCTTGTCTCATAACTATCAGATATATTTTACATCCAGAGCTATAATTTGAGATACTATTGTTTCTCGTACAAACGTAAAATATTCCCACTATACATGCATTATTGTATATGAATAGACTATTTGTCGGGCGAAGTGAGATGCAATCAAGTTAGGATACAATGTATAGTGTTGACATGTATATAGTATTTGCTAGCTAGGCAATCAAGGCTTTAAGGTTAAAGCAGCAGCATCTAATCCCAATTAAATCGCAGACTGTTGGTTATTTGATATAGAATATCAAACAGATCAAACACCTTAAAATATAAACATTTCATTATCTTTACCTTTTTAGTGCAGTCATAGACTGATGGGCATTCAACAGGATGGCATATTTCTGAACATAAGTGAGGACAATTTGGTAACTTTCTGTGGGAAAAAAACAGAGTAAATCAGTTTACAAGAAAATGACCTCTTCTTACTATATTTTCATGATAACTGAAGTGTCCTCATTTTTATTGTCTCAGTACCATGATTAGTAAAGAAAAATAAACAAGTAGTGATTGACCGTGTAACCATCAAATCCAGCTGAGGCTACCCCAACTAACATAAATCTGATGACAACTAAATCCCAAAAAACAAAAATCCGTCTATCATCATTTAGGTGTGAATTACATAATCATAGAAATTTGTACATATTGCCATCCAAAATGCAGCATAATCAGATCCAATATTCATCAAAAATAGAATATGTTTAATTTATTGAGCCACAAATACGTGTATTATGCCACTAAAGTGTTCAATAATGAGTACAGTTTCTCGTTTCTCATACACTAACTGCATTCAAGAGTCGGTCTTCATAATTTTTCATCCAATATACAAGTACAATAACCTATCACACTGGGATTAATTCTCATTTGTCATAAACAATCAGCATTATCTCATATAGAAATATTGTGTCTCTACATATTTAGGTTCTCAAGTCCATTTCACTCCAAGATATCACATGTCAATTGCGTCTAATCTGTACTGTGTGATATGTCATCGTAGATCATAAACCAACAAACTGAAGTACTGAAAATAACCTTCACTTTGACACTGGGGGTCTGTTCTGGCCTTCTATACAAGACAGGAATATTGTCAGTTGTGTCCCTCAAGTCAATTAATGTTAACCTCTATTTCTACCATAAGATGATTAACAACATCCTGTATATATGAGTGGTCAATACAACAATTTTCCTGAAGTAAAACAACCTATACTGCATCAACTACTTTCACATCTATATAATGGTAAATAAAACAGTTTGTGCACAAGAGTTGTCACTGAAACTCAATCAAAGCATGGGATCTCAGCAGGCAGCATTGGAACATAGTCAGAGCCATGTCAGAGGGCTTTCATACATGACAATCGTAGAATGTAAGGTTCAACATGTGAGCTCAGTTTGCTGGAATGGTCATCAAGAAATCTTCTTGGGAAAATATTGGAGCTAGGTTCACTGGTTACCACAAACAAGAGTAGGTGGGTTATTCCCCTATTCGTGCTTCTCCCTTTCTTCCTTTTCTTCTTCCTTTTTTGCCTCCTCTTCCTCTTCCCTTTCACCTGATTGTTAGTTTCACCAACTCATATCCACACATGGTATAATGTCTGCACTAAAATGATATTGTTCCAACCAACTTAAAATCAGACATTGAAAGAAGATCATTAACCTTGTCTTGGACTAACTGTGATATCTGTGAGCAAATTATCACAAAATTTGGAGATTTCATAAGCATATCGGCTAGCAATTTGGCCACTAAGAGTGATTCCTAAATTACATTCAACTACAAGAGTATAAACATGAAAAACAGAATAGCATATTCAGTTCATGCACGGAAAACAGAGACCATAAATCAAATAAACTTATTCCCCATATGTTTGAAAACAATAGAATAAAATAAGAAAGTTTTCAGTCAACATAAAGAGGGGCAACCAAACAAACAAGCTTAAAGAATATAACATAGATGCTACTAGCTTTCAGTTTCAATCAACAATCTTATGCTACTTACAAAGGTGATAAATGATATGATGATGCATGAAAAATCAAAAGGATTGCAAAGAGGAAGTTACATAAGGCTGACTGAGCAGATATTCAAACTATAATGGAAAACCTACATTAAAATGCATGAATTTTGAAATAGTTTTTCTGATAATGACTGGTAGAGAACCAAAAATCACTGAGAATCGAATTTGATGATAGAACTAACATTCTAGATCCTACCAAAGTAAATAAGCTACTATGTGATCACAGAGAAAAAATTGGGACAAAATACAAAATCTGAACGGTAATTTCATCCAGCTTACCTGTGACATGGGCCACCACAAGAGCGTACTTTCTGTTGTTCATCGCCACTCAAGCTGTTATAGTATATGCACTCAAAAGCATGCACTAAGGAACCACAGTGACAGGAACGTTTAATAAGGACCTTGCATGGAGGACATTCGCTGGAATGGCATGGTAGAGGGCAAGGATGTGGACACAATGGTTCTCTAACCTGAAGAGTGATATACAAAAGCACCAGATTCACATTTACTAACAAACTTTTTCCAATTTAAATGGGTTAAGTAGGAAAGTAACTATCATTCCAATTTGACAATGTACTGGAGTAGGAATTGGAAGGATCGTAAGTGGAAATAATATATGGTTCAACCTTTTGGCAAGGAAGAAAGCACTCTTCGCATGGCTCCCCCTGCTTAATCACATCATTTGGTATCCACAGATTTTGTTCTTGGTTACCAGAGCCATTGTTTCCATGCCTTTCGATGGTTAATGCCTGATTATTAAGTATATGACAAATCTTGGTGCAGTAATGATTGCCACAATGAAGAAGATTTCCACAGGAATTTGAACATGGAAACTGCTTCTTACTGTGACAAAGCATCTAGGACAAAAACGAGACCAAATTATAAACAAAATCAACAATATAATTGGGAAGTATGAAAAATAATCTAACATAGAGAAAGCAACATACTGAACGTTCTTCTCCAATATGTTGGCCAAAGCATGGAACCCAAACCACTTCCTTGCATGGAGAACAGGGTGATCCAGGTAAGCATTCAAGATGCTTATTTAATTGTTTTTTTGTTGGTTTCAAAATGAATTCTGGATTTGGAGGAGGAATTGGTCCATGACATCTACACAAAATAGATTAACAAAGTCAGCAAGATACAACTAGCAAATATTACTCAAAGATAGTAAGAATTTTCAAAGTAAGAGCTTCTAAATTTAAACACACCTTTCTTTACATTTATGTCCACATGGAAGTTCATCACCACATGTCAATCGACATGGTGGGCAAGCTCCATAGTGGCACTTGTGGGGCTGGCAAAATTTGGAACTTCAATAACATGAATTCTATATAAGTTTGGATTGTAATATGATGCTCACAGAATCATCATGTATGCTGTGAGTGAACCAAATCAATTCAGGAAAACCACTTTACCCGACACTCAAACTTGTGTCTGCAAAGACGAGATATTGTACATGGTCTAGAACATTTTGGTGGTCTTTGGCTCTTTTCTGTACCACAAGGTACCTGAACAGTTAAATTAAAGGAATATAAGGCCACAAAATAGTTACACTCTTTAGGTATTACAAACATTCAATCCTTCAAGCAAACAATCTGAAGCAACTTTGTCATACAATCAGAATGATAGCACACAGCTATTACCTATGTTTAGAAAGAAAAAGTTTAGTCTGTGTTTATCTTTTTAATTTATATATAATTTCTATAGCTGAATAGAGAGATATTCATAGATTTAGATGAAATACACAATATTTACAATCATTTGTCATAATACATAGACCAATTGGGCTCTATTCATATCGTGTAAAAATATTGAACTACCAACGAAGGTAGCATATGTTTAGTGTTTTTGTTGTGCATATGAAAAGACCAGATTTTCCTTTTTTAGTAATCCAAATAGAAATATTCAATGCCTGATGAAGCGAAACAAAAAACTATCTGGGCTAACCTTGAGATTGTCCTGACTATGAACATTTTAAAATTTTATAAAATCCATATATTTCAATTTGTTTTTAATAAATTTTGTATACTTATTTTTTTGCATTATGTAATTTAAGATTTTCACAAATTTTAATTTCAAAATTATGCATTATTTTGTAGGTTTGGACCAAGCATAACTGAAAAACATGGATCATATTTCATACTATATTTTTACTTGCAATATACTATAGCTTTCTATTTTTTTATCATTTTAGCATATTCCTTCTTATATCACTTATTGTTTTACCTGTTTTATTATTTTTTTCAATATTATATCAAATGATGTCTTTTAGCATAAGAAAATTAGTGTCACTTTTGAAAAGGAACATTCTCTGAGCTTTATCTGCTCATTTTGACTGTGTTTTTCATCTATCATAGTCCCAACTTGACAATGAAATATTTAGCATCTCATAAACTGATAAAAAGTTACAAATACTAATTCTGCTTGGTTTACGACACAATTCCTAGTCAATTATTCTTGGTGGATTTAGCGAACATGGGTTTTAGTAAAAAACGGAAAACATAGTGGGCATGTTAAAGTGTTTGAGGCAAGCATTTTAATCTGTTCAATGAAAGAACTAAGTAAATGTTAAACTTGGAAGAATAGACCGGTTCATTCATGATAGCTTAAGCTTCCAGGATAAGTAGTCGTATATACTTGGAGATTATGTCTCTACTTTACCTCCTAAAGAAGGATTTCATAGTAACTAAATTTCCAAACTTAGTACGTGTTGAAGTTCTCTTTCATGTATTTTCAATTTTTTAAATTCATAGGGAATTGGATTATCCACTTCCTCTCTTTAGTTTTTTTTTCTTCACTTTTTCTCTCAAATTTGTACCAGAAAAAAGGAAACATTAAGCAATTAAGATTATCAAGTTCAGAATAATAACAGAGTATCATACAACAAGCTTTTATCTAAGTTTTGATCACAACTATCAGCAACAGAATCCTTATTTCAATTACTTTAGTAACACCAACACATAGTTGCTCAAGTTCTCATCTTCACAATTAGATGAAGAAAAATCTTTGAAAACAAATATGTGAGATTAGATTTAAGCAACACTGTTCAAATCAACTTCACCTCAAACCGAGTCTCTCCGCATGAACATGAAATTGGCACCATTAAGGGACAAGGAGCACAAACACCCCTAGGAGAATATGCAGATCAGGATTAGAGACAAAACATTTAAGCAGAAATAACAGAAAAAACTTGTACAAATATCTACAATTATTCGGAGAGAAATTATGATATATTGGATAGTTTAAGACCACCAAAAAACATTGTCAAGTGAGATAGTATCTAGATCTCTACCTCGTAGATCCCACACGGGATCAAGGAATCAGTGATCCTGAAACAGGTACATTGCAACATGGAATACAAAACTCTTTTGAGTACACAAAACAAAAAAAAAATCTTTATAGATGAATAATTATTTAAATGCACAGATGGAATGGTAGCGCATAGCAATAAACGTTGGTGTATGATGTACTATCATCAGTAAGTACTTTACAGTTGGGAATCTATTAATCTTGGACTATTATGTAAGTAAATACTAATTTTAACTGGTCAACTCTATGTAGAACAAATGCAATAAGATTGAATAGATAAATTTAGAAAGGTATACAGTCTCTTAACTATAGAGGTTATCATGTATTTTAGTGCTTCCCTCTAGCATGACAGATAGATTATAAAAGGGCCATAAAAAAGAAACAAGCACCATAAAACATGTCAATGCTAAACAGAATACCTGTGACATGGTGATGGACATTTATGGTTGTTGCATCTAAGCTTCCTGCTACAGATCTGAAATTTTGTTTAACAAGTCGTTATTCATACTATAGTAAAGGAGAAAGCGTAAGTTGTATTTCACAGACCTCCGGGCAAAGTGGGCAGTCCCCATCACAGCAACGGCGCTTACATGTATGACGTCCACAATCCCTCACCTGCTGACACTTTCTCTCACACACCAAATCTTGATAGCAAGGAACCTAAAATTTTAGGAACAATATATAAATGGGTTCACAGATTTCCTTCAGACTATTTGCAAAAGAATAAACTCTTACAAGAAAAATCTACCAAGGTTCTACAGCCATGGTAATAAATAATCGCAAACACATTAGTGCATATTTCACTAATTAGTTATAGTGCATTTTCCAATTAATTCCTTCTTCCCTTTCTTTCTCGCATCATTCAATGGATCCCATTTGCTCACTGTAGTAATAGCTTCATCACTATGTTTCTCATAGCCTTTCTCCACAACCTCTCATAGTTTAGGAGATGCAAACAAAACCTTAATTTGGATGCACCACTTGCCATTATTTTTTGGCATGGCTAGGTACTTGGAATTGTAAACCATTAGCCATTTTAACATGGCTTTGATTCCAGGTTTTTTGAATAGACTAGTAATTTGTTACCAAAGAGCTGGCACAACTAGTTCATAGAAGTGTTTCACAGTCACAAGAATGGATCATTTCTTGAAGGAAAAAAACATCACAAGGTCTCTCTTTATTCAAAGAGGTGAATTCACAAATCTGTATGGGCAAAAATTATAAGGACGCCCCTTTTTTAACGAATCGTCAAAGGGACGCCCTACTTTGATTTATTATCAAAAGGGGCACCCCACCCCCTTGTACATTTACCCTTCTATCCTCCGGTACAATAATTGTTTTTGACACATGCACTCCCGCCTAAATCTTAATTGGGGGGTCGCGTTGTAGCAATTATGTCATTGTAGCTGCTACAACTATTGTAGTTGTACCAACTACAAAACTGTAGCTTCTACAACATGAAAAAAAAAAATTAATAAAGAGTACTAAGTTCTTTTGTAACCCTCGAAAAGGAAGCTTTTTGAATCTAAGACTATTACAGGTCGAGAAACTAATTTGATGTGTGCATCTTTGAGTTTGTTTATGATAAACTAATCCGAGTCCGAGTCGAGAAACTAATCCGATGTGTGCATCTTTGAATTCGTTTCTAATCAACTAATCCAAGTCCGGATCGAGAAACTAATCTGATGTGTGCACATAAAAAAAAACCCGAAAATTACAAAAAATAGTAAAAAAGATGTGAAGAGCTTCCGAAAAGTCCCTAAACGATGTTTTTTATCTGAATCTCAGTTGGTTGGTTATGTCCGTAACAAATATAGATCTCTAAACGAACTTCAATTAAAAAAAAAAAGTCTCGTTTTGATATCCAAGTCAAAAATTATGGCCTACAAGAGTTTGTTCTATCATTCCCGCATCATTAACTAACCACTCTCGGTTGTAGTTGTAGCAGCTAAGGTTCCTTCACTGCTACAATTGTGTGGCAGCTCAGTAGTTGTAGCAGCTGCTACAATTCCGTAGCTGCTACAATTGTATGGCAGTTTAATTGTAGCAGCTATGGTCATAGCTGCTACAACGCATTGATTTAGGAAGAAAAAATAGGAGAAAGATAATAATGGAACAAACTGCTACTTTATAGTGGAGGACATGTATGTCATTTTTGGGAGGATAGGCGCTCTTTTGATAATAAATCAACATAGGGTGGCCCTTTGACGATTCGTTAAAAAAGGGATGCCCTTTTGATTTTTGCCCAATATAAATTAGGTCCTTGGTGAAAAGTGACTTACAAGACCAAAATAGTTGAGCAAGCTGTGTTAGCTGTGAGACTATTCAACTCTCTAGTGTAAAATTAAATCACTCATTAAAATTAGATCAACTTGATTCATTGAAATAGTTTATAATTTGCATAGTTTTCTACACAATTTATTGTATACTAAGTATTCAATTAGTATACAAATGAACTGGTCTTATCTATTTGAATTAGGCAGGTCTTTGAATCTAGCCTTCTAAAACTCTTCTAAGATACCCTATCATTTAGCAATAGGTATGTTGGAATTTGCTAGATAGTTTCTACTATAAGTGGAAACATTGAGCTCCACGCTTTGACTACTGCAATTCCAAACAGTTATAGAACGTTTATATAGGCATGCAAAAATTAAAATAAATGCTCCATAGACTAACCTCTTTCTTCAACCCCCCACATCTACAGGACTTCATGATGACACTTCTACAAGCCTCAACGCATGGCCCACAGTGGCATCTCTCGGGACACCGATGAATCCTGCAGCTCAGCATTTTATCACATGTTGAACCACAAGTAGGAACATCTGTATCACAGGAGACACCTTTGTGTTCCTTCTTTCCGCATGGGCATGTCCTTCTTCCCTGAAGTGGGCAATCGCCACAAGGACCAGAGTGGCAACCTCGATCACAGGAGTGCTTGCCACATTGAAGCATCCCAGTGCATGGTCTGTCACACTTGAATTCCCTCTCCGAGCATTCCCTTTCCTCTTTAGATTTTAAGCAGGCACAGCTAAAAACGCCCCTCACCCGGCATGGCGGGCAAGGTCCCTCATGACATCTTTCTGTGCATTGGTGTCTCCGGCAAGGCAACGGTTTGGAGCAGGTCTTGTTGCAAGAAAAGAGCTTTTGGGCGCAACGACGCACGTCATCACGAGACCCACAGAAGCAGCGCGAGTTTACGAGTTTAGGGCAGGGTGGACAGGGACCGGGGTGGCACAGCAGGAGACAACGATGACCGCACTCACCGCGGAGGGGGCGATCACAGACCTCACCGCAAGAATGCGGCAAGATCCACGGATCTGCAGGCGGGTCGTCAACCTTGCCACAAAAGCAAATATAAGATCTAGGAATTAGGGTTTTGGGGTAGGAAAGCCGACATTTGGGACAATGCCAATCGGAGGTCGCCGAGGCGGCAGCAGCGGGGGAGGTGACAGAGGGCGGCCGGTGGGAACACTGCTGAGCCCAGCTCTGAATGCAAACAAGGTGGAATAGGGCGTAACAACCAGAGGCACACGACCAGACAGGATCAACCGGGCGGATGCGCTCCAGGCAGATGAGGCACGAGACGAGGGGACCGCGCCCGGCGGCGGAGGCGAGGAAAGTTCGGATCTTGGTAAGATCCGGAGAATCCCGACCGGATATCTGGAGATAAGTGGAGAAAATAGAATCCTCGAGAGCGGTGCGGCGGACAGCACCGTCATCGCTGCTATTGGAGTCAGATTCGGATAGAACCACGTCGGATGTGGGACTTGAGATGGGCGGAGGGAGACGTCTGCGATCGCCGCCGCCGGCGGCGGCGGCGGCGGCGGCGTAAGACATGAAGGTCTGGAAACTCAAGTCCGCGATTACGCCCCAGAGAAATAAATATTCATTCAATATTTTGGGCAAAAGCCCCTGAACAAACTCAATTTTCAGTACTGCCCACTGGTTAAGTTCCAAAAACACCCTGAATTAATAATATTTCTCTGTCGGTCACTTACTAGTTATCCAAGAAACTTCGGCAGAGTATTAATGAAAACTTAGGGTATTTTTAAGGAGTTTGCCTATGTGTATTAGGGTGTTTCTATCCCTCCAATTATAATACGGCAATTTATCAAAAGGCGTATTACAGTTAATGTATTTATCAAAAAGCGCATTACGGTTTTGTATTTACCAAAAGGCGCAGGTAAGTGATGTATATTACCGAATATAACCCTACCGCCAACCAACACCTCTGATCAGTCATCAATTCCCAGGCATCCGAACCACATTTTTAAAAAACTTAGATATTAAAAAAAAATGATCATTAGGGTACTTCCCTCCTTCGTGACATGCGAGTGCAGCTCGGTCTTGTGAAACCCTAGTTTAGTGTTCGTGAGCCATCAGTTCGAGTTTTTCTCAAGCGCCATCTAGCTAGCATTTCAGTTTAATTAAAAACCAAGAGTGTTCGTGAGCCATCAGTGAAGGATTCTAGGGTTTACATTACATTAATTAGCTAGTATCATAATGGCACAAAGACGTCGATCGGGCGAATCATCATCCTTGCCACATCAATTAGCTGTAAAGGTTATCATTTTACAAACTCTGTGATATTGAGAAGCTGAACTAGCATGATTTAAATTTTTTTATTTTTATAAAGTATAGGGTTCAGTTGATGTTGGACAGAAACTGCATTGGAACAGTGTCCTCGGTCACTTTAAAAGTTTTTTTCAACCATCCACGAAGAAAGGAACGCATGGAGGCGGTGTTATTTTACATGACCGACACATAGTGCTGATCAAACAGTCACCCTTTCGTATTTTTTTGGACATAGAAGATATGCAGCACATCCGTGGGATTTTGGTAAATATATTTGAAAATTGGGATTCAAGTAGTCAAACCTTTAGATTCTCAGGTACAATTTATAAATTTGTATTTTAATTACAAAGTAGTTGTATGGTAAAATTTAAGCGTTTGCTAAACTTGGGGCTGATACGATGCCGTATCAGGCCCAACGTGGGCCTGATACGGCATCGTATCAGGCCCAACGTGGGCCCTATACGGCATCTTATCAGGCCCAACGTGGGCCTGATACGATGGAGTATCAGTTCTTGATATGACATTGTATCATGTCCACGGTGTTCCTAATACTTTTGTATGTGTTGGTAGAATTCTAATAATAATTTAACTTGGTCAGGTGTTCCGGTTTGCTTCACAAGAGGAGACGTTTCATTGCTGCTCGGTATTGCAGACCGAGGAGCTTCAATTCCGATTGATTCAGCTAAAGCATCCAGTGACCTTTTTCTAACTTACTTCTCAAACAAAAAAGAAGCTACTAGATCAAGAATTGAGGAGTTGCTTAAATTTTATGGCAATCGCGTTGAAGTCGAAGATGATGTTTTATTATTTTGCAAATTCTATATTTTGTATATATTTGTTTGTGTCTTATTTTCTTCTAGTACATATAAGGTCCCGTTAAGTCTTATAGATATAGTAGATGATTTTGAGAATCTTGATAGATTCAACTGGGTTGAATCAATCCATGAATTTATGGCTCCACAATTACCTAAGATTGGGGACATATTTTCATCAACTGAGACAAAACATGCTAACACCAACCTCCCTTACCTAAAGGGATTTGCTGGTCTTTTGGCAGTAAGTGTTTAATTTGTGTGAAAATTTTTAATATTTTGCGAACAATTATAAAATAGTTAACCCTTGTCATGGTGAATCAGGCATGGTTTTTGGAGCATGTTCCAATCCAAAAACCATACAAAATAAAAGGAGCCAGAATAAATAAGTGGAGGAATATTCCTTCACATATTAGTAAGGTGAGAGAAATGATTAACCAAGTTTCATCTGAAGAGGTAAATTTAGAATACTTTGACTATAGTTTGGTTAAAAAGTATGGTTTTAACATGTGGTTTAATATTCTTACAGGTTGTGATTAACCTAATCCCTAACCAAGATGAAAGATCATTGGTTGAGAACCTTGCTGGCGTTGAGGACAGTCCACATGCAATGGAGGCATCACAAATTGAAGTGAGTGTAGGAGGAAGGCAGATTAATAAGGATTGTTGTAATTGCATTATGCAAGCAAACATAAATAAAGAGCTAACAATGGAGAACATGCAATTGAAGGAGAGGGTGAAAGAGTTACTTAAAATAGTTGAAAAAAAAGGCATGGAATCTCAATATAGCGAGCCTGTAGACGATCCTCAAATTGAACCTGTAGGTGTTACAACAAGAAGTAGGAGAGGACGTGACTGAAGTCGCTATGAGGATACTCAATTGATAGTCCATTGTGGCTCAAAACTTTACCTAAGAGGCAGCGTAGAAATATACATATAAGTGAGCCTGCGGAAAAAGTTACAAGTATAGGAGAAGGAAAAAAATTTGTCAAAGAATATGTTGTTGTGGGCAAGGGGAAAGGAAAAATAGGTTTGGATGAAATGGAAGAAGAAATTAATATTGTACAAATGATGGAAGATAAATCTGATGAAGAGGCAGACAAGGATGTAAAAATGTTTGCCAAATATGACAAAATGAGGAAACAAGCAATTGCTGTAAGACGATATATGCAAATTTCTTTGCAATTTGTTAGATATAATGGATTATCTAATTGTCTTTTTTGTTTGTATGCATAGTATGTGAAGAAGCAATTTAAGTCTTCCAAGAAAAAAAAACAAGACGAAGAGGTGGCGTACTTGTTAAAAGTCTTGGAGGAAATAAAGTACGTAAATTAAATAGTTGAATAGTAAAGTATAATATATGCATATCTGATTACATATTTGGGCTAAGGTTATCAAAAAGGAATTTATAAAAATAATCTGTGATTTGTTTACTTTTGTAGGTTTACAAATGATATAGTTTGGGAGGAATCACCCTTTTGTTTAAATTTGTATTCCCTTTTATCTGGTGTGAATGGAGAAATGTTGACAAGAGGGGATGTAATCGACACGTATTGTAAAATTTTATTTAGGGGGGCATTCCCGTCTGGAAGCACATACAACAAGTCAATATATTGTTCAACATTCTTCATAGTAAGGAATTGATTTGACTATAGTTAAAAATAGAATTCTTTTTATTAGTTGGTTATGTATGTATGACTTTGCATATTTGTAGTCATTAATGAAATCGTCAAGTAAGTTTGCCTTCGAACACATGATAAAGACGGATAGACGAGATGAAGAGGTAAGGTATATATTTATACCTTTGTGCAGTGATAATGCACACTTCCACTTGCTGGTGGTCGACACCAAATCAATGACGTTCAATCAGTACAATTCTCTTGCAAGTGGAAGTAAATACGAATATGAATTTGAAGCAGCGGTGAGCATCTAATAATAATGATATTGTTTGTATTTTAATATAAATGCTAGTTGATGGAAAATGAAAATTTCCTCTTCAATGTTCGGTATCGATTTTAAATTATATAGTCGTGAGCACGTTGATGCTATTCATCCAAACTTGGAAAGGCATTATCCGTTTGATAGATGGGTCTCTCGCACAATTGAATGTCAACAACAACAAGCAAGGTAAATCGAGCACAAGGTGTGAATATAAATAAATGATAAAAAATTATTGACAATTAAAATGTTGTTCTTTACAGCGTTGACTGTGGCTTCTTTGTGATGCAATACATTCGATGTCTCCTATATGATATGAAGATGGACTTCAAACAAGGAGACATGAAAAAGATTAGAATTGATGTAATGGTAGCAATTTTGAGGGATAAGTATTTTAAAACATTGGATTAAATATCCAGACTTGTAAGGCAAAAACTTGTATAGAATGTAAATGCACTTATTACGTAGTGTAGGACTTTTAATATCTTTGTATGTAGTCTTTGTTGTATAATACGGTGGTATGTAGTGTATGAGAAGATTAGAAACTGTCACTGGAATATTAATAATATTGCATAGTGATTAGTCAGAAATATAAATCACAAAATACAAAATGCAATGCTGGTGCTTATCAGTGGAAAGAGACAATGTATATAAGTTGTAATGCGCACCATTTCTATCTTCTCAAAACTGAAATCATGGTAACGGTTGGGATTGTTTAAAAAATCAAATAGGCTCGGACCAACGGAGGTTTCCAGAGCACGTCACTAGGTTCCGTGCCAACTGCCACGGAGCAATACCTTATTAGAAATGGGGTATAAATACGTTTTGACACCAAATATACCATCTTCCCAGTTAGAACTTCACAGGGAACATGATTTCAAGTAGAACCAAGTAGGGGAGGGGCATCAGTGGATTTTGGTGAAAACCCACTGATGGACCTAGACACATCGGATTGGACCCATTTCAGCTCTAGTGGTATTCTGGAGTTGCAAGGACTTAGAATCTGGTGGCAAATAATAATTTAAATATTTATAGGTGCTAGGAAAAATTTAAAATGCAATCAGCCTCCGTTGGGCCTGATATGCTTGGATATCAGGCCCAAAGTGGGCCTGATATGCTTGGATATCAGGCCCAACGTGGGCCTGATATGCTTGGATATCAGGCCCAACCTGGGCCTGATATCCAAGCATATCAGGCCCAAAGTCGCCTTGACACTTATAAATGGCAACTGGCACGGAGCCATACTTCGTAATCCATGGTGTATAAATTATGTTTGACAGTATAAATACCATCTCCCCACCATGACCTTCACAGGGACTTGATTTCATGAAAATCCAAGTAGGGGAGGGTCATTAGTGGGTTTTGCTCAAAACCCACTGATGGACCTAGACACATCGGATTGGATCCATTTCAGCGCTAGTGGTATTCTGGAGTTGCAAGGACTCAGAATCTGGTGGCAAATAAATGTTTAAATATTTATAGATGTTGGGAAAAATTTAAA
Source organism: Zingiber officinale (assembly GCF_018446385.1). NCBI lineage: Eukaryota > Viridiplantae > Streptophyta > Magnoliopsida > Zingiberales > Zingiberaceae > Zingiber > Zingiber officinale. Next base: position 127,979,586 of record NC_055987.1, read on the forward strand.
ATACAATCAGCCTCCGTTAGGCCTGATATGCTTGGATATCGGGCCCAACGGGCCTAATACGCTGGATATCAGGCCCAACGTGGGCCTGATATCCAAGCATATCGAGCCCAAAGTCGCCTTGCCACTTATAAATGCCAACTGGCACGGAGCCATACTTCATAATCCATGGTGTATAAATTATGTTTGACAGATAAATACCATCTCCCACCATGACCTTCACAGGGACTTGATTTCATGAAAATCCAAGTAGGGAGGGCCATCGGTGGGTTTTGGTCAAAACCCATGGACCTAGACACATCGGATTGGACCCATATCGGCGCTAGTGGTATTCGGAGTTGCAAGGACTCGAATCCGGTGGCAAATAAATGTTTAAATATTTATAGGTCTTGGGAAAAATTTAAAATACAATCACCTCCGTTGGGCACGATATGCTTGGATATCGGGCCCAACGTGATACGCTTGGATATCAGGCCCACATTGGGCCCGATATCAAGCATATCGAGCCCAAAGTCGCTGGCACTTATAAATGGCAAGCGGGCCATACGTAATCCATGGTTTATAAATTATGTTTGACACATAAATACCATCTCCCACCAAGACCTTCAGGGACTTGATTTCATGAAAATCCAAGTAGGGAGGGCCATCGGTGGGTTTTGGTCAAAACCCTGGACCTAGACATATCGGAATGGACCCATTTCAGCTCTAGTGGTATTCGGAGTTGAGGACTCGAATCGGTGGCAAATAATAATTTAAATATTTATAGGTCTTTGGGAAAATTTAAAATACAATCAGCCTCCGTTGGGCCTGATATGCTTGGATATCGGGCCTGACGTAAACTTCAACGCTGGATATCGGGCCAGCGTGGGCTGATATCCAGCATATCGGCCCAAAGTCGCCAGCATATAAATGGCAGCGCGGGCCATGCCCGTAATCCATGGTTTATAAATTATGTTTGACACCATAAATACCATCTCCCCCAAGACCTTCACAGGGACTTGATTTCATGAAAATCCAAGTAGGGGAGGCCATCAGTGGTTTTGGTCAAAACCGGCTGATGGACTAAACTATCGGAATGGACCCATTTCAGCTCTAGTGGTATTCTGGAGTTGCACTCAGAATCTGGTGGCAAATAATAATTTAAATATTTATAGGTCTTTGGGAAAAATTTAAAATACAATCGGTCTCGTTGGGCTGATATGTTTGGATATCGGGCCCACGTGGGCTGATATGTTTGGATATCGAAACGTGGGCTGATGCGGCTGGATATCAGGACATGGGCTGATATCAAGCATATCGAACCAATCTTGGCACTTATAAATGGCGGAGCCGTGCCGTAATCCATGGTTTATAAATTATGTTTGACACCATAAATACCATCTCCCCACCAAGACCTTCACAGGGGACTTGATTTCATGAAAATCCAAGTATGGGAGGGCCCAACGTGGGCCTGATATGAATATCATTTAATAAAGCAGTATTAAATATTTAAACATTTATTTGCCAACGTGGGCCCTCCCCTACTTGGATTTTCATGAAATCAAGTCCCCTGTGAAGGTCTTGGTGGGGAGATGGTATTTATGGTGTCAAACATAATTTATAAACCATGGATTACGAAGTATGGCTCCGTGCCGATTTATTGCCAAAGCGACTTTGGGCTGATGCTTGGATATCGGACCCACGTTGGGCACGATATCCGGCGTATCGAGCGTTGAACTGATATCCAAGCATATCGGCCCAGGCTGATTGTATTTTAAATTTTTCCCAGCACCTATAAATATTTAAACATTTATTTGCCACGGTTGGAGTCCTTGCAACTCCGGAATACCACTAGCGATATGGGTCAATCCGATGTCAGTCCATCGATGGGTTTGACCAAAAACGATCCCTACTGGATTTTCATGAAATCAGTCTGGGAGATGGTATTATGGTGTCAACATAATTATAAACCATGGATTCCGTGACGTGCCATTATAAGTGCGGCGACTCTGGCTGATATGCTTGGATATCGGGGCCGCGTTGGGCGATATTCAGCATGTCGAACAGAGGCGATTGTATTTTAAATTTTCCGGCACCTATAAATATTTAAACATTTATTTGCCACCAGATTCCGAGTCCTTGCAACTCCGTAATACCACTAGCGCCGATATGGGTCCAATCCGATGTGTCTAGGTCCATCGGTGGGTTTTGACCAAAACCCACTGGCAGATGGTATTTATGCTGTCAAACATAATTTATACACCATGGATTACGAAGTATGATTCCGTGCCAGTTGGCACGGAACAGTCCACACATTTTCTTTTCTACCCTATGGAATCGATTACTACACTCCCTTTGTGCATGTTTTAACACATCTATATTTCACTACATATTAATGTGACTTTGAAATTACGAACCCCTTCCTGTTGAATTGAAATGTATCGCATTTTTATTTGACACAATGGAGATATGGTGTGAAGTATTATTTCTGCCTTGCAGGTGATGGTTTACACTTCTCATACCTCCCATAAAACTGTAACACAAACTAAATACTCCATAAACGTATATAACAGAAACATCACTTTTAACAACTGTTTGTCTTACAAACCTATTTATGTCCCATATGCTTGCACCTGACTACAATTCAGTCAAGATCCAGGGGTGGCGGCATTCTACTGGTCCTCGATTATGACCCATTGTTTGCACCTGCTGCATTTGATTTTACCTTCCCATTATGTTTTGACTCGATCCTTGCCTTCTTTCGCCTACCAGGCTGCACAAGGCTACGGGGACATAGCACTATAATGTTGTTGACACCCCTAGGCCAAAATTCTTTGCTTCGACAGGGGTAAATACGATCCATGTATGTTGTTTTCTAATTATGTGAATGAAAGTAATGCTCACAATATGGGAGTGTATCCATGTTCCGGTGAATTATGACGACATTTGCATGTGAGCAAGGCAATCCTGAAATTTGAAACTCCCCACAGTTACAATATTTCCTCTCCAAATCAACAATGTATGAAGCACCCCATGTCTCTACTTCCATTTCGGATTGAGAGTAGGGGTGGACTTTATATCGTCTAGCTTTCTCTCTCCTTGATTGCATTTCTTTGGTAGCATGAGGTGTCAACGCTACATACCATTTCGACGCTTCCTCCTTACGGTTACAGAACCATTGAGCTACCTTTCTTCTGGTATTATCAATTAACCTGTTTATCGGAAGTTCACGCGTCTCCTTGAACAAAGCATTTAAACTCTCTACACAATTGGTGGTTAGCATTGTGTACCTTCTCCCACTAAAGTGTGCATTAGCCCATCTTTTAGGGTCAATGTTCTGAAGCCACTTATGAGCATCTGGATGTTTTTCAAGCATGGACTGCATTATGAGATCATATTGTAGTGTTGTGTTTGCTCGAGCAGCTGCCCAAAACAACCCTAAACCTGACCTACTGCCAGTATCTGTTACCATATTGCAAGACATGTGGTGGCAACAAAAAGCATGATGGGCAGTAGGGTATACTTTCCTAACTGCTGCTATAATGCCACGATGTCTATCTGATACTATACTCATTGACTCTAGATCAACATTAAAGAATATCTTCGTATGATCCAGAAACCACTCCCATGCAGACCCACATTCAACTTCAGCGATTCCAAAGGCTACTGGGAGGACATTGTCATTAGCATCTATTGATGTAGCCATCAACAACACACCCGGATATTTGCCTCTTAGGTGTGTGGCATCAATTCCAATTAATTTACGCAGATAAGACCTAAATACTCTCCTACAAGCTCCAAAACCCCAAAAACATCGTTGGAACTGATTATCCCCATTCCTGTGTAGTGCAACATAGGTTTCAGGATCCCTTACTCTTAACTCACGCAGATATAGTGGAAGATCTCTATATGCTTGATCATAATCTCCAACAACTTTCTTCATCGCTTTCTCTCGAGCTATGTAAGCTTTTCTGTAGGATATGGTCACTCCGAACCTGGCTTTTATATCTGCTATAATCATACTTGGCTTGTATTGTTCATTAGCAAGAAATTGCTCTTCAACAAAAGAAGCTACAAAGGATGAAGAGCATGCTTGATGATCAGCACTTTCCCTAATGGTGCCACATTGGTGTTCCTTTATATATTTCATAACAATGAACTCGACATCCCCCCTGGCAACTACTCTCCACTTACACGGTTGATTGAAGCAGACAACTTTTACTTTATTTTTCCGAGTGTCAACTGGGTTATATCTCATATGTTTAACCATGGCATGCTTCACAAGTTGATTCTTGAACTCTTGTCGAGACTGAAATATCTGTCCTACAAAAAATTCATGCTGATCTGTTGCCTCTTCAATTGGCCTTTGGAGCAATCGAGAATTTAGAATATATGGATCATCAGCTATTGGGAACTCCTCCTCTAAGTCACTATATTGCTCTTGAGATATTTCATATTGTTCAATCTGCATATCATCAAGAAAGAATTCTTGTACATTTGTATTGCATTGCATTTCCTCTCCATTTCGGTTATAATACCCTTCCTCCTCACTCCAACTAGGCTCATAGTAATCAACAAGTGTTGCACACGGGTTCAGAACCTCATCTTCTTGAATACTAGCTTCTTCATTTAGATCAAATGTGAAATTACTGCTCGTATTTCTATTTGTGTTATGCACACAATTATACTGTGAAGATGATGGAATATTTGTTCTGGATACTTCTCCTACATTATCTGCATGTCCAATGCTAGAAGTTGCATTAAGAGTATTCCATATCTCATATAGAATTTCGTCAGTTATATGATCATCCCTGATAAATAAATTAAAAAACTATTTTAGTAAATTTGCAACTACATAATCATTTTTTGTAGTTAAATTATAATTTTGCTCAAACTAGGAACGGTCTGATGTAAAAGTAAAGTTTTAACCACATAACACATTATCGATATCAAGCTCTACGTGGGCCTGATATCATATGTATCAGGCCCACGTTAGGCCTGATATCTATGATATCAGGCCCACGTTGGGCATGATCTCATAGATATCAAGCCACTTTTGAAGCAGATACTTCTTGTAAACTAGGACCACCACTGACTAAACCCTAGCCAAACTTAACTATCAACGTCAAAAACTAACATGAATTAAATCGATTAAGTCTTCTATTACATCATAATTCAGGTGTTATTGAATATTATTCCCCACACAACCAAAATTAACCATAATACCACTTTTTGCTGCCACCCTTCACAGACAAATGGTGTACTTTTTATTTACCTTCACTACCCTATTTTACAGTAAAAAAATCCATACATACATGTCTAAATCTTTAAATGTGTGCTTCTACTCATTTCCCTCTTGCAAGAAGTTTGTCCTTCTCGGCTGACCTTCTTAACTTAATTTGTCCTTGGTCTCCTCTAGCAACTCTTACGCAATTATGCCATAAACCTAACTGGTCTATTGCAATCGCCAACCACCACGAGCAGTAATGGCAAGCGCAGGGTTCATATTTTTTTTTCTTTCAAAGTTTATAACACCACACAGAGGGACGAAGGGAGAGAGACGGTGAGAAGACGTGTATCCGAACCACAAATTATTTTTCTATTCTACTTTCGGCTTGGATGCTTGGAAAAATGTGTTTGAAAAAGGCGGTTGCCAGGTTAGCCAGAGGGGTAATCTGGGGATTGATTTTGGTAAACTCCGCCTTTTGATAAATACAAAACTGTGATGCGTTTTTTGGTAAATACATTAACCGTAGTACGTGTTTTGGTAAATTGCCGATTATAATAAAAATAATATTTATATAACTATCTACAAAATTCTATTATACTGAAAACACATACATCTACTAAACCAAGAATTTCAACAGTTTGTTTGCTGTTGTTCTCATCTTAAGGTTGAACATAACCAAGAGCAATCAAATTAATAAGAATATACAACAGAATAAATGGCAATTAAATCTTCTTCTCCAGAACAAAGATGTGAATAAGATCATTCAGGCGCAGTTGGGTCTTTGTTGCATATGTTCATTCAAATGATGATTGCAGGTTGTCTGGCTGTATATTTCCTGTACAAAGTAAAGCATTATGAACTATTTCTATTGAGATGTTCCTCCAAAAGAAGAAAAAGGAATTTGTGTTACAATAGAAGTTATCGGAGATTTTGAAAAAATATTGAATTTATAAATTAAATTTAAACTTATCTGTTGAGAGACTTAAACGGATAATTTCAAGCTGTCGACTGAGGGTCGATTCCTTTTTGGCGAGTCCTCTATCAAGAATCCCGAGTGCCTAGTGACCGAGTCCAACTGCCAAGGGATCGACTCGGGGAAGCAAGTCGACCGAGTAGGGAAGCACGTAGCTGAGTCGATCAAATGTCCGACTGAGTAGTCGGGATTCCAAATAGAGTCTCTTTGTAGAGTGCACAGGAATTGAGGAACCGAGGTCTGCGGTTAACGCAGATTCCTTAAAACAGATTCATCCCACCTCCACGGTGCTTTGAGGTTTTTGTGGATCGTCCGTTTCCCAGGATACAACGGCTAAACCATAATCTCCACCAAGTACAGGTGGTCGCGACGAACTAAAAAAATACCCGAATACTATCACCAGTATTCTGCCAAGCGAGAGATGCCCGACAGAGAGGAAGAGAGAGGGGGAAAGGTGGATGGAGTTTTCTTTTTCTTTTTCTCCTTATTGTTTTTCCTCTCATGCTTAAGGCCTTTTATACGATACCTTGCATGAGGTTACCTTTCATTTGATAAAGAAGCGTCACATGCATTATATTAATGTGTGTTTCTTATTTAAGCGTTAAGGAAAAAGAATAATTTAGATGGCAAAAATGTTGATTAATTTGTTTAGGCGTGCATAAGTCGTGCTCGCACACGAGCCAACTTGGTTCAGTGCAATCCGAACCCTGGATCTACATCCCCTTACGCACCCACACACAAGAGAAAACTTCTATTCAAGCATTTGTTCACAATATACATGCTTGAGAAACAATATAAACCAACCATTAAACTTTGAAACTTCTAATGTGGGACTAAAGTCTCATGCACAATGAAGTCTCCTTCATCCACTCCACTTTCCATTCATATTTTTTTTTATTTTTCCAACAATCTCCCACATGAATGGAAACAGAATGATCCAGTGGTATGGGGATGATTTGCGCGTATCCCGAGCAGATTCGAGTTGCGTCAGCATTGACTACCTAGCTCATGCCCCTCTGGGAACAATGAGGAAAAAATATCCAAGTACAAAGGCTCAAAGCACCGATCGGCACAGAAAGATCAGTCTTACACAGGTCGATCGGGGTCCAACCTACCCATTGGGTGATCGACCAATCGATCGCCAGACTACTTGTCCAGTCAGTCGGACTTGCAGCCTCCTTCGACTAGACTTGAGGGGGAGGCATGTGATCTGGTGGTAAGGTGGGGCCCGCCCAACAGGAGGTCAAAGTAGTCAACGTCCTAGGCAAGCGTCCGATCGGGCGAACTACCTCCCCGATCAACAGGAAGAACAACCGATCCGACACTTCGATAGCTCGATCAGACACCGAGCTTCCGACGCTCATAAAGCTCAGCAGGAAGGGACGAAGGTCGAGCGGCCTCCCTGCTCGGCTAATCAGTGGACGCAGCCTCGACCCAGCAGACAGGGCTCCCTCGCTCGGCAGGGCGGAGCCAAGTAGTAGGTCATCGGTCGAGCGGGTGCTCGACCCGGCCATTGTATCACCCAAACGACAAACTAGCCTAGCGGCTCTCCCGCTCGGCCCAATAACAGACAAAAGGGGTGGTTGGTGATATCTTCCTAGGGACCAATGTCACCGACGGGTTGCATGGTTGACGGCATGGTCGGACAGAGAATCGTACTAGGGAAACTTCCACTGTCACGTCAGGGATATGCTCGGGTTGTTCGGGTATGGCATCAAACACGTTTTTCTGACACGTCCTTTCCAAGTATGCTTTAAGAAGCGTGTATACATTGAGAAGCGTGCACACGCCTCCCAGTAGCCCTATATAAGGACCCCCAGGCTTCGACGGAGGTATGTTCACTACTGTAGCTACAGTTACGTTGTTGCTCCTTTCTTCTATACTTCATTCGTTTGTCGTCGATAGCTGACTTGAGCGTCGGAGGGTCATCACCGAGGAACCTTCCCCAACTCGGCACTAACAACTTGTGGTTGCAGGCTTAGCTCGTTGGAGGTCCACATCGTCTTCAGTCGACATCCAGTCAGCGTGAGCGCCACCTCCCCAGCGTCCGTCGACTCACTCTCGGACAGGATCACAGGGTATGTGATTGATTTCAGTAGTTGAGCCAATATAGGATAGGTAGGTTTCATCCTTTGAATCTTCCCTTGTGAAAATCTATTTACTTACTGGCTGACAGTAGACATGATGCCCTTGAACTGTTTTGCCGTTGGTGTAAGCATTAACATATCTCACCCAGGACTCTCCCTGATATATCTCAGTTCTCATGAGTGTGTTCATTCTTAGCCATAAACACGCCTGGTTCTGTGAGAAGCTCTAAGAATTGTGCCTCCAATTCTCTTCGAAGCGGTCTCACTTCTTTCTCACATAGGTGATCCCTCGAGAGTAACCGTCTACTCTTCTTGATCATTAAAAGCCCATTGACTTATCCTAATTCAGTCACTATTTTATTGGGCTACCCCCCACAGTATGTCTAATCAGTGCAAATTAGTTGTCCCTTTGAACTTAGTTCTTGGATCTCCAATCAACATAGGTTGGGTGTCCTCTGTACTGATCGCTGACAATGACATCAAGATCATTCCACGCGATGAGCTTGCAACTAACTCTCTGTTTAACCCTTTGGTTAGCGGATCTGCAAGGTTATCCTTTGACTTCACATAGTCAACATCGATAACTCCCGTTGAGAGTAGTTATCTAATGGTATTATGTCTACGACGTATATGTCTAGACTTACCATTATACAAATGGCTCTGTGCCCGAGCAATTGCTGATTGACTATCACAATGTATGTAAATTGCCAGCACAGGTTTCGGCCATCTCGGAATATCTTCTAAGAAATAACTTAGCCATTCAGCTTCTTCACCGCATTTGTCAAAAGCTACAAACTCAGATTCCATCGTGAATCTAGTTATTATCGTTTGCTTAGAAGATTTCCAGGAAATGGATGCACCTGTTAGAGTGAATACATATCCACTCGAAAACTTAGAGTCTTTTATGTCAGATATCCAACTTGCATCGCTGTATCCTTCGATCACAGCAGGATATCTCGTATAGTGCAAACCATATTCACGAGTATACCTTAAGTATCTCAGTACTCTTGTTATCCCTTTCTAGTGCTCAACACTAGGATTACTCGTGTATCTACTCAGTTTACTTACTGCGTAGGCCAAGTCTGGTCGTGTACAACTCATCAGGAACATTAGGCTTTCAATCACTCGAGAGTACTCTAGCTGAGAAATACTTTCACCTCGATTTTACGATAGTTGTTGACTCGTATCTATCGACGTTTGTGCCAACGCAATATTATCCTTAGTGAATTTCTCAAGAATTTTGTCCACGTAATGAAGCTGACTAAGAACAAGTTCTTCTGTTGTTCTAAGAATTTTGATTCCTAGAATCACATCAGCTAGACTCATGTCTTTCATATCAAATCTTGAACTCAACATACCTTTTGTGGATTTTATTATCTTATTATTACTTCCAATGATAAATATGTCGTCTACATAGAGGCACAAGATGACATAGTCACTCTTTGTGGCTTTCATGTAGACACATTCATTGATCTTGAATCCACATTCCTTCATGACATTATCAAATTTTTCATGTCACTGTTTTGGTGCTTGTTTCAAGCCATATAATAACTTCACCAATCTACATACCTTGTTTTTCTGTCCTGGTACAGAAAACCCCTCAGGTTGCTCTATGTAGATTTTCTCTTCTAAATCCCCGTTTAGAAAGACAGTCTTTACATCCATTTGATATATTTCAAGATTCCATAGAGCGACAATAACCAACAATACTCTAATGGAAGTTATTCTCGACACAGAAGAATACGTATCAAAGTAATCGAAGCATTCTCGTTGTCGGTATCCTTTGATTACCAATCTGACCTTATACTTATCGATCGTGTCATCTAACTTCATTTTCCTCTTAAAAATCTATTTGCAACCTAATGGTTTACTTCCCGGAGGAAGATCCACAAGTTCCTAAGTGTGATTTTGCAAGATAGATTTTATCTCAGATGCAATTGTCTCTCTCCAATGAGGTCCATCAAAAGAGCCTACAGCTTCTGAGTAACTTCGGAGCTCACTCTCCAACATGAAGATGATAAAATCTGAGCCATAGGATTTTTCTACCTGAGCTCTTTTGCTCCGTCTAGGCTCAACCTCCACAGGTTCCTCATCATCATCTTCCTCTTGTGTTTCATATGCCCGTTTTGAGGAGCTAGCATCCTCACGGGTCTTATACAGAAACACATGTTCGAAGAAAGAGACATTTCTTGATTCGATTATCGAGTTCTTCTATATCTCCGGTACGTGTGACTTATACACACGAAATCGATACACACTGTTGTTCTGTGCATATCCAATAAATATGCAATCAACAGTTTTTGGTCCTATCTTAATCCTTTTCGGATCAGGCACCAACACTTTGGCAAGACATCCCCACATTCGTAAATATTTGTAGGACGGCTGTCTTCCATTCCATAACTCATAAGGGCTCTTATCTATTTTCTTCCAAAGCACCTTATTTAAAAAGTAATTAGTTTTTAACACAGCTTCCCCCCCACATGGACTCTGACAATCCAGAGCTCAATAGAAGAGCATTCATCCTCTCCTTTAGAGTTCGATTCTTTCGCTCAGCAACTCCATTTTGCTGAGGAGTATAAGGAGCTATTGTTTCGTGTCTGATCCCATGTTCAGCACACAACTCAGCAAACAGTGATACATATTCATCACCTCGATCACTTCGAATCACCTTAATCTTTCTATTAAGCTGACTTTCAATCTCAGTCTTATATAGAGTAAATTTCTCTATAACTTCATCCTTACTTTTGAGAAGATACACATAACAGTATTTTGTGTTATCATCTATAAAAGTAATGAAGTATTTATTACCATCATGTGTTGGCATACCTTTTAGTGTTAGTGAGAGCCCTAGAGTCAATCATATGATGATTGTTGTATGCACTCATTGTATCATATTTCTATGTATATATATAAAGACATTTATTTTGGTTATTATACTTATTTGTATTGGTGCTAAATAACTAAGTATAATAACGTCCTTGAGTAGAAGGTTCTTACCTATATCAATCGATTAGTTGAATCGACGGTGAGATGATATAGGGAACACTACTCTTAATCATTCCTAGTCAAGTATTAACATTCAGGGACAATGTTAATGTGACGAGACTAGCATGTAGGTCAACTCGATAACTTGATCTCACAAGTCATAGATATAGAGATATCAAATTAACACATGGGTATACATTGGAGAATGTATACTGAATGATCCGCCATGAGAAAGTATGATCGTTATATGAGTGTCATATACTTTCTCATATGGCTATTAGTATGACTATTAGTCCTTGGACATGAAGTCACCATAGTTCCCTACATAAGGAGTTGCATACTTTGGTTTTGTCAAACGTCACCTGTAACTGGGTGGACTATAAAGGCGATTACTGGGTATGTAACAAATTATGCGGAGGGATGTGAGTGATGTAGATAGGATCTATCCCTCCTATATGATGGGAGTGACATCATTATTTTTGATAGAGTGAGACCACTAAGTGCATGGTCATGCCCAAATGAGTCAATATGAGATGTTGAACTCATTTGATTGAGTGAGTCTATTTAGGATTCAAGATTTAGATTGATTAGAGGATGACACAGTCTATGCCTTACATTGATCAATCTAGATGTCAAGTATAGAAGGACATTGTTATATATTGTGAGAAGTCACAATTAGTAGTCACAAGGTGATGTTGGATCTCAACATTCTTGTAACTTGGGTAGTAATGATGTGTTGCTAGATACCGCTCATTACTTATGCTTCTAAATGGGTTTAGGAGCACTGCCAACGTTACAAGAACCTATAGGGTCACACACAAAGGGCAATTAGATGGAAATTAGGTTCATATGATGAACCAAGAGGATTAAGTTCATGTGATGAACCAAATTGGATTAAGAGTAATCCAAATTAGATTAATTGAGAAAGACTCGATTGAGTTATACTTGAGTTAGACTCAAGTGAGGCTTAATGATGATATTTATTGAATTTTGAATTTAATGATAAATGGAATTCAATTTGAATTTTAGATTCAAATTTCGAATGAGTTTCAAAATGGTCATTTAATGAATAATAAATATTCATTAAATACTCATTAAGGCTCATTAATGAGGCTCATTAATGGTGTTAATGAGCATTAAGTATTTTCATTAGATGAAAATACTTAAGCCATTTTTTACTCTTATTTTGATAATCGATCATTATTATTCCTCTCTCTTCTACTTCTCTCCCTCTCCTCCTCCTTGGCCGAACATCTTGGGAGTGCTAGCACACTCTAAGTGTTTTCTGCATCTCTATTGTTCGTGTGGATACGCATAGAGGGGTGTTCACTTGACACCCTTGAGATTCGGCAACCTTGGACGAGCGGGATAAGCGAAGGGCTTCGCATCAAAGGTATAAACATCTCCAAAACTTGTAGATCTAGTGTAGATCTAGGATTAGAGAAACTTGTACACGAAATTATGTTTTATATTCGCACGGATCCGGTGGCATGGGACTTCGGGGTTTCCGCAACTCAAAAATGCGGTTTTTGTGGCTCGAAAGTCCCAACATTTAGGTCGCACACATCAGTGTGGATTAGGTCAAGTGGTTCGTTACTTCTTTCAATATGTTAAAAGGATGACCTTGCCACTTTCGCTTTAACACAAATCTCACACTTATATTTTTGGTCAAGGTGGAATGCAGGTATGCTTTGCATGTTTATTAATCTACGCAACACTTCGTAGTTAACATGTCCTAGTCTACCATGTCATAAACACGAAGACTCAAGCATATAAGTGGAAGAGCTTTCATTTTTATTCATCTTGAGTCTAATGGTCATTACATTGAGCTTGAATAGCTCATCAGATACATAATCACTTCCTACAAACATTCCATTCTTGGGCACTACAACTCTGTCCGACTCAAATACAATGCGAAAGTCATGCTTGCTTAGTAGTGATCCGGATACTAGATTCTTCCGAATCTGAATCTCTAGAACATATAGCACACTGTTCAGAGTAAGGTCTTTGTCTGAGGTCATCTTCAGCACTACCTTTCTTTGACCCATGATGTCCGAGGTTGCTGAGTTCCTCATGAACAACTTATCTCCAATGACTTCTTCAAAGTTGTAGAGTAGCTCCTTATTGCAGCAGACATATCTAGTGGCTCCAGTATCGATCCACCATTGTTGCGGGTTTGAACCGATTAGGTAGTCCATTTCTAGTCCTTCGTTCAGGTTGGCCTCTTGCTTCTTCGACTTCCTACACTCCGAAGATTTGTGACCCACTCGGTCACAGTTGAAGCACTTCTCAGAGAACTTCTTCTTGTTGATGCCTCCTTTAGGTCTCATCTTGGAAGATTTGGGGTTCTTCCGTTTCAAGTTTTGACCGTGCTCGATCATGTTGGCTTTCACAGTAACCAGAGAGAACAGCTTTCTCTCTGAACTCTTGTTGTCTTCTTCGATGCGAAGTCTAACAATGAGTTCTTCCACATTCATCTCCTTCCGCTTGTGCTTCAGGTAATTCTTGAAGTCCTTCCAGCCCAGAGGCAGCTTCTCAATGATAGCTGCCACCTAGAAGGTTTCACTTAGAACCATCCCTTCTGAGTGGATCTCGTGCAAGATCACCTAAAGCTCCTGGACTTGGCTGATCACTGTCTTGGAGTCAACCATCTTGTAATCCAGGAATCAACCCACGATGAACTTCTTGACCCCTGCATCCTCGGTTTTGTACTTCTTGTCCTAGAACTCCCACAGCTCCTTAGCCGTTCTCTTTATGTTATACACAGCGTACAACGAGTCGGCAAGGCAGTTGAGAATGTGGTTTTGGCAAAGGAACTCAGAATGAGTACATGCCTCCACTGCACTGATGATCTACACATCAACATCTTCAACATGCTTGGGAGGGTCCTCGGTCAAGAACCGAGCCAGATTGAGTGTGGTCAGGTAGAAGAGCATCTTCTGTTGCCACCTCTTGAAATTCAGTGGACTGAACTTCTCTGGCTTTTTCCCGTGGTTGATTGGCACAGTTCCAATCGGGGCGGAGGGGGCCTGCACGTGTTGAGTCTGTTGCACCTCAACATTCCGTTCTGTGGGCATCTCAACAGAATCGAATATGTTTTAAGATTGTTATAATAGAAGTTGTCGGAGATTTTGGGAAAACGCTGAATTTATAAACTAAATTCAAACTTATCTGTTGAGAGACTTGAACTAATAATTTCAAGCTGTCGGCTGAGGGTCGAGTCCTTTTTGGTGAGTCCTCTGTCAAGAATCCCGAATGCCTAGTGACCGAGTACAACTGCCAAGGGACCGAGTCGGGGAAGCAAGTCGACCGAGTAGGGAAGCACGTAGCCGAGTCGATCAAATGTCCGACTGAGTAGTCGGAATTCAAAATAGAGTGCACAGGAATTAAGGAGCCGAGGTCTGCGTTTAACGCAGATTCCTTAAAACAGATTCGTCTCACCTCCATGGTGCTTTGAGGTTTTTGTGGGTCGTCAATTTCCCAGGATACAACGACTAAACCGCAATCTCTACCAAGTAGAGGTGGTCGCAGCGAACTGAAAAATACCCGAATGCTATCACTAGTATTCTGCCAAGCGAGAGATGCCCGACAGAGATGAAGAGAGAGGGGGAAAGGTGGATGGAGTTTTTTTTTTCCTTTTTCTCCTTATTGTTATTCCTCTCTTGCTCAAGGCCTTTTATAGAATGTCTTGCATGAGATTACTTTTCATTTGCTAAAGAAACGTCACATGCATTATATTAATATGCGTTTCCTATTTAAGCGTTAAGGAAAAAGAATAATTTCGGTGGCAAAAATGTTAGTTAATTTGTTTGGGCGCACATAAGTCGTGCTCGCAGACGAGCCAACTTAATTCAGTGCAATCCGGGCCCTGGATCTGCATCCCCTTACGCAACCACACACAAGAGAAAGTTTCTATTCAAGCATTTGTTCACAATATACATGCTTGAGAAACAATATAAACCAACCATTAAGCCTTGAAACTTTCAATGTGGGACTAAAGTCTCATGCACAATGAAGTCTCCTTCATCCACTCCACCACTTTCCATTCGCATTTTTTTGGTCCAAGTTTTCTCTTGTGTGTGGGTGCGCAAGAGGATGCAGATCCAGGGCCCGGATTGTACTAAACCAAATTGGCTTGTGTGCGAGCACGACTTATACGCGCCCAAACAAATTAACCAGCATTTTTGCCACCTAAATTATTCTTTTTCCTTAACGCTTAAATAAGAAACGCACATTAATATAATGCATGTGACGTTTCTTTAGCAAATGAAGAGTAACCTCATGCAAGGCATCCTATAAAAGGCCTTGAGCATAAGAGGAAAAACAATAAGGAGAAAAAGGAAAAAAAGCTCCATCCACCTTTCCCCCTCTCTCTTCCTCTCTGTCGGGCATCTCTCGCTTG
The DNA here is from genome assembly GCF_018446385.1 of Zingiber officinale. Classification (NCBI taxonomy): domain Eukaryota; kingdom Viridiplantae; phylum Streptophyta; class Magnoliopsida; order Zingiberales; family Zingiberaceae; genus Zingiber; species Zingiber officinale. Next base: position 127,995,239 of record NC_055987.1, read on the forward strand.
GCAGAATACTGGTGATAGCATTCGAGTATTTTTCAGTTCGCCGCGACCACCTCTACTTGGTAGAGATTGCGGTTTAGCCGTTGTATCCTGGGAAACGGACGATCCACAAAAACCTCAAAGCACCGTGGAGGTGGGACGAATCTGTTTTAAGGAATTTGCGTTAAACACAGACCTCGGCTCATCAATTCCTGTGCACTCTACACATGCACTCTATTTGGAATTCCGACTACTCAGTCGGACATTTGATCGACTCGGCTATCTGCTTCCCTACTCGGTCAACTTGCTTCCCCGACTCGGTCCCTTGGCAGTTGGACTCGGTCACTAGGCATTCGGGATTCTTGACAGAGGACTCACCAAAAAGGACTCGACCCTCAGCCGACAACTTGAAATTATCAGTTCAAGTCTCTCAACAGATAAATTTGAATTTAGTTTATAAATTCAGCGTTTTCCCAAAATCTCCGACAACTTCTATTATAACAATCTTAAAACAGATTCGATTATGTTGAGATGGCCATAGAACGGAATGTTGAGTTGCAACAGACTCAACACGTGCAGGCCCCCTCCGCGCCGATTGGAACTGTGTCAATCAACCACGAGGAAAAGCCAGAGAAGTACTGAACTTCAAGAGGTGGCAGCAGAAGATGCTCTTCTACCTGACCACACTCAATCTGGCTCGATTCTTGACCGAGGACCCTCCCAAGCATGTTGAAAATGTTGATGCGCAGATCATCAGTGTAGTAAAGGCATGTACTCATTCTGAGTTCCTTTGCCGAAACCACATCCTCAACTGCCTTGCCGACTCGCTGTACGCTGTGTATAGCATGAAGAGAACGACTAAGGAGCTGTGGGAGTCCCTGGACAAGAAGTACAAAACGGAGGATACAAGGGCCAAGAAGTTCATCGTGGGTTGATTCCTGGATTACAAGATGGTTGACTCCAAGACGGTGATCAGCCAAGTCCAAGAGCTTCAGGTGATCTTGTACGAGATCCACTTAGAAGGGATGATTTTGAGTGAAATCTTCCAAGTGGCTACTATCATTGAGAAGCTGCCTCCTAGCTGGAAGAACTTCAAAAACTACCTGAAGTACAAGCGGAAGGAGATGAATGTGGAGGAACTCATTGTTCGACTTCGCATCGAAGAAGACAACAAGAGTTCAGAGAGAAAATTGTTCTCTCAGGCTATTATGAAAGCCAACATGGTCGAGTACAGTCAAAACTCAAAATGAAAGAACCCTAAGTCTTCCAAGATGGGACCCAGAGGAGGCATCAACAAAAATAAATTCTCTGGGAAGTGCTTCAACTGTGACCAAGTGGGTCACAAATCTTCGGAGTGCAGGAAGCCGAAGAAGAAGCAGGAGACCAACCTGAATGAGGGACCAGAAATAGACGACCTCTGCGCCGTGGTCTCAGAACTAAACTTGGTCGGTTAGAACCCACGACAATGGTGGATCAATACTGGAGCCACCAGACATGTGTGCTGCAACAAGGAGCTGCTCCACAACTTCGAAGAAATCACTGGAGACAAACTGTTCATGGGGAACTCAGCAACCACGGGCATCATGGGCTAAGGAAAGGTGGTGTTGAAGATGACCTCGGGCAAGGACCTTACTCTGAACAATGTGTTGTATGTTTCGGAGATTCGGAAGAGTCTAGTGTCCGGATCACTGCTAAGCAAGCATGACTTTCACATTATTTTTGAGTCGGACAGAGTTGTATTGTCCAAGAATGAAATGTTTGTAGAAAGGGGCACTGTATCTGATGGGTTATTCAAACTTAATGTAATGGCCATTAGGCCCAAGATGAATAAAAATGAAAACTCTTCCACTTATATGTTTGAGTCTTCGTGTTTATGACATGGTAGACTAGGACATGTTAACTACAAAGTGTTACGTAGATTAATAAACATGCAAAGCATACCTACATTCCACCTTGATCCAAAACACAAGTGTGAGATTTATTTTGAAGCAAAAATGACAAGGTCATCCTTTCAACATATTGAAAGAAGTAACAAACCACTTGACCTAATCCACATTGATGTGTGCGACCTAAAATGTATGCCAACACATGGTGGTAATAAATACTTCATCACTTTTATAGATGATAACACAAAATACTGTTATGTGTATCTTCTCAAAAGTAAGGATGAAACTATAGAGAAATTTGCTCTATATAAGACTGAGATTGAAAACCAGCTTAATAGAAAGATTAAGATGATTCGAAGTGACCGAGATGATTAATATGTATCACCGTTTGCTGAGTTGTGTGCTGAACATGAGATCAGACACGAAACAATAGCTCCTTATACTCCTTAACAAAATGGAGTTGCTGAGCGAAAGAATCGAACTCTAAAGGAGATGATTAATGCTCTTCTATTGAACTTTGGATTGCCAGAGTTCATGTGGGGGAAAGCTGTGTTAACAGCTAATTACCTTTTAAATAAGGTGCTTCGGAAGAAAATAGATAAGAGCCCTTATGAGTTATGGAATGGAAGACAGTCGTCCTACTGTTGTGCAAAGAGAGGGCAATACCTCTCAACCTTTCTGAACCGCGGAAGAAGAGGAAGAGAGAAAAGAGATCGCGCGGAACAACAAGACAAACACGCACAAAAGAGAGCAAACACCAGGAAGGAGAAGAAGAAGAGAAAGAAAAAGAGTTACCGTGGTTCGGCGACTTGCCTACTCCACAAAACGGCCGAAGCTTTATTAGAATTCTCTTCTACACAAGAGAATCACATCTAATGATTCTTGTGTTGTCTGATCTACAATGGGTTTACAATGATCCCTATAAATACTGCTAAACCCCCAGACCCGGTAAAAACGTAACAGAATTTGTTATGAAAAATATAACAAAATTCTGTTATATAAAATCTTAACAGAATTTTATTACGAAAAATCTTAACAGATTTTTCTTCCATGACATCCCTTCATCCAAATATGAGCCACTCGTCAACAATCTCCACCTTAGCGAATATTCACCCCTTCGAAGAATACGAATATCTGGACAAAACTCCATCTGGACCTCTAGGTCTGGGCTTCCTTCCTCTAGCATCTAGAGATATGGATCAAGTTCAAGCAATGCTTAAACTTCTCTGTGGTCACTGGCTTTGTCAGCATATCTGCAGCATTGTCTGCAGTGTGAACCTTCTCAAGTTGAATTTCCCCGGAAGCAATCAACTCTCTGATCTTATGAAACCTCACATCAATGTGTTTGGTTCTCGCATGATACACCTGATTCTTCGCCAAATAGATACTCTGACTATCGCATAACAACTTGACTCCACCTTGCTGAACACCCAGTTCTCTGACCAACCCTGTAAGCCATAAAGCTTCCTTCGCTGCTTCAGCTGCTGCCATGTACTCGGATTCAGTAGTAGACAATGCAACAATAGATTGTATCATAGATTTCCAACAAATAGGTCCTCCTACCACAGTGAATACGTATCCTGTAGTAGACCTCCTGTTATCTAAATCTCCTGCATAGTCTGCATCTACGTACTTAGCAACTAAAGGATCTTCCGGTTGTCTACTGAACATGATGCCATAATTAGTTGTATTTCTCAAGTATCTGAAAATCCATTTCACTGCATCCCAATGTGGTCGACCAGGATTTGAGAGAAACTTGCTTACCATACTAACTGCTTGCGCCAAATCTGGTCTCGTGCAAACCATGGCATACATCAGACAACCAACTGCACTGGCATAAGGAACCTTTGACATCTCTTGGATCTCGTCATCCGTCTTTGGACACTGTGTACTGGATAACTTGAAGTGATGCGTCAGGGGTGTGCTCACCGACTTTGCATTCTTCATGTTGAACCTATCCAACACCTTCTCCACATAGCTACGTTGAGACAACCATAATCTCCCTGCAACTCTATTCCTGTGAATCTCCATCCCAAGAATCTTCTTGGCCTCTCCCAAATCTTTCATATCAAATTCCTTGCTCAGTAGCCTCTTCAATTTGTCAACCTCTCTCATCTTCTTTGCAACAATGAGCATGTCATCTACGTATAGTAGTAAGAAAATCAGTGATTCATCTTCAAGGCCCTTCACATATATGCAGCAGTCATACTCGCATCTCCTATATCCGTTTTGAATCATGTATGAATCAAAACGTTTGTACCATTGCCTAGGAGATTGTTTCAGTCTATAGAGCGATTTCTTCAACTTACAAACCAACTGCTCTTGTCCGGACTGACTAAATCCCTCAGGTTGTGACATAAAAATATGCTCCTCCAAATTTCCATGAAGAAATGCCGTCTTCACATCCATTTGCTCCAAATACAAATCGTGATGTGCCACCAAAGCCAATACCGCTCTAATTGACGTATGTCTTACCACTGGAGAGAAAATTTCTTCATAGTCAATCCCCTTTCTTTGTGAATACCCCTTTGCTACCAACCGAGCCTTAAACTTCACTTCTTCTCCCTCTGACATTGCTTCTTTCTTCTTGAATATCCACTTGCACCCTATAGCTTTCTCTCCTTCAGGAAGTTCCACTAGATCCCACGTTTGGTTCTTATGCAACGACTCCATCTCCTCTGCCATAGCACCCGTCCACTGTCCTTCTCAGATCTATGTATTGCCTCCTGAAAAGATGTAGGGTCTCCGCTACTAGTGGTAAGTGCATAAGATACCAAGTCTTCGAATCCGTATCTAGTGGGTGGTTTTATGACTCGTCTCGTTCTACCACTAGCTATAGTGCGATGCTCCATGTGCTCTGAGCTAGAATCATCGAAGTCATGAGTCTCTAGCTCCACCTGCACAATATCTTTCTCTTTGTTGCTTTGTGGTGTTTCCTTTCCTTCTTCCTGAGTACGTTGTAACATAGCTTTCTCGTCAAACACCACATCTCTGCTGATCACCACCTTGTTTGCCTTAGGATCCCAAAGCTTGAAGCCTTTAACTCCTTTCTGATAGCCCAGAAAAATGCATTGCTTTGACTTTGCATCCAGCTTTGATCTTTCCTCACTAGATATGTGCATATAGGCTGGACATCCAAAAACTCGAAGATGAGAGTATTCTACTTGTTTTCCTGTCCATACTTCCTCTGATACTTTGCCTTCTAGTGCTGCCTTTGGTGATCTATTAATGAGATAACATGCCATGTTAACTGCTTCCGCCCAGAAATTCTTTGCAAGCCCTGCATTCAGCCTGAGACATCTTGCCTTCTCAATGATTGTCCTGTTCAACTTTTCCGCTACCCCATTCTGCTGTGAACCGAGAAGTGCCTCATTATCCCATGCTGCTCACAAAATTCCTGAAACTTTGAATGTGTACTCAGTCCCATTATCCGACGTAAGGCATTTGATCTTTCTTTCGGTCTGATTCTCTACTTCAATTTTCCACAATTTAAACTTTGCAAAAGTTTCGACTTGTGACGCATAAAGTATACCCATACCTTTCGTGAGAAATCATCAGTAAAACTCACAAAATACAAGTGCCCTCCACGTGATGCTACACTGGCCGGTCCCCAGAGATCCGTATGTACGTAGTCCAGAATCCCCTCCGTCTTGTTTGTTGCCGTCTTAAATTGCACTTTGCTCTGTTTCCCAAGAACACAGAATTTGCAGAATTCAAGCTTGCACGTTTTGACACCCTTCAACAAATCTCTCTTGTGAAGTTCTAGCATCCCACGTTCACCCATATGCCCTAGCCGCATATGCCACAAGACAGTACTATCTGATTCAGACTCCACCGAGGCGACTCCACCTACAATTGTAGTCCCTATCAACTTGTAGATGTTTCCTGCTACCTTTTGTCCTTTCATTACCGTTAGAGCTCCCTTGCTGACTTTCATCACCCCGCTCACTGATTTGTAATTACAACCAATACCATCCAGTGTGCCTAGTGAGATCAAGTTCTTCCTTAGCTCTGGTATATATCTGACATCACATAAAGTTCTGATCACACCATCAAACATCTTGATTCTGACATTCCCTATGCCGATAACCTTGCATGATGCATCGTTTCCCATCAACACTGAACCAGAATCCACTGCCCTATAAGTGTCAAACCAATCCTTGTTTGGAGTCATGTGATATGAACATGCAGAGTCTAAAATCCATGCATCCGTCAGCTGCTCCGAACTTGACATAACTGATAGCATATCTCCATCACCGCTTTCTGAATTTTCTTCTTCAACTATGTTTGCAGACTTTGCCGAACTACTTTTGTTCTCTGCAACATATTTCTTTATCTCTGGACAATTTCTCTTGATATGACCTTTACCTCCACATTTGTAGCACGTGATCACCTTCTTCCTTCTCGACTTAGAACGAGTCTTGTTGTTGTTGTCATATCCATGTCGAGATTTGCTCCTACCACGCTCTTGGTTGCTATTTACCACAAGTCCTTCTCCTTGAGAAATTTCATCGCTCGTTTTCTTCCTTTGATGAAAACCTAGCAACGCACTTGTGATCTCCTCCAATTTGAGAGTTTCCTTACCCCACATCAAAGTAGTAACCAAATTCTCGTACGTAGGAGATGAAGGTAGAGAATTCAACAACATCAGCGCCTTATCCTCGTGTTCGATCTTTACATCAACCCGCTTCAGATCGTTTACAATCCGGTTGAATACGTTGATGTGCTGGCTCAGATCGGTTCCTTCTGTCATCTTCAGCCCGAATAATTTTTGTTTGAGATACAACTTTTTTATCAGTGACTTTGATATATACCAGCTTTTCAGCTTTTGCCAAACTGCCACCGGTGACTCCTCATCTATGACATGGTACATCACATCATTTGTAAGATAAAGCTTGATTGTTGCTACTGCCTTTACCTGAAGTTTTTCCCAATCTGATCTCTCCATGCTTTCTGGTTTCTTTTCTCCTGGTGCCTTCACCATGCCTTGTTGCACTAACAAGTCCTTGACTCTTCTCTACCATAATCCGAAGTTTTCAATTTCGTCAAACTTCACCATATCAAACTTCATAGAAGTCGTCCCTGACATGTTGAAGAAATCCGCCAAAACCTATAGCTCTGATACCAATTGTTGTGCAAAGAGGGGGCAACACATTTAACCTCTAACGTGAGGAAGAAGAGGAAGAGAGAAAAGAGATTAGATGGAGTAACAAGACAAAGACGCACAAAAGGAGAGCAAACATAAGGAAGGAGAAGAAGAGAAAGTAAAAGAGTTACCGTGGTTTGACGACTTGCCTACTCCACAAAAAACGGCCGAAGCTTTATTAGAATTCTCTTCTACACAAGAGAATCACATCTAATGATTCTTGTGTTGTCTGATCTACAATGGGTTTATAATGATCCCTATAAATACTGCTAAACCCCCAGACCCGGTAAAAACGTAACAGAATTTGTTATGAAAAACATAACAAAATTCTGTTATATAAAATCTTAACAGAATTTTATTACGAAAAATCTTAACAGATTTTTCTTCCATGACATCCCTTCATCCAAATATGAGCCACTCGTCAACACCTACAAATATTTACGAATGTGGGGATGTCTTGTCAAAGTGTTGGTGCCTGATCCGAAAAGGATTAAGATAGGACTAAAGACTGTTGATTGCATATTTATTGGATATGCATAGAACAACAGTGTGTATCGATTTTGTGTGTATAAGTCACACGTACCGGAGATACAGAAGAACTCGATAATCGAATCAAGAAATGTCTCTTTCTTCGAACATGTGTTTCTGTATAAGACCCGTGAGGATGCTAGCTCCTCAAAACGGGCATATGAAACACAAGATGAAGATGATGATGAGGAACCTGTGGAGGTTGAGCCTAGACGGAGCAAAAGAGCTCAGGTAGAAAAATCCTATGGCTCAGATTTTATCATCTTCATGTTGGAGAGTGAGCTCCGAAGTTACTCAAAAGTTGTAGGCTCTTCTGATGGACCTCATTGGAGAGAGGCAATTGCATCTGAGATAAAATCTATCTTGCAAAATCACACTTAGGAACTTGTGGATCTTCCTTTGGGAAGTAAACCATTAGGTTGCAAGTAGATTTTTAAGAGGAAAATGAAGTCAGATGACACAATCGATAAGTATAAGGCCAGATTGGTAATCAAAGGATACCGACAACGAGAAGACCTCAATTACTTTGATACGTATTCTTCTGCGTCGAGAATAACTTTCATTAGAGTATTGTTCGTTATTGTCGCTCTATGGAATCTTGAAATATATCAAATGGATGTAAAGACTGCCTTTATAAACAGGGATTTAGAAGAGGAAATCTACATAGAACAACCTAAGGGGTTTTCTGTACCAGGACAGAAAAACAAGGTATGTAGATTGGTGAAGTTATTATATGGCTTGAAACAAGCACCAAAGCAATGACATGAAAAATTTGATAATGTCATGAAGGAATGTGGATTCAAGATCAATGAATGTGATAAATATGTCTACATGAAAGCCACAAAGAGTGACTATGTCATCTTGTGCCTCTATGTAGACGACATATTTATCATTGGAAGTAATAATAAGATAATAAAATCCACAAAAGGTATGTTGAGTTCAAGATTTGATATGAAAGACATGAGTCTAGCTGATGTGATTCTAGGAATCAAAATATTAGAACAACAGAAGGACTTGTTCTTATTCAATCCCATTACATAGACAAAATTCTTGAGAAATTCATCAAGGATGATACTGCGTTGGCACGAACACCGATAGATACGAGTCAACAACTATCGAAAAATCGAGGTGAAAGTATCTCTCAACTAGAGTACTCTCGAGTGATTAGAAGTCTGATATACCTGATAAGCTGTACATGACCAGACTTGGCCTACGCAATAAGTAAACTGAGTAAATACACGAGTAATTCCAGTGTTAAGAACTAGAAAGGGATAACAAGAGTACTGAAGTGCTTAAGGTATACTCGTAAATATGATTTGCACTATACGAGATATCCTACTGTGATCGAAGGATACAGCGATGCAAGTTGGATGTCTGACATAAAAGACTCTAAGTCTACGAGTGGATACGTATTCACTCTAGCAGGTGCAGTCATTTCCTGGAAATCTTCTAAGCAAACAGTAATAACCAGATCCACGATAGAATCTGAGTTTGTAGCTCTTGACAAATGCGATGAAGAAGCTAAATGACTAAGTTATTTCTTAGAAGATATTCCGAGATGACCGAAACCTGTGTCGGCAATTTGCATACATTGCGATAGTCAATCAGCAATTGCTCAGGCACAGAGCCATCTGTATAATGGTAAGTCTAGACATATACGTCGTAGACATAATACCATTAGATAACTACTCTCAACGGGAGTTATTGATGTTGACTATGTGAAGTCAAAGGATAACCTTACAGATCCGCTAACCAAAGGGTTAAATAAAGACTTAGTTGCAAGCTCATCACGTGGAATGAGCTTGATGTCGTTGTCAGCGATCAGTACAGAGGACACCCAACCTATGTTGATTGGAGATATCAAGAATTAGGCTCAAAGGGACAACTAATTTGCACTAACTAGACACACTGTGGGGGTAGCCTAATAAAATAGTGACTGAATCAGGATAAGTCAATGGGTTTTTAATGATCAAGAAGAGTAGATGATTACTCTCGAGGAATCACCTATGTGAGAAAGAAGTGGGGCCACTTCGAAGAGAATTGGAGGTACAATTCTTAGAGCTTCTCACAGAACCAGGCGTGTTCATGGCCAAGAACGGATACACTCATGAGAATTGAGATATATCAGGGAGAGTCCTGGGTGAGATATGTTAATGCTTACACCAACGACAGAACAGTTCAAGGGCATCATGTCTACTGTCAGTTAGTAAACAAACAGATCTTCACAAGGGAATGTTCAAAGGATAAAACCTACTTATCCTATACTGGCTCAACTAATGAAAGCAATCACATACCCTGTTTTCATTCATGTGGGGAATTATTGGAAAAACAAAAAAAAATGTGAATGGAAAGTGGTGGAGTGGATGAAGGAGGCTTCATTGTGCATGAGACTTTAGCCCCACATTGGAAGTTTCAAGGCTTAATGATTGGTTTATATTGTTTCTCAAGCATGTATATTGTGAACAAATGCTTAAATAGAAGCTTTCTCTTGTGTGTGGGTGTGCAAGGGGATGCAACTCCAGGATCCGAATTGCATTAAACCAAGTTAGCTTGTGTACTAGCACGACTTATGCGCGCCCAAACAAATTAACCAACATTTTTGCCACCTAAATTATTCTTTTTCCTTAACGCTTAAATAAGAAACACATTAATATAATGCATGTGACGTTTCTTTAGCAAATGAAAAGTAACCTCATGCAAGGCATCCTATAAAAGGCCTTGAGCATGAGAGGAAAAACAATAAGGAGAAAAAGGAAAAAAAAAACTCCATCCACGTTTCCCCCTCTCTCTTCCTCTTTGTCAGGCATCTCTCGCTTGGCAGAATACTAGTGATAACATTCGGGTATTTTTCAGTTCGTCGCGACCACCTGTGCTTGCTAGAGATTATGGTTTAGCCGTTGTATCCTGGGAAACGGACGACCCACAAAAACCTCAAAGCACCGTGGAGGTGGGACAAATTTGTTTTAAGGAATATGCGTTAAATGCAGACCTCGATTCCTCAATTCCTTTACACTTTACACAGACACTCTATTTGGAATCTCAACTACTCAGTCGGACATTTGATCGACTCGGCTACGTGCTTCCCTACTTGGTCGACTTGCTTCCCCGACTCAGCCCCTTGGCAGTTGGACTCGGTCACTAAGCACTCGGGATTCTTGACAGAGAACTCACCAAAGAGGACTCGACCCTCAGCCGACAGCTTGAAATTATCAGTTCAAGTCTCTCGACAAATAAGTTTGAATTTAGTGTATAAATTCAACGTTTTCCCAAAATCTCCGACAACTTCTATTGTAATAACAATTGGAACTTTTAACAATCATAAAATTAAGTCTATCCTTGGATGAGGATTATGATCTTACCGTGATTCTGGTAAATCAGGAATGGCTCAAACTTTGAGTGTAATCGGTTCTGTGAATCCGAAAACCTTGAATGGGCTGTCATGTTGCAAAACTGCAAAAGAGTTAAGAGCCGTTGGAACCACTGGGCTCAAACTGGACAAATGGTAGGGATTCCATGCTCGAAGAGCGGGATGAAGCAGTAGTCCTTAAATGACCATTCATGGTCTTGTTCCTAGTTGCAGGTCTGGCATGTTGGGGCATGGTCGGTTTTGCTTTGTTTGCTGCATCACTCTTATTTGTTTGGCTTGTGGCTTTCAGAAGTTTGGGCTGTGGGCTAGTCTGTGGAAGAGTTCCAACGTTGCGGTTGGCGGGTTTCTTCTGCAAATCCAGAACAAAAATCAACTCAGATAAGAATAAATAGTCATGAAAAGAAATGCAACAATCCAGGATTAGACATGATTACCAAATCTGAGTTAGCAAGTTTAGAGTGTGGCACAATGGGACCTGAAGGTTTGCCCAATTTTGCTCCTGTTCTGTTGCCAGGGCTGTTCTTTGAATTGTTTCCTTTACGAGATGTTGGCATTGCATGATTATTTATGGAATTTTTTGAAATATGCGATATGCATGAGTCGTCTTCTGAGTTTACAGGATCAAAAGATGACTTAGAATTTGTTTTATGGATTTTGTTAGCATCAACTGCCACTAGTGATGAGGTTGAAGAACTAGCTTCATCACCATTCATTACCGATTTAACAGGACAGATGGTCGATGAAGATGATACTGAACCAACATTGTGGCAGGAGCTACTTGGAGTTGCAGGTAAAGATAGCTCGACAGATAAACCTCGAGCTGTCGAGGAGTTATTTGCACTAGTGTGGACTGTTCTAGCTGTGCTACTCTTTGAGAATGCTTGATTAGTATTTGATTTAGATGAGGATGCCTTATTAGCCATTGATCCAGAAGAGGAGTGACTGGTAGTCTGAGAAGTACATCTCATCCTTGTGTTCTCTGGTGGAGAGTTATGCGTCCAGCGTGATGAACCGCTGGTCGAATTCGAGGTAGCTTTTGATGCTTGGGGCTTTAAAACGCTGCCGGATGAGCCTTTGTTGAATCGCTTAAAAGCTACAACTTTTTGCACCGCTACATCGCCTGCTAAAGCCATCCCATAAAGGTAGGAATTTAATTATGAACAAGAACAAACTCATACATTATACCAAATCGCATTGGTTAGAGTGCTCCTGAGTAAACTCTGAAATTATACCTGATTTTTCTTTGGATTCTCTAGTTCCTATTTGGATGCTTCCAGGAGCACAAATTGTCTTGGCTGCTGGCACTGTCAACAGATTTGATTTAGGCAAAGCACTAGTTGGCTTTGAGACTGTCTTTCCACCAGCAAGTCCCTCATAACCCTTCATTAAAGAAACAATGTAAACTTGACTCAATAAATATCTGTACAAGTAAAAGAATTAACATTAGAGAAAGGAAAGATTACAGTTGAGAGTAAATCAGTGCTTACTGCCTTGGCAACGGCTGTAACCCATCTCGAAGTGTTCTGAAGACGATGGTTGATAGTGCCGTACTGTCCTGGTACTACAAGAGACTTATTCTGAGGTAACACAAGTCATCATATTTGAAGATGTTTAGGCCAATGGAAAGAAATAGTGAGTAGAAGAAGCTTGGTGATGTTGATGCATGAAATAGTGATTGTTCAAAAACCATACCTTATACTGAGAAACTTCGACTTTGGTTGGCACTGAAAGAAGTATGATCAATTGTTAGCAACCAATGGCACTCAGCAATAGATTAAGAATCTTCAGTTCCTACATATTTAAGATTAATGTTAAGTCAAATGTTCTTACACTCAAGAGACCTTGTGCGACCCTTTCTTGGAATGTTCTTGTTTAATTTTTCCGATCCTGAAGTCCTTACACGAGTACCAAGAGTCTTAATGGAAGCACTTTTTTTTTCAAACAAATGAAATTCGAGGTTCTCCAAGGCCGAGCTATCATCATCGCATAAAGTTGAATTCGTCTCTGTTGATATTTTTGACTCAGGAATTACAGAAAGTGAGCTTGCTTCAATCTTGCTGAACGTGCTGTTTAGGCTAGCCAGTTCATCATAATCCAGAACACCTGTAACAATAAGATCCACGAGCTTCTACATTTCAGTACAAACATGTCGTAGCTAGTTCTATAACTAATTGGTTACCTTCACTTGTAAGGAAATCTCTATCCCAGTCTAAACTTTTTGCCAGGTAGGGTTTGCTAAACATTGATTTGTTCTTCTTTGAAGACATTGGAAGTTGGGGAGATTTCTCCGTCTGCTTGCCTTTTTTTCTCTTGCGCGCCACCTTCAACAACCCATGTTTCTTAGCAATTAATTCAGATGTGATGGGAAGAAGTTACAAACAACATAAACAAGTGAATTATAAGAATTCTTGAATTCAATGTAGAGAAAAATTGGTTCTTGCCGTGTGAAATAACAAAGGTATCATTCTGAGGACAAGTGAGAACAAAACTTCAAGTTAGGACAAAAGCCAAATGCTTGCCAGTTTTTGTACGGAATAAAAATTCACCTGCTCGTCATTCCCTAACATTAACATTCATCCAAATGGAAGAGGATCTAATGAGTAGTTTCCTCAGAAATGTGGTTCTCTCTCTTGGATACTTGAAATTCTAGGTGTCATTTTCCTTCTTGACGAAAAGAAAATGCCAAGGCCATCAGCTATTTACCATTCAATGGCTATCGACGGAAACATCTATGCAAAATTGCCATGAACACAAACGACAATTTGCTCTACATTAATGAATTCTTATACGATCGAGCCCCAAACTATAGTTTTCGTCTAACTCTCCAGCCACGCCATGGATTAAATAAACGAAGGGTGTTCGGACCTCACAAAGTAATCATGCGTATGAGAATCGAGACGCCGATCTCTTACCTTTGGAGAAACCCTTGCTTGTTGCTGCCGCCCAAATATACAACGAAATTACAAGTAGCTGACGAGCGTCAATCTCTTCGATCTTCCCGAGGGGACGTCGATGGTAGAGAATCCCTCCGTGATCCCTTCCAATACCAATCGCCTCAAGATTCGAAGAAGGAGAAGAACGAGGGGGGAAATTGGGGGAGAATGATTCGATCAAAAGACAACGAAGTTATTTGAGCGGGAAGATCCTATTTATAGAAAAATGCCAGTTTTAAAGGGTTGTTCCGAATGCATTTTATAATTACGTTTTTGCCCTCGCCAATTTAAATAATGAAAATTATAAAACCTTATAAAATCGTAAAAGTAGTCCACCAGTGAAGAACAATGTTCTAATAATGAAAACATTTAAAATAAATTATCACAATTAATGTACACTAGTTAATTTAAATATCTGTTTTGTTGCCAGATTAGGAACAAATAAACAATACATTATCCATAGACAACAACATGATTAATACTAGAAGCAACTTGTGAGTCTCCTATGCTGAAAAAAAAAAGAGAGGGAAAGTTATGTTTTCGAATAGGACTGACAAGTTGAACAAGTAGAGAGCCCGAGGAACTTACAGAAGAGATAGGCATTCGGTTTCTCACGGAATCAATCTTTGCGAGATCGATATCAGCTACTGCAATTCCGGTGGCCAAACGATCTGTGGCACTATGAAAGTGAATGTAAGTTTGAGAAAAAATATGTTAAAAAGAGCTTACAAAAATGATGCACCCAGGCTTTTCATAGCAAATCATCCATATATATATATCTATATATATACTTTGTAATATCAAACTCCAAATTACCTGAAAGACGAGCTACGACCGTTCCCCATGGATCAATAATCAAAGAATCTCCATAACTTTCTCTTTTTTCGTTGTGTCTTCCAGCTTGTGCGGCAGCAATGATCTATAAAAGAGGTTAGAGAGGTATTTGCATGCAAATAGGTTCCTAGTACCATTGATATTTTTAGCATCAATCAGTTCATAAGGTATCAACTGGTATTTGGTTGACATAGTTGAAACATATCAATTGCAGTTACCAAAACACTGATATTGTTCGCATGAGTAATGTCATTGTCTCAGTCATGCAGACGCAGCTTCGGTGGATCCCTAGTATCAATCAGTATATGGAGACAAAAGAAAATTTCTCTTCTCGTGTCTTATCACTCTATTATAATTGTAGGGCACAAGGCCCTCACACATTATATATATAACAAAATAGAAAGGGGAGAGGGGAAGAGGAAAAGCACTGAGTATTGAAAAACCAAGTTATATGATACTATACTTATGTCTATTTCAGTATCAATATAACTATTGTGGACTTGGAAAAAAAATAAGTTCAAATACCAAATGTTTTGGGAGTATTATTTCACCTGAAGCTTAAAAATGGAATTGAACTCATAACTAAAGAAAGAAATGTGAGCGAAATGAGATTATATAATTAACATCGAAGCAACTTGGCAGTCTCTTCATGATAGCAATATTTGTAGAAGGTATATACCCAGGAACTTAGCTATTCGGAACCCTTTTTATCAGTTCAGTTTGTTTTTAGAAGTATTTTTTTCCTTTTTTTTTCATTTATATTTGGCAATATGTCAAAGTTAATGAAATAATAGAGCATACAAATATTACGTACATAGCACTGAGTCTCAATGGCCCGAGCTCGAAGAAGAATTTCCCAATGCGCCTCCCCTGTTACCTTAGTAAATGCAGATGGAACCAAGAGAATCTTGGAGAAAATGCATATCAGTTTTTTTACAAAAAAATAATAATAATAAGAAATAAATTGCCATGAATGAGCTGCATTATCGAATTTCAACAAACCTGTGATTGATGCTGAAAACGCAACTGCTGATAGAGCTCTGGAAATCTCAAGTCATAACAGACAGTAAGACCAAGTAATCCAACAGGGCTCTCTGCTGTTACAATCGAGTCACCTGGTGATTTGAACATTATGATGTATAAAAGTTAAGGGGTTGCTCTAAAACCACTCGTAACTATCGTATACATATTGAAGTTTATACCTGGAGCTGTGATGTTGCTCTCCTTGTAAACCATACTGCCAGGAACATCCACATCAAACCTAAAGATGATAGAAATCATACTCAACAATTAGGCTTCATCATTAATGTAGCAGAGCACAAAATAGCAGTTATGATATTTAACCTAGCAATGTAGAGGTTTATTCAGTAACAATGTAATTTTAAGCAAAGCATACTTCGATTGTTGATTTTCGTCATTGAACTGAAAGCTAGGACCTGCTATGGTAGACTAATATCTGATGCCACAATCTGAAAAGAATAGCTGACGGAGATAGTAAGAAGCAATGAGATCTTACAAGTGTATTTTACGGTATATTTTCTTGATATTTCCAGTACAGTCAACCAGAACATGAGTGTTGTAGTGATGGGAATCATCTGGTCCTTTCTCTTGAAATCCTCCAAGTGACAACCAAATATTTGAATTTCTGCCACAGACATCAAAAAAGTTAGATATGTCTAATGGATCAGAACAGCCAAACCCAAAATAGATTGAAGCATTTCCACAAGTATCGTGGGAGTAGAATTTAAGAAAATATTTTGGCATAAAAGGTTCCAACTAACTGGTTTATGTTTCAGGTAAGTTGAAGTACAAGACAAGATGTCAACATCTTTCATAGTTAAGAAATTCTGTTATTGTTTCAAATGAAGCCTTCTTAGGTTATCCAAAAATGTGCCTCATGTGAAAGATAAGAATATAATTCACCGTGCAAGTGAGCAATATCTCTGCATAATTGGTCCTTCTAACGGTTCAGCTATTTTTAGTGATTCTCCCTCCTTAGCCGCTATAAAAGAAAAACTCTCAGGGAGGCATAGTAAAGTAACTCCAGCAGCAGCAGCCTCCTATAAACCATTTTTGTAAACATCACACTTCACAAATAAAAAACATAGCATTCTGGTTCTAGTACAGAAACATAGAAACGAGGAAGAACATAGAGCAAGAAATAACAGTTAATTCAACATATTAGTGTAGAAAATAAATAATCCAAAAATTCCTAAGAACTGCGAATTTTATCTCAGCAATTCCATTCTAGTACGCACTATATATAACTTTACAATGAAAGCATAGAAGCAATTCTTGCTGTCATGGAAGGGCCCATAAAGGTTGACAAGAAAATGTTCTCCCTTTTAAACAGTGTAAGACCATTTAATCTAAAGAACCAGTATTTTGGATATTGAAGATATCTTTCTCCTTGTAAATTTTTGCTGAAACAGAAGAATGGTATCGCTGTTTCTAGAGATTCAGTCAAGGGGGTGTTAAGAAATGAAAAAACGATGCAAAGTCCCTGCTCAGAGGAAGATATAAAAAAACGAGCAAAAGACATGAGACATGTCAACCAAGCTTACCTAGATGGCACAAAGGATAGAAAATTCGAGACAAATAGACAAGAACTACGAGTATG
Organism: Zingiber officinale; assembly: GCF_018446385.1. NCBI lineage: Eukaryota > Viridiplantae > Streptophyta > Magnoliopsida > Zingiberales > Zingiberaceae > Zingiber > Zingiber officinale. The sequence goes on from NC_055987.1 coordinate 128,012,529, forward strand.
GAGAATCGGGTAATAAAAGATCTAAGTGATCCACTCAGTGGTAACAGAGAGAAAGAATTATTAGAGATTCTTTTTCATATAATTAGATCCAATTCAAGAACTTAAGCATATATATTAACTAATTTAAATACAATAAAATATGAAACCAAATAAAAAACCATAAAATTAGAAATCCAGAAGAGATTTCTGTCTATCCTTAGCGAAGATGTCGGCTTGCTCACAAGTAATATATGGCTCTACATCCCAATATGAAACTATGATTGGCTCTTCTAGACACTGTCTACCCTCCTTTACTCACGAGCAGTGAAAAAAGTAGCAGCCAATAAAAGAAGGAAAACGATAGTAGAGTCTCCAGTATAAGGTGATTTACACCTCTTAAATATTAGATGCCATCATAGGGCCAAGTTGAAGAAAGATCAGACACGACCAAACAGAAATGGCACCAAATCCAATCGAGTTAATAAGAATAGCAAACATAGTTTTAGTGATACGCTGCTTACACCACTATCAATTTTGTAGATCAGTGTTGGATCGTTTGAAATAAAAAAAAATAAAAATCTGTGAGTTACAATAAAAAAAAGAAACAAATATTGCAGTAAAAAGGACTCTATTTATCATCAAGCAAAGCGTAAACTATGTATTGAGTTGTGTCCATCCCCATCAAACTATGGCTAGATAGATTTATTAAACAAACAAGACAAGAAAAATAAGGACGGATGAAAACTGAATTTGCTTATAAACTATATCTCCATAAACACAAGCGAATCCACCGTACCAAGATAAAAACAACCAACTTGATATTTGCATAGGTCAAGTTTTTATGCCAAAGCAAACAGTAGATAGCATCAGAAACTGATCGAGAATAGATTTATAGAAAAGGACATAAAATTGGAGACGCGGAGAGGGAACGAAGGGTTACCTTGACGAGACGAGAACAGGTGTTGTAATTGGATTCCAGATCGTTGGTGGAAGTCATCTGTGCGACGCCCACCCGCAGTGGATGAGCCGCCATGGAACAACGGGCGGAGACGGGAATTCGGACGGCGGAAGCGGCGCGGAGAACGGGAAATCGGGCAAGGTTTCGAGGTACGAACCGGAGGGAGAAGGCCATCAACAAGTCAAATAACAAAAAAAATTAGGCCTTTTTATCAAATCTTACCATTGTAATTATTATTTTTTTATTGAATCAGGTACTTTTTCTTGTATAGTCCTTCATTTTTATAAAATAAGGAATATATTAATTATTATTCTCCAAAACACCAAAATACTCTTTCTATTTATATAATCAAATTAATCGTTAATAAGAAAACAATTCCGTTGCCGGGACTCGAACCCGGGTCTCTCGGGTGAGAGCCGAGTATCCTAACCAACTAGACTACAACGGAGGTGTTTGATTTGGCGTATTTTTTATATATATTTTAAATAATAATTTGCTATTTTCATTATAATAATTTTCATTTACATGCCAACAACATACCCTATGCACACATTGGACACACAAACATAAATAAAATTACCATTAAGCAATATTCCAACTTTGTTGGAATTTTATTTTCATACAGCAATGAGACAACAACACCATCTCAGTGGGCATTCACAGCATTTGCAAGTAGAGATAAAATTTAACTTAGAACCCGTAGGACACACTGTATGAGCTTTCCATGTATGCATGAGGCATAAATTACTACACTAGCTGCTGATTGTTTACATTGTCATGGTCAAACTGTGCTTCTAACAACTATCAACACCCTTTTGCTTCATTTTTTATACAAATATAAGCAATATTTGTCCGTGACAACAAGTACAGTATCAGCAACATGGGTAAAAAAGAGACTATTTTTGGGCTACTTTTCAATGTTTTCGTGTATGAATAGAAGACAAACGACTGTGAATAAGAAAGGTAGTTTTACATCCTAAGATTTAACCTCATCTCAAATAGAGAGGCCTTCATTGGTGTACATTCCAACAAGAAAGGAGTGCGCTTGAAAAAAGCCTTCATGGATGGTAATGAAATCCTAGGTGTCCAACTACAAGCGAGAAATTCTACAGACATGCTCAAAAAAGATTGTACCAGTTTGTGTGGTAGAGGCTAGCCACACCTTACAGCCATTCACACTGTCATCAACTTACCGGCTGCTTACTTTATTCTTATACTTCCGAAGAAGGGGCAGAATACGAGAAAAAGTTGATGGTTTTTTGGGCTCCAATTCAAAAAAGGTGCTCAATGGTACTCCTTCCTTACTTGGATCATTTGTCTCTCCTGATACATATACTTGAAAGTTGTCACATAGCATAGTTAACTGCTTTTCTATTTCAGTTTGAACCCCCCTGATTTGATCTAGCCCCAACAGAAGCTGGCTCAAAGATTTACCGCTTTCATGTTTCATGTCCATTGCTTCATTTTGTAATCTCATGGCTTCGTCGGGAGCGAACAATGCTTCTCCAGATGATGAACCTATGTTCACAATGTTTGATATCTCCTCTTGCATACTACGAAGAGATGATAACCTCCTTTCTAGTTCACCTCCTAACAGCAAGCTCTGCTCCGACCACACCAGGAGTTCAGTCTTGAATTGACCCAGTCTTTTCACAAATGATTCTGATTCAGTTTTGCCAGCCTGACTGTTGCCTTCTTCTGTTTTTTTGTCATTCGGTTTATTGATATCAGCAAGTAGCTCTTCATATTTGGCTTTAATCTGTTGCACATAATGGTGAGTTGTGCTAAATCTTAACCAAAATTCTAAATTTTTATCTACCAAATGATTGACATCTTTTCTAAACTTCTCTTCAGTAGATGAAATGCACTTCTTCTCATTGACACACTCCACATTAATGCCATGATCAGAGGAATCACTTTGGAGAGGGAATTCCGAAATCTCAGAATCCTTCATGGTAGTTGCAGGCTTTGAGGGTAATATTTCACTGTGACAAGAATCTTCAACAGATGGAGCAATTGCAGAACCATTAGACCCTGCCTCTAAGGCCCTTAGCCATTGGATCTCCTCATCTCTTGCTGTAATGACATTCACCAGTTCCCCTATCAGAGCAATCATCTCTAGGATGTAGTTTTTATTCTTTGTCTCCACATCATTCTTATTGCCTACTTCTGAAGCATTTTTAAGCAAAGCATCTGCCTTGTTCTGGAAATAATCTTCTAAGAATTCAGCAAGCGGTTGATTCATATGAATCTCCTCAACCAAATCCTCTTTGATGTCATGGATTTCGGTTATCTCTACATCTTTGCATAGCACATCTGCATCGCAATCATTTTCCGCAAGCTTACAAGACGGAAGCATCTCTGAAATACCATTAATGATGTGAATAATTTCAATTAAGTTCTCATGGAAACTTAATTCTTCATCTCTGATAATTTTCTCAATCAACTCAACTTTTCTCAACTCATCTAGGGTTAATCTTACATTTGGCACAGCAGAATCTTTGATCAGAATCATTTTTTCCTCTTCCAAGTTCTTTGCACTTTTTTCAAGTTCATTAATATCTGAAGTTAATTGATTTATTTGAACAACCTGTGATGAAACTATGAGTTTCAATGAGGCAACTTTGTCTACAAGCTTATCTATATTTCCAGTGATTTCTACTGTGTAGACTTCAGGGTTCATCTCAAAACATTTCTTGATTTTGCCCCGTATGGTTTGCAGTTCTAGCTTAGTCTTGTCCAGAGAATCTTCTTTCTCCACAATCTCAGAAATGAAGATCGTCTCTGTTGTTTCAGCAACAATTTCTTCATTATCCATCCCAGATTCACAACAATCTCTCATTAGAGCCTTCAATTTTTCTTTGATAATTTTAATTCTTTCAGATTCTAGTTTTACTTGATCCAATACTATCTGTCTCTGCTCCTGCAATCTACCTATGGCATGTTCACAGGATGTGAGGGTTTTTTCTGTCACCAGTATATCATCCTTGACATCACTGATGACTCCAGCAGTGCTATGCTCATCCAGCCACCAACACATTTCATCATACATATCAATGATTTGCCTCTCAATGTCCCAATACTTGGCTATACCACTCTCATATGATCTTTTGACGGCTTCTTTTTCAACTTGCAGAGCTAGTATTCCTTCATGAAGGTCATTTATCTCTTCTTGCACTTTCATGTCATCAACCTGAGATCTGGCCTTTGCATCATCCACCTTCCTTACAGGCAATTCAATTTTTCTTTTCTCTATGAATCCGTCAACAGTTCTGTTAATCTTACTAGGGTGAGTTGGGATGAATGCTTTTGGAAAAATGTTGTCCTCCTCTTCCTCTGGCATGGGATGCTGGACCTGGTCAGGACAATTAATCGCTATAATGTAGTTGGCCTTATTTAGTTCTCCTGAGACACAGTCCAATCTCGCAACCAATGTTCTATAGGATCTGTAGGCATCTTCCACCAGACCTATCAATTCCGATCTCCCTTTGAAGTACAATTCTTCTCTTTCAGAAAAGGAATTGGTATCTGATTCAACAACCTTAAGTATATTTGTCACCATATGCTCCATCTCTGTAATCAACACTATTTGCACTCAGAAAATAGCATGATAGCGAATCATGTTCAACATACAAAAGTTAAAAATAATTCTAGATATTTCATGTGAATTTCAAAATACATGTGTTTTGCCTGATTTCTATGGGCTGGCATTGAATGTAATTTAATGAAGCTCTGGCATTTCAAATCACATTATAAGACTGTAACAACAGACATAAAAGTGTAAGAATTTCAAAAGGAAATTTTGTATAGAAATTTAACTGGTAACTCGTGACTGGTAATTTATCTTAGATCAACCAACCACCCAAGCAATCACATATTGTTCCATCACTGACTCCACGGGTCATCCGAGATAGTAAGTGGTGACATGCTTGTCACATGAGGTCGCGGGGTCGAACCGCAGGGCTGTCGGGGCGTAAATCCCCGGACCCTGTGCAACTCACCCCACCACCACTTGCCCTCTTGGCTGCCGTGATTTACCTCCCTCGTGATGGCCTGGGGTCGGGTGCGGCGGGGGCGCTAGGACCGAGCGATTTCGCCTTTTGTCACATATTGTTCCATCACTATTTTTCAAATAACTGATGGTAAAAGGAATAAGGTAGATTCATAAAAGAAAGGCATACAAGCAAGATGGGAAACAAAACAGGTTTATTTGTGATGGAATTTTTTGTGATCTTGAAAATTGAAATCTTGCCATCCAAGTTATCCAAATCCAAGTATTCATCCAATTCCAGTTACAAGATGACAAGGCAATGCCTACTTGGATTGTACCCAAAAGGATATTAAGTTTTGGAGTATTATATGCAAGTAGATATATGCATCCAGCCAAATTAGACGAAAGAACATTCACTCCAGATAGCTCCCTAAAAGTTCACAAATAGTGTTAATTGAAATCATCTTCGTGCAAGGAAAGCTCTTCTATAAAGACAATCACATAGGATGATCCAAACCAGGATGATCAAAACCGTGAGAGGTTTGCATTTGTGTCATCACACAATCTGTACCGTAAATTGATATTTTTTGACAATAAAAAGTTAAAAACCAGAACAAAAGGAAAACAAAATAAAGATAATCCATCAAGACATCAAGGGAAGAAATTTCATCCCAATTTCTTCAATCCTGAGATTTTGATTCCAAATTTTTGAGATTTTTTTTTTTTTTGGCTTTCCTCAGCAGAATGGATTCCAAGAAAGTTATTCAGTGATAAATGCCTTGAAGCTTTTATAAATCATTTTGTCGAAGACAGCATAGAAATGAAATCTAAAATTGATGGGAAAAAAGGGGGGAAACAAATAATAGGGTGAGGGTTAAGGGAGGAACCTCGGAGGTTCTTCTCGAGCCATTTGGATTGCGTCGCCCTGATGTCGGTCGCCCACCTCCATGCGGATGCGCATATCTCTTCCCTCTGCATACAGAGCGTCCCTCGCATTCCCTTCCTCCGCCCCTCCCTCCATCTCTTCCCCTTCTCTGCTAATACGCGACAGGCAAGGAACGCGAGACGCAGAAAGAGGAAGAGCCCGAGGTGGATAACAAGGTGAAAGGAAGAACAAGCTGTGGTGGCGCAGAGCGGAAAGGTTGGGTCTTCCATCGCTGTAAAATGGGCAAAAGAGGGGGGGAACGGATCGGTAAAATACGAGATCGACTCCGAAACGGAGGGAAAGGGAGACGGAGGGGGGCGCGCCATCTGGATACGTTGACGTCTCCCATCGGAGCGAAGGCTTCGGCGCCGGCTAAAGCGGCGGCGATCAGCCGCGGTCGCAGAAGTCGCCCTCCATCCACGAATGGCCTTCCACTCCGGGCCTTGTTTAATTTTTACGAAAATATTCTGATATTTTGTAATCATTTTATAACAATTATGCATACATATTTTGATTTCAATAAAATAAATAAATACTTTTTCAATTAAAAAAAACTCGCCTTTTGTGCCCTTTCGTCACAAGCAGAGTTTCCAGCGCCGGAGGCGGTGGCAGCGACGCCAGAGGTGTTAGGGTTGGTCCACGCCGGACGGACTCCGCTTCTCCTTGGTTGCCACAGCAGGTGCGTCGACGGCGATGGAGACATTAGGGTTTCTCCAAACCTAGGCAGATCGCCGTGCAAAAAGGGCCAAGGACGGCAATTGCACCGCCCCGCCTGCCAGTGGCGATAGACTCTGCGATCAGCAGGCCGCGTGGAATAGGAAGACGAGCGGCTCTGCCTCTGGTAGACGCGCTTGATTGATTCCTTGGCGGACGGCTTCTGTCTCCATCTCCAGAATCAAACTCGAAGCGAGAAGAGAAGAGATTCATCTTCAATCTCATTGGTATTGTGCAAAGATAAACCTCCATCGGCTTCGATACCTTGAACCATTGGCGAAGTCTCAGCGATGCGAACTGTGCTATCGATCTCGGAGATACCGGCATCATGCAAGTGAAGCTTCAGTGCGTGCTCCAGATTCAATACTACTTCTGCCATTGTGGGTCGCGCGATGCCACAATCTGCCAGACAATGCTCGATCGTCTCTCCGAATTTTCTCAGAGATGCAGAACTCATTGTCTCCGCGATTCGCAGATCCACAATCCTCTGTAACTCCCCTTTCTCCAGCCACTTCATTCCCCATTCAGCCAAGTTGATATCCTCTATTGACAATGAGGGATCAACGGCCGGCCTACCACAAAGAACTTCGAGTAAAACCACGCCGAAAGAGTAAACATCAGATTTTTCGGTTAATCTTTGCGTTCTGATGTACTCGGGATCGAGATATCCAAAACTGCCTTTCACTTCAGTGCTGACATGAGACTGATCCAACTCCTGTCCAGTCCTCGACAATCCAAAGTCTGACACTTTTGCCAATAGATTCTCATCGAGTAGAATGTTCGCGGACTTCACATCGCGGTGGATGATAGCTTTCGTCGAACTCGTATGGAGGTAATGAATCCCTCTCCCTGCTCCGATACAGATTTCCAGCCTCTGCTTCCAGCTAAGTGGAGGAAGATCTAAACCATAGAGGTGTCTCTTGAGAGTTCCACTTTCCATGTACTCGTAAACAAGTATCATCTCGTTCTTCTCATCGCAAAATCCGATGAGGCAGACTAGATGGCGATGGCGCAATTGCGATAGCAATTCGATTTCGGTGTGGAACTCCTTCAGACCTTGATTGTGCACTGAATTCCCTCTCTTCACTGCTATCTTTGTGCTGTTTCTCAACACACCTTTGTAGACTCTTCCAAACCCACCGAATCCGATCAACAAGCTATCGTCGAAGTTATTTGTTGCTCCTTGTAGCTCAACAAGCGGGAAGCGGTAACTGAATTGCCCATTCTTCTCAGAAAAGAAGGCAGTTCCGATCGAATCAACAGGCTTCTTGCTGCGGGTTTTCCTTCTTCGTAGCACCACGAGAAGAACAACACTAGCGACAACAAAAATGGCAACAGATCCAATGACTGAGCCAGCCACAATGCCTGAGTTCTTCTTTGAACCAGATGGAGGCGGCGGCACAACAATCACAGAGCCAACAGAGAAGTTCATCTTCAAAATCTCAAGGCCATTAAGGATGCCATTGCGAACAAAAGATAAAGCTGAAGGAGTAACACTGATAGAAAGTTCGTCCGGGGTGTCACTAGCTTTTATAACAAAATCTACGAAATAAGGCGCGGCCAATTCTCGATGTAAGATACTGGAAAGATCAAAATCAGTAAGTATGTGCCAGTTACCCACACTGACATCAAAGTAGAGCTCATCAGCTGCAAGACTTACAATGTCACAGAAATGAAACCTCATCAAGTAGCTAAAACCGGCATCAACTTTGAGCTTCCATGTCATATTGATCATTGTATCAGAAGTATTGGTCAAAACCAATTCCCTCGCTGTGGCATATACGATACTCGGTGCACTCTCTTCGGTTGCTTCTCCTTCGAGAAAATTAAGCCCTCCGGAGAAATTCGATGTTTCAGTTGAAGTGGCATCCATCAAAAACCTCAGATCAGCATCCCAACTTCTCCACAAAACATCAGCATCTGGAAGGAGCTCTTGGCCACCCACATTGAGATGATAAATTGTCTCGAATGCTTGTGCTGATAAACCCTGATAAGATTGCATTCGAACAGTTTGTGCACGGTCGATAATTAGATCATCCGGAGCCGATACTACTTCTATAGCATTCACAAAGGCCAGGGAACTGCTTCTTCCGGATGGTGCAAAGGAGAGGATGAGGGTGTCGCGAGCAATATTTACTAAGAATTCCTTCATGGAGGATGAATTAGAGCGGAAATTGTTGAGAAGCGCCAAATCTTGAGTCGATACGGTGAAAGCTGCGGCCGTAAGGTTGTAACTACCGTACGCAAATGGGAAGAAGTAGAGGCGAATGAAGTGTCTGCCTTGCGCCTTGATCGACAAGGAGTAGGAGGATGGCCCTGTGAAGACGCGGGCAGTTTGATAGAGTGCTGAGGCGGGAGAAGACGCTCCGGGGCTTCGAGTGGTGCTCGCCAAGATGTTTTCCGGCGTCGTCAGCGTGGAGGAAAGGGATAAATCGGCCACAAAGCTCCTGCTTCCGATGGTCGTGTCGGTCGGAGACCCGCAATCGATCAGGTAGTTGTCTGCAGGGGTGAATGCGCAGAAGCACCATGGAATTGACGCCGTCAGGGAGACGAGGAACGCCAGCGCAGGGATTCCCATAGCCATCAAAAGCTCAATCTTTTCACCTAATCCAACCCTGCAAAATACGAATCGAACATCCGATCCATTTCTCCAGGAAACCTCAACACAGAATCCAATCTAGAACTCAAAAAGGGGATAAGAGCGAGAGAAATACCTTAATTCCGAGCTGCTGTGAACAAGATGGGCTCGCGAGAGCAACGCAAAGCGAACCGATTCACTCGGCCAGAAACGCGCAGAAGAGGCATCACACTGTTGAAGAAGGTAGAATCCTCCTTGGCTCCGCAGTTAACAAGCAGGGTTGATATTATCTCTTGATGCAAAAAGGTTGGAACCGCCAGGGTTGATATTATCTCTTGACTTGATGGGAAAAGGACGAGAGAGAGGCTTCCGCTTCACAGTGAAATGACGCAAAGAGAAATAGACAGAGAGACGTCTTCATCTCCTCTCTCCAAGGCGTCTTGCAACTTGCCGCCGTCAACGAAGTTGTCTCTGTTGGAGATTTGAATGGTTTTGAACGAAATTGTCCCATTAATGCAGGTAAAGTGATCATCTCTTACCCATAAATACGTGGAGTAAGGATCCGGTCTTATATAATCAATAAACTTTATAATATAATATATTATAATATTAATTATATTCTTAAATACGTGGAGTAAGGATCCGGTCTTATATAATCAATAAACTTTATAATATAATATATTATAATATTAATTATATTCTTATGTTTGTTGTCTGATATTTTTATAAAAAATATAATTCGTATTATTATAAAATAATAAAAATATCGTGAGACACGATGACGAATCATGATGATGATGGCTAGCTATCGACGATGGAAGCAATGTCTATGACCGACTGATATTGAAAATGGATTAAAGATATATTTGATATTTAAATTTTAATTAAACGATAACCTCGTAATGTAATCGAATTACATGGTGTTAGCTTTGTAATTCAGAATATAAAATTTATTATCTTTTATAATCCAGATTACATTGCATTATAACTTTAAAACTGTACCAAACAAAATAATCAATTTTATAATATAATCTTGATTACATTACAAGGTGGATTACCTCCTACCAAGTGTAGCCTTAGTTCGCCGCAACCACTAATGTTTGATGGGGATCGCGGTTGACCATTGTATCCTGTAAAATAAATAACCCATGTAATCTCAAAGCATAGCCAGATGGAGGATAAATCTGTTTTAAGGAAATTAGTTGAAAGAGAACTTCGATATCTTCTTTTTTGACTCGGCATCCACTCGGGAGCACTCCACTTCCTCTAGGCATCCATTTGGGAGAATTCTTCCCGACTTGGCTGCACTCTACATTTGCTTGGGTGACTCGCTTTTTGACTAGACAACACTCAGAATCCACTCCAGAGCATAGATAGAACTATGTAAGGGTTATCCTGGCAGCGACGGATCGATTGGGGAGGTTGAGGGAGGCTTCAACCCCCCACTGCCTGGCTACAAGGCCACTAGACACTGCCTGACAGTAGGAAATTTTCCAGGTGGATGTAGGAGGATGAGGAGGCTTCAATCTCCCCCACTTGGACGTCGCCCACGGCGCATGCCACTTGTTGCAGTGTTAAAGTGTATACTAAAAGCCTAGTTTTTTGTAAACATTTATTTTGAAATAAAAAATCGCATTGGTCAAATGTCTACATTTATATGCTAAGTATAGTTATTCAATTAATTTATATTGTAGATAACATGGTGTGTGGTGTCACACAGAAGATCATGTTATCAATTCCTTATAAATTATAAATAGTAGCTCACGACTAAGATGGATAGGAACAAACCATTGGAATAATCATAGTGTAATTTGGTATTAGTTTATCTTGACTATAAAATTACACTAGTACACTTTGAGTGTATTGAGCAGAACTATTTAAGGTAGTTTATTTTTATACTGACTGCATAAAAGAACAAGACATTTGTTATTATGGAAGTGTGAGCTCTTAATCCTGATATAATAACAAGCACATATATTTAGTATTTATTTCTTTAATTTATCAGTGGGTGAGATTTAATTCAATAAATCAAGAGGCCCGATAAGTTGGGAAATAATACTATTTATAGTGTGTGTTGTTGATTATAGAAGGAAACTGTGTCCTAGCAATCTAGGTTGATGATGCCCCCAAGAGGAGCTCATAAGGATTGTCATGTAAACTCTGCAGGTGGACTTAGTCCGACATAACAATAAGATTGAGTGGTACTACTCTTGGAGCTAGATATTAATTAAGTGAGTTGTCAGTAACTCATCTAATTAGTAGACATTCGATATCTTAAATACAGGGAGATTAACACACTCATAATAAGAAGGAGCTCATATAGTAATATGGGATTGGTGCGGTAGTTCAATAATAACTCTTTAGTGGTATAAGTTATTATTGATGAACTCGAGTTGGGTGTTCAGGACGAACAGAAAAAGCTCAAGTTCATCGGGAGACTAAAACCAATTCCTCCTCTCAGTCCCTGTCGTAGCATCTTATTAATAAAGTATTATATCCATCTAAACCCAACTTCTTACCCATCTTAAGGTGGTCGGCCAAGCCAAGCTTGGAGCCCAAGCTAGGGCCGGCCAAACCAAGGTTAGATGGGTTCAGGTGGTGGCCGACCCTAGCTTGGAGCCCAAGTAGGTGGTCGACCACAATAAAAATAAAAGGAAGTTTATTTTAAAATTTTTCCTTATGTGGAAGCCATGATTTTAAAAGAGAGTTTTAAAATTAAATCTTTCATTTTATAGTTTCTACAAAGGATTAAGAGAAATGTTTAATATCTTTCCTTATTTGTAGTTAAAAGGAATATTTTAATTTTTGGAGAAAACTTTCCTTAATTGTAATCATCCACATGTTTTAAAAGAGATATTTTAATTTATAAAAGTTTCCTTTTATAACCAACCATGAAGGGAATTTAAAAGAGAAGTTTTTATTTTATAAATTTCCGGAAATAAATAAGAAAGTTTTAATTTTGTATTTAAAATTTTCCTTGTTTGAGATCAATGAGGTGGCTGACCATTAAAAGTTTAAAAGGAAGTTTTTAATTAAATTTTCCTTTTTAGTCATTGGCAAGGAAAATAAGGAAGTTTTAATTATGTTTAAAATTTTTCTTATTTACCAAGACCAAGGAATATAAAAGAGAGGGTAGAGATGCTCACCTAAGAACACATCTATTATTCCTCTCCTCTCTTTTCCTTGGTGGTGGTCGGCCCTCTTCTCTTGCTCATCCTCTTCTCTTCTTCCTTGGAGGCCGGCGGCATCACATCTCTTGGAGCTTTTAGTGGCCGGATCTTGCTTGAGGAAGAAGGAGAGAAATGAGGCTTTGTTTCCTAGCATCCCTTGGAGCTTGGTGGTGGTGGTCGAAACTTGGAAGGAAGAAGAAGGCTTGGTTGGATTGTCATCTCGGTAGATCGTTGCCCACACGACATCCGAGATAAGAAGAGGAATACGACAGAAGATCGTGAGGTCTATAAGCTATAAAAGGTATAACTAGTTTTGTTTCCACATCATAACTAGTTCATCTTTTGTATGGATTTTGAAATACCAAACACAAGAGGCTAACGATTCTAGGTTTCGGATTTATGATTCGATTTTGTGTTTCTTTTATTTTTCGATCTTGTGATTTGATTGTTCTTATGGTTAAACCTAGGGTTACTGTAAGGAGATTAAATATTGAATTTCGTTGAAAGGCTTTGTCTAGTAAATAGTAGATGATCCCATACCCAAGAAGGTCTATTGTCTCGCCATGTTTAACCTGGAAGCCGGTCTCTGAAATAAATATTTAATCAAATTTGTAACATGGGTGGATTTGGATTAATAATGTTAAATATCGTTTGCGATCCAAGTCTAAACCTCTAAGAACAGACAAGTTGAATTTGGAATCAATAATGTTAAGTTTAGTTTGCGATTCCAAATTTAATTTCTAAAGAACACAATAGGTTGTTAGGAGGTTCGGGACTTGTACAAAATTTTTGTACAGGGGAACCGGTATGATATTCCGAGTAGCAACCAACAACCAGTGCCAGTGTGGTGGTGTGCCAGTGTGGCGCACTAGTGGTGTAGCGGTGTGGCGGTGCGTTGGTGCTGTTGTGTGTAGTGCGCCTATGTAGTGTGGGTGCGACTGTGTCGGAGAAGGAGTGAAGGACTCGTTTTCATTTTTTTTTCTTTTCTTTAGCGTTTTAATTAAACATCATGGCAAGTGAGGGCCCAACTGCCGAAGTCAAATAAATCAAATAATAAAACTAAAACATTAAACATAGACAAACGGACGAATACAATGCTTCTTTATTTTCCTTGCCCTTCGCTGCTTTGCAAAAATAGAACAGCGGAAACCCTAACCTCTCAAACTCCAACTCTCCGACTCCAAGGCTCTAGAGTCTAGAGTCCAACCGTCAAGCCTCCAACCAAGTCTCTAAGTGCGGTGGTTGGTGGAGTCACGGTCTCGGTGGACAACCAGGCGGTAGGCGCGCGACATGACAACACTCTAGAGTCTAGTCTCTATTCTCCAACCAAGTCTCTAAGGCTCCAAGCTCCAACACCATTTGGATAAGGTCACCATAACTCCATAAGGTTAGAACTTAGATTTGCTATGTTTGAATTTTTTTTATTAATTGATTTTTTGGAAAGGTACATAATACATTTATAGTTTAGTTTTCCATTACATTGATAGTTTTCCATTATTATTTGTTTTTTTTGTAAAATGTACAGAATTATATTTGTAGTTTAGTTTTCCATTAGATTGGTAGTGGTAGTTTATTAAAATTTTAGTTCAACATATATTTTTCTATTATATTTATAGTTTTCCATTACATAATTTATTTTTAGTTATTTATTTGTGTAGAATATGGAGAGATTTTTAAAACGAACTTGTAGTTCCGGCTCTAACTTCTTTAATGAGCTGATTGTTATTGAACAAGTAGAAAATCAATTCCATGTAGAATTAAATTTGGATGATATTGTTAGTGATCTGAGATTATGGAAAATCAATTGAATAACTTGATATTACTATTCGAGATCAAGCTCAAAGTGAGTATGCGCTCCGAGGGTCTTGTCAACCAAATGGTCATGTGTATCCGAAACAACTTTTGGTAATCAAGAAAGAAGCTTTCAAGAAACTTGGTATAAAAAATATACATGGTTAGAGTATAGCATATCAAAAGATGCTACATTTTGTTTTTGGTGTTATCTTTTCATATCGTTAAATAAAGAAAATATAGACAATGCCTTTATAAAAGATGGATACAACAATTGGAAAAGGACATTAGGAAGATTCAATCGTCATATGGGGACTGTGAATGGTTGTCACAATGAAGCTAGAATACAATTTGAGTCTTTTCAAGATCAAAGGCATAGTGTGGGAAATATTTTATAAGTACATAGTCGCGATATAGAAATTAATTATCGCACCTGTTTAATAGCAATATTGGATGTGACACACTTTCTATTGAAGCAAGGGTTGCCTTTTCAATGATAGGATGAGTCAACTAGTTCTTCAAATAGAGGTAATTTTCTTAAGTTGCTTAAATGGTATAGTCAACGAAATGAAAAGGTTTCCAAAGCTATAAAACAAAATGTTCTTACAAACAATCAATTGACTTCCCTAAAAATTCAAAAGGATTTAACAAGTGCTTGTGCCTCAAAAATCACACTTGCTATAATCAATAATATTGGATATAAATTTTTTTCTTTGATGGTTGATAAGGCTTGGGGCAGTTCAATGAAAAAACATATGGGAGTAGTTTTGATCATGTGAATAAAGAAGGATGTGTGATTAAATGATTTCTTGTAATTGTGCATGTGCCTAACACTAGTTCTCATTCTTTGAAAATGGTTATTGATACTTTATTTGTGTATTCTGATTTATCATTATCTAGATTGAGAGGGCAAGGATATGATAGGGCTTCAAATATGCGTGGTGAGTTCAATGGGTTGAAATATCTGATATTATAAGAAAAATCATTTGTAATGTATGTTCATTGTTTCTCTCACCAGCTCCAATTAGTTATTGTTGCTATTGCCCATGACAATTTTACTGAGTGAATTTTTTAGGTATGTCACCATGATTGTGAATATATCTGGAGCATCTTATAAGAGGAGAGATTAACTTAGAAAAATTCAACATGATAAAATGATTGCTGAATCGAAAAGTGGAGAAATCACTAGTAGAAAAAAAAAAAAATCAAAAAACTAGTTTAGGAAGACCTGGAGATACTCGTTGGGGATCACACTACTTAACATTACTTCGTTTATGTACTATGTGGTCTTCAGTGATAGAAGTGTTAGGAAATGTATATGATGACACCTCTTATTCTACGAATAAAGGTGTTGCCACAGGTTTAATTGAGAAGATGAAGAATTATCAATTTATTTTTGTGTTACATTTGATGAAGTATATATTGGGAATTACAAATGAGGTATCACTTTCCCTACAACAAGAGGATTAAAATATTGTTCAAGTCATATTCTTGATTAGAAGTGTAAAATGTCGACTACAAGACTTCAAAGAAGATGGATGGTAGATAATTTTGGAACTAGTTAACATATTTTTGAATTGAATATGATTCCAATACTTGATATGGCAATACGATAACTCATGGTCTTGTGGCGGGAGAACGCTCAGCAAATGGTACTCTGCTTTGTCGTTTGCCACGTAGTCGACCTACTCCTTTTTCGTCCAGTGGTATTTCTCCTTACCTTCCGGTGCTGTAAAACCAAACTCCATAATTAACATTAAATCAAAATCGGTTTTAAAGAATACATGCATTCACTTTTTCCAGCTAGCAGATTCCCCTTTGAACTTCGGCGGGTAGATGCTTGGTCCGGCCATTATTTCGTTGCTTCGTTCAGCGGTTAGTCCTCCTGAAGCACCTTGGCTCTGATACCACTTATTGGACCGCCGCGGCCGGCTAGAAGGGGGGTTAAATAGCCTGCAAAAATAATAACAAGAAACCCTTCTCGATTTTTCTTAAACTAACACTTGCAAAATATAAAAGCAGTAAATTAAAATAGAAAGTAGAGGCACAAGATGTTTACTTGGTTAAGACCGAAGAGGTTGTTAATCCAAGGAATGGAACACACTAGAATATATCCTTCAGGCGGAGAAGCCTCTTACAGCAATAAAAGCGAAAAAAAAAGAAGCTAAACTCTAAAAAAAGCACACAAATGTTGGAATTACAATTCTTGAGTTGATTGAAAGCTTCTAGACCAAGGCTGTGTTTATAGCCTTGGTCGGGGCGCCCCGAAGTGTTCCGAGCACCCTGGGCGATAAAACTTTATCCCCAACGCACAGATCTCGGTTTGACCGAGATTTGGATAAAGGTTTTGATGAATGACAAGTGGATTAAAGTTAGAGTATTTTATAATCTAATTCCTTATCAAGTGTGCAGGAGTTGATGGATCTAAGGGACCTGACACCAGGCTGAAATTCAGCTAGGTCCACAGGACCCAATAGCTGGTGGAATGCCCAGATAGATCTGCTGGGCCTGATATCTGGCAGGAAGTCTGGTTGGGTCTGCAAGACCTGACAACCGACCGAAGTCCAACTGGGTCTGCGGACATGATAACTGGTGAGAAGACCTGGTGGGTCAAAGGCAAGTCAAGCGACTGCAAGTAGTAAGTGAAGGTAAGAAACTAGAGGAGAGATCCAGTGATGATGCATTTTCGATTGGGGGAACTATATGCGTCGGTCTGAATAACTGATAACCATGATTTTACTATATTATTATGATTCATTTATGCATGGCTTTGATGTTGGTTTCCTAGTTTAAATCATAGTTACATTACATTTTGTGCATTGTGTATATTTTTTGACCTAATTATAAATTATCTTATTTTTGGTATTATTTGATGCTAATATTTGATTCTTATTTTGTAGGCATCAAAGGATATTAGATTTGGATCTATTTGGACCGAAATTGGGCTCAAATCGGAGTTCAAACGAGAAGATCAAGCTTTGAAGCATTATGGGCCGTTTATCAAGAATAGGAGAGATCTGTACCATCCGTTGAAGATCTGGCCGATCCAACCTAATGGGGAGCAGATCTGAGCCATTGACGAAGATCCAGAAGTTTTTATGCAGATCTGAGTTCATCTAGCTATTGATCCAGCCCGACTTAATCTGGACCGTTCAATGAAGACTGGGCCGATCTGGGCCATCCAGTGATGATCTGATCGATCCGACCTACGGGAGGGTAGATCCAGACCCTAGACCAACATCAGTACCTTCAGATCAGATTTTGGATGACTTTGCACCGTTGATTTAGCCCAGAATCATCTCAGCCGTCCCTTTCAGATCCAGATCTGATTTAAATCTGAGAAGCTACAGTGAGCTTCTTCGTCGATCTCTTCCTCCACACAGCTTCGCGTCCCGCAGCATCTCTGAGATTTCGGCCCCTTTCTCTTCTCCAATCAATTTCCCGAGCTTCAACCTTGGTGGAGAGCTCCTCGGCGGCGTCATCCCGATCATCTGGAGCCTCTGGCAGGTGTTCCCTCCGGCGAATTCTGCACTTCTCGATACCTCTGTTCCAGCGCCAATTTGGAGGTGGTCTTCCAATCGGCGACTCCGATTCCCATCAGCAACATTTGGAGGTGGTCTTCCGGTGTTCCTGATCTTCATCCGACATCACACCACTATCCACAGCGTCATTCCAGATTCAGAGTTTGGAGGTTGCAGAAATCCAGATTTTCGGCCATTATTGGGTTTAGGGTTGTTTTCAGCGTGCCGGGGGTGGTCCGTCGGCACTGTTGAGCACTCCTTGAACTGAGACGCAGTTGAGATGCTCCACTGAGGTCCAGAGTTGGGTGGTCTCAACTTTGGCACTCTTGTGTGACGGCAAGAGAGTGAAACTTGTGAGATTGGTTGTGAGTTGGATCGGTTAGGGTTTATTTCATTTTTGTTACTGTTTTTATTATCTTAGAACAGATTCATTTGAAGGTTGTTATGTTTTTAGCAAGTCATTTAGAATTTCATTACCTTGTTGTAGTTTAATTTGAGTTTAATTTGTTCTTGTTAATTGTTAGGTTGTTAAGTTTAAACTAGGGTTTTAATTGGTGCTGTAGATCATATTTAATTACGTTTCGTTATTTTATATTTAGTTTAAGTGTGTTGATGGTTTAATTATAATGTAGGGTGACAATGCATTATGGTTTGATCATTGACACATAGTTAGGTTTCATTTATGCATTAGATAATTTCGTATTCGCTATGCTTTTCATTTATTCAGTTTAGATTCAAAGCATCAATCCCCCATTTTCATATTAAAAACCCCAAAAATAGGAATAAAATACGATCCTAGATTACATATCATCGTTGGTTCCTCGAGAGCGATCCTGGGCTCGTTACTACGACATTATTGTTTAATTAAGGGGTTCAGTGGAATATACATTATTAATTTGATTAGCGGGTGTGACAGATTCAGCTACATCAAATTTTGGCGCCGTTGCCGAGGAAATTGTAATATGCAATGTTTAGTAATTTTAGGATTATTGTTTTGATTGCTTTCATGATTATATATTCATGTGTTGATTTTATTTGTTCCTGAGTCTTCTGATTTTATTTGCTAGTGTTTCAGTGTAAGAACAGGAAATTTATTTGACCATGGATCCATATCAGCATTTTGGAGATTGGAGGGAGAGCTATTTTTATCAGCCTCAGACTCAGTTCTATCAGTCCTACCTACCTATGGAGCAGCGGAATAGGTATGAGGATGCACAAGAATAAATTGAAGAATCAATGTGGAAATGCAATGAAGTTATGCAACAAATGAGAGAGCATCAAGAGCAACAATTTGTAAGGATATAGAATATTCAGAGTCAGTTAGATCAGATTGCATCATCCATCAACCAGTTACAAAAACAAAGAGCCAGTGAGGAGATGGATTGTGGAACTCTTGTCAGGCCTGACACTGCATCCACTTCTTCACTAGATTCTTTAAGTACTTTTTATTGTGATGATGATGTAGTTGTTCAAATTTCTGATTCTACTAATGTTGTTGCTTTAGATGATGTAAATGATACAGGTTTTGATGTTGAAGATAATTTATGTATAGGGGAATGCTTACTGGAAGCATTACCTCAAAAATCACCAAGAATGGAGGATGCAAGTGTAGGGACTTGTGCTATGGAGCCAAGCACCCAAGGATCACCACATGAAGTTCTACATTCACCAGAACCAGAGCCTGAGCATTTAGTATATGATGAGGAGGTAATAAACATCATTCTAGAACCTTTAGGTACCTTTCAACACGATAAGGTAAGCATTGTTTGTGATACATCAGAAAATTTCATAGAAGTACCATTTATTAATTTTATTAGTTGTGATTCATTTCTTGAAATATCTTTTACCCACACTAATATTCTCCTATTTTCTTTTTACCCCACATGTGTGTGGGAGGTATTTTCTTTTATTGATGTTGTAGGAGAACACAAGCTCCCGGAGTGGGTGCTAAAACTGAACCGATTAAGACCTCCGGAAAGAATTATGAAAGGAAAAATGAGTAATAAGACGAATTTGTGTGGAACTATGATTACTCCACTTCCGGGGTGAATTCTACTTCTAAACCTTCTTCAACCACCAGGAAATGAAAGGGGAGTTGGTTTCAATTTTGTTTTCTCTTGCATTTTAATTCATGCTTTGTGTTTAGTTTTTCTCTAATAAATTCGTTATACGTTTCTTTAGTTTTATACTTTGCATTTTGCAGTTTACTTTCACACTTTGCATTTTGTTTAGCATACATAGCAATTTCGATTTGAATAAAAGTCTCCATGAATTGTTTAGTGATACTTTTAAGATGGTAAAAGTCTCTTAAATTTGATCATCAATTTTAGGTCACTTGGCATGATTGGATGCTTTTCTTACATGATATTGGTTAAAATGGTAGTGGATTCCAACTTGATCAATTGAGCTTGATTGCATAATATTACCTAGTGAGGTCCACTTTAAGCCTAAACACTATTATTTTCTTTGTGTGTCATGCACTCATAGCAATTGAAACTCTAGAACTTGCTTAGTTTCTTTTCAAAGTCACAATAGCATATGTATGCATGGAAAAGAAGGATATTTGTCATTTTTTGTTCTATCATATTTTCCATTTCTTTCTCCACAATTTTCTTGAAACATTTTCATCTAGCATTCTAATTCTTGATTCCCTTTGCTTGTCATTATTTTGTTGAGGGTTTTGGTTGACTATCTTGATGAGTTAGATTGTTTGATGATGGCCAATATTTTAAGTGTGGGGAAGGATTGGATACATTTGAAGATGTTGAAGGTTTTGGATGACTTCATGAGAATTGACTTTTGATTTTCGAGCATGACATGGAGTGAGTCTATTGATAGGCACATTTTAATGAACATGTGTAGCTGTTGGGAAGAAATTTTGAAGTGATTCACTGCATGTTAAAGAATGGTTAGTTGCTGGATGAGGGCATACTGTTGTGCAGTTATGGAATGGAAGCAAATTACTTGGAATGAATTGCTGAAAGATGTTGTCTGCTATCTTTTCAGCAATTTGCTTTGCTGAATATTGTTTTTCTGAAGGTGTCAAATTACAGGAATTCTGAAGCTGCAGAAACTTTCTAATTGATATTATAAGCTGAAACAAGATGGATTTCAAGTTATAAAATGATACTTCATTCAAAGATTGCTGCAAAAATAGAAAGGATATCAAAATCTGTGCAGAACAAAAAGTCAAATGTATTTAATATGAAGAATCTGTGCAGAGAAAAAAAAATGAAGACCTGGAATTCGGTATCAAAGTGTATCAAAAGTCATATGCAACATTTTAATGACTGAAACATTCAAGGGAAGACTTGCAAGATGTAAAAACAAATGGTATTTCAGACTTTTCATGACCATGCTGAACTCTAGAATCGAAATGAAGAATTTCAAAACATTTTCTGTGCATAAAAAAAAAAAACAATGGCTGTCTGGAAATTGGATGAAGGGCTAATGCTAAATGCAGGAATGAATCAAAATGCAACATCTTATGACTACGAAGCCTTATCTAAGCTTGGGAAAAAAAAAACCAGAGAATGCTTCACAACAGAAATGTAGTATGCAGTAAGTTGCAGCAGTGAGAATAGCACTAGACATGACTGAGTACTGAAATTGTTGTTGCTGTGAAAGTTGAATGCTGAAGTTTTTGTACCAAGCTTTTGATCAGTGAAGGTCCAATCTCAGTCGTGCTAGAAGTTGCAGAGATTAAATCATGTAGACACTTTTGACACAAATTCTGAATCTGGGTTTTCTGAAATTGATATTTCTGGAAATACAGAATTTCAGCTCTGAAAACTGTGAATGCAGAACTGAAGAAAAGAAAATCAATTCTGAATTTTTGTTGCTGGAACAGAATGCATTTCTTGAGCTGCTGATGCTAATTCTGATTAACCTGGTTTTCAATTGAAGTTCCAATCATTCTATTGCTAAATGAGACCACTGTATGAGATGAAATTTTCATAATTCCAGCTGGAATTGCTGCAACTCTTGAATCCTGAAACTTAAGTCCAAAAGATCATAATGTAAAGGCTGATAAGAGTTGAACCTTACATCGAATTGGGCAGAAATGCTGCTACCAATACAACAGGACTCTCAATTATGATGTGAACTGGGAGCTGCAAATTTTCGAAGTCCTGCTGATTTCTGAACCAAATTTCAGCAACCAGTTTATCTGTAAGAGCTGTATTTGCTTTAACAGCACATGCCAAATTCTATGGTAAATTTTGAACAAAGACAACCGCAAGATGAGCTTACATCATTTCAGAAAAATCGAATCTCTTAAACTTGAAACTAGAAACTGAATTTCTGAAACTTTCTAGCAGCCTTAATTTTGATGTTTGGATTTATGAACTAAAATCAAAATTTCTGAATTCAAGTTGATTGTTATTTGATGCTCTTCCCCTTTCAAGTCTTTAGTGTGCAAAAATTTGAGGCTGTAAGGAATCAAAATGCTGATATTAAACCTGGAAAAAAAAAACCTGCTGGAATCAAAATGCTGGATAGTTTTGAAGCTAGAAACTTAGTATTCAGTTTCTGAGTTTTCAGAAACCGAATCTAATTCCTATTGAAATTCTCAAGTGAAGGCCAGTGAAGTTGAGTCTAATTTCATGGATTTTGATGTGCAGTATGTGCCAATTTCCCCTTGCAGAATTTTCTATTCAATGGAAGGATCAAGAAAAGCTAGGTGTATGTAATATGAATGCATTTATAAGCTGTTGGACACACAGAATTTAGAAACTTGCAGAAATCTACAGAAAGGAAAAATCTGCAAGAATGAATTTGAAGATGATGTTCAAGAAAGCTTAGTTCTGTAATGTCAGATTGAAGTCTATCAAGTCCATGAAGCTGTTCCAGATAGTATCAAAGACGTTGAAAAGGAAGAAGGAAACAATTGCGAGGATTTGATATTGAATTTTGATATGCAGAATGAAGAAAGTTGTAAGCTGCAGTAGAGAATGTGCAAATTGTGCCAATCTTTCAACCAAATTTTCTAATCAGGAATAAGGCTGCAAGAAATCGAAGTGATGATACTTGACCTGGCATTCTCTTGAAGAAACTGAAGTTTGAAACCATGAATTTTCGAAGCTGCAAACTCTTGAATTCTTGCTGAATTTGATTGCTGAATTGTAACATCTTTGAGGAATCTTCATAAAGAAACTGAAATGGATGTATCAGATTGGTATGTTGAGTGTCAAACTTAAGTTTTATCTTGCCGTTACACTAAAGCTGATCAAGACTTAAACTGGAATTTAGTGTTATTATCAGAGGTTGAGGTTGGGTAGCAGTAAGTGTATAAGAAATGCATTTCTTTGGTCAGTTGAGCAGCTTAAATCTCATTGATTTAGATATCTGCAACTTTAAAACCATAGGAAGCTGATTTATAGCTTGAGTTGGTCTCATTGTGAGTTTAAATTCTGAAATTTTTAAGAAGAAAAAAAAACACAAAGGAAAGAGATGCTGAAGTGGCAGAAATGGACTGGATAATGTGTATCATTTACAGAGTGCTAAGCTTCTTGTGCATTTCTCGAATTAGTGATAGATTCCATTCTTGTTTATTCATTGACAAATGGTGTTTCCAATGTCCAAGTGTTTCACAGATTTGATTTTGAATTATAAAATCTGATTCGAGTTCTAAATTTCTGGAGTTTAACTGCAGAAATTCTGGATTCTGTAATTTCATTGAAACTGATCCAGTGAATATTTCTGAATTGCAGCATCATTATTGGTCCAGTTGTATTTTCATCAGAACATATGAATACAATTTTGTGCTAGGTTTCAAGAAACAGCTGAGCTTAAGTCCTTTAATTTGCTGTATTTTTAGAGGTTGCTGTGAATAGAGTTTTGAGCAACTAATTGTAGTCAAGAATTCACGCAAGCTATATAAGAAGAGAAGTTAACTATAGTGTTTGTAGAATGTCCATTTATGTTCAGAGATGGACAAAGCTGTGGGATTTGAAAGAGCAGGATGTTAGGCAGTGTAGCAGAGGCTGCAACAGAATGCAGTACCAAAATAGATTTCTGAATTGAATTAGAAACTTGCAAGGAGGAACTCATGTTTAGAAGCTTTCTTGCAGCTGTTGGAGGCATCATAACAATTCAGGACAGCAAGCAAGATCTCAACATGCTGCAAAGGGAACCAGAAAATCCAATTCTTGAGCTTGCTGGAACTGTAAAATGCAAACATTTGCTGATTTTTGGAATTGGCCAGCTACATTCAGTGAGTTGAAATTCTTTGAAAAAGATTCGAATGGATTGTTTTTCGAAGGTAGGATTGATTATGAGTGGATATGAAGAGTATTCTGAAATGCTGGGATTATTGATATTGAATTGAAGTGCTATATTTCCAGAATTCTGAATCCAGATTCACCAAAATCTGAACAAGTGCAGAATTTGAGATGTAATCTTTGAAATTGTTTTGTTGAGATACATTGTTGTGGGCCAGGGAATAGCTTCAAATTTTTGAAATCTTTGAATTTCAAGGAAAACAGAACAGAAAAATATGATTTCTGAATGGCTGCAGTTTTGTGAATTCTGCAGAAATGAAACCTGTAATTGAGTTAACGAAGATGAAACAATTCAGATTTGCAATTCTGGAAAACTTGAGTTTCTGAAGCTTAAACTTCAAACTATTTCGATTGGATTGGAGATGAATTCTGGTGTGATCTTGAATCAGTTTCTTAAGCTCACTGGAACTGCATATTGTCGAAATTGTGATTTGGCCAGCTGCATTACAGTTGCTAGTTGTATAGTTAGTTTCTGCAATCACGTACAATGATTTGTATGAAGAAACCAGAGCATAATGATTTAAGTGCAGAAGTAGATTTGCTAGAATTGTGTACAATCAGCAGGACCAGAAATGCACAGAAATGCAGAAATGCAGAATCTACAGACAAAAGAAAAAAAAACAGTGGCTAGAGGTATAAACTTGGATTGGATATGTTCTATTGTCCGAGACGACCAACATTTTAAGTGTGGGGGAGGGAGCTCTTCTCTATAAGATGATTGCGATTTAAGATTGTTTAGATTGCAAAGTGCTGGAAATGAAGTAAAAAAAAAAAAAAACAGTGAAGAAGAGAAGAGAAAAATGGCACATCCAAAGAGTACATCAATAGAGTATCAAGATTCTTTGTTTGCCATCAAATTGAAGGGGAGGTTAGCTTGATACTTTGAATTGGTTAAAACAAATGGTATTCATCTCTTTTCACATCAAAATGGTCAACTCATCAAGTAAATTCCTTCCATACTCTCATTCTCTTCATTGATGCCTTTTCTTTTGCTACTACATCTACTTTCATTGTTCTTTTTGCTTCCATTTCAATTCTTATTGATAAATCCTTTTGATTCATGTATGCTATGTTTATAGTGGTGGAGAATTAGAAAATAAGCAAGCTTATGGTAGTAAAATGTTGTGAGTTGCATTGAGTGAGCTCCACTTATACATATGTTTGAGTGTGAGAGATAGATTAGGTAAATTCTTTATGAGATGCAACTTGCTTAATTTTTCAATTGGATTGAAACTACCATACCTACTGATTATTGTTTGAATGGTATGCATGATTGTTTGTGATCTTTAGATGGTCTTACTTAAATTCTTTTTACTATCTTCTAGGTATTGCTAGGAAATTTTCTATGGAGATGATTTTTAGTTTTCTTTACTTTCACGGGACGTTCAAAACTAAGTGTGAGGGATTTGATAATCATGATTTTACTGTATTATTATGATTCATTTATGCATGGCTTTGATGTTGGTTTCCTAGTTTAAATCATGGTTACATTACATTTTGTGCATTGTGTGTATTTTTTGACCTAATTGCAAATTATCTTATTTTTGGTATTATTTGATGCTAATATTTGATTCTTATTTTGTAGGCATCAAAGGATATTAGATTTGGATCTATTTGGACCGAAATTAGGCTCAAATCGGAGTTCAAACGAGAAGATCAAGCTTTGAAGCATTATGGGCCGTTTATCAAGAATAGGAGAGATCTGTACCATCCGTTGAAGATCTGGCCGATCCAACCTAATGGGGAGCAGATCTGAGCCATTGACGAAGATCCAAAAGTTTTTATGGAGATCTGAGTTCATCTAGCTATTGATCCAGCCCGACTTAATCTGGACCGTTCAATGAAGACTGGGCCGATCTGGGCCATCCAGTGATGATCTGATCGATCCGACCTACGGGAGGGTAGATCCAGACTCTAGACCAACATCTGTACCTTCAGATCAGATTTTGGATGACTTTGCACCGTTGATTTAGCCCGGAATCATCTCAGCCGTCCCTTTCAGATCCAGATCTGATTTAAATCTGAGAAGCTACAGTGAGCTTCTTCGTCGATCTCTTCCTCTGCACAGCTTCGCGTCCCGCAGCATCTCTGAGATTTCGGCCCCTTTCTCTTCTCCAATCAATTTCCCGAGCTTCAACCTTGGTGGAGAGCTCCTCGGCGGCGTCATCCCGATCATCTGGAGCCTCTGGCAAGTGTTCCCTACGGCGAATTCTGCACTTCTCGATACCTCTGTTCCAGCGCCGATTTGGAGGTGGTCTTCCAATCGGCGACTCCGATTCCCATCAGCAACATTTGGAGGTGGTCTTCCGGTGTTCCTGATCTTCATCCGACATCACACCACTATCCACAGCGTCATTCCAGATTCAGAGTTTGGAGGTTGCAGAAATCCAGATTTTCGGCCATTATTGGGTTTAGGGTTGTTTTCAGCGTGCCGGGAGTGGTCCGTCGGCACTGTTGAGCACTCCTTGAACTGAGACGCAGCTGAGATGCTCCACTGAGGTCCAGAGTTGGGTGGTCTCGACTTTGGCACTCTTGTGTGACGGCAAGAGAGTGAAACTTGTGAGATTGGTTGTGAGTTGGATCGGTTAGGGTTTATTTCATTTTTGTTACTGTTTTTATTATCTTAGAACAGATTCATTTGAAGGTTGTTATGTTTTTAGCAAGTCATTTAGAATTTCATTACCTTGTTGTAGTTTAATTTGAGTTTAATTTGTTCTTGTTAATTGTTAGGTTGTTAAGTTTAAGCTAGGGTTTTAATTGGTGCTGTAGATCAGATTTAATTACGTTTCGTTATTTCATATTTAGTTTAAGTGTGTTGATGGTTTAATTATAATGTAGGGTGACAATGCATTATGGTTTGCTCATTGACACATAGTTAGGTTTCATTTATGCATTAGATAATTTCATATTCGCTATGCTTTTCATTTATTCAGTTTAGATTCAAAGCATCAATCCCCCATTTTCATATTAAAACCCCAAAAATAGGAATAAAATACGATCTTAGATTACATATCATCGTTGGTTCCTCGAGAGCGATCCTGGGCTCGTTACTACGACATTATTGTTTAATTAAGGGGTTCAGTGGAAAATACATTTGTACAATTTGATTAGTGGATGTGACAGATTCGCCTTACCAATAACTCATCATTGATCTAACCATTTCCATAAGAGTCATATTCCTTCTTTCTGCCACACCATTCTGTTGGGGTGTACCAAGTGCCGACAGTTGGAATTGAATCACAGTCTCTGATAAGTAACTCCTAAACTATCATAAGAGGTACTTTCTACCACGATCAGACCATAGTGTCTTGATACTTTTACCATGACGTTTCTCCATATCAGCCTTGTACTCTTTGAACTTATCAAAGCACTTAGACTTGCGGCGTATCAAGTAAAAGTACTCATATCTCGAATAGTCATCTATAAAAGAGACGAAATATTTAAAATCACCTCTTGCCTGGATAGTCATAGGTATAAATCAGAATGAATCAATTCCAACACATCTTTGGCTCTATACCCCTTGGCCTTAAAAGGTCTCTTGGTCATTTTCCCTTCCAAGCAAGACTCGCAGGTTTGTAAAATTTTCCACTACCAATGAACCCAAAAGTCCATCGGCTATAACCTTTGAATCCTACTCAAGTTAATATGACCTAGCTTTAGATGCCAAAGATATGTTTGGTTCATTTCTGAAGGTTGTTTTCTCTTATTAGAATTAGAAGATGTGTTATTAATTTTCATTTGTTGCATCGTGGGAGTTATTGAATTTAGAGTATATAAATTGTCAACCAATGTACCAGAACAGATAACTTCCCTATTTTTCTTGATAACAACTTTGTTATCAAAATAGACAGAATATCCATCCTTGAATAGTTTAGAAACTGAAATCAAGTTATTTTTAAAACTTGGTACGTAAAGATAATTTCTCAAAATCAATATTTTATTCCTATAAACATCTCCCACTGCAACAGCTGCTACTTTTGTAGTAGTGCCCATGTAGACGGTGATTTAGTCGTCGGGTTTCCTAGAACCCCTGCAATGAATTGCAGACATAATCAGTAGCTCCCGTATCTACACACTAGGTACCGATAGATAACATCACTAAACATGTTTCAACAACAAATGAAATAGAATACACATTTATTGTTCTCATTTCTGAGAGGACAGTCCACCTTAGTATCCAAGTTTTGTTTCCAATCATTATAATTGAGACTAGTAAGTCTATTCTCTAATATAACAACTAGGGAATTGAAAATCATTTGAAATCCAAAGAATCACAAAATATTTAGTCAAGACCAACACCTCAAAACCGTATACAAATTCAAACATTTGTAAGAGAATGTTTTATCTATTAATTTTATTATCTTGTCAACCTAACTTTATGACAAATAAAATTAATAGTTGGTATGTCTTTGATCAAATATTTGGTCAAAACTTTAGAATTTAAAATAATATTGATTCCTCAAACAATATCATTTAAATTCACCAACACCTCAAACACTGTAAATTTTGTATGCTACAATAGTGTGGACATATACAAAGTCAAACATTTATAAGAGGAGGGTTTTACCCATTAATTATCTTGTCAACCTTAAATTACCTCAAACATCGTGAATTTTGTATACCACGATAGTGTGGACGTATACAAATTCAATCATTTGTAAGAGGACGTTTTACCCATTAATTTTATTTTGTCAACCTAACTGATCCTGTGGCAAGACCGGGGGGCCCTCATAAGGGAAAGTCCGACAACACGTGGAGATCGGTAGTCAATGGGGGGGGGGGGGGGGCAACCCCCTGTGCTCGAGGAGCGGGCAGGACATGCCGAGCACCAGGCAATAGCCCTTACCTGAAAGGACAACCATCTGACCGGGCGCCAAGGAAGGAAGGAGCATAGAGCCGAGTGGATAATCCGTTCGGCCGCGAGACAACGCACGAATTAAGGGCGAGCCGTTTGCCCGCTCGGCCAGGGTCTCACGCGATACGAGCCGAGCGGAAGGACGACCCTCAGTCTTCCCGGACGGGCGACCACCTACGTCGGACTAAAGACGAGCACTCTGGCCGAGCGGCTGGATGGTCGATCCGAGAAGAGGAAGTCAAAGAGTAGGGGACAGTGTGGACGTCATCTCAGTAACCCCTGTTGCTGACAACAGGCATGTTCGAAGACTAAACCATACGCAGTATGGTGCGATCGAATATTCTGCTGTCCCATCAAGGAGACGCTCAGACTGTAGCGGCATGAAGTCAAACATGCTCTTCTGACAAGCCCATGCTGCGGTATGGGGTATGACACGTGTACACCTCGGGTTGTGTGCACCAAGCTCCCGTGGCTCTATATAAACGCCATCAGACTTCATCGGAGGTATGCAATCTAAAATCCCTGGAGCCACCTTCTTGCCATTCATTTTCTGACTTGAGCGTCGGAGGGTCGTCGCCGGGAACCCCTTCCCGGCCCGACTTCTTTGTAGGATCGCCGGAAGTCCGCACCAGCAGTCGAAGACCCACGTCAGCAACCGGAGAGCGCCACGTGCCCAACGTCCGTTGATTCATCTTTCAGACAGGATCAATTTGGCGCCGTCTGTGGGAACGCTCCTGCATCCGAACGGAAGCAATGGATGAGGCTAGACGACAGCACACGGTGACGCTTTCCACGGAGGAACTCGACGCTCTAATTGAGTTCAGAGCCGCTAAGCTTATAGAACAAAAACAGAAGGCACCAGCCGAGCGGCCTGAGCAGCAAGCCACATCAGCATCAGGTGGCCGAGCGGAAGTACCACAGGCCACAGTTCCCTTCCATCGAGCTCTCTTCCGCACTCCTCCTGAAGTCGCAGCAGCTAATCGCGATAGAGGCTCTTCGTCAGATGAAGTACCAATGCGGGATAACAGAAAAGGCAAAGCCCCCCGAGCGGACGCCTCGCCCGAGCGGGTCAATCGTCAGTTCTCAGAGGCCATCTTGAAGGACCCTCTGCCAATGCACTATGTGCCCCCGACGATCGGTGAATACAATGGAACCACCGACCCGGACGATCACTTGGGTAAATTTGACAATACGGCTACCCTTCACCAATATACAGATGGGGTGAAGTGTCGAGTTTTTCTGACCACCCTCTCTGGATCGACTCAACGGTGGTTTCGGAGGCTGCCGGACGGATCCATTACAAGCTTTAAAGACTTCCGTACGGCCTTTCTCCACCATTTCGCCAGTAGTCGGCGCTACCAGAAGACTAGCGTGAGCCTCTTCGCCATCAAACAAGAGCCTAGGGAGCTGCTCAGGGCTTATATCCAACGATTTAACCAGGTGGCCATGGACATTCCAACGGCCACCTCAGAGACAATGATGAATGCGTTTACACAAGGCCTCGTGGACGGGGATTTCTTCAGCTCGCTCATTCGGAAGCCACCCCGGGACTATGATCATATGCTACACCGGGCCAATGAATACATCAACGTGGAAGAAGCCCAAGCGGCCCGAAGAAAAAAACTCCCGCTGAACGGACTCCCCATGCCGAGCGGAAGCCGCATACCGCTAATCAGCCACCCAGAGGACCGCGGGCCGAAGCAATTCGTTCTCATCCAAGACCTCATGTCCAAGAAGTAGCAACTGAGCGGCCCAGGACAAAGAAGAAATGGACTCCCATGTTCTGCTCATTCCATCGCACGGACACGCATAACACCCGAGATTGTCGGAGTCTTCCCTTGATTGCTCATCCCTTTCCTCGGAGTGGCGGCCACAGATCACCATCGTCTGACAGACGACAGAGGCCCCGTGTGTTGGGATCTTAGATGGCTAGAGGGGGGGTGAATAGCCTCTTAAAAACAAAAACAAAATTTCTACACAGAGATTTGTTAGCACAGCGGAAATAATCAAAACAAACACTTATGCAAAGAAGAAAACACACCACCACTAACACAATGATGTACGAGGTTCGGGGATAACTTGCCCCTACTCCTCGGCGTGTCCGTAAGGTGGACGATCCCTTGATCTTTCGGTAGATCAACCCCCGGACAGATTCCGGCTAAGTATTTCTCCTTCTCGGTGGAGAAACCTCCCACAAAGTCTCAAAACAGATTTAGAATGAAGCACAAGACTTAGACTTACAGAATTTTGTGGCTACAATGAATGCACAATCAACTTACAGCCACAATGAATGCAGAGAGTGAAGAAGAAGTAGATTCACAGCCAAGAGCTTCACAGAACACCCTTGCTTGAACGTCGACAGAGAGTTTGCTACCAAAGAAAGAATTCTTCCCAAACCTCTCTTCTACCTCCTTCTTATTTCTCTGCTCTCTTGCTGTCTTCAGCTAGAGCCAAACCACTGCATCGAATCACGTCAACCAGTAGCGTATCACTGTCGCCGAACCAGGCGTCGCCAATCACGCTTCTTCCCCATCTGATTATCTGAGCTCACACCAATACCATCCTTGGTCTTCACTGGTGTCTCTGAGCTCGAACCAATAAGGAAGAGTCAAGCTGATTGCAGCCAGTGAGCCAACTGAACAAGCCAGTGAACGTTGACGCTTCTTTTGCACAATTTGCAGCGATAACCAGTGGAAAAACCATTTTGTTTTATTCCTTTGATAGTCATTGATTTGAATTCAAGCATCACCATGGTACCTGCAACCTGTTACTCAAAAAGCTCACAAGCAGATGTTAGATCAGACGCATCAGAAACGAATCAGAAATCAGCAGAAACTGACAGTGTGTGCAGACAGTGTGGTGGATCGGTCAGCGGACCGATCCACACCTTTGGATTGATGTCTGATCGGTCGTGAGGACCGATCAGGGATTAATGAGTGTGGTTCCTTGCACTCCTGAGATCGTCACCTGATCGGTCTCAAGACCGATCAGGATATGACCTGATCGGTCCTACAGACCGATCAGGGTTCATATGGATCGGTCCACGGACCGATCCACTGCCTTTTTCCTTCTCGCGACATCATCTCCTGATCGGTCTACAGACCGATCAGATTACACTAAGTAGGCTACTGAGTGTTTCCTGATCGGTCTACAGACCGATCAGATTACACTCAGTGTGCTACTGAGTGTTTCCTGATCGGTCGCCAGACCAATCAGCAAACATAGTTTCACCAGATCGGTCTGTGCACCGATCAAGCAATCAAAATCCCACTGGATCAGTCTGTTGACCGATCCAACGCCCATGTGATATTAGGATTGGTCTTGAGAACGAGCTACCGAGCCCTCTCTAACCTAGTCCGGAGAACGAGCTACCGAGCCCTCTCCGACTTCGTCCGGTCCAGAGAACGAGCTACCGAGCCCTCTCTGACCACTCCGTGCCAAGTCTCCATACTTGGACTTTTCCCATGCCAAGCTCCCTGCTTTGACTTTTCACCAGATGTCTGGTCAACCTTGACCCATCTGGATTTCCCTTGCCTGACTTCACTCACCAGGACTTTCCCTCCCAACGGATCAACCTCGATCAGTAGTCAGTCTGAGTTTGATTAATATCTGATACAAACTTAAATCAGTGTCAACATCAAAACAACAGCCAGGTCAGACTGTATCAACACCGTGAAGCCGAGCGGACAATACCCGATAGGTGGCAAAGGCAGACTCCTGAGCGGCAGCATACACAGAGACGTGAAGACAATCCCCGAATGTCTAGGGAGCAACCCAGATCGTCCACCCGGGAGGAAGAGAATAGAAACAACACTTCCCGGGGCGAGATCAACATCATAGTTGGTGGGCCGACCGGAGGAGACTCCAACCGAGCAAGGAAGGCGAGCGTCCGGCAGCTCCAGATCCATGCAGTCGGCTGCAGCCAAGAGCGGGCGAGCGGACCCGAAATCAGTTTCGGGCCCGGGGACTTGGAAGGAGTTGAAGTGCCCCATGACGACGCTCTGATCATCAAAGCATTAATAGCCAATTACACTATTCACCGCATTTTTATTGACACAGGAAGCTCGGTCAACATTATATTCAAAAAGGCGTTCGATCAACTACAAATTGATCGGGCCGAGCTCCTGCCCATGACAACCCCCCTCTATGGGTTTACGGGCAATGAAGTCCTGCCGGTCGGACAAATCCGGCTGGCTATCTCGATGGGAGAGGAGCCGCTCAGGAGGACGCGGACAGCAAACTTCGTGGTGGTCGACTCTCCCTGTCATACAACGTCATTTTGGGACGACCGGCGCTCAGCGAGTTCCGAGCGGCTGTCTCCACTTTCCACCAGAAGATTAAGTTCCCTGTCGAGGACAAAGTGGGAGAAGTACGAGGAGATCAACTAGCAGCTCGACGATGCTACGTCGAGATGGTCCGAGCAAAAGCCAATTCCGCTTGGAAGTCGCCACGGATCGAGGTGAACGCTATAATTGAAAAGCCTCCTCTCTAGTTTATGAAGAAAAAGAGGAAGTGCAAATTCACTCGACCCGAGCGGAGGCCACAACGTTCGTTGCGTCCGACCTGGAGGCAGGCCAGAAACAGGAAGTGATCAAATGCCTCCGGAGAAACTGTGATGTCTTCGTCTGGTCGACACACGAGCTGCCCGGAATTTCGTCGAGCATAGCGCAGCACGAGCTACATGTCCAACCGGACGCTCGACCGGTGAAGCAGAGAAAAAGGGATTTCAGCGCCGAACAGAATGTCATCATCCGGGCGGAAGTTGAGAAGCTTTTGGAGGCCGGCCATATACGCGAGGTTCAGTTCCCGAGCTGGCTGGCGAACGTAGTATTAGTCTCCAAGCCGAGCAACAAGTGGAGAGTGTGCATAGATTTTCGGGATCTCAACAAAGCTTGCCCGAAAGACTTTTATCCTCTGCCGCGGATCGATCAACTGGTGGACTCCACCGCAGGCTGCGAGCTGATATGTATGCTCGACGCTTACCAAGGCTATCATCAAGTGCCGCTCACCCTTGAAGATCAAGAAAAAGTCAGCTTCGTTACAACCGACAGCACCTATTGCTATAATGTGATGTCGTTCGGATTGAAGAACGCGGGAGCCACATATCAGCGTCTGATGAACAAAGTGTTCAAGGAGCAGATCGGGCGAAATCTGGAAGTTTATACGTGGACGACATTCTTATCAAGTCCGTCCGAGCGGCTGATCTCTTCGAAGACATGGAGGAAACTTTCCGAACGCTACGAAAATATGGAGTCAAGCTAAACCCCCAGAAGTGTCTGTTCGGAGTAAAAGGAGGGCGTTTCTTGGGTTACATAGTGACCGAGCGGGGTATCGAAGCAAATCCCAGCAAGGTGAAAGCTCTACAAGATATGCCGCCTCCAAGAAATCTGAGGGAAGTGCAGCGTTTGACCGGTCGGATAACTGCTTTGTCCAGATTCATCTCCAAGACCGCCGACCGGAGCCTGCCCTTTTTCAAAATATTGCGCAAGGCCACTAAATTTCACTGGGACGAAGAATGCGATCGGGCGTTCAAAGAACTGAAGGCATATCTGAATTCTCTGCCTGTGCTAGCCAAGCCAGCCGTAGGTGAGCCTCTTTGTATCTATTTATCTTCAAATGAGCAAGCAGTCGGCTCGGCATTAGTGAGGGCGAGCGGAGAAGAGCCTGTATATTTTCTGAGCCATATTTTAAAAGATGTTGAATCTCGCTACACTGGGCTCGAGAAGTTGGCCTTCGCTCTGGTCCTCTCGCTCGGCGCCTTCGTCCATACTTCCTGGCGCATACCATCATTGTCAAAACTAATAGCCCGCTCGGACGAGTATTATTGAATCCAGAAGCGTCCGGACGGCTTATTAAGTGGACAACGAAGTTGAGTGAATTCGACATTCAATATCAACCCCGCTCGGCAGTGAAAGCGCAGTCCTTAGCAGATTTTGTGACTGAGGTGCAGAATCCAGAGCCGGAAGCTATGTGGAAAATATTTGTGGACGGATCGTCCACTCGGCTTGGAAACGGGATTGGAGTACTGCTGCTCTCTCCCCAAGAAGAAAAGATGCACTTATCCGTCCGGCTGGATTATAGAGCTACAAACAATGAAGCTGAGTATGAAGCCCTCATAGCCTGCTTGCAGGCAGCTCGGCATGTTGGAGCCTGTCGGGTAACGCTCCATTCGGATTCGCAGCTGGCTGCTCAGCAACTTTCTAGTACTTTTGAGATTAACAACGCTCGGCTCAAACTCTACGCTGAAGCCTTCGAAAAGCTCAAAGCCAATTTCAGAGAAGTCATTATCCAGAAGATACCCCGAGCGGGAAACCAAGCGGCCGATGAGTTAGCCAAACTCGCAAGTTCAATAACGCCGGTCGCCATCTAGCAGCCAATTGAACGAGTATCTTTGGTGGCGCACGTCGACCGGATGGAGGGCCTCACGTTTCCAAGCAACTGGAGGACACCCATCATGGAGTTTATCCGCTCGGGAGCTACACCGTCCGATCGGGATGAAGCCCAGCTTCTAAGGAGGAGAGCCGGCCGGTTCACACTCATCGGCGATCAACTCTACAAGAAGGCTTTCTCCCGCCCACTTTTGAAATGCGTAAGTTGGGAAGACGCATCGTACATCCTTCAAGAAGTGCACCAAGGATCATGTGGAGGACATCCGGGCGGACGATCGCTGGCTAAGAAGATCCTGCTGGCCGGATACTTCTGGCCAACCTTACAAGAAGACGCCGCTCGGACCGTGGCGACGTGCCTCTCTTGCCAGAAGTATCACACTGTCTCCCACCGACCGGCAGAAGAAATGAAGGCATCCACAGTATCCTGCCCGTTCGATCAGTGGGGAAT
Source organism: Zingiber officinale (assembly GCF_018446385.1). Taxonomy (NCBI): domain Eukaryota; kingdom Viridiplantae; phylum Streptophyta; class Magnoliopsida; order Zingiberales; family Zingiberaceae; genus Zingiber; species Zingiber officinale. The sequence goes on from NC_055987.1 coordinate 128,048,129, forward strand.
GGATATCGTTGGTCCATTTCCTATGGCGACCGGGCAGCGGAAATTTCTACTGGTGGCAGTCGATTATTTTTCTAAGTGGGTGGAGGTCGAGCCGCTAGCCGAGATCACCGAGTAGATGGTCAAGAAGTTTATCTGGCAGCACATCATCTGTCGATTCGGCATCCCTCGTCGACTTATTTCCGACAACGGGCGACAATTCACAGGAAAGTTGCTCGAAGATTGGTGCAGAAGCTATGGCATCGAGCAGCACTTCACGTCCGTGGCATACCCCCAAAGCAATGGTCAAGCCGAAGTGGCCAATCGGGAAATTCTACGTATTCTGCGCGCTCGGCTCGATCATTTGGGAGGAAGCTGGGCGGATGAAGTGCCGGGCGTCCTATGGGCCATCCGAACGACCTCAAAGGAAGGAACAGGCGTCACGCCTTTCCATCTGGTGTATGGCGGCGAAGCGGTGATTCCTGTTGAAGTCGGCGTTGAGTCCGCCCGGATCCAGAATTATGATGATGGCAACGCCGAGCGGAGGAACATGGAGCTGGATTTAGTTGATGAGGAGCGAGCCAAGGCGTCCGTCCGGCTGATGGCGTATCGGCAACGGATGAAGCAAAACTACAATCGGCGCATAATCCCCAGATTATTCTAGGTCGGCGACCTTGTCTGGAAGAAAGTAAAGTCGGTCGGTGACGTCGGCAAGCTAGAAGCTCCTTGGGCGGGCCCCTTCAAGGTCATCGAAAAGCTTCGTTCGGGTGCTTATTATTTGGAGGATGAAGACGGGAGGCAGCTGGATCGACCGTAGAGCGCAAATCATCTCCAGCCATATCGAGCTGGGTGAGAGGTGCACTAATGTAATTTCACATATACTGTGGTCGCCCATGTACTTATAATGCAGGACGCAAAAATGAGTAAGGATGGCAAATGGCTTCACCGAACGGCGGTGTTAAAGTTAGCCTTAACGGCCGTCGAGCTCCGACGTTAAAAATCGAGAGACGAGCCGACGTCTATAAACCCTCCGAGTGGAAGACCGTCGAGCTCCGACGTTAAAAATCGAGAGACGAGCCGGCGTCTATAAACCCTCCGAGCGGAAGACCGTCGAGCTCCGACGTTAAAAATCGAGAGACGAGCCGGCGTCTATAAACCCTCCGAGCGGAAGACCGTCGAGCTCCGACGTTAAAAATCGAGAGACGAGCCGACGTCTATAGACCCGCCGAGCGGAAGACCATCGAGCTCCAACGTTAAATATCGAGAGATGAGCCGGCGTCTATAAACCCGCCGAGCGAAAGACCGTTGAGCTCCGACGTTAAATATCGAGAGACGAGCCGGCGTCTATAAACCCTCCGAGCGGAAGACCGTCGAGCTCCGACGTTAAAAATCGAGAGACGAGCCGGCGTCTATAAACCCTCCGAGCGGAAGACCGTCGAGTTCCGACGTTAAAAATCGAGAGACGAGCCGGCGTCTATAAACCCTCCGAGCGGAAGACCGTCGAGCTCCGACGTTAAAAATCGAGAGACGAGCCTGCGTCTATAAACCCTCCGAGCGGAAGACCGTCGAGCTCCGACGTTAAAAATCGAGACTATAAACCCTCCGAGCGGAAGACCGTCGAGCTCCGACGTTAAAAATCGAGAGACGAGCCGGCGTCTATAAACCCTCCGAGCGGAAGACCGTCGAGCTCCGACGTTAAAAATCGAGAGACGAGCCAGCGTCTATAAACCCGCCGAGCGGAAGACCGTCGAGCTCCGACGATAAAAATCGAGAGACGCATCAGAGTCTATAAACCTTCCGATCGGCAGATCGTCGAACTCAAACGGTAAAAATCTATGTTAAGGGGCGGGCAACCAGAGTCCGTAACGCCGCCGGGCGGGTAACGTTCTGCGTGATCCTCGGTTGTAAAGGCTGACCCATGATCGGGCCTGCCGATAAGGCGAGAATAAAGGCAACGTGTGGCCGAGCGGCTCCTTTATAAAGCATACTTTAACGCGAAGAAAATTAGGACCAAGACAAAAAGTTAAAGGTTGGATGCTGGTCGAACAAACAGATAACAAAAGGAGAGAATTCATTTACACCGAACGGCGGACAGACAAAATTTACAATATTCGCCCCGAACTTCAGGCATACAAAAGATTGCAAATACTTGAAAGAAACTTCACAGACCCCTCATTCACAATCGTCAAAATTAAAAAGAGAATCGGGGATGGAGCCCATCATGACCGCCAGGTCTTCGGGGGGGACAGACAGCTCGGCTGGTATGTGGCCCTTGGTCTTCAAATAGTCCACCGCCACCTTGATCGCCTCTTCAAAAGTCAAGGATAGCTTGTCGCTGAACCTTTCGCCAAATTCATCCGAGCGGATGAAAGCTTTGCGTACCTCCGCCGATCGACCGGGCTCCCTGTCTTGATACTCTTTAAGCGTGGCTTTAGAAGCGTCAAAGGCAGCTTGAAGATCTTTCAGAGCCCCTTTCGCTTTAGCCTGGTCGGCCGAACGGCCCTCCCGTTCGGCGGACAACGAGGCGTCCAATTCCTTCACGCGCCGCTCTAGCCCCCGGTTCTCCACCTTCATAAGGTCCATGTCATCGATGGCTTTGCGCTTCCGGGTGGTCACGATCTTTATCTCCTTATCTCGTAGCTTGACCAAAGCTTCGAGGCGGGCCACCTCACTCGACAGATCGGAGGACTTACCCCGCTCGGCTTCCAGCAGTTTTTTAGCCTTCTCCAGAGCGGCTGTTGATTGTCTGCTTTCCCCCGAGGCTTTGAGCTTTTTCAGCTCGTCCTCCAGTTCGGCTAGTCGGTTGCTGATGGCAATCTGCTCCACCCAGTTCTGCGAACGGATATGAACAAGTTAGAAACTCAATCCAAGTAACCAACACAGTAAAAGAACATACCCCAGTCGCCTGTTGTAGATTGCTATCGCCTAGCTGACTGGGAGTCATAAGTGCAATGCGGAGTCGAGCGTCCTCCCAGGCTTTGGTGAGAGGACCCGTAAGGGTGATCTGCTGCTCGGGGACCACTGGCCGATCAGCAGCCGCCATATATTCCTCCGACGGAAGGCGCAGGACAGTCTTTATCAATCTCGGGAAGCTCGGATCACCCTGGGGCGCAGCTGCTTTACCAGACGGCTCACCGCTTGAGGAAGGAAGGTCGCCCAATCGCCTAAGGCGACGCATGGTTCGCGAAGGACTTGAGGGTGGCACCTCGGAGGTAGCCATTGGAGAGCCGAGCGGCGTGGGGGTACTCTCTATGGAGACCGTCCCGGATAGCACTAGAGCTTCATCGCCCCGCTCGGAGCGCCGTTCGTCAGATGGGGTCGGCTGGGAGACTCGCTCTGGCCGTCCGCGCTTCCGAGTTACCAAGGGGGCTTCATCGGCCGAGCGGCCCTCTAGCCCGACTTGAGTAGAGGGCTCTATATCGCCCGCAGCCTCGCCAAGAGAGGCAAAAGCGTCTAAGGCTTCGGGGACAATCTGAGTCCCCTCGCCCTCTCCGCTGGCCGGACCAGCCGAGGCCAAGCTCCGCTCGGCGACCTCTTTATTCTTGGCCGCCTCGATCTCAGCGGCTCTTAGTTTCAGCCGTTCGGTGGCCTTGGCGCGCCACATAACTTCGGCTGCGGAAGCAAAGAATAAATTAGTTAGAACAAAAGAAAGGGGACAATAAGAGAACTTACTCATGCTGCAAGGCAGGTCGGCTGGAATGGGGGACAAGCCGAATATATACATCACTCCCGGAAGGAGCAGCTTGTCGATGTGGTAGCGCTGGCCGACCAGCCGGTCGGCTGCATGAAGGTAGGCTGGATCACCCCTAAACTTGCCGAGCTCCGGTTGCGCTGGCATCGCCGTCTGCCATTTGATTCGGAAGGCCGGTGGCTCGGGGAAGCGCATGTAGAAAAAATGCTCCTTCCAGTGTTTGTTGGAGCTCGGCATATTATCAAAAAGGACAAAACCTATCCTCGATTGAAAAATGAAAGTACCCCACTCGGCTTGCTTAGGGTAGTAAAAATAGTGGAAGACTTTGGGGTCTAATGGAATGTCGTTCAGTTTAAAGAGAATTACTATTCCGCTCAGCAGCCTAATGGAGTTCGGGACTAGCTGGCCGAGCGGGATGCGAAAATAGTTGCACACTTGTAAGAAAAACTTATGTGGAGGAAAGCGTAGTCCGGCCAAAAATTGGTCTCGGAAGAAAAGAACGGTGCCGGGCGGCAGGTTATGAGGCCGGTCGGTAGGGGTGGCTAATACTATGTGGTTGTCGGTCAGCAGGCTGTATGTCCGAGTGAGGCGCAGGGCGTCCTTCTCGTCAAATCGGCTCTCCATGGTCGTGTACCATAGACCAGGAGTGCCGCTAGTCGGCTGGGAAGTACTGGTCATGGTCGGGGGCAAGGAAGGAACGCGAGATAAAAGGAAAGGGAAATAAAGCAAAGAATGAAGGTGGCAGAATGAAAGAGGCAACCAACAGACGGAAAAGGAGGGAGAAAGCGAGGAAAAGAAGGGCTTATGAGCAACAGGATGGTCGCAAGGGGCCTCGGGGTCGTCGGAGAGTTGAGAAGCGAGGTCGTCGGAGAAGAAAGAGCAGTGGGGCGTCGGGGATCGATGAAGCAGAAATACGGCGAAGGAGAGGGGTCGCGAGTTTTATAACGTCGGCCTCGAGCAGCCTCCACCGTCCGATTCAGGTCGTAAAGAACGAGGCCATCATCCAGCTGTTCATTTCAAACGGCGGCTGTCCCATCAGAAGTAAGGCCAGCACCGTACGCTAATGATAGTGGGAGCGCCACGTGTCAACGAGACACAAGGCGCATTTAATGAACGCCTGTCACTGCACGCAGCAAGCGTGCAACAAGCGTTGACACCAACCCGGTAATAGAGCCGAACGGACTTGACAGGGAATATAAGCCGAGCGGATGAGCATTCCCCAACCCGGCCGAGCGGCCTAGTACAGCGACCCTTACTCAATCAAGTCGACAGTCCAGTCAGTCGGACTCCGCCTCCTTCGACTAGACTTGAAGGGGAGGCAAGTGATCCTGTGGCAAGACCGGGGGGCCCTCATAAGGGAAAGTCCGACAACACGTGGAGATCGGTAGTCAATGGGGGGGTCAACCCCCTGTGAACGAGGAGCGGGCAGGACATGTCGAGCACCAGGCAATAGGCCTTACCTGAAAGGACAACCATTCGGCCAGGCGCCAAGGAAGGAAGGAGCATAGAGCCGAGCGGATAATCCGTTCGGCCACGAGACAACGCACGAATGAAGGCCGAGCCATTTGCCTGCTCGGCCAGGGTCTCAGGCGATACGAGCCGAGCGGAAGGATGACCCTCAGTCTTCCCGGACGGGCGACCACCTACGTCGGATTAAAGACGAGCGCTCTGGCCGAGCGGCTAGATGGTCGATCCGAGAAGAGGAAGTCAAAGAGTAGGGGACAGTGTGGACGTCATCTCAGTAACCCCTGTTGCTGACAACAGGCATGTTCGAAAACTAAACCATACGCAGTATGGTGCGATCGAATATTCTGCTGTCCCATCAAGGAGACGCTCAGACTGTAGCGGCATGGAGTCAAACATGCTCTTCTGACAAGCCCATGCTGCGGTATGGGGTATGACACGTGTACACCTCGGGTTGTGTGCACCAAGCTCCCGTGGCTCTATATAAATGCCATCAGACTTCATCGGAGGTATGCAATCTAAAATCCCTGGAGCCACCTTCTTGCCATTCGTTTTCTGACTTGAGCGTCGGAGGGTCGTCGCCGGGAACCCCTTCCCGGCCCGACTTCTTTGTAGGATCGCCGGAAGTCCGCACCAGCAGTCGAAGACCCACGTCAGCAACCGGAGAGCGCCACGTGCCCAGCGTCCGTTGATTCAGCTTTCGGACAGGATCACTAACTTTATGACAAATAAAATTATCTCAAATAACATGAATTTTGTATGCCACGATAGTTTGGACGTATACAAATTTAATAATTTGTAAGAGGGGGTTTTACCTAGCTTTATGACAAATTAATAGTTGGTTTTTCTTCGGTCACACAAATAATAGCTGATCCAGCGGTAAGAATGGGGGGCCCACCCTCTGAAGGGTCCCAGCCTAAGGACGGAGGGAGGGCTGGCCCAGCGGATAATGGTCCGAGCGGAGCTATAGATAACCCATCCATGGGCTTGGGTTTCTGACGCCAAGGCAGGAGGATCTAAGGGCCGAGCAGGAGTCCGCTCGGCTGGGACCTAAGGGCCGAGCAGGAGTCCGCTCGGCTGGGACCTAAGGGCCGAGCAGGTGGTCCGCTCGGCCAAGATAAGGGCGAGGGTACAAAGGTAGCCGAGCGGCCTATGCGCTTGTCTCGAGATATGGGATGTCAGAGAAGGCACGTCTGATGATAAGGCCGTACCCGAGATTGCACGATGGAAGCTCCCGCCGTCACATCAGGGAGAGGTGGATACAGTAGCAGTATGGCCTCATATATGCTCTTCTGACAGGCCCATACTTGGGTATGGTCTGAAGCAGATGACTGCTTCGATCGACGTGCCTGGGTTCTTTCGATAGCTCTATATAAGGCCTCCATTTCTTCACCGGAGGTACGCGCGTCTGGATCTCTGAAGCCACTTCTTTGCTATTTCCTCGCCTGACTTGAGCGTCGGAGGGCCGTCGCCGGGACACCCCCCCCCGGCTCGGTCTTGTTGCAGGTTCGCCGGAGCACTCAAGGATCCAGCAGGGAGCCCCACGTCCCCAGCGTCCGTTGACTCCTAGTTCAGACAGGATCAAATTGGCGCCGTCTGTGGGAACGCACCTGCATCTGAGCAGAGACAATGGACGAGGCTGGAAGGGTACACAATGTGGCACTCTCACAAGAAGAGTTGGACGCTCTGGTCGTGGAGAAGAAACAGAAAGAGGCAGCCGAGCGGCAGGAGCAACAAGCAACATCTGCGTCGGGTGGCCGAGCGGAAGCACCTCAAGCCACCGTGGCGTTCCATCGGGCCTTATTCCGCACCCCTGAAACCGTACCAGCTCGAAAAGACAGGGGATCTTCTTCTGACGAAATGCCCAGGCGAGACGCCAGAAAGGGGAAAGCTCCCCGAGCAGATTCATCTCCCGAGCGGATCAATCGCCAATTCTCGGAGGCCATTCTACGAGACCCTTTGCCCATTACGTGCCTCCGACGATCGGAGAGTACAACGGAACAACGGACCCGGATGATCATCTGGTAAGTTTGATAACACAGCTACACTCCATCAAGATACGGATGGAGTAAAGTGCCGCGTCTTCCTTACAACTCTCTCGGGATCGGCTCAACGGTGGTTTCGGAGGCTACCGGACGGATCTATCACTAGCTTCAAGGACTTCCGAACGGCCTTCCTCCACCACTTCGCTAGCAGTCGGCGTTATCAGAAGACAAGTGTCAGCTTGTTCACCATCAAGCAAGAGCCGAGAGAATCGCTTCGTGCTTACATCCAACGATTCAACCAAGTGGCGATGGATATTTCAACGGCCACATCAGAGACCATGATGAATGCCTTCACACAAGGCCTAGTGGATGGCGACTTCTTCCGATCGCTCATCCGCAAGCCGCCCCGAGATTATGATCACATGCTAAATCGGGCCAACGAGTACATTAACGTGGAAGAAGCGCAAGCCGCCCGGAAAAAGGAAACTCCGACAGAGCGGGCACCTGTTCATGCCGAGCGGAAACAGCACGCCGCTCAGCAGCCACCTAGAGGACCGAGGGCAGAAGCAATCCGATCCCCTCGTGTAAGGTCCCAGGTACAAGAAGTAGCTGCCGCTCGAAGCAAGCCAAAGAAGAAATGGACCCCGATGTTCTGCTCCTTCCACCAGACGGATACGCACAACACCAGGGATTGTCGAAGTCTTCCCTTCGTGGCTCATCCTGTGCCGCGGAATGCCGGACGGCGATCTCCCTCAGCCGATCGGCGACAAAGAATTCGGGAAGCCGATCGGACTCGAGTTGATAGGCCACGGCAACAGACTCCCGATCGGCATCGCTCACCCAGGCAAGAGAATCGCCGAGCGTCCAGAGAACGATCCCGACCATCCGCTCGCGAAGAAGAAAATAAAAGCAACACTTCCCGAGGCGAGATCAATGTCATCGCTGGCGGGCCGACCGGAGGAGACTCCAACCGAGCCAGAAAGGCGGGTGTCCGGCAGCTGCAGATCCACGCGGTCGGCTGCAGCCAAGAGCGGGCAAGTGGACCGGAAATAACTTTCGGACCCGGGGACTTAGAAGGAGTAGAAGTGCCCCATGACGACGCACTGCTCATTAAAGCGGTAATAGCAAATTACACCATTCACCGCATATTTGTTGACACAGGTAGCTCGGTCAACATCATATTCAAGAAAGCGTTCGATCAGCTGCAAATTGATTGAGCCGAGTTGCTGCCCATGACGACCCCGCTCTACGGGTTTACGGGCAACGAAGTTCAGCCGGTCGGACAAATCCGGCTGGCCACCTCGCTGGGAGAAGAGCCGCTCAGGAGGACCAGGACAATAAACTTCGTGGTGGTCGACTCTCCCTCATCCTACAACGTCATTTTGGGACGACCGGCGCTCGGCGAATTCCGAGCGGTGGTCTCAACCTTCCACCAGAAGATAAAGTTCCCCGTGGAGGACAAAGTAGGAGAAGTGCGGGGAGATCAGCTAGCAGCTCGGCGGTGCTATATAGAGATGATCCGAGCAGAAGCTTGTTCCGCTCGGAAGGCGCCCCGAATTGAGGTACACGCCATAACCGAGAAACCTCCTGCTTTAATTTATGAGGAAGTCCAGATCCATCCGACCCGATCGGAGGCCACGACTTTTATCGCCTCTGATCTGGGGGAAGAACAGAAGGAGAAGCTGATTCAATGCCTCCAACGAAATCATGATGTCTTCGTCTGGTCGACACATGAGTTACCTGGAATTTCGCCGAGCCTAGCGCAGCATGAATTGCATGTCCGACCGGACGCTCGGCGAGTGAAGCGAGAGAAAAGGACTTCGAGCAGAATGCCATTATCCGGCGGAGGTGGAAAAACTTCAAGGCCACATATGCGAGGTGCAGTTCCCGAGTTGGTGGCCAACGTAGTCTTGGTCTCCAAGCCGGGCGGCAAGTGGAGGTGCATCGACTTTCGAGATTTAAACAAGGCATGCCCAAGTTTTTATCCTCCGCCGGATAGATCAGTGGTGGACTCTCGGCCGGTTGCGAATTAATTGCATGCTTGGCGCCTACCAAGGATATCATCAAGTGCCTCTCGCCCGGAAGATCAAGAAAAGGTTCGGCTGACGGCACATATTGTTACAATGTGATGCCGTTCGGATTGAAGAATGTCGGTGCCACCTATCAACGCTTGATGAACAAGGTGTTCAAGGAGAAGATCAGGCGAATCTGGAAGTTTATGTGGGCGACATTCTTATCAAATCCGTCCGAGCGGCCGATCTTTTCAAGGATATGGAAGAAACCTTTCGAACGCTGCGTAAATATGGAGTCAAGCTAAATCCCCAAAAGTGCCTGTTCAAAAGGAAGGCGTTTCTTGGGGTACATAGTGACCGAGGGAGAATCAAGCAAATCCTAAAAGTAAAAGCATCGCAAGACATGCCGCCTCCCCAAAAATAAAAGAAGTGCAAAGGTTGACCGAGCGGATAACGGCTTTATCCAGATTCATCTCCAAGTCATCTGACCAGAGTCTGCCATTCTTCAAGATTCTGCGATAGGCCACTAAGTTCCAGTGGGATGAAGAATGTGACCGAGCATTTGAGGAGTTGAAGACATATCTGAATTTTCTGCCCATGTTAGCCAAGCCGGTCGGGGTGAGTCACTTTATTTATTTATCTTCAACCAAGCATGTCGTAGGCTCGGCGTTAGTAAGGTCGAGCGGCGAAGAACAACCAGTGTACTTCCTAAGTCACATTCTAAAGGATGCTGAGTCTGGCTACACTGGACTCGAGAAGTTGGCGTTTGCTTTGGTACTCGCCGCTCGGAGGATTCGCCCATACTTCCTGGCGCATACTATCATTGTCAAGACCAATAGCCCGCTCGGACGAGTACTCCTGAATCCGGAAGCGTCCGGATGGCTCATCAAATGGACAACGGAGCTCAGCGAGTTCGATATTCAATATCAACCCCACTCGGCAATCAAGGCACAGTCCTTGGCAGATTTCGTGACGGAGGTACAGAACCCAGAGCCTGAAGCCATGTGGAAAGTATTTGTGGATGGGTCGTCCACTCGGCTTGGAAGCGGAATTGGTGTAATATTATTCTCTCCGCAAGAAGAGCGGATGCATCTCTCCGTCCAGCTGGACTACAGGGCGACAAACAATGAAGCAGAGTATGAGGCCCTCATAGCCGGATTGCAAGCCGCTCGGCACGTAGGTGCCGGCGAGTCACCCTTTACTCAGATTCTCAACTAGCCGCCCCGCAGCTCTCGGGCACCTTTGAAATCAATAATGCGCTCAAACTCTGCCGAGGCCTTTGAAAACTCAAGCTACTTTCAGAGGTGCTTATTGGAAGATCACGAGCGGAGAGCGGCCGACTAGTTAGCCAAACTCGCGAGCTCAATAGCCGGTCGCCATTCAAAGAACCAATTGAAAAGCAGCTGGCGGTGGCGCATGTCGACCGGATGCAAGGCCTCGCGTTTCCTAGTGATTGGAGGACACCTATTATAGAATTCCTCCATTCGGGCACCACACCATCCGATGAATATGCAGCCCGGCTCCTCAGAAGAAGAGCCGGTCGGTTTACACTCATCGGAGATCAGCTTTACAAGAAAGCTTTCTCGAATGTGTAAGCTCGGAGGACGCAGCTTACATCCTCCAGGAAGTACATCAAGGATCATGCGGGGGTCATCCGGGCGGACGCTCATTGGCCAAGAAGATCCTCTTGGCCGGATACTTTTGGCCAACTTTACAAACAGATGCCGCTCGGACAGTATCTACATGCCTTTCATGCCAGAAGTATCACAACTTCTCCCACCGACCGGCAGAGGAGATGAAGGCATCAACCATTTCATGCCCGTTCGATCAATGGGGAATGGATATTGTGGGTCCATTTCCGATGGCGACCGGGCAAAGGAAATTTTTACTAGTGGCAGTGGACTATTTCTCCAAGTGGGTGGAGGCCGAGCCGCTGGCAAAGATCACCGAACAAATGGTTAAAAAATTCATCTGGCAACACATCATTTGTCGGTTCGGTATCCCTCGCCGACTAGTGTCCGACAACGGGCGGCAGTTCACAGGGAAAATGTTAGAGGATTGGTGCAAAAGCTACGGCATTGAGCAACATTTCACGTCCGTGGCCTATCCTCAGAGCAACGGTCAAGCTGAAGTCGCCAACCGGGAAATTCTTCGTATTCTGCGCGCTCGGCTCGACCATTTGGGAGGGAGTTGGCCGGATGAAGTGCCGAGCGTCTTGTGGGCCATCCGAACGACGCCAAAAGAAGGGACAGGAGTCACACCGTTCCATTTGGTATATGGCGGTGAGGCTGTCATACCGGTCGAAGTCGGCGTTGAGTCAGCCCGGATCCAGAGCTATGATGATGACAACGCCGAACGAAGAAACATGGAGCTGGACTTGGTAGAAGAAGAGAGGGCAAAGGCGTCCGTTCGGCTGATGGCATACCGTCAGCGGATGAAGCAAAACTACAACCGGCGCGTAATTCCCAGATCGTTCCAAGTCGGCGATCTTGTCTGGAAGAAAGTCAAGCCGGTTGGAGAGGTCGGCAAGCTTGAAGCTCCATGGGCAGGCCCTTTCAAAATCATCGAAAAGCTCCGCTCGGGCGCGTATTATTTGGAGGACGAGGACGGACGGCAGCTAGATAGGCCGTGGAGCGCGAACCACCTCCAGCCTTACCGGGCGGGGTGAAAGGTGTATCACTGTAAATCACCGTGTATTTCATTTTTCGACCAAATACTTGAAATGCAGAGATGAAAAGTCAAAAGAGCGAATATAAGGCATTATCATCGTAACCCGAAGACCCCAGGCCGTTCGGCCGGGCTGCGTATAGAATATAAGCATCGTTCGTTATTACCTGGAGCGAAGGCCTGAGCCGCTCGGCCAGGTACATTTTAGCCGAGGCTACCTCGGGGAGGATTATTTACGAGCCACGCGCTCGATGTGGAGGCCTGAGCCGGTCGGCCGGGTATATGGTTTTCCGAGCCAAGCGCTCGACAACGAAGGCCCCGAGCCGCTCGGCCGGTGGTATACGGATCAAATTGGCGACAAGCGCTCTAAAAACGGAGGCCCCGTACCATTCGGAAGGGGGTATATTATCCGAGCCAAGATACTTGACGAAGTGGACCCTGAGTCGTTCGGCCAGGGGGTAATTATCCAAGCTAGACTTGAAATGAAGGCCAAGGTCGCTTGACCTGGTAAGGAGTTAGCCTTAAAGGCCGACGAGCACCGTCGTTAAACATCGAGAGCCGCGCCGACCGGCTATAAATATCCGCGCCGACGAGCACCGTCGTTAAAAATCGAGAGGCGCCGACCGGCTATAAATATCAGCGAGCACCGTCGTTAAAATCGAGAGCCGCGCCGATAAATATCCGCGCCGGCGAGCACCGTCGTTAAAAATCGAGAGCGCCGACCGGCTATAAATATCCGCCGGCTATAAATATCCGCCGGCTATAAATATCCGCGCCGACACCATCGTAAAAATCGAGAGCCGCGCCGACCGGCTATAAATATCCCCGCCCACGAGCACCGTCGTTAAAGACCTAGAGCCGCGCCGACCGGCTATAAATATCCGCGCCGACGAGCACCGTCGTTAAAAATCGAGAGCCGCGCCGACCGGCTATAAATATCCGCGTCGACGAGCACCGTCGTTAAAAATCGAGAGCCGCGCCGACCGGCTATAAATATCCGCGCCGACGAGCACCGTCGTTAAAAATCGAGAGCCGCGCCGACCGGCTATAAATATCCGCGCCGACGAGCACCGTCGTTAAAAATCGAGAGCCGCGCCGGCCATAAATATCCGCGCGGACGAGCACCGCCGTGGAAAATCGAGCGCCGACCGGCTATAAATATCCGCGCCGACGAGCACCGTCGTTAAAAATCGAAGCCGCCGACCGCTATAAATATCCGCGCCGACGAGCACCGTCGTTAAAATCGAGAGCCGCCGACCGGCTATAAATATCCGCGCCGACGAGAACCGTCGTTAAAAATCGAGGGCCCGCCGGCTATAAATATCCGCAGATCGGAAGAGCGTCGACGCCGACCGGCTATAAATATCCGCGCCGACGAGCACCGTCGTTAAAAATCGAGAGCCGCGCCGACCGGCTATAAATATCCGCGCCGACGAGCACCGTCGTTAAAAATCGAGAGCCGCGCCGACCGGCTATAAATATCCGCGCCGTCGAGCACCGACGTTAAAAATCGAGAGACGAGCCGGCGTCTATAAATCCCCGAGCGGAAGGCCGACGAGCACCGTCGTTAAACATCGAGAGCCGCGCCGACCGGCTATAAATATCCGCGCCGTCGAGCACCGACGTTAAAAATCGAGAGACGAGCCGGCGTCTATAAATCCCCGAGCGGAAGACCGACGTCGTTAAAGATCGAGAGCCCCACCGATCATGATTGTTCGCAAGTACCAGATTGATTGACCCGATCGGCCGTCGGTTTGCCAACACTTCGCATTCACTGAAGGCAATTATTATAGCCGAGCGCTAAACGATTCTGAGGAAATAAGTCAATTGGTTAACCCGATCGGCCGTTTAGTAGGAAGCTAGGGGAGTCCAACTGATGCTACGAATATGCAGCAACACGCTAAAACGAGACAATGAAGGGCAAACAAAAAAATGCAAGCAAAGAAACATAAGGAGGCCGAACGGCACGTACAGAAATTTTTGCATCCGCTGAGCGGATGAAATACAGAAAGCACTTGAAACAACTCGCCTTACTCTGGGTCTTCAAAATTAAAGAAGGCGTCCGAGATATCATCAATCATGGCCGCCAGGTCGGAGGCTGGAATGTGCATTTCCTCGGGAAGGTGGCCACCCTTCTTCAAGTACGCCATGGTGACCTTGACCGCCTCGAGGAAAGTTGAGGAGACGTTGCCACCGAATTTTGCGCCAAACCGCTCCGAGCGGAGGTATTCTTGGCGAGCTGCTGCTAGGCGACTCGACTCTCCCTCCTTATATTGTCTGAGCGCCGCTCGGGAGGCAATCAGCGAATCTTGAAGAACTTTCAGGTCCACCTCCGCTTTGGTGCGTTCAGCTGAGCGCCCTTCCCGTTCGGCAGCTAGTTGGGCTTCCAGATTCTTAGACTGCTGATCTAGGGCTCGGACTTCAACTTTCATTTTGTCCAAATCAGCAATCGCCCGCCTCTTCCGGCTGCTGGCGCGCTTCACGTCTGCGTCGCGTGTCTTGACCAGGCCTTCAAGTCGAGCCACCTCTGTCGCCAAGTCGGCGGACTTCTTCTGTTCGGCCTCGAGGGTTTGTTTCTCCCGCTCGGCCGATGGACCCCCTGACACTTGGAGTTTCTCCAAGAGATCCTCCAGCTCGGCTAGCCGATGGCTAGTGGCGATTTGCTCAGCCCAGCGCTGTAAGGGAAATAATAAAATGAGGAACTGGACGGTAGCATAGCACAGAAAGAAAAATGAATTTACCTGAGTGGCCTGCTGCATGTTGTTATCGCCGAGCTGCTTAGGCGTCATGAGGGCCACTTGAATCTGGGCGTCCTCGAACAACTTGGCGAGCGGGCCCGTCAGGGTTATTTCGTGGACGGGGCTTGATGGCCGATCAACAGACAGTAAATATTCCTCCGACGGGAATCGAAGGGTAGTTTTGATGGTCGGATGGCCGGACGGCGCTTCTTCAGTCGCGGCCGCCTGATGCGAGGACTCCCCCATGGTGGAAGTTTCGCCCAACCGACGTAAGCGGCGACGAGTTTGGGGAGGAGAGCCTGAGGGCCGTGCGGTAGGCGAAGCCACAGGGGTCCCGATCTGCGTCGGTGTGCGGTCCGGCGAATCTACCCCGATCGGCACTTGTGGTTCGCTTTGAGTCGGAAGGCTGGGGTCTCTTCGACGTTTCCGCCGAACTTCCAGTGGGGGATCCCCGGCCTGGGGGACTCCCAGCTCTGCTGGAGCAGAGGAAACAGGATCCGCTTCAACCTCCGTTGAATCAGGAGCCGACTGTGTCCCCCCCTCTCCTGTAGCTGCCGGGCGGCTGGGGATAAGACCCCGCTCGGTGAGTTCTCTTTTAGTCGCCGCTTCGATTTCCACGGACTTCAACTTCAGATGATCGGTGGCCTTGGAGCGCCACATGACTTCAGCTGCAGTAAAAGAAATTAAAATCAATTAGACAAAAAAGACTAAGAGTAAAGAATCCTTACTCATGCGGATGGGGAGGTTTGCCCGAACGGGAGACAATCCGAAAATATACAACACCCCCTTGAGAAGCAACTGGTCGATCTTGTATCGCTGACCGGATAACCAGTTCGCCGCATGAAGATAGGATGGGTTGCTTCTGAACTTGCCGAGCTCCGGCTGAGTCGGCACAATGATCCGCCATTTGGTGCGGAAGGGTGGCCGCTCGGAAGTCGGATGTAGAAAAACTCCTTCCAGTGTTTGTTGGAGGTCGGCATATTATCAAAAAATCTAAAGCCTATTCTACTTTGGAAGATAAAGGTGCCCGGCTCAGATTGTTTAGGGTAGAAAAAGAAGTGGAATATTTTGGGGTCGAGAGGGATACTGTGTAGCTTAAAGAGGACGACTACCCCGCTCAGCAGCCTAAAGGAATTCGGCACAAGTTGGCCGAGCGGGATGCGAAAATAATTACAAACCTCCAAAATAAAGGGATGGGTAGGAAACCTAAGGCCGCCCTGGAATTGGTCCAGAAAGAAACAAATGGTGCCGATCGGCGGGTCATGGGGCCGATCAGACGGGTCGGCTACAACTATTTCATAGTCATCGGGAATCCCGTACGTCCGAACAAGGCGCCGAGCGCCCTCCTCATCAAATCGGCTCTCCATAGTCAGGTACCAAGGGCCCTGAACTCCAACAGCGGGTTCAGAGGAGCTTGCCATCTCGAAGGAGCAAAAAGACAGCGAGAAATCGAAGGAATGGGAGCAAAGAAGGTAGAACAAGTGGGGAGGGCCTTGTAAGGGGAGGGGAAAAGCTTACTGAGGGAAGGTAGACAGAAAGGATCACCAAAGAGCCGAAGACCACCGAGAGGCGAAAGCTGGGACGGCCGGAATGATGCAGCAGCAGCGGGCACCTTCGACTGAAAATTCGCGATAAAACAGAGAATGCGGCGTAAAAAGGCGAAGACGAGGGCTTTATACGAACGAGGCTGGTCGGCCTCGTCCGTTGGATGCAGGTCACGGAAGACGAAGTCATCATCTAGCCGTCCGTTTCGAAATAACCAGCGTCCCATCGTACGGGTCATCACCGCTGCGCAAGAGGAGCCACGTGGCGCTCTGTCGCCAGGCACAATTAATGCGCCCATACCGCGCATGCTTCGACTTAATGAAAAGGATTTGCGTGATTTTCGAGAAGATCTAGACAAGCAAACATCTATGTTGAGCGACAGGACAACCGGAATGAAGAGCCGAACGGCTGAATTTGGAGGAAGGGCCGAACGGCCCCACGGATACTATAAGCGACGGAAAGGCGACGACCGCCCGCTCGGACACATAGTCCAGTCAGTCGGACTCACTGCCTCCTTCGACTAGACTTGAAGGGAAGGCAAGTGATCCAGCGGTAAGAATGGGGGGGCCCACCCTCTGAAGGGTCCGAGCGGAGCTAGAGATAACCCATCCATGGGCTTGGGTTTCCGACGCCAAGGCAGGAGGATCTAAGGGCCGAGCGGGTTGCCCGTTCGGCTGGGACCTAAGGGCCGAGCGGGATCCCGCTCGGCTGGGACCTAAGGGCCGAGCAGGTGGTCCGCTCGGCCAAGATAAGGGCGAGGGTACAAAGGTAGCCGAGCGGCCTATGCGCTTGTCTCGAGATATGGGATGTCAGAGAAGGCACGTCTGATGATAAGGCCGTACCCGAGATTGCACGATGGAAGCTCCCGCCGTCACATCAGGGAGAGGTGGATACAGTAGCAGTATGGCCTCATATATGCTCTTCTGACAGGCCCATACTTGGGTATGGTCTGAAGCAGATGACTGCTTCGATCGACGTGCCTGGGTTCTTTCGATAGCTCTATATAAGGCCTCCATTTCTTCACCGGAGGTACGCGCGTCTGGATCTCTGAAGCCACTTCTTTGCTATTTCCTCGCCTGACTTGAGCGTCGGAGGGCCGTCGCCGGGACACCCCCCCCGGCTCGGTCTTGTTGCAGGTTCGCCAGAGCACTCAAGGATCCAGCAGGGAGCGCCACGTCCCCAGCGTCCGTTGACTCCTAGTTCAGACAGGATCAATAGCAATGACTCTGATGGGAAGGGTACTATTAAATGTGCCTAAGTGTATACCATTACTTGATACTAAGTTCACTAAATAGAATTGTGCCCCTTCAGATGAAGAAGATCACACACATCCTAAATAATTTCCTATAATCATCTATTAAGGAAGTTTGATCTAGTGATCCACAAACAAACTCATCTGATGTGAAGGAAAGTACTCAGAGCCAACGCACTAAGTTTGAATGCATCACTTATAAACCAGTAATGGAGACTGTGGAATTTAATTAAATTCCTCTCCCACTTAGTTATTTAGAACGAGAAATTTTAACATGCACACAAGCACACAAACACAAGCACACACAACATAAAAGGCAATAAATAAAAAAAATATTTTTCCAACTATTATGACCTTTATCCATAGTTGTCCTCCGTATGCCATCAACCCTAGCTACTGTCATCTTTAGCTACCGCCATCAGGTCTAGTCGTCGCATCTATCTTGCTTCTTTTTCTACTGCGTCTCTGGTCCTCAAATAGTCCCATGCCTCGCAAGGATACGATCCGTGATAAAAATAAAATTTTACATTTATCGATCATATATTCCACGAAGGAATGTACATATAATCTAGATCGAACAAAATGTAAAATCCTAATAACTAATACAACTGCTGCTGTATTTAATATTACAATCATGCACACACATAAAATGCCCTTGACATGTCCGAGGGTCCAATCACACACAAACACAACATGGCCATAATAGTTGGATCTAGGATGCCTACAACCACAGAGTTAATCTATTTGCACATCCTGCTATTATCATGCCTAAATTATGTATGATATGTGCATAATTAAACTAAAAACCAAACACACAGAGGCTAAAACCTAGCTCTGATACCAATTGTTGGTTGCTTCTCGGAATATTGTCCTAAGTCCCCTATAAAAAAAAATTGTACAAGCATAGAACTATCCTAGCTATCCATGTACTCTACTGAAGTTAAATTTGGATTGCAAATGATGTTTAACATTATTAATCCAAATTATCCTTCAAAAGTTAAACTTGGATTGGAAACGATATTTAATATTTTTACTCCAAGTTTAACTGATGTGATCTTCCTAAGTTATACCATATTACAGAAGTTAATCAAATATCTATTTTAAAGATCGGCTTCTAGATTAAACATGGTGAGACACTAGGCCTGCTTGGGTATGAGATCATCCACCACTTCCTAAACAAAGCCTCACAAAGAAATCGGATATTTAACTTCTTACAGTAAACTAAGTTTAACTATAGAGACCTCAATATAAGCACATTATCGAAACATGAAATCGAAAAATAAAATCGATAACTTAAAATCGATAGCCTCTTGTGTTTGGTTTTTCAAGATCTATACAAAGATCATGAACTAGTTATGATGCGGAAACAAATAACTAGTTATACCTTTCTTTGTAGCTTATAGACCTCTTGATCTTCTGTTGTATTCCTCTCCTCCTCTTGGACATCGTGTGGGCGATGATCTACCAAGATGAAATCCACCCAAGCTCCTTATTTTCCTCCAAGACTCTTGAGCCACCAAGGGATGACAAAATAGGAAACTTTCTTCCTTTCTTCTCCTTCTAGTAACCGACCACTTATGTAGAGTCTTCTCCTTTTTCCTTCAAGTTTCAGCCACCAAGAAATATGGATGCCGACCTTAGAAAGAAGAAAAGAAGAGAAGAAGGAAGGTGTCACTGACCCTAAGAAGAGGAAAAGGAGAGGGGAGAGGGCCGACCACACCAAGGAAAAGAGAGAGGGCTCTAGGTTGTGTCACTCATGAGGCACTCTCTCCTTCTCTTTTATAATCCTTGGTCAAGGCAAAAAAGGAAAGTTTTAAACATAATTAAAACTTCCTTATTTGTGGCCTCCCTTTAAAAAAAGGAAATTTTAACAACAATTAAAATATCTCTTTTCTAAATTTCCTATTGTGCATGACAATAAAGGAAAGTTTTAAAATTAATCTCTCTCTTTTAAAACATGTAGGCAACTACAAAAGGAAAGATTAATTAAAACTTCTCTTTTTAAAACATGGTTACAAAAAGGAAAGTTTTATCAAAAATTAAAATCTCTCTTTTAAACATTATAGATAACTACAAATAAGGAAAGATTTTAACAAAATTAAAATATCTCTTTAATCCTTTGTAGATAGTTATAAAAGGAAAGATTTTAAAATTTTAAAACTCTCTTTTAAAACCATGAGGATGGCTATAAAAGGAAAGTTTTTAACAAAATTTAAATCTTTCTTTTAACCATTGTAGATAACTACAAAAAGGAAAGATTTTAACAAAATAAAATATCTATTTTAACCATTGTAGATTACTACAAATAAGGAAAGATTTAACAAAATTTTGTTTACAAAACTTCCTTTTATTTTACTTTGGCCGGCCCCATGCTTAGTCACCAAGCATGGCTTGGACAACCCCTACTTGGACTCCATGAAGGGCTTGGCCGACCCTAGCTTGGGCTCCAAGCTTGGCTTGGACGACCACAACAAGATGGATAAGAAGCTTGGCTTTAAGTGGATATAAGGCTTTATAAATAAGAGGCTACAACAGGGACCGAGAGGAGGAATTAGTTTTGGTCTCCCGATGAGCTTGAGCTTCCCGTGTTCGCCCCGAACACCCAACTCAAGTTCATCAATAATAACTCATACCACTAAAGAGTTACTATTGTACTACCGTACCAATACCATATTACAATATGGGCTCCTTTTTATCATGAGTGTGTTAGTCTCCCTGTGTTTAAGATATTGAATGTCCACTAATTAAATGAGTTACTGATAACTCACTTAATTAATATCTAGCTCCAAGAGTAGTACCACTCAACCTTATTGTCATGTCGGACTAAGTCCACCTGCAGGGTTTAAATGACAATCTTTATGAGCTCCTCAAGGGGACATTATCAACCTACATTACTAGGACACAGTTTCATTCTATAATCAACAACACACCATATAAATAATATCATTTCCCAACTTATCAGGTTTATTGATTTAACGAATTAAATCGCACCCTTTGATAAATTAAAGAAATAAATATTAAGTATATGTGTTTGTTATTATATCATGATTAAGAGTACGCACTTCCATAATAATAGAGGTTTTGTTCTTTTATGTAGTCAGTATAAAAAGAAACTACCTCAAATGGTCCTGCTCAATACACTCATAGTGTACTAGTGTAATTTTATAGTCAAGATAAACTAACATCAAATTACACTACAACCACTCCAATGGTTTGTCCCATTCCATCTTGGTTGTGAGCTACTATTTATAATTTATAAGGAATTGATAACATGATCTTCCGTGTGTCACCTCACACCATGTTATCTACAATATAACTTAAATGGACAACTACACTTAGCATAAATGTAGACTATTGATCAATGTGATTCTTATAAATGTTTATACAAAAAGTTAGGCTTTTAGTATACATCCTAACACTACCATCATCCAAAACTTCACCAGTACCATAGGTCAAGTTAAACTTTTGTCCTTTTTTACTCTAATCCTAATTACCCTACCGAGTAGGTTATTTTTAGAGGTGTGAACTAGTTTGGAGCCTCCCCTTGAATTATTGATCTGGATTTCTTAAGTTTTAATTTTGGGTTTATGTCGGTTACTTTTGTAATTATAATAGAGTTGATGATAGTTTGGGTTTGAGTTGGTTCTGTAGTTCTTTCTATGATTTGTCTTTGGTTTAGTTGATTTAGTTTTATGTTTTGAACTTTGATTTGGGTTATTTGATTTTGCATAATATATTTTATTTTTGTGTATATAGTATTAGTTAATTCTTACTTGCATGGCTAGGCACACTTTTGGAACCTAAGCTTTAGTTTGTGTTTTATTTTGAGTTACGAGTGATATGAATGATTTATTTGTTGAACTGGACTCGTTTCCAAGCCCAGATTTGTTGTATACAACTTTTTGATTTTTAAGGATTAGATCCAAGTTTTTAGATCTAGTTGTAAAATTTTCTAATAGCCCTTTAAGTTTGTTAATTTCAAATGTTAATATTTAGTTTTCCTCAAGTTTTACAACTTGATTTGGATTAGAATTTTTGATTTGTTCTTTGAGATGTTGATTTTCCTCAAAGAGCATTTTATTTTGATTTTTATTTTCAGTTAATTTTTTATTTAAGCATGCAATGATTTTGAAAATTTTTTTGCTTAAATTAAGGTATATCTTATCGGAACCTTCAGAAACGAGTACGGACTCATGGCTCGATTTGGGTTCGAACCCATCTTCCGATTTGCCTTCCAATTCTAATTAGCAGGCCATTAGTGCGAGGTAACGTCAGTGCTTCTGTTCTTCGACGTTCAATTCATCTGAAGATGATTCGTGCCACGTTGCCTTGAGTGCTTTCTTCTTGGTTTTGTCATTCTTCAGCTTTGGGCACTCGTTCTTGTAGTGCTTCTTCTTGTTGCATCTGAAGTAGGTCACGTTTTTATTGTTAGGATCGGTGGTGGAGTTGATCTTCTGCAGGTCCTTTCTGTTGAAGTTCTTCTTTCTCTTGGTGAACATTTTTCTTACCAAGTTCACCAAGTATTCTTTGTCTTCTGGGTCTTGCTCAGACTCACCTTCAAGTTCAGATTTGATTCTTGACTTGTCTTTAGAGGAACCTGCAAAAAGGGCAATTCCTTTCTTGGCCTATTTTGAGTTAGTCTGTTCATGGAGTTCGAGTTCACAAAATATTTCATCTAGCTTTAATTTGGAAAGATTCTTCGAAATCTTGTAAGCATCCACGATGGATGCCCACAGTGCATTTCGAGGAAACACGTTAAGGGCATACCTTATCAGGTTGCGGTTCTCCATCTGGTGGTCGATGTTGTGAAGGTCGTTGTGGATGTCCTTTATCCTTGCGTGGAGTTGACTCGCAGTTTCTCCTTCCCGCATTTTATATTAAATAGTTCATTCAGATAGAGGTATGGTTACCTTCGCGTCACTAGTTCCCTCGTACAATTTGATGAGCTTGTCCAACAATTCCTTTGCATTTTCGTGTGGGTCGACGCGGTTCAATTCTACTTTCGTTAGCCTGCACTGGAGGGTGTTGAGAGCCTTGAAATCTATTTGGGTTTTATTCTTCATCTCCAGATTCCACTATTCCGGGTCCATCGGAATTTCGGCGTTATCGACCGGAGCCTTGTAGCCTCTGGTGATGCTGAACCACTGGTCGAAGTCGGTCTTCAGATAGACCTCCATTCACTTCTTCCAATACAGGAAGTCATCGCCGTTGAAGAGGGGAGGACGGACAGTGTTGTATCCCTCGTTTTGGGCCATTGTTCTTGCACACAATAAAGAAAAATATAGATGGTCCCAAGACTTTTGGTATTGGATTAGTAGTGTGGGATAAAAACAAAAATATTAAGACTGAATTGGTGTTGCACCAATTCAGATTGGTTTGCTACGAGAAAATATTTCCAAAGAGGTAATTGTAACAATTTGGATTATAACGAAAAATTAAAATTGAAAATAAGAAAACAAAAAATTTTACCCCTTTGTCTGATTGGTGGTTGCACCAAATCAGAACGGTACCTATTCTGATATCACTTGATGGATCGAAAAGAACGCCAGAGGGGTGAGGGGGGGGGGGGGGGAATAGCAATCGTTGAAAAATCGTTATCGAGTCAAAGTACGCAGCGAAAAATAATAACGAAAACAACGCTAACACACCAACTTTTACTTGGTTCGGAGCCTTCGCCGACTCCTACTCCAAGGCTCGCACGTGAGAGTGCTTTCGTTGGGAAATCCACTAATAGTTTGCAAAAGAGTTACACAATAAGTACAAGAACTATAAAAAAAAGTTACCGACAATAAGGAAAATAAAAACTGAGTCGTAGGTTGTCAGAGAAGCTTCACATTGTCGCAGGAGCGTCTTCGGAGCAGCGCGCAAGAAAGCAGTTGCAGAGAGAAGTTGTGTTTTATGATCCTGGTGGAAGGCTGCTTATATAGGCAGTTCTGGGCACCTAGATCCCTTCTGGGCGCCTAGATCGTGACATCAGCCATCCAATCAACACGCTCCACACTGGCGACAAAATTGATTTTGGGCATTCCGGACGCTTGGATCACTTTCGAGCGCCCGGACCACTCCGAGCGCCCGGATCCCTTTCGAGCGCCCGGACCCACTTTTTCAGCAGTCTTTATTTCCTACAAAATAAACTTAGTCTGAACAATAAAACTTATGTTACCCTACAAAACAAGTGTTAGTACAATTATAGTCAAGAATAGTAATTAGATTCTGTCTCCTCAAGATCAGAATCTAGTCAAAATCTTAATTTAGATTTGCAAAATGGATCTAAGTTGGATCGACGTCTACTGTTCCCTCAAACGGGGAACACGTCCTCACCAAGTTACTCTCCTTTAGCGACTTACCTTAACTTACCACTTTGCCAGACATTCGATCAACCCATTGACCAAGCTGGACTTCGTGCCAAATATCCGATCAGCTCGTCGTCCTATTTAGACTTTATACTCTTGGAACTTTCGGGACGCAAAAATCGCTTTTTGAGTTGCGGAAACCCCGAAGTCTTGCCACCGGATCTATGCGAAGATATAAAAATTTACATGTACATGTTTCCTATCCTAGATCTACACTAGATCTACAAGAAAGTGAGTATACCTTTGAAGCGAAGCCCTTCGCAAATCCCGCTCGTCCAAATGTTGTCGGATCTCGAGTGTGTTCAAATGTACACACCTCTAGTAGTATCCACACAAACAAGAAGTGATTCTCAAACCACTCTAGATGGAGAAGAGAGCACCACAAGTGTGCTAGCACTCCCAAGGGCTCTCGGATGGGATTAGAAGAAGAAAGGAGAGAAAAAGAATAAGAGGATTCTCATACACTTCTCTAAAGTCTCTACTTACCCTTTCTTCTTGGATTAAACTCACTCACCTTCACCCTTCTTGCTTGGAACTCTCAGCCAAGAGGACAATGAGAACAAGAAGGAGCTAAGGAGGAAGAAGACAACAACCAATAATCATAATTCAATGCCAATGAATCCCATATTCATTTGGCCGGCCACTCATGGAATGCCAAGGGTCTTTGGCTCTTGGCATTCCATGCCTCTAGCTCTCCCTTGATGATGTGGAGATGATGTGGCAAGGATGTATTGGTTATCCATGCCATGTAGGATGAGTCAACCTTCACCAAGTGGCATTTCATCAAGTCAAACTTG
Organism: Zingiber officinale; assembly: GCF_018446385.1. NCBI lineage: Eukaryota > Viridiplantae > Streptophyta > Magnoliopsida > Zingiberales > Zingiberaceae > Zingiber > Zingiber officinale. Next base: position 128,072,609 of record NC_055987.1, read on the forward strand.
ATGTTTCAACTTCCAATTTGGTCAAGTCAAAATTGACCACTTTTCTTCCTTGTTGAGTTAAATCCAACCTTTGATTCAAGTCAATTTCAATTTAATAAATCTCAATTCATTAATATAAATTGACTCAATGAATCAACTCTAAATTAGACTCATTCAACAATTGAATCAAATTGAGTCTAACTCAATAAGTCTAATTTGGATTACTCTTAATCCAATTTTGGTTCATCATATGAACCTCATCCAATTGGTTCACCATATGAACCTAATCTCCATCCACTTATTCTTTGTGTGTGACCCAATAGGTTCTTGTAATGTTGGCAATGTTTCTAAATCTTATTTAGAAACATAAACAATGAGCGGCATCTAGTAATACATCATTGTTACCCAAGTTACAAGAATGTTGAGATCCAACATCACCTTGTGACTATTAATTGTGACCCTTCACAATATATGATAATGCCCTTCTATCCTTGACATCTAGATTGATCAATTTGAGGCATAGACCGTGTCATCCTCTAATCAATCTAAATCTTGAACTCTAAGTAGACTCACTCTAATCAAATGAGCTCAATATCTCATATTGACTCATTTGGGCATGGTCATGCACTTAGTGGTCTCACTCTATCAAGAATAATGATGTCGCTCCCGTCATATAGGAGGGATAGATCCTATCTACATCACTCACATCCCTCCACATAATTTGTTACATACCTAGTAATCTCCTTTATAGTCCACCCAGTTACGGGTGACGTTTGACGAAGCCAAAGTATGTAACTCCTTATGTAGGGAACCATGGTGACTTAAGGTCCAAGGACTAATAGTCATACTAATAGTCACATGAGAAAATATATGACACTCATATAACGATCCATGATACTTTCTCATGGCGGGTCATTCAGTATACATTCTCCAATGCATACCCATGTATCAACTTGATATCTCTATATCCATGACTTGTGAGATCAAGTCATCGAGTTGACTTGCATGCTAGTCTCGTCGCATTAACATTGTCCCTGAATGTTAATACTTGACTAGGAATGATTAAGAGTAGTGTTCTCTATATCATCTCACTATCGATTCAACTAATCGATTGATATAGATAGGAACCCTCTACTCAAGGGCGATATTATACTTAGTTATTTGGCACCAATACAAGTAAGTATAATAACCATAATTAAATGCCTTTATAAATATATAGGAATATGATATATCGAGTCCATACAACAATTATCATATGATTAGCTCTAGGACTCTAACTAACAATCTCTCACTAGCACTAGTGCCAATTAGTGTAGGGTCTAATACCCAATGACCTAGTGTGACCATCATATTTTGTCTGTGTCAAAGCCTTGGTCAAGGGATCAGCAATGTTAGCCTTTGTGGGTACTCTGCAAATCTTCACATCTCCTCTATCGATAATATCTCGAATGAGTTGGAAGCGCCGTAGTATGTGTTTGGTTCGCTGGTGTGAGCGAGGTTCCTTAGCCTACGCAATTGCTCCATTGTTGTCACAATAGAGCTCAATAGGATCTGCAATGCTAGGAACCACCCCAAGCTCAGTAATGAACTTGCGGATCCAAACTGCCTCCTTTGCTGCTTCTGATGTAGCAATATACTCGGCCTCTGTTGTAGAATCAGCAACTGTATCTTGCTTCGAACTCTTCCAACTCACAGCACCACTATTCAAGTAAAACACGAACCCAAACTGTGATCTATAGTCATCCTGGTCAGTTTGGAAGCTGGCATCACTGTAACCCTTTACAGCTAGCTCATCATCGCCTCCATATATCAAAAAATATTCTTTAGTCCTTCTTAAGTACTTAAGAATATTCTTGACCGCTATCCAGTGACGCTCACCTGGATCTGACTGGTATCTACTCGTCATGCTCAAAGCATACGAGACATCAGGACGAGTACATAGCATGGCGTACATGATAGATCCTATGGCTGAAGCATAAGGGATCTTATCCATGCGGTCTCTCTCCTCTCTAGAAGAGGGACTTTGAGTCTTCGAAAGACTCACACCATGTGACATCGGTAGAAAACCTTTCTTGGAATTCTGCATGGCAAACCATAGTAATACCTTGTCAACATATATACTCTGACTTAGGCCAAGCAATCTCTTAGATCTATCTCTGTAGATCTTTATGCCTAGAATGCAGGCTGTTTCACCTAAGTCCTTTATTGAGAAACAATTTCCTAGCCAAGTCTTTACAGACTGCAGCAAAGGGATGTCATTTCTAATGAGTAGTATGTCATCCACATACAACACAAGGAAGACAACTGTGTTCCCTACAACCTTCTTGTAGACACAGGGTTCATTTTCATTCTTGATGAAACCAAACTGTTTGATTGCATCATCGAATCGAAGATTCCAGCTCCGAGAAGCTTGTTTTAGTCCATAAATGGACTTATGCAGCTTGCATATTCTGTTGTATGTTGTGGATCTACAAAACCCTAAGGTTGTGTCATGTACACATCCTCGAGCAAGTTTTCATTCAGAAACGTGGTTTTGACATCCATCTGCCAGATCTCATAATCGTGGTATGCTGCAATAGCAAGCATGATCCGAATGGACTTAAACATCGCTACTGGAGAAAAGGTTTCATCATAGTCAATACTATGAATTTGCTTGAAACCTTTAGCTACCAAACGACCTTTATAAATAAGTTCATCCATGTCAGTCTTTCTCTTAAAGACTCACTTACACCCAATGGGTTTGACGCCTTCAGGCGGATCAATCAAAGTCCATACTTGGTTGGTGTACATGGATTCCATCTCGGATCTCATGGCCTCTAGCCATTTCTCAGAATCTGGTCTCATCACAGCTTCCTGATAGGAGGTAGGCTCATTCTCAACAAGCATAACGTCATCATGGTTAGACAAGAGAAAAGAGTATCTCTCAGGTTGACGACGTACCCTATCAGACCTACGAAGAGGTAGGTCTACACGAACTGGTTGTTGTTCCTCAACTCCTTGTGGAACAATCTCATCATCCACAACACTTTGTGGTTCCAGTTCAACTTCCATCAAGGCTTCAATGCTATGGTCCATATCTTGAACTTCTTCAAGATTGAGCGTACTCCCACTAGTTTTTCTAGAAACAAAGTCTCTTTCTAGAAATACCCCAGTCTTTGCCACAACTACCTTGTGTTGACTGGGAATGTAGAAGTAATATCCCTTCGTTTCCTTGGGATATCCAATAAAATAGCACTTATCAGATTTGGGTCCCAGTTTGTCTGAGACTTGACGTCGAACGTAAGCCTCACAACTCCAAATCCTCATAAAAGACACCTGGGCATCTCTCCCAGTCCATATCCTATATGATTTCTTTATCACAGCCTTGGATGGAACACGGTTAAGTATGAAGGCTGCTGTGTCTAGATCATAACCCCAAAGAGATATAGGAAGATCTGTGTGACTCATTATAGATCGCACCATATCTAATAGGGTACGATTCCTCCTTTCGGATACACCATTCCATTATGGTGTTCCAGGAGGAGTGAGTTGGGATAGAATCTCACACTCAGCTAGATAGTCACGAAACTCATGGCTAAGGTATTCACCACCTCGATCTGATCGAAGTATCTTAATACTCTTGCCAAGCTGGTTTTGCACTTCATTCTTGAATTCTTTGAACTTTTCAAAGGATTCTGACTTATGTGTCATTAGATACACATAATCATATCTACTGAAGTCATCAGTAAATGTAATGAAGTACCTATAACTACCTCTGGCAGTGACATTGAAAGGGCCACATACATCACTATGTATAAGTCCTAATAAGTTATTTGCTCTCTCGCTGTGTCCACTAAAGCGAGTCTTGATCATCTTGCCCGGTAGGCATGACTCGCATGTCTCATATGATTTAAAATCAAATGAGTCCAACAAACTATCTTTATGGAGCTGGGATAAGCGTTTGTCATTTATATGACCTAAGCGACAGTGCCAGAGATATGTTTGGTTCATTTCATTTGATTTGAACCTTTTGGTATTTATGTTATAGATGGGGTTCTCTAAGTCTAGAATATAGAGTCCGTTCATCAGAAGTGCACTACAATAGAACATATCATTTAAATAAACTGAACAACATTTGTTCTTTATTATAAACGAAAAACCTTTCTTGTCCAAACAAGAAACTGATATAATGTTCTTAGTAAGTGTAGGCACATAACAACATTCATCTAATTCTAGTACAAACCCAGAGGGCAGAGATAGATAGTAAGTCCCTACAGCAACAGCAGCAACCCGTGCTCCATTGCCTACTCGTAGGTCTATCTCGCCCTTCGTCAATGCCCTGCTATTTCTCAGCGCCTGTACATTAGTACAAATGTGAGAAGCACATTCGGTATCTAATACCCACGATGAAGAAATAGAGAGATTGAATTCTATAACATGTATACCTGAAGTAGAAATCTTATTTCTCTTCTTCTTAAGATCTTCCAGGTATCCTTTGCAGTTCTTCTTCCAGTGCCCTGCTTGTCCTTGATATAGTTGACGAAGATGTTCAATCATATCATAAGCAGTCATCAACTCGTGTTGCTTCTGAAGCTCAGAGTTCATGGTTGCGAGCATGAGGCATGACATATCTAATGCGTCATCTTGATGCTTCTTGTAAGCATCTCGGTTAGCTCACGTGGCAGTGGCAGGAGGTGCCTCGGGAATGGGCTGCTCCAGGACGTATAGTTTTCTTTATTGAGTGAGAACTATTCTCAGATTCCTGTACTAGTCCAGGAAATTAGCTCCATTGAGCTTCTCCTTATTAAGGACAGAACACAGAGAGAAGGTGTTCGTGTTTGTCGACATGGCAATCTACAACAGAAAAATATAGAAAATAAATACCATATTCCACTAATCATTTAATTATGCCTTTAATTAAATGATGCTCCCACTGAATTATAGAACTTTTGTAGAATCGAGTCATGGATGTGGTCAAACCACACTCACTAGATTCTAACCAACTAGCTATAATTCTTGCAGGACAAGATCCACATCATACTACGCATTGAGTTAGCTTTGGCTAAATCGCCCAAGACTTAATATGATCGATAGGTAACTAATTACCAATTACATCTCTATGCAACTCTTGTTTAATGGATCAAGATCCGCATGTATATTAAAACTTGAGTTAGCTTTGGTTAAATCGCCCAAGAGTTAATATAAATGTGATTTTGACCTATCTTCCAACCATTGAAAAATGCCTATAGTTAAACCCGATTTAATTGAGTTAACTAGTTTTACTTAATCTAATAGAGTTTGTACTCACCCAAGCTTTGATAGGTGGGACCAAGATTGTCCCTCCGCACTCTACCAAGATAATATGTGTTGCTCTACTTTGGTAGATTCAACAACAACATGTGATCGAGATAGTGATGGGTATCAAAACGTGGTAGACATTTCGAGTTGACGCGATTAAGATCTAATCTAATCGTTAATGTGTATCATATACGCGATTAAGATCTAATCTAATCATTAAGATGTATCATATACGCGATTAAGATCTAATCTAATCGTTAAGGCACTAATTAATTACTCTACTCTAGCATGCATCATATACACACAAGCTATTAATTAAATTTTGATTAGGTCATGACCCTACTACGATCGGACGGTCAACCTACGGTCAACAGCTTCTCCAAGCTCCTCCCTTTGACCACCATGTGTTGCTCGTGTTGGAGTGTATACTAAAAGCCTAGCTTTTGTAAACATTTATTTTTGAAATAAAAAAATCACATTGGTCAATATCTGCATTTATTTGTTAAATGTAATTGTTCAATTAATTTATATAGTAGATAACATGGAGTGTGGTGTCACACTCAGAAGATCATGTTGTCGGTTCTTTATAAATTATAAATAGTTGCTCACGACTAAGATGGAAAGGAATAAACCATCGGAATAGTCGTAGTGTAATTAAGTATTACTTTATCTTGATTAATAAATTACACAATTACACTCTAAGTGTATTGAGTAAGACCATTTAGGTAAGTTCTTTTTGTACTGACTTAATAAAAGAACTAGACCTTAGTTATTATGGAAGTGTGTGCTCTTAATCCTAATATAATAACAAGCACATATATTTAATATTTATTTCTTTGACTTATCAAAGGGTGAGGTTTATCTCGATAAATCAATATGTCCGATAAGTTGGGAAATGATATTACATATAGTGTGTGTTGTTGATTATAGAAGGAATCTGTGTCCTAGTTATCTAGGTTGAGAATGTCCCCAAGAGGAGCTCATAAGGATTGTCATGTCAAATCCTGCAGGTGGACTTAGTCCGACATGACAATGAAGTTGAATGGTACTACTCTTGGAGCTAGATATTAATTAAGTGAGTTGTCAGTAACTTACTTAATTAGTGGGCATTCGTAATCTTAAACACAGAGAGACTAACACACTCATGATAAGAAGGAGCCCATAATGTAATTTGGGATTGGTGCGGTAGTGCGATAATAACTCTCTAGTGGAATGAGTTATTATTGATGAACTTGAGTTGTGTGTTCGGGGCGAGCACGGGATACTCAAGCTCATCGGAAGGCCAAAACTAATTTCTCCTCTAGGTCCCTGTCGTAGCCTCATTATAGCCTCAAGTCCATCCAAATGTAAGGCTCTTCTTGGTGTCCAAGAAGTGGGCCGGTCCAATGCTTGGTAACCAAGCAAGGGTCGGCCACATCCTCTTTATAGGGGCCGACCCTATTGCTTGGTAACCAAGCTTGTAGGGGTCAGCCAAGATTAATTCAAATAGGAGGGTTGTTTTGAATTTTTTAAAATCTTCTCTTTGTAGAAAGCTATAAGTTTTAAAAGAGAGATTTTAATTTTAAAAACTTTCCTTATTTGAATTTGGCCACATGCTTTAATAGAGAGTTTTAAAAGTTTTAAAACTTTCCTTTTTTTAACCATCCTCATGGTTTAAGAAAAAAAAGGAAGATAAGTTTTAAAATTAAAATTTTCTATCATCATGTTAAAAAAGAAAATTTTCTAAGATAAGTTTTAAATTTTAAAACATGATTTTAATTTTTAGAACTTTCCTTTTTTAACCCCTACTTTAGGAAAGAGAGCTTGTAAAATTTTATAAGAGTTTTTCTTGTAAAATTTTATAAAAAAATATATTTCCTTTTTTCCCTTGATGAGGTGGCCGGTCACCTTGCTTAGTGCCCAAGCAAGGGGCCGACCATATAAAAAATAATAAAATCATCACAAAATCAAAATTGGTGATTGATTCAATCAAGAGGAAAGAAAAGGGAAAATAAAAAGGGAAAAGGAAAAACTAGAGGATGATTTTATTTTTTGTAAAAAGTTTTTCCTTATTTGCCTTGGGCAAGTAATATAAAAGAAGGGGTGAGGGGGCTTCATGAGACACAACTCTTATTCTTTTGCTTGGAGATCTCTTGGTGGCCGACCCCTCTCTTTTCTCCCTTTCCCTTTGCTCTCTTCTCCTTAGTGGTGGTGGTGGCCGGATTTTAGAAGAAGAGGAAGAAGCTTTTGGGTGGTGTTCATCTTGGAGGATCGTCACCCACACGACGTCCAAGGCGAGGCGAGGAATACGTCAGAAGATTTCGAGGTCATTAGCTTACAAAGAGAAGGTATAACTAGTAGTTTTCTTCCGCATCATACTAGTTATTTTCTTTGTAAGAATTCTAAATACAAGAGGCAATTAGATCTAGTTTATCGAATTTATTTTTTGAGTTTGTGTTTTCTTATTTTTCAAATTTGTGATTCGATTGTTCTTTTTGGTTAACCTAGAGTTATTTAAGGAAATTAATATTAGCTTTCCTTAAAAGGCTTTGACTAGGCGGTGGTGGTTTCCCATATCCAAGAAGGCCATGTGCCTCGTCATGCAGTCTTGGAAGCCAATTTTGGAAATTAATATTTAATGGAATTAATAACATAGGTGGATTTGAATCCATAGTGTTGAGTTACGCTTGCGATTCAAATCCTAACCATTAAGAATAGATAAGTTAAATTTGGAATCAATGATGTTAAGTTCCGTCTGTGATTCCTAATTTAAATTCTAAAGAACACAATAGGTTATTTAAGGAAAGGTTCGACACTTGTACAAAAATTTTTGTACAGTGGAACCGGTACGTTTTCCTAGGACTAACCAACAATTGGTATCAGAGCTAGGGTTTGCCTCTGTGTGTTTAGAATTCAAGTAGGTTATGCACATGTCATACATAATTTAGGCAGGATAATAGTAGGATGTGCTAACTCTTTGGTTGCAGGCTCCAACTATTATGGCTTATTGATGTTGTGTGTGATTGGACCCTTGGACATGTCAAGGGCATTATTTTGTGTGCATGATTGTATGTATTAAATACAGCAGGAGCTGTATTATTTTTAGAATTTTATTTTTTGTTCGATCTAGAATACATGTACATTCCTTTATAGAATATAGGATCGATATATGTAAAATTCTATTTTTGTCGCGGATCAGATTCTTGCGAGGCATGGTACTTTTGGAGCACCAAAGGCGCAGTGGAATAAGAAGCAAGATGGATGCGATGACTCGACCCGATGGCAGTGGCTAAAGATGGCAGCAGCTAGGGTTGGATCACATGGAGGACAGTAACAGAAAAAAGGCCATAATAGTTGGAAAATAATTTCCAAATTTATTGCTTTTATTTACTGTGATGTGTGTGTATGCATGTGATGTATGCTAGGATCGTTTAAAATTCCTCACTTTAAATAACTAAGTGGGAGGGAGATTTATTTTAAATAAATCTCATGGTCTCCATTACTGGTTTGTAAGTGATGCAACAAGCTTGCGTGTTGGCTCTGAGTGCCTCCCTCCACAACGGATGGGTTTGTTGCGGATCACTAGATCAAACTTCCTTTTATGGATGGTTATAGGAATTATTTAGGAACGTGTGATCTTCTCCAACTGAAGGGGCACAATCCTATTTAATGGACTTAGTATCAAGTAATGGTATACACTTAGACACATTCAATAGTATCCTCCCCAACGGAGTCACTGCTATTGTTTTGTGTGACCAAAGTGAAACCAACTATTAATTTTATTTGTCATAAAGTTAAGATGACAAGATAATAAAATTAATGGGTCACACCCTCCTCTTACAAATGTTGAATTTGTATACGCCCACACTAATGTGGCATGCAATATTCACGGTGATTTGAGGTGTTGGTTAATTTAAAATAGTATTATTTGAGGAATCAATATTATTCTAAATTTAGAGTCTTGACCAAAGTTTATTTTTGTGATTCTTAGGATGACTTTCAACCCACTGGCCATTATACTGCAAGATAACAAACTTACTGGTCCCAACTATATTGATTGGAAAAGAAACCTGAACATTGTTCTTACTGCTGAGAGCTATAAGTTTGTACTGACTGAGGCTTGCCCTGATGCACCTGACGGTGACTCTACCCCAGAGGAGATTGAGTATCATAAGAAATGGGTAAAAGCTGATGAGATGGCGCGGTGTTATATTTTGGCATCAATGTCAAATGTATTGTAACATCAGCATCAAGATTTACCAACAGCTTATGATATAATGAACAATCTCAAAGAACTATTTGGGCACCAGAGTCGGACTGCTAGGCAAGAGGCAATGAGAAAGTTAATGACAGCCACCATGTCTGAGGGGACACCCGTGAGAGATCATATCCTCAAAATGATGGTCTATCTAAACGAAGTACAAGTTCTTGGAGGAGAAATCGATGGGGAAACCCAGGTCGATATAATTCTCCAAACGCTACCCAGAAGTTTTGAGTAATTCTGCTTGAACTATAACATGAACAAAAGAGAGTATACGTTGGCGGAACTTCTGACAGAACTACAGGCAGCTGAAGGTATATTTCGTCAAAGTTCTCAGATTCACTATGCTGAAAATGGTTCTACTTCTAAACCGAAAGGCAAGAAGAAGAAGAAACAGGTCTTTTCAGCAAAGAGAGTGAATAAACCTCAGGGATAAAAAGCTGGAATGAAGAAGCCGAAGGGCAAGTGCTTCATCTGAAAGCAGTTAGGACATTGGAAGGCGGACTGTCCTCGTAGGAATCAGAATAATAAAGGTATATCTCATGTTCTAGTAGTTGAAATATGTTTAGCGGTGTTATCTACTAGCACTTGGTGTGTAGATACGGGAGCCACTAATCATGTCTGCAATTCTTTACAGGGGTTCCAGGAAACCCGACGACTATTTGATGGAGAGATAACCGTCTACATGGGCAATGCTACTAAGGTGGAGGCTGTTACAGTGGGAGACGTCTACTTATTTTTTGATAGGAATAGAAATTTGGTTTTAAGAAATTGTCTTTATGTACCCAGTTTTAGAAAGAATTTAATTTCAGTTTCTAAACTGTATTTGGATGGATATTCAGTTTCCTTTAGTAACAATCTGGTTATAAAGAGAAATAAGGTGATTATCTGTTCTGGTGCATTGGTAGGCAATTTATATACTTTAAATCCAATTTCTCCCACAAAGTAAAATACGGAAATTAATAACACATCTTCTAATTCTAATAAGAGAAAAGAACCTTTGGAAATGAGTCAAACGTATCTTTGGCATCAAAGGCTTGGTCATATTAACTTAAGTAGGATTCAAAGACTTGTAGTCGATGGACTCTTGGGTTCATTAGAGTTGGAAAACTTTCCAACATATGAATCCTGCTTGGAAGGTAAAATGACCTAGAGACCTTTTAAGGCCAAGGGGTATAGAGCCAAAGATGCGTTAGAACTGGTTCATTCTTATTTGTGTGGTCCTATGTCTATCTAGGCAAGAGATGGTTATGAATACTTCGTCTCTTTTATAGATGATTATTCAAGATACGAATATATTTACCTGATGCGCCGCAAGTCTGAATACTTTGACAAGTTCAAACAATATAGGGTTGATGTGGAGAAACGGCTTGGTAAAAGTATCAAGACACTACGGTCTGACCGTGGTGGCGAATACCTCTTTGGAGAGTTTAGGAATTACTTATCAGAAGTCGGGATTCAATCCCAATTGTCTGCACCTGGTACACCCCAGCAAAATGGTGTGGCAGAACGAAGGAATAGGACTCTTATGGAAATGGTTAGATCGATGATGAGTTATTCAGAATTACAACATTCATTTTGGGGATATGCTTTAGAAACAACAGTGTACATTCTGAATATGGTACCTTCTAAAACAGTTCCTTCTACTCCCATGGAATTATGGAATGGGCATAAGCCTAGTCTGAATCATATCTGGATATGGGGTAGTCCAGCACATGTGCTGAAGGGAGATACTGACAAGTTAGAATCACGTACAGAAGTTTATCTGTTTGTGGGATATCCTAAGGGAACGAAAGGTGATTTATTTAATCCTAAAAATCAGAAGATCATTGTTAGCACCAATGCTCGATTTTTAGAAGAAGATTATGTAATGAACCATAATCCCATGAGTGAAATAGTTCTAGAAGAAATAAGAGAGGACACGTCTACTTTAATACCAACAGTACAAGATGAAGTACCATAAGAGATTGCAACACGTGTCACACATGATACACAACCACAGACGGTGCCTCGTCGTAGTGGGAGGGTTATAAGGCAGCCTGAGAGATTCATGTTTTTGGGAGAGTCTTCAGACTTGATCCCGGGTAAACATGAACCTGATCCCCGGACATATGATGAAGCACTCCAAGATATAGATGCAGTATCTTGGCAAAAGGCAATGAATTCTGAAATAGAGTCTATGTACTCTAATAAGGTCTGGGAGCTTGTAGAACCACCTGATGGTGTAAAAGCCGTTGGATGCAATTGGAACTACAAAAGGAAAAGAGGGACAGATGGGAAGGTAGAAACCTTCAAAGCAAGGCTTGTTGCGAAAGGGTATACTCAGAAAGAGGGAATCGACTATGAGGAGACTTTTTCGTCGGTAGCCATACTTAAGTCTATCTGGATACTCTTGTCCATTGCCGCTCATATGGATTATGAGATTTGGCAAATGGATGTCAAGACAGCTTTCCTTAACGGAAGTCTTGAAGAAAACATCTATATGAAGCAATCAGAGGGATTTATTGAAAAAGGAAAAGAGCATCTAGTGTGCAAGCTCAATCGGTCCATTTATGGACTGAAGCAAGCTTCAAGATCTTGGAACATCCGGTTTAATGAAGTAATCCAATCATATGGATTTATTCAGTGTCCGGATGAGTCTTGTGTATACAAGAAGTGTAACGAAAACGTGGTGGTATCTCTTGTACTATACGTAGATGATATTTTGTTAATTGGCAACAATGTCAAGGTATTATCGGACGTAAGGGTATGGTTGTCCAAACAATTTGATATGAAGGACTTAGCGGAATGTGCACACATTCTTGGGATCAAAGTTATAAGGGATCGCAAGAAAAGAATGTTGTGTCTATCTCAAGCTTCATATATAGATACGGTCCTTGCTCGTTTTAGCATGTAGAACTCCAAAAAAGGTTTCTTACTTTTTAGGCATGGAGTAGCCTTATCTAAAGAGATGTCTCCGAAGACATCAAAGGAGATGGAGGAAATAAAGGCAGACCCTTATACTTCGCCTGTAGGAAGCCTTATGTATGCAATGCTGTGTACGAGACCTGATATCTGTTTTGCCATGGGCATGGTCAGCAGATATCAGAGTAACCCTGTACAAGGGCATTGGACTGTTGTAAAGCATATATTGAAGTACCTGAGAAGGACTAGAGATTATATGCTAGTTTACCAAGCAGACGATTTTCTCCCTGTGGGTTACACGGATTTGGACTTCCAATCAGATAGGGACAACAGTAAGTCTACGTCAGGCACTCTAGGAGGTGGAGCCATTGCATGGAGGAGTGTTAAGCAGAAATGCGTCTCGGACTCAACCATGGAAGCTGAGTATGTGGCAGCCTCTGAGGCAGTCAAAGAAGCTGTATGACTCAGGAATTTTCTAATGGACTTAGATGTGATTCCTGGTTTACCCAAGATCTGTTAGAGTGTATACTAAAAGCCTAGCTTTTGGTATAAACATTTATCTAGAAATAAGAATCACATTGGCCAAATATCTACATTTATGATAAATGTAGTTGTTCAATTAATTTATATTGTAGATAACATGGTGTGTGGTGTCACACACAGAAGATCATGTTATCAGTTCTTTATAAATTATAAACAGTTTCTCACGACTAAGATGGAAAGGAACAAACCATTGGAATAGTCGTAGTGTAATTAGGTATTAGTTTATCTTGACTAATAAATTACACTAGTACACTCTAAGTGTATTGAGTAGGACCATTTTAGGTAAGTTCTTTTTATACTGACTTGATAAAAGAACTAGACCTTAGTTATTATGAAAGTGTGTGCTCTTAATCCTAATATAATAACAAGCACATATATTTGATATTTATTTCTTTAATTTATCAATGGGTGAGATTTAGTTCGATAAATCAATAAGCCCGATAAGTTGGGAAATGATATCACTTATAGTGTGTGTTGTTGATTATAGAAGGAATCTGTGTCCTAGTAATCTAGGTTGAGAATGTCCCCAAGAGGAGCTCATAAGGATTGTCATGTTAAACCCTGCAGGTGGATTTAGTCCGACATGACGATAAGGTTGAGTGGTACTACTCTTGGACTAAGATATTAATTAAGTAAGTTGTCAATAACTCATTTAATTAGTGGACATTCGACATCTTAAACACAGGGAGACTAACACATTCATAATAAGAAGGAGCCCAAAATGTAATTTAGGATTGGTGCGCACTACAACAAAAATATTAAAAGACAACGGGTAAAAACCGTTGTTGTAGGCTCTTTAAACCGTTGTAATTGACAGTGTTGTTAAATGTGCAGTAAAAGACAACGGTTTAAAACCGTTGTCTTTGACCACATTAAACAACGGTCATGCAACGGATTTAAAGCGTTGTCTTTTAATACCAAAGACAACAGTTCTGCAACATATAAAATCGTTGTAATTGCCAGTTTTACAATAATTTGGATCGCATGTAGATATGCTTTTGACAACAAATACAGTATTATTGTCTTTCTTCCAAATTTAGTTTAAAAACCATTGATTCTTTGCATACTTTTCACAACAGTTAAAAAATTGCTGTCTATATACATTCACAAAACCGTTGTCAACATAATTTTTTTACACACAAACTCTTGTACAACATATATACATTAGCAAAAACCGTTGTCAACATATATACATTAAGTTGTCTTTTATACATCTTGTCTCAACCAAAAACTGGTACAACATATATGTACATTCACTTAAGTTTATAAACTTCTACAATTACTACAAGCTATCTAAACATGACCACAAGTTCATGACCACCACAAAAGATGAGACCACAAAATTAAGTTTATCAGACCACAACCATGCAAATTAACTTGTCCTTTTATGAATAGATCAAGTGATCAGGATGTGCAACAATCTTCACATACTGGTCCTTTTTCTGCATACAGAATTTCATAGACTTAGCTTGCAAACCCAGCTTTATCCCTTTTCTGTAAATAAAATATAGTTAAAGCCATAGAAAAAAGTAGAAACATGCATGTATAAAATGATAAACATTGCAAACTGATAAGTGAAATAGATAATCTAATAAACCACTACAAACTAAAGTGATAATTGAAACAAACAAGCCCCAAAAGTAGAAAACTTATCAACATGTATAAACAATTATAAACTTGCAGTTTTGCATCTTTTGCACAGTATAAACCAAATTGTGAAGTACATAAATCTGGACCTTCTGAAATGTTGAAGTAAAAGAATGGTCAAATAAGTACGAGAAATGTTGTTGCTTCACATTTTCATGAGTAATCAAGCAAGTGAGCATGAAAAAAGTTGATGAATATTATATAAACTTGACATTATATCTTGAACCATGTATATTATGTGAAAGCAGCTAGAATAGCTAACAGCAGCAACAGAAAGATGGAATCATAGAGGATCGAAGTCATGTACCTTATGTCTCAACATTACAACAGCAACACTCTAGTAAGATCTCAAAGCTTGAGGATGTGCAGTTTGCATAAAAACCACAAAGCAGTATATGAAACTAGTTTCAACATTATTTCTATAAAAAAGCAAGAACAAACTAATCCATTAAACCATCTAAATTGTTAATCACTTTATACAATCCAGAATATGATTTTCTAAACTGATAATCACTATCACCTAAACTTACAATCACTACAAACTTAATTAACTGATAATCGCGAATAAATTAAAACTGATATTATAAGTCTTACTTACCCAACATTATGTGACACCAAAACTAGTTGATTTCTTGATGCTTGACTCAGCTTATCTGCCAAGACATTCATTGAGATAAATTGAGCACAACTTAAAACATTCATTGAATTTCACTATAGGCAACAAAGCCAATGAATAATATTATCACTTCATAAATCAAGTTTCAAGAAAATTCCAGATAGAAGAGACTATTTTAGGAATATATTCTACCATTTTCTGTGTTTCTTGAGATAAATGTCTAACAAAGGTAACACCCAAGAAAAGAGCAGATAAATCACAAAGACCATAATATCTTAGCTAAAAAACCACCACATGTTGGATTAACGTCACTATTAGCAGCCTCCCTTAAAAAAGATAATGCAATAATATTAAAAATTGTCTCAAGACAAGCATAAAAAAAATGACAAGTGGCTAACAAATTAGAAAAGAGTTTGCAGCAACAACGTTCACAGATATGAAAACATTTTCATTTTAAAGACATACTAGAATAGTTCAAAGCAGCTGCCAATATTATGCAGTCAACCATACCAAAGAAATTCATGAAAAGCTAACTAGTTGTAGATTCTAAATTATATTCAAATGCTTAAGTATAACTGTTAAGAAGTATTAGTATTAATAGAATTATGGTGTAACAAGTTCAGTCCTGCATTGATATTTCAGTTTAGGATTGTATCCAACATTCTATACATATCCATGTTAATATTTCAGTTTAGGATTATTGTGACATTTTTTGTACTCAGTGTGAGATACTTTCCAGTGCTTCATCAATTTTGTCTCAATTTTCAATGTAATTTGAGGGTTTGTTTTGTTATTGCATCAGTTAAGAATAAATAAGTTTATATATATAACCACAAAAGAATGTTGCTTAAAGTTGCAATTTCGGATTTCATTGCTGCAGATAACACAATGGCCAAAAACTATAATACTTGATTGAAATTCTAGACAACAGGACTCACACCTGAGATGACTTTAAATAAAAGATATATTTAGAGAACATAAAACAAAATAGTTGTTTCAAATATGGCAAATAAAGCAAACAAATACCAAGGAAAAACGAATTATGTGGCAGAAGCTTACATTTGCTCTAATTTTCCATTGTTTACAAAATATCCATTATGTTTTATTGACATTTTGTTTACTTGAAAGAATTCATCCTGCAAAAAATAGCATATTCAATATAATCTTTAAATGTTAAACCAGCAAAAAGAAGAAAACAGAATTAAAGGCATCATTAATCAAATGCAAGATGGAAGACAATCTTTGATGCACCTTCTGATCCAGAACTTAAAAGGAACAAGCAATGCATACAAAAACAACTTGGTTGGCAGACGGTAGGTAGGTGCTAGCTCAATTTCTACTCAGGATATATGCTGCCAGTCAGGGCCTCCTAATAAATGGAAAGACAAACATGACTTGAAATATGCATAGCTTATCATTAAATGTCAATCTCAAGAAATGTTTCTGAAATCGACAAGCTGCAGTTGTGGGCTAATGTTGCTGCCCATGTTCAGTGTACCATTTAAGCCATTGTCACTTAGCAATCTATCAAGGTGTCAAAGTTTCAGCATTATGTGTCATTCAGTCAAGTATCCTCTGCTTTCACATCAAATAAAAACTCTCAAATCAGTACTCACACTTGTTGCAATTGAGGCAAGCTGAATAGCTCTGCCAGAACATGAACTGTTAACAAAATCAGATTATATTAGTAAAAAATTAGTAATGAAGAAGAAAAATCAAATAAAGAAAATTATTTGAGAAACTTGAGCATATGTCAAATATTACCATTGAGAAAAGTGAATCCTTCTGGCTGGTAGCATTTCCTTCAATAATTTCTTTCATAAATTTCATCACATAAAATCCACATCGTTTCACATCAGGTTGATAAGGACTCTATGTTAACAAAAAATTGTCAATGAATAATGCACATATAACTATTTTTTAATTAATCACAAGTAGACATATATGTGTATATATAATATAGAAACCTTTGGCAAAGAAATACATGTGCGTACTATAATTTTTTTTTGATCAGTGTTCATCCTATTAGTTCAAGCGAACAAACAGAAAACATAGATGGATATACTTGAGCATAGAGAAGTTGTTAGTCATCCAAGAGGGTCTTTAACATTTATGAAGTGAAACTACAAACCATGTATCAATCATATATTTGTTAAGTCAACACAATATTTGTGTTCGGTAGGTATTTGGACAAAAACTAACAAAAGAACAATATGATTTGATGATGATGATTGCTTCTCAGTTCTCTTATCTATTGATCTTTTTTACATTATTTCTAAAAAGGTGCCCAATTTCCATTAGGGTTCTTGAATCATTAGCTTAGGATTGACAATAAATAAATAAACACTGCTTAAAGCTAATCTTTTTATGCTGTACTCACCTCCCAACTCATGATTCTTCCCTTTCTCTTGCATCTCACAGACCAGATCCACAATTCTTTTTTGCTCGGCAGTGTTGAATACTCCAGTATGCAGCTCGAGGACATTGAGGATATTAACGATCTTATCATTGGCCCTCTCCAGGCGTATGAAATCCTTCTTCCTGACAACATTCCTAAAGTGTATTTCTTCCCTCTGCTCCCTTGATAATCCCGTCTCCTTCTTTGCAATCTCCCTTTTAACTCTTGTTGCTCCCTCAATCGAAGTTCTCCCTAACTCCTCCATCTTTTCCTCCTGCGCCGCAACCTCCTTGAGCTTGTCTTCTTGAGCCATGTCGACCCAAGACATCCGGATTTGAGGGGACTCTGGCGAAGACATCAGATCCGGGTCCTACCTAGTTGGTTGGGCATCGGGAAAGGGGGCAGCAAAGCTAGCAGAGGCATAAGACGCCTGATCCTCCGTGGAAGTGGACCCGGAGGCATCCGTGTCGGCTTCGGTAGCAAACCCTAAAGAAGAGCACCACCCCAGCGAAATAAGTAATCTCTCATTCTTCCATAGGGAAAGGGATTAACAAATCAAGAATCGACAAAGGAAAGGCGATACTTGGGCGAAGGGAGTCGATGTGGCTTCAGACAGTGGCGGAGCAGCCGTCGCAGAGGGATCGGGTGAGGAAGGGAAGCCAATTGGTGAGGAACTCAGCTGTGATCTCCAAGTCTTTTAGATCGAACTGTTGGAGGAATAAATCATCGTCCTCCATGAACAGCTGTCTTCTTCGTTCAACAAGATGAACAGGTTATGAATCGACGGAGGAGTGCCACCTTTGGCGAAGAAGCGGCAGTGGAAGGTCAAAGGGCCTCGTCGAGAGAGGAGAGCACGCAGTAGTGGATGGCGTGAAGAGATTATATGAGGAGAGGGAAAGAAAAATGGCTTAGAGATCGAGAATGCGAAGGGGAAAATAAGGCGCCGAAAAAATTTGCCGAGAGAGGGAAAGCAAAATTGTGAGAGGGAAAATGACAGAACAAATAAAGTCAAAGACAACGGTTTTATCAAAACCGTTGTCGTAGCCCCTAAAAAAGCGCTTAAAGACAACGGTTTTAGATAACCGTTGTAAAATGTATTGTTGATTTAAAAATAATTACTCAACGACAACGGTTTTCATAAAACTGTTGTCTTTTGTATTTTATAGGAGCTCAAAGACAACGGTTTTTTCTAAAACCGTTGTCTTTTACCAAATTTACAACAGTTTCATCTAAAACCGTTGTCTTTGTGGTGTTGTCGTTTAACATTTTTGTTATAGTGGCGGTAGTTCAATAATAGTTCTTTAGTGGAATGAATTATTATTGATGGAATTAAGTTGTGTGTTCGGGGCGAACATGGGAAGCTTAATTTCATCGGGAGACCAAAACTAATTTCTCCTCTCGGTCCCTATCGTAGCCTCTTGTATATAGAGATTTATACCCACCACATACCCACCTTCTTACCCAACCAATAAGGGCCGGTCAAGCTAGCTTGGAACCCAAGCTAGGGTCGGCCAAGACCCAAAGGTTGAGCTAAGTTAATTGGCCGGCCATAGCTTGGAGCCCAAGCTTGATTGGCCAGCCATATTAAAAGGGAATTTATTTTTAATTAAAATTATTTCTTATGTGGATATCATGATTTTAAAAGAGAGTTTAAAATTTAAATCTTTAAGAAAAGATTTGAAATCTTTCCTTATTTATAGATTGAAAGGAAATTTTAATTTTGAGAAAACTTTCCTTTTTTAACCATGTTCATGATTTAAAAGAGAGTTTAAAAATTAAATATTCTCTTTTATTAATTTCTACAAAAGATTAAGAAAAGATTTGATATCTTTCCTTATTTGTAGATTGAAAAGATATTTTAATTTTTAGAGATAACTTTTCTTTTTGGAAATTATCCACATGTTTAAAAGAAAGATTTTAATTTATAAAATTTCCTTTTTACTAACCAATCATGAAGGGATTAAAATTATTGGAGAATTTTTTTATAAATTTCCGAAAACAAATTAGGAAGTTTTAAATTTTGTTTTAATTAAAACTTTCCTTGTTTTGGGGAGAAAGTGGCCGACCAAGAAAATTGGAAAAATAAAATTGATTTTTAATTAATTAATTTTTTATTTTTCATGGTAAAAGAATTAAGAAAGTTTTTATTAAAATTTCCTTATTTTCCAAGACCAAGGATTATAAAAGAGGGGGTAGAGGTGCTTTAATGGCAAACGACTCTATTCTTTTCTTCCTCTCTTTTCTTCCTTGGTGTGGCCGGCCCTAGGGTCTCCTCTTCTTCTTCTTTTCTCTTCCTCCTTTGTGGCCGGCGGCATCAACACAAGAGCTTTCCATGGTGGCCGGTTCTAGCTAGGAGAAGAAGGAGAGAAAGAAGGCTTCGTTTCTAGCATCCCTTGGAGCTTGGTGGTGGTGGCCGGACCTTTACTTCTCATGGAGAATTAATGGTGGCCGAATCTAGCTTGGAGAAGAAGGAGCTTGGTGGTTCTCATCTTAGAAGATCGTTGCCCACACAACGTCCGAGATAAGAAGAGGAATACGGTAGAAGATCAAGAGGTTATTTTGCTTACAAAGAAAGGTATAACTAGTAATTATTTTTCGCATCATACTAGTTTTCTTTGTATAGTTATTTATGGAAATACCAAACACAAGAGACATATGATCCTAGAGTTTTTGAAATAGTTTTTTCGAGTTTGTGTTTTCTTCTTTTTTGAATTTGTGATTCGATTGTTCTTTTTGGTTAACCTAGAGTTATTTAAGGAAATAAATATTAGCTTTCCTTAAAAGGCTTTGCCTAGGCGGTGGGGGTTGCTCCCATATCCAAGAAGGACATGTGCCTCGCCATACAGTCCTGGAAGTCAATTTTGGAAATTAATATTTATGGTATTAATAACTTAGGTAGATTTGAATCAATAGTGTTAAGTTCCGCTTGCGATTCAAATCTAAACCATTAAGAACAAATAAGTTAAATTTGGAATCAATGATGTTAAGTTCCGTCTGCAATTCCTAATTAAACTTCTAAAGAACACAATAGGTTATTTAAGGAAAGGTTCGACACTTGTACATAAAATTTTTGTACAGTGGAACCGGTATGATTTTCTTAGGACTAACCAACAAGATCATCACAATTTATTGTGATAATAGCGGTGCAGTTGCAAACTCGAAGGAACCACGAGCTCATAAGGCAAGTAAACATATAGAGCGCAAGTACCACCTGATACGGGACATCGTTAAGCGAGGAGAAGTTGTCGTCGCCAAGATGGCATCAGCGGATAACCTAGCAGATCTTTTCACTAAGGCCCTTCCGGCGAAAGATTTTGATCGACATGTGGAGGGGATGAGAATCAGATGTATGGCAACAGATATGGTAGCTTAGTCTTTTAGTATAAGTGGGAGATTATTGGAGTGTATACTAAAAGTCTAGCTTTTGTAAATATTTATTTTTGAAATAAAAAAATCACATTGGTCAATATCTGCATTTATTTGTTAAATGTAATTGTTCAATTAATTTATATAGTAGATAACATGGAGTGTGGTGTCACACTCAGAAGATCATGTTGTCGGTTCTTTATAAATTATAAATAGTTGCTCACGACTAAGATGGAAAGGAACAAACCATCGGAATAGTCGTAGTATAATTAAGTATTAGTTTATCTTGATTAATAAATTACACTGATATATTCTAAGTGTATTGAGTAGGATCATTTAGGTAATTCTTTTTGTACTGACTTAATAAAAGAACTAGACCTTAGTTATTATAGAAGTGTGTGCTCTTAATCCTAATATAATAACAAGCACATATATTTCATATTTATTTCTTTGACTTATCAAGGGTGAGGTTTAGCTCGATAAATCAATATGCCCGATAAGTTGGGAAATAATATTATGTATAGTGTGTGTTGTTGATTATAGAAGGAATCTGTGTCCTACTTATCTAAGTTGAGAATGTCCCCAAGAGGAGCTCATAAGGATTGTCATGTTAAACCCTGTAGGTGGACTTAGTCCGACATGACAATGAAGTTGAGTGGTACTACTCTTGGAGCTAGATATTAATTAAGTGAGTTGTCAGTAACTTACTTAATTAGTGGGCATTCGTAATCTTAAACACAGAGAGACTAACACACTCATGATAAGAAGGAGCCCATAATGTAATTTGGGATTGGTGCGGTAGTGCGATAATAACTCTCTAGTGGAATGAGTTATTATCGATGAACTTGAGTTGTGTGTTCGGGGCGAGCATGGGATACTCAAGCTCATCGGAATGCCAAAACCAATTTCTCCTCTAGGTCCTTGTCGTAGCCTCATTATAGCCTCAAGTCCATCCAAATGTAAGGCTCTTCTTGGTGTCCAAGAAGTGGGCCGGTCCAATGCTTGGTGACCAAGCAAGGGCCGGCCACATCCTCTTTATAGGGGTCGGCTCTATTGCTTGGTAACCAAGCTTGTAGGGGCCGGCCAAGATTAATTCAAATAGGAGGGTTGTTTTGAATTTTTTAAAATCTTCTCTTTGTAGAAAACTATAAGTTTTAAAAGAGAGATTTTAATTTTAAAAACTTTCCTTATTTGAATTTGGCCACATGCTTTAATAGAGAGTTTTAAAAGTTTTAAAACTTTCCTTTTTTAACCATCCTCATGGTTTAAGAAAAAAAAGGAAGATAAGTTTTAAAATTAAAATTTTCTATCATCGTGTTAAAAAAGGAAATTTTGTAAGACAAGTTTTAAATTTTAAAACATGGTTTTAATTTTTAGAACTTTCCTTTTTTAACTCCTACTTTAGGAAAGAGAGCTTGTAAAATTTTATAAGAGTTTTTCTTGTAAAATTTTATAAAAATATATATTTCCTTTTTTCCCTTGATGAGGTGGCCGACCACCTTGCTTGGTGCCCAAGCAAGGGGCCGGCCATATAAAAAATATTAAAATCATCACAAAATCAAAATTGGTGATTGATTCAATCAAGAGGAAAGAAAAGGAAAAATAAAAAGGGAAAAGGAAAAACTAGAGGATGATTTTTTGTAAAAAGTTTTTCCTTATTTGCCTTGGGCACGTAATATAAAAGAAGGGGTGAGGGGGCTTCAGAGACACAACTCTTATTCTTTTGCTTGGAGATCTCTTGGTGGTCGGCCCCTCTCTTTTCTCTCTTTCCCTTTGTTCTCTTCTCCTTGGTGGTGGTGGTGGCCGGATTTTAGAAGAGGAAGAAGCTTTTGGGTGGTATTTATCTTGGAGGATCGTCGCCCACATGACGTCCAAGGCGAGGCGAGGAATACGTCAGAAGATCTCGAGGTCATTAGCTTACAAAGAGAAGGTATAACTAGTAGTTTTCTTCCGCATCATACTAGTTATTTTCTTTGTAAGAATTCTAAATACAAGAGGCAATTAGATCTAGTTTATCGAATTTATTTTTTGAGTTTGTGTTTTCTTATTTTTCAAATTTGTGATTCGATTGTTCTTTTTGGTTAACCTAGAGTTATTTAAGGAAATTAATATTAGCTTTCCTTAAAAGGCTTTGACTAGGCGGTGGTGGTTTCCCATATCCAAGAAGGCCATGTGCCTCGTCATGCAGTCTTGGAAGCCAATTTTGGAAATTAATATTTAATGGAATTAATAACATAGGTGGATTTGAATCAATAGTGTTAAGTTCCGCTTGCGATTCAAATCCTAACCATTAAGAACAGATAAGTTAAATTTGGAATCAATGATGTTAAGTTCCGTCTGCGATTCCTAATTTAACTTCTAAAGAACATAATAGGTTATTTAAGGAAAGGTTCGACACTTGTACAAAAATTTTTGTACAGTGGAACCGGTACGTTTTCCTAGGACTAACCAATAGCTCGCACCCTCCTCGTCGTTCCTTCTCGAGTGGACCTTCCACCGCTTCATTTTTGTACATTACAAATTTGAAACTCGAGTTACATTTGAGTCTAAAACTATTTTACAACAGGAATATAAAATAGAGGTACGACGCGCAGGTCGCATATAACAAATACAACACGCACAATCACACAAAATGGCGCGCATGTCATATTATGAATTACAACACATTAAGTCCAATCAATTTGGGTTTTTGGGCCATGACCATCACAAAATCATAAATAATTCTAAATTATGTATTTTATATAAATTTCTACAATTTTACTACTATTTTTACGATTTTATGAGTTACAATTTCTCGATGGTCCCGTTTAACGATTTTCGGGCGCGATCGCGGGACAATGCCCCTTGCGGGGTTAGGGGCAGTGCCCCTTCTTGTAAAATGAGTCTCACGAGTGTCCTACTACGATCTTATAGCACCTTAAGCCGCTGTCCCAAAACTATTTGGACGAAATCTTGCCGTTTCGGAAGGTTTTTCTCGGTATACGAAGCCTATGAGTGCCCGAGCACTCTTTGCTTTGCATCTCCAAGAAAAATAATCATAAAATCTATAAAATTCATAAATTTACATAAACTTACAGATATGATATTTTTCATAAAAATACAAACGAAACATGTACACGCTTGGCACATGGCTCTGATACCACTGTTGGAACTTTCGGGCCGTAAAAATCGCTTTTTGCGTTACGAAAACCCCGAAGTCTTGCCACCGGATCCGTGCAAAGATATAAAAATTTACATGTACATGTTTCCTATCCTAGATCTACACTAGATCTACAAGAAAGTGAGTATACCTTTGAAGCGAAGCCCTTCACAAATCCCGCTCGTCCAAATGTTGCCGGATCTCGAGTGTGTTCAAGTGTACACACCTCTAGTAGTATCTACACGAACAAGAAGTGATTCTCAAACCACTCTAGATGGAGAAGAGAGCACCACAAGTGTGCTAGCACTCCCAAGGGCTCTCGGATGGGATTGGAAGAAGAAAGGAGAGAAAAAGAAGAAGAGGATTCTCATACACTTCTCTAAACTCTCTACTTACTCTTTCTTCTTGGATTAAACTCACTCACCTTCACCCTTCTTGCTTGGAACTCTCTGCCAAGAGGAGAATGAGAACAAGAAGGAGCTAAGGAGGAAGAAGACAACAACCAATAATCAAAATCAATGCCAATGTATCCCATATTCATTTGGTCAGCCACTCATGGAATGCCAAGGGTCTTTGGCTCTTGGCATTCCATGCCTCTAGCTCTCCCTTAATGATGTGGAGATGATGTGGCAAGGATGTATTGGTTAACCATGCCATGTAGGATGAGACAACCTTCACCAAGTGATATTTCATCAAGTCAAACTTGATGTTTCAACTTCCAATTTGGTTAAGTCAAAATTGACCACTTCTCTTCCTTGTTGAGTTAAATCCAACCTTTGACTCAAGTCAATTTCAATTTAATGAATCTCAATTCATTAATATAAATTGACTCAATGAATCAACTCTAAATTAGACTCATTCAACAATTGAATCAAATTGATTCTAACTCAATAAGTCTAATTTGGATTACTCTTAATCCAATTTTGGTTCATCATATGAACCTCATCCAATTGGTTCACCATATGAACCTAATCTCCATCCACTTGTTCTTTGTGTGTGACCCAATAGGTTCTTGTAACGTTGGCAATGTTTCTAAATTTTATTTAGAAACATAAACAATTAACGGCATCTAGCAATACATCATTGTTACCCAAGTTATAAGAATGTTGAGATCCAACATCACCTTGTGACTACTAATTGTGACCCTTCACAATATATGATAATGTCCTTCTATCCTTGACACCTAGATTGATCAATTTGAGACATAGACCGTGTCATCCTCTAATCAATCTAAATCTTGAACTCCAAGTAGACTCACTCTAATCAAATGAGCTCAATATCTCATATTAACTCATTTGGGCATAACCATGCACTTAGTGGTCTCACTCTATCAAAAATAATGATGTCGCTCCCATCATATAGGAGGGATAGATCCCATCTACATCACTCACATCCCTCCGCATAATTTGTTACATACCTAGTAATCGCCTTTATAGTCCACCCAGTTACGGGTGATGTTTGACGAAACCAAAGTATGTAACTCCTTATGTAGGGAATCATGATGACTTCAGGTCTAAGGACTGATAGTCATACTAATAGTCACATGAGAAAGTATATGACACTCATATAACAATCCATGATACTTTCTCATGGCGGGTCATTCAGTATACATTTTCCAATGCATACCCATGTATCAACTTGATATCTCTATATTCATGACTTGTGAGATCAAGTCATCGAGTTGACCTACATGCTAGTCTCGTCGCATTAACATTGTCCCTGAATGTTAATACTTGACTAGGAATGATTAAAAGTAGTGTTCTCTATATTATCTCACTATCGATTCAACCAATCGATTGATATAGATAAGAATCTCTACTCAAGGACGATATTATACTTAGTTATTTGGCACAAATAAATGTAAGTATAATAACCATAATGAAATGCCTTTATAAATATATAGGAATATGATACATCGAGCCCATACAACAATCATCATATAATTGGCTTTAGGGCTCTAACTAACATATACCAGCTATCTAGTCAGCCCGTCGACCTAGCTGGATTTCTTGTTAAATATCTGGTCCGCCCATCGACCTATCTGGACTTCTCCTGCACACTTAGTTAAATCGTTAGATCACATTGAATCTAACTTAACTTACTTTGTCATTCATCAAAACCTGAGTTAAACCGTTAGTACAACCTGCACCAACACATTTACCCCCTTTAAAACTCTTTCCATTTTCGTTAGAGTCTTTTCTAATTTATCAAGACTTGACCTCAAGGCTTGGTTTTCAATCCTTAAATGCTTAGATTTGGATTTTTTGCTTAAATTCTTGGACACTTCTATTTTTGAGACTATATCCAAAATCCATAGAATTATTTCCCAACCCATTTTCTACCTTCGTAGCCTTAGGTGAGGTAGTTTTTGCATGATACGCTACATGTTTTTCCACAATCCTATCATGCTTCCTATTTTAATGATAAATAGCATTAAAATGATATAGCATAGACCTAACATGATTTTTATCATGTGTTAAAGGAATTTGTTCAATAAATGATACTTTGAGTTTCCCCTTAGAAACTCCCCCTTGACTTGAGCTTCTTCCTTTGACTTTGGCCAGATTCACTGGCTCTGGTAATATTCATTTTGTTTACACAAGAAGCACACAATGTGCTTCTTGCCTTTGCATATCGACGGGCCGACCTCCTTAGCCTTCTCCATGCCTTTGGGTGTCATTTGACCTTTCTACTTGGTCAATTTTGGACACTTGTTCTTGTAGTGTCCATTTTCCCTTCACTCAAAATAAATGATATGATCTTTATTATTTATAATTGAAATTTTTATACCTTTACTTGTAGGGGTGATACTTTCTTCATTTGATCCGGATAAAGAGACTTCTTCTTGATCCGACATTAATGTTCCACACTCCCTCTCAATCCTTGAGATGGAGGCCTCTTTATCTTCATCCTCATGCACATAAAATAAGGAGTATACTCCTTTGCATATGTCTTCGTGCTCTCTGGAGGATGAATCTTCTTCTTCTTTCGATGTTGAGCATATCTCAACTTCGGATTCCTCTTCTTCTTAATCCAATAAGTTGCCCTCTTTGGATTCTTCTTGATTTTATATAGTGGACGGATTTTCATGGATTCTTACCAATATGCTCCAAAGCTCCTTGACATCCTCAAATTCTCCTATCTTGCTCAAGATATTGTTAGGCAATAAATTGACGAATAGCTTGGTCACTTTTGTTGGTTGCTACTCGAAAAACCTAATGGTTCCACTGTACAAATATTTTGTACAAAGGTCTGAACCTTTTCCTAGCTACCATGTGTTCTTTTAAATTAAACTTGGATCGCCTGCGGAACTTAACACGTTTGATCCAAATTTAATCTATTTGTTCTTTTAGGTTTTGACTTGGATCTCCTGCGGAACTTAACACGTTCGAACCAAATCACCTAGGTTATTAATTCCATTAAATATTAATTTCCAAAATTGGTTTCCAGTACTGACGTGGCGAGGCACATGGCCTTCTTGGATATGGGAGCAACCACCACCGACTAGACAAAACCTTTTAAGGAAAACTAATATTTAATTTCCTAAAATAACTTTAGGTCAACCGAAAAGAACAATCAAATCACAAGGAAAAGAAAAACAAAAGAACACTATATCGAAAACAAATTCGAAACACTAAAGTCGTATGCCTCTTGTATTTGGTATTATTTCCAAAAATAACTAGTATGATGCGGAAAGGAAAAATACTAGTTATACCTTCTAGAAAGACCTCTTGATCTTCTACCGTATTCCTCTTCTAACCTCGGACGTTGTGTGGGCAACGATCTTCCAAGATGAGGACCACCAAAGCACCTTCTTCTCCTCCTTGCTAGGTTCGGCCAAATCAAAAGCTTCACCAAGGATGAAGAAAAACACCAACCAAACTCCAAGGGATGAAAGCTTTCTCTTCTTCTTCTTCTTCTTCTCCAAGTAGTATCCGACCACCACAAGAACTCCAAGCAAGAGAGGGTTCGGCCACCACAAAGAGGAAGAGATGGAGAGAGGATGGCCGGCCACAACACCAAGGAAAAGAGGGAGAGAATAATAGAGGTTGTATCTCATGAAGACACCCCAACCTCCTCTTTTATATTCCTTAGCTTTGGTAAATAAGGAAATTTAATTACAATAAAATTTCCTTAATTTTCCTTGACAACAATTAATTAAGAAAAATTAAATAAAATTTCCTAATCAATTTATCATGGCCGGCCACATCAACAAGATCAAGCAAGACAATTTCAATCAACAATTAAAATTCCTTATTTGTCTTTGGAAATTTTAAAAAATAAAATTTCCCTTTAAAATCCCTTCATGGTTGATAAAAAGAAATTTCTATAATTTTAATTTTTCAACATGTGAATAATTTACAAAGAAAAAATAAAACATCTTTCCAATCTACAAATAAGGAAAGAGATCTAATCTATTTCTTTAATCTTTTGTAGATCCTTTTAAGAGAGATATTTTAATTTTAATTCTCTCCAATAAATTATATCTTCCACATAAGAAAATTTTAAAATTAAAATTCTTTTAAATTTAATGGGGGTCGGCCACCTAACCTTGGGTTCAAGCTAGGGCCGGCCACCCATGAACCAAGGCTTGGCCGGCCCTAGCTTGAACCACAAGCTAGCTTGGCCGGCCCCCTTATCATGGGTATGAAGGTGGGTATAGGTGGGTATAGTACTCTATAAATAAGAGGCTACGATAGGGACCAAGAGGAGGAATTGGTTTTGGTCTCCCGATAAAATTAAGCATCCCGTGTTCGCCCCGAACACACAACTTAATTTTATCAATAATAATTCATTCCACTAGAGAATTATTATTGAACTACCGCACCAATCCCAAATTATATTTTTGGGCTCCTTCTTATTATGAGTGTGTTAGTCTCCCTGTGTTTAAGATGTCGAATGCCCACTAATTAAGTGAGTTACTGACAACTCATTTAATTAATATCTTAATCCAAGAATAGTACCACTCAACCTTATCGTCATGTCGGACTAAGTCCACCTGCAGGGTTTAACATGACAATCTTTATGAGCTCATCTTGGGGACATTATCAACCTAGATTACTAGGACACAGTTTCCTTCTATAATCAACAACACACACTATAAGTGATATCATTTCCCAACTTATCGGGCTTATTGATTCATCGAACTAAATCTCACCCATTGATAAATTAAAGAAATAAATATCAAATATATGTGCTTGTTATTATATTAGGATTAAGAGCACACACTTCCATAATAACTGAGGTATTTGTTTCTTTATAAAGTCAGTATAAAAGAAACAACCTCAAATGGTCCTACTCAATACACTCTAAGTGTACTAGTGTAATTATATAGTTAAGATAAACTAATTCCTAATTACACTACAACCTTCCAATGGTTTGTTCCTTTCCATTTTGGTCATGAGCTACTGTTTATAATTTATAAGGTACTGATAACATCCTCTTCTGTATGTGGCACCACATACTATGTTATTTACAATATAAATTAATTGAACAACTACAACTAAATGTAGACAATTTGACCAAATGTGATTCTTTATTCAAAATAAATGTTTACAAAAGCTTAGACTTTCAGTATACACTCTAACAACTTTATCATTGGCCTCACATCTTTGGATTTGCTCTTGACTCCATTTGCTCCTTTTGATGAGTTTACCTTTTGAATCTTTTGGAGATTGAAAACCCTCCATTAGAGCAAACAATTGCTCTATCTCCATCATGAAGAAATTTTTTATTCTTAATTTCCAAGAATCGAAGCTGGTTATTGTGAATGGTGGATGCACCCTTGTGTCGAATCTGAGTCCATCTCAAAAATTCATCTTGAAGTTAAGCTTGTTGAAATGTTTGACTTGTTGGCTTTAGTGCTTCAACTACTTCTTCCTCTAGCTTATTACCCTTCTAGCGATGAGTCTGGTAAAGAGCAACCTCGCTCCGATACCACTTGTTGGGTCACTTCGGGAGCTAGAGGGGGTGGATAGCTCATCACACTCGTTCGCTTGCTTCGTAGATGTTGATTTACAGTGGATAGAATCAAAGCCAAGCTCTTTAATGCTAACACGTAGATTTACTTGGTATTCACCTCAAGAAGAGGTGACTGATCCAAGGATCCACACACCGAGTGCACTCTCCATGAAGAACATAACCCCTTCTTTGTTAGGACCGAAAAGTAGCTAGAGGGGGGGTGAATATCTCGTCGCGTGCTCTTTGCTCGACGTTGCTTGTTTCTTCAAAGATGCGCAGCGGAAAATACAGAAACAAACCACACAATGCTAACAAGGTTGGTTTACTTGGTATCCACCTCACAAGAGGTGACTAGTCCAAGGATCCACACCTACACGCACACCCTCCACTAATAAAACTCTCCTTTATGGTAACTACCAAGGGCGGAGAAGCCCTACAAGACTCAATACAAGAAGAAAGGGAAAGGTAATGAAATACAAGCTTACAAGCTTACAATGAGAGCAAAAATCCTAACCCTAGTTTCTTCTTCTTGCTTTGATCCGCCTCTTGACTTGGAAGAACCTCCAAGAGCCTTCAAGAACTGGCGATCTCGAGCTTGAGAAGAGCTGTGGAGAAGCTGGTGAAGATCTGAAATGAATCGGTGAAGAGATGCCGCAGTCATCGCACGCCTGCAGCTCAAATACGACGCAACGGTCGGATCCCGATCGATTCGAAAACTCCCAATCGATCGGGGAGGCTTTGGATCGATCCACAGATCGATCCAGAGCGCCTCTGTGCTCTGGGAAAACGCCTGGATCGATCCACGGATCGATCCAGCGCTTATCGCGCGAACCAAAAGCGTCCCAATCAATTGGCTGATCGATTGGGACTTTTGGATCGATCCACTGATCGATCCAGAGGCTCTCTGTTCGCTGGGAAAGGCTTGGATCGATCCAGCTCCTGGATCGATCCAGCTCTTGGTTTTTGCCCAAAACCAAGTCCCAAGCCTCTCAAACCAACATTCGGTCAACCTTGACCTGTTGGTATATCATGCCTAGCATCTGGTCACTCCCTTGACCTACCAGGACTCCCCACCAAGTGTCCAGTCAATCCCTTTGACCCACTTGGACTTTTCTCTTCGTGCCAAGTATCCAGTCAATCCTTTGACCTACTTGGACTTCTCTCTTCATGCCAAGTATCCAGTCAATCCTTTGACCTACTTGGACTTCCAAACACCAGATGTCCGATCATCCTTGATCCATCTGGATTTTCCCTGTGCCTGGCTTCACTCACCAGGACTTCCAATCTGTCTAGCTTCACTCACCAGGTCTTTCACCTAGCTTCACTCACCAGGACTTCCTTCTGCATGGCTTCACTCACCAGGACTTTCTTCTGCCTGGCTTCACTCACCAGGACTTTCACCTAGCTTCACTCACTAGGATTTCTCTTCTGCCTGGCTTCACTCACCAGGTCTTTCCTCCTGCCTAACATCCCAGTTAGGACTTCCCAGTCAAGTATCCGGTCATCCTTGACCTACTTGACTCTTCTTCAATCAACCTTGCATTGTCAAACATCGAAACTCAAACCAAGACTCAAGCTTGGTCAACCAGGTCAACCTTGACCTGAGGGATGTTGCACCAACAATCTCCCCCTTTTTGATGTTTGACAATACCAACACTATCACTTACAATACCACATGTAAGTTAGGTTAATCCCATAGCCTAAACCTTCTTCATGCCACTAGGTAATGAATACATAAGTTAAGCCCTTCATTCTCTCCCTAAGAGGGCAAACTCCCTCTAGGTAATAAAAGCCTAACTTACTCCCTTTCATTCTCCCCCTATTGGCACACATCAAACCATGCCCCATTTTTGGGCACACGTCAACAAATTCACTTGTTGAAAACTCTCCCCCTGAAGAGTTGCTCATCGTTGTTCACAACTTCACTCGTTGTGATCAACACGATAAGGAAGGTCTCATACCCTTCATTATCCTTAACCCTATATTCTCCCCCAATGTAGGCAAATGCCCA
Organism: Zingiber officinale; assembly: GCF_018446385.1. NCBI lineage: Eukaryota > Viridiplantae > Streptophyta > Magnoliopsida > Zingiberales > Zingiberaceae > Zingiber > Zingiber officinale. The sequence continues at coordinate 128,104,690 of NC_055987.1, forward strand.
TCCTTGAGCATTATCCACTTGAAGCCACTTGAACAATGAGGATATCCACTCCCCATTAAAGTTCAAACGCTCAACCTTGAGCATGTTCTTAACGGAAGGTTAACCACCTTCCAAGGTTCATGAAAAATAATTTTCATGTCTTTAAAGAGTCCCTCCCCCTAAAGACATGGTGATAACTTCTGCCATTGCACCAACAATGACTTGGAATCCCTAAACCTTTAGGAAACCCAAATTTCAAAGTTGTGAGGTTCAAATATTCAAAATTTGAAACAAACCTCAACCTAAACTTCAACATAGTCTTCCTTAACCAATCCATCCTTGTTTTCAACATGAAAACTCCCTTTTTATGTATACGAATATATTTTGAGGGGTTTGGAATGGTTACTTAGACTAAAATAGGTTCAAAATGCTGAAAATAAGCTTTCCCAGCCAAAATCAGCATCTTCAATCGATTGGAGTTGGGTTCCAATCGATTGAACTCGACTGAATCGATCCACTGATCGATTCAGTCTTCTTGGATCGATCGGCTGATCAATCCAGCGAGCTTCTGCTCGCGAGAAATGCCTTCTCAATCGATCGGCTGATCGATTGAGGCACTCCAATCGATCCACTGATCGATTGAAGACCTGAAATTGCTGAAATTCAATTTCAGCCAATTTCAGAAACCCCTAGAAAATTCTACAAAATTTCAAAAATCATAAAAATTTGTGTAAACATTATTTAGGGTATAATTTATCATGGAAAAATAGTTTTCTATGAAAATACATTATATTTTCAAAGATTGACACAAACTTGAGAATTTGCAAAAACTTTAGTGTTTTCTTCAAGTTTGTATCTAACTATTCAATGGTGATTACTATCAAAAGATAGCCTTCACCAAGGTTTTCCAAAATCATTTTAAACAACATTTTAAAAACCAATATCCCACCATGTTCCTTGGGCTTAATGCACATGACTTGTACATTAGCTTTCCCAATGATGGGAAAACACATAACCATGTGTTTTGATGAACCTAAAGCTCTAAAGAATGCACTAAATCAACATCTTGAGTTTTGTTCATCATCCTAACATCTCACTTGTATCTAATGTGCACTAAAACATATACAAGTCACCTTATGGTCCTTTGTGAGATGTAAATTTAGTTTTGCCCTAATATAGGGATCATGCATAACCATCTAGGCATTTTAGAGATATTAGACATCCACCTAGGATGTCACTTGTTAATAAGTGTTGTTCAATGTCATTTGTCCTTAATTACAAGTAATTTAAACTTAATGCATGATTATGTTATGACATACATCAAAAGGAAATAATTTTCAAAAGAAAATATCCTATAACTACATGATGTATGAATGTCATGACATGGTATTTTTGTATTTTTCACAATAAAGGAATGAATGCAAAATACAGAACTAAATATGATGTCATGGCATATCATGGGCAAACAATCATGGCAATGTTTAGCATAAACAAAATATACCTAGATTACCTATCTAAGTATCCTTAACCACTTAGCTAACTCAAAATATACCACTTGTTTTAACTTAAAATGGTAAACCTAGATTGCCATAAATGCTTCAAGAAAATGCCAAAACCCAAATTGACATTTCTATTTCTCTTGATTTGTTTATGCCACTTAAAAATTAAGCATATCCTCAAATATTGGCATATATCATTTTTCCTCAAGAGTAGCACTTTAAATTAAAGCTCGGATTGCCTTAAGGTTCTAAGAGAATACCAAAATCTCAACTTGGTATTTCTCTAGGTTTTCCCAATTTATGTCATTTTAAGACAAAATCAATTTTTCCACCATTAGGCACATTTTACTCTTTCAAGGAGTAAATAATAATTCCATTTCATTTTCAAAGGTTAACAAAAACCTTGAAAATGCTCCTTGAGTGTCAATTTCCTCAAAGTTGGGTTAACTACCCTTCTAATCGGAGTTGACACTCTCTAACCCATCTATGGGGTAGAGAAAATGCTCCTAGGAACCCAACACCTATTGGTGCTCCTTGGATGCTCTAGGTACTCACTAGGGATAACTTCCCTAGATACCTTCCTAGTGACCTTGTTGGGCTTCTTAGAAGCCTTGGTCACATTTTCTAGGTCAACTCTAGGGATAGCCTCCCTTGTGACCTTGTTAGTGACTTTCTTAGACTTCTTAGAAGTCTTAGTCACTTTGGTTGCAAAGATACTTCTAGGGATATCTTTCCTTGTATCCTTGACTTGACCTCTAGACTTAGGGTTTGCTCCATAACTATATGGAACCCTATGATAACTAGGCACATCATTTTTTGCTTTGGTTTTGTATCCCAAACCTCTATGGCCATTTGATGGCTTTTGTACCCCTAAACCTAGGTTATGCTCATTTTGCCCTAATAGGATATTTTCCAACCTTTTTAGGGTCTTTTCTAATTTATCAAGTCTTGACCTCAAGCCTTGATTTTCCCTCACTAAGTCCTTAGTATTTGATTTTTCATTTGATCCATGAGCATTTTTATTCTCGGGCTTGTATCTATTATCCTTAGTGTTCTTGCCCAAATATCTATCTATCTTCCTAACCTTAGGTTGGGTAGTCTTGGCATGTAAGGCCACATGCTTTTCCTTAATGCCCTCATGCTTTCTATTCTTATGGTAAATTGCATTAAAATGATAAAAATTAGAACTATCATGCTTTTTACCATAACGTAAAGGGGTAGGCTCAATAAATGTTACCTTCTTCTTTACCTTGGAGGCTCCCCCTTGACTAGTGCCTCCTTGAGCCTTGACCATCTTCTTCCCCTTGGGGCATTGACTTCGGTAATGCCCTTTTTGTTGACACAAGAAGCACACAATGTGCTCCTTGCTCTTCTTTGTCCCGGGGGTGGTCTCCTTGGGCTTCTCCTTGCCCTTTTGTGTCACTTGACCCTTCTTCTTGGCCAAGTTGGGACACTTGCTCTTGTAGTGCCCAATTTCCCTACACTCAAAACATATTATATGATTTTTATTTTTAATTGAAACATTTATACCTTCTTGTGTAGGGATGGCACTTGCTCCTCCATTTGATATTTCTTGAATTTTGGAGGTGGCACCATCTTCTTCTTCTTCACTTGACCCGGATGTGGAGGCATCTTCTTGCTCCGGGTTCATTGATCTACACTCCCTCTCAATCCTAGAGGTGGAGGCTTCATCATCTTGTACATGGAACAAGGAGTATGCTCCCTCCTTGTTCTCTTCATTGCACTCCCTTGAAGATGAAGCTTCTTCTTGGACTTCTTCTTCGGAGGTTGAGCATCCCTCAACCTCGGAGTCCTCCTCTTGGTCTTGCTCCAAAGAGTCACCCTCTCTGGATTCTTCTTGCTCTTGTACAGTGGAGGGGATCTCTTCATGAAGCTTGGCCAATTTACTCCATAATTCCTTTGCATCTTCAAATTCTCCAATTTTGCAAAGGATGGTGCTTGGCAATAAATTAACCAAAAGCTTGGTCACATTGTCATTGGCCTCGCACCTTTGGACTTGCTCTTGGCTCCACTTGCTCCTCTTGAGAACTTTGCCCTTTGAGTTTGTTGGAGTCTTGAAGCCTTCCATAAGAGCAAACCATTGCTCTATCTCCATCATAAGAAAATTTTCGATTCTTGATTTCCAAGAATCGAAGCTCGTGGAAGTGTATGGTGGAGCCACCCTCGTGTCGAATCTGAGCCCATCTCGGAATTCCATTGTAGAAGTTGAGCTTTTGAATTTCTTTGACTTTGACAATTTTGCTTCAACTTCTTCACCCTCTAGCTCTTCTTGTTATGCTTGACCCTTCCGGCGATGATTTCGGTGAAGAGCGGCCTCGCTCTGATACCACTTGTTAGGACCGAAAAGTAGCTAGAGGGGGGTGAATAGCTCGTCGCGTGCTCTTTGCTCGGCGTTGCTTGTTTCTTCAAAGATGCGCAGCAGAAAATACAGAAACAAACCACACAACGCTAACAAGGTTGGTTTACTTGGTATCCACCTCACAAGAGGTGACTAGTCCAAGGATCCACACCTACACACACACCCTCCACTAATAAAACTCTCCTTTATGGTAACTACCAAGGGCGGAGAAGCCCTACAAGACTCAATACAAGAAGAAAGGGAAAGGTAATGAAATACAAGCTTACAAGCTTACAATGAGAGCAAAAACCCTAACCCTAGTTTCTTCTTCTTGCTTTGATCCGCCTCTTGACTTGGAAGAACCTCCAAGAGCCTTCAAGAACTGGCGATCTCGAGCTTGAGAAGAGCTATGGAGAAGCTGGTGAAGATCTGAAATGAATCGGTGAAGAGATGCCGCAGCCATCGCACGCCTGCAGCTCAAATATGACGCAACGGTCGGATCCCGATCGATTCGAAAACTCCCAATCGATCGGGGAGGCTTTGGATCGATCCACAGATCGATCCAGAGCGCCTCTGTGCTCTGGGAAAATGCCTGGATCGATCCACGGATCGATCCAGCGCTTATCGCGCGAACCAAAAGCGTCCCAATCGATCGACTGATCGATTGGGACCTTTGGATCAATCCACTGATTGATCCAGAGGCTCTCTGTTCGCTGGGAAAGGCCTGGATCGATCCACTGATCGATCCAGCTCTTGGTTTTTGCCCAAAACCAAGTCCCAAGCCTCTCAAACCAACATTTGGTTAACCTTGACCTGTTGGTATATCATGCCTAGCATCTGGTCACTCCCTTGACCTACCAGGACTCCCCACCAAGTGTCCAGTCAATCCCTTTAACCCACTTGGACTTTTCTCTTCGTGCCAAGTATCCAGTCAATCCTTTGACCTACTTGGACTTCTCTCTTCGTGCCAAGTATCCAGTCAATCCTTTGACCTACTTGGACTTCCAAACACCAGATGTCCGATCATCCTTGATCCATCTGGATTTTTCCCTGTGTCTGGCTTCACTCACCAGGACTTCCAATCTGCCTAGCTTCACTCACCAGGTCTTTCATCTAGCTTCACTCACCAGAACTTCCTTCTGCCTAGCTTCACTCACCAGGACTTTCTTCTGCTTGGCTTCACTCACCAGGACTTTCACCTAGTTTCACTCACTAGGATTTCTCTTCTGCCTGGCTTCACTCACCAGGTCTTTCCTCCTGCCTAACATCCCAGTTAGGACTTCCCAGTCAAGTATCCGGTCATCCTTGACCTACTTGACTCTTCTTCAATCAACCTTGCATTGTCAAACATCGAAACTCAAACCAAGACTCAAGCTTGGTCAACCAGGTCAACCTTGACCTGAGGGATGTTGCACCAACAATTGGCGCCGTCAGTGGAGCGAGGTTGCTCTTCGTCGGATTAACACCCGGGGGAGCACAAGCTAGAGAATGGATCGACTCGGAGAAGACATCACGATTCCACCCTTCTACAAGTGCTACGACTTCGCGTATTGGAAGGTAAGAATGAAGTATTTTCTTATGACTAACCTAGCAAATTGGAATTGTGTACAAGTAGGTTTTATTCCTCCGGTGGATAGAAAGGGAGAACTTCTCAAGAAAAAGAAGTGGACGAAAGAACAAATCCACCAATCCACAATCAACGACGAGGTAACGAAAATCCTTGAATTTTCATTACCTAGTGATATCTTGTGTAAGATAGGTGGATACAACAATGCCAAGGAGTTGTAGAACAACTTGGCTAAGTTCCATGAGGAGAGCTCCAATTCAAGTCATGAAGAGGAGTCAAGTGAGCCAAGTAGTTCACATCATGGAGGTAAGGAACTAGAAGTTGAGGGCTACTCAACATCTATGGAAGAAGAGGAGGAGAGTTCTTCTTCAAGATTGGGACAAGAAGAAGCTTCTACCTCCGGAAGGGATGAAGAAGAGAGCTTACATCCATCCTCAACCCTAGGTAACTAAAGCGATTTAATTTCAAGTAAATTACATATAATGTGCTTTGAGTGTAGGGAATATGGGCATTACAAGAGTAAATGTCCAAAGAGGATTAGGAAGACTCCACCGGCACCAAAGGCCAAGGAAGCCGGAGTCCCGAAACGCAAGAGCAAGGAGCACGTGGTGTGCTTCCAATGCAAGCGAAGGGGACATTATAGGAGCCAATGTCCGAGGAGGAGGCAATCTCACAAGGACAAGAGACCGAGTACGTCTATAGGGGGAGCTAAGGAAAACCCTAAGGTAATCTCTAAGGCACATTCTTGCAATTCTAGAAGGATGCATGCTAGTAGCCTTATTGCTATTGTCAATAATAATAAGCATGATAACTATAGTAACCGATACACGTGCTTAGGTGCCAAACATGTTAGCCTAGATAAGGACAATACTAGAAAAACCAACCCTAGAATTAACTCATCTAAGGTTAAGGAAAACCTAGGTAGGAATCCCAAAACAACTAGACATATGCCTAGGTATACCTCAAGGAAAAATGACAAATTAAAACTTGAGGTATTAGAGAAGGAAAATCAAGTCTTAAGGTCAAGACTTGACACTTTAGAAAAGGCCCTTAAGAATTTGGAGAAGTCAACTCTAGGGTCTAAGGGTCAAAAACAAAAGCCCAAGGACATGAGAGGTTTGAGCCACAAACCTAAGTCTCAAATGGTCAAGCCCACTTATCATAATGTTCCATTCGATTATGGAACAAGACCTAGGGCTACGAAGACCATCACCAAGGTCACAAGGGGAGTCACCCCTAGAGTTGATCTTGATGAGTCCCAAATGACCAAGGCTTTAAAGCCTAGAAGGGTCATTAGGAGGGTTGCTAGGGAAGTCATCCCTAGTGAATATTTAGTGAACCCAATGAGCTCAAATAGGTTTTGGGTTCCTAGGAGCTTGATTCCATCACGCTAGATGGGTTAGGGTGTGCCAACCTTAATTGGATAGGTAGTTAACCTAATCATGGCAAAAGGTGGCATTTTAGGAATTTTCAAGGTGTAATCAAGCCTTGAAAATGAAATTTAAAATTTTACTCATTCCTAAGGTGATTAGGATGTGCCAACCACATTTGAGGAATTTTCTAGGATCAATCTAATTGGCACATAGTGATCTAAAAATCTTTAGATATGATTTTAGGTCTATGACACTTAGGAATATAGAATTTATGGCAAAATTATCAAAATTACCAAAAATGGCACATGTTTTTACTTATGATATTATTTTATGTCATGTCATCATCTCTTGCATTTATCAATTAATTTGATTTAAGGATAAAAACACAATTTGATATGGAGATCAAATTGTTGTTTAGAAAATGCATGAGAACTTAGCTTAAGATGACCTAAACTCATATCTCACATCAAAATTGACTTGGATGTGTTTGATACACCTTAGATGTGTGTGAGATATTAGGATTATGAGTTAGGATCAAGGTGCATAGTTCTTGTACCTAGATGAGCCTAATTCGAAATTGAGGATCATAGGGAAAGCTTGTGTACAAGTCATGTACATTCAGCCCTAAGATTATGATCCTAAATTGAATGGTTTAAAATCATTTCAAAAGTGATTTGAAAAACATTGATGATTCTAGTGATAGCATTCATCATTGAGCAAGTTGATACAAAGTTGAGGTAAACTTGAACTATTTCAAAGTTTTTAAACTTTGTATCAAGATTTGAAAATGGAAGTTATTTTCATAGAAAACTATTTTTCAATGATAGTATATGTTATGAGGAATGTATCCTCAAAATTTTATAATTTTTGGAATTTTCTGTAATTTTGTAGGGGTTTCTGAATTTCGGGAGGAAGAAATTCAGAAATCAGCATGGGTGACCGATCAGGAGGTTTCCTGATCGGTCCAGGGGATGCTGGATCGGTCACTGGACCGATCCAGGGAGCTCCTGATCGGTCTAGTGACCGATCGGGCGTGCCAAAATGCTGATTTTCGACTGTGTTGTCTGAAATTTCAGCTGAAAGTTAAAACACAGTTTGTGTTTTGGATTTCTAAAGGTTTGAAACTCTCCAAGACATTGTTGGTGCAATGGTCAAGGGGGAGTTGACCTTTAGGGGGAGTTTTTACTCTAAAGACTTGAGTGATATGGGATTATCACTAAGTTGATTGTTGACTTTAGTATCAAGGAGGAAATTAAGGGTTTCAATGAAAGGTATGGGACTTTCATTAGGAATAAACTCTTGACCTTGATTCACTCTTTTTGATGTGTGTCAAAAAGGGGGAGAATGGGAGAATGTCCAAAGAATGTTCAAGGAAGAACATTAGAGTTTGGGGAGAATGTTCAAGGAAGAATATTGGGAAACCTAAGTTAGGTTATCGGGTTGACCTAACTTGTTTATGGTTTTGTCAAACATCAAAAAGGGGGAGATTGTTGGTGCAACCTTAGGTCAAGGTTGACCTGGTTGACCTGACTCGAGTTGAGCTGACTCGAGTTGTATTTTGATGTTTGACGAGAATAGAAAAGTTCTATTCTGATGTTTGACGAGAGTAGAAAAGTTGTATTCTGATGTTTGACAGAATACAAACTTGGGAGATTGTGGGTGCAATCTTTGGTCAAGGTTGACCTGGTTGACCCGAGGTGAGTCGACCTGATTCGGGAAATCCTGGTGAGTGAAGTCAGGTGAAAGTCCTGGTGAGTGAAGCCAGGCAAGGGAAAGTCCTGGTGAGTGAAGTCAGGTAGTTGGAAAGTCCTGGTGACTGAAGCCAGGCAAGGGAAATCCAGATAGGTCAAGGTTGACCAGACATCTGGTGAAAAGTCCAAGTATGGAGACTTGGCACGGAAAAGTCCAAGTATGGAGACTTGGCACGGAAAAGTCCAAGTATGGAGACTTGGCACAGGAAAAGTCCAAGTATGGAGACTTGGCACGGAAAAGTCAAAGTATGGAGACTTGGCACGGAAAAGTCCAAGTATGGAGACTTGGTACGGGAAAAGTCCAAGTATGGAGACTTGGCACGGAAAAGTCCAAGCAGGGAGCTTGGCACGAGAGAAGTCCAAGTATGGAAGCTTGGCATGGGAAGTCGGAGAGGGCTCGGCAGCTCGTTCTCTGGACTAGGTCAGAGAGGGCTTGGGAGCTCGTTCTCTGGACCAGACGAAGTCAGAGAGGGCTCGGTAGCTCGTTCTCTAGACCGGACGAAGTCGGAGAGGGCTCGGTAGCTCATTCTCCGGACTAGGTAAGAGAGGGCTCGGTAGCTCGTTCTCTGAACCGGACGAAGTCGGAGAGGGCTCGGTAGCTCGTTCTCCGGACTAGGTCAGAGAAGGCTCGGTAGCTAGTTCTCAGGACCAGGTAGGGTTTAGGGCTGGGAGCTCTAAACCTGGATCGGTCTGGTGACCGATCCACGATGACTGATCGGTCCGATCGCAACCAATCGTGTGGTATCAGAGTTATCGATCGGTCCGAGACCGATCGTGAAGCAACAGAGGAAAAGGAGAGAAAGGACTGATCGGTCCGTGGATCGATCAGATCCTTCTGACCGATCGGATATGGTCGATCGGTCCAGTTAGCCCGATCGATGCGTGGACCAATCAGGGCTCTCCTGGACCGATCAGGTGATCGGTCCAGGCATAGCCGTTGAGTCACAACGGCTATCTCCGTCTTCTTCGCAGAAATATGTCGCCAGGTGAGCAGGTGCAGGTTATAAAGAGGTCGAGGGATTCTACAGTGCTTAATCTTCTTCCTGGTTCCTTCTGGTCTTACTGAGCTTTGCTGAGCTCATACTTCTTGAAGCTTCGAGTGAGCTTCCTTCGGCTGGTTCAGCTGCTGTTGGGCATCCGTGAAGTTGTTGCTTCATCAACGGACTCCCGTCGACAAGAAGGCAAAGTGTTTTTACATTCGTATTGCTTTTTGTTTCTTGCTTTCTTTCTTGTACTCCTATCTTGCTGTTGCAAGAGATTGTGGCGAGGTTTCTCCATCCAGAAGGAGTGTTTATTAGCCGGTTTTCCGGGGTCTCATCCACCGACGGATTGAGAAGATTCGTCCACCTTACGGACACGCCGAGGAGTAGGAGTTTCATCTCCGAACCTCGTTACATCACAGTGCTTGAGGTTTGATTTCTCCATTTACGTTTCTGTTGCTATTTTTCCGCTGCGCTAACTTGATTTGTAGAAAGAAACGCGAATTTGGGGTCGGCTATTCACACCCCCCCTCTCTAGCCGCTATCCGAAGGTCCTAACATTCTTGGAACAACCAGAGGTAGAAAAACCTTGTACAAGACAATCAATACAAACAAGAAGAAATACAAGAAAAACCTTACAAGATTTATAACAAAGATACTCTCTTCTTATTTGGAAATGCCTCTTGATAACTTGGAAATGCCTCTTGATACTTGGAAATGCAACAACACTTTACTCCAAGAATCTTCAAGAACTTGTGGTGAGAATCAGAGAAGAAGCGGAGAAGAACTCGTGTCTAAGCGTTATGTCATTTGAACTCACAGTCGCCTTTATATTTACGTTTTTAGGGTCCCAATCAATTGGGCCTGCTCCCAATCGATTGCCACATCAGATCCCAGCAATCCCAGCCGTCTAAAGTCAAAATCCTACGTAACGGTCATATCCCAATCGATTAACCAATCGATTGGGGAGGCTTTGATCTATCTACAAATTGATTCAGATTGTCTCTCTGCTCTCGTAGATAAACCCTGAATTGATTGACCGATCGATTCAGGCTGCCTCACAATCTCGTAAGAAAACAAGCTCCAATCGATCGATCGATCGATTAGAGTATCCTAATTGATCGGCTAATCGATTGGGGAGCACACTATGCTCTTCGCATAACAACCTCCAATCGATCGGCTAATCGATTGGTGTAGCTCCAATCAATCGGTTGATCTATTGGGTTGTCCTTGCTCATGAAGCTCTCCCTATCGATCAATCAATTGGGCTCTAGTTCAATCGATCTGCTGATCAATTGACCAACCCTAACTTGATTAACTCAAGTCTAGGGTCTGAAACCCAACATCCATTCAACCGTGACATGTTGGGACTCCCTCATGCCTAGTATCTGGTCAACTTTGGCCTGCTGGGACTTCGTTACCAAGTGTCTGATCAATCCTAATAGTGTCAAATGTCTAGTCAACCTTGACCCACTTAGACTTACCGTCTCGTGCCAAGTGTTTGGTCCTCCATGACCCACTTGGACTTCCAAACACTATGTGTCTGGTCACCCCGGACCCACCTGAATTTCCACACGTCTGACATCACTCACCAGGACTTTCACCTGACTTCACTCACTAAGATTTTCTCACTATGTAGCTTCACTCACTAGATTTTTCACCTGACTTCACTCACTAGGATTTCTCATTTACCTAGTTTCATTCACTAGGACTTTCCATCTACCTGACTTCACTCACCAGGATTTCCCATTTACCTAGTTTTATTCACTAGGACTTTCCATCTATCTGACTTTACTCACTAGGACTTTCTAACTGTCTAGCTTCACTTAATAGGACTTTCCATCTGCCTGGCTTCATTCACTAGGACTTTTCACACCCAGTGTCCAATCAACACTGCCTCACTTAGATTTTCATCATCTGCCAACCTCCCCATTAGATTTACCCTTGCCTATCTTCTAGTTAGGACTTCCCAGTCAAGTATCTGATTAATCTTGGCCTACTTGACTCTTCTTCACACCAAACTAGTCAAACATTGACTAGAGGAGAATTGCTCCAACAATCTCCCCAAATGAACGATTGTACCTGCAATCTCCATACATTGTCAAACATCAAAACTCAAATATCAAGACTCAGTTTGAGCCAATTCAAGCTTAGTCAACCTAGTCAACCTTGACATAGGGAAATTGTTGTTGAGATATATTCGATGCGGGTGTGTGCTAGAACACATTTCATAAATATGCACAACAGAAAATAAAATAATAATAATTTCTAATTATTACATCACACGCATACAAGGATACAACATGCCAAACATGATTGCATAATTAAAATTTTATAGGAAGTAAATTTACGCTAGATATACTTTACGGATGACTTGTAACGAGAAGAACATCAACTGTAGCGATGTTATCGAACCTCTCCTCTATTTGTATCAAGCCGAGCTCCTTAAGACAACACCTTGAGTATAAGCCTCTCCTTCGGAAGTTACTAGCCACAAGCGAAGAAAAGAGATCAAGAGGAAGAAGAAGAGAAGCACACAAGAGGGAACACCCTCTTGTTGGCGCCGGGAGAAAGAGGAGAGGGAGAGGAGGATTAGATTTCCAAAAGTCAATTAACCAAATAATGAAACTTGTATCTAATTCTTTCCTAATTACATCTATATATAATCCTCTTTAATGAGTTAGATTAGAAAACTCAAATCCAACCCATTATCCCTTAACCCAAAATTAACTCATTAACCCCTTGGTTTGGTTCACAACTAAACCAAGTTGGTGTTGGGATGTATGCTATAAGCCTAGCTTTTGTATGAACATCCGTTTTGAAATATTTTGAAATGAGAATCACTTTGGTCAAATGTTTGCATTTTATATTTATATACATGTCAATGCAGTTATCCATTTAATTTATATTATAGATAACATGGTGTGTGATGTCACACAGAAGATCATGTTATCGGTTCCTTATAAATTATAAATAGTAGCTCACAACCAAGATGGATTGGGACAAACCATTGGAACGGTTGTACTGTAATTTGGTGTTAGTCTGTCTTAACTATAAAATTACACTAGTACACTATGTGTGTATTGAGCAGGACTATTTGAGGTTGTTTGATTTGTACTGACTACATAAAAGAACAAAACCTCTGTTATTATGAATATGCGTCCTCTTAATCCCTATATAATAACAAGCACGTATACTTAGTATTTATTTCTTTAATTTATCAATGAGTGAGATTTATTTGTTAAATCAATAGGCCTGATGAGTTGGGAGATAGTACTGTTTATATGGTGTGTTGTTTATTATAGAAGGAATCTGTGTTCTAATTATTTAGGCTGATGATGTCTCCTTGAGGAGCTCATAAGGATTATCATGTAAACCCTGCAGGTGGACTTAGTCCGACATGATAATAAAGTTGAGTGGTACTACTCTTGGAATCAGATGTTAATTAATTGAGTTGTCAGTAACTCATTTAATTAACGGACATATGATATCTTAAACACAGGAAGATTAACGCACACATGATAAGAAAGAGCTCATATTACAATATGGGATTGATGCGGTAGTTCAATAATAACCCTTTAGTGGTATGAGTTATTATTGATGGACTTAAGTTGAGTGTTCGGGCCAAACACAAGAAGCCCAATCCCATCAGGAGGCATAAACCAATTCCTTCTCTAGGTCCCTATTGTAGCCTCTATATAAAGCCTCAGATCCACCCATCCACGTTTCCTTTTTGTTAATCTCATCTTCCTAGGGCCGACGGTAAAGATGATAAAAGGGAGTAGGTGGCGGCCCCAAAACCTAATTTTCCCACAACTCTCTCCACCTCCTTGCTAGGGCCGGCACCACCTCTTCTTCTCCCTAGGGCTGGCGCCACCTCTTCTTCTCCTTGGTGGTCGGCGCCTCTTCTTCTCCTTGGTGGCTGACGGCTTGGAAAAGAAGAAGAAGAGGAGAAGGTGCCTCGTCCTAGAGCTTCTCTTGGTGGCCGGCAGTTTGGAAACGAAGAAGGGAATGGTGTTTGTTATCTTGGTAGATCGTCACCCACATGACGTTGAAGAAGAGGAGAGAAATATAACAGAAGATCAAGAGGTCTTTGGCTACAAAAGAAAGGTACAACTAGTTCTTTGATTTCGCTACGTAATTAGTTTAGCTTTCTTTGTATCGATCATGAATACCAACACAAGAGGCCAACGATCTTGTATTTGAAAAGTTCTGTACTTGTACAATTTTTGTACAGGGAAAATTGAAACAGAACAGAATTCCAACGCCTTCAAGTGGAATCAGAGCAAGGTTTCTGGCTCTGTGTGATTGGTTTTTGGTTAAATTATGCACTATTCGTATATAAGTTTAGTTAGGATAATAGTAGGATGTACAAGAAAGATTAACTCTGTGGTTGCAGGCATCCTAGATCCAACTATTATGACTTTTTTTGTGTCTATGTATGATTTGAACCCTCGGGCATGTCGAGGTTGTTTTGTGTTGTGCATGATTGTAATAATTAAGTACAACTGGTTGCTGTATTATTTTTTATATTCTGTTCGATCTAGATTACGTGTAAATTCCATTGTGGAATATAGGATCGATAAATGTAATTATTTTTTTTTGTTGTGGCTTGTATCCTTGCTATGCGTGATGGTATTTTAAGGACCGAAGGCGCGGCGAAGAAGGAAGCAAGATAGACGCGATGGCTTGATCCATTTACGGCATATTGGAGGACAGCGATAGATGAGGCCATAATAGTTAGAAATTTTATTTTCATATTTATTGCCTTTATATGCTGTTTTTATGTGTTGTGTGCATGTTAAAATTCCTCAATTTAAATAACTAAGTAGGAGAGAGATTATTTAAATAAATTCCACGGTCTCCATTACTGGTTTGCAAGTGATGCATTCAAACTTGCGCGTTGGCTTTAAGTGCCTTCCTCCATATCGGATGGGTTTGTTTACAGATCACTAGATCAAACTTCCTCTATGGATGATTATAGGAAATTATTTAGGTATGTGTGATTTTCTCCATCTGAAGGGTACAATCCTAGTTAATGGACTAAGTATCAAGTAATGGTATATATTTAGGCGCATTTAATAGTATCCTCCCCATCGGAGTCACTACTGTTATTTGTGTGACCAAAGATGAACCAACTATTAATTTTATTTATCATAAAGTTAGGTTGACAAGATAATAAAATTAATGGGTAAAACCTCCTCTTACAAATGTTTGAATTAATATACGTCCACACTATCGTGGCGTATGAAATTCACGGTGTTTTGAGGTGTTGGTGAATTTAAATTATATTATTTGAGGAATCAATATTATTTTAAATTCTAAAATTTTGACCAAATATTTTATTTTGTGATTCTCAGGATTTCAAAATGGTTTTCAATCATCTTGTTGTTATTTTAAAAGAAAATAAACTTACTAGTCCAAATTATATTGATTGAAAATGGAACATGGGCATTGTCTTAACTGCTGAAGAATACATGTTCGTACTTTTTGAGGTCTGTCCTAGCGTGCCTGATAAGGATTCTAGTGAAGAGGAGATAGAGAGACATAGGAAATGAGTCAAGGCAGATGAGATGGCGCGGTGCTACATTTTGGCTTCTATGTCAAATGTGCTGCAACATCAGCATCAGGCCATACCCACTGCCTATGACATGATGCTCAATCTCAAGGAACTCTTCCGACACCAAAATCGGGCTGCCAGGTAGGAGACCATGAGAAACTTAATGACGACCACCATGACTGAGGGGACACCCGTAAGGGATCATATCCTCAAGATGATGGCTCATTTGAATGAGATGGAAGTCCTTGGAGCTGAAATCGGTGGGGAAACCCAGGTCGATATCATTCTGCAAACGCTGCATAAGAGTTTTAAGCAATTTCGCCCGAACTACAACATAAACAAAAAGGTTTATTCGTTGGTGGAACTTTTGATAGAACTCCAAGCGGTAGAAAGGCTATTTCATCAAAGTTCTCAAGTTCACATTGTTGAAAACATTTCTGCCTCTAAGCCGAAAGGCGAAAAGAAAAAAGAAGAAACAAGCTGGTTCTGCAAAGAAAGTGATTCGACCTCAAGGGACTAGGCCGCAGGCAAGTGTGAAGAAGTCGAAGGGCAAGTGCTTCACATGCAAGCAGTTTGGACATTGGAAGATGAACTGTCCTCACAGAAAAGAGAACAATAAAGGTATATCTTATTCATTAGTTGTTGAAACATGTTTACTAAAAGCCTAGCTTTTATATAAGCATTTATTTTATAAATGAAGAATCATATTGGTCAAATGTCTACATTTATTAAGTGTAGTTGTTCAATTAATTTATATTGTAGATAACATGGTGTGTAGTGTCACACACAGAAGATCATGTTATCAATTCCTTATAAATGATAAATAGTAGCTCACGACTAAGATGGAAAGGAACAAACCATTGGAATAGTCGTAGTATAATTTGGTATTAGTTTATCTTAATTATAAAAATTACACTAGTACACTCTGAGCGTCGAATTCAATCCCAATTGTCTGCACCTGGTACACCCCAACAGAATGGTGTGACGGAACGAAGGAATATGACTCTTATGGAAATGGTTAGATCAATGATGAGTTATTCAGAATTACCAAATTCATTTTGGGGATATGCTCTGGAAACGGCAACGTACATTCTGAACTTGGTACCTTCTAAGTCAGTACCCTCTACTCCCACAGAATTGTGGAATGGGCGTGTGCCTAGTTTGAAACACATTCGGATTTGGGGTAGTCCAGCACATGTGCTGAAGGGAGACGCTGATAAGTTGGAATCACGTACAGAAGTTCACTTGTTCGTGGGATATCCTAAAGGAACGAAAGGTGGTTTGTTTTATAGTCCTAAAGATCAGAAGGTCATTGTTAACATCAATACTCAATTTTTAGAAGAGGAATATGTAATGAACCACAAGCCCATGAATAAAATTGTTCTTGAGGAAATAAGAGAGGACACTTCTACTTTAGTACCAACAGTACAAGATGAGATACCACAAGTAACTGCAACATGTGTCACAAATGATGCACAATTATAGGTAGTGTCTCATCGTAGTGGGTGGGTTGTTAAACAACCTGAAAGATTCATATTTTTTGGAGAGTCTTCAGACTTGATCCCTGGTGAACATGAAGCTGATCCCTGGACATATGATGAAGTACTCCAAGAGAAAGATGCAACATCTTGGCAAAATGCAATGAACTCTGAAATAGAATCTATGCATTATAATCAGGTCTGGGAGCTTGTAGAACCACCAAATAGTATAAAAGTCATTGGATGTAAATGGGTCTACAAAAGGAAAAGAGGAACAGATGGGAAGGTGGAAACCTTTAAAGCAAGGCTTTTTGCGAAGGGGTATACTCAGAAAGAGGGAATCAATTATAAGGAAACTTTTTCTCCGGTAGTCATGCTTAAGTCTATTGGGATTCTTTTATATATTACTGCTCATATGGATTATGAGATTTGGCAAATGAATGTCAAGACATCTTTCCTTAACAGAAGTCCTGAAGAAAACATCTATATGAAGCAACCAGAGGGATTCATTGTGAAATACAAAGAACATCTTGTATGTAAGCTCAATCGGTCCATTTATGGACTGAAGCAAGCTTCAAGATCTTGAAACATCCAGTTTGATGAAGTGATATAGTCTCATGGATTCATTTAGTATCCAGATTAGTCGTGTGTATACAAGAAAAGTGACGGGCACGTGATGATATTTCTTGTACTATACGTAGATGACATTTTGCTCATTGGCAACAATGTCAAAGTGTTGTCAGACGTAAGGGTATGGATGTCCAAGCAGTTTGATATGAAGGACTTGGGAGAATGTGGACATATTCTTGGGATCAAAGTAATAAGGAATCCCAAGAAAAGAATGTTGTGCTTATCCCAAGCTTCATACATCGATATTATCCTAGCTCGTTTTAGCATGCAAAACTCCAAGAAAGGTTTTCTACCTTTTTGGCATGGAGTACCTTTATCTAAAGAGATGTGTCCTAAGACACCAAAGGAGATAGAGGAGATGAAGGCAGTTCCTTATGCTTCGTTTGTAGGAAGCCTAATGTATGTGATGCTATGTACGAGACCGAATATCTATTTTTCCATGGACATGGGTAGCAGATATCAAAGTAACCTAGGACCAGGACATTGGACTGTCGTAAATCATATATTAAAGTACCTGAAAAGGACTAGAGATTATATGCTGGTTTACCAGGCAGATTCGGACTTCCAATCAGATAGGGACAGTAGTAAATCAACCTTGGGGTATGTGTTTACTTTGGGAGGTGGAGTCATAGCATGGAGGAGTGTTAAGTAGAAATGTGTTTTAGACTCCACCATGAAAGCTGAGTATGTGGCAGCCTCTGAGATAGCCAAAGAAGTTGTATGACTCAGAAACTTCTTGATGGATTTAGATGTGATTCCTGGTTTGCCCAAAGTTATCACAATTTATTGTGATAATAATAGTGCAGTAGCAAACTCGAAGGAACCACGAGCCCATAAGGCAAGTAAACACATTGAGCGTAAATACCACCTGATACCAGATATCGTAAAACGAGGAGAGGTTGTTGGCGCCAAGATTACATCAGTAGATAACCTGGCAGATCCTTTCACTAAGGCCCTTCCGGTGAGAGCTTTTGATAAGCATGTTGAGGGGATGAGAATCAGATGTATGGCAGCATTTATGGCAGCATGGTCTTTTAGTATAAGTGAGAGATTGTTGGGATGTATACTATAAGCTTAGCTTTTGTATGAACATCTGTTTTGAAATATTTTGAAATGAGAATCACTTTGGTCAAATGTTTGCATTTTATATTTATATACATGTCAATGCAATTGTCCATTTAATTTATATTGTAGATAACATGGTGTGTGGTGCCACACAGAAGATCATGTTATCGGTTTCTTATAAATTATAAATAGTAGCTCACAACCAAGATGTATTGGGACAAACCATTGGAATGGTTGTAATGTAATTTGATGTTAGTCTGTCTTGACTATAAAATTGCATTAGTACACTATGTGTGTATTGAGCGGGACCGTTTGAGGTTGTTTGATTTGTACTGACTACATAAAAGAATAAAACCTCTGTTATTATGGATGTGTGTCCTCTTAATCCCTATATAACAACAAGCACGTATACTTAGTATTTATTTCTTTAACTTATCAATGGGTGAGATTTATTAATTAAATCAATAGGCCCAATGAGTTGGGAGATAGTACTGTTTATATGGTGTGTTGTTGATTATAGAAGGTATCTGTGTCATAATTTTTTAGACTGATGATGTCCCCTTGAGGAGCTTATAAGGATTATCATGTAAACCCTGCAGGTGGACTTAGTCTGACATGATAATAAAGTAGAGTGGTACTACTCTTGGAATCAGATGTTAATTAATTGAGCTGTCAGTAATTCATTTAATTAACGGATATACGATATCTTAAACATAGTGAGATTAACACACTCTTGATAAGAAAGAGTCCATATTACAATATCGGATTGGTGCGGTAGTTCAATAATAATTCTTTAGTGGTATGGGTTATTATTGATGGACTTGAGTTGAGTGTTCGGGCTGAACACAGGAAGCCTAAGCCCATCAGGAGGTCTAAATCAATTCCTCCACTAGGTCCCTATTGTAGCCTCTATATAAAGCCTCACATCCACCCATCCATGTTTTGTTTTTGTTAATCTCATCTTCCTAGGGTCGGCGGCAAGGATTATAAAAAGGAGTAGGTGGCGGCCCCAAAACCTAATTTTCCCACAACTCTCTCCACCTCCTTGCTAGGGCCGACGCGACTTCTTCTTCTCCTTAGGGTCGGCACCACCTCTTCTTCTTCTTGGTGGTCGACGCCTCTTCTTCTCCTTGGTGGCCGGCGGCTTGGAAAAGAAGAAGAGGAGAAGGTGTCTCATCCTAGAGCTTCTCTTGGTGGTCGGCGGTTTGGAAACAAAGAAGGGAAGGGTGTTTGTTATCTTGGTAGATCGTCGCCCACACGACGTCTAAGAAGAGGAGAGGAATACAACAGAAGATCAAGAGGTCTTTGGCTACAAAAGAAAGGTACAATTAGTTCTTTGATTCCGCTGCGTAATTAGTTTACCTTTCTTTGTATCGATCCTGAATACCAACACAAGAGACCAGCGATCTTGTATTTCGATCAAGGTGTGCTTTAATCCGTCAAGTACTTGCTCGATTGATCAAACACATGTCTGATCGAAAATGCGAGTTGCTAAGAAAAGTTCTGTACTTGTACAATTTTTGTACAAGGAAAATTGAAACAGAACGAAATTCCAACGCCTTCAGTTGGTTCATGACTAATTCATGATTGAACCAAATATGGTTTAACTTTACCATAAGAGATGTAGTTCATCCGTGCATCCATCATGACAAATATTTTCATATTTGTCTTATGTATGATTCAACCAAATATTTATCTCTTGATCTAAGAATCCTATTCTTTAACTTGTTTTATGTCTTTTAGAGACTCGTTAATGCGTGTGACCTAATAGGTTCCTTGTTTATCTTGACCGTCTATAATTAACTACTTAGTTATAGAACGATCATTAGTGACACCTAGTAGTATATCATGATCCCTAATTAGCCATAAAATCATAGTTAATCTTAGAACTAATTCTAAACCCTTCAACAACTATAGTGAGTTATGTCTTGTTCCTTTCACTCGTCTTATATCCACTTGGTTCAGGACATGGTCTATATGTCTGTCCCCACTAGACTGACTACGTCACAGCTAGCCCAAGAAATACTTCCTGGTTCTACGGATTCAAATTACTTGTACATGTGTACAAGAGTCTCGAATTTTTAACATGTGATGCTTTGACCAAAGACTTTAAGTAATAATCCTAACGAGTGGTCATTGTTGGAACCCCAAGGTTGTTTTGGTGTGATCAACAAGTTAAGTTAGGTCCTGTGTGTTTCTAACCTTGTGTCTAAGTGTGCAGGAGCTTAGGAGCACAGGTAGTCGAGTGGAAGACGAAGCTAGCGAGAAGGACGGCACGAGGTACGTTTGAGGGACGAGGCGCTGCGGAAGAGTACACTCGCGGACAAGAATGAAGCGTGCGAGGGTTCCGAGGGACGAAAGCCGGAGCGGAAGACTGCTCGAGGAGCAAGAGACACAGCTAGCGAGAAGGACGGCACGCGGTGCGTCCGAGGGACGAAGACTGCGGATGAGTACGCAGGCGGACGAGAAAGAAACACGCGGCGATTCCAAGGGACGAGAAGCCGGAGGGAAGCCCGCTCGAGAAGACCGGAAGTTGGGTTCAGGTGAGTCCTTTTCCGGATGGCAAAGATCACCCAAGTGAGGGGATCCGGAGTAGAAGACCCGGACCGAGACGAACTGAACCTGAGCAGTGGTCCCCGGATGAAAAAGTCTACACTGGTTGACTTTAGGGTACGGGGCGCCCGGAACAGTCCGGGGTGCCTGGACCAGCCCGGGGCGCCCGGACCGTGAAGTTTGACCAGATCGAGCTTTGACTCGATCTGAACGTTGGGGGATAAAATTTATCCCCCCCAGGGCGCCCAGAATCTTCCAGGTACCCCGACCAAGCCTATAAATATAACCCTTGTCCAGAAGCTTTTCAATCAGTTCAGAAATTGTAACAATGCTTGTGTGCTTCCACTGTTTAGATTAGCTTCTTTCTTTCTTTGCCCACATTGCTGTAAAAGAGGCTTCTCCGCCTGAAGGAGATAGTAGTGCGATCATTTTCCTTGGATTAACAACCTCCCCGGTTGTAACCAAGTAAACATCTAGTGCCTCGTCTTTTTCTGTTTTGATTTATTGCTTTTCTATTTTATATGCAAGTGTTAGTTTGAAAAGTTGGGAAGGGTTGTGTTTTATTTTTACAGAGCTATTCAACCCCCCCCCCCCCCCACCGTTCTAGCCGGCCGCAACGGTCCTACAAGTGGTATCATAGCAGAGGCGCTTCAGGAGGACTAACCGTAGAACGAAGCAACGAGATGGTCGGACCAAGCATCCACCCATCGAAATTCGAAGGAGATTTCGCCACTTGGAAAAAGTTGATGCAGGTATTCTTTACCACTAATTTTGAATTAATACTTACAATGGAATTTGGTTTTACAGTACCGGAAGGTAAGGAGAAAAACAATTGGATGAAAAAGGAGCAGGCCGACTTCGTGGCGAACGACAAAGCAGAATACCATCTGCTAAGTGTTCTTCCGCCTCAAGAAGTCAACAGGATCGGGAACTATGACTCGGCAAAGGAACTTTGGGAGAAGTTCCTCGAGCTGCACAAAGGGACGTCTGAAGCCAAGCTCGCTAGACGAGATCTGCTTCGCAATCAGCTCACCAGCCTTTGACTTGGGGAAGACGAGACAGTCGCGCATCTGCACTCGAGAATAAAAGAAATCATTACCGGACTTTCGAATCTCGAAGAAAAGGTAAGTAACCGAGATTCACTCAGGTACGCACTGAATTCCTTTCCTAGAAATACCAAATGGGTATCATTAGTAGACGCCTTTTACATTTCTAAAGATTTAGAAAAAAATTCGTTAGAAGAATTCTTTTCAACATTTGAAGTGCATGAATCAAGATATGCAGGAATGAAGGAGCCCAAGAACAACGTCGCCCTCAAAGCTTCGAGAGACGAACCAGGTCGAAATCTTCTCTCGACGACGAGGAAATGGTAATGATGGTAAGAAGATTCAAGAAACTTTGTAAACCCAGATCTACTAACCATCCGCAGGCGAAGAAGAAAAGGACGATCCGCTGCTACCACTACGACGAAGAATGGCACATCAAGGACAACTTCCCCAAGCTAAAGAACAAAGACAAGGAGAAGGGTAATAAGTCTATCCAAAAGCGAAAGGCCCTAAAGGCGACGTGGGACGATACGTCGTCGGAGTCGGAAGTCGAGGCATTCTCCGGACTTGCGCTAATGGCAAGTCATCAAGACGACGATTGTGAGTCAAGCTCTTCCGAAATGAGCATTGAGAACATCGATGAAGGGGGAGCCACGTCGGAAGAAAGCAGCAGTTCAGGGGGAGAAATGAACAACGAGATCGACAAGGTAAGTGAGGTACGATCACTTCCTCCCGATAAACTCTTTAAGTTTGTTAAACTATTAGCAAAAGACTGTTGCAAATTAGAAAAGGAGATTAAAATTTTAAAAATAATTTTGGCTAAATCTTGTCCCTTAGAAGAATTAGACAAATCAAAATTAGAAAATGAGAAATTGAAATCAGAAAATAAAGATCTGAAAATTCAAGTAGATAATTTGAAAAACCATGCATGCTCATCTAATTTTAGAAAATTTAAAAATTTAAATTGGTATTATAGATATCACTAGGGACAAATTAGGAATATCTCTAGAAAATATGTCCCTAAGAAATTTTTAATCAATCCAGTAGACTGGAACCTTTATTGGGTTCCTAAATCTTGCTTAGTCTAAATATTAATAAAAAATTAGCGCTTTCAATGAGAAACTTAAATAATGAATTTCTCTATGAGGCTTTGTCTAAGGAAGTGGTTGTTGTTCCAATAACCAAGAAGGCCTAGTGTCTCGCCACGACTTGGAAGCCAAAATATTGAAATAAATGTTTAATTAACTTTCTGTCAAAGCATTAAAATTAGAATTAATTAATGCTTTTAAAAGTTTTTTCAAACATTTTTTTTCAAAATATTTTTATGCTTAGAAAAATACTTTTACGTGAAATTTTTACTTAGAAAATTTTGTTGGTGCAATATTCCCCAGGTCAAGGTTGACCGTGTTGACTGAGCATGAATTGAGTCAAGCTCGAGTTTTGATGTTGTGGTTTCGATGTTTGACAATACATGTAGTCAATACATGAAGATTGCAGGTGCAATTGTTCATGTGTGAAGGAGAGTCAAGTAGGTTAAGGTTGACTGGATACTTGATGGGAAAATCCTGGTGAGTGAAGCTAGGTGAAAGTCCTAACTGGGAAGTTAGGCAGAAAGAAAGTCCTAGTGAGTGAAGCTATGCAGAAGGAAATCCTGGTGAGTGAAGCCAAGTGAAAGACCTAGTGAGTGAAGCTAGGCAGAAGGAAATCTTGGTGAGTGAAGCCAGGTGAAAGACTAGTGAGTGAAGCTAGGCAGAAGGAAATCTTGGTGAGTGAAGCCAGGTGAAAGACCTAGTTAGTGAAGCTAGGCAGAAGGAAAGTCCTGGTGAGTGAAGCCAAGTGAAAAACCTAGTGAGTGAAACTAGGCAGTTGAAAGTCCTGGTGAGTGAAGCCAGGCACGAAGAAATCCAGATGGATCAAGGCTGATCGGACATCTGGTGTTAGAAAGTCCAAGTAGGTCAAAGGGATTGACTAGATACTTGGCATGAGGAAGAAAGTCCAAGCGAGTCAAAAGGATTGACTGGACACTTGGTGAGGGAGTCCTAGAAGGTCAAGGGTGGTCGGATGCTAGGCATGATGTACCAACAGGTCATGGTTGACCAGATGTTGGTTTAGGGGACTTTGGACTTGGTTTTGTGCAAAAATCATAAGCTGGATCGATCAGCCGATCGATTGGCTCATGCACAATCGATCAGCTGATCGATTGGGCAAGTCCCCACGACAAGCCTTCTCCCAATCGATCAGTGGATCGATTGGGGAGAAGTGTCGCGCGAACAGAACAGCTCTGGATAGATCGGCTGATCGATCCAGAGCCCCCAATCAATCAATGGATCGATTGGGAGGTTCGATTCTGCGCGATAAGCCCTGGATCAATCAGCCGATCGATCCAGGCAATTCCCGAGAGCACAGAGGCGCTCTGGATCGATCGACCGATCGATCTAAAGCCTCCCCAATCGATTGGGAGCAATCCAATCGATTGGGATCCGACCGTTGGCGTCGTATTTAGTTGCTGGCGAGCTGTTCTCTCGAGAGATCTCTCACGGCTTCTTCTCCAGCGAGCACATATCTTCATAGAGCTTCTCCATAGAGTTCCCACCGCCAGTTCTTGAAGTTCTTGGAGGTTCTTCCAAGTCAAGAGGCGAATCTACAACAAGAAGAAAAAATCTAGGGTTAGGGTTTTCTTGTGCAAACTTGTAAGTTTTTGCTTGTATTTTGTTCCCTTTCCTTTTCTTCTTGTAGTGTGAACTTGTAGGGCTTCTCCGCCTTTGGTAGTTACCATAAAGGAATGTTTTATTAGTGGAGGATGCGTGAGTGTGTGGATCCTTGGATTAGTCATCTCTTCTTGAGGTGAATATAAAGAAAATCCCTAGTGTTAGTGTTGAGTGTGTTTCTTTGTATTTTCCGCTGCATATCTTGAAGAAACAAGCAACGAAGAGCATGACAAGCGCACCGAGCTATTCACCCCCCCCCCCCCCCTCTAGCTACATAATCAGCCCCAACAAGTGGTATCAGAGCAAGGTTGCTCTTCACCGGAATCATCGCCAGAAAGGGAAAAGAGCTAGAGGGTGAAGAAGTTGGAGCAAAATTCTTCAAGTCAAAGATTTTATCAAGCTCAACTTCAATGGAATTCCAAGACGGACTTGGATTCGATACAAGGGTGTCTCCATCATTTATTTCAACAAGCTTCGATCTTTGGAAATTAATGATCGAAAATTTCTTGATGATGGAGATAGAGCAATGATTTGCTCTAATGGAAGGATTTGAAGCTCCAACAAATTCCAAGGGCAAAGTACTCAAGAGGAGCAAGTGGAGCCAAGAACAAATCCAAAGATATGAGGTCAATGACAAAGTGACCAAGCTTTTGGTCAATTTATTGCCAAGCAACATCTTGGAGCAAATTGGAGATTTTGAAGATGCCAAAAAGCTATGGAGCAAATTGGCAAAGATTCATGAGATCCCCTCCACTGTACCAAACCAAGAAGAATCCAAAGAGGGTGACTCAATGGAGCAAGACCAAGAGGAGGAGAATTTCGAAAGTTAGAGATACTCATCTTCCGAAGAAGAAGTCCAAGAAGCTTGAATGCAATGAAGAGGGCAAGGAGAGTGCATACTCTTTGTTTCTTGTAGAAGATGAAGATGAAGAAGCCTCCACATCTAGGATTGAGGGGGAGCAACTCTTGGTGATGCCGGATCAAGAAGTAGGAGAAGCTTCTACATCCGGGTCAAATGGAGAAGAAGACGGTGCATCTTCCACAAGTCAAGTAAAATCAATGGGAGGAAAAACATTTTCGGATCAAGAGGAAGTTTCTACCTCCAGATTAAATGGAGGATCAAGTGTCATCAATACACATGGACGTAAAAATAATTCAATTAAAGATAAAAATCGCATTATATGTTTTGAGTGTAGGGAACATGGGCACTACAAGAGCAAGTGCCCCAAATTGGCCAAGAAGAAGGGTCAAGTGGCACTAAAGGGCAAGGGGAAGCCCAAAGAGACCGCTCCTAGAGCAAAGAAGAGCAAGGAGCACATTGTGTGCTTCTCTTGCAATCAAAAGGGACATTATAGGAGCCAATGTCCCAAGGGGAAGAAAGCAGTCAAGGCTCATGGAGGAAGCACAACTCAAGGGAGAGCCTCCAAGGTAAAAAAGAAAGGTATCATTTATTGAGCCTACTCCCTTGAATAATGGTAAGAAGCATGCTAGTTCTAATTTTTATCATTTTAATGCTATTTACCATAAGAATAGAAAGCATGAGAGCTTTAAAGAAAAACATGTGGCTCTACATGATAAAACTACCACACCTAGGTTTAGGAAGGTAGATAAAAATCTAGACAAGGAAACTAAGAATTTTAGTTATAAGCCTAGAAATAAAAATGCTCATGGACTTAATGATAAATCAAAAACTAAGGATTTATGGAAAGAAAATCAAGTCTTGAGGTCAAGACTTGATAAAATAGAAAAGACCCTAAAAAGGATGGAAAATATCCTAAAAGGGCAAAATGAGCAAAACCTAGGTTTAGGACAACAAAAGTCATCCAATGGCCATAGAGGTTTGGAATACAAACTTAAGGCTAAGAAGGTTGTAATTTCTTACCATAGGGTTCCATATAGCTATGGAACCGAGTCTAGGTCTAAGGGTCAAGTCAAAAGTACAAGGGAAGTTATCCCTAAGAGTATTTTTGCAACTAAGGTGACTAAGACTTCTAAAAAGTCTAACAAAGTCACTAAAAAGGTCACAAGGGAAGAAATCCCTAGGGTTGACCTAGAAAAGGTGACCAAGGCTTCTAAGAAACCAAATAAAGTCACTAGGAAGGTATCTAGGGAGGTTATCCCTAGCAAGTACCTAGAGCATCCAAGGAGCACTAATAGGTTTTGGGTTCCTAGGAGCATTTTCTCTACCCCATAGATGGGTTAGAGAGTGTCAACTTAAATTGAAAGGGTAGTTAACCTAATCATGATGAAATTGACACTTAAGGAGCATTTTCAAGGTTATTGTTAACCGTTGAAAATGAAAAGAATTTTTATTTACTCTTATAAGAGTAAAATGTGTCACAATTTGATAAAGTGGATGATATTTTAAGTGACACAAATTAGGAAAATCATAAGAACTGCTAAGTTGGGATTTTGGTATGTTCTTAGGAAATTAAAGGGAATGTATGCCTTAATTAAATTGGTTACTCTTTAAAAGAGTAAATTGTGCCAAAATTTGAGGAATATGTTTAATTTAAATTGGCACAAATTAGGAAAAGCAAAAGAAATGTAAAAATTGAATTATTGGTATTTTCTTGGAAAATAGTGGGCAATCAAGGTTTTAAATCTTAATTTAACTAAGGCTTAAGGATACTTAGATAGGAAATCTAGGACTTTATTTATGTTAAAACCTGCCATGATTGTTTGCCCATCATATGTCATGACATCATGTTTATTTTTTCATTCATGTTTTATTATGAAAAACACAAAAATACCATGTCATGTCATACATACATCATGTAGTTATAAAAAAATTTCTTTTGAAACTTATTTCTTCTTGATGTATGCCATAACATATCATGCACCATTTTAATTCCTTGCAAATTTAAGGACAAATGACATTTATTAACAAATAACATCCTTGGTGGATGTTCATAAACTCAAAATGTCTTGGTAGATATGCATGATCCCTAGATTAGGGCAAAACCAAAAGTTTACATCTCACTAAGAACTATAAGGTGACTTGTATATGGTTTCGTACACATTAAATACAAGTGAGATGTTAGGATGATGAACAAAACTCAAGATGTTGATTTAGTGCATTTTTGTGAAGTTTAAGTTCATCAAAACACATAGTTATGTGTTTTCCAATCATTGGGAAAGCGAATGTACAAGTCATGTGCATTGAGCCCAAGGAACATGGTTGGATATTGGTTTTGAAAATCATTTTAAAATATTTTTGGAAAACCTTGGTGAAGGCTATCTTTTGATAGTAATCATTATTGAATAGTTGAGCACAAACTTGAAGAAAACACTAAAGTGTTTACAAGTTTTCAAGTTTGTGTCAATCTTTGAAAATATGAAGTATTTTCTTATAAAACTATTTTTCCATGATACTATATGCCCTAAATAATGTCTACAACGATTTTTATAATTTTTAGAATTTCGTAGATTTTTCTAGGGGTTTCTGAAATTGACTGAAATGGAATTTCAGCTTCTTCAGAGCTTCAATCGATCACCCGATCGATTGAAGGGTCTCAATCGATCGGGCGATCGATTGAGAGCAAGCTTCTCGCGAACAGAAGTTTCTTGGATCGATCCACCGATCGATCCAGCCCTCCTGAATTGATCAATGGATCGATTCAAACAGGTTCAATCGATTGGGACCCAACTCCAATCGATTGGGAATGTTGATTTTGGCTGGTAAAGCCTCATTTCAGCATTTTAGACCATCTTTAGTCTAGGTAACCCTTCTTAACCCCATGGAACATATTTATATACATTTAGGGAGAGTTTTCATGATGAAAACAAGGACGGATTGGTTAAGGAAGACTAAGTAGAAGTTTAGGTTGAGGTTTGGTTTCAATATTGAATTTTAGAACCTCAAAACTTCTAATTTTGGGTTTCCTAAAGGTTTAGGGATTCCAAGTCATTGTTTGTGCAATGACAGAAGTTACGTGCATGTCTTTAGGGGGAGTTACTCTTTAAGTACATGAAAATCTATTTTTCATACACCTTGGAAGGTGGTTAACCTTCTTTAGCGAAAATGCTCAAGGTTGGGCATTTGAATGTAATGGAGAGTAGATATCTTCATTATTGAAGTAGTGTATGCTCTAGGATGAGCATTTGATGATAATGAAGGGTATGAGACCTTCATTTGAATCATGTGCGGATATATAAGGTGGTATATGCTCAAGGGTTGAGCGTTCAAATTAATGAAGGGTATGGGACCTTCATTATTGTGTTGTGAGCAACGAGTGTAGTTGTCAATAACGTTGGGTAACTCTTCATGAGGAGAGTTTGTTTTTGATGTGTACCCAAAGATGGGGAATGTTTGTGATGTGTGCCAATAGGGGGAGAATGAAGGGTTTAAGTTAGGTCGTCATTATCTAAGAGGGAGTTTGCTCTCTTAGGGGGAGAATGTAGGGTTTAACTTATGTCTTCATTACCTAGTGACATGAAGAAGGTTGAGGCTATGTGATTAGCCTAACTTAAAGAATGTATTGTCAAACATCAAAAAGGAGGAGATTGTTGGTGCAATATTCCCCAGGTCAAGGTTGACCATGTTGACTAAGCTTGAATTGAGTCGAGTTCAAGTCTTGATGTTGTGGTTTCGATGTTTGACAATACATGTAGTCAATACATGAAGATTGCAGGTGCAATTGTTCATGTGTGAAGGAGAGTTAAGTAGGTCAAGGTTGACTGGATACTTGACGGGAAAATCTTGGTGAGTGAAGCCAGGTGAAAGTCCTAACTAGGAAGTTAGGTAGAAAGAAAGTCCTAGTGAGTGAAGCTAGGCAGAAGGAAATCCTGGTGAGTGAAGCCAGGTGAAAGACCTAGTGAGTAAAGCTAGGCAGAAAGAAAGTCCTGGTGAGTGAAGCCAGGTGAAAGACCTAGTGAGTGAAGCTAGGCAGTTGAAAGTCCTGGTGAGTAAAGCCAGGCAATTGGGAAAGTCCTTGTGAGTGAAGCCAGGCACAAGGAAATCCAGATGGATCAAGGTGTTGGTGCGGGAAGCATCCGACGATCGAACCTTAGTTTTGATAATGGCAAAGGATTAAAGGTTAAGTTGGTTTGTGATCTAACATGCTTGACTGAGTGTTTCAAGAAAGTCCTAACTGCGGTTAGGCAGGTGAAAATCCTAAGGGGTGGTATCCTTAGGTCCTAGGGGGCGATAACCCTAGGTGGAGGAAAATCCGAGGGGGTGGTAACCCTAGGTCATAGGGGTGGTAACCCTATGCAGAAAGTCTTGGTGGGTTGAGTGCTTCAGGCAAAACTCCTAGGGGGTGGTAACCCTAGGTGGAAAGTCCTGGTGTCGCGAACCAGGTGAAAGACTGGACCAGCCGGGAAGCAGAAGTCCAGCAGAAAGTCCGGGAGCATCAAGCGCCGAGCAAAAGTCCAGTCGATCTGGAGGATCGCACTGGCATCAGGTAATCTCTCCTGAGGGGAGTAGGTGAGGATGCGTTCCCCGTTAAGGGAACAGTAGGCGTCGGGTCGACCTAGGATTTCTGGTCGAAAATCCGAAGTCAGACCCGGATAATCTGATGACTATCGATAATATTTTATTACTTTATTTATTGATTTATGTGCTAACTTTGTGTTGCAGGATATTGTTTGGGACTAACATGTCTTGCATGTACAAAATAATGAAGTCTTCCCTCGGATGAACAGTGTCTGAGGCGCCTCCATGGAGCTTGGAGGCGCCTCGGGTGCAAAAGCTGAGCTGGCCGCGAAACAGGGCTGAAGGCGCCTCGGAGGGTTATGGAGGCGCCTTAGAAGGCGCCTTGAAGACCCATAAAGGCGCCCTCTAGTAGATAGGTTTCGACCAGTTCGTCACTGATCCACGCATGCGACTCGGGCGAACTGGAGGCGCCTCGGACGAGCTTGGAGGCGCCTCCAGCACGCTTTAAAAGCAGGTTTCGAGCAGCACCTCCTATCAACAATTCTAAGCCTTCTCTCATTCACGTGCTCCTCCAAAAGACGCTTCGAAGTGCTGCTACTCGTGCCCGACGACCCAGAGCTCCGAGATTTCATTTTCCGTCGTTGGTATAGATTTATTTATTGCACTTATTGTAATACTTAGTTTGTAATAATCGTGCTTATAGTTGTTACCCACCGAAAGCGATCAAGGATCGCGGGCCTTCGAGTAGGAGTCGATCTAAGCTCCGAACGAAGTAAATCGTTGTGTTCCTTGTTTGCATTTATTTCATTTCCGCTGCGTTTGCTCTTAATTTATGATTCCGATAATCGATAAAATGGAAATAGCCACGAGCGCTATTCACCCCCCTCTAGCGCTTCTCAATCCAACAATTGGTATCAGAGCGGGGTCATTTTGAATTGGTGCAACCACCATTCAAAATAATTTTTCGTGGTAGTTTCAGATTTTCGGAGTCAATTAGAATTTAGCTTTATAGCTATATTCTAATTCTTTTCTCGAATCGGTTTCTGCTCGAGGTTGGTGCAACACCACCCGAGTTCGTGTTCTATTTTTAAATACTTCCCGCACTACTAATCCAGGACCAAGTCCTGGAATTTTCTTGTCATTTATTTTCTTCGTAGTTAATCTAAAATGGCCCAACAAGAGGGTTATAGCACTGTTCGTCCCCCGCTCTTCACCGGAGAGGACTTTAGTTACTGGAAGGGCAGAATGGAGAACTTCCTGAAGATCCAGTTTGAAACCTGGATGATCGTCAAGACTAGTTTGGATCTGCCAACAGATAAAGACGGCAATCATACACCTTGCGAAGATTGGGAACCTGCATTAATCAAGAAGGTGGAGGCAAACGCCAGAGCAACTTGTACCCTCCAGTGCGGACTAACAAAGGAGGAGCTAAACCGCGTCGGTCCATTCTCAAGCGCCAAGGAGCTATGGGAGAAGCTGATCAAGCTTCACGAAGGGACCTCCGATACCAAAGTAAGTAAGCGTGATTTACTATTCAATAAATTGTATAACTTAAAAATACACACGCGAATTCAAGACATCCTTAACTCCCTTCACGGAATCGGGCAGAAGGTAGAAAATAGGGATATAATAAGGTACGCTCTTAACTCGTTTCCAAGGAGTACATTGTGGGCATCAATGGTAGATGCCTACAAAGTCTCCAAGGATTTGTCTTCTTTAAAGTTAGATGAATTATTTAGTGAATTTGAACTTCATGAACAGACTAATGCACACCCAACCGAGAAGGGTATTGCTTTGGTTGCAGGTACCAGTCGAACCCGCGATCCGAGATCACAGCGAAGAATTGAACCGGAGTCGGAAAACGAACCCGACTCAGAAGATGAAGAAGACGAACTAACAACCGAGCTCGTGAATCTCGTGAAGAAGCTCTACAAAAAGAAGAAAGGCTTCAACAAGAAAAACCTAAAGAAAGCAGTCCAATCCAAGGAGGCCCAACCAAGTTCTAAAGCAAAATTTGAGGTAATCTGCTATGGGTGCAACCAAAAGAGGCACATTAAGTCCAATTGTCCAAATCAGAAGGACACAAAGAAGCAGAGGAAGAAGAAGGTGCTGAAAGCGGCTTGGGACAAATCCTCAGAAGAGGACACCGATGACGAACTCAGTCAAACAAGTTTACTTGCGCTGATGGCCCAGGGCCAGATCAACCTGTCCGAGAGCGAGAGCGAGTCGGAAGCCGAGTCCGAGCGAAGCCACGGATCCGTATCCGTTTCCGAAGGGCCCGATCTCTATGTAAGTATTCCTAGACTTAATAACTTAGTTAATTATTTACTTCGCAAATTAGCTAAATCAAACCTTAAACTAAAGTCACTTCTAAAGGAAATAGCAATCCTTAAAGAAGTGACTAACTTCAAATCCTTACCTGACCCAGTTCAGACTGGAGATTCAACTCAGGTCCAAAAACTTGAGGAAGAAAATTCCAATCTGAAAAATCAGATCAAGGATTTGATGTTAACATTAGAACAGTTTTCTTTAGGATCCAAGAATCTCGACCTAATTCTTGGGTCACAAAGAGCCGTCTACAATAAAACTGGATTAGGATATAAAAACAAAAAGAAATATAAATCTTATTTATCTTTAATAAACAAACCAAATAATAAATCAGTCCAAGCATGGGTCCCCAAGTCCAAATTGGTCAATCAAGTTGGACTTGGTCAATACTGGATCCCGAATGATCAAATACACTACCTCGATAGACCATATCGAGGCTATGATCCAGGGGGAGCAAAAAGAAAAACGATCTTAATAAAACGAAATTAAAAAATTCAAAATCAAATTAAAAATTCAAAATTAAATTATAAATTAAAAAATTCAAAATCAAATTAAAAAGTCAAAATTAAATTCAAAATTCAAAATTCAAAATCAAATTAAAAATTCAAAATTAAATTATAAATTCAAAATTCAAAATCAAATTAAAAATTCAAAATTAAATTCAAATTTCAAAATTCAAAATCAAATTAAAAATTTGAAATTAAATTATAAATTCAAAATTTAAAATCAAATTAAAAATTCATTTATAAATTCAAAATTCAAAATCAAATTAAAAATTTGAAATTAAATTCAAAATTTAAAATTCAAAATCAAATTAGAAATTCGAAATTAAATTAAAAACTCAATTAAAAACTCGAAATTAAATTAAAAATTCAATTAAAAATTCAAAATAATTCGAATTCAAATCAAATAAAATATAGATGGAGGATCCAGAATAGCTGGCACCCCCCAACTAAACTACCCGACTAGGAAACCGAACTTAATCTACCCGAAATGGGTAAAACAAGAGTAGACTACTCGGCAGGGTAATTAAGGTTAGATTAAAATGGACTAGGTTTAACTTGACTCATAGTACTAGTGAAGTTTTTGGATGATAGTATGTTAGGGAAGCTTGGGCATCGCATGTCTAGGAAGATATGGTTCTGACCTGGTGCATTTGGCCAAGTGGAACTGACCGAAACTACCCTTAAATGGATCATAACTAGTTAGACCAAGGTTTAGTGTTAAGTTCAATGGGTAGGACTATTTGGAAAATCTCGAAGGCATGGTTACTTTAATGAGTTCCTTGTGACTCACCATAGTCCAGAAATTTATCCAAAGAATGCTTACTTGTTGAACCCAAAGCTAAATCTGAATCTAACATAAAGTTAAACAAAACCCTTAAATTGAACCTCAATTCATCTCACAAAAATTATAGGATTACCTGATTGAAAATTTAAATCGGGTGAGATAGCTAAGGAATTAAAAATATTTCAAAAATATTTTAAAACTTAATTTCAAAATTATTTGAAAAATATTTCAAAAATCTTTTAAAACTTAATTTCAAAATTATTTGAAAAATCTTTTAAAATCATTTCAAAACTTAATTTCAAAATTATTTGAAAAATATTTCAAAAATCTTTTAAAACTTAATTCTTTTAAAAATCTTTTCAAAATTATTTTAAAAATATTTTAAAAACTTAATTTCAAAATTCCTTTAAAAATCTTTTCAAAATTATTTTAAAAAATCTTTAAAACTTAATTTCAAAATTCTTTTAAAAATATTTTCAAAATTATTTTAAAAATCTTTAAAAAAACTTAATTTCAAAATTATTTTAAAAATCTTTTCAAAATTATTTTAAAAATCTTTAAAACTTAATTTCAAAATTCCTTTAAAAAAAATCTTTTAAAAAAAATTATTTTAAAAATCTTTAAAACTTGATTTCAAAATTACTTTTAAATTATTTTAAAAATCTTTAAAACTTAATTTCAAAATTCCTTAAAAAAAAACTAAAAGGACATGTGGCGCCTGAATGAAGGCGCCTCCCACACGAGGGAGGCGCCCTCAACAGCGGTGGGAAATTTCCCGCCGACCTGTTTAAGGCGCCTTAAGGAGCTTTTAAGGCGCCTCCAAAGGAGCCTTTAAGGCGCCTCCAAATGAGCCTTTAAGGCGCCTCCAAAGGCGCCTTAAGGAGTCCTTAAGGCGCCTTTGCTCATCGTTTTTGCACGAACAGAAGCTCTCCTTCTGTTCGTTTTTCTGCTGAAACGCAACCAAGTGCGATTCTTTCCCAACCGAGGCGCCTTCAATCCATCTCTTCCGCCTTTAATCTTAGCAATGCCTCCTAGGTATAATCTAAACTCCTCTTATTCATCTATTATATAAATTTCTTGCTAGTTTTACTATATTTCTTGTATAATGTCAACAATAGGAAGCGTCGTATTGTGGATCCTACACCGGCTAGGGCCCCTTCCACGGACCCTAGATTCCCCTCGGAACAGCATAGGATAGATTTCGCTAGGTTCACCTTTGAGTCTATTAAATCTAGATATATTGGTCGGGAATTTTTATCCCAATACTGTCAACCCGCAATCCAGATTATAAACTACTATCATCTAGATAAACTGGTTGACTGTATCACTACAGTCAACCAAGACCTGTGTGCTCAGTTCTATCACAACCTTGAAAATGTTGATGATAGTACCTATTCCACCAGAGTTGGTGGTACTGACCTTCAGTTTATTCCCTCCCTACTTCGCACCAGCTTAGAGTTTAGGGAGTCCCAGTGTACATTTTTATGTTACCCGAGTAGGGAGCTACCTTTTGGTGATCCCTATTCCCACATTAGCTTAGATGACATATACATGCATTTTTTGGGGGAGGAGAGACCCTTGGGCATGACCGAGTTCAGATCCACTCTTCTTCGCGTTCAGGAGTATGTTATGTACAGAGTCCTGACAGCATGCATCCTACCCATCTCATCTCGAGACGTCTCGAAGATGCGACCATCCCACTCGTTCTTTCTGTACGCTCTCAGCCAGCGCCTAGATATAGACATAGCCCTCCATATATTTCATAACATCATTCTTGCATCTAGTACAGTTACATCTGGAGTGATTCATATGCCTTACTGTCATATCCTGACCCAGATATTCTCCAGCTCTAGGATAGACATCACTAGAGGGGTACTCATCCCACTTACCATTTATGATGAGTTAGGTCAGCGTAGCCTTAGATTAGCGGGGGCAGAGGTCACTGCCGAGGGGATTCTGGCCTGGAAGGGCCGACCACCACCAGTCGCTGCCCCTGGTGCTCAAGAGGCCGAGGACATACCAGATGCGAATGAGGAGTGGCCCGATTTCCTGGCAGAGGACTTTTTCACAGATCCTTCCACCTCTGTCGGACCCTCCACATCAGCCAGGCCTTCATCTTCGGCACCACTCTCTGTCGAGGACAGACTCACTCGGCTCGAGATCTAGTCCACTCAGACGCGACGAGCTGTGCTAGATAGCCATCGCTTCCTTCTATCTATGCGATCCGAGATGGCTGCTGGTTTCGCATCTCTCCTAGGCGAGATTCGACGTCAGGGACAGCCTCAGCCGCCACCCGAGCAACCTCTAGCCAATCCGCCTGCTTGATTCTATCTTTTAGACTGTCTAGATATGTCACTCACTTCTTGGATTT
This sequence comes from Zingiber officinale, assembly GCF_018446385.1. NCBI lineage: Eukaryota > Viridiplantae > Streptophyta > Magnoliopsida > Zingiberales > Zingiberaceae > Zingiber > Zingiber officinale. Next base: position 128,140,604 of record NC_055987.1, read on the forward strand.
GGCTATCTTACTCATCTTTTGGATTGTGTCTTGGAGTTGGTTATCTGATGTTTAGCTGCCTTATATTTAATTGAGTACTTATGTGTTACTTTTTCAAAATTGTGAGTATAATTTCAAAATCACTTTTAAATTGGTTTTAAAAATATAGGAAAAATAATGATTTTAAAATCCCCTTTTTTCTTAGAAGTTTCAAAAATTGGACTTAACTTAGGCTCTCCCCCTAGAAATCATGTTCCCCTAGATTTGAGCCAGAGCATCTCACAAACACCTAGGTATACCTTGATTGTGTTTGAAAAACATAGAATGGTGTGAGATGCATAGGATACAGTCTGGACTCAAGTATGCTTATTTCTGTGCATCAATATGGGTCTGGGCGTTAAATACATTATTAACAGTAATCAAGTCAAGTAATCCAGCCTTAGCCAAATCTAACTGGATCAATTGACTTGACTTGACTAACCAAGTGCAAACTGTTGCTCTCTAGACAAGCAGCTAGTAACTAATGGTTAGACATGTGGGCAAAAAGTTAAGTGCTTGATTTTTTTAGGGCTTACTCATGCTTGGACTTTAGGGCTCTGATACCTTACTAAAACAAAATTTGCAATCTATTGGACATTAAGGTTATTGCTTCTCCTTTGCCTTAAGTATTTTGAAATTCATTTTCTTTAAGCAGTTTTTCAAAAACTTTTTCAAATTTAAAACTTTCAAATCTTTTCTATTTAAGGTGGAAAATTCTTGAAGTTGAAAAATTTTTGGAAACTCCTCAAAATTTAATAAGTATTCTTATAAATTTTTGAAAATTTAGCTAAGTATCTTTCCAACAATTTTTTAAAATTCACCTAAGACTCTAACACAAATAGTACGTTGGTAAGTGAAAATTAAAATAAAAACTTAGCTAAGAATCTTTTCAGTGACAAAAAATTATAAAAAGCTAAGTGTAAAATGTTCTTATCCCTCTTTAAAAACCTAAGTTTTCAAAATTGACTAAATTAAAAAGAGTTGCTTAAATACTAAAAGTTTTTTTGCTATATTACAAAGAAAAATCTTTTTTAGCAAAATTAATTGATAAAATTTTGCACTTACTCTTTTTGCCTCTTGCCTAAGTTAAGATTTTAAAACAAATTTTACTAAATTTTGTTTTGAAAAGTTAAGTTTTTCAAACTAGTTTATTTTGATATATGGCAAAGGGGGAGAGTAGAGAAATTCAAAGTGAATCAACCCAATTTAAACTTAAAAGGGGAATTTACATTAAGGGGGAGCTATAAAAGGGGAACTTATATTAAGGGGGAGCTATGCTTATGCTTATCTTGCTTAGTCTCACACTTGATGTGTCTATCATGCTTATGATTATCTTCCTTGTGCTTATACTTTATTGCATATTTTTACTTAACTTTGAATTTCGGTTGCCATTATCAAAAATGGGGAGATTGTTGGTGCGGGAAGCATCCGACGATCAAACCTTAGTTTTGATAATAGCAAAGGATTCAAGGTTAAGTTGGTTTGTGATCTAACATGCTTGACTGAGTGTTTCAAGAAAGTCTTAACTGCGGTTAGGCAGGTAAAAATCCTAAGGGGTGGTAACCTTAGGTCCTAGGGGGCGATAACCCTAGGTGGAGGAAAACCCTAGGGGGTGGTAACCCTATGCGGAAAGTCTTGGTGGGTTGAGTGCTTCAGGCAAAACTCCTAGGGGGTGGTAACCCTATGTGGAAAGTCCTGGTGTCGCGAACCAGGTGAAAGACTGGATCAGCCGGGAAGCGGAAGTCCAGCAGAAAGTTCGGGAGCATCAAGCGCCGAGCAAAAGTCCAGTCGATCTCGAGGATCGCACTGGCATCAGGTAATCTCTCCTGAGGGGAGTAGGTGAGGACGCGTTCCCCGCTAAGGGAACAGTAGGCGTCGGGTCGACCTAGGATTTCCGGTCGAAAATCCGAAGTCAGACCCGGATAGTCTGATGACTATCGATAATATTTTATTACTTTATTTATTGCTTTATGTGCTAACTTTGTGTTGCAGGATATTGTTTGGGACTAACATGTCTTGCAGATACAAAATAATGAAGTCTTCCCTCGGATGAACAATGTCCGAGGCGCCTCCATGGAGCATGGAGGCGCCTCGGGTGCAAAAACTGAGTTGGCCGCGAAACAGGGCTGAAGGCTCCTCGGAGGGTTATGGAGGCGCCTTGGAAGGCGCCTTGAAGACCCATGAAGGCGCCCTCTAGCAGATAGGTTTCGACCAGTTCGTCACTGATCCACGCATGCGACTCGGGCGAACTGGAGGCACCTCGGACGAGCTTGGAGGCGCCTCCAGCATGCTTTAAAAGCAGGTTTCGAGCAGCACCTCCTATTAACAATTCTAAGTCTTCTCTCATTCACGTGCTGCTCCAAAAGACGCTTCGAAGTGCTGCTACTCGTGCCCGACGACCCAGAGCTCCGAGATTTCATTTTCCGTCGTTGGTATAGATTTATTTATTGCACTTATTGTAATACTTAGTTTGTAATAATCATGCTTATAGTTGTTGCCCACCGAAAGCGATCAAGGATCGCGGGCCTTCGAGTAGGAGTCGATCTAGGCTCCGAACGAAGTAAATCGTTGTGTTCCTTCTTTGCATTTATTTCATTTCCGCTGCGTTTGCTCTTAATTTACGATTCCGATAATCGATAAAACGGAAATAGCCATGAGCGCTATTCCCCCCCCCCCCCTCTAGCGCTTCTCGATCCAACACAAGGCTGATCGGACATCTGGTGTTGGAAAGTCCAAATAGGTCAAAGGGATTGACTGGATACTTGGCATGAGGAAGAAAAGTCCAAGTGAGTCAAAAGGATTGACTGGACACTTAGTGAGAGAGTCCTAGCAGGTCAAGGGTGGTCGGATGCTAAGCATGATGTACCAACAGGTCATGGTTGATCGGATGTTGGTTTAGGGGACTTTGGACTTAGTTTTGGGCAAAAACCATGAGCTGGATCGATCAGCCGATCGATTGGCTCATGCCCAATCGATCAGCTGATCGATTGGGCAAGTCCCCACGACAAGCCTTCTCCCAATCGATCAGTGGATCGATTGGGGAGAAGTGTCGCGCGAACAGAACAGCTCTGGATCGATCGGCTGATCGATCCAGAGCCCCCAATCGATCAGTGGATCGATTGGAGGTTCGATTCTGCGCAATAAGCCCTGGATCGATCAGTCGATTAATCCAGGCAATTCCCGAGAGCACAGAGGTGCTCTGGATCGATCGACCGATCGATCCAAAGCCTCCTCAATCGATTGGGAGCAATCCAATCGATTGGGATCAGACTGTTGGCATCGTATTTAGCTGTTGGCGAGCTGTTCTCTCTCGAGATCTCTCACGGCTTCTTCTCCAGCGAGCACATATCTTCATAGAGCTTCTCCACAGAGTTCCCACCGCCAGTTCTTGGAGGTTCTTCCAAGTCAAGAGGTTATCTACAACAAGAAGAAGAAATCTAGGGTTAGGGTTTTCTTGTACAAACTTGTAAGCTTTTGCTTGCATTTTGTTCCCTTTCCTTTTCTTTTTGTAGTGTGAACTTGTAGGGCTTCTCCGCCTTTGGTAATTACCATAAAGGAGTGTTTTATTAGTGGAGGATACGTGAGTGTGTGGATCATTGGATTAGTCATCTCTTCTTGAGGTGGATACCAAGTAAATCCCTAGTGTTAACGTTGAGTGTATTACTTTGTATTTTCCGCTGCATATCTTGAAGAAACAAGCAACGAAGAGCACGACGAGCGCATCGAACTATTCACCCCTCCCCCTCTAGCTACATAATCGGTCCCAACAAATTTTACTTAGAAAAATCTTAAGTTAGGATTTTTTTTAAAATAATTTTTGCAAAGACTTAAATTCATACTTAGGAAAATTTTCAGAAGATTTTTTTTGCCTAAGTTAAAAGCAGTTCTGAAATTGAAAATTTCTGCCTAAGTTTTTTAGAATTTTCTTGTAATTTCACTTAGAAAATTTTCTTAAAATTTTACTTAAATTTTTTTTTGAGCTTGTTTATGTGAAAATTATTGTAAATTTTTTAGGATCTCAAAATTTTCTAAGTCTTTAAACCCTTAGATTTTTTTTAAACCCCATTTTTTTTTTTTTTTTGTGATCAAGGGGGAGAAGGATCAGTATAAGTCTAGGGGGAAGTAGACCAAAATTTAACTTGTTTTATTTTTTCACTTAATTGCAAATTTAGTTAAGTTTATTTCATGTCTATTTTTACCCTAGCTTAACTTAGGTTGCTCACATCAAAAAGGGGGAGATTGTTGGAACCCCAAGGTTGTTTTGGTGTGATCAATAAGTTAAGTTAGGTCCTGTGTGTTTCTAACCTTGTTTCTAAGTGTGCAGGAGCTTAGGAGCACATGTAGTCGAGTGGAAGACGCATCTAGCGAGAAAGACGGCACGGGGTGCGTCCGAGGGACGAGGCGCTGCGGAAGAGTACACCGGCGGACAAGAAGGAAGCGTGCGGGGGTTCCGAGGGACGAAAGCCGGAGCGGGAGACTGGTCGAGGAGCAAGAGACGCAACTAGCGAGAAGGACGGCACGCGGTGCGTCTGAGGGACGAAGATTGCGGATGAGTACGCCGGCAGACGAGAAGGAAACACGCGGCGATTCCGAGGGACGAGAAGCCGGAGGGAAGCCCGCTCGAGAAGACCGGAAGTTGGGTTCGGGTGAGCCCTTTTCCGGATGGCAGAGATCACCCAAGCGAGCGGATCCGGAGTAGAAGACCCAGACCGAGGCGAACTGAACCGGAGCAGTGGTCCCTGGATGAAAAAGTCAACACTAGTTGACTTTAGGGTCCGGGGCGCTCGGAACCGTCTGGGGCGCCTGGACTAGCCCGAGGTGCCCGAAACCCTTCCGGGCGTCCGAACCGTGAAGTTTGACCAGATTTAGCTTTGACTCGATCTAAACATTGGGGGATAAAATTTATCCTCCCCCCCCCCACGGCGCCCGGAACCCTCCAGGCGCCCCGACCAAGGCTATAAATATAGCCTTGGTCCAGAAGCTTTTCAATCAGTTCAGAAATTGTAACAACGCTTGTGCGCTTCCACTGTTTAGATTAGCTTCTTTCTTTCTGTGCCTACATTGCTGTAAAAGAGGCTTCTCTGCCTGAAGGAGATAGTAGTGCAATCATTTTCCTTGGATTAACAACCTCCCCGGTGGTAACCAAGTAAACATCTGGTGCCTCATCTTTTTCTGTTTTGATTTATTGCTTTTATATTTTATATGCAAGTGTTAGTTTGAAAAGTCAGGAAGGGTTGTGTTTTATTTTTACAGGGCTATTCAACCCCCCCCCCCTCTTCTAGCCGGCCGCAACGGTCCTACAGTCATAGGGTATACGTTTCCTCGCAAGAAGTGGTGAATCCTTTGTGGACTATCCAAATATCTTCAGGCATTTCGACTTATACTCAATTATTTTAGGTACACATCTCAATGAGGTGCTTGCTTAAGATATCAAAGTATAATTCTCCATGACTAAGATGAGTTGTATACCTCAAGTCTAAGGAAACTTACACTTGAGCTGCAATTAGAATTTCACAAACATATCCATATATATCACAATCATATGAAATCTTACAGCGAGTCACTCCAATGAACTAGTTATCATAACTAGCATCCACTTTTAACTCTCGACATCCCAATGTCTCTAGCCAGTGAGAAAACATCTGCTTGATGAACCAAAGAGTATAACCTGTGCTAGTTTTATAAAATTGATGATGTCCGAATGCATCAATTTGATGACTAGAGAAATTTTAATACGTTCATAATTGCACATGTAGAGATAATCACTAGTTGTGATCTAATCACAATTTCTCTTATACTATGAATTATATTGTAGACATATAATATGCACTCAAATAGTGAATCTATATTTAGTAAAAATTATAGGGCGATTGCCTTAGGACATTCCTCAAAATCTAACAATTACACCAACACTTCGTTGGTACTGATTATTTATTTTTGGAACAACAACTTATGAGTTACTTTTATAATCTGCGGGATAATCCTCACTTTTCTTCAATTGACAACTTGGGAATTCTTGCTCATAAATTGATTGAAATTGAAAAACATTTGGTTTTCCCATTGGTTTATCGTATAATAGAATTGACATTAGTTTTACCAGTTGCAACTACTTCTGTTGACCGAGTTTTTTTTGCAATAAAGATATAAAGACTGATTTATATAATAGAATGGAAGATGAATGACAGTCTAGTTGTATACATTGAGAAAGGTATTTTGTCTACAATTGAAAATGAGCAAATATTGCAACATGTTTAACGGACACAGTCTTGTAGAATCCAATTATCTTCTCTTGTATCGACTCATCGACCGTAGCAGACTTCTGTGCCAACCATTAAATGAAGTTCACCTATAGAAGAAAGGTAGACTTCTATAACCCTTAAGATATCAAAGCCTAAAAGTTTAGTGGGAAAAAACGTGACAAGGATTTAAACATGTGACGGATGATGATTATCTTCTTTTTTTTTTTCTCTGTTTTGCTAATAGGAATAATGATGATTAATATCTTGCATTATCTATTGGAACTATTATCTTAATAGTGATTAACTTATAGAAAATTTTTAGTAAATTTTATGCTAATATTAATGTTTCGATTTCGAGTAGATACACTTCTATAAGTTGTGATACTTTATTAGTTATTTTTTATGTGTTAATATTTCTTAAGAAATGCTGTACAATTTACCACTCAAAACAAAAGTCATTGTTGATGTAAAACTTTTATTTATTAAATATTTTTATTTAGCCGGGAAAAAATATCTATGCAATTCAGTCCTTGATTTTTTTTTTCTTGATTCTGCGCCTTTATCTTTATCTTGGCCAAATTTAAAAGAATTAAATTTATAGTCCAAATTTAATAGAACTAAATTTGATAGAATTAAATTTATAGTCCAAATTTTTATTATTATCTTATAAATTATATTAGGTCCGAATCTAAATGAAGGTGTTGAATTAGAATCAGATTGGGATCGAACCAAATTCATCGGGTGATTACATGGATAAACAATATATTAGTTTAAATTTAAATTAATTTAGACTTGATTTCATCTAGTTATCATCGAAACAAATTTAATTGAGTTATCAATTTAGAGGATTTAAAATGAGTTAATGAATTTAAAAAACATATTCTTTCATCGTTTTGTGTTTTTATTCTCTTCCACGTACTTAACCTTGCTCCTGCCATTTCACGTACAAACATTCACTCGTGGCCACAACCACTCGCTCCACGCTCCATGGCCAGGCCCTTTACCCAGGAAGTATAGTTGTTGACATGACTATCCTCAGTTACGGCTGCCATGACCGAATCAACCTATCCTCCACACCGGCATACCATTACAAGTTATATTTATACCAGAGGTAAGTAGTTATGGATCGAGGTCCTAAACGAGATGCTGGAGCCGACCTCGCGCCATACTCACAAATCGACTATCTCTATCTAATTGTCGGCGGCACGTTCTCCAACACTATGTCAACGGCCAGGTTTTCCATCATGACCTCTAAATTTCTAACGTCTACAGTTAAGTATCATTATCGATAAATTAATTTAACAATTTCATAAATAATTAAAAAAATCATTCAATATAAAATTTAAATTCTATCAAATATAGAAAAAAAGTAAGATGGATAATCTCCAAAGTGAACTCAGATTTTTTAGCCGACTCAATCAACTCGAGATCAACTCAGTCTATCTCTTATTCTTGGATCCGTCTTTGTTCAAGAGAACTCATTCCGACTCGACAGCACTTGGACAATTTGATATTTTATGACTTGAATAAATTGTTAATTGGCAATCGTGTGACATTCCGACTTGGACCATGGGAAGCTTAGTAAAATCGGTCCAACTAACCGTTTGAGATTATCCACTCGATTCTCTCAACATATAAGATTGATTTAATCTTATCATGTGATTTCAAATTCAATTATTCTCTCCTTATTTAATTTCCAATAAAATTGTCCAACAGTCCCCATGGCGGTACTAGGAAGACGATAGAGTTGTTTAATAAGGATATATTTCTGTGAGATTCGATTAATATCCTTCCACTTAAAATAATTAAGAATATTTTAAGAAGATGGTCTCTGAAGACGCGGAAAAATTTGATAAAAATTTGATAGAGTAGGTGAATGCATATTTTTTATCTCCCTTAATCTCATTATGAGATCGACGAACAACAATGACGAACACTCGGGGGTGCTAGGGAAATCACCTTCATTGCCACCATCAATCGAAGTTATCAAATTCGGGACGAAAGTTCCATCTCTATGATGCAATTTTAAATGTTGGCTCCGAATGATACCTATATGCTACAATTAGCGGAGCTATCGGGTCCCAGTAGGAACGTAGGCAGTTGAAATCAAGCCGACTGAAACCGAGTTGTTTATTCTGCATCGCTTACAGCCAGTTAAATTACAGAACTGAATAAGTAACAGAGATTTCATCCGGAATGGATCTGTTTACAATGGGTGTGATGATATAGATAGGTCCTCACGGATTTTCAACTTGACAGTTTATCGTCCAATAGTAAATCGACCTTCATATTTATATATTTAAATTTGATTTTTTTTTAAAAAAAAAATCACATTGAATGAAAAAAAAAAACATCGAGAACAAAATAAAAAAATAGAACCAATAATATTTATCAGCCCCTCCTAAAATAATCAAAAATATTATTAAGTCTATCATATATTTTCTTTTCACAAATCAACTCTCCTAAATTAAATTAAATTATAATCTTGCCGATGATAACACAATCAAGCAACTCTACTCTCTATATACATTTTGCTTCTTAGACTATGGTGTAATGGTAAAAGCATTTAGTTGTCTCCTAAATATCTATGATTTAATTCTCATTTATAATATATTTGTAAGAATTTTTTCTTCAAATGAGACTTGTAATCCAGGGATGCAATTAACGGATGATAAAGCTTTTGAGTCATCCGTCGCAGTGCTTCTCGATTTATCCTAGGGGCCAGTGAAAAATTTCTATAGGACCGAACCGGTCGTCCGACTCTAAGTTGTCTTGTGTAACACAAAAAGTATTAGTGCTAGGCCAGGAAAAAGGTCTCCGACAATGATCCTCCAACGTTCAAGTCAATAATTTAGTCAAGTAGATGAATAGTGAACAAACTATAGCAAAGTACATATAGAAAAATATAGTATTGCATACCTTTACTTGTAGATGCAAACCCCTTTTTATAGGATCACTGTTGTATCTATGCGTGCATCTCAAAACATTTGCATACTTTCCAAAGTACTCCTAAGAAAAGACATAACGTAAAGTAACTCTGACACATTTTTTTAAATAAGCCCACAAATCTCTACGATTTGATAGACTGGAAACTTTGAAAACATGATTTGTCTATTGGATATTTTCTATCCTTCATGTCACAAATTTCAAAAAAAAAAAAAGTATGAAGCCACTGAGCTTGAGGCCCAAGATGGGTTGGCCGACCACCATTCAAAAGGGCTGACAGCTTGGCCTTGTAAAATATGGACAGTGATCTGGTTCGCATTTAACGTATCCCATGACTTCAAAGGAGTGATATGTCCGAACGACACACGACCCTGATCAATAGAACAGTTGATAAAGTTACTTGATATTTAGCAATGAGGTTTATCCACTTGTCCCCGGCTGCAAAATCCGACCGATCAAAGGACCCGATTGACCAAGTTCTCACTATTCCATGCACTCTGCCTATATGTAAGAGGATCCACACTCGAGCTTTGAAGCTCGAATGGTCACTTGCACCTGACCAACAGTTCATGGCCCGATCGGCCACGTAAGTCCAACCTATAGTTCAAGGCTCCATCGACCACATGGACTATTTAGGCGCAACTTTACTCGTATTAGTGACATTAACCACTTCTTAACTTTGACCCATACCAGTCTATCTTCCCAGCCTTAACAGAGTTTTTGGTTTCCATCATTAACACCGTATCCTATATATAATTTTATTTCTATAAGGCTGATTTGACAAAATACTCCCTAAATTTGGTATAAACAACCAGGATGTTTTATTATGTACTCATTTTTTTTTTCCAAAAATAAATCATACAAATTTGGTTTTTTATTAATGAATTGTTTTTCTGGGATCGATCTTACGATTGAGTCCGATAATGACGTCATCATGGCGTGGAGATGATGTCAAATTCCATACTTTGTTAAGTTACATCAACTATCAAGGCAATGAAGCATACATCCTATGTGCTCCGCTTAGAGTACCTGCAACGATGAATTTATAAAACCCAAAAAGTTAAGTTTTATAAATTTAATGGCATTGTAGGTATGGTAAAAATTAAGGATCCGTGAACTCAGCATTCAAAATTGGATGTTGGGTTTATAGTGATTTTTAATAAAAATTTAGTGGACATGGGTCCCACTATGTCAGTCGTATACTACTTATTTTTTTTAATTAATGAAAAAGACAATATTCATTGTTTTTTAAAAAAAAAAATTAATGAAGAAGACGACGTTCATTGCCGGCAACGTTCAATTGGAAAATTTTTTGGCAACGGTCACTTGATAACGACTATTTTTTTACAAAACGGTAAAAAAAACGGCTAACTTTTTTTTAGCTTATAAATAAAGAAGTATTTTTCATTTCTCTACTCACTATCTAAAACTTTATCCACAATTTCTCTACCACAATATTTCTATCTCCTTGTTTCAAATGGCTGAAAGATTCAGTGGTTCATTCAACAATTTATTTAGTTCGCCAAATACAGAGGGAAATTCAAGTTCTCAAAATTCTCAATCGCGTTCTCTTCCCAATCCTCATCCGTCTCAATTTGCTTATGCAACTCAATTTTCACAAAATACTCCCACTAGTTCAAATTTTATTCCTCATGCTTCATTTTTATGTTTCCATCTAATTATGCTTCAATGGGTGATCAGTTTATGATGCAACCTCCTTCTCAAGTATTTATTACTTCATCTCCATCGAGCATGTCGTTTAATGAATCTCGACAGGTGAGTTTGGGAGGATTTGGATCCAATAAAGAGCTCCCAACACCAATTTCAATGTTACGCTCTCAATTTCCACCACATTCGACGACACCTGGGATAGAAAATATTAACCTTGAGGATGAAGAGAAGGATGACAAAGAAATGAATGCCTCTTGTAATAGAGCTAAGATGATGTGGTCAACCGTTGAGGAGAAGTGTCTTGCAAGAGCTTGGGGAACTATTACCAATGAATAAGCATTTTTGGCAACGTACCACAACATACTATAATGATAATCGGCCTACGAGTACGACAACAAGAGAATGGACATCAATAAAGTCACATTACTACCAGGTTATGCCTAATATTGGTAAGTCCTCATGATGGTACAATAATTTCTTCAACAATCGAGCCAGTGGTGAAAATGATACTGATGTTTTAGCTGCTACACATGATATATGGAAAAGATACATAAGAATAAGGCTTTCAAGTATGAACACATATGGAAGATTATAACAGAGTGCGAGAAATGGGCTCCCCAATCTCTTGGTCGTCATGTTGGCAAGAAGGCGAGGACTTCCGAATCAGGAGCACATACTTCTTCAACCAATCCGGATACTGATGGTGACTCTGAAATTCACTCACGTCCAATAGGGCAACAGAAGGCGAAAAGAAAGAATAAAGCCAAAGTTACAGAAGATGAAAACTTCAGCATGAAATGAGAACAAATGCAACAATATCAAAAGGAAAAATTAACGCTTAAGGAACTCGAGCTAAAGCAAAAGGATTATGATATGATTATGAAAGATACGAGTAGAATGACAGAGGCACAACTTCATTGGCATATGAAAATAGTTGAAGAAATTACAAAGAGACGTGACCTACAATATATTTGTCTTTTGTGGATATTTATGTTTTTTAATTTATGTTAGTCCTTATCGTTTGTTGGCGTTACATTTTTTTTAATTTATATTGTACTTCATGGTTCGTTCATTTGTAAGTTTTTTATTTATATTGGTCATTATGAGTTTTTTAAATAAAAAGTGTCTTTTTGAATTATTTTGTTCTTAGTGAAAATAAAAAAATGGAGTTAATTATTATATATTAATTATTAAATTAATAATTTATTAAAAAGTATTAAATAAAACTAATATATATTATCAATAAATTAATTAACATGTATATTATAAATATATATTTATGATAATATATAAATAAATATTAAATAAAGATAATAAATAGAAAATATAGATAATGATATGGTGGATCCAATATAAAATTATTTGTTAAATTATGATTATAGGAAGAGATTTATAAAAATTATATATTTTTTAATGTGGTATAGTAGGTCCCATCATGAAGTTGAATTTATAAATTTAAAGTTGCTGTTACCTTATTCATCCAGTCAAAATCACCAACACACTTTTATCACAGATCAATTAAATTAAATTAACCGATCAAAATTCAAAATTCGATTGATTAATTCAGAAATTTATTATTTTATAAAAAATGTTAGTTAATTCAATTTAACAAATTCAGTTTCAATTTTAAAAATATAAAATCTACTAGATCAATTAAACCAAACCGGATTGAGAATTTAAAAATTAAAATTCACAGTCGTCTCCTCTAGAAACTCTTTGGCTCTCCTCTCAAGGATTAGCCTTTCCTCCTAACAGTCTCGCCTCCTCTTCTCTTCTCGCTCTCGCCGCCAGTGACACCGTCGTCAACAACCCTCTTAGTATCCTCATCCTGCAGGCCATAGCCAATGAACCGCCAACAACACTACAAAACCCTCCCTTAGACAGTTTCTCTTCGATTCTCTATCACCCCCATACCATCTATGTGAAAAATTGCTACCTTTGTTCAGTTCGATTTTAATGGAATGCTCATGCCTACACTTATCCATAAAAAATATGCATTTTTAAAAATAAAAAACGTATAATCAAGGAATAATTAGGAAAAATATACAGAAAAATCATATTCTGATTTCATTTAAAAACCAAACTTAAGACAGTTTTTTTAAGTAATTGTATTCCTATATATATATAAATAAAAGAAAAATGAATAACCATAAACTTAACGTAGGGAAGGAGTAATTCGTGTACAAAATCACATTATGAAGAACACTACTTGTTTGAACTTTAATAGCCTTAAAAGATAGAACCCAACCCAGAAAAGCACAAATCTGATCTACCATTAACTATTTTTGTTAGGCTTGAATTTATGAAAAAAAAGAGCAACTATTTGAAAGAAACACCGTGAAGCTTACCTCGACTAATTGAACTTAACGGTGAAACTTCGGAGGAAGATGCTTTGTGATATTTAGTTGTTACATAGCTTCAATGGAAACCCGACCGCGAACTGCAGCTTCACGCCTTCTCTGCATATTCCACGCGGATGTTTCTTCCATCCAATGACTGATACAGACGACGGAAAATTAAATCCTTATCCATCGTAACATATTAGCAAATATGAACTAACAAACTACCATTGAGATTCAGCAAGATCCAGTAGTTAGGTATTGGATAGATTAAAGGCCTGTCGACTACTGAAAAAGACGACAAACATAGAGCAAATTTGCCATACCTCACCGTGCATCTTTTGCAAAGCGATGGTTGCTGCTTCCTGCGAGGAAAATTGAACAAAACCATATCCTTTTGACTTGCTAGTCATACGATCACATATAACTTTCACTGTGATACATATCCAATGTTACAAATACAAGTATACCATCCGAGAAGGCAAATTCAGAAGCTTAGTTACCTTCTATAATTTCACCATGTTCAGCAAAGGCATCTCGTAAGGCAGTTTCGTTAGTGTCGAAAGAAAGGCCTGTGGTTGAGTGTGCCACAACAATATGACAAGTAAATTTGAGTCCAAATTACTATAATTTTTCATACACCAAGGTCATTTTCATTTTAAGTCGGCTTCTTCAGTCGATCGATTTAAGACTATCCAATAGTATGGAAATCAAGAATGACCAACAAATTATACATAAAAACCTCAAAAGGATGCAACATAACATAAATTAAGGCATCCAATTAAATTGATCTTTGTTCTTTAGTCCAAGAAAGCATGGAGACTACGATAAATTATGAGAAGTAGCATTCTTATTATACTCGAGAAGTAATCCTTAGCATATTGTGCAAAAGTTAATAAAAGAAAAACACAAATTTCATCCTATGTCTATAGGATACAAATATACCAAACTAATAAAAAATCTTTGGCCAAGAATGCATATCCTGAAACTTGTGTTGTTGCTGATGCGCATTTCAGATAGTTATAAATATTGAGCATGCAGAAATGCAGACAAGTTTAATACTGACTTAAAGAAGGGACAATTACCTGCAAATGTAGTTAAATCTTCAAAATGCAAGATGTGAAATATTCCGAGTGTTCTGTGTGGGTTCTGGCAATCAGAACCATGTCTAAACATGGAAGATTAACCGAACCAAAATATGATGTTTCAGATAATTGATTAGAAACAGTGAGTGGATTATTTATCAGTTAATTAGTGTCAGGCAAAGTGTTCAATGGTAGAATAAGACCTATCTATTTGACCCTGAAAAGCTGAAACTCACAAGCGATGATATCAATGATGAAGATGAAATTCACTCTCCGAATTAGAGGTGAGTCAAGAGCAAAACAAGGAGAAGTGGAAGAGACTAAAATTTCCCAAGTTGTAAAAAATTGTACCACCTTGTTCATTCCATTATATTCCTTGAAGGAACTAGGATAACAAAAAGTGTACAATAAATGATTGTTATTCATTTTATTTCAAACAAGTCAATGTTTTCTGAAATGAAAATTTATTACATGTACTAATGTTGAGAAAACCAAAAAAATACAAGTCGAGAGAAACTGAGCAGATAAAGAAACAAGAATATAGAATTAACTGAAATGAACAAGTCCATGGAGATTTTATACCACACTGGTTGGGATATACTATTCTCTATAGATTAATCTTCCTGATGACAGGTTCCAGATGGATCATTAGATCATACCTCCAATGAACAATTTACTCGAAGTGAAGCGAACCAGTAGCCTCCTCGCAGGAAAAGAAAACGCCTGTGAGAAGTCCCTCGGCATCGAACACCGCATTTTTTTTTTCCTATCTACAGATCAAAGCTTGCGCTGTTCAATTCAAGGTTCCATTTTGAGCTTGGATCATTCGACAACGTACAAATCATAGCGAAAAACTTATAGCAGAGTAGACCATACAGAATTGCTCAGTTCAAAGATGGAAATATAGATTTGCTGCGACGGAAACCGTGGATTGCTTCAGACGGGGTGGGAAGGCGTCGGCGGCTGCGGAAGGGAAACTGCGACGGCGAGGGAAGAGGAGAGCAGCGGACAGAGAGAAACGCCGGCGACGATTTTTTTCGGCACCGCTCACCGCCTAACTTAAACCCTAGACTTAACTGAAACAGACCAGTGAACCGGTTCGGTTCGGACAAACTCAACCTCCTTTGAGTGCCTTGATTGAATGATAACAGACCTGTGAACGATTTGTAGGATTAAGTAGACTAGATCCAATTAAGTCTATAGGAGTGGACTTATTGAACTCATATTTGATTAACATACATAATTAATTATCATTAAAATGATTAAATCCGATTAAATGATCTAATGCTTCATTGTATATAAGGAAGATTTAGATTAAATGGATATGGATTCAATGTATAGATTCAAAACCCGGTTTATTAACATTGATGGATTGTTAATGATGGATGGATTTTAAGGAGGATAATCCTTATAGGATGGACTTGGTATATAAAGGATGAGACATGAATTAGGGCAAGGTCCTAGAGTCTCTTCAACCTATTCTCTTCCTCATCAAGAGAAAGTAGAAGACTTTTTTGTAATAGCAAGAACTCCGGCGACAAGTAAAAAACATTAACTTTTGCAATGGATTTAGGTCGGTCATTCATGTGCTATTGTTTCGATTTGTATTGAGTTTTAGAGATTAATAGAAGCTAAATCCTGTTATAAATGCATCCTTTAGTTTACATATGATGTATTGTAATTCTAACAATTGATATAAGAGCTTAGGTTTGGCTTATTATCAGTTTTTAAGACGTAAGGATAATTTTTCAATGTTTTGACACAAATACATCAATTTTGTATTCGATTCTATATGGATGAGCGAAATTGATGTATATTTGTTGAATGTAGTATGGATAGATTAGGATTTAACTTTTGAATCGAGATGTTCGCATTATCTGCGAAGAGCGAGATTGGCGGCACGATTTTAGGGGAGAAAATCACATTTCAGAAATGGACGTTTTCTGATATTAATCGATTGAAAAGGTTCTCAATCGATTGAGAGTCGCAGATTCACGAACAAAATCATCTTGAATTGATCCGTTGATCGATTGGTGTTTTCCAATCGATTGGCGTAAGATTTGATCGATTGGGATGCTCAAGTTCACGAACAGAAGAGACTGGAATAGATCAGCTGATCGATTGGTATTTACCAATCGATCGACATGAGGAATCAATCGATTTAGACTGCTGATCGCGACAAGAATTCAAAGGAAAGCTTCTGAATCGATCGGCTGATCAATTGGGGTCACCAATCGATCAGTCAATCGATTGAAAGTTGCAAGAATCAAACAGAAAGCTCCTGAATCGATCAACCGATCAATTGGGGTTACCAATTGATTGGTCAATCGATTTAAGTTCGTAAGAATCCAACAGAAAGTTGCTCGATCGATCAGCTAATCGATTGAGATTCATCAATCGATCAGATTTCACTGGGTTGTCTACAAAAGGATTCCGAATCAATCAGGGTGATCGATTGACATTAGTCAATTGATCAAACGATCGATTGGGGATGGATGAACCAGCGAACAAAAAGCTTTTTGGATCGATTCATGTGTGTTTAATTGATTGATCAATCGATTGACACGCATATGAATCGATTCACATTCTTTTGATCGATTAAAAGGGGTGTCAATCGATGGATAACTGAATTTAGCTCAGTTCTCAGCAATTTCTTCTTGGATTTTTCTTTGCTCTTGCTACCTAGTCAAACTTATATTATCGCCAAAGCGAGAACTATTGGGGAGGCTATGAGTACTAGTGTAGAGGGATGTATATCTATGCTAAGGATGATTGACCCAAAGGAAAATCATTTTTATGCCGGATATATATTTAAGGAAGCTCACAAATTAAGTTAAACTTCTTAATCATGCACATAATGTGTCGGCCTAAAGGAAGGGGTACTATGTCGCCGGTTATAGCATTGTGAGTGATGTTAGAAAACAAAAGCTAACTAAAAAGCTTATGAATAAAGTATTATGCGCACAATGCGTCAGCCCAAAAGAAGGCGAGTTATGTGGCAGATGAAGATGATCATGAGTTACTTAGAGAGTACTAATATCAAGTTACAATTTAGTCCAAAGACTTACTGTAATGTTGTACTAGATATCTCTATGTATGCCTATAAAGTTGCATGTTTTTATTTGTTGCATTTTGTTATTGCACAAGATATATGTCTTATTTGCTAAATTGAGCTATGTTCTTTGTTTTTGTTTATGTAGTACTCTCAATGTCTGCTAATTTGAACAACATCCCCGTGTTTACTGGCACAAATTTTGGACAATGGAAAGAGCATATTACAATACTATTGGGTTGCTTGGATCTGGACTATGCCTTTAGGCATGATCGCCCTGCACCTTTAACTGATGATTCGACTGCGGATCAGAACGTGAACTTTGATAAGTTGGAGCGATCTAATCACATGAGTTTGATGATAATGAGAATATCAATACCAGAATCATTAAGGGGTTCGATAACTAAGAATGATGATGCTAAAATCTTCCTTAAAGAATTAGCGGATCGATTCGCCTCAAACGAAAAAGTCGAGACTACTACACTTCTCACGAAGTTAGTGTCCATGCGGTACACAAGGAAGGGTAACATTAGGGAATACATCATGGGGATTTCTAACTTGATTACAAGGTTTAAGGCACTAAAGTTAGACATGTCTGAAAGTGTCCTTGTGAACCTCATCTTGATCTCTCTACCTACACAGTTCACTCCTTTTAAGATTAATTATAATACTCAAAAGGAGAAATGGATACTAAATGAGCTCATAGCTCAGTGTGTACAGGAAGAAAAGAGATTAAGAGATGACACATCTCAAAGTGCTCACTATGCATCCTCATCTCAACATTCGAACAAGAAAAAGAAGAAGGGTAATGGTAAAAGTAAGGGTAAACAACTTGCAATAATTGGAGCTTTAGGGCATAAAGTGCAAAAGCAACAAGATTCAAACCCAACTTATTTCTTTTATAAAAAGAAAGGTCATCTGAAAAAAGATTACCCTAGATACGCCAACTGACGTGCTAAGAAAGGTATACTTCTCAACTTTGTTAGTTTAGAAGCAACCTAGTTACTGTACCTAATAACACTTGGTGGATAGATACTGGTGCAACTACTCATATAAGTGTAACTATGCAAGGTTGTCTCATGAGCTGAATGTCAATTGATGTTGAAAGATTCATCTATATCGGAACGAGCAAGAAGGCAAAAGTAGAGACAATAGGTGTCTTTAGAATTTGTTTGGTGAACAATGTACTTTTGAATTTAGAAAATACTTTTGTAGTGTCGTCTTTTAAACGGAACTTAATTTCTATTTCATGTTTGGACAAATTCGAATACACTTATTTATTTGGAAATGAAAATTTTACTATTTTTCAAAATTCTATCTTATGTAGTACTGGTTCCTTGATTGACAAGCTATATCGATTGGACACTGAAACTCATACGGATAATTTTATTATGCATAGTATAGGTGTGAAGCGTGGTATGATAAATGAGAATTCATCCATGTTGTGACATAGACATTTAGGGCATATCTCTAAACAACGTCTAGAAAGATTAATATCACTAGGAATTCTCAATTCTCTTGATATGTCAGATTTTGGAATCTGCATTGAGTGTATCAAGAAGAAAACAACTAACAAAAGTAATAAGAGTTCAAGGCGGAGTAATGGAGTCTTAGAGCTTATACATACGGATATATGTGGATCATTCCCTAAGGCTTCTTTGAATGATCAATCATACTTTGTAAGCTTTATAGATGATTATTCCTGATATGGATACTTGTATCTTATTCATGAGAAGTCACAATCCTTAGGCATATTCAAAACCTTTAAAGCCAAAGTTGAAAATTAACTTGGTAAGAAGATTAAGGCTGTAAGATCAGACTGTGGTGGTGAATACTATGGTAGATCTGACGAATCAGGCGAACAACGTCCTGGGCCATTTACGGATTACCTTACTGAGTGCGGTATCATGGCACAATATACCATGCTTGGGACACCTCAGCAAAATGGTATAGCAGAGCAACGAAACTGAACCCTCAAGGACATAGTGAGAAGTATGATTGCATTTTCTTCTCTACCAAAGTCTTTGTGGAGTGAAGCACTCAAGACTATAGTTTACCTACTCAACAGAGTTCCTAGTAAGGCAATAATAAAAACTCCATACGAGTTGTAGAGAGGTAGAGCACCTAGTCTTAGGCATCTATATATGGGGTTGTCCAGCTGAAACTATGCCCTATAGGCCTAACGAAAAGAAATTAGACTCAAGAATCATTAGTTTCCATTTTGTAGGATACTCTGAAAACTTAAGAGGTTTTAAGTTCTATAACCCCTTGAGTACATCCTATTTTGAGATGGGTAATGCCAAATTTATTGAGAACAGTGGGAGTGCAATTTCCACTAGGTCAAGGTTGACCTAGTTGACCAAGCGTAAACCTTGGTCATGGTTTCGATGTTTGACAATACAGAAAGACATGTAGACATGGACAATGCAGGTGCAGTTGTCTATGCGGAGAGATACTGATCAGGGTCTGATCAGGTTGGATGAAGAAAAGTCAAGTAGGTCAAGGTTGACCGGATACTTGACTGGGAAGTCCTAACTGGGATGTTAGGCAGTTCGGGAAATCCTGGTGAGTGAAGCCAGGTGAAAATCCTAGTGAGTGAAGCTAGGTGAAAGTGAAAGTCCTGGTGAGTGAAGCCAGGCAGTTGGAGAAAGTCCTGGTGAGTGAAGCCAGGCAGATGGGAAACTCTGGTGAGTGAAGCCAGGTAAAAGACCTAGTGAGTGAAGCTAGGCAGTTTGGAAGTCCTGGTGAGTGAAGTCGCATCCAAATGAGGCTAAGGTTGACCTGACATCTGGTGAAAAGTCCAAGCAGAGCTTGCACGGAAAAGTCCAAGTATGGAGACTTGGCACGAGAAGACCAAGATGGAGACTTGGCATGGAAAGTCAAGAGGGCTCGGAGCTCGTTCTCCTGACCGTGGTCGAGAGGGCTCTGTAGCTCGCTCGACCGGACGAAGTCGGAGAGGGCTCGGTAGCTCGTTCTCCTGACCGTGGTCGAGAGGGCTCTGAGCTCGCTCTCCGGACCGACGGGCAGGAGAGGGCCTCAGCTCGCTCTCCGGACCGTGGTCGAGAGGGCTCAGAGCTCGTTCTCTGGACCGACGAAGTCGAGAGGGCTCGGTAGCTCGTTCTCCGCATCTTGGTCGAGAGGCTCGGTAGCTCGCTCGTGACCAAGTAGGGTTTAGGGTCGGAAGCTCTAAACCTGGATCGATCTGGTGACCATCCAATTGATACGTACGACCCTCTGCGAATAATCACAAACGACGAAAGTATTTTCTGTTGATCGATATTCTCCAGACTGATCGATCGATGATCGATCGATCGATCGGTCGGCGAGAAACTCGTCTGAAAAAGAGCCTGATCAGTCTTGTGACCGATCAGGACCCTTGTGGACCGATCAGGATAAAGCCTGATCGGTCCACATCCTAGCCGTTGCTACGCAACGGCTAGTTTCTTCTGTGTCTTCTTCGCAGGTTATAAAAGGGATTGAGGAGCTACTGTTCTCTTCTCTTCTTCCTCTTCTTTCTACTGAGCTGCTGGTGTGCTCTTGAGCTTTGCTGAGTTCCGAAGCTTCATGTGAGCTTCTTCGACTGGGTTCCTGCTGTTGTAGGCGTCTCGTGAAGTTGCTGCTTCAACTAGTCGACAAGAAGGCAAGCTAGGGTTATTACATTTGTGTATTGTACTTAGTTTCTTGCTGTATTCTTGTACTCCTGTTCATCTTGCTGTTGCAAGACATTGTGGCGAGGTTTCTCCACCCAGAAGGAGTGATTATTAGCCGGGTTTCCGGGGACTCATCCACCGACGGATTGATAGGCTTCGTCCACCTTACGGACACGCCGAGGAGTAGGACTTTCATCTCTGAACCTCGTTACATCCATCGAGTTTGAGGTTTGCCTTCTTCCTTTTCGTTTCTACGGTTTCATTTCCGCTGCGCTAACCCTAATCGTAGGAAGAAACGAACGAGATTTAGGGTCGGCTATTCACACCCCCCTCTCTAGCCGAGTCCATCGATCCTAACAAGTGGTATCAGAGCGAGGTTGCTCTTCAACGGATTAACACCCAAGGGAGCACAAGCTAGAGAATGGAGTTATTTGGAGAAGACGTCACAATTCCACCTTTCTACGATCGCGACGACTTCGCGTTTTGGAAGGTAAGAATGAAGTACTTTCTTATGACTAACCTTGAAAATTGGAGTTGTGTTCAATTAGGTTTCAAGCCTCCGATGGACAAGAAAGGAGAAACCCTAGAGAAGAAGGAGTGGACCAAGGAACAAGTCCACCAATCCCTAGTCAACGATAAGGTATTGAAAATTTTTGAATTTTCTTTACCTAATGATGTTTTGTGTAGGATAGGTGGATATAACGATGCTAAGGAGTTGTGGAACAACTTAGCAAAGTTCCATAAGGAGAACTCCACTTCAAGTCATGAAGAGGAGTCAAGTGAGTCAAGTAGCTCACTTCATGGAGGAATGGATTTAGAAGTTGAGGGACACTCAACATCTAAAGAAGAAGAGGAGGAGAGTTCTTCTTCAAGTTCGGAGCAAGAAGAAGAAGCTTCTACCTCCGGAAGGGATGAAGGAGACAGCGTTCATCCATCCTCAACTCTAGGTAACTCAAGCCTTTTAGTTTCTAGCAAATTACACATAATGTGCTTTGAGTGTAGGGAATTTGGACATTACAAGAGTAAATGTCCAAAGAGGGTTAGAAAGACTCCACCGGCGCCAAAGGTCAAGGAAGCCGGAGTCCCAACACGCAAGGGCAAGGAGCACGTGGTGTGCTTCCAATGCAAGCGGAAGGGACACTATAGGAGCCAATGTCTGAGGGGGAGGCAACCTCACAAGGACAAGAAACCAAGCACATCGATAGGGGGAGCTAAGGCAAACCCTAAGGTAACCTTTAAGGCTCATTATTGCAATTCTAATAAGACACATGCTAGTAGTTTTATTGCAATTGCTAATAATGATAAGCATGTTAATTATAGGAATCAATATATGTGCTTAGGTGCTAAACATGTTAGCTTGAATAAGGACAACACTAGGAAAGCCAACCCTACAATTAACCCATCTAAGGCTAAGGAAAACCTAGGTAGGAATCCCAAAACAACTAGACACATGCCTAGGAATACCTCAAAGAAAAATGAAAAATTAAAAATTGAGGTATTAGAGAAGGAGAATCAAGTCTTGAGGTCAAGACTTGATACTTTGGAAAAGGCTCTTAAGAACTTGGAGAAGTCATCTCTAGGGTTTAAGGGTCAAAAACCAATGTCCAAGGACAAGAAAGGTTTGGGTCACAAACCTAAGTCCCAAATGGTCAAGCCCACTTATCACAATGTTCCATTCGATTATGAAACAAAATCTAGGGCTAGAAAGACCATCACCAAGGTCACAAGGGGAGTCACCCCTAAAGTTGATCTTGATGAGTCCCAAATGACCAAGGCTTTAAAGCCTAGAAGGGTCATTAGGAGGGTTGCTAGGGAAGACATCCCTAGTGAATATTTAGTGAACCCAATGAGCTCCAATAGGTATTGGGTTCCTAGGAGCGTGATTTCATCACGCTAGATTACTTAGGGTGTGCCAACCTTACTTGAATAGGTAGTTAACCTAATCATGGCAAAAGGTGGCACTTTAGGAATTTTCAAGGTGTGATCAAGCCTTGAAAATGAAATGGAAAATTATTTCTAAGGTGATTAGGATGTGCCAATCACATTTGAGGAGTTTTCTAGAGTCAATCTAATTGGCACATAGTTGATCTAAAAATCTTTGGTATATGATTTTAGGTCTATTACACTTAGGAATATAAAACCTATGGCAAAATGATCAAAACTATCAAAAATGACAACTAAAGCTAGAATTAGGTATTTTCTATACCGTTACATGTCATTTGCCATATATTGTTTGCCATATGCCATGTCATGACATCATATTCATTTTATGATCATTTAAAATGTCATGATAATGCTTAGGTTAGTTAAATGTCATGCTTTATTTAAGTTTCATACTTTATGCCATGACATCATGATATTGGCACATGTTTTCATTTATGATACAATTATATGTCATGTCATCATCTTGTGCATTAATGATCAATGAAATTGATTTAAGGACTAAAACACAATTTGATATGGAGATCAAATTGTTATTTAGAAAAATACATGAGAACTTAGATTAAGCTAACCTAAATCCATATCTCACATCAAAATTGACTTGGATGTGTTTGATACACCTTAGATGTGTGTGAGATATTAGGATTGTGAGTTAGGATCAAGGTGCATAGTTCTTGTACCTAGATGAGCCTAATTCTAATTGGGGATCATAGGGAAAACTTGTGTACAAGTCATGTACATATAGTCCTGAGATTATGGTCCTAAATTAAAGGGTTTAAAATCATTTTAAAATTGATTTGAAAAACCTTGATGAAGCTTTTCTAGTGATAGCATTCATCGTTGAACAAGTGATACAAAGAGTGATTAACTTTGAGCTATTTCAAAGACTTTTGAACTTTGTGTCAAGATTTGAAAATGGAAGTTATTTTCATAGAAAACTATTTTTCCATGATAGTATATGTTATGAGGAATGTATCCTCAAAATTTTACAATTTTTGGAATTTTCTGTAATTTATTAGGGGTTTCTGAATTTCGCTGAAGGAAAATCAGAAATCAGAACCTATCAGTACCTGGATCAGTCACTGGACCGATCCAGGGAAGGCTGGATCGGTCTGGTGACCGATCCAGGGGACTTCTGATCGGTCTGGTGACCGATCAGGGCGTGCCAAGTTGCTGAAATTCGACTGGTTGTCTGAAATTTCAGCTCGGGAATTGGTGTTTTAGAGTTCTAAAGGTTTGAAACTCTCCAAGACATTGTTGATGCAATGGTCAAGGGGGAGTTGACTTTTAGGGGGAGTTGACCTTTAGGGGGAGTTGTCATAAGTGATATGGGATTATCACTAAATTGACTATTGACATTAGTTTCAATGGGGAAATTAAGGGTTTCAATGAAAGGTATGAGACTTTCATTAGGAAGAAACTCTTGACCTTGATTCACTCCTTTTGATGTGTGTCAAAAAGGGGAAGAATGTCTAGAGAATGTTCAAGGAAGAACATTGGAGTTAGTGGGAGAGTTTGTTGATCACGACGATAACTTACTCTTCAGGGGGAAAGTTTGTTGATGTGTGCCAATAGGGGGAGAATGAAGGTTTTAAGTTAGGCCTTCATTATCTAAGAAAGAGGTTGCCTTCTTAGAAGGAAAATGTAAGGTTGTAACTTATGTTTCATTACCTAGTGGCATGAGGAAAGTTGAGGCTATTGGATTAGCCTAACTTAAAGGTATTGTCAAACGTTAAAAAGGGGGAGATTGTTGATGCAATTTCCACTAGGTCAAGGTTGACCTAGTTGACCAAGCGTAAACCTTGATCATGGTTTCGATGTTTGACAATACAGAAAGACATGTAGACATGGACAATGCAGGTGCAGTTGTCCATGCGGAGAGATACTGATCAGGGTCTGATCAGGTTGGATGAAGAAAAGTCAAGTAGGTCAAGGTTGACCGGATACTTGACTGGGAAGTCCTAACTGGGATGTTAGGCAGTTCGGGAAATCCTGGTGAGTGAAGCCAGGTGAAAATCCTAGTGAGTGAAGCTAGGTGAAAGTGAAAGTCCTGGTGAGTGAAGCCAGGCAGTTGGAGAAAGTCCTGGTGAGTGAAGCCAGGCAGATGGGAAACCCTGGTGAGTGAAGCCAGGTAAAAGACCTAGTGAGTGAAGCTAGGCAGTTTGGAAGTCCTGGTGAGTGAAGCCAGACAAGGGAAATCCAAATGGGCCAAGGTTGACCAGACATCTGGTGAAAAGTCCAAGCAGGGAGCTTGGCACGGGAAAAGTCCAAGTATGGAGACTTGGCACGGAAAAGACCAAGATGGAGACTTGGCACGGAAAGTCGGAGAGGGCTCGGTAGCTCGTTCTCCGGACTGTGGTCAAAGAGGGCTCGGTAGCTCGCTCGACCGACGGCCGAGAGGGCTGTAGCTCGCTCTCCTGACCGTGGTCGAGAGGGCCTGTAGCTCGCTCTCTTGACCGGACGGCAGGAGAGGGCTCGGTAGCTCGTTCTCGGACCGTGGTGAGAGGGCTTACGCGCTCTCGACCGGACGAAGTCCGGAGAGGGCTCGTAGCTCGTTCTCCTGACCGTGGTCGAGAGGGCTCGTGAGCTCGCTCTCCGAACCAAGAAGTCATAGAGGGCTGAGCTCGCTCGGGACCAAGTAGGGTTTAGGGTCGAAGCTCTAAACCGGATCGATCTGTGACCGATCCGCCGATACCGGGTTATCTCGATCGGTCGTGACCGATCAAGAACCAAAGTAAGTATTCTATTGCTTATCCGATCGGTCAAGAGATCGATCGATCGATCGAGACCTTAAATCCCGTCGGAAAAGGGACCGATCGGTCATGGGACCGATCAGGGAAGGACCCTGATCGGTCTCCATGACCGATCAGGGAAGGGCCCTGATCGGTCTTGTGACCGATCAGATTCCACTCAGAAGCATACTGGTCCACATCCTAGCCGTTGCGTAGCAACGGCTAGTTTCTTCTGTGTCTTCTTCGCAGGTTATAAAAGGGATTGAGGAGCTACTGTTCTCTTCTCTTTTTCCTCTTCTTTCTACTGAGCTGCTGGTGTGCTCTTGAGCTTTGCTGAGTTCCGAAGCTTCGTGTGAGCTTCTTCGACTGGGTTCCTGCTGTTGTAGGCGTCTCGTGAAGTTGCTGCTTCAACCAGTCGACAAGAAGGCAAGCTAGGGTTATTACATTTGTGTATTGTACTTAGTTTCTTGCTGTATTCTTGTACTCCTGTTCATCTTGCTGTTGCAAGACATTGTGGCGAGGTTTCTCCACCCAGAAGGAGTGATTATTAGCCGGGTTTCCGGGGACTCATCCACCGACGGATTGATAGGCTTCGTCCACCTTACGGACACGCCGAGGAGTAGGACTTTCATCTCTGAACCTCGTTACATCCATCGAGTTTGAGGTTTGCCTTCTTCCTTTTCGTTTCTATGGTTTCATTTCCGCTGCGCTAACCCTAATCGTAGGAAGAAACGAACGAGATTTGGGGTCGGCTATTCACACCCCCCTCTCTAGCCGAGACCATCAATCCTAACAGTCCAGTTGAAACTATGCCCTATAGGCCTAACGAAAAGAAATTATACTCAAGAATCATTAGTTTCCATTTTGTAGGATACTCTGAAAACTTAAGAGGTTTTAAGTTCTATAACCCCTTGAGTACATCCTTTTTTGAGATGGGTAATGCCAAATTTATTGAGAACAGTGAGAGTGATAAAAATAGGAAAATATCATTTGAGGAGAATATTAATGATCCTAATATGGTAACTATTGATGCAGCTAATAGTGAAATGATTATCGTTCCATATATAGTTGAAGCTGTATAGTCAGAAGGGGTAGTTGACCATGATATTTCTATGTCACCTCCAATTCATTTGGAAAGTACATCATCTTAAATAGAAGTATTCACCCCTATGATTGAGAATGACTCCCAACTACCTCATGATCAAGTGCTACTAAGAAGATCCATTAGAAAGAGGAGATCCACGATGTCTCTTGATTATATTTATCTTCAAGAGCATGAGTTTGACATTGAGTTGGAAGATGATCCCACACCTTTCCAAGAAGTCAAACAATGCCCTCATCTGGAAAAATGGATCAATGCCATAAAGGAAGAGATGAAGTCTATGGCGGACAACGACGTTTAGGAACTTGTAGAATTGTCTGAAGGTGTGAAACCCATTGGTTGTACATGGATATTTAAAATCAAACATGATTCACATGGCAATGTCGAAAAATATAAGGCAGTCTAATTGCCAAGGAGGATATTGATTATAAGGAGACTTTTTCACCAGTTTCGATGAAAGACTCCCTTAGGGTAATCATGACACTTGTAGCTCATTATGACTTAGAGCTATACCAAATAGATGTTAAGACTACGTTTCTCAATAGAAACATTGAAGAAACTATATACATGGTGCAACCGAAAAACTTTGAGTCAAATGACTCAAAGCCCCTAGTATGTAAACTAAGGAAGTCCATTTATGGTTTAAAGCAGGCATCTCATCAATGGTACCGGAAGTTTGATTAAGTGATTTCTTCATACGGTTTCAAGGAGAATCCAGTTGATCAATGTTTATACATTAAGTTTAGTGGGAGTAAGTTCATTATACTTGTTCTTTATATGGATGATATATTGCTGCAAGCAATGATATGAGTCTGCTGCTAGAAACCAAGTCATTTCTATCTGGTGAATTTGAAATGAAGGATCTTGGTGAAGCATCTTTTGTCTTAGGCATACAGATTGTTCGTGATCTTTCGAGGTACACACTTGGACTATCACAAAAGACCTATATAGAAAATGTGCTCATTCAGTATAACATGCAGAATTGCACTCCCAGCGACACTCCGATAACAAAGGGTGATAAACTTAGCTTGCAACAATGTCCACGTCATAAGCTTGAGATCAAGGAAATGCAGCAATTCCCCTATGCATCAACAATAGGGAGTTTGATGTATGCTTAGGTATGTACGCGTCCGGATCTTGCGTACATTGTGAGGATGTTGGGTAGATATTTGAGTAACCCTGGATCAGCGTATTGGAAAGTTGTAAAGAGGGTTATGCGATATCTGCAAAGAATGAAGGATTACATGCTCACTTATCGGAGATCAAGTCATCTAGAGATCGTTGGATATTCAAACTCTGATTTTGCTGGATGCTTGGATAGCAGGAGGTCCACCTCAGGTTATATTTTCATGTTGGCGAAGGGACTATATCATGGAAAAGCGTCAAACAGATACTAATAGCTACTTCCATTATGGAGGCAGAGTTCATAGCCTGCTATGAAGCTTTCAACCACGGAATATGGATGCGGGATCTTATCACAGGATTACAGATCATTGGGGGCATTGACAGGTCATTAAGGATCAACTGTGATAACAAAACTACAGAATTGTATTCCAAGAACAACCTTAGTTCATCAAAATCTAAATACATCGACATAAAGATTTTGGCGATTAAAGAAATAGTTCAGAATGGTCAAATAATGATAGAGCATATAAGGACAGATTTCATGTTAGCGGATCCACTTACCAAGGGTTTGTCACCAAGGGTTTGTTACCAAGGTGTTTCATCAGCATGTGCTGAATATAGGGGTTCTTTCTTTTGATAAAGTACTCATTATGTAAGAATCTATATTTTGTGTATATTCTTTAGCTCATTGTATATACTGCAGTTTTTATATATGTGTGCATGATTTTTGACTTTTCTTTGATATATGGATATCATATTTACTATTGCAATTTTACATTTGGTTGTTGTGAATATGATATGGACTCTATTTGGAGTCATAAAGTCAAGTCATGATTTATCACTGTAGTTTAGCATAAGATTTTGGGAAATATGATTTGGACCCGGATTGGGTCATAAAAAGGATTTATTAAGAATGAGCACTTATAGATTACATTTTGTGTCATTCTTGTACTACATATCTACATTTGATCTATGCCATTAATGATATTAGCACTTGTTGGTACCCCGTGGTAATTTTGATGTGATCAACCAAGTCAGGTTAGGTCATGTTGGTGCTTAACCTTGTGTCTAAGTGTGCAGGAGTTTAGGAGGACAGGAAGTCTAGTGGAAGACGCAGTTAGCGAGAAGGATGACATAGGAAGAGAGCCGACAGACTCGGTAGTCGGTACATCCGAGGGATGAGATGCTGCGGAAGAGTACGCCGGTGGATAAGAAGGACGTGCTCGACGTTCCGAGGGACGAGAAGTCAGAGCAGAAGCTTGCTCGAGGAGAAGGTCAGAAAATAGGTCCGGATGAGCCCTATTCCAGATGGCCGCGATCACTCAGGCGTTTGGAGCAGCAGAAGAGCGAAAGGAGGCTGGAAACACTGCTGGAGGTGCCTCCTGTAACGCCCCGCCCCTCCTGCTAAGGGCGACGGGGGTTACTTGCGACACATACATACTTAACACAGCGAAAGTCTTGCTTAGATAATGTAAAAACCTTTTCTTACTTAAAAATCACCGTAGACATAAAAGAACCACATAGCATACCTATCATAATTTTTTTGAGTCTTAATACCCAAACACATACTTAAGGTCATGGAGTTATAAAATAAAAAACATCAACATGGCATATTTCTTATTAAACGCAAGAAGGTCTTTTCCTTTAGCCAGTCCACTATCGCACACATCCTTCTAGCCCCTCCTGCTGCTCCCCTAGTACATCCATTCCTTGCCTTTATCTGTGGTACAAGAAAGTAAGCTGTGAGCACTCATGGCTCAGTAAGTTCCTTTCCTACTCACAAAAAACCGTAAAGCATATTAAAATCACAAGTCATAAGGCATAAAGACAAATGTATCATATCAAGAGCATATCATGGCATATCGTAACATAACATAAAGTATCATGGCATAACATAACATGATCATCAAACGTATCCTGTCATAGCATAACATCATCATAACTATCATGGCATGATCATAAAGTATAAGAAAGGTAAATTCCTAAACTTATATCATGCAACATATGCAACATGTCTTTTGAAAACTTATAAAATACATACTTAAACATAATTTCAACATGATTGGGGCCCCGGCTTGTACCACATATATAAATGCGCGCGTCCTATGTAGGTCCAAGGTAGCAAGTCTTGAACCCTACAAGGCATACATACTAGGTCCGTTTCTTAGTCCATCGACCTAGGGGCACTTAGGAGCACATCCCTAACGAGGCCCGTTTCTTAGTCCATCGACCCCGGGGCGCTTATGGAGCCCACCCTTGGTACAAGCCATACATAAAGTAAATTAGCATGTCATACATATCATAGTTCTTATTCTTTCATGCATATCATGTTTCTTGACATATCATAAAACATGTATTTTTTTGGGCACACAGCACATGCATGAATCATAGCATACAACATGAACATATCACTTATCATATCATAAAGCATGCATATTTGGGCACACAGCACATGCATGAATCATAAGCTTGCATAATGAACATATCATTTTATCATATCCTAAAGCATGCATGATTGAACACATAGCACATACATGGATCATAAGCATACATAAAAGAGCATATCACTTATCATAAAAGACATAACCATTCATGGAATCATTAAATAACATCTCTTGATTCATTCATAGCATGTGAGGTACATCTAGGTCACTAAACCCATATGGCCGAAAGTTATGAGTAGAAGCATGATCTCTAGACAACATACAAACATAAAAATCTCATGCTATCTTCACATACTAGCATAAGAAAGGTCATAAGCATGTTAACCTAAATTTTTAAGCCCTCCTAGGTTTCCAATTCTTTCATGGCCGAAACCTTTCATGAAGAGAAATCAAGTTCTAAGCAACATACAAACATGTAAACCCTAGACCCATCTCATATCATATTTCATAAGGAACTACTTAAGCATATTTAGTTTGGATTCTAAGTTCCTTAAGCTCCTAATCTTATCATGGTCAAACCCTAGCATGTCTCATTCTAGGTTACAAATAGCATGGAAATGTTGAACCTTAAGCCAATATCTTATACATTTTCATGAGGAACAACATAAGCACATTTGTTTTAAATTTCAAACTTCCTAGACCCATTAACTTGTAGTGGCTGAACCATATCTATCATGGAACTAGGTTTTTAGTGGCATAAGAGCATGGAAAACACAACTACATTTCATAGCATACATCACAAGACATCATAAGCATATATAAGTTGGGTTCTAAATTTTCTCTAGGCCTTTAAACTTGTAGTGGCCGAAACACATCAAGCATGAGACTAAGTTTCTAGTGGCATAAGAGCATGGAAAACACAACTACATTCCATAGCATACATCACAAGACATCATAAGCATATATAAGTTGGGTTCTAAATTTTCCTAGGCCTTTAATCCAAAGGTGGCCGAAACATGTGAGCTTGGTTTTGTTTTTCATATGGCCTAAAAGCATGGAAACCCTACACAATTTTCATGGCATCATAACAAGGAACAACATGAGTAAACTTAGTTAAAAATCTACACATCCTAGTTTTAAAACTTAGTGTGGTCGAAAGTTACATGTAACCAAAATTCTATGTAACAAGCAACCATAAAAACATCAACTAGTTTCATATCATTTTATCAAGAAGGTCATGAGCCTCCTAGCCTTGATTTAAACTTTCCTAGACTTCAAATCTCATCATAACCGAATCTTCATAAGCATGAAATAAGATTCATAACTAACATACAATCATGCCATAACATTTTAGCTTCATGTCTTGTCTTAGGAGAAATCTTAGCATGCTTAGTTTTAGGTTTAAAACTCTCCTAGGCCTTTACTTCTTCCATGGCCGAATATTCATGAGCATGGAAATGGAGTTTTAACAACATACAAGTAAGAGAAAAAGTTAACAACCTCATTATCATAGGGTACATAACACAAGAATAAGGAAACATGCTTCGTTTGAGTCTTAAACTTACCTAGTCTTCTTGTTCATGCTTGGCCGAGAGTCTAAGGCTTATGGATCTAAGTTTTCATTATTTATTCTAGCATGGAAACCTTAGATTAACCTCTTACATAATATACATGTCACAAGAAAAATAATGAGCATATCTAGTTACAATTTTCTTAGACTCTTCTTCTTGTTTTGGCCGAATTTTTCATAAAGCAAGTCCTAGGTTTTTAAGCGATCTATCTTCATGGAAAACCATATAAACTATTGTACCACAGATGAGGGGAAGCTTACCTAGTGTTCACTTGTTAATCTTTAAAGAATTGGTACCCTTGGTGAAGAGGAAGAAGGGAGCTTTCTTCTTCTAGCACTCCTTTTGATTTTCTCTTGCTTGGAAGGGTACACCTTGAAGGCTC
Source organism: Zingiber officinale (assembly GCF_018446385.1). Lineage (NCBI taxonomy): Eukaryota > Viridiplantae > Streptophyta > Magnoliopsida > Zingiberales > Zingiberaceae > Zingiber > Zingiber officinale. The sequence continues at coordinate 128,172,841 of NC_055987.1, forward strand.
CTTCTTGTAGTTTAGTTTTCTCTTAGGGAGAAACCTAAACTTGGCTTGTGGAAATGAGGGAGGAGGCTTCTAGTCTCGGCAAGGGTGAGGGAGAAGGAAAAAAAATGAAATCCTTTAGTTCCTTTCCTTTTTATGCTAAGTGGGTGGAAGTTACAAAGATGAACTTTTCTTCCTTTCCTCCTTAATTCATGCATGTATTTTTCTAATGAGAATATGTCCTCATTCCTTCCCCTTAACTCTTCTCTTCATTGTTCTCTTAAACTCCACGAAAATAGAGAAGAAAAAGGAAGAAAGACAACTTGTCTTTTGCTACTCCTTTTCTTAACCAAGAGGTAAACAAGGGGAAGAAAGTTACTTGATTTTTCTCTTGTTCCCTCACTTAATTATATCTTTACTTTTAACTACAATTTCCATCATTTCCCATTCACATGTTATTCATTATCCTAGTGGTTATCATACATAATTTTATTTCTATCCTTTGTGAGTAGTTCAAGGTTCAAACCTTCACCTCTTCTTTTATTTCTCTTATTTCCTTTTTTTTTCTTTTTGATTCTTCTAACTTTTAGGCTCTAAAGCAAATAACACTCATATACTTATCTTATAATTTTGTGGGTGTTACACCTCCGCCCGCCTCCGCACCTTCACTGTGGAAGGCGTCTTCCATGGCTGGAAGGCGCCTTCGATGAATAGTACAAAAATGTCTTCCAGTCCTATGGAAGGCGCCTTCGACCAGGCTGAGTTTAGCTGTTGCCAAAGGATAAAGCTTTATCCTTTGGCGCCTCGCTGGAGGCGTCTTACAGCCTGTTGGAGGCGCCTTCCAACCACAAATAACTTTTCCCAGTGGCTATAAAAAGACCCCTGAACCTAGGAAATAGGCAACAACCTATGTATTCATTTCCTAGCTACTTTTTGAGCTTCCAACGAGTGTAAAAGGTTTCTCCGCCTTCAAAGAAGGAGATCTTTAGTGTGTTTATTTACCTTGGATTAACAACCTCCCTGGTTGTAACCAAGTAACTCTTTTGGCCTCGTTTTTTTTGTTGTTCTTTTATTTTATTTTATTTTTTAATCTAAGTTAAAAGTCGAGGAAGGTTTTTTCTTAACAGCTAGTTCACATCCCTTCCTTCCGACCTAATAGCGGTCCAACAAGTCGTATCAGAGTCAAGTTCGCTTCAGGAGGACTAACCGCCAAACGAAGCATACAAGATGACCGGATCAAGCATCTACCAACTGAAGTTCGAGGGGGATTTCTCCAACTGGAAGAAGAAGATGGAGGTATTTTTCAAAACTGATTTTGATTTACTTTTAATAATGGAATTTGATTTTGCAGCACCCGAAGGTAAAGAAAAATACCACTTGACCAAAAAGGAATAGGCTGATTTCATGACAAACGGCAAAGTATAGTTCCATCTACTAAGCGTCTTACCACCACAAGAAGTCAACCGGATCGGAGCCTATGAATCAACAAAAGAGCTCTGGGAGAAATTCCTGGAACTACATGAAGGAACCTCGGAGGTGAAACTCGCGAGACAGAATCTGCTTAGAAACCATATCAACAATGTCAAACTGGAAGAAGGCAAAACTATTGCACACCTTCACTCAAGGATCAAGGAGCTCATCACTGGACTCACAAATCTAAGAGAAAAGGTAAGTAACCGAGATTCGTTACGGTACACTTTTAACACATTCTCGAGAAATACTGAATAGGCATCATTAGTAGATGTTTATTATATATCTAAGGATCTAGATTCAACTACTTTAGAAGAATTATTTTTAACTTTTGAAGTCCATGAAACGAGATGTGCAAGTTTGAAGAAGGAGCATAACATTGCCTTAAAAGCAAAGACGGACGAACAAGACTCAGAATCTTCTCTTGATGATAGTGAAACAACACTGATGGTACGTAAATTTAAAAAGTTATTTAAAACTATTGGATCGAGAAGCGCTAGAGGGGGGGGTGAATAACGCTCGTGGCTTTCACACTTTTCTTATTCAGAAATTTGAGTTAAGTAGCGAAAATTAAAAGCACAACACAGAAAGAAGACTCAAGTATTTTTTACTTGGTTCGGAACCTTAGACGACTCCTACTCCAAGGTCCGCAATCATTGATCACTTTCGGTGGGCAATCATTATCAATCCGTAAATCTTTTTACAACTTTAGAGTACAAAAGAATTTATACCAACAATACAAAAAGATGAAGAAGCTAGTCGTCAATCGTCGGAGTGTCGAAGTGATTCGGAGCAGTGCACAACTTTAAAGGATCGCTTAAATTCTTTCTGTCGTTGTACTTGGAAGCTACAGTCCGAGGCTCCTTTTATAGCCTTTACAGATCTGATGCAGATCCTCGAAACTCGAGATCAGGTTTGACCCGAAGCGGATCAGTCGACCGATCCTCACATTCGGTCAACCGATCAGATGATCTCCTCCTCATCTGATCCACCCGATCCGCTCGCTCCGCTTCGATCTGGTCAATTCCTATCTCCGGTTCAGTCGACCAATAGACAGGTTCGGTCGATCGATCCCCTGGTCGAGCCCGGTCCACTCGCTGGAAATCTGATCTACGGCTCAGGGGTTCGGTCGACCGATCCCGGTCAGTTCTATCCCTGCATAAAAATGTTAGTTTCCTGCAAACCAGAGTTAGAATATAACAGAATATAAAAAATAATTTTGACAGTCTTCGGACTGTCCGGTTCTGACTTCGGATTTCTGACCGGAAACCCTAGGTCGAACCGACGCCTACTGTTCTCTCTTCCAGGGAACGCGTCCTCACCTACTCCACTCAGGATAAGTTACCTTTTGCCAGTTCGGTCCTCCTGACCATCTGGACTTCTACTCAGCATCTGATGCTTCCAGTCTTCATGTTGGGCGTCTGGTCCACGACCCGTCCAGACTTCCACTTGGTTCGCGACACCAGGATTTCAACCTAGGGTTACCGCCCCCTAGAATTTTTGCCCGAAGCTCCGACCCGCCAAGACTTTCCGCCTAGGGCTACCACCCCCTAGGACCTAGGGTTACCACCCCCTAGGGGTTTCCACTTGCCTAACCGCAGCTAGGACTTTCCTAAGAAACCTTAGGTCTTTCCTACAAAGCTCATTCAACGTATCAGATAACAAAACACCTTAATTTTGAACTCTTTGACATAATTAAAACATAGGTTGGATCGTCGGATGTTTCCTGCACCAACAAAAACTAAAAGATTTAGTCAAGTGTAGAGTAGAAAAAGAAGGATAAGATGCTACCACTGCAATAAAGAAGGGCATGTGAAAGATAACTGCCCTAAATTGAAAGACAAGGACAAGAGCAAGAACAAGAAGCCGACCCAAGCGAACAAGTACAAGAATATGAAGGCGGCGTGGGATGAAACGTCGTCCGAATTAGAAATTGAAGTCATCGTCGGACTTGCGCTAGTGGCAAGCCACCAAGAAGAAGGAGATGAAGCAAGCTCGTCTGAAATGAGCATCGAAAGCATCGATGAAAGGAGAGCAACATCGGAAGAAAGTAGTACTTCAGGGGGGCTTCGGATCACGGGATTGACTAGGTAAGTCAGGTACGGTCTCTTCCTCCTGATAAATTATTTCAGTTTGTTAAATTATTAACAAAGAATTGTTGTAAATTAGAAAAAGAAGTTAAAGAATTAAAGTAAACTCTAGCTAAATCTTGTCTATTAGAAGACTATGGTAAAATAAAAAATGAAAATGAAAGTTTGAAAAATAAAATAGAAAATTTAAAAAATCGTGCATGCTCAAATATTCAATATATTAGAAAATATAGTGGATTGAATTGGTACCTTAAATACCATAAGGGCCAGATTACGAAAATTTTACAGAAATATATACCTAAAAAATTTTTAATTAACCCAGTAGGAAAGAACCTATATTGTGTTCCAAAATCATATTTAGATTAAATGTTTTTAAATTATGACTTTCAGAGTAAATTAAATATTAAATTTCTTTAAGAGTCTTTGTTTAGAAAGTAGTTATTGTTCCAATATCTAAGAAGCCCCAGTGCTTTGCCATAGCCTGGAAGTAAATTATTGAAATAAATATTTAATTGATTAACTGTTAAACATTTAGAAATTATAAAAAAAGCCTTAATTTTCTAAAAAAAAATTAATTAAATATTTTTTAATTAATTCTTATCTTTTTAAAATAGTTAGAAATTTTTTTCACTGGTTTTATTATTTTTACTCTTAGATTTTTAAATGAACCCCATTTTTAATGTGATCAAAAGGGGAAGTAGGGAAGAATAAGTCTAGAGGGTACTTGTAATTTTTTTTTTCTTACAAAAAGGTTAAAAAAATTTTATTTGATTTTTTTTTTCTTTTATAAAGTTTTTCTAGCAAATTTTACTTAAAAAAATTTTCTTACTTGCAAATTTTTTTACTTGTAAAAATTAGAAATTTTTTAATTGCCCTAACTTAACTTGGATTTGATCACATCAAAAAGGGGGAGATTGCTGGTACCCCGTGGTAGTTTTGATGTGATCAACTAAGTCAGGTTAAGTCCTGTTGGTGCTTAACCCTGTGTCTAAGTGTGCAGGAGCTTAGGAGCACAGAAAGTCGAGCGGAAGACGCAGCTAGCGAGAAGAATGGCACTGGAAGGGAGCCGACGGGCTCAATGCATCCGAGGGACGAGGTGTTGTGGAAGAGTATACCGGTGGATGAGAAGGACGTGCGCGACGTTTCGAGGGACGAGAAGCCGGAGCAGAAACCTACTCGAGGAGAAGGTTGGAAAATGGGTCCGGGTGAGCCCTATTCTATATCGCCGCGATCACTCAGACGATCATAGCAGCAGAAGAGCAAAAGGAGGCTGAAAACACTGTTGGAGGTGCCTTCAAAGGGAATTGAAGGTGCCTCCACACCTTCATTATGGAAGGTGTCTTCCATGGCTGGAAGGCGCCTTTGATGAACGGTACGAAGGTGCCTTCCAGCCTTATGGAAGGCACCTTCGACCAGGATGAGTTTAATCGTTGCCAAAAGATAAAGCTTTATCCTTTGGCGCCTCGCTAGAGGCGCCTTCCAGCCACGAATAACTTTTCCCAGGGGTTATAAAAAGACCCCTGGACCTAGGAAATATGCAACAACCTCTGTATTCATTTCCTAACTACTTTCTGAGCTTCTAACGAGTGTAAGAAGCTTCTCTGCCTTCAAAGAAGGAGATCTTTAGTGTGTTTATTTGCCTTGGATTAACAACCTCCCTAGTTGTAACCAAGTAACTTTTTTAACCTCATTTTTTTTTGTTGTTCGTTTATTTTTTTAATCTGAGTTATAAGTCGAGGAAGGTTTTTTCTTAACAGCCAGTTCACCTCCACTGCTTCTGGACTACCAGCGGTCCAACAGTACTGTGATTACTATTGATCCTTGTTACAGTTATAGTAGTTATAACTTCTTTAGTCTTGTACTAATTAATTTAATAGATGAGATTATTTAAAGGGGTATTTAACCCATAAAGTTTGACATGTTGAGTTCAACATAGGAGTTGTGTGGTGTATCAGGAATCAAGTATAGCCTAAGTGGGAGATTATAGGATTAAGTTCACATGGGTGGACTAGATCCAATTGAGTCCACATGGATGGATTTAATTTCCATAAGATTGGGCTCACACTTGATTAACACACACAATTAATTGCCATTGAAATGACTAAACCCAATTAAGTGATCTAATGCTTCATTGAATATAATGAGGGTTTGAATTAAATGGATGTGGATTCAATGTGTAGATCCAAAACTCGGTTCATTAACATTGATGGATTGTTAATGATGGATAGACTTTAAGAAGGATAGCCCCTATAAGATGAGTTTGGTATATAAAGGATGAGACTCATGAATTAGAGCAATGTTCTAGAGTCTCTTCAACCTCTTTTCTTCCTCATCAAGAGAAAGCTAAGATTTGTCGTCGCCCACTCCTGTAAAAAAACTTTTCCACAATAACAGGAACTCCAACAATAAGTAAAAAGCATTAGCCTTTACGATTGATTCAGATAAGTCATTCATGTGCTATTATTTCGATTTGTATTGAGTTTTAGAGATTGATAGAAGTTAAATCCTACTATAAATATATCCTTTAGTTCATATATGAGGTATTGCAATTCTAATACGATTATCTTTAAGAAACTTGTGCTTTTGAATGTGAAGAAGCTCGTTATTGAAGGAAAAATGTGTAGTCATCTTAACAGCACCTCTAGAACGACTCTATACTATCTGAAAAGGGATGAATCATGAGAAATGCGGTCCCTCTAGAATGACTCTATACTATCTCCAAAGGAATAAATCAAGAGAAACATTTATCCTGACATAACACTCTTTGCATGAGGAGAAGAAGCCAATTATGAACTATGGAGAGCATCACAAAACAGAGACAATAACTTGGATGATTATCGTAATTTTATTAGCATACACTAGAGACGTCACCATTACATAGCGGTAGTTGATGCACTGACAAAAAGAAGAGGGAAAATCAAACACGCCAAGGCAGTGAATCGAGATTCACCGAAATAACAAGCATTCAACAATTAGCAGCAAAACCTACGACTTGGAAAGTTGAGAAAGATTCATATGGTAACATGTAGGATTGCAAGGGTACGGGCAGTCGATTTCTTTCGTTTCTTTTCGATCGAAGAACCAGTCTCCCACAGCCTCGGAGATTGTCTGCTCAAGATGTAATCCACATTAAGTTACTCATCAGATCAGATGTTTGATCAAGTTAAATAGGATATTTGCTATAAAGCAAGAATTTACATTTAAAAAAAAAACACTATCCATGCATCTAGGAGATTGAGAATGACATACTTTCTTTAACAGATGGAAAGTGATCATATAGGCAATCTATCCAAATTACAACATAGTTATAGATTTTCAATTTATCATTTATACTCCTCAGGCATCGATCCTTGTTTATCATCAATAAGACTCCTGGTTAAATTCAAGACTATAATTGCAAAGTCTTGTAGCAACATCTTTTATAAGTGATCATCTTTTAGTCTTTCTCCTAGAACCATTAAATGGCTGGTTATATTACTATTAACTACAGCTCCCTAATCTTGGATAAAAAAAACACAACTTTAGGCGGAGCATCGTAAGAGACTGACCGTCATTACCTTATTGTTAATACGTGGTGAATTTGGTGAATGCCATGTTTGATTGTAGAGAGATTGACAGTGGACAAAGCAGGAATTAATAAACATTCCTCCATTTTTCTTCTGCTTAAACTCACTCAAGGAACTGAGCATGGCATCCCTAAATCCTGCTTGAATAAAAACATTTCCAAGCTATTTAGCCAAGCAAGAAGCTGAAACCAAGTAAATTTGAGAGGAAAAGAAGGATCCAAGAATATGAGAGAAACTACAATATGCAGTGACCTTGCAGTGTTTTTAGCTGGTTGGAATCACAATGTCGAATGTTCAGCTTGCATCTTAGCCATGCATGCTCAGGATCTGATTCAGCTGGCACCAATATGTGTTGTATCTGTCATTTTGGTTAAATCAATGCCTATTAAATTGCAACATGTTACTTGTTGGTAGGAAGGGAAGAAAGCGTGATGGATATGGAGATACCTGCCAGAAGTCATATGTCGGATTGAGGATGAAAAATGGTGTCTTCACATTCTTAATAATCTCCTCTGCAAAGAAACACTGCAAACAAGTATACAATGGTTCAAAAGCATGGGACTTAATAATACTGGAGATTAGCAAGTATAAAATCGTATCTACAAACTAGTGGAATGGTAGATAATTACAATCACCTGCCTGAGATGGTTCCGTCCTAGAGACACAATCTGGAAATCTATTTCCTACATCCTGGAAAAGGAAACAACAACAAATGAATACTAGGGATGTAAAGGATCATAAACAACAAAATGGAAAAGTTATAAAACAGTTTTATTGATCTCATGTCTCTCTCCTAACATATTTCAATCCATGAGATCCTCATATTCATTTTCTTTCCTTGAACTTTTCCCCAGACACCATTAGTTTGGATTTGCTAGGGAAAAATTGACTGGTATTCCAGATTGTCATTTAGATGAATTAGTGATTCTATAAAGTGTATAAACCACTGTGTCAGTTTCTAAGATATCCGGTGCATTGTATTATTGTTACTGCAGTTATTGAGTGTTCTGCCTTCAAAAAAATGTAACAAGGAATTCATTCAGTAATGTGCATGCTAAAAAAAAATGTTGAACTAGGTAACACCAAACCTAGGGCGACCGGCCCGGCCCCATGGAAGTTTCCCATCGGCAGTTATGATAAATCGGGAAGCGCTCACGGCGGGTGCGCAGAAGCCCAACATCCTGTGGTTGTGCACCTCATTTGGTGGAATAATCCTTATAAATGCGCCATAGATGGGGATCTAACCGCGGATGCTTAGGTAATAACTTAGCACCCTTCCATTGCACCATAGCCCCAGGGCCAGCAATGTGCATGCAAGCTTGGATGGATGGTGCATCCAGGCAGTCTACTATAGAGTTGATGGATCACATAACAGTTTGTTTATCTACATGTTCAATAAATCCTTTGTCACCTTTTTCCTGAAGTATTGTTTTTCTTTTAAGGAAAATACTGGAACAGCTAGAGGAAAAAAAAAATGAGAAAACAACACATATACCAACAAATTAACAGAAACAATTTCCTCAAAGTGGAGACCAGAGAAAACTTTAAGTGAGCAAATAAAGTGTTGAAGCTAGAAGAACAAACCTGAAGTTGGACCACATTGCTATAAAATGACTTAATGGACCTTCTCCCAGATATATCCTTCCTGCAATAAAATACAACGATATATTTAAAAAGTTTCTCTCAAATAAGGCATGTTTGATGCTTATCAAAAGTACAAGATCTGATCTTTTGCAAGCATTAATCATCTTGAGCCAAGTTCAAACAATATTAGAGAAGTATATATTTGTTTCATCTTCAGCTAATATGCATGTATTAATCATCCTTAGGAAAATATTACTGAGCAGATCTTTTCTTTATTTCTTTTTCATTATGACACGTAACTGAATTAATGATGCATTAAAATGTAGCCATTACTAATCTTCATTAAAAGAAGAAAATTGGTCTTCTCTCCAAAGTATTTTGCTGCTCTGTAACTCAAATTTCTTAGGATGCTGAGTGCTGACAACAAATCAACTGGAAAATAACATGTTGAGCATCCATGTTGAATACCAATACTCCAAGCAACACTTCTACTCTAACATTCAGAGTTGATATCTGATACAGATTGATCAATTGTTTAATTAAAAAAAAAATTCACAAGATCAACTTCAACCAAAGAGACTTTTTCTTCAATTTACACTTTTAGGAACTAAATGTGTACAGGATTATGAAGAAAAAAACAATTCTCCCAGACATTATAGAAGGAATGTTTAATTCAACGTACTCATTGAGAAAAAAACCACCATCTGCAAAACATTTGACAGTAGCCACATTAGGAAGAAGGGCTTGAAAATCATCGCAATGAATAAAAGTAGCAAGACCACCAGCAGAACATCCTGTGAGGAGAGCCTACAAAGTGGAAAAGGATGTCATAGCAATGCCTCCAGCCCAACATGTATGTCTCTCGAAAACATTCAAATGATACATAGAAATTAGTAAAACTAAAATCACCACATAAAATAAGCCGACTGTTTGAATGGCATAATTTGTTAAAAATGTATTGAGTATATGTGAAAGTATACATATACGCAACAACATAAGAATATATGCAGTATAATTGGTGTGTGTGTATCAATTTAATTGAAAGTATAGCTCAAATATGACCTGTTTAGCATTTGCAAGTCCTTTCTGTAAGAGTTCGTCCATAATTGTTTCCCATATACGTTGTCCTCTAAAGAAAAGTTTTGTTCCATCCTGTAAAAAAAATTAAATGTAAGAACTAACAATATGCAATTTACTATCCAAATATTTGAAATCTAGGTAGTTTAAACCCATATATCAGTAATGATATGTTTTGCAACGGATATACCTGCACCTCATTTTCTCTATACCCAGAAAATGAGGCACCATCACAGTACCGTACTTTGACTTTGTTCCAGTTATAAAAATCTGAAACAGGCAAGCAAAGTCAACAGTTACTTGAATTTGAAGGTCGTAGAAAGAAAATGACCATCATCTTAAAGTAGCATTGGAAGGTGCCCACTACCAAGTTGGTAAAGACCATTGAACTTGTACCCAAGGTACTGGGTTGGAGACCTTTCACCAAATGGGGCTTACCTCCATATACCTTATATACAATATGCAGACAGGCCATTGGCCTTCTTGCGTCCACAAAAAGCTAAAGTAATACAAAAAGGGATGAGAATTCTTTATCATAATCAATTGATTATTCACATAATGATTAATAGAAGATGTAAATCCACAAATTTCTAACACATCAATAATCAAAACATGCAATGATAATTCAAAATATACATTAAAAAAAGTGGTAAAAAAATGTGCAAGTTTGACAATGTTCTTCAGGAAATATAATTACATCTAGTTCATCGTATTCATCATATCTTTCACTCTTTTCATCTGGCCAAATGAATATGGAGCTTTTTGGTTGAGATAGTTCGTTAACTCTCAAAGTTTGTAAAGCTAAATGCCCCATCAAGCCATATGTCATTCCATCCCTTTCACCTATGAAAACTCTTCCGTTCTCATTTTCTTAGTTTTTTTTTTTTTTTTATTTAGATTGGTTTAAAGCCAAACTAGATGGATAATCATGTAATCCAGTTTAATCCTAGAGACATTGAATTGCAATGCACTAATAATTCAACTGAGAATGATCAATATTAAATAAATGGCACACACAATGTGGTGAGACAATAGATAATTCATATGTAGCTTCATATGTGGTTGCATAGATCACTTTCTCAAACAATGCTCATCAATGGTACGCCAATAATCGGTTTTACAAACTACACATACAATACAAGGATGACCACACTATAATGAAGCTCTCAATATATGCATTTATAAACAAATATTGCAGCTGAAAGAAGTGGTTTATCCTGCTTATATGAAGGTATGAACAGAGGGATAAAAACACGATTAAATAAATTCACAATTCACATAATCATAAAATTAAACCATTTTTAAAAAATTCATCAGCATTTACCAGGATTTTGTGATGGAATGTTACTCAGAATGCCCATAAAGGGAACCTGCCGTTCCATGTAGTATGATGAACCTAGTGGTGTGGATTTCCTGAAAGAACAAGAATCCAAAGACTGACACCAACCTCCACCCTAGAATACAACATCAATCTGAATAAGAAACCAAGTGAAGACTGAACAAATAAACAAGGTTGGAATTCAATATTATTTTGCAATTAATAACATGGTCATGGCCCCTTTTAACCAGAGTTGAGCAGGGTCACACTCTATCTCATGTTATGTTAAGTATGGTAAAACATAAAATTTGAGCAATTCAGTCTAAACATAAGGATGGCCAAGATTACATTTACCAATTTTAGTATTGGAATAGATGGATTCACTGGAAACAACCTCTTGTAAAAAGTAGGATACGGCTGCGTACAATGAATCTTTCCCCGAGACCCCGCATAGCGGGAGCTTTGTGCACGGGACTGTCCTTTTTTTAATAGATGGATTCAATTGGCAAGTAAATAATAAATGAATTCATGTTAAATTAGGTAGCTCTAGTTGAGTGGGAACTGCAACTTCCCTTATGGGAAATTAGATTCTGCTACTAAGAAAACTGGTGTGTTTTACATTTGTGTTGATTTCTGGTGTCACAGTTGGAATACTTAAACTTGTACCATGCTAGGGATTGCCAAAAGCAGCATGTAATGAAACCTTGATTACTGCAAACCAAGAGGAATTATTATATTGTTGCTTACATAAGTTGCAAATGAAAACTACACCTCTACGGTGAATTTTAGACGACAACAACAACAACCAAGCCTTATCCCACTAGATGGGGTCGGTTATATGGATCCTTTTATACCATTGAGCTCTATCTCCTACTATATTATTATCTATATTCAAATAAATTTTATCTTGTTTTATTGTTACTAACCAAGTCTTTTTTGATCTTCTTCTTCCTCATTTGATATGCGTGTTTGTCATAGTTTCACATCGCCTAACTAGAGCATTTATTGGTCGTCTAAGTACATGCCCGTACCATCTTAAACATCTCTCTCAGAGTTTTCCCTCAATAGATGAACTTCCGACTTTCTCTAATGCTCTTATTCCTTATTCTGTTCATTCTCGTATGTCCACACATCCACCTTAATATTCTCATCTCTGCAACTCTCATCTGTTGCTCATGTGCTCGAGTCATAGCCTAACATTCAACTCCATATGATATAGCAGGTCTAACTGCGATTTTGTAGAATTTTCCTTTAAGTTTTAGAGATACTTTACAGTCACATAAAACATCCGACGTTCTCCTCCATTTCAACTCTCCTATTTGTATTCTATGTAAAACTTTCTTTCAATCGCTATTCCCTCCATCATTTTGCAAAAATAATCCCAAAGATCTAAAACTCCCGGTTCAGGACAACTCATCATCTCCTATCTTAACAATTATCTCATTATATCTAATATTGCTAAACTTAAATTCTATATATTCTGTTTTTATTTTATTAAGCCTAAAACCTTTTCTTTTTAGTGTTTCCCGCAATTTAGTGGGAAATACTAGAAGGAAAAGGTTTTAGACTTAGTAGAATAAAGATAGAATATGTGGTGAATTTTAGACATAAAACACAATTGTTACTAAGGTCCTCTGTTTGAGTCCCACCTTCATCAAATTGTTCAGATTTATCCCCACTTTTCCCTTCAAAATAAATCACAAAATATTTTTCTTTCTAGACTTAGAAGTGTTCATAGCCATCCTACAACTCATCTGATAAACCAACGACCTTGTGGAAGCCTACCAATTCACAGGCCCAAAAATGTACTTCTTGCATGGACTACAACCTTGATTGACTGTGGATTGCAAATTGATGCTGGTCAACAGTTGTCAAAACAGTGATAGAGACCATTATGAAAAATATATACCTCTTAATCAACAACACAAGATCCAACTGCCGTGTCTGTATAGCATTAATCCTCCTCACCAGTGCATATAAAAAAAAAAGAAAATAAATTCTAGTATACAAAATTTGATATCAGATATAGACTGATTACCTCCAAGTGTACGAGCCATTTGTCTGACCCAGAGCCGAAACCTCTCAAGAGATGATACGCGGGCGGACTCCCATCCAAACATACTGAAGAACCATGAGCAAAGCAGATTGCAACAACAGACGAACAAAATAATAAATTTTATATTAAAATAATAAAAAAAAAGAGTTAGGATGGTAAAAGATTGATCTTTAATCTTACAAGCTCCCTTCGCCCCGGCGCTGTGAACTATGGTGAGATCGACGAGGGGTGCAGACGAGGACGACGTCGTCGTCGGGCCGCTGAGAACATTGTCGCCGATCCGGGAACCGGCGGCGAGGAAGAGTACGACGAAGACGGCAGCAAGGAGCCAGCTGAAGGTGGCGCGTCGTTCCGGGCCCCACCGCCGCCTCCACCAGATCCGGAAGCGATGGATCTCACCTCCGGACATGGAACAGACCTCCAATCACAGAGACTGACGTCCAATAGCCAGTCAACAGCACGACGGAATTGAAATGCATAAGCTGGCGTCTCAATTTTGCGATCTAGCCCTTCAGGGACGATTGATTCAACGGAAAGGCCCATTTCATTCCCATAATCTCTAATTGAAACTTTACGAATTTATGAAACAGGATTTTTTTTTTTTTGAAAAAAATTGGGTTTGTAACCTGGCCCGCCACATATGCCCTGAGCTCCATTTAGGCGATCGCACGTGTGAAGCACCGCATATAGATTAGCTGTGCGCGTGGAGATGGAGCGTACTTCAGACATTGTCAGAGTCATTAGCCAGGCATGACCTTTAGAATAACCCACTTACATTGTCAAGTCATTAGTCAGCTATCACTTAGAATAACCCACTTGGTGAGGATGTTAGGAGATGTCTGAGGTCGGAAATCAAATTCTCTGTTCCCAAATCTCCATCCCCCGTGTCTCACACATCGTCCCAATCTACCGTCAGCAGCCTTCGACCGCCGCCTCGATCAATACTATAATTCTTAGGAAAGGTGAACCCAAGGAGATCGTCATCGGCACGATCGACGTCGAAATCCGACCGGATCAGAGTAGGAGCTTAGATCGACGGTAGAAGAAAATTTACTTAGATCCGACTGAATTCCAACGCCGATCGTGCCGATGACGATTCCCTTGAATTCACCTTCCCCGAGAGTTATAGTATTGATCGAGGCAGCGGTCGGAGATCGCTGACAGTGAGTTGGGGGCGATGAGTAGAACACGGGGACATGTGATATTAAGGACAGAAGATTTGAATCCCTAAGGTCAATGCCGGGGAAGATCCCTCAACGGTTTTCCTTTGTAAACTGGAAATGACAATGACCATGTGTATAAGAGAAATAGGCCCGGGTGGGGTTCGACGTTCCGACCCAATACACGGCCTCTAATTGGAAGTGACTACCCGTCCGGAATTACACGGGCTGCATCAATTTCTACAATATCACGATGCCAGTGTCACTCTCCTTAAGATTACAATAACATATTTATTCAAGAAAGAAACGTGATAGGTTGCCGGCGATCCTCCTTGTTAAAGCATCAGCATGGAAAAATATTGCTCGAATTCTTTATCGATTGTTGGTTTCTTTGTCTTCGATCGAGCATCTACAGAAAAGAAACAGTTAGATTTCCTTGATATCGCATCAGAAATCATAATGCCAAACAAGGATCAAGTTAGTTACCATTTCCATCTATCAATCTTCTCGATGAAACTATGAATGCGTGCGGTGCCACATCGTTGGAATAGATTAGCAGATCTTCATTTTCGGCATCGTGATCAAGTTGTTCGACATCCTCAATATGTTGGATGGCAAAAGAATCAAGGTTGTCATTTTGATTGATGTTGTTCTTCAAATAACTAGACACGGAAGGTGAATCCATTCTCTCAAATGGCTCCTCGGCTTCGTCAATGTCTAGTGTCATGGTGGTGTGGCTAGTGTCGTAGCCTTCATCCACACTGTTACTATCGTGGTGGGACTCTCCCGGTTCTTCTGATCCATAATCCATTGGTTCCTTAGCAGCTGCCGCATTGATCCAGTTACATGCATCGTTCGTCTCTTTGGTGCCTGAAGGACCGCAGCTCCTGAACTGATCACTGAACTTGTGCTTAGGAAATGGCAAAGGTGAGTTCTCAAGATCATGCTGCAATTTTCTTTTCTTGTTCACCTTGAAGTCATCAGTGAAAATGTCCTTGCTGGAGTGGGAGTTGAAAAGGAACATGAACAGCGCAAAAGTAGTGTAACAAGGGGAAAAAAAATCAGTATCTGCGATGAACTCCAGATTCATCTGTCCTCCACAAAAATTATTTGATACTTGCACTCTAACCGAATGGACCTAAAGTGGGTAAAAGAACCACCAAGTAAAACGAATCGGTGGCCAAACGATACCTACTATAAAGTCATTCGAAGGGCACTTACTCTCACGGAGTAAGACTGCAACTATTTTGGGGATCTTGGACAACACACAACATGCGAGGCAACTGGGTTAACCTCACTTTGGGGCATCATAAACTGTAACCTCTCTTATCTTAACTCCACTTCGATCCACAAATCATGCCATTTACCCCAAGCTCCATTGTCAATCTCAATCCATTATCACACCCCAAGCCTTTATCCCCTGAGACTACTGACTGAAACATACTAGTTCAACTCAACACCCTCACTCATCACATTCAACCCAGAACCAGGATCACTTTGGGAAAACCCAGTTGATCTGATCAAACTCGTTCGAATTCCATCCTACTTAGACTAACTCAGGCCATGTTTCCTACTGGGACTAGAGCCAGTTCCTAACGGTTGATAAACCAATAATAGTCAATTGCAGAATTACCTCAACAAGAACTTAATGATTTCATTCATTAGTAGAGGAAAATTCAACGATGCAACCGACGAGCTGTTCCTAAAATATTGAGTGGAACAACAGTATCTTAGGAAACTGGAAAACAGACCTACAATATCTAAGAACCATCTTTGTAAATCAGGATCCTTCCTCTTCGCAACGACAAGATCAAATGATACTAATAAACATAAATTTCATACACACAAAGATGAGATAATCTGTAAAAAAAGAAAAAACATCACGAATGTAATCAATTATTTCACTTTTTATGAAAAATAAAATTCAATGGAACAAACCCTACAAAACTCCTCTCATGTCTTATCTCTCACACCACTAGCCCTCCATCCCTCAATTCTTCAAATCATGTTGCCAACCATTATCACCCTCTAGAGCCCGGCTTCAACGATTTGAATTCATCATTGTCATTACCCAAATGTATAGTTCATCAATAAAATTAAGAGGTTTACTATTTAACTGATTGACCTAGATTGGTCTCGCTATGCCCGAGTCAATATGCAGTGCGATGAATTGATCCACCAGTCTGACCACTGAACTAGTCATATGGAGCTCAGTCAGGTTAACTTTGTAGTTCAATTTTACAACTGTGGCTCCAAGAATGAATGGCTCAAAAGAAAAATAGAAGAACAATTTTTGCAAAATAGAAAAAGATTTCATCTTCATTCCAGTCCTCCGATATGAGAATGTAAATAATGGATTTCACTTGTCATTCAAATGAAATCTTCGTTCAGTACCAAGCGCTCGCTAGGGCTTCCAATAAAAATGCTAAAACAAAATTATGCACCTCTGAATAGCTGCAGACTTTGCCAACTACTTGAAGGTGAATCCAGAAACCAAATATATCGACGCAACTCTTTTTCCCCAATCAAAGATGAATTTTGTAGACAATCGCAACCAGGCGAAGCCCAAAACACCCTTCTCCCAGCCTAATTTAACCCGCAATTACATCCTTCGAAACCTAGGGTCAAAATGACCTAAAAGTACTGCAGAAACAAAAGATCAGCGAGGTGTTTCCCCAATTTTTATAAAAAAGGGCAGAGAGATCCATGAAACCCGTTCGATGCATCAAAAAAAAAAAAATGCGCCGAGAAAACAGAAACAGCTAGGAATCAAGCAACGAAATGAGAATAAGACGGTAGATTGAAAAACAAAAACCTGGAAATCGGCGGGCGATACGGCGGCTCGTCCATCGACGCCTAACGAAGGAAGCGGGTGGAGGAGCTCGAAGCGATCGGTTTACTAGAGTGTGCCGAGTCGTCCCATCACGGAGACATCGGCACGTGCGCAGCATGAGGTTGCCGAATTGGATGAGCCATGAGTTTAACTGAGCTACCTACTTTATAAGTGGGATTAGTAAAGGGATTGCTCATTAAAAGGACGCTGTTTAAAATATTTCTTATTTAAAAATACCTTTTATTTCAAAATTTACTATAAAAGTAAACTCACTCTAATTTAAATAAAACAATTATATATAAATACTATTAAAAAATATATTTTACTAATTTGATAAAAATAATCATACTTAATTAAAACATATTCAACTTAATTAAATCACAGCTATGACTACAAATGATTTTTAATTAAGTTGAAGGGATTTTAATTAAATTAGTAAAAAGTATTTGATATAATAATGCTCTCTAAATAATAATTTTAATTAATTTTTTTTTTTTTTTTTTTGTACATTTTACAATATTTTACTAAATCGTATACTTGATTTTTCGTATTATCCAAAATGTAGCTCATTTTTGAATTCATCAAATCCCATATCTCTTCTCATTCTCTTTTTCATAGTATCCCTCTTCCTTTCACTGTTCATCCAAACAAAAAAAAACTACAAAGTGATTTAATTTTTCTATTAAGAAAAATCTAGTCTCTAAGCCCTCCTCTTTCATCTCCGTCTCAACAAGTTTCCACCATCATCCCCTTCGCCTCCGCCCAACGGCACAAACAGATAAGGTAAGTCGGTGACAATTTGAGATCAAGGCTAAAGCTTTGGATTGATTCATGGTGCAATTTGGGAATTCATGATGTTTTTGACCGAGATTTGGAAGAAAGTAAACGAAATGGAAATTGTGGCGAGCTACATCAAAGACACTGAGTTATAGCTTGGTCTATCAGGCTCTAGTGCATCAAAGAAGCCGGTCATGAGTGTTGGATCGAAACAGTGCTAGAGAGAGAGGGGGGTGAATAGCGCTCGTGGTTAATTTGTTCGATTTAAAACTAACGAAGTAACGCAGCGGAAATAATAAAAGAACAATCACACATAAGAACACCAAGATTTACTTGGTTAGGAGCTTGTAGCAACTCCTACTTCGAGGCCCACGTTCGTTGAACGTTTACTTTGGACAACAACTATAATCTCGTAAAATGATTACAATTTTAAGTACAATGAAAAAGCAGTAATTATACCAACGACGGAGAAAACAGTAATTTGAAAGCTCCGGGTCGTCGGCGTCGAGTTGTAGCTTTGTCGGAACGTCTCGTTAGCAGCTTGTTGATGAAAGATAGCCTTTTTGTTGATCTTCTCAAGTGCTGGTCGAGACAGCCTTTTATTAACTGTTGAGGGCGCCTCTAATGCCTCATGGAGGCACCTCAAAGGCTAAGGTTTATCCCGCTTCCTGCGCTGCGATGAGTCTTCGCTGCCTGTCTCTTATCCGCCTGAAGGCGCCTCCATCAACACTCCAAGGTGCCTTCAAGCAAGCATTCAAGGTGCCTCCAAGTCCCATGGAGGCGCCTCCAGTTCCTCTTCGCAGTCAACCTTGCCTTACACCCGAGGCGCCTCCAAGCTCCATGGAGGGTGCCTCGGGTATTGTTCATCCGAGGTAAGATGTGCACTTTAGTCCCTACAAAATATGTTAGTTCACAACACAACAACATACCCTGCAAGACAAAAGTTAACACCATATAAATATAATAAATTAAGTAATCGACAGTCATCGGACTGTCCGGTTCTGACTTTGGATTTCCAACCGAAAACCCTAGGTCGAACCGACGCCTACTGTTCCCTCTTCCGGGGAACGCGTCCTCACCTAATCCACTCAGGAGAGCATACCTGATGCCAGTTTTGTCCTCCAGACCGACTGTATTTTTCGTCTAGGGTTAACACCTCCTAGGACCTAGGATTACCACCCCCTAGGATTTTTTGCCACCTAGGGTTACGTCCCCCTAGAACCTAAGGTTGCCGCCCCTTAGGGTTTTCCTCCACCTAGGGTTACCACCCTTAGGACCTAAGGTTACCGCCCCCTTAGGGTTTTTCACCACCTAGGATTACCATCCCCTAGGACCTAGGGTTACCAGCCCCCTAGGGTTTTCCGCCTGCCTAACCGCAGCTAAGACTTATACGTAAGAACACTTAGGACTTTCCTGTAAAGCTCATTTAAGCACATCATATAACAAAACAACTTAACTTGAACCCTTTGACATAATCAAAACATAGGTTCGATCGTCGGATGCTTCCTGCACCAACAGATTCAGCAGTTGACTTGGTTACAATCAAGAGGGTTGTTAATCCAAGGCGGTGGAACAACGCACTATCAATCTCCTTCTCTGAAGGCGGAGAAGTCTTTTACACACTTAGAGAGCTTACAAGTTGCTAGGAATTAAATACAGAGTTGAATAAATAATTCCTAAGTCCAGGGGCCTTTATATAGCTCTTGGAAACTCTATCTTGAGCCTTGAGGGTGCCTCCAAAGGGGTTGAGGGTACCTCCAGTCAAGGTGTTGGATAAAACTTTATCCAAAGTCGAAACAGTCAAGTAGACTGGTCAAAGACGCCTTCAATGGCATTGAGGGTGCCTTCAATGTTGAGGTCACCCTCAATGCTATTGAGGGCACCTTCAATGTTGAGGGCGCCCTCAATGTCGTTGGAGGCGCCTTCAACCTGCATGATATAAATAGCTTCTAGCTTCTCTTTTTTTTCTTCTTCCGAAGTTCCGATCACTTGGGTGATTTCGGCCAATCGAAATAGGGCCCACCCGAACCCAATTTCCGGCATTCTCCTCAAGCAGGCTTCCGTCCCGGCTTCTCATCTGTCGAATGTCGCGCACGTTCTTCTCGTCCACCGGTGTACTCCTCCGCAGCTCTTTCATCCTTCGGACACACCGAGCTCGTCAGCTCTCTTCTTGTGTCGTCCTTCTCACTAGCTGCGTTTTCCGCTCGACTTCCTGTGCTCCTAAGCTCCTGCACACTTAGACACATGGATTAAATAACAAATAGGACCTAACTTAACTTGGTTGATCACATCAAAATAACCATGGGGTCTAACAATCTCCCCCTTTTTAATGTTCATCAACCCAAGTTAAAGTTAGGGAAATAAACAGATAAGTAGTAATTTACTAAACTAACATTTAAAGCATAAACATTGCAAAAATAGAATTTGTAACCCTTAAAAAAATAAAAATATTAATTCCTCTAAAACTCCCCCCTAAACTTGTCTTCTCTCTTCCCCTTTGATCACATCAAATAAATAGGGTTATAATTTTTAAGTGAAAATTTTCTAAGTTAAAGTTCAAGTTTTAAAATAAAATCATTTTCAAAAAAATTCTAAGTTTAAAAAAGATTTTAAGTTTTTGCAAAAATATTTTTGAGAATTAGTAAAAAATATTTTAAGCAAGAATATTTTATAATTAAAAGAAAAATTCTAACTTAGTCAGTTTTTAGACAAAAAAAATATTTTAGCACATAATTTACTCTCAATGCTTTATCAGTAAGTTAATTAAACATTTTATTTCAATATTTTGACTTCCAGGCAGTGGCGAGACACTAGTGTTGGGTGATCGGTGGCCGGCTTGAAGGGGGGTTGGATAGACGACACCCCCAAATACTCACTTCCTACACTTGTTGGTTTGCGCAACGGAAATACAAACTAATATTAATATAAAGAAAGCTAAAGACAAGAAAGAAATCAAACCAAGTTACACAATCATTTAACGTGGTTCGGAGATTGCTTGCTCCTACTCCACGGCATGTCCTTGAGGTGGGCGATCCCTATCCGTCGGTGGATTAGCCCCCGACAAACTCCGGTTATCTCACGTCGCTCCTTGTGGGTGGAGAAACCTCACACAACACCAACCAAGACTCTTGAGACTAGTAGACTACTAATTAGGGTTTACCACCACTAATTTCGTCAACTATAACCAAGCTCCCAAGCTTTGGTTATATAGGCCGCGGGTTGAAAACCCCGCCTACCAGTCGACTACCAAAACATGCAATCGACTACCCTCTATGGAAATTCGACCGTTACATCCCAACGGCTTGATACCAGTCGACTGCTAAAACTTGCAGTCGACTGGTGCAGTCGACTGCTAAAACATGCAGTCGACTGATCCACATTGATCGAACGAACAGAATCATTCTGTTCGCACCCAGTCGACTGCGCGGTCGACTGCACCAGTCGACTGCTAAAACATGCAGTCGACTGCTACAGTACTATTGCAGTGTCGCTACAGTACTGCTACAGTAAACCCCTAAAACTAGGATTTTACTCTGAGTACAATCTCTCGTGCAATCGTACCCTCACCCTTATGACTCACTTGACGCTTCTTTGCAGCCTTGACCTCTTACCTTCAAGCCTACTTCCTTTGGCTCTTGTCCCTCGGATGCATTCAAGCTCGCGGCTCACCCCCAATGTCATCCTTCGCGTATGCCTCGAAGTCGCTTCCCTCGGCCCTTGTCCTCGCTGCCTTGTCCACGGTCCCTCGGATGCTCCATCATTCACCGGACCCGAAGTCGTCAACCTGAGTCACATGTGTATCCTGCACAACTCAAGTACACATATCAAATAACAAGGGTGAACCTAACTTAAACCCTTTGCTCAAATACCAAAACACATGATCGCACGGACCATTAGGATTGCTTCAACAACTAGACTTTTTGGTTATTGGAGCAACAACCACTTTCTTAGACAAAGCCTGAAAAATTAAACTAATAAAGATTTTGGAACCCAGTATAGGTTCCTTTCTACTTGATTAATCAAGAACTTAAGGGGTACATAACTTTTGGGAACTTTTCTAAGTTGTCCCTGATGTTTTCTAATATACCAACTCAATTTTCCATAAATTCTAAGTTTTGATTTTGAAATTTTATTTAAGCATGCATGATCATTTTTTAATTTTTCAATTTTCAATTTTAACTTTTCATTTTCTGAGTTCAAATTATCTAACAATATTTTCAAATCAGTAATTTCTTTTTCTGATTTGACTAAGTCTTTAGTAAGTACTTTGATAAAGCGAAAAAATTGTTTAGGGGTAAGCGCACGTACCTGACTTACCTCTAATTCTGATGCTCCCCCTTCATCGCAGTTTTCTTCTTCTGATGATCCTCTCCCTTCATCTATGCTCATCTCTGAGCTGGTTTCTTCCTCTGATTGATGGTTGGCCATTAGCGCTAGTCCCAAGAAGGCTTCGACTTCTGATTCAGAGGATGATGATTCATCCCATGTAGCCTTCAGACTCTTGCGTTTAGAGGATGTCGGTCTTTGAATCTTCTCTTTGTCCTTTTTCTTTAATTTTGGGCAGTCATCCTTGATGTGCCCTTCCTCATTGTAGTTATAGCAACGGACCATCCTTTTGTTGCGTTGAAGCTTTTTCGACTGCGATCTAAATTTATTAGTTTTAATAAATTTATTTAACTTTCTTACCAATAGCGCCATTTCAGTTTCGTCGATTGATGCTTCAGAGTCGGTATCATCCATCTTGGCTTGTAGGGCAACATTGAGATCTGACTTCACTTGATTCGGTTCTATAATTCGAGACTCGTGAAGTTCGAAAGTAGAAAATAAGTTTTCTAAAGTACTTACCTCAAAGTCCTTAGAGATGTAGTATGCATCTACTAAGGACACCCACTCTGAAGTTCTTGGAAAGTCGTTGACCGCATACCGAATAGAATCTCGGTTCGTTACCAATTCTCCAAGATTGGTCAGTTGAGTTATCAGCTCCTTTATTCTTGCATGGAGTTGCGCTATGTTTTCGTCATTGTTCATCAGGAAATTTGTCAGTTGAGTTTGGAGGATGTCACGCCTTGCTAATTTTGCTTCTGAGGTGCCTTCGTTAGAGCTCCAGGAATTTTTCCCAGAGGTCTTTGGCGGAGTCGTAGCTTCTGATCCGACTTACCTCCTGAGGCGGCAGAACACTGAGCAGATGGAACTCGGTCTTTCCGTTGGCCACGAAATCGGCTTGCTCCTTCTTCATCCACTGATACTCTTCTTTGTCTTTTGGAGCTGTAAAATCAAATTTCATAGTTAGAAGAATCTCGAAATTCGTTTTAAAAAATACTTCCTTTCTTTATTTCCATGTCGCGAAGTCTCCGTCGAATTTCGGGGGGGGGGGGGTGAATGCTTGTTCCGGCCATCATCTTGATCTTTGTTGCTTCAGACAGCGGTTAGTCCTTCTGAGGTTATCAGGCTCTGATACCACTTGTTGGTGCAGCGGGGCCGGTGAGAGGGGAGGGGTGAATTGCCTGCAAATAAGAAATATCCTCCTCAAACTTTCAATTCACGAATAATAGCAACAATAATAATAAGACATTAAAATAAAGAAAAATAGGAAAGAAGACTCAACAATTGACTTGGTTACAACCAAGAGGGTTGTTAATCCAAGGTGGTGGAACAACGCACTATCAATCTCCTTCTCTGAAGGCGGAGAAGTCTTTTACACACTTAGAGAGCTTACAAATTGCTAGGAATTGAATACAGAGTTGAATGAATAATTTCTAGGTCCAGGGGTCTTTATATAGCTCATGGAAACTCTATCTCAAGCCTTGAGAGCGCCTCCAAAGGGGTTGAGGGTGCCTTCAGCCGAGACATTGGATAAAACTTTATCCAAAGTCGAAACGGTCAAGTAGACTGGGTCTAAGGCGCCTTCAATGGCATTGAGGACGCCTTCAATTTTGAGGGGCGCCCTCAATGTTGTTGGAGGTACCTTCAACCTGCATGATATAAATAGCATCCAGCTTTTCTTTTTCTTCTTCTTCTGAAGCTCCGATCGCTTGAGTGATTTCGGCCAACCGAAATAAGGCTCACCCGAACCCAATTTCCGGCCTTCTCCTCGAGCAGACTTCCGTCCCGGTTTCTCATCCCTCGAACATTGCGCACGTTCTTCTCATCCACCGGTGTACTTTTCCGCAGCTCTTTCATCCTTCGGGCGCATCGAGCCGGTCGGCTCTCTTCCCATGTCGTCCTTCTCGCTAGCTGCGTCTTTCGCTCGACTTACTGTGCTCCTAAGCTCCTGCACACTTAAACACAGGGATTAAATAACAAACGGGAGTTAACTTAACTTGGTTGATCACATCAAAACAGCCACTGGGTCCAACAAGATAATAATCCTACAAAATAGAGATTAGCACAGTAACTGTTGGATCGCAGCGGTCGGCTAGAAGGGGGGGTTGAATAGCCTAAAAATAAAAACGTAACCCTTCTCGAACTCTTAAACTAACACTTGCATAAAATCGAAAAGTAATAATTTAAAGCAGAAAGACAAGGCTCACAAGATTTGACTTGGTTACAACCGGGGAGGTTGTTAATCCAAGGAAAATAATCGCACTAAAAACTCCTTCGGATGGAGAAGTCTCGTACAACGATGAAGCACAGAAAACAGAAGTTATTCTAGAAATAGAGCGTACAAGTGTTGGATTGTACAATTTCTGAGTTGTTGAAAAGCTTCTGGACCAAGGCTATATTTATAGCCTTGGTCGGGGGCGCCCTGAGGGTTCCGGGTGCCCTAGGGGGATAAAACTTTATCCCCCAACGTTAAGATCGAGTCAAAACTCGATCTGATCAAAAGTCAACTCCGGGTGCCCCGGTACGGTGCGTGCACCCCGGTACGCTCCGGGCGCCCCGGTACACTCCGGGCGCCCCGATACGCTCCGGGCGCCCCAGGCGGGAAAGTCAACCCCATTGACTTTTTTCAGCCCGGGTCTTCTGCTCCGGTTTCATTCGCCTCAGACCGAGACTTTCGCTCGTTTGGGTAATCTCTGCCATCCGGAATAGGGCTCACCCGAACCCAACTTCCGGTCTTCTCGAGCAGGCTTCCGCTCCGGCTTCTCGTCCCTCGGAATCGTCGCGTGGTTCCTTCTCGTCCGCCGGCGTAATCATCCGCAGTCTTCGTCCCTCAGTCGCACCCCGTGCCGACCTTCTCGCTAGCTGCATCTCTTGCTCCTCGAGCAGTGTTCCGCTCTGGCTTCTTGTCCCTCAGAACCACCGCACGCTTCCTTCTCGTCCCTCGGACGCACCGCGTGCCGTCCTTCTCGTTAGCTGCATCTTTCGCTCGACTACATGTGCTCCTAAGCTCCTGCACACTTAGACACAAGGTTAGAAAAATACAGGGCCTAACTTAACTTGTTGATCACACCAAAACAACCTTGTGGTTCCAATAGTAACATAAAAAAGCATAAGTAATAATAATAGACAGTTAAATTGTCTTGATCTCAATTTGGAAATCTTCCTGATTTTTTTAGTTGAATCAGCGACCTTAGGTTGTTCCTTTCAGGAACACGACCTCACTGTTGCTCCTTCAATTGTTTACCTCAACTTACCTATCAAATATTGGTCCTCCAGACATGTTTGGACTTTGTCTGCTCAGTGTCTAATTGCCTGATCCACTAAGACTTTTCCTGCAATATTACATTAGCCAACAATAATAATAGTAATACAGAATACTACGGTAAACCTAAACTTAGATTTACCGAGATCCGCTGGTCCGGTCAATCGTGCGCGATCGACCAGAAACCATCTGATCAACCTTGCTTAGAGTTCACTGCTCCAAGACTTCTCGCTACCTAAGGTTATCTCCCCCTAGGATTTTCACCATCCGACTTCACTCACCAGAACCTAAGGTTACCACCCCCTAGGGTTTTCTCCACCTGGCTTCACTCACCAAGACTCAGTATTCGGCTACCCAGGGCTCAGGTCCTCCAAACCTATCGAATCCACCTGGCTTCCATAATCTATCGAGATTTTCCTTGCCTAGCCTACAACTAGGACTTTCCAAGACTTAGTATTCGACTACCCAGTGATCAAGTCCTCTAGACCTATCCGCATGACTTCCACGATCTATCGAGATTTCCCTTGTCTAGCCTACAACTATAATTTTCTATGTCTAACCGCAGTAAAAACTAGTCACTCGGTTGACTTCTCACTCTTGCCTAGCCACAACTAGGACTTCCCATGATCAAGCTCTATTAAACATACTTAAATGTATTTGTCGGACATTAAAACCTTGGAGGTCGATTGCACCAATACTCTTAACCTTAGCCATCTCCCTAGGTGACTCATCTATTGTAGCTAAAACACAACGATGCTCTTTAGAAGATTTCTTAATCTTTTTGACCTTAGACACATCATCCTTACCATAGTCATATGCAACCCTAGCATATTTCTTCTTGACCTTGGATGACTCTCCCTTGCCATGATCATTTGCCACCTTAGCATATGATCTCTTTTTGGCATTGGAGGGACTAGATCGGTATCCCAAATTTGATCTATCATTATTGGGTCTTTGACTACCCAACACCATACTTAATCTCTTAGATCCAACATTGAATCTCTTAAGGATTTTTTCCAATTAATTAAGCTTTTCCTTTAAAGCTTGATTCTCCCTTTCTAGGTTCCTAAATCTAGAGTCAACATGTCTACCACAGACATTGCTAGATCTACCCTTCCTAGACATATGTCTCCCCTTCTTGGGATTGATGCCTAAGTTCTCCATTACCTTATTCTTCTTAGGTTATGAGAATTTGACGTGTCTAGGTCTATCATGCATAGGTACCTTAGGGTTATCTCTAACATTTACCCTATTTCTATCATGATACCTAAAGCCAAAATTTTGCATGTTAAAATAATAAAAATTATTTCTAGCATGCATGAGAATATAAGAATTTAAATTTGAATTACACTTTAAATTTGGGTATACCTCCCTTACCCTTTAAGCTCCCCCTTGACTTTTGCTTCTCTTCTTCTCCCATTTCTTCAAATGCTCCAACTTCTTGAGCTCTCCCTTCCTTTGGCATTTGGTGTGGTAGTGTCCTCTTTCACCACACGTAAAGCATCTAATGTACTTCTCCTCCTTCTTCTTCCAACAACTCAAATTAGATTCTAAAGGAATTGAATTGAGTTTAGGAGTCGCCTCTTTCTTACCCAATGGACATCTATTCTTGTAATATCCCTTCTCATTGCACTCGAAGCAAGTGATGTGATCCTTTGACTTCACTTCGGTGGAGGTGCTCACTAGGTTGACCACTTCTAAGATCTCTTCTTCATCTGTCTTGGCTTCTTCTTCGATTTTTGAGGATGTTTCCTAATCCACACTTGCGGATGACATTTCTTCATACTTCTCTTCTTCGAATGTTGAACACAGCTCAACTTCCGTTTGCTCCTCCTCAACTTGAGCAATTAAACTCATCTCCTTGGGTTCTTCTTCTTCTTGTATATGTTTAGATTTTTTTCCCCAAGAACCATCTTCACTTTGCTCCACAAATCGTGGGCGTTCTCATATTCACCTACACCACTTATCACATTAGACAACAATATATCTATTAATATTGATATTACCTTTTAGTTTGCCTCCGATCGTGTGGTTTGCTATTTCGTCCAATATCATGGTCAGAGTCTCTTCTCTTACTTGTCTTTTGGGACTTCGAACGGCTCCTTGATCACCATCATGGTGTCCCAATCCATGTCGAAGAAGACCTCCATCTTCATCATCCAAAATGTGATGCCCCTAGGCTTCCTCCTTCATACTTTGGCAGTTCTATCAAGCCGGTCATCTTCTTAAGCATTGCTCTTCTCGGCGGTTAGTCCGGTGAAGTGCGACCTTGGCTCTGATACCACTTGTTGGGGATCTTGCATGGTCGGCTAGAAGGGGTGGTTAAATAGATGATGCCCCCAAATCAATAGCTTCCTACACTTGTTAGTTTGTGCAGCAGAATAATACAAAACAAACAAGCTAAAGACTAAGAAAGAATAAGCAAACCAATACACGTCGATGTAACGTAGTTCAGAGATTAAGACTCTTACTCCACGGCTGTCCGTAAGGTGGACGATCTCTATCCGTCGGTGGATTAGCCCCCAACAAACTCCGACTATCTCAAGCCTCCTTTGTTAGGACCTTCGGACGCGGCTAGAGAGGGGGGTGTGAATAGCCGACCCCAAATTCACGTTTCTTCCTACAATTTAGGTTAGCGCAGCGGAAATACAATGTAGAAACGAAAGTGGAGAAGATCAAACCTCAAACACGATGATGTAACGAGGTTCGGAGATGATACTCCTACTCCTCGGCGTGTCCGTAAGGTGGACGAAGCCTATCAATCCGTCGGTGGATGAGACCCCGAAAAAACGGCTAATAGAAACTCCTTCTGGGTGGAGAAACCTCGCCACAAACTTCTTGCAACAGCAAGATAGGAGTACAAAGATATAGCACAATACAAAGGCAGTAAGAATGTAAAAACACAGCTTGCCTTCTCGTCGACTGGATGAAGCAGCAACTTCACGAAACACCTACAACAGCAGGAACCAGCCGAAGGAAGCTTCCACGAAGCTTCAGGAAAATGAGAGCTCAGCAAAGCTCTGATTGCAGTGAGATCAGAAAGAAAAGAGAGGTTATCAATACTTTACTGTAGAGGCACTCGACCCCTTTATATCCCTGATCCTGCGAACCTGCGAAGAGGGCAGAAAACACAGCAGAAATCTAACCGTTGTGACTCAACGGCTAGAGCTGGACCGATCAGGCTCCACCCTGATCGGTCCAGACCTTCTCTGATCGGTCTTGGGGCCCATCCCTCTCTGCCACCGATGGGCACCGTCGTCGGATGTCGATCCTTGTCTAGTGAGCGTTCTCCTGAATGTTCAGGATTCCCCTCTTTCTTCTCCGATCTTCTTCGCTTATGTATGATTACTGATCGGTCACCAGACCGATCAGTTAATTCACAGAAGCACACTGTTTGGTTACTGATCGGTCTACAGACTGATCAGTCAACCAGCGTATCACTGGATCGGTCACCAGATCGATCTAGGTTTAGAGCTCCCAGCCCTAAACCTTACCTGGTCCTGAGAACGAGCTACCGAGCCCTCTCTGACCTAGTCCGGAGAACGAGCTGCCGAGCCCTCTCCGACTTCGTCCGGTCCAGAGAACGAGCTACCGAGCCCTCCCCGACCTAGCCCGGAAAACGAGCTCCGAGCCCTCTCCGACTTCATCCGGTCCGGAGAACGAGCTACCGAGCCCTCCCGGCCTACCGAGAACGAGCTACCGAGCTACTGAGCCACCGAGCCCTCTCGACCTAGTCAGGAGAACGAGCTACCGAGCCCTCTCCGACTCCATCCGGTCCAGAGAACGAGCTACAGAGCCCTCTCTGACCACAGTTCGGAGAACGAGCTCCCAAGCCCTCTCCGACTTCCCATGCCAAGTTTCCATACTTGGACTTTTCCGTGCCAAGTCTCCATACTTGGACTTTTCCCGTGCCAAGCCCCCTGCTTGGACTTTTCCGTGCCAAGTCTCCATACTTGGACTTTTCTCGTGCCAAGCTCCCTGCTTGGACTTTTCACCAGATGTCTGGTCAATCTTGACCTATCTGGATTTCCCTTGCCTGGCTTCACTCACCAGGACTTTCCAACTGCCTGGCTTCACTCACAGGACTTTCCCTTGCCTGGCTTCACTCACCAGGACTTTCACCTGGCTTCACTCACCAGGATTTCCCGAATCAGGTCGACTCACTTCGGGTCAAACAGGTCAACCTTGACCAAAGATTGCACCCACAATCTCCCAAGTTTGTATTCTGTCAAACATCAGAATACAACTTTTCTATTCTCGTCAAACATCAAAATACAACTCGAGTCAGGTCAACTCGAGTCGGGTCAACCTTGACCTAAGGTTGCACCAACATCCTTGTGGGTGGAGAAACCTCACCACAACTTTAACCAAGACCTCTTGGAACACAAAGAACTCTTGAGCACTTATTGACTACTAATTAGGATTAATCACCACTAATTTCGTCGATCTTAACCAAGCTCCAAAGCCTTGGTTATATAGGCCACGGGTTGGAAAACCTCGCCTACTAGTCGACTGGTGAAAGTATCAGTCGACTGCCCTCTGTAGAGATTCGACCATTACATCCCAACGACTCGTACCAATCGATTGGTGAAAGTACCAGTCGACTGCTTCACACTGGCTAAGCGAACAGATACATTCTATTCGCTCCCCAATCGACTGTACCAGTTGACTGTACCAATCGACTGATGAAAGTACCAATCGACTGGTACCCCGAGTACAATCCCTCAACACTCGGACCCTCACCCTCACAACTCACTTGACTTTTCATTGCAGTCTTGACCTTTTGCCTTCAAGTCTACTTCCTTTGGCTCTCGCCCCTCGGATACATTCAAGCCCACGGCTCGCCCCCAATGTCATCCTTCGCGTATGTCTCGAAGTCACTTCTCTCAGCCTTTGTCCTTGTTGTCTTGTCCACGGACCCTCGGATGCTCCATCCTTCACTGGACCCGAAGCCATCAAGCTGAGTCATATGTGTATCCTGCAAACATGCACACTCACATACACATATCAAATAACAAAAGTGAATATAACTTAAATATTTTGCCCAAATACTAAAATATATGGTCGCACGGACTATTAGGATTATTATGAGAGATCCCTTGTCTAGATCCACCCTTGTATTATTATAACTAGTGTGATCGTGCACATGCGTTGCGTGTGTAATATAATAATATATAAAATATTTGGGTCTTTGAAAATCTGAATTGTTTGGATTTTCTAATGTCACCCTTATAAACCAAGAATTAATTATTTGGGTAAGATTTATCAGACCCATGCAATAGTGATGCAAACTACTGTAACGGGCTTCCCTATGCAAAAAATTATTTTATTTTAATATTATACTTGTCTTAGTAAAAAAAACTAAGAAAAGTATATTTTTTAACATCGTCGGCCTAAAATATTTATAGAAGTTTTTTGATCATAGTGTTGTCAATTCTAAGATGCATGGGACTAAAAAGAACTATATTTTTTTTATATAAAAAAACCAGAGAAAATTAATGATTAGAAAAATTCATATTAATATGTCGCAGCCGAGTCTCGAACTCTAGATCACTGATTGTTTCGCTTGTGAAATTACTAATAAACCTTGGAATTATTTTTAGTGTAAATAGAAAAAAAGGATATTAACATAAATGCATTTTAGACTTCACCCAAATTAGTTAGTAAAGGGAGGAGATTTTTAATAAAATAGTAAGATAATTTAATTAAAAATACTCTACTTTATAGTTGTTTTAATCAAGAATATCTAAGTAACAAACATAGTTAAAATAATTTTAATAAAATTAAACTAATTTTAATAAACGTCGGAATACATATTGGATGCATTTTAAAAACCATCCCAAATAAAATACTACGCTAGTGAAAGTGAAACCTTTACTCAACCTCCAACAATAAAGATCAAAGCGTAAAAACTAAAAAGACTTTTTTTCCCCTTTTTATTTACGTCCCACTTTGATTTTTAATGAGTAGGATAATTATTTTTTATTGTTCAATAACATTTCTATTATTATCTTCCAGTTGAATTTTAAATCGATAAGACGTTATTTCAATATGAATATTATCTTCCAGTTGAATTTTAAATCGATAAGACGTTATTTCAATATGAATATTACTGGCTATCGTTTCGTAATTTTTATAACATGACTAATAAATGAACATAATTGAATCTATATAGTAACTGATCCTATCTGAAAGCTGAGTCGGACGAAGGTTGGTCGTGACGATTTGGTTGTTGACAGAAAGTCGTGGGTAATTCGGCTCCCACGAGCGGCTGACGATGCTGCAGGATCCTGCACACACTCAGACGATCTCCCTCCTCACGTTAGAGACCAGAACCCAGGGAAAAAGTCCCCGGATCAGGCCTTTCGACGCTCAAGTCAGGTCCTTTTTCCCCAGAAAAAGCAGAGAGCCGAAAAGAAATGACTAAAAATGAAAAGTTGTGGAAAAATTTACCAGAGAGCGTGTCCCCGCGTACGAGGAATCCCCTCCTTTTTATGCACCCGCCTTGCTTCCAGAACCTGCAACCCTGTCAGAAAACGTTAGACGCTGGGCTTTGTCGTATATCCCGGACACCTGTCGTGCTGCTACTGGTCGTGAAGGCATCTTCTTGTTTAGAAATCTCTGCCCTTACACATGGGTTTTGTCTTGTAGCGAAGGACATCTGTCAGGCTACTATTGGTTATGAGGGCATCTTTTCGTTTAGGAACCTCCGCCTTCGCACATCTCACTGGCATGTAATGATTACCCTTGACGGACAATTGTGATCCTCCAACTCCTGCACAGCTTAGCTCATCCTATTTATCGCGGTCTGCATCGATCCTCCGACTCCTGCACAGCTTAGCTCATCCTATTTATCGTGGTCTGCATCTACCTCACACCCCTCGACCAGATCCCGCATCTAAGCGTTTCTTGTCAATCGGGCCAACCCTGAACAGCCCTGTCGATCACGGTCTGTACTCTGTATCCTGTATTTCCTGGCGCTCGACCATAAGCCTGTAGATCGGGCTGTCTTTACACAGCTCTGCCGCTTCCGACCTGTGATTTGTGACTTGCACTTCCGAGCCTTCGAATCGCAGGCCTGTAGATCGAGTTGCCTCTACCCAGCTCTGCCGATCCCGACCCGTGAGTATTTGCTGGCCCTCGACCGTAAGCCTGTAGATCGAGCTGCCTCTACCCAGCTCTGTCGATTCCGATCTGTGATTTGTGACTTGCACTTCCAGGCCTTCGAATCGCGGGCCTGTAGATCGAGTTGTCTCTACCCAGCTCTGCCGATTCCGATATGTGATTTGTGACTTGCACTTCCAGGCCTTCGAATCGCGGGCCTGTAGATCGAGCTGCCTCTGCCCAGCTCTGCCGATCCCGACCCGTGCCCGATGTTCCGCCTATCGTCTCCCTTTGTCTTTCAACTACTTTGCCCCCTTGATCGACAAGTCTGCCTGACCTCTGACTACCCCATATGCTTGCCTCTGATTGCCTAGTCAGCTTGACTATTGACTGCCGAGTCACCTTGACTATTGACTGCCAAGTCACCTTGACTTTTGACCGCTATATGGCCTTGACCCTTCTCACCCTTTCCTCTTGGGCCCCTCCATTGCCGACCGTATCACAAGCCTCCCTCACAAGTCTAGTCGAAGGAGGACGACAGTCTGACTGACTAGACCTCTGCACATCTCTAAGATCTCATCATATCTCCGTCACCTCAGCATATCTTTATGACCTCAGCTTATCTCTGTGTCTTATCACACCTCTGCGCGCTCTGCTTCCTGCCTCACACATCAACCTTTGTGTCACGTCACCGGGGATGTCATGTCTCCTTAATTGCTTTGCCAGTCGCTTGGGGTACCGTGCCCACGTGGTTGCTTTGACTTGGCTACCCATCCTCTTTATAAAGAGCCTTACGGTCACTTCGTTATTCTATCCTTCTTATGTCACGCCTTCCCACTTTCTTTTGTTAACCTGCGTTCCACCAGCTTCTTCCCCACGCGATGCATTCTCCTTTTTCTGAGGAGGTTGATCAACCACCTTCCCAAGTGCGGATAGATCAGCTCACCTTACAACTTGCCGAGAAAGAACGTGAACTGGAGCGCGTATCCAAGGATCGAGCTCGTCAGCTAGCTGCCCTGCACTCCATGGAAGCCCAGTATCGTATCGCGAAGTCTTGCGTGCATGCTGAGAAGGCGAGGAAAGAGGAATGTCAGGCTAGCCTGCAGCGCCAACTTAGTCTTCAGGAACGTTTGCAGCAAGAGCATGAAACGGAGCTATCTCTCCTCCGTGCGTGTCTCGACGATAAGCAACACACGATCGCTCAGCAGCAAACAGTCATCAGATCCTTACACGCGCAGCTGGCTCGAGCCTTGAACGCCCCAGAGGCTCCTGAGTCTCCAGACATTTCTTCACACGGCAGTGCTCATTCTCCATGACCAATCCTTTCCCCGAGTTAACACTAGTTCAGGCCATAGTTGTCTTAGTGGCTCCTTTGCCGCAAAACGTTCACTCTTGTAGCCTTAGCTGTATCGCCTGCTTATTGAACTGTGCTGTTGTATTTGTATATCTGTTCTTTTCCGGCATAGTCTTTCCTGCTCAATTTTCATCTAGCAAGCATTTTTAGAAACTGACCCGTATGTAAGAGCCAAGAGTTGCATCATGACTCCTTTTTATGTATGAATTTTGGATAATAAAACCAACATAGTGCTTGAAAACTAAAACTGCAATGAATGTGCAAAACCTGATTCCGCAGTTAATATTGCTGCTTTAGGGGTAGGGTGGATGGCCTCCCGTACTCCGTACCTTGCATATTTGCTGCATATTTGCAATTTGCATAAAGGAACTACAACAAGACCAGATGTAGTTAACCTGATTATTGGGAGACGTTCCGCTCATCGTGAGGCATATCCATCTGAAAGGTAGTTGGG
The DNA here is from genome assembly GCF_018446385.1 of Zingiber officinale. Lineage (NCBI taxonomy): Eukaryota > Viridiplantae > Streptophyta > Magnoliopsida > Zingiberales > Zingiberaceae > Zingiber > Zingiber officinale. The sequence continues at coordinate 128,207,245 of NC_055987.1, forward strand.
TGTGGGCGCCGAGCTCGCTTATGATTTTCGCAGGAGAGATGATTTTTGATTCCCGCATGGGGGCCGACCTGAAAGGTCGTTGTGCGTGAGAACAGAGCTCACTTATAACTCGCACTGGGGCGAGAGTCTGGGACTACCGACCTAAAAGGTCGTTGGGCGTGAGCACAAGGCTCACTTTTAATTCTCGCATGGGAGCCGACCTCAAAGGTCGTTGTGCGTGAGAACATAGCTCACTTATAATTCGCACTGGGGCGAGAGTCTGGCACTACCGACCTAAAAGGTCATTGGGCGTGAGCACAAGGCTCACTTTTAATTCTCGTATGGGAGCCAACCTGAAAGGTCGTTGGGCGTGAGAACAGAGCTCACTTATAACTCGCACTGGGGCGAGAGTCTGGGACTACCGACCTAAAAGGTCGTTGGGCGTGAGCACAAGGCTCGCTTTTAATTCTCGCGTGGGAGCCGACCTGAAAGGTCGTTGGGCATGAGAGCAGAGCTCACTTTTAATTCTCACGTGGGAGCCGACTTGAAAGGTCGTTGGGTGTGAGAGCAGAGCTCACTTATAACTCGCACTAGGGCGAGAGTCTGGGACTACCGACCTAAAAGGTCGTTGGGCGTGAGAACAGAGCTCACTTATAACTCGCACTGAGGCGAGAGTCTAGGACTACCGACCTAAAAGGTCGTTGGGCGTGAGCACAAGGCTTGCTTTTAATTCTCGCGTGGGAGCCGACCTGAAAGGTCGTTGGGCATGAGAGCAGAGCTCACTTTTAATTCTCACGTGGGAGCCGACCTGAAAGGTCGTTGGGTGTGAGAGCAGAGCTCACTTATAACTCGCACTAGGGCGAGAGTCTGGGACTACCGACCTAAAAGGTCGTTGGGCGTGAGTGCAAGGCTCACTTTTAATTCTCGCATGGGAGCCGACCTGAAAGGTCGTTGTGCGTGAGAACATAGCTCACTTATAACTCGCACTGGGGCGAGAGTCTGGGACTACCGACCTAAAAGGTCGTTGGGCGTGAGCACAAGGCTCACTTTTAATTCTCGCATGGGAGCCGACCTGAAAGGTCGTTGGGCGTGAGAACAGAGCTCACTTATAACTCGCACTGGGGCGAGAGTCTGGACTACAGCTTGGGCGATAAGGACTGTTGACCGAGAACATTGCACCGACCAGGAAGGTCATTGGGCGTGAGCAGAGCTCACTTATAACTTCGCCGGGCGAGAGTGCGGAGATACCGACCTAAAGGTGGTTGGGCGTGTGAGGCTCACTTTAATTCGCATGGGAGCCGGCACTGAAGGTCGTTGGGCGTGAGGCGAGCTCACTTATAACTCGCCTTTGGGGGCGAGTGCGGAGATCCGACCTAAAGGTGGTTGGGCGTGTGTGAGGCTCACTTTTAATTCTCGCATGGGAGCCGACTTGAAAGGTCGTTGGGCGTGAGCAGGCTCACTTATAACTCACCTGGGGGCGAGTCTGGGACTACCGACCTAAAAGGTCGTTGGGCGTGAGCGCAAGGCTCACTTTTAATTCTCGCATGGGAGCCGACCTGAAAGGTCATTGGGCGTGAGAACAATGCTCACTTATAACTCGCACTGGGGCGAGAGTCTGAGACTACCGACCTAAAAAGGTCGTTGGGCGTGAGCGCAAGGCTCACTTTTAATTCTCGCATGGGAGCCGACCTGAAAGGTCGTTGGGCGTGAGGACAGAGCTCGCTTATAACTCGCACTGGGGCGAGAGTCTGGAGATACCGACCTAAAAGGTCGTTGGGCGTGAACGCAAGGCTCACTTTAATTCTCACATGGGAGCCGACCTGAAAGGTCGTTGTGCGTGAGAACAGAGCTCACTTATAACTCGCACTGGGGCGAGAGTCTGGGACACTCCGGTCCGAGATCGGTGGCGATGGAGCTGGTCTGAGACCAGTAACGATACTCCGGTCCGAGACCGGTGGCGATGGTGCTTGTCCGAGACCAGTAATGATACTTCGGTCCGAGACCGGTGGCAATGGTGCTGGTCTGAGACCAGTAATGATAATCCGGTCCGAGACCGGTGGCGATGGTGCTGGTCTGAGACCAGCTGGACCCCAAACGGCGAAGGCATAGATGCATTGCTCTTCTCCGCCTTCATCCGTCCTGCCTATCCCGACCTCATTGCTTTGGTTGATCTGGTCGTTATTGCTAGCTTTGGGCTTACTCACTCGCGTCGCGTTCCTCCCTGCAATTGCATTATGTATGATATAGAATTAAGAATAGAGAAGGGAGCGTAAAAACCTTACTCAACCCTTGGGCCACAGTGCCCTTGCAGCTTACGATGACCCCGCAGTTCTTGCGATGCGCTTGGTTAGCTGATCAGATCAGGGGCTGCCTACGCAGAGCTACTTGCTTGGGTGATCCGAGCAAGCAACACCCCCACAGGCCCGCTTGATACTTCTCTGATCTGACATTCACTTTTGCTGAATTGCCTGGCTTCTGCAGCTTTATAAAACTTCCCGCCTAGCCTCGGACCTTTCATGAAGAATGCCCCTTTTTTGGGGTCATGCCCCTTCATGATTAACTCGCCATGTCAATCTTTAATGCGCTTCCTCTCGCGATGACACTTGTCCGGTGCCTTTATTGCTCACGCCTCCTGATGCCAGCTTTCGACCCTTTTTCGCACCCTCCGGCGCTTACTTCGCATCTGACGGCGCTGGGGCGTATTACCCAAAAAGATACTTGGCTCGACTCTCGATGTTTCCTAGGAATGAATGAGCTTTATAAACCCTAAAGGCAGTCCGCCGTCTTCACTTCAACGCTTCGCTAACCTCTTTCTCTTGTTCGTGGCCGCTTCTGGTAGTGCAACTTCTAGTCTTCCTGCTCGCGCCCGACCTGTGACCCCTCTTGTCTTCAACCTCCTCCTTTGCTTACTTCTCACAATCATGGACGGTAAGGAAACCTTCTGGTATTCATGCTATATCTCTGATCTGGACCATCACGACTTGTCTTTACTACAATCCCATTTGAAATTAGATTCCTCGTATGAGCTTCGTCTCCCTTTGCCCACTGAACACCCCTCTTCTCCTCCCGAAGGTTTTGTCACCGTCTTTAGGGACCACGTCTTAGGCGGCCTTCGCTTTCCTTTACACCCTTTCTTCTCCGAGCTGTGTCAGTACTGCGGCCTCAACATTTCTCAGTTTGCCCCTAATGTATTCCGAGCCGTCTGCGGAACCATCATCTTGTGCCGCATTTATCACATTCCCTTGACGGCTCGATTATTCCATCATTTCTATTCCTTTCGGCAGGCCGAGGCGGGGGTATTCAACGTTCAGGCCAAGCCGGGCTATAAGTTTTTTGATGACTTACCTTCTTCCAATAAAGGCTGGAGATCTCGCTTTTTCTTCCTTAAGCCCCCCGTCCCCTTAACCGGGCCTTCCCAATGGCGTCCCATCCTTGCTTCAGACTTCCCTTCGCACGCTCATGCTCATGTGAGTGACATGCCCGTGTTGTTGTTCACTTTTAGTGGATGCTATAATTTTGATGCTTTCATGTTATAAGCACATTTTGGTATTTTGTTATTTTATTTTTAAGGTTCTTTTCTCTTATTCTTTTTGGTCGGTGTCACACTCTTTTAATTCATGGCTCGGTGTTATTAAGATGCAAGGAGGACCACCAGACCTATCTTGCCGTTGCCGCCGGTCCACAGCCTTCGAGACCCCGAACCTCAGAGACGGTAGCCGCCTCGGCGCTTATTGAGCCACCTGCCCCCAGCCCTGCAGACTCAGCCCTACCCCGCATCTCTGATCAACCTGCATCTGAGCCATCGCCAGCAGGACAAGTGCCTTCGCTCCCTCCTACTATGAAGCTGCGCCTTACACGCAAGGGCAAGAGAGCGGCCCTGGTCACCGCAACTTCTCCTCCACCTCCTCGCCGTCAACGTGTAGTGAGTATCTCTTCCCCCTCTAGGTCCTCGGATACGAGCTCGACCCAGGAGACAAGTTTGGCCCGGGAGAAGGCCTCTGATCTGGAAGTGGCAGACCCATCATTGGACCTGACAGCTCTGGTACCACTCCAGAGTGTATTACTTGCCCCGCCTTCGTCCTCTGGCGATCAGCCCCTGGGCTTGTTGACTCCCCCAGCCCCTCCTCTTCTTGCGCCTATGAGCTCAGCCCTGCCGACTCTGAGTCTGCTTTCCGCAGACCTAGCTTTCGAGGCTTCCTGGAGCCTTCCTTCAGAGACCGACCCGGCTTACGCGCCCGCTGCCGACCTATCTTCTATCTTTGGTAGGGTCGATTTTTATGGGGACTTGGCCACCACCTGGCAATCAGCCAACCCCAATTCTGGAAGAGTAGTTCCCCTTTGGAGGGGTTTGATCAAATTGCTCGTTCCTTAGTAGCGGTAAGCTCCTCTTCTTCCTCTTCTGGACATTCATATACTTCTATAACCCCCTTTCCCTTCCTATGGCCACCTGCAGACCTGTTCCACGAGTCTGAGTGTCGTTCAGCGAGCGGCCGAGCTTCAGCGAGAGAACGCGGTGCTCAAGGCACGTCTTCAGGAACTAGAGCCCCCTGTGGCTTCCTCAGCTCCTCCTGAGCCTTCCCTTGGAAGCTTGGATGCTTATCTGCATACCGCCGGGGAATCTGCGTGCCGCCGGGGAATCTGCGGCCTCTGCCCGAGCCATTTCCCATGCCGCCTTCGACAAACTCCAAAAGTTGGAGGCGGCCTTAAAGACAAGTGAGTCTTCCTTGGCTTCTGAGGCGGAGCGTCATCAAGCGGCAGTTTCTGAGCTGAAGAACAAAGAGGTAGAGCTGCTCTCCCGATCAGCGGAGTTGAGATTGCTACGGCAAAGTCAGGAGCTCCTGCAAATGGGGTTGGCCGATGCCCAGGCCCTGGCTAGTGCTGCCGCTAGCCGGGAGGCAACCGTGCGGACTCAGTGGGAAGCTTGCTAAAACACTCTTCTATCTTTGCAAGCGGAGCTCTCGCAAGCCCAGGAAGCAGTGTCTCGGGGCCAGAGTGATTTATCTGTGGCTCCCGCTGAGGCTGCCAAGAACAAGAACAGCCTGGAAGTGTACCAGGCTGGTGAACCAGGGCGGCTGAAAGCCTACAGACTGGCCTATGTCAGTTCTTCCTTTTTCCTCCAAAAGCTGGGGCGCTGGATGGTCTTGTTGCTATGTCACGGGGCCGCGGGCGGGGTCAAACAGGCCTTCGAGCAAGGCTTTCTACGCTCGGCCCCTCCTGCCACCTTTCTGGACACAGCTCGCCTATCCAAGGAATTGCCGCAGGAAACTTTCCCTTCCTTCGAAGCGGATGATGGACTCTTCTTCCTGGAGGCTCCTCACCCTGCGGCCGATCCGGCTCCCGTGGATATTTCTGCCCAGGCCCTTCCTGTTGCTGCTCCTGAAGCGTCCGCTGATCCTGCGTCTTCCGCCCTAGTGCTAGCCGACCCCGGGCCCCTTCCGTTGGCTTCCAGTGACCCTGCCCCTTCTTCCTCGGATGTTGTGTGATTGGCGACATGTTGTAATGTTAACTTCCATGCGCTAACGCTGAATCTTCTGTGATTGTACTTATTCGCGTGGTCCTATTGAACTTTGGATGATTATACTTATCTGCCTTTATGTTTGGATAATCGTATGGCTTCCCCTTCATGTGTCCTTAGCTTACTTCTTTTCTTAGTAGGTCGTCCGTGGCTTTGGTTGATCTCTGCTAATCCGCTCGCCCTTGCTTATTTTGCTCAGCTACATCGCTCTTCCTCCGATAGTTGCCTTTATACCTAGCCCGGCCAGGGCTAGACTTTATTTTGCATGTCCCTGAAACCCGCTGATTTGATCTACCCACCTTCCTAGTGGCCCCTCCGTACACTTTTGTCCTGCTTAGAGCAATCACCTTAGGAGGCGCTTCGTATCTCGAGCCCCTGCCTTTCCCAAAATGCCCCCTGGTTATACTCTCGAGGACCATCACAGGGCGTTCCTTGTCTATCTCCGCCCCTGCATCAACCATCCGTTGCCAACTTACGAAAGTGTCATTCCTCCGCTATACCTATAAGTATCTTCGTAATCTTTCCCTTCTGCTGTGATTCGCCATCACCGCGGAACACTCAAACATCGCCGCCACCTACTGATTTTCTCGGGGACTTTGCCGCGACCCTCCCTTTTCTCCAAACCTCTTCTTTTTGTTTGCTCTTCCTATCTTCTGAGATAATCTATTCTGCAATGGCTTCTCTTTCTTGGATCTTCTTGTTGGCAGAGCACTTCCCAGGCGCTTCGACTTTCGCTGAGTTTGATTGGGATGACCTACGGTACACTTACGAAATCCCTACTAGCTTTCGCCCCATCATCCCTACTGGTGTGAACTTGTACTTCGATCCTCTGTCTGGTTCTTGTACTTTCTTCACTGAGCAATTTGTATCTGGCCTTCGTCTACCCCCGCATCCTTTTCTGTCTGGAGTGTGCCGCTACTTTAAGATCCCCTTAGGTCAGCTAACTCCCAACTCCATAAAGATTTTATGTGGCTTTATAATACTCTGCGAAGTTTGCGAGGTTTCTTGGTCCGCTCCGCTCTTTCACTGCTTCTTTGCTCTTGCTTGGCACGCCGATGGTCTTTTCTACTTCCAAGCTCGCAATCATACTGCTTTCTTCTCTCCTCTTCCTCCTCCCAGTGCTAACTGGAGGGAAAAAAAAAATTCTTTTTTCTCCGATTTCCCGAAGAAACAGGCTGGCCTATGCACTGGCAGTCTGAGCTCCCTCTAACTCCGGCGCTGGACGAATTTCACATGGACTTCTCCTTTGCTGCGGCTGCAACCCAGATGGAGGATTGGCGCTTGAACTTGACAAGACTGCTATCTGAAGACCTACTTTCCTTTTTCTGGCTGAGCCCCGTTTCCTCTGAAACACCGCGCTCCTTAGGTAAGTTCAGGCTGAGCCCCCTCCCCCGCTTTCGACCATTTTCTTTGTGAGAATGACCTTTCGTATTGGTGCCTACAGCGGAGATTCTGCATCGCGCCTCAGAGGTTCTGCCTTTGCCCCTCGATGATCTGGAAATACTGCGACGCGGTCGGGTGATCTTGGATAGGAGGCTACTCCTTTATCTTGGATCCACCTCATTTGGGGCAGCGACTCAGCCCGCTTCCAACCCCGCCTCGCACACAGCTTCTCCTTCACATGCCGCCCCGAACCGAGGCCGGGGTTGTGATCAAGCCAGCCGTCCGACCAGCCGCGTCTTCCGAGGAGCCCCCCGGGCCTCTAGACATGGTCGCGCAGCCCTTCATCGCGCTTGTTGAAGCTTGTCCGGGCGAGACGCCACAGACAGGGGTGCTGCAGCCTCTTCACAGGTTCAGCCTCGCTCTGATGACTTTGACTCTGACGATCAGCCCCTGCTTCACAGGCGGCGTCGAAGACCAGGTCCGACTTCATAAATGTTTAATCCTGTTCCTTTTACTACCATATTGCCCCTGCTGCCATCGTGGCTGACTCTGACCCCACTCCCTTCTTCATTTTTATTTTGTTTATCTGGCATCCTCTCCCAACCCTTACAGGGGAAGACCAGCTGCATTCCACTCTACCCCCACTCCTGCTGAGGAAGACAGCCCAGGCGATCGTCATGACCCCGTGCCAACTGAGCCTGTTCCCGAGCCTCCTCCTGGTTCTGACACCGGCCCTTCTCGACCTTCCTCCTCCGCCCGCCATCATTACAGGACCACTATCCCCTCTGAAGCTGCTCTAGCTCGTCGACACGACGCCCCCACGAGCATTCTGATGATGAGAGGCTGCCTCGGCAGTTTGTGGGCGGAGAGCATGAGTCAAATGGATAGCGCGTCGTCATTAGTTCAGATGGATAGGTTCTCGAAGTCCTGGGCTAAAGTAAGTACTCTTCACCTTACACTTGGTATGAGTTTACCTTAACTGAGGGTTATATCTTCCACCCAGACTCATGCAGAATCTTTGGTGTTGAACCAATCCTTCCACGCGCTCCATCACGAAAGCAAAGAACTCTGAGAGAGAGTCTCTGAATTAGAGCTGCAACTGAATGACCCCGCCCAAGCCAGTTATGCATTGCGAGCAGAGATCCAAGCCTTAACTAATCAGACTGTCCGGCAGAAAAGTTCCCTGATGCAGGTCAAAGATGAACTCCGAGCTATGAGGGAGGAAAGAGCTGCCTCTGAGGCGGGGTATCAGCAACAACTAGCCCACCAGGCTCAGGAAGCACAGTCCAAAGATACCCTTCTGCAGGAGAAGAACAATAGACTGGAGGTTCAGGCAGCTCAGTTGGAAGCTCAAGGAGCTGAGCTGAGGGCCCTGAGGGAGGAACTATCCCAGTCTCGGGTGGCTTTCGTTGCCTGCGAAGTCGAATGTCCTATCTGACCTCTCCTGAATTTTTATCCCAGGCTGGGGCACGCTTTTCCGCGACCATACCATACACGACGGCTGGGGTTATCCGACAGCTTCACGCGCAGAATTTCTTGAACTCCATCCCTCCCGCAGACTTTTTGGATCAAGACAAAATCATTCAAGGCTTTCCGGATGAAATTTTTGCTCCTTTTAAATGATCTGTACCAGCCGCTTAAACTGGGGAATTTTTATATGTACATATGCATCTTCGGATTTTTACTTGACTATCCTACTGTCTCCAGGCCCCTCGCCTGACCCGGCTTACACTAACAGAGTCAGCCCCCTTAAACCCGATAGGGCCGTAGGTAGTTAGCACTCCAAGGTCGATCCAACTTCCTTCCTTGAGCGTCCTGCAAATAATAGGCCTCCGATGCCAATTTCTTGATAACTTTGTATGGTCCGTCCCATTGAGGTGCTAACTTCGTCACTTCCCCTAAGGGTTTCATCTGCTTCCAGACGAGGTCTCCTTCTCCGAAGAATCGGGGGATCACCCTTCTATTATAGTTTTGCCTTATCCTCTGTCTATAGGCTTCCAACCTGGCAGCTGTTTGTTCACGAATTTCGCTGATAAAATCTAGTTCGGCCAGCCGTCGCTCTGTGTTCCCTTGGTCATACATCATTCTTCTCACGGACGGTATCCCGACCTCCAGAGGTACTACTGCTTCATTACCATACACTAAATGGAAGGGTGTCAGACCTGTACTTTCTCGGGGTGTCGTACGATAGACCCATAAAATGCTCGGCAACTCGTCCACCCAACTGCCTCCCGTGTGATCCAGCTTGACTTTGAGCCCTCGCACTATTTCCCGATTGACTACCTCTGTCTGACCATTGCTTTGAGGATGAGCCACCGAAGTAAAGGCCTGAGTTACGCCGAACCCCTTGCACCAATTTTGTATTTTGCGTCCTTGAAATTGTCTGCCATTGTCCGACACTAACTTATGAGGCAGGCCGAATCTGCAAAATATATTCTTCCACAAGAACTGGATCACCGCATCTTCAGTGATTCTGACCAGGGCTTCCGCTTCCACCCACTTAGAGAAGTAATCTACTGCTACCAGCAAGAAATGTCTTTGCCCCGTAGCCATCGGGAAAGGTCCTACGATATCCATACCCCATTGGTCAAATGGGCAAGACACTATAGAAGTTCTCAGCAGCTCTGTGAGTCGGTGCGTCAGGTTCTGATACCTCTGGCATGACAAACAAGTATTCACCAGCTTCTGTGCGTCCTTCTGTAGGGTAGGCCAGAAATACCCGGCCAATAGTACTTTCCGGGCCAGCGTTCTTCCACCTGCGTGATTGCCACAGCACCCCAGATGTATCTCTCGCAAGGCCTGATCTGCTTCTTCCGTATTCAAGCACTTGAGCAGAGGCCTGGAGAAAGACTTTTTGTACAATTGATCTCCGATCATAACATAAGAATGGGCCTGTCTCCTGAGCATACGCGCCTCTTCTAAGTTGGTGGGTACAATTCCTTGTTGGAGGAATCTTATTATGGGTGCCCTCTAATCAATTACTTCTCCCAGGTTATTTTGCAGATCTATCTGAGCTATAAGGAAGGTCTGTGCTATAGATCTGTCAAGCGCCCAAGTGGTCAGGGAGCTGGCCATTTTAGCTAGTTCATCCGCTCTTTTATTTTCAGCCCTGAGAATCTTAGTGACTGTGACTTCTTTAAACTCTTCCTTCATCTTTTCATAGGCTTCCTTGTAAACTCGCATCTTTTCATTGTTTACCTCAAAATGCCCAGTCACTTGCTGAGTTACTAGCTGGGAATATGAATATAGTATGACTCGGCTGGCCCCTACATACCGAGCTGCTTGCAGACCTGTTAATAGGGCTTCATATTCTGCCTCATTGTTGGTAGCTTTGAAATTTAGCCGTACAGCCAGCTGCATAATGTCTCCCTGCGGAGATATTAGAAGTGCACCTACACCACTTCCATGATGGGTAGCCGACCCGTCTACATAAATTTTCCAGACCTCCTCCGAGTCTGCTTGATAAACCTCTGTCAAGAAATCCGCCAGAGCCTGTGCTTTGATCGCGGTTCGGGGCTGATACTGTATATCATATTCCCCTAGCTCGGTTGCCCATTTGATAAGCCAACCTGCTACCTCAACCTTGGTGAGAGCTCGACCCATTGTACTGTTTGTCAGGACGGTGATGGGATGCGCCAAAAAATACGGTCGGAGGCGTCGAGCCATGAGAACAAGTCCGTAAACCAACTTTTCCAGGGCCGTGTACCGAGACTCAGCCCCCTTCAATAGATGGCTGAAAAAATACACTGGTCGTTGTACATTGTCCTGCTCTTTAACCAGCACGGCCCCCATGGGGTGGTGACAAGTAGACCCAAAGGGCTCTCCCACAAAAGCTTAAGCAGCGATGGCAAAGACTCCGGTGTGCTTTAGCTCCTCAAAGGCTGTGTGCATTCTTCCGTCACGAAACTTGGTGCTTTCCGAGCACTTTGAAGAAGAGCGACTCGTCTGCAGATCGGAGATGAATCGGGACTGTTATCCCCGACTAGCTTCTATGTTTCCTTGATTAGAGGATCCGCATGTTCAGTGCTTGAACCTTCTCGGATTGGCTTCTATCCTCGTTCGGTCACGGATACCCCAGAAACTTCCCTCCTTTGGCCCCGAACAAGCATTTCAAAGGATTCAGCTTTACACCATATTGCCTTAGAGTCCCGCAGGTTTCCTCTACATCCCTTATGAGATTGGACGCCAGGGGGGACTTGATTAGGATGTTATCAACATAGACTTTGACGTTCCGCCCAATCTGACTTCGAAAAGACTTTGTCCATCATCCTTTGGTAGGTAGCCCCAGCATTCCTGAGTCCAAATGGCATAACCGTATAGCAGAAAGTACCGTCAGCCGTTATGAAGCTAACCTTCTCCTGATCCTCCCTAGCCAAGGGTATCTGATGATATCCTTGATAAGCGTCCATCATGCATATCCTCTCACAGCCAGCAGTTGAATCCACCACCTGATCGATCCGCGGGAGAGGATAACAATCTTTGGGGGTGGCTTTGTTAAGGTTGCGAAAGTCTATGCACACCCTCCACTTGTTGTTAGGCTTTTTTACCAATACAACATTAGAAATCCAGGACGGGAACTGCACCTCTCGAACATGTCCTGCCTTCCTGAGCTGATCTACTTCAGCTCGGATAATTTTATTCTGGTCAGCAGAGAAGTTTCTCTTCTTCTGCTGGACTGGCTTGGCTTCGGGCATTAAATGCAGCTTGTGCTCGGCTACCTTTGGTTTGACTCCGGGCAGCTCTTCCGGTGACCAAGCAAAAACGTCCTTATTACGGCTCAGACACTGTATCAGCTCTGACCTAAGCTCCGGCGGTAAGTCGCTGGCAATGCGAGTGATGCTCTCTGCTCTGTCAGGGTGCAACTGAATCTCTTCCCAAGGGATAGGCTCCTCGGCAATAGGCAGAGACTCCTCTTGGATAGCGTGTACACCACCATCCTGCGTCCTCCGGCTTTTGCGCGCCTCCACCCGAACCATATCAATGTAGCAGCTGCGAGACACCTTCTGCTCTCCCTTGACTTCCCCGACCCGCTCGCCGACCGGGAACTTGATCTTCTGGTGAAAAGTGGAGACAGCAGCCCGGAATTCATGCAGAGCTGGCCTTCCCAGGATGACGTTGTAGGAGGAAGGCGAATCCACCACTATAAAGGTGCTCCTCCGGGTGTGCACCAGTGGCTCAGTGCCCATGGAGATGGCCAGCTTGATCTTACCCATGGGCTTGACTTTGTTGCCTGTGAACCCGTACAAAGAAGTGGTTATAGGTTGGAGCTCAGCGACATCAATCTGCATCTCCTCGAACGCAGCTCTAAACAAAATGTTGACCGAGCTCCCGGTATCCACAAAGACCCGAGCCACTCGGCTATTAGCAATAACGGCCTTGATTATGAGAGCGTCGTCGTGGGGCAGTTCCAGACCCTTCAAGTCTTGGGGCCCAAAGCTAATAACAGGGTCGGCCGCCTGCTCGTGGCTGCATCCCACGGCTCCCACATATAACCGCCGACCATGTGACTTACGGGCTCGGCCTGAGTCCCCGTCAATGGGCCCTCCTGAAATCATGCCGATTTCTCGCACAGCAGCGTTGCCCCAGTTTTCCAGCTCTCCGGCATCTCTTCGATCTTCCCCGGGGCCGGCTTGGTTAGAAAGACCGGCTAGGTCGGGTCGGGTCTGACGAGCACGTCCAGCCGCGGCCCGTTCTTCCTCCATTCTCTGTATTTGGGGCGCTACGGGGGCGCCAGACCCTGCTCGGCAGCTCGCCTGGAATCACGAGCGAATTGGAAACAGTTACTGAGATCATGCGTCCTGGACCGATGATATGTGCAATATGGTGCTCCCCTTGGTCGAGGCCTGGGCGCGTGTTTGGCAGCAACTCGTGGGGCTGGTCTGACTCCCTGGGCGGGTTGAGGGGCAGGCATGGGTTGAACACGCTGAAAGGGCTGAGCTGGTTGGGGTGCTCTCCTTTCAGGCCGGTTGCCAGGAGCCACCGTCTTTTCAGCCTTCCTCCTAGCGGCCTGAGCTTCCTCCACCTTGATGTAGCAAGAAGCTTTCTCCACCATATCGTCAAAACTCCGGACGGGGTTTTTGATGAGGTCCCTGAAGAATTCCCCTTCTCGCAATCCGTGGGAGAAGGCGCTCATCAATATTTCTGAGGTGGCGGAGGGGACGTCATTGGCCACCTGACTGAACCGGTTGATGTAGCTTCACAGAGGCTCGGTCGGCTCCTGTTTAAGAGCGAAAAGGCAATGGTCGATTTTTTGATACTTACGACTACTGGCGAAACGACGTAGGAAGGCCATTTTGAAATCCATGAAGCGGTTGATGGACTCTGGGGGCAATCCATCAAACCACTTCTGCGTCGACCCTGATAGGGTATGTAGAAAGACTCGGCATTTGACGGCATCGTTGTATTGATACAACATAGCCGCGTTCTTGAACTTCCGCAGATGCTCTTCCGGGTCCTTGCTCCCATCATATTCTCAGATGTTTGGGGATCGATAACCCCTTGGCAGGCTTTCTCTCAAGATCTGAGCCAAGAAGGGTACCTTATCATCCGGATCTTCAGGCAGATCTCTGGCAGAGATTATAGCCTTCCCCTTTCCTGAATCCCGGGGTGGATGTAAAGAGCTCTCCGCCACCGACGCCGGCGGCTCTTCTTTCTTCGGACTATGCTCTCGAGGTCCAGATCGATGATAGTTGCGGCGAGGCTCTCGGAATGAAGTACGAGGGAGTTCTTCCGGTTGCTTTCTCTTTGAGCTCCTGTCGGAAACAGGAGCTGGTTCTTTGGACGCTTCAGGTGCTAGGCGAGGTCGTGAAACCGTGCCTTGTTTTTCAGAGGCGGCTCGCTTTCTGACCTCCTTGAAGAGCTCGTACTCCCCCGCGGTCATGGTAACATTAATCCTCCTGCTGGAGCTTCGACCAGAGTCCTCCATCTTCACGCTTCGGATCAGGCTGTTGTGTTTCCCACAGACGGCGCCAAATTTGATCCTGTCCGAAAGCTGAGTCGGACGAAGGCTGGTCGCGACGGCCTGGTTGTTGACGGAAAGTCGTGGGTGATTCGGCTCCCACGGGCGGCTGACGATGCTGCAGGATCCTGCACACACTCAGACGATCTCCCTCCTCACGTTAGAGACCAGAACCCAGGGAAAAAGTCCTCGGATTAGGCCCTCCGACGCTCAAGTCAGGTCCTTTTTCCCCATAAAAAGCAGAGAGCCGAAAAGAAATGACTGAAAATGAAAAGTTGTGGAAAAATTCACCAGAGAGCGTGTCCCCGCGTACGAGGAATCCCCTCCTTTTTATGCACCCGCCTTGCTTCCAGAACCTGCAACCCTGTCAGAAAACGTTAGACGCCGGGCTTTGTCGTATATCCCGGACACCTGTCGTGCTGCTACTGGTCGTGAAGGCATCTTCTTGTTTAGGAATCTCCGCCCTTACACATGGGTTTTGTCTTGTAGCGAAGGGCATCTGTCAGGCTACTATTGGTTATAAGGGCATCTTTTCGTTTAGGAACCTCCGCCTTCGCGCATCTCACTGGCATGTAATGATTACCCTTGACGGACAATTGTGATCCTCCGACTCCTGCACAGCTTAGCTCATCCTATTTATCGCGGTCTGCATCGATCCTCCGACTCCTGCACAGCTTAGCTCATCCTATTTATCGCGGTCTACATCTACCTCACACCCCTCGACCAGATCCCGCATCTAAGCGTTTTTTGTCAATCGGGTCAACCCTGAACAGCCCTGTCGATCACGGTCTGTACTCTGTACCCTATATTTCCTGGCGCTCGACCATAAGCCTGTAGATCGGGCTGTCTTTACACAGCTCTGCCGCTTCCGACCTGTGATTTGTGACTTGCACTTCCGGACCTTCGAATCGCTGGTCTGTAGATCGAGCTGCCTCTACCCAGCTCTGCCGATCCCGACCCGTGAGTATTTGCTGGCCCTTGACAGTAAGCCTGTAGATCGAGCTGCCTCTACCCAGCTCTGCCGATTCCGATATGTGATTTGTGACTTGCACTTCCAGGCCTTCGAATCGCGGGCCTGTAGATCGAGTTGCCTCTGCCCAGCTCTGCCGATTCCGATCTGTGATTTGTGACTTGCACTTCCAGGCCTTCGAATCGCGGGCCTGTAGATCGAGTTGCATTTGCCCAGCTCTACCGATCCCGACCCGTGCCCGATGTTCCGCCTGTCGTCTCCCTTTGTCTTTCAACTACTTTGCCCCCTTGATCAACAAGTCTGTCTGACCTCTGACTACCCCATATGCTTATCTCTGACTGCCTAGTCAGCTTGATTATTGACTGCCGAGTCACCTTGACTATTGACTGCCAAGTCACCTTGACTTTTGACCGCTATATGGCCTTGACCCTTCTCACCCTTTCCTCTTGGGCCCCTCCATTGCCGACCGTATCAGTAACCATTGTAAAATTGTATTTATTATCATATGAATGTTTTTCTGAGTAAGCATGTGATGTATCAATTATAAAATTATAATTAATATAATGTGTTTGATCGGTCTTATTAGTTATTTGTTATATGAGTATTTTTTGATTTATTCTAATGGTTAATGTAAAAATTTTATGAGTTGGATGAATCATACTAATTAATGAGACTAATTGAATTTACGTCTTTAAAATATCTATGTAAACTTTCTTATCTAAAATATATAATTTAGAATAAAAAAATTATTTTATTAAATTTAATAATCACTTTTTACTATATTATATATTAATTTTACTATTTTTTCTCTTTTCTCTATAATATTTAAGAAATGAAATTAATTTTCTAAACTTTTTAAAAAAATATTATTCATGAATATAAAATTTAAGAAAAAGCAATGATATGTTTAAAAAAAAAAAAACTCAAGGAAGACTTTAAGATATATAAAGTTATGGTTCATTATTTTATTTTTTTGTGGGTTCCATCATTTTATATGTTTATCCATAATTTTTTTTTTAATTTTTTTTCTTGAACATATTATTTTTCTTTAAAAAATAAATAAAGTAGCTGATATAAAAAATTTTTAACTACTTTATAAAGAAAAATTTTTAGTTTGGTAACGGATATGGGCACTCTTGATTTTAAAAAATTTTAAAATCAATATGACACTTATATTCAGAAAAAAATCAATTAACTTTTGCCTGACATTCAATAGCTTTCAAAAAATTTAAAAAATGATGTACTATCTCAAAAGAGTATTGATGCTGTTCATTTACCCCACGAGCATACCAAGGAAATTATTGTCAATAATTTTGAGATCAATTCTCAGCATTCTGATTGTCTCAATCTCTCGTGTGCTGCTATTGTAGGGCGAACCTCTCCGTAATGTATTTCCTTTTCAAACAATGAGGGGCCACCTTACGAGGGACGCCGTGACGATTTCACCTTTCTAACCCATTTTTGCTGTTCATGTATTTTGAGAGGCTTCTACCGATTGTGCAGCTCTTCTTCAAAGTTAAACGCAATACTTTGCCCTCTGCTCAGGCCGGCCTTGATTTTTCAAGGCTCTCAAAAAGTAAAAGGAAAAAAAAAATTATATTAGTGTACCATTTAAATATAGTTTAATAGAAAATGTTAAAAATTAAAATATTTCATTTAAAATATGATAAATTTCATATAAAATATATTTATCGAGATTTTTCAAAAAATATAATACTATATAAATTATTTTTATATTTCTTATATTTCAGTGAAAAAATCTATATCTTTCAGTATTTTGAAAAGTAAAATCATCAATAAAACTTTCCAAATCAAATTTTACTGACCGCCTCATTTTTATACATAACATTATTAAACCATTTATATTTAAACCATTATTAGCATCTCTCAATTCTTTTTTTTCATTTGTTACAAGATTATAATTATCATTTTCTTCCCATTCTTTTCATTCATTAATATATATTATCATTTAATTCTTCTTAATTATTTAATTATTATTTATTTATTATATAATCATTTGACTTTCTTCCTCTTGTAATTCATCAATCAATCAGGATTGCTGTTCAGACAGCTTGACATTACCGAATATGTTTTTGCAGCAGCAATAGTTGACCAGGAAAGCATAAACAAGCATCAAAATGTCAGAAACCACAGCAAGGCATTGAGGTTTTTAAAAACATGAAGCTGAATTAAAATATTTGCAGATTAATGTGATTCCAACTAGGGGAATTAATAAAAGAGAAAAAGCAGGGGCAGAAACAAAAGCAGAAGCATAGGCAGGACCGATCCTGAGACATATCATTAGGACGATGATTAAAGACCTTCAATTTTTAGGGTGCTTCAAATTTAGCATATATATATAATAATATATTATATATAATTAAATTATTTTAATAAAAACTAAAAAAAATTATTGGATTATTTTAATAAAAGTCTAAATATATATGGTTGAATTGTTTTAATAAAGGTCCAAATATATATATATATATATATATATATATTCTATTAAAATTTAAGACAAAAATCTAAAAAATAAAAGAAAAAAAAGAATGAAGGTAAATGATCATTTTTTCTCTTTCCAAGATTTTATTATTTGTACAACTCTTTCTTCATTAATTTATCTATAGGAGTCATAAGACTAGACCCATCAATTTGAGTTGGGCTCGTTGTGTTGGTCCGTCCCGTCAAACAATTTAAACGGGTTGGGTTGAAATTTTATCAACCTAAGTCCGCCGCAGACCGACCCACCTAGGCCCGCGACCCACGTAGGTCGGCCCGCGATGGGCTTGGGTTAGCCCGCGGGTTGAGAAACACATGTAAGCAGTTTAGAATTTAGATTAGTAGTCAATGCTACAACTACGAAAGTACCAGGGGTTAAATTGTAGCATTTCGTTATCTTCTTCATAGAGAGGAATACTAATTAGGAAAAGCTCATACTTGTGAAGTTGAGTGTGATAGACAAAAGTTATAAAAATATATATGCACACTTTAAAGTGGATTAATCTTAAAAGTAGATGACCTTCTTATTTGATTCATTTATGGGATAAATCTGAAACATACATTAAGCGCAATGAAGAGCTTGGTGTGCATACCCAAACTAGATGACCTCCTTAAAAGTAGATGACATTCTTTTTTGATTCGTTTATGCACGCACAGCCAGGGTTTCACTGATCTAAACTGCTCGACGCATAGCCAGGAGTCCTAATTACTATTCCTCTTCGTTGCACAATTTTATGTCAATTTATTATCTTTTTTTTGTTATAATTTTAAAATAAAAATAGTACTTTTGATCCAACATAAGTACTTGTTTGTGTTCATTTATATTTAAAATACATGTTTATGAATACATTTGATTGATGAAACATTTCCGAAGTAAAATATTGAAGATATGAACTATTGTTTTTAATTTTTTAAAAAATTTGATAGGCCCGCGGGTTGGCCCGCCAAACCCGTGACCCACCTTGGATTGGGTTGGATTGGAAATTTCTCAACTCGTCAAGTTGACGGGTTGGCCTGCCCCGCTCCGCCAAATGGTTGGTCCACCATGGGTCGACCCACCCCGTTATGGATTGGCCCGTCTGACAATTCTACATAAGACTCTGAAGAGTAAAATATGAATCTTGAACGTTAATTTCGTTCTTTCTTCTTCTTTGAATCTCTTCTAATTAAATCAGAAAAGTTTATTCTCCAATTGAAATTTTAGTTTCAACAATATCATTATTCATCAATATATAAACTTACAACATAAGTTACTTACTTATCTATATTTTTCCTTATTGTCAATATTAAATATTAATTTTTAATATTATATTGGAGCCAATATGTTATGATTTTTCTTATATATTTGAAAGAGTTTAAATAAATCATCTCAATTTTAATCATCATAGAATAGATTGTATCGATTGCTTTAAGTATAAATCATACTTTATTGTTCTTCAACTATTATTTTCATTGTTTGTATTTATTTTATTATTAGCTTTGTTGCTAGTTTTATGTATTTTATTTTTACACTTGAAATTTATTGTACAAACATATTTTCAAAGAAATATTAATCTTGGAGTAAAAAAAGAAATCAAAGAAAAAGAGTAAAACATATTATTAAAACTCACAAAGATATTTTTTTAAAGTATCTTCAATTGATGAAGAGATATGCTTCCCTCCCTAAGACACCCCCCCGGGTCAAATGATGCATGTACCCTCCTCTTCTTTTTGTTTTTTTTTATTTCATTTAATTTCCATTTAATTTTAATTTTTTAATTTTATTTTGTTTTATTTTTTAATTTATTTAATTTATTATTTTTCTATCAATACTTTATTTTTCCAATTTTATTTAGTTTTTATTTTTTAATTAATTTAATTTTTTTCATAATACTTGTATTTTTTCAATTTATTTTCTTTTAAGTTTGGTTTTTTTATTTTTTTTTAATCAGTTTTTTTATCGATTTTTTATCAGTTTTTTTTAATAATTTTTTTATATGTTTATAATCTTTTTTTTTTTTAGTTTATATTTAAAACTAACAATTAATAGTGAACGCATTCATAACTTAGGAACAAACATATTTTTTCAAATGAAGAGTACATGTAATAATACAAAAAAACATGAAAATATATAAAAATAGAAATCTTAATCAATATTGCCTCCAAATTCTGCTCCCGACGCGTTTAGTGGTGGTGCACCTATTACTTCATACCACAAATGAACACGTGTCCTATGATGAGTAACCCATCATTTAGTTTCATACGATGAATGTTGCCACCACCAAGTTGTAATGGGTGGTATAGGATAATGAGGATGTAAGAAAACTTGTACGAAGTAATTACCAACATGAGCAATAACCATTTCTCGACGCTCTTGGTTTGGAATTGGAAGAGTTCTTAATGGCAGGTGAGTAAAACAACTCCCAACATTCTCACCAAATGTATGAAGTACAAGATTGTACCTTGATGCGATGACAATTCCCAAAGGCATAGCGTCAATCCAATACATTTCTGGTGCCCACGGCTCGAACCAATTCGATGAGAATATTAGATTCGTTACCAAATTTGGATATGAATAAAGTTGATCATATAGATCCTTATTTTGTTGAATCTCTTCTATAAGCTCAAATCGTACTTGAAATCAACCTTCTTCACCATACCCAATTAGTGCAGATATTGCCCTGAATCCACAATTACCATCAGGTTAAACATCAATAGTGTGAGAAATATAATGCTGCAGAGGCACATGTAATTTCTCAATATAAGTATCATGGATGGGTGGAACTGGAGAGTGATCATGGGTCGTTTCAGTATTGCGAACCTTCGACCCCCTTCCACGTCTTCCTCTCCCTCAAGATGTTGCAGTCGGTTAAGAGACCCTAGATCCTGAAGTGGATGCATCTCCGAAAGAATATATGCGACGCCCACTTTGCTCATCTCTACCCGTAGGTCGACCTCTATGTTCTGTGTTGTATGAAAGGGCTTGCACTGTACTTTGAGATGAATCTATCATATCAAAAACCTTGTCTATCATATGCTCTCGCATATGTGGATCCATCCCATCTAATATGTCAACGACGTGGGATGTCCTGTTAGGTCCTGCTCCCTCATCATTAAACTGATATAAGTGCATCGACAATCTCCTCCAATGAGCGTTGATACTCTGAAGCAGAATTGGAATAGAAAAGTAACGGTAATGTGCAAGATCATGCTCGCATGACAATCCGTATACAATTTTGATAGAACAGTTGCATCTGTTGACTAGCTGGTGAGATGCTTCCTCAATACATTTTAGCTGATCAGAAATCAACTCCATTGCCTCTAATGAAATCCGATAGGTGACACCTTATTTGACTGAAAATGTCATCATGTAAATGTTGATGGTGTGGAATGTTGAGAGATTTTTCGAACGACTTCTTAATATCCCTGAACTGAATCCTCGACATCTTATGTATTTTTTCAAAAGATGTCTATAGGTATGACATGATATCTCTCAAATATAACTTCAGTCTCGCATGTGCAGGCTCTGCCTTGTAATAAAAAAAAAATACATTGTCTTTTAATACTGAAAAGAATTGAAATAGTACAATAATGAACAAAATTTAAATAATAAAGCTATAAAATGACTATACCTTTGATTTGAATTGCTCCTGAGGTGCATACATATATCAACCCATGCTGAAACAAATCGCTCTTTGTAACCATATATCCTAAAGGTAATTTAGAACACCCTCGAATCATTGATACTCCTCGCGCATGACATCCCACTTCTGTTGGTAAGATCATTGTTGTAACGACCCGGCCCTTTGGCCTCTTGGGCGGTCCTTGCGGTGACCCATTGGCGGCCCCTTATGTCGTCGGCCCATTTGGCGACCTCTAATGTCGTCAACCGACGACCCTTGGCCGTACCGTTACTCACTAGGACTTTCCACCCCTGGCAGTGGATTTTTGCCTTCCCCAGGATTCGAACTCTAGACCTCCAGGTTAAGTAGTAGAGTTTATGAATCCTGGTAGCCAAGTGAGGGGTGAAAAGTCCTAGTGATTAACGCCAGTGGGTCGCCGCAAGGGCAGCCCAAGAGGCCATAGGGCCGGGAGGTCTAGAGTTCGAATCCTGGGGAAGGTAAAAATCCACTGCCAGGGGTGGAAAGTCCTAGTGAGTAACGACACGGCCAAAGGGTCGTTGGTCGACGACATTAGAGGTCGCCAAATGGGCTGACGACATAAGGGCCGCTAGTTGGGCCGCCACAAGGACCGCCCAAGAGGCCAAAGGACCGGGTCGTTACAATAAAAAGGCGCCTGGTAGCCACTCACTTAGCTACCAGGATTCATAAACTCTAGTACTTAAGCCTGGAGATCTAGAGTTCGAATCCTGGGAAAGACAAAAATCCACTGCCAGGGGTGGGAAGTCCTAGTGAATAACGACACGGCCAAAGGGCCGTCGGTCGACGACATTAGAAGTCCCCAAATGGGCCGACGACATAAGGGCCGCCAGTTGGACCGCCGCAAGGGCCGCCCAAGAGGTCAAAGGGTCGGGTCGTTACAATTGTGTCGATGAATTAATGAGTGAGTGTTATGATGCATAAAAATATTGTCACTCCAGACCAAGCATAGGGGCACATTTCTTCATTACGCACTGGTTTATGTGTCAAATACAAAGGATGTGACGTGCATTGGGAAAACATGTTTCAATAGCATTAATAAGCGTCAAATTCCGATCTGAAACAAACACCAATGGCAACGATGCATTCTTTTCAACCATCCACTTCTTTAAGGTACCTAATGCTCATGTCAGTTGTTCTGCCCTCTCATTACTAAGATATGTAAACATAAGCGAGTAAGTTCGCATTGTGGATGTGATACCCACAATCTCCAATAGTGGTATCCGATACTCATTAGTCTTGTATGTGACATCAATGATCAACACAGATGAAAAGTTGACAGACAGTTCTAGACTTTTTGGATGAACCTAAAGAATATCTGTGATTTCATTGGTGTCTGGGTTTGTACGGTAATTATGGAGGTATTCTTTCTTGATTAATTGGTCCAAGACATACTGAATAGAATTTAGGTCGCCCCATTTAGCGGATTTATTTGTGAAAATGACATTATAAATGCTTTTGATCCCCATAGTGTTTGACGGGTCTCTTTCCTTTAAAATACTAAGAATTTCACGAGGTGTGGTGTTGTTAGCCATGTCGAGCACAAATTCTTTCTCTATTGATTTTAACTTACTCGGGTACTCATGACCATCAATATATTCTGCTAATTGATGATTATGAAAACCACAGACAACCCTTAAACCCCACATCACACCATCTGGAGGTATTGGTATACCTCGCAACTCAAATGGGCATTCATATTTTTTAGTCCCAGTATTTCTTTTTAAGAATTGTCCATCAACTAGATATCGTGGCGGTTTGTACTTTCCACCTCTTTCACACATAAGATGACACTTTGGTAGCTTGTTACCTTTTAAATTAGCATAATGTTTAATAACCACTACAATATCATTCTTCAGACCAACTGTCTTTACCCAATTTATCATATCTTCTCTACTTTTAAATATTTATATAAAAAAATATAACAAAAATGTATAAGTATGACATTACCAATCTTAATATAATTTCTCTACTTATAAAATAAATAATGATAATAACTAACCCGATCTGTGGTAAATTCGACTGTATAATCACGACTATTGTTGGAAATATCTTCACTAGGAACATCATTCTCAATTGACCAACTATCTGAAATAAACCGAAATAGTCATCCATAGTTTCAGGAAGAAAGAAGGAGAAGCTGAGAGAGAGATAGCAGTGGAGGGAGGTGTGAATGAAAAGTGACTAAAAATGAAGTGTGAGAGGAGGATTTAAAGGGAGAGGTTTTAACACGTGTCAAGAGTTGAAGGGTGGGTAATTTAAGGGGAGGGGAGGTTCTGACATGTGTCAAGAGTTTAAGAGTGGATAATTTAAAGGGAGGGGAGGTTCTGACATGTGTCAAGAGTTGAAGGGTGGATAATTTAAGGGGAGGGGAGGTTTTGACATGTGTCAAGGATTGGAGGATGAGTAATTTAAAGAAAGTGAGTAGTTCTGACATGTGTCTAGAGTTGGAAGTAGGGTAATTTAAAGGGATAAGAGATTTTAACATATGTCAAGGGTTGAAAGGGGGTCATTTAAAGTGATGAGAGATTTTGACATGTGTCAAGGGTTGTAAGGGGGGTCATTTAAAGGGATGAAGGATTTTGACATGTGTCAAGGGTTGGAAGAGGGGTCATTTAAAGAGATGAAGGATTTTGACATGTGTCAAGGGTTGGAAGGGGGGGGGGTAATTTAAAGGGAGGGGAGACTCTGACATATGTCAAGTGTTGAAGAGAGGTAATTTAAAGGGAGGGGGTTGTCTTGACAGGTGTCAATGGTTGAAGAATGACTAATTTAAATTGAGGGAGTGTTTTGACATGTGTCAATGGTTGGAAGATGGGTAATTTAAAAAGGGTGAGATATTCTGACATATGTTATGTGTTAAGGGTTGGAGGAAGAGATGATTTAAAGGGAGAGAAGATTATGACATGTGTCAAGAGTTGGATGGAGATAATTTAAGTGTCGAATTAGGAAGGTAATTTAAAGGAAAAAAGAGATTCCGACCTATGTTAAAAATTATATAAAATAAAAAATTAAAAAATTTAATAAAAATTAATAAACAAAATTGATTAAAGAAATAAAATTAAATAAATATTAAAAATAAAATAAAATAATAAATAATATTAATTAAAAAGAATAAAACTAAATAAAAATGAAATAAAATTAAAAAATATGTAATTATTAATGAAAAAATAATAACCAAAATTAATTAAAAAAATAAAACTAAATACAAATTAAATAAAATTAATATATATATAAGTATTAATGAAAATAATAAATAAAATTGATTAAAAAATTAAAACTAAATAAAAATTTAAAAATATATAAGTATGAATGAAAAAAATAATAAATAAAATTAATTTTAAAAATAAAACAAAAAAAAATAAAAAAAATCAAAGAAAACAGAGGTAGAGGGTAGAACGGTCTTTTGAAGGGGAGAGAGAGAGAGAGAGAGAGAGAGAGAGAGAGGGGAGGGGGGAGGTGCGCGGTGTGGGGGCGGGGAGGAAAGAAATTTACCCTGAATAAATGCATCCGCATAATGGAAGATGAACGCCAATTGGATAAGAACAAGATCGAATTGTTCAGAAGAATCTTCCACAGAGATTTTACTTGAAAATTTTCCCAAGAAAGTTGTGGAACTGGTCTCGAAGATCGGTGAACTTGCAGTTTTTTTGCACCAACATCAAGCGATCACTATGGAAATCAAGTTCTTAGATACCTATCAGAAGGTGCTGGATCAGTTTCCGAGCTCAGCCTCGACGGCGACGGTAGTAGGAAAGAGAAGAAGTTGCGCACGGCGAGGAAAATGCCCTTGTGAATCCTTCTTCTTGGCGCTCCGTCGCCGGTGAATCCTCCGTTCGTCTCGGTGTAGACGAGTGGGAGTTCTGGATCCCCTGCTCTCCTGCCGCCGCCTGCAAGGCTCGCCGCTGCAAACCCACCGCCCGGAAGCCTCCACATTGTCAGTCCGGCAGTCTCTTCGTCGTCACCGGAGATCGCTGGAGGCTCCGCGTCCTTTCCCCCCTTCTTTGGCCGGCACTTGGCGGTGGCAAACGAGGCACGAGTTCCGCATTGAAAGCCAGGGGAAAATGCAATCTTGATGGTAGATGGGCTCGCAGGGCTGCTCCCGGGCCTCAGCCCCGAGCTTGAAGGGGTCCATGCAGATGGCGCAATGGCAATCTTGGCCAATGTGGTCGTCCGTGATCTCTATCGTAGGCATCGACTCTATTGCGGCCTTCGCCGGCGGATGCTCCCATCGCCGCTCGCGAGCCGTGCCGTTGATCTCGACCTGAGCAAGTTGCTGGAGGACGTGGTCAAAGCCAGATCCCATCAAGTGGCAAAAGGCGAAAAGCCAGATCCAATCAAGTTGCTGGAGGAGGTGGTCAAATCGCCGGCGTCGCCGCCCGTGAAGGAAGCATCAAATCGCCGATGAAGAACGAAAATGACTCAACCTTTATCTCGGAATCGGAAAAAAAATGGAACAAAGCCCCCAAATTTCCGACCGGAATCTTCCAAGATGGAGGCGGAGCTGGAGATGGATTGGGTGGAGGGATTTGGCCTTTGGAGAGGGTAAGACAGCGGGATTGGGGCTTCTTGACGGGAGCTTAAAAAAGTATCAATGGCGGATCCCCGTGAATCGTCCACGTGGCAAGGATTTATTAGATGAAATGATCTAAGGCCGTCAAGTTGACTTGTCATTATAGTCAAACCCATCGAAGTCAATACAATGGAACCGCTGTAACCTGTGGGCCCCCATTGATAACCCAATACATTTTTTGCCAAAAATGACACATAAAAGTCAAAACTAAAGTATCAGATAGGTCCTCCAAGTTATTCAAATTTGAATCTCAACATATGATATTTTTATTATTATTCAAATTGCATAGTCAAAACTTTGACTGACTGATGTAAATGTGCGATTAAAAGGTGTGTTTTTAATGAAGTTCTAAGTCCTACAACATGATTGACCGAAGTCAAGGACTAAGTCAATGAAATCAAAGTAGGATCATGTGGTAAAAATAATAATTTATTCATCCATAATATCCCGTTAATTTATTTTTAGATGAGGAGATAAATTATAGATCATTATTAATCATTAGTATAAATGATCAAAATAAAAAAAAAAATATATATATATATGTTCGGAACCTCGAACATGTCAAATTTTAATCCAAAATCTTATATAACAATATCTCATGTTCTAATCGTTGATCAATTTTTTCTTACTAACCTTTTTTTCTTGATTTAATACACAAATATTAAGATAGCCAATATATTTGCAAAAAAATACTCAATAATTTAAGGTGCAGATTGCATAATATTTTCATAATTCAAGCTCCGATTTACACTGCCGCCGATCATCGTACCACGACATGCAACTCAACCCGACGAGCACCTCCACGACGGCTGCCTCCGCCTTGTTGACGTCGGCGTAGTGTAGCGTCTGCAGCAGCAGTACCCGTGGCCGCGTGCAGAACCTCTGCTCCCGGTCCATGTTGCGCTCCTCCTGCCACCGCACCGTCTCGCGCGCCACCGGCACCAGCCACGCCAGGATCGCAGCCACCGGCTCCCTCCAGCCCTTCGCCAGAGATTCGTCCACCTCTGACAGCCGGATCCCCTCCCTCCTCCAGCACTCCCTCAGCTTCGCCCTCACAGCCGCGCGCATCCCTGACGGCAGCATCTCGTACAATTCCTCTCTCGCCGCCGCCACCGGCTCCTCCTCCACAGCCGCTTCCTCCACTCTGTTTCGTTCTTGAAACAACTTCTCGGCAGCCAAGATAACGTTGGCGTACCGCAACGCCAGCCCCGACCCGCCGACGGTGGTCGGGGACTCTTTGAGGAATTTCCTCAAACGATCGAAGGGCGTTTCTTGCGCGCCGATTTCCATCGGCGTTCTCATGATCGGAGCAGAGTTACGAAGGAAAGGCACGTGCTGCGGCACCACCCGCCGCTCCAGCGGCCCTGACGAGTGCTTCCCGAGGAAACTGGGCTGGAATTGCCTGGAATTGGTCAGATCACCGCCCGGCAAACCGAGGACGTAGACGCCGAAGACAGCACAGATTCTGGAGAAGACAGTGACGACGGTTCGGACCATGAGCTCCACAGCCTTGTCGAAGGACTTGTTCCACAAAGATTCCTCCTTTAGCCGGCGAACCCTGTGTTCCTGCGACCGGAGCTGGAAGCGAACCGGGTCGGGCGCCGACGGCGGTTTCTGGACCGGTATCGGACCGCTGTGCCGGCGCCACTTCTGCTGCTCCTGCTGCTGGGCGCGCTTCTCCGCCGCCTCCAGCTCATTAAGCACCTCCATCTCCGCGTACAGCCTTGACGTCGCCGCCACGTACCGCTCCATCTTCCTCACCCGCCTCTCCGCGCGCTTGGCGGTGGAGCCGAGGCCGAGGCGGTCGAGGTCCGCGGCGGCGCGGGCGTCGATGAGAAAGGAGTACACTCCGCCGGCCTTGAGGTCGGCGTAGAGGTGGTCGAAGGCGCGGAGCAGAGGGTCGCGGCACCTGGGGGCGAGGCGGGATACAGCGGCCGCGGCCGCGTCGAGGTCGCCCACCAGCTCGGCGCCGGCGACGCGGAGGAGAAAAACCTGATCTTTCGAGGTCAAGTAGGCGACGCCAGGGGCGCGCATGCCGGCGCGGAGGCGGCGGACTTCCTCCTCGGCGAGGGAGCGGTGGAGGGAGACGAGGCGAGACATGGCGGCGGCGGCCTCGAAGGCGAGGATCCCGACGGCCGGACGCTGCGGGCAGCGCGCTCGGAGATCGGCGAGCAACTTGGTGACGCCCATGTGCTTCCCGGCGAATCGAAGCTGCGTTGGAAAGGCTTGGATTCGAGCTGTGGCGGGTGGTGGAGGAGAAAGGAAGGGGTATAAGAGGGGCCGGATGACATGGCCGCCATGTCCATTTACGGGAGCTCCTTTCTATACGTCTGTCGGGCGGCGGACGCGTTGCGACATTTCAGACGAATCCAACGGACGAAACACAAAGGTTTTTTTCCTTTTCCCTCCCCTATTTACCTATTTTCTCAGATCGCTCCTCATTGTAATGTAAAATTAAGGCCTTTTTTCTAAACGTAGGTAAATTTCGAGGGCAACTTGAAAGTCTCCGGTTCAGTACTTCAGTCGTCCCAAGAAGTCGTCGCGTTCGACGTGGCCGCTGCGTTCGCCTCTCCATGTTCACACCCCACCCAACAACCCGATTTGAAATAAAGTTCTGCGACGTCATTGGCGGGTACAATACTGCTAAATATTAGACTCTTCGTCAACCCATTAGACTCTTCGTGTAACTTATTTGGAAAATTTTATTGATAAATAAATTATTTTATTTTAGTTAATTCTATATTAATCATTTTAAACTATTGATTGTCTGATCCTGATTTTTTTTTTTTTATCATTTCTATAATTTATAATTCGGATCACGATTAAAATTCGGTTAAAATTTACTGCGCTCCATTTGAATATACTCCAATCCGACTAACCCAATTCAATGTGAACGCTCCATAATTTATCATGCTTGCAAAATATATCAATAGGTAGATAGTCAAAGTCAACGCTTCTAGGTACGTATGTGGTGAGCTTAGTACCACTTTGTGATCGCATCAATTTGAATGCGAAGTGAATTCGAGTTTGACCGCGAGAGGGAAACGCGAAGCCTGTTGGTAATTCCCATCGTTTTAGGTCAACGCTTAAGTGTCTATTCCTCACCAATAAAAAAATTAAAATTGGAAGCCAATATAATTATATTGAAACGTGTTAGTGGGTGGTGCTTGGACCGAGCATGACATAGACCCCTGTCTGACTTAAATTTTCCATATGGATTGGAATCGCGCGCCCGGGTGAACCCAATCGGGTTATAGTTCTATCATGACCTTATATGCTAGGCCGACACCCTCCATGACAACAGGAGCTCATCAAGCCCCAACCTAGCTCCTTTACCCGCACGACCATAGTGGCTCCGAAAACCTAGTTCTTTTACCCGCATGATCATAGTGGCTCCGAGACAATAAGAAACTTTGGTCGAACATGCTATTTCTCACTATAAAAAAATACAACTTTACCGACGGTCTTACTGACGGAAAACAATTTCCGCTGGTAATATTGGAAATCACCAACGGAATTAAAAATTCCGTCGGTATTATTTCCATTACCGACGGAATCTTTAATTCTGTCGGAAATGTGTTTTTTTTTTTAAAAAAAAAATTTGATTCACTGACGGAAAAGAGTTTCCGTCGGTAATTTATTTTTTACCGACGGAATCTAGATTCCGTCGGTAAATCCGACTAAAACACGAACTCTAGCCCTTTGCTTTCTTTCCACGCGCGCGCGGCGGCAGCTTCTTCCTCCTCCCCGATTTCGTCGGTAAGCACTCCTCTCCCTCGTTTTTCGTTTCCTCTCCCTGCTAGGCCTTTGTGGCGGCCGGCGTTGCCTGCCTTCTGTGTCGGCCGCTAGCGACCAGCAAGCCGCGGTGTCAGCGACCTCCTAGTCGTTGTGGCAGCCGCCAGCGGCCTGCTGGCCG
Organism: Zingiber officinale; assembly: GCF_018446385.1. Classification (NCBI taxonomy): domain Eukaryota; kingdom Viridiplantae; phylum Streptophyta; class Magnoliopsida; order Zingiberales; family Zingiberaceae; genus Zingiber; species Zingiber officinale. The sequence continues at coordinate 128,236,676 of NC_055987.1, forward strand.
CTGTGCAGGCTGGCAGCGGCCTCCTGGCCGCTGTGCAGGCCGCTAGCGGCCTCCTGGCCACTGTGTCGACCGCCAACGAAATGTTGGCTATTGTGCTGGCTTGCGCCGGTTGTCTTTCCACTTGTTAATTTTTTGATAATTTTTGTGCTAAATTATTTTATTCTGTAAACAGGTAGCATTTGCTGCTCTTCCCCGGTAGACTTTCACATCTTCAGGTATAATTTAGTTTATTGTATTTTATATTATTTAGCATGGTTTAATTTAGATATATGTTATGTTTGTATATTAATATGTAATATAATATCGTTCTTTTGTTTGTTTTGTGTTTGTACGTTAATCTAAGCTAATTCCTAATTCTTAATTTATTAGTTTTAGGTGAAAATATCTATGAACAAAGCTTGGATGTATAATCGATTAGAAAATGAATTTATTACAGATGATTTTATTGTTGAAGTTGAAGAATTTGTCAACTTTGCTAAAAGTCATCCAGAATATATGAATGGTGCAGAATTAAAGTGTCTGTGCAATCATAAAAAATGTCAAAATAGAGCTTTCCGTGATGAAGATACTGTAAAAATGCATATATGTAGGAATGATTTTGTGCCAAATTACTACAATTGGTACTGTCACAAAGAACTTTATTTGTATGAACCAATTGAGCCTTCCGGTGGTTCATCATCTGACACAACTTTTACTGCGCATGACTCATCAACTTATGATATTGGAATGCAATCAATGGTTCACGATGCAATGAATGTCGTAGTTGATTATTCCAATATAAACGAAAGACCTGCACCTGAATATTAGCAACTATATGAAATGTTAAAAGCTAGTGAAAGAGAAGTGTGGGAAGACATTCCCTCAGGTCATTCGCAATTATCAGGTACTGCAAGGTTATTGAATATGAAAGCAGAACATCATTTTTCATAAAGATGTTACGATGATATTTGTCAATTGATGTCAGAGTTACTTCCTGCTGACAACATAATGACAGATAGTTTTTACAGTACCAAGAAATTGGTTAGAGGTTTAGGTTTTCCTGTAGAGAAGATTGATTGTTGTGTAAACAACTGCATGATATTTTGGCATGAAGATAGCGAACTGAGTCAATGTAAAATCTGTACTCACCCTCGTTATAAAAATGGTACTCGCATACCAGGGAAGAAGAAGAAAAATATTGCTTGGAAAGTGATGTATTATTTTCCTTTAATTGCTAGACTTCAACGTTTGTAAGTTGACTTCTCTAATTTAAAAATTATCCCCCGTTTAATTTGTTGCTTGATATCTCATTTACCTTAAATTTACCTTCTTCTCCAGCTTATATGAACAACAACTATATCTACAAAATTCATCAATGGATGCAGATGTCGTAGCTGAAATGTTAGAGGTTGAATTTGCATTATGGTTTGAAATATATGTAAGTTGGAGATTTTATCAAATATTTAAGTTCATGTGTGTTAAGTAGTGTTCTAATGTCTACTAATTGTGTAGGTTAAAGACCGTAGAATTTCAAATGTGACAGATGATAGGATCATAAATCTTGCATCAGGACCTCTTCGTAAAGTAAAGGTCTACTCTGATTTCTATGTTAATGGCCTCAAATTTCACGTGACAGTACGAGATTCACAGAGATTAACCTATAATTCTGGTGTTTGCGTCAAAGGATCTATGGACAATAATAACACTCATTATGATTACTATGGTAGACTTGAGGAAATCATAGAAGTTGAATATCCTGCATTACCTATTAAGAGGTGTGTGTTATTTAAATGTTCATGGTATGATCCTACCCCAAGAATAGGTACCATAATACATCCAAAGTATAATTTAGTTGAGGTTAATGCAAACAAAAGGTTCAACAAGTTTGAACATTTTATTTTCGGGGTACAAGCAGCACAGGTTTTCTATCTTGAATACCCTACGAAGAGAAGAAGACTCAGTGAATGGTTGTCTGTTTGTCGAATGAAGCCTCGCTCGATTATAGAAATGTCGAATACCACTCAGGCTACTGATGCATTTCAGAATGACGAAGTGGAGAGACATTCAATTGATACACAACTTGAATCAACATCTCAATTACTTGTTGATGTTAATGTTACTTATGAGGAGATAGATGATGGAGATATGTCCAACAGTGAAGATGAATTTGTACTACCAGAGTCTAGCGATGAAGAATTGGAAACTATTAATGTTGATTAAATAGTTGCTAGTTTGATGTCTGAACTGTTATTTTCTATATAATTTTATAATGTGTTGCTAATGTTAATGTTATACATGTGTGTAGATATATTCTTGTATTGTGATGTTAATGTTAATGTTATGCATGTTGTAGATATATTATGTAGATATATTATTACTAGTACATGCATGCTATGGTATTATGCAGATATATTATTATGGCTGAGCAGCAGACAGTAGCACCCTGTGGCTACAAGGTTATTAGAGTTGTCGGAGATACGTATGTAGTTTTGTTATTAGTAATACAAGTTCATTGGTTTCTTCAATACTTTTCATATCTATTTTTTTACTTTACAGATTTGTCCCTGATGGCCACCGGGTAGCCTCTTATATCACTAGTAAGTTTAAAGAGCGAGCATGTGCTTCTGTACTACATGGAGGCATGTAGATCAGGAGATGAAGACATTTTATTACAATGAATTCGTAGTAAGTAAAATTAATATATTTGGTATTCAATAATATATTTAGTCTTTTATATACTAAAATCTATACTTATAATTGCAGAAAAGATATACATGGGAAGATGGTCATGAAGAACAGTTTAAAGCTACATAGAATAGTTATTGTGCTAAACTTTACAGAGATCTCATGTATTATATCAGGAAAAAGGGCACTAGGCCAGCGTATGTTTCAGAGACGACATGGAGTGCATGGACGGCCACCTGGGTTGCAGAAAGATGGCGAGAAAATGCTGAAAAGGCTCGATCTAATAGAAATACAGAGTCAGGTGGCCCGAGCACCAGAATCGCTCGGCATACGTCAGGATCGAAATCTATTGTTGAGCATGCTATGGATTTGGTAATTTAATTTAAAACTATAATTTCTAACAATTTTTTATTTAATTATCACATTAGTATGTATAATTATGTCCCAAATTATTTGTGTATGGAGGATTATGATCTTGTTCGGCATCCCACATGCATGGAGGTGTTTCTGAAGACCCATAAGAAGAAAGATGGGGCATTTGTCGATTCTCGATCTCGGGCCCTACACGTAAGATTATTAACTTTATTACAATTGTTCACGCATTTCTATTTTGATTAACTTTAATAATTGATATCAAATTAAATATTGATCAATATTATAATTTTGAACATAGGAGCAAATGACAGAAAGAGTGACTTAGGCCTCTCAGCCATCATCAGAGGGGGAGGAGTCACAGTCTCTATCCATCGACGCGCTAAATGAAATATATTATGATGTTGTCGGTGGAAGGACAAAAAACTCCACCCTCTATGGCCTTGGCTCTCAGGCCAAAGTGGCATTTGATCGTTTGAGGAGTCCGAGGGGTCGTGCTAGTTCCTCTTCTTCTAGTGAGGTGCAGTCATTAAGACGCGAAAATGAAAAATTGTGCAGTCAACTAAAGTCAATGGATGAGAGGATGACTTCTATGGATCAGTGGAGGGCTGAGCAGGATACTCTCTTTGCCAGTATGCGACAGATCGTGACAAATTTCGCTCGCACCCAAACGCCACATGGTCCTGAGTCACAGGAGACTCAAGACCCATCAGACCGTGGTGATTAGCATGTTTCGAGGTTTGTTCAACTACTATTTAAATCTTTATTTATCATACAAGTTACATGCAAAATATATTTGATTGTTTTATTCTACTCTGCTCATTTCTAAATATTATATTATTATATGTTTCAGGCATCAGGGTATACATATTCAACACAATCATCATCATCCTCATCTTCTTTCTATCTAGGTATTTATTTTTTAAATGTAATATTCATTATACATATATGTAATATTTTGAATTATACATCGATATTAATCTCATCATAATTTATTGTATTTTACTTTTTGTAGGATTTTACATTCGTAGTTATGTTGTTTTGGATTATATGTTATCATAGTATGAATTTCTATATATTTGAGCACGGGAATGCTTTGTCTATATTATGTTTGATTCTATATGTTGTTATATGTATGGAGTGTGTTGTTTCTATATGTTTTTATATATATGCAGTGTTTGTTTCTATATTATGGATTGTGTTATAAGTTTGTTTGTATCTATATATGACTTGTTAGATATGTAAACTGTGATTGTGTTAGTTTATTTGTAAACTATGGTTGTATCTAAGGTTGTATCTGTGATTGTATGGATATATAATTTGTATACATGTTTGAATGGGAAAACAAATAGGGGTTGTCAGTTTTTTTTTATTTTCCTGACGGAATACTGACGGAATCTATATTCCGTCGGTATTTCTATTCGGAAAATATCAACGGAAATTCCATTTCCGTCGGTATTTTACGGTACGATTTTTCCAGTGGTATTTTACGATACAGGTTTTTCCAGTCCCCTGTTCCGACGGAAGTTATATTTCCGTCGGAAAACTTGGCGCCAGCTGTCTAACGGTGTTTACCGACAGAAATATATTTCCGTCTGTAAGTTACCGACGGAAATATGATTTCCGTTGGGAAAATAGGTTCCGGCGCATATTCTCGCAACAGATTGATTTCCGTCAGAAATATGTCGGTAAGGCTCTTTAGCAACAGAATGCCGACGGATATTTTCGTCGATAATCCTGAAAATTTTTGTAGTATCTAACCTCAATCTCTAATCATCCCAGACATGAAATCGACCTGACAAGTTTGTCTATCTCAAAAGTAACATCAAGTTAACGACCAGACACCACCATGAATATAGACTAACGACTATCGCCCTTATAACAACAATCTGCTGGTGTGGCTGGCCATCGAACGATGCTTCCCTCATTCGGTCATCCACATGGCCCACCTAGGGCTTGAGTGACAGCTTATGTGGACTCGTTATCTCTGCGGTGCGGTTGTATAAGGTTATGTAAAGGTTAGTAATGATATATATGACTTTCTTTCATTCATACAAGGGCAATTCTCTTGGCCTTCTTCAAACCCTTTCGCTCTCTCTCACACTCATGCAAACCTCACACTTTAGCCCATAGTTGACTTGATCATCGTATATGAGGTCATGCCGACAATGTCAACCCTCGACTGACTAGCTTTCATTTATAAGACACCAAAAGCAAACACACCAAAAAACCTATCTCATCACAACTTTGGACAAAGAAACAAAGGAGGAGCAAGAAAACTTAGAAAACAAAGTTTGCTCCACTTGGCTCTGACCCTGAACATCTCAATTTATGTCAAGTCAACTCGAGTTTAGTCTCCACTAATAAATTATGATTAATTAATTAAATTAAGAATATAAAAAACTAATAATTAAAAAACTAATAGTTTACTTTGTTAATTTTTTATTTATTTTATGGTTGACTTTTGATTTTACTTTCTATTATAGTCAAAAGATGATAAATTTTGTCAAGGCACATGATTTAGCGTATGTATAATTATACTAAGAATAATAAAGGGATGCCGCGTAGTTTGGTAAAGGTCAACATGCTCGTGGAGGTGGTGGTCAAAGTTAACAAGAGTTCACCCTGACTTGGTGCAACCCTGACTCAGCGTCAAGTTTGACTCCATGCCAATTTCAATTTCGGATCACCCCGACTAACTAGAGTGGCACCTCCAATGGCTGACAACCAAGGTGATAAGCTAAAGCATGTGAAACACCGTCATTTAGTCGGGAAGAGGTGGGCAACATAATCATTTATGTCAGAAAATGTGAATATCGCGAGCGTGTATCTCAGAACAAGTGGAGCATAGTTACAACACTATAAAAGGTAGCTCGATCTAACAGACATAGGTATGTGCATATGCATCCAAATCTTCATAAACCTTAGATTTCTTCTTTTTCGCCTTTCCTGTCGAAAACTAACTTGAGTGTTAGTATTCTTACGATGAAAAACCCCTCGACCATTATTTTAACTCTCCATTTCTAATGCTCCTGCCTTGAGCTCCAGTGAATCTCTTTGCAAGTCCTCATTGTGCCAAGATGAACGGCGATAAAATCAACATCCACGCCAATCTACCGCCGGTGGTTCAGTCGTCGACTATCTCAAATAAGTTCATAGAATATAATCAATGGTTTTGACAATCATATGAGATTAGATTGACTGATTCAATCGATCGTATAATTGGTCAAGTTGATTTAGATGCGTAATTAATGGTCCTTATGAAAATTCAAGAACTAGTGGCCCCCCTTGATTCAAAGTGTTCCTTCAGCTAGAAAAGTGATCAATTGTTGGTTGGAAGGGGTCGAGATAGCCTTTGGTGTTATCGGAAAAGTAAACGACGATTAATACATGATAAAGGACCATTTGAAGGGAACCTTTGCGACAATTCGGTGCAATGGAATTTAACTTGAGCCGTATAACATTTGTGTGACTAAAATCATCTTGACGAATTTTAAAATGAGAGAGTCAACCTTCAACTTGCAGAGTCAACCTTCAACTTGTTTAAGCATGAGCTTATAAGTTTTGGACTATATTTAAGGATGAGTACAAATTTGATCAAATTAAATTAATATCGAATTGAATTAAAAGAATGTAAAATTTTAATTTGGTTAATTCGGGTTTCATTTTTTTTAAAAAAAAATTGGTTCAATTTTTTTAAAATTTGGTTCAATTTTCGATTAATTCAATTAGATTTTAGTTTTAAATTTTATAATTTAGTTAAACCGAATAAGAATATTAATTAAATGATTTATATTTAAAAATATAATTAATTAAATAAAATATTAGTTTTTTATGAATAAGGTTTTAAAATTTTAAATTAATTCGGTCGAAAATAGAATTCATTGATATTTCATCAATACAATTAATTCGGGTTTTTAAGAAAATTCGATCAATTTAATTAATTTAAAATTTTTTTTATTTATTTAATCTTCGATCTATCCGATTCCATCAATTAGATTTTAACCGAAAACCCTATAAATATAGATAAAGTCCAACAATAATAATAAATATGTTAAAAAATAGTTTAACGAAAGAAATTATTTCAATTATTTGTTTATATTTTTTTAGATTTTAAAAATATGTTAAAAGTCAATTGTCTTGTTTTTTATATTTCTTTTTGATAATTCTGACGGACGATGAGGACTAAAATCATTTTAAATTTGTTTGAGCATGAGCTCTTAAGTTTTGGATTATAGTCCTATCAAACCTAATAATCATAAAAATATATTTTAAAAATAGTTTAATGAAATAAAAATATTTTCTCTTATTTATCTCTATTTTGTTATTTTTTTTTAGATTTTAAAATATTTTATATATTTTTTTAAATGTCCAAGTTAGTCTGGATCGAACTTGACACAATTGAGGTACATGTTGAATATATGTGAATGTAAAAAAAATAGAAGAGGGAAGAAGTTTTATTATGAATGAGACTTTAGTCTCATATTGAGAGTTTCAAAGTATATTGATTAATTTATATTGATTCATATACATTAATGATGTGAACAAATGTATGGAAGAGACTCTCTCTCTCTGCCCAGTCGACAAATATTTTGCCAAATGGATTCTTTTTATTTGTTGCTCAGGAAGGTAATGGAAGCATTAATCATTATAATGGTCGATCATTGATGATCGTCGGCTATCATTAATCCTTGGACATTGAATCGTCATTATACCCACGATAGCAGTTGGCAGGGGCGGATCCAGTGGGGGGGCGGCATCGGCGGTCGCCCCCCCTTGCCGGTAATGAAACCCCTAGTATTATGGGGCTCTACCGGTGGAGATGGAGGATACCGCCCCTTGTTTTTCATGATCGCCCCTCCATATTTGAACTCCTGGATTCGCCACTGGCAGTTGGGTACCTTTTAGTTCGCCTTTACCACCAATATTTGATGTGAATCAGTGTTAACCGTTGTATCATGGGAAACAGACAACCTAAAAAAAATATCGAAGCACAGCCGGAAGTGGGGTAAATCTGTTTCAAGAAATTTGTGTCTATTGTAGGCCTTGGTCCACTTCGCCTGCTCGACCGCTTCGTCTGATCGGTCACTTCTCCCACTGTGCCACTTCGTCCGCTCTTTCATTCTGCCTGCTCAACCACTCTACGAGCTTAGGCCGCTCTGCCTTTAGGCTACCTTGCCTTCTACTGTAAGGTTGCTGTATCTTTACCCCGCCCTACCTTCTACTGTAAGGCTGCTCTGCTCGATCAACCCCTCTGCGACTCGGTCGATTTGTCGCTCAGTCGATATGTCCGCTCGGTCGCTCTGCCACTAGGCTACTCTACCTCAGCTTAATATGCCCTCTCGACCGTACTATCTAGTCGGCTGCTCTGATCGGTTGGTTACTCGGTCTGATATGCGACTCGTCTTGCTCGCTGGCTACTCTATGCCCACTCGCTTGATTAGCCACTCTGTAGACTATCATTAATCCTTGGCAGGCCTCGGTCCACTTTGCCCACTCGGGGGCCGCTCTACCTTCTACTATAAGGTTGCTCTGCCCAGTCAACCAATATTTTGTCAAATGAATTCTTTTTATTTGCTGCTCAGGAAGGTAATGGAAGCATTAACCATTATAATGGTCTATCATTGATGGTCGTCGGCTATCATTAATCCTTGGACATTGAATGACCATTATATCCACGATAGCAGTCGGGTACCTCTTAGTTTGCCTTTACCACCAATATTTGGTGTGAATCATTGTTAACCGTTGTATCATGAGAAACAGACAACCTAAAAAAATATCGAAGCACAGCCGGAAGTGGGGTAAATCTGTTTCAAGAAATTTGTGTCTATTGTAGGCCTTGGTCCACTTCGCCTGCTCGACCGCTTCGTCCGATCGGTCACTTCTCCCACTCTGCCGCTTCGTCCGCTCGGTCATTCTGCCTGCTCAACCACTCTACGGTAGGGGTGAGCAAAAATTCGGAAAAACCGAATTAACCGACCCGAACCAACCGAATTTAGAAATTCGATTCGGTTAATTCGGTTTTCATTTTTTTTTTAAAATTCGGTTCGGTTTTAGATTAATTCGGTTCGGTTTCGATTTTGAATTTTGTAATTCGGTTAAACCGAATAAGAATATTATTTTAATTAAATTTTATTTTAAAATATAATTAATTAAATAAAATCTTTATTTTTAAAGGTAAAACCGAATAGAGTTTTAAAATTCGGTTAATTCGGTCAATTCGGTTGAAAACTGAATTAACCGATATTTTATCGGTTCGGTCGGTTCGATTTCATAGGGAAATTCGGTCGGTTCGGTTGGTTGAAAAGAAATTCGGTTTATTCGGTTTTCGATTTATTCGGTTCGGTCGGTTCGGTTTTAACCGAATGCTCACCCCTACTCTACGGGCTTAGGCTGCTCTGCCTTTAGGCTGCCTTGCCTTCTACTGTAAGGTTGCTGTATCTTTACGCCGCCCTACCTTCTACTGTAAGGCTGCTCTGCTCGATCAGCCCCTCTGCGACTCGATCGATTTGTCGCTCAGTCGATATGTCCGCTCGGTCGCTCTGCCACTAGGCTACTCTGCCTTAGCTTAATCTGCCCTCTCGACCGTACTATCTAGTCGGCTGCTCTGATCGGTCGGTTACTCGGTCTGATATGCGACTCGTCTTGCTCGCTCGGCTACTTTATGCCCACTCGCTTGATTAGCCACTTTGTTGTACTGCCCGCTCAAAAGCTGCACCCGATCGATGATTCTGCTCCACTCGTCTACTAAGACTCGACGTTCGAGAGTCTCCACCGCTCTGCCCGCTCGGTAGCTCTGCCCGCTCGGGCGATCTGCCCGCTCAGGCACTCTGGGTGCTCGGGCGACCTGCCCACTTGGTCGCTCTGCCAGCTCTGTCATATGGCTGCTTTGCCTCACGGCTCGTTTTGCCCTCTCGGGCGATCCGTCCGCTTGGTCGCTCAGCCCGCTCAGCTACCGTGTTGTCTGCACCCAGCACTTGGTAAAAACTAATTTCGCTGGTAGCTTGAAATTATCTGCTTAACTAATCTTTATAAATAAATTAAATTAAATTAATGTAATTTAAATTCGATTAATTTTTCAAAATCTCCGATGCTCAAAATTTCTGGTAGATTGTCCGATAGCATGTACCCCTGCCAAGTGGCTAATGACGAATCATAGGCCATGCCCAACATGGGTCGAGTTACCACATTATGAAAGTGATTCGATAGAGCCTAGATCATGCCCAACTTAGTCATCCTATTTCGATGTATGTGATGTTACTATGGGTACTCTTGGTTATACATCGAATATGGATAATGTGACATACTAAATATTATCCATGATAAATTATGTTATATTTAATATGTAATCATGCTAATCAAACACATATTTTGTCATATTAACTCTTCTATAATCTTGCAATATTAATAGAACAATAAAAAAAATTAAGTAACTCCAAAATAATAAAAATTCTTAAGGAAAATAAAAAATAAGTGCCCTTATTAACATTTCTATTAAAAGCGCATCTTCTTTTTTTTTTTCAATATTATTTTAATATTATTATAGCAGTTATAATAGATTCATTATAAATATACTTAATGTTTTTATTTTTATTTAATTATTAATAATATATATAATAATATTATATCAAAAAATAATTTTATAAATTTCAATAAAATCATTTTAAATTGATAAACAGCTATTAAATTAATCTGATTTATTTTAATATTTTATACCAATTATGACAATGACTATAAATATATTGTAACAATAAATATATATTAAATTACAATTTATTCATTTTATAAAAAAACCTTTTTTATATAAAACCCCAGACTTGTTTTTATAATCTTATTTTTTATCATACAATTATTTCACCAAACCAACTTTAAAAACTGTCAAAATTCTTTATTAGTGAGTGAGTCATCTTCCTTGAGTCAAATTTAATTCATTTTTTTACATAAAACCCCAAACTTTTTGCTCCACGTGTTCAATAAAAAATCCACTAAAGCATAATCCGTCTGGAATTGTCGGCCATGAGAATATTCTCGACTTTAAACTTTAAATTTTCATAATAATCTTCAAATTTTCAAATAGCCTATGAGAATATTCTTATTCTTTAGGCGTGTTTTTGTAATTTTATATATCTAAGAGCATTGTTTTCTAAAAAGGATGAAACTCAAATGACATGAAATGATATTTGCTACGTTCTTGAGGTCTTAAAATTTACAAAAATTGCAGTTTTCCTTTTGAAAGATTGATCGCCGCGACAGGACTTAGACTAAAGGATTTGGAGGGCGTGGTCGGAGTTGCACGGGCGGCGTCAGTAGCCGGGGATGCGGTCGGTGCACTGAAACAGAGGAGGCTCCACGCTGAGCGGCGACCGGACGCAGCTCCGGCACGAGGCGTGGCACCGCCGCACCAGGTCGTGGCACTGGCACTCCGGCAGGTCGGAATTGATGGAGCAGCCGCCGCATCGGTCGCAACACGGCCACGTCCGCCGGACTCTGATGGTCTTATCCGCCGCCACTGCAGTCGCCGCCGCCGCCACCGCCCCTGTTTCGTGCCCTGATGAAATAGAAGCTTGGCGAATAGTGGTTAATTGGGAGACGCGACGCTGACCTTCGAGCTCCGAGATGGCGGTGTTGGGTGCGGCGGCGGTGGTGAAGAGGACAGCCGCAGGAGCCGCCGCCGACGCGAGGGCCAGGACGAGAACCAAGAGATCGTGCTTCATTTCTTCTTTTCGGTTCGTTGGAGGCTCTCAGTGGCCTGCTCATGATTTAGACACAAATTTAGGGGGTGAAAGTGAATAAAAATGCACCTTGACCCTTAAACTTTTAATAAATTGTATTCACATCTCCAAAGCTTTACGAAATTAGGACAAAGCCATGAACCAAGTTGAAGCAAATGGGTAAATTATAATTTGTGAACTTATACAGAGCAAAAGAAATTATACATTATTGGGGGTGCGGTAGGTGAATTTATGGGAATTCTCCACCCAAATTATACAAAGCCATGGAATTTAACTACATTTACACCCAAGTTTAACATGACGTGGCGTCCTTATCCACCGACAGTGTGGAGGAAAGAGAAAAAGACATATTCGACAGCGCGGCGCCTCGAGTTTGAAGTCAAGTCAATCAAAAGGAGTGGGGGCCCACCAAATAAGTATAATAATAATTATTATTATTGTTATTATTTAAATTAAAGTACGAGCCCAAATAATTACTGATAATAAAATTAAAAGAGCGTCCTAATTTCATTTTATTTTTAGTTTTTTTACCATCGTCATATGAGATTTCAACTTGTTTTATTTTTATCCTAACAGCGTCAGCCGTATTACATTCGAAATAGGTCGGATATATTACATTACGAGGACATTTGTGAATATTATCATCTTATAAAAAAAAACCGATAGGTCCATCATATATTATATTAATCTAATTATTTCCTCATATTATTTTAACATTAACATTCATTATTACATAATTCATATATATATATATATATATATATATACAATGGTGATATCCTGCGGGACTTCATTTCCGCGCTTGTGCGCGACTGCAGAAAATGAAAGTCGACGTGGCTTATTTTATTTCCTTCTTTTCCTTAGCCATTACGTGACTTTATTTGATGTTTCTTTTATTTGACTTATACAATGCTTTGCTTTTTCACAGAACGTCGCGCACAACTCTCTTCGGCAAGGAAGCTCGACGAAGCTAGGGCACGCCGTCCTCGCCGTGAAGCTGTTCTCTCGGCCGCGAAGCTTCGCCGCGAAGCTGTTCTCTCGCCCGCAAAGCTTCGTAGCGAAGCTAGGGTAGCGAGGCGACGCTCTCTGTGCTCATCAACTCTCACAGCGACGAAGCGAAGCTCTACATTCTCGCCCCGACGCTCGCCGCATCCTCTCACAGCGAAGCTTTCCCTCCCTGTGTGGTGTCCTCTTCCCTCGACGGTGAAGCTTCGTAGCGAAGCTAGGGTAGCGAGGCGACTGCAGCAAAGTTTCTCCTTCATTGTTCCGGCTCACCGTCATTTCCTCTCCAGGCATATAGGGTTTTCTATCGACTTCTAGCCCTAGTTTCGCCCCTCTATGTGAGACTCCTATACCTCATTTCTATTTGCAATTCATTTTTCTTGACATGTATCTAAAGGATCACACTGTTTCAATTTTCATGCGACTTTAGAAGATCCATTTTTCTTACCCATTCCTAAATGAAATGATACAAAGCTTAATATTAAAATTTATGTTTTTGTTTAGCAACTTGACAGCTAATCACCATGGCAGATAATTAATAGTAAGATTCAAGATGAGTTTGGGCAATCCGGTGGTTAACAACTGATTTTGGTTAACGATTCAATTGAGATTTTTAGCTACTTATAATTGAGGAAATGTGCAATTTTATAATATTTCTTTTTCTTTACTAAGAGTCCTTACATCAATTTATATTCGTTATATAAAAAGTCACATATGCTTTTCTAGCAACTGATTGTGTTTTTTTTTTGTCTTATTGTTATCTTTGTGTTTTTGTTCGGGTTGCATGCATGAGCTTGAAGTATCACTCTTACAATATTTTTTCTGGCTATTTGATAATGATATGCAGAATTTCATTTCATCTACATATGAAATTTCTTAGCAATGGGTGAAAATCATAGTGAAGATCAGCTATACATTCCTCAAGTTGCAGATGATCGAAAGCCAAAAAATGGGATGGAATTCTCATCAATAGATGAGGCTTTTTTATTCTATAACCAATATGCACGCGAATCCGGATTTAGTGCCAGGATAAATAGTAGCAAGAAAAATAAGATAACAAATGAGGTTGTGTGGAAAACATTTGTATGCTTTAAAGAAGGTCATACGGATGATCAACGGAATAAACAAGCAAAGGGTGATCAACGGACAAGGGAAAGAACACGTGGTGAAGTTAGAACTGGTTGTAAGTCAAAGATTTCACTTGTCAAGAAACAAACTAGATCTGCATGGGTTGTCACTAATTTCACAGAAGGTCATAATCATCCACTTTCGACTCCTTTAAAGGTGCATTTGCTACGCTCACATCGTACTGTTTCAGCAGCAAAAAAAGCATTGACTCAACGGTTTTCAGAAGCCAATGTGCCAACTTGCCAACAAATGCGATTATTAGAGATAAAATATGGAGGGCCCGAGCAAGTAGGATGTACAGAAAGAGATATTAGAAATTTTGAGAAAGAGCTAAGGGATGAACAAAAAGGTATCGATGCTGAAACACTAATCGAGCTATTTGCATCTGAGAAAGAGAAAAATCCAGCTTTTTTCTTTGAATACCAGACTGATTCAGATAACAGATTCAGTAGATGTTTTTGGGCTGATCATGTATCAAGAACGACATATAGTGTATTCAGTGATGTGGTTGTATTTGATACAACATATAACACCAACAAATATGGGTTGATTTTTGCACCATTTGTAGGAGTGAATCATCATCACCAGACAATTATTTTTGGTTGTGGCTTTATAAGTGATGAGAAGACTGAATCTTTTGTATGGCTGTTTAACAAGTTCATAGAATCCATGCCTAAAGGTGCACCAAATGTGATTATCACTGATCAGGATCCTGCTATGACAAAAGCCATTGCCCAAGTTTTCCCTCAAACAGTGCACCGATATTGTCTGTGGCACATACTGAACAAATTTCCAGAAAAATTGCATCCTTTGACTTTTCGTGACTACTATCAAAGTATAAATAATGTTATTAGAAATTCTACAACGCCTGATGAATTTGAGAATTCATGGGAAGAGGTTATCAAGTGTGCTAATTTAGAGAAAAATGATTGGTTATCTTTGATGTATCAATTGCGACATAAGTGGGTGCCAGCTTATTTTAGTCATGTATTTTGTGCTGGAATGTCAAGTAGTCAGAGATCTGAAGGCTCTCATGCTTTTTTCAAGAGATATGTCTCAAATAAAAACTCATTGATGGACTTTATCACCCGTTTCAATAGGGCACTGAGACACCAAAGACACAATGAATTAGTTGCAGATCATATTGATATGAATGAGCATCCTAGGATTAAGACAAATTGGCCAATGGAATCTCAAATGGTTAAGTTGTATACAAAAAAAAATGGGTGGAGTTTCAAAGTGAAATGAGTGAGAGTCATGGTTATTATGTGCAACAAGTATTTATAGGACTTGACTCAGTTGTTTATCATGTGATGAATTTTCAAAGTTGTTCTTCCTCCAAACCAAGGGTTCTCACGCATGATAAACAGAGGGATAACATATCCTGTAGCTGTAGGAAATTTGAGTTTGATGGCATTCCATGCAGGCATATGTTAGCTTTTTTTCGTATCAACCAGGTGTTTCATTTGCCTGATAAGTATATACTCAAACGATGGACACGAGATGCAAAGGTTGGAGCAATATATGCTTTGGGGGTGCAAAGTTTTATTGATGATCCAGATAGGGTTTTGATGTCAAGGCACTCAAGGTTATCTTATAAAGCTTCAGTATTAATTGATGATGCATCTTTGACAGATGAGGGGACAAACTTCTTGGATGAGCAATTAGATTGTATTTACAATAAAATTCAAGAGATGAATATTAGTAAAACATGTGACAATAGAGGTCAAAGGAAGAAATCTATGGATGAGTCCCCTAATATTATTGATCCTTCTTTAGTAAGAACAAAGGGATGTGGGAAGAGATTGAAATCATCAAAGGAGAAGTCAACCTCAAAGTCCCGGTTATGTCGTGGATGTGGGCATCGAGGTGTGTCACATGACAAGCGCAATTGCCCCATTTTACAACAAGGGTATGTGTCGATTAATTCTCCATCTGTATAATAATTTTATTTGCAAATCATCTTTTATTAAATATATATATTTGACATGGTGTTGATTGTCAGATCAACTTTGGATAATTATCATAACAGCGATGATGACACATATGAAGAAGAATTGGCATCTATAGCAGGCAAGTACTATTAAAGTTTAATTTAAAGTTAGTGGTTGATTGATTGAGATATTAAAATTAATAATTGTCTTTATTATTGTAGGTTCTAACAATATTCGTTAGCAAATAAGAAAGCAGGTAGGCATCATTCTACAATTGGTACAATTGGTTTGTCCATGATGTTTTTTACAAGGATTAAATATTTGGCATTATTTAGATTTGGCATAATTAATTGTTGATTGATTGATGCAGAAACCGAAACAAGCTTCAGTTGGTGATGCAGAAATAGAAACATTTGAGCGGGCTGTTTTGAACTCTTTACTTATTTCTTATTTTCGTATCTATTTAAACAAGCAATTGATACTTTTCACCTTTGATTAGACTATTTTGAACTCTTTAAGCATTTCTGTCTTTAAGCATTTCTGTATGGAAAGTGGATGTTGGTATTTAAATTTGTCAATGTAAATTTCATCAAAAATTGCTCCAATTGTTGTCAGTCTTTGCAAATTTATTTTGAGACTAGTAGATTAATAGCAACAGGTAACTCTATCTGTACCCTGCGGGACTTAGAGAATGCGCTGTGCAGACTGCTGTGATGGCAGGTATGAATTACATTAATTAAAAGTTTTTGAAATCTATAGCAGTTGAATTTGTTATCTGTTGCTTTGTTATGCAGACTGCTGTGCTGGCAGGTATGCTGTGCAGACTGCATATCTGTTGCTTTGTTATGCTTCTTCACTATCATTTGAGGTGATCCAAAGGCTGCCAATTTTTCCCTCGCCTCACAGTCATCCAAGTCAATTGAAGATGCTGGTAAATTCATTTTTCTCTCCTATTATTTCCATCCAAGTGGACACGGTTCAATTATTTTTGCCTCGCCTCACTGCCATCCAAGTCATTAGAATCATTATATACTTGTCCAATGCTTTCATCATTTTCACACTTCTTTTCTTGTTTCTCTGTATTCTTGTAGCATTACTATGAATGCGCTGTGTGCGATCTAGGAGGCAATTTGCTTTGTTGTGATAGTTGTCCTCAAACTTATTACCTTGAATGTCTCAGCCCACCTCTTAAGGTAATTCAAATTTCTTTTATTCTTCATTTGCTTGATTATGATGTCTTTGCTGGATGCTGATTCTCATTTCTCTGTCTTCCCCGTTTCTTCAAGTGTGCTGATTTTCATTTGCTTCATTTTGCTATAATTGGCGTTTAGCATAAGGTGGCAACTTATCTTTTATCATTCTATTTTAGTTATTCCTATATAAAGCTTTGTTCTAGTAGGTTATGAGCTAATCAATTTATTATACAGATGTCATCTGAGCAAGCAAGCCTGTTTTCACAAGATTTGGATGAACAATGCACACAATCGAAATTAATGTTAATTTGTTTTATGGAATTTTATTTCTGGCAGACAGATCAAGCTTCAGTTTTGATGGAAACCATAACTTACATCAGGATTTTACAGGAGCAAGTGCAGGTAAGAACTGCAAATATCATAATATTGCAAAGCCTAATTTTGTGTAAAATAATAATAATAATAATAAATATTTGTGAATATTTTTTTTCATTTATTTTTATTGTCTGCCATGACAATGCAGCTGCTGAGTGATCCATACTTGAGGTTGAGTGCCATCAAGGTATAGATAGAACAATCAAATTGTCAATAAGAAACCGTTTTATTTTTGTAAAAAAAATAATAATAGTTTATGTGTTTTTAGGAGCAGGATAGTTCGTGGGACGGAAAGATGGAGACGACGGTGGAGTCAGAGGTGTATAAGCTGAGGAGCAAAGGGCTTTGCTTGGTTCCTGTTTCCTCCATCCCTCAACTCGAGAGTGAGCCGAATAGACCGGAATTTTGGATGTCGGCATTTCACAGCTGCTTGTTTTGATAATAGCTCGAAGATGTATCTTCTCGTATAACCTTGTGATTATAGTCGTAGACAAAGAGAGGGTAGCTAGAAGTACTATCTAGAGTGACTGAGCATAAGGCGTTTGTAAGTGTCGTCTTTGAAGTCCACAGTTGAATTCAAAGTTCTAGTATGTAGATGAGAGATAGGGACAGGGAATTTACGATGGCAATTGAAGTGTAAGGGATGAGAATTTGCAATAAAGCATTGGATGTGTTGGAGTGTATACTGAAAGCCTAAGCTTTGTAAACATTCATAATGAATAAAGAATCACATTTGGTCAAATTTTCTACATTTAGTTGTAGTTGTTCAATTAATTTATATTGTAGATAATATAGTATGTGGTGTCACATACAGAAGATGATATTATCAGTACCTTATAAATTATAAACAGTAGCTCACGACCAAAATGGAAAGGAACAAACCATTAGAAGGTCGTAGTGTAATTAGGTATCCGTTTATCTTGACTGTATAATTACACTAGTACACTTAGTGTGTATTGAGTAGGACCATTTGAGGTCGTTTCTTTTATACTGACTTTATAAAGAAACAAAGACCTCGGTTATTATGGAAGTGTGTGCTCTTAATCCTGATATAATAACAAACACATATATTTGATATTTATTTCTTTAATTTATCAATGGGTGAGGTTTAGTTCGATGAATCAATAAGCCCGATAAGTTGGGAAATGATATCACTTATAGTGTGTGTTGTTGATTATAGAAGGAAACTGTGTCCTAGAGATACTAGGTTGATAATGTCCCCAAGAGGAGCTCATAAGGATTGTCATGCTAAACCCTGCAGGTGGACTTAGTCCGACATGACAATAAGGTTGAGTGGTACTACTCTTGGACTTAGATATTAATTAAATGAGTTGTCAGTAACTCACTTAATTAGTGGACATTCGATATCTTAAACACAGGGAGACTAACACACTCATAATAAGAAGGAGCCCAAAAATGTAATTTGGGATTGGTGCGGTAGTTCAATGATAGTTCTCTAGTGGAATGAATTATTATTGATAAAATTAAGTTGTGTGTTCGGGGCGAACACGGGATGCTTAATTTTATCGGGAGACCAAAACCAATTCCTCCTCTCGGTCCCTATCGTAGCCTCTTATTTATAGAGTTCTATACCCACCTATACCCACCTTCAATACCCACCCAATAGGGGCCGGCCAAGCTAGCTTGGGAACAAGCTAGGGCCGGCCTAGGTATAATATTGGGTGGTCGGCCCTAGCTTGAACCCAAGCTAGTGGGGGCCGGCCAAATTAGATTTAAAAGGGATTTTAATTTTAATTTTTATTATGTGGAAGAAATAATTTATTAAAGAGAATTAAAATTAAAATATCTCTCTTGTAAAAGATCTACAAAAGATTAAAGAAAGAGATTAGATCTCTTTCCTTATTTGTAGATTGGAGAGATGTTTTATTTTCTCTTTAAAAATTATTCACATGTTGATAAAATTAAAATTATAGAAATTTCCTTTTATCAACCATGAAGAGATTTTAAAGAGAAATTTTATTTTTTTAAAATTTCCGGAAACAAATTAGGAAGTTTTAATTGTTGATTAAAACTTGTCCAATTTGTTCTCCAATGATGTGGCCGGCCATTGAAGATTGATTTGGAAAATTTATTTTATTTTTCTAAATTAAATCATGTCAAGGAAATTGAGGAAATTTTATTGTAATTAAATTTCCTAATTTGCCTAGGCCAAGGAATATAAAAGAAGGGGTGAGGGTGCCTTCATGAGATACAACCTCTATTATTTTCTCTCCCTCTTTTGTTCCTTGGTGTGGCCGGCCATCCTCTCTTTCTCTTCCTCTTGTGGTGGCCGAACCTCTCTCCCTTCCTTGGAGCTCTTGTGGTGGCCGGATACTACTTGGAGAAGAAGAAGAAGAAGGAGAGAAAGCTAGCATCTCTTGGAGCTTGGTTAGTATTTTGGTTTTCTTCTTTGGTGAAGTTCTTCCTTTGTGGCCGAACCTTGCTTGGAGGAGAAGAAGGTGGTTGGTGGTTTCTCATCTCGGTAGATCGTTGCCCACACAACGTCCGAGGTTAGAAGAGGAATACGGTAGAAGATCAAGAGGTTTTTCTACAAGGTATAACTAGTAATTTTTATTTCCGCATCATGCTAGTTATTTATGGAAATAATACCAAATACAAGAGGCTTACGTTCTAGTATTTCGAATATATTTTTCGATGTTGTGTTCTTTTATTTTCTTTCTTTTCCTTGTGATTTGATTGTTCTCTTTGGTTAACCTAAAGTTATTTTAGGAAATTAAATATTAGCTTTCTATTAAAGGTTTTGTCTAGTCGGTGGTGGTTGCTCCCATATCCAAGAAGGCCATGTGCCTCGCCACGTCAGTACTGGGAACCTTTTATGGAAATTAATATTTAATGGAATTAATAACTTAAGGAGACTTGGGTCGAACGTGTTAAGTTCCGCAGGAGATCCAAGTCAAAACCTAAAAGAACAAATAGATTAAGTTTTGGATCAAATGTGTTAAGTTCCGCAGGCGATCCAAAATTTAATTTAAAAGAACACATGGTAGCTAGGAAAAGGTTCAGACCTTTGTACAAAATTTTTGTACAGTGGAACCTCTAGGTTTTCCGAGTAGCAACCAACAGGATGTACATTAAAAAAGAGTTTAATTTTCTCAACAAAAAGTCTTCAAACAAAACTAAGAAACTGATACATTTGCAAGAGACCAAAAACTTCAAAAAACTTTCAGATGCAGTTGAAACAAAGATAGAACACAATCTATACTTGAAACAACCATACTGAGCATGGCAAGAAAGAAAACAACATAGTACCATCAGCAGCTGTCGAAAGTCAAATTAACTTAGCAGCGATTCGAAGGTCTGGAATGCCAGGTTACAAATCCAAGCTAGTTGGGAAACTGAGCGTGTGGCACTCTAGATTCCTCAGATTAAGCTGTGGATCAGCAGTTAAAGAGCAGATAGAGATGAGCTAGTTGATGTAAATGCATGACATAGAGAAGTAACATCATGGTAAAGAAAACCATGTCATTAGTTGCATTAATATGAATGATACCAGGCCACAATCTGGAGTAAATAAAAGCTGCGATGGCTACAACTATTTCCAGATAACATTTCCAATTGCAATCCAGATAATATTTCCATATAACATTTCCAATTGCAAGAGACGATTATAACCATCAAGCAAACATACAGTACGCTAAAACTATTAGCATTAACAATATTTTGATCCAAATCATTAATTCTCAAGGTGCATAGCAACAAACCACATCATGAAACCAATTCAGCTTAAAGTATCATTCTGATTTCAATACAACACTTGCAACTACTCAAAATAAAATTAGTGTTTGAAATTCAACTCATATAACGACTTGAAACAGCATGCCTAATCATCATCATTATCATCACTGATCATAAGAGAATCCAACTGATGTTCTAGCTCTTTCAATGCATCTTTCAACTTAATAATTTTTTCAGTTTTTGAAAGTTTTTTCTCTAAATTTGAACTTGAACTTGAAGTTGCACATGATATTTCATTTCGACTTGGTGCAAAGGAAGTTGGTGCAGATTTTTTATCCACGTATGCCTCAAAAGCTTTTTTTGCCTCCTCTCTACTTTTGAAAGATTTGTGTATAGCGCTCTTAAAGCGAATAACATGATCAGAAGCTTCTGCCCATGTTTCATAAATTCCCGGTTCACGTCCAACAAATACAACATATGTTTTTCCCTACATTTAAAACAACATTTAGAATCTTATAAAGACAATATATTAGAACTTAAATGAAATGATTACCATGGATTGGAAATAAATAGTCGAAGTTTTGCAAGTTTCCTATAAAATCTAGAACCAAAAGAATATAAGTTATCAAAGAAAAAATATTGAAATCCAAATGAGACATGTCAATTGTAGAGAAATTTCATAAATAACTGATTAGTATAATATTGATGCAACCGATAGACAAAACATAAATTTTCAATTTAACATTTCGCTATTATTAACTAAATTTTATTCATAACACTTCATTTGACTAAGGAACCATAATTATAACACTTCATTTTTGGAAGGTAAAAATAAATTAATAAAGAGGTTATATTTTGTTCTTGTAAATAAACTATAAATATTAGATCTCTAACATGTGGCCATTGTATTGTATGTTTTACCTAATCAAATTAAAACAGTATATTGTGATCAAATTATTAATGGTTAAAATATACGCAACAAAAATACTAGTGCCATTAGAAAAATGTAATTATATACAAAGATCCATGTTGTTGATTTTCTTGGAAATACCAGTGGTTATTATAGCTGCAACAAATAAAAGGCAAAGGTCCTGCAGGAAAAAACAAGACAATATGTATGTGACAACAACCTACCTTTCTCAATCTATCATCAAGTTAGAAGATTTTTTAAACAAATAAAGCTTTCGAGATAACAAACTGGCCACAAAGATCATTTAGCCTTACATAGAGGTGGTGACGAGCTCGATCTGGAAGCTTCGTGCCCTAGCTTCGCGTCGGAGCTTTGCCGACAGAGATCGCCCTAGCTTCGTGCCCTAGCTCCGCGTTGGCGAGGCCGGCGTGCCCTAACTCTTTGTCCCTTTGGTGTGGCGAAGAGAGCTCGATCTGGAAGATTCGAGAATGTAGAGCTTTGCTTCGTCGCTGTGAGAGTCGCCTCGCTACCCTAGCTTCGCTACGAAGCTTCACCGTCGAGGGAAGAGGACACCGCACAGGGAGGGAAAGCTTCGCTGTGAGAGGATGCGGCGAGCGTCGGGGCGAGAATGTAGAGCTTCGCTTCGTCGCTGTGAGAGTTGATGAGCACAGAGAGCGTCGCCTCGCTACCCTAGCTTCGCGGCCGAGAGAACAGCTTCGCGGCGAGGACGGCGTGCCCTAGCTTCGTCGAGCTTCCTTGCCGAAGAGAGTTGTGCGCGACGTTCTGTGAAAAAGCAAAGCATTGTATAAGTCAAATAAAAGAAACATCAAATAAAGCCACGTAATGGCTAAGGAAAAGAAGGAAATAAAATAAGCCACGTCGACTTTCATTTTCTGCAGTCGCGCACAAGCGCGGAAATGAAGTCCCGCAGGATATCACCATTGTATATATATAATATTAACATATTTATATTCTTACATTTAATTTTAACATTATTTTCTCATATTATTTTAACATTAACATTCATTATTATATAATTCACATGTCACATATCACATATATATTATATTAACATATTTATTTTTTTATATTTATTTTTAACATTAACACTTATTATTTATGGATCTCGTTATCCACTCATTTATCTTTAGTCTTATTTTATATTAAATAATATAATTTCAAGTTTATTTAGATAATTTAAATACTAATTAAGGTTGTTGCTATATTATGATCAAATATATTCAATTAAGTCAGCACGAAATTGGTAATGCACATGACTATCACGTAGTTCGGAATTTGTCAGGAGATAATCATGAAATACTTAATTTAAGCGTCACATTCATCGTTATACCAATTTATTACGTGACCCCCCTCCTCATCTTCAACAATCATATGTAGGTACTCGTTAATGTTGGTGCAATATCCCTCAGGTCAAGGTTGACCTGGGTGACCAAGCAGAGTCTTGGTTTGAGTTTAGATGTTTGACAATAAGAAATTGATTGAAGAAGAGTCAAGTAGGTCAAGGTTGACCGGATACTTGACAGGGAAGTCCTGGTGAGTGAAGCCAGGCAGAATGAAAACCCTAGTGAGTGAAGCTAGGTGAAAGTCCTGGTGAGTGAAGCCAGGCAGAAGGAAAACCCTAGTGAGTGAAGCTAGGTGAAAGTCCTGGTGAGTGAAGCCAGGTGAAAGCCCTAGTGAGTGAAGCTAGGCAGAAGGAAAACCCTAGTGAGTGAAGCTAGGTGAAAGTCCTGGTGCGTGAAGCCAGGCAAGGGAAAATCCAAATGGATCAAGGATGATCGGACATCTGGTGTTGGGAAGTCCAAGTAGGTCAAAGGATTGACTGGATACTTGGCATGAATAGAAAAGTCTAAGTGGGTCAAAGGGATTGACCAGACACTTGGTGGGAAGTCCTAGCAGGTCAAAGGAGTGACCAGATGCTAGGCATGATGTACCAACAAGTCAAGGTTGACCGAATGTTGGTTTGAGAGGCTTGGAACTTGGTTTTGGGCAAAAACCAAGTGTTGGATCGATCAGTGGATCGATCCAGGCTTCTCCTAAGCAAACAGAGAGCCTCTGGATCGATCCGTGGATCGATCCAGATGTTCCAATCGATCAGTGGATCGATTGGGGCGCGGCTGCTTCGCGCGATAAGCGCTGGATCGATTCGTGGATCGATCCAGGCGCTTTTCCAGAGCATAGAGGCGCTCTGGATCGATCCGTGGATCGATCCAAAGCCTCCCCGATCGATTGGGAACATTCGAATCGATCGGGATCCGACCGTTGGCGTCGATAAAGGCCGCAGGCGTTCATTTCCTTCGGCATCTCTTCTCCGATTCACTCCAGATTTCTCGCCAGCTCCTCCACAGCACTCACAAAGCTCAGATCGCCAGTTCTTGAAGGATCTTGGAAGTTTTCCAAGTCAAGAGGCGGATCAAAGCCAAGAAGAGAAGCTAGGGTTAGGGTTTATACTCATTGTAAGCTTGTAAGCTTGTATTTCTTGTATCCTTTCCCTCTCTTCTTGTATTGAGTCTTGTAGGGCTTCTCCGCCCTTGGTAGTTACCATAAAGGAGAGTTTTATTTAGTGGAGGGTGTGTGTGTTGGTGTGGATCCTTGGATTAGTCACCTCTTGTGAGGTGGATACCAAGTAAAACCAACCGTGTTAGCGTTGTGTGTTTGTTTCTGTATTTTCCGCTGCACATCTTTGAAGGAACGAGCAACGAGCGAACGCGACGAGCTATTCACCCCCCCCCTCTAGCTACTTTTGGTCCTAACAAGTGGTATCAGAGCAAGGCCGCTCTTCACCGGAATCATCGCCGGAAGGGTCAAGCATAACAAGAAGAGCTAGAGGGGTGAAGAAGTTGGAGCAAATTCTTCAAGTTCAAGATTTTATCAAGCTCAACTTCAAGATGCAATTCCAAGATGGACTTGGATTTGACACAAGGGTGGCTTCACCATATTCATCTACAAGCTTTGATTCTTGGAAATCAAGAATCGAAAATTTTCTTATGATGGAGATAGAGCAATGGTTTGCTCTCATGGAAGGTTTTGAAGCTCCCACAAATTCCAAGGGCAAAATACTCAAAAGGAGCAAGTGGAGCAAAGACCAAATCCAAAGATGTGAGGCCAATGACAAAGTGACCAAGCTTTTGGTCAATTTATTGCCAAGCAACATCTTGGAACAAATTGGAGAGTTTGAAGATGCCAAGGAGCTTTGGAGCAAATTGGCAAGAATTCATGAGATCCCCTCCACTGTACCAAATCAAGGAGAATCCAAAGAGGGCGACTCATTGGATCAAGACCAAGAGGAGGACTCCGAGGTTGAGAGATGCTCAACCTCCGAAGAAGAAGTTCAAGAAGAAGCTTCATCTTCAAGGGAATGCAACGAAGGGAACAAGGAGGGAGCATACTCCTTGTTTCATATTCAAGATGAAGAGATTGAAGAAGCTTCTACCTCCACGAGTCAAGAAAAATCAAATGGAGGAGAATCAAGATCGGATCAAGAGGAAGCTTCTACCTCCGGATCCAAAGGGAAGGATGCCACCCCTACAAGCAAAGGTATAAATATTTCAATTAAAAATAAAAATCATATTATATGCTTTGAGTGTAGGGAACATGGGCACTACAAGAGCAAGTGCCCTAAATTGACCAAGAAGAAGGGCCAAGTGGCACAAAAGGGCAAGGCGAAGCCCAAGGAGATCATCCCCAACACAAAGAAGAGCAAGGAGCATATTATATGCTTCTCTTGCAATCAAAAGGGGCATTACCGAAGTCAATGCCCCAAAGGGAAGAAGATGGTCAAGGCTCAAGGAGGCATTCGTCAAGGGGGAGCCTCCAAGGTAAAGAAGAAGGTAACATTTATTGAGCCTACCCTTTACATTATGGTAAAAAGCATGATAGTTCTAACTTATATCATTTTAATGCTATTTACCATGAAAATAGAAAGCATGATAGCGTTAAAGAAAAACATATAGCTTTTCATGCTAAAACCACTACACCTAAGGCTAGGAATGTAGGTAAAAGTCTAGGCAAGAACTCTAAGGATTTTAGATACAAGCCCAAGAACAAATATGCTCATGAATCAAATGAAAAATCTAAAACTAAGGACTTAGTGATAGAAAATCAAGTCTTGAGGTCAAGGCTTGATAAAATGGAAAGGACCCTAAAAAGGATGAAAAATATCCTAAAAGGGCAAAATGAGCATAGCCTAGGTCTAGGAGCACAAAGGTCATCTAATGACCATAGAGGTTTGGGATACAAACCAAAGGCTAAGAAGGATGTGCCCTCTTACCATAGAGTTCCATATAGTTATGGAACAAACCCTAGGTCTAGTGGTCAAGCCAAGAATACTAGGGAAGTCATCCCTAAGAGTATTTTTGCAATAAATGTGACTAAGACTTCTAAGAAGTCTAAGAAAGTCACAAAGAAGGTTACAAGGGAAGCTATCCCTAGAGTTGACCTAGAAAATGTGACCAAGGCTTCTAAGAAGCCCAACAAGGTCACTAGGAAGGTATGTAGGGAAGTTATCCCTAGTGAGTACCTAGAGCATCCAAGGAGCACCAATAGGTGTTGGGTTCCTAGGAGCATCTTCTCTACCCCATAGATGGGTTAGAGAGTGTCAACTCCGATTAGAAAGGTAGTTAACTCAACTTTGAGGAAATTGACACTCAAGGAGCATTTTCAAGGTTTTAGTTAACCTTTGAAAATGAAATGGAATTATTGATTACTCCTTGAAAGAGTAAAATGTGTCTAATGGTGAAAAATTGATTTTATCTTAAAATGGCACAAATTGGAAAAACCTTGAGAAATACCAAGTTGGGATTTTGGTATTCTCTTGGAAATTTAAGGCAATCCGGGCCTTGATTTATGTAATCACTCTTGAGGAAAAATGGAATATGCCAACATTTGAGGACATGTTTATTTTCAATTGGCATACATTAAATCAAGGAAATTAGAAATGCCAATTTAGGCTTTGGCATTCTCTTGTAGCACTTTAGGGCAATCTAGGTTTAAGGTGTAAGTTTAGCTAAGACTTTAAGGATACTTAGATAGTTAATCTAGGTATATTTTATTTATGCTAAATCTTGCCATGATTGTTTGCCCATCATATGCCATGACATCATGTCTAGTTTTGCATTCATGTTTAATTATGAAAAATCCAAAAATACCATGTCATGACATTCATACATCATGTAGTAATAGGATATTTTCTTTTGAAAATTATTTTCTTTTGATGTATGCCATAACATTATCACGCATTAAGTTTAATTCCTTGTAATTAAGGACAAATGGCATTTAACAACACTTATTAACGAGTGACATCCTAGGTGGATGTCTAATATTTCTAAAATGCCTAGATAAATATGCATGATCCCTAGATTAGGGCAAAAACCAAAATCTACATCTCACAAAGACTATAAGATGACTTGTATGTGTTTTGTCCACAATAGATACAAGTGAGATGTTAGGATGATGAACAAAACTCAACATGTTGATTTAGTGCATTCTTCTGAGTTTTAGGTTCATCAAAACACATAGTTATGTGTTTTCCCATCATTGGGAAAGCTAATGTACAAGTAATGTGCATTATGCCCAAGGAACATGATGGGATATTGGTTTTGAAAATGGTTTTAAAATGTTTTTGGAAAACCTTGGTGAAGGCTATCTTTTGATAGTAATCACCATTGAATAGTTAGACACAAACTTGAAGAAAAACACTAAAGTTTTTGCAAGTTTTCAAGTTTGTGTCAATCTTTGAAAATATGATGTATTTTCATAGAAAGCTATTTTTCCATGATTAAGTATGCCCTAAATAATGTCTACACGAAATTTCATGATTTTTAGATTTTTGTAGAATTTTCTAGGGTTTCAGTTGAATGAAATGGAATTTCAGCAACTATCGAGCTCCGATCGATCCATGGATCGATTGGAGTGCCGAATCGATCCGTGGATCGATTCGGAAGGCAAGTCTCCATTGGGACCTCTGGATCGATCATCCGATCGATCCAGGTAGTCTGAATCGATCAGTGGATCGATTCAGAAAGGTTCAATCGATTGGAACCCAACTCCAATCGATCCAAGTTGCTAATTTTGGCTGGGAAGGCTTGATTTCAGCATCTTTGAACCTCTTTGAGTCTAGGTAACCATTCCAAACCCCTAAAATACATTTGTATACATACAAAGGGTGTTTTCATGTGAAACCAAGGATGGATTGGTTAAGGAAGGCTTCATTGAAGTTTAGGTTGAGGTTTGTTTCAAATTTTGAGTATTTGAACCTCAAAACTTCTAAATTTGGGTTTCCTAAAGGTTTTAGGGATTCCAAATCATTGTTGGTGCAATGACAGAAGTCACCACCATGTTTTTAGGGGGAGGGACTCTTTAAAGACATGAAAAATTACTTTTCATGAACCTTGGAAGGTGGTTAACCTTCTTTAAAGAAAATGCTCATGTATGAGCTTTTGAACTTGAAATGGGGAGTGGATATCCTCATTATTTCAAGTGGGAACTCAAGTGGTTAGATAATGCTCAAGGTTGGGTATTTGTCTACATTGAGGGAGAAGTTAAGGATAAATGAAGGGTATGAGACCTTCATTATCGTGTTGATCACAACGAGTGATGTTGTGAACAATGATGAGTAACTCTTCAGGGGGAGAGTCGTCAACAAATGAATTTGTTGATGTGTACCCAAAATTAGGGCATGGGTTGATGTGTGCCAATAGGGGGAGAATGAAAGGACCTATGAACGGGTGTAAGTTAGGCTTTCATTACCTAGAGGGAGTGTGCCCTCGTAGAGGGAGAATGAAGAGCTTAATTTATATGTTCATTACCTAGTGGCATGAAGATTGAGGCTATAGGATTAGCCTAACTTACATGTGGTATTGTAAGTGTTATTGTGGTATTGTCAAATATCAAAAAGGGGGAGATTGTTGGTGCAATATCCCTCAGGTCAAGGTTGACCTGGGTGACCAAGCAGAGTCTTGGTTTGAGTTTAGATGTTTGACAATAAGAAATTGATTGAAGAAGAGTTAAGTAGGTCAAGGTTGACCGGATACTTGACAGGGAAGTCCTGGTGAGTGAAGCCAGGCAGAATGAAAACCCTAGTGAGTGAAGCTAGGTGAAAGTTCTGGTGAGTGAAGCCAGGCAGAAGGAAAACCCTAGTGAGTGAAGCTAGGTGAAAGTCCTGGTGAGTGAAGCCAGGCAGAAGGAAAACCCTAGTGAGTGAAGCTAGGTGAAAGTCCTGGTGAGTGAAGCCAGGTGAAAGCCCTAGTGAGTGAAGCTAGGCAGAAGGAAAACCCTAGTGAGTGAAGCTAGGTGAAAGTCCTGGTGAGTGAAGCCAGGCAAGGGAAAATCCAGATGGATCAAGGATGATCGGACATCTGGTGTTGGGAAGTCCAAGTAGGTCAAAGGATTGACTGGATACTTAGCATGAATAGAAAAGTCTAAGTGGGTCAAAGGGATTGACCAGACACTTGGTGGGAAGTCCTAGCAGGTCAAAGGAGTGACCAGATGCTAGGCATGATGTACCAACAAGTCAAGGTTGACCGAATGTTGGTTTGAGAGGCTTGGAACTTGGTTTTGGGCAAAAACCAAGTGTTGGATCGATCAGTGGATCGATCCAGGCTTCTCCTAAGTGAACAGAGAGCCTCTGGATCGATCCGTGGATCGATCCAGATGTTCCAATCGATCAGTGGATCGATTGGGACGCGGCTGCTTCGCGCGATAAGCGCTGGATCGATCCGTGGATCGATCCAGGCGCTTTTCCAGAGCATAGAGGCGCTCTGGATCGATCCGTGGATCGACCCAAAGCCTCCCCGATCGATTGGGAACATTCGAATCGATCGGGATCCGACCGTTGGCGTCGATAAAGGCCACAGGTGTTCATTTCCTTCGGCATCTCTTCTCCGATTCACTCCAGATTTCTCGCCAGCTCCTCCACAGCACTCACAAAGCTCAGATCGCCAGTTCTTGAAGGATCTTGGAAGTTTTCCAAGTCAAGAGGCGGATCAAAGCCAAGAAGAGAAGCTAGGGTTAGGGTTTATACTCATTGTAAGCTTGTAAGCTTGTATTTCTTGTATCCTTTCCCTCTCTTCTTGTATTGAGTCTTGTAGGGCTTCTCCGCCCTTGGTAGTTACCATAAAGGAGAGTTTTATTTAGTGGAGGGTGTGTGTGTTGGTGTGGATCCTTGGATTAGTCACCTCTTGTGAGGTGGATACCAAGTAAAACCAACCGTGTTAGCGTTGTGTGTTTGTTTCTGTATTTTCCGCTGCACATCTTTGAAGGAACAAGCAACGCCGAGCAACGAGCGAACGCGACGAGCTATTCACCCCCCCTCTAGCTACTTTTGGTCCTAACAGTTAAGATGGTCGACTAGGGCTCCATAAGCCAATTGGTGAATCGTAGCCGTGCTTTTTTATAGTGGTGACAAGCCTTTTCTTCTCACAGTATCGTCCTTTTGTTGAAAATATGATGAATGACACTCAAGTGTAATCACAATGCGACAAAATAAATCTGTTCGCATGCGAAATCATCTTCGAAATATTTGATCTCGATACATCGCGAGTTTGTGGAGAAATAATCATTGAAGAGTCTTGCATGCTCGACTTTACGATTTCTTTGGATGAACCTTTTTCTTCGCCACACAAGTGTAATCACTGCGAGTTTGTGGAGAAATAATCATTCAACTATTTGTTGGCTTTGTTGAAGTATCAATAACATTAGCTCATTTCCCATATCATAACCTTTGTCAACAACTTCAACTTGGACTTCGTTTTCACTTATCAACTCAAAACTGATGCTACTTGAATATTGAGACATTTTGGAGGAAATGAATTCAAGTCTATGTATTTGGCAAATGATATGTTCTTAGAATGAAGAATTGTAGAGCACAAGGTGTCTATTTTTTTTTTGTCAACGACTATTTTATAACGACTATATTCCAATTAATACTTTGCAATTGCTATATTAATTGACCATGAGTTGTATATTAATTGAAAAAAATACAATAATAAAAAATTACATTAATTGGAAAGTACAATAATTGTAAATTACAATAAATGAAAATTACATATTTCATCTCCTCCTAATCTCTTGACATAGATGTTCATGGATGATAAATTGCTTCTATATTAATTGTAAAATATCCTTCGAAAGGATTACATATTCCTTTAGTTAAACTTTGGCTAAGACAACTTTTGCTTTCATCTCCTCAACTTTGAGTTGTTTTTGTTTCATTTCAACTTCAGTCATTTTTATACTTATATACTTAGTAAAATTTGCAAACATATTATCCAAATTTATTGTCATACCTTCAATATCTAATTTTATTTTGCCTTTTCCCTTTCTTTTTGCTGCCTTCTGACCCATTGAACGAGTTTCTTCTTCATTTAGGTCTACATGTAGACTCGCATCTTGGTTAGATGAAGTGTTTCTTGCCCTAGACTCTGAGGTCCTTACCTTCTTCATGCCAACAAGATAATCAATAGATTGTGGAGTAAACATTGGAAGGTCTTTTACTTTTCTCCATACATGCTCGAGATTAAATGCAATGCCGTTATTTTCTTCTCAGTATTTTATTGGTGCAATTTTCATAGGTCAAGATTGACCAGTTTGATTAAGCTTGAGTCTTGATGTTTGAGTTTTGATGTTTGAGTTTTGATGTTTGACAATATATAGAGATTACAGATGCAATCGTCCATTTGGGGAGATTGTTGGTATAATTCCCCTTTGGTTAAGGTTTGACCAGTTTGATATGAAGAAAAGTCAAATAGGTCAAGGTTAACCAGATACTTGATTGAGAAATCCTAACTGAAGGTTAGGCAATGACAAGTCTAACAGAAAGATTGGCAGAAGATGAAAATCTAAGTGGGTCAGTGTTGACCAGACACTTGGTATGAAAAACCCTAATGAGTAAAGCTAAACAGTTATAAAATCTTGGTGAGTAAAGCTATGTAAAAAGCCCTAATGAGTGAAGATAGGTAGATGAAAGTCCTAGTGAGTGAAGTCAGACAATTGGGAAGTCTCGGTGAGTAAAGTCAGACAGTTGAAAAATCCTAGTGAGTGAAGCCAAGTGAAAGTTCTAGTGAGTGAAGTTAGGAAAATGAGAAATCCTGGTGAGTGAAGCCAGGTGAAAAGTCCTAGTGAGTGAATCTAGGCAAATGGAAATCCTAGTGAGTGAAGCTAGGTGATGAAAAGTCTTGGTGAGTGGAGTCATGTGAAAAGCCCTAGTGAGTGAAGATAGACAGGAAGTCCAATTAGTGAAGCCAGCCAGTTAAAAATCCAAGTGTGTCAAAGGTTAACTAGACACCTGGTGATTGGAAGTCCAAGTGGGGCAAGACTGACCAGACACTTGGCACAAGATGAAAGTCTAAGTGGGTCAAGATTGACCGAACATTTGGCACGAGGAGAAACCAAGTGGGTCAAAGGATTGATCGGACACTTGACACAAGGAGAAAAAGTCCAAGAGGATTGACCGGACACTTGGCACGAGGAGAAAAATCCAAATGAGTTAAAGGATTGACCAGACACTTGGTGAAGTCCTAGCAAATCAAGGTTAACCAGATGCTAGGCAAGAAGCCCTAGGATTCAAATGCGATTCAACAGACCGTAATCGATTATAACATGATTAATCGATTATCCTAATCAATTAAGCTAGTTTTATGCGAGTGCATAGAGAGGTGTCTAATCGATTAGGCACATCTTAATTGATTAGAGCAATTGCTTAAGAGGCTTTCTCACTAAAAGAAAGCTTCCTAATCGATTAGGAAGGCGTAATTGATTAGGGTAATCGATTACGCTTGAAAACTAGTCGTTACGAGTCCGATAAAAGGGTTTCGGAGTGCACTGTTTCATTACATTTCTCTTCTACTCTCTTCTCCGAGCTTAAAGGGCATCACACCAGTTCTTGGAGACTTAGAGAGAAGCGCTGCTGCACTTCTAAGTTGATCAAGAGGTGTTTACAAGCAAGAAGTAAGAAGCTAGGGTTTCATTTGTTATAAATTTTGTAAGATTTCATATTGTATTAGCTTCTTCTTGTTCTTTTTGTTGCATTTTTGTATTGAGAGCTTGTACGAGCCTTCTCCACCTCCGGAGTATTTTTGAGAAGGAGTGTTTTGATAATGGATGTGTGAGAGAGGGTTGGATTCTTAGATTAATCACCTCTTCTTGAAATGGATACTAAGTAAATTATTTGTATTAACATTGGAGGAGTTCACTTCAAGTTTTCCGTTGCAAAAGATCATTTTTGACAAAGCGAGCGAGCTTTCAACCCTCCCCCCTCTAGCTCTGAAGTATCGCAACATATTTTTCATACGCAAGTCGTAATATAGCCTTATCACTATGGCCGCTACGATACACACTATAAACACTATTGTAATTTACATTGAAGTGATATACCTTTTTTTAAATGGTATTGTGCCAATGCGATCGTATGACACTTGCAATTCTGCTGGGTGTACTTGGAGGATGATTCTCATTGTAGTAGCTTGCAACACATCCCCATAAAGCATCCACCTTTTAATCATTGCCGATGATTAGATCATCGTTGATAGTGACTAACAATTTCGCTAAAACCTCATCTTCAATCTTACTCCATGTTTATCGCTTTCTTCTATCCACAGCGCCAAAATCTGCCTTCTCTAAATTTGCGAGTTCAATTGGGGATTTACTGTCGGATAGTTGAGTCTCCAGAACAAAAGTTATAATAAATGGTTCATTTTCCGTCAAAGATGTAAAATGCATACCGATTGCATGTGGATTAGATGGATAATTTTCTGGATATGGATAATTTGGTGGATATATACCATATGAATTATTTAGTGGATATGGATTATGTGGATAATTTGGTTGATATGGAAAATATGGATAACTTTTCTAAAAAATCCTTGGTTATTTTCATCTATTTCGGAGGAAAATAGTATAAAGAAGATTTTTAGAGGGATTTAGGTGTTTGTACGATTGAAATAAGTTGGGTAAGATGATAAGTATTTACAGATGAAATTTTGATTTTTTTAATTAAAATAGTCGTTAACTAGCCGTTGTGTGATTTACTAGTTGTTAACTAGCCATTGTGTGAATCTACTAGCTATTTGTTTTTTTTTTATTTTAATCTCATCAAAAATATATCACCAATTTAATTTTATTTGTTTGTTTTTAATTTTAAAATATTTTTTTTAATTAAACAATTCTCTCACTTGGTGGGTGCACGCACACCCTGTGAGAATTTTGTTTTGTTTTGTTTTTCTTTTTTTCATAAATCAAACTTTTAAACGCGTTCAATTCATTAAGCACGTTCAATGATATCAACAACGCGTTTGAATTAATATGCGTCTCATATTAGTTTTAACACTAATAACATGTTATAACACATATTATAACGCCAATGTGGAAGCCCTAATAGTTACGTGTTCGACCTTATTATCTCTTATCATATGCATTAAATTCTGAATTAGTTGGGCATGTTATATTAACTACAAAATTATGGTTGCTACAAATGTTGCAGTAGCTACATATTCTATATTATTATCTCCTTTCACATGTATTAAATCCTAAATCGGTTAGGTACATTGTAGTAGTTACGAAATTATAATTGCTACAAACTATAATTGCTATAAATGTTATAACAATATTGTTAGAGTGTATACTAAAAGCCTAGCTTTTGTAAATATTTATTTTTGAAATAAAATAATCACATTGGTCAATATCTACATTTATTTGTTAAATGTAATTATTCAATTAATTTATATAATAGACAACGTGGTGTGTGGTGTGTGGTGTCACACACAGAAGATCATGTTGTCGGTTCTTTATAAATTATAAACAGTTGTTCACGACCAAGATGGAAAGGAACAAACCATCAGAATAGTCATAATGTAATTAAGTATTAGTTTATCTTGATTAATAAATTACACTGGTACACTCTAAGTGTATTGAGTAGGACCATTTTAGGTAAGTTCTTTTTGTACTGACTTAATAAAAGAACTAGACCTTAGTTATTATGAAAGTATGTACTCTTAATCCTGATATAATAACAAACACATATATTTAATATTTATTTCTTTGACTTATCAAAGGGTGAGGTTTAGCTCGATAAATCAATATGCCCGATGAGTTGGCAAATGATATTACTTATAGTGTGTGTTGTTGATTATAGAAGGAATCTGTGTCCTAGTTACCTAAGTTAAGAATATCCCCTAGAGGAGCTCATAAGAATTGTCATGTTAAACCCTGCAGGTGGACTTAGTTCGACATGACAATGAAGTTGAGTGGTACTACTTTTGGAGCTAGATATTAATTAAGTGAGTTGTCAGTAACTTACTTAATTAGTGGACATTCGTTATCTTAAACACAGGGAGACTAACACACTTATAATAAGAAGGAGCCCATAATGTAATTTGGGATTGGTGCGGTAGTGCGATAATAACTCTCTAGTGGAATGAGTTATTATCGATGAACTTGAGTTGTGTGTTCGGGGCGAACACGGGATACTCAAACTCATCGGAAGGCCAAAACCAATTTCTCCTCTAGGTCCCTGTCGTAGCCTCAATAAAGCCTCAAGTCCATCCAAAGAAAGGTCCATCTTGGTGTCCAAGAAGGGGGCCGGTCCATTGCTTGGTGACTAAGCAATGGCCGACCACCATATCCTCTTAAGGGGCCGGCCCCTTGTTTGTTGCCCAAGTAAGAGGGGGTCGACCACAATAATTCAAATAAGGAGGGGTGTTTTGAATTTTTAAAATATTCTCTTTGTAGAAAACTACAAGTTTTAAAAGAGAGATTTTAAATTTAAAAACTTTCCTTATTTGAATTATGCCACATGTTTTAAAAGAAAGTTTAAAAGTTTTACAACTTTCCTTTTTTAACCATCCTCATGGTTTAGGAAAAAAAGGAAGAGAAGTTTTAAAATTTAAAATTTCTATCACCATGTTAAAAAAAGAAATTTTATAAGAGAAGTTTTAAATTTTAAAACATGGTTTTAATTTTTTAAAACTTTCCTTTTTTAACTCCTACTTTAGGAAATTAGAAGAGAGCTTGTAAAATTTTATAAGGGATTATAAAATTTTATAAAAAATATTTTCTTCCTCTTTAAGGGGGCCAGCCACCCTTGCTTGGTTCTTTAAGGGGGCCGACCACCCTTGCTTGGTGCCCAAGCAAGGTGGCCGACCAAATAAAAATAAAAAAATAAAATCATCATCTAATGATTTGGTGATTGATTCAATCAAGAGGAAAGAAAAGGAAAATAAAAAGGGAAAAGGAAAAATAAGAGGAAGATTTTAATTTTTGTAAAAATTCTTCCCTTATTTGCCTTGGGCAAGTAATATAAAAGAAGGGGCGAGGAGACTTCATAAGACACAATTCTTATTATTTTGGGGGAGTCTCTCTAGGTGGCCGACCCTTCCCTCTCCCCTTCTCTTTTCCCTTTTGCTCTCTTCTCCTTGGTGGTGTTGGTGGTCGGATTTTAGAGGAAGAGAAAGAGGAAGAAAACTTTTGGGTGGTGTTTATCTTGGAAGATCGTCACCCACACGACGTCCAAGGCGAGGTGAGGAATATGGTAGAAGATCTCGAGGTCATTAGCATACAAAGAGAAGGTATAATTAGCAATTGTTTTTCGCATCATGCTAGTTATTTCTTTTTGTAAGAATTCTAAACACAAGAGGCATTAGATCTAGTTTTTTTTCGAATTTATTTTTCGAGTTTGTGTTTTCTTTGTTTTTCAAATTTGTGATTCGATTGTTCTTTTTGGTTAACCTAGAGTTATTTAAAGAAATTAAATATTAGCTTTTCTTAAAATGCTTTGTCTAGGCGGTGGTGGTTGCTCCCATATCCAAGAAGGCCATGTGCCTCGCCATGCAGTCCTGGAAGCCAATTTTGAAAATTAATATTTAATGGAATTAATAACATAGGTGGATTTGAATAAATAGTGTTAAGTTCCGCTTAAAATTCAAATCTAAACCATTAAGAACAGATAAGTTAAATTTGGAATCAATGATGTTAAGCTCCGTCTGCGATTCCTAATTTAACTTCTAAAGAACACAATAGGTTATTTAAGGAAAGGTTCGACACTTGTACAATATTTTTGTACAGTGGAACCGGTACGATTTTCTTAGGACTAACTAACAATAACAGCTATAGTTTCATAGGTGCTACAATATGAATATTGCTCCAGGGCGTAACACAGATGGTGGTGTATAACATTTCTGGTGTAACAATTACGGGTCGAATATCATAGGAACTCATGACCTAAAATTCATCCCATCATGCGCCTCCTGCATGTGTATCTAAATTTACCTCCCTCCATACCCGTAGGGTCGGATCTAAGGGACCGCTGAGGTGGCATATCCAATTTTATATATATATATATATATAATGTACGTTCCTCGTGGTAGTTTTGATGTGATCAACCGGGTTAAATTAGGTCTTATAATGTTTTGATCCCTGTATCTAAGTGTGCAGGAGCTTAGGAATACAAGAAGTCGAGCGGAAGACGCAACGGACGAGAATGATGGCACGGGAAAGGAGCTGACAGGTTCGGTGCATCTGAGGGATGAGGAGTTGCGGAAGAGTACACCGGTAGACGAGAATGATGCCTGTGATGTTTGAGGGATGAGAAGCCAGGAAGGAAGACTGCTCGAGGAGAAGGTCGATGTTTGGTTCGGGTGAGGTCAACTCCGGATAACCTGAGTATCACTCACGTGATGAAGACCAATTGGAATATGATTTGCCTTGTGGAAGGCGCCTTCCATGGCCTATGGAAGGTGCCTTCAATGCTTCATGGAAGACGTCTTCAAACCTACGAAAGGCGCCTTCAATGCTTCATGGAAGGTGCCTTCAAGTCTATAGAAGACGCCTTCACTAGCCGTTAGCCAAAGATAAAGTTTTATCTTTGGCGGATAAAACCTATCCTATTGAAGGCACCTTGGATCATTTTGAAAGCACTTTCAAGCTGCGGATAATTTTTTCTAGAAGCTATAAAAAGGTCCATGGACTTAGGAATTTAACTTCTATATTCAATTCCTAGCTTGAACTTTTCAAAGAGTTTAAGATATTTCTCCGCCTTCAACAAAGGAGATATTTATAGTTGAAATTTGCAATTGTCTTGGATTAATAATCACCTAAGTTGTAACCAAGTAAAAATCTCTGTCTCTTTTATTTTATGTGTTCATTGATTTTATGTTAGTTATCTAATATTTGTGTCCTTGCTAAGTTTAAAGTCAGAGAAATTTCTAAATCTTATTCAGATTATTCATCCCCCTCTAGCCGCTCGCATCAGGACCAACATAATGTGAATATTATTGAATAGAACAAATCTAAGTTATAGCAGTTACAATTTTGTAACTACTACAATATAACTGTTACAACATAAATGCTAGATGAATAGGTCGAATTCACATAGTAACAATTACGATTTCATAATAATTGCAATAAATGCTGTATTTGTAATTGTTACAATTTCATAACTAGTTCAAAATTTAATATATATGAATGAAGATAATAATATCACATAATATATTTGAGGGCAGCTATGCCATTTTAGGAGAGCTGGGACGCCTTTTTATTTTAATAAAACAAATCAAAAAGGAATACCCGATTCCCATAAAATAAAAAGGAGGAATGGCATTTTGATTATTGCCCAATAATCATCTAAGAAAATTAAACTTTAATAATTTTCTATATCATATAATTTTACAAATTAAGAACTGCAATTAGTGACATTCAAAATCTCACAAAACAAACAAACAAATGAAGCACTCAAACCAGACGTGCACAAAAGTATGTCCTACAAAGTATCAGAATTGTTGTTTCCACCAAACCAAAGGATCACATACATGAACTTCTCATATTGCTTCCCTCCGAAACATTTATCGACACTTCTTCCTTCTGTTATGATACAACAGAGGCTTTCGGCTTCGTTTGGTAATTCCACAGCAAATGGTGATGCACAGGGAGTCTTTGGTTCAAATTGCTTGCATTGCAATCAGCCGGGCATGTTGAAGTGAAAGAGCCAGGAGACGACGAAGGTAAGCACCAAACAGGCAAGCAGGAATTTGAGGAAACGATGTCCCTGCCAGAAGCCCTGTGTCTCCAATGGCAATGTGGCTTGTGGTGTAGAAGAGCTGGCCTCTGTCAACTGCTCCACAACTTCAGTCTCGCTCACACCATTGACATTTTGTGCTATGGAGCCGCATATCTCACAGGTCCTTCAATGAGAGACGGAGAAAGGAAGTTGCAGGTAGTTAAGCAGCAGAATAAGATGCGAGGAATGTATATAAGTCGAACATGTAACAATCAAAATGACAAAAACAATGAGGGTTTGGCACTGGCTCAGGCCAGATGCAAATCAAATTATAGCTCAATGTTCAAAGATGACAAGTGATACAATGATCATATCATGGCCTCTAAGACGTTAGAACACCAATGCAAATCTCACAGGCTATACAACTTCAATTATGAAAATCTTAGTAGAATCAAACACATCATTACCCAAGGATTTCAGCAGATGATAAATGAGAGAAAAATACAGTAAGACGACTTGGAAGTTCAAAAACTCTATTTAATGTCATTAAAGTGATCTGTATATTTCTATTGACAGTCTTTCATGAATTTTAATAGAGAGAAATGATTTATGTAGCTGACCCAAATAGTTTAAATTAAGAGGAGTTGACGATAATGATACTTGCCATGCCTCACCTAAGGTATCTTATGAAAAGATGCATCGAAGTGCTGAGAAGTTACATAAAAATTGTACAACAAGAAGAACGATAATAATAGTAATAACGAGAATATCTCTTACAATGCTATTAGACAGAGTGGTGAGAGCATCTACGATAGCAAGCACTTAAATCCAACTCTACAATTGTGACTAAAGGCAATAACAAAGGAATTGACAATAGTCATTAAGTGGGAATGCAAAAAAGTATGATAGATATATATGCACAACATCCTAATGTCCAATATAAATTGCAATCATCAAAAACCCAGGTGTCAGAAAAGAGTTATGCTTAATGTATTTCTATGCACTATCTCAGTCACAAGCATAGGTAGACCATTGAATTTCTCAGAACTCACTGGTGGTACCCAATTCTTGCTCGGTAGGTGACAACTGCATACAATTAGTTCGACAATATTGTGCCCAATACTAGTGCGCCACAACTAAACACTAGAATGCCTCATTGACATTACTTGTGCCTCATCATATGAGCAAAATAATATGTGCACAAATATAGACGAAAACTTTGATCAGATAACTTGCTGTTTATGTGTGCCATGTCAATACTATGCATTAGTAAAGTAAAAGGGCATGGATTGAATTTAACATAATGTAAATTTGTTGCAATAAAAGCCAATCCTGTTAGAATCCCAACATTATTAACTGTTGGGCATTATAACCAGCAAATGGGCCTATAGAACTACTGCACTTGAACACTCACTGGCAATAAATCTGTTGGGGAGGACCCGTTGGTCAAATGGAATTCCAGCACATGAGTTCATCCAGACAAAGCAGTTCCAACATTAACTTTTGCTTTAGTTATTATGAGTGCCGGTGTTATTTGTGTTGCAAAAGATGTGTAGCAGGCTGAACAAGGACGCTTCACTAAGTATTGTTAATAAATTTCTGATAAAACTATCTTTGAAACTAATCTGAGGCTAATAGTTGCATCGATAGTTGCATTTGTCAGGCATAAGTGCCCGCGAGAAAGAAAATAAATGTTGGTAACATCCTATTATGCTGTAGTGAAGGTTTTAGTAACAACAATAAAATAACAACGTTCAGTTACCAAAACCTAATCCGTTGAGATTTTCTTGAAGTGCAAAACTTAAGGAAGAGCACAAGCAAGGGGGTGACCATCCACTTTGAAGTGTTCTCATAGACAAGAAACTGAAGAAGTAAATTGATCATACTTTATGGTGCTATCTTGAAATAGAGCATCTTGGCACGAAGTTGATCATTTTTGGTATCGTCTTTGACATTGAATATGAGGGTTGGTGTGGGCTAATGTATTCCATCATTCTTCTAATGCATTATGCCATAGTATATTAGTATGCTCCAATATATGCAAGTTGTGAGTAAATAGTGAGAAGAAGTTGTCTCATTTTTTTTTATGATTAATGGAATCCTCTCCCCATGATTTTTTAACTTTGTTGTAGCAAGGGATTTCCCATATAAATTTTGGTGTGTGCAAATTTATCACAAGTGCACATTTAAATTTCTTTATTTATCACAATATTATTGCATTACATATTGTGCTATGTTGCTTGCTTAAAATTGTAGTGGTTTGGGCTTAACAACAGATATGATATTAAAACTTATCTATTATGTACAACAACATTAAAAAAATTGTCATGTTTCAGTATGAGTCAAAATGACATGTAGCATGATAAGTAATTAATCATAAGACAAACATCATATGAAAAAAATTCAAAAGTACAAAATACAATGGGTTTTCAAAATAAATAAAATGCTTTCAACCTCAACAATCTTCAAACTGAAAATTATTACTAGTCTCGGATAATCTACTACAAAACTACTTCTCACCCCTTAGACAAGGTTCATCTCCAAAACTTAGAAGGCAGCGCTTTGAAAATTGGACCATGTCATTACACAGATTAAGGACAAGTTTGGCTAAGTGAGATGGGCTGCATCTAATGTGGGTAACTACAGTTTCTTCATCTGAATTAGTTATTGTAGTTTCTTCATCTGAATTAGTTATTGTAGCTTTAAGATGCAAATTTTCTATGCCTATTATAGACATTGTCATTTCCTCCAACACTCATAAAAAACAATTTTTTTGGATGGCCTATCAGTGTGCAAGATATATATCACCAATTCAGAGGAGAAATGACTGAGGTACAACCTAGACTGGTTGATAAAGGACGTAGCCACACACATTTGGATGGGAGTGTATTCCTTGTTTGGAGTGGAAGCAACAAGATTAAACTCCTCCAACAATACCATTATATGGATTGAGATCCCACAAATTGGTGAAGAGTCCTCCGTATCTAACTCGCTTACTACTACACCAAGCAACTCTTGCTGAATGCTGATGTGCACTAATTTGCTAGAGGGTGATACTAGCTAGATCGAGTATATAACATTGACCTTTGTTAAAAGTGCATTCTTTGGGGACTATGGTAGTTCAAACAAATCTTAGCAAACTGACACTATTACAAGAGGACTATGTTAAGGGAAATCTGCAAGCTTACTTGTTTCCTTTGATCTTAAACCAAGTCTCAGCGCACTGCTTGTGCGCAGCACCCAAATCATCCTTGCAAGAACAGCCCAATACAATCGCCACTCCCGACTCCGGAGCTGCTTTCTCCAAGCTGAGATGGCAAATTCGGCAATCCCGTTCGCCCTTATCCACATCCTCCTTAGCCTCTGGATCATCGTCAAGCGAAGTCTCCAACCCCGAGACGCAGGACTTCCTACAGGGCTCTCGAAGCCCATCGATCTCGCTGCCGGATGCGCTCGAAAGCCGGCAGCCACAGCGAGCGGAACTGCCACATTTCGCGCCGTTTGGCGAAGGCCACGAATGCCCTTCCGCGTCGGAGAAACCGAAGCCGTGTTGGTCACCCCCACTCGAGTGAGTGTCCTGCGGCCCTTTTTCGACGTCCCTGTAAGATTCCTCTCCCTTTTGGGCCATTGCGCGCTGCAAGTTGCTATCTTTGCCACGGAGTAACCCAGAATTACTAGCTGATACTCGGTTGGGCTTCAAGATGCGGATCTACCTATCTAATCCATTTCATCAAGAACAAGAACGAAAGATTCAGAGTGAGATAACTCGGTACGCACTCTTACCAAATCAGCTTACGGTG
This sequence comes from Zingiber officinale, assembly GCF_018446385.1. NCBI lineage: Eukaryota > Viridiplantae > Streptophyta > Magnoliopsida > Zingiberales > Zingiberaceae > Zingiber > Zingiber officinale. The sequence goes on from NC_055987.1 coordinate 128,279,484, forward strand.
GCGAAATGGTCCCCAAAGAACAAAACACGGCGAACGAATCTCGAGCTTCTGAAGAATTACAGGAGAAAACCTCTGCTGCAAATCGCATCTGGATCACACGGAACAGGAAGGGGATTGGAGAAGATTGCAGACTTGTTCTGCTCTCTGGAAGCAAAGATTGGAAGTGGATGATGAGGTTTAAACTGGTGGATTTGGTACTTGTTCATATTAAACAAGGGTAGAATGGTCATTAACTGTCCCTATTTGTTGCGATTAAATTAAGAGATCATTTCATTTTGGCCCCCCAAATACACTTTATCTTCTTTTCAACACTACTACTCTCCAAACCCTTATAGTTTTAAAAATCACCTTTTCAAAATTTTTAAAATATAATTCTACACGGCACGCGACCGCCTGAAATTTTCATTTCCGTTCCACCAAATAAAATTAATAAAATTTTAACAAAATAGGGGTGTTTTGCTTTGAATTCTTAAAATTTTGAGAGTTAATTGAAATTTTTTACAATTAAATTTAAAGTGGACTTTGGGGAGAAGCCAAGTTCTTGCAACTTGTGCATGTTTAAATATTGTCACAAGTAGAAAAATATATTTTCTATTTGAGAGGAAGAGTAAAATGGTTAAACTTTATTATTTATCATAAAATAACTATTGGTAAAAATATATATTAAATTAAATAGCTACTGACTACATGCATTAAATTAATTCTATTTTATATTATATGTTATTGAATACACTGTTCTTGATGTTCATTCAAGTAGTCTGAAGATAGACCAATAACAATTCTAAATTTTGGTGGGTATTTTGATGATTTTGAAACTCTAAAGAACATTTAAGAAAAACAACATAAACCATACAAAAGAAGCATTAAGGTTGAATGGAATTCGAAACAAACTTGGGAGTATGGAATGGAAATCTTCCATTTGAGCACAAAGTATTTATTTCTGTACAAGAAATGATTAAATTTTGTTCAAAACTCAATAGATTCTCTTCCTTGTCCACTCTCACAAGCATTTGTGTCCTTCATATGAGCATTTGAAGAACAATTTCTCTTTTCTTTTCTAGGATATCAAACAGTGGATCAAAGAGGGAGTTCAGCATTCCTCACCTTCGATTTGCCATGCATGCTATCGACAGTTAAAAAGAAACTTTGACGTCTTCTGTATCGGCCACGAGAGTAAACTCACTTCCAAACTTTGGTGTTATCTCGGAAGAACTCTGAGGGGATGGATGCAGGGCAGTATTTCTTGGCAACAAACTTGTACTGGAAGAACAACAAATCAAGACTACATGAGACAGAGCTATAGAATTCAAATGAGTTTCCAACAAGATATTTACCTTGTGCTGACTGTATTTTTCTCGAATAGCAGGCAGGCCGTTGCACGCACTGGTGCATAGTAGTCCATGTAATGCCTTGATGCAGTCTGAGAGTTCAGAAGGTTTATATAGTGTGTAATGGCTCAGTGTGGCGTTCTGCATCATTAGCCACAGCAAAACATAATTAATCTTGGTTGGAAAAATAAAATGATAATGTATGAATTGGAATGCATTGTGAACAGTACCCAAGGTGTTTTTGTTGGTTGCAATATGAACCTTGCCAAAAAGACAGCAGAGGCTGCCACTAGTGATGGAGCATAGCGAATCATACTGTACTCGAGTAGCGAGAGCTCTGCAACATAACTGGCAAGAAACTCGAGTTGCAATGTAGGAAGCTGGAAAAAAGAATGTGATAATAAATTCTTTGTTTCAATGTAGAAACTGCAAAGGAAACACAAGTGATGGGGTTACTTCATCGGATCCTTGAGCAGCACGAACAAATCTCCTATTAATTTCCACATCAGATATGATAATAAGCAACATAGTCATGGATAACACAAAGCTAATCTATATTGTTAAAAGTATTACCTCAAGAAACATTTGGCAGTCGGGACTGTCATTTCAAATTTCAAGTAAGTCAGCACTTTGAATTCCATTTGCAAAAGCTGTGCACCTTAGTTATGAATGGACAGCCCAAACATGCATCACAGAATTGTAAACTGGAGTTACAGAGATATCTACCTCATCAATCGAGTAAGTATTGTCGGTCATATAGCACAAATCTTCCCCTTCTGGGGCACATGCCTCCTCATATTTTCTGCAATAACAACAAATTAAGTTATTATGAACATAAAAGCTCTAAAAGTACTAAACACCATCAGACAATCCTTACGCAGCAATTAGCATACAAGCAGCACCAAGAAGTTGCAACTCTTGACGATTGATTTCATTTCCAGAAAGATATCTGTCGATGTAATTAACAGTGAGATATAGTGTATCAGGAACCATACGATACTCTTCTGCAATCTGTAGTCAAATAGGACTAAATTACTCCACCTAAGTTGGAAAACAAAAATCAAATTAACAAAATCTGTCAATCAGCGTGGATATACCTCTACAAGCCATTCTATTAGAATGGAGCGCATATTTGCATTTATATCCTTCTGAATTGTTTCCATGAAATCTATTGAAGGTCTTTTCTTAGTCTGTAAAAACAAATGTAGCTGTATTATCCAATAGAAAGAAATCTACTGTTCATCAAAACTACATGTTTTTTGTGCTAACATGTCTAGGAGCAGGAATGTAGTGCTAACTTAAAAGGTTTTCAGCAGTATAAAGAAATCAAAGCAAACGTAAACTAGCTTTTGGCCACATCATAACTAGAAAGCAGCAATAATTTGTAAGAGAAGTGTAGCAGGTAAACAATTTCCATGAGAACAATAGCATGAAATAAGTACTTTGCTATATATATATAAATGGAAGCACATGAGAATTACTTGTTTGTAATATTTCTTCCAATTAGTGTTCAGTCATACAAGTTGAAATTATAAACAAAAGCATAACTGGCATTAGTCATGGTATGTAACAATTAAATTGTATAATAGAATCTTCAATAACTTAAAATGAATAATCACAAAACAATTTACCAAGTTCATGGGCCTTCAACCTAACTTAAGGCATTTAATGATTAATCTAATTTATAGACAACACAAATGCTAAGGCAAAGCTGTTGCCAAATATGAACCGAGGATATAACTCACTTTTATTGTTTAGGACAAAGGACTAAAGAAACTAGTGAGAAGAAATTATAACGATTTGTATTTGATAGATTGAAGAAATTTAATAAGCAGTTGGAAACCAATTTGCAATCGCAGATTAAATGTAAAGTGTCTACTGATAATTATCATAATAACGCAAATCCAAATTCAATATGACATCAAGATAGTCAATAAAATTCTCAAAGCACCCTGGCAAGGTTTGAAACAGTGTAAACAAGGGTTATGCAATCGACCAGCATTATCAATGATCACAATGTGAGTAGTTAATTTACATATCCATCATAATTTCAAGACCAAAAGAAAAAAAGCTCGGTATGTTAATAACTTTACTATATATATATATAATAATCCAATGATCAAACAGACTTGGAGCTAGAAAATTAAAAACCTTAAAAATTATAATATTAGAGCTGATCATACTTATTAACAAAGAATTAGCAAGGAAAGTCATTATAATAAATCTGCAGGGTGCATATCATAACCATGATCAGCATTGGCGGTTTAAAATACTAAAACAATATTTAATACTGAATAAGGAACAATTGTGTTCAGAATATATGTGTATATCATAAATTATCAGAAAATATCAGAAAACATCAAAGAGAAGTTGGATAAAAACCATCAGAAGAAGAAAAATATACAAAAAGGCAAATTCTCACCTCAGCATTCCGTAAATTTTGATAGATATCGCAAGCAAGTGCACTACAAAATTGAGGATCATTGTTTGTATCAACATCCACAATATCTGCTCCCATCAGCATAGAACCATTACTCTTTAATTTTGATTCTGATAAATATTGTGAACACTATCAGTGGACAAATTAAATAAAACTTTAAATTTCAAATGTTGATTTTTGACCTACTTTCGATCTAAAACTCTCAAAAATTATAGCTTTGCTAAAAAATAAATGAGAAACAGGTGAGTCAAACAGCAACAAAACATAATTAGAGAATGTAATTAATCAAAAAGCACCTTCTATAGCTACATTCTCAGAGATGCTTCGATTCTCATTTTCTCGGCTCTCCAAAGTCATAGCCAGAGAATCTCTGTTATCTATATACTCAAACTCAGGGCTTCGAATCGAGTTGCATGTGGACATTGATGAAACAGAATCCACAGAAAAATTAGGTGACTTGAGCGTAGTGCAGGGTGCAAGGCAGGCAACAAATGTAGGTTTATGCACACTGTTCTGTGGCAGGGAACTTGTATCGCTAGATACAATCACACTTGGTTTGATAGTAGCTGAAATATACGAAGAGTTTCGACTCGATCCAGAATCGCAATGACTAGCGGAAACCCCTTTCTTTAACCTCGCAATCGATCTTGTGGCATGAGCCTGCTTATGAGTGGCCAAAATAAAACTGATTAGCTATTTACTAAGAAACGTGCGGACAAAGGCAAAAATGAGAAAAGATACTGACATTCTCCCCTTTAGCACCCACTGGCCTTGGAGTATCGCGCAACACATTGCTCTCTTTACTAATGTCCCGAAGAGCAACCCTCTTCTCTCCCTTCTCCGCCCTGGCATCCTGCAGCTTGGCGGCACCCTCCATCCCCGGTAAATCCCCGTAAGAACTCTATCCTTACAAGAAGCAGCCAATATCAAGCAAGAAGAAGGAGGAGCGCGACGACGAATAGATCGCCAGATTATTCGAAAACCTAATCTTGCTGGTTAGGGTTGGGGGGAGGGAATCGGGGAACGCACGCCACGCCACGCCACGCCACGCCACGCGAAGGACGACGAAAGCGGTGAGGTATTATTATTACGCTATTTTCTAAATTAATTATAAATTATTATTATTATTATTATTATTTTGGAGGGAAAAAAGTTAGTTTAAACAAAGAGCCATCTGAACTCAAATTAAAAGCTCCATAACATACATTCAAACTAAAATTCAAGCTTAAAAAAAAAAGGGAAAGAAACAAAATCAAGGCTTGAACAATGCAAAACTTGGTTCAACTTATCTCAATTACAACCCTACTTACTCGTGAAGACCCTCTTCATTAGTTTTGTTCAATATTGTAAACTAGAATCAGAAATCAAATGATGCATCGCGATATAGTAGTACCTCTTCTCAGCCAACAAGTTTAAAAGAGCAAATAAGACTGTATGATCTACAATGGCCCTTGTGCCTATAAACTATCTACACTCGAACACAATTGGGAGGCAATCGTGCCTATCAATGACGAGCCGCAGGACTTTTCGTGCCTCCTACGTGCTCCACCAAGTAACAAAACTTCTTGCCATCCTTCACTTCGGTAGGCCTCTTCACCATCCCCCCTCCGGCATTCCTCATCTCCGTGCCATGTCCGGTCTCACGATCCCAGCTCATGAAATCCGATAGACTCAATGAGGGTGATTTTGTTTCTTCTCTAGTATCGTGCATCGGTTGCCTCCCCTCTGGACGCTTGGTGGTTGAACCTTTCGCGAGAGAATCCGCATATAGGACATCGTCAATTCGCGAAATCAACACAAAGGCTAAGCTTTCTAGGATCCTAGAGTAGCTCTCTAGGATTGCTAGTCCTACATCCTGTGGAGATTTCGAATAAATGCTATCGACATGTTTGAAGACAATGAGAGAAATATAGATAGTTCGGTTTCAAATTACTTTGTTGTACTGGATCTTGCTGATATCGAGAGCTGATTGAGAGATGGCAGGAAACCTTTGCTTGATGAGGATTAAGATGATCTCAGCTCTCTCTTCGAACAGCTCCCTCTTCCCCAAACTGACCGCCGAACTCCAAGAATGATGCTTGCCTTCCTTGTCTAGCACTTTCCTCTTCCAGATCACAACCGAAGCCTCGATTCGGTTTTTCAAATCAAGAATCTTGTGCTCGGTTGACAAATCCACCATTCTGAGGAATTCTTCGGGGTCGAAGACATCATCTGTGATGCATTTGTAGATAGCATCTCCTAGGCTTGACCGCCCATTCTACGACCAAATCATGTAAAACCAAATCAATCAAACAGTAACTTTAGTTCAGAGTCATTTCTGTTCAGTTCGATTCGAAGGCAATTAAATTCTTCTAGTTTAGTCTTACCTTGGGAAGAGATTCGACATAGGCTTCAGGGACTTCCATTCCCATGAGAACTTGAGCATTGATCGCCATGGCTGCCTTGTGTACCTGTGAAGCTGAATCTTTCTGGAACTGAATCCATCTAGTGGACTCCTCAGGGAGTCCATTAGGGGGGACTCTCACTGTAGGAAGCCACCATTTGTCGTCCTTCCTCCGCGCTCTTCCCTTTTCTGATTCATCGGCATCTCTTGAATCATACCAAAACATGTTCTGGTCCATGAAGTCGTCAAGGGAGCCCTGAACAATCAAGGACAAGGATGGAGAGATAAGAATTTCACTAATAGTGTATCACAATGAATCTTCTTACTATGAGCATTGCATCTAGCTTGCGAAGCGCGGGGATGTTCATTTGAAGATCTCTGCGTTGCTGCGTCGTCATTATCTGCAGGAGGCATGCAATAACAACCACAATTAGGATGCAAAAGCAAAGATCTGATCTTGAAGAGGTAAAACAAAGAAAACTCCTTCGACCTCTATGGTAACCCCTTCCTTTGATGTCTGTCTAGAAGGAACAAACTCAACAATGTGATCGGTCACAGATAAAAGCCAGTCGATTTCCCTCCTCCACCTCTCTTTTCTTTCAGCAGGCATCGGTTCTAAGCGTGATTGTTCGCTAAATACAGATGCTGATTGATTCAGAAGCATAAAACAAAAATGTTACTTCTTCTATCAGTTTGAGACGATCAAACAAACCTACTACTGATACACTAAGCAGCTGTTCGCATCAAAGAACAAAGCAAACAAATCTTAGCATTAAATCTGTGTGCTAGAGAACATAAATACAATTTAGTCAGTTCCATGGATTGTCTCTGCTGAAATATCACACAAGAAATCTTTTTTAGTACCAAAAAATCCTAATGTTTTTCGAATAAATGAAGATCAAGGGAAGTGAAAAGTACCAGCAAGGTTGGTGAAGGCATTGGACAAAGCAAGAGCAGATGAAACTCCTCTGCCACCACCTGACATATCCTCTCCAAGAAGCAGCTTTGCATATCGATCTTTCATCAACCCCATCTCTAGAGAAAAAGATTATGATCATCATCATCAAATCGAACTGTGTTTGTTGTAACTATTTTTGATCAGCTACATTGAGATATGTTCATCTTCATCTTAAAGTGGTCGAGGCACAACATAGTTGGTGATTCAGTTTGATAAGGTGGTGCGATGGTTACCAGAAGGAGTTGCTTCTCTGGCGCCTCCATCCTTGCTCAGCCGCGGCCTCGAGCCGATGCAGGACGAGCGGTCAATCTGCAGCGCCCTGCGAGGGTGGTCGGCGCCGGCCTCCCCCTGCCAGTGGAAGAGCACACCGTAGTTGTCATCATCGTACGCTGGACTATTCCGCCCCACACCCTCCAGTATCTGACTCTGCACCTGGCGCACAGCGGCGTCAGCCTCCTCGTCGCCCTCCTCATCGTAGGGTTTCTCGAGGCCGTGCCCTCGCTTGAGGAGCCGCACCATCAGCAGGCTCAAAGTTCGGACCCTAGTCCATATGCTCCGAGGGTGCGCCAACTCATCTCCGCTGCTCTCGGAGGTGAGAGGCTGGAAGAGGGGGGAGCTCGCCGATCGCCTCCGGAGCGGAATTTTGACGGATTGCTTAAAACCCTCAAAATGAAGACCGTTAACGTTCGATCGAAGCTAAATACGACAATTTGGCGGCTCGATCATCTGCAAAAACTGAATCTTTGACGGCGCAAATGATCGATCCACCTCCGTAATCGATCAGAATAAAAAAGGTAGGATCTTTGACGAAGGAAATCTGTTCGGAAGAATGCGGAAACCGGTTAAGAAGGTGGTTTTAGCTTCCAAATGAGGGAAGAGTGGGGATTTGAAGTGCCGAGGATTTCCAGGAAGAGAGATCGAAACATGAGGCGCTGGTTGAAGCGAAGGCGGGAAGGAGAGGCGGGCAACGACTCGCTAACAATAGTTAAAAGAAAAGAATACGAGATTGCTAATATTGGCAACATGGTTGATAGTTAAAAAAATAAAATAAAACAAAAATTTAAAAGGCACCCAAAATTATTAAAAAAAACATTTTTTAAAACATTAAAATTAAAAGAGCATCCTATTAAATATTTTATCTTTATTATAATTCAATTAATTGTAGAAGAAGAGAAAATTGAGGGGAGAATTATCTTATATTTTATTTCTATCCAATACTTTTATATTTCATTAATCAACAATCAAATTAATCATCTATTATAGCACTCCCCTTAGATGATTTATGAAGAATTCAACGCTATCTTATTAAAACTTTACCTGTAAAATCCAACGGGAAAATTATGAACGAAGAGAAAAGAGAACAACAATATATACTTTCCTTGATTTCAATCATTAAATATCTTTTAATTAATATATCCATATATTGTGCACCAATTTCTTGAATGTTGATATCGGTAATACTTTTGTTAATAAATTAGCTACATTATCGCTAGAACGTATTTGCTGCACATCAATGCCACCTTTCTTCTTAAGTTTATGTGTGTAGAAGAATTTTAGTGAAATATACTATATTATATCCCCTTTAATATAATCTCCCTTTAATTGTGTAATGAAAGCACCGTTATCTTCAAATATAGTTGTCGGATTTTTTTTTTGTTGTTTTTAGTCCGCATGATTTTTAAATATGTAACGTCATGGATCTCAACCATATACATTTTTGACTTGCTTCATGCATTGTAATAATTTCAGAATGATTTGATGATGTCACTATTAAAATTTATTTTGTTGACTTTCATGATATAATAGTCTCTCTTCATGTAAACACAACCGGTTTGGAATATACCTTTATATGGATCTAAAAGATAACCTACATCTACATATCTTACTAAAGATGAATTTATTCTTATCGAATAAAATAACTCCATGTCTGTTGTACCACGAAAGTAACGTAATATGTGATTTATACCATTCCAATATCTTTGAGTTGGAGAAGAGCTATATTTTACTAGAAAGTTAACAAAAAAATGTAATATCTGGGCGAGTGCAATTGACAAGGTATGATAATGCACCAATTGCACTAAGATATGGTACTTTTGGACTATGGATGTTTTCTCCATCTTCGAGTGGATGAAAAGGATCTTTCTTAGTATCAAGTGATCGAACAACTATTAATGAAGGCAATGGATGTGTTTTATCTATATATAAGTATTTTAGTAACCTTTTGTGTATGAAGACCGATGAACAAATATTCCTTCTGGTAAATGTTTAAATTGCAATCAAAGATAAAAATTGTCTTTCCTAAGTCTTTCATCTTAAATTCACTTTTTAAATAATTGACAATCTTGTTGAGCTCTTCGGAAATCACTATAAGATTTAGATCATCGACATATACTATCATAATTACAAAACATTCTTCCTTCTTTTTTGTAAAAATGCACAAACAAATAGCATTATTTGTATAACCTTCTTGTAATAAGTATTCACTTAGACGATTGTACCACATGCTCCCTGATTGCTTTAATCCATATAACAATTTTTGTAACTTTATTAAGAACATGGTCTTAGGGGTTACATTATTTGCTTTCGGTGGTAAACCTTCAGGAATTTTCATATCTATATTGAGTGAACCATATAGATATGCAGTGATCACATCCATAAGTCACATGTTTAGTTTTTCTGATACATCCAAACTAATAAAAAATCATAAAGTAGTGGCACCCATTACATGTGAATATGTTTTCTCATAATCGATTCCAGGTCTCTATGAAAAACCTTAAGTTACAAGCCTGACTTTGTATTTCATAATTTCACCATTTTTTTCATTCTTTTTTTTATACAACACTCATTTAGGTTATATCTTGAAGTGTTCAAACTACAAACCCAAAAACTTTACGTTTCTCTAGAAATTCTAATTCAATCTGTATAGTTGCTTTCCATTTTGGCCAATCATTCTTTCTTTATAATCTTTGATAGATTATGGTTCGGGATCTTTATCATCTTGCACAATGTCAAGGATCACATTGAGAGTGAAAATATCATCACTGGTTGTGTTGCTTCGATTCCATATTTTACAAGACATCAAATAATTTATTAAATCTTATTATTTTCATATAACTGTGATGCTTTTAGGAACAACATTATCCACATTTGGTACAATGATTTCTCTTACTGTATCATCTGGAATTGTTTCTTCTGAAGTTTTTCATGCTTCCTTTTCTTGTACTTTTCATTTTCGGGGTACAATGTCTTTTAATAAAATTGGTCGACCACATTCTAACTTATTCTAGATACATTTGCAAGTAAAGTAATTGATAGTCCTACATATTCATCTCATGCGGCCAGCAAGAAAGGGGAGGTGAATTGCCTGAAATTACAAATGTATCATTCTCAAAGCTTTTGACTTAAGTTATACAAACACTTGTTAGGAAAATAGAAATAACTTGCATAAAATGAAATGAGACTACTGGATTTACTTAGTTTGCAATCGAGGAGGTTGCTAAACTAAGACAAATGAAGTGCAAACTCTCGGAGGCGGAGAAGCCTCGTACAATGATTTACTGCTAAGAACAATGAAAATAGAACGAAATGATTCGAATATAAGTGTTGTATTAAATATCAAGCACCATGGCTCTTTTTATAAACTCAATGGTCGAAGTGACTGTTTGATGACATGGCACAATTCGAGCTCCTGGACCCGGTCCGAGCGTCCCTAGCTGGTCATCTCAATCTGTTTTGCAATGGTAAAGGGATAAGTATTAATCCACTTCCGGGTACCTGGACCGCTGCTGATGTCACGCCCCCAAAGGAGCCCCTACTGAAAAATTTCAGTAGCATCTCTCCTGTACCAATGACAATCTGAGGTATACATACATACAAAATACATCAGCCACATACGGCTGGAATATACACACAACCACGCAGTTAATCCCAAAGGAGCCCCTACTGAAAAATTTCAGTAGCATCTCCCCTGTACCAATGACAATCTGAGGTATACATACATACAAAATACATCAGCCACATACGGCTGGAATATACACACAACCACGCAGTTAATAATGCAACCCACACGATTGAAACATAGCTTAATCACGCAGTTAATAATGCAACCCACACGACTGAAACATAGCACAACGGAAATCATAAAATAACGAACATGAAATGAATAAAACAACTGACTGCGAGCTGGCTCGACTTGACACAACATTACTAAACCTATACAATATACCACAAGGCAAAAATCCAAGTCGACATCGAATTATTATAATACCAAGATCACAAAATCAAAACACAAATAGCAAAGGAAACCAAAACCAGAAAATCGTCCTCTTATATGGCGTGGGACTGGCGAATAGAACCTCCAAGTGACTCCATAAATCCTTTACCTACTACCTGGCAAAATAAATTAGTTTATGGGGTGGTGAGTACTAAGACTCAGTGGGTAATAGATAGATAGTGCATGAACATAATAAAAAACTAGAGATATAAATGTATACAGTCTCGGAGAGATAAATAGCAGATACTACAGTGGAATCATAGTACATGATCATACCTGATACCATATCCTAAGCTAGTGGTATAAGGTCAGAGGTAACACTAATCTGCTACAGTGCTGCTCATAACTACCAGGATCACATGTACGGTATACTATCAAAGAAACTAGTGTCCAATCATATATATAACAGGTATATAACAAGAGAAACAACATAAATAAACAAGCAGCAGCATGAGTATGCAACAACCGCATAAGTAAGCAACAACAGCATAAGTAAGCAACAACAACATAAGTATAATAACAACAGCGTATGTACGGATGGTTACCCCACCCACCTCTCTGCACCACGACACCTGTATGGTCGAGAGGCCGGATCGATGACAACTATACCACTCAAAAGCCGCCACTACTCTCGAGTGACCGAGTGGACATGTTCTGAGTAACTATCTAGCTACAAAGCAAAAGGGGTCCCTGCTGCTCGCAACTCCAGCTACCACTACCCATGAGTAGTCGAGTGCGGTACAACAGGACAAGCGACATCTCCTCCAGCTACCACTTCCTATGAGTGGCCGAGTGTGCGGTGCGACCCGACGACTCACTCCCCCACAAGGAAGACGTGGTCGCCTGCATGCATGCAATGACATGATGCGTAAAATGCAACAGTTATCATATATATATAAACAGAAAACAGGTATGTTACATGAAGCCAACATGCTCAGTAAGGTGTGTAAATAACAATATTCAAGTAAGTAAGCATGATATCTAGTATCCATATATCCAATATCTAATATCTAGTATCTGGTATATGGTATCTGCTAAATATCATAGATAATAACGAGAGACTGTATAGATATAGAAACGAGTTTCTCAAAGATTGAGTGGATAAGTATCAAGCACAAGACAAATACGAGTGGAGTCGAGATAAATACAGGAACTATCCGAAAATATAGCTCATGCACTAAGATCAATGTACTAAAAAGATAAAGCAAGAAGTACCCACCTTTATCTGTCGATCGTGCTAAACTCATCCCACGTCGAAATGCCCATCTCAAAATTAGAGTCCTGCATCAATGTATTTTACTTAGCTAAATCCATATGAATAAGATAGTTAAATAAAGTCCCCAAACCTAATTAGGGAAAACCTCAATCACCGATCATTAATAAATTCTAATTAATGATTAACTCCAATTAATTTCCCTTTTCCTTCACATAATAACATTAACCATCTTAATCACATCAGACAATCCAACCTAAGATAACTAATTACTCATTAATCATGTTCTCACATATTAACATCTCAAATAGAATCCAATACCAATCTATATTAACCTAACACCATAATCAAATAACAATCATTTAATCCATGAAGACAAACAACTACCTAATCAATTAACCCCTAACCATATCATAATCAATTCGATTAAGGCTATACATAATTCAATTCTAATTAGCACATTGCTCTTATTACCTCTTCGTCTTCAATAGCCCGAGGTGACAATGGATCCGTTGAAGATGGCTACAAGCGATCGAAAATGTGGAGGCAGAAGCCAAGCGAAACCACTGCCTACCAAACAATAATCCCAAATCAACACTACATCAAGATCAAATGCCCAAATCAAATTAAATGCTAGGTTTAATCACTAACCTCCAAGATCAGTGCTAGGGCACAGTGCCACGAAAGGGAGAGGGAGGGGATTGGGATGAGTACCGCTGTTAGGGTTGCATCGACAATGGACGGTGAGTGGCGCGACGTCGGGCACTGGCGATGCCAGGCAGAGACGATGCTAAAAGAAGGGAGAGCACGCTGGATCGGTCGAATCGACGCTAGGCAAAAGGGAAGGTGATCGACGCACGGTGAGGGAAACGAGAAAGAGCGGCTAGCGTCGGCGATCGGAAGACTCCTTTTCATCGGAGCTTGATGGTCCTTCTCGTCGGAGCTTGATGGTCCTCGACGATGAGCAATCGAGAAAGAGAGACAGCGTGTGAGGGAGAAGAGAAGGAAGGCACGGTCGGAGGTGGGTCAAATGGCGCCGACGACTGCTCCGTTGGGTCCAGAGCCGGTCCTTATTGTTCAAAGGCCCTGGGCGAAATTATAAATTATGCCCCAATTTTATTTAACTGAGCATTATTTTTATTTAATTAAAAAAATCATATATAAAAAAAACAATAGAATGAGAGGTCAAATCTAATCTCATACTACAATTTACAAGGACTCCACAAACTTACATATATTCTAAACAAAACCATTTTCTCCATACTTACATTCCAAGAACACAATATAAAATAGACTTTATTACACACTTTCTAACAAAAATATTCTAACAAATCCAAGATATTTCAACCTCTTCCTTGAAATAAAACCACCAACAAAGAAAACCTTTAGAAATCCACCAAATAAAATTTTACTCAATGAATCAACCACATATATGACCCTTCAAAAATATGCATTGCTCCACTTTCTTTAGAAACCATAACATGAGACTCCAACACCAATAGTATTTCACAATCAAAACATATCAAATACTAACCCATATCAGAACAAAACCAACCAAATACACATACCCCTACACTATCAGAATATCACATTTTCTAATAAAAGGAAAGTACTAGACATTAAAAACTAACATTTACAAATTTCCAACAACCAATACAAAAAACCACTATAAACACAGCACATCATACTCACATTCGAAGCACATTCTGTAAATAAGCTTCTCCTCCCTGCAAGATACCCACTGCAACATCCATACTCCAGCCGGCCAACCACCAAATGAAGAGCCACCCAATCTGACATGAATAAAACCTCTTTGTATCAAAGCATATCAAGAATACTCCATAAAAAAGGATGCTCATTAAAATAAAATTTCCAACACAGAAAATGCTCCACCATTTCCCTCCGAAAACCGCATTAAACAAAAAAGTATCAATTTATCAAACTATCAATTGATCTAATCACCAAAAGAAAAAGAGTATGAGTAGCACCAATTAGCATAAGTACTAGAGTTGTTATGACTTATGAACACTTTAAGAGCATAAATACAATGTCACGTGTACTCATAAGTAATAAAATGTTTACCTACAAGTGCGAATGAGAGTGAATGTAGAGGATATAATTAAATTATCGGTTGTAATACACCTGCAAAAAACACAAAGGTAACTCATTTAAAGTGTATTCGTGATGCACTTTTAAAGGCAAAATCATTAATAATAACATCATATTCTATGTTTTCCAAAATATTCTTTTCAATGCATAAAATTGCTAATCCATTTAGTCTATCTTGAGTCATTGTGGTCCGTAAATAAGATTTTATTAATTTTAATATTGAAAAACTTCGTTCGGCAGATGCCACTGTCACGGGTATTGTCAATAATATCCTATAAGCAATCATCACGTTTGGAAACATATCCATCGTTTTTAAAAACTCTACTATTAGAATGCCAGACCATTTTTTCCTTGTTTCATAAGATTCACTTGGTAACATTACTTGCTAAACTTGTAGTTCTGAAAACATATATTTTGCATCAATATCGAAGTGTCACCATTTCTTAAAGTATTTTCAAGGTTAACACAAGAACTCATCAATTCATCATCATCTAATGAAACTAATTTTGCAACATCATACAAGAACCCAAATATAGATTCAAAATATTGCAACTGTTCAAATCTACTCTTCAATTGCCCAAGAGCAATATCGACCACTAAGATAAAATAATCTATTCGAAAAGATTCTTCTGGTGATTGATTTTCTCTTTCAGTGTTAGCAATTTCATCGAAATGTCTCTTTCTACAAATTTTACGTTTTATAGGAAATACAGGCTCAATTTCCATATCAGATGCTATTTTTTTAGCATCAACCATAGCAGAATCAAAACCATTTTCTCTATATTTTTCAAAAAAGGAAACAAGACCAGACAATTGTTTTACAGCAACATCAAGACGCATATCCTCTGACTGTAATTTTTTACTAACTAAATTAATTTTATGCAAAATATCATGCCAAATAACAAGGCTTAATATAAACTCAAAACTTGAAAGTTCACCAGATGCTAAAGTTTCAGCATCTCTACTTAATTTACCATCTTCACTTATTTCTGCTAATTTGAACAAAGCTTCTCTGATTTGGGAAGCTTGAGATAATATTGCTTTGACCGTTTCAATATGGCTTTCCCATCTTGTAGTTGACAATGATTTTAAAGTTAATCCATCAATATATTCAAGCAAAATATTCCATCTTTTTGTTGAATTAGAGAACACGGTGTACATACATTGACATGCTCCAAAAAATGATTTTGCTTTAGCACAAGAATTTGCCATGTCACAAACAACTAAGTTAAGAGAATGAGAACCACATGGCATGTAAAATGCTCTAGGATTAATGTCAAGCAATCTTCTTTGCACACCTTGGTTTTTACCTTTCATATTAGATCCATTATCGTAACCTTGCCCTCTCACATTATCAATATCAAGTTCTAAAGATCGTAAAACAACTTGCAATTCATTGAAAAGACCTAAACCAGTTGTATCTTCTACATTTATAAATTCTAAAAAGTACTCTTCTATTTTAATTGGAGTCTCTGAAACATCTACGCATCTTAATATGAGAGTCATTTGTTCTTTGTGACTTGCATCCGGTGTACAATCAAGAATTACTGAAAAATATTTTGCCTCTTTTACTTTTTTAATTATTACATTCTTGACTTTAGAAGCTAGAAGAGATATTAACTCGTTTTGAATTTTATGACTAAGATAATGATAATGAATCTTTTTATCTTGAATGAGTCGAAAATGCTCTTGCATTATTGGATCAAAATCTGCAATCATTTCAAGTAGACCCAAAAAATTACCATTACCATCTTCATAAATTTTATCATGTGTACCACGAAATGCCAAATTATGTATAGCAAGACATTTGACAACAGCAATTATTCTTAGCATAACATGTTTCCAATGTTTTGTGTCCTTTTTAATTTGTTCTTGTATTTCCTTATCAATTGTCAATGTTTTATTTAATCTCATTTGTAGTTCAACAAAGGCTCTCAGATTAGTGAGGTGTTCAATACTATTTTCATGTTGTTTAAGTTTGTCACATAAATGTTTCCAGTCATTAACTCCTTCTTTTGCTAAATTACTTTTGGTGTGTATTACTTTAAACAACTTACAACAAATACAAAACACTTTGTCCAACTCTTTCGAATATACTAACCATTTTCGATCACGAGTTTCACCATTTGGTAGCATTTGAACATAGTAAGTATGAGAAAAGTGTCGAGATTCTTTATCTAAAGGAAACTTAAGAATATCTTCTCTTTTAGGACCTCTTTCCACAAGTAAGTCTCTCATTTTTGTATCAAGGTTATCCCAAACTCTTGGATCAAATATGTTTATATCATATCTAGGTGTCGAACATTGATATTCATTTATACGCTCATCATCACAACAATTATCAATATCTTTAGTTTTGTTTCAGTTTCATTCAAATCATTAAGATTTGTATTCTCTTCATTCTCATTTTCTACAAATTTCTCATTTTCATCACTTTCATTTCTTATAAATTCTTCATATTCATTATTATTATTTTCAACAAAATCTTCATTTGCATTTGATTCATTACTTAAAATCTGGACTAAGCTTTCTGATGTGTTATATGATTCTTTACTAAAATATTTATTCAATGAACCTCTTAAGCTTTGGGCTATCTCCTCATCTTTTTTCTTTTTTTGTCTTTTTTGATATCCAGAGAGTTGTTTCATGATGATAGATAATTATGAACAATAAGCAATAAACAAAGAACAATAAAACCTGATATGGAGAATTTTTCTTTGATTCGATCCACTTATATAAGACCTAACATGGATATCCTGCAAGTTTATAAAAAAACACAACAATTTAATTATTTAGAAGTTGGGACCTTATTCATGCAATTAAAGACACAAACACATTAATCTAACTAGCTAAATGACATGAAAACTTAGTTAATCTACCTATCATTTACTAGCTAAAAGAATCCATCTGAACAGAATAAACAACTAGAAGCCAAGACTTTTTAGAGTAAACCAATAAAAAAGTTCTTGTATCTCACACACACACACACAAAAATCCATTTGTTGATATCTGCTTGTTTTTCTTAAGTATGAGATTTCAAGCCATGGTGACTTACGACACTAACAATGTTCAAGTTGTTCTAGGGGAGAACATGGACCTTTGGTTGTCATCAAGCTTGCAATGTGACCACAAAGTACATGTTGCAACTTGCAAATTTGGCTTAGGAGAGAAGGGAACTTCAACAACACAATGGGGCCTATTTCATTACTCACTTGTGAAGAGAGGCTAATTAGTAATTACACATTCTGGAACCAATATAAGAGAGGTGGCTGGTCCGTCCATCATATTCCATGCCAAAGGTGCAGAGGAGTGCTTTGGTTGTATATGAATTATGAGAAGAACGAGAGGGTTGATGTAAAAGGAGGAGCACATTGGCATCTTCATTATTACAAAATACAAAAAGAGTAAGTGTGACCAACTAGTTTAATTTGTAACAAGGAATAAGAAGAAAAAGTCATCTTCTTGTGAGTTGTGATAATAAGAACATTTCTATTCAACTTGAAAAATGTAAAAAAAAAATTGATAAAAATATAAGTACTAGAGAAGAAGAAGAATCTGCATATTGAGAACTATTTCGATGCAAATTAAAAAGTAAAAATTAAAATTTTGGTAAAATCCAGGTATACAAACCCTAATCGATTGCCTAATCTGCTAATCAAACAACAAAACCCTAATTAACTAGGCTAAGAATAGAGATCTGATCGCAGTCGCAGACCGCGGTTGCCCAAATCGAAGTACTGACCGTGACTGGAGGACAGGAGGAGGAGCAGTTGAGCTGTTGAGGTTGCCGACGCTGCCGATATCCTCTCGATGGTAAGGTTAAAGGCACTGGAGACGCCGGGTCGGTGAGGATGGCAGCCGAGGAGAATCGCCGTGAAGGTGAAAGTCGAGAGAGCTAGGGTTTCATGCCTTCGTCGCTTTGGAGATGACTTCGGCAACGGGCGACGAGAAACGCGAGGGTGAGTCCGTGAGAATTGAGAAGAATAAAAATCTTATTAAAAAAAAATATATTTAACAAAGTATATATAAAAATACTTATACTTTTGGGCCCTTGGTATTTTTGGGCCCTGGGCAAGGGCCCTGGTAGCCCTGGCCCAGGGCCGGCTCTGGTTGGGTCGGTGATGAAAGCAAGAAGAGAGGTGGATTCAGCGCCGGGTGTGAAGAAGGGAGTCGGGTAAAATGAATGGGAAGAAGTTAGGTTTAGGTTTTTAAACCTAGGATTTAATTAACCAACTATAGGTTAATTTAATCAATCAACTCCCACTAAATTTGGATATTCCAAATAGGTTTTTTTTTCAAGCCTATTTATGCATCCCCTCGAAATACGCTATACTAGCTCCGATTAAATTTCAGAAAATTTCTAAAAATTCTGTTAAGGTTTTTCATCCATTAAATATTATTATTTAATTATTATTTGGGTGTCATATTTTACAACTGATGTGAACTTGAAATTAATCCACTGTGACAAGGCGCTCATTGGGGACCAAAGTGGTCAAGGAGCCCGGATCATCTTGTCTGAGCGCCTGGACAGTTTGAGCGCTCGGACCAGTTGGTCCAAGTGCCTGGATCAGTTAGCTAAGTGTTGACTGTTTGACGCTTTCTCCGATCACTTGGGTGATCTTTTGACCTTCCAGAGTTGAGTTCACTCGAACCCAACTCCGACCTTCTCTCCTCGAGCAGACTTCTGCTCCAGCTTCTTGTCCCTTAGAAGTGTCGCTTGTGCCCTTCTCGCTCCATCGGCGTACTCTTCCAATAGTTTCTCGTTCGTGTCATCATTTTCGTCCGCCGCGTGTTCTACTCGACTTCTTACATTCCTAAGTCTCTGCACATTCAAATGTAAGGCATCAAATATACAAAATCTAGTTTGATTTGGTTGATCATATAAAAATCAATACAGGGTACTTACAATTTCCTCTTTTTTGATATAATCAACCCAAATTAAGTTAGGCTTTAAACCAAGATAGTAAAGTGAAATGACTATGCAAAATTTTAAATGCAATAAATATATGCAACATTTAAATGCAATGCAAAGTAATACTTTTAATTTTTAAATAACTCCCCATAGACTTAATTTCTTAGTTCTCTCCCTTTTATCAGATTAAAAATAAGGATAAAAATTTTTTTTTAAAAAAAATTCTAAGGGATACATAAGCAGTGACTAATACATAGAAAACTTATGTGAATTATTTTTTGAAAATCTCAATTTTTATGATTTAAAAATCAATTTTTGAAAAAATATTTTTAAAAATATTTTTATTATTTAAAAAATCCTAAAATTTTTTATCACTATTAAACATAATAATATAGAATTGTGATAAAATTTCAAGAATAAAAAATATTAATATAAAAAATAATAAATTATTTTATACAAATATATGTATTTTTTTAAAAAAATATTTAAAAATAGATTTTAAGCTTGAACAAACTGATAACTTTTTCTAAGTATATAAAATAGAGAAAATATATATAAAAACAAATATTTTGAAGATTGACTTTCTAAACAATTTTAATATTAAAAATTAATATTTTGATAAAAATTCATAAAAAATTAATTAACAGTAGAAAATTTTTAAAAATTTTTTTTGATAAAGAACATTATATTTTATTATAAAAAATATTTTTTTAAAAATTAGTTTTTTGAAATAATTTTAATTTAAAAAATATAATTTTTATTGAAAATTAAAAAAAATATATATAACAGTAAAAAAAACTTCAAAAAAAAATTATGTTAGTAAATAATATTTTCATTTTTCATAGATAAATTTTTTAACATAAAATATGACTAGAAATTTGACAAAATAATTGATTTTGTTGAACCCCGTGGTTGTTTTGATGTGATGAACCAAGTTGGTTAGGTCCTGCTTTGTGTTTGATCCCTATGTCTGAGTGTGCTGGAGCTTAGAAACGTAGGAAGTCGAGCGGAAGATGTAGCTAGCGAGAAGGACGGCATGGGAAAGGAGCCGACGGGCTCGGTGTGTCCAAAGGACGAGAGAGTTGCGGAAGAGTACACCGGTGGGCGAGAAGAACGTGCGCGGCGTTTGAGGGACGTTAAGCCGGGTAGGAAGGCTGCTCGAGGAGAAGGCCAGAAATTAGGTTCAGGTGAGTCCTATTTCAGTTGGCCGCAATCACCCAAGTTTATCAGAGCTTTGGAAGCTGAAACAAAGTCAAAAGGAGCTAAAGAGCTAGCTGTAGGCGCCTTAAAGGAAGTGCTGGAGGCGCCTGCGCAGTCCTCCATCTTGGAGGTGCCTTCAACAATGGAGGCGCCTTCAACACTGTTGCAGGCGCCTCCAAGCTAGTCAAAATGACCGTTCGAGCACCGGATAGAATTCTATCCACTCACCTAGTTGGAGGTGCCTTGGACCCTCGGGATAGACTTTCCAAGCGCTATATAAAGGCCCTTGGAGATAGGAATTAGAAAAAACTTAGTAACCAATTCTGTATTCATTCCTAGCAATTAGTGAGCGCTCTAAGTGTGTAAAAAAGGCTTCTCCGCCTACAGTGAAGGAGACTCTGCTAGTGCGATTTCCGAACTCCTTGGATTAACAACCCCTGGGTTGTAACCAAGTTAAAAGTCTATCTCTCTTCTATCTCTGCTATTTATTTTTATTATTGTTGCTATCTGTTTGAATTGAAAGATGAGGAGGGTATAGTTTTTATTTTTCAGGCAATTCGCCTCCCTCTTGCCGGCCTCTGCTGCACCAACAATTGATATCAGAGCCAGACCGCCTCAGAAGGACTAACCGCCGACTGAAGCACAACGATCAAGACGATGGCCGGAGCGAATATTCATCCCCCGAAGTTCGACGGAGACTTCGCGACGTGGAAACGCCGGATGGAGGTATTTTTCAAGACAGAATTTGATATTTGTTTAATCATGAAATATGACTATGTAGTTCCAAAAGACAAAGAAGAATTCAACTGGACAAAGAAGGAGCAGGCAGAATTTGTGGCCAACTGAAAGGCGGAATTCCACCTACTCAGCGTGTTGCCGCCCCAGGAGGTAAGTCGGATCGAGAGCTACGATTCCGCTAAAGACCTCTGGGACAAATTCCTAGAGCTTCATGAAGGTACCTCGGAAGCTAAGCTAGTGAGACGCGACATCCTTCGGACCCAGTTAACAAACCTTCGGATGAACAGCGGCGAGAAGGTAGTGCAACTCCAAGCAAGAATTAAGGAGCTAATAACTCAACTAAACAATCTTGGAGAAGAAGTATCAAACCAGGACTCGATCCGGTACACACTCAACGCCTTCCCCAGAACTCCAGAGTGGGCCTCCTTAGTAGATGCGTACTACATCTCTAAGGACTTCGAGGTAAGTACTTTAGAAAATTTGTTTTCTACATTTGAACTTCACGAATCTCGGATTACAGAGCCCAATAAAGTGGAGAAAGAAATTCAGAACATTGTCTTGAAGGCAAGAACAAACGATTCTGACTCCGAAGCCTCGATCGACCAATCGAAAGCGACACTACTGGTAAAGCGTTTCAATAAGTTTTTTTAATTATGATAAATTTAGATCGCAGACAAAGAGGCATTAGCAAAGAAAAAGAACAGTTTGTTGTTACAATTGCAACGAAGAAGGGCACATCAAAGATGACTGCCCAAAATTAAAGAAAAAGAAGAAAGAGGAGGAAAAGACAAAGTACAAGAAACCAGAATCCTCCAAGCATAAGAATCTGAAGGCCACTTGGTCAGATTTGTCTTCTTCCGAATCAGACGTCGAAGCCTTCTCTGGGTTAGCACTAATGGCTAACCATCAGCTGGAAAAAGAGTCAAGCTCAGAAATGAGCATAGATGAAGGGGGAGGAACTTCAGACGAAGAAAACGACGATGAAGGGGGAGCATCACCGAGTCAAGTAAGTCAGGTACGTAATCTAATCTCTACTCAATCGTTTCAATTTATTAAGTCTCTTTCTAAAGACTTATTCAAATTAGAAAAAAAAATGCTGAATTGAAATTGAACTTAGCAAAAGTATGTCCACTAGAAATGTATGATAATCTAAAATTAGAAAATGAAAAATTAAAAGTTGAAATTGAGAAATTGAAGAATAATGATGCATGCTTAAATAAATTTCCAAAATCAAAATTAAGAATTTATGGAAAATTGAACTGGTATATTAGAAAACATCAGGGACAACTTGGGAAAGTCCCAAGAAATTATGTATCTCCTAAATTTTTGAATAACCCGGTAGGATGGAATCTATAATGGATTCCAAAATCCTTGCCAGATTAAAAATTTTTTTAAGGCTTTCAGAAGAAAAATTAAACGTTAAAATTTCTTTATGGAGCTTTGTCTAAGGAAGTGGTTGCTGCTCCAATAACCAAGAAGGCCTAGTGCCTCGCCACGACCTGGAAGCTGAAATATTGAAATAAAATATTTAATTAACTTTCTAAAAAAAACATTAAACTAGAATTAAGTAATGCTTTGAAAGTTTTTCAAATATTTTTTTTTTAAAATTCTAAAAATTAATTTTGACTTAGAAATTATTTTGCAAAATTCTAAAAATTCAAGTTACTTAGAAATTTATTCTGGAAAACTCTAAAAATCCATTTTTGCTTAGATATTTTTTTAAAGTCATCTTGCTCAGAAATTTTTCTAACTTAAAATTTGCTAAATATTTTTCTAAATCATATAATTATTACCCCATTTTTGCTGTGATCAAAGGGGGAGAGAAAAGTGCAAGTTCAGGGGGAGAGATTTTTTAAAAATTTAAAAATATTTTTGAAAAAAACCTGCTTAAATCTTAATTAATTAGTTGCAATTTTATTTATTGCAAATTTATGCTTAACATGTTAATTTAGTAATTTTCTTTAAAATTACTGTTTGTCTATTTTTACCCTAACTTGAACTTGGGTTGATGCACATAAAAAAGGGGGAGATTGTTGAACCCCGTGGTTGTTTTGATGTGATCAACCAAGTTGGTTAGGCCTTGCTTTATGTTTGATCCCTGTGTCTGAGTGTGCAAGAGCTTAGGAACGTAGGAAGTCGAGCAGAAGACGTAGCTAGCGAGAAGAACGGCACGGGAAGGGAGCGGACGGGCTCGGTGCGTCCGAAGGACGAGAGAGATGTGGAAGAGTACACCAGTGGGCGAGAAGAACGTGCGCGGCGTTCGAGGGACGTTAAGCCGGGGAGGAAGGCTGCTCGAGGAGAAGGCCGAAAATTGGGTTCGGGTGAGCCCTATTTCGGTTGGCCGCAATCACCCAAGTTTATCAGAGCTTTGGAAGCTGAAACAAAGTCAAAAGGAGCTAAAGAGTTAGCTGCCACTACAACAAAAACCTTCATAGACATCGGTTTTCCACCGGTGTCTATTTCATTTTCGACCGATGTCTATGAAGCCGATGTTAAAAGTCTGCCATTTTAGATATCGGGTTAAAACCGGTGTAGTATCACTTAACGACACCGGTCTTCGAATCGGTTATTAACCGGTGTAGTATCACTTAACGACACTGTTTCATCAACGGTGTAAAACCGATGTAATATTGTATGTTAATAACACCAGTTTTGGCAGCGGTAAATGACCGATGTAATATTAGTTAATAATACCGGTTTTGCAGCGGTGGAAAATCGATGTAATATGTATATTTTTTAACAGCACAAATTTGATTTCCGAAACAATGAAAAACCGACAATAAAAAAAAACACAAATATTCATAAATTATACAAATATTCTCCATTCAATAATATCCATAAAATACACAAATATTCATAAATTATATAAATAATCTTCTTACAACAATATCCATAAAATACCCAAACATTCTTTTTACATCAAAAGCTAGCTAATAAATATCAAAATCAAGGTAGAACATTCTTTTAACACATCAAGGTAGAACCACACTTCAAATGTAATCTAGCATGCATTTAGCCCACTCGAACCGCACTTCATCAATTTCAACTCTGGAGTACTTGAGATTTGTAAACTATAAAAACACATAAATAATATATTAGTAAACCAAGACTAAAAAGGATACAGCATGCAGAGTATCAATAGTACAAGATGTTAGCAGTTCCTGCTAACAGAATTATATGCAAAGCTATATAAAGAATATTAGGCAGTAAGAGCATGGATAACAATGAGTCTGTCACATACTGATGCTTATATGGACAACTTAATGCCTATCCCATTGGATAAACTTTCATACACTCGAGCAAACTATTATCCTAGGCATGCATTCCATGCATAAATTTGTAGATATATATGATTCTATCTTATATGCGTTTACAGCAGATGAAAGAAGGGGTAACAAAATATGTTGCACAAACAAGAAACAAGGAATAAAGTTTAACAATAGAGCATTGCCTGCAAACTTGGCTATGAACAAAAAAAGGCAAGATAGTCTACATAGAAATAGATACTTAGAGAACAAGAAGATCTAGAAGGTATGGTCACTTTCACACATCAGTACTTTAACAAACAGAATATTACAAAGGCCAATCATAGGAAGGAGAATTTTACCGAGAAAATAAAGTTGTATCCCATTTCGAGAATAACACGTAGAAATTCTATCCTTCTCCACATCATTGACAAATATCCAGCAGTCATGTAAATCTTCTCATCTGAGAAATCCATTCTCTCAGTATAAAGAGAAAAACAGTGAGTATGCAAGGATATGCACCTTATGTACGCTTTCTTGTCCAAGGCAATGATTACCAAATGGTCCAGGAGTGTGCGTGTTCCATCTCCTGTCCGAAAACTTTGAAAAAACAAATATATAATAGAACCAGGAGAAGCCCAGGCAGCATTCAAAGTTGTTAATATTATTGTTTTGTTTTCCATAGCTGCTTCCTTTAGAACTTTCTCAAGCTTAACATCGTTCTTTTCCTGCAAGCAGATATATAATTCTCTATAAAGGAGGAAAATTCACAATTGTTTACAGGCACACAAGTTAAACGATATAAATTAGGGGGGGGGGGGGGAATGACTTATTATATTGCATAAAATGGCATAAAGCAAGTGATTTACTGACAGCTTAAGCTCATGGGGCAGATAATCATCCAATCGGATTTAACATTGTATTAAGCAGAAGAAACAAAATCAGTCCAGGTACTAGGCTTGTCTACAAATTCAACTTTGCCAAAATGAAGTGTGTTGAGAATATAGCATTCAGAATTCAACATCAAAGGAATGGTAGCTAGAGAGTATCCTAGAAAGTCACAAGGCATAAAAATTTTGAAAACAGTTATAACTTTTCAATAGTTTAGAAACATTATAGACTAAACTATAGTAATAGGGTTTAGTCTATAATGTTTCTAAACTATAGACTAAACCCTATTACTATAGACTAATGGCTAACCATCGGCTGGAAAAAGAGTCAAGCTCAGAAATGAGCATAGATGAAGGGGAGGAACTTCAGACGAAGAAAACGACGATGAAGGGGGAGCATCACCGAGTCAAGTAAGTCAGGTACGTAATCTAATCCCTACTCAATCGTTTCAATTTATTAAGTCTCTTTCTAAAGACTTATTCAAATTAGAAAAAAAAATGCTGAATTGAAATTGAACGTAGCAAAAGTATGTCCACTAGAAATGTATGATAATCTAAAATTAGAAAATGAAAAATTAAAAGTTGAAATTGAGAAATTGAAGAATAATGATGCATGCTTAAATAAATTTTCAAAATCAAAATTAAGAATTTATGAAAAATTGAACTGGTATATTAGAAAACATCAGGGACAACTTGGGAAAGTCCCCAGAAATTATGTATCTCCTAAATTTTTGAATAACCCGGTAGGATGGAATCTATACTGGATTCCAAAATCCTTGCCAGATTAAAAATTTTTTTAAGGCTTTCAGAAGAAAAATTAAACGTTAAAATTTCTTTATGGAGCTTTGTCTAAGGAAGTGGTTGCTGCTCCAATAACCAAGAAGGCCTAGTGCCTCGCCACGACCTGGAAGCTGAAATATTGAAATAAAATATTTAATTAACTTTGTAAAAAAACATTAAACTAGAATTAAGTAATGCTTTGAAAGTTTTTCAAATATTTTTTTTTAAATTCTAAAAATTAATTTTGACTTAGAAATTATTTTGCAAAATTCTAAAAATTCAAGTTACTTAGAAATTTATTCTGGAAAACTCTAAAAATCCATTTTTGCTTAGATATTTTTTTAAAGTCATCTTGCTCAGAAATTTTTCTAACTTAAAATTTGCTAAATATTTTTCTAAATCATATAATTATTACCATTTTTGCTGTGATCAAAGGGGGAGAGAAAAGTGCAAGTTCAGGGGGAGAGATTTTTTAAAAATTTAAAAATATTTTTGAAAAAACCCTGCTTAAATCTTAATTAATTAGTTGCAATTTTATTTATTGCAAATTTATGCTTAACATGTTAATTTAGTAATTTTCTTTAAAATTACTGTTTGTCTATTTTTACCCTAACTTGAACTTGGGTTGATGCACATAAAAAAGGGGGGAGATTGTTGAACCCCGTGGTTGTTTTGATGTGATCAACCAAGTTGGTTAGGCCCTGCTTTATGTTTGATCCCTGTGTCTGAGTGTGCAAGAGCTTAGGAACGTAGGAAGTCGAGCAGAAGACGCAGCTAGCGAGAAGAACGGCACGGGAAGGGAGCAGACAGGCTCGGTGCGTCCGAAGGACGAGAGAGATGTGGAAGAGTACACCAGTGGGCGAGAAGAACGTGCGCGGCGTTCGAAGGACGTTAAGCCGGGGAGGAAGGCTGCTCGAGGAGAAGGCCGAAAATTGGGTTCGGGTGAGCCCTATTTCGGTTGGCCGCAATCACCCAAGTTTATCAGAGCTTTGGAAGCTGAAACAAAGTCAAAAGGAGCTAAAGAGTTAGCTGCCACTACAACAAAAACCTTCATAGACATCGGTTTTCCACCGGTGTCTATTTCATTTTCGACCGATGTCTATGAAGCCGATGTTAAAAGTCTGTCATTTTAGATATCGGGTTAAAACCGGTGTAGTATCACTTAACGACACCGGTCTTCGAATCGGTTATTAACCGGTGTAGTATCACTTAACGACACCGTTTCATCAACGGTGTAAAACCGATGTAATATTGTATGTTAATAACACCAGTTTTGGCAGCGGTAAATGACCGATGTAATATTAGTTAATAACACCGGTTTTGCAGCGGTGGAAAATCGATGTAATATGTATATTTTTTAACAGCACAAATTTGATTTCCGAAACAATGAAAAACCGACAATAAAAAAAATACACAAATATTCATAAATTATACAAATATTCTCCATTCAATAATATCCATAAAATACACAAATATTCACAAATTATATAAATAATCTTCTTACAACAATATCCATAAAATACCCAAACATTCTTTTTACATCAAAAGCTAGCTAATAAATATCAAAATCAAGGTAGAACATTCTTTTAACACATCAAGGTAGAACCACACTTCAAATGTAATCTAGCATGCATTCAGCCCACTCGAACCGCACTTCATCAATTTCAACTCTGGAGTACTTGAGATTTGTAAACTATAAAAACACATAAATAATATATTAGTAAACCAAGACTAAAAAGGATACAGCATGCAGAGTATCAATAGTACAAGATGTTAGCAGTTCCTGCTAACAGAATTATATGCAAAGCTATATAAAGAATATTAGGCAGTAAGAGCATGGATAACAATGAGTCTGTCACATACTGATGCTTATATGGACAACTTAATGCCTATCCCATTGGATAAACTTTCATACACTCGAGCAAACTATTATCCTAGGCATGCATTCCATGCATAAATTTGTAGATATATATGATTCTATCTTATATGCGTTTACAGCAGATGAAAGAAGGGGTAACAAAATATGTTGCACAAACAAGAAACAAGGAATAAAGTTTAACAATAGAGCATTGCCTGCAAACTTGGCTATGAACAAAAAAAGGCAAGATAGTCTACATAGAAATAGATACTTAGAGAACAAGAAGATCCAGAAGGTATGGTCACTTTCACACATCAGTACTTTAACAAACAGAATATTACAAAGGCCAATCATAGGAAGGAGAATTTTACCGAGAAAATAAAGTTGTATCCCATTTCGAGAATAACACGCAGAAATTCTATCCTTCTCCACATCATTGACAAATATCCAGCAGTCATGTAAATCTTCTCATCTGAGAAATCCATTCTCTCAGTATAAAGAGAAAAACAGTGAGTATGCAAGGATATGCACCTTATGTACGCTTTCTTGTCCAAGGCAATGATTACCAAATGGTCCAGGAGTCTGCGTGTTCCATCTCCTGTCCGAAAACTTTGAAAAAACAAATCTATAATAGAACCAGGAGAAGCCCAGGCAGCATTCAAAGTTGTTAATATTATTGTTTTGTTTTCCATAGCTGCTTCCTTTAGAACTTTCTCAAGCTTAACATCGTTCTTTTCCTGCAAGCAGATATATAATTCGCTATAAAGGAGGAAAATTCACAATTGTTTGTAGGCACACAAGTTAAACGATATAAATTAGGGGGGGAGGGGGGGGGGAAATGACTTATTATATTGCATAAAATGGCATAAAGCAAGTGATTTACTGACAGCTTAAGCTCATGGGGCAGATAATCATCCAATCGGATTTAACATTGTATTAAGCAGAAGAAACAAAATCAGTCCAGGTACTAGGCTTGTCTACAAATTCAACTTTGCCAAAATGAAGTGTGTTGAGAATATAGCATTCAGAATTCAACATCAAAGGAATGGTAGCTAGAGAGTATCCTAGAAAGTCACAAGGCATAAAAATTTTGAAAACAGTTATAACTTTTCACTAGTTTAGAAATATTATAGACTAAACCCTATTACTATAGACTATAGTAATAGTTTAGAAACTTTTCAATAGTCTATAACTTTTCAATAGTTTAGAAACATTATAGACTAAACTTTTCAATAGTTTAGAAACAAGTTGATCGGGAAGGTTAAAGTAAGTTAATCAACTTTTCATATATGTTGGATTTACTATAGAAAACTTGCTGCATTATGCAGAAAAGACATTCAATTGCACTTTATAGTATCTTAAAGTTTTTCAAGAATAACAAAATACTCTACAAAAGACTATTGTATACTTCATAAGTAACTCATATCATACACATACTAAGTGTATAATGAAAGTTGTTAAATTGTAGTTAGTCCAATAGAAATGGCTTCATAATTAGCATCAAGAAGTTCACCAAAACACAAATGATTAGGAAGACTAGCATATGAGGAATAGATTTAAATCATGAAACTTCTGACGCAGAAGGTACATGCTGGTCCAACAAAGTTGTACACAATTTAGTTGTTAAAATAAGTGAGATGAAACGTAAAGCAAAAAAACAGTTATGTGCAGAAATACATGTAATAATAAAATCGCTGCATAATTGAACATGCCCAAGATACACAGGATCATGACTCACTAAAACGTTGATGTTGTTGCTCAAATGTTATAACACGAGGAGGAAGGAACCCAAAGCCATACATGATAAATATATAGAGCCGAACCTGATCATAGAAGTAACCCAAAGCCATACTATGCAATCTTAAATACTTAAAAGAGAAACATTTTATCACCTGTTTGAGACCAATAATGTAATTCTCTTCCATGACTTTATCCCAATCAAACCTCTCTGCCAAACCATTTAGCAAGTCTGCGATCTGCTCATAATTCATTGGGCTCAAAGTATCAACTTCAAAACCAAACTTTTCATGTTCAGTACCAATTCTGTTTCAGCAAAAAAAACATACAAGTCATCATAACAATATGACCAATGACAGTGAAACGTTTCTTTAAACTTCAAAGATAAACAAAGAGGCATCCCTTCCATATGGAATAGAAAAAAATGAAACAATTCAATAAGTACAAGGAAATTAATTTTCATAAGAAACAACATCGATAAACTATTGATTCCTAGAGGCCAGCTCCATGGATCTTTTCTCAACATTGACCTCTATGTAAGGAAATGAATGGAAAAAAAAACAAATTCATAAACAAGGAGCCTTAAATAAGGAAATAAAGCAGTTTATTCAGGGTACAATAAATGGACAAGATTAATTTGCAATATTAATACGAAGGAAAAAAATCTTCTTTGTTCCTGTACTTCACAAGGATACTAGGACAGTAACTAATACAACCAGCCAAGTCTTCCTCGACTTAGATAATTAACAGGATATGTATTTAGTTCCTACAGAATTCCATATACTAATCATTCAAAGAAAACTTTAAAAAAAACATAATAATTGGAAAGGAGAAACAAAATCACATCAATAGAGATCCTGTATAAACTTCTGTACACCAAATGCATGATCAGAGGCAATCCATATTTATCCACCAATGATCCCAGGAAGGACAAGCAGGCATAGTAGAAAAGCCAGATGAAGAGTATATACCTCCATTTCTCCTTGGGCTTGCAACCCGAAGCGAGATACCTCACGAGATCGGAGTAGAAACCGACACCAAATGGATGCCTCACCACATTTAAGATATCAATAACCTTACTCTCCTTCATTGACCCGGTTGCATTTTGCAATAGGGCTTGCACAAGGATAGACATAGAAGTAAATGACAGAGGAAAGTATGCAACTGAACAATCACATTTTGGATATTGGCAAACAAATTCGACTAGACTGACCATTCGAAAGTTGTCGAACGATATGTGACCTTCTCCGTTTGGTGCTAGCAGCTTAAACTGTGATCTTAGATAAAACAGTTGATCCTCTGTTAGGGCTTTGGATAGCGCCTGAAAAGTGCGATGCAATAAAAAAATATTAAACAAGTAAGATAGAGTATATAACCATTGTATAAGTTCTGCATGTTGCTGTAAACAGACTTCGAGGTTTTGATGAATTGAATATGATGGGTGCAAAATTGTTTGCCCGGGAACCGCTGTTTGTATGTTTGTTGTACTACTGCCTTAAGATATGATAAGAATAGGTTCAACAAATCAGCAATCAAATTTTAAATGATTTTTTTTTAAATTATTAGGTTGGAGAAAGCCTCAAGTAGTAAAGACCAACACAGCTTAATCATGATAATGATTTATCAAGAATACCAAGTCTAAAAGATTTGAAATTTAAGCACACATTTACCCGGTTTGTAGAGTAGTAGCTCTAAGATATCCATATTGGGTTTGCCTTCTAAGTCATCTATTGCTATATCAATACTTTTGCAAGCTCTCTGTAGAAGTTAGAGAAAAGACACAGATAAGATTAAATAGGGTAACTCAAAGTGTTCTTCTAACATCATCACTGAGTAGGATAATGCCACCCCATGAAGGCTATTACCTTTGCTTACATTGTGTTTAATTGAATAATTGGATTCATCATTTAATGCATCTTGATGCAAGCATAACCCACAACTATTAATATATTGGGCTATTAAATTATTGTATTTAAACATTCATCTCTGCATCATACCAAAAGCCACAGTTGTAAAAAAAAACGTACATAAAGAACAAATTCTTAAGTTAAACCATCAAATAGAGAAGTCAACCTATTTTTTTCAATGTATGTATGGGTCAATGCCACATTGTATATTAAAGAAATGAGATTAGCGCAGCCACCATAGTATAAACTCCATGAATGCATCTTATGAGAAACATCATCTAAACACCCTACCATATTATCTGGCAAGTTTGTCATAACTATTTTTTTTTCTTGTCTTCATCCGTTAGTTAAATATAGTTTCTTTTTTAGGTGAACTCCCACAGTATGCAAAATTCTCATTATCACTAATTCAGTAATTAAAAAAAGGCAAATACACACTGCTATGTGAAATAGGGAATTATCCAAGCCATGGCTAGCTTTTCGCAGGCAGCCATTCCGGCGGACATAATCTGCCTTGAAGAATTTCCAAATAATGTCCACCTCAAGTATTCAATATTACTCCTCAAATTCCATGGTATAAAGGAAACATTTTTCAGACTTGTAGAAGAACCTAAAAACCCATCAAAGTCATACATATCGGTCCGACAGGCACAAGGAATTAGAATCGTTTCAACGATGGGTGGTCGATGATGAAATACTTGTACATCGACAAGTCCCACGACATACAGTGAGTGATCCAGAGAGAGTATGAAATGATAGCACGGACGTTTCGATGGCAGATCCCTAGGTATGGATAGATGAGTTAGTTAGTAGGGAAAGAGATGGGCGAGATCTCACAGCAGGGTAGAATCTCTGACGGAGCCATTGAGGTGGGCATGGAGCTCAATCTTGGGCAGCAGTTTGCACCATTCCGGCAGCTCCATGTCTCCACCTGCGTCCAAGTAAAAGAACTTATGTTAGCCCAAGATCGAGCTAACATAACGTCGAGTGCTTTCGTCATGCAATTATAACCTGGAAATCATTTGCTAAATAGGAAGTCCAATTGAAGATGCACCTCAAAGGAATTCGAGATCTCAAATATTGAAGTACTCAGGCATTAGGTGAAAACACAGTAGTGAAGAACAAAATTTTAAATAGAATCAAGTTTAGGTACTCTGATAAATTGATCGCCAATGGCATGTAAACTACTATGACTACAGAAATGTGATAACCTCTCGACTTCATTTGTCTGTCGAGGGAAGGATCAAGATTCCAGATAACAAAAAACAATTAAAAAAAACATTTTTTTATTTAATCATTGATAGAAGCTACTATTTCATATTTTATTAGAATTCTCCTTATTTATAT
Source organism: Zingiber officinale (assembly GCF_018446385.1). NCBI lineage: Eukaryota > Viridiplantae > Streptophyta > Magnoliopsida > Zingiberales > Zingiberaceae > Zingiber > Zingiber officinale. The sequence goes on from NC_055987.1 coordinate 128,312,802, forward strand.
GAATTGCCTAAAATTTACAAAAAGGGGCAAATCACACATTTGTTCAAAATTTAACCTTAGTTAAGAATTTGGAGAATAAAATAGTAATAAAGTTAGGTTAGGGTTACAGAGGGTTCTTATTTTTTTCCCCTTGTCAAAGTCTCCTCCTTGGATTATGAAATCCTTGATCACACGATGAAATGCAAATCCTTTGTAACCGAAGCCTTTCTCACCTGATCAAAATAGTCACATAATGAAAATACTTTCACCAATCAAATGAAACAGAAATCTGTTGGGCGGAGAAAAAAATCAAGAACAAAACCAAAAGAAACAAAAGAGAAGATGAAGTGACCTGTGCAAAGAGCACGAAAATTTTCTACGGTTTGAGGGACATCATCCCCGTACAACCCTATCACAATCCTGCCCACATCCTTCCCCACCGGGTTGCCGATGCTGATGTCGAAGTAGACTTTGGTGGTCACCTTAGACTGCAGCGCAGCTTCCTAAAACCCCAGCACAAAAACACATCGTAGTTACATTTTTCATTTCTAGAGAACAAAGACCAAATAGATACCAGATCTCGGAAAAGATAAAGTCAAAAAAGGATGCGGTGTGGTTGGAGGAGATACCAGGCCTCCTCTTCTCAACCAAATGGAGGAGTTGGAGGAGATGTGGTGTGGTTGGACGGAGAAGCAAGGACATCGTGTCTTGATCCTAATCGGGAGAGGAAGGGGCGTCGATCTAGGAAGGGGGAAGAGGGAGATGAGGTTGAGAGAGATGGTCGGAGGTTTAGGTTTAGGCTGAGAGAGATGGTCGGATGGTCGGAGGTTTAGGTTTAGGTTTAGGCGAGAGAGATGGTCGCGCAGAGGAAGGGGCGCGATATAAATTTAGGTTTGGAGGAAACTTCACAGTGTTGCAAATTTTGGCTAGTGGGAAAATTAAAATATTTTATTTTGGTTCATTAACACCGGGTTTTATAAAACCGATGTTAAAATCGGTGTCTATTAACGAAAAAAAGGGCGCTCATAGACATCGCCTAAAAAACCGATGTCTATGAGCTAAAATCTGCGCTCATAGACACTGCTTTTTGGAAAAACCGGTGTAAAATACTCAAAGCCATCGATTTTTGCTTAAAACCGTTGTCGTTCCACTGATGTCTATGAGAGTTTTTGTTGTAGTGTGTAGGGGCCTTAAAGGAAGTGCTGGAGGTGCCTGCGCAGTCCTCCATCTTGGAGGCGCCTTCAGCAAGTGTTGAAGGCGCCTTCAACAATAGAGGCGCATTCATCACTGTTGGAGGCGCCGTGAACCTCATTGGAGGCACCGTGAACCTCATTGGAGGCGCCTTGGACCATCGGGATAGACTTTCCAGGCGCTATATAAAGGCCCTTGGAGCTAGGAATTAGAAAAAAAACTCAGTAATCAATTCTGTATTCATTCCTAGCAACTAGTGAGCGCTCTAAGTGTGTAAAAAAGGTTTCTCCGCCTATAGTGAAGGAGACTCTACTAGTGTGATTTCTGAACGCCTTGGATTAACAACCCCCTGGGTTGTAACCAAGTTAAAAGTCTGTCTCTCTTCTATTTCTGTTATTTATTTTTATTATTGTTGCTATCTGTTTGAGTTGAAAGACGAGGAGGATATAGTTTTTATTTTTCAGGCAATTCACCTCCCTCTTGTCGGCCTCCGCTGCACCAACAGATTTTACCAAAAAGAATAAATCAAGAAAATTAATTTTCTAACTCAAAATTAATTTATTGATCTAAGTATGATTTTGGTATCCAAAATAAATTATTTTTACTAGATTAACCAAATATGTTATGTAAATTAAATTTTGTAAAACATTTATGGTATTAAAGGTATCAATTAAACCTACTATAATTTCAAAACTTTGAATTTTGACAAGAACTAAGATTTAGACATGCATCATTTCTTTTCAATATTTCTATTTATTGTTTTAATTTTTAACTTTGTATTTGTCGAAATCTTCTAATCGACATGATTTTGCTAAGATTCCTTTTAATTCTAAGCTTTCTTTTATTAACTTTTCATTTTCAGTTTCTAATTTACAAGAATTTTTAGAAAGAATTTTAATGGATTGGTATAGTTTGTTCAGAGATAGAGATCGTACCTGACTTACCTTATTGATCTTAGTATCTGACGCTCCCTCTTCATTGGTGCTTCCCTCTAAAGTAGCTCCCTCTTCCTCGATTCTCTCGATGCTCATTTTGGATGAGCTTACTTCTTTAAGTACACTGTGATAGTTTTGATATAATCAAACAAGTCAAGTTATATCCTATTATGGTTTAATGCCGTGTGTGTAAGTGTGCAGAAACTTAGGAACACATGAAGTAGAGCGAAAGATGCAGCTAGGGAGAAGGATGACATGAAAGAGAGTCAATGGGCTAGTACGTCCGAGGGACGAGACACTGCGAAAGAGTACATTGGTGGACGAGAAGAAAGTGCGCGATGTTTCCGAGGGACAAGAAGCCAGAGCAGAAGGTTGCTCAATAAAGTCAGAAAATGGGTTCGAGTGAGCCCCTATTACGGATGGCTAAAATCACTCAAGCGAGCAAAGTCGAAGCAGAAGACCTAGATAAAAAGTCAACTTGGTGTTGACTGGAGTCCGGGCGCTCGAAGCCATTCCGGGCGCCCGGAGTCCGATCACCCGAACTAGTTTGGTCCAGGCGAGCCGCCTTGGCGAGGTGCCCCTGTGTGAAGGCAATCCAAGCGCCTGGAACCCTTCCAAGTGCCCGGACTCGAAAATTTTATCTAAATCAAGTTGTTGTGATCCATTGCGCTGTGGATAAAGTTTTATCCACAACTAGGTAAGGCTATAAATACAGTCCTGATCTTGATAGTTAGAACAACACTTGTAACAACTTCTGTGCTTACACTTCTAATTTTGTTTTTTACTTTTTATGCTTTCAATGTTGTAAGAGGCTGCTCCACCTTTGGAAGAAGGAGATCTTAGTAAGCTTTATTCGTCTTGCATTAGCAATCATCTGATTACAAACCAAGTAAATCTTTCTTGCCTCTATCTATATTTTATTCATTTATTTTCTATTCTTATACAAGTGTTTGCCTAACTTAATCTGAAGATTGAGAAAGGGTATTCATTTATTTTTTAGGGCTATTCATCCCCCTCTAGCCAGCCATCAAGGGACCAACAATTGGTATTAGAGCGAGGATGCTTCAGAAAGACTAATTGCTAACCGAAGTAAAGAAATTAATGGACGGACCAAGCCTTATCCCGCCAAAGTTCGAGGGAGAGTTCGTATACTGGAAACGTCGAATGGAGGTATTCCTAAAAATTAACTTTGAAATTCTTTTAATAATCAAGTATAGTTTTGTAGTTCCTAAAGATCAACAAGGTGTAGAGAAAGAAGAGTACCTCTGGACAAAGAAGGAGAAAAGTAATTTTGTATCCAACAGTAGAGCGGAATATTACTTATTAAGTGTATTACCGCCTTAAGAAGTAAATTGCATCGAAAGCTACACATCGGCAAAAGATCTGTAGGAGAAGTTCCTAGAACTCCATGAAGGCACATCTGAAGCGAAGCTTGCACGACAGGACATTCTTTGAAGCAAGCTAATGAACATCTATCTAGAAAAAGGTGAGAAGATAGCCCAACTACACGTGAAGATCAAGGAGTTGATCACCGAACTGGTCAATCTTGGCGAAACGATAACCAACCAGGACTTGGTACGCTACGCACTCAACGCTTTTCCCATAACTCCAGAACGGACTTCGAAAATAGATGCCTACTACATCTCGAAGAATTTGGAGGTAAGTACTGTAGAAGAATTTTTTTTTTTACTTTGGAATTACATAAAACTCGATGTGCAGGTACAACAAAAAAGTCAATCCAGAATCTGGCACTAAAAGCCACCAAGAAGGATGAACCTGAGTTAGGCTCAGATCTGGAAGGAGACCAAGAAGCTTACATAGTAAGGAAATTTAGTTTAAATCTAACAAATTTAAAGAAATGTAAAACAGAAAAAATCTAAAAAATAGAAGAAAGGTTCTATGCTAAAGAAGGACACATAAAGGAGGACTGCTCAGAACTCAAAAAGAAAAAAAAGACAAGGGGCCTATGAAAAACAAGCACAAGAATCTCAAGGTCACTTGGGACGAAAGCTCATCATCCGAGTCAGAAATAGAAGTATATGTCGAACTAGCACTGATGGCTAGCCATGAAGAACAAAGCACCTCAGAAGCCAGCATCGATGAAGGAGGAGCAACTTCTGAAGAATGCAGCGAAGCAGAGGGAGAATCAAACTTCAGATCTGACATGGTAAATGAGGTATGCCTCTTACCTCCTGGTCAACTATACTTGGGTATTAAATCCATGACTAAATCAATGTGTAAATTAAAAATTAAAAATATTTTTTTTAAAAAAATTAGAAATAAAAATAATCTTGGCAAAATCTTGTTTAATAGAGGATCTTGAAAAATTAAAAATTGAAAATGCTAATTTAAAGGAACAAATAGAAAATTTAAAAAATCCCACACACTCAAATTTTAGATATTATTATAAGGACTAAATTGGTATTATAGATTTTATAAGGTCAAATCAGAAAAGTAACAAAAACATACATTCTTAGAAAATACTTGATCAATCCAGTAGGAAGGAACTTATATTAGGTTTCAAAATCATGCTTAGTTTAAATTGTGTATATTTCTAATTTTAATTTGATTTAATATTTGCCTCTTAATTGCCTAATGTGATCACATAAATTTCTTCATACAATATTTGTTCAAAATTAATTAGGTATTAATTTTTTCGAAAAAGAAGATTTTGTATAAAATTTTTTTAGATTTTTTTGACCATTCTATTATTATTATTATTATTATTTTAACAAATATTAAATTTTTCAATTTAAAAATATTTTACAAGGTTATTTTTATAAAATTTATATTTTGATAAATACTTATAATATTCTCTGTCTAATAAAATATTTTTAAATTTTTTTTACCAATATTTAATCTTCCATGAATTATTTATCCAAATACTAATTTTAATATTAAAAATTTTTGAACACTCAATTTTTGAAAAATTATTTTTTTTACAAAATACTTACTCTATTACAGTATTATAAAATTTTCAAGATTTTTTGAAGCTCAAAACTATTTTTAAGCATTTTTAAGAAACTATTTTTAAGTTGGAGCGGAAGGTTGCTCGAGAAGGCCAAAAAATGGGTTCGTGTGAGCTTTATTCCGGATGGCCGAAATCATCCAAGAGAGTGGATCCAGAGCATAAGACCCGAACAAAAAGTCAACTAGGTGTTAACTGGAGGTCAGGTGAAGGCCGGGGCCATTCCGAGCGCCCAAAGCTACTTCGGGTGTCCGGACCGGTTTGGTCTAGCCGGGCGCCTTGGCGAGGCGCTCCTGTGCGAAGGCGGTTCGGGAGCCTGAAACCCTTTTAGGCGCTTGAACCCGAAAAATTTATCCAGATTGAGCTATTGTGATCCATTGCACAGTGGATAAAGTTTTATCTACACTCAGGCACCCGGAACTCTTCCAGGCACCTGGAGCAAAGCTATAAATACAACCCTGATCTTAGTAGTCAGAATAACACTTGTAACAACTTCTATGCTTACACTTCTAGTTTTGTTCTTTACTTTTTACGCTTTCAACGTTGTAAGAGGCTACTCTGTCTTTGGAAGAAGGAGATCCTAGTAAGCTTTATTTGTCTTAGATTAGTAATCATCTGATTGCAAACCAAGTAAATCTTTCTTGCCTATGTCTATATTTTATTTATTTATTTTCTGTTCTTATACAAGTGTTTGCCTAACTTAGTTCGAAGATCGAGAAAGGGTATTCGTTTATTTTTTTAGAGCTATTCATCCCCTCTAGCCGGTCGCTAAGGGACCAATAGCTTCGTCATCTTCTAGGTGACTTGTCATCAGTGCACATCTGGTGTAGGCTTCAATCTCTGATTCTGATGATAACATTTCATCCCACGTCGCCTTTAGGTTCTTGTGCTTTATCCAAGTCAATTTTTATTCTTGTCCTTGTCCTTCAGTTTTGGAAAGTTGTCCTTGATGTACCATTCTTCTTGACAATTATAGCATTGCACCTTTCGTTTGCTTCATGAAAGTTTCTTGGCCCGCGACTTGTTAAATTTGTTAGACTTAAGAAATTTATCAAACTTTCTTACCATAAATGCAGCCTCATCTTTATCGAGTGATGTGTCTAAATCCGATTCACCCTTCTGGTTAGCCTTCAGTGTTAGGTTATGAACAATCTTTTCTTCTTTTTTCTTAAGCCTGCACATTTCGATTCGTGAATTTCAAAAGTAAAAAATAAATTTTCTAATATACTAAGCTCGAGGTCCTTAGAGATGTAAAATGAGTCGACTATAGATGTCCACTCGGGTGTTCTCAGAAATTTATTTAAAGCATACCTTAATGAATCTTGGTTTGTTACTATTTCTTCGAGATTCATGAGTCCAGTGATCAACTCCTTGATCCTTGAGTGTAGATGTGTGACTGATTTGCCTTCTTCCATTCGAAGATTGCTGAGTTGGTTCCGAAGCAAATCCCGTCTTGCGAGTTTTGCCTCCAAGGTCCCTTCATGTAGCTCCAGGAACTTCTCCTAGAGCTCTTTGGCTAACTCATAGGCTCCGATCTAGTTGACTTCTTGTGATGGTAAAATGCTTAGCAGATGAAATTTTGCTTTGCCATTTGCCACAAAGTTATCTTGCTCCTTCTTTGTCCACAGGTATTCCTCTTTATCAACTCCTTGCTGATCTTTAGGTGCTACAAAATTATATTTTATAATTAATAATAATTCAAAATCTATTTTGGAGAATACCTCCATCTTCTTTTTCCAAGTCATGAACTCCCTCTCAAACGTAGGCAGGTAGATACTTGGTCCGATCATTTCTTGTGTGTTTCGGTTGGTAGTTAGTCCTTCTGAAGCGTCCTCGCTCTGATACCAATTTGTTGGTCTCGTACAACCGACAAGACGGGGGTGAATTGCTTGAAATTAAAAATGTATCATTCTCAAAGCTTTTGACTTAAGTTATACAAACACTTGTTAGGAAAATAGAAATAACTTGCATAAAATGAAATGAGGCTACCGGATTCACTTGGTATGCAACCAGGGAGGTTGCTAATCCAAGATGAATGAAGTGCACTAGCAAAACTCCTTCTTCGAGCAAAATCTTGGAGGTGGAGAAGCCTCGTACAATAATTTATAGCTCAAAACAATGAAAACATAAAGAAATGATTCGAATACAAGTGTTGTATTAAATCTCGAGCACCGGGGCTCCTTGTATAGTCTCACTGGTTGAAGTGACTGTTTGATGACACGGTGTGATCTGAGCACCTGGACCTGGTCTGGGTACCCTAGCTGGTCATCTCAATCCATTTCGCAACGGTAAAGGGATAAGCATTTATCCACTCCTGGGTGCCCGAACCATCTCCAGGCACCTGGACTGCTACTAACTTGGACCTGAAGTTGCTCCACTATAACGAGGCACCTGTTGGGCACCAAAGTGGTTCGGGTGCCCAGACCATCTTATCTAGGCACCCGGATCAGTCAGCTAAGTGTTGACCATTCGACATTTTCTCTGATCGCTTGGGTGATCCTCCGACCTTCTAGAGTTAAGCTCACCCAAACTCAACTCTAGCCTTCTCTCCTCGAGCAGACTTCTTCTTCGGCTTCTCGTGTCTTAGAAGTGTCATGCATGCCCTTCTAACTCCACCGACGTACTCTTCCGCAACTTCTCATCCCTCGGATGTACTGAACCCATTGACTTGATTCCCGTGTCATCCTTCTAGTTCGTCGTATCTTTCGCTTGACTTCTTATGTTCATAAGTCCCTGCACACTCAGACACTAGACATCGAATACATAGAGTTTAATTTGATTTGGTTGATCACATCAAACAAATACAAGGTACTTACACTACAAGGACATTGATTTTTAATGGAGTATTCTTTACTTGTATGTATGACTTTGCCACATTTTTTATAATAACAAAAGCATCAGGAAATTTATTTATAATTTTTTGTAAGTGAATGATTCTTTCCACTTCTTTCTCACATTGATTGTTGCAGGGATCAAAATGGGATGTCTTTTCATTCCAATAATTTTTTTTTTGTTCTTCAGGATACAACTTGCCTCCCCTAGCATTGGAAGATTCATTTCATCAAGTGGCAATATACAAATCTTGCAGTAAATAAGTCACCTATTAAAGGCTCCAAGTATTTAATAATGAATGGTGAATCATATCCTACGTAAATTCTAAATCTATGTTGTGGACCCAGTTTAGTTCTTTATCTATGTGTGATATGGATTTGTATTGTGATATGGGTTAGGTTTAGTGGGTCCCTGATGAAAAAGGGAAAGGAGATAGTAGAATTAAGAAGACAAATCAATATCGACCGAGATATACCTTGATGAAGGAAGACTAATATCGATCAAGATATGCATCAAGGGAGGAAAGCTAATATCGACCGAGATATACCTTAAGGGAGGCAAGTCAATATCGATCGAGATATATCTTAGGAGAGGCATGTCGATATCGATCGATATATACCTCAAGGAAAGTAGGCCAATATCGGCCGAGATATACCTTAAGGGAGGCAGGTTAATATCGACCGATATATACCTTAAGGAAAGTAAACTAATACCGATGAGAAATACCTTGAGAAGAGTAGGCCAATACCGGCCGGGATACATCTTAGGAAGGGTAAATCAATATCGGCTGGGTTTACAAGTTTAAGATAAGAAGTCAGGATTGTTTGAGGTGGCATATCTAAAATTAATTAAGTATACGTGATCGCCCGGGAATGAAAAGATCTAAAAGCTTTATAGAATTGGTAATATATTACTGAACGATTAGTTAAATGATAATGATAAACTGACCGAACAAGGTCTGGGTTTAATATTCGATCAATATAAAACATAGTATAATACCAAGCTATCTATAACATAAATAAAGACAGGATGAGCAAGTAGACTCATAATTAATTTAATAAAGATATCTGTATGTGATTGAATAACAGGTTTACCTATTTGGCAGGAAGTGTGCTTCTAGACTTTTCTGCAGGTACTAGACGACAAAGAAAGTACATCTGGGGTGCAAAAAAGATTCCTTAAAAGTCATTTACCATAAGTACGCAGCTTACATCATCTCATAACAAACTATAACAAACCGGGGCCCACTTCATGACTACGGAGGTTATGTGAAGTGGTATAAAAAGGGGAATCCTCTCCATTGGCCAGGTAAGTTCACATTACTACTTGCACTCACGAACCCTAATTGGGAACTACTGCTCATCTTCTTTTTCTTTCTTCCACATCAAGAGAGATCACTAACTTGAGCGTCGGAGGGCCTAGACAGGGATTCCCACCCCGGTCTTAGGTCACTGACGACAGTGTTGGTTGGTCTCTTGTGCGCAGGAAGTCTTGGAAGCTCCAGATCTCGGTTTTCTTCAGGTATATTTCTCTCTCATCATTGAATCTTCGCAGGAGAAGGACATTCTGTGATTTCATTCTCCTAGATTCGCTTTGGGTTTCTCGGATCAGTGTTCTGCAAGTATTATTCTTCATCAGCAGTAGGTTTTTCTCCCAGCTTTTCGTTTTGCAAGTTTCTCAGACAGGATCAACTTTGGCGCCGTTTGTGGGAAACTTCACCTGAATCTGAGACTACAAGATGGAAGAGGCTGGAAAATCAAATCTACTCACTATTAGCCGCGAAGATCTAGATTTTCTCATCAATACTCATGTACAGAAAGTTTTGCAACAACAACAACAACAACAACTTCAAGCTCATACTGGGGCTACTCTGCCGGTAGCTCATAATCCGATGATTTCGACTACTGAGCACCGGAAGGGAAAAGAGCCAGAACAAGAAGAACATGTATATTTCCCTTTGGCTACAACTTCCCCGACTAGGCGTCCTCGAGCTTTCCTTCGTACTCCTTTGGAACAGGGAGGATGAAAGCCTATATTTTAGGAATCCTCTAGAAAAGCACCAGATAGGGAGAAGCGCAAAGTTAAGATGATAGCCAGTGATAGCTCGCCAGAAAGAATCATTTCTCCATTCTCTCAAAGTGTACTGGATGATCTGCTTCCCAAGCAGTATCAAAATCTTCAGATCGACGAGTACACTGGGACTACAGATCCGGAAGATCATTTGTTAAAATTTGAGAACATAGCATTATTACAACAATTTTCTGATGGAGTCAAGTGCCGGATGTTCCTCACAACACTCGGAGGAGCCGCGCAGCGTTGGTTTAAGAGATTGCCGGAAAAATCTATCCGAAAGTTCAAGGACTTCAAGAAGGTTTTCTTACACCATTTCTCTAGCAACAAGAGGTACCATAAGACTCCCTAGAGTCTATTTTCAATTAAACAAGCATCTAAGAAGTCCATTAGAGCCTCTATCAAAAGATTTAATCAGGTAGCTATCGATGTACCTAATGCTACTACTAAAATATTAGTAAGTGCTTTTTCTCAAGGTCTGAATGATAATGATTTCTTTAAAGATCTAGTAAGAAATCCTCCTGTCAATTTTGACTCCTTGATCGAACGTGCCATTGAATTCATTAACGTTGAAGAAGCTCAAGCTGCCCGCAGGAAAGAAGGCACTACTTCTTCTCCTACCCCTGTTAAGGAGAAGGCTCTTGCTCCTGTCCCTCCACCTCGAGGAACTTGAGTAGTTTATCCACCTCATCGTCATCCAGAATATCGTCCGCAAGCAATACAACACGTGGAGATGCAACAAGAAGCACCAAGAAGGTGGTGTACATACCATAAGACCAGTAGTCATCATACAGAGGACTATTTTGTTTTGAAGAACAAGAGAGCAAACAGGGATCCTTATCAAAGGTAAAATTATTATCGGCAACAATACCCTAGACAGCAAAGTCCGCTCAAATTGGAATATCGCCCGGTCAAGCCTCAACAAGGCGCATTGCCAACCTTGGCCGGTACAAGTCAGGCGCCTGAGAAAACTCAGCCTGACGTCATGACCGCTCGACAAGAAGAAAATAAGAGCAATGCCGCCCGAGGCAACATTAATATGATCGCGGGTGGGCCTACTGATGGAGATTCCAACAGGACCAGAAAAGCACATGCACGAAGACTTGAAATACATGCCGTAGGGTGTAGCGTGGAAAGAGTAGTTGGTCCAGAAATCAGTTTTGAGCCCAGAGACCTCGAGGGGGTAGAAATACCCCATGATGATGCATTAATAATCAAGGTTGTGATAGCTAATTATGCTATTTCTCGTACCTTCATAGATACTGGTAGTTCTGTGAATATTATCTTCAAGAAAGCTTTCGATCAGCTGCAGATTGACCCGAGTGAACTTCAACAGATGGTAACTCCTTTATATGGATTCACTGGTAATGAAGTACAATCGCTGGGTCAAATAAAGTTGGCCATATCTCTAGGGGAAGAGCCTCTTATGAGAACAAGAAGATCCTACTTTATGGTGGTGGATGCCCCTTCCTCCTATAATGTGATATTGGGTCGGCCGACCTTAAATGAGTTTAGGGCGGTCGTTTCTACTTTCTGTCAAAAGATTAAATTTTCCGTTGATGACCAGGTCGGGGAAGTGCGGGGAGATCAGAAGACAACCCAAAAATGTTATGTGGAGATCGTCCGAACTGAAGCCAGCGCCGCTCGGAAAATCCAAAGAATGGAGGTTAATGACATTCAAGAAAAGTCATCTGTTCTGGTTTATGAAGAAAAGGAAGAAGTCCAGATACAAACAGGTTGACCTGAAGCTACTACATATGTCATGACCGATCTTGATCCTACATTGAAAGCCGAGCTGGTCCAGTGTTTAAAGAAAAACAATGATGTCTTTGCCTGGACATCCAAAGAAGTCATGGGTGTTTCCCCTTCAATAATGGAGCATTCTTTGCATGTTTTCCCAGATACCTGGTCGGTCATGAAAAGAAAAAGAAATTTTAGCGCAGAACAAAATCAAATCATCAAGGAAGAAGTGACTAAACTCATGGAAGCTGGTTACATCAGGGAGGTACAGTTCCCTAGCTGGCTAGCTAATGTGGTCTTGGTCTCTAAGCCCGACAACAAATGGCGGATATGTATTGATTTCCATGATCTCAACAAAGCTTGCCCGAAAGATTATTATCCGCTGCCCTGGATTGATCAATTAGTAGATTCTACATCTGGGTGTGAATACATCTCTATGCTGGACGCTTATCAGGACTATCATCAGGTCCCTTTAGCTAAGGAGGACCAAGAGAAGGTCAGTTTCATAACATCTGAAGGTACTTATTGTTATAATGTTATGCCCTTTGAACTAAAAAATGTAGGAGCAACTTATCATAGGCTTATGAATAAGGTCTTCCTATTGGTTAGTCCTAGGAAAACGTACCGGTTCCGCTGTACAAAAATTTTTGTACAAGTGTCGAACCTTTCCTTAAATAACCTATTGTGTTCTTTAGAAATTAAATTAGAAATCACAGACGGAACTTAACATCATTGATTCCAAATTTAACTTATCTGTTCTTAATGGTTTAGATTTGAATCGCAAGCGGAACTTAACACTATTGATTCAAATCTACCTAAGTTATTAATTCCATAAATACTAATTTCCAAACTTGGCTTCCAGGACTGCATGGCGAGGCACATGACCTTCTTGGATATGGGAGCAACCACCACCGCCTAGGCAAAACCTTTTAAGGAAAGCTAATATTTATTTCCTTAAATAACTCTAGGTTAACCAAAAAGAACAATCGAATCACAAATTCAAAAAAGAAGAAAACACAAACTCGAAAAAATTATTTCGAAAAACTAGATCTAATTGTCTCTTGTATTTAGAATTCTTACAAAGAAAATAACTAGTATGATGCGGAAGAAAAATACTAGTTATACCTTCTCTTTGTAAGCTAATAACCTCGAGATCTTCTGCCGTATTCCTCGCCTCACCTTGGACGTCGTGTGGGCAACGATCCTCCAAGATGAACACCACCCAAAAGACTCCTTCCTCTTCCTCTAGAATTCGGCCACCACCACCACCAAGGAGAAGAGAGCAAAGGGAAAGGGAGAAGGGAGAGGGCCGGCCACCAAGAGATCTCCAAGCAAGAGAATAAGAGTTGTCTCTCATGAAGCCCCCTCACCCCTTCTTTTATATTACTTGCCCAAGGCAAATAAGGAAAAACCTTTTACAAAAAATAAAATCATCCAAGAGTTTTTCCTTTTTCCTTTTTATTTTTCCTTTTCTTTCCTCTTAATTGAATCAATCACCAATCAATGGTTGTGATCAATCCTATATGGTTTAGGATTAAGTTTGGCCAGCCCCTTGCTTGGGCACCAAGCAAGGTGGCCGGCCACCATATTTAGGAAAGGAATAATATTTTTTTTATAAAATTTTACAAGAGAAAAAACTCTTATAAAATTTTACAAGCTCTCTTTCCTAAAGTAGGAGTTAAAAAAGAAAAATTTCTAAAAATTAAAACCATGTTTTAAATTTAAAAACTCTCTTATAAAATTTCCTTTTTTAACATGATAATAGAAAATTTTAATTTTAAAACTTATCTCCCTTTTTTCTTAAACCATAAGGATGGTTAAAAAAGGAAAGTTTTAAAACTTTTAAAACTCTCTATTAAAACATGTGACCTAATTCAAATAAGGAAAGTTTTAAAAATTAAAATCTCTCTTTTAAAACTTATAGTTTTCTACAAAGAGAAGATTTTAAAAATTTAAAACACCCCTCCTATTTGAATTAATCTTGGCCACCCCCTACATGCTTGGTCACCAAGCAATAGGGTCGGCCCCTATAAGAGGATGTGGCCGGCCATTGCTTGGTCACCAAGCAATGGTCCGACCCCCTTCTTGGACACCAAGAAGAGCCTTACATTTGGATGGACTTGAGGCTATAATGAGGCTACGTCAGGGACCTAGAGGAGAAATTGGTTTTGGCCTTCCGATGAGCTTGAGTATCCCATGCTCGCCCCGAACACACAACTCAAGTTAATCGATAACAACTCATTCCATTAGAGAGTTATTACTGGACTACCGCACCAATCCCAAATTATATTATGGGCTCTTTCTTATCATGAGTGTGTTAGTCTCCCTGTGTTTATGATTACGAATGTCCACTAATTAAGTAAGTTACTGACAACTCACTTAATTAATATCTAGCTCCAAGAGTAGTACCACTCAACTTTATTGTCATGTCGGACTAGGTCCACCTGCAGGGTTTAACATGACAATCCTTATGAGCTCCTCTTAGGGACATTCTCAACCTAGATAACTAGGACACAGATTCCTTCTATAATCAACAACACACACTATAGGTAATATCATTTCCCAACTTATCGGGCATATTGATTTATCGAGCTAAACCTCACCCTTTGATAAATCAAAGAAATAAATATTAAATATATGTGCTTGTTATTATATTAGGATTAAGAGCACACACTTCCATAATAACTAAGATTTAGTTCTTTTACTAAGTCAGTACAAAAAGAACTTACCTAAATGATCCTACTCAATACACTTAAAGTGTATTAGTGTAATTTATTAGTCAAGATAAACTAATACTTAATTACACTACGACTATTCTGATGGTTTGTTCCTTTCCATCTTAGTCGCGAGCAACTGTTTATAATTTATAGAGAACTGACAACATGATCTTCTGAGTGTGACACCACACTCCATGTTGTCTACTATATAAATTAATTGAACAATTACATTTAATAAATGCAGATATTGACCAATGTGATTCTTTTATTTCAACAAATAAATGTTTACAAAAGCTAGACTTTTAGTATACACTCTAACACTTCCAGAAACAGATTGAAAGAAATATGGAAGTATATGTCGATGATATCTTAATTAAGTCTCTTCAAGCTATTGATCTGTGTAGGGATGTAGAGGAGACCTGCAAGACATTGAGGCAATATGGGCTCAAGCTAAACCCTGAAAAATGTTTATTTGGAGCAAAGGTAGGAAAGTTCCTGGGTTATATGGTGTCCGAGCGGGGACTAGAAGCTAACCCAAGCAAAGTCAAAGCTCTGCAGAACATGGAGCCACCACGCAACATGAGGGAAGCTCAAAGACTTACTGGCCGGATTATAGCCTTGTCTTGATTTATTTCAAGGTCGGCCGATCGTAGTCTCCATTTCTTCAAGATACTTCGGAAGGCTAACAAATTTCAATGGGACAAAGAATGTGACAAAGCTTTTCAAGAGTTGAAAGACTATCTGTCCACCCTTCCTGTATTAGCTAAGCCTGTAGTAGGAGAGACCTTGTGGGTATATCTATCGGCCAATGAAAATGTTGTAGGCTCTGTGTTAGTTAGACAGGAAGGGAAGAGCAACACCCTGTGTATTTTTCTATCCATTTATTAAAAGGAGCCGAGTGTAGATATACTACACTCGAAAAGTTGGCTTATGCATTAGTGTTAACTGCTCGAAGGTTGCGCCCATATTTTTTAGCACACACAATTATTGTGTTGACTAACAATACTCTCGGGCGGGTGTTGCTTAACCCGGAGGCATCGGGTTGATTGATCAAATGGACGACCGAACTTAGTGAGTATGACATACAATATCAACCTCACTCGGCCATCAAGGCACAAGCTCTAGCAGATTTCATTATAGAAGTTCAAGGCCCTGAAGAAGAAAATACTTGGAAAGTTTATGTGGATGGATCCTCAACCAGACAAGGTAGTGGAATTGGTGTTCTCCTTATATCTCCAAGAGAAGATAGACTTCAACTTTCTGTCAGGCTAAATTATAGAGCCACCAACAATGAGGCAGAGTATGAAGCATTGATAGTCGGATTACAAGCCACTCGGCATATAGGAGCAGTTCGAGTTCTCATCTATTCTGATTCTCAGTTAGCAGCCCAACAATTATCAGGTAACTTTGAAATTAATAATGATAGGCTCAAGTTATATGCTAAGGCATTTGATAAATTGAAGTCTCAGTTTCAAGAAGTAAATATACACAAAGTTCCTCGATCCGAGAATCAGGTTGCTGATGAATTAGCTAAATTGGCCTCTGCTATAACACCATGGAATCTGGATCGGCCAGTGGAGCAGACCTTGTTAATATCTTGTATCGAAAGACAAGCTGATGCAGAAATACAAAGTGATTGGAAGGCACCAATCATATTATATTTGCAACAGGGCATTCTTCCGAATGATGCAGAACAAGCAAGGATATTTAAGAAGAAGGCTGCTCAGTATACTATGATAGGGGAGCAGTTATATAAAAGAGCTTTCTCCAGACCTCTGCTTAAGTGTGTGGCACAGAAGATGTACAATTTATCCTGCAAGAGGTTCATCAAGGCTCATGTGGTAGTCATATAGGAGGGAGATCCTTAGCTCGCAAAATTTTACTAGCTGGATATTTCTAGCCTACTCTACACGAAAATGCTAACAAATTGGTAAGAACTTGTATTTCTTGTCAGAAACATCAGAATATTTCGCATCATCCTACGTAATTATTAAGAACCTCTATAGTCTCCTACCCCTTTGATCAATGGGGCATGGATATAGTGGGCCCATTTCCTATGACAACTGCACAAAGAAGATTTTTATTAGTAGCAGTGGATTATTTCTCTAAATGGGTAGAAGTAGAACCACTTGCTCGGATTACTGAAGATGCAGTTATTAAATTCCTATGGAAAAATATCATATGCAGATTCGGTATTCCTCATAAATTAGTTTTTGATAATGGAAGGCAATTCCAAGGAGACAGAATCTTAGATTGGTGCAAAAGTTATGGCATTATTCAAGCATTCACCTCTGTGGTGTACCCACAGAGTAATGGTCAAGCAGAGGTAACCAACAGAGAAATTATAAGAGGTTTAAAAACCAAACTAGATCATGTCGGAGGCAGCTGGGTAGATGAATTACCCAGTGTTCTTTGGGCGTATCGTACTACACCTCGAGAAGCTATAGGGATCACTCATTTCCAACTGGTTTATGGGGGTGAAGCAGTAATTCCTATTGAGGTAGGAGTAGAATCTGACAGAAAGCAGTTATATGATGAAGATAACGCTTGTCAACGACTCATGGAGCTGGATCTAATAGAGGAAATCAGAGACAAAGTTGCAACTCGTCTCACATCATTTCGACAACAAATGAGGCAAAATTATAACAGAAGAGTCATCCCAAGATTTTTCCAAGTAGGAGATCTAGTATGGAAACATGTTAAGCCTGTTGGGGATGTTAGCAAGTTAGCACCACAATGGGGAGGACCTTACAAGGTGGTAGAAAAACTGGCATCGGGCTCATTATCTCCAGGACACTGAAGGAAAAATTCTCGAGCGTCCCTGGAGTGCAAATCATTTACAACCCTACTGAACTTAACAAGCTCATATCATTCAAGAATATGTCTGAGAGAACAAATCAAAATTACTTGAAGCAGTTCCCCTGCGAACAAATGACAAGTATGCTCATAGTTTATGTACTTTATTCAACTCGATAAATACAATGCAGGCCAAATATCGCCCAAGAAATAAATATGGTTCAAACAACATGATGATTATTAAGCAAAGATTTTTAATCTGTTCAAGCGACCGTCAACTGGGTGCTTTAAGGAAGAACCTATCAGTTCTCCTTAAGAAAATCTCAAAGACATTAAACCATCACAAGGTCAGTGCAAGCATTTTTAGTTTTACATAAAGCATAGTCGATCGGGAAATCTCATGAAGTAACTCGGACGGGTCTTCATGGGAGGAATCGGAGACTTTAAACTATCATCAAAATATAGTCGATCAGGAAATATCATGAAGTAACTCGGACGGGTCTTCATGGGAGGAACTGAAGACTTTAAACTATCATCAAAATATAGTCGATCGGGAAATCTCATGAAGTAACTCGGATGGGTCTTCATGGGAGGAACCGGAGAATTTAAACTATCATTATAATATAGTCGATCGGGAAATCTCATGAAGTAACTCGGACGGGTCTTCATGGGAGGAACCAGAGACTTTAAACTATCATCAAAATATAGTCGATCAGGAAATCTGATGAAGTAACTCGGACGGGTCTTCATGGGAGGAATCAGAGACTTTAAACTATCATCAAAATATAGTCGATCGGGAAATCTCATGAAGTAACTCGGACAGATCTTCATGGGAGGAACCGGAGACTTTAAACTATCATCAAAATATAGTCGATCGGGAAATCTCATGAAGTAACTCGGACAGGTCTTCATGGGAGGAACCAGAGACTTTAAACTATCATTAAAATATAGTCGATCGGGAAATCTCATGAAGTAACTCGGACGGGTCTTCAAGGGAGGAACCGAAAACTTTAAACTATCATCAAAATATAGTCAATCGGGAAATCTCATGAAGTAACTCGGACGAGTCTTCATGGGAGGAACCGGAGACTTTAAACTATCATCAAAATATAGTCGATCGGGAAATCTCATGAAGTAACTCGGACGGATCTTCATGGGAGGAACCGGAGACTTTAAACTATCATCAAAATATAGTCGATTGGGAAATCTCATGAAGTAACTCGGACGGGTCTTCATGGGAGGAACCAGAGACTTTAAACTATCATCAAAATATAGTCGATCAGGAAAACTCATGAAGTAACTCGGACGGGTCTTCATGGGAGGAACCGGAGACTTTAAACTATCATCAAAATATAGTCAATCAGGAAATCTCATGAAGTAACTCGGACGGGTCTTCATGGGAGAAACCAGAGACTTTAAACTATCATAAAAGCATAATCGATCGGGATTATATTGTTAGTGTAAATTCAAAGTTATGCGGATTTCCTCATAAAAATCATTTGGTATTACACTCCAGACCAAGATTCAAGGTTCGAGGGGGATTCTGTATATATATATATATATATATATATATATATACACATATAATCTTTCAAAATTATATTCCCTATCTAGAGTCTTGATCATATGAAACTCTTTATCTAAAATTACTCGGAATGTTATACTCAACTAAAACACAGAAAATTCCATGAAGTTCTTCATATAAAATCGCTCGGAATTACATGCTCTTCTGAGATATTACCAATGGAGGAGTTTATCAAAACAAGATATAATTCTGAATAATAAGGGAGGAATTCTTGAATAAGATAGTACTTATTTTTAGTTCTCAGAAGCATTTCAAAGGAAGCAATGTCAAGCTAACACAAACCAGAAAAAACAGGTAAGTAACAAATTTTCTCTTAATGTTGCAGCTACTTAATTACAGAACTCTTAATTACAAGTCTTCTAATTACAAGTCTTTTAATTATAAGTCTTTTTTAACTACATGACCATGCTTACTCAAAATGGCTCGTCAAATTTTTGGATAATTCTTTGTTTAGTCTGCGACGGTCTATGAATAGAGAAGGAGGTTCCCTAGGTAGATAACCACCCTCTCTCTGTTGTTGAAGAATCCCTACCACAGAATGATTTAAAGCCCCTATGTTTCGACGAACATATTCACTAACAAACGCTGGAGACCTTAGATAAGTTAGGCGTCTCTCTTCCCATCGGTTTTCCTCATGCTCCTTATAACTTTGAAATTCAGCCTGTAGTTTAGCAGCTTGATCTTTGAGAGTGTCTCTCTCCAATTTAAGCTGTTCCAGTTCCTTTTGAAGCGATGATAGCTTGACATCCTGAGCCCTTCTTAGTTCTTGCTCTTGTAGAATATCAAAATCTTTCGAGGCTGAGTCTTGGGCCTGCTCAGAAAGAAAGACATTATGAAGTCTCTCTACTTTCTCTAAAACAAGACTTTTATGAGAAACATCTGAGAGGGCTTTGTCCTTCAAAGCAATTTCCATCCGGAGACCAGAATGTAATCGATCCACTTGCAGCTCTAAGCTTCTCCTTTCAAGCTCTTTGTTTTTCAATGACTGCTGCAACTCTTGTAATTCTTTCTTCATAGCCTCTATTTGTTGATCTTGTGAGACTACTTTCTTGCGTAATTGAGTGAGCTCAATGTGAGAAGGAGGAAGATTGGCTTGCAATGTTTCTACCTAAGCCTTTAACTTGCCATTTTCCCTTTCCAAGGCAATGACCAACTGGTCCAGATGAAGACTTGAGGCGAGGAACTAAAAATAATGATACAATTAGCGAAAGCAATAAGAAGTTAACAATATATGATGAAAAATACTTACAGCAATAGCTTGGCGACTATGATTGTCGGCACGACTGGAAATACTAGTGCCTTTTAATAATTCTTGGCTATGCAACCAAGACTCAGATAGTGGGCCTTGCAATTGTAAAAACCATAACCAGGAGGGTCCGAAGTTTGTCCCATTTGAGAAGGAAGACCCATAGTTTGTCTAAATAAAGGCGTGGAGGCAGAAGGAGAAGAGGGTCGTGTGGAAGAAGAAGGAAGAGAAATGAGGGGAGTAGTAGAACCGGAAGGATAGAGGATGAGCTAGAAGGGAAAGAAGTAGTAGAAACGAGAGCAATAGAGGAAGAACTAGAGGGGAAGGAAGGTGGTAATACAAGAAGAGTTGATTCAGTTGTGGAAGCACATATCGATGATGGCCCTGAACTTGGAGAAGATCTCCGGCAAGGTGTTCGTTTAGCTCATGGCCCAGAAGCCAGAGGAGGCAAAGCTAATGCAAGAGGCTGAGAGGATACAGAGGGGGTAACGACCATCTGAGAAGCAAAAGAAGCTGAAACAATAATAGAAGAGGAGGAAATGAGTAGAGCCGGTCTCATCATCCTAAGAGAAAGATTGGAGATAATGTGGGTATGAGACATTGGTGCCTTACCTCTCTCAAAAGAAATAGGTGCCGGAACGAGGGGGGCTTGTACAAAGGTACCAAAGAGGTCGCTAAAAGGAGCATCCTCAGTAAACATGGGTGTCTTGACTAAGGTAATAAAAGGTTGTTCCTCTTCCTCTTCCATAGCTGCAACAACTTCCGCTTCTTACTCTTCTTTAGACAACAAACCTAGGGTAGAGGAAGTAAGATTAGCTCGACGAGCCTGTAGCCATTTTTCTCTGAGATTATTCAGAAAAAACTTAGTCATAGTAGTGTTTTTATACATGAAAGCCGGTAGAAGAGCATCAGCTGAAACATAAGAATTGGGCATCATTATAGAGGATGATTAGCAACCAATTGATAAATATAGTTCAAAATGTTTAGATATACCAAAAGAAATATCCAGGGGAGTGTCGATGTTACTTATTCAAAAGGGAAACATCAAGCCCTCCACAATCAAGGATGGTAAGTTGAATTTTGCCCCCTTTAGTTTGGATAAAGCGAAAGAGACAGAGGGATCATTGAGGAGATTGTCGGTACTAGGAACTGGAGGGAGATCATATATCCATTGGATAGGAAAAGGAGGAGAAGAAGGGAGACGCATAAAGAAAATTTTGTGATGCCATTCCCCTTGAGGAGGAATTCAGTTGAACAAAATAGCCTTAGGGCGAGACTGAAATTTGAAGACACCGATATCTACTTGGAGCAGAATGAAGAAGTGATGAAAAAGACGAGGGGATAGAGGAAAATCTAGCAGTTTAGATACCCCAACGAAATCCATGAGGATAGAAAAAGACTGAGGGATAAATTGATTCAGGGGAATCTTAAAGTAGATACTAACATCAGAGAAAAAGGAATGAAGAGGGAATCGAAAATCTTGTAAAACTTGGTCCTGAAAGATAGATATACACCCCAGAGGAGGAAGATGTGGGCTATCCTATGGGGTAGGGCGAACTATATAGGGAGGAAAACCATAACTCACTTGTAAATCCACCTCCTCTAGTTCTATAAGGTCAGAAGCGCACGAAAGGAACCATGCAGGGGAAGAAGTGGCCATGACGAAATAACAGAAGGGAAGCAAACAAAGGAGGAGGTAGGGATATTCAAAAAGAAGAAGATAACATCTAAAACCTCCTTCTCTCTCCCTCGTGGCCTTATACCCAAAAACCCTTAAACAGGAGAGGAAGAAGAACTGGAAAAAGGAAAAACCCGAAGGTATAGGGGTATATAAAATACTAATATCAATGGTAGTTCGTGTAGAACTTAAGTATAAAAGTGGGTATAGAGAAAAGTAGTATGAACCCCATAAGGAAGAATACCCGGAATCATAACCGTCATGAAGAGGTAATGTCGTCAAAGGATAGAATCGAATTCAAAAAGAAGGATGAATCCTAAGAAAAAGTGTTAAGTTTGATAATCTTCCTCGGGAAACGCGACCAAGTTTTTCTCGATATATGCTTGATTCTTAAAGAATCGAAGAAATATGGAGAAAATCGATCGGGTACTGGATTGATAAAATAATTTTAGATTATCTATTTGATTAAAACAATAAACCCGAGCAGGCATACTGGACCGGACGAGATTTAGTTGAGTATAAGGAATTAGTCGATATGTTCTAGCCTAAGGGTATATCAACCAGGTATAATAAACCAATTGATATTCAAAATATTATATTATAAAGTACCATGTTATATCGAACGGGCCTCGGTTAAAAACAAAGTACCGGGCGATGCTTGTAAGCATAAGTATAAGTCGGTCGGTTACGATAGATCGACCAAGGTGGATGATATTATAATATATTGATTAAGGATTTATAATGACAAGCCAGGTGGCATTCACCATAATGAATCAGATGGAATTTAGTTAAGTATAATGCACCAGATGGTATTCATAGACACAAGTATAAATCGACCGGTTATGATAAATCGAACGATACTAATAGTATTACAACATGCCGCACTAAATCGGACAGGACTTAGTTAACTACAAATTACCGAACGATATTTGTAAATGTTAGGATCTTCGGATGGCTAGAGAGGGGGGGTGTGAATAACCTCCTCTAAAACTTAACTAAATTCTTCAATCAGATCGTTAGCGCAGCGGAAATATGCACATGAAAATCTAATACAAGGAAAAGAAAAACACACACCACTAACACCAGTATATACGAGGTTCAGGGATAACTTGCCCCTACTCCTCGGCGTGTCCGTAAGATGGACGATCCCTTGATCTTTCGGTAGATCACACCCTGGATAGATACCGGCTAAAGATTTCTCCTTCTCGGTGGAGTAACCTCTCCATAAAGTCTCAGAAAATATGTAAAAATTAAGCACAAGACTTACAGATCAGTGGCTAAAGAGAATGAGGAAGGACGTTCACAGCCACGCAAAGACAGCAGTTAAACAGAGCACAAGAAGGAAGCATAGCCAAGAACTCAAAGCTCAGCACCCTTGCTTGATCGACCGAGAGTTCTCGCCTAGAACCTCTCTTCATCCTTCTTCTTATGCCTCTGCTTCCACTGCGTTCAGCCTGTCTCAAATTGCTGTCAACCTGCACCAAATCCCTGCTGCAAGCTACGACATCGCCAATCACTCTTCCTCCTCCTCTGGTTCTCTGAACTCACACCAATAGAACCCATGGTCTTTACTGGGGTCTCTGAGCTCGAACCAATGAGCAAGAGTCAAGCTGATTCCCAACTGATCGCAGCCAAATCACAGCCTGATCGCAGCCAGTAACCGTTGATGCTCCAATTGCACCATTTGCAGCGAAACACAGTAGAAAGTATCCTTTGTCTTATTCTTCTGATGGTGCTTAATTTGAATTTGAGCATTGGCATGATACATGCAATCTGCAACTTAAAAAGCTAACAACAGATGGTTAAATCAGATGGATCAGAAGTTGCAGAGAAGCAGCAGAAACTTCAGACAGTATTGTGGATCGATCAACAGATCGATCCATAGCTTGTTGGACCGATCAAGCTATGGCCTGATCGGTCCAGGAGAGTTCTGATCGGTCTGTGGACCGATCAGGCTATAGGTGGATCGGTCCACAGACCAATCCCCTATACTCTCTCCCAACTTCATCGCTTCCTGATCGGTCTCCAGACCGATCAGTAAATCTCACAGAATGTTTATGATTGGTTACTGATCGATCTACAGACCGATCAGTAATTCTCACAGTGGTTACTGATCGGTCTGGTGACCGATCAGATAACCATAGTATCACTGGATCGGTCAACAGACTGATCAGATATCCATAGTATGGATCGGTCAACAGACCGATCCAATGCCTATGTAGGTAGGTTTAGAGCTTCCCAGCCCTAAACCCTAAAGCCTTCCTGGTCTAGAGAACGAGCTATCGAGCCCTCTCTGACCTAGTCCGGAGAACGAGCTACCGAGCCCTCTCCGACTTCGTCCGGTCCAGAGAACGAGCTATCGAGCCCTCTCTGACCTAGTCCGGAGAACGAGCTACCGAGCCCTCTCCGACTTCGTCCGGTCCAGAGAACGAGCTACCAAGCCCTCTCTGACCTAGTCCGGAGAACGAGCTACCGAGCCCTCTTCGACTTCGTCCGGTCCAGAGAACGAGCTACCGAGCCCTCTCTGACCTAGTCCGGAGAACGAGCTACCAAGCCCTCTCTGACTTCGCGTGCCAAGTTTCCATACTTGGACTTTTCCCTTCCACCTGATCAACATTGATTAGTAATCAATCTGAGTTTAATTAATATCTGATACAAACTTAAATCAGTATCAACATCAAAACAACAGCCAGGTCAGACCGTATCAACAATCTCCCCCTTTTTGTTGTTTGACAACACGATTTAAGTTTAGATCAGAAATGCTCATATTTCCCTAATTTTAGGGGAATCAAGATCCTCCCCCTAAGACGAATATAACACTAAGGAAGTCAATAATCCTCAAGGTTATCCTCTCCCCTAAAATCAAAACTTTATTCATCTCTAAACTTAGTCATCTTCTCCCCCTTTGTCAAACACCGAAAAGGTGCGAATTAGGTAATAATACTCAAAAGACTCCCCCTTAACCCATACTGTCCCTTTCTTAATCCACATAGAATTCCCTCTAAGTGTAATATCGGACAGTAAATAAGAGACAATCAAGATATGGCATATGAAAAGCATATAAATAGTTAATAAGAACTGAAAAAATAAAGAGAAGCAAGTAATAGAAAAACGAGTAGCATAAACAGCTAATATCCAGGTCAGACATAGTATCTATCAAACAGTATCTGAAACATAGGCAGTCAAAATGACCAATATAAAATAAAGTGTATCAATCAACATCCTCAATATGAGGAGCATCATCATCATCTGCTGGAGGAATGAATCCCTGAGGCGGCATGCTCGAGGGTGGATAACCCGAGTAATACTGCGGAGGTGGGTAGCTGGCCATCCATCCCAGAAGCACCTGCTGCATCGCTAACTGCTGACTGTGTAGATCATTGTAACGCTGGTCAATCCGAACGCGCAACCCATGGAGCTCAGCAGCCAGGAGCTCATTGTGCTGATCAATGCGGCTCTCCAGCTCAGCAATCTGCCAGCGCAGATCAGGATCTGCCTCTCCATACTCAGCAGCAGCAGGAGGAGGAGCAGCAACGGGAGCAGCATCAACCTATCGCGGAGGTGCCCATGGTAACTCACCCAGTGCTCTCCCATCCTTCCAACGAACCGCCCCATTCTGTCCTATGATGCCAGACTTGGAAAATGCACGTTATCCAAGTCTGCAGTCCTGCCTCACCATCTTGACTATCCTTCCCTTGGAGACATCAATCTGTAGGGTCTCGAGCCAATCTGTAATTATATGCCCATAAGGCATATAAACTGTGAAGCTGTTAGGCTCACTATAGGAGATGATAGAAGAGTAAATGCTCGACATGATGTCAAAATCGAGACGCCGACGCAATCCATAAAGCATCAGGCAGTGATATGGTCGGATCTCTGACAAGGGTTTAGATGTGATTGGCAGAAGACAATTCGTGACAATCTTAAAGAGAATGTCATCTGGGGCAGATAGTCTTAGGGCTGCAAAGGTAGGAAAATCAACATCTAACTCATCTTGTCCACCCGGTCTAGGATGTCCGAAGAAATACTCATAAATGGAGTCAGATGAGACATCAAAGGGAGAAGGTAAGGGGTCTGGTAAATCAGGATATATGGAAAAGACATTTCCTGAACACCTCCGGCAAGCTAGATAATCAAAGAAGGCCGAGAAAGAGAAATCAATAGTTTGCTTAGCAACCTTAGTTTTATAATTAACATCATTAGTTTGATGAAGATTATTATAAAACTCAGATACTAAGTCGTAATTGATGTCCCGTTCTAAATAGACTAGAGAATCAATTTTGTAATAGGCAAGTATTTCCGACACAGATGGACAAAATTCATCCATGAATTTTTGATCCACAGACCTACAGGGAAGCAGTTTAAAGGTTCTTTGTTTAAAGGCTTGCTCAAAGTGATGGTTTCGAAATCTTCCAGAAACAGATGGTTGAGGTCGGGAGGGAGCCTTAAGTTTAGATTTCTCAGTTGATGACTTAGAAGTTCCCTCACCAACTTGTTTCTTTCTAAAAGAAAAAAATTGGGACACGGACGGGGTAAATAGCTGAGCACGGAAGCCACCAACAACCGAGAACCAAGCCAAATTACACAGATATGGTGAGAAATGAAAATGAAGTGCCAAAATGAGTAGAGCTTGGGGAGAATGGAGTTACCTTGGTGCCATCTATGTATCTATCGAAGAACGGAGAGAAGAGTTGAGGCGTAGGGCTTCGGCGTGTAATGGGAGGAGAAAGGATCGGGAAGAGTTAAAAGGGATGGGATCGATCCAGGTGGTGATTGATCAGACGACTGTCCGATCAGGATGTCTCCTGAGTACCCTGATCGGTCAGTGGACCGATCAGGGAATCTCCTGATCGGTCCCTGGACCGATCAGGATCCTCGCTTGGTCTTCTAAATACCCTGATCGGTCGGTGGATCGATCAGGGAACCTCCTGATCGGTCCCTGGACCGATCAAGAAGCCTCCTTGCATGATAGAATAACCTGATCGGTCTCTGGACCGATCAGTAAACAAACAGAGAGTTCTGGATCGGTCGATAGACCGATCCAGCCTCTCTTGATCGGGCTGTGGACCGATCAGTGTCTGACAAAATGAAATTTCAGTAACTGAATTTCGTATAAATTTTCTATCGAAAATTTTTGAAGATTCAGAACTGAAGAAGTTCAGAAACTTCCAAATTCAGAACCTAGAACCTGAAGAGTCTACAAACATAAATATTCCCGAAAGATGAGCTCTTACGGTCTGAAATTGTTCACAACCGAAAAGTTACAAACAAAAACTCAGACCAACTCCAAACGCATAGAGTTCAGACGTTTGGAACCTTAAGGTTTCAAAATCAGAGAAACTTCTGAAACTATGATCTATAGTGAACCAGGGTATTAATCAAAACTCATGCTTTTTATGACCTGGTTCAAAACACATCCTTGCTATGATCAGTTTCAAGTTTGTCAAAATATATCCAAATTGCTATCATTACCTCAATAACTTGTCTTATTTTCAACCATGAAAGTTATCGATCAAAAATATCAATCAACACATTAACCAAAGTTAGATAAATTCTATGTAAAGGTCTAACCAAGTTTCCTTGGTTGGAATATATGAGCAAGATCTAGGAACCAAATACACATGAATTATGTAATGGTCTTCCCCATACTCAATTTATGTCTCTTCAACCTAATTATTCAAGAGATGCATGATACATTTTGAATAATTTGGCTGATCCTAGCATCTCATCCCATTTCTCGCAAACAAAAATAATTTGTTAAACCTTATAGTTTGTGTGAGATGTCCCCAAGTTGCCCAAATTAATTTCCCAATTTCTCTTGTCGTTTTAATTGTCCTTATTGATCATGATGAAGTCCTAATGGCCTATTGAGCCAAACACATTCCCAATTCTCTCCTTAAATGACTAAATTCATTTTCCGGAAGGGGTTTGGTGAAAATATCGGCTAGGTTTGATTTTGACTCAACATATGTGAGCGCAATATCTCCCCTAGCTATGTGATCTCTAATGAAGTGATGACGCACTTTAATGTGTTTGGTCCTTGAATGATGGACTGGATTTTTCGTTAGGTTTATTGTGCTGATGTTGTCACACAACACTTGCACTCCCTTATACGAAAGCCCATAATCTTCTAGGGTATGGATCATCCACAACAATTGTGATACACTCTCTCCCATGGCAATGTATTCAGCCTCGGTCGTGGAGAGAGCAACGCAATGTTGCTTCCGACTTGACCAACTAACCAATGATGAACCTAAAAATTGGCAACCCCCACTAGTGCTTTTCCGATCCAATTTGCACCCAGCATAATCGGAGTCGGTATAACCTATCAAGTCAAAAGACTCCGTACGAGGGTACCATAGACCTACTCTAATTGTGCCCTTAAGGTATCTCAGGATTCTCTTAACTGTAATTAAATGAGATTCCTTGGCACAGACTTGATATCTAGCGCACATGCCCACAGCAAAAAGTATGTTCGGTCGACTAGCTGTGAGATATAGAAGACTACCGATCATGCTTCTATATTGCGTTAGATCAACTGGTTTTCCACTCTCATCATTGTCAAGGCGAGTGTTTGTCGCCATTGGAGTGGATACTTCCTTAGAGTCACTCATTTTGAATTTCTTGAGCATCTCTTGGGTGTATTTCGTCTGATGGACATAGATGCCATCTCGAGTTTGTTTGATTTCAAGTCCAAGGAAGAATGTCAATTCTCCCACCAGACTCATCTCAAACTCACTTTCCATGTGAGTGATAAATTCATTCAAATAGCCCTTGTTATTTGAGCCACAAATTATGTCATCGACATACACCTGGGCTACAAATATGTCTTCACCATCTCTACGCAGAAATAGTGTTGGATCTATTTGACCTCTTACAAAACCCTTTTCTAGTAAGTAAGTTGACAACCTTTCGTACCAAGCTTGAGGTGCTTGTTTAAGCCCCATAAAGAGCTTTCTTGAGCTTGTACACGTGGTTTAGAGCTTCGGTATTTACAAACCCCGGTGGTTGTTCAACATAGACCTCTTCTTTAATGAAACCGTTTAAGAAGGCCGATTTAACGTCCATTTGATAGAGCTTGAAGCCTCTATGTGCAGCAAAAGCTAGCATCAAATGAATGGACTCTAATCGGGCCACGGGAGCATAGGTCTCATCATAATCGAGGCCTTCGACTTGACTATAGCCTTTGGCTACAAGTCTTGCCTTGTTTCTTATGACTTCTCCCTTTTGGTTTAACTTATTTTTGAAGACCCATTTGGTTCCAATAATGGTGGTCCTCTTAGGTCTAGGAACTAAGTCCCACACCTGGCACCTTTCAAATTGACCTAACTCATCTTGCATAGCTATGATCCAGTCAGGATCGTGCAATGCCACATCAACTATTTTTGGTTCGATTTATGAGATCAAGGCGACCTCATTAGACTCATTTCTAAAGAATGATCTAGTCCTAACCCCTTGTTGGATGTCTCCAACAATCAGGTCTTGGGGATGACTAGAGGCTATCCTGGATTGCCTTGGCGTCGGCGGTGCCTCATGAGTGGTCTCACTAGGCACAGGCAAAGACTCAGTATTAGGCAAAGGATCAGCCTGAGCCCTTTGTTGCCTTCGCTCATCGTCATCGGAGTCAACTTCGACTCTTTCTATATTTTGATCATTCAAACTTAGCCTTCTAAGTTCAAATTTAATTTCTCCTACATCCCTCGATTGATCATTTGATTTAGGGATTTCTTCAAATGCTACATCCGAGGACTCTTCAATCAATTTAGTCCTATTGTTGTAGACTCGATAGGCTTTGCTGATGAGAGAGTACCCGACCAGTATTCCTTCATCAGCCTTAGCCGTGAACTTTCCAAGATGATCCTTGGTGTTCAAGATAAACACCTTACAACCAAACACCCTAAGATGTTTAATTGTAGGGGGTTTTCCAAACCAAAGTTCATGGGGAGTCTTTCCTAAAAACCTATGTATCAAGACTCGGTTTTGCACATAGCAAGCTGTATTTACAGCTTCAGCCCATAAGTAGCTCGGTAGTGAGTACTCATTGAGCATGCTTCGTGCAGCCTCTTGCAAGACTCGATTCTTTCTCTCCACAACTCCATTTTGCTGTGGGGTCCTTGGAGTAGAGAACTCATGCCTATATCATTTTTCTTGACAAAATTCTAAAAATCTATGATTTTGAAATTCTCCACCATGATCACTTCTAATTGTTTTAATTGTTGTTGATTTTTCATTTTCAGTTCTTCTACAAAAGGAAACAAAAATATCTATGGTTTGATCCTTATTTTTCAAAAAGAAAGTCCATGTATATCTAGTAAAGTCATCAATGATCACTAAGCAATATCTACTTCCATTCAATGAAATGACATTACTACAATCAAATAAGTCCATATGCAATAAATCTAAAGCAGTAGAGGTACTTACAGCGCTTTTACCTTTATGAGACGCTTTTGTTTGCTTACCCTTTTGACATGCATCACATAATTTTATCTTTTGGTACTTGATGCTTGGTAGACCTCGCATTAATCCTTTGTTGGCTAGCTTTCGAATATTCTTCATGTTCACATGGGCCAACCTCCTATGCCAAAGCCATGATTCTTCTTCTTTTGACATGAAACACTTAGCAGAGGCATTAGTAGCACTTTTAAAAGATACTTGATAAATGTTATCTACCCTTGTGCCTACTAGTACCGTGTCAAGTGTGTCAACGTGTTTGACCAGACATTGACTTGGATGAAACTCAATTGTGTAACCCGTATCACACAATTGGC
This sequence comes from Zingiber officinale, assembly GCF_018446385.1. NCBI lineage: Eukaryota > Viridiplantae > Streptophyta > Magnoliopsida > Zingiberales > Zingiberaceae > Zingiber > Zingiber officinale. The sequence continues at coordinate 128,343,307 of NC_055987.1, forward strand.
TGACACTTAGGAGATTAAAGGTCATCCCCTTGACTAGAAGGACATTCTTGATTTGGAGACATTCGGATATATGAATGTCTCCAACTCCTATAACCTTAAGGCTACCATTATTACCAAATGACACATTACCTCTATTTTTGTTTTGAAGGGTGGTAAAGAGTGACTTGTCCCCGGTCATGTGTTTGGAGCATCCACTATCAACAAACCAAGTTGATAGATGCTCCCCCTTGACCAATGCCTACACGACACGAAAAATAGACGTTTTAGGTACCCAAATCTTGGGACCTAATGCATCTACAATGAAAGACCTAGGAACCCATGCCTTGGTCACAACCTTCCTAGTCTCATGAACCCTAGAAGCATGTGATCTATGAAATTGGGTTCTAGACACTAGTGAAATGAAACTAGACTCCTTAGGTTGATATCCTAACCCAGCCTTGTTGTAGACAGCCCTTTGGGCATTTAGAATCATATCTAAGGTCTTAGAGCTAGTTGAGAATTTTTCAAGCATTTTCTTGAGTTTCTCAACTTCACCCTTTAAGGCTTTGTTTTCATCCTCAAGGACCTCTAGATGTAGGTCATCAACCTCATCTTCCCTAAGGGCCCTCAAGTGCTCTACTTCATCTTTTAATGATTTAATTTGAGTTTTTGATTTCTTAAGCAAAGTAGATAAATGTGCAATGGTTTTATAACATTTCTCTAAATGAGGAGATGTTACCTCTTCATCATCCGAAGATGATGAAGTCACGGTTGAGGTGTCACTCGTGTCACCATCACTCCCGGAATCCGGTTCCTCCCTTGCCATGAACGCTAATTGACGTGTGCTTTTCTCCTTCTTCTCTTCCTCCGATGAGCTTGAGGAGGATTCATCCCAAGTAGCCTTGAGAGCTTTCTTTTTCTTGGCCCTTTCCTCCTTCTTCTTGAGTTTTGGACACTCGCTCCGATAGTGTCCTTTCTTGCTACACTCATAACAAGTAACATTAGCTTTATCAACATTTTGATCGATAGGTTTACCTTTCCCTTTGTATCTCCGGCTTCTTCTCATTATTCTCCTTACAAAGTTGGCCATCTCGCTTGATGATGATCCACCTTTATCATCGGACTCGGAGGAGGATGAGGATGAGGGAATCTCTTTTTCCTTCTTCCTTTCTTTCTTCCTTCTTCCATCTTTGCTCTTTTCTCCTACAACTAAGGCAATACCTTTCTCTTTTTGACCCTTGTTAGCAAACTCATGGGGTTCCATTTCACAAAAAAATTCATCTACTTTAACAATTGAAAGGTCCTTGGAGACCTTGTAGGCATCTATCTTAGATGACCACAGGGCATTCCTAGGAAAGGCTTTGAAAGCATACCTTACGAGATCGCGATTCTCTACGCGTTCATCTACGGAATGAAGACCATTGATAATTTCTTTGAACCTTCCGTGTAGTTCACTTACCGTCTCGTTCTCCTTCATGGTGAGGTTTTGTAGTTGGTTTAAGAATAAATCTCTCTTGGCGATCCGAGAGTCTCGAGTTCCTTCTTGGAGCTCGATGAGCTTGTTCCACAAGTCTTTTGCGCTCGTGAATGTACCTACCTTGACGAGTTGATCCTTGGCTATCCCACATTGTAAAGTGACCACTGCCTTGACATTAGCTTTTCCTTTGCGAGTTTGCTCGGTGGACCACCTTGATGAGTCAAGTTCCTTACCTTCTTCGTCCTTCGGAGGTGTAAACCCTTCCTTGACGGAGAACCACATTGAGATGTCGGTCTTGAGATAATATTCCATGCGGCTCTTCCAGTATTGAAAGTCTGCTCCGTCGAAGTAGGGTGGGCGATTGGTGCTAAACCCTTCCTTCATAGCCATCTTCTTGCTCTTTAGGGTGTTAATCCGGATGAAGAGCACCTTGCTCTGATACCACTTGTTAGGATCTTCGGATGGCTAGAGAGGGGGGGGTGTGAATAGCCTCAAGTCCATCCAAATGTAAGGTTCTTCGTAAGGTACAAGAAGGGGGACGGACCATTGCTTGGTGACCAAGCAATGGCCGACCACATCCTTTTCTGGGGCCGACCCTATTGCTCGGTGTCCAAGCATGTAGGGGTCGGCCACAATATTCAAACAAGGAGGGTTGTTTTTGAATTTTTAAAATCTTCTCTTTGTAGAAAACTATAAGTTTTAAAAGAGAGATTTTAATTTTAAAAACTTTCCTTATTTGAATTAGGCAACATGTTTCAATAGAGAGTTTTCAAAAATTTTAAAACTTTCCTTTTTTTAACCATCCTCATGGTTTAAGAAAAAAAAGGAAGATAAGTTTTATAATTTAAATTTTCTATCATCATGTTAAAAAAGGAAATTTTGTAAGAGAAGTTTTAAATTTTAAAACATGGTTTTAATTTTTAGAACTTTCCTTTTTTAACTCCTACTTTAGGAAAGAGAGCTTGCAAAATTTTATAAGAGTTTTTGTTCTTGTAAAATTTTATAAAAAATTAATTAATATTCCTTTCCTCTTATGGGGGCCGACCACCCTTGCTTGGTGCCCAAGCAAGGTGGTCGGCCATGTTTAAAAAAATAAAATCATCAAATTTATTTTTGGTGATTGATTCAATCAAGAGGAAAGAAAAGGAAAATTAAAAGGGAAAAGGAAAAGTTAGAGGAAGATTTTAATTTTTGTAAAAATTCTTCCCTTATTTGCCTTGAGCAAGTATTATAAAAGAAGGGGTGAGGAGGTTTCATGAGACACAACAATTCTTATTCTCTTGCTTGGAGAACCTCAAGTGGTCGACCCTCTCTCTCCCTTCTCTTTTCCCTTTTGCTCTCTTCTCCTTGGTGGTGGTGGTGGCCGGATTTTAGAAGAAGAGGAAGAAGCTTTTGGATGGTGTTCATCTTAGAGGATCGTAACCCACACGATGTCCAAGGCGAGGCGAGGAATACGGTAGAAGATCTTGAGGTCATTAGCTTACAAAGAAAAGGTATAACTAGTAGTTTTCTTCCGCATCATACTAGTTATTTTCTTTGTAAGAATTCTAAATACAAGAGGCAATTAGATCTAGTTTATCGAATTTATTTTTCGAGTTTGTGTTTTCTTCTTTTTTGAATTTGTGATTCGATTGTTCTTTTTGGTTAACCTAGAGTTATTTAAGGAAATGAAATATTAGCTTTCCTTAAAAAACTTTGTCTAGGCGGTGGTGGTTGCTCCCATATCCAAGAAGGTCATGTGCCTCGCCATGCAGTCCTGGAAGCTAATTTTGGAAATTAATATTTAATGGAATTAATAACATAGGTGGATTTGAATCAATAGTGTTAAGTTCCGCTTGCGATTCAATCTAAACCATTAAGAACAGATAAGTTAAATTTGGAATCAATGATGTTAAGTTCCATTTGCGATTCCTAATTTAACTTCTAAAGAACACAATAGGTTATTTAAGGAAAGGTTCGACACTTGTACAAAAAATTTTTGTACAGTGGAACCGGTACATTTTCCTAGGACGAACGAACAATTGGTATCAGAGCTAGGATTTGCCTCTGTGTGTTTAGAATTCAAATAGGTTATGCACATGTCATACATAATTTAGGCAGGATAATAGTAGGATGTGCTAACTCTTTGGTTGCAGGACTCCAACTATTATGGCATTTAGATATTGTGTGTGATTGGACCCTTGGACATGTCAAGGGCATTATTTTGTGTGCATGATTGTATGTATCAAATACAGCAGGAGTTGTATTATTTTTAGAATTTTATTTTTGTTCGATCTAGAATACATATACATTCCTTTATGGAATATAGGATCGATATTTGTAAAATTCTATATTTGTCGCGGATCGTATCTTTGCGAGGCGTGGTGCTATTGGAGGACCAGAGGCGTAGTAGAATAAGAAGCAAGATAGATGCGACAACTCGACCCGATGGCGGTGGCTAAAGATGGCAGCGGCTACGGTTGGAGCATACTGAAGACAGTGAAGGAAAAAGGCCATAATAGTTGGAAAATTAATTTTCAAATTTATTGCTTTTATTTATTGTGATGTTTATGTGCATGTGATGTATGCTAGCATAGGTTAAAATCCTCATTTTTAAATAACTAAGTGGGAGAGGGATTTTAATAAATCCCATGGTCTCCATTACTGGTTTGTAAGTGATGCAACAAGCTTGCGTGTTGGCTCTGAGTGCCTCCCTCCACAACGGATGGGTTTGTTGCGGATCACTAGATCAAACTTCCTTTATAGATGGTTATAGGAAATTATTTAGGAGCGTGTGATCTTCTCCAACTGAAGGGGCACAATCCTATTTAATGGACTTAGTATCAAGTAATGGTATACACTTAGACGCATTCAATAGTATCCTCCCCAACGGAGTCACTGCTATTGTTTTGTTTGACCAAAGTGAAACCAACTATTAATTTTATTTGTCATAAAGTAAGGATGACAAGATAATAAAATTAATGGGTCACACCCTCCTCTTACAAATGTTGAATTTGTATACGTCCACACTAACGTGGCATGCAATATTCACGGTGATTTGAGGTGTTGGTTAATTTGAAATAGTATTGTTTGAGGAATCAATATTATTCTAAATTTAAAGTCTTCACCAAAGTTTACTTTTGTGATTCTTAGGATGACTTTCAACCCACTGACCATTATACTGAAAGAGAACAAACTTATTGGTCCCAACTATATTGATTGGAAAAGAAACCTGGATATTGTTCTTAATGCTGAAAGCTATAAATTTGTACTGACTGAGGCTTGCCCTGATACACCTGACGGTGACTCTACCCCAGAGGAGATTGAGTATCATAAGAAATGGGTAAAAGCTGATGAGATGGCACGGTGTTACATTTTGGTATCAATGTCAAATGTATTGCAACATCAGCATAAAGATTTACCAACAGCTTATGGTATAATGAACAATCTCAAAGAACTCTTTGGGCACCAAAGTCGGACTACTAGGCAAGAGGCAATGAGAAAGCTAATGACAACCACCATGTTTGAGGGGACACCCGTAAGGGATCATATCCTCAAAATGATGGCTTATCTGAATGAAATACAAGTCCTTGGAGGAGAAATCGATGCGGAAACCCAGGTCGATATAATTCTCCAAACGCTACCCAGAAGTTTTGAGCAATTCCGCCTAAACTATAACATGAACAAAAGAGAGTATACATTGGCGAAACTTCTGACAGAACTACAGGCAGCAGAAGGAATATTTCGTCACAGTTCTCAGATTCACTATGTTGAAAATGGTTCTACTTCTAAGTTGAAAGGCAAGAAGAAGAAGAAACAGGTCTTTTCAGCAAAGAAGGTGAATAAACCTCAAGGTACAAGACAGAAAGCTGGAATGAAGAAGCCGAAGAGTAAGTGCTTCATCTGCAAGCAGTCTAGACATTGGAAAGCGGATTGTCCTCGTAGGAACCAGAACAATAAAGGTATATCTCATGCTCTAGTAGTTGAAACATGTTTAGCGGTGTTATCTACCAACACTTGGTGTGTTGATATGGGAGCCATTGATCATGTTTGCAATTCTTTGCAGGGGTTCCAGGAAACCCGGCGACTATTTGATGGAGAGATAACTGTCTACATAGGCAATGCTACTAAGGTGGCAGCTGTTGCAGTGGGAGACATCTACTTATCTTTTGATAGGAATAGAAATTTGATTTTAAGAAATTGTCTTTATGTATCCAGTTTTATAAAGAATTTAATTTCAGTTTCTAAATTGTATTTGGATGGATATTCAGTTTCCTTTAGTAACAATGTGGTTATAAAGAGAAATAAAGTGATTATCTGTTCTGGTGCATTGGTTGGCAATTTATATACTTTAAATCCAATTTCTCCCACAAAGAAAAATATGGAAATTAATAACACATCTTCTAACTCTAATAAGAGAAAAGAACCTTCGGAAATGAACCAAACGTATCTTTGGCATCTAAGGCTTGGTTATATTAACTTAAGTAGGATTCAAAGGCTTGTAGCTGATGGACTCTTGGGTTCATTAGAGTTAGAAAACTTTCCAACATGTGAATCCTGCTTGGAAGGTAAAATGACCAAGAGACCTTTTAAGGCCAAGGGGTATAGAGCCAAAGATGCGTTAGAACTGGTTCATTATGATTTGTGTGGTCCTATGTCTATCCAGGCAAGAGGTGGTTATGAATACTTCGTCTCTTTTATAGACGATTATTCAAGATACGGATACATTTACCTGATGCGCCACAAGTCTGAATGCTTTGACAAGTTCAAAGAATATAGGGTTGATGTGGAGAAACGTCTTGGTAAAAGTATCAAGACACTACGGTCTGACCGTGGTGGCAAATACCTCTTTGGAGAGTTTAGGAATTACTTATCATAAGTCAGGATTCAATCCCAATTGTCTGCATCTGGTACATGTTGGTTAGTCCTAGGAAAACATACCGGTTCCACTGTACAAAATTTTTTGTACAAGTGTCGAACATTTCCTTAAATAACCTATTGTGTTCTTTAGAAGTTAAATTAGGAATCACAGACGGAACTTAACATCATTGATTCCAAATTTAACTTATCTGTTCTTAATGGTTTAGATTTGAATCGCAAGCGGAACTTAACACTATTGATTCAAATCCACCTATGTTATTAATTCCATTAAATATTAATTTCTAAAATTGGCTTCCAGGACTGCATGGCGAGGCACATTACCTTCTTGGATATGGGAGCAACCACCACCGCCTAGACAAAGCCTTTTAAGGAAAGCTAATATTTAATTTCCTAAAATAACTCAAGGTTAACCAAAAAGAACAATCGAATCACAAATTTGAAAAAGAAGAAAACACAAACTCGGAAAATAAATTTGATAAACTAGATCTAATTGCCTCTTGTATTTAGAATTCTTACAAAGAAAATAACTAGTATGATGCGGAAGAAAATTACTAGTTATACCTTCTCTTTGTAAGCTAATGACCTCGAGATCTTCTGCCGTATTCCTCGCCTCGCCTTGGACGTCGTGTGGGCGACGATCCTCCAAGATGAACACCACCCAAAAGCTTCTTTCTCTTCTTCTAAAATCCGGCCACCACCACCACTAAGGAGAAGAGTGTTGGTTAATCCTATGAAAACGTACCGATTCCACTGTACATAAAATTTTTGTACAAGTGTCGAACCTTTCCTTAAATAACCTATTGTGTTATTTAGAAGTTAAATTAGGAATCGTATACGGAACTTAACATCATTGATTCCAAATTTAACTTATCTGTTCTTAATGGTTTAGATTTGAATCGCAAGCGGAACTTGACACTATTGATTTAAATCTACCTAAGTTATTAATTTCATTAAATATTGATTTCCAAAATCAGCTTCCAGGACTGCATGGCGAGGCACATGACCTTCTTGGATATGGGAGCAACCACCATCGTCTAGGCAAAGCCTTTTAAGGAAAGCTAATATTTAATTTCCTTAAATAACTCTAGGTTAACCAAAAAGAACAATCGAATCAAAAATTCGAAAAAGAAGAAAACACAAACTTGAAAAATAAATTCGAAAAACTAGATCTAATTGCCTCTTGTATTTAGAATTCTTACAAAGAAAATAACTAGTATGATGATGACCTCTAGATCTTCTGCCGTATTCTTCATCTCGCCTTGGACGTCGTGTGGGCGACGATCCTCCAAGATGAACACCACCCAAAAGCTTCCTCCTCTTCTTCTAAAATCCGGCCACCAACACCACCAAGGAGAAGAGAGCAAAAGGGAAAAGAGAGAAGAGAGGGAGGGTCGGCCACTTGATGATCTCCAAGTAAGAGAATAAGAATTGTGTCTCATGAAACCCCCTCACCCCTTATTTTATATTACTTGTCTAAGACAAATAAGGAAAAACTTTTTATAAAAAATAAAATTATCCAAGAGTTTTTCCTTTTCCCTTTTAATTTTTCCTTTTCTTTCCTCTTGATTAAATCAATCACCAAATTTGATTTTGTGATGATTTTAATTTATTTTATTATGGCCGGCCCCTTGCTTGGGCACCAAGCAAGGTGACCGACCACCTCATCAAGGGAATAAAGGAAATATAATTTTTAAAATTTTAACAAGAATAAATCCTCTTATAAAATTTACAAGCTCTCTTTCCTAAAGTAGGAGTTAAAAAAGGAAAGTTCTAAAAATTAAAACCATGTTTTAAAATTTAAAACTTCTCTAACAAAATTTCCTTTTTTAACATGATGATAGAAAATTTTAATTTTAAAACTTATCTCTCTTTTTTCTTAAACCATGAGGATGGTTAAAAAAGGAAAGTTTTAAAACTTTTAAAACTCTCTATTAAAATATGTGACCTAATTCAAATAAGGAAAGTTTTAAAAATTAAAATTTCTCTTTTAAAACTTATAGTTTTCTACAAAGAGAAGATTTTAAAAATTCAAAATACCCCTCCTATTTGAAATAATTATGGCCGGCCCCTATATGCTTGGTCACCAAGCAATAGGGCTGACCCTATTAAGAGGAGATGTGGCCGGCCATTGCTTGGTCACCAAGCAATGGGTCAGCCCCCTTCTTGGACACTAAGACGAGCCTTTCTTTGGATGTACTTGAGGCTTTAATGAGGCTATGACAGGGACCTAGAGGAGAAATTGATTTTGGCCTTCCGATGAGCTTGAGTATCCCGTGTTCGCCCTAAACACACAACTCAAGTTCATCGATAATAACTCATTCCACTAGAGAGTTATTACCGCACTACCGCACCAATCCCAAATTACATTATGGGCTCCTTCTTATCATGAGTGTGTTAGTCTCCCTATATTTAAGATTACGAATGTCCACTAATTAAGTAAGTTACTGACAATTTACTTAATTAATATCTATCTCCGAGAGTAGTACCACTCAACTTCATTGTCATGTCGAACTAAGTCCACCTGCAGGGTTTAACATGACAATCCTTATGAGCTCCTCTTGGGGACATTCTCAACCTAGATAACTAGGATAGAGATTCCTTCTATAATCAACAACACACACTATAAGTAGTATCATTTCCCAACTTATTGGGCCTATTGATTTATCGAGCTAAATCTCACCCTTTGATAAGTTAAAGAAATAAATACTAAATATATGTGCTTGTTATTATATTAGGATTAAGAGCACACACTTCCATAATAACTAAGGTTTAGTTCTTTTATAAAGCCAGTACAAAAAGAACTTACCTAAAATGGTCCTACTCAATACATTTAGAGTGTACCAGTGTAATTTATTAATCAAGATAAACTAATACTTAATTACACTACGACTATTCCGATGGTTTGTTCCTTTTCACCTTAGTCGTGAACAACTGTTTATAATTTATAAAGAACCGATAACATGATCTTCTGAGTGTGACACCACACTCCATGTTATCTACTATATAAATTAATTGAACAATTACATTTAACAAATAAATGCAGATATTGACCAATGTGATTCTTTTATTTCAAATAAATGTTTACAAAAGCTAGGCGTTTAGTATACACTCTAACAAAGAGAGCAAAAGGGAAAGGAGAATGGAGAGGGTCGACCACACCAAGAGGGTCTCCAAGCAAGAGAATAAGAATTGTGTCTCATGAAGCCCCCTCACCTCTTCTTTTATATTACTTGCCCAAGGCAAATAAGGAAAAACTTTTTACCAAAAATAAAATCATCCTCTAGTTTTTCCTTTTCCCTTTTCCCTTTTTATTTTTCCTTTTCTTTTCTCTTGATTGAATCAATCATCAACATTAATTTTTGTGATGATTTTTTATTTTTAATTATGGCCTGGCCCTTGCTTGGGCGCCAAGCAAGGTGGCCGGCCACCTCATCAAGGGAAAAAGGAAATATAATTTTTTAAAAAATTTTACAAGAAGAAATCCTCTTGTAAAATTTACAAGCTCTCTTTCCTAAAGTAGAGTTAAAAAAGGAAAGTTCTAAAAATTAAAACCATGTTTTAAAATTTAAAACTTCTCTTATAAAATTTCCTTTTTTAAAATGATGATAGAAAATTTTAATTTTAAAATTTATCTTCCTTTTGTTCTTAAACCATGAGGATGGTTAAAAAATGAAAGTTTTAAAACTTTTAAAACTCTCTATTAAAATATGTGGCATAATTCAAATAAGGAAAGTTTTAAAAATTAAAATCTCTCTTTTAAAACTTATAGTTTTCTACAAAGAGAAGATTTTAAAAATTCAAAACAACCCTCCCTTTTTGATTTATTGTGGCCGACCCCTTCATGCTTGGTCACCAAGCAAAGGGTCGACCCCTATAGAAGAGGATGTGGCCGACCCTTGCTTGGTCACCAAGCATTGGACCGACCAACTTCTTGGACACCAAGAAGAGCCTTACATTTGGATGGACTTGAGACTATAATGAGGCTACGACAGGGACCTAGAGGAGAAATTGGTTTTGGCCTTCCGATGAGCTTGAATATCTCGTGTTCGCCCCGAACACACAACTCAAGTTCATCGATAATAACTCATTCCACTAGAGAGTTATTACCGCACTACCGCACCAATCCCAAATTACATTATGGGCTCCTTCTTATTATGAGCGTGTTAGTCTCCCTGTGTTTAAGATTACGAATGCCCACTAATTAAGTAAATTACTGACAACTTACTTAATTAATATCTAGCTCCAAGAGTAGTACCACTCAACTTCATTGTCATGTCGGACTAAGTTGTTGGTTGCTACTCGGAAAACCTAGAGGTTCCACTGTACAAAAATTTTGTACAAAGGTCTGAACCTTTTCCTAGCTACCATGTGTTCTTTTAAATTAAATTTTGGATCGCCTGCGGAACTTAACACGTTTGATCCAAAACTTAATCTATTCGTTCTTTTAGATTTTGACTTGGGTCTCCTGCGGAACTTAACACGTTCGACCCAAATCACCTTAAGTTATTAATTCCATTAAATATTAATTTCCATAATTGGTTCCCAGTACTGACGTGGCGAGGCACATGGCCTTCTTGGATATGGGAGCAACCACCACCGACTAGACAAAACCTTTTATGGAAAGCTAATATTTAATTTCCTAAAATAACTTTAGGTTAACCGAAAAGAACAATCAAATCACAAGAAAAAAAAAACAAACGAACACAACATCGAAAAACATATTCGAAATACTAGAATCGCATGCCTCTTGTATTTGGTATTATTTCCAAAAATAACTAGTATGATGCGGAAAGAAAAATTACTAGTTATACCTTCTAAAAAGACCTCTTGATCTTCTACCGTATTCCTCTTCTAACCTCGGACGTTGTGTGGGCAACGATCTTCCGAGATGAGAACCACCAAGCACCTTCTTCTTCCTTGCAAGTTTCGGCCACCACAATTCTCCAAGAGAAGTAGAGGTCCGGCCACCACCACCAAGCTCCAAGGGATGCAAGAAACAAAACCACCTTTCTCTCCTTCTTCTCCTAGCTAGAACCGGCCACCATCAAGAGCTCCAAGAGAGGTTGCCGCCGGCCATAAGAAGAAGAGAAGAGGAAGAAGCTAGGGTCGGCCACCAAGGAGGAAAAGAGAGGAGAAGAATAATAGAGTTGATCACCCATGAAGGCACCTCTACCCCCTCTTTTATAATCCTTGGTCTTGGCAAATAAGGAAATTTAATTAAAAACTTCCTTAATTCTTTTTCCATGGAAAAGAAAAATTTATTTAATTAAAAACAATTTTCCTATTCTCAATTTACATGGCCGGCCACCATCAAGCTATAAACAAGGAGAGTTTTAATTAATTAAAACTTCCTAATTTGTCTCCAGAAATTTATAAAAAATTTCTCCAATAATTTTCCCTTCATGGTGGTTAATAAAAAGGAAATTTTATAAATTAAAATTTTTCTTTTAAACATGTGAATAATTTCCAAAAGGAAAGTTATCTCTTAAAAATTAAAATATCTTTTCAATCTACAAATAAGGAAAGATATCAAATCTTTTCTTAATCTTTTGTAGAAACTAATAAAAGAGAATATTTAATTTTTAAACTTCTCTTTTAAATTATTATCATGGTTAAAAGGGAAGTTTTTCTTAAAAATAAAATCTCCTTTCAATCTACAAATAAGGAAAGATTTCAAATCTTTTCTTAATCTTTTGTAGAAAGCTTTTAAAAGGAAAGATTTAATTTTTAAACTCTCTTTTAAAACTATGATATCCACATAAGAAATAATTTTAATAAAAAATCCTTTTTAATATGATGTGGCCGGCCACCTAAGCTTGGGCTTCAAGCTATTGGCCGGCCACCTAAGCCAACCTTTGGCCGGCCACTAACTTGGCTCATCAACTTGGTCTTGGCCGGCCCCATTGGTTGGGTAAGAAGGTGGGTATGTGGTGGGTATAAATCTCTATATACAAGAGGCTACGATAGGGACCGAGAGGAGGAATTGGTTTTGGTCTCCCGATAAAATTAAGCATCCCGTGCTCGCCCCGAACACACAACTTAATTTTATCAATAATAATTCATTCCACTAGAGAACTATTATTGAACTACCGCACCAATCCCAAATTACATTTTGGGCTCCTTCTTATCATGAGTGTGTTAGTCTCCCTGTTTAAGATATCGAATGTCCACTAATTAAGTGAGTTACCGACAACTCATTTAATTAATATCTTAGTCCAAGAGTAGTACCACTCAACCTTATCATCATGTCGGACTAGGTCCACCGCAGGTTTAACATGACAATCCTTATGAGCTCCTCTTGAGGACATTATCAACCTAGTATCTCTAGGACACGCTTCCTTCTATAATCAACAACACACACTATAAGTGATACCATTTCCCAACTTATCGGGCTTATTGATTCATCGAACTAAATCTCACCCATTGATAAATTAAAGAAATAAATATCAAATATATGTGCTTGTTATTATATTAGGATTAAGAGCACACACTTCCATAATAACCGAGGTCTTTGTTTCTTTATAAAATCAGTATAAAAGAAACGACCTCAAATGGTCCTACTCAATACACTCTAAGTGTACTAGTGTAATTATACAGTCAAGATAAACTGATACCTAATTACACTACGACCTTCTAATGGTTTGTTCCTTTCCATTTTGGTCGTGAGCTACTGTTTATAATTTATAAGGTACTGATAACATGATCCTCTGTGTGTGACACCACACACCATGTTATCTACAATATAAATTAATTGAACAACTACATTTATCATAAATGTAGACATTTGACCAATGTGATTCTTATTACTAGATAAATGTTTATACCAAAAGCTAGGCTTTTAGTATACACCCTAACATAAGTCCACCTGCAGGGTTTAACATGGCAATCCTTATAAGCTCCTCTTGGGGGCATTCTCAACCTAGATAACTAGGACACAGATTCCTTTTATAATCAACAACACACACTGTAAGTAATATCATTTCCCAACTTATCGGGCATATTGATTTATCGAGCTAAACCTCACCCTTTGATAAGTCAAAGAAATAAATATTAAATATATGTGCTTGTTATTATATTAGGATTAAGAGCACACACTTCCATAATAACTAAGGTCTAGTTCTTTTACTAAGTCAGTACAAAAAGAACTTACCTAAATGGTCCTACTCAATACACTTAAAGTGTATCAGTGTAATTTATTAGTCAAGATAAACTAATATTTAATTACACTATGACTATTCTGATGGTTTGTTACTTTCCATCTTAGTCGTGAGCAACTTGTTTATAATTTATAGAGAACCGACAACATCATCTTCTGAGTGTGACACCACACTCCATGTTATCTACTATATAAATTAATTGAATAATTACATTTAACAAATAAATGCATATATTGACCAATGTGATTCTTTTATTTTAAAAATAAATGTTTACAAAAGCTAGGCTTTTAGTATACACTCCAACAATCTCCCACTTATACTAAAAGACTAAGCTGCCATATCTGTTACCATACATATGATTCCCATCCCCGCTACATGCCGATCAAAAGCTTTCACCAGAAGGGCCTTTGTGAAAGGATCTGCCAGGTTATCTGCTGATGCAATCTTGGCGACGACAACTTCTTCTTGCTTGACGATGTCTCGTATCAGGTGGTACTTGCGCTCTATATGTTTACTTGCCTTATGGGCTCGTGGTTCCTTCGAATTTGCAACTGCACCGCTATTATCACAATAACTTGTAATGATCTTGGGAAAACCAGGAATCACATCTAAGTCCATTAGAAAGTTCCTGAGCCATACAGCTTCTTTGGCTGCCTCAGAGGCTGCCACATACTCAACTTCCATGGTTGAGTCCGAGACGCATTTCTGCTTAACACTCCTCCATGCAATGGCTCCACCTCCTAAAGTAAACACATAGCCTGACGTAGACTTACTATTGTCCCTATCTGATTGGAAGTCTGAATCCGTGTAACCCACAGAGAGCAAATCGTCTGCTTGGTAGACTAGCATATAATCTCTAGTCCTTCTTAAGTACTTTAAAATATGCTTCAGAGCAGTCCAATGTCCTTGTCAGGGTTACTCTGATATCTGCTAACTATGCCCACAGCAAAACAGATATCAGGTCTCGTACACAGCATTGCATACATAAGGCTTCCTACAGCCGAAGCATAAGGAACTGCCTTCATGTCCTCTATCTCCTTTGATGTCTTCGGAGACATCTCTTTAGATAAGGCTACTCCATGCCTAAAAGGTAAGAAACCTTTCTTGGAGTTTTGCATGCTAAAATGAGCAAGGACTGTATCTATATATAAAGCTTGGGATAGGCACAACATTCTTTTCTTGCGATCCCTTAGAACTTTGATCCCAAGAATGTGTGCACATTCTCCTAAGTCCTTCATATCAAATTGTTTGGACAACTATACCCTTACGTCTGATAATACCTTGACATTGTTGCCAATTAACAAAATATCATCTACATATAGTACAAGAAATACCACCACATTTCCGTTATACTTCTTGTATACATAAGACTCATCCGGACACTGAATAAATCCATATGATTGGAATACTTCATTAAACCGGATGTTTCAAGATCTTGAAGCTTGCTTCAGCCCATAAATGGACCGATTGAGCTTGCACACTAGATGCTCTTTGCCCTTTTCAATGAACCCTTCTGGTTGCTTCATATAGATGTTTTCTTCAAGAATTCCATTAAGAAAAGTTGTCTTGACATCCATTTGCCGAATCTCATAATCCATATGAACAGCAATGGATAAGAGTATCCGGATAGACTTAAGCATGGCTACCGGTGAAAAAATCTCCTCATAATCAATTCCCTCTTTCTGAGTATACCCTTTCGCAACAAGCCTTGCTTTGAAGGTTTCTACCTTGCCATCTATCCCTCTTTTCCTTTTGTAGATCCACTTGCATCCAATGGCTTTTACACCATCAGGTGGTTCTACAAGCTCCCAGACCTTATTAGAATACATAGATTCTATTTCGGAATTCATTGCCTTTTGCCAAGATACTACATCTATATCTTGGAGTGCTTCGTCATATGTTCGGGGATCAGGTTCATGTTTACCTGGGATCAAGTCCGAAGACTCTCCAAAAAACATGAATCTCTCAGGTTGCCTCACAACCCTCCCACTACAACAAGGCACTGTCTCTGGCTGTGTATCATGTGTGACACGTGTTGCAGTTTCTTGTGATACTTCATCTTGTACTGTTGGTACTAAAGTAGACGTGTCCTCTCTAATTTCTTCTAGAACTATTTCACTCATGAGCTTATGGTTCATTATATAATCTTCTTCTAAAAATTGAGCATTGGTGCTAACAATGATCTTCTGATTTTTAGGATTATAAAACAAACCGCCTTTCGTTCCTTTAGGATATCCCACAAATAGACAAACTTCTGTACGTGATTCCAACTTGTCAGTATCTCCCTTCAGTACATGTGCTGGACTACCCCATATCCAGATATGATTCAGACTAGGCTTACGCCCATTCCATAATTCCATGGGAGTAGAAGGAACTGTTTTAGAATGTACCATATTCAGAATGTACACTGCTGTTTCCAGAGCATATCCCCAAAACGAATTTGGTAATTCTGAATAACTCATCATCGATCTAACCATTTCCATAAGAGTCTTATTCCTTCGTTCTACCACACCATTCTGTTGGGGTATACCAGGTGCAGATAATTGGGATTGAATCCCAACTTCTGATAAGTAATTCCTAAACTCTCCAAAGAGGTATTCGCTACCACGGTCAGACCGTAGTGTCTTGATATTTTTAACAAGATGTTTCTCCACATCAACTCTATATTCTTTGAACTTGTCAAAGCATTCAGACTTGCAGCGCATCAGGTAAATGTATCCGTATCTTGAATAATCGTCTATAAAGGAGACGAAGTATTCATAACCACCTCTTTCTTGGATAGACATAGGACCACACAAATCAAAATGAACCAGTTCTAATGCATCTTTGGCTCTATACCCCTTGGCCTTAAAAGGTCTCTTGGTCATTTTACCTTCCAAGCAGGATTCACATGTTGGAAAGTTTTCCAACTCTAATGAACCCAAGAGTCCATCAGCTACAAGCCTTTGAATCCTTACACTAATCATGCAGCTATCCAATATTTACTAAGCAAGAAAGATGCTAAACCACGACTTATCAGATGGATTTTACTACTTCAAGAGTTCAACCTCGAGATTCGAGATAAGAAGGGAGCAGAGAACGTAGTGGCTGACCATTTATCCAGAGTTTGGCAAAATCAGGAAAAGGATGCAGATTTTGACCTACCTATTGATGATATTTTTCCTGATGAGCACCTTCTAGCTTTATCGAGTGTTAAAATACCTTGGTATGCGGATTTTGTGAATTTCCTGGCAAGCGGAGTCCTACCCCCAAATTTCTCCAATCAGCAAAAGAAAAAGTTTTTTTCATATGTGAAGAATTATATTTGGGATGAACCCCTCCTTTATAGGAAATGCAATGATGTGATTTATCGAAGATGTATACCTGAGGAAGAAGTCAAGGATATCCTATTTTATTGTCATTCTTCTTCTTATGGAGGACATTTGGGGAGCTCTAAGACGGTAGCAAAAATCCTTCAAGCAGGCTTTTATTGGCCCACTCTATTCAAAGATACCAAGAAGTTTGTACAATCATGTGATCAATGTCAGAGGACTGGAAATATTACTAGAAGGAATGAAACACCATTGAATTATATACTTGAAGTAGAATTATTTGATGTATGGGGAATAGACTTCATGGGGACATTTCCCTTTTCATATGGGAATAGGTTTATCCTTGTAGCGGTGGATTATGTGCCCAAATGGGTAGAAACTATAGCCTCTCCTACAAGTGATGCAAGAACGGTTATCAAATTGTTTAAAAGCATAATTTTTCTGAGGTTTAGCGTACCTAAGGCAGTCATTAGTGATGGGGGATCACACTTTATAGAAAGACAGTTTGAGAATTTGCTCAGAAAATATGGAGTGATCCACAAAGTAGCAACGTCATATCATCCACAAACTAATGGGCAAGCTGAGATCTCCAATCGTGAAATTAAAGTCATACTAGAGAAAACAATATCTACTTCATGAAAGGATTGGTCATTGAAGCTAGATGATGCCTTATGGGCGTATCGTACTGCCTACAAGACTCCTATTGGGATGACTCCATTTCGGTTAGTTTATGGGAAACCTTGTCATCTTCCAGTAGAATTAGAACATAAAGCCTATTGGGCAATTACGAATCTAAACATGAATCTCAAGGAAGCAGGGGAGAAAAGGAAGCTTCAGTTGAATGAGCTTAATGAATTGAGATTGGATGCTTATGAACATGCTAGATCTTATAAGGAAAGAATAAAGAAGTGGCATGATCAACATATTCTCCGAAAAATTTTTAAGGAAGGCGATCTAGTTTTATTATTTAATTCAAGGCTAAAGCTTTTTCCAGGAAAGCTCAAATCAAGGTGGACGGGCCCGTTTGAGGTTAAAAAGGTTTATCCTTTTGGAGCAGTAGATATTTGGAATAAATATCTTGGATTGATTAAGGTAAATGACCAACGGTTGAAGGAATATATGCATGGTATGAAATTGGAAGAGAAACAAAGGTTATATTTTTCTGAACCTCGTCCTCCGGATTGACTTTTTAGTTAAGTCTTGTTTTAGGTTTCAAATTCTTCATTAGTAGTTCTTTTACTTGGTTTTTGTTTTATTTTCAGGTTGAAATTTAATTTCCATGAGCTGGCCATGATTTCTTCATGGGCATGGAAGTGTGGAAGGAGTTAGAATGGAGGGAAAGTTTCAATTGGAGTAAAACAGAGCATGGTCGTGTGCTGTACACGGCCAGGCTTACGGTGCAAAAAAGGGGGATGCTTGAGCCGTGTCTACATGACACGGCCGTATGGAGTCTCCAGAGAAGAGAAGGTTGCAACAAAGGAGAAAAACTCTTGTTTTAAAGGTATTTCTAATGATTTTGGCATTGTCTTCTCTAGTGAGGAGCAACATTTTAGGTATTCTTCTTTATGTAAACGCCCTCTTGTAAGTACTAAATTTATGGATGATGAAACTTTGGTAACATTAGGGTTTAAAGATGATTTAAATTGGTTGTTTGAAAGAATAGGCTGGAGTGGTTTAATGACAATGAAATATCCTACCTATCCTAGAATCGTTTTTAAATTTTGAGTTCTATAACGGTTGATAATGTTCAAGGTGGGGGTAAACTAAAATTTCGACTGTTTAATGAGGATTATGAATGGGCGTTGAGTGATTTTAATACTTGTTATGAGTTGCCTAGGAATGATTTGTGTACAATTTTACCTCAGTTCGAAAATTCACATTTTTGGCAACACATTTCTAAACAATCACATTTTAACCCTCATAATTTCAGAGCTCTTCACATTATTAACTTGATTTTTAGATATGCTTATCTAGTGATGAAGAATACCATATTTAGGAGAGAAGATAAAGAGAGGTTAGTAAGACTTGTAGATTTGTACTGTTTATGGGCAATGGTTGAGAATGTTGATATTAATTCAGGTTATTTCTTTCTTAAACATTTAGTAAAACTTGGAAAATCTGACTCTACAACACCTATTATTTTGGGTGGATTATTAACCCAGATTGCTTTGGTGTTAGGGTGTGATTTAAATGAATTGGAAATAATTGACAATTCTTGTAGATTAGATTTGAACTCATGTTTAGCAATAAAAATGATAAGACGTGAAGAGCATGAATATAGTCTTCTTATTAAGAATAATTTCCCTTTAAAACTGCCCAATCATGACCTCACTACCATCCATGTTAGGGAAAATTGGTGCTTGAAATTAGCAATTCAACATTCGAAAACATTGTCGATTTCATTTTCAAAAAGAGTTCCTTTGGTTAATCATGATGTTCATAGCTTTAATTTTCAATAACTCCACTCTGCTCTAGATAATATTCATAATGATTTGAACGCGACTGAAAATTTTCTTTCTAATAATAATCCCATGGAAGAGGAACAATTTAAAAAATTACAAGATTGTTTCAAAAGTGAGAGGGAATTATGTGAAAAGATTTCTCAGTTTATGAATTCTTATAGAACCCATTTTGAGTTTAATGAAGATTTTCGGGGGTATATGAGGTTTTTCCAAGATGATGTTGACAAACTGTTCGAGTATCATATGTTTGTTAGAAATGAAGTAAGGTGGTTTATTGATTACTTCCCTTTTATTCTGCCTGAATTTCCTGATCTACCTCCACCTCCACCATATTGATTTCATCGAGACGATGAAAAGTTTGAGTCTGGGGGGGTGTCAAACCTGATTTCTTTTTGCATTCTAGTTTTCAGTTTTTGCTTGGTTTCTTATTTTCTACATGTCTAGTTTTTGTTTTGCATTCTATTTTGATTGTCTTGCTTGAGTGTTTGTTTTGATAGTAATTTGATTATCTTTTGAAATCTTATGGCATACATCTTGAGAATATCAAACTTCACTTATATGCTTTCTTGTCTTCAAGATTAAATGTTAGCACGTTCATTATCTAGATTCATGATGTTGTAAATGATGCTAGTAGTATGCCTAGTGTACCTCTTTTTTCTATCTTGAGTAGCATGAAATAAGCTAAGTATCTTTTGGAGATAAGTTTTAGTCTTGGCTTGACCTTAAGAATCTTACTTTCACTACACTTTGACTTGATGCTTGAATGGTTGATATCATTGAAATAGTCATGATTCATCTTGTTTGTTTAGTACTTGGTTTCTATGGTGATTTTTCAAACTTCATTTTGGTTACTGGATGAGGCTCAATTCATGCAAGCTTATTTAGAAAAATCAAAATATCCCAACATTTGTGCTAAAAGTACACTTGTGAAATAAGATTTGCACAATGCAAATGCTTATGAAAAAAAAACAATGAAAAAGAAAAAAATGAATATGGGATATAAAAAACAGTTGTCATGAGTGGAATCTAGCAAGTCACCCCGTTGAGACCGAGTTAGGTTACTGAGGAAATGACTGCTTAGCTTCTCTTGAGATTGAGCACGCCTTTGAGACCATGGGTTGATTGAGAAATATGAACCAAGTGTTTGGCAAGTAAGTGTCTATCACTGGTTACTTGTCCATCACTGGAAACATTAGGAATTCAAATTTGATGACGACTTGACTAGGACATAGATTGAACTTAAAGAGTTTTGAGTTGTTTTTGCACTGTGCATAAGATACTTATGCTTGAGTCATACTTGACTTTGTTTTCATGATCATGCTTGTTAGTGAAACTTTTTGATAGAGTTAGGAAAGTACATTATGGTTTATGAATGTGTTATAGAACATATGAATGTAGATTGCAGCATTTTGCTTGAGGACAAGCAAAGGTTTAAGTCTGGGGGTGTGATGTGTGTAGATTGTATACATTTATTGGCATGTTTTGATGCACATTTACATACTTTGAGCATGCTTGATCTGTGCATTTTCGTACTTTGAGTTTTCCTTTTTAGCATATTTACTCGCTTTGTTCGGAGATCTGCTTTTGTGCATTTTATGTACACGGGAGTCGAAATTGGTGAAGATTTCATGTTTGAAGCCAAATCTGTGAGCAAAACAAAAGGGAAGAAGGTGCCCTACCTGAACCACACACTGCCCTACTCTGGGGGGTTGCCCAGGCCGTGTGGAGATCACGGGCCAGAAAGCTGCAGCAGGAAACAAAGAGGTTATGGTCGTGTGAACCTCACACGACCGTGCAAGGATCTGAAGAACCTAGATTGAGGAGGAGCCTAGGTCGTGTGCACCACACGGCCATGTGAGTTTTCCAGAGAAAGGAGAAGCCTCGGTCGTGTGTCTCACACGGTCGTGCCAGATTTTCAGAGGCTAAGATAGTTCAGGCCGTGTAGATCTACACGGCCGTGTAAAGGGGCTATTGGGGATGTTTGCCACGGTCGTGTCTCACACACGGCCGTGCAAGGCTGGTAGTGAGGAGAATGGGTAGGGTCGTGTGAACCTCACACGACCGTGCCACGGGGTCGTGTGGCGCCCAAAACTCACCTCTATATAATCCCTTCTTCTTGATTTGAAAGGGGATCTTCTCCCTCTTGGGGAGAGAGAGAGATTTGGGGCTTTCCTTCCAATCTTGGGAGGATTTTTGGGCGATCTAAAGGTGGATCTTCAACATAATCGGCTCCGGGAGCGTGGATTGGATCCGAAGAAGAGGCTTCATCTTAGATAAGTTTTCTTTCTCTCCTCTTCTTGGATTGGGGGGTCAAGAAATGCTTATAGTATTTGTATTTTCGGATTTCTCTCTTCGATTCATGGAGTAGATCTCTTTGTTCTAGGATGGAGGGAGTATTTGTATGATGAATTGATGTAAACTCTTGTGAATTTGCCATTTCCTTATTTCTACGATGTTGTCTTGTTTATATCAATTCAATCTTAGATGTATTGTTGTGATTTGGATCTAATTCACATTCTTGATTGATTGTTTGAATGTCTTATGGATCTTGTAGAGATTATCTCTTACTCGATTTTCCGAGGGAAGCACGCGTAAAGTGCAAGCCCGTATAAGGACATGTGAGGGATGAACTTTAGGGGGGAAATAGGATAATTCAAGATGGTAGGATAGATGTATGCATTAATCTTTATATCTAATGGGTTGAGAGGCAATGATTTCTATGTTGATTTTCCGAGGGATCTTCGTGACAGGAACATGCCCGTGTAAGGACAACATAGGCTCATATCCAATTGATCGCATTTAGGTATAGATTTCAGTCCTAAGCCAGTTGTCTATTGCAAGAGAGAACCGACAACCTTCTATAAAAGTTGGACAATTGAAAAATAGGGTTTGGTAGATCATTTACATTGAGGAATCTTGCAAAGAAACCAAAACTCCTAGAACATTCCTTTATCATAGCCCATAATCTTGTTTGTTGATCTTTCATTCCTATGTTTACTTTTCATTAGTTACATTTAGCTTTTGGAAACCAATTGATTAGTTGTTTAGCTAACTCGTGTTGAAACATTTCTAGTGCTTATTCTAGTCCCTGTGGATACGATAATCTTTTATTTTACTTGCGACATTTTCGTACACTTGCGGAACGTAACACCGACACTCTGAATCGATGGCAAACAGTAGCACGAAAGTTGAGAAGACAAATCAAACTCACATCAATACCACATCCGAACACTCACTCTGTAGTCTCACAGCCCATGAAGTTGCTGGCAAAACCAAGTGGAGTCACTGACCTGAGTGTGATCGCTGACAGCAAGAAAAGCTCCAACATCGACCGAGAGTCAAAGTTGATGACCGTGATACAATTTCGGCGAAGGAAACCCTGCGGTGGAGATAAGGAATCCAAGGACTCGCCGCTTTGGTTAGGAATCCAAGGAATCACCGGCACTGTTTAACAGCGACAGAAAGTGGCGATATCCAACGGATTGGGGCAACAAAGGTGATGAGAAACTTGGCCGGTGAGATTCGGAGCTAGGGCATAGCCCAAAAGGACACGGATGCTCAGCTGGAATTAGGTCACACGTCGACGAATGACGGCACGAGAAGGCTGAGAGAGAGAGAGTTAGCTTCTCGCTCGTGGCCGCAGAAGGGAGATCAGCGCCGACAATCGGCGATTGGCGCTCCGCGGCGACAATAAACGAAGATCAAAGAAGATGGAGAGGAATCGGCATGAGGGAGAAGAAAGGGAGAGAAGATGTGCCTCGATTTCCTCCTTGGCCACTGCTTTATCCGCGAGGAAGAAGAAACGATACGGTGCGGTGCCGTCGGTTTAGGGGAGGCGATCGGTTCAGCGCCGCACAGAGGAGAGGTGGAGGAAGGGATCGGGAGGCTTAGGGTTCGGCGCCGAAGAGAAGAAAAAGAAAAGGGAAAAAGGAAAAAGAAAAATAAAACTTTTTCCTCTTTTAAATGGATAGCTTAAACAAGCTTTCTCGTGGCCCAATAATTGATCCCCCTTAAACTCATCATACAAGCTCCGAAGAAATTCCCAGAAAATTTTTAAAAATTCCCTTAAGGTCATATTTAGGTGTCGTATTTTACAAGATGGCTGGACCAAGCATCTTCCCACCAAAGTTCGAGGGGGAATTCATGAGCTGAAAGAAAAGGATGGAGGTATTCTTTAAGACAGATTTTGATGTACTCTTAATAATGGAATTTGGTTTTATAGCACCCGAATGCAAAGAAAAATACCAATGGACTAAGAAAGAGCAAGCCAACTTCGTGGCAAACGACAAAGCAGAGTTCCATCTGCTAAGCATCTTACCGCCACAAGAAGTCAACCGGATCAGAGCCTACAAGTCTACCAAGGAGCTCTGGGAGAAATTCCTAGAACTACACGAAGAACCTCGGAGGTGAAACTCGCGAGATGGGATATGTTCAGAAATCATATTATCAATATCAAACTAGAAGAAGGCCAAACCATTGCATACCTTCACTCAAGGATCAAGGAGCTCATTACTAGACTCATGAATCTCAGAGAAAAGCTAAGCAACTTAGATTTGCTAAGGTACGCGCTTAACGCATTCCCTAGAAATACAAAATTTGCATCATTAGTAGATGCTTATTATATATCTAAGGATCTAGAATTAACTACTTTAGAAGAATTATTTTCAACATTTGAAGTCCATGAAACAAGATGCGCAGATCTGAAGAAGGAGCCAAAGTACAACATTACCTTGAAGGCAAAGATGGATAAACAAGATTCTGAATCGTCTCTCGATGATGATGAAACAACGTTCATAGTAAGAAAATTTAAAAAATTATTTAAATCTAATAAATTTAATCAAGTGCAGGGTACAAAAAGAAAATGAAAAGTAAGATGCTACCACTGTAATGAAGAAGGGCATATCAAAGATAACTGCCCAAAGTTGAAGAGCAAGGACAAGGACAAGGAAACGAACAAGAAACCAGTCCAACCCAAGTATAATCTAAAGGTGACGTGGGATGACACATCATCCGAATCAGAGATAGAAGCTCTCGCTAGACTTGCGCTAGTAGCAAGTCACCAAGAAGATGAAGACAAAGCAAGATCGTCTAAAATGATCATCGAGAGCATTGATGAAAGGGGAGTGACATCAGAAGAAAGCAAAACTTCAGGGGGAGCTTCAGATTATAGAATCGACAAGGTAAGTCAGGTACAATCTCTACCTCCGGATAAAATATTTAAATTTATAAAACTATTATCAAAAAATTACTGTAAATTAGAGAAAGAAAATAAGGATTTAAAATCAACCTTAGCTAGTTCTTGTCGATTAGAAGATTTCGACAAAGTAAAATTAGAAAATTTAAAATTAAAAAAGGAAATAAAAAATTTGAAAAGTTATACATGCTCAAAGTTTATTCTTTCTAATTTTAGAAATTATTCAGAACTTAACTAGTATCTCAAAAATCATAAGGATCAAATTAGAAAATTATCTAAAAATTATATTCCTCTAAAATTTTTAATTAACCCAGTAGGAAGGAACCTATATTAGGTGTCAAAAACATGCTTAAGTTGATTGTTTTTGAAATTAGGGCTTTCAGAGAGCAAATTAAATATCTAATTTCTTTAAAAGGCTTTGTCTATATAAAGTGGTTGTTGTTCCAATATACAAAAAGGTCTAGTACCTCGTCACAACCTGGAAGCCGATTATTGAAATAAATATTTAATTGACTAATTGTTAAGCATTTAGTAGTTATAAAAATACTTTAAATTGTCTGTCAAAAATTTTTTATCATTAAAAATTTAATTAATAAAAATCATATTTGTTAGAGTTTCTTTAGAAAATTTATTTTTTTGTGAAATCTTATCTAAACATTTTTTTTGAAAATTTTCCTTTAGAAAACTTTTTCAAAATGCAAAATTCTTGAAATCTTACTTAAACTTCCAATGTTACTTAAGAGTTTTTGATTTCCCTTAGACTTTAAATTTAGATTTTCCAAAATCATTTAAAGTACCCTATTTTAATGTGATCAAAGGGGAGAAAGGAAGATTAAGTCTAAGGGGAGGGTAATTTAATTTTTTGTAAATTATTAAGTTATAAATTTGTTATCTTCTTATTTCTTTATATTTGTTTGCCCTAACTTAGTTTGGATTTGATTACATCAAAAATTGAGAGATTGTTAGCACCCCAAGGTAGTTTGATGTGATCAACCAAGTCAGGTTAGGTATTGTTGGTTTTTAACCCCTATGTCTAAGTGTGCAGAAACTTAAGAGCACGGGAAGTTGAGCACGAAAGAGAGCCGACGGGCTCGGTGCTTTTGAGGGACGAGGTGCTGCGGAAGAGTACGTGAGCGGACGAGAAGGAGGCACGCAGCGTTTCTGAGGGGCGAGAAGCTGAAGCAAAAGATTGCTCAAAGGTCGAAAGTTGGGTACGGATGAGACCTATTCCAAATGGCCGAGATCACCCAAGCGAGTGGAGTTGAAGGGGAAGACCCAGACTAAGGCAAGCAGAACTTAAGCAGAAGACCGGGACCAAAAGTCAATAGGATGTTGACTTTCCTTATCTGAGCGCCCGGACCAGGATTTTTATTCGGAATGTGTCAAACGCAATTCGTTGTGATGGGAATAAAGTTTTATCCCCCTCCAGGTGCCTGGAATACTTCCAGGCATCCCGACTAGGGTTGTAAATACAGCCATGGTTCCAGAAAGTAAAACACAACACTTGTAATCAATTCTGTTTGAGTTTAGCTTTCTAGTTGTGAGATTTAATTGTTGTAAAAGGCTTCTCCACCCAGAGGAGATTTTTACTGAGCTTTTCATCTTCCTTGGATTAACAACCTCCTCGGTTGTAACCAAGTAACTCTTTCTGAGCCTCTTCTTTTTTATCTTTTAATACTTTTTATGCAAGTGTTTATCTTGATAAAGCTATAAGTCGAGGAAAGTCTTTTCGTTTTATTGTGTAGGCTATTCATCCTCCCTCTAGCCAGTCACCAAGGGACCTACACATACTCATAGTTAGTAGAGGATTGATCCATCTTAGTAATGGAAACTTTGACCATGAATCGCTTGTACTTGGTTAGCTAACCTAGAAAGTACCTCTAGTATATGATCTGCACCGATAAGGGAAAAGTGTAGAGCTAGCTGCTTAACACTTACGAGATACATTCAGGTATATCAATACACTTGTGGGTGGATGACTTTATTTTGCTCTATCATTGTTCAAGAAGCGATCAAATTTGATTGATGTTGAAGATAATTTGAGACATTGACGGATATTGTGAGATCAGATTTGGTGATATGTCAATTTTTGATGGTCTATTAGTGGATATGGACTTAATGGTTTATCATTAGGTATTTGTCATGGATTGTAGCGTAAGGAGTGGCACAGGGTGATATTTATACATTTGATGATTTGTAGTTGGTGATCAGATTATAACCCCATTGCCTATGATATTATGGTTGAGTGTGCTTAGGTGCGAATTTGATGAACTTTGGACTAAATATCTCCAGTACACACTTATGTTGTTTACTCTAGTTAATTGGATGATTGACTCTATTTATTCTGTTAGATTAAGGGAAGAAGAATGATACATGGTTGAAATGGTCTAGCAGGTTTAGACGACTTAATACAAAGACCATCAGGAATAAATATCCTTAGTGATATAGAGGATTTATTCTTTCCAGTGTCACTCGTTGGGAAGCTTCGGTCTTCTTTGTTGAGAAGAAGGATGAATCGTTGATATTGTCTGGCAAGTTGTAGACATATATAAGATGATGTTCCACATGCAGTACAAACATTACGAGTTTTGGTGATACCGTTTGGGCTTACCAATTCTCCAGCCAGTTACATGGATTTAATAAATCTGGTGTTCTTGGAGTATTTGGATCAATTTGTTATCATTCATAGAGAATATCTTGATACTCATGATCAAAGGATAAGTATATCCAAAACATAATTAAAGGAGTATTGTTGATATGTAAAGTTCAGTAAATACACATTTTAGCTATCTTCCATGGGACTTCTCAGATATGGAGTTCTGGCAAAGACATTTTCGTCTATTCTCAAAATGGTAGAAAGCTATTACTAGCTAGGAAGTTAGATCAATTATGGGTGCCTAGGGTTGTTTAGTCACCTTTTGTTGCACACAACAAGGAAGCCCGAGTTGGTAAAAACACCTCATGTTCTGAAATGATGAACGATATTAATCAGGACTGTCAATAGGTTTTCACATGATAAAGAGGAGACTCTCCATTTTTTAGGAAGATTGTGTATTCCTGAGACACATCCAAATATAGAAGACCTACATCGAGAAATACATATATCATGATTTATGGGTCATTAGGGGATACTCTTGTGTATCATGACCTAAAGTGCCCCTACTAGTGGAATGGTAGGAAGAAAGATATTGTGGACTTTGGAATCTAATGCTTTGTGTGTCAACAAATGAAGATAGAACATCGTAGTGGCGTAGTAGAGGGGTAGTGGGCCCCTAACCCACTGATAGTATCAGAGATCATTAGACTTATTTAAGATGAGTTTGGTACGTTAGAGGGTACATGATTCTATTTGGGTGGTCATTGACCGATTAACCAAGTTTGACCAATTTCTATTAACCCTTCAGACAGACTTTTTGGATTACTTGGTGGAGTTTCCAATGAATTATGTGTACAAACTTTATTTTTGTGAATAATTTCAGACAAACAATGAATGGAGCACATCATGCACTAACTAGAGGACTTACTTCAAGCATACAAGAGGGGCATCGAAGGCAACTAGAAGATCATTAATACCTAATGATTTGTACCCACTATGGTTAGCTAGACAATAATGTGAGAGTAGAGAAAGCATGGTGGATTCATAACCCACAGAATAATGATTGTTTACTTTAGAAGTAAATTAATTAGTGTATAAGGGATTCTAGACTATTATAGACTCTTTGAGATGTTGGATGAAGATATCGTAGTATTATAGTTTAAGTAATAAATTTGGGGACCAAATTTTTATTTGTGGGAGAGAATGTAAAATACCAAAAATATATAAATGATTAAAAATTTAGAACAAAATGAATTTATTTAGGAAAATATTTAAAAAATTAGTTAATTAATCAGAAAATATATTTATGTGAATTATAGAATTTTATGAAAAAAATTTTGGATTTAAAATACTCATTTGAGATTTCATGGGAATACATGGGTAATAGAAAACCTGTCTAAGATAACCCTATTTAAGTTGAGACTTGATTGAAATGAATTTAGGTTTTCATTAATCAAACCCTAAGTTTTTATTTAATCCTCCTTTGTTTCCTCCCCACACACCTCCTCGCCGCGTCTGCCAGCGACGTCGCCTGCGAGTCGACCGTCGATGTTGCTCCCCTGCCCACACGACCGGTGAATTTTGGCGTCGTGTCCATGTCCTTCCCCGACCACTGGACGCTGATTCTCCGTCGTTTTCTCCCACGCACTTGCGTTGTTCGCCGTCGCGCGTGATCAACAGCCAACGACCGCTGTCACTGGCCTTTGCCCTTGCGAGCAACCAATGCTGGTGCCCCACCTCTAGTCTTCCTCCCCTTCACGCCGACCGCCTGCAGCTGCGAGTCACCGCTAGAGAAGAAGATGCTGCCTCCTCTCCACGCGCGACCGAAGTCACGAACCGTCATCGCCGCAACCACCGCTAGTACTCAACCAGATGTCTCCCCTCCCTCTCCTCCTCTAAACCTGTGAAGCGGTGCCCACCTCGGCTCTCCTTATTGCCGCACACTGCTGGCACTGCTGCCCAAACTTTCGATCGTCGTTGTCCTTGCCTTTCCTTCCCAAGCTCGAGCAACATACACGTGTCACTCATTTGCTCTGATCGTCACCCTCTCTATTTCCTCAACACCGATGACCCCCATCACCGGCAACTCCCACAGCCGCCGTCGGATAAGATAAGATAATTAAGAGTTGATAGAATCATTGATTTCATAGTCGATTGATTGTATTAACGTGATAGTTAATTGATTAATT
The DNA here is from genome assembly GCF_018446385.1 of Zingiber officinale. Taxonomy (NCBI): domain Eukaryota; kingdom Viridiplantae; phylum Streptophyta; class Magnoliopsida; order Zingiberales; family Zingiberaceae; genus Zingiber; species Zingiber officinale. The sequence continues at coordinate 128,372,532 of NC_055987.1, forward strand.
TATGAAGGATAAATGGAAGTATTAATTTGAAGGGTTTGTTAACTAAGGGTGATTAATTGCTAACCAAGTTAATTAAACTAGAGTTATGGGTTAAAAAATATGTTCACGACAAGGTTTAAATTATACCCGATAATTAATTAAGTTTGATGTATTAATTAATTGATGGATTAATTAGGTTTACTATTAATAAAGGGAATGATAATTAAATTTGGATTAATTAATTTTATCATTGATTAATTGAAGATATTCATAGAAGAAAATTATTCAATTGATGAAATCTATGTAATTGAATTAAATAATTAATTAAAATTATTAATGCACTTGATTTAAGGTATCAGTTGAGTTAATGAAGCAATACATGGATTAATTAGTTAAGAAGTTGATTAATCAAATTAGAGACTCTTAGATGGTCTTCTTTGCATAGCTTACTTGTAAGACTTAAGCTCGAGGCAGACTTTAGACTTGAAGACGATTTAGACACTCTACATTTAAGGTGAGTAGATTATGTTTATTTTTTTGATAGCTTTGATTAAAGTGCATGATTGTTTACTATCATGTTTTGATAAGGTCACAATTACTCACATACCTTACGTCTGTCCTATATCACTCCTGAGTTTGATACCTTATTGTTTATCCTTATATGTTGATCTATTGTTGATGGTTATGCAATTATGTTAAACATTCATAATTGTATTTATGGATATGCATGTGATCCGGCGGTAAAAATCCGGAACCCCATAAGGAGTCAACGCTGAGGGGAGGTCAAAGGGTCCAGTGGCTCGCCGGAAAAGGGCGAGCCAACCGGACTCAGAAGAAAGGGAAATCTGATAGTAAAAGGCACCCTGGTAGGGACCAGAGCCGGCCCTGGGCCAGGGCTACCAGGGCCCTTGCCCAGGGCCCAAAAATACCAAGGGCCCAAAAGTATAAGTATTTTTATATATACTTTGTTAAATATATTTTTTTTTAATAAGATTTTTATTCTTCTCAATTCTCACGGACTCACCCTCGCGTTTCTCGTCGCCCGTTGCCGAAGTCATCTCCAAAGCGACGAAGGCATGAAACCCTAGCTCTCTCGACTTTCACCTTCACGGCGATTCTCCTCGGCTGCCATCCTCACCGACCCGGCGTCTCCAGTGCCTTTAACCTTACCATCGAGAGGATATCGGCAGCGTCGGCAACCTCAACAGCTCAACTGCTCCTCCTCCTGTCCTCCAGTCACGGTCAGTACTTCGATTTGGGCAACCGCGGTCTGCGACTGCGATCAGATCTCTATTCTTAGCCTAGTTAATTAGGGTTTTGTTGTTTGATTAGCAGATTAGGCAATCGATTAGGGTTTGTATACCTGGATTTTACCAAAATTTTAATTTTTACTTTTTAATTTGCATCGAAATAGTTCTCAATATGCAGATTCTTCTTCTTCTCTAGTACTTATATTTTTATCAATTTTTTTTTTACATTTTTCAAGTTGAATAGAAATGTTCTTATTATCACAACTCACAAGAAGATGACTTTTTCTTCTTATTCCTTGTTACAAATTAAACTAGTTGGTCACACTTACTCTTTTTGTATTTTGTAATAATGAAGATGCCAATGTGCTCCTCCTTTTACATCAACCCTCTCGTTCTTCTCATAATTCATATACAACCAAAGCACTCCTCTGCACCTTTGGCATGGAATATGATGGACGGACCAGCCACCTCTCTTATATTGGTTCCAGAATGTGTAATTACTAATTAGCCTCTCTTCACAAGTGAGTAATGAAATAGGCCCCATTGTGTTGTTGAAGTTCCCTTCTCTCCTAAGCCAAATTTGCAAGTTGCAACATGTACTTTGTGGTCACATTGCAAGCTTGATGACAACCAAAGGTCCATGTTCTCCCCTAGAACAACTTGAACATTGTTAGTGTCGTAAGTCACCATGGCTTGAAATCTCATACTTAAGAAAAACAAGCAGATATCAACAAATGGATTTGTGTGTGTGTGTGTGAGATACAAGAACTTTTTTATTGGTTTACTCTAAAAAGTCTTGGCTTCTAGTTGTTTATTCTGTTCAGATGGATTCTTTTAGCTAGTAAATGATAGGTAGATTAACTAAGTTTTCATGTCATTTAGCTAGTTAGATTAATGTGTTTGTGTCTTTAATTGCATGAATAAGGTCCCAACTTCTAAATAATTAAATTGTTGTGTTTTTTTATAAACTTGCAGGATATCCATGTTAGGTCTTATATAAGTGGATCGAATCAAAGAAAAATTCTCCATATCAGGTTTTATTGTTCTTTGTTTATTGCTTATTGTTCATAATTATCTATCATCATGAAACAACTCTCTGGATATCAAAAAAGACAAAAAAAGAAAAAAGATGAGGAGATAGCCCAAAGCTTAAGAGGTTCATTGAATAAATATTTTAGTAAAGAATCATATAACACATCAGAAAGCTTAGTCCAGATTTTAAGTAATGAATCAAATGCAAATGAAGATTTTGTTGAAAATAATAATAATGAATATGAAGAATTTATAAGAAATGAAAGTGATGAAAATGAGAAATTTGTAGAAAATGAGAATGAAGAGAATACAAATCTTAATGATTTGAATGAAACTGAAATTGACAAAACTAAAGATATTGATAATTGTTGTGATGATGAGCGTATAAATGAATATCAATGTTCGACACCTAGATATGATATAAACATATTTGATCCAAGAGTTTGGGATAACCTTGATACAAAAATGAGAGACTTACTTGTGGAAAGAGGTCCTAAAAGAGAAGATATTCTTAAGTTTCCTTTAGATAAAGAATCTCGACACTTTTCTCATACTTACTATGTTCAAATGCTACCAAATGGTGAAACTCGTGATCGAAAATGGTTAGTATATTCGAAAGAGTTGGACAAAGTGTTTTGTATTTGTTGTAAGTTGTTTAAAGTAATACACACCAAAAGTAATTTAGCAAAAGAAGGAGTTAATGACTGGAAACATTTATGTGACAAACTTAAACAACATGAAAATAGTATTGAACACCTCACTAATCTGAGAGCCTTTGTTGAACTACAAATGAGATTAAATAAAACATTGACAATTGATAAGGAAATACAAGAACAAATTAAAAAGGACACAAAACATTGGAAACATGTTATGCTAAGAATAATTGCTGTTGTCAAATGTCTTGCTATACATAATTTGGCATTTCGTGGTACACATGATAAAATTTATGAAGATGGTAATGGTAATTTTTTGGGTCTACTTGAAATGATTGCAGATTTTGATCCAATAATGCAAGAGCATTTTCGACTCATTCAAGATAAAAAGATTCATTATCATTATCTTAGTCATAAAATTCAAAACGAGTTAATATCTCTTCTAGCTTCTAAAGTCAAGAATGTAATAATTAAAAAAGTAAAAGAGGCAAAATATTTTTCAGTAATTCTTGATTGTACACCGGATGCAAGTCACAAAGAACAAATGACTCTCATATTAAGATGCGTAGATGTTTCAGAGACTCCAATTAAAATAGAAGAGTACTTTTTAGAATTTATAAATGTAGAAGATACAACTGGTTTAGGTCTTTTCAATGAATTGCAAGTTGTTTTACGATCTTTAGAACTTGATATTGATAATGTGAGAGGGCAAGGTTACGATAATGGATCTAATATGAAAGGTAAAAACCAAGGTGTGCAAAGAAGATTGCTTGACATTAATCCTAGAGCATTTTACATGCCATGTGGTTCTCATTCTCTTAACTTAGTTGTTTGTGACATGGCAAATTCTTGTGCTAAAGCAAAATCATTTTTTGGAGCATGTCAATGTATGTACACCGTGTTCTCTAATTCAACAAAAAGATGGAATATTTTGCTTGAATATATTGATGGATTAACTTTAAAATCATTGTCAACTACAAGATGGGAAAGCCATATTGAAACGGTCAAAGCAATATTATCTCAAGCTTCCCAAATCAGAGAAGCTTTGTTCAAATTAGCAGAAATAAGTGAAGATGGTAAATTAAGTAGAGATGCTGAAACTTTAGCATCTGGTGAACTTTCAAGTTTTGAGTTTATATTAAGCCTTGTTATTTGGCATGATATTTTGCATAAAATTAATTTAGTTAGTAAAAAATTACAGTCAGAGGATATGCGTCTTGATGTTGCTGTAAAACAATTGTCTGGTCTTGTTTCCTTTTTTGAAAAATATAGAGAAAATGGTTTTGATTCTGCTATGGTTGATGCTAAAAAAATAGCATCTGATATGGAAATTGAGCCTGTATTTCCTATAAAACGTAAAATTTGTAGAAAGAGACATTTCGATGAAATTGCTAACACTGAAAGAGAAAATCAATCACCAGAAGAATCTTTTCGAATAGATTATTTTATCTTAGTGGTCGATATTGCTCTTGGGCAATTGAAGAGTAGATTTGAACAGTTGCAATATTTTGAATCTATATTTGGGTTCTTGTATGATGTTGCAAAATTAGTTTCATTAGATGATGATGAATTGATGAGTTCTTGTGTTAACCTTGAAAATACTTTAAGAAATGGTGACACTTCTGATATTGATGCAAAATATATGTTTTCAGAACTACAAGTTTTGCAAGTAATGTTACCAAGTGAATCTTATGAAACAAATAAAAAATGGTCTTCCATTCAAATATTAGATTTTTTAAAAACAATGGATATGTTTCCAAATGTGATGATTGCTTATAGGATATTATTGACAATACCTGTGATAGTGGCATCTGCCGAAAGAAGTTTTTCAAAATTAAAATTAATAAAATCTTATTTACGGACCACAATGACTCAAGATAGACTAAATGGATTAGCAATTTTATGCATTGAAAAGAATATTTTGGAAAACATAGAATATGATGTTATTATTAATGATTTTGCCTTTAAAAGTGCATCACGAATACACTTTAAATGAGTTACCTTTGTGTTTTTTTGCAGGTGTATTACAACCGATAATTTAATTATATCCTCTACATTCACTCTCATTCGCACTTGTAGGTAAACATTTTATTACTTATGAGTACACGTGACATTGTATTTATGCTCTTAAAGTGTTCATAAGTCATAACAACTCTAGTACTTATGCTAATTGGTGCTACTCATACTCTTTTTCTTTTGGTGATTAGATCAATTGATAGTTTGATAAATTGATACTTTTTTGTTTAATGCGGTTTTCGGAGGGAAATGGTGGAGCATTTTCTGTGTTGGAAATTTTATTTTAATGAGCATCCTTTTTTATGGAGTATTCTTGATATGCTTTGATACAAAGAGGTTTTATTCATGTCAGATTGGGTGGCTCTTCATTTGGTGGTTGGCCGGCTGGAGTATGGATGTTGCAGTGGGTATCTTGCAGGGAGGAGAAGCTTATTTACAGAATGTGCTTCGAATGTGAGTATGATGTGCTGTGTTTATAGTGGTTTTTTGTATTGGTTGTTGGAAATTTGTAAATGTTAGTTTTTAATGTCTAGTACTTTCCTTTTATTAGAAAATGTGATATTCTGATAGTGTAGGGGTATGTGTATTTGGTTGGTTTTGTTCTGATATGGGTTAGTATTTGATATGTTTTGATTGTGAAATACTATTGGTGTTGGAGTCTCATGTTATGGTTTCTAAAGAAAGTGGAGCAATGCATATTTTTGAAGGGTCATATATGTGGTTGATTCATTGAGTAAAATTTTATTTGGTGGATTTCTAAAGGTTTTCTTTGTTGGTGGTTTTATTTCAAGGAAGAGGTTGAAATATCTTGGATTTGTTAGAATATTTTTGTTAGAAAGTGTGTAATAAAGTCTATTTTATATTGTGTTCTTGGAATGTAAGTATGGAGAAAATGGTTTTGTTTAGAATATATGTAAGTTTGTGGAGTCCTTGTAAATTGTAGTATGAGATTAGATTTGACCTCTCATTCTATTGTTTTTTTTATATATGATTTTTTTAATTAAATAAAAATAATGCTCAGTTAAATAAAATTGGGGCATAATTTATAATTTCGCCCAGGGCCTTTGAACAATAAGGACCGGCTCTGGTAGGGACCAGGGGTCCGACGCTCAAATAAAGCAGGGCGTAATGACCGAGCGGAAGGAGGTGCCGCCCGGACGGCGCAAAGAATCAAGGCCGTCCGGACGACGTTCATCGCCCACCCGGCGGGCCGGGCACCCCAGTCAGACGGTGGGTAAAAGACGGGGACATCTTCTGACAGCCGTCAAGTCGTATGGCTGTGCCATACTTCTAGTCTGACAACGGGTGGTCCTGCCGTCCCATCAAAGAACATGCTCGGACTATGGCAGCATGGTGTCAGGTAAGCTCTCTGACAAGTGCATACCGTGGTATGGGTTGCTGACACGTACGCACCTCGGTGGGCGTGCATCAGTTCCTTCTCCGTCCTATATAAAGAGGCTATTACTTCGCCAAAGGTACGCATAATACAAATTTGGCAGCCACTTTCTCCACCACTTACCTGACTTGAGCGTCGGAGGACCGTCGCCGGGGCACCCCTCCCGGCTCGGTTTTGTTGCAGGTTCGCCGGAGCACTCGAGGATCCAGCAGAGAGCGCCACGTGCCCAGCGTCCGCTGACTCTTGGTTCGGACAGGATCAAATTGGCGCCGTCTGTGGGAACGCTCCTGCATTCGAACAAGAACAATGGACGAGGCTGGACGACAACACACGGTGGCGCTTTCAACAGAAGAACTCGACGCTCTGGTCGAGATGAGGGCCGCCAAACTCATGGAGCAAAAACAAAAAGCATCCGCCGAGCGGGCGGAGCAACAAGCAACATCTGCGTCTGGTGGCCGAGCGGAAGCACCTCCAGCCACCGTCGCATTCCATCGGGCCTTATTTCGCACCCCTGAAGCCATACCAGCCCGAAGAGATAGAGGATCTTCCTCAGATGAAATGCCAAGGCGGGATGACAGGAAGGGGAAAGCTCCCCGAGCGGACTCCTCCCCCGAGCGGATCAATCGCCAATTTTCGGAGGCTATCCTACGAGACCCTCTGCCCAAGCACTACGTGCCTCCGACGATCGGCGAATACAATGGAACAACAGACCCGGATGATCATCTGGGTAAGTTCGATAATACAGCCACGCTCCATCAGTACACAGATGGAGTAAAGTGTAGAGTCTTCCTTACCACCCTCTCGGGATCGGCTCAACGGTGGTTTCGGAGGTTGCCGGACGGATCCATCACGAGCTTCAAGGAATTCCGAACGGCCTTCCTCCACCACTTCGCCAGTAGTCGGCGTTATCAAAAGACAAGTGTCAGCTTATTCGCCATCAAGCAAGAGCCGAGAGAATCGCTTCGAGGTTATATTCAGCGATTCAACCAAGTGGCGATGGATATCCCCACGGCCACATCGGAGACGATGATGAATGCCTTCACGCAAGGCCTTGTGGATGGGGACTTCTTCCGGTCGCTCATCCGAAAGCCGCCCCGAGATTATGATCACATGCTACATCGGGCCAACGAATATATAAATGTGGAAGAAGCGCAAGCCGCTCGGAAAAAGGAAACTCCGGCCGAGCGCGCACCTGTTCATGCCGAGCGGAAACAGCACACCGCTCAGCAGCCACCCAGAGGACCGAGGGCCGAAGCAATTCGATCCCCTCACGTCAGATCGCACGTACAAGAAGTGGCTGCCGCTCGGCCCAAGCCAAAGAAGAGGTGGACCCCTATGTTCTGCAAATTCCACCAGACGGATACGCACAACACGAGGGATTGCCGAAGCCTTCCCTTTGTGTCCAATCCTGTTCCCAGGAAAGCCGAACGACGGTCGCCTCCCATCGACAGGAGACGTAGGACTCATGAAGCTGACCGGACCCGCACCGAGGGGCGACATCAGCAGACACCCGATCGGCACCGATCTCCGAGGCAGGAGAATCGCCGGGCGTCCAGAGAACGGTCACGACCGTCCGCTCGGGAGGAGGAAAATAGGAGCAATACTTCCCGGGGCGAGATCAACGTTATTGCTGGTGGGCCGACCGGAGGAGACTCCAACCGAGCCAGAAAGGCGGGCGTCCGCAGATCCACGCGGTCGGCTGCAGCCAAGAGCGGGCAAGTGGACCGGAAATCACTTTCGGACCCGGGGACTTAGAAGGAGTAGAAGTGCCCCACGACGACGCGCTGCTCATTAAAGCGGTAATAGCAAATTACACCATCCACCGCATATTTGTTGACACAGGGAGCTCGGTCAACATCATATTCAAGAAGGCGTTCGATCAGCTGCAAATTGATCGAGCCGAGCTGCTGCCCATGACGACCCCGCTCTACGGGTTTACGGGCAACGAAGTTCAGCCGGTCGGACAAATCCGGCTGGCCACCTCGCTGGGAGAAGAGCCGCTCAGGAGGACCAGGACAATAAACTTCGTGGTGGTCGACTCTCCCTCATCCTACAACGTCATTTTGGGACGACCGGCGCTCGGCGAATTCCGAGCGGTTGTCTCAACCTTCCACCAGAAGATAAAGTTCCCCGTGGAGGACAAAGTAGGAGAAGTGCGGGGAGATCAGCTAGCTGCTCGGCGGTGCTATATAGAGATGATCCGAGCAGAAGCTTGTTCCGCTCGGAAGGCGCCCCGAATTGAGGTACACGCCATAACCGAGAAGCCTCCTGCTTTAATTTATGATGAAAAGGAGGAAGTCCAGATCCATCCGACCCGATCGGAGGCCACGACTTTTATCGCCTCTGATCTGGGGGAAGAACAGAAGGAGAAGCTGATCCAATGCCTCCAACGAAATCATGATGTCTTCGTCTGGTCGACACATGAGTTACCTGGAATTTCGCCGAGCCTAGCGCAGCATGAATTGCATGTCCGACCGGACGCTCGGCCAGTGAAGCAGAGAAAAAGGGACTTCAGCGCCGAGCAGAATGCCATTATCCGGGCGGAGGTGGAAAAACTTCTGAAGGCCGGCCACATACGCGAGGTGCAGTTCCCGAGCTGGCTGGCCAACGTAGTCTTGGTCTCCAAGCCGGGCGGCAAGTGGAGGGTCTGCATCGACTTTCGAGATTTAAACAAGGCATGCCCCAAGGATTTTTATCCTCTGCCCCGGATAGATCAGCTGGTGGACTCTACGGCCGGCTGCGAATTAATTTGCATGCTTGACGCCTACCAAGGATATCATCAAGTGCCGCTCGCCCGGGAAGATCAAGAAAAAGTAAGCTTCGTAACGGCCGACGGCACATATTGTTACAATGTGATGCCGTTCGGATTGAAGAATGCCGGGGCCACCTATCAACGCTTGATGAACAAGGTGTTCAAGGAGCAGATCGGGCGGAATCTGGAAGTTTATGTGGACGACATTCTTATCAAATCCGTCCGAGCGGCCGATCTTTTCAAGGATATGGAAGAAACCTTCCGAACGCTGCGCAAATATGGAGTCAAGCTAAATCCCCAAAAGTGCCTGTTCGGAGCCAAAGGAGGGCGTTTCTTGGGGTACATAGTGACCGAGCGGGGAATCGAAGCAAATCCCAGCAAGGTTAAAGCACTGCAAGACATGCCGCCCCCAAGAAATACAAGAGAAGTGCAAAGGTTGACCGGTCGGATAACTGCTTTATCCAGATTCATCTCCAGAACCGCCGACCGGAGCCTGCCATTCTTCAGGATCCTGCGCAAGGCCACTAAGTTCCAGTGGGATGAAGAATGTGACCGAGCATTTGAAGAGTTGAAGACATATCTTAATTCTCTGCCAGTGTTAGCCAAGCCGGTCGGGGGTGAGTCACTTTATATGTATCTGTCGTCAACTGAGCATGCTGTAGGCTCAGCACTTGTGAGGGCGAGCGGCGAAGAGCAGCCGGTGTATTTTCTAAGCCACATTTTAAAAGATGCTGAATCTCGTTACACCGGGCTCGAGAAGTTGGCCTTTGCTTTGGTTCTAGCCGCTCGGCGCCTTCGACCGTATTTCTTGGCTCACACCATCATTGTCCGGACGAACAGTCCACTCGGAAGAGTACTGTTGAATCCAGAAGCGTCCGGACGGCTTATCAAGTGGACGACAGAATTAAGTGAATTTGACATCCAATATCAGCCCCGCTCGGCGATTAAAGCCCAATCCTTGGCTGATTTTGTGACCGAAGTGCAAAGGCCAGAGCCGGAAGCTATGTGGAGAATATATGTGGATGGATCCTCCACTCGGCTCGGAAGTGGGATCGGAATATTACTACTCTCACCTCAGGAAGAAAAGATGCACCTATCCGTCCGGCTAGATTACAAAGCTACTAACAATGAAGCAGAGTATGAGGCCCTCATAGCCGGATTGCAGGCAGCACGGCATGTGGGAGCAGGTCGGGTGACACTCTATTCCGATTCACAGTTGGCCGCTCAGCAACTTTCCGGCACCTTTGAAATCAACTGTGTTCGGCTCAAACTCTACGCTGAGGCCTTTGAAAAACTCAAAGCTACTTTCCGAGAGGTGCTTATTCAGAAGATCCCACGAACGGAGAACCAGGCGGCCGATGAGTTAGCCAAACTCGCGAGCTCAATAACGCCGGTCGCCATTCAACAACCAATTGAAAAAACGCTGCTGGTGGCGCATGTCGACCGGATGCAAGGCCTCGCGTTTCCAAGTGATTGGAGGACACCTATTATAGAATTCCTCCGTTCGGGCACCACACCATCCGATGAATATGCAGCCCGGCTCCTCAGAAGAAGAGCCGGTCGGTTTACACTCATCGGAGATCAGCTTTACAAGAAAGCTTTCTCGCGTCCTTTGCTGAAATGTGTAAGCTCGAAGGACTCAGCTTACATCCTCCAGGAAGTACATCAAGGATCATGCGGGGGTCATCCGGGCGGACGCTCATTGGCCAAGAAGATCCTCTTGGCCGGATACTTTTGGCCAACTTTACAAACAGATGCCGCTCGGACAGTATCTACATGCCTTTCATGCCAGAAGTATCACAACTTCTCCCACCGACCGGCAGAGGAGATGAAGGCATCAACCATCTCATGTCCGTTCGATCAATGGGGAATGGATATTGTGGGTCCATTTCCGATGGCGACCGGGCAGAGGAAATTTTTACTAGTGGCGGTAGACTATTTTTCCAAGTGGGTGGAGGCCGAGCAGATCACTGAATAAATGGTTAAAAATTCATCCGCAACACATCATTTGTCGGTTCGGCATCCCTTGCCGACTAGTGTCCGACAACGGCGGCAGTTCACGGGGAAGATGTTAGAGGATTGGTGCAAAGCTACGGCATTGAGCAACATTTCACGTCCGTGGCCTATCCTCGAGCAACGGTCAAGCTGAAGTCGCCAACCGGCTCGACCATTTGGGAGGGAGTTGGCCGGATGAAGTGCCGAGCGTCTTGTGGGCCATCCGAACGACGCCAAAAGAAGGGACGGGAGTCACACCGTTCCATTTGGTATATGGCGGTGAGGCTGTCATACCGGTCGAAGTCGGCGTTGAGTCAGCCAGGATCCAGAGCTATGATGATGACAACGCCGAACGAAGAAACATGGAGCTGGACTTGGTAGAAGAGGAGAGGGCAAAGGCGTCCGTTCGGCTGATGGCATACCGTCAGCGGATGAAGCAAAACTACAACCGGCGCGTAATTCCCAGATCGTTCCAAGTCGGCGATCTTGTCTGGAAGAAAGTCAAGCCGGTCGGCGACGTCGGCAAGCTTGAAGCTCCATGGGCAGGCCCTTTCAAAATCATCGAAAAGCTCCGCTCGGGCGCGTATTATCTGGAGGACGAGGACGACCGTGGAGCGCGAACCACCTCCAGCCTTACCGGGCGGGGTGAAAGGTGTATCACTGTAAATCACCCTGTGTATTTCATTTTTCGACTAAATACTTGAAATGCAGAGATGAAAAGTCAAAAGAGCGAATATAAGGCATTATCATCGTGACCCGAAGGCCCCCGAGCCGATCGGCCGGGAGGTTTATATCCGAGCCGGGAGCTCGAACCCGAAGACCCCAGGCCGTTCGGCCGGGCTGCGTATAGAATATAAGCAGCGTTCGAAATCGAAGACCCCGAGCTGTTCGGCCGGGCTGCATACTAGTGTGGCAGGAAGGAAACCAAAGCCCTGCGCTGTTCAGGATGATAGAGGGAGGTTATTGCCTGAAGCGAAGGCCTAAGCCGGTCGGCCGGGTATATGGTTTTCCGAGCCAAGTGCTCGACAACGAAGGCCCCGAGCCGCTCGGCCGGAGGTATACGGATCAAATTGGCGCCAAGCGCTTTAAAAACGGAAGCCCCGTACCATTCGGAAGGGGGTATATTATCCGAGCCAAGATACTCGACGAAGTGGACCCTGAGCCGTTCGGCCAGGGGGTAATTATCCAAGCTAGACTTGAAAGGAAGGCCAAGGTCGCTCGACCGTAGAGCCGCGCCGATCGGCTATAAATATCCGCGCCGTCTAGCCCAGACGTTAAACCGTAGAGCCGCGCCGACCGGCTATAAAAACCGAGCGGAAAACCGACGAGCACCGTCGTTAAAAATCGAGAGTCGCGCCGATCGGCTATAAATATCCGCGCCGTCTAGCCCAGACGTTAAACCGTAGAGCCGCGCCGACCGGCTATAAAAACCGAGCGGAAAACCGACGAGCACCGAGCCTTCCGAGCGGAGGAATGCCTTCCTCACTTCGTCCGAGCGGGCCGACTCCCCCTCTTGATACTCCTTGAGCGCGGCATGGGCAGCGTCGCTAGCAGCTTGGAGATCCTTCAAGTCTCCATCGAATCTTTGGAGATCAGCCGAGCGGCTCTCTTTTTTGGTGGCCAGCAGAGCATCCAGGTCCTTGATGCGTTGCTCCAGCCCCCGGATCTCCACCTTCATGTGGTCCATATCGTTTATGGCCTGTTGCTTCCGAGTGGTCGCCGTCTGGATCTCCTTGTCTCGCTGCTTAATCATTGTTTCAAGCCGAACGACCTTGCTCGCCAGATAAGAGGCTCGTTTCCGTTCGGCTTCTAGCGATTTCTTGGCCTTCTCCAGAGCGGCCGTCGACTGCCTGGCGTCCCCCGCTGTTTTTTGTTTCTTCAGTTCCTCCTCCAGCTCGGCCAACCGATCGCTAATGGCGATCTGCTCCACCCAGTTCTGCTAGCAAACATGAACAGGGTAAAAACTTCAAATAAGAGAGAGAAGAGGGGGAAGGGCTATACCCCGGTGGCTGATTGAAGGTTGCTGTCGCCGAGCTTCCCGGGAGTCAACTTAGCTATCCGACTCCGAGCATCTATCCAAGCTTGCGCGAGGGCCCGCTGTGGTGATCATCCGTCAGAAACACCTACCGATCGGCGGTACCATGTACGCCTCAAGGGAGGCGCAGCACGGTTTAAGTAAATTCCGCTCGGCCCGCTCTGAGACGGCCCACCAACAGAAGAGGAGGGTAGCTCGCCTAAACGCTTGAGACGTCGTCGAGTCCTCGAAGGGCTGGACGGCGGCACCTCCAAGCTGGCCCTCGGAGAATCCTGAGGGGTCGGGGTACTCTCGAGGGAAACTGTCCCGGACAGCACCGGCGCATCTGCACCCCGCTCAGGTTGTGGCTCATCAAGTGTAGAGGCAGGTGCGGATTCCGGTCGCCGGCGTTTCCGAGCGCGCAGCGGCACATCATCGGCCGAACGACCCTCCACTTCAGCTTCGCTCGTAGGTTCTATATTGCCCGTGGCCTCATCAGGAGGGGCGGGGGCGTCCGGGGCTTCTGGGACCGGCCGGATCAGCCGGAGCAATGCCCCGTTCGGCTGCCCCCTGGCTCGTCACCGCCTCAATCCGAGCGGCCTTCAGTTTGAGCTTCTCGGTGGCTCTGGCCCGCCACATGACCTCAGCTGCAGAAGCAGAGAATAAATCAGTTAGAACAAAATAAAGGGCGAAGATAGGGAAGCTTACTCATGCTACAAGGCAGATCGGGTGGTGTAGAAGACAAGCCGAATATATGCATTACTCCTGGGAGAAGCATCTTGTCAATGTGGTAGCGCTGACCGACTAGCTGTTCGGCTGCATGGAGATAGTCTGCGTCACCTCTAAACTTGCCGAGCTCCGGTTGCGCAGGCATAGCCGTCTGCCACTTGGTGCGGAAAGTGGGCCGCTCGAGAAAGCGTATATAGAAAAAATGCTCCTTCCAGTGTTTGTTGGAGCTCGGCATATTATCGAAAAGGACGAAGCCTATCCTAGATTGGAAAACAAAGGTGCCCCACTCGGCTTGCTTGGGATAGTAGAAGTAGTGGAAGATTTTTGGGGTTAAGGGAATGCCGTTCAGTTTGAACAAAACTACCACTCCGCTCAGCAACCTAATAGAATTAGGAACTACTTGGCCGAGCGGAATGCGGAAATAGTTGCAAACTTCTAAGAAAAACTTGTGAGGAGGAAAACGTAGTCCGGCCAGGAATTGATCCCGGAAGAAGACAACAGTGCCGGGCGGAGGATCGTTAGGCCGATCGGAAGGCGTGGCTAACACTATTTCGTGGTCGGTCGGTAGGTCATATGCTCGAGTGAGGCGCATGGCGTCTTCCTCGTCGAACCGACTTTCCATGTTCGAGTACCAAAGACCCGGAGCACCGCCGGTTGACTGCGAGGTACTGGTCATGATCGAAAGGCCAGAATGCGGGATAGAAGAGGATGGTTCAAGCAATGGAAGAAAACCGGCTGAAAAGGATGATTAACAGAAAGAAGAATGCGTCTGAAGCGAGAAAAAGGCTCTTACAGGCGAGGAAGATGACCGGAAGAAGCCGTGTGATCGTCGGAAAGTCTGAGAACAAAGTCGCCGGCGAGAGGGGGAATGACAGGAGTTTGGAAACGAAGAAGACGAAATGCGGCGGAAACGAAGTCAAGGGTCTTATATCGCCGCCCGGAAACGATCTCCACCGTCCGATCCAGGTCGTCGATATCGAGGTTGTCATCGGATCGTCCGTTTCAAACGGCGGCTGTCCCATCGGAAGTGACGTAACCGCCATACTCTGACAAATGTACGGTCGCCACGTGTCAGCCGGTTACTAGCCGCATTTAATGAGCTCCCCTTACCGTGCGCAGAGCACGTGATGGGTAGTGTGGGAGAACAACGGACATCGATTCCCAGAAAATATAAGGCATGGACAAAGTATCGCCGGACAGACAGATATCGCCGCACGGATGAGCATCTTTATGCCTGGCCGAGCGGCCTAAGGCAATGATCATTGTTCGACAGATCGGAAGTCCAGTCAGTCGGACTTTGCCTCCTTCGACTAGACTCGAGAGGAAGGCAAGTGATCCGGCGGTAAAAATCCGGAACCCCATAAGGAGTCAACGCTGAGGGGAGGTCAAAGGGTCCAGTGGCTCGCCGGAAAAGGGCGAGTCGACCGGACTCAGAAGAAAGGGAAATCTGATAGTAAAAGGCACCCTGGTAGGGACCAGGGGTCCGACGCTCAAATAAAGCAGGGCGTAATGACCGAGCGGAAGGAGGTGCCGCCCGGACGGCGCAAAGAATCAAGGCCGTCCGGACGACGTTCATCGCCCGCCCGGCGGGTCAGACGGTGGGTAAAAGACGGGGACATCTTCTGACAGCCGTCAAGTCGTATGGCTGTGCCATACTTCTAGTCTGACAACGGGTGGTCCTGCCATCCCATCAAAGAACATGCTCGGACTATGGCAGCATGGTGTCAGGTAAGCTCTCTGACAAGTGCATACCGTGGTATGGGTTGCTGACACGTACGCACCTCGGTAGGCGTGCATCAGTTCCTTCTCCGTCCTATATAAAGAGGCTATTACTTCGCCAAAGGTACGCATAATACAAATTTGGCAGCCACTTTCTCCACCACTTACCTGACTTGAGCGTCGGAGAACCGTCGCCGGGGCACCCCTCCCGGCTCGGTTTTGTTGCAGGTTCGCCGGAGCACTCGAGGATCCAGCAGAGAGCGCCACGTGCCCAGCGTCCGCTGACTCTTGGTTCGGACAGGATCACTAACATTTCTACTTTATATTTTAAGTTTATATTTTGAAACTTAATTTTATCAAGATCTACTTGTAAGCATGCATTTCGTTTCTTTATATCAATCTACTTATTCCTCATTTTGAATAGAGATCTACTTAGTATTTTTATTGCATCATATAATTTATCAGATGGTAAGAATCGTACCTCACTTACCATCTCATATTTGTAAGTGGATGCTCCCCTTTCATTGATGCTTTTTTCCAAAGACCTTTTGTCATTTTCAGGTAGCTGGTTGGCCGTTAGTGCTAGTTCGATGTATTCTTCGATCTCGAACTCTTCTGAAGATGAGTCGCTCCATGGTGCTTGTAGATTCTTCTGCTTTGGTTGTTTGCTTCGCCTTTGATTTTCTCTTTTTATTTTGGGCATAAGTCTTTGATATGACCTTTTTCGTCATAGTTGTAGCACCCTACTCTTATTTTATCCTTTCTATGTAGAAACTTAATTGCATGTTTTTTTATCAAAATTGTTAGTTTTAAAAAATAATTATGCATTTTCCTTACCGAATAAGCTTCTTGATCTTTATCGAGAGATGTGTCTAAATTTGGTTCGTTTTGCTTTACTTTCAGTGCTAGGTTATGATTTAGTTCCTTTTCCTTTATTAGTCTTGTACATCGGGATCATAAAGTTCTACTGTCGAAAACAATCCTTCTAAACTTCTTACCTCGAGGTCTTTAGAGATATAGTAAGAATCAATAATTGATGTTCATTCTTACATCCTCAGAAAGGCATTAAGTGTAAATCTTAAAGAGTCTCGATTTATTATCATTTCTCCGAGGTTGGTTAGTCCGGTGATCAACTCCTTCAATTTGGCGTGTAGCTGAGCAACCGTTTCTCCCTTTTCAAGCCAGAGGTTGCTAAGTTTATTTCTGAGTAGATACTATCTTGCCAGTTTAGCTTATCAGGTTTCCTTGTATAGTTCCAAGAACTGCTTCCAGAGATTTTTGGAGGATTCATAGGCTTCAATTCAATTAACTTCTTGAGATGGAAGTATACTCAGTAGGTGAAATTCCACTCTATCGTTGGCCACGAAGTCAGTCTTCTCTTTCTTGTTCCAAACGTACTCTTCTTTTTCTTCTCCGTTCTTATCTTTGAGTCCTAAAAAACCATACTTAATTGTTATAAGAATGTCAATTCAGTTTTAAAGCATACCTTCCATTCGATATTTTATAAGTGTAAACTTCCCCTCAAACTTTGGTGAGTGAATACTTGGTCTAACCATCTTCTTGTTGCTTTAGTCAGCAGATAGTTCTTTTAAAGTAGTTAGGCTCTGATACCACTTATTGGAATGGGTGGACTGACTAGAGGGGGGGCAAAATAGATTGCAATTTAAAATTCAATTCTCTTGCTAACTAACGGGCAAGGACACACAAACATTACTCAATATTAAAACACATAAAAATAAGGTAAGAGACTAGAGTTGACTTGGTTTGCAACTAGATAGTTGCTAGTCCAAGAACTATGTGAAAGTTCCAATGAAAACTCCTTCGAGCAAAGTGTTGAGGCGGACTAGCCTCTTACAAAAGATGAAAGTATGAATTGAGAATACATGAAATGAAATACAGAGTGTATTGTACAAACTTAGAGGACAAGACCTATATTTATAACTCTCTAGTTGAGATAGCCGTTTGCTGACGTGACACTTCTTAGGCGCTTGGAATCAATTTGGGCTCCTTGGCTCGGTCAAGTCGATCCACTTAGCAACGGGTCTCTGCAACGATCTCGGGTTTCCCGGGTGCCTAGAAGGGATCCGAGTGCCTGAGTTTTTTTACGTGAACCTCGTGCTGATCCGCTTCGACAACGAGTCTGGTGATGTGGCCACCCTTCCTAGGTGCTTGGAATGGATCCAAGTGCTTGGAATCCGGGTAGTTGGACACGATTCAAGCATCTAGAATGGTCAGCTCATAAGTTGACCATTTTTCCATCCACATGTTTGGATTATGCTCCGATTGTCTAGAGTTGAGCTCACTCAAATCCAACTCCAATTTTCTCCTTGAGCATACTCCCTCCCCAGCTTCTCGTCTCTTGGATGCGTCACACGCGTCCTTCTTGTCCACCGGTGTACTCTTCCGCAGCTCCTCATCTCTCAGATGCATTGAACCCGTCAACTCCCTTCTCGTGTCGTCCTTCTCATTAGTTGTGTCTTCTGCTTGACTTCTTGTGTTCCTAAGTCCCTACATGCTTAGACACAAGATATCAAATCTGTAGGACCTAACTTAAATCAGTTGACCATATCAAAATTAATCGGGGGTACTTACATCTTTTACATTGAGATACTCAACTTTCAATCCATCATTAAGATGGTGACAAAGGAAAATAAGTGTTTTTGCACTATCATTTAGAGATTCATTGTTTTCTTCTTTTATTATATCTCCTAAGTTCTTAGCGACATGGTGAATCTTGGCATCCAAGATCCATGACAAATAATTTTTTCAAGTCAAACGCTTCAAATTCAAGTTTTGTAATATTTGTCATAGCAACCACTATATAAAAATATTTTTTAAAAAAAATGGAATAATATCATTTATAGAACAAAATGTGTTATTATTTGAAGTAATAAAATACTTGTATTCATATAAAAATATTATAGCAACAAAAATTAAAAGCAAACAAATATTAAATGAGTTTGCCATAATACGATCAAAACGTATTATGTTTCCATAGTTATGAAGCAATCAAATATTTATATTCACACACAAATATTATAGCAATAAAAATTAAAATGAAAAAAATACTAAATAAGCACGTCATAATATAATATGATTAAATCAAATATATATTTTAATATTTAGGAATATTGAAAAATATTATATCTTTAATCAAAATTATTCAAAAATATTGATTTGTGCCTCCTTGAGGTGACTAATCCAAGGATCCAGCCCTCTCTCACACATGCACTATGAAAGAGCTCCTTCTCAAAAATAATCCGGAGGTGGAGAAGTCTTGTACAAGCTCAAGAACAAGAATACAACTCGAAATAAGGAAATAAACGTAAATATTAATCGAAACATGACTTAGCACTTTGAATCTTTATTTTCTTGAACTTTTCTTGCTTTAGAATGCCTTTGAAGGTGGAAAATATAGCAGCACTTGTCTCTCCCAAATCTCAAGAATTGACATTGAAATCTTGTAGCAAAAATACTCAAAGCAATGTTAACATCTTGATTTACTTGGTATCCACCTCCTTGAGGTGACTAATCCAAGAATTCGGCCCTCTCTCACACATACACTATGAAAGAGCTCCTTCTCAAAAATAATCTAGAGGTGGAGAAACCTCGAACAAGCTCAAGAACAAGAATACAACTCGAAATAAGGAAATAAACGTAAATACAAATTGAAACATGACTTAGCACTTTGAATCTTGATTTTCTTAAGCTTTTCTTGCTTTAGAATGCCTCTTGAAGGTGGAAAATGCAGCAGCACTTGTCTCTCCCAAATCTCAAGAATCAACGTTGAAAGCTCTATCAAGAACTATCGTGAAAAAACTTTTTCTAAGGTTATCTTGGGAACCTTAATCACTTAAGAATCTCCTAAATGATTACCACGTCAGCAACCTACTCTGAACTTGCAGAACGACTATATTTTTGAACCTAAGTGATTACCCCAATCACTTAAGAGGGGAGGAATCAATTAGCTCGATCGATTCCGCTCCCTTCTGCTTAATCATAAGAAAGGTCATAAGCGATTAATTAGTTATCCTACTTAATCACTTACCACCCTTTCTATTTCCTTACAGAAAAGGCCTTAAGCGATCAAGATAATCACTTAAGTCATCCTGAATCCCTTAGCTTAAGTGATTCAAGTCGCTCTGCAATCGCAATTTTGAGCATTAAGTGATTAAGCCCTACTTAATCGCTTAAGCTCTGCCAAATCGATAATTCCAATTGACTTGGCAACCCTAGCTCCTAAACCTAAGTCCTAGGGTTCCCTACCCAATATCTGGTCAATCATGACCTATTGAGACTCCTCATTGCCTAGCATTCGATCAACCCTTGACTTGTTGGGACTTCTCCACCAAGTGTCTGATCAATCCTTTGACCCACTTAGACTTTTCTCCTCGTGCTAATTGTCGGATCTTCCATGACCCACTTGGATATCCAAATGTTAAGTGTTCGGTCAACCTTTGACCCATCTGGATTTTCCAATACCTGACTTCACTCACCAAGACTTTTCACCACCTAGCTTCATTCACTAGGATTGTTAGGATCGATTTGTAGCTAGAGGGGGGAGGGTGAATAGCTCGTCACGCTTTGTTTGCTTGCTTCGTTATGATGATATGCAGCGGATAGAACTCGAAGCAACACTTACAACGCTAACACAAGAATTTACTTGGTATCGACCTCAAGAAGAGGTGACTAATCCCCACACATGACACGTTCTCCACTATGAAAAATACTCCTTCTCGGTAACTACCGAAGGTGGAGAAACCTTGTACAAACTCACACAACAAGATACAACACACGCAAGAAGAAAATACAAAAATACAAAGTAAAAAAACCTCTTATTGCTTGACCTTGTTGATGTAGATCGCCTCTTAAATCTTGGAAGTGCAACAACACTTGCCCCCAAGAGCTTCCAAGAACTGGCGGAGAGTGTGCAGAGAAGTTCGCGTGCACTGGAAGAAGGCTCGAGAAGGAGTGCTGAGAAGAAAGCTTGCCACGGCTTTATACAATGCGCCTCTAGGGCTCCCAATCGATTGCCACGTGAGATTCGCGCCATCCCAACCATCCACAACTCGCTACCTGCGCAACGGTCATATCCCAATCGATTGGGGAGGCTTGAATCGAACGACTGATCAATTTAGAGCACCTCTATTCTCTCACTAGAAAATGCCTGAATCGATCGACTGATCGATTCAGCCTTCCTCGTGCCCGCACAAGAATTCCATCTCTAATCGATCGGATGATCGATTGGCGGTGTCCAATCGATCGGATGATCAATTGGCGGTGTCCAATCGATCGGATGATTGATTGGCGGTGTCCAATCGATCAGTTGATTAATTAGGGATGCTTCTGTGCTCGCGATTCAGGATCCTAATCAATCAGTCGATCGAGTGGGTTGTTGTTTATCGCAGCACTCTCCCAATCGACCGGCTGATCGATTGGGCTTTGGTTCAATCAATCGGTTGATCGATTAACCACCCTTGACTTGTTTAACTCAAGCTCAAGGGTTCCCAAATCTAACATCGGGTCAACCGTGATCTGTTGGAATTCCTCGTGTCTAGCATCCGGTCAACCTTGACCTGTTGGGACTTCTTCACCAAGTGTCCGGTCAATCCTTTGACCCACTTGGACTTTTCTCCTCATGCCAAGTGACCGGTCAACCTTAACCCACTTGAACTTACCGTCTTGTGCCAAGTGTCCGGTCTTCCATGACCCACTTGGATTTCCTTTCACTAGATGTCCGGTCATCCTTGATCCATCTGGATTTCCTTATGCCAAGTATCCAGTCACTCCTTTGACTTACTTGGACTTCCCAACACTAGGTGTCCGGTCAACCTTGACCCACCTGGATTTCCATGTGCCTGGCTTCACTCACCATGTCTTTCCATCTGCCTAGTTTCACTCACTAGGACTTTCCATCTGCCTGGCTTCACTCATCAGGACTTCTCATCTGCTTAGTTTCACTCACTAGGATTTTCACCTGGCTTCACTTATCAGGACTTTCACCTAACTTCACTCACTAAGATTTTTTTACTGCCCGGCTTCACTCACCGAGACTTCCAACTGCCTGACTTCACTCACTAGGACTTTCATCTAGCTTCACTCACTAGGATTTTCACCTGGCTTCACTCACCAGGATTTTTACTTGCCCGACTTCCCTCATCGGGACTTTCCCACTACCTGGCTTTACTCACTAGGACTTTCACCTAGCTTCACTCAGTAGGATTTTCACTTGGCTTCACTCACTAGGATTTTCACTTGTCCGGCTTCACTCACCAGGACTTTCCCAATTAAGTATCCGGTTAACCTTGACATACCTGACTCTTCTTCACATCAAACTGGATAAACCTTGACCAGAGGAAAATTGCACCAACAATTTCCCCAATCGGATGATTGTACCTGCAATCTCCATATATTGTCAAACATCGAAACTCAAACATCAAGACTCAAGCTTGAGTCAACTCAAGCTTAGTCAACTTGGTCAACCTTGCCCCAGGGCTATTGTACCAACAATCTCCCCCTTTTTGATATTTGACAATACCTTTAATTTAGGCTAATCCCATAATCTTAACTTCTTCTCCATGCTAAAACATAAATGAGGGTTTCCTTCATTCTCTCCCTTTCCTAGAGGACAAACTCCCTCTTTAGATAATGAAGGCCTAGCTTAAACCCTACATTCTCCTCCTTTGGCACACATCAAAAACTCTCCCCCTGAAGAGATACTCATACATTGTTCACAACCTCGCATGTTGTTCTCAATATTACAATTAAGGTCTCATACCCTTCATTGTATTCAATGCTCACACAGGAGCATTAATCCACTTCACAATGCTCATCCTAGAGCATTTACTCTAACAAAGGTTAACCACCTTCCAAGGTGTTTAAAAAAATTTCCATGTCCTTAAAGAGTGACTCCCCTTAAAGACATGCTCCAAACTTCTGTCATTGCATCAACAATGACTTGGAATCCCTAAACCTTTAGGAAATCCAAAACTTGAAGTTTTGAGGTTCAAGTATCAATATTTGAATGCAAACCTCAACCTAAACTTCAACTTAGTCTACTTTTAACCAAACCATTCTTGTTTCAATAAGAATATCACCCTTAAATGTATATAAATATATTCCAAGGGATTAGGAATGGTTAACAAGACTAAAAATGACTTAAAGTGTTGAAATTAGACTTTTGTAGCCAAATTCAACCTTTTCAATCGATTGAGATTGGGATTCAATTGATTGAATCCATTTTAATCAATCAACTGATTGATTCCGCAAGCATCTGTTTGCGGAGAAGCTGCTTGAATCGATCGATTGATTGATTCAGCAATGTTGAGTCAATTGGTGGATCGATTCCGCGAACTTCTATTCGCGAGAAACCCCATCTCAATCGATCGGCTGATCGATTGAAGCTCTGATTTCCTGAAAATAAATTTCATATGAAATTCAAAAATACCCTAAAAATTCTACAAAATTCTAAAAATCATGACAACTCTTGTAGACATTATTTAGGTCATATACTATTATGAAAAAATAGTTTTCTAAGAAAATATTTCCTATTTTCAAAGATTGACACAAACTTGAAAACTCTTGAAAACTTCAATGTTTTATTCTAGTTTGTGTCTAACTTTTCAATGATAATTACTATCAAAAGATAACCTTCACCAATATTTTCCAAAGTATATTTAAAATTATTTTCAAATTCAATTTTCAATCATGTTCTTTGGGCTCAATGCACATGATTTGTACATTAGCTTTCCCAATGATTGGAGGGCACATAACTATGTGTTTTGATGAAATCAAAACTCAATAAGATACACTAAATCAATATCTTGAGTTTTGTTCATCATCCTAATATTTCACATGTATCTAATGTGCACTAAAATACATACAAATCACCTTATAACCTTTGTGAAATGTAGATTTTGGTTTTGCCCTAAATTAGGGATCATGCATATCTATCTAAGCATTTTAATTTATGAACATCCACCTAGGATGTCACTTGTTAGCAAATGTCATTGTCCTTAATTATAAGAAATTTAAAACTAATGCATGATGATTTTATGACATATATCAAAATAAGTAATTTTCAAAAGAAAATATACTATAGCTACATGATGTATGAATGACATGACATGGTATTTTTGTTTGTTTTTCATAATAAGCATGAATACAACATATGATGTCATGACATATAATGGGCAAACAATCATGACAAATTAGCATAATAAAATATACTTAGATTAATCTATCTAAGTATCTTTAACCCTTAGCTAAACTTAATAAAATCATCCAAGGTTGCCCATATTTTCATAAGAAAATGTCAAACTCTCAACTTGGCATTTCTTTTGGTTTTCCTCATTTGTGTCAATTTAAATTAAATCTAATTCCTCAAGGTTTGGCACATTTTACTCTTCCAAAGAGTAATCAATTAATCCTTTTCATTTTCAAAGGTTAACAAAAACCTTGAAAATACCTCCAAGTGTCAAATTTATCAAGGTTGGGTTAACCATCCTTACCCATTTAGAGTTGACACTCTCTAAACCCATTAGAGTGTAGAGAATATGCTCCTAGGAACCCAAAGTCTATTGGTGCTCCTTGGATGCTCTAGGTACTCACTAGGGATAACTTCCCTAGTTACCTTCCTAATAACTTTTCTAGGCTTCTTAGAAGCCTTGGTCACACTTGACTCACTTAAGTCAACTCTAGGGATAGCTTCCCTTGTAACCTTCTTGGTGACTTTCTTTGACTACTTAGAAGTCTTAGTCACATTAGTCTTGGCAAAAATACTTCTAGGGATAACTTCCCTTATATCTTTGACTTGACCCTTAGACCTAGGGTTGTTTTCATAACTATATGGAACCCTATGGTATGACGCCACATCCTTCTTAGCCTTAGGTTTGTATCCCAAACCTCTATGGTTATTTGATGGCTTTTGTGTTCCTAACCTAGGTTATGCTCATTTTTCCCTTTTAGAATATTTTCCATTCCTTTTAGGGCATTTTCCAATTTATCAAGGCTTAACCTCAAGGCTTCATTTTCCATCTTTAAATCCTTAGTTTTGGATTTTTCATTTTTCCCTTGAGCATTTCTATTTCTAGGCTTATATCTAAAGTCCTTAGAGTTATTATCTAATTTGTTATCTATTTTTCTAGCCTTAGGTTGAGTAGTTTTAGCATGATAAGCTATATAATTTTTCTTAATACTCTTATGCTTCCTATTTTCATGATAAACAACATTAAAATGATATAAACTAGACCTAGCATGCTTTTTATCATAACTTAAAAGAATAGGCTCAATGAATAATACCTTGGGTTTGCTCTTGAGAGCTCCCCCTTGAATTGAGCTTCCTCCTTTGACTTTGGCCGATTTCTTCTCCTTAGGACATTAACTCTGGTAATGTCCTATTTAATTGCACAAGAAACACACAATGTGTTCCTTACTCTTCTTTGTCATGGGGTCGACCTCCTTGGCCTTCTCCTTAACCTTGGGTGTCACTTGGCCCGTCTTCTTGACCAAATTAGGACACTTACTCTTGTAGTGTCTTTTTCCCTATACTCAAAGCATATAATGTGATTTTTATTATTTGAAATTGAAATAGTTATACCTTCTTTGCTTGTAAGGGTGACATTTTCTCCATTTGATCCGGATGAAGAGACTTCTTCTTGATCCGGCATTGATGTTCCACGCTCCCCCTCAATCCTTGAGGTGGAGGCTTCTCTATCTTCATCCTCTTATACATGAAACAAAGAGTATGCTCCCTCTTTACCATTTTCGTTACACTCCTTTGAGAATGAAGCTTCTTAGACTTCCTCTTCTTGAGTTAAGCATCTCTCAACTTCGGACCCCTCCTCCTCTTGGTCTTGATCTAATGAGTCGCGCTCTTTGAATTTCTCTTGGTTTAGTGCAGTGGAGGGGATCTCATGGATTTTGGCCAATTTGCTCCATAGCTCCTTCGCATCTTTAAATTCTCCAATCTTGCATAAAATTGTGCTTGGCAATAGACTAACCAATAATTTGATTACTTTGTTATTTGCCTCGTACCTTTGAATTTGCTCCTTGCTCCATTTACTTTTCTTGAGAATTTTTCCTTTTGAATTCTTTGGAGCTTCAAAGCCTTCCATGAGAGCAAACCATTGCTCTATCTCCATCATGAAGAAATTTTAGATTCTTAATTTCCAAGAATCAAAGCTTATCAATGTATACAGTGGAGGCACCCTTGTGTCGAATCCGAGTCTATCTCAGAATTCCATTTGAAGTTGAGCTCTTTTAAAGTCTTTAACTTTATTGAATTTGCTTCAACTTCTTCTCCTTCTAGCTCCTTGCCCTTTTCGGCAATGATTTTGGTGAAGAGCGACCTTGCTCTGATACCACTTGTTAGGATCAATTTGTAGCTAGAGAGAGGGGGGATAGCTCGTCGCGCTTCATTTTCTTACTTCATTATGATGATATGCGGCAGATAGAACTCGAAGCAATGCTTACAATGCTAACACAAAGATTTACTTGGTATCCACCTCAAGAAGAGGTGACTAATCCAAGGATCCACACATGGCACGTTCTTCACTATGAAAAATACTCCTTCTCGGTAACTACCAGAGGTGGAGAAACCTAGTACAAACTCACACAACAAGATATAACACACGCAAGAAGAAAATACAAAAATACAAAGTAAAAAACCTCTTCTTGCTTGACCTTGTTGATATAGATCGTCTCTTGAACCTTAGAAGTGCAATAGCACTTGTCCCCAAGAGCTTCCAAGAACTGGTGGAGAGTAGGCGGAGAAGTTCGCGTGCACTGGAAGAAGGCTCGAGAAGAAGTGCTAAGAAGAAAGCTCGACACGGCATTATACAGTGCGCCTCTAGGGCTCCCAATTGATTAGGCTTGCTCCCAATCGATTGCCACATGAGATCCGCGCCATCCTAGCCGCCCACAACTCGCTACATGTGCAACGGTCATATCCC
This sequence comes from Zingiber officinale, assembly GCF_018446385.1. Lineage (NCBI taxonomy): Eukaryota > Viridiplantae > Streptophyta > Magnoliopsida > Zingiberales > Zingiberaceae > Zingiber > Zingiber officinale. Next base: position 128,399,019 of record NC_055987.1, read on the forward strand.
AATCGATTGGTCAATAGATTGGAGAGGCTTGAATCGATTAATCGATTCAGAGCACCTCTGTGCTCTCCTTGGAAAAGGCCTAAATCAATCGACCGATCGATTCATCCTTCCTTGTGTCCGTGCGAGAATTCCAGCCCCAATCGATCGGCTAATTGATTGGCGGTGCCCAATCAATTGGCTGATCGATTGGGGATGCTTCTGTGCTTACGATTCAAGCTCCCAATCGATCGATCAATCAATTGGGTTGTTGTTTATCGCAGCACTCTCCCAATCGACTAGTTGATCGATTGGGCTTTGGTTCAATCGATCGGCTGATCGATTGACCACCCTTAACTTGCTTAACTCAAGCTCAAGGGTTCCCAAATCCAACATATGGTCAACCGTGACATGTTGGAACTCTCATGCCTAGCATCCGGTCAACTTTAACCTGCTAGGACTTCTTCACCAAGTGTCTGGTCAATCCTTTGACCCACTTGGACTTTTCTCCTCGTGCTAAGTGACCGGCCAACCTTGACCCACTTGGATTTCCTTCCACCAGATGTCCGGTCATCCTTGACCCATCAGGATTTCCTTGTGCAAAGTATCCGATCACTCCTTTGACCTACTTGGACTTCCCAACACCAGATGTTCGGTCAACCTTGACCCGCCTGGATTTTCACATGTCTGGCTTCACTCACTAGGTCTTTCCATCTGTCTAGCTTCACTCACTAGAACTTTCCATCTGCCTGACTTCACTCACTAAGACTTTCCATCTGCCTAGTTTCACTCACTAGGACTTTCACCTACCTTCACTCACTAGGATTTTTTCACTGTCCGGCTTCACTCACCTGGACTTCCAACTGCCTGGCTTCACTCACCAAGACTTTCACCTAGCTTCACTCACTAGGATTTTTACCTGGCTTCACTCAACAGGATTTTTACTTGCCCAGCTTCACTCACCGAGACTTTCCCACTGTCTTGCTTCACTCACTAGGATGTTTACCTAGTTTCACTCACTAGGATTTTCACACTAGGATTTTCACTTGCCCGACTTCACTCACCAGGACTTTTCCAGTCAAGTATCTGGTCAACCTTGATCTACTTGAGTCTTCTTCACATCAAACTGGTCAAACCTTGACCAGAGGAAAATTGCACCAACAATCTCCCTAATCGGTCGATTGCACCTACAATTTTCCTATATTGTCAAACATCGAAACCCAAATATTAAGACTCAAGCTTGAGCCAACTCAAGCTTAGTCAACTTGGTCAACCTTGACCCAGGAATATTGCACCAACAACTAGGATTTTCACACTGCCTTACTGTACTTACCAATGTTTTCATACTATCTAGCTTCACTTATCAAGAATTCCTACTTCTCGGCTTCACTCACCTGGACTTTTCAATTGTCTGACTTCATTCACTAGGACTTTCCATCTGCATGGCTTCATTCACCAGAACTTTCCTCACTATTCGTCTTCGCTCACCATGACTTCTCACCACCTAGCTTCATTCACTAAGATTTTCCCACTGCTTGAATTTACTCACCGGTACTTTCCAACTGCCTAGCTTTATGCACCAGGACTTCCTCACTACATGGCTTCACTCATCGAGACTTTCTAACTACCTGACTTCACTCACGAGAACTTCCTCACTACCCGGCTTCACTCACCAGGACTTTTCACACCAAGTGTCCAGTCAACATTGATCCACTTAGTTTCTCTTCTTCTGCTAACCATCTCATTGGTCTTGTCCTTGCCTAACCTCCAATTAGAACTTTTTCAGCTAATTATCCACTCAATCTTGACCTACTTGACTATTCTCTCATTTCAAACTAGGTCAACCTTTGACTAGAGGAGACTTGCATCAACATTCTCCCTAATGGATAATTATACCTGCAATCTCCATATATTGTCAAATATCAAAACTCAAGCTTAAGTTAAACTAGTCAACTTTGACCCAAAGACAATTGTACCAATAATGTGTTGATCGTAAATCAATATTCTTCAGGAATATTGATAAAACTTATATCTTATATCATATATCAATATTTTTCAAGAACATTGATAAATCTTATATCTTATATTTTAAATTACAGATGTATCAATATATCAACATAAGTTTATGTTATGCTACTTTAGGAGCATCAATATAAATTAAAAGTTGTGCCTCTTCATAAACATCAATATAAAATTAAAAATTATACTTTTTTAGAAGCATCAATATAAATTTAAAATTTATGCTACTTCAAAAGAATCAATATTAAATCTAAATATCCTGCTACTTCAGGAGCATTAATATAAAACTAAAGATATAAACATCAAACTAAAATTAAAAATCTATATTATTTTGAGAGTTTCAAAAACTAAGAATAAGAATGATTATGAGTTCAAACATAAAAGAGCACTCGTGTTGATAACATATTATAATTCATAATAAAAGAAGAGAGAGTTGTCTTGTATTTTATTTCTATCAAATACTCCTATTTATAAGATAAGTGTGTTGGTCCCCTAACAACCGATAAGAGGGGGATGAATTATCCTGTAAATAAAAATGCAAACCTTTCTCAACTTTTCAAACTAATTTAATAAACACTTGCATAAAAAGAATTAAGAAGCTAATTAAAAAGGAAGAGACAGATCTTTTACTTAGTTTGCAACCAGGAGATTATTAATCTAAGACGTTGAAAGTTCACTAAAGTCTCCTTCGGATGTAGAAGCCTCTTACAGAAGTTAAAGTACCGAATTACAAAGCTAAACTGAAAGTAGATTATTTACAAGTATTCTGTTTAGCTACTGGGATTAGGACTGTATTTACAGCCTTGATCGGAACGCCTAGAAGGGTTCCGGGTGCCTGGGCGTGAATAAAATTTTATCCACATAGTAACATATCACGACAGTTGGTGAAACGATAAACTTTCTGGTCTGGTGCCTAGACCAGGTTCGGGCGCCCAGACAAGTCTAGCAAGTCAACAGCCTTATTGACTACCTCCCATTCCGGCTCCATTCGTTTGGGTGATTTCGGCCATCTGGAATATGACTCACTCGAATCCATTTTCCGGCCTTCTTGAACAACCTTCCGCTCCGGCTTCTCTTCCCTCAGAAACGCCACGCGCCTCCTTCTCATCTACTATCATACTCTTCCCAACACCTCGTCCCTCGGACGCATCGAACCCGTCAACTTTCTATCATGTCATCCTTCTCGCTACTGCGTCTTTCACTCGACCTCTTGTGCTCCTAAATTCCTGCACACTTAGACACAGGGCATCAAACCACAACAGAACCTAACTTGATTTGGTTGATCATATCAAAATTACCATGAGGTACTTCCAAAGTAAAGTAATGTAAAGTTATTCAATAGCTATTACTACATATAGAAACTACTCAGTCACTACTACAACTTGAAAAATCAAACTATTTCATTAAAATCTTAAACCCTAGTTAAATCATATACTTTGAATATTATTATATAAAAATATTCTTTACTAACTTAATTATTTAAATTTAATTAAAATTATTGTAAATTAATTAAAATCATTTGAAAACAATTATAATAATTATTTAGTAGTTACTAAAGTGCATAGAAATTACTAAGTATCATACAATACTATAACAGTAATAAATTAAATGTTATATATTATAACAACTACTTAGAATATACTATATATTATAGCATTTAATTGTAGTTGTTATGGTCTCCAAGGTATAGTTAAATTGGTCATCACATGATAAATTTGTAGCAATGGGCAAAGGTAGATTCCCGATTAAGCCGGCAAAAATATCCTCTGTTATAGTAGCTTATTTAATTTTTTTTAAATTTACTTCTCTATAAATGACCTGATGAGAAGTCTGAGATCTGCGTATGACTTTTGTATAAATATAATAGCACCGGAAGTAAAGGTATACCGAAATAAAAATATCCTATCGAGGTGTTTTTTTTTAAATGTCAAGATTTTAATCCAAAAATATTTTTTTTTACAAAAATTGCAATTAATTATGTTTTCTAAATTCTTTAACATATATCAAAATCATCATGGATATGATTTTTTTTTATATTTTAATAAAAATAATGAAATTAGATTACTCTCAGTGATGGTATCTGTAGATTTCTTTTATTTTTTTAAAAAAAAATAATTTTATATTGACAAGCATTTAGATATGCAAAATAAAAACAGAAATAAGTTCCTGTCAAGGGTTTGTTATCATGATTTATCTCTTATTCTTCAGGGTGGTTAATGAAGTCCTTATAAAATGCCATAGGGTGATAAATTTGTTATAATAAGTTAAGAGATTAATTTATGATAAACGTATGCTTTGGAGAAAAAAAATTCTTCACATCCCTAGTTAATTTAGCAATTGATTATAATTTAACAATTGATTATAAGTTGATCATGTGATTTACCTACCTTTCTTAATATAATCTGAAAATTGACGGTAAGATAATTAATTTTACTATAATTGAGGATGAAGAGGAGTAGTTTTTTTTTACTATTTTTATTTATAATTCTTTATTTTTATCTTAATATTTTATTATTATTCTAATAACATTTGAATATTATATATCTAAAATATCTTAATTTTTAAAATAAAATTTAATTTAATTTTAAAAAATTACTAAATCCTAAATTGTGATGCAGTCAAAGTCAATCCAATTCTAACCCAACTAAAAAAATAATAATTTAATTGGAATCTGAAAACTCTCAATTCTGACCTACTCATTTTGGATAGACTAGATTGACCTATTAAATTCATTTTCAACAAGGGAAAATTGTCTTGTAGTCTCTTTTGACAAACAAATTTTTACATGCAGTCTCTCTCCATAAAAATTTTTTTTCCACTCCCTAGTCAAACATATTTACCTAATTATTCATAATATTTTTAGGTATAAAAAGTCCAAAAATCAATATAATTCCTCTTAAATTCGATACATTAAATTAGAATCTAGTATATTTTTTATCAAATTGATTATGATTCTTTTTTCATCTCAATTAGATGGAAAATATAATAAATTTTCTTTAAATGGTACTCAATTGGATGAAAAATATATTAGATTTTCTTTAAATAGTAAATGATGCTAAATTTATAAGGAATTATATTAAACATGAAAAAAATTCAACTCAAGTTAATAGAAAATATACTCAATTCTAATTTAATGGGCTGAATTTAATAGAAATTATACTTATTTTTAGACTATTTGTACCAAAAAATATGAGGAATAATTTTGATAGAAAATATACTCGATTCTAGTATAAAGTACTGAATTATAATGTAAAGTGCTGAATTTAATCGGAAATATATTCGTTTTTAGGTTTTTTATACCTAAAAAATCTTAGGGACAATTTAGATAACAATATTTGCATGAGAAAGTAATACTTTACATACGAGAGTGAAAACAAAATTTTTTATCATTGAGAACTGCATACAAAGTTATAATTATAATTAAGAATTTTTCTCTATTTTACTGCTTCAACAATCCAGTTATTTTATTTTATTTTATTTTATTACATGAGAAATACTTTATTTTGAAAAAAGAAATAGTGTCTTTTGGAAATTTGCCAAAATTGTATCGAGCAGCCGTCGTTGCGGCTCCGGTCTCTTTCTCTCCAAATTGAGCTTTCATGAGATCTCACATCTGCCGATGGCCAGCCATCACCCGAATCTTCTCCACATCCGCATCCCCACAGGCTTCCATTAAGGCCCTGGCGATACCCCAGGACATCCAATCCCTCGCATCCGCCGGCCGGCTCAAGGACGCCATCCGATCCCTCATCCTCCGCCGCCACCTCGGCCGCCCGGTCTATCCGGAGTGCTTCGTCTCCATCCTCCGACGCTGCGCTGACGCCGATTCCCTACTCATCGGGCGGCAGCTCCACGCCCATATGGTCGTCACCTGCTTCGATCAGGACCCCTTCGTCTGCAACCATCTCATCAATGTGTACGGTAAGTGCGGCTCCTTGGGCGACTCCCGTTGGGTTTTCAGAAGGTTGGGGAAGAAAAAGTTGCATTCTTGGAACATTCTGATCGCTGGGTACTGCAAGTTTGGCTTTTTAAGTGAAGGTAGACGCTTGTTTGATGAAATGCCCAAGCGGGATGCGGTTTCGTGGAATACGATGCTCGCAGCATATGATCATTGGGGACCATGCGAGGAGGCACTGAAGTTGTTTGTTTTGATGACACATTCTGATGGCGATATCGATCGTTGTGGGCTTTCCAGTGTGATTAGTGCCTGTGCCAATCTTAGATTTATACAGAATGGAGAGGCACTTCATGGGTTTTCTGTAAAGCTTGGACTTGATTCGCATGTTCAAGTGGGTAGTGCTGTGGTTGGATGCTATTCAAAATGTGAACAGTTTGATGATGCTGCTAGATTTTTTTATCAAATGGATGTTAAAGAGCTCTTTACTTGGAACACAATGCTTGATGGTTATATACAGTGTTCAAAGATTAGTGACGCAATTAATTTCTTCAACAATATGCCGGAAAAGAATGTCATCTCTTGGACTACCATTGTGGCTGGATGTTCACGACATGGTAGAAATGAGAAGGCAATTGATTTCTACAATAAAATGCTTACAAATGGTTTGATGCCTGATTGGATGTGCTTTGTTAGTGTTTTAGATGCATGTACAGGGTTGTTGGATCTTAGAAAAGGATCGAAGATTCATGCTAGTATTCTTAGAAGTGGCCTTGGAGCAGACAGAATTGTTGGAAGTGCCTTAGTGGCCCTCTACGCAAAATGTGGGTGCTTTATTGATGCACAAAATGTATGTCATGATTTAGCTGTTGTTGATGACTTCTCACGGAGCGTACTAATAGCTGAATATGTTAAACATGGATTGTTTGATAGTGCACACAAATTGTTTGAAAGCTTGACCGTGAAAAGTGTCGCACTATGGAATGCATTGATTGGAGGTTATGCTGCAGCAGGTTTGTTTGGAGAGGCTTCTGCAACCTTTAAAAGAATGCAGATGGATGGTAAGTACGGTGATGATTACACCTTTGGAAGCCTCCTCACCAGTGGTGTGCATCTGGAATTAAGTTTTGGTGAACAACTTCACTCACTGATAGTGAAGTTGGGAGTTGATTCATCTCTTTTTGTAGCTGGTGCTCTCATTACCATGTACAGCAGCAATTTAAATTGTCAAGCTGCGGTAAGAATATTTGGGTCCGTCAAGCATCCAAACCATATTATATGGACTTCCATGATTTCTGGGCTTGCATCAAATAATTTGATTAATGAGGCCATCCATATGTTTTCTGTCATGACTGCTTCGGGTATAGTGCCAGATAATGTTTCATTATCAATTGTTATTGATTCATGTTCAAGTTTATTAAATCTGCATGTCGGAACACAACTTCACGCCTTTGCGTACAAGTTAGGTTTTGAATCAGATGTTGTAGTTGGAACTGCTCTCATAGATATGTATGGGAAATGCTGGAACATTGATCCTGCATCACGTGCATTTGTTGATATAAACATGCACAATATTTTTAGCTGGACTGCACTAGTAAGTGGGTACATGAGATTGGGAATGCATGAAACTGCGAAGAAGCTTTTTGAGATGATGCCTCAGCACAACATTGTTTCATGGAATATAATGCTTTCTGGATATGCAAAACATGGTTTTTCATCAGAAGTATTACAATTATACAGTCAAATGTCTAGATCAGGCCTATTGCCAGATCTGAGAATTTTTGCCTCTCTTTTAGCAGTTTGCATCGAGTCTAAGTTGGTGGAAAATGGAAAGCAAGTTCATGCCCAAATTATAAAGAACGGCAATCATGTGAAGGCACAAATTGATTTATATTTGACGCATATGTACCAGAAATTTGGAGAATTAGGGAGTGAAAATGAGTTCACTTCTAGCTCCTTTGATTCAATTGTCACAGATGCTGTGGATGGATCAAAACCAGATACCATATCAAAGAATATTCAACTTTTAGCATCTGCCTACTGGAACTACTTTAGTAGAATGAATGGCCAAAACAGAGCAGATTGATGGAATCATTGTCTAGCAAAAGTTCATCACATTTGGCATTTTGCCATGACTTCTGCACTGAAATTTGACTCTGATGGAGGATTAGTGCTTGTGCGACAATAACATTAATCCATTTCAAACGTACAGGTTAGTCTTCTGGTTTTGTTTATTGCAAAACATGAAATTGAAAATTTGCTGTCTGTACTTTTAGATTGAGAATTTAACTAAGGGCTAAGAATTTGCAACATATGACGCACAAATTTTAGAGCAAATGCAATTTGAAAATGCTTAGGCAATGTGTATTTTTATGCCAACTTACCACTATATCTCAACATGCTGACTATCTCAGTGCACTAGCTTTTCGTAATAATGTTGCTATACTTCTGATTCAGAACGTCTATTGACACCCAAGTTTTATTGGCATCATTTTAATTTTACCAATGCTTTCAATCAGCAATATCTGAATGTATAATTATTTGTGCTGAGATTTGTGATTCTTTTCCTTTTTTAATCAAAATTATTTCAAATCACATGGTAGTAGGCTGCCAGTACTCAAACTACAGTAGAATTGGAAATTTATTTGTTTTTTTTTAAAAAAAATTGATCTTTAAGTATCATTCACTCTTTCAACCATACTTTTTATGCTCATCTTTGGCTTGGTTTCTATTTTAAGTGAAGTTGTTGCTATTCGTATTAAAACCACATTATCATTTTTAAAATCATTTTTCATGTGACAAACAAACATTTTATTACTTTCAAATTTAGCAGCATGGATTTTGGGTATGCTTGCGAGGTTCTTATCCACAGGTTGTTGTGCAATGCTGCATCCATGATTCCTTAGCAAGAATAGTTTAAAGGTAGATGTTTAGAAATTTGCAAGGACAAGTTTAGAGGGAGGTGAGGGACTATGATGCATGATAGTTTAAGGGTGTACTGTGGATCCCAAAGTATTGAAATATTTGGTGTAAACCATATGTTGGTCATGAAAGTAATATGGATTTGGTACTTTGGTTTGTGCCAGATATTGGTTGACAAACTGACTGTTAATATCTTTTATTTAACGACATGTGTGTTGATTTGTTGTAGTATCAATTAACAGCTAGGAGGTGGTAGAGGGAGAAGAGGACTATGACAGTGACTTAATCCATGACATGATCCATCTTCCCCCAGGATCAACTTCAAGATATGTTGAATTTCCATCCAACTAGGTTTGATTATGCATCTCTCATGGTTTTATATTCCTGTTTTGCTGCTTCATAGAGGCACTTGTTTGTCCCCAAGTGATTTTATATTTATGTCACTGCTTTTTATGTCACGATCTACTGTCTCTTATATCAAATGCCTTGCTTGTTTCTCGTCTATTTCCATTTCAAAATCTGTGGTGGAAGCTCTCACTCATCCTGATGGAAAAATGCTACAGTTAAGAAAAGTCGGCTTTACATGCTAATGTTACTAACTCATTAGTTCATTGTTTTCAGGCAATTTGATTGTTTCTTGTCACTGGGCATGCTGAAAGTTAATCCTGATACCGCAACCTTTTTCATAAAGCTTCGCTGTTCGCAGAAGAATATGCTCAGATGCATTACTCTGATTGTGCAATACTGTGTTGAACTTGGGTTCTGCTCGGGATGTATGCCATCTGTGTTTTGTAGCAGCTTAACATCAAGGATACATTATCGTATTGGAAGGCCTCATGGTTTATCAACCAAAAAAGGCCTTATGGCTCAAATAGTCTCTTCTAGCATGATATGACAACTTCATTAAAGATATTTGAAGTTCGGTATGATTTAAAGTTCAGGTTTGTAGAAAAAAAAGGTGAGATAGAGCCATAAAATGCTCGTTTGAGCACTTACTAGTGAAACTATCGCCGGGGCTATGGTGGGAAGGGCGTTCAGTTGTCATCCAGACACTCACGGTTCGATTCTCAGCTATGGTGCATTTGTAGAAATTTTTCCTCCAAATGGGGCTCACAACCAAGGGATGTTAAGCTTCTGGGCCGTCCGCCACAAGCGTTTTCTCATTATCCTGGCAATCGGTGGGAAAATTCCGTGGGACCGGGCCGATCGCCCCAGGTTCAACGATATCTGACATGGTTAATCATTTTTTTTTTATCGATACTCCACAACAGCTCCTTGTTTGGATCCATGATTGAGAATTTTTTAAATTTGTTGCTGAAACTATAGGACCTTCTTCCGTATCACTGAATATGGAGTTGACATATGATGCAATTTTGTTCCTTCCCGGTTGTTACACTGCTTCTCGTATTCTTCTCCGAAATCAGAAGATGAATTCAGTCATAGCACTGCGTCAGGGGATTTGTTTTCGCCACAGGTTTGTAGAACTTTATCAAACCATGAATTTGAAGTTCTTTGGGGTTTTATTATTAGTGGAAAGTGAAATTTCATGCTACAATTTGGGGTTTGATCTAACTGTTTGGTTATATTACTGCCTGACGTTTCGTCAAATAGTTCTTCCTCTTCGATGTTTTCGCTTTGTAAGCATGTGATTACATTGCCAAACACAGTATCGCAATGTGTAGAGTTACAGCCTTGCAGGCAAAGTTGAATAGGATTGAAGAAAGGAGCTCATGATTGGCATCTTCGGACAACCCAACTCAAACGAGTAGTTTGGGAGAAAGCTGACCGTGATGCGGGGAAAGGGTTAACTGAAGTTATCTCGCATAGATAGAGCTCTTAAATACGTCGTCGGTTAAAAATCCATCATATGGTGGGTCGGATTGTTAGCTAAAAATTTTTAAGTTTAGCCCAGGTGGATCGGATTGTTAGCTAAAAATTTTTAAGTTTCGTCCACGAGTTCATTGAATTTTTTATTTTAATTTTAAATTATAAAAATATATATATTTTCTCAACCCGTAAACTAATTTCATTCCATCACATGCCGGCCTGTTTTGAGGATAGATCCTCTAGTTCGTAATTTGTGGATCAAGGGATGGTTCACTATTATAGACCTTTGATTTGGATAGATCTTACTAACCTAAAAGTGGATTCCATCCAAATCAATGGTCCTCGTACAGTAAACCATCTCTTGATCCGTAAATTACGGACAATACTCTATTGAATTAAATTAAATGTTATATATAATAACAACTACAATACTCATCTTATAAGATGTCCAACAGTCCAAGATCCGCTTATGATTTTTATATAAATATAATAGCGCCCTAAGCATCGAGGTGTTTTTTTTAAATGTCAAGATTTTAATCCAAAAATATGTTCTGTTTTTACAAAAATTACAATTTAATTTTGTTTTCTAAATTCTTTAACATGTATCAAAATCATCATGGATATGATTTTTTTATATTTTAATAAAAATAATGAAATTAGATTACTCTTAGTGATGCTATCTGTAGATTTCTTTTATTTTTTAAAAAAATAATTTTATATTGACAAGTATTTAGATATGCAAAATAAAAATAGAAATAAGTTCCTGCCGAGGGTTTAGTATTATAATTTATCTCTCGGTCTTCATGGTGGATAATGAAATCCCTATAAAATGTTGTTTGTAAGATGATAGATTTATTATAATACGTTAAGAGATTAATTTATGATAGACGTATGTTCTTGGAAAAAAAACATTCCATTATAAATTGATCATGTGATTTATTTTCCTTTATATAATTATTTAGTTTAATTTAATTTAATTTTAAAAAAAAATACTAAATCTTAAATTCCGATCAACTCAAAGTCATTTCAATTCTAACCCAACTAAAAAAAAATCCTAATTTAATCGGAATCTGAAAATTCACAATTCTGACCTGATAATTTTTGGATCGACTGGATTGACCTATCAAATTCATTTTCAACAATCCAGTTATTTTATTTTATTTTATTACATGATAAATTCTTTATTTTGGAAAAAAAAAATAGTGTCTTTTGGAAATTTGCCAAAATTTTTATCGAGCAGCCGTCGTTGCGGCTCCTTGGTCTCTTTCTCTCCAACTCGAGCTTTCATGAGATCTCACATCTGCCGATGGCCAGCCATCACCCGAATCTTCTCCACATCCGCATCCCCACAGGCGTCCATTAAGGCCCTGGCGATACCCCAGGACATCCAATCCCTCGCATCCGCCGGCCGGCTCAAGGACGCCATCCGATCCCTCATCCTCCGCCGCCACCTCGGCCGCCCGGTCTATCCGGAGTGCTTCGTCTCCATCCTCCGACGCTGCGCTGACGCCGATTCCCTACTCATCGGGCGGCAGCTCCACGCCCATATGGTCGTCACCTGCTTCGATCAGGACCCCTTCGTCTGCAACCATCTCATCAATGTGTACGGTAAGTGCGGCTCCTTGGACGACTCCCGTTGGGTTTTCAGAAGGTTGGGGGAGAAAAGGTTGCATTCTTGGAACATTCTGATCGCTGGGTACTGCGAGTTTGGCTTTTTAAGTGAAGGTAGACGCTTGTTTGATGAAATGCCCAAGCGGGGTGCGGTTTCGTGGAATACGATGATCGCAGCATATGATCATTGGGGACCATGCGAGGAGGCACTGGAGTTGTTTGCTTTGATGAGACATTCTGATTGCGATATCGATCGTTATGGGCTTTCCAGTGTGATTAGTGCCTGTGCCAATCTTAGATTTATACAGAATGGAGAGGCACTTCATGGGTTTTCTGTAAAGCTTGGACTTGATTCGCATGTTCATGTGGGTAGTGCTGTGGTTGGATGCTATTCAAAATGTGAACAGTTTGATGATGCTGCTAGATTTTTTGATCAAATGGATGTTAAAGAGCTCTTTACTTGGAACACAATGCTTGATGGTTATATACAGTGTTCAAAGATTAGTGATGCAATTAATTTCTTCAACAATATGCCGGAAAAGAATGTCATCTCTTGGACTACCATTGTGGCTGGATGTTCACAGCATGGTAGAAATGAGAAGGCAATTGATTTCTACAATAAAATGCTTACAAATGGTTTGATACCTGATTGGATGTGCTTTGTTAGTGTTTTAAATGCATGTACAGGGTTGTTGGATCTTAGAAAAGGATCGAAGATTCATGCTAGTATTCTTAGAAGTGGCCTTGGAGCAGACAGAATTGTTGGAAGTGCCTTAGTGGCCCTCTACGCAAAATGTGGGTGCTTTATTGATGCACAAAAAGTATGTCATGATTTAGCTGTTGTTGATGACTTCTCACAGAGCGTACTAATAGCTGAATATGTTAAACATGGATTGTTTGATAGTGCACACAAATTGTTTGAAAGCTTGACCGTGAAAAGTGTCACACTATGGAATGCATTGATTGGAGGTTATGCTGCAGCAGGTTTGTTTGGAGAGGCTTCTGCAACCTTTAAAAGAATGCAGATGGATGGTAAGTATGGTGATGATTACACCTTTGGAAGCCTCCTCGCCAGTGGTGTGCATCTGGAATTAAGTTTTGGTGAACAACTTCACTCACTGATAGTGAAGTTGGGAGTTGATTCATCTCTTTTTGTAGCTGGTGCTCTTATTACCATGTACAGCAGCAATTTAAATTGTCAAGCTGCGGTAAGAATATTTGGGTCCGTCAAGCATCCAAACCATATTATATGGACTTCCATGATTTCTGGGTTTGCATCAAATAATTTGATTAATGAGGCCATCCATATGTTTTCTGTCATGACTTCTTCAGGTATACTGCCAGATAATGTTTCATTATCAATTGTTATTGATTCATGTTCAAGTTTATTAAATCTGCATGTCGGAACACAACTTCACGCCTTTGCGTACAAGTTAGGTTTTGAATCAGATGTTGTAGTTGGAACTGCTCTCATAGATATGTATGGGAAATGCTGGAACATTGATCCTGCATCACGTGCATTTGCTGATATAAACATGCACAATATTTTTAGCTGGACTGCACTAGTAAGTGGGTACATGAGTTTGGGAATGCATGAAACTGCGAAGAAGCTTTTTGAGATGATGCCTCAGCACAACATTGTTTCATGGAATATAATGCTTTCTGGATATGCAAAACATGGTTTTTCATCAGAAGTATTACAATTATACAGTCAAATGTCTAGATCAGGCATATTGCCAGATCTCAGAAGTTTTGCCTCTCTTTTAGCAGTTTGCATCGAGTCTATGTTGGTGGAAAATGGAAAGCAAGTTCATGCCCAAATTATAAAGAACGGCTATCATGTGAAGGCACAAATTGATTTATATTTGACGCATATGTACCAGAAATTTGGAGAATTAGGGAGTGAAAATGAGTTCACTTCTAGCTCCTTTGATTCAATTGTCACTGTAGATGGATCAAAACCAGATACCATATCAAAGAATATTCAACTTTTAGCATCTGCCTACTGGAACTACTTTAGTAGAATGAATGGCCAAAACAGAGCAGATTGATGGAATCATTGTCTAGCAAAAGTTCACATTTGGCATTATGCCGTGACTTCTGCACTGAAATTTGACTTTGATGGAGGATTAGTGCTTGTGCGACAATAACATTGATCCATTTCAAACGTACAGGTTAGTCTTCTGGTTTTGTTTATTGCAAAACATGAAATTGAAAATTTGCTTGTCTGTACTTTTAGATTGAGAATTTAACTAAGGGCTAAGAATTTGCAACATATGACGCACAAATTTTAGAGCAAATGCAATTTGAAAATGCTTAGGCAATGTGTATTTTTATGCCAACTTACTACTATATCTCAACATGCTGACTATCTCAGTGCACTAGCTTTTCGAAATAATGTTGCTATACCTGTGAATCAACCTCTCTTGACACCCAAGTTTTATTGGCATCATTTTAATTTTACCAATGCTTTCAATCAGCAATATCTGAATGTATAATTATTTGTGCTGAGATTTGTGATTCTTTTCTTTTTTAATCAAAATTATTTCAAATCACATGGTAGTAGGCTGCCAGTACTCAAACTACAGTTGAATTGTGGAAATTTATTTGTTTTTTTAAAAAAAAATTTGATCTTTAAGTATCATTCACTCTTTCAACCATACTTTTTATGCTCATCTTTGGCTTGGTTTCTATTTTAAGTGATGTTGTTGCTATTCATATTAAAACCACATTATCATTTTTAAATCATTTTTCATGTGACAAACAAACATTTTATTACTTTCAAATTTAGCAGCATGGATTTTGGGTATGCTTGCGATGGTTCTTATCCACAGGTTGTTGTGCAATGCTGCATCCATGATTCCTTAGCAAGAATAGTTTAAAGGTAGATGTTTAGAAATTTGCAAGGACAAGTTTAGAGGGAGGTGAGGGACTATGATGCATGATAGTTTAAGGGTGTACTGTGGATCCCAAAGTATTGAAATATTTGGTGTAAACCATATGTTGGTCCCGAAAGTAATATGGATTTGGTACTTTGGTTTGTGTCAGATATTGGTTGACAAACTGACTGGTAATATCTTTTATTTAGCGACATGTGTGTTGATTTGTGGTAGTATCAATTAACAGCTAGGAGGTGGTAGAGGGAGAAGAGGACTATGACAGTGACTTAATCCATGACATGATCCATCTTCCCCCAGGATCAACTTCAAGATATGTTGAATTTCCATCCAACTAGGTTTGATTATGCATCTCTCATGGTTTTATATTCCTGTTTGGCTGCTTCATAGGAGCACTTGTTTGTCCCCAAGCGATTTTATATTTATGTCACTGCTTTTATGTCACGATCTACTGTCTCTTATATCAAATGCCTTGCTTGTTTCTCGTCTATTTCCATTTCCAAATCTGTGGTGGAAGCTCTCACTCATCCTGATGGGAAAATGCTACAGTTAAGAAAAGTCGGCTTTACATGCTAATGTTACTAACTCATTAGTTCATTGTTTTCAGATAATTTGATTGTTTCTTGTCACTGGGCATGCTGAAAGTTAATCCTGATACCGCAACCTTTTTTATAAAGCTTCGCTGTTCGCAGAAGAATATCTGTGTTTTGCAGCAGCTTGACATCAAGGATACATTATCGTATTGGAAGAGGCCTCATGGTTTATCAACCAAAAAAGGCCTTATGGCTCAAATAGCCTCTTCTAGCATGATATGACAACTTCATTAAAGATATTTGAAGTTCGGTATGATTTAAAGTTCAGGTTTGTAGAAAAAAAAAGGTGAGATAGAGCCATAAAATGCTCGTTTGACCACTTACTGGTGAAACTATCGCCGGGGCTATGGTGGGAAGGGCGTTTAGTTGTTATCCAGACATCTACGATTCGATTCCCAGCTATAGCGCATTTGCAGAAATTTTTCCTCCAAATGGGGCTCACAACCAAGGGATGTTTAGCTTCTGGGCCGTCCGCCACGAGCGCTTCCCGATTTACCCTGACAATCGATGAGAAACTTACGTGGGGTTGGGCTAGTCATCCCAAGGTCAAAGATATCTGACATGGTTAATCATTTTTTTTTTATCGATACTCCGCAACAGCTCCTTGTTTGGATCCATGATTGAGAATTTTTTAAATTTGTTGCTGAAACTATAGGACCTTCTTCCGTATCACTGAACATGGAGTTGACATATGATGCAATTTTGTTCCTTCCCGGTTGTTACACTGCTTTTCGTATTCTTCTCCGAAATCAGAAGATGAATTCAGTCATAGCACTGCGTCAGGGGATTTGTTTTCGCCACAGGTTTGTAGAACTTTATCAAACCATGAATCTCAAGTTCTTTGGGGTTTTATTATTAGTGGAAAGTGAAATTTCATGCTACAATTTGGGGTTTGATCCAACTGTTTGGTTATATTACTGCCTGACGTTTCGTCAAATAGTTCATCCTCTTCAATTTTTTCGCTTTATAAGCATATTATTACATTGCCAAACACAGTATCGCAATGTGCAGAGTTACAGCCTTGCAGGCAAAGTTGAATGTGCAGGGATCCTCTGGTCCATTTTTAACGGACCAGGTCATGGTCCATTACAGTGATTGATGGGATTTAAGCCCCTGGTCCAGGAGTGGATCAGGACAGACGGGACGAGAGGATCCCGTCTGAAGTTGAATAGGATTGAAGAAAGGAGCTCATGATTGGCATCTTCGGACATCCCAACTCAAAAGAGTAGTTTGGGAGAAAGCTGACCGTGATATGGGGAAAGGGTTTCTCGTAGGCTTGAAATTTGAATCGGTTTGAGGCGCGACAGGCAGAAAGGAACGATCAATCCATTTGCATCTTATTAGAGACAAAGTTAGGAAATTTATATAGAGATCTAGTTGATCAGAATTTGGAGACAATTCATTGCAAAGAAAGTTAAGGCATTGGTATAGCTATGGCATATAATTCCTTCCAAGTATCTTTTGTAATGCCGAAAAATATTATTTTTATTGAGAATTAACTAAAGTTATCCCGCATAGATATAGAACTGTTAAATAGGTCGTCGATTAGAAATCCATCATATGATGGGTCGGATTGTTAGCTAAAATTTTTTTAGGTTGAGCCGAAAAAATATATATATTTTCTCAACCAGCTAATTTCATTTCACCACATGCCGGGCTGTTTGGATTTGCAATAGACATGAGTTGGCTTATTTAATTCTACTTTTAAATAAATTAATAAAATTTTAATTCAATCTATTTAAATTTTTTATCCATCCAAATTGACCGCTTTAAGCATAAAATTTAATAAATAAAAAAAATCATATTGCCGATCTTGAAAATAAAGAAAATTAAAATTTATAAAACTAAGTAATTTGTAAAAATAATATCATAAATTAAGTGATTTTAAAATGATTGACACCCGCCGCCGCTCCTCTATATATTGGAGGATGGTGGTAAGAAAACTCAGAATTTTCTGGTGGTTTTCCGGAAATATATCGTGTTCCGCCGCCGCCGCCGCTCGAGCGATTCAAAGAGGAGCGCAGAACCCTCGCCGTCCCCCCTCTCGCCGCCCTCTCTCGATCGATCTGGCGATGTTGAGGCTGTGGAGGTGCTACCAGAACTGCCTCGCCGTTCATCCCGTGAAGACGCAGGTGATCAGCTCCGGGATCCTCTGGGGCTTCGGCGACGTTGGCGCCCAGATGGTCTCCCGATGGACGGCGGCACCACAAGCGCGCCAAAAGGTTGATTTGTTCTTTCTCTAACTTTCACCATTGATGTTTAAATTCGTTCTTCGGTTTTGATTTGTTTTTTTTTTCTTTTGTTCCCTTCTAATTTGGAAGGATTCCGCATGCGATGAAATATAGTTTAGGTTTGTCATTGATGATTTGTACTTAGAACGTTTCCGTCATTTTAGGGCGGATTCTTCAAGTCCAGATGAAACATTTGCATTATAGAGCTATTAGAGCACAATTCTGAAATTTTCCAAGAAACATCTTTATTATCTGGGCTAGCACTGATACTAAAGCGTGTTGTTAATACAGACCATAGAATGATAGAATCAAACCTAGAAATATTCTAGGACAGTAACGCTGTCTGTTTAATCAGGTTCTTTACCTAGATGTTGCAATTTAGTTCAGTCAAACTGAACTATCTCCACTCATCCCTCAGAGGTGAATCCTTGTCAAAGTGAAGCTACAAATCTCAAACCTAGGTCAAAGCAAAACAGTTGGTGCCACATACTCTTTACTAAATCCATTTGCCTATTCGTAATTTGGTAGTTTTCACTCACCTCAACTTCCTAAATGACATAAGATCACTTCTTAAAAGTATATTGCATAAGTATTTTTACCACAATACTAAACAGATCATTTCCCTTGGGAAAAAAAAAGAGTACACAAACAGATAAAAGGGGTGTTTTTAGGAGTTCTTGGAGTAATGATGTGATGATCTGATCTTCTGTTAGGAGGATACTGTAATACACTGTTGAGAAACTTACAATTGCCAAAGAGAAAGTATGTTAATTATTGAGCTTTTAATTACTTGAGCTTAGTTTACCAAGGAACAAAATTTCCACTCTATTCATCTATTCTTCAATCAGAACAAAATTCAGTGTCCTAACGTGTTTTATGCCTCTCTTGATTGTTGAAGTCATTTGATGTTCTGCATTCGAGCGTGCACTCTGTTCCAGTATCAATAGCTGTCGAAATATCAAAAAGTCATTACTGTGATTGATATACATATTTCCATCATATCTGTCATCTCTATTTTTCTGTGAACATGATTCTTCTTATCAAATCTCAGTAACCTTAACCTTCGCAAAGCAATATTGCGTTAGGATTATGTACTTGGATTAGCATTGCCTTTCATTTTATGACTAGTTTGAAGAATAAACTCTAAATGGAGGTTGTATAAATGATCCTATTCGTCTCATCTCATTCATTTCTTTTTGTCTGATAGGTTTATTTATTTTTGGTGCCTATACTTCTCTTCTGTAAATGACTTTAAGTTCATGTTTTAATCCTAATACTCGAAATGTTTCCATAAACCTCATCTATGTAATTTCTATCACATGCTACTACGATTCTAGGCTAGAGATCAGTGGCCTTACTTGGACTGTCTGCCTCCTGAAATTATAAATTTTATATTAAAGCATTTTGGCGAATTAGTTCTTCATGTCACTCCTTTCGTTCGGTTGGCTAATTGTTGATAGCTACGCTGCGCATTGCAGGAAGAAGGCAAGGATATTAAAATAGACTGGAGAAGGGTAGTCACAACAAGCATGTTTGGGTTTGCATTCATCGGACCGGTCGGCCATTACTGGTAAGCGAGAGCTCTTCTCAAAACGGTTAGATCATTTACTTCCCATTGAATGCTAACTTGCTTCACTTCCATAATTTTACCATTGTTAAACATGATTCATATTTCCAACGGATGAATCATTATAGAAGAAAATGGGTGTATAAAATGTTGATCATGAATACTTGGGGTTTAAATGGCTCAAAGAGACATATTGCTTTATCTGTAGGTACGAGTACTTGGACCATATTGTCCGGTTTCATTATCGACTCCACCCCAAGTCGCTAAAGTTCGTCACTGCAAAGGTGGTGGCAGATGCACTTCTTTTGGGTCCTCTAGACCTACTGATCTTCTTCTCTTACATGGGAGTGGCCTCCGGAAAAGGTCTAAAACAAGTGAAAGAAGACGTGAAAAGGGACTTCCTTCCGGCCCTCCCGGTAGACATGGCCATTTGGCCTGTAGTCCAGTTTGCAAATTTCCGATACGTCCCGGTGAAGCAGCAGCTTCTCTATGTGAATCTAGTTTACTTGTTTGAGAGCAGCTTCTTGTCCTGGATCGAGCAGCAGGGCAATGCTCCCTGGAAGAAATTGTTTACCTCTAAAAATACTAGAATCGCCCTCATTTCTGACCACCCTGATATTTCTTAATTATAATCAAACTACGAACCACCGACCCATTTTTTATCTAATTTTTTCTTTTTAATTGAGGTCACATTGTTATTGGTTTTCTACGATGATTCGTAGTAACTATCTTGTATGTTCACAATGTTATATTATTTAACAACCGTCATTCTCATGGCAATGTCGATGTAACTCAATTTGTGTTGTTAGTGTTCCATTATTATTTTTTTGATTCATTGTCACAGGGCTCGATAGTATTCCTTGAAAAAAATTAGCTTGACCCATCCTTTTAGATTGTAATATGATCCTTTTGAAGCTTTAAATTTACAATATATAGCATTTGAAACTGTAATATTTATGCCGAAAAAGTGTGAAAAAAAATGGCAAACCTGGAAGATCGAATCAAACAAAGCCATTTAGTCTTGGAAAGAATAATCATATTGAAGGTTAAGGGCAGAACATTAATAACAGTGGCACACATGGCATGAACAAGGGAGAAGAACATTTCAAGAACGAGAACTAGTGCCAACCGCCATGGAATTGGACACAAATTACAGGCGAAAATGGTGAAGTATAATCTGAGGTAAAAATATGGCAAACAACAAACCAACTAGGCAAGAAACACAAGTGAATTCGATCTAGCACTCACAACCTGAAGAGTTTTGCTGGGTTGCACGCCCTGCCACATCGATCGTATCAGGAAGATATCTGCATTCGAACATTATTCTTGAGAATTCACAACAAAACAAATTACATATAAACAGTTTAAGCAAAGTCTACTATAGTAGAAGACAATTTCCACTTGAAATGATCTTTATATCGAGTGGAGAAAAATGAGAAAGAGAAAGAAAATTATTCATTGAACATTTACCTTCGTTTAATGCTAACTGGCATGACAGGTAATTCGGCATGGGTGGAGAAAGAAAATTATGAAAATATATATATACACACAAAATTAACCCTTCAACTTTTTACCATTCGAGCTAATCAAATCTTTTTGATACCTTCCCTCCTTTCTACCGATTTTAGACAGAAACAAAAGTGGGGAAGGCTCCTCTACCTCCCTCATGTTTATTCTTCTTCTACCCAAGTAAACAAAAAAAATTGACTGCCTTCTTCCTTTCCCTCTATTCTGCCTACTCTTTTTTGGTCATGACCACAAGGTGTCTTAATACCAAATTATATGAGGGCTATTGTCTATTCTGTGCAGGAGCAACAATCTTAATCATCTGCTAACAATGTCACACAAATTCGAATCCCCACACATTGAGGAAAAGCCCTCCTGAGGAAATTGCTTATCACTAGATCAAACAACTATTTGAACGAAATGGCAGATGATAAGATTGGTGCTTACATATCTTCCTCAGGTTCATTCTTTAGAGCATTCTTGGCAATACACTGAAAAGCAGCTTCCACATTGAATCCTTCTTTTGCTGATGTCTCAAAATAGGGGATGTTGCCCTTCGATGCACACCAAGCTTTAGCTTTCTTCTCTGAGACCTGAAAAGTATATAAATGAAATGAGACTTTGTAAAAGATAGTAAAAAGTATACTTACAAGGGTTTCATAATATTTTGCAGAATAATTTATTATTGTATTTCATCTATTTGCTTTGTTTCTTAAATCTAACTATTATGCCAAAATTTATTGTCTATCTCACATTAGAACGGGAAAATGTCTTACCACGCGGCTATTGCCACCATCAATATCGATCTTGTTACCCAACAATATGAAAGGGAAGTTCTCAGGATCAGATGGACTAGCCTGGAAATGAGATAACCACATGAATGTAATGCAAAAAGATATTACATTTCATCCTCTTTTATCCTGCTGCAAACTAATGAAGAGGGCCAAACATAATTTACCTGAATCAGAAATTCCTCGCGCCAATTATTCAAGTTATCAAATGATTTCATAACATTAACATCGTAGACAAGGACGCAGCAATCGGCTCCACGATAGAAAGCCACACCAAGGCTCTGAAATCTTTCCTGCCCCGCCGTGTCCCAGATCTAATGATTAAAACATCAGTTAGTGAGCTAACAAATAACTACTTTAAGATAGACAATAGGAGTTTAAGGAAAATGATTAATCATAAGTTCTACAAATTTATTAAAACCAAAAACATATTTACAATGGAAGAAGTAAAATAAAGTGCTAAACAACACTGCTATTGCTGATTACAAATTGTGTTTATCACAAGTGTACACGTGTGTGGTTGATGTTGTCGATCTATTTAGCTATGCATGCTGTTATGCGTTTATAGTTTTTAACACTTAACGGGTAGATGACCATGTCAACCAGCATGCAGATATTGGACTATTATAAGTACCACGTATGAATATATAGTAACAAGAATCCAGCATGATATCAAATAGGTAGATGGCCTGTTCCGACCATTTGAATTTACCACCCTAAAAACCGACCAAGTGTGGCATGTCTCCTCGAGCACAGAAATGACTAAACTACCAAGCAGGTCATACTGTCATAGAGGCTCAACCAATACAGCAACAGATATATCAACCAATCCTGAGAACTATGAACCTATATGATATACCAACAGCTACATTCAAAATGAGAAAACTTCATACTCCTATCTTCTTATTCGAAAACATAAGGAAAAAACAAATCATACATGTGGAGAACTTCAAGAGACTAGCCCTACAACTTAGAAGGATTAGGATTATGACTACAAAACCTAGTTCAACTATCAGCTAACCCCCGCAATTAATGAATTAAGAACATCCTTTCAGGAAATAACAAAATAATAAAAACTTGCAATTTCTTCTACAACCATCCCATCAATAGAAAATAAGAAACAATTGTCTCCCTCAATAGCACTAGTGAATCTTACAATATTCTACTATTATAGTTCATAGGCAAACATAGTCATTATACGGATGTAGAATGGATGCTTATAGGAAGTACTTAACCTGTAAAGTGAACAATCTGTCATCGATCTGGACTTCTTTGGTCAAGAAATCAGCTCCAATGGTGGCTTTATACTGGTTGCTGAACTTCTTGTTCACATATCTAACCAATTCCACCCGATCCCAAATTATACGTATAAAAGACAATCCTTTTTATATTCAAAATAAATATACGAAAACAAAAGAGAAATCGCTACAAGCGTACTGATTCATCAGAGAAGTCTTCCCAACCCTAACAAAAAAACAATTACAACAACGGAACAGATCAGCGTTCAAAATCGAGAAGGGAAAAGGGTAAATTTTCGTGACAAAGGAGATTCAAGGAAACCTCACCCGCTGTCGCCGAGGATGATGACTTTGAGAAGCATACGCCGACGGGACGCCATGGATTCCGAGGTCGGCGAAGCGGAGAAGAAGGATGAATCCTCGAGCACTTTCGATCAGGGTTTCCTCCCCGATCCCGAGATTGAACCCTAGGAATCTAAATCAAGCGAGCAGAAGCTGGAGAAGAGCTGCGACAGCGCATCGACCATTATAAATAACAACCGGCGCATGTACCGCGTTTCGCTACCACTTTCCTACCGGCCCCGTGATTGGACAACTTACTATCTTTGACCTGGGCCCAGCTATCCAGCCAATCAAGTGGCACCTTAGCCATCGCTAGCTTTTTCTAATTCAACCCAATTTATTATTTAATAAAACTGGTAATTATACAGCACAACTAATTAATATTGCTGATTTATCTATTGTTAAATTTTAGATATAAAAATAAAGATAAATAAATAGTAAAACTCATAAATAATCACTATTAATAATGAATGTAAATGTGTGTTAATAAAAAACATGTATTAATATAAAGATGTGTGACATTTTATTTAAAGAGATGATAAATATTAACGTTCAAACCTATATAGATGCCCTTATAACTAACATGTTGGGCAATGATTAAACAACACTGTTTGGCTTTAAGGATTAACCCCATGACAATTTTTCGAAATCAAATTCACACCATTGTTGTGACTAGTGCTACTTTACAACATTATCCTTGCCGAACACACAGCAATCTAGCTATAAAGTATAGAGCTGAACCACAACCATCAGCAATGGGAAGACATGGAGATTCAAAACTGGATGGGCGGGGATTGAGTCTAGGGAAACTGAAGGAATTTGATGAAAGAAACCCGCTAGTTTCGGTCATTCCAGTTCTCTTGTCCAATCGAAGCGTTGCCAATCTCGTGCAAATCTAGCCACTGCCTGCTGCTGTTTGTCAGTAGATTCGTGTCTTCTACTCCGATACATGTCTTCCTCTGGGAGACGTAGTAGGCCTCTGACAACGTTCAAACCAAAACCGCTCTCGAAGTTGCTGTCTTTGTCGATGACATGAACGAAACCCTTGTCTAGGCCGAATTCGACGTGGAAATAAGAAAAATTCTCGGGGATAACTTGCCGCAGATTCCCCTTTGTTGGGATGACCTTTTTCATTTCATGCTGACCCCACTCTTCCTCCGCTTCTTCGAGTGCCTAAATTAACATGAATGTCACCGTCAGAAAACTCAATATCATCATGAGAAAAGCAAAAACATCAAGTTTGCTAATGGTTGAGAATGTCTGGCCATTTGAAAGGATTTCTAATCGAGAATGTGTTAAGTTCAAAAAATGGTGATAAAAAATGCTTACCTTTCTGAAATACATAGGTGCTTCTTCAGCACGCTCGGAGGGTATAGGAATGCACTCGAGCAAGCAGTGGCGGCGCTGCTTTGACAATTGAACAACAGTTTCGAGAAATAATACATCCTTGTCTTGACTGGCAAACATCTTCACTAAGCACTTCTTGAAATTACGGATCTCGTCCCCAACATTTCTATCTACAGATCTTGTTGCAGCTTCATGCTGTGTATAAGATGGGAAATATCACAATTTTAGGACTTCAGACAAAAATGAAATGCAGTAAAGGAATAAACAATTTAAATTTCTGTTCCTGCCAAAACACTAGAATCACTAGATAGCATGATAATTCAGAAACACATACAAGATATGCAGTACCAACAAAAGAATAAATGAATATAAGTGATAACTACTAAGTTAACTATGAGACAAATGAAATTACGACATGAAAACATAAGCTTTGAAATAGTAAAAGGGAATGTGAAGTTTCTTAATTGCAATGACAAAGTGCAGCAATATGATAACTGTAGGTCAAATTCATAAAAAAAAAGACAATTCTGAAAGAGTAAGAGGGTTAAGTGTCCAACCTGCATTGGCAAAATGCAGCAATGCCCTTCAACAATAGGTTGTCGCTGAGGTAGCATCAAGTAAGTAAAATTTGCAATTGACACAACAAGATGTTTTGGTCTTGATGGGTTTTCAAAACAAAATTGACAGCGCTCTTGTTGAGTCAATAGTCGTTTTGAAAACTTTCTGTCCTCAGCCACATCCTTTTTCCTTTTATTATTTTTTTTGCTAGGAGCGACATCAAAACCATACTCATCCTCTTCACCCAAGCTGTATTTTTTGTTCTGCATTATTGTCTGCACAAGATGTAAATCAGCATCGTCTTCTCTCCTCTTGTGTTTCCTAGATGTTTGCTTCATTACATATCTGAAAAGAAACAAAAAAAAAAAAGTTAGTGACAAATGAAATTTTACTCAAAATGTCAGAGAAACTAGAGATATAATGAAAAGGAAACAATTCAAAAGCTTCTAAACTGCAATACTTGATCAGCCTCCATTCTTCTAAAAGCTTGAAAGATGATGAAATTCTATGTAAGAAATCTACTATGATTAAATTCAGTTCGTACTTCAATCTCTACTAGTAATAATACAGGCAGGCCATTGGAAATTAATACAAAGTTGAAAGCATCCACTAGTTTAGAAGTATCTACAAATAGAAGAGGAAGATAGAAGGCATAAGTTTGCAAAGCCAAAGGATGAGAATATTAAAGGTAAGGAAATGAAGCTCATTTCCAAAACCCACTAATGTGGAGTACAACACCCAACACTCCCCAACACAAGGAGATGCACTTGGTTTTGATTTGGTGTCAAAAGTAGGTCTATGCAATCACATATGTTAAGCTCACAAATGACAGCGATAAGCAAATAACAGCGAAACTATTGAATTAGTTTTGCTCTTTCTCATGTATTCATTTTAGAAAGAATGTGATAGGTACATAACCCATACCTGTCTTTGCTTCCTTGTGTTTCCAATCTAACTGCCTTAGTGTCAGCATCTGCTTTCTCAAACATAGCTTCCATCTCTTTCTGGTAACATAACATTTCTAGTTAAACAAGAAACCACAGAGCAATTTATGCTAGTAAATTAGCAGCTAAAATGTATGATCATGAGCATTTAATCCATCTCTCTTTTTGGAGGAAAATCTCTATTATTTTATTTACATACTGATACAGTAGATGCAAGTATTTGTATTGCCTAAATTATTTAGAATTTGTATACCCATACTGAACAGGCCAATTCAATTGGCTAAATCTGGACCAAAGGTCAAGCATTTCAGGTTTTATTAGTGCTGAGTACCTATAAACAAGATTTTGGGACGGTTAAAATAGATAAACCTGGAGCTCAGAGGGGCTCTAGGGGCAAGTCGAGTTTTTAGAACAATGGTTTCAGGTGTAAGAAAAGAAACAACCAACCAATTCTAGCTGGCAATAACTAAGTCATAAAATGGCCATCCCACTGGACTTGCTCACAGATATAACAGGTGAAAATGCAAAATTGAAATAAACTCTTAAATTTAATTAGAAAATTGGGGGATAGTTTTTGATGCATAATGTGAAAAATGAAAGACTATAAGACAGGTTGTCAAGGGGAAAAATGAGTTTTGTTAGTAGATTGTTGTTGATGTATTAATTTCAAGTTTTCCATTGCCAGTACTACAACTTTGACAGGAATATAAATCAAGGTAATGTCTCACCACCAATTTCTCAGCCTCCTCATGCTTTCCTTTCATACGAAGCTGTAAAACCTTTGCTGCCAGTTGGTTTGCACTCAGCACTGGTGTCTGTGGCTGTAAGGATTTTTCTTCATAAACTTCTTCTTTCAAAGACTGCAATCTCTTCTCCACTTGATCATTTTCCCTTGGACTTGGATCGGCGGAATATGTAGAAACATCAGCAGATTTATTTTGATGCTGAGAAATTCTCTCCATAAAGCTTCCATCATTTGCAAATTTATTTAAGTCGGATATGGCTGACGATATTAAAGATTTGTCCTCCGCTGACATATTAGAACTTCTACGTTTTTTCCAGGACAAATTATCATGTTTAGGCCTTCTCATTTCAGAATTTCGTGAAGAAATATCATTATATTCTCCATGTATCTGTTGAATGCTTCTTGTAGTTCTATCAGATAGAACTGATTCAGGAAATTGACTTGGGCCTTTCCTTCGGTCTCTTATAGCATGCAAATGAGCATGAGAAGGGGCAGCCCTCGAAGCTGCCACGGAGGCGGTCAATTGGCCCAATGAACCCCATCGTTCTTCAACAACCTAGATGAAAAGGCAAAAACCTTGACTTCCCAGATGTACACATTGATCATGAAAGAAGTATATATACCTACCTTATCGAGCTTTCGTCCTTCACGTGCTGCCTGCTCTTTTGCACGCTTTAAGGCTTTCAGCCTCCAGCTTGCTCCCCCATCGCCCACAGCTGAAGAAGAGGGTTTGCCACTAATATCTGAAATCATTGAATCATCTGGATACCCACTGCCATTTTCTTTCAGATAGGGATTCAATTCCCTTGGATGTGTTCTCTGCTCCTGTAAGTCCAGAGCCATGAAAGATTAACTTATCCATAATCATGTAAAGATAGTGCCAAACAAGATATGAGATTTATTAAATTTATTATGATTGACACAATTAATATTTATATTATGTTAATTATTGTATCGATAATATGCTAATAATAGTAATTTCATAATGATGATATATAATTAAAGTTTAAGCTAGCTGAGTTAATATAAGAATAATTCTAAAACTCTTGCAAAGGGAAGCGCATTATACTAGTTCCTGAAATCACCTCAACAGCTTCATGCTCTTCAGTTGCTTCCTTCTCATGTGCATGAATATTCTCTATCATCTTATCTGTGGGTCTCAGCATCCAATCCAACCCTAATTCCTTCCTTACAATCTCTTCATTGTTCTGACGAAATAGGTCTCTATCGCTATCATTGTTAGAAACATCCTCTGCTGAGAAACAATAAAGCAATAAAAAAAATCAATTAAGTCCATAACTCTATTTCCTAACAGCTATATATACCCAATTTTTAAAAATAAAATAATAAATAATTTTAAGAAAAAAAAAAAGACAAAGAAGTTCTAGAAATGATTACCAGATCTTTTTTCCTTTCGCTTTTTTTTCACTTCTCTACTTCTCTTTCTTTGTTTTCGCTTTATCTTGCCTTTTCTCTCATTATCTTCAGACGATGATGAATAATCATCCGATGATTCTTGTCTTCTCTTCCTTGTGTCTATCCTCTTGATCTTTTTGTCTCCAGATTCATCTGAGTCTGACTGAGATTTTTCCTATTGGAAGATAGATACTTCAAATAAACACATATTCAAGAAGAATAGAGAAGATGAGAATAAGGCAAGAAAGTTACTGAAAGGAGCTTTTCTTTAGGAATGAATTTGATTCCAGAGAACATTGTCTTGAGCTCTTGTTGTGCTGTGGATGAACCAATCACGAATCAGAAAACTATGCAAGGTTTAAACTGTAATCAATTAAGGAGCAAAGGCAAGCTCCTTGACAATCTAGTCTATGACCAAAAAACAAACAATCTTATCAGTTTAACATCAAGTTAAAGTCCAAATTTCTACAAAAATAATGCTAAACTATAAATAAAATGTTGGGAAAAAGAAAAGCCAACGTATCTAGTCATCTACATAACACGGGTCATGCGTTCAATAATGAAAAGAGGAGAGAGGAGAAGCAGGATGCGGCAGCAGCGACAATCAGGAGAGGGGGAGAAAATGAAAAATCAAGAGAGAAGGAAGGATAGGGGAGGAGGAATACCGAAAAATTGGCAGCAACCAGGAGGTAGGCATGTGAGGCAGCAGCAAGCTGCTCTTGTTGCCGGGAGAGGAGAATCGGGAAGGGATTTGAGGAAAATGAGACGCACTCGGTCCTAACCTAAACTTAATAAACTCATCAAAATAAATGAAAATCAAGCTCAATTTAAACCGACTTAATTCTAATAAAACTTTACTTAATTTTAAATCAAATTTCGCTATATTTTTTAAAGTTGAAAATATTAATTTAATTTAAATAAACTTTCGTTCAATCATTAAAAAAATAATATTTTATAAGTAGAAAATTAAAAAAAAATGCTTTTAATTATTCCATTGCTCATCATCACCCCGATTTTCTTTGGTGAATTTCAAATTAAGATGAAGTGAAGCTCTACATATCACCATATAGCCAAAAAAAAAAAAAACATTCTAAATCAAATAGACATAAAAAAGAATGTTACTGGATTGTGAAGGTTTGAAAAGTACCATATTCCAAGTGCATCGTTTGGTAGAATAGTTAAAAATTGGTTAGCAATCTAACATCACAGAATTCTCATGTGATTGTCATCGCCAAAGAGAAATGGATAAATTCAGCATCAGAGAATCAAATAGAAGAGAGAGAAACTATGAATCATGAAGATTCTAGTGTATGTATACATTCAGCATCAGAGAAACAAATCAAATATGCTAACAATGGCAAAACTTCTATCACTAAAATGATATCCATGAACAATGGAAAGTAGAATAGATGCATTATATCTTTGCAAATAAGCAATAAATCTAGGATAACGAATGC
This sequence comes from Zingiber officinale, assembly GCF_018446385.1. NCBI lineage: Eukaryota > Viridiplantae > Streptophyta > Magnoliopsida > Zingiberales > Zingiberaceae > Zingiber > Zingiber officinale. Next base: position 128,428,901 of record NC_055987.1, read on the forward strand.
AATTCTTAACTTTCTATCCTATGCCCATTAAAAATTTAGATGCTCAGTGCCTCATTTTCTACAAGTTGTAGGCATGATCAAGAGGGGTGTCATTATTTGGCACGAAATGTCAGTAACATTATTTTGGAAAATAATTTCTCCTTGATGTTTCCGCAGAGTGGCTAGGGGATGGTTAAACAATTTAGAATTTTTCCCAAAGGAGAATAAGGATGATTCAGAAAGGGAGACTTAAAATGCAAAAATAGGGAGGGGTCTTACGGAGAGGGACGGTGTGGCGGCGACTGGTCGGCGTTGGCGGATCCCGACGGACGGCGGCAGATCCCTTGAAGGACGGTGTCGAGAGGAAACCCTAATTTGCCGGCTGCTACAGATCTGAACGGTGAGGAATGGGAACGGCAAGAGAGGAACGCCGAGGAACGGTGAGACGAGTGAGGATCGGAGAGTGAGGACGCGTCGCGGCGAAAGAGGAACGACGTCGCAACCTAGCTTCGCCTCAGAGAACGAGAAAGGAATGCCTCAAGTTAGGTTTTAGAAAATAACAGGATAAAACAATTGACGAGAATTGTTAGTTAAAAAAACAGTCGCGCTCAGACGCAGAAGTCGCGTGCGCAAGAAGGTTTTTTTTTTTTTGTTAAGTCCGACTATGTCAATAAAATTTAATTTTAATATTTATGAATTAAATTATAATATTAAGTAAAAAATAATTTTAAATGAAAAAATTATTTTAGATTAGCACGGAATATAATATAGAGATGTTATCGTAAGGATCTTATAAAGAAATTTTTTTTATATTTAATAATATAATTCAATTCTAAAAATAAAATTTCATTTGGATTACAATAAAATTTCTTATAATTAGACTCATTTTAACTTTTATAAATTAAAATAATACTCCAGAGTCCAAATACATGTTTTTTTTATTATTTTTTAAAAATTAACACCGATATTTGATGATATTAGTGTTTAAGTTATAATTTAATTTTTAAAAACCAACAATATAACGGTGTTGGTGTATTAAACTATGGTACTACGACGATGATTTTGATGTTTAAAAATCAATATTAATAAAGAATAAAAACAAAATATACGAGAGGAAATATATTTACATGACTAGAAAAGAGAAAAAGAAAATAAAGGAAATGAAGCAAAAGGTAATTTCGTTTAGAGCTGTAAATAAATTAAACACTTTTAAATAAGTTTGGTGTTCGATTTGATAAAATATTCTTCATGTTCATTCAATATAGACAAGAATAATTAAACAAACAAATTTGAACAGCTTGTTTGAACACATATGTATTCAGCTCATTAATGTTCATGAATAATATTAGTGAATCATATTTATTAATAAAAATATTTTCAATATACTACATAAATATAAGAATAAAATAAATAAATTTAAATTATCAAGCTTAATAACCAATCAAACAATTAAACAAACTTAAAATGAGAGCTCGATAATATTTAAACGAACTAAACTCGAATTAAGTTCAAGTCAAATTTCACACAAACTGAAACTTATAAAAAATAAACCAAACTAAGTTTGAACAATCATTTTAAAGGCTTGGTTCATTTTAAGTTCAGTTTGATTCGGCTCGATTATCTTACCAAATAAGTTTGAGTATCCCAAAGTTCGGCTCGACTCAGTTCGTTTATAACCCTAATTTTGTTCACTCCTAACATATTTCATAGTTAGTTTTATAATAAAATGAAAGAAAATAAATTATAATACTGAATAGCCTCTTAAGTGGGGGTACTTTTAATCCTTAAGAGGATAGAAATAGGCTCTTATTGAATGAAATAACTATATTATTTAATTGCCAGCTTGTCTATGTTGGGGCAAAAGAGGAGAAAAACATATGTTACATTAGAGAGAGAGAATTAACTTTTGGTAGGGGAGGTAAAATATGAATTAAGTGTGCTGTTAGTGAAATATGAAATTTAATGGCGTCTTTCATGCATTCGGAAACTTTTTTGCGCCTTTGATAATGTGAATTATTTTTTTTTTTCAGGATGTGAATATTTTTTTAATTTTCTAGCATGAACACTAGACTTTTGTGTAGGCACGTGCGTAGGCGTTTGACATTTATGTTAATGTGTTTTTTTTTTTCACGTGGTCGGTGTCATGTTGACGGCATCAGATGTAAAATTATCTAAATAAATTACAATGACCAAAAATATAAAGACAGTAAAAATCTATAATGGTCTTCTTTAAAAAATTATTACGGGTAAAAATTAAACAGACTGTTTTTTTCCGAACCATCGCCAGACTCTGTTTTGACGATATGTTTACTCGCCTGCTCTTCGTTACGTTCTTGTTAACTTAGTATTTAATTAAAGATACTAACTCTTTGCTAATTAACTCCATTTAGTAAAATCTTAAATTAAATTACATTAATATTTTTTCTTTTCACATTTAAAATAATTTTAAAACTTATTAATAATAACAACTTTTTATTATTCTTAAATTATAGATACATAATCTAATTTTTACTATTTACATCGCTTCTTCTCATCTTCTCAATGATCATCAGTTTTTCATCATTCTCGATCTCCTCCCCGATCCCACAAATGTTTACTATAGTTTTCTCCTTCTTATCTTTTTTATATCATAATACATCAATCCATTTGTTTCTGTTAGACAAAACAATCTGTTGTCAGAGATTTTTAGGACTTAGCTGAATTATGTTATATCATAATTCTCTCATGCTGTTAGCAGGGGCTAGTTTCTGTCAAGTGATTAAGGCAGTCTGCACAGTGTTGATAAAACGGGTTGATCGATCGAGCAGCACGAGCGGACGCAACAGATCAGAAAGGCCGATCGGGCAGAAAGACTGACCGGGCAGTAAGACCGATCGGGCGGGCAGACATACCTGGTGTGAGGTAGGTCGGGCGATCTGGTGTCGGGCAGACAAACAGGCAGGTCGGGGCGGACAGACAAGTTTGGCGAAAGGCATATCGGGCGGACAGACAGGTCTGGTGAAAGGCAGACCGGGCAAGTAGACAAGTCTGGCGAGAGGCAGATAGGCCTGGCGAAAGGTAGACCGGGCGAGCAAACAGGTCTAGCGAGAGGCAGACCGACCTGGCGAAAAGCAGACCGCGCGAGCAGACAGGTCTGGCATGAGGCAGACCGGGCGAGCAGACAGGTCTAGCGAGAGGCAGACCGAACAAGCTAACCGAGGCCTGCGAATGAAGCAGTTTCTTTGAAACAAATTCGCCTCACCTCCGACAGAGCTTCGAGATTTACTCGGGTGGTCTGTTTCCCAAGATACAACGGTTGACCATGATTCCACCAAGCACTAATGGTCATGGCAAACTGAGTGGCACCCGAATGCTATCACGAGCACTCAGTCGAGCAGGAGTTGCACGACAGAGGATGAGGGAATGAAGGCAGAGAGCTCCTGCGTGTGTTGTTGTGTGTCCTCTGCCTGTGATCGCAACCTCCTTATATAAGACCTCATATCAACGACAGGGTTAATAATTGATTAATGAATATTACTTGCCGAGCAATGAAACGTCCACCGTTTCACTCATTATCGCTCGATCGTTTTGATTCTAATCTCGACTTTAATGCATCAGTTACACGCAGGAGCCAAATTTTGCCCCGACTGGTCTGGCATTCGGCACGCAGGTCGTGTTGGTTACTACTCGGAATATTGTCCTAGTTCCCCTGTACAAAAATTTGTACAAGCATAGAACTATCCTAGCTACCCATATGCTCTACTGAAGTTAAATTTTGATTGCAAACGATGTTTAACATTATTAATCCAAATTGTCCTTTAGAAGTTAAATTTGGATTGGAAACGATACTTAACATTTTTACTCCAAGTTTAACCGATGTGATCTTCCTAAGTTAAACCATATTACAGAAGTTATCAAATATCTATTTCAAAGATCGGCTTCCAAGTTAAACATGGTGAGGCACTAAGCCTTCTTGGGTATGGGATCATCCACCACTTCCTAGACAAAGTCTTTCAAATAAATTGGATATTTAACTTCTTACAGTAAACTAGGTTTAACTATAGAGACCTCAATAGAAACACAATATCGAAACATGAAATTGAACAATAAAATCGATAACAAAACGATAAACTAAAACCGATAGCCTCTTGTGTTTGGTTTTTCAAGATCTATACAAAGAACATGAACTAGTTATGATGCGAAAACAAATAACTAGTTACACCTTTCTTTGTAGCTAAAGACCTCTTGATCTTCTGTGTATTCCTTTCCTCCTCTTAGACATTGTGTGGGCAATGATCTACCAAGATGAAATTCACTCGAACCACTTCTTCTCCTCCAAGACTCTCAAGCCACTAAGGGATGCCAAAATAGAAAATTACCTTCTCTTCTTCTTCTCCTCCAAGCAATCCGAACACAAGCTTTCTTCCTCTCTTTGTTCCGCCAACCTTAGCAAAGTAAGAATGAAATTGCCTCCAGCCAAAGGTGAGGAAGAGAGGTCCCTTGTATGTCCTCGGATCTAGATGAAGATGAACCTCTCTTGTGCCGCCAACCCTTGATGGATGAGGGGATAAGAGGGCCGGCCACAAGTAAAGATAAGAAGAAAGGGAGCCGGCCACACCAAGGAAAAGAGATGAGGGAATAGGGTTGCCCCTCTACCATGAGGCACCCTCTATCCCTCTTTTATAATCCTTGATCATGTCAAAAAAGGAAAGTTTTAAACATAATTAAAACTTCCTTATTTGTGGCCTCCCATTTTAAAAAGGAAATTTTAATAATAATTAAAATATCTCTTGGAAAAAAAAAAGAAAGTTTTAAAATTAATCTCTCTCTTTTAAAATATGTAGACAACTACAAAAAAGGAAAGATTAATTAAAACTTCTCTTTTTAAAATCATGGTTACAAAAAGAGAGTTTTATTCAAAATTAAAATCTGTCTTTTAAACATTATAGATAACTACAAATAAGGACAGATTTTAATAAAATTAAAATATCTTTTTAATCTTTCGTAGATACCTATGAAAGGAAAGATTTTAAAATTTTAAAACTCTCTTTTAAAACCATGAGGATAGTAAAATCTTTCTTTTAACTATTGTAGATAACTACAAAAAAGGAAAGATTTTAACAAAATAAAATCTCTCTTTTAACCATTATAAATAACTACAAATAAGGAAATATCTTAACAAAATTTTATTTTAAACAAAACTTCCTTTTTCCTTTACCTATGGTCGGCCCCATGCTTGGTCACCAAGCATGGCTTGGTCGACCACTACATGAGCTCCAAAATAATGCTTGGTTAGCCCCCTTGCTCCAAGCAAGGATGTGCCCGGCCCATTACTTGGGATAAGAAGTGGACTTTGTGAATACAAGGCATTATAGAGGCTACAACAGGGACCAGGAGGAGAAATTGGTTTTGGTCTCTCGATGAGCTTGAGCTTCCTGTGTTCGCCCCGAACACCCAACTCAAGTTTATCAATAATAACTCATTCCACTAAAGAGTTATTATTGAACTACCGCATCAATCCCAAATTACATTATGAGCTCATTCTTATTATGAGTGCATTAATCTCCCTATGTTTAAGATATCAAATATTCATTAAGAGTTACTGACAACTCACTTAATTAATATCTAGCTCCAAGAGTAGTACCACTCAACTTTATTATCATGTCGGACTAAGTCCACTTGCAGAGTTTACATGACAATCCTTATGAGCTCCTCAAGGGGACATTATCAACTTAGATTACTAGGACACAGTTTTCTTCAATAATCAACAACACACCATATAAATAATATTATTTCCCAACTTATCGGGCCTATTGATTTATCGAACTAAATCTCACCTTTTGATAAATTAAAGAAATAAATACTAAGTAAATGTGCTTGTTATTATATTGGGATTAAGAGCATACACTTCCATAATAATAGTGACCTTGTTTTTTTATTAAGTCAGTATAAAAAGAATTATCTCAAATGGTCCTGCTCAATACACACTTAGTATACTAGTGTAATTTTATAGTTAAAATAAACTAATACCAAATTATACTACAACCACTGCAATGGTTTGTCCCATTCCATCTTGGTTGTGAGCTATTATTTATAATTTATAAGGAGTTAATAACATGATCTTCTGTGCGACACCTCACATCATATTATCTACAATATAAATTAAATGGACAACTGCATAAATGCAGATATTTGATCACTCTTATTTTAAACTAAGTGTTTATACAAAAAGCTAGAATTTTAGTATACATTCTAACAGGTCGTACCCGCACACGAGTCAACATGCACTACAAGAAAACAGGGCTTCAGAGACGAAAAATTTCGTCTCTGATAGTCAGTTTTCCGTCTCTAAAGAATATTTGAGACAGAATATTCCGTTTCAAATATCCGTTAGTGAAACCCCCGTGGCTAAATTTGAGACGGAAATATTCCGTCTCAAAATTCAGAAACAAATTAAAAAATTGTTTGTGAATCTGTTTTTATTTGACCAAATGGAATTAATTGGAAATATATATTCTGTTTCTAATTCTGTTTTAAATCCGTCATTAGTCTGTCTCAAATTACATAAAAAATATAATTTTAATTTGTTTATAAATTCATTTATAATTCAGTTTATAAATTCTGTCTCGAATTTTGTTTTAAACTCATCGTTAATTTGTCTCAAATAACATATTAAATATGATTTTAATCTGTTTATAAATCTGTTTATAATTTTATTTATAAATCTATATATAGCTTCATTTTTAAATTTATCATTAAATTTATATTATTATTTATATTTATCATATACATGATACTTTTAACAGGCACACATTTCAAATAAATTTAAAATTTTTAAAACAATTAATTTCTAATGCAAAAGTATCATAAAATTAATATTGAAATAAGTAAATATTCGCATCATCTAAATACATTTAACCATTAATCAAAGATAACATCAATATTTAATCTTTATTTCGCTTATCACGGCACTCACGGGGACCAGATCCTCCTGGATATAAATGATTTGTATATCCCGCCTCTTGAATCATTTTACGAACCATCTCTTTTAGATTTTCTTCTCTTTGCCTACCTTCCTCGATAAGTTGTTCTTCCCTCTGTCTATTTTCTTTGATGACGAGTTCCAATTTATTTTTGCTTTCAGTAATTTCTTCCTCCATCCTCTTGCTAATAGCACGCATGTCTTCAATTTCTTGAGATAATTCCTTGTTCTTCTCATGAGAGCATATTTCATTGGAACTTCCATTATATGATCTTCTAAAATGTTGATTGCGTCCAAATCCGTACACCCTCCCCTTACATGGGTCACCCACCACATCACACCATGATTTGAGATTGAATGAAGGTTGAGTAGACTGATCATCAACATTTTGTCTCTCTTTATATTGTTCCTGTCCATATTACAAGAGCTTATATTAGTTTAAAAAAAAATAAAAACCAACAAGTAAGAATTAATATAAGCTAATAGAAAATTAATGAATAATTAATTATGTTGACTTTACACTAACTCGAGCCGATTTGTTATCCACAAACTCTCCAGTACCTTGCTTTCTTTTATGCATTCGTTCAAAAACCTCAAATTCATCCACATCTCGTCCCAAATCTTTTTTCTACAATCATACATAATACATGTCAATATAAAATAAAACAAATGAGATACATTGAATTTATATCTAAATGTCAAATATATAATATATTTATCGAATGTGTAAATTATTGGAATAAACATGTTAGAAAAGGAGGTTTACCATTCTCTCACGGTGTGCACCAAAAGAAATTGAACCCCCAGTATGTTTGGTAGTAGACCCATCCTTCGCTGTCATTTTATTCTTCCGTGCAATTTCACATTTGCTCTTGTGATCTTCTTTATTCCAATGAATTTTAACCAAGTCATTCCATATATTAGCTTCCATCCAATCAGGTCCTCTACCTATCATATCTAATATGTCTGGTTTCCTTCCTAAATCTTCTTGTGCAGATGATAATGCTGCTTTCTTTGCCAAATGAATGGATGCCCTGTATCTCTCACTTGAATTTTCATTCCATACCTTTTTCATTTCTCTGTCGGTAAAATTATCCCAATTATATCTCAACTGCATCAAAACAAATAAATAATCAATGATTATATATAATATCATATGTAAATAAATAATCAATGGCGGCTCTAATTAAAAAATGTATTACTTACCTTAAAATTTTCCCAAAGTAAATCTTTAATATCATTAGGCACCTTTTTCCACGTTGGTCATACTCCTTTAATCACTCCTTTGATATCATTTGTAATTTCACGAGGAACCTCATTTTCGACAAATCTAAAGATAACAAAATTAAGAATATTATAACAACAAAATTAATTTAATACAAAAGTATCAAAACTTAATAAATTTAAAAGGTCATATGACTTACTTATTCATAACCACATTTATTTTGGTTCGTCTATCAATATTGGTTGGAATTTGAGACCCTTGATTAGGTCCTCTTCGTCGAACTACTGATGAACTATCTTCTTCGCATCTTGCATCATTAATCACGTTATCATCTGAAATTTGTCTTCCCACCTCATCCTATGACAAATAAATAAGAAAATTTAGCTCAATATTTAACCATGGATATTAACCTTACCATTGTGATTTTCAAATAAATAATAAAATTTACATTTAAATCATTCTGATCAAGGTGCTAATGCAATATCGAGATAAAATTTTAGCTAATTGAGCAGCATTGAAGTAGCAATACAAGAGCATAAATTTTAACTAATTGAGCAACAATACAAGAGCTTAAATTTTAACTAATTAAACAACATTGAAGTAGCAATACAAGAGCATAAATTTTAACTAATTGAGCAGCAATACAAAAGCTTAAATTTTAGCCACGGTTTAATGAACATTGTAACTCAAGAGTTAACAAAAGGGTGACAGTTGACTCAAGAGCAGAAGCTTAATTGATTAACAAAAGAGTTAACTCAAGAGTTAACCACGATTTAAATTTTAGCAATACAAAAGCTTAATTGATTCAGTGCTGTCATGCTAGGCTGACAGTTGACTCAAGAGCAGAATCCTTGAGTGCAACTAGGGGGGACTGCTAGCCAATGGTGCCAATGGTGTCTAAGGAACATAGGATGTCACTACACAAAGGCCTGCTGCCAATGGTAGTCTAACACAAAAGAGAACAAAATTCCAGATTGACTGCTAGCCAAAATGTGAACTCAACATTTTTCTATTGATAGATTGCTCATCAAAATCTGGAAATAAGAGGTGGTGTTGTAGGAAACTGAAAATTTGCATCGAGGGCAACACCAAGATGCAATCAATGTTAACAATTGTTGGCCACAAGAAAAAGAGGTAGTGCAGTAAGGGATCCAAGTGCAGAAAACGTCATAGTTCCTAGCTAATCTTGATGACCAACATATGAAAGTTATGATGCTATTCTTGATGATGATGACCAACGTATGGGTCAGTGCCATGCTTAGGGTGAATTCTATTTAGCTGTAGATGGCCCTCTATAGTTCCTTCCACCACCAATGATAACCACATTCATTCACCTATTATCTTATGAAAGAGAACAAAATTCCAGATTGACTACTAGCCAAAATGTGAACTCAACATTTTTCTATTGATAGATTGCTCATCAAAATATGGAAATAAGAGGTGGTGTTGTAGGAAACTGAAAATTTGCATCGAGGGCAACACCAAGATGCAATCAACGTTAACAATTGTTGGCCACAAGAAAAAGAGGCAGTGCAGTAAGGGATCCAAGTGCAGAAAACGTCATAGTTCCTAGCTAATCTTGATGACCAACATATGAAAGTTATGATGCTATTCTTGATGATGATGACCAACGTATGGGTCAGTGCCATGCTTAGGGTGAATTCTATTTAGCTGTAGATGGCCCTCTATAGTTCCTTCCGCCACCAATGATAACCACATTCATTCACCTATTATCTTATGGGCGAGAGAAGAAAGAAATCAGACCCAATAATATAATTGTAATAAAAATGCCTCACATACATACATCATAGAGGTGTAATATAATTGTTAATAAAACCAATCCAGAAAGAGACAAGAAATTGTTTAATTATGCCAATAGAAATTATCATATAATATGCATGCTAATAAATACAATATCGAGATAAAATTAGCATACCTGTATTTCATTTGGTATGTTATCAAGTCCATGCGTTGTATCATGTTGCCTACATGCATCATCATTAAAGTAAATATTATGTAACTAATCAATAGTGTGATCAAATTGTACTCCATTCATAAGAATTAAATATACATACTCATCTTGTATCGTCAGAGATTGCCATTTTCGTCGCCCTCTCCCCCTTGATTTTTTTTTTGTTAGAACCAATATCCTTTCCTCTACTTGACATCTTGCAGCATTGTTAAAATATAATCAATATATTTAATTAAAAAATTGTATGCTGTAGAGAATTTGCCACATTACATTAAAAAAATAAATGTCATGATATGGAGAACCTTATACCTATTTAAGTTTCAAAACCATTTCGGAGAACAACTTGTCAACTTGGTACAATCTTAACTAACTTAAAATAACTAGATATATACTCAAGGAATGCAATGTAGGAACAACATTTATTATCCAAAAGCTACAATATTACTCTGAGTACACTTTGCTCCAAAGGAAAAGAAATAGCACAATAAACTACATTAATTCACTATCACTATTATTAGAGTCACAATCTGTTTCATCTTGTGTTTCTTCATCTTCATCAAAATCTTCAAGTTCTTCCTCTAGCTCATCACTATCTACAATAACTTGCTTGCCATTCATAACACGTCGAAGCTCCTCAATTTCCATTTCATTTAATTCCTCTTTATCAACATTAAGAATAATGTTAACATCATCAATATCTATATCTGTGAGAACATTATTTGGAGTGGATATCTCCTCCTCTTGATAAGCAACTTCAACAATTGGTGAAACATTTTCATCTTGTTTTTCAAGGAATGGTATGTCAAATTTTCCTCTAGCTTTCACTTTGCATGCCGTGACCCAATCATTCATCTCTTGTTTGATGGTAGGAGATCTGGTATAGTACACTTGTTGGGCTTGAGCAGCTAATATGAAAGGGTCATTTGTGTTTAACTTTGATTTATGATTAATTTCTACAAGACCCAACCTATGCACTTTCATCCCTTTATCTGATGTATCATACCAATGACACTTAAACAATACAATAACATCCTTGAGACCGTAATAGTTCAATTCCAAAATTTCTTCCAACACCCCATAGTAGTCCACTTCATACTCATTGATGGTGCTCCCTAAGACACAAACACCATAATTTGATGTTGCTTTGAAACGCCCATGTTCCATGATCTCGAATTTAAATCCATTGACAAAGTATCCTTTGTGACTTGAAACTCGTCGATTTGGACCATGTGCCAGCTTCTTTATGTCATCATCAACCTCAAAAGGATGTTCTTGAATCTAACATTAAAATAAAATTAAAATTAGATGGATTAAAAATATTGTGATGAACTATTAGAAATTGATGTATAAATTAAGATTATAATTTATATACTTACATAAGTGAGTAACCATTGAGGAAATTCTTGATCACATAATATTTGAAGTTCCTTGTCATTGATCCCTGGATATTGTTGTTTCTGTACTTCAAAAAATTTCCTACATTTATAAAGTGATTATTTATGATTTTTATTTTTCAATTGCCAAAATAATGAAAATATAATGTATGATTAAAGAAATTACGTCACAAATGGAATGATCTGGTCACAATTCATCAAGATGTATCTATGGGCAGCTTTTAACTCATCATCTTTAAGATATCTAACTGAAATTCGAGAGCCAAGTGCTCGTCCTGGGTGAGTGAAAATTGGCAGCCCGCTAGAAGAATCTACTGCTCCTCCATCGTCATTTCGTGGAATTCGATTTAGTCGTGATTGTATGTGTGGTTCAAAGTACGATGAACAAAATGTTGAAACTTCCTCAATCATATAAGCTTCAACAATAGAAGCTTCAACTCAAGCTCTATTACCCACTTTTTTCTTCAAATGGTACAAAAACCTGAATAAATTTTACATTTTTATTAAATATATATAACTAGCATCAACATGAATTAGTAAATTGATTTAATATAATACCTCTCAAAAGGATACATCCATCTATAGTGTATAGGTCCACCAACTTTTGCTTCATATGCAAGATGAATTGTCATATGCTCCATGGAATCGAAGAAAGCCGGGGGAAAAATCCTTTCAAGCTTGCATATTATCTCAATAATATTTAGTCCAATTTTTTCCATGTGCTCTACTTCCAACACAGTTGCACATATATCTCGAAAAAAATTGCTTAATTCTGTTAATGCTTCCCATATTGATTTTGGAAGTAGATCACGAAATGCAATAGGCAATAATTTTTGCATAAATACATGACAATCATGGCTCTTCATTCCAATAAACTTGCATTCACTCTCATTTACACAACGGGATATGTTCGAAGAATATCCATCTGGGAATTTTAATGATTTAGTCCAAAGACATACTTCTTTCATTTGTAATTTGCTCAAAGTGTATGGTGCTTTTGGTTTGTAAACTTTACCATTTGCATGTTCAATCAAATGCAACTCAGGACGGCTACAAAGTTGCTCTAAGTCTTTTCTAGCTTTAGCATTATCCTTCGTCTTATCTTTGACATCCATGATAGTGTTGAAAACATTATCAAAGACATTTTTTTCAATATGCATCACATCTAAATTGTATCGAATAAGATTTGTTTGCCAATAAGGTAGCTCCCAAAATATACTTCTTTTAACCCAATTATGTGTTTTTCCAAATCCATCAATCGGTTGGGTGGCACTTGGTGGTTTCCCAAATGTTACATGTGGAAGTCTATTTACTCTTTGATAGATGTCTTCACCACTTAAACGAAGAGGTGGAGAATCTATTTCAACTTTACCCTTTCGAAATTTATAAGCTTGTCTTCTAAAAGGATGATCACGAGGTAAGAATTGACGATGACAATCAAACCAAGAAGCCTTTCTCCCACACTTAAGTTGGAATGATTTTGTATGTTCCATACAGTAAGGACATGGCAACCAACCGTGAGTACTCCAACCAGACAACATTGCATATGCAGGAAAATCACTAATTGTCCATAAAAGTGCAGCCTTCATTTGAAAGTTTTGTTTAGAACACACATCATAAGTCTTTACTCCAGTAGTCCATAATTCTCTTAACTCATCTATTAGAGGATGTAAGAAAACATCAATATTTTTTCCTGGACTCTTTGGTCCGGGAATAACCATGTTAAGGAACATGAAAGGCTTCTGCATGCACATCCATGGAGGGAGATTATAAATTGTAATAATAACAGGCCAACATGAATAAGGGGTACTTTGATGACCAAATGGGCTAAATCCATCTGTACATAATCCAAGTCGCACATTCCGTGGATCTGAGGCGAATGAAGAATAAGTGCGATCAAAATGTTTCCAAGCTTCACCATGAGATGGGTGTGTCATTTTTCCATCTATGCAATGATTTTTTTGCATGCCAAGTCATGTGCTCACAAGTATATATAGATGCATACAGTCTCTTAAGTCTAGGTATTAACGGCAAGTACCGCAAGACATGAAAAGGCACCTCTTTTCGCACTCTAGGCTTCCTCGGTTTGTATCTGGGATGAAAGCAAATGGGGCATTCTTTGTAGTTCTTGTATTCTTCATAATATAGAATACAATTATTCACACATGCATCAATTTTCTAAGATTGGAAAGTTGCTTCTTTGTTTTATATAAATTTGGCGGTAAATTATCATTTTCTGGTAACATGCTTTTTATTATTGACATTAGTCTATCATAGCATGCCTCTGGTAGATTATACTCAGACTTAAGATTTAACAACTGTGTCACTGCAGAGAGTTTAGTGTGATTTTTGCAACCATTCCATAATGGCTCATCTGCATCCTTTAACAAGTCAAAAAACTTTTGTGCTTCAGAATTCGGTGGTTGTTCATTACTGATTGTAATCCAATCAAAACTTTGATCTACGCCATCAATCACCATAGTTCTATAACGAGATCCTTCTTCATTATTATGAACTCTTTCACAATCATTAGTTTTCTTTAATGGTTCACCATGTGCATACCATTGCTCGTAGCCACGAGTGAATCCATGTTTGACAAGGTGATAACGCACATCATTTTTATTTAAAAATTTTCTATTACGACACTTGCTGCATGGGCATCTTATTTTGTTATCACTAACACATGTCGGATGTTCATAGGCAAACTCCAAGAATCCTTTGACCCCTTCAATAAACTCATGATGAAGATAACCTTTATCATCTTTTTGATGCCACATCCAATTACGATTTGTAGACATTTCCTACATTTAAAAAAAAAATACAAACATATTTCAAAAACAAAATAAGCTAGAGCTAATCATTCTCTAAAACCAGATATTATATTAAGACTAATTGGGTAGTAATTAAGCTAAACATGAACATAAAAAATCAAGTTTTGTTACAGCTTCAATTGGATGACAACTTGTATGCACATCAAGAAAACAACAATATTAAAGCATTGTTATAATAATATCTGGTTGAAAAAACAATGTTATTAATAAAACAATAAATAAAAAAAACATGACCAAGGCCACGGCAGGGGAAAGACAGCAGCCAAGATGAACAAGGCAACCAATGTGGTGGCTGCGGTAGTGGCAAGGTATCAACCAATTAGGTCTTGCAAGCGACTAGTGTCGTGTGCAACAGCCACCGCGCGATTAGGTCACACGAATGACCTCGATCGCATGAGTAGGACGCAACTGGTGTTGCGCGTTCTAGAACAGAGAAGAAGCTGGAAAATAAGCAAATGAGATACCTGAGCTTAAGCTTATTCGGTGGATCGTGGAAAGAATGCCGGAGACGAAGATCGCGTGCACCTTAAGCCGGAGGGTTGCGCGCCTTAGAGTCGTGCGTGATTTGGAGCCCGAGAAGAAGATCGTTTGCCCCTTAAGTCAGAGCCATGCCTCTCTTAAGCCGTGCTTGATTTGGGACCGGAGAAGTAGATCGCGTGCACGCCGGAGGAGAAATTGTGTGCGGTGCGGCCTAAGGAGAAATCGTCGTGTGCGCCGACGAAGAAGAAAACGCGCGAGTTCGGGATTTGGGAGAGAAACGCATAAATAGGGTTTTAGGCTTTCTTTATTACTTAAAATAAAATAAACTTATAATTACTTAATAATTTATTTCTCATATTATAAACAGATTTATTTCTGTTTATAACAACTTTAAACAAATTTACAAACAAAAATAAGTTTCGTATCAAATTTTGTTACTAATTCGTATTTATTTTCGTTTATAAAAATTAATTTATAAATTTTGTTTCTAATTTATTTTAAAATTCGTTTTAAAATTTTTTTTTCTATATTATTTTTTTTAAAGTTAAACGAAATAATAATTCCGTAGCAAATCCGTTTATAATTTATTAAAATTTAAAACGGTTTTTTGTTCCGTTTTAAAATTCTGTTTCTGATACCCTCTTTTCTTGTAGTGATGGTTCAGTGCAATTCGGGCCCTGAACACAGGAAGCTTAATTTCATCGGAAGACCAAAACCAATTTTTTTTTAAAGTATTTGAAAAAATTCTAAGAAAAAAAATTTAGAAGTTTTTCTAAGTTTAGAAAATTTTTCAAAAAGATGATTTTCTAAGTTTTCGCAAACATGAATATTTTTGTAAATATTTTCTAAAGCAAATTGAATAACCCTTTAAAGCGTTATTTTTTTTTTTTTGAATTAATGCTTTTTCGATTAGTCAATTAAACTTTTCATTTCAATACTTGACTTCCAGTTAGTGGCGAGGCACTAGGCCTTCTTGGTTATTGGAGCACCAACCACTTTCTAGTCAAAGCCTCGTAAAGAAACTATCTGTTTAATTTTCTCGCTGAAACTACTAAGTTTAATTTTGAATTCAAGTTAAACATGTTTTCGGAACCCAATAGAGGTTCCTACCTACAAGGTTAATCGAGTATTTCCTAGGTATATAGGCTTTTGTTATTTTTCTAATTTGACTTTGGTGAAACCTATAGTACCAGTTTAGTCCTCTATAATTTTTAAAAGCAGAAATATTTGAACAGGTAGACTTTTTCAAATTTTCTATTTCTTCTTTCAATTTTTCATTTTCAAGTTTCAATTTATCAAAATCCTCTATTAGACATTATTTTGCCAGAATTCTTTTGGTTTCTAAAATTTCATTTTTTAATTTGGTATTTTTATTTTCTAATTTATACATGGATTTTGCCATAGTCTTAATACCAAAGTAAAGCTGATCAGGAGGTAAGAGGCATACCTCACTTACCATATCAGACTTGAAGCCTGATCCTCCCCCTGCTTCGCTGCATTCATCTGAGGTCGCTCCCCCTTCATCGATGCTGGGTTTTGATGTACTTTGCCCTTCCTAGCTTACCATCAGTGTTATCCCGGCATATTCTTGAATCTCGGATTCAAATGATAAAGTGTCGTCCCAAGTGGCTTTTAGGTTCTTGTGTTTCTTGGGTGTCTTAACCTTGTCCTTCTTCAGTTCTGGGCAATCTTCTTTTAAGTGTCCTTCTTTTTGACACTGGTAGGAACGAACCCTTCTTCTATTTCTTTGATTTTTCTTATTCAGCATTTCTTTAAACTTATTAGCTCTAAAGAACTTTTTGAAATTTCTTACCATATACGCTTCCTGATCCTCTTCTGAGTCTGACTCGGGTTCATCCTTCTTGGTTGCGTTTAGTGCCATTATTTGACTTAATTCCTTAATTGTTTCCGCACACCTGGTTTCATGTAATTCAAGAGTAGAAAATAATTCTTTTAAGGTACTTACCTCCAGGTCCTTTGAAATGTAATAGGCGTTGATGATTGACGTCTATTCTGGAGTTCTAGGAAATGCATTGAGTGTGTAGCGTATGGTGTTCCGGTTTGTTACCGTTTAACCGAGGTTCTCGAGACCAATAATCAATTCCTTTACCTTTGTGTGAAGATCAGCTACCTTCTCACCTTTTTCTAGACGGATGCTCGTCAGTCTGTTCTGGAGGATGTCTCTTCTTGCGAGCTTCGCTTCGGACGTGCCTTCGTAGAGTTCTAGGAACTTCTCTCAGAGTTCTTTAGCCGATGAGTAGCTTCCGATGCGGTTGACTTCTTGAGGCGACAACACGCTCAGCAGGTGATATTTCGCACGGTTGTTCACTACGGAATCATTCTGCTCTTTTTTTGTCCATTGACTCTCTTCTTTTTCTTCTCCATTCTGATCCGTCTGAGCTACAAACCCATACTTTATAATTAATCGAATTTCAAAATCAGTTTTTAGGAATACCTCCATACAACGCTTCCAGTGTACGAAGTCCCCCTCGACTTTTGTTGGAACAATGCATGGTCCGACCATCTTGTTGCTTCGATCGGCGGTTAGTCCTCCTGAAGCGCCTTGCTCTGATACCACTTGTAGGTCCCTTCGGAGGCAGGCTAGAGGGGAGAGGTGAATTGCCCTGAAAAATAAATTACACATTTCTCGGATTTTCAACTTAATAATAAAACTTTTAACTTAAATAAAAGAGATTAATTAAAAAAAACTTCAGACACAGAGGGCTTACTTGGTTTGCAATCAGAGTATTGTTAATCTAAGGAAAGGATGAAACACTATTTGATGATCTCCTCTGGGCGGAGTAGCCCCTTATAGCATTGACAACACAAAAAGAGATAACCGAATTGAAAGCACTGGATTACAAGTTGATTGAAAAGACTATGCAGATTAGTGCTATATTTATAGCACTGATAGAGGCGCCCTGAAGGGTCCGTGCGCCTTAGGGGGATAAAATTTTATCCCCCAACGCTCAGATCGAGTCAAAGCTCGATCTGGTCAAAATCTTCGGTCCGGGCGCCCCGATACGTTCCGAGCGCCCTGGAGGGGTCCGAGCACCCCGGTCAGCTCCGGGCGCCTCGGACCCAAAAGTCAACTTTGGTTGACTTTTTTCGTCCGGTAGTTCTGCTTCGGTTCAGCTCGTCTCGGTCCGGGTCTTCAACTCCGGCTCCGCTAGCTTGGGTGATCTCGGCCATCCGGAATAGAGCTCACCCGAACCCAAGTTCCGGCCTTCTCTTCGAACAGTCTTCCTTCCCGGTTTCTCGTCCCTCGAACGTCGTGTACGTTCTTCTCGTCCACCGGTGTACTCTTCCGCGGTCACCTCGTCCCTCGGACACACCGAGCCCGTCGACTCTTTCCCCGTGCCGTCCTTCTCGCTAGCCGCGTCTTCCGCTCGACTTCCTGTGTTCCTAAGCTCCTGCAGACTTAGACACAAGGGTTAGACAAAACAGAATCTAACTTAACTTGTTTGATCACATCAAAACACCTTGGGGTTCCAACAACATTGACATGATAAAAAGTGTTTTTGCGAAGGATTCAAGTCATGCAAGCTCATAACAGTTTTGCATCAGTTCTTGAAGAGAAGTGTTACGATACTTTCAAAATTTTAAGAGGCTAATGAAAGTAATAAGAGTGAAGTGATGAAGGAATGTTGTTCAGAAGTCTTTAAAGCTTCTGATTGACCCGTCCGGCAACCTCCGAAACCACCGTTACGTCGAGCCGGAGAGAGTGGTGAGGAACACTTGACACTTGACTCAGTCTGTGTACTGATGAAGGGTATCAGCGTTATCGAACTTACCGAGATGGTCATCCGGGTCGGTTGACTCGTTATAGTCTCCGATCGCCAAGGGAGCGTAGTACTTCGGTAGCGAATCCTATAGAATAGCCTCGGAGAACTGTCGGTTGATCCGCTCGGGCGATGAATCAGCTCGGGGTGCTTTGCCCTTTCTTGTGTCCCAAACGGGAGCCTCATATGAAGAACCCCTATC
Organism: Zingiber officinale; assembly: GCF_018446385.1. Taxonomy (NCBI): domain Eukaryota; kingdom Viridiplantae; phylum Streptophyta; class Magnoliopsida; order Zingiberales; family Zingiberaceae; genus Zingiber; species Zingiber officinale. Next base: position 128,447,727 of record NC_055987.1, read on the forward strand.
CTGGTTGGCTTGAGCAATTTCTGAAGGCGTCCGAAATAACGCCCGATGAAACGGAATGGGCGTCAGCGGAACCTCTCCTGGAGTGTCGGTCGGCATCTTGTTCTATCCCCATATGGAGAGTTGCTTCGGCCAGTCCTCGTGCGCCGCTCGGACCCCCGAGGCCAACGTCGCTTGTTGCGTCAGCCGATCGACTAGTGTCTTTTGTTGTTGCTGCTCGACTATCTTTGCCGCTAGTACCTGGATGAGCGCATCGAGCTCCTCTGGAGTGAGCACCACAGTGTGGAGGCGTCCAGCTTTCTCCATCTTCTCAGCTCGGATCTAGGTGCGCTCCCACAGACGGCGCCAAATTTGATCCTGTCCGAGAGTGAGTCAACGAACGTTGGGGAGGTGATGCCCACGTGGACTGGGCGTCGGCTGAAGAAGACGTGGACCTCCAATGATCTAAGCCCAAAACCATAGAGTCGTTAGCGCCGAGCCAGGGAGGAGTTCCCCGGCGATGGACCTCCGACGCTCAAGTCAACTACCGGTGATGAGTAAACGAAGTAGAGAAGAAAGGAGCAGCACCGTGACTATAGCTACAGAGTAAAAAACATACCTCCGATGAAGCTTTAGGGCTTCTTATATAGAGCTTCTAGGAGGCGCACACACACTTCCCGAGGTGTGCATGCTTCCCAAAACATACTTGGAAAAGCCGTGTCAGAAAAGCATGTCTGACGTCATACCTTAACAGCCCGAGCATATCTCTGATGTGACAGTAGAAGCTTCTACCGTACGATTCTCTGTTTGACCACGTCGCCGATTATGCCGCCTGTCGATGACACTAATCCCTAGGAAGATATTGTCAACTGCTCCTTTTTTTTTGTTATTGGGCCGAGCGGGAGAGCCGCTCCGCTTGGCCGATGAGCTGCTGCCGGCTCCACCTCATCAGGCGAGGGAGTCCTGCCTGTCGGGTCGAGGCTGCGTCCATTGCCTAGCCGAGCGGGATGGTCGCTCGACCTTCGTCTCTCCCTGCTTTGAGCTTTATGAGCCTCGAAAGCTCGGTGCTTGACCGAGCTATTGGAAAGTCGAACCGGCTACTCTTCCTACTGATAGAGAAGGTAGTTCGCCTGATTGGATATCTGCCTAGGATATTAATCACTTTGACCTCCTGTCGAGTGGACCCCACCTAACCACCGGATCACACAATAATTTTCTCATAAAGGGGTTGAATTGATTGGGAAGATGCTCAATTGATTAAGCCTAAGAGTTGAAGGGTGCCAGATTGATTGACTAATTGATTGGGACAGACTCAATCGATTGGTAGATTAATTAGGTAGTGTTTCTTGTAAGAATAAAAATCTACTGAATTGATTGGGTAATCAATCAAGAAGTTGATAATTGATGTATTCGGCTTACTAATTATACACGTGAAAAAGAGTCATTTTACATGTTTGAACGGTTGGATCTAACGTGATGATAGATTGAGAGTAAAATTAATGGATCGAGAACCCTACATTGACACGATAAAAAATGTTTTTGCGAAGGATTCAAGACAAGCAAGCTCATACATCTACTCATCCCCTCTAACTCTCTACACGGAGACAGGACGTTCGGTTAAATTTTACATGTAATTAGATATTTTGAAATACTTTTTTATTTTCATTTTCCATCTCGTAGTAGTTTTATAGATAATTAAGGATTATTATTATTTTTTACTTACCAAATATATGCACGTAATTTGTAATAAAATACTTTTTTATTTCCATTTTCCACCCATCGCGTTTTTTAACTGCACCTGATCACATCTCTCCCTGATCCCCCCCTCTCTCTCTCTCTCTCTCTCTTCAGTCGCCGTCTTTCCGGAGCTCGTTAATGGTGGATCTCTAGATAAAACTTCCCCAGGTTTGGTCCTTTGGTTCTCTCGGTGACATCCTATCTGAATATTCTATCTCTGCGTCTTTGCGGGATTTGCTCTGATCTCATATGGCGTCTGTCTGACTTGGATTTTTCTCTGACGCCCTTTGTCTTTTGTTTTTTGTTTATCGCCATGCTCCGCATTCATAGCTTCTTTTCCCCACCTCTCTCTCTCTCTCATCAGTGGCGTCGTTGGAGCTCGCGGTTCGGTGAGTAAATGGTTTTGCATTGAACGTGGCCACCGCTGGTTTGAGTTTCGAGCCGAAACCCTGGTAGGGCGCTGCGCCTAGTGCTTTCGCCGCCGCCACGCCTTCGCTTCGGCTTCGCAACCACCTACACTCTTTCTTAATGGCTACGATGTCGGCTTCTACGTTCCTGTCGCATTCTCATGTCCTTCGCACGAGTCTCTAGTTCAGTTTGCTCAACGACAAGGGGAAAGATATGAGGGTTTTGTGTCTTGGTTCAATGGAACACTGTGCTGGAGGAAATGGGGGAAGGATCGCTGTGATGCGCAGTTAAATCTGTCTTCTTTTGCATTGTTTGAGTTTTTTTTTTTTTTTTTGTGGTTAATTTGTGGTTTTGCAAAAGCAAATTGCAGAGAATTTGAGGTTTTCATAGCGCGTTCGAGGATCTATCTATATCTTCGGCACGAAATGGCTGGGAAGAGAATGTTCTTGGCGGTGTTTGCTGTCTGGCTATCGACCTTCGTTGCCGGATCCAATGCCGGAAGTCTGGTGGAGGACAGACAGGCGTTGCTCGATTTCGTCGCTTCCATCCCCAACAGCGGCGGCCTCAATTGGAGCCTGGCCATCTCCGTCTGCGGAGGCTGGAAAGGCGTCACCTGCAACCCTGACAAATCCCGCATCGTCGCCGTTCGCCTTCTGGGGATCGGCTTCAGCGGCCCGGTCCCGCCTAACACTCTCAGCCGCCTCTCCGACCTCCGGATCCTGAGCCTCCAGTTCAACAACATCTCCGGAAGCTTTCCGGTGGACTTCGCCAACCTGACCGCCCTCACCGAGCTCCACCTCCAATTCAACAACTTCTTCGGCCCTCTGCCGTCAGATTTCTCGCCGTGGGAGAATCTGACCGCGCTGGATCTCTCCTTCAATGGCTTCAACGGGAGCATCCCTGCTACCATCTCCAATCTCACTCATCTTGCTGTTCTCAACCTCTCTAACAACTCCTTCTCTGGTCAAATTCCAGATCTGGGGCTCCCAAACCTCCTCTTTCTCAATCTCTCCAGTAATCATCTTAATGGTACAATTCCCAAATCCCTCCGAAGATTTCCAAATTCTTCTTTTTTTGACAACAACTTGTCTCCTACATACACTTTAGCTCCATCATCACCACCACCACTGCCTCCTGCTCCTTCTCCTTCTCCTTCTTCTTCTCCAAGCTCAATATCAATGAGGAAGTCGAATGAATCTTTAATTCTTGGAATTGCAGTTGGGGGATGTACTTTACTGTCTATTGTACTTGCGCTGCTACTCTATCTGTTCTGCTCAAGGAGGACAGACAAGAACTCAGTGTTGTCAGGGAAACGGTCCATGGAGGATCGATCACCGGAGAAGGCAGTGTGCCGAAATCAGGAAGTGAATAACCGTCTGGTGTTCTTCGAGGGTTGTGCATTTGCCTTCGATTTGGAGGATCTACTGAGGGCTTCTGCTGAGGTTTTGGGGAAAGGAACACATGGGACTGCATACAAAGCAATGCTAGAAGACGCGACAATGGTGGTGGTGAAACGTTTGAAGGAAGTTGGAGTTGGAAAGAAAGAGTTTGAACAACAGATGGAGATGGTAGGGAGGATACGACACGAGAATATAGTGGATCTACGAGCGTATTACTACTCCAAAGATGAGAAGCTCATGGTGTATGACTACTTCACTGAAGGCAGTGTTTCTGCCTTGTTACATGGTATAGTATACTCTTCACTGCTTTTACTCTATGAAGTTGATACAAAGTATCCCTTTTAAGATCTAACAGTGAATTGCAAACTTTTGTGCTTACTTGATTGTATCAAGGCCATAAATCGTTAGTTTTTGGTTGAAAAAAACTCAACTATCAATTTTATTCTCCTGTTCTCAAAATGGAAAATTTGTAGTCTATAGTCACTCACTCAATCTAATAGAATTGTTTACTTTTGAATTATATATCCTGTGACTTTATTGCCAATGTTGGTAATGTTAGGCAATACTTCAAAGATGCAACTATACAATGCAGAATTGCAGATTCTTCTCTTGGAATGTGAAGTAATTCTAGTAGATAGATTAGTGAACTCTTATTCTCATTATTTTTTGTTGAACCTTTGTACCATTCAGAACATTATCCAGTTTCAAGTATGCCTTATCGCTAAGTACATTTTTTTACAGCGAATAGAGGACAGAACAGAATCCCTCTACATTGGGAAACCAGGCTTAACATTGCACTAGGTGCAGCAAGAGGAATTGCTCACATTCACCTTGAAAATAATGGGAAACTTGTTCATGGAAACATCAAATCATCCAATGTTTTCCTGAACGGCCAGCGGTATGGTTGTGTCTCCGACTTGGGACTGTCGTCCCTCATTAACTCCATGGTCCAACCTGTGCCTCGCTCAGCTGGCTACTGCGCACCAGAGGTGGTTGATACAAGGAAAGCAATGCAAGCATCTGATGTCTACAGCTTTGGTGTTCTCATGCTCGAGTTGCTCACGGGGAAATCTCCCGTTCATGTAGTGGGTGGTGGTGACGAGGTGGTTCATCTAGTCCGCTGGGTTCAGTCTGTTCTTCGCGAGGAATGGACTGCAGAGGTGTTCGACGTGGAGCTTATGAGGTATCCTAATATCGAAGAGGAGATGGTGGAGACACTTCAAATTGCAATGAACTGCGTTGCAAGAGTTCCTGAGAGGAGACCCAAAATGGCAGAAGTGGTCAGGATGATTGAAGAAATCAGAAGGTTTGACAACGGGAACCGACCTTCATCCGAAGCTGGATCAGTGAGCACAGCACCGACATCGATACTTCATACCGAAGCATAATGAAGTCCACAATAAGGCCATGTTTTTTTTTCTGTTAGATTCTTGCGCTATGTTGAAAATGGTTTATTTTAGTGAGGAATCTCTACAATCTAGAGGAGAAAAGTAACTTTGATCTGTTGACTGTGTCATCTATTGGTTGCCATAAGTGCAAGCATTAAAATGTTGCTGATTTTAGAAGTGTTAAGATCTGAAACATTTTTATCTGTAGAATCATGTTAGATGATAAAAGAACTTTGTTTCTTTATGATTGGTTTAGTGGATGCTAGTTTGGCAGATGAGTTTGTTGTGTGATTATAAATGGATAGATGGTTTGGTGCTGTTTTTTGGGCATAAATTAGAAGGGCACCCTTTTTGTTGGAATATTCAGCCTCTTTCATTTTTTTGTATCAAAAGACGCTCCATCCCACACTCTGTAAAATTACATAGATACTTTCAATTGCATTATTCGGCCAATTTTAACTTTGCATTGGTTGGTTTTAAATTTAAATCTTGAATCCTTTGGTTAATTAATTGTGTGAAAAATTTATAATTTGTAACTATTATATTATATTGTTTAGTAGTTATAATTTCATGACGGTTATAATATTAATATTGTTGAATAGAAAAAGTTTGTGTTTAGAAGACTAGAAGTTATAATTTTATATATGTTACAATGTGAATATTAAAGATATTCACAGTGGTTAGAACTCATTGTGAGCTTTTTCGTTATCACGTCTGCGTTACATCAAAAGTTAAAAATTTCATACCTCTTTCCACTATCAAAAAACCTCTCAACACTCCCTATGGGTCATACACTTTTCATTGTATATAATTCTCATTTATCCTTCATATTTTACATTACACATCATTAAATTTTTATAAAATTTAAATTTATAAATTGCTAATATGAAACAACATTAATAATTAAAAAAATACAACGGTTGAAAATTAACCGTTGTTCAACGATATACAACGACTAATTTAGCCGTTGTTCTCTTTTCATTTATTTTATAATTATTAAAAAAAATTAATATAAAAAAAATAAAAAATACGGAGAAGCGTCTCCATAACCACGGAGCCGCTTCTTCGTGCTAATGGAAAAAACCTCCATCCCATAATGGGAGGAAGGTTTTAATTACTGTCACATCATAGTGGGAGTTCTGAAAGAGTTTTCTCTATAGATACTTTAAGATTATGTTCATATTATAGTAATTATGAAATCTATAATATTTCTATTGTTGAATAGATCAAGTTCATCGATTGATTCAAGGTTTAAATTTGAAATCGACAAATCAAAAATTCAAATTTTTTTTTTTAAAGGATTAATTTTAAAAATGACTGATTTTATAAAAATTTATCAGGATAAATCAGAAGGGCTCGTGGAGCCCATATTTTACTTTCGCTTTTTAATTGGAGGGAAAATCTTCTAAGTAGCTGATTTTTTTTAATGTTGTTGTTTTTTAATCTGAAGAGAGAATGTTAAAAGTGACTTAAAACTAAATAATTTTATTAAAATTAATATGTTTAGCGATTAATCCTAATATTCAAATTTTTTACGTGCTTTTCTTCTCAGAGATTGTACCGTCAATCGGAGCACGTGCCAAAATTGCAATCCAGATTGCGTGGCGGGAAGACAACAATCCGCCTGAAAATCCACATGATAAAATCTATTTATTCGTCTCTCCTCGCACTGTCTCCGAATCCAATCCGCCCTCTCTCCCACTCCGCCTCCCGATCCCTCGAATCCCACTTCGATTCGATACTTTCCATTCCCCGAGCCCGCGAGGAACCCTAACCCTAGCTCGCCCCCTTCCGTTGTTCCGGATTCCGCCGGTTAGGGTTGCAGTTTGGGGCTTTCAATCGTCGAAATGGCTGACGCCTTGAAGGACGAGACCGAGCAGACCGTGACGATCGAGGAGTACATCGAAGAGCTCGAGGCGGAAGAACTGGTATGCATCTCGCGGAAAGTTCCCTTTTTGCATGTTTTTTGTCTATGAATTTGCTTCCTTTGGGACTTGTTCGAAGAGATTGGTGATGTTTGGATGGCGATTGGTGACTTTAGGAGGCTGATCTAGTTCTGGGGGGCGACGAGGGCAAGGAGTGCACGTATCCGAGTGGGTACATGAAGAGGCAGGCCATCTTCTCGTGTTTGACGTGCGTTCCTAGTGGCAACGCCGGGGTTTGCACAGCCTGCAGCCTCTCTTGCCACGATGGCCACGAGGTACTTGAGTTCCATGTTCTATGCTGCCATCGCTTGTGATTCTTTAAAATTTGTAGCAGTGTTAGCATGGATTAGTTAGATTTTCTTTCCAAGTCAGTTTAAAGTGTACATTTGTTTTACTGGTATCCTTTGCTATATTTGTTTGTTAATTACTCAAGAGAGCCTTCATTATTCATAGATGAATAAATTGAGGAGTTTTTCCCTACGTCTAGTATATAATGATCTAACTATTAATTACTTCAAGTCATTAGTGTATTTTTTTCCTTACCAACTTTAACTTACTGTGGTCACTTACATACTTTGCTCTTGGTTAAGGAGAATCTCTCTTGCATTGGAGAATAAACCATTACATCTGCTTTGTTTATTCATGAAATTGCTCTCTATAATCCCAAATCTTCCTATAGTTTCAAGGTAGCGTGGCAAGTAAAATGCAAGTATTTGACACTCTTGACAATACCATGATTGCAATTCTATGGAGCAAATGAAATTAGTCTTAGTTTTGCATTTATTTTTATTATGTTATTTTAAGAAAATCACATCTTATTTAAGAAATCCAGATGGCTCTATGCCTATATCTTGTTTCTTAGTTGCAAATTTAGCGACACAAGTAGGGAAGTTTAGAATAATTTTATTTTATTTTTATATATTTTTGTTCACTCTCTTTTGGTCAATTAAAGTCTCCTCTTTGTTGGATATCAAGTTTCCCATACTATAAGCTGGGGAAGACTTTGTTTTTTTTTAATGCACCAACACCATATTAGAAAGGAAAGAAATGAACGGTGGCGAAGTGGAGAGGAGGAAGAAACTTATTTCCATTCAATTCATTCATTCTATTTCAATGTAAATTATACAGAAGTAAATAAAAGAGGTTCAAGTCACTGACAATTAGAAGATATAGTTACTTTCTTCCTTTCTGCCTGGTCCAACTAAATAAGATGAGTAGAAGTGGGCGGAAGGAAAATAATAGCCTTGATTTATTTTCTTTTATTTCAATTATACATAATATTAACTTTGGGAAAATTGTGCATACATGCTAATTGAATTCTCCTTATTTGGGTTTCTTTTCCCTCATTTCCTAGGTATAGTTACAATTTGTTCTTTGTTATAAGATTTGCTTCTAAGTTGAGACAAGATGTGTGTTTTGATCAATGTCTTATACTGTTATAATCTCTGTTTTAAACCAGAGATCTTTTAATGGCACTAGCATAAAATTAAGATGAATTCTTCCACTAACAAGTTGCAATATCAAAAGCATGCACTACCTTTCTGTGGATTTCTTTGCAAAGTCATATATATATATATATATATATATATATATATATATATTGTCGTTAGGTAATTCCACTAAACTCAGGCTTAAGCTTTTTGGGGTATGCATTTAACATGTTCACATCTGTCTAGTTATTAGCTTTAATTATTTTGTTGTTTTTGTTTGCCGTGCTTGGAATATAGCTAATTAGTTAGTTTTCTCATCAATTTGAGTCAGCAGAAGATATCCATGCATCTGGCAGCAGCTATTTATTTTTTATCATCACACTTTTTTTTTTTTGTTTTTATATAGTTCTTATTACTGTTGATAAGAATGAAAGATACCGACCTAAATCTTTGTAAATATATTGTCTACTCTCTTTGTGACAGTTTTCATTACTTTGCTGTGCTGTTTATCATGCACTGGTGCCTGTGTACCTTTAATTGACACATGCTTGTTGTAGTAATTATACTCGTCCTACTATTTGTCTTTCTAATAATACAGTGTAGTTTGGCCTTTCCTTTCTCTTAATAAATGTAGTGCCCAGAAGCTAACAAAAGGCATTCATGTAGTAATATTGTCATTCATGTTTATAATACTTACTTTCTTTCAGTCAAAGGTTGTGATTGTGGCCTTATCTGCACAATATGTGAAAATAGTTTATCTACAGTATACTCATGGTATTATGTTTTGGAAAGGTTGTGGAGTTGTGGACCAAAAGAAAATTTTGCTGTGATTGTGGCAACTCAAAGTTTGGGGAATTTTCTTGCAAGCTTCATCCTGATAAGGAGCCTGAAAACAGTGAGAACTCATACAACCATAATTTTAGAGGTTCTTACTGCACCTGTGGTCGTCCATATCCTGATCCAGATGCCAAAGAGCAAATTGAAATGATACAATGCTGTATATGTGAAGACTGGTTTCATGATAATCACCTTGGACTTAACTCTCCGGACGAGGTTATTCTGATTTTCACTACTTTCTCAATAGTTAGAAAGGTTGTTTCATTCTATTAATATTTTGTGTCCTTGACCTCCGACTGCTATCTTTTCCTTCCAACTTGCAGTTTAGATTGCTTTTGATCTTTTGTAATAGCTTTGTCTGAGATTATGCATTTGATTTCATGCAGATTCCAAGAGATGAGGATGGCGAACCTGTCTATGATGACTTCATCTGTGAAAAGTGTGCCACCACCTTTTCATTCCTGAAATTTTATCCTGCTTCTATATGGGCCTTGCCAAAGCAAAAGAATGCACCTTCGGTTCAGAGTAGCACTGAGAATGTGATGGTGAATGGCTGCTTAACTTCTCTGAGTGCCAAGGCGATTGACAGTCATATTTCCCAATCTGAGATTCAGGCAGATTGTTCAAGTTCACTCTCCCAACCGGAAAGTTCTTCTACCAAGAAGGATTCTACTTGCGAAAATGGCACTGAAGTAAATGCAATGTTGGAGGATAAGAAAGCACGGCCTGAGGATCGAGGCTCAACCGCCACATGCCCTGTTGGAGTGGACATTATCGAGGCAACCCTTCCCTCTGAGAAAGCAGGGCCCATGTTTCTCCTCAAAAAATGGAGAGAACTTCTTTGCAAATGTAGAAGCTGTAGTGAATTCTATACCCTTAAAGGAGTAGAATTTCTAACTGACAAGGAGGACACAATTGAGGAATATGAAAAGATGGGCAAGTCGAAGAGGGAGGAAAAATTGAAGCAACAAGAAGGAGCTGAATTGAACTTTCTCAACACTCTGAATCATGTCCAGAAAATAGAAATCTTCAGTGGGATAGCTGACATGAAGAATGAACTGCATTCCTTTTTGGTAAGCATTAAATACTTTTCTCTCTCTCTTTTTTGTCTTTCAACATCGATCCCTTAACCATCCTGTTTTTTGTGGTAATTCCTTATCCTATGTTATACTTCCTCGATTCTGTTCGTGTCAAACAACTGTCTCCCATTTGTATCTCAAGAAGGTTTCTACCATTTAAATGAAGCATTAGTTAGTGCTTCTCTTCTCCATCTCAAACCTATCGTTTTGCCTGGCAGGAATCTTTCGATTCATCAAAGCCTGTGACATCGGAGGATATCAAAGGTGTGTTTGAAAACCTCGCCAAGAAAAAGAAGCAAAGGCTGACATGAGTTTCTGCGGTATCCCCGGAAACATGGAGGTCTAGTTTAGTTCTCTTTAGACTTTGATATGCCAAGCTATGAGTTATCAGCTTTGTTGGTGCTTGTTGTACTGCTAATGACTCTTGTCACTATGAGTATAATCTATAGCAGTTCTCTGTTATTAAGAATATGCCAACTTATAATATTGCAGTTCAACATTTAAATTAAGTTCTTATTAATGTTGAAGGCTTTTATGTGTTTATGTTCTGTGATCCTGTCCGAACTATGAGCTGATGAAAGCTGGGAGTGTGGTGCTTTCTGCTGGCTCCGCGTATACATAGGGATGATGTGGACCTTCGGCGAACCTGCAACGAAGTCGGGCCTGGAAAGGGTTCCCGGCGACGATCCTCCGACGCTCAAGTCAGGCGAAAAGAAAGATGAGGCGAAATAAGGAGAACTGTAGCTACAGTATATCTGATTGCATACCTCCGTCGAAGTCAGGGAGTCCTTATATAGGCATTCGGGGAGGCGTGTGCACGCTCCTCGACGCGTGAGCGCTTCCTCAAACATATCTCAAAATGGATGTGTCAGAAAAGCATGTCTGACGTCATACCGCAACTGTCCAAGCATATCTCTGACATGACGGTGGAAATTTCCACCGTATGATCTTCTATCTGGTTCGGCCACCGACCATGCTGTCTGTCGGCGGCACATATCTCGAAAAGGATATCTATGGCCGTCCTCTTTGTACTCTTCTGCACCTTCTGTCTTTTATCGGGCCGAGCGGGAGAGACGCTCGGCCATATTGGTCGGGTCGAGTGAGTGGGTCGCTCGGTCATATACTCGGCTGAATAGTGCCTATGTTAGCCTACGACCCAGCTGAGCGGTCGCTCGACCCAATCAACTGTCGTATGTGAATCCCTGAGCGTCGGAAACTCGAACCTTAGCCTTAGCCGAGTTATCTCCTTGCCGACCTGACCTTCTATCGCGGCCGCTCGGAAAGGTGGCCTCCTGCTCGGCTCACCTTTTACGTCGATCGTCTCGACCTTGACCTCCACGTGTCCTTAATCTCTGTCCGTATGGAACCCCTCATTTTCTACCGGATCACGTGCCTCCCCCTCAAGTCTAGTCGAAGGAGACTGCAAGTCCGACTGACTGGACTATTGGCTTGGCGACACAACGACTATTCTGTATATGATGAGAATGCCGATTGACCCGACACCCATTGACACTTGGAGAGTTCGACATGCCGCTGGATGTCTTGCCGACCCAACGTCGGTCAATGCTGATGTCTTCCGAATTTCCTCGGAACTCGTGCAAATTCCCGCCATTAAGGCCGATCACACGCCCTCGCCTGCGTAATGGCGGTCATTAAATGCGCCCAATAGGGTGATGCCACGTGGCCAGACGGCTGTCATCGCCTGCTCGAGCTGTCAGACTCGATGTGACCCCTGGCGCTTTGAATTCAACGGGCGGATGTGCTCCTCGGATCCCGTGCCCTGGATCGGGTGGTCCCTGCAGCTCGAGCCCAACCTTTATAAGGCCGCTTCCTCTTCTTCCGTCGCTTCCGCTTTATCGCGCCCGTGCCTTTGAAGGTCTCTGCTTCGTTCTCTGGCGAACCCATTCTCGACATTCCAATCCTCCGCTCTCTTCTCCAACCATCCTCTTTTCTGTAAGAACTCTTTGCCTATTCCTTTTTTGTTTTCTTCGCGCTTTTTCTTTGCATTTCGGTGGTGTCTGCGCATCGCATGTACTGTTCCGTTCATCTCCTCCGTCGCCTTCTGTTTTCCCTTTACTTTGCATCCCGGTGGCAATGGCTAGTTCTTCTGCCCCCTCTCCTGGTCTTTGGTATCAAATCATGGAGAGTAGGTTTGATTCGGGAGATGCTTTCAAACTACTTAATACCTATGAAATCCCTGATGATCATAAACTGATTCTGGCCGAGTCATCCGACCGGCCCCATGACCCGCCGACCGACACTGTTACCTTCTTCCGTGACCAGTTCGTAGGCGACCTTAGGTTTCCGATCCACCCATTCATCTTAGAAGTTTGCAACTACTTTCGTATTCCGCTTGGCCAGCTCGTGCCAAATTCCTTTAGGCTGCTGTGCGACGTGGTTGTACTCTTCCGGGTGCACAATATTCCCCTTAAGCATCAAATCTTCCATTATTTCTACTACCCCAAGCAGTCCGAGCTGGGTACCTTCTTGTTTCAAGCTCGGATCGGTCTAGTTTTCTTTGATAAAATGTTTACCTCCAATAAGCATTGGAAAGAGCATTTTTTCTTCCTGCGTTTTCCCGAGCCACCATCTTTCCGGACCCAATGGCAAACTTCGTTGCCGACTCCTCCCGAACTGAAAAGGTAGCGGACCGAGCCCGCTTTTCTGCATGCGGCGAACTTGCTGGCCGGGCTGAAGCTAGACATACACAAGCTGCTGCCCGAAGGGATGATGTACCTATTTGGATTAAGCCCGATCCGGACGCGGCTTCCGAACGACCCGGGTAAGGAATAACCTTCTCTCTTTTTCTTGGCTTCTAACTGATTTCCTTTCTTTTTCTTGCAGCCGGGACAATGATGAAGTCGGTGGTGTTCGGTATGCTGAAACGCAAGGCCGCCGAGATAGAGGCGGCCGCCGCGCAGGAGGCGGAGAAACTGAGCCTCACCCCGATCGGCTCTCACGAGGGTGAGAGTGAAGAGGCATGGACGGGCGAGGCGTCTGTCGCTCGGACGGTCACCACAGAGGCGGCTGGGGAGGACGCTCCACCGAGGGTACCACTGGCCGTTCGGCTCAAGGAAGCCGGATCTGATGATGATGAAGTTCCGTTGACTGGGCGTAAACGTTGCCGAACGGGCACCCCAACCCGCTCGGCCACCTCTGCCATTCACGTGTCCGAACAAACGGACGATCCCCCAGCTCCTGCATCTGTGGAAGCGTTGTCGTCCGACCGGACCCTATTTCAAGGAGACTGGCCTTCCGACCCAGTGGAGGCTCAGCCCCTTACCTCGCTTCCTCCAACCCGCCGTATAATCAAGCGATCTCTTATTCGCTCTGAGCCGACCGGACAATCTTCCGCCCCATCTGCGCCAGCTCAGTCTACTCCGGGTCGGCATAGGACGATCAAGGCTTTACTCCACCTACCAATAGAAGACTACCTGCAGAAGTCTGACCAACCCTCGAGCCCCGAACACTTGATAACAATCCGGGGGCCTCTCGAGAAGGTTTGGGAGGATGCCCGAGCGCGAGTGGGCATAATGCCACCCCGGGCTGCTCGGCAACAATTATTTGCAACAAACTACTGGGGTAACTCTCACAAGCCTTTTCTTCTTATCCCTCGTTCGGTATTGATGATTCTTTACGTTCTTAACCAAATCACAACATTGGGTGGAAAGCATAGCGGTCTGCCACCGCTTATCTTTCCTCGAGGAGGAGTTCAAAAAGCTTAAGGTCTCTGGTGGGACCTCTCTTCAAGGCCCTTCCTATGCCGAGCTGAAGACCAATCTGGAGAAGACCAACAAACTGCTGGAGGTCGAACGGCATAAATCTTCGGGCTTGTAGACCATGGTAGACCGGCTCGAGACCCAGGTCAAGACCTACGATAAGAAGATTACTTTGGCCACTAACAGGAAAAATTAGGCCATCACTGACCTGGAGACGAAAAATATTGAAGCCTGGGCCCTTGAGGTCAAAGTCAACGAGTTGACCGACTTGCTGGCTGCCGAGAAGAATAGCCGTTCGGCGGAGGTGGTCGCCCTTCAAGCTGACATGAAGACACTCCAAGAGGCGCTGGATGCCTCTCGTGCTGCCTTCAAAGAATATCATAATACCGAGCCGAGTCGAGCTGTTGTCATGCAGCAGAATTACATCCGCTCGGAGACATTTGTAGAGAAGGCCTGCGCTCGGCTCGTCCATGCTTTCGAGTTAGCTATCACCGTCACAACCGACTATCTGAAGAAAAAGGGCCAGCTGCCTGAAGATTTTATTGTCCCCTTCCGCGACCACGCCGACCTCCTGACCACAATTCCAGACGAAATTTTTAACTATTTAGAGTGAAGTACTAAATGTATGTTGGTCGTCCGACCTATAACACCCTTTTGTAATCGCCATTCGACTAATTTTGTTGAATGAATCTATGTCCGTCTTTTTGTCTAATCATGCTCCTCTCGATTTTCACGTTACCGTTAAGCAGTCTAATGACATATCACCTTCGTCAGTTTCCTTGGGCTTTTGCGAGGCCAAGGCTGGACCCTCTAATCGCCGTTCATCAATCTATAAGTCATGTTCTCAATCGCCGCTCCACGAATTCTGGACCGGGGGGCTTTATAGTCGTCGGTCCGACTCTAGGATTTAACATCGCTGCTTGACGGTATTCCGAGCGGGATATTTATGGTCGCCGCTTCGACCCTAGAGTTTAACGTTGCCGCTCGACAGTCTTCAGACCGGGGGGTTTATAGTCACCGGTCTGACTCTAGAGTTTAACGTCGTCGCTCGACGATCTTCAGGCCAGGGGGTTTATAGTCGTCGGTCCGACTCTAGAGTTTAACGTCGCCGCTCGACGGTCTTCAGACTGGGGGGTTTATAGTCGCCGGTCCGACTCTAGAGTTTAACGTCGCCGCTCGACGGCCTTCCGAGCGGGATATTTATGGTCGCCGCTTCGACCCTAGAGTTTAACGTCGCCGCTCGACGGTCTTCCGAGCGGGATATTTATGGTCGCCGCTTCGACCCTAGAGTTTAACGTCGCCGCTCGACGATCTTCCGAGCGGGATATTTATGGTCACCGCTTCGACCCTAGAGTTTAACGTCGCCGCTCGACGGTCTGAAGAAACTTGGACGTTTAGCAAGCCCTAGTTATGCCGTGGTGTTTTTATGATCTTATTCATGCATTCAAAGGATAGCACAGAACGGGAATACACTCAATTAATTACACAGACGCACCTTTTACCCGACTCGATAAGGCTGGAGGTGGTTAGCGTTCCATGCTCGTTCTAGCCGTCGTCCGTCTTGATCTTCGAGGTAGTATGCACCCGATCGTAGTTTCTCGACGACCTTGAAAGGTCCCGCCCAAGGAGCCTCCAGCTTGCTCACATCACCGACTGGCTTTACCTTCTTCCATTCTAGATCGCCGACCTGGAATGCTCTGGGGATTACTCGCCTATTGTAATTTTGTTTCATCTTCTGTCGGTACGTCATTAGCTGCACAGCTGCTTTAGCTCGCTCCTCATCAACCAAATCTAGCTCTAGCTGCCTCCGCCCGGCGTTGTCCGCGTCGTATTGTTGCACCCGATCAGATTCGATCCCGACTTCTACTGGCACGACCGCCTCTTCTCCGTACACCAAGTGGAATGGCGTGACCCCCGTTTCTTCCTTAGGAATCATGAGGAGTGCCCATAGGACGCCGGGGAGTTCGTCCACCCAGCTGTCTCCAATGTGGTCTAGCCAAACCCTCAGAATCCGAAGAATTTCCCGGTTAGCGACTTCGGCTTGTCCGTTACTCTGGGGGTATGCCACTGAGGTGAAGTGTTGCTCGATGTCGTACCCTTCGCACCATTCTTGGAGCTCTTGTCCGACGAACTACCGCCCGTTGTCGGACACGAGCCGCCTTGGGATGCCGAATCGGCATATGAGATGTTGCCAAATGAATTTTTTGACCATCTGCCCTCAACCCATTTAGAGAAGTAGTCCACCGCTACCAGTAGGAACTTTCTCTGCTCGGTCGCCATAGGTAAGGGTCTCACGATGTCTATGCCCCACTGATCGAACGGATAGGATACCGTCGATGCTTTCATCTCTTCCGTCGGTCGGTGGGAGAAGCTGTGGTATTTCTGGCAGAAAAAGGCAAGTACTTACAGTCCGAGCGACGTCTTTATGGAGAGTTGGCCAGAAGTACTCGGCCAATAGGATCTTCCTAGCTAATGATCGACCGCCTGGGTGTCCCCCGCAAGATCCTTGATGTACTTCCTTCAATATATATTCTGCGTCCTCCGAACTGACGCACTTTAAAAGCGGTCGGGAAAAGGCTTTCTTGTAAAGCTGGTCCCCGATGAGGGTGAACCAGCCGGCTCTCCTTCTCAGAAGCTGGGCTCCATCCCGGTCGGACGGAGTGGCTCCTGACCGCAAAAACTCTACTATAGCCGTCCTCCAGTCACCTGGGAACGTGAGGCCCTCCATCTTGTCGATATGAGCCACCAAGGATACTTGCTCGATCGGCTGCTGGATCACCACCGGTGTCACCGAGCTTGCAAGTTTAGCTAATTCGTCTGCCGCCTGGTTCTCCGTTTAGGGTATCTTCTGTATGATTACCTCCCTGAAGTTGGGTTTAAGTTTCTCGAAGGCTTCCGCGTATAGCTTGAGCCTCGCATTATTTATCTCAAAAGTGCCTAAAAGCTGCTGAGCGGCAAGCTGAGAATCCGAGTAAAGGATTACTCGGCCGACCCCCACATGTCGGGCGGCCTGCAGGCCAGCTATGAGGGCTTCATACTCTGCTTCATTATTTGTTGCTCGATAGTCCAATCGGACAGACAGGTGCATCCGCTCTTCCTCAGGAGAAAGTAACAAGATACCAATCCCGTTTCCGAGCCGAGTGGATGATCCGTCTACAAATACTTTCTATAAAGCTTCAGGTTCAGAATTCTGTACCTCCGTTATGAAATCCGCCAAAGACTGCGACTTAATCGCCGAGCGGGGTTGATATTGGATATCAAATTCACTGAACTCCGTTGTCTACTTGATGAGCCGCCTGGGTGCTTCTGGATTTAGGAGCACTCTTCCCAGCGGGCTGTTCGTCATGACGATGATCATATGTGCTAAGAAATAAGGGCGGAGCCTCTGTACGACCAAGACCAGCGTGAAGGCGAGCTTCTCGAGACCAATATAGCGGGACTCAGTGTCTTTTAAAATGTGGCTAAGGAAATACACGGGCTGCTCTTCCCCGTCCTCTTTAACCAGCGCCGAGCCAACAGCATGCTCGGTTGATGACAAGTATATATGGAGCGGCTCGCCTATGTTCGGCTTAGCCAGTACAGGTAACGAATTCAGATAGACTTTCAAGTCTTCAAACGCCCGATCACACTCCCCGTCCCACTGAAACTTGGTAGCTTTACGCAGGATCTTGAAGAAAGGTAGGCTCCGGTCGGGCGTTCTGGAGATGAATCGCGATAACGCCGTTATCCAACCGGTAAGCCGCTGCACTTCCCTCATGTTTTTGGGAGGCAACATATCCTTTAGCGCTTTCACCTTGCTAGGGTTCGCCTCTATACCCCGCTCGGTCACGATGTAACCAAGGAAGCGTCCACCTTTGGCCCCAAACAAACACTTCTGTGGGTTCAGCTTAACTCCGTACTTCCTTAGCGTTCGGCAGGTTTCCTCTATATCTGCACAAAGATCTGTTGTCCGGAAAGATTTAATAAGTATATCATCCACGTATACTTTCAGGTTGCGTCCGATTTGCTCCCGGAACACTTTGTTCATTAGCCTTTGGTATGTAGCTCCGGCGTTCTTCAGCCCGAACGACATTACATTGTAGCAGTAAGTCTCGTCCGCAGTAACGAAACTCACCTTTTCTTGATCCTCTCAGGCGAGCGGCACTTGGTGGTAGTCCTGATATGCATCCAGCATGCATATCAACTCACACCAGCGGTGGAGTCTACCAGTTGGTCGATTCGGGGCAGAGGGTAGAAATCTTTCGGGCACGCTTTATTTAAGTCACGGAAGTTGATGCAGACTCTCTATTTGTTGCCTGGCTTGGAGACTAGCACCACATTTGCGAGCCAACTTGGGAATTGCACCTCCCGTATATGGCCGGCCTGCAGGAGCTTCTCGACTTCCGCTCGGATGATGACATTCTGTTTGGCGCTGAAGTCCCTCTTCCTCTGCTTCACCGGTCGAGCGTCCGGCCGAACATGAAGCTCGTGCTGCGCTACGCTCGGCGAGACTCCCGGCAACTCGTGAGTCGACCAAGCGAAGACGTCGCAGTTCCGTTGGAGGCATTTGACCAGCCTCTCCTTCTGGCTCGCCTCCAGGTCAGATGCTATGAACGTAGTGGAGTCCGGTCGGGCAGGGTGGATCTGTACCTCTTCTTTTTCTTCATAAACCAAGGAAGGTGGTTTTCAGTTATAGCATTTACCTCGATCCGTGGAGCTTTCCGAGCGTCCTTTGCCTCGACTCTGACCATTTCCACATAACATCGCCGGGCCGCCAGCTGATCTCCTCGGACTTCTCCCACTTGATATTCGACGGGGAATTTTATTTTTTGACAAAATGTTGAGACGACCGCTCGGAACTCATTGAGAGCCGGCCGCCCCAGGATCACATTGTATGCAGAAGGGGCATTGACCACGATGAAGTTAGTGGTACGTGTTCCCCTGAGCGGCTCCTCCCCTAACGAAATAGCTAGTCTGGTCTGGCCGATCGGGAGGACCTCATTGCCCGTGAACCTGTATAACGGGGTCGTCATTGGTAATAGCTCGGCTCGGTCAATTTGAAGTTGATCGAACGCCTTCTTGAAAATGATGTTGACCGAGCTGCCTGTATCAATAAATATGCGGTGAATAGTGTAATTAGCTATTACCGCTCGGATGATGAGGGCGTCATCATGGGAGACTTCGACTCCCTCGAGGTCCCAGGGCCCGAAGCTAATCTCAGGCCCGCTCGCCTGCTCTTGGCTGCAGCCGACAACTTGGATCCTGAGCTGCCGAGCGTGTGACTTTCTGGCCCGGTTTGAATCTCCTCCAGTGGGGCCACCGGCGATGATGTTGATTTTGCCTCGAGCTGCGTTGCTTCTATTCTCTTCCTCCCGAGCGGAAGGTCTTGCTCGCTCTTGCGAAGCTCGATGATTGACCCTCGGTTGCTGCTGCCGCTCGGGCGATTCCCTAGCCCCTCGTCGTCCGGTATCCTTGTGTCGGTGTCTCTGATCGGGTGAAGGTGATCGACGGCGATAGCTTCGGGGCGTGGGGTGAGCGATCGGCGGAAGGCTTCGACAATCTTGGGTGTTGTGGGTGGCTGACTGGTGAAGCGAACAGAACATGGGAGTCCATACCTTTCCCTTCGGTTTGGGTCGATCGACCGCCACATGCTGGACGGCTTACGATCTCGGTTCATGGTGCAGACGTAATCCTTCGGCCCGAGGTCCCCTTGGCGGTTGATGGCTGATTGGTTGCCTTCGCTCGGCTATCGTCGGCGGCTCGGCCTGTGCTTCTTTTCTTCTCGCCGCCTGGGGCTTCTTCCACATTGATGTATTCATTGGCTTTGTGTAGCATATGGTCGTAGCTGCGAAGCGGCTTTCTGACGAGCGAGCAGAAGAAATCGCCGTCCACAAGCCCTTGCGTGAACGCATTCATCATGGTCTCCGAGGTGATTGTCGGGATGTCTATGGCCACCTAGTTGAAGCGCTAGATGTAAGCTCGGAGCGTCTCCCTCGGACCTTGTTTAATGGCGAACAGGCTGACGCTGGTCTTCTGGTAGCGCCTGCTGCTTGCGAAATGATGAAGGAAAGCAGTGCGGAACTCTTTAAAACTTGTGATCGATCCGTCCGACAGTCTTCGGAACCACCATTGCGCCGATCCGGAAAGGGTGGTGAAAAATACCCTGTACTTCACACCATCGGTATATTGATGTAAAGTGACCGTGTTGTCGAACTTACCCAAATCGTCATCCGGGTCGGTGGTCCCGTTATATTCTCTAATCGTCAGGGGTGTGTAGTGCCTTGGCAGTGGATCATGAAGAATGACCTCAGAAAACTGTCGATTGATTCGCTCAGGGGATGACTCAGCCCGAGGCGCCTTCCCTTTTATAGCATCTCGTACCGGCGCTTCGTCTGATGACCCTTGATTGGCCTGTGCCAGCTCGGACGAAGTCTGGAATAATGCCCGATGAAACGGAATAGGGGCGGGCGGCGCATTCCCCGGAGTGTTGGTCTGACCTTTATTCTGTGTCCATGTGGAGTATTGCTCCGGCCGGTCCTCCTTCGTCACTCGGCCACCTGATGTCGAAGTTGCATGTTGTGCTAACCGCTCGGCTATCGCCTTCTGCTGCTGTTGCTCCACGATTTTTGTCGTTCTTGCCTCAATAAGGGTGTCGAGCTCCTCCTGAGAGAGTGTCACGGTGTGTGGTCGTTCAATTCCTTCCATCTTCTCTGCTCATATTCAGGTGAATTCCCACAGACGGCGCCAATTTGATCCTGTCTGAACTATGAATTGATGAAAGCTGGGGACGTGACGCTCTCTGCTGGCTTCACGTATACGCAGGGATGACGTGGACCTCCGACGAACCTGCAACGAAGTCGGGCCGGGAAGGGGTTCCTGGAGACGACCCTCCGACGCTCAAGTCAGGCGAGAAGAAATATGAGGCGAAATAAGGAGAACTGTAACTACAGTATATCTGATTGCATACCTTCATCGAAGTCTGGGGGTCCTTATATAGGCCCCGGGGGAGGCGCATGCACGCTCCTCGACACGTGAGCGCTTCCCCAAACATACCTCAAAATGGATGTGTCAGAAAAGCACGTCTGACGTCATACCGCAACTGTCCGAGTATATCTCTAACATGACGGTGGAAACTTCCACCATACGATCTTCTGTCTGGTTCAGCCGCCGACCATGCTGTCTGTCGGTGGCACATATCTCGAAAAGGATATCTATGGTCGTCCTCTTTGTACTCTTCTGCACCTTCTGTCTTTTATCGGGTCGAGCGGGAGAGACGCTTGGCCATACTGGTCGGGTCGAGCGAGTGGGCCACTCGATCATATACGACTGAATAGCGCCTATGTTAGCCTACGATCCAGCTGAGCGGCCGCTTGGCCCAATCAACTGTCGTATGTGAATCCCTGAGCGTCGGAAACTCGAACCTTAGCCTTAGCCGAGTTATCTCCTTGCCGACCTGACCTTCTACCGCGGCCGCTCGGAAAGGTGGCCTCCCGCTCGGCTCACCTTTTACGTCGATTGTCTTGACCTTGACCTTCACATGTCCTTAATCTATGTCTGTATGGAACCCCTCCTTTTCTACCGGATCATTCTGTTTAATAGGATGTAAAATTGTATTTAAAATACTAAATATAAAATATGGGCTAATGGTTATTTAAAAAATTATGTTAGCAGGTTCTAAATAATCAAAATTATGGTAGGCGGGATCCTCAATCCGTATTTCACGGATGATTAGTGAGGATGGATCATAGAGACTGATTGATTGTTTTAGATGGATCTTATCTGTTTAGTAGGTGAGATTTATTTAAATATACCAATGAATATTATGAATATTATGGTTCATCCTCTCCTCTGACCTCAAAGTTCTGGAGCTGCTCTTAGATTATGGTGGACGAAAACGGATTTTTCAAATGAAGGGTGGGGTTGATGTAAAATACTAAGTTAAATAATTTTCAAATAAAGCTGTTAGTTTAATAATTTTGGGGGGTAAATTGAAATTTCATCAAAGCAATAAATCCATGGATGCCGCCTCTCGCCGTCGAAGCTGTCGCTCGTTGTCTCCCCGAGCTAAGTGCACCATGCGCTTCCACTGGAGCTCCTCCTCTCTTCTCCCATCTTGTCTCTCCTCCCGCTTCCCTCCTCGGAATCCGCCGCCGGTCCTCATATTGGGTTTGGAGCACAGCGGAAGACATATAATGAATCATGGATCTTTCGTGGTACATATAGTTTTGCACAAAATTATATAAAACATACCTCGAATCCTCGATAGGTGTGAATAATATCACGGACAAATAAGACAGATAAGAGCCCCACGTGTGACTCCTCTAGCGGTATCCACGCGCACTAGATCACGAACTTGACACGATCCGTTAGGTGCTAGCCACTTGGATTGACAAAGTCTTGGAAGCACTACCGATCTCTTCCGGTGGAAGATGAAGTTGACGAAAGAGAAACGGAGAGAATGAAATCCTTACCTTGATTCTTTCCGAGGATGGCTATTTATAGCTTCCAAGGAATACGAAGAGTTAAGTCTTCAATTAATTCATCATTTATGATCTTCATTAATAAGGAAGATGAAGAGTTATAGGCTCCATAAATTCTTCATTTATAACCTTCATTATGATAACTCTTCAAATTCTTCATTAATTATCATTATGATGACTTTTCGAATTCTCCATTAATCATCATGATTATGGCTATTCGAATTCTCTCTTCTTTGTATCAAATAAATCCATATTTGATCTTGATCTCGACTCGCTTCCGATACTCTTGTTCATGTCTACGTGCTATGCGTGCGACCCTCTAGGTTTTATACACGAAGGCAGTGTAAATCCATACACAGACTAAGGTAACCGTCTAGCAACAGTTTTTAGCCACCCAACGCGATAAAATTAATATCAGTCATAAACTGTAAACCACTATGAACCGATTACTGTGTAATTCAATCTCTTCATCTAAAGCCTACATCCAAATTAATTCGGTACATTATGCATCATTACCAAATTAATTGTTTTACTTGATTTCCAAGATATAATAGACTCCTCTTGAATGATAAATCATTCCTCCCATGGCCATGGATTTTGAGTCACTAATATCTCTATCAAGCGGCCAGGATGTTAACTCCTAATCCAAGAGAGTGATGAATCCTCTATTGACTCAACACTATTCTCTCTACGCTTTGTCATACACCCAACTACCGTATTAATCACAATCCGATTAAAGACTGCTTTTAACGACGTCAAAGTACATAACTCCACGCATAGAATAAATGAAGGTCTCAAGTCAAAAGATTAGTTACACTCGTTCATAAGAGGAATAACCAATGATGCTTAATATGTGGTCTCCTCTTGAGCGGATCGTGTCCAGTGTACCTCTAAACTCAAGGCACCCCCAAGTACAACTTGGATATCCATCCCTCCGGTCTATCTCGACCTAGTCATACTCAGCGTTGATCTAGATATCCATGTCCCCTCTAGATATCTATCCGATCAAGGACTGCTTTCAGATTAATATACCATTTAATCCGTGGGACTTTATCATTAATTATATACGTACAGAAAAGTAAATATTTAATGATAAATACTTGCCTTTATTAAATAATTATTATTTATCCACAAAATACATAAGTAGTGTCTTGGCACATAAGTGCATACACTAACAATCTCCCACTTGCACTATTGCCAAACACTACGGACTCTCAGTCCTAGGCTCCTCACATGGATCTCATGTTTCAGACTTATGTCTCATTAAGTAGACATATCCATATCTACTTAAATCGTCAGTAAAAGTCACGAAGTAGGTATACGCTCCTCTAGCCTGAACTTGCAGTGGTCCACAAACATCACTATGTATGAGTTCTAGTGGTTCCTTTGCCCGTTCACCTATCTTGGTGAATGACTTCTTGGTCATTTTTCCTTGTAAACACGCTTCGCATGTATCTATGGGCTCTAATTCAAAAGAGTCCAAATACCCATTATTGAGTAGTCTAGCGATGCGTTTCTGGGTTATATGACCAAGTCTACAGTGCCAGAGGTATGTTAAGTTTGAGTCATGTAATTTCTGTTTCTTACTTTCAATACAATAGATCGGTTCATCTAAGTTAAGAACATAAAGACCATTATTCAATGAACCATTCCCATAGAATATATTATTCAAATAAAAGGAACATAACTTGTCCTTGAATTGAAATACAAATCCCTTGGTGTCTAAACTTGACACCGAAATGATATTCTTTGAGAAACTAGGAACAAAATAACAATTTTCTAAGTTCAAAACAAGTCCGCTAGGCAAATTTATTGAATATGTTCCTACAGCTAACGCAGCAACTCTCGCTCCATTAGCTACTCGTAGGTCCATTTCGCCCTTGGACAACCGTCTGAAGTCACTTAGACCCTGCATGTTCGCACAAATGTGAGAACTACTTCCAGAATCTATGACCCATGATGAAGAAACAGAAAGATTGCACTCTATCATAAAGATACCTGAAGCATCCGCTCCACTGGCATTCTTCTTCATGAAAATATAACAGTTTTTCTTCCAGTGACCTTTCTTGCCACAATGGAAGCATATTGCCTCCTTCTCATCAGATTGGGGTACCTGCATCCCTTTCTTAAGCTTCTTCTGAGCTTGATATTTAGGATTCTTCACTGTATTAGCCTTGGGATTGAACTTCCCGGTGCTTGGACGCTTGTTGGTCTTTCGACCATCATTTCATGCAGTGAAGGATTTACCTTCATATCCTTCTCAGCAGTTTTCAACATTATCATCAAATCAGTCAAACTCTTGTCCATGCTGTTCATGTTGAAGTTCAACACAAACTGAGAAAATGATGGAGGTAGTGACGATAAGACTAGGTCAACAGCCAAGTCCTGGTCTAACTTGGAACCTAAGCTCTCGAGCCTCTCTATGTACCCGATCATCTTGAATACATGAGACCCAACTTGGTTGCCTTCCTCCAGCATAGTATGAAATAGTGCTCGAGAGGTTTCATACCTCTCTACTCTCGCACTCTCTTGGAAGAGGTCACGCAAGTGCTGATCAATCTCCCTAGCACTCATGTTCTCATGCTGTCTCTAGAACTCGGGAGACATAGAAGACAAGATGATGCATTGCACATCCAGTGCATCTTCCATATACTGAGAATAATATGACTGATCTTCCTCTGAAGCATCGGGTGTAGGCTCTTTCAGTGGTTCGTCTTCAAGCACATAAATTTTTCTCTCATGTCTTAAGACGATTTTTAGTTTCCTATACCAATCTAGGTAGTTGGAACCGAGGAGGATATTCTCTTTCTCGAGAATGCTTCGCAACGATAAGGTACTTGTGTTTGCCATCTAAAATTTAAAGCAGAGTTTTAGTATTTGTGGAATTATTTAATAAAGGTCTTTTATAACTCCTATTATTTTATTCAAGTCCAACAACCCTCACTATCAGAATCGGGAATTAGTTGGTAATAATTCCTAATAGGACCGAAACCCTGAATCATATAGAATGCACACAGCTGAGCTGTACCTACATGCTACATTCATCAAGTAGGCCTTAACTTGCCAATCACAAATCTATGTGACTTTCGGTATATTCTTGTCGAGCCTTATATTCTCAACTCTCGCCCCTCAAATCAGTTAACCTTAGCTGAGCTAAACAAGTCAACGAATTTGAGTTAAGTCGACCCACTAATAATTATGATAAATTATAGATGTTGTGACACAAGCCCACAGCTGAGCTGTACCGACTTATGTAAAAACTCTAACTATCATCATAGTTATTAGTGGAGGACATTTAACAAATCTTGACTTTAATATATTTAAGGGATTTTGTAATTATTAAAATGTCTCACCATAATTAACTACTTGTGCATTTGCACAATCTCATTACGGGATTTATCTCCATTAATCCTTATAGTCTTTTAAGACAATAGGTCTCGAAGATTTTTAGCATGTTAATCTACTTATGCCATAAGGAATTTATATATAAATTACAACATGAATTACTTCACATGTTTTTAGATAAAATTAATTTCTATCATGAAATGCTACAGCATATAACTTGAAATAGAGAAATTAAGATTTCTTTGAAATCTCTTGAAACACTGATTCCTCAAATAAATTTTGAAGAATCAGCTTCGTACTATATGATCCAACCACGAATTGCTCTGATACCACTATTGGGTTTGGAGCACAGCGGAAGACATATAATGAATCATTGATCTTTCGTGGTACATATAGTTTTGCACAAAATTATATAAAACATACCTCGAGTCCTCGATAGGTGTGAATAATATCACGGACAAATAAGACAGATAAGAGCCCCACGTGTGACTCCTCTAGCGGTATCCACGCGCACTAGATCACGAACTTGACACGATCCGTTAGGTGCTAGCCACTTGGATTGACAAAGTCTTGGAAGCACTACCGATCTCTTCCGGTGGAAGATGAAGTTGACGAAAGAGAAACGGAGAGAATGAAATCCTTACCTTGATTCTTTCCGAGGATGGCTATTTATAGCTTCCAAGGAATACGAAGAGTTAAGTCTTCAATTAATTCATCATTTATGATCTTCATTAATAAGGAAGATGAAGAGTTATAGGCTCCATAAATTCTTCATTTATAACCTTCATTATGATAACTCTTCAAATTCTTCATTAATTATCATTATGATGACTTTTCGAATTCTCCATTAATCATCATGATTATGGCTATTCGAATTCTCTCTTCTTTGTATCAAATAAATCCATATTTGATCTTGATCTCGACTCGCTTCCGATACTCTTGTTCATGTCTACGTGTTATGCGTGCGACCCTCTAGATTTTATACACGAAGGCAGTGTAAATCCATACACAGACTAAGGTAACCGTCTAGCAACAGTTTTTAGCCACCCAACGCGATAAAATTAATATCAGTCATAAACTGTAAACCGATTACTGTGTAATTCAATCTCTTCATCTAAAGCCTATATCCCAATTAATTCGGTACATTATGCATCATTACCAAATTAATTGTTTTACTTGATTTCCAAGATATAATAGACTCCTCTTGAATGATAAATCATTCCTCTCATGGCCATGGATTTTGAGTCACTAATATCTCTATCAAGCGGCTAGGATGTTAACTCCTAATCCAAGAGAGTGATGAATCCTCTATTGACTCAACACTATTCTCTCTACGCTTTGTCATACACCCAACTACCGTATTAATCACAATCCGATTAAAGACTGCTTTTAACGGCGTCAAAGTACATAACTCCACGCATAGAATAAATGAAGGTCTCAAGTCAAAAGATTAGTTACACTCGTTCATAAGAGGAATAACCAATGATGCTTAATATGTGGTCTCCTCTTGAGCGGATCGTGTCCAGTGTACCTCTAAACTCAAGGCACCCCCAAGTACAACTTGGATATCCATCCCTCCGGTCTATCTCGACCTAGTCATACTCAACGTTGATCTAGATATCCATGTCCCCTCTAGATATCTATCCGATCAAGGACTGCTTTCAGATTAATATACCATTTAATCCGTGGGACTTTATCATTAATTATATACGTACAGAAAAGTAAATATTTAATGATAAATACTTGCCTTTATTAAATAATTATTATTTATCCACAAAATACATAAGTAGTGTCTTGGCACATAAGTGCATACACTAACACCTCACGCATAGACGAGTCATGCAGGAGGCTGTCTCCTTCGCCGTCGCTTCTTCCCTGCCGCTGGGAGTCGCCGACCTCGCCCGCAACAAGTGGCAAAAAAGACGATATCGCTCGCCCCAGCGCCCCCGCCGCACCACGTCCAAGGTATTCACGAGGGAGGTAAATCACGATAGAGAAGTTAGTGCGCAGTGGGAAGAGTTGCACAAGTACCAGGAAACTCACGCCCTGACTATCCCGTCGTTCGAACTCACGCTCTCAAGTGGCAAGTTTCTACGCACTAACCGCTCCAGATAATCCCGTGGGGCAACCTCGCCCGCAACAAGGTACTATAGCAGATCGATAGCACGAAGTGAGCATTTTGTGCGCTGTTTCCGCTTCTTGTAGGTAGTAGTGGCGGCCGCGATCGCTGGTACCATCGGGCAGCTCTCCAAGCCGCTGGCCTCGGCGATTTCTGGGAAGGGCATCGACCTCCGGACGGCAGTCCGGTCGGGAGGCATGCCGTCTGCTCATTCCGCTGTCAGACACGTTTCCTTTTTTAGGCTTTCGATCCTCTATTTCTCCTCTTATTCGCAATTTTTGAGGTTGAATTCTAGGGCTTAATCAATTGTGCATGAATGTTTTTTTAGGCTGTTACTGCTGCGGCTACTTTGCTTGGCCTAGATAGGTGAGAATGCAAACTGTTCGACGTAATTCCCCAGTGCCTAGTTATTGATATCAGCTTCAAGGTCTAGAAATTGTAACTGTGCAGGGGATTCTCAGATTCGGTTTTCGGCATGTCTGTGGTATTTGCTGCTCTATTTATGTATGATGCTCAGGTAAACTACTTCCCTGTTTGGTTTCTGCCATATTTATGTAGGTTTTATTGTCATTGTTCATGTTATGATGATCATTCATTTTGTTCCTGTGAGTTGAATTTCTAGTAAAATGAAAATTTTCAGCTTGTTTTTTTGGAAGAGTGCTTAGCCATTCCAATATCTATCATTAAAAAGCATAAGGAGAGGGAGGAGATCTGTATTTTCAGTTTTGCTTTCCCTGAAAACACAGACCCATGCTTGTCTTAGATAACAAAGACTTAGTTGTTCGGTAATAGTTTTAAAAGAAGAGTAGATTCTTTGGAATGTAGTTGAATTCCATTGCCTGAGCGTCGTAAGTCATTTGAGTGAAGCAACTGATAATCGTACAATCTTATATTGGTCTAGGGTTTGTCATCATGTTAATGTTCTACTGAACAATTAAATTAGATTCTTCGGCATCTCCTTCACGCCATGTACCATTGTCCAACTTAGCGTTGTCCAAATTAGATTTCTTTTTTGGAAAATAGTATTCAGAAATCGAAAAAAACCAAATTTTACTATAATTCTATTGACACCTTTGAATTTACTAGAGGTTAATGGTATCTAAAATCAATGATAATATTTTTTTTTGTCTCAATTTTGCAATACTGTGCAAGCATAAACTATTTAGATGTAACAATGGCACACCACATTCTGTATGATTGTTATTGATCTTTCTCAAATAATTATGATCTAAGTTTGCAGATGCCATTCTGTTTCTCCAAAAGCTGAAATAGTTGCTGTCTTGTTTGGGCATTTGTTTCAGTAGACAGTGGATGATCTCTCACTGTTGCTTTCATATTCAGGGTGCCCGGAGAGAGGTAGGCATTCATGCCAAAATCCTCAACAAGATCCAAAATTCCCAAGCAGAGCCAACATCTCAAAACCGGGAAGAAGATGACTGCCAAAGCAAAAGACTAAGAAGTTCCTCCATGAATTGTGAACAGAATTCTCCTGTCGTCTCCATTTCTTCTGACAAGGAAGACTCATACTTATTCCAAAGACCTGCTGCAATCGCATCTAGTGAGGTGAAGATTTCAGATTGCACAAAAGTGGATAACACCAAATAACCAATTCACATGGAACAGTACAACCACAGTGAATTGAATGAATCAGTTGGCCATACAGAGATTCAAGTTATAGTTGGTGCCTTATTAGGTTTAGTTGTGGGTGTAGCCACAGAACTTACTTTGTGATACTCATACAGAAGAAGAATCATCAGATTTTTTCCTTTTTATTTTGACAATTTAATTTTATATTGATATAAATGATTTATTAGGGGATTCAAGTAAAAGGTTGGTTGTTATTGGTGTATGTAAATGATATAATCTCTTTATAATACAATTTATTAATACAATATGTGAAATGTGGATCGTCCATTTATAATCCAACGAATGTATGAGATCTGACGGGACCCGCACCGCTAGCGGTCGCTTCACCGCGCGTGAGCTTACGAACTCGTCAACTCCGCTCCTTTTAAACCGCCTCGAAGCATTTCTGCGATCGGCGGTGACGACATTTCAAACTATTCTCGTTCTCCCGACGAGGTCGCTATGGACAGCCGCCGCCTTCCTCTCTCCGGGTACGACCGGAAGCTTGCGGAAGAAGTTATGTTCTTGCACTCTCTCTGGCGCCAGGGCCCGCCGCCTAATCGCACTCGCTCCCGAAACCCTACTTTGGGTGCCGATCTCCGTGATCCCGGCGCCCCCCCTCCACGCGATGGCCGGAAACGGAGGCAGAAGAAGAGGATTAGAGGCGAGATAGCCTCCTCAGATCTAACTGGCGACGTCCAGCCCTCCGAGAGCGGCGGGTTGCCGTGGCCTGTCGAAGAGTTACCGCCGCCTTCCACCGAGTGGCCGCCGGAGAAGAAACTGAGATCTGCGCCGGAGCCCGCCCCTCCCCCAACCTCCGAGGAGCAGGCCAAGGTCGACGCGGCGATCGCCCGGCAAAAGGCGCTCAAGGCGTCGCAGCTCTTCTTCGAGGATCTGTACAAAGAGGACGAAGAGGGATCCGAAGAAGACGACAACGAATCCATCGAATTCGAGGATGATCTGGAGAAATTGAAAATCTACACTTTCTTCATCGACATTTTCACAAAGGATCCGATCCTGAGGCAGCACTACGAGAACAGCCAGACCGGGGAATTCAATTGCCTGGCCTGCGCAGGAATCGGGATGAAGGGCTTGAAGAAGTACAACAATCCTGTCGCGATCCTGCAGCACGCACATTGTACAGTGACGGCCAAGAGGAAGAAAGGGCACCGGGCATTCGCCCGAGCCCTGTGCAAGGTTCTTGGCTACAACTTCAATATGCTTCCTAGCTTGGTTCTCGACGCCGGAGAGCGTCTCGGTGAGTCCTTGGCAAAGGATGTCAAAGCTCAGGTAATTCTTCATGCTCATCCTCGACATGCCCAGTTCATTTTCTTGCAAGTTTATATTGTTGGTGAATTGGGACGATCAGTTAGATCTAATCGTAAAACAAACAATCTTGTAAGATTTAGCATTTGTGTAGAACAGATTTGACAATATGGTTTTTATACACATTTGTTGCTTAGGGGATTGGCAATGAAGGAGGTTAGTGAAGGTTACAAATTGATCGCGTAGAGGAGAGTGAGCTTGATGAGCTAGAGTATACCTGATCAAGCAAGTAATAGGATACCCACATGAAATGACTACCTGGTTCAATTTGATTGTATGGTTTGACTAATCAAACAAAGATAGAGTCTTTACACCATGCAATCCTATTTCCAGTCAGTAGAGATCTAGTTAGGAGTTGATTGCAGTTAATTTGCTGTGATGATGTAACTCTATTTCCATTCTGTTAGACCTTTAATTAGGTTGTCACGATATGATCCATGTTGATTCATTTCAAGTGTCTCCACAAACAGCATAGAGAATCCAGGGTAGGTCTTCATAACTCTTCTCCACTTAAGGCATAACTTCCCCTCATTAAGTTGCTAAGTCCAACCAATTGCAGACATTTTGTTCCATTAATAGCTTCGCTATCACCGTCATGAAGTTCGTTTCAAACGCATTATCATGCCTCGGATAATCTATGTTCTGATACACTTAAATGAGAGAATTACATCATGAATTCTAAATGCTTAAGATTAAATTAATTCTAATTCACTCGGTTAAATTTTCATTATTTGACAACTTTTAATGTCGAAATGAAATTTGGGTGTCACATATATCCAACTAGCATCCATGCTACCTTATGTAAACCTTTCTCCTCTTGTTGTTATGATGTTCAATCTCCCTGCTCATGGAAAGTTTCTGAACTTCCATCTTGATAACTTCCTGGTTATAGGGAATCCTTATGAATCCTAAGGGTACAAGAGATTTGTTCAATAACATTAGAGCAATCAATTTTTTTTTTCAAGGTCTGACTTAGTTCTTACCATTCAAATGATAAATCACAGATACAAGCATTAATTCTCAACCCTCCATGATTGTGTATGAGCACTCTCAATGCATAACACATCATTGCTGTGTATGTGACTTCTCAAAGCCTCATTGAGTTGCTGATAACTTCCTGCAAAACCATATTTTACTCCGATAGAGCATTTGTTCCCTAATTTCAGTATCTTGTGCAGAAAGAAGCCGGTATCGAGGAGGAAAACCAAGAACATGTTGAGAAACAGGAAAATGAAAATGCAGTCGAGGAGGAAAACACAGAAGATGATGCTGAGGAGGAAAATATGGAAGATGATGCTGAGGAGGAAAATATGGAAGATGATGTCGAGGAGGAAAACACAGAAGATGCTGAGGAAAATATGGAAGATGATGTCGAGGAGGAAAACACAGAAGATGATCCTGAGGAGGAAAATATAGAAGATGATGTTGAGGAGGAAAACATAGAAGGTGCTGTAGAGAAAGCCGAGAACAAAGAAGATGTCGACCAAGTCGGAAACAAAGATGCCGTCGAGGAAGAAAACATAGAAGATGCTGCAGAGGAAGGGGAAGATATTTTTGAGGAAGTGGAAAACAAAGATGCTGCTGAGCACGAAAACACAGAAAATTCTGTAGAGAAAGGGGAAAACATAGATGCCATTGAAGACGAAAACCCACCAGAGAACATCACCAATAACCTCACAGAAAATCCACTTGAGTCATCCTTCCAGTAGATGCATTTAGTGCTCTTCTTGTAATCCATGTCGCGTCATGATTCACAGGGAATTTTGTGCTGCCAAATGACAGCATCTGCAACTGAAAACCTGCCATGTTCCTTAGTTTCATTTCTGAACGTTAGTTTAATATTTCTGAATTGTCTGGTCACTGGTGTATACCCTAAGGCCCTGGCTGGTACGGTGGATCAGGATAGGATTACAAGTTAAATTCATGTTTGACTGATTTTTTAAAAAGCCAATGGTAACTTTAGAGCATGATTAAATACTATAACAGCGGGAAAATCAATTCCACTTCAATCCCACTTCGAAGAAGATATTAATAATCTCAAATTGAATAGTAAATTTGATAATTAGTTAAAAGGATATTTTTACCCTTGCTTTTGATGCTTTCCTTGCCCTAAAAATTACTAATACTGAGGATATTTTAGTCATATAATTAATAATCCATACTTTTATCCTTATCATAAAAATCATACCAAACAAAAATAATTTTATCATAATTTACTAAATATCCTCATTAAAAGATTATTATCATGCAAATGTATAATCCCTCAATAATCCTATCACACATAATGATCAATGGGAAAAAGTTGAACATTGCTGATGGCATGAAGGTAATCCATCTGAACCCTGAGAAGTCATCGTAACATAGGTACTCGGGTGGTAGATTGCCGCCGGAGAGCAGGATCAAAGTATTAATGCATCCACAATACTATAACGTTATAACACCTACCAGAGGCGGAGCTAGAACCAGATATGGGGGGGGGGGGGGGGGGGGGCCAATAACAAATATGAGAAAGATAAATCTATTAAAATTTAGAACGTCTCTCTAAAATCATCTACAAGTGAATCTATACTAAACTTTTTAGCAATTTGCTTCTCAATATACACTAGCAAACAATCATTAAGAAATTCATCTTCCATCTTATTACGAAGCCTAGTCTTGACTATATTCATAGCAGAAAAAGATCGCTCTGTGGTAGCCGTAGAAATTGGAAGTATGAGAATAAGTGTTACGACTCTAAACACAAGTGGATAGATTTCTGACTTTCTAGTTTTCACCAACCATTGCCATAAATCAGAAATAGTTGTCAATGTTCCAATATCAGGAAGTTGTCGCACATGATCAAAATGCTCAAATTGATTTCTTAATTGTAGCATCTCATGTTTGTAAAATCTTTGGGGTAAAACTTTTGTACCAATCTGCAAATATCATCAATTCTGAATGAAATGTGCATCTCTCTTGGATCTAATGCCGAGCTAAGAATAATCAACTCCACTGTGTTGTCATTAAATATGATGTTCAATTCTTGCAATTGAGAATCTATCACTACATTAAAAATATCAACTCTGTAATGATGATCTATTGTAATTTCATCTTGTTGATGACGAGCCCTTCCTCTTCTTGCAATGTATTGAGCATTGAAATCCGGTATAGGTATACTAAGTGTTTGACAGAAAGATTTCACATCTGCAACCAATTCATCCCATCCATCATCTCTCAATTTTTGAATGAGCAACTTAGTAGATGAAACAAGATGCATTGCATTCAAAATATCTTGAGACTGAAGTTGCAAAGCTTGACAGAGCAAATTAGAAATCTCCAAAATCTTCCTCATTAGATGCAAAATAAAACAAATTCGAAAGAAGTTAGCACCTTATAAGCTGCGTCAGCATCTCCCCGTTGAGCGGGTGTAGTTCCATCATCAATGATATTCAATAAAACTTCACATGTTGCACTAAGCATCTTTATCAAACTAGATATAGATTTCAAATGAGAACTCCAACGAGTATCACCTGCCCTTTGTAAAGAACCAATTTGATTAAGTCCTTTCCCACTTTCAAGCTCATTAATATTAAGTAAATGAGCAATATTTGAGGCATGAGTGACTTTTAATTGATCATTACGCTTAGATGAGGCACTAACAACATTGATAATAGAGCTTAACTTGATAAAAAGATGATGGACTGGGATAACTTCCTTCGACGCAGCAACTAGTGCCAATTGCAAACAATATTCAAAACAATGAACATAGTAAGCATAAGGACATTCACCTAAAATTAAAGCTTGCAATCCATTCCATTCACCACGCATATTGCTTACACCATTATAACCTTGCCATCAAATATTTTGAACATCAAGAGTATGACGAGATAGGATAGAAAAGATACATTCTTTCAATGTTGATGCTATGGTGTCTTTAACATGAACAACTCCAAAGAAGCGCTTTTGCACATAGCCATCTTTGTCAACAAATCTCAAGACAATTGACATTTGCTCCTTTTTAGATTCATCTTGAGCTTCATCAACCATGATACAGAATTTTGCATCACCAATTTCTTCTCGAATGACATTCTTTACTTTAGCGTCCAAGACTTGCAAAATTTGTTTTTGTGTTGTTGATGATGTATATGATGCATTTCGTGGAGCTTTATTCAAAACTTCTTCTACTTTGTCATTGTAAGAGACTATGAAACTCAATAGTTCTAAAAAATTTTCACGATTGTTTGATATAATGGACTCATCATGACCTCTGAAAGAACATCCTTGAAATACAAGCCATCTAGTCACCTCAATTGAAGCTTTGAAACGAAGTCTATTTTCAGCAACTTCTTGAGATGTGAACTTCTCAAAACTTTGTACAATATGTATTTGTTGGTTCATGAGATCTTCACATGCTTTCTCAGCATTTCGATGAGGTGAAGTGAGATCTTTTCCAATATGTGCCAAAAATGCACAATTTTTCCCATCTCTTACCTTCTTCCATGAATGAAACTCATTAATAGTAAATGCATCTAATCTAGAAGGTCTATCTTGAGTATGGAATAGATAACATGGTAAGCAAAATGTAGCATCTACAATAGGAGAATATTCCAACCAAGATAGGAATAACTTAAACCATGATACTTGAAAACTGCGAGGATGTTTTTTTCCAGACTTCGGATACTTTGAAAGCATATATTGATATGGACCAGCTTTATATTGATATGGACCAGCTTTAATATAAGCTCTTCTAACTTCATCACGCTTTTCAATGGGGTACTCCCATATATGTGGTCGCAATCCTAGATCACGCTCTAATGATTGAATATCAAATCTCTTATTGATTTCAACTCCTAAAGATTTAGCAAGACGACTTTCAAAATTCAAATGATCAATATTTGTAGTTATATTTGATTGAGATGCTCGAATTTCATCATTCTTTCTTTTGAAGAATGCATCAATTGTTTGTGACTTTTTCATCTAAAAAAAGATTTACCCAAGTTTGAATAATAATCTATAAACCTTTAATTTAATCAATAATTTATTAAAAACAAAAAATAATATGAGAATTAATTTGCCCATATTAGAAATCCAAAAATAAAGCTAACTGGAAATCAAGAAGAGAGTGAAATGGACAAAATTAATGTCAAATCTAAACAATAAATTTCACACACAAATATTTTCTACCTATTCTCAAGACTTCAACAGATAGTCAAATAGAAACGGCAAAAAACAAAAATGAAAATCAAAACCCAATTTTTATGAAAAAACAAAGAAAACTATATCAAAATATCAAATGAAGAAACAAATAAATAAGATCATTTACCTTAATCATGGGTTGAGAATATGAGATAGGAAGACTCAAGACTGGAAGAGAGCACAACTTGTAACAAAGGCAGTCTGGTGCCTGGTGGAGAAGACAATGAGGTGTGCTAGGGTTTTCTTCACAGAGAAGATAATGAGTTATGAAAGGGCTTTCTTCGTATTTGTTTTATAATTGTATACTATTTGTATAATATATAATATATATACTAAAAATAAAAACTTGGGAGGGGCCAGGGCCCTCCAAAACTCAATGTGCATTAATATATATACTAAAAACAAAAGTTAGAAGGGGGGCCATGGCCCCCCAAAATTCAACGCGCGTCCGCCCCTGACACCTACCACCTCATCAAAAAACATGGGGTCCACTGCCACATATTCATTATAACAACATCATTCTTTCACTCACATCCCTTTTAACATTAACAATCATTATTTATGGGTCCCACAATCCACTCAACCATCTTAAAATTATATCATATTAAATAAATATATTTTAAATATATTTTAAAATATTTATATTATTATTGTTATTTTTAATAATAATAATATTACTTTTAAAAAAATAATTTTATTATTTTTCAAAAATAATATTAATTTTTTAAATATATTTATTAAATAAAATAGATGGTTGTGAGGAAACGAAATTACAATGTTAGAAAAATGAAATTAGAAAATTGGGAAAACAAAATTACAACTGAGCGGCTAAATTTACAAAGCTGAGAAAACAAAATTTATTTTAAATTACCACGTAATTATGAAATTGAAATGTAACAATCACTTAAATAAACCATACAATTATGAAATTAAAAATAATATATGAAATACTAATTCACGGATTGTTGTTGTATTACCCCCAGATATGCTCAACTAAGTCAGCGCGAAATTGGTGATGAATTTGAATGTCACGTAGCTCAGAATTTGTTCGAAGATAATCTTGAAATCCTCGGTTTTATCCATGGATAGGTTGTGCGGGTTCGTCACCTTCATGGTTGTACCAATTTGTCACGTGACCTCCCTCATCCTCAACAATCATATTATGTAAAATAATGCATGCTAGCATGATTTGTTTTAACTTTTTCCTATACCAATAACGAGCTGGACCTCTGACAATTGCCTATCGAGATTGGAGCACTCCAAATGCTCGTTCAACATCTTTTCTTGTAGACTCCTGTCTTTCCTTAAACAACTTCCTCTTGGGATCCTCCGGGCAGGGAAAAGCCTTAACAAAAGTAGTCCACTCGGGATATATTCCATCTGTTAGATAATATCTCTTCGTATATGTAGTGTCGTTCACTATGAAATTAATTTCCGGCATATTTCCTTGCAAGACGTTATTGAATATGGGAGATTCATATAACACGTTAATATCGTTAC
This sequence comes from Zingiber officinale, assembly GCF_018446385.1. NCBI lineage: Eukaryota > Viridiplantae > Streptophyta > Magnoliopsida > Zingiberales > Zingiberaceae > Zingiber > Zingiber officinale. Next base: position 128,485,176 of record NC_055987.1, read on the forward strand.
GTGAACCAGTAACCCCAAAAAATGCAATGTCATATCCACAAGTCATGAGACGCGACCGCTTTAAGTACGATTGTTGGTGACCCATGTCCCCATGTAAATTGACTTTTCCAAGCAATTGGACAATTTTTCCATTTCCAGTGCATACAATCAAGGCTACCTAACATGTCAGTGTTATAGTGTATACTAAAAGCCTAGCTTTTGTATAAACATTTATTTAGAAATAAAAATCACATTAGTCAAGTATCTACATTTATGTTAAGTGTAGTTGTTCAATTAATTTATATCATAGATAACATGATGTGTGGTGTCACGCACAGAAGATCATGTTATCAGTTCTTTATAAATTATAAATAGTTGCTCACGACTGAGATGGAAAGGAACAAACCATTGGAAAAGTCGTAGTGTAATTAAGTATTAGTTTATCTTGACTAATAAATTACACTGATACACTCTAAGTGTATTGAGTAGGACCATTTAGGTAAGTTCTTTTTGTACTGACTTAGTAAAAGAACTAGACCTTAGTTATTATGGAAGTGTGTGCTCTTAATCCTAATATAATAATAAGCACATATATTTAATACTTATTTCTTTGACTTGTCAAAGGGTGAGATTTAGCTCGATAAATCAATAGACTCGATAAGTTGGGAAATGATATTACTTATAGTGTGTGTTGTTGATTATAGAGGGAAACTGTATCCTAGTTATCTAGGTTGAGAATGTCCCCAAGAGGAGCTCATAAGGATTGTCATGTTAAACCCTGCAGGTGGACTTAGTCCGACATGACGATAAGGTTGAGTGGTACTACTCTCGGACTAAGATATTAATTAAGTGAGTTGTCAGTAACTCATTTAATTAGTGGACATTCGACATCTTAAACATAGGGAGATTAACACACTCATAATAAGAAGGAGCCCAAAATGTAATTTGGGATTGATGCGGTAGTTCAATAATAGTTCTTTAGTGGAATGAATTATTATTGATGAAATTAAGTTGTGTGTTCGGGGCGAACACGGGAAGCTTAATTTCATCGGGAGACCAAAACCAATTCCTCCTCTCAGTCCCTATCGTAGCCTCTTGTATATAGAGATTTATACCCACCACATACCCACTTCTTACCCACCTTTATACCCATCCTATTGGGGGCAGCCAAGCAAGCTTGGAACCTAAGCTTGGGTCGGTCAAGTAAATAGGATGAGTTGAGTTGGTGTTGTTGGTGCGGTTAGTACTAACGATTTAACCCAGGTTTTGATGAATGACAAATCAGGTTAAGTTAGTATGTTGTTGTCTAACCTTCTGATCGAGTGTCCAGGAGAAGTCCAGACAGGTCGACGGGCTGACCGGATGTTTGGCATGAAGCCCAGCTAGGTCGACGGGCTGACCGGATAGCTGGCGAGAAGTCCAAGCGGGTCGACGGGCTGACCAGACGCTTGGCGAGAAGTCCAGCTAGGTCGATGGGCTGACCGGATAGCTGGCGAGAAGTCCAGACGGGTCGAAGGACTGACCGGACGTCTGGCAGGTAAGTGAGGTAAGTCACTGGAGGGGAGTGACTGCGAGGACGCGTTCCCGGGAAGGGAACATTAGGCGTCGATCCGGCTTAGATCCATTTCGGATATCTAAGTCGAGATCGTGACTAGATTCCGGTCTCGGAAAGACGGAATCTAAGTCATACTCTTTGTTATTACTTTGTTGAACTTTAATTATGCTAACACTTTGTTTTGCAGGATCTATTTTGTCTCGGACTAACCTTGTTTTGCAGGAAAGTTGTTCGCTGGAAAAAGGTGGTCCGGGCGCTCGGAGGGGATCCGGGCGCCCGGGAGGCACCCGGGCGCCCTGGAGGCAAAAAATATCCTGACCGCGCGTCACCACTTGGAGCTCACTGGTTGGACTTGCCACGTCTCACCAGGGCGCCTGGAAGGGATCCTGGGCATCCCGAGCTTCATATAAAAGATGGGGCGGAGGCAGAGATCAGAATCAACTCAGAACTCTCAGACTGTCTGCTCTACTGCTCTGCGCTCCTACGACGCTAACGAAGATCCGACGATATACTCCTTTTCTGTTCTTAATTCTTGTCGGTATTTTCGTTATTTTGCTAGCATTACTGTACCTTAAATTGTAATCATTTTCGAACTGCTAGTAATTGCCCAACGAAAGTACTCACGGAGTACGGGCTTTCGAGTAGGAGTCGTCACAGGCTCCGAACGAAGTAAAATTCATTGTGTCCAATTTTTATTCCGCTGCGTTTATACTCGTTATTTTTCGAATCGATATTCACCCCCCCTCTATCGACGTTTCACGATCTAACAAGTGGTATCAAAGCAGGTACCGCTTTGATTTGGTGCAACCACCAATCAAGCAAAGGGGGTTCGTTTTAAAGAAAAAAAAGTATTAGATATTGTTTGTCTTTTAAATAAAACTTTACGCCTTTCGTTTTTTCCCTCCAAAGCAGTTTTTAAAAAATACATCGCCATCTTTTCACCATTATTTAGTATTTAAAAAATATTACATTTTCAAAATTTTGAAATAATATTTTTTCAAATATTTTATTAATATTTTAATAATATTTTATTATTTTTTCCGAAAAAGCACTGCTAATCCAAGACCAAGTCTTGGGATTTTTTTTTCTGTTTCTCTGTGTACAAGAATAATGACTCTTCAAGAAGGACGGAACCCCTGCGAACCACCACCATACGATCATGAAGACTTCAACTACTGGAAGCGATTAATGGAATGCTTCTTAGGAAGCGTAGACATCGATTATATGCTAATTTTGAGGAAACCTTCTCAAAACTCGGAACTGAACAAAAAGGTAAGTAACATTATTTGTAATGTTTACCTAACAATATTTTATGCAGATTAGAAAAGTACAAGAATGCATATGAGGTGTGGACCCAGTTGATCAAGCTTCACGAGACGCCAATGGAGCTAGAAGATCAAGTTAAAGTCAAATATGGACTCGAGTCAAATCCAACGGAGAAGCCTACTGAATTAGGGGTTGCGCTCAAGGTTAGTAATATTTATCAAAATACCCCTGCTAATAGTAGTTTAAATAATCAGCATGATGATAAGTATGAAATTAGTCCAAGTATGGTGCATGATAATCTAGATTTAAATGATTTAAATCCAAAATCACAAAATAATCTAGACTCTGATCAAGTCAATCAAGACTCTGATCAATTTGGCATCAACCTTGACTTGGTCAAACAGAACAATGACCAAATCAATTCAAATAATTTAATTAATTCCGAAAATTTAAAATTAGGTGAGCATTTAGGCATAAATAAGTCAAACATTAAAATAAATTTGAATTTAAAAGGCAAAGAAAATATAAGGATAAAATCAAACACTTTGATAAAATCAAAACGGAATTTAACAAACTTAAAATTAAATGTTAAAGATAACAAATTAAACAAAAATAATCTAGAAATTTCAAAATTAACAATTAATAAAAAGCTAAAAGATAAACCGTTAAGAAAATATAATTCAAACAGTTTAGTTATTTCAAATTTAAAAATAAATAAAAACTTAAACTTTAAAAATAAGCTATTAAAGAAAGATAATTCAATTAACCTAATAAAATTGAAATTGAAAGAAAATTCAAATATTAAATACACTCTCTTAAAGAAAGATAATTTGACCAATTTAATTAATTCAAAATTAAAAACTTAAATTTAAATTACAAATTAAACATTAAAACTTAACTAAAACCAACTCTAATTATACAAAAATCTTAAATTAATGGCCAATAATTCGGGGGAGGCTCCAGAGTAGCTGACACCTCTAAAACTAATCTACCCGAAAAGGGTAACCCCAACCAACCTACCCGACAGGGTAATTAGGACTAGTTAAAGAGGGTTCAAGTTTAACTTGAATCATAGTACTGGTGAAGTTTTTTGATAATAGTACGTTGGGGAAGCTTGGGCATCGCATATCTAGAAAGATATGACTTCAATCTGGTGCATTTGGCCAAGTTGAACCGACCGAAGCTACCTTTAAATGGATCCTAACTAGTTAGACCAAGGTTTAGTACTAAGCTCCGTGGATAGGACTATTCGGAAAACCTCGAAAGGTTGGTTACTTCTAATGACGTCCAAGTGACTCACCAAGCTTAGAAGTTTATCCGAAGAATGCCTATTTGTTGAGACCAAAGCTAAACCTGAATCTAACACAAGTTAAACCAAACTCTGTAATTAAATCTAATTCATCTCACAAAATTATAGAATTCCCTGATTGATAATCTAGATCGGGTGAGATGAATAAGGATTAAATTAATTAATTTTGAAACTAAATTAAAATTAATTAAAATTAAATTTTGAATTTCAAATTAAAATTAAATTTCAAATTTCAAATTAAATTAAAATTAAATAAAATTAAAATTTGAATTTCAAATTAAAATTAAATTTCGAATTTCAAATTTAAATTAATTAAAATTAAATTTCGAATTTTAAATTAAATTAAATTAAAATTAATTTTTTAAAAAAAATCTATTTTAAAAATTAAAAATTTTTAAATTAAAAATTTATTTTAACCTAAAAATTATTTAACTTAAAAATTTAACTTTAAAAATTTTATATTTAACTTTAAAATCATTATTCTAAACTTAAAATTTATTTTAAAATTATCTTCAAAATTCTTTTAAAACTATTTTAAAAAGTATTTTAAAAATTCTTTTAAAACATTTTAAAAATTCTTTTAAAACATTTTAAAAATTGTTAAAAAAAAAACTCTTTTAAAAATTATTTTAAAAATTTTAAAATTTCTTTTAAAAATTATTTTAAAACATTTTAAAAATTATTTTAAAAACTCTTTTAAAAAATTATTTTAAACCATTTTAAAAATTATTTAAAAATTACTTTTTAAACTCTTTCAAAAATCAATAAAAAATTAAAAAAAAATCTTTTAAAAATTAAATCTTTAATAAATCATTTTGAAAAATTCTTCTTAAGAATATTGTTCACTTTGATAAAATGTTGTTAACTTACAAAAAATTATTCTTATTGATTATTTAAACTTTAAAAATTATTATTTAGATTTTAAATTTTTTTCTTAAACATTATTTTAATCTTAAATTAAAACTTAATTTAAACATTACTTTTCAACTTAATTTAACCTAACTGAAAATTAAAACTTAATTACAATTAAAATTTAAAATTTAACTTAAACTTAAAACTTAAACCTAAATTAATCACTGATATTAATTTAAATCTAAAAACAAAACTGAATTGAACGTATTGCCATTAAATAATTATAAAAATCGTTTTAAAATCTTGTTAGAAATCCCTTAAAAATAATAATAACAATTCTTTTAAATTCATTTAAAACTTAGACACCTAACTTAAAAACTTAAAATCCGTTAACTTTAACTTTAAACTTAATTATGTAATTAATAAGTAGAACTTAACTATTTAAGTTTAACTTTATTTGAGAACTAAGCTTGATTTGATTAGCACCTAGGTTTAACCTTAGTAAAAATATTAAAATTACTCTAAGTCATTTTTTTTAATCAACCTTTAAAATATTAATTATTTTTATTAAAACATAATTAAAGTTTGACTTAAAATTGAACCTCACTTAACCTTGTTTAATAACGAGTTTAACTTCAAATTACTACCAACTTTAAACTAAGTTAATCCAACTTAAAAGGAAGTAAATGAAAAGTTAAATTATAACTAACACCTTCATCAATTAATACAAAATTTAGATTATATTAAATTATTGAATCAAGCAAAATTTAATCAATAAATTATTAATATTGATTAATTATTGAATTAATAACAACTTATCTTACTTAACATTACACTAAACGTTAACTTATTTCAACTGAATCTAACGTTAATTACATTTAGTCAAATTTAAATGAACAATTTTATAAAGATAATTATACAATCGCCTAAAACACTTAGGTACGAAAATATGTTACGGTTGTAAAATTTTATATTAAGGGGGAGTAATAAATAAGGAGGATTAATAAATTAAAGGAGTATCAAATTCAGGGGGAGGTTTATTTTTTAATTATCTCCTTAAGTGTTTGATCCGACGGTAAAAATCCGGAACCCCATAAGGAGTCAACGCTGAGGGGAGGTCAAAGGGTCCAGTGGCTCGCCGGAAAAGGGCGAGCCGACCGGACTCAGAAGAAAGGGAAATCTGATAGTAAAAGGCACCCTGGTAGGGACCAGGGGTCCGACGCTCAAATAAAGCAGTGCGTAATGACCGAGCGGAAGGAGGTGCCGCCCGGACGGCGCAAAGAATCAAGGCCGTCCGGACGACGTTCATCGCCCGCCCGGCGGGCCGATGGGTAAAAGACGGGGACATCTTCTGACAGCCGTCAAGTCGTATGGCTGTGCCATACTTCTAGTCTGACAACGGGTGGTCCTGCCGTCCCATCAAAGAACATGCTCGGACTGTGGCAGCATGGTGTCAGGTAAGCTCTCTGACAAGTGCATACCGTGGTATGGGTTGCTGACACGTGCGCACCTCGGTGGGCGTGCATCAGTTCCTTCTCCGTCCTATATAAAGAGGCTATTACTTCGCCAAAGATACACATAATACAAATTGGGCAGCCACTTTCTCCACCACTTACCTGACTTGAGCGTCGGAGGACCGTCGCCGGGACACCCCTCCCGGCTTGGTTTTGTTGCAGGTTCGTCGGAGCACTCGAGGATCCAGCAGAGAGCGCCACGTGCCCAGTGTCCGCTGACCCTTGGTTCGGACAGGATCAAATTGGCGCCGTCTGTGGGAACGCTCCTGCATTCGAACAAGAACAATGGACGAGGCTGGACGACAACACACGGTGGCGCTTTCAACAGAAGAACTCGACGCTCTGGTCGAGATGAGGGCCGCCAAACTCATGGAGCAAAAACAAAAAGCATCCGCCGAGCGGGCGGAGCAACAAGCAACATCTGCGTCTGGTGGCCGAGCGGAAGCACCTCCAGCCACCGTCGCATTCCATCGGGCCTTATTTCGCACCCCTGAACTAGCTCGAAGAGATAGAGGATCTTCCTCGGATGAAATGCCAAGGCGGGATGACAGGAAAGGGAAAGCTCCGAGCGGACTCATCCCTGAGCGGATCAATCGTCAATTTTCGGAGGCTATCCTACGAGACCCTCTGCCCAAGCACTACGTGCCTCCGATGATCGGCGAATACAATGGAACAACAGACCCGGATGATCATCTGGGTAAGTTCGATAATACAGCCACGCTCCATCAGTACACAGATGGAGTAAAGTGTAGAGTCTTCCTTACCACCCTCTCGGGATCGGCTCAACGGTGGTTTCGGAGGTTGCCGGACGGATCCATCACGAGCTTCAAGGAATTCCGAACGGCCTTCCTCCACCACTTCGCCAGTAGTCGGCGTTATCAAAAGACAAGTGTCAGCTTATTCGCCATCAAGCAAGAGCCGAGAGAATCGCTTCGAGGTTATATTCAGCGATTCAACCAAGTGGCGATGGATATCCCCACGGCCACATCGGAGACGATGATGAATGCCTTCACGCAAGGCCTTGTGGATGGGGACTTCTTCCGGTCGCTCATCCGAAAGCCGCCCCGAGATTATGATCACATGCTACATCGGGCCAACGAATATATAAATGTGGAAGAAGCGCAAGCCGCTCGGAAAAAGGAAACTCCAGCCGAGCGCGCACCTGTTCATGCCGAGCGGAAACAGCACGCCGCTCAGCAGCCACCCAGAGGACCGAGGGCCGAAGCAATTCGATCCCCTCACGCCAGATCGCACGTACAAGAAGTGGCTGCCGCTCGGCCCAAGCCAAAGAAGAGGTGGACCCCTATGTTCTGCACCTTCCACCAGACGGATACGCACAACACGAGGGATTGCCGAAGCCTTCCCTTTGTGTCCAATCCTGTTCCCAGGAAAGCCGAACGACGGTCGCCTCCCATCGACAGGAGACGTAGGACTCATGAAGCTGACCGGACCCGCACCGAGGGGCGACATCAGCAGACACCCGATCGGCACCGATCTCCGAGGCATGAGAATCGCCGGGCGTCCAGAGAACGGTCACGACCGTTCGCTCGGGAGGAGGAAAATAGGAGCAATACTTCCCGTGGCGAGATCAACTTGATTTGGTGGGCCAGGAGACTCCAACCGAGCCGAAGGTGGGCGTCCAAGTTGGGTCTGCAGTCTGGGCAGAGGCCGGCAAGTGGACCGAAATCACTTTCGGACCCGGGACTTAGAAGGAGTAGAAGTGTCCCACGACGATGCTCATTAAAGCGGTAATAGCAAATTACACCATCCACCGCATATTTGTTGACACAGGAGCTCGGTCAACATCATATTCAAGAAGGCGTTCGATCACCGCAAATTGATCGAGCCGAGTTCCATGACGACCCCGCTCTACGGGTTTACGGCAACGAAGTTCATCGGACAAATCCGGCCACCTGGGAGAAGAGCCGCCATGAGGACCGGACAATAAACGTGGTGGTCGACTCTCCTCATCCTACAACGTCATTTTGGGACGACCGACGCTCAATGAATTCCGAGCGGTTGTCTCAACCTTCCACCGAAGATAAAGTTCCCGTGGAGGACAAAGTAGGAGAAGTGCGGAGATCAGCTAGCAGCTCGGCGGTGCTATATAGAGATGATCCGAGCAGAAGCTTGTTCCGCTCGGAAGGCGCCCCGAATTGAGGTACACGCCATAACCGAGAAGCCTCCTGCTTTAATTTATGATGAAAAGGAGGAAGTCCAGATCCATCCGACCCGATCGGAGGCCACGACTTTTATCGCCTCTGATCTGGGGGAAGAACAGAAGGAGAAGCTGATTCAATGCCTCCAACGAAATCATGATGTCTTCGTCTGGTCGACACATGAGTTACCTGGAATTTCGCCGAGCCTAGCGCAGCATGAATTGCATGTCCGACCGGACGCTCGGCCAGTGAAGCAGAGAAAAAGGGACTTCAGCGCCGAGCAGAATGCCATTATTCGGGCGGAGGTGGAAAAACTTCTGAAGGCCGGCCACATACGCGAGGTGCAGTTCCCGAGCTGGCTGGCCAACGTAGTCTTGGTCTCCAAGCCGGGCGGCAAGTGGAGGGTCTGCATCGACTTTCGAGATTTAAACAAGGCATGCCCCAAGGATTTTTATCCTCTGCCCCGGATAGATCAGCTGGTGGACTCTACGGCCGGCTGCGAATTAATTTGCATGCTTGACGCCTACCAAGGATATCATCAAGTGCCGCTCGCCCGGGAAGATCAAGAAAAAGTAAGCTTCGTAACGGCCGACGGCACATATTGTTACAATGTGATGCCGTTCGGATTGAAGAATGCCGGGGCCACCTATCAACGCTTGATGAACAAGGTGTTCAAGGAGCAGATCGGGCGGAATCTGGAAGTTTATGTGGACGACATTCTTATCAAATCCGTCCGAGCGGCCGATCTTTTCAAGGATATGGAAGAAACCTTCCGAACGCTGCGCAAATATGGAGTCAAGCTAAATCCCCAAAAGTGCCTGTTCGGAGCCAAAGGAGGGCGTTTCTTGGGATACATAGTGACCGAGCGGGGAATCGAAGCAAATCCCAGCAAGGTTAAAGCACTGCAAGACATGCCGCCCCCAAGAAATACAAGAGAAGTGCAAAGGTTGACCGGTCGGATTATCCAGATTCATCTCCAGAACCGCCGACCGGAGCCTGCCATTCTTCAGGATCCTGCGCAAGGCCACTAAGTTCCAGTGGGATGAAGAATGTGACCGAGCATTTGAAGAGTTGAAGACATATCTTAATTCTCTGCCAGTGTTAGCCAAGCCGGTCGGGGGTGAGTCACTTTATATGTATCTGTCGTCAACTGAGCATGCTGTAGGCTCAGCACTTGTGAGGGCGAACGGCGAAGAACAGCCGGTGTATTTTCTAAGCCACATTTTAAAAGATGCTGAATCTCGTTACACTGGGCTCGAGAAGTTGGCCTTTGCTTTGGTTCTAGCCGCTCGACGCCTGCGACTGTATTTCTTGGCTCACACCATTATTGTCCGGACGAACAGTCCACTCGGAAGAGTGCTGTTGAATCCAGAAGCGTCCGGACGGCTTATCAAGTGGACGACAGAATTAAGTGAATTTGACATCCAATATCAGCCCCGCTCGGCGATTAAAGCCCAATCCTTGGCTGATTTTGTGACCGAAGTGCAAAGGCTAGAGCCAGAAGCTATGTGGAGAATATATGTGGATGGATCCTCCATTCGGCTCGGAAGTGGGATCGGAATATTACTACTCTCACCTCAGGAAGAAAAGATGCACCTATCCGTCCGACTAGATTACAAAGCTACTAATAATGAAGCAGAGTATGAGGCCCTCATAGCCGGATTGCAGGCAGCACGACATGTGGGAGCAGGTCGGGTGACACTCTATTCTGATTCACCGCTCAAGAACTTTCCCAAGACCTTTGAAATCAACGTGTTCGCTCAAACTCTACCGAGGCCTTTGAAAACTCAAAGCTACTTTTCGAGAGGTGCTTATTCGAAGATCCCACGAACGGAGAACCAGCGGCCGATGAGTTAGCCAAACTCGTGAGCTCAATAACGCCGGTCGCCATTCAGAACCAATTGAAAAAAACTGCTGGTGGCGCATGTCGACCGGATGCAAGGCCTCGCGTTTCCAAGTGACTGGAGGACACCTATTATAGAATTCCTCCGTTCGGCACCACACCATCCGATGAATATGCAGCCCGGCTCCTCGGAAGAAGAGCCGGTCGGTTTACACTCATCAAGAAGCTTTACAAGAAAGCTTTCTCGCGCCCTTTGCTGAAAAGCTGGATCACACATCCTCCGTGAAGTACATCAAGGATCATGCGGGGTCATCCGGGCGCTCATTGGCCAAGAAGATCCTCTTGGCCGGATACTTTGGCCAACTTTACAAACAGATGCCGCTTGGACAGTATACATGCCTTTCATGCCGAAGTATCACAACTTCTCCCACCGACCGGCAGAGGAGATGAAGGCATCAACCATCTCATGTCCGTTCGATCAATGGGGAATGGATATTGTGGGTCCATTTCCGATGGCGACCGGGCAGAGGAAATTTTACTAGTGTAGACTATTTCTCCAAGTGGGTGGAGGCCGAGTCGCAAAGATCATTGAACAAATGGTTAAAAATTCATCCGGCAACACATCATTTGTCGGTTCAGCATCCTCGCCGACTAGTGTCCGACAACGGCGGCAGTTCACGGGAAGATATTAGAGGATTGGTGCAAAAGCTCGGCATTGAGCAACATTTCACGTCCGTGGCCTATCCTCGAGCAACGGTCAAGTGAAGTCGCCAACCGGAAATTCTTCGTATTCTGCGCGCTCGGCGGTGGCCGGATGAAGTGCCGAGCGTCTTGTGGGTCATCCGAACGACGCCAAAAGAAGGGACGGAGTCACACCGTTCCATTTGGTATATGGCGGTGAGGCTGTCATATTGAGTCAGCCCGGATCCAGAGCTATGATGATGACAACGCCGAACGAAGAAACATGGAGCTGGACTTGGTAGAAGAGGAGAGGGCAAAGGCGTCCGTTCGGCTGATGGCATACCGTCAGCGGATGAAGCAAAACTACAACCGGCGCGTAATTCCCAGATCGTTCCAAGTCGGCGATCTTGTCTGGAAGAAAGTCAAGCCGGTCGGCGACGTCGGCAAGCTTGAAGCTCCATGGGCAGGCCCTTTCAAAATCATCGAAAAGCTCCGCTCGGGCGCGTATTATCTGGAGGACGAGGACGGACGACAGCTAGATAGGCCGTGGAGCGCGAACCACCTCCAACCTTACCGGACGGGGTGAAAGGTGTATCACTGTAAATCACCCTGTGTATTTCATTTTTCGACTAAATACTTGAAATGCAGAGATGAAAAGTCAAAAGAGCGAATATAAGGCATTATCATCGTGACCCGAAGGCCCCCGAGCCGATCGGCCGGGAGGTTTATATCCGAGCCGGGCCGTTCGGCCGGGCTGCGTATAGAATATAAGCAGCGTTCGAAATCGAAGACCCCGAGCTGTTCGGCCGGGCTGCATACTAGTGTGGCAGGAAGGAAACCAAAGCCCTGCGCTGTTCAGGATGATAGAGGGAGGTTATCGCCTGAAACGAAGGCCCCGAGCCGCTCGGCCGGAGGTATACGGATCAAATTGGAGCGGAAAACCGACGAGCACCGTCCTTAAAAATCGAGAGCTGCGCCGATCGGCTATAAATATCCGCGCCGTCTAGCCCAGACGTTAAACCGTAGAGCTACGCCGACCGGCTATAAAAACCGAGCGGAAAACCGACGAGCACCGTCGTTAAAAATCGAGAGTCACGCCGATCGGCTATAAATATCCGCGCCGTCTAGCACAGACGTTAAACCGTAGAGCCGCGCCGACCGGCTATAGAGGAAAACCGACGAGCACCGTCGTTAAAAATCGAGAGCGGACCGACGGCTATAAATATCCGCGCCGTCCAGCCCAGACGTTAAACCAGAGCCGCTACCGACCGCTATAAAACCGAAGGAAACCGACGAGCACCGCTCGTTAAAATCGAGAGCCGCATGATCGGCTATAAATATCCGCGCCTATCCAGCCCAGACGTTAAACCGTAGAGCCGCGCCGACCGCTATAAAACCGAAGGAAAACCGACGAGCACCGTCGTTAAAAATCGAGAGCCGCTACCGATCGGCTATAAATATCCGCCCCGACTAGCTAGACGTTAAACCGTAGAGCCGCACCGACCGGCTATAAAAACCGAGAGGAAAACCGACGAGCACCGTCGTTAAAGAGAGCCGCCCGATCGGCTATAAATATCCGCGCCGAGCTCCGACGATAAATATCGAGAGACGAGCTGCCGTCTATAAATAATCCGAGCGAAAGACCGCCCGTCATTAAAATCGAGAGCGCCGACCGGCTATAAATATCCGCTCCGTCGAGCTCCGACGATAAATATCGAGACACTTAAAGTTGGGACGAGGGAAAAATTTCTTGCTAAAATAGAAAGGAGCGTAAGATTATCTAATATGCAAGCCAAAAAGTCATTACATAGATAAGCGGGGCCGAACGGCTGGAATTCAAAAAGTTTACTGAAACACTCCTCACACATCGAAATCAAAAGAGCTTGGGATGGCGTCCATCACGCCGCTGATCCTCGAGGGGATAGTCACCGCAGACAGTGACCTTTGGTCTTCGATAGCCCACCGCCTTGATGGCCTCCTCGAACGTGAGGGATATCTTGTCGGTAAACTTCTCCCGAAGCCTTCCGAGCGGAGGAACGCCTTCCTCACTTCGTCCGAGCGGGCCGACTCCTCTTGATACTCCTTGAGCGCGCATGGGCAGCGTCGCTAGCACTTGAGATCCTTCAAGTCTCCATCGAATCTTTGGAGATCACCGAGCTCTCTTTTGGTGGCGCAGAGCATCCAGTCCTTGATGCGTTGCTCCTGATCTCCACCTTCATGTGGTCCATATCGTTGATGGCCTGTTGCTTCCGAGTGATCGCCGTCTGGATCTCCTTGTCTCGCTGCTTAATCATTGTTTCAAGCCGAACGACCTTGCTCGCCGGATCGGAGGCTCGTTTCTGTTCGGCTTCTAGCGATTTCTTGGCCTTCTCCAGAGCGGCCGTCGACTGCCTCGCGCTGTTCCTCCTCCAGCTCGGCCAACCGATCGCTAATGGCGATCTGCTCCACCCAGTTCTGCTAGCAAACACGAACAGGGTAAAAACTTCAAATAAGAGAGAGAAGAGGGGGAAGGGCTATACCCCGGTGGCTGATTGAAGGTTGCTGTCGCCGAGCTGCCCGGTAGTCAACTTAGCTATCCGACTCCGAGCATCTATCCAAGCTTGTGCAAGAGGGCCCGATCGGTGGCAGCCATGTACGCCTCGAAGGGAGGCGCAGAACGGTTTTAAGTAAATTCGCCGCTCGGCCCGCTCGAGATGGCCCGCCAGCAGAAGAGGTGGGTAGCTCGCCTAAACGCCTGAGACGTCGTCGAGTCCTCGAAGGGCTGGACGGCGGCACTTCCAAGCCGGCCCTCGGAGAATCCTGAGGGGTCGGGGTACTCTCGAGAGAAACTATTCCGGACAGACCGGCGCATCTGCACCCCGCTCAGTTGTGGCTCATCAAGTGTAGAGGCGGTGCGGATTCCGGTCGCCGGCGTTTCCGAGTGGCAGCAGCACATCATCGGCCGAACGGCCCTCCACTTCAGCTTCACTCGCAGGTTCTATATTGCCCGTGGCCTCATCGGGAGGGGCAGGGCGTCCGGCTTCGGGACCGTTGGCGTCCCCTCACCTTCATCGCCGGCCGGATCAGCCGGAGCAATGCCCCGTTCGGCGGCCTCCTGGCTCGTCACCGCCTCAATCCGAGCGGCATTCAGTTTGAGCTTCTCGGTGGCTCGCCCGCCACATGACCTCACTGCAGAAGAGAGAATAAATCGGTTAGAACAAAATAAAGGGAAGATAGGGAAGCTTACTCATGCTACAAGGCGATCGGCTGGTGTAGAAGACAAGCCGAATATATGCATTACTCCTGGGAGAAGCATCTTGTCAAAGTTGCGCAGGCATAGCCGTCTGCCACTTGGTGCGGAAAGTGGGCCGCTCGGGAAAGCGTATATAGAAAAAATGCTCCTTCCAGTGTTTGTTGGAGCTCGGCATATTATCGAAAAGGACGAAGCCTATCCTAGATTGGAAAACAAAGGTGCCCCACTCGGCTTGCTTGGGATAGTAGAAGTAGTGGAAGATTTTTGGGGTTAAGGGAATGCCGTTCAGTTTGAACAAAACTACCACTCCGCTCAGCAACCTAATAGAATTAGGAACTACTTGGTCGAGCGGAATGCGGAAATAGTTGCAAACTTCTAAGAAAAACTTGTGAGGAGGAAAACGTAGTCCGGCCAGGAATTGATCCCGGAAGAAGACAACAGTGTCGGGCGGAGGATCGTTAGGCCGATCGGAAGGCTTGGCTAACACTATTTCGTGGTCGGTCGGTAGGTCATATGCTCGAGTGAGGCGCATGGCGTCTTCCTCGTCGAACCGACTTTCCATGTTCGAGTACCAAAGACCCGGAGCACCGCCGGTTGACTGCGAGGTACTGGTCATGATCGAAAGGCCAGAATGCGGGATAGAAGAGGATGGTTCAAGCAATGGAAGAAAACCGGCTGAAAAGGATGATTAACAGAAAGAAGAATGCGTCTGAAGCGAGAAAAAGGCTCTTACAGGCGAGGAAGATGACCGGAAGAAGCCGTGTGATCGTCGGAAAGTCTGAGAACAAAGTCACCGGCGAGAGGGGGAATGACGGGAGTCTGGAAACGAAGAAGACGAAATGCGGCGGAAACGAAGTTAAGGGTCTTATATCGCCGCCCGGAAACGATCTCCACCGTCCGATCCAGGTCGTCGATATCGAGGTTGTCATCGGATCGTCCGTTTCAAACGGCGACTGTCCCATCGGAAGTGACGCAACCGCCATACTCTGACAAATGCACGGTCGCCACGTGTTAGCCGGTTACTAGCCGCATTTAATGAGCTCCCCTTACCGTGCGCAGAGCACGTGATGGGTAATGTGGGAGAACAACGGACATCGATTCCCAGAAAATACAAGGCATGGACAAAGTATCGCCGGACAGACAGATATCGCCGTACGGATGAGCATCTTTATGCCTGGCCGAGCGGCCTAAGGCAATGATCATTGTTCGACAGATCGGCAGTCCAGTCAGTCGGACTTTGCCTCCTTCGACTTGACTCGAGAGGAAGGCAAGTGATCCGGCGGTAAAAATCCGGAACCCCATAAGGAGTCAACGCTGAGGGGAGGTCAAAGGGTTCAGTGGCTCGCCGGAAAAGGGCGAGCCGACCGGACTCAGAAGAAAGGGAAATCTGATAGTAAAAGGCACCCTGGTAGGGACCAGGGGTCCGACGCTCAAATAAAGCAGTGCGTAATGACCGAGCGGAAGGAGGTGCCGCCCGGACGGCGCAAAGAATCAAGGCCGTCCGGACGACGTTCATCGCCCGCCCGGCGGGCCGGGCACCCCAGTCAGACGGTGGGTAAAAGACGGGGACATCTTCTGACAGCCGTCAAGTCGTATGGCTGTGCCATACTTCTAGTCTGACAACGGGTGGTCCTGCCGTCCCATCAAAGAACATGCTCGGACTGTGGCAGCATGGTGTCAGGTAAGCTCTCTGACAAGTGCATACCGTGGTATGGGTTGCTGACACGTACGCACCTCGGTGGGCGTGCATCAGTTCCTTCTCCGTCCTATATAAAGAGGCTATTACTTCGCCAAAGGTACGCATAATACAAATTGGGCAGCCACTTTCTCCACCACTTACCTGACTTGAGCGTCGGAGGACCGTCGCCGGGACACCCCTCCCGGCTCGGTTTTGTTGCAGGTTCGCCGGAGCACTCGAGGATCCAGCAGAGAGCGCCACGTGCCCAGCGTCCGCTGACCCTTGGTTCGGACAGGATCAGTGTTATTTTTTAATCTTCTCTTTAAAATCTCTCTAGAAAATTCTACCTCAATTTTTTTTTCTACTTTGAATATATTTAGCAAATATTTTCAAAATTTTATGTCAGGTTCAGGGGGAGAAATAAAACTAATTCAGTTTTTCAAATAGAATTTTAAACTTAATTTTGAAAATCAATTTTCAAAATCAACCTGTTTAAAATTATGATTTTTTTTAAAATCAACTCACAATTGTTTGTTTTAAATCACAAACTTTTTATCCTTTTTTCTTAGTCCTTGAAAACTGAACTTTTCTAGTATTTTAAACCATGGTTTTGAAACTAGTACTTTTGAACTTTGAAAATTTGATTTTGGAAAAAGAATTCTACAAAATTATTTTTGAAAACTAAAAGTAAAGTTCAAAATCATTTTTCTTAATGTTTAACTTCACTTTGAAAATTAGATTTTACTTAATTTTGACAATTTGATTTGAAAGTTAAAATTTTACAAATATTAGTTTTAAAAATTGCTTTGTTATTGAAAATTGTGGAAATTAGATTTTTCAAACTTAAGTTTACAAACTAAGCTTCTCAAAATCATTTTCCTTAATTTTGAAAATTGAATCTTTTACAAACTTAGTGTTGAAAAATTAATTTCAATCAGTTTTGAAAACTGGATTTTTCAAACTTAGTTTTGGAATTTTGATTTTGAAAACTTATGTTTGAAAAACGTTTCAAAGTTGAAACGTGTTTTGAAAATTTAAAACTTGATCTTGAAATTTAGAACTTATACACTTATGTTTGAAAGCTGTTTTTCTAAAAGCTAAAAGCTAATGCTTCAAACAAGCTTTCAAAAAGTTTAAACTCCCTCAGATTAATTGACATTATTTCTTACTTTGTCTGAAGTCTATGTTTACTTAATCCATCTTATTTTTTGATGAATGCCAAAGGGGGAGGGTTAGGTGGTTAAGTTAGCTAAACCAAAATGAAAATACAAACTAACTTTAAAAACCACATAAATGCATATGTTTTCACTAACTTAACCAGGTTGTCATTCCATCAAAAAGGGGGAGATTGTTGGTGCGGCTAGCACTAACGATTTAACCCAGGTTTTGATGAATGACAAATCAGGTTAAGTTAGTATGTTGTTGTCTAACACTCTGATCGAGTGTGCAGGAGAAGTCCAGACAGGTCGACGGGCTGACCGGATGTCTGATACGAAGCCCAGGTAGGTCGACGGGCTGACCAGATAGCTCGCGAGAAGTCCAAGCGGGTCGACGGGCTGACCAGACACTTGGCGAGAAGTCTAGCTAGGTCGATGGGCTGACCGAATAGCTGGCGAGAAGTCCAGACGGGTCGAAGGACTGACCGGACGTCTGGCAGGTAAGTGAGGTAAGTCACTGGAGGGGAGTGACTGCGAGGACGCGTTCCCGGGAAGGGAACATTAGGCGTCGATCCGGCTTAGATCCATTTCGGATATCTAAGTCGAGATCATGACTAGATTCCGATCTCGGAAAGACGGAATCTAAGTCATACTCTTTGTTATTACTTTGTTGAACTTTAATTATGCTAACACTTTGTTTTGCAGGATCTATTTTGTCTCGGACTAACCTTGTTTTGCAGGAAAGTTGTTCGCTGGAAAAAGGTGGTCCGAGCGCCCGGAGAGGATCCGGGCGCCCGGGAGGCACCCGGGCGCCCTGGAGGCACCCGGGCGCCCTGGAGGCAAAAAATATCCTGACCGCGCGTCACCACTTGGAGCTCACTGGTTGGACTTGCCACGTCTCACCAGGGCGCCTGGAAGGGATCCAGGGCACCCCGAGCTTCATATAAAAGATGGGGCGGAGGCAGAGATCAGAATCAACTCAGAACTCTCAGACTGCCTGCTCTACTGCTCTGCGCTCCTACGACGCTAACGAAGATCCGACGATATACTCCTTTTCTGTTCTTAATTCTTGTCGGTATTTTCGTTATTTTGCTAGCATTACTGTACCTTAAATTGTAATCATTTTCGAACTGTTAGTAATTGCCCAACGAAAGTACTCACGGAGTACGGGCCTTCGAGTAGGAGTCGTCACAGGCTCCGAACGAAGTAAAATTCATTGTGTCCAATTTTTATTCCGCTGTGTTTATACTCGTTATTTTTCGAATCGATATTCACCCACCTCTATCGACGTTTCACGATCCAACAGGTGTGACCGACCCTAGCTTGAACCCAAGCTTGGTGTGGCCGGCCACATCATATTAAAAAGAGATTTTTATTAAAATTATTTCTTATGTGGATATCATGGTTTTAAAAGAGAGTTTAAAATTTAAATCTTTCCTTTTATAGCTTTCTACAAAGGATTAAGAAAAGAATTGAAATCTTTCCTTATTTGTAGATTAAAAGGTGGATTTTAATTTTAAGAAAACTTTTCTTTTAAACCATATTCATGATTTAAAAGAGAGTTTAAAAATTAAATATCTCTTTTATAAGTTTCTACAAAAGATTAAGAAAAGATTTGATATCTTTCCTTATTTGTAGATTGAAAAGAGATTTTAAATTTTTAAAGATAACTTTCCTTTTTGGAAATTATCCACATGTTTAAAAGAATGATTTTAATTTATAAAATTTCCTTTTTATAATCCACCGGAAAAATTATTGGAGAAATTTTTTATAAATTTCCGGAAACAAATTAGGAAGTTTTAATTAATTAAAACTCTCCTTGTTTATAGCTTTAAAGTGGGCGACCATGATGTTTAAGAAAAGAAAATTATTTTTTAATTAATTAATTTTTCTTAATCATGGTAAAAGAATTAAGGAAGTTTTTATTTAAATTTCCTTATTTACCAAGATCAAAGATTATAAAAGAGGGGTAGAGGTGCCTTCATGGCTAACGACTATTCTATTCTTCCTCTCTTTTCCTCCTTGGTGGCCGGGCCTAGCTTCTCCCTCTTCTCTTCTTCTTGTGGCCGGCGGCAACTTCTCTAGGAGCTTGGTTGGTGGCCGGATTTTACTTGAGGAAGAAGAAGAAGGAGGAGGTTTTGTTTCCTAGCATCCCTTGGAGATTGGTTGGTGGTCTAAGTTCTTCATCCCTTGAAGAAAAGAAGGTGGCCGAAACTTGGAAGAAAGGAGAAGGGCTTGGGTGGTTCTCATCTCTATAGATCGTTGCCCACACAACGTCCGAGATAAGAAGAGGAATACGGTAGAAGATCAAGAGGTTATTTGCATACAAAGAAAGATATATCTAGTAATTATTTTTCGCATTATACTAGTTTTCTTTGTATAGTTATTTTTGGAAATACCAAACACAAGAGACATTAGATCTAGTTTTTTCGAATTATTTTTTCGAGTTTGTGTTTTCTTCTTTTTCGAATTTGTGATTCGATTGTTCTTTTTGGTTAACCTAGAGTTATTTAAGGAAATTAAATATTAGCTTTCCTTAAAAGGCTTTGTCTAGGTGGTGGTGGTTGCTCTCATATCCAAGAAGGCAATGTGTCTTGCCATGCAGTCCAGGAAGTCAATTTTGGAAATTAATATTTAATGAAATTAATAACATATGTGGATTTGAATCAATAGTGTTAAGTTCACTTTGCGATTCAAATCTAAACCATTAAGAACAGATAAGTTAAATTTGGAATCAATGATATTAAGTTCCGTCTACGATTTATAATTTAACTTCTAAAGAACACAATAGGTTATTTAAGGAAAGGTTCGACACTTGTACAAAATTTTTTTGTACAGTGGAACCGGTACGTTTTCCTAGGACTAACCAACAACCAGAGAAGCCATGTCTCTCATCATGCATTTGAAGAAGACGTTGAATATCATTAACATTTGGCCTTCTCAAGTACCTATCACCAAATATTTCAACCACGTATTCGCAAAACTTGAAAAGGCACTTGATGGTAGTTGATTCACCCATACGTAGGTACTCGTCAAGATGATCGGCAAGGACTCCGTAAGCTAGTTGACGAATCGCGACGGTGCATTCTTGTAGTGGTGACAACCCTTTTCTTCATATAGCATCGTCCCTATGTTGAAAAAATGCTGAATGATTCTCTAATGCATTCACTATGCGGAGGAAAAACTCTCTTCGCATTCGAAATCGTCTTCGAAATATTTCATCATGATACACCGGGGTTATAGAGAAATAATCATTGACGAGCCTCTCATGCCCCGCTTCACGATTTCTTTGGATGAACCTTCTTCTGCGCATGCCCCTCCTCTGATATGCTTTCATAAGTTGTTGGTGTTGTTGAAGAACCAAGAACATTAATTCTTCACCCGGATCATAAGCTTGCTCATCGATTTCAACATGGACTTCGTCTTCGCTTGTCGAGCTGGAACTTGAGCTAGAGCTGTCTGTAGAATGAGATATTTTTGGAGGAAACACGTTTTAGTTTATGTGGTTAAGAAATTGTATGATAGTCGAATGAAAATCTTGTAGCACAATGTGTCTATATATATTGTTTTTCTCATGCAACGACTAGTTTGCAACGACTAGTTTGCAACGGTAAGTTTGCAATGGTAAGTTTCCAACGGTAAGTTTGCAACGGCTAGTTTGCAACGACTTATTTGCAATGGTTAGTTTGCAACGGTAAGTTTGTAACGCTTAGTTTCCAACGGCTAGTTGTAATAGCTAGTTTCCAAGGTTTGTTTATAATGACTATTTTGTAAAATTATAATAATTAAAAATCACATTAATCAAAATGAGAAATATAATAATTAAAAATTACAATCACTGGAAAATATAATGATACTAGAAAATAAACGTTGAGTAAACAATTTAGATATTCCATCTCGACTTAATATCCTGGGATAGACATTCATGTATGATAAGCTGCTTTCTTTGTCATCTGCGAGGTGTCTTTGTTCAATACTTCGTACTCCTTTAACTTCAAGCGACGATTCTTAGCTTCAGATTTGGACAATGTAACTTTTGCCTTAATATCTTCTACTTCGAGTTGTTTTTGTTTCTAATCGACTTCGGACTTCTTCACGCTTGTGTACTCAGTGAACTTTGTGATAATATTGTTGTAGTTTACTGTCAGATCATCCATGGTCGATTTTAATTTGTCTTTTCCCTTTCTTTTTGTTGCCTTTTGTCTCATTGGACGAGTATCTTCATAATCCAGGTCTATACTCACATCTTGGTTGGAGGAGGTGTTGCTTGCTCCCGACTCTGAGGTCCTCGTCTTCTTTGTGGCCAGAAAGTGATCATCGAATTGTGGAGTAAACATTGGACGGTCTTTGACAATTCTCCACATATGTTCGAGATTGAATGCAACACCATTATTTTCGGATCAATATTTTTCGTACGCAAACCTTAATATATCTTCATCACTGTGACCACTTCGATATGAACTATAAACACTATTGTAATTTGCGTTGTGTCGATATACCTTCTTTTGGATTGTATTGTGTCAATGTGACCGTATAACATTTGCACATCTGGTGTTTGAACCTAGGGGAAGATTCTCATTATAGTAACTTGCAACCCGTCCCCAAAAAGCATTCGCCTTTTGATCATTGCTGATTATTGGATCATCACTGATAGTGACAAAACTTCTCGCTAATACCTCGTCTTCAACCTTTGTCCAACTTGAACGCTTTTTTGTACCCTCAGCATTTGAAACCGTCTTTTCTAAATTGACCACCTCAATTGGGGATTCACGGTCGGAAAGCTGAGTCTCCGGGACAAAAGTCGGAGTTGTAGGTTCATTCGACATCGAAGGAGTGAAAGACATACCAGTTGTGTGTGGGGTACTATATCCATGAATAACCGACGACGTGAAATACCGATGACTCATGTTTTGCCAATATTCGGCTGGAAGCCGTTGATATGGACCTCGAGGGGCATAATTCAGATGATTCATAGAATTTTCAAAACCTTGGAAATTTTGAAGATTTTGTGGAGGAAACGACATATTGGGAAATTGATGTGAGTATTGATAATTTGGTGGAATTTGTGAATTTTGGGAAGATGAATATTCTTACGAGTTGTTTGTAAAATTCAAGAAATTTGTAAAAAATGTCCTATTATTTTCATCCATTTTGGATAGAAAATAAGATGATAGGAACTTGAAAAAATAGACGGGGAGAGAATTTAGAGAGTAGAATCGAAAAAGTAGTGAGTTGGAATGAAAATATGTGCACATATGGGTGGATATTTATAGATGAAATTTTGAACTAGCCGTTAAAAAATAGTGAGTTGGAATGAAAATTTTGAACAGTGGCGTTATAACGCTGCATTAACGCCACGTTACATATACTCTTAGGGCATCCACAGTGGTTAGAACCCATTATGAGCTTCTTCGTTGCCACGTTTACGCCACATTAAAAGTTAAAAACCTCATACCTCTTTCCACTATCAAGAAAACCTCTCAACAACTCTCTCGTGGGTCCTACACTTTTCATTATATATAATTCTCATTTCTCCTTCATATTTTACATTACACATCATTAAATTTTTATAAAATTTAAATTTATAAATTACTAAATAACATTAATAATTAAAAGAAATTATTATATAAAAAAATTTTCTAATTAATTTAGCTGTTGGGTTTTTCATTTATTTTACAATTATTTAAAAAAATTAATATATAAAAAATAAAAAATATGAAAAGCGGCTCCGTAACTACGGAACCGCTTTTTCATTCTAAGGGAAAAAACCTCCCTCCCATAATGGAATAATTGGATTCTCCCTTCCATAAGGGAAAAAACCTAAATTAATTGTTGCCATATTACAGTAGGAGCTGTGAATGCTCTTATTTTTTCGGGGAATAGAGACGTCGCATCATGATTTACTTCCCTTCACATCACATCACCTTCTGCTCTAAGAACTTGCGCAAACAGGGTTGGATCCTCTACAATGTAGATTGTCTTATTTCTGATAAATTATTGGTTAATCAATTTAATCGGATCGGGTGCCATGAGGGTCCAGATCCGAACTGTAACCTAAAACGACACTCCATTTTCAATCGCCCTAGTTAAACCCGAGCAAACGCAGCCTTCGACTTCCTCCCCCCAAATGGCCCGCCTCGCTCACCTTCTCCTCTCTCACGCTGGCCACTGCCACCGCCTACGGCCTTCGCAATCCGTCTCCTTCTTCTGGCGATCCCTCTCCTCCTCAGGCCCGATCAGTCCCGTTTCGTACACAGTTAAGCCCAAGGATCCCAACGACGAAGGCGATCCTGATCCGTCGGCCAAGGAGGCTGCCTCTCCACCTAGCCATCCCACTCCTCCGCCGAGTCGTCCTCGCTCGTCGTTTCCGGATGGCGGTTCCGGCCCTTGGACGAGAGAGGACGCCCGGTTCGTCAAGGACGTCCCTACTATATCCCCGGTGTCTTACGCGTCTCGCGTGGCTCCGTTGCCGGAGTACAAAGCTCCAGATCCGCAGGAGAACAGGGATGAGGAAGGGCTACTGCAGCAGGAGGCCAGGAGGATCCAACCACGGGGTCCGACGCGGAGCATATTTGCTACTCAGGAGGAAGAGAAAATTCCGTTCCCTACTCTCATCCCTCAGGAGAAGAAACCGCAGAAGGTTCCGATGGATTTGATGGAGGCCATCCGTCAAGTCAAGGTCAGCATCTTCGTCTGTTTCATTACCTTAAAACTGCTGGATGCGTAAGAAATTTCTATTTTTTATGTTGTTTCTACTCACAATGTTTTATTTTGTGGGAATGCTTGCCATATGTTTGATCCTACAATCATTTCTGCGTCACTGATTAGAGGGGATCCAATGTAATAATTTAGGTTGAAAAAGAATGAACACGGTCTGTTACTATTTTCCACCCGATTCTAAATTTAATGTTAAATAAATTTCATAGGGAAAGTGCTTCCAACTTAAAGAACTTATGATGATTTATTATGAGTAGAGGTTGCAGTGCAAGCTTTACAATTTGAGATCGGAGAGGTTGCAGTTCAAACTTTACTATTTAAGGTCTCTACTTGTTACTGCACCAAAAGTGTATCAACATTTCTACTTTATATTAAACTACAATCTTCAGTATTTGCATATACTTGATTTAGGAACCACAAAAGTTTTGTGATAACAGTTAATAAGATATGTCATGTTGAAAATCAAAGAAAATTCGAGCAATCAATCAAAATCTAAAAATTAAACTTGTGTTATGTCATTTTGACTATCCAACAATCAAGAATGGTTTTGATGATTGAAGACCTGTGATTACTAGATTCAGAGTCGGATAGTGTGCATTGTTCCCACTTTGATTCTGAAGGGATGTTCATTGGTTTTATGTCCATTTGTCATTGATTCAATCCATTTCAAGAATCCCATCTCCTATCTTTTTGAACTTCTTTTTGCACTCTTTATTATTATTTTGTACAATCCTATGAGATTGTATGAGAAGCTAGCTAGTGCGATCCTGACAAGCAGTTGATTTTTGGTAATAATATGCCATATGAGATATTTAGAGAGTGAGAGGTTTCTATGTATGCTAGATTGACTTACTGTAGGAGGTGGGAGTGTTATAAAATTCACAGTTTTATAAGATACTCTTGTCAGGGAAACTATTTTTTTCCCACCTTCTGAGGCTTCATCACTTGCTGGTAATTATATGAATTTCAATCCATTAAAAGATCTTGCTGATACCGTCTTCATTTATTATTATTGTTGTTGTTGTTGTTGTTGTTGCTGCTGCTGCTGCTGCTGCTCATAATCCACTTCTTACTGATTTTCATAATTTCTAGCCATTGTTCAGGTTAATGCAAGGCGTCAATTTGTTGAAACAGTTGAAGCTCATGTTAACTTGGGTGTTGATCCACGTAGAGGCGATCAGGTTTTTTTTTAATACTTTTTAGAAGACGATCCTTAAATCAAGTAATTCCTTCCATGTCTGGCTTGTTCATTCTTTATTATTGTTTTTCAACAGTAGAACAGTTATGATTTCTTTTACTTTTGAGGTACTATTTTGCATCAATGCTCTATGCACCCTCTATTTTGCTGTGTTGGTTTGCATAAAGTGTTCATATGACCCACAAGATGGAATAGTTGAATCTATTGTAAGTATACATATTATGCACATAGATAGCTTACAGACCTATCAACAAGACTGAATTGTTGAGCCTCTTGAAGAATCTACTTCTCTCAGACTTTATCCATAATATTAATGCCAGAAATCTATTATCCTTTTTCATTTCCTATATATATGTGTGTGTGTGGAAAGTAGAACAGATTGCTGATGCCCAGTCACTATGTTGTTGCATACTTCCCAGCATGGACTGATTTACGGAAGCTTTAAGATGTAAAACTATCTTGTCGCAGACACCCATATCATTTGCATATATATACTTCCCAGTCACTATCTTACTGCAGATACCCATATCATTTGCATATATATACTTCCCAGTCACTATCTTACTGCAGATACCCATATCATTTGCATCTATCTGCCATTTGTGATATTGGTTTAAACTCCATGTGTATTCCCACATGTGAGGTTGTGGGCTAATGAGGTGGGCTTGTGGCCTTGATGAGGACATTAAGCTTTAAGTGAGATAGATTGTAGGCTAATGAAGATTTATAGGCTTTCATAGGTGAACTATGATTAACTTGTAATCAGCATTTTGGGCCAATAATTGTGCGAAACGAAGTTGATGGATGATTTTCTTGTTTGGATGGGTCATCATGATTGGGCATAGATATTTTATCAAATTATCTCTGTTCCACATTTCAACAATCAGTGGATCACTCTTTTGTGAGCTAATGTTGCATATTTTCTAAATTTTTTTCCCCTGGAAGTCTGGATATGTCTCTTAGACCTCATCTCACTGTTGCAGATGGTACGTGGTGCCTTAACACTGCCTCATGGCACTGGGAAGGTATCTTGGATTACATTGGCTCATATTTTTCCATTCATTTTGTCAAGGATACTTATAGTCTCTGTTGGTCCAGACTGTAAGGGTGGCTGTATTTGCTGAAGGGCCTTCAGTAGAAGAAGCCAGAGCTGCAGGAGCTGATATTGTCGGTGGCAATGAGCTTATTGAAGAAATAAAAAACGGTATTACAACTTCACCTATGATAGAAAATTGTCAAGTTTCAAGTAATTTTGATATTGCTACATTTTTCTCTTGTCTCAAAGGTTGAAGCAGGCACAACTTTGTTCATTATTACAAAACAGTTATATTATTTTCGAACAGCCTTTAATTGTCATTATACTAGATAACAGACTTTATATTCCTATTCTATTTAATCGTTGTCCAAAGTTGAATTTCTAATTAGTTTACAGCAAGTTAGAATGCATGCAGTTTATTAGTCTTTACTACTTAAATCTTTTATATATATGCGATTGTCCTAGGGCATCCTAAAATGCACGTTAGACACACGTTATTAGATATTTCTTCCTATTTCTTCTCTGCTCATCTTTATTATGTTTGCACCTTTGTGGGAGTATTTTGGATAATACGTAAATTTATTTAATGCATATCCAATTGTTTGGTTCCCCAATATGTCTTGGTATACATTCACGTTTCAGGTTTTAATGGGTGTTAATGACTGTTTGTTTGCACTTCTTGTAACTATTAATTGCTTTCTGATTTGTTTAACCATGACAAAATCTGTATGTAGGAGGTGGCAAACTTAACTTTGACAAGTGCATAGCAACTCCTATGTTCATGCCTCGTCTGTCAAAGGTTTTGTACCATGGAACATGAGTTATGCATTTTTTTTTGTTTTTTGCTTCTCTATGCATGCTTCATTACTTTGCTTGTGCTGTTCTATTTTCAGATTGCTAGGATCCTTGGCCCTCGAGGTTTGATGCCGAATCCAAAAGTAAGTTCCTTCTACTTTTCACTAAAGATTATGAAACATGCATTGCTGATTCTAAATCTTCTTTTTTTATATAGTTAGGGTCTGTAACAAGTGATGTTTCAGGAGCTGTAAAAGCAGCAAAATCTGGCCGTATCGACTTTAAGATCGACAAGACTGCTATTGTTCATGTCGGCCTTGGAAAGGTCTGATTACTCATGTATTGATTTTTTATCATAGTAAAATGTGTTAGCATATCCTGCTATATGTGCATATTATTGTTCCACACTAGGCTGTAATTCATTTTAGTGTTTGGAGTGATGTTCAAGAGACTGAATTCTATCCTGGCTCACAAATATCTAAAATAGGTTCTTCTGGAACTGGTTGGAGACCATGACTTGCATATGTTTGCTGCTTGATGTTGTGGACTTTGGTATATGTCACATCACATACAATTGATCATGCCTGCAAAAGAATTGTGGTTAATTAGTAGATTGATAGTATTATGTTCACACTAATTTTTGATGTATTCTAAACATGACAAATAGTGTGATTCAATGTGTATGTGTTATTTTTACCATACGTTTCTTTGAGAGTTGGACTATCTTCTTTCAAACCAACTCAAGGCAGCAGTTGCTATTGATGAAACTCTCTCGGTCTTGTCACATTTTCCAGGCCAATTTTTCTTACTCTTTCCTTTCACATTTCCAGGTCAATTTTTCTGAGGAGTCTCTTCGTGAAAACATCGGAGCTTTTGTACACTCACTATTAGTTGCAAAACCTGTTGGACTTAAAAAGAGTATCTTCGCTATCAGTTTCCAATTTAATTATATATTTTTTTATTGTCATTTGCATTAAGAAGTGATTTTATACTATTAAATTGGCCGAATGAATTTACTTAAGGAATGCCAGCTGTTGCTCTGATGATCTGATATGAGCACTTATATGTGCCTTTAAATATTCGACTAAGTATCTACTGTTTATACTTTAAATGATATATTCTCATGTTTCTTGTTATTGCAGCCTCCAAATATGCTGGATATGTCAAGAACTTCACTTTAAGTAGCACAGTGAGTAACTCTAAACCAAATCCGTTGACTAAAAGTCAAGTTTGTAAAATTCCAAACACTGCAAAATTTACAGTTTTCGTAGCCCTTTGACAAAAAAAAAACAGCTAAAATGTCTGAATGAATGCTATAGTTCAATATCTTATTTAGTCTTAATTCAGATGATTGCTATGTGAAAAGATAATATCATACCATCTCTTATGTGGCCAGTTTATGCAATAAATGATAGCATAAGATATGCTTATGGTCACACAAGGATCATGTGATAGTGTTGTTGGTTAACAAGCATTATCATGCATTATTTACTTCATATCATATATTGCTTAGATTTACATATATTCATCTGCATACTCATACTACATACCATCTACATAGGCCTTTTGGAACCTTCCTAATATTCTGTCAATATATTAATGTCTGTGTTCTTTCTGTTTTTAAGTTGTAATTGTTTTAACTTCGATTACATTGTAGTGGAACAATAGTAAGGTAATTGTCCCAGCCACAGTCCGTTTAATGAGTATCAACCCATTATTAGTTTATCATGTTCTACTACTGGCCCAAAACATTCAAGTCCAAGTTAATAGCAATTCACTCATCTAACTTGTAAAGCTTCTTTATTAGCGTATAATTCACCATGACTCACTTAAGGTTTAATATCCTCTTCAAGACTTATAGTCTAGCTCATATTCTACAATCGTCTGTGACTACACCCAAACCAGCCTTTCCAATGCTCACTGTCTAGCATTATGTAACATTGTTGCCGATTGTGACTCAGAACTGACTTTTTAACTTGTCGAGCCCAGCCAATGACTCAAAATACTTAAACCAACCCAGTTTGTAAATACTTCACTCATCTATTATTGGAAGATGAACATAATAAATTCCTTTCGGTAAAGACAATAACCAATACCTTTTTTTTCTGCTGCTTCATCTTGTTTTCCATCATTTTCTTTTACATGCTAGTCTTTAAACGAATAATTGCATCTTTGTTACAGATGGGACCTGGATTTCCAATCACAATACAGTCACTCTCTTTGGCTGCTGACAACTACAACAAGGTCCATGTAAAACAGTGAAAACTCTGTTGCAGCGCTTGGAGTCGGACACAATTTTGTCAACTGGCACGCAATTCCAATAGAGCGTCAGCAAAATTCCTTGCACACTATAATTGTTTTCTTAGTCTCTCCTTTAGTGAGGATTTGGCTAAACTTGCTTTCTCAGAGAGCAAAGAAATCTGGAGGACTCAAGAGTTGATTCCACTATTTGTCATCCAGAGTTGATAAACAGTGCTTGAATTTCGATGCCACTATTTGTACTAAATTAGTATTTCATTTCTATCCAAAATGGCATGGAGGCTTCTTATCTCACCATTTATTTTGCTGAAGCAGCTGCAATTGGAAGCCATCAGCATTTTTCAATAATTTCTTGTTTGTTCTTATAAAAGCTTACCCATAACCCCGATTCACTATGTTCATGCTTTACTTTACCAAATTCCAGAATTTCTTATCATTTATTTTCAACACTTTAGCCAAAAGAAAGAAGAAAATAAATTTATGATACATAAGTTCGAACTACATTTGTTGAATAAGTTAAAAGACAATTAATACGTTTTTGATACTTTAAATTAAAAGATTAATGTACATCTTTTGGAAATAGAATCGAATAATATAATAATTACTTGAGTATGTACATGCTATTGAATAATATAATCGATTTAATATATTATCATTTGATTAGATTACAATACTCTTTGATTAACAAAAATTCTTATGGTAATATATTAATCGATATGCATCAATTTTATAAAATTAAAAGTTAATGTCAGGCCATTTTTATTAGATTTTCATAAAACATTTAATGATTTATACCTGATTTACTAAATGATCCTTGAAATTAATCTAATTACTAATGCGAAAGTGCAAGATGAAGATGATTTATTGGGCCGAGGAAGCATCCGTCGCCCCACATAGCAATCAATCGTTAGGGTTTTGCGCGTTAAGCCCTCGAGTGTCGTCCCAGATCAGTGGCTGAGCCAGTCATGGCGTCTCGGTACAGATCGATCTCGCGACCGGCTCTCTCCTTCCTCAACCACGCTAGGACGAGAAACGCCAGCCCTCTTCTCTCACCAAATCCTTCCATTCTTCGTCGGCCTCGCTCTCCAAGGTAACCCACTTCAGCTCGGCTCGTTGTTGATCTTTCGGTCAATGTTGAGGGTTTGAAGCGGTTGGCGTTTGTTTCAGTGTCTCGCGTGAACTGGGGGCTCTCTGCACCCTCCTGCCGCTCTACAGCGCGGTCTCCTCGGCGCGTCTGATCTCGAGGCTGGGGATCGACGCCTCCGGGAGCTCGTCCTCGAGGTCATTGTCCCAGGGTATGCTCCGCGGTTCCGACCCCGGTGTCTGATCTGATCTCCCAAGATGTGTTTCTTTCATTGCTTGGTTGAGTAAGCAGTCACTGGTTTTTCGATTTCTTCTAATTTCGGTGCTGGCCCATTATATTTATACCATACATTTTAATAATGTTATGCTTGATTGTATTTAAAATGCTTGGATTATTGGAGATTTGGAAGGTTCTATCTGACATACTTGAGCAAGATCAAACAAATGAACCACTTAAATTTGCCTAAATTAGTCACCATTCTAGAACCTAGAAAGTAATTAGGCTTTGATAGCATGTAGTGTTTTCCCCCTCCTTCTGTTGCCCTTATTGTTGCTAGGTTTTTCTTGCATGGCTTAATCAGAGATCCATAAGTGTTGAGAAGTCTAGGGTTTATACCTTTTTTACATGGAATTGTTAAGAACGATCGACTCATGTGTTACAACATTGACTGAGAGACTGCTATATGGACAACTAAGGACATCTGACTGTTCATAGGCCAACTTCTACTACTCTTCTGTAGGCGAACTTGATACAGCTAGGACACTTATTGACCCCTACAAATTCCCAGAATATTAGTTGAGTGTGCAATGTCTTTTATTGTCTTCGAGATAGCTGATTGCTAGGCAGAAATAGCGCTAGAGTTGACAGTATTATGTTATTTTCATATCAGTGTTTGGAGGAGACAGGAGGAGGTAGAGGTGAGCATGGTTTAGGAAAAAGCCACATTCCTACATATATTGCACCTAATGATGAAAAGGTAGATCACAATTCGAGTGAGAAGAGGGTGAGGACTTGGTGATCATTGTTGAGAAGCATAGTTAATGCCGCGGCAAAAGGGTGGTGTTGTGGCAAGTAGCATGACTGAAATGATGCCGAAAGAGTTGTAAACGAGTTACCACCTACAGAAGAAATGTTGGACTTGCACTGACCGATGTACGAATGCCAATTGATAGGAATGCCAATTGATAGGTGTTATTTTTTCTTAGTTAGTCTTGGCATGATTCTGCTAGATGCAATGATGCGGGGAATTGACATTCTGTTGATCCTTCATGGTGGAGCTACCTGAATTGATGTGAATGGGCTATTAACTTTTAGAAAATTTTTAAAAATGTAAAACAAATTTATTCTTTTCAATGATTCTCAACTCCTTTTCCATATGCAGTATAAGGAAAAAAGCTTTTGAAGAACTTGTGAGAGTGAAATATGATGATTTTTTTTAGTCAGGATAAAAATGAAGATATGGTTTTTCAGTTTTTTAGTGATGTGAAAGGAATGAATATAAGCAGCAATGTCTGGTATAATGTGAATATTTGATTAACATTTGAAATTTGTATGTTCATGAAACAGTCAATGGTATAGAAAGGAAAAAGATATATAGCAAAATGCGTTTACCATCATGTTTATTTTTTCATCTCATGTTTTACTCTATTTCAGTTTACTATCATTTACAAGGTAAGTAGTGCTGATGTTTTTTTGTTTTATATTTCCTACAGAGTTGGGTCTTTCCGTGCCCCGATGAATTTGCACTGATTATCGTTCATATTCTGAGGGTTTCAGGTTAGTTTGCTCTTATAAAAAGTTCAAGCGAGATTCTCATACAATTTTATCGAAACCATTAGATAAATTCCTTGTTGTCAATCAGCTTGAATAATTTGTCAAAGTTAGGATGAGTTCAATGTTCAAATTCTGTTCTGTTTAATAGCCTCATTGTAGGCTTTCGTTGTGATGTTTTGCCAACAAAATCACAAATGTTATGAAACCCAACTGGCTGGTTTGATGATTTCTTTGTCTGACAGATTGAATTGTATCTGATTGCCGGTAAACTCTTAAGTCAGCACTCGATTTACTCGACAGATTGACTACCTTTCTCTTCTTTTTTGTGAGAGTAGGGATGGAAATGTAGTGAGGCATTGCGGGTTAGCTATGAACTTTTCTATCCTATCTTCTTGCGGGCTGGGTTTAAGGCAGGGCATAACTAACATATGTTCGAATTGGGGGTTCGACTAATTCAACTGCAAGAAGTTACGACCGGAGTTTGAACAATTAAATCATTGCTTCGATCGGTCAGTTGGATCCATCGTCTTCAGATATGGATTGGCTTGTTCACTTCGATTGGTAGGTAGGTTGGATTCATTTGTCTTCAGGTCGTGGTAAAAAAGTTTGTGTTACTCTCATGTCAGCGGTCAGGATTGTTTAGCAGAAGTGGAAGGATCTACTAGTTCGATCTCATTGTAAGCGCTTAGAACTGTAAATCAGAGACACAAGATTCTTGTTCATGTGAATGTTATCTGTGACCATAAGCGATTAGGATCGTCCATCAGAGATGAAAGTTTCTGGTTATGTTTGGCTGGATGTTGTCTACATTTCCCCAAGTGTTTTTTTTCCTTGAAAAAATAAAACAAAATAAATAGAAAAACAGTGGCAGGAGTAGTTGGGGATTCAGAATGCCATGGTGCTTGCTGCCTTAATGTGCCAACGTAAACTTCCCTGAAGGATATCATATTTACAGAAGGTAGAATAGAATAGCTTATTGGCCAGCATAAGGATATAAAATCACAAAAGATAAGCGCAAACCCTTACGTGCAGATGTTACCTAGCAAGCTCTTATTTCAGGCAGACGAGGAGGAAGTCTTGGAAGGTCACCGGAGGCCATTAAAGCTGCAAAGAAACATGAGACCCTCGCCATCATTGGCCTTGCAAGAGCAATTTTCCGAATGCGCTTCAGTTCCTTTGCTTCCACCTCAGTGGAGCCATATCCTTCTAAATCTGCCTCTGTTATCAGTACCGTGTCTCCTGGATAAGAGAAAAACAGGGTGCTTTTGACTTCAAGGCTTTCCAGTTCTTGTCTCTTGAAGTCTTGGACAGCCTGAAAATAACCAAAAGTATGGATTGGCAGGAATATCAAAACTATAGTCAGCAGCATACCGTTCCAATAGATGATAACATAGAAATACAAAGTTTGAGATGGCATGGACATGATGATAACCAGTAGAGTTTGATTCTATTGCAGTGGAAGATACAACAGACAGATGAAAATCTAATTATTGATTCGAATATTTCTAGGGATATATATAGCCTTGCATGGAGTTTAAAATAATTTAATTCAAATATTTCTAGTTGCTGATCCAAAATTTTGTTGCATACCTGCCACTGGGAAGGAGCTAATAGCACCCTTGGTCTTTTCGATCTAACATACTCTAAAGCAGCTGTAGCCGTCATATTCCTGTACTTAACCTGCATAAGAAGTTGGAAAAAAAACAATGGAACACATAAAGACTGGTTTGGTCACACCAAGCTTAACACAGGAGAAGTTGAACGATATTAGTATTCCATTGTACCAGATAGCATAAAACAATAGTTGTGCTACGGCCCCTTCCAGCTTTACAGTGAACATAAGTCGTCCTCCCACAAGATGCATTGCCTGAAACAAGAGGTGTTGAAGTCTCACTGACATGCTGGAAGAACTAAGAAACATAAGCAAAAAAAGCTTTCGACATAAATGTCCTTTAACAGACACATCAAAACAGGTTACTTCCCAACGAGTATACAAATCAAGAATCAGTTACCAGATCTTGGGTTTTTGTAAACGTAATTGCACAAGGCCTAATATCATATAGTCTTACTGTGGATGAAATCAACTGCTCTGCGTATATCCACAGGTGAAGGTGCAAAAAGGTAGTCTCTTGTAGGGATCACCAAGTGATCAATTCCATGGGTCTGTAAATCAACATAAACAAAATGTTAACATTGAATATATATCAAATCCAGTGATGAAGAGCTTGCTGTGCTTCTAGTGGAGAATTTCAGATAATGTAGTCGAAAATGCAACAAAAAAACATTAAATACATATTAGTAAAAGTAGGGTTGTAAACGAGCCGATCCGAACCTAGCTTTGGTGTGTTCAAATTTGTTTGATAAGGTAACTGAGTTGAGCCGAGTTTAAAATAAATCAAAATTTTAAAATGATTGTTCAAGCATGATTTGGTTTATTTTTTATGAGCTTAGCTTGTTTAGATGTTATTGAACTTTCAATTCAAGTTTGGTTGTTAAAGTTTGGTTTGTTTAGATGTTATCGAGCTCTCAATTCAAGCTTGTTTGATTGCTTGAAAACTTTAATTGTTTGATTAGTTATAGCCATCTTTTGCTAACGTCTATACATGATTTCAAACGAAAAAGTATACGCTTCCTATCAAACAGGCTATCATGAAAAACTTGCCTTGTATAATGATGGAGGAACCAAGGTCTCATATGGTTCATTCAACGTAACAACAGCATGAACACCAAGCTGCCGCAAGCGCGGTACGTCTTTAGGAAATGGCACAGCCCCAAGTAATAGAAACTACACAATCATACAGAAGGGGGGAAAAAGAACGTGAATTTGAGAAGGTAATAACACAAAACTCAAATTGGAAGCAAGGAAAAGAGTTGGGTAGAAGGGAAAACGAAACTCTGCTTGCACAAAAACAATCACCTGTTCTATTTCGTCCCACCAGCGAAACTCCGCTTGCATCATGTTCCGGAGAACATTGTACATAAGCGTTGGGTAGAAGAGAACCCGGGCACCAGCTCCGACGAGCGCCCTTTTTGCCTTGAGCGGCACAATCTCCTGCGAGCCGGAATCGCAATATTCCTCGGACGCTCCGTCCTCCAACTCCGTTATCTTCATATCGTCCACCGATACCAAATTCCCACTCCACAGCACCTCCAATCGGGGATCCGCTTTGCAATTCCAGAAAACCCTTACCCTAGAAGATCGAATCGGATAACGACGCAGGCAAGCGATTGCGTCGGGCGCGCGACGAGGCGGAAAGAGAGATCGAAGCCTTGAAGCCCGATCTGCAACCGATTCACCACCGAGGCCCCCCAAAATCGCCGATCTCGGCGGTCGTGACTGGTGGTGGTGGAGATCCCATCGGAGCGAGAAAGTCGTCCACTTCGCAGAGGATAACGCCGTGACGCTACGTATGCAATAAAGCCCCTGTCTATTTAAAAAGATACAGAATAATACGTCGGCCAGATGGACGGTAGAGATCGTTAGATAAGGACACCTGGTTTGGTAGATATGCAATCTGAGCTGTCCGTTGTGCGTGGGGCAATTGATGGCGCGAAACAGTTAGTCGGACAGAGATAGTGATGTGATTCGGACGTTGATGATAAAATATCGTATAATAAGTTTCATTTTCCTCCTCAAACTATATTCTTTCTAAATACCTTCTAGAGTTTCAAAATCATCAAATTACTTTGCTTGTTAATTATCCTAATGTCCTGGAGGGGTAAAATACTAAAAGGAACAATAAAAGAATCAAGATTCGAATCTTTGGATGAATATTTTGAATGTCTGCTCTGTGATCTGAGATGAACATCTATAAACTGTAAGAAGGTCATGTTGAGACGTGATTGTTGGTACAGCGGAAGCGATATTTCTCTTTCTAATGTTTAATGATCTTTCTCTTTCTAACGGCTTAGCAAGGAGACACACAAGTTATAAAGATAAGACTAACATTAAAGAAAAATGAAACTCGGTTGTTTACTTAATTTAACAATCCATGGGGTGCTAGTTTGAGACTATGAACGTCCAATATGATCTCCTCTTCAGACCCTTTATAACAATAGAGTGTGAGAGGAACAATTAAAAGAATAGAAAAATAGAATATGATTTGAATGTGTTGTTCTTCCACTACGCCCCTCACCTTCTTTTATAGCCCATTGCTCAGGCTACTGATGTGGTATGTTCGGTTGACCAATCGAGCTTTTTCGTCAACCAGAAAGCTCACATGGCAGGTAAAGTCTCATCTACTCAACGGTCCTTGCTTCGACTGTTTGCTAAAGTGCCGAGCTAATGTAACAGATAAAGGCTCATCTACTCTACTGTCATTTGCTCACATGGCAAGCTGACATGACAAATGGGTTCCTCCATTCAACGGACCACATCCAACCCTTTGCTTTTGGTCATTTGAATCTCCATATCTTCTGATCGACCGAAACACTTTCTCGATCACTTGAAATTCTTTGAACCTTGCACATGTTTCCTCTTGGCTTCTTGTCTACAGCCAAAGATGAAGCCACTCAGGGGCTATCCTGGGCTGTGGCCCAGCCCTGAATGGCTCCATGCATATATCATGTTAAGGGGAAAAAAACAATACCAAGTAGAAAAAAAATAACCACTAAGAAAATATCAAATAGAAAGCTTTGTTTTTAATTTTTTTTTAAATTCCACAAATTTTAATTTACACGTAAGGTTGGAAATATGTTTCACACATTTATTGTTGACAACTCTTCTTTTTACACCTTATAATTTTATTTTTAATTCAACTATATATTTATTTAATTAATTTTTTTTATTATAATT
The DNA here is from genome assembly GCF_018446385.1 of Zingiber officinale. NCBI lineage: Eukaryota > Viridiplantae > Streptophyta > Magnoliopsida > Zingiberales > Zingiberaceae > Zingiber > Zingiber officinale. The sequence continues at coordinate 128,522,058 of NC_055987.1, forward strand.
ATAAATACGGATTTCTTCTTTCTCCTATCCATTCAGATTAAATTTGCAATATACATGGTTGCTATTTCTTTAGCTACCAGCCAACTACGATCATGGAAGGTAGCCCTTATTTCTATCATCCTCATCCTTGACTCTGAAATCACAGCACAATTTTTTGCCTTATTCGCCTCGCTCGTCCCATCGTCGTCCTCTACTCGTCGTCCCTCGACGATATCGTCTCCCTCCTCCCCCTCATTTACTTGTCCCCATGCTCTTTCACTGTCACCATTTGTGGCCAGGATGTCACCATCGGAGGCATAGTTGTCAACATGATCACTCTCGACTGTAGCTTCCATGATTGGATTGACGTTTCCTCCACGTGGGCATACCCTTACATTGACACCGGAGGTAAGTAGTTGTAGATTAAGGTCTCGCGTCAGATGCTCGAGTATGGTCTTGCACTGCGCTCATGGATAGACTGCCTCTATCTCATCGTCAGCAGCAAATTCTCTAATACCGACATCAGCGATCAGACCTTCTATGATAATCCCTAAATTTTCAATATCTACAAATTAGATATTACTATCGGTAAATTAACATAATAATTTCATAAATAATAAAAAAATCATTTAACAAAAATTTAAATAAGTGGAATATAGGAAAAGACGATATGATAACTTGATCGCACATAATGAACTCAGACCTCTTCTATGGTGTCTTTGACGGACTCATTCAATTTGACATCAGCCCAGTCCATCTTTGATTTCTAGATCTGTCATTGTCTGTAGCTCCTCGTCCCTTGGATACACCGAACTCGTCAACTCATTTCCCATATCATCATTCTCATTTGCTGCATCTTCTGTCAAAGTTCATCATCTCCGATGCTCCTTGTCCTTTCTGATTCCTCACCATATTCCATCGGATAGCAAGCCATCAGGTGTCTATTTTTTCTCTTAAGTTTCTGCATACTTAGACACACGAGTTAGTGCCACAAGTAAGATCTAACTTAGATTAGTTTGACAAGACATCAAAACAGCCGTACTTCAAACCATTTGGGGTTCTAACTGAGACAATTGTTCTTATCAAGGGCACTGGCACAAACTCAAAAGGATCTATCTATCTTATCGGTCACCTGGTTGATAAGATCAACTTTCACAATCCTGCATTCAAAGTAAACAAACTGAAAATTTACTTGGAGTTGAAAAGGAAGCTAAGAGAGAAACAGAACTAGTTTTATGCCTAATCGTATATCTGTTAGAACATTTAAAAGCCTCTTAACTACATTAACCAAACTAAGATGGAAATTTAGACCGTAACAGAGTGGTTTTGCAGACCTTCTGTATGTATCAGAATGTTCCTTCGAATTCAAATGGAGGCACCCCATAAAGGAACTCGTAGCACAATACACCGGAGCCCCAAATATCCACACTCGAGTCATGCTTGTCCTATCTTTATAGGATTCACTGATGGTAAAGATTAGCATGCCCATTTCAAGGGGAAGTTAATCTAGTGTTTCCACACATGGTCTGGTTTGTCTACGGTTAAATGTGTGGACTGACCATCCAAAATCTGCAATTTTCAACCTACCCTGCATCAAGAATTCAGTGTAAGCATTTTAGCTATTATATTTAGGGAAAAATGAAAGCAATAAGAATTACCTGGAGTCCAATCAGTAAGTTCTATGTCTTAATATCTCTATGCGTCACATGCTTCCCGTGGCGATATATCAGAGCTTGTGCTAAAGATGCAGTGTACTGAAGAATTATGAACATGAAAAAACATATGAGCAAAAGGGAGGAGGAAAAGCTGATATACTAGCACAGGGACAAAAGAAATTGAGTTCAAGAATCAGAAAATGATAAATGCACAACAAATGTGTTCTTACAAAATGGAGCTTATAGCCTCATCTAATTAACTTCATATACAGCGAGAAAGGAGCTGTAATTCTATGGTCAAGTATTAGAGTTAGCACAGAACTCAAAATAGCAATTCTCCTCACTGAAGCCTTTGGATTTCTGCAGTTCCTTGTAATGTAGGTGTACATAGGATAGGAATGAAACTTATTCTCATTTACAAATGCACAACACTTGTACACAGGTGAGAAAGGAGCTGTAAATTCTATAGGTAAAAGATTAGAGTTAGTTTTCCGTCAGAAACACATAAAAGCTCATACGCTAATGACTGTTACTCTGCGTGTTAGCAAAGAACTCGCAGTAGCAGTTCACTTCTCACTGAAGCATTTAGACTTTTGCAGTTCCTTGTAGAGTTTACCTGTCGCTACATATTCCAATATCAAGTAATTTCGAGTATGTGATACAAGGAGAATCTAGGTAATTGAGGTGTCAAAGACAAAATACAGGTGCAATATGACCATAATCTTTATAAATCAAGAGATAGCCAAACCTGATCATCGAAGTAACCATATAGGCGTAATATCCGAAGATGACTCAGTATCTCAACTTCACGTCGCAGTTGATGCTCGACTAGAGATTGCTTGAGCTGGCACTTGAATAGCACTTTCAGTGCCACAATATGGTAACTCAGCTTCACCAAAATGGCACTTAAAAAATCAATTATAACAGGAATGAACGTACTAGCAAAATAAACTCTAGCCTGCTACGCATTTGAGCAGTCAATTTAATGGGAACAAAATTAAAGAGGTCATCACACTGAAAATTTCAAGCTTGAATTTGGCAATATTATTAGTTTCAGAAAACTCCCCAACTCATGGACATGGCCAAAGTTACCTCTTCCAAGGGGCTTCCCGATATCGAAATCATTAAGCGTCCATCTCTTCTCCAATACTGGATCCTTCAAGAAGACTGTATCCGGCGAAGAAATCATGAGACTCAAGAATTTAAAACCTTCGAATCCCCTATCAAACAATCTATTCCTAGATTTCCACAAATGCTTCTAGTAAAATTTCAAACCAAAAGAAGTAACAGACTTAACTCTTGTCATTCCTAAAAATAAGATTAAAATGAAAACCCTAAATTTTGCCCAACAAACGAGTGCGAAAACGAAAGAATCTGCGGGGGAACAAAAGGTTAATCAAATCCTAATCATCAAGCGACTAACGCGACAATACGAGCATGGATCTAGAAAACCAAGCCAATTACCTCCGATTCCTGCTGCGATTCCGCGTCGATCGCCGTCGAGTCGAGGGCGAGAGGGAGGAGGGAAGCGTTGAATCGTTGTCGGTGGAAGAAGCGGAAGGAAAAAAAGGCGAGCGGCATTTGAATTAATAGGACGCTCCAACGGTCGGATTCTTGAAAGCGCAAGCCACGTCGTTCCACCTGGACCAAGAGCCCACCTACTTCAATCCACGTCATATTTTCTCTATTTTTTGAAAAAAAACAATATTTCAGAAATTTAGAATAAAATAAATAAATCGATGACAAGATTTTCCTATTTGAAATAAATAAAATAAACAATTGAAATAATAATATAATATATTATTTATTTATTATTATTATTTTAACCATGAAACGTGTCGACGCCATCACCTCACCATAGGCCCCACGCCGAGATTACCTCTTGCCCCAGTCATTAATGCTAATTAATTACCTAATTAAGCTTAATTATTAGCCTTCTCTGTTTTTTTTAACCTTCGCGAACAATTGAAGGGCGAGCGAGAGAGGACGTGCCTAAAACGTTGCGCCAACGATTTCGAGACTTCCCTCCTCCGCCTCCCAGCGCGTGAGGGAGCGCCCGCGCCCTCACGCGCCGATCGGTGGTCGCTATCCATTCCTCGATCTCATCAGAGCTCCGGCGAACCTTCCGTCCTGCCTCTAAAGTCGGATCCAGGTGCGCGGTCGAATCCCTTTTGTTAATGTAGTCGAATTTTTCAGCTTTTGTCTTGCAATAGGAGTTGATGCAAAGTCGATGATCGTTTCCTTCCTCTAGAATCGTCGTTTTTCTTCGGCTTTGTCGTCGGATTGTGGCATTCTGAGTAAATCGAAGTCTGTGGTAGATGAAAATTTTGAATTTTTTTTTTTGTTCGCTGGTGATTGTGTTGTCGGAGATTTTCTGCCCTAAAGTTAAAACTTTGATAATGGATATAGCAGGAGAAGGGAAGAAATGGGCCGGAGAAGGTTACATGAACGTCTCCGCTGGACGAATCTCTATACTTTTTCCTGTATCCGTCCCACGGCGGTGACGAACAACGATGAATCCCCGGCCCTCCAAGGTCCCGGATTCTCGCGGGTGGCACATTGCAACCAACCCGGATTACACTCCAAGAAGCCCCTCAAGTACCCTTCCAATTCCATCAGCACCACCAAGTACAACATCATCACTTTCCTCCCAAAGGCCACCTTTGAGCAATTCCGTCGGGTGGCCAATCTCTACTTCCTTCTCACCGCACTCCTCTCCCTCACTCCCTTGACTCCCTTCTCTGCTGTCAGCATGATTGCGCCCTTGGCTTTCGTGGTTGGGCTCAGCATGGTCAAAGAGGCGCTGGAAGATTGGAACAGGTTCATGCAGGACATGAAGGTCAATAGCCGTAAGGTTAGTGTCCATCAAGGAGAAGGACGATTCGGCTACAAGAATTGGCAAGAGGTTCGTGTTGGAGATGTAGTGAAGGTTGAGAAGGACAAGTTCTTCCCAGCTGACTTGCTTCTTTTGTCCTCAAGTTATGAAGATGGAATTTGCTATGTTGAGACCATGAATTTGGATGGAGAAACAAATTTGAAGGTTAAAAGATCTTTGGAAGTGACTTTACCATTGGATGATGATGTGGCCTTTGCAGACTTTACTGGCACAATCCGTTGTGAGGACCCTAATCCTAGTCTCTACACTTTTGTCGGTAACTTTGAGTATGAAAAGAAGATTTATGCACTTGACCCTAGTCAGGTTCTTCTTAGGGATTCAAAGCTTAGAAATACTACATTGGTATATGGAGTGGTTATTTTCACTGGTCATGACAGTAAGGTTATGCAGAATGCTACCCCATCACCATCAAAGAGGAGCACAATAGAGAAACAAATGGATAAAATTATATACCTTCTCTTCACCATTCTTGTATTAATTTCATTGATAAGTGCAGTAGGTTATGCTGTTTTCGTAAAATTTGGGATGCCACACTGGTGGTACTTGAAACCATTAGACACCTCTTACATCTACGATGCATCGAAGCCCATATTATCTGGCGTCTACCATCTTGTCACTGCTCTTATTCTTTATGGATATTTGCTGCCAATTTCACTTTATGTTTCACTTGAGGTTGTCAAAGTGTTGCAAGCAACATTCATTAACCGAGATATTTACATGTGTGATGAGGAAACGGGGAAAACAGCAGAAGCACGAACATCCAATTTGAATGAAGAGCTTGGTCAAGTTGATACGATATTGTCAGATAAAACTGGCACCTTAACATGCAACCAAATGGATTTTTTGAGGTGCTCCATTGCAGGAGTTTCATATGGTCTTGGTTCCAGTGATGTCGATATTGCTGCTGCAAAGCATATGCTATCAGAAGCTTCTTGTGAAACTGGTGAGGATAAAGATATTGAGGATCTTTGGGAAGGCGGTGGAGAAGGTTTAGGCTCACCAGAAAGAGAATCGGAAGGTAGCACTATTAGCATGGTTGAGAATTCACATAACCTTACAATAAAGGGTTTTAACTTTGAAGATGAACGTCTCGTGCATGGCAATTGGTCAAAGGAACCAAATTCTGGTACAATTCTTGTATTTCTGAGGATACTTTCTTTATGCCATACGGCAATCGCTGAGCCAAACAACAAAGGGAATGGTTTTACTTATGAAGCAGAATCACCAGATGAAGGAGCTTTCCTAGTTGCAGCCAGAGAATTTGGCTTTGAATTTTCGAAGAGGACTCAATCAAGTGTCTTTGTGAGGGAAAAATACTCTCCTTCAGAGGATCCTGTAGAAAGGTCAAAGCTACATCTGAATATTTTTATCAGTCAATTACTTGTCTCCTTGGTAGGTCATGGAATCTAAATTAGTCAGTTCTACTATAGGGAATTCAAGATTCTAAATATATTGGAATTCAACAGCAAAAGAAAGCGAATGTCAGTAATCGTACGTGATGAGAATGGACATATCATTCTTCTATGTAAAGGTGCTGATAGGTACAATAGAATTACTCATATTATTATACACTTAAATAATGAATTATATTCAAAGATTCGTTCAACCAATATCATTGTGTTGTAACTATAAGATCCATTAAACAAACATCGCCCTTTAATTTTCTAAAGAATGTTTTTGGGTGAACCAAACAGCATCATTTTGGAGCGACTGTCAAAAGCAGGAAGAATATATGAGATTGAGACCATCAAACACCTAAATGAATATGGGGAAGCAGGATTGCGCACTTTAGCATTGGCTTATCGGGCACTTGAAGAATCTGAGTATGCTGCTTGGAATGTTGAGTTTCTTAAAGCAAAAACTGCGATTGGGCCTAATAGAGAATCTGAACTTGAGCGAGTCGCAGACATGATCGAGAGGGAGCTGGTTCTCATCGGTGCAACTGCTGTAGAAGACAAATTACAAAAAGGAGTATGTTTCTTTATTGTTAAATTTTACTCCTGTGAGCATGCTGACCATGTAGTTTCGTCATAGGTTCCTCAATGCATAGACAGATTAGCGCAAGCTGGTCTGAAGATTTGGGTTCTGACTGGCGATAAGATTGAGACTGCAATCAATATAGGGTATGAATCTCACTGATAAAAAAGATTATATCCAGAAATAGAGTCATTCCTTTCGAGCCTTCACGATAAACTCCAATGCCTATTGCAGATTTGCTTGTAGTTTACTTAGGCAAGGCATGAAACAGATACGTTTATCGGTGGATAGCAGTAATATATTGTCATTAGACCCTAAAAAGGTACATCATTTTGTCAGATTTTTGTTAATCTATCGTTGTTCGTTGCTCTCCACAGAACATTGATATCTACCATTTGTGTATTTTTACTTGAGAAATGACTCAGGCTGCAAAAGAGAATATCATGATGCAGTTAACCGATGCCTCTCAAATGGTCAATCTAGAGAAGGATCCTAACGCAGCATTTGCTTTGATCATAGATGGCAAGACCTTAACCTATGCCCTGGAAGATGACTTAAAAAAACAATTTTTGAGTCTAGCAGTTGAATGTGCTTCCGTCATATGTTGTCGAGTGTCACCGAAGCAGAAGGCTTTGGTAATGATAGAAATATTGAATACTCTATTGTTTTTTGCACCAACCAATTATTTCGAACAAAATCATCAATGGAGTTTTAGTAATGCACATCTACTTCGTTTAGGTGACCCGGTTGGTGAAAGAAGGTACAGGAAAAACTACTTTGGCAATAGGTGATGGTGCGAATGATGTAGGCATGATTCAAGAGGCTGATATCGGCGTCGGAATTAGTGGCGTCGAAGGAATGCAGGTTTGCAGTGGTTGTTTGTTTTATCAAATTCCAATTGTGTTTACGGGACTTTGAAATCATAAAACTAGTTTGCTAGCATGCTCATGTTTTTCATGCTGCAGGCTGTAATGGCTAGTGATTTCTCCATTTCACAATTTAGTTTCCTTGAACGGCTTCTTGTCATCCACGGCCATTGGTGCTACAAGAGGATAGCGCTGATGGTGAGTTTTTGGTTAACCATAGATTTATGCTTTTGCTGGTAATTCTCTAAAGAATGATATTCATTTATTGCTCAGATTTGCTATTTCTTCTACAAGAACATCGCCTTTGGCCTCACAATCTTCTACTTTGAGGCTTATACTGGCTTCTCTGGACAATCAGTATACGATGATTGGTACATGTTATTGTTCAATGTCATTCTAACCTCATTGCCAGTGATATCGTTAGGTGTCTTCGAACAAGATGTATCGTCTGATGTATGCTTACAGGTAAACGAAATAAACTTTTTATTATTTTATGAAAATATTTACATCTCCTTTCACTTTAGGTCAATTCATATTGTTTTGGTCTTTCTGCAGTTCCCAGCCTTGTACCAACAAGGACCAAGGAACCTTTTTTTCGATTGGTGCAGGATTTTTGGTTGGATAGGAAATGGGGTATACTCATCAGTACTGATATTTTTCCTCGGCATCCAAATATTCTCTAGCCAGGCATTCCGTGTCGAGGGACAGACGACTGACATGGCTATTGTTGGAACAAGCATGTTCACTTGCATTGTTTGCGCCGTGAACTTACAAATAGTTCAACTAATGAGCCACTTCACTTGGATGCAACACCTCTTTGTATGGGGCAGCATTGCTACATGGTACCTCTTTTTGCTTGTTTATGGAATGTGCTCCCCTTTGATCTCCGGAAACGACTACCAAATACTCTCAGAAGCACTCGGCCCCGCCCCTGTCTATTGGGCTGCCACTCTTCTCATCGCTCTTGCCTGTAATCTTCCTTACTTGGTCCACATCTCCTACCAAAGATCTGTGAACCCACTCGATCACCATATCATCCAAGAGATCAAACACTACAATATGGATGTTGAGGACCGGCGCATGTGGAAGAGGGAGAGGTCGAAGGCCAGACAGAAGACTAAGATTGGCTTTACGGCAAGAGTAGAAGCCAAGATCAGGCAACTAAGGTGGAAGTTGCAGAAGAAAGTCTCATTGAGCATCCAGACTCAACCATGAGGCCAAGACCATGGCTTGGCCTCCGTTGCTTTGTAATGTTTTGACTCGCTTTGTAATGTTTTGGCTCTTGATCCATTTGCTTGTGTTCATCGAAGGGATGACATCGGCTACATTGTGTATGATATTTATACCTGCATCGACGCAAAGTTTCAAGGAAATAGTTTGAGAACAATGAGGTGCACATGGATGTGAATTAGCTTAGGGTATGCATTTTCATATCTTGTTTCAGTTTTGTTCTATGGATGTTGTTGGTTCATGGCTGCCTTTTTCCTTGTAAATACATGTTCATTGTAAAAGCACTTCTTGAGCAAGTCTAGTACTGCAGTCTTTCAATACTTTCAAGACTGTAAACTAGTCGGGCGGATTTTATCCATGTTTAAGCATATTTACAGAGCAAAACGCATTGCGTTCAATGTGTTCAAGTTTAACAGAGTCAATACACACCCTAAAGCAATTTCCCATTCAATTTCAAGTCATGTAAAGCACTAGTGCATTTGAATTACTTGTGATTGTGAGCACAAACAGAACAAGATATATATAATTTTAAAAGGACCTGACCCTTACTGTTTTTTTGCCTATACGATTTGCCCCTTGAAACAAGAACACCCTGCTACAAAGAGGTCAGGGATCGAATGGAAATCCATGCATACAGATAAAGTTTAGTGAGGTGAAGTGAGCTCAGACATTGTATTGCTACAAGCAATTTCCCCAAAAATTTTATTTCCTAAAGACGTAACCATTAAGCAGCAGCAACCTTCCTTCCATCCTCTATGAAGAAAATTGCAGTTTCTGGCACCTGGTGGATAGCAAAATATAGATAAATTATTACACTTTAAATGAAGTAAATATGATGAAGGTATTAAATTTGGCGGCGAAGGACCAGCATAGGGAGATGCAGTGGCATGGAATGAGTAGTTAAACTAATTGAATGCCATACAGTTAATAGTGTCTCAAACTTGGCTAAACCCAGCTGATTCAATCTAGAACAGATCTCAATCTACTGAGGTGAAGAGTGATCAAGTTGGTCAAATATCAGGTAAAAGAAAGATAGGACAACTGACCTAGCTTTCCAATTTTTGAAGTGTGTGAAAACTTAAATGTTTTTGAACTTTTGACAAAATGAAATGCAATAGACTGGCCTTGTCGCCTATTTAATCTCAAACTATGAGTGAATAGAGTGTATCATAGAGAATGTTCTTGTCTATTTTAAGGGAAAGGATAAATGCATGGTACTAAAATTTCCTTCAAATATGTTTTTTTTTTCTACAATGAAATGACCATGATGAAGCTACCAGATATAATACTAATAGACATGAAAAAAACAGTGATAGATTACATCTGGCCAAGTCTCAGTAATGAATTCCACAATATCGTAGGCAATGTCTCCTTGCACATCAATCTGTTCTTTCTCGGTTGGTCCCTTAAATTAATAAACTAGAAGTTAGTATCTAGACAACACAAAAGCATTTCCTCCATCAACTAAACTATGCTAGGCTGCTGGCTTACCTTGACAACAGAAGCTCCTGTAGCAAACTTTTTACCAAGCTTCTTTGATGCATCACTCAGTTTTACACCTAAAAAAATCTCATAAATTATAAATACTGGAGACAGTTATATTTGTAACATGTTCAGATTTCTCATTTCTCAAATTTAGTAGCAAATAAAATTGTTTGGCTGTCACTCACCAAAAAGTTCAAGGCCTTTCACAACAGTAACACATTTGCGCTTATTGCGAACAATCTTTTCAATGATAACTTCTTGTTTCTCCTGGATCAAAATAAGCTAATCCTAATTAGCATATTATAGCAAAAACCATTAAGAATACAACATTAACTAAAACATGTGAAAATTTAGATTTAGGCAACCTAATTACATTGATTATCCTTCTAATCTAAGGTTTCACATTGCTCAAGCTTCAAAATCTATTATACCACAATTTAGATCATTTACAAAATCATGATTTCAGCGAACCTATCAATTTTAATCATTAGAACATAGGTACAACCACTGAAAATGTTGCACAAATTGAAGCCTGTCCTAACTCTACTTGATAAACCATTTTGGATAAAACTATGGAGGATTGAATGAAGTCGATACCATGAAAAGAAACCAATAACTAAATGGATAATAGGATGAACTCAGTGTGTTACCAATATATGAAGAAATGTAAATTGACAAGTTAGTTCATTTTAGCTAGATGGGCCAAGATGAATAACAACGAATGGGACCTTTAGATAATTTATATCGAACTATACTTGACAATATATAAGGTTAAACAAATAACAAAAATCATCCAATACTGAGATTATGAGATAAGCTGGCAGTGATAAACTGGTCAGAAGGCTTACCAACAAGCTCAAATGCATGAATATATATTTTTCATTATACAGATTAGCTAATCATCAGACAAGAATTGTGGATCCATTTTGCAGGCAATCTCAAATTCTTTGACTTTGATCATAGAAGAATAATTCACAAAGTCACAATAAATAATTCAGTCTCAAAATCTCTTTGTATGGTCAATTGAAGATTTTGAAACACAAATCTGTTTGGAAGTATACACACGCTATTTCTAACAGTAATAAACTTTGTGCATAATAATATCCATCAGTCAAAGATGAAAATTATTTATTTGAAAAAACTCAAAAAGACTCGCATCTCCTAAGCTGAGATAAAACAAACCAAAGTTTACATAACTCACCTTCTTCTTTATCTTACCACCAGGAAGGCGCTTTACTTCCTCTTGCTTAGATGCTGAAGCACTACCTGTTCAAGGAATTCGGAATTTTAAACAAAGAAACAGAGAAACAAGGTCATCTAAAGTGACACTGATAACTAAACCCTAGATATACAACGGTTGGAATCAGAAGAATTGATAGTGCTAAAAGAAATACACAAAAAACAATTCAAAATAGTATCCAATTTACAATGGCTGATAGTAAGCATCGGCCAAAGGAATTCTTTCCGACCTAGGACACAAAATTAAACTACTCCAATATCAGACTATCGATTTCGTTTCTAAAGTCAATTTATAAATCAACATTTCAAAGAGAGCCCTCATCATTGATTAAATTTCAATGAAAAGGTAGATCAGAGAATACCGGGAGCTCACTTCCGACGAAGATTCGTCGGATAAAGAAATGAATAACAACAAAAAAAAGTAGGCATCTTGAATAACCTGAAGAAGCCCCGCCCGCATCTCCCCCTGCGTCAGCGGAACCCGAGATCGCCACCGACTTCATCTGCTGGGCGGCCTTGTCCGCGTCCGTCTCTTCCAAAATTAACCCAGATTTATCATTCGGTGAAGGATTGGAAAGGGATAGAGACGAGAAGGAGGTGGTGAAGACAAATAGGAAGATACCTTTGAGGAGATCGGGGTACAGATCGGGAGCGTGGGTTCGGAGCCAGGGCTTGCACTTCTCGAAGTCAGGGCCGAACTCGCAGTACTCCGCGGGGAGGCTGCAGACGCCGCAGTAGAGGACACGCACCGCCTGCGGCTTTTCCGCCATGGTCGTCGACGTCGAGGGGGACTTCTGCTCCCTTCTTCCTCTCTTCTCTTCACTCTCTCTGTCTCTCTCGCTTTCTCTTCCCCTCTCCGGCTCTCCCTCTCCCTCTCCCTCTCCCTCTCGTAGCGTAATCGAGAAGCGGAGCAGAAAATACAGAAGCAAGTTGGGCCTACAATGGGCCGGCCCATGCAATTGCCTTATTCTATTTTTCTTTTTGTATACTTTTAAACAAACATAATGAATTTTATATTAATTTTAAATTGATAAATGTAGAACTTTACCCTTACTACTTTAAAAATTGGGAAAATGCCCTCATAATTATTGGCGAGTTTACTTTTTGGACGAAAAATTGTAAAGTATTTTTTAAAAGAGAAAATGATACAATTCTACACAGATTAAAAGTCTTAAGGATGTGCTCTTTATTATAATAAATAGTCATATAATAAAGGATTATGATTTATACCTTTCAAAATATCTGTATATATAATTTTATATGAACTTCAAACTAATTAAATATCTAAAAAGTCGTAGTTATTTGTTTTTTATGAATATCAAATGGACAGAAAACATGTTTAAAATGATTTTTTTTTGTAATTTCAACCAATTTTTAGAATTTTCTTTTATTTCAACGTTTTTGAAATTACTAAAAAATGAGGGGGGTTTAAAGAGGAAAGTTTTATAATTGACATATATCTCATTTCACAATTGTACCTTCTTCCTTATCGCCAAGCCTTCGCAGAACCCTCGAAGAATCTCCGGTCTTCCCCTGCTCCGAGATGGCTGCAATCGCCATGGCGTACTCGCCGGTGGCGGTGAGGGCCTCGTGGGACACCAACCCGAGCCCCAAACCTCCGGCCTTCAAGCCGATCAAGCCCGCTCGAGTCCCGCCGCCCGCTCCTCCTCCTCCTCCTCCTCCGGCGACCACCGCCCAACCCACATCCAGCGTTCCGTCGAGGGTCGCCTTCCTCGAGAAGGACTTTTCTATGCTCCTCAACGCTGCCCGCCGCTCCACCGCCAAGAAAGGTGCCATTTTGATCTCTAAAAATGTATAAATTAGTAGGCGAGCTATTCTGGAGCGCGATCGCTAGCAAATAAGAGGATGCGGGAACTTAAACAAAATTTCAAGCTTTCAATTTGTTGAGAAAAAGCCCTATCATTCTTTATTATCTTCGAGTGACTTCGTTCCTGATTCACTATTTGTGCGGTGGTAGGGAAATCGGACGAGCAGTACCTGGGATTGGAGACATGGTTGCCGGTTGCACCTAAAGTGAACAAGCCGCGTTCAATTTACAATGCGGCATCTCTGGCATACTTGGGAGACTGCATATATGAGGTTGAACTTCAAAAAAAAACATCTTTCATACGGAATCAAAACTTTCTCATTGTCGTTTCTTGATCAACACAACTTTCACTAATTTATAATGTTGTTTCTAATATTGTTGTTCTCTACTACTGTCTACAACAGTTAAAGTATCTTTAAGCTCTTCTAACCAACAAGCTACATTTTTTTCAACTAGAAGATTTCTTATTTACCACTCTATAGTCTATTTTATCAAGAGTCTTTATATGAGTTGAGGTTCTGGTGTGATGATAACTATCGTCATATGTGAGTTTGAAACTTATCTACTACGCAAAAAAATAAACATTTGCATCTCCCATGGTTCTAATGGTTCTTTTTTGACTCCCTTTCGTTGGATATACAGTTATATGCTCGAAGGCACTTTTTATATCCACCTTTGAGTATCAACGAATACAATGATCGGGTTACTAAAGTTGTGCGCTGTGAAGCACAGGTGTGCAAGCTTCTGTTCTTAATGTGCTTATGTTAACTATGTTTGCAGCATCCATTCATCAAATTTTCCTCACATTGCTATTTTACTATCAATATCAGATTGTATATTCATACGCTAACCTGTGACTTTTTAGCCTTTTTGCTGTCTTTATAAACCGAATAATATCACTTGTTATAACAACTATTATCATAGGTTATTGCTGATAAATAATGTCATAGCACTGTAAGGTCTTTGAAATTATTATGTAGGTGTTGGGTTCTAAATCCACCTTCACTCGAGATGTGAGTGCTTGAGAGCTCTTGTAGCTATCTTTTTCAATAAAAATAAAATAAATGACCAAGTGTTATTCTAACAATTAGAAAGACTGATGTTCCAAATCGAGGCACATCTTCATTATAATTTGAAATTGCATTCATTTTGACTGATTAATTCTGATGTAATTAAGCTGCACTCAATAATAATCAGTCTATTACTGCTTTCATGTGAGTTTTGCATACTTGTTTCCAGGACTTATTGCTCAAGAAGCTTCTTGATGAAGACTACTTGACTGAGGAAGAAAGGTTAGAATGAGATTCTTGATTCTTTATCCTTTCGTAAGTACGATATTTACAATGTTAGCCCCTAATGTTTGGGATCGCGTACATTGAGCATATTCTCGATTGAATTCTGAGCACAATTATATCAGTGTTAATATTCTCTCAGTTAATTATCAATTATGTTAGTCGTCTTAGATTAGATTTTCTTAACCTATATTCTCTCATCTTATCTGTCTACTAGAATAATAGATATAGGCCTGATTGCTTCCAGGATAATTGTGCACTTGATTTTATCTTTTCTTTCAACCTTGCGCATTGTATTTACTTCTTTTATGCACTATTTCCCAATTACCAAGCAATTCATCTATAAATTAACTTCTAAATTAACTCAAGGAATACATGACAATCAAATAAAACTCAAGAAGCTTCTTTGTTTCAACCATCCATTTTCTAACTCTATTAATTGTACCCTCATGAATATCTGTTTGAGATTTCTACTCTATCAATTTTAATACAATTTTATGATCTCAATGATGTTGAATGCTTGTTGATATGTCAATCTTTCTTGATCAGTGGAAGATTTTGTTTACGAAAGAGCTGAATTTGCAATTTCTTGTCCTTAAAGATTCCCCGCTCGATAGGAATTTGAATGTAGTTTAGCTTGCTTAAGCTTACCTGATTTTCCGATAAATTATTATTCCCCTCTGGCTCCTTGTTACTTTCACATATTATTTTGTCAATCACCAAAAAGAATTTTGTTGTGCAGGGAAATACTTCGTTGGGGGAAAAATATTGTTTCCAGCAAAACACGAACCAGAAAGCGAGTCGGTATAGCTGCCTACAACAGAGCTTCTTCATTCGAAACACTGGTATTTTAATCTATCCCACTGAATGTTTTTGCACGTTATCGCTAATCTATTCCAGCAAATTGGTTTTCGGTTGATGGTTGACGGAGATGATTTAACAGGTTGGATATCTTTACCTAACAAACATGAAGAGATTGGAAGAAATCATGTACAAGTTAGGATTCCTGACTGGAGCTTCAACAGAACTTATTACAGAGGAACTTCGCACAAATAATCTTCGGTGAGATTCTCTCTCTGTAGCAAGGGTAGAATGCTCATCCCATTGCCTCTTGACTTGACGGATGATTGGGAGGTGTTTGTTCAATCGGCAGGAAAAAACCAACAACTTCTGCATCTGTAGACGGCGAATTATCTACAAAACCTTTTGCAGTGCAATATTGAGATGTTAAAATCAGCAAAAACCAGCTTCATATCGCATGATCGTTTATTGAATAACGATGATGATGGTCCAGTTGAAGCCTTCTCCAAAGGAACAAGCCTTAAGTTAGTCAGACTTGTGAAAAACGATAGTTTGGTTGAGATCAGCCAGAAGTCTTAAGCATGTTTAGCTTGATACGAATGATTAATGAATGTAAAGTTCTGAATTAGCTGAAGAACTTGGCATGAATTCAAATTCTCAAACATCAGTCATATTCATTGGCCAAAAGAGGGCAAAACAAATTCGCTATTTTCGAATTCTAAGAAACTAAAAAAAAGATGAATTCAGTAGCTACTTTCAACTATGGCTTGTATTTACTTCCAGTTAGCATCTCAGTTTGTTGGAGCAATTGGCTAACTTCTTTCTTCTCGAAATTTGATCATAGTCGGTTTGATGATTCTAGTGTTCTTTCTACTCGACTACGAATCCCTGCGAGATGGAACAAGATGTGGATCGATATGAAATGGAAGGGAAAAAAAACAAACTAATCAATAAGGAAAAGCTTTAATTTAATTGATATGGATAAAAACAGTCATGCTATGTTGTGGTAAGTTCACAGTAGCTTACAGAAGACTGTCAATCTCTAAATTATCAACTAAATTTTGAATTTTGAAAGCCATCGTCATAGATATTATATATCACTAATCTAAGAATTAAGTAAAATACACTGTCAAAGTTAGAATATGATGCACTTCAGAACCATGATAAAATTGCGTGATTAAGTTCTGTGAAAAAAAACAGTTAGCATGAACATACCTGGCAATCTTTATATTTCTTAGCCAAAGCATCAGTGTGAGTATGATAGGAACTACTGCCAAGCATAGATGCTCCAATGCGTGCCCGCTTATTATGTAATGACTTGAACTGTAAACCTTCTTATCGGCTACCGATAGAAATCTGGCTAGGAGGTAAAATCCTGGTTGGATTAAATGGCAGCTTAAGTCCTAAAGGATCCTGATATGTTATTACTGCAACTATAGCAAGGTGATTATCACGCATGAAAAAAATCATCATTTAGTAAGGAAGAACATAAAAGAATATAAAGCTAAGAAAGATAGTGAATCTTCAAAACATAATTTAACCAGCCATGATTTCTATGTTCATGTAAATGCAATTTGCATATCTTAGTATTATAGCAAATCTATCAAAAAATGAACCCATGAGTAGATTTGATTCCATCATTATATGAATAAAGAACGACATTCAAGGTGGCAGAAAAAGACGAATACGCTCGCCCCAGCGCCCCCGCCAACCCGTCCCAGGACCAACACGGATAGGGCTGTAAATGAACCAAGCGTTCGTGAACAAGCTTGGTGTTCGGCTTGGTAAGAGCTTGTTTATGTTCGTTCAATATACATAAGATTAATTAAACAAACAAACTTGAACAGCTCGTTAAGCTAAACAAACAAGCTTGAACACATATATGTTCAACTCGTTAACGCTCGTGAACAATATTCGTGAACAATGTTCGTGAACAATGTTCACGAACCATATTTATTAATAAAACTCTTTTCAATATCCTAAATAAATAATTAAATTAAATTAAATTAATAAATAAATTTAAATTATCAATCTTAATAACCAATCAAACAATTAAAAATTTCAAACAATCAAACAAGCTTGAATTGAGAGCTTGATAACATCTAAACGAACCAAACTCAAGCCAAGCTCAAGTCAAGCTCGAACCAAGCTCAAGCCAAGCTCGAACCAAGCTCAAGCCAAGCTTGAATTAAGAGCTTGATAACATCTAAACGAACCAAGCTCAAGTCAAGCTTCAAACAAGCTCAAGCTCATAAAAAATAAACCAAACCAAGCTTGAACACTCATTTCAAAAGCTTGGTTCATTTTAAGCTCGGCTCGACTCGGTTCGGTTATCTTATCAAACAAGCTTGAATACCCCAAAGCTCGGCTCGGCTCGGCTCGGCTTGTTTACAGCCCTAAACACGGAGGAGGTAAATCACGGGTGGCTATTAGCCTTTGGAATAATAACTAGCATATAAGGGAGGCATTTACCTCGGCTTTACCGAGTTTCGAACCCCAGACCTCGTGGTGGCAACACCTCATGCGTTAGCCACTAGACCCATCCGAGAGGACATAAAGAACGACATTCAAGCGGGGACACAAAATTGTATTGCAAAGTTTACACTGACAATCTTGATCATCTTTGACTCTTCAGTTTCATATTTTCACAAGATTTGAACCCAAATTCCATATTAATTCCAAAAAGAAATCAAAACCAAAGTAAAAAAAAACATGACTGAAACACTCAATATTTAAGCTCAGAGCATTTCAAAGCCGAAATAGAGAGTATTTGATTGATGGGATGAGTTCTTTTATCTGAAAAATCACATTGATATAATCACGATCGAGATACATTTTGTTTAAAAGCTCAATGTTACCATTATTGGTTTTGTTAACTTCAAGCCAGCAAGGAACTGAAGATCAAGCAATAAAAGTAATAAATGGCAACATAAAATAATTTTTGCAACAAGATTTAATATATCAGACGTATATATGCCATTACAGATTGAATAGAGTCGACCCAGCTCTGTCTTGGGCATCACAGACAGTAAGATAGTTGCAATTGGTAACAATTTAATCGTTCAAGTGAGGACTAAGTAGCTTGCCCCAAATATTAAAAGGATGGCTGTGATGATGATGTCTTGTGAAGTGCTAGATTACTCATACGAGGTATAAGTAAAGTTTTCTATGACATAATTTGCAGTGGGACTCCACAATCATATAACTGTTCTACTGCTCAAAATTTGAAAACAAAATGTACTGATGAATATTGGGTCGCTAGGAGTAAGAATACATTAAAGATAGTTTTCAACAAAAAGGCATGAATTTGTAATTCATCATCCCTGATTATATGCATATGTTAGTTATTGGTAAATAAAACAAAAGAAAGGCTTAAATTTTACCAGTTGCACATATCCAAAATCTTGAATGGGTGTACTTAGGCGGAAACAAGAAGAGCAAAGTAGGGATTGCAATGCATGGAACAATGTGGAACATCATGCATAGTCGCAAATCATCGAATGTCCTGAAACCAGCTAAGATAGCACATTCAACAAAATCTAATGTTACATAAATCTTTAAGCATTTAAGGTGCACAAAAAAATCTTGAATGCAGAGTAAAGATCAAGCAATCACCTCTCACATCCAATGCTGACAAGAACAAATGTCATGAGGGAGAACAAACAAGCCATTCCAATCTTCTCATCTATTCTCTCTATTACTAATATCGATAGCAGTGAAGCAGCTGAAGTCATTGTCTGCATAAGAATCATATATAAAAGAGATGTTAGATGAAGCAACTAAAAAAAGGGAGGGACAAAACACCAAAATAACGTGTCAAATGAAGCAATGTCTAATGTTCATCAGATCCTTTAAAGTTTACAATTAATGACATTTAGGGAAATTTAACACTCATGTTGCTACCGGGTACCAAGTGAAAAATTCCAAAATAAAACATGGAACTTTGTTGTTAATTTTTAGCCAGCAAAAACTTACCAAAGGCTGACAAACCAGTGAACTATCATTGTTACAGAATTATCGAGCAAGTGCTTTATCAAACCAACTACACCATCTAACACGACTAGAGGAATTGCACAGGTATTCAACAGTAAATTCAATTTTTTTTTTTGGCTAACTACATTCAAATCAAGCACAATGCCCAAGTTAATATTAAGGGGAAGTGCAAGAAGAAATGTGCAGTTAGTCACCTATTATGTAAATGAAGAAAATGAAGGATATCTTCCACAACAATTTCTTTCCTCTTCCATCTCATGGAAAGTTCTTCATATCAATATATTACAGTTTGTTAGTTAACCGAAGGTATCAATATTGGATATTGCACAACTAATGGGATTTATGTTAAAACAGAATGCAAGACCAACTTCCTCCATCTGTATGACATTGAATTAACAGAATGGTGGAAACAGAAAACCAACCAATGGAACTGATAAGGAAACTATTAATTGAAATCAAATTTATTAACCACAACAACTTGAGTTTAACTGAAAAGAAAAAATTTCTTCTAAATTCTAAACTAATGGCTGTCTGAAAGTTGGCATATTTTTTTTTCTCTAGTTTAACAGCCCCATGAGGAGATTGCCATTTAGTTTAACATTATGGCTTCTTGTTGGACCGTCTCCAAATCTCTACCTAGGATTTCTTGAAAATTAAGATCAGCTATGAAAATTCAACAAACGTTTTGTGTCATATATACCTCCCCACCCGTATATCGCCACTGCTTAATTGTTATATAAGAGCGAGGGTTAAGAACGCAGATTGAAACATACACTGTGTTAGCATAAAGTCATCTACTCTTCACCCCCGTTCATGAGAGATGACTTTCAAAATTAGGTTTCCTCCTCTGAACATTTACCTACACAACAAAAGAGTGAAGAAAGAAACAGAAAAAGGAGAAGAAGTACCGGAAATTTGTCCCAGACCACGCTATCGTCGTCAGGTTTCAGATGATAATAAGCCGACCCAAACGCCGCTGCGGCCGTTCCGGCATAGAACAACACCCATCCCCAAATTTCTCCCCGCAAGCTTCGAATAAAAAAACTTGTATCAAAATTGAAAAATAAGCGTGGAAAGCACATAAAACCAATAAAAATCGAACCTTATGCCGAAGCAACACCCGGAGAGGCAGAGAACAAGCGCCGGGACTCCGACGAGCAAAAGGGGAAAACTCGTAAGAACATTCAACGTATTCGGAACACCTGTCCTCCAATAAGCAATGGAGCATGAAGAGAAGGACGAGGAGAAGAAGAAGCAATAAGAGAGATTGGATGTTAGAAAGAAGACGATACAGACCCAGGAAGTTCCGCATGTCCGCGAAGAGGTGGAGGGAAGGGGTGCGGGGGATCCTGGGCGTGGCCAGCATCAGCAACAGCCATAGCAGGATGGCCGCCGCCCAAACCCTCCCCCGGTTCTCCCGCCGTTGTAGCTGCTGTAACTTATCCCACGGCCACCGCATTTTGCTCCTCCGCTTCCTCTCTCTCTCTGTACATATATCGAATGCACCCTGAGAGCCCTCGCGGTCTGGATCAACCGGTTAAGGCGTGACATCCTTGCACAATGAGTTATAGGGTCAAAAGTTCACAGACACATACTGGATGAATAATCTGGACCGGCTGTATTAAATTCCGGAGACACCACCTTTATCCGGGTCAGCATTCACCGCTGATTTATCTCCTCCTAGGATCTCTGCAGGGCCAGACCTAGGGAGCCGCTGGGCGACAGGATCCACTTTTTGCACAATGAATGCACCCTGAGATCATACGATCGATCCAAATATATAATATATTTTATTTTCAAAATATTTACCAATGTTTATTTTTTATATAAAAAACTAATTATTTATATATTTTAAATTTTAAATTATATAAATGTAGAGGATGTCGGATCCCACAAATGGATATAAATTTTATCTCCTCCGATCTGGAGAAGAAGAACGTTGAGGCTTGGGGCCTGGAGCTGAAGATAAAGGAATTGACAGAGCAGCTCGACAGGGAGACGGCGGGCCGCTCGACAGACACGGCTAAGATTCAGAACGTGAATGAGGCCCTTACTGGCTCCCAGGCGGCGTTCAAAGAATATCAAGATGCCGAGCCGAGTCGAGTTGCTGCCTTAAGACAGAGCTACATCCGCTCGCCCGAATTCTCGGAGAAAATATGCGAGCGGATGTACACAGCCTTCGACTTGGCTATGACCGCCACCACCACTTATCTGAAGTCTAAGGGTCTTCTCCCGGAGTCTACTGCTATTCCGACCGGCGATCAGGTGGCGCTTCTGAATAACATTCCCAGGGACCTTTATGATTATATTGAGTAGCTTTCTGTAATTCGGCCACTCGCCAGGATATCATCCTTTTTTGTAATTGGGTCGCTCGGCCTAAAACTTTAACTTTAATGCAATGTTTTCCTCATATTTGCTGTCTTTTTTACATAACCAAAATATGTGTTCGTCCGCTCTCCCATTATCACCGCTCTGGTATTCGAAAGGGATTTTTACAAAGTGCCTGGCATTGCCCTGCCGTTCGGCTAAACATGTAATACTTCGCCTACTTAATTTTCCGCCCTGATAGCAGAGATCCTTCGCTATGTATCGAGCAAGTACTTTTTGGCTCTGGGCCGAGCGGAACGTAGAGACGATTTAATGATATTGAGGGTGAGTTTCTGGGGCAATTGTATTCTCTTTATAGGCATTCCCCGCTCGGAGGGTTTATAGATGCCGGCTCGTCTCTCGATATTTAACGTCGGAGCTCGACGGTCTTCCGCTCGGACGTTTATAGACGCCGGCTCGTCTCTCGATATTTAACGTCGGAGCTCGACGGTCTTCCGCTCGGACGTTTATAGACGCCGGCTCGTCTCTCGATATTTAACGTCGGAGCTCGACGGTCTTCCGCTCGGACGTTTATAGACGCCGCTCGTCTCTCGATTTTAACGGTCGAGCTCGACGGTCTTCCGCCGGACGCTTATAGACGCCGGCTCGCCTCGTTTTTAACGCCGGAGCTCGACGATCTTCCGCTCGACGTTTATAGACGGCGTCTCTCGATATTTAACGTCGGAGCTCGACGATCTTCCGCCGGACGCTTATAGACGCCGGCTCATCTCGATATTTAACGTCGGAGCTCGACGATCTTCCGCCCGGATGTTTATAGACGCCGCTCGCTCTCGATTTTTACCGAGCTCGACGATCTTCCGCCCGGCGTTTATAGACGCCGGCTCGTCTCGATATTTAACGTCGAGCTCGGCGGTCTTCCTCTGACGCTTATAGACGCCGGCTCGCTCTCGATTTTTAACGCCGGAGCTCGACGATCTTCCGCTCGGACGCTTATAGACGCCGGCTCCTCTCGATTTTTAACGCCGGAGCTCGACGGTCTTCCGCCGGACGTTTATAGACGCCGGCTCGTCTCGATTTTTAACGTCCGAGCTCGACGATCTTCCGCCGGACGCTTATAGACGCCGGCTCGCTCTCCATTTTTAACGTCGGAGCTCGACGATCTTCCGCCGGACGTTTATAGACGCGCTCGCCTCGATTTTAACGTCGGAGTCGACGATCTTCCGCCGGACGCTTATAGACGCCTGCTCTCTCGATATTTAACGTCGGAGCTCGACGGTCTTCCGCTCGGACGTTTATAGACGTCGGCTCGTCTCTCGATTTTTAACGTCGGAGCTCGACGATCTTCCGCTCGGACATTTATAGACGCCGGCTCGTCTCTCGATTTTTAACGTCGGAGCTCGACGATCTTCCGCTCGGACGTTTATAGACGCCGGCTCGTCTCTCGATATTTAACGTCGGAGCTCGACGGTCTTCCTGGCTAATTTTTAACACAGCCGCTCGGCAGGAATGATAGCCATCCTTTTAATTCATTTTTGCTTCCTGCATTACAAGGACATGGGCAACTAGAATATACATAAATATGCGTTACACCAGTGCACCTTTCACCCAGCCCGATAAGGCTGGAGATGATTCGCGCTCCACGGCCGGTCCAGTTGACGCCCGTCTTCATCCTCCAAATAATAAGCGCCCGAGCGGAGCTTTTCAATAACCTTGAAGGGGCCCGCCCACGGTGCCTCTAGCTTGCCGACGTCGCCGACCGGCTTGACTTTCTTCCAGACGAGATCGCCGACCTGGAATGATCTGGGGATTACGCGGCGGTTGTAGTTTTGCTTCATCCGTTGGCGGTACGCCATCAGCCGAACGGACGCCTTGGCTCTTTCTTCTTCGACCAAATTCAGCTCCATGTTCCTCCGCTTGGCGTTCTCCTCATCGTAATTTTGGATCCGAGCGGACTCGACGCCGACTTCAACAGGAATGACCGCTTCACCGTCATACACCAAGTGGAAAGGCGTGACGCCCGTCCCTTTCTTTGGAGCCGTTTGGATGGCCCATAAGACGCCCGACACTTCATCTACCCAACTTCCTCCCAAGTGATCGAGCCGAGCGCGCAGAATGCGAAGAATTTCCCGATTGGCTACCTCGGCTTGACCGTTACTTTGGGGATAGGCTATAGATGTGAAGTGCTGCTCGATGCCGTAGCTTTTGCACCAGTCTTCAAGCAACTTTCCTGTGAACTGCCTTCCGTTGTCGGAAATCAGTCGGCGAGGGATGCCGAACCGACAGATGATGTGTTGTCATATGAACTTTTTAACCATTTGTTCGGTGATCCTGGCTAGCGGCTCGGCTTCCACCCACTTGACATATACTCTGGCGGGACCCGCAAGGCGGACCCAGTTGGATGCGTGGTGGAATAAATGACTAGGAAAATGAAGCCATTTTTAAGGCCGTCGTGTGCCCGAAATCCCTGGAAAAAGACCAAGCGACAGAAGAAGAATACCGGCGTCTCCTCTCTCTCAATCTCGCTTTCGCTCTACGATGGCTCTCTCCGCCGGAGTCCCTAGCCAGATCTTATGCGGGTTGCAAGGCGGAGATTCTCGAACCGCGGCTGCACCTCCGTCTTCGATTAGGTTTCCCCGCGATTTCCGTCGCAGGAGTTTGGTCTGTGTCCGATCGTCGCTTATTTCAGGTATTGGTCCTGGACTCCCTTTGTTAGCTTATTGTTTCTATAGCAAGAATTAGTTGAAACTGTTGTGCTATACACGTTCGCTCCTTTTTGCTCATATACGCTGTGCTCGTACCATTCTTTGACCGTCTACTTTGGTTGATCTGGAATGAAATTTTGTTTCCAAATTTTAGGTCTACGTTGAAATTTTGGCCGAACTGTTCCTTGTGCTTTGTCATTCTATTTTACTTGTCTAAGTGTTTTTTATACCCCCTTCTAATGCATAAAGTAACATAATTCTACAGATTTCTTTCTTGTATGTTAACTTGCTACATATGAAATTGATCTAAAATTATGTAGAAACAGTGAGCTCTGTTAGAATTAAGTTTGGTGTTTGCTTTAGTAAAAGTTCGTATATGTTCATTCAATATGCATAGGATCAATTAAATGAATAAGCTTGAATAACTCATTAAACTAAATAAACAAGTTTGAACATGTATTCAACTCGTTACGTTTGTGAATAAAAATTGTGAATTGTTCATGAACAATATTCATGAAAAATATACACGAACAAAGCTTGTGAACCATCATCGACAATGCTCTTATAACAAGCTCTTGATATAACATTTAAATGAATCAAACTTAAGCTATGCGTGAACAAAGCGTAAGCTTAAAAAAAAAAAAAAAAATCAGGCCAAGAGTAGCTTGGTTAATTTTATGTTCATTTTTATTTGCCTCGATCACCTTATCAAACAAGTCTAAACAACACAAAGCTTGATTAAGCTTTGCTCATTTACAATCCTAAACTCTGCCAATTGCAATCTTTCTTCTAGTTTTGTTTCGTTACTAAAGTAGCATGTTAACCTACAATACTTTTTCAGCTCTAGCAATTTGAAGGTAAAATGTTCTCTAGCCTTAATAGTATATAATTCTGCAAATCACTCCCTTCGAATCATATGGACATTTCTTTCATTACTTATTGGTGTATGTGTGTCAGTGCATTTTTGCTGCACCAATTAAGTTTTAGGTAAAAGAAGTTGCACACGCACTATATATTGAGTTGTCGATTTGTATTGAAAAACATTTAGTTTAACTGAATTGATTGTAACACTATTCTTTTCTGGTGCAAGGTTCTAAATAATCAGGTGGTATGGCCTTCTAGCTTAATTATGAGTTTATGATCGACCTTCCTACAAATTGATTAACTCTTTGTTCTTGACATTCTCTGTTCAAACCCATAATTTCATTTTGTATTTGGTGCCACTTTTCGTCAATAATGAATTTCAGATGCCTATGCAATAATAATAATAATAATAATAATAATAATAATAATAATAATGTTTTTTTTATTTATATTCTTTAATGCTGTGAAAGTTAATTTGCTATTGTTGTAGCAGCTCCAGCAACTGGTAGTGTTGCCCCTGCAATTTCATTAACTGATAAAGCTTTAAACCATCTGAATAAAATGAGATCTGAACGCAACGAAGATCTGTGCTTGAGAATCGGAGTGAAGCAGGGCGGATGCTCTGGCATGTCCTACACTATGGAGTTTGAAAACCGAGCTAATTCACGGCCCGATGACTCGATCATAGAATACAATGGTTTCGTGATAGGTATGTTTGTTCGATTCAAAACTTTGTCCTTGAGGGTATTGCTTGGCAAGGTTACTTAAGAAAAATCCATTTGCAGAACCAAATGATCCCAGTACCAATCTTATCGTATGTAGTTTAGGCCTTTGCTAATAATTTGATTGTATGATGTAGTTGGATTAACATTTGTTTCTCACGATTCTCGACTCTGCAGTATGTGATCCCAAGAGCCTCCTTTTCGTGTACGGAATGCAGCTAGATTTCAGTGATGCACTCATAGGTGGCGGTTTCTCATTTAAGAACCCTAATGCAACGCAAACATGCGGTTGCGGTAAATCCTTTGCTGCGGAAATGTAAAATGTATCTATATCACTTGTGACCGATAAAAGCATGTATCTGTTAACTATTCTATGAATCCCTCTGTGCCAAAAAAAAAAGGAGGTAAATAAACAATGTACAACATAGAAAAGTAGTTCAATGTTTGTTTCAAGTCCTTAGACAGCTCATTTACTTTTGTTCCGTTATCTACAATGATGATTTGTTGTTTAATTGCTTTTGAAAATGAATTATATTAGTGATACAGCTTATTCTTCTTGAGTTTTATGAAGTTGGTGCAGGACCAAGCTGAGGCTCCCGACCCCGATGAGCAATGACTGGGCAACGTTTGATCGGGGGGTGGCCTACGGATTCATGCTTGTTATGCTTTTGGTAGCCTATCTTCTTCTTCACTGATGTGGCCATTCCATTTGTTCTTGTTCTTGAGCTTGGTAGTGTTGATGCTACTCTTTTTCTCATATATTCCTGGGTAACGATTGGTTTTTTTTTTTTTTTTTGATATTAATGAGTGAAAGCTCGTAACTAATGAAATTATCCACAAAAAAACGTTTAGCCAAAATATTAAAGAACCAAATCCACATAATAATATTTATTATGAGACTCGTTAAACACTTATATTACGATAAATAAATTTAAAATTTTAATTAAAAAAATTGGGTGCGTTTCCACGAGTGAAAGAGAAGACGAAAAGCTACCAGGCCTTCTAGAACTCTCCGGTTCATTTCCTCAATTGCCCGGTTCGATTTCAATCACAACGGTCCAACCGGCGGAAACCGTCGACTCACAGATCTCTCGGAGCCGAGAGTAGGGATGTAAATGAGTCGAACCGAGCCGAACAGTATCAGGCTCGAGCTCGGCTCGTTTAAGTTATATTAGGGCTCGAGCTCGAATCGAGCTTTTATCACAAGGCTCGAGCTCGGCTCGTTTTAGAATTATCAGGCTCGCGAACAGTTCGAGCTCGGCTCGTTATTAGCTCGATTATCAAAGTTAACGAACCTAACTCGTTAAGCGAGCTCGGACTCATTTTCGGGCTCGTTTAGAGTTCGTTTTTGGCTCGTTTTTTGGTTCATTTTAAGGCTAGTTTTAGAACTCGTTTTTTTGGCTCGTTTTAAGGTTCGTTTTTTTTTGGCTCGCGAGTTTATAAACAAACATGTTCGCGAGCTCACGAGCCGAATATCCTTAAGCTTGAGCTCGGCTCGATAAAATTGTCGAGCTCGAAATCGAGCTCGAGCTCGGCTCGATAAGATAAACGAACGAACTCGAACGAACTTTTTATCGAATCGAGCTCCGAATAGCTCGCGAACCGTTTGGTTCATTTACATCCCTAGCCGAGAGTACTAGAAACAGCGCAAAGGGTGGGGTGGGCGCTTGATGACGTTGCCCCCTTCCGTGCGTAACGGCCACCGAAACAGATCCAACTGAGGCGACGACGACAAATCGGTAAATATCGATCGGCGATTTTCCGAGGTACGATCCGAATCCTCTCCCTGCTCTGGATTCGGCATTTGTATATTTCTAAGATAAGAAAATCTTTTAGTGGTTATTCAATAGATTTTTCCTCTGTTTAGCTCAGTTTTTTGCTTTGGTTCGTTCTTTTTTTGTTGCTCTTGGTCTGAAATTAGATCAAATGGAGTGCTCTGTTTAATCTATGCTGTAGTTAGATTCCCAGAGCGGTAGTTTCCTGTTACTATAATAATAAATATATTTTTGGACAAAATTAGTCTTATTTTAGTTTTTTTTTTCAAATCCATTTGTCAAAAAATTGATTTCTTGATCCGCTAATTCACCGATCTCCTTTTAGTTTCGATTTCGAGATTGCATTTGAAAATGAGCGTTGTGGGATTCGACGTCGGGAATGAGAGCTGCATTGCTGCGGTAGCACGGCAACGTGGCATCGATGTAGTTCTGAACGATGAATCGAAGCGTGAGACCCCTGCTGTTGTCTTCTTACTACCTCGGTTAACTGAGGACATTTACTGCGACCCAGATCCTTGCGATGGTTCTGTCGAATCTGAAGAGTATTGCAGAGAAGAATCTAAATGCAGCAGTTGTTGATTGTTGCATTGGTATTCCGGTTTACTTCAATGTTCTCCAGAGGAGAGTGATGCTGGATGCTGCTACAATTGCTGGTTTGCGTCCTCTCCGCTTGTTCCATGAGACCACTGCTACTGCACTGACATATGGTATCTATAAGACAGATTTACCAGAGAATGATCAGGTTAATGTGGCTTTTGTTGATGTTGGGCATGCAAGCATGCAAGTTTGTATTGCTGGTAACAAGAAGAGGCAACTGGAGATATTAGCTCATTCTTTTGATTGGTCCCTTGGCGGGAGAGATTTTGATGAAGTTCTTTGCTGCTAAGTTCAGAGATGAATACAAGATAGATGTGTATCAAAATGCTAGGGCTTGTATCAGGCTCCTAGCAGCATGTGAGAAGCTAAAGAAGGTTCTTAGTGCAAATCCTAAGGCTCCATTGAACATTGAATGTCTGATGGATGAGAAGGATGTGAGAGGTTTTATCAAGAGAGAGAAGTTTGAACAGATCAACATTCCCATCTTGGAGCGAGTCAAAGGGCCATTGGAGAAGGCACTTACTGAAGGTGGGTTAAGTGTGGAGGATATTCACCAGTTGAAGTTGTTGGATCAGGATCCCTTGTACCAGCTATTATCAAGATTTTGACAGAGTTCTTTGGCAAAGAGCCAAGGCGTACCATGAATGCAAGTGAATGTGTTGCTCGTGGTTGTGCTCTTCAATGTGCTATTCTAAGTCCCACCTTCAAATTGCTGGAATTTCAGGTATTGTTTTTTTTTCCTCTTCCATTTGCTTTATAATGTTTTTTTTCTATTTCATTAGTGTAAAGTTCCCGGGTTGATGGCTAAATTGGTTTGATTATTTTTGTTTACCTTGTCGACAAAATCCCTAACTATTTATTCTTTACATGTGGCGCTGCTTATTGTTGGACACAAACAATCTATTGCTGGAGATTTTACAGGGTATTAACTGAATTTAAATATACCGAATTTAAATTCACTTACCTGTTGAAATGACCTGAGCTGATAATCTCAGTCTGCCATCACGGGTTGGTTGTCTAACCTTGGAGTGACTGAGTGAGCAGAGCGTCCGAGCAGCAAAGTCCGAGCGGACTGAAGGTCGATCGGGCGAGCAGCGAGACAGGCCGAGCAGAAGGCCGGTCGGGCGAACAGCAAGACGGGCCGAGCAGAAGGCCGGTCGGAAGAGGTAGACAGGCCGGTCGGAAGAGGCAGACAGGCCGGTCGGGTCGAGCAGACAGGCCGAGCGAAGAACCCGAGCGGGCAGAGAAGTCTGTCGGTCTAACAAAGAGACCGACCAGGCGAGCTGACTAAGGTCTGCGAGTCGCAATTTCCTTGAAACAGATTCGCCCCCACCTCCGGCGGTGCTTCGAGGCTTACTTGGGTCGTATGTTTCCCAGGATACAACGATTGACCGTGAACCCCACCAAGCACTGGTGGTCACGGCGAACTGAGTGACGCCCGATTGCTATCACGGGCACTCTGCCGAGCAAGAATCGCACGACAGAGGAAGGGAATGAGGTGGAGAGCTTCTGCTTGCTTCGATGCGTATCTCTTCTTTGCTTGTGATTGCAACCTCCTTATATAGGAGCTCAGATCAACGACCGGTCCGACATTCAGCACACGCGGGTCGTGCCCGCACACGAGTCAACATGATTCAGTGCAATCCGAGTCCTGGATTTGCACCCCCCTGCGCATCCACGCGTGAAAGAGAGCCTCTCCCCATGCATTTGTTCACATCTTCATTGCATGTGAATCAATATAAATCAACCATCATGCCATGAAACTCCCAATGTGAGACTAAAGTCTCATTCATGTTGGAGTTGCAAGGTTGCAAACATAGTCCCACATTAAAAATACATGGGAAAGATCATGGGTTTATAAGAGAAAAAATATCTCCATTGATATGAGGCCTTTTGGGGAGAGCCCAAGAGCAAAGTCATGAGATCTTAGGTCCAAAGTGGACAATATCATGTCATTGTGGAGATATCTAAATTCTTTTCGATCCTATAATTGGTATCAGAGCCTGGACTGCTAAAAGGTTTAACCGCCGACTGTGCACAAGAGCTATGGTCTGATTAAGCCATGTGGGTACAATATTGACCTCGAACAAAGAAAGTTGCGGCTCCTATGTTCGGATCAAGAGGACCAGACACCAGGCAGGAAGTCCTAGTTGCGGCTAGGCAAGGAAGTCCTAGTAGGTCGGGTGGACCGAGGGGCAGGAAGACCTGGTGGGTCGAGGATCAGACGTGGGAAGCCTGTGGTCCTTTGTTTGAGGGGGGAATTGTTGGAGTTGCAAGGTTGCAAACATGGTCCCACATTGAAAACACATGGGAAAGATCATGGGTTTATAAGAGAAAAAATATCTCCATTGGTATGAGGCATTTTGGGGAGAGCCCAAGAGCAAAGCCATGAAAGCCTAGGCCCAAAGTGGACAATATCATGTCATTGTGGAGATATCTAAATTCTTTTCGATCCTATAATTCACAATGGAGCCTCTTTCTTCTTCCACCTCTTCTCCATTCACTTATATTCAACACTTATTTCTTTCGACTTATTATGAAAATGATGGTAAATTGGGTGGATATTGTTCTTCACAAAATGTCTGCTGTTAACCGGCAATCATCGGCATTTGGCTGATGTTTATATGGAGCACTACATCAACCAGTAATGTATCAGTATTTGGAAGCCAGTAATGTATGAATTCAGATATCTTATTGCTTAGATGGTTTACAAAATTCTAAAAAAAAAAATCTTGTAACATTTTCACTTCAGGGCACATGCTTGCCGGCCTAATCTTGCTCTGAAAAACAAGGTGTTGTGATATGATTACGCTAACACAGTAATCTATAATTGCACCAATAAATAACAAGCATGCAATAAACGGTAATAAGAGTAAGGTTACGAATTTGTGTATCTCCGGTTGAAGCGTCAGGCTTGCCGACTGTCTTTAGAGAATTTATTGCCGCCCACGATGCAGAGACTCTCTGGCAAAATCCTCCCAAGATCCGACAACCGCTCGCGTCGTTCGTAGGTGCACTCCAAGACGAACGCCGCACTCGGACTCAACCTCAGATCGCAGAACCAAGCCTCAGAACTTGGAAAGAAGAAGAAGAAAGCAGATAGTAGAGGAATGCTTTTCTTTTTTCGGAGTGATTTGAGAAGGAGCAGAGGGAGTGTATTTATACACTTGAAGCAGTGCAGAGGAAGCGACGCACGCTTTGCTTCTGCTTCGCGGGTGCGTTACTTCGCATCCTCACGCGACGCGAACAGAACCGAACAGATGCCGTCGCGCTGCTTCGCTTCCTCGCGCGGACAGAACTGAACCACCAGGTGCGAGGGACAGAACCAAACCGGACCAACAAAAATAAATCAGGTCACCAAACTGGGGATTTGCACCCCCCCTGCGCGATGATCGCGTGCGTCGCGTCCGGTTTATGGATTTCCGACTCGAACCCCCCGAAACCACCTGATTTGGGCTCAGCCCGCGCATGCGTGTAAGTCCCCTTAACATTGCTAAGCATGGATGGAAGGACTCTATATATAAGGCCTTCCAACCTTCTTGGCTTAGCAATGTGGGACTAAAAGCATAAGGGATAATATGAATTAAAGCTCAACAATCCCCCACTAATTTAAATTATTTTAGTCGAAAACAAAGATAAGTTCTGAGGCTTGGTTGCAATGAGCTTTTAGTGAAAATACCTTCCGGTTTGAATTTTCACCTAAGTACACTAATCTTATTCACATAGGTTTGAAGAGAACTGAGTCTTGATCTTAAACCTTTTATATGTGAAGATCAATTGGTAACAACTGATCACTGGCGACGGTTGAATCCTTCTGGGTTGGTGCATTACGGCCATGCCACCGAATCTTGTTTCATAAGTGCTAAGGAGAGTTGCCTAGACCCCCCACACTGCGGCCCCACAGTTACACTTACATAGGTGAGTTCTCCAAGGATGTACTGCAAGCATCTTGTCATTAAGACCTTGAACTCATTAAGAGCTCCTAAGCTCATCCTTACTAGCAGTCAAGCATCTATCCAGGGAAGAGACTATGAGATTACATCTCAATCAATTTGATGCTTACGATTCATCCTTATAGCTTGTTTATACCACATTGAACCTACTTCTTGGGATCTCCAATCAGATAGGTTGGGTTGCTGCTATAGATGAATCCAGGACAGGCCTCAGTCCCATTCTCTTATTGGATCTCTTGATTTTCTCAGAATCAAGCCCTTTAGTAAGTGGATCAGCAATATTGTCCTTTGAACTTACAAAGTCCAATGACACCATTCCAAGAGACACTAACTCACGAATAGACTTTAATCGTATTCGTACATGTCTCTTCTGTTTCTGGTTATACTTGGAGCTTCTAATCTGAGCTATTGTTGTTTGATTATCACAGTGTACTGAAATACAAGGTATTGACTTCATCATCAAGGGAATTTCAGAAAGAAGACCCTTCAGCCAATCAGCTTCAGTTACTGTGGTATCCAAAGCACACAATTCTGCCTCAGATGTAGAACGGGTTATAATCGTCTGTTTAACAGACCTCCAAGCAACTGCACCGCCTCCAAGTGTAAAGACATAACCAGTAACGCTTTACACTCAGTAGTGTCCGTTATCCAACTAGCATCACTATATCCCTCTAGGACTGCAGGGAATCTCCCATACCACAAGCCCAAGGATATAGTGTCTTTTAGGTATCTGAGTACTCTGTCTAATGCATCCCAATGCGTTCCGAAAGCTGGATTAACGGACGCTGGGCACGTGGCGCTCTTCGGTTACTGACGTGGGTCTTCGACTGCTGGTGCGAACTTCCGGCGATCCTGCAAAGAAGTCGGGCCGGGAAGGGGTTCCCGGCGACGACCCTCCGACGCTTAAGTCAGAAAACGAATGGCAAGAAGGTGGCTCCAGGGATTTCAGATTGCATACCTCCGATGAAGTCTGATGGCGTTTATATAGAGCCACGGGAGCTTGGTGCACACAACCCGAGGTGTACACGTGTCATACCCCATACCGCAGCATGAGCTTGTCAAAAGAGCATGTTTGACTCCATGCCGCTACAGTCTGAGCGTCTCCTTGATGGGACAGCAGAATATTCGATCGCACCATACTGCGTATGGTTTAGTCTTCGAACATGCCTGTTGTCAGCAACAGGGGTTACTGAGATGACGTCCACACTGTCCCCTACTCTTTGACTTCTTCTTCTCGGATCGACCATCCAGCCGCTCGGCTGGTGCTCGGCATGTCCTGCCCGCTCCTCGAGCACAGGGGGTTGACCCCCCCATTGACTGCGGATCTCCACGTGTTGTCGGACTTTCCCTTATGAGGGCCCCCCGGTCGCATATCAAGACCGGGGGGCCCTCATAAGGGAAAGTCCGACAACACGTGGAGATCGGCAGTCAATGGGGGGGTCAACCCCCTGTGCTCGAGGAGCGGGCAGGACATGCCGAGCACCAGGCAATAGCCCTTACCCGAAAGAACAACCATCCGGCCGGGCGCCAAGGAAGGAAGGAGCATAGAGCCGAGCGGATAATCCGTTCGGCCGCGAGACAATGCACGAATGAAGGCCGAGCCGTTTGTCCACTCGGCCAGGGTCTCAGGCGATACGAGCCGAGCGGAAGGACGACCCTCAGTCTTCCCGGACGAGCGACCACCTACGTCGGACTAAAGACGAGCGCTCTGGCCGAGCGGCTGGATGGTCGATCCGAGAAGAAGAAGTCAAAGAGTAGGGGACAGTGTGGACGTCATCTCAGTAACCCCTGTTGCTGACAACAGGCATGTTCGAAGACTAAACTATACGCAGTATGGTGCGATCAAATATTCTGTTGTCCCATCAAGGAGACGCTCAGACTGTAGCGGCATGGAGTCAAACATGCTCTTCTGACAAGCCCATGCTGCGGTATGGGGTATGACACGTGTACACCTTGGGTTGTGTGCACCAAGCTCCCGTGGCTCTATATAAACGCCATCAGACTTCATCGGAGGTATGCAATCTGAAATCCCTGGAGCCACCTTCTTGCCATTCGTTTTCTGACTTGAGCGTCGGAGGGTCGTCGCCGGGAACCCCTTCCCGGCCCGACTTCTTTGCAGGATCGCCGGAAGTTCACACCAGCAGTCGAAGACCCACGTCAGCAACCGAAGAGCGCCACGTGCCCAGCGTCCGTTGATCCAGCTTTCAGACAGGATCAATTTGGCGCCGTCTGTGGGAACACTCCTGCATCCGATTGGAAACAATGGACGAAGCTAGACGACAGCACACGGTGACGCTTTCCACGGAGGAACTCGACGCTCTAATCGAGTTGAGGGCCGCTAAGCTTGTGGAACAAAAACAAAAGTCACAAGCTGAGCGGGCAGAGCAGCAAGCAACATCAGCATCAGGCGGCCGAGCGGAAGCACCTCAGGCCACCGTTGCATTCCATCGAGCCCTATTCCGCACTCCTGAAGCCGCAGCAACTAATCGAGATCGAGGATCATCTTCGGATGAAATGCCAAGACGAGATAGCAGAAAAGGGAAAGCCCTCCGAGCGGACGCATCGCCCGAGCGGATCAACCGCCAATTTTCAGAGGCTATTCTACGAGACCCTCTGCCCAAGCACTATGTGCCTCCGACGATCGACGAATACAATGGAACCACCGACCCGGATGATCATTTGGGTAAATTTGATAAAACTGCAACCCTGCATCAATACACAGATGGGGTGAAGTGTCGAGTTTTCCTCACCACCCTCTCTGGATCGGCTCAACGGTGGTTTCGGAGGTTGCCGGACGGATCTATCACAAGCTTCAAAGACTTCCGTACGACCTTCCTCCACCACTTCGCAAGCAGTCGGCGCTATCAAAAAACCAGTGTTAGTCTGTTTGCCATCAAACAGGAAGCCCGCGAATCGCTCCGAGCCTACATCCAGCGGTTCAACAGAGTGGCCATGGACATTCCAACGGCCACCTCGGAGACCATGATGAATGCCTTCACACAAGGCCTCGTGGATGGGGATTTCTTCCGATCACTCATTCGGAAGCCGCCCCGAGACTACGATCACATGCTACACTGGGCCAACGAATACATCAACGTGGAGGAAGCCCAAGCGGCCCGGAAAAAAAAACTCCAGCCGAGCGGGCTCCTCCTGCCGAACGGAAGTCGCACGCTGCTCATCAGCCACCCAGAGGACCAAGGGCCAAAGCAATCCGCTCCCCCCATGCTAGGTCCCACGTGCAAGAGGTAGCTGCCGCGTGGCCCAAGCCAAAGAAGAGATGGACCCCAATGTTCTGCTCCTTCCACCGGATGGACACACATAACACTAGGGATTGCCGTAGTCTTCCTCTAATCGCCCACCCCGTTCCTAGAGGCGGCGGTCGTCGGTCGCCATCAGCCCGACAGGCGACAGAGGCCTCGTGAAGCCGATCGGACGATAGCTGACAGGCGACAACAACAGACGCCCGAGCGGCATCGCTCTCCGAGGCGGGAGAATCTCCGGATGTCTAGGGAACGGCCCCGACCGTCCGCTCGGGGAGAAGAAAATAGAAGTAATACTTCCCGAGGCGAGATCAACATCATAGCTGGTGGTCCGATCGGAGGAGATTCCAACCGAGCAAGGAAGGCGAGCGTCCGGCAGCTCTAGATCCATACGGTCGGCTGCAGCCAGGAACGGACGAGCGGACCCGAAATTAGTTTCGGGCCCAGGGACTTGGAAGGGGTTGAAGTTCCCCACGACGACGCCCTTCTCATTAAAGCGGTAATAGCCAATTACACTATTCACCGCGTTTTTATTGACACAGGGAGCTCGGTCAATATCATATTCAAAAAGGCCTTCGACCAACTACAAATTGATCGAGCCGAGCTGCTGCCCATGACAACCCCCCTTTACGGGTTTACGGGCAACGAAGTTCAACCGGTCGGACAGATCCGACTGGCTATCTCATTGGGAGAGGAGCCGCTCAGAAGGACGCGGACGACAAACTTCGTGGTGGTCAACTCTCCCTCATCATACAACGTCATTTTGGGACGACCGGCGCTCAGCGAGTTCCGAGCGGCCGTCTCCACCTTCCACCAGAAGATCAAGTTCCTCGTGGAGGACAAAGTGGGAGAAGTACGGGGAGATCAACTAGCAGCTCGGCGATGCTACGTCGAGATGGTCCGAGCAGAAGCCAATTCCGCTATGAAGACGCCCTGGATCGAGGTAAACACTATCACTGAAAAGCCACCCTCTTTGATCTATGAAGAAAAAGAGGAAGTGCAGATTCACCCGACCCGATCGGAGGCCACGACCTTCATTGCGTCCGATCTGGAGGCCAACCGGAAAGAGGAAGTGCTCAAATGCCTCCAGAGAAACTGTGATGTCTTCGTCTGGTCGACGCATGCGCTGCCCGGAATTTCGCCGAGCATAGCGCAGCACGAGCTACATGTCCGACCGGACGCTCGGCCGGTGAAGCAGAGAAAAAGGGATTTCAGCGCCGAGCAGAATGCCATCATCCGGGCGGAGGTTGAGAAGCTTCTGGAGGCCGGCCATATACGCGAGGTACAGTTCCCGAGCTGGCTGGCGAACGTAGTATTAGTATCCAAGCCGGGCAATAAGTGGAGAGTGTGCATAGATTTTCGGGATCTCAACAAAGCTTGCCCGAAAGACTTTTATCCTCTGCCGCGGATCGATCAACTGGTGGACTCCACCGCGGGCTGCGAGCTGATATGTATGCTCGATGCTTATCAAGGCTATCATCAAGTGCCGCTCGCCCCAGAAGATCAAGAAAAAGTCAGCTTCGTTACAGCCGACGGCACCTACTGTTATAATGTAATGCCGTTCGGATTGAAGAACGTGGGAGCCACATATCAGCGTCTGATGAACAAAGTGTTCAAGGAGCAGATCGGGCGAAATCTGGAAGTATACGTGGACGACACTCTTATCAAGTCCGTCCGAGCGGCCGATCTCTTCGAAGACATGGAGGAAACTTTCCGAACGCTACGGAAATATGGAGTCAAGCTAAACCCCCAGAAGTGTCTGTTCGGAGCAAAAGGAGGGCGTTTCTTGGGTTACATAGTGACCGAGCGGGGCATCGAAGCAAATCCCAGTAAAGTGAAAGCCTTACAAGATATGCCGCCTCTAAGAAATCTGAGGGAAGTGCAGCGCTTGACCGGTCGGATAACTGCTCTGTCCAGATTCATCTCAAAGACTGCCGACCGGAGCCTACCTTTTTTCAAAATCTTGCGCAAAGCCACCAAGTTTCACTGGGACGAAGAATGTGATCGGGCTTTCGAAGATCTGAAGACATATTTGAATTCTCTTCCGGTACTAGCCAAGCCAACTATGGGTGAGCCACTTTGTATCTACTTATCTTCAACCGAGCAAGCCGTCGGCTCGGCACTAGTAAGGGCGAGCGGAGAAGAGCCTGTATATTTTCTGAGCCATATTTTAAAAGATGCTGAATCTCGCTACACTGGGCTCGAGAAACTGGCTTTCGCTTTGGTCCTCGCCGCTCGGCGCCTCCGTCCTTATTTCTTGGCTCTTACTATCATCGTCCGGACGAATAGCCCATTGGGAAGAGTGCTGTTGAATCCCGAAGTGTCCGGACGGCTCATTAAATGGACGACGGAGTTGAGCGAATTCGACATCCAATACCAGCCCCGGTCGGCGATAAAGGCGCAGTCCTTGGCGGATTTTGTCACCGAAGTACAAAGGCCAGAACCTGAAGCCATATGGAAGATATTTGTGGACGGATCGACCACTCGGCTCGGGAGCGGTATAGGTGTATTGTTGCTTTCTCCCCAAGAAGAAAAGATGCATCTATTCGTTCGGCTTGATTATAGAGCTACGAATAATAAAGCAGAGTATGAAGCCCTTATAGCCGGCTTACAGGCTGCCCGACATGTAGGAGCCGGACGGGTGACGCTACATTCAGACTCCCAATTGGCCGCTCAACAACTCTCAGGCTCCTTTGAAATCAACAACGCTCGGCTCAAACTCTACGCTGAAGCCTTCGAAAAGCTCAAAGCCAATTTCAGAGAAGTCATTATCCAGAAGATACCCCGAGCGGCAAACCAAGCGGCCGATGAGTTAGCCAAACTCGCAAGTTCAATAACGCCGGTCGCCATCCAGCAGCCAATTGAACGAGTATCTTTGGTGGCGCACGTCGACCGGATGGAGGGTCTCACGTTTCTGAGCGACTGGAGGACACTCATCATGGAGTTTCTCCGATCGGGAGCTACACCGTTCGATCGGGATGAAGCCCAGCTTCTAAGAAGGAGAGCCGGCCGGTTCACACTCATCGGCGATCAACTCTACAAGAAGGCTTTCTCCCGCCCCCTTTTGAAATGCGTAAGTTGGGAAGACGCATCGTACATCCTTCAAGAAGTGCACCAAGGATCATGCAGAGGGCATCCGGGCGGACAATCGCTGGCTAAGAAGATCCTGCTAGCCGGATACTTCTGGCCAACCTTACAAGCAGACGCCGCTCAGACCGTGGCGACGTGCCTCTCTTGCCAGAAGTATCACACTTTCTCCCACCGACCGGCAGAGGAAATGAAGGCATCCACAGTATCCTGCCCGTTCGATCAGTGGGGAATGGATATCGTTGGTCCATTTCCTATGGCGACCGGACAACGGAAATTTGTACTGGTGGCAGTCGATTATTTTTCTAAGTGGGTGGAGGCCGAGCCGCTAGCCAAGATCACCGAGCAGATGGTCAAGAAGTTTATCTGGCAGCACATCATCTGTCGGTTCGGCGTCCCTCGTCGACTTATTTCCGACAACGGGCGGCAATTCACAGGAAAGTTGCTCGAAGATTGGTGCAGAAGCTATGGCATCGAGCAGCACTTCATGTCCGTAGCATACCCCCAAAGCAATGGTCAAGCCGAAGTAGCCAATCAGGAAATTCTTCGCATTTTGCGCGCTCGGCTCGACCATCTGGGAGGAAGTTGGGTGGATGAGGTGCCAGGTGTCCCGTGGGCCATCCGAACGACCCCAAAGGAAGGAACGGGCGTTACGCCTTTCCATCTGGTGTACGGCGGCGAAGCGGTGATTCCTGTTGAAGTCGGCGTCGAGTCCGCCCGGATACAGAATTATGATGATGACAACGCCGAGCGGAGGAACATGGAGCTGGATTTGGTCGAAGAAGAGCGAGCCAAGGCGTCCGTCCGGCTGATGGCGTACCGACAACGGATGAAGCAAAACTACAACCGGCGCGTAATCCCCAGATCATTCTAGGTCGGTGATCTTGTCTGGAAAAAAGTAAAACCGGTCGGAGACGTCGGTAAGCTAGAAGCTCCTTGGGCGGGCCCCTTCAAAATCATCGAAAAGCTCCGCTCGGGCGCTTATTATTTGGAGGATGAAGACGGGCGACAATTGGATAGGCCATGGAGCGCGAATCATCTCCAGCCTTATCGAGCTGGGTGAAAGGTGCACTGATGTAACTCATTTTTGTATATATTTTGGGCCGCCTATATACTTGTAATGCAGGAAGCAAAAATGATTAAAGGGCAAATAGCTTCGCCGAACGGCCGCTTCAAAGTTAGCCTTAAAAGGCCGTCGAGCTCCGACGTTAAAAATCGAGAGACGAGCCGGCATCTATAAACCCTCCGAGCAGAAGATCGTCGAGCTCCGACGTTAAAAATCGAGAGATGAGCCGGCGTCTATAAACCCTCCGAGCGGAAGACTGTCGAGCTCCGACGTTTAAAATCGAGAGACGAGCCGACGTCTATAAACCCTCCGAGCGGAAGATCGTCGAGCTCCGACGTTAAAAATCGAGAGACGAGCCAGCGTCTATAAACCCTCCGAGCGGAAGACCGTCGAGCTCCGACGTTAAAAATCGAGAGACGAGCCGGCGTCTATAAACCCTCCGAGCGAAAGACCATCGAGCTCCGACGTTAAAAATCGAGAGACGAGCCGGCGTCTATAAACCCGCAGAGCGGAAGACCGTCGAGCTCCGACGTTAAAAATCGAGAGACGAGCTGGCGTCTATAAACCTGCCGAGCGGAAGACCGTCGAGTTCCGACGTTAAAAATCGAAAGACGAGCCGACGTCTATAAACCCGCCGAGCGGAAGGTCGTCAGGTGCTGACGGTAAAATTCGACGTTAAAAGGCGAGCAACCGGAGTCTATAAATCCTCCGGACGGGTAACTTTCTGCAAGGTCCTGCTCGATTGTAAAGGCCGACCTCTGATCGGGCCTGCCGATAAGGCAAGAATAAAGAAAGCGTGGGGTCGTGCGGCTCCTTTATAAAATGCACTTAGCGCGAGAAAATTAGGACCGGCGCAAAAAGTTAAGGATTGGATGCTGATCGAACAAACAGATAACAAAAGGAGAGAATTCATTTACACCGAACGACGGACAGACAAAATTTACAATATTCGCCCCGAACGTCAGGCATACAAAAGATTACAAATACTTGAAAGAAGTTTTACAAACCCTTCATTCACTATCACCAAAAATAAAGAGAGAATCGGGGATGGAGCCCATCATCACAGCCAGGTCTTCGTGGGGGACAGACAGCTCGGCTGGTATGTGGCCCTTGGTCTTCAAATAGTCCACCGCCACCTTGATCGCCTCTTCAAAAGTCAAGGACAGCTTGTCGCTGAACCTTTTGCCAAATTCGTCCGAGCGGATGAAAGCTTTGCGCACCTCCGCCGATCGACCGGGCTCCCCGTCTTGATACTCTTTAAGCGTGGCTTTAGAAGCGTCAAAGGCAGCTTGAAGATCTTTCAGAGCCCCTTCCGCTTTAGCCTGGTCGGCCGAACGACCCTCCCGTTCGGCGGACAACGAGGCGTCCAATTCCTTCACGCGCCGCTCTAGCCCCCGGTTCTCCACCTTTATCAGGTCCATGTCTTCGATGGCTTTGCGCTTCCGGGTGGTCGCAGTCTTTATCTCCTTATCTCGTAGCTTGACCAAAGCTTCAAGGCGAGCCACCTCACTCGACAGATCGGAGGACTTACCCCGCTCGGCTTCCAGGAGTTTTTTGGCCTTCTCCAGAGCGGCTGTTGACTGTCTGCTTTCCCCCGAGGCTTTGAGCTTTTTCAGTTCGTCCTCCAGTTCGGCTAGTCGATTGCTGATGGCAATCTGCTTCACCCAGTTCTGCGAACGGATATGAACAAGTTAGAAACTCAAGCCAAGTAACCAACACGGTAAAAGAACATACCCCGGTCGCCTATTGTAGATTGCTATCGCCTAGCTGACTGGGAGTCATCATTGCAATTCAGAGCCGAGCATCCTCCCAGGCTTTGGCAAGAAGACCCGTAAGGGTGATCTGCTGCTCGGGGACCACTGACCGACCAGCAGTTGCCATATATTCCTCCGAGCGGTGTGGGGGTACTCTCTATGGAGACCGTCTCGGATAGCACTGGAGCTTCATCGCCCCGCTCGGAGCGCCGTTCATCAGATGGGGTCGGCTGCGAGACTCGCTCTGGCCGTCCGCGCTTCCGAGTTGCCAAGGGGGCTTCGTCGATCGAGCGACCCTCTAGCCCGACTTGAGTAGAGGGCTCTATATCGCCCGCAGCTTCGTCGAGAGAGGCAGAAGCGTCTAAGGTAGAGTTGTCAGACGGGTCAACCCGTGACGGGGCGGGTCGGTCCATGGCGGGCTAACCATTTGGCGGGGCGGGGCGGGCCAACCCGCCAACTTGGCGGGTTGGGAAATTTCCAACCCAACCCATTCTAAGGCGGGTTGCGGGTTTGGCGGGCCAACCGGCGGGCCCATTAAAAATTTTTAAAAAAATTAAAAAATATTTCATATCTTCAACATTTTACTTCGAAAAAGTTTTCTACAATTAAATGTATACATAAACATGTATTTTAAATATAAATGAACACAAATGAGTACTTATGTTGGATGAAAAGTACTATTTTTTTTTTCAAAATTATAACAAAGAAAGATAATAAATTGACCTAAAACTTAACTTACATATGTTTTTCAACCCGCGGGCCAACCCAAGCCCAAGCGGGCCGACCCACGCGGGTCGCGGGCGTAGGCGGGTCGGCCCACGGCGGACTTGGGTTGATAAAATTCCAACCCAACCCGCTTAAATTGTTTGGCGGGGCGGGCCAACCCGACGGGCCCAACCCAAATTGACGGCTATAGTCTAAGGCTTCGGGGACAATCTGAGTCCCCTCGCCCTCTCCGCTGGCCGGACCAGCCGAGGCCAAGCTCCGCTCGGCGACCTCTTTATTCTTGGCCGCCTCAATCTCAGCGGCTCGCAGTTTCAGCCGCTCTGTAGCCTTGGCGCGCCACATAACTTCGGCTGCAGAAGCAAAGAATAAATCAGTTAGAACAAAAGATAAGGGACGATAAGAGAACTTACTCATGCTGCAAGGCAGGTCGGCTGGAATGGGGGACAAGCCAAATATATACATCACTCCCGGGAGGAGCAGCTTGTCGATGTGATAGCGTTGGCCGACCAGCCGGTCGGCTGCATGAAGGTAGGCTGGATCACTCCTAAACTTACCGAGCTCCGGTTGCGCTGGCATCGCCGTCTGCCATTTGATTCGGAAGGTCGGTGGCTTGGGGAAGCGCATGTAGAAAAAATGCTTCTTCCAGTGTTTGTTGGAGCTCGGCATATTATCAAAAAGGACAAAACCTATCCTCGATTGAAAAACGAAAGTACCCCACCCGGCTTGCTTAGGGTAGTAAAAATAGTGGAAGACTTTGGGGTCTAATGGAATGCCGTTCAGTTTAAAGAGAATTACTACCCTGCTCAGCAGCCTAATGGAGTTCGGGACTAGCTGGCCTAGAGGGATGCGAAAATAGTTGCACACTTGTAAGAAAAATTTATGTGGAGGAAAGCGTAGTTCGGCCAAAAATTGGTCTCGGAAGAAAAGAACGGTGCCAGGCGGCGGGTTATGAGGCCAGTCGGTAAGGTTGGCTAATACTATGTGGTTGTCGGTCGGCAGGCTGTATGTCCGAGTGAGGCGCAAGGCGTCCTCCTCATCAAATCGGCTCTCCATGGTCGTGTACCATAGACCAGGAGCGCCGCTAGTCGGCTAGGAAGTACTGGTCATGGTCGGGGGCAAGGAAGGAACGCGAGATAAAAGGAAAGGGAAATAAAGCAAAGAATGAAGGTGGCAGAATGAAAGAGGCAATCGACAGACAGAAAAGGAGGGAGAAAGCGAGGAAAAGAAGGGCTTACGAGCAACAGGATGGTCGCAAGGGGCCTCGGGGTCGTCGGAGAGTTGAGAAGCGAGGTCGCCGGAGAAGAAAGAGCAGTGGGGCGTCGGGGATCGATGAAGCAGAAATGCGGCGAAGAAGAGGGATCGCGAGCTTTATAACGTCGGCCTTGAGCAGCCTCCACCGTCCGATTCAGGTCGTAAAGAACGAGGCCATCATCCAGCTGTTCATTTCAAACGGCGATTGTCCCATCGAAAGTAAGGCCAGCACCGTACGCTGACGATAGCGGGAGCGCCACGAGTCAACGAGACACAGGGCGCATTTAATGAACGCCTGTCACCGCACGCAGCAAGCGTGCAACAAGCGTTAACACCGACCCGGTAATAGAGCCGAACGGACTTGACAGGGAATATAAGCCGAGCGGATGAGCATTCCCCAGCCCGGCCGAGCGGCCTAGTACAGCGGCCCTTACTCAATCGAGTCGACAGTCCAGTCAGTCGGACTCCGCCTCCTTCGACTAGACTTGAAGGGGAGGCAAGTGATCCTGTGGCAAGACCGGGGGGCCCTCATAAGGGAAAGTCCGACAACACGTGGAGATCGGCAGTCAATGGGAGGGTCAACCCCCTGTGCTCGAGGAGCGGGCAGGACATGCCGAGCACCAGGCAATAGCCCTTACCCGAAAGAACAACCATCCGGCCGGGCGCCAAGGAAGGAAGGGGCATAAAGCCGAGCGGATAATCCGTTCGGCCGCGAG
Source organism: Zingiber officinale (assembly GCF_018446385.1). NCBI lineage: Eukaryota > Viridiplantae > Streptophyta > Magnoliopsida > Zingiberales > Zingiberaceae > Zingiber > Zingiber officinale. The sequence continues at coordinate 128,566,100 of NC_055987.1, forward strand.
ACAACGCACGAATGAAGGTCGAGCCGTTTGTCCGCTCGGCCAGGGTCTCAGGCGATACGAGCCGAGCGGAAGGACGACCCTCAGTCTTCCCGGACGGGCGACCACCTACGTCGGACTAAAGACGAGCGCTCTGGCCGAGCAGCTGGATGGTCGATCCGAGAAGAAGAAGTCAAAGAGTAGGGGACAGTGTGGACGTCATCTCAGTAACCCCTGTTGCTGACAACAGGCATGTTCGAAGACTAAACCATACGCAGTATGGTGCGATCGAATATTCTGCTGTCCCATCAAGGAGACGCTCAGACTGTAGCGGCATGGAGTCAAACATGCTCTTCTGACAAGCCCATGCTGCGGTATGGGGTATGACACGTGTACACCTCGGGTTGTGTGCACCAAGCTCCCGTGGCTCTATATAAACGCCATCAGACTTCATCGGAGGTATGCAATCTGAAATCCCTGGAGCCACCTTCTTGCCATTCGTTTTCTGACTTGAGCGTCGGAGGGTCGTCGCCGGGAACCCCTTCCCGGCCCGACTTCTTTGCAGGATCGCCGGAAGTTCGCACCAGCAGTCGAAGACCCACGTCAGCAACCGGAGAGCGGCACGTGCCCAGCGTCCGTTGATCCAGCTTTCGGACAGGATCAACTATATCCCTCCAGGACTGCAGGGAATCTCCCATACCACAAGCCCAAGGATATAGTGCCTTTTAGGTATCTGAGTACTCTGTCTAATGCATCCCAATACGTTCTGTCCGAACAGCTGGTAAACCTGCTCAATTTCGATATAGCAAAAGAAATATCAGGTCTAGAACAATTTGCTAAATACATTAGACTACCTATTATTTGTGAGTATCTTAATTGAGACACTGCCACACCACTCTTATTCTTATAGAGAGTTTTTGAAGGATCATACGGTGTGACTACAGATTTAACTTGGCTATAGCCATATTTCTCTAATACTCTCTCAATATAGAGTGACTGAGAAATTGCTATTCCATCAGTTGATCGAGTCAACTTCAGCCCTAAAATCATGTCAGTACAACCCATATCCTTCATATCAAACTTACCACTTAAGAGGGTCTTAGTCTCATTAATAATAGAAAGGTTAGAACCAAAAAGTAGAATATCATCTACATAAAAACATAAGATAATACAACTATCACCTTTCATTTTAGCATACACACATTTATCAGAGTCATTCATTTCAAAGCCAAACGATAGCATAACACTATCAAATTTTTCGTGCCACTATTTTGGGGCTTGCTTCAAACCATAAAGAGATTTAACTAACCTACAGATTTTATTCTCATTTCCAGAAACTACATGTCCCTCAGGCTGATCCATATATATCTCTTCTTCAAGATCTCCATTAAGGAATGCCGTTTTGACATCCATTTGATGAACCTCAAGATGATATATGGATGCCAATGCTATCAACACTCGGATTGTAGTAATTCTAGTAACAGGAGAATAAGTGTCAAAATAGTCAATCCCTTCTTTCTGTTTAAATCCCTTAGCAACTAGACGGGTTTTGAATTTATCTACTGACCCATCAGGTTTTAGTTTCTTTTAAACACCCATTTACATCCTATAGTGTTACACCCAGGAGGTAAATCTACCAACTCCCAAGTGGCATTAGAGATAATAGAGTCCATTTCATTTTTAATGGTCTCTTTCCAGTACTTAGATTCAGGAGAAGTCATAGCATCTTTATATGTCACAGGGTCACCTTCTATATTATAGGTGATAAAGTCCTGACCTAAATCTGTAGACACACGTTGCCTCTTGCTTCTCAGTTCTGTACACTCACTAGATTCATCTAGTCTAGAGTGACTTGAGGAAGGTATACCTTCTACGGATAATGGGGCCTCTTCGGAAGCAGACTTATCTCTAGTAGGAATACTAGATATAGACTGAGATGTTCTTGTCTTCATAGGAAATATATCCTCAAAAAATGTAGCATTGCGAAGTTCGACAATAGTATTTACATCTATTCCAGAAATTTCTGATTTAATAATCAGAAATCTATATGCAATACTATTTTGAGCATAACCCAAGAAGATACCATCTACGGTCTTTGGACCAAGTTTTTTTCCTTCTGTGTTCAGGTACTAGTACCTTTGCAAGGCACCCCCACACTTTAAGGTATTTCAAACTTGTCCTCCGACCTTTCCAAAGCTCATATGGGCTTTTATCCCTAGACCTCATGGGGATTCTATTTAACACATGGCATGCAGTGTATAGAGCTTCCCCCCACATGAAGTTGGGTAACCCAGAACTGTCTAACATGGAATTAATCATATCTTCAAGGGTTCGATTTTTTCGTTCTGCTATACCGTTGGATTGAGGACTATATGGAGCAGTTACCTCATGAATTATACCTGTATCTTGACAAAATTTTTGAAACAGGTTTGAGGTAAACTCATCACCCCTATCGGACCTTAACCTCTTAACAGATTTATTTGTTTGATTCTCAGCTTCAGATTTAAAAATCATAAATTTATCTAAAGCTTCATCCTTAGTTTTCAGCAAATAAACATAATAATAACGAGAGTGATCATCAATGAAGGTGATGAAATACCTTTTATGATCTCTCGTTATTACATCGTTAAACTCACAACAGTCAGTATGGATCAATTCTAAAATATCATAATTTCTCTCAACTGATTTGAAGGGTTTTCGGGTTTGTTTATATTACACACAAACTTCACATTTTTTCTTATCATTTATAGCATGCTTAGGAATCATGTCTAGGTTCATCATCCTTTTCACGGTATTAAAACTGACATATCCTAATCTGTCATGCCATATATCATAAGACTCAATGTTATATGAACAACCAATATCAGTAGATTTATTTAAGGTAGCATTTTCTACATTGAGTTTAAATAAACCTTTATTAAGGTAACTGATCCTGTCCGAGCGCTGAATCAACGGACGCTGGGCACGTGGCTCCCTATGAACTGATGAGGTGGATCTCCGGCCGGCCGTACAGATCTTCGGCGAACCTGCAAGGAAGTCGGGCCGGGAAGGGGTTCCCGGCGACGACCCTCCGACGCTCAAGTCAGGCAAGAGGAAATGCAGAAGTGGCTTCGAATACGAGAGAATGCGTGATCGCCTACCTTCGTCGAAGTATGAGGGCTCTTATATAGAGCTTTGTGCACACTTACCGAGATGTACACGTGTCGTTTCCCATACCGTAGTATGGGCTTGTCAGAGGAACATGCCTGACACCATACTGCTACAGTCTGATCACCTCTCCGATGGGATAGCAGAACCTTCCGTTGTACGATTTTACGTATGGCCTGGTCGTCGAACATGCCCGTTGTCAGAAAAAGATGTTCCCCAATGTTCCCTCTGCCTTTGTCTTATTTTTCCCCGAGCCGAGTATCCATCCGCTCGGCAAGCATCGATCCGACCGGACGTAGGCATCGGTCCGACCGGGTGCTTGGCTCCAACGGTTCCTTTACAGTATCGATGCTTCAAATCTCGGCCGAGTGGGCTACCCGCTCGGCCAGGCGACTCTATTCACCATGAGCGTCGGAGACCCGACTCCCCGTTGGGTTGCCTTTGCTTCTGCTTAGACCCCGTTCGGCCAGCCGGTCCCCCTTTTCCGATCAGCCATTTGACCTTTGACCTACACGTGGCGTTGACTTCCCTCAAAGGGGGTCCCCTGTTCTCACCGCCGGATCACTTGCCTCCCCTTCAAGTCTAGTCGAAGGAGGCGACGCCCGTTGTGCCGAGCGGCGCTTCCAAGAAACCATCATCCGCTCGGCCGGTGTGGAGATAAGTACGGCCTCAGTCAACGCCACCCTTTCTCGGATCACCTCGGAATTTGCGCCAATCTCCGTCATTAAGGGCGAGCACGCGCTCTGTGCCTCGATAAGGCGCTTATTAAAAGCTCTCCCGTGATGGAATGCCACGTGGCACCCCTGATGCCGTCAGTGTACGGCGGAGGCGTTACCTTCGATGGGACCGCCTTAGTTCGAAATGGAAGGCGCGATGCGTGCTCCGGTTCTCGCGACCTGAATCCGACGGTGGAGGCCGCTCGGGGTCAACCCTATAAATCCTTCGCTTTCTCCGCCTTCGCCGCATTTCTGCTCTCGCGTGCCCAGAAGCTTCCTTCGGCATTTCAGTGCTCCGACAGCTTCGGTTCTCTTTTTCCGGCGATCCCTCGTTCTTCGTCGATCCTCCTTCTCCTCTGTAAGGTTCTTCTTCTTTCTTTCTTCGTTAGCCTTGTGTTTCTTGTCGTGTTTTCGTCCTCTGCGCACTGTTTCGTCTATCATCTTCTTCCTTTTGGTTTCGTCCGCTCGGACAATGGCTAGCTCCTCCCAACCTCAAGCCCAAGCCCTCGGCCCATGGTATACTACCATGGAGTCGCGCTTCGACCGGCGCGACGCCGATATTCTGATGGATAATTTTGACATCCCATCTGACTTCGAAATTATCTTACCCTCTCCCTCCGCTCGGCCACACAAACCGCTGCGCGGAGCTTTTTGTATTTTTCGCGACCAGTTCACAGCCGGTCTGTGATTTCCCATTCATCCCTTCATCGTTGAAGTTTGTAACTTTTTCGGCATTCCGCTCGGAAGCCTAGTCCCCAACACTTTCCGCCTTTTATGCGGCGTTGTCGTCCTGTTTAAAATCCACAATATCCCCCTCCGACCGGAGGTCTTTTACTATTTCTATTACCCTAAACAGTCCGAGCTGGGCACTTACATGTTCCAAGCTCGGCCCGGGTTAGTTTTCTTCAATAAACTGGCCTCTTCCAATAAGCATTGGAAAGAATTTTATTTTTATCTTCGTATGCCCGAGCGGGCCCCCTTCCGGACGCAGTGGTAGATCGGACCACCAACCTCACCAGAGCTCAAAAGGTTCAAAACCCGACCGGACTATCTTCATGCCGCCAACATGCTAGCCGGTCTGAGGTTTGACATCAATAAGTTCCTGCCTGAAGGGGTGATGTACATATTCGGTCTGAGTCCGATCAGGACCCCCCTCCCGAGCGGCTTCGGTAAGAATCTTACTTGTACATTTGTCTTGATTGCTAACTGATTTTCTCCTTTTTCCTTTGCAGCGAACAATGTCATGGAGTCGGTGATGGCTGGAATTTTGAAGAGGAAGGCGGCGGCGCTCGAGGCCGCGGCGGCCAAAGAGATGGAGACGCTAGGCATTCAGCCGGTCGGCTCTAACGAAGGGGAGAGCGAGACAAATGCTGGGGAGTCAGCCGCTCAGGCTTCTCTCCCGAAGCCAGCGGCTGGCGCAACTGCTAGTCGAGAGCCTTCCGTCCGAGAGGAAGGCTCGGCTCAGGAGGAAGAGCGCCCCCTCCGTCAAAAGAGGCGCCGCATGGAGACACCACTCCGCTCGGCTACATCTGCGGTCCATCCATCCGAGCGGACCACCGCTGATTCCCGCGGTAAAGCTCCAGCGGTGGAGGCGATATCGTCCGATCGGACCCCATCGCAATTGGACGCGTCGGCGGACCCCTTGGAGGTCATACCCGTCAGCTCCCTTCCGCCCGCTCCCCGCCAAGTCCAACGTTCAACAATTTTGTCCCAGTTTTCGGCGCCGGCCTCCGAGCCTTACCCGGCTTCTGCCCAGATGACCCCCGGTCGGCGCCGCACCGTCCGGGTCTCCCTGCATCTCCCCACCGAGGAATTAATGCCTAAAGTCGATCGGCCAACCACGTCCGAACACATGATCACAATGAAGGGGCCCTTAGCCGAGATGTGGGCCGACGCTCGGGCGCGCGTCGCAATGATTCCCCTCAGCAATCTGGCCAACAGCCACATGCAGCAGGCTACGGGGGTAAGTTTATTTTCTTAAGTCCTTTACGCATTCTTTCTGATCGGCCATTAACAATCTTTCTTTTGTCAGAGATGGGTGGAAAAGATAGCCGTCTGCAACCGGCTAGCCATGGTGGACGAGGAGCTAAAGCGGCTAAGGAGTTCGGGCGGTTCGCCCGGCTCCCAAGGCCCCTCCTACGCCGAGCTGCAAAAAGAGCTCAAAAAGACCCAAGCTTTGCTGGCGGCGGAGCAAAAGAAAATGGCCGACCAGGCGCATACTTTATCCGAGCTCGATCGACAAGTCAAATCACTTGACCGAAAAATAAGCCTGGCGACCGAGCGGAAGAAGACGGCTATCTCCGACCTGGAGAAGAAGAATGTCGAGGCTCGGGGCTTGGAGCAAAAAGTTAAGGAGCTAATGGAGCAGCTCGACGGCGAGAAGGCGAGCCGCTCGGCCGAGGTGATTAAATATAAAGAAGAATTGAAGACTTTGCAGGAATCCCTCGCAGTCTCTCAAGCGGCCTTTAAAGAATATCAAGACGCTGAGCCTGGCCGAGTCGCAGCCCTAAGGCTGAATTACATCCGTTCGGAAGTGTTCTCGGAGAAAGTCTACGAACGGATGTACACTGCCTTCGAGCTCGCTATGACTGTCACCACAACTTATTTAAAGTCCAAGGGTCATCTCGCCGACTCCGTCCTCATCCCGGCTCAAGACCAGGCGACGCTCCTCGGCAACATCCCCCAAGACATTTATGATTTCCTCGAGTAGAAATTTTTATGTAACTCAGCCGCTCGGCAAAACACTTATCCATCTTTGTAATTCGGCCGCTCGACTTTAATTTCTTTAATGCTATCCTCTTACTTGCTTTTGCGTTTGCTAATCAATATAAGTGTTGTCCGCTCGGCTCGCCAACTACCGTTCATGTTCCTTTGCTTCCCCTCGTTATTCGCCTCGTTATTCGCCTCTCATCCCACCTTTCTCGTGTTCGAAAGGGGTTTTTTACGAAGTATTTTGCGTAGCTAGTCCGCTCGGCGGAATATATCCTGTTTCGCAAACGGGATTTTCTCTAGATGTTCACGAAGTACTTTTGGTTACTTGTACGATCGGCCAATCCATTTGATGAGTCGACCTCTTTGTTGTCTTCTTCCGGCCGGAGGGTTTATAGTCGCCGGCGCGACTCTTGATTTTTAACGTCGGAGCTCGACGGTCTTCCGCTCGGTGGGTTTATAGTCGCCGGCTCGACTCTCGATTTTTAACGTCGGAGCTCGACGGTCTTTCCGCTCAGTGGGTTTATAGTCGCCGGCTCGACTCTTGATTTATAACGTCGGAGCTCAACGGTCTTCCACTCGGAAGGTTTATAGTCGCCGGCGCGACTCTCGATTTTTAACGTCGGAGCTCGACGGCCTTCCGCTCGGAGGGTTTATAGTCGCCGGCGCGACTCTCGATTTTTAACGTCGGAGCTCGACGGCCTTCTGCTCGGAGGGTTTATAGTCTCCGGCTCGACTCTCGATTTTTAACGTCGGAGCTCGACAGTCTTCCGCTCGGAGGGTTTATAGTCGCCAGCTTGACTCTCGATTTTTAACGTCGGAGCTCGACGGTCTTCCGGCCGGAGGGTTTATAGTCGCCGGCGCGACTCTCGAATTTTAACGTCGGAGCTCGACGGTCTTCCGCTCGGAGGGTTTATAGTCGCCGGCTCGACTCTCGATTTTTAACGTCGGAGCTCGACGGTCTTCCGCTCGGAGGGTTTATAGTCGCCGGCGCGACTCTCGATTTTTAACGTCGGAGCTCGACGGCCTTCCGCTCGGAGGGTTTATAGTCGCCGGCTCGACTCTCGATTTTTAACGTCGGAGCTCGACAGTCTTCCACTCAGAGGGTTTATAGTCGCCGGCTCGACTCTCGATTTTTAACGTCGGAGCTCGATGGTCTTCCGCTCGGAGGGTTTATAGTCGCCGGCGCGACTCTCGATTTTTAACGTCGGAGCTCGACGGCCTTTTAAGGCTAATTTCCACACTGCCGTTCGGCGAAGATTGCCAAATGCGTTTCTTATTATTTTGCTTCCTGCATTAAAAGAACACAGGCGACCAAGAGATACACAAAATGAATTGCATCAGCGCACCTCTCACCCAGCTCGGTACGGCTGGAGATGATTTACGCTCCATGGTCGATCCAGCCGCCGTCCGTCTTCATCTTCCAAATAATAAGCACCCGAGCGGAGCTTTTCGATGACTTTGAAGGGACCCGCCCAAGGAGCCTCCAGCTTGCCAACGTCCCCGACCGGCTTTACTTTCTTCCACACTAGGTCGCCGACCTGGAATGCTCTGGGATCACGCGCCGGTTGTAATTCTGCTTCATCCTCTGCCGGTACGCCATCAGCCGGACGGACGCTTTGGCTCGCTCTTCATCGATCAAGTCCAACTCCATGTTCCTCCGCTCGGCGTTATCATCATCATAATTCTTGATCCGGACGGACTCGACGCCGACTTCAACCGGGATAACCGCTTCGCCGCCGTACACTAAATGGAACGGCGTGATGCCCGTTTCCTCCTTTGGAGTCGTGCGGATGACCCATAGGACGCCTGGCAGCTCGTCCACCCAACTTCCTCCTATGTGGTCAAGTCGAGCTCGAAGAATTCTGAGTATTTCTATGTTGGTTACTTCCGCTTGGCCGTTACTCTGGAGATACGCCACGGAAGTGAAGTGTTGTTCAATGCCATAACTTTTGCACCATTCTTCGAGCTGCTTCCCAACGAACTGCCGTCAGTTATCAGATATGAGTCGGCGCGGAATGCTGAACCGACAGATTATATGCTGCCAGATAAGCTTCTTGACCATCTGCTCGGTGATCTTGGCTAGTGGCTCGGCCTCCACCCATTTGGAAAAATAGTCGACTGCCACCAGCAGAAACTTCCGCTGACTGGTCGCCATAGGGAACAGACCCACGATATCCATTTCCCACTGATCGAACGGACATGATACTGAAGATGCTTTCATTTCCTCCGCCGATCGGTGGGAGACGTTGTGATACTTCTGGCAGGAAAGGCACGTCGCGACGGTCCAAGCGGCGTCTGTTTGCAGGGTTAGCCAGAAGTATCTGGCCAGCAAGATCTTCTTGGCCAGCGATCGTCCGCCCGGATGTCCCCCGCACGATCCTTGGTGCACTTCGTGGAGGATGTACTCCGCATCCTCCGAGCTCACACACTTCAAAACTGGGCGGGAGAAAGCCTTCTTGTAGAGTTGGTCTCCAATGAGCGTGAACCGACCGGCTCTCCTCCTTAATAGCTGGACTGCTTCCCGATCGGATGGTGTTTCCCCTGATCGAAGAAACTCCACGATGGTTGTCCTCCAATCGCTCGGAAATGCGAGGCCCTCCATCCGGTCGACGTGCGCGACCAAAGATACTTGTTCAATTGGCTGCTGGATGATGACCGGTGATATTAAACTTGTGAGATTGGCTAACTCATCTGCCGCCTAATTTTCCACTCGGGGTATCTTCTGGATAATGACTTCTCTGAAGTTGGCCTTGAGCTTTTCGAAGGCTTCAGCGTAGAGTTTGAGCCAAGCGTTGTTAATCTCAAAAGTGTCCGAGAGCTGTTGGGCAGCCAGCTGAGAGTCGGAATGGAGCATCACCCGACCGACCCCAACATGCCGGGCGGCTTGCAAGCCGGCTATGAGCGCCTCATACTCCGCTTCATTATTAGTGGCTTTGTAGTTCAGCCGGACGGATAGGTGCATCCTTTCTTCTTGGGGAGAGAGTAATAGCACGCCAATCCTGCTCCCGAGCCGAGTGGACAATCCGTCCATAAATATTTTCCACATAGCTTCGGGCTCTGGCTTTTGCACTTCGGTGACAAAATCTGCCAAGGACTGTGCCTTTATCGCCGAACGAGGTTGATACTGAATGTCAAATTCGCTCAACTCCATTGTCCATTTGATGAGCCGTTCGGACGCTTCTGGGTTCCACAGCACTCTTGCCAATGGACTATTTTGTCCAGACGATGATTGTATATGCCAAGAAATAAGGACGAAGTCGCCAAGCGGCGAGGACCAAAGCAAAAGCCAGCTTCTCGAGCCCAGTGTAGCGAGATTCAGCGTCTTTTAAAATATGGCTCAAGAAGTATATTGGTTGTTCCTCTCCGCTTGTCCTCACTAATGCTGAGCCTACTACCTGCTCGGTTGAAGATAAATAAATACAGAGCGGCTCACCTACAGCTGGCTTGGCTAGCACGGGCAAAGAGTTCAGATATGTCTTCAGTTCTTCAAAGGCCCGATCGCATTCTTCATCCCAATGAAACTTAGTAGCTTTGCGCAAGATTTTGAAAAACGGGAGGCTTCGATCGGTCGTCTTCGAGATGAATCTTGACAATGCTGTTATTTGACCGGTCAAGCACTGTACTTCCCTTAGATTTCTTAGGGGCGGCATATCTTGTAATGCTTTCACCTTGCTGGGATTTGCCTCGATGCCCCGCTCAGTCACTATATAGCCCAAGAAACGCCCGCCTTTTGTCCCGAACAGACACTTCTGAGGGTTCAGCTTAACTCCATACTTCCTCAGCGTTCGGAAAGTCTCCTCCATGTCTTTAAAGAGATCGGCTGCTCGGACGGACTTGATGAGAATATCATCCACGTACACTTCCAAATTTTGTCCGATCTGCTCCTTGAACACTTTGTTCATCAAGCGCTGGTATGTTGCTCCCGCGTTCTTCAGTCTGAACGACATCACATTGTAGCAGTAAGTGCCGTCGGCTGTAACGAAGCTGACCTTCTCTTGATCTTCTCGGGCGAGCGACACTTGATGGTAGCCCTGATAGGCGTCGAGCATGCATATTGATCAATCCGGGGTAGAGGATAAAATCCCTTGGGCATGCTTTGTTGAGATCCCGGAAATCGATGCAAACTCTCCACTTGTTGCCTGGCTTGGAGACTAGTACCACGTTCGCCAGCCAGCTCGGGAACTGGACCTCGCGTATGTGGCCGGCCTCCAGGAGCTTCTCAACCTCCACTCGGATGATGGCATTTTGTTCGGCGCTGAAGTCTCTCTTTCTTTGCTTCACCGGCCGAGCGTCCGGTCGGACGTGGAGCTCGTGCTGCGCTATACTTGGCGAAATTCCGGGCAGCTCATGCGTCGACCAAATGAAGACATCGCAGTTTTTCTGGAGACATTTGATCACTTCCTTTTTCTGGCTTGCCTCCAGATCGGCCGCAATGAATGTGGTGGCCTCCGATCGGGTCGGGTGAATCTGCACTTCCTCTTTTTCTTCATAAACCAAAGAGGGTGGTTTTTCGGTTATGGCGTTCACCTCGATCCGTGGCGTCTTCCGAGCGGAGTTAGCTTCAGCTCGGACCATCTCGACGTAGCATCGCCGAGCCGCCAGCTGGTCTCCTCGTACTTCCCCCACTTTATCCTCCACCGGGAACTTGATTTTCTGGTGGAAGGTGGAAACGGCCGCTCGGAACTCGCTAAGCGCCGGTCGTCCCAAGATGACATTGTATGCAGAGGGAGAGTCGACCACGACGAAGTTGGCAGTCCGCATCCTTCTGAACGGCTCCTCTCCCAGCGAAATAGCCAGTCGGACTTGTCCGACCGGCAGAACTTCATTGCCCGTAAACCCATAAAGGGGGGTTGTCATGGGCAGCAGCTCGGCTCGATCAATTTGCAGTTGGTCGAAGGCCTTTTTAAATATAATATTGACCGAGCTTCCTGTATCGATGAAAACGCGGTGAATAGTATAGTTAGCTATTACCGCTTTGATGAGGAGAGCGTCGTCATGTGGCACTTCGACTCCCTCCAAGTCCCTGGGCCTGAAACTGATTTCGGGCCCGCTCGCCTGCTCTTGGCTGCAGCCGACCGCATGGATCTGGAGCTGCCTGACACTTGCCTTCCGTGCTCTGTTGGAGTCGCCTCCGGTCGGCCCGCCAACGATGATGTTGATTTCGCCTCGGGAAGTGTTACTTCTATTTTCTTCTTCCCGAGCGGACGACCTAGGCCGCTCCCTAGACACCCGAGGATTGTCCTCGTGCCTTTGAGGGTAATGCCGTTTGGGAGACTGATGCTGTCGCCTGTCGGGTATCCGCCGATCGGCCTCATGATGTCGTTGTCGCCTGTCGGATGATGGTGATCGACGCCGGTTACTCCGAGGAGCGGGGTGGGCGATCAGGAGAAGACTTCGGCAATCCCGCGTGTTATGCGTGTCGGTCCGGTGGAAGGAGCAAAACATAGGGGTCCATACCTTCTTCTTTGGTTTGGGTCGCTCGGCAGATACCTCTTGGACTGCTTGGGACCTTGCGTGGTGAGGGCGGACTGCTTCAACCCTCGGTCCTCTAGGCGGCTCTTGGCGATTGACAGGCTTCCGCTCGGCAGGGGCTAGCCGCTCAGTTGGAACTTCTTTTCTCCGGGCCGCCTGGGCTTCCTTCACATTAATGTACTCGTTGGCCCGGTGTAGCATATGATCATAATCTCGAGGCGGTTTCCGAATGAGTGACCGGAAGAAATCACCCTCCACGAGGCCTTGCGTGAACGCATTCATCATCGTTTCTGAGGTGGCCGTTGGAATATCCATGGTCACTCGGTTGAATCGTTGGATGTATGCTCAGAGCGACTCCCTGGGCTCTTGCTTGATGGCGAATAAACTGACACTAGTCTTCTGGTAACGCCGACTGCTTGCAAAATGGTGGAGGAAGGTCGTGCGGAACTCCTTGAAACTTGTAATGGATCCGTCCGGCGGCCTCCGAAACCACCATTGCGCCGATCCCGAGAGAGTGGTAAGGAACACCCGACACTTTACTCCATCTGTGTATTGATGTAGGGTAGCCGTGTTGTCGAACTTACCAAGATGGTCGTCCGGATCGGTGGTTCCGTTGTATTCCCCGATCGCCGGGGGCACATAATGTTTTGGTAGAGGGTCCCGCAGGATGGCCTCTGAGAATTGCCGGTTGATCCGCTCGGGGGAGGCGTCCGTTCGGGGGGCCTTACCCTTTCTGTTGTCTCGCATAAGCGCCTCGTCGGATGAAGATCCTCGGTCACGATTAACTGTTGCGGCTTCAGGAGGCGTACGAAATAGGGCCCGATGAAATGGAACCGTGGCCGGTAGTGCTTCCGCTCGGCCTCCCGATACGGACGTCGCTTGTTGCTCCATCCGCTCGGCTTGTGCCTTCTGTTTTTGCTCCACAAGCTTAGCGGCTCTTGCCTCGATCAGAGCGTCGAGCTGCTCCATGGAGAGCATCACCGTGTGCGGTCATCCAACTTCGTCCATTGCTTCCGCTCGGATGCAGGTGCGTTCCCACAGACGGCGCCAAATTGATCCTGTCCGAACGCTGAATCAACGGACGCTGGGCACGTGACTCCCTATGAACTGATGATGATCCCTCTGGCCGGCCGTACGGATCTCCGGCGAACCTGCAAGGAAGTCGGCCCGGGAAGGGGTTCCCGGCGACGACCCTCCGACGCTCAAGTCAGGCAAGAGGAAATGCAGAAGTGGCTTCGAATACGAGAGAATGCGTGATCGCCTACCTTCGTCGAAGTATGAGGGCTCTTATATAGAGTTGTGGGGAGGCTTGTGCACACTTACCGAGATGTACACGTGTCGTTTCCCATACCGTAGTATGGGCTTGTCAGAGGAACATGCCTGACACCATACTGCTACAGTCTGATCACCTCTCCGATGGAACAACAGAACCTTCCGTTGTACGATTCTGCGTATGGTCTGGTCGTCGAACATGCCCGCTGTCAGAAAAAGATGTTCCTCAATGTTCCCTCTGCCTTTGTCTTCTTTTTCCCCGAGCCGAGTATCCATCCGCTCGGCAAGCATCGATCCGACCGGACGTAGGCATCGGTCCGACCGGGTGCTTGGCTCCAACGGTTCCTTTACAGTATCGATGCTTCAAACCTCGGCCGAGCGGGCTACTCGCTCGGCCAGGCGACTCTATTCACCATGAACGTCAGAGACCCGACTCCCCGTCGAGTTGCCTTTGCTTCTGCTTAGACCCCGTTCGGCCAACCGGTCCCCCTTTTCCGATCGGCCATTTGACCTTTGACCTCCACGTGGCGTTGATTTCCCTCAAAGGGGGTCTCCTGTTCTCACCGCCGAATCACCTTTTCCAATAAAAGTTCCTAAATGTAATATTACAACTTTATTACATTTAAAGTTCAACTCATAACCAGCACGGACTAACTTTGACCCACTAATCAAATTCCGATAGACCGCTGGAACATGATGCACCTCATGCAGTGACAAGACTTTTCCAGAGGTAAACCTCAGGTCAACTTGTCCTATCCCAAACACCCTGGCTGCAGAATGGTTCCCCATGATTACGAAAGTGCCTTCAATTACCTGATAAGTAAGGAAGGCAGAGCGATCAGCACAACAGTGCACATTTGCACCTGTATCAACTATCCATTCATTAGGTTGATAGATCAAGTTTAGTTCGGGTTTGAAGGTAACAAACCTATTGCTGGTGTCGTCACTAGCAGTCACGACATTTGCTTGTGCTTTGATGTTGGACGTATTGCTTTGGTTTTTCTCCTTATCTTTTCGCTTAGGGCAGAATTTGGCATAATGCCCAATTTGTCCACATGCCCAGCACGGCTTGGTTACATTTTTCTTTTGAACCTTTGGTTTGGGTTTCATCTTGTTCTTTATTTTCTGATTTTTGAATTTCTTTTTGTCAGATGAGACTACTACATTTGCCTTTGGAATAAAATCCATAGGCATTCTTGTATCATCATTTTTATGTTGCTTCTGATGTTCTTCTTCGATATTTAAGGCAATCATCAAATCTTCTAGAGAGATTTTACCTCTCCGATGTTTAAGAGTCATGCCAAAATCTTCCCAACTCGGAGGTAATTTTTCGATGATTGATAAGACCTGAAATTTTTCGGGTAAGGGCATATCTCCTTCGGCAAGACCATGAATTTGAACTTGGAATTCATGTGTCTGCTCAATTACAGATTTGCCTTCAACCATTTTGAAGTTTAGGAATTTTGCCACAGTGTACTTTTCTAAACCAGAATCTTCGGAGTTGTATTTTTTATCCAAAGATTTCCACAGCTCTTTAGTTGAAGAGGTTGAACAGTACACATCAAATAGTGCGTCTGAGAGGGCAGACAGGATCCTCCCATGGCAGAGATAATCCCTTTGCTTAAACCTCTGTAAGGCAGCACTATAGGCAGGTTCCTCTTCATCAGGTGAAGGAGGATCCGTTGTTGCCAACGTCTGAAGTTTTGCCCGAAAAATTTTTCGGGTCGGGCGCTAGTCTCATCAGACCCCGTTATCCTATCATTCATCATGTCTATTGATGCTACAATAAATTCTCTAAAAATGTTGTGATATGATTACGCTAATACAGTAATCTATAATTGCACCAATAAATGACAAGCATGTAATAAACGGTAATAAGAGTAAGGTTAAGAATTTGTGTATCTCCGGTTGAAGCGTCGGGCTTGCCGACTGTCTTTAGAGAATTTATTGCCGCCCACGGTGCAGAGGCTCTTCGGCAAAATCCTCCCAAGATCCGACAACCGCTCGTACCGTTCGTAGGTGCACTCCAAGACGAACGCCGCACTCGGACTCAACCTCAGATCGCAGAACCAAGCCTCAGAACTTGGAAAGAAGAAGAAGAAAGCAGAGAGCAGAGGAATGCTTTTCTTTTTTCGGAGTGATTTGAGAAGGAGCAGAGGAAGTGTATTTATACACTTGAAGCAGTGTAGAGGAAGCGACGCACGCTTTGCTTCTGCTTCGCGGGTGCGCTGCTTCGCATCCTCACGCGACGCGGACAGAACTGAACAGATGTCGTCGCGCTGCTTCGCTTCCTCGCGCGGACAGAACCAAACCGGACCAACAAAAATAAACCAAGTCACCAAACTGGCAAAAACAGACCAGGCCGCCCGCAAGCGCGAGGCCCATGAGCTGGGGATTTGCACCCCTTGCGCGTGATGATCGCGTGCGTCGTGCCCGGTTTATGGATTTCCGGCTCGAACCCCCCGAAACCACCTGATTTGGGCTCAGCCCGCGCATGCGTGTAAGTCCCCTTAATATTGTTAAGCATGGATGGAAGGACTCCATATATAAGGCCTTCCAACCTTCTTGGCTTAGCAATGTGGGACTAAAAGCATAAGGGATAATATGAATTAAAACTCAACAAAAGGGCAGTCCGATGTACGAAACTCCCGCCATGTGGGGTCCCGGGGAAGGATCTATTGTACGCAGCCTTACCCTGCTTTTTGCAAGAGGCTATTTCCAGGATTCGAACCCGTGACCTTTTGGTCACATGGTAACAACTTTACCATTGCGCCAAGGCTCCCCTTCCTAATCTTGCTTTGACATTGTTAAAATTTTGTCAAATGTTTAGACGGAGACAAGGTATGACTCAAATCAGACAAAGACAAACACTTGTTTGTAGGATACTTAAGAGAAACCTATGGTATATATAGACGTAAGGATTAATGGGAGGAAAGTCATCTGACTTGTATTCTGTTTTGTTCTTTTGACTTCTAAATTGTGCTCATGAAACTAATGGTTTATATTCTTTGCTGTGATAGGAGAATTATATTATTTTCTAGTTCATTTTTCCATCCTTAATTGCATGTTCAATAGTTGATATTCATTTTGGGTTTTAGACATTCTAGTTCATTTTTCCCCCATCTTTATTTTGTTATAATCTACATCTAGTATTGTGTCATTATGCTATGCACGAATTTGATTTTCTTTTTTTGCAGTTAATTCTCTTCTTATTGTTGTCCGAGAATCTAGTTTTTAATACTTTTTTTAGTGTAATGATGTCAAAGGTTCTGCTTGTCTAGATGCTTAAATTCTTGACAACTCTACCAAGTTAGGCCATCTAACTTTTCTGGATAAATTTTGGATAGCATTGAATGTCTTCTCAGTTGACATGGACTTTGAACTACGTTTACATCAGGGTATTATTCTTATTTGTGGATACTTATTGACATTGTAAATTGTTCTTCACTTGCTGGTTCATGAGAGCTTTCCTTTCTCAATTGCCTTATCATGGAAAGGATCTGTTGTTGACTCTCAGCATGGATCAGAAAATCAACAGATTAGAGTTGTGTTTCCAAAAGGGAATTCAATTCCCAGTGTCAAAGTTCTTGCATTTTACAGACATGCTACATTTGGAGTTGATGTCGTATATGCAGATGCAGGTGATTTACAAGTTCCAGAATTGATCAGCAGTTACACGGTATATCATTCACTTTGGAAAAGTATCACATACATTTAGTTCCATTTTTTTTTCAGACTCAGTTCGGTAATTTATTAGAATTTGAGTTTTGAAACATTTACTTCGAAAAAAATAATCGATAATTTTCATTATCATGAACATGTGATGGTGCTTTACAAACTCTGTTAAACTTATGCGAAATCAAGAAGCTTGGTGCTTTTGACATTTCTAAAAAGCTTGCAGATTAAACCATTCCAATCCAGCACTGGTGAGTGCGCTAAGCTGAAAGTAAAAGTTCGTTTAAATCTTCATGGAATTGTTATTGTTGAAGCAGCTATGGTAAGTACTTAAAGTCAGCAATTGTATTGTTGGTTTATTTAGCTAGCCATTGGCATGATCAATCCTGGGTCTGCAGATGTTGGAGGAGGAAGTTGAAGTTCCTGTCATAGCATTGCAGCAACAACCAGGAATCTGTAAGAATGGACACAGATGAAGCAGCAAATGATTCCTCAAATACAGAAACTGATGCCAACATGGAGGATGCAAAAACTTCTGATTGGGTTGATAATGGAGTACCAGAGTCGGTGGAAAAGCCTGTGCAAATGGAAACTGATAATAAGGTTGTTAGTTGCTTTTAAATTTTTTGTGGACTTAGGTTCGACCTGTAGCTTTAGTTCGTGAATGCATGAATGCCTTTTTTCCCTCCATAAAATGTCAAGATTTTTTTCCTGCAAATTGGTTTGATGATGTAGCTCAGGTTTTGAGCTTGATCAGGTAATCAGTAATGTAGCCTTTATTTTTTGGGTCAAATTCTAGTTTGCTTCTGCAAAAGCTAAAGTTACCGTTTGCACAATTAAGATCTAGGATTCTTATTTTATTTGCTTTCCTTGTTCTAATCTGAGACATTATCCTGTCACTCATATATCATTATACCTTTTTTTGGGTTATTGATATCTTTACTAGAATGATGAAAATTCTCTCTTTTTCTTTTTCAATTTCTATTTTTTTATACATTGCAATTTTTGAGTAAATTTATTACGTTCTGCAGGTTGAAGCTGGGAAAAAGAAGGTCAAGAAAATTAATGTTCCTGTTGTGGAGTTGGTTTATGGTGGTATGTCAGCCAAAGAACTACAGAAGGCTGTTGAAAAGGAGTTTGAAATGGCCCTTCAAGACAGAGTGATGGAAGAAACTGAGGACAAGAAAATGCTGTGGAGGCATATGTGTATGATATGCAAAACAAGGTTGATATATTTTTTTTCTTTCTACTGTCCATCATATTTGCATCCTTTTCATTACGACTAACATCACATCTATCTTCAGCTTTACAATAAGTATGAAGCATTTGTCACATCATCAGAGAAAGATGAAATGATTGCAAAGCTACAGGAAGTTGAGGATTGGCTCTATGAAGATGGTGAAGATGAAACTAAGGGTGTTTATGTTGATAAGCTCGAGAAACTTCAGAAGGTAAAACATTTATTTTAATCTTATTGGTGTATTGCCTTATAAAAGGTCTTTTGCTATAATGATGTCTGTCTTGATTCCAGCAAGGCAACCCCATTGAGGAGCGACACAAGGAATGGATAGACAGAGGTCCAGCAACTTAATCAACTTGTTTATTGCATCAATAGTCTCCAAGGAGCAGCCTTGTCAAATGACCCCAAGTTTGACCGCATTGATATAGAAGAGAAACAGAAGGCACATCACTTTATGACAAAGGCCGATTTTGCTGTGGGCATCTAACAACTGTGTTATGAATCTGCATCTCTTGGTTATCCATTCACTTGTCTGGTTGAAACTTAGTTTACCGATAATACCAACAGTGCTCTGTCTGCATAGGAACATCAAAGTTAGTTACTCTTATTCGCTATCTGCTCGTTCATTTTGGTTTTCAGCGAGCGAGTGAAGGTTCTCATCCGAGGGGTCTTAAATGTGTGCCTGAGATTTTGTGTATCTTCTTGATTCCTACGGTGTAATCACGAGAAATTTCTTATCTTCTGATCCAAACTCCCAATTGTGACCATTCATGAGGAAAAAAAAACCAAAAGAGTCGCTTTTAGTTTTTGGAATCATCATATGAGCGTTTGATTTTAGGGAAAACTACTGTTTACCCCGCTCTTTTTTATTAAGAAGTATGTTGCCCCCTATATTTTAAAAATAACATTTAATCCTCCCAAAGTTAAATATGAAATAAAATTGTAAAATATAATTATATCTTTATCATATTTTTGAATAATCTCAAGAGGAAAATCATATTGAATTTCTTAATAATGTACGTCTATTTAATGATTACTACTGATTTACTAATTAAAATTAATAAATTATATGTAATTTACAATAATATATAAAGATTAATACTTAATTATTTAAATACAAATTAAGTAGTTTAAAATATATATTTTAGTCGTCCTAACTACGCAGCCTTTGAATATAATGTATAATAATTATTTTCTTCACTTCTTTCTAAATTTGAAATTTTAGATTCGTCCATGTCCATAATTATACAAAGTTCCATGAAAATAGGTGAAGTTGTAATTTTCTTTTCTTATGTGAAGGTAAATTTTCTTTGTATTTTTCAAACTCTTTTGATTTCTCATGCATGCACGCGAACCTCACATCTCAGTTCATTGCTGACTAGACCGTCAAAAGAGTAATACCAACAATGCCAACCTTCAGTTGAAGCTTTGTTTTACATGATATCGAGAGCAGACACACCGACAAAACAACATCAACCACATATTTGAGCAAGTGACAAAGTTACCATCACTAGATGCTTCTATATTTTTTTTATCCTTATATATATATTTTTCTCCTTGTGTACACAACCAATCTAACTAATCAATAATAAAAGACCGGATCTTTAAAATATATACAATTATTTTTTACATCAATTCCATATGTTTTTTCTCTTAATATTATTAATATTATTAAAAAAGTTAAAAATATAAGGACATAATTATCTTTTATAAAATTTTTACATTTAATTTTGGTCCAAGAAGAGTTAAGTGTAATTTTTTAAATATAAAGGATAAAATGTTATTTGATAGAAATAGAGAGGGGTTAAAGGTATATTTTCCCTTTTTTACTGTTTTATTAAAAAAACGCGCTGTCCCATCTCATCAATTTAAGCCCCTAAATAAAATAGCACGTTTGATATTATTATTTGTGTCATACGAATTAAATTCTCGTTTAGTCACATGAATATGATAAGTTTGTGATTATAACAGTTTGGTAGTATTAAAGTTCTGTAGCGGTTAGGATATTGTTGAATAAGATAAAATTGAATGGTAACAATTATGATTTGTAATGATTATAATGTGAATCTGCTTAAATAGAATAAGTTTGAGTTGTAGTTGCTGCAATTTAAATAAACTTAACTATTAGGTGGATTGCCCAATTGTTTTTTACTTTTTATTCGATTTAGAATTTAATTCATATGATAGGCGTATAATTTTACTATCAAATACCAACCGGGCTGCTCTCTCATTAATATATTTTTTTTTGCTGCAAGTTTTTGAGATCGTGGACTATGATTTAATACTAACTATAGTATATTTATAGATTTTTTTTTAAGTAAAAAATATAATTAAAAAATACTTAACTTCTAAATTGACCGTCATACATCTTCAAATAGAGGCGTAATTAAAAGATCTTATATTTTTAAATTGATCATTATGTGAATTTCTTGATTTATTTTGATGATTAATGATTTTTTTTTAAGGATTAGACGTTGTGGGATTATTAATTTTTTTCTGTGTGTATTTTCAAAAAAATTATTAATTAATGGTTATAAAAAATGATAAATCAAAATTCCCGGCTGTGGATAATAATGCGATGACGTGGCTGACAAAGAGCGATCGATCGAGTGAGATATCTGATACGCTGGTGGTACCCTCACCTCTTCGCCCTCCTTGCTTTACGATTAGCGCAATTGATCGGTCGCACTCGACCACGACCGCTCGATTGACGTTGACGGAGGGTGACCCGATTTACCCCGACGAAAGGGGTTCGTTTTCGACGCGATTCGTCCACAGTGAGAAAGAGAAAAGGGAAGACAGCAGCGGAGAGACTGGAGATTGGTGTGAGCAAGAGTGAGGGAGTGAGTGATGGGGCTTCTCGCCGGGAGCCTGTACTGGTCGCAGGCCTCCCCTCCGTTTCTCTCTTCCGGCTTCCCTTCTTCTCCGCTGCTCGCTGCTCGCAGAAGAGCGGCAACGAGGAATCTGGTGTCCGCAGCTTGCTGCGCGAATGAGGAGAGTCCCGTGGGTTCCGCGGGGGCTTCCCGAAGAAGGACGCTTCTACTTGTAGGCATCTCAGTCTTTCCCTTTCTCAAACTTCGAGCAATCGCTGCGGATGGTTTATTAGTCGAAGGTCAGTTCATCTTCTGTTCTTGATGTTATTTACTTTGCTGTATCTTTTTTTTCCTTGAAGTTGATGGGTTTCTTGTTGGTTATGGTTCATTAGAATGTGAGCGTTAGGAATTCCTTTGGCAATTTGAATTGTTAGCGAAATGAAAAAGATTTATGCTACCTCGATTGTTTTCTAGTTTTATAAGCTTGAAATCCCTTTGTCTAGACTGGTGGAGTGATGAATCATGTAAGAAATTTGGGCCTAAGTTACTATGTGTATCTTAATCCCTAGTAATATTATCAGGTTATTGATTAACTTGGTTTGTCAATGTGTTATCCACCTTAAAACAATTTCAGAAGTTTATTTTCCTACCTATTTTCACTTTATAAATGGAAATTTATCATACTGACGTAAAATATATTAAGAACTAGAAATGTGAAATTACTTCACTACCATTTTTTCTTCTAGTTATATGTTCTTGTTGCACTACCATTTTTCTTCTCAATTAGTTATATGTTCTTGTTGCACAACCACAAAACATCTGTGAAGACTTAATATTTGCATGGTTGTTTTGTTGTTTTTGTTGCTGTTGCATAAACTTTCCTAAAATTTTCCTCCTTCCCTCTAATTTTGTCCATATACAACAATAGTCATCATTGATTCTTGCAACTATACATTGTTTATATTCTCATATAAGTTAATGCAACGATCTTCTTTTATTCAATGTTAGTTGGCTAGTTTGGAGACCATTCGAATTTGCAACTAAGATTTTTGGAACATTTTGAATTTGTTTTCCCTTTATGGGCTCTAAGTTTTTTTTTCCCCCATACTCTTAGGGTACACACAATAATTTGTTTTGGTTTTGCATAGAGTGATTAAGATATAGAGTCAATTTCAAAGTCCTTCATGAGATACTGATATTTGATGTCTTTAGTAGACATCAAATATCTTATATTAATTTCTGAATAATGATTTTGTGGATAGTTTACAATTAACTTTTAGCTGTGTCGTGGCACTCCATATTGAGGCAGAGTCACAAAGTAATGGAATCGGACAACAAAGTTATATGGTTCAACCAATGAGCTTTCGTAGACGGGCAAAGACAATAAAGCAGCGTGTCACTGAGGTAGATAAAGGTACAAGTATGGCAGTTGGTGTGAAACCCACGCATGCTAGTCTTCCATCCAGCATTATCAATTCTCTCTACCCCAAAATGATAATCTGAAAACGCAATATATTATCTCTAGAGTGGTTTTAGCTTATAAACAGGTATGATTTCATTGATTCATAAATAAGGTTCTAACTTGGATTTTGATCTATCTTTATGATTAACGTATGGCCAACTTCAGTGATATGATATGTCCTCACTTGAGTATAGTGAATTATGATTTCTCAACTAGTTTCATGCTTGGTCAAAACTGAGACCTAACCTGAAAAAAATCAGGTTTATGATGATTTGATATGAACTCTAAGTTTGAGCCTATATGGTCAAACATTAGCTTTCTAACCGGGCATGGATCAAGCCAAACAAAATCAGGCTTTGGCTCAACATAATTTTCAAGATTACATTCAAGGGTGGATTAGAAAAAATATTAATTGAGTGGTTTGATTTTTGATGAAAAATAAGTTTATTAAGTTGGATTTTTGGCTTTCTATATTTGAATCGAGTTGTTTCTAAGGTGGGTCAGGTTACCACATTAGATAGAAGAATACTTTACCATAGTTAAATATTAAAAAAATCATGATATAAAATTTAAAGATATTTTGTTTGCTGTTACTACGAAGACACCTGAGTTCATGAAATCACAACACTTTGACGACGGCACAACACTTTTGAGAGCTAGTGTTGGTAATCCTACATCTTTTGTTGTTTGAGGAGCATACATTTGATTTGGAATTATGTCTTTATGGGATGAGCACGCATGATTTTGGACTCAGCAATGTGCAAAAATGCTGTCTGATGCTTCACAACTCAAAGAATTATTTTTTTTCCCCTTCCATTATAGTCATTACCAGTTCTGCGCATCCTGAGTAATTATAAATATTTGGATGAAATATATAGTCTAATGATTATTTGAAGAATAGAATACGTAAATCAGTTAAAGTTTGTTTTGTTCATATCATATGTCGAACTGTGTTTTTGGCTGTGCATTATGTCTATGTTGTTTTCCATGTTGCCAATATTTAATTTACTGAGACGATGAATAGACTTAGTCTTATTATAATTTTTAGGGTTTATTATGAGACATAAACTACATAGTGCCACTATAATGTACTCGGCTTTTGGTGATTATTCCACCATATGACAGAATTTTGTACACCGCTACCTTTTCATCCAATCATTTATGTGTACTTTTGTTTTCAGACAAACAAGATTTGATACTACCAGATAACCAAGATATTCTAATGCCAGATAAACAAGAGGTTATTATGCCCGGTAATCAAGACGCCATTGTGGAAGACAAACAGGATGATAAATTGTCGGAGATACAAAGTGTTAAAGATACCATGCTTGAAGTTTCATCTGAAGGACCTAATCAATTAGAGGCAACTTATTCTAGCTCTAAACTGCCCTATTTTTATCTTCGTTCATCTTTTACGTTCTAGGTTGTCATTTACTCATATCCTATTTGCTTGCAGCAAGCAGCTCTTCAAAATGCACCAGCAAGCTCTTTTGTGTCTTTCTTAAATGAGTTCGGAATAGTTGCTTCAGGTGTTCTTGGTGCATTATATGCAACTTCCCAGAAGGAAATGACATCCATTGAATCACATGTGGAATCTGTATGAATCTCCAATCTTGTTAATCAGAGTTCTTAAATGCATTTATTTGGATTTTTCATTCAATACATTAAGACAGGTCACTGAAAATTAGCATCTCAATTTTCTTTAAATTAACATATTCAGTTACTTGCATTCAAATCAGAGCTGATCTAGTGTGAAGATTATATTATACTTGAAAGCAATCACTTAAATCTCGCAGTTGGATGGTAGAATTATTGTGGCTAAAAATCACTTACTTGGTAATTGTTATGCTATCAATATTGATACAGATGAAAGATAAATTGACTGAAAAAGAAGCAGAAATGTCTTCGCTGAAGGAGAGTTTTGAGAAAATATTACAGAGGGAACAGGAGGAGAAAAAGAACCAAATCAGGAACTTTAAAGAGAAGGAAAGTTCTCTGCTAACTCAACTGGATTCAGCAAATGGGACTGCAGCATCTTTGCAGCTAGAGTTGAATGATAACCGAAAACTAGTTGAGGAGCTCAAAGGTTGTATTAGCGATCTTGAGAGCAATGTTGCAAAAACTGGCAGAGACAAAAAATTACTTGAGGCCAAAGTTAAAGAGAAGGTAGATAGTATCAATGTTCTACAAGATAAACTATGCATGCTTAGCTTGGACATAAGTGACAAGGAGAAGAACATTCAAGATCTTAAATCATCTCTTTCTGAAAAAGAAACAGAATGTGCTCAGTTGATCTCAAATGTTGAACACTCAAGGAATGAGCATGCTGTTGCAAATTCAACTATTGAAGAGTTAAAACAGGAATTGCTTGTAGCTAAAACTGAATTAAGTTCAAAGATATCTTCAATCGGTTCTCTAAATCAACAAATTCAGATGTTAGAGTCAGAGAAAGATAGTGCCTTGCAAAGAGTTCAAGATCTCATTAAAGACTATAGTGATTTGGAATCTTCTTCAGAGAAAAGAACAGCCCTTACTTCTGAATTGTTATCCAAGAAAGATGAGCAACTTCATCTTCTTGAACAAAAGCTTGAGCTTGCATTAGAAGAAGTAAAGAACAGTACTATTGTTATTGCTGAGCTGAGAGAAGAAAAGGATAGTGCCAAGGCATTACTGGAAAGAGAAACTATTAGGATGAAGAAGTTGAATGATGAGCTGCAGGCTAACATAGAAGCACTGGAAGATTCTAAAGTTGAAGCTTCGAATCTGTCCAAGGAACTGGAAGAAGCTAAAGTTTCATATAAGAAACTTATGTCTGAGCTATCAGAGATTCAGCACAGTTTCGTTGAGATGGAGAAACTGCTGACGCAAAGTGTGGAAGAAGCTAAGTTTAGTACAAAGCTAATGTCGGACGAATTAATATCAGTTAAAGAGAATCTGAGGAGAAACAAAGAAGAACTTGATATCTCATCCAAAGAATTAAATGATATCATTGAAGATCATGCAAACTTAAAGAAGGAATTAGTGGAAACATACAAGAAACTGGAAAATGCTGTGAATGAGTTGAAAGAAGAGAGAAAAATAGCTTCCAAATTGAATAAGGAGCTTGAAGTTTTGAGGAAACAAATACAAAGAGACTCAGAAGCACGAAAAACTCTCGAGGCTGATTTGGATGAGGCTACCAAATCACTCGACGAGATGAATAAGAGTGCATTATTGCTCTCAACTGAATTAGAGAGCACTAGTTCTAGGTGCACCAGCCTTGAAGCAGAGAAAGATATGCTATTGCTGTCCTTCACAGAGCAGAAAAGGGCTGTTAAAGAAGCTAGGGAAGATATTGAAGATGCTCAGAACCTCATTTTGAAGCTTGGCAATGAGAAAGAGAATTTAGAGAGGAGGACTAAGAAGCTTGAAGAGGAATTATCCTCTGCAAAGGGTGAGATACTACGACTGAGAAGAAAGATCAGCTCGGAGAAGGAGCATTCTAGCGTCTACCAGCCAAAGACTGAAGTGACAGCAGGGGCTCCTATTACAGCTAGGAAGACAAATAGCAGAAGGAAAAAAGGTGGATCTACATGAGGATTTATTTTTCACCTAAAGATGACAATCTGGTATTTTAATCTTAGATGTCCTATTGCTTATTCTTCCTTGTATTCCACTAGGACTTTTTAGTTTCATGATCATAACAAGAGTAACAAGGGCACCACCTCTGGTAAAACTTGACCAGCTATATTCCATCTTTTTTGTTTTAGTACGTCATGCTTTTGTAAGTAGTTATAAGCACATTTTTAGTCATATTTCTTTTGTATAGATGAATCTTTGATCCCTATCAGCATTAAGTTGTTTGTATGACGAACGAAACAAGTCGTGCAACTGTAACGTCATCTATTGTGCCGTCAAAATAAATTTGCCTCTATTATGCTGCTCTAAGCAATAATGGATGTAGTTTCTCCAACAATTGTTCCCATGCCTGAAGCCTTCGTCTGAGAGGTGTGAAGTCATTGCCTAAGCAGATCTTCTTCGCTGATTGTAAGTATTTCTTTCCCCCATCTTATGAGCTAGTTATGAATCATTCTTTGTGCACTCACTTCCATTTGTTTTTGATTCGCTTTTATGCCTTATGTATTACCTCTTCCATAGTTGTGTGACCTCTCTCTCATTGATCAACATGAACTATTTGGTATTGTCTCAGATGATTTGGTCAGCAAATCTGAGTTCTGAAACCTAGGGAGTGCTTGGTTGGAGGGAATGGAAGTGAGGAATGGGAATGAAATTAAAAGTTAGTATTTAGTTTAGGATATTGATGGTGGGTCCTACGGATTCAAATTCCCAAATATGGGATTAGGTCATTACCAAGTAAAATGGGGGAAATGGGAATGGTGGGTCTCACGGATTTAAAATTCTTCATTTTCATTTTTTATTTCAATGAATCTCATTCCCTTATGTAAATCAAGTGCCCTCTTAAAATTACTTAAATTGTGGCTCGATCAAGTTTCTCAAATGATGAGTGTTGATGTTTGTCATAATTCTCTGTTGGTTGACTCATCCCTGCATGCCCTATTGTTGTTGACTTAATCTTTTAAGATTTATTTCCTTTCAAAAAAATATGCAGCCGCTTTTCATTTTATTTAGGGTGCGTTTGGTACGTATATTTTTTATTTTCTGAAAAATGTACATTTTCTAAAAAATGGTGTTTGATTTGTATTTTTTTGTACTTGCTTTCTAAAAAAAATAGTTATCGTTTTCTGTTTTCTAGAAAATGTATGTTTTTCAAAAAATGAAAATAGAAAACGCGTATACCAAACGCATCCTAAATTTTTAGTTTTCGATTATCCTTTTAGATTTTTTTTAAAAAATATAAATACAAATATGCCATATTTTCATTGACATTTTGACGTCATTATATCATTAGTACCGTTTTAATATAAATTGAGGTGCTTGAACAGTGGGTGCCCAGCCTGCTGGGAAGCAGCTTTATACTGGGCCTCAGCACGCAGGCGCACGGGCCCATCTCGTCGATCGGCGCGGCCTGCCAATCTCTGCAGCACAGTTCATGGATCTCGAAACGGTCGCAGGCGCCACTTTTCGATCACAACCTCGACGCGACCGGAGATGCTGAGATGAGATTTGGGAGGTCGAGAGCAGCAACCATTCTCCGCTGCGGATCTTAGGTTTTGCTCCAGATCGAACCGCGTTTAGATCTTTGTTCTTCCGGACTTTTGCTTCGTTTTGGTTCGCACGTTGCCGTCGATTATTCTTCCTAATGGATTTGACTACCTTTTCTTGTCTCCGTTTTCTATCCCGAGATTCCCGACCATTTTGCTTTTTGCAGTCGCATCGATTCTTGTGAGTAGAAACCCATCGATGCATCATGCGGGTTCTCTGCCTCAGGTCGGAAAGGCTATTTCCTTTTCGCTATTCCCCGTCCTTTCCGTCTCCTTCAAAGTTGGCTTTTTGGTTGATACGAGGAACATCTCCTAGTGGATTCTTATTCAGCTTCTGTGTGCCTAGTCCCTACCGATGAATTTAATTAATGGATATATGTGTTTGGTGCTACTTTTCGCAGGCAGGGCGTGCTGGGTGTGCAGACGTTGTTAATAGAATCCGGGGAGTGCTTGGCGGGAGAGGGGATTTTCGGGCTGTCAGGGAGATGAACTACGGGAGCAGTTCGATTTCTTCAGGTTTGCTTCCCTGTGTTTCTTCAGGTTCGATTTCCACTTTCGATCTCTTGTTTTCAGTGGGGATTGATTGATCTTATGCTTTTGGATTGAAATCAAGCTGCTAAGGCTTCTGCCAGGGCATTTGATTTCGGAAGGACCCATGTGGTTCGACCCAAAGGAAGGCATTTGGCCACTGTCGTGTGGCTTCATGGCCTAGGTGATAATGGAGCAAGGTACTTGGCATTCCCTTTGTTGTCCTTTCTTTGGTGTGCGTTCTCTGTCTGTGTGATTACATATTCTGAATTTTGGTATTAGCAAGACTGATTTTTGGTGTTTGCGAATCTTACCCATGATTTTTAATGCCTGCTTGTTCGGTAAGTGAAGTCAAAACTAATTCCCCTGCCCTTTGGTGTTCGGGGTATAACAATGACTACTATGCAATGTTTCCTTTGATATAGTAAGACGTGCTATGCGAATTAGAATCCATGCATGTTCACCTGATGCTGATATGTTTGTTATCTTGCTTCTCAGGAAGTTAGTTATCTACACCATCTGTGCTCGTAGGAAATCTTTGTTCATCGTAGGACGTTCATTTTATTGTGCTTGAGTTGACTGCTTGCTGAGACATTGACTCAGTACACATTGAGAAGTTTAAAGTTTTTCTTATAATGGTAATTCAAAAATTAGTTTGTATTCTTATTGACTTTAAATGAAGGAGATTTGCTCCTGTTCTTCTTGATCCTGCAATAGAATTCACGTTTCTAAATTACAATAGCAGAATGTTTTTAGCTTAGATAGTTGGATTTGTATCATATGTAGTTCTTTTAGTGAGAACTCAAAATGATAAAATCATTAGATACTGAGGAGTACCTTTGTCATTTCATTTACTCATGTTTCGACTTACATCAAATCAGAGTTCAAACACATTTTTAAGATTTTATCTTACAATTTAGCAACAGCTTGAAATTAGTAAGTCTATACAGATGGATCTATGCATCAACATTTAGCTCTATATTTTATGGGACATCTATGCTACTTCTTATAGTTGCACAATTACATCCATGAGAACTGATGTCTTCATTCCCTAAGATGTCCAATAATGATGTAACCAACTCTTTTATAGTTTGCTGGTCTTCTTTGAGTTTGTATATTTAATTATCTTTAGTCTTACATAGAACTCAATGGAATGACAATATTCATTTAGTCAACCCTATGAGCCTAGAATAAACATATTTTGATGCTGATGATTATAATAATATTTAATTGTTGTGTCCGCCTTGTTGTTTTTATGCCTGTCTATTGAAACTTGATAGTACATCTCTGATTGTCTTATCTCTTTTTTTTACTGCAGTTGGTCTCAACTCTTGGAAACCCTCCCCCTCCCAAATGTAAGAATTAGATAAATCAGCTATTGTATCTTGATAGAATATGGGCTCATTATTATGTACTATATTCCATATAACCATAGTCGAGTAGCCCATCCTTGCTGGTGCTTGGTATCATGATAATTTAGGGTTGTCATTCTCTATTACCATCTTATAAATTAGTATAAATTTGTGTGGTTCATTGCTCATGTTTTGTTCGCCTGGTTTTCTTTCATAATCTATACAAACTTTATTGAAAGCGCAGATTAAGTGGATATGCCCAACTGCCCCTACCAGGCCTGTAGCAATTTTTGGTGGATTTCCGTCAACTGCTTGTAAGTTGACTAGATTTTTTGTAGTATTGAATCTCGAGTTTATTTTTATTTTATTAATTTCTTTATTGAAAATTAACTTTTGTGAGTGTGGAGTGGCTAAGTTTTTTTTTTTTTGTCTCTTAGGGTTTGATGTTCATGATCTATCAGAGAATGGTCCGGATGATGTTGATGGATTAGATGCTTCAGCTGCTCATGTTGCAAATTTGCTATCAACGGAGCCTGCTGATAGTAAGTTTCTGTGAAAGTAGGCATACCAAAATGTGTCAATAGACCATACAAGTTTGTAGTAATGTTTTGCTTTTCCTCTGGTATTTTTCTTCAATTTGTCATTGATTATACTTGAAGAATCAAACAAAATAGGCATTACAAGTCAAGTTTTCCTACATGCTTCAAGTGGAGATGAAAAAGGCTAAAACAGTCATCTTATTCCTGCAAATAGTAAAGTTAGGACTCCTATGCATTTTTCCTTGGTAGTTTCCAATTGTGATCCTTTATATGGATAAGCTTTGAAAATATTGGCTAAGCCCCTCTTTGTACATTTGATTAATTAAAATCAATAATGTGTGCTTTTTTGGCCGCAATTGCAGTCAAACTAGGTGTTGGTGGCTTTAGTATGGGTTCTGCTACTGCTCTCTACTCCGCAACTTGCTGTGCCCATGGAAAATACGGAAATGGCAAGTCATACCCTGTAAATCTAAGTGCAGTTGTTGGTCTAAGTGGTTGGCTTCCATGTGCCAGGTATCTTTTAAAACAAAGATAAAATTTTATTAATATCATTCTCTCTACTTTCATGGTCGAATTCACAGAGATCCATTTTCCAATGGCATTATGATTCTTTAGGAACTTGAACAGCAAGCTGGAAGGTTCTCAAGATGCCACAAGACGAGCATCGTCTTTGCCTATTTTGCTTTGCCATGGAAAAGGTATCACGTTCTTGTGCAAATTAGCTCTGTCCTTCTACATGTGAATGTTCTCGTTCAGTTTCCTACATCCATATAAGAATGTTGGCCTAAGAAACAAGACCATGGGTTATTATGCACCTAACCTAGGAAATGGACTAAAGTTTCAGTGTTCTTCACATAATAAAAGTCAAATCTGATTCTCTGATCATCAAAGCAATTCTGAAATATGATTGTCATGCATTCCAATTATTTCAAATTTGGCTATAATACGCATAACTAATAATGTATCTCTATGATACAAAACTCTAGGAGATGATGTAGTGCAATTCAAACATGGAGAGAAATCAGCTCAAGTTTTGAAATCAACTGGCTTTGAGAATGCTACTTTCAAAGCGTACAATGGGTATCAGTGACTATGTTCTCACAGAACCATTTCTGTTCACTTGGCGAAATAGCTTATATACATAATAATCACGGTAAATTTGCTTTATACAGGCTCGGCCACTATACCGTCCCCACGGAGATGGATGATGTCTGCAAATTCCTCACTGTGGCACTGGGTCTCCATGGATCGCGGCCTTAACCAAGAACAATCTTATCTTTTGATGCTGGATACTGGTGTTGGAGTGAGAGCAATAAGTTGGTATAGTCCGATTGAATAGTGCATTACTAATTTATATGTTTGGTTTTGGGGCTTCTTGTGGTAATTGTAGCAGCTTGATGACAGTTTTAATCTCTGCTCAACGCATCAATAACCTACTCTTTTTGAGATCAGTTACTTTTTGTGGATTTATGGAGTGGTTCAAATCGTGCTCGTTCTAATTCAACTATTATGTTTTGCATTTGGTGTGCTTTAATTATGCCGATTAATTTGGTATGCTTTACTGGGAACATTTGCATTTGTATAATGAGAAATGATACAAGCAACGACAAAACTCAGCGAAAGTACTCCGCGATCTCATTGGTAGCCTGCGTGGCCAACTCCACCTCAGCCCTCTCTCACGTTTGTTTCTTCATTCACAACCTCAGTCTCCTCGCGTCATTTGTGCCCTAACTTCTTCGGCCGTAGCCGCTTCTTCCCTTGTGTTATCCTTTCTCTTCCTCCTAGTGAGCTGCTTCTTCCCTTGCGTTCTCGAAGAAAGGAGTGGAGCCTGTCTCCCTTGCTCCCATCCATCCGAAAAATGCAATGATTTTTATTTTTATTTTACTTCATTCATGTTTTTGCTTCATTCGCGTTTCTCCCTCCCTGTCCTAACTTTTTCAAAATCTTTTTTGCAATTCATGCTAAAGTAGCCCTAACTCCTTTCCTCTCCCTTCCAAGGAATCAAAGCCTTGACCTAGCTACGACTCTATTGAGTAGAATTTCTTTGTCCAAACCTACGAATTGTAGCTTGTGTGGGAATGAAGTAGTGAACCTTGTCAACCGTGCCAAGCAACGAAGATTTTTTAGGCGAGGTGAGAGCAATTCGTGCTCAAATAATCATATGATGGATCTTGAATTTATGACAGTAGCTGAAATGGTATTGCATTGAAAACATGCTTCTTTTATTTTATGTTTGGGTATTATTGGGGAGTTAAGATTCTCTTAATGATTGTTTGATTGACATTTAGGCATGTGTGTATTTTTTGTCAGTTTTCATTATTATGTGTTGTACTATCATGTGTTTTTGGATGATTTTTAATAAATGTAAGTGAAGAAAGTATAATAGAAGAAGGAAAATTTGATTCAAATAAGGTAACGATAATAATGATCATGCAGATCAAGACTCATCTGCATCTAGTGTAAATGAAGTCAAGTTTCCTAAGATTGGAATAATATTTTCATCTAAAGGAGAAGTTTGTACCTTTTATAATTCATATGCTCAGAATGTTGGTTTTGGTATTTGCAAATTAGGTGGTAGAAATGGAGATGATGGTGTAAGTATTTAGTGGTAGTTTTGATGTGATCAACTAAGTTAAGTTAGGTCATGTTTGTGTTTGATGTCTTGTGTCTAAGTGTGCAAGAACTTAGGAACACAAGAAGTCGATCGGAAGACGGAGAGAACGAGAAGGATGACACGAGAAAAGAGCCGACGGGCTCGGTGCATCTAAGGAACGAGAAGCTACGGAAGATTACCCGATGGACGAGAAGGATTGGCGCGACACTTCTGAGAGATGAGAAGTCGAAATGGAAGTCTACTTGAGGAGAAGGCCGAAAGATGGGTTCAGTGAGCCCAATTCCAGATCAACGAAATCACCCACATGAAGTTGCTGGAATCTTCCAGCAACTGCTAGAGGAAAGCTCCTTCAAGCTCATGGAAGGCACTTTTGAGCTCTCATGGAAGGCGCCTTCTAACACCTTGAAGGCGCCTTCAGATGACCGTTAGTCAAAGATAAAGTTTTATCTTCGACGATAAAACTTGTCTCGTTGAAAACACCTTTGACCACCTTGAAGGTGCCTTCAAGGTTCGAATAATATTTTCCAAGAGATATAAAAAGACCTTTGGACCTAGGAATTAGAATATAACTTGAACAACAACTACTGTAATCTTTCCTAGTCTTTTTCTTGAGTTGTCAATATTTGTAAGAGATTACTCCGCCTTCAACGAAAGAGTATTTCTAGTAGAGCTTTTCAATGTCTTGAATTAACAACCACCTAGGTTATAACCAAGTAAATCCAGCCTTCTTATTTTTTTTTAGTTGTTCATTTTTATGCACTTCATTTTTGTTTAAATTAATTGTGCTATCTAACTAAATTGAAAGATCAAGAAAGGGGTTATTTTATTTTAGAGGCAATTTCCCCCCTCTTGTCGGTCGTATGAGACTAACAAATGGCATCAGAGCTAAACAGGTTCAAAAGGACTAATCGCCTCTAAAGCAACAAGATGATGGCTAGTTCAAGTATACATCTATCGAAGTTCGAGGGAGACTTCGCGCAATGGAAGCGCCGGATGGAGGTATTTTTTAAAACAGACTTTGAAATATTGTTAATTATGAAATATGATTTTGTAGCCCCCAAAGATCAATAAGGAGCTGAAAAAAGAAGAGTACTCATGGACAACAAAAGAATAAGATGATTTCGTGGCGAACGACAAAATATAGCTCTATTTGCTAAACATCCTTCCACTCCAGGAAGTTAATCGGATCGACAGATATGACTTCACTATAGAGCTCTTGGAGAAATTCTTGGGACTGCATGAAGGCACTTTGGAAGCCAAGTTAGCATGACAGGATATCCTCCAAACCCAGCTAATGAACCTCCGGATGAACACGGGAGAGAAGGTATCTCAACTCCAATCAGGGATCAAAGAACTCATCACTCAGCTCAACAATCTTGGAGAATCGATAATGAATCGTGATTCTATCCAGTATGTGCTCAACGCTTTTCTGAGAATTTCTGAATGGTCATCCTTAGTAGATGCATACTACATCTCTAAAAACTTCAAGGTAAGTACACTATAAAACTTGTTTTCAACTTTTGAACTTCATGAAACTCGATGTACAAATCTCAAAGAAATCGAGAAGTTGAATGACAACCTTTCCCTGAAAGCCCAGAAGGACGAACAAGACTCCCAAGCGTCAATTAATGAAGAAGAAGTGACCCTAATGGTAAGAAAATTTAATAAGTTTATTAAATCTAATAAATTTAATAAGTTGCAGTGAAAAAGTACTTTTAGAGCAAAATGAATGTTCGATGCTACAATTGCCAAGAAGAAGGGCACATCAAGGACAACTGCCCCAAACTGAAGAAGAAGGAGAAAGAAAAGGGTAAAAGACCAACAAGATCACAGAATAAGAATTTGAAGGCAATGTCGGATGAATCGTTGTCCTCCGAGTTTGAGATCGAGACCAACGCCAGATTAGCCCTGATGGCAGACCACCAGAGGGACGTTGAAAGTTCCTCAGCGATGACCATCGATAAAAGGGGAGGATCTTCAAAGGAAAGCAGTGATGAAGGGGGAGGAACAAACTACGAGGTAAGTGAGGTACGCGACTATCTCCCAAATAGTCTTTCGAATTTATTAAAATAATTTCAAAGAATATAGTACAATTAGGAAAAGATAATGCTAGGTTAAATTAAACTTAACAAATTCATGCCCCTTAGATATATTTGATAATTTAAAAATAGGAAATTAAAAATTAAAAGTACAAATAGAAAAATTAAAAAATGACCCTGCATGTTCAAATAATTTTCAAAAATTAAAATTTAAAAATTATGGTAGAATCAACTGGTACATTAGAAATCCCAAGGACAGATCAGGAAAATCTTTAGGGATTATGTACCATCAAAATTTTTTATTAACCCAACAACAACAACGAGAACAACAACAACAATAACCAAGCATTTTCCCACTAGGTACGGTCGGCTGTATAAATCCTTTTATGCCATTGAGATCTATCTCCTATTATATTATCATCTATATTTAAATAAATTTTATCTTGTTTTATTATTGTTAACCAAGTCTTTTTTGGTCTTCCTCTTCCTCGTTTGATATACATGTTTATCATAGTTTCACATCGCCTAACTGGAGCATTTATTGGTCGTCTAAGTACATGTTCGTACCATCTTAAACGTGACTCTCGGAGTTTTTCCTCAATAGATGCAACTCTGACTTTCTTTCTAATGCTCTCATTTCTTATTTTGTCCATCCTCGTATGTCCACACATCCACCTTAACATCCTCATCTCTGCAACTCTCATCTTCTGCTCATGTGCTCGAGTCATAGCTCAACATTCAGCTCCATATAACATAGCAGTCTAACTGCGGTTTTATACAACTTACCTTTAAGTTTAAGAGGTACTTTATGGTCACATAAAACACTTGATGCTCCCCTTCATTTCACCTATCCTGTTTGTATTCTATATAAGATATCTCTCTCAATCCCTCCATCGTTTTACAAAAATGATCTTAAATATTTAAATCTCTCGATTACGGGAAACTCATCCTCTCCGATCTTAATAATTGTTTCATTACTTTTAATATTGCTAAACTTAAATTCCATATATTCTGTCTTTAATCTACTAAGCTTAAAACATTTCCCTTCTAGTGTTTCCCTCCAAAATTCTAATTTAGCATTTACTCCTTCACGTGTTTCATTTACCAAAATAATATCATTTACAAACAACATGCACCACGGTACTATGTCTTAAATGTGCGCAGTGAGTTCGTCCATAATTAGTGTAAAAAGATAAGGATTTAGAGTTGATCCTTGATGTAACCCTGTCTTTATTGGAAATGCTTCAGTTACTCCGCCTGAAGTCTTTACTCTGGTCGTTACATTCTCATACATATCCTTAATTAGTTCAATATATGTTATGCTAACACCTTTGTTTTCTAAAATTCTTCATATAATTTCTCTTGAAACTCTATCATAAGCTTTTTCTAAGTTATCATGTGTAGATCTTGTTTTTGCTTCCGATATTTTTCAATTAATTATCTAAGAAGATGTATAACTTCTATTGTCGACCTTTTAGGTATGAACCCAAATTGATTTTCTGTCACTGTGGTCTCCTTCCTTAATCTTTTTTCTATTATTTTTTTTCAAAGTTTCATAGTTTGACTCATTAGTTTAATACCCCTATAGTTTGCACAATTTTGTACGTCTCCCTTGTTCTTATATAAGGGAACTAGAGTACTTATCCTCCATTGATCAGACATTTTTTTTCGTTTTCAATATCATGTTACATAATTTTGCAAGTCATTCAATACCTTGTTTCCCTAAGCACTTCCATACCTCTATCGGAATATCATCTGGTCCAACGATTTTTTCATTATGCATCTCATTTAAAGTTTGTTTTACTTCTAAAGTTTGAATTCTACGATAAAAATTAAAATTTCTATGCTCATTTGACCTACTTAAATTACCTAAGTTATGTTGGTCATCTAAACCTTCATTAAAAAGTTGATGAAAATACCTCTTCCACCGCTCTTTTATTTCTCCATCGTTTACTAATACCCTATTACATTCATCTTTAATACATTTTTTTTTGGTTAAGATATCTTGTTTTCCTTTTTCTCACTTTAGCTATTCTATAAATGTCTCTTTCCCCTTCTTTTGTATCTAATTTTTAACATAATCGTTCAAAAGTTTTATTTTTTTGCTTCACTCACTACTTTCTTAGCTTCTTTCTTGGCTATTGTATATTTTTTTAAAGTTTTCTTCATTCTTACAAATATATAATTCCTTATAAACTATTCATTTATCCTTCACTTTCTCTTGTACTTTCTCATTTCACCACTAAGATTCTTTACTTAGTGGTGCATGCCCCTTTGACTCACTGAATATACTCTTAACTACTATTTTCAACTTTGATACTATCTTATCATATGTTGTACTAGAGTCATCGTATATTTCACCTAATGCTTGTACTTTTACATTCTCCTTAAATCTATTTTGCTTCCCAACTTTTAACTTCTACCACTTAATTCTAGGAATCATATATATTTGTTTTCTATTGATACTATATTTGAGGTGTATATCCAACACTACTACCCTATGTTGGGTAGTTAAGCTTTCTCCAGTGATGACTTTGCAATCTTTACAAATCTTTCTATCATTTTTCCTAACCATAAGAAAGTCAATTTACGATTTATTATTCCAACTTTTAAATGTGATTAAGTGTTCTTTTCTTAAAAAAAAATGTCTTAGCTAATATAAGGTCATATGCTATCGCAAAATCTAATATAGTTTTTCCTTCCTCATTCCTCGTTCCAAACCCATAACTTTCATGTACTCTCTGATATTCCATATTTTTTACTCCGACATGCATATTTAGATCACCTTCTATTAAAATCATTTCATTTAGTAGAATATTTTGTAATATTTCATCTAAGTTCTTTCAAAACCTTGATTTGGCAGCTTCATCTAATCCTACCTGTGTTGCATATACGCTAATTATGTTCATATTTTCTTTCACCATTATTATCTTAAGGGATATAATCTATCCCCTTTTCTAACTACTCCTACAACTTCATCATTTAACAAACTATCTGCAATAATACCTACTCCATTTCTTGTTTTACTCTTTCCAGTGTACCATAACTTAAAATCCAAGTTCTCTATCATCTTTGCCTTCTCGCCTGTCCATTTTGTTTCTTGTACACACAAAATACAAATTCTTCTCCTAATCATCATATCTACTACCTCTATTGATTTACCATTGAGAGTTTCTATGTTTCATGTTTCAAGTCTTAGATTATTAGTTTTCCTATCATATTTGTTTTTATCCAACCTATGATGTGAGAATTTTTGCCTATTTAACATTACACTCAAGTTCTCATGGAGATGTAGCGGTCCTTGCTGAGACGTTGCAGTCGGACCCTGTAACGCGAACTCTTGCATATTTAGCACTACACCCGAGTTCTGGAGATGTAGTTATCCTTGTCGAGACGTTACAGTCAGACCCTGCAAAGCATTCCTTCCGGAGAACAACCTAGCATTGGCATAATAGTTTAATAGATTCATTCATTGAATATTTGTCATAGTTTTGACGTTGGCTGGCAACCTAACGCAACCCTCCTCTTTTATCTGAGCTTGGGACCGACCATGACCGATTTTATTAACCCAACAAAAAATAATTTATTTTGGTTCCTAAATCTTTCTTAGGTAATTAAATAAATTTTTTTGTATGCCTAAATTGTCTTTAAATTAAATTTATCTTATTAGTCAAATTAATTAAATATGCAGGTTAGAAATTTAATTTACTTGATTCATTTTTATCGATAAAATCAATTATTTTTGTTAACCTTTTAGTCAAATTTTATATTCAAATTTTTATCTATACAAAATGAAAATATTATCTACAAATAGAAAAATTTTTAACATTTTTTGAATATTAAGTTATTTTCTATGAATTTTCTTTTAAAAATCTTATTTTAAAAACTAAAAATATTTTATAGACTTATTTTAAAAAAAAAATTATTTTTTGCAATAAAACATGATGTTCTCTATCATAACAATTTTTTTTGAATTTTTTGTAAATATTATCTGAATTATTTTCTAAAAAATTAATTTTTAATATTAAAAATTTAAGAAAATAGAAATTTTGATTTTTCTAGCATTAGAAAATCTATTTTACATATCAAAGAAAATTAGTATAATTTTTAGAGTTAAAAAAAATATATTTTTTTAAGATTTATTTTTAAAAATTAGGGTGTTCTACTAAAATAAATCAGTTATATTCGATTAAATAATGTTTTACTGTGAAAATTTTTCTATAGATATAATTCTGTTTAAGTTTGACAAAAAATTTCAGAATTTTTCAAAACCAAAAAATAAATTTTTATTTTTTTGCTTAAATAGTAATTAGTAAAAATAGAATATTTTTTTTAAAATTATTTCTAAAAAATTAGCCTACTGATCATTATTATTATGTACCACTAGAAAAATATTTCAAACTTTTCTAACTATTTCCCAAATTTTTTGATGTGATAGAGAAATAGGTACAAGTTAAGGGGAGTAAGAATGCATTTTTAGAATTTTTTTTTCTTGTACTAATTTTGTACAATTCTTACTTCGTTAATTCATTGTATTACAATTTTTTGTTATAATTACAATTTACT
Organism: Zingiber officinale; assembly: GCF_018446385.1. Lineage (NCBI taxonomy): Eukaryota > Viridiplantae > Streptophyta > Magnoliopsida > Zingiberales > Zingiberaceae > Zingiber > Zingiber officinale. The sequence goes on from NC_055987.1 coordinate 128,605,385, forward strand.
TTATTTAATTATGTTATTGTATTATGGTTTAACTCTAACTTTAACTTAGGTTGATGCACATCAAAAAGGGAGAGATTGTAAGTATCCCGTGGTAGTTTTGATGTGGACAACAAAGTTAAGTGTCACAATCCGAGGGTATTCTTGTACGCCAAATCGAACGATACTTTCTAATGACAATAGGAGAAATAACTTATATAAAAATCAATTCAATCCAACACAAACACCAATGTGATATAATAACACCAAGTCATAATTGACAATGCGTGTATGCATACATGAACATGTGAGCATACTAACTAACAAGCTAAAACCAATGCTCAAACATCATATACAGAAAGAAAACTATAAATACATGCAGTGAAAAATAACCCAAATAACTCAAAGAAAAATCCGAACTCGAGTGAGACTGGTAGTTAGGACCTCTGAGTGACATGACACATCATCTACCTGATAACCTGGAAACAAAAGAAAAAGCAAGGGGTAGTAAGTACAAAATACTTGATGGGTATAAGAAGATAGTGCATGATATTATATATAAGGAGATCAAAGGATGCAGTCTCAGATAATAAATATTTATTACAAAAGTAAAAGTACCAATATAAAATCATCTACTTAATAAATTATAACCAACAACGTAACTCATTACTAACATGCTCCATCAAGTATAACCAATAAATCAGTAGTAAATACAATACATCCAAAAGTCATCTACATAAACTCAGCATATAACAAGTACTGATTGCAGGAGAAACGCTCTACCACATATGGTCCCATGAGCAGTCAGGGTAAATAACTAGTCATGTCCGTGGGAAAATGCTCTACCATGGATAGTCCCATGAGCGGATAGGATGAAGTTGCTATCGAGCTCCCCTATCACTGACTGCAGGAGAATACTCTACCACGGATGGTGCTGTAGGCACTCAGGGTATGTAATTAGTTATTATCTACGGGAGAACTCTCTACCACGGATGGCTCCGTGGGTGGACAAGGTATATACCAACGGTCACCAATGACTCTCTCAACCACGAATGGGAGACAATGATCTTTAGGATATAACAATTTAATGACAAACAAAAAATGTATAATCACATTCGATATAACACTCTATAACCTCACCTTGGTCAAACCTCACTAGCGTATAAGCATGAGCTTAGGGATGTAAATGAGCCGAATCGAGCCGAACAGTATTAGGCTCGAGCTCGGCTCGTTTAAGTTATATTCGGGCTTGAGCTCGGCTCGAGCTCGAATCGAGCTTTTATCATAAGGCTCGAGCTCGGCTCATTTTAGAATTATCAAGCTCGTGAACAGTTCGAGCTCGGCTCGTTCTTAGCTCGATTATCAAAATTAACGAGCCTAACTAGTTAAGCGAGCTCTGGCTCATTTTCAGGCTCGTTTAGAGTTCATTTTTGGCTCATTTTAGAGCTCATTTTTTAGCTCATTTTAAAGCTCATTTTAAGGCTCATTTTAGAGCTCGTTTTTTGGCTCATTTTAAGGCTCATTTTTTTGGCTCGTGAGCCTATAAACGAACATGTTCGCGAGCTCACGAGTCGAATATCCTTAAGCTTGAGCTCGGCTCGATAAAAATGTTGAGCTCGAAATCGAGCTCAAGCTCGGTTCGATAAGATAAACGAACAAACTCGAATGAGCTTTTTACCGAATCGAGCTCTAAATAGCTCGCGAACCGTTTGGTTCATTTACATCCCTACATGAGCCTAAATAACAATAAGGGTATAGTAGAATACTCGATATCCTATACTATGGTATGATCGTCCTAATGATAAGTACAATTTAAATCATCTACCAAGGGTCTAGTAGGATATCCAACATCCTACACTATGGTATGGTAATATCATACATATATATCAAAATCAAGCATGAAAAACAATGAGACTACATAGATATAAAATGGATCATCTCTAAGGTCAAGTAATACTAGGTTAAACTCAAGAGATAATATGAATAGAGTCAAGATTGTTAGAGTGTATACTAAAAGCCTAGCTTTTGTAAACATTTATTTTTGAAATAAAAGAATCACATTGGTCAAATATCTACATTTATTTGTTAAGTATAGTTGTTTAATTAATTTATATTATAGATATTGATCCTGTTCGAAAGCTGAGTCGGACGAAGGCTGGTCGCGACGGCCTAGTTGTTGACGGAAAGTCGTGGATGATTCGGCTCCCACGGGCGGTTGACGATGTTGCAGGATCCTGCACACACTCAGACGATCTCCCTCCTCACGTTAGAGACCAGAACCCAAGGAAAAAGTCCCCGGATCAGGCCCTCCGACGCTCAAGTCAGGTCCTTTTTCCCCAGAAAAAGCAGAGAGCCGAAAAGAAATGACTGAAAATGAAAAGTTGTGGAAAAAGTGACGAGAGAGCATGTACCCGCGTACGAGGAATCCCCTCCTTTTTATGCACCCGCCTTGCTTCCAGAACCTGCAACCCTGTCAGAAAACGTTAGACGCTAGGCTTTGTCGTATATCCCGGACACCTGTCGTGCTGCTATTGGTCGTGAAGGCATCTTCTTGTTTAGGAATCTCCGCCCTTACACATGGGTTTTGTCTTGTAGCGAAGGACATCTGTCAGGCTACTATTGGTTATGAGGGCATCTTTTCGTTTAGGAACATTCGCCTTCGTACATCTCACTGGTATGTAATGATTACCCTTGACGGACAATTGTGATCCTCCGACTCCTGCACAGCTTAGCTCATCCTATTTATCGCGGTCTGCATCTACCTCACACCCCTCGACCAGATCCCGCATCTAAGCGTTGCTTGTCAATCGGGCCAACCCTGAACAACCCTATCGATCACGGTCTATACTCTGTACCCTGTATTTCCTGGCGCTCGACCATAAGCCTGTAGATCGGGCTGTCTTTACACAGCTGTGCCGCTTCCGACCTGTGATTTGTGACTTGCACTTCCGGGCTTTCGAATCGCGGGCCTGTAGATCGAGCTGCCTATACCCAGCTCAGCCGATCCCGACCCGTGAGTATTTGTTGGCCCTCGACCGTAAGCCTGTAGATCGAGCTGCCTCTACCCAGCTCTGCCGATTCTGATCTGTGATTTGTGACTTGCACTTCCAGGCCTTCGAATCGTAGGCCTGTAGATCGGGCTGCCTCTACCCAGCTCTGCCGATCCCGACCTGTGTCCGATGTTCCGCCTGTCGTCTCCCTTTGTCTTTCAACTACTTTGCCCCCTTGATCGACAAGTCTGCCTGACCTCTGACTACCCCATATGCTTGCCTCTGACTGCCTAGTCAACTTGACTATTGACTGGCGAGTCACCTTGACTATTGACTGCCAAGTCACCTTGACTTTTAACCGCTATATGGCCTTGACCCTTCTCACCCTTTCCTCTTGGGCCCCTCCATTGCCAACCGTATCACAAGCCTCCCTCACAAGTCTAGTCGAAGGAGGACGACAGTCTGACTGACTAGACCTCAGCACATCTCTAAGATCTCAGCATATCTCCGTCACCTCAGCATATCTCTATGACCTCAGCTTATCTCTGTGTCTTATCACACCTCTGCGCGCTCTGCTTCCTGCCTCACACATCAACCTTTGTGTCACGTCACCGGGGATGCCATGCCTCCTTAATTGCTTTGCCAGTCGCTTGGGGTACCGTGCCCACGTAGTTGCTTTGACTTGGCTACCCATCCTCTTTATAAAGAGCCTTACGGTCACTTCTTTATTCTATCCTTCTTCTGTCACGCCTTCCCACTTTCTTTTGCTAACCCGCGTTCCACCAGCTTCTTCCCCACGCGCTGCATTCTCCTTTTTCTGAGGAGGTTGATCAACCACCTTCCCAAATGCGGATAGATCAGCTCACCTTACAACTTGCCAAGAAGGAACGTGAACTGGAGCGCGTATCCAAGGATCGAGCTAGTCAGCTAGCTGCCCTGCACTCCATGGAAGCCCAGTATCGTCTCGCGAAGTCTTGCGTGCATGCTGAGAAGGCGAGGAAAGAGGAATGCCAGGCTAGCCTGCAGCGCCAACTTAGTCTTCAGGAACGTTTGCAGCAAGAGCATGAAACGGAGCTATCTCTCCTTCGTGCGTGTCTCGACGATAAGCAACACACGATCGCTCAGCAGCAAACAGTCATCAGATCCTTACACGCGCAGCTGGCTCGAGCCTTGAACGCCCCAGAGGCTCCTGAGTCCCCAGACATTTCTTCACACGGCAGTGCTTGATGTGCGTAGATTATATACTCTTTTATGCATACTTTGACGCGCATCTACTTGTATTTCATTGGCATAATCTATGTTTATTGCACCCTGTTTCAGTAGAATATCATACTTTCATTATATTCTGTTCGGAGATCTACTCTTTGCTTATTTTGATTGACAGGACGTGATTTGGAGTAAAAACAGAGTTTAAATGAAGTCTAGAGCTTCCAGAGTGACATGGGCATGCAAAACTATGTTTTCTTCATGTTCTGGCCGTGTAGAACTCACATGGGCGTGTTAAGGCCGTGTAGGGGTCATGTTGGGGCCGTGTGAACCTCACACGGCCGTGTGAAGGCCGTGTGAGGTTTTCTGCACTGCAGACTGAAACTAAAACGGCCATAACTTTGTGCTCGGTTGGAGATTTGGGCTGTTCTTTATACCGACTTGTAGATAACTTCAAGATCTACAACTTTGATGAAGACTTCAACGGGAGAAAACCCCATCTTGGTGGCCTAAAAGATGTTGCAATGAAACATAACTATTCAAAGCTAAGACAAAGTGTGTGCAAGGGCCATGCAAGGGGGTGTGAGCTGCACACGGCCATGTATGGCATCTAGTGCTGAAACCTTACATGGCCGTGTAAATCTACACGGCCATGTGAGGTTTCCAGAGGCCAAGCAGGACATGGCCGTGTGGATCTACACGGCCATGTGAGGTTTCCAGAGGCCAAGCAGGACATGGCCGTGTGGATCTACACGGCCGTGTGAGGTTCCCAGAGACCAAGCAGGTGATGGCCGTGTGCACCACACGGCCGTGCAGCATTGGCAGAGAAGGAACTGGACATGGCCGTGTGCATCTCACACGGCCGTGTCACGGGGCCGTGTGGCGCCCGATTCCCTCCTCTATTTAAACCCTTCTTCATGAATTGAAAGGGGATCTCTCCCCCTTTGGGAGAAAACAAGATTTGGTGGTTTCCTCCCATTCTTGGGAGGATTTCTGGGCTATTCAAGGGGAGATCTCGACGATTTCGACTCCGGAGCGTGGATTGGATCCGAAGACGAAGCTTCTTTGTAGATAAGTTTCCTTTTTCTCCCTTTTTCTTGGTTTCTTGGATTGGGGGATTCAAGGAATGCTTGTAATCTCTATTTCTTCGGGTTTTCTTCCTCGATTCATGGAGTAGATCTTGTATTCTAGGATTAAGGGAGTATTTGTATGATGGATTGATGTAATCTCTTATGGATTTGCCATTTTCTTGTTTCGATGACATTATCTTGCTTGTATCAATTAGATCTTGAATGATTGATGGTGGTTTGCGCTCAATTCTCATTCTTGATTGATTGTTTGGATTTCTTATAGACTTGGTAAAGATAAACTCTCACTCGATCATCCGAGGGATCCACGTGACAGGTGCAAGCCCGTGTAAGGACGTTTGAGAAGAGGAAATAGGGATATTCAAGAGAGTAGGATGGATTTTATGATTAGCTTCTTGTATCTTGATAGATTAATGAGTCGTGGGCTTCTACGTTGATATCCGAGGAAGGCATAGTAATAGGTGCACTTCTGTGTAAGGACAACATAGGTTCATGTCTAATTAATCCTATTTAGATACATTTCTCAGTCCTTAGCCGGTTGTCTATTGCAAGAGGGAACCGGCAACTTTCTACATGTTTGGCAATTGAGGGATAAGAATTGGTGAACCATTTACATTCAAGAAATCTTACAAAGAAACCGAAACTCCTAGAATCTCCCTTTATCATAACCCAAAACACTAAACTCTTGTTCGTTGATCTTTAATATTAGATTTGTTTACCTTTACTTTGCTTTTGAAACGATTGGATAGTTGTTTAGCTAATTCGCATTGAGACATTTCTAGTGCTTATTCCAGTCCCTGTGGATACGATAATCTTTTATATTACTTGCGACATTTCCGTATACTTGCGGAGCGTAACAAGTTTTTGGCGCCGTTGCCGGGGACTGCGCTATAACATTAGGAATTATCAATTGAGTTAGACTAAACATAACTTTTCTTTCTTTCTTTTGATTTGCATAGTTATAACTAATTGTTAGAATTATGTTTTCAAAAGTTTTTCCTTTCTTGAATAACATTCTTGACAATTCTTTTTGTTGCAATTCTAATTCTAACTTTGCATTCTTGATTTCTAGTACTCTAATATAACTTTTCTCTGTTTTCTCTTTTGATCTTGTTTCTTTCTTCTTTTCTTTTGTAAACATATCTTGCAAATTTTTAGCAGATGAATTATTCTAGACATTTTTCTTTTTCCATTTATCTTTTCTTTCTTGTTTTCATTATGCACTTTCTTTCTTGCAATTTAAATTCTGCATTCGTTTTCTTGCTTTTCATATTGCATTTTATTTCTTGTTTTTGATCCTTGATAATTTTCTTTTTCTTCTTGAATATCCATGAGCACTAACATGTCAAGCAGGCCCATGAGAAATTTTTCTACACCCTTTTCCGCAAGATTTTTATCTTCCATTGTGCAACCTCAAATTGAAGCAGAAAGTTTCCAACTAGACCCAGAGATAATTTTTATGATACAAGGTCACAAATTTGGAGGAGAAGTATCAGAAAGTCCTTATCTGCATCTTGAAATATTTTTAGAGATTTGTGATTTGGTGAAATGTGAAGGAGTATCAGCAGATGCAGTTCGATTGATGACATTTCCTTTCAGTATCAAGGATAAAGCAAGGACTTGGCTATATTCTCTCTGTCCTCAAAGCATCACAAGTTGGGAACAATTGGAGAAGCAATTTCTGAATCACTTTTTCCCTCCAAGTAGAACGGTGTATATGAGGAATTGCATAACAAATTTTGCTCAGGCATATGGAGAATCATTATTTGAAGCATGGGATAGATTCAAGAGTCTTCAAAGACAGTGCCCTCATCATGGTTTTGAAAAATGGTTGATTTTACACATATTCTATGGGGGGAATTTCTCTCTCAGACAAGACTTTATTGGATTCATCAGCTGGAGGTTCTTTTATGGACAAAAGTGTAGATGAAGCTTATTCATTAATTGATCAAGTGACATTGAACCTCCATGAATGGTCGAACAAAAGTTGGATGGAATTTCCCTCAGATATTCAAAAAGTGCAAGCCATGAATGTAAGAGAGCCTGTCAAACAAAATGAAATTCAACCACCCAAAAATGTTGAAATTCACAAGTCACAGAGTGAGGAGTTCGAACATTTGGGGGCAAAGCTTAATAGTATTGTTTCAAAATGGTTTAAAGAAGATCCCCCTCCTACACAGTCAAGATCCAATGAAAAGTGTGATGATGTCAGGTTGAGAAGTGGCAAAAATCATGAAGAACTTCTGAAGAATGACATGTTTAGAATTGAGGAGAAGAATAATAGAAGATTGTTAGAGTGTATACTAAAAGCCTAGCTTTTGGTATAAACATTTATCTAGAAATAAGAATCACATTGGTCAAATGTCTACATTTATGATAAATGTAGTTGCTCAATTAATTTATATTGTAGATAACATGGTGTGTGGTGTCACACACAGAAGATCATGTTATTGGTTCCTTATAAATTATAAACAGTAGCTCACGACCAAAATGGAAAGGAACAAACCATTAGAAGGTTGTAGTGTAATTAGGTATTAGTTTATCTTGACTATATAATTACACTAGTACACTCAGAGTGTATTGAGTAGGACCATTTGAGGTCGTTTCTTTTATACTGACTTTATAAAGGAACAAAGACCTCGGTTATTATGGAAGTGTGTGCTCTTAATCCTAATATAATAACAAGCACATATATTTGATATTTATTTCTTTAATTTATCAATGGGTGAGATTTAGTTCGATGAATCAATAAGCCCGATAAGTTGGGAAATGGTATCACTTATAGTGTGTGTTGTTGATTATAGAAGGAAACTGTGTCCTAGAGATACTAGGTTGATAATGTCCTCAAGAGGAGCTCATAAGGATTGTCATGTTAAACCCTGCAGGTGGACTTAGTCCGACATGACGATGAAGTTGAGTGGTACTACTCTTGGAGCTAGATATTAATTAAGTGAGTTGTCAGTAACTTACTTAATTAGTGGACATTTGTTATCTTAAACACAGGGAGACTAACACACTCATGATAAGAAGGAGCCCAAAATGTAATTTGGGATTGGTGCGGTAGTTCAATAATAGTTCTCTAGTGGAATGAATTATTATTGATAAAATTAAGTTGTGTGTTCGGGGCGAGCACGGGATGCTTAATTTTATCGGGAGACCAAAACCAATTCCTCCTCTCGGTCCCTATCGTAGCCTCTTAATTATAGAGTACTATACCCACCTATACCCACCTTCTTACCCATCCTATAGGGGTCGGCCAAGCTAGCTTGGAGACCAAGCTAGGGCCGCCAAGGGTATGTTCATGGGTTCATGTGGTCGGCCCTATTAAAAAAAAGAATTTTAATTTTAAAATTTTTCTTATGTGGATAATATAATTTAAAAGAGAGTTTAAAATTTAAATCCTTCCTTTTATAAGATTCTACAAAGATTAAGAGAAGAGTTAAAATCTCTTTCCTTATTTGTAGATTAAAGGTTGATTTTAATTTTGGTAAAAACTTTCCTTTTAATTATATTCATGATTTAAAAAAAGTTTAAAAATTAAAAATTCTCTTTTATTAGTTTCTACAAAAGATTAAGAAAAGATTTAATATCTTTCCTTATTTGTAGATTGAAAGGAGATTTTAATTTTTAGAGATAACTTTCCTTTTTGGAAATTATCCACATGTTTAAAAGAAAGATTTTAATTTATAAAATTTCTTTTTATTAACCAATCATGAAGGGATTAAAATTATTGGAGAAATTTTTATAAATTTCTAGAAACAAATTAGGAAGTTTTAATTTTTGTTTTAATTAAAACTCTCCTTGTTTTGGGAGAAGAGTGGCCGACCATTATAATTTGAAAAGAGAAAATTATTTTAATTAAATAAATTTTCCTTTTCAATGGCAAAAGAATTAAGGAAGTTTTTATTAAATTTTCCTTATTTGCCAAGACCAAGGATTATAAAAGAGGGGGTAGAGGAGGCTTCAAGGCTAACAACTCTATTCTATTTTTCCTCTCTTTTCTCCTTGGGTGTGGCCGGCCCTTTCTTTCCTCTCCTCTCCTTTGTGTGACCGAAACCTTCTCATGGTGGAGATAGCTTTGGTGGCCGGATCTAAGAAGGAGAAGAAGGAGAGAAAAGAAGCCTCTTTTCTAGCATCCCTTGGAGCATGGTGGTGGTGGCCGAACCTCTTCATCCTAGGAGAAGTTTTGATGGCCGAAACTTGTAAGGAAGAAGAAGGTGCTAGGTGGTTCTCATCTCGGAAGATCGTTGCCCACACAACGTCCGAGGTTAGAAGAGGAATACGGTAGAAGATCAAGAGATTTTTCTACAAGGTATAACTAGTAATTTTTCTTTCCGCATCATACTAGTTATTTATGGAAATCAAATACAAGAGGCTTACGATTCTAGAATTTCGAATATGTTTTTCGATGTTGTGTTCTTTTGTTTTTTCTTTTCTTTGTGATTTGATTGTTCTTTTCGGTTAACCTAAAGTTATTTTAGGAAATTAAATATTAGCTTTCTATAAAAGGTTTTGTCTAGTCGGTGGTGGTTGCTCCCATATCCAAGAAGGTCGTGTGCCTCGCTATGTCAGTACTGGGAACCAATTATGGAAATTAATATTTAATGGAATTAATAACTTAAGGTGATTTGGGTCGAACGTGTTAAGTTCCGCAGGAGATCCAAGTCAAAACCTAAAAGAACAAATAGATTAAGTTTAGGATCAAACGTGTTAAGTTCCGCAGGCGATCCAAAATTTAATTTAAAAGAACACATGGTAGCTAGGAAAAGGTTCAGACCTTTGTACAAAATTTTTGTACAGTGGAACCTCTAGGTTTTCCGAGTAGCAACCAACAAAGATCACAAGAACTCAATTCCATTTCTCTAAGAAGTTCCCAAAGGCCAGAAGTACCTTTCCCTCAACAGTTAATCACACCAACATTAGATAAGCAAGTTGGACCTCCTCCAAAAGCTCAAAGGGAATTTGGGAAAAAGGGAGTTCAGTCTTTCCCAGGACCTTCACTAAGGGTTCCTTTTCCACAAAGGTTAGTGGGGGTCAATGAAAATAAAGACTTCGGCAAATCCTGTGACACTAATATGGTTGAGTGTAGATTTTTGAATATATATGAAGATGAAGATTTTTCAGATGAGGATTTTATTGATAATGTAGTGGTAAATAAGTTTTCAGATCTACCTCAAAATTTTATAAGGTGTTATAGTGACATCGAATTTTCAGATGATGAATGTGATGTGGTAGATCAACTTAAAACTGCAAGTGAAGTTATTGATCCTCTTGTTATTGATTCTCCTATTGAGGACATAGATGTTGGTTTATTTTTGATGTATGTGTTGATGATGATGATATGGAAGAATGTGTAGGGAGCTGTGTTGTGGAAGCAGCATCTCAAGGATCACCACCTTTGTCAAGACAACCCTTAGAGATTTTAAGAATTGATCATGTTGTGGAACAATGTGTAGGGACTTATACAGAGCTAGTAGAGTCTCGAGAATCACCATCATTGATATCATCAACACCTAAGCTAGAGCCAGAACCATCATTTGATTCAGAGGAAGTCACATCTACATGTTTAGAAATTTCAGGTATTTCTCAACAAAGTAAGGTTAGTATTTCTTGTGATCTTTTGGAAAACTTTATGGAGGTACCTATAATTGACTTTGTTGGATGTGATTCAGTTGTTATTACTTATTCATCTTATCTTGATATGGTTCTAGCTCTATACTATATAACATGCTTGTGGGAGATTTGTTTTTCTTTTGGATGTGCAGATTTCACATGGGCCAATAATTGGAAGCTCAATCTGAACCGTCTTCGACCACCTGAAAAAATTTCCAAGAAGACGAAGATGGAGAGAGTTATACTTTACTTTGTAGCTCCTTTGATGAAAGCTCCCTCCATAATAAGAGCCCTTGGTAGGAGGGTTCTAAAATATCTTACCCCTCCAAGAGCAATATTTAGATGAATCTAATGAGGTGGTCGAGCTAATGACCTTAAACAAGCGCTTCTTGGGAGGCAACCCAAGTTCATTTTCCTTATTTTCTTTTATGTATTTAGTTCTCTCTTTATAATAAACATGTATCCTCTACTTAATTTTTCTTGTCTATCTTATTGTTGTAGAATTCAAAGTTGTGGAGGAATGTGAGTATTGGATGGAGGAGTATCTTTAAAAACATGAACGTCAACCATTTGGAGCTCATCACTTGGTAACTTCTTTTAAAATCTCCTCCACGTTGTTTTTAGTTTTCATTGGGACAATGAAAAATTTAAGTCTGGGGGGATGCATTAGATGCATTTGATTTGCTTTGTTTGTTTTTGTTTTTGCTTATGTCTTGCATTGTGTTTTGATTTTTTGTGGCATACATCTTGAGAACATCAAAACTTCACTTATATGCTTTCTTGGATTCAAGTGAAATGTTAGCACGATTATTGGCTTGATTCATGATGTTCGAATAATGCTAGTAGTAAACTTTGTGTAGTTCTTTTTTCTATCTTGGGAAGCATTAATAAGCTAAGAATCTTATGGTGATGAGTTTTAGTTTTGGTTCAACCTTAAGGATTTTATCTTCACTACACTTGTGCTTGATGCTTGAATAGTTGATGTCATTGAAATAGTCATGATTCATCTTGTTTGCTTAGTACTTGGTTTCCATGGTGATTTCTCAACTTTCATTTTGGTTACTGGATGAGGCTCAAATCATTAAAGCTCATTTGAAAAAATCAAAATATCCCAACATGTGTGCTAAAAGTACATTTGTGAATAAGTTTTGCACAATGCAAACACTTATTAAAAAAAAAAGGATATAAAAAACAGTTGTCATGAGTGGAATCTAGCAAGTCACCCCTTTGAGACCGAGTTAGGTTACTGGGGAAATGACTGCTTAGCTTCCCTTGAGATTGAGCACACCTTTGAGACCTTGGGTTAGTTGAGAAATATGAACCAAGTGAATGGTGAGTAAGTGCCTATCACTGGTTACTTGTCTTTCACTGGAAACATTAGGAATTCAAATTTGATGACGACTTGACTAGGACATGGATTGAAACTTGAAGGGTGTTGAGTTACTTTTACACTGTGCACAAGATTCTTATGCTTGAACCATACTTTACTTGTTTACATGATCACGCTTGTTAATGAAACTTTTTGATAGAATTAGGAAAGTGCACTAGGTTTTATGAATATGTTGTAGAACATATGAATTTAGACTGCAACATTTTGCTTGAGGACAAGCAAAGGTTTAAGTCTAGGGGTGTGATGTGCGTAGATTATATACTCTTTTATGCATACTTTGACGCGCATCTACTTGTATTTCATTGGCATAATCTATGTTTATTGCACCCTGTTTCAGTAGAATATCATACTTTCATTATATTCTGTTCGGAGATCTACTCTTTGCTTATTTTGATTGACAAGACGTGATTTGGAGTAAAAACAGAGTTTAAATGAAGTCTAGAGCTTCCAGGGTGACATGAGCATGCAAAACTATGTTTTCTTCATGTTCTGGCCGTGTAGAACTCACATGGGCGTGTTAAGGCCGTGTAGGGGTCATGTTGGGGCCGTGTGAAGGCCGTGTGAGGTTTTCTGCACTGCAGACTGAAACTAAAACAGCCATAACTTTGTGCTCGGTTGGAGATTTGGGCTGTTCTTTATACCGACTTGTAGATAACTTCAAGATCTACAACTTTGATGAAGACTTCAACGGGAGAAAACCCCATCTTGGTGGCCTAAAAGATGTTTCAATGAAACATAACTATTCAAAGCTAAGACAAAGGGTGTGCAAGGGCCATGCAAGGGGGTGTGAGCTGCACACGGCCATGTATGGCATCTAGTGCTGAAACCTTACATGGCCGTGTAAATCTACACGGCCATGTGAGGTTTCCAGAGACCAAGCAGGTGATGGCCGTGTGCACCACACGGCCGTGTAGCATTTCCAGAGAGCAGGAGGGCCTTGGCCGTGTGCACCACACGGCCGTGCAGCATTTCCAGAGAGCAGGAGGGCCTTGGCCGTGTGCACCACACGGCCGTGCAGCATTGGCAGAGAAGGAACTGGACATGGCCGTGTGGATCTCACACGGCCGTGTCACGGGGCCGTGTGGAGCCCGATTCCCTCCTCTATTTAAACCCTTCTTCATGAATTGAAAGGGGATCTCTCCCCCTTTGGGAGAAAGCAAGATTTGGTGGTTTCCTCCCATTCTTGGGAGGATTTCTGGGCGATTCAAGGGGAGATCTCGACGATTTCGACTCCGGAGCGTGGATTGGATCCGAAGACGAAGCTTCTTTGTAGATAAGTTTCCTTTTTCTCCCTTTTTCTTGGTTTCTTGGATTGGGGGATTCAAGGAATGCTTGTAATCTCTATTTCTTCGGGTTTTCTTCCTCGATTCATGGAGTAGATCTTGTATTTTAGGATTAAGGGAGTATTTGTATGATGGATTGATGTAATCTCTTATGGATTTGCCATTTTCTTGTTTCGATGACATTATCTTGCTTGTATCAATTAGATCTTGAATGATTGATGGTGGTTTGCGCTCAATTCTCATTCTTGATTGATTGTTTGGATTTCTTATAGACTTGGTAAAGATAAACTCTCACTCGATCATCCAAGGGATCCACGTGACAGGTGCAAGCCCGTTTAAGGACGTTTGAGAGATAATCTTGAAGAGGAAATAGGGATATTCAAGAGAGTAGGATGGATTTTATGATTAGCTTCTTGTATCTTGATAGATTAATGAGTCGTGGGCTTCTACGTTGATATCCGAGGAAGGCATAGTAATAGGTGCACTTCTGTGTAAGGACAACATAGGTTCATGTCTAATTAATCCTATTTAGATACATTTCTCAGTCCTTAGCCGGTTGTCTATTGCAAGAGGGAACCGACAACTTTCTACATGTTTGGCAATTGAGGGATAAGAATTGGTGAACCATTTACATTCAAGAAATCTTACAAAGAAACCGAAACTCCTAGAATCTCCCTTTATCATAACCCAAAACACTAAACTCTTGTTCGTTGATCTTTAATATTAGATTTGTTTACCTTTACTTTGCTTTTGAAACGATTGGATAGTTGTTTAGCTAATTCGCATTGAGACATTTCTAGTGCTTATTCCAGTCCCTGTGGATACGATAATCTTTTATATTACTTGCGACATTTCCGTACACTTGCGGAGCGTAACAGTGCTCATTCTCCATGACCAATCCTTTCCCCGAGTTAAAATTAGTTTAGGCCATAGTTGTCTCAGTGGCTCCTTTGCCGCAAAACGTTCACTCCTGTAGCCTTAGCTGTATCGCCTGCTTATTGAACTGTGTTGTTGTACTTGTATATTTGTCCTTTTCCGGCATAGTCTTTCCTGCTCAATTTTCATCTAGCAAGCATTTTTAGAAACTGGCCCGTATGTAAGAGCCAAGAGTTGCATCATGACTCATTTTTATGTATGAATTTTGGATAATAAAACCAACATAGTGCTTGAAAATTAAAACTGCAATGAATGTGCAAAACCTTATTCCGCAGTTAATATTGATGCTTTAGGGGTAGGGTGGATGGCCTCCCGTACTCCGTACCTTGTATATTTGCTGCATATTTGTAATTTGCATAAAGGAACTACAACAAGACCAAATATAGTTAACCTGATTATTGGGAGACGTTCCGCTCATCGTGAGGCATATCCATCTGAAAGGTAGTTAGACGTGGGCGCCGAGCTCGCTCATGATTTTCGCAGGGGAGATGATTTGTTATTCCCGCATGGGGGCCGACTTGAAAGGTCGTTGGGTGTGAGGACAGAGCTCACTTTTGATTCTCGCATGGGAGCCGACCTAAAAGGTCGTTGGGCGTGAACGCAAGGCTCACTTTTAATTCTCGCATGGGAGCCGACCTGAAAGGTCGTTGGGCGTGAGAACAGAGCTCACTTATAACTCGCACTGGGGCGAGGGTCTGGGACTACCGACCTAAAAGGTCGTTGGGCGTGAGCGCAAGGCTCACTTTTAATTCTCGTATGGGAGCCGACCTGAAAGGTCGTTGGGCGTGAGAACAGAGCTCACTTATAACTCGCACTGGGACGAAAGTCTGGGACTACCGACCTAAAAGGTCGTTGGGCGTGAGCGCAAGGCTCACTTTTAATTCTCGTATGGGAGCCGACCTGAAAGGTCGTTGGGCGTGAGAACAGAGCTCACTTTTAATTCTCGCATGGGAGCTGACCTGAAAGGTCGTTGGGCGTGAGAGCAGAGCTCACTTATAACTTCACACTGAGGCGAGAGTCTGGGACAACCGACCTAAAAGGTCGTTGGGTGTGGGCACGGGGCTCACTTTTGATTCTCGCATGGGAGCTGACCTGAAAGGTGGTTGGGCGTGAGAGCAGAGCTCACTTATAACTCGCACTGAGGCGAGAGTCTGGGACAACCGACCTAAAAGGTCGTTGGGCGTGGGCACGGGGCTCACTTTTGATTCTCGCATGGAAGCCGACCTGAAAGGTCGTTGGGCGTGAGAGCAGAGCTCACTTATAACTCGCACTGAGGCGAGAGTCTGGGACAACCGACCTAAAAGGTCGTTGGGCGTGGGCACGAGGCTCACTTTTGATTCTCGCATGGAAGCCGACCTGAAAGGTCGTTGGGCGTGAGAGCAGAGCTCACTTATAACTCGCACTGAGGCGAGAGTCTGGGACAACCGACCTAAAAGGTCGTTGGGCGTGGGCACGGGGCTCACTTTTGATTCTCGCATGGGAGTCGACCTAAAAGGTCGTTGGGCGTGAGAACAGAGCTCACTTATAACTTGCACTGGGGCGAGAGTCTGGGACTACCGACCTAAAAGGTCGTTGGGCGTGAGCGCAAGGCTCACTTTTAATTCTCGCATGAGAGCCGACCTGAAAGGTCGTTGGGCGTGAGAACAGAGCTCACTTATAACTCACACTTGGGCGAGAGTCTGGGACTACCGACCTAAAAGGTCGTTGGGCGTGGGCACGGGGCTCACTTTTGATTCTCGCATGGGAGCCGACCTGAAAGGTCGTTGGGCGTGAGAGCAGAGCTCACTTATAACTCGCACTGAGGCGAGAGTCTGGGACAACCGACCTAAAAGGTCGTTGGGCGTGGGCACGGGGCTCACTTTTGATTCTCGCATGGGAGCCGACCTGAAAGGTCGTTGGGCGTGAGAGCAGAGCTCACTTATAACTCGCACTGAGGCGAGAGTCTGAGACAACCGACCTAAAAGGTCGTTGGGCGTGGGCACAGGACTCACTTTTGATTCTCGCATGGGAGCCGACCTGAAAGGTCGTTGGGCGTGAGAGCAGAGCTCACTTATAACTCGCACTAAGGCGAGAGTCTGGAGCTATCGACCTGAAAGGTCGTTGGGCGTGAGAACAGAGCTCACTTTTAATTCTCGCATGGGAGCCGACCTGAAAGGTCGTTGGGCGTGAGAGCAGAGCTCACTTATAACTCGCACTGAGGCGAGAGTCTGGGATACTCCGGTCCAAGACCGGTGGCGATGGCGCTGGTCCGAGACCAGTAATGATACTCTGGTCCGAGACCGATGGCGATGGCGCTGGTCCGAGACCAGTAATGATACTCCGGTCCGAGACCGGTGGCGATGACGCTGGTCCGAGACCAGTAATAATACTCCGGTCCGAGACCGGTGGCGATGGCGCTGATCCGAGACCAGTAATCATACTCCGGTCCGAGACCGGTGGCGATGGCGCTGGTCCGAGACCAGTAATGATACTCCGGTCCGAGACCGGTGGCGATGGCGCTGGTCCGAGACCAGTAATGATACTCCGGTCCGAGACCGATGGCGATGACTCAACCCCGAATAGGGGAGATAAGAAATCCAATAAACTGGTCCAAGACCACTGACAACCGCTCAACCCCGAACGGGGGAGATATGAAATCCGATAAGCTGGTCCAAGACCAGTGAAAACCGCTCAACCCTGAACGGGGGAGATATGAAATCCGATAAGCTGGTCCACGACCAGTGAAAATTGCTCAACCCCGAACGGGGGAGATATGAAATCCGATAAGCTGGTCCACGACCAGTGAAAACCGCTCAACCCTGAACGGGGGAGGATAAGCCTTGAAGCCCATAGAAGTGAAGCCTATAGCAATATAAGAGAATAAAGCATTTATCATACCTGATCACGGAGTGGTGTCACCTGACTGAGGATCTGTCTCGATCCCTCAACTCCCAAATACCCGTGGAGCGAGGGGAGAAGATGATAATATGAGCCCCGACCGTCAAAGAGAGTGAAACCCATGGTAATATAGGGGAGCAGATTTCATAAAAGTAGAGGTAAGCAGAGCACCGTGGTTGAAGGAAGCAGAGCGGTGAAGGGTGCAGAGCCCGTAGCAGTAAGAGGATGCAGAGTCTCATGGTGAAGGATGTAGAGCCTATAGCAATAAGAGAATGCAGAGCCTATAACAATAAGAGGATGCAGAGCCTCATGGTGAAGGGTGCAAAGCCTCATGGTGAAGGGTGCAGAGCCTGTAGCACACATGATGGAGGAACTGGGCCCCTGGTCCCTGATCGGAGAGTAAGGTCCCTGGCCTGTAATCAAAGAGCGAGGCCCCTAGATCCTGATCGGGAAGTGGTACTGCAAGTCTATGATCGGGGAGCTGTGTCCCAAGTGTATGAGTGGGGAGCTGTGCCCCTAGAGTATGAGCGGGGAGTTGTGTCCTAAGTGTATGAGCGGGGAGCTAGGCCCCCAGTGTCCGATCAGAAATCGAAGGCTCTAGTCTGATCGGGGAGCCTTGCCAATCGGCTAAGGGTTTGTCTCAGTCCCTTAACTCCCGAATACCCGTGGAGTTAGGGAAAAAACGTAATGGAAAAACTAACCTGTCGGCCAGCTGAAGCTCCGCTCAATTCCTCGACTCCCGAATACCCGTGGAGTGAGGATAGAATATAATATATGCGTCGAGATACTCTGGGATTGTGATAATGGCAGAGAACCTCTCGACGTCGTCCATCTTCACGTTCCGGAATAGGTTGTTGTGTTCCCACAGACGGCGCCAAATTTGATCCTGTCCGAAAGCTGAGTCGGACGAAGGCTGGTCGCGACGGCCTGGTTGTTGACGGAAAGTCGTGGGTGATTCGGCTCCCACGGGCGGCTGACGATGCTGTAGGATCCTGTACACACTCAGACGATCTCCCTCCTCACGTTAGAGACCAGAACCCAGGGGAAAAGTCCCCGGATCAGGCCCTCCGACGCTCAAGTCAGGTCATTTTTCCCCAGAAAAAGCAGAGAGCCGAAAAGAAATGACTGAAAATGAAAAGTTGTGGAAAAAGTGACGAGAGAGCGTGTACCCGCGTACGAGGAATCCCCTCCTTTTTATGCACCCGCCTTTCTTCCAGAACCTGCAACCCTGTCAGAAAACGTTAGACGCTGGGCTTTGTCGTATATCCCGGACACCTGTCGTGCTGCTATTGGTCGTGAAGGCATCTTCTTGTTTAGGAATCTCCGCCCATACACATGGATTTTGTCTTGTAGCGAAGGACATCTGTCAGGCTACTATTGGTTATGAGGGCATCTTTTCGTTTAGGAACCTCCGCCTTCGCACATCTCACTGGTATGTAATGATTACCCTTGACGGACAATTGTGATCCTCCGACTCCTGCACAGCTTAGCTCATCCTATTTATCGCGGTCTGCATCTACCTCACACCCCTCGACCAGATCCCGCATCTAAGCGTTACTTGTCAATCGGGCCAACCCTGAACAGCCCTGCCGATCACGATCTGTACTCTGTACCTTGTATTTCCTGGCGCTCGACCATAAGCTAAGCCTGTAGATCGGGCTGTCTTTACACAGCTCTGCCGCTTCCGACCTGTGATTTGTGACTTACACTTCCGGGCCTTCGAATCGCGGGCCTGTAGATCGAGCTGCCTATACCCAGCTCTACCGATCCCGACCCGTGAGTATTTGCTGGCCCTCGACCGTAAGCCTGTAGATCGAGCTGCCTCTACCCAGCTCTGCCAATTCTGATCTGTGATTTGTGACTTGCACTTCCAGGCCTTCGAATCGCAGGCCTGTAGATCGGGCTGCCTCTACCCAGCTCTGCCGATCCCGACCTATGCCCGATGTTCCACCTGTCATCTCCCTTTTTCTTTCAACTACTTTGCCCCCTTGATCGACAAGTCTGCCTGACCTCTGACTACCCCATATGCTTGCCTCTGACTGCCTAGTCAGCTTGACTATTGACTACCGAGTCACCTTGACTATTGACTGCCAAGTCACCTTGACTTTTGACCGCTATATGGCCTTGACCCTTCTCACCCTTTCCTCTTGGGCCCCTCCATTGCCAACCGTATCAGATATCATGGTGTGTGGTGTCACACACAGAAGATCATGTTATCAGTTATTTATAAATTATAAACAGTTGCTAGCGACTAAGATGGAAAGGAACAAACCATTGGAATAGTCGTAGTGTAATTAGGTATTAGTTTATCTTGACTAATAAATTATACTAGTACACTCTAAGTGTATTGAGTAGGACCATTTTAGGTAAGTTCTTTTTATACTGACTTAATAAAAGAATTAGACCTTAGTTATTATGGAAGTGTGTGCTCTTAATCCTAATATAATAACAAGCATATATATTTAGTATTTATTTCTTTAACTTATCAAAGGGTGAGATTTAGGTCGATAAATCAATAGGCCCGATAAGTTGAGAAATTATATTACTTATAGTGTATGTTGTTGATTATAGAAGAAAACTGTGTCCTAGTAATCTAGGTTGAGAATGTCCCCAAGAGGAGCTCAAAAGGATTGTCATGTTAAACCCTGCAGGTGGACTTAGTCTGACATGACAATAAAGTTGAGTGGTACTACTCTTGGACTAAGACATTAATTAAAGTGAGTTGTTAGTAACTCAATTAAATTAATGGACATTCGATATCTTAAACACAGGGAGACTAACACACTCATAGTAAGAAGGAACCCATAATGTAATTTGGGATTGGTGCGGTAGTTTAATAATAACTCTCTAGTAGAATGAGTTATTTTTGATGAACTTGAGTTGTGTGTTCGAGGCGAACACGGGATACTCAAGCTCGTCGGAAGGTCAAAACCAATTTCTCCTCTAGGTCCCTGTCATAACCTTATTAATGCCTTAAATCCACTCATGGAAAAGCTCATCTTGGTGTCCAAGAGAGGGTCGGCCCATGGCTTGGTGACCAAGCCATGTGGCCGACCACTTCCTCCTCAATAGGGTCGACCTCTTGCTTGGTGCCCAAGCAAGAAGGGGCCGGCCACAGTAATTCAAACTAGGAGGGGTGTTTTGAATTTTTAAAATTTTCTCTTTGTAGAAATCTACAAGTTTTAAAAGAGAAATTTTAAAATATAAAACTTTCCTTATTTGAATTAGGCCACATGGTTTAAAAGAAAGTTTAAAAATTTTAAAATTTTCCTTTTTTAACCATCCTCATGGTTTTAGAAAAAAGGAAAAGAAGTTTTAAATTTTAAATCTTTTTAATTTTGTAACCATGTTTTAAAAAGGAAATTTTAGAAGAAAAATTTTAAATTTTAAAACATGGTTTTAATTTTTAAAACTTTCCTTTTTTAACATCCACATTAGGAAATTAAAAGAGAGCTTGTAAAAATTTTATAAGAGCATTCCTTCTTTGCTTATAAAATTTTTACAAATTTATTTTTCCTTCCTATTAGGGCCGACCACCCTTGCTTGGTGCCCAGGCAAGGGGCCGACCAATCAAATAAACCAATCAATCATTGATTGGATGATTGAATCAATCAAGAGAAAGGAAAAGGAAAAATAAGAGGAAGATTTTAATTTTTGTAAAAAGTCTTTCCTTATTTGCCTTGGGCAAGTAATATAAAAGAAGGGGAGAGGAGACCTCAATTATTATCAATTCTTATTCTCTTGTTGAGTCCTCTTGTGGTCGACCCTCTCCCTCTTCTTTTCCCCTTACTCTCTTTTGTTCTCTTGTGGTGGTGGTCGGATTTTAGAGAAGGAGGAAGAAGACTTTTGGGTGGTGTTCATCTTGGAGGATCGTCGCCCACACGACGTCCAAGGCGAGGCGAGGAATACAGCAGAAGATCTCGAGATTATTAGCATACAAAGAAAAGGTATAACTAGTAATTGTTTTCCGCATCATGCTAGTTATTTTTCTTTGTAAGAATTCCAAACACAAGAGGCATTAGATTCTAGTTTTTCGAATTTGTAATTCGTGTTTGTGTTTTTTTTATTTTTCGAATTTGTGATTCGATTGTTCTTTTTGGTTAAACCTAATGTTATTTTAGGAAATTAAATATATAATTTCGTTAAAAGGTTTTGTCGAGGCAGTGGTGGATGCTCCCATACCCAAGAAGGTCATGTGCCTCACCATGTTTATCCTGGGAACCGATTTTCGAAATAGATATTTAATTGAATTTGTAACATAGGTTGATTTGGATCAATAGTGTTAAGTTCCGCTTACGATCCAAGTTTAAACCATTAAGAACAGATAAGTTAAATTTGAAATCAATAATATTAAGTTCCGTTTGCAATTCCTAATTTAACTTCTAAAGAACACAATAGGTTATTTAGGAAAGGTTCGACACTTGTACAAAATTTTTGTACAGTGGAACTGATACGATCTTCCTAGGACCAACCAACAAAAATAAGCAAATAAATACTATCTAGTTAATATATAAACAGATGTAATCATGCACTAAGATTAAGGATCTAAAGAAAACAAGCAGGAACTACCCACCTCAAATTGTAGAACTTCATAGTTGTCTTCAAGTCGACGAATCTATTTCGAGCTCCAAATCTACAAATAAAGGATAACCAAGATCTACAAATCAATAATCAAACCCTATTGATTAATTAATCAACTTATTAATTTATTTATCCATCTAATCAAAATTAATAATTAATCCACCTCTTAATTACTCCCTTACTATTTGATTAATAATTCAATTAACTTCGATATGAATTAATCTATCACTATTAATTATTGAATCATTAATTATTACATTCTCCATTAAACAATTATCTAGGTTTTTTAATTACTATCAATAAATTTGTAATTTACTTAGTCACCACTAAGTTGATTCCATTTAACTATCAAGTTAATTAAACTAGTTCAGTTAACTCTTAATTGATATGAGTCAATTATTCATTCCATTAATCACTCTTTAATCTATTATTAGATAGATTAACATTAAAGCTATTTAATCAATATACAATCAAATTCCATTTTTAATTGGTTACCTATTAATTAATCACCTAATGAATCAATAAGTAACAAATCATTAAGGTATTAACAATAATCCAAAACCCATGTTAATCTTAATTAATTGAATATCATTTAATTAATCAACCAATTTTGATTAATTAACTAACAAATAATCCAATTAAACCCATTGTTACCTCTTGTTTCTTCATTCTGTTTCTTCTCTGACAAGGCAACGACGGCCAGAGGTCACTGGCAGTAGCACGGGTGGCTAATGGTGGCTCGGTAGAGCGACTCTAGGTTTTCTGTGGTGGTCATGACCATGTTAGTATCAACGACGACAGCGGTGGGTTGTGATGTCCTAAGCGTGGCAATGGTGGTGTTTTAATTGGCGGCAACTAGCGTTGACGAGCAGTAGCTGATTGCTCAGAGAGAGGAGAGTAGCCGACTGGTGTTGGCGGTTCACAAGGACGACCAATCCTAGACGACGGTGGGGCACTCAAGGCAGCGCCCGTCGGACATGCTGCGCTATGTGGGACAACACCAACGCGACTGTGGCTTGTGCACTGCTGCTCATGGAGAAGGGGAGGAGGTAGGGCGACCACCGGTGATTGGGAGACAAACGACCAGTACGGAAACAATGGATAAGCACGAAATAGAGGCGGCGGTGGCGGCAAAAACCGCGGCTACCCGCACGATGAGCGACGACCACAGTGCGTTGTCGTGAACGAAGGGTGAGAGGTAGAAGAATTAACTTAGGTTTTGATTAAATAACCCTAACTTTTATATTCAATCAACTACTCACTTAAATTGATATTCTAAACATACCTTATATATTACTCATTTATCCCTATAAAATCCAATTTTAATTCTAAAAAATTTAGAAAAAAAATCAATAAATTCCTAAAATTCACATATCTCTTTTATACTTATTTTTTTATTAATTATTTTATCTGTATTTTCATCTATAAATTCTATTAAATCAAATTTTAATTGTTTTAATCTTTCTCTCCTAGATATTATATATATATATATTGGGTATATTACATTAAGTTAGGTCTCGTTTGTATTTGATGTCATGTGTCTAAGTATGTAGGAACTTAGGAGTACAAGAAGTCGAGTGAAAGATGCAGTGGACGAGAAGGATGGCACAAGAAAGGAGTTGATGAGCTTGGTGCATCTGAGAAACGAAAAGCTGCGGAAGAATACCCCAGTGGATGAGAAGAATGCATGTGGCGCTTCCGAGGGATGAAAAGTCGGAGCGAAAGTGTGCTCGAGGAGAAGGTCGGAGAATGAATTCAAGTGAGCCCAATTCTGGATGGATGAAATCACCCACACGAAGTTGTTGGACTTTGCCAGCAGTTGCTTGAGGAAGGCGCCTTCAAGCTCATGGAAGGTGCTTTTAAGTTCTCATGGAAGACACCTTCAAAGTGTTGGAAGGCACCTTTAGATGACCATTAGACGAAGAAAAAATTTTATCTTTAGTGATAAAAATTGTCTCGTTGAAGGTGCCTTTAAGCTTCGGATAACATTTTCTAAGAGCTATAAAAAGGCCTCTGGATATAGGAATTAGAACACAACTTGAACAATAACTACTGTAATCTTTCCTAGTCTTTTTTTTGAGCTGTCAATATTTGTAAGAGGCTACTCAGCCTTCAACAAAGAGTATTTCTAGTAGAACTTTTTAACGCCTTAGATTAATAACCACCTAGGTTATAACCAAGTAAATCCAACCTTCTTATTTTTCTTTCTTTAGTTGTTCATTTTTATGCACTTCATTTTTGTTTAAATTAATTGTGTTATCTAACTAAGTTGAAAGATTAAGAAAGGGGTTATTTTTATTTTGCAGGTAATTCGTCCCCTTTTATCGGCTGCATAGGACCAACAGATGGAAAACACAAATATTTTTCTATTGGATGTGCCAAAATGGTAGGAAAGTACCTCAGGCAAAAAATATTTTATACTCTCAACTTTCTACTAAGACAAATTACAAAGCTAAGATTAATGTTACTATTTGAAATGAAAGAGAACTTTGTGATAACT
This sequence comes from Zingiber officinale, assembly GCF_018446385.1. Classification (NCBI taxonomy): domain Eukaryota; kingdom Viridiplantae; phylum Streptophyta; class Magnoliopsida; order Zingiberales; family Zingiberaceae; genus Zingiber; species Zingiber officinale. The sequence goes on from NC_055987.1 coordinate 128,629,825, forward strand.
AGTGTATGCCTTGAATATAATCATATCTTGAGACTTGGAAAGTCACGACATTTTAGATGTAATAAAGTATTGGATTCAGCTATATAGAGAAAATTGATATTAGATGATCAAGCTGGAATAACTTTAAGCAAAAGTTTTCAATCTTTTATAGTTGAGGTTGGAGGTTATGAGAATTTGACATTTGATGAGAGAAAATATAGAAATTATATTTCAAAAGCTAGAAGGTTAAGGTTCGGGGATAGAGATGTTGAAATTTTGAGTAATTATTTTTGTCACATCCAAAGAAGGAACTCAAACTTTTTTTATGTACTTGATTTAGATGGGGAATCTCGAATAAGAAATATTTTTTGGGCAGATGCAAGATGTAGGGTGTGTATGATTACTTTTCTGATGTCATGACTTTTGATACAACATATTTGACTGATAATTATGACATGTCATTTGCACCATTTGTTGAGGTGAATCATTATGGTCAATCTATTTTGCTGGGATGTGGATAATTATCAAGCGAAGACTCAACAACTTTCATATGATTATTCAAATTTTGGTTGACATGTATGCTTAGACGTGCTCCAAAGGCTATAATCACAGACTAATGTTGCGCCATGACAATTACAATTGAAGAGATATTTCCGAATTCTCATCATTGTTTGTGTATTTAGCATATCATGAAAAAACTTCTAGCAAAATTAGGTGACCATGCTCAATACAAAATGATAAAGAAACAATTGAAGAACATTATTTATAACTCGCTTACAATTGATGAGTGTGATAAGAATTGATTGAAAATGATTGAGGAGTTTAATTTGGAGAACAATGATTGATTGAAATCTTTGCATAGAGAACGGAATAGATGGATATCTGTATACATTAAAGATAAGTTTTTGGCAGGTATGCCCACATCTCAAAGAAGTGAAAATATGAATGTATTTTTTGATGACTACATTCATTCTAAAATATTCTTGAAGCAATTTATTGAGCAATATGATAATGCTTTGAAGATGAAGATTGAGAATGAAAAATATTTGGATTTTGTTTCTTTTAATCCTATCATGCCAGTTATTCTTGGTCATCCTATTGAAAGATAATTTCATAATGCCTACACTAACAACTTATTTAAGTTGTTCCATGATGAAATAAGAGGGTTAATATTTTGCAATGCCACTTTGTTGAAGGAAGAAGGAACAACTTTAATATTTAAAGTAGTAGAAATTATGTCAGGAAAAAATGGAGAACCTATAAAAGAAGTTTCCTTTAGGATACATTATACGGAGTTAGATTGCCAATTGAAGTATGTGTGCCATCTATTTGAGTTTTGGAGAATTTTATGTAGGCATGTGATCAAAGTGTTGATAAGAATAAAGGTGATTGAGGTTCCTATAAATTATATTATAGACTGATGGTGCAAATATATTAAACGCGGGTATCAAAGTATTAGTAACATCTATGATGATTATGGTTGTGGTGGAGAAAGACATCGGTATAATATTCTCACTCCATTCATACAAGAGGGTCAACAGCTTGACACAAAAAATGATGACAGTTGTTCTATTTTAGTGGAAATCTTAAAAGACATGAAGGAATAACTGATTGCTATTGATTTTGAGCATTTAAGGACTGGACAACTGAAAGAAGTATCTACGTCCGGTGCAAAAGTGATACACTCTCCATTAAAAATAAGATCTCGAGATTGTCCACCCACAAAGAGAAAACAATCTAAGATTGAACAAACTATGAAGAAATCAGTTGCAAAGGCCCGAAAGAAGGTGAGTGATACATATAATAGATACGTAAAATAATTGTGTAGTCTTATTTTAGCTAGTTTAAAATTTGTTTCTAATCCATCTTGCAGCTATGAGGAGTCGATGAGTTGATTCTGGAAGACTCATGGAAAAGTGCAAGCAAGGACTAGTAGGTGAATGAGCATACTTTCATTTAGTTTACTTGTACAAGTTGTGCTTATTGACACATGTTCTAGTTGTCCTAATATTGATAGTCGACTCTTTCAATTTGCAACTCTCTGTGCATATTGAAATCCTACTAGAGCTGCTACGATATATGACAGGTTGAAACTGCTGCTTGCAGGGAGTTACTAGTTCTAAAGTTTTTTCTGAAGCAACTATATGACTTACATGCTAATTTAGAACTTGAATTGGTGGTTGAGCTTACATGTATCTGAAGCCTACTTCATTGCTGAAATTGCTATTAGCATTTTGAGATTGCCTGCTTAGATTTGGAGCTACTTTGATATACATGTATATTGTTGGTTTCTGTTTTCCTTTTTAACATAGTTTACCTTTTTGGCATAATTGCTATCCTTTAGCTTACTTGTAATGTGAAATTGTTATTTGTAAATGATGATCAACATGGAAAAGAAATGATGTTTTATTTGCTATTTCCTGACAATATCGACGTTTTGATGTTTTTGAAGAAGCAAAGGCTAACAGAGCTTCTTGAAAGGATGACTATGCATCCATTGATTTTTAAATTGAATTTTATAAGAAAGAGGGTTTAACACCTTATTCTCCATCCAATCTTCTAGTAATAAGTGGTGAGTAATAAATTCTCATTCTATGGATTTAATTTATAGCTTCCAATAACACTTATTTTTCCTATGATTCTTGGGGCATTTTAGATCTTCTGTTTATTTATAGGGTGCATATGTGTCCTAGATGTTGGGTGCTCTGTCACTGCCCCTTCTTCCTGTATGAAAACTTTGGTAAACTAATTTTTTTTCATCAGATAAAGAGTGAGTGAAATTACACTCCGCAAGCTTAAATTTCTCATTACAATTTCTATTCGAAATGATGTACCATGTGGGCTCATTCCAGTCTTTTTATCATTTTAATTAGAGACGGTAGCAACTTGTTTTGCAGGCATACCACAGAGACTTATTGGGACAACAGAAAACACTCATCATCATACTACAATTACAACATCAACATTATTCGACAATGTTTAATGATATAAACTAACAAATTAAGTTTGTGTCCATAATTACAAACATCTAGCCAGTTACATTACAACATCAACATTACTTAACACTAACTAACCAAATGAACTAACAATCCAATCAGGATTATAGCTAAGAGAATCAAGTTCACCATCACTAATATCCAAATGAATTTTAGTACATTGATTATTCCCAGATGATGTCTATGAGGAGCATTGCGTTCACTTTTAATTTTACAGGATGAATTAGTATTGCTCGTCACCCACTTTGTCATTCATATTGTCCACAGCTGTAATAGTATCTTCTAGGATTCTTGGTTGATCTAGAAACACACATCAATGTTCTTTATCCATAGTCCCTACATGTTACAGGTTGAAATCTCGTATTCTCAATGCTGCTATAACTTGATGATGCCATGAAATAACAATCTAATAATCAAATTTTCATTACTTAAATTAAAAAAATTACAACATTCATAGATTAAAATTTATAATATTCAAATAAGAGAAGGGAGTTATGTTCAATCTCTCTTAACTATCACATTTATTACTAGTTGAACAATCAAAATTAAGAGAACCTAATTTTAGTTAGATTCTCTTAATTCCCAGCCATTCACATGTTGGATCGAGAGTGCGCTAGAGGAGAGGGGGGGGGGTGAATAACGCTCGTGGCTTTCACGCGTTTCGGATTCGTAAAACGATCGAGAATTAAGCACAGCAAAAATAAATAAACAACCACACACAGAAGACCAAGGTATTTACTTGGTTCAGAGGCTAGGGCGACTCCTACTCCAAGGCCTACGCTCTTTGAGCATTTACTTTGGGCAACAACTATATCGTGCAAAAGTTTACACAAGTATTACAACTTAATAGTAATTAAAAACTATACCGACAACAAGAATAGTAGATTCCGAAGCTTCGGGTCGTCGAGGACTTGTAACATCACTTTTGGGCATCTCTTGGGCAGCAAACAATGGCTAGATCACTTGTGAATTGATGTCTTGAACATGCTGTTCGAGACCCCTTATAAAGGTCATTGGAGGTGCCTCAACCCTCTTCCAAGGCACCTCAATGTTGCCAAGTCAGCCGCGTGGATGAGAGCTGAAATCGTCGTCGCTGATCCTCTTGAAGGCACCTCCATGCCAGTCCATGCCGCCTCCAAGCAGCGGTCCAAGGCGCCTCTAGTTCTACTTCGCAGCCAGCTTACCCCTTGCACCCGAGGCGCCTCCATGGAGCATGGAGGCGCCTCGGATACTGTTCATCCGAGGGAAAACCTTATTCTTTTGTACCTGCAAGACATGTTAGTCCCAAAACACAAACATATCCTGCAAAACAAAGTTAGCACATATAAATACATGAAGTGTTTGACAGTCTTCAGACTGTCCGGTTCTGACTTCGAATTTCTGATCGGAAACCCTAGATCGAACTGACGCCTACTGTTCTCTCTTCCGGGGAACGCGTCCTCATCTACTCCACTCAGGAGAGCATACCTGATGCCAGTTCAGTCTTCCAGAACGACTGGACTTTTTACCTAGGGTTACCACCCCCTAGGGTTTTTCTCCACCAAGGGTTACCTCCCCCTTGAACCTAAGGTTATCCCCCTCCTTAGGATTTCTCCTCCATCTAGGGTTACCACCCCCTAGGGGGTTTCTCCTGCCTAACCGCAGTTAGGACTTTCATGCAAACTTGTTTAAGCTCGTTAGATAACAATTAACCTTAAATTTGAATCCCTTTTGTCATTATCAAAACTAAGGTTTGATCGTCGGATGCTTCCCGCACCAACAATCTCCCCCTTTTTTATTATGGCAACTGAAATTCAAAGTTAAGTAAAAAGATAATAAAGATGTTACTAGCATAAGCACAAGCATAAATTTGATAAGCACAAATAAAGCTCCCCTTAATTGAATCGTACAAAAACCCCCCCCTTAATAAAAACTCCCCTTAAATCTTAAAAATTTCAAACTGTCTTTAATTTTATTTGAATTGAATTTCTCTATACTCTCCCCCTTTGCCATATATCAAAACAATTAAGGGTGCATAAGAAAAATGATAAATTGCCTTAGTTAGTTTTGAGTGTAATTTTTATCTTATTTTTCAAAAATAGGGTGTTAAATAAACACTTAGCTTTTAAAGAGAGAATGAAAATTTTAAGAAATATAACAGCTTTTAAGTAGAGGATTAAACATACTTTGGAAAACACATAATTTTCTTGTAAAATTTTTTAGCTAAGTGAATTATTTTGACTTTAAAAAGTAACTTAGCTAATTTTAGAAGTACTTTGCCAAATTTAACAAGTTTTTGAATGACACTTAGCATAAAATTTTAGAAATCGCTTTAAACGCTAAGTTTGAAACATAAAAACTTAGTCAAGTTTGAAAAAAAAAATTAGAAAATAATACTTGAAAAATTGTTAACTTGAAAAAGTTTGTAACATTTTAACCAAGGCCATTTTTACTCTAGAAAAATATTCCTAAAGTCCAAGCATGAGTAATTGAAATTCCTTGACCACATGTCTAACCATTAGTTACTAGCTGATTACCTAGAGGGTACCAATTTTCACTTTGCTAGTCAAGTTAAGTTAGTGATCCAGTGATATTTGACTAAGTTTAGATAACTTAACTTGATTACTGTTATTTTGGTATTTATTGTCCAGACTTGCTGCGATGCACAGAAATAAGCATTCTGAAGTCTAGACTGTACCCTATGCATCTCACCCCATTCTAAGTTTTTCAAACACAAACAAGGTAAGCCTAGTGTGCTTGTGAGATGCTCTGGCTGAAAACTAGGGGAACATGATATCTAGGGGTTAATGTCTAGGCTAAGTCCAAATTTTGAAAATCTAAGAAATTGGGATTTTTGAAAATATCATTTTAAAACAATTTTAGAGAAGATATTGAAAATCATAGCAACAACTAAGTACTAAACTATTAAGCATAAAGAGTTTTTGAAAGAGTAAGTGTGACTAGTCGAATATGTAAGCAAACAAAGTACTAGTGAGATGTCTAAGTCCAATATACAATGCATGGAAAGATAGAATCAGATAGAAGGATCGTTAGCTGGGGGATCGTCAACTGGTGATGGGGGCTGCTCGGGTGCAAGCTGCCCTTGACGAAGAGAGGAAAAGCCGGAGGCTATCTCTACGCGAAGTATGCGAAATTCATCCAGGATAAGTCGTCGTGTCTGTGCGGACTGAATCTCAAGACGCGTAAGTCGGTCCTCGATCGATAAAGAGGTGGATGGCTATGTCGAGGTCGAGGGCCCTGTCGAAGTGGAGGGTTGTCCATGAATATTCTCGGCTGTAAACTCTAACCAGTCCTCTCCCTCGGTTAGAGAAAAGAAGGCAACAAACTCATCATCTGCCTCGGGCTCTATCGGAGCAACGACTGGCTGTGATCTACCTCTCCAAACTAGGATCCCCTCAGCAGTGACGTCAATGTGGGCTAATCTAAGATTACGTTGCCCTAACTCATCATAAGGTCTCAAAGGGATAACTGCCCCTGGGTGGTATCAATCCCAAGGGTCGAGAAGATAGACGTCAAAATGTGACAGTAGGGCATGTGGATCTCAAGAGACGTGACTAAACTAGATGCATGAATGATGTTATGGAACATATATAATGCTATATCAATGTCTAAGCGCTGGCATAATATATACAGGAAAAAGGAATGTGAAGGTCGCATCTTCGAGACATCCCGAGATGTAATCAGCAAAATACATGCTGTTAGGACTCTGTACATAACATAGTCCTAAATCCTAAGGGAGAGTGACCTGAACTCAGTCAGGACCTCTGGTCTCTCCTCCCCAAAGAAATACATGTAGATGGTGTCTAATGTGATGTGGGAATAGGGGTCACCAAATGGCAAATCTCTAGCCGGGTAATACAAAAAGGGACATGCAGATGATCTAATCTCTAGACTAGTGCAAATCAAAGAAGGGGTAAACTGGATATCCTGCCCACCAACTCTGGTGAAGTAGGTCAGGTCGTCAACCTTCTCGAGATTATCGAAGAACTGAGCACATATGTCATGATTTACTGCATTACTATAATAAACTAGTTTACCAAGCTGATAGTGCTCTATCATCTGGATTGTACACTGACAAAACTGAGTAAAAAATGACCTACTCAAGTACCTAGGTTTAATAGGGGTAAACTTATGTCTGGTAAACTCAATCCTATGCCGCTCTGAGGGGAACCTAGGATCGGTGGAAGGTATGCTAACGGGAGCAGGATTAATGTGTCGGCGTTTCCTATTTTGATTCAAGCAATCCATACAGCAAAGAAATGGACAAAAATAATATATATGAACAATAGATAAGTTAAGATTATACCTAGGAGGTATCATGAGGTTTTAATGGTGGTAGAAGGAAGAAATCCGAGGTTGAAGGCGCCTTGGATCGTCGTTGTTCGGCGAGAAAGTGAATTGTAGCGAACTTTCTGTTCGCTGCATATGTCGACATTGAGGGTGCCTTCAAGTTCCTTGAAGGCGCCTTCAATGTTGCTTTGAGGGTGCCTCGGACTCAATCCGAGGCGCCTTAGTGGTTTTCGGCGGAAATTTTCCCGTTGATTTTGGAGGGTGCCTTTGCCATAGCAGAGGCGCCTTAGTTCGACACCTTGATCGCTCAATTTTTTTTTAATTTTAAATAAGTTTTTTAAAAAAGATTTTTAAATAAGTTTTTTAAAAGATTTTTAAATAAGTTTTTAAAAGATTTTTAAATAAGATTTTAAATAAGTTTTTTAAATAAGTTTTTTTAAAAGATTTTTAAATAAGTTTTTTAAAAGATTTTTAAATAATTTTTTTAAAAGCTTTTTAAATAAATTTTTTAAAAGTTTTTTTAATACATTTTTTAAAAGATTTTTAAATAAGTTTTTAAAAGATTTTTAAATAAGTTTTTTAAATGTTTTTTTTAGAATAAGTTTTTTTAAAATATTTTTAAATAAGTTTTTTTTAATAATTTTTAAATAATTTTCACATGATTTTTAAATAATTTATTTGATTAAGTTAATTACTTACCTTAATAATTGATTTGACTAAATCCATCTCACCCGATTCCAAGTTATCAATCAGGTAATCTTAAGTAATTTCGTGAGATGGTTATTTTTAATTTAGGTTATTTCTAAGGATTAATTTACATTTGAGTTAAATTTAAGTTTTCCAATTAGTCAATTAAATATGTATTTCAAAGACTGGTTCCCAGGTCGTGGCGAGACACTAGGCCTTCTTGGGTATGAGATCATCCACCACTTCCTAGATAGAACTGCTCAAAGAAATAACATATTTAATTTTTTTTTTTTTTGAAATCTCTAGATTTAACTAAACAAGTGTAAATTATGCCTAGGTCCTTAATCTATCCTACTATCCTAATCTAAACATGCATATTAACAAGAAAATAACTAAACAATCATCAAACAATTCTATTTATTTATTAAGATAGTTTTTCTATTGACTCCCCTGAATCATAGCCTCGATATGGTCTATCAGGGTAATGAACTTGATCCTTAGGGACCCAATATTGATCAAGTCTAACTTGATTGACCAAGTTGGACTTAGGTATCCATGCTTGGACTATCTTACTATTAGGTCTATTAATAAGCGATAAATAAGATCGATATTTATTTTTAGCCTTATATCCTAGTCCGGATCGATTGTATACGGCATTCTGCTTTCCAAGAATCAAGTCAAGATTCTTGAAACCCAGTGTAAACCGTTCCAATGCAACCTTCAAATCCTTGACTTGACTTTTCATTAGGCTGGAATTCTCTTCCTCAAATTTTTGGACTTGAGTTGAGGTTCCAGTTTGAACAGGGTCAGGCAAGGATTCGGTATTAGTCACTTCTTTAAGTGATGTTACCTCCTTTAGAAGCCACTTGATCCGAACATTGAATTTTGTTAACTTATGTATTGAATAATTAATTAAATTATATAGACGATTTGTGCTTACAGAGGGGTTTAACCCTTCAGAAACGGATACGGATTCGTGGCTTCTCTCGGACTCTGCTTCCGATTCGTTCTCGCTTCCGGATTCGTTGACGTAGTCCTGGGTCGTCATCACGAGAAAACTCGTTTGTTCAAGTTCTTCGTCGTCGGACTCTTCTGAGGATGACTCGTCCCAGGTTGCCTTCAGAGCTTTCTTCCTTCTTGGCTTCTTTACATCTTTCTGATTTGGGCAGTTCGCCTTGATGTGCCCCTTCTGATTACATCCGTAGCATGTCACCTCGAACTTTACCTTTGGTTGGGCCTCCTTTGACTGAATTACCTTTTTAACATCCTTTTTGTTGAAGTCTTTCTTCTTTCTGTAGAGTTTCTTCACCAGGTTGACGAGTTCGGTTGTGAGTTCGTCGTCGTTGTCAGAGTCCGGTTCTTCTTCCGATTCTAGTTCGGTTCTGCGCTTTATTTTTACTGCCCTAGTTCTATTTGTACCTGCAACAAAAGCAACACATTTCTCAGCCGAACGTGAGTTAACCTGTTCATGTAATTCAAACTCTACGAATAATTCATCTAACTTAATGGAAGAGAGATCCTTGGAAACCTTGTAAGCGTCTACCATGGATGCCCACAAGGTATTCCTTGGAAAAGTGTTTAAGGCATACCTCAAGATGTCCCGGTTCTCTACTTTTTGTCCGATTGCATGTAGACCGTTGAGTAGATCTTGTATCCGGGCGTGAAACTGGCTAGCCGTCTCACCTTCCTACATTTTAATATTATACAATTTATTAAATAATGAATCCCTCTTACTTACCTTGGTGTCGGGCGTTCCTTCATGAAGCTCGATCAGCTTCTCCCAAAGTTCTTTGGCGCTTGTGAACAGGCTGACGCGGTTCAACTCCTCCTTCATCAGTCCGCATTGGAGGGTGCATGTCACTTTAGCGTTGGCTTCTACCTTTTTGATAAGGGTTGCGTCCCAGTTTTCGTACGGTAATGGCTTGCTAACGCCGTCAATTGGTATTTCCAGCCCGGTTTTGACGATCACCCAGACTTCAAAGTGAGTCTGGAGATACGCCTCCATCCGGCCCTTCCAGTACCCGAAATCATTTCCGGAAAAGAGTGGTGGGCGAGCAGTGTTGAACCCTTCTTGGAAAGCCATTTTAGATCTAGCACAAGGAAAACGAACGAAAAGAATGTCCCAGGACTTGATCCTGGATTAGCAGTGCGGTATAAAAATAAGAGTAAATTACGTTCTCGAGTGGTGTTGCACCAACTTCGAGAAAAGAGTATGATTACAAAAAAAAATAAGATCAGAAGACGACAAGAATACTGATTCCGATCGACTCCAAAAAACTGAAATCACCACGAAAAGAATGCTTGATTGGTCGTTGCATCAAATCGAAGCTACCCCTCTCTTATGCCAATTGTTGGATCAAGACCGCGCTAGAGGGGGGTGAATAGCGCTCATAGCTTTCACCCGTTTCGGATTCATAAAACGATCGAGAATTAAGCACAGCGGAAATAAATAAACAACCACACACAGAAGACCAAGGTATTTACTTGGTTCGGAGCCTAAGGCGACTCCTACTCGAATGCCCACGCGAATTTGAGCGTTTACTTTGGGCAACAACTATATTGTACAAAAGTTTACACAAATATTACAACTTAATAGTAATTAAAAACTATACCGACAACAAGAATAATAGATTTCGAAGCTCCTGGTCATCGGGGACTTGTAACATCACTTCTGGGCATCTCTTGGGCAGCAAACAATGGCTAGATCACTTGTGAATTGATGTCTTGAACATGCTGTTCGAGACCCCTTATAAAGGTCATTGGAGGTGGCTCAACCCTTTTCCAAGGCGCCTCAATGTTGCTGAGTCAGCCGCGTAGATGAGAGCTGAAATCATCGTCGTTGATCCTCTTGAAGGTGCCTCCATGCTAGCCCAAGGCGCCTCCAAGTAGCGGTCCAAGGCGCCTCAGATTCCCTCAAGGCGCCTCCAACTCCACTTCGCAGCCAGCTTACCCCTTGCACCCGAGGCGCCTCCAAGCTACATGGAGGCGCCTCGGATATTATTCATCCGAGGGAAAGCCTTATTCTTTTGTACCTGCAAGACATGTTAGGCCCAAAACACAAACATATCCTGCAAAATAAAGTTAGCACATATAAATACATGAAGTGTTTGACAGTCTCCAGACTGTCCAGTTCTGACTTCGGATTTTCGACCGAAAATCCTAGGTCAAATCGACGCCTACTGTTCCCTCTTCCAGGGAACACGCCCTCACCTACTCCACTCAGATCGGTCCTGATGCCAGTTCGGTCCTCCAGATCGACTGGACTTTTCGCCTAGGGTTACCACCCCCTGGACCTAGGGTTATCCCCCCTTAGGATTTCTCCTTCACCTAGAGTTACCACCCCTAGGACCTAGGGTTACCACCCCCTAGGATTTCTCCTCCACCTAGGGTTACCACCCCTAGGAGTTTTCTCTTACCTAACCGTAATTAGGACTTTCCTACAAACTTGTTTAAGCTCGTTAGATAACAATTAACCTTAACTTTGAATCCCTTTTGCCATTATCAAAACTAAGGTTTGATTGTCGGATGCTTCCCACACCAACATCACATTCTCTTAACTATCACAGTCAACAGCAAGAATGAACCAAATTCTCAACCATTTCCCAACCCAATAATTAAGAGTTTGAACAATCAAAAACATGCCTAGATTTTCGGATGGGAAATGGGTTGAATCCTTCGCTGCGTTTTTTCGCAAGGAGCAAGGGAGACGGACCACGCTCTTCTCTTTGTCGGCTCGCTGGGAGGAAGAAAAAAGGCTAGACTTTAGGATTGGATGATGAAGGGAAAGAAAGAAGAGGATGAAAAACATGAACTAAGCAAAAAAAAAAAACTCATTGTATTTTTCATATGGGAGCAAGGGAGGCAGGCTTCGCTCCTCTCCTAACTTCTTCACACACCTCCTTCTTCCCTCTTCCTTCCAAGGAAGAGACAGGAGAACGCAAGGACGCAAGGGAAGAAGCGCCTTGCTGGGAGGAAGAGAAAGGAGAACACGAAGAAAGAAGCGACCGAAGAAGTTAGGGCATAGAAGGGGATGCGATCAAAGCATGATGCCAGGAGACTAAGGTCGCGATGGACTTTCGTATTGAAATTCAATTTTTAAGTGTATATATATATATATATATATATACTTAAAAATTGAATTTCAATACGAAAGTTCTTCACGACTCACTCAGTCGTGTAGCAGAGGCACTGAAGTGAGGTGCGTTGTATATTAAAATTATATATAGAGTTTTAATATATTGTGCACTGCCCCATGTGTGCCTCCGCTATGCAACTGAGAGTTAGGGCGCTCAGAAGTGACTTGCGCGTCCTGATTTCGACTCACTCACAACGTCTGAATTACTTTAGAGCATTCTGACTCAATCAGTCATGCAGCGGAAGTGAGACGCGCAACATATCAAAAATTTATATATATGAGGTTGATATGGTGCCTAACTCACCATCTGCACCATTCGTCCGCAATTGAGAGGTCGATGTGCCTGGAAGTGATCCGGGCATCTTAAAATGAATGCACTCAAGGCGTCCAGATTTCTTTCAAGCTCCCGACCTCTGGCGAGGGAAGGGTAAGTAATGGGAAGATAACTTTTAATCTTGTTTAGGTAAAAGGTGAGTGAAAAGATTGAGGAGAGTGAAGGAGAACTTTTACCTCCATTACTCTTCAAATGATCTATTTTCTTACACCTTAATTTAGGGTGTAAAAAAATTACCCTCTCTTCCTCTCCCTTTTCTTCCATTTTATTAATGAAATTTCACTCATCCTATTCTATACAAATGGAGGTTAGTCATGTACGGCGAGTTAGACACCATTATTATAGCCAGCAAACTGTGTGGAAAACACTGTTTTGCTGCTTCGAGGAAACTCATGAACCCGACCGAAGCCACTCTATTTGACTTCATTTGCTACCTTCCCATCTCTTCATCAGCGAGCGATTAGCTCGAGGGAGTCTCTGCCGGCGACGGAGATGGCGGTCGATTCATCGTGGCTGGTACAAGCTTTGATCCTCCTCCTCACGTTGGCTGCCTTCTACGGCCTCCGATCCTTTCCGAAGAGACTCACCACCCGCCTCCTCCGCCCCTCTTACTCCGTCCAGGCCCGCCGCCACTTCATCGCCGGGGCCCAGCTCCTCTCCCGCGCCGGGGAAGCCCGCAGAAAAGGAGATGATAGCGCCGATGCCCTCGCCCGCTCGGCCTGCGACGAGGCCGAACGAGCCATCGCCCTCGACCCCCGCGACGCCGCCCCCTACGTCCTCAGCGCCCTCGCCCTTGACCTCCTCGGCCTCCACCTTCCCGCCCTCCGATCTCTCGACGCCGCCCTCTCCCCTCCGGCTTCCAGGTCTCTCGAACCCCGTGAGCGCGGCGACGCCCACTTCAAGCGCGCCGAGCTCCGCCTCGCCGTCGACCGCCGAAAACACCTCGATCCGGCCCTCGCCGACCTCCTCGAGGCTGTGCGGCTCAACCCCGAGAACGCCAAAGCCTTCTGCCTCCTAGGCGAGTGCTACGTGGAAAAGGGTTTGCCGGATGAGGCGAAAAGGGCTTACGAGACTGCGATCGGGATCGACGACTCACTTGTCGCTGCCGATGAGGCTCTCCGGAAAATGTCCGCCACAGAGGTTGGATCTTGATCGTCTCTGTTCCTCGATTACCAAAAACTCCATATTTTCCCTGATTTATCATTGTTGGTTTCCATCAGTACTCAGCCTTCACAACATCTTTACTCTGTTCCTCTCTATCCTTAGTAGCATAATCTGCAAACCCTAACTCTAAAAAATCAAGAAACAATGCAAGCGCCTTGTATCTTGGTATATATTTTCAGCTTCTCGATGATAAAAATTATGTGCCTTTTTTGTTTCTTGGTGAAGTTCTTTCCATTCTAATGTCTGGTTAAGTTATCAAAGTTTTGGGAATTTTAGGGCTCATGCTTCTTATCATTTGATACATTACAATTCATATATTAATTCAACTTTTCATATGAACCAACAGTAAGAAGAATCATGAGTAATTGAATTGATTTGATTCTGTTCGATATGATTCAATACAAATTTTATCTTATATCCATTCATTTAAATGGTTGAAAGAGTGAAGACCTATTTGATTTAAATGACTGAATGTGACCAAGAGTTGAATCAGTTGCCAATAGTAAATAACAGCTAATCAATGGTGATTTGCAAGTGTATATGTGCAAAAGTTTAGACTTGGATATATAACCCATTATGAATGTATGTGTTTCGTATTGTATCGATGATAATGTTGATTGTTAAGAATTTGAATGGGTTTATGTAGATGCTTATGTTTATTTTAACACACATAAGCAGTCATTATTGACTATTTATCGCTTGTAAGAAGATTAGACTATGCAGTAGACTTGCTACCGATGAATGATTCCTTTTTGCAAATGAAATGGGTCTAATTGTAGCACAACGTCCTCATAGTATGTCTCCTTGTTACGTGAAGGGAAGGGAAGTAAATCGGATTGTTACGTGAAGGGAAGTACATCATAGAATCAGTAGTGATCCCGTCTGAAAGCTGAGTCGGATGAAGACTGGCTGAGTTGTACTCGCGGTTGATGAAAAGTCGTTGCGAAGCCTAGTCGATCTGGCACCCACCGGAAGGGCTTACGCGGGCGGATGATGGGGGGTGATGACGAGGATGATGATGCGAGGACCCTGCGCACACTCAGACGAGCCCCTCTGCGTTAGAGACCAAAAATTAAGGAAAAAGTCCCTGGGTCAGGTCCTCCGACGCTCAAGTCAGGTACTTTTTCCCCCATAAGCACAGTGAAAGGACGAAAAGTAAAAGACGAGAATGAAATGACGAGTGAGCGTACCTGCGTAGAGACAAAACCTCCCTTTTTATATGGCAGTAGATGCTTCTGGAGTTTGACGGGTGTTAGGGAATGTCGGGCTTTGTCTGGCGGTGAATGACATGTGACCCCTTTCTAAATGTCTGAGAAGGGATCTGGAGGCAACGAGTCGCAGACCGTTAGCATATTCCCTGACATGTGGTAATTATTCTCTGACGGGTTATTACGATTCTCTGGCTTGCTTGTCGCGTAGTGTCTGTTCGCTCTGGTCTGTTAACCTTAGACTGGGTCTTCGTTCCTGTAAATCGTGACATGTAGGCCTAGGACTGCCTTTCCTGTCGCATTCCCTAGCATGTTTGTTGCCCCGCCCATCCAGACCTGTACGTCGCGCTCTGTGTTTGCCCTTCGGTCTATCCCGGTATATCCAAGCCTGTGCGTCGCGCCCTGTATGCCTTCTTCCACATAGCTTGACCTGTGTCTTGGCACCGCATATCCTGCGTTGCGAGTCTTGGTTCGTATATCCCGACCTATGCACTTTGTCTATGTATCTTGTTCTGTGAGTCCGTAAGTCTTGACCTGTCATTCTTGGTTTGCATATCCCGACTTGTATACTTTGTCCGTGTATCTCCTATGTCGCGAGTCCGTAAATCCTGACCTGTCATCCTTCGTTTGCATATCCCAACCTATACGCTTTATTCCTCGTATCTCCCGTGTCGCGTCGTGAGTCTGTAAACCCTGACCTGCCATCCTTGATTTGCATATCCCAACCTGTACACTTTATTCCTCGTATCTCTTGTGTCGTGAGTTCGTAAACCCTAACCTGTCATCCTTGGTTTGCATATCCCGACCTGTACGCTTTAGTCCTCGTATCTCCTGTGTCGCGAGTCCGTAAACCCTGATCTGTCATCCTTGGTTTGCATATCTCGACCTGTACGCTTTAGTCCTTGTATCTCTTGTGTCACGAGTCCATAAACTCTGACCTGTCATCCTTGGTTTGCATATCTCGACCTGTACGTTTTAGTCCTTGTATCTCCTGTGTCGCGAGTCCGTAAACCCTGACTTGCCATCCTTGGTTTGCATATCCCAACCTGTACGCTTTATTCCTCGTATCTTTTGTGTCGCGAGTCCATAAACCTTGACCTGTAGGTCTTACCTTCCGAGTTTATGCTTGACCATTACTTGACATGTAGGTTTAACTCCGGAAGGCCACTTGCGCCCGACCAGGTCCATCCTGTAACTTGGCCCTTTGCACCTCACGTAGGCCGGACTTTTGACCTCCACGTAGGTCGGATTTTTGATTGCCACGTGAGCTTGACTTTTGACTGTCTCGTAAGTTTGACTTCTGATTGCCCCGTGGGCTTGACTTCCGGCCACGTCCGCTATCCGATCCCACTATCATACGCCGTATCAAGTAGCCAATCACTAAATGGTTAGGAAGTGAGGAGATTTTTTTTAAAAAATATATATGGAAATTAATAATAGAGGAAATTAATTTCTCCTCTATTATAATAAATTCATCATCCTCGAACCATCTGGGCACCTGGACAAATCATCTGGGCACCTGGACAAATGAAATATGGTAAGAGTTTTTATTACTTCTTCTAAGGCCATTGCAATTCTTCATGGACTCTAATGGACAATGGTCGATGGTACTAGTATCGGGCAAGACTTCTGTACTTTGTTCTTTGTTTTTATCTAGTTTGTGTTAAGATTTAATATATAGTTCGATCACAAACTATACATCCTTTGCCTCCAGGGTTGCAAGTAGTTGGTACTTGAGTTGTGGTTTATTATATTATAATGCTAGGATTCAATTCTCATGAAGAAAACATCCCACTCAGCTGGTGTTCTATTATAAAAATAATATACAGATGAAAAAATTTCAAGAAAAATCTTAAGGTAGACACATAAATTTGATAGGATCCATAAAAATAAAAATAATTGATCATTAATTTATGTATCCATCTTTGAATTTTTTTTATTTTTTTTCTAAGATTTTTTTCTCTAAGTATCATAGAGTTGATGATATTGACAGTATTACATCACCTTTGCCCCATATTTGTTGGGATGGTAATTGGTAAAGCCATTGAACAAATCGAATTGTGTTTAGACCCATCGAATGGATATAACTTCAGTTAATTCGTCCGTTATTAAACTAATCGATTTTTTATCACATTAATTGACTCGTGCTTGACTTGTAGATGAGTAGTTAATTGTTATTAAATTAATTGATTTTTTAATGTGGCATTAATTGACTCGTGCTTGATTTGTAGACGAGTACTTAACTGATGCATTGAATTTTAAATTTTATAATCGAATGAATAAATCAAAATTTAAATAAAACTGAATAAATTAATTGATTTTTTAAAATTTAATTAAGATTTTATTGACCCTTAATTGCTATCACTGTAAATCTATAATTATGTCCACCCGTCTCTGAGAGTTCATCTCCCAATTATAGGAAGGAGAGTAAATCATAAATAAATATTTTTAATATATCCCTAAATTATATGAAAAAAAATAAATCATGAAATTAATTTATAACTTACGGTTAAATCATTATGGAGTGAGATAAATCTTTTCTAAAAAAAATATTTATTCGTCAAAAATTAATCTCTATCCACTATAACAAATCTATTACTTTCTATTACTTTCAAGTGCACCCCTTAATTGCTATCACTTTTGTAGCAAAGGTTCCTTCAGCTAAGAAGGGATGAATGTGTTTTAATCGTTAAAATGGGGCTACACTGGAAGTTTGCCAACGTTTCGAGGATTTTGAAAACTACAGAGGCTTAAATAAAATAGTGCAACGTTCAGATAAATTTCATCGGACCAAAATTAGAGCGACGCCATCGATGGCAGGTGGAGAGAGAGCGGGAGTAGCAGAACAAAAGCGCATCAATCGCCGATCCTCTCTCGGTCGCCATTGCTCGCCCTCCCTCTCCTTCCTTCCTTCTTTCATCCGCCCTCGGTTCCTCCGCCCTCGGTTCCTCCGCGGTCACCTTCTAGGGCTTGGGTTTCCGCCTCCCGACGCGGGGAGATGGGGCAGCAAACGCTGATCTACAGCTTCGTCGCCCGGGGCACCGTCATCCTGGCGGAGTACACCGCCTTCACCGGAAACTTCAACTCCGTCGCCTCCCAATGCCTCCAGAAGCTCCCCTCCTCCAACAACAGGTTCACCTACAACTGCGACGGCCACACCTTCAATTACCTCGTCGAGAACGGCTTAAGTGAGTCTCCCGATCCCTTTTCCAGTGTTCCGTGCTCTTGATTCTCTCGTTATCCGATTTCAAAATTTCACCCCGGCATTCTGGATCGTGTTTCTCTTTTGAATCCCTCTTTTTTCATCGATTTGCGTCTTTAAATAAAGACGATTTTGGAATATGGATCTTAATTGTCTTTTATCTAGATCTTAATCATATTGATATGAAATCAAGAAATTCTATTTCCATGATAAGCATCCACAGATCTGCTATTTATCAGGGTTGCAAAGTTTTCGTATCGATCTTAACTCTTTCAACTGCAATTTTGATAAGATGTGACTACAAATGTTGATTTTGTATAGATGTTTAAATTAGTTTAAACTGTCTTACTAGAGCTCAACGAAGCGTCAAAGTAGTTCGGGCACACACAACTCAACGAAGATAACACGAAGATGATTTCATATCGCATCTCTTAAAAAGATAAACTGACCTAGGTTTGCTATGACAATTGTTGCAGCATACTGTGTAGTTGCTGTTGAATCAGCTGGCAAGCAAATTCCCATTGCCTTCCTGGAGAGGGTCAAGGAGGATTTCAGTAAAAAATATGGAGCCAAAGCAGCAACTGCCTCAGCCAATGGCCTAAACCGCGAATACAAGTATTTATCTTCATATCCCTAAACTAATTGTCATTAGTAAGCACAGTTTAGTTTTTTAAAATTTATTTTGGGCCAAATACCAGATCAAAGCTTAAAGAACACATGCAATTCTGTATCGATCACCCAGAAGAGATAAACAAGATAGCCAAAGTGAAAGCTCAAGTTTCTGAAGTAAAAGGAGTCATGATGGAAAACATTGAGAAAGTGATTTTTTTTTTCTTCCCCCACATTGTTTGATGGTTGATAACCGATATTTGAAACCATCTTTCACAATTTTTTTGGATTTTTAGGTTCTTGAGCGTGGTGAGAAAATTGAACTTCTTGTCAATAAGACTGATGATCTTCGCTCCCAGGTATGGCATATTCTTTCTTTGTATGCGAGATTACTCATCCCATTTCACTACATACTACCACTCCACGATTCTACCTCAAATGGATATATATATGTGCTATTTTGTGATATTTCAGGCCCAAGATTTCAGGCAACAAGGCACAAAGCTGAAGAGGAAGATGTGGGTAGACAATATGAAGATTAAGCTAGCTGTTTTCGGTATCATCGCCCTCCTCATTCTCCTCATAATCCTATCAATTTGCCCTGGCTTCAGGTGCTTCTGATGTGGTTATCATCAGTTCCATATCGAATTGGTTCTCAATGTTTCGAGGCAATTTCGTTTAATTTTATATGACGTTATAAAAACGGTGAAACCGTGATCTTGGCGGCCCCCAGGACGACCCTTATCATTCTATTATTTGTAATGTTTTGTGTATATATTTGACTCTTCACATATGTAATTTTTTGGTTGAGACATTTGTATCTTCAAGAGCTGAAACTTAGTTCAGTTTGTTTGGCATAAAATATTTTTCTAAATGATCCAATTTAATGTTGATTGAAATTATTTTAATTTATTAAATTTGCTCTAAATATATGAGGTGGCAAGAGTGGAGAATCAATATAAAAGGACAGATAAAAATGGTGTTTCTGTTTTATAGGATCGTTAAAGGGATGCACCATTTGAATTTTTTATCATAAGAATATGTTCCTGTCATAAAGTTGAGTCGATTGACGTTGAGGATGTGGTACTTCTGTTGATTAGTTGAAGACTCTGCATGCGTAGATCTCCCATCGACGTGAACCTGCAAGTGCAACGTCGAGCCGGGGAGGGGTTCTTGGCGATGACCCTCCGACGCTCAAGTAAGATCTCCGATGGAAAGTAGTAGGGCAAAGAGGAAACGAGAACTGTAGCTACAGTGAAGAAGTGAGCGTACCTCCGTTGAAGTCTGGGGGTCCTTATATAGGGCTCCCCAGAGGTGCGTGCACGCTCCTCAAAGCATACCTGGAATGGACGTGTCAGAAAAGCATGTCTGACGTCATGCCTCAACGGCGCGAGTATATCCCTGACGTGACAGTGGAAGTTTCCACCGTACGATTCTATATCTGACTATGCTGTCGACCATGCCTCTTGTCGGTGGCACTGGTCCCTAAGAAGATACCGTCCGCTGCTTCCTTTGTCCCTTATTGGACCGAGCGGAGAAACCGCTCGGCTAGCGCCTTCCGGGCGACACCAAGGCCGGGCCGATCTGGATGTCCGCTCGGGCGGTGATTTGATGTCCGACTCCACCCTGTCGAGTGAGGGGGCCCTAATTGTCGGGTCGATGCCATGTCCCTTGTTAGCCGAGCGGGATGGCCGCTCGACCTTCGTCTCTTCCCGCTTTGCCTTATGAGCGTCGGAAGCTCGACGTCAAGCCGAGCTGTCGAGGTGTCGGGTCGGTTACTCTTCCTGCTGATCGGGAAGGTAGCTTGCCCGATCGGACACATACCCTGGATGTTGACCACTTTGACTTCCTACCGGACGGGCCCCATCTTACCACCGGATCACGTGCCTCCCCCTCAAGTCTAGTCAAAGGATGCTGCAAGTCCGACAAACTGGACAAGTAGCCTGGTGAACAGTTGGTCGGTCGGCTAATAGATGAGTTGGATCCTGCTCGGTCTCTGTAGGACAGATCTTTCTCTCCCGGTTGGTGCCTCGTGCCTTTGTACTTGGATATTTTTCCTCACCGCTTTTGAAGGGGTGCGGGTCGGACAGTCAATGCTGACGCCGTCCGAATCTCCTCGTGATACACGCAAATCACCTCCATTAAGACCGAACACGCGCCCATTAAATGCTACCCTATAGGGGGTGCCACGTGTCGCCGGCGCAGCCACCGTATGTCCGAGGTGACAGCTGCTGATGTGACGTTTGACGGTTCGAATTCAACGGTCGGATGGGCACTCCGATTCCTGTGCCCTAGATCGGATGACTCCGGTCAGCCGCGTCCATCTTTATAAGGATTCAGTGTCACCATTTCCTCTGCGCTTTCTCCGCGTTCCCCAACAGCTTTCCTCCGGCGATTCTTCCGCGTTCAGTGCTCCGGTGATCTCCTCTCCTTGTAAGCTCTCTCTCGCCATCTCCATTGTTGCTTTCCTGTCACTCCTTTTTAGTCATCGGATTTTTCAGTCGTGTTTTCCAGCCACCTTTCCTTTCGTATCTTCGACTTTTTTTCCGATCATGGCTAGTTCCTCCCAGTCGGTCGACCCTGCCCCTGGTCTATGGTATACCACCATGCAGACCCGGTTTGATGCGGGCGACGTGGTGAGCCTTATCAACGCCTTCGATATTCCCTCTGATCACGAGATTATCCTGGCCGGACCGTCCGACCGGCCACACAACCCACCGATCGGCACTATCTGTTTCTTCTAAGACGAGTTCGTGGCCGGTCTCCGGTTTCCCATCCATCTGTTCATAACTAAAGTTTGTAATTTCTTTCGAATCCCGCTCGCCCAGCTCGCCCCCAACTCCTTCCGCCTGCTGTGCGGAGTGGTGGTGTTGTTGCACAACATCCCACTGACCCCTCGGGTCTTCCACTACTTCTACTACCCCAAACAGTCTGAGCTGGACACCTACCTGTTTCAATCTCACATTGGTCTGGTCTTCTTCGACAAGATGCCCTCCTCCAACAAACACTAGAAGGAGTACTTCTTCAATTTGAGACTCCCCGAGTGGCCCCACTTCCGAACTCAATGGTAGACTGCCCTGCCAACCCCGCCCGAGCTGAAGAGGTATAAGACTCAACCGAATTACCTCCACGCTGCTAATATGTTGGTCGGGCTGAAGTTCAACATTCACAAGTTGTTACCAGAGGGCGTGATGTACATGTTCAGGCTAAGTCCGAACCGAGTGAAGCTCACGAGCAACGTAGGTATGAAATTTCATTAATTTTCTTCTTTTGAGTCTAACTGATTCTGTTCTTCTTTTGCAGCCGACATCATGATGCGTGCCCGGGCAGTTGGTATAATGAAGGCTAAGCAGGCCGAGATCGAAGCAGCTACTACCAAGGAGATGGAGCGGCTCGGCATAACCCCGGTCGGCTCACAAGAGGGCACAGTTGGGGAAAATGTGACTGCGTTCGACAGGACCGCCAAACAGACGCCCAGTGCGGGAGGGGCAACTGACCCAGGAGCGGTCCGAGAGGCGCAGCCCGTCATCCCTGCTGAGGGTTCGGGGTCCTCGGGCGACGAAGTACCGCTCTCCTGCAAGAGGCGCTGAACGGAGGCGCCTTCCCAATCCGCCACTTCATCCGTCCAAGCCTTTGTAGGGGGATGCGTCCCGTCCCCCGCTCCTGCAACAGTGGAGGCTACTTCCTCCGATCGAACTCCGCCCGTGATTGAGCTACAAGAGTCGCTCCCCGTTCAGCCAATCACCTCCCTTCCTCCGGCTAGGCGGAGGATAACACGATCAGCCATTCTTCCAGTCCCCTTTGCTCAAGCCTCCGGCCCGTCTGCTTCCGCTAAATCGGCGTCGGGCGCGAAACAATCCATCACTGCTATCCCTTCGCCTGCCGACCAAGGATCTTCTTGTTAGAGTGTATACTAAAATCCTAGCTTTTGTAAATATTTATTTTTGAAATAAAAGAATCACATTGGTCAAATATCTACATTTTATTTGTTAAGTGTAGTTGTTCAATTAATTTATATTGTAGATAACATGGTGTGTGGTGTCACACAGAAGATCATGTTATCAG
This sequence comes from Zingiber officinale, assembly GCF_018446385.1. Lineage (NCBI taxonomy): Eukaryota > Viridiplantae > Streptophyta > Magnoliopsida > Zingiberales > Zingiberaceae > Zingiber > Zingiber officinale. Next base: position 128,652,494 of record NC_055987.1, read on the forward strand.
TTCTTTATAAATTATAAACAATTGCTCACAACTAAGATGGAAAGGAACAAACCATTGGAATAGTCGTAGTGTAATTAGGTATTAGTTTATCTTGACTAATAAATTACACTAGTACGCTCTGTGTGTATTGAGTAGGACCATTTTAGGTAAGTTCTTTTTATATTGACTTAATAAAAGAACTAGACCTTAGTTATTATGGAAGTGTGTGCTCTTAATCCTAATATAATAACAAGCATATATATTTAGTATTTATTTCTTTAACTTATCAAAGGGTGAGATTTAGCTTGATAAATCAATATGCCCGATAAGTTGGGAAATGATATTACTTATAATGTGTGTTGTTGATTATAGAATGAAACTGTGTCCTAGTTATCTAGGTAAAGAATGTCCCCAAGAGGAGCTCATAAGGATTGTCATGTTAAACCCTGCAAGTGGACTTAGTCCGACATGATAATGAGGTTTAGTGGTACTACTCTTGGAGCTAGATATTAATTAAGTGAGTTGTCAGTAACTTACTTAATTAGTGGACATTCGTTATTTTAAACACATGGGGACTAACACACTCATATATGAAGGATCCCATAATGTAATTTGAGATTGGTGCGGTAGTGCAATAATAACTCTCTAGTGGAATGGGTTATTATTGATGAACTTGAGTTGTGTGTTCGGGGCGAACATGGGATACTCAAGCTCATCGGAAGGCCAAAATCAATTTCTCCTCTAGGTCCCTATCGTAGCCTCATTAAAGCCTCAAGTCCATCCAAATAAAAGCCCTTCTTGGTATCCAAGAAGGAGGCTAGCCCAAGGCTTGGTGACCAAGCAAGGGCCGACCACCATCTCCTCTTAAGGGGTCGACCCTTTGCTTGGTGCCCAAGCAATGAAGGGTCGGCCATAATTTGTCAAATAAGGAGGGGTGTTTTGAATTTGTAAAAATCTTCTCTTTGTAGAAAACTATAAGTTTTAAAAGAGAAATTTTAAAATATAAAACTTTCCTTATTTGAATTAGGTCACATGGTTTAATATAGAGTTTTAAAAGTTTTAAAACTTTCCCTTTTTTAACCATCCTCATGGTTTTAGAAAAAAGGAAGAGAAGTTTTAAAATTAAAATTTTCTATTTTTGTAACCATGTTAAAAAAGAAAATTTTTAGAAGAGAAGTTTTAAATTTTAAAACATATTTTTAATTTTTAAAACTTTCCTTTTTTAACATCCACTTTAGGTAAGAGAGTTTGTAAAATTTTATAAGAGGATTTCTTATTTTATAAAATTTTATAAAAAATTTTCTTCCCTTGATGATGTGGCCGGCCACCCTTGCTTGGTGCCCAAGCAAGGGGCCGGCCAAATTAAATCTCCAATCAATCCATGATTGGTGATTGATTCAATCAAGAGGAAATAAAAGGAAAAATAAAAGGGAAAAAGGAAAAACAAGAGGAAGATTTTAATTTTTGTAAAATGTATTTCCTTATTTGCCTTGGGCAAATATTATAAAAGAAGGGGAGGAGAGACCTCATTAGAAATCAATTCTTATTCTCTTGTTGAGTCCTCTTGTGGCCGGCCCTCTCCCCTCTTCCTTTCCCTTTGCTCTCTTGTTCCCTTAAGGTGGTGGTGGCCGAAACATAGAGAAGGAGAAGAAAGCTTTTGGTTGGTGTTCATCTTAGAGGATCATCGCCCACACGACGTCCAAGGCGAGGCGAGGAATACGGCAGAAGATCTCGAGGTCATTAGCATACAAAGAGAAGGTATAACTAGTAAGTTTCTTCCTCATCATGCTAGTTATTTTTCTTTGTATGAATTCCAAACATAAGAGGCATTAGATTCTAGTTTTTCGGATTTGTTTCGAAGTTGTGTTTTTTTTGTTTTTTGAAGTTGTGATTCGATTGTTCTTTTTGGTTAAACCTAGAGTTATATAAGGAAATTAAATATTAGCTTTCCTTAAAAGGCTTTGTCTAGGAAGTGGTGGTTACTCTCATATCCAAGAAGGCCTAGTGCCTCGCCATGTTTAACCTGGAAACCAATTTTGGAAATTAATATTTAATTGAATTTATAACAAAGGTAGATTTGGATCAATAGTGTTAAGTTCTGCTTGCGATCCAAGTCTAAACCATTAAGAACGGATAAGTCAAATTTAGAATCAATAATGTTAAGTTCTGTTTGCGATTCCTAATTTAATTTCTAAAGAACACAATAGGTTATTTAAGAAAGGTTCGACACTTGTACAAAATTTTTGTACAGTGGAACCGGTACGATCTTCCTAGGACTAACCAACAATTGGTATCAGAGCTAGGGTTTGCCTCTGTGTGTTTTGGTTTTCAAATTAATTATACACATGTCATACATAATTTAGGCAGGATAATAGTAGAATATGCTAAATTTGTGGTTATAGGCTCCAACTATTAGGGCATATAGATTTGTGTGTGATTGGACCCTTGGACAAGTCAAGGGCATTATTTTGTGTGTGCATGATTGTATGTATTAAATACAGTAGGAGTTGTATTAGTTTTAGAATTTTACTTTTTTGTTCGATCTAGAATATATGTACATTCCTTTATAGAATATAGGATCGATATATGTAAAATTCTATTTTTGTCGTGAATCGTATCTTTGCGAGGAGTGGTGCTATTGGAGGACCAGAGGCGCAGCGGAATAAGAACCAAAATAGATGCGACAACTCGATCCGATGGCGGTGGCTAAAGATGGTAGCAGCTAGGGTTGGAGCATAATGAAGACAGTGATGGAAAATGTCATAATAATTGGAAAATTAATTTCCAAATTTATTGCTTTTATTTACTGTGATGTATATGTGCATGTGATGTATGCTAGCATAGGTTAAAATTCCTCACCTTAAATAACTAAGTGGGAGAGGGATTTTTAAATAAATTCCACGGTCTCCATTACTGGTTTGTAAGTGATGCAACAAGCTCGCGTGTTGGCTCTGAGTGTCTCCCTCCACAACGGATGGGTTTGTTGCGGATCACTAGATCAAACTTCCTTTATGGATGGTTATAGGAAATTATTTAGGAGTGTGTGATCTTCTCTAACTGAAGGGGCACAATCCTATTTAATGGACTAAGTATCATGTAATGGTATACACTTAGACGCATTCAATAGTATCCTTCCCAACGGAGCCACTGCTATTGATTTGCGTGACCAAAGTAAAATCATCTATTAATTTTATTTGTCATAAAGTTAGGATGACAATATAATAAAATTAATGGGTTACACCCTCCTCTTACAAATGTTGAATTTATATACGTTCACACTAACGTGCATGCAATATTCACGGTGTTTTGAGGTGTTGGTAAATTTAAATAGTATTGTTTGAGGAATCAATATTATTTTAAATTTAGAGTCCTGACCAAAGTTTATTTTGTGATTCTTAGGATATCTTTCAACCCATTGGCTATTATACTGAAAGAGAAACTTACTGGTCCCAACTAGATAGATTGGAAAAGAAACCTGGATATTGTCTTAACTGCTGAAAGTTATAAGTTTGTACAGTCAGAGGTATGCCCAGATACACCTAATAATGATTTTACCCCAGAGGAGATTGAGTATCATAAGAAATGGGTAAAAGCAGATGAGATGGTGCGGTGTTACATTTTGGCTTCAATATCAAATATATTGCAATATCAGCATCAAGATTTACCAACTGCTTATGATATAATAAACAATCTCAAATAACTCTTTGGGCACCAGAGTCGGACTGCTAGGCAAGAGGCAATGAGAAAGTTAATGACAACCACCATGTCGGAGGGGACACCCGTAAGAGATCATATCATCAAAATGATGGCTTATCTGAACGAAATACAAGTCCTTGGAGGAGAAATCGATGGGGAAACCCATGTCGATATAATTCTCCAAATGCTACCCAAAAGTTTTAAGTAGTTCCGCCTGAACTATAACATGAATAAAAGGGAGTATACATTGGCGGAACTTCTGACAAAACTACATGCAGTAGAAGGAATATTTCGTCACAGTTCTCAGATTCACTATGCTGAAAATGGTTCTACTTCTAAGTCGAAAGTCAAGAAGAAGAAGAAACAGGTCTTTTCAGCAAAGAAGGTGAATAAACCTCAGGGTATAGGACAGAAAGCTGGAATGAAGAAGTCGAAGGGCAAGTGCTTCATCTGCAAGCAGTCAAGACATTGGAAGGCGGACTGTCCTCGTAGGAATCAGAACAATAAAGGTATATCTCATACTCTAGTAGTTAAAATATGTTTAGCGGTGTTATCTTCTAGTACCTGGTGTGTAGATACAGGAGCCACTGATCATGTCTGTAATTCTTTGCAGGGGTTCCAAGAAACCCGACGACTATTTGAAGGAGAGATAACTGTCTACATGGGCAATGCTACTAAGGTGTCGGTTGTTGTAATGGGGGACGTCTACTTATGTTTTGATAGGAATAGAAGTTTGGTTTTAAGAAATTGTCTTTATGTACCCAGTTTTAGAAAGAATTTAATTTCAGTTTCTAAACTGTATTTGGATGGATATTCGGTTTCTTTTAGTAACAATGTGGTTATAAAAAGAAATAAGGTTATTATCTGTTCTGGTGCATTGATTGATAATTTATATACTTTAAATCAAATTTCTCTCACAATGCAAATTATGGAAATTAATAATACATCTTCTAACTCTAATAAGATAAAAGAACCTTCGGAAATGAACCAAACATATCTTTGACATCTAAGGCTTGGTCATATTAACTTAAGTAGGATTCAAAGATTTATAGCAGATGGACTCTTGGGTTCATTAGAGTTGGAAAACTTTCAAACCTATGAATCTTGCTTGGAAGGTAAAATAACCAAGAGACATTTTAAGGTTAAGGGGTATAGAGCCAAAGATGTGATAGAACTGGTTCATTCTGATTTGTGTGATCCTATGTCTATCCAGGCAAGAGGTGGTTATGAATATTTCGTCTCCTTTATAGACGATTATTCAAGATACGGATATATTTACTTGATGCGCCGCAAGTCTGAATGTTTTGATAAGTTCAAAGAATATAGGGTTGATGTGGAGAAACGTCTTGGTAAAAGTATCAAGACACTACGGTCTGACCGTGGTGGCGAATACCTCTTTGGAGAGTTTAGGAATTACTTATCAGAAGTCGGGATCCAATCCCAATTGTCTGCATTTAGTACACCCCAACAGAATGGTGTGACAGAACGAAGGAATATGACTCTTATGGAAATGGCTAGATCGATGATGAGTTATTCAGAATTACCAAATTCATTTTGGGGATATGCTTTAGAAACAACAGTGTACATTCTGAATATGATACCTTCTAAAATAGTTCCTTCTATTCCCATGGAATTATGGAATGGGCGTAAGCCTAGTCTAAATCATATCCGGATATGGGGTAGTCCAGCACATGTACTGAAGGGAGATACTGAAGTTGGAATCACGTACAGAAGTTTATCTATTTATGGGATATCCTAAGGGAACGAAAGATGGTTTATTTTATGATCCTAAAAATCAGAAGATCATTGTTAACACCAATGCTCGATTTTTAGAAGATAATTATGTAATGAACCATAAGCCCATGAGTAAAATTATTCTAGAAGAAATAAGAGAGGACGCGTCTATTTCAGTACCAACAGTACAAGATGAAGTACCACAAGAGACTACAACACGTGTCACACATGATACACAACCACAGACAGTGTCTCGTTATAGTGGGAGGGTTATGAGGAAACCTGAGAGATTCATGTTTTTGGGAGAGTCTTCGGACTTGATCCCGGATAAACATGAACCTGATCCCCGGACATATGACGAAGCACTCCAAGATATAGATGTAGTATCTTGTCAAAATGTAATGAATTCTGAAAAATATTCTATGTATTCTAATAAGGTCTGGGAGCTTGTAGAACCACCAAATGGTATAAAAGTTGTTAGATGCAAATGGATCTACAAAAGGAAAAGAGGGACAAACGGGAATGTAGAAACCTTCAAGGCAAGGCTTGTTGTGAAAGGGTATACTCAGAAAGAGAGAATCAATTATGAGGAGACTTTTTCGTCGGTAGCTATGCTAAAGTCTATCCGGATACTCTTATCCATTGCCGCTCATATGGATTATGAGATTTGGCAAATGGATGTCAAGACAGCTTTCCTTAATGAAAGTCTTGAAGAAAACATCCATATGAAGCAACCAGAGGGGTTCATTGAAAAGGGCAAAGAGCATCTAGTGTGCAAGCTGAATCAGTCTATTTATGAACTGAAGCAAGCTTCAAGATCTTGGAACATCTGGTTTAACGAAGTGATCCAGTCATATGGATTTATTCAATGTCTGGATGAGTCTTGTGTATACAAGAAGTGTAACGGAAACGTGGTGGTATTTCTTGTACTATACGTAGATGTATTTTGTTAATTGGCAACAATGTCAAAGTGTTATCGGACGTAAGGATATGGTTATCCAAACAATTTGATATGAAGGAGTTAGGAGAATGTGCACACATCCTTGGGATCAAAGTCATAAGGGATCGCAAGAAAAGGATGTTATGCCTATCTTAAGCTTCATATATAGATACAATCCTTGCTCGTTTTAGCATGCAGAACTCCAAGAAAGGTTTCTTACCTTTTAGGCATGGAGTAGCTTTATCTAAAGAGATGTCTCCGAAGATATCAAAGCAGATAAAGGACATGAAGGCAGTTCCTTATGCTTCGGCTGTGGGAAGCCTAATGTATACAATGCTCTGTACGAGACCTGATATCTGTAGGACCGTTGGACTGGCTAGAAGGGGGGGAGTTGAATATCCCTAAATAAATAAACAAAAAAAATCCTTCCCGACTTTTCAAACTAACACTTGTAAAATAATCAAAGCAGTAAGTTAAAAGCATAAAAGAAAGAGGCACAATTGTTTACTTGGTTACAACTGGGGAGGTTGTTAATCCAAGGAAAGGATGAACCTCACTATCAATCTCCTTCAGGCGGAGAAGCCTCTTACAGCGTTGAAGCACAAAAAGAAAGAAGCTAATCTAAACAGTGGAAAGCACACAAGCGTTGTTACAATTTCTGAACTGATTCTAAGCTTTTGGACCAAGGCTATATTTATAGCCTTAGTTGGGGCGCCTGAAAGGGTTCTGGGCGCCCTGGGAGGATAAATTTTATCCCCCAATGTTGAGATCGAGATTTGACTCGATTTGGTCAAAATTCAATCTCCGGGCGCCCGGAAGGTTTCCGGGCGCCCTGGGCTGGTCCGAGCGCCCCGGGTTGGTCCGGGCGTCCCGAACTGCTCCGGGCGCCCCGGGCTGGTCCGGGTACCCCGGACCCTAAGTCAACTCTAGTTGACTTTTTTCACCTCGGTCCGAGTCTTCAACTCCGGTTTCGCTCGTTTGGGTGTGTTGGTTGCTACTCGGAAAACCTAGAGGTTCCACTGTACAAAAATTTTGTACAAAAGTCTGAACCTTTTCCTAGCTACCATGTGTTCTTTTAAATTAAATTTTGGATCGCCTGCGGAACTTAACACGTTTGATCCAAAACTTAATCTATTCGTTCTTTTAGGTTTTGACTTGGGTCTCCTGCGGAACTTAACACGTTCGACCCAAATCACCTTAAGTTATTAATTCCATTAAATATTAATTTCCATAATTGGTTCCCAGTACTGACGTGGTGAGGCACACGACCTTCTTGGATATGGGAGCAACCACCACCGACTAGACAAAACCTTTTATGGAAAGCTAATATTTAATTTCCTAAAATAACTTTAGGTTAACCGAAAAGAACAATCAAATCACAAGGATAAATAAAACAAAAGAACACAACATCGAAAAATATATTCGAAATACTAGAATCGTAAGCCTCTTGTATTTGGTATTATTTTCATAAATAACTAGTATGATGCGGAAAGGAAAAATTACTAGTTATACCTTCTAGAAAGACCTCTTGATCTTCTACCGTATTCCTCTTCTAACCTCAGACGTTATGTGGGCAACGATCTTCCGAGATGAGAAAACACCAACCACCTTCTTCTCCTCCTAGCTAGGTTCGGCCACAATAAGGAAGCTTTACCAAGGATGAAGAACAAAACACCAACCAAGCTCCAAGAGATGCAAGCTTTCTCTCCTTCTTCTTCTTCTTCTCCAAGTAGTATCCAGCCACCACAAGAGCTCCAAGGGAGATGAAGGATTCGGCCACCACAAGAGGAAGAGAGGGAGAGGATGATGGCCGGCCACAACACCAAGGAAAAGAGGGAGAGAACAATAGAAGTTATATACCATGAAGACATCCCTACCCCTTCTTTTATATTCCTTGGCTTTGGCAAATAGGGAAATTTATTTATAATAAAATTTCCTTAACTTTCTTTGACAATAATTAATTAAGAAAAATTTAATAAAATTTCTTAATCAACTTATCATGGTGGGTCACCTCAAATAGAAAAATTAGGAGAGTTTCAATCAACAATTAAAACTTCCTTATTTGTCTTTGGAAATTTTAAAAAATAAAATTTCCCTTTATAATCCCTTCATGGTTGATAAAAAGAAATTTCTATAATTTTAATTTTTCAACATGTGAATAATTTTTAAAGAGAAAAAATAAAATATCTTTCCAATCTACAAATAAGGAAAGAGATCTAATCTCTTTCTTTAATCTTTTGTAGATCCATTTAAGAGAGATATTTTAATTTTAATTCTCTTTAATAAATTATATCTTCCACATAATAAAAATTAAAATTAAAAATCCTTTTTAATTTAATTATGGCCGGCCCTCTCTAGCTTGGGTTCAAGCTAGGGCCGGCCACCCTAAACCATGCTTAGGCCGGCCCTAGCTTGATTCCAAGCTAGCTTGGTCGGCCCCCTTTAGGTGGATATAGTACTCTATAAATAAGAGGCTACGATAGGGACCGAGAGGAGGAATTGGTTTTGGTCTCCCGATAAAATTAAGCATCCCGTGTTCGCCCCGAACACATAACTTAATTTTATCAATAATAATTCATTCCACTAGAGAACTATTATTGAACTACCGCACCAATCCCAAATTACATTTTTGGGCTCCTTCTTATTATGAGTGTGTTAGTCTCCCTGTGTTTAAGATATCGAATGTCCACTAATTAAGTGAGTTACTGACAACTCATTTAATTAATATTTTAGTCCAAGAGTAGTACCACTCAACCTTTATCGTCATGTCGGACTAAGTCCACCTTCAGGGTTTAACATGACAATCCTTATGAGCTCCTCTTGGGGACATTATCAACCTAGTATCTCTAGGACACAGTTTCCTTCTATAATCAACAACACACACTATAAGTGATATCATTTCCCAACTTATCGGGCTTATTGATTCATCGAACTAAATCTCACCCATTGATAAATTAAAGAAATAAATATCAAATATATGTGCTTGTTATTATATTAGGATTAAGAGCACACACTTCCATAATAACTGAGGTATTTGTGTTGGAAGATCTTGCGGCCGGCTTGAAGGGGGGTTGGATAGACGGCGCCCCCAAATCGTTAGCTTCCTACGATGTTAGCGCAGCAGAATACAAACAAACACAAATAGAAAGCTAAACACTAAATACAAGAATGGAAATGAAATGCAAACCGCTAACACGTTCGATGTAACGTGGTTCGGAGATAACTTGCTCCTACTCCACGGCTGTCCGTAAGGTGGACGATCCCTCAATCCGTCGGTGGATTAGTCCCCGGAAACTCCGGCTAGCTCAACCTCCTTGTGGGTGGAGAAACCTCACCACAACACTCACCAACAACACTTGGACACAAGGGAACCTTGAGCACTTTGGTGACTATTAATTAGGCTTTAACCAAGTCTAATTTCGTCGCCTTGGCCGGCCATACCAAGCTCCTTCTTATAGAGCTTGGAACAAATCAGAACCTGATTTGCCCGTTACCAGTCGACTGGTCCTTGCACCAGTCGACTGATGCCAGCCCAACGGCTATCTCAACGGCTCTCTGCTACAGTGCATCAGTCGACTGGTCCATACACCAGTCGACTGCTACAGTACGCTACAGTAACTGCTACAGTGCGCTACAGTGCGCTACGGTAACTGCTACTGTTCCGCTACAGTAAAACCTAAAACTAGGATTTTACTCCGAGTACAATCTCTCATGCACTCGTACCCTCACGACTCATTTGACTCTTCTTTGCAGCCTTGACCTCTTGCCTTCAAGCCTACTTCCTTTGGCTCTCGTCCCTCAGATGCATCCAAGCCCGCGGCTCGTCCCCAATGCCATCCTTCGCGTATGCCTCGAAGTCGCTTCCCTCGGCCCTTGTCCTCGCTGCCTTGTCCACGGTCCCTCGGATGCTCCATCCTTCACTGGACCCGAAGCCGTCAACCTGAGTCACATGTGTCACCTGTAGTCCTGCACAACTCAAGTACACATATCAAATAACAAGGGTAAACATAACTTAAACCCTTTTCCCAAACACCAAAACACATGGTCCCGCGGACCATTGGGATTGCTCCAACAATCTCCCCCTTTTTGGTGTTTGGCAATACGTTTAAGTTAGGGAAAACATATAGCAAATAAACATGCTAAAAACAATGGACTTACGATGCCAAGGCTACACACTTGGACTTACTCCGCCGGATGGACTTACATTGCCAAGGCTACACACTTGGCAACCGCCGTAACAATGCACCAAGCATTGGAACCTATCACAAAGCTCCCCCTACACCTAAGCTCCCCATTGAGCTAGGATTTTCCCACAGGGCTTTTTAAGAACCTATCCCAAGGCTCCCCCTACTCAAAGGCACTTTCAGGTTTTCCCAACTAAACCTTACTTCTCCCCCTTTGCCTAACATCCAAAAAGTTCTCCAACAATATCCCAATTGTTGAAAACTTGTCATCTAAATTGACCCTAAACTCATGTATTAATCCCCCTTGGATCCCATACATCTAAGCGAGTTGACATGGTCACAAACCAATGCTGAAAACAGTTTCAGACTGGTATCAGTCGACTGCCCTAAGTGCCAGTCGACTGCCCCCTTCGACAGAACCTTACAGAAACATTCTGTAGTCGAAATCTACTGTTACCAGTCGACTGCCCTCGTCAAAATGAGCTTACAGAACCATTCTGTGCTCAAAAACATTGTTACCAGTCGACTGGTATCTGTACCAGTCGACTGGTACCCTATTTCTGAAAAAATCAGTCTTTTCAGGTCACCTTCAGAAATGTACCAGAAATTCCCTAGACCTCCAAAAATTCCCAAATTTTGTGGAGAGGTCTATTGTACCCTTGTCTACTTGGGAAAAATATATTACAAAATATATCTATCACCAATCCCAAGATGGACACAAAATCCAAAACTAGCTAAATGGTTCAATTGAACCTTGACCTAAAGTCCTAGTTTTGGCTTCCTCTTGATGTATTTGCCCATACCAACCCACAATGCATCCCTAGCATTGGTTTATATGGCATATATACATCCAAAACCAATTATCATGCAATATGACCCTTAATGTCATATTTGTTGGTGCAACCTTAGGTCAAGGTTGACCTGGTTGACCCGACTCGAGGTGACTTGACTCGAGTTGTATTTTGATGTTTGACTTGGGAAGATTGTCGGTGCAACCTTAGGTCAAGGTTGACCTAGTTGAGTTGCATGTCGATGTTTGACGAGAAGAGAGTTGTATTCTTGATGTTTGACAAGAATAGGTGTTTGGGAGATTGTAGGTGCAACCTTAGGTCAAGGTTGACCTGGTTGACCTGATTCGCGAAAAGTCCAAGTATGGAGACTTGGCACTGGAAAAGTCCAAGTACGGAGACTTGGCACGGGGAAAAGTCCAAGCAGGCACGGGAAAAGTCAAGTATGGAGACTTGGCACGGGAAAGTCCTAACTGGAATGTTGGTGTGAAAAGTCCGGTGAGTGAAGCAGCAGAGGGAAAGTCCTAGGGATGTGTAGGCGGTTGGAAAGTCCGGTGAGTGAAGCCAGCGGTGAGAAAGTCCTAACTGGGATGTTAGGCGGTGTGGAAAGTCTGGTGAGTGAAGCGAGCGTGGGAAAGTCCTAAGTGGATAGGCGGTTGGAAAGTCCCGGTGAGTGAAGCCGGCGGTGAGAAAGTCCTGATGATGTGAGCGGTGTGAAAACCCTAGTGAGTGAAGCTAGGTGAAAGTCCGGTGAGTGAAGCCGGGCAAGGGAAAATCCGGATGGATCAAGGATGATCGGACATCGGTGTTGAGAAGGTCAAGTAGGTCAAGGGAGTGACCGGATACTTGACAAGAAGAAAAAAGTCCAAGTGGGTCAAAGGTTGACGGACACTTGGTGAGGAGTCTTAGCAGGTCAAGGGTGGCCGGATGCTAAGCATGATGTACCAGGAGGGTTGACCGGATGTTGGTTTGGGAGACTTGGGACTTGGTTTGGGCAAAAACCAAGCTGCGGATCGATCTGCGAGACCGATCCGATCGTTGTGTATGGGCTTCTTGATCGATGCGGGGACCGATCGGCATAAGCTGATCGGTCCCGGGGACCGATCGAGGCGAGTGGATCGGTCAGGGACCGTCAGATTCCAGAGTTGGGCAACTCTGCGAAGCCTTCCCGATCGGTGCAGGGACCGATCGGGCAAAACCAGACCGATCGAGCTTGCTGATCGGTCCCTCTAGCCGTTGCGTAGCAGCAGCTAGTTTCTTCATTGTCTTCTTCGCGGTATAAAGGGGTGAAATTCTGCTTTGTTACTTCTTTTTTCTTCTAGAACTTACATTCTTCTGCTGCTGAACTTACCTTTGAGCTTTGATTGAGCTCGCCTCAAAGCTTAGCGTGAGCTTCCGGCTCGACCAGTTGCTGCGTTTGGGTTGTGAAGTTTCTGCTTCACCTCCGATCGACAAGAAAGCAAGCAATTGGTAGAGTGCTATTGTATTCATATTGTATTGCTTTTCTTCCTGTTCTTGTACTCTTTGTTTGCTGTTGCAAACGTTTGTGGCGAGGTTTCTCCACCCACAAGGAGTATATTGTATTAGCCGGTTCTCGGCTCATCCACCGACGGATTGACTGGACTCGTCCACCTTACGGACACGCAGAGGAGTAGGAGCCTAATCTCCGAACCTCGTTACATCCTTGTGTTAAGGTTTGGTTTTCTTCTCTTCGTTTCTTTGTATTTTCGCTGCGCTAACACGTTTTGTAGAAAAAAACGACGATTTGGGGTCGGTTACACCCCTCTCTAGCCTCCGTACGAAGGATCCTACAAGTGGTATCAGAGGGCCGCTCTTCGACGGATTCACACCCGTGGGAGCACAAGCTAGAGATGGATCAATTCGGAGAAGACATCACCATTCCACCCTTCTACAACGACAACTTCGCATATTGGAAGGTAAGGATGATGTATTTTCTTAGGACTAATATGTGGAACTGGTTTTGTGTACAAGAAGGGTTTACTCCTCCAATGGATAAAGAAGGAGAGCCTCTAGAGAAGAACAAGTGGACGAAGGAACAAGTCCACCAATCCACGATCAACAATGAGGTAACTAAAACAATTGAATTTTCATTACCTACTAATGTTTTGTGTAAGATAGGTAAATACAACAATGCCAAGGAGTTGTGGGATAACTTGGCCAAGTACCATGAGGAGAGCTCCACTTCAAGCCATGAAGAGGAGCCTAGTGAGCCAAGTAGCTCACATCATGGAGGGAGCGAATTGGGAGTTGAGGGCTACTCAACATCCAAGGAAGAAGAGGAGGAGAGTTCCTCTTGTTCAAGTTCGGAGCAAGAAGAAGAAGTTCCCACCTCCGGAAGGGTTGAAGAAGAAAGCTCATCTCCATCCACAACCCTAGGTAACTCAAACACTGTGATTTCAAGCAAATTACACATAATGTGTTTTGAGTGTAGGAAACATGGACATTACAAGAGCAAATGTCCAAAGAAGGTTAGGAAGACTCCACCGGCACCAAAGGTCAAGGAAGCCGGAGTCCCAACACGCAAAGGCAAGAAGCACGTGGTGTGCTTTCAATGCAAGCAACGGGGACACTATAGGAGCCAATGTCCAAGGGGAGGAAACCTCACAAGGACAAGGGATGCACATCGATAGGGGAGCTAAGGCAAACCCTAAGGTATCTTTTAAGGCTCATTCGTGCAATTCTAGTAGGATACATGCTAGTAATTTTATTGCATTAGTCAATAATGATAAGCATGTTAACACTAGAAATCAATACATGTGCTTAGGTGCTAAACATGTCAACCTAGATAGGGATACTACGAGGAATGCTAACCCTAGGATTAACACTTCTAAGGTTAAGGAAAACCTAGGTAGAAACCCCAAATCAACTAGACACATGCCTAGGAATGCCTCAAAGAACAATGACAAATTAAAACTTGAGGTATTAGAGAAGGAGAATCAAGTCTTGAGGTCAAGACTTGATACTTTGGAAAAGGCTCTTAAGAACTTGGAGAAGTCATCTCTAGGGTTTAAGGGTCAAAAACCAATGTCCAAGGACAAGAAAGGTTTGGGTCACAAACCTAAGTCCCAAGTGGTCAAGCCCACTTATCATAATGTTCCATTCGATTATGGAACAAAATCTAGGGCTAGGAAGACCATCACCAAGGTCACAAGGGGAGTCACCCCTAGAGTTGATCTTGATGAGTCCCAAATGACCAAGGCTTTAAAGCCTAAGAGGGTCATTAGGAGGGTTGCTAGGGAAGTTATCCCTAGTGAATATTTAGTGAACCCAATGAGCTCTAATAGGTATTGGGTTCCTAGGAGCATCTTCTCTACCCCATAGATGGGTTAGAGAGTGTCAACTCCGATTAGAAGGGTAGTTAACCCAACTTTGAGGAAATTGACACTCAAGGAGCATTTTCAAGGTTTTGAGAACTTTTGAAAATGAAATGGAATTATCATTTACTCCTTTGAAGAGTTAAATGTGCCTAAAGATTGGAAATTTCATTTTTAATATCAATTGGCACAATTTGGGAAAATCTAGAGAACTCTCGAGGAAAAATGAAACATGCCAAGTTTTGAGGATAAATTTGATCTTTAAGTGGCATGAATTAATCTAGAGTTCAAGAAGTGTCAAAATTAGGATTTTGGCATTTTGGGACAATCTAGGATTAAATTTGAAGTTAGCCAAGTGGTTAAGGATACTTAGATAGGTAATCTAGGTATATTTATTTATGCTAAATCTTGCCATGATTGTTTGCCCCCACATGTCATGACATCATGTTTAGTTTCATTATCATTTGAAATGTCATGATAATGCTTAGGCTAGTTTTTATGTCATGTTTATTTAAGTTTCAAACTTTATGCCATGACATCATGACATTGGCACATGTTTTCATTTATGATACCATTTTATGCCATGTCATCATCTCTTGCATTAATAATCAATTGAATTGATTTAAGGATGAAAAACACATCTTGATATTGAGATCAAATTTGTGTTTTGAAAATGCATGAGACCTTAGTCTAAGATACCTAAACCCATATCTCACATCAAAATTGCCATGGATGTGTTTGATACACTTTAGATGTGTGTGAGATATTAGGATCATGAATTAGGATCAAGGTGCATAGTTCTTGTACCTAGATGAGCCTAATTCAAGAAATGGAGGATCATAGGGAAAGCTTGTGTACAAGTCATGTACATTTAGCCCTAAGATTATGGTCCTAAATTAAAAGGATTAAAATCATTTTGAAATTGATTTGGAAAACCTTGATGAAGCCATCTTAGTGATTGCATTCATCATTGAACATTGTGATACAAAGTTGAGTTAAACTTGAACTATTTCAAAGTTTTTGAACTTTGTATCAAGATTGAAAAATAGAAGTTATTTTCATAGAAAATTATTTTTCCATGATAGTATATGTTATGAGGAATGTATCCTCAAAATTTTATAATTTTTGAAATTTTCTGGAATTTTTAAAGGGTTTCTGAATTTCGGAAGAGGAAAATCAGAAATCTATGTTTAGAGCCTTGATCGGTCTGCGGACCGATCCAGGGAAGCATGGATCGGTCTGCAGACCGATCCAGTGAGATCCAGTGCGATCAGTGAGGTGTGGATCGGTCATTGGACCGGTCCAGATGGACTCTGATCGGTCTGGGGACCGATCAGGGCGTGCCAACTTGCCTGATTTCAGTCTGTTATCTGAAAGTTCAGCTAGAAGTTGGGTTCTGTGGATTTCTAAAGGTTTGGAACTCACAAAGACATTGTTGGTGCAATGGTCAAGGGGGAGTTGACTTTTAGGGGGAGTTTTACCTAATTGTCAAGGGGGAGTTGACTTTTAGGGGGAGTTTTTACTCCTTAAGACTTTTGAGGATTAGTGATATGGGATTATCACTAAGTTGATTGTTGAGTTTAGTATCAAGGGGGAAATTAAGAGTTTCAATGAAAGGTATGGGACTTTCATTAGGAAGAAACTCTTGACCTTGATACTCTCTGATCCGGTAGTAAGAGCGGGCCCCCCCCCCCCCCCCCCCTCTTGCAAAGCCAACGCCAAGTGGGAGTCATCGGAGCAGCCTCCCATCCGGGGAGAGTGTAGTCCGGCCGGACGGACGGCCGTAGACGGCCGGTCCGACCAGACTGCCTGCCGGCCGATGGAATCGAATACCCGGATGGGTCCGGCCGGCTCACACTTATGGTGGGGAGGCACCCTGTCAAATCGGGGTTCCGACGCTCAGTTAAAAAGGTCATGGACGGAGCTGACCTTTTGATCGACCACAGTCATAAAGCACCCCTATTTATTAGTCTCCACAAAGCACAAGTAAACCACCGCGGATGTCCGGTCGGATGTTGAGGGATCTGTCCGCTCGGACGACAAGTTTGGAGCAAAGGAAAAGGCCAGAGGATTTCTTTCTCTGACAACCGGTAGGTTTCACGTGCGTGCCATGCTCCAAATCTTGTGACAGGGGATTCAACTGTCCCATCGAGGGCATGCTTTGACTGTAGCGATATGGGTCAGGTAAGCTTTCTGACAGTCGCATACCTAGGAAAGGACAGAGGACACGTATGCACATCGGTACGCGTGCCCAAACCCTTCACAGCTCTATATAAAGAACCTCAGGTTTCGCCGAAGGTAAGATTTTCTACGTATTCTGAGACTTTGGGGAGCCACCTTGTTCATCGTAATTTACCTGACTTGAGCGTCGGAGGTGGCAGGAACCCCCTTCCGGCTCGACTTCTTGCGGAGTTAGCGGAGCATCACGCCACCGGTGGGAGATCTACATGCCGAGCCGGAGGCGCCACGTGCCCACGTCTGGTGACCGCCGGACGGATCAATTTGGCGCCGTCGTGAACGCTCCGCATTCGAACAAAAACAATGGACGAGGCTGGCAACACACGGTGGCGCTTTCAACAGAAGAACTCGATGCTCTAGTCGAGATGAGGGCCACCAAACTTATGGAGCAAAACAAAAAGCACCGAACGGCAGGAGCAACAAGCAACATCTGCGTCGGTGGCGAGCGGAAGCACCTCAAGCCATCGCATTTCATCGGGCCTTATTTCGCACCCCTGAAGCCAGCCCGAAGAGATAGAGGATCTTCTTCGGATGAAGAGACGGGATGCAGGAAAGGGAAAAGCTCCCGAACGGACTCATCTCCCGAGCGGATCAATCGCCAATTTTCGGAGGCTATTCTGCGAGACCCTCTGCCCAACTACGTGCCTCCGGCGATCGGCAAGTACAATGGAACAACGACCGGATGATCATCCGGGTAAGTTCGAATAACTGACTCGCTCCATCGGTGCTCTGAGATGGAGTAAAGTGCAGTCTTTCTTACCACTCTCTGGGATCGGCTCAGCGGTGGTTTCGGAGGTTGGGACGGATCCATCACTAGCTTCAAGGATTTCCGAACGGCCTTCCTCCACCGCCGCGATCGGCGTTATCGGAAGACAAGTGTCGACTTGTTTGCCATCAAGCAAGAGCCAAGAGAAACGCTTCGAGCTTACATCCAGCGATTCAACCAAGTGGCGATGGATATCCCAACGGCCACATCGGAGGCGATGATGAATGCCTTCACACAAGGCCTTGTGGATGGGGACTTCTTCCGATCGCTCATCAAGCACCCGAGATTATGATCACATGCTACATCGGGCCACGAATACATAAACGTGGAAGAAGCGCCCCGGAAAAACTCAACCGGCGGGCACCTATTCATGCGAGCGGAAACATCACGCGCTCGGCAACGCCCGGAGGACCGAGGTCCGAAGCAATCCGATCCCCCACGCCAGATCACACGGTGGCTGCCGCTCGGCCCAAGCCAAAGAAGAGGTGGACCCCTATGTTCTGCTCCTTCCACGGATACGCACAACACGAGGGATTGTCGAAGTCTCCCCTTCGTGGCCAATCCTTCCAGGAAAGCCGAACGACGGTCTCCTCCCATCGACGAGACAAAGGACCCATGAAGGTGACCGGACCCGCGCGAAGCGACATCAACAAACACCGTCGGCATCGATCTCGGGCAGGAGAATCGTCAGGCGTCGGAGCAACGACCGTCCACTCGGGAAGAGGAAAACAGAGCAATACTTCCCGGGCGAGATCAACGTTATTCTTTGGCGGGCGACGGAGGAGACTCAACCAAGCGAGCGGGCGTCCGGCGTGCAGATCCACCAGTCCGCTGTAGCCAGAGCGGGCAAGTGGACGGAAATCACTGGGCCGGAGACTTAGAAGGAGTAGAAGTGCCCCACGCTACGCTCATTAAAGCGGTAATAGCAAATTATACTATTCATCGCATATTTGTTGACACGGGAGCTCGGTTAACGTCATATTCAGAAAGGCGTTCGATCAACTGCAAATTGATCGAGCTGCTGCCCATGACGACCCGCTCTACGGGTTTACGGGCAGTTCAGCCGGTCGGACAGATCCGGTTGGCTACCTCGTTGGGAGAGGAGCCGCTCAGAGGACCAGGACAATAAACTTCGTGGTGGTCGACTCTCCCTCGTCCTACAACGTCATTTTGGCTCGGCGAATTCCGAGCGGTTGTCTCAACCTTCCACCAAAGATAAAGTTCTCCTTGGAGGACAAAGTAGGAGAAATGCGTGGAGATCAGCTAGCAGCTCGGTGGTGCTATATAGAGATGGTCAAGCGGGCGTGTTCCGCTCGGAAGGCGCCCGAATCGAGGTACAAGCCATAGATAAACCTCACGCTTTAATTTATGATGAAAGGAGGAGGTTCAGATCCATCCGACCCGATCGGAGGCCACGACTTTTATCGCCTCGATCCGGAGGAGGAGCGAAGGAGGAGCTGATCCAATGCCTCCAACGAAATCATGATGTCTTCCTGTCGACACATGAGTTGCCGAATTCGCGAACTTAGCGCAGCATGAGTTGCATGTCCGACCGACGCTCGGCGATGAAGCGGAGAAAAAGGTTCGGTCTTGACGAATGCCATCATCCGGAGTGGAGAAACTTGCGGCCACATCTGAGTCACGTTCGGTGGTGGCTAACGTAGTATTAGTCTCAAGCCGGGCGGCAAGTGGAGGTTGCATTGACTTTGGGACTTGAACAAAGCATGCCCCAAAGATTTTATCCCTTGCCGGATAGATCAAGCAGTGGACTCTGACGGTTGCGAATTGATTTGCATGCTCGACGCATACCAAGGCTATCATCAGCCGCTCGCCCGTGAAGATCAAGAAAAGGTTAGCTTCGTGACTGCCGATTGCTACATGATGCCGTTCGGATTGAAGAATGCGGGGCCACCTATCAACGCTTGATGAACAAAGTGTTGAGGGAGCAGATGGTGGAACTGGAAGTCTATGTGGACGACATTCTTATCAAATCCGTCCGAGCGGCCGATCTCTTCAAGGACATGGAAGAAACCTTCCGAACGCTACGCAAATATGGAGTCAAGTTAAATCCTCGAAATGCTTGTTCGGAGCAAGGGGTCGTTTCTTGGGATATATAGTGACCGAGAGGGAGCCAATCCCAAGAAGGTGAAAGCTCTGCAAGACATGCCGCCTCCCGTAAATACAAGGGAAGTGCAGCGGTTGTGGGTCGGATAAGCGCTTTGTCGATTCATCTCAAAACCGCCGGAGGAGCTTACCATTCTTCAAGATCCTGCGCAAGGCTACTAAGTTCGATGGGATGAAGAATGTGAAGCATTGAAGAATTGAAAACATATCTAAATTCTCTGCCTGTACTTGCCAAGCCGATCGGGGTGAGTCACTTTATATGTATCTGTCGTCAACTGAGCAGGCTGTAGGCTCAGCGAAGAGCAGCCGGTGTATTTTCTAAGTCACATCTTGAAAGATGCTGAATCTCATTCGAGAAGTTGGCCTTTGCTTTAGTTCTAGCCGCTCGCGCCGACCATATTTCTTGGCTCACACCATCATCGTCCGGACAAACAGTCCACTAGGAAGAGTGTTGTTGAATCCGAAGCGTCCGGACGGCTCATCAAGTGGACGACAGAACTAAGTGAATTTGACATCCAATATCAACCCCGCTCGGCGATCAAAGCGCAATCCTTGGATGATTTTGTGACCGAAGTGCGAGGCCGAGCCGGAAGCTCTGTGGAGAATATATGTGGATGGGTCTTCCACTCGGCTCGGAGTGGGATTGGAATATTGTTGCTCTCACCTCAAGAAGAAAGATGCACCTATCCGTCCATTTGGATTACAAAGCCACCAACAATGAAGCGAGTATGAGGCTCTCGTCGGATTGCGGGCAGCACGGCATGTAGGAGCGGTCGGGTGACACTCTATTCGGATTCACGGTTGGCCTCAACTTCGGTACCTTTGAAATCAGACGTTCGGCAAGCTCTCTGCTGAAGCCTTTGAAAAACTCAAAGCCACTTTCAGAGGTCCTTATTCAAAAGATTCCCGAGCGGAGAACCGAGGCCGATGAGTTGGCCAAACAGCAAGTTCTATAGCAGGTCGCCATTCGACAACCAATTGAAAAAATCTTGCTGGTGGCGCCGTCGACGGATGGAAGGCCTCACATTTCCGAGCGTGGAGGACACCCATCATAGAGTTCCTCCGCTCGGGAGCCACTGCCGTCGGGATGAAGCCATACTTTCGGGAGGAGGGTCGGTCGGTTCACACTTATCGGCCAGCTCTACAAGAAGGCTTTCTCTGCCCGTTGTTGAAGTGTGTGAGCTCGGAAGATTCGGCATACCTCCAGGAGGTACATCAAGGATCGTGCGGAGGACATCCAGGCGGACGATCACTAGCCAAGAAGATTTTACTAGCTGGATACTTTTGGCCAACCTTACAAATAGACGCTCGGACGGTATCTACATGCCTTTCATGCCGAAGTATCACAACTGCCGACGGAAGAGATGAAAGCATCAACCGTTTCATGTCCGTTCGATCAATGGGGAATGGATATTGTGGGTCCATTCCGATGGCGACCGGCAGAGGAAATTTTTATTGGTGGCGGTCGATTATTTCTCCAAGTGGGTGGAGGCCGTAGCCAGGATCACCGAGCGGATGGTCAAGAAATTCATCAACACATCATATGTAGGTTCGGTATACCTCGCCGATTGGTTTTCGATAGCAGGCGGCAATTCACGAGGAAAGTCTTGGAAGATTGGTGCAAAAGCTACGGCATCGAGCAACACTTCACGTCGTGGCTTACCCCCAACAGCAGTCGGCCGTAGTAACAGGAAATTCTCCGTATGGCTCGGCGACACGTGGGAGGAAGTTGGCGGATGAATCAAGGCGTTTATGGGCCATCCGAACAACTCTTAGTAAGGCAGGCGTTACACCTTTTCATAGGTATGGCATAGGCGGTCATTCCGGTTGAAGTCGGCGTCGAGTCCGTCCGGGTCCAATGTTATGATGAAGGCAACGCCGAGGAATATGGAGCTGGATTTGGTTGACGAAGAGCGTGCCAAGGCATCCGTTCGCTGATGGCGTACCGTCAACGGATGAAGCAAAACTACAACGGGCGCGTCATCCCCGATCATTCCAGGTCGGCGACCTTGTCGAAAGTCAAGCCGGTCGGCGGCGTCGGCAAGCTTGAAGCTCGTGGGCAGGTCCCTTCAAAATTATCGAAAGCTCTCGGGCGCGTATTATTTGGAGGATGAGGACGGTCGGCAGCTAGATAGGCCGTGGATAACAACTTCTAAAGCTGACTTGGCCTGAAGAAATTATAATCGTAATTTTTTTTTGAATACTTGAACATAAAATCAAAAGAACAAATATAAGGCATCGTCATCAAGGAACGAAGGCCCCGCGCCGCTCGACCGATGGTAAATGGGTCGAGCCAAGCGCTCGAGGAACGAAGGCCCCGTACCGTCCAGTCGGAGGTAAATTATCCGAGCCAAAATGCCCGACGAAGCAGACCCTGAGCCGTTCGGCCATGAGTACGTTCTCCAAGTTGGGTGAAAGGTGCGCTAAACATAAATTTATATACTTTTTGGTCGCCTATGTACTTGCGATGCAGGAAGTAGAAAGATGAAAGCGCATTGAGTATTCTCTGCTGAAAGGAAGGCCAAGGTCGCTCGACCTGGTAAGGAGTTAGCCTTAAAGGCCGTCTAGCCTAGACGTTAAACCGTAGAGCCGCGCCGACCGGCTATAAATAACCGCGCCGACGAGCTCCGTCGTTAAAGATCGAGAGTAGAGTCGGCGTCTATAAACCCTCCGAGCGGGAGACCGACGAGCTCCATCGTTAAACATCGAGAGACGAGCCGACGTCTATAAACCCTCCGAGCGGGAGACCGACGAGCTCCGTCGTTAAACATCGAGAGCCGCGCCGACCGGCTATAAATATCCGCGCCGACGAGCTCCGTCGTTAAAGATCGAGCCGGCCCGGCGACTATAATATCCGTCGTTAAAGATCGAGCAGCGCCGTCCGGCTATAAACATACGTACCGACGAGCGCCGTCGTTAAAGATCGAGAGCCTCGCCGTCCGGCTATAAACAACCGCGCCGACGAGCTCGTCGTTAAAGATCGAGACGCGTCGTCGGCTATAAACATCCGTGTCGGCGAGCGTCGTTAAACATCGAGCCAGGCCGATCGGCTATAAATAACACGTCGAGCACCGACGTTAAACATCGAGAGACGAGCCGGCGTCTATAAATCCCCGAGCGGAAGATCGACGAGCACCGTCGTTAAACATCGAGAGTCGCGCCGACCGGCTATAAATAACCGCGCCGTCGAGCACCGACGTTAAATATCGAGAGACGAGCCGGCGTCTATAAATAATCCGAGCGGAATATCGTCGACATTACAATTATCCGTATTCTCCCCCGATAGTTAGACCGGCGCTAAGTTCCGCTCAGATTCGAGGTACAAAAGTTCTGATCGGCTTATACGAGCGATTCTTGGCAACATCGGATGATATTTGGCCGAACGGAAGGGCTGGGGAAAACACTTGCAAGAATGCACCTCAAAGGCCAGAGGTGTGATAGTAGACGAGCGGGCAGCACAAGTATTAGCGAGGGGACAGTGCAAAAAGATAAAGTACACGAGAGTAAAGCATTTCATTGAAATTAAAACCTTAGGTCGAGTGGCCTAAGTACAAAAAGATTCATGTTCAGCCGAGCGGTGAAATTACAAAAACTACTCGATGTAGTCGTAGAGGTCTCTTGGAATGTTGTTCAGGAGCTCCACCTGATCGCCGGCTGGAATATTGGTGGACTCCGGAAGAAGGCTCTTCTACTTCAGATAAGTCATAGTGGCTGTAATGGCCAAGTCGAAAGCTGAGTACATCCGCTCGCAAATTTTCTCCGAGAACTCGGGCGATCGGATATGGCTTTGTCGTAGAGCGGCAACTCGGCTCGGCTCGGCATCCTGGTATTCTTTGAAGGTTGCCTGGGAGCTTGTGAGGGCCTCATTCAGATGTTCGATCTTCTTCGCATCGGCCGAGCGGCCTGCCTTCTCCCGGTCGAGCTGCTCCGTCAGCTCCTTTATCTTCAACTCCAGGCCCCGGGCCTCCACGTTTTTCTTCTCCAGATCGGAGATGGCTGTGTTCTTCCGAGTGGTGGCCAGAGTTATCTTTGCGTCAAGCGACTTGACTTGTCGCTCGGACTCGGCTAGGGCGTGGGCCTGGTCAACTATCTTCTTCTGCTCAGCAGCCAGCAGAGTTTGAGCTTTCTTCAGCTCTTTTTGCAGCTCGGAGTAGGAAGGGCCCTGGGAGCCGCTCGGACCACCTGCCGCCTTTAGTTGCCTTATCTCCTCGTCTGCCATGGCCAGGCGGTTGGAAACTGCTATCTCTTCCACCCATCTCTGAAGCAAGAAGGCGCAGTTGTCAAAAGCCGAGCGGAAATATTATGACAAAACTTCAACAAGCATACCCCCGTAGCCGCTTGCATGTGGCTGTTGGCTAAGTTCCGGAGGGGGATCATTGCTACGCGCGGCCGCCCCACATCTCCTCGTCCTTTCAGTAATGGTCCGAATCGGATCCCCGCAACTCTTGATCGGAAGATGAAGAAGTGATCGAGACGACGGCATCGGCAGGTCGACGGGAACGTCGCATCCATGGTCGGTGGCTCCTGAGCCGTGGCGGGGAAGATTGCAGGAATGGCCTCAACCGGAGCAGTCAGCTCGTCCCAGTCAGAAGGAGTCCGGTCGGACGAAATGGTCTCGAGCACAGGCGCCTTGCCTTTAGCAGCCACGGCGGCCCGGTCGGAGGGTCGGACCGCGGAGGTAGCCGAGCGCAGCCAGTGGCTGTTCTTCCCGAACGGACCCTTCCTCGGGCCCGTTGGTTCCTGGAGGGTTGCTCCGCTCGCCACTGCGTTGAGAGGCGGCGTCCGATTGACTGGGTGCCGCTCTCTCCTTCATGCGAACCGCCATTTGGATACAGCCTCCATTTCCTTGGTCGCGCGGCCTCGAGCCCTTTCTCTTGAGCAAGGCCATCACCGAGTCCATAACGATGTCATTTGCATGAAAAGAAGAAATCAGTTAGCAATTAAAGCAAATGCCCAAGCAAAATTCTTACCGAAGCTGGTCGGAAGAGGAGTATAGGACTCAGCCCAAAATGTACATCACTCCCTCGTGAAGAAGTTTGTTGATGTCGAGCCGCAGACCAGCTAGTACATTTGCGGCGTGAAGATAATCCGATCGGATCTTGAATTTCTTCAACTCGGGAGTAGGAGGTAGACCGACCTGCCACTGGGTCGGAAAGTTTGGCTGACCGGGCATGCGGATGTAGAAATAATAGTCCTTCCAATGTTTATTGGAAGTGGGTAGTTTATTGAAGAAGACCAGACCGGCCGAGCTTGGAACATAAAGGTGCCCAGCTCGGCTTGCTTAGGGTAATAGAAGTAAAAGAAGACCTGGTCGGAGGGGAATGTTATGAATCTTAAACAAAACGACAACACCAGAGGAGAAGGAAGGTATTTGGTACTAAACTTCCGAGCGGCACGCCAAAATAATGACAAACGTCTACTATAAAAGGATGCACGGGAACCGTAGACCGCGGTAAATTGGTCATGGAAGACACAGAAACCGCCGAGCGGCGGGACCAGCTAGGCAAACTTCGAAATCCTCAGGAATTTTGAAATTGTCAGCCAAAATATCAAAATCCCGTTGTTCGAAACGGGACCGCATGGTGGTATACCATGGGCCTAGGGATTGTTCTTCGGGATGAGAAGAACTGGCCATGATCCGGACAGAAGAAATCAAAAAGGAAGTTTCAAAGACGAAGAAAAGGAGTTTTAAAGTCCGGAGCTAGGGGAAGAAATGCGAATTAGATACCGGAAAGGAAGAAGGAAAGATCTAAAAGCTTACTGAGATGAGAGGGATCAAAGAAAGGCGCCGAAGAGCGTCAAAGGGCAGAAACAAGATCGCTGGAACTCCAAAGCGCAGAGGGCAACAGTAGAGGTAATGGAGGCAAGTGAAGGTGAGAAGGAAGTGTAAGAATTTATAGGGTGAGGGTCGGGCGGCCTCCACCGTCGGATCCAGGTTACAGGAATCGAAGCATGCATCTAGCCGTTTATTTCGAATTGCTTCGATCACATCAAAACATCATGCCACCGCCTCCGTACTCCGATGGCGTTGCTCCACGTGGCAGTCAATCATTCGGAGCATTTAATGAAGGTATGATCAACCTTGATGTCGAAGATTGGCGCAGAACGCGAGGAGATCCGGTGAAGGCCATCCTTGATTCATTCAAGGATATCTCTGCCGCTGACCGGGCGGAGAGTATTAGCATGGAGGAGCAGTTCGGCTAGACTCACAGTCCAGTCAGTCGGACTATTCGCCTCCTTCGACTAGACTTGAAGGGGAGGCAAGTGATCCGGTAGTAAGAGCGGCCCCCCCTCTTGCAAAGTCAACGCCAAGTGGAAGTCATCGGAGCAGCCGTCCATCCGGGGAGAGTGTGGTCCGACCGGACGGACAGATGTAGACGGGCGGTCTGACCGGACTGCCGGCAGGCCGATGGGTCCGGCCGGCTCACACTTATGGTGGGGAGGCACCCTGTCAAATCGGGGTTCCGACGCTCAGTTAAAAAGGTCATGGACCGAGCTGACCTTTTGATCGACCACAGTCATAAAGCACCCCTGTTTATTAGTCTCCACAAAGCACAAGTAAACCACCGCGGATGTCCGGTCGGATGTTGAGGGATCTGTCCGCTCGGACGACAAGTTTGGAGCAAAGGAAAAGGCCAGAGGATTTCTTTCTCTGACAACCGGTAGGTTTCACGTGCGTGCCATGCTCCAAATCTTGTGACAGGGGATTCAACTGTCCCATCGAGGGTATGCTTTGACTGTAGCGATATGGGTCAGGTAAGCTTTCTGACAGTCGCATACCTAGGAAAGGACAGAGGACACGTATGCACATCGGTACGCGTGCCCAAACCCTTCACAGCTCTATATAAAGAACCTCAGGTTTCGCCGGAGGTAAGATTTTCTACGTATTCTGAGACTTTGGGGAGCCACCTTGTTCATCGTAATTTACCTGACTTGAGCGTCGGAGGGTCGCCGCCGGGAACCCCCTTCCCGGCTCGACTTCTGTGCAGGTTAGCCGGAGCATCGCGCCACCAGTGGGAGATCTACATCAGCGAGCCGGAGAGCGCCACGTGCCCAGCGTCTGTTGACTTCTGGTTCGGACAGGATCACTCTCCTTTTTCTTTTTGATGTGTGTCAAAAAGGGGAGAGTGTTCATTGGAGAATTATTGGAGAACCCAAGTTAGGTTATCGGGTTAACCTAAGCTAGGGGAAGAATGTCAAGGAATGTTCGAGGAAGAACATTGGAATTCTTTTTGATGTGTGTCAAAAAGGGAGAGAATTATTGGAGAACCCAAGTTAGGTTATCAGGTTAACCTAAGGGGAAAATGTCCAGAGAATGTTCAAGGAAAGAACATTGGACATTGGAAGATGGTTGGAAAACCTAAGTTAGGTTATCGTGTTAACCTAACTTGATTATGGTTTTGGTCAAACATCAAAAAGGGGGAGATTGTTGGTGCAACCTTAGGTCAAGGTTGACCTGGTTGACCCGACTCGAGGTGACTTGACTCGAGTTGTATTTTGATGTTTGACTTGGGAAGATTGTCGGTGCAACCTTAGGTCAGGGTTGACCTAGTTGAGTTGCATGTCAATGTTTGACGAGAAGAGAGTTGTATTCTTGATGTTTGACAAGAATAGGTGTTTGGGAGATTGTAGGTGCAACCTTAGGTCAAGGTTGACCTGGTTGACCTGATTCGCGAAAAGTCCAAGTATGGAGACTGAGCCGTATGCAGAACATAAGACTTGCACGGGAAAGAGTCCAAGTGAATACGTCTCACTGGAAGTCCAAATGGAGTTGATGAGGAAAGTCCTAACTGGATGTTAGGCGGTGTGGAAAGTCCGGTGAGTGAAGCGGCGGTGGGAAAGTCCTAACTGGGATGTTAGGCGGTTGGAAAGTCTGGTGAGTGAAGCCGAGGCGGTGAAAGAATCCTAAGCGGGATGTTAGGCGTGTGGAAAGTCTCGTGAGTGAAGCGAGGCGGTGGGAAAGTCCTAACTGGATGTTAGGCGGTTGGAAAGTCCGGTGAGTGAAGCAGAGGTGAGAAAGTCCTAAGCTGGGATGTTGGGAGGTGAAAACCCTAGTGAGTGAAGCTAGGTGAAAGTCCCGGTGAGTGAAGCCGGGCAGGAAAATCAGATGGATCAAGGATGATCGGACATCCGGTGTTGAGAATGTCAAGTAGGTCAAGGGAGTCAATTGACATTAGAAAGAAAAAGTCCAAGTGGGTCAAAGGTTGACCGGACACTTGGTGAGGAGTCTTAGCAGGTCAAGGTGACCGGATGCTAAGCATGATGTACCAACAGTCAAGGTTGACCGGATGTTGGTTTGAGAGACTTGGGACTTGGTTTGGGCAAAACCAAGCTGCTGGATCGATCTGCGGACGATCGATCGTTGTGTATCTGGGCTTCTGATCGGTGCAGGGGACCGATCGTGTAAACTGATCGGTCCGGGACCGTCGAGGGGTGGGATCGATCCGGGACCGATCAGATTCCACAGAGTTGGGCAACTCTGCGTGAAGCCTTCGATCGATGCGGGGACCGATCAGCCTGGTGATCGGTCCCCACGACCGATCATGCAAGCCTGAACGGTCGAGGCTTGGCTGATCGGTCCGATCTAGCCGTTGCGTAGCAACGACTAGTTTCTTCACTGCCTTCTTCGCAGTTAAGGGCTGCTGCTGCACTAATTTTTTTTCTTCTACTTCTAGAACTTCTGTTCTTCTGCTGCTGAAGCTTCTGCTTCAACTGAGCTTTGATTGAGCTCGCCTCCGAAGCTTCGCGTGAGCTTCCAGTCGTCGACCAGCTGCTGCGTTTGGGTTGTGAAGTTGCTGCTTCACCTCCAGTCGACAAGAAAGCAAGCAATTGGTAGAGTGCTATTGTATTCATATTGTATTGCTTTTCTTACTGTTCTTGTACTCTTTGTTTGCTGTTGCAAATGTTTGTGGCGAGGTTTCTCCACCCACAAGGAGTATATTGTATTAGCCGGTTCTCCGGGGGCTCATCCACTGACGGATTGACTGGACTCGTCCACCTTACGGACACGCCGAGGAGTAGGAGCCCTAATCTCCGAACCTCGTTACATCCTTGTGTTAAGGTTTGGTTTTCTTCTCTTTCGTTTCTTTGTATTTTCCGCTGCGCTAACACGTTTTGTAGAAAGAAACGACGATTTGGGGTCAGCTATTCACACCCCCCTCTCTAGCCTCCGTACGAAGGATCCTACAATATTTCCTTGCATGAAACATAATCCATGTGTGCCAAATCCCTAGGTTTGAGACTCAAGTCCGTCTCTAAATCATTTAGCACACTCCATGGCTCCTCTAGACTCCCAAGTAAAACCCACCTGAGATCCATTGGCCATGGGTCCCAAATTGACTCTTTGAGCTCCCCCTAGAGCTCTTAACCTTAGCCACCTCCCTAGGTGACTCATCCACAATGGCTAGGCCACATCGATCCACCCCCGGTGACACTTGACCTACAAACGTAACTTTCTTAACCTTGGACACCTTGTCCTTGGTTAATTTCTTCTTACCATTAAATGACTTTCCCTTGCCATTTATTGGCTTCTCCTTACTATAGTCATATGCAACCCTAGCATAAGACTTTCTCTTAGCTTTGGAGGACTCTCCCTTGCCATGATCATTTGCCACCCTAGCATATGAACTCTCATTGGCCTTGGAGGGACTAGATCGGTATCCCAAGCCCGATCTATCATTGTTGGGTCTTTGGCTACCCAACACCATCCTTAATTCCTTAGATCCAACATTGAATCTCTTAAGGAATTGTTCTAACTTATCAAGCTTTCCCTTTAAAGCTTGATTCTCCTTCTCTAGGTTTCTAACCCTAGAGTTAATTTGTCCAAATTGGACATTCCTAGACCTGCCCTTCCTAGGCATGTGTCTCCCCTTCTTGGGATTAATGCCTTGGGTCTCCCTAGGTCTATTGTTTCTAGATTTTTCATGCATAGATTTCCTAGGTTTTGATCTACATTAACCCTATTCCTATCATGATATCTAAATCCAAAATTTTTCATGGGTAAATAATAACAATTATTCCTAGCATGCATGGGAACATAAGAATTTGAATTTGAATTACACTTCAAATTAGGGTATACCTCCCTTACCCTTGAAGCTCCCCCATGACACTTGCTTCTCTCCTTCTTCTCCCATTTCTTTAGATGCGCTAGCTTCTTAATTTCTCCCTTCTTGGGGCATTTGGTGTGGTAGTGGCCCTTCTCTCCACACGTGAAGCACACTATGTGCCATTTCTTCTCCTTGTTTTGGGCTTCTTTATTCCTACAACCCATGTTAGTATTCAAAATAACTTGATTGGGTTTAGGAGTTACCTTCTTTTTACCCAATGGACACCTACTCTTGTAGTGTCCCTTCTCATTGCAACTGAAGCAAATGATGTGGTCCTTTGACTTTGCTTCGGTGGAGGTGCTCACTTGGTTGACCTCCAAGATCTCTTCTTCCTCCGTCTTGGATTCTTCTTCAACCCTTGAGGATGTTAACGATGCTTCTTCATCCTCCTTCTCCTCCTCAGAAGTTGAGCATGAGTCAACTTCCGTTTGCTCCACCTCCTCTTCTTGAGCTACTAAGCTCAACTCCTTGGGCTCCACATCCGATTGGTCCTTCTTCTCCTCTTGGACCACTTCATCACTTTCTTAAGATTTTTCTTCTTCTTCTTGTGTAGGTAAAAATTCCTCCCATGAAAATTTCTTCACTTTGCTCCACAAATCATGGGCGTTCTTATACTCACCTACACCATTTATCACATTAGGAGGCAATAAATCAATTAAAATTGCTATTACCTTTGAGTTTGCCTCCGATCGTGAGGTTTGCTCCTCCGTCCAATGTCGTGTTCGGAGCTTCTTTCCTTTCTTGTCTCTTGGGGCTTCAAATGGTTCTTCGACGACCATCATTGTGTCCCAATCCGTGTCGAGGAAGACTTCCATCTTCATCATCCAAAATGAGATGTCCCCAAGGCTTCCTCCTCAAACTTTGGAGGGACAATAAACCCGGTCATCTTGTGCTTCCTTGGCGGTTAGTCCAACGGAGAGCGTCCTCGCTCTGATACCACTTGTTGGAAGATCTTGCGGCCGGCTTGAAGGGGGTTGGATAGACGGCGCCCCCAAATCGTTAGCTTCCTACGATGTTAGCGCAGCAGAATACAAACAAACACAAATAGAAAGCTAAACACTAAATACAAGAATGGAAATGAAATGCAAACCGCTAACACGTTCGATGTAACGTGGTTCGGAGATAACTTGCTCCTACTCCACGGCTGTCCGTAAGGTAGACGATCCCTCAATCCGTCGGTGGATTAGTCCCCGGAAACTCCGGCTAGCTCAACCTCCTTGTGGGTGGAGAAACCTCACCACAACACTCACCAACAACACTTGGACACAAGGGAACCTTGAGCACTTTGGTGACTATTAATTAGGTTTTAACCAAGTCTAATTTCGTCGCCTTGGCCGGCCATACCAAGCTCCTTCTTATAGAGCTTGGAACAAATCAGAACCTGATTTGCCCGTTACCAGTCGACTGGTCCTTGCACCAGTCGACTGATGCCAGCCCAACGGCTATCTCAACGGCTCTCTGCTACAGTGCATCAGTCGACTGGTCCATACACCAATCGACTGCTATAGTGCGCTACATGCGCTACAGGAACTGCTCTAGTGCCGCTACAGTAAAACCCTAAAACTAGGATTTTACTCCGAGTACAATCTCTCATGCACTCGTACCCTCACGACTCATTTGACTCTTCTTTGCAGCCTTGACCTCTTGCCTTCAAGCCTACTTCCTTTGGCTCTCGTCCCTCAGATGCATCCAAGCCCGCGGCTCGTCCCCAATGCCATCCTTCGCGTATGCCTCGAAGTCGCTTCCCTCGGCCCTTGTCCTCGCTGCCTTGTCCACAGTCCCTCGGATGCTCCATCCTTCACCGGACCCGAAGCCGTCAACCTGAGTCACATGTGTCACCTGCAGTCCTGCACAACTCAAGTACACATATCAAATAACAAGGGTAAACCTAACTTAAACCCTTTGCCCAAACACCAAAACACATGGTCGCGCGGACCATTGGGATTGCTCCAACAATTTGTTCCTTTATAAAGTCAGTATAAAAGGAACGACCTCTAATGGTCCTACTCAATACACTCTTAGTGTACTAGTGTAATTATATAGTTAAGATAAACTAACACCTAATTACACTACGACCTTCCAATGGTTTGTTCCTTTCCATCATGGTCGTGAGCTACTGTTTATAATTTATAAGGTACTGATAACATGATCTTCTGTGTGTGACACCACACACTATGTTATCTACAATATAAATTAATTGAACAACTACATTTATCACAAATGTAGACATTTGACCAATGTGATTCTTATTTCTAGATAAATGTTTTATACCAAAAGCTAGGCTTTTAGTATACATTCTAACAATCTCCCACTTATACTAAAGACTAAGTCCATATATCTTGCCATACATCTGATTCCCATGCCTTTCAAAAAGCTCTTGGCTTAAGGACCTTAGGTTATCATCTAATGCAATCTAGGCGGCAACAACTTCTCCTCGTTATACAATTTCTCGTATTGGGTAGTACTTGCGCTCTATTGTGTTTACTTGCCTTATAGGCTCATGATTTCTTCGAGTTTGCTACTGCACCATTATTATTACAATAAATTGTAATAATCTTTGGACAAACTAGAAATCATATCTAAGTCTATCTTGAGGTTATTTAAGTCATTCAGCTTTTATGGCTACCTCAGAGGCTTGCCATATACTCAGCTTCTATGGTGGAGTCCAGAAAAATACCTATGCTTATCACTCTTCCATAGTTATGACTTTTCCTCCTAAAGTAAACACAAAACCCCGAGGTCGGCTTATTATTGTCCCTATCCGATTGGAAGTCAAAATCCGTGCAACCTATAGGAACCAAATTAACTGCCTTGTAAGCTAGCATATAATCTCTAGTGCCTCTAAGGTACTTTTAATATATGCTTTACTGCAGTCCAATGTCCTTGTCTAGGGTTACTTTGATATCTGCTAACTATGCCCTTGGCAAAACAGCTTTCTGATCTCGTGCATAGCATACATTAGGTTGTCTAACTGCCGAAGCATAAAGAACTGCCTACATGTCCTCAATCTCCTTTGATGTCATCGGAGACATCTCTTTAGATAAAGACACTCCATGCTTAAAAGGTAAGAAACCTTTCTAGGAGTTTTGCATGCTAAAAATGAGCAAGGATTTTTCTGATGTATTAAGCTTGGGATAAGTAATATATTTTTTTTTTCTTGCGATCCCTTATTACTTTGATCTCAAAAATATATACATTCTCCCAAGTCCTTTATATCGAATTATTTAGACAACCATACCCTTACTTCTGACAACATTTTGATATTGTTTCCAACTACCAAAAATGTTATCTACGTATAGTACAAGAAACACCACCACGTTTCCATCATACCTTTTGTATACACAAGACTTATCCGTTTACTCAATAAATCCATAGGTCTGGATTACTTTGATAAACTGGATGTTCCAAGACCTTGAAGCTTTGCCTCAGTCCATAGACTGATTGAGCTTGCACACAAGATGCTCTTAGCCCTTTACAATGAACCCTTCTAGTTGCTTTATATTGATGCTTTCTTCAAGACTTCCATTAAGGAATGCTGTCTTGACATCCACTTGCCAAATAGATAAAAGAATCCGGATAGACTTAAGCATGGCTACCAGTGAAAAAGTTTCCTTTTTCATCTAGCCTTGCTTTTGAAAGTTTCTACCTTCCTGTCTATCCCTCTTTTCCTCTTATAGACCTTTTTACACCCAAAGACTTTTACACCATTTGGTGTTTCTACAAGCTTCCAGATTTTATTAGAATACATATATTCTAATTCTGTTATTCATTACTCTTTGCCAAGATATTGCATCTTTATCTTGGAGTGCTTCGTCATATGTCCGGAGATCAGGTTCATGTCCTCCAGGGATCGAGTCCAAAAACTCTCCCAAAACATGAATCCTTTTAGGTTGCCTAACAACCCTCCCACTACGACAAGGCACTTTCTGCAATTGTGTATCATTTGTGATACGTGTTGCAGTTTCCTTGTGCTATCTCATCTTGTACAGTTGGTACTAGATTAGACATGTCTTTTATTATTTCCTTAAGAACAAATTTTCTTATGGGCACATGGTTTATTACATAGTCCTTTTCTAAAAATTGGTCATTGATGCTAACAATGACCTTCTGATTTTTAAGACTATAAACCTACTTTCATTTCTCTAGGATAACCCACAAACAAGTGAATTCCTGTCCAACTTATCATTGTCTCTCTTCTGCATATGTGCTTGACTACCCGAATCCGAATATGCTTCGAAATAGGCTTACGCCTATTCAGCAATTCTATATGAGTAGAGAGTTCTGTCTTTGGAAGGTACTATATTCATTTCCGTTTCCAGAGTATATTCTTAAAATGATTTTGGTAATATTCTAAATAACTCGTCAATCTACTTATTTCCATAAGAGTCATATACCTTCCTTTTTCTACACCATTCTGTTTGGGTGTACCAAGTGCAGTTAGTTGGGATTGAATCCCTACTTCTGATAAGTGACTCCTAAATTCTCCCAAGAGGTACTTGCCACTACGATCTTACCATAGTGACTTTTACTTTAACATTTCTCCGCATCAGCCTTGTACTCTTTGAACTAATCAAAGTACTTAGTCTTGCGGTACATTAAGTAAATTTATTTGTATCTTGAATAGTTGTCTATAAAATAGACGAAATATTCAATACTACCTCTTGTCTGGATAGTCATTGGATCACACAAATCAGAATGAACTAATTTCAACATATCTTTGACTCCATACCCCTTAGACTTAAAAGCTTCTTGGTTATTTTTCCTTCCAAGTAAGACTCGTAGGTTGGAAAGATTTCCACTACTAATGAACCCAAAAGTTCATCAACTACCAATGAATCCTACTCAAGTTAATATAACCTAGCCTTAGATGCCAAAGATATAATTGGTTCATTTCCGAAGGTTACTTTCTCTTAAAGTTAGAAGATGTGTTACTAATTTCCATTTGTTGCATCATGAGAGTTATTGGATTTATAAATTGCCAACCAACGTACCAGAACAGATAACTTCCCTCTTTTTCTTAATAACAACTTTGTTATTAAAAGAGACAGAATATCAAGTTCTTTGAATAGTTTAGAAACTGAAAACTAGTTCTTTCTAAACTTGGTGCATAAAGACAATTACTCAAAAATCCATGTTTTATTCTTATCAAAAGATAAACATCTCCCACTGCAACAGCTACCATTTTTACAGTAGTGCCCATGTGGACGGTGTTTTAATTTTCATTTAGTTGCCGGGTTTCCTGGAACCCTACAATGAATTGCAGACATGATTAATGACATCTGTATCTACACTCCAGGTTCTGATAGATAACACCACTAAACATGTTTTAACTAATGAATTAAATACACCTATATTGTTCTTAATTCTAAGAAGACAGTCTACCTTAATGTCCAAGTCCTATTTCCAATCATTACAATTGGGATTACTAAGTCTTTTCTATAGTATGACTACTAGGGGATTGACAAACATTTTAAATCCTAAGAATCATAAAAATATTTGGTCAAGATCAACTCCTTAAAATCCCCATGAATTTTGTATGCTACGATAGTGTGAACGTATACAAAATCGAAGAGGAGATTTTATTCATTAATTTTATTATCTCGTCAACTTTACTTTATGACGAATAAAATTAATAGTTGATCTGTCTTTGATCAAATATTTGGTCAAAACTTTTTGAATTTAAAATAACATTGATTCCTCAAACAATATTATTTAAATTCACCAACACCTCAAACATCGTGAATTTTTGCATGCCACGATAGTGTGGACGTATACAAAATTAAATATTTGTAAGAGGAGGGGTTTACCCATTAATTACCTTGTCAATAAATCTTTATGACAAATAAAATTATCTCAAACACCGTGAATTTTGTATGCCACGATAGTGTGGACGTATACAAAATCAAACATTCGTAAGAGAGGTTTTTAATTTTATTATCTTGTCAACCTATTTATTTGACAAATTAATAGTTGGTTTTCTTCGGTCACACAAATAATAGCAGTGACTCCGATGGGGAGGATACTATTAGACGTGCCTAAGTGTATACCATTACTTGACACTAAGTCCATTAATAAGATTATGCCCCTTCCGATGGGGAAGATCACACGCTCTTAATTAATTTCCTATAGTCATCCAAAATGGAAGTTTAATCTAGTAATCTGTAAACAAGCTCATCCGATATGGAGGAAGGCACTCAGAGCCAACGCGCAAACTTGTTACATCACTTATAAACCAGTAATGGAGACCGTGGAATTTATTTAAAATAAATCCCTCTCCCACTTAGTTATTTAAAGTGAGGAATTTTGACTATGCTAGTCTACCTAACATGCATACTAACAAGCACACACAACACAGCATAAAAAGCAATAAATAGAACAACTAATTTTCAACTATTATGGCTTTTATCTATTGCTGTCCTCCGTGTGTCGCCAACCCTAGCTGCTGCCATCTTTGGCCACCGCCACTGGGTCTAGTTGTCGCATCCATCTTGCTCCTTGTTCCGCTGCGCCTCTGGTCCTCAAAAAGGTTCCACGCCTTGCAAGATTCGATCCGCGACATAAATAGAATTTTACATTTTTCGATCCTATATTCCTCGAAGGAATTTACATGTAAACTAGATCAAACATAAAATAAAATTTACATCCATCGATCCTATATTCCATAAAAGGAATGTACATGTAACTAGATCAAAATAAAATCCTAATAAAACTAAATACAGCTCCTGCTGTATTTTATAATACAATCATGCACACACAATAAAATGCCCTTGACATGTCCAAGGGTCCAATCACACACATAATAACTATAAGTCATAATAGTTGGATCCTGCATCCACAAAGTTAGCACATCCTACTATTAACCTGCCTAAATTATGTATGACATGTGCATAATTAAACTAATACCAAATACACAGAGGCAAAACCCTAGCTCTGATACCAATTGTTGGTTGCAACTCGGAAAACCTAGGGTTCCACTGTACAAAAATTTTGTACAAAGGTCTGAACCTTTTCCTAGCTACCATGTGTTCTTTTAAATTAAATTTTGGATCGTCTGCGGAACTTAACATGTTTGATCCAAAACTTAATCTATTCGTTCTTTTAGGTTTTGACTAGGGTCTCCTGCGGAACTTAACACGTTCGACCCAAATCACCTTAAGTTATTAATTCCATTAAATATTAATTTCCATAATTGGTTCCCAGTACTGACGTGGCGAGGCACACGACCTTCTTGGATATGGGAGCAACCACCACCGACTAGACAAAACCTTTTATGGAAAGCTAATATTTAATTTCCTAAAATAACTTTAGGTTAACTGAAAAGAACAATCAAATCACAAGGATAAATAAAACAAAAGAACACAACATCGAAAAACATATTCGAAATACTAGAATCGTAAGCCTCTTGTATTTGGTATTATTTTCATAAATAACTAGTATGATGCGGAAAGGAAAAATTACTAGTTATACCTTCTAGAAAGACCTCTTGATCTTCTACCGTATTCCTCTTCTAACCTCGGATGTTGTGTGGGCAACGATCTTCCGAGATGAGAAAACACCAACCACCTTCTTCTCCTCCTAGCTAGGTTCGGCCACAATAAGGAAGCTTTACCAAGGATGAAGAACAAAACACCAACCAAGCTCCAAGAGATGCAAGCTTTCTCTCCTTCTTCTTCTTCTTCTCCAAGTAGTATCCGGCCACCACAAGAGCTCCAAGGGAGATGAAGGATTCGGCCACCACAAGAGGAAGAGAGGGAGAGGATGATGGCCGACCACAACACCAAGGAAAAGAGGGAGCGAACAATAGAAGTTATATACCATGAAGGCACCCCTACCCCTTCTTTTATATTCCTTGGCTTTGGCAAATAGGAAAATTTATTTATAATAAAATTTCCTTAACTTTCTTTGACAATAATTAATTAAGAAAAATTTAATAAAATTTCTTAATCAACTTATCATGGTCGACCATCTCAAATAGAAAAATTAGGAGAGTTTCAATCAACAATTAAAACTTCCTTATTTGTCTTTGGAAATTTTAAAAAATAA
The DNA here is from genome assembly GCF_018446385.1 of Zingiber officinale. NCBI lineage: Eukaryota > Viridiplantae > Streptophyta > Magnoliopsida > Zingiberales > Zingiberaceae > Zingiber > Zingiber officinale. The sequence continues at coordinate 128,690,427 of NC_055987.1, forward strand.
AATTTCCCTTTATAATCCCTTCATGGTTGATAAAAAGAAATTTCTATAATTTTAATTTTTCAACATGTGAATAATTTTTAAAGAGAAAAAAATAAAATATCTTTCCAATCTACAAATAAGGAAAGAGATCTAATCTCTTTCTTTAATCTTTTGTAGATCCTTTTAAGAGAGATATTTTAATTTTAATTCTCTTTAATAAATTATATCTTCCACATAATAAAAATTAAAATTAAAAATCCTTTTTAATTTAATTATGGCCGGCCCTCTATAGCTTGGGTTCAAGCTAGGGCCGGCCACCCTAAACCATGCTTTGGCCGGCCCTAGCTTGATTCCAAGTTAGCTTGGCCGGCCCCCTTTAGGTGGGTATAGGTGGGTATAGTACTCTATAAATAAGAGGCTACGATAGGGACTGAGAGGAGGAATTGGTTTTGGTCTCCCGATAAAATTAAGCATCCCGTGTTCGCCCCGAACACACAACTTAATTTTATCAATAATAATTCATTCCACTAGAGAACTATTATTGAACTACCGCACCAATCCCAAATTACATTTTTGGGCTCCTTCTTATTATGAGTGTGTTAGTCTCCCTGTGTTTAAGATATCGAATGTCCACTAATTAAGTGAGTTACTGACAACTCATTTAATTAATATTTTAGTCCAAGAGTAGTACCACTCAACCTTTATCGTCATGTCGAACTAAGTCCACCTGCAGGGTTTAACATGACAATCCTTATGAGCTCCTCTTGGGGGCATTATCAACCTAGTATCTCTAGGACACAGTTTCCTTCTATAATCAACAACACACTATAAGTGATATCATTTCCCAACTTATCGGGCTTATTGATTCATCGAACTAAATCTCACCCATTGATAAATTAAAGAAATAAATATCAAATATATGTGCTTGTTATTATATTAGGATTAAGAACACACACTTCCATAATAACTGAGGTATTTGTTCCTTTATAAAGTCAGTATAAAAGGAACGACCTCTAATGGTCCTACTCAATACACTCTTAGTGTACTAGTGTAATTATATAGTTAAGATAAACTAACACCTAATTACACTACGACCTTCCAATGGTTTGTTCCTTTCCATCATGGTCGTGAGCTACTGTTTATAATTTATAAGGTACTGATAACATGATCTTCTGTGTGTGACACCACACACCATGTTATCTACAATATAAATTAATTGAACAACTACATTTATCACAAATATAGACATTTGACCAATGTGATTCTTATTTCTAGATAAATGTTTTATACCAAAAGCTAGGCTTTTAGTATACATTCTAACGGGGTGATCTCTGCCATCTGGAAAAGGGCTCACCCGAACCCAATTCCCGGTCTTCTCGAGCGGGCTTCCCTCCAGCTTCTCGTCCCTCGGAATTGCCGCGTGTTTCCTTCTCGTCCGACGGCGTACTCATCCGCAGTCTTCGTCCCTCGGACGCAACGCGTGTCGTCCTTCTCGCTAGCTGCGTCTCTTGCTCCCCGAGCAATCTTCCGCTCCGGCTTTCATCCCTCGGAACCACCGCACGCTTCCTTCTCGTCGGCCGGTGTACTCTTCCACAGCACCTCGTCCCTCGGACTGTTGTCCTTCTCGCTAGCTGCGTCTTTCGCTCGACTACCTGTGCTCCTAAGCTCCTGCACACTTAGACACAAGATTAGAAACAAACAGGACCTAACAAGTTTGTTGATCACACCAAAACAACCTTGGGGTTCCAAGAATCTTCCCCATTTTGGTGTGAGCAACCAAGTTAAGCTATGGTAAAAATAGACATGAAATAAACTTAACTAAATTTGCATTTAAGTGCAAAAAAATAAAGCAAGTTAAATTTTGGTCTACCTCCCCCTAGACTTATACTAATCCTTCTCCCCCTTTGATCACAAAAAAATGGGGTTTCAAGAAAAAAATCTAAGGGTTAAAGACTTAGAAAATTTTGAGGTCCTTAAAAATTTACAATAATTTTCACATAAACAGTCTCAAAAAAAAATTAATAAAATTTTCTAAGTAAAATTATAAGAAAAAAAATTCTAACTTAAATAGTTTTATAAAAACATTTTTTTAAAAATATTTTTGACAAAAGATTTTCTTAAATCTTTGAAAATTTTTATAAGGAATTAAATTTCTAAGTCAATTTCAAAAAGTATTTTTCTAAGTATAAAAATATTTTGAGAGAGAAAAAAATATTTGAAAAACTTTGAAAGCATTAATTAATTCTAATTTTAATGCTTTGACCGAAAGTTAATTAAACATTTATTTCAATATTTTGGCTTCCAGGTCGTGGCAAGGCACTGGGCCTTCTTGGTTATTGGAGCAACAACCACTTCCTTAGACAAAGTCTCATAGAAAAATTTATTGTTTAATTTTCTCACTGGAAAGCGTTAATTTTAATTTTAAAATTTAGACTAAGCAAGATTTAGGAACCCAATAAAGGTTCCAGCCTACTGGATTAACTAACAAGTTTTTAGGGACATACTTTCTTGAGATGTTCCTAATTTGTCCTAGGTGATATCTAAAGTACCAATTTAAATTATTGGATCTTCTAAAATTGGTTTTAGATGAACATGCATAATTTTTCAAGTTATCTATTTAAAGTTTCAAATTTTGATTTTCTAATTTCAATTTTTCACTTTCCAATTTTGATTTGTCTAATTCTTCTAAGGGATAAGATTTAGCCAAAATTATTTTTAAATTTTTTATTTCCTTTTCTAATTTACAGCAGTCTTTAGTTAATAACTTAACAAACTTAAAAAGTTTATCGGGAAGAAGAGAACGTACCTGACTTGCCTTGTCGAGTTCGTTGCCCGTGTCTCCCCCTGAACTGTTGCTTTCTTCTGACGAAGCTCCCCTTTCATCGATGCTCTCGATGCTCATCTTGAAAGAGCTTGAATCGCTGTCGTCGTCTTGATGACTCGCCATCAGTGCAAGTCCGGAGAATGCTTCGACTTCTGATTCGTACGACGTATCGTCGTCCCACGTCGCCTTTAGGGCCTTTCGCTTTTGGATAGGCTTCTTACCCTTCTCCTTGTCCTTGATCTTCAGCTTGGGGCAGTTGTCCTTAACGTGCCCTTCTTCACCGCAGTGGTAGTATGGATCATCCTTTTCTTATTCCCCTGCGGATGGTTAGTAGATCTGGATTTACAAAGTTTCTTGAATCTTCTTACCATCATTACCATTTCCTCGTCGTCGAGAGAAGATTCCGACTCTGGTTCGTCTCTCAAAGCTTTGAGGGCGACGTTGTTCTTGGGTTCCTTCATTCCTGCACATCTTAACTCATGCACTTCAAATGTTGAAAAGAAATCTTCTAATGAAATTTTTTCTAAATCCTTAGAAATGTAAAAAGCATCTACTAATGTTGCCCATTTGGTATTTCTAGGAAATGAATTCAGTGCGTACCTAAGCGAATCTCGATTACTTACCTTTTCTCTGAGATTCGAAAGTCCGGTAATGATTTCTTTTATTCTCGAGTGCAAATGCGCGACTGTCTCATCTTCCCCAAGTCGCAGGTTGGTGAGCTAATTACGAAGCAAATCTCTTCTGGCGAGCTTGGCTTCGGACGTCCCTTCGTGCAGCTCGAGGAACTTCTCCCAAAATTCCTTTGCCGAGTTGTAGTGCCCGATCCTATTGACTTCTTTAGGTGGAAGAACGCTTAGCAGATGGTATTCTGCTTTGTCGTTCGCCACGTATTCAACCTGCTCCTTTTTCGTCCATTGACATTTTTCCTTACCTTCTGGAGCTACAAAGCCAGATTTCATTGTTAAAACTAATTCAAAATCTGTTGTAAAAAATACTTGCATCAATTTCTTCTAGGTGGCGAAGTCCCCTTCGTATTTCGGCGGGTGGATGCTCGGTCCGGCCATCTCGTTGCTTCGTTCGACGATTAGTCCTCCTGAAGCGCCTTGGCTCTGATACCACTTATAGGACCGTTGGGCCGGCTAGAAGGGGGGTTGAATAGCCCTAAATAAATAAACAAAAAAAACCCTTCCCGACTTTTCAAACACTTGTAAAATAGTCAAAGCAGTAAGTTAAAAGCAGAAAAGAAAGAGGTACAATTGTTTACTTGGTTACAATCGGGGAGGTTGTTAATCCAAGGAAAGGATGAAGTGCACTATCAATCTCCTTCAGGCGGAGAAGCCTCTTATAGCGTTGAACCACAAAAAGAAAGAAGCTAATCTAAACAGTGGAAAGCGCACAAGCGTTGTTACAATTTCTGAACCGATTCTAAGCTTCTGGACCAAGGCTATATTTATAGTCTTGGTCGAGGTGCCTAGAAAGATTTCGAGCGCCCTGGGGGGAATAAATTTTATCCCCCAACATTCAGATCGAGATTTGACTCGATCTGGTCAAAATTCAATCTCCGGGCGCCCGGAAGGGTTCTGGGTGCCCCGGGCTGGTCCGGGCTCCCCGGACAGTTTCGAGCGCCTCGGACCCTAAGTCAACTCCGATTGACTTTTTTCGCCTCGGTCTGGGTCTTCAACTCCGGTTCCGCTCGCTTGGGTGATCTCTACCATCCGGAAAAGGGCTCACCCGAACCCAACTCCCGGTCTTCTCGAGCGGGCTTCCCTCCAGCTTCTCGTCCGGGCTTCCCTCCAGCTTCTCGTCCCTCGGAATCGCCGTGTGTTTCCTTCTCGTCCGCTGGCGTACTCATCCGTAGTCGTCGTCCCTCGGACGCAACGCGTGTCGTCCTTCTCGCTAGCTGCATCTCTTGCTCCCCGAGCAATCTTCCGCTTCAGCTTTCGTCCCTCGGAATCACCACACGCTTCCTTCTCATCCGCCGGTATACTCTTCCGCAGCACCTCGCCCCTCGGACTGTCGTCCTTCTCACTAGCTGCGTCTTCTGCTCGACTACCTGTGCTCCTAAGCTCCTGCACACTTAGACACAAGGTTAGAAACAAACAGGACCTAACTTAACTTGTTGATCACACCAAAACAACCTTGGAATTCCAACAATATCTATTTTGCCGCGGGCATGGTTAGCATATATCAGAGTAACCCTGGACAAGGACATTGGACTGATGTAAAGTATATATTGAAGTACCTTAGAAGAACTAGAGATTATATGCTAGTTTACCAAGCAGACGATTTGCTCCCTGTGGGTTACACAGATTCAGACTTCCAATCAGATAGGGATAACAGTAAGTCTACATCAGGCTATGTGTTTACTTTAGGAGGTGGAGCTATTACATGGAGGAGTGTTAAGTAGAAATGTGTTTCTGACTCAACCATAGAAGCTGAGTATGTGGCAGCCTCTAAGGCAGCCAAAGAAGTCGTATGGCTCAGAAACTTCCTAATGGACTTAGATGTGATTCCTGTGATAATAGCGGTGTTGCAAACTCGAAGGAACCATTAGCCCATAAGGCGAGTAAACATATAAAGCACAAGTACTACCTGATAGCGAGAAGAAGTTGTTGTCTCCAAGATTGCATCAGCAGATAACCTGGCAGATCCTTTCACTAAGGCCCTTCCGGCGAAAACTTTCGATCGACATGTGGAGGGGATAGGAATCAGATGTATGGCAGCAGATATGGCAGCTTAGTCTTTTAGTATAAGTGGGAGATTGTTAGAGTGTATACTAAAAGCCTAGCTTTTGTAAATATTTATTTTTGAAATAAAAGAATCACATTGGTTAAATATCTATATTTTATTTGTTAAGTGTAGTTGTTCAATTAATTTATATTGTAGATAACATGGTGTGTGGTGTCACACAGAAGATCATGTTATCAGTTCTTTATAAATTATAAACAGTTTCTCACGACTAAAATGGAAAGGAACAACCCATTGGAATAGTCATAGTGTAATTAGGTATTAGTTTATCTTGACTAATAAATTATACTAGTACACTCTGTGTGTATTGAGTATGACTATTTTAGGTAAGTTCTTTTTATACTGACTTAATAAAAGAACTAGACCTTAGTTATTATGGAAGTGTGTGCTCTTAATCCTAATATAATAACAAGCATATATATTTAGTATTTATTTCTTTAACTTATCAAAGGGTGAGATTTAGCTTGATAAATCAATAGGTCCGATAAGTTGGGAAATGATATTACTTATAGTGTGTGTTGTTGATTATAGAATGAAACTGTGTCCTAGTTATCTAGGTTGAGAATGTCCCCAAGAGGAGCTCATAAGGATTGTCATGTTAAACCCTTCAGGTGGACTTAGTCTAACACGACAATAAGGTTGAGTGGTACTACTCTTGGACTAAGATATTAATTAAAGTGAGTTGTCAGTAACTCAATTAATTAGTGGGCATTCGACATCTTAAACACAGGGAGATTAACACACTCATGATAAGAAGGAGCCCAAAATGTAATTTGTGATTGGTGCGGTAGTTCAATAATAATTCTTTAGTGGAATGAATTATTATTGATGAAATTAAGTTGGGTGTTCGGGGCGAACACGGGAAGCTTAATTTCATCGGGAGACCAAAATCAATTCCTCCTCTCGGTCTCTATCGTAGCCTCTTGTATATAGAGAATTATACCCATCGCATACCCACTTCCTACCCACCCTTAGGTGGCTGGCCAAGCAAGCTTGGAGTCCAAGTTTGGGCCGGCCAAAGCCAAAAGGTTGAGCCATTGTGGTGGTCGGCCAATGCTTGGAGCTCAAGCTAGGTGGGTCGGCCACAAGAGATTAAAAGGATTTTATTTAAAATCTTTTCTTATGTGGATACCATGGTTTTAAAAGAGAGTTTTAAAATTATAAATCTTTTCTTTTATAGCTTTCTACAAAGGATTAAGAGAAATGTTTGATATCTTTCCTTATTTGTAGTTAAAAGGAAGATTTTAATTTTTGATAAAACTTTCCTTTTTTTTTGTAACCATCCTCATGGTCTTAAAAGAGAGTTTTAAAATTTTAAATCTTACTTTTTATAGCTTTCTACAAAAAGATTAAGAGAAAGGTTTTATATCTTTCCTTATTTGTAGATTGAAAGGAAGATTTTAATTTTAGAGAAAACTTTCCTTTTTGAAAATCATCCACATGTTTTAATAGAGAGATTTCAATTTATAAAAATTCCTTTATAACCAACCATAAAGGGAAAATTTATAGTGAAATTTTTATTTTAAAAATTTCCAGAAATAAATAAGGAAGTTTTAATTTTGTGTTTAAAACTTGCCTAAATTGGAGCTCTTAAGATGGCCGGCCATAGAAGGGGTTCAAAGGAATTTTTATTAAATTTTCCTTATAAACCAATGGCAAGGAAAATAAAGGAAATTTTAATTATAATTAAATTTCCTTATTTGTCATGACCAAAGATTATAAAAGAGAGGGTAGGGGTGCCTTCATGGGGGACAACTCTCTTCTATTTTCCCTCTCTCTTTTCTTCCTTGGTAGTGGTCGGTCATATGATCTCTCCATCTCCTCCTTTTCTTTCTCCTTAGTGACCGAACCTCATCAACCTCTAGGAGCTTATTTTGGTGGCCGGATCTAGCTTGGAGAAGAAGAAGAGAAAGGAGGTTTTGTTTCCTAGTTTTACTTAGAGGTTGGTTGGTGGTCGAGACTTATAATTTCTTGAAGAAGCTTGCTTGGCCGAAACTTGGAAGAAGGAAGAAGAAGGGCTTGAGTGGTTCTCATCTCGGTAGATCGTTGCCCACACAACATCCGAGATAAGAAGAGGAATACGATAGAAGATCAAGAGGTTGTTGCTTATAAAGAATGGTATAACTAGTAGTTTTATTCCGCATCATACTAGTTTTCTTTGTATAGTTTTGAAATACCAAACACAAGAGGCTAGAGATTCTAGATATTCGGATTTGTTTCGAAGTTGTGTTTCTTTTATTTTTCGATCTTGTGATTCGATTATTCTTTTTGGTTAAACCTAGAGTTATATAAGGAAATTAAATATTGAATTTCGTTAAGAGGCTTTGTCGAGACAGTGGTGGATGTTCCCATACCCAAGAAGGTCAAGTGTCTCACCATGTTTGACCTGGGAGCCGATTTCCGAAATAAATATTTAATTGAATTTGTAATATAGGTGGATTTGGATCTATAATGTTAAGTATCGTTTGCGATCCAAGTCTAAACCTCTACGAACAGATAAGTTAAATTTGGAATCAATAATATTAAGTTCCGTTTGTGATTCCGAATTTAATTTCTAAAGAACACAATAGGTTGTTAGGAAAGGTTCAGGACTTATACTAAATTTTTGTACAGGGGAACCGCTACGATATTCCTAGGACCAACTAACAATTGGTATCAGAGCTAGGGTTTACCTCTGTGTGTTTGGTTTTCAGTTTAATTATACACATGTCATACATAATTTAGGCAGGATAATAGTAGGATGTGCTAACTCTGTAGTTGCAGGCTCCAACTATTATGGCTTATAGATATTGTGTGTGATTGGACTCTTAGACATTTCAAGGGTATTTTATTGTGTGTGCATAATTGTATTTAACTAATACAGCAGGTGTTGTATTAACCCTAGGATTTTACATTTATGTTTGATCTAGACTTGATGTACATTCCCTTATGGAATATAGGATCGATGTATGTAAAATTTTATTCTTTCTATCGCGGATCAGTGGGCATGACAATGAGGTTGAGTGGTACTACTTTTGGAGCTAGATATTAATTAAGTGAGTTATCAGTAACTTACTTAATCAGTGGGCATTTCGTTATCTTAAACACATGGAGACTAACACACTCATATATGAAGGAGCCCATAATGTAATTTGGGATTGGTGCGGTAGTGCAATAATAACTCTCTAGTGGAATGAGTTATTATTGATGAACTTGAGTTGTGTGTTCGGGACGAACATGGGATACTCAAGCTCATCGGAAGGCCAAAATTAATTTCTCCTCTAAGTCCCTATCGTAGTCTTATTAAAGCCTCAAGTCCATCTAAATAAAAGGCCTTCTTGGTGTCCAGGAAGGAGGCCAGCTTAAGGCTTGGTGACCAAGCAAGGGTCGGCCACCATCTCCTCTTAAGGGGATGGCCCTTTGCTTGGTGCCCAAGCAATGAAAGGTCGGCCACAATTTGTTAAATAAGAAGGGGTGTTTTGAATTTTTAAAAATCTTCTCTTTGTAGAAAACTATAAGTTTTAAAAGAGATTTTAAAATATAAAACTTTCCTTATTTGAATTAGGCCACATGGTTTAATAGAGAGTTTTAAAAGTTTTAAAACTTTTCTTTTTTAACCATCCTCATGGTTTTAAAAAAAAAAGGAAAAGAAGTTTTAAAATTAAAATTTTCTATTTTTGTAACCATGTTAAAAAAGAAAATTTTTAGAAGAGAAGTTTTAAATTTTAAAACATGTTTTTAATTTTTAAAACTTTCCTTTTTAAACATCCACTTTAGGTAAGAGAGCTTGTAAAATTTTATAAGAGGATTTCTACTTTTATAAAATTTTATAAAAAATTTTCTTCCCCTTGATGATGTGGTCGGCCACCCTTGCTTGGTGCCCAAGCAAGGGGCAGCCAAATTAAATCTCCAATCAATCCATGATTGGTGATTGATTCAATCAAGAGGAAATAAAAGGAAAAATAAAAAGGAAAAAGGAAAAACAAGAGGAAGATTTTAATTTTTGTAAAAAGTCTTTCCTTATTTGCCTTAGGCGAGTATTATAAAAGAAGGAGAGGAGAGGCCTCATTAGAAATCAATTCTTATTCTCTTGTTGAGTCCTCTTGTGGCTGGCCCTCTCCCCTCGTCCTTTCCCTTTGCTCTCTTATTCCCTTAAGGTGGTGGTGGCCGAAACATAGAGAAGGAGAAGAAAGCTTTTGGGTGGTGTTCATCTTGGAGGATCGTCGCCCACACGACGTCCAAGGCGAGGCGAGGAATACGGCAGAAGATCTCGAGGTCATTAGCATACAAAGAGAAGGTATAACTAGTAATTTTCTTCTGCATCGTGCTAGTTATTTTTCTTTGTATGAATTCCAAACACAAGAGACATTAGATTCTAGTTTTTCAAATTTGTTTCGAAGTTGTGTTTTTTTTTTTTTCGAATTTGTGATTCAATTGTTCTTTTTGGTTAAACCTAGAGTTATATAAGGAAATTAAATATTAGCTTTCCTTAAAAGGCTTTGTCTAGGAAGCGGTGGTTGCTCCCATATCCAAGAAGGCCTAGTGCCTCGCCATGTTTAATTTGGAAGCCAATTTTAGAAATTAATATTTAATTGAATTTATAACATAGGTGGATTTGGATCAATAGTGTTAAGTTTCGCTTGCGATCCAAGTCTAAACCATTAAGAACAGATGAGTTAAATTTGGAATCAATAATGTTAAGTTCTGTTTGTGATTCCTAATTTAATTTCTAAAGAACACAATAGGTTATTTAGGAAAGGTTCGACACTTGTACAAAATTTTTGTACAGTGGAACCGGTACGATCTTCCTAGGACTAACCAACACTTCTTACGCCAGGCGACCAGCCCAGCTCTCCTGAGCATCAAGTCTATATCCGGGGTGGGCTCGCACGCATCTGGGAGGAGGCGAGGGCGCAAACGGCCATGAAACCTCCGGGTGCGCTAGCTGACAACCATCTGGAGATGTCCACTGGGGTTAGTATTTGCTAATATTAGTTCATAAGTTACCTCTGCTCGGCCCTAATATTTGCTTGCAATTCTGGGTGGAGAATATCGTCATGTGTCTGCGACTAGCCCAAGTGGAGGATGAGCTGAAGGGGCTCAAAATTTCTGGAGAAGCCTCCTCCTCCCAAGGGTTGTCGGTCGCCCGTCTAAAGGCCGAGCTGGAGAAGGCTCAACAACTCTTTGCGGCGGAGCAGCAAAAATCGACCGAGCAGGCCAGTAGGCTGGGCCAGATCGAGACACAGCTGAAGACTTACGACTGGAAACTCGATCTGGCTTCCACAAGGAAACAACGAGCCATCACCGATCTGGAGGAAAAAAACAAGGAGGCCCGACAGCTAGCCGAGGATCTGAAGAAGGCAAAGGACCTCTTGGCTGCCAAGCAGGATAATCGCTCAGCCAAGGAGGCGGAGCTGCAGGGCCAAGTGAAGCGCCTTGAAGAGGAGCTGGCGGCTTCCCGTTCTGCTTTGACTACCTATCAAGAGGCTGAGTCGGGTCACTTCGCAACCCTGAAGCAACAGTACCTCCACTCGAATCAATTCTTGGAGAAGGCGACCGATCGGATCGTTCGATCGTTTCAACTGGTGATTGATGCAACGCTTGGTCAACTAAAGGTGAACGGTCATGTCTCCAAGCCCTTGTCTGATAAAGATGGGAACCGCGTCCAACAACTTGAATCCATTCCCTACGAGGCCTTCGAATACATTGAGTGAGCGAGGGGTCAGTTAGAGAATATTTTTGTAAGATTTTGAATATACTCCTGCCGTTCGGTAGTGACATATTATTAATGATCCTTTTGTGTTTCTTCTTCATATGCCATATGTTTAGGAAGTATTTGGCCATATAGTTCCGATCGGCTATGGCGCCCATACTATAATTGAAATATTTTCTAGGATCATACCCTCGGGGTTTATAGTCGCCGCTCGACTCTAGGTTTTAACATCTCCGTTAGACAATCTTCCAAGACGGAAGTTTAAGGTCACCGTTCGACCGTCGTTCGACCGTCGATGGGTCATGAGTTTAACGTCGCCACTCGACGGTCTTCCGGACAGATATTTATAGTCGTCGTTCGACTCTGGGGTTTAATGTTGCCGCTCGACGGTCTTCAAAGCGGGGCTTTTATAGTCACTGCTCCGACTCTGGGGTTTAACATCGCCGCTCGACGGTCTTCAAGGCGGGGTTTTTATAGTCGCCGCTCCAACTCTGAGGTTTAACGTCGCCACTCGACGGTCTTCAAGGCGGGATTTTTATAGTCGCCGCTCCGACTCTGGGGTTTGACGTCGCCGCTCAACGGTCTTCAAGGCGGACTGGCCGCTCGGCGATAACTTTGCAAACCCTTGCTTTAGATTTTAATCCTGCAGCCGAAGGACGCGGAAAAAATGAAGCCTTGCTTTAGATGGGGATGTGGCGCTCGTGTTGACTAGTCGAAGACTCTACAGGCGTAGATCTCCCACCAACGTGGACTTGCAAGTGCAACGCCGAGCCAGGGAGGGGTTCCCCGGCGATGACCCTCCGACGCTCAAGTAAGATCTCCGAAGGAAAGAAGTAGAGCAAAGAGGAAACGAGAACTGTAGCTACAATGAAGAAGTGAGCGTGCCTCCATCGAAGTCTGGGGGTCCTTATATAGGGCTCCCGAGAGGTGCATACACGCTTCCCGAGGTGTGCACGCTGCTCAAAGCATACATGGAATGGACGTGTCAGAAAAGCGTGTCTGACGTCATGCCTCAATGGCGTGAGCATATCCCTGACGTGACAGTGGAAGTTTCCACCGTATGATTCTCTATCTGACTATGCTGTCGACCATGCCTCTTATCGGTAGTATTGGTCCCTAAGAAGATACCGTCCGCTGCTTCCTTTGTCCCTTATCAGGCCGAGCGGAGGAACCGCTCGGCTAGCGCCTTCCGGGCGACACCAAAGCCGGGCCGATCTGGATGTCCGCTCGGCCGGTGATTTGATGTCTGACTCCACCCTGTCGAGCGAGGGGCCCTAACTGTCGGGTCGATGCCATGTCCCTTGTTAGCCGAGCGGGATGGCCGCTCGGCCTTCGTCTCTTCCCGCATTGCCTCATGAGCGTCGGAAGCTCGGCGTCAAGCCAAGCTATCGAAGTGTCGGGCCGACTACTCTTCCTGCTAATCGGGAAGGTAGCTTGCCCGATCGGACGCATACCCTAGATGTTGAGCACTTTGACTTCTTACCGGGTGGGCCCCATCTTACCACCGGATCAGAATACATCACCCTCTTAAAATAACACAAGTACCTTTTGACACACTGCATGTTTCTAGCAAGCGTATTTCAATCTATTTTATATTCTAAATCGAATTACATTATAGCAATTATGAAATCGTAGTTGTTACAACTGTACAGCTACAAAATCGTAGTTGTTATAACTACAAGTTCAAATTTAAGATCTTGTAACTTTTAATTTGGATTGAATCAAATGACGTACAATATATTAAATCAAAACTTATTTAGAAATTTTTGATTTGATTTATTATATGATCCTGTCCGAAAGCTGAATCAATGGACGCTGGGCACGTGGCGCTCTCCGAGTCGCTGATGTAGATCTCTGATGGGTCGTGCGAACTTCCGACGAACCTGCACAGAAGTCGGGCCGGGAAGGGGTTCCCGGCGGTGACCCTCCGACGCTCAAGTCAGGCAAGCTAACAGTGAAGAAGTGGCTGCAAAAATTGTAGAACGCGTACCTCCGGCGAAGTATAAGGCTCTTTATATAGAGCGGTGAAAGAGCTCACGCACACCTACCGAGGCAAATACGTGTCATTAGCCCATTCCTCGGTATGTGTTTGTCAGAAAGCTTACCTGACACCATACTGCTACAGTCCAGACACATCTTCGACGGGACAGCAGAACACCTTGCCGCCAGATTTGGAGTATGGCCTAGTTATAGGACTTGACAGCAGTCATAAAATGTTCCTTGTCCTTCTCTCCCTACTCCATGCCGGGACGTCCGGCCGGCCGGCACTCATCTCCCGTCCGGCCGGTCGGCACTCATCTCATGTCCGGCCGGCCGGCACTCACGTCCGGCCGGCCGGCACTCACCTCACGTCCGGCCCTCTGTATGCATCGGTATGCTGGGGAGATCCTCGGTAAGGTGCTATGTGGGGACTGCTAGCAGTATGTTACCTTATGTCTACGGCCGAGCATGACTTCCGCTCGGCCCTTCGTTACTGTTCAATCGAGCGCCGGAACCCCGACCCCTGTCGGGGCGCCTTTTGCCATCGGTTATTCACAGATCGACCGGCCGGGAGGTCGGCCCATCCTTCTCCGGTCGGCCGACCGGTCTGCCCTTCTCCGGTCGGCTACCTGGCCCTTTGACTTCCACGTGGCGTTGACCCCTCAAAATGGGGGTCCCCTGTTCTAACCACCGGATCACTTGCCTCTCCCTCAAGTCTAGTCGAAGGAGGCGAAGTCCGACTGACTGGAGTGCCGATCAGACTGAGTAACGACCGCTGCATTAGTCCGCTCGGCCAGGCTTAGGGATCCACATCCGTTCGGCGGTGTCTTGCCCGTGCCTTGTACTCCCTTGGAATCCATGCAGAATCCTCTCCCCTACTGCCAATCACGTGCGCTGCGCGCGGTAAGGGGCGATCATTAAATGTGACCCGTGTCCTGCTGACACGTGGCGATCTCGCTTCTGTCAGCGTATGGTAGTGGCGTTACGTCCGATGGGACAACCGCCGTTTGAAATGAACGGCTGGATGATGGCCTCGTTCTTCACGACCTGAATCGGACGGTGGAGGCTGCTTGAAGCCGACGTTATAAAGCTCGGGACCTCTCTTCGCCGCCGCATTTCTGCTTTATCGATCCCCGACGCCCCGCTGCTCTTTCTTCTCCGGCGACCTCGCTTCTCAACTCTCCGACGACCCCGAGGCCCCTTGCAACCATCCTTTTGCTCGTAAGCCTTTCTTCTCCTCGCTTTCTCCTCCCTTTTCTTCCTGTTAGTTGTCTCTATCATTCTGCCCCCTTCTTTCCTTGCTTTATTTCCTTTTCCTTTCATTCCACGTTCGTTCCTTGCCTTATACCATGACTAGTACCTCACAGCCGACCGTCGGCGCTCCCGGTCTTTGGTACACGACCATGGAGAGCCGGTTTGACGAGGAGGACGCGCTGCGCCTCGCTCGGACCTATGAAATCCATGCTGACCACCACATAGTATTAGCCACTCCCGCCGACCGGCCTCATGAACCGCCGCCCGGCACAGTTCTTTTCTTCCAAGACCAATTTTTGGCCGGGCTACGCTTTCCACCCCATAAGTTTTTCTTGCAAGTTTGCAACTACTTTCGCATCCCGCTCGGCCAGCTAGTTCCGAATTCAATCAGGCTGCTGACCGGGGTGGTAGTTCTATTTAAACTGAACAACATCCCGTTGGACCCCAAAGTGTTCCACTACTTCTACTACCCTAAGCAAGCCGAGTGGGGTACTTTTGTTTTCCAATCTAGGATAGGTTTCGTCCTTTTTGATAATATGTCGAGCTCCAACAAACATTGGAAGGAGCATTTTTTCTATATGCGCTTTCCCGAGCCACCGGCCTTCCGAATCAAGTGGCAAACGGCGATGCCAGTATGGCCGGAGCTCGGCAAGTTTGAGGCGATCGGCCTACCTTCATCTTGACCTGAATTTGGTCGTCAAGCTATCACATCGACAATTGCTCCTTAGAGTCTTGTATATATTAAACATCTTCTATCGGCACGCCTTGCAACATGAGTAAGTTCTCTTATCTTCCCGTTTCTTTTGTTCTAACGATTTATTCTTTGTTTCTGCGGTAGAAGTTATGTGGTGCATAAAGGCTATTGGTGGCTATGAGACCTGAGATCGAGGTGGCCAAGAATAGGAGATCGAGGCGGAGCTTGGCCTCAGTGATCGGCCGGTGGCGAGGATGAGGGACTCGAGTGTCCCAAGCCTTAAGCAACTCTGCCTCTCGGCGGTGCGGACAATATAGAGCCTTCTACTCAAGTTGAGGTAGAGGCCGTTCGGTTAATAGCTCCCAGCAACTCAGCGAAGCGGCGGAACCAGCCTCTCAACCAACTCCATCTGATGAACCGCAGTCCGAGCGGGGAGATGAAGCTCCAGTGCTGTCCGGGACGGTCTCTATAGAGAGTACCCCCACGTCACGCGGCTCTCCAAGGGCTACCTCTGAGGTGCCGCCCGCCAGTCCTCCGCGAACCATGCGTCGCCTTAGGCGATTGGGCGACCTTCCTTTCGCAAGTGGTGAGCCGTCCGGTAAAGAAGTTGCACCACAGGGTGATCCGAGTGGCCCGAGATTGATAAAAACTATCCTACGCCTTCCGTCGGAGGAATATATGGCGGCTGCTAATCGGCTAGTGGTCCCCGAGCAGCAGATCACCCTCACGGGTCCTCTTGCCAAAGCCTGGGAGGATGCCCGGCTCCGAATTACAATGATGACTCCCGGTCAGCTAGGCGACAACAATCTACAACAAGCGACCGGGGTATGTTCTTTGCCTTGTTAGTTATTTGGATTTAGTTTCTAACTTGCTCCTGTCCGTTTGCAGAATTGGGTGGAGCAGATTGCTATCAGCAATCGCCTAGCCGAACTGGAGGACGAGCTGAAAAAGCTCAGAGCCGCGGGAGAAAGCAGACAGTCAACGGTCGCTTTGGAGAAGGCCAAAAAACTACTGGAAGCCGAGCGGGGTAAGTCCTCCGATCTGTCGAGTGAGGTGGCTCGACTCGAAGCTTTGGTCAAGCAGCGGGACAAGGAAATAAAGACCGCGACCACCCGGAAACTTAAAGCCATCGAAGACATGGATATGATGAAGGTAGAGAACCGAGGGTTAGAGCAGAGAGTGAAGGAATTGGATACCTCAAGCCGAACGGGAGGGTCGTTCGGCCGACCAAGCTAAAGCGGAAGGGGCTCGGAAAGATCTTCAAGCTGCCCTCGACGCTTCTAAAGCTACTTTTAAAGAATATCAGGACGGTGAGCCTGGTCGGTCGGCGGACGTGCGTAAAGCATTCGTCCGCTCGGATGAATTTGGCGAAAGGTTTAGCGACAAGCTATCCTTAACTTTTGAAGAGGCGATCAAAGTGGCAGTGGAATATCTGAAGACCAAAGGCCACATACCTGCCGAGTTGTCCGTCCCCCCCGAAGATTTGGCGGCCATGATGGGCTCCATCCTCGACTCTCTCTTTAACTTTGATGATAGTGAATGAGGGGTTTATGTAATTTCTCTAAGTGTGCAATCTTTTGTATGTCTGCCGTTCGGGGCGAATATTATAAATTTTGTCGGTCCTCTGTTCTGCGCAAACGAATCCTCTTCTTTTGTTATTTGTTTGTTCGACTAGCATCAAATCTTCAACTTTTGCCTCGGTCCTAATTTTCTTGCGCCAAGTATATTTTATAAGGGAGTCGCTCGGCCACACGTTTCCTTTATTCTCGCCTTATCGGCAGGCCCGATCAGAGGTCGGCCTTTACAACCGAGCAGAACCTTGCAGAAAGTTATCCGTCCGGAGGATTTATAGACTCCGGTTGCTCGCCTTTTAACGTCGAATTTTACCGTCAGCGCCTGACAACCTTCCGCTCGGCAGGTTTATAGACGCCGGCACGTCTCTCGATATTTAACGTCGGAGCTCGACGGTCTTCCGCTCGGCGGGTTTATAGACGCCGGCTCGTCTCTCGATTTTTAACGTCGGAGCTCGACGGTCTTCCGCTCGGCGGGTTTATAGACGCCTGCTCGTCTCTCGATTTTTAACGTCGGAGCTCGACGGTCTTCCGCTCGGAGGGTTTATAGACGCCGACTCATCTCTCGATTTTTAATGTCGGAGCTCGATGGTCTTCCGCTCGGAGGGTTTATTGACGCCGGCTCGTCTCTCGATTTTTAACGTCGGAGCTCGACGGTCTTCCTCTCGGAGGGTTTATAGACGCCGGCTCGTCTCTCGATTTTTAACGTCGGAGCTCGACGGTCTTCCGCTCGGAGGGTTTATAGACGCCGGCTCGTCTCTCGATTTTTAACGTCGGAGCTCGACGGTCTTCCGCTCGGAGGGTTTATAGACGCCGGCTCGTCTCTCGATTTTTAACGTCGGAGCTCGAAGGCCTTTTAAGGCTAACTTTGAAGCGGCCGTTCGGCGAAGCTATTTGCCCTTTAATCATTTTTGCTTCCTGCATTACAAGTACATAGGCGGCCCAAAATATATACAAAAATGAGTTACATCAGTGCACCTTTCACCCGACTCGATAAGGCTGGAGATGATTCGCGCTCCAAATAATAAGCGCCCGAGAAGAGCTTTTCGATGATTTTGAAGGGGCCCGCCCAAGGAGCTTCTAGCTTGCCGACGTCGCCGACCGGCTTCACTTTCTTCCAAACAAGATCGCCGACCTGGAATGATCTGGGGATTACGCACCGGTTGTAATTCTGCTTCATTCTTTGACGATACGCCATCAGCCGGACGGACGCCTTGGCTCTTTCTTCTTTGACCAAATCCAGTTCCATGTTCCTCCGCTCGGCGTTGTCATCATCATAATTCTGGATCTGAGCGAACTCGACGCCAACTTCGACAGGAATAACCGCTTCGCCGTCATACACCAGATGGAAGGGCGTGACTCCAGTTCCTTCCTTCGGTGTCGTTCGGATGGCCCATAAGACGCCTGGCACTTCATCCACCCAACTACCTCCCATATGGTCGAGCCGAGCCCGCAAAATGCGAAGAATTTCCCGATTGGCTACTTCGGCTTGACCATTGCTTTGGGGATATGCCACGGACGTGAAGTGTTGTTCGATGCCGTAGCTTTTGCACCAATCTTCAAGCAATTTTCCTGTGAACTGCCGCGAACCGACAGATGATGTTCTGTCAGATAAACTTCTTGACCATATGCTCGGTGATCTTGGCTAGCGGCTCGGCCTCCACCCATTTGGAAAAATAATCGACTGCCACTAGTAAAAATTTCTGCTGCCCGGTCACCATAGGAAATGGACCCACAATATCCATTCCCCATTGGTCGAAGGGACAGGACACAGTGGCTGCTTTCATTTCTTCTGTCGGTCGGTGTGAGAAATTATGATACTTCTGGCAAGAAAGGCACATCGCGACGGTCCGAGCGGCGTCTGTTTGCAGGGTTGGCCAAAAGTATCCGGCCAGCAGTATCTTTTTAGCCAATGATCGCCCGCCCGGATGTCCTTCGCATGATCCTTGGTGCACTTCTTGGAGGATGTACGCCGCGTCTTCCGAGCTCACGTATTTCAACAGCGGGCGGGAGAAAGCCTTCTTGTAGAGTTGATCTCCAATAAGTGTGAACCGACCGACCCTTCTCCTGAGAAGTTGGGCTTCATGGTGATCGGATGGCGTAGCTCCCGAGCGGAGAAACTCCATGATGGGCGTCCTCCAATCACTTGGGAATGTGAGGGCTTCCATCCGGTCGACGTGCGCCACCAAAGACACTTGTTCGATTGGCGACTGGGTGACGAACGGCGTTATTGCACTTGCAAGTTTGGCTAACTCATCGGCCGCTTGATTTTCCGCTCGGGGTATCTTTTGGATGATGACCTCTCTGAAATTGGCTCTGAGCTTCTCAAAGGCTTCAGCATAGAGTTTGAGCCGAGCGTTGTTAATCTCAAAAGTACCAGAGAGCTGTTGAGCAGCCAACTGAGAATCTGAATGTATAGTCACCCGTCCGGCTCCCACATGCCGAGCTGCCTGCAAGCCGGCTATGAGGGCTTCATACTCAGCTTCATTGTTTGTAGCTCTATAATCCAGCCGGACGGATAAGTGCATCTTTTCTTCCTGGGGAGAGAGCAGCAGCAGTCCAATCCCGCTTCCGAGCCGAGTGGATGATCCGTCCATAAATATTTTCCACATAGCTTCCGGCTCCGAATTCTGCACCTCAGTCACAAAATCTGCTAAGGACTGCGCTTTGATTGCCGAGCGGGCTTGATATTGAATGTCGAATTCATTCAACTCCGTTGTCCATTTAATAAGCCGTCCGGACGCTTCTGGATTCAATAATACTCGTCCGAGCGGGCTATTGGTTTTGACAATGATGGTATGAGTCAGGAAGTATAGACGAAGGCGCCGAGCAGCAAGGACCAGAGCGAAAGCTAACTTCTCGAGCCCAGTGTAGCGAGATTCAGCATCTTTTAAAATATGGCTCAGAAAATATACAGGCTCTTCTCCGCTCGCCCTCACTAATGTCGAGCCGACTGCTTGCTCATTTGAAGATTAATAGATACAAAGAGGCTCACCTACGGCTGGCTTGGCTAGCATATGCAGAGAATTCAGATATGCCTTCAGTTCTTCGAACGCCCGATCGCATTCTTCATCCCAGTGAAATTTAGTGGCCTTGTGCAATATTTTGAAAAAGGGCAGGCTCCGGTCGGCGGTCTTGGAGATGAATCTGGACAGAGCAGTTATCCGACCGGTCAGACGCTGCACTTCCCTCAGATTTCTTGGAGGCGGCATATCTTGTAGAGCTTTCACCTTGCTGGGATTTGTTTCGATACCCCGCTCGGTCACTATGTAACCCAAGAAACGCCCTCCTTTTGCTCCGAAAAGACACTTCTGGGGGTTTAGCTTGACTCCATATTTCCGTAGCGTTCGAAAAGTTTCCTCCATGTTTTCGAAGAGATTGGCCGCTCGGACGGACTTGATAAGAATGTCGTCCACGTATACTTCCAAATTTCGCCCCATCTGCTCCTTGAACACTTTGTTCATCAGCCGCTGATATGTGGCTCCCGCGTTCTTCAATCCGAACGGCATCACATTATAGCAATAGGTGTCGTCGACTGTAACGAAGCTGACTTTTTCTTGATCTTCACGGGCGAGCGGCACCTGATGATAGCCTTGGTAAGCGTCGAGCATACATATCAACTCGCAGCCTGCGGTGGAGTCCACCAGCTGATCGATTCGTGACAGAGGATAAAAGTCTTTCGGGCAAGCTTTGTTGAGATCCCGAAAATCTATGCACACTCTCCACTTGTTGCCCGGCTTGGAGACTAATACTACATTCGCCAGCAAGCTCGGGAACTGAACCTCGCGTATATGGCCGGCCTCCAAAAGCTTCTCAACTTCTGCTCGGATGATGACATTCTGTTCGGCGCTGAAATCTCTTTTTCTCTGCTTCACCGGTCGAGCGTCCGGTCGGACATGTAGCTCGTGTTGCGCTATGCTCGGCGAAATTCCGGGCAACTCGTGCGTTGACCAGACGAAGACATCACAGTTTCTTCGAAGGCATTTGATCACTTCCTGTTTCTGGCCTGCCTCCAGGTCGGACGCAACGAACGTTGTGGCCTCCGTTCGGGTCAGGTGAATCTGCACTTCCTCTTTTTCTTCATAACTAGAGAGGGAGGCTTCTCAGTTATAGCATTCACCTCGATCCGTGGCGACTTCCGAGCGGAATTGGCCTCTGCTCGGACCATCTCGACGTAGCATCGCCGAGCTGCTAGTTGATCTCCCCGTACTTCTCCCACTTTGTCCTCGACGGGGAACTTGATCTTCTGGTGGAAGGTGGAGACGGCCGCTCGGAACTCGCTGAGCGCCGGTCGTCCCAAAATGAGGTTGTATGATGAGGGAGAGTCAACCACCACAAAGTTTGCTGTCCGTGTCCTCCTGAGCGGCTCTTCTCCCAGTGAGATAGCCAATCGGATCTGTCCGACCGGCAGGACTTCATTGTCCGTAAATTTGTAGTTGATCGAACGCCTTTTTGAATATGATGTTGACCGAGCTTCCTGTGTCAATAAAAACGCAGTGAATAGTGTAGTTGGCTATTACCGCTTTGATGAGCAGAGCGTCATCGTGGGGCACTTCAACTCCTTCCAAGTCCTCGAGCCTGAAACTGATTTCGGGTCCACTCGCCCGCTCTTGGCTGCAGCCGACTGCATGGATCTAGAGTTGCTGGACGCTCGCCTTCCTTGCTCGGTTGGAGTCTCCTCCGGTCGGCCCACCAACTATGATGTTGATCTCGCCCCGGGAAGTGTTGCTTTTATTTTCTTCCTCCCGGGTGGACGGTCTGGGACGTTCCCTAGACATACGGAGATTCTCCCGCCTCGGAGAGCGATGCCGCTCGGGAGTCTGTTGTTGTCGCCTATCAGCTATCGTCCGATTGGCTTCACGAGGCCTCTGTCGCCTGTCGGCTGATGGCGACCGATGACCGCCACTCCGGGGAACGGGATGGGCGATCAGGGGAAGACTCCGACAATCTCTGGTATTGTGCGTGTCCATTCGGTGGAATGAGCAGAACATTGGGGTCCATCTCTTCTTCGGCTTGGGCCGCGCGGCAGCTACCTCTTGCACGTGGGACCTAGCATGGGGGGAGTGGATTGCTTCGGCCCTTGGTCCTCTGGGTGGCTGATGAGCAGCGTGCGGCTTCCGTTCGGCAGGAGGAGCCTGCTCGGCTGGAGTTTCTTTTTTCCGGGCCGCTTGCGCTTCCTCCACGTTGATGTATTCGTTGGCCCGGTGTAGCATGTGGTCGTAGTCTCGGGGCGGCTTTCGAATGAGTGATCGGAAGAAATCCCCATCCACGAGGCCTTGTGTGAAGGCATTCATCATGGTCTCCGAGGTGGCCGTTGGAATGTCCATGGCCACTCTGTTGAACCGCTGGATGTAGGCTCGGAGCGATTCGCGGGCTTCCTGTTTGATGGAAAACAGACTAACACTGGTTTTTTGATAGCGCCGACTGCTTGCGAAGTGGTGGAGGAAGGCCGTACGGAAGTCTTTGAAGCTTGTGATAGATCCGTCCGGCAACCTCCGAAACCACCGTTGAGCCGATCCGGAGAGGGTGGTGAGGAAAACTCGACACTTCAACCCATCTGTGTATTGATGCAGGGTTGCAGTGTTATCAAATTTACCCAAATGATCGTCCGGGTCGCTGGTTCCATTGTACTCACCGATCGTCGGAGGCACATAGTGCTTGGGCAGAGGGTCTCGTAGAATAGCCTCTGAAAATTGACGGTTGATCCGCTCGGGCGATGCGTCCGCTCGGGGGGCTTTTCCTTTTCTGCTATCTCGTCTTGGCATTTCATCCGAGGATGATTCCCGATCTCGATTAGTTGCTGCGGCTTCAGGAGTGCGGAATAGAGCTCGATGGAATGGAACCGTGGCCTGTGGTGCTTCCGCTCGGCCACCTGATGCTGATGTGGCTTGCTGCTCGGGTCGCTCGGCTGGTGCCTTCTGTTTTTGTTCCACAAGCTTAGCGGCCCTCAACTCGATCAGAGCGTCAAGTTCTTCCGTGGAAAGCGTCACCGTGTGCTGTCGTCCAGCCTCGTCCATTGTTTCCGTTCGGATGCAGGAGCGTTCCCACAGACGGCGCCAAATTGATCCTGTCTGAAAGCTGAATCAACGGACGCTGGGCACGTGGCGCTCTCCGAGTCGCTGATGTAGATCTCCGGCGGGTCGTGCGAACTTCCGACGAACCTACACAGAAGTCGAGCCGGGAAGGGGTTCCCGGTGGCGACCCTCCGACGCTCAAGTCAGGCAAGCTAACAGTGAAGAAGTGGCTGCAAAAATTGTAGAACGCGTACCTCCGGCGAAGTATAAGGCTCTTTATATAGAGCGGTGAAAGAGCTCACGCATACCTACCGAGGCAAATACGTGTCATTAGCCCATACCTCGGTATGTGTTTGTCAGAAAGCTTACCTGACACCATACTGTTACAGTCCAGACACGTCTTCGATGGGACAGCAGAACACCTTGCCGCCAGATTTGGAGTATGGCCTAATCATAGGACTTGACAGCTGTCATAAAATGTTCCTTGTCCTTCTCTCCCTACTCCATGCTGGGACGTCCGGTCGGCAGGCACTCATCTCCCGTCCGGCCGGTCGGCACTCATCTCATGTCCGGCCGGCCGGCACTCACCTCACGTCTGGCCCTCCGTATGCATCGGTATGCTGGGGAGATCCTCGGTAAGGTGCTATGTGGGGACTGCTAGCAGTATGTTACCTTATGTCTACGGCCGAGCATGACTTCCACTCGGCCCTTCGTTACTGTTCAATCGAGCGCCGGAACCCCGACCCCTGTCGGGGCGCCTTTTGCCATCGGTTATTCACCGATCGACCGGCCGGGAGGTCGGCCCATCCTTCTCCGGTCGGCCGACCGGTCCGCCCTTCTCCGGTCGGCCGACCGGTCCGCCCTTCTCCGGTCGACTACCTGACCCTTTGACTTCCACGTGGCATTGACCCCTCAAAATGAGGATCCCTTGTTCTAACCACCGGATCATTATACATTTGAAGTTTAACCCGAATTAAAAATTATAATCTTTCAAAATTTATTCACATAGGAGTTATAAAACGTAGTTACTATATCTATATGATAATTCCATTGTAACAGCTACGACTAAATAATTTAATATATTTATCCAATTTTTTTAAAACTTTTTTTCTAAAACAAATTCAAAACGCGAAGGAAGAAGCTGCCTCCTCAAATCTCATCCCGAAGTATCTTTCTCCATATCGCCATGGCGATTTCTCTTCGTCTTCTTCTTCGCGCCTCTTCTTCCTCTACTCTCTTCTCTGTTTTTTTCCCATTGACGCCAGCGAAGCCGCCTCCTCTCCCTCCAATGGCACCTCGGTCAAATACTTCCTGGATTCCAACGGCAGCTTCTCCGTAGAGCTCGACGGCCCTTGCTACGTGGACTTCGAGTACCTCGTCTATTACGAGACCAGGGTCTCCGGCGTCGTCAAGTATGGCGGTATCGATGACCTCAAAGGGGTCAAGGTCCGCCGATTCCTCATCTGGTTGGACGTTGACGCCATCAAGGTCGACCTCCCACCCTCACAGTATGTATACTTCCAGGTCAGGTGAATCACGCGCAAGCTTGGGGTCGACCAGTTTCAGGTAATGCAATCCTGCAGTGGGAATACGGAGCTTTCCGATTGGTCCCTATAGGTATGAGCTTGTGTTGCATTTTTCCATGTCTTTGGATTCTGTTCGATAGTGTCTTGCCATACACCTTTTGTATTTCTTGACCAAATTATGGATGTAAAAAAAAAAAAAAAAATCTTCTCGACCTTTTGTAGTTGTTGACCTCAAATGATCTATGCCGCTGGTTTGGAATTATGCTTGTGTGCTCAATTCAATTGCTTCGGTTAGGTTTTAATTAAACCCTGTACTGGAAGAGAGTTCCTGCAAAGAAGTATAACAATCAGAAAAGATTTGTGGAACAGCAATGCCCTAAGAAAGAGAGAGATCTGCCCCTTGATAGATAAACCTATGTTGCCCTCTTGCTAGTTAGGAATTGGTCGTTGAGATCTGTCCAGCAGGTGTACCTCGCCTTGTCATTGTTTCTCCCTGAATTTAGGTTCCATTTCATTGAGGATTGCTGTCCACTCTCGCTTTTTGATTATCTGTAGGATTCATTACTAGCCCAAGAAATCAGTGCTAATGTCATCCATCTTTGTTATGCACACTGATGCTTGATCAAGCATCGGTGTTCAAGGAAAACAGTGTTTAAACAACTTACCGACAAGGGAATCACCGATGCGACCACATTACTAAGTGGCGCCGTCTGTGAGAACGTACCTGAATCCGAGTAGAGAAATTGGAAGGAGCTGGACGACCACACACCGTGACACTCTCTCAGGAGGAGCTCGACGCCCTTATTGAAGCAAGAGCGGCGAAAATCGTGGAGCTACAGCAGCAGAAGGCGCTAGCCGAGCGGTTAGGACAACATGCGACTTCGGCGTCAGGTGGCCGAGCGGCGGAGGAGGACCGGTCGGAGCAATACTCCACATGGGCGCAGAATAAAGGTCAGACCGGCACTCCGAGGAATGCGCCGCCCGCCCCTATTCCGTTTCATCGGGCATTATTCCAGACTCCGTCCAAGTTGGCACAGGCCAATCAAGGGTCATCAGACGAAGCGCCCGTATGGAATGCTATGGAAGGCGTCTCGGGCTGAGTCATCCCCCGAGCGGATCAATCGACAGTTTTCTGAGGTCATTCTTCAGGATCCACTGCCAAGGCACTACACACCCCCAACGATCGGAGAATATAACGGGACCACCGACCCGGATGACCATCTGGGTAAGTTCAACAACACGGCCACTTTACATCAATATACCGATGGTGTAAAGTGCAAGGTATTTCTCACCACCCTTTCTGAATCGGTGCAACGGTGGTTCTGGAGACTACCGGACGGATCGATCACAAGTTTCAAAGAGTTCCGCACTGCTTTCCTTCATCATTTCGCAAGTAGCAGGCGCTACCAGAAGACCAGTGTCAGCCTGTTCGCCATAAAACAAGGCCCGAGGGAGACGCTCTGAGCTTACATCCAGCGCTTCAACCAGGTGGCCATGGACATCCCGACAGTCATCTCGGAGACCATGATGAATGCGTTCACGCAAGGGCTTGTGGACGGCAATTTCTTCCGCTCGCTCGTCAGAAAGCCGCCTCGGAGCTACGACCATATGCTACACAAAGCCAATGAATACATCAATGTGGAAGAAGCCCAGGCGGTGAGAAGAAAAGAAGCACAGGCCGAGCCGCCGCCGACAGCCGAGTGGAGGCAACCAACCAGCCATCAACTGCCAAGGGGACCTCGGGCCGAAGGATTACGTCCACACCACGAACCGAGATCGCAAGCCGTCCAGCATGTGGCGGTTGATCGACCCAAGCAGAAGGGAAAGGTATGGACTCTCATGTTCTGATTGCTTCACCAGTCAGCCACCCACAACACCCGAGACTATCGAAGCCTTCCACCGATCGCTCACCCCGCGCCTAGGAGCTATCGCCGCCAATCCCCTTCACCTGATCGGCGCCCCCGACATCAGGACACCGGGCGGCGTGGCGCCAGGGAGTCGGTCGAGCGGCAACACCATCATCCGCCGAGGGCCAACCCCAGAGCCTCACAGGAGCGAGCAAGGCCCTCCGCTCGGGAGAAGGAAAATCGAAGCAATACCGCTAGGGGCGAAATCAACATTATCGCTGGGGGCCCTACAGGAGGAGATTCCAACAGGGCCAGAAAGTCACACGCTCGGAAACTAAGGATTTATACAGTGGGTTGCAGTCAAGAGCGAGCACAGGGTCCCGAGATCAGCTTCAGACGTAGGGACCTGGAGGGAGTCGAAGTGCCACACGACGACACCCTCATCATCTGAGCGATAATAGCCAATTACACTATTCATCACATTTTTATTGATACAGGCAGCTCAGTCAACATTATCTTCAAAAAGGCGTTCGACCAACTGCAAATTGATCGGGCCGAGCTGCTCCCAATGACAACCCCCTTGTATGGATTCACCGGCAATGAGGTCTTGCCGGTTGGCCAGACTAGGTTGGCTATATCGCTGGGTGAGGAGCCACTACGAAGAACAAGAACCACTAACTTCATAGTGGTCGATGCACCCTCTACTTACAATGTCATATTGGGGCGACCCGCACTCAACGAATTCTGAGCGGTTGTCTCCACTTTCTGCCAGAAGATCAAGTTCCCCGTGGAGGACCAAGTGGGCGAAGTCCGAGGAGACCAGCTGGCTGCCGGGCGATGCTATGTGGAAATGGTCCGAGCCGAGTCTAGGTCCGCGCGGAAAACACGGCGCCTCGAGATAAATACCGTAACTGAAAAGCCTCCAACTTTAGTTTACGAAGAAAAGGAAGAGGTGCAGATCCATCCTGCCCGACCGGACTCCACTACGTTCATAGCATCCTACCTGGAACCAAGCCAGAAGGAAAAGCTGGTCGAATGTCTTCAACAGAATTGCGACGTCTTCGCTTGGTCGACTCACGAGCTGCCGGGAGTCTCGCCAAGCATAGCGCAGCACGAGCTTCATGTTTGGCCGGACGCTCGGCCGGTGAAGCAGAGAAAGAGGGACTTCAGCGCTGAACAAAATGCCATCATCTGAGCTGAAGTCGAGAAGCTTCTGCAAGCCGGCCATATACGGGAGGTGCAATTCCCAAGCTGGCTCGCAAATGTGGTGCTGGTCTCCAAGCCAGGCAACAAATGGAGGGTCTGCATCGACTTCCGTGACCTGAATAAAGCATACCCGAAGGATTTTTACCCTCTGCCCCGAATCGACTAACTGGTAGATTCCACCGCCGGATGCGAGCTGATATGCATGTTGGATGCATATCAGGGCTATCACCAAGTGTCGCCCACCCGAGAAGACCAGGAAAAAGTGAGCTTCGTTACTGCAGACGGGACTTACTGTTACAACGTAATGTCGTTCGGGCTGAAGAACGCCCGGGTTACATACCAAAGGCTAATGAACAAAGTGTTCCGGGAGTAGATCGGGCGCAACCTGGAGGTATACGTGGATGATATACTTATTAAATCTTTCCAGACGGAGGATCTTTGTGCAGATATAGAGGAAACCTGCCGAACGTTGAGGAAGTATGGAGTCAAGCTGAACCCCCAAAAGTGTCTGTTCGGAGCAAAAGGCGGACGCTTCCTCGGTTATATCGTGACCGAGCGGGGTATAGAGGCGAACCCTAGCAAGGTAAAAGCGCTGCAGGATATGTCGCATCCTAGAAATCTGAAGGAAGTGCAACGTCTTGCCGATCGGATAACGGCGTTATCGCGATTCATCTCCAGAATGGCCGACCGGAGCCTACCTTTCTTCAAGATCCTGCGGAAAGCTACCAAGTTTCAGTGGGACGGGGAGTGTGATCGGGCGTTTGAAGACTTGAAAGTCTATCTGAATTCGTTACCTGTGCTGGCTAAGCCGAACGTAGGCAAACCACTCCGTATATACTTGTCATCAACCGAGCATGTTGTTGGCTCGGCGCTGGTGAAAGAGGACGGAGAAGAGCAGCCAGTGTATTTCCTTAGCCACATTTTAAAAGACGCTGAGTCCCGCTATACCGGTCTCGAGAAGCTCGATTTCGCACTGGTCATGGCCGCACGGAAGCTCCGCCCCTATTTCTTAGCACATACGATCATTGTCATTGTTGGTGCAATATCCCTCAGGTCAAGGTTGACTGAGTTGACCAAGCTTGAGTCTTGGTCATAGTTTCGATGTTTGACAATACATATAGACACATGGACAATGCAGGTGCAGTTGTTCATGTGGGGAGATTCTGATCAGGGACTGATCAGTGTGATTGAAGAAGAGTCAAGTAGGTCAAGAGTGACCGGATACCTGACTAGAAAGTCCTAACTGGGATGTTAGGCAGAAGAGAAGTCCTGGTGAGTGAAGCCAGGTAGAAGGAAAGACCTAGTGAGTGAAGCTAGGCAGATTGGAAGTCCTAGTGAGTGAAGCTAGGCAGAAGGAAGTCCTAGTGAGTGAAGCTAGGTAGATGGAAAACCCTAGTGAGTGAAGCTAGGTGAAAGCCCTGGTGAGTGAAGCCAGGCAAGGGTAAATCCAGATGGATCAAGGATGATCGGACATCTGGTGTTGGGAAGTCCAAGTAGGTCAAAGAATTGACTGGATACTTGGCACGAGGAAATCCAGTTGGGTCAAGGTTGACCAGACATCTGGTGGAAGTCCAAGTAGGTCAAGGGAGTGACCGGATACTTGGCACGAAGAGAAAAGTCCAAGTGGGTCAAAGGGATTGACCGGACATTTGGTGGGAAGTCCTAGCAAGTCAAAGGAGTGACCAGATGCTAGGCATGATGTACCAACAGGTCAAGGTTAACCGGATGTTGGTTTGAGAGGCTTAGGATTTGGTTTTGGGCAAAAACCAAGAGCTGGATCGATCAGTGGATCGATTTGGATCGATTGGGACGCTGCTACTTCGCGCAATAAGCGCTGGATCGATCCATAGATCAATCCAGGCGTTTCTCCAGAGCACAGAGGCGCTCTGGATCGATCTGTGGATCGATCCAAAGCCTCCCCGATCGATTGGGAATACTCGAATCGATCGGGATCCGACCGTTGCGTCGTATTTGAGTTGCAGGCGGGCGTCTCCTTCAGCAGCTCTCCACCGTTTTCATCTCAGCTCTCTCGCCAACTCCTCCACAGCGCTCTCAAAGCTCAGATCGCCAGTTCTTGAAGGATCTTGGAATCTTTCCAAGTCAAGAGGCGGATCAAAGGCAAGAAGAGAAGCTAGGGTTAGGGTTTTCTGTACTCATTGTAAGCTTTGCGCTTGTATTTTGTTTCCCTTTCCTTTCTTCTCGTACTGAGAGTCTTGTAGGGCTTCTCCGCCCTCGGTAGTTAACGAAAATGACTGTTTCATAGTGGAGGGTGCGTGCGTGGTGTGGATCCTTGGATTAGTCATCTCCTTTGGAGGTGGATACCAAGTAAACTCCTAGTGTTAGCGTGTTTGTATTTGTTTCTGTATTTTCCGCTGCGCATTCTTGAAGAAACAAGTAACACCGAGCAACGAGCACGCGACGAGCTATTCACCCCCCCCTCCCTCTAGCTACTTTTGGTCCTAACAAGTGGTATCAGAGCAAGGTTGCTCTTCACCGGAATCATCGCCGGAAGGGTCAAACATAACAAGCCAAGCTAGAGGGTGAAGAAGTTGGAGCAAATTCTTCAAGTTCAAGATTTTATCAAGCTCAACTTAAGATGCAATTCCAAGATGGACTTGGATTTGACACAAGGGTGGCTCCACCATACACATCCACAAGCTTCGATTCTTGGAAATCAAGAATCGAAAATTTCCTTATGATGGAGATAGAGCAATGGTTTGCTCTAATGGAAGGCTTCAAGGCTCCAACAAACTCAAAGGGCAAAGTTCTCAAGAGGAGCAAGTGGAGCCAAGAGCAAGTCCAAAGGTGCGAGGCAAATGACAAAGTGACCAAGCTTTTGGTCAACTTATTGCCAAGCACCATCCTTTGCAAAATTGGAGAATTTGAAGATGCAAAGGATTTATGGAGTAAATTGGCCAAGCTTCATGAAGAGATCCCCTCCACTGTACCAACCCAAGAAGAATCCAGAGAGGGTGACTCTTTGGAGCAAGACCAAGAGGAGGACTCCGAGGTTGAGAGATGCTCAACTCCCGAAGAAGAAGTTCAAGAAGAAGCTTCATCCTCAAGGGAATGCAACGAAGGGAACAAGGAGGGAGCATACTCCTTGTTTCACGTTCAAGATGATGAAGCCTCCACCTCTAGGATTGAGGGGGAGCAATCCTTGGTGACGCCGGATCAAGAAGAAGGAGAAGCTTCCACATCCGGGTCAAGAGAAGAAGAGGAGGAAGAAGCTTCTACCTCCACAAGTCAAGAAAAATCAAATGGTGGAGAATCAAGGTCTCATCAAGAAGAAGCTTCTACCTCCGGATCCAAAGGAAAAGATGCCACTCCTACAAGCAAAGGTATAAATAATTCAATAAATAATAAAAATCATATTATATGCTTTGAATGTAGGGAACATGGGCATTACAAGAGTAAATGCCTTAAATTGGTCAAGAAGAAAGGCCAAGTGACACAAAAGGGCAAGGAGAAGCCCAAGGAGACTACCCCCGGGACAAAGAAGAGCAAGGAGCATATTGTGTGCTTCGTGTGTCAACAAAAAGGGCATTACCGAAGTCAATGCCCTAAGGGGAAGAAGGTGGTCAAGGCTCATGGAGGAAGCTCAACTAAAGGGGGAGCCTCTAAGGTAAAGAAGAGGGTAACATTTATTGAGCCTACCCCTTTACATTATGGTAAAAAGTATGATAGTTCAAATTTTTATCATTTTAATGAAATTTACCATAAGAATAGAAAGCATGAGGGCATTAAGGAAAAGCATGTGGCCCTACATGCCAAGACCAACCAACCTAAGGTTAGGAAGGTAGATAGACTTTTGGGCAAGAACACTAAGGATAATAGATACAAGCCCAAGAATAAAAATGCTCATGGAACAAATGAAAAATCAAATACAAAGGACTTAGTGAGGGAAAATCAAGTCTTGAGGTCAAGACTTGATAAAATGGAAAAGACCCTAAAAAGGATGAAAAATATCCTATTAGGACAAAATGGGCATAACCTAGGTTTAGGGATACAAAAGTCATCCAATGGCCATAGAGGTTTGGGATACAAACCCAAAGCTAAGAAGGATGCGCCTAGTTATCATAGGGTTCCATATAGTTATGGAACAAACCCTAAGTCTAGAGGTCAAGTCAAGAATACTAGGGAAGTCATCCCTAAGAGTATTTTTGCAATAAATGTGACTAAAACTTCTAAGAGGTCTAAGAAAGTCACTAACAAGGTCACAAGGGAGGCTATTCCTAGAGTTGACCTAGAAAATGTGACCAAGGCTTTTAAGAAGCCCAACAAGGTCACTAAGAAGGTATCTAGGGAAGTTATCCCTAGTGAGTACCTAGAGCATCCAAGGAGCACCAATAGGTGTTGGGTTCCTAGGAGCATCTTCTCTACCCCATAGATGGGTTAGAGAGTGTTAACTCCGATTAGAAGGGTAGTTAACCCAACTTTGAGGAAATTAACACTCAAGGAGCATTTTCAAGGTTTTTGTTAACCTTTGAAAATGAAATGGAATTATTATTTACTCATTGGAAAGAGTAAAATGTGCCAAAATTTGAGAAGTCTTGATTTTATTTTAAATGGCACAAATTTGGGAAAATATAAGAAATACCAAGTTGGGATTTTAGTATTTTCTTAGAAATTAAAGGCAATTTAAGCCTAAATTTGAAGTGCTACTCTTGAAGAAAAATGGAATATGCCAACATTTGAGGATATGCTTAATTTTCAAGTGGCATAAACAAATCAAGAGAGATAGAAATGTCAATTTAGATTGGGCATTTCTTTGAAACATTTAGGGCAATCTAGGTCTAACATTTTAAGTTAAAACAAATGGTGTATTTTGACTTAGCTAAATGTTTAAGGATACTTAGATAGGTAATCTAGGTATATTTTATTTATGCTAAACCTTGCCATGATTATTTGCCCATCATATGTTATGACATCATATTTAGTTTTGTATTTTGCATTCATTTCTTTATTATGAATAATATAAAAATATCATGTCATGTCATACATACATCATGTAGTTATAGGAATCTTTCTTTTGAAAGCTGTTTTATTTTGATGTATGTCATAACATAATCATGCACTAAGTTTAATTCCTTGTAATTAAGGACAAATGACATTTATGTACAAGTTATACCAACAAGTGGCATATCAACAAATGGTATACCAACAAGTGGTATTTATACACAAGTGGAATCAACAAGTAACATCCTTGGTGGATGTTCATCACTTAAAATGTCTAGATACATATGCATGATCCCTAGATTAGGGCAAAACCAAAATTTACATCTCACAAAGACCTATAAGATGACTTGTATGTGTTTTAGTGCACATTAGATACAAGTGAGATGTTAGGATGATGAACAAAACTCAAGATGTTGATTTAGTGCATTCTTTTGAGTTTTAAGTTCATCAAAACACATAGTTATGTGTTTTCCCATCATTGGGAAAGCTAATGTACAAGTCATGTGCATTATGCCCAAGGAACATGGTGGGATATTGGTTTTAAAAAATGTTTTAAAATGTTTTTGGAAAACCCTGGTGAAGGCTATCTTTTGATAGTATTCACCATTGAATAGTTAAACACAAACTTGAAGAAAACACTAAAGTTTTTACAAGTCTTCAAGTTTGTGTCAATCTTTGAAAATATGATGTATTTTCATAGAAAAATATTTTTCCATGATAAAGTATGCCCTAAATAATGTCTACACGAAATTTCATGATTTTTGGATTTTTGTAGACTTTTCTAGGGGTTTCGGAAGTTGGCTGGATTTGAAATTCAGCAACTATCAGAGCTCCAATCGATCCATGGATCGATTGGAATTCCTGAATCGATCAGTGGATCGATTCAGAAGGTAATTCTCGCGAGCAGAAGCTCGCTGGATCGATCAGCCGATCGATCCACAAGTCCTGAATCGATCAGTGGATCGATTCAGAAAGGTTCAATCGATTGGAACCCAACTCCAATCGATCCAAGGTGCTGATTTTGGCTGGGAAGGCCTGATTTCAGCATCTTTAAACCATGTTTAGTCCATGTAACCATTCCAAACCCTTAAAATACATTTGTATACATAAAAAGGGTGTTTTCGCTTTGAAAACAAGGATGGACTGGTTAAGGAAGACTAACCTGAAGTTTAGGTTGAGGTTTGTTTCAAACATTGAACATTTGAGCCTCAAAACTTCTAAATTTGGGTTTCCTAAAGGTGTAGGGATTCCGAGTCATTGTTGGTGCAATGACAGAAGTTACCACCATGTCTTTAGGGGAAGGGACTCTTTAAAGGCATGAAAATTATTTTTCATGAACCTTGAAAGGTGGTTAACCTTCCGTTAAGAAAATGCTCATGGATGAGTGTTTGAACTTGAAATCGGGAGTGGATATCCTCAGTATTTCAAGTGGTTTCAAGTGGTTGAAAAATGCTCAAGGTTGGGCATTTGTCTACATTGAGGAAGAATATAGCGGGATAAATGAAGGGTATGGGACCTTCATTATCGTATTGATCACAACAAGTAAAGTTGTGAACAATGAGGCGCAACTCTTCAGGGGGAGAGTTTTCAACAATGAATTTGTTGAAGTGTGCCCAAAATTGAGGCATGGGTTGATGTGTGCTCAAAGATGGGTTGATGTGTGCCAATAGGGGGAGAATGTGTGGTTTAAGTTAGGCCTTCATTATCTATGGGGGAGGTCATAGGGGGAGAATGAAGGGAACCAACATTCATACTTTTGGCATGAATGGAGTAAAGGCTATGGGATTAGCTTAACTCAGAATGGTCCAAACTTAAAGGTATTGTCAAACATCAAAAAAGGGGAGATTGTTGGTGCAATATCCCTTAGGTCAAGGTTGACTGAGTTGACCAAGCTTGAGTCTTGGTCATAGTTTCGATGTTTGACAATACATGTAGACACATGGACAATGCAGGTGCAGTTGTTCATGTGGGGAGATTCTGATCAGGGACTGATCAGTGTGATTGAAGAAGAGTCAAGTAGGTCAAGAGTGACCGGATACCTGACTAGAAAGTCCTAACTGGGATGTTAGGCAGAAGAGAAGTCCTGGTGAGTGAAGCCAGACAGAAGGAAAGCCCTAGTAAGTGAAGCTAGGCAGATTGGAAGTCCTAGTGAGTGAAGCTAGGCAGAAGGAAGTCCTAGTGAGTGAAGCTAGGCAGATGGAAAATCCTAGTGAGTGAAGCTAGATGAAAGCCCTGGTGAGTGAAGCCAGGTAAGGGTAAATCCAGATGGATCAAGGATGATCGGACATCTGGTGTTGGGAAGTCCAAGTAGGTCAAAGAATTGACTGGATACTTGGCACGAGGAAATCCAGTTGGGTCAAGGTTGACCAGACATCTGGTGGAAGTCCAAGTAGGTCAAGGGAGTGACCGGATACTTGGCACGAAGAGAAAAGTCCAAGTGGGTCAAAGGGATTGACCGGACACTTGGTGGGAAGTCCTAGCAAGTCAAAGGAGTGACCAGATGCTAGGCATGATGTACCAACAGGTCAAGGTTGACCGGATGTTGATTTGAGAGGCTTAGGATTTGGTTTTAGGCAAAAACCAGGAGCTGGATCGATCAGTGGATCGATCCAGGCCTTTCCCAGCGAACATAGAGCCTCTGGATCGATCAGTGGATCGATCCAGAGGTCCCAATCGATCAGTGGATCGATTGGGACGTTGCTGTTTCGCGCAATAAGCGTTGGATCGATCCATGGATCTATCCAGGCGTTTCTCCAGAGCACAGAGGCACTCTGGATCGATCTGTGGATCGATCCAAAGCCTCCCCGATCGATTGGGAATACTCGAATCGATCGGGATCCGACCGTTGCGTCGTATTTGAGCTACAGGCGGGCGTCTCCTTCAGCAGCTCTCCACCGTTTTCATCTCAGCTCTCTCGCCAACTCCTCCACAGCGCTCTCAAAGCTCAGATCGCCAGTTCTTGAAGGATCTTGGAATCTTTCCAAGTTAAGAGGCGGATCAAAGGCAAGAAGAGAAGCTAGGGTTAGAGTTTTCTGTACTCATTGTAAGCTTTGCGCTTGTATTTTGTTTCCCTTTCCTTTCTTCTCGTACTGAGAGTCTTGTAGGGCTTCTCCGCCCTCGGTAGTTAACGAAAAGGAGTGTTTCATAGTGGAGGGTGCGTGAGTGGTGTGGATCCTTGGATTAGTCATCTCCTTTGGAGGTGGATACCAAGTAAACTCCTAGTGTTAGCGTGTTTGTGTTTGTTTCTGTATTTTCCGCTGCGCATTCTTGAAGAAACAAGCAACACCGAGCAACGAACACGCGACGAGCTATTCACCCCCCCTCTAGCTACTTTTGGTCCTAACAGTCATGACGAACAGTCCGCTGGGAAGAGTGCTCCTAAATCCAGAAGCATCCAGACGGCTCATCAAGTGGACAACAAAGCTCAGTGAATTTGACATCCAATATCAATCCCGTTCGACGATTAAGTCGCAGTCCTTGGCGGATTTCGTACCGGAGGTGCAAAATCCTGAGCCCGAAGCTTTATGGAGAGTATTTATAGACGGATCATCCACTCGGCTCGGAAGCGGGATTGGTATCTTGCTATTTTCTCCTCAGGAAGAGCGGGTGCACCTGTCTGTCCGGTTGGACTATCGAGTAACAAATAATGAAGCAGAGTATGAAGCCCTTATAGCTGGCCTGCAGGCCACCCGGCATATGGGGGTCGACCGAGTAATCCTTTACTCGGATTCCCAGCTTGCCGCTCACAGCTCTTAGACACTTTTGAGATAAATAATGCGAGGCTTAAGCTGTACGCGGAAGTCTTCGAGAAACTTAAACCCAACTTCAGGGAGGTAATCATACAGAAGATACCCCGAACGGAGAACCAGGCGGCAGACGAATTAGCTAAACTTGCAAGCTCGGTAACACCAGTGGTGATCCAACAGCCGATCGAGCAAGTATCCTTGGTGGCTCATATCGACAAGATGGAGGGCCTCATGTTCCCAGGTGACTGGAGGACGGTTATAGTAGAGTTTTTACGGTCAGGAGCCACTCCGTCCGATCGGGATGGAGCCCAGCTTCTGAGAAGGAGAGCCGGCCGATTCACCCTCATCGGGGACCAGCTTTACAAGAAAGCTTTTTCCCGGCCGCTTTTAAAGTGCGTCAGTTCGGAGGACGTGGAATATATATTGAAGGAAGTACATCAAGGATCTTGCAGGGGACACCCAGGCGGTCGATCATTAGCTAGGAACATCCTATTGGCCGGGTACTTCTAGCCAACTCTCCATGAAGACGCCGCTCGAACCGTAGGTACTTGCCTTTCATGCCAGAAATACCACAGTTTTTCCCACCGACCGACGGAAGAGAATAAAGCATCGACGATATCCTGTCCGTTCGACCAGTGGGGCATGGACATCATGGGACCCTTACCTATGGCGACCGGGCAGAGAAAGTTCCTACTGGTAGCGGTGGACTACTTCTCGAAATGGGTTGAGGCAGAGCCGCTGGCCAAGATCACCGAGCAGATGGTCAAAAAATTCATTTGGCAACATCTCATATGCCGATTTGGCATCCCAAGGCGGCTCGTGTCCGACAACGGGCAGCAATTCGTCGGACAAGAGCTCCAAGAATGGTGTGAAGGGTACGACATCGAGCAACACTTCACCTCAGTGGCATACCCGCAGAGTAACGGACAAGCTGAAGTCGCTAACCGGGAAATTCTTCGGATTCTGAGGGTTCGGCTCGACCACCTCGGAGGCAGCTGGGTGGACGAACTCCCCAACGTCTTATGGGCACTCTGCACGACTCCTAAGGAAGGAATGGGGGTCACGTCGTTCCACTTGGTGTACGGAGGAGAGGCGGTCGTGCCAGTAGAGGTCGGGATCGAATCCGATCGGGTGCAACAATACAACGCGGACAACGCCGAGCGGAGGCAGCTGGAGCTGGATTTGGTTGATGAGGCGCGAGCTAAAGTAGCTGTTCGGCTAATGGTGTACCGACAG
Source organism: Zingiber officinale (assembly GCF_018446385.1). Taxonomy (NCBI): domain Eukaryota; kingdom Viridiplantae; phylum Streptophyta; class Magnoliopsida; order Zingiberales; family Zingiberaceae; genus Zingiber; species Zingiber officinale. Next base: position 128,727,703 of record NC_055987.1, read on the forward strand.
AGGATGAAACAAATTACAATAGGCGAGTAATCCCTAGAGCATTCCAGGTCGGCGATCTAGTATGGAAGAAGGTAAAGCTAGTCGGTAATGTGAGCAAGCTGGAGGCTCCCTGGGCAGGACCCTTCAAGGTCGTCGAGAATCTCCGATCGGGTGCATACTACCTCGAAGATCAAGACGGGCGACGGCTAGAATGACCATGGAATGCTAACCACCTCCAGCCTTATCGGGCCGGGTAAAAGGGCTTGCCAAACGTCCAAGCTTCTCCAGACCGTCGAGCGGCGACGTTAAACTCTAGAGCCGGTCTGAAGACCGTCGAGCGGCGACGTTAAACTCTAGGGTCGAAACGGCGACCATAAATATCCCGCTCGGAATACCGTCGAGCGGCAACGTTAAATCCTAGAGTCGGACCAGTGACTATAAACCCCCCGGCCTGAAGACCGTCGAGCGGCGACGTTAAACTCTAGGGTCGAAATGGCGACCATAAATATCCCGCTCGGAATACCGTCGAGTGGCAACGTTAAATCCTAGAGTCGGACCGGCGACTATAAGCCCCTCAGTTCAGAATTCATGGAGCGTGAAAACATGACTTATAGATTGACGAACGACAATTAGAGGGTCCAGCCTTGGCATCACAAAAGCCCAAGGAAACTTACGAAGATGATATGGCATTAGACTGTCGAACGGTAACGTGAAATTCGAGATGCACGGGCTCACAAACAACGCGGTCCAAATAGGCATGATTAGACAACAAGACGAGCATAAATTCATTCAACAAAAATAGTCGAACGGCGATTACAAAAGGGTGTTATAGGCCGGACGACCAACATACATTCAGGACTTCACTCTAAATAGTTAAAAATTTTGTCTAGAATTGTGGTCAGGAGGTCGGCATGGTCGCGGACGGGAACAGTAAAGTCTTCAGGCAGCTGGCCCTTTTTCTTCAGATAGTCGGTCGTGGCGGTGATAGCTAGCTCGAAAGCGTGGACGAGCCAAGCGCAAGCCTTCTCTACAAACTTCTCTGAGCAGATGTAATTCGGCTGCAGCATGACAATGATTCAACTCGGCTCGGCATCCTAATATTCTGTGAAGGCAGCGCGAGAGGCATCCAGCGCCTCTTGGAGTGTCTTTAGGTCAGTCTGAAAGGCGACCACCTCCGCCAAACGGCCATTCTTCTCGGCAGCCAGCAGGTCAGTCAACTTGTTGACTTTGGCCTCGAGAGCCCGAGCTTCAGCATTCTTCGCCTCCAGGTCAGTGACGACCTGATTCTTCCTATTAGTGGCCAGAGTAATCTTCTTATCATAGGTCTTGACTTGGGTCTCAAGCCGGTCTACCATGGTTTGCAAGCCCGAAGATTTATGTCGTTCGGCCTCCAGCAGTTTGTTTGTTTTCTCCAGATCGGCTTTTAGCTCGGCGTAGGAAGGGCCTTGAAGAGGGGTCCCCCCGGAGACCTTGAGCTTTTTAAATTCCTCCTCGAGGAAAGCTAAGCGGTGGCACACTGCTATACTCTCGACCCAATGCTGCGATTCAGTTAAAAGCGTAAAATATCGAACGGAGGATAAGAAGAAAAAGCTTGTAAAAGTTACCCCAGTAGTTTGTTGCAGATGGATGTTGCCGAGCATCCCAGGTGGCATCACGCCCACGCACGCTCGGGCGTCCTCCCAGACTTTGGCGAGCGGCCCCCGAATTGTTATCAAGTGTTCGAGGTTCGATGGATGGTCAGCCTTCTGCAGATATTCCTCTGTCGGCAGGTGGAGCAGAGCCTTAATAGTCCTGTGCCGGCCCGGAGTGAACTGAGCGGACGCGGAAGGAGCAGAAGTCTGTCCGACCGGCTCAGAGCGGATGAGAGAGCGCTTGATTATCTGGCGAGCTGGAGGGAGCGAGCTAAGAGGCTGAGCGGCGACAGGGTCGGAAGGCCAGTCTCCTTTAGACAAGGTCCGGTTCGACAATAGTGCTTCCACAAACACAGTAGCGGGAAGATTGCCCTCCTGTTCGGACACGTGAACAGTAGAAGTGGCCGGCCGGGTGGGGGTGCCCCTGCGGCGGCGTTTGCGCCCAGCCAATGGAATTTCATCTTTAGCAGACTCAACTTCCTCTGGTCGAGTGGTCGGTTGCGCACTCAGTGGAGTAGTCTCCTCAACTGCATCAGTGGTAGTCGTCCGAGCGGCAGACGCCTCGCCCGCCGTCTGAACCTCTTCACTCTCACCTTCGTGAGAGCCGATCGGGGTGAGGCCCAGTTTCTCCACTTCCTGCACGGCAGCCGCTTCTATCTCAGCGGCCTTGCGCTTCAACATGCCAAACACCACCGATTTCATCATAGTCTCGGCTGCAAGAAAAAGAAAGGAAATCAGTTAGAAGCCAAGAAAAGGAGAGAAGGTTATTCCTTACCCGGGTCGTTCGGAAGCCGCGTTCGGATCGGGCTTAATCCGAATAAGTACATCATCCTTTCGGGCAGCAGCTTGTGTATGTCCAGCTTCAGCCCGGCCAGCAAGTTCGCCGCGTGCAGAAAAGCAGGCTCAGTCCGATACCTTTTCAGGTCGGGAGGAGTCGGCAACGAAGTTTGCCATTTAGTCCGGAAGGAGGGTGGCTCGAGAAAACGCAAGAAGAAAATATGCTCTTTCCAATGCTTATTGGAGGTAGGCATTTTATCAAAGAAAACTAGACCGATCCGAGCTTGAAACAAGAAGGTGCCCAGCTCGGACTACTTGGGGTAGTAGAAATAATGGAAGATTTGGGGCTTAAGTGGAATATTGTGAACCCGGAAGAGCACGACTACGCCGCACAACAACCTAAAGGAATTTGGTACGAGCTAGCCGAGCGGAATACGAAAATAATTGCAAACTTCTAAGATGAATGGGTGGATCAGAAATCTAAGGCCACCTACGAATTGGTCGAATTGGTTGCGGTAGAAGGTAACAGTCCTGGTCGGCAGGTCATGTGGCCGGTTGGACGAGTCGGCCAAAACAAGTTTATGGTCAGAAGGGATGTCATAGGTATTGATCAGTTTGAAGGCATCTCCCGAATCGAACCTACTCTCCATGGTTTGATACCAAAGACCGGGAGAGGGGACAGAAGAACTGGCCATTGACGATGGAATGCAAAGCAAAGGGAAAACAGAAAAGGCAACGGAGGAGATGAATGGAATAGTGCCTGCGGAGTACAGACACCACCGAAATACGAAGAAAAAATGCTGAGAAAACAAAAAAAGTAATGAGCAGATAGTTCTTATAGAAAAAGGGATGGTTGGAGAAGAGAGCGAATGGCCGGAATGTCGAGAATCGATTCGCCGGAGAACGAAGCAGAAACCTTCAAGAGCACGGGCGCGATAGAGCGGAAGCGGCGGAAGGAAAGGAAGCAACCTTATAAAGGTTGGGCTCGAGCTGCAGGGACCACCTGATCTAGGGCACGGGATCCGAGGAGCGCATCCGCCCGTTGAATTCAAAGCGCCAGGGGTCACATCGAGCCTGACAGCTCGAGCAGGCGATGACGGCCACGTGGCATCATCCCATTGGGCGGATTTAATGACCTCCATTACGCAGACGAGGGCGCGTGCTCGGCCTTAATGACGGGGATTTGTACGAATTCTGAGGAAATTCGGAGGACGTCAATGTTGACCGACGTTGGGTCGACAAGACAACCGCCGGCAAGTCGAATTCTCCAAGTGTCAGGGGGTTCCATGCCGAGCAACACTCTTATCAGATATAGAACAGTTGTCATGTCGCCAGGCCGATAGTCAGTCAGTCAGACTTGTAGCCTCCTACGACTAGACTTGAGGGGAAGACACGTGATCCGGTAGCAAAGGAGGGGTCCCGTACGGACATAAGGTAATGACACGTGGAGGTCAAGGTCGAGACGATAGACGTAAAAGGTGAGCCGAGCGGGAGGCCACCTTATCGATCGGCCGCGGCAGAAGGCCAGGTCGGCAAGGAGATAACTCGGCTAAGGCTCAAGTTTCCGACGCTCAGGAATCCACATACGACAGTTGATTGGGCCGAGCGGCCTCTCAGCTGGACCATAGGCCAACATAGGTGCTATTCATCCGAGCATATGATCGAGCGGCCCACTCGCTCGGCCCCGCCTGCGTCCCCCCCCCCCCCCCCCGGCCGACCATTATGGCTGAGCGTCCCTCCCGTTCGGCCCGATAAAAGACAAAAGGTGTAGAAGAGTACAAAGGGGATGGCCAGAGATGTCTTTCTCGAGATATGTGCCGCCAACAGACAGTAAGACAGTATGGCTGGCGGCTGGACCAGACAGAAAATCGTACGGTGGAAGTTTCCACTGTCATGTCAGAGATATGCTCGGACGATTGCGGTATGACGTCAGACGTGCTTTTCTGACACATCCATTTTGAGGTATGTTTGGGGAAGCGCTCACGTGTCGAGGAGCGTGCATGCGCCTCCCGGGGGCCTATATAAGGACCCTCAGACTTCAACGGAGGTATGCAATCAAATATACTGTAGCTACATTTCTCCTTATTTCGCCTCATCTTTCTTCTCGCCTGACTTGAGCGTCGGAGGGTCGTCGTCGAGAACCCCTTCCTGGTCCGGCTTTGTTGCAGGTTCATCGGAGGTCCACCTCATCCCGGCGTCTACGCGGAGCCAGCAGAGAGTGCCACGTCCCCGGCTTTCATCAACTCACAGTTCGGACAGGATCACTAAGAAATTCTCTAGTTAAGGTTAGCATCTCTTGTCCATGATGCTCTGAAATGAGTACAGGGGTTCTTATTTCCTATTGGGATTATGTATGCCATTCATTCATACTGCACTGCATGGATGATATTCAAATGATAATTGTTACTTGCAATTCGTTCCATATAGTTTAGACCTGGCTCATTGTCATTGTATGATTATAAATTATCTGGCAAACTACTGAACTCTTTTTCTTTGTTGCTTCTTTATTCCTGCAACTCCAAACCACCCATATGATGGATATGTTGGAGATGCTTTCAGCGAGATCTAATGGAAATGTGGTTTTCTGAAATAACTCATAGGCTATCATTGCAACTTGGCATCATTCTGGTAATATCTACTCCTCTCAACAGTATATTTGCAATACACGTATAATTTACAGAACCGCAAACTCTACAATGAAATATTTCTTGTTGGATTTCTGACTTCATTTAATGTAACAGTGATGACGATCATGTTTATCATGTTAAATATTGTTAGTTAGGACAATTTTAAAGCACTGCACAGATAGCATGATAAAAAAAACTGCAATCTCATAAATATTGAGCAAATTTTCATAGGTATCCTTCAGTGTCCGACTAACCATGTAAGTGCAAACATAGGTGTCCTAGGTAACACTCATTTTTCTTATGTACATTGATTTCACAAACAAGTATAACTCCATATTTGGAACCTGGGAAACTGTCATTTCCAGTGGATTACAATTTAATCTTACTACTACAGTCTGAGAAGAGAGAAGAATGCAGGAACCAAGACCACTGCAGACCATGCGAGACCAGCATATTGCAGAAACCTTATTCCAGTGTCAACATTGTATGCTTCCTGTCGCCCAAACCCGACCCTTCTAGCTAGATGGCCTGATGGCTTGCCCTTAGATCTGCCCTTGAGTTCTGGGACATAACATGATGATATAATTGGGATGCTCAAAGTGTTGCATACCATAGGGAGCAACTTCTGAGCAACAGCTTTGCTGCAAATCTTAGTAACTAGTATGGTTGGAATGCCAACCGACAGTCTTCCTAAGAAGACTGCAATTGAAAGTTCAGAACTAAATAAGATTTGAATATTCTCTGGTTGAGAGTGGAGATGTGTTTGCTGGATTCCACTTACCTGGATTGGATTTAAAAGTGTAAGAACATAGTTTGTAGAAACAATTTATCGTGCTAGATTAGGTATTTACCAGTCCAAATGCAACCCCATTAAAGGCTGTATGGTATTGGAAACTTGGGGTAGGTAATTCTGGAGTAGGATAGGCAAAGCATAACAAGAATGATAAACTTGCCCAAAAATAAGTGACTGCAACAAGAACCAGAAAAGGTAAAAACACAACTCAATTAGTTCTGGGAAAAAAATTCTTCTTTGGCATGAAGGTTTTGAAAAGCATAACTATTTGACTCACTGTATACTACATATGCAATATATGTGATATTCAGAGGTATTTGTGGTTAATGTCAAAATATTAAATTTTTCTGATTGAACTGGCTGATAAGGAGTATTTTTCTGATTGAATGAATGCATCCTGATTATCACCATACCATTGTGGCCAGTTGTAATGAAGCCATCAACATGTTCATGAACTGTGAGCCAAAGAGCAAGGAGAAGAACTCCAAAGATGATTCCAGCCACTACATCTATCAAGCTATGCATTCCAAGGTACATCCTCCCTTGACAAAGAAGAAGAGTAAATTTTGGATTTCAGTTACCCCAAAATATTATTCTTATGCAATCTGGGATTAGATCATACCTATGCCAATCAGTACAGTGAAAAAGGAAAGTAAAGCCACAACAACAGCAACTATGGCATCACTAGCCTTAGGATCTTGTGTGAGAAAGTAGTGTGAAAAATATCTGCACAGATAAATAAATAAACAATTTAAATATGAGGAAGTGCTAAAAAAAAGACAAACAAGAGAAGGAAAATGTTATTACCCCAGGAGACAGACAGTATTTAAGCAATGTGAGGATGGAAAACCATATTCCATTGAGTTTTCTTTCTCTTCTTCTGTAGCATTCACTCTCCTCACAGGAGGAGAAATCGGTCTAGGAGCTGACACTATATTCTATAGATTTTTGTTTTTTCATCACAAAAATGTTAAGCAGTAGAGCACACCATATATTACTCATTCAGTATGTGATTTAAGCTTCGAAACATACCTTTATAGAGTTCCCTACATAGTCACAGAAGGCAATCAACAGTGTCATTTGTCTCGCTAGTTTCCTGTGCCCACTCTATCAATGAAAGGAAAACAAAGAATAATTTCAAGCTTGTGTTTTGATCTGGTTTTTGAATTTGACTACGAAAGGTTTTAGTCATACCCAATAGACAATGGGAAGAAATCCAGTGTAGAAAGGCACTGAAACGATACAAGATATCATTGAAAACATCCAGTCCAAGAAACCATGTTGTGCCCTCTGCATCATTTTAAGAGATACTCCATTGGTTTTCTTATACATGGGTGTGTGTGTGTGTGTGTTATCTATAGAGTTAACCTGGAGGCAGAGGATAGTCGGGGTTCCGGCGAGAACGCGGCGGGTGATGCAGGGCTGCGTCAAGGCCCGTGCTCTCATGGAGAGTCTGAAGGAGGATGCGGCCGCCACCCATCCCAGGACGAAAGCGATGGTGAGCGGTTGCCACAGTGGGATGCTGCTGCTCATCTCCATCTTCTCTTCGCCGGCCGGGAAATTAGTCTCCCAAGGTCCCTCCTTTTTTATTGAATGGGAAGAGCTGGCGGGAGGTAATGAACGGCGTTTGCTTATTTATGAGATTAGAAGGGACGGGAGAGAAGACGGTGGGAGACAATGTCTACTACTCCCATTGATGTACGTTTCCTTCTACGCTGACTTTAGTCGCCGGCTTATAAATGCTGCAAGTTCGTCGTTGACTTTCTGACTCTTAACTGTGTTGCTTTAGAGACGAGAGAAGGTCAAAGGAAGAATTAGTAGTGGAAGATCTTTTCTTTTTCATAGTGACATAGATGGTAATACTTGTTTGGACGAAAGCCCGTTAGGCCCAATTTTAGTGGTGGCCCGACTAATATTAGAGTTATCGATCCGGTCTCACGAAAACTTCTCACTTATCATCAAAGTAAATTGGGTAAGCATACTTAAAGGTTCATCATGATAGCCAATGTTTTAAGATTCGTTAATCATTAAGGGGAAAATTTTTAAAAAATACGTCATACCTAGATCTTGAATTCTAAATATCTAATATATTATTGAAGGACCTAACAACGACATGATAATCCTGGGGCAAGAGAGGTCACCTTATAGATATGACAATGTGGAGCACGTAAAAATACTTGTTTAGTTGTGAATTAAAATAGAGTAATCAGAGACGGAGCCACCCAGGAGCTGTCCTGGGCTATAGCCCAGCCTTGCCTAAGTACAACATCAAGGGAAAAAAAAAAGTAATCGATCGATTCTCGCACACAAGTAACTACTATTGTTTTGAAATTAAAAAAAAAACAAGGTTAGTGTTTCTTCTTCTTTAGCTTACGATGGAAAGCAACCAATCATGAAGAGTCGGTAGGCTTTGACAATGTTCAGCGATGGTGGATCATTGGATCTTGTTGCTATGTTCATCCAGAAAACAAAGGAAGAGAATTAGAGTCGACTATTTTGGATTGGGAGAAAAAAAAAAGAAACTAAATGGAAGAAGAGAATATCACTATTATTGTTGCTCTTGTTAAATAAAATGACAGTGAAACCTGTTGCTTAAGGTTTGAAGGAAACTTGGAAGAAACTTACTGTTGAGCTATTGGCTGACCTACCGAAAGATGGCTGCTGTTATGGTTAAAAGAGGACAGTAAGTTGCTGCTTTTGTTGTTGAGAAAGGGTAACAATGACTGCTATTCGAGATGAAGGATGAGAGACCATCTAGGGTTTCTAAAGTTGAGAAGAGGAGAGTTGGAGAGGGAAGGGTGGCTGGAAGAAGAAAAAGAAACAGCAAGGTTGCTGCTATTGTCAAAGAAGAACAAAGCAGAGGCTACACTTGAGAAGAACAGAGAAAAGAAAAGAGAAGTCAACATTGTGAGTCAACGTTGTGGTTGCTGTGTACGTGGAGAGCAAAAGCTAAAAAGAGTTTAAAAAAATAATGTACGTCATTTTAAATTAATAATTAATCCATATATTTAGTCCGATTATAATTTAATTAAATTATATTTAAATTAATTTTGATTTAAATCAATATAATTTTTATTTTGATGTCTATTTATGGATTTAGATTTTAAATATAGCATTCTCACTGTTGGACAATTCAAATTCTCTTATACAACGAGATGGTAATATGTTCACTTAAAATTAAGTCAGATCTCTTCTATGATATATTTGGCAGATTTAATCAACTTAAGCTCAGTTTAGTCCACATTGAATTTATGAATCCGTCCCTAAGAGTAATATACCCTTTAATAACAGTTTTATACTTAATAAATATATAAAACTATGTTTTATATTTAGTTCACATATAAGTTAACTTTAATTAGGTGCTGTGGATATCTTAATCAATGGTAGGGCACCTTAATCATTAAAGCATTGTACGGTCATATCCTCTCTGTGAGGGATCCCATCCTGTAAAGGGTTGAATCTAGGTAAAATTGTACCGATGCTGAAAAGGGTCCCATCCTCAACAATGACGGGTAGAATTACTGTACAAGGGTTGAATCTAGGTAAAATTGTACGGTCATATCCTCTCCGTGAGGATCATCTGTAATTTTCTTATTTACACCTTATAGTAAAGTAGAATAAAGTAAGATAGTCGTGATAGATTTTACCGATGCTGAAAAGGATGGGTAAACAAGGTGGCCACGTTAGTGGAAAAAAATAATAATAAATTCTTCACGATTCTCCTATACAATGTGAACAATTTATTGGATAAGAATATAAAAAAAATTAGTTCTCAAAATAAAGAATTAGTTCAAAATAAAAAAATAAATTCCTAAAAAGCATAATCACGATAACAATTAAACACGCATCTTAAAGGCGCCTTTAATGATATTTGCCACCATAATTAAAAATATTTACCTTGAAATTTTATTCTTCGCTCTCCATTAATAATTTCAATTAATGATTAATTAAAAAAAATATAGAACTATCACATTTATCAAGGATCGAACTCTAGACCTCTCGACCATCAAGTCATGTGCCCTCAGCTGTGGTACGCCCTAGGGACATGATTAATTACAAGAGTATATTTTATGTGGTTGTTTTTTCCATTTTACATGAAAATAAATTAGTGAATATCTTTGATGTGGTGATGATGAGGGGTCCCATCCTGCTGTCATAGGGGTAGTCATAGTTAAGACGGTCAATGGTTGGACGGTGTTTGCCGGTCGGGCGAGTCATACGTCGATCGGGGATTAAGCACCGACCCCACCTTTTTCGGCACAGGGAGTAATCAAACCGACGCTCAAGGGACGAGTAGAAGTCGAGCCGAGCGGCCCCTCCGCTCGGTCTAGCAACAGGCTCAACATCAGTTGAGCATGCAGACAATGAATTACCCATCGAGCAGCTATCCCGCTCGGCCCATCAATTGAGCATATGGATAGTGGGCTTCCGGCCGAGCGGCTATCTCGCTTGGCCCGACAACAGACGACACTTGGACAAAGGACTTTCAGCCGAGCAGATATCCCGTTCGGCGCGACAGCGGACTTTCAACCGAGCGGCTATCCCGCTCAGCGTGATAGCAGACAGCGCAAGGATAGCAGAATTCCGGTCGAGCGATCATTCCGCTCGGCCAAGCAACAGACATAGCGGGATATCTTTCGACATCCTTTTGGGAGCTAGTGTCGTTGACAGACGGCATGGCCAAATAGAAGATCATAAGGCGGAAGCTTCCATTGTCACTTCAGAGATATACTTGGTTCATTAAGGTACTGTGTCAAGGACACTTTACTGACACGTCTTTTCAGGGAAAACTTTGAGATGTGTGCTCATCTTGGGAAGTGTGCATGCGCGCTTCTGGGGCTCTATATAAACAGGGTCCAAGTATCGACGGAGGTATGTGATCCTGTCCGAGTACTGAGTCGACAGACGCTGGGGACGTGGCGCTCTCGTTGATGGCGTACGATCCTCCGATTGGTGTGAGCCTCTGGTGGAAACCTGCAAGCACAAAACCGGGCCGGGAAGGGGTTCCTGGCGACGGCCCTCCGACGCTCAAGTCAGCTCCGGCGAAAAGAGATCGAAAAAGTGTAACGAGACCAAGAGCTACAGTAGATGAGAATGCATACCTCCGCCGAAGCCTGGGGTCTTTATATAGGACCCCTGGGAGGCGCGTGCATGCTTCTCGAGGTGTGCGCGCTTCCCAAGACATACCTCAAAATGGATGTGTCAGAAAAATACGTCTAGCGCCATACCGCAACTATCCAAGTATATCTCTACCTTGACAGTGGAAACTTCCACCATACGATTCTCTGTCTGGCCCGGCCGTCGACCATGCTGTTTGTTGGCAACACATGTCTCGAGAAGGATATCACCAGCTGTCCCCTTCGTCTTCTTCTGCCCCTTTTGTCTGCTGCTAGTCTGAACGGGAGAGGTGCTTAGACTCACTGTCGTCCGAGAAGGGACATGTACTGGACTGAAAGGAAAAGACGCTCGGCCCGTCGGTCACCCGGTAGTTTGGTGGACATCATGGCTGAGCCGAGCGGGTTGTCCGCTCGGCTGAGGGCAACTGGCGCGGTCTTTTGAACAAAAGGAGTCCTGCTTGGCTTGTGAGCGTCGGAAGCTTGGCATAACGGCCGAGCTGTCAAAGCGCCGACTCGGACGCTATCCGCGCCGATTGCTCAGATAGGTTAACTTTGACTACGACCGCCACAGGGCCGTTGACCATCCTCCGGGCGGGTCCCTCTTTCTTACCACCGGATCATCAACATATGATCATAATCACGCGGCGGTTTCCTGATGAGCGAGCGAAAGAAGTCGCCATCCATCAGCCCCTGGGTGAAGCCGTGTATCATGGTTTCGGATGAGATTGCAGGAATGTCCAGAGCGGTCTGGTTGAATTGCCGGATGTATGCTCAGAGAGTCTCTCTGACCCCCTGCTTCATGGAGAACAGACTGACGCTAGTCTTTTGGTAGCACCTGCTACTCGCAAAGTGGTGGAGGAAAACCATTCGGAAATCCTTGAAACTCCGAATCGATCCGTCTGGCAGCCTCCGGAACCAACGTTGTGCGGAGCCGGACAGGGTGGTGAGGAAGATCCTGCATTTTACTCCGTCGATGCATTGATGAAGAGTGACGATATTGTCGAACTTACCGAGGTGGTCGTCCGGGTCGGTTGTCCCATTATACTCTCCGATCGCTAGCAGAGCGTAATGCTTTGGGAGCAAGTCTTGTAGAATCGCCTCAGAGAACTGGCGATTGATCCACTCGGGGGATGACTCGGTTCGAGGCGCCTTTCCTTTCCTAGCATCCAGCACGAGCACTTCATCGGATGATCCCCGGTTGACTTGGGCCAACTCGGACGGAGTCTGGAACAGGGCCCCATGGAAGGGAATAGGGGCAGCGGGTGCCTCTCCTGGCATGCCGATCTGCCCTCTATTATGCGCCTACGTAGAAAATTGCTCTGGTCGGTCTTTTAGTGCCGCTCGGGCCCTTGATGCTAAGGTGGCCTGCTGTGCCAACCGCTCGACGTGAGTCTTTTGCTGCTGCTCCACTATCTTCGCTGCTCGCACCTGGATGAGCACGTCGAGCTCTTCTTGGGAGAGCGTCACGGTATGTTGACGTCCAGCTTCTTCCATCTTCTCCGCTCGGATTCAGGTGCGTTCCCACCAACGGTGCCAATTTGATCATGTCCAAGTGCTGAGTCGATAGACACTGGGGACGTGGCGCTCTCGTTACGCTGTTTCGATCTCTTTTCGCCGGATCTGACTTGAGCGTCGGAGGGCCGTCGTCGGGAACCCCTTCCCGGCCCGATTTTGTGCTTGCAGGTTTCCACCGGAGGCTCACACCAGTCGGAGGATCGTACGCCGTCAACGAGAGCGCTACGTCCCCAGCGTCTGTCAACTCAGCACTCGAACAGGATCAGTATGCTTTACATGCGATATTTACTGTTGCGCTACAGTTCTCTCTTCTTATTTCTTGCTTCGCCGGAAGCTGACTTGAGCGTCGGAGGGCCATCGCTGGGGACCCCTTTCCTGGTTCAGCGCTGATGCTGCTTGTGTTGCAGGCGGAGCGAAGTCCACTGGAGGTCAATAGAAGTGTTGCATCTCCAACATCCATCCCATTGACTTTCAAATAGGATGAGTATTCATATTAGACTATGTCTTAATAAGGTGAGATGAAGTTGGGAAAAAAATGAATTATTTCATTACTTGTTTGGTTCAAGGCTAGTTTGGATTGACAAAACTGAGTAGGATCCTCTGATTCATTTTTAGCAGACCAAGTCAAAAGCGGATTAGGTCCTAGTCCATTATAATGATTAAAAAAGTTTAATGATCCCCACTGATCCTGTCTGAAAGCTGAGTCGGACGAAGGCTGGTCGCGACGGCCTGGTTGTTGAAGGAAAGTCGTGGGTGATTCGGCTCCCACGGGCGGCTGACGATGCTGCAGGATCCTGCACACACTCAGACGATCTCCCCCCCTCACGTTAGAGACCAGAACCCAGGGAAAAAGTCCCCGGATCAGGCCCTCCGACGCTCAAGTCAGGTCCTTTTTCCCCAGAAAAAGCAGAGAGCCGAAAGAAAATGACTGAAAATGAAAAGTTGTGGAAAAAGTGACCAGAGAGCCTATCCGCGTACGAGGAATCCCCTCCTTTTTATGCACCCGCCTTGCTTCCAGAACCTGCAACCCTGTCAGAAAACGTTAGACGCCGGGCTTTGTCGTATATCCCGGACACCTGTCATGCTGCTATTGGTCGTGAAGGCATCTTCTTATTTAGGAACCTCCGCCTTTACACATGGGCTTTGTCTTGTAGCGAAGGACATCTGTCAGGCTACTATTGGTTATGAGGGCATCTTTTCGTTTAGGGACCTCCGCCTTCGCACATCTCACTGGTATGTAATGATTACCGTTGACGGACAATTGTGATCCTCCGACTCCTGCACAGCTTAGCTCATCCTATTTATCGCGGTCTGCATCTACCTCACACCCCTTGACCAGATCCCGCCTCTAAGCGTTACTTGTTAGTCGGGCTAACCCTGAATGCCGATCACCTCAGCACTGTATTTCTGCGCCACCATAAACCTCAGATCGGCTGTCTTTACACACCGCCGCTCGACCGTGATTTGTGACTTGCGCTCGCCTTTGAATCGCAGGCTTGTAGATCGAGCCTCTACCCAGCCTCGCCGATTCGATCGTGATTTGTGACTTGCGCGACCTTCGAATCGCAGCTCAGATCGAGCCGCCTACCGCCGATTCCGATATATGATTTTGTGACTTGCACTTGGGCCTTCAATCGCAGCTCAGATCGAGCCGCCACCACTCTGCCGATTCGATCCGTGATTTGTGACTTGCACTTCCGGGCCTTCGAATCGCAGGCCTGTAGATCGAGCTGTCTTTACACAGCTCTGCCGCTTCCGACCTGTGATTTGTGACTTGCGCTTCCGGGCCTTCGAATCGCAGGCCTGTAGATCGAGCTGCCTCTACCCAGCTCTGCCGATTCCGATCTGTGATTTGTGACTTGCACTTCCGGGCCTTCGAATCGCAGGCCTGTAGATCGAGCTGCCTCTACCCAGCTCTGCCGATTCCGATCTGTGATTTGTGACTTGCACTTCCGGGCCTTCGAATCACAGGCCTGTAGATCGAGCTACCTCTACCCAGCTCTGCCGATTCTGATCTGTGCCCGGAGATCGAGCTGCCTCTACCCAGCTCTGCCGATTCTGACCTGTGCCCGGTGTTCCGCCTGTCGTCTCCCTTTATCTTTCAACTACTTTGCCCCTTTGATCGACAAGTCTACCTGACCTCTGACCACCCCATATGCTTGCCTCTGACTGCCTAGTCAGCTTGACTATTGACTACCGAGTCACCTTGACTATTGACCATCACGTACTCTTGACTTTTGACCGCTATATGACCTTGACCCTTCTCACCATTTTCTCTTGGGTCTCTCTATTACCAACAGTATCACCCACTTATTAAAAATATGAGATCATTGAATCCTTATAATTACTATTCCTAGTCAAGGATGGACTAGGACAGGCGGATCATAAGATCCTGCTTGTGACAAAACTACACACCAAGTGATGATGTGACTTGATCTCAACTTGGAAGAGCTGTCTTGTGGATGTTAAATTATAAAAATTATTAGTGATTTTTAAAAAAAAATTGGCATTATTTTTTATGGAAAGAAAGAATTGACAATAAATTTAGAATTTAAAGTATCTCGACCCATTTTTTTTCGCTTCCATGAATTGTAATTGGGTTAGACGAGGAAGCTCCGCCACCACCGCGGCCGTCACCGCAGACGCCGACGACGACTGGGCGATGGCTAAGGCGGCCGCATGGGCGTGGTACATGCGCAGATCAGGAGCCGACGACTCCCGCGCCTCCCCCGAGTCCGACCTCGGCCGTTTTATACGCCGGCGGCCGCCGCCTTCGCGGTACAAGCAGGAGGCTGCCTCCGCCAACACCGTGGCCGCAGCGGCAGATGAGGTGGGGCCGACCGGCGTCGCCGTCCCCTTGCTGGATTTCTACGAGATCGAGAGGATCACGAGGCAGCTGGAGAGGCTCATCGGCGGCGACGGCGGGACCCTGCGAAAGGAGTCGGCTGCGGCCACGGCCACTGCATCTCTCTCGCCGCCCTCGCCTTCCACCCCTTCGATGACTCCAACGAGGAAGGCTAGGAGGAAATGGGCGTGCCACCCCGCCGGAATATGCGGCGAGGCGGGAGACGCGGTGGGTGCTGCGCCGCTGGTAGCTCGCCGGCGGGGAAAGGCAGCCCGCCAGTAGTACACTAAAGAATTTGTTGTAATTTTGGAATAATTCCATGCCTCATTAAATAGCTTCAAATCTTATGTAAAAATTGCGCCCAACTTTTCTCTCCAAAAGTAGGTTTTTACGTGTCCCACATCCTCGTCCTCCTCCTCCTTCTCATCATCATTATCATTTAAGTTAACATCTCCAAAAGTAGGTTTAAGTAAATATTGGACTAATGAACTATCTATTGCAAATGCTTTCTAATTTTTTATATAAATAGATCAATCATCTCTAAAATTAATTATCTTCAAAATTAATCGACATAAATTGATATTACATCAACTTAAAAAAAAATCACAATCTTTATATTTCCGTGCTACCTCAACCATATATTGTTATCGTCTTCACCCTAAGGAGCCTGCCTGTCCATGAGTTCTACATGGGACACAAATCACATTGAACATTATCTTCACTAGACTAGACGACATCAAAGGAGGGACCAAGGTCGTCTGGTTTTAAAAATCCCAAGGTAAAATGTAATTTACTAAATGTCAAGTGGCAAACTTAAAAAAGTAAGGAAATTTTGGGCGACAAACTCGGATCCTCTTATCTATTGAGTTGCTTGTATTTTTGTGATGGATATTTGAATAATAAGCCTCTTGCTTTTTTTTTTGTGTGTTAGATTGAAATTGATCGACAAATGTTTTGTAGTTGTAGGTTCTTAAGAATATAATGATTGATGACATTTTGTTCTATAGCTTTCTTGGCTTTCAATTCTCTACAAAAATCCAACTCTATCAATATTTGTATTTTGATTTTTTTTTACTTTATTTTCTATTAACAATTGCACAAAGATTATATTATAGATTATAACTCTCAACAAAGTCCTTATGAGAATATAAAAAAGCTCATTGCACAAAGCAAAAGTTATGAACTAAAGCTGCTAGATTTATGCCCCTAAACACGATCGATACTATCGAAATCAAAATAAGTAAATCATAAAGCTCTAGTACTAGTAGGGAAGAAAAAACATAATAATCAGAAAGCTTTTAGGGTAAACCACCATAATTGATCAGAAATTCCTGGTCTTTGGGACTTCAAAATACTTCAAGAACTGAAGTGTAATGATCAGCATGAAGTATTGAAATTTGTGGAGGGTTAACCACCATAATTGATCTGTCTTTAAATACTTTTGGACTAAAAGTCTGAAAAGAAAAGGCCTTGCAAAACAAGTGATGTAATGATCGGCAATGCATCAAATTCACTCATCCATAGATCAAAAGAAAGATCAATCAAGTAGTGAAATTTGTTCCAAAAGATTAAGTTTGATTAAACTTTCTATATTGTGGCAACAAAATCGCACGCCAAGTAAGAGCTACTGCATTTTCAAACGATGGAATAAGTATACAAACACTTAAGTTTTCAGTAAACTAGCTATGGTGTACAAAAGGAAGATTGCAATGTATGCAAGGGCTTAAATCTGACAAAATAGCAACAATAGATCAAAGTGCAGTGCATTATTGATCTAACAAAGAATGAGGTTCTGCAATTCCACCCAAGGGAAGAAGTATAGAAGCACTGAAGTTTCTCATAAAGTACATCTAGTGTCAAAAAGAAGATCTAAAATGTTTACAAGAACAACAAATTTACACACACGGAAGTTTATTTAGCAATGAAACCTCAAAGTGCGGTATCAATCTGAAACAGTATGAAGTGTTGCATCTCCACTCAAGGGAAGAAGCACACAAGAACTTAAGTGTTTGTAAGAACTTCAACAAATTTGTGGACACAAGGTAACATAACCATTAATCAAGCATCGATTAATGTATCAGATATAGGAGGTTGTGTTTGATTTATGAAAATAGCAACGAAAACTCAAAGTGCATTATTGTCCTGACTGCATGAACTTCTCATTCATCACAACTCGCAAGGGAGATAACAAGCAAAGAAGTTTACTAAAATTATTCCGGAAACAATTACCACTTCAAGTCATAAGTTGTAAAATAAAGATAGTTATGTAACCATAAAAACAAGGAATTGATTGTTTATGCGACCAGCATATGTGAAAGAATCAATGAAGAAACAGAATAACCATAAACGATCTAATTCATCAAAAACATATTATAATACTCAGCCGGATGAGATTGATCAAAAGTACAATATCTAAGTGAATAATCTTGCTGTGAGTAACCTCAATCATCTGGTTATTTAAGATCTTATATTGTGCTATCTTAACAATCAAACGATGCATGGATCAACAATAACAAGATGCAAATGAAACTATTCTTTAAAATCAAAAGATCAAATTGGGCGACAACAACCGAACTGATAGAGAGGCCAAGCCTGCATTTGGAACATCTTGTGTTCATTCGGAGCGTTTGAGCTTGTCGATGCGCTGGTTGAGCTGGTTGATGCGGACCAAAAGCCCGGTGACGGAGAAGAGGAGCCAGTAGAGGAGGAGCGCGGAGCCGATGAGGAGGGCATTGCGCTGGCTCTTGATGATGGACTTCTGGTGGCGGACGTGCTCGGAAGGGGTGCAGGCGTGCTCCTCCTCGCAGGTCGGCCGCATCTCGTACTTCCAGTAGATGTCGGCGAGGAGGAAGAGACAGAAGGGCACCACCGCGAGGAGCGGCTTCAGGGCGCTGCGGACGACGGCGACGAGCCCTCGGCGGAGGACGTCGAGGCCCGGAAGCGTAAGGAACAGAAGCATGATGGCCTCCGCGCCGGCCGCATAGCCCAGAACCACCCACTCCAGAGCCATGGAAGCAAGATCGATGGATCAGCGCGGAACCCTCACAACCCTAATCGGAGGCCGAAGCAGATCTCGATTAGAAAAACACAAAGCGATGCTTTGGCGGATTTAACGACCTCAACGAGGAGACTAACAAAGGAAAGCATACGAATACTACAGAACACACTTTTCTACCTCCTCTATTTGGGAAATCTATTGGTTCAGCGGAAGGGTCCCATATTTTTCCAAATTGAGACCAGGATGCGGAGGCAGCCGTGGGTAGCGACGAAAGCTCGATTTAAAGACGACTCAGATGAAAATTTGATTGAAATTTCCAGAGAAATCATCAAGAATTACCAAAATTATCAAGAGCAAAACTTTATAATCCGCCAAAATTTACATCGAAAGAATTATAAACACAACTAATGCAATTACAAACCTACGGATGCGATGCAACGCGCGTCGTGCTCGAACGAGCGGCGCTGGTGGTTGTAGTGCTAGTGGTGGAGGTGGTGGCGGAGGAGGCGGAGGAAGATTCGCCGGCTGTATTGGTGGGTGCTG
Source organism: Zingiber officinale (assembly GCF_018446385.1). Taxonomy (NCBI): domain Eukaryota; kingdom Viridiplantae; phylum Streptophyta; class Magnoliopsida; order Zingiberales; family Zingiberaceae; genus Zingiber; species Zingiber officinale. Next base: position 128,746,528 of record NC_055987.1, read on the forward strand.
CGGCGGCGGATCCCCGGGTGTAGGTGGTGGTGAGTCCGTGGGATCTCCTTCGGTACCTGCGTCCGGGAAGTCCGGGCGCGATTGGCTCCTCCAACACCAACGTCGTCGTCGTCGTCGTCGTCGTCGTGGTGGTAATTTTTGACAGCACGACGAAGACGCGATTCATGTCGGGACGCTGCTTCGGGTCGGCCTGGGTGCAGAGGAGAGCTAGCTGAACGCACATCGCTACCTGCTCCGCTTCTGCGACGCTGATCGCCGGCGACAGGGCCGGATCCAACAGCTCCACGCTCTGCCCCTTCTTGTAAAGCTTCCATGCCTGGTCAGAAAAGAAACAATTTTTAACCTGTGATTTCATATAACTTCTGTTAATATCGTAGCGTATACCCATTCAAGGAGGCTGCCGACGTCGGGGTCGGGGAGGGAGGCGAAGGTAGAGTTCTTGCGGCCGGCGACGAGCTCGAGGAGGAGCACGCCAAAGCTGAAGACATCAGCCTTGACGGAGAGGACGCCGTGCATGACGTACTCGGGGGCCATGTAGCCGTTGGTGCCGGCGACGCGGGTGTTGACGTGGGTCTGGTCCTCCGGGAACAGCCGAGCCATGCCGAAGTCAGCGATCTTGGGCGTCCACCGGCCGTCGAGCAGGATGTTGCTGGCCTTGATGTCGCGGTGGATGATAGTGGTTTGCGCCGACTCGTGGAGGTAAAGCAGCCCTCGCGCCACCCCAAGGATTACCTTGTACCGCCGGGCCCAGTCCAGCTCCGCCTTCCTCTTCCTCCGATCAACCCCCTCTTCTCCCCCTGCTCAATTCCATCAGCAACAAAAGGACTTCAATTTAAAGTTGCTGATCGAAGAAAGGTTGCATCTTTGATAATTAAGTCCCAATTTGATGAAGAATAACAAAAGGAAGGGAATCCTGAAGGAAGAAGGGGCATTAATGGCGGTGGAGCTTACGGGAGAAGAGGAGCTTGTCGAGGCTCTCGTTGGGGACATACTCGTAGACGAGGAGCTTGTCGTCGCCATGGGCGCAGTAGCCGTAGAGGTTCACCACGTTCTTGTGCTGCACCCGAGACAACAGCAGCGCTTCGTTCTCGAACTCCCTCGCGCCCTGCCGCGACCCCCGCCCCAGCCGCTTCACCGCCACCTCCCGCCCGTCCTCGAGCCGCCCCTGCTTCCGCATCAACCAAAACCCTAATCAACACCCAACTCATCTTCTTCTGAATCAATTCATCAATTGTCTTCGCCACAATACCTTGTAGACTAGACCGAATCCCCCTTCGCCAAGCTTGTGCTTGGGGCTGAAGTTGCTGGTGGCCGCCACCAGCGTCTCGTACCGGAACACCCTTTGCTCCGTCGCCGCGATCGCCGCCAAGTCCTCCTTCTCCTTCTTCCCGTCTACAACCGCCACAGAGAATCGAGGAATCAGATGGCGACGCAAGCTCAAAAATCCGGTGCGAAAGAAGAGGAAGAACGATAAAAGACCGACCTTTGTGGCGGCGATCTCCGAAGAAGCGCTTCACGATGCCGCTGAAGAACTTCTTGCTTCTCGTGGCCATACGAATCGAGAAGGAGAAAAAGCGCCGGCGATCGAGATGGAACAGGGAGTCAAACCATCGATCTCGTTCTGACCGATTCCTTTGTTGACAATTTTTATTTTATTTATTTTTTTTTTTTGCTTGATTTTTTTCAGGCTCGCAGTTGTAAAGAAGCCGCGGGAAAGACGAACAAGAGAGATAGCTGAGATCCCCGATCAAACTCATCAACCATTGGGAGAGCGGGTTGGAAATGGGTGCTTTTTGTGGATGTTTGCCTTTTATCCCAAACTATGCTATGCTTGCCGCTTGACCAAAGAGGTAGTCAAATCTAACTACCGGCACGGCTCTTAGCATAGGGCCACGTCACCTTACCAGAGTTGGTCTGGTAAGTGGTAACAATTGGGTACGCGGTCTGCTAACGTAATTACCGGGTCAGATAACAGGTGAAGAAGTGAGTTTAATTTTAGCAAATATCTCAAATTGGGCTCGTAAGAATAAAAGAAGAAATAGGACTAAATGTTGGGCACAACCCTATTTAATGGGCCTCCAACGACGGCCCAAGTTGTAACAAATGATGATCTCGCTAAGAGATAGGGATTCCATAAGAAGGGCGGCCGTCGGAGAGAGATCGATCTTACTGATCAAGAAGAGTGTGCACGTTCGATCGACGAGAGAGGAAGCTCCGGCGGCGACGACGACGGGATGAACATCGACATCACTGCTGGGGCGAAGCCGGAATACCCGGTGATAGACCGCAACCCGCCCTTCACCAAGACCGTCGCCAACTTCAACACCCTCGATTACCTCCGCCTCTCCACAATCACCGCCGTCTCCGTCACCGTTGGCTACCTATCCGGTACCTCCACGCCCTCCCAATCTAGTATATTCCGCCTCAATTTCTCGATCACGGTTAGGGATGGAAAATAATAGATCTCGCTGGTAGGGATCAAGCCCAACGTCCGCGGACCTTCCATGGTGACCGGAGGCATCATCGGGCTTATGGGTGGTTTCATGTATGCATACCAGAACTCTGTCGGCCGACTCATGGGTTTCTTCCCCAACGAGGCTGAGGTGGCCCGCTATAAGAAGGCGTAGCCGGTGTTGCCGATCCTTCGAATAACGAAGTCTTGTTCTTGTTTCCTGCCACTCCTTTCCTTCTGCTAGGGAATAAAGACTTAGCTTTGTCCTTCATTATGGCACAGTTGCATTTGGTTAGTATTATAAACTTGTTGCTTCCTGTTGCGCATAATATGACATTCTCAGCTTCGTGCGAGACTGAATGATTGATGCTATAATTGTTTTGCCTTATTGTAGTGACACTGGTCATTTTTGCAAGATTGACTTGCTCATAGATTTGCATTTGATTATTATTTTACACTAATTGCTGCCTATTGCGCAAATATTATTCTGACAGTTTGCCATTTCTCTCCTGTGTTGTGGATTAGTTCACAAAATTCTGACTTGTTAAAGATTTGCAATTGTTACAAGCAATCAATAACTTGATTCTATTGTTTCATTAGAATGCCATTGCAATACTTTGGCAATGTTTATGAAGAGCTTTGTTACTGCAAATATTTCTGTTATCTTGTGGAAAGAAAGGAATTTTATTTGTTCTGCATTTTCTGAAGTTGACAGTTATGCAGTGTTTAACTCAAAATATCAGCTATTTTTTATGGTTTAGAATATTGAAGTGATAGTTAATAAATATGAAATTACATGATGTTAAAATTACGCATTGAGGTTGCCATTCTTGAACTAAAAAGTTGATCAAGATTCCCATACATAATCTTGTCTATGGTAAAGTATAAAATGCATGCCTTGACATTATAAGATTAGAAACGTCTTGGAAGAAGAAATGCATTTGTACATGCATATATGGCAAAAGACTACGCATACTATGATCTTGAGACATGAATTTATTGTGAGTGCTGTCTGATTACTTTTCATTGTTAAGATTTTCCTCATAGCTGTGCTGCTGAAGTCCAATGGTCTTTTGCTGTTATACAAGCAAACTGTTTTGTTCTACTTTGAAGTTAGTTTGGTTTTTGTTACCATGTTTAACTTTTGAACGACTTGGAGGTCCTCTATGAGGGTGTCATATTTGGATGATTCTGTGGTAAAACTAATCTAAAATGTGACACAAGTGTCGAGTCTGATAATGACCTTTTGATTTATGAAACTTAGAAATTGAAGGTAACCAACCTTGGACACATTCTGTTGATTCTCAATCCTTTGGAGTGTATTTTGTTGATTCTCATCCAGATCATGCGGCATTGGCTAGGAATATCAACTGTGGGAATAAAATATGATGTCTATGGTACATTGTTTAATTAATCACCAGTTCTTCCACTCTTCAAATTTTGGTTCTTGGTTTGTTGCACTATAGAAGAAAAAAATTGTTCTGATGCATGCATTCTCTTTTGATCACTCAATGCTCACGTAGTCTCCTCGTGTCAACCTTCACCTTCGACTGCAAAGAGTGATAATTCCATTTTGCTTATTCCATTCGGTACTCAGAATAGATTCATGTTCTTATAGGAAATGTTAAACTTCATGAAGTTGTGTCGTGACAACATACTTTATGGGACAAAGTGATGGGTCATTAGAAAAGCACTAGTTTTAGATAAAGTTGATACAGATAATGAGAATGTCGAGATGGGCATGCTGTTTCTTGAGTAGTTAAGTGTAGCCTCAATCAGTGAGATAGAATGAGAGAAAAAATTAAGACGGTGTGATTTTGTTTAAAGCCTCCTACAAAGTTAGACGTACTGCATCGATCAAAGTGAATGATCTGATAGTAAAGAAATTACAGGGGATAGCAATGGGTATATTAGTGATATAATCTTGCATAAAGCTGAATCAATTTATAAGATCCATACTGCCACAAAGTTAGGATGCCTGTTTTTTTCTCTCATTATTTATTTGTTGTGTGTTTTTAGAGGACGTTTGGTTTCAGTCATGGTAGATGTTTCTTTTTAAGAAACTTGAACTAATTTTGTTACGTTGGATGAAGGTTCTGCATTACTTAAGCTGTTTATATTATGTGAGTAAATATAAGATGATTGACTCCTTTCTATTTATTTATTTAATTATTTTGAGAAAATGGTCAATATTTTAGTGGATGTACTCATGTATGATGAAGTCTGTTAAACAGATGAATTAGAGATATATATCAATTTGTTCTGCTTAGATTAACTTGCTTGATTTCAATCGCTTCAACGATGGTTGGCATGGTCGAAATGTATTGTTTTGAATTGATTGGTATGTTGAAATGGATGTAAATGAGGTAAAGCAAGTAAAGAGACTGAACTATTGGAAGAAGACGTCAACAACTCTCTCTAACTACAGTTTCCAAATATGGGGATTGAATTCTCTAATCATGGACGCATCTTGCTATTTTGGAAGCTATATCGTGTAGACTTGGCCATGTTGCGGACTGAAGAATAACTCATTCACTGTCGGTTAACTGCAAAATCACTGCAAGAAGCATTTTCATTCACTGTCGGCTTAGCTGCAAAATCACTGCAAGGAGCATTTTGGTGATAATTGTCTATGAACTGTATAGTGCTATGGTGAGGTCTTTGTAGGCATCTCTCACTTATACAACGGAGGATAAGGCTCTTATACAACGGAGGATATGACAAATCCTTGGATGGTAATTAGTAACTTCAATGCCTTTATGAGAGCTCAAGACAAAGGTGGCATGCCTGTGTCGCACTATAAAATCAATGACCTAGCAGCTATTGTGCAACAATGCAACTTGGTAGACTTTCGGTCAATTGACTATCAGTTGACGTTGACTAATTGCTCAGTTTCAAGTAAACTTGATCAGTTAGTGATCAACACATAGTGGCTCTTTGAAGAATATAAAAACTATGTAGTATTTTTGTTGGCACGTGGTAGTTTTGATATGATCAATTAAATTAGATTAGGTTTTGTTAGTATTTAATCTTTATGTTTAAGTGTATAGGAGTTTAGGAACATAGAAAATTAAGCAGAAGAGACAGCTAGTGAGAATGACGATATGGGAAAGAGTCGACGGGCTCGGTACATTTGAGGGATTAGGTGCTGCAGAAGAGTACATCGACAGATGAGAAGGACGCATGTGGTGGTTCGAGAGACGAGAAGTCGGGGAGGAAGTCTGTTTGAGGAGAAGGTCGGAAAATGGGTTCGGGTGAGTCCTATTATGGTTGACTGAAATCACCCTAACAAACGGAGTAGCAGAAGAGCTAAAAAGGAGCTACGGAGCTGCTAGAGGCGCCTTCGTTGGAGTTAAAGGTGCCTACGCGCCTTTCAGTGGGAAGGCGCCTTCAACAGGTGCCTTCAATCTAACAGATTTGAACGTTGTCGAGGATAAAACATTATCCTCGGCAGATAAAGTTCTATCTCTTGAAGGCGCCTTGAACCTCTATTAAAGGTGCATTCAAGCTGCGGATAAGATTTTATAGGTAAAAAGACCCTTGGACGTAGGAAATATGTAACAACTTCTATATTCATTTCCTAGTTACTTTCTGAGCTTCCAACAAGTATAAGAAGTTTCTCCGGCTTCAAAGAAGGAGATCTTTAGTGTGTTTACTTGCCTTGGATTAATAACCTCCTCGGTTATAATCAATTAACTCACTCTTTTGGCCTCATTTTTTTTAAGTTGTTCATTTATTTTGTTATTTTTTGCACTACTAATCTGAGTTAAAAGTCGAGGAAGGTTTTTCTTAATAGCCAGATCACCTCCCTTTCCTCCGGCCTACTTGGGCCAACAATTGGTATCAGAACGAGGTTCGCTTCAGGAGGACTAACCGTCGAACGAAGCATACGAGATGGTCAGATCAAGCATCTATCCACCGAAGTTCGAGGGGATTTCGCCAACTGGAAGAAGAAGATGGAGGTATTTTTCAAAACTAATTTTGATTTGCTTTTAATAATGAAATTTGGTTTTGTAGCACCCGAAAGCAAAGAAAAATACCACTGGACAAAAAAGGAGCAGGCAGATTTCGTGGTAAATGACAAAGCAAAGTTTCATCTGTTAAGCGTCTTACCGCCACAAGAAATCAACCGGATTGGAGCCTACGAGTCTGCAAAAAAGTTCTAGGAGAAATTCCTAGAACTACATGAAGGAACCTTGGAAGCGAAACTCGCGAGACGGGATCTGCTCAGAAACCATATTAGCAACATCAAACTGGAAGAAGACGAAACCGTTGCACACCTTCACTCAAGGATCAAGGAGTTCATCACTGGACTCACGAATCTCGGAAAAAAGGTAAGTAATCGAGATTCACTAAGGTACGCTCTTAATACATTCTCTAGAAATACTGAATGAACATCATTAGTATATGCTTATTATATATCTAAGAATCTAAATTCAACTACTTAAGAAAAATTATTTACAGCTTTTGAAGTTCATGAAACGAGATGTGCAGGTCCGAAGAAGGAGCATAACATTGCCTTAAAGGTAAAGGTGGATGAACAAAATTCAGAATCTTCTCTCGATGATAATGAAACAACACTAATGGTGCGTAAATTTAAAAAGTTCTTTAAAATTAAAAGATTTAATCAAGTGCAAGGTAGAAAAAGAAGGATAAGATGTTACTGCTGCAATGAAAAAGGACATATGAAAGATAACTGCCCTAAATTGAAAGACAATGATAAGAGCAAGAACAAGAAGCCGACCCAAGCGAACAAGTACAAGAATATGAAGGCGATCTGGGATGAAACGTCGTTCGAATCAGAAATTGAAGCCATCGTCGGACGTTCGCTAGTGGCAAGTCACCAAGAAGAAGAAGATGAAGCAAGCTCGTCCGAAATGAGCATCAAAAACATCGATGAAGGGGGAGCGACATCGGAAGAAAACAGTACTTCAGGGGAAGCTTCGAATCACGGGATCGACAAGGTAAATCAGGTACGATCTCTTTCTCCTGACAAGTTATTTCAATTTATAAAACTATTATAAAAAAATTACTGTAAATTAGAAAAAGAAATTAAAGAATTGAAATCAACTCTAGCTAAATAGATTAAAAGAATTTAATAAAATAAAAATAATAAAAATGAGTTTGAAAAATGAAATCGAAAAATTAAAAAATTGTGCATGCTCAAATATTCAATATATTAGAAAATATAGTGGATTGAATTAGTACCTTAAATACCATAAGGGTCATATTAGGAAAATTTCATAGAATTGCATACCTAAGAAACTTTTAATTAACCCGGTAAGAAGAAACTTATATTGGGTTCCAAAATTATATATGGATTGAATGTTTTTAATAATAGCTTTCAAAGTAAATTAAATATTAAATTTCTTTAAGAGACTTTGTCTATAAAGTGGTTGTTGTTCCAATATCGAAGAAGGTCTAATATCTCGTCACAGCCTAAAAGCCAATTATTGAAATAAGTATTTAATTGATTAACTGTTAAACATTTAGAAGTTATAAAAATACCTTAATTTTTTTGTTTAAAAATTAATTAAATATATTTTTAAATTAATTTTTATCTTTTTAAAACAGTTAGAATATTTTTTACCATTTTTACTCTTAGATTTTTAAAAGTACACCATTTTTAATGTGATCTAGAGGGGGAGTAATAAGAGATTAAGTCTAGAGGGGGAGTAGTAAAAGATTAACTCTAGAGGGAGAGTAGTACGACAAATTTTAATCTTTGTACTTGTAAAATTTTTTACTTGCAAAATATTTTTATAATTATTTTTTATTTGTGGTTTACCCTAACTTAACTTGGGTTTGATCACATCAAAAAGGGGAAGATTGTTGATACCCTTTGGTAGTTTTGATGTGATCAACCAAGTCAGGTTAGGTCATGTTAGTGTTTAACCCTTGTGTTTAAGTGAACAAGAGTTTAGGAACACAGGCAGTCGAGCAGAGGATGCGACTAGCGAAAAGGACGGCACGGGAGAGAGCCGACGGGCTCTGTGCATTCGAGAGACGAAGTGTTGCGAAATAGTACAACAGCAGACTAGAAGGACGCACACGCCGATCAGAGAGATGAGAAGTCGGGGAGAAAGTCTGCTCGAGGAGAAGACCGAAAAATGAGTTCAGGTGAGCCTTATTCCGGTTGGTCGAAATCACCCTAGCAAACATAGCAACAGAAGAGCTAAAAAGAAGCTACGGAGCTGTTTGAGGCACCTTCATTGGAGTTAAAGGCGCCTCCGCGCCTTTCAATGGAAAGGCGCCTTCAACAGCATTGAAGACGCCTTCAACCCACATGGAAGGTGCCTTCAATCTTGATCGAAGGTGCCTTCAATCTTGATCGAAGGCACCTTCAATCTGACATATTTGAACGTTGTTGAGGATAATGTTTTATTCTCGGCAGATAAAGTTGTATCCTTTGAAGGCGCCTTGAACCTCTATTGAAGGCGACTTCAAGCTGCGGATGAGATTCTACTGGGGGTATAAAAAGACCCCTGGACCTAGGAAATATGTAACAACTTTTGTATTCATTTTCTAGCTACTTTCTAAGCTTCCAACGAGTGTAAGAGGCTTCTCCGCCTTCAAAGAAGAAGATCTTTAGTGTGTTTACTTGCCTTGGATTAACAACCTCCCCGGTTGTAACCAAATAACTTTTTTAGCCTTGTTTTTAGTTGTTCATTTATTCTGTTATTTTTTGCACTACTAATCTGAGTTAAAAGTCAAGGAAGATTTTTCTTAACAGCCAGTTCACCTTCCCTTCCTCCGGCCTGCCTGGGCCAATAATATCTTCTGTCGGGTTATCTTTCGGATCATTCATGTTACATTGTCTCACTATTGTGCAAAGAACAATACAAGTCATTACCTTTCAAGTTCAACAACATGTGAACAAGTTCCACAACATGTGAACATTGCATGAGGGCCTTCATAGATTGCTTGAGGAATCAAGGGAGGAGATATCTCAATTCCGCCTCAAACAGAAGTTGGTCAGATTCAAACCGCAGTTGTGAAACCTTAACAGATTGCATTTCTAGCACATTTTGAAGAAGGTGAAGTGAGCTGCGGCTGAGCTAGAGGCTACTCATTAGAAAATACTTACAGGTGAGCTCGCAATAGAGCACAACAGCGGCTTAAGGTCAACGACAACCAGATTAGCAGAGGTGGAACAATCATTTTATTAACAAAAGGTCAAGTGTGCATATCTCAAGCAATATGACTGGTGCAATAAGTTTTTCCACGATTTGGTTAGAGGAATAACAAGAAAAATGCACTGGTAACCATTAACATGTCAGGGGAGCAAACCGCTAGTATACTTGAGGTTGCAGAACAATTTATATCACATTTCAAGAGCTTGTTGGGCAAAAGAAGACACATTGTTGGATAGTAGCATACCGCTTGATGGGTCGGTTCTTATAGAGGTCCAATAGCAAGGTTTGGTCGCTCTAATTTTTTTCAAGGACATACATGCATCCCTCTTCGACATTGGCAGTGTTAGGGCCCTAGAACAAGATGGATGCTACTCAAATTTATTCAAACCAGGCTGAACCACAGTGCATTTTGATGTCTATGCAGCAGTCCAAGAATTTTTCAAAACAGAGCAGCTCCTCAAACAATGGAATTATACTCTCCTTGTGTTAGTACTAAAGTCGGATTACACATCAAGGGTTACAAACTATAGACTAATTGCTTGCTACACTGTTATGCTCAAATCATCTCCAAAATCTTAGCAAGAAGGTTGTGTGAGGTGATGCCCAACATCATTAATTCGGCACAAGCAGCTTATATTGCGGACCAGTCCATTATGGAGAACATCAATCTTAACCAAGAACTCTTGAGGAAGTACACACGTAAGAGGACTTCCTCACAGTGTGTACTCAAGGTCAATCTCTAAAAGGTTTTTGATTCCGCCGATTGGTAGTTCTTGCTTGTTGCACTCCGACAGTTTGGATTTCCATAGTGACACGTCATTAGATAGAGGAATGTGTAACCACAATCTCCTACTTGGTGGATATTAATTAGCAATGCATGGATTCTTCAAGGGGAGGAGGAGATTAAGGCAAGGTTATCCATTTGATTCAAGTTATCATATATTTATATATATATAACCTTAGTTATGTGATTAATAAGTAATTATATAACCAAGATTATGAGAAATAAAATATAACCTAATGTTGTTTAGTTCAATTCTAGGCAATGCATAATCTAATTTGGCATTTATTATATTACCCTTGGAGAATCAATAAGCAGCAACCTGATCAAACAACAAGTTCGCTGGAAATAATCCCAACGACAGAGAGAGAAGCTTTCGTCAGACTAGGCGGCACAGAAAGGTGCACAAGAAATAACATGACACAACATCCAAGTCGTTAGAAAATAGTTTGAACATCGCCAACAAAAAACCTTACATGCGGCGAGAGGTGCAAAAGAAAATCAAAAAGCAACATAATACATGAAACCATTCGAATTGTCGGAAAACGAGTTCAACGCAAGCAGAACCACATAAAGTTTCTACTTTCCTCCAAATCTAACTCAAAAACATCAAAAATAAACAAGATGCTCCCAAAACTATATCCAAATCACCGACGAGATAAACCTCTGCTTACTTTTCGTTCCACTTAAAAACATAGGAACAAATTCGACAAAATACTCCCAGATAAGCAATCCTACTCGTTGAAAAACAATCCCAACTCCGGTAGAGAGAAACTTACAAGCATGTTTGAAAAGCTTTCCGTGCAGAACTTTCAGCCATTGAAAAAAAAAACTAATCCATGACTGTGCTTGATATTTGATTTCTCAAGGAAGTGAATATGAGAATAATCCTAGCAAAATTTGTGATTGAGAAGAATTGTTACAAGCATCACCAATTCACTTTTATCTTCTTCCATTGCGAGTTTGCTTCTTGATCAGATGTGTTGGAATAAAGGACCTTCCCTTTATTGTTACTCCAAAACCGGATATTTGACACGGAGAAGCTCTCTCGCCACCCAACGACGCCGAGTCTCTTCCCCTAATCGCTGATCACTTCCCATTCCCCTATTTATGGAAGAGCAGCACTTCTTGAAGGCCACGTGGAGCTCGGTGTCGGCCAGCACGTACTAGTATGACCCCATTGAGAAGCACCTCAATCTCCCATTCCTTCAATCTCCAATTCTTCATCACAATTTTGACGCTAGAGTCGCCATTGGTGGTGCCCTCACCATCTCTGTGTCTATCTCCCAAGTTGATGAACTTGCTGACCTCACCAGGAACCCCTTCTCGATAGCAGTTTCTTTGACGGCGGAAATGTGGGGATCTCCAGTGGCCTCCTCGTCATCTTTGGTTCGGTTGTTTTTAATTGAATGCAATGTGTTCATTGGAAGATCTCTAAGGAAAAAGGGAGTCACGACAAAGGGGCAGGTCGAGTTGGAGAGCAACCACATGTCAATGCAGGCGAGGTGGAAGGCGTGTCTGTAGACGGGTAGCAAGCGAAGCTCATCGATTGGCGGCATCAAACTCATAGAGGCAGATAGTGCCGTCAAAAGCTCCTCCTCGGCGCAGAGGAGCACCGAGAGCGTGTATGCTGGCCATGGCACACCCATCTCCTTCCTCGCCCCAGACACCCTTCGTCTTCCCCTACCCCGCGTTCACTCCTTGCCCTAGACATCTACTTCCATGCGCAGAACTTTGAAAACATTTATTTGTTAACTCTAAAATCATCAAAAACTACCTATTTCAATGGTAATCCTATTCCGAGTTTTGATGACATATGATGATGTGGCGGGAGTGATTGATTACTGGAGAATTATTTATTAACTAAATCAAACAGAGATAAATAATATAGCCTTAGTTCGATAACCAAAGTTATTAACGATTACCCCAACCAAACACATCCTTATAGTTGGGATTATGTTTAGAGGTGTTCTCGAGGATGTTCAGATCTATTGTTATGAAGCCGACCTTTCACCATCATCTTATGTGCGTCGGCACCAGTATCACTCACCTAGTGTATGCGGATAATCTCTTACTTTTCGTTAGGGTCAATAAACCAACAATCAACCTGATTGTGGATTGTTTGAGGTGGTTTGGACAGGTTGTAGGGTTGCATCCTAGCCTTAGCAAATCCAAGTTGTTCATGGCTAGAATTAATGATCATACAGTAAGTGTATTGATGGAAATCATAGGTTTTTAGAGAGGTTCTTTTTCATTTCGATACTTGGGTAGGCCCCTTGCGAAAGATAGTTGAGGACCTGCAATTATGGTCCTTTAACGGAGACTATGCTGTGAAAATTTGTTTTATGACTGAAGCACACTGTATCATCGACAAGCTCAAATCGATGAAAACGATGCTCCAAGGATCAAATGTTTTTGACTTTCCATCTTATCAATCCCTTGTGCAGTGACCAACAAAATATATGTTATTTGGCATAATTTTGTATAATCCACCCGACATCCGCTCATCTCTTGAGCTACCATGTGCTTGGCAAAAGATGAACGGGGATACAGACAATGTGATGTCAAGATATGAAATTTTGCACTGTTATCCAAGTCCTTGTGGAACATCCAGTGAAAGGAGGACTTCCTTTTGATGTGGTGGGTTCACCACCAATACCTCTAACGCACCGACATGTGGGAGTGGCAAACGAAATCATCTGATAGTCCTCGCATCTAGAAACTAATCCAAAACCACCAAACAGTCCAATAAGGGGGTCAGTTCTATTGAGCAGGCTGCAACAATGCTAGGCTTATGGTTCAATTCAGAATTGCGGCGCGGAGTTGCTGCATATGACTTCTTCAAGTTGCAGAGAAGCAGGAAGGTTTGGGCAGCAAATGTATGGAAGTCTTACATCATGCTGAAGCACTAGTTCATCGTATAGCATCTCGCAAATGGCAAAGTGCACACCAAGGATAGATTATCATATGTAGACTACAAAACTTGTCTGTTGTGTCAGCAGGCAAATGAGACAGCGGACTATATTTTTTTCATGTGTTCCATCATTAAACCTCTATGGGACAAGGCACAAAGTTGACTACACATTAGGCATAGCTTGGGGACAGTGACAGCCTTATTGGAGACGTTCCATCAGTGATATCATGGAGGGAGCATACTCAATAAATTTTGTCACTTGCATGTATTTTGTATGCTCTATTTGATTTGGCAAATCCAAAATTGATGTCAATATGAAAGGGGTGTGTCAAATATTGGGAGGACATTTAGAAAGATTATATCTTTAGATTTTTGAATGTTCGTTTAAGTAGACCCGATCACCGTGTATGATCTATTTGATTTGGCAAATTCAACATTGATGTCAATATGAAGAGGATGTATCAAATATTGAGTGGATATTTAGCAAGGTTATATCTTTAGATTTTTGAATGTTCGTGTAAGTAGATCCGATCACAGTTCAAACTCGTCAGTTCTACCATTTTTGAGGGGTCAACCCTTAACTTTAACCGTATAAGACAGTTACGATTCACGATCTGAAAGTGTCAATTCATGGTACTTGCATGGCTTAAAATTATTATTATATTTTAAAATTTATAAATTTATAAATTAACTAACAAAACTCTTTTAATTATTTAATAATTTATAAATTATTATTATTTACATGTTACTTTTTTTATATAAGAAAAGAAAATTATTAATAGTTACTAAATAATAGACCATATGGATAAAAAATTTCTTTTAAGTTCAAATCTCGGCTATTCCTTTTAACAAATTTTTATCAATAAAAATATATCTTCTATATTAAAATTAATAAATAAATAATCTACATTAAAAAAATCAATTGTAACGATCTCGAGCCGGATTTGAACCGAGTCTGAATTGGGTCCGAACGCGACTCAGCCCGTGGGCAGATCCACGAGTAAGTCTTTGTTCAACTCCTATATAATTTATTTTTATGAAAAAAACTGAATTAAGGTCACGTAAGAAAATAGGATATTATAGTCAATTCATAATTTCCCTCTCTCTCTTCTTTCTCTCCTTCCCTTGGACTAACCAAATCATGTTAACTCCAAGATGTGACCCCGTGGGTCATCCGAGATGACATGGGACGAAAGTTACTACAAGGAGGCCGTCGGGTCGAAACTTAGTGACAACGGGAAATAAATCTCCTATCCCTGTATCCCACCCGATCCGTCCCATGTTAATTCGGGTGCTGCGATTTACCTCCCTCATAATGACCGTGGGTCCGGTCGGTGGAGGCCCTGGGGGCGAGGATTCCACCTTTTGATGCAAATGTTAAGTCCAAGACGCAAACTTCACCAAATCATCACCCATTCGAAGAAGAATCCCCTACTGACTTTGTTAATCCAAGGTGTTCTTTGCCAATAAGGTCACCGTTCCAAAACAACCAGCACAAACAAAAATGGGTGGATGGGTCAACCACTAAGGAAAAAACAAAAAACAACTAGGAAACGTTTCAAAGCATACAACCATGAACCATCGTTCCGCTCACCAAATACGACCAAGTAAACATCTCGCGTCACAACAAAAAAGAATAATAATAAATTAAAATTTAAAATTCCCACTACGTTACCAATCAACAATGAATGTCTTTTTGATTGATAAAATGCTAGTACAAGAGTTAGTGTAATAAATGCTCGGGATAAGGACGTTTATCTAAAATAATTGGGTCAGCAAAGCAAAATTTGGGGTTACAACCATCATTTTAAAGTGTTCATCTTCCTCATCCCCGTTAATGCCCCCTAAATAACCATAAATACAAAGCAGCAGCAGCAACAAGCATTTGCTGGAGTGCGTGAGGGCTCACCTGCAAAACCCCTTTGCATCAGAAGAGCTACTGGGAGAGCACGGCAATGCATGAAAACTGCAATCACCTTGAACCTCCAATTAAGTCTTCGATATCCCTACTCCGGATTCGAGAGGCTGTACAATCATGGAACTTCACTGGGACATGACCAGGCTGGAGAGTGGCGGTTTGAAGATATGGTCACTTCCGGTCTTGCAGTTGTCACGATCGACAGCCAATGACTTAGGCAGCGCGAAGCTGCTGCCTCCGCAGGCATCTTGCTCCTCTGAATTCTCGCTACCGCTGCTGCTAGTCTGGCAGTGTTGTTTCTTTAAGGGGGAGGAAACGTCGTCGGGCATTACTTCCCTCCTATGTTTCCTCTTCCTTGAAGTACTCCATTTCAGTTTGAACTGAAAGCCGCTAGTTAGGTCTGAGCTGTTGGCATCTTTATCGCTGGATGAATCCCCACTCGACGTGTTCTCGTATTTGATGGTGTTAGCAGGTGAGTTGTCAACTACTTTGCTGAGATGCTCTAGGGAGGGTGCTTTAGAATGTGTCAGTTCAGCACCAGTTGGATCCTTGATGCGCGACGATAAAGAAATTGCGATATCCACTCTCTTCGGTATCACATTCCATTTGTTGCAGATCCAATCCTGGGACTGCCTCAGCTCCCCTTCGCTGAAGATAGAGAAACAGTCTTCTCCTGCATCGATCAAATACATTACATTTGATGATCAGCAACATAGAGAACTTCACAGCATATGCTTCCAAAAGGGTAAAAACATATCATATGCTGTTCGTCGTGGCATCACGAACTTTACCTGGAAAATACACGTGCAGTCGCCCATCGGATTCTTTTCGTATCATAATGCCTTCCCACCAGCCATCATGCTGCCACGCATCGACAATAGCCCCAATCTCAAAATTGGGGATGATGTCGCATTGCGCGGGATTTGGACGGACGATGGGCCTTTCATTCCGAACACCGAGCTTATCAGGCACTGCAACTCTGGACAGAGATACCCACTCCTGAAAGAGGGGAAAATACAGTTAACAATCATGCGAGATATAACAATAGTTGCATCAGGAAAGTTAATACCTACCTCTAAATTGCCTTTTTCATCAGGATCTTGAATGTCCAGATACCGAACCTTCGCCTTATCCTGATGTCTCTTCAGGATCACACACCGAAACCAGCATCCCCTCATTCCGCTGTCCTGAGAAAGAACTTCGACATGGTACCCCGCACAAAATTGTTGCTGAAGTTTTTGTTTAAACAATTCTTTTCTTATCAAAGCAGAACCCGAAAGGGTTTTGGTGGCACACTTTCTGAACTTGCTGCTGACACTAAGACTCGTAGGTCTCATCTTATTCCTCGCAGATGATTCTGCAGAATGCCGGTCCTCAGGATGCGTAAGCGGCATCCTCTTCAAACAACCAAGAGAATTATTGTCACTTTTTCTGACAACGGATAAACTAGAATTGCCACACTTTATCTTCAATCGCAACTTAAAGGGAGAGGTAAAGATGGGCATAGACCGCACTAAGTCCTGGCTCCAGTATCCTTGGAGCTGCGTTATGTCAAAAGGCTTGACGCAATCATTATTGATTTGCCTACGGCACATATACGGTCTACAAGTGCTGAGTCGTGCCTCATTCTGAAACTGCTCGAAGTGCTGAGCACTTAGCACTGCGGCCAATCCGTCAATGCATTCAACACTGAAATCTTGAAGACAAAGAGAAAAGAAAATCTCTCTGTCATTAGTGTCGGGAGGCAAAACAATACCAACTTCATCAACTTTGTGAAACCATCGTACCACAACCATATTGTGACCCTGCAAGTCTTCGTATAAATCATCCACATACGCAACGAGCCTATTGTTCTCTTCCACCATTACAAAGACAAAGTCATGAACCTATGCAAGAATCCACCAGATTAGGGTGTGCAAGTGATAGCAATATAGCAAAAAAAAAAAAAGAATGCGACTGTACTTACTGAAATCGTAACCCCATTCTTCGAGAAGGAACGGTAATGCCTTTTCCTTTTTTTGCATTGCCATGGGGCACCTAACCATTGAAATTCAATTGAACAATGTCTTGTTTTCTTCAAAGGAAACTGCACACACAGCAGTGACATAGACGATAAGAAAACAAAAATTATCAACATCGATACGGAAATGAATAATTGATACATATTAGTTTCAGTACCTTGAAATCAGGCATATCTCCAGGTTCATAAATATCAGCATCTCCATACCTATCACAGGTAATAGAAGAAGCAGTAGCAAGGGGATCTGGAAATATGAATATGACATTGTTAATCAAAATGCTATAAGGAACAAATTGCAAATTAGGTAAAAGAAAAAAAGCAAGGAACCCATTAACTAAAGAAACTATATCAAAGACTAAAATTAGAATAGGGGTTGAACACATCGCAACAAAACAATTTAATTCACAAAAAAATCAGCAAAAGGTTATTATCATTATGCTTATCTTTGAGATTGTAGAACATGACACGTCCTGTATTATCATTATCAGGCCTAGAAACAATGTTATAACAGGAAACACTCGTCGTTCTAAGAAGAATAATATATATAGAAGCAATTCAGGAATATAATATAGAAGCTAAAAACCTTGAAAGAGTTATAGATCTAAAGAAAATAAAACAACAGATGCAAAGGAAACAAGATCGTGTATGAATAGAAAACAAAAATAATGAATCATATAACAGCAAGGGATCGTCAGGCTACCTTTAGTTTAGCCTGTTGTATAATTCGAATTTCAGGTAAACCCCATAAAAACAAACGGTAGACATATAAAAAAGGTGAAATCATAAAGCGAGATAATCAACATAAAAAGAGAATCAAGGAAATATTTAAATCGGAAAAAAAAAACAAAGACATGAACAACCCATGTGGTTTATGATAACTATATATTGAACTTATGGCAAAAAGCGAAGAAATATTTCCAAACGCTCATAAAAATCGAGTACAAAGGATAGCAAGTAGGATAATTGGAGAAAGAGAACAAAGGAAAAGAACAAGGATATTATAAGAAAGAAAAACAAAAGGGATAAAAATAAAGGAATATATGATAATCCAGAGTCCCAATCATGCACAGCAAAATAAAACGGCAAATCTTTTCATAAATAGCTCCTGGTTATAAAAATTCGTGACTTTCAACCTCCTAATAGAAGATGATATGGTCATACAACGTGAGACGATGCGAACTTATCTTTCAAGGGAAGATCAGGAAACAAGATGAAAAAAAACTAACCCGACAAATCGAATACGAGAAAAAACTCATCGTGAATTAAATAAAAGGGTCTGCTTTTTCTTCATTCTGTGTGTTATCGCGCATAGGATTTAGATTCATCCACAAAAAAAGTATTTTTCTTACAAGATGTAAGCAAAGCGAAACTTTGGGGAACAAACGAAAGAGCTAATCGCCAACACAAAACAAACAATCGCAAAACCGAATTTCCTCCATAACTGTTCTTCTTTATTTGTTTCTTTAGAACACCTTAGGTTATTCGTACCAAATCACACCTCAGTTAAATTTTTGGACGGCGTACCTGACACAAGGGAAGACAGCCAGTCGACGACCTCCCTCCTGGAGCGCAACTTGAATGAGAGCCCCGGAGGCTGCGGAGACGACGAAGATGGCAAAGAGGGCATGAGATGCGGCCTGGACATGAGAGATCTAGCGAACTGGTTAGGAACAGTGTAGGACATGTGCCGCACGCTCTTCTCCCTGCCCACCACCGCCAGATCCGCCCCGCCGCCAGCGCCTTTGAGGTAGTAGTGCACGACCCGCCGCCCCTTGTCGTTGGACACCACAACCTCCTGCCACAGGACGTACGCCCCCCTCGCCTCCTCCATCTACCGCAGGAGCTGAAACCTTCGCCGAAACCCTAGAAATCGCCTCCCCCTCTCCCTATCTATCTCTCTCTTCCCCGCACAACGAATGCAAGATCAAAGATGAGATTTTTATACTTCTATCGGTTTCATAATTACAAAATTATACATCGACGGCGGAGATCTAAAGCACCGAGACGGCGAGATGATCTCCCGAACACACCCCCGTTCTTTCAATAAAATTACGAGACTGCCACCGACATCAGATCTGGTGTTCGTCAAACGCGTTGATTACGTCATAAACCATAGCTTGTCCGGAAAGGAAAATACGTTAGGCACACGTTGCCCATTTCTTGTAGATACAATTCCTGATGCGTGTCTGTGACGGTGTTCCGAGACGAGCTTTTTTTTGCTTTATTTCCACGGATTTCCGGCTCGGTTTGGTTCAACCCGATGGAGTTAGACCGGGTTCGGGCAATATTAATACAAGATCATTATTTACTTTATTTGGACTATATATTTATGAAATATTGATTTGTTAACATATTTAGAATTTTAGTCCTAATACGTTGACATTTATTGCTTAAATAATCGCTTGTATTTTTTTTCTTTTCTACATTGATTATATATACCTAAATACTAAAGAAATACTATTTAGTAAACAAATATTTCATTAATGGATTAAAAAAACACTTTAAATTCATAAAAAAATCAATAAACTTGAATGTTAAATAACGACTCGCTGTAACATAATAGAAGTCAATAAGAAAAATAATCACGGACATCTTTTGGATAACGTTTGTCTCTTTTGCTTATTAATTTAAAAAATAATTAAACAAAAAAATGCTTCGAATTATTGTCGCCTTAACTCCTAAATATTAGCAATGTTAATTTAATATGTGAACAAACTTACAAAGCACACATGACTATATTTATTGCGTCATTATTATGTTAAGTAAATTAATATTAATAATAGAAACTAATAGACAAAAATAAGAGGAGAAAGTCAAAAACTAAGTTTAATATAGTTAATAATATCGATATTTATGTATTAAGATGTTTAAAAGTATTCTAATTTATATATAAAAAAATATGAATTCAGTTAAATGTCATTTCACTGCATCATAATTTTAAGAATTTCTTTAAATCTACAAATATTAAATGCGTTGCACTACATACCCTCAAGAGTAGCAAGTTAGTGTAACAATTATCTTTCTCAAAAATCAATTTAATATTACACTTGATTTTAGTTAAAAAAATTAAAAAAATATATATTTTTTAATGTCACGAATCCATATATTTATAGAAATTTTTCACTCACAGTATTATAAATCTAAAAAATGTGAGACCAAAAGGAATCATGATAATACATATTTTTTTTATATAAAATAATCTGTAAAAATTATTAAAAAATTAAAAAAATAGTGAAAAAAAACATTTAATTTCATTATACATTTCATCAAAATTAGTTAGTATGTATCTATATTTTAATAAAATCGTCAAATACGACTCTTACGAAATAAATTTCGACGTCAACCTTTGAAATAAAGAGATAATAAATGCGTTGTGATTTAAATATACAAAACAAAAACCAACTACGGAATATTTGGGCCAATAGGAACCCAAATTTAGGTGCGAATTGCGAATTGTTGAATCCGGACATTTCCTTACAAAAATAAATGAATTTAAGTAAACTAATAATGCAATTATCAACACAAAAGCGACGGCCACAATGCAGACAACAACTGGAGACAGCTGTCGTGGGTCCCACTGGCTTGGACCATTCCCCAAACTGCCAAACCAATCGTCGTCCATCACAATTTTTTTTTCAATAAATTCTAAAAAAAACAAATATCAATAAATAATAAGAAAAATAATTAATTTGCCTCAATATATGATGATCCAGTGATAAAGATGGAGGACCTACCCAGGAGAAGGTCAGTGACACATAGGAGTCAAAGGTCAAGAGGGTCGACCCTAAGATCCTGCCAAGCGGAATCTCCCAGGCCGGATGAAAGACAGCTCGACCATAGGTCGGGTTCCCAATGCAAAGTAAAGGAGTTTCTGTGTCGAGCGCCCAAGCTGCCTGGCTGAGTCGCAGATCAAGGTGGCGCAATCTCATCCGAGCACATTACCAGGGGCCTTCCCGCTCGGTCCGATACACTCACATCCTCGAGCGCCTGGAGCGTCGGGCGGCCGGCCTGCCAGCCCAGGAATAGACGCTGTCGCCGACAATCGGCTTAGAGACAAAAGGGAAAGCTGGGGAGATCAGCTTAGAGACAGCTGCCGCCGATAATCGACATGGTCGACGGTCAGGCCGTACAAAGAATCGTACGATAGAAGTTTCCACTGTCTCGTCAGGGATATGCTCGGACAGTTGCGGAATGGTATCATACATATTTTTTCTGACATCCATATTTGAGGTATATTTGGGGAAGTGTGCACGCCTCGGAAAGTGTGCACGCATCTCCCCGAGGTCCTATATAAGGACCCCTAAGCTTCAACGGAGGTATGCAATGATCTACACTGTAGCTACAGTTCTCATTATCTTGCTCCAGCTTTCTTCTCGCCTAACTTGAGCGTCGGAGGGTCGTCGCCGGGAACCCCATCCCGGCCTGACTTTGTTGCAGGTTCGCCAGAAGTCCACCTCATCCCGACGTCTACACGAGGCCAGCAGATAGCGTCACGTCCCCAGCTTTCATCAACTCATAGTTCGGACAGGATCAAATTGGCGCAGTCTGTGGGAATGCACCTGAATTCGAGCAGAGAAGATGGAAGAAGCTGGACGCCAACTCATGGTGACGCTCTCTCCCGAAGAACTCGACACGCTCATCCAAGCGTGAGCGGCTAAGATTGTGGAGCAACAACAGAAGGCTCAAGCCGAGCAGATAGCACAGCAGGCGACGTCGGCTTCGAGCGGCCGAGCAGCCCCGAGAGACCGACCGGAGCAGCTTTCGATATGGGGGCAAAACAAAGGTTCGACCAGCACTCAAGTGGAAGCACCGCCCGCCCCGATACCGTTCCATCGGGCTTTGTTCCAGACACCATCAGAAGTCGCGCAGGCCAACCTCGACCGGGGGGCTTCATCCGACGAGGCACCTATCCATGACACCCGGAAAGACAAGGCACCGCGAACGGAGTCATCCTCCGAGCGGATCAACCGTCAATTTTCTGAAGTCATCCTAAGAGACCCACTACTGAGGTACTACACACCCCCGGTGATCAGAGAATACAACGGGACCAGCGACCCGGATGACCATCTGGGTAAGTTTGACAACACTGTCACACTACATCAATATACAGATGGTGTAAAGTGCCGAGTGTTCCTCACCACCCTTTCAGGATCGGTGCAAAGGTGGTTCCGGAGGTTGACGGATGGATCGATCACCAGTTTTAAGGGGTTCCAAACGGCTTTCCTCCATCATTTCGCGAGCAGCAGGCGATACCAGAAGGCCAACGTTAGTCTGTTCGTCGAGAAGCTCCTGCAGGCCGACCATATACGGGAGGTGCAATTCCCAAGCTAGCACTCAAATGTGGTGCTAGTCTCCAAGCCAGGCAACAAATGGAGGGTCTGCATCGACTTCCGTGACCTGAATAAAGCGTGCCTAAAAGATTTCTACCCTCTGCCCCGAATCGACCAACTGGTAGACTCCACCGTTGGGTCCGAGCTGATATGCATGCTGGATGCATATCAGGGATACCACCAAGTGTCGCTCGCCTGGGAAGATCAGGAAAAAGTGAGCTTCGTTACTGTGGACGAGACTTACTGCTACAACGTAATGTCGTTCGGGCTGAAGAACGCCGGGGCTACATACCAAAGGCTAATGAACAAAGTGTTCCGGGAGCAGATCGGGCGCAACCTGGAGGTATACGTGGATGATATACTTATTAAATATTTCTGGGCGGCGGATCTTTGTACAAATATAGAGGAAACCTGCCGAACGCTGAGGAAGTACATAGTCAAGCTGAACCCTCAAAAGTGTTTGTTCGGGGCAAAAGGCGGACGCTTCCTCGGTTACATCGTGATCGAGCGGGGTATAGAGGCGAACCCTAGCAAGGTGAAAGCGCTACAGGATATGTCGCCTCCCAAAAACCTGAGGGAAGTGCAGTGTCTTACCGGTCGGATAACGGTGTTATCGTGATTCATCTCCAGAACGGTCGACCGGAGCCTACCTTTCTTCAAGATCCTGTGTAAAACTCCCGAGTTTCAGTGGGACGGGGAGTGTGATCGGGTGTTTGAAGATTTGAAAGTCTATCTGAATTCGTTACCTGTACTGGCTAAGCCGAACATAGGTGAGCCGCTCCGCATATACTTGTCATTAACCGAGCATGTTGTTGGCTCGGCGTTGGTGAAAGAGGACAGGGAAGAGCAGCCCGTGTATTTCCTTAGCCACACTTTAAAAGACGCTGAGTCGCGCTATACCGGTCTCGAGAAGCTCGCTTTCGCACTGGTCTTGACCGCACGGAGGCTCCGCCCTTATTTCTTAGCACATACGATCATCGTCATGACGAACAGCCCGCTAGGAAGAGTGCTCCTAAATCCAGAAGCATCCGGGCGGCTCATCAAGTGGACAACGGAGCTCAGTGAATTTGACATCCAATATCAACCCTGCTCAGCGATTAAGTCGCAGTCCTTGGCGGATTTCATAACGGAGGTACAGAATCCCGAGCCCGAAGATTTATGGAGAGTATTTGTAGACGGATCATCCACTCGGCTCGGAAGCGGGATTGATATCTTGCTACTTTCTCCTCGGCAAGAGCGGATGCATCTGTCTGTCCGGTTGGACTATCGAGCAACAAATAATGAAGCAGAGTATGAAGCCCTCATAGCTGGCTTGCAGGTCGCCCGGCATGTGGGGGCTGACCGAGTAATCCTTTACTCAAATTCTTAGCTTGCCGCTTAGCAGCTCTCAGACACTTTTGAGACAAATAATGCGAGGCTCAAGCGCTACGCGGAAGCATTCGAAAAGCTTTAACCCAATTTCAGGGAGGTAGTCATACAGAAGATACCCCGAACGGAGAACTAGGCGGCGGACGAATTAGCTAAACTTGCGAGCTCGATAACACTGGTGGTGATCTAGCAGCCGATCGAGCAAGTATCCTTGGTGGCTCATATCGACAGGATGGAGGGCCTCACGTTCACAGGTGACTGGAGAACGTCCATAGTCGAATTCCTGCGATCGGGAGCCACACCATCCGATCGGGGCGAGGCCTAGTTGTTGAGAAGAAGAGCCAGTCGGTTCACCCTTATCGGGGATCAGCTCTACAAAAAGGCTGTTTCTCGACCATTGCTGAAGTGTGTCAGCTCGAAAGACGCAAAATATATACTGGAGGAAGTGCACCAGGGGACTTGTGGGGGACACCCGAGCGGTCGATCATTGGCGAGGAAGATTCTACTAACCGGGTACTTTTGGCCCACCCTACACGAGGATGCCGGGCGGACCGTCGCTGCTTGTTTATCCTGCCAGAAGTACCACAGCTTCTCCCATCGGCCAGCGGAGGAGATGAAGACATCTACAGTGTCCTGCCCGTTCGATCAGTGGGGCATGGACATCGTGGGACCTTTCCCCATAGCGACCGGGCAGCGGAAGTTCCTACTAGTGGTGGTCGACTATTTCTCCAAGTGGGTCGGGGTCGAACCGCTGGTAAAGATAACTGAGCAGATGGTCAAAAGTTCATCTGACAACATATAATATGTCGGTTCGACGTTCCTCGTAGGCTCGTGTCTGATAATAGGCGACAGTTCGTCGATCAGCAGCTCAGTGAGTGGTATGCGGGGTATGACATCGAGCAGCATTTCACTTTCGTGGCATATCCTCAGAGTAACGGTCAAGCCGAAGTAGCCAACCCGGAAATCCTTCGAATTCTTCGTGTTCAGCTCGATCACATCGAGGGAAGTTGGGTGGACGAGCTGTCGGGCGTACTCTGGGCGATCCGAACGACCCCAAAGGAAGGAACGGGTGTTACTCCGTTCCACTTGGTATACGGAGGAGAGGCGGTCGTCCCGGTCGAAGTGGGCATAGAGTCCGATCAAGTCCGGAACTATGACGGAGACAATGTCGAGCGGAGATTACTCGAACTAGATCTGGTGGACGAGGCACGAGCCAAAGCAGCCGTCCGGTTAATGGCGTACCGACAGAGGATGAAGCAGAACTACAACAGGCGAGTAATTCCCAAAGCATTCCAGGTCGGCGACCTGGTGTGGAAGAAGGTGAAACCGGTCGGTGAGAAGTCATCGAGAAGCTCCGATCGGGCGCCTACTACCTGGAAGATGGGGACGGACGACGGCTAGAGCGACCATGGAGCGCAAATCATCTCCAGCGGTACCGAACTGGGTGAAAGGTACGCCAGTGTAATGCATTTCATGTATGTTTCGTTCGTCTGTATCCTTTAGCTGTTGGAGTAAAGATTAGAAATAAAGCAAAGGATATGAGCCATGTGCGCCGAACGGCGAACTCGCATGAAGACCGTCGAGCGGCGACGTTAAACTCTAGGGTCGAAGCGGCGACCATAAATATCCCGCTCGGAAGACCGTCAACAGCGACGTTAAACTCTAGAGTCGGACCGGCGACTATAAACCCCCCGGCCCAAAGACCGTCGAGCGGCGACGTTAAACTATAGGGTCGAAGCGGCGACCATAAATACCTCGCTCGGAAGACCGTCGAGCGGCGACGTTAAACTCTAGGGTCGAAGCGGCGACCATAAATATCCCGCTCGGAAGACCGTCGAGCGGCGATGTTAAACTCTAGAGTCGGACCGGCGAATATAAACCCCCCGGCCCAAAGACCGTCGAGCAGCGACGTTAAACTTTAGGGTCGAAGCGGCGACCATAAATATCCCGCTCGGAAGACCGTTGAGCAACGACGTTAAACTCTAGGGTCGAAGCGGCGACCATAAATACCCCGCTCGGAAGACCGTCGAGCGGCGAAGTTAAACTCTAGAGTCGAAGAGGCAACCATAAATACCCCGCTCGGAAGACCATCGAGCGGCGACGTTAAACTCTAGACTCGGACCGGCGACTATAAACCCCCCGACCCGAAGACCGTCGAGCAGCGACGTTAAACTCTAGGGTCGAAGCGACGACCATAAATACCCCGCTCGGAAGACCGTCGAGTGACGACATTAAACTCTGGGGTCGAAGCGGCGACCATAAATACCCCGCTCGGAAGACCGTCGAGCGGCGACGTTAAACTTTAGAGTCGGACCAGCGACTATAAACCCCCCAACCCGAAGACCGTCGAGCGGCGGCGTTAAACTCTAGGGTCGAAGCGGCGACCATAAATACCCCGCTCGGAAGACCGTCGAGCGGCAACGTTAAACTCTAGAGTCGGACCGACGACTATAAATCCCCCCGCCCGAAGACCGTCGAGCGGCGATCATAAATACCCCGTTCGGAAGACCGTCGAGCGGCGACGTTAAACTCTAGGGTCGAAGTGGCGACCATAAATACCCCACTCGGAAGATCGTCGAGTGGCAACGTTAAATCCCAAAGTCGGACCGGCGACTATAACCCCCCCCCCCCCCGGTCTGAAGATCGCCCAACGGCAACATTGAAACGCAACAGCTAACAAGAGACGAGCAACAATCATTAGAAGTCAGGAGGAAATCAACACAACCCACTCGGGATACACGATTATCTATGTTAGACCAGAAAGAGTAAACCGGCAAAGCGCAAGAAAACTTTCATAAAACAAAAGGGGAAGTTTGCCGACCCGAGCGGCATAACTACAAAAACATTTCATTCTAGAAAGTCAAAAACATCCTTCGGCACAATGGTAAGAAGGGCAGCATGCTCGCAGACGGGAATTAGGAAGGACTCTGGAAGATGACCCTTTGCCTTCAAATAATCCGCCGTGGCTGTAATAGCCAACTCGAAGGCATGGACGAGCCGATCGTAGACCTTCTGAATGAACTCATCCGAGCGGATATACTTCTGCCTCAGTATGGTGAACCGGCTTGGCTCAGGCTCCTGATACTCCTTGATAGCAGAGCGAGAGGCCACTAGGGACTCTTGCAGGATCTTTAGCTCGTCCTTGAGAGCCGCCACATCGACCGAACGACCCTTCTTCTCACCGTCCAACAGATCCGCCAACTCCTTTACTTGCTGTTCCAGGGCGCGGGCCTCCACATTCTTCGCTTCCAGATCGACGATAGCGTTATTCTTCCGAGTGGTCGCAAGTTCTATCTTGCGGTCATAAGTTTTGACCTGCTTTTCGAGCTGGCCCAGCATGTACGTCTGGTCGGCCATCTTCTTCCGCTCGACCTCTAGCAGCTCCTTGGTCTTGGCCAGCTCCTTCTGCAACTCGGCATATGAAGGGCCCTGAGAAGAGGACGTCGCCCGCCAGAAGTATTGAGATGCTTCTGCTCTTCTTCTAGCATTGCCAGACGAGAGGCAACCGCTACGTCTTCCACCCAACGCTAACGAAAAAGGAGCTTTTAGTGCCGAACAGGGAGGCGATGCAAAGAAGTTTGGGTGGACAGAAGACTTACGTCGGTGGCATGCCGCATGTGACTGTTAGCTAGCAGACCGGGAGGCATTACAACAACGCGAGCTCGGGCATCCGCCCATACCTCGGCGAGCGGCCCCCGGAGGGCGATCATGTGCTCAGGGGTCGTGGGGCGATCCGACTTCGCCAGGTAATCCTCAGTCGGAAGATGCAGAGTGGCCTTAATGGTGCAGTGCTTGCCTGGCGTCGTGTGAGCGAATGCGGAGGGATCAGATGTTGGGGCGGACGACGCGGAAAGTATGGTTGAGCGGCGAGGCCTCCGAGACGCCAGAGGCAGGGAGCAGATCGGCTGAGCCGTGATGGGATCTGCCGGCAATTCCAGCTGGGAGGGGGTTCTGTCGGAAGAGAGGGCCTCAACAGACGACACTTGCCCTCTCAGAGAAGGAACGCTCGCCAGCTCGGACGCTTGTATCGCGGAAGTGGCCGAACGCAGGGGCGCCTCCATTCTGCGTCTCTTCCGGTTGAGGGGGAGATCATCTTCCGGTTCGGAATCGCCGGCGGTCGGACCCCTGCTGGTGGTTGCTTTGCCCGTCGCCTCCATAGGGGCGGTCTGAGCGGCCAACTCCCTAGCATCCGCTTCGCTCTCACCTTCGTGAGAGCTGACCAGGGCGATGTTCAGCTGCTCCATTTCCTTGGTTGCTACTGCCTCAATTGCTGCCTTCTTCTTCTTCAGGATACCGAACAGGACGGACTCCATCACAATGTTAGATGTGAAAGAAAAATAAGAAAATCAGTTAGACACAAATTACAGACAAAGATGAACTTCTTACCGAAGGTGTTCGGGAGCTTGGTTCGGTTCGGCTCAGACTCAGGTCGAACATATACATCACCCCTTCTGGTAGAAGCTTATTGATATCGAGCTTGAGGCCGGCCAGCATATTTGCGGCCTGCAGATAGTCCGGCCGGGTCTTGTACCTCTTCAGCTCGGGAGAGGTCGGTGGTCCGACCTGCCACTTAGTCAAGAAGGGGAGCCGTCCGGGAGGACGACTGAAGAAAAAGTATTCCTTCCAATGTTTGTTGGAGGTAGGCATCTTATCGAAAAGACCAAGTCGATCCGAGACTGGAACAGATAAGTGTCTAGCTCGAATTGCTTGGGGTAATAGAAGTAGTAAAAATCCTCCGGGCGAAGGGGAATATTGTGGATTTTGAATAACACAACAACTCCACACAAAAGGCGGAAGGAATTTGGTACCAATTGGCCGAGAGGAATACCGAAGAAATTACAGACTTCGACGATAAAGGGATGAAGAGGAAAGCGCAAACCGGCCACAAACTGATGGCGGAAAAAACAAATAGTGCCAAGTGACGGTTTGTGCGGCTGGGCGGAAGGTGAGGGCAGAATAAGTTCGAAATCAGAGGGAAGATCAAAAGCATTAACTAAGCCCTCTGCGTCACGCTGATCGAACCGTGACTCCATGGTAGTATACCACGGGCCGGGGGCGAGATATGAGGGCTGGGAAGAACTAGCCATGGTTGAAATAGTGAAAAAGGCGAAGTCAGAAGAAAAAGCAAGGGGCTCAATGGGGAAGATGAACGGAACAGTGACCAAGAAGCAAGAACACGGTGAAGAATGCAAAGAAAACACGAGAACCAAGGAGCAAGAGGCAAAGGATCCTTACAGAAAGGAGGACGCACTACAACAAAATTGTTAAAAGACAATACCATAAAGACAACAGTTTTAAAAGAAACTGTTGTTAATTTGGTTAAAGACAACGGTTTTTGACAAAACCGTTGTCTTTGAGCGCCTGAAAAAAATAAAAGACAATAGTTTGTAAAAACCGTTGTTGTTGAGCGATTTTTTATAAAATCAACAACACCTTTTACAACAGTTTTCTAAAACTGTTGTCTTTAAGCATTTTTTTAGGGGTCAAAGACAACAGTTTTAATAAACCGTTGTCTTTGACTTTATTCTTTCGCCGTTTTTCTCCTTCGTTGTTTTTGTTGTAGCAATGATTTGCTTCCCTCTCTCAGAAAATTTTTTGGCGCTCTATTTTCCCCCCTTAACCTACCCGAACCCTAAACCTCTCCCCTCATACGATCTTTCTCCTCATACGGCTGCGCGACATGGCGCTGAAACCAAACCTTGATCCCTTTGGTGACTTCATCAACAATCTGCGACTCCTTCCGCCGCCATCTATTTCCCTCGATCAACCCCCTCCCCTACTCCGGTGTCGGCGTCATCAAGGACCAACTTCGTGAGTCTCCTTCTTCTTTCCCTCTTGTAGATCTGAGGTTTTAGGTATGGATGGCGGTAAAACTCAGATCTGAAAGAAAGATCTGGTTTTCCCTTTTTGATCGAGTTGCCCCTCGCTCATGAAGCTTGACGCCCTTCTCTCTCTTGGCTACGTTCTCAGCTCCGTGACCAATTAGGAGCCCCCTCGATCGCCGAGATGGACCGTGGATCAACAGCCCAAAACTCCCGCCTGGTGGAGGAGGTGTTCCGTGACATCAAGGGCCGGCGAGCCGCCATCATCAGGGCGCTCACCACCAGTAACTCTACTCTGCTTCTTTCTTCTTTTCCTTTCTCAACAATGTTATCATCATTGACCTTCTGTTGTTTCCTAGTTATTCGCCTGTGCAGATTTCGAGGACTTCTATCAACAATGCGATCCCGGTTAGTAATTCCACAATCTTAGCTGCTGGTGGTTAACTTGGTTTTTGAATTTCAAGTACTTGGGAGTTTTATCTCAAATGGGGTACGGTGTGTTGGGAGGTGCTTATGGTGCTCTAGCTTCAAGGTTTCAGCAGGTATAAAGTACAACATGCTTCTTTAAGGAAAATGCGAAAGGCTCATTGTTTTACTGCATTATTTGCCTTACCTTTTGTTTCTCATATTTCTGTTCAGAGGGTTTTGCATATCTCATTTCGCCTACTTTGCAATCTATGGCTTATGGAAGGGGACAGATCCCTACTGGCATGACAATGGTGCCCATGGTCTTACCCGATGGACGACTTGGATATGTGCTGTAAGTGAGCTAACAATTGTTTCAACAGATAAACATTCTCGTAGAGTAACAAAAGCTCTTTGTTTTTTGTCTTCCATATGTTTTTTTGTCTTGTTTTGCAACTAAGATTGTTAAATCATCAATACATTCTCCATTTATCTTAGGCAACAGCCTGAAGCACCTGTCTCAAGACCGCAACATGGGGGAAAATATAGTGGCAGCTCAAGTGGAGGTCAGAACAATGACAGTGGACGTGGACGCAGATATAAGCCATACTAAGTCATTTTGGTTCTCTCTTCTAATTCCTGGATTTCAAGCTGTATTGATTGGATCTCTATGAGTTCAACGTTAATTTAAGTAGCTTACTTTTGTTACCTATTGTGTTTTCACGTTTTGAGTCAGTTTCGCCTACACAGTTGGAAGAGCATGGTTTTGAAAGCACGACTATCCGGGATGTTCTTACAGCTAAGGGGAAGAATGCTGATGGTTCCTAGCTGTGGTGCACAACTGATGACACTGTTTATGATGCTATCAAATCTGTAAATGGCCATTGTGTCAATCTTGTTTGGGATTACCATCCAGCTTTAAATAGTTTTAACTGATGGCTTATGCTCTACTATTTCTAGATGACACAACACAATGTTGGAGCTTTAGTGGTGGTGAGACCCGGAGAAGAGAAGACAATTGCTGGAATTGTTACTGAGAGAGGTAATTGGTTGTCCATGTTTGTTTTTGTTGGCTGTGAAATGGTATTAAATGTGCTCATGGGTGCATGGATAAAGCTAAACATTTATGTGAAATCATAAGATATTTTCCAATTAGTTGGTAAATTTCTCAATTCTATGGCTGCTCCAGTAGATTCAACTGGGTAGATGATTTTCAGATGTTCTTCGGCAGCTTCATTTTTATGGCAATCTTTTTACAACTGAGTGTACGCCAATGTGAAGTTTTAAATTTCAATTAAGTTAAAAATTATCTAATTATCCTGAAAGTTATTTTCATGACATTTTGATAATCACATTGTCTCAAACACAATCATTTACTTGATGCAAATCAATTGTGTGATGGTCCAATGTGTGTGCCAGTTCTCTCTAAGCAGCAGATTTGTTCTTCACCTCTTCAAGACATTAGGAAAATAAGTTTAAGACAATTTTAATATCCTACAAGAGCAGTTGATTAGCAGATAAATTTGGTCTTCACCTCTATTCAATATCTTTTTTGAAAACTAAGAACCAGTTTTGATAATGGTTCTTTTATGCAATTATACTTGCCGTGCACATTACTTGTGTTCTTAACGATTCCTTCTTCTTCAGATTATCTCTGTAAAATGATTGTACAGGGAAGATCTTCCAAGTCAACTAAAGTTGGTGACATAATGACTGAAGAGGTAAATTTCAATCTCAAGTTGTACAGACAATGTCTGAAAATTTTGAATTGAGTAGAAGTATTATTTCAAGATTTTGTTATTTTGCTTCCAATCTGATGCCGATTCTTTTCCTATATCCAGAATAAATTAATCACAGTGACTCCAGAGACCAAGGTTCTGCAGGCAATGCAACTGATGACAGGTCTCTTTAGCAAGATTTTGTCGACAGATTGTCTAAATCAATTCAACTAGTTAATCTCTCAACATGTATTAAACTGCTGGTTTCATGCGTTTTAGTACAACTTTGTTGGCTGTTTACTAGGACCACGTGGGAACTCCTTAAAAAGAGTTGAAGCTTCAACTCAATGCAGGGTTTATATATGAGGTCGAGGTTCAGTGAATGATTCTATAATGGTATGTGGATATCATGTAATATTTATCTTAATGAAAAATGAGTATATTCCAATCTCCCAAACCTTGATGTATTATCCTCACTATTAACTTTTTAAGGCCTACCTACATAAAAAATAGATCTTTGTCTTTATGTTTGAAGGCAAAATAATCCATGTTTTTGAATGTGATATGAGTTTCTCTTCTCTTGTTTCTGCTAGAGTATGCTGTTCTTTGTACAAGTTACATCGACATTAAGTTAACCGTGCATTTTAGAACTTATGTAATTTTCGATATTAGCATCCTATAATATGTCTTAATTAATGGATTGTTATTATCAACTCAAAAGCTAAGGTGCATTATTTCTTGTCTTAATACTCAAGTTTTCTCTCCTTTTTTTGAACAGGAAGAAAGCTTATGGGATAAATCTGGATATGAACACTTAAACGAACCGCTGCACATATTATTGGAGGCAGAATTTACACCAGACATAATTGATGCTCGCTTAAACTAAGCTGTTGCCACCCTTGAAGATCTTCTGAAGCTTGTGGCAACAAAAACTTTCACCTAGGTTGCATCCTCCTCATTGTTCTACAAGATGTCGACGCGAATGTTATTATCGAAACATAGTCACTATTCAAACTCCAAATCTTGCAGGACAAGTCAATGGACTACTATAAGAAGCAACAGCTCAGGGAGTTGGCCATACTCAACGACACGTTGAGGGAAGAGAGTCCACAAATGAGCCCACAAATGTTCAGGGAGTTGCCCCACAGGAAGCAGTTGTAGATGGAGTTTATTTGTTTATTTGTATTGAGATAAATTTTATTTGAATATGAGACATGTTTCTTCTTTTATGATTATAATTCTTGTATAAGTAACATTTTGAATGACATTGATATGGGGAATATTCTTTCTTTTGTGATTATAAGCTTTTATTATATATTTATATTGAAATATGATATATTGGTATTAAAAGACAATAGTTTAAAAGACAACGATTTAAAATTGTTATTATTGTTGTCTATCACCCTAAAAGATAACGGTTAAAAATCGTTGTCGTAGCCCCAAAAACTGTTGTAATTGATAGCAGCGTTATTAAAAATGCTCTAAACAACAACGGTTTTAAGCCGTTGTCTTTTCATTCAAAGACAACGGTTTTAAACAGTTGCAAAACTGTTGTCATTTCATTCTACGACAACGGTTTTAAACCGTTGTCGTAGCCCCCGCTTTTAAAAATACTGCCAGTTACAACGGTTTTAAAGGGCCTACGACAACGGTTTTTAACCATTGTCTTTTAATATTTTTGTTGTAGTGACGGTCGAAAAAAGAGGACGAGAAGTCGCCAGAATGCCAGGGAGCAAGTTCACCGGTGCACTGAGCGCAAGTGGAGGCTTCTGAACGCACGACTGCGAAAATACGGCGGAGGAGGGCGACGAGGGCTTTATAAGGTTGGGCCCGATCCTCCCGAGCCGTCAGATTCAGGTCACAGGGCCCGAGGCCGATATCTAACCACTCATTTCAAACCGCCGAAGGTCCCATCGGATGCGACGCTACCGTCGTACGATGACGTCAGTGGCGCCACGTGGCATCAGGTCACAGGAGCAAATTTAATGAGCCCCATTACGGGGTAGAGGCCGCGTGCCCAACCTTAATGGTAAGGATTTGCACGCATTCAAGGGAGATCCTAGGGACGTTAGCGTTGACCGCCAGCGGGTCGGTAGGGCAATCATCAGTAGGAGGTCGAACGACGATACAGGTGGCCTCCATATTGGCCGAGCGGAATGACATTTTCAAAAGTGGGAGAACGGCTGTCACTCGGCCCGACTCGCAGTCCAGTCAATCGGACTTAGCGCCTCCTTCGACTAGACTTGAGGGGGAGGCACGTGATCCGGTGGTAAGGATGGGGGACCCGCCCAGGAGGAGGTCAGTGACACGTAGGAGTCAAAGGTCAAGAGGGTCGACCCTAAGGTCCTGCCGAGTGGAATCTCCCAGGCCGGACGAAAGACAGCTCGACCATAGGTTGGGTTTTCGACGTAAGGTAAATGAGTTTCTGTGACGAGCGGCCAAGCCGCCCGGTTGAGTCGCAGATCAAGGTGGCGCAATCTCATCCGAGCACATGACCGGAGGCCTTCCCGCTCGGTCTGATACACTCACATCCTCGCGCGCCTGGAGCGTCGGGCGACCGGCCCGGCCGGCCCAGGAATAGACGAAAGACAGAAAAGGACAAAAGGGACAGTTGGGGAGATCAGCTTAGAGACAGCTACCGCCGACAATCGGCATGGTCGACGGCCAAACCGTATACAGAATTGTACGATGGAAGTTTTCATTGTCCCGTCAAGGATATGCTCTGACGGCTGCAGAATGACGTCAGACATGTTTTTTTTGACATCCATGTTTGAGGTATGTTTGGGGAAGTGTACACGTCTCGGGAAGCGTGCACGCATCTCCCCGGTATCCTATATAAGGACCCCTAAGTTTCAGCGGAGGTATGCAATGATCCACACTGTAGCTACAGTTCTCATTATCTTACTCCAGCTTTTTTCTCGCCTGACTTGAGCGCCGAAGGGTCGTCATCGGGAACCTCATCCCGGCCCGACTTTGTTGCAGGTTCGTCGGAGGTCCAACTCATCTCGATGTCTACACGAGGCCAGTAGAGAACGCCACGTTCCCAGCTTTTATCAACTCATAGTTCGAACAAGATCGTATGGTAACAAAACGTTTAGCAAATTATTCAAATAATTTAAATCTCAACTACAATTTTACTACAGGGGATTTTTCGATTGTATAATGATAAATCTAAAATGTAAGGAGTCCTTTGCACTTTCAAATTTATGACGAACCAATCAAGAAGAAATTCATCCGTCTCCCAAATTAATTACGTCCAAAACCTAGATTATCAATAAATAAATAAATCTAATTGGGATCTAGAAAATGTGACTTTTGATGCTGTAAGATGGAATCTGCGCCACCCATTGATTCGTGAGAATACGATAAAACGATCTTGTCGAGTTGGAGGACCACCGATCACGAGGGATGACTCGGCCGCCAAATCATCATCCATGTGAGCCCCACATCTATCAATTCATTCAGTCGACTAAACCTTATGACACATGCTCTTCTATGACTAGCCATTATTTATCTTCAATTGGGGTTAGAATATAGAACCTCTAGTTCCAGATTTAAGAAACTATCAAATTATAAAGAGTTTATGAATAAGAAGGTTGCTTGGATCAAATTCACTAGTTAATCTACAAATTTATCGATTGAAATTGGATAAGTAATGTAATTCTGTTTGAAAATTGATGAGATGGATATTAGGGATGTGACGATTTCATTGATCTCCTGTGAATTTCACTGCGACATGCAGCGCAAGTGGCGTCAGTGCCGAGTCAGGAAAGGGATCTCCAACAATGGTCCTTCGACACTCAAGTCAATCTCCGACGAAAAAGAAGAAGCAGTAAGTGGAGCAATAACAAAACTGTAGCAACAGTAAAATATCGTATACCTCCGTCAATGCTTGGACCCTCCTTTTATATAGAGCTCCGGTAGCATATGTGCATGCTTCCCAAGATGAGCACGTGTCTCAAAGCTTTTCCTGAAAAGACCTATCAGTAAAGTATCCCTAACACAATACTTTAACGTGTCGAGCATATTTCTGAAGTGATAGTGGAAGTTTCCGCCATACGATACTCTGTCTGACCATACCGCCTGTCAACGACACTAGCTCCCAAAAAGATGTCAAAAGATAATCTACTATGTCTGTTGCTTGACCGAGCGGAATAGTCGCTCGGTCGGAATCCCACTGTCCGCATGTTCTTTCATTGGCTCGAGCGAGGTAGCCGCTCGGGCGATAGTCCACTGTTCGTGTGCTCTGTTGCTGGGCCGAGTGGGATAACCGGTCGGCAGAAAGTCCACTGTCCGCGTACTCTATTGCTGGGCCGAGCGGGATAGTCGTTCGGCTGGAAGTCCACTGTCCGCGTGCTCGGTTGATGTCGAGTCTGTTGTCAAGCAGAGCGTGGGTAGTCGTTCGGCGGGTAGTCCACTGCCCACGTGCTCTATTACTGGGCCGAACGAAATAGCCTCTCGGTTGGTAGTGCATTGACTGCGTGCTCTATTGTTGGGCCAAATGGGATAGCCGCTCGACCGGAAGTCCATTGTCCACATGGTCTGTTGCTGGGTCGAGCAGGATAGCCGCTCGGTCGGAAGTCCACGGTCCACGTACTCGGCTGATGTCGAGTCTGTTGTCAGGCTGAGCAGGAGTAACCGTTCTGCCGAAGTTGAACTCTATTGAGGCTAGGCCTCGCTAGTTGGCTGATCAGAGCATGTTTCGTTTGACCGACAGATATCTTCTACGTGTTGACCACTTTAACTTTAACCACTTGTTATGAGATAGGCTCCTCATCATCCTCATCATCATCGCATCACAATCTATAATCAAGCTAATCATAATATAATAAAAAGGAGTCACGGCGCTAATCTTTGTCTCCCATGCATGCTTTATTGAGCTAAACATATACAATTTATTTTTCTCACCACCATTTTAATCACATGCCAAATTTATTACCGTGTCAAAAGGTACGAAACAACTTACGTATCACAATGTTACGTTTGTCTTTAGTCGTTCGTTGTGTGAGGAAACAAACTTCTTTTTTTCCACCAACCTCTACCCAACTCCACAACTTCGACAATAATAGAATGGAATATCCAATAAAACTATACTTCTCTAGTTTTGCTCATCTAGGAAAATTTTCCTTGTTATCGTCCATTTTTGTACTCTTTAATTCTTCTATTTGGTTAGTTTGTTCCCTTATTACCTATTTTTTTTTGGAAACTTTAGTACTGCTTATATTTGTTATGTTTATATGAAATTTAATAGTTATGATTATAGACATACACATATTCTTATATTAGAATTTTTTATTTTATTTTAAATTTGAATTAAAACCATACGCCTTGAAAAAAAGCAATATAAATAACATAATGCGATTAGTATCGTTGATGGTGGACCGTCTTATTGAGTTGTTCGAAAGGCAATAAGTACACGCACTCTGTTGGGCCCCACCACTTTGGACCAATACCCCCAATCCAATCAATCATATCGCTTTTTAATCAATTTTTTTTTTGAAAAAAATCCTTTTTGTATTTTGACGGTTGAGAATGTGCCACTTTTCTTTATTATTCTGTTTTTTTTATAATAATAATAATATCCTATTTCTAATTGAATCGAGAGTCCCTTCACCGCAAAACTCCACCATGGAAGACGGCGACAGCGGCCCGAGAAGATCCACGCCGGCGGAGGAGGAGCATCTGGCGGGACTGACGGAGGATGACTACGCCGCCCTAAGACCGGTGATCGACGCCCACCACCGCTACGACGTTGGGCCCGGCCAGTGCTCATCCATCCTCGCCCAGCGGATCCGCGCCCCGGCCGCCACCGTGTGGTCCTTCGTCCGCCGCTTCGACCGCCCCCAGGTCTACAAGCACTTCATCCGGAGCTGCGCTCTCAAGGACGCCGGCGGAGGCGAAGACCTCCGCCCAGGCTGCCTCCGCGAGCTCAGCGTCATCACGGGCCTCCCGGCGAGCACCAGCATGGAGCGGCTCGACCTCCTCGACGACGCCCGGCGCGCGATCGGATTCACCATCATAGGCGGCGAGCACCGGCTCCGGAACTACCGATCGGTGACGACGGTGGACGAGGTCGGGGGAGGCGACGGGGAGGAGTCGCGGAATACAGTGGTGCTGGAGTCGTACGTGGTGGACGTGCCCGAGGGGAACACGGTGGAGGACACCACGCTCTTCGCGGATACCGTCGTGCGGCTCAACCTGCAGAATCTCGCCTCAGTGGCGGAGGCAGCGCTTCCGCCGGCGTGAACTAGTGAAAGGGCACAATGAGTCTCGGGAAAGGATTCTACTGCCAGCCAAACTTTTACCAAAAACCCCCTCCAATTTGTGCTCTCTCCCATTTGGGCTTTATCTGATACTCTAATAAAGGAGGGCTTCTAGGCTCATAATATGAAAAAAGCTTTATGATGTTCATAGACAATCAAATAGTGTAACAAGTTCAAAAGATTTGCTCCTGTAGATTCTATGAACAATGAAAGATAATCAAGAGAGGCTAACAATTTTTTCTTTTGGTTAAAAGAAGAATTTACAGCATAAGAGTGAGGCTACGAGATACATTTAGAAGAAAGAGAATGAGTACCTAAAGGTATGCTCTTAACTACTAGCAAACACGTTATAAAGATGGTTAGTTTTTCATTATTAACACGATCTTAAACGGATGAAAATCCAAATACTAAAAACAAACTGATAAAGATGCGCTGTTATTGCATATTCTCTGATGGATCCATCCTACCATTCCTGAGGGGTGAGTTTACTCCTGCAGATGTAAACCCATTCCGCAACGAGGTATTGATTTTGAAGATGAGATCCTCTGTCAAACTTTCCCCGTGTCCCATTAGATCATGTCAGATCTCAAGGATACATGATCTGATGATCTGATAGTGAATACGATATGGGGACACAGGAAAAATGAAACAGAGAATCCCTCTCCTTTCCATTCCATGGAGCCATTCTGGGAGCTTCGGCAACCACAGTTTTAGAACCTATTTTGTGTCCATCCGTGTGACTAAAAATTATTTTTTTACACACAGTGACACACGAAGCAAGTTCAATGACTAGGCTTCCTTAGCAAGGCCAGGCTGCAATCGAGGATCATGTTTGCATGCATGATTCCATCAAGTTCTCCCCCTTCCTCTACATCTTACTCCTACCTGATTCCTTTCCCCTCCTCAGCTTCCAACGCTGCTTCTCAGCACACCAAGTGCGATACCTGCACCTTATTCTTATGGCTAAGTGCCGATACCTTGATCACAGTTTAAGAACTGCAAGATGTGTTTGCACCTTCCTCTTCTTCTGCATGCTTGAGAGAGTACATACAATATCCATGTTCTACCAAAGCGATTTCAACTCTAGACTCCTTAAATGTCATTAGGATAACAAGTTATAGAGGTCAATACAAAGAGGAGTCAGAAGAATAACTATTCTCTAGTAATTGAGCATAATTTATCCTCATTCAGTTTCTTGTGTAGGCAAGAGCATGCATTCAAAAGAACACACAAGATTCTATAACAACTTCGAGTGTATGGGAAAGAAGAACTAAACATTTTCAGAAAAAAAAAAAACATAAATGTAACCAATGATTGAAAGATCAGTAATCATGAGGAACAACATACTGTAACAGACATTTCTATCCTACAAGGAAAAAATGAAGATAGCCTCAGA
The DNA here is from genome assembly GCF_018446385.1 of Zingiber officinale. Classification (NCBI taxonomy): domain Eukaryota; kingdom Viridiplantae; phylum Streptophyta; class Magnoliopsida; order Zingiberales; family Zingiberaceae; genus Zingiber; species Zingiber officinale. The sequence continues at coordinate 128,786,051 of NC_055987.1, forward strand.
CTTTCTCTATAATTAACTGCCTAATTGCATAAAGACAATGAGAAAGGTGATGTAATTAAAGATAAACACTAACTCAGTTAAAATTTGAACACAACATAACACAAAAATATATATATATACAATGGATCAAACCATTTCACTGTGTATGTTTATTTCAGGAGGAAACATTAACTACAAAGGAGTAATCTTTGACCATGCATAAGTAAGCAACACACATTAATTCAAACAACAAACTTTTAAAGTTCGTCAATTGAGTTGCTTCGGAATTAGAGTGCATGTTCCACAAATTTACAAAAAATAAAATCGCTGTCACAAGAAAGAACTCAGGAAGAGCTTCCCGACAAGGTGCTCTAGGAAGTAGTAGCACAAAAGGAGAAGACAATGCGTTATTAATATATCAAATAAAACTACAAAATTTTCATACCAAATCTTCGCTTGGAGAAGCTTTATCTGAAATCTTCCTTCTATTTCAGTCCAATTTCAGCTTTTCTTTAGTACAATCCAAAGTTTGCAACTCTGATCGTCATCCTCATATTTGATCTCCAGGACCGGTAACTCAAACTGACCACTCATCGCCCGTCTTCCCTATGACTCGTCATCAGTAGAATCCTCCACATTTCCTAGTCCGCAATTGCTCTCCTCCGCCGGAGCCGGCGAATCAAGGTCACCCGTCGACTAGGGTTGCATAGAGAGAATAAGGCGGTGACGCCAGATAGTTCGGGGATTTAGCGGATCCGGGCAGCGTCAAAAAAGACCTGCGCCCGATTATGTTTCTCCGAGCCTGCCAGGTCATTGATCCGTGTGACTACTATTCCCACCGTTCATCGAGCTTCGCTCCCCTGCCGTTCGGAACATCCCCACCGTTGGTTATCCCTCCTCGACGAACAAAACAAACACTTTGCCCTCTTCCCTCTCTGGCTTATCGTCTTCTGTTTATGTGTTTTTTTTTTTACAATTTCTTTCCCTTGTTTTTTTAATTTATTTTGCTCTTCTTCTCTTTCCCTTTCTCGTCCATTAAAAAGCCGTCTCGATCCTCCTCCTTCCTCCACTGCCTTCGCCAATCCGCCCTCGCCATGGCCGCCAACGATGAAGATTCCGGTAAATCGTACCCTGAGGTGCGTAAAAATCCGATTTTTAGCATGTTTCACCGGCGATTTCAGTGTAGAATCCTAAGCTTGATGCTTGTGGTTTTGTCGGCAGATGATAATGGAAGCGATCGATGCTCTGAACGAGAAGAACGGGTCGAACAAGTCGGCGTTGTCCAAGTATTTGGAGGCCAGGTACAGCGACCTGCCGCCGTCGCACGCGTCGCTGCTGACGGCGCACCTCGCCCGGTTGCGTGAAACCGGCGAGCTCGTCTTCTTGAAGAATAACTATTTCCGGCCGGGCCCAAACTCGCCGCCGAAGCGCGGCCGCGGGCGCCCTCCGAAGCCGAAGCCAGCGCCCACCCTCGGTGAGGAAGCCCCCTCCCCGCGTCCCCGCGGCCGGCCGCCCAAGCCCAAGGACTCTCTCTCCGTCTCCGTCACGAAGGTGACCTCCGGCATCCCCCGGCAGCGCGGCCGCCCGCCCAAGTCCGCCGCCTCGCGTCCCGCCGCCAGTGTTCCCGTCGCCGCCGGAGGCGTGGTCAAGCGAGGGCGGGGGCGGCCGCCAAAGGTGAAGCCCGCCGCCGAGCCTGCTCTAGTGACTGACGCGGCATGATCAAACTGCAAAGTCAACTGCTAATGCTGATATCTCAACTGTTCTCTCCTCCTTTGTTGCGTTGTTGGTAGTAATCTAGAGATGGACCTTCGTGGTCAATGGTGGCGCTTGGAATCTGCATGTAAATTATGTGGAGCTGTTTGTAGTTTTCTGCTGTACGTAAAGTCACTGACCAAAACTGTTGCAGTGCTTCCTTCACTCTTCTTCTCTCGTGCAACTCTGCATGCAAACTACTGCATTTTAGTCTCTGTTTACTTCGTGGCTTTACAGATACAAAAAAGTCTTCACTTTGTGTTGTGTGGTCATTGTTTACTCAGTTTTCACAAAGAGGGACAGCTCTTCGAAATGGGAGCTCTCTACCGCCCAAGTAAACAGTCAGTTATTGTTCATTTACCTATTTGTTTTGAATTTGAATCAGTAAATTACTGTGATTTAGGGTTGAATGTGGGATGATGAGCCTGTGGGATGTTGATGGGGTTTTGGAATGTAGCAAGCAAATGGAATTAGTCTAGTGGTCTAAAGGAGTTGTGTTTTGTGGTCATTGTCTTTGAATCTTTTGGTGCTTTGTGTGTTATCAGGACAGTGTAGTCCCCTTGGTTGATAACTCTCTTGACCCTAAAAATTATAGGGGATATTCCATTTTTCTTTTAAGTAATTTTAGCTTTATTTGGGCAAAAGTTGTACCCTTCAATTCAACTTTAACTCTCTTTTTTTGTTTTTTCATTCAAACATGCCCTATTAAGGCTACACTCTAGAAAGAGAAATTTGAAGCATATTAAAAAGTGTTCTTAAAAAACAAAATGAAAATTACTTGACAATTAAGGCCTATTATGCTTAGGCTTAATTAATTGTTTTATATTATTGGTTTGGGGCAACTTTCGGCACTAGAAGTATTATTAATTAAGAAATCTTTTTTTATTTTATATCAGCGAATTAAATTTTAGATTTGATTAAGAACATGGCAAGTGAGGTTTGGGGAAGTTCCACGATGGTCATCAAAAGTTCAGAAGTTAAAGGCGAACCTTCACGTAAAATAACGAGGTCATATTGTAGAGTAATTAGAAATATCCGAGGTCATATTGAGTATTGTGAAAACTTCGAGGGCATTTGTAGAAGATTTTTTTTTTTTAAAAAAAAAGAGAAGTGATAGAGCAATGAGCTGGTTAGAGAATAACAACACGTGACAGCACGTGAGAGAATATTGGGTCAAGTGATGGCCATGAGAATAAACCAAAACAAATTATTTTTTTTTAAAAAGGCAATAAAATTAGGATAATTTTAGTACATATTTTCTCAATATGACCTTAACACTTATGAAAGGGGCAACAAATTGTGCCAAATTCACAAATCCAGCATCTGATCTACAACCTCACTGTACACATAGAAGACCATTTTACGAATCGGCGAACCCTCGAGATATCGATAGACGAAAGAAGTTCCGCGAGACTTCGATATTTGAATGGTGAAGTGATAATTTCACATAAACATGATACTTACATTCAACATATTATTGCAAGTAACCAATACAACCATACCATGGCAGTGCTGATTTTTTTTCACTTTGCTTTCCTAGCATGCTTGATGAGCCAGTCGATAACGATATCGATGTTTACGGATTCTTTGCATGAGATCATGTAGTAGCATACCTCCCTATCTTTGATGTCCTCCAAAGAACTGCATATTGGTAACCAAATCAATATCGAAAAGAACGATATGCAAGGGGAAATCAATTAGACGAGAAAAAAAATAGTGTGCTAACAGTTGGTCAACAAGAGCTTGTTGAGAGACAGCTTCCGACTTGTCAATCTTATTGCCGAGAACAAGTAGGGGGATTCGACCGAGTGACGGCTTTTGTAGAAGGTCTTGTAGTTCACTTTTTGATATCGGTAAGCTATCTCTGTCTGCGGCATCCACAACATATCTGTCGACATTATGGAAGAGAATGAACATGAACTGATAAAAAAACTCAAGTAGAACTTAGAACTAAATAACTAGAGCAAAATTTTCCTTTAGTATTCATTTTCGTGTGTTTGTTTCATGGAATGAAACTGATAAAAAATAACTAGTCAAAGGGGAATGCAATTGATTAGAAATGAAATAGGAAAAACTTTTCTTAGGGCTGGCTTTACTCGAGTAGCAAGCTAGAGGAGAGTAAACATGAGCCAATAATATGCATGAATTATCCAACCCCATGTGCAATTTTGCGAATTCCAAACTTTTCACCTGAGTAAAATCAGTCTTAGCTTGATTCACAAAATGAAATAAATTCCTATGCTCTAGTTTATTCGAAAGCTATTACTCATTAGAATGATAAGATATTCCAGCATAAAATATTTTGATGGACTGGGATATTTTAGCCAAATCCAAGTCGTATGACCCAACTGGCGAGCCCAGTGCAATTGATTCATTCGATTCACTCACACGTCCATCCAGCTTGTCCAAGCCCTACCTGCCTGTTCCTCTTTTATTGACTATAGAGTTTGCTATATAGTTAATCCATTTTCATGACTTATTTACACATAGTTTAACTAAAGAAGATTTTGCTGCAAATATATAATACGAAGAATGCATTTCATCGAGCAAAAGGGGAAACACAGTCAAGGAGGAGACAGTGAAAGAAAATTACAGAATTGCAGAGACTCCACGGCAATATCGCTCCCACATTGTGCGAAATCTCCTCTGACCTCCTAAATCCCATAGCTTTATGGTAACATTTCCCTTTGTGACTTTCCGCATATTAAAGCCAACCTGGTTTCAAGAGAAAGAATTAGGACGACTTAATAAGTTGCTAAATGATTGAGCATCAAAAGAAAATGTTGAGCTAAAGGTGCATACCGTAGGGATCATATCTTCACTGTAGCCGCCAGTCTATAGATTTCAAACGGGCGACAATCAGAATAGAATAAACTTGAATAAAACTAACAAAATAGAAAATGATTTTCTGAATTAAACTCACTGCAATTGCATTGACAAGAGATGTCTTTCCTGCATTTTGAAGGCCAACCAAGGAAAGCTCCATCTCTTGTTTGAAAAAAAGGCTGCAGAGAGAACAATTAAGAATAGAACTAAATCGTGATTTGTGAACGTAAGGCATTTCTGGTCTTGGGTTCTAAGTTCTATATGGATTTAATCGAACAGAGTATAGTTAGTATGACACATAGCTAGGTTGAAGAAAGCAAATTAAGAAGAAAAAATATATATTGCACACGAGACTAAATGCTCGTACCTCATCCATGAAAAATGCTACGAGTTGATTTTTCTATGTGAATGTGAATGAACTATACCTTTCATGCCTGATAATATATAACTTTTATATGCCACACAAGGTACCGATGTATTGCTGTTAATAAAGGATACATGGTGAGGCAAACTGACTTAGATTCTTTGATGATCCCAATCACAGCTACGGAGCTACCTCTCCTTTATGCAAATTCTAATGTTTAATCAACAAGTTTTTTTTTAATGAAAGTTTTCAAATAAATATTAAAAATTACTCATTCACATAGGCTCCAAAACTTAAGCAAAGTTTTGGAAAATTGAAAATTCAATCAAAGCAACACATCACGTTAATATGTATAGAATGGATACTCTTTGATGGCCAATCAAGCGGGCATTTGCACGGATATACTAAACAGTCTGAACAATGAACTAAGCGATGGAGTTTACTTGTATAAACCAATACGGAACAGAGTTGAGATAATCATTTTTCCTAGAAGGAAAAAATATATATAATAAAACAGAAGGTGAATAACAATTCTCTGATGGCAAGGAGACATTTTCATATGCGAGATTCTATGCGAATAACAATTCCCATCCCGATCCAACCAAGGCACATTCCACAAGAAGGTATTGAAGATGAGGTCCCTCTAATCCAGCGGGATACTCAAGCAAACACCAACGAAAATCAAATCTTTTTGGCAAAATTTAATATCTATTGGAATCCTTATTTTCTATAAACCCTAAAAATTAAGCCGATAATCATCCACAAGTCCTAGGTTCGGAATTCGAGATGAAACGCACTTAAACACAAGAAAAATCCCAGATTTTTGGGATCTCCGAACAAGCATCCTGTCCGGAACAGAGGTGAGAGCGAGAAAACGAAGAAGGTAGTACCTCCGAAGCCAATTGAGTAAGGAATCCAAAAGTCCCATGTCGAAGTAAGCGAAGGAGCGATCGATCGCCGACAACCCTAGAAGACACGCCACTGCACAACAGAAGCGCCGTTTAAGAATCGACTATATGGAAAATCTGCACTTTGAAAGGCCCATCCAGTTTTGGATTTTGAACACGCTTATTTTATTGTTTAATTTTATTATATCAGTTTATTATAATAATATATAATAAAAATAACAACACTGAATAATTAACGTTATTATTTATTTTCATTTTTTTAAAGATTCTATCGGAAGGTTGTTTAATTTTATTTTTTAACTGCAGTTAATATCTTCCTTGAAAAGAAATGCCAAAATCTCATCATTTACGAGCTAGTCATTCAGGAGAATAAATTATTACGTTTAAATTATCTATCCCATAAATTATTACATGCTTTCTAATCTAGTCACCCCCAATCTAAAGTCAATTAATTTATAGCCGACCATAAGATGGTCCGATAAATTATTACATTTAAAATTTCTTTTGAACATGCTTTACAATCTAATCATCCCAGATCCGAAGTCAGCTTATAGCCGACCATAGGTGGGAGAATGATTATAGAACTCGATATTTCAAATGATGATTGCCTACTACAAACTCGATATTTCAAATGATGATTGCCGACATGTAGTAGGCAATCATACTGTCAAATCAATCATTCACACGGCCTAATAACAATTTTACAACAAAACAATGGAAAGATACAATTCAAAAATAGTACCTCTGGCTACAATTTTACGAGTTCTAGAGTCCCCAACGATCTAAAACAAGACGACATGTGGCTTCCTGATGCAACCCAGACGAAGTCTAAAACAATGTCTTTGAAGGGATTACAACAGACCATGAGGCATTGATTCAATACCATCACTAGAGAATTTATGAAACAAGAGCTCTTCATAGCGCATGACTGAGTTTCGAGTAAAATTAAACTAGATGTTGCATTAGTCGCGTAGTCTAGTTGTAGGCTCCAAACTCTGCATCGAATCTTTAACAAATGACTGATGACTGTCGAGGAATACATGCAGGAAATCAATCTAACAAAAGTGCCTTCTGTTTTGGATCTCCTTCCTCCTCAACCTGTAATCCAAATATAAGCATAGCGGTAGTCATTTAACAGCTTGTTTTTTTGAAGAATCATTTGAAATATAGAACAATAATTCAAATTGATATCGTATGGCAACATAAAACCTCCAAGGTCTCATTTCAAAGTGAAAACAATAAGGGTAAAAGGCCAAATGGCCAAATAAGGCTCTTTTGTATCAAAACAGCCGACTATCTCCCTATTTTTAAATATTCTCTACTAAGCAGTTGCCACAAACAAGTAAATGGAAAGAACTTCAGACATGATTTATAGGTGTTATAATCAGGACTAACGAAGGTGACTGGTGCTGAGAAGCTAATTATCAGTAAAAGCATTTTAGAAGATATTTAGTAGGGCCAGCTGATTAAGAAGATGATGCATACCTCAGTTATTACCCGGCCCTTTCTATTTGGCTTTTTGCCAGCATAGTCACCATCTGTCTTTTGTGATTTAGATTCCAACAGTGCTCGTAGTTTCTTGGGAATGTGTTGTTCTAAACGATCCATTTCTTCATTATCTTCTTGCATTCCATCTGTACCAAATTAATTTATTGCTCAGGAAGTCCAAACTGATGAATTAATCAAGCTCTGCATACTACCAATCATGGAGTTCAGTACAGCTATTACATTTTATATATCTTCCCTATAGTCATTAAGAAATTTACTTATTGCTGGTTTGTGCTATTGTTACATCAAATCTAAATACCCGGAGGATAAAGGGATTAGAGGAAAAGTTTTTACCTTCATCATTGACCATAAAGGATTCATCATTCATGAGACCATCAAAATCTTCCATGTCCTCTTCCTCTTCAAGTCCATCATAGCCTTCAACATACTCTATTTCTGCCTCCTGCTAAAATAAGAACAAACTGGATTGTCTACCAAAAATAGTTGCGAGAAAAGAAGATGAGGTAGAATGAGCCTGATCATTACTTCTTCTTCTTCTTCAGTTGCACTTGGTTGGAGACCTTCCATTTCCAAGATATTATTATATGCCTCGACAGGGTAGTTGTATATGTCACCATAAACACCTTTCTTCAGGCGCTCTAGCAGTTCAGTCTCAATGCTCTGTCACAAAATAACCAATTACACTAAATGGACTGCTACAGATGATGAAGAGTCACAAAGCAATGAATGTAACCTTATCCAAAACTGCAGCCTTTTCAGCTTTTTCCTCCCTCCTAGCTTCTCTCTTCTTCTCCTTTCTGGGCACTGTCATTATCTTTTCCCTAAGTAAATGGCATAAGGTTGCAATGTCAATCATTCCCTAACATAAATGGCATGATGATGATGATAACGACCATGATAATGAAAATAAGAATATTTCTTCTCCTTTCTGGACATTGACTAAGACTACTGCATACCTCACTTTCAATTCGAGCTTTCTCATGCGGATTCGACATTGAGTCATTTTGGTTAGTCGTTGTTTTATTTTGTGCACGAGTAATTTAGGCCAGAACTCCTGAGAAAAACAAAAACAGCAAATCATTCAATACTTCAAAGATAGATTTCAAGAACTAGTCAGTGAGAGTAACAGTACCATATGCTTGTCAATAATTTCAATAGCCTTCTCATAGTTTCTTGGAAGTTTAACTCTCTCCCACAGTTCATTTGGTTTATGAGCTCTTTCAATTGTTTTCATATACAAGTAAAAGACTCCTGCAGAAGATAAGTTGGGATATTATGAATCAGAAAATTACAGAGAAAGCAACACAAAATCATCATAGAGAAAAAAATAACTAATTTTTCGCTAGTACGATATTCAGACTAGAAACCTTGAAACTATTAGTTGTTCATCTCCTCCCTGTAGCTCTCTCCAATATTCTCTGTCTATTAGGACCAAAAGAATTTAAATATCTCCACAATGGTATGATATTGTTCACTTTGGGCTTAAACCCTCATGGTTTTATTTTTGGACTCTACCTAAAATGCCTCATACCAATGGAGATATCTTTCTCTTTTAAACCCATGATCTTTTCCATATGTTTCCAATGTGAGACTTTGTTTACAACCTTGCAAATCCAACAATCCCCCCTCAAACAAAGGATCACAGGCCCCCCTTCGCAGAAAGTCTATCCATTTGACGTCCGATCCTCGACCCACCAGGTCTTCTTGATCCTCGGTCCAACCGACCTACTAGGACTCCTTGCCCCTAAGTCCAACTGACTTACTAAGTCTTCCTTGCCACGTAAAAGGAACAGTAGGCGTCGATTCGACCTAGGGTTTCATGAAAATCCGAAAGTCAAAACCGGACAATCCGAAGACTATCAAATATTTTATTTTCACGTTATTGTTTGTTGTGCTAACCTTATGATGCAGGAAATCATGTGGTTGGAAAAAGGGGCTTCAGACGCCCGGACACAGTCCAAGCGCCCGATAGTCCGAGCGCCCAGAGTTAGTCTAGGCGCTCGGGAAGGGACCGAATGAATGACTAGCAAGAGCTGAGGTGGTGCACGCTGATTGGCTAGCATACATCACAGTCCAGGTGCCCGGACAGGTCCGGGCATCCGAAGATGGATAAAGTTTGTCGGATAGAGTTTTGTTGAAGTCATGCCACATCAGCCTTGTGGGGGTGCCCGGACAAGGCTATAAAAGGAGGGTTTGACTAGCACCTCAAGAGGAACAACTCATACGACTTTCATCCTTATGGGTTGCTCCAAAAACTTATCTACGATGCTAAAACACTTCTCCGATGACTACACTCAAGTTTCTTCAGTAAGTTGTCGGTATATTGTTTTATTTTCATACAAGTTAAATTCTATATTCAGTGTAATTCTTCGAGCTTATAGTGAATTGCCCAACGAAAGTGCTTAATGATCGCGTGCTTTGGAGTAGGAGTCGTCACATGCTCCGAATAAAAAAAAAACCAACCTGTGTCAAGTTTTATTTTATTTCGCTGCATTTATTACTTTGCGTTATTCTCTCCGAGTTCTTGCGAAAAACTTGAAAAAACCATGAGTGCTATTCACCCCCCTCTAGCACTTTTTGATCCTACAATTGGTATTAGAGCTCAAACTGCCAGAAGATCTAACCGTCAACTGAGCACAATAGTTATGGTCTAATCGAGCTATGTGAGTAGAATATTGACCTCGAACAAAGGAAGTGAGGGCTCCCGCGTCTGGATCAAGAGGACCAGACACCATGCAGAGAAGCCCTAGTTGCGACTAGACAAGAAAGACCTAATAAGTCAGTTGGACTTTTACCTTGCCTAAACTCACTTAGGACTTTCCTGCACACTCGGTCAGACTTATTAGAACCACAATAATCCCTAATTTTGAACCTTTACCATTATCAAAACTCGGGTTCGATCATCTAGTGTTTCCTGCACCAACATTTTCTGTTAATACTGATGCATTATTCTCTCCACCTCGCCATTTGCATCTTAGGCTTACTAGAAACAGCTTGTTTTCCTCTTAGAAAGTCTAGGTCAATTGTAATGAAGTTTCCAAACTTAGTGGTAATTCAATTATTTGATATTTATCAGTGTGAACAATACTAAGTTGTCCAGGAAACTGTAAAAAGATATAGCCAATAACCTAAACATACCTTGCAAACATTAGTGTTAAGGCTTTTTGAGAAAATTTTCACTCTTGCATCGCCCAATTACATATTAAGGAAACAGTCAATGCTTGCAAAAATTCAGAATTTTGTACAAATCACTTCCACCCTAAAGTACCCATACAACAAAATTTGATTTTCTTTGTTGTGGTCAGGCATCCTATCCTTCTCATGATTTTCATTTTACCACATCAGTATACAAGTTGTCCCCTTCATTGCCCTGTGGCTACACTATTGTGCCCTACAAGTGCTTATGTTAACTTTTATATGCACTTGCAACCGTGCATTTCTATTTCCCCTTGAACTCCTCAAGCTTTGAAATTATAATACTGTTAACATGGTCATTTTTTTGCCCATTTAACTCCTCCACGTGTTTTATACTAGGTTGTTGTTAACTGCCCCTCTGACCTAGCTTGTCTCACTCTGTAACAGTTCTTCCAAGACTGAAGGAAGTTAGTACTTTGCAAGATTGAAGTTAGTAACTTTATACAATGAAAATCACTGGTGTTGCTAACTTTGGTCTTCGATATATACACACTAATTGAGACATCTTGCTTAGTTGACAATGTTCAATATATAACTAATTGATCAGAGTGAACTATGTGGCTGATGAGATTATAGTTAACCCCAAATAGAATCACAAAATCCACCACAAATCAAACCTACATAGTCTATTTGATCAGAATGCATACAATTGAATTTCACACATCTTATCCACCAATCTCTTACATTGTTTGCAATATGACATGCCATTTTATAACAAATACATTTCTTCCATACACCATATTCCCACCAGAATTGCTAAAGTTTACATATTATATTTATCTGTTTTTTAGTTACTACTATTCGCAGCATGAATACAAAAAACGTAAAGATGAGTGTAGAACAATCATCAAAATAAAAAAATTTATCAAAAAATTATTTCATGATCTAGCTCCATACCATCGTGATCACGAATAGTAGCATATCGACTGTTCGCAAGAGGGCAGGAGCTGCGATTGCATATTCCAGTGACATTATATAGATTTCTACAGAATGTCCCTGTTGTGATCCTAAGCCAATGGCCAAAAGCAACAACATCTTAGGACTTGGAGAATTCATTCATCAAACTTGATTGGACTGGTACATTCAAAAGGCAAGAGACAAGGAGATTGTACTTGCACATATAGCTGCAGTGGTTGTTCCTTATGACCTGCCATATCAAATCATCGTGCTGCATCTCTTAAGGTAGATTTCTTCAAGGAATCAATAGAGATTGATAAATGACAGGAGCAAGAGGATCTGTCTGGCCCTTTCAAAAGGATAGGATTAGATCCTTGGATGTAAAATGCAAGAGAACAGTCAACCATCATAAATTATGAAACCTGACATAGTATACTAGCTGATATACTTCAAGAAATACAAAAGAATAGTGAATCATAGTTATAAAGAAGCAATTAATAATAAATAAGCCAAAGATAAATAATTTAAGGTGATAGAAATTCATACTATTACAATTACGATTGAAAATTAATATTTAAGCTAAAGATAAATAAAAATTGTTGAAAATGAACCAATAGATTTGATCTGATTTCAATTAAAAATAAAAGAAAATATTAACCTCCCACGTTTAATTATCAGCAATCCATCAGCTGATAAACCATATTGTATCAACTGATAAGTTGCTAAAATTTAATTTTCCTATTTGGTTTGATTTAGTTTGGATTAATATCAAACTACGTAGTTAAACTGCTGACTAAGAAAAGCTACAGTTAGTTGTAAAATATGTAACTAACTACTAACCAAGCAAAGGCAAGGGTGTAGAAAAGAGGCAAAGGCTGCAAACTAAGCTGAACAATCAATTCTAACTTTGAAACAATGTTCTAACAAAGACTAATAGTACTTGGAAGATGTCCTAATGTTATGAATTCGTGAAATTTCCCAGGATATGAATTTCAAGAACATGCTGCTTGTTAATCAAGCACAGACACTAAATTTGACTTAAAAATCCAGTTGTTATTAGCTTAATAATCTAAATACTATATTCTTGTGAATCTGATCGAGTTGTTCGTATCATACCTGTGAGGGCAGAGCGAAATGACAACGGACGTTTAGAAGAAATGAAGAAGGATGCCACTCTCCAACGCAACGGATTACCAGGCGTTGATCTTCGATAAAAGACAACAACAACGGCCGTCCGCCGCTCACACCGACGAGGGTCAGAAAATTGGAGCAGCTTCCGCCACGTTTCCGGTGAGATTAACGGCGACGCGACGCCGCCGACGAACTATGAGGAATTGAGGCAACGGCGGCGACGAACACAGCACAGAACGCCGGGTCAGGAGAGGAAGTTGTAGGGTTTTTTATGTTATAAATTTTAAACAATTTTACCCTTTTTACATTTTTTTTTAAAAAAATATCATTTTCAAGTATATTCAATTTTTTTTAAAAAAAAAATCAAAAACCGCCACAAATTAAGTAAATCGGCGTTATATCGTATGTTTAAAAATAACCTTTATTTGAATATTATTGTAACGACTACTGATAGATCCTATAATAACTATTTTGTAGCCCTTTCGAGGGAGAGGAAATTCTTTGAACTATTTTTATTTTTTACTGTCGAGAGGATGTTTTTTTTTTTTTTTTTTTAAATGTATTGATAGGAATGAATGATCTCCAATTATAAAATAGATGAAGATCATTCATCTTCACTAATATATATAAAGAAAATATCCTCTGAACCACAAATGATGTTGTCATCATAATATCTAAAAATAAATCTTAACTAATAGTTGGATTTTTTTGTTGTAGTACTGATTACGCAAATACAGTAATCTATTTGAACAAAAATAGCAAGCATGTAATAAATTTGTAAATGAAAAGAGTAAGGTTGAGAAATCGTGTATCTCTGGTTGAAGCACCGGCGTGCCGACTTGCCGACTGTCTTTAGAGAATTTATTGCCGCCCACGGTGTAGAGGTTCTCCGACAAAATTCTCTCAAGATCCGACAACCACGTCGCATTCAGATCGCTAAAAACCAAATCTCAGAACAGGGTGTGCGGAATGATGAACAGAGGTACTGGATTAAACCAAGAACCAGACCAAATCAGTCCGCCTGCAAGCGCGAGGCCCACAAGCTGGGGATTTGCACCCCCCTGCGCGCGATGATCGCGTGCGTCACACTTGGTTTACGGATTTCCGCTCGAATCCCCCGAAACCACCTAATTTAGGCTCGGCCCGCGCATGCATGTAGACCCCCTTAACTTTGCTAAGTAAAGATAGAAGAGCTCCATATATAAGACCTTCCAATCTTTCTTTACTTAATAATTTGAGACTAAATGTATATTTCTATGCATTACACTAAGCAATGAAATAATTTGAATTAAAACACAACATTTTTATCCTCATCATTGATATTCAACTATTCAAAATTCTATACTTGTTACCATATATAACATTTAATATAATATTATTCTAGTATTATAACATATAATATTATTCTAGTATTATAACAATTATATACTAGCTTTTTATAATTGTGTGGCAGCTGACTAGCACTTTCTAACACTTTTAAAATTAGATGATAAAATTTAAATAATTTTAACTAAATTAGTAAAGGATATTTTAATATAATAATATTTAGATTTTAGAATTTAATAATTTAGGGTTAAAGATTTTATGATTTAATTGAAGGTTTAGATTTTTGATTTTAGTTACCATTGTAGTAGTAGTAATTAAGATATCCCGGGGAAAAAGAGAGATGTCTCCTACGTTACCCATAATATGTGGAAGTATAGACATAATTTTATAGAGTCATTCGGTCTGAATGCTACATGAAGAACATAAGCCAGATGACGGAACGGGGAGACTTAGGATGTAGAAGATCATAACATGAGTGATTCAGCAGATTTGGATTCCTATATATCCACTCATGTGGTACTTCATCATACGATTTATATAAGATCCATCTGTCTGGATATCATCATATACATTTAGAAAGTCGTATATTTTGGAAGAAGCTTGTATAGTTTGGGAAGGGATTTTTATTGATAAAAAAGAAGAATCTATTTCATCCGATATGCCCTTAGGTACGATCATACATAATGATCCGGTGGTAAGGACGGGGGGCCCTCATGGGAGGAGGGTCAAAGATACGTGGAGGTCAACCCCAAGTTCGCGCCGAACGGAAGCATGCCGGGCCGAACGGAAGGATGTCGCGCCGAACGGAAGCATGCCGGGCCAAACGGAAGCATGCCGAACGGAAGGATGCCGCGCCGAATGGAAGCATGTCGGGGCGAACGGAAGCATGCCGGGCCGAACGGAAAGATGCTGCGCCGAACGGAAGCATGCCGGGCCGAATGGAAGGCAACCCGACCATAGCCTGGGTTCTGACGCTCATGTTGAACAGAGTCGTATGGCCGAGCGGGTAGCCCGCTCGGCCGAAGGCACAAAGTAGCAACACTGCGAACAGTCCACACAACATAAGACCGGTCGGACGTAAGGGGTTTGCCGACCGGACGGACACTCGAGACGGAGTAAGAATAGACAACATGACAAGGAAACATCCTCTGACAGCGGGTATGTTCGAGGAGCAGGCCATACGCAGGATCTTATAACAGGAGTCCGCTGTCCCATCAAAGACGTGCTCGGACTGTAGCAGTAAGGGGTCAGGTAAGCTCTTCTGACAAGCCCATACCGAGGTATGGACAGAGGACACGTATGCACCTCGGTATGTGTGCCCGAGCCTCTTCACAGCTCTATATAAAGGGTCCTCACCCTTCGCCGGAGGTACGCGTTCTACCACTTTCGGAGCCACTTCTTCACTGCTAGCTTGCCTGACTTGAGCGTCGGAGGGTCGCCGCCGGGAACCCCTTCCCGGCCCGACTTCTGTGCAGGTTCGCCGGAGCTACGTACGACTAGCCGGAGGCCCACGTCATCGACTAGGAGAGCGCCACGTGCCCAGCGCCCGTTGAGTCAGCGTTCGGACATGATCAAATTGGCGCTGTCTGTGGGAATGCTCCTGCATCCGAACGGAAACAATGGACGAGGCTGGACGACAACACACGGTGACGCTTTCCACGGAGGAACTAGACGCTCTGATCGAGTGGAGGGCCGCCACGCTTGTGGAGCAAAAACAGAAAGCAACAGCCGAGCGGCCGGAGAAGCAAGCAACGTCAGCGTCTGGTGGTCAAGCGGAAACACCACCGGCTACCGTGCTATTCCGTCGGGCCCTATTCTGGACGCCTCCTGATGCTGTAGCAGTGAATCGCAATCGGGGATCTTCGTCAGATGAAATACCAATACGGGACAACAGAAAAGGCAAGGCCCTCCGAGCGAACGCTTCTCCCGAGCGGAAGCACCGACTGCTATAGTCTCATTTCCCTCAAAAGCAGATACTTCATCTCCCGAATTCAACTTATAGCAAGCCCCTCCTTCTGGAACCTCAAGAGCGGGAGTTTGATGTCAGGCGATGAATCGACCGCATACGAGGGAGTTGGGTGGACGAGCTGCCGAGCGGATGAAGATGGATTGGCACTTGGATCCACCATGAAGCGCAAATTATCTCCAGCCTGTCCGGGGCAGGGTGAAAGGTGCACCAATAGAATATGTGCTGTATATTTTCCGTTTGGTTGTATATTTGAAATGCAGAAGGCAAAATGTTATAATGTGCGCAATTGGCGTTATCGGCCGAGCGGCCTATCTTCATGGTGTATAAGATCCGAGCCAAGCGCTCGAGGTCGAAGGCCCCGAGCCATTCGGCCGGAGGTATAATATCTGAGCCAAGCGCTCGATGAAGAAGGCCTCGAGCCGTTCGGCTGGAGGTATAGTATCCGAGCCAAGCGCTCGATGACGAAGGCTCGTGGAGCAACGGGAGCAGAAGGCTCAAGTTAAAGGATAACGTAGCAGGCCACCTCCACCTCTGGTGGGCCGAGCGGCCATGGAGGACCGACTGGAGAGTTTCGCCATCCTCCTGGCCTTGATAAATTTCGACGAGTACATTGTATCCACCTCACTCCACGGGTATTCGGGAGTTGAGAAATTGAGTCAGATCTTATGTTGATCGGCAGGTTAGTCTTTCAGATATAGTTTCTTTCGGGCATAGAATTCATCGTAATTTTCAGAACGAAGGCCCGTGCCGTTCGGCTGGGCGTATATCATCGGAGCCAAGCGCTCGATAATGAAGGCCCCGAGCCGTTCGACCTGAGGTACAGTATCCGAGCCAAGCGCTCGATGCCGAAGGCCCCGAGCCGTTCGGCCGGAGGTATAATATTCGAGCCAAACGCTTGACGAGGAAGACCCCGCGCCGTTCGGCCTGGAGTATGTTATCCGAGCTGGGTGAAAGGTGCGCTAAATGTAAATTTATATACATTTCGGTCGCCTATGTCCTTGTAATGCAGGAAGCAAAATTAATTCAAAGGATGGCCAATGGGTTTGCCGAGCAGCGGTACTAAAGTTAGCCTTAAATAGGCCGTCGAGCTCTGACGTTAAATATTGAGAGAGGAGCCGACGTCTATAAACGTCCGAGCGGAAGACCGTCGAGCTCCGACGTTAAATATCGAGAGACGAGCCGGCGTCTATAAACGTCCGAGCGGAAGACCGTCGAGCTCCGACGTTAAATATCGAGAGACGAGCCGGCGTCTATAAACGTCCGAGCGGAAGACCGTCGAGCTCCGACGTTAAATATTGAGAGACGAGCCGGCGTCTATAAACGTCCGAGCGGAAGACCGTCGAGCTCCGACGTTAAATATCGAGAGACGAGCCGGCGTCTATAAACGTCCGACCGGATGACCGTCGAGCTCCGACGTTAAAAATCGAGAGACGAGCCGGCGTCTATAAACCCTCCGGCCGGAAGACCGTCGAGCTCCGACGTCAAAAATCGAGAGACGAGTCGGCGTCTATAAACCCTCCGAGCGGAAGACCGTCGAGCTCCGACGTTAAAAATCGAGAGACGAGCCGGCGTCTATAAACCCTCCGGGCGGAAGACCGTCGAGCTCCGACGTTAAAAATCGAGAGACGAGCCGGCGTCTATAAATCATCCGAGCGGAAGGCCGTCGAGCTCCGACGTTAAAAATCGAGAGACGAGCCGGCGTCTATAAACCCTCCGGCCGGAAGACCGTCGAGCTCCGACGTTAAAAATCGAGAGACGAGCCGGCGTCTATAAACCCTCCGAGCGGAAGACCGTCGAGCTCTGACGTTAAAAATCGAGAGACGAGCCGGCGTCTATAAACCCTCCGAGCGGAAGACCGTCGAGCTCTGACGTTAAAAATCGAGAGACGAGCCGGCGTCTATAAACCCTCCGAGCGGAAGACCGTCGAGCTCCGACGTTAAAAATCGAGAGACGAACCGGCCTCTATAAACCCTCCGGCCGGACGAATGCAATAAAAAGGTTTCGCTGGTGAGTCGTTTATTCGATCGGCCAAGTACCCAAAAGTACTTTGTCAACGTCGAGCGAACAACCTCTTTTGTCGAGGCAGGATATATTAAGCCGAGTGGAAAAGCTACGCAAAATACTTCGTGAGAAATCCCTTGCAAAACGCAAGAGAGGTAGGATGAGAGGCGATGAACGAGGAGAAGCGGAGGATGGTTTCTTGGATGCACCGCTCGGCACTACGGGCGTCCAGTCAGTCGGACTATGCGCCTCCTTCGACTAGACTTGAAGGGGAGGCATATGATCCGGTGGTAAGGACGGGGGACCCTCATGGGCGGAGGGTCAAAGACACGTGGAGGTCAACCCCAAGTTCGTGTCGAACGGAAGCATGCCGGGCCGAACGGAAGGATGTCGCGCCGAACGGAAGCATGCCGGGCCGAACGGAAGCATGCCAGGTCGAACGGAAGGATGCCGCGCCGAACGGAAGCATGTCGGGGCAAACGGAAGCATGCCGGGCCGAACGGAAAGATGCCGCGCCCAACGGAAGCATGCCGGGCCGAATGGAAGGCAACCCGACCCTAGCCGGGGTTCTGACGCTCATGTTGAACAGAGTCGTATGGCCGAGCGGGTAGCCCGCTCGGCCGAAGGCACAAAGTAGCAACACTGCGAACAGTCCACACAACATAAGACCGGTCGGACGTAAGGGGTTTGCCGACCGGACGGACACTCGAGACGGAGTAAGAATAGATAACAGGACAAGGAAACATCCTCTGACAGCGGGTATGTTCGAGGAGCAAGCCATACGCAGGATCTTATAATAGGAGTCCGCTGTCCCATCAAAGACGTGCTCGGACTGTAGCAGTAAGGGGTCAGGTAAGCTCTTCTGACAAGCCCATACCGAGGTATGGACAGAGGACACGTATGCACCTCGGTATGTGTGCCCCGAGCCTCTTCACAGCTCTATATAAAGGGTCCTCACCCTTCGCCGGAGATACGCGTTCAACACCTTTGGAGCAACTTCTTTCATTGCTTGCTTGCCTGACTTGAGCGTCGGAGGGTCGCCGCCGGGAACCCCTTCCCGGCTCGACTTCTGTGCAGGTTCGCCGGAGCTGCATACGACTAGCCGGAGGCCCACGTCATCGACTAGGAGAGCGACACGTGCCCAGCGCCCGTTGAGTCAGCGTTCGGACATGATCACATAACATAGAAATTACAAGCTATAATTATTTTAAAATGATTTTGATCCATTTAAAATGATTTTGATGAAGCTTATATAATTTTAACTAACTAGGCAATAGTATACTTATGTATAATAATTTTGATTAAAGTGTAATAGATAATTTTTTATATTGTAACAATTACTTGACAGTTGTTACACAATTATAATTATATTTAAATACTTTAAACTTATCATCATACCTCTTAAACACTATTATATATATAAAAAAGCTCTTGATAGATCAAAATTATTTAAATTTTAATAAAATTATTTTAAATTAATCAAAATTACTGGTGTAGAAGTTACCATAATAATATAATATTAGGTGATATATATTATAACAATTATAGCGTAATTTCTACCTGCTATAGCAATTAGTTATATATAGCTACACAATATCACTATAAATAATAAATAATATTATAGCAACTCCTTATAATTTTTACATATTGTACCAACTATACGTAGCTTCAATAATATTGAAATAAGAAATATTCTCGGGATAAAATATTTGATACCATCTCTTTTTTATTTTTTGTTAATAAATCAGGATGATCAGGATGATGTTTTTTTACCTTTCCCCCGGAATAAAATAAATGATAGAATATGATATTTTCCACTTAGAGATTTTTTTTTTTACTTTTGAATAAATTGGAAAGTATTCATAGTTATATATATAAATTTTACTTTGCACATTCATAAGTGATTAAGTGTAAATTTAGGCGCCCTAAAGTTCATCCAGATGCACTGAACCTCAAAAGTAAATCGGGTCGCCCTGAAGATCAGGGCGCTCGAATAGGCTTCTGAGTGTCTAGATTTATCGTCACTCATAAATGTACAAGGTAAGGGTGTATAAGTATCAATATATAATTTGTGAATATTGATTTTTGCCATGATTTGGACTATAAATAATCCATCGTTAATTGAGGAATTTCGACTTTTTTTTCTTGGAATAATTCCTTAAAAGTTGCTCGGTTTTATATTGCTTTAGCATCTAGTAGTATAATAATAATAATATTATTATTATTTTTTTGATAATATTTTGTTAGTTAATAAAGGGGAGGCTTGGCGCAACGGTAAAGTTATTGTCATGTGATCAAAAGGTCACGGGTTCGAATCTTGAAAATAGTCTCTTGTAAAAAGCAGGATAAGGCTGCGTACAATGGATCTTTCCCCGTGACCCCGCATGACGGGAGCTTCGTGCACCGGGCTGTCTTTTTTTTTTTTTTTAATATTTTGTTAGTTAATATTGTTGGTGCAGCGGTGTCGGCAAGAGCAGAGTGAATTACCTACAAGAAAAAAATACCCCTTCTCGTTCTTTTGATTTAATTAATAGCATAATAAAAATAACAATAATAAAAGAAATAACAACTTAAAAAGAGTACGTAAAAGACCAGAGTTTTACTTTGTTACAACCTAGGTGGTTGTTAATCCAATGCATTGAAAAATAATAGAAGATCTTCTTCGTTGAAGGCGAAGAAGCTTTTTACACACGTTGACAGCTCAAAAATGACTAGGAAAGATAATACAGAAGTTGTTGAATATTTCCTAAATCTAGGGGCTTTTTTTTAGCTATTGGAAAATCCTATCCATGGGTGGAAGACGCCTTCAAAAGGGCTCAAGGCGCCTTCAAGTGGATAAAGTTTTATCCACAATTCAATGACAACAAATGGTTACTTTAGGTTGGTATTGTTCACTGAAGGCGCCTTTAAGCCTTTGAAGGTGTCTTTTACTATTCATAGAAGACACCTTCTAAGCCTTTGAAAGTGTCTTTGTAATGTTCATTTGAAAATAGTTAACTTCCCTTATTAACCATTTTTTGCTCCACTCACTTGAGTGATGCTCCGGTCGGCCGGAATTGAGCTCACCCGAACTAAACTCCGGCCTTCTCCTCGAGCAACCTTCCTCCCTAGCTTCTCGTCCCTCGGATCGCCGCACACATTTTTCTCATCCACCGATGTACTCTTCCGCAACATTTTATCTTTTGGATGCACCGAGCCTGCACTACAAGAAAAAAACTAATAGACAACGCTTTAAAAGCGTTGTCTATGTGGCTGAAAAAGCGTTGTTAAAAGTTTGCTCAAAGATAAAGTTTTAAAAGTGTTGTCGTTTATAGCAAAGACAACGTTTTTGCAACGCTTTAAAAGCGTTGCCATTTTTTACAAAGATAACACACAAAAAGCATTGTCTTTATTAAAGACGACACATAAAAAGCGTTGTCTTTTTTAAAGACAATGCATAAAAAACATTGTCTTTTTTAGCAAAGACAACAGTTTCATAATGCATAAAAAAGTATTATTTTTTTTAGCAAAAGACAAGAGATTTTAAACTATTGTCTTTTAATATCAAAGACAAATAAAAGATAAATGAAAACAAATCTACTTCAATCAACAACATATTATTAAATAAACAACTAAGATAAATATACAAATTATTATCCTTATACTTCTATAGCAAACATAATTACTTGCATGCAAAGAAATTTTAATTAAGAGACACTCAAAACTACTCCTATCGACTACATCTTATTGCATGAACTTAAAGGATATTGATAGATACTACTTATCCTCTTGACTTGAATGTGTTAGGACCTTCGGATGCGGCTAGAGAGGGGGGGTGTGAATAGCCGACCCCAAATTTTCGTTTCTTCCTACAATTTAGGTTAGCGCAGCGGAAATACAATGTAGAAACGAAAGTGGAGAAGATCAAACCTCAAACACGATGATGTAACGAGGTTCGGAGATGATACTCCTACTCCTCGGCGTGTCCGTAAGGTGGACGAAGCCTATCAATCCGTCGGTGGATGAGACCCCAGAAAACCGGCTAATAGAAACTCCTTCTGGGTGGAGAAACCTCGCCACAAACTTCTTGCAACAGCAAGATAGGAGTACAAAGATACAACACAATACAAAGGCAGTAAGAATGTAAAAACACAGCTTGCCTTCTCGTCGACTGGATGAAGCAGCAACTTCACGAAACACCTACAACAGCAGGAACCAGCCGAAGGAAGCTTCCACGAAGCTTCAGGAAAATGAGAGCTCAGCAAAGCTCTGATTGTAGTAAGATCAGAAAGAAAAGAGAGTCTCCTACTACTGTAGAGGCACTCGACCCCTTTATATCCCTGAACCTGCGAACCTGCAAAGAGGGCAGAGGATACAGCAGAAAGCTAGCCGTTGTGACTCAACGGCTAGAGCTGGACCGATCAGGCTCCACCCTGATCGGTCTTGGGGACCGATCAGGACCTATGCTGATCGGTCCCCAGACAGATCAGCATGCTTCACAGAGAGTTGCCGAACTCTCTGATCGGTCTGTGGACCGATCAGGACTCAGGTGGATCGGTCCACAGACCGATCCCCCTCTTTCTTCTCCCGATCTTCTTCGCTTCTGATCGGTCACCGGACCGATCAGTCAACACAGCGTATCACTGATCGGTCACCAGACCGATCAGTCAACCAGCGTATCACTGGATCGGTCACCAGACCGATCCAGGTTTAGAGCTCCCAGCCCTAAACCCTACCTGGTCCTGAGAACGAGCTACCGAGCCCTCTCAGACCTAGTCCGGAGAACGAGCTACCGAGCCCTCTCCGACTTCCCATGTCCGGTCCAGAGAACGAGCTACCGAGCCCTCTCTGACCTAGTCTGGAGAACGAGCTACCGAGCCCTCTCCGACTTCATCCGGTCCAGAGAACGAGCTACCGAGCCCTCTCTGACCTAGTCCGGAGAACGAGCTACCGAGCCCTCTCCGACTTTGTCTGGTCCAGAGAACGAGCTACCGAGCCCTCTCTGACCTAGTCCGGAGAACGAGCTACCGAGCCCTCTCCGACTTCGTCCGGTCCAGAGAACGAGCTACCGAGCCCTCTCTGACCTAGTCCGGAGAACGAGCTACCGAGCCCTCTCCGACTCCATCCGGTCCAGAGAACGAGCTACCGAGCCCTCTCTGACCACAGTTCGGAGAACGAGCTCCCAAGCCCTCTCCGACTTCCCATGCCAAGTTTCCATACTTGGACTTTTCCGTGCCAAGTCTCCATACTTGGACTTTTCCCGTGCCAAGCTCCCTGCTTGGACTTTTCCGTGCCAAGTCTCCATACTTGGACTTTTCTCGTGCCAAGCTCCCTGCTTGGACTTTTCACCAGATGTCTGGTCAATCTTGACCTATCTGGATTTCCCTTGCCTGGCTTCACTCACCAGGACTTTCCAACTGCCTGGCTTCACTCACCAGGACTTTCCCTTGCCTGGCTTCACTCACCAGGACTTTCCAACTGCCTGGCTTCACTCACCAGGACTTTCCCTTGCCTGGCTTCACTCACCAGGACTTTCACCTGGCTTCACTCACCAGGATTTCCCGAATCAGGTCGACTCACCTCGGGTCAACCAGGTCAACCTTGACCAAAGATTGCACCCACAATCTCCCAAGTTTGTATTCTGTCAAACATCAGAATACAACTTTTCTACTCTCGTCAAACATCAGAATAGAACTTTTCTATTCTCGTCAAACATCAAAATACAACTCGAGTCAGGTCAACTCGAGTCGGGTCAATCAGGTCAACCTTGACCTAAGGTTGCACCAACAATCTCCCCCTTTTTGATGTTTGACAAAAACCATAATCAAGTTAGGTTAACCCGATAACCTGACTTAGGTTTTCCAATAGTTCTCCAATCAATGTTCTTCCTTGAACATTCTCCCCAAACTCCAATGTTCTTCCTTGAACATTCTCTAAACATTTCTCCCCCTTTTTGACACACATCAAAAAGAGTGAATCAAGGTTAAGAGTTTCTTCCTAATGAAAGTCCCATACCTTTCATTGAAACCCTTAATTTCCCCCTTGATACAAAAGACAATAATCAACTTAGTGATAATCCCATATCACTCATCCTCAGAAATCGAGTAAAAACTCCCCCTAAAAGTCAACTCCCCTTTGACCAATAGGTAAAACTCCCCCTTGACCATTGCACCAACAATGTCTTGGAGAGTTTCAATCCTTTAGAAATCTAAAATACCAACTTCCAGCTGAAATTTCAGACAATCAGTCGAAAATCAGCATTTTGGCATGCTCAGCCCTTTACTGGATCGGTCACTAGACCAATCCACACTTCCCAGGATCGGTCCAGTGGCCGATTCAGACCTCCCTGGACAGATCAGCTGTTAGGACCTTCGGATGGCTAGAGAGGGGGGTGTGAATAGCCTCTTCGCAAACTTACACAAATTTTCTTCCAGAACTTTGTTAGCACAGCGGAAATAAGCAAAAACAAACTAATACAAGGAAGAAAACAAAACACCACTAACACAATGATGTACGAGGTTCGGGGATAACTTGCCCCTACTCCTCAGCGTGTCCGTAAGGTGGACGATCCCTTGATCTTTCGGTAGATCACACCCCGGACAAATTCCGGTTAAGAATCTCTCCTTCTCGGTGGAGTAACCTCTCCACAAAGATCACAAAAGTAGATTTGAAAGTGAAGCACAATTACTTACAGAGTGTGGCTAAAAGATTGAACAGTTTAACTTACAGCCACGAAGCAGAAAAACAAAGACCGAAGGAATCAACCAAGAGCTCAACAACACACACAACCTCTTGCTTGATCGACAGAGAGAGTTTTTCCAGAACCTTTTTCAAACCTCTCTTCTTCCTTCTTCTTATTCTGCTTGCTTACCGTAGAGAATCGCCGTCACCTGTATCGGATCACTGCAACCAAACCAGGCGTCGCCAATCACTCTTGCTCCTCACCTGGTTCTCTGAACTCACACCAATACCATCCATGGTCTTCTCTGGTGTCTCTGAGCTCGAACCAATGAGCAAGAGTCCAACTGATCGCGGTCAGTGAACGTTGATCCTCGAATTGCATCACTTGCAGCGAAATACAGCATAAAGGTCACTTGTTCTTATTCTTCTGATGGGGCTTCATTTGAAATTAACCAATGGCATGATACCTGTGTTACTCTCCGCAAGTGTACGGAAATGTCGCAAGTAATATAAAAGATTATTGTATCCACAGGGACTGGAATAAGCACTAGAAATGTCTCAATGCGAATTAGCTAAACAACTATCCAATCGTTTCAAAAGCAAAGTAAAGGTAAACAAATCTAATATTAAAGATCAACAAACAAGAGTTTAGAGTTTTGGGTTATGATAAAGGAAGATTCTAGGAGTTTCGGGTTCTTTGTAAGATTTCTTGAATGTAAATGGTTCAACAATTCTTATCCCTCAATTGCCAAACATGTAGAAAGTTGCCGGTTCCCTCTTGCAATAGACAACCGGCTAAGGACTGAGAAATGTATCTAAATAGGATTAATTAGACATGAACCTATGTTGTCCTTACACAGAAGTGCACCTATTACTATGCCTTCCTCGGATATCAACGTAGAAGCCCACGACTCATTAATCTATCAAGATACAAGAAGCTAATCATAAAATTCATCCTACTCTCTTGAATATCCCTATTTCCTCTTCAAGATTATCTCTCAAACGTCCTTACACGGGCTTGCACCTGTCACGTGGATCCCTCGGATGATCGAGTGAGAGTTTATCTTTACAAAGTCCATAAGAAATCCAAACAATCAATCAAGAATGAGAATTAAGCACAAATCACCATCAATCATTCAAGATCTAATTGATACAAGCAAGATAATGTCATTGAAACAAGAAAATGGCAAATCCATAAGAGATTACATCAATCCATCATACAAACACTCCCTTAATCCTAGAATACAAGATCTACTCCATGAATCGAGGAAGAAAATCCGAAGAAATAGAGATTACAAGCTTTCCTTGAATCCCCAATCCAAGAAAACAAGAAGAGGGGGAAAGAGAAAACTTATCTACGAAGAAGCCTCGTCTTCGGATCCAATCCTCGCTCCGGAGTCGAAATCGTCGAGATCTCCCCTTGAATCGCCCAGAAATCCTCCCAAGATTGGGAGGATACCACCAAATCTTGCTTTCTCCCAAAGGGGGAGAGATCCCCTTTCAATTCATGAAGAAGGGTTTAAATAGAGGAGGGAATCGGGCGCCACACGGCCCCGTGACACGGCCGTGTGAGATTCACACGGCCATGTCCAGTTCCCTCTCTGCCAAAGCTGCACGGCCGTGTGACTCCACACGGCCAGAACCCTTCTGCTCTCTGGAAATGCTACACGGCCACAGCCTGCTTGGTCTCTGGAAGTCTCACACGGCAGTGTAGATCCACACGGCCTGTAAGGCTTCTGCTCTGGTTGTCTTCAAATCTTGACACGGCCATGTCATCTTCCTCTTCTGTTGGAGCCAAACGCCACCCGGCCCGCGCTCCACACCATTGCACGGCCGTGTGAGGTACACGGCCCGGTGCTTTCTCCCTTCGTTTCCTCCAATGCATGCCCAAAGATGTAGATTCTTCACCAAATCGACTCCTGTGTACAGAAAATGCACAAAAAGCAGATCTCCGAACCAAAAGAGTAAATATGCTAAAAGGAAAGCTGGAAGTATAAAAATGCATAGATCAAGCATGCTCAAAGTATGTAAATGTGCGTAAAAACATGCATAAAAGAGTATATAATCTACGCACATCAACAACCTTCTTTTAAACTTTGCTTGTTAAAAAAAATTGCAGTCTAAATTCATATGTTCTACAACACATTCATAAAACCCAGTGCACTTTCCTAACTCTATCAAAAAGTTTCATTAACAAGCTTGATCATGGAAACAAGTAAAGTATGGTTCAAGCATAAGAATCTTGTGCACAGTGTAAAAGTAACTCAACACCCTTCAAGTTTCAATCCATGTCCTAGTCAAGTCGTCATCAAATTTGAATTCCTAATGTTTCCAGTGAAAGACAAGTAACCAGTGATAGGCACTTACTCACCATTCACTTGGTTCATATTTCTCAACTAACCCAAGGTCTCAAAGGTGTGCTCAATCTCAAGAGAAGCTAAGCAGTCATTTCCCCAGTAACCTAACTCGGTCTCAAAGGGGTGACTTGCTAGATTCCACTCATGACAACTGTTTTTTATATCCCTTATTGTTCATTTTTTTTTTTTATAAGTGTTTGCATTGTGCAAAACTTATTCACAAATGTACTTTTAGCACACATGTTGGGATATTTTGATTTTTCCAAATGAGCTTTAATGATTTGAGCCTCATCCAGTAACCAAAATGAAAGTTGAGAAATCACCATGGAAACCAAGTACTAAGCAAACAAGATGAATCATGACTATTTCAATGACATCAACTATTCAAGCATCAAGCACATGTGTAGTGAAGATAAAATCCTTAAGGTTGAACCAAAACTAAAACTCATCACCATAAGATTCTTAGCTTATTAATGCTTCCCAAGATAAAAAAAGAACTACACAAAGTTTACTAGTAGCATCATGCGAACATCATGAATCAAGCCAATAATCGTGCTAACATTTCACTTGAATCCAAGAAAGCATATAAGTGAAGATTTGATGTTCTCAAAATTTTTTTTTTGCCATGATTATTTCAAAAACAAGCAAAATAAAGCAACAAGCAAAGAAAATAAGAACCAACATGAAAAACTAATCAAAAACTAAAAACTGAAAACCAAACTAAACAATACATGACACCCCCCCAGACTTAAACTTTTCATCGTCCCGATGAAATTAGTATGGTGGAGGAGGTGGAAGATCAGGAAAATCAGGGAAGGAAGATGCAAAATCCTTAACAAACCATTTAACTTCGTTTCTGAAAAAATTATGATATTCAAACAATTTATCAATATCATCCTGCACAAATCTCATACAACCTCTAAGATCTTCATGAAATTCCATTTTAGCCCTATAAGCATTCATCATTTTAGAAATCTTATCACACAATTCTCTTTCGCTCTTGAAACAATCTTGTAGCTTTTTAAATAGTTCCTCCTCCATAAGCTTCTTATCTTCAAGAAATTCATTAGTTGAATCTAAATCACTATGAATATTCTTTAAAGCAGAATTAAGTTCTTGAAACATAAAACTATGAATCTCTTGGTTACCCTTAGAAACATTTTTTGAGTAAAAGTTGACAAGGCTCTAGATTGTTGCCTAGCTAACTTTAAACACCAATTCTCTTTATTATGAATTGTAGTAAAATCATGATTGGGCAATTTTAAAGGGAAACCATTTTTAATGACTAAACTAAATCCATGCTCTTCATGCTTAATCATTTTCATTGCTAAACATGAATTGAAATCCAACGTACAAAAACTCTCCACCACCTCTAACTCACTCAAATCACATCCTAATACTAAGGCCAATTGAGTAAGTAATCCCCCCAAAATAATAGGTGTGGTAGAATTTGATTTCCCTAATTTTGCCAAATGTCTAAGAAAGAAATAACCAGAATTAATTGGAACATTTTCGACCATTGCCCACAAACAATACAAGTCTACAAGTCTTACCGATCCCTCTTTGTCTTCCCTTCCAAATATGGTGTTTTTCATGACCAAATAAGCATATTTAAAAATAGGATTGATAATTTGGCAAACTCTGGAATTATGAGGATCAAATAACGGTTGTTCAGAAATTTGTTGCCAGAAACGTGAATTCTCAAATTGGGGCAAAATCACACACACATCATTCTTTGGCAACTCATAACAAGTATTAAAATCTCCCAACGTCCATTCATAATTTTCATTAAACAACCGGAATTTACACTTCCCCCCTCCTTGAACATTATCAACTTCTATTGAGCTTAAAAATTCAAGAACAATTCTAGGATAAGTAGGATATCTCATGTTCACTAAACCACTCCATCCTATCCTTTCAAATAGCCAAACTAAATCATCCTTAAACCCCAAAGTTTCTAAAGTTTCAACATCAAGAAACCTAGTGCCTAAAAGAGGTCGTTTACATAAAGACGAATATCTAAACCGTTGCTCATCACTAGAGAAAACAATACCAAAGTCATTAGAAATACCTTTAAAGCAAACATTCCTCTCCTTTCTTGCAACCACCTTCTCCTTCCCTTTTCTTATGGCCGAAGTCTCCTCAATCACATTTTCCATGGAAGAAAATCTAATCTCCTAAAGAAGAATGAGAAGGAAAAATTGGAGGAAGTAATTCAATCCTTTAGAAATGGGGAGGTAGGGAAAAGGAGCAAGCGGCGGTACACGGCCGTGTGCCGTCCCCACCCCGTGCCCTAATTCCTTAAGAAGATGTGGATCAGGCCGTGTGATATCACACGGCCATGATCATTTCTCATCGAACGGTCGTGTCTGGGACACGACCCCCTTCCCTTTCTTCTCTGGATTCCAGACACGGGCCGTGTCTGAGACACAGCCTAAACATCTTCTTTCACGGGTTTCTTCGCACGGCCGTGTTGGGGACACGGCCTATTCATCTTTCTCCTCAGGATTCTTTACACTGCCGTGTTTGGGTGGCACTGCCCCAGCACTTCCCTTGAATGTCATGGCTTAACCTGAAAACAAAATCAAAAACAAGTAAAAACCAACAAAATGAATTTATACTAGCTAAAAGAATTCAATCTGGAGGGCGAGGTTCAGCAAAATACAACCTTTGTACCTCTTCTATTTTCGTGCCATGAATATATTTTTTCAGTCGTTGACCATTTACCTTAATTATCCCAAAATCTTTGTTCCAAATATCTACAGCTCCAAAAGGATAAACCTTCTTTACCTCATATGGACCCGTCCACCTTGACTTAAGCTTCCCAGGAAAAAGTTTTAATTTTGAATTGAACAACAAAACCAAATCTCCCACATTAAAGTCTTTACGAAGAATGTGTTGATCGTGCCATTTCTTTGTCCTTTCTTTGTAAGATTTAGCATGCTCATATGCATCCATCCTTAATTCATCAAGTTCGTTCAACTGAAGCTTCCTTTTCTCCCCTGCTTCTTTTAAATCCATATTCAAATTTGCAATTGCCCAATAAGCCTTATGTTCTAGTTCATCTGGAAGATGGCAAGGCTTACCATAAACTAATCGAAATGGGGTCATCCCTATAGGAGTTTTATAAGCAGTTCGATATGCCCATAAAGCATCATCTAGTTTCAACGCCCAATCCTTCCTTGAAGTAGATACAGTCTTTTCCAATATGGACTTAATTTCTCGGTTAGATATCTCAGCTTGCCCATTAGTCTGAGGATGATAAGGTGTTGCTACTTTATGCTTCACTCCATATCTTCTAAGTAAGTTTTCAAACGGTTTCTCTATAAAATGTGATCCTCCATCACTAATGACTGCCTTTGGCACCCCAAATCTTGGAAAGATAATACTCCTAAATAATTTGATAACTGTTCTCGCATCGCACGTAGGAGATGCCACAGCTTCTACCCATTTGGACACATAATCTACTGCCACAAGAATATACCTATTCCCATATGAAAGAGGGAAAGGTCCCATGAAATCAATTCCCCAAACATCAAATAACTCAACCTCAAGAATGTAATTTAACATCGTTTCATTTCTTCTAGTTATATTCCCGGTTCTCGACATTGGTCACAGGATTGAACAAACAACTTAGCATCCTTGAATAAGGTTGGCCAATAAAATCCTGCTTGAAGAATTTTCGTAATCGTTTTTGAACTACCCAGATGTCCTCCATAGGACGAAGAATGGCAAT
Source organism: Zingiber officinale (assembly GCF_018446385.1). Taxonomy (NCBI): domain Eukaryota; kingdom Viridiplantae; phylum Streptophyta; class Magnoliopsida; order Zingiberales; family Zingiberaceae; genus Zingiber; species Zingiber officinale. The sequence continues at coordinate 128,816,661 of NC_055987.1, forward strand.
GAAACAAAATATCTCTAACCTCTTCTTCAGGTATACATCTTCGATAAATCACATCATTGCATTTCTTGTACAGGAGAGGTTCATCCCAAACATAATTCTTAACTTCTGAAAAAAACTTTTTCCTTTGTTGATGAGAAAAAACCGGAGGTAACACTCCACTAGCAAGGAAATTCACAAAATCTGCATACCAAGGAGTTTTCACACTTGATAAGGCTAGTAAGTGTTCATCCGGGAATATGTCATTAATAGGCAAATCAACATCCACCTCATTTTCTGACTTTTGAGATATTCTAGACAAATGATCCGCTACTACATTTTCAGCTCCTTTCTTATCCCTAATCTCAAGGTTGAACTCTTGCAAAAGTAAAATCCACCTGATTAACCTAGGTTTAGCGTCCTTCTTTCCAAGTAGATACCGGATAGCTGCATGATCAGTATATACTATTACTCTTGATCCCACTAGATAAGATCTAAATTTATCAATAGCAAATACCACTGCCAATAACTCTTTTTCTGTAGTAGAATAGTTTACTTGGGCTGCATCAAGTGTTTTACTTGCATAATGGATCGCATGCAAAATCTTATTTCTTCGCTGTCCCAAAACTGCTCCTACAGCAAAATCACTAGCATCACACATTATTTCAAAAGGAAGATCCCAATCAGGTGCTTGAATGACTGGAGCTGTTGTAAGAGCACTCTTAATTTTATTGAAGGCTATACATTCGCTATCAAAACAAAATTCAACATCTTTAATCAACAGATTAGTTAATGGCTTGGAAATCTTTGAAAAATCCTTAATAAAGCGTCTATAGAAGCCAGCATGTCCTAAAAAACTCCTAACTCCTTTTATATTGATGGGTGGGAGTAATTTGTCTATTACTTCCACTTTTGCTGGATCTACCTCAATACCACGCTCTGAAATTTTATGCCCCAAAACTATCCCTTCCTTAACCATAAAATGACATTTTTCCCAGTTCAACACTAGGTTTGTATCTTCACACCTTTTTAGAACAATAGAAAGATTTGACAAACAAGAATCAAAGTCATTCCCATAAACTGAGAAGTCATCCATGAAAACCTCCATAATTTTCTCTATTAAATCTGAAAAAACTGCCATCATGCACCTCTGAAAAGTGGCTGGAGCATTACAAAGCCCAAATGGCATCCGACGATAGGTAAAGGTACCATAAGGACAAGTAAAAGTAGTCTTCTCCTGGTCTTGAGGATGAATCAGAATCTGAAAAAAACCAGAATATCCGTCCAAGTAACAAAAATAAGAATGTTTAGCCAATCTTTCAAGCATTTCATCAATAAATGGTAAAGGGAAATGATCCTTCCTTGTTTCTTTATTCAACTTCCGATAATCAATGCACATTCGCCACCCCGTCACTGTTCGTGTTGAAATTAGCTTATCTTCTTCATTCTTGATAACAGTCATTCCTCCTTTTTTTGGAACCACGTGGACTGGACTCACCCATGCACTATCCGAAATTGGGTAAATAATCCCCGCATCAAGTAGTTTAATCACTTCCTTCTTTACTACCTCTTTTAAATTTGGATTTAATCTCCTTTGATGCTCAATTGAGTTCTTGTACCCCTCTTCAAGTAAAATTCTATGCATACAGAGAGATGGACTAATCCCTTTTATATCATCTATTGTATATCCAATGGCATTTCTATGCAACCTTAACTCATCCAACAGTCTCTTTGTTTCAAACTCATTTAACTGAGCACTAATTATAACTGGATAAGTAGAATTCGGCCCAAGAAATTCATACTTAAGATTTGGGGGTAATGGTTTAAGTTCAAGTTGAAGTGGTACTATTTCTGGAAAAACTGGCTCTTGTTCTATCAACATAGTCTCCTCCTCAGCCAAGCTTTCTTCTAACAACTCTTCATTGTCTAAAGACAGATCTTCCTCCTTATGATCACCAAGACATACCCCCTTTTCTATTGAAAATGCTTTTTCACCAAATGCTTTTGACAATGATGCACAACACCAAGGAAATAATGTTTGGAAATCACTTTGATTCAAGATAAGCCCTTTTTCAACATCATCCTTTCCTCTAATGATATCCATTGTCAAGAATGAACTATCTTGCTCTGCCCAATCATTGGAATTTTGCGTGATTCTGCCAACTATCTCAAAAGTTTCTTCTAGACTTTTTTTCAAAAATGATCCTCCAGATGCTAAATCCAGTTGATTCTTATTTGAGAAAGAAAGCCCAACATAGAACAAATGCATAATTAACCATTTCTCAATTCCATGATGTGGACATAACTGCAGAAGAGAAGAATATCTTTCCCAGGCTTGGTACAATTTTTCTCCATCCAATTGCTTAAAATTTAAAATTTGACTTCTCAAATAAGTAGTTTTCCTTGGAGGGAAATATTGGTCAAGGAATTTTTGCTCTAACTCATCCCATGTTCTGATACTTTGAGACTTTAGAGAATTGTACCATCTTTTTGCAGCACCCTTCAGACTAAAAGGAAAAGCAAGCAGCTGAATAATATCAGATGAAACTTCTTCATATTTCAAAGTACAACAATATCTATAAAACTCCATCAAATGGGAATAAGGATTTTCAATCTCTAATCCTCCAAACTGAGTTTTCTGAACCATGGAAACAAAAGATGGTTTGAGTATAAAATTTCTTGCTTGTATGTTAGGGTAAACAATTGCTCCCATTTGTTTTGCAGACTTCGGAGCTCTATAATCTCCTAGTGACTTGCACACCATGTTTAGATATTCTTGTTCTTCGATTTGCCTTTGCAGAATTCTTCTTTTATGGAAAGTTCTATCAATCTCAGGGTCAAAAGGAAAGAATTCCCCTGCAAAGTTAGATCTTCGCATACACAAGAACAAGATAGCAGATAGCAATTCAACACAAAAAGAAAATTAGAAGAATAAAAAATGCAGAATTGAATTTGTACAAAAAGAATTAACAAGAAGTGAAAGTTACACAAGAAACTAAAAAAAAAACAGAAATCTAATGATTAGTTACAACTATGCAATATGAAAGGAAAACAAATGTTATGTTTAGTCTAACTCAATTGATAATTCCTAATGTTATAGCGCAATCCCCGGCAACGACGCCAAAAACTTGTTACTCTCCGCAAGTGTACGGAAATGTCGCAAGTAATATAAAAGATTATCGTATCCACAGGGACTGGAATAAGCACTAGAAATGTCTCAATGCGAATTAGCTAAACAACTATCCAATCGTTTCAAAAGCAAAGTAAAGGTAAACAAATCTAATATTAAAGATCAACAAACAAGAGTTTAGAGTTTTGGGTTATGATAAAGGAAGATTCTAGGAGTTTCGGTTTCTTTGTAAGATTTCTTGAATGTAAATGGTTCAACAATTCTTATCCCTCAATTGCCAAACATGTAGAAAGTTGCCGGTTCCCTCTTGCAATAGACAACCGGCTAAGGACTGAGAAATGTATCTAAATAGGATTAATTAGACATGAACCTATGTTGTCCTTACACAGAAGTGCACCTATTACTATGCCTTCCTCGGATATCAACGTAGAAGCCCACGACTCATTAATCTATCAAGATACAAGAAGCTAATCATAAAATCCATCCTACTCTCTTGAATATCCCTATTTCCTCTTCAAGATTATCTCTCAAACGTCCTTACACGGGCTTGCACCTGTCACGTGGATCCCTCGGATGATCGAGTGAGAGTTTATCTTTACAAAGTCCATAAGAAATCCAAACAATCAATCAAGAATGAGAATTAATCACAAATCACCATCAATCATTCAAGATCTAATTGATACAAGCAAGATAATGTCATTGAAACAAGAAAATGACAAATCCATAAGAGATTACATCAATCCATCATACAAATACTCCCTTAATCCTAGAATACAAGATCTACTCTATGAATCGAGGAAGAAAATCCGAAGAAATAGAGATTACAAGCTTTCCTTGAATCCCCAATCCAAGAAAACAAGAAGAGGGGGAAAGAGAAAACTTATCTACGAAGAAGCCTCGTCTTCGGATCCAATCCTCGCTCCGGAGTCGAAATCGTCGAGATCTCCCCTTGAATCGCCCAGAAATCCTCCCAAGATTGGGAGGATACCACCAAATCTTGCTTTCTCCCAAAGGGAGAGATCCTTTCAATTCATGAAGAAGGGTTTAAATAGAGGAGGGAATCGGCGCCACACGGCCCGTGACACGGCAGTGAGATTCACACGGCCATGTCCATTCCCTCTCCTGCTGCAGCCACATGGTGTGACTCCCCGAACCCTTCTGCTCTCTGGAAATGCTACATGGCCGTGTGGTGCACACGGCCACACCGCTTGGTCTCTGGAAGTCTCACACGGTCGTATGTCAGGCTTCTGCTCTGGTTGGCTTTAAATCTTGACACTGCGAGGTTCACACGACCATGTCATCTTCCTCTTCTGCTGGTGCCAAACTCCACACGGCCCGAGCTCCATAGCAGTGCAGGGCCGTGCCCGGTGCTTTCTCCCTTCGTTTCCTCCAATGCATGCCCAAAGATGTAGATTCTTCACCAAATCGACTCCTGTGTACAGAAAATGCACAAAAAGCAGATCTCCGAACCAAAAGAGTAAATATGTTAAAAGGAAAGCTGGAAGTATAAAAATGCATAGATCAAGCATGCTCAAAGTATGTAAATGTGCGTAAAAACATGCATAAAAGAGTATATAATCTACGCACATCAACCTGCAACCTGTAACTTAAAGATCTCACAGCAGATAATTCGATCAGGTGAATAAGAAGTGAATCAGCAAAATCAGAGAAGCAGCAGACACAAACGACATGTTGTGGATCGGTCAGCAGACTGATCCGTAGATCTCTAGACCGATCAGGATTTCTCCTGATCGGTCTGGAAGGAGTCTGATCGGTCTGTGGACCGATCAGACTATGGGTGGATCGGTGCACAAACCGATCCCCCCTTCGATTCTGAGCTCCGTTAATTGTTGCTGATCGGTCAGTAGACCGATCAGATAGCCCATAGAAGCTTCTGTGTGGTAACTGATCGGTCCACAGACCGATCAGATAACCCACAGAAACTCTCTGTGTGGTTTCTGATCGGTCCATAGACTGATCAGAGACTTCAAGTATCACTGGATCAGTCTGTCGACCGATCTAGTCACACAGAGTATCACTGGATCGGTCTGTTGACCGATCCAAAGTCCCTGAGTTAGTTTTAGAGCTTCCCAACCCTAAACTCTAACGTCTTCTTGGTCCAGAGAACGAGCTACCGAGCCCTCTCTGACCTAGTCCGGAGAACGAGCTGCCGAGCCCTCTCCGACTTCGTCCGGTCCAGAGAACGAGCTACCGAGCCGTCTCTGACCTAGTCCGGAGAACGAGCTGCCGAGCCCTCTCCGACTTCGTTCGGTCCAGAGAACGAGCTACCGAGCCCTCTCTGACCTAGTCCGGAGAACGAGCTGCCGAGCCCTCTCCGACTTCGCGTGCCAAGTATCCGTACTTGGACTTTTCCTCTTCTCATGATCAACCTTGATCAATAATCAGTCTGAGTTTAATTAATATCTGATACAAACTTAAATCAGTGTCAACATCAAAACAATAGCCAGGTCAGACTTTATCAACAATCTCCCCCTTTTTGTTGTTTGACAACACGATTTAAGTTTAGATCAGAAATGTTCATATTTCCATATTTCCCTAATTTTAGGGGAATCAAGATCCTCCCCCTAAGACAAATATAACACCATGTAAGGATAGGGGAATCAAGGTCCTCCCCCTAAAGCCAAACTTTCATTTATCTCTAAACTTAGTTATTCTCTCCCCCTTTGTCAAACACCGAAAAGGTGCGAATTAGGTAATAAAACTTTAAAAGACTCCCCCTTAACTCATACTTTCTTTTTCTTAATTCACCTAGAACACCCTCTAAGTGTATTATAAGACAGTGATAAATGAATAAGAGACATACAAGACAAGGCATATGAGTAGCATATTAAAAACCAATAAGGAGCGAAACATAAAGAAAGAAAATAAACAGCAAACATAGATGAAATGAACAAGCATCCAGGTCAGACATAAAATATCCAACAAGCAACATCCAAAAACATAGACAGTCAAAATAACATCATAGAACAATGTATATCACTCAGCCTCCTCATCATGAGGAGCATCAGCATCATCAACGGGAGGAATGGGTCCCTGAGGTGGCACGCCGCTGCTCGAGGATGGATAGCCCGGGAAATCCTGCGGAGGTGGGTATCTGGCCATCAAATCCATAATCACCTGATGTGTCGCCAGCTGCTGACTGCGTAAATCATCGTAGCGCTGGTCAATCCGGACGCGCAGCCCGTGAAGCTCAGCAACCAGCAGCTCATCGTGTCGATCAAAGCGACTCTCCAGCTCGGCGATCTGCCAGCGCAGATCAGGATTGGCCTCTCCATCGTCAGCAGCAGGAGGAGCAGCAACGGGAGCAACCTGTCGTGGAGGTCCCCGTGGTAACTCACCTAGTGCTCTCCCATCCTTCCACCGGACATCCCCATTTTGTCCTATGATTCCAGACTTGGAAAATGCCCGCTTCCCAAGTCTGCAATCCTGTCTGACCATCTTGATTATTCTCCCCTTAGAGACATCAATCTGAAGGGTCTCAAGCCAATCTGTAATTATATGCCCATAAGGCATATAAATAGTGTATCCGCTCGGCTCACTATAGGAGATGATCGAAGAGTAGATGCTAGAGACGACGTCAAAGTTGAGACGCCGACGCAATCCATAAAGCATCAGGCAATGATATGGACGGATCTCAGACAATGGTTTAGATGTGATAGGCAGAAGACAGTTTGTGACAATTTTAAAAAGAATGTAGTCTTGAGGAGATAATCTCAAGGCTGCAAAAGTAGGAAAGTCAACATCTAGCTCATCAAGGCCACCCGGTCTAGGTTGTCTGAAGAAATACTCATAGACTGAGTCAGGTGTGACATCAAAAGGTGAGGGTAGAGGGTCTGGTAGATCAGGAAATATCGAAAAGACATTATCGGAACACCTCCGACAATCGTGATACTCAAAGAAGGATGAGAAACTGAAATCAATAGTCCGCTTAGCAACTCTTGTTTTATAACCTACATCATTAGCAGTCTGATGAAGGTTGTTGTAAAACTCAGAGACCAAGTCATAGTTGATATCCCGTTCTAAGTAGACAAGTGAGTCAAGTTTGTAGTAGGAAATGGTTTCAGACACAGTTGGACAAAATTCGTCCATGAATTTACGATCTACAGACCTACACGGGAGTAATTTGAAGGTTCTTTGTCTAAAGGCTTCCTCAAAATTGTGGTTCGGGAACCTCCCGGAAATAGATGGTTGAGGGCGGGAAGGGGCCTTTGACTTCGACTTCTCAGGTGACTTAGAGGTCCCCTCACCCACTGGTTTCTTTCTAAGAGTTAACAATGGGATACAATGGGAAGTAAATGAGCACCAGAGCCGCCAGAAACAAAAACCACAGACATGTGAGAAATGAAATCGAAATGCCAAAGTTCTAGAGAAATAGGGAGTTACCTTGGTGCCATTGAACTTTTGGCTAGAGCTTCGGAGGGCTAGAACTTCGGCTAGGGTTCCGGCGTGCAAAGAGAGGAGAAGTGGTGAGGTGTAGAGAAGAGTCGGCTAGGGTTTCGCGTGAAGAGAAAAAGAAAGGATCGGGAAGTTTTAAGGGTTACAGATGGGTGTACAGTGAAGAAATGATCGGACGGTTGTCCGATCAGGAGGTATCAGGAGCCTCCTAATCGGTCCCTGGACCGATCCAGGAACATCTTGATCGGTCCACAGACCGATCAGGAGACGATCAGTACTCACTGATCGGTCCCTGGACCGATCAGGGAACTTCCTGATCGGCCTGTAGACCGATCAGAAAATGATCAGTGGCAATTGTGTTCCGGATTGATCTGATCGGTCTCCGGACCGATCAGGGAACTCTCTGATCGGTCTACAGACCGATCAGAAAGTGATCAGTAGGTGCCAGGCTGACCTGATCGGTCCGTAGACCGATCAGTGTCTGTCTCTCCAGTAATTTCAGTAACTGAAATTCATAGAGAACTTCGATAGTTCGTGGAAGTTTCTCTAGGAAAACTTCCAAGTTCAGAACCTAGAACCTGGAGGATCTACAAACATAACGATTACCTAAAAATTATGGTCTGAACTTGTTTATAGCCCTAAAGTTGCAGACATTTAGAAAACAAACAACTTAAGGCTGAAAACTGAAATTTTTGACCTTTGTTATGTACAGTTTCAAATTTGTCAAAATATATTCAAATTGCTATTATTACTTCAATAGCTTGTCTTATTTTTCATTCAAAATCATGAACAATATCGAACAGCCATATCAAACAACACATTAACCAAAGTTAGATAAAATCTAGGCAAAGGCCCAACCAAGTTTCCTTGGTTGGAATATATGAGTAAGATCTAGGAACCAAATACACATGAATTATGTAATGGTCTTCCCCATACTCAATTTATGTCTCGTCAACCTAATTATTCAAGGGATGCATGATACATTTTGAATAATTCGGTTGATCCTAGCATCTCACCCCATTTCTAACAAACAAAAATCATTTGTTAAACCTTATAGTTTGTGTGAGATGTTCCCAAGTTGCCCAAATTAATTTTCCTATTTCTCTTGTTGTTTTAATTGTCCTTATTGATCATGATGAAGTCCTAATGGCCTATTGAGCCAAACACATTCCCAATTCTCTCCTCAAATGACTAAATTCATTTTCCGGAAGAGGTTTGGTGAAAATATCGGCTAGGTTTGACTTTGACTCAACATAGGTGAGTGCAATGTCTCCCCTAGCTACGTGATCTCTAATGAAGTGGTGACGCACTTCAATATGTTTGGTCCTTGAATGATGGACTGGGTTTTTTGTTAGGTTTATTGTGCTGATGTTGTCACACAACACTTGCACTGCCTTATACGAAAGTCCATAATCTTCTAGAGTGTGGATCATCCACAATAATTGTGATACACTCTCTCCCATGACAATGTATTCAGCCTCGGTCGTGGAGAGAGCAACACAATATTGCTTCCGACTTGACCAACTAACCAATGATGAACCTAAAAATTGGCAACCCCCACTAGTGCTTTTCCGATCCAATTTGCACCCAGCATAATCGGAATCGGTATAGCCTATTAAGTCAAAAGACTCCGTACGAGGGTACCATAGACCTACTCTAATTGTGCCCTTAAGATATCTCAATATTCTCTTAACTGCAATTAAATGAGATTCCTTGGCACAGACTTGATATCTAGCGCACATGCCCACAGCAAAAAGTATGTCCGACCTACTAGCTGTGAGATATAGAAGACTACCAATCATGCTTCTATATTGCGTTAGATCAACTGGTTTTCCACTCTCATCATTGTCAAGGCGAGTGTTTGTCGCCATTGGAGTGGATACTTCCTTAGAGTCACTCATTTTGAATTTCTTGAGCATCTCTTGAGTATATTTTGTTTGATGGACATAAATGCCATCTCGAGTTTGTTTGATTTCAAGTCCAAGGAAGAATGCCAATTCTCCCACCAGACTCATTTCAAATTCACTTTCCATGTGAGTGATAAATTCATTCAAATAACCCTTGTTATTTGAGCCACAAATTATGTCATCGACATACACCTAGGCTACAAATATGTTTTCACCATCTCTACGCAGAAATAGTGTTGGGTCTATTTGACCTCTCACAAAACCCTTTTCTAATAGGTAAGTTGACAACCTTTCGTACCAAGCTCGAGGTGCTTATTTAAGCCCATAAAGAGCTTTCTTGAGCTTGTACACGTGGTTTGGAACTTCGGTATTCACAAACCCCGGTGGTTGTTCAACATAGACATCTTCTTTAATGAAACCATTTAAGAAGGCTGATTTGATGTCCATTTGATAGAGCTTGAAGCCTCTATGTGCAGCAAAAGCTAGCATTAGACGAATGGACTCTAATCGGGCCACGGGAGCATAAGTCTCATCATAATCGAGGCTTCGACTTGACTATAGCCCTTGGCTACAAGTCTTGCCTTGTTTCTAACTACTTCTCCCTTTTGGTTTAACTTATTTTTGAAGACCCATTTGGTTCCAATAATGGTGGTCTTCTTAGGTCTAGGAACTAAGTCCCACACTTGGCTCCTTTCAAATTGACCTAACTCATCTTGCATAGCTATGATCCAATCAGGATCATGCAATGCCTCATCAACTAATTTTGGTTCGATTTATGAGATCAAGGCGACCTCATTAGACTCATTTCTGAAGAATGACCTAGTCCTAACCCCTTGTTGAATGTCTCCCACAATCTGGTCTTGGGGATGACTAGAGGCTATCCTAGATTGCCTTGGTGTTGGCGGTGCCTCATGAATGGTCTCACTAGACACAGGCAAGGACTCAGTATCAGGTAAAGGATCAGACTGAGTCCTCTCTTGCCTTTGCTCATAGTCATCGGAGTTAACTTCGACTCTTTCTATGTTTTGATCATTTAAACTTAGATTTCTAAGTTCAATTTGAATTTCTCCTACATCCCTTGATTGATCATTTGACTTAGGGATTTCTTCAAATGCTACATCAGAGGACTCTTCAATCAATTTAGTCCTATTGTTGTAGACTCGATAGGCTTTGCTGGTTAGACAGTACCCGACTAGTATCCCTTCGTCAGCCTTAGCCGTGAACTTTCCAAGATGATCCTTGGTGTTCAAGATAAACACCTTACAACCAAACACCCTAAGATGTTTAATTGTAGGGGGTTTCCCAAACCAAAGTTCATGGGGAGTCTTTCCTAAAACCTATGTATCAAGACTCGGTTCTGCACATAGCAAGCTGTATTTACAGCTTCAGCCCATAGGTAGCTCGATAGAGAGTACTCATTGAGCATGCCTCGTGCAACCTCTTGTAAGACTCGATTCTTTCTCTCCACAACCCCATTTTGTTGTGGGGTCCTTGGAGTAGAGAACTCATGCCTATATCCTTTTTCTTGATAAAATTTCAAAAATCTATGGTTTTGAAATTCTCCACCATGATCACTCCTAATTATTTTAATTGTTGTTGATTTTTCATTTTCAGTTCTTCTACAAAAGGAAATAAAAATATCTATGGTTTGGTCCTTATTTTTCAAAAAGAAAGTCCATGTAAATCTAGTAAAATCATCAATGATTACTAAGCAATATCTACTTCCATTCAATGAAATAACATTACTGCAATCAAACAAGTCCATGTGCAATAAATCTAAAGCAGTAGATGTACTTACAATGCTCTTACCTTTATGAGGCGCTTTTGTTTGCTTACCCTTTTGACATGCATCACATAGTTTTGACTTTTGGTACTTGATGCTTGGTAGGCCTCGCACTAATCCTTTGTTGACCAGCTTTTGAATGTTCTTCATGTTTACGTGGGCCAACCTCCTATGCCAAAGCCACGATTCTTCTTCTTTTGACATGAAACACTTAGCAGAAGCATTAGTAGCACTTTTAAATGATACTTGGTAAATGTTATCTACCCTTGTGCCTACTAGTACCGTGTCAAGTGTGTCAATGTGTTTGACCAGGCATTGACTTGAATGAAACTCAATTGTGTAACCCGTATCACACAATTGGCTGACACTTAGGAGATTAAAAGTCATCCCCTCGACTAGGACATTTTTGATTTGAAGACATTCGGATATTTGAATATCTCCAACTCCTATAACCTTAAGGCTACCATTATTACCAAAGGACACATTACCTCTATTTTTGTTTTGGAGGGTGGTAAAGAGTGACTTGTCCCCGGTCATGTGCTTGGAGCATCCACTATCAACAAACCAAGTTGATAGATGCTCCCCCTCGACAAATGCCTACAAGACACGAAAGATAGATGTTTTAGGTACCCAAATCTTGGGACCTAATGCATCTACAATGAAAGATCTAGGAACCCATGCCTTGGTCACACCCTTCCTAGTCTCATGAACCCTAGAAGCATGTGATCTATGAAATTGGGTTCTAGACACTAAGGAAATGAAACTAGACTCCTTAGGTTGGTATCCTAATCCAGCCTTGTTGTAGACCGCCCTTTGGGCATTTAGAATCATATCTAAGGTCTTAGAGCTAGTTGAGAATTTCTCAAGCATTTTCTTGAGTTTCTCAACTTCACTCTTTAGGGCATTATTTTCATCCTCAAGAAGCTCTTGATGAAGGTCATCAACCTCATCTTCCCTAAGAGTCTTCAAGTGTTCTACTTCTTCTTTTAAAGATTTAATTTCTGTTTTTGATTTCTTAAGCATGGTAGACAAATGAGCAATAGTCCTATAGCATTTTTCTAAATGTGGGGAAGTTACCTCTTCATCATCCGAAGATGATGAAGCCGCGGCTGATGTATCACTTCCGGAGTCTGATTCCTCCCTTGCCATGAGTGCTAATTGACGAGTGCTTTTCTCCTTCTCTTCCTCCGATGAGCTTGAGGAGGATTCATCCCAAGAAGCTTTGAGAGCTTTCTTCTTCTTGGCCCTTTCTTCCTTCTTCTTGAGTTTCGGACACTCGCTCCGATAGTGTCCTTTCTTGCTACACTCATAACAAGTAACGTTAGTCTTATCAATATTTTGATCAATAGGCTTACCTTTCCCTTTGTATCTTCGGCTCCTTCTCATGATTCTTCTCACGAAGTTGGCCATCTCGCTTGATGATGATTCACCTTCATCATCGGACTCGGAGGAGGATGAGGATGTAGGGATCTCTTTCTCCTTCTTCTTTTCTTTCTTTCTTCTTCCATCCTTGCTCTTTTCTCCTGCAACTAAGGCAATACCTTTCTCTTTTTGACCTTTATTAGCAAGTTCATGAAGTTCCATTTCACAGAAAAATTCATCTAACTTAACAATTGAAAGGTCCTTGGAAACCTTGTAGGCATCTACCATAGATGACCACAAGGCATTCCTTGGAAAAGCTTTGAGAGCGTACCTTACGAGATCGCGATTCTCTACGCGTTCATCCACGGAATGAAGACCATTGATGATCTCTTTGAACCTTCCGTGTAGTTCACTTACCGTTTCACTCTCCTTCATGGAAAGATTTTGTAGTTGGTTGAGGAACAAGTCTCTCTTGGCGATCCGAGAGTCTCGAGTTCCTTCTTGGAGCTCGATGAGCTTGTTCCACAAGTCCTTTGCACTCACAAATGAGCCTACCTTGACAAGTTGATCTTTGTCTATTCCACATTGTAGGGTTACCACCGCCTTGGCATCGGCTTGTCCTTTGCGGGTTTGCTCGGCCGACCACCTTGACGAGTCTAGTTCCTTACCTTCTTCGTCCTTTGGAGGTGTGAACCCTCCCTTGACCAAGAACCACATGGAGATGTCGGTCTTGAGGTAATACTCCATGCGGCTCTTCCAATATTGGAAATCCGCTCCGTCGAAGTAGGGTGGACGATTGGTGCTAAAGCCTTCCTTCATAGCCATCTTCTTGCTCTTTAGGGTGTTAGTCAGGATGAAGAGCGCCAAGCTCTGATACCACTTGTTAGGACCTTCGGATGGCTAGAGAGGGGGGTGTGAATAGCCTCTTCGCAAACTTACACAAATTTTCTTCCAGAACTTTGTTAGCACAGCGGAAATAAGCAAAAACAAACTAATACAAGGAAGAAAACAAAACACCACTAACACAATGATGTACGAGGTTCGGGGATAACTTGCCCCTACTCCTCAGCGTGTCCGTAAGGTGGACGATCCCTTGATCTTTCGGTAGATCACACCCCGAACAAATTCCGGCTAAGAATCTCTCCTTCTCGGTGGAGTAACCTCTCCACAAAGATCACAAAAGTAGATTTGAAAGTGAAGCACAATTACTTACAGAGTGTGGCTAAAAGATTGAACAGTTTAACTTACAGCCACGAAGCAGAAAAACAAAGACCGAAGGAATCAGCCAAGAGCTCAACAACACACACAGCCTCTTGCTTGATCGACAGAGAGAGTTTTTCCAGAACCTTTTTCAAACCTCTCTTCTTCCTTCTTCTTATTCTGCTTGCTTACCGTAGAGAATCGCTGTCACCTGTATCGGATCACTGCAACCAAACCAGGCGTTGCCAATCACTCTTGCTCCTCACCTGGTTCTCTGAACTCACACCAATACCATCCATGGTCTTCTCTGGTGTCTCTGAGCTCGAACCAATGAGCAAGAGTCCAACTGATCGCGGTCAGTGAACGTTGAAGCTCGAATTGCATCACTTGCAGCGAAATACAGCATAAAGGTCACTTGTTCTTATTCTTCTGATGGGGCTTCATTTGAAATTAACCAATGGCATGATACCTGCAACCTGTAACTTAAAGATCTCACAGCAGATAATTCGATCAGGTGAATAAGAAGTGAATCAGAAGTGAATCAGCAAAATCAGAGAAGCAGCAGACACAAACGACATGTTGCGGATCGGTCAGCAGACCGATCCATAGATCTCTGAACCGATCAGGATTTCTCCTGATCGGTCTGGAAGGAGTCTGATCGGTCTGTGGACCGATCAGACTATGGGTGGATCGGTGCACAGACCGATCGCCCCTTCGATTCTGAGCTCCGTTAATTGTTGCTGATCGGTCAGTAGACCGATCAGATAGCCCACAGAAGCTTCTGTGTGGTAACTGATCGGTCCACAGACCGATCAGATAACCCACAGAAACTCTCTGTGTGGTTTCTGATCGGTCCATAGACTGATCAGAGACTTCAAGTATCACTGGATCGGTCTGTCGACCGATCCAGTCACACAGAGTATCACTGGATCGATCTGTTGACCGATCCAAAGTCCCTGAGTTAGTTTTAGAGCTTCCCAGCCCTAAACTCTAACGTCTTCTTGGTCCAGAGAACGAGCTACCGAGCCCTCTCTGACCTAGTCCGGAGAACGAGCTGCCGATCCCTCTCCGACTTTGTCCGGTCCAGAGAACGAGCTACCGAGCCGTCTCTGATCTAGTCCAGAGAACGAGCTGCCGAGCCCTCTCCGACTTCGTCCGGTCCAGAGAACGAGCTACCGAGCCCTCTCTGACCTAGTTCGGAGAACGAGCTGCCGAGCCCTTTCCGACTTCACGTGCCAAGTATCCGTACTTGGACTTTTCCTCTTCTCATGATCAACCTTGATCAATAATCAGTCTGAGTTTAATTAATATCTGATACAAACTTAAATCAGTGTCAACATCAAAACAATAGCCAGGTCAGACTGTATCAACATCAGCATCCTCTCTGATCGGTCCACAAATCTCTGATAGGGATTTCTGAGTTTTCTCCCGAAATTCAGAAACCCCTAAAAGATCACAGAAAATTCCAAAATTTGTAAAATTTTGAGGATACATTCCTCATAACATATATTATCATGGAAAAATAGTTTTCTATGAAAATAGCTTCCATTTTTAAATCTTGATACAAAGTTCGAAAAACTTTGAAATAGCTCAAGGTTAATCCATCTTTGTATCAACTTGCTCAATGATGAATGCTATCACTAGAAAAGCTTCATCAAGGTTTTTCAAATCAATTTTGAAATGATTTTAAACCATTTAATTTAGGACCACAATCTTAGGGCTAAGTGTACATGACTTGTACGCAAGCTTTCCCTATGATCCTCAATTTCGAATTAGGCTCATCTAGGTACAAGAACTATGCACCTTGATCCTAACTCGTAATCCTAATATCTCACACACATCTAAGGTGTATCAAACACATCCAAGTCAATTTTGATGTGAGATATGGGTTTAGGTCATCTTAAGCTAACTTCTCATGCATTTTCTAAACAACAATTTGATCTCCATATCAAATTGTGTGTTTATCCTTAAATCAATTTAATTGATCATACATGCAAGAGATGATGACATGGCATAAAATAATATCATAAGTGGAAACATGTGCCAATGTCATGATGTCATGGCATAAAGTATGAAACTTAAATAAGGCATGACATATAACTAACCTAAGCATTATCATGACATTTCAAATGATAGTAAATTAGATATGATGTCATGACATGGCATATGACAAACAATATATGACAAATAACATATAAAGGTATAGAAAATACCTAATTCTAGCTTTAGTTGTCATTTTTGATAATTTTGATCATTTTGCCATAAATTCTATATTCCTAAGTGTAATAGATCTAAAATCATATACTAAAGATTTTTAGATCACTATGTGCCAATTAGATTGACCCTAGAAAATTCCTCAAGTGTGGTTGGCACATCCTAATCACCTTAGGAATAATTTTTTTTTTTAAAATTTCATTTTCAAGGCTTGGTTATACCTTGAAACTTCCTAAAATGCCACCTTTTGCCATGATTAGGTTAACTACCTATCCAAATAAGGTGGGCACACCCTAAACCATCTAGCGTGATGAAATCACGCTCCTAGGAACCCAAAACCTATTTGAGCTCATTGGGTTCACTAAATATTCACTAGGGATGACTTCCCTAGCAACCCTCCTAATGACCCTCCTAGGCTTTAAAGCCTTGGTCATTTGGGACTCATCAAGATCAACTCTAGGGGTGACTCCCCTTGTGACCTTGGTGATGGTCTTCCTAGCCCTAGGTCTTGTTCCATAATCGAATGGAACATTATGGTAAGTGAGCTTGACCATTTGAGACTTAGGTTTGTGACTCAAACCTCTCATGTCCTTGGGCTTTTGCTTTTGACCCTTAGACCCTAGAATTGACTTCTCCAAATTCTTAAGAGTCTTTTCTAAGGTGTCAAGTCTTGACCTCAAGACTTGATTTTCCTTCTCTAATACCTCAAGTGTTAATTTGTCATTTTTCTTTGAAGTATTCCTAGGCATATGTCTAGTTGTTTTGGGATTCCTATCTAGGTTTTCCTTAACCTTAGATGAATTAATTCTAGGGTTGGCATTTCTAGTATTATCCTTACCTAGACTAACATGTTTGGCACCTAAGCACATGTATCGGTTTCTATGGTTATCATGCTTATCATCATTGGCAATTGCAATAAAGCTACTAGCATGTTTCTTATTAGAATTGCAATAATGTGCCTTAAAGGGTACCTTAGGGTTTACCTTAGCTCCCCCTATAGATGTGCTTGGTCTCTTGTCCTTGTGAGGTTGCCTCCCCCTCGGACATTGGCTCCTATAATGTCCCCTTTGCTTGCATTGGAAGCACACCACGTGCTCCTTGCCCTTGCGTATCGGGACTCCGGCTTCCTTGACCTTTGGCGCCGGTGGAGTCTTCCTAATCCTCTTTGGACATTTACTCTTGTAATGCCCATATTCCCTACACTCAAAGCACATTATATGTAATTTATTTGAAATTAAGTTGCTTGAGTTACCTAGGGTTGAGGATGGATATACGCTCTCTTCTTCATCCCTTCCGGAGGTAGAGGCTTCTTCTTGCACCAATCTTGATGAAGAACTCTCCTCCTCTTCTTCCTTAGATGTTGAGTAGCCATCAACTTCTAATTCCATACCTCCATGATGTGAGCTACTTGGCTCACCTGACTCCTCTTCATGACTTGAATTGGAGCTCTCCTCATGGAACTTAGCCAAGTTGTTCCACAACTCCTTGGCATCATTGTATCCACCTATCTTACACAAGATATCATTAGGTAATGAAAATTCAAAGATTTTTGTTACCTCGTCGTTGATTGTGGATTAGTGGATTTGTTCCTTCGTCCACTTCTTCTTCTCAAGAGGTTCTCCTTCTTTATCCACCGGAGGAATAAAACCTACTTGTACACAATTCCAATTTACTAGGTTAGTCATAAGAAAATACTTCATTCTTACCTTCCAATACGCGAAGTCGTCGCGATCGTAGAAGAGTGGAATCGTGATGTCTTCTCCAAGTCGATCCATTCTCTAGCTTGTGCTCCCCCGGGTGTTAATCTGTCGAAGAGCAACCTCGCTCTGATACCACTTGTTAGGACCTTCGGATGCGGCTAGAGAGGGGGGGGGGTGTGAATAACCGACCCCAAATTTTCGTTTCTTCCTACAATTTAGGTTAGCGCAGCGGAAATATAATGTAGAAACGAAAGTGGAGAAGATCAAACCTCAAACACGATGATGTAACGAGGTTCGGAGATGATACTCCTACTCCTCGGCGTGTCCGTAAGGTGGACGAAGCCTATCAATCTGTCGGTGGATGAGACCTCGGAAAATCGGCTAATAGAAACTCCTTCTGGGTGGAGAAACCTCGCCACAAACTTCTTGCAACAGCAAGATAGGAGTACAAAGATACAACACAATACAAAGGCAGTAAGAATGTAAAAACACAGCTTGCCTTCTCGTCGACTGGATGAAGCAGCAACTTCACGAAACATCTACAATAGCAGGAACCAGCCGAAGGAAGCTTCCACGAAGCTTCAGGAAAATGAGAGCTCAGCAAAGCTCTGATTGTAGTAAGATCAGAAAGAAAAGAGAGGCTCCTACTACTGTAGAGGCACTCGACCCATTTATATCCCTGAACCTGCGAACCTGCAAAGAGGGCAGAGGATACAGCAGAAAGCTAGCCGTTGTGACTCAACGGCTAGAGCTGGACCGATCAGGCTCCACCCTGATCGGTCCAGACCTTCTCTGATCGGTCTTGGGGACCGATCAGGACCTATGCTGATCGGTCCCCAGACCGATCAGCACGCTTCACAGAGAGTTGTCGAACTCTCTGATCGGTCTGTGGACCGATCAGGACTCAGGTGGACCGATCCCCCTCTTTCTTCTCCCGATCTTCTTCGCTTCTGTACTGATCGGTCACCGGACCGATCGGGACCCCTCTGGATCGGTCCGGTGCGACCGATCAGTCGACAGCCAACGTATCACTAGATCGGTCACCGGCCGATCCGGTTTAGAGCTCGGCCCTAAACCCTACGGTCTGAGCGAGCTCAGAGCCCTCTCGGACCTAGTGCGGAGAACGAGCTACGAGCCCTCTCCGACTTCCATGTCCGGTCGAGAGAATGAGCTACAGGCCCTCTCGGCCTAGTGCGGAGAACGAGCTCCGAGCCTCTCCGACTTCATCGGTCCGAGCGAGCTGGGCCCTCTCGCCTAGTCAGGAGAACAAGCTACGAGCCCTCTCAGACTTCATTTGGTCGAGCGAGCTACGGCCCTCTCGACCTAGTCCGAGCGAGCTACGAGGCCCTCTCGACCGTCGGTCGGAGAACGAGCTACAGAGCCCTCTCCGACTCCATCCGGTCCGGAGAGCGAGCTACTGAGCCCTCTCGACCACAGTTCGGAGAACAGGCTCCCAAGCCCTCTCCGACTTCCCATGCCAAGTTTCCATACTTGGACTTTTCGTGCCAAGTCTCCATACTTGGACTTTTCCGTGCCAAGCTCCCTGCTTGGACTTTTTGCCAAGTCTCCATACTTGGACTTTTCTCGTGCCAAGCTCCTGCTTGGACTTTTCACCAGATGTCGGTCAATCTTGACCTATCTGGATTTCCCTTGCCTGGCTTCACTCACCAGGACTTTCCAACTGCCTGACTTCACTCACCAGGACTTTCCCTTGCCTGGCTTCACTCACCAGGACTTTCACCTGGCTTCACTCACCAGGATTTCCCGAATCAGGTCGACTCACCTCGGGTCAACCAGGTCAACCTTGACCAAAGATTGCACCCGCAATCTCCCAAGTTTGTATTCTGTCAAACATCAGAATACAACTTTTCTACTCTCGTCAAACATCAGAATAGAACTTTTCTATTCTCGTCAAACATCAAAATACAACTCGAGTCAGGTCAACTCGAGTCGGGTCAACCAGGTCAACCTTGACCTAAGGTTGCATCAACAGAATGTTCTTTACTCATTGGCTTTAACCATCTTCTCACTTAAATCCCAAAGCCTTCTTGATAGTTCTTCGTCGAAGTGCTTTCCATTCACACCCTTGAGGTTCGGGCGCAGTGCCATATATCATGTAGTTATTGCTCCTATAATCATCTATACCCAAGCTATTTAGCTAGAGTTTCTGAATACCTTTATTCACCTTTAAAATATCTGAAAAGGCACTGCATATGAAATTTTCACAATCTCAACATTTAATGAAAGGCAATAGGAATAAGAAAACAACATGTGAATTTTTCACAATCTCAACTTCTATCATCCAAGAAGTCAAAACCTTTTGGCTTTGACCGATCGATTGGGAAAGCCTCTGTGCTCGCGATTCCACATCTCAATCGATCGACCGATCGATTGGGCCTTCCCATAATCACAACACACTCTAATCGATCAGTAGATCGATTAGACCCTGGTTCAATCAATCACCCGATCGATTGACCAGCCTGGACTTGACTCAAACTCAAGTCCAAAGTCCCAAACCCAACTTCTGATCAACCGTGACCTGTTGGGTCTCCATGCCTAGCATTTGACCACACCCGACCAACCTCGAACTAGCCTTCTAGCCTCCTCCATCAGCCTTGTGTCCCTCGGATATCTCCCCATCCTTCACGCCTTGCCTTCAGGAGCTTCCTTCGGCCTTATCCTAGTTGTCGGGTCTTCCTTGCCAAGTCATACCAGGACTTACACCCTTTGCCAAGATCACACTTGGACTTTCCAATTGCCTGGCTCCTCACCAGGACTTTCTCTCGCCTAGCTCCTCACTAGGACTTTCCCATTGCCTGGCTCCTCACCAGGACTTTCTCCTGCCTAGCTTCTCACTAGGACTTTCCCAGTCAAGTCTCCTATCAACCTTGACCTACTTGACTTGTATTCTCATCAACCTGGTCAACCCTTTGACCATCTCCATAATCGAACGATTGCTCTAGCAATCTCCTTGTATTGTCAAACATCAAAACTCAAATCCTGACTCAAGCTTGACTCAACTCAAGCTTAATCAAACTAGTCAAACTTGACTTAGGGAAATTGCCCTAACAGATTGTATCAACAATCTCTTCCTTTTTTGATGTGTGGCAATACGTTTAAGTTAGGCATAAAAAAAATAGACATAATGTAAACATGAAACATAACATCCATAACTTGAACATTTAAAGTTCTAAACATGAAACATAACATCCATAACTTGAACATTTAAAGTTCAACGTAGTGTAATCATAAAGCATACGTATTTGGATCATGAAGCAAGCATAGAGCATTTAAAGTTGTAAGCATAGTGTAATCATAAAGCATAAGATCCAAAACCCCCTTTACTTATGCTCTACCACATAACGTTAAATTATGAAACATAAACTCCAAACTCCCCCTTTACCTATGCTCTATTAAAAAGAATAACTTCCTAACTTAAACTTGTCTCATCCTCCCCCTTTGACAAACATCAAAAAATAGAGGAAGCAACAATTCCAGCATGCCTTTTAACTAAAAGAAAGCCCAAAGACACAGGGTACCCCTCCAAATAACCAATCAGAAAAAATAATAGACATCAACTAAGTAAGCACAGGCGCATATGAATAGAAACTAACAGTCAACCATAAAAACCTAAAAGTCATAAACATAACAGTCATACACAGATAGATATGCAAAGTTCGTAAGAGACATAGTCAAAAGAGATAACAACATCAAAGGTGTTCGAGGTGATAGATAAGAAACAAGTCAGAGCCAAAAATGCACCCGACACCAACCAACAGAACATAGACACTACGCAGAAGCATCATCATGTGAAGAAGGAGGAGGAGGAGGACCCTGGTAGGCAAGATCCCAACGCCGCATCTGTTAGAATGTATACTAAAAGCCTAGTTTTTGTAAACATTTATTTTGAAATAAAGAATCACATTGGTCAAAAATGTCTACATTTATGTGCTAAGTGTAGTTGTTCAATTAATTTATATTGTAGATAACATGGTGTGTGGTGTCACACACAGAAGATCATGTTATCGGTTCTTTATAAATTATAAACAGTAGCTCGCAACTAATATGGAAAAGAACAAACCATTGGAATAGTCGTAGTGTAATTAAGTATTAGTTTATCTTGACTAATAAATTACACTAGTACACTCTAAGTGTATTGAGCAGAACCATTTAAGGTAAGTTCCTTTAATACTGACTTAATAAAAGAACAAGACCTTAATTATTATGGAAGTATGTGCTCTTAATCCTAATATAATAACAAGTACATATATTTAGTATTTATTTCTTTAACTTATCAAAGGGTGAGATTTAGCTCGATAAATCAACAGGCCCGATAAGTTGGGGAATGATATTACTTATAGTGTGTGTTGTTGATTATAGAAGGAAACTGTGTCCTAGTAATCTAGGTTGATAATGCCCCCAAGAGGAGCTCATAAGGATTGTCATGTTAAACCCTGCAGGTGGACTTAGTCCAACATGACGATAAGGTTGAGTGGTACTACTCTTGGACTAAGATATTAATTGAAGTGAGTTGTCAGTAACTCATTTAATTAGTGGACATTCGACATCTTAAACATAGGGAGATTAACACACTCATAATAAGAAGGAGCCCAAAATGTAATTTTGGATTGGTGCGGTAGTTCAATAATAATACGTTAGTGGTATGAATTATTATTGATGAAATTAAGTTGAGTGTTTGGGGCGAACACGGGAAGCTTAATTTCATCGGGAGACCAAAACCAATTCCTCCTCTCTGCCCCTATCGTAGCCTCTTATTTATAAAGAATTATATCCACCTATACCCACCTTTATACCCATCCTAAGGTGGTCGGACAAGCAAGCTTGGAACCCAAACTTGGGTCGGCCAAGCAAATAGGATGAGTCAAGTTGTGTGGCCGACCCTAGCTTGAACCCAAGCTTGGTGTGGCCGACCGCATCAAATTAAAAGGATTTTAATTTTTAAAATTTTTTCTTATGTGGATTCCATGGTTTTAAAAGAGAGTTTAAAATTATAAATCTTTCCTTTTATAACTTTATATAAAAGATTAAGAAAAGATTTGATATCTTTCCTTATTTGTAGACTGAAAGGAAGATTTTAATTTTGAGAAAACTTTCCTTTTTTGTAATCATGTTCATGATTTAAAAGAGAGTTTTAAAATTATAAATTTTTCCTTTTATAAGTTTCTACAAAAGATTAAGAAAAGATTTGATATCTTTCCTTATTTGTCGATTGAGAGGAAGATTTTAATTTTAAAAGATAATTTTCCTTTTTGGAAATCGTCCACATGTTTTAATAGAGATATTTTAATTTATAAAATTCCTTTTATAGGCAACGATGAAGGGAAAAATTATTAGAGAAATTTTTATTTTAAAATTTCTGGAAACGAATTAGGAAGTTTTAATTTTGTGTTAAAACTTTCATTGCTTGGAGCAATGAGGTGGCCAACCATGATATTTAGGAAAAGGAAATTGGTTTTAATCAATTAAAATTTTCCTTTTCATGGCAAAGAAAATAAGGAAGGTTTTATTTAATTTTTCCTTATTTGCTAAGATTAAGGAATATAAAAGAGGGGGTAGGGGTGCCTTCATGAGACACAACTTTATTCTAGTTTCCTCCCTCCCTTCCTTGGTGGTGCTGGCCCTAGACCTTGCTCTTCTCCTCTTCTCTTCTTCTTTAGTGGCCGGTTTCATCCCTCTCTTAGAGCTTTTGTTGGTGGCCGATTCTAGCTAAGAGAAGAAGGAGAGAAAGGAGGTTTTGTTTCGAGCATCCCTTGGAGCTTGGTGGTGGTGGCCGAAACTCTTCATCCCAAAGAGAAGTGCTTGGCCGAAACTTTCAAGAAGGAAGAAGAAGGGTTTGGGTGATTCTCATCTCGGTAGATCGTTGCCCACACAACGTCTGAGATAAAAAGAGGAATACGGTATAAGATCAAGAGGTCGTTGCATACAAAGAAAGGTATAACTAGTAATTCTTTTCCACATCATACTAGTTTTTCTTTTTATGAATTCCAAACACAAGAGGCTAGAGATTCTAGATTTTCGGATTAGATATTCGAAGTTGTGTTTCTTTTGTTTTATTTTTTGAATTTGTGATTCGATTGTTCCTATTGGTTAAACCTAGAGTTATATAAGGAAATTAAATATTAGATTTCTTTAAAAGGCTTTGTCTAGGCAGTGGTGGATGATCTCATACCCAAGAAGAACTAGTGCCTCGTCATGCAATCCTGGAAGCCAATTTTAGAAATTAATATTTAATTAAATTTATAACATAAGTGGATTTAGATCAATAATGTTAAGTATTGTTTGCGATCCAAATCTAAACCATTAAGAATATATAAGTTAAATTTGGAATCAATAATGTTAAGTTTCGTTTGTGATTCCGAATTTAATTTCTAAATAACACAATAGGTTGTTAGGAAAGGTTCAGGACTTGTACAAATTTTTGTACAGTGGAACCGATACGATCTTCCTAGGACCAACCAACAATTGGTATCAGAGCTAGGTTTGCCTCTGTGTGTTTGGTTTTCAGTTTAATTATGCACATGTCATACATAATTTAGGTAGGATAATAGTAGGATATGCTAACTCTGTGGTTGCAGGCTCCAACTATTATGGCTTATGATTATTGTGTGTGATTGGACCCTTGGACATGTCAAGGGCATATTATTGTGTGTGCATGATTGTATTTAACTAATATAACAGGAGCTATATTAGCCCTAGAATTTTACATTTATGTTCGATTTAGACTTGATGTACATTCTCTTGTAGAATATAGGATCGATGTATGTAAAATTTTATTTTCTGTTGCGGATCGTATCCTTGTGAGGCGTGGTGCTATTGAAGGACCAGAGACGCAGCGAAAAAGGAATCTCGATGGACCTGACGACATGAACCCTAGGGCTGGCAGTACGTGAAGGACAGTGATGGAAAAGGTCATAATAGTTGGAAAATTAATTTTCATATTTATTACTTTTATTTACTATTATGTGTGTGATGTGTGCTAGCTAGGTTAAAATTCCTCACCTTAAATAATTAAGTGGGAGAGAGATTTTTAAATAAATTCTACGGTCTCCATTACTGGTTTGTAAGTGATGCAACAAGCTTGCGTGTTGGCTCTGAGTGCCTCCCTCCACAACGGATGAGTTTGTTGCTGATCACTAGATCAAACTTCCTTTATGGATGGTTATAGGAAATTATTTAGAAGCGTGTGATCTTCTCCAACTGAAGGGGCACAATCCTATTTAATGGATTAAGTATCAAGTAATGGTATACACTTAGACGCATTCAATAGTATCCTCCCCAACGGAGTCACTGCTATTGTTTTGCGTGACCAAAGGAAAACCAACTATTAATTTTATTTGTCATAAAGTTAGGATGACAAGATAATGAAATTAATGGATAAAACTTCCTCTTACAAATGTTGAATTTGTATACGTCCACACTAACGTGGCATGCAATATTCCCGGTGTTTTAAGGTGTTGGTAAATTTAAATAGTATTGCTTGAGAAATCAATATTATTCTAAATTTAGAATCTTGACCAAAGTTTATTTTGTGATTCTTAGGATGACTTTCAAACCACTGGCCATTATATTGAAAGAAAATAAACTTACTGGTCTAAACTATATAGATTGGAAAAGAAACCTGGATATTGTCCTAACTGCTGAAAGTTATAAGTTTGTACTGACAGAGGTCTGCCCTAATACACCTAATAGTGATTCTAGTGAAGAGAAGATTGAGTATCATAAGAAATGGGTAAAAACAGATGAGATGGCGTGGTGTTACATTTTGACTTCGATGTCAAATGTATTGCAACATCAGCATCAGGACTTACCAACGACTTATGATATAATGAACAATCTCAAAGAACTCTTCGGACACCAGAATCGGACTGCTAGGAAAGAGGCAATGAGAAAGTTAATGACATCCACCATGTAAGGGAAGTGTGATAGAAAGCTTCAAGGTCTTGGAACATCCGGTTTAATGAAGTAATCCAGACCTATGGATTTATTCAGTGTCCGGATGAGTCTTGTGTATATAAGAAGTGTGATGGAAACGTGGTGGTATTTCTTGTACTATACGTAGATGACATATTTGGTAGTTGGAAATAATATCAAAGTATTGTCAGAAGTAAGGGTATAGTTGTCCAAACAATTCGATATGAAGGACTTGGGAAAATGCACATATTCTTGGGATCAAAGTAATAAGGGATCGCAAGAAAAGAATATTATGATTATCCCAAGCTTCATATATCGATACGATCCTAGCTCGTTTTAGCATGCAAGACTCCAAGAAAGGTTTTCTACCTTTTAGACATGGAGTAACTTTATCTAAAGAGATGTCTCCGAAGACATCAAAGGAGATAGAGGATATGAAGACAGTTCCTTATGTTTCGGCTGTCGGATGCCGAATGTATGCAATGCTGTGTACGAGACTGGATATCTATTTTTCCATAGACATGGTTAGCAGATATCAAAGTAACCCTGGACAAGGACATTGGACTGCTGTAATGCATATATTAAAGTACCTGAGAGGGACTAAAGATTATATGCTAGCTTACAAAGCAGATGATTTGCTCCCTGTGGGTTACACGGATTTTGACTTCAAATAAGAAGGTACAATAGTAAGTCGACCTCGGGGTTTTGTGTTTACTTTAGGAGGTAAAGCCATAACAATAGAGGAGTGTTAAGCATAGATGTTTTTCGGACTCCACCATAGAAGCTGAGCATATGATAACCTCTGAGGCAGTCATAGAAGCTGAATGACTCAGTAACTTCATGATGGATTAGATATGATTCTTGGTTTGCCCAAAATTATTTGGTGCAGTAGCAAACTCGAAGGAATCACGAGCCCATAAGGCAAGTAAACACAATAGAGCGCAAGTACCACCCAATACGAGACATCGTATAACGAGAAGAAGTTGTTGCCACCTAGATTGCATTAGATGATAACCTGAGAGATCTTTTCGCTAAGGTCCTTAAGGCAAGAGCTTTTGATGGACATGTTGAAGGGTTGGGAAACAGATGTATGGCAGGATATTGTTAGAGTGTATACTAAAAGCTTAGCTTTTGGTATAAACATTTATCTAGAAATAAGAATCACATTGGTCAAATGTCTACATTTATGATAAATGTAGTTGTTCAATTAATTTATATTGTAGATAACATGGTGTGTGGTGTCACACACAGAGGATCATGTTATCAGTATCTTATAAATTATAAACAGTAGCTCACGACCATAATGGAAAGGAACAAACCATTGGAAGGTCGTAGTGTAATTAGGTATCAGTTTATCTTGACTGTATAATTACACTAGTACACTCAGAGTGTATTGAGTAGGACCATTTGAGGTCGTTTCTTTTATACTGACTTTATAAAGAAACAAAGACCTCGGTTATTATGGAAGTGTGTGCTCTTAATCCTAATATAATAACAAGCACATATATTTGATATTTATTTCTTTAATTTATCAATGGGTGAGATTTAGTTCGATAAATCAATAAGCCCGATAAGTTGGGAAATGATATCACTTATAGTGTGTTGTTGATTATAAAAGGAAACGTGTCCTAGAGATACTAGGTTGATAATGTCCTCAAGAGGAGCTCATAAGGATTGTCATGTTAAACCCTGCAGGACTTAGTCCGACATAATAATAAGGTTGAGTGGTACTACTCTTGGACTAAGATATTAATTAAATGAGTTGTCAGTAACTCACTTAATTAGTGGACATTCGATATCTTAAACACGGGGAGACTAACACACTCATAATAAGAAGGAGCCCAAAAATGTAATTTGGGATTGGTGCGGTAGTTTAATAATAGTTCTCTAGTGGAATGAATTATTATTGATAAAATTAAGTTGTGTGTTCGGGGCGAACACGGGATGCTTAATTTTATCGGGAGACCAAAACCAATTCCTCCTCTCGGTCCCTATCGTAGCCTCTTATTTATAGAGTACTATACCCACCTATACCCACCTTCATACCCATGAGAAAGGGGTCGGCCAAGCTAGCTTGTGGTTCAAGCTAGGGCCGGCCAAGCCTTGGTTCATGGGTGGCCGACCCTAGCTTGAACCCAAGCTTAGGTGGCCGGCCCCCATTAAATTAAAAAGAATTTTAATTTTAATTTTTATTATGTGGAAGATATAATTTATTACAGAGAATTAAAATTAAAATATCTCTCTTTAAAAATATCTACAAAAAGATTAAAAGAAAGAGATTAGATCTCTTTCCTTATTTGTAGATTGGAAAGATATTTTATTTTTTCTCTCTGAAAAATTATTCACATGTTGAAAATTAAAATTATAGAAATTTCTTTTTATCAACCATGAAGGGATTTTAAAAGGAAATTTTATTTTTTAAAATTTCCAAAGACAAAAAAGGAAGTTTTAATTGTTGATTAAAATTATCCTATTTGCTCTACATGAGGTGGCCGGCCACATACAATTAATTAGGAAAATTTATTTAATTTTTTCTTAATTAATTGTTGTCAAGGAAAGTTAAGGAAAATTTATTATAAATAAATTTCCTTATTTGCCAAAGCCAAGGAATATAAAAGAAGGGGTAGGGGTGCCTTCATGGTGAACAATCTCTATTATTTTTCTCCCTCTTTTCCTTGGTGTGGTGGCCGGCCCTTCCCTTTCTCTCTTCTCCTCTTGTTTGCCGAAACCTATCTTCTTGGTGGAGCTTTTGTTTGTGGCCGGATCAAGGAAGGGGAAGAAGGAGAGAAAGCAAGTCTCATCTCTAGCATCCCTTGGAGCATTGGTGGTGGCCGAAATTATTCATCCTTGAAGAAAATTATTGTGGCCGGCCATCCTCTTCCTTTCTTCCTCTTTTGTGGTGGCCGAAACTTATCTCTTGCTTGGAGTTCTTGTGGTGGCCGGATACTACTTGGAGAAGAAGAAGAAGGAGAGAAAGCTTGTATCCCTTGGAGCTTGGTTGGTGTTTTGTTCTTCATCCTTGGTGAAGCTTCTTTGTGTTGGCCGAACCTAGCTAGGAGAAGAAGAAGGTGCTTGGTGGTTTCTCATCTCGGAAGATCGTTGCCCACACAACGTCCGAGGTTAGAAGAGGAATACGGTAGAAGATCAAGAGGTTTTTCTACAAGGTATAACTAGTAATTTTTCTTTCCGCATCATACTAGTTATTTATGGAAATAATACCAAATACAAGAGGCTTACGATTCTAGAATTTCGAATATGTTTTTCAATGTTGTGTTCTTTTGTTTTTTCTTTTCCTTGTGATTTGATTGTTCTTTTCGGTTAACCTAAAGTTATTTTAGGAAATTAAATATTAGCTTTCTATAAAAGGTTTTGTCTAGTCGGTGGTGGTTGCTCCCATATCCAAGAAGGTCGTGTGCCTCGCCACGTCGATCTTGGGAACCAATTATGGAATAATATTTAATGGAATTAATAACTTAAGGTGATTTGGATCGAACGTGTTAAGTTCCATGAGGAGATCCAAGTCAAAACCTAAAGAACAAATAGATAAGTTTTGGATCAAGCGTGTTAAGTTCATAGCGATCCAAAATTTAATTTAAAGAACACATGGTAGCTTGGAAAAGGTTCAGACCTTTGTACAAAATTTTTGCATGAACTACGGTTTTCCCAGTAGCAACCAACAATTGGTATCGAGATAGAGTTTCCTCTGTGTATTTGGTATTAGTTTAATTATGCACATGTCATACATAATTTAGGCGGGTTAATAGTAGGATGTGCTAACTTTGTGGATCAGGATCCAACTATTATGGCTTTTAGTTATTATGTGTGTGATTGGACCCTTGGACATGTCAAGGGCATTTATATGTGTGCATGATTGTATTATAAAATACAGGAGCTGTATTTAGTTTTATTAGGATTTTATTTTGATCTAGATACATGTACATTCCTTTTATGGAATATAGGATCAAAATGTAAAATTCTATTTATGTCATGGATCGAATCTTGCAAAGCGTGGAACCTTCTAAGGACCAGAGGGCAGCGGAAAAGATGGATGACAGCTAGTCCTGGTGGCGGTGGCCAAATATGGCAGCAGCTTGGGATGACAACACACGGAGGACAACTAGAGATAAAAGTCATAATAGTTGAAAATTAGATTTTCTATTTATTGCTTTTATATTGTGCTGTGTGTGCATGTTAGTTTAGTAGGCTAGCATAGTTAAAATTCCTCATTTATAAATAACTAAGTGGGAGAGGGATTTTTAAGTAAATCCCATGGTCTCCATTACTGGTTTGTAAGTGATGCAAACAAGCTTGCGCGTTGGCTATGAGTGCCTTCCTCCATAACGGATGAGCTTGTTTGTGGATCACTAGAACAGACTTCCATTTTTGGATGACTATAGGAAGTTAATTAAGAGCGTGTGATCTTCCCCATCGGAAGGGGCATAATCTTATTAATGGACTTAGTGTCAAGTAATGGTATACACTTAGACACATTTAATAGTATCCTCCCCAACGGAGTCACTACTATCACTTGTGTGACCAAAGGGAAACCAACTATTGATTTGTCATAAAATTAGATTGGCAATATAATAAAATTAATAAACCCCTCTTACAAATGTTTGAATTTGTATACGTCCACACTAACGTGACATACAAGATTCATGGTGTTTGAGGTAATTTTATTTGTCAAAAGGTTATATTGACAAGATAGTCAATGGGTAAAACCCTCCTCTTACAAATGATGAATTTGTATACGTCCACACTAACGTGGCATGCAAAATTCACGGTGTTTGAGGTGTTGGTGAATTTAAATAATATTGTTTGAGGAATCAATGTTATTTTAAATTCAAAGAGTTTTGACCAAATATTTGATCAAAGACAGATCAACTATTAATTTTATTCGTCATAAAGTAAAGTTGACGAGATAATAAAATTAATGAATAAAATCTCCTCTTCGATTTTGTATCATAAAATTTATGGAGATTTTAAGGAGTTGATCTTGACCAAATATTTTTGTGATTCTTAGGATGTTTGTCAATCCCTAGTAGTCATACTATAGAAAAAGACTTAGTAGTCCCAATTGTAATGATTGGAAATAGGACTTGGACATTAAGGTAGACTGTCTTCTTAGAACTAAGAACAATTTATGTGTATTTATTCATTAGTTGAAACATGTCTAGTGGTGTTATCTACCAGAACCTGGAGTGTAGATACAAGATGCCATTAATCATGTCTGCAATTCATTGCAGGGTTCCAGGAAACCCGACAACTAAATGAAAGGTAAATCACCGTCCACATGGGCACTACTGTAAAAGTGGTAGCTATTGCAGTGGGAGATGTTTATCCTTTGATAAGAATAAAATATGGATTTTAAGTAATTGTCTTTACGTACCAAGTTTAGAAAGAACCTGATTTCAGTTTCTAAACTATTATAGATATTGTGTCTATTTTGATAACAAAGTTGTTATCAAGAAAAATAGGGAAGTTATCTATTCTAGTATGATGGTTGACAATTTATAATCCAATAACTCCCACGATGCAACAAATGAAAATTAGTAACACATCTTCTAATTTTAAGAGAAAGTAACCTTCGGAAATGAACCAATTATATCTTTGGCATCTAAAAGCTAGGTTATACTTGAGTAGGATTCATTGGTAGCTAATGAACTTTTGGGTTCATTGGTAGTGGAAATATTTCCAACCTGCGAGTCTTACTTGGAAGGAAAATAACCAAGAAGCTTTTAAGTCCAAGGGGTATGGAGTCAAAGATATGTTGAAATCGGTTCATTCTGATTTGTGTGATCCTATGACTATCCAGACAAGAGGTAGTATTGAATATTTTGTCTATTTTATAGACAACTATTTAAGATAAAAATAAATTTACTTAATGTACCGCAAGACTAAGTACTTTGATTAGTTCAAAGAGTACAAGGTTGATGCGGAGAAATGTTAAAGTAAAAAGTCACTATGGAAGATCGTAGTGGCAAGTACCTCTTGAGAGATTTTAGGAGTCACTTATCAGTAGTTGGATTTCAATCTCAACTAACTGCATCTGGTACACCCCAACAGAATGGTGTAGTAGAAAGAAGGTAAAGGACTCTTATGAAATAATTAGATAGATGAGTTATTCAGAAAATTACCAAATTTGTTTTAAGGATAAAACTCTGAAAACGAAAGTGAACATAGTACCTTCCAAGTTAGAACTCTCTACTCATATAGAATTGCTGAATATGCGTAAGCCTATTTTGAAGCATATTCGGATTCGGGTAATCCAGCACATATGTTAAAGAGAGATAATAATAAGTTGGATAGGAGTTCACTTGTTTGTAAGTTATCCTAGATAAACAAAAGTAGGTTTATAGTCTTAAAAATCAGAAGGTCATTGTTAGCATCAATGACTGATTTTAAAAGGACTATATAATGAACCACGTACTCATAAGTAAATTTGTTCTTAAGGAAATAATAAAAGACATGTCTAATCTAGTACCAACTATACAAGATGAGATACCACAAGAAAACTGCAACACGTATCACAAATGATACACAATTGCAGAAAATGCCTTGTCGTAGTGGGAGGGTTGTTAAGCAACCTTAAAAGATTCATGTTTTGGGAGAGTTTTTGAACTCGATCCCTGAAGGACATGAACCTGATCTCCGGACATATGACGAAGCACTCCAAGATAAATATGCAGCATCTTGGCAAAGAGTAATGATTAATATAATTAGAATATATGTATTCTAATAAAATCTGGAAGCTTGTAGAACCACCAAGTGGTGTAAAAGCCTTTGGGTGTAAAAGGTCTATAATAGGAAAAAAGAGGGATAGACAGGGAGGTAGAAACCTTCAAAGCAAGGCTTGATGAAAAAGGAAATTTTTTTCACTGGTAGCCATGCTTAAGTCTATCCGGATTCTTTTATCTATTTGGCAAGTGGATGTCAAGACAGCATTCCTTAATGGAAGTCTTAAAGAAAGCATCCATATAAAGCAACCAGAAGGGTTCATTGCAAAGGGCTAAGAGCATCTTGTGTAAAGCTCAATCAGTCTATGGACTGAGGCAAAGCTTCAAGGTCTTGGAACATCCGGTTTATCAAAGTAATTCAGACCTATGGATTTATTTAGTAACCGGGTAAGTCTTGTGTATACAAAAGGTGTGATGGAAGCGTGGTGGTATTTCTTGTACTATACGTAGATAACATTTTTGGTAGTTGGAAACAATATCAAAATATTGTCAGAAGTAAGGGTATGGTTGTCCAAACAATTCGATATAAAGGACTTGGAAGAATGAATATATTCTTGAGATCAAAGTAATAAGGGATCGCAAGAAAAGAATATTTTACTTATCCCAAGCTTCATACATCGGAAAAATCCTTGCTCGTTTTAAAGCATGCAAAACTCCAAGAAAGGTTTCTTACCTTTTCAGGATGGAGTAACTTTATCTAAAGATATGTCTCTGTAGACATCAAAGGAGATAAAGGAAATAAAGGCAGTTCTTTATGCTTCGGCTGTCGGAAGCCTAATGAATGCTATGCACGAGATAAGAAATCTGTTTTGCCAAGGGCATAGTTGGCAAATATCAAAATAACTCTGGACAAGGACAGTGGATTGTAGTAAAGCATATATTGAAGTACCTTAGAGGCACTAGAGATTATATGTTAGCTTACAAGGCAGTTAATTTGGTCCTTGTGGGTTGCATGGATTTTGACTTCCAATCGGATAGGGACAATAATAAGTTAACCTCGGGGTTTTGTGTTTACTTTAGGAGGTAAAGTCATAACTATGGAAGAGTGATAAGCATAGGTGTTTTTCTGGACACCACCATAGAAGATTAGTATATGGCAAGCCTCTGAGGTAGCTATAAAAGCTGAATGACTCAATAATCTCAAGATAGACTTAGATATGATTTCTGGTTTGTCCAAAGATTATTACAATTTATTGTAATAATATTGGTGCAGTAGCAAACTCAAAGAAATCATAAGTCTATAAAGGCAAGTAAACACAATAGAGCGCAAGTACCACCCAATACGAGAAATCATATAAACGAGGAGAAGTTGTTGCTGCCTAGATTGCATCAGGTGATGACCTATAGATCCTTCCACCGAGGTCCTTAAGGCAAGAGCTTTTGATGGACATGTTGAAGGGTTAGGAATCAGATGTATGGTAGCAGATATAGCAGCTTAGTCTTTTAGTATAAGTGGGAGATTGTTAGAGTGTATACTAAAAGCTTAGCTTTTGGTATAAACATTTATCTAGAAATAAGAATCACATTGGTCAAATGTCTACATTTATGATAAATATAGTTGTTCAATTAATTTATATTGTAGATAACATGGTGTGTGGTGTCACACACAGAGGATCATGTTATCAGTATCTTATAAATTATAAACAGTAGCTCACGACCATAATGGAAAGGAACAAACCATTGGAAGGTCATAGTGTAATTAGGTATCAGTTTATCTTGACTGTATAATTACACTAGTACACTCAGAGTGTATTGAGTAGGACCATTTGAGGTCGTTTCTTTTATACTGACTTTATAAAGAAATAAAGACCTCAGTTATTATGGAAGTGTGTGCTCTTAATCCTAATATAATAACAAGCACATATATTTGATATTTATTTCTTTAATTTATCAATGGGTGAGATTTAGTTCGATAAATCAATAAGCCCGATAAGTTGGGAAATGGTATCACTTATAGTGTGTGTTGTTGATTATAGAAGGAAACTGTGTCCTAGAGATACTAGGTTGATAATGTCCTCAAGAGGAGCTCATAAGGATTGTCATGTTAAACCCTGCAGGTGGACTTAGTCCGACATGATAATAAGGTTGAGTGGTACTACTCTTGGACTAAGATATTAATTAAATGAGTTGTCAGTAACTCACTTAATTAGTGGACATTCGATATCTTAAACATAGGGAGACTAACACACTCATAATAAGAAGGAGCCCAAAATGTAATTTGGGATTGGTGCGGTAGTTCAATAATAGTTCTCTAGTGGAATGAATTATTATTGATAAAATTAAGTTGTGTGTTAGGGGCAAACGGATGCTTAATTTTATCGGAGACCAAAACCAATTCCTCCTCTCGGTCCCTATCGTAGCCTCTTATTTATAAAGTACTATACCCACCTATACCCACCTTCATACCCATGAGAAAGGGGTCGGCCAAGCTAGCTTGTGGTTCAAGGTAGGGCCGGCCAAGCCTTGGTTCATGGGTGGCCGATCCAAGCTTAGGTGGCCGACCCCATTAAATTAAAAGAATTTTAATTTTAATTTTTATTATGTGGAAGATATAATTTATTACAGAGAATTAAAATTAAAATATCTCTCTTTAAAAGATCTACAAAAGATTAAAAGAAAGAGATTAGATCTCTTCCTTATTTGTAGATTGGAAAGATATTTTATTTTTCTCTCTGAAAATTATTCACATGTTGAAAATTAAAATTATAAAAATTTCTTTTTATCAACCATGAAGGGATTTTAAAAGGAAATTTTATTTTTTAAAATTTCCAAAGACAAAAAAGGAAGTTTTAATTGTTGATTAAAATTATCCTATTTGCTCTACATGAGGTGGCCGACCACATACAATTAATTAGGAAAATTTATTTAATTTTTTCTTAATTAATTGTTGTCAAGGAAAGTTAAGGAAATTTATTATAAATAAATTTCCTTATTTGCCAAAGCCAAGGAATATAAAAGAAGGGGTAGGGGTGCCTTCATGGTGAACAATCTCTATTATTTTTCTCCCTCTTTTCCTTGGTGTGGTGGCCGGCCCTTCCCTTTCTCTCTTCTCCTCTTGTTGGCCGAAACCTATCTTCTTGGTGGAGCTTTTGTTTGTGGCCGGATCAAGGAAGGGGAAGAAGGAGAGAAAGCAAGTCTCATCTCTAGCATCCCTTGGAGCATTGGTGGTGGCCGAAATTATTCATCCTTGAAGAAAATTATTGTGGCCGGCCATCCTCTTCCTTTCTTCCTTTTTTGTGGTGGCCGAAACTTATCTCTTGCTTGGAGTTCTTGTGGTGGCCGGATACTACTTGGAGAAGAAGAAGAAGAAGGAGAGAAAGCTTGTATCCCTTGGAGCTTGGTTGGTGTTTTGTTCTTCATCCTTGGTGAAGCTTCTTTGTGTTGGCCGAACCTAGCTAGGAGAAGAAGAAGATGCTTGGTGGTTTCTCATCTCGGAAGATCGTTGCCCACACAACGTCCGAGGTTAGAAGAGGAATACGGTAGAAGATCAAGAGGTTTTTCTACAAGGTATAACTAGTAATTTTTCTTTCCGCATCATACTAGTTATTTATGGAAATAATACCAAATACAAGAGGCTTACGATTCTAGAATTTCAATATGTTTTCGATGTTGTGTTCTTTTATTTTTCTTTTCCTTGTGATTTGATTGTTCTTTTCGGTTAACCTAAAGTTATTTTAGGAAATTAAATATTAGCTTTCTATAAAAGGTTTTGTCTAGTCGGTGGTGGTTGCTCCCATATCCAAGAAGGTCGTGTGCCTCGCCACGTCAGTACTGGGAACCAATTATGGAAATTAATATTTAATGGAATTAATAACTTAAGGTGATTTGGGTCGAACGTGTTAAGTTCCGCAGGAGATCCAAGTCAAAACCTAAAAGAACAAATAGATTAAGTTTTGGATGAAACGTGTTAAGTTCCGCAGGCGATCCAAAATTTAATTTAAAAGAACACATGGTAGCTTGGAAAAGGTTCAGACCTTTGTACAAAATTTTTGTACAGTGGAACCTCTAGGTTTTCCGAGTAGCAACCAACAGATATATGGCAGCATAGTCTTTTAGTATAAGTGGGAGATTGTTGGAATGTATACTAAAAGCCTAGTTTTTTGTATAAATATTTATTTAGAAATAAAGAATCACATTGGTCAAATGTCTACATACTAAGTGTAGTTGTTTAATTAATTTATATTGTAGATAACATGATGTGTGGTGTCACACATAGAAGATCATGTTATCAGTTCCTTATAACTTATAAACAGTAGCTCACGACCGAGATAGAAAGGAACAAACCATCAGAACATTCGTAGTGTAATTAGGTATTAGTTTATCTTGACTATATAATTACACTAGTACACTTAAAGTATATTGAGTAGGACCATTGAGGCAGTTTCTTTTTATACTGCCTAATAAAAGAACAAGAACTCGATTATTATGGAAATGTGTGTTCTTAATCCTAATATAATGACAAACACATATATTTAATATTTATTTCTTTAATTTATCAATGAGTGAGATTTAGTTCGATAAATCAATAGGCCTGATAAGTTGGGAAATGATATTACTTATAGTGTGTGTTGTTGATTATAGAAGGAAACTGTGTCCTAGTAATCTAGGTTGATAATGCCCCCAAGAGGAGCTCATAAGAATTGCCATGTTAAACCCTGCAGGTGGACTTAGTCCGACATGACAATAAGGTTGAGTGGTACTACTCTTGGACTGAGATATTAATTAAGATGAGTTGTCAGTAACTCAATTAATTAGTGGACATCTGACATCTTAAACACAGGGAGACTAGCACACTCATAATAAGAAGGAGCCCAAAATGTAATTTGGATTGGTGCGGTAGTTTAATAATAATTCTTTAGTGGTATGAATTATTATTGATGAAATTAAGTTGGGTGTTCGGGGCAAACACGGGAAGCTTAAATTCATCGGGAGACCACAACAAATTCCTCCTCTCGGTCCCTATCGTAGCCTCTTGTATATAGAGAATTATACCCACCTATACTCACCTTCTTACCCACTCTTTGGTGACCGACCAAGCTAGCTTAGAGCCCAAACTAGGGCCGGCCAAGACCCAAATATTGAGCCAAGTAGGGGTCGGCCAATGCTTGGAGCCCAAGCATGGTGTGGACAACCCTAAGAAAAATAAAAGGATTTTTATTTTATAATTTTTCTTATGAGGATTCCATGGTTTTAAAAAGAGGGTTTAAAATTTAATTTTTTCCTTCTACAAAAGATTAAGAAAAGATTTGATATATTTCCTTATTTGTAGATTGAGAGGAAGATTTTAATTTAGCCAAGTAGGGGCCTGCCAATGCTTGGAGTCCAAGCATGGTGTGGACGACCCTAAGAAAAATAAAAGGATTTTTATTTTAAAATTTTTCTTATGAGGATTCCATGGTTTTAAAAAGAGGGTTTAAAATTTAAATTTTTCCTTCTACAAAAGATTAAGAAAGGATTTGATATCTTTCCTTATTTGTAAATTGAGAGGAAGATTTTAATTTTGATAAAACTTTCTTTTTTTGTAACCATGTTCATGATTTAAAAAGAGAGTTTTAAAATTAAATATTTCCTTTATAGTCTTCTACAAAAGATTAACAGAAAGATTAGATATCTTTCCTTATTTGTAGATTGAAAGGAGATTTTAATTTTAGAGATAACTTTCCTTTTTGGAAATCAACCATATGTTTAAAAGAAAATTTTTAATTTATAAAATTTCCTTTTATAACCAACCATGAAGGGATAAATTATTAGAGAAATTTTAATTTTAAAATTTTCGGAAACAAATAAGGAAGTTTTAATTTTGTGTTTAAAACTTTCCTTATTTGGAGCATGGGGATGTGGCCGGCCATAGCATGGTTAAAAGGAAAATTTAATTAATTTTTCCTTAATAACCAAAGGCAAGGAATATAAGGGAATTTTAATAACAATTAAAATTCCTTATTTGCCAAGACCAAGGAATATAAAAGAGGGGGTAGAGGTGCCTTCACCTTACAACATCTATTTTATAGTTCCTCCTCTTTTCCTTGGTGTGTGGCCGACCCTATTCCTTCCTTTTCTCTTCTTCTTTAGTGGTCGGATTATCCTTTCCTTGGAGCACTTGTTTCCTTGGAGCACTTGTTGGTGGCCAGTTCTAGGTAGGAGAAGAAAGAGAGAAAGGAGGTGTAACGCCCGAATATTCTCAAAACTATTTTAGTAATATTCTATGATTTTTCTGGAATTATTAGATATTTTATGGAATTTTTGGAGTATTGGAAGTAGCAAAAATTAAATAGAAAAGTAAAATGGTTTAAGCAGGAATCGAACCCGGGACCTCTCGGGTCCGTTAAACCTTTAGTTAGCCTTAGTAACCGGTGAACCCAGCAGGGCCGTGCTGAAAGAGAAGGGAAACATTTATATTTATATTTGAGTTGGGCCTAGTTACCCACTTAATATAAATTAGAAACTTAAGTTGGTTTGGGTTATTTTTTTTGGTTTGGTTCGGCAACATCTCTTTCTCAAAAACCCTCACCGCCGAATACCCTCTCCTTCTCCTCTTCCTTCTCTCGGCGCCCAAACAAGCCGAAGCCAACCCTAGGGTTCCCTCCCTAGGGCCCTAAGAGCACCTTCCGGCAGTGATTCCAACACAAGAACGTTCCCCTCCGCGAGAAGAACGCGTTGGAGCGAGGAGATTATCGAAAGGATCGTCTCCACCGAAATTCTAGCGAATAGAGTTGTAAGGAAATTAGCGTACGAGGTAAGAAACCCCTCACCTGCAGTATAAGTAGCTCTCGTGTGTTTTCTTTTATACATTAGATTAGTTTTATGGAATTTTGTCAGCATATAGTGTGTATTTTAACTCTTTTCACAGAATTAGGGATTAGTGAGCATCTCTAGATGGGCCGAGCACGTGTATCCTCTGTAGATAGGGGTTTGGACGCTGCTGGGTGCCTAGAGGTGGTCTCCCTGATCGAGAGGAGAGTTAGAGAGCGCCAAATGCTTGACAAAATGCCTAGCACAGCCTTATGATACAATGGGCATTTAGTTAAATGCCATAGAACATGTTAATTGCATGATCAGTTTTATTTCAGCTTTTATGAGACTAGATGTCCGAATGGGTAGGCTCCCACAGTCGCCTCTAGGTTCAGATAGTCTAGTTCTAGGTTCAGATAACCTAGATTCAGCAAAAATAGTATTAGCTATTACAGTATTTTACTTTCAGTGGCACTGTACTGGATTAGATATCCATTGGGTTGGGCTCCCATAGTCGTCCTTAGGTTTAGCTAACCTAGTAAACCCTACTAGATTCGGAACTTGTAATCCCGGGTCTAGTTACAGTTGCCGGGGCCCATCAGCAGCATATTTAGTATTTTTACTTACTATATGTATATGGTTTTCAACCTCTCACAAATTAGTTCGTGAATTTAGTACAGTCCTAGCAGTAGTTCAGTATTAGCTTAGCTTAGTTTTTAGTATCAACTTAGTTCTTCATTGATACCATGTGATTGATATCATGTTCAGCTTTAGATATGCCATGATTGTATGCTTATATGCCATGCCATGTTTAGTTTATCCAGTATACTTAGCATATCCTTTCAAACAACATGATTTAAAATCATATTTGCATCGTATGCATGTTTTAGTGAGGTAGATGGTTTCTTACTAAGCTTTTTAGCTTACAGATACTATTTTCCTTATACTGCAGATACAGGTAAAAGGAAAATGGACTAGCAGTGGAGGCTGGAGGTCAATGCAGA
The DNA here is from genome assembly GCF_018446385.1 of Zingiber officinale. Classification (NCBI taxonomy): domain Eukaryota; kingdom Viridiplantae; phylum Streptophyta; class Magnoliopsida; order Zingiberales; family Zingiberaceae; genus Zingiber; species Zingiber officinale. Next base: position 128,856,751 of record NC_055987.1, read on the forward strand.
TCAAGATGTGTGTGGAAGGAACTGGAATAAAGATCCTAGGGATCTAGTTTTATTCTATTATGCATTAGAACGTGTTCAGTATGCATTAGTACTTATAGCAAGCGTTATCTTATGTTTCTGTTAGTTAGCAAGAGAACAGTTTAAAACCTTGTTAGTTTTGGTTTCCATGTGTTTACATGCCATGAATTAGTATTCTATGCGTTAATCATGTTTAGTATGTTAGCCATTACCTTGTAGAATGTTTCCTTTAGCTTTTATAGTGTTGTGTAATGGCTTTGGCACGCATCAGTGCTGAAATCAGATCTTTGGGTCGAAATCAGAAACTCGGATCGATCAGCCGATCGATTCGAGGGTCTTCAATCGATCAACTGATCGACTGGGCGATTCAGCTCGCGAACAGTGGGCGTCTGGATCGATCAACCGATCGATCCAGCCAATTCCGTCGCGAACAGAGAGCTCTGGGATCGATCAATGGATCGATTGACCAGCTTGGATCGATCAGCCGATCAATCCAAATTATCGTCCCGGGCACAGTAGCATGCTGGATCGATCACTGGATCGATCCAACCTATGTTCCGCATACAGTAGCCAGCTGAGTCGATCACTGGATCGATCCGACTATTCCAATCGATCCGTGGATCGATTGGGAGGTCTGATAACAGCTGGAAAACATATATTTTAGTTCCTTGACCATAGGGGATGTAGTATATGTTAGGTATACTTTAGATTACACTCCTTAGTACATGTAGCACCAAGAAATGTTAACAGCTTAGCAAAATTTTAATTAGTCCAGCTTCCGCATCTAGTTCTAGAGATGGTCAGGGAATAGTTTAGCACAGCATAATATGACGATCGGCCTTATAGCCTAGTTAGTAGAAGGTGGGTCGTTACAGGAGGCTTTGCTTTTGCATCCCTTGGAGCTTGGTGGTAGTGGCCGGACCTCTACTTCTCTTGGAGAATTGGTGGTGGCCGAATCTAGCTTGGAGAAGAAGGAGCTTGGTGGTTCTCGTCTCGGAAGATCGTTGCCCACACAACATCCGAGATTAGAAGAGGAATACGGTAGAAGATCAAGAGGTTATTTGCTTACAAAGGAAGGTATAACTAGTAATTGTTTTCCGCATCATACTAGTTTTTCTTTGTATGATTTCCAAACACAAGAGGCATATGATTCTAGAGTTTCAAATTTGTGATTCGAGTTTGTGTTTTTTTTGTTTTTCGAATTTGTGATTTGATCGTTCCTTTTGGTTAAACCTAGAGTTATATAAGGAAATTAAATATTAAATTTCTTTAAAAGGCTTTGTCTAGGAAATGGTGGTTGTTCCCATATCCAAGAAGGCCTAGTGCCTCGCCGTGTTTAACCTGGAAGCCAATTTTGAAAATTAATATTTAATTGAATTTATAGCATAGGTGGATTTAGATCAATAATGTTAAGTATCGTTTGCGATCCAAATCTAAACCATTAAGAACAGATAAGTTAAATTTGGAATCAATAATGTTAAGTTCCGTTTGTGATTCCTAATTTAATTTCTAAAGAACACAATAGGTTGTTTAGGAAAGGTTCGACGCTTGTACAAAATTTTTGTACAGTGAAACCAGTACGATCTTCCTAGGACCAACCAACAGGCGTGGTGTTACATTTTGGCTTCGATGTCAAATGTATTGCAACATCGGCATCAGGACTTACCAACGACTTATGATATAATGAACAATCTCAAAGAACTCTTCGGACACCAGAGTCGGATTGCTAGGCAAGAGGCAATGAGAAAGTTAATGACAACCACTATGTCAGAGGGGACACCCGTAAGGGATCATATCCTCAAGATGATGGCTTATCTGAATGAAATACAGATCCTTGGAGGTGAAATCGATGGGGAATCCCAGGTCGATATTATTCTCCAAACGCTACCCAGAAGTTTTGAGCAGTTCTGCCTAAACTATAATATGAACAAAAGGGAGTATACGTTGGCGGAACTTCTGACAGAACTACAGGCAATAGAAGGTATATTTCGTCATAGTTCTCAGATTCACTATGCTGGAAATGGTTCTACTTCTAAGTCTAAAGGCAAGAAGAAGAAGAAACAGACTATCTCAGCAAAGAAAGTGAATAAACCTCTAGGTACAAGACCAAAAGCTGGAATGAAGAAGCCGAAGGGCAAGTGCTTTATCTGCAAGCAGTCAGGACATTGGAAGGCGGACAGTCCTCGTAGGAAAGAGAACAATAAAGGTATATCTCATTCTCTAGTAGCTGAAACATGTTTAGCAGTGTTATCTACCAACACCTGGTGTGTAGATACGGGAGCCACTGATCATGTCTGCAACTCTTTGCGGGGGTTCCAGGAAACCCGACGACTATTTGAAGGAGAAATAACAGTCTACATGGGCAATGCTACTAAGGTGGCGGTTGTTGCAGTGGAAGACGTATACTTATCTTTTGATAGAAATAGAAGTTTGGTTTTAAGAAATTGTCTTTATGTACCTAGTTTCAGAAAGAATTTAATTCAGTTTCTAAATTGTATTTATATGGATATTCTATTTCTTTTAATAATAATGTGGTTATAAAGAGAAATAGAGTTATTATCTGTTCTGGTGCATTGGTTGGCAATTTATATACTTTAAATCCAATTTCTCCTACAAAGCAACAAATGGAAATTAATAACACATCTTCTAATTTAAATAAGAGAAAGGAACCTTCAGGGATGAACCAAACATATCTTTGGCATCTAAGACTTGGTCATATTAACTTAAGTAGGATTCAAAGGCTTATAGCCGATAGACTCTTGGGTTCATTAGTGTTGGAAAATTTTTCAACATGTGAATCTTGCTTGAAAGGTAAAATGACCAAGAGACCTTTTAAGGCCAAGGGGTATAGAGCCAATGATGTATTAGAACTGGTTCATTCTGATTTATGTGGTCCTATGTCTATACGGGCAAGAGGTGGTTATGAATATTTTATCTCTTTCATAGACGATTATTTAAGATATGGATATATTTACTTGATACGCCGCAAGTATGAATGCTTTGATAAGTTCAAAGAATATAGGGCTAATATGGAGAAACGTCTTGGTAAAAGAATCAAGACACTACGGTCTGACCGTGATGGCGAATACCTCTTTGGAGAGTTTAGGAATTACTTATCAGAAGCCGGGATCCAATCCCAATTGTCTGCACCTGGTACACCCCAACAGAATGGTGTGGCAGAAAGAAGGAATAGGACTCTTATGGAAATGGTTAGATCGATGATGAGTTATTCAGAATTACCAAATTCATTTTGGGGATATGCTTTGGAAACAACAGTGTACATTCTGAATATGGTACCTTCTAAAACGGTTCCTTTTACTCCCATGGAATTATGGAATGGGTGTAAGCCTAGTCTGAGTCATATCCGGATATGGGGTAGTCCAGCACATGTTCTGAAGGGAGATACTGACAAGTTGGAATCACGTACAGAAGTTTGTCTGTTTGTGGGATATCCTAAGGGAACGAAAGATGGTTTGTTTTATAATCCTAAAAATCAGAAGATCATTGTTAGCACCAATGCTCAATTTCTAGAAGAAGATTATGTAATGAACCATAAGCCCATAAGTAGTGAAATTGTTCTAGAAGAAATTAGAGAGGACACATCTACTTTAGTACCAACAGTATAAGATGAAGTACCACAAGAAACTGCAACACGTGTCACAAATGATGCACAGTTACAGATAGTGCCTCGTCGTAGTGGGAGGGTTGTAAAGCAACATGAGAGATTCATGTTTTTGGGAGAGTCTTCGGACTTGATCCCGAGTAAACATGAACCTGATCCTTGGACATATGACGAAGCACTCCAAGATAACGATGTAGTATCTTGGCAAAAGGCGATAAATTCTAAAATAGAATCTATGTATTCTAATAAGGTCTGGGAACTTGTAGAACCACTAAATGGTGTAAAAGCCGTTGGATGCAAGTGGATCTACAAAAGGAAAAGAGGGACAGACGGGAAGGTAGAAACCTTCAAAGTAAGACTTGTTGCGAAAGGGTATACTCAGAAAGAAGGAATCGATTATGAGAAGACTTTTTTGCCGGTAGCTATGCTTAAGTCTATCCGGATACTCTTATCTATTGCCACTTATATGGATTATGAGGTTTAGCAAATGGATGTCAAGATAGCTTTCCTTAACGAAAGTCTTGATGAAAACATCCATATGAAGCAACCAGAGGGGTTCATTGAAAAAGGCAAAGAGCATCTAGTGTGCAAGCTCAATCGGTCCATTTATGGACTAAAGCAAACTTCAAGATCTTGGAACATCCGGTTTAACAGAGTAATCCAGTCATATGGATTTATTCAGTGTCTGGATGAGTCTTGTGTATACAAGAAGTGTAACGAAAACGTGGTGATATTTCTTGTACTATACGTAGATGACATTTTGTTAATTGACAACAATGTCAAAGTATTATCGGACGTAAGGGTATGGTTGTCCAGAAAATTCGATATGAAGGACTTAGGAGAATGTGCACATATTCTTAGAATCAAAGTCATAAGGGATCGCAAGAAAAGGATGTTGTGCCTATCTCAAGCTTCATATATAGATACACACTACAAGAAAAAAGCTAATAGACAACGCTTTTAAAGCGTTGTCTTTGTGCCTGAAAAAGCGTTGTTAAAGGCACTGTTGTTAAAAGTCTGCTGAACGACAACGCTTTTAAAGCGTTGTTGTTTGTAGCAAAGACAACGCTTTTGCAACTCTTTAAAAGGGTTGTGTATTTTTTTTTGCAAAAACACCATTATTGCAACGCTTTAAAAGCGTTGTTGTTTTTGGCAAAGACAACACTTGTGCAACGCTTTAAAAGCGTTGTCTTTTTTTTAAAAAAAAATTAAAAAAAATCTATTTACAAAATCATTTTTTTATATTTACAAAACTATTAATTTTCTTTTACCATGTCCAAATTTGAATTTGACATATAAAATAGCATTAATTAGCTCAGCTAATGATTTCAAACTCGTACCAAACAATATAATTCAACTACAAAGTATTAGTATTTACAGGAGAATTCAACTATACACAAAGACTAAATATTTCTGTTTCAAAGTAGTTAGTGACATTCAAATTTAAAACAAAAAAAAGCACAAAATAGCTAGCCGGCCTCGAAGACAATGATCTGCATGTTTACTTCTACTAGATATATTGATCAAAATGGATTGACGGCTTGAGACTGAGACAAAACAGCTACCACTGTGTATCTGTCACAGAAAACAATACCATCAGTATTATGCAAAAGAAATTTTCGGTGGTAATAGCTGAAAATAAAGGTCACAGTTCACATCATACAATAATTTTTAAGAGAAAAAGAATTAAGCATAAAATAACGGGGAATAGAGCAAACGAAAAATACATGTGCTACTTTGTTTCCGCCATGGAAATATAGCAAAAAGAATAGCATAATTGGAGATGCTAGGGAAACCACTATGAGACCTAAATACATAATTAGAGATGCAGTGCAAAAAGAACAACATATATTTCATTTGAGTTCTTACACATGAACTAAAGTCGAAATCAGCATATGTTCTGATTTCTTTGGTTTGCATAACTTATAGCTTTATCAAACACAATTTGACTTGAAATTTTCCAGTAGCAAATGTAGTTTTCCGGTGTACTAAACTATACATATAAAATATGACTTTGATTCTAGAGTGCAAAGAAAGGATTTAAAAATTCAACATGTCAACATGAAGGTAGCAAAAAATCATTTTTGAACCAGTAAACATGGTATTTTCTATAAGATATTGAAGCCGACTCTTGGATATTACCTGCCCTTTGATCGAGCATCTAGAAGTTGATGAGTTCTGTCAGTCATATTTTGTTTGACCTGCAAAGGTACGACAATCCCAAATTCATATTCCTAAACTCATCTGATGTTTTTGGGCCATCAAGAAGGTAATGAACTTACATAAACTTTAGCTAAAACAAGGTAATGAACTTACATAAACTTGAACACACCTACTTATAAATATGATCTTGTATACATTCTGCCAACTCCGATCGCACCTCATCAATTTCTTCTCGAGAATACTCCGCTTGTGTGAACTGTGACATTAATGAAAAAAAATCAACATTGACTTTTCAAATTTAAATAGTTTATTTCAAATAATTTGAGACATAAGAAAGAAAATATTACTATAGATCGTAGTGAATCTCTCTCGATAATTTCAACTTCTTCAACAATTTGTCTCATAAATCGCATCACATAATAACCACATTGTTTGACATCTTGTTGTCGAGGAGCCTATGGTAATTAGAGACAAATTATTAATGATAAACATACACATTAAAATATATGTTATAAAAATTACACATATCTTTACTACTACCCACATAGTCTTTTTTCTACCTTTCCTTCCCTTGTTTGAATTAAACAATCTCAAGGCCCTTCATACATTAATGATTTTTTATATATGAATTTTATATTAACATAAATGCTTAATAAAAAAGAAATATGAACTCACATTTCCACTATATATTTCCAATCCTCATCATGAATGCAGTGCCTTAGAGAATCCAACAAATAAATAACTTCATTGTAAGAGTCAATGACAGTGAGAATCCAATAGAAACTATGCACAAACACATAATTAGTGCATATAATTCAATAAATTTTTGAAAGACAACAATGGAAAGTGATGTTTTATTTTTACTTACCCGATGTTACATGGCACCAATACTAGTGTTCATGTGATTTTGTTAGGTGCTGAGATTTTTAAATCTGTCAATGGATGAGAGAAAAAACACAGATCACCAGCTTGCTTGGAAAAAATTGAAAATGGAATTGACCTGCATTTCTTTTTATTAAAATAAAAGTCAAATACAATGAGAAATGCAAATATATTTATCATTCCTCCAACAATAATAAATAGCAGAAGCAAAAGTCTTTTAGCTTGAGAACTAATCTTAAAAACTATGGAAAAAAAACAAATGTAGAAGGGCATTGTACCAAACGAGATACCCGTTGTGTTTGGCTTTGATCAAATCATGCTCCACTATTGTGGTTTTTGAATGGCAATAAAATTTTTAGATATTATCCTTGGTGTTTTAAGTTACCTCCAAAATCCAAGTGTTAATTGATTGACAAACTCATTTGTAAATCGGTTTTCATTTTCATTCTGGGAGGGCTTGAAAATTAAGGACACAATATGGGAAAATTTATGATGGGGATGTAATTTGGTATAAAATAAATAGTGTGCGATTTGATCAAAAGATTAAATACAAAGGGTGTGATTTGGTAAAATGGCTGATGTTGGATGGCTTTCAATGGTAAGTTCTGCAGCAAATGTGCGATGTAAACAACAATATCATATCATATGACATTTACAATCCAAGAAACTCAATAGAGGTAGAAATAGGCCTTGGAAGCTGGTAAAGACTGGCGAAGTAATTTCTGAACAAACAAATAAATAACTAGGAATAAGCTTACCTCAACACAATAATTATTTCATTTAGGAAAACAATGTCTACAAATAACAAGAGTATGATTTGTTCAGTGAAATGATGCAACTCAAACCTTTAGCTGATTTTGATTTCCTTTATCTTTTATTTTATAAAGACTAGAACAGGCAGAACGATGAGCATACACTAGTTTGCACTAAAGGGAGCATCACCAGGCTTTCGGTTTAAAGTTTTGATGGTTTGGGGAAGATATCAGGTGTGAACTTTTGAGCTGCACTTATACTTCCCTTAATCTTCATCGCTCCTCTGTAATAATTCAAGAGAGAAAAAAAAAATCCGTAATCAAACCCCCCAAAACTTTTTCTTTACATAAATTTAAGGCGGAGCATTACCTGACGAATGCAATCTGCGGGTTCATCTTCCCTGTCGCAATTGACAGGAAATCGTTATCTGTAAAGGGAAAAAAGGGGGATTAGAAAAAAAAACAACAAATTTTAGAATGATACATTAACGACAAAATCGATGGGAAATAGGGAAAGGAGAGACCTTCGGTGACCGTTCCTTGCTTGAGATCAACAACGTAGATCTCCTCATCCACTCCAATCTTCTGCAGAGCGAAGGAGAAAGGAATAGAATTTTTTTAGGGTTTGGGGAAAATGGGAACCAGAATGGAAAAGGACCTTTGGGGCGATGTTGAGCTGGTAGACGAGGCTTATCTTGCTGGAGATCTGCTTTCCAGCGTCGGTGGCGAGATGAACCTTCATCTGCTCTAGAAGAGCCGCGGACTTGAGCGAGGTCGACAATGGGATCTGCTGTGGTTACACTGCCTCAACGTCGGGGTGAAGGAGGCGAAGAGATGGGTTGATATGTTGTGGTCGATCGCCTCAGCACCGGGATCTGCCGCTTGACGAAGGTGTGGTCTTGACGAAGAGGAGTTCGGAGGAGTGGTTCAGGATGGAGAAGGGGTTGGATGGAGAAGGCCGGAGAGGAGTTGGATGGAGAAGGCCGCGTGAGATGAGGAGTTGGGAGAAGGGTTCGGGTTTTCTACCTTAGATCCAAGATCCAACGGTTTGTATTAATCAAGATTTAGATGAGAACTTAACAATAGACAACACTTTTTAAAAAACGTTGTCGTAGACACTAAAAAAAAGTCTAATAGACAACGCTTTTTACGAAACGTTGTCTTTGACCCGTAAAAATCACTAATAGACAACGGTTTTTAGAAAAGTGTTGTCTATTAATAAGAAAATAATGAAATAGACAACGCTTTTCACTAAAAGCGTTGTTAAAAAAAAATAGACAACGCTTTTTATAAAAAGCGTTGTCGTTTAAGTGTTGTAGAATCCCAATTTTCTTGTAGTGACAATCCTTGCTCGTTTTAGCATGCAAAACTCTAAGAAAAGTTTCTTACCTTTTCGGCATGGAGTAGCTTTATCTAAAGAGATGTCTCCGAAGACATCAAAAGAGATAGAGGACATGAAGGCAGTTCCTTATGCTTTGGCTATAGGAAGCCTAATGTATGCAATGCTGTGTACGAGACCGAATATCTGTTTTGCCGTGGGAATGGTTAGCAGATATCAAAGTAACCCTGAACAAGAATATTGGACTGCTGTAAAGCATATATTGAAGTACCTGAGAAGAACTAGAGATTATATGCTAGTTTACCAAGCAGATGATATGCTCCCTATGGGTTACACAGATTTAGACTTTCAATCAGATAAGGACAATAGTAAGTCTACATCAGGCTATGTGCTTACTTTAGAAGGTGGAGCCATTGCATGGAGGAGTGTTAAGCAGAAATGCGTTTCGGACTCAACCATGGAAGCTGAGTATGTGGCAGCGTCTGAGGCAACCAAAGAAGCTGTATGACTTAGGAACTTCCTAATGAACTTAGATGTGATTTCTGGTTTGTCCAAAATCATCATAATTGTGATAATAGCGGTGCAGTTGCAAACTCGAAGGAACCACGAGTCCATAAGGCGAGTAAACATATAGAGCGCAAGTACCACCTGATACGAGACATCGTCAAGCGAGGAGAAGTTGTCGTCGCCAAGATTACATCAGCAGATAACTTGGCAGATCCTTTCACTAAGGCCCTTCCGGCGAAAGCTTTTGATCGGCATGTGGAGGGGATGAGAATTAGATGTATGGCAGCATATATGACAGCTTAGTCTTTTAGTATAAGTGAGAGATTGTTAGAGTGTATACTAAAAGTATAACTTTTGTAAATATTTATTTTGAAATAAAGAATCACATTGATAAAAAATGTCTACATTTATTCAATTAATTTATATTATAGATAACATAGTGTGTGGTGTCACACACAGAAGATCATGTTATCGGTTCTTTATAAAGTATAAATAGTAGCTCGTAACTAATATGGAAAGGAACAAACCATTGGAATAGTCGTAGTATAATTAGGTATTAGTTTATCTTGACTAATAAATTACACTAGTACACTTTAAGTGTATTGCGCAGGACCATTTAAGGTAAGTTCCTTTTATACTGACTTAATAAAAGAACAAGACGTTAGTTATTATGGAAGTATGTGCTCTTAATCCTAATATAATAACAAGCACATATATTTAGTATTTATTTATTTAACTTATCAAAGGGTGAGATTTAGCTCGATAAATCAACAGGCCCGAGAAGTTGGGAAATGATATTACTTATAGTGTGTGTTATTGATTATAGAAGGAAACTGTGTCCTAGTAATCTAGGTTGATAATGTCCCCAAGAGGAGCTCATAAGGATTGTCATATTAAACCCTGCAGGTGGACTTAGTCCGACATGACGATAAGGTTGAGTGGTACTACTCTTGGACTAAGATATTAATTGAAGTGAGTTGTCAGTAACTCATTTAATTAGTGGTCATTCGACACCTTAAACATAGGGAGATTAACACACTCATAATAAGAAGGAGCCCAAAATATAATTTGAGATTGGTGCGGTAGTTCAATAATAATTCTTTAGTGGTATGAATTATTATTGATGACATTAAGTTGAGTGTTCGGGGTGAACACAGGAAGCTTAATTTTATCGGGAGACCAAAACCAATTCCTCCTCTCTGTCCCTATCGTAGCCTCTTATTTATAAAGAATTATATCCACCTATACCCACCTTTATACCCATCCTAAGGTGGCCGGACAAGCAAGCTTGGAACCCAAGCTTGGGTCGGCCAAGCAAATAGGATGAGTAAAGTTGTGTGGCTGGCCCTAGCTTGAACCCAAGCTCGGTGTGGCCGACCACATCAAATTAAAAGGATTTTAATTTTTAAAATTTTTTCTTATGTGGATTCCATGGTTTTAAAAGAGAGTTTAAAATTATAAATCTTTCCTTTATAGCTTTATATAAAAGATTAAGAAAAGATTTGATATCTTTCCTTATTTGTAGATTGAAAGGAAGATTTTAATTTTGAGAAAACTTTCCTTTTTTGTAACCATATTCATGATTTAAAAGAGAGTTTTAAAATTATAGATGAAGATTTTAATTTTAAAAGATAACTTTCCTTTTTGGAAATCATCCACATGTTTTAATAGAAGATTTTAATTTATAAAATTTCTTTTATAGCCAACCATGAAGGAAAAATTATTAGAAAAATTTTTATTTTAAATTTCCGAAAACAAATTAGGAAGTTTTAATTTTGTGTCAAAACTTTCCTTGCTTGGAGCAATGAGGTGACCGACCATGATATTTAGGAAAAGGAAATTGGTTTTAATCAATTAAAATTTTCCTTTTCATGGCAAAGAAAATAAGAAAGGTTTTATTTAATTTTTCCATATTTTCCAAGACCAAGGAATATAAAAGAGGGGGTAGGGGTGCCTTCATGAGAAACAACTCTATTCTATTTTCCTCCCTCTCTTCCTTGGTGGTGGCCAACCCTAGACCTTTCTCTTCTCCTCTTCTCTTCTTCTTTAGTGGCCGGTTTCATCCCTCTCTTGGAGCTTTTGTTGGTGGCCGGTTCTAGCTAGGAGAAGAAGGGGAGAAAGGAGATTTTGTTTCGAGCATCCCTTGGAGCTTGGTGGTGGTGGTCGAAACTCTTCATCCCAAAGAGAAGTGCTTGGCCGAAACTTGCAAGAAGAAAGAAGAAGGGTTTGGGTGGTTCTCATCTCGGTAGATCGTTGCCCATACAACGCCCGAGATAAGAAGAGGAATACGGTAGAAGATCAAGAGATAGTTGCATACAAAGAAAGGTATAACTAGTAATTCTTTTCCGCATCATACTAGTTTTTCTTTGTATGAATTCCAAACACAAGAGGCTAGAGATTCTAGATTTTCAGATTAGATATTTGAAATTGTGTTTCTTTTGTTTTGTTTTTTGAATTTGTGATTCGATTGTTTCTATTGGTTAAACCTAGAGTTATATAAGGAAATTAAATATTAGATTTTTTTAAAAGGCTTTGTCTAGACGGTGGTGGATGATCTCATACCCAAGAAGGACTAATGCCTCGCCATGTAGTCCTGGAAGCCAATTTTAGAAATTAATATTTAATTGAATTTATAACATAGGTGGATTTAGATCAATAATGTTAAGCATCGTTTGCGATCCAAGTCTAAACCATTAAGAACAGATAAGTTAAATTTGAAATCAATAATGTTAGGTTCCGTTTGTGATTCCGAATTTAATTTCTAAAGAACACAATAGGTTGTTAGAAAAGGTTCAGGACTTATACAAATTTTTATACAGTGGAAGCGGTACGATATTCCTAGGACCAACCAACAACATCATGTCAAACATCTCTGTCTACTGTTGGCAGACACTCTGAAATTTCTCACGAACAAACTCCTCCAAGTGAAAGACTCGCTCCCGAAGGGACGCACGCGCCGACTCTGTAGCAGGGGCAGGAACCTGTTGGAGGATCTTACGGCCGGCTTGAAGGGGGGTTGGATAGACGGCACCCCCAAATCGCTTGCTTTCTACGTATTTGTTAGTTGTGCAGCAGAATACAAATAATACAAACACAAATACGAATGCTAAATACAAATATAAAGAACAAGAAAGAGCAAGCAAACCAACACGCGCCGATTTACGTGGTTCGGAGATAAAGCTCCTACTCCACGGCGTGTCCGTAAGGTGGACGATCCCTATCCGTCGGTGGATTACTCCCCGGAAGACCTCCGGCTAGCTCAAACCTCCTTGTGGGTGGAGAAACCTCACCACAAACTCACCAAGACCTCTTGGACACAAGGGAAACTCTTGAGCACTTGTAGACTACTAATTAGACCTTAATCAAGTCTAATTTCGTCGCCTTGGCCGGCCATACCAAGCTCCTTCTTATAGAGCTTGGAACAAATCAGAACCTGATTTGCCCGTTACCAGTCGACTGGTCCTTGCACCAGTCGACTGGTGCCAGCCCAACGACTCTCTCAACGGCTATGCTACAGTGCATCAGTCGACTGATCCATCACCAGTCGACTGCTACAGTGCGCTATAGTACGCTACAGTAACTGCTACAGTGCCATTACAGTAAAACCCTAAAACTAGGATTTTACTCCGAGTACAATCTCTCATGCACTCGTACCCTCACCCTTATGACTCATTTGACGCTTTCTTTGTAGCTTTGACCTCTTGCCTTCAAGCCTACTTCCTTTGGCTCTCGTCCCTCGGATGTATCCAAGCCCACGGCTCGTCCCCAATGCCATCCTTCGCGTATGCCTCGAAGTCGCTTCCCTCGGCCCTTGTCCTTACTGCCTTGTCTACGGTCCCTCGGATGCTCCATCCTTCACCGGACCCGAAGCCGTCAACCTAAGTCACATGTGTCACCTGCAGTCCTGCACAACTCAAGTACACATATCAAATAACGAGGGTAATCCTAACTTAAACCCTTTGCCCAAACACCAAAACACATGGTCCCGCGGACCATTGGGATTGCTCCAACAATCTCCCCCTTTTTGGTGTTTGGCAATACGTTTAAGTTAGGGAAAACATATAGCAAATAAACATGCTAAAAACAATGGACTTACGATGCCAAGGCTATACACTTGGACTTACTCCGCCGAATGGACTTACATTGCCAAGGCTACACACTTGGCAACCGCCGAAACAATGCACTAAGCATTGGAACCTATCACAAGCCTCCCCCTACACCTAAGCTCTCCGTTGAGCTAGGATTTTCCCACAGGGCTTTTTAAGAACCTATCCCAAGGCTCCCCCTACTCAAAGGCACTTTCAGGTTTTCCCAACTAAACCTTACTTCTCCCCCTTTGCCTAACATCCAAAAAGTTCTCCAACAATATCCCAATTGTTGAAAACTTGTCATCTAAATTGACCCTAAACTCATGTATTAATCCCCCTTGGATCCCATACATCTAAGCGAGTTGACATGGTCACAAACTAATGCTGAAAACAATTTCAGACTGGTATCAATCGACTGCCCTAAGTGCCAGTCGACTGCGCCCTTCGACACAACCTTACAGAACCATTCTGTGGTCGAAATATACTGTTACCAGTCGACTGGTGTCGGTACCAGTCGACTGCCCTCGTTAAAATGAGCTTACAGAGACATTCTGTGCTCAAAAACACTGTTACCAGTCGACTGGTATCTGTACCAGTCGACTGGTACCTTATTTCTGAAAAAATCAACCTTTTCAGGCCAACTTCAGAAATGCACCAGAAATTCCCTAGACCTCCAAAAATTCCCAAATTTTGTGGAGAGGTCTATTATACCCTTGTCTAATTGGGAAAAATATATTAAAAAATATATCTATCACCAATCCCATGATTGAAACAAAATCCAAAACTAGCTAAATGGTTCAATTGAACCTTGACCTAAAGTCCTAGTTTTGGCTTCCTCTTGATGTATTTGCCCATACCAACCCACAATGCATCCCTAGCATTAGTTTATATGGCATCTATACATCCAAAACCAATTATCATGCAAAATGATCCCAATGTCATATTTCCTTGCGTGAAACATAATCCATGTGTGTCAAATCCCTAGGTTTGAGACTCAAGTCCGTCTCTAAACCATTTGACACACTTCATGGCTCCTCTAGACCCCCAAGTAGAACCCAGCTGAGATCCATTGACCATGGGTCCCAAATTGACTCTTGGAGCTCCCCCTAGAGCTCTTTACCTTAGTCACCTCCCTAGGTGACTCATCTATTGTGACCAAACCACAATGATGTCCCTTAGAAGATCTCCTTATCTTCTTGATCTTGGACACATCATCCTTGCCATAGTCATATGCAACCCTAGCATATTTATTTTTGGCCTTGGATGACTCTCCCTTGTCCTTATCATGTGCCACCTTAGCACATGGTCTCCTTTTGACCTTGGAGACACTAGATCGGTATCCCAAACCCGATCTATCATTGTTGGGTTTTTGACTCCCCAACACCATACTTAATCCCTTAGATCCAATAGTGAATCTCTTAAGGAATTTCTCTAAACCATCAAGCTTTGCCTTCAAAGCTTGATTCTCCCTTTCTAGGTTCCTAAACCTAGAGTTAACATGTCCACCTTGGACATTCCTAGACCTACCCTTTCTAGGCATATGTCTCCCCTTCTTGGGATTAATACCTTGGTTCTCAATTACCTTCTTCTCCTTAGGTAATAAGAATTTAACTTTCCTAGGTCTATCATGCATAGGTCTCCTAGGGTTATGATCGATATTTACCCTATTCCTATCATGATATTTGAAACCAAAATTTTGCATGGGCATATAATGATTAACATTATTTTTCCTAGCATGCATGGAGGAGTTTAAATTTGAATTTACCTTCAAGTTAGAGTATACCTCCCTTACCCTTGAAGCTCCCCCTTGACTTGAGCTCCTCTTCTTTTTCTTCTCTTTCTCCCATTTCTTTAATTGCGCAAGCTTCTTGATTTCCCCCTTTTTGGGGCATTTGGTGTGGTAGTGACCCTTCTCTCCACACGTGAAGCATATGATGTGCATCTTCTTCTTTTGGACTTCTTCATTCCTACAACCCACATTAGAATTTAAAATAACTTGATTGGGTTTAGGATTTACCTTCTTCTTACCCATAGGACACCTATTCTTGTAGTGTCCCTTCTCATTGCACCCGAAGCATATTATATGATCTTTTGACTTCACTTCGGTGGAGGTGCTCACTAGGTTGACCTCCAAGACCTCTTCTTCATCTGTCTTGGATTCTTCTTCCACCCTTGAGGATGTTGATGATGCTTCCTCTTCCTTCTCCTCCTCAGATGTTGAGTGTGACTCAACTTCCATTTGCCCCACCTCCTCTTCTTGAGCTACTAAGCCCATCTCCTTGGGCTCCACATCCGATTGGTCCTTCTT
This sequence comes from Zingiber officinale, assembly GCF_018446385.1. Classification (NCBI taxonomy): domain Eukaryota; kingdom Viridiplantae; phylum Streptophyta; class Magnoliopsida; order Zingiberales; family Zingiberaceae; genus Zingiber; species Zingiber officinale. The sequence goes on from NC_055987.1 coordinate 128,872,430, forward strand.
CTCCTCTTGGACCACTTCATCACTTTCTTCGGATTTTCTTTCTTCTTGTGTAGGCATGAATTCCTCCCATGGAAATTTCTTCACTTTGCTCCACAACTCGTGGGCATTCTCGTATTCACCTACACACCTTATCACATTAGAAGGCAACATATCAATTAAAATTGATATTACCTTATTGTTTGCCTCCGATCGTGAGGTTTGCTCCTCCGTCTAATGACGCGGTCGGAGTTTCTTCCCTTTCTTGTCCTTTGGGACTTCAAACGACTCTTTTACCACCATCATGGTGTCCCAATCCGTATTGAAGAACACCTCCATTTTCACCATCCAATACGTGATGTCCCATAAGCCTCTACCTTCAAGCTTTGGCGGTTCTATCAAGCCGGTCATCTTGTGCTTCCTTGGCGGTTAGTCCAACGGAGAGCGGCCTCGCTTTGATACCACTTGTTGGAGGATCTTGCGGCCGACTTGAAGGGGGGTTGGATAGACGGCGCCCCCAAATCGCTTGCTTTCTACGTATTTGTTAGTTGTGCAGCGGAATACAAATAATACAAACACAAATACGAATGCTAAATACAAATATAAAGAACAAGAAAGAGCAAGCAAACCAACACGCGCCGATTTACGTGGTTCGGAGATAAAGCTCCTACTCCACGGCGTGTCCGTAAGGTGGACGATCCCTATCCGTCGGTGGATTATTCCCCGGAAGACCTCCGGCTAGCTCAAACCTCCTTGTGGGTGGAGAAACCTCACCACAAACTCACCAAGACCTCTTGGACACAAGGGAAACTCTTGAGCACTTGTAGACTACTAATTAGACCTTAACCAAGTCTAATTTCGTCGCCTTGGCCGACCATACCAAGCTCCTTCTTATAGAGCTTGGAACAAATCAGAACCTGATTTGCCCGTTACCAGTCGACTGGTCCTTGCACCAGTCGACTGGTGCCAGCCCAACGGCTCTCTCAACGGCTATGCTACAGTGCATCAGTCGACTGATCCACCACCAGTCGACTGCTACAGTGCGCTACAGTACGCTACAGTAACTGCTACAGTGCCGTTACAGTAAAACCCTAAAACTAGGATTTTACTCCGAGTACAATCTCTCATGCACTCGTACCCCTCACCCTTATGACTCATTTGACGCTTTCTTTGTAGCTTTGACCTCTTGCCTTCAAGCCTACTTCCTTTGGCTCTTGTCCCTCGGATGCATCCAAGCCCACGGCTCGTCCCCAATGCCATCCTTCGCGTATGCCTCGAAGTCGCTTCCCTCGGCCCTTGTCCTTGCTGCCTTGTCCACGGTCCCTCGGATGCTCCATCCTTCACCGGACCCGAAGCCGTCAACCTGAGTCACATGTGTCACCTGCAGTCCTGCACAACTCAAGTACACATATCAAATAACGAGGGTAATCCTAACTTAAACCCTTTGCTCAAACACCAAAACACATGGTCCCGCGGACCATTGGCATTGCTCCAACAGTACCTCCTCCGCATCATCATCTGAATCAGAATCTTCCTGGCCAGGTCGGCGACGCCACACCATGATACCCTCACGCTGCTCAATCTGGGCTAAGGAGATCTGTCGAGGCCCTAACTGGTCAAAGTCCTTGGACAACTGATGCAATGCACCCCTAGTTACATCGATCCCTTTGGTTATGAAAAATGATGTCAAGACATGACAAAAAGGCATGTACAACTTCCCTTGAACTGGTCTAGAGAAGTGGATGATGGACTCATAAACCTGAAGGGCAATATCAATATCAAGACGCTGCTCCAAAGCATACATCATGACTAAATGAGGGAGTCTAATTTTGGCTTGCCCTTTAGTTACTATAGGAAGGAGACAGGCAATACCCACCTTATAGAAAATGTAACTAGGGGATGACATACGTGTCACATAAAAAATGCACTTAAGTGGAGCCCTGTGTAACGACCCGCCTTCTACTCGCTGAGCTGTAAGGCCGATCGCTACAGTTATGCTGTGCTAACTGTGCGGAAAACTGATCTAATTTAAATTTTAGTTGCTATCTGATAACTATTTCTTGGTTCTACATGTGCTGAAGGGCATAATCTAAAGGATACCAGGTGTATCCTACATTCCCTATGGACTAGAAGCTGATCTACTAAATTCCCTGGTCGAAACTGAACTTCCCAATCGATCCAGACTGAACTGGATCGATTGCTCTCTGTCGGATCGATCCATGGATCGATCCAGACCGCTACTGTGCTCGGGTGATAATCTGGACCGATCGGCTGATCGATCCAGGCTCACCGATAGATCCAGTGATCGATCCAGCGTGCTTCTGTGCACGGGACTATATTTGGATCGATCGGCTGATCAATCCAACATAAGTCAATCGATCCAATGATCGATCAAAAACCTTTCTGTTCGCGAGGAATAGCTTGGATCGATCGACCGATCGATCCAGAGGCCTTCTGTTCGCGACAGAATGTGTCTGGATCAATCGGCTGATCGATCCAGAAGCCTTCTGTTTGCGGAATCAGCCCCCAATCGATCCCTGGATCGATCGAGGACCCCCCGATCGATCCATGGATCGATCGGAGTTTCTGATTTCGCACTGAACCTCTGATTTCAGCACTCTGGCATGCCAAAACCTCACACAACAAATTCTAAAATCAATTGGAATGTATTCTAGTAACTATTAATCAGCATTCTAACATAATTACTAACAAACTAAATAAATCTCCCATGGTTTAAACATTCTAAGGTCTGAAACTGCATGAAAGGAGAAATACTAAGAATCCAACTATTTAAGCTTGCTAAAACCCCTGAGGATCTTTTATTCCAGTTCCTGCCACACACACCATCTTTGCATTGAACTCCAGCTTCCTCTGCTAGTCCATTTTCCCTTTACCTTTATATGCAGTATAAGGAAAGTAGAATCTGTAAGCTTAAAGCTTAGTAAGAAACCAACTACCTCACTAAAACATGCAACGATGCAAACATGTTTTTAAATCATGCTGTTTAAAAGGATATGCTAAGTATACTGAATAAACTAAACATGGCATGACATATAAGCATACAATCATAGCAATCAAGAACTGAACATAAGCTATCATACTTGCGGAAATAGAGCTGAGCATGAAAACTGAAACTGAAATAAATCATGGAACTGAACTAAACTGATCATGATCTGCACTAAACTAACTGAGCTGGTACTGAAACTAAGCTGAACTCACATAACTGATTGTGAATTTGAAAAGCTATACATATAATAAGTGAAAATACTAAACATGTTGCTGATGGGCCCTGGCAACTGTACTTGCTATGCGCGCATCCCTATCCAAACCCGGGATTGCAAGTTCCGAATCTAGTAGGGTTTACTAGGTTAGCTAAACCTAGGGACGACTATGGGAGTCCAGCCCCGTGGATATCTAATCCAGTACAGTGCCACTGCTGAAAGTAAAATACTGAATATAGCTAACTGTTTTAACTTGTTGTTTCTAGGTTATCTGAACCTAGAGCTAGGTTGTCTGAACCTAGAGGCGACTGTGGGAGCCCACCCATTGGACCGTAGTCCCATATAAGCAAGAATAAACTGATTTACTGATTTAGATGCTTCTAATGGATTCAACTGAACTGTTAAAATGCCTAATTTGCATTTTTACTTAACTAGCTAATTTATCGAACACCTAGTGTGCTTTAACTCCCCTCTCTATTAGGGAGACTACCATTAGGCACCCAACAGCATCTAAACCTCCAACTGAAGGGGAAAAGACGTGTCCGGCCCATCTAAAGGTACTCACTAAATCCCTAAATCTGCGAGGAGGGTTAAATACACCCTATATGTCGAAAAATCTGCATATAACTAAACTAGAGCATAGAAACCAAACGGAAGCTACTTATACTGCAGGTGAGGGGTTTCTTACCTTGTGTGCTAGATTTCTTACAAATCTAATAGCTAGAAATTCCGGTGGAGACGACTTCTCGACGATTCGCTCGCGTCCACGTGCTCTACTCGCGGAGGGGAACGTCCTTGTGCTGAAATCGTCTCCGGAAAGTGTCCTTGGGCCCTAGGGAAAAACCCTAAGTCTTCCCTTGTTGTGGCGCCGAGAGAAGGAGGAGAGGGAGAGGTGTTCGGCGTGAGGGTTTGGAGAAAGAAAGTGGCGTGAGGTTTTGTGAGGAGAGGGCTGCCGAACGAAATTAAACCAAACCCAACTTAAGTTCTTAATTTATATTAAGTGGGTTATTGAACCCAACTCTAATATAAATATAATTGGTTCCTCTTTCTGTCAGCACGGCCCTGCTGGGTTCACCGGTTACTAAGGCTAACTAAAGGTTTAGCGGACCCGAGAGGTCCCGGGTTCGATTCCCGCTTAAACCATTTCGCTTATCTAATTACTTTTGCTACTTCCGCTACTCGGAAAATTTCGGAAAAATATCTAAAAATTCCAGAAAAATCATAGAATAATTCTAATGCAAGTTTGAGAATTTTCGGGCGTTACACCCTGGGAGCATGAAAGTAATGCTGATGAATCATATCAATGGAGACATGGGAAAGTGACTCAGTGAGGGGCTCAACAATATGAGGAAAACACTTAAATGGGCTAGCAGACCGCTGATTTTAGCCCAATTTGTCGCGAATTGAGCATCAAATGATGAAATACCAAACCCCTCCTACGCTAATGTAGTATAGGAATGACTCGGGTCGTCCGCCAACGAAAGCAACGATAGGATGATAAACTTAGGATCGTATGTTATTTCTATTTTTTTTTTTTGGGGTTTCCAATATGGAAAAGGGGGTTTGGATTTTGATTCTAAATCTAAGAAATGAAAAGCATAACAAGAAAGAAACTAATCTAATGCTAAAATGAAATTTAACTAGGTGTTAATAATTAATCCACAATGCATTGCCACTCTACGCTATGGGTTAACTATCAACACAATTAAACTAAGGATCGAAATAGCGAAGCATCAAATGAAATCTAATCTAAATAATGGAAGACAATGCAAGTAATAAAACTATGTCTACCCTAACTAACCATTGAAGATTTTCCTACATCGCATTGTCACGCTACGATACAAGAATATCTATCAATGAGAATAACATGAAACATAACAAAGAACTCAAACATGCATAAAGAAAACAACAATCAAACAAAGACAATTAACTAAACAACTTTGTAGTAATTAAACAAAACCTAATTATGCATAAAAGTTAAACTTGTACCATATTGTCACGCTATGATACAAGATCAACAATCATACATAATGAACTAAACAAAGTACCAAAACTAAACAAAGTGCAATCTATCAATCTAAGAAGCAATAACAAACATAACACCCTAATTAAGCAATTAACATGAAAGTAAACTAACAACTAAACAATTCAAACATAAATGTAACTAAAATATCCAAAATGCATAACAACAGGACTAAACAAATCAAACATGGAAATAAACTAAATTAATCAACCACATCCATTCCTCCGTGATCATACACCAATTGACTACCTCCGTCGTCACACGGAGGCCCAGATCTGGAACGCCATCACTAGTGAACAGCAAACTCAACGACTGATCTATGATCGGATGTAAATTGATACACAACTGAGATGCTAGAGTTTGCTTGTAACGCCCCGGTCGGGGCGGGCCCCACTCGGACCAAACCAGGAACGACACCAGAATTGCCTATCGGTTTGATGACTAGCTCTACAGACCACCGGAGGTCCTTTCAGCGTGCTTTGTCCTCACTCGCACGCACCCTGGAAAACTTCTCAGGAGGTCACCCATCCTCAGATTTCTCCAAGCCAAGCACGCTTAACTTTGGAGTTCTTAAGTTTGGGCTTCCGAAAAGGAAGGTGCACCTTGGTGATATGGATAGTATCATCTAACCTTTTAAGTCATACTTAACCAGAATCTCAGAACCGGGGTATTACAATCACCCCCACTTAAAGACACAACGTCCTCGTTGTGTAACCACAAATCACACCACAAATAAATCCCAGAATCTCCCTCGCTAGGTGGTGCCCTGGGTGCTCCTACCACAGGCGCACTCACGGTCGCAAGGTCGCTCTGATACCATCTGTAACGCCCCGGCCGAGGCGGGCCCCACTCGGACCGAACCAGGAACGACACCAGAATTGCCTATCGGGTTGATGACTAGCTCCACAGACCACCGGAGGTCCTTTCAGTGTGCTTTGTCCTCACTCGCACGCACCCTGGAAAACTTCCCAGGAGGTCACCCATCCTCAGATTTCTCCAAGCCAAGCACGCTTAACTTTGGAGTTCTTAAGTTTGGGCTTCCGAAAAGGAAGGTGCACCTTGGTGATATGGATAGTATCATCTAACCTTTTAAGTCATACTTAACCAGAATCTCAGAACCGGGGTATTACATTGCTTCTCCCGGAATTGGACACACTGAGATGCTAGAGTTCTGCCCACCTTCGGAACACCGTCCGCGGGAAGTCCACAGCAGCATCAGCCTTGGGATTCAGATGGGAAGCTCGCCGGAGAAGAAGTAGAACAACACGGACAACTCAGCTTCTGCCGGAATTTGATACACTGAATTGCTGGAACTCCTGCCTTCGGAACACCGTCCACAGGAAGCCACAACACTAATCAGTGATGGAAGAAGAAATTCACCGGAGAAGAAGAAGGATCGACCGGCTGTCCCTATTGGAATCTTCTGCTTTCGGAACGCCGTCCACAGGAAGATCCGCTGAGATAGGGATGAAGAAGGACTACCTTGCCGGAGGAGAACACTCCGCCGTCAAGAGAACCCTAGACCCAAAGCCGCTGTCCGCTCAAAGAAGTCACCGAGGTTGCTGCCGTCGCCGCTTGGAGCAGATTGGAGAAGAGGAGGTTGGGTGTGGAGGACCGGCCGGCCGGCCGGCGGCAAAGGAAGAGAAGAGTAGCCGCCGGCCGGTGGTGAGAAGAAGAAAGGAGAAGGAGGCGCGGTGCCCTAGCTCCGCGGGGAAGAGAAATCGTGAGAGAAGAGCAGAATCGGCACTGTGCCGTGCGGGTGAGAGGAAAAGGGGTTTTCTTAATGGGTCGGGTCGGGTAAAGGAGTGGAATCCGAATCCAATAACCAATAGGATTAAAAGTAGGATTTTGGATATTGGGTTGAGAAGTTGAGGTTTTTGGTTAATGGGATCCGGATCCATTAAGAGGATGAAATTGGGCTTTTGAAATTGGGCTTGAAGAGTGGACTTTTAAATTGGGTTTGAATTGGAGATCCACTTCTTGGATGAACCCTTGGATGCCTTAAGCTCTAGATCAATGGTCCAGATCACTTTAAATCATGATGAAGGGCTGGATCACTTGATCTGACTGAAGGGACAAGATCTCACTGAATCTTGATCAACGGTCCACATTAATTCAGCTTGATCTTCCTCATTTGGCCTCCAAATCAAGCCAAATTCGATCCGGCTCGACCCTAATCAATGGCTCTTTATATTTCCTACAAAACCACATAAAAACATGAGATTAAATTCCATAATTGTAAGAAATTTACATTTAAGTCCAAAATAAATTCCTACTCACAAAATATAATATAAGCACAAAATTAAGCATGTGAGAAAGTAAAAATGCTAAGTATAAGAGCCAAAATAATACACAAAAATATCCATTATCAACTCTCCCACACTTATTCTTGCTCGTCTCGAGCAAGTAAAATAAAACAAGAAAGATAACTAAAAATACATTCCTCTAGCAATTTTCAATCATACATAGAAAATAGTGAAAAGAGAGTTACCTAGGATTGTCCAATTCAAATGACCAAAGCAATCATGAATTTAATTCGTACACTAATTAACAAACATGATAACTTCAATCCATAATCAATAAATTGAGAATGATAACAAAATAACCTCACAAGGCAAGTAAAAGTGGCTCTCCTCTCATATAAATGCATTAATGGAGCTCACTCAAGCTACTCATGATAAATGCACTACCATATGCTTGCTCTTCTTCTAATCTTCACCACCATATACATAAGAATGCACAATAAAATAATGAAGGCTTATTTATGTAAGGGAAACATGAATCAAAGCAAATGATAGTATAAGAAAAAAGATGAAAAAGATAAAACAAGTTATTAGTGGAAGACATGGACATAATGGAATGTTACATAGATGAGTACAATAGAACAATGCCCAAAAAATATATCTCATCCAAACTCCCAAACTAACTTTTCACAACTCAATAAAAATGTGAACAATCTTTACTCTAGCATTTCAATAAAAATACCACTCATGATATACAATAAAATCTAAATGTTGCTAAAGTAAAGATTATTACTAACAAAAAAATTCTATCACTCTTTCAACAATACGAACAATTCCTACTCTAGCATTTCACACTAAAATTTTACACATGATATACAATAATATCTCAATATCACTAAAGTAAAAATTGTCACTCACAAAAAATTCTATCACAAATGAATACAAATGACACATGTCAACGTTTCTCACAAATCCAATAAACATGTAGACAACCTCTACTATAGCTTTCCAATAAAAATCACTACTCATGATATCCAATAAAATCTAAATATTGCTACAATAAAGATTGTCTCTCTAAAAAGTTCTACCACACACAAATACAAAAGGGCACAACATGTTAAAGTTCTTTTTTTTTTTCAATTTTTTTTCTTTTCACTTTTTTTTTTCATTTTTTTTTTCACTTCTGTTTTTTTTTTACTTTTTTTTTTCTGATTCATTTTTTTTTCTGATTTTTTTTACTTTTTTTTTCCACTTTTTTTTCAACATGTTATGCAACATTATACAACATCATCAATAGCTCAAATAAAAAGATAAAGCATGGTTCACCCATGCTTCCACTAAATTCCACTAAGCTATTTCTCTCCCCCCACACTTAAATTTTTGTCCGTCCCGGGCAAAATACTCATCATGTACATCCAAGATTATCCACATCCCAAGAGAGTAAGCGAGTGAAATAAATAGAAATAAATGGAAGAGAGAAAAGAATGAAATGATGGATGATATGAATTTATTCAAGAAGCATGTGATAACAAAAGGAATGAATAAAAGGAAGTGAGATAGCCTTCATAAAAATCATGCAAACTTATGATAATGTGGTCTCGAGAGAATTAAACAAGTTCTAGAGTAGCATTAACCACAAGTGCATCACACATCAATAGGAATAATATGCTCAAAAATATCCTCACTAGGTATATCAAAAATTATCATCTCAATCTATCAACATAGAATCCATCATCAAGTTGTAATCATATGTAATCCAAGAATCCAATCATGACAATAAATCATCAAATTCGACAATCAAATTTAACTAGCTTTCACAATTTCTAAGATGATAAAAAGAATGCATAGGGAATTTATTATGAAAACCAACAAGACAAACTAAAAATAAACTACCAAGCAAAAGAAAATAAAGTAAACAAAGCAACCAAAGTAAAGAAATATATATAAGCAAAAAGGAAAAGTGAGATGGAACAGATTCCCCTAAAATTCTGGTGGTCGGAGTCGATTCAGTTCCAGAAGCCAATCTGGAAGTGGAATGGTTGTAGGTGAAGTGAAGACCGCTCCCTTCACCTTTGACTCCTCAAAAATTTTCTCTGGTGGCCGAAGACGGTTCAGTTGGAGTGTCCACTCCAGAAGCTTCATTATTGCATAAAATGTTAGGGCTTTCTTCAAGTGATAGAATGCATCCTTGAATGATTTACTGCAAATAAAATATCTGAAAAATTCCTGTGAAATAAAAAGAGGATGCAAATCCTGCACGTATGCTGTGTGAGAAGGATTAGAAATATTAACAAAATCAATAGAGCATGAATCAAAAGACATATCACACCCACTACAATCAAAATGAACTACCTCCATGGTATTTCCTAAAAATTCAGAAGAAATATCATCCTTACCATCCTGAAAGATACCTGGAGGCTCTAGTATAGTGAATGTGGCATCATCTCGATTAGGTAAAGGTACTAGCTCTGGATCAAGTTCAATTAATGGAAGTGATTCTTGAGTTTCCCCTACACTTCCATCATCATTAAGTAGAATAAAAGGCTCAATTGGTGGTAAAATAATTGAAGTGATTCTTGGATCTCCCCTACACTTCCATCATCAAAAATATCACAAACTCTACCATCCATCTTCTCAGAAGTTGATGCAGTAGGTTGATTTGATTGCATCTGTAATTGTGTCGATGATTGTGTTCTTTCCTGGAATTGTGTTTCTTGATATTGTCCAAATTGTTGCAACTGCTCCCTAAAATGCTGCTCAGGCTGATGCTGAAGATATGACTGATAATGTTGAGACCACTCAGAATTCCTTTGTTGTGTATTCCCATACCCGAATCCTACAAATGAATTATACCTGTCCTGCTGATGAATCTGATAAGACTGAGGATCAGGCTGAAAATACTGGATCCTGATAGGGAGTACATTAGCAAAGGAATGAACATCCTCGGTAATCGCCGGTCTAGTCCCAAATTGCTGATAATTTGTAGCCATAATCTCGATAATGTCTTTAGCTTGAGCAGATGTCTTGTTAACTAGAGCCCCTCCACTAGCTGCATCAACCATACTCCTGTCCATGGGACACAATCCCTCATAGAAGTATACAATCAGTAGCTGATCGCTTATCTGGTGCTGAGGACAACTAGCAACAAGCCTTTTAAATCTTTCCCAATATTGTTGAAATGGTTCTCCTGTGAATTGTTGGATTCCACAAATACTCCTCCGAATAACTGCAATCCTAGAAGCAGGAAAGAACCTTGCCAAAAATAATTTCTTCATCTCGATCCAGCTGGTGATAGAGTTGGGTGGGAGACAGTACAACCAATCTTTTGCTAAATCTGCCAATGAGAATAGAAATGCTCTAAGTCTAACATCTTCTTCTGATATGCCAAGTGGGCTCCATGAAGAACAAATCATCTCCAAATCATGCAGATGTCTGTTGGGATCTTCACCAGAAAGTCCATGAAACTTCGGTAATAAATGTTCAATATCCCATAACTCGAAGTCTGCATCTAAATCAAAATATTGAATACAGAAAGAATCGACTGACAAATCTGGTGCCTAAAGTTCTCTGAGAGTCTTTTCAGTGTCGTTCTTCATTTTGCTTGATAAATCTGAAGGTCTAATCACACTGAAACTCTAAAACTACTGATAACACACAAGAGATTTCCTGGTCTTACCTAAAACACTCATGTAAATATCATCAAAAGACACAGGAAAATATACAAGACAACACACATGCATACAAGAGATGAAATAATTAAGCCTCTAATAATGTTTTTGAATTTTTGCAACCACAAAAAAAAAAAAAAAAATAGAAACAAGAAAAGAGAGAAAATAGAAAAATAATCCTAAGATTATCAAACACCGCTACTTGTTCCCCGGCAACGGCGCCAATTTGATTTTGGCCCAATTTGTCGCGAATTGGGCATCAAATGATGAAATACCAAACCCCTCCTACGCTAATGTAGCATAGGAATGACTCGGGTCGTCCACCAACGAAAGCAACGATAGGATAATAAACTTAGGATCGTATGTTATTTCTATTTTTTTAGGGGGGTTTCCAATATGGAAAAGGGGGTTTGGATTTTGATTCTAAATCTAAGAAATGAAAAGCATAACAAGAAAGAAACTAATCTAATGCTAAAATGAAATTTAACTAGGTGTCAATAATTAATCCACAACGCATTGTCACTCTACGCTATGGGTTAACTATCAACACAATTAAACTAAGGATCGAAATAGCGAAGCATCAAATGAATCTAAATAATGGAAGACAATGCAAGTAATAAAACTATGTCTACCCTAACTAACCATTGAAGATTTTCCTACATCGCATTGTCACGCTACGATACAAGAATATCTATCAATGAGAATAACATGAAACATAACAAAGAACTCAAACATGCATAAAGAAAACAACAATCAAACAAAGACAATTAACTAAACAACTTTGTAGTAATTAAACAAAACCTAATTATGCATAAAAGTTAAACTTGTGTCATATTGTCACGCTATGATACAAGATCAACAATCATACATAATGAACTAAACAAAGTACCAAAACTAAACAAAGTGCAATCTATCAATCTAAGAAGCAATAACAAACATAACACCCTAATTAAGCAATTAACATGAAAGTAAACTAACAACTAAACAATTCAAACATAAATGTAATTAAAATATCCAAAATGCATAACAACAAGACTAAACAAATCAAACATGGAAATAAACTAAATTAATCAACCACATCCATTCCTCCGTGATCATACACCAATTGACTACCTCCGTCGTCACACGGAGGCCCAGATCTGGAACGCCATCACTGGTGAACAGCAAACTCAACGACTGATCTATGATCGGATGTAAATTGATACACAACTGAGATGCTAGAGTTTGCTTCTCCCGGAATTGGACACACTGAGATGCTAGAGTTCTGCCCACCTTCGGAACACCGTTCGTGGGAAGTCCACAGCAGCATCAGCCTTGGGATTCAGATGGGAAGCTCGCCGGAGAAGAAGTAGAACAACACGGACAACTCAGCTTCTGCCGGAATTTGATACACTGAATTGCTGGAACTCCTGCCTTCGGAACGCTGTCCACAGGAAGCCACAACACTAACCAGTGATGGAAGAAGAAATTCGCCGGAGAAGAAGAAGGATCGGCCGGCTGTCCCTATTGGAATCTTCTGCTTTCGGAACGCCGTCCACAGGAAGATCCGCTGAGATAGGGATGAAGAAGGACTACCTTACCGGAGGAGAACACTCCGCCGTCAAGAGAACCCTAGACCCAAAGCCACTGTCCGCTCAAAGAAGTCGCCGAGGTTGCTGCCGTCGCCGCTTGGAGCAGATTGGAGAAGAGGAGGTTGGGTGTGGAGGACCGGCCGGCGGCAAAGGAAGAGAAGAGTAGCCGCCGGCCGGTGGTGAGGAGAAGAAAGGAGAAGGAGGCGCGGTGCCCTAGCTCCGCGGGGAAGAAAAATCGCGAGAGAAGAGCAGAATCGGCACTGTGCCGTGCGGGTGAGAGGAAAAGGGGTTTTCTTAATGGGTCGGGTCGGGTAAAGGAGTGGAATCCGAATCCAATAACCAATAGGATTAAAAGTGGGATTTTGGATATTGGGTTGAGAAGTTGAGGTTTTTGGTTAATGGGATCCGGATCCATTAAGAGGATGAAATTGGGCTTGAAGAGTGGACTTTTAAATTGGGTTTGAATTGGAGATCCACTTCTTGGATGAACCCTTGGATGCCTTAAGCTCTAGATCAACGGTCCAGATCACTTTAAATCATGATGAAGGGCTGGATCACTTGATCTGACTGAAGGGACAAGATCTCACTGAATCTTGATCAACGGTCCACATTAATTCAGCTTGATCTTCCTCATTTGGCCTCCAAATCAAGCCAAATTCGATCCGGCTCGACCCTAATCAATGGCTCTTTATATTTCCTACAAAACCACATAAAAACATGAGATTAAATTCCATAATTGTAAGAAATTTACATTTAAGTCCAAAATAAATTCCTACTCACAAAATATAATATAAGCACAAAATTAAGCATGTGAGAAAGTAAAAATGCTAAGTATAAGAGCCAAAATAATACAAAAAAATACCCATTATCAACCGCCTACACCCTAAGAAAGACCTCAAGACATCAGGGGTGAACTCAATGGACATCCCGCCGACCATAGTGACGTATGCTTGACCCCCGGTTTTACATGGACTTAGATCATTATAGAATTCCTTACAAAGATTGAGATTAACCGTAGTCATGCAATAAAACAACTTGTCTAAACCATAATACACACCAAGATCTGTGATGTCGGGGGCAATCCTAGTAAAGTACAAATGATTGAGATATCGACAGCTCATCATCTGAAAATCGGTATTCTCAAAGCGTTGCCGGCTAGCCTCGGATGGAAACTGACCCCCGGAAGGTAGTGGTTAAGGCTGCCGAGAGGAACCTGTTGGGGCAATTTCCTTAGAACATGTTTGACCAGTTTGACTAAGCTTGAGTTGAGTCAAGCTTGAGTCGGGATTTGAGTTTTGATGTTTGACAATATATGGAGATTGCTAGGGCAAGCGTCTGGTTATGGAGATGGTCAAAGGGTTGACCAGGTTGATAAGAAGACAAGTCAAGTAGGTTAGGGATGACAGGAGACTTGACTGGGTAAGTCCTAACTGAAAGTTAGGTGTCTGGAAGTTCTAACTGGAGGTTAGGCAATGGTGAAGTCCTAACTGGAGTTTAGGTAGTGGTGAAGTCCTAACTGGAGGTTAGGCAGGAGAAAGTCCTGGTGAGGAGCCGGATAGTCGGAAAGTCCAAGTGTGATCTTGGCAAACGAGAAAGTCCTGGTAAGGAGCCAGGCAATTGGAAAGTCCAAGTGTGATCTTGGCAAAGGAGAAGGTCCTAGTGAGGAGCCAGACAATTGGAAAGTCCAAGTGTGATCTTAGCAGAGGGTGTATGTCCAAGCATGTGGTCTTGGCAAAGTAAATCCTAGTGTGACTTGGCAAGGAGAACTCGACAACTAGGATGAGGCCGAAGGAAGCTCCTGAAGGCAAGGCGTGAAGGATGGGAGATATTCGAGGGACACAAGGCTGATGGAGGAGGCTAGAAGGCTAGTTCTAGGTTGGTTGGGTGTGGCCAAATGCTAGGCATGGAGACCTAACAGGTCACAGTTGACCAGGAGTTGGGTTGGAGACTTTGGATGAGTTTGAGTCAAGTCCAGGCTATTCAATCGATCGAGCGATCGATTGAACCACGGTCCAATCGATCGGTCGATCGATTGGAGTGTGCTGTGATTGTGGGAAGGCCCAATCGATCGGTCGATCGATTGGGAGGTGAAATCATGAGCACAGAGGCTTTCCCAATCGATCGGGCGATCGATTGGGAGCTGTCAATCGATCGGTCAATCGATTGGGCTGCAGAAGCTCTTGTGCAGACGCGAGAGCACAGAAAGGCTTTGAATCGATCGATCGATCAATTCAAGCAGTCCCAATCGATCGGTCAATTGATTGGGAAGTGACCGTTGCACAGGTTACAGGCGATGGACGGATGGGATTGCTGGGTGTTGACGTGGCAATCGATTGGGGATGGATTGGATCGATTGGGAGCACTATTTAAAGCCTTGGCGGAGCGTTTTCTCTGTAGTTCATTATGAGCTTTCTCCTGCGATTTGTGTACAATTCACCGGTGATTTTCTCTGAGCTTCTTCGCCAGTTCTTGAAGGCTCTTGGGGGTGCATCCCCAAGGTTCAAGAGGCAACAACAAGCAACAAGTAAGCAAGAAGAGAGTATTTCTATTTGTATTTCTTCTTCTTATATGAGTTGTTTGTGTGTGTGAGAGTTTGTACAAGCCTTCTCCACCTTCTGCTGCGACCGAGAATGAGGGTTTTCATAGTGGAGATAGTGTCGTGTGTGGATCCTTGGATTAGTCACCTCTTCTTGAGGTGGATACCAAGTAAATCCGTGTGTTAGAGTTGTGTGTGTGTTTGTATTTTACTTTTCGCTGCATATCAAGACGAAGCAAGCACAAGCACGCGACGAGACACTATTCACCCCCTCTAGCGGGCACAATGGTCCCTACAGAACCCTCACCGACATGATGTTTTTGCCTAACCCTAACCCATTTAAATGCAACACAAGTGTCCAATTTGAATCAAACAAAAGGAGAAAACAACCATATAAGATGGTGAGCATGAATTAAATAGAAATTTGAAGACTCAAGATGGAAGAATGCCTTACCGACGCTCCATATGCCTCCGAGCCGCAGATTTAAGGATACTGTGGCAAGAAAGTTAGCCCTAGAGTCGAGGTGGCTGTGAAGCTTGAATCGGAGGAGGAATGGAGGGTGACAAGGGAAGAAAAGAGTAGATCCGAGGGTTTGGAGAGGCTTAGGAGACAAAATGAGGGTGGGGAAGCCTGAGAACCATCAAAATCGGCGAAGAACAGTGGGCGGCAGCGAAAAACTAGGGTTTCTGCTGCCACCTGATCGGGCGTGCCTGATATAAAATCGAGGGCACCAGTCGACTACTAGAACATGCAGTCGACTGCACCAGTTGACTGCTATAACATGCAGTCGACTGCACCCCAAAATAAAACTTACAGAACCATTCTGTATCGTGGAACAGTGCTATCAGTCGACTGCGTAGTCGACTGCACCAATTGACTGATATATGTATCAGTCGACTGGCACGCAGTGTGCTGGAATTATTTCAAATCTTAACTTCAGAAATGCACTAAATATTCTCTAGACCCTCAAAAATACTCAAATTTTAGGGAGAGGTTTGTTATGTTAACATCTATTTGGGAAAAATATGTAGAAAATTATATTCAACTTGGATCCCAAGATAGATACAAACTTCATAACTATCAAGATTACACAAATGCAACCTTGATCTAAAACACTAGTTGGAGTTTCCTCTTACTATACTTAACCTTGCCAAGCCCGAGTACATTTCTAACACATATTTATATGATAATTATGCATTGAGGTCATAATTTAACACCTTTAGAACCATAACACATAATTGCATACAAGATTATATTATTTGAAATATTCAATCATGTTCTAGGAGTAATGAGCACATTGATTGTGCACAAGCCTTCCCAATGATTGATTCAATGAAGAATTGATATTTCTAGATGTCATTTTAGCTCAAGGTAATGCATCATAACTAACATTATGAGCCAAATACATCTTCCTAATATTTCACATGAAGACTACATGCAAACAAGGGATCCTAGGTCCGATGTGAAATACGACTTACCTTTTAGGTCATGAGATCATGCAACTTTAAATTCACTATTCTACAAGACACATACCAAGGTCTCTCCTAATGAAGATGAATTCCGCTTCGGGTAAAGGCTTGGTAAAAATATCGGCGAGGTTAGATTTAGATTCAGCATAACTTAGTTCAATGTCTCCTCTTGCCACATGATCTCTAATGAAGTGATGTTTTACCTTAATGTACTTTATCCTAGAGTGATGCACCAGATTTTTAGTTAAATTGATAGTGCTCATATTGTCACATAATACCTTGACCTTGGAATAGTGTAGCTCATAATCTTCTAAGGTATGCATCATCCAAAGCAATTGAGCTATACAACCACCCATGACCACATACTCGGCCTCAGTTGTGGACAAGGTCACACAAGGTTATTTTCTACTACTCCAACTTACAAGAGAAGGTCCAAGAAATTGACAACCACCACTACTACTCTTCCTATCTATTTTACAATCTGCATAATCGAAATCGGTATATCCAATTAAGTCAAAATTTTGAGTTCTAGGGTACCAAAGACCCACATTAAGAGTGCTCTTGATGTATCTCAAAATTCTCTTTACTGCTACTAAGTGCGACTCTTTGGCACATGATTGGTATCTTGCACACATTCCTACCGCAAATAATATGTCCGGTCTACTAGCGGTTAGGTATAGCAAACTACCAATCATGCTCCTATATTGCTTTGGGTCTACTACTTTTCCTTCTTGATCACTATCTATCTTGATATTAGTCCCCATAGGGGTAGATGCTTCTTTAGCATTTTCCAACCCAAACCTCTTGATAAGTTCTTTAGCGAATTTGGTTTGGTAGACATGAGTTCCTTTACTAGTTTGTTTGACTTGTAATCCCAAAAAGAAACTCAATTCTCCAACTAGACTCATTTCAAACTCACTTTCCATGTATTTGATAAAGTCATGAAGAAGATCATTATTTGTTGAGCCAAAAATGATGTCATCAACATAGACTTGAGCAATAAAAATGTCTCCATCCTTAGACTTTAGAAACAATGTTGGGTCAATTGTTTCTTTTCTAAAGTTCTTAGAGAGTAAAAAGGATGAAAGTCTCTCATACCAAGTCCGGGGAGCTTGTTTTAATCCATATAATACTTTCTTGAGTTTATAAACATGATTTGGATAATTGATGTTTTCAAATCCGGGTGGTTGCTCTACATAAACTTCTTCCTTAATAAACTCATTTAGGAAAGCCAATTTTACATCCATTTGATGAAGTTTAAAACCCATGTAAGCGACATATCCTAATAAGATCCGGATGGACTCTAGCCGAGCTACTGGAGCATAGGTTTCATCATAATCAAGTCCTTCTACTTGATTGACACCCCTAGCTACCAACCTAGCCTTATTTCTAGTGACTCTCTCTTGATCGCCCAATTTATTTCTAAAAATCCATTTTATTGTAACGATTGTACTATCATTAGGTCTTGGAACCAACTTTCATACATCACTTCTTTCAAATTGGTTTAACTCTTCTTGCATTGCTAGAATCCAATCCGTATCAAGTAAAGCGTCATCAATTGTTTTTGGTTCAAGTTGTGATATTAGAGCAATTTGACTAGTGTGATCTCTAAAGTAGGATCTAGTTCTTACCCCTTGCGCAACATCTCCAACGACTTGATTAATAGGATGATCTTGATGATGCCTTAAGGTCCTACAGGGTACGAGATCATCTTCTACATGATGTTTATTATTTTCATTGCTTCTCTCATCATCCGAAGCATTTCCTCCCCCTTGATCAATACCCCCTAAATGTAGATCTTGTATCCCTTGAGTAAGGTTTTGTTTTTGTTCAATTATATTCTTATCAATAGATGATTTCCTAGGATAAGTGCTAGTAGACTCATCAAATTTAACATTGGATGATTCCTCAACCGTTAGAGTCATTTTGTTGTAAATTAACTCTATATCCTCTACTAGTAGATGAATAGCCAACTAGAATTCCCTCATCAGATTTGACCTCAAATTTTCCTAAGTCATCGTTGGTATTAAGAATGTAGACTTTACACCCAAACACTTTGAAATAATGAATTGAGGGAATTGTTCTATTTCATAGTTCAAAGGGTGTTTTTCCTAAAAATTTGTGAATCAAGACATGATTTTGGATATAACATGCGGTATTAACCGCTTCGGCTCACAAGTAGGTAGGTAAGGAGTATGCATTAAGCATGGTCCTAGCCGCTTCTTGCAAAGCCCTATTTTTCCTTTCCACTACACCATTTTGTTGAGGTGTTCTTGGACAAGAAAATTCATGCTTATAACCATTTTCTAAACAAAACCTAGAAAAGTTCAAATTCTCAAATTCTCCACCATGGTCACTCCAAATTCTATCAATTTTTAGGTTCTTTTCATTTTCTACCCTCTTGGTAAATCCTATGATTGTTTCTAAAGTTTCCCCCTTATGTTTCAAGAAATAGACCCACGCATATCTAGAGTAATCATCAACTATTACAAAACAATATTTGTTACCCATGACAATCAAAAAGATCCAAGTGCAATAATTCTAGTGGTAATGAAGTACTAGTTAAAGTTTTACCTTTATGTGACGACCTTGATTGCTTACCCTCTTGGCATGCATCACACAATTTTTCCTTGATGTACTTGATCTTTGGTAGTCCTTTTACAAACTTCATCTTGGCTACCTTGGTTATGTTCTTCATGTTGATATGTCCAAGCTTCTATACCATAGCCATCATTCCTCTTCTTTGATATCAAACACTTAACCGAGGGGTTAGAAACATATAAAAGATCAACATAATATAGATTTGTTTTCCTAAATCCCTTTAACACAACATTTTCAAGACTTTTGTCCTTAATTAAGCACTTATTGGGGTGAAACTCTACATTGTGTTGGAACCCCAAGGTTGTTTTGGTGTGATCAACAAGTTAAGTTATGTCCTGTGTTGTTTTAACCTTGTGTCTAAGTGCAGGAGCTTAGGAGCACAGATACTCGAGCGTAAGATGCAGCTAGCGAGAAGGATGGCACGCGGTGTGTCCGAGGGACGAGGTGCTGCGGAAGAGTACCCCGGTACACGAGAAGGAAGCGTGCGGTGGTTCTGAGGGATGAAAGCCGGAGCGGAAGATTGCTCGGGGAGCAAGAGACGCAGCTAGCGAGAAGGTCGACATGGGGTGCGACCGAGGGACGAAGACTACGGATGAGTATGCTGGTGGACGAGAAGGAAACATGCAGCGATTCCGAGGGATGAGAAGCTGGAGTGGAAGGCTGCTCGAGAAGACCGGATGTTGGGTTCGGGTGAGCCTTATTCCGGATGGCAGAGATCACCCAAGTGAGCGGATCTGGAGCAGAAGATCAGGATCGAGGCGGGACTGAACCAGAGAAGAGGTCCCGAACAAAAAGTCAACCACTATTGACTTTAGTGGTTGACTTTTTGTCCGGGGTGCCCGGAACCATTCCGGGCGCCCGGAGCAGTCCGGGGCACCCGGAATGGCTCTGGGCGCCCCGACCAAGAGATTTGACAAGAATGCATCATTCGCGTTCTGAACGTTGGGGGATAAAGTTTTATCCCCCCTAGGGCGCCCGGAACCCTTCCAGGTACCCCGACCAAGGCTATAAATATAGCCTTGATCCAGAAGCTTTTTAACAAACTCATTACTTGTAATTCCAATGCTTGTGCACTTCTAGTTGTAGTTGAGCTTCTGTTTTCTGTGCTTCAATGCTGTAAGAGGCTTCTCCGCCTGAAGGAGTTTTAGTGCTTAATCTTCCTTGGATTAACAACCACATCGGTTGTAACCAAGTAAATATCTTGTGCCTCGTCTTTTAATGTTTTATTTATTTGCTCTATTTATTATGCAAGTGTTAGCTTAAAGAGTTCGAGAAGGGTTGTCTTTCTTTTTATTTTTGCAAGATATCCAACCCCCTTCTAAGCCGGCCGCAACGGTCCTATAAGTGGTATCAGAGCCGAGACGCTTCAGAAGGACTAATCGCCGTCTAAAGCAACAAACGATGGTCGGAGATAGCGTTTACCCACCTGCATTCGAGGGGGGACTTTGCTGTTTGGAAACAAAAAATGGAGGTATATTTAAATTTAGATTTTGGTATTTCTTTAATATTGAAATC
Source organism: Zingiber officinale (assembly GCF_018446385.1). Classification (NCBI taxonomy): domain Eukaryota; kingdom Viridiplantae; phylum Streptophyta; class Magnoliopsida; order Zingiberales; family Zingiberaceae; genus Zingiber; species Zingiber officinale. The sequence goes on from NC_055987.1 coordinate 128,893,254, forward strand.
TGGTTTCGAAGCATCAAAGACAACGAATGGAGAAGAATTCGATAAACGCCTCTGGAATGAGAAGCAACGTAACGAGTATATGGCAAACAGTCGGGCAGAATTTCACATTCTAATCGTAATACCAAATGAAGATCTCAATAGAGTTGGCAAATATAAAAGCGTAAAAGAACTTTGGGAAAAGTTCTTAAAACTCTACGAAGAATAAGTCAAAGTTGAATCAAACACCGATTCATTGCCAGAAGAGTCCGAGAATGAAGAAACTAGCCAAACAGCCGAAGTCCATCCCAAAGCCACAGAAAGTTCATCCCAGATGAGCATCGATGAAGGGGGAGAATCTTCAGAAGAAAGTAATTCAACAGGGGGAGAACCAACGACCAATGAGGTTAGTAAGGTATGACCTCTATCCTCTGAACAACTGGTTAATTCAATAGAAAAGTTGCATGAAGATTTTTGTGATTTAAAAATTGAATTATTGAAAGAGTGCTTCGGTTTACCAATCATTTTGAAAGAATTTTGCAAATTAAAAAATATTTTGACAAAAGAATTTTACAAGTTAGAAATTTTGCCGAAAGACTTTTGTGAATTACAAAACATTTTTTCGAGAGAATTAAGCAAATTAGAAATATTATCAAAAGAATTCTTCGAATTGCAAAATGTTTCGACGAAAGATTCTTATGAATTACAAAATATTTTGATAAAAGAATTTTACAAGTTAGAAATATTGTCGAAAATTTTCTTCGAATATTCTTTTGAATTACAAATTATGTTATCGAAAGAATTTTGTGAAATAAAGTCTATAAAGTCAAAATAAATAGCTTGTCGATTAAAGTACCTCGACAAACTATTAATAGAAATTAACATGATACAATTTGTTGCATGTTTAATATTTGTTGCTTTAAATCTGAAAAAGTGTGATTTAAGAAGTTATGATATATTAAAATGGAAATTTAAAACTTTATGATAAAAGCATTAGAATAAAATATATAAATAAATAAATGCATAAAAAATTTCTTTTAATGTTATCAAGTTTCTTAAATTTTCTTGCATAAAGTTTTGGGCTTAGAAAGCTTTTTTCTGGCGAAAACTTAGAATTGACTTAGAAAATTTTCCTTGACTTGGAAATATTTTTCAGAAAATCATTGAAATATATTTTTATAATTTTTCTAAGTGTCAACACTTAGATATTTTTTGTAACCCCAATTTTTTATGTGATCAAAGGGGAGAAGAAAAAGTATAAGTCTAGGGGGAGGTAGAAATTGAAAATTGGAATTTTTGAAATTTAATTTTTTCTATCTTGTTACATGTTATTGCAATATAAATTATTTCATTTTCATGTCTATTTTTGACTCTAGCTTGACTTGGGCTGATCACATCAAAAAGGGGAAGATTGTTGGAACCCAAGATTGTTTTGGTGTGATCAACAAGTTAAGTTAGGTCCCGTGTTGTTTTAACCTTGTGTCTAAGTGTGCAGGAGCTTAAGAGCACAGGTACTCGAGCGAAAGACACAGCTAGCGAGAAGGACGACATGCGGTGCATCTGAGGGACGAGGTGCTGCGGAAGAGTACCCCAGTGGACGAGAAGGAAGCGTGCGGTGGTTTCGAGGGACGAAAACCGGAGCGGAAGATTGCTCGGGGAGCAAGAGACGCAGCTAGTGAGAAGGTCGGCACGGGGTGCGACCGAGGGACGAAGACTGTGGATGAGTACGCTGGTGGACGAGAAGGAAACACGCGGCGATTCCGAGGGATGAGAAGCCGGAGCGGAAGGTTGCTCGAGAAGACCGGATGTTGGGTTAGGGTGAGCCATATTCTGGATGACAGAGATCACCCAAGCGAGCGGATCCGGAGTAGAAGACCAGGACCGAGGCGGGACTGAACCAGAGAAGAGGTCCCAGACAAAAAGTCAACCACTATTGACTTTTTGCTCTGGGGCGCTCGGAACCATTCCGAGCGCCCGGAGAAGTCCGAGGCGCCTGGAATGGCTCCGGGCGCCCGGACTAGGAGATTTGACCAGAACGTGTCATTCACATTCTGAACATTGGGGGATAAAGTTTTATCCCCCCTAGGGCACCCGAAACCCTTCAAGGCGCTTCGACCAAGGCTATAAATATAGCTTTGATCCAGAAGCTTTTCAACGAACTCATTACTTGTAATTCCAACGCTTGTGCACTTCTAGTTGTAGTTGAGCTTTTGTTTTCTGTGCTTTAACGCTGTAAGAGGTTTCTCTGCCTGAAGGAGTTTTAGTGCTTAATTTTCCTTGTATTAACAACCACATCGGTTGTAACCAAGTAAATATCTTGTGCCTCATCTTTTAGTGTTTTATTTATTTGCTCTGTTTATTATGCAAGTGTTAGCTTAAAGAGTTAGAGAAGGGTTGTCTTTCTTTTTATTGTTGCAGGATATCCAACCTCCTTCTAAGCCGGCCGCAACGGTCTTACACATTGTATCCGACATCACATAATTGACTCACACTAAGCAAATTAAACTCCATATTTTTAACCAATAGAACTTTATGAATGGTAATTGTAGATGATTCCTCAATTGTACCGTTACCTATAATCTTGAGCTTTCCACTATTCCCAAATAATACGGTTTCTTTCTTTATATAGTTTATTGTGGAGAACTTGCTCACATCACCGGTCATATGTCTTGAGCAACCGCTATCCACAATCCACATACTTGTATCCTTCTTCTCTTCTACCTAAGCAACATAAAACACACAACTCTTTAGTACCTATGCACTTGATTCGGAAATGTCATTCAAATATTTATTGGCACCCAAGCTTGTTTTACCTTTCCTTTAAGATTCTTCTTAACTTGGTTTCTAAGTGCATCATTTCTAGTACCATTGATTAGAGACATATATGCAACTTCCTTTTCCTTAGGTCTATACCCTATTCCGGCTTTGTTAGAAATGGCTCTTTGGTCTCTAATGATCATATCTAAATATTTGGATCCATTTGTGAACTTCTCTAGACATGCTCTTAGCTCAATCACATCATTCTTCAATTTTTCATTTTCTTCCTTGATCATACTTGACTCGCTAGAAGAACATGCAACATTTCTAATAGACTTAAGCTTTCCCTTCAAGGTCTTCACCTTAGGTAGAACATGCAACATCTCACTTGGTTACCAGGATTCATAAACTCTAATACTTAAACCTGGAGGTTTAGAGTTCGAATCCTGGGGGAGGCAAAAATCCACTGACCAGGGGTGGAAAGTCCTAGTGAGTAACGGCACGGCCAAGGGTCGTCGGTCGACGACATGAGAGGTCACCAAATGGGCCGACGACATAAGGGCCGACGGTCGACGACATGAGAGGTCGCCAAATGGGCCGCCAAATGGGCCAAGAGGGGCGGGTCGTTACACCTTTCTCCTGAAATCCTTCTCCTGCAAGACAAGGTTAGTCCGAGGCAAATATATAATGTATATCCTGCAAAACAAAGTATTATCATAGTTTATAATTTTAACATAAAGAGTATGACTTAGATTTCATCTTTCCGAGACCGGAATCTAGTCACGATCTCAACTTAGATTTTCGAAATGGATCTACGTTGGATCGACGCCTAAGTTCCCTTCTCGGGAACGCGTCTTCACAGTCACTCCCCTCCAGTGACTTACCTTTACTTACCTACCAGACGTCCGGTCAGCCCTTCGACCGGTCTGGACTTCTCGCCAGCTATCCGGTCAACCCGTTGACCTAGCTGGACTTTGTGTCAAATGTCCGGTCAGCCCTTTGACCTATTTGGACTTCGTGCCAGCTATCCGATCGGCCCGTCAATCTAGTTGGGCTTCATGCCAAACATCCGGTCAGCCCGTTGACCTGTCTGGACTTCGCCTACACACTCGGTTAGAGTGTTAGATTAACAACAAAACTAACTTAACTTAATTTTGTCATTCATCAAAACCTGGGTTAGACCGTTAGTGCTAACTGCACCAACAATCTCTCCCTTTTTGATGAAATGACAACTTGGTTAAGTTGTGTAAAATACAAGTAAAAAAAACATTAACAGGTTTTTAAGTTAGTTTATATTTTCAATTTTTAGCTAACTTAACCACCTAACCCTCCCCTTTGACATTCATCAAATGTAAACATGGATCAAATAAGTATAAATGCAAAAAAATTTTGCAAAAGAAATGCAAACACAAATCAGATTAAATATTTTACTCTAAAAGTATCTCTTAACCTTTTCAAAAATAACTAGCTTATAAAAGAATGTTATGTTAAAAAAACTTGAAAGAATAACTTTTAACAAGCTTTTCAAAATAGCTAGATTTGAGAAAATGGTAAAGTAAAAAGGATTAGTTTAAAGATAAAATTTAAACAGTTAAAAAAATTTTCAAAACCTTTAAAACATGAGTTTTATAGAGATTAATTTTCAAAATAGGTTGACACGATTCCAGTTTTAAGGAAGAGTATTTTGAAGGAAAACTTAATTTTTAAACTCAAGATTACAAAATCCAACTAAGTAAAATTAGGTTTTTGAAAAAAATCTAATTTTTAAAAGAATTTTAAAAACTAACTTTAGCTTTTATACCAAATTAATTTTCAGACACTAAGTTAAAGGTAATCTTTAAATTTTCACACACTAAGGTAGACCCAATTTTCAAGTTTAATTTTTTAAAATAAAAAAAAAACCTTTTAAGATTAAAAAATGAGCTATGTTTTGTAAAAGTTAGTTTCAAAAATGTTTTTAAGAAAACTTTTTTTTTTAAAGAATAATTTCTCCCCCTGAACCTGATATACAAAATCTGTTTAACCATTTAGTTACTTACTGACTATTCAGAGGATAGCAACTTTCACTTGATTAGTCAAGTTAAGTCTAAGTATCAGTTAATATTTGACTACACTGAATGACTTAATTTAATTAATGTTTGTTTGGTATTTAACGCCCAAACCTATATTGATGCACTGATATAAGCATTTTAAGTCCAGACAATCTGTCTATACATCTCATCCCTTTCTATGTTTGGCAATCACAAGCAAGGGAGTCCTAGGGTGTTGGTGAGATGCTCAAATACTAACCCTAAGGGTACATGATTTCTAGGGGATTTTTCTAATCTAAGGCTAAAACTATTTTGAAATTTTAAAATTGGAAATTTTGAAAACATAAAAGTATTTTGCCTTAAAATTTGAAAATAACCATTTTGAAAACAATTTTAAAATTCCTAGTCTATAAGACAAGTTAGAATCAATTATATTAAGATATACCTAAGTAGGTGAAGTCCAAAATGTCATAACTCAAGGTCAAAACACAATGATAAAATATACATAATGGTCAGGATGTCTATCAAGATGAAGAGGAGAGGTGTGATCCGGGTGGTCTGGCTCCGAAGGAATGGAACATCTCGATCAACTCAGCGTGACGGGTCCGGGCATCCTCACGGGAACTAGATAGATCGTGTCGAAGATCCGCGATATCCTGTCATAAGTCTCGTCGCAGATCCGAGATGTCCTGTCTCGCGTCTCGTCTCAGGTCCTAGAACTCCTGTCGAAGACTCGTCATCGATAGCTCGAGTCCAGCAACTCGATCTCCTAGACTGCACTGTGTAGGACGGGGTGCTCGGCCTGGAGGTGGAGCTGGTGCCGGAGCTGGAGCATCGTCGCCGAATAGCGCAACCATAAACTCATCATGCTCTGCTGCCTCCTGGGCATCTGGGTCTGGTCGGTGTTGTGGCCCCCTCCGCCAAGACATGACGCCGTCATCCTCATCTATGTGGACACCCACTAATGAGAAACTCCTAGATCCTATGACGCCGAACTCAGTCATGGCCCGAACATTACCTCGGGTGATGTTAATCTGGCGGTGAGCAAAATATGCCGTCAAAATATGACAATATGGCATATGAACTCGAGCGTTGGTGACACATCCAGCTGCGTAGATAATGGTATGAAATATATGTAGACTAATATCTATATCTAATCTATGGGAAAGTTCGTACAAAAGAAAGGAATGGAATGGACTCATCATCGCTATGTTCCGAGTGGATAATGGTAAAATGCAGTAAACTAACACCCTATAGAGTGTATAATCATAAACTTGAAGGCCAATTTACCTAAACATAGTGACGGTGGGTACACGCTCTCCTCCAAAAAAATACAAATAAATCGTATCTAAGGTGATGTGTGAGTAGGGATCACCAAATGGTAGATCCCTAAGGGGGTAACACTGAAAACGACATGTAGATGTTCGTAGTCCTAAAAAGTCCTAGATCATGGTAGGGGATAGTGTCATATCTGTACCAGCTACCCTAGTAACATAAGTGAGATCATCTACTCTAACTAAGTTATTATAGAATTCAGCACATAAATCTATGTTTACTGAATTGGTACAGTAAATAAGGTTTCATAAATTATAGTGGCTAATAACATCTATAACTGGAACACAAGAACGTAAGAAGAATGCTCTATCTAGACACTTAGTTCTAATAGCTACGTAAATGGTTGACTCAAACTTAACCCTAAGTTCGTCAGTGGGGAACCTAGGATCTATGCTAGCAGTCGAGGGCCCAACACCAGATCTAGAACACTTTCTACATTATAAAAAATATTCTTAAGTAACAAACAAATTAGCATGCATCAAATTAAATATTTAGACAAGGGAAAAGAATTTTACCGAGGAGCCATCGCAAAATATTATTTAGAAATGACGACCTCGGTTGATTCGCAACAACGTATTAACCAAAAGAAAATTTTGATTTTAATCGCTCTCGTAGTAAAGTTCGGTTAGAACTTGGCAAGAGTGAAGGAAATAAGGTGCAAAAGAAGGGGGCGCCCACTGCCCCTCTTATATAGAATGTTCCAGGCACCCGGGGTCAAGTGGGGCGGGGCGCCCGGAGTCCCTTTCGGGCGCCCCGAGTCAGTATACCAGGGGCGCCCACCCTTGGTTTTTGACTCGGGCTTCAACTTTTTTTTTTTTTAATTTAACGTAAAATAATTTAAGTTAAAAGGAATTTTTGGAAAAAATTTTGAGTAAACAAATTAAGTTAAAAAGAATTTTTGAAAAAGTTTTTGAGTAACCAAAAATTTAAGTTAACAAGATTTTTGAAATTAAGATGATTTTTAAAAGAATTATTAGGAAAAAAAATTAAGATTAATTTAAAATAAAATTTTAAGTTAAAAAATTTAAGTTTAATTTCAAAAATAAAATTTTAAGTTAAAAAAATGTAAATTTAATTATTAAAATAAATTTTTAAGTTAAAAAATTTAAGTTAATTTTTATAATAAAATTTTAAGTTAAAAAAAATTTTAAGTTAATTTTTAAAATAAATTTTTAAGTTAAAAAATTTCAAGTTAATTTTAAAATAAATTTTTAAGTTAAAAAAAATTTAGGTTTAATTTTTAAAATAAATTTTTAAGTTAAAAATTTTAAGTTAATTTTTAAAATAAAATTTTAAAGTAAAAACAATTAAGTTAATTTTTAAAAACAAATTTTTAAGTTAAAAAAATTTAATTACCTTTTAAAATAAATTTTTAAGTTAAAAAAATTTTAAGTTAATTTTTAAAATAATTATTTTTTTTAAAAAATAAAGTTAATTTTAAAATAAATTTTTAAGTTAAAAGATTTTAAGTTAATTTTAAAAATAAATTTTTAAGTTAAAAAAAATTTAAGTTTAATTTTTAAAATAAAATTTTAATTTACAAAAATTAAGTTAATTTTCAAAATAAATTTTTAAGTAAAATAAATTTAAGTTTAGTTTTTAAAATAAATTTTTAAGTTAAAAATTATTTAAGTTAAATTTTTAAAATAAATTTTTAAGTTAAAAAAATTTAAGTATAATTTTTAAAATAAAATTTTCAGTTAAAAAAATTTAAGTTAATTTTTAAAATAAATTTTTAAGTTAAAAAATTTAAGTTAATTTTTAAAATAAATTTTTTAGAAAAAAAATTTAAGTTAGTTTTTAAAACAAATTTTTTAAAAAAATTTAAGTTTAATTTTAAGTTAATTTAAAAAAATTTAAGTTAATTTTTTAATATAAATGTCTAAGAAAAAATAAATTTAAGTTAATTTTTAAAATAAATTTTTAAGAAAAAAATATAAGTTTAATTTTTATAGTAAATTTTTAACTTAAAAAAATTTAAGTTAATTTTTAAAATAAATTTTTAAGATAAAAATTTAAGTTAATTTTTTAAAATAAAATTTTTATTAAAAAATTTAAGTTTAATTTTTAAAGTAAAATTTTATGTTAAACAAAATTTAAGTTAACTTTTATAATAAATTTTTAAGAAAAAAATTAAATTAAAATTTTAAAATAAATTGTTTTAAAAAAATTAAGTTAATTTTTAATATAAATTTTTAAGAAATAAAATTTAAGTTAATTGTTAAAACTATTTTTTTTTTAAAATTTAAATTTAGTTTTAATTTTAATTTAATTTAATGTTAATTTTAATTAAATTAAATTAAATTAAATTAAATTTTAATTTAATTTTAATTTTAGTTTTAATTTTAATTTTAATTTAATTTTAATTCAATTTTAATTTAATTTAATTTAATTTAATTTAATTTAATTTAATGTTAATGTTAATGTTAATTTAATGTTAATTTTAATGTTAATTTTAATTTGATTTTAATTTAATTTAATTTTAATTTTAACTTAATTTCTTAGTCATCTCACCCGATCTATATTTTCAATCAGGAAATCCTATAATCTTGTGAGATGATTTAGGTTCAATTTTAGAGTTTGGTTTTAACTTGTGTTAGATTCGGGTTTAATTTTGAGTTCAACAGATAGATATTCTCTGGATAAACTTCTGGGCTTTGGTGAGTCACTTGGACATCATTAGAGTAACCATGCCTTCGAGGTTTTCCAAATAGTCCTATCCACTGGACTTAGTACAAAACCTTGGTCTAACTAATTAGGATCCATAAAGGGTAGCTTCGGTTAGTTCCACTTAGCCAAATGCACTAGGTCGTAGCCATATCTTCCTAGACATACATAGACTAAGCTTCCCTAACGTACTATCATTCAAAACTTCACCAGTACCATTTTTCAAGTTAAACTGGAGTCCCCTTCCTAATTGGTCTTAAGTACCCTGCCGGGTAGATTAGTTTCAGTTACCCTTCCGGGTACGTTAGTTTTGGAGGTGCTAGTTATTCTGCAGCCTCCCCCTGAATTATTGGTCTTTAATTTTTCGTTCTAGGTTTATGTCTATTTCTTTTATAGTTATAATTTACTTGATGATAGTCTAAGTTTTGATGAGTTTTAGAATATTTAGATTTTGAGTTTTTTGGTCAAGGTTTGTATTATGGTTTTTGATTTGGTTTATTTGACTTTACGTAATATATTTTATTTTTAGGTATGTAATATTGGTTAAGTCCTACTTGCGTGGTTAAGCACGCTTTCGGAATCCAAGCTTTTCTTGTTGGTTTGTATTGGGTTATTAATGAATTAAATGTTTTATTTGAACTTGACTTATAGCCAAGTTTGGTTTTGTTGTAACTTGCTTTTTGATTATTTAAGATTAAGCCTAAAATTTTTGATCTTATAGTAAACTTTTCTAACATACCTTTTAAATTGTTAATTTCTAATTTTAATGATGAATTCTCCTCCTCAAGTGTTAGATCTTGAGTTGGTTTGTTATTTGTGATTTGTTCCTTGAGGTTTTGATTTTTCTCAAGGAGTAATTTATTTTCTTTTTCAATTTTCATTAATTTATTATTTAAACACAAAATAATTTTAAAAAACTTTTTGTTCAAATTAAAGTATACCTCTTTGGAACCTTCGGAAACGAGTACGGACTCGTGGCTCGATTCGGGTTCGGACCCGTCTTCCGATTTGTCCTCCGTCTCTGCTTCGTGGGCCATCAGCGCGAGGTAGCTCTGGTTCTTCTGATCTTCGTCCTCAGATTCTTCCTAAGACGAGTCGTCCCACGTTGCTTTGAGGGTCTTCTTTTTGGTCGGCTTCATTTTGTCGTTCTTCGATCTCAGACACTCATTCTTGTAATTGTTGGTTGCTACTCGGAAAACCTAGAGGTTCCACTGTACAAAAATTTTGTACAAAGGTCTGAACCTTTTCCTAGCTACCATGTGTTCTTTTAAAATAAATTTTGGATCACCTGCGAAACTTAACACGTTTGATCCAAAACTTAATCTATTTGTTCTTTTAGGTTTTGACTTGGATCTCCTGCGGAACTTAACACGTTTGATCCAAATCACCTAAGTTATTAATTCCATTAAATATTAATTTCCAAAATTAGTTCCCAGTACTGACGTGGCGAGGCACATGGCCTTCTTGGATATGGGAGCAACCACCACTGACTAGACAAAACCTTTTAAGGAAAGCTAATATTTAATTTCCTAAAATAACTTTGGGTCAACCGAAAAGAACAATCAAATCACAAGGAAAAGAAAAACAAAAGAACACTATATCGAAAACAAATTTGAAACACTAGAATCGTATGCCTCTTGTATTTAGTATTATTTCCAAAAATAACTAGTATGATGCGGAAAGAAAAATTACTAGTTATACCTTTTAGAAAGACCTCTTGATCTTCTACCGTATTCCTCTTCTAACCTCGGACGTTGTGTGGGCAACGATCTTCCGAGATGAGAACCACCTAGGCACCTTCTTCCTTCTTGCTTTAAGTTTTGGCCAAGCACAAGAACTTTCAAAGGATGAAGAATTTTCCACCAACCAAGGTCCAAGGGATGCATGCTTTCTCTCCTTCTTCTCCTTCCTTGATCCGGCCACATCCTCCAAGCTCCAAGAGATGATAGATTTCGGCCACAACAAGAGGAGAGAAGAGAAAGGGAAGGGCCGACCACCACACCAAGGAAAAGAGGGAGAAAATAGAATAGAGTCCTTAGCCTTGAAGCCTCCTCTACCCCCTTTTTTATAATCCTTGGTCTTGACAAATAAGGAAAATTTAATAAAAACTTCCTTAATTCTTTTGCCATTGAAAAGGAAAATTTATTTAATTAAAACAATTTTCTCTTTTCAAATTACAATGGCCGGCCACAACAAATAAAATCTCCAAGCAAATAAAATTTTAAACACCAATTAAAACTTCCTTATTTGCTACCGGAAATTTATAAAAATTTCTCCAATAATTTTTATCCCTTCATGATTGGTTTATAAAAAGAAAATTTAATAAATTAAAATCTTTTTTTTAAACATGTGGATAAAAAGAAAGTTATCTCTATAAATTAAAATCTCTTTTAATTTACAAATAAGGAAAGATATCAAATCTTTTCTTAATCTTTTTGTAACGACCCACCTTTTGGGTACTGGCTGTAAGGCCGGTCGCTACAATTTATGATAAACTATACTGTGCGGAAAGCTGGGCTAATTAAAATTTTACTCTACTAAGGACGGATACAACTGATAAGAAAGGTCTAAAGACCTTCTTTGCTGGTGTACACATGCTAAGGAGGGGAAACTGAACATCCCAACTGAGTTAGGGACTAGAAACTAAACTTCCCAACTACCTACAGACCTGCCGATCGATCCACAGATCGATCGGAGCTGCGGTCGTTCTGTTCCCAACTGGATCGGTCGGCAGACCGATCCAGGTGTGGCTGGATCGGTCGGCAGACCGATCCAGGTATGTCTGGATCTGACCGATCCAGGAGGATACAGTAGCATACTGTATCTGTCTGGATCGGTCGGCTGACCGATCCAGTGGCACTGCTCAGGCCCTGATCGGTCTGGAGACCGATCAGAGTTCTGATTTCGCCCGGGAATCTGATTTCAGCACTTTGGCGTGCCAAAACCTCACACAACAACTCTAAACCAATGCAAATCACACTAATATAAAACTACTAACATTCTAAACCTGGCATACTACATAGTGCATGGTTTACTATCTCATAACACTTAACAATCAAAACTGAATAATGAAAACTAAAAACGCAAAGTGCTAATACTGAAGTAAAACTGTTTAGATCCCAAAGATCTTTATTCCAACTCCTGCCCACACACATCTTGATAGCATTGTCCTCCAGCCTCCGCTACTGATCCACTTTTCCTTTACCTTTATCTGCAGTATAAGAAAAGTAGTATCTATAAGCTAAAAAGCTTAGTAAGAAACCATCTACCTCACAAAACATGCAACGATGCAAATATGATTTTAAATCATGCTGTTTAAAACATATGCTGGATATACTGAATAAACTAAGCATGGCATGGCATATAAGCATACAATCATGGCATATTTAAAGCTGAACATAAAGTCATCATGCAGATTCACAGGGAAAAACTAAGCTGATACTAAGAACTGAGCTACGCTAATACTGAGCTACTGCTAGAACTGTACTGAAATCACGAACTAATTTGTGAAAGGTTGAAAACCGTATACATATAATAAGTGAAAATACTAAACATGCTGCTGAGGGGCCCGACAACTGTACGTGCAATGCGCGCATCTCTAACTAGACCCGGGGTTGCAAGTCCCGAATTTAGTAGAGCTACTAGGTTATCTAAACCTAGGGACCGACTATGGGAGCCCAGCCCAATGGATATCTAATCCAGTACAGTGCCAACTGAAAAGTAAAATACTGAGTATAGCTAAACTGTTCTAAATTGCTCTTTCTAGGTTATCTGAACCTAGAGCTAGGTTGTCTGAACCTAGAGGCGACTGGGAGGCCCACCCATTGGACCGTAGTCCCATATAAGCTAGAATCAACTGATTTACTAATTTAGATGCTTCTAATGCATTCAACCGTGCTAATAAAAATGCCTAAGTTGCATTCTTTTCTAAGCTGGTTATTTAATCGAGCACCTAGTGCGCTGTAACTCCCCTCTCTATTAGGGAGACTACCTTTAGGCACCCAACAGCATCTAAACCTCCAACTGAAGGAGAAAAGATGTGTCCGGCCCATCTAAAGGTACTCACTAAATCCCTAAACCTGCGAGGAGGGTTAAATACACCCTATGTGTCGAAAACATACGCATATAACTAAACTAATGCATAGAAAAATCACACGGTAGCTATTATACTGCAGGTGAGGGGTTTCTTACCTCCGGTTTGTAATTTCTTACGATTCTATTCGCTAGAATTCCGGTGGAGATGACCTTCTCGACGATCCGCTCACGTCTTCGCGTTCCTCTCGCGGAGAAGAACCTCTTTCGTGTTGGAGTCGTCACCGGAGGATGATCCGAGAGTCCTTGGGGCTTGGGCGCCGAGAGAGGAGGAGGAAGAGGTGTGGGCGGCGGTGAGGTCTCGGTGGTGAGGGTTGAGAAATTGCCGAACCCAAAATAAACCAAAACCTACTTAAGTTCTTAATTTATATTAAGCGGATTATTGAACCCAACTCTAATATAAATATAATTTGTTCCTCTTTCTTTCAGCACGACCCTGCTGGGTTCAACCGGTTACTAACATTATCCCTAAACCATAGGTCTCGGGTTCGATTCCCGCCTAAGCTATTTTGCGGTTCTATTTATTTTTGCTGCTTCCGCTACTCGGAAAATTCCAGAAAAATATCTAAAAATTCCAGAAAAATCGTAGAATATTTATAATGCAGTTTCGAGAATTTTCGGGCGTTACACTTTTGTAGAAACTTATAAAAGAGAATATTTAATTTTAAACTCTCTTTTAAATCATGAACATGGTTAAAAAGGAAAGTTTTCTTAAAATTTTAAATCCTCCTTTAATCAACAAATAAGGAAAGATTTCAAATTTTAAACTCTCTTTTAAACATGTAGATGATTTACAAATTAGGAAAGTTTTTACCAAAAATTAAAACCATCCTTTTAAACTACAAATAAGGAAAGAGATTAATCTCTTCTCTTAATCTTTTGTAGAAAGCTATAAAAGGAAATTTTTAATTTTTAAACTCTCTTTTAAAATCATGATATCCACATAAGAAATAATTTTAATAAAAATACTTTTTAATATTCTAGTGGCCGGCCACCTAAGCTTGGGACCCAAGCTTTGGCTGGCCACCTACATGGCTCATCCACTTGGTCTTGGCCGGCCCTAGCTTGGGTTCCAAGATAGCTTGGCCGGCCACATTGGATGGGTAAGAAGGTGGGTATACGGTGGGTATAAATCTCTATATACTAGAGGCTACGATAGAGACCGAGAGGAGGAATTGGTTTTAGTCTCACGATAAAATTAAGCATCCTGTGCTCGCCCCGAACACACAACTTAATTTTATCAATAATAATTCATTCCACTAGAGAACTATTATTGAACTACCGCACCAATCCCAAATTACATTTTGGGCTCCTTCTTATCATGAGTGTGTTAGTCTCCCTGTGTTTAAGATAACAAATGTCCACTAATTAAGTAAGTTACTGACAACTCACTTAATTAATATCTAGCTCCAAGAGTAGTACCACTCAACTTCATCGTCATGTCGGACTAAGTCCACTTGCAGGGTTTAACATGACAATCCTTATGAGCTCCTCTTGGGGACATTCTCAACCTAGATTACTAGGACACAGTTTCCTTCTATAATCAACAACACACACTATAAGTGATATCATTTCCCAACTTATCGGGCTTATTGATTCATCGAACTAAATCTCACCCATTGATAAATTAAAGAAATAAATATCAAATATATGTGTTTGTTATTATATTAGGATTAAGAGCACACACTTCCATAATAACTGAGGTCTTTGTTCCTTTATAAAGTCAGTATAAAAGAAACGACCTCTGATGGTCCTACTCAATACACTCTTAGTGTACTAGTGTAATTATATAGTTAAGATAAACTAACACCTAATTACACTACGACCTTCCAATGGTTTGTTCCTTTCCATCATGGTCGTGAGCTACTGTTTATAATTTATAAGGTACTGATAACATGATCTTCTGTGTGTGACACCACACACCATGTTATCTACAATATAAATTAATTGAACAACTACATTTATCACAAATGTAGACATTTGACCAATATGATTCTTATTTCTAGATAAATGTTTTATACCAAAAGCTAGGCTTTTAGTATACATTCTAACAGTAGTGCCCCTTTTTGTTGCATCCGAAGCATGTCACATTCCACGAATCGGTTGGAGTGTTGGTATTCTAAAGGTCCTTCTTGCTGAAGCTCCTTTTCTTCCTGGTGAACATCTTCCTTACCAGGTTCACCAGGTGCTCTTCATCTTCGGAGTTTTGGTCAGAATCTTCTTCAGGTTCATGCTTGTTCTTCTTTTCCTTGGAGGAACCTGCAAACAAAGCTATACCTTTCTCGGATCTAGCATTAGTTTGTTCGTGTAACTCTAATTCACAAAATAATTCATCTAATTTAAGTTTAGATAAATTCTTAGAAATTTTGTAGGCATCCACGATAGATGCCCACAAATTGTTGCGTGGAAACACGTTTAATGCATACCTGATTAGATCTCTATTTTCCATCTGGTGGCCTATCGTGTGGAGCCCGTTGAGGATATCCTTGATCCTCGCGTGCAGCTAACTCGCCATTTCTCCTTCTTGCATTTTTATATTAAATATTTTATTTAGCAACAAATCCATTTTTGTTACCGTAGCGTCGCAAGTTCCTTCGTGCAGCTCTATCAATTTATCCCATAGCTCTTTCGCGTTCTGATGTGGTCCGACCCGGTTCAGCTCTTCCCTTGTCAATCCGCATTGTAACGTGTTGATCGCCTTGTTCTCCATTGAGGCTTTCTTCTTTATGTCTGACGTCCATTGTTCTGGATCAAGCAGATTTTCAGAGTTGTCAACTGGTGGTTTATATGCTTTTGTGACGCTAAGCCACTGGTCGAAGTCCGTCTTGAGATATACTTTCATTCACTTCTTCTAGTATAGGAAATCATTCTCGTTGAATAGGGGAGGTCGCACTGTGCTGAAGCCCTCAAGTTGCGACATTTTAATCTGCACATAGGAAAACAAACAAGAGAGGTTCCAAGACTTGGTCTTGGATTAGTAGTGCGGGAAGGAAAAAAATTACTAAATTGGTGTTGCACCAATTTAAATTTAATTACAATGAAAAGAAATTTCCAAAAAGGTAATAATACCAGTTTGGAATTATACGAAAACTGAAAGCCTAAAGAAAAATACTTTTTAAAATAGATCACCCCCTTGTCTAATTGGTGGTTGAACCAAGTCAGAACGGTACCTGCTTTGATACCACTTGTTGGACTGTGAATTTCGATAGAGAGGGGGGTGAATATCAAATAAAAACTTTCGTTGAAAAGAGTTAAGCGCAGCGGAAAATATAAGCGAAAAGAAACAAGGCTAACACAATTTCTTTTTACTTGGTTCGGAGCCTGTGTCGACTCCTACTCCAAGGCCCGTACTCGTTGAGTACTTTCGTTGGATAATCACTAATAATTCAGAAGAATGTTTACAAAAATTGACGTACAGGAATTAATTAGTAAAACAAAACAATACCGATAAGAAAAGAAACTAAAGGAATGACGCGTTGTCGGAGATTCGCAGTGTCGCAGGAGCACAAGTGAGCAGATCATTTGTTCTGAGTTCTATGTTTAGGCTCCACCCCTGACCCTTCTTTTATATGATGCTTAGGGTGCCCGCAGTTGTAATGTAAGGACCACCCTTCTTACTACTACTACTACTCTCTAAGAGTGACCGTTACTTCTCTACTAACTCTACTTAACCGGTTTATTAAAAATCTCTAGGAAAACCCTACCGAAAAATTTCGACAGAGTCTCCCCTGTACCGGTGACCATTTCCCATAATACAAGCATAATATACTCAGCCACAGGCGGCTGGAACATATAATCACTCAACTACGCAATATAATATCACAAATAAAAGAAAGAAACTACCCTATCAATAGCAAACAACAATATCACTCCATCAATAGAACCCAACTACAAACGCGGAATAAACTTAAATACAATATTGACTCATAATAGCATTAAAAGAAAATTAAAGAACTCTAAACAGAAATGTCTTAATAATTCCTTAGCAAACTCTTGATCTCCCCATAGTCCAGCCATCACACACCTTCATCACCACCACCTTATCGCCTTCCTTGCTAAATCTTTTCCTTTCCCTTATCTGCAGTAGGAGGAAGTGCAGTCTATAAGAATAAAGCTTAGTGAGCGCTATCTACTCACAAAAACTCGATATGCATGTATACAAATAAAAACATGCTAAAACTGAATGCTAACATGTAAAGCTATTCATGCTCATAAATAGCAAAGAAACCAACTAACAGAAAAGCTAACATGTATAGCTACTCATGCTCATAAATAGCAAAGAAATCAACTAACTGAAAAGCTAAACATGTATAGCTACTCATGCTCACAAACCAATAAAGGAAGCATACTAACTGAAATACTAAACATGTGTAGTTTATCATGCTCATAAACTAATAAAAGAAGCATACTAAACATGTAAAACTACTAAACATGTAAAGATACTAAACATGTAAAACTACTGAACATGTAAATCTACTAAACATGTAAAACTACTAAACATGTAAAGCTACTGAACATGTAAATCTACTAAACATGTAAAACTACTAAACATGTAAAGCTACTGAACATGTAAATCTACTAAACATGTAAAACTACTAAACATGTAAAGCTAAACATGCTCATCAACTAGCAAATAAATAACATGTAAGAAACTAAACATGTAAAAGCTGCTTAGCATAAAAGAAAGCTAAACTGGCTGATCTTTAAAACAAAGTGAAACTTACTTCATTTACTCTAAATTTATTCTTTTATTTCACTTGTTTAAAATTTATACTTTAATACTTGAAAATAATAATCAACTTCTCTTGGGCCCGACATTGTACCACTTTGCGCGCATTCTTAATAGGAATCGAGGTAGCTAATCCCGAAACTACTAAGATACTTCTAGGCCATGTGCCTAGGGGCAACTTGGAGCCCATCCCTTGGATCTTGTGTCCGGTACATGCCCTTTAAAAGTAAAATACTTTCTTTATAACTTCTTTATACTTGCCCTTACTTGGCATTTAAGCAAACACCTTGTGTGCGCTTTTGATCTTAAACTTCTGAAATTGAGATCAAGTTAAAGTCTTGGTCTTTCTTAGCTTATAACTTCTCATATTAGTCCAATAGCAAAAGACTAAAGATAGGAATCATTTCTGCTCATGTTCAACTGATACCTTAAAAATGGCAAGGCTGCTCATGCTACTAAATCAACAATAAGTACTAAATCTGAAATGCTACAAGGTGTTGTTCGTACTTGTAAAATGCTCACGAAATAGATACTGAATTGCTAAAAAAAAGAATTAACTATGCATACTTTAAGCTTAAGCTGTTCATGTTCGTTGAGCATAGGAATCCAAGACTAAAAATGCTAAACATACTAAGGATCATAATATGATTACCCTTTTAGCAGATTTAAACTCAAAGAACAGGCTGAGAAAACTAAGTAGCATGCTAAATTGAAAGAGTTGTTCATGTGTAAGAAATAGTAGAGGAACTAAATCTGCAATATACAATATATGGCCTAAACATGTTCGGCAGTAGCAAGGAAAAGTCACAACCTGCAATGCTAGACTAATGCAACCCTTTTCATGCTTACTGGAAATAGCAATGAACAAAACTAAAATCTGCATTTGCTTAAAAATGAAACAAAACGATTCTGTTTGTTAAAGCAAGGAAGTCCAAAACTAGAAACTTGAACTCAAAGGAACATCTAACCAAATGTTATTCATACCAACATAATAAGAATCTATTCATGCTTGTTAAACTAGCAAACTTCTAAAACTATCTACTCAAAATAAAGGGTTGTTTAGTGCCTATTAATATGCAAGGAAACTAAATCCGCAAGGCTGATTATAAGGCTGTTCATGCTTACTAAATGCTAGGTTGTTCATCTTCTTTGAATAAGGAAGGTTCTACACATGCATGCTGTTAATAAGAAACTATTCAACACATAATTGCAATTGAACCTCCTTAATTAAACTTAATGGAATTCAGTTTTCATAGAGCAACCAAAATCTCTATAGCAAGCTACTACAGCAAAGAAGAAGAATCAAATTCTCGAAACTACTCTTAAGCCTCTACAAGTTTTAACAGGATACCTACGTTTCCTGTTGTAATGTTACAAACAAAACTCATATAAATTATTCAAAACTATATCTTCATGGAATCACAAAAACCTTTAAGCATGTTTAACCGAACTGTAAAGGAGATCCCACGGCAGAAACATGAACATCCCTTCTCACAGCATACCAAAAAAAAAACTCACGGCAGTAACATGAATTTTGTACAACCCAATCCGAAAGCAAGGAAACAACTTGAAAGTCGGAACAACTCCTACTGCAGGTGAGAAGCAACTCACCTTGCTTCTTTAACTTACAACCGAAGAAGATGAAGTATTCTAGGGTTCGGATGATGTGAAGATCTCTGCGATCCCTCCCTATCCGCGTGTTCTCCTTGACGAGGAGACCACGAATCCGTGAACGGCTTCTGAAAAGAAGCCCTTGCCGACCGCCGGAGAGGAACCCTAGGTCGACTTCACCTTCCGCCTGATCTGCCGCCGTTGCACGCGAGAGGTGAGGAGAGGAAAAGAAATTTTAGGTTTTCCGAAAATCACTTTAGTCCTCACTTTATAACTAGGGTTATTTTCGGTTCCAATTACAACTTAACTATATTTCTCCCTTTTGGGTTAACATAACTCGCTGGCACAGTTGGTTGGCTGCGTTTTGCTTAAAGCGCGGCTCGCAGGTTCGAGTCTCGGCTGCAACTATTTTTCTTCCTATTTATTCTCTATTCACTAACTACTGCTTAAATATTATTCACTCCATATAAGGTTAATAAAACCGTATATCTCAGCTGGTTGGGCCGGTTTTGCTTGGGTCAGTCCGACCCGAGGTCGTGGGGTCGAACCTCGCTTTCAACAATTTTTGTCAAAAGTTCTTTTTTTTTTTTTTTGTAAACATACTAAACGACCTCCAAAAATTACGTAAAAATACTCTAAAAATTCTTAAAAATCTCTAGAATATTTTAAAAGTATTTCCAAATATTTTTATGGAATTTTAGAACTTGAAATAGGGAAAATTGGGTCGTTACAATTCCCCATACCTTATAAAAAGTTTGTCCTCGAACTTAGAACAATTTTGGATACTTCTGTCTCATACCGTCCTCACGTTCTCAAGTTACTTCCTCGTGCTTCTGGTTCTGCCAGACGACCTTCACTAGTGGTACTTCTTTGCTTCTTAGTCTCTTGACTGCTCTATCCACTATCTGTGTAGGTCTACTCTCATAACTAAGATCCTCTTGGATCTGCACTGACTGAGGCTCAATCACTTGGCTAGGGTCGTGGAGGCACTTCTTTAACATGGAGACATGAAACACATGGTGTATTGCTGACATGTCTTGTGGTAAATCCAGCTTGTAAGCTACTTTCCCAATCCTTTCTGTGATCAGGTAAGGTCCCACATAACGAGGACTTAATTTGCCCTTCTTGCCAAATCTCATCACTCCCTTCTTAGGAGCGATCTTAAGAAAGACTGAATCCCCTACTTGGAATTCAAGTGGCCTACGGCGTGTGTCAGCATAACTCTTCTGTCTACTATTACCCATATCGCATCATATTCATTTGTGGTTCTTGGAAGACCTGTTATAAAGTCCATGAATATGTCTTCCCACTTCTATTCTAGTATTGGAAGAGAATGCAGGACTCCTCCTGGTCTCTGGTGCTCTGCTTTGACTTCCTGACATGTCAGACAGGTACTGACATATTTAGCAACATCTCTTTTGAGTCCAGACCACCAGAACCTCTGTTTCACGTCTTGATACATCTTGGTAGAACCAGGACGCATGGAATAAGGTGTACTATGAGCTTCTTCTAAAATTTCCTTTCTCAGCTCTTCATCATTGGGAACACAAAGACGACTTCCCTGATAAAGAATTCCACTGCCTAATACTCGAAATTCGGAATTTTCTACTTCTCGTATCCCTTGCTTGATCTTTTGGATATCTGAATCTTCACTTTGCTTTTTCAGTATATCCTCAAGCAGGGTTGACTCTAGGGTCAATGCGGAGAGTTGCCCATAAATAATTTCCATACCAAAATCTGACAACTCCTTCTGCAGTGGTAGGGCTAATGATGACAAAGGCATCAGGGATGCACTGGATTTTCTGCTTAGTGCATCTGCCACTTCGTTAGCTTTGCCTGGGTGGTAGAGGATCTCACAGTCGTAATCTTTGACCAACTCCAGCCACCTGCGCTGTCTCATGTTTAAGTCCTTCTGAGTGAAGAAGTACTTAAGACTCTGATGATCTGTGAAGATTCTACACTGAACTCCACACAAGTAATGTCGCCAGAGTTTTAGTGCAAAGACCACAGCCGCCAGCTCAAGATCATGAGTAGGGTAGTTCTTCTCATAATCTTTGAGTTGTCTGGAAGCATAAGCTATCAATTTTCCTTCCTGCATGAGTACAGCTCCTAAGCCCATCTTAGAAGCATCACTGTAGATGTCAAAACTCTTGTCACTTTCTGGAACAGTCAGAATGGGAGCACTGGTCAGTCTCTTTTTCAGCTATTGGAAACTCTGCTCACATTTGTCTGACCATTCAAACTTCTTGTTCTTTCTAGTCAGGGCTATAAGTGGAGAGGCTACCCTGGAAAAGTCCTCCACGAATTTTCTATAATACCCGGCTAGACCAAGGGAACTTCTGATCTCCCTGGTGTTCTTGGGTCTTCTCCCTTGGCACTCCTGTGAACTCAAAAGTTTGTTCACCTTCTGGACTAAAAATCACCTTCCTTCTGCGGCAATCCACCAAAACACTGTACTTGCTGAGGAAATCCATACCAAAATGATCTCGAAATCCTGCATGCCGAGAACTATCAAATTTACATATAGCTCTCGGTCTGCAATTCTGACCAGTACGGCTCGGAGCCACTGATTGGATCCCATGACTTCTCCAGAAGGTAGGGTCGTCAGGAACTTGGAGTTCGTACTCTCTGTAGGCACCTGTAAACTACTGGCAAAATGTATCTATATAAAAGAATGGGTCGTCCCAGTGTCAAATAGTACAGTAGCTATGTGCTGAAAAATAACTACTTGACCTGTTACGACCGTGGAGGCACTAGCAGCTTCTTCTTTGGTGAGGGAGAATACTCTGGCACCATCAAAGGCTGGAACTGGTGGAGCTTCTAACCTTCCTTGACTGATATAGGGTCCCTCCAATGCTGCTTCCATGTGGTGCAACTGTGCAGGCTGGCCTCCACATTGCAATGGCTGTGGCTGAGGTGCTTTGAGCTTGTTAGGGCATTCTTTAACCATGTGTCCTTCCTGCCTACATGAATAACATCCTGTCTTACCCAAAAGACAGGCTCCTTGATGTGTTCTCCCACATTCAGGACATAGAGGAAACTTGGTCTGCTTGTTTGCTGGTCCCCCCTTTTGGTTACCTCCTGAGCTCCACTGCTTTCTCTTGTGACCCTTGCCCTTCCAGTTCTGATTACTTGAGTGGGGTTTCTGGCTCCCTATTGTCTTGGCTTCGATCTTGACTGGTTTCAGCTTCAGCCACTGTATTAGGTATGCTTCTGGTCTCTGAGATGCTGTGACGACTCCCAGGGCAGCTGGTGGAACTTCAGCTACCACTGGAATCTCCATAGTGACAGCTAGGGGAGGGGGAGGAACTGGCTGCTGATTCGCCATCAGATTGACGATCACTTGCTGTTGCTCTGCCACCTATCTCTGAAGTTGAGCAACAACTTCAGAGAGATTCGGTTCAGCTACTCTGGGCTCTTCATTCTCCTGTGCTCGGTCCACAGTACGAGCGGTACGGGGACGTCCTCTTCTTGACATCTAGTTAAACAAATAAGAAGATTTGATATTTTCTCTATTTTTCTAATCATACACATATGTATATGAACAAAGAAAACTGCAAAAAAAAACTTTTATCTTACTTTAGCACTTATAAGCAATCACTCTATACTGCAAATAATAATAAAAGAAAGCAATAAAGAAAGAACTTAAATACTTTCTTACTTGAAGACGGCAAGGATGATGCTGATGTGTGTGTGATGCTGGAGAATGGAAACTGCTATGATACCAACTGTAAGGACCACCCTTCTTACTACTACTACTACTCTCTAAGAGTGACCGTTACTTCTCTACTAACTCTACTTAACCGGTTTATTAAAAATCTCTAGGAAAACCCTACCGAAAAATTTCGACAGAGTCTCCCCTGTACCGGTGACCATTTCCCATAATACAAGCATAATATACTCAGCCACAGGCGGCTGGAACATATAATCACTCAACCACGCAGTATAATATCACAAATAAAAGAAAGAAACTACCCTATCAATAGCAAACAACAATATCACTCCATCAATAGAACCCAACTACAAACGCGGAATAAACTTAAATACAATATTGACTCATAATAGCATTAAAAGAAAACTAAAGAACTCTAAACAGAAATGTCTTAATAATTCCTTAGCAAACTCTTGATCTCCCCATAGTCCAGCCATCACACACCTTCATCACCACCACCTTATCGCCTTCCTTGCTAAATCTTTTCCTTTCCCTTATCTGCAGTAGGAGGAAGTGCAGTCTATAAGCATAAAGCTTAGTGAGCGCTATCTACTCACAAAAACTCGATATGCATGTATACAAATAAAAACATGCTAAAACTGAATGCTAACATGTAAAGCTATTCATGCTCATAAATAGCAAAGAAACCAACTAACAGAAAAGCTAACATGTATAGCTACTCATGCTCATAAATAGCAAAGAAATCAACTAACTGAAAAGCTAAACATGTATAGCTACTCATGCTCACAAACCAATAAAGGAAGCATACTAACTGAAATACTAAACATGTGTAGTTTATCATGCTCATAAACTAATAAAAGAAGCATACTAAACATGTAAAACTACTAAACATGTAAAGATACTAAACATGTAAAACTACTGAACATGTAAATCTACTAAACATGTAAAACTACTAAACATGTAAAGCTACTGAACATGTAAATCTACTAAACATGTAAAACTACTAAACATGTAAAGCTACTAAACATGTAAATCTACTAAACATGTAAAACTACTAAACATGTAAAGCTAAACATGCTCATCAACTAGCAAATAAATAACATGTAAGAAACTAAACATGTAAAAGCTGCTTAGCATAAAAGAAAGCTAAACTGGCTGATCTTTAAAACAAAGTGAAACTTACTTCACTTACTCTAAATTTATTCTTTTATTTCACTTGTTTAAAATTTATACTTTAATACTTGAAAATAATAATCAACTTCTCTTGGGCCCGACATTGTACCACTTTGCGCGCATTCTTAATAGGAATCGAGGTAGCTAATCCCGAAACTACTAAGATACTTCTAGGCCATGTGCCTAGGGGCAACTTGGAGCCCATCCCTTGGATCTTGTGTCCGGTACATGCCCTTTAAAAGTAAAATACTTTCTTTATAACTTCTTTATACTTGCCCTTACTTGGCATTTAAGCAAACACCTTGTGTGCGCTTTTGATCTTAAACTTCTGAAATTGAGATCAAGTTAAAGTCTTGGTCTTTCTTAGCTTATAACTTCTCATATTAGTCCAATAGCAAAAGACTAAAGATAGGAATCATTTCTGCTCATGTTCAACTGATACCTTAAAAATGGCAAGGCTGCTCATGCTACTAAATCAACAATAAGTACTAAATCTGAAATGCTACAAGGTGTTGTTCGTACTTGTAAAATGCTCACGAAATAGATACTGAATTGCTAAAAAAAAGAATTAACTATGCATACTTTAAGCTTAAGCTGTTCATGTTCGTTGAGCATAGGAATCCAAGACTAAAAATGCTAAACATACTAAGGATCATAATATGATTACCCTTTTAGCAGATTTAAACTCAAAGAACAGGCTGAGAAAACTAAGTAGCATGCTAAATTGAAAGAGTTGTTCATGTGTAAGAAATAGTAGAGGAACTAAATCTGCAATATACAATATATGGCCTAAACATGTTCGGCAGTAGCAAGGAAAAGTCACAACCTGCAATGCTAGACTAATGGAACCCTTTTCATGCTTACTGGAAATAGCAATGAACAAAACTAAAATCTGCATTTGCTTAAAAATGAAACAAAACGATTCTGTTTGTTAAAGCAAGGAAGTCCAAAACTAGAAACTTGAACTCAAAGGAACATCTAACCAAATGTTATTCATACCAACATAATAAGAATCTATTCATGCTTGTTAAACTAGCAAACTTCTAAAACTATCTACTCAAAATAAAGGGTTGTTTAGTGCCTATTAATATGCAAGGAAACTAAATCCGCAAGGCTGATTATAAGGCTGTTCATGCTTACTAAATGCTAGGTTGTTTATCTTCTTTGAATAAGGAAGGTTCTACACATGCATGCTGTTAATAAGAAACTATTCAACACATAATTGCAATTGAACCTCCTTAATTAAACTTAATGGAATTCAGTTTTCATAGAGCAACCAAAATCTCTATAGCAAGCTACTACAGCAAAGAAGAAGAATCAAATTCTCGAAACTACTCTTAAGCCTCTACAAGTTTTAACAGGATACCTACATTTCCTGTTGTAATGTTACAAACAAAACTCATATAACTTATTCAAAACTATATCTTCATGGAATCACAAAAACCTTTAAGCATGTTTAACCGAACTGTAAAGGAGATCCCACGGCAGAAACATGAACATCCCTTCTCACAGCATACAAAAAAAAAACTCACGGCAGTAACATGAATTTTGTACAACCCAATCCGAAAGCAAGGAAACAACTTGAAAGTCGGAACAACTCCTACTGCAGGTGAGAAGCAACTCACCTTGCTTCTTTAACTTACAACCGAAGAAGATGAAGTATTCTAGGGTTCGGATGATGTGAAGATCTCTGCGATCCCTCCCTATCCGCGTGTTCTCCTTGACGAGGAGACCACGAATCCGTGAACGGCTTCTGAAAAGAAGCCCTTGCCGACCGCCGGAGAGGAACCCTAGGTCTTCTGATCTGCCGCCGTCGCACGCGAGAGGTGAGGAGAGGAAAAGAAATTTTAGGTTTTCCGAAAATCACTTTAGTCCTCACTTTATAACTAGGGTTATTTTCGGTTCCAATTACAACTTAACTATATTTCTCCCTCTTGGGTTAACATAACTCGCTAGAACAGTTGGTTGGCTGCGTTTTGCTTAAAGCGCGGCTCGCAGGTTCGAGTCTCGGCTGCAACTATTTTTCTTCCTATTTATTCTCTATTCACTAACTACTGCTTAAATATTATTCACACCATATTAGGTTAATAAAACCGTATATCTCAGCTGGTTGGGCCGGTTTTGCTTGGGTCAGTCCGACCCGAGGTCGTGGGGTCGAACCTCGCTTTCAACAATTTTTGTCAAAAGTTCTTTTTTTTTTTTTTTGTAAACATACTAAACGACCTCCAAAAATTACGTAAAAATACTCTAAAAATTCTTAAAAATCTCTAGAATATTTTAAAAGTATTTCCAAATATTTTTATGGACTTTTAGAACTTGAAATAGGGAAAATTGGGTCGTTACATGTAACGACCCAAATTTCCTCATTACGTGTAACGACCACCCTTCTTACTACTACTACTACTCTCTAAGAGTGAACGTTACTTAACTACTAACTCTACTTAACCGGTATAATTAAAAACCACGAGGAATCCCTACCGAAAAATTTCGACAGAGCCTCCCCTGTACCAGTGACCAAATCAACAATACAAACAAACTATACTCAGCCACATGCGGCTGGAACATATATTTTCACAACCACGCAGAATAATATCACAAATAAAAGAAGGAAACTACCCTAGCAATAACAAACAACTATATCACTCCATCAATAGAACCCAACTACAAGTGTGGAATAAACTTAATTACAATCTCAACTCATAATAACATTTAAAGAAAACTAAAAGAACTCTAAACAGAAAAGTCTTGACAATTCCTTAGCAAACTTTTGATCTCCCCATAGTCCAGCCATCACACACCTTCATCACCACCACCTTGTCGCCTTCCTTACTAAATCTTTTCCTTTCCTTTATCTGCAGTAGGAGGAAGTGCAGTCAACAAGCATAAAGCTTAGTGAGCACTATCTACTCACAAAAACTCGATATGCATGTATATAAATAAAAACATGCTAAAACTGAATGCTAACATATAAAACTACTCATGCTCATAAATAGCAAAGGAATCATACTAACTGAAATACTAAACATGTAAAGCTAATAAACATGTAAAGCTGCTAAACATGTAAAGCTACTCACGCTCACAAGAATAAAACTATAACTGCATGCTGAAAGCAAATAAAGCTAAACATGCTGAATAATCTAATAGCAAGAAACAAATAAAACTACTACTGCATGCTTCAAATAACAAGAAACTAAACTTTCTAATTTTAAACATATTTGAAGCTTGTTTCATTTGTTTCAAAACTTATACTTTAATACTTCAAAATAATAATAAACTTCTTTTGGGCCCGGCATTGTACCAATTTGCGCGCATCCTTAGTAAGAGTCGAGGTAGCTAATCCCGAAACTACTAAGGTACTTCTAGGCGATCTTGTGCCTAGGGGCGATCTAGGAGCCCACCCAATGGACCTTGTGTCCTGGACCTTGTGTCCTGGACCTTGTGTTCGGTACATGCCATTAAAAAGTAAAATACTTCTTTTCTTCTTAACTATTACTTCCTTATACTTGTTATTCTTTCAGCTCTTCTAAAAATAAAATGCCTTGGCACTTCTTCAAGCACCTTGCATGCTGCTAATCCTCAAATGCTGGAATTTAGGATCAGGTTTAAGATCTTGGTCTTTTCTTACTTATTTCTTCCCATAATCTTCTAGAAGAGTTTAACATGCTTGTGTAATAGCAAGAAAAATCCAATTCTGCCTGCTTAACATTAAATGACCAAAAATAAGATCTTAAAACTGAATACTAGCATGATAACAAAAGATTTAACTTGCTGGAATCTAAAGAAGCCTAAACTGCTTACTTTCATACAAGTTGTCTAGTTCATGATTAGTAAACCAGCAAGAAAATCAAACTTGTAATGTACAATATTGCTGTTCGTGCTAGTTAATTACAAAGGAACATCTAACTAAAATGCTAGTTAAACTGAAAATTTGCTCATGTTATTCTAATAACAAAGGAATCTAGAAAATAAAGGAATCATCGCTGCATGGAATTAACATAATATCATGCTTACTAACTCAACACAAAAAGGATCTAAACTGCTATGAATTGGTGGCTGTTCTTGCCTATGAATATGCACAACAGAACTTAACGGTAAGCTTCAAAAGGAATCATTCTCAGCTCCAAATGGCTGTTCATGCCTGCTGCAGATACCAAAGGAATACCAACGTGCTGCTAATAGGATGAATTGCTATCAACTGATCAGCAAGAAGGCAAGAAAAATTTCCTTAATGAAACTAAAACACATGTTAATCAAATATGCTACAGCGAAGAACTAAAATACCCAAGAACTAATACTCTAGAACAAAAAAATGTGAAGTATAGTGCTTCTCGTTATAGAACAAAAATACCAGAACATATCCTCTGGAAGCATAGGCATGTATGCTTCTAACTACCAGATCTACACAACCCTTTTGAACCTCACGGCAGAACCCAAAAACAACAAGAGAAAACTCTAAACCAATGCCACAAGGAGGATTGTTCATGCTCGGCAAGGAAATGAAGAAGGCAAAATCGTGGAACTACTCCTACTGCAGGTGAGAAGCAACTCACCTCGGTTCCTTGGACTCACAGCCGACGGGAAGAATTCTAGGGTTCGGAGGAGCTTGATCTTCCCGGCCTCTTCCTCGTCTCTATGAACTCTCCTCGACAATAGGACCGAAATCACCAAGGTTCGCCGGAAGGAAGCCTTCGCTGACCTACGGAGGGAGGAAAACCCTAGCTTGGCTTCGTCTTCGCCCCAGAGGGAGTTGTCGCGCGCCGTCGCGAGCGTGAGAGGAGAAGAGAGGTAGAAATTAGGTCACGGAAAATCAAGCCCTAAGTCCCCCCTTTATAATTCCAATATTTCTATTATCAACTATCCTTTAAATTATTTCCGTTCTTTCCTTAACTAACAACAGCCGCTGGCATAGTTGATTAACCGGCTTTTAACCGAAGCAAGGGGTCTCGACTTCAATCCCTCAGTCGCGCACTTTTTCCCAATTTATTCCCTAATCATTAACTATGCTATAAACTTAATTCTCACCATATAAGGTTAACAAAACCGTGTAGCTCAGCTGGTTGGGCCGGTTTTTCTTGGGTCAGTCCGACCCGAGGTCGTGGGTTCGAATCTCACCTTCAATATTTTTTTTTAAACTTCTTTCTTTTTGTAACCCTACTAAACGACTTCCAAAAATTACGTAAAAAATACTCTAAAAATTCCTAAAAATCTCTAGAATATTTTAAAAGTATTTCCAAATGTTTTTACGGACTTTTAGAACTTGAAATAGGGAAAATTGGGTCATTACATTACGAGTCCTAATTGTGCTTAAAAATATTTAGAAATGCCATAGAAATATTCTAGAGATATTTAGAGTATTTTTATGCAATTTTTGGAGTTCGTTTGGTATTTTTACCAAAAGAAAGAAGTTGAAAAAAATAAAGAGGTTCGGCCGAGGATCGAACCGGACACCTCCGGTTAAGCAAAGTCTTAAGTTGTCTCGGCTGACCAAGTGCCCAAGCGGGCGATGCTAATCAAATATGGGACGAAATATATTTAAGCGGTAGTAGATACAGAAATATCTAGGTTTAAGAGGGTTAAGTTATTTCCCTTTCTCTCCCGAAACCCTTTTTTCCTTTCTCTCTCGTGGCGCGTCGGCGTTTCTCGTCTCGGGCGAAAACACAGCAGGAAGCAAGGGTTTCTTCGGCGGCCGACCAAAGGGGATTTTTCCACGAACTCTTCTCGGATCCGAGCTCCTCTCGTCAAGAAGGAATGGTAGGCACGAGGAAGAGGTTGAGATTGGCAAGTCTCCGAAACCCTAGAAGCATTAGAAGTCTCCTTTTCGGTTGTAAGTTCAAGAACACCTCTGTAAGTTGCTTTCTCACCTGCAGTAAGAGTAGCTCTCGAATTCTTGCTTCTTCTTGTTGTTTTCTTTGATGTATGTCACAAGGAGATTGTTCTTGAGTATGCTGCCGTGAGTTTTTTTTTAAGAAGATGAGAAGGGATTTAAGAGTAGCATGAGTTCCTTTGCTTTCTTTATTTCCAGATTGTACTGTACAACATTGGAATAGCTAGAGGTTTAAGAGTAGCATGAGTTTCTTTGCTTTCTTTGCTCTCGGATTATACTGTACAGTATTGGGATAGCTAGAGGTTTATGAGTAGCATGTGTTCTTTGCTCTCTTTCTTTTTATCTCTGTTGTAGTAAAAAATTAAAGGTTCTAAATCCTAGCAAGTTTAAATTTGAACAAACGTAACAAGTTATATAGGTTCCAAAATTCCAGCGAGTTCTAGTTTGATTTACGCTACGATAGAGGCGTGAACAGCTCCATTTGGAGCTTAGAACAACCCCCTTTGGAGCTCATTCCAGTCCAGGTTTTTTTGTGTTCGCTGCAGAAATGAACAGCTTTGTTTAGAGTTTAGAACAACCCTTTCAATTTGCAGTTTTAGCAAGTACAGATTCAATTTTTAGTTAGTTTTCTTTGCTGCTGTACAAAACCCGAACTGCCCTTTATTTTCCAAGTATATAGTTAGATTTCTAATTTAGTTTCTAGTTTCCTTTTTGGTTTGGCAGTAGGCGTGTACCATAATTAGTAGAGGTGCAGAATTTTAAGTGCAAATTTCTTCCATTAAGTGCAGTTTTTCATTAAGTGCATATTTCTTCCATTAAGTGTAGTTTTTCATTAAGTGCAGAATTTTGGATCCCTTTTAAGCATCTAATTCTTCCTGTTGTACATTGGGTTTTTGTGTAGTTTGGTATTTTATTTTTCAGTTTTCTTTGCTATTCCATGAGCAGGAACAAGCTCTTCATGTTAGCATTTTTTACTTAGACTCTCCTTGTTATTTTAGAACAGCCCTTTAGAGTATTATAGTGCAGAATTTCATGCATAATTTTGTAACATTCATAGTGCAAATTTTTATTAGTCATGAATGCAGATTTCTATTAAGCTTGAATGCAGATTTTCGAATAAGCTTGTATGCAGAATTCCATTCATAGTGTAGATTTTTGTAAGCTAATAGTGCAGATTTTGTTAAGTATTACAGTATTTTGAGTTTAAGAAAAGTATAAGAAAGATAAAGAAAAGAAAGAAAAAGGCCAAAGCCTTAAGTAGATCCCAAAGTCAAGACTTTAGGGATTTTAGCACACAAGGTGTTTGTTAAAATGCCGAAGCATTATATATTAGAAGTAATAAAAGATAACAAGTATTTTATTTTTAAGAGGCTAGTACCCGACTTCCGAGGTTGTCGTTAAATAAATCCAGGTGACCATTTTCGAGGTCTTAGCCCTGGTAAGACCGAGGTCTTTACCCTTATAGGACTGGTGGCTCGCTACCCCAGTTTCTATTAGGGAGTGCGCTTTGGTACTACGCTTAGGCCCAAGAAGAGATTGATTATTATTTTGAAGTATTAAAGTATAAGTTTTTAAACAAGTAAAACAAGTTTCACTTAAGTTTAAAATTCAGCAAGTTAGTTTCTTTTAATTCGAAGCATGCAGTATTAGATTTATTTGTTTCTTGATTAGTTTATTGATCATGATTAGCCTTGTCTTCCAGCATGCAATTTTATTCTTGTATACCATGAGTATGCAAATTTTAGTGCTTTACTATTAGATGAGCGTGAGTAGTTCTCTTTTTACAGATTCAATTTTTAGCATTGCTGTATTTATATGCACATTCGAGTTTTTGTGAGTTAGACAGCGCTTACTAAGCATTCGCTTATAATTTGCATTTCCTCTTACTGCAGATAAAGGAAAGGAAAAAACCATAGCAAAGGAAGGCGACAAGGAGGTGTTCGATGATGTGTGCGATGCCAGGACTATGGGAGAGACTTGGGACATTATTAAGTTTCCGTGTTTTAGTGGTTAAGGAACATTTGAGATTGTACCTTATATTCCATGTCATTTGAGATTATTCTTGTTTTAGATCGCATGCTAAGATGAGTTCAGTTTAGTAAGTAGGTACTTTTGTGTTTGCATTGAGATATAATTTCATATGTTTCTGCTATTATGAGTTGTATGTGCATATCAGAATTTGGAGTATTGTATTGTATTCTAGTCCTGCTGAACTGCATATACTCTATCGAAATTTTAAGTTTTCTGGAAAAATTTAATGTACAATTTGCTGTACTAGTTAAGTAAGAATCTATTGTAGTTATGTAATGGTCACCTTTAGAGAGTAGTAGTAAGAAGGGTGGTCGTTACAGGTTGGTATTAGAGCAGTTCCCATTCTCCAACATCATACACACATCAGCATCAGCCTTGCCGTCTTCAAGTAAGAAAGTACTTAAGTTTTTCTTTTATGTCTTTCCTTATTATTTGCAGTATAGAGTATCTGCTCATATGTGTTGGTGCGGTTAGTACTAACGATTTAACCCAGGTTTGATGAATGACAAATCAGGTTAAGTTAGTCTGATGTTGTCTAACACTCTGATCGAGTGTGCAGGAGAAGTCCAGACAGGTCGACGGGCTGACCGGATGTTTGGCACAAAGCCCAGCTAGGTCGACGGGCTGACCGGATAGCTGGCGAGAAGTCCAAGCGGGTCGACGGGCTGACCGGACGCTTGGCGAGAAGTCCAGCTAGGTCGATGGGCTGACCGGATAGCTGGCGAGAAGTCCAAGCGGGTCGACGGGCTGACCGGACGCTTGGTGAGAAGCCCAGCTAGGTCGATGGGCTGACCGGATAGCTGGCGAGAAGTCCATAATACGGCCGGATAGCTGGCGAGAAGCCCAGCTAGGTCAAAATTGAAACTAGTTTTGAAAATTTAAAATTTGATCTTGAAATTTAGAACTTATACACTTGTGTTTGAGATTTTGTCTAGTTAGACTTTGTAACACCCGAAAATTCTCAAAACTATATTAGAAATATTCTATAATTATTCTGGAATTTTTAGATATTTCTCCGGAATTTTTAGGGCAACATAAGTAGCAAAAATAAATAGTAAACGAAAACGGCCTAAGCGGGGATTGAACCCAAGACCTATGGTTTACGGATAATACTAGTAACCAGTGAACCCAGTAGGGTCGTGCTGAAAGGAAAGGGAGGCAATTAAATTTATATTAGAGTTAGGCCGGAATTATCACTTAATATAAATAGAAAATAATTAAGTGAGGGTGATATTTTTGGTTTTCACCGTGAACTTCTTCTCCTTACCCTAACCTCACGCCGCCCCTCTCCTTTCCTCCTCCTTCTCTCGGCGCACCAAGCCAAGGGCCCTAGGAGCACCTCCCGGCAACATCAAAGGCACGAGGACGCTCCCCTCCGCGAGAGGAACGCATAGACGCGAGAAGATCGTTGAAGAGATCTCTCCTCCGTGAAACCTAGTGATTATAATCGTAAGAAATTAGGAACAGGAGGTAAGAAACCCCTCACCTGCAGTATAAGTAGCTTTCGTTTGATTACATGCCTTTAGTTTAGCTATATGCAGATTTTTCGGCGCCCAGGGTGTGTTTAAACCCTCCTCGCGGACTAGGGATCTAGTTGAGCACCTCTAGATGGGCCAGACACGTTATTCTCCTTCAGTTGGAGGCTCTAGACGTTGTCGGGTACCTAGAGGTGGTCTCCCTATTAGAGGGTGTTAAAGTGTATACTATAAGCCTAGCTTTTGGTATAAACATTTATCTAGAAATAAGAATCACATTGGTCAAATGACTACATTTATGATAAATGTAGTTGTTCAATTAATTTATATTGTAGATAACATGGTGTGTGGTGTCACACACAGAAGATCATGTTATCAGCACCTTATAAATTATAAACAGTAGCTCACGACCAAGATGGAAAGGAACAAACCATTGGAAGGTCGTAGTGTAATTAGGTATTAGTTTATCTTAACTATATAATTACACTAGTACACTTAAAGTGTATTGAGTAGGACCATTTGAGGTCGTTCCTTTTATACTGACTTAATAAAGGAACAAAGACCTCAGTTATTATGGAAGCGTGTGCTCTTAATCCTAATATAATAACAAGCACATATATTTGATATTTATTTCTTTAATTTATCAATGGGTGAGATTTAGTTCGATAAATCAATAAGCCCGATAAGTTGGGAAATGATATCACTTATAGTGTGTGTTGTTGATTATAGAAGGAAACTGTGTCCTAGTGATCTAGGTTGAGAATGTCCCCAAGAGGAGCTCATAAGGATTGTCATGTTAAACCCTGCAGGTGGACTTAGTCCGACATGACGATGAAGTTGAGTGGTACTACTCTTGGAGCTAGATATTAATTAAGCGAGTTGTCAGTAACTTACTTAATTAGTGGACATTTGTTATCTTAAACACAGGGAGACTAACACACTCATGATAAGAAGGAGCCCAAAATGTAATTTGGGATTGGTGTGGTAGTTCAATAATAGTTCTCTAGTGGAATGAATTATTATTGATAAAATTAAGTTGTGTGTTCGGGGCGAGCACGGGATGTTTAATTTTATCGGGAGACCAAAACCAATTCCTCCTCTCGGTCCCTATAGTAGCATCTTAATTATAGAGTACTATACCCACCTATACCCACCTTCTTACCCATCCTATAGGGGTCGGCCAAGCTAGCTTGGAGACCAAGCTAGGGTCGGCCATGGGTATGTTCATGGGTGAATTCATGTGGCCGGCCTTATTAAATAAAAAGGAATTTTAAATTTTAAAATTTTTCTTATGTGGATAATATAATTTAAAAGAGAGTTTAAAATTTTAAATCCTTCCTTTTATAAGATTCTACAAAAGATTAAGAGAAGAGTTAAAATCTCTTTCCTTATTTGTAGATTAAAAGGTTGATTTTAATTTTGGTAAAAACTTTCCTTTTAATTATATTCATGATTTAAAAGAAAGTTTAAAAATTAAAAATTCTCTTTTATTAGTTTCTACAAAAGATTAAGAAAAGATTTAATATCTTTCCTTATTTGTAGATTGAAAGGAGATTTTAATTTTTAGAGATAACTTTTCTTTTTGGAAATTATCCACATGTTTAAAAGAAAGATTTTAATTTATAAAATTTCTTTTTATTAACCAATCATGAAGGGATTAAAATTATTGGAGAAATTTTTATAAATTTCTAGAAACAAATTAGGAAGTTTTAATTTTTGTTTTAATTAAAACTCTCCTTGTTTTGGGGAGAAGAGTGGCCGGCCATTATAATTTGAAAAGAGAAAATTATTTTAATTAAATAAATTTTCCTTTTCAATGGAAAAAGAATTAAGGAAGTTTTTATTAAATTTTCCTTATTTGCCAAGACCAAGGATTATAAAAGAGGGGGTAGAGGAGGCTTCAAGAAGAACAACTCTATTCTATTTTTCCTCTCTTTTCTCCTTGGGTGTGGCCGGCCCTTTCTTTCCTCTCCTCTCCTTTGTGTGGCCGAAACCTTCTCATGGTGGAGATAGCTTTGGTGGCCGGATCTAAGAAGGAGAAGAAGGAGAGAAAAGAAGCCTCTTTTCTAGCATCCCTTGGAGCATGGTGGTGGTGGTCGAACCTCTTCATCCTAGGAGAAGTTTTGATGGCCGAAACTTGTAAGGAAGAAGAAGGTGCTTGGTGGTTCTCATCTCGAAAGATCGTTGCCCACACAACGTCCGAGGTTAGAAGAGGAATACGGTAGAAGATCAAGAGGTCTTTCTAAAAGGTATAACTAGTAATTTTTGTTTCCGCATCATACTAGTTATTTTTTGGAAATAATACTAAATACAAGAGGCATACGATTCTAGAGTTTTGAATTTGTTTTCAATATAGTGTTCTTTTGTTTTTCTTTCCCTTGTGATTTGATTGTTCTTTTCGGTTAACCTAAAGTTATTTTAGGAAATTAAATATTAGCTTTCCATAAAAGGTTTTGTCTAGTCGGTGGTGATTGCTCCCATATCCAAGAAGGCCATGTGCCTCGCCACGTCAGTACTGGGAACCAATTATGGAAATTAATATTTAATGGAATTAATAACTTAAGGTGATTTGGGTCGAACGTGTTAAGTTCCGCAGGAGACCCAAGTCAACACCTAAAAGAACGAATAGATTAAGTTTTGGATCAAACGTGTTAAGTTCCGCAGGCGATCCAAAATTTAATTTAAAAGAACACATGGTAGCTAGGAAAAGGTTCAGACCTTTGTACAAAATTTTTGTACAGTGCAACCTCTAGGTTTTCCGAGTAGCAACCAATAGAGGGGAGAGTTGGGGCACACCAAGTGTTCGACAAAATGATTAGTGTAGCTAAATACCACCTCAGATATTTTTTAACAGCTCAGTTAAATGCATTAGTAGCATTTAAATCAGTATATTAGTCTAGTTTCAGCTTACATGGGATTACGGTCCAATGGGTGGGCTCCCACAGTCGCCTCTAGGTTCAGATAACCTAGTTCTAGGTTCAGATGACCTAGAAACAGCAAAATAAGCAACTAGTAGCTATATTCAGTATTTTATTTTCAGTGGCACTGTACTGGATTAGATATCCATTGGGTTGGGCTCCCACAATCGTCCCTAGGTTCAGACAACCTAGTAACCCTACTAAATTCGGGACTTGCAAACCCGGGTCTAGTTAAGGATGCGCGCACAGCAAAGTACAGTTGCCGGACCCACTAGCAACATGATTATGTATTTTTACTTATTACGATAATAGCTTTCAAACTCATAATCTAGTTATGTGATTATAGTTTAAGATCAGCACTAGCTCAGTTTTAGCTCAGTTTCAGTTACAGTTTCAGCTTATTTTCTCCTAGTTGATACCATGAGATAGCTCCATGCTTAGATTTTATTATGCATGCCATGTTTCCGTATTTATGCCATGTAACTTCAGTATGCCATGCTTTAACAAATTCAGTGCATGTTTGTAAATAACATTCTTTAAAGACATGATTGCATCGTTGCATGTTTTTGTGAGGTAGATGGTTTCTTACTAAGCTTAAAACTTACAGATACTTTTTCCTTATACTGCAGATAAAGGTAAAGGGAAAATGGATTAGCAGAGGAAGCTGAAGGTCAATGCAGTGATGGTGTGTGTGGCAGGAACCTGGAATGAAGATCCTTAGGGAGTTTAGCAAATTGAGAACTTAGTTTCTTTTCTCAAGTACCTTTATGCACTTTCAGACCTTAGAATGTTTAAACCATGGAAGATTTGTTTAAGTTGTTAGTAATTATGTTGGAATGCTAGTTAATAGATGTTAGAACTTATTTCAATTACTTTTAGAACTCTTATATGAGATTTTGGCACAAACTAGTGCTGAAATCAGGGTTCTGATTCGAAATCTGAAACCCAAATCGATCTACAGATCAATCAGAGTTGGGTTGTGCCACTGGATCGGTCAGCTGACCGATCCAGTCGCGAACAGAGGGTTTATGGATCGGTCAGCCGACCGATCCAGATGCGAACAGTGAGTGCAGGAGCTCACTGATCGGTCAGCCGACGTGAGATCGGATCGGCCGACCGATCGATGTACTCTGGATCGCTCAGACCGATCCACCGCATACTGTAAGCGAGATGGGTTGTGGATCGGTCACCGACCGATCCAGTGCCTTAGAGCTTCGATCGATCCACTGATCGATCGATCCGACAGCCCAATCGATTCATGGATCGATTGAAATGCTTGATTACAGCTAGCAGGACATCCGAGAGGCATAGATTATCTTCCCTAGCATGTGTACAACTCCTAGGTACACCTAGAGTATTAAGTTCAGATTTTACAGTAATCAGTTTAGTAAAATTTTAATCAATCCAGATTTCCGCAATAGTAATTTAGCACAGCATTACGTAACGATCGGCCTCGCAGCCTAGTCAGTAGGAGGCGGGTCGTTACAGACTTAGCTATTTCTCTAAAATCTAAAAGCTAATGCTTTAAACAAGTTTTTCAAAAGTTTAAACTCCCCCAGATTATCTTGACATTTCAAAAAATCTATGCTTATTTAATCAATGCTTATTTTTAATGAATGCCAAAGGGGGAGGGTTAGGTGATTAAGTTAGCTAAACCAGAGTTGAAAAAACAAACTAACTTAAAAACCCTTTAAATGCTTGTTTTTTCTTGCATATGTTTTCACTAACTTAACCAGGTTGTCATTCCATCAAAAAGGGGGAGATTGTTGGTGCGGTTAGCACTAATGATTTAACCCAGGTTTTGATGAATGACAAATCAAGTTAAGTTAGTCTGTTGTTGTCTAACACTCTGATTGAGTGTGCAGGAGAAGTCCAGACAGGTCGACGGGCTGACCGGATGTCTGGCACGAAGCCCAGCTAGGTCGACGGGCTGACCGGATAGCTGGCGATGTAACGGCCACCCTTCCTACTACTACTCTGAGGGTGACTGTTACTTACTTAAACTCTACTTAACTGGAGTTACTTACTCTAAAATCAGAAATATTTAAAAATCTACGGAGAAGAAATCTGAGCATAAAACTCCATCATCTATTTTCGTTCTTACTACACTTTACAGCAAGCATACATGGCAATTGCTATCAAGAAGAATCATAGGAGATTAATGCCTCTACTTGTCAACAGCTAGCATACATGCAGGGAGGTAGTAATCATTCTGCTTGCAGTTAAAAATTTCGGCAGTACTAAGAGGCATTTTCCAGGTTCAAGCAAAGCAATCAAGCTAAATAAAAGAAACTCTGCAGATTAAATTCTCACGACAGAATAAAACTCCAGCAGTAGCACATGAATACAGAATACTAGCATATCACTTCACCCTTCTAACAAAGGTTGCAAACTATAATCACTTAGGGACTCACGGCAGACCAAAATAAATGATGAGTTCACTACTTCATCACAGATTTAAGTTTCCAGCAGTAACAAAAGGAAAACCGAGCATAGAAAAACAAGTGTAACACATGAATACAGAATAAAACTTCATGAATGCAGGAAATTCCTGGCTAATCATATATATCAACTGTCACATGATCTCTGTCACATAAGTAATTCATCTAACAGAGAATTCCATTAAGCAAAATTCATATAGGATACTAGCATTCACATAAGACTACTTAGCATTTAAAAACAAACTGAACTTCAAATGCAACTCCTTTCCATAAAACAAACCTATAGGATACTAGCATACATGTGAGGCTACTGTGCAATCAAATCTGAACTTCCAGCAGATTTATCTTCCCAGAAATTAAACATTCCAGCTGAATATAAAGAAATAATGAACTTAAGCATTTAACCATTATTTGATTCTAACACATAAATGAAGCAATTTAAAACACAACTTAGCATTTCAGAAAGAAAATCTCTTTTTTGCAGAAAATAAAAGAACACTAGCAGGTATAACAATTCAGCAAGACTCCCAAGCTTCCATAACAGCCACCACACACACCATCATCGTCTCCTTGTCACCTTCTTCTATGCCATTTTAGCCTTTCCTTTATTTTTATCCATATCTGCAGTAGGAGGAAAAGTAGCATCTATAAGCTAATAGCTTAGTGAGTGCTTTCTACTCACAAAATCCGATAAGAAATGCGTATACGTAAAAGAAAACAGGAGGTACATGCTCAACATGAAATAGAAGTGAAACTACATCATGCATCTCTAAAGGAAACAACAATTTATCTTGTTAGAATCTTTCAATTTAGATAAAAGAAACTTGTTCTATTTGTTTCCAAATTTAATACTTTTATACTTTAAAATAATACTCAACTTTACTTGGGCCCGGCATTGTACCACTTTGCGCGCCTTTCTTAATGAGAATTGAGGTAGCTAATCCCAAAACCATTAAGACACTTCTAGACTTTATGTCTAGGGGCAACTTGGAGCCCATCCCTTGGACCTTGTGTCCGGTACATGCCCTTTTTAAAAGTAAAATACTTTTCTTAATATCTTTCTTTAAATACTCCTTCTAATAAAATGCTTTGGCATTTCCTTTAGCACTTAATATGCTACTGATCCCAATTCTTAAAAGATTAGGGATCCTGTTAAGACTTTGGTCTCTTTTTCTTTAATTTTCTAACAGCAATAAAGAAAACTAATTACATGCTCAGAATTTAATCAAACTATCTTATATTCATTACTTGTTAAAACCAAGCTAAAACTAATTAAACTTATAAAGGGAATACAAGCATTCTGAGTACGGCATCACTATTCAACAGCCTCTTTAAATTCTGTTTAAAGCTTTAGGGTTGTTATCAACTAAAAATATGTTTCTGCTACCATACATTTATGCATGAACATTAGGCATATAAGAAGCCGAAACCTAGCTCATTGCAAGATAATTCCTTTACTACTCTTTTAGCTTCAACTAATCTGCTGCTGTTCTAAACCTAAGGAAGGAGTTATGCCATTAAAAGAAACAACAGGACTCTCAAATAAGGTTGATCTACAACCCATTGCATGGCACAAACTCAATTCTGACTTACTCAACCATAAAATGATCCCATAATCCACCTAGCATATTCGGATTTAACAATTATGGCAGCAACCATTATAAACCAACCCGAAACCACAGAAACTATAGTTGGTTCTTCATAGATTAGAGATCAAAAATCTTGTATTAAGCCTTTGTTAAGTCTAATCGAAGAATTCTTTACAGATCAAACTTCACAAAAGGATTTTATCTAACTTCTTAGAGTACACGGCAGTAAAACAGCAACCCTAGCATGCTTCACAGGAACTCAAACAACCAGAAAACAAAAACAAATCGGAACTACTCCTACTGCAGGTGAGAAGCAACTCACATTGTGTTCTTGAACTTACAACCGAAGAGATAGGGCTGCTAGGGTTCAGAGGAGTTGTTTTCCTCAACGATCTCTTGGTATCTTCTTGTTCTTCTCGACGAGGGGATCACGAAGGTGTGGAGATCTCGTCGGAAGAAGTCCTCGCCGGCCACCGAAGACAAGCCCTAGATTCGGCTCTGTTTCCGCCTGAAAGAGTCGGCGCCGTCGCGAGAGAGAAGAGGAGTTTAGGTTTTTTTTTTTTGTCCGAAAATCACTAAAGTCCTCTCTTTATAACCTAGGTAATTTGTTCTCTGTTAACCCTTAAATATTGTCTGTTCTCTCCTTAATTAACAATAGCCGCTGGCACAGTTGGTTAGCTGCGTTCTGCTTAATACGCGGCTCGCGGGTTCGAGTCTCAGCTGCAACTATTTTCCTTCCTATTTATTCTCTATTCATTTACTACTGCTTAGATATTATTCGCTCCATATAATGTTAACAAAAATCGTGTAGCTCAGTTGGTTGGTTGGGCCGATTACAGCTTGGGCCCGAGAAACTGGGTTCGAATCCTAGCTCTTGCACTTTTTTTTTTTTTTAAACTTTCTCCACTCGGTAATAATACCAAACGGACTCCAAAAATTGCATAAAAATACTCTAAAAATTTCTAAAAATCTCTAGAATATTTTAAAAGCATTTTCAAATATTTTTAAAGATATTCAGAATTCAAAATAGGGAAAATTGGGTCGTTACAATTCCCCATACCTTATAAAAAGTTCGTCCACGAACTTAGAATAATTCTGGATATTTTTGCCTCATGCTATCCTCTCGTTCCCAAGTGACTTCTTCGTGCTTCTGGTTCTGCCATACGACCTTCACTAGTGGCACTTCTTTGTTCCTTAGTCTCTTGACTGCTCTGTCCACTATCTGTGTAGGTCTACTCTCATAACTAAGATCCTCTTGGATCTGCACTGACTGAGGTTCAATCACTTGGCTAGGGTCATGAAGACACTTCTTTAACATGGAGACATGAAACACATTGTGTACTGCTGACATGTCCTGTGGTAATTCCAGCTTATAAGCTACCTTACCAATCCTTTCTGAAATCTGATAAGGTCCTACATAGCGAGGACTTAATTTGCCCTTCTTGCCAAATCTCATCACTCCCTTCATAGGAGCAACCTTGAGAAAGACTGGGTCTCCTACTTGGAATTCCAGTGGCCTACGACGTGTGTCAGCATAGCTTTTCTGTCTACTCTGGGCAGTCTCAATCCTCTGTCTGATCTTCCGAATAACCTGAGTGGTTTCTTCTATCATCTCAGTCTGAATGCCCAGCTCTACTTCCATTTCTCTTCTTTCTCCAGCTTCTTGCCAGCATATAGGTGATCTGCACTTTCTGCCATACAATGCTTCATATGGTGCCATCCTGATGGTGGCTTGGTAGCTGTTGTTGTAGGCAAACTCAGCTAAACACAGATACTTGCACCAACTGCCTTTAAAATCTAATGCACAAGCCCTAAGCATATCTTCTAGGATCTGATTTACTCGCTCTGTCTGTCCATCAGTCTGAGGATGGAAGGCTGTGCTGAACTTGAGCTTGGTGCCTAGTGCAGTCTGTACACACTCCCAAAAGTGAGAGGTGAAGCGCCCATCTCTATCAGAAATAATAGATTTGGGAACTCCGTGAAGTCTGATCACCTCTTTAACGTATAGCTGTGCTAACTGCTCTATAGAGTGTGACACCTTGATGGCTAGAAAATGAGCAGACTTGGTCAATCTGTCCACTACCACCCATATCGCA
Source organism: Zingiber officinale (assembly GCF_018446385.1). Taxonomy (NCBI): domain Eukaryota; kingdom Viridiplantae; phylum Streptophyta; class Magnoliopsida; order Zingiberales; family Zingiberaceae; genus Zingiber; species Zingiber officinale. Next base: position 128,935,671 of record NC_055987.1, read on the forward strand.
TCGTATCCATTTGTGGTTCTTGGGAGACCTGTTATGAAATCCATGGATATGTCTTCCCACTTCCACTCTGGTATAGGAAGAGGCTGTAGAACTCCTCCTGGTCTCTGGTGTTCTGCTTTGACTCTCTGACATGTCAAGCAGGTACTGACATATTTAGCCACATCTCTTTTGAGTCCAGACCACCAGAATTTCTGTTTCATGTCTTGGTACATCTTGGTAGAACCAGGATGCATAGAATATGGCGTACTATGGGCCTCTTCTAAAATTCTCTTTCTCAGCTCTTCATCATTGGGAACACAAAGGCGATTTCCCTGATAAAGAATTCCACTGTCTGATACTCGAAATTCTGAATTTCCTTCTTCTTGTATTCCTTGCTTGATCTTTTGGATATCTGGATCTTCACTTTGCTTTTTCTGTATATCCTCAAGCAGGGTTGACTCTAGGGTCAATGCAGAAAGTTGCCCATAAATAATTTCAAGTCCGAAATCTGACAACTCCTTCTGTAGTGGCAGGGCTAATGATGATAAGGACATCAAGGATGCACTGGACTTCCTGGTTAATGCATCTGCCACTTTATTAGCTTTACCTGGGTGGTAGAGGATTTCACAGTCATAATCTTTGACCAACTCTAGCCACCTACGCTGTCTCATGTTTAAGTCCTTCTGAGTGAAGAAGTACTTAAGACTCTGATGGTCTGTGAAGATTTTACACTGGACTCCATACAAATAGTGTCGCCAGAGTTTCAGTGCAAAAACCACAGCTGCCAGCTCAAGATCATGAGTGGGGTAGTTCTTCTCGTAGTCTTTGAGTTGTCTGGAAGCATAAGCTATAACTTTTCCTTCCTGCATGAGTACAGCTCCTAAGCCCATCTTGGAAGCATCACTGTAGATGTCAAAACTCTTGTCATCCTTTGGAACAGTCAGTATAGGAGCACTGGTCAGTCTCCTCTTGAGTTCTTGAAAGCTCTGCTCACATTTATCTGACCATTCAAACTTCTTGTCCTTCCTGGTGAGGGCTGTAAGTGGAGAGGCTATCCTGGAAAAGTCCTCCACAAATTTCCTGTAGTACCCAGCTAAACCAAGGAAGCTTCTGATCTCCCTGGCATTCTTGGGTCTCTTCCACTTGTTGACCGCTTCTACTTTGGCTGGATCTACTGAATACCTTCTTTGAAACAATGTGACCTAGAAATGCCACCTGTTCCAACCAGAACTCGCACTTTGAGAATTTAGCATAGAGTTGCTTTTGTTGAAGGGTCTGCAGAACTATTCTCAAGTGCGTGTCATGCTCCTCTGAAGTTCTGGAATAGACTAGAATGTCGTCTATGAACACAATGACGAACTTGTCGAGGTATTCTCTGAACACTCTATTCATCAAGTCCATGAAGACTGCAGGTGCATTAGTCACACCAAAAGGCATGACTACGAATTCATAGTGTCCGAAAGCTGTTCTGGGTATGTCACTCTCCTTCACTTTCAACTGATGGTACCCAGAGCGCAGATCTATCTTGGAGAACACTGTTGCACCTTTCAATTGATCAAATAAATCATCGATCCTGGGCAGTGGATACTTGTTCTTGATGGTCACCTGATTCAGAGCCCTATAATCTATGCACATCCGCATAGATCCATCCTTCTTCTTGACAAACAACACAGGAGCTCCCCATGGTGAGTGACTAGGGCGTATGAAACCCTTGTCAAGTAGCTCCAAGTTGCTCTTGTAACTCTCTGCTGGAGACATGCGATATGGAGCTTTTGAAATTGGACCGATGCAGGAACCGCTCAATCTCAAACTCCACTTCTCTGTTGGGAGGTAGTCCGTAGCTCTTCTGGGAATACCTCTGGATACTCACCAACTTCTTCCCGCTTAGGTCTTTCTTCTTCTTCGACTCACAATGAATGTAAGAAAACCAAGCACACCCTTTAGCTAACATCCGTGAGCTGTGAGAGAAGAGAGAAATTTCGGTCTTCCTCTTGGTACTCCAGAAATTCAAAGGATGGTTCACCTTCCGGACTAAAGATCACTTTTCTTCTGCGGCAGTCCATCTGTACTTGCCGAGGAAATCCATACCCAAATGATATCGAAATCCTGCATAGCGAGGACTACCAGATTAACACATAGCTCTCGATCTGAAATTCGACTGGTACAGACCGAAGCCACCGACTAGATTCCATGACTTCCCCTGAAGGTAGGGTTGTCGAACTTGGAATTCATGCTTTCAGAGGTACCTGTAATTCTTTAGGTATGGATACAAAAGAATGGGTCGCCCAAGATCAAATAGTAGCTATATGCTGAAAAATAACTACTTGACTGTTACGACCGTGGAGGCACTAGCCTTCCTCTTTGGTAAGGGAGAATACTCTGGCATTGGCTGGAACCGGTGGAGCTTCCAACCTTCCTTGGCTGATCTGAGGTCCTTCCGAGTTGCGGGCATATAATGTAGTTGAGGCTTGGCTCCATATTGTATTGGCTGTGGCTGGGGTGCTTTGAACTTGTTAGGACACTGCTTGGCCATGTGTCCTTCTTGACCACAAGAATAACATCCAGCCTTGCCCAAGAGACAGGCGCCTGGATGTGTTCTCCCACATTTAGGGCAGGGAAGGAGCTTAGTCTGTTTGATTTCTGGTCCTCCCTTCTGGTTACTTCCTGAATCCCACTGCTTTCTTTTAGTGCCCTTGCCTTTCCAGTTCTGATTATTTGACTGGGGTTTCTGATTTCCCCCAGTCTTGGTCTCCATCTTGATTGGCTTGTGTTGCTCTCTTTGTGCCTTCATGCTGCTCAGGTAGTGCTCAGCTACTAAGGCTCTACTGACCAACTCTTCTCCAGTCAGGGGCTGATGAGTCCCACTGCACACATTAAGTGATATCACAGGCTTCAGCATCCTGAGCATTAGTCTGACTCGCTCCTTCTCTGTACTCACTAGTTCTAGGCAGAGGCGGGCTAGCCTGTTGAATCTCTTAACTGCTTCCTCCACTGTCAGATCCCCCTGTCTGAACTCCATAAACTCCTCGTAGTGCTTGTTGGTGATCTTTTGGCGAAAGAACTCGTCGTAGAATTCTGTCTCAAAATCAATCCATTTCATCTGATTGATTGCCCTCTTGCTCTTTACTCTCTCCCACCACATGCGTGCATCTCCAGTCAGGCAGAAGGAGGCACACTTGACTTTCTCGACTTCCAGCCAAGAAGCTCCATGGTGCTCTCTGTTTTGAACCAAGCCTGGCATCCTGTGGCTCAGTCGTGCCAGAAGCTCTCTTTCAGCCACTGTATGAGGTAGGCTTCTTGTCTCGGTCGTGGCGACTCCTTGGGTAGTGGTGGAACCTCGCTTGGAGTCTCCGATTCGCTTGAGGAGTAGGAGGGATCGGTTCGATTTGCCATCGATTGGCAATTACTTGTCATTTACTTGTTTCAAGTTGGGCAACAACTTCAGAAAGATTGGGCTCAGTTGAGCCTGGCACCTCATTCTCCTGAACATGGTCCTCAACACGAGCGGTACGGGGACGTCCTCTTCTCGACATCTAGTTAAACAAATAAGAAAATTTGATGATTTCTCTACCCTTTCTAAACATACCCATTTATATATTAAGAAGGGAAATAGCTAAAAAAATAAAATTCTTATCTTACTCATTCACTTATAATTATCCATCCATACTGCAAATAATAATGTAAATAAAGGAAAGCAATAAAGAAAGAACTTAAATACTTTCTTACTTGAAAGCGGCAAGGATGATGCTGATGTGTGTGTGTTGCTGGAAAATGGACCTGCTCTGATACCAACTGTAACGGCCACCCTTCCTACTACTACTCTGAGGGTGACTGTTACTTACTTAAACTCTACTTAACTGGAGTTACTTACTCTAAAATCAGAAATATTTAAAAATCTACGGAGAAGAAATCTGAGCATAAAACTCCATCATCTATTTTCGTTCTTACTACACTTTACAGCAAGCATACATGGCAATTGCTATCAAGAAGAATCATAGGAGATTAATGCCTCTACTTGTCAACAGCTAGCATACATGCAGGGAGGTAGTAATCATTCTGCTTGCAGTTAAAAATTTCGGCAGTACTAAGAGGCATTTTCCAGGTTCAAGCAAAGCAATCAAGCTAAAAAAAAGAAACTCTGCAGATTAAATTCTCACGGCAGAATAAAACTCCAGCAGTAGCACATGAATACAGAATACTAGCATATCACTTCACCCTTCTAACAAAGGTTGCAAACTATAATCACTTAGGGACTCACGGCAGACCAAAATAAATGATGAGTTCACTACTTCATCACAGATTTAAGTTTCCAGCAGTAACAAAAGGAAAACCGAGCATAGAAAAACAGGTGTAACACATGAATACAGAATAAAACTTCATGAATGCAGGAAATTCCTGGCTAATCATATATATCAACTGTCACATGATCTCTGTCACATAAGTAATTCATGTAACAGAAAATTTCATTAAGCAAAATTCATATAGGATACTAGCATTCACATAAGACTACTTAGCATTTAAAAACAAACTGAACTTCAAATGCAACTCCTTTCCATAAAACGAACCTATAGGATACTAGCATACATGTGAGGCTATTGTGCAATCAAATCTGAACTTCCAGCAGATTTATCTTTCCAGAAATTAAACATTCCAGCAGAATATAAAGAAATAATGAACTTAAGCATTTAACCATTATTTGATTCTAACACATAAATGAAGCAATTTAAAACACAACTTAGCATTTCAGAAAAAAAATCTCTTTTTGCAGAAAATAAAAGAACACTAGCAGGTATAACAATTCAGCAAGACTCCCAAGCTTCCATAACAGCCACCACACACACCATCATCGTCTCCTTGTCACCTTCTTCTATGCCATTTTAGCCTTTCCTTTATTTTTATCCATATCTGCAGTAGGAGGAAAAGTAGCATCTATAAGCTAATAGCTTAGTGAGTGCTTTCTACTCACAAAATCCGATAAGAAATGCGTATACGTAAAAGAAAACAGGAGGTACATGCTCAACATGAAATAGAAGTGAAACTACATCATGCATCTCTAAAGGAAACAACAATTTATCTTGTTAGAATCTTTCAATTTAGATAAAAGAAACTTGTTCTATTTGTTTCCAAATTTAATACTTTTATACTTTAAAATAATACTCAACTTTACTTGGGCCCGGCATTGTACCACTTTGCGCGCCTTTCTTAATGAGAATTGAGGTAGCTAATCCCAAAACCATTAAGACACTTCTAGACTTTATGTCTAGGGGCAACTTGGAGCCCATCCCTTGGACCTTGTGTCCAGTACATGCCCTTTTTTAAAAGTAAAATACTTTTCTTAATATCTTTCTTTAAATACTCCTTCTAATAAAATGCTTTGGCATTTCCTTTAGCACTTAATATGCTACTGATCCCAATTCTTAAAAGATTAGGGATCCTGTTAAGACTTTGGTCTCTTTTTCTTTAATTTTCTAACAGCAATAAAGAAAACTAATTACATGCTCAGAATTTAATCAAACTATCTTATATTCATTACTTGTTAAAACCAAGCTAAAACTAATTAAACTTATAAAGGGAATACAAGCATTCTGAGTACGGCATCACTATTCAACAGCCTCTTTAAATTCTGTTTAAAGCTTTAGGGTTGTTATCAACTAAAAATATGTTTCTGCTACCATACATTTATGCATGAACATTAGGCATATAAGAAGCCGAAACCTAGCTCATTGCAAGATAATTCCTTTACTACTCTTTTAGCTTCAACTAATCTGCTGCTGTTCTAAACCTAAGGAAGGAGTTATGCCATTAAAAGAAACAACAGGACTCTCAAATAAGGTTGATCTACAACCCATTGCATGGCACAAACTCAATTCTGACTTACTCAACCATAAAATGATCCCATAATCCACCTAGCATATTCGGATTTAACAATTATGGCAGCAACCATTATAAACCAACCCGAAACCACAGAAACTATAGTTGGTTCTTCATAGATTAGAGATCAAAAATCTTGTATTAAGCCTTTGTTAAGTCTAATCGAAGAATTCTTTACAGATCAAACTTCACAAAAGGATTTTATCTAACTTCTTAGAGTACACGGCAGTAAAACAGCAACCCTAGCATGCTTCACAGGAACTCAAACAACCAGAAAACAAAAACAAATCGGAACTACTCCTACTGCAGGTGAGAAGCAACTCACATTGTGTTCTTGAACTTACAACCGAAGAGATAGGGCTGCTAGGGTTCAGAGGAGTTGTTTTCCTCAACGATCTCTTGGTATCTTCTTGTTCTTCTCGACGAGGGGATCACGAAGGTGTGGAGATCTCGTCGGAAGAAGTCCTCGCCGGCCACCGAAGACAAGCCCTAGATTCGGCTCTGTTTCCGCCTGAAAGAGTCGGCGCCGTCGCGAGAGAGAAGAGGAGTTTAGGTTTTTTTTTTTTGTCCGAAAATCACTAAAGTCCTCTCTTTATAACCTAGGTAATTTGTTCTCTGTTAACCCTTAAATATTGTCCGTTCTCTCCTTAATTAACAATAGCCGCTGGCACAGTTGGTTAGCTGCGTTCTGCTTAATACGCGGCTCGCGGGTTCGAGTCTCAGCTGCAACTATTTTCCTTCCTATTTATTCTCTATTCATTTACTACTGCTTAGATATTATTCGCTCCATATAATGTTAACAAAAATCGTGTAGCTCAGTTGGTTGGTTGGGCCGATTACAGCTTGGGCCCGAGAAACTGGGTTCGAATCCTAGCTCTTGCACTTTTTTTTTTTTTTTAAACTTTCTCCACTCGGTAATAATACCAAACGGACTCCAAAAATTGCATAAAAATACTCTAAAAATTTCTAAAAATCTCTAGAATATTTTAAAAGCATTTTCAAATATTTTTAAAGATATTCAGAATTCAAAATAGGGAAAATTGGGTCGTTACAGGCGAGATGTCCAAGCGGGTCGACGGGCTGACCGGACGCTTGGCGAGAAGTCCAGCTAGGTCGATGGGCTGACCAGATAGCTGGCGAGAAGTCCAGACAGGTCGAAGGGCTGACCGGACGTCTGGCAGGTGAGTAAAGGTAAGTCACTGGAAGGGAGTGACTGTGAGGACGCGTTCCCGGGAAGGGAACATTAGGCGTCGATCCGGCTTAGATCCATTTCGGATATCTAAGTCGAGATCGTGACTAGATTCCGATCTCGGAAAGATGGAATCTAAGTCATACTTTTTCATGTCAAACTCATGAATTGTGCTATCACTTTGTTTTGCAGGAAATTTATTATACTTGCCTCGGACTAACATTGTCTTGCAGGAGAAGGACCTGTTCTGGAGAAAGGTGGTCCGGGCGCCCGGAGGGGATCCGGGCGCTCGGAGGTCCGGGCGCCCGGGAGGCAAGTTTTATCTCGATTGCGCGTCGCCACGTGGAGCTCACTGGTTGGACCTGCCACGTCTCACCAGGGCGCCTGGAAGGGATCCGGGGCGCCCTGAGCTTCATATAAAAGAAGGGGCAAGGGTAGAGCTTCAATATGAACTTAGAATCCAAGATCTGCTGCTCTGTGCTCTTGCGACGCCACGAAAAGCTCTCCGACTCAGTGCTGGTTTTGTTTTAATTCTATTGTCGGTATTTTATTTATCTATCAATTCTTGTACTTAACTTTGTAATATTCGAATTGATAGTGATTGCCCAACGAAAGTACTCACGGAGTACGGGCCTTCGAGTAGGAGTCGTCACAGGCTCCGAACGAAGTAAAATCAATTGTGTTCAATTACTTTTCCGCTGCGTACTTTTACACTCGAGTTTTCGAATCGATATTCACCCCCCCTCTATCGAACGATCACGGTCCTACATATTACATTTTCAATATTTTGGAATAATATTTTTTTATTAATATTTTATTATTTTTTGAAATTAGTCAATATTATATTCCTTTTCCAGCACTGCTAATCCAAGACCAAGTCTTGGGATTTTTTGTTTATTTCTCTTGTCGGGAAATTATGACTCTTCTAGAAGGACGGAACCCCTGTGAACCACCACCATACGATCATGAAGACTTCAACTACTAGAAGTGATTAATGGAATGCTTCTTAGGAAGCGTAGACATCGATTATATGCTAATTTTGAGGAAACCTTCTCAAAACTTGGAACTGAACAAAAAGGTAAGTAACATTATTTGTAATGTTTTACCTAACAATATTTTATGCAGATTAGAAAAGTACAAGAATGCATATGAGCTGTGGACCCAGTTGATAAAGCTTCACGAGACGCCGATGGAGCTAGAAGATCAAGTTAAAGTCAAAGATGGACTCGAGTCAAATCCAACGGAGAAGCCTACTGAATTAGGGGTTGCGCTCAAGGTTAGTAATATTTACCAAAATACCCCTGCTAATAGTAGTTTAAATAATCAGCATGATGATAGGTATGAAATTAGTCCAAGTATGGTGCATGATAATCTAGATTTAAATGATTTAGATTCAAAATCACAAAATAATCTAGACTCTGATCAAGTCAATCAAGACTCTGATCAATTTGGCATCAACCTTGACTTGGTCAAACAGACCAAATCAATTCAAATAATTTAGTCAATTCAGAAAATTTAAAACTAGGTGAGCATTTAGACATAAATAAGTCAAACATTAAAATAAATTTGAATTTAAATGCTAAAAATGAGAAAATGGATAAAATCAATAAATACCTTGATAAAATATTTAGTAATCAAGATAAAATCAGTTTAGAAAATACTATCCAAAACCAAGATAATTTAATTAATAAAAAATTAAACTTTAAAGATAAAACTAATCTAATAAATTCAATTAACCATATCAATTTAAAAGGCAAAGAAAATGTAAGGATAAAATCAAACACTTTGATAAAATCAAAACGGAATTTAACAAACTTAAAATTAAATGTTAAAGATAACATATTAAACAAAAATAATCTAGAAATTTCAAAATTAACAATTAATAAAAAGCTAAAAGATAAGCCGTTAAGAAAATATAATTCAAACAGTTTAGTTAATTCAAATTTAAAAATAAATAAAAACTTAAACTTTAAAAATAAGCTATTCAATTAACCCAATAAAATTGAAATTGAAAGAACATTTGAATATTAAATACACTCTCTTAAAGAAAGATAATTTGACAAATTTAATTAATTCAAAATTAAAAACTTAAATTTAAATTACAAATTAAATATTAAAACTTAACTAAAACCAACTCTAATTATACAAAAATCTTAAATTAAAGACCAATGATTCAGGGGGAGGCTCCAGAATAGCTGGCACCTCCAAAACTAACTTACTCGTCAGGGTAACCCAAACAAACTAACCCGGCAGGGTGATTAGGATTAGTTAAAAAGAGACCACGTCTAACTTGAATCCTGGTACTGGTGAAATTTTTGGATGATAGTACGTTAGGGAAGCTTGGGCATCGTATGTCTAGAAAGATATGGCTTTGATCTGGTGCATTTGGCCAAGTAGAACTGACCGAAGCTACCCTTAAATGGATCCTAACTAGTTACACCAAGGTTCAGTACTAAGCTCCGTGGATAGGACTATTCGGAAAACTTCGAAAGGTTGGTTACTTCTAATGATGTCCAAGTAACTCACCAAGCTTAGAAGTTTATCCGAAGAATGCCTATTTGTTGAGACCAAAGCTAAACCTGAATCTAACACAAGTTAAACCAAACTCTATAATTAAATCTAATTAATCTCACAAAATTATAGAATTTCCTGATTGAAAACTTAGATCGGGTGAGATGACTAAGGATCAAAACTAAATTTCGAATTAAATTAAATTTTGAATTAAATTAATTAAATTAAATTTCGAATAAGTTAATTAAATTAAATTTAGAATCAAATTAATTAAATTAAATTTCGAATTAAATTAATTAAATTTCAAATTAAATTAATTAAATTAAATTTCGAATTAAGTTAATTAAATTATATTTCAAACTAAATTAATTAAATTAAATTTCAAATTAAATTAATTAAATTAAACTTCGAATTAAATAACTAACAAGAACTACGATTAATTTATGTCAAATTTTAAATTAACTTTAAAAATTATTTTAAAATTAAATTAACTTTAAAAATTACTTTAAAAATTAAATTAACTTTAAAATTTTATTTTAATTAAATTAAAAAATTAAATTAACTTTAAAAATTATTTTAATTAAATTAACTTTAAAAATTATTTTAAAATTAAATTAACTTTAAAAATTATTTTAAAATTAAATTAACTTTAAAAATTAAATTAACTTTAAAAATTCTTTTAAAATTAAATTAACTTTAAAAATTATTTTAAAATTAAATTAACTTTAAAAATTATTTTAAAAATTAAGTTTACTTTAAAAAAAATTATTTTAAAATTAAATTAACTTTAAATATTATTTTAAAATTAAATTAACTTTTAAAAAAAATTATTTTAAAATTAAATGTACTTTTAAAATTATTTTAAAAATTAAATTAACTTTAAAAATTATTTTAAACTTAAAAATATTTTAAAAATTTTATATTTAACTTTAAAAATTTTATTCTAAACTTAAAAATTATTTTCAAAATTCTTTCAAAACCATTTTAAAAATCCTTTAAAAACTATTTTTTTAAACTATTTTAAAAATTCTTTTAAAAATTATTTCTAAATTATTAAAAAAAAAATCCAGTTAAAAATTATTTTAATACTAAGGCACTTAAATTACTTAAAACTTAAATTTAAAACTTAAATTTAAGACTTTATATAACTTAGAATTAAAACTTTAAATTCATACCTAAGATAAAACTTAAAACTAAAAATTTTGACTTTAAACTTAATCAAGTAATTAATAAATATATAACTAATTCTTTAAATCTAACCTTATTTGAGAACCAAGCTTGATTTGATTAGAACCTAAGTTTAACCTTATTAAAAATATTAAAATTACTCTAAGTCATTTTTTTTAATCAAACTTTAAAATATTAATTATTTTTATTAAAACATAATTAAAGTTTGACTTAAATTGAACCTTACTTAACCTTGTTTAATAACGAGTTTAACTTCAAATTACCACCAACTTTAAACTAAGTTAATCCAACTTAGAAGGAAGTAAATGAAAAGTTAAATTATAACTAACACCTTCATGAATTAATACAAAATTTAGATTATAGCAAAATTTAATCAATAAATTATTAATATTGATCAATTATTGAATTAATAACAACTTATCTTACTTAACATTACACTAAAGGTTAATTTATTTCAACTGAATCTAACATTAATTACGGTTAGTCAAATTTAAATGAACAATTTTATAAAGATAATTATACAATCGCCTAAAACACTTAGGTACGAAAATATGTTACGGTTGTAAAATTTTATATTAAGGGGGAGTAATAAATAAGAAGGATTAATAAATTAAAGGAGTATCAAATTCAGGGGGAGGTTTATTTTTTAATTATCTCCTTAAGTGTTATTTTTTAATCTTCTCTTTAAAATCTCTCTAGAAAATTCTACCGCATTTAAAAAAAAAAAATTCTAGTTTGAATATTTTTAGCAAATATTTTCAACATTTTATGTTAGGTTCAGGGGGAGGAATTAATTAAAATTTTTCCTTTATTTTAAAATTTATGTTTAAAAAATGTTTTCTTAAAAAATTTTTTAAACCTATTTTTGAAAATTAACTCTTATAAAACTAAGTTGTTTTTAAAAAATTGGGTTTTACCTTTTATTAAAAATTGATTTTGAAAATTAGATTTAACTTAGTTTTTAAAATTGAATTTAAAAATCTAGTTATTAAAATTTGATTTTACTTAATTTTGACAATTTGATTTGAAAGTTAAAATTTTACAAAAATTAGTTTTAAAAATTGCTTTGTTATTGAAAATTGTGGAAATTAGATTTTTAAACTTTGACCTTAAAAACTATACTTGAAAAATTAGCTATCTTTCAAATTTACAAAGTTTAAACTCCCTCAGATTATCTTGACATTTTTTTTTTTACTTTGTCTGCTTATCTTGACATTTCAAAAGTCTATGTTTACTTAATCAATGCTTATTTTTGATGAATGCCAAAGGGGAAGGATTAGGTGGTTAAGTTAACTGAACCAAACTGAAAATACAAACTAACTTTAAAACCACATAAATGCATATGTTTTCACTAACTTAACCAGGTTGTCATTCCATCAAAAAGGGGAGATTGTTGGTGCGGTTAGCACTAACGATTTAACCCAGGTTTTGATGAATGACAAATCAGGTTAAGTTAGTCTGATGTTGTCTAACACTCTGATCGAGTGTGCAGGAGAAGTCCAGACAGGTCGACGGGCTGACCGGATGTTTGGCACAAAGCCCAGCTAGGTCGACGGGCTAACCGGATAGCTGGCGAGAAGTCCAAGCGGGTCGACGGGCTGACCGGACGCTTGGCGAGAAGTCCAGCTAGGTCGATGGGCTGACCGGATAGCTGGCGAGAAGTCCAAGTAGGTCGACGGGCTGACCGGACGCTTGGCGAGAAGTCCAGCTAGGTTGATGGGCTGACCGGATAGCTGGCGAGAAGTCCAGACGGGTCGAAGGGCTGACCGGACGTCTGGCAGGTAAGTAAGGTAAGTCACTGGAGGGGAGTGATTGCGAGGACGCGTTCCCAGGAAGGGAACATTAGGCGTCGATCCGACTTAGATCCATTTTGGATATCTAAGTCGAGATCGTGACTACATTCCGGTCTCGGAAAGACGGAATCTAAGTCATACTTTTTCTGTTAATTTATTGTGCTAACAATCTGTGTTGCAGGGTATATTTTGCCTCGGACTAACCTTGTTTTGCAGGAGAAGGAATCTCTGGAAAAAGGTGGTCCGGGCGCCCGAAGGAAATTTTTATCCTCCGCGTCGCCTCGCCACATGGAGCATCCTGACTGGACTTGCCACATCGCACCAGGGCGCCCGGAAGGGATCCAGGCGCCCGGAGCAGCATATAAAAGAAGCCCCAGGGGTGGAGCTTCTCAAGAACATCTCTCAGAATTCCCAGATTGCTTTGCTGCTCTGTGCTCCAGCGACGCCAACAAACTCCGACAACGCGCCCTTGCTCTTTAAGTTTTCTTTTCTGTCGGTACAGCTTTGTGTTTTGTTTCATTAGCATTTCTTGTACTCTTTTTGTAATCACATTCGAATTGCTAGTGATTGCCCAACGAAAGTGGTCAAGGACCACGGGCCTTCGAGTAGGAGTCGTCACAGGCTCCGAACGAAGTAAAATCAATTGTGTTCATTTACTTTTCTACTGCGTACTTTTACACTCGAATTTTCGAATCGATATTCACCCCCCCTCTATCGAACGATCACGGTCCTACAATATGTGCTTAAGTAAGATAGAAGTTTCTGTTTCTCTTTTATTTATATATATATGTATGTTTAGAAAGAATAGAGACGATTTTAGTTTTTCCTCTTTCCGTATAACTAGATCTCAAGAAGAGGACATCCCCATACCGCTCGTACTGAGGACTTAGCACAGGAGAACAAAGAGCCCAGAACAAGTGAACCAAATCTCTCTGAAGTTGTTGCTCAACTCCAAAGACAAGTGGCGGAGCAACAACAAGTGATCGTCAATCTGATGGCGAATCAGCAGCCAGTCCCTCCCACTCCTCCAACTATTAATGCGGAGACTCCGGTGGTAACTGAGGTTCCACCAGCCGCCCTAGAAGTCGCCACAACACATAGAATACAAGAAGCATACCTGATATAGTGGTTGAAGTTGAAGCCAGAGAGTTTCTCAGGCATGACTGAGCCCTGAGATGCTCAGGCTTGGTTCAAGATACTGGAGAGCACTATGGAGCTTCTTGACTGGCCAGAAGTCGAGAAGGTCAAGTGTGCCTCTTTCTGCCTATCTGGAGATGCTCGTATGTGGTGGGAGAGAGTTAAAAGCAAGAGAGCAGTCAATCAGATGAGCTGGGCTGACTTCGAGACAGAGTTTCACGAAGAATTCTTCCACCAATGGATCACCAACAAACATTATGAGGAATTTATAGAATTCAGACAAGGTGACCTGCCCGTGGAAGAAGCAGTTAAAAGATTCAATAGGCTAGCTCGTCTCTGCCCAGAGCTAGTAAGTATGGAGAAGGAACGAGTCAGACTGATGCTCAGGATGCTGAGACCAGTGATAGCACTTAATGTGAGTAGTGGAACTCACCAGCCCCAGACTGGTGAAGAGCTGGTCAACAGAGCATTAGTCGCTGAGCACTATCTGGACAGCATCAAGGCACAACGAGCGCAACACAAGCCAGTCAAGATCGAAGACAAGACAATGGGGAGCCAGAAACCCCGGTCAAGTAATCAGAACTGGAAGGGAAAGGGTCACAAGAGAAAGCAGTGGAACTCAGGAGGTAACCAGAAAGGAGGACCAGCAAACAAGCAGACCAAGTTCCCTCCCTGTCCTAAATGTGGGAGAACACACCCAGGAGCCTGTCTTTTGGGAAAGACGGGATGTTATTCTTGTGGGCAGGAAGGACACATGGCTAAAGAATGCCCTAACAAGCTCAAAGCACCTCAGCCACAGCCAATACAATATGGAGGCAAGCCTCAGTTACATTATATGCCTGCAATTCTGAAAGGACCTCAGCTCAGTCAAGGAAGGTTGGAAGCCCCACCAGCTCCAGCCAATGCCAGAGTATTCTCCCTCACCAAAGAGGAGCCTGCTAGTGCCTTTACGGTCATAACAGGTCAAGTAGTTATTTTTCAGCATTTAGCTACTGCACTATTTGATACTGGGACGACCCATTCTTTTATATCAGTATCTTTGCCAAAAAATTTCAGATGCCTACAGAGAGTATGAACTCCAAATTCTTGACGACCCTACCTTCTGGGGAAGTCATGGAGTCCAACCAATAGCTTCGGGTTGTACCAGTCAGAATTTCAGACCGAGAGCTATACGTGGATCTAGTAGTCCTTGCGATGCAGGATTTCGATGTCATTCTGGGTATGGATTTCCTTAGCAAGTACAGTGCTTTGGTGGACTGTCGTAGAAGGAAAGTGATTTTCAGCCCAGAAGGTGAACCATCCTTTGAGTTCACGGGAGTACCAAAGAGGAAGACCCAGAAATTCCTCTCTTCCCTCACAACTCACCAGATGTTAGCTAAAGGGTGTATTGGTTTTCTTGCATACATTGTGGATGTAGAAGAACAAGAAAGACCCAAGCAGGAAGATGTTTGGGTAGTTTGTGAGTACCCAGAGGTATTCCCAGAAGAGCTACCTGGACTACCTCCCAACAGAGAAGTGGAGTTTGAAATTGAGTTGGTTCCTGGTACCGGTCCAATTTCCAAAACTCTGTACCGAATATCTCCAGCAGAGCTGAAAGAGCTACAAGAACAACTCCAGGAGTTGCTCGACAAAGGCTTCATCCACCCTAGTCATTCACCATGAGGAGCTCCAGTGTTGTTCGTCAAGAAGAAAGATGGATCTATGCGGATGTGAATAGATTATAGGGCGCTGAACAAAGTGACAATTAAGAACAAGTACCCTGTTCCCAGAATAGATGATCTATTTGATCAGTTAAAGGGGACAACATTGTTCGCTAAAATAGACCTGCGCTCTGGGTACCATCAGTTGAAGGTGAAAGAAAGTGATATACCCAAAACAGCTTTCAGGACCAGATATGGACACTACGAGTTTGTAGTCATGCCTTTTGGTGTGACTAATGCTCCAGCAGTTTTTATGGAACTAATGAATCATGTCTTCAGGGAATATCTAGATAAATTTGTGATTGTGTTCATCGATGATATTCTGATATATTCACAAACCCCAGAGGAGCATGACACTGCAGACCCTTCAGCAAAAGCATCTTTATGCTAAATTCTCAAAGTGCGAGTTCTGGTTAGAGCAGGTGGCGTTTCTAGGTCACATCTTTTCTAAAGAAGGTATTCAAGTGGATCCTACCAAAATAGAAGCGGTCAACAACTGAAGTAGACCCAAGAATGCCAGGGAGATCAGAAGCTTCCTTGGTTTAGCTGGGTACTACAGGAAATTTGTGGAGGACATTTCCAGGATAGCTTCTCCACTAATGGCCTTAACCAGGAAGAACAAGAAGTTTGAATGGTCAGACAAATGTGAGCAAAGTTTCCAAGCATTGAAGAAGAGATTGACCAGTGCTCCCATTCTGACAGTCCCAGAAAGTGACAAGAGTTTTGACATCTACAGTGATGCTTCCAAGATGGGCCTAGGAGTTGTACTCATGCAAGAAGGGAAAGTTATAGCTTATGCTTCCAGACAACTCAAAGACTATGAGAAGAACTACCCCACTCATGATCTTGAGCTGGCAGCTGTGGTCTTTGCACTAAAACTCTGGCGATACTATTTGTATGGAGTCCAGTGCAGAATCTTCACAGACCATCAGAGTTTAAATTATTTCTTCACCCAGAAAGACTTAAACATGAGACAACGCAGGTGGCTAGAGTTGGTCAAGGATTATGACTGTGAAATCCTCTACCACCCAGGTAAAGCTAACAAAGTGGCAGATGCATTAAGCAGAAAGTCCAGTGCACTCCTGATGTCTTTGTCATCATTAGCCCTTCCACTGCAGAAGGAGCTGTCAGATTTCGGACTTGAAGTTATTTATGAGCAACTCTCTGCATTGACCTTAGAGTCAACCTTGCTTGAGAATATACAGAGAAAGCAAAGGGAAGATCCAAATATCCAAAGGATCAAGCAAGGGATACAAGAAGAAGACAATTCAGAGTTTAGAGTATCAGACAATGGAATCCTCTATCAGGGGAACCGCCTTTGTGTCCCCAATGATGAAGAGTTGAGAAAGAAAATTTTAGAAGAAGCTCATAGTACACCTTACTCCATGCATCCTGGTTCCACCAAGATGTACCAAGACGTGAAACAGAGGTTCTGGTGGTCTGGACTCAAAAGAGATGTTGCTAAATATGTCAGTACCTGCCTGACATGCCAGAGAGTCAAAGTAGAGCACCAGAGACCAAGAGAAGTCCTGCAACCCCTCCCAATACCAGAGTGGAAGTGGGAAGACATATCCATGGACTTTATAATAAGTCTTCCAAGAACCACAAATGGATATGATGCGATATGGATAATAGTGGACCGATCGACCAAGCCTGCTCATTTTCTAGCCATCAAGGTGTCCTACTCTATAGAGCAGTTGGCATAGCTATATTTTAAGGAGGTGATCAGACTTCACGGAGTTCCTAAATCTATTGTTTCTGATAGAGATAGGTGTTTCATCTCTCACTTTTGGGAGTGTGTTCAGAA
This sequence comes from Zingiber officinale, assembly GCF_018446385.1. NCBI lineage: Eukaryota > Viridiplantae > Streptophyta > Magnoliopsida > Zingiberales > Zingiberaceae > Zingiber > Zingiber officinale. The sequence goes on from NC_055987.1 coordinate 128,952,846, forward strand.
TGCACTAGGCACCAAACTCAAGTTCAGCACAGCCTTCCATCCTCAGACTGATGGACAGACAAAGTGAGTAAATCAGATTTAAGAAGATATGCTCAGAGCTTGTGCGCTAGATTTCAAGGGAAGTTGGTGCAAGTATCTGTGCTTAGCTGAGTTTGCCTACAACAATAGCTATCAAGCCACTATCAAGATGGCACCTTACGAGGCACTATATGGCCGAAAGTGTAGATCACCTATATACTGGTTGGAAGCAGGTGAAAGAAAAGAAATGGAAGTAGAGTCGATCATCCAGACAGAGATGATAGATGAGACCACTCAGGCTATCCAGAAGATCAGACAGAGAATTGAGACTGCCCAGAGTAGACAGCAAAGTTATGCTGACATATGCCGTAGGCCACTTGAGTTCCAAGTAGGGGATTCAGTTTTTCTCAAGGTCGCTCCTATGAAGGGAGTGATGAGATTTGACAGGAAGGGCAAGTTAAGTCCCCGCTACGTAGGACCCTACCTGATCACAGAAAGGATTGGGAAAGTAGCATACAAGCTGGATTTACCTCAAGATATGTCAGCAATACATAATGTATTTCATGTCTCCATGCTAAAGAAGTGTCTCCACGACCCTAGCCAAGTGATTCAGCCTCAGTTAGTGCAGATCCAGGAGGATCTTAGCTATGAGAGCAGACCTATATAGATAGTGGACAGAGAAGTTAAGAGACTAAGGAACAAAGAAGTGCCACTAGTGAAGGTCATCTGGCAGAATCAGAAGCACGAGGAAGTTACTTGGGAGTGTGAGGACAACATGAGACAGAAATATCCAGAGTTATTCTAAGTTAGAGGACGAACTTTTTATAAGGTATGGAGAATTATAACGACCCAAATTTCCTCATTACGAGTCCTAATAGTTCTTAAAAATATTTAGAAATGCCATAGAAATATTCTAGAGATTTTTAAAAATTTTTAGAGTATTTTTATGCAATTTTTAGAGTTCGTTTGATATTTTTACCAAAAGAAAGAAGTTGAAAAAAATAAAGAGGTTCGGCCGAGGATCGAACCGGAGACCTCCGGTTAAGCAAAGTCTTAAGTTGTCTCGGCTGACCAAGTGCCCAAGCGGGCGATGCTAATCAAATAAGGGATGAAATATATTTAAGCGGTAGTAGATACAAAAATATCTAGGTTTAAGAGGGTTAAGTTATTTCCCTTTCTCTCCCGAAACCCTTTTTTCCTTTCTCTCTCGCGACGCGTCGGTGTTTCTCGTCTCGGGCAAAAACGCAGCAGGAAGCAAGGGTTTCTTCGGCGGCCGACCAAAGGGGATTTTTCCGCAAACTCTTCTCGCATCCGAGCTCCTCTCGTCAAGAAGGAACGGTAGGCGCGAGGAAGAGGTTGAGATTGGCAAGTCTCCGAAACCCTAGAAGCATTAGAAGTCTCCTTTTCGGTTGTAAGTTCAAGAACACCTCTGTAAGTTGCTTTCTCACCTGCAGTAAGAGTAGCTCTCGAATTCTTGCTTCTTCTTGTTGTTTTCTTTGATGTATGTCACAAGGATATTGTTCTTGAGTATGCTGCCGTGAGTTTTTTTAAGAAGATGAGAAGGGATTTAAGAGTAGCATGAGTTCCTTTGCTTTCTTTATTTCCGGATTGTACTGTACAACATTGGAATAGCTAGAGGTTTAAGAGTAGCATGGGTTTCTTTGCTTTCTTTGCTCTCGGATTATACTGTACAGTATTGGGATAGCTAGAGGTTTATGAGTAGCATGTGTTCTTTGCTCTCTTTCTTTTTATCTCTGTTGTAGTAAAAAATTAAAGGTTCTAAATCCTAGCAAGTTTAAATTTGAACAAACGAAACAAGTTATATAGGTTCCAAAATTCCAGCGAGTTCTAGTTTGATTTACTCTACGATAGAGGCGTGAACAGCTCCATTTGGATCTTAGAACAACCCCCCTTTGGAGCTCATTCCAGTCCAGGTTTCTTTGTGTTCGCTGCAGAAACGAACAGCTTTGTTTAGAGTTTAGAGCAACCCTTTTAATTTGCAGTTTTAGCAAGTACAGATTCAATTTTTAGTTAGTTTTCTTTGCTGCTGTACAAAACCCGAACTGCCCTTTATTTTCCAAGTATATAGTTAGATTTCTAATTTAGTTTCTAGTTTCCTTTTTGTTTTGGCAGTAGGCATGTACCATAATTAGTAGAGGTGCAGAATTTTAAGTGTAGATTTCTTCCATTAAGTGCAGTTTTCCATTAAGTGCATTTTTTCATTAAGTGCAGATTTCTTCCATTAAGTGCAGTTTTTCATTAAGTGCAGAATTTTGGATCCCTTTTAAGCATCTAGTTCTTCCTGTTGTAGATTGGGTTTTTGTGTAGTTTGGTATTTCAGTTTTCAGTTTTCTTTGCTATTCCATGAGCAGGAACAGGCTCTTCATGTTAGCATTTTTGACTTAGACTCTCCTTGCTATTTTCGAACAACCCTTTAGAGTATTATAGTGCAGAATTTCATGCAGAATTTTGTAACATTCATAGTGTAGATTTTTATTAGTCATGAATGCAGATTTCTATTAAGCTTGAATGTAAATTTTCGAATAAGCTTGTATGCAGAATTCCATTCATAGTGCAGATTTTTGTAAGCTAATAGTGCAGATTTTGTTAAGTATTACAGTATTTTGAGTTTAAGAAAAGTATAAGAAAGATAAAGAAAAGAAAGAAAAAGGCCAAGACCTTAAGTAGATCCCAAAGTCATGACTTTAGGGATTTTAGCACACAAGGTGTTTGTTAAAATGCCGAGGCATTATATATTAGAAGTAATAAAAGATAACAAGTATTTTATTTTTAAGAGGCTAGTACCCGACTTCCGAGGTTGTCGTTAAACAAATCCAGGTGACCGTTTCCGAGGTCTCGACCCTGGTAAGACCGAGGTCTTTACCCTTATAGGACTGGTGGCTCGCTACCCCAGTTTCTATTAGGGAGCGCGCTTTGGTACTACGCCTGGGCCCAAGAAGAGATTGATTATTATTTTAAAGTATTAAAGTATAAGTTTTTTAAACAAGTAAAACAAGTTTCACTTAAGTTTAAAATTCAGCAAGTTAGTTTCTTTTAATTCGAAGCATGCAGTATTAGTTTTATTTGTTTCCTGATTAGTTTATTAAGCATGATTAGCCTTGTCTTCCAACATGCAGTTTTATTCTTGTATACCATGAGTATGCAAATTTTAGTGCTTTGCTATTAGATAAGCATGAGTAGTTCTCTTTTTACAGATTCAGTTTTTAGCATTGCTGTATTTATATGCACATTCGAGTTTTTATGAGTTAGACAGCGCTTACTAAGCATTCGCTTATAGTTTGCATTTCCTCTTACTGCAGATAAAGGAAAGGAAAAGCCATAGCAAAGGAAGGTGACAAGGAGGTGTTCGATGATGTGTGTGAAGCCAGGACTATGGGAGAGACTTGGGATATTATTATGTAACGACCCGTCTTCTACTACTAGGCTGTAAGGCCGATCGCTACAGTTATACTGTGCTAAACTATTCCCTGACCATCACTAGAACTAGATGCGGAAGCTGTGCTAATTAAAATTTTACTAAAACACTGACATTTCTTGGTTCTATACATGCTAAGGAAGGTAACTAACTACTCATAACATGTCTTACCTTCCCCATGGCCAAGGAACTGGACTTAGACACTTCCCTGCTGATACCAGACCTCCCAATCGATCCACGGATCGATTGGAATAGTCGGATCGATCCAGTGATCGATCCAGCCGGCTACTGTATGCGGGACATAAGTTGGATCGATCCAGCATGCTACTGTGGCCGGGACGATAATTTGGATCGATCGGCTGATCGATCCAGGCTGGTCAATCGATCTAGTGATCGATCCCAGGGCTCTCTGTTCGCGACTGAAATGGCTGGATCGATCAGCTGATCGATCCAGAGGCCTACTGTTCGCGGAGCAGATTGCCCAATCGATCAGCTAATCGATTGGAAACCCTCGAATCGATCAGCTGATCGATTCGAGTTACTGATTTCGTGCCAAATGTCTGATTTCAGCACTGTTTCGTGCCTCAACCACATTACAAGTACTAAAATGACTAAGAAACACTCTAATGACAACAACTAACATTCTAACAACATAAAAGAGGTGTTCTAAGCATAATAAAGTGCATGGTTAACTAATTCGTAACGAATAACATACTAAAGTGCAAGATGATAAAAAGAAACACTGAAAAGTTCTAATGTTTGAAATAAAGCTTACTAAGGTTCCCTAAGATCTTCTTCCAGGTTCCATCCACACACATCCTCATCAGTGCATTGACCTCCAGCCTCCTCTAGTCCATCTTTCCTTTACCTTTATCTGCAGTATAAGGAAAAATAGAATCTGTAAGCTTAAAGCTTAGTAAGAAACCATCTACCTCACGAAAACATGCAACGATGCAAATATGATTTTAAATCATGCTGTTTAAAACATATGCTGGATATACTGAATAAACTAAGCATGGCATGGCATATAAGCATACAATCATGGCATATCTACAGCTAAACATAAAGTCATCATGCATATTCACAAGGAAAAAGTAAGCTGATACTAAGAACTGAGCTACGCTAATACTGATCTTCTGCTAGAACTGTACTGAATTCACGAACTAATTTCTGAAAGGTTGAAAACCATATACATATAGTAAGTGAAAATACTAAACATGCTGCTGAGGGGCCCGGCAACTGTACGTGCTATGCGTGCATCTCTAACTAGACCCGGGGTTGCAAATCCCGAATTTAGTAGAGCTACTAGGTTATCTAAACCTAGGGACCGACTATGGGAGCCCAGCCCAATGGATATCTAATCCAGTACAGTGTCAACTGAAAAGTAAAATACTGAGTATAGCTAAACTGTTCTAAATTGCTGTTTCTAGGTTATCTGAACCTAGAGCTAGGTTGTTTGAACCTAGAGGCGACTGTGGGAGCCCACCCATTGGACCGTAGTCCCATGTAAGCTAGAATAAAACTAATTTGATGTTTTAAATGCTTCTAGTGCATTTAATAAATTAATTAAACTGTCTGTTACTGAGTTAGACCTTTAATCAAGCACCTAGGATGCCCTAACTCTTCTCCCTATTAGGGAGGCCACCTCTAGGCACCCGACAACGTCTAACCTCCTATCTGAAGAGGGAAAACGTGTCCGACCCATCTAGAGGTGTTCAACTAAACCCCTAATCTGCGAAGAGAGTTAAATACACCCTAGATATCGATAAAAATCTGCATACACCCTAACTAAAACATAAAAACTCAAACGGAAGCTATTATACTGCAGGTGAGGGGTTTCTTACCTCCTATTCGTAATTTCTTACGATTCTATTCGCTAGAATTTCGGTGGAGACGACTCTTTCGACGATCTTCTCGCGTCCACGCGTTCCCCTCGCGAAGGAGAGCGTCCTCGTGCCAGAGTTCTCGCCGGAAGATGTCCTCGGAGCCCTAGGGAGAGAACCCTAGGTCTTCCTTGTGGTTGGCGCCGAGAGAAGGAGAGGAAAAGAGAAGGGGCGGCGTGAGGCTAGGGTGAGGAGAAATCACGGTGGAAACCAAAATAACTCTTCACCTAATTAATTTTCCTATTTATATTAAAGAATTAATTCGCCCAACTCCAATATAAATTTTATTGGTTCCCTTTCCTTTCAGCACGGCCCTGCTGGGTTCAACTGGTTACTAACATTATCCCTAGACCATAGGTCTCGGGTTCAATTCCCGCTAAGGCCGTTTTCGTTTCCTAATTATTTTTGTCGTTTCCGCTACTCGGAAAATTCCGGAAAAATATCTAAAAATTCCAGAAAAATCGTAGAATATTTATAATGCAGTTTCGAGAATTTTCGGGCGTTACATATTAAGTTTCCGTGTTTTAGTGGTTAAGAAACATTTGAGATTGTACCTTATATTTCATGTCATTTGAGATTATTCTTGTTTTAGATCGCATGCTAAGATGAGTTCAGTTTAGTAAGTAGGTACTTTTGTGTTTGTATTGAGATATAGTTTCATATGTTTCTGTTATTATGAGTTGTATGTGCATGTCAGAATTTGGAGTATTGTATTGTATTCTAGTCCTGCTGAATTGCATATACTCTGCCGAAATTTTAAGTTTTCTGGAAAAATTTAATGTACAGTTTGCTGTACTAGTTAAGTAAAAATCTATAGTATTTATGTAACGGTCACCTTTAGAGAGTAGTAGTAAGAAGGGTGGTCATTACAGCAGCCCTTCGGGGCACCCTGGTGTGACGTAGCAGACCCAACTAGCGAGCTCCACGTGTTGACGTCACGTCAGGGGATAAAACTTGCCTCCGGGCGCCCGGATCCCCTCCGGGTGCCCGGACCTACCTTTCTCCAGAAACTCCTTCTCCTGCAAGACAAAGTTAGTCCGAGTCAAATATATAATGTATATCCTGCAAAATAAAGCATTAGCACAGTTTATAATTTTAACATAAAGAGTATGACATAGATTCCGTCTTTCCGAAACCGGAATCTAGTCACGATCTCAACTTAGATTTTCGAAATGGATCTAAGTTGGATCGACGCCTAATTAAGTTCCCTGCTCGGGAACGTGTCCTCATAGTCACTCCCCTCTAGTGACTTACCTTTACTTACCTGCCAGACGTCCGGTCAGCCCTTCGACCCGTCCGGACTTCTCGCCAGCTATCCGGTCAACCCATCGACCTAGCTGGACTTCGTGCCAAATGTTCGGTCAACCCTTCGACCCATTTGGACTTCGTGCCAGCTATCCGGTCGACTCGTCGACCTAGCTGGGCTTCGTGCCAGACATCCGGTCAGCCCGTCGACCTGTCTGGACTTCGCCTGCACACTCGGTCAGAGTGTTAGATCAACAACAAAACTAACTTAACCTAATTTTGTCATTCATCAAAACCTGGGTTAGACCGTTAGTGCTAACCGCACCAACAATCTTCCCCTTTTTGATGAAATGACAACTTGGTTAAGTTAATGTAAAATGCAAGTAAAAAAAACATTAACAAGTTTTTAAGTTAGTTTATATTTTCAATTTTTAGCTAACTTAACCACCTAACCCTCCCCCTTTGGCATTCATCAAATGTATCAAATAAGCATAAATGAAAAAAAAATTGCAAAAGAAATGCAAACACAAATTAGATTAAATATTTTACTCTAAAAGTATCTCTTAACCTTTTCAAAAATAGCTAAGTTATAAAAGAACGTTATGTTAAAAAAACTTGAAAGAATAACTTTTAACAAGCTTTTCAAAATAGCTAGATTTGAGAAAATGGTTAAGTAAAAAGGATTAGTTTAAAGATAAAATTTAAACAGTTAATCAAATTTTCAAAACCTTTAAAACATGAGTTTTATAGAGATTAATTTTCAAAATAGGTTGACACGATTCTAGTTTTAAGAAAGAGTATTTTGAAGGAAAACTTAGTTTTTAAACTCAAGATTACAAAATCCAACTAAGTAAAATTAGGTTTTGAAAAAATCTAATTTTTAAAATAATTTTAAAAACTAACTTTAGCTTTTATACCAAATTAATTTTCAGACACTAAGTTAAAGGTAATCTTTAAATTTTCACACACTAAGGTAGACCCAATTTTCAAGTTTAATTTTTTAAAATAAAAAAACTTTTAAGATTAAAAAAAGAGCTAAGTTTTTTAAAAGTTAGTTTCAAAAATGTTTTTAAGAAAACTTTTTTTTTAAAGAATAATTTCTCCCCCCGAACCTAATATACAAAATCTGTCTAACCATTTAGTTACTTACTGACTATTTAGAGGATAGCAGCTTTCACTTGATTAGTCAAATTAAGTCTAAGTATCAGTTAGTGTTTGACTACACTGAATGACTTAATTTGATTAATGTTTGTTTAGTATTTAACGCCCAGACCTATATCGATGCACTTATATAAGCATCTTAAGTCCAGACAATCTTCTTATGCATCTCACCCCTTTCTATGTTTGGCAATCACAAGCAAGGGAGTCCTAAGGTGTTGGTGAGATGCTCAAATACTAACCCTAGGGGTATATGATTTCTAGGGGATTTTTCTATTCTAAGGCTAAAACTATTTTGAAATTCTAAAAATAGAAAATTTTGAAAACATAAAAGTATTTTGCCTTAGAATTTGAAAATAACCATTTTGAAAATAATTTTAAAATTCCTAGTCTATAAGACAAGTCAGAATCAATTATATTAAGATATACCTAAGTAGGTGAAGTCTAAAATGTCATAACTCAAGGTCAAAACACAATGATAAAATATACATAATGGTCGGGATGTCTATCAAGATGAAGAGGAGAGGTGTGATCCGGGTGGTCTGGCTCCGAAGGAATGGAACATCTCGATCAACTCAGCGTGACGGGTCCGGGCATCCTCGCGGGAACTAGATAAATCGTGTCGAAGATCCGTGATATCCTGTCACACGTCTCGTCGTAGGTCCGAGATGTCCTATCTCGCGTCTCGTCTCAGGTCCTAGACCTCCTGCCGAAGACTCGTCATCGATAGCTCGAGTCCAGCAACTCGATCTCCTAGAGTGCGCTGTGTAGGACGGGGTGCTCGGCCTGGAGGTGGAGCTGGTGCCGGAGCTGGAGCGTCGTCGCCGAATAGCGCAACCATAAACTCATCATGCTCTGCTGCCTCCTGGGCATCTGGGTCTGGCCGGTGTTGTGGCCCCCTCCGCCAAGACATGACGCCGCCATCCTCATCTACGTGGACACCCACTAATGAGAAACTCCTAGATCCTATGACGTCGAACTCAGTCATGGCCCGAACATTACCTCGGGTGATGTTAATCTGGCGGTGAGCAAAATATGCCGTCAAAATATGACAATATGGCATATAAACTCGAGCGTTGGTGACACATCCAGCTGCGTAGATAATGGTCTGAAATATATGTAAACTAATATCTATATCTAATCTATGGGAAAGTTCGTACAAAAGAAAGGAATGGAATGGACTCATCATTGCTATGTTCCGAGTGGATAATGGTAAAATGCAATAAATTAAGACCCTATAGCGTGCATAATCATAAACTCGGAGGCCAATTGACCTAAACATAGTGACGGTGGGTACACGCTCTCCTTCGAAAAAATACAAATAAATCGTATCTAGGGTGATGTGTGAGTAGGGATCACCAAATGGTAGATCCCTGGTAGCACTGAAAACAACATGTAGATGGTCGTAGTCCTAAAAAGTCCTGGATCATGGTAGGGAATAGTGTCATATCTGTACCAGCTACCCTAGTAACATAAGTGAGATCATCTACTCTAACTAAGTTATTATAGAATTCAACACATAAATCTATGTTTACTGAATTGGTACAGTAAACAAGGTTCCGTAAGTTATAGTGGCTAATAACCTCTATAACTGGAACACAAGAACGTAAGAAGAATGCTCTATCTAGACACTTAGGCTACGTTTGGTTGAGCGTAATGTAATTGAGCTTATAATGTAATCAAATTTGTAATGTAATGTAATGTAATCTTGATTACATTACTACGTTTGGTAATGAAATGTATGTAATCTTTGATTACGAAGGTGATTACATTCTTTTGTTTAGTGTCCACTATTTTTATAAGGAATGTAATTCGTATTATTGTAAAATGACAAAAATATCCTACGACCTCTACCGGCGGCCGGCGGCGGCGCCGGGCGTCGAGCGTCGGCCGCCGTCAGTCGCCGCACGCCGCCGCCCGTCGACGCCAGTTGCCGCCGGTCGTCGCCGCTGACCGCCGTTAATCTACACCCGTTGTCGGGCAGCGGTAGCGGCGACGGGCGACGATGGGCGGCGACAGACTAGGGGTATATTTGACATTCAAATTTTTGTTAAAATGTGATCTCGTAATGTAATCGGATTACAATGTGTTTGTTTTGTAATCTAGATTACAAAACTTCATTACATTACAAGTTAAAAATTAAACCAAACAAAATAATCAACCTTGTAATGTAATCTGAATTACATTATAAGGCAGATTATACCCTACCAAACGCAACCTTAGTCCTAATAGCTGCGTAAATGGTTGACTCAAACTTAACCCTAAGTTCGTCAGTGGGGAACCTAGGATTTATGCTAGGAGTCGAGGGCCCAAAACCATATCTAGAATGCTTTCTACATTATAAAAAATATTCTTAAGTAACAAACAAACTGGCATGCAACAAATTAAATATTTAGACAAGGGAAAAGAATTTTACCGAGGAGCCATCGCAAAATATTATTTAGAAATGACGACCTCAGTTGATTCGCAACAATGTATTAATCGAAAGAAAATTTTGATTTTAATCGCTCTCGTAGTAAAGTTTGGTTAGAACTTGGCGAGAGTGAAGGAAATAAGGTGCAAAAAAAGGGGGCGCCCACTGCCCCTCTTATATAGAGTGTTCCGGGCGTCCGGGGTCAAGTGGGGCGGGGCGCCTGGAGTCCCTTCCGGGCGCCCCGGGTCAGTATACCAAGGGCGCCCGACCCTAGTTTTTGACTCGGGCTTCGATTTTTCTTTTAATTTAATGTAAAATTATTTAAGTTAAAAGGAATTTTTGAAAAAAATTTTGAGTAAACAAATTAATTTAAAAAGAATCTTTGAAAAAGTTTTTGAGTAACCAAAAATTTAAGTTAACAAAATTTTTGAAATTAAGATGATTTTTAAAATAATTTTTAGGAAAAAAATTAAGTTTAATTTCAAATAAATTTTTAAGTTAAAAAAAATTTAAGTTTAATTTTTAAAATAAATTTTTAAGTTGAAAAATATTTAAGTTAATTTTTAAAATAAATTTTTAAGTTAAAACAAAATTTAAGTTAAGTTTTAAAATAAATTTTAAAAAAAATTTAAGTTAATTTTAAAAATAAAATTTTAAGTTAATTTTTAAGTTAAAAATTTTAAGTTAATTTTCAAAATAAATTGTTAAGATAAAAAAAAAATTAAGTTTAAATTTTAAAATAAAATTTTAATTTAAAACATTTAAGTTAATTTTTAAAATAAAATTTTAAGTTAAAAACAATTAAGTTAATTTTTAAAATAAATTTTTAAGTTAAAAAAAATTAAGTTAATTTTTAAAATAAATTTTTAAGTTAAAAAAAATTTTAAGTTAATTTTTAAAATAAATTTTTAAAAAAAAATTTAAGTTAATTTTAAAATAAATTTAAGTTAATTTTAAAATAAATTTTTAAGTTAAAAAATTTTAAGTTAATTTTCAAAATAAATTTTTAAGTTAAAAAAAATTTAAGTTTAATTTTTAAAATAAATTTTTAAGTTAAAAAAATTTAAGTTAATTTTTAAAATAAATTTTTAAGTTAAAAAAATTCAAGTTTAATTTTTAAAATAAATTTTTAGTTTAAAAATTTTTAAGTTAAATTTTTAAAGCAAATTTTTAAGTTAAAAAAATTTAAGTTTAATTTTAAAAATAAATTTTTAAGTTAAAAAAATTTAAGTTAGTTTTTAAAACAAATTTTTTTAAAAAATTTAAGTTTAATTTTTAATTAAATTTTTAATTTAAAAAAATTTAAGTTAATTTTTAAAATAAATTTTTAAGAAAAAAATTTAAGTTAATTTTGAAAATAAATTTTTAAGAAAAAAATTTAAATTAATTTTTTAAAATAAATTTTTAAGGAAAAACAAATTTTAAGTTAATTTTTAAAACAAATTTTTAAGAAAAATATATAAGTTTAATTTTTAAAGTAAATTTTTAAGTTAAAAAAATTTAAGTTAATTTTTTAAAATAAATTTTTTAGAAAAAAATATAAGTTTAAATTTTAAAGTAAATTTTTAAGTAAAAAAAATTAAGTTAATTTTCAAAATAAATTTTTAAGAAAAAATATTTAAGTTAATTTTTGAAATAAATTTTTAAAAAATTTAAGTTAATTGTTAAAAATAAATTATTTTTAAAAATTTTAAATTTAATTTAAATTAAATTTAATGTTAATTTTGATTTAATTTTAATTTTAATTTTAATTTAATTTAATTTAATTTTACTTTAATTTTAATTTAATTTAGTTTAATTTAATTTTAATTTAAATTCAATTTTAATTTAATTTAATTTAATTTAATGTTACTTTTAATTTAATTTAATGTTAATTTTAATTTAATTTTAATTTGATTTAAATTTAATTTAGTTTTAATTTTAACTTAATGCCTTAGTCATCTCACTCGATCTATGTTTTCAATTAGGGAATCCTATAATTTTGTGAGATGATTTAGGTTCAATTTTTTAGTTTGGTTTTAACTTGTGTTAGATTCTAGCTTAGCTTTGGGTTCAACAGATAAGCATTCTCTGGATAAACTTCTGGGCTATGGTGAGTCACTTGGACATCATTAGAGTAACCATGCCTTCAAGGTTTTTCAAATAGTCCTATCCACTGGACTTAGTACAAAACCTTGGTTTAACTGGTTAGGATCCATAAAGGGTAGCTTCGGTCAGTTCCACTTAGCCAAATGCATCAAGTCGAAATCATATCTTCCTAGACATGCATAGACTAAGCTTCCCTAACGTACTATCATCCAAAACTTCACCAGTACCATTTTTCAAGTTAAACTTGAGTCCCCTTCCTAATTGGTCCTAAGTACTCTGCCGGGTAGATTAGTTTGAGTTACCCTTCCGGGTACGTTAGTTTTGGAGGTGCCAGCTATTCTGGAGCCTCCCCTTGAATTATTGGCCTTTAATTTTTCGTTCTAGGTTTATGTCTATTTCTTTTATAGTTATAATTTACTTGATGATAGTCTAAGTTTTGATGAGTTTTAGAATATTTAGATTTTGAGTTTTTTTTGTCTAGGTTTGTATTCTGGTTTTTGATTTGGTTTATTTGACTTTACATAATATATTTTATTTTTAGGTATGTAATATTGGTTAAGTCCTACTTGTTGGGACCGAAAAGTAGCTAGAAGGTGGGGGGGTGAATAGCTCGTCGCGTGCTCGGTGCTCGTTGTAGCTTGCTTCTTCAAGGATGTGCAGCGGAAATATAAAGAAACAAAACATACAACGCTAACAAGGATGGTTTACTTGGTATCCACCTCACAAGAGGTGACTAGTCCAAGGATCCACACATACTCACGCACCCTCCACTATGAATAACACTCCTTTATGGTAACTACCAAAGGCGGAGAAGCCCTACAACACTCTCAGTACAATAAGAAAGAAAGGGTAGCAAGATACAAGCAACAACTTACAAGATGTGCAATCAAAACCCTAACCCTAACTTCTTGTTGTAGCTTTTGATCCACCTCTTGACTTGGAAGAAACTCCAAGAATCTTCAAGAACTGGCGTGGAGAGCTCTGTGGATTCGCTGGTGAAGATTTGAGATGAATCGTGAAGTTCTGCGAAAGCTCTTCCGAAGGAATCGAGCACCTGCAGCCTTTTTCGACGCCAACGGTCGAATCCCGATCGATTGGAATGCTCCCAATCGATCGGGGAGGCTTTGGATCGATCGGTGGATTGATCCAGAGCGCCTCTGTGCTTTAGAAATTCGCCTGGATCGATCAGCTGATCGATTCAGGGCTTATCGCGACAAAACGCGCCACCCCGATCGATCCACTGATCGATCGGGGTCTCTAGATCGATCACCTGATCGATCCAGAGACATTCTGTGCTAGCGACATTTCTTCCCAATCGATCGGCTGATCGATTGGGAGGAGCTCTGTCGCAGGGACTCACCCGATCGATCGACTGATCGATTGGGAAGCATCCAATTGATCAGCTGATCGATCCAGATGCTGGTTTTTGCCCAAAACCAAGTCCCAAAGCCCCCAAACCAACATCCGATCAATCCTTGACCTGTTGGAACATCATGCCTAGCATCCGGTCACCCTTGACCTGCTAGGACTCCCTCACCAAGTGTCCGGTCAATCCCTTTGACCCACTTGGACTTTTCTTCATCTTGCCAAGTATCTGGTCACTCCCTTGACCTATTTGGACTTTTCTTCATCTTGCCAAGTATCTGGTCACTCCCTTGACCTACTTGGACTTTTCTTCATCTTGCCAAGTATCCGGTCACTCGCTTGACCTACTTGGACTTTCACCAGATGTCTGGTCAACCTTGACCCATCTGGATTTCCCCCGTGCCTGGCTTCACTCACCAGGACTTCCATTCTACCTAGCTTCACTCACTAGGACTTCTCTTCTGCCTGGCTTCACTCACCAGGACTTTCACCTAGCTTCACTCACTAGGATTTCTCCTGCCTAGCTTCACTCACTAGGTCTTTCTCCTGTCTTCACTCACCAGGATTTTCTCCTGCCTAGCTTCACTCATCAGGATTTTCTCCTGCTTAGCTTCACTCACTAGGTCTTTCACCTGGCTTCACTCACCAGGATTTTCTCCTGCCTAGCTTCACTCACTAGGTCTTTCACCTGGCTTCACTCACCAGAATTTTCCTTCTGCCTAACATCCCAGTTAGGACTTCCCAGTCAAGTATCCGGTCAACCTTAACCTACTTGACTCTTCTTCAACCAACCTGATCAGACCCTGATCAGAGGGGAATTGCACCAGACAATCTCCCCAAATGCACAACTGCATTGTTAAACATCGAAACCCAAACCAAGACTCAAGCTTGGTCAACCAGATCAACCTTGACCTGAGGGATATTGCACCAACACTACTTGCGTGGTTAGGCACGCTTTCGGAACCCAAGCTTTTCTTGTTGATTTGTGTTGGGTTATTAATGAATTAAATGTTTTATTTGAACTTGACTTATAGCCAAGTCTGGTTTTATTGTAACTTGCTGTTTGATTATTTAAGATTAAGTTTAAATTGTTTGATCTTGTAGTAAACTTTTCTAACATACCTTTTAAATTGTTAATTTCTAATTTTAATGATGAATTCTCCTCCTCAAGTGTTAGATCTTGAGTTAGTTTGTTATTTGTGATTTGTTCCTTGAGGTTTTGATTTTCCTCAAGGAGTAATGTATTTTTTTTTTCAATTTTCATTAATTTATTATTTAAACATGAAATAATTTTAAAAAACTTTTTGTTCAAATTAAAGTATACCTCTTCGGAACCTTCGGAAATGAGTACAGACTCATGGCTCGATTCGGGTTCGGACCCGTCTTCCGATTCGTCCTCCATCTCTGCTTCGCGGGCCATCAGTGCGAGGTAGCTCTGGTTCTTCTGATCTTCGTCCTTAGATTCTTTCGAAGATGAGTCATCCCATGTTGCTTTGAAGGCCTTCTTTTTGGTCGGCTTCGTTTCGTCGTTCTTCGATCTCGGACACTCATTCTTGTAGTGCCTCTTTTTGTTGCATCCGAAGCACGTCACGTTCCTCGAATCGGTTGGAGTGTTGATCTTCTGAAGGTCCTTCTTGCTGAAGCTCCTTTTCTTTCTGGTGAACATCTTCCTTATCAGATTCACTAGGTGCTCTTCATCTTCGGAGTTCTGGTCAGAATCTTCTTCAGGTTCAGGCTTGTTCTTCTTTTCCTTGGAGGAACTTGCAAACAAAGTTATACCTTTCTCGGATCTAGCATTAGTTTGTTCGTGTAACTCTAATTCACAAAATAATTCATCTAATTTAAGTTTAGATAAATTTTTAGAAATTTTGTAGGCATCCACGATAGATGGCCACAAATTGTTGCGTGGAAACGCGTTTAATGCATACCTGATTAGATCTCTATTTTCCATCTGGTGGCCTATCGCGTGGAGCCTGTTGAGGATATCCTTGATCCTCGTGTGCAGCTAACTCACTGTTTCTCCTTCCTGCATTTTTATATTAAATATTTTATTTAACAACAAATCCCTTTTGGTTACCTTAGCGTCGCTAGTTCCTTCGTGCAGCTCTATCAATTTATCCCATAGCTCTTTCGCGTTCTGATGCGGTCCGACCCGGTTCAGCTCTTCCCTTGTCAATCCGCATTGTAACATGTTGATGTTGGAGTGTATACTGAAAGCCTAAGCTTTTGTAAACATTTATGTTAAATAAAGAATCACATTTAGTCAATTTATCAACATTTGTTTGTAGTTATTCAATTAATTTATATTGTAGATAACATAGTATATGGTGTCACATATAGAAGATGATGTTATCATTACCTTATAAATTATAAACAATAGATCACGACCAAAATGGAAAGGAACAAACCATTGGAAGGTCGTAGTGTAATTAAGAATTAGTTTGTCTTGACTATATAATTACACTAGTACACTTAGAGTGTATTGAGTAGGACCATTTGAGGTTGTTTCTTTTATACTGACTTTATAAAGGAACAAATACCTCAGTTATTATGGAAGTGTATGCTCTTAATCCTAATATAATAACAAGCACATATATTTGATATTTATTTCTTTAATTTATCAATGGGTGAGATTTAGTTTGATAAATCAATAAACCTGATAAGTTGGGAAATAATATCACTTATAGTGTGTGTTGTTGATTATAGAAGGAAACTGTGTCCTAGTGATCTAGGTTGATAATGTCCCCAAGAGGAGCTCATAAGGATTGTCATGTTAAACCCTGCAGGTGGACTTAGTCCGACATGACGATAAAGTTGAGTGGTACTACTCTTGGACTAAGATATTAATTAAACGAGTTGTCAGTAACTCACTTAATTAGTGGACATTCGATAACTTAAACACAGGGAGACTAACACACTCATAATAAGAAGGAGTCCAAAAATGTAATTTGGGATTGGTGCGGTAGTTCAATAATAGTTCTCTAGTGGAATGAATTATTATTGATAAAATTAAGTTGTGTGTTCGGGGCGAACACGGGATGCTTAATTTTATCGGGAGACCAAAACCAATTCCTCCTCTCGGTCCCTATCATAGCCTCTTATTAATAGAGTACTATACCCACCTATACCCACCTTCTATACCCACCTAAAGGGGGTCGGCCAAGCTAGCTTGGAATCAAGCTAGGGCCGGCCTAAGCATGGTTTAAGGTGGTCGGCCCTAGCTTGAACCCAAGCTAGAGGGGGTCGGCCATATTAAATTTAAAAGAATTTTAATTTTAATTTTTATTATGTGGAAGATATAATT
This sequence comes from Zingiber officinale, assembly GCF_018446385.1. Taxonomy (NCBI): domain Eukaryota; kingdom Viridiplantae; phylum Streptophyta; class Magnoliopsida; order Zingiberales; family Zingiberaceae; genus Zingiber; species Zingiber officinale. The sequence goes on from NC_055987.1 coordinate 128,969,756, forward strand.
TATTAAAGAAAATTAAAATTAAAATATCTCTCTTGTAAAGGATCTACAAAAGATTAAAGAAACAGATTAAATCTCTTTCCTTATTTGTAGATTGGTGAGATATTTTATTTTCTCTTTAAAAATTATTCACATGTTGAAAAATTAAAATTATAGAAATTTCTTTTTATCAACCATGAAGATATTTTTGAAGAGAAATTTTAGTTTTAAAATTTCCGGAAACAAATTAGGAAGTTTTAATTTGTTGATTAAAACTTGTCTAATTTATTCCTCCATGATGTGGCCGGCCATTATAGTTTAATTGGGAAATTTTATTTTATTTTTCTCAATTAAATCATGTCAAGGAAATTAAGGAAATTTTATTGTAATTAAATTTCCTAATTTACCAAGGCTAAGGAATATAAAAGAAGGGGTGGGGGTGCCTTCATTGGTGACAATCTCTATTATTTCTCTCCCTCTTTTCCTTGGTGTTGTGGCTGGCCATCATCCTCTCCCTCTCTTCCTCTTGTGGTGGCCGAATTCTTCATCTCCCTTGGAGCTCTTGTGGTGGCCGGATACTACTTGGAGAAGAAGAAGAAGAAGGAGAGAAAGCTTGCATCTCTTGGAGCTTGGTTGGTGTTTTGTTCTTCATCCTTGGTAAAGCTTCCTTATTGTGGCCGAACCTAGCTAGGAGGAGAAGAAGGTGGTTGGTGTTTTCTCATCTTGGAAGATCGTTGCCCACACAACATCCGAGGTTAGAAGAGGAATACGGTAGAAGATCAAGAGGTCTTTCTAGAAGGTATAACTAGTAATTTTTCCTTTCCGCATCATACTAGTTATTTATGGAAATAATACCAAATACAAGAGACTTACGATTCTAGTATTTCGAATATGTTTTTCGATATTGTGTTCTTTTGTTTTATTTTTCCTTGTGATTTGATTGTTCTTTTCGGTTAACCTAAAGTTATTTTAGGAAATTAAATATTAGCTTTCCATAAAAGGTTTTGTCTAGTCGGTGGTGGTTGCTCCCATATCCAAGAAGGTCGTGTGCCTCGCCACGTCAGTACTGGCAACCAATTATGAAAATTAATATTTAATGGAATTAATAACTTAAGGTGATTTGGGTCGAACGTGTTAAGTTCCGCAGGAGACCCAAGTCAAAACCTAAAAGAACGAATAGATTAAGTTTTGGATCAAACGTGTTAAGTTCCGCAGGCAATCCAAAATTTAATTTAAAAGAACACATGGTAGCTAGGAAAAGGTTCAGACCTTGGTACAAAATTTTTGTACAGTGGAACCTCTAGGTTTTCCGAGTAACAACCAACAATTGGTATCAGAGCTAGGGTTTTGCCTCTGTGTATTTGGTATTGGTTTAATTATGCACATGTCATACATAATTTAGGCAGGATAATAGTAGGATGTGCTAACTTTGTGGATGCAGGATCTAACTATTATGACTTATAGTTTTATGTGTGTGATTGGACCCTTGGACATGTCAAGGGCATTTATATGTGTGTGCATGATTGTATTATAAAATATAGCAGGAGCTGTATTTAGTTTTATTAGGATTTTATTTTTGATCTAGATACATGTACATTCCTTTTATGGAATATAGGATCAAAATTGTAAAATTCTATTTATGTCGCGGATCGAATCTTGCAAAGCGTGAAACCTTCTGAGGACCAGAGGCGCAGCGGAACAAGGAGCAAGATGGATGCGACAGCTAGACCCGGTGGCGGTGGCCAAATATGGCAGCAGCTTGGGATGACAACACACGGAGGACAACCATAGATAAAAGCCATAATAGTTGAAAATTAGATTTTCTATTTATTGCTTTTATATTGTGTTGTGTGTGTATGTTAGTATACATGTTTAGTAGGCTAGCATAGTTAAAATTCCTCATTTATAAATAACTAAGTGGGAGAGGGATTTTTAAGTAAATCCCATGGTCTCCATTACTGGTTTGTAAGTGATGCAAACAAGCTTGCGCGTTGGCTCTGAGTGCCTTCCTCCATATCGGATGAGCTTGTTTGTGGATCACTAGAACAGACTTCCATTTCGGATGATTATAGAAAGTTAATTAAGAGCGTGTGATCTTCCCCATCGGAAGGGGCATAATCTTATTAATGGACTTAGTGTCAAGTAATGGTATACACTTAGACACATCTAATAGTATCCTTCCCATCGGAGTCACTGCTATTATTTGTGTAACCAAAAGATACCAACTATTAATTTTATTTGTCAAAAAGTTAGGTTGACAAGATAATAAAATTAATGGGTTAAACCCTCCTTTTACAAATGCTGAATTTGTATACGTCCACACTATCGTGACATACAATATTCACGGTGTTTTGAGGTGTTGGTTAATTTAAAATAGTATTGTTTGAGGAATCAATATTATTCTAAATTTAGAGTTCTGACCAAAAGTTATTTGTGATTCTTAGGATGACTTTCAACCCACTGTCCATCATACTTCAACAGAATAGACTTACTGGACCTAATTACATAGATTGGAAAAGGAACCTCGACATTGTCCTTACTGCTGAAAGCTATAAATTTGTACTGACTGAGCCTTGCCCTGAAGCACCTACTGGTGAATCTACCCAAGAGGAGATTGAATATCATAGGAAATGGGTAAAAGCAGATGAGATGGCGCGGTGTTACATTTTGGCTTCAATGTCAAATGTATTGCAACATCAACATCAAGATTTACCAACAGCTTATGATATTATGAACAATCTCAAGGAACTCTTTGGTCATCAGGATAGGGCTTCTAGACAAGAAGTCATGAGAAAGATAATGACAGCCACCATGCAAGAGGGTACTCCTGTGAGGGATCATATCCTAAAGATGATGGCTTATCTGAACGAGATACAGATCCTTGGAGGAGAAATTGATGGGGAAACCCAGATCGATATGATCCTCCAAATACTACCTAGAAGTTTTGAGCAATTCCGCCTAAATTACAATATGAACAAAAGGGTATATTCATTGGCGGAACTACTGTCAGGCAGCAAAAGGATTGTTTCGTCACAACTCTCATATTCACTATGTTGAAAATGGTTCTACTTCTAATCCGAAAGGAAAGAAGAAGAAGAAACAAGTTGGTTCAGAGTACAGGATTTAAAGCTGGAGTGAAGAAGCCGAAGGGCAAGTGCTTCATCTGCAAGCAGTCAGGGCATTGGAAGGCGGACTGTCCTCGTAGGAATCAGAACAACAAAGGTATATCTCATGCTCTAGTTGTTGAAACATGTTTAGCGGTGTTATCTACCAGCACCTGGTGTGTAGATACGGGAGCCACTTATCATGTCTGCAATTCCCTGCAGGGGTTCCAGGAAACCCGACGACTAACTGAAGGAGAGATTACCGTCTACATGGGCAATGCTACTAAGGTGGCGGCTATTGCAGTGGGAGACGTCTACTTATCTTTTAGTAGTAATAGAAATTTGGTTTTAAGAAATTGTCTTTATGTACCCAGTTTTAGAAAGAATTTAATTTCAGTTTCTAAACTGTTTTTAGATGGATATTCAGTTTCTTTCAGTAACGATGTAGTTATTAAGAGAAATAAAGTGATTATCTGTTCTGGTACATTAGTTGGCAATTTGTATACTTTAAATCCAATTTCTTCCACAAAGCAAAACATGGTAATTTATAACTCATCTTCTAACTCAAATAAAATAAAAGAACCTTCAGAAATGAACCAAGCATATCTTTGGCATCTAAGGCTTGGTCATATTAACTTAAGTAGGATTCAGAGGCTAATAGTCGATGGACTTTTGGGTTCATTAGAGTTGGAAAATTTTTCAACTTGTGAATCTTGCTTGGAAGGTAAAATGACCAAGAGGTTATTCAAGGCCAAGGGGTATAGAGCCAAAGAAGTGTTAAAATTGGTTCATTCTGATTTGTGTGGTCCTATGTCTGTCCAGGCAAGAGGTGGTTTTAAATATTTTGTCTTTTTTATAGATGATCCTGTCCGAACCAAGATCAATGGACGCTGGGGATGTGGCGCTCTCTGCTGTATCCTCGAATGCTCCGGCGAACCTGCAACAAAACCGAGCCGGGGGGGGTGTCCCGGCGACGGCCCTCCGACGCTCAAGTTAGGCGAAGGAATGAGAAAGTGGCTTAGAAAATGGAGACTTGTGTACCTTCGGTTGAAGAAATGGAGGCCTTATATAGACCTCTCGAAGGAGCCTGGGCACACCAATCGAAGCGATCACCTGCTTTCGACCATGCCTAGGTGTGGGCTTGTCAGAAGGGCATCCATAAGACCATACTGCTACTGTATTAACCTGTCCGTGACGTGATGATGGGGCCTTTAATAGTGTCATCTTGCGTACAGTCTAATCATCATGCCTTTGCTGACATATCATATCCCGAGCCGAGCGAATAGGCCGCTCGGCTAATCACTGTTCCCTCGCCACGATTCCGGCCGAGCGGACACCTCCGCTCGGCCATTCTGTCCTCGGCCGAGCGGACACCTCCGCTCGGCCACTCGGCTCCGGTTCTTTTGCTTTGGCGTCGGAAACCCAAACCTTTGGCTGGGTAATCTCTGGCTCCGCTCGGACGGGACCCCATCTGTGGGTCCCCCATTCTTACCGCCGGATCACTTGCCTCCCCTTCAAGTCTAGTCGAAGGAGGCAGTGAGTCCGACTGACTGGACTGTGTGTCCGAGCGGGCGGTCGTCGCCTTATCGCTGCTGCTGATATCCCTTGAGCCGTTCGGTCCTCATGCCAAATTTAACCGCTCGGCTCTTCGCTTTGTATGCCTTGGCGCCCAACGTGGATGTTTGCTTGTCTAAATCCTCTTGAAAATCGCGTAAGTCTTTTTCATTAAGCCGAAGCATGCGCGGTATGGGCGCATTAATTGCGCTTGGTGACAGAGCGCCACGTGGCTTGTCTCTAGTGGCGGTGACGCTCCGTACGATGGGACGCCATTTGTTTTGAAATGAACGGTTAGATGATGACCTCGTCTCTTGTGCCCTTCATCCGACGGACGAGGCTGAGCGGTCTCGTTTGTATAAAGCCCTCGTTCTGGCCTTTACGCCGCATTCTCTGTTTCATCGCGCGTCCTCTGCCGAAGCTGCCTGCTGCTAGCTTACTCCGGCGACTCCCCGTGCTTGCTTTCCGGTGGTTTTCGAGTTCCTGGGCTTCTTTCCTTTGATCTTCCCTCAGTAAGCCTCTTCTCTTCTCTCGTCCCCTTGTTTCCGAGTATTGCTGGGCTTCCTTCCCTTCTTTAATCATGGCGAGCACTTCTGCACCCGCTACCGAGGTTCACGGTCCGTGGTATATGAGTATGGAGAGTAGGTTAGATGAGGAGCACGCCCGGCGCGTTGTTAGGACCTACGGGATCCCGCAAGACCATGAAATAGTTGTAGCCGGCCCGACCGACCGGCCCCATAACCCGTCGATCGGTACTATTTGTTTTTTCTGGACCAATTCCAGGGCGGCCTTAGATTTCCTACTCATCCATTTATTTTGGAAGTTTGTAATTATTTCCGCATCCCGCTAGACCAACTTGTGCCGAATTCCTTTAGGCTACTGAGCGGGATTGTCGTCCTCTTTAGGCTGCACAGTATCCCACTTGACCCCAAAATATTCCACTACTTCTTCTACCCCAAACAATCCGAGTTGGGTACTTTTATTTTCCAAAGTAGAATAGGCTTCAAATTTTTTGAGAACATGCCGACCTCCAACAAGCACTGGAGGGAGTTCTTCTTCTATATACGACTTCCCGAGAGGCCAGCATTCAGAACCAAATGGCAGACCGCTGTGCCGACCCAGCCGGAGCTCGGCAAATTTTCATGCGGCAAATTGCTTGTCCGGTCAGCGGTACAAAATCGACCAGTTGCTTCTCAAGGGGGTGTTGTACATTTTTGGATTATCTCCCGTTCGGGCCAATCTCCCCTACCGCATGGGTAAGGACTCTTTACTCCCTTCGCCTTTTTTGTCTAACTGATTTTAATTTCTTCCACTGCAGCTGAAGTCATGTGGCGCTCCAAAGCTACCGATCATCTGAAATTGAAGGCCGTGGAAATTGAGGCGGCTGCCCGGCAGATGCAGGAGAGGGGGGGACGCAGTTCGCCCCTGAAACAGAAGTCACCCAACCCGCTTCAACGGAGGTTGAGGCGGATCCTGTTTCCTCTGCTCCAGCCGAGCTGGGAGTCCCCCAGCCCGGGGATTCACCACGGGAAGTTCGGCGGAAACGTCTAAGAGAGTCCAGCCTTTCGCCGACCCCAGAGGGCGAACCGCAGGCGCCGATCGAGATCGCTTCTCCAGATCGCACGCCTTCGTAGACCAGGACCCCCGTGGCCTCGCCCACCGCACAGCCCTCTGGCTGTCCTCCACGAACTCGTCGTCGCTTGCGACGGTTGGGCGAAACTTCAACCATAGGGGAGTCCTCGAGCGAGGCGACTGCGGCTGAGGAAGTGCCGGTCGGCCACCCCACCATCAAGACTACCATTCGATTCCCGTCGGAGGAATATTTATTGTCTGCCGATCGGCCATCAAGCCCCGTTCATGAAATAACCTTAACGGGTCCGCTCGCTAAACTTTTCGAGGACGACCAGATTCGGGTGGCCCTCATGACGCCCAAGCAGCTCGGCGATAACCACATGCAGCAGGCCACTTAGGTAGGTTCATTTTTCTTCCTGTGCCATGCTACTGTTCGGTTCCTGATTTTATTATTTCCCTTACAGCATTGGGCTGAGCAAATCGTCACTAGCCATCGGCTGGCCGAGCTGGAGGATCTTATGGAAAAGCTCCAAGTCTCGGGGGGTCCATCGGCCGAGCGGGAGAGACAAGCCCGCGAGGCCGAACAGAAGAAGGCCGCTGACCTGGCTACAGAGGTGGCTCGACTTGAAGGCTTGGTGAAGAAGCGCGACGAAGACGTGAAACAAGCCAGTAGCCGGAAGAAGCGGGCGATCGCTGATCTGGACAAGATGAAAGTTGAAGTCCGAGCCCTAGATCAGCGATCTAAGGAGCTGGAAGCCCAACTAACCACCGAACGGGATGGGCGCTCAGCTGAACGCACTAAAGCGAAGGTGGACCAGAGAGTTCTTCAAGATTCACTAATTGCATCCCGGGCGGCGCTCAGAAAGTACAAGGAAGGGGAGCCGAGTCGTCTGGCTGCTGCTCGTCAAGATTACCTCCGCTCGGAGAGGTTCGGCACGAAATTTGGCGGCAGCGTCTCTTCAACCTTTGTCGAGGTCGTTAAGGTCACTATGGCCTACTTGAAGAAGGGTGGCCACCTTCCTGCGGGAATGCACATTCCCGCCTCCGATCTGGCGGCCATGATAGACGACATTCCGGACGGTTTCTTCAACTTCGAAGACCCCGAGTGAAGAGTGTTCCTCGTCTCTATCTTGTTTTTGCGTTTCTCACGCCCAGCGCAACTTTTTGTACTTGTCGTCCGGCATGCTTTCCCTTTAATGCAATTATGTCTTTGCTTGCGTCTTCCTGATCCTTATCCATAATATTCTTCTGTTTGCTTAACGTTTATGCTTAGAGTCAATCATGCTCTAAGTGTTCTCCGTCACGCGGCCGATCAGCTTAACCCATAAAACAAAGTCCGAGCGGGATAGCCTACTCGCTCTGCACGTATCTAGCCAGTGCGAAGTCGACAAACGCCAAGTATCGAAGGACCAACGCCTGAGCGGGCCTAAATGTTTTAATACTTGTGGTTTCCGCGGTTTCTTATTCTCTGATATTCGTTCGTCCGCCCGGGGTATTTATAGTCGCCGGACCGACTCTCGATTTTTAACGATGGTGCTCGTCGGTTTTTCGCTTTGTTTTTATAGACGCCGGCTCGTCTCTCGATCTTTAACGACGGAGCTCGTCGGCGCGGATATTTATAGCCGGTCGGCGCGGCTCTCGATCTTTAACGACGGAGCTCGTCGGCGCGGATATTTATAGCCGGTCGGCGCGGCTCTCGATCTTTAACGACGGAGCTCGTCGGTCTTCCGCTCGGGGATTTATAGACGCCGGCTCGTCTCTCGATTTTTAACGTCGGAGCTCGACGGCGCGGATATTTATAGCCGGTCGGCGCGGCTCTCGATCTTTAACGACGGAGCTCGTCGGTCTTCCGCTCGGGGATTTATAGACGCCGGCTCGTCTCTCGATTTTTAACGTCGGAGCTCGACGGCGCGGATATTTATAGCCGGTCGACGCGGCTTTCGATCTTTAACGACGGGGCTCGTCGGTCTTCCGGTCGGAGGGTTTATAGACGCCGGCTCGTCTTCGATCTTTCGCTCGGAATTTATAGAGCCGGCTCGCTCTCGATTTTAACGTCGGAGCTCGACGCGGATATTTATAGCCGGTCGGCGGCTCTCGATCTTTAACGACGGAGCTCGTCGGCGCGGATATTTATAGCCGGTCGGCGCGGCTCTCGATCTTTAACGACGGAGCTCGTCGGCGCGGATATTTATAGCCGGTCGGCGCGGCTCTCTATCTTTAACGACGGAGCTCGTCGGTCTTCCGCTCGGAGGCCGGTCGGCGCGGCTCTCGATCTTTAACGACGGAGCTCGTCGGCGCGCGGATATTTATAGCCGGTCGGCGCGGCTCTCGATCTTTAACGACGGAGCTCGTCGGTCTTCCGCTCGGGGATTTATAGACGCCGGCTCGTCTCTCGATTTTTAACGTCGGAGCTCGACGGCGCGGATATTTATAGCCGGTCGGCGCGGCTCTCGATCTTTAACGACGGAGCTCGTCGGCGCGGATATTTATAGCCGGTCGGCGCGGCTCTCGATCTTTAACGACGGAGCTCGTCGGTCTTCCGCTCGGGGATTTATAGACGCCGGCTCGTTTCTCGATTTTTAACGTCGGAGCTCGACGGCGCGGATATTTATAGCCGGTCGGCGCGACTCTCGATCTTTAACGTCGGAGCTCGTCGGCGCGGATATTTATAGTCGGTCGGCGCGGCTCTCGATCTTTAACGACGGAGCTCGTCGGCGCGGATATTTATAGCCGGTCGGCGCGGCTCTCGATCTTTAACGACGGAGCTCGTCGGCTCGGATATTTATAGCCGGTCGGCGCGTCTCTCGATTTTTAACGTCGGAGCTCGACGGCGCGGATATTTATAGCCGGTCGGCGCGGCTCTCGATCTTTAACGACGGAGCTCGTCGGCGCGGATATTTATAGCCGGTCGGCGCGGCTTTCGATCTTTAACGACGGAGCTCGTCGGTTTATCCGCTCGGATTGGCGGCTCTCGATCTTTTAACGACGGAGCTCGTCGGTAGCGGATATTTATAGCCGGCCGGCGCGGCTCTCGATCTTTAACGACGGAGCTCGCCGGTCTTCCGGCCGTAGACGGCGGCTCGTCTCTCGATTTTTAACGTGCGAGCTCGACGGATATTATAGCCGGTCGGTGGCTCTCGATCTTTAACGACGGAGCTCGGCGGATATTTACCGGTCGGCCGCTCGATCTTTAACGACGGAGCTCGTCGGGCTTTTAAGCCTAATTTGGACAACGTTTACCTGGCCGAACGACACAGGGTCTTCGGAATTGAGCCTTTTCCTCGTACAATATACCTCCGGCTGAGCAGCTCGGGGCCTTCGTCGTCGAGCGCTTGGCTCCGATAATTTACCTCCGGCCGAGCGGCACGGGGCCTTCGGAATTGAGCCTTTGGCTCGGCTAATATACCTCCGTCCGAATGGTACGGGGCCTTCGATACTCGAGCCTTTGGCTCGGATAATTTACCATCGGCCGAACAGCACGGGGCCTTCGGAATTGAGCCTTTGGCTCGGCTAATATACCTCCATCCGAATGGTACGGGGCCTTCGATACTCGAGCCTTTGGCTCGGATAATTTACCACCGGCCGAACGGCACGGGGCCTTCGGAATTGAGCCTTTGGCCCGGCTAATATACCTCCGTCTGAATGGTACGGGGCCTTCGATACTCGAGCCTTTGGCTCGGATAATTTACCACCGGTCGAACGGCACGGGGCCTTCAGATAACCAACCGTTCGGCTATGAACACAGAATGCCTTGGGAATAATTTGTTTCCTGCGATAAAAGAAGTACAGCTATTTTGAATTTACACAAAATAGAGCAAAAGCGCACCTATCACCCAGCTCTATATGGATGAAGGTGATTTGCACTCCATGGCCGATCCAGTATCCGACCTTCCACATCCTTGAGGTAATAAGCGCCCGAACGAAGCTTCTCGACCACTTCAAAGGGTCCTGCCCAGGGAGCTTCCAACTTGCCGACATCTCCGACCGGCTTGACTTTCTTCCAGACTAGGTCGCCTACTTGAAAGGCTCTGGGGATCACGCGCCGGTTGTAGTTCTGTTTCATACGTTGTCGGTACGCCATCAGCCGGACGGACGCTTTAGCTCTTTCCTCTTCGACCAAGTCTAGCTCTATGCTCCTCCGTTCGGCGTTATCTTCATCATAATTTTGTACCCGAACGGACTCCACCCCAACTTCAATCGGGATGACTGCTTCGCCTCCATATACCAAGTGAAATGGAGTGACGCCCGTTCCCTCCTTTGGTGTCGTGCGGTGAGCCCATAGGACGCCCGGCAGCTCGTCTACCCAGCTGCCTCCTTCATGGTCTAGCCGAGCCCGTAAAATTCTGAGAATCTCTCGGTTGGTTACCTCGGCCTGACCGTTACTCTGGGGGTATGCCACCGATGTGAAGTGCCCATAACTGCACCACTTCCCAGCGGCTTCGGTGAATTGGCGTCCGTTGTCGGAGACGAGTCGTCTCGGGATGCCAAAGCGCAGATGATATTTTGCCATATGAACTTTTTAACCATCTGCGGATATTTTTGCAAGTGGCTCGGCTTCTACCCATTTTGAGAAGTAGTCGATCGCCACCAATAAGAACTTCACGCCTTGTAGCCATGGGAAGGGTCCCAATGTCCATCCCCATTGGTGAACGGGCAGGCCACGCTTGATGCTTTCATCTCATCTCGGATGGGACATGTGTGATACTTCGACAGATAGACAATTTACAGCAGTCCGGCATCCTTTTGAAGTGTTGGCCAAAAATACCCGGCTAGCAAAATTTTCCTGGTTAACGACCGTCCGCCTGGATGTCCACCGCACGAACCTTGGTGCACTTCTCGAAGGATGTACTCGGCATCTTCCCAGCTGACGCATTTTAGGAGCGGACGGGAGAAGGCCTTCTTGTAGAGTTGATCTCCTACGAGGGTGAACCGACTAGCCCTTCTCTTTAGTAAATGAGCTTCTTCCCGGTCGGAGGGGGAAGCTCCCGAGCGCAAAAACTCCACAATAATTGTCCTCCAGTCGCTCGGGTATGTGATGCCCTCCCTCCGATCGACATGTGCTACTAAAGATACTTGCTCGATCGGCTTCTGAGAGCCGACCGGGGATAACGCGCTTGCCAGCTTGGCCAATTCATCCGCCACTTGATTCTCCGCCCGGGGGATCTTCTGAATAATCACCTCCCTAAAGTTGAGCTTAAGTTTTTCAATAGCTTCCACGTAGAGCTTGAGCCTTGTACTATTTATCTCGAAAATCCCCGAGATTTGCTGAGCGGCCAACTGGGAATCTGAATAGAGGATGACCCGGACGGCTCCAACGTGCCGAGCGACCTGCAATCCAGCAATAAGGGCTTCATATTCTGCTTCGTTGTTGGTCGCTCGGTAATCTAGCCGGACGGAGAGCTGCATCCGCTCTCCTTGTGGGGACAGCAAAACTATGCCAATTCCGCTCCCGTGTCTAGTGGACGATCCATCCACGAACACTTTCCACACAGCTTCGGGTTCCGGGTCCTGCACCTCCGTCACAAAATCGGCTAAGGCTTGTGCCTTGATAGCCGAGCGGGGTTGATATTGGATATCAAATTCGCTTAGCTCGGTTGTCCATTTGATGAGCCGTCCGGAAGCTTCGGATTTAAAAGCACTCGTCCCAACGGGCTATTGGTCTTGACGATAATCGTGTGCGCCAGGAAATAAGGACGAAGTCTCCGAGCGGCCAGGATCAGAGCAAAGGCCAACTTCTCGAGTCCGGTGTAGCGGGTTTCAACATCTTTCAAGATATGACTAAGGAAATATACAGGTTGCTCCTCACCTCCCGACCGGACTAACGCTGATCCCACTGCCTGCTCGGTTGAGGATAAATAAATGTGCAACGGTTCGCCGACAGCTGGCTTGGCCAGCACAGGTAGGGAATTTAAGTACGTCTTCAGTTCTTCAAAGGCCCGATCGCAGTCTTCATTCCATTGGAACTTTGTAGCTTTGCGGAGGACTTTGAAGAACGGAAGGCTCCGGTCGGCAGTCTTGGAGATGAAGCGTGATAGCGCTGTAATCCGACCGGTCAGCCTCTGTACTTCCCTCATGTTCCTGGGCGGTGGCATGTCCTGAAGAGCCTTCACCTTGCTAGGATTAGCTTCAATACCCCGTTCGGTCACAATATAGCCTAAGAAACGTCCTCCTTTGGCGCCGAACAAACACTTATGAGGATTTAGCTTGACCCCATATTTTCTGAGTGTACGGAAGGTTTCTTCCATATCTTCGCATAAAGTGGCCGCTCGAAAGGACTTGATGAGGATGTCATCTACATAGACCTCTAGGTTGTGTCCGATTTGCTCGCGGAAGACCCTATTCATCAATCTTTGATATGTTGCTCCGGCATTCTTCAGTCTGAACGGCATCACCGTATAGCAATATGTCCCGTCCGGTGTAACGAAGCTAACTTTTTCCTGATCCTCCGGGGCGAGCGGCACTTGATGATAGCCTTGGTAGGCGTCCAGCATACATATAAGCTCGCATCCGACTGTAGAATCTACGAGCTGGTCGATTCGGGGCAGAGGGTAGAAATCCTTCGGGCAAGCTTTGTTCAGATCTCTGAAGTCGATGCACACCCTCCATTTGTTGCCCGGCTTGGAGACGAGCACCACATTTGCTAACCAGCTTGGGAATTGAACCTCCCGTATGTGGCCGGCCTCTAAGAGCTTTTCTACCTCCGTGCGAATGATAATATTCTGCTCGGCGCTGAAATCTCTTCTCCTTTGTTTTACTGGCCGAGCGTCCGGCCGGACGTGAAGCTTATGTTGGGCTATGCTGGGGGAGACACCGGGCAGCTCATGCATCGACCAAGCGAAGACGTCATGATTCATCCGGAGGCATTTGACCACTTCTTCTTTCTGTTCGTCCTCCAGGTCGGCGGCAATAAATGTTGTAGCCTTCGATCGGCTCGGATGGATCTGAACCTCCTCCTTTTCATCATAAATTAAAGCAGGAGGTTTCTCGGTTATGGCGTGTACCTCGATCGCGCGGCGCTGGATTCGGCTCGGACCATTTCCACATAGCATTTCCGAGCGGCTAACTGATCTCCTCGCACTTCACCGATTTTGTCCTCGACTGGGAATTTGATCTTCTGATAGAACGTCGACACAACAACTCGGAATTCGCTTAACGCCGGTCGCCCCAGTATCACATTGTAGGATGAAGGGGAGTCGACCACCACAAAGTTTGTTGTCCTCGTTCTCCGGAGCGGTTCTTCCCCTAAGGAGATAGCCAGTCTTACCTGTTCGACCGGAAGAACCTCATTGCCCGTAAACCCATAGAGGGGGGGTTGTCATGGGCAGCAGCTCGGCTTGATCGATTTGTAGTTGATCAAAAGCCTTTCTGAAGATGATGTTGACCGAGCTGCCAGTGTCAATGAAGATACGGTGGATGGTGTAGTTGGCTATCACCGCTTTGATGATAAGGGCATCATCATGCGGCACTTCAACTCCCTCCAGATCCTTGGGCCCGAAACTGATCTCGGGTCCGCTCACCTTTTCTTGGCTGCAACCCACCTCATGGATTCTGAGCTGTCGGGCGCTTGCCTTTCTCGCCCTGTGTGACTCTCCTCCGGTCGGCCCACCCGCAATAATATTGATTTCTCCCCGGGAGGTGTTGTTTCTGTTCTCCTCCTCCCGAGCGGACTGCCTAGGTCGCTCATTGGACCTTCGAGAGCGATCTTCATGCCTTGGAGGGAAACGTTGTTCGGGAGATCTTCTATATGTTCGCCGACCGGACTCTTGATGCCGCTGCCGGCGGTCGGGTGAAGGCGATCGACGAGGGCCACCCCGTCGTACGGGATGGGTGATTGAAGGCAGGCCCCGACAGTCGCGGGTGTTGTGGGAGTCAGTATTATGGAAAGAGCAAAACATTGGGGTCCATACCCTCTTTTTCTTCATCTTTGGCCGCTCGGCCGCTACCTCTTGGACCACCGGGGACTTCACATGATGTGCCCGGGATGCCTCAACTCTTGGTCCTCTTGGTGGCTGATGGGCAGCGGGCTGCTTCCGTTCGGCATGGGCCGGACGTTCGGCATGAGTTCCCTTCCGCCGGGCAGCCTCCGCCTCTTCCACATTTATATACTCATTCGCCCGGTGTAGCATGTGGTCGTAGTCTCTGGGCGGTTTGCGAATGAGCGCGCGGAAGAAGTCCCCTTCCGCGAGGCCTTGCGTGAAGGCGTTTACCATTGTCTCCGAGGTGGCTGTGGGGATGTCCATCGCTACTGATTAAATCGCAGTATATATGCCTGGAGAGATTCTCTTGGTTCTTGTTTGATGGTGAACAGGCTGGCGCTTGTCCTTTGATAACGCTGCCGCAGTGATGAAGAAATGCCTTTGAACTCAGGAAACTAGTGATAGAGTCCGTGACCTCGAAACCGCCTATGTGCGATTCGATAGAGTGGTGAGAAATACGGCACTTTACGCCATCGAGTCTTGATGCAAGGTGGCGATCTTGTCGAACTTCCCAAGTGATCGTCGGGTCGATCGTCCCATTATAGCTCCGATCGGCGGTGGTGTATAGTATTTTGGTAACGGATCCCGATGTATGGCTTCGAGAACTGTCGGTGAACTTGCTCGGGTGGTGCGTTCGCTGGGAGCTTTGCCCTTCCTATGATCCCGAACGGGAGGCTCATCGGATGAAGATCCTTGCTCCCCGTGAGCGGGCTCTGGGGAGTACGGAAGAGTGCTTGAGGAACCCTCTGTTGAAACATATTAAGGCGATGCCTTGCCATCGCTCAGGGTTGTTTCGCGCCGCTCACTGTGCTTTCTCCTTTTTTGCGCCACGCCTTGGCTGCCCTCGCCTCACTATAGCGTCAAACTCCTCTTGTGAAAGTGCCACGGTGTAGTCTTCGACCTCATCCATTGCCTTCGCCGGATGCGGTGCGTTCACAGACGGCGCAAATTGATCTGTCGAACCAAGATCAATGGGACGGGGATGTGGCGCTCCCTCTTGTATCCTCGAATGCTCCGTGAACTGCAACAAAACCGGCGGGGGTGTCCGCGGCTCCGACAGCGCTCAAGTTAAGCGAAGGAATGAGAAAGTGGCTTAGAAAATGGAGACTTGTGTACCTTCGGTTGAAGAAATGGAGGCCTTATATAGACCTCTCGAAGGAGCGAATCAATCACCTGCTTTCGACCATGCCTAGGTGTGGGCCTGTCAGAAGGGCATCCATAAGACCATACTGCTACTGTATTAACCTGTCCGTGACGTGATGATGGGGCCTTTAATAGTACCATCTTGCGTACAGTCTAATCATCATGCCTTTGCTGACATATCATATCCCGAGCCGAGCGAATAGGCCGCTCGGCTAATCACTGTTCCCTCGCCACGATTCCGGCCGAGCGGACACCTCCGCTCGGCCATTCTGTCCTCGGCCGAGCGGACACCTCCGCTCGGCCACTCGGCTCCGGTTCTTCTGTTTTGGCGTCGGAAACCCAAACCTTTGGCTGGATAATCTCTGGCTCCGCTCGGACGGGACCCCATCTGTGGGTCCCCCATTCTTACCGCCGGATCAATAGATGATTATTCAAGATACGGATACATTTACCTAATGCGCCGCAAGTCCGAGTGCTTTGATAAGTTCAAAGAATACAAGGCTGATGTGGAGAAACGACTAGGTAAAAGTATCAAGACACTACGATCTGATCATGGTGGCGAATACCTCTTAGGAGAGTTTAGGAATTACTTATCAGAGGCCGGGATTCAATCCCAATTGTCTGCACCTGGAACACCCCAACAGAATGGTGTAGCAGAACGAAGGAATAGAACTCTTATGGAGATGGTTAGATCGATGATGAGTTATTCAGAATTACCAAATTTTTGGGATATGCTCGAAATAGCGATATGCTCAACTTATTACCTTCTAAATCGGTTTCTTCTACTTCCACAGAATTGTAGAATGGGTGAAAACCAGTCTAAGACATATTCGGTTTGGGGTAGTCCAGCACATGACAAGATGTTGATAAGTTAGAATCTCGTACAAGTTCGAGTGTTTGTGGGATATCCCAAAGGAACGAAAGGAGGTTTATTTTATAGTCCTAAAGACCGGAAGGTCATTGTTAGCACCAATGCCCGGTTTTTAGAAGACTATATAATGGATCACAAGCCAGTAGTAAAGTTGTTTTAGAAGAACTAAGAGAGGACACGTCTACTTTAGTACCAACATACAAGATGAAGTACCACAAGAAACCGCAACATGTCACACATGATACACAACCAGAGGCAGTGCCTCGTCGTAGGGAGGGTTGTAAAGCGACTGAGAGATTCATGTTTTAGGGGAGTCTTCGGACTTGATCCGGGTAAACATGAACCTGATCCCGGACATATGACGAAGCACTCCAAGATATAGATCGCATCTTGGCAAAAGGCGATGAATTTCGAAATAGAGTCTATGTACTCTAATAAGGTGTGGGAGCTTGTAGAACCACCTGATGGTATAAAAGCCGTTGGATGCAAGTGGATCTACAAAGGAAAAGAGGGAAGACGGGAAGGTAGAAACCTTGAAAGCTAGGCTTGTTGCGAAAGGTACACTCAGAAGAGGGAATCGATTATGAGAAACCTTTTCACGGTAGCCATGCTTAAGTCTATCCGAATACTCTTATCCATTATTGCTGCTCATATGGATTATGAGATTTGGCAAATGGATGTCAAGATGCTTTCCTTAATGGAAGTCTTGAAGAGAACATCCATATGAAGCAACGGTAGGGTTCGTTGAAAAGGCAAAGAGCATCTAGTGTGCAAGCTCAATCGGTCCATTTATGGATCAAGCAAGCTTCAAGATCTTGGAATATCCGGTTTAATGAAGTAATCCGATCATATGGATTTATTCAAAGTCCGGATGAGTCTTGTGTATATAAGAAGTGTAACGAAACGTGGTGGTATTTCTTGTACTATCGTAGATGATATTTTGTTAATTGGCAACAATGTCATGGTATTATCGCGTAAGGGTATGGTTGTCCAAACAATTTGATATGAAGGACTTAGGAGAGTGTGCACATTCTTGGGATCAAAGTAATAAGGGATCGCAAGAAAAGAATGTTGTGTTTGTCCCAAGCTTCATATATAGATACAATCCTTGCTCGTTTTAGCATGCGAGGATTCAAGAAAGGTTTCTTACCTTTTAGGCATGGAATAGCTCTATCTAAAGAGATGTCTCCTAAGACATCAAAGGAGATAGAAGACATGAAAGCAGTTCCTTATGCCTCATTGTAGGAAGCCTTATGTATGCAATGCTATGCACGAGACCGATATTTGTTTCAGTGGGCATGGTCAGCAGATATCCGAGTAACCTTGGACAAGGACATTGGAATGCATATAAAAAATACCCGAGAAGGACTAGAGATTATATGCTAGTTTACCAAGCGGACGATTTGCTCCCATGGGTTACACGGATTTGATTTCCAATCGGATAGGGACAACAGTAAGTCTACAGGCTATGTGTTTACTTTAGGAGGTGGAGCCATTTCATGGAGGAGTGTTAAGCAGAAATGCATTTCGGACTCAACCATGGAAGCTGAGTATGTAGCAGCCTCTGAGGCAGCTAAAGAAGCAGTATGGCTCAGGAACTTTCTAATGGACTTAGATGTGATTCCTGGTTTGCCCAAAATCATTACAATTTATTGTGATAATGGCGCTGCAGTTGCAAACTCGAAGGAACCACGAGCTCATAAGGAAAGTAAACATATAGAGCGCAAGTACCACCTGATACGAGATATCGTAAAGCGAGGAGAAGTTGTCATCGCCAAGATTGCATCAGCGGATAACCTGGCAGATCCATTCACTAAGGCCCTTCCGACGAAAGCTTTTGATCGGCATGTGGAGGGAAAGGGAATCAGATGTATGGTAGAAGATATGGCAGCTTAGTCATTAGTATAAGTGGGAGATTGTTGGAGTGTATACTGAAAGCCTAAGATTTTGTAAACATTTATGTTAAATAACGAATTACATTTGGTCAATTTATCTACATTTGTTTGTAGTTGTTCAATTAATTTATATTGTAGATAATATAGTATGTGGTGTCACATATAGAAGATGATGTTATCAGTACCTTATAAATTATAAATAGTAGCTCACGACCAAAATGGAAAGGAACAAACCATTGGAAGGTCGTAGTGTAATTAGGAATTAGTTTGTCTTGACTATATAATTACACTAGTACACTTAGAGTGTATTGAGTTGGACCATTTGAGGTTGTTTCTTTTATACTGACTTTATAAAGGAACAAATACCTCAGTTATTATGAAAGTGTGTGTTCTTAATCCTAATATAATAACAAGCACATATATTTGATATTTATTTCTTTAATTTATCAATGGGTGAGATTTAGTTTGATAAATCAATAAACTCGATAAGTTGGGAAATGATATCACTTATAGTGTGTGTTGTTGATTATAGAAGGAAACTGTGTCCTAGAGATACTAGGTTGATAATGTCCCCAAGAGGAGCTCATAAGGATTGTCATGTTAAACCCTGCAGGTGGACTTAGTCTGACATGACGATAAGGTTGAGTGGTACTACTCTTGGACTAAGATATTAATTAAATGAGTTGTCAGTAACTCACTTAATTAATGGACATTCGATATCTTAAACACAGGGAGACTAACACACTCATAATAAGAAGGAGCCCAAAAATGTAATTTGGGATTGGTGCGGTAGTTCAATAATAGTTCTCTAGTGGAATGAATTATTATTGATAAAATTAAGTTGTGTGTTCGGGGCGAACACGGGATGCTTAATTTTATCGGGAGACCAAAACCAATTTCTCCTCTCGGTCCCTATCGTAGCCTCTTATTAATAGAGTACTATACTCATCTATACCCACCTTCTATACCCACCTAAAGGGGGCCGGCCAAGCTAGCTTGGAATCAAGCTAGGGCCGGCCTAAGCACGGTTTAAGGTGGCCGGCCCTAGCTTGAACCCAAGCTAGAGGGGGTCGGCCATATTAAATTTAAAAGAATTTTAATTTTAATTTTTGATCCGGCGATAAGAACAGGGGACCCTCGTTGTAAGGGGTCAACGCCACGTGGAAGTCAAAGAGCCGGGCGGCCCATCGGAGAAGGTCGGACCAGCTAGGCCGACCGGAGAAAGGGGGCTGACCGACCGAGCGACTGCCCGGTGTTTAGCCGATGGCACAAGGCACCCCTATGGAAGTCGAGGTTCCGGCGCTCATTGAACAAGATCGTGGGTCGAGCGGACGGCACGCTCGGCCGAAGGCATGAAACATACTGCTAACGGTCGCCACAAAACACATTACCAAAAACTTCCCAAGTGAACCATCATATTTGGCCGGTCGGACGGAAGTCGGACGTGGGCCGATCGGGTTCCCGGCAGGAGTTCGGGGAAACAGACAAGGGGCATCTTCTGACAACAGGCATGTTTCGTGATATGGTTATACTCCAAATCACGCGACGGGGGGTTCCGCTGTCCCATCGAGGACATGCTGGGATTGTAGCAGTATGGGTCAGGTAAGCTCACTGACAAGCCCTTACTGGGGTATGGGCTACGGACACGTGTACACCTCGGTGTGTGTGCACTTGCTTCTCCGCTGCCCTATATAAAGACCCTCATACTTCGCCGGAGGTACGCGTTCAAGACCTTTGGAGCTACTTTTTCCACCACCTGCTTACCTGACTTGAGCGTCGGAGGGTCGCCGCCGGGACCCCCTTCCCGGTCCGACTTCTGTGCAGGTTCGCTGGAGCTTCGTGCCACCAGTCGAAGATCCACGTCAGCAGTCGGAAAGCACCCCGTGCCCAGCGTCCACTGATTCAGCATTCGGACATGATCAATTTGGCGCCGTCTGTGGGAACGCTCCTGCATCCGAACGGAAACAATGGACGAGGCTGGACGACAACACACGGTGACGCTTTCGACGGAGGAACTCAACGCTCTGATCGAGATAAGGGCCGCCAAGCTTGTGGAGCAAAAACAAAAAGCCACAGCCGAGCGGCCGGAGCAGCAAGCAACGTCAGCGTCTGGTGGCCAAGCGGAGGCACCACAGGCCACCATTGCATTTCATCGAGCCCTATTCCGCACCCTCAAAGCTGCAGCAACTAATAGAGATCGGGGATCTTCTTCTGATGAAAGGCCTAGACGGGATGACAGAAAAGGAAAAGCCCCCCGAGCGGATGCATCGCCCGAGCGAATTAACCGCCAATTTTCGGAGGTCATTCTAAGAGACCCCTTGCCCAAGTACTATGTGCCTCCGACGATCGACGAGTATAATGGGACAACCGACCCAGATGATCATCTGGGTAAGTTTGATAATACAACTACGCTCCATCAATACACAGATGGAGTGAAATGCTGAGTTTTTCTTACCACTCTCGCGGGATCGGCTCAACGGTGGTTTCAGAGGCTGTCGGACGGATCCATCACAAGCTTCAAGGATTTCCGGACGGCCTTCCTCCACCACTTCGCAAGCAGTCGGCGCTATCAGAAAACCAGTGTTAGTCTGTTTGCCATCAAACAGGAGCCGAGAGAGCCGCTCAGAGCTTATATCCAACGGTTTAATCAGGTAGTCATGGATATTCCAACGGCCACCTCAGAGACAATGATGAACGCATTTACACAAGGCCTCATGGACGGGGACTTCTTCCGCTCGCTCGTTCGGAAGCCGCCTCGAGACTATGACCATATGCTACACCGAGCCAACGAATACATCAACGTGGAGGAAGCACAAGCGGCCAGGAAAAAAGAAACTCCAACCGAGCGGGCTCCTCCTGCTGAGCGGAAATAGCACGCAGCTCATCAGCCGCCCAGAGGACCGAGGGCCGAAGCAATCCGCTCCCCCCATACCAGGTCTCACGTGCAAGAAGTAGCTGCCGCCCGGCCCAAGCCAAAGAAGAAATGGACCCCGATGTTCTGCTCTTTCCACCGGACGGACACGTACAACACAAGGGATTGTCGTAGTCTTCCCTTCGTGGCTCATCCCGTTCCCCGGAATGGCGGCCGACGGTCTCCCTCAGTCGACCGGCGACAGAGAACTCATAAAGCCGACCAGGCGCGAGCTGATAGGCGACAGCAACAGACTCCCGATCGGCATCGCTCTCCAAGGCAGGAGAATCGCCGAGCGTCAAGAGAAAGGTCTCGACCATCCGCTCGGGAGGAAGAAAATAGAAGCAATACTTCCCGAGGCGAGATCAACATTATCGCAGGCGGGCCGACCGGAGGGGACTCCAACCGAGCAAGAAAGGCGGGCGTCCGACAGCTCCAGATCCATGCAGTCGGCTGTAGCTGAGAGCGGGCGAGTGGACCCAAAATCAGTTTTGGACCTGGGGACTTGGAAGGAGTTGAAGTGCCCCACGACGACGCTCTGCTCATCAAAGCGGTAATAGCCAACTACACTATTCACCACGTTTTTGTTGACACAGGAAGCTCGGTCAACATAATATTCAAAAAGGCGTTCGATCAACTACAAATTGACCGTGCCGAGCTGCTGCCCATGACAACCCCCCTCTACGGGTTTACGGGCAATGAAGTACTTCCGGTCGGACAAATCTGGATGGCTATTTCATTGGGAGAAGAGCCACTCAGAAGGATGCGTTCAGCAAACTTCGTCGTGGTCGACTCTCCCTCATCATACAACGTCATTCTGGGACGACCGGCGCTCAGTGAGTTCCGAGCGGCCGTCTCTACCTTCCACCAGAAGATCAAGTTCCCCGTCGAAGACAAAGTGGGAGAAGTACGGGGAGATCAACTGGCAGCTCGGCGATGCTACGTCGAAATGGTCCGAGCCGAAGCAAATTCCGCTCAGAAGTCGCCACGGATCGAGGTGAATGCTATAACTGAAAAACCTCCCTCTTTAGTTTACGAAGAAAAGGAGGAAGTACATATACACCCCACCCGATCGGAGGCTACAACATTCATCGCGTCCGATCTGGAGGCCAACCAGAAAGAGGAGGTGATCCAATGCCTCAGGAGAAACCATGATGTCTTCGTCTGGTCGACACATGAGCTGCCCGGAATTTCACCAAGTATAGCGCAGCATGAACTACACGTCCGACCGGACGCACGACCAGTAAAGCAGAGAAATAGATATTTCAGCGCCGAGCAGAATTCCATCATCCGAGCGGAGGTGGAAAAACTCTTGGAGGCCGGCCATATCCGCTAGGTGCAGTTCCCGAGCTGGCTGGCGAACGTAGTATTAGTCTCCAAGCCGGGCAACAAGTGGAGAGTATGCATAGATTTTCGGGATCTCAACAAAGCTTGCCCGAAAGACTTTTATCCTCTGCCCCGGATAGATCAGCTAGTGGACTCTACGGCCGGCTGCGAATTAATATGTATGCTCGACGCTTACCAAAGCTATCATCAAGTGCCGCAAGAAAAAGTCAGCTTCGTGACGGCCGACGGCACCTATTGCTATAATGTGATGCCGTTCGGATTGAAGAATGCGGGAGCCACATATCAGCGCTTGATGAATAAAGTGTTCAGAGAGCAGATCGGGCGAAATCTGGAAGTGTATGTGGACGACATTCTCATCAAGTCCGTCCGAGCGGCCAACCTCTACAAAGACATGGAGGAGACCTTCCGAACGCTACGCAAATATGGAGTCAAGCTAAATCCCCAGAAGTGCTTGTTCGGAGCAAAAGGAGGGCGTTTCTTGGGGTACATAGTGACCGAACGGGGCATCGAAGCAAATCCCAGCAAGGTGAAAGCTCTACAAGACATGCCGCCTCCAAGAAATACAAGGGAAGTGCAGCGTTTGACCGGGCGAATAACTGCTCTATCCAGATTCATCTCCAAAACTGCCGACCGGAGCCTTCCTTTCTTCAAAATCTTGCGCAAGGCCACTAAATTTCACTGGGATGAAGAATGCGACCGGGCGTTCGAGGATTTGAAGGCATATCTGAATTCCCTCCCGGTATTAGCCAAGCCGGCTGCGGGTGAGCCACTTTGTATCTACCTATCTTCGACCGAGCAGGCAATCGGCTCGGCACTAGTGAGGGCGAGCGAAGAAGAGCCTGTGTATTTCCTTAGTCATATTTTAAAAGATGCTGAATCTCGCTACACTGGACTCGAAAAGCTGGCTTTTGCTCTGGTCCTCGCCGCTCGGTGGCTTCGCCCATACTTCCTGGCGCATACCATCATTGTCAAAACCAACAGCCCGCTCGGGCGTGTATTATTGAATCCAGAAGCGTCCGGGTGGCTCATCAAATGGACGACGGAGTTAAGCGAATTTGACATCCAGTATCAGCCCCGCTCGGCAATCAAAGCGCAGTCCTTGGCAGATTTTGTGACTGAGGTGCAGAATTCAGAGCCAGAAGCCATGTGGAAAATATTTGTGGACGGATCCTCCACTCGGCTCGGAAGCGGGATTGGAATACTGTTGCTCTCCCCACAAGAAGAAAAGATGCACTTATCCGTCCGGATGGATTATAAAGCTACGAACAACGAAGCAGAGTATGAGGCCCTCATAGCCGGCTTGCAGGCAGCACGGCATGTGGGTGCCGGTCAGGTAACGCTTCACTCGGATTCCCAGTTGGCCGCTTAGCAGCTCACAGGTACTTTTGAAATCAACAACGCTCGGCTCAAGCTTTACGCTCAAGCCTTCGAGAAACTCAAGGCCGACTTTAAAGAAGTTATTATCCAGAAGATACCCCGAGCGGAGAACTAAGCGGCTGACGAGTTAGCCAAACTTGCAAGCTCAATAACACCGATCGCCATCCAGCAGCCAATTGAACAAGTATCTTTGGTGGCGCACGTCGACCGGATTGAGGGCCTTATGTTTCCGAGCGACTGGAGGACACCCATCATGGAGTTTTTGCGCTCAGGAGCCACACCGTCCGATCAGAATGAAGCCCAGCTGTTAAGGAGGAGAGCCGGTCGGTTCACACTCATCGGCGACCAGCTTTATAAGAAGGCTTTCTCACGCCCGTTGTTGAAATGCGTGAGCTCGGAGGACTCGGCTTACATCCTCCAAGAAGTACATCAAGGATCATGCGGAGGACATCCGGGCGGACGATCCCTGGCTAAGAAGATCCTGTTGGCAGGGTACTTCTGGCTAACATTACAAGCAGACGCCGCTCGGACCGTATCGACGTACCTTTCGTGCCAGAAGTACCATAACTTCCACCACCGGCCGGCAGAGGAAATGAAGGCATCAACAGTCTCATGTCTGTTCGATCAGGGGGGAATGGATATCGTGGGTCCATTTCCTATGGCGACTGGGCAGCGAAAATTTCTGCTAGTGGCGGTCGATTATTTTTCCAAGTGGGTGGAGGCCGAGCCACTTGCCAAGATCACCGAGCAGATGGTCAAGAAATTTATTTGGCAGAACATCATCTGTCGGTTCGGCATCCCTCGCCGACTGATTTCCGACAACGGACGGCAGTTCACCGGAAAATTGCTTGAAGATTGGTGCAAAAGCTATGGCATCGAGCAACACTTCACATCTGTAGCCTATCCCCAAAGCAACGGTCAAGCCGAAGTAGCCAATCGGGAAATTCTTCGCATTCTGTGCGCTCGGCTCGACCATTTGGGAGGAAGTTGGGTGGATGAAGTGTCGGGCGTCCTATGGGCCATCCGAACGACTTCAAAGGAAGGAACGGGCGTCACGCCTTTTCATCTGGTGTACGGCGGCGAAGCGGTGATTCCCGTCAAAGTCGGTGTCGAATCCGTCCGGACCCAGAATTACGATGAGGGCAACGCCGAGCGGAGGAACATGGAGCTGGATTTGGTCGATGAAGAGCTAGCCAAGGTGTCCGTCTGGCTGATGGCGTACCGTCAACGAATGAAGCAAAACTACAACAGGCGCGTAATCCCCAGATCATTCCAAGTCGGCGACCTTGTCTGGAAGAAAGTCAAGCCGGTCGGTGACGTCGGCAAGCTAGAAGCTCCGTGGGCGGGTCCTTTCAAAATCATCGAAAAGCTCCGCTCGGGCGCTTACTATTTGGAGGATGAAGACGGACGGCAACTGGATCGGCCATGGAGTGCAAATCATCTCCAGCCTTATAGAGCTGGGTGAAAGGTGCACTGATGTAACTCACTTTTGTGTATACTCTAGTCGCCCATGTTCTTGTAATGCAAGCAGCAAAATTAATCAAAGGATGGCCAATGGGTTTGCCGAGCAGCAGTATTAAAGTTAGCCTTAAATAGGCCGTCGAGCTCCGACGTTAAATATCGAGAGACGAGCCGGCGTCTATAAACGTCCGAGCGGAAGACCGTCGAGCTCCGACGTTAAATATTGAGAGACGAGCCAGCGTCTATAAATTATCCGAGCGGAAGACCGTCGAGCTCCGACGTTAAAAATCGAGAGACGAGCCGGCGTCTATAAACGTCCGAGCGGAAGACCGTCGAGCTCCGACGTTAAATATCGAGAGCCGCGTCTATAAATGTCGGCGGAAGACCGTCGAGCTCGACGTTAAATATCGAGAGGCGAGGCGGCGTCTATAAATTATCGGCGGAAGACCGTCGAGCTCCGGCGTTAAATATCGAGAGGCGAGCCGGCGTCTATAAATTAAGCGGAAGACCGTCGAGCTCCGGCGTTAAATATCGAGGGACGAGCCGGCGTCTAAAGCGTCCGGCGGAAGACCGTCGAGCCTCAGCGTTAAATATCGAGGCAGAGCCGGCGTCTATAAACGTCCGAGCGGAAGACCGTCGAGCTCCAACGTTAAATATCGAGAGACGAGCCGGCGTCTATAAACGTCCGAGCGGAAGACCATCGAGCTCCGACGTTAAAAATCGAGAGACGAGCCGGCGTCTATAAACGTCCGAGCGAAAGGCCGTCGAGCTCCAACGTTAAATATCGAGAGACGAGCCGGCGTCTATAAAACGTCTGAGCGGAAGACCGTCAAGCTCCGACGTTAAATATCGAGAGACGAGTCGGCATCTATAAACGTCTGAGCGGAAGACCGTCGAGCTCCGACGTTAAATATCAAGAGACGAGCCGGCGTCTATAAACGTCCGAGCGAAAGACCGTCGAGCTCCGACGTTAAAAATCGAGAGACGAGCCGGCGTCTATAAACGTCCGAGCGGAAGACCGTCGAGCTCCGACGTTAAAAATCGAGAGACGAGCCGGCGTCTATAAATCATCCGAGCAGAAGACCGTCGAGCTCCGACATTAAAAATCAAGAGACGAGCCGGCATCTATAAATGTCTGAGCGGAAGACCGTCGAGCTCCGACGTTAAAAATCGAGACACGAGCCGGCGTCTCTAAATAATCCGAGCGGATTAAAGTATCTAATGTCCCGAGACACGCGACTTCGATACCGTTCGATAGTCTCTACGCTCCGATTGGCCTAGTATCCAAAAGTACTTGGCATTGGGTAAACGGGCTCTACCATCAGAGAACACGGTATATTTCGCCGAGCAGGGAGATCACGACGATTACTTTGTTAAAATCCCTTATGGGGGAGCACGAGAAATAATAATGGGCGAGCGGATAAACACACATCTTGGTTATGAAAGGAGACAGCAAATACAAGGAAAACATTGCATTAAAGGTAAAGTTTTAAGCCAAGCGACCCAATTACAAAAAGGATGATATCCAGGCGGGTGGCCGAATTACATAAAACTACTCAATATAATCATAGAGGTCCCTGGGAATGTTATTCAGAAGCTCCACTTGATCGCCGGCCGGAATAGTAGTAGACTCCGGAAGAAGACCCTTAGACTTCAGATAAGTAGTGGTGGCGGTCATAGCCAAGTCGAAAGCTGTGTACATCCGCTCGCATATTTTCTCCGAGAATTCAGGCGAGCGGATGTAGCTCTGTCTTAAGGCAGCAATTCGACTCAGCTCGGCATCTTGATATTCTTTGAAGGTCGCCTGGGAGCTAGTAAGGGCCTCATTCAGAGTCTGGAGCTTGTCCGCGTCGGCCGAGCGGCCCGCCTTCTCCCTGTCGAGCTGCTCTGTCAACTCCTTTATCTTTAGCTCCAGGCCCCGAGCCTCCACGTTCTTTTTCTCCAGATCGGAGATAGCTGTATTTTTCCGAGTGGTGGCCAGGGTTATTTTTGTGTCGAGCGACTTGACTTGTCGCTCGGACTCGGCCAAGGCGTGGGCCTGATCGGCTGTCTTCTTCTGCTCGGCCGCCAGCAAATTTTGAGTTTTCTGCAGCTCCTTTTGCAGCTCAGAATATGAAGGGCCCTGAGGGCCGGACGGACCAACTGTTGCTTTCAGTTGTCGCATCTCTTCATCCACCAAGGCCAAGCGGTTGGAAACCGCAATTTCCTCCACCCATCTCTAGCAAAAGAAAATTATAGTTGTTAGATGCCGATCGGAAAGAATGCATACAAAACTTCGTAGAGAGCGAACTTACCCCTGTGGCCTCCCGCATGTGGCTATTGGCCAAGTTTCGGAGGGGGATCAGCGCAGTGCGTGTCCAAGCATCGGCCCACATCTCAGCTAGGGTCCCTTTCAAGGTGATGGTGTGCTCGGGCGTGGATGGGCGGTCGGCCTCTGGAAGCAGCTCTTCAGTCGGGAGATGAAGAGTGACTCGAATCGTGCGGCCATGACCGGGGGTCGTCTGACCGGCGGTCGGAAGGGGATCAGAAGCCGGCGCAGAAAACTGGGAATGAATGGTCGAGCGCTGGACTGAGTGGCGAGCGGGCGGAAGGGTGTTGATTGGAGTAGCCTCCACTGGAGCAGCTGGCTCGTCCCAGTTAGAAGGCGTCCGGTCGGATGAAATGGTTTCGGTCTCTGGCGCCTTGCCCCGAGCAGTTGCAGTGACCCGCTCGGATGGTTGGTCCGCGGAGGTTGCCGACCGCAGGGGAGTCTCCACTCGGCGCCTCTTTTGTAGAGGCTGCTCCTCCTCCCGAGCGGAACCTTCCTCGGGGGCAGTTGGTTCTCCAGGAGGGGTGGCTCCGCTGGCCACGTTTTGTTGAGAAGCGGGAGTGGCCGACTCAGCTTGAGTCCCGCTCTCTCCTTCGTGGGATCCGACCGGCTGGATACCCAACACTTCCATTTCTCTGGCCGCCGCGGCTTCCAGAGCTACCGCCTTTCTCTTCAAAACACCGGCCATCACCAAATCCATGACGATATCCGCTGCAAGGGAAAGAAAAGAAATCAGTTAGCAATTAAAGCAAATGCCCAAGCAAAGTTCTTACCGAAGCCGGTCGGAAGAGGAGTCCGTATGGGACTCAGGCCGAAGATGTACATCACTCCTTCGTGCAGAAGCTTGTTGATGTCAAGTCGCAGACCGGCTAGTATATTTGTAGCATGGAGATAGTTCGGTCGGGTCTTGAACTTCTTCAACTCGGGAGTGGGGGGTAGGCTGACCTGCCACTGGGTCGGGAAGTTGGCCCGATCGGGCATACGAATGTAGAAAAAATAATCCTTCCAATGTTTATTAGAAGTAGGTAGCTTGTTGAAGAAGACTAAGCCGGGTCGAGCTTGGAACATGAAGGTGTCCGGCTAGGCTTGCTTAGGGTAGTAGAAATAAAAGAAGACCTCCGGTCGGAGGGGGATGTTGTGAATCTTGAACAAAACAACAACACCGCAGAGGAGACGAAAGGTGTTGGGTACTAGACTGCCGAGCGGCACACCAAAAAAATTACAAACATCTACGATGAAGGGATGTACAGGGAACCGCAGACCGGCAGTAAATTGGTCGCGGAAGACACAGAAGGCTCCGCGCGGCGGCCTGTGCGGCCGAGCGGAAGGACTGGCTAAAAGAAGTTCAAAATCGTCGGGAATATCAAAATTATCAGTCAGGATATCAAAGTCACGCCGGTCGAAGCGTGACTGCATGGTGGTGTACCATGGCCCAAGGGACTGGTCTTCCGGATGAGAAGAACTAACCATGGTCCGATCGGAAGGAATCGAAAAGGCAAAAAGGCAAAAGGAGGAAGACAGTGAACGAAAAGATATCCCGAGGATGAAAATATGGAAAAGGAATGTAAGGAAAGCACCGGAAACAAGGAAAGATGGCCTTACGATGAGAAGGAGCGGAAAGAAGGCGTCGGAGGTCGTCGGAAAGCAAAAGTGGAATCGCCGGAGCTCCAAAGCGCTGGGTGCAGGGGTCGAAATCGCAAAGGAAGATGCGAGAGAGAAGGAAATGAAGGATTTATAGGGTGGAGGTCGGGCGGTCTCCACCGTCGGATCCAGGTCACGGGAATCAAAGCGTGCATCGGGCCGTCCATTTCAAATCGCTTCGATCACATCAAAGCACCATGCCACCGCCGCCGTACGATGATGGCATTGCGCCATGTGGCATTCGACCATTCAAAGCATTTAATGAACGCATGCTCAGCCTTAATGTCGAAGATTGGCATAGATTACGAGGAGATTCGATGAAGGCCATTGTTGATTCACTCAAGGTCATCTCTGCGGTAGGCCGATCGGAGGATACTAGCACGAAGGAGCCGCCCGGCCAGTCTCGCAGTCCAGTCAGTCGGACTAATCGCCTCCTTCGACTAGACTTGAAGGGGAGGCAAGTGATCCGGCGATAAGAACAGGGGACCCTCGTTGTAAGGGGGCAACGCCACGTGGAAGTCAAAGAGCCGAGCGGCCCATCGGAGAAGGTCGGACCAGCTAGGCCGACCGGAGAAAGGGGGCTGACCGACCGGGCGGCCGCCCGGTGTTTAGCCGATGGCACAAGGCACCCCTATGGAAGTCGAGGTTCCGGTGCTCATTGAACAAGATCGTGGGCCGAGCGGACGGCACGCTCGACCGAAGACATGAAACATACTGCTAACGGTCGCCACAAAACACATTACCAAAAACTTCCCAAGTGAACCATCATATTTGGCCGGTCGGACGGAAGTCGGACGTGGGCCGATCGGGTTCCCGGCAGGAGTTCGGGGAAACAGACAAGGGACATCTTCTGACAACTGGCATGCTTCGTGATATGGTTATACTCCAAATCACGCGACGGGGGGTTCCACTGTCCCATCGAGGACATGCTGGGATTGTAGCAGTATGGGTCAGGTAAGCTCACTACAAGCCCTTACTGGGGTATGGGCTACGGACACGTGTACACCTCGGGGTGTGTGCACTTGCTTCTCCGCTGCCCTATATAAAGGCCCCCATCCTTCACCGGAGGTACGCATTCTGATTTTTCGAGAGCCACTTGCCACTACTTGCTTGCCTGACTTGAGCGTCGGAGGGTCGCCGCCGGGAACCCCTTCCCGGCCCGACTTCTGTCCAGGTTCGCCAGAGCGTAGTGAGACTAGCCGGAGATCTACATCGGCGATCCGGAGAGCGCCACGTGCCCAGCGTCCGTTGATTCAACATTCGGACAGGATCAATTTTTATTATGTGGAAGATATAATTTATTAAAGAGAATTAAAATTAAAATATCTCTCTTGTAAAGGATCTACAAAAGATTAAAGAAAGAGATTAAATCTCTTTCTTTATTTGTAGATTGGTGAGATATTTTATTTTCTCTTTAAAAATTATTCACATGTTGAAAAATTAAAATTATAGAAATTTCTTTTTATCAACCATGAAGAGATTTTTGAAGAGAAATTTTATTTTTAAAATTTCCGGAAACAAATTAGGAAGTTTTAATTTGTTGATTAAAACTTGTCTAATTTATTCCTCCATGATATGGTCGGCCATTATAGTTTAATTGGGAAATTTTATTTTATTTTTCTCAATTAAATCATGTTAAGGAAATTAAGGAAATTTATTGTAATTAAATTTCCTAATTTACCAAGGCTAAGGAATATAAAAGAAGGGGTGGGGTGCCTTCATTGGTGACAACCTCTATTATTTCTCTCCCTCTTTTCCTTGGTGTTGTGGCCGGCCATCATCCTCTCCCTCTCTTCCTCTTGTGGTGGCCGAATTCTTCATCTCCCTTGGAGCTCTTGTGGTGACCGGATACTACTTGGAGAAGAAGAAGAAGAAGGAGAGAAAGCTTGCATTTCTTGGAGCTTGGTTGGTGTTTTGTTCTTCATCCTTGGTAAAGCTTCCTTATTATGGCCGAACCTAGCTAGGAGGAGAAGAAGGTGGTTGGTGTTTTCTCATCTCGGAAGATCGTTGCCCACACAACATCCGAGGTTAGAAGAGGAATACGGTAGAAGATCAAGAGGTCTTTCTAGAAGGTATAACTAGTAATTTTTCCTTTCCGCATCATACTAGTTATTTATGGAAATAATACCAAATATAAGAGGCTTACGATTCTAGTACTTCGAATATGTTTTTCGATGTTGTGTTCTTTTGTTTTATTTTTCCTTGTGATTTGATTGTTCTTTTCGGTTAACCTAAAGTTATTTTAGGAAATTAAATATTAGCTTTCCATAAAAGGTTTTGTCTAGTCGGTGGTGGTTGCTCCCATATCCAAGAAGGTCGTGTGCCTCGCCACGTCAGTACTGGGAACCAATTATGGAAATTAATATTTAATGGAATTAATAACTTAAGGTGATTTGGGTCGAACGTGTTAAGTTCCGCAGGAGACCCAAGTCAAAACCTAAAAGAACGAATAGATTAAGTTTGGATCAAACGTGTTAAGTTCTGCAGGCGATCCAAAATTTAATTTAAAAGAACACATGGTAGCTAGGAAAAGGTTCAGACCTTTGTACAAAATTTTTGTACAGTGGAACCTCTAGGTTTTCCGAGTAGCAACCAACAGTTGATCGCCTTGTTCTCCGTTGACGCTTTCTTCTTTATGTCTGACGTCCATTGTTCTGGATCAAGCAGATTTCCGGAGTTGTCAACTGGCGGTTTATATGCTTTTGTGACGCTAAGCCACTGGTCGAAGTCCGTCTTGAGATACACTTCCATTCACTTCTTCCAGCATGGGAAATCATTCCCGTTGAACAAGGGAGGTCGCACTGTGCTGAAGCCCTCAAGTTGCGACATTTTAATCTGCACACAGGAAAACAAACAAGAGAGGTTCCAAGACTTGGTCTTGGATTAGTAGTGCGGGAAGGGAAAAAATTACTAAATTGGTGTTGCACCAATTTAAATTTAATTACAATGAAAAGAAATTTCCAAAAAGGTAATAATACCAGTTTGGAATTATACTAAAAACTGAAAGTCAAAAGAAAAATAATTTTTAAAACAGATCACCCCCTTGTCTGATTGGTGGTTGCACCAAGTCAGAGCGATACCTGCTCTAATATCACTTGTTGGTCTGTGAATTTCGATAGAGGGGGGGTGAATATCGAATAAAAACTTTCGTTGAAAAGAGTTAAGCGCAGCGGAAAATATAAGCGAAAAGAAACAAGGCTAACACAAGTTCTTTTTTACTTGGTTCGGAGCCTGTGTCGACTCCTACTCCAAGGCTTGTACTCGTTGAGTATTTTTGTTGGGCAATCACTAATAATTTGGAAGAATGTTTACAAAAATTGACGTACAGGAATTAATTAGTAAAACAAAACAATACCGACAAGAAAAGAAACTAAAGGAATGACGTGTTGTCGAAGATTCGCAGTGTCGTAGGAGCACAAGTGAGCAGATCGTTTGTTCTGAGTTATGTATTTAGGCTCCACCCCTGACCCTTCTTTTATATGATGCTCGGGGCGCCCGCAGCCCTTCAAGGCACCCTGGTGTGACGTAGCAGGCCCAACCAGCGAGCTCCACGTGTCGACGTCGCGTAAGGGGATAAAACTTGCCTCCGGGCGCTCGGATCCCCTTCGTGCGCCCGGACCTACGTTTCTCCAGAAAGTCCTTCTCCTGCAAGACAAGGTTAGTCCGAGGCAAATATATAATGTATATCCTGCAAAACAAAGTATTAGCACAGTTTATAATTTTAACATAAAGAGTATGACTTAGATTCCGTTTTTTCATGACCGGAATCTAGTCACGATCTCAACTTAGATTTTCGAAATTGATCTAAGTTGGATTGACGCCTAAGTTCCCTTCCCGGGAACGCGTCCTCACAGTTACTCCCCTCTAGTGACTTATCTTTACTTACCTGTCAGACGTCCGGTCAGCTCTTCGACCAGTTTGGATTTCTCGCTAGCTATCCAATCAACTTGTCGTCCTAGTTGGATTTTGTGTCAAATGTCCGGTCAGCCCTTCGACCCATTTGGACTTCGTGCCAGCTATCCATTCGGCCCGTCGACCTAGCTAGGCTTCGTGCCAGACATCCAGTCAGCCCGTTGACTTGTCTGGACTTCGCCTGCACACTCGGTCAGAGTGTTAGATCAACAACAAAACTAACTTAACCTAATTTTGTCATTCATCAAAACCTAGGTTAGACCGTTAGTGCTAACATCACCAACAAGTTCTTCCGATGCGATTCTTGCTTTGATATTAATTGATAGAATCTTTACGTTAGGCTAGGGGGGGTGAATAGCCTTTCTTCCAATTTGTGACCTACAATTTGTTAGCGGAAGCACAAAAAGAAATGAAATTGAAAAACAATAAGAAGACAATGCTAACTCCTCGATTTACTTGATCTCCACCTCCTTGAGATGACTAAACCCAAGGCACGCACACACCCAATCAAGCTTCACTAAGAACTTCTCCTTTTCGATCTAAGAACGAAGGTGGAGAAACCTTTACAAGATGATCTCTTCCTCTCACAAGATTTAGAATGAGCTTAGGAAGAAGAGAATGAGCGTTTTTCAGACTTGGGGTTGCTTGGAGAGCTTAACAGTATTTTTGCATCGAGTTATCTTTTGTCTCTCAAGCTTCTAACCTTAAATACAGAATGCTGGAAAATGTGATACCAGTCGACTGATGAAACATGCAGTCGACTGGTAGCACACAACGATTACTGTTCTCTTTGAAATCTGCGAGGATTATGTGCGTCATCATCTTAACGGTATTATACCAGTCGACTGATAAAACATGCAGTCGACTGGTATCTATGAGTGAACAGAATGTTTCACACTCCTACCCATCCTCTCCGGAGTTTTCCTTGAAGCCTTCCTCCTCAGCCCTTGTCCCTCAGATGCACTCAAGCCTACAACTCTTCTTCGTGCCATCATTCACATTGCATTGAGGTTTTACTTTCCTTCACTCCGTTGCTCCTTGTCCGTGGTCCCTCGGGTGCATCATCCTTCACCAATCTTCAAGGACCTGAGCCATAGAATAAGACTTTCCAACCTTGTGTAATTTTACCAATTCCTGCACCACTTAAGTACATATTAGAACCAATATAAAACCTAACTTAAATTATTTGACACACACATTAAAAACAATGATCGTCCAATTAATCCTAGGTCGATTGTATCAACAACAACTCAAGTCCTTCTTTTGCTGTTTTCATTCTTCTTCTTTTCCAATCGATCACTGATTTGAGCATCGAAGATGTCGCACCAAAGAAACCAACCTGACTTTAGCCGGTGTTTATCGTTTCAGATCTGATTGTCCCCGCAACAAAGGAAGACTTGCAGAGAATGAGCTCGAGCGAGTAGAAAAAGGAGCCATCAACGTCCAATATCCCATTTACATTGATTAACTTTAGAAATGACTGACTTGACTTTACGAAAATTTTCTATTAGCTATTAGAGTAAGTAAGGAAGTATAGCAGGTAACCCATCAGATTAACATTCTTAGGTCAATTGACTATTAAAAAAAAATTATTTTTTAATTTGTTGAAATTGAGAATGTTTTTAAATATGTGTTTTATAGAAATGGGTGAAGTATAATATTTTGAAAATGTAATATTTGGAAGGATGATATTTTTTTTAAGAATATTTGTAGAAGGATGAAAAAGTAAGCCATAATTATTTTTTAAAAAATATATATACATTGAAATTTAAGGGGTTTCAAAATGGGAATCAATTATTGTATAAAAAAATAGAAAGAAGTGAGTGTTAGGAGTTTTGGTAAAAAGAAATCGAGAATAAATAGAAAAAGGAAATAATAATAATAATAATAATAATAATAATAATAGTCCTGTTCTGAATCAGACACTATAAAACCGCTCCTCCTGTTCCTGCAAATTAACAACGCAGCAATTCACGCTCCTCCGTCGTCTTCCTCCTCCTCGATCGTCTTCTTCCTCCTCCATCGCGATCTCTGTTCTCTGTTCCACCTTCTATCGATCGCAAGAAGTAATTTTTTTTTTTTTCAATTTCGCCTAAGCAGCGATTTTGATCAGTAATTTAGTGTCTCGGTGATCGATCGAGATGGGATTGAAAGGATTCGTGGAAGGAGGCATCGCCTCCATCGTCGCCGGCTGCTCCACCCACCCCCTCGACCTCATTAAGGTCCGAATGCAGCTCCAGGGCGAGTCCGCCTCCGCCGCCCTCCGCCCAGCCATCCCTGTCTACGGTGGCCCCTCCGCAGCCGCACTCCCCCAGCAAATTCCCTCCTTTCCGCCGCTGCTGCGCCGGCCCGGGCCAGTCGCCGTCTGCGGGCAGATTCTCCGTGCTGAGGGCCCCGTGGGGTTCTTTTCCGGCGTCTCCGCCACCGTCCTGCGGCAGAGCCTCTACTCCACCACCCGGATGGGGCTTTACGACATGTTCAAGACGCGGTGGTCGGAGGAGGGCGGGACGTTTCCGCTGCACCGGAAGGTCACGGCGGGGCTGATATCCGGAGCGATCGGCGCCGCGGTGGGGAACCCTGCCGACGTTGCGATGGTCCGGATGCAGGCCGACGGCCGGCTCCCACCCGAGCAGCGCCGGAACTACCGGAGCGTGGTGGACGCGGTGGGGCGCATGGCGCGGGAGGAGGGAGTAGGGAAACTGTGGCGCGGCGCGGGGCTGACGGTGAACCGGGCCATGATCGTAACGGCAGCGCAGCTAGCGACGTACGACCAGGCGAAGGAAGCGATCCTGTGGCGGAGGGGGGCGAAGGCGGACGGTCTGGGCACTCACGTGGCGGCGAGCTTCACGGCGGGACTGGTGGCGGCGGTGGCGTCCAACCCGGTGGACGTGATCAAGACGCGGGTGATGAACATGAAAGTGGAGGAGGGTGCGCCGCCTCCGTACGCCGGGGCGTTGGACTGCGCGGTGAAGACGGCGAGGACAGAGGGGGTGGCCGCGTTCTACAAGGGCTTTTTGCCCACCGTGATCCGCCAGGGGCCCTTCACCGTCATCCTTTTCGTCACGCTCGAGCAGGTGCGCAAGCTCCTTGAGGATTTTTAAGTCGCCTTACATCCATCAGTTTCCACGATGGACGGCCAATAGAGGGAGACACTGCTTATCATTTTTTTAAAAAAATTCACATTCGTCTCGCAAATTGAAAGTTGTTTTAATTTTTTTGTAGGTTGAATTTTGAATTTGATTAATATTTTTTTTATTTGAATTTGATAATAGAAATGGAATATTCAAAAACATGTGGTCCGGCCTGAATCCATCCCCATCAAGCATTTGGAAACCCAGACCGGTTTTGAACCGGAAAATGCTGACTCACGAGGGGTTATTTCCGATAGAAACGGTCAAATTTCGATTGAACCGGACAGGTTCCTATTATTTTAGCAGAAATGATGGATCCCCAGTCCTGTTAAACAAAAACTAAGAACTAAACTAGTAGCTGAAGTTGAAAGAACACACAATGGTAAAGAAAACTCATTTTTTCAATCACTAGGGCCTAATATCCTCTCCTTCACATCTTGAAGTTTCAAGAAAAATTCATCCCTGTTTTCCTGCAAATGTATCAGTGGTTTTAGGATTTGGAGAAACAAAAAGGCGATCGAACAAAGGGAGGGAAATGTACCTTGAAGATGAAATATCTCGAGGTGAACCAGGCTGTGAAGCCGAGGCCAATAACTTCGAGGACCTTAGGAACCTGGTTCATGAGGTAGTTTGTGTTAATCAAATCAGTTTTGTAATAGCGCAAAGTTTGTTTAACAAAAATTTGGAAGGGAAAGAATACCACAGGTACAGAATCCAGTGCGGAAATAACAGCAGATGAAATCCAGAGTGCAAAAAGAGAACCGGCACCAAAGAAGAGGATGGGATAAGTGTCTTCAGAATCCATCTGCGGCACAATGAAATGATTCCTGTGAGCTAACAAAAACCCAGAATGTACAAGAATAAAGGATTGCGAAATAACATTCAAAAAAACCAATGCCAAAGTATTGGCTACATGTCAATACAGTTAGTAAATCACCAATAGATCACAAAATTACAGCCATTTGTACCTGTTTGTTTCAGTCTTTTCATTTCATGGAGGAAGGAAAGCTGGAGGAAATTAATTGGTTAAGTTCCATAAAATATTATGTTGAATTATACAAGTTTTATCAAAATTTTGATTAAAGCCAAAACATATAGAAGCAAATTTTCTAAATCCTTGCTTATTATCAACAAATATCATTTCCTAAATCCTAGAGTCGATTTAGACAGTAAGAGATGTAGCATGAGTCATGACTGATGGAAGATACAGATACACACAAATCCATGACAACCACATATCTTCCATGTCAATGGTTGTTAACTAGTCGGTCCTTTAATACGATGAAATCAAAATTCCTGCTAAAGTCTGATTTAATAACCACAGCAGGGAACCGTGAAGCATAATGAATCAGCCTTTCATAAAGATTGTATAAACCCTATTGAGTTCCAACCAAAGTCTGTTTAAATGCACAAAATCTTCATTCCAACTGAAGAAACTCTAAAAGGAGTGACTAAAAATCAAAAGGTCATGCAACTTGTAGACAAAGGGGAAAAAGAGACTTATTTTAAGTCTTGACATGCCTCTTTCATTTGTGCCATTTTTGAAACATCGGGTGGATATAGATTGCTTGGATCACTCATCTTAACATTTACACTCTCAAGCCAGAATTGATCCACAGAAACACAAACTGAACCAACACTTCTAGGAAATGAGGCACCTCTATAATCACATAATTAACAAGAAAACAACCAGATATCACAGTTAACACAAAAATCAACACTTGGTAAGTTTGAGAGATATCATGAGAAGAATGGATACCACGACAAAGTGTTGATAGGATGAAAAAACAGGTAACAAGAGGTCTGAGCTCTGAAGTTTCATTCAGACAACAACCATTCAATTCATTAAAAAACAATTATATGTAGATAATGTAGTACGTTTCAAAACAATCATGTATACAGCTTCTTCACATCAAGACACAAAATATATGCTGCTAGACCACGTGAGCAGTCAGTAAAAAAAACAGGTAACAAGAGGTCTGAGCTCTGAAGTTTCATTCAGACAACAACCATTCAATTCATTAAAAAACAATTATATGTAGATAATGTAGTACGTTTCAAAACAATCATGCATACAGCTTCTTCACATCAAGACACAAAATATATGCTGCTAGACCACGAGAGCAGTCAGTAAATAATGCTAGTCATGCTGCTTACAGAAAGTATAATGAAGAAAAGCAAGATGAAAGTTTCTTCTCATTATTGTTTAATCTGATACTTGTATTCTGATACTTAAATTTAAATACCTTAGAGGAGGTTCTTTGCAGCAATTAAGTATCTTGAAGTTGGTGTTGGCCAGATCACACTGGACCTAAGCAGTATGCCACCATGGAAGTTCCTAGCATGATTTGGTACTACTCATTGCAAGTATCATCATATTCAGGCATAGCTACCATTGTTTCTTTTCACTAGATTGTAGCTTCACAAGCATGTTAAGCTAACTAATCTACCTAAAGTTAGCATAATTGATGCACAAGCACTAACTGACTTTAGCCACAATGAAACACTAACACTGAGAAAAAAAATTCAGCAATTCATGGTGCAAAAAGAGAACCCTATAACTAAAACATATACCTTTATATCGAACTTAGACAAAGGACTGTCTGTAGATTCATCAACCGCTTCGCCGCCATCCAGATTATCTTCTCCGGATGGGTTCGAGTTCATCAGGAACGATGGCCCTTCGACCAGCTTCGGGGCATCATCGTCCACCACACCGGCCGTGGAGATCTCCTCATCGGAGACAGTAGCCCGCAGCAAACAAGCTCCAGGATCGCGAAACCCTGGATCAAAATCAAATATAAAAAGATTCAAAGGGTTTCAATCGTATCGAATAGATCTGAGACAGCGCTAAGAACAAGAACATTAAATCCCTAAGAGAGATGGTCAAGACCCAGAACAGAGCGACGAACTGGGCTGGGATCGGACCAGCGGGACGAAAGCAGAGGCTTAGTCGGAATGGGGCAAGGGAAGTGTAGGGAAAGGATGGGCGAAGTGGAGGCGGCGACGAAGGGGCGGCAGAGGTGGCGGAGGGAGAGGAGGCCGCGAGGAGGTGCCGAGAGCTCCATTTCGTTTGAGGAAGTCGACGACCCCGTGACCGTGTGTACCTGGTGCGTGCTTTATTGTGAAAAATGGTATATTATTTGATAGGCCCAATTCAAAGCCTTCGGGCCCAATTAGCTACACGTTAATAGCTTTATGGGCCCAATTATTGAATCCCTATCGGCTGATTTAACACCACACCCACCGAGTATTCCTGCCGGCCACGCCCACCCAAGCGCTTCTCTTTTTCGCCCTTCTGCCTGCCTGCCTCCTCCCTCCCAGATCGATCTGCTTCGCCGTCGAATCCGATCACGATCTCCGGCTGGTCTTCTGATACAAGCGTTCTCTTCGATTCTATCTGCGCTCTCCTCGCTATTCCATCGATCTCCATCAATATAAGTCTTTCGATTTTGCGCGTGGCGGCGGCGGTATAGAGATGGGGGTCGCCTCGGGAGCCAATTCTTGCGCTAAAGAAATGGCCATTCGAAGGAAGATAGCCAACATGTAAGTCTAATTTCTAATCATTGCTGTCAGGACTCAGGAACCCTTTTTTCTGTTTTTGTTTACCTACAAATATGCTTATGGTAGAACAGGGATACCAATTTATTACTGTAAATAAGTGTCCGGTTGAATTTTTTTTTTTTCTCTTTTAGTGCATCGTCGGTCATAGAGGAGTTATTTTCATGAATATAAAGGCAATCACATTTGAAATATGGAATAATTTTTTCAAGCAGGCTATGGTACAAGAACAAATTATATATGAATACGTTGTTAGAAATGTGAATGAAAAAGGTGGAAAGGAAGAAGGAAATTCCTTTGTTTATGAGTTTATTTCAAGGCATTGTGTTTATATTGTTGCACATGCATTGATGATGTGAACAAATATATGGGGAGAAACTCTCTCTCATGCATGGATGTGTAGGGGTGCAAATTCATGACTTGGATTTATACTGAACCAAGTTGATTCATGTGCGAGCACGACCTGGGCGCGTCGAATGCCAAATTGGTCGAGGCAAAATTTGTCCAAGCGAATGAACTAATATTTTGCCACCTGAATTTCTTTTTGCTACCAGTGTAACAAAAGCATTAATCTAAAATTAATGATTGACATTAAATCTATTAATGGTGTTTCCGTAACGTCTCGGGAATAATGACCGACATTAAACCCAACATTGAATGATCATAACTCAGTCATTCATTGCAGCCATGGGTGAGCCCTCCTATAAAAGGAGGTCGTGAGCAAGAGTAGAGAAGAGAAGCGAAAGCAAAAGAATTCTTCCACCTTCGTAACTACTTGTGATAATACTCAGGTGCATTCTCAGTTCGCCACGAATAATCAATGTTTGGTTGTGTGTGGTTCTGTCGTTGTATACTCGGAATAGACGACCCGAGAGAACCTCCAATCACAATTGGAGGTGGGGTGAATCTATTTAAGGAAACTGCGTTGAGCGCAAGTCTCAGCATCTCCCTCGTCAAATTCCTTTCCGACTCGACGACTCCAACTCCCGGCTCAGCTCCCGACTTAGCGACTCTGCTTTCAGACTCAGTCATACAAAACAACAATCTTCTTGACAACTGAGATTATCTGTTCAGTTCATTTCAATAAATAGATAAGTCTGAATTTAGTTTGTAGTATTTTTTCTCAAAATCTCGGACAACAGATTGTTCAACAATCTTGAAATAGATTCGCCTTCAAGAAGAGCAAATGCACAAATTTTCTAGAGTTTTGTTTCGGAATAGTTCATCAGCCCTTTGGATGATTTTCTGCTTATGAAGAGCAAATGCACAATTTTTTTTTTAAACAACAATCTTCTTGACAACTGAGATTATTTGTTCAGTTCATCTCAATAGATAAGTCTGAATTTAGTTTGTAGTATTTTTTCTCAAAATCTCGGACAACAGATTGTTCAACAATCTTGAAATAGATTCGCCTTCAAGAAGAGCAAATGCACAAATTTTCTAGAGTTTTGTTTCAGAATATTTCATCAGCCCTTTGGATGATTTTCTGCTTATGAAGAGCAAATGCACAATTTTTTTTTACCTCTGTATGAATTTTTATCCTAAGAAGATACGTCTGGGACAATTATTTCTTATTTTCCCCCTTCTGTAGATATAATAAGCGGGAAGAGGACTTCCCATCTCTGAGGAAGTACAATGACTACTTGGAGGAAGTTGAGGACATGAGTATGCTTTGATTCATCTTGTTCTGTACATTTACCTGTCTAACCTGTTGTTTAATTGGCTTTGGTTACCTTTTGGAACTAGCTTTTAACTTAATTGATGGAATCGATGTGGCTGCTATTGAAGCGAAAATTGCTAAATACCAAGAAG
Source organism: Zingiber officinale (assembly GCF_018446385.1). Classification (NCBI taxonomy): domain Eukaryota; kingdom Viridiplantae; phylum Streptophyta; class Magnoliopsida; order Zingiberales; family Zingiberaceae; genus Zingiber; species Zingiber officinale. Next base: position 129,011,308 of record NC_055987.1, read on the forward strand.
AAAATGCTGAACAAATTGTCAATTCCCGAGCACGTAAGGTATTTTGATTATTTATTTTTTCTTGGTCTAAATTTGAGTTCAGATTTTGGCCTTGATCTTCTGTCATATTCTATATAATTTGATTGACATAAATGATAGACACTTTCTTATTACGTATTATCCATAAATTACTCTGATGTCTTAATATTCTTTCACAGGCTGAAGAATTTGCTGCAGCATTAAGGGCAAGTCAATATGTTGCCCAAGCTGATCCAGTTGATGTGGTGAGTTGTGCACAAACCAATTATGATAGTTATTATCATCATCTCTGTTAATCAGACTGATGTGCTTGATACCTAGATCCATACACGTTTCCAATATCTCTTCTAACAAGGCCGTGTTTAATTTTGGTACTTTTGGAAAGAAAAAAAAAAAGATCAAACCACACTTTCTAGCTTTAGGATATATCCCAAGATTAGAAAGCTCTTTTAGGAGAGAGGACAACCTGCTTGAAGTCACAATTGCTAATAAATCACCCGTCAGCTTGAAGTTATCTATACCAACTATTATAATATGGGAGCTAGCCAACCTAAAGTTGTTATCTTAACCCCAGGGAGGGGAATTTTGGAGTCTCAATTGTTGCTTGAAAGGGACACCAAAGTGCTTTACGCTTTCATCTCTTGTATAGATAGAGAAGGTGGGGAGGGCTTTTAGGTTTTCATGGGAGTTAGAAAGCCATTGTAGGATTGAGGCGTGCTAGGGGGGGGGGGGGGGGGGGGGGAAAAGCCCCGGCGGTTTTTTCACACTTTCGGAAAACATAGAATAAACGCAGTGGAAATAGTAAGTAAAATAGTGGAAGTAAAATAATCGCTAACACGTGTTGGTTTTACTTGGTTTGGAGCCTTTGACGATTCCTATTCCAAGGCCCGTGATCGTCGATCGCTTTTGTTGGACAATCCATTATCAGTTCGAATATTACAATTATATTAAATAACAACTTTGCATTTAGTAAAATATATCGACAACTAAGGATCCGGAAAGTCGTGCTTTCGGTCGTCGGAGTCGCATCGCAGTGTCGTAGGATCGTCCTTGAAGCAGTGCACAAGTGAAGGATTGTGAGAATGAGTTATATTTGGCCCTCTACTCGAACCAACCTTTTATGGGCTGTTGAAGGCGCCTTCAACCCCCTTGAAGGCGCCTTCAACCCCCTTGAAGGTGCCTCCAGCGGTGCAGCTTATCCCCGTAGCATCAGAGATGATAACTTCCGCAATCTGCGAAAGTTATCCCTTTGAAGGTGCCTTCAAGCGCATGGAAGACGCCTTTCATCCTTGCTCTAAGGCGCCTTTAGCCGCTTGGAAGGCACCTTGGCTCCTCTCCACGTGGAGCTTCGGCCAAAGCAGCCGAGGCGCCTCCAACAGCCCTGGAGGCACCTTGGATATTGTTCATCCGAGCTTTTCTTTATGCATCTTATTTCCTGCAAGACATATTAGTCCAGATACTAAGTATATCCTGCAAGACAAAGTTAGCATAATAAAATATAAATAATAAATTATTCGACAGTCTTTGAACTGTTCAGTTCTGACTTTCAGATTTCTAAAAAATCCTACGTCAAACCGACACCTATTGTTCCCTCAGCGGGGAATGCATTCTCACGTACTCTTCTAAGGAGAAATTATCTTTTGCCAGATCAATCCTCCAGACAAACTGAACTTTTACTCAGTGTACGAGACGTCAGGACTTCATGTTGAACGCCCGATCTTCCACCCGGTGTCCACGACCCTTGGGATTTTCACCTAGTGTCCTCTACAGTAGGATTTCACCTAACATCCTCGACCTACCAAGACTTCGTTTAGTTCCTCGGACCACGAGTAGTTAGGACTTTCCATAACCTAGGGTTATCTCCCCTTAGGGTTTTCCACCTGCTTAGAATATACTAAGACTTTTACTTAAGAACACTTAGGACTTTCCTCTAAGCTCAGTCACACTTGTTAGATTACAAGACATCTTAACTTTTGACCCCTTTGTCATAATCAAAACTTAGGTTCGATCGTTTGGTGCTTCCTGCACCAACAATCTCCCCCTTTTTTATTATGATATCTTGATTCAAAAGTTAAGTAAAATATATAGCAACATATGAAAAAAAATGCAACATATAGCAAAAGTTAAGAGATTCATTCATAAAGAATATTAGCTCCCCCTTAATCCCCTAACTTTCTCTCTCCCTTAACTTTTGAATATTCTCTCTTGCTTTGACATATATCAAAAATAATTTAGGGAGGAAAAAACACTTAATTTCAAAATTTAATAGTTTAGCTTTTCAAGTACTTTAAAAAATACTTTGTCTTTGAAAAATACTTTGGAACAAAACTCTTCTTTTTGAGATAGTAGAATTGTTTGTCTTGAAAAACTTTGAAAAGGAGAGTGAAAGAGAAAAAAATTCAAATAGGGGTTTTAACATAGTTAAAAACTTGTGAAAGAAGTTTTTGAACAATATTTAAGTTTTTAGAAGGAACTTGGCTAAAAATATAGTTTTTGAAACTTAGTTTTTTCAATAATTTACAACTTTTAATTTAAGAAAAACTTAGCCTTTGTGTAAAACCTTGAAAGAATTTTTAAAGGATACCTTAAGGTTTTGAGAAAAGAACTTAGCTTTGTCTTTTATTAAAAAAACTTTGCTAAATTCTTCGATTTAAAAAACTTTGTCAAGTACTTTACTTTTGAGAATTTTCATAAAAACTTAGTTAAAACCACTTTTTCAAATACTTATTTTTCGAGATATAAAAATATTTAAACTTGTTTTTTCAAAAATATTTAAACATTCAAAAATAGTTAAACAAAAAAAACTTAGGGGGCGTTTGGTTTGCGTTTTTCACGCTGTTTTCTGTTTTCATTTTCTGAGAAAATGAAAAACGCGTTTGGTTTACGTTTTCCATGTTCATTTTTAAGAAAATGAGAGAGCGTATTCTAAGAAAACGAAAAACGCGGAAAAATCATTTTCTGAAAAATGAAAAACGCGCGTTTTTCAGAAAATGAAAATGAAAATGGGACAAACCAAACGCACCCTTAACTTCCTTTTTGAAAAATACTCTGACATTTGAAATTAACTTAACTCCTTTTTTGAAAAATACTTTGACATTTGAAACTACCTTAACTTCCTTTTTGAAAAATATTTTGATATTTGCAACTAACTTAACTTCTGTTTTCCCTTTGTGAATGCCCAAAGAAAAATTAGGTAATTTATTTAAGTATGGGAATCCTAGAGTCTATAAGAACATATTTAAAATAATCATTTAATTTCTTGATTTTTCATTTCGTCATTTCTAAGTTGCCAAACATGTTAAGCTTTTGAATTTGTGTGAGATGGAGTTAGGTTAATTTTGAAGTTGATTTTTAATTTTAAAAATTATTAAGTCTAATTTTTCAAAATATTTACCTTTGAATTTATAAAAAGTATTTTAAGTTCTAAAATAATTAAGTTTGAATTTTTTAGAATATTTACATTTGAATAATTAAATTTTGAATTTTGAAACTTTTAATTAATATTTGAAAATAATTAATTTTGAAATTAATTTAAAATTAATTTTTGATTTAAAGATTAATTAATATTTGAAAATAATTAAATTTGAAGTTAATTGAAATTAATTAAAATTTTAAAATTAATTAAGGTTTTGAAATTAGTTAATATTTGAAAGTCAATAAGATGTTGAAATTAATTAACATTTTAAAATTAATTTTGAATTTAATTAGATTAGACTAATTTTCAATTTAAACTTAAATTAATCTCATCATTTCTAAATTTTCAATCAGGGAACTTTATAGGTTTTATGAGATGATTAATTATATCTTCAAGTTTAATTAAAATTGATTTATTTACATTTAAGTTAGACTAAGGTTTAACTGTTCGTCAATTAAACATTCATTTCAATATTTGACTTCCAGACTGTGACGAGGCACTGCCTTCTTGGATATTGAACAACAACCATTTCTAGACAAAGCCTTTTAAAAAAATTAAATATTTAATTTTCTTTCTGAGAATTCTTGGTCTAACTAAACAAGTGTCGATCAAGCCTAAGTCCTTATCTATCTTAATCTAAGCATACATAAATAACAGTAAATCAAGCATCAATCAGGTTTATCTAATGAAAATAGTCTTTCTATTTGCTCTCTCTGGATCATAACTTCGATAAGGTCTATCAAAGTGGTAAATTTGATCATTGGGAATTAAATATTGATCAAGTCCAACTTGATTAGTCAAAGGGACTCATGCTTGGACTAGGTTCTTAGTTGATCGATTCACTAATGATAGGTATGATTTAAATCTTTATTTTGCCTTATATCCGAGTCCGGGTCGATTGTATACGACCTTTTGTTTTCTAAGAATCAGATCAAGGTTCTTAGAACCCAAAGTGAACCGTTCCAATGAGTCTTTGAGTTCTTTGACTTGAGTTTTTAAATTGGAATTCTCTTCCTTAAGTTGTTGGACTGGAGTTGAGGTTTCATCTTGAACTTGTTTAGTCAAGGAGCTTGAGTTAGTCTCTTCCTTAGGAGATTCAATCTCCTTTTGGAGTGACTTGACCCGGATATTAGACTTAGCTAATTTTCTTAATAAGTATTCAATTAAGTTTTATAATTCATCTACTTGAGTACTAGTGACCAGAGAACTTACAATGTTATTTGACCCTTCAGAAATGGATATGGATTCGTGGCTTCTTTTTGACTCGGTTTCTGACTCAGCTTCGGTTTTGGACTCAGACTCGGTTTCGACAACATACGCTTGTGTTGGTAGAACAAGGAAGCTTACTTGCTCGTGTTCTTTGTCCAAGTCTTCCGAGGATTTGGACCACGTTGCTTTGAAAGCCTTTTTTTTCGTTGCTTCTGGTTTGGACATTCAAGCTTGATATATCCCTTCTTGTTACAGCCGTAGTAGGTGACTTCGGACTTGGCCTTCGTGTTCGATTGAGTCGCCTTCTTCTTTTTGTACATTTTTCGTACAAGTTTCACGAGCTCGGCGGTAATTACGTCGTCGTCTTCTGAGTCTGATTCGTCTTCGAGCTCGGGTTTGGTTCGACGCTTGATTTTTGGTTCTCGCGTTCTGCTTGTTCCTACAATCAAAGCAATACCTTTCTCGACTAGGTGTGCATTAGTTTGTTCGTAAAGTTCAAATTCGGAAAGCAATTCATCTAATCTAATTATAGAAAGGTCTTTGTAAACCTTGTAGGCATCTACCATGGATGCCCACAAAGTGTTCCTCGGAAAGACATTGAGTGCGTACTTGATAATGTCGCGGTTTTCTTTTTTCTGTCCTATTGCGTGGAGGTCGTTCGACAGATCTTGGATTTTGGCATGGAGTTGACTTGTTGACTCACCATTCTGCAATTTAATATTGTATAACTTATTTAAAATCTAGTCGCATTTGCTTAGCTTAGTGTCGGAGGTGCCTTCGTGCAGCTTAATTAGTTTTCCCCATAATTCCTTGGTGCTGTTGAAGGGGCTGACCCGGTTCAGCTCTTCTTTGGTTAAGCCGCATTGAAGAGTCTGGGTTGCCTTTGCATCGACTTCAATCTTCTTACAGGTTGGTGCACCCCATTTGAGAGCTCCGTCTTCGGTGGGATATGTGAATCCCGTTTGGATAATTACCCATATTTTCACTTGCGTTTTGAGATGATACTCCATTCGGTTCTTCCAGTAGTCAAAATCCTCGCCGAAGAATAGTGGTGGCCTTGCAGTGTTGTAGCCTTGTTAGTGGGCCATTAAAAAAAACTCTTGCAAAGACAAAAATAATGGAACTTGTTCTAAGACTTAGTCTTGGATTGTAGTGCGGTAGGAAAATAAGGTAATAAATTGGTTCGAATGGTGTTGCACAAATTTCTAGAAAAAAATTTGGCCTATCGATAAATTTGTCTGGAGAGGTTATTAGCCTAATCCTGACTTATAGTAAAAATTTAAAAATAGAAAAAAGACGTAAGAATTTATTTTAAAAGAAAACGGACAAAAAAACGATGGAAAAAAATACTCGAATGATAGTTGTACCAACTCAGAGCGGTCCCGCTTTGATACAAATTGTAGAATCAAGACATGCTAGAAAGGGGAGGTGAATAGCACTCGCGGCTTTTTCGCACTTTCGGAAAACGCAGAATAAATGCACCAGAAATAGTAAGCAAAATAGCGGAAGTAAAACAATCGCTAACACATATTGATTTTACTTGATTCGGAGCCTTTGATGACTCCTACTCCAAGACCTGCGATCGTCGATCGCTTTCGTTGGGTAATCCACTATCAGTTCAAATATTACAATTATATTGAATTACAACTTTGCATTAAGTAAAATATATCGACAACTAAGGATCTGGAAAGTCGCGCTTTCGGTCGTCAGAGTCGCGTTGCAGAGTCGTAGGATCATCCTTAAAGCAGTGCACAAGTGAAGGATTGCGAGAATGAGTTATATTTGGCACTCTACTCGAACTAGCCTTTTATGGGCTGTTGAAGGCGCCTTCAATCCCCTTGAAGGCGCCTCCAGCGGTGCAGCTTATCCTCGCAACATCGGAGATGATAACTTCCACAATCTGCGAAAGTTATCCCTTCGAAGGCGCCTTCAAATGCATGAAAGGTGCTTTCCATCCCTGCTCCAAGGTGCCTTGGCTCCTCTCCACTCGGAGCTTCGATCAAAGCAACCGAGGCGCCTCCAACAACCTTGGAGGCCCCTCAGACACTGTTCATCCGAGCTTTTTTTTGTACATCTCACTTCTTGCAAGATATATTAGTCCAGATACAAAGTATACTTTGCAAGACAAAGTTAGCACAAGAAAATATGAATAATAAATTATTTGACAATCTCCAAACTATTCGGTTCTAACTTTCAAATTTCTCGGAAATCCTAGGTTGAACCGTCGCCTACTGTTTCCTCAATGGGGAACGCGTCCTCACCTACTTCTCTCAGGAGAAATTACCTTTTACTAGACTGGTCCTCCAGACCGACTGGACTTTTGCCCAGCATCCGAGAGGTCAAGACTTCATGCTGAACGTTTGATCCCGACCCGCCCAGTCTTCCACCCGGTGTCCGTGACTCCCAAGATTTTCACTTAGTGTCCTCGACACTAGGATTTCGCCCAACGTTCTCAACTCGTCAAGACTTCGGCTAGTCCCCCGGATCAGGATTTTATTGCCTAACCGCAGCTAGGACTTTCCATAACCTAGAGTTATCTCTCCCTAGGACCTAGAGTTATCTCCCTTTACAATTTTCCACCTGACTAGAATCTACTAGGACTTTTGTCTAAGAACATTTAGGACTTTCCTGCAAGATCAATCACACTTGTTAGATTACAAGATATCTTAACTTTTGACCTCTTTGTCATAATTAAAATTCAGGTTCGATTGTCTGGTGCTCTGCACCAACCGCCATTTAGTTAACCACAGTTAGGGAATACTGAGAACACAATGAAACTAATTGGCGAGTGCCTAATCAAATTCACCAGGTAAGGTTTGAACAATGTTCAATCTTCCAGTTGATTAAAAATATTTTTAAATGGCATACCTTAAAAAAAATTCTTAAATTTTGTTTCATAGCAACATATACCATATTTGCTTCGAGCATGTACTAACTTTTGCCGGTATGTTTTAGTATTTGTTGATGCCTCCTGCAGGAATTTATGTTGTATCACACTCTTAAATATTGTCCATGCATCCATGCATTTTTGAGAAAAAAAAAAAAGTTATGGAAACATTTCATGAAAAAGATGCCCTTGCTTTTGTTAGCTTGAGATTGTAATGAAATTATAATCAAATTCTGAACTTTCAGGGAGCTGGACCAAGTACTCAAGCAGTTAGCCTTGCCAATCAAGGGCAATATGCGCCTGCTGCTGTTCCGGGTGGGCTTATGCAACCGCGTCCTACTGGCATGGCACCACAGCCAATCCCCATCGGAGCTCCATCAGGTCCTATGCAAGGGAATGCAACTGAGGATGAGAATATGAAGCTACAAGCTGAGAGGGCAGCCAGAGCTGGTGGATGGACAATTGAGCTGAGCAAGAGGAGGGCGATAGAGGAAGCATACAGTAGTTTATGGATCTAGGCAGCATTCATCAGTTCAGAGATGTGAAATCGTTAGTCGGGTTGAAGGTCAATCATCATCAATCTCCATATGAAATACAAATTTTATATAGGAATCCCTTTCAACTGTTAGATTGGTTGAAGATCTCAGCCATTGACGGCTGCTTCATCATCGACAGTCGACCATAAGATTTGTGATCTACGAATACATGGTTAACAATCCCGCAACCTTCATATCTTCACTATGTTAGATGCTTGTGTTCTGCCTCTTTTTTCTCTTCTCGGCACTCAGATCAGATACAAATTGTGAATTTGTTTTGTATTCGAAGTAAATTTGTTTTATCCTAATAAGCAATATCGAAGCTTCACAACCACTTGACAGAGAAACTAATTGAGTTCGGCAGCATCTATAGAATCGAACAAGAATTAGGATTTTCATTGCTAAACATCTCTGTCACATAGTTTCCTTGATCCGAGTAACTATCGAAGGGGACTTGAGTATCTGTCTCTGCATTCTCGCTCTCATCTGCCTCCACTGTTTCATTCACATTGTGAATGCTAATGATTTCCGTGCGTTTTCCAGTCTTCTTCTTGAGTTTCTTCACCACCTCTTCTGGTTCAATCGAACCTGCCACGATTGCCTGGTTGGGTTCCATGCCTACCTTTATACTCTTCACACCTGAACGAAAGGGCTAATCGTAAAATCACAATTTTACGCGGGGGTATTCAGAGAAGGCGACGATGAGTTCATGCCTTTGATTGGTTTAAGAGCCTTCAATACTGTCCTTGCACAAGCTTTGCAATGCATGTACACTTTGAGCTCCAAGACAATTTCCTATACCGTGTACAAGTCATTTAGTAGTGGTAATTGATGAGAATAAATTACAGTTATAGTTATTCAAAGAGGGCTAAATAGTAAAAAAAATCAAATTTTTTTCTTCGAAACATTGTACTTAAATCCTCGATAGGAAGATGAATACTTTGGCACAAAATTTACTTGCAGGGGCTCTATCTTCTTCATTCTTACCCATCACCTATTGTAGAAGAAGATCGAAGCGTAGGTAAAAACCAACTTAATCTTTTTCTCTCTAAATTGGAAGGGATCGGATTGAAATATGAGTACCTGGTTTTGTTATGAAGATCCACACATTTCAACACCAAAGAACCCTTTTGTTCTTGTAATCTTGTTCTTGTTGTTCTTGTTAGAGGAAGAGATTGTAGAATTTAGAGAATTGCCTTTTCATTAATTAACATTAATTACTAATTTTCTTGTGGATTTATGCTTTAGAGAAAGACTAATTTTGTGTTGTGTACAACAAAGTTCATTAAGTTGTGAGTTGGCAAAGTGGAATAAATTTGTTTAGTGTATTTCATTCGAGTCCTTTTTTTTTTGAAAAAAAAATTTTAAAAATGGATACCTATTGTTAGAGTCTAATTATGGAGCATTAGGTTGGATAATTAGTCAAGCTTCAAAAGGATATATATATATATATATATATATATATATATATATATATATATATATATATATATATATATATATATATATATATATATATATATATATATATAAAAGTTGATATCCTGAGTTTGATAGCGCAAAATATCACTGATTTTAAATTTTTTTTTTATTTTTGAATTAAAAAAATAATTAAAATATTTTTTAAAAATTTTATTTCTAGGGTTGAGGCTTTGGGTTATAGTGTCAAAGTTATTTTTTTTTTTAGATTTTAACTATAGGGTTCAGACTTTGGGTTATAGTATCAAAGTTATTTTTTTTTAGATTTTACCTCTAGGGTTCAGACTTTGTGTTATAGTATCAAAATTATTTTTTTTTTATATTTTACCTCTAGGGTTCAGACTTTGGGTTATAGTATCAAAGTTATTTTTTTTTTTAGATTTTACTTTTAGGGTTTAGGCTTCCAATTAAGTTATAGTGTCTGGTTTTAAAAAAATATTAAAATAAAATTAATTTAAGTATTTATTAAGTATTGTAATATGTCGAGGGGATATATTAATGTATTAAAAATTTATATAAGAAAATGTTAATTTTTTTTTATTTAAAATATTAAAAAAAAAATTTTAAAAAGTTATTAATTGATCTCCTGCGCGATGCGCACAGTCGTGCAGAAGATCAAAACTCATATATATATATATATATATATATATAAAATTAGTGAAGTCGATTAATTTAACTAATTAATTAAAGAAAATAAACTATAAGTTCTTTCCCTTGAATATGTTTATGATATATTCATTCATAAATTTATATAAGTTCTTAATTATACCCTATGAATCTACAAAAATTTGTTAGAAAATATTTATTAAAAAAATGAGGAGTTGTCTACGTGTCTAATGTGACGAGTGAAGTGATCATACACCACATTCTTGTTAATTAATTGGATAATATGCCCTCTTCATTATAATTTTATTTATTAATATTTTAATATATTCTACCAGACCAAAATACATAATTATCTTTTTTTTAATTAATGAATTGTATTTAGAAACGCTCGCTTGGTACGGTGATAAAAAGTGAGTGCTTTTTGAAATAATTAGGATTGAGTAAAAATTTAGTTAAATCGAATAAATCGGTCGAATTTAAAAATTCGGTACGATTTATTTAGAAATTTAGTTTTTAATTTTAAAAAAATCGATTAATTCGGTTCGGTTCGTTTTTGAATTTTTAAATGGCATACCGTAAAAAAAAAATCTAAAATTTTGTTTTATAGCAACATATACCATATTTGCTACGAGCATGTACTAACTTTTGCCGGTATGTTCTGGTATTTTTTTGATGCCTCCTGCAGCACTCTTAAATATTGTCCATGCATCCATGCATTTTTGAGAAAATAAAAAGTTGCGGAAACATTTCAACAAAAAGATGCCCTTGCATTTGTTAGCTTGAGATTGCAATGAAACTATAATCAAATTCTGAACCTTCAGGGAGCTGGACTAAGTACTCAAGCAGTTAGCCTTGCCAATCAAGGACAGTATGCGCCTGCTGTTGTTCCGGGCGGGTTTATGCAACTGCGTCCTACTAGCCTGGCACCACAGCCAATCCCCATCGGAGCTCCATCAGGTCCTATGCAAGGGAATGCAACTGAGGATGAGAATATGAAGATGCAAGCTGAGAGGGCAGGCAGAGCTGGTGGATGGACAATTGAGCTGAGCAAGAGGAGGGCGATAGAGGAAGCATACAACAGTTTATGGATCTAGGCAGCATTCATCAGTTCAGAGATGTGAAATCGTTAGTCGGGTTGAAGGTCAATCATCATCAATCTCCATATGAAATACAAATTTTATGTAGAAATCCCTTTCAACTGTTAGATTGGTTGAAGATCTCAGCCATTGACGGCTGCAAGGTCAATCATCATCAATCTCCATATGAAATACAAATTTTATGTAGGAATCCCTTTCAACTGTTAGATTGGTTGAAGATCTCAGCCATTGATGGCTGCATCATCATCGACAGCCGACCATAAGATTTGTGATCTACGAATACATGGTTAACAATCCCGCAACCTTCGTATCTTCACTATGTTAGATACTTGTGTTCTGCCTCTTTTTTCTCTTCTCGACACTCAGATCAAATACAAATTGTGAATTTGTTTTGTATTCAAAGTAAGTTTGCTTTATCCTAATACGCAATATCGAAGCTTCACAACCACTTGACAGAGAAACTAACTGAGTTCGGCAGCATCTATAGACCCTAAAGAATCGAACAAGAATTAGGATTTTCATCGCTAAACATCTCTGTCACATAGTTTCCCTGATCCGAGTAACCATCGAAGGGGACTTGAGTATCTGTCTCAGCATTTGTCTCTGCATTCTCGCTCTCATCTGCCTCCACTGTTTCATTCACATTGTGAATGCTAATGATTTCCGCGCGCTTTCCAGTCTTCTTCTTGAGTTTCTTTACCACCTCTTCTGGTTCAATCGAACCTGCCACGATTGCCTGGTTGGGTTCCATGCCTACCTTTATACTCTTCACACCTGAACGAAAGGGCTGATCGTAAAATCATAATTTTACGCGGGGGTATTTAGAGAAGGTGACGATGAGTTCATGCCTTTGATTTGCTTCAGAGTCTTCAATACTGTCCTTGCGCAAGCTTTGCAATGCATGTACACTTTGAGCTCCAAGACCATTTCCTATACCGTGTACAAGTCCTTTAGTAGTGGTAATTGATGAGAATAAATTACAGTTATACTTATCCAAAGAGGGCTAAATAGTAAAAAAAATCAATATTTTTTTTTCGAAACATTGTTCTTAAATCCTCGATAGGAAGATGAATGCTTTGGCACAAAACTTACTTGCGCGGGGGCTCTATCTTCTTCATTCTTACCCATCACCTATTGTAGAAGAAGATCGAAGCGTAGGTAAAGACCAACATAATCTTTTTCTTTCTAAATTGAAAGGGATCGGATTGAAATATGTGTACCTGGTTTTGTTATGAAGATCCGCACATTTCAACACCAAAGAACCCTTTTGTTCTTGTAATCTTGTTCTTGTTGTTCGTGTTAGAGGAAGAGATTGTAGAATTTAGAGAATTGCTTTTTCATTAATTAACGTTAATTTCTAATTTTCTTGTGGATTTATGCTTTAGAGAAAGACTAATTTTGTGTTATGTACAACAAAGTTCATTAAGTTGTGAGTTGGCAAATAGGAATGAATTTGTTTAGTGTATTTCATTCGAGTCTTTTTTTTTTTTTGAAAAAAAAATTAAAAAATGGATACCTATTGTTAGAGTCTAATTATGGAGTATTAGGTTGGATAATTAGTCAAGCTTCACTATAAAAAGTATATATATATAAGTTCTTTCCCTTGAATATGTTTATGATACATTCATTCATAAATTTATACAAGTTCTTAATTATACCCTATGAATCCTACAAAAATTTGTTAGAAAATATTTATTAAAAAAATGAGGATTTGTCTACGTGTCCAAAGTGACCAAAGTGACGAATGAAGTGAGCATACACTACATTCTGATTAATTAATTGGATAATATGCTCTCTTCGTTATAATTTTATTTATTAATATTTTAAAATACTCTGCGAGACTAAAATACATAATTACCCTTTTTTTAATTAATGAATTGTATTTAGAAACGTCCGCTTGGTAGGTGATAAAAAGTAAGTGTCTTCTGAAGTAATTAGAGGTGAGTAAAAATTTGATTAAATCGATTAAATCGATCAAATTTAAAAATTTGATTCGGTTTATTCGGAAATTTGATTTTTTATTTTTAAAAAATCGGTTAATTCGGTTCGGGTTCGTTTTTGAATTTTTTTTATTCGGTTAAACCAAACAGACCGAATTTTTGAACCAAATCGTTTTTTAGAGCAAACAAAATTTTTATTAAGCTAAACAAATTTTTTAGAAAAAATTAGTTTATTCGGTTTGTTCAATTTTATTGAAAATTCGATTCGATTTTTATCGGAAATCGGCTCGATTCGATTTGTTTGAAAAAAATTGGTTCAATTCGGTTCGGTTAGTTTGGTTCTATTTTAACCGAATACTCACCCCTAGAAGTAATCTATGAAACTACTAACAAAAAATTGAGGTATCGTGTGAGAAGTTAGAATTTATTTTATGAAAAAATATTGGTCAAACCATTTACTTTATGATTAATCAGATATGCGACTCTGCATCCGCATCTATGCGATGATTTTTACTGTAGCCCCCGTTATTTTTTTTAAAGAAATTTCTACTATAGCACCATCTTGTCAGAAATTAAAAAGCTCTTTCATCACCTCTTTCTCTATCAAAAATACAAACATTTCGAACTCTTCGTCTTCCCTTCCCCTCTCAAAAAGTTTTCGAATCCTCCTGCTTTGAGCTTCCTTGCGCCGTTCTTTACTATCTTCGTCGATCAACTCTCTCAGTGCTGCCTCACCTCACCGCACTTGCCTGTGACTATTCATCTGCTTATGTACGTACTTATATTTTATTATCTATCTTTTAACTGTCTACTCCTGTCTCGTCTTAGAGTTTAGCACAGAGCAACTACGTTTGATAGTTGTTACAACATTCTTGGACGTTCTAGTGTAACCACATTGTAGTAGCTACGATTCTGTAGCTGCTACAACATGGTTACACCAGAACGTCCCGGAACAAGAACATTGTAGCAACTATGATTTTGTAGCTGCTACAACACTGTATTTGATATAACCACATTGTAGTAGCTACGATTTTATAGTTGCTACAACATTCTTGTTTTGGTTAGTATGTTGTAATAGCTACAAAATCCTAGTTGCTACAATATTCTGGTCTAATCATGTTGTAGCAGCTACTACAATGTGATAGGACCACAGATAAGAAACGTTCTAGCTGCTACAACGTTCAAATTTTAATTTTAAATGCTTAAGTAATATCTTTAATTTATGAGAACTTATACATTTCTGTGATTATTGTGACTTTAGTTGTATAATAAATGAGATGTGACTTTAGTTGTACAATATATGAGACATGTAATTGCTGAGTTACCAATTGTCATGTAATGCTTATAGTAGATTGGTAATCTAGAGCAAAACATCTACTTTTGGTGTACAAACTTATATATTTGTGTTGCAGCAAGACCTAGTTCAGAACTTTAAATAATTAAAGAATCTATCATTCCCCAGTAATAGAAGAAAATGACGGCGAGAGACAACTATACATTCCCCAAGTTGCAAATGATCAAAAGTAAAAAATTATGATGGAATTCTCATTACTAGAAGTTTTCGTTCTATAATCAATATGCATGAGAAGTCAGATTTAACGCAAGGATGAACAATAATAATAATAAAAAAGAGAATAAATGAAGTTGTTTGAAAAATATTTGTATACTTTAAAGAAAGTCATGTAGCAAGGGTAGATCAACAAAATAAATAAGCAAAAGAGGATCAACGAAAAAGGAAAGATCATGTGGTGAAGTTAGAATTGGTTGTATGTCAAATATTTTAATTGTCAAGGAACAAACTGGACTTAATTGGGTTTCCATTAACTTCATGAAAAGTTATAATCATCCAGTCTCGAATCCTTCAAAGGTGCATTTGCTACACTTACATCGTAATATTTCAGCAGTAAAAAAAAACATTGACTCAATAGTTTTCAACGATCAATGTGTCAACTTGTCAACAAATGCACTTAATAGAAATAGAGTTTGGAGGGCTTGAGTGGGTAGATTGCACAGAAAGAGATATTAGAAATTTTGAAAATAGTTAAGGAATGAACAAAAGGGTATCGATGCAGAAACACTAATCGAGTTTTTTGCATTTGAGAAATAGAAGAATTTAGTTTTTTTTTTTATTATGAGACTGATTTAAATAATAGATTTAATAAGTGTTTTTGGACAGCATTTTATATTTATATAATAATTTTATTTGCAAATCAAGTCATTTTAGGAAATTTTCTAAATGTGACGATGTGTCGATTATCAGATCAAGTATAGATAATCATCATAACAATGATGATAATACATATGAAGAAGAGTTGACATTTATAGCTACTACTATCAAAGTTTCATTTGTTGGATTGTAATAGACGAGAGGGGGAGGGGTGAATCTCGTTCATTTTAAATCTTTTCTTTGCTTTGCGTAAAATTGAATCAAAGTGAATAGCGGCGGAATAAAGATAGACAAAGACTCGTTCAATTTTACTTGGTTTATAACCCAGCTAACTACTACTCCAATGCTTACGATCAATGATCACTTTCGTTGGGCAATCCACTAAATGATTGAATTGTACAATTAACAATATAATGAAGTGTAAGTACAATATACCGACAACAAATGAATATGATGAAGCGTTAATTGGTTGTCGAAGCATAAAAGGAGTTGAAGCTTACACACGACGCAGTGGTAGCAGAGACGAGCACAGAGTGAATTCTTTCGAACTGAAAAGTGTATGGAGCTCGGACCTCAAGGCTTTCTTTTATAGACATTGTTCAGTCGACTGAATCCACATTCGATTGACTAATTCTTTCAATTGACTTATCCATCTATCTGTTGACTGAACCTAGTGTCTTTCCTTCTTTGCTTTGATTTGATCTGTCTGATCCCGTAAATCACGTTGTTTTATCGATTGATCAAGCTTATCCATCAACCGAACCTCTAGATTTCCTTTCTTACGAGATTTGATCTGACTGTTTATCATTTCCCTTTATGTATTGATCGATTGATCCAAGGTTTTGGTTGACCGATAATACTATGTTTCCAAGTTTGCAGAACATGATTGTATTTGTTCCACGCTGGCGGAATCGGTTGACTGAACCTCCTATTCAGTCGACCAAACCCTCGGTTAATTCAAACTTTGTTTAATTTGTAAAATAAAGTTAGCATAACAATAATATACTAATAGTCTTGCAAAATAGAGTAAGACATATATAAATGCATGTATGAGACACTTGACTTTCTTGATCTTAACTTAGAAACCTCCGTTAGTTTCTTCAGTTGGATCAATGCCTGAAGTATTGTCCCTTCTGGGACACGACTCACTACACTCTCTCCAGGAACTTATCTCAACTTATTTGCCAAACATCAGGTCCTCCATACATATTTAAGACTTTAACTGCTCAGCATTGGATCGACTTGCTAGGGCTTTCACTTGATTTGATATTGAATTCTCCAGACCTATCGAATCCATCTGCCAGATGTTGAGTCCATTTGACCCATATGGATTTCGGGCCTGGTTCCATGATCTGCTGAGACTTTCATTGCCTAGTATCAGATCCAACTGACCTACTAGTACTTTCTAAGTTGAGCATCCTTCACACTTGATCAATCCATCAGATCACAACAAGACTTAACTTGAGCCTTTAACAACATCAAAATATAGGTTCGATTATGGTATTTTCGTACACCAACACCATTTTATTTAATTATAATGGTTTATTGATTTAGAAAATTTAGTTAATAATTGTATTTATTATTGCATATTCTAACAATATGCTCTAGTTCTATATATTTTGAAGATACATAATGCTTTCAATGCTATCTATATTAGCTGGTCAAAATTCAAATAGTTATCTGTGTTAGTTAACTATAATATGTTGTAATTAGTGTTTGTGTTATGTTAACTATAATATGTTGGAATTAGTTCTTAATGTATATTGTCTAAATTACAATTAGCGCCATTTATTTTGTTGTTTGATCTTGATGGTTCTTTTGAATATTTGTTCTATACTTCTATGGCTATGGTTGTGGTTTACTACTTATATATTTTTATAAGGTTGCAAATCACATTTGTTAGGATCAGCTAGAAGGGGTGAATAGTCTAAAAATAAAAATTTAAATCGTTTGCTTTCTACTTAGCAAAGACACACTATAGGTTAGATAAAAAAAATAACATAAAAAGAAAGTAGGAACTCTAGATTTACTTGGTTTATAATCAGGGAAGATTGCTAATCCAAGACAATGATAGCTCACTAAAAGTCTCCTTCAACAAAGGTCGGAGGTGAAGAAGCCCCTTACAACAGTTGAAATCACAGACTTTAAAACCAAGTTATAAAGATTAAGAACAAGTGTGTTGTAATCATTTCGAGCTCAAGAGCTTTATTTATAGTCCACTAGTCGAAAAGTGAATGTTGCTGACATGACACATCAGAGGCGCCTTAGTTCCAACGGAGGCGCCTTAGTTCCAACGGAGACGCCTGAGTTCCAACAGAGGTGCCTCAGTTCGGGTAAACGTGATCTACTCCACAACTTTCCTCTAGTTGAGTTGGCGGATTGAAGGTGCCTTAGTTCGACTGACATGGACGTCGCTATTTATCTTCGCAGCAATTACTTCAAACCTTTGGAGGTGCCTTAGTTTATCGGAGATGCCTTAAGTCCTGTAGATGCCATCTGCTCCTCTATGCATGTAAGGCGCATGAGATCCATTTAAGGCACCTTGGGTTTTCAGATCAGGGCACCTTCGGTCAAATTGAGGCACCTGGGATGGTCAACTTGGAAGTTGACCATCCACTTCTTCACACACTTGGGTGATGCTCCAGCTATCTGGAGTTGAGCTCACCCAAACCCAACTCTGACATTCTCCTCAAGCAGACTTCCTCCCAGCTTCTCGTCCCTCGGATGCACTGTGCGCATCCTTCTCACTCTATCGGTGTACTCTTCCACAGCTCTTTGTCCCTTGGATAGTTGGATGCACCGAATCCATTAGCTCCTTTCTCGTGTCATTTTTCTTGTTTGTTGCGTCTTTCGCTCTACTTCTTGTTTTTCTAAGTCTCTGTACAATTAGATACAAGACATCAAACACACAAGACTTAACTTTATTCGATTGATGCAAATTCATGTATTTTTATCACAATTATTTTACAAATAAACTAATATTTAAGAATTAAATCACAGATTTATCAAAAAATATTTTTTTAAAAAAAATAATTTTAAAACTATTGAAATTTTTTGTCAATATTAAATATAATCAAACTGATAATAGAAAAAATTTTCATAATAAAACTATTTTTCTTATAGTGAGAAAATAATTTTCATTATAGAATAAATATTTTTGAAAGTAAATACTTAAAAATAGATTTCAATGTCAAACCAATTTACTATTTTTCTGAACATTCAAAATATAACGGATATTTATAGAAAAATCAAAATTTTCAAAAATTAATCTCTAAAAATTTTTAATTTTAAAAATTTTGTTTTCATTAAAAAATTATAAAAGATTATTTAAAAGTTATTTTTTTAAAAAAAAATTAAGCTAATAGATAACATACTTATTTATAGAAGAAAATTTTAAACAAAAAAAATTGAACATAAAGTTTATGAAAAAAAATATTTTTTTCAAAAATATTAATAATTTAATCAGATTAATTTCTAACAAGCAAATAAAGATGATTTAATATGCTAGAATAGATTTTGAAACTTAAAATAAATTTCTACCTACTACTAGATTTATCAAGTATTTTTATGGAATATCATCTTTTTACATTTTTTTTCAATTTGGCTCTTATGATTTCTAACATATCAATTAAGCCCTCCATAATATTTAAAGTTCCTTTCTGGAGCATATGAATTTGAACATATATATTTGTTTTCAATTTTAATATTTCTATTTGTTCTTTTAATTTTGCATTTTCAATTTTTAGTTTATCAAATTCTCCCAGTGGATATGCATTTGCTAACTAAATTTTCAAATCAATGTTCATCTTTTTCAATTCTATGTACTTGGTTCTCAATTTGTTTAATGACCTAGACAACATTTTAATATCATCATACAGTTGGTTAGAAGGTTGAAGACCCTTACTTACCATGTCGGACTTATAGTTCTATTCTCTCCCTTCATTTATGCTTTCCTCTAAAGTGGATTCCCCTTCATCAATGCTCTCCTTTGAAGAGCTTTCATCATATTTAGGTTGGTTGGCTGTTAGAGCTTGTCCGACGTATTCTTCCATCTCGGATTCTTCTAATGGTGATTCACTCCAAGTCGCCTTAAGATTCTTGTGCTTGGACCTTCTTGTCCATTTGTCCTTATCTTTTCTCTTGCTTTTCAATTTTGGAAAATTGTCTTTGATATACCCTTTTTTATTACAGTTTTAACACCTTACTTTTCTTCTTCTCCATAGAAGCTTCTTAGCTCGTGTCTTATTAAAATTGTTAGAATTAAAAACTTTTTATTTTTTTCTTACCATAAAGACCTCCTCATCACTGTTCGTTGTAGAGTCAGATTATGCTTCTAGTTATCTTTTTTTTGTCTTTTTTTTTTTGACTTATCTTCATTTCTTGAGCCTGCACATCTTGACTCATGTAATTCCAAGATAGAAAACAATTCTTCTGACGTACTTCTAAATCTTTTGAAATATAATAGGAATAGACTATTGCAATCCACTATTGAGTTCTTAGAAATAAATTTAGAGCATATCTAAGTGAGTTTTGATTTGTTACTAATTCACCAAGGTTATTAAGTTATGTGATTAACTCTTTTAGCTTAGCCTGTAGCTAAGTAACCGTGTCTCCCTTTCAAGGCATAGGTTGCTAAGTTGGCTTATGAGGAGATCTCTTCTGGCTAGTTTTTCTTTAGAAGTGCCTTTATATAATTCCAAGAATTTCCCCTAGAAATTCTTGGCAGAATTGTAGGTGCTGATTCTATTGAGTTCTTGAGTCAGTAGTACGCTTAGGAGATGAAACTCAGCCTTACTATTGGTCATGAAGTCGATCTGTTGCTTTTTGCTCTATTGGTGCTCTTCCTTTTCTTTTCCATCTTCATCCTTAGGTACTTCAAAATCATATTTAATAGTTAACAATGTATCAAAGTCTGTTTTGAAAAATATCTCCATTTGACGTTTCTAAAGCATGAATTTCCTCTTAAACTTTGGTGGATGAATATTTGATTCAGACATCTTCTTTGTTGCTTTAGTCGACGGTCAGTCTTTCTAAGATGGTTAGGCTCTTTTAACACTTGTTAAGATTGTTGGACCGGCTAGAGGGGGCGAACAGCTTGAAAATAAAAATTCAAATATCTTACTTTCTACTTAGTAAGAACACACTATAGGTTAGTTAAAAAATAACATAAAATTGGAAGTAGGGACTCCGGATTTACTTGTTTTACAACCAAAGAGGTTGCTAATCTAAAACAATGATACCTCACTAAAGATCTCCTTCTTCGACAATGGTTAGAAGCAGAGAAGCCTCTTACAGTAGTTAAAAGTACAAATTTAAAAACTGATTACAGAGATTAAGAATGAGTGTGTTGTAATCATTTCGAGCTCAAGGGCTCTATTTATAGTACACTGGTCAAAAAATGACCATTGCTGATGTGGCGTTTATAACTAGCATTTGGACCGATTATTTTAGTGTTATTTTTCAATGTTTGTATCATCTCTTATATCAAAAACTAGGTTTTTAGTGTGTTTCACGAGTTTAGATATTTTGTAGTATTCATTTGAATTCCTATTTATTTGATGGATATTATGACTATTATTAGATTATATTTTATTTTATAGGAAATGAGGGAGATAATAATTGAGGAGAAGAATGATAGTTTAGTCTAAAATGGTTCAAATTATGATTTAGTTCAATTGTTAGATAAAAGGAGAAGAAATGCTCAATATAGAAATCCAATATCAAGCCTCATACAAAGCCCAATTGCAAAAATCCAAAAAGAAACCAAATCCTTATTACAATCGGACTGATTTGGTTTGATTCATTTAAATCTGGTTCATCAGAACCGGTCCGGTTCAATTGGAGCTTTAAAAGGCAATTCTGGTTCAAGGAGGGGTTGGGCTCGGTTTTGTACATCTCTTCTTCCCACAGCCCCCTTCCTATTTCTCCCGAGCAACCATCGACGAAGTAGACAGAGGCAACTTCTAGTTGAGCTACATCAACGAGGATCACTAGACTTTGTCGGAGTGGTTTCTCTAGAGAGGTTCGCCATCTCTCTCACATCCCATTTTGAGCGAGCTTCTACTGGAAACGGTGAAGAAAGTAGTGACTTCCCAATGGGGTTTTGAGTTTTGGTTCTTCTCTAGCGTTCATTCATATCGCTTCTCTAGCGTCTATGCTCAGAGTATTCTGCTGGAAGTAGTGAAGAAGGTAGCAACAACTTAAAGTTTCAACAACCATTTTCACCTTTGCCGCAGAAGTTCCATGGTTTTTCTCCAAGCTCAGATTTCTAGACCACCTTATGTTGGGCAAAGTGGTGAAGAGTCCGAAGTTAGGGATACTGGGTCTTGGTCAGAGTTACTGTTCATTTTGTCGACTTTCGAGGAGTGGTGGCTTGTAGGAAGTTGTCATTCCACCATCGACAATTACAACTCCGACTAGCAATGCCAACCATCCATCAAAGTTAGGATGGTTCCAAGTGACAGACGATTCCGTTCGTGATAGGAGGGATACTTTTTCTGGCTGCTCAAGAATTGGGATTGGTTAATTAGGGTTTAATTGTTGTTTAAGTTTGTTTAGTTCAATTACATTTGTTTGACTATTGCTTTGCACTTCCATTTGTGTTTATATCATGTCTATTGATGATGATGCTTGTGTTGTAGGGTGATAATGCGAAGAAGGTTTATTATTAATAGTTAGATAGGACTGTTAGTTACTTCTTCTTGCATGTTATTCCTGTTGATGGTATTATCTGTAGCGTATAGCGTCAATGATTATGAATCCATCATTGATTGTTAGTTAGGGCTTTATTTGCTGTATTAGGTTTAGAGAATAAAACCCCTAAATAAAACCTCTTTTATGTGATTTTATCTTGAAGCAAATGTCCTACAATTGGTTCCGCGCGAGAGAGATGACCCGAGTCCTCTACTATACTTGTTTAGTATATGTTAAGGGGTTCAATTGATTATAAATTGTTAATTTTGATTTGAGTGAGTGATTGTAAAATACGGTACCTAAATATAACCTTAAGGGAATTTTTAGGAATTTTTAAAAATTTTCTAAGAATTTTTCGGAGCTCGTATGACGTATGTTAAGGGGATAAATTATTGGGCTAAGGAAAAGCTTGTTTAACCTACCCTATTTGAACGAGAAAATGTTTAATTTCCTTAAATGTTTCTTTTCCTTTTTCCTTATTTTCCTTCCCATGCCCTATTTCTTCCCTGCCGAAAACTTTCCTCTCCTCAACTCATCGTCGCCCGATCTTCCCTTCTCTCCCGAGCCGCACGCCGTCGTCTTCTCTCTTTTTCTTCTTTCCTCTTCCTCACGTCTCCCCACATCCATTGCCGCCGGCGACGTTCGAGCCACCGTCAGCCAAGCTTCCTCTTCTCCTGATCTCCTTCAGTCGTCCTTCTCTCGCGTTGCCTCGACCGCCAGCCGCCGAGCTTCTTTTTCCCTCTCCTCACAGACACCAAAAGCTCGTCGGAAAGGAAATCGAGCCATCTTTGTTTCATGCTCGCTGACCTGTGCTGCCCTACCGACGCCGCTATTGTCTCTCGACCTGAGCAGCGCCGCCGTCCTTGTGACCTAGCACCGGTCAACTTCTCCCTGTCCTAGTGCCAGCAGCCAGATATCTTCCACCTCCGGTCGCTACAAGAGCTAGCCAGCAAGTGCCGAGCTTCCTCTCGCATTTCTGCCCAAGATCCCTGTAGTCGATTGCCTCAGGCCCGACCCATGTTCTTCGTCTCTCCTGTGCGGTTCCATTTCGCTGACAAGGACTGATTGAAGGTGGGTTGTCTAGCTTATGGTTGGTTTGGGCACTTGATTTGGATGTGGGATTGCTAATGTAGGGTTTTTGGTTTGGCGGACAGCGGTTTCCTCTAGTTCCAGCAGCTACTTCTTTCCGGCAGCAACACCCTAGCTGTGCAGAGGCTGTGAGTTGAGGTAAGATACTTAATTTAGGTTGATTTAGGTTTTTGGTAGCTAAGTGAAGCATGAATCATCACTAGAATTGATTTAGGTTTAGACTTAAATCAAAATTGTAAAGTGGGTTGTCTAAGGTTAAGGAAACTAACCCTAGTTGACCAATGAGTTATATGTAGTTAGGGTTAATGATCATATTAGTTAGGGTTTTCCTTAACTAGCTTTGGAGATTTTATTTAGTTATTTAATTCATTTGAATTTAACTAAATAAAATATATATTGATTTATGCAGGACTCTGATTCAAGACGAGCGTCTCGACATAGGATTTTTTATTCGATCTTCTTTTTGAGAAGGATACCTTTGACTTATCTCCTTGATATGGTCATTTCAGATATGCATAGTAGTTTATAGCTAGTAGTAATGATTATATTTGCATATGCTTTAGTATGTCACTATTTGGTTCTTGTAGTTATCTATATTCTTATCTATTATGTATTCATGCTTATATTCTCTTGATTGTTGCCATGTTTACTCCTGTTCATAGAAATAGTGACATACATTGCCCTACTGTGTAGTAGACTAGTTATTTGACATATCTGATTTGTTTACTTAGTTTATTGTTACCTAGATCTTTGTGTGAATTTATTTCCTTTTTGGTACATATTATATGGAGGTGTATACTGTCGGTATCTACATGTTTAGTGTCATGCACCATCTTGCATGATTACATACCGAGTGATTGTCGGCTTCATTATTGTTGAGCACATCACCAGTTACATGATCTACACACACAACCACTCATGGGTTAGTGGTATATCAAGCAGAGTGTATGCAGTTTTCTTTGTCAGGGCTCCGTTGGTTCGCTCATGGGTAGTGTGATTGCAGCGTGGTAGCAGGCAGGGATCCCTCTTCTGCAGGGAGATGAGAGCATTGAGCTCCCCCACTATGTTTGGGGTAGGAGGATAGGTGTACTCCGACAGCATCCTGTCCACTCGGTCACTCAAGAGCAGTGATAGCAGAGTGCATAGTTGTCATAGCCCTACCGATTCGGTCTCACCATCGCGTGTGAGATGGCTGACTAGTGTCAGGAGTGACCATGTCATTTTTGCATCATATGCATGAATTACATTTCTTATTTGTAATTGCTGCATTTTGGATGCTGCATTTGTTTGTGTTATATATGTTTGACATGCATACAGGCAACATTTTGTATCAGGTCTGACGACCCTTATATTCATATAAGAGGTCTTGGTGAGTACAGTTTTTCTTTAGCCTTTTCAGTTTGCATTCCCTTTTATTGTTCAGAAAACTGTACCGCATGATTATTACTTTTAGTTACAACTTATTATGCATGTATATCTGGTATCCGCTGAGTTGTTAAACTCATACCGTTGATTTATTCCTATTTCAGGTTGAAACTATTAGGAGGTTCTAGTTGCTAGTACCCTTGCCACATGGATTTTCGCTTTTGTCTTTTGATTTTCTGTTTATTTGCTTAGAGCTATGTTTCAGATTTGTTCTGGTTTTGTACTCTGGATTTTGTGTGTTTTGTCTTAAGGCATTGTAATGGTTGAACTTTTGCTTGCTCGGTGGATTTTCTATTTGGTATGTTTAGCTACGCGCCTGCTGGTAGGCAGAAGAGGTAAGTTTGGATGTTGTTTTTGATTTCTTTTCATATTGTGATGACACTCGGAGGCTGATATATTATAACTGCGTGTATTGTTTATTTTTGTATGTCATATATTCTAGCCATGTTGGCTGATAAGTGCGAGCCCTGAGGGCTATGTAGATAAGTTTCATATTGTCATCCATATAGGAGAGATGTTGTCGAAATTTCTTCTGGCAGGGACTTCCCCGGGGCGTGACAATTTATTTGGTATTAGAGCAGGTTTACGATGCCTATTTTTCATGTTCTGATTTGCGAGTCAATCGGGGTATTTTCGGATTTGTACGAATTTTCGTCGATTTTTTTATGTTTCGGAATTCTGATGTATTCTTTGACATGGACATAATTGGGGACTTGGCAGTTACGGAACATCGGTAAACGGCAAATAAGTATGATGATTACTTAAGTACTTGCATTAATACCTGAGTAATAAATTTAATAGATATGAGGTGAAGTACATGTGTTCCCGTGTTGAGACGTGGTGCAGGACGACCATGCAAGAGGGTGTTGAAATCTCTGGCGACGGAGTCACTAGAGAGGTCTGCTGGGATAGAGCTTGTCAGTCAGGGACAGACTCCTCATGATACCGCGGGTGCATCGAGCTCTCGGATTTCGACGGTCCCTTCTCCAGAGTTACCCACCCCTACCGTATTCACTGTACCACCAGCAGCACCACCTGCGTACCCGACACCTTCTCCAACCGCGCCTACTACGTACCCGGCACCACCGCCACCTGTGCCTGCTACGGCGTATTCGACACCTCCTACAGTAGTGCCAGCTGTTGCGTACTCGACATCCGCACCAGTAGCACCAGTTACACCTACTGTTCCTCCAGTCGCTCCTACCTATATTGACCCTGCAGTGCCACCAGCGGTACCTACCCCGACTTATGCAGCAGCATCAGGGGTACCTCCCCCGGCCTATCTAGTGATACCCCTTGTAGTACCAGCTCCAGTAGTTTCGCTAGTTCCCACGGCGATCCCTGCTCACCCTACTGATATAATTGAGGCACGAGCTCAGATCCCAGCCTTGGCAGAGTCGATGAAAAGCCGATTCACGCTATTCCACGGAGAGACCGATCTGAGTGTGGCTCAATCTTGGATAGAGATTTGGAGCGACTTTTTTCTCTATATGGCTTGCTCTGAGTGGGAGAAGGTAGAGTTGGCTGCTTACCATTTACGGGATGAGGCCGATATTTGGTGGGATACGCAGCGCATGATCATAGGCAAGCAGCACATCACCTGGGCACGATTTATAGAGGCTTTTAAGAGCCATCACTTTCCACGGTCATATCAGATGACACGCCATCAGGATTTTTCGAGTCTTCGACAGAATAACCGTACAGTGACAGAATACAATGCTGAATTTAATTGGTTAGCTAGATTTTGTCTAGAGCTAGTTGTCGAGGACGGGTCACGTATGCTTCAGTTTATCCAGAGACTAGATGGGCATCTTCAAGTAAAGATTGAGGGTTTTGGTTACTCATCTTATCTAGAGACATTGGATAGAGCTCTTATGATTGAGTCAGCTCAGCATAAAGTGAACAAGGACAAGAAACGAAAGTAGACAAATCAGACTTTAGGGCAGTCCTAGCAGCCACAGGCTACTGGACAACATCAGAGTGGTCATAAACAGTCAGGTCAGGGTACTTCTGGGGCATCTGGTCGGCCTCAGAAGTCAGGGCGATCTTCATCAGGACGTTTTCAACCTCCTCAATAGAACCGGAAACAGCCCACCAGCAGCATTCACTGCACTTGATGTGGGTCACGGGATCACATCACATCAGCTTACACCTTGGGACAGTCAATTTGTTATTATTGCAAATTGCCTGGGCACATGAGCTGAGATTATTCGCTGAAGGCTTAGCACGTGGCTTCTGGTATTTTTGTTTAAGGAGGTCAGTTCAGTCAGACAGGGACTCAGCGAGGGGGGCAGAAAGCCCAATCTTCACATCATCAGCAGAGGGCAGCTCCTCCTATAATAGCTGCATATGACATGCATGGACAGGAGCACTCCAGTACTCTTTGTTGGTGCAATATTCCCTAGGTCAAGGTTGACCTAGTTGACTAAGCTTGAGATGACTCAAGCTTGAGTCTTGATGTTTGGGTTTCGATGTTTGACAATTCATGGAGACTGATGATACATGAATATTGCAGGTGCAATCGTTTATTTGGGGAGATTGTTGGAATGATTCCCCTATGGTCAAGGTTGACCAGGTTGATGTGATGACGAGTCAAGTAGGTCAAGGTTAACCAGATACTTGACTGGGAAAGCCCTAACTGGAGGTTAGGCAAGGAGAAATCCTAGTGAGTGAAGCTAGGTGAGAGTCCTGGTGAGTGAAACCAGGCATATGGAAAGTCCTGGTGAGTGAAGCTAGGCAGATGGAAAACCCTAGTGAGTGAAGCTAGGTGAAAGTCCTGATGAGTGAAGCCAAGCAGATGGAAAGTCCTGGTGAGTGAAGCTAGACAGATGGAAAACCCTAGTGAGTGAAGCTAGGTGAAAGCCCTGGTGAGTGAAGCCAGATAGAAGGAAAGTCCAAGTGAGTGAAGCCAGGTAGATGGAAAGTCTTGGTGAGTGAAGCCAGGCAGATGAAAAACCTAGTGAGTGAAGCTAGGTGAAAGCCCTGGTGAGTGAAACCAGGCAGAAGGAAAGTCTTGGTGAGTGAAGCCAGGCAGATGGGAAGTCCTAGTGAGTGAAGCTATGCAGAAGGGAAGTCCTGGTGAGTGAAACTAGGCAAAAGGGAAGTCCTGGTGAGTGAAGTCAGGCACATAGAAATTCAGGTGGGTCAAAGGAATTGACTGGATACTTAGTGAGGAAGTCCTAGCAGGTCAAGGGTGACCAGATGCTAGGCATGATGTACCAACAGGTCATGATTGACTGGATGTTGGTTTTAGGGGACTTTGGACTTGTTTGGGTAAGAAATCATGAGCTGGATCGATCAACTGATCGATTGGCTCATGCCTAATCGATCAGTTGATCGATTAGGTGTGTCCCGCGATAAAAGACTGTTGGTGCAGTTAGCACTAACGGTCTAACTCAAGTTTTGATGAATGATAAATCGGGTTAAGTTAGGTTTGTCGTTGTTTAACACTCAGATTGAGTGTGCAGGCGAAGTCCAGACAGGTTGACGGGCTGACCGGATGTCTGGCACGAAGCCCAGCTAGGTCGATGGGCCGACCGAATAGCTGGCACGAAGTCCAAATGGGTCGAAGGGCTGACCGGACATTTGGCACGAAGTCCAGCTAGGTCGACGGGCTGACCGGATAGCTGGCACGAAGTCCAGATGGGTCGAAGGGCTGACCGGACGTCTGGCAGGTAAGTAAAGGTAAGTCACTGGAAGGGAGTGACTGTGAGGACGTGTTCCTGGGAAGGGAACTTAGGCGCTGATCCGACTTAGAACCATTTCAGAACTCTAAGTCGAGATCTTAACCAGATTCCGGTCTCGGAAAGACGAAATCTAAGTCATACTCCTTCTGTCAAATTATAAACTGTGCTAATACTTTATTTTGCAGGATATACATTATATATTTGCCTCGGACTAACTTTGTCTTGCAGGAGAAGATGTTTTCTGGAGAAAGGCGGTCCAGGCTCTCGGAGGCAAGTTTTATCCTGATCGCGGCGTCGACACATGGAGCTCGCTGGTTGGGTCAGCCATGTCATGATCGGGGCGCCCTGAAGGTTCCAGGCGCCCCAAACCCTCCTATATAAGGAGGGTCAAGGCTGAAGCTTCAACAACAACTTAGAACTCTTAGACTGCTCTCTTGTGCTCTTGCGACGCCGCGAGGCTACTCCAACAAAGCGTTGTCTTCAGTTTATTTTTTTTTTCATTTTGTTGGTATTTATTTTCTTATTAGCATTCCTGTAATTCATTATTGTAACATTCTTCGAATTACTAGTGGATTGCCCAACGAAAGCACCCTTGTGTGCGGGCCTTGGAGTAGGAGCCGTCAAAGGCTCCGAACAAAGTAAAATTGGTTTGTGTTAGCTTTGTCTCTTTTTGTACTTTCCGCTGCGTACTCGTTCGAAATTTTAGATCGATATTCACCCCCCCCCCCCCCTCTATCGAATTCTACGATCGAACAAGTGGTATCAGAGCAGGTACCACTCTGATTTGGTGCAACCACCAATCAGACAAGGGGGTGATCTATTTTAAAATCTTTTTTCTTTTCTTTCGGCTTTCAATTTTTCGTATAATTCCAAACTGGTATTATTACCTTTTTGGAAATTTTTTCCGTTGCAGTTAATCTAAATTGGTGCAACACCAATTTAGTTTTTTTTTATTAATTCTATTTCTTCCCGCACTACTAAATCCAAGACCAAGTCTTGGGATTTTTTTTGTCGCTACTCTCTTGTGTGCAGGATGTCTCAGATCGAAGGCTTCAGCACAATGCGACCTCCCCTGTTCAAAGGGGATGATTTCCCATATAGGAAAAAATGGATGGAGGTGTATCTCAAGACGGATTTCGACCAGTGGCTTAGCGCCACAAAATCCTACAAAGCACCAGTTGACAGCTTCGGGAATCTATTGGATCTTGAACAATGGACGTCAGACATAAAGAAGAAGGCATCAATGGAGAATAAGGCGATCAACACGCTACAATGCGGATTGACAAGGGAAGAGCTGAACCGGGTCGGACGGCATCAGAACGTGAAAGAGCTATGGGATAAATTGATAGAACTGCATGAAGGAACTAGTGATGCTAAGATAACAAAAAGGGATTTGTTGTTAAATAAAATTTTTAATATAAAAATGCAGGAAGGAGAAACAGCAAGTCAACTCCACGCGAGGATCAAAGACATCCTCAACGGGCTCCACGCGATAGGCCACCAGATGGACAACGGAGACCTAATCAAGTATGCATTAAACGCGTTTCCACGCAACAATTTGTGGGCATCCATCGTGGATGCCTACAAAATTTCTAAGAACCTCTCTAAACTTAAATTAGATGAATTATTCTGTGAATTAGAGTTACATGAGCAGACTAACGCTGGAGCTTTGAAAGGTATTGCTTTATTTGAAGGTTCCTCCAAAGAAAAGAAGATCAAGCCTGAACCTGAGGAAGACTCTGACCAAGACTCAAAAAACGAAGAGTACCTGGTGAACTTGGTAAGAAAATGTTCACCGGGAGAAAGAGAAGCTTCAGCAAGAAGGATCTACAAAAGATCAGTTCTCCAGCCGATTCGAGGAACGTAACATGCTTCGGATGCAACAAAAAGGGACACTACAAGAACGAGTGTCCAAGACTCAAGATCGACAAAATGAAGTCGACCAAAAAGAAGGCCCTCAAAGTGACGTGGGGCGACTCCTCCTCGGACGAATCGGAGGCCGAAGATCAGAAGCACCAGAGCCACCTCGCACTGATGGCCCGCGAAGCAGAGTCGGAAGACGAATTGGAAGACGGGTTCGAACCTGAATCGAGCCACGAGTCCGTACTCATTTCCGAAGGATCCGAAGAGGTATACCTAACTTTAAATCAAAAGTTTTTTAAAATTATTTCTTGCTTAAATAGTAAATTAGATAAATTAGAAAGTGAAAACAAATCACTCCTTGAGGAAAATCAAATCCTCAAGGAACAAATTGTAAATAATAATCCAACTCAAGATCTAACACTTGAGGAAGAAAATTTATCACTAAAATCAGAAATTAATAACTTAAAAGAAATGTTAGAAAAATTTACCACAAGATTAAAAAACTTAGATCTAATTTTAAATAATCAAAAGGCATGTTATAATAAAACCGAATTTGGATATAAGTCAAACTCAAATAAAACTTTTAAATCATTAATAACCCAACACAAACCAACGAGTAAAGCTTGGATTCCGAAAGCGTGTTTGACCACGCAAGTAGGACTTAACCAATACTACATACCTAAAAATAAAATATATTACGTAAAGTCAAATAAACCAAATAAAAAACCAGAATACAAACCTAGACCAAAAAACTAAAAATCTAAATATTCTAAAACTCACCAAAACTTAGACTATCATCAAGTAAATTATAACTATAAAAGAAATAGACATAAACTCAAAACAAAAAAATTAAATTAACAGCCAATAATTCAGGGGAGGCTCCAGAATAGTTGGCACCTCCAAAACTAACATATCCGGAATGATAACTCAAACTAATCTACTCGGCAGGGTACCTACGACCAATTAGGAAGGGGACTCAAGTTTAACTTGAAAAATGGTACTAGTGAAGTTTTGGATAATAGTACGTTAGGAAAGCTTAGTTTATGCATGTCTAGGAAGATATGGCTTTGACCTGGTGCATTTGACTAAGTGGAACTGACTGAAACTACCCTTTATGGATCATAACCAGTTAGACCAAGGTTTTGTACTAAGTGCAGTAGATAGGACTATTTAGAAAACCTCGAAGGCATGGTTACTTTAATGATATCCAAGTGACTCACCATAACCCAGAAGTTTATCCAGAGAATGCTCATCTATTGAACCCAAAGCTAAACCTGAATCTAACACAAGTTAAAACCAAACCCTAAAATTGAACCTAACACATCTCACAAAATTATAGGATTCCCTGATTGAAAACATAGATCGGGTGAGATGACTAAGAAATTAAAATTAAATTAAAATTAAATTTAAATTTAAATTTAAATTTAAATTTAAATTTAAATTAAATTAAAATTAAAATTAAAATTAAATTAAATTAAATTAAATTAAAATTAAAATTAAAATTTATTCTAAAAACTAAACTTAATTTTTTTTAACTTAAAAATTTATTTTAAAATTAAACTTAAATTTTTTTTATAAAATTAAACTTAAATTTTTTTTCAACTTAAATTTAATTTAAAATAAACTTAATTTTTTTAACTTAAAATTTTAATTTAAAAATTAAACTTAATTTTTTTTTAAAAAAAATAATTTTAAAAAATTAAACTTTAAAATTTATTTTAAAAATTTTTTTAACTTAAAAATTTATTTTAAAAATTAAACTCAATTTTTTTTTAACTTAAAAATTCTAACTTAAAATTTAATTAAATTTTTTTTAACTTAAAAATGTAATCAAAAAATTAAACTTAATTTTTTTAACTTAAAAAGTAAATTTAAAAATTAAACTTAAAAATTTATTTGATAAAATTAAACTTAAACCTTTTTTAACTTAAAAATTTACCATAAAAATAAAACTTAAATTTATGTTAAAAATTTATTAACTTAAATTTTTTTAACTTAAAAATTTATTTTAACTTCTGTGTGCGTGAAAATTAACTCACACTCTCACATAAAATGATCAACCTTTAAAAAAAATGATTTTAAAAGAATAAAATTTGTCTAACTTTAAGTCCTACCTATTGTAAGAAATCAGGTGGATTTTGGACAGTGGTTGCTCCAAGCATATGACTGGAGATCACACCAAGTTTACCCAACTTACCTACAAGAGTCTATGAACAGTTGCCTTTGGAAACAATGGCAAGCTCAAGGTACTCGGTATAGGTAACATTGAATTAAAAATAGATTTCATTATTACAAATATTTTACTTGTTGACAATTTTAAATATAATCTTCTAAGTATAAGTCAATTGTGTGACACTAGGTATAAGGTTAAATTCTTATCTACAGAATGCTTAATCAAACACCTAGATAACCCTAACATAAGTCTAAAAGGGTTTAGAAAAGACAACATATATGCAATCAACTTAATCGCTTCTTCAATTAAGTGTTACTTAACACAAAAAGAAGAAACCTGGTTATGACATAGAAGAATGTCACACACGAATTTCAGAAATATAAGCAGACTAAATAGATTAGTTAGAGGACTACCAAAATTACCTAACTTAGATTCAACCATATGTAATGCTTGTCAACAAGGTAAACAAACAAAATCTACCCACAAACCAACTAATCAATCACAAACCCACTCAATATTAGAACTTTTACACTTAGACCTATTTGACTCCCATGAAGTCAAATCAATAAATGGAAGCTTATATTGTCTAGTAATAATAGATGACTATTCTAGGTTCATATGGGTCAAATTCTTAAAAAATAAAAATGAAACCTTTGAAATATTTACAAATTTTTGTAAACAAATTGAGAATGAAAAAGATATTAAAATTAAAAGAATTAGAAGCAATAATGGAGGAGAATTTAAAAATCACAATTTTAGATTGTGTCTTGAAAACGGATATTATCATGAATTTTCGTGTCCGAAAACCCCCCAACAAAATGGAATTGTAAAAAGAAAAAATAGAATCCTACTTAAAGCTTCCAAAGCTATGCTAAATGAGTATAATCTACCTAAGTATTTTTGGGCAGAAGCTGTTAGTACAGCCTGCTATGTGCAAAATAGAACAACACTAAATAAAACACACAATAAAACCTTCTTTGAAATTTACTATAATAAACAACCCAATATAAAATATTTTAGAGCATTTGGGTGCCCCGTCTTCATTCTAAACACAAGAGAATATTTAGGAAAATTCACTTCTAAAGTAAAAAATGGAATTTTTATAGGCTACTCCCTAAATAGTAGGGGCTACAAAGTTTATAACAAGGTTACCTTAAGAATTGAGGAGACTACCAATGTGAAATTTGAAGAATTCAAACAAAATCTAGAACAAACTCAACTACAACCAATTGAATTTGTTCAAGAAAACAATAATTCTGAAGGAACCAACCAACTCCTGAGTCATGAAGAAGAAGAACAACCTCAAGAGAGTCAACCTCCTAGAACTATAAGAGTCAACCCTAATCATCCAACTGATCAAATAATTGGTGACCCAGACCTAAGGGTTCAAACTAGGTCATCTTTTAGAAATCTAAGTCAAATATCTTTAATCTCAAAAAATTGAACCCAAAACCATAGTTGAATCTCTACTTGACCCAGACTGGGTCATAGCTATGTAAGAAGAACTAGCTCAATTTGAGCGTAATGAAGTTTGGGACTTAGACCACCACCCAAAAATAAGAAAGTAATAGAAACAAAATGGGTATTTAGAAACAAATTAAGTGAAACTGGGGAAATTACTAGAAATAAAGTCCGGCTAGTTGCTAAAGGGTTTAGTCAAGTAGAAGGACTTGACTATGATGAGACTTATGCTCCGGTAGCCAGATTAGAGTCCATTAGAATGTTATTTAGTTATGCAGCCCACAAAGGATTTAGATTATATTAGATGGACGTTAAATCTGCATTCCTAAATGGACTAGTAAAAGAAGAAGTCTACGTAGGACAACCACCTGGGTTTGAAAATCTAGAACACCCTGACTATGTCTACAAATTGAAAAAAGCTTTATATGGACTTAAGCAAGCACCTAGGGCATGGTATGAAAGACTAACTTCTTACCTAATCTCTAAAGGGTTCAACCAAGGTCAAATTGACCCAACCTTATTCGTTAAGTTAATAAAAGAAGATATTTTTATAACCCAAATCTACGTAGATGATATAATCTTTGGTTCAACAAATTCAGAATTTTTAGATGAATTTACAAGCCTAATGGAACACGAGTTTGAAATGAGTCTAGTAGGTAAATTAACCTATTTTTTAGGATTATAAATCAAACAAACAAATGAAGAAAATTACATTTATCAACAAAAATATACTAAGGAGCTACTTAAGAGATTTAGAATGGAAAATACTAAAGAGATAAAAACACCCATGGCAGTGAACACAATCTTAGATGATGACCCCAATGGAAAACCTGTTGATTTAAAATACTATAGGAGTGTCATAGGTAGCCTACTATACTTAACTGCAAGTCGACCGGATATTTTATTTGCAGTTAGTATGTGTGCTAGATACCAAACCTGTGCTAAAGAATCTCATTTGACTCAAGTCAAAAGAATCTTTAGATACCTTAAAGGAACAACAAATGTAGGAATTTGGTATCCCAGAACCAATAATTTTGAACTCATAGGGTATTCTAACTCAGATTATGTCGGATGCAAATTAGACCGCAAAAGCACAAGTGATGGATGTCAACTACTGGGTCCATCGCTTGTCATCTGGTTTAGTAGAAAGCAACACTGTGTTGCTTTATCCACAACTGAGTCAGAATATATAGCTATAGGAGAGTGCGTTGCACAACTATTATGGATGATGCACACCCTAAAAGATTTTAACTTAAACCTTACAAATGTAAAAGTCTTAATTGATAATATTAGTTCAATTAACCTAACAAAAAATCCAGTGCATCACTCCAGAACTAAACACATTGAAATTAGGCATCACTTTATCAGGGATCATGTTACTAAAGGTGACATTGAACTCAAATGCATTGGGTCCAAGTCTAATTTAGCTGACACATTCATAAAATCACTTCTTGAAAGTGAATTTAGCAATCTGCGTAGAAAATTAGGGATGTGTTTAATAGACTAGGATTTTCAAAATTCAAAACTGTTTTAAAAAATGATTGTTTTAAATTCTAGGTTAAAATTATTTTATTTTTCAAAACTTTCCTACTTTTAGAATTTTAAAACAATTTTAGCCTTACACTAGAAAATTTTCCTTAGAAAGTCTGTTCCCCTAGGACTAATACTTGAGCATCTCACCAACACCCTAGGTTTACCTTGCTTGTGATTGACAAACATAGAAAAGGGATGAGATGCATAGGCCAGTTGTCTGGACTTAAGATGCTTATATCAGTGCATCGATATAAGTCTGGGCGTTAAATACCAAACATATATTGATCAAATTAAGTTATTCAGTTTAGTCAAATACTAACTGATTACAATGCACTTAACTTGACTAACCAAGTGAAAGCTACTATCTTTTAATAGTTAGTAAGTACCTAATTGGTTAAACAATTATTTAAATGTCAGGTTTAGGGGGAGGATTAAATCAACTTATTTTCATACTTAGCACCAAAATTATTTTCCCCGCTTTAAAAATAATGTCTTTTCTTAAAAAAATTTTCTGACCTTTGAAAATCTAAATCTACTTTTATAAACTAGCTTTTGAAAAATAAATTTTAATCAATCTTAAAAAGTAGATTTTTCAAACTTAGTTTTGAAATTTTGGTTTTGAAAACTCATGTTTAAAAAGTGTTTCAAAGGTGAAACTTATTTTTAAAAAATTTTCAAACTTAGTTTTGAAATTTTGGTTTTGAAAACTTATGTTTGAAAAGTGTTTCAAAGTTGAAACTTATTTTAAAAAATTTTCAAACTTAGTTTTGAAATTTTGGTTTTGAAAACTTATGTTTGAAAAGTGTTTCAAAGTTGAAACTTATTTTAAAAAATTTTCAAACTTAGTTTTGAAATTTTGGTTTTGAAAACTTATGTTTAACAAGTACTCAAAGTTAAATTTTGCAAAAATTATCTTTAAAAATTACTCAAAAAGTACTCATCGTGCAACACTTAAGCTATCTTTCAACACTTAGCTATTTTCTAAAGGCTAAAAGCTAATGCTTTAAACAAGCTTTCAAAAGCTTAAACTCCCCTGAGTTAACTTGACATCATTTCCTATAATTTTTACTTTGTCTGTATTCTGTAACATTGATTACTTGACCTGTGTTCTTATTTGATGAATGTCAAAGGGGGAGGGATAGGTGGTTAAGTTAGTGCAACAAAAATATCAAATTTAAAATCTAACTTAAACCTTATAAATGCTTGTTTTACTTGCATTTTCTCACTAACTTAACCAGGTTGTCATTCTATCAAAAAGGGGGAGATTGTTGGTGCGGTTAGCACTAACGGTCTAACTCAAGTTTTGATGAATGACAAATCAGGTTAAGTTAGGTTTGTCGTTGTCTAACACTCAGATCAAGTGTGCAGGCGAAGTCCAGACAGGTCGACGAGCTGACTGGATGTTTGACACAAAGCCCAGCTAGGTCGACGGGCCGACCGGATAGCTGGCACGAAGTCCAAATGGGTCAAGGGCTGACCGGACATTTGGCACGAAGTCCAGCTAGGTCGATGGGCTGACCGGATAGCTGGCACGAAGTCCAGACGGGTCGAAGGGCTGACCGGATGTCTGGCAGGTAAGTAAAAGTAAGTCACTGGAAGCGAGTGACTGTGAGGACGCATTCCCGAGAAGGAAACTTAGGCGCCGATCTGACATAGAACCATTTCAGAACTCTAAGTCGAGATCTTGACCAGATTCCGTCTTTCCGATTCCGATCTCGGAAAGACGGAATCTAAGTCATACTCCTTCTGTCAAATTATAAACTGTGCTAATACTTTGTTTTGCAGGATATACATTATATATTTGCCTCGGACTAACCTTGTCTTGCAGGAGAAGATGTTTTCTAGAGAAAGGTAGTCCGGGCGCCCGGAAGGGATCCGGGCGCCCCGAAGGGATCCGGGCGCCCGGAGGCAAGTTTTATCCTTATCGCGGTGTCAACACATGGAGCTCGCTGGTTGGGTCAGCCACGTCATGATCGAGGCGTCCTGAAGGTTCCAGGCACCCCGAACCCTCCTATATAAGGAGGGTCAAGGCTGAAGCTTCAACAATAACTTGGAACTCTCAAACTGCTCTCTTGTGCTCTTGCGACGCCGCGAGGCTACTCCGACAAAGCGCTGTCTTCAGTTTATTTCTTTTCATTTTGTCGGTATTTATTTTCTTATTAGCATTCCTGTAATTCATTATTGTAACATTCTTCGAATTGCTAGTGGATTTCCCAACGAAAGCACCCTTGTGTGCGAGCCTTGGAGTAGAAGTCGCCAAAGGCTCCGAACCAAGTAAAATTGGTTTGTGTTAGCTTTGTCTCTTTTTCGTACTTTCCGCTGCGTACTCGTTCGAAATTTTAGATCGATATTCACCCCCCTCTATCGAACTCTATGATCCAATAAAGACCACTCCCAATCAATCGAGTGATCGATTGGGGAAGAATCGGTGTTGCACAGAATGTCTCCAAATCGATCAACCTATCGATTGGGAGCCTCCAATCGTTCGGTTGATTGATTGGAGCGTTGGAAATTGTGTGATAGCCTTGAATCTATTAGTTGATCGATTTAGATGATTTCCAAAGAGCACAGAGGTGCTCTGGATCGATCGACCGATCGATCCAAAGCCTCCCCAATCGATTGGGAGCAATCCAATCGATTGGGATTCGACCGTTGGCATAGGTTTTAGCCGTTGGCGTGTGATTCCTTCAGGAGAGCTTCGATTCTTCTCCAAAGCGACACAACGATTTCTTCACAGCTCACAGCTAGTTCTTGGAGGCTCTTGGAAACTAGTGTTGGTGCACTTCCAAGGTTCAAGAGGCAACAACAAGAAAGAAGAAAGGCAAGCTAGGGTTTCTACCGTGTAAATCTTGTAAGGTTTACTGTTTTATCAGCTTGTAGTTTGTTCTTCTTGTGTATCTTTGTGTGTGAGTCCTATACAGGCTTCTCTGCCTTCGGTAGTTACCGTAAATGAGTGTTTTCATAGTGAAGAGTGAGTGTCGTGTGTGGATCCTTGGATTAGTCACCTCTCCTTGAGGTGGATACCAAGTAAATCCTTCGTGTTAGCGTTGTATTTGTGTTTCTTGTATTTTTTCGTTGCATATTATCACCAAGAAACAAGATGACGAGCGCACGACGAGCTATTCATCCCCCCCTCTAGCTACATTTCGACCCTAACACTCTTATGGTATCCCAGAGCTCTGTTCTGAGACCTCGGTATCTGATGCAGGGGTTGTATCAGCTGCAACCCCAGCTACTGGTTCAGTACCAGTCACAGCCTCAGCCCCTAGTGCAGTATCAGCCGCAGCTGTTGGAATCCCAAAGGTTGTTTTGATGTGATCAATAAGTTAAGTTAGGTTATGTGGTGTTTTAACCTTGTGTCTAAGTGTGCAGGAGCTTAGGAGCACAGGGAGTCAAACAGAAGACGCAGCTAGTGAGAAGGACAGCACGGGAGAGTGCATCTGAGGGACGAGGTGCTGCGAAAGAGTACATTGGCGGACGAGAAGGAAAGTGTTTCCGAGGAACGAGAAGCCAAAGCGGAAGATTGCTCGGGTAGCAAGAGCCGCAGCTAGCAAGAAGGTCGACATGGGAGAGTGCGTCCGAGGGACGAAGAGCTGAGGATGAGTACGCTAGCGGACGAGAAGGAAGCACGCGATGATTCTGAGGGACGAGAAGGCCGGAAGTTGGGTTCGGATGAGCCCTATTCCGGATGGCCGAGATCACCCAAGCAAGCGGAGCCGGAGCAGAAGACTCGAACCGAGGCGAGCTAAACCGGAGCAGAGGGCCTAGACCAAAAAAAGTCAACTCTGTTGACTTTCTTGGTCCGAGTGCCCGGAACTGGATTTCATCCAGATCACGGTCAAACGTGATCTATGCGAGAAGGGATAAAGTTTTATCCTCTCTCAGGCACTTGGAACCCTTCCAGGCTCCCCGACCATGGCTATAAATATAGCATTAGTCCAAGAAACTCAACAAGACAAGCAATTCTGATTACAACACTTGTATGCTTTCATTGTTAGTTTAGCTTCTTATTTTTCTGTGCTTGAATGCTGTAAGAGGCTTCTCCGCCCGAAAGGAGATATATATTGCGCTTCATTCTCCTTGGATTAACAACCTCCCTAGTTGTAACCAAGTAAACTCCTGTGCCTCTTTTTTAGTTTATTGTCTTTTAAATTATATGCAAGTGTTAGTTTAAGAAGTCTGAGAGGGGTTTGCTTTTTATTTTTGCATGGCTATTCAACCCCCTTTCAGCTGGCCCAATGGTCTCCAACAAGTGGTTTCAGAGCTAGGACGCTTCAGGAGGACTAATCGCCGATCGAAGCAACGAGATGGTCGGAGTTAACATCTATCCACCAACGTTCGAGGGGGAGTTCGGATTTTGGAAGCGACGAATGGAGATTTATTTTAAAATTGATTTTAATATGTTATTAATAATGACTTATGGTTATGAAGCTCCAAAGGATACAAAAGGAGAAGAACTTGAGGAGCATCAATGGACTGACGAGCAGCGCGATGAATTCATGACAAACGGTAAGGTTAAATCTCACCTTCTGAGTGTATTACCTACCCAGGATCTCGAAAGAGTCAGAAAATACAGAAGAGAAAAAGAACTTTGGGAAAAGTTCTTGAAGCTCTACGAAGAACCATTTGAAGCTGACTCCTCGATGGACACCGAGCCATCGTCAGAAGAATTCGAGACGAAGGAAATTGCTGGGGCAGCCCTAACAGCCGAATTCCATCCCGAGGACACAGAAAACTCATCCCAGATGAGCATCGATGAAGGGGGAGAGTCTTCGAAGAAAAGCAGCTCAACAGAGGGAGCATCAAAAGTTGACAAGGTAAGTCAGATACTGTCTCCACCTCCTGACCAATTACTTAATTTGGTTAAAATACTGTCGAAAGATTTTTTCGAGTTAAAAATTATATTATCGAAACATTTTTGTGAATTAAAAATTAAAAATAAAACAAAGAATAGTGAGTTTAAAGAAACTCTAGCAACAGATTGTTGATTAATGAATCTCGACAAACTAACAAAAGAAAATGACATGTTAAAGGAACAAATATAATTTTCTGCATGTTCAAAATTCCCTGCTTTAAATTTGAGAAATTATAACAAACTAAAATGGAAATTTAAACATCACTAACCTAAACTGTGAATTAGACTTAGCGCTTTCAGCAAGAAAATTAAATAATTAATTTCTTTATGAGACTTTGTCTAAGAAAGTGATTGTTGCTCCAATAACTAAGAAGACCTAGTGTTTCGCCACTGCCTAGAAGCTAAAATATTGAAATAAAATGTTTAATTAATTTACTAATAAAATATTGAAAGTAAATAATGCTTTAAAATATTTTTTAAACATTTTTTAGAAAAATTTCTCAAAATTGTCTAAAAATTGCCTAAGTTAGAATTTTCTTTTACTTAGAAAATTTTCTTGCTTAAAATTTTTACTTATTCTCAAAAAAAAATTTGCTTGCAAAATTTAGAAAAAATTTCTGAAAAAATATTTTTAAACATTTTTACTTAAAAATTTCTTTGAAAATTATTGCAAATTTTTAGTAATATCACAATAATTTTTCAACGTTTTTTTCAAAATTATTACCCTTAGATTTTTTTTTATAACCCTATTTTTTATGTGATCAAAGGGGGAGAAGGAAAAGTATAAGTCTAGGGGGAGGTAGACCAATTTTTTCTATCTTTTTTGCACTTTATTACAATATTAGTTATGTTGCTCTTATGCCTATTTACCCTAACTTAACTTGGGTTGCTCACATCAAAAATGGAGAGAT
Source organism: Zingiber officinale (assembly GCF_018446385.1). Classification (NCBI taxonomy): domain Eukaryota; kingdom Viridiplantae; phylum Streptophyta; class Magnoliopsida; order Zingiberales; family Zingiberaceae; genus Zingiber; species Zingiber officinale. The sequence continues at coordinate 129,052,351 of NC_055987.1, forward strand.
TGTTGAAACCCCAAAGGTTGTTTTGATGTGATCAACAAGTTAAGTTAAGTCCTGTGGTATTTTAAGCTTGTGTCTAAGTGTGCAGGAGCTTAGGAGTACATGGAGTCAAGCAGAAGACACAGCTTACGAGAAGGACGGCACGGGAGAGTGCGTTTGAGGGACGAGGCGCTGCGGAAGAGTACACCGGCGGACGAGAAGGAAGCGTGCAGTGTTTCCGAGGAACGAGAAGCCGGAGCGGAAGATTGCTCGGGGAGCAAGAGACGCAACTAGCGAGAAGGTCGGCATGAGAGAGTGAGTCCGAGGGACGAAGAGCTGCAGATAAGTACGCTGGCAGACGAGAAGGAAGCACGCGACGATTCCGAGGGACGAGAAGCCAGAGCGAAAGCCTACTCGAGAAGGCCGGAAGTTGGGTTCGAGTGAGCCCTATTCCGGATAGCCGAGATCACCCAAGCAAGCGGAGTCAGAGCGGAAGACTCAGATCGAGGCGATCTGAACCGGAGTAGAGGGCCCAGACCGAAAAAAGTCAACTCTATTGACTTTCTTGGTTCGTGCGCTCGGAACCATTCCGGGCACCCAAACTAGTCCGGGCGCCCGAACCTGGATTTCATCCAGATCGTGGTCAAACATGATCTATACAAAAAGGGATAAAGTTTTATCCCCTCCCAGGCACCTGTAACCCTTCCAGGCGCCCCAACCAAGGCTATAAATATAGCCTTGGTCCAAGAAGCTCAACAAGACAAGCAATTCTGATTACAACACTTGTATGCTTTCATTGTTAGTTTAGCTTCTTATTTTTCTATGCTTGAATGCTGTAAGAGGCTTCTCCACCCAAAAGGAGATATATATTGTGCTTCATTCTCTTTGGATTAACAACCTCCCCGGTTGTAACCAAGTAAACTCCTGTGCCTCTTCTTTTAGTTTATTATCTTTTAGATTATATACAAGTGTTAGTTTAAGAAGTCCGAGAAGGGTTTGCTTTTTATTTTTGCAGGACTATTCAACCCCCTTTTAGCTGGCCCAACAGTCTCCAACAGCAGCCTCAGCCACTGATTCAGTACCAGTCGCAGCCCCAACCACCGGTCCAGAATCAATCGCAACTCTCATATCCATCTCTGGCTCAGTATTCAGCACCGCCTCAGTGGCAGGCTCAGGCTTAGACGCTACAACCTTTGGCAGTGCTACCACCTCCACCTCTGCCAGAGATCGAATGAATTCACGCGGTTACCAGAGAGGATGCACAGCAGGCCGACGGATCTGTTTTCCGTAGTATGATTTTACTTTATGCATTTTTTGCTGATATGCTAATTGATACTGGTAGTTCGCATTCCTTTATTTCTCGTGCATTTATGAGGGAGATTGGTAGACTACCTATCCTTAGACTGTGGTGACTGACCGTCGCCCTACTGTCCGGTGATGCATTGGACGTCACTCAGGAGGTTAGAGGATGCCCATTGGACTTCAGAAACCGTATACTCATTGTAGATTTACTAGTACTAGAAATGGTCGAGTTCGAAATTATCCTTGGCATGGATTGACTGTCTGCATATCATGCCATAGTTGATTGCTAAACGAGGGTGGTCATATTCCGACCTCCAAACCAACCCTCATGGGATTTCATTAGCATCAGGGATGACAGTATATCGACCATTTCTGCGATTCAGGCTTAGAAGCTGCTGTCGCATGACTGTCAGGGATTTCTATTGTCGTTAATTAATGCTGACGACAACAGTAGTTCTCAACTCTCAGACATTCCAGTGGTCCGAGAGTATCTGAATGTGTTTCCAGATGAGCTACCCGGCTTGCCTCCTCGAAGGTAAGTGGAGTTTGCTATTGAGTTGATTCTAAGGATCACGCCGGCATCGAAAGCCCCTTACCATATGACACCGAAAGAGTTGGATGAGCTAAAGGTCCAACTCCAGGAGTTATTGGACGGGGGATTTATTTGTCCTAGTGTATCCCCGTGGGGTTCTCCGGTATTGTTCGTTAAGAAAAAGGATGGTACTCTGAGGTTGTGCATTGATTACAGATAACTGAATGCAGTAACTGTCAGAAATAAGTACCCCCTACCACGGATCGAGGATTTGTTTGATTAGCTCAGAGGTACATCAGTATATTCTAAGATTGATCTGCGGTTCGGATATCATCAGGTGAGAGTCAAAGATTCTGATATTCAGAAGACAACATTCCGCACTAAGTACAGACATTATGAATTTTTGGCAATGCCATTTAGGCTTACCAATATTCCAGCGGTATTTATGAATTTGATGAACTTCATCTTTCTAGAATATTTAGATGAGTTCGTTATTGTCTTCAATGACGACATATTGATCTACTCGTGTTCTGAGGAGGAACATGCACAACATCTTCACATAGTCTTGGAGACTCTTCGACGACATCGACTATATGTGAAGTTCAACAAGTGTGTATTTTGGCTATTCTCAGTCGATTTTCTAGATCACGTGGTGTCTAGCCGAGGTATTTTCGTAGACCCTCAGAAGATCGAGGTTGTCACCAGCTTGGAGCAGCCGAAATTAGTTCAGGAGATCCGTAGTTTCTTGGGACTGGCCGGATATTACAGACGGTTTGTCGAGGGTTTTTCTCGCATTGCCATGCCGCTGACACACCTGACCAGGAAAGGCATGAAGTTCACGTGGTCAGAAGCCTGTGAGACTAGCTTCTAGGAGCAGAAGCGGAGATTAGTGTCGGCACCAGTTCTGGTTCTACCTTCTGGAGAGGACAGATTTGTGCTCTACACCGACGCTTCTCTACAGGGTTTGGGTGTTGTGTTGATGCAGCACAGCAGGGTAGTCTCCTATGCTTCTCGTCAATTGAAGAAGCATGAGAAGAACTACCCAGTACATAATTTGGAGCTAGCCACTATTATCTTTGTTTTGAAGATTTGGCGGCATCATCTATATGGTATTACATTTGAGATTTTCACTAATCATAAGAGTCTTAAATATCTTTTCACTCAGAAGGAACTCAATCTCCGACAGAGAAGATGGATGGAATTCCTGAAGGATTATGATTGTACCATTAACTACCACTCAGGGAAAGCTAATGTGGTTGCCGATGCACTTAGCCGGAAGTCCAGAGGGACTTTAGCTTGCCATTGAGCTTTAGTCACGGACTTGATTCAGGGGTTCTCCCAGTTGGGCCTTCAGGAGCAGGGGCAGACAGAGCAGGGTATTCTGGTTACCATGGTTGCTTAGTCGTCGATCAGGACGAGGATCCGAGAGGCCCAAGCTGGTGATCAGTGCTTGCAATCCATTGGCAACCAGATAGCTTCCGGGCAACAGACCAAATTCACCTGAGATGAGGAGGGCATTATTTATTTCCGAGGCAGGTTATGCGTACATCAATCTCACCCGGTCTTGGAGGAACTACTTCAGGAGGCACATCGCTCTCGATTTACGATCCACCCAGGAGTAACTCGCATGTATCGAGATTTGAGGCGTTCCTATTGGTGGAACGACATGAAGAAAGACATCGCGGAGTTTGTAGCTAGATGTCTAGTCTATCAGCAGGTGAAGGCCGAGCACCAGAGACCTGCCGGATTACTTCAGAGGATTCTGATTCCAGAGTGGAAGTGGGAGCACATCACCATGAATTTTGTGGTGGGATTGCCTAGGACACGACGAGGCTATGATGAGATTTGGATAGTTGTTGACTGATTAACCAAATCCGCACACTTCTTAGTGATCTAGAAAATCGATTCTCTGGATCAATTGGCAGAGCTGTATTGTCAGGAGATCATCAGATTGCATGGTGTCCCTTTAAGCATTATATCGGATAGAGACCCACGGTTCACGTTCCGATTCTGGCAGAGTCTGCAGTAGGCCTTGGGCACACAACTTTGATTCAGCACAACATTCCATCCGCAAACAGATGAACAGTCAGAGCAGACCATCCAGACATTAGAGGATTCGCTGAGGTCCTGCATTATGGATTTCGGAGGCAGCTGGGAGGACTACTTGCCATTAGTAGAGTTCACCTACAACAATAGCTATCATTCGGCTATTCAGATGGCACCGTTTGAAGCGTTATATGGTAGACCGTGTTGGACACCCACCCTCTGGGAGGAGGTTGGGGAGGCCCAGCTGCTAGGACCTCAGAGAGCTCAGCAGGAGGCAGAGTTAGTCTGCACTATCAGACGGAGGATGTAAGAGGCGCATGACCGTCAGAAGAGTTATGCAGATCGGAGATGTAAACCCCTGGAGTTCTCTACTAGCGGCCATGTATTTTTGAGAGTCTCACCCATGAAAGGGGTGAAGAGATTTGGTCTCTGAGGTAAACTTGCTCCACGATACATTGGGCCTTTCCAGATCTTAGAGAGGATTGGAGCGGTAGCTTACCGTCTGACGCTACCACCAGCTCTAGCAGGCATTCACGATGTATTTCATGTGTCTATGCTGAGGAGATATGTACCTGACCCAGCACATATTTTGTCAAATATATCAATTCTCATTCAGCCTAACGTTACCTACGAAGAGGTTCCGTTACGGATTCTGGACCACAAAGAGCGTCAGCTGCGGAACAAGACTATCTGGCTCGTTAAAGTCTGATGACAGTATCATTCTGATGAGGAAGCTACTTGGGAGCTGAAAGATACAATCTGAGCTCGATACCCCCATCTTTTCACTTGAAGTATGTGGGTTAATTTTCGTGCAACATATATACTGTTGAGCTATAGCTAGTACTTGGTGATGGTAAATAATAAAAATTTGGGGATCAAATTTTTATTAGTGGGGGAAGAATGTAAAATACGACACCTAAATATAACCTTAAGGGAATTTTTAGGAATTTTTATAAATTTTTCTGGGAATTTTTCAGAGCTCATATGACGTATGTTAAGGGGATAAATTATTGGGCTAAGGGAAAGCCTGTTTAACCTACCATATTTGAACGAGGAAATGTTTAATTTCCTTAAATGTTTCTTTTCCTTTTTCCTTATTTTCCTTCCCATGCCCTATTTCTTCCCTGCCGAAAACTTTCCTCTCCTCAACTCATCGCCGCCCGATCTTCCCTTCTCTCCCGAGTCGCACGCCGTCGTCTTCTCTCTTTTTATTCTTTCCTCTTCCTCACGTCGCCCCACATCCATTGCCGCCGGCGACGTTCGAGCCACCGTCGACCAAGCTTCCTCTTCTCCTGATCTCCTTCAGCCGTCCTTCTCTCGCGTCGCCTAGACCGCCATCCACCGAGCTTCTTTTCCCCTCTCCTCGTGGGCACCAGAAGCTCGCCGGAAAGGGAATCGAGCCATCTTTGTTTCTTGCTTGCTGACCTGTGCCGCCCTACCGACGTCGCTACTATCTCTCGACCTGAGCAGCGCCGCCGTCCTTGTGACCTAGCACCGACCGACTTCTCCATGTCCTAGTACCGGCAGCCAGATATCTTCCACCTCCGGCCGCTACAAGAGCTAGCTAGCAAGTGCCTAGCTTCCTCTCGCGTTTCTGCCCAAGATCCCTACAGTCGATTGCCTCAGACCTGACCCATGTTCTTCGTCTCTTCTGCCCAAGGACTGATTGAAGGTGGGTTGTCTAGCTTATGGTTGGTTTGGGCACTTGTTTTGGATGTGGGATTGCGAATTTAGGGATTTTGGTTTGGCAGACAGCGGTTTCCTCTAGTTCCAACAGCTACTTCTTTCCGGCAGCAACACCCTAGCTGTGCAGAAGCTGTGAGTTGAGGTAAGATACTTAATTTAGGTTGATTTAGGTTTTTGGTAGCTAAGTGAAGCATGAATCATCACTAGAATTGATTTAGGTTTAGACTTAAATCAAAATTGTAAAGTGGGTTGTCTAGGGTTAAGGAAACTAACCCTAGTTGACTAATGAGTTATATGTAGTTAGGGTTAATGATCATATTGGTTAGAGTTTTCCTTAACTAGCTTTGGGGATTTTATTTAACTATTTAATTCATATGAATTTAGCTAAATAAAAAATATATATATTGATTTATGCAGGACTCTGATTCGAGACGAGCGTCTCGACGTAGGATTTTTTATTCGATCTTCTTTTTGAGGTGGGTACCTTTGACTTATCTCATTGATATGGTCATTTTAGATATACATAGTAGTTTATAGCTAGTAGTGATGATTATGTTTGTATTTGCTTTAGTATGTCACTATTTAGTTCTTGTAGTTGCCTATATTCTTTTCTGTTATGCATTCATGCTTATATTCTCTTGATTGTTGTCATGTTTACTCTTGTCCATAGAAATAGTGGCATACATTGCCCTATTGTGTAGTAGACTAGTTATTTGACATATATGATTTGTTTACTTGGTTTATTGTTACCTAGATCTTTGTGTGGATTTATTTCCTTTTTGGTACATATTATCTTGAGGTGTATATTGTCGGTATCTACATATTTAGTGTCATGCACCATCTAGCATGATTGCATGCTGAGCGATTGTCGACTCCATTATTGTTGAGCACATCGCCAATTACATAATCTACACACACAACCACTCATGGGTTAGTGGTATATCAGGCAGGGTGTGTGCAGTTTGCTCTATCAGAGCTCCGTTGGTCCGCTCATGGGTAGTGTGATTGCAGCGTGGTAGTTGGCAGGGATCCCTCCTCTGGACTATCTCAGGGAGATGAGAGCATTGTGCTCCCCCACTCTATTTGGGGTAAGAGGATAGGTGTACTCCGACAGTATCCTATCCACTCGGTCACTCAAGAGCAGTTATGGCAGAGTGCACAGTTGTCATAGCCCTATCCACTCGGTCTCACCATCGTGTATGAGATGGTTGACTGGCGTCAGGGGTGACCATGTCATTTTTGCATCATATGCAAGGATTGCATTTATTATTTGTGATTGCTGCATTTTGGATGCTGCAGTTGTTTGGGTTGTATATGTTTAACATGCATACAGGTGACATTTTGTATCTAGTCTGATGACCCTTATATTCAGATAGGAGGTCCTGGTGAGTACAATTTTTCTTCAACCTTTTCGGTTTGTATTCCCTTTTATTGTTCAGAAAACTGTACCGCGTGATTATTACTGCTAGTTATAACTTATTATGCGTGTCTATCCAGTATCCACTGAATTGTTGAACTCGCACCGTTGATTTATTCCTATTTCAGGTTGAAACTGTTAGGAGGTTCCAGTTGCTAGTCCTCTTGCCACAGGATTTTCACTTTGGTCTTTTGGTTTTCTGTTTATTTGCTTAGAACTATGTTTCAGACTTGTTCTGATTTTGTACTCTGGACTTTATGTGTTTTGTCTTAAGGCATTGTAATGGTTGAACTTTTGCTTGCTCGGTGGATTTTCTATTTGGTATATTTAGCTACGCACCTGCCGGTAGGCAGAAGAGGTAAGTTTGGATGTTGTTTTCGATTTCTTTTCATATTATGACTACACCGGGAGGCTGATATATTATAACTGTGTGGATTGTTTGTTTTTGTATGTCATATATATTCTAGCCGTATTGGCTGATGAGTGTGAGCCCTGAGGGGTATGTAGATAAGTTTCAAATTGTCACCTGTACAGGGGAAATGCTGTCGAAATTTCTTCTGACAGGGACTTCCCCGGGGCGTGACAGTGATAGACACACGATCACAATTTTAGCGTCATTGTTGGGGAACTCAGTGGTATTCGTTTATTTTTAGGTTGTACACTAGTTTTGTTTTTTCTCTTGTTCTTATTTTTCTATTTTGTTATTTTATTTTTCTATTGATGTAATTGTTAATATTTCCTTTTGTTGGATCGTAGAAGTCGCTAGAGGGGGGAGGGATGAATAGCGATAAAAAATTTGAAGTGAGTATCCAATGGAAAAATAAAAATCACAACGCTAACTCAAACCAGTTTTACTTGTTTCGGAGCCTTCGTCGACTCCTATTCCAAGGCTCTCACTCATCGAGTGCTTTTGTTGGATAATTCACTAGTAGTTCAAAAAGTGTTTACAAATAAAAGTACAAGAACTCGTTAAAATAATATACCGACAACAATTTCAAATAACTTGAGCCGCAAGTTGTCGGAGAAGCGTCGTCGCGTCGCAGGAGCAAAGCACAATAGAACAGTTGTAGGAAGCAGTTGTTGTTGATGCTCCGTGGAGGCCTTCTTTTATAGGCATGCTTGGGGCGTCTGAATCCCTTCCAGTTGCCTGGACCATGATGTCGGCCGCCCAATCACCGCTCGCCTAGCTGTCAGGATAACTTTTGCCTTCCAGGCGCCCGGACCGACTTCGGGCGCCCGGACCGACGCTGGGCGCCTGGATCCCTTCCGGGCGCCTAGACCACCATTTTTCAAAGATTCATTTTTCCACAAGAAAATGTTAGTCCGAGGTAAAATAAAAGTTATGTTACCCTGCAAAACAAAGTATTAGCACAATTTATAATCAAACAGAGTAGTAATTAGATTCTGTCTCCTTGAGATCGGAATCTAGTCACGATCTCAACTTAGATTTCTGAAATAGTTCTAAGTTGGATCGACGCCTAAGTTTCCTAACTAGGAACACGTTCTCACCAAGTCACTCCCCTCTAGTGACCTACCTTAACTTACCTGTCAGACATCAGGTCAACCCATTGACCTGTCTGGACTTCGTGCTAGCTATCAGGACAGCCTGTTGACCTAGCTGGACTTCGTGCCAGACATCGTTGACAGCTCAGTAAGGTGTATAGTAATTGATTACTAATTTTTATGTTTAACTCCTAACTCCAGGATGCCATTTATAACATTCTGGGAAGATGTTACCATGGGTTTCTATGGATTGGAGGCGCCTTCAATGACATCCAGAGTGCCTCCAATGGATAAAGTTTTATCTACTCTTGCAACAGTCAACTAACGGTAATCAGCAACTCAAGGAACCTCTATTAGAGGTGTGGGGGGCCCTCCATAGAGGTCAAGGCGCCCTCTATGGAGGCAGCAAGCTTCTAGCTTGCTTAGGTAATCTCTGGCCTTCTAGAGTTGTGCTCACCTGAATCTAACTCCAATCTTCTCCTCAAGTATGCTTCCTCCCTAGCTTCTCATCCCTTGAACACTTCGCATGCGTCCTTCTTGTCCACTGGTATACTCTTTAGTAGCTTCTCGTCCCTCAGATGCATCGATCCCATTGACTCGCTTCCCATGTCATCCTTCTCGCTCACTACGTTTTCCGCTCGACTTCTTGTGTTCCTAAACTCCAACACACTTAGACACAAGGCATCAAAAACACATATGACCCAACTTAACTTGGTTGATCATATCAAAATCAACCCTGGGTTCTTACAGATGATGTTATCTGTAGTGTATAGTGACAATGTATTATGGATTCATCATTGATTGTTAGTTAGGACTTTGTTTGTTGCATTATGTTTAAAGAACAAAACCCCCAAATAAACCCCTTTTGTGTGATTTTATCTGGAAGAAAATGTCCTACCATTAGTCCTGGTGTGTGTGAGAGAGAGAGAGAGACAACCCGAGCCCTCTACTATACCACATTAGTGTAGGTTAAGGGGTTTAATTGATTATAAATTATTAATTTTGATTTGAGTGAGTGATAGGCACGCAATTAAGAATGAGTGAGTGATAGCTCACTAAAGATCTCCTTCTTCGACAAAGGTCAAAAGAGAAGAAGCCTTTTACAGTAGTTAAACATATATACTTAAAAACTGAGTTATAGAGATTAAGAATGAGTGTGTTGTAATCATTTTGAGTTCAAGGGCTCTATTATAACCCACTAGTAGAAATGTGACCGTTGCTGACGTGGTACATCTGAGGCACCTCAACTCTAATGGAGGCGCCTGAGTTCCAAGAGCCTCAGTTCGGCTAAACGTAATCCACTCCTCAACGTTCCTCTAGCTGAGCTAGCAGATTAGAGACGCCTTAGTTCATCGGTGGCGCCTTAGTTCGGCTGACATGAACTCCTTTGCTTATCTCTGTGGCAACGACTTCAAACCTCTAGAGGTGCCTCGATTCCTTGGAGGTGACTCAAGTCCTACAAATATCATCTGCTCCTCTTTACATGTGAGGTGCCTGAGATCCATTTGTGGTTCCTAGGGTCTTCAGATCAGAGCACCTCTGGTAAAATAGAGACGCCTAGGATGGTCAACTTCCAAGTTGACTATCCACTTGTTTACACGCTTGGATGATGGTCTGGTCGTTTGGAGTTAAGCTCACTCAAATTCAACTTTGACCTTTTTCTCGAGCAGACTTTCTCCTCACTTCTCGTCCCTCCGATGCATCGCGCGCATCCTTCTCACTCCACTAGTTTATTTTCCCACAGCTCATCGTCCTTCGGATGCACCGAGCCCATCAACTCTCTTCCCGTGTCATCCTTCTAACTCACTGTGTCTTCCATTCTAAGTCCCTGCCTCTGTACACTCAGACATAAGACATCAAATACTCCAGGCCTAACTTAACTCGGTTGATTAACATCAAAATTAACCTCAGGTAGTTACAACATTATAGCAGCTATGGTTTCGTAGTTGCTACAACATCAAACTTGTGTTATAGTAGCTATGGAACCATAGTTGCTACAATGTGTTTGTACAAAGTTGTGAACCACATTGTAGTAGCTATTGTTTCATAGCTGCTACAACGTCAAATTTGTGTTGTAGAAGATATAAAACTTAGCTACTACAACATGTTTGTATAAGGTACAAACCATGTTGTAGCAGCTATGGTTTCATAGCTGCTACAACGTCAAACTTGTATTGTTGTAGCCATGAAACCGTAGTTGTTACAACGTGTTTGTATAAATTGTGAATCATGTTGTAGAAGATACGATTTATACAAGGTTGAGATAAATCAACCCACCATTCAACATTAAAAGTAAAAATTACAAATTCTATAAGATGGACAAAATAAGGAAGATGTTGTTATAAGACACCAACAAAATAAAATGAATATCAATAAAACAAAATGAACATCAACAAAACAAATGGAAGATCAACAAAATGATCCTTTTAACCTACAGACTTATCAAGCGAGCCCCTAGTAATCCTTGCTTTCCAATAGATCGATGGCCTCTTTCAAAGTTTCCTAGGTCACCTCCAGTATTTGAAGGGCCCCCTTCAATTGGCTCACCTCTTGATCCCACTTTTACTATAAGGTTTCCATTGGTTTAGAAGTCAGGGGCGAGGAAGCACTACAAGAAAATTGGAATTCTACAACACTTAAACGACAACGTTTTTTATAAAAAATGTTGTCTATTTTTTTTTTAATAACGCTTTTAGTGAAAAGCGTTGTCTATTTCATTATTTTCTTATTAATAGACAACGCTTTTCTAAAAATCGTTATCTATTAGTGATTTTTACGGGTCAAAGACAACGCTTCATAAAAAGCGTTGTCTATTAGCCTTTTTTTTAGTGTCTACGACAACGCTTTTTAAAAAGTATTATCTATTGTTAAATTCTTATCTAAATCTTGATTAATACAAATCGTTGGATCTAAGTAAGGAGATATGAGCACGTACTTCTCCATAGCCTAAAAATAAGAAGTGGCTTCGAATCCCAAATAAAAATAACCGTCGGAGACAAGATTGTCTATTGTTGTAGCACTAGCCTCATCTCACACGGCCTTCTCCAGCCAACTCCTCTCCGGCAAACCCCTCTCTGGCGAACCCCTCTCCGCGAACCACTCCTCCAAACTCCTCTCCGTCAAGACGGCGGGATTAATCTCTTCGCCTCCGTCGCCTCATTCACGCTTCATTCACACTGCCTAATCTCTTTGATTCGTGGGATTAATCTCTTACCCATCCGATATCGAGCAGTTCTTCCTTTTGCTTCAACGGGCGAAGGCGAAAAGGTTTCCTTTTGAACTCTCCGGCGGAACGCGAGCATCCCGCGAGAACGTTGCTTCGATTCGTGGGTATCCAGTCCGATCTCCAGCTTCCGGCCTTCGTTCACGCAAGGTACTCGATATCTAAAGCCCTCTGGATCGCTTCGTGGTTCTGCTAGAGAGATCTCTAAGTTTTTTTGTCCTCAATTTGTTTTAGAATTTAGATCTCGCTTCTGGATCCCTTCTGAACCTGTTCGGATCGATCCTTTTCTGGAGATTTGCCTTCCGTTCTGGTTTGCTTCTGTTTTTTTTCTGGATCCCTTCTGTTTTTTTTTTCCTGTTGCTGTTTGAGCCTCGTGCAGTAGCTTTTGGCTCCGGTTACAACCATAGTGGCGTTTACGTTTGCCCGTTGGAGTTGGGTTTGATGTGGTGATTTTTCTTTCCGCCATTGGTGGACTAGCCCGCGCATCTCTACAATCCTTACTCTGCGTCGATGGCGATCCAGCAACAGGAGGTTAAGCTCTTTAATCGCTGGTCGTTCGACGATGTCGAGGTTAGAACTCTCACTCCGTGGTGTTTCCGCAGCCTGTTGCTCTTAGCACCTGTGTTGACCATGTGAATCTCATGATGTTATTTAGCACGTATGATCTGCTTTAAGGTTGATTTTCGATATTTTTAGGCCTTATCTGCCCATTTTTTTAAATATAATCTTTGCATGATGTGTTAGTAATACTTGGAATTTTAGATAACCAATTCATGCTTTGAGAGAGCTAGGATTTTTCAGTATGCACAAATGAAAAATATGGCCTTTATTATCTATCAGTTCACAGATTTTTGTGGAGTACTTATTGATTTACCGGCAATAGCTTGTACAAGCGCTGATTACCCAACTTTTCCTACGCTTTATTTTACCAGCAACAGATTGCACAAACAGAGATAAGATTATAGTAGCCGACCAAACATGGCTCCATGATCGAGCAAACAGTGAACTTTGATTTATCATCATACTGTATCTGAATTGCAATATGCCTATAAAGAGCAAATACTGGATAAATTATGTTTGTTTAAATTTATTTGCACACTTTTTAGTTGAATTATAGTATGCAACACATCTTTCAATCCACATAGTCATAAAATGGAGATGCTCTCCTATTATTTACTCCAGCAAGATTAGATTAATCTTCTGCTAACTCCAGGTCAGTGACATGTCTCTTGCTGATTACATCGCTGTGACTCCTCCAAAACATGCTACATACCTTCCTCATACTGCTGGAAGATATTCTGCTAAGAGGTTCCGCAAGGCTCAGTGCCCAATTATTGAAAGACTTACCAATTCTTTGATGATGCATGGCCGGAACAATGGAAAGAAGCTTATGGCTGTCTGCATAATTAAACATGCTATGGAAATTATTCATTTGCTTACTGATGCAAATCCAATCCAAATTGTGGTTGATGCGATCATTAACAGGTAATTGAATTTTAAACTTGAATCTCATTGCAAGGATGGGTAATGAGGGATACTACATTTCACTTCTCAACCTTGTTTCAGAAAAACTTTTAAGACTAACCCAAGACAACTATCTAATAAATAAAGATGGAAACATTGTGTACTAGTTATGCATATCAAAATGATTTTGTTTTTGCTTTGATTTCAGGATTGCATGTTAATCTCACTTGAGTGTGCTTGAAACTTGTATATTATTTTTATTAGCATAAACATTATATTATGTTAATCTCACTTGAGTGTCGCCGGTGCGCAGAGGGAGCACGCCGCGCTCATGCAAGCCCAGAGGAAGTTTCAGATCGCCCACTACGGGAGGACTCCGGCCAAGATCGAGGAGTTGGCGGGTTCTATTGAGTGTCCCGGCATTGCCATGAGCGCCTCCCAAGAAGAGAAGAAGTGCAGCTTCATAACACTGAGTTCAGGTACCAAAAGAGGGCTTTTACAAATTACAATAAACTCAAAGAAAAATTAGGGCAAATTACTAATTGTTCCATCCTCTTACTAATATATACATAGATCCTGTGTATGTTGCTTATCATGATGAGGAATGGGGAGTTCCAGTTCATGATGACAGGTGATTACTTCCATAAATTTCTTCATCTTATCTACACAAATTTCAACTAAATTTACATGTTGACAAGATTCAAATGGATAAACTTGCAGGGTGTTGTTTGAGTTGCTTGTTCTAACAGGAGCTCAAGTGGGGATGGACTGGACTACTATACTGAAGAAGAGGAATGAATTCATGTTAGAACTAATGCTAGAAACAGTTTTTATTCAGAGGAAAGTACTTGTTTCGAACAATTTAGAATCTTGAAAGAAATGTTGTGTGGCAGGGTGGCATTTGCTGAATTTGATGCAGAGTATGTCTCCAAGTTCACAGAGAAGCAGATGGTTTCCATCAGTGTGGAACTGAAGCTGGATTTAGGAAGAGTTAGAGGAATATCACTATCTACTTTGAAACAGAATTAGTGTTAATTTTGATATTTACTAGCTTCTTATGTAATTAAATACTAATATTACTTCAATATCAGAATTCTATTATTTTGGTATGAGTTTGAAATCATTAGCTGAGTTGATTATATGTAAAATTCGAATCTAGACATGGTAAAAGAAAAATAATAGTTTCGTAAATATAAAAATAATGATTTTAAAATAAATTTTTTTCTTTAAAACGACAACGCTTTTAAAGCGTTGCAAAAAGTGTTGTCTTTGTAAAAAAACAACAACGCTTTTAAAGCGTTGTCTTCGCTAAAAATGACAACGCTTTAAAAGCGTTGTCTTCGCTACAAACGACAACGCTTTAAAAGCATTGTCGTTGAGCAGACTTTTAACAACAGTGCCTTTAACAACGTTTTTTCAGACACAAAGACAACGCTTTAAAAGCGTTGTCTATTAGCTTTTTTCTTGTAGTGAAGTGTCTTCCCAATACCCCAAAGAAGAGGAAGATATCAAATCATTGATTAGTATCACAGAACCAAGATAATGTGTTGTTTTCTTGGCTCCTAAATGAGCTATGATTTGTGAAAGAGAAGCTATTATCTGAAATTGAAGAGTTTAGTATTTAGGATAATGAAGGGTAATGGGTTTAGGATATCACCTTTATAATGGTATGATTTCATCAATTCCAGAGGAATAACCTATTAAATGCAAGGGAGGAGTTGATGAATTTAATTCAATGAGTTGAAACATCATTTCTAGAGTTATAGCTCATTAAATACAATGAGAGGAGTTAGTAAAATTTAATTAATCAAGACCATGTTTTAACAGCTACGGGCACATAATTACTACAACACGGACTTCATGTTGTAGCAGATATGAGCACGTAGCTGCTAAAATGTGATTTATTAAATCATAATCACATTATAACAGCTACGGACCCATAGTTGCTACAACACAGACTTTATATTATAGCAGCTACAAATCCATAGCTGCTACAACGTGATTTATCAAATCATGACAACATTGTAGTAGCTATGGATCCGTAGCAGCTACAAAACAGATTTCATGTTATAGCAGCTAATGGCTCATAACTACTACAACATGATTTAAAAAATCATGACCACGTTGCAATAGTTATGGGTCCATAGCTATTATAACATAGACTTCACATTGTAGCAGCTAAGGGCTCGTAGCTGCTACAACATGATTTAAAAGATCATGACCACGTTGTAGCAACTACATACCCGTAATTGCTACAACACAAACTTCACGTTATAACAGCTAAGAGTTTATAGTTATTATAATATAATTTTAAAAATCATGATCACGTTGTAGCAGCTACGGGCCCATAGTTGCTACAACACAAACTTCACATTGTAACTACGGGTTCGTAGCTACTATAATGTGACTTAACCAATACAACTCTATATATTTAATATAACAAAATCAATATCATGCAAACGTTATATCATAACAACAGCATTCTATCACACATTTTTTTAATTAAAAAATACAATTTAAATTTTATCATTGATATTACATAGATCATAATATCACACTTGCTCCAACCAGTTTTTCTTTGTCATGATTTTATGTCTAACCCTAAATTTATAAGCTTTTATTTTAGTCTGTTTAAATTCAGTTGACCTCTCAGCATAGTGCATAAAAAAAACATAATCTAACCTACAAGATAAAATTTTTTAACTTGTAATAATCAATTCCAATCAAGAATATGATAAATAAACAAATATTTATGATTTACTTTGTGTGGAACCATTTACTTGAATCATTTGAAACTCTCTTAAGGAAATATGTGATAAACCTTAATGCAACATCTCAAACTATGAGCTGTTTAGACTCTTAAAAAACTCCACTTACATGTAAATGACATTAGTAATCAATACATATCAAAACCTTAATTTAAAAAGAATATATAACTTAATACTTATAGTAGTCTCAAACATAGAAGTGCAATTTTTTGTATCGCTGAGAGAGTTATAATGTATAAATAGACCTTCATCCATGTTTATAACCATTAGATGTCAATGATTATCTTTATTATTAAGAGGACATAAGATATATCTAATGATCTTATATTCATCAGTTTGAATAGTTTGTTGTAATGCATCAACATCCATTATCTCAAACATTACCTATGTAAACAAGATCCATTTTTAGTGGACAAAATATAAAAAAAAAATATAAATACCCTGTATTAGCTTTGATGTTGAACAACCGAGTTAAGTTAGGTCTTGTGTATTTGATGTCTTATATCTAAGTGTGTGAGAATTTATGAACATAAGAAGTCGAGAGGAAGATGTAGTAACCGAGAAGGATGACACGGAAAGGGAGTTGATGAGCTTGGTGCATCTGAGGGATGAGAAGCAATTGAAAAGTACACCAATAAAGTAACAAGGACATGCGTGGTGCATCTTGTTGGAGTGTATACTAAAAGCCTAGCTTTTGTAAACATTTATTTTTGAAATAAAAGAATCACATTGGTCAATATCTGTATTTATTTGTTAAATGTAATTGTTCAATTAATTTATATAGTAGATAACATGGAGTGTGGTGTCACACTCAGAAGATCATGTTGTCGGTTCTTTATAAATTATAAATAGTTGCTCACGACTAAGATGGAAAGGAACAAACCATTGGAATAGTCGTAGTGTAATTAAGTATTAGTTTATCTTGATTAATAAATTACACTGATACACTCTAAGTGTATTGAGTAGGACCATTTAGGTAAGTTCTTTTTATACTAACTTAATAAAAGAACTAGACCTTAGTTATTATGAAAGTGTGTGCTCTTAATCCTAATATAATGACAAGCACATATGTTTAATATTTATTTCTTTGACTTATCAAATGGTGAGGTTTAGCTCGATAAATCAATATACCTGATAAGTTGAAAAATAATATTACTTATAGTGTGTGTTGTTGATTATAGAAGGAATCTGTGTCCTAGTTATCTAGGTTGAGAATGTCCCCAAGAGAAGCTCATAAGGATTGTCATGTTAAACCCTGCAGGTGGACTTAGTCTGACATGACAATAAAGTTGAGTGGTACTACTCTTGGAGCTAGATATTAATTAAGTGAGTTATCAGTAACTTACTTAATTAGTGAACATTCGTTATCTTAAACACAGGGAGACTAACACACTCATGATAAGAAGGAGCCCATAATGTAATTTGGGATTGGTGCGGTAGTGTGATAATAACTCTCTAGTGGAATGAGTTATTATCGATGAACTTGAATTGTGTGTTCGGGGCGAACACGGGATACTCAAGCTCATCGGAAGGCCAAAACCAATTTCTCCTCTAGGTCCCTGTCATAGCGTCATTATAGCCTCAAGTCCATCCAAATATAAGCACATCTTGGTGTCTAAGAAGGAGGTCGGTCCAATGCTTGGTAACCAAGCAAGGGTCGGCCACATCCTCTTCTATAGGGGTCGGCCCTTTGCTTGGTGACCAAGCATGTAGGGGCCGACCACAATAATTCAAACAAAGAGGGGTGTTTTGAATTTTTAAAATCTTTTCTTTGTAGAAAACTATAAGTTTTAAAAGAGAGATTTTAATTTAAAAAACTTTTTTTATTTGAATTAGGTCACATGCTTTAAAAGAAAGTTTAAAAGATTTTAAAACTTTCCTTTTTTAACCATCCTCATGGTTTAAGAAAAAAAGGAAGATAAGTTTTAAAATTTAAATTTTCTATCACCATGTTAAAAAAAGAAATTTTATAAGAGAAGTTTTAAATTTTAAAACATGGTTTTAATTTTTAGAACTTTCCTTTTTTTTAACTCCTACTTTAGGAAAGAGAGCTTGTAAAATTTTATAAGAGTTTTTCTTCTTGTAAAATTTTATAAAAAAAAAATATTTCCTTCCTCTTATAGGGGAGGACGGCCACCCTTTCTTGGTGCCCAAGCAATGTGGCGGCCAAAACAAAAAAATAAAATCATCATCCAAATTGATTTGGTGATTGATTCAATCAAGAGGAAAGAAAAAGGAAAAATAAAAGGGAAAAGAAAAAACTCTTGGAAGATTTTAATTTTTGTAAAAATTCTTCCTTTATTTGCCTTGAGCAAGTATTATAAAAGAAGGGGTGAGGAGGCTTCATAGGACACAATTCTTATTCTCTTGGAGGAGTCTCTCTTGGTGGTGGCCGACCCTCTCTCTTTTCTTTTTTCCTTTGCTCTCTTCTCCATGGTGGTGGTGGTGGCCGGATTTTAGAGGAAAAGGAAGAAAGCTTTTGGGTGGTGTTCATCTTGGAAGATCGTTGCCCACACGACGTCCAAGGCGAGGTGAGGAATACGGCAGAAGATCTCGAGGTCATTAGCATACAAAAAGAAAGTATAATTAGTAATTGTTTTCCGCATCATGCTAGTTATTTCTTTTTGTAAGAATTCCAAACACAAGAGGCATTAGATCTAGTTTTTCGAATTAGTTTTTCGAGTTTGTGTTTTCTTCTTTTTCGAACTTGTGATTCGATTGTTCTTTTTGGTTAACCTAGAGTTATTTAAGGAAATTAAATATTAGCTTTTCTTAAAAGGCTTTGTCTAGGCGGTGGTGGTTGCTCCCATATCCAAGAAGGTCATGTGCCTCGCCATGCAGTCCTGGAAGCCAATTTTGGAAATTAATATTTAATGGAATTAATAACATAGGTGGATTTGAATCAATAGTGTTAAGTTTCGCTTGCGATTCAAATCTAAACCATTAAGAACAGATAAGTTAAATTTGGAATCAATGATGTTAAGTTTCGTCTGCGATTCCTAATTTAACTTCTAAAGAACACAATAGGTTATTTAAGGAAAGGTTCGACACTTGTACAAAATTTTTGTACAGTGGAACCGGTACGTTTTCCTAGGACTAACCAACACATCTAAGGCACGAGAAGCCGAGAGGAAGTCTGCTCGAGGAGAATGTCAAAGTTGAGTTCGAGTGAGCTCAACTTTGGATAACCGGAGCATCACCCAAGCTTGTGAAGAAGTGGATGGACCATCCTAGGTGCCTCCAATTTGTTGGTGCAATATCTCCTGGGTCAGGTTGACTAAACTTGAGCTGGCTCAAGCTTGAGTCTTGATGTTTTGGTTTCGATATTTCATAATATAGAGAGATTGCAGATGTGATCGTCCAGTTGGGGAGATTTTTGGGGCAATTCCCCTCTGGTCAAGGTTTAACCAGTATGATGTGAAGAAGAGTCAAGTAGGTCAAAGAGTCGATCGAATACTTGACTAGAAAAGTCCTAATTGGAGGTTAGGTAAGGGAAAATCTGAGTGAGTGAAGCCAGATGAAAGACCTAATGAGTAAAACTAAGCAATTGGAAAATCCTGGTGAGTAAAGGCAGGTGAAAGACCTAGTGAGTGAAGCTAGGCAGGTGTAAGTCCCGGTGAGTGAAGCTAGGCAGGTGAAAGTCCCGGTTAGTGAAGTCGGGCAGTGAAAAAATCCTAGTGAGTGAAGCTATGTGAAGGTCCTGGTGAGTGAAGCCAGGCAGATGAAAAGTCCTAGTGAGTGAAGATAGGTAGATGGAAAGACTTAGTGAGTGAAGCCAGACATGTGGAGATCCAGGTGGGTTAAGGTTGACCGGACACCTGGTGTTGGGAATCCCAAGTAGGTCAAAGGATTAACCAGATAATTGGCACAAGGAAATCTAGATGAGTCAAGGGTGATCAGACATCTTGTGGAAGTCCAAGTGAGTCATGGAGGACCAGACACTTGGCACAAGATGTTAAGTCCAAGTGGGTCAAGGTTGAACGGACACTTGGCACAAGGAGAAATGTAACGCCCGAAAATTCTCAAATTATTTTTAGAAATATTCTATGATTTTTCTGGAATTTTTAGATATTTTTCCGGAATTTTTCGAGTAGCGGAAGCAGCAAAAATAATTAGAACCGCAAAATAGCTTAGGCGGGAATCGAACCCGAGACCTATGGCTTAGGGATAATGTTGGGAACCAGTTGAACCCAGCAGGGCCGTGCTGAAAGAAAGGAGAACCAAATATATTTATATTAGAGTTGGGTTCATTAAACCACTTAATATAAATTAAGAACTTAAAGAGGGTTTGGTTTATTTTAGAAGTTGGTTCGGCAATTCTCTCTTCACCGGAGCCCTCACGCCACTTCCTCTTCTTTCTCCTTCTCTCGGCGCCAACCACAAGGGAACACCTAGGGTTCCCTCCCTAGGGCCCTAAGAGCACTCTCCGGCAACGACTCCGACACGAGAACGTTCCCCTCCGCGAGAGGAACGCATAGACGCGAGCGAATCGTCGAGAAGTCGTCTCCGCCGGAATTTCTAGCGAATAGAATCGTAAGAAAATTAGCGAACGAGGTAAGAAACCCCTCACCTGCAGTATAATAGCTTCCGATTGAGTTTTTATGCTTTAGTTAGGATGTATGCAGATTTTTTATCGATACCTAGGGTGTATTTAACTCTCTTCGCAGATTAGGGATTTAGTTGAGCACCTCTAGATGGGCCGGGCATGTCTTCCCTCTTCAGATAGGAGGTTGATGTTGTCGGGTGCCTAGAGGCGGTCTCCCTAATAGAGAGGAGAGTTAGGGCACACTAAGTGTTCGATAAAATAGCTAGTTAGTAAAAATGCACCATATGTATCTTTAACAGCTCAGTTAGATACATTAGAAGTATCTATTCAGTATTCTCAGTTTATTACAGCTTATATGGATCAGATATCCAATGGGTGGGCTCCCACAGTCGCCTCTAGATTTAGATAACCTAGCTCTAGGTTCAGATAACCTAGAAACAATAGAATAAGCAAGTATTAGCTATTTCAGTATTTTATTTTCAGTGGCACTGTACTGGATCAGATATCCATTGGGTTGGACTCCCACAGTCGTCCCTAGGTTTAGATAACCTAGTTAACCCTACTAAATTCGGGACTTGCAAACCCGGGTCTAGTTAGGGATGTGCGCATAGCAAGTACAGTTGCCGGGCCCAAACAGCATGATTATGTATTTTCACTTATTATGAATTAGTTTTCAAAACTCAAAATTAGTTATGTTAGTTGAGTTTGAATTCAGTATCAGTTAGTTTCAGTTTAGCTCATTATATGTTCAGCCCAGTTTTTCTATGATTTGGGTATGATAGCTCTATGTTCAGTTCATGTTCACATGCTTTAGATGATAGTATGTCATGGCTAGTTTTGATTGCTATGTATTGTATGATAGTATGCCATGTTTTAGTTCAATCAGTACATATTTCAAACGGCATGTTTTAAAAGCATATTGCATCGAATGCATGTTTTTGTGAGGTAGATGGTTTCTTACTAAGCTTTAAGCTTACAGATTCTATTTTTCCTTATACTGCAGATAAAGGTAAAGGAAAAATGGACTAACAGAGGAAGCTGGAGGGCAATGCAAGGATGGTGTGTGTGGCAGGAACTGGAATAAAAGACCTTGGAGAGTTTAGCAAATTAGAAACTAGTTCTCCCTTAAGACATTTTCTTATACCTTCCTTTCTATGCATTTCTAGTAGTTAAAGGTTATGAGTCGATGAACCATGCTCCATGTCATGTTGGAATGTTAGCTATAGGTTATTTGAATGTTTATTATGCATTAGTTAGTTGTTATGTGAGATCTTTGGCACGCATCAGTGCTGAAATCAGAAGTTTCTGATATGAAATCAGAAACCCTGATCGGTCAGCCGACCGATCAGGAATGGGGTTGCGCCACTGGATCGGTCAGCCGACCGATCCAGACTCGAACAGAGAGTTTATGGATCGGTCAGCCGACCGATCCAGAGGCAAACAGAAACTTATGAAGTGCACTGATCGGTCTACCGACCGATCAACGTGCTCCTGGATCGATCGGTAGACCGATCCAGCTGCATACAGAAGCTATGGATCGGTCAGCCGACCGATCCAGAGTCTCCTTCCGTGCCAGTATCAAGATGGAGCTCTGGATCGGTCGGCAGACCGATCCATAGCTTCTGTAGCAGCTGATCGGTCGGTAGACCGATCAGTGAGCCTCCGTGCTTCTGCATCTTCGTACGCACTGGATCGATCCCTGAATCGATCCATGGATCGATTGGAATGCTTGATTACAGCTAGCAAGTCATCCGGGAGGCATAGATTGTCTTCCCTAGCATGTGTACAATTATTAGGTACATGTAGAGCGTTCAGTTTCAGCGTTCCCAGTAATTAGAATAGCAAAATTTTAATTAGCCCAGCTTTCCGCACAGTATAGTTTAGCATTATTGTAGCGACCGGCCTTACAGCCAGTACCCAGAAGGTGGGTCGTTACAGAGTGGTATCAGAGCAGTGTTCCATACTTCCTACACACACATCAGCATTGTACCTGCAGCTTCCAAGTAAGAATACCTCTACTCTCCTTATTGTTCTTGCTTTCTAGTTACAGTTTATATGCCTACTGCTTGTTAGTATGTGATAGTTTTAAACATGATATCAGTAGTTATATAACTGTGATTACATTAGTTATGTTATGTTCTCTACGTCTTTAGAAATGGCACGAGGACGCCCAGCTAGAAGGGCATTAGCTACTGAGCCCCAGCAAGAGGCAGGCAGTTCAGTGCCTCCTCCAGACCTTACAACAGCAGCTAGCTGAACAGCAACAGGAAATAGCCACCTTAAAGGCTAATCAGCAGAGTACCCCCACAGTCACCCCGGAACCGAATTTGACTACTCCGGTAGTCTTGGAGGTTCCACCAGCTCAGCCTACAGCACCAGCACCAGCACCAGCAGCCCCAGCAGCTGAGCCAAGAAAGGAAGCCTATCTGATCCAGTGGCAGCGGGTCAAGCCAGAGAACTTCTCAGGCACTAGTGAACCATGGGATGCACAAGCCTGGTTCAAAACACTGGAGAGCACGATGGAGCTTCTGGACTGGCCAGAACACGAGAAGGTGAAGTGTGCCTCCTTCTGCCTGACAGGAGACGCACGCATGTGGTGGGAGAGAATCAGAACGAAGCGCCCAGTGAACCAGATGTCATGGGCTGACTTTGAGAAGGAGTTCTTCGAGGAATTCTTTCACATACGGGTTACAAACCGCCACTACGACGAGTTCACGGAGTTTCGTCAGGGCAACCTTTCAGTTGAGGAAGTCGTGAAGAAATTCAACAGGTTGGCTCGTCTATGCCCAGAGTTAGTCAGCTCAGAGAAGGAACGAATCCGGTTGATGCTCAAGATGCTGAGGCCAGAGATAGCAGTGAACGTAGCTGGTGGCGTACATAGGCCACAAACCACAGAGGAGCTAGTGAGCAGTGCCTTGACCACGGAGCATTACCAGAACAGCATAAAGCAGCAAAAGCAAGTCTCCTCAGAGTCCAAAGGCCAAGGAAACTCTCACACTCAAAAACAGCAAGGCCACAGCTCTAACTGGAAAGGAAACTCCAACAGCAAGCGCAGATCAGGAAGTGACCCAAAAGGAGGACCATCTAGCAAGCGACCCAGTTATCCAAAGTGTGTTACTTATGGGAAATTCCACCCAGGGGTTTGTCGCAAGGGCACACGAGGATGTTTTGAATGTGGACAAGAAGGGCACATGGCCAAGCAGTGCCCGAACAAGACTGGTCTTCCTCAGCCATAGCAGA
Source organism: Zingiber officinale (assembly GCF_018446385.1). Lineage (NCBI taxonomy): Eukaryota > Viridiplantae > Streptophyta > Magnoliopsida > Zingiberales > Zingiberaceae > Zingiber > Zingiber officinale. Next base: position 129,076,054 of record NC_055987.1, read on the forward strand.
TTCAGTATGCAGGCCAGCCAGCTCAGTTATATCAGATGCAGGCCGCTCTAGAAGGTCTACTTATCAGCCAGGGCAGATTAGAAGCCCCTCCAGCTATGGCGAATGCGAGGATCTACTCACTCACCAGAGAGTACGTAGCCAATGCCTCGACAGTTGTCACAGGTCAGATTAGCATTTTACAGTATAGTGCTACTGTTCTATTTGATACTGGGGCAACCCATTCATATATAGCCAGGGTGTTCTCCGAAAAGTTAGAAATACCCTCAGAAGCACTCAGTGGTCAATTTTTGACGACACTACCTTCAGGAGAGATCATGACATCCACGCTCTGACCCCGAGCAGTGCCAGTCATTATAGCCGACACAGAGCTCTTTTGTGTTCTGATAGTGCTAGAAATGACCGACTATGACGTTATCTTTGTAATGAACTTTCTGATCGATACGGTGCTACCATAGAGTGCCGTAAAAAGAAAGTCATCTTCCAACGTGCAATTTGAATACAGTGGGAACCAAAGAGAAAGGCCAAGAGGTTTCTCTCAGCTATGAAAGCACGGATGTTCATGGATTCGGGATGTACATGATTCCTAGCACATGTAGTCAACGCCAGCCAAGAACAACTAGCAGAGGTTCGAGTCGTATGTGACTACCCAAAAATCTTTCCTGAAGAGTTACCAGCTTAGCACAGACAGGGAGATCGACTTTGAGATAGAGCTCATTCCGGTACAAATCCTATCTCCAAAGCGCCTTATCGCATGGCTCCAGCAGAACTGAAGAGCAACTTCAGGAGCTGCTTGACAAGGGTTTCATACCGAGTCACTCACCATGGGGAGGGCCTCGTGTTGTTCGTGAAGAAGAAGGATGGAAGCATGCGACTGTAGACTACGGATCACCGAACCAAGTCACAATCAAGAACAGTATCCCTTCCCGGAATAGATGACCTGTTCGACCAGCTGAAGGGAGCAGCAGTGTTCTCTAAGATAGATCTCAGATCAGGTTATCATCAGGTGAAGGTTAAAGAAGGGATATACCCAAGACAGCATTCAGAACCAGATACGGACACTACGAGTTCGTAGTCATGCCCTTTGGCGTGACCAATGCTCCAGCTACATTCATGGATCTCATGAACAGAGTATTCAGGGAGTATTTAGATAAGTTTGTTATTGTGTTTATCGATGACATTCTTATCTATTCAGGAACTCAGGAAGAACATTCAGAGCACCTGAAACTAGTATTGCAGACCCTTCAGCAGAACCAGCTATACGCCAAGTTCACGAAATGTGAATTTTGGTTAGATCAGGTGTCCTTCCTGGGTCACATCATCTCAAAGGATGGTATTATGGTAGATCCCAGCAAGATAGAAGCAGTAAGTAACTGGAAGAGACCTAAGAACGCCAGCGAAATCAGGAGCTTTCTGGGATTAGCAGGATATTACAGAAAGTTTGTAGAGGACTTCTCCAGGATAGCCTCCCCACTGACAGCTCTTACCAGGAAGAACAGGAAATTTCAGTGGACAGAGGACTGTGAGAACAGCTTCAGCGAGCTAAAAAGGAGATTGACCAGTGCTCCCATTTTGGCTCTACCAGACAACACCAGCAGCTTTGACATCTATAGTGATGCCTCTAAGTTGGGACTAGGAGCAGTGCTGATGCAAAACGGCAAGGTGATCGCCTATGCCTCCAGACAACTCAAGGATTATGAGAAGAATTATCCTACTCATGACCTTGAGCTTGCAGCAGTAGTGTTCGCCCTCAAAATTTGGAGACATTACTTATATGGAGATCAGTGCAGAGTGTATACAGATCATCAGAGTCTGAAGTACTTCTTCACTCAGAAGGATCTGAATATGCGACAGCGCAGATGGTTAGAGCTGGTCAAGGATTACGATATAGACATCCTCTACCATCCAGGGAAAGCCAATAAGGTAGCAGACGCCCTTAGCAGAAAATCCAGTGCTACCTTATTATCTCTTACAGTCATGTCACCGCCCCTACAGAAGGAGATCGTAGATTTCGGTCTCAAACTCATCGTTGGACAGCTCTCTACTATGACCTTAGAGTCTACCTTGCTTGGTGATATTCAGTCAGCTCAGGAGCAGGACCCTGAAATTCAGAAAATCAAGCAAGGGCTAGCAGAATCAGAAAGTAGAGAATTCAGAGTGTCCGATAGCGGGGTGTTGTATTTTGGTGACAGACTCTGTGTTCCATATCAGGAGGAGCTACGGAGACAGATTTTAGATGAGGCTCACAAGACTCCCTATGCGATGCATCCAGGTTCCACCAAAATGTATCAAGACCTGAAGAAATATTTTTGGTGGCCCGGGATGAAGCGAGACATCGCCAGATATGTTAGCACCTGCCTCACCTGTCAGAGGGTCAAGGCAGAACATCAGCGACCAGGAGGAGTTCTGCAGCCTATACAGATTCCAGAATGGAAGTGGAAGGATATCTCTATGGACTTCATAGTGGGACTGCCCAGAACCACGAATGGTTTTGACGCCATCTGGGTAATAGTCGACAGGTTGACTAAATCAGCCCACTTTTTAGCTATCAAGATATCCTACTCCATGGAGAAGCTAGCTCAGTTGTACCTCCAGGAGATCGTCAGACTTCATGGAGTCCCACGTACCATTATTTCAGACAGAGACAGCAGATTTACATCACACTTCTGGGAGTGTGTACAGTCAGCATTGGGCACGAAGTTAAAGTTCAGCACAGCATTCCATCCGCAGACAGATGGTTAGACAGAGCGAGTAAATCAGGTACTCGAAGATGTGCTCCGAGCGTGTGCCCTAGACTTCAAGGGAAGTTGGTGCAAATATCTGAGTCTAGCAGAGTTTGCATACAACAACAGCTATCAGGCCACTATCGGTATGGCACCTTACGAGGCTCTCTACGGGCGGAGGTGTAGATCTCCAATCTGCTGGTATGAGAGTGGTGAACAGAAAGAACTAGAGCTTCAGACAGATCTAGTAGCAGATACCACAGCAGTTATACAGCAGATCCGCCAGAGGATAGAGACAGCTCAGAGCCGCCAGAAGAGCTATACGGCGCAGACCCTTAGAATTTTCAGTTGGGGATTCAGTATTCCTCGAGTAGCTCCCATAAAAGGAGTAATGCGTTTTGGGAAGAAGGGCAAGCTAAGTCCCAGATATGTGGGACCATACCTTATCAATGGAAGAGTGGGCAAGGTAGCATATGAGCTAGAGCTACCACAGAAAATGTGTCCACAACGTATTTCATGTCTCTATGAAGAAGCATACCCAGATGCCACCCAGGTGATAGCCCCAGTCAGTGCAGATCCGCGAAGACCTCAGCTATGATAGTCGGCCTATTCGGATAATAGATCGAGTTAAGAAATTGGAACAAGGAAGTACCATTAGTTAAAGTCATTTGGCACAACACCACAGAAGAGGCAACTTGGGAGGCAGAAGTCAGCATGAGAATCCAGAACTATTCTAAGTTCGAGGACTAACTTTTTATAAGGTATGGGAGTTGTAACCGAAAATTCTCAAATTATTTTTAGAAATATTCTATGATTTTTCTGAAATTTTTAGATATTTTTCCGGAATTTTCCGAGTAGCGGAAGCAGCAAAAATAATTAGAACCGCAAAATAGCTTAGGCGGGAATCGAACCCGAGACCTATGGCTTAGGGATAATGTTGGGAACCAGTTGAACCCAGCAGGGTCGTGCTGAAAGAAAGGAGAACCAAATATATTTATATTAGAGTTGGGTTCATTAAACCACTTAATATAAATTAAGAACTTAAAGAGGGTTTGGTTTATTTTAGAAGTTGGTTCGGCAATTCTCTCTTCACCGGAGCCCTCACGCCACTTCCTCTTCTTTCTCCTTCTCTCGGCGCCAACCACAAGGGAACACCTAGGGTTCCCTCCCTAGGGCCCTAAGAGCACTCTCCGGCGACGACTCCGACACGAGAACGTTCCCCTCCGCGAGAGGAACGCATAGACGCGAGCGAATCGTCGAGAAGTCGTCTCCGCCGGAATTTCTAGCGAATAGAATCGTAAGAAATTACGAACAGGAGGTAAGAAACCCCTCACCTGCAGTATAATAGCTTCCGATTGAGTTTTTATGATTTAGTTAGGATGTATGCAGATTTTTTATCGATACCTAGGGTGTATTTAACTCTCTTCGCAGATTAGGGATTTAGTTGAGCACCTCTAGATGGGTCGGGCATGTCTTCCCTCTTCAGATAGGAGGTTGATGTTGTCGGGTGCCTAGAGGCGGTCTCCCTAATAGAGAGGAGAGTTAGGGCACACTAAGTGTTCGATAAAATAGCTAGTTAGTAAAAATGCACCATATGTATCTTTAACAGCTCAGTTAGATACATTAGAAGTATCTATTCAGTATTCTCAGTTTATTACAGCTTATATGGATCAGATATCCAATGGGTGGGCTCCCACAGTCGCCTCTAGGTTTAGATAACCTAGCTCTAGGTTCAGATAACCTAGAAACAATAGAATAAGCAAGTATTAGCTATTTCAGTATTTTATTTTCAGTGGCAGATATCCATTGGGTTGGACTCCCACAGTCGTCCCTAGGTTTAGATAACCTAGTTAACCCTACTAAATTCGAGACTTGCAAACCCGGGTCTAGTTAGGGATGCGCGCATAGCAAGTACAGTTGCCGGGCCCAAACAGCATGATTATGTATTTTCACTTATTATGAATTAGTTTTCAAAACTCAAAATTAGTTATGTTAGTTGAGTTTGAATTCAGTATAAGTTAGTTTCAGTTTAGCTCATTATATGTTCAGCCCAGTTTTTCTATGATTTGGGTATGATAGCTCTATGTTCAGTTCATGTTCACATGCTTTAGATGATAGTATGCCATGGCTAGTTTTGATTGCTATGTATTGTATGATAGTATGCCATGTTTTAGTTCAATCAGTACATATTTCAAACGGCATGTTTTAAAAGCATATTGCATCGAATGCATGTTTTTGTGAGGTAGATGGTTTCTTACTAAGCTTTAAGCTTACAGATTCTATTTTTCCTTATATTGCAGATAAAGGTAAAGGAAAAATGGACTAACAGAGGAAGCTGGAGGGCAATGCAAGGATGGTGTGTGTGGCAGGAACTGGAATAAAAGACCTTGGAGAGTTTAGCAAATTAGAAACTAGTTCTCCCTTAAGACATTTTCTTATACCTTCCTTTCTATGCATTTCTAGTAGTTAAAGGTTATGAGTCGATGAACCATGCTCCATGTCATGTTGGAATGTTAGCTATAGGTTATTTGAATGTTTATTATGCATTAGTTAGTTGTTATGTGAGATCTTTGGCACGCATCAGTGCTGAAATCAGAAGTTTCTGATATGAAATCAGAAACCCTGATCGGTTAGCCGACCGATCAGGAATGGGGTTGCGCCACTGGATCGGTCAACCGACCGATCCAGACTCGAACAGAGAGTTTATGGATCGGTCTACCGACCGATCAGGGTGCTCCTGGATCGGTCGGTAGACCGATCCAGCTGCGTACAGAAGAGGGCAGAAGCACGGAGGCTCACTGATCGGTCTACCGACCGATCAACGTGCTCCTGGATCGGTCGGTAGACCGATCCAGCTGCATACAGAAGCTATGGATCGGTCAGCCGACCGATCCAGAGTCTCCTTCCGTGCCAGTATCAAGCTGGATCGATCCAACAGCCCAATCGATCCATGGATCGATTGGAATGCTTGATTACAGCTAGCAAGTCATCCGGGAGACATAGATTGTCTTCCCTAGCATGTGTGCAATTATTAGGTACATGTAGAGCGTTCAGTTTCAGCGTTCCCAGTAATTAGAATAGCAAAATTTTAATTAGCCCAGCTTTCCGCACAGTATAGTTTAGCATTATTGTAGCGACCGGCCTTACAGCCAGTACCTAGAAGGTGGGTCGTTACTAGAAAAGTCCAAGTGGGTCAAAGGATTGACCAGACACTTGGTGAAGAAGTCCTAGCAGGTCAAGGTTGAACGGATGTTAGGCATGAGGAGTTTCAACAGGTCATGGTTGACCGGATGTTGAAATTGGAGATCCTAGACTTGATTTAAGCAAGTCAAAGGGAGACCAATCGATCAACCAATCGATTGGATTATAGTCCAATCGATCAGTCGATCGATTGGTTGTGTGCACGAGTGAAGGCTGGCACAATTGATCAGCTGATCGATTGGGAAGTGAAATCACGACCACAAAGGATCTCCCAATGATAAGCTGATCGATTGGGCACCGTTAATCGATCGGTCGATAGTTTGGAGGTTGGAAATTGCGCGCATCTCAATAAAGGTTGAATTGATTAGCTGATCGATTCAGGACTTCTCCAGCATAGCACAAAGGCGCTCTGAATCAATCATCCGATTGATTCAAGTCTCCCCAATCAATTGGTCAATCGATTGAGATATGACCGTTACGAAGGAAATGCTCAAAAGCCTTCTTCCTCGCAACGATTCGACAACGCTTTCTCTCCACTTCTTCTTACGATTGTTCTCATAGGTTCACGCCAGTTCTTGAAGCTTTCTTGGAGCAAAGTGTTGCTGCACTTCCAAGGTCAAGAGGCATTCCATACAATAAGGAGAAGCAAGGTAGGGTTTTGCAGATCTTGTAAGATTTGGTATTGCATTAGCTTATATTTCATTCCTCTTGTATATCTATGTGTGTGAGCTTGTACGAGGCTTCTCTACCTTTGGTAGTTACTGAGAATGAGTTATTTCATAGTAGATGAGTGAGTGAGGGTCATATCCTTGGATTAGCTACCTCTTCTTGAGGTGAATACCAAGTAAATCCCTTGTGTTAGCATTGTGAAAGTTGCTTGAGTGTTTTCTGCTGCAACAACATCATCAAAGCAAGCAACCAAAGCACGACGAGCTATTCAACCCCCCTCCCCTCTAGCATCAATCGACCCTAACACAATTAACCAGAGGTGCCTTAATGAAGTGAAGACTCGTGGCACCTCCAATGGATCTGAGGTGCCTCGCATGTAGCGATGAACCACTGTCAGCTACGGGACTTGAGGTGCCAACAATGAACTGAGGTGCATCCAAAGAGTTGGAGCCGTTGTTGAGGAGATAAGCAGTGGATTGCAGCTCAACACAACCAAGGTGCCTCTAATAAACCAAGGTGCCTCCGATGAACCAAGGCACCTTCAATGCCGCCAAATTAGAGAGTAGATGTTGTGTCAAGGATAAGACGCAACCGATTGGAGGCATCTTCAATGGCAATTGAGGTGCCTGCCTCCAATAACCCATATTAGCAAAAAGGATAAAGCTTTATCTAGTTGGAGGTGCCTCCAAGTGTTCAAGTTGCCTTCAAAGTTCCATGTCAGCCAAACGGTCATTTTGACCAATATGCTATAAATAGAGGTCTTATCCTCTAAGTTGATACTACACTCTATACTTCATTTCCTAATTCAAGTTTAGAAGTTTGTGTAGCTTTATCTAGTTAGAGGTGCCTCCAAGTGTTCAAGTTGCCTTTAAAGTTCCATGTCAGCCAAACGGTCATTTCGACCAATAGGTTATAAATAGAGGTCTTATCCTCTATGTTGATACTACACTCTATATTTCATTTCCTAATTCAAGTTTAGAAGTTTATGTACTCAATTGTTGTAAGGGGCTACTCCATCTCTGACCATTATTGAAGAAGGAGCCACTTAATGTAGGACCCTTGGTGGTCGGCTAGTGGGGGTGGGGGAGGGGGAGGGTGAATAGCCCTGCAAGGAAAAAGAACCTTTCTCGAACTTTATAGCTTAATAATTATCAACACTTGTACAAAAAAAATTAAAAGACTAAAAAAGACGAGGCACAAAGAAATTACTTGGTTACAACCGAGGAGGTTGTTAATCCAAGGAAGATGTAAAGCGTACTAAAATTCTCCTCTAGGCGGAGAAACTTCTTACAGCAGTTAAATCTCACAACTAGAAAGCTAAACTGAAATTGAATCAATTACAAGTGTTGTTTCTCTATTTTTCTTGTTATTTTGAACCATTGGGACAGTGTTGTATTTATAGTCTTGGTCGGAGCACCTGGAAGGGTTCCAGGTGCCTGGGAGGGGATAAACTTTTATCCCCATCGTAACGGAATGCGCTACATTACGTTCCAGATAATTTTCTACTCTGGGCACCCGGAAGGGTTCCGAGCGCTCGAAGTTCGGGCACCCCGGACCAGCTTGGGGCTACCTGGACCAAAAATTCAGCTTTTGTTGATTTTTCGGTCCCGGTCTTCCTCTCCGGCTCTGCTCACATAGGTGATCTCGGCCATCCGGAATAGGGCTCACCCGAACTCAACTTCCGGCTTTCTCGAGCAATCTTCCACTCCGACTTCTCGTCCCTCAGAAATGTTGTGTGCCTCCTGCTCGTCCGCCTACGTACTCTTCCGCGGCATCTCATCCCTCAGATGAGCTCGTCAACTCTCTTCCATGTCGTCCTTCTTGCTAGTTGCATCTTTCGCTCGACTTCCTGTACTCCTAAGTTTCTGCACACTTAAATACAGGGGTTAAATACCAACAGGACCTAACCTGACTTGGTTGATCACATTAAAACTACTTTGGGGTACTAACAACCTCCTCCTTTTTAATGTGATCAAACCCAAGTTAAGTTAGGGTAAATCATAAACAAATAGTTATAATTTTTGTAAAAAAAATTTGCAAGTACAAAAATTAAGTACAAAAATAAAAAAGATTAAAATTTGTACTACCTCCCCCTAGACTTAATCTTTACTACTTTGTCTTTTGATCACATTAAAAGTGGGGTACGCCAAATATATTACTTGGAAGGTCTAAAAAATCTAAGGGAAAAAACAAACAAAAAAATATAAAGAGTTAAGTTTCAATTTTTTTTTAAAAAAAAACTCCTTTAATAATAAAAATTTTAGCAAGGGTTGGACAGAAAAAAATTCACAAAAAGTTGAATTTTTGGCAAAATTAAAAAAAAAACATTTTAAACACTAGTTCATAAAAAATTCTAATAAAAAATATTTCAAAAGATTGTTTAAATTAACTTAAACAAATTTTAATAATTAGACCTTTTTAAATAAATTTTTATACCAAAAGTTTAAAATATTAGTTGAATACTTCACAGTAAGTTAATTAAATATTCAATTCAGTAATTAGCTTTCAGGCTGTGGCGAGGTACTATGCCTTCTTGATTATTGAAGAATCAACCACTTCTAGACAAAGCCCCTTAAAAAATTTAAATATTTAACTTTTATTCTGAAAGCCCTAAGAAAGTAATTAATCTAAATATAATTTTGGAACCCAAAATAGGTTCCTTCCTATAGATTAATCAGATTTTTTTAAAAAAAATATTTTTATGATATTTTTCTAATTTAGCCTTTATGGTATTTAAAATATCAGTTTAAATTATTATATCTCCTAATATTTTGATTATTTGAGCATGCATGATTTTTTAAATATTCTATTTCTATTTTCGATTTGTCATTTTCTATTTTTAAATTACCAAACAAATCTAAGGGGCATGCATTAGCTAATTGTCTTTTCAAGTCTATATTTTCTTTTTCTAATTTTACTAAGTCATTGGAAAGAATCATAATAAATTGAAATGACTTTTCAGGAGATAAGACACGTACCTGACTTACCTCATATTCTGATGTTCCCCCTTCATCGTAGCTTTCCTTTGATGATCCTCCCCTTCATCGATGCTCATCTCTGAGATGCTTTCGTCTTCTTTTTGATGGTCTGCCATTAGGGCAAGTCCAACATAGGCTTCGATTTAGGATTCGGATGGCGTGTCGTCCCACGTCGCCTTTAGATTATGCTTGGGCCGAGCTGACTTCTTGTTTTTCTCCTTATCCTTGTTCTTCAATTTTGGATAGTCATCTTTGATGTGCCCTTCTTCATTGTTGTTGTAACATCAGATCTTCCTTTTGTTTCAATAATTTTTTCTCATCTGCGATTTAAATTTATTAGATTTAATACATTTATTAAATTTTCTTACTAATAGCGCCACTTCATCTTCGTCGATTGACGCTTCTGAGTCTAGATTGTCCATTCTTACCTTCAGGGCAATGTTTTGACTAGGCTCCCTTTTCATTTCTGCACATCTAGATTCATGAAGTTCAAAGGTGGAAAAAAGATTTTCTAATGAACTAACTGTTGGTGCAACATTCCTCAGGTCAAGGTTGACCTGGTTGACCAAGCTTGAGTCTTGGTTTGGATTTCGATGTTTGACAATGTAAGGTTGATTGAAGAAGAGTCAAGTAGGTCAAGGATGACCGGATACTTGACTGGGAAGTCCTAACTGGGATGTTAGGCAGGAGGAAAATCCTGGTGAGTGAAGCCAGGTGAAAGACCTAGTGAGTGAAGCTAGGCAATTGGGAAAGTCCTGGTGAGTGAAGCCAGGCAAGAGAAATCCAGATGGGTCAAGGTTGACCAGACATCTGGTGAGAGTCCAAGTAGGTCAAAGGGATTGACCGGATACTTGGCACGAGGAAGAAAAGTCCAAGTAGGTCTTAGAGAGTGATCGGATACTTGGCAAGAAGAGAAAAGTCCAAGTGGGTCAAAGGGATTGACCAGACACTTGGTGAGAGAGTCCTAGCTGGTCAAGGGTGACCGGATGCTAGGTCTTATGTACCAACAAGTCATGGTTGACTAGATGTTGGTTTAGGGGGCTTTGGGCTTGGTTTTGGGCAAAACCAAGATCTGGATTGATCGACCGATTGATCCAGCAGGTTTGGATTGATCCGTGGATTGATCCAGCAAGTTTGATTGATCCGTGGATCGATCCAGGATCTGGATCGATCGGTGGATCGATCGAAACAATCGATCGATCGATCGATCCGGTGAGTCCCCGACAGAACCCTCTGGATCGATCGGTGGATCGATCCGAGGTCATCGATCGATGGATCGATTCTTGCAGCGATAGCGCTGGATCGATCGAGTTTTTCCGAGCGAGGCACTGGATCGATCCGTGGATCGATCCAGCCTCCCGATCGATTGGGAGCATTCCAATCGATCGGGATTCGACCGTTAGCGTCGGCGTTCATTTACTTCGGCATCTACTTCACGGATTCATTCCAGATTCATCACAGCTCCTCCCCAGCACTCTCTAAGCTCCTCACCGCCAGTTCTTGAAGGTTCTTGGAGGTTCATCCAAGTCAAGAGGCGAGTTGCAACGAGAAGAAGAAGAAGCTAGGGTTTTTACTGCATCTCTTGTAAGCTTTTGCTTATTCTTTACTACCCTTTCTTCTACTTGTATTGAGAGTCTTGTAGGGCTTCTCCGCCTTCGGTAGTTACCGAAAAGGAGTGTTTATTAGTGGAGGTGTGTGTGTGTGCGTGGATCCTTGGACTAGTCACCTCTTGTGAGGTGGATACCAAGTAAAATCCTATTGTTAGAATTATTGTAGTTTGTTTCTTTATATTCCGCTGCGCATCACTTTGAAGAAACAAGCAACGAAGCTCGACGAGCACACGCGAAGCTATTCACCCCCCCTCTAGCTACTTTTCGGTCCTAACAAGTGGTATCAGAGCAAGGTTGCTCTTCACCGGAATCACCGCCGGAAGGGGCAAACATAACAAGCAAAGCTAGAGGGTGAAGAAGTTGGAGCAAATTCATCAAAGTCAAAGAATTCAAGAAGCTCAACTTCAAGATGCAATTACAAGATGGACTTGGATTTGATACAAGGGTGGCTCCACCATACACATCCACAAGCTTCGATTCTTGGAGATCAAGAATTGAAAATTTCTTGATGATGGAGATAGAGCAATGGTTTGCTCTAATGGAAGGTTTTAAGGCTCCAAGGAATTCAAAGGGCAAAGTTCTCAAAAGGAGCAAATGGAGCCAAGAACAAATCCAAAGATGTGAGGCCAATGATAAAGTGACCAAGCTTTTGGTCAATCTATTGCCGAGCAACATCTTGGAGGAAATTGGAGAAGTTGAAGATGCCAAAGAGCTATGGAGCAAATTGGAAAAGGCTCATGAGATCCCCTCCACTGTACCTAACCAAGAAGAATCCAAAGAGGGTGACTCATTGGAGCAAGATCAAGAGGAGGACTCCGAAGTTGAGAGATGCTCAACTTCCGAAGAAGAGAAAATCCAAGAAGCTTCATTCTCAAGGGAGTGTAATCAAAAGAGCAAGGAAGGAGCATATTCCTTGTTTTATGTACAAGAGGATGAAGAAGAAGGTGAAGCCTCCACCTCTAGGATTGAGGGGGAGCAACTCTTGGTGACACCGGATCAAGAAGAAGGAGAATCCTCCACATCCGGGTCAAGAGAAGAAGAGGATGAAGAAGCTTCTACCTCCACAAGTCAAGATAAATCAATTGGAGGGAAATCGATTTCAGATCAAGAGGAAGCCTCTACATTCATATCAAATGGAGGAGCAAGTGCCACCCCTACACAAGAAGGTATAAATAGTTCAATTAATAATAAGAATCATATTATATGTTTTGAATGTAGGGAACATGGGCACTACAAAAGCAAGTGCCCTAAATTGGCCAAGAAGAAGGGCCAAGTGGCACCTAAGGGCAAGGAGAAGCCAAAGGAGACCATCCCCGGAACAAAAAAGAGCAAGGAGCACATTGTGTGCTTCTCTTGCAATCAAAAGGGGCATTAACGGAGTCAATACCCTAAGGGGAAGAAGATGGTCAAGGCTCAAGGAGGAAGCTCAAGTCAAGGGGGAGCCTCTAAGGTAAAAAGGAAGGTAACTTTTATTGAGCCTATCCCTTTACATTATGGTAAAAAACATGCTAGTTCTAACTTATATCATTTTAATGCTATTTACCATAAGAATAGAGAGCATGGTAAAATTAAGGAAAATAATGTAGCTTACCATGCTAAAACTACCACACCTAGGATTAGGAAGATAGATAAAAATCTAGGCAAACACACTAAGGACCTTAGCTACAAGCCTAGAAATAAAAATGCTCATAAATTTAATGGAAAACCAAAAACTAAGGACTTAGTGATAGAAAATCAAGTCTTGAGGTCAAGGCTTGATAAAATGGAAAAGACGCTAAAAAGGATGGAAAATATCCTAAAAGGGCAAAATGAGCATAGCCTAGGTCTAGGAGCACAAAGGTCATCTAATGGCCATAGGGGTTTGGGATACAAACCAAAGGCTAAGAAGGATGTAATCTCTTACCATAGGGTTCCATATAGTTATGGAACCAACCCTAGGTCTAGTGGTCAAGCCAAAAATACAAGGGAAGTTATCCCTAAGAGTATTTTGCAACAAATGTGACTAAGACTTCTAAGAAGTCTAAGAAAGTCACAAAGAAGGTTACAAGGGAAGCAATCCCTAGAGTTGACCTAGAAAAAGTGACCAAGACTTCTAAGAAACCACACAAGGTCACTAGGAAGGTATCTAGGGAAGTTATCCCTAGTGAATACCTAGAGCATCCAAGGAGCACCAATAGGTTTTGGGTTCCTAGGAGCATTTTCTCTATCCCATAGATGGGTTAGAGAGTGTCAACTCTGAGAAGAAGGGTAGTTAACCCAACTTTGAAGAAATTGACACTCAAAGAGCATTTTCAAGGTTTTTGTTAACCTTTGAAAATGAAATGGATTTATTGTTACTCTTGGAAAGAGTAAAATGTGCTATAAAGGAAGAAATTTGAGATGACTTTAAATGACACAAGAAATCAAGTGTTAAGAAATACCAAATTGGGACTTTAGTATTGTCTTAGGAATTTAAGGCAAATCTAAGCCTTAATTTAAAGTGATTATTCTTATGGGAAAATGAAATATGCCAACATTTGAGGAATGTTTTAAATTTTTAATTGGCATAATTAATTCAAGAGATTAAAGAAATGTTAAGTTGGGTTTTGGCATTTTCCTAAGGAAATTGGGCAATCTAGGGTTTATGCTTTAGGATTAGCTAAGGGTTAAGGATATTTAGATAGATAATCTAGGTATATTTTAATTATGCAAAATCTTGCCATGTTTGGTTGCCCATTATATGCCATGACATCATGTTTTATTTGTGCATTCATGACTTATTATGAAAAACTCAAAAATACCATGTCATGACATACATACATCATGTAGTTATAGGAAATTTTCTTCTGAAAATTATTTCTTTTTTATGTATGCCATAACAGTATCATGCATTATGTTATTTCCTTAAAATTAAAGACAAATGGCAGTTATCATCAAGTGGCATACCAAATGACATCCTAGATGGATGGTCAATATCCACAAGATGACTAGATAAATATGCATGAACCCTAGGTTAGAGCAAAACCAAAATTAACATCTCACAAAGACCTATAAGATGACTTGTATGTGTTTTATGCACAATAGATACAAGTGAGATGTTAGGAAGACGAACAAAACTCAACATGCTGAGTTAGTGCATTTCCTTGAGTTTTAAGTTCGTCAAAACACATAGTTATGTGTTTTCCCATCATTGGGAAAGCTAATGTACAAGTCATGTGCATTAAGCCCAAGGAACATGGTGGGATATTGGTTTTGAAAATGTTTTCAAAATAATTTTGAAAAACCTTGGTGAAGGCTATCTTTTGATAGTAATCACCATTGAATAGTTAGACACAAACTTGAAAAAAACACTAAAGTTTTTGTAAGTTCTCAAGTTTGTGTCAATCTTTGAAAATATGATGTATTTTCATAGAAAACTATTTTTCTATGATAAATTATACCCTAAATAATGTCTACACAAATTTTTACGATTTTTGAAATTTTGTAGAATTTTCTAGGGGTTTCTGAAATTGGCTGAAATTGAATTTCAGCAATTTCAGGCCTCCAATCATCAGTGGATCGATTGGAGTGCCTCAATCGATCAGCCGATCGATTGAGAAGGCATTTCTCGCGAGCAGAAGCTCGCTGGATCGATCAGTCGATCGATCCAAGAAGATTGAATCGATCAGTGGATCGATTCAGCAGGGTTCAATCGATTGGAACCCAACTCCAATCGATTGAAGATGCTGATTTTGGCTGGGAAAGCTTATTTTCAGCATTTTGAACCTATTTTAGTCTAGGTAACCATTCCAAACCCCTGAAAATACATTTGTATACATAAAAAGGGTATTTTCGTGTGGAAAACAAGGATGGATTGGTTAAGGAAGGCTAAGTTGAAGTTTAGGTTGAGGTTTGTTTCAAATTTTGAATATTTGAACCTCAAAACTTCTAAAATTGGGTTTCCTAAAGTTTTGGGGATTCCAAGTCATTGTTGGTGCAATGACAGAAGTTACCACCATGTCTTTATGGGGAGGGACTCTTTAAAGACATAAAAATTATTTTTCATGAACCTTGGAAGGTGGTTAACCTTCCGTTAAGAACATGCTCAAGGTTGAGCGTTTGAACTTTAATGGGGAGTGGATATCCTCATTGTTCAAGTGGTTTCAAGTGGATAATGCTCAAGGATGGGCATTTGCTTACATTGGGGGAGAATGTAGGGTTAAGGTTAATGAAGGGTATGAGACCTTCATTATCGTGCTGATCACAACGAGTGAAGTTGTGAACGACGATGAGCAACTCTTCAGGGGGAGAGTTTTCAACAAGTGAATCTGTTGATGTGTGCCCAAAAATGGGGCATAGTTTGATGTGTGCCAATAGGGGGAGAATGAAAGGGAGTAAGTTAGGATTTTATCACCTAGAGGGAGTTTGCCCTCTTAGGGGGAGAATGAAGGGCTTAACTTATGTATTCATTACCTAGTGGCATGAAGAAGATTTAGGCTATGGGATTAGCCTAACTTACATGTGGTACTGTAAGTGATAGTGTTGATATTGTCAAACATCAAAAAGGGGGAGATTGTTGGTGCAACATTCCTCAGGTCAAGGTTGACCTAGTTGACCAAGCTTGAGTCTTGGTTTGGATTTCGATGTTTGACAATGCAAGGTTGATTGAAGAAGAGTCAAGTAGGTCAAGGATGACCGGATACTTGACTGGGAAGTCCTAACTGGGATGTTAGGCAGGAGGAAAATCCTGGTGAGTGAAGCCAGGTGAAAGACCTAGTGAGTGAAGCTAGGCAATTGGGAAAGTCCTGGTGAGTGAAGCCAGGCAAGAGAAATCCAGATGGGTCAAGGTTGACCAGACATCTGGTGAGAGTCCAAGTAGGTCAAAGGGATTGACCGGATACTTGGCACGAGGAAGAAAAGTCCAAGTAGGTCTTAGAGAGTGACCGGATACTTGGCAAGAAGAGAAAAGTCCAAGTGGGTCAAAGGGATTGACCAGACACTTGGTGAGAGAGTCCTAGCTGGTCAAGGGTGACCGGATGCTAGGTCTTATGTACCAACAAGTCATGGTTGACTAGATGTTGGTTTAGGGGGCTTTGGGCAAAAACCAAGATCTGGATTGATCAGCCGATTGATCCAGCAGGTTTGGATTGATCCGTGGATTGATCCAGCAGGTTTGGATTGATCCGTGGATCGATCCAGCAGATCTGGATCGATCAGTGGATCGATCCAGAAGATCTGGATCGATCGGCCGATCGATCCGGTGAGTCCCCGCGAACAGAACCCCTCTGGATCGATCGGTGGATCGATCCAGAGGTCCCAATCGATCAGTGGATCGATTGGGACGCTGCTGCTTCGCGCGATAAGCGCTGGATCGATCCGTGGATCGATCCGAAGTTTTCCAAAGCAGGCGCTCGGATCGATCCGTGGATCGATCCAGCCCCCCGATCGATTGGGAGCATTCCAATCGATGGGATTCGACCGTTAGCGTCGTTTATAGCTGATGGCGTTCGATTTCTTCAGCAGCATTTCACCGATTCATTCCAGATTCATCACAGCTCCTCCCCAGCACTCTCTAAGCTCCTCACCGTCAGTTCTTGAAGGTTCTTGGAGGTTCATCCAAGTCAAGAGGCGAGTTGCAACGAGAAGAAGAAGAAGCTAGGGTTTTTACTGCATCTCTTGTAAGCTTTTGCTTATTCTTTACTACCCTTTCTTCTACTTGTATTGAGAGTCTTGTAGGACTTCTCCGCCTTCGGTAGTTACCGAAAAGGAGTGTTTATTAGTGGAGGTGTGTGTGTGTGCGTGGATCCTTGGACTAGTCACCTCTTGTGAGGTGGATACCAAGTAAAATCCTATTGTTAGCATTGTTGTAGTTTGTTTCTTTGTATTCCGCTGCGCATCACTTTGAAGAAACAAGCAACGAAGCTCGACGAGCACACGCGAAGCTATTCCCCCCCCCCCCCCCCCCCTCTAGCTACTTTTCGGTCCTAACACTAACTTCTAGGTCTTTAGATATATAAAATGAGTCAACTATAGAGGTCCACTCAGGTGTCCTAGGGAATGCATTTAAAGCGTACCTTAATGAATCTCGGTTCGTTACCTTTTATTCGAGATTCGTGAGTTCGGTGATGAGTTCTTTGATCCTCAAGTGCAAATGTGCGACTGTTTCACTTTCTTCCTTCTAGAGGTTCGTTAGTTTGTTCCGGAGCAGGTCCCATCTCGTAAGTTTTACTTCAGAAGTTCCTTCATGTAGTCCTAAGAACTTCTCCTAAAGTTCCTTTGCTGATTCATAATTTTCGACCCGATTTACTTCCTGGGATAGAAGTATGCTGAGTAGGTGGAACTCGGCTCGTCCATTCACTGCGAAGTCTGCTTGCTCCTTCTTGCTCTATTGGTATTCTTCCTTTTCATTTCCTTGTTGATCTTTGGGAGCTACAAAATCATATTTAATCATCAAAAGAATTTCAAAATCAGTTTTAAAAAATACCTCCATGCATTTTTTTCATAACATAAATTCTCCCTCGAACTTCGGCCAGCGGATGCTCGGTCCGACCATCGTCTTGGTGCTTCAGTCTACGGTTAGTCCTTCTGAGACGTTTTGGCTCTGATACCACTTGTAGGACCCTTGGCGGACGGCTAGAGGGGGGGGGGTGAATAGCCCTGTAAGGAAAAAGAACCTTCCTCGAACTTTATAGCTTAATAATTATCAACACTTATATAAAAATAATTAAAAGACTAAAAAAGATGAGGCAAAAAAAATTACTTGGTTGCAACCGGGGAGGTTGTTAATCCAAGAAAGATGTAAAGCGTACTAAAATTCTCCTCTGGGTGGAAAAACCTCTTACAACAGTTAAATCTCATAACTAGAAAGTTAAACTGAAACTGAATCAATTACAAGTGTTGTTTCTCTCTTTTTCTTGTTGTTTTAAACCATTGGGACCAGGACTGTATTTATAGCCCTGGTCGAGGTGCTTGGAAAGGTTCCAAGTACTTGGGAGGGGATAAATTTTTATCCTGGTCGTAATGGAACACACCACATCACGTTCCGGATAATTTTCTGCTCTGGGCTCCCGAACTAGGTCTCGGAGCCCCGGACCGAAAAATCAGCTTTTGTTGATTTTTTAATCCCAATCTTCCGCTCCGGCTCCGCTCGCATGGGTGATCTCGACCATCCAGAATAGGGCTCACCCAAACCCAACTTCCAACCTTCTCGAGCAATCTTCCTCTTCAGCTTCTTGTCCCTCAGAAACGTTGCACGCCTCCTTCTCGTACGCCTGCGTACTCTTCCGCAGTACCTCATCCCTCAGACGCACCGAGCCCGTGGCTCTCTTCCGTACCATCCTTTTCACTAGCTGTGTCTTTTGCTCAACTTCCTGTGCTCCTAAGTTCCTGCACACTTAAACACAGGGGTTAAATACCAACAGAACCTAACCTGACTTGGTTGATCACATCAAAACTATCTTGGGGTACTAACACTTAGTGCACATTTCAACGTCTTAGATTAGTAATCTTCTAGTTGCAAACTAAGTAAAAGTTATGAGTCTCTTACTTTATTTTTATGTTATTTGTTTTTATTTAATGTGTGTGTCCTTGCTAAGTATTAAGAGAAGATTCGTAATTCTACTTTATATCACTATTCAACCCCCTCTAGCCGATATAACTGATCTAACAAAAATAAATAAGATTAGTCTAGGTAATCAAATACTTACAATAAATCTAACCCCACAAAATATGGATGGACAGTATGGTATCAGAGATTTGGACTTTATTTGCTATAATTGTAAAATATGCATTTATACAATTATCATGCGTGTACTGAGTTCAATCAAAGACTGTCATTAAATCTTCTACATCTAATGACAAAATAAAGTTGGACCATACTGGAAGCATCATAACCCTATATAAACCAACAAAAATATAAGAATAATTTATAAGTTGTTAATATTATTGTATAATATTCACAACTTTTACATTGTAGCAGCTACAAAAAAATTACATTAAAATATTTTTCCAAGTTAATAGTGAAATTTAACATTCAAATGTATTATTGTCAATACAACATGAAAAAGATAAAAATAGTATTATTCTTATTTTAATATACATTAAATGAAACTTCAATAAAATTAATCATCATTATTTTATATGCTTGTGTAACTACGTTACCAACCAACTCACTTTAATTGATTGAACTTCAATAATATATCTGTTACCACATCATCTTTATTATTTTTAAAACATGTCTGTGCTTGCTGAACAAATACATATACAAACATGTCATTGAGGATTAACAACAATAAAAGTTAATTACAATCAACCCTACCTTTAGTGTTTTAGTTTTGACCCTCTGAATCTCAACAAGCCTCATTTGTTGATTTGATGAAACTGTGGTAGCTTTGTTTGATGAAATTGTGGTAGTTGTGTTTGATGAGACATGGACTTCTACAATGTCATCCTTAATAATCTCCTTGTTTTTCTCTTTCTCCTTGGTTATTTGTTTTCTATCAGTTCTTTTTCTCTTGGTAGCTGTAGGAAATTTAAGAGTTAGTAGTAACCCAATACTCTTTCTAACACACCTCTTCCTTCTTGTATGTGTTGGCGGATTATGCTCTATAGCCTCTTTATTTGGGGTAGCGGCTGCCTCTTCTAATACCTTGCTCTGTATCTTGCTTTGGAGTTCTACAATTTTATTTTCTTATTTAGCTATCATTTTGTCTTTTATAGCTAAATTTCTATCCTTTTTTACTAATGTTAATTTTAGCATTACTAGTATCCCTATCTAGTAGTGCATATAGTTCTATTATTTTTGTATCCTTTTGTTCAATACCCTTGCTCAACTTAGCAACCAAAGTTTGCATATTACAAGTTGATCATCTTTTACTTTGCAGCATTGATAGTCAACTTGCTCTTGGACATCCTTTGCAGCTTGCTCCTAAACATCCTCTGCTACACGCTCCTAAACATTCTCTGTTTGCTCAAGAAAAACTTCAATAATGTCAAAGTGCTTTGCAATTTGATTACAATTTGCTCTTCCACATATGCTTGGAAATCAATTGATTGCAGATGTTCCTCTAAATATGATAGAACCAAAGTTACTATTATTTTTAATGAAGGTAGTTGGGCAATCTTCATCTTTAGTGTAGATACATGTGAGATTGTCCAGTTCCATAGGCATATTTTTGGAAGGGCAAAGTTCTTGTGTGGTTGTATGATTCTAACATGTTCATATATCCAAATCTGCAATACAATAAGTATGGTTATAAATTTTGAATCAATGAAGTTACAGTACAATTTAACAATTTACAGTAAGTAGGTGTGTAAATCCTTTGAGAATTGGAGTTTGATTTCCCATAAGGCATGGTGTCTTGGGCCTCTATGAGAGCATCACACTAATGCCCTCCATATGTGAGGTGATATAGTTATATACAACCTTACACCAATTATATCTACCTATATTTCCAAAGTCATATGTACAATCAAGTAATGATTTTACTGGTAGCTTAGATATACTGCTAGTAGTAGTAATATAAAAAAATTACAAAATAACAAGTTGACAAAACAAAATATCATATTCAGGAGATGATTTTGGTTGTTTGCTAATGTTGATCAGCTTATTCCCTACTTCCTTCTTTAAACACTCCCACTCTATGAAATGTTGAAGGTCTTGGGTGGAGCCGACATCTAAATGTAAAGGAACTTCATCCCCATGATCTAGAGGTCCTAGAATTAATGCAACATTTTTTCTTGTGAATATAATATTCTGATTTTGAAAGATAAAACACTTAGCATCATAGTATTTGATCCTGTCCGAACGCTGAATCAATGGACGCTGGCCACGTGGTGCTCTCCGAACTGATGACGTGGATCTCCGGCCGGTCGTAGGGATCTCCGACGAACTTGCAAGGAAGTCGGACCGGGAAGGGGTTCCCGGCGACGACCCTCCGACGCTCAAGTCAGGCAAGAGGAAACTAGGAAGTGGCTTCGAATCTTAGAGAATGCGTACCTCCGTCGAAGTGTGAGGACCCTTATATAGAGCTGTGAAGAGGCTTATGTTGGTGCAACCTTAGGTCAAGGTTGACCTGGTTGACCCGACTCGAGTTGACGTGACTCGAGTTGTATTTTGATGTTTGACTTGGGAAAATTATCGGTGCAACCTTAGGTCAAGGTTGACCTAGTTGTGTTGCATGTTGATGTTTGACACTCGTGAGAGAGTTCTATTCTTGATGTGGGACAAGAATAGATGTTTGGGAGATTATTGGTGCAACCGTAGGTCAAAGTTGACCTGGTTGACCTGATTTGGGAAAAGTTCAAGTATGAAGACTTGGCACGGAAAAGTCCAAGCAGGGAGCTTGGCACTGGAAAAGTCCAAGTATGGAGACTTGGCACTGGAAAAGTCCAAGCAGGGAGCTTGGCACGTGAAAAGTCCAAGTATGGAGACTTGGCGGGGAAAGTCCAAGCTTGGCAGGGAAAAGTCACAGTGAGTGAAGCCGGGCGGAAATCCTGGTGAGTGAATCCGGTGAAAATCCTAGTGAGTGAAACTAGGTGAAGGTGAAAGTCCGGTAAGTGAAGCCGGCATTGGGAAAATCCGGTGAGTGAAGCTAGGTGAATGGGAAAGTCCTAACTGGATGTTAGGCGGTGTGGAAAGTCCAGTGAGTGAAGCCGAGCGGTGGGAAAGTCCTGTAAGTGAAGCCGAGGCGGTGAGAAAGTCCTAACTAGGATGTTAGGCGGTGGAAATCCCGGTGAGTGAAGCCGGTGAAAGTCCCGTGAGTGAAGCCGTGCAAGGAAAATCCCAGATGGATCGGGGATGATCGGACTTCGGTGTTGGAAAGTCCAAGTAGGTCAAAGGAATTGACCGGACACTTGGCGAGGAGTTCTAGCAGGTCAAGGGAGTGACCGGATGCTAGGGATGAAGTACCAATAGGTCAAGGTTGACGGATATTGGTTTGAAGTCTTGGGACTTGGTTTGGGCAAAACAAGCTCGGATCGGTCACCGGACCGATCGGTGATACTGCTTGCTCGATCGGTCCGGTGACCGATCGGATACGAAGCTCTGTTGATTCTTGTCGATACGGTGGCCGATCGAGCAACAGAGGCGAAAAGAAGCGGTGATCGGTCCACAGACCGATCAGGCCATGTCCTGATCGGTCTGGGGACCGATCAGGAGACGATGTCGCGGAAGCGGATCGGTCTGTGGACCGATCCAGCTGTAGCCTGATCGGTCCACAGACCGATTAGAGTACGCACAGAAGGTTCTGTGCACTAACTGATCGGTCCGTAGACCGATCAGGGTTCTAGCCGTTGCGACGCAACGGCTAGTTTCTTCGCTGTTTCTTCTTCGCAGGTATAAAGGGGCTGAGGGCTTCTACAGAGTTTCTTCTTCTTCCTTCTGGAAGTTTTTCTCCTGCCTGAAGCTTCTGCTTCTCCTTCTTGCTGAGCTTTGTTGAGCTCGTTGGGTGCTAAAGCTTCGCGTGAGCTTCTTCCTGTTGCTGGTTTTCTAGCTAGGCTTGGATCCGAGAAGCTGCTGCTTCCCCAGGGTTCCTGCTGACTTCAAGAAGGCAAGCAAGTGTAGTTTACATTTCTGTTCTTGTTTTCTTGTTCCTATTTGTACTCCTATTGCTGTTGCAAATATTGTGGCGAGGTTTCTCCACCCACAAGGAGTATATTGTATTAGCCGGTTCTCCGGGGACTCATCCACCGACGGATTGATAGGGCTCGTCCACCTTACGGACACGCCGAGGAGTAGGAGTATCATCTCCGAACCTCGTACATCACTGTGTTAAGGTTTGATTTTCTTCTCCTTCGTTTCTTCCTTGTATTTCCGCTGCGACTAACCCTAACTGTAGGAAGAACGCGATAATTTGGGGCGGCTATTCACACCCCCCTCTCTAGCCGAGTACAAACGATCCCAGCAAGTGGTATCAGAGCGAGGCCGCTCTTCGACGGATCAACACCCGGGGGAGCACGGGCTAGAGATGGATCTCTATGGAGAAGATGTCACGATTCAACCCTTCTACGAGTCTCACGACAACTTCACATATTGGAAGGTAAGGATGATGTATTTTCTTAGGACTAATATGTTAAATTGGTTTTGTGTACAAGAAGGGTTTTCCCCACCGATGGATGAGGAAGGAAAACCTATCAAGAAGAAGGAGTGGACGAAAGAGCAAATCCACCAATCCACAATCAACGACGAGGTAACGAAAATTCTTGAATTTTCATTACCTAGTGATATCTTGCATAAGATAGGTAGATACAACGATGCCAAGGAATTGTGGAACAACTTAGCAAAGTTCCATGAGGAGAGCTCAAATTCAAGCCATGAAGAGGAGCTAAGTGAGCCAAGTAGCTCACATCATGGAGGGAGCGAATTGGGAGTTGAGGGCTACTCAACATCCAAGGAAGAAGAGGAGGAGAGTTCCTCTTGTTCAAGTTCGGAGCAAGAAGAAGAGACATCTACCTCCGGAAGGGATGAGGAAGAGAGCTCACACCCATCCCCAAACCTAGGTAACTCAAGCATTTCAATTTCAAATAAGTTACATATAATATGCTTTGAGTGTAGGGAACATGGACATTACAAGAGTAAGTGTCCAAAGAGGGTAAGAAAGACTCCACCGGCGCCAAAGTTCAAGGAAGCCGGAGTCCCAAAACGCAAGGGAAAGGAGCACATCGTGTGCTTCCAATGCAAGCAAAGGGGACACTATAGGAGCCATTGTCCGAGGGGGAGGCAACCTCACAAGGGCAAGAGACCGGGCACAACGATAGGGGGAGCTAAGGCAAATCCTAAGGTAACCTCTAAGGTTCATTATTGCAATTCTAATAAAACTCATGCTAGTAGTTTTGTTGCAATTGTTAATAATGATAAGCATGTTAACTTTAGGAACCAATACATGTGCTTAGGAGCTAAACATGTTAGCCTAGGTAAGGATAACACTAGAAATACCAACCCTAGGATTAACGCTTCTAAAGTTAAGGAAAACCTAGGTAGAAATCCCAAGAAGACTAGACATATGCCTAGGAATATCTCAAGAGAAAATGACAAATTAAAACTTGAGGTATTAGAGAGGGAAAATCAAGTCTTGAGGTCAAGACTTGATAATTTGGAAAAGGCTCTTAAAAACATAGAGAAGTCATCTCTAGGGTTTAAGGGTCAAAAACCAATGTCCAAGGACAAGAAAGGTTTAGGTCACAAACCTAAGTCCCAATTGGTCAAGCCCACTTATCATAATGTTCCATTCGATTATGGAACAAAACCTAAGGCTAGGAAGACCATTACCAAGGTCACAAGGGGAGTCACCCCTATAGTTGACCTTGATGAGACCCAAATGACCAAGGCTTTAAAGCCTAAGAGGGTCATTAGGAGGGTTGCTAGGGAAGTTATCCCTAGTGAATATTTAGTGAACCCAATGAGCTCTAATAGGTATTGAGTTCCTAGGAGCATCTTCTCTACCCCATAAATGGGTTAGAGAGTGTCAACTCCAATAAGAAGGGTAGTTAACCCAACTTTGAGGAAATTGACACTCAAGGAGCATTTTCAAGGTTTTGTGAATCTTTGAAAATGAAATGAATTATCACTTACTCCTTTGAAGAGTTAAATGTGCCTAAAGATTGGAAATCTCATTTTTAATCTCAATTGGCACAATTTGGAAAAACCTAGAAAAATATCAAATTGGGATTTTGATATTCTCTTAGGTAATCAAGGCAATCCGGGCCTTAATTTAGAAGTGCTACTCTTGTAAAATTTTAAATGGTATAAATCAAACAAGAGATCAAGAAATGCCAATTTGGGTTTCGACATTTTCTTGGAGCACTTTGGGCAATCTAGGATTAGAATTTAAGTTAGCTAAGTGATTAAGGATACTTAGATAGGGAATTTAGATATTTTATTTGTGCTAACTTGCCATGATTGGTTGCCATATGCCATGCCATGACATCATATTCATTTTATTATCATTTGATATGTCATGATAATGCTTAGGTTATCTATGTGTCATGTGTTAGTTTAGTTTCAAACATTATGCCATGACATCATGACATTGGCACATGTTTTTACTTATGATATCATTATATGCCATGTCATCATCTCTTGCATTATAATCAATGAAATTGATTTAAGGACAAACATATAATTTGATATTGAGATCAAATTGATGTTTAGAAAATGCATGAGAACTTAGCCTAAGTTGACCTTAACCCATATCTCACATCAAATTGACTTGAATGTGGTTTGATACACCTTAGATGTGTGTGAGATATTAGGATCATGAGTTAGGATCAAGGTGCATAGTTTTTGTACCTAGATGAGCCTAATTCAAGAAAAGGAGGATCATAGGGAAAGCTTGTGTACAAGTCATGTACATCTAGCCCTAAGATTATGGTCCTAAATTCAAATGGTTTTAAAAGCATTTTAAAATTGATTTGAAAAACCTTGATGAAGCTTTCCTAGTGATAGCATTCATCATTGAACATTGTGATACAAAGTTGAGTTAAACTTGAACTATTTCAAAGTTTTTGAACTTTGTATCAAGATTGAAAAATGGAAGTTATTTTCATAGAAAACTATTTTTCCTTGATAGTATATGTTATGAGGAGTGTATCCTCAAAGTTTCATAATTTTTGAAATTTTCTGGAATTGTTTATGGGTTTCTGAATTTCGGGTAAAAAATTCAGGAATTCGATAAGGGATCTTGGAATGATCGAACATCCGACGAATTCAGTTACTGAAATACTGAAAAAGTGAAGTATCAGACACTGATCGGTCACGGACCGATCTCCATCTGTGTGAATGTGGATCGGTCCGGGGACCGATCAGGTGACCGATCAGGGCATGCCAAAAGCTGAATTTCAACTGTATATCTGAAATTCCAGCTGTGAAAGTTTGTGGTTTAGGTTTCTAAGGGTTTGAAACTCTCCAAGACATTGTTGGTGCAATGGTCAAGGGGGAGTTGACCTTTAGGGGGAGTTTTACCTAATTGTCAAGGGGGAGTTGACTTTTAGGGGGAGTTTTTACTCCTTAAGACTTTTGAGGATTAGTGATATGGGGTTATCACTAAGTTGATTGTTGAGTTTAGTATCAAGGGGGAAATTAAGAGTTTCAATGAAAGGTATGGGACTTTCATTAGGAAGAAACTCTTGACCTTGATACTCTCCTTTTTCTTTTTGATGTGTGTCAAAAAGGGGAGAGTGTTCATTGGAGAATTATTGGAGAACCCAAGTTAGGTTATCGGGTTAACCTAAGCTAGGGGAAGAATGTCAAGGAATGTTCAAGGTAGAACATTGGAATTCTTTTTGATGTGTGTCAAAAAGGGGGAGAATTATTGGAGAACCCAAGTTTAGGTTATCGGGTTAACCTAACTTGATTATGAGTTTTGTCAAACATCAAAAAGGGGGAGATTGTTGGTGCAACCTTAGGTCAAGGTTGACCTGGTTGACCCGACTCGAGTTGACGTGACTCGAGTTGTATTTTGATGTTTGACTTGGGAAAATTATCGGTGCAACCTTAGGTCAAGGTTGACCTAGTTGTGTTGCATGTTGATGTTTGACACTCGTGAGAGAGTTCTATTCTTGATGTGGGACAAGAATAGATGTTTGGGAGATTATTGGTGCAACCGTAGGTCAAAGTTGACCTGGTTGACCTGATTTGGGAAAAGTCCAAGTATGAAGACTTGGCACGGAAAAGTCCAAGCAGGGAGCTTGGCACTGGAAAAGTCCAAGTATGGAGACTTGGCAGGAAAAGTCCAAGGGAGCTTGGCACGTGAAAAGTCCAAGTATGGAGACTTGGCACGGGGAAAGTCAAACAGGGAGTTTGGCACGGGAAAAGTCACGTGAGTGAAGCCGGCGGGGAAATCTGGTGAGTGAATCCGGTGAAAATCCTAGTGAGTGAAACTAGGTGAAGGTGAAAGTCCAGTAAGTGAAGCCGGGCATTGGGAAAATCCCGGTGAGTGAAGCTAGGTGAATGGGAAAGTCCTAACTGGGATGTTAGGCGGTGTGGAAAGTCCCGTGAGTGAAGCGAGGCGGTGGGAAAGTCCGGTAAGTGAAGCCGAGGCGGTGAGAAAGTCCTAACTAGGATGTTAGGCGGTGGAAATCTGGTGAGTGAAGCCGGTGAAAGTCCCGTGAGTGAAGCCGGGCAAGGAAAATCCAGATGGATCGGGGATGATCGGACTTCTGGTGTTGGAAAGTCCAAGTAGGTCAAAGGAATTGACGGACACTTGGCGAGGGAGTTCTAGCAGTCAAGGGAGTGACCGGATGCTAGGATGAAGTACCAATAGGTCAAGGTTGACGGATATTGGTTTGGAAGTCTTGGGACTTGGTTTGGGCAAAACCAAGCTCGGATCGGTCACGGACCGATCGATGATACTGCTTGCTCGATCGGTGCGGTGACCGATCGGATCTGGCAAGCTCTACATTGATTCTTGTCGATCGGTGACCGATCAGCAACAAGGCGAAAAGCGGTGATCGGTCCACGGGCCGTCGAGGCCATCTGATCGATGCGAGGGACCGATCGAGACGATGTCGCGAAGCACGGCGAGTTGGGATCGATGCGTGGACCGATCGGATGTCTTTGATCGGTCCACGAGACCGATCGATCTGCGAAGGTTACGTGCGGTTGTCGATGCGGGACCGGATCGGCCTGAACTGATCGGTCCGTAGACCGATCGGGCTTGCGACGCAACGGCTAGTTTCTTCATTGTTTCTTCTTCGCAGTATAAAGGGTGAGGGCTTCTCAGAGTTTCTTCTTCTTCCTTCGGAAGTTTCTTCCTGCACTGCTAGCTCTTCTTCTTGAGCTTTGTTGAGCTCGTTGGGTGCTAAAGCTTCGCGTGAGCTTTGTTGTTGGTTTTCTAGCTAGGCTTGGATCCGAGAAGCTGCTGCTTCCCCAGGGTTCCTGCTGACTTCAAGAAGGCAAGCAAGTGTAGTTTACATTTCTGTTCTTGTTTTCTTGTTCCTATTTGTACTCCTATTGCTGTTGCAAATATTGTGGCGAGGTTTCTCCACCCACAAGGAGTATATTGTATTAGCCGGTTCTCCGGGGACTCATCCACCGACGGATTGATAGGGCTCGTCCACCTTACGGACACGCCGAGGAGTAGGAGTATCATCTCCGAACCTCGTACATCGCTGTGTTAAGGTTTGATTTTCTTCTCCTTTCGTTTCTATTTGTATTTCCGCTGCACTAACCTAATCGTAGGAAGAAACGCGATCGATTTGGGGCGGCTATTCACACCCCCCCTCTCTAGCCGAGTACGAAGGATCCTAACAGCTTATGCACACATACCGAGGCGAATATGTGTCCTCTTACCATACCTCAGTATGGGCTTGTCAGAGGAGCTTGCCTGACACCATACTGCTACAGTCCGAGCACCTCTCTGATGGGACAGTAGAACCTTCCGTCATAGGCTTCTGCGTATGGGTTAGTCGTCGAACACGCTTGTTGTCAGAAGATGTTCCCCGATATTTCCCTTGTCTTTTTGTCTCTTCTGTCCCTGCGCTGAGCGTCCGGCCGCTCGGCGGGCACGTCGCATCCGACCGGACGTAGGTGATGGTTTGACCGGGAAGATTCTCGGTCATGTGCTCAGCTAACTGTTCACAGCATTGCCGCTTTAAGCCTCGGTCCGAGCAGGCTGCCCGCTCGGCCTGGTTACCCTATTCCCTATGAGCGTTGGAAACCTGAGTCCCCGTCGGGTTGTCTTTGATTCCGCTTAAACCTCGTTCGGCCGGTCGGTCCCCCCTTTTCCGGTCGGTCGTTTGACCTTTGACCTCCACGTGGCGTTGACTCCCCTCAAAGGGGGTCCCGCGTCCGTACCGCCGGATCACTTGCCTCCCCTTCAAGTCTAGTCGAAGGAGGCGATTAGTCCGACTGACTGGACCATCAGTCACGCCGAGCGGCGTTTATATGTAACTACCCTCCGCTCGGCCCACACGGGGGTAGCTATAACGTCAGTCAACGCCAACATTCCTTGGATCTCTTTGAAGTTTACGCCAATCTCCATCATTAAGGCCGAGCACGCGCTCATTAAATGCGCTCCAGTAGCTGCACGCTATGTGGCGATGCTGCCGTCATCGTACGGTGGCGGCGTGGTGTCTGACGGGATCGAGGCGGTTTGAAATGGATGGTGCGATGCGTGCTCCGGTTCGCGCGACCTGCATCCGACGGTGGAGGCCGCTCGGGCTTAGCCCTATAAAGCCTTCGCTTTCTCCCCCTCCTCGCCGCATTTGCGTCTTCGTGTGTCCAATAGCTTCCTTTGGCGTTTCAGTGCTCCGGTGATCTCGTTGCTACTTCTTCCGGCGACTCCGTGTTCCTCCCCGATCTTTATTTTTCTCTGTAAGGCTCTCCTTCTTTCCTATCTTTGGTTTTCTTTGTGTTTCTTTCCCGAGTTTTGGTCCTCTGGACGCTATCTCGTTTGTCGTCCTCTTCTTTCTATCATCTGTCTTTCTTTGTCTTTTGTTGTTTCGTCCGTTCGGACAATGGCTAGTTCCTCTCAGCCTCAAGACCAAGCCCTCGGCCCATGGTATACTACCATGGAGTCGCGCTTCGATCGGTGCGACGCCGATATTCTGATGGACTCTTTTGAAATCCCTTCTGATTTTGAACTTATATTACCCTCCCCCTCCGCTCGGCCACACAAACCGTCGCGCGGAGCTTTCTGTGTTTTCCGCGACCAGTTCGTCACCGGTCTGCGCTTTCCAATCCATCCGTTCATCGTAGAAGTTTGCAATCTTTTCGGCCTTCCGCTCGGAAGCCTAGTCCCTAACACTTTCCGCCTTCTATGCGGCGTCGTCGTCTTGTTCAAGATCCACAATATCCCCCTCCGATCGGAGGTTTTCTATTATTTTTATTACCCTAAACAGTCCGAGCTGGGTACATACATGTTCCAGGCTCAACCCGGTTTAGTTTTTTTCAATAAACTGTCATCTTCCAATAAACATTGGAAAGAGTTCTACTTCTACCTTCGTCTCCCCGAGCGGGCCCCCTTCCGCACCCAGTGGCAGGTCGGACCACCAATCTCCCCAGAGCTCAAAAGATTCAAGACCCGACCGGATTATCTTCACGCAGCCAACATGCTAGCCGGTCTGATGTTTGACATCAATAAGTTCCTGCCTGAAGGGGTGATGTACATATTTGGCCTGAGTCCGATCAGGACCCCCCTTCCGAGCGGCTTCGGTAAGAATTTTATTTGTGCATTCGCTTTGATTGCTAACTGATTTTCTCCTTTTTCCTTTGCAGCGGACATCGTCATGGAGTTCGTGATGGCCGACATTTTGAAAAGGAAAGCGGCGGCGCTCGAGGCCGCAGCTGCCAAAGAGATGGAGTCGCTTGGCATTCAGTCGGTCGGCTCTAATGAAGGGGAGAGCGACACGAACGCGGGGGAGTCGGCCGCTCAGGCTTCTCTCCCGGAACAAGCGGTTGGCATAACTTCCAGCCGAGGGCCTTCCACCCGGGAGGAAGGCTCCGCTCAAGAGGAGGAGCGCCCTCTTTGACAAAAAAGGCGCCGAGAGAAGACACCCCTTAGATCGGCTACTTCCGCGATCCAACCGTCCGAGCGGACAACCGCCGATTCCTGCGGCAAAAGCCCAGCGGTGGAGGCCATCTCGTCCGATCGGACCCCGTCCCAATTGGACGCGTCCGCGGACCCCCTCGAGGTCGTTCCAGTCAGCGTCCT
This sequence comes from Zingiber officinale, assembly GCF_018446385.1. NCBI lineage: Eukaryota > Viridiplantae > Streptophyta > Magnoliopsida > Zingiberales > Zingiberaceae > Zingiber > Zingiber officinale. Next base: position 129,106,839 of record NC_055987.1, read on the forward strand.
TCCGCCTTCTCCCCGCCGAGTCCACCGCTCGGCCATTTTGTCCCAGATGTCTGCACCGGCCTCCGATCCTTCCCCGGCTTCCGCCCAGACGACTCCCGGTCGGCACCGTACCATCCGGGTCTCGTTGCATCTCCCCACCGAAGAGCTGATGCCCGAATCCGATCGGCCCACCGCGCCCGAGCACATGATCACGATGAAGGGGCCCCTAGCCGAGATGTGAGCCGACGCTCGGGCGCGCGTGGCGATGATTCCGCTCAACAATCTGGCCAACAGCCACATGCAGCAGGCCACTGGGGTAAGCGTGTTTTCTAAAGTTCTTTTTGCATTCTTTTCGATCGGCTATTAACAACCTTGTTTATGCCAGAGATGGGTGGAGGAGATCGCGGTCTCCAATCGGCTCGCCATGGTGGACGAGGAGCTAAAAAGATTAAGGAGTTCGGGCGGTGCGCCTTCCCAGGGTCCATCATATGCCGAGCTGCAGAGGGAGCTCAAGAAGACCCAAAATCTGTTGGAGGTCGAGCGGAAGAAGACGGCCGACCAGGCTCACACTCTGGCCGAACTTGATCGCCAGAACAAATCACTGGATCGCAAAATAAGCCTGGCCACCGAGTGGAAGAAAACGGCTATCTCAGATCTGGAGAAGAAGAATATCGAGGCTCGGGGCCTGGAGCAACGGGTTAAGGAGCTGATGGATCAGCTGGACGGCGAGAAGGCGAGCCGCTCGGCAGAGGCAATTAAGCATAAGGATGAACTGAAAACTCTGCAGGAGTCCCTCGCAGCCTCCCAAGCGGCCTTCAAGGAATATCAAGAGGCTGAGCCTGGTCGAGTCGCAACCCTGAGGCTGAATTACATCCGTTCGGACGAATTCTCGGAGAAAGTCTGCGAACGGATGTACAGTGCCTTCGAGCTTGCTATGACTGCCACCACAACTTATTTGAAGTCCAAGGGTCATCTTGACGACTCCGTCCTCATCCCGGCCCAAGACCAAGTGGCGCTCCTCGGCACCATCCCCCAGGACATTTATGATTTTCTTGAGTAGAAGTTTTTAATGTAATTCGGCCGCTCGGCCAAAAACTATCCTTGTTTTGTAATTAGGTCGCTCGGCCTTAGTTTCTCTAATGATATGCTATCCTTTCGCTTGCTTTTTCTTTTGCTAATCAATACGCGTGCTGTCCGCTCGGCTCATCAACTACCGTTGCTCATGTTCCCGTACTTCTCCTCGTTATTCGCCTCTTATCCCACTTCTCTTGTGTTCGAAAGGGATTTTTTACGAAGTAATTTGCATAGCTAGTCCGCTCGACTGAATATATCCTGTTTCGCAAATGGGCTTTTCACTAGATGCTCACGAAGTACTTTTGGTTACTTGGCCGATCTGCCAAACGACTCACAAGTCGACTTCTTTATTGTCTTCTTCCGACCGGAGGGTTTATAGTCGTCGGCGCGACTCGATTTTTAACGTCGGAGCTCGACGGTCTTCCGGCCGGAGGGTTTATAGTCGCTGGCGCGACTCTCGATTTTTAACGTCGGAGCTCGACGGTCTTCCGGCTGGAGGGTTTATAATCGCCGACGCGACTCTCGATTTTTAACGTCGAAGCTCGACGGTCTTCCGGCCGGAGGGTTTATAGTCGTCGGCACGACTCTCGATTTTTAACGTTGGAGCTCGACGGTCTTCTGGCCGGAGGGTTTATAGTCGCCGGCGTGACTCTCGATTTTTAACATTGGAGCTCGACGGTCTTCCGGCCGGAGGGTTTATAGTCGCCGGCGCGACTCTCGATTTTTAACGTCAGAGCTCGACGGTCTTCCGGTCGGAGGGTTTATAGTCGCCGGCGCGACTCTCGATTTTTAACGTCGGAGCTCGACGATCTTCCGGCCGGAGGGTTTATAGTCGCCGGTGCGATTCTCGATTTTTAATGTCGGAGCTCGACGGTCTTCCGGCCGGAGGGTTTATAGTCGCCGGCGCGACTCTCGATTTTTAACGTCGGAGCTCGACGGTCTTCCGGCCGGAGGGTTTATAGTCGCCGGCGCGACTCTCGATCTTTAACGTCGGAGCTCGACGGACTTTCGGCCGGAGGGTTTATAGTCGCCGGCGCGACTCTTGATTTTTAACGTTGGAGCTCGACGGTCTTCCGGTCGGAGGGTTTATAGTCGCCGGCGTGACACTCGATTTTTAACGTCGGAGCTCGACGGTCTTCCGGCCGGAGGGTTTATAGTCACCGCCGTGACTCTCTATTTTTAATGTCGGAGCTCGACGGTCTTCTGGCCGGAGAGTTTATAGTCGCCGGCGCGACTCTCGATTTTTAACGTCGGAGCTCGAGGGTCTTCCGATTCGGCTGACGATGCCTTATACTTGCGCTAATTTTCCGATTTTTTACTCCTGCATTTCAAATATACAGCCGAACGGAAAATATACAACATACATTTCATTGGCGGTTCACCCCGCCCGATAAGGCTGGAGGTGGTTCGCGGTCCATGGTCGATCCAGTTGTCGCCCGTCTTCATCCTCCAGATAATAGGCACCCGAGCGGAGCTTTTCGATGACTTTGAAGGGGCCCGCCCAAGGAGCCTCCAGCTTACCAACTTCCCCGACCGGCTTTACTTTCTTCCACACTAGGTCGCCGACCTGGAACGCTCTAGGGATCATGCGCCGGTTGTAGTTCTGCTTCATTCTCTACCGGTATGCCATTAGCCGGATGGACGCTTTGGCTCGCTCTTCGTCGATCAAGTCCAACTCCATGTTCCTCCGCTCGGCGTTGTCATCATCATAGTTCTGGATCCGGACGGTCTCCACGCCGACTTCAACTGGGATAACTGCTTCGCCGCCATACACTAAATGGAACGGCGTGACACCCGTTCCCTCCTTTGGAGTCGTGCGGATAGCCCATAGGATGCCCGGCAGCTCGTCCACCCAGCTTCCTCCCATATGGTCGAGCCGAGCCCGAAGAATGTGAAGAATCTCCCGGTTGGCTACTTCGGCTTGACCATTGCTCTGGGGATACGCCACGGAAGTAAAATGTTATTCGATGCCATAACTTTTGCACCATTCTTCGAGCTGATTCCCGACGAATTGTCGCCCGTTATCAGATATGAGCCGGCGAGGAACGCCGAACCGATAGATTATATGCTGCCAGATAAACTTTTTTACCATCTGCTTGGTGATCTTGGCTAGTGGCTCGACCTCCACCCATTTGGAAAAGTAGTCGACCGCCACCAATAGAAACTTCCGTTGACCGGTCGCCATAGGGAACGGACCCACAATATCCATTCCCCACTGATCGAACGGACAGGATACCATAGACGCTTTCATCTCCTCTGTCGGTCGGTGGGAGAAGTTGTGGTACTTCTGGCAGGAAAGGCACGTCGCGACGGTCCGAGCGGCGTCTTCTTGCAGTGTTGGCCAGAAGTACCCAGCCAGCAGGATCTTCCTAGCCAGCGATCGTCCGCCCGGATGTCCTCCGCACGATCCTTGGTGCACTTTCTGGAGTATGTACGTCGTGTCTTCCGAGCTCATACATTTCAAAAGTGGGCGGGAGAAAACCTTCTTGTAGAGTTGGTCTCCAACGAGTGTGAACCGACTGGCTCTCCTCCTTAATAGCTGGGCTTCTTCCCGATCGGACGGTGTTGCCCCCAATCTCAGAAACTCCATGATGGATGTCCTCCAATCGCTCGGAAACGCGAGGCCCTCCATCCGGTCGACGTGCGCCACAAAAGATACTTGTTCAATTGGCTGCTGAATGACGACCGGTGATATTGAACTTGTAAGCTTAGCTAACTCATCTGCTGCCTGGTTTTCCGCTTAGGGTATCTTCTGGATAATGACCTCTCTGAAATGGGTCTTGAGCTTTTCAAAGGTCTCAGCGTAAAGCTTGAACCGAGCATTGTTAATCTCAAAAGTGCCCGAGAGCTGCTGGGTGGCCAGCTGAGAATCTGAATGGAGTGTCACCCGACCGGCTCCAACATGTCAGGTGGCCTGCAAACCGGCTATGAGAGCCTCATACTCCGCTTCATTATTTGTGGCTTTGTAATCCAGCCGGACGGATAGGTGCATCCTTTCTTCTTGGGGAGAGAGTAATAATACACCAATCCCGCTCCCGAGCCGAGTGGACGATCCATCCACAAATATTTTCCACATGGCTTCGGGCTCGGGATTTTGCACTTCGGTAACAAAATCTGCTAAGGAATGCACCTTTATTGCCGAACGGGGTTGATACTGGATGTCAAATTCACTCAACTCCGTTGTCCATTTGATGAGCTGGCCGGACGCTTCTGGGTTCAGCAGCACTCTTCCCAATGGGCTATTTGTCCGGACTATGATGGTATGTGCTAGGAAATAAGGGCGAAGTCTCCGAGCGGCGAGGACCAAAGCAAAGGCCAGCTTCTCGAGCCCAGTGTAGCGAGATTCAGCGTCTTTTAAAATATGACTCAAGAAGTACACGGGTTGTTCTTCTCCGCTCGTCCTCACTAATGCCGAGCCTACTGCCTGCTCAGTTGAAGATAAATAAATACAGAGTGGCTCACCCACAGCTGGCTTGGCTAGCACGGGCAAAGAGTTCAGGTATGTATTCAGCTCTTCAAACACCCGATCGCATTCCTCTTCCCAATGGAACTTAGTAGCTTTGCATAGAATCTTGAAAAAAGGGAGACTCCGATCGGCGGTCTTCGAGATGAATCTTGACAATGCAGTTATCCGACTAGTCAGACGCTGTACTTCCCTTAGATTTCTTGGGGGCGGCATATCTTGCAACGCTTTCACCTTGCTGGGATTTGCCTCGATGCCCCGCTCGGTCACTATATAGCCCAAGAAACGCCCGCCTTTTGCTCTGAACAGACATTTCTGAGGATTCAGCTTGACTCCATACTTCCTCAGCGTTCGGAAGGTCTCCTCCATGTCCGTAAAAAGATCAGCCGCTCGGACGGACTTGATGAGAATATCATCCACTTACACTTCTAGATTGCGTCCGATCTGCTCCTTGAATACTTTGTTCATCAAGCGCTAGTAAGTTGCTCCCGCGTTCTTCAGTCCGAACGACATTACATTGTAACAGTAAGTGTCGTCGGCTGTGACGAAGCTGACCTTTTCTTGATCTTCTCGGGCAAGCGACACTTGATGGTAGCCCTGATAGGCGTCTAGCATGCATATCAGCTCGCAGCCGGCTGTGGAGTCCACCAGTTGATCGATCCGGGGCAGAGGGTAAAAATCCTTTGGGCATGCTTTGTTGAGATCCCGGAAATCGATGCAAACCCTCCACTTGTTGCCCGGCTTGGAGACTAGCACCACGTTCGCCAGCCAGCTCGGGAACTGGACCTTGCGTATGTGGCCAGCCTCCAAGAGCTTCTCGACCTCCGCTCGAATAATGGCATTTTGTTCGGCGCTAAAGTCCCTCTTCCTTTGCTTCACCGGTCGAGCGTTCGGTCGAATGTGAAGCTCATGCTGTGCGATACTTGGCGAGATTCCCGGCAACTCGTGCGTCGACCAAACGAAGACATCACAGTTTCTCTGGAGACATTTAATCACCTCCTTTTTCTGGCTTGCCTCCAGATCGGTCGCAATAAATGTGGTGGCCTCCGATCGGGTCGGGTGAATCTGCACTTCCTCTTTTTCTTCATAAACCAAAGAGGATGGTTTTTCGGTAATGACGTTTACCTCGATCTGCGGTGTCTTCCGAGCGGAATTAGCTTCGGCTCGGACCATTTCGACGTAGCATCGCCGAGCCGCCAGTTGGTCTCCTCACACTTCTCCGACTTTATCCTCAACAGGGAACTTAATTTTTTGGTAGAAGGTGGAGACGGCCGCTCGGAACTCACTGAGTGTCGATCGCCCCAAGATGACATTGTATGCAGAGGGAGAGTCGACCACGACGAAGTTTGCAGTCCGCGTCCTTCTGAGCGGCTCTTCTCCCAGCGAAATAGCCAGTCGGACCTGTCCGACCGGCAGAACTTCATTGCCCGTGAACCCGTAGAGGGGGGTCGTCATGGGCAGCAACTCGGCTCGATCGATTTGCAGTTGGTCGAAGGCCTTTTTGAAGATAATGTTGACCGAGCTGCCTGTATCGAAAAAAATACGGTGGATAGTATAGTTAGATATTACCGCTTTAATGAGGAGTGCGTCGTCATGTGGCACTTCGACTCCCTCAAGGTCCCTGGGCCCGAAACTGATTTCGGGCCCGCTCGCCCGTTCTTGACTACAACCGACCGCATGGATCTGGAGCTGTCTGACGCTCGCCTTCCTTGCTCTGTTGGAATCACCTCCGGTCGGTCCACCAGCGATGATGTTGATTTCCCCTCGGGAAGTGTTGCTTCTATTTTCTTCTTCCCGTGCGGACGGCCTAGGCCGCTCCCTAGACACCCGGGGATTGTCCTCGTGCCTCTGAGGATAATGCCGCTCGGGAGACTGTTGCTGTCGCCTGTCGGGTATCTGCCGATCGGCCTCATGGTGTCGCTGTCGCCTGTCGGATGATGGTGATCGACGACGGCTACTCTAAGGAGCGGGGTGGGTGATCAGGGGAAGGCTTCGGCAATCTCTTGTGTTATGCGTGTCAGTCCGGTGGAACGAGCAAAACATAAGGGTCCATACTTTCTTCTTTGGCTTGGGCCGCTCGGCAGCTACCTCTTGGACGCCATGGGACCTCGCATGGTGAGAGCGGACTGCTTCGGTCCGCGGTCCTCTGGGCGGCTCCTGTCGAGTGACAGCCTTCCGCTCTGTAGGGGCTAGCCGCTCAGTTGGAACTTCTTTTCTTCTGGCCGCCTGTGCTTCCTCTACATTAATGTATTCATTGGCCCGGTGTAACATATGATCGTAGTCTCGGGGCGGCTTTCGAATGAGTGAACGGAAGAAGTCACCGTCCACGAGGCCTTGTGTGAACGCATTCATCATCGTTTCTGAGGTGGCAGTTGAAATATCCATGGCCACTCGGTTGAATCGTTGGATGTATGCTTTGAGCGACTCCCTGGGCTCTTGCTTAATGGCGAATAGGCTGACGCTAGTCTTCTGGTAATGCCGACTGCTTGCAAAATGATGGAGGAAGGCTGTGCGAAACTCCTTGAAACTTGTAATGGATCCGTCCGGCAGCCTCCGAAACCACCGTTGCGCCGATCCCGAGAGGGTGGTAAGGAACACCCGGCACTTTACTCCATATGTGTATTGATGTAGGGTAGCCGTGTTATCGAACTTACCAAGATAGTCGTCCAGATCGGTGGTTCCGTTGTATTCCCCGATCGCCGGGGGCACATAGTGCTTTGGTAGAGGGTCCCGTAGGATGACTTCTGAAAATTGCCGGTTGATCCGTTCGGGGGAGGAGTCCGTTCGGGGAGCCTTGCCTTTTCTGTTGTCTCGCATAGGCGCCTCGTCGGATGAAGATCCTCGGTCACGATTAACTGTTGTGGCTTCAGGAGGCGTACGGAATAGGGCCCGATGAAATGGAACCGTGGCCGGTGCTGCTTCCGCTCGGCCTCCCGACGCGAACGTCGCTTGTTGCTCCATCCGCTCGGCTTGCGCCTTTTGTTTTTGTTGTTCCACAAGCTTAGCTGCTCTTGCCTCGATCAGAGCGTCGAGCTCCTCCTGGGAGAGCATCACCGTATGCGGTCGTCCAACTTCGTCCATCTCTTCCGCTCGGATGCAGGTGCGTTCCCACAGACGGCGCCAATTTGATCCTGTCTGAACGCTGAATCAATGGACGCTGGGCACGTGGCGCTCTCCGAACTAATGACGTGGATCTCCGGCCGGTCGTAGGGATCTCCGGCGAACCTGCAAGGAAGTCGGGCCGGGAAGGGGTTCCCGGCGACGACCCTCCGACGCTCAAGTCAGGCAAGAGGAAACTAGGAAGTGGCTTCGAATCTCAGAGAATGCGTACCTCCGGCGAAGTGTGAGAACCCTTATATAGAGCTGCGAAGAGGCTTATGCACACATACCGAGGCGAATACGTGTCCTCTTACCATACCTCAGTATGGGCTTGTCAGAGGAGCTTGCCTGACACCATACTGCTACAGTCCGAGCACCTCTCTGATGGGACAGTAGAACCTTCCGTCATAGGCTTCTGTGTATGGGTTAGTCGTCGAACACGCTTGTTGTCAGAAGATGTTCCCCGATGTTTCCCTTGTCCTTTTGTCTCTTCTGTCCCTGCGCCGAGCGTTCGGCCGCTCGGCGGGCACGTCGCATCCGACCGGACGTAGGTGATGGTTTGACCGGGAAGATTCTCGGTCATGTGCTCAGCTAACTGTTCACAGCATTGCCGCTTTAAGCCTCGGTCTGAGCAGGCTGCCCGCTCGGCCTGGTTACCCTATTCCCTATGAGCGTCGGAAACCCGAGTCCCTGTCGGGTTGTCTTTGATTCCGTTTAAACCCCGTTCGGCCGGTCGGTCCCCCCTTTTCCGGTCAGTCGTTTGACCTTTGACCTTCACGTGGCGTTGACTCCCCTCAAAGGGGGTCCCGCGTCCGTACCACCGGATCAGTATTAATTGTCAAACATATTTTGCACAAGACCTCTAATATTTACAATATGTCGTATGTCTAGCGCCCATGCAAATGAATTTCTACTTAGCAACTTTAATTGTCGATTATTTGGTTCTAATGCTTTTGTGAACGACTTAAACTAGGGGGTGTTGCTTTTCCATTGTATTTTCTTACAGTATAAACGAGAAGTAAAGTTTCTATGGGACGTTGATGCACTAGACGCCATTTAATTCTATAAAATGATATATTATAATGTTAGTTTTGAACAATAAAATGATAGTTTAGCTAGTTTTGATTAGAACATGTTGGTCAGACTATGTTGTAGTAGCTATCAAATTATAGCTGCTACAACACGGTGTGACTAGCATGTTGTAAAAACTATTAAATCGTAGCTGCTATAATATGACATGAGTAGTACGTTGTAGCAACTACTAAATCGTAGCTGCTATAACGTGGTGTGACTAGAACGTTATAACAGCTACTAAATTGTAATTGCTATAATGTGGTTTGACCAGAATGTTGTAACTTCTACCAAATCGTAGCTATTACAATATTCTTATTTTAGGGTTTCCACCTTGTAGTAGCTACCAAATTATACCTGCTACAACGTCCGTTGTAGTAGCTAGGATTTGGTAGCTACTACAATGTGCTAAACCCTAAGACAAGGTAGGAGTAGAGAGTTAAAAGATAGATAGTAGAATATGAGTACGTACATGCAGATGAACAACCGTAGAAAGGCAAGGTGATATCGAGGGAGTTGATCGGCGAAGATGGTGAAGGACGACACGAGGGAGCTCAAAGGAGGGTTTGAAATATTTACCTTTTGAGAGGGAAAGGGGAGACGAAGGATTTAAAATGTTTGGATTTTTAAGAGGGAAAGGGGAGACAAAGGGTTTAAGGTTTTTTAATTTCTAACGGGATGATGCTATAGTAGGAAAAAAAACTTGATATGACATTGCTACATTGAAAGTCATGCAAAGGCACAAACGTGAAGTCGCATAACATATCAACTTTGTATATATATTTATTTATTTTTAAGCTTTCGACTGTGTCAATAAAATTTTATTTTTAGGATTTATGAGTTGAATTATAGTATTAAGTATTTTTTTTAAAATCAGTTTTTTTTTAAGTGTACACTGGATGTACAATATATATAAATATATAATTAATTAATTGTATTTAAAAATCTCAAGACCTTCGTTATTTATTTCATTCATTAATCTCCAAAATTATAATTTGAAACTAGTAAATTAAATAAATTCAAATTATTTTTTTAAAAAAAAATTGATTGAGAAGGGGCATTTGAAATTTGAGGCAAGATGGAAATTTTCTTTTTTAATTTTAAATTCCAAATACGAAATGCTATAAATTGCTAAATAATTAATAAGCACAGTTATATTTGCTTCCGTGGACTCTCCTCCAATCTCCTCCGGCTGCTGTTTCCGACGGCTTCGTCGCCCCCACCGCCACCGCTACCGCCTTCTCTCTCCGGCTCCCTCGTTGCTCGCCTATTGACGAGGCGATCAGACGGTGCCGGGACGAGCCTCCATGAGACAGTGAACTAGGCAGTATCTCAGATCCCTCTTCTGCGGTTAGCGGTCCCCCGGGTGACTGAACCCTAGATTGGATTCGTTCTTCGATTCCTCTCTCCATTATTTTTTTTTCTGGACTGATGGTGTTGGTCTTGAAGGGTTTGGATTCGCCGAGGCATCGGGGAGATCGGGGTGGCTAGGTTTTCAGGCTTGGAGACATGGCGGACACGGGGGAACTGGAGCATCGGCTCCGGGAGGTAGGGAGCAGGCTGGCGCCTCCTCCCTGTGGTGCTGATGAACTCCTATCTCTTCTCAATGTAAGCGTTGCCGTTGCTTTATCTTCTTGTTGTATTTTTTTTTTGTCCAACTTTTGATGATCCGATGTCGTGGGATTTTCTTGGTTATCTGAAGTTTTCGTGAGCAATATATATCAGTCTATATCGAGGCTTGTGTTCCCAACATACAATCTAAGTATCCATGCATTCGCCATGTAGTATTGTTGGCTCGCATTATTACTTAGTGGTTCTTGTTTAGAAAATGATGTTTTTTTTTGGGTTTTGTTTCATGGTTTTATAGTTTGTTCACTTTAAACATTTCTCACCAACCATATCATGCTATTTACTTAACAATGTTCAAAGGGTTCTCGATGTCACAGTCTGAAGAACTTTGTCTTCCATGCAAACTAATTTGGTTTAACCCAACTGCATTTTTTTTTGTATGCTTCCTATTCATATGCTTTTCATTCTGTTGATTGTTTGCAAATGTTATCTGCTAGTGGTTATTTTCTAATGTTATAAATTTCCAAGGAATTACATCTATCAACATTTTCCACCTACTCAAGCCATATTCAATGCTAGTAGTTAGTTCTTGGTGTGTAAGTTGAAATGTGACTGTGGTATACTTATATGAATCTAAGTGTTGACAATTACGGAATAACACTTACAAAATGGTAATGTAGTTGAAAGAGATTGCCTAGGGATGAGGTTATCAGAAAATATACAAAATATTACTATCAATGGAAATTAGGTATTAGCCCTAGTAGATGATAAAATAAGATAAATAGTTAGACCAGCTTAGTCACAGTTGAAGTCTTGAAGGTGTAAGGGGTAGAAGCACACCAAACTCAACTTAATGTAATTAAAACTGCACTAATACTTGGGATTACCATGTCTGACAAAGGGAGTTATATATTCCACCCATATTATTTTTTCTAGATGCTTTTACACAACACCATCACTTACGATCATAAATGTGTTCTATGAAATCATGTTATTTTGATTAAGCACAACCCGTGATAAATGCTTAGGCCTATAATTGTTGGTGCCTTGGATTAAGAAAAGTATAAGAGGATCTTCCTTGGTGGAACAAGTTGCTCCTTAAACTGAAGAGGTTCTGATTCACTGTGTTTGCAAGGTTTTCCTTAATGTTTTTTTCCCCTTCAAATTTGCATTGGAAAAGCATCATGTGATAAGACCCATGCTTTAGCTAAAGATAATTGGTTTGTCAAGCATACATTGTATGAACGGTGAGTTCACTAAACTTTATTATAGTTCTCTGTTCTCTTGTCAATAAAAGAGCTTGATGTTTGTTCCCATTACATGCTGTTGCTGATTGTATGATGACAGTTTGCTGTCTCTTGGTTTGATGTTAATTTTTTTTGTAATCAGTTGATGATATGTCTAGATCGACTTTCTTTATTTGAAAATTTTATTATATAATTTGCTTATATCTTGCATCTCTTCTATTTTATATGTTGTGTTGGAACAAGTAGACTTAACATGGCATGGTTTGATGTGGTGCATCGTTTAGGATAACAGGTGTTAATCTCAAGGCACACTGTTGAGAGTTGAAAAATATATGGATGGCCTTGACTTAAATGAAGAAATGCCCATGTTCAATGTTCAATAATGGGAATATTTATGTTGCTAAAAAAAGGAATATCTAGTTTTGTTCTCATAGATTCAATTTTTTTTCTTCTGTATGTCACGCATCAAATCAATTTGTTGCTTGAATCTAATCTGCAGCAAACTGGGAGTTTGTTATCTAGAGTGGAACAATCTCCAACAGATTCAATGTTAAATGCACTTAAGCTGTCAATTGAAGCACTGGTGGATAAGGGGCTGCTGGGGCATTCAGATATAGATGTGAGGGTGGCCATTGCATCATGCTTTAGTGAAATTACAAGAATAACAGCTCCCGAGTCCCCATATAATGATGACCTAATGAAGGTTTTCTCTAGCTTGCACATGTGTGTGCATTTGATTGATTCATGGTTCATGGTTTTACGCTTTAATCTTGTTGCTTACAATGTCCAGGAGCTGTTTCAGAGGATTGTCCAAGCCTTTGAAGATTTGGATGACATGTCAAGTCGTTCTTTTCTCACGAGAGTTTCCATTCTTGAAACTGTTGCAAAAGTTCGGTCATGTGTGGTGATGTTAGATCTTGAGTGTGATTCATTAATCCTAAAAATGTTTCGTCATTTCTTCCGGGCAATAAGGTAATACATACATTAATATTAATTTTATTTGCTATTATTATCTTCTTTTCAATCTAACATACATATTACTGGTGGCATATCCTTACTTGAAGCTGAATGTTGGGATCAGTCAAATCTATTTTGCTGATCCCAAATAGTATGGAGTCGTTACTTGTTATTGTGTACTTCAACTAGCAATGCCTTTACTATTAGTTTAAATATTTGTTGTTTCCTTTTTCTAGGCATGGTAATTTCAAACTTCCTCTTTTGTAATTGTCCATATCTTGTCAAATAACTTGTAACAGAATACAAATAAACACTACACATATTATTATCTAAAATTTAGGCCAAGAGGGTGGTTAAGGAAATTGCCATCTGAAGATGATGGTTGACTAATCCTAACCGTAAGGACATTTTCATGTGTTCCCATTTTCCGTCAAAGACAAGATGGGAATTATAGTAGTTCTAACCTTAGCATATTAGATTGGACATTATAAAACTAAAGAAACAAATGAGAAAAAGGGAAATTGGCAACCATAACTTTGGAGATAAAAATGGCAACAGAAAACCTCTGGAACTGCAATAATTCAGTTAGCATACTGTTGTATCGTTGATCTCAGGATGTGTAATTTGAGTTCAGAAAGTGTGAAATCCACTGCAAATAAACCATATAGATAATGTTGCTTATTGCAGTTTCTGTATATTTGCTTCATGTGACACAAGTAAAATAAATCACAGAATTGCAGGGAATGGGACAAAAAAAATGTGAATAAATATAATGATCCCACAGCTAAGAGTCTAGAGAGTGGATTAAAATTAATTGGTGTTCCGATCACAACAAGGGTTTCAAAATTGATTGGATGCATTGGTCCTTACATCGAGGTTTTCATGGTGAAGATCGCTTTAATGGTGCTTAAACTTGGACTGCCGTTTATGATGCATGTGTTTCGGGTTCTTAGAGACCAGAGAAGAACCTCTCATTTGATATGCCAGTACTATGGATGTACAAGTTAAACAGTTGAACCATTTGTCCAAGTATCAAATCTCTGTTTCCCTGATGGCCCATTCTTACTGTTAGATTTGTTTGTTAAAGAGTGGTGCATTTCCTAGTTATGAAATTACAGGAGTTTAATTGGTTTTAACAGGAATAAAATAGATTCAACATCTATTACTTTCATAATTAAACTATGTACAAGTATAATCAATACAAATCATTACAAAAATGATGTCCAATTAACCAATTTAGATATTAAATAATTCAGTGTCATTGTCAAGTTGTCAGCTTGCTCCAAGCTAAATGTAGCCTTTTGTAATTAGTGAACTTCCCATATTCTTCAATAACTTGCCATCCTACATGAAACTGTTGTTCATTTTCTCTTTTTGCTGTTAAATTTTTTTTTTTTGTTGGTTGTCAATGCCAGAAGTTTTGACATTCGGAAACTGATTTTTATTTTTCACAGACCAAATCATCCTGAGATCATCTTCTCCTCTATGGAGACAATTATGACACTTGTGTTGGAGGAGAGTGAAGATATTTCATTAGAGCTAATCTTATGCCTTTTGGATAGCGTCAAAAGTGATAATAAAGTAAATTCAAATTCTGGGTATTTGCTGGCATTACTTACTAGAACTATTTCCTTGATTCATTTTTATTGCCAGCAGGATATCTTGCCTATTGCACATAGTCTCGGGAAGAAAGTGATCAGTAATTGTGCTGGGAAATTAAAGCCTTATCTTGTTGAATTATCCCAGTCCAATGAGTCAGTTTTGCGTGAGTATGGTCGAATTGTAGCCTCTATATGTCAAGAAACTTCTGATTCTATGGAGAAGGATATCATAACTGCTGCTGAAACTATGGTGCGCCATTGTTTCTTTTTTTATCTATATTTTTTCTTTTCACATTGTTGGTAAACTATTAACCCTCATTTTTTTTTTCCAAATTCAAACAGACGTACATCATACATTTCAAAATAATACCTGACACAATCCTGTTTTAATTAGCTTGATTAGGATGAGCATCATATGATAATTAATTTCTCGCAAGTATTATTAATTTATTATTCTCTTGCCATCACCTATGCCAACTCCTGGAAGCTAATTATATTCACTTCTCTGTTTTCTGAGATACATTAGTTGCAATAACCCCGAACACCTGGTTTGCATTGGGATGGTGGTTGTATTACTACTAGCCCTGAACATGGTTTGAATTATTTATTCTTCTTAGTGATCTGCGGTGATCCTTGTTAGACTGTCTCCAGCTCTGTAATTCGCTGGTCATGCCATTTTTTAATTTATTTTTCTTGCTAAATCCAGGTGATATGGCTTGGTATAGCAGCACCATTTCAATAATGCATTGAGACTGATGCAATATGCTTTATCTTCTGATTTACGTATTTCTATCTTTAATTATGATAGAGCTTTAAATTTAGTTATTGGAATTGCTGTGATTCCTCTGATGAGGATTTTTGTTATTGATATTGCATGAATCTTTTGATTCTGATAAGGTTATACATAAAATAAGTTACTGTATTTGTCACCCAGATCAAGATAATTGATTAACATTTTTATATGTCAATGTAATTTTATTTTGAAGGTTAAAATCCAGATCTAGTCCATACTTTGACAGTAGCACCAGATGCATAATTTTAATTATACTAAATAAGCATGACAAAGTTCAATTCAAATATAGTTCTCTCTTTTCTATTCACATGGCTGACTAACTTGTCCCATTATATGAATAAAGTATTCAAATCAAAACTAAACTGGGCATCTTGCCATCACTAAGAATAAATCAAATCACGTTGTCCAGTTTGACATAAACTTATACCTAGATGCTCAAATTTAGATTTGATTTGGATTATTTGTTTAGATGACTAGGCATTTTGACTAACCATGTGAATAAGAAAGAAATAAAAAACCTTATCAGAGTTCAAATTCGGGCTAGATGAATTACATTAGTCATACTTCTGGCTGGATTCATGAGTTATTAAAGTTTGAGATGGAGTCGTTTCCAACTTTGGGCTTAGATTTAACAATTAACCCTTATTTTGACATCATGGTTTGTGTAATGGGATATCTTGGGATCAACTATAGTTTCAAAGAAGGGTATCAATTAGTACCTCTTAAAGTGGCTGATAGTTTGATGTTTTTTTTATCATGTTCAAATAAATGACAGTTGTCTAACAGGTCATGTTCAAGAAAATTGCTTGAGGTGTACTACTCCATCTTGAATGGATGGTTATTCATTGTATTTTTAGCTTATGATCATATTTCACATTTCAGGAATCCAAAAAACCAGAACAAATAATAAAAGGTTGTTCTGAAGAAATTACTGTAAAGGCAAAAATACCGGAGCCTCTACTGAGCAATGACACTGTTCAGATGGTCACTGGTGAGTCTGTCTTAGAGCCATCTTCTAATGAGCAGCCTGAACTATCCAATGATCAATCAAAAAATGGAACCAAGGTTAGCAGAGATGTTTCAGGTAACTTGGAAGAAATGGCTGTGAAACCAGATGCAATTTTGGGATATTGATTTGAAAAGTTAGGAGCCAACTAACTGTTTGTGGTTATTCTGAAAATGTCTCGGTGTCTTTTGTAGCAGATATTGGAGCTGTTCAAGATTCATTGCCACCGCAGAAGGAGTTTCTCGATAGAGCTACACCAAAAAGAGGGCGAGGGCGAGGGCGAGGGCGAGGGCGAGGCCGAGGTCGAGGCCGAGGTAGAGCTAGTTCAAGGCAAAATAGTGGAGAAGTTGAGCAGTTTGCGTCTGCTTTACAACAAGGGATTTCTGAGATGTTGGGTGAAGCCACCTCCCTAAAAAACTCACAGTTGCAGATGGATTCAGATGGTGTTTGTAATTTTGATATAGAAAAATCATCAGCAACGGGGTTGGAAGAAAAACCCCAGAGACTATCAAGAACAAAAGGTTTCTCCAATAAGAGCAATCAAGGTCATTTGAAGCAAAAATCACGATTATCCAAATTAAAGGATCATGATCATCTCATTGGCAAAAAATTAGATGAAGATACAACTTTGGAGGTGATTTATTACAGTCGTGGTTTTTTTTTTTGTATAGTTCTTCTTTCTAAACATCCTAAAAGGGTTGGCCCCTAATCCAAATTCTGCAACATTATTGTGCTTCTCAAATTTTTCTGGTAATGAGTTTAAATTAATTATCTAAACTTTCACGTAATATTTGTCTAAAGAGTTTTGGGAAAGTAATATTTTATTACTTGTTAATTAGATGACCATCACATGGTAATATATAGGTTCATGATTAAGCCCTAAATCTAGTAGGAATATGGGACTAAACTTAGTAGACCAATAACCCTATCAATCTAATATTTGACAATGACTACCAAACTATTGGAGAAAAGGTGAAGCTATCACCTTAGCGGCCCCTCTAGGGTGACCCCACACTCTCTGGAAGGGGGTAAATCATGGGAAGCATTTGTTTTAGCGCAACGACCCTTTGCATGGAGGAGGTACACCTACAATGGCTACCAAACTAATCTGTACTTCTTTATTTTCTAAGTATACATTGCTTAGTAATAATTACAATTTTTGATGCTCGTTTACTTTTTGATCGTAAGGATAATAGAATCCAGATATTATTTTGAGTCTTTCCATCTCATTTGATTGTGCTTTTGGATGACTACCAAAATAGGACCCATATTTTTGACTAGTCACTAGGGAATTGTTCAACATTATTTCTTAATCTCATAAGTTCATTATTGTTGAAGTGAGGTGGAGCTCAATGCAACACAAATGGACTAGCTAGATAGGAGGGGGCATCTCTTCCCATAAACCTTTTTGTTGTTCAAGTTGTTACTCAATTTTCCAGATTATGCCAGTCTATCGAACTGCAGATAGTTCTAAAATTGGAGATTTTGCTTTTTAATAATCTTGAAAGAACACACCGGATTGGAA
This sequence comes from Zingiber officinale, assembly GCF_018446385.1. Taxonomy (NCBI): domain Eukaryota; kingdom Viridiplantae; phylum Streptophyta; class Magnoliopsida; order Zingiberales; family Zingiberaceae; genus Zingiber; species Zingiber officinale. Next base: position 129,124,223 of record NC_055987.1, read on the forward strand.
ACTGATCTTCATGGGGTTGGTATCAGCTATACATGCTGCATGGACATTATATCAGACATATACCTGTGTGTCTGTGTCTATGTGGTTTCTGTTTCTTTAACCTCATTTTGTTTCCTTATTCTGATCCTAATTTTTTAAAGGTAATCACTGTATACATCCTTAAATCATGTTATTGCGAATCTATGCTGAACTCATGCAGTTATGTTGGTTGAGAAGGATAAATCAAGTGCTCATTGATGTATATGATAAGGTATTATTTCCTATTATGTTGGACATGAAGGGCTTTAATTATTTCTTTGGTATCTTGTCCAGGAACTGATCTCCTCGAAGTCTGCTGCAGAAACACTGAAAGTTAGTGACAACTTAGAGCAAAGTGGTAAAACAAAATCTTACAGGAAACGCTGCCATGATGTCGCAGAGGTACATGCATATAAATACATTTAAGTTATAGTACCTGAAACATGAAGGGGAGCCTTGGCGCAACTGTAAAGTTGTTGCTGTGTTGCCTAGATGTCACAGGTTCAAGTCTCGGAAATAGCCTCTTGCAAAGCAAGGTAAGGCTACGTACGATAGACCCTTTCCTGAGACCCACATTGGTGGGAACTTTGTGCATCGGGCAACCCTAAAACATGTGGAATTAAGTTAATAGAACATTCATGTGAATTTACTCCTAAATCTTTTCTTTTGCAATCATTTCACATCAGATCATACGTGATCGCTTCATTTTCTATGATATAGATGTTTAAGTAAAAATGTAGATATCTTTGGAGATCAAGATAGTCAAGGTAGTGACTGTTTTGTTCAAAATTTGAGAGCTTGATTAGGTTTCAATAGTCCCTTATTATTTGAGAATACCAGGGAACGATTTGTGTATTCAATGTCCCGTACATAATGCTTCATTACCAAAATTCCCTCAATTTGCTTGAAGAAGTGATACCTAAGTTTAAGCTACGAGCAGCTTCTGTGTGTGTCAAATTAGTTTGATTGTTTCTCTGTCCCAAACAATTTTGAATTTTTATCAATATAGTTCTCTTTTAAGTTTATTTTAATGTTAACATCTCACTATTTTTAAATTAATAGAGTGAAAACAGTTTTGATTCTATTTACTAAAAGCTTATACATTCATGTCAGCACCTCATTTCACCTGCAATATCTTTTATGTAAATATTGTCCAATGAAATAATGTGCAAAATGATTTTCTTGTAGATTTGCACATTTTATTTCTTTTTTATTCGAGTGCCAGTTTATCAGTCATGATGATCCCAAGCCTAGTTTTTCAGTCAAGGTTATTAGCTTCACTAGTTAGAGAAAGCGGTGGCTGGAGATGCAATGTAGATTGTGCTTATTAAACCTATCCTGCTATTAATCCTTACGGAGCCTATTGTTATTATGTTCATTGGTGCTAGTAAGACAAACAAGCATGAATGAAAATGATGTGGATTTTGTTTCTACTGGTAATTATGCAGATATCAAAGCTCTGTTATTCTAGCAGGTGAATGCTAAGTACATAATTATTTCTAATTGTCCACTGTCATATATATGTTGTCTTTAAGGCCTATTCAAAGATGGATGAATATCCTGCATTGGCGGAAGCTTTGTGCACCGGGTTGTCTTTTTTTTTTTTTTTTTTAAGCAATGCATAATTCCACTGTAGAAACATGGAATTGCTATTCAAGTTTTAAACATGTACTTCATATGTTGATCTGCCTCTTGATTAATTGGGCTTGGTTTAAAATATTGCTGGCCTTATAGTTTGGCCTATTAGTACCCCATCTTCTCTCGATATGCTATTTTTTTATTGAGTTCTATGCAAATTCCTTATTATATAACATTCAAAATGTCATGGTGTATTTTTGATGCATTTTCATAATTTTAGCCCTTTTATTTTGCTTCAAATCTGTGTATTTTGATTTTCATCTTCATAGTTATATTTTGTCTTTTCTCATTCATTGCAACACTCTGATTTTTTTGTATCTATGCATGTACATATGTTCTATATTTGATATTGGTGGGTTTTCTGGCTGTACTTGAATTCACCTCATATTGAACTGTAACTAATGAGTCTGATATTTAGGTTAACTCTATTAAGCACAACTTCTCATTGAATTTATTAAATCGTTCACTTTCTTGTGTGACTAGGTTAGTAAATTTGGGACCCGTTTCCTATGTAGCTAATGCTTACTATGATCATTGTCTGTACTATTTACAAATTAACATATTGCCTCTGATGCCCGAGAATTAGTTCATAGAGTAGAAAGTTCAAAGAGTCGTTTTTTGTTATTTTTTGTAGATGATATTGACCCAAATTGAAATTAAATTCTAGATTATGTTCTTTCCCACTTGTGTGGATATGTCATATATCTTCTTTTTCTTGTGCATTAGTTGGGTTAATTCCAATTTTTTTAATTGTATCTAAATTCTCAGTCAAATTCCTTTATTGTTTTGTTATCCAAATTCTTTTTGTTCTTCCTTTAAAAATTTTCTTTATTATTGTCCAAATTCTTCCCTCTTTATTTCTTAAAATGCTTTTTAAGAAATGGTGTTGGCTTTGTGCTAGATTTCTGAAACAGCAACTCGCTATAAAGATCTTGATGGTCGTCTTGTTGGTTCACGAATCAGGGTATGGTGGCCAATAGATAAGAGGTAGCCTACCTTCTCTTTCAAGATCGTTCAAATTCAAATGAATGTTATTGTTGCTATAGCATTGTACCAGATCTACTTTAGGCTCAAATTGTTGTTAATAATAAGATAATCACTGGTTATTTTATCATCTCTGTGAATGGTGCTTGCAATAAGTTGTAGCATTGAAAAACATATGTTTGCCCATCTTGTTATTAGTTTTTCTTGTTGTGCGGTGTGTATTTCTCATAGTTTTCTTTTGGCCCATGATCATAGTTGGATGTATTACTTTATCAGCCTTAGATTTACAAAGATACTTAAAGGTTTCTCCATTGTCATTGCACAACAACATCAACAAACCAGAAATCTCAGTTATTTACACTTGGGTACATTATACTTTATTCCCACTATCAAACTATATGTATTGTTACATTGCTATTAATTCTTCAACTGTTGTAGGATTTTTTAACACTTGATCGAAGGAAGTTAATAGTTAATGCCGATTGCAGATTTTTTAAATGTTGGCATTTGGACCTTGGTTCATTGTATGCCAATTAGCATGGAGACACTATGTGTTGGTATTCACATATTTAGATGACATTTGATTTAGGGGTTTGGAAATGAGGGAATGGATTCCCAAACCTTGGGGGGATGGAATTAAAATTTTGGAATGAAACAAAAAAACTTGAGTATTGATGAAACTCACCTCCTCCTTTGAGTTTTGATGGAATAGGAATGACAATTAAGTTTTGGACGAAAATACCCTTAATATATTTATTTAATTTTTCTTTCATATCACTTTTTCTCTCCTTATTCTCTCTCATCATACTTTCTTTTTCCTCATTCTATCATCACACTTTCTCCCGCAATCTCTGGCATCATACTTCCTCTCTCATTCTATCATCACACTTTTTCTCTCATCATACTTTCTCTTTCTTCATTCTCTCCCATCATACTTTCTCTCTCCTCATTCTCTCTCATCATGCTTTCTCTCCCATCACTCTTGCTTCATTTTTTTCTCATCACACTTACTCTTATCATACTTTCTTTCTCCTCAATCTCCCTCATCGCACACTCTCTCTCCTCATTTTCTCTTATCACACTCTCTCTCTCTTCATTCTCTTCCATCACACTTTCTCTCTCATTACATTTTCTCTCCTCATCCTCTCATCATGCTCTCTCATATCACACTCTCTTTCCTCATTTTCTCTCATCATACTTTCCCATCATATTTTTTCTCTCATTACAATTTCTCTCTCATCGTATTTTTTTCTCACATTCAACTTTCTCTCACATATATTTTTTTCTCTTATTTTCCTATAAGGGTAAAAAAGGAAATTTTGATTTATTCCGATAGAAAATATTTAATTAACCAAACATTGTTTCTAATAGTGATATTCATGCTCATACCCATTCCCATTCCACAATACTATGATTCTCATTCCCATTCCTATTCCATGAAAGAACTAAACACTACCTTAATGTCCAATTAAATTCCGATTAACTATGCTACCAGCTAGTTTCCTATTCCTCAGGTGCAGTTTATGTTTGGTGGTAAAGGAATCATTACAAATTTGTCTAGCATACAGGTATAGAGAAGTGGTATAAAATGCAAAACTTGGCATACACACCAACAAAGTGTCAAAAATGTTGTTGAGGATTTAATTGACTCGTTGTTGGGAATATTATGCAGTTTCTTTTGCAAATATAACTTAGCATGGGAGTAACATTGCTCAGATCCCAACATGAAGCTTCTTGTTAGTCTTCAAGCTTTTACATTTTTAGCCATAAACTTGGCCAATATAAAAGTTTCTTGTCAGATGTGTTCTTTGGACACTACTATCTTTGCTTTACTGATTATAGGTTCATAGATTCACTGAGCTTGGGTTTGTTCTCTGGGAGGGAACTGCTTGCTTTGCTTCTCTGATGATTGGTCATGTCATAATCAACAATTTTACTTATATTTTTTTTTTCCAATTTAATAATCTCTTTATGGCCTTCAGGTTTTATGATGGTGTTGTTGTTTCCTACGATGATACTTCACAAAGACACAAGGTAGAAAGTTGCAACCTGCCAAACATACATTGCTTGATGAACCTATTGCCTGTTTTCTTTTTTATTCTTTGTTGAACTTATTGTGAATCTGTTCTATATTGTTCAGATTGTCTACACTGATGGCGACGTAGAGAAACTATCATTGAGAAAAGAGTGCTGGAAATTTACTGATGATGATGGTGACATGGATGTGGTGTGTCAAAATTCCCCACTGATTCTTACTTGTTTCATATAAAGAATAATTTCTGCTAATTTAATCTGCAGGAGCCAGCAAAAAACTCGAGCAATCCTTTTTCCTCAGAAGAGTAAGTATTATTTTCAGTTGAAGCATCACCAACTGACAAGCATTACATTGCATTTTTGTTTTTTTTTAATGAAAAATTGCCTCTAGTTTCAGCTTTAATGCATCGGAAACTTGATTCTAAAATGGTTTTTGTACTTGAATAGTTCAATCATGTTAACTCTCTCCTTTATCATTGTTGGAAGGATTTTTTTTTTTTTTTTACAGATCTAGACTTGGCATCTTAATGGATCATTTGCACTTGCTAAGTTTATGCTAGGGATGGTCAACAAATACTCGTTGAAACTAATTGAGTGGTTCTGAGTAAGAGAATATTCGTAATGGTTTAGATTTTAATAGTAGTCTGGGATTTCATCTTTCCATGATTTGATGTATTATCATCTCCCAGACATCTTGATTCCTATCATTTTTTTTTGTATTGATCTAGTAATTTTGGGTACAACAATGGAACAGAATCCTTTTACTTTGGCCAGGTAAGATCCCATTTACCATTTTCTTGTGGTGTGCTATCATAGCCTCACCTTTTCTGTTTTATGTTTTTGATATCTTCTCGCTGTGATGTTGTAATACTGCCCTCTTAACGATTTAATAAGCTACATTGATTAACTGGTGAGTAAAAATTGGCCCATATACTATATTGGTAGGTAAGTAGTTAGGTAGTCCTGACTCATAAAGAGGTACTAGAAAAACTTGTTCTGAATTTGTTTCTCAAGAGAATTCCCCTCTTCACTAAAACCAGAATCTTTTCTCAAAGGTATATATTTTGCAATTCCTGAAGAATTTAACAAGTAAGAAATTTCTGCCAAATTTTGTGATTGATCTTATATGACACACTTTATCAGGCCTAAACGCAAGAGAGCAAGAACAAGCTCAACTGTCATCTCAAAGAAGTTGAATGTAGAGACACCACAAACTAGGTTGGTAATTACTATTTATTCTTCTTGCACTCCATCAAAAAATAATTAATTTTATTGGCTGCAGTGGCACAGCATCTGGTGGTCGTCGTAAAGGTAGACCTCCCAAAGTTAATATTTTGAACCTGGATGATGGCCCCAGCTCAAGTGTCACTGCAAAGCAATTGAATATAGAGACACCGCCAACTAGGTTAGTGATGACAACTGTGTTTCTAATTCGTGCACTGTTTCATCAAAAAAATTTAACCTCATCATTGGCTGCAGTGGCACAGCACCAGGTAGTCGACGTAAAGGAAGACCTCCCAAAGTCGACATTTTGAAGCTTGATGATAGTCCCAGCTCAAGTGCCACTGCAAAGAAATTGAATATAGAGACACCAATTAGGTTAGTGATGACAACTGTGTTTCTAATTCGTGCACTGTTTCATCAAAAAATTTAACCTCATCATTGGCTGCAGTGGCACAGCATCAGGTAGTCGACGTAAAGGAAGACCTCCTAAAGTTGACATTTTGAAGCTTGATGATAGTCCCAGCTCAAGTGCCACTGCAAAGAAATTGAATATAGAGACACCACCAACTAAGTTAGTGATGACAACTGTTTCTAATTTGCGCACAGTTTCATCAAAAAAATTTAACCTCATCATCGGCTGCAGTGGCACAGCATCAGGTAACCGACGTAAAGGAAGACCTCCCAAAGTTGACATTTTGAAGCTTGATGATAGTCCCAGCTCGAGTGCCAACCCAAAGTTGAATATAGAGATACCACCAACTAGGTCAGATAATGATACTTGTATTTCTAGTTTTTTATACAATTTCATCTCAAAATTTTGATATCCTTATTGGCTGCAGTGGAACCATGTCCAGCGGTACAGGTATTTCACCTAAAGTCGGCATTTCGAACCATGATGATGGTCCCAGCCCAAGTGCCATTCTGAAGAAGTTGGATACAGAGACGACGCTGGCTAGGTTGGATGATATTAGTGTATTTCTTGTTCTTATAAGTTTCATAAACAAAAATTTGACATCCTTATCTGCTGCAGTGGCACCTTGTCCAGTGGTCGCCGTAAAGGTAGACCACCTAAAGCTGACCTTTCAAATCTGGAAGGCGGTTCCAACTTAAGTGCCATTCAGAAGAAATTAAAAAAAGAGATGCCACCAGCAAGGTTGATAACAATATACTTTGATATACATCTAATTTTTATGCAGTTTCACTTCAAAACTTTCACATTTTCATCAGCTGCAGTGGCGTAATATCTAGTGGTCGCCGTGAAGGTAGACTGCCCAAAGTCGACATTGCCAACCTTGATGACGGTTCGAGTTCAGATACCATTCCAAAGAAGTTGAATATAGAACCATCACTACCAAGGTTGATAATGATAATTGTATTTCTAGTTCTTCCACAGTTCTATTGCAAAAGTTTAACATCCTTATTGTCTGCAGTGCTGCAGCATCCGGTGGTCAACGTCGTAAAGGTAGACCACCCAAAGTTGACATTTCAAACTTTGACGATGGTCCCCGCTCAAGTGTCATTTCAAAGAAGTTGAATATTGAAAGTGCATCCAGCGGTCGCCGTAAAGGTAGACCACCCAAACTTTGCAATTTGAGCCTCGACAATGACCCCAAGCGGGATAGTTTGAAGGCGAACATATCTTCTAAATCTGGAAGTGACTCCAAGAACAATATCCTCGAGTTGAATGATAGCAAGGACACTTTCTCAAATGAAGCTTCAAAGAGTAAATCCACTGAAGACGACTCAAAAAAGGATCAGGAATCAACAAGCCACGCCACCGCCAAGATTGATATCAAATCGACACCAAGTAATCCTTCAACGAAAAGCAAAGCAAAAGCAGTGGATCCCGAGAATGAGACAGCAGAGTTGCTACTCTCAAACACGACTGACAAAGCACCGGAGAGTAAAACTTTGGCATCCTCAAGGAAGCGCAGAATCAAGGACTAAACTTGAGTTTCAATGGAACTAGTGGTTAATCTAGATATTGCTGCACATATTTTCCTCTATATCTATCACATTTACTAATAACCTGAGTAGTATTATGTCAGTTGCATATGGAGGATTCATATTTATGTAAAGCTCCCAGTCTGCCTGGGCAGGGAGATGCACAGCCATGGTAGTTGATTCCTTGATTTAAAGAAGCTCTAGTTGCCTATAATTCACTTCATTCAGAGCTTGCTTAATCAGCAGGACAGAAGAACCTTCTTTAAAAGAGCATGAGACTTACTAACTGTTTATTTGGGAGGACGAAAATAAAAAATTATGGAAGGATTTCTTAGGTGAAAAATTCTCTAATTTATTTAGTAAAAAAAGGTAAATTATTCGTCTTCTTTCGGATTATTTTTTGATCTGGACGCACTGCTGCTGGGGTATTTCTTTCTACGTTAACATTGTTTTTTTTCCTAATTTTCCTTGCTTTTGCTTTCCGTATAGATTTGGACCATAAGATATTAGAATAATCACCCAGATACTAACTGACTAACTGTGCCATGCAGAATTTTGCTTCTATTATCCATCATTTATTTCATGTGGCAAACATCTGATGGGAAAAGAAATAAACTCAAAATTTTTCGTAGGGAAAAAACACTCAACGGGATAGACTCGAGCAAAAAACTAGTATATTGACATTACTCAAAGTTCATGCTCTTGACAAACTCGTTTGTTTCAAAATACATACCAAACGAAGGGGCAAGTATCTCACAGTTTTTGCGGGCAATATTTCAAACCAAAAAAAATGCTGCAAACTACTAATGCAGATAAAATCCGATAACCGCTTTTATTCCGGTCGAGATGCACAATTTAAGTTGAAGATGCAGATAGCCTGAGGCATTCACTTTGGCACCTTTTCATGCAGATGTCATTCCAATTGGGCACCTGGTGTTGGTTAACACAAACAGTCCGTGCGCAGGCATCAGCGCAGGCATCAAGTTCTGAAACACCACAAACGGTGACACAGGTGTCGAGGATCGGATCCTTTGAAAATGCACCCACCTTCTTCAACATTCTCTTAGAAGTACAAACTCTCTCGCACACAAAGATTTCGTCGGAGTTCTTTTCACGCCCGCGAGCATTCTTGAGCCTTTGTTCTTCAGCATATCGTCTTCTGGCTCTGATGGCTTGACCTGCTATGATTGCTGGAATTGCAGCCCCTAGTAATGACCACCATGCATCCACCATTTTACTTGGAATTGTTTAAGCTGCTGATACGACTGCTCTTCTTCCCTCTGCTTACAGGATGCAAAAATGTGGTAGAAAGTTTTATTGTCCTGTGCATTTCTCAATAAGTTTAAAAAGCAAGACAAATAATAATTGAGCAAGGATGCCTCAAAATTATACAGACACTAACCGATCTGAAGAACAGATAGAAAGGAACAGAATTATAAGGGTCAGTATAGAAAATCTCATAGCCATCAACCATTGTTACACCAAATCTCATTTAGCAGAAATTCATTGATTTTGATGGAACGATACCCTGAACAATACAAAACAGAAATGCATTCAGATGAACTTTTAAGACTGGGAATCATATTTGCCGCATTGAATTCATTTTCATTGCTTCAAATCACAATTTTATCATCTAGAACATTGGCTGTTTTATTCACATTCAACATTAAATCGTGTCTTCTAAACTATTTGGAGTTGGCTCCATGAAACCTATCCCTCTGTAGCGCTCTATGCAAGATAATTTCACCAGTAATGTTCAAATAAATTAAATCATTTAGGTTTAGACAAACTTTGGTGCTGGTGATTCAAGATCATGCCACTAGTTGCTGTAAAATAATCCAGCACATAGCTACGAGGACGAATTAACACAGCATTATAGTACTTAGGAGTTGAGGAAGTGAGTCTGGACAAAACTTATTAAGCTAAAGAATGCTATTAGGAATATGATAAACCTCTGAAACATTCATCAATTGGAGAAAAAAGGTGAAATCGCTCATCCCGAACGGCCCAGTATCGTCGGCCCCACGACAAGATATAGGCAGATAAATCACGAGAGATAGTTTTGCCCTAGCACAACGACCCTTTGCATGGGGAAGGTACACCTAACAAGACATTTTGTACCCGCTGGAAATTGACCCAAGACTTATTGGAGCAAAAACCCATGCAAGTGCCAACCGCGTCAACCCATGGGGGCTTTCTGAAACATTCATCAATGGATGTACTACAGAATGATCGAAGAAGTGAACTTTAAGCAGGAACAAAAATAATGAAACAAAGAAACATTCGGATAGAATTAGATTTCTAAGCCAAATAGTAGTGTAGCAAGCAATAGAAAGAAATGAGGTCCAATACAAGGTCTGTGTGGATTAGACGTCAGATGAAAGTAACATTGTAGATTTCTAAGTGGAGGTTTCTCATAGGGATGGCAATAGAACAGGCATCCATTACCATGATACACGAACCCAACCAGAAAACTGCTAAGAACCAGACTAATTTTGACAACAGACTACCTTATCCCGCCCATTTACGTAAATGAGTATTTGTCGGGTACCCGAACCCATCAAATGTCAGCTCGACTAGTTGTCGATGCTCTGAACAAATATGCACTTGACTAAACAGAACCAAAAAAACCCTAAAAAGTGTAACAAAAGAAAATCAGTTAAATTGGCTGCCCAAGATGATAAACCTCATAATCACTCAGACTAAACTGTTTAATTTTCCATGGTAAAATTAATCATCATAAGGATTTTGGATTTTGTATCCGGATCTTCAAGCATCCAAACCAGAACATTTTCCTTCCAAAAAATCATAAAAATGTTAACTAAATGAATAATTAATATGAACACTCCTGAAACGGAAATTAAATACAAAACAAAATAGTCTATCACCTAATTCTCCTGCCTCAGAGTTCTAGAAGAACTGTCGTCGAGGAGAAGAGGGCCAACTTTGAGGATGCTGAACTAGGGAAACTGGATGCTGCGACTGGCCTGCGAGCGAGTGAGAATGGTGAGCGAAATCAAAAGGGGGCGATCGTCATGCGACATCGCAGCGACAGAGGTCGCGAGGGAGAGGGTGAGGACTGACCTGCGGTGGAGCAAGGTGACCACGCCACAATAGGAAGGGGGACGGCTGGAGCAGACCGAGTCCGGCGAACGGCAGCAGGCGGGCCGCGAGACGGGCGGAGAGATCGGGAGCAGAAGGCGAAGGCGATCCACCAGCACAGTTAGAATGCGCAGAAATAGGGATTCACGGGGTTTCGGCCCGCCAAGAACCGGCTCAATTCGAGCCGCGATGCTCGCGGTCTAGTTCGAGCCCGGTCCGGAATGAATTGGGCTTGGGGACTTTATTTTTAATTGCTTTTAAAATTATTTAAAATAAAATTCCAAATTATGATTCATAAAGTGGAAAGATCATGTCACAATAAGATCTGGGATTCGAATCTCGACAAAGCCGAGATAAATACCTTTCTTATATGCTAGTCACTATTCTAAAGGGTAATAGTCATCCGTGATTTACTTCATCCGTGTTGGCCTTGGGACATGTTGACCTTGGGACGGATTGACAGGGGCACTAGGGGCGAATGTATTCATGTGTTTGTCACAATAAAATGGAAAGATCAAATAAAAAATAAAAAGTAGGTACATTTTAGTGAACTAAGAAATTTTCAGTTATCCTTTCGTACCTAACTTTTATAATTTCAAAAACATATAATACATTCTCGTTATACACTTCTTCCTTTAAATGAAATAATCATGTGAGTCACGCACCTCTTTTACACAAACCTTTATAAGTTTTTAAAAGTTTATTATTTTTAATTTATGTTATTGAATTCATATGAGAAAATATGGACGCATTTAGAAGGTTTTCATAAATATATTAATTTTAGTTTGAAATTATTCTATCAATTAATTTTGGACTCCCTAATTCTGAATTCGACAACATAAATTTAGAATAATACATTTTTAAATTTACAAAGGGTTAAGAAATTTATCACAATCTATTTATAATGATATTCACTATAAGTTCCTAGGTATCCTCTGAATTGCAAATATCAAAATTTTTGAATTTCTAAATGCTAGGTTCATTAGTAAGTTTGACTATGAATCATTTAAAATCAAAACTAATATGCTTTTATAAATTTCCTTAATGTATCTATACACTCAGACCTTGAATTTAATAGTATAAATTAAGAATAGGGTAGTTTTGAATTGGTAGAGTAAAAATACATAGATTCATTCATACAAATCCATACAATTATTTTGTGAAAAGAAAGGGTATATATATATATATATATATATAGGGGCCAAACACCTGGGCTCCTAGTGCATACACCAATTTGTAGTAGGCCAAGAGACACTTTGCAAGAGAAGCCTTTTGTTCACTCCCTTTTATTCTCTGTTTTTTTTCTTAGGTAAAGTGCTTACCACTTTGATTCCATTCTTAAATATGTCACCTAACTTTTATTTTAAATAAAATTTTCTTATTATTCTTGTGTGACTCATTCATGAGTCATTATATGCGAAGAGAATATTAATAAAATGTGTTGAAGGTTGTGGGGAAATGCACTTTCACCATCCAAACAACACATTTGGAATTGAGTTTTCATTTGGGTAGAGACAAATCTCACACCTAAAATCTTGACAACAACTTCTAACATCCTTATCACTTTGAGTTGGGGCCATCTTTTGAGCATCCAAACAATTGCATCCTATAAAGTTTGCTATGACAATTGTCTTTTGTTTAGTATCTCCATCTATGAAAAGGACATGATATTGAAGCATTTGAACTTCTTTGGCCTCTTTGATAGAATCTCTTGTAACTTTAGTAAATGGAATTTACATTTAGGAAGACTTTTAGACTTGGAAGGATCTTGGCACGAAAAAGTAAGAATCAAATTATGAATTCTCACTACCCTAAATAGCATGGTACTAAAAGTTGAAGGATATTGATGAGGAATCATTTATTTGTCTAAGCTTTTGATCTACTAATTGATGTGTGAATTGCAATGTCACTACTAATTATGCTTGTAAAATCTAAACCCTAAACTTCACGGATGTATACACCTCTCGAGATCATTATGACTACTTTGGCACAGTTTGAGTTCATCGTTGAAATTATCGCGACTTTGTGTTTTAGGCGAGACATAACAAAGACATCTACAAAGTTTTTGATGCAATCGAAAAGTACATATCAACCTTATATTCTTCTTCAAAACATGCAAAATCTATCAACAACCCAAACGATTCAATGGAGTTCAAAATGGAATGGGTAATATGGCAAAAGCTAGACACCCACTATTTATTCAACAATCACATTGGCAGAGGCATTTCAGCGAACACATGGCGGGCGTGGTTTCTAATCACAATGCTCCTTCGTCTTTGCCATTTCTACCCTCCATCGCTTGACCGCTCTCCTTGGGGCTGTCCAATGCCCTCTTCTCCTCCTCCTCCTCCTCCACTTCCATTCCGTCGCCGGAACTCTTCTTCCCTCCTTCCTTCCTCCTCTTCTCCCACCGGGCCTTGAGAGTCTCCAGCAGTTCAGCCGACGCCGCGCGCTTATCCCGCCGCCGGTTCTTAATCAGGATCTCGCTGACGTCCGCCGGAGTTATCTCGGCCTCGTCGATGGCCGCCTCCAATCCGGTCACAAGGTCGGATTTTTCGTCGAGGTCGCCGTCGTCTATCCCTAGGTAGTTCTTCATCAGGATCTTGAGCGCCGGGAACGAGCAGTAGCCCATCAGTATGTGCATGTCCATTCTGCCCGATCGGAGCAACGCTGAGTCGAGTTTCTCGACGTGGTTGGTGGTGAACACGAAAATGCGTTCGCTTCCGCAGCAGGACCACAATCCGTCGGTGAAATTGAGGAGGCCGGATAAAGTTATCGTCTTGGGGGAGGCAGCATTGGAGTCCTCCGGCGACGGCGACGGCGAATCGATCGGCGGCTTTTTGGGGCCTCGATTGGTGAGGTTTATCGAGCAATCGATGTCCTCGATGACGATGATGGATTTTGAAGTGGTCTTCATCAGGAGCTTGCGGAGCTCCGAATTGGTGCTGACCTCGGTGAGCTCCAGGTCGTAGACGTCGTATCCGAGGAAATTGGCCATGGCGGCGATCATGCTCGACTTGCCCGTGCCCGGCGGGCCGTAGAGCAGGTAGCCGCGTTTCCACGCGCGGCCGGTCTTCTCGTAGAAGGCCTTGCCCTCGGTGAAATCCCTGAGGTCGGCCATGATCAGCTCTTTCCGCTCCGGATCCATGGCGAGGGTTTCGAAGGTGCTGGGGTGCTTGAAGGGAACAGACTCCCACGGAAATCCGCGGGACTCAATGCCCCCACTGCTGCCGCGGGAGTTCGTGTAAAGGAGGCGTTCCTGGCTCCGGCGTCGGAGCTCGGTGGCGGTGTCCATGATGTGGTCGAGGTATGCCGGCACGAACAGGGGCTTGTCCTTCTTCTTGATGCGGAGCGTGAAGCTGCGCTTCTCCTCCGGCAGCGGCCGCCACGAGAACGTCTGCGCCTGCCGCTGCGTCACGACGTGCTCCCACGTGGCGGTGGCGCCGCGGAAGGTGTCCACCAGCCGGTCGTGGCTACTCAACCCGAAGGTGAAGGCGGAGGAGTTGAGGCCGCGGGAGAGGCTGAGGCGCGTGGCGGCGACGGACGCGGACCGGCTCAGGTAGAGCTGCACCGAGTGGTAGAGCTCGTTGGTGCTCACGCCGTCGGTCTCAGTGATATCATAGTAACAATAGGTGGAAAAGCAAAGGAAGAGCCGGTGCAAGACAGTCGCCGCCGCGAAGCGTATCTCCGGCGGCAGCACCGCATGGAGCATGCTCTGGCAGAAGGCGAACACCCCCATGAACGACGCCAGGGAGGTCCAAAACTCCATTTTTACCTCTAAAAAAGCTTCCTTTTTGATCAAGGAACAAAAAAAAATCCGACCTTCGGATTCTCCATCAATAAATTTGCAGAGAATGACTCTAAGTCAATAAACAGAGTCAGATCTTGGGAGAGATGGACGAAGAAGGCAGGCTTATATCAGCCGAAGGCACTGCTGGCCTCTGTTCTAAGGATTGGAACGCTGATAACTTCTCAAATATCTGGGAAGAAGACAAAGGATGAGTTGGAGATTGAGTAGGCCACACCTGCAAAGAGCATGCATGTGATTATGAATCTAATAAACTTGACAAAAAGTTGGCTTTAGGCTGTAGACTAACATTTCAGGATTTCATTGCTTGCAATGCATTGGTAGAGGAAAGGCAGATACCTAAAGGAGACATGGTGGACAATGGAAGGCATGTATCTGTCTTTGCCAGCACACTGCAAATTTGAGAAAATGGATGAGTCTGGTTCAGTGGCCTGTTGTTGGGAGGTCTTCATCAGCTCACTTTACAGGTTAGTCATCAAGTCCCAAGTCCACTACTATAACCAAACCCAACAATGCTTATTCAACAGTTACTTTACTTACTAAGACAAAGTATAACCTATATATACCATTCAGAGTGAATCTAAATCATCCTAAAATGACCAACATCGATCGATCCTTGAAAAATGCATCCAAAGAGCATCCACTAGCTTCTGCACAGAATCTCAACTGGTTTGGATCGTCTTTGTGCATATCAAAATAATAAAAGATTTCAGAAAGATGAATCTAAAAGCAATGAATCTAGCAATTGCTATACTACTTAGCATTAGTTTACAGGATTATATTTAGTAAATTAGTCAAAACTCAGAGGGATCCCACCTGTAGTAGCTAGGAATCACTAGAGAGATGGGCGGCACCAACACCTGTTTGCACAAGTCCATCATCTGGTTCAGTGAATCTGCAGTCTCATATATCGGAGAATGAGAAAGCTTCATCTATGTACGAAACATCAGAAATTGATTCATTCCTGCTACGGCCATCACCACGGGATCTCCGTCAAATTCTGAAGCACCTAAATTTCAGAATCAATCTACAAGACAAAAGAGAGCTCGACCGATGGAGATCATATCCTTTGTCCCCATATTCTTATGCCCCCATATTTCTTTGATGATCGGATGGATTAAATCATATTTCAAGGATGCAATATAAATCATGAGAATATTATGACCGTGCGATCGACAAAGGGATATGGGGATACAAAAATATGGAGATAGAGGATATGAACTCCGACCAATGGCCTCTAGAAGTCCTTCTAAGGCCTACATACTCATCACCTGTTTCTGAATCTCCATATTCAATGACATAGTCACCTAATATGACCGCGTGTATGCTACTAAAGACATTTACGATCTCTGATAACTGCTGGACATTTCCCCAATCCAATTTTTGTTGGGGATCAGTTTTCGAAGGGCATGAATAGGGGTGCTTCACTTTGGCATGCTTCTAGAGCTCACGAAAATTGCCAACATATGTACAATGTTTCTTTTCAGGCATCGTGTTGATGCTGGAGCACTAACTAATCAAATTTATATTTTGATATTGACAACAATTCAAAGTTAACTAGTTAAGGGTTATTATGATCTAACAAGATTAATTAAGTATGTAGGAAAGTCCGAGTTGAGACTAGGTAAAGAAGTCTTGATTAACTAAGTGTGCAAGAAGTCCTGGTCGAGTGAACTGATAGAAGTCTTGGTAGATCAAGAATATCAGATAAAAGTCCTAGGGTCGAGGACACTAGACAAGAAGCCTTGGGGATTGCGGGCACCAGGCAAAAGTCTAGACGGATCGAGAACCGGACGTCTAGTGGTAAGTGTTAGTCTCAATGCAGCCGATTAGAGAGGGGTGAATACCTTCCAATCAGAGTTAGAAAAAAAAAAATCTCTTGCTTTTGCTTAGCAGGGATGCACAATTTAATTAAGCAAAAATAATTAACATAAAATAAATAACAACTTAAAAGAATTGGTAAAAGGCTAAAGTTTTATTTGGTTACAACTTAGGTGATTGTTAATTCAAGACATTGAAAAACTCACTAAAGAACTCCTTCATTGAAAGTGGAGAAGCCTTTTACATATGTTAACAGTTCAAAAATGACGAAAAAAGTTAATACAGAAGTTATTATTTATTTTCTACCTCCAGGCGACTTTTCATAGCTCTTGAAAAACTCTATTCGAAAATTGAAGGTGCCTTCAATTGGGTTCAAGGCGCCCTTAATGAGACAAGTTTTATTGCTAGAGATAAAACTTTATCTTCGCTAATGGTCATCTGAAGGTGTCTTCAATAGACTGAAAGTCGTCTTCGACACTAGTCATGGAAATGTCTTTCAAGCCGTTGAAGGCGTCTTCCCTGAGGCCCATTAGCTCCTCAATTGATCTTCTTTGCGTGAGTGATGCTCCGACCTTCCAGATTTGAGCTCATCCAAACCCAACTACGGACTTCTCCTTGAGTAGGCTTCTGCTCCAGCTTCTCATCTCTCGGAAGCGCCACGCACGTCCTTCTCGCTCCACTAGCGTACTCTTCTGCAGCTTCTCATCCCTTTAATGCACCAAGTCTGTCGACTCAATTCTTGTGCTATCATTCTTCTCCGCCACATCTTCCACTCAAATTTTTGCGTTCCTAAGTCCTTATGCACTCACGCAAGATATCAAATAACGTACACTTAACTTGACTTGGTTGATTACATCAAAATCAATACAGGGTACTCACAATCTCTCCTTTTTTTAATGTGATCAATTCAAGTTCAGTTAAGGTTAAAAAGAATAATAAGTAAAATAATTACAATTAATAAATATGACATGCAATTAATAAATAGGCAATATTAAAATAATTAATATGTAAAAAATGTATCTCCTCTTAAACTTAATCTAATATTCTTTTACTTTGATCACATTAAAAATAGAGACAAAAATTTCAAAGGTTACACAAATAATGACTAATATTTTAAAAAAATCTAGGAATTATTTTTTAAAAAACTGAATTTTTATGATTTAAAAACTAATTTTAGAAGAAATAATTTTAAAATTATTTTTATTTGTTGAAAAATTCTAAAAAATTTTGTAACGGTTAAACAGATTTATCCAAAATAGTGATAAAATTTTCACGAATAAAAGAAATTAATATAAGCAGCAATAAATTATTTTCTAATAATTTTAGAACCCAATATAAGTTTTTTTTGGATTAATCAAAAGTTTTCTTGGTATATATTTTCTTGTTACTTTTCTTATTTGACCCTTATGAAATCTATAATACCAATTTAGCACTTGATAGTTCCTAGAATTTTGAAATTGATTCTTTTCAAGTTTTTCTATTTGATCCCTTAATTTTTCATTGTCAATTTTTACCTTGTCGAAATCTTTTAATCGACAAGATGTTGTTAAAATTATTTTTAATTCGATATTTTCCTTTTAAAAGTTTTAGTTTTAATTTCTAATTTACAAGAATTTTCTAAAAGCATTTTTATAAACTTATATAATTTATCAGGATGTAGATATCGTACCTAACTTACCTTGTCAATCTTGTTATCTAATGCTCCCCTGTATTGCCACTTCCTTTTGAAATGAATCCCCCTTCGTCAATGCTTTCGATACTCATTTCGGATGAACTCGCTCTGACGTCTTTTTGGTGACTTGTCATCATTGCAAGTTCAGCGTAGGCTTCGATTTCCAATTCTAATGATGACGTTTCGTCCCAGGTCACCTTTAGATTTTTGTGGATCGTCTGGGTCGGTCTTTTGTTCTTTTCCTTATTCTTCAGTTTTAGACAGTAGTCCTTTATATACCATTCTTCTTGACAGTTATAACATCTCACCTTTCGTTTGCTTCATGAATATTTCTTAGCCTGTAACTTGTTAAATTTGTTAGTTTTAAATAACTTTCCAAATTTTTTTACCATAAATGCAGCCTCGTCTTTGTCAAGCGACGTGTCTGAATCTGGTTTGCCTTTCAGGTTAGCATTTAGTGCTACGTTTTAGGCTAGCTTTTCTTCTTTATTCTTCTTTTCTTCTTTATTCTTTAGGCTTGCACATATTGATTCTTGAAGTTCAAAAGTAAAAAATAAATTTTCTAAGGTACTAACCTCAAGGTCCTTAGGGTGCATTTGGTTCAAGTTATCATATATAAGCTTGGTTATGTAATTACTTGGTAATCACATAACTAAGGTTATAGGGAATAAAATATAATCTAATGTTGTTTGGTTCAATTCTAAATAATGTAACACAAACTTGTTTGTTTGGAGGTTCTAATGTATAACCTAATTTAGTATTTACGGTATTATCCTTTGTTCTATCTAAGGTATTTTATAACTAAATCAATTTAATATTTGATTATTTTTTAAAATAAATTAAATTAATAATATTAATATTTAATAATATAAATAAATAAAATTAGATAATATTTTTAAATAATTTATTAAAATTAATAATGAAGTTTTACATATAATTTGTTTTAATTTAATAAAGTTTTAATTAAAATAGTAACATTTAAATTAAGATACTAAAGTAAAAAAAACGTAGCAGAGAAGAGTAAAGTCGGTTCTTCTCCCTTGCGTTGCCCACCGCCGCAAGCCACCTTCATTGCCCACCACCCGCCTGTCTCCCGTTGCCTGCCGCCCACCGCTGACATCCCGCCCACCGCTGACCTCCCGCCGACCTTCTCTCGTCAACCTCCATCTACCGATCTATTGACCGCCGCCAGCAGCCTGTTGCCGCCATCGATCTGCTGCCACCTCCGACGACGCCGACCACTGCCCACTGATCGTCGCCAGCTGCCTGTTGCCGCCATCCAACCATCTGCTGCCACCTCCGATGACACCGACCACTGCCCACTGACCGCCGCTCGACGCCTGTTGCTGCAGCCGACCACCACCTTCGTGCTCTGGTCATATCACTTCGAGGATAATTTCGGAACAAAAATTTCATAACCTCAGGAATCGAGAAAAACCAAGGTAACCGAAGGTATTTCTATTCCGGGTTAGATGCCCCCAATTGATGACATGTGCTGACGTTTCGGAATCGAGGAAAACTTAGGAATCCAAAAAAATCTTGAACCAAACATGGTTATCGTGAATAACCATAGACAGATAACCAAGGTTATCCACGATAACCCTGAACCAAATATGCCCTTAGAGATATAGAACGAGTTGACTATCGATGTCCACTCGGGTGTTCTCGGGAATGAATTTAAAGCGTACCTTAATGAATCTCAATTCGTTACCTTTTCTCTAAAATTTGTAAGTCCGATGATGAGTTCTTTGATCCTCGAGTGTAGATTTACGACTGTTTAGACTTCTTCAATCCGGATGTTGCTGATTTGATTCTGGAGCAGGTCCCGTCTCATAAGTTTCACCTCCGATGTCCCTTCATGCAGTTCTAGGAATTTCTCCCAGAACTCTTTGGTTGACTTGTAGGCTCTTATCCGGTTAACTTTTTGTGGTGGTAAGACGCTTAGCAGATGGAATTTTGTCTCACCATTTGTCACAAAGTCAGCTTGCTCATTCTTCGTCCACTGATATTCTTCTTTGTCGACTCCTTGTTGATCCTTATGTGCTACAAATCCATATTTCATTATTAAAAGTAAATTGAAATATGTTTTGAAGAATACCTCCATATTCTTTTTCCAAGTTGCAAATTCCCCCTCAACTTTCAACGGGTAGATACTCAGTCGGGCCATCGTCTTGTTTGCTTCGCTCAGTGGTTAGTACTTCTGAAGTGGTTGGGCTCTGATATCACTTGTTGGTCTCGATGCAGCTGGCTAGAGGGAGTGAATAACCTGCAATCAGAGTTAGAAAAAAAAATATCTTGTTTTTGCTTAGCAAGAATGCACAATTTAATTAAGCAAAAATAATTAACATAAAAGAAATAACAAATTAAAAGAGTAGGTAAAAAGTCAGAATTTTATTTGGTTACAACCTAGATGGTTGTTAATAGAAGACGTTGAAAAGCTCACTAAAGAACTCCTTCATTGAAGGCGGAGAAGTATTTTACACATGTTGACAGCTCAGAAATGATTAGGAAAGTTAATATAAAAGTTGTTGTTTATTTTCTAACTCCAAGGATCTTTTTATAGCTCCTAGAAAACTTTATCCGAAGGTTGAAGACGCCTTCAATTGGGTTCAAGGCACCTTCAATGAGACAAGTTTTATCACTGAAGATAAAACTTTATCTTCGGCCAATGGTCATATGAAGACGCCTTCAATAGGTTGGAAGGCGCTTTCAACACTGTTCATAGAAGGCGTCTTCCAAACCATTGAAGGCGCCTTCCCTGAGGTATCAACTCCTTAGCTGATCTTCTTTGCCTGGGTGATGCTCCGACCTTCCAGAGTTGAGTTCACCCGAACCTAACTCCGACTTTCTCCTTGAATAAGCTTCCACTCTAACTTCTCATCCTCAGAAGTGTCGTACACATTTTTCTCGCTCCACGAGTGTACTCTTCAACAACTTCTCATCCCTCGAATACACCGAGTCCATCAACTCGATTCTCATGTCATCCTTCTCATTCATCGTATCTTCCGCTCAACTTCATGCATTCCTAAAGTTGCTGCACACTCAGACGCAAGACATCAAATAACGCAAAGCCTAACTTGACTTGGTTGATCACATTAAAATAAACACGGGGTACTTACAGTAAGTCCTGGAGGTCAACATCGGATGATGAGTAAAAGTCTAAACAGATCTAGAAGACCAGATATTTAACAAAAAGGTAAACTCTTCTGAGAGAAGTAGGTGAAGATGTGTTTCCCGTTGAGGGAACAATAAGCATCAGTCCGACCTAAGATTTTAGCGAAATCTAAAATCAAGACCAGACGGTCAAAAGATTGTCAATTTATTCTATTTTCATATTAATGTGTTTTTTATGCTAACTCTATGATGTAGAATTCGAAAAGCTGGGAAGTGCTAATCCAGACGCTTGGAGGGGATTGGAAGCTGAAAATGGTGGTGGACTGCCGGCTGTGAAGGTGTTGTGGGAAGGGATAAATCGCCGCCGCTACCTCTCTGCCTCTGCTGCCCAAACCCCATGAAGAAGAAGCTTTGGAAGGTAGTCGGAAGGTGAGGTCACACCGGAGAAACCCTCTCCGACGAGGTGAAGATCATGGCTGCCGAAGCTTGCTGTCTCGCGGAGAATCTGCTGCTGTGGCCGATGGAATCTGAGAAGGAGAAGGTGGATTGTGGAAGGCCGGCCGACGGCGGTGAATAGAAGAAATGAAGCCACCGGCCGCAGAAAAGGAAGGAGAAGAGAAAGGCGCGTTGTGCCCTAGCTGCCGCGGAGAAGAAATCGCGGAGAAGAAGAGAGGTGCCTGTTCTGTTCCGCGTGAAGAGGTAAGGGGGAATGGATTTCTTAATGGGGTTCGGATCTTGAGGAGTTAGGTTTTGGGTTAAGGGAAAATCCGGATCCAATAAGAGATTGAAATTGGGTTTTTTTTTTGAATTGGGCTTAGAAGTGTGGGCTTTAGGAATGAGCTTAAGATTTGGGTTTCAAAAGTGGACTTTTGAATCAAATTTGAATTGGAGCTCTAAATGAACCTTGGATGACTTGAGCTCTAAATCAATGGTCCAGATTACTCCCTTACAAAACAAGATGCACCTTTTAGATAAAATACCAGAAAATATAGGAAAAATTAAATCAACGCTCCAAATAAATCTCAACTCATAAAACATGATATAAATGCGAAATTAAGCATACGAGAGGATAAAAATACTAAGTATAAGAGCCAAAATAGTGCATCAAAATACTGGTTATCAGGGATCCATGTGGCCTAAGCTGATACAGAGGCCTAGAAGGGATCCAGACGCCCTGATCACCTCGTCTTATGACAAGATGAAGTGGCAACCTTTGATTGGCCGGCACACGTCAGTATCCAAGTACCTTGAAGGGATTCAGGTGCTTGAGACGGGATACATTCAATCAGGATAGAGCTTCGACGAGGTGTTGCGGCGTCAACAATTCAATCATCTGGGAGTGGTCTAGGCGCCTAGAAGTGGATAAATTGACGATGAAGGTGGATTAGATAAGCCTTGGTGGGGGGGGGGGGGCTTGGAAGGGATCCAAGCACCTGGAAAGGATATAAAAGAAGGGTTCGCCCAACACATCATATACATCATTCTCCGCGACTTTCGTACTTGCGTGTTTCTCCAAAAACCACTCTACGACGTCGAAACACTATTTCGACAATGATGCCAAAAGTCTTACTCTTTCTTGTCTGCATAATCATGTTTTTAATTCATTTGTTTACTCTTTTATAATCGTCGAGTTCTTAGTGAATTGCTTAACGAAAGCACTCAATGAATGTGAGCCTTGGACTAGCACTATAGGCTATGAACCAAGTAAAACAAAGTGTGTTAGCATTGTTTCTATTGCTTATTATTCTACTACTTTAGCTCGTGTTTTCAAAAAAAAAATAAAAAAGCGACGAACACTATTCCCCTCCCCCCCCAGCACTTTCTTTCAATCCTATAATTGCTATCAGAGCGGGGACACTTTGAATTGAAGCAATTACCATTTGAGTTTTTTTTTGTTGTTTTCATTTTTTTCGTTGTCAATCTGAATCAATGTAATCACTCCTTATGGTAAATTCTTTTTCTCGCTCGTGTTTTTTCATTTCTCGAAGTTGGTGTAATACCACTCGAGTTAATTTTTTTTCGCATTATTCGTCTCCCACACTACTAATCTAGGACTAAGTTTTCGTAGATTCTGTATTTTTTTTTTGTGCAAGTGTTTTTTCTTAATATTCCATCAAGAATGATACAGTACCGTCCGACCACCACTCTTCTCTAGCGCAGACTTTGGCTACTGGAAGGGTAGGATGGAATTCCACTTAAACATCCAGATGGAAATGTGGATCATTATCTAAACTGGGTTTGCACTATCTCTCGACGAAAATAGAGTATCGGTGGGATGCGAGAACTGGGATCCACACACGATGAAGAAAATCGAAACAAATGCATAGGCTACTCAAACCCTCTAGTGTGGACTAACCAAAGAATAGTTGAACCCGGTCAGACAGTTCAAAAGTGCCAAAGTTGCACGAAGGGACCTTCGACACAAAAGTAAGTAAGAATGATTTAATATTAAATAAACTGTATAATATTAAAATGCAGAATGGAGAATAGGTAAGTCAACTGCACGCCCGAATTTAAGACCTACTCAACGGTCTACATTCAATTGGACATAAAATGGAAAATCATGACATCATAAGGTACATCCTAAACACTTTTCTAAGGAATACTTTATGGATATCTATGATAGATGATTATAAAGTTTCCAACGATCTTTCTTCCATTAGGTTAGATGAATTATTTTCTGAGTTTGAATTGCATGAACAGATTAATGCACATCCTGTCGAGAAAGGAATTACTTTGCTTACAGGAAAAATCAAGATGAAAGAACCTAAGTACCCGTCCCAATTCAATCTCGAGTCCGAATACGAATCAAACTCCAAAGACGACGATAAAATCACCGTCGAATTAGTCAATCTAATTCAGAAACTATACAAGAAGAGGAAAGGATTCAACCAACACGAAATCAAGAAGGTAATCCAAATGAAGGGCAACTAGTCAGGACTGAGCCAAACTCCAAAAGGAAAGGCAAAAGTATCATGCTATGGGTGCAATTAGAAGGGACATATCAAGGCAAAATGCCCAAATCTAAAGGACATCAAAAAGCAAGGAACTAAGAAGGTGCGACAAGCAATGCAGGACGAATCTTTGTTAGAAGACTCAGACGAAAAAGAACAAGCTCAAGCAAGCCTTCTCACACTATTGACACGAGAATAAGTGATCGAGACTGAGTCCTGAGACAGAATCCGAAGCCGAGTTTGAGTCATGGCATGGATCTGTATCCGGTTCAGAAGGATCAAACACCATTGTAAGCCCTGCTTTAATTGAAAAATTATATAACATGATTTCCTATTTGACTTGTAAATTAACTAAGTCTAATGTTCGGATCAAGTCACTCCAAAAGGAGATAAAGATTCTTAAAGAGGAGACTAACCTAAGTTCTTTGACTAAACCAGTTCAAAGTGAAACTTCACCTCAAGTCCAACAACTTGAGGAAGAAAATTTGACCTTGAAAGCTCAAGTCAAAGAACTTAAGGGTTCATTGGAACGGTTCACTTTAGGTTCAAAAAATCTTGATATGATTCTTGAAAAACAAAAGGTCATATACAATCGATCTAGAGTAGAATATAAGGCTGTCACGTTTTAAATTATATTTATCAATTGTTAATCGAACAACTAGAAACTAAGTTCAAGCATGGGTCCCTAAATCAAATTTGATTAATCAAGTTGGATCAAACTAATATTGGATCCCCAAGGATAAAATTCATTACTAGATCGACCTTATCGAAATTATAATCCAAGGGAGCCAATAAAAAATTATTTTATTATTAAATAAACTGTTGGTGCAGGAAGCACCAGACGATCGAACCTGTGTTTTGATAATGATAAAGGGGTTTAAAATTAAGTTGAACTAAGTGTGCAAGAAAGTTCGAAGTGATCTTAGGCAAAGGAAAGTCCTAGCTACGATTAAGCAGGTGGAAAGTCCTAGCTGCGGTTAAGCAACGAATTCCTGATCCAGGGGACTGGGCAAAGTCTTGGTGGGTCAAGGATTTTTGGCGAAATCCTAGAGTCGAGAACTCTAGGTAAAAATCCTTAGGGTCACAAATACCAGGTGAAAGACTGGACGGATCGTGGAATGAACATTTAGCCTAAAGTCTTGAAGTCTCAGACTCTGAGCAAAAATCCAGACGATCTGGAGGATCGATTTGCCAAAAAGTAATTTCTCCTGAGAAGAGTAGGTGAGGATGTGTTCCCTAAAGAGGGAACAGTGAACGTCAGTCTGACCTAGAGTTTTAGTGAAACTCAAAGTTAGGATCGCACAGTCCGAAGGCTGTCAAAAATTATCATTCTTTAAATATTATTTGTCTGGACTAACCGTCTTTTATAGAAATAGAAGCTGACAGAAAATGGTGGTTCGGGCGCCCAGAAGGAGTCTGGGCGCCCGGAACTGCTCTAGGAGCCCAAGATGCCTTCACCGAGCAACAGCCAGGGTGAGGGTCAAGCACCCTCGTGGTATGGGTGCCCGGAGGTGCTCCGGGCTCCCGAACAGCCAAAACTCATCTTTCCGCCGAGTTGGAGCGCGAGGGTTGGTCGGGCCTATGTCACGATTCGGGCGTCCGGAAGTGGATACCTTTGCTGGATCTAATTTCGACGAGAGCACACCATGTCAGTGTGGTCCAGGCACTCGGGGGATCCAAGCGCTCGGAATGAGATATAAAAGAAGGCTTTGACCAGTGGCTTTGATGCAACATTCCAAACAACTTTCACTTCTTCATGCTGCTGGAAAAGCGCCTTCTTGATGCCTGAAAGCTGCTTAGACGATGATTGCGCTGAAAATCTAATCCTCCAAGTCATCGGTATTGTTTTTATTTAAGTTACTTATGTTCAAATTATAATCATCTATTGTAACTTCCCGATTGATTAGTATTTGCCTAACGAAAACACTCTCACGTGCGAACCTTAGAGTAGGAGTCGCCACAGGTTCCGAACCAAGTAAATTTTGTTCGAGTTAGCATTGTTCTTTTGTCTCTTTCTTTATTTCACTACCTTTACTCTCTCCCTGATTGTTTTAAAATGAACGTGAAAGTCACGAGCGCTATTTACCCTTCCCCCCTCCCTCCTCCTCCTCCTCCTCCTCCTCTAGCGTGTCTCAATCCTACATAAACTTGCGTGTTTGATTGGTTTACTACTCTTGCTTTGCATGCTTATTTTTATGCTTAACTTAGAATTGTTAGATATAAGGACTTAGGCTTGATTGAGACTTGCCTAATCTAGTATCAGGGTAGGACGAAATAATAGTATGTTAAGAAAGCTTAGCCTAGGGAGTCAAGTAGGGTAAACATACTCTATTTGATTTACTTAACTAAGTAGAACTAACCAAAACTACCTCATGACATCCTAAATTAGTTAGACTAGAGTTTTTCAAGAAGAAAGTTAAGTATATAATTTCTTAAAAAGGTTTTGTTTAGAAGTGATTATTGCTTTGATACCCAAGAAGGCTCTTATGCCTCATCACAACCTAGAAACTAATTTTTAAAATATGTACTTAACTGACTAATTATTAAACCTGAATCTAACTCAAATATCAATCAATATTTAGATTTTAAATTAAATTAATAAAAAAAATTTAATAACCATCTCATCAAACCTATAAAGTTCTTATTTAAAAATCTAGAAAATGTGAGATAGATTTAGCTTAAATTGAATATTATCTTATTCGATTTAAAATCTAGCTTAACTAAAATTTACAATCCAATTTAAAGTTTTAAATCAAGTAATTAGACCCAAATTAATTAAAGCTAAACTTAATTAATAAATCTTACCTAAACTTAAATTAATCCAAGTTTAATTTAAATCCACCTTAATTAATTAAACTTAAACTAATTAAATTTAAATAAATTTTATTAAACTCAAATTAAATTAATTAAAATTAAACTAATTAGTTAAACTTAAACTAATCAATAAACTTAAATCAACTAATTAATCAAATTTAAATCAATTAATTAAACTTAATCTTATTTATTTATTTATTTCAAGCAAATTAATTCAAAACTAACTTTAAATAAACCTTAAATTAAACCTAAATTAACTTTAAATTAATTTTAAATTAATTAAACCTAAATTAAATTAAACTAAAAATAAATGAACCTTGAAATAACGTTAAAACCAAACTAATCATTAAAATCCATACCAAGTGCTTATAAGTAATACATACACCCCTTTTCTCCTAAATACATGCGCCTAGAGTTAATTCAGACACCCCGAATAATCATATAAATCCGTCCATATTTTCCGTAAAACCATCCATAATTTTGGGATATGGGTATCTGGATTTATTCTAAGCGCCTCGAAACGTTTCCTATTTAGGCTCTTAGAATTGTCTCTAGACTCCTGTATTTCATCTATATAAGGCACCTAGAGTTTTAGCTCCAAGAGTCCGAAATCGAAGACGCAAATGGGTTTACCCTTATTCTCAAGCCTACTCCACGTCCAATCAATCGAGGTCCTTAACCAAAAAAAAAAAAAATACCTTAGTAATACTTAACTCAAACTTATTCAAAATTTAAATATTTTTTACAATAAATCCTCCAATTGTTATTAATAAAAAGGTTAAAAGAAAGAATCGTGATGCTGACCCCTCTTATATTTCTAGTATTAATCATAGATTTCCTATACTCCTTCATTCTAGGTACATCTGTAGAACTTTTTTTATGAGATCATGCATTCCATTTGTTGAGGTAATTGACTATTATATACTACAAAACCTAATTTATTGTTCTAGTCCGGTTAACACCGGTTAACACAAGTTTGTGTACCAAATTATACAATAATTTGGTTAAAGTCCATGACCTTATCTACACCACTAGGGTAGCTAGTACAAATTTCACACTGTCCCCTATCATCATTATAAAGCATTTAGGACTTATACCCTCATCATGCACCTTTCTATGTTACCCTCCTAGGGGTCTACCGTTTGGTGGTCCCTACTCCCACATTACGTTAGATATGATATACTCATATTTTTTTATGGGATAGAGGGTATCCACAGTGACTCAGTTCCTATCCATTACACTTAGGATTCAGGATTATGTTCTATATAGAGTTCTAGTCCTATATATTTTGCCCTTGACCATCAAAGATATTACCATGATGCGACCATTCCATATGATCTAATATTGTATTCTTTTGTCCCCAGGGCGTAGCACAGATGGGGAGTGCATGGTTCTGTGGCTGAAAGGTCCAGGGGTCGATCCCCGGGGTGTCACTGCCTGGGGTTAACGTCTCCGCCATGCACTTTCCACCTGTGTACCTGCATTTACCTCCCTCCATATCCGTGGGACCGGCTCTAGGGGGGCCGCTGATGTGGCGGTTCCACATGATGCGACCATTCCATTCCTTTTTGTTCCATGTGATCTACTCAACTAGTATTATCACTAGTAGAAGGGTCCACATGTCTTAATTCCACATTTTAACCTCACTTATAGCATCATTAGATTTTGATGTCACCTCAGGTGAAGTCAAAAACCTAAATGACTTTAACATAGTAGATGCTAAAAACCTATAATTAACTAGTATTCATATAGATGATGATAGAGTCATGTGATGGAAGAGAGAGGATTAGCATTAGCCTAAGCTAGAGGATTAGCCTCAACCTACCCTAGATCCAGCCTCAGTAAATGAGGAGAACTTACTGATATTCTTGCTAATTTTCTTCAACTATCTCCACCTTTAGCTCCTCATATCTTGAAAGACAGAGTCATTATACTTGAGGAGTCCTCCATCATACTTGAGGAGTCATGTGATGGAAGAGAGAGGATTAGTATCAACCTAAGCTAGAGGATTAGCCTCAACCTACCCTAGATCCAGCCTCAGTAAAGGAGGAGGACTTACTGATATTCTTGCTAATTTTCTTCAACTATCTCCACCTTTAGCTCCTCATATTTTGAAAGACAGAGTCATTATACTTGAGGAGTCCTCCATCATACTTGAGGAGGTTGTGACTGATCTTAGATAGGAGATGCACAATTTTTCAGAGGAGGAGCCGACTCGACACCTCTAATTGATATCTTCACAATAGACCGTCATATTTAAAGTCTAGATATTGATATGTATTTTTTACTACACCAATTTAATTATCTTTGACTTAATTTTGACTTTGACTTATGCATTGCTCCTGATAGTTGACTCATACTTTTCTAATATTTTTTTAGAATATGACCTATAAACTATTTTTAAAAAATTCAAATTGTTTTCAAAATTTATGTTTTTTTTTTGTAAAATTCGATTTTTTTACTGATATTTTTACTATCATACTGACTAAAAAATAAAAATTTCATTTTCTTTATGTTCTTCCAAAATATAAAAATACTGTCGCCATATTTTTATTTAATTTGACTAACACGTAAAAATTACTAACTTCTGATAGTCGGCTAGTAGTTAATTTTTTTTTATAAAAAATAGATAAATATTTTAAATATTATTTTTTAAAATTAATAATTTTTTTCCTGGACTCTAAAGAAATCATTCTTTAATTGCTTGATTGGATTATAAAGAAATCTTACTTAACAATTTTTTTTACTTAAGTATTTTTTTTCATAATAAATTGTTGCTTAATCTTATAATATTCATCTTGAAAGATCTAGCCAGTTTGATATATATATTTTTTTAAAATGACCTTAGATAACGCCAAAAACAAAAATTATATGTTAAAGTATTTTTAAAAATCATAAAAACGCTTATTATTTTCTAAAATTTCTTTAGGAAAATTGAATAAATTTTTTCATAAATCTGAGTGACTTGCAAATGTTTTAGTGTTTTAAACCTTGTATATATTAAATGTTTTGAAAAATAACTCTCTGATTTTAATTTTTTTTTTAAATACCGACTTAATATTTTCTTGCTAATAAACTTTTTTTGATATATGAGAAAGAGGCAAGAAATGTTAAAGTAAATATATTTTTAAAGACAAAGTATGTAAGTTTTTAAAATAAAATTTTAAAATATGTTTTCTCTCTCGAGCATCTTTTAAAAACTCCTTTCTTCAAAAATTCAAAAGTATTTAAGACTTTGAAGACTTAAACATCTTTGATTTTTTTTTTAAATTTATCTTAAAAATACTATATTTTACTTAATTTTGAACTAGATTATCATAAATCAAAAAGGAAAAAATTATTGTTACGATAAGCATTAGCTAATCAAATCTGTATTTTGATATTGACAAATATTCAAAGTTAAGAGTTATTGTGATCTAACAAAGTTAACTAAATATATAAGAAAATCTTATTTGAGACTAAACAAAAAAAGTCTGGTAAAGTGGACTGGATATGGAAATCATGGTCTAGTGGTCTAGGTAGAAGTTTTGACATATCGAGAATATCAGACAGAAGTTCTAGGGGTCGAAGACACTAGGTAGGAAGCCCGGAGGTCGCGAACATCAGGTAGAAGTTTATACGAGTCGAAGACCTGACGTCTAGCGATAAGTCTCAGGGGTCAAGATCGGATGCTAAACAAAAGTCCAAACAAGTCTAGACAACTGATGTTTGGAAAAAAAAAAAAAAAGATAAACTCTTCTAAGAGAAATAGATGAGGCTGCATTCCCGGTTGAGGGAAAAGTAGACATCGGTCCGATATGAGATTTCAACAAAATCTAAAAATCAATACTAGACAGTCCAAAAATAGTTAATTCATATTATTTCCATATTATTGTGTTTTCTTTACTAACTCTATGATGCAGAAGTCAAAAAGTCTGGAAATGCTTGGAAGAGATCTACATACCCTGATCACCTCAACTCGTCGCAGGATGAGATGACAACCTTTGATTGGTCAACATACGTCTGCACCCAACTGCTTGAAAGGGATCTAGATGCCCGGAACACGATAAACTCGACCATGATAGAACTTCGATGAGGTACTCCCACATCAACTGTCCAAATGCTTAGAAGTGGATAAGTTGACAACCAAGGTGGATAAAATAGACCTTGGTGGAGACGTTTGGAAGGAATCTAGTTGCCTGGAAAGGACTATAAAAGAAGAGTTCAACAATCACCTCATATACATCATTTTCCATGACTTTCGTACTCACATGCTACTCCAAAAATCACTCCACGACACCGAAATACTACTCTGATGACGCCAAAAGTCTTACTCTTTCTTATTGGTATAATTGCTTTTTATATTCATTTGTTTATTATTGTATAATAGCCGAGTTCCCAACTTAAACACTCAACGACTCGGGGCTTAGACTAGCTGCACGGGCTTAGACTAGCTGCACGGATTGTGAACCAAATAAACAATGTGGGTTAGCATTGTTTTTATTACTCATAATTCTACTACTTTAACTCATATTTTCTAAAAAAATTAAAAAAAAACATCGAGTGCTATTCATCCTCTCTTAACATTTTCTTTCCATCCTACACATCCGTGCTCTATTCATCCTCCCTAAACATTTTCTTTCCATCCTACACATCCGTGCTTTGTATTCAAGTAGATGCAGGCCTCATCAACGACAAGCCACCCAGTCACATCTGTTAACCCTGGGTAGCTTCTGGAATATGCAAACTGATCGTCGAGGCTAGTGTTCGACACTATCTCCGTAAATGATATTGCTCCGCTACGGTGCTTAACGGATTATTGCAATTCGTTCCCAAGATACAACGACGACGAACGTCTCAGAATCGTAACACTCCGACTTCCGAGACCAGCGAACCTTCTAGTAGACTTCTTGGACTCTTGAATGCACAAGATGAGATGAATGCTTGAGGAAGAGAAGAGAGGATTGAGTGAATATTCCATCATCTGGAGGGTTCTATTTATACTGAAAGAAGAGGTTGAGTGTCCTTTGGATGAGTGGATGTGTTCCTTGGGCTGGATCGATCTAGATCATCCATTCTGAAGCCCACTTCAATCTCATCCATCAGATCTGAGGAGTTGTGACCCTCAGATCCCGCCTATTGTCATCGTCCATCGGATCTGGATCCATTGATTCGATGCTTCAGATCAAGTCTCATCCCAAGCCGTCAGATCGTTACTCTTTGCGATCCAACGCTCTAGATCGCATCACAAGCGATCCATCATACCTATTTGATCAACGTTGATCAACGGTAGCCATCCATTCCCTAAGTCAACTGTCCAGTCATCTCCCTTTGCCTACGAGGATGCCGCATAGGTACTGCCACGTCAGGTACGAGCCTGACACCTCACCCGAGTGCCACGTAGGCACTGCAATGTCACCTGGAGCATAAATTTAAGCTCCTCAATGCTCCTCGCGACGATGCGAAGTGCAAAGTGCGCCTACAAAGCGCCCATTGCGCACGTGGCGGGTGGCGGGCTCACAGGTGCGAGCACTTGCTCGCCCTGGGCTAAGGGAGCACCTGTCTTTTTATTTTTGTGTTAACTCCATTAACACATCTTCATTAATAAGTAGAGAACACACATCGAGAATTTCCGATGTGGGACTATTCTCCCATGCACTTTATTAATGAATAATAAATGTTATTTTGGGTCGATTTTAAACATTAATTTCTCATTCACCCTTAATCGATTTTGAGCACATTAATAGTCTAAATCTATCTACGCGAATCGTAGATTTCAATTTTGAAGTCAATTACGACTTTCAACAATTGATGGCTTCCTTCCTCAAAATCGTTTTGGTCCATTTAAGGCCCCAATATCCAACAATCCCCCACATGAATGGAAATTAATGCAATGCGTGTATACATGCTAACACTTTACAAGAGTCCAATCGATAAGTCACTGCATCGGGAGAGATAGCTTGTGGCTTTGAACCTTCCGTAGTGAAATGATATCGAGTATACTAGGCTGCGCAGTGAACGTGATGTCTTGAACTGCTCAGCTGTTGGTGTATACTTAGACAATAACACCCACACAGAGATCTATCTCACCTACTTTAGGTTCTCATGGTTGGTTTCGTTTCGGCCATGGATACCATCTTGGATTCATGAGTGTTTCATTAAAGCGGCATGTCTTCACACTCACATAGGTGACACTTCTATCAAGAGTATCCTACCATACTCCACCTTATCAGGTATAGAAGTCACTAAAAGCATAAGCTTAACCTCACTACATGAGGTAGGACAGCACAAATTCATCCTAGGATTGGGATAGAGATAAACTATCTAATGTGCTGGACCACAACTTCTGTAACTTCGTTGTCCCATTGAACCAAGATCTTGGGATCTCCAGTCAACAAGGTTAGGTTACCGCTACAGTCGTTTTCAGTTGTAGATTTTTAATCACATTCCTCTTGATGAGCAATATACTTGATCTCGATTCAACCCCTTCGTTAGAGGATCTACCAAATTATCTTTGGATTTAACATAGTCGATTACAATCACTCCATTCGAGATCAACTGCCTAATGGTATTATGTCTACGACGTATATGTCGTGACTTCCCATTATACATATTACTATGTGCCATTCCAATCGTCGATTGACTATCACAGTGGATTAGTACGGCAGGCACAGGTTTCATCCAGCTTGGAATATCTTCCAAGAAATTCTGCAGCCATTCAGCTTCCTCAGCTGCTTTGTCTAGTGCTATAAACTCGGATTCCATAGTTGACTGAGCAATGCAAGTCTGCTTAGTGGATTTTCAAGATACTGCTCCTCCACCGATCGTGAATACATATCCACTAGTGGATTTAGAGTCTTTTGTATCTGATATCCAATTAGCATCACAATATCCTTCCAACACAGCGGGATATTTTCCATAATGTAATCCATAGTTCATAGTATATTTCAAATATCTGAGAACTCGCATCAATGCTTTCCAATGGGTGTCGTTTGGATTACTCGTAAAACGACTCAGTTTGTTGACCGTACAGGCAATATCTGGACGTGTGCAGTTTGTGAGATACATCAAACTGCTTATTATCCGAGAATATTCCAACTGCGATATGGTCTCACCATGGTTTTTCGCTAAGTGTTGACTTAGATCCATAGGTGTTTTCACTGTAGAGAGATCGTACGCATTGAATTTTTTCAATACAGATTCTACATAATGGGATTGTGTTAAAACTATCTCTTCTGATGTCCTGAGAATTTTAATTCCCAATATAACATCTGCTTGACCCATATCTTTCATATCAAAATTTCGTCAACATTTTCTTTGTAGTCATGATTACTGCCCATTATTAGCATGTTGTCTACGTATAGACAGACAATTACATAGCCTTCAGGTGTGTTTTTGACATAAATGTATTTGTCACATTCATTTATTCTGAATTCGTTTGACAGCATTACTTTGTCAAATTTTTCGTGCCATTGTTTAGGCGCTTGCTTAAGTCCGTACAACGACTTAACAAGTCGACACACCTTTTTCTCATTTCCAGGAGCCATGAACCCTTCGGGTTGCTCCATATAAATTTCTTCTTCCAACTCACCATTTAAGAACGCAGTCTTAACATCCATTTGATGTATTTCAAGGTCATACAGTGCTGCAATGGCTATTAGCACTCGTATGGACGTAATCCTTGTCATCGGTGAGTATGTATCGAAGTAATTAAGGTCTTCCTCTTGCTTGTACCCCTTGGCTACATGTCTAGCCTTATACTTGTCAATTGATCCATCAGCTTTATACTTACGTTTTAGTATCCATTTACAACCTAATGGTTTATTACCAGAAGGAAGGTCTACTAATTCCCAAGTATGATTATTCATGATAGACCCAATTTCACTATTAACAGCTTCTTTCCACATTGGAACATCGGGTCTAGAGAGAGCTTCACTTAATGT
Organism: Zingiber officinale; assembly: GCF_018446385.1. Lineage (NCBI taxonomy): Eukaryota > Viridiplantae > Streptophyta > Magnoliopsida > Zingiberales > Zingiberaceae > Zingiber > Zingiber officinale. The sequence continues at coordinate 129,159,272 of NC_055987.1, forward strand.
TCTTGGTTCCATTTCTGACATGAAAGTCATGAAATCTGGCCCGAACGATTTCTCAACTCTAGCCCGTTTGCTACGACGTGGCTCTTCACTTTGATCGTCAATAGTCCTTTTATAACAGCTAAGTTCGGTAACGCCATTTTTGTTTGAACTTCCGTTGTTATCACTTTCAACGTTTCTCTTTTTATTTGGGAATACGTTTTCAAAGAATATCGCATTCCGAGATTCTATGGTTGTTCCCACATGTATATCAGGAATGTCTGATTTGTGAACTAGGAAACGATATGCACTACTATTATGGGCATATCCGACAAATACCGCATCGAACGTTTTAGGTCCGATCTTTACTTGCTTTGGTTTAGGTACTTCGACCTTTGTCAAGCACCCCTACACTTTCAGGTATTTGTACGATGGCTCGCGGCCTTTCCATAGTTCATATAGAGTTTTATCATTTTTCTTATGAGGGATTCTGTTGAGAATGTGATTTGCCGATAATATTGCTTCCCCCCACAAGTTTTGAGGTAAGCCTGAATTTATCAACAAGACATTCATCATTTCTTTTAGTGTCCGATTTTTACGTTCGGCAACACCGTTTGATTGAGGTGAGTAAGGCGCCGTTGTTTGATGGATAATGCCAGATTCTGTACAAAATTCATCAAACGGTGCACCATATTCTCCACCTCTATCGCTTCGAATTATTTTAATTCGTTTATCAAGTTGGTTTTCAACTTCTGTTTTATAGGTTCTGAACGCCTCTAGGGCTTCGTCTTTACTTCTTAAAAGAAAAACATAACAGAACTTTGTGCAGTTATCGATAAAAGTAATAAAATATTTTTTACCTCCTCTAGTTTGCACAAATTTCAAGTCACATAGATCACTATGTATTAACTCTAGAGGAGTTGTTGTCCTTTCCACCGAATGAAAAGGTAGTTTCGTCATTTTCGCTTCCACGCACACTTCACATTTGTGTGTTCCGTCAACATTGACGTTTGGTAATAAATTTAATTTGACGAGACGTTTGAGAGTTTTATTATGCACATGTCCGAGTCGATCATGCCATAAATTAAAACACTCAACAACATAGCTGGAAGCATTTATTTTATTACCATTAAAATTTCGGAGTACAGGCATTACAACCATTTTGAATAGACCCTTTTCTAGGTACCCCTTTTCTACGAAGACACCATTCTTCGTAAGTACAAAGTTGTCTGACTGGAACACTAGCCTAAATCCGGCCTTAACCAATGCCGCTCCAGAAACTAGGTTCTTACTGATGTCGGGAACATGGAGTACATCAATGAGTGTTAGCTCCTTTCCGGACGTCATCTTCAGAATAACCTTTCCGAGTCCAACAATTGGCGACGTCGTGGAATTACCCATATAGAGCTTCCTGTCATTTATCGGAGTATACTTGGAGAACATAGCCTTATCGGAACATATATGACGAGTTGCTCCAGTATCAATGAACCACTGCTTCGGGTTGGTATCCACCAAGTTGGCTTCAAATACAACCGCAGTGAGATCCAAGTCCTCAAGAGAGGTTGCGACATGATTCGCAGCATCCTTTGGCCCCTTGGTTGGCTTTTTTGGGCGTATGCAGTCCTTGGACATGTGTCCTGCCTTTTCACAGTTGTAGCAGGAGCCTTTGAACTTCTTTGCTTGAGCCTTCTTTTTGAACTGCTTCGGTTTTTTAGCGTTCGGCTCGACCAGGTTGGACATTTCGTCTATAGTCCGCTTGGTTCCTTTGGAGTCGGATAACTTTCGATTATCCTCCTCTATTCGTAGCCTCAGGATCAGGTCTTGCAGCCCTATCTCCTTTTGCTTGTGCTTTAGGTAATTCTTGAAATCCTTCCATGACGGAGGGAGCTTCTCAATTACCACAGTAACTGTGAATGTCTCGTTCAGCTTCATGCCTTCGGCGTCCAGATAATGCAGTATTAATTGCATATCTTGGACTTGAGATGAGACGCTTTTTGAGTCCACCATCTTGAAATCCAGAAATCGACCGACGATGAATTTCTTCAATCCAACATTTTCGGTCTTGTATTTCTTCTCAAGGGATTCCCACAAAGATTTCGCCGTCTCCAGAGAACAATATACGTTATATAACGTGTTGTCCAAGGCGTTGAGTATATAATTGCGGCACAGAAAATCTCCGTGAGACCATGCATCGCTAGCAGCCTTACTACCTTCCGTAGCGGCTGACGTGTCTTCGTGCAAAAACCGTACAAGGTTTAGCGTTGTTAGATAAAACAACATCTTCTGCTGCCATCTTTTGAAGTCGGTTCCGGTGAATTTCTCTAGCTTTTCTCCGTGCGAAATGGCGGTCGGAACGACGGTCGGTACGGCCGTCGGAATGTCGTTGGTAGCCATATCAGTTTGCACGTAATATCGTTTACGACTGTTAACCCTGGGTAGCTTCTGGAATATGCAAACTGATCGTCGAGGCTAGTGTTTGACACTATCTCCGTAAACGATATTGCTCCGCTACGGTGCTTAACGGATTGTTGCAATTCGTTCCCAAGATACAACGACGACGAACGTCTCGGAATCGTAGCACTCCGACTTCCGAGACCAGCGAATCTTCTAGTAGACTTCTTGGACTCTTGAATGCACAAGATGAGATGAATGCTTGAGGAAGAGAAGAGAGGATTGAGTGAATATTCCATCATCTGGAGGGTTCTATTTATACTGAAAGAAGAGGTTGAGTGTCCTTTGGGTGAATGGATGTGTTCCTTGGGCTGGATCGATCTAGATCATCCATTCTGAAGGGTTGTAACCCTTCACCAAGCCCACTTCAATCTCATCCATCAGATCTGAGGAGTTGTGACCCTCAAATCCCGCCTATTGTCATCGGCCATCGGATCTGGATCCATTGATTCGATGCTTCAGATCAAGTCTCATCCCAAGCCGTCAGATCGTTACTCTTTGCGATCCAACGCTCTAGATCGCATCACAAGCGATCCATCATACCTATTTGATCAACGTTGATCAACGGTAGCCATCCATTCCCTAAGTCAACTGTCCAGTCATCTCCCTTTGCCCACGAGGATGTCGCATAGGTACTGCCACGTCAGGTACGAGCCTGACACGTCACCCGAGTGCCACGTAGCGCCCATTGCGGAAAGTGCAAAGTGCGCCTACAAAGCGCCCATTGCGCACGTGCGCACGTGTGCACGTGGCGGGCTCACAGGTGGGAGCACTTGTCCTTTTATTTTTGTGTTAACTCCATTAACACATCTTCATTAATAAGTAGAGAACACACATCGAGAATTTCCGATGTGAGACTATTCTCCCATGCACTTTATTAATGAATAATAAATGTTATTTTAGGCCGATTTTAAACATTAATTTCTCATTCACCTTTAATTGGTTTTGAGCACATTAATAGTCTAAATCTATCTATGCGAATTGTAGATTTCAATTTTGAAGTCAATTACGACTTTCAACAATTGATGGCTTCCTTCCTCAAAATCGTTTTGGTTCATTTAAGGCCCCAATATCCAACAACATCTCCCCTGCTCGGTGGGCAAGTTGGTTGGTTGGTTGCTAGGACTCGATGAGACTTCTTGAAAACAAACCATAGCCACCCCATTTGTAGAAGTGACTTTTACAGCTGCAGGAATTCCATATGCATTTTTGAACTGCTCCATGCAATTTGAATGGCTTCGATCAGTATCACAAATGAATGAACTGACACCCCTTTCTCATTCAACGAGCAATGAAGTAGCACGCCGTTGTGAGGGAAGTTCAAGCAGATCGAACATGTTATATCATCCAAATCCAAATCCTCTTTAACATTCCCAAAGTCCATAAGGTAACGATGCGGCTTGAATGCTTTTTCGTCTATTAGTAATGGGAAACCACATCACAATTTGTTAAAATTGTCAACAATCCACTCAGAGTATCTGGTGATCATTAAACAAAAATAAATAAGTCTCAAGAAACTGTATTAATTGGAATTTATTGTTGAAAAAAAAGAAAAAAAAGGAAACAATAGAAACCAAAACAAAATTCACAAATATAGCAATCATAAGAGTTATGAGTAAGGGCAGCAAAGATAATTACTATAGGAAACATCAAAACTAATTTTGATCAACCTAAACTACAGGGACACTCAGAATAGGCTCTGCTTTTATGCACATAAAAAAAATATCAAACCCAATTCTATGGTTTAACTTTAAGAATTGGTATCTCAATTGACCCGCACGAATAGATTCAACATACAAAGATACAATTGGTTTCTCAAGATCATCCGAACATATGTGCTTTATTTAGATATGCAATTGATACTTTCTTAAGTATACATGCTAAAATCCAACCAAATGTATCACCATAATTTAGCATCCAGATCTCTTCAAAAGACAATGCGAAACTCAGAAATATGCGAACGAATAAAATGCTTCCATGAGTTCAAAACTCCACCTAATTTTAGCTTGCTAAATGGTGGGGACTGCAATGGGTTGTTTTCACTACTGTCTTGTCGAACATTCAGTTGCAAAAGCTTTAATGACAGTCTTGAGAAAGAATGCAATGGATCAATCAGTGTACTGGAAGTTCTTTGAATAGGATTACATGGCCTTTGCATCTAAAAATAACAAACTTCAAGAGATTATCTATAATTATTGCAACACTTAAATGGCTGGAGGCTTTCTCAAATTATGTTTTGTTTGACTATCAAAAAGGGAGAGAGCTTGCTAGTTGCTACTACTAGTTCTAGATTTGCACTATAAGATCTTACAGTGTTTCATTGCGAGCATATGTTCAAGTGCATTAGGTGAACCAAAATCATAAAGAGCTAACCTTCAGTGGTCATGGTACTTTCTTGTAATCTATTTAATCAATTGAAGACGTCTCAATTATGAGAATATTAACAGACTAATACATTGCAAGATTGATTTCAGCGGTGATTCTACAAACATATTAACTTCTGAGTAAATGTACATCGTTTTGTTTAATTCTTCCAGTTGTGAGATGAATTGATTTGTAATTATAGAAGAAAAGATAAATTCATTAACTTTAGAATCTGACTACAATAAGTAAGTAGAAGAATGCCAATGCACTATTCTGCTAGCAACAAAAAGAAATCCAGTTATCATCCAGAAGAAATTTTTAGAAAGTAAAGAAACAAAACGTCTGCAAGTCTTTTGAGCGCAATGCATGCCTTCATCGACCGAATAGGATCATTCTGAACTCTAGAAACAAATGTAAGACAAATGAACAATCTGAAACCAGACGGTTTAACAAGTTCGAAATCGAAATTTCACGGTGAACAACTATCAAATGGGAACCAGCTCATGCGATTGTGCGACCGATTCGCCAATCGCAGAATAAAAAGAAACACAAGGAAAAACACTTACTTTCTCACAAATTGGAGAAGGCGAAGAGGCGGAGCGAAGTCGCAGGGGGAGCAACGAAACCCTAACTCCAATTCTATTTGGCCGGCCGAGAAGCAGCAAGCGAGAGAGTCGCACAAGAAAACCAATCGCCATTACTTTTTTCTTATCGACATTTGCAATCGCAATCAACTCGACGAAATCGCGAGGCCGATCGATCGATCGATCGAAGTCTTCGAGCGCGAGTGAAAATTTTCTCAGCAGTTGACCCATTTGCCGTGAAAAACGATGGTTGACCCTGAGACAGCTGACTTGCACGTGCCAATTGCAGTACGTTGAATGATGTGTATATACAACCATTTCATCTTATAATTAGGTAAGCAAAAACAAAAAAATTAGGTAAGCAAAATAGTGGAGTTATTTGGAAAACGTCATTAATTGTTTTTCTGGGCGATCTCAGCCGTCGGATTGAAACTAACCAGCTTTAACACGAACCGTTAAGGGCCCTCTTCTTTTGCCTAGGCCCTAGGCCTATAAAATGCCCGCCCCTTCAGGTCTCATCGCCTTCGCCTGGCTAGTTCCTCCTCCGCCGCTTCCTTCTCGACTGCTCTTGCTTGCTAGTTGCTCGGCTCAGATCTGCGGCGATGGCCGTCGATCTGATGAGTTACGCCGAAATAGAGGAGAAGATGGCCATCCAGGAAGCTGGCGCCGCTGGACTCCGCTCCATGGAGCACCTCATCCTCCGCCTCTCCGATCACCGATCCCAGCAACAGCTAGATTGCCGCGATATCGCTGACGTCACCGTGTCCAAGTTCAAGAAGTTCATCTCCGTCCTCAACCGTACCGGCCACGCCCGATTTCGTCGCGGCCCTACTGCATCGCCCCCGCCGCCGGCGGTGCCGGAGCCGGTTACCGCTGTGGCGAAAACCATGACCCTCGCCCCCGTCCCGCTCCGGATCAAGCCTCCCGGACATCCCCTTCCGCCTGCGGCGGTGCCTGCCCTTGCCCAGGCCCGGACCCTCGACTTCACTAAGCCGATTCCCGCCTCCGCAAGCGAGACGTCGCCGCCCAGCCGATTTAACAGGGAGTATTTCAGCATCTCTACGCCGATCTCCCCCGCGACATCTTCGTTCGTGTCTTCCGTCACTGGCGACGGCAGTTTGTCGAACAGCCGGTTCGGTGCCGCCTCATCCCTCCTCCCCCCGCCTGTTTCAGCCGGCAAGCTTCCGATCGTCTCCGCTGCGGTCGATCGACGGTGCCACGAGCACGCTCACGCGCACTCAGAGCACGTCGTCGGCAAGTGTGCCGTCCCCGGCGTGCGTTGCCACTGCTCCAAGAGAAGGTAACTGGAACTCAACCAAAAAAACTTCAAGATCGCAATATAACAAACAACCTTGACCCGATGCAACCCCAATCTGATTTTAATTAGGAAATCTCGTGTCAAGCGGACGATCCGCGTCCCGGCGGTGAGCTCGAAATCTTCCGACATTCCCGCCGACGAGTACTCGTGGCGAAAGTACGGGCAGAAGCCGATCAAGGGCTCCCCTTATCCCAGGTAAGCGTCGCCGTCTCCTCATTCTCCTCCGCCACCGAATCTCCGACGAACGGCCTTGGAATCGATCTAACATTCTCCTCTCTCGCAGGGGCTACTATAAGTGCAGCACCCTCCGCGGTTGCCCCGCCAGGAAGCACGTGGAGCGAGCACTCGACGACCCTTTGATGCTGATCGTGACCTACGAGGGGGAGCACCGCCATACCTCGAGCGCCGCCGCCGACTCCGTCATTTGAGGTCCTCCCCTTCTCCCGCAGTCTTCAATCTTCCCCGTTCACTTCTCCTGACTTTTTTGTTTTTTGCCCCTTTCCACGAAAATTACCCCAAAACAAAAAAAGAAATTAATAAGAAAAAACAGAATAAAAAATCAATAGCGAGGAAAGAAAAGGTAAAAAAAACATTTGTCCAAAACTTTATTTTAACTTGGCATTTTCCTCGTAATCTACCATACACATCGTTAATTATCTTCTGAATAGTCAGTAACATTGTTAACGATTGTTAATTATTATAAAAAGAGGAGAAGTTAGAGGGGTAGAAATTATGGGCACTAGAGTTAGAGCAATAAGTCGGGTTGGAGATTCGTTTGAAATCCGGGTAGGTAAATTGGAGTCAAAACGAGAGGGCCCTGCTTTCCCCGTTGACTGACAGTAGATGACAAAGCGACACGTGGGTGTTATTAATAATGTTCCTATTTGGTGAAGTGGGTGCTTTTCACTCTATGAGTTAATTCAATGAGGACTAAATGGTGTGCGTAGTTGAGTCAAATTACTTTAGTTGGGGCACTATAAATAGTGGAGGATGACATGGTCTTTAATTTTAAAACGCTTGACTTCTTCGTCATTATTATTATTATTTTTAATAATTTTGGTATTAGGGTTCCCCTCAATTAATTTTTAAAGTAGACTACTTTCTTTCTTAGCCTGACTAATTTTAAAATATAGTTTATTTAAAATTGTTCTCTGTGATTCAAACTCTAGTCACCCCTTGAATTTGAGTAGCACGGTAATTTCCAAAATTCTTGGTTAATTTATTAATATTCTAGAAACGCCACTTGCACTCAGTTTGATTCGATACCAAATGCCCAACCACTATCATGGGGGGAAAATGGCCAGTAGAAGAATCTTTAGCCTTTGTTTTTTTTTATTTCACTAAATATTCCAAAAGATCAATACAAATCCAATTTGGCTTTGAATATTTTTGACTTGTGCATAGCAAACCTAGACAACCTTTTGGATTGTTGTCCAAGTTGGTCTTTGTTTATTAAATCAGATGCCTCAATAGTCAACCTTTTGTCTCGAAACTACTACACTACGTCTAGTGGGTGGAGGTTGGCATCAGTGCCCGAGAGCAATAATGAACTAATTTTATTGGACGATGCTCGTGGATGAAAGCCAACGCCCACTTCACTTGCTTTTTGAGTGGTTGGAGCAATATGTTCTTATGGTTCTGATGCTCTTTTTACTTCATAACTCAACCTAAAAAGGTTATTCAGTGCTATCCAGTAGCAAAATGTCAATCCAGTTGAATTGGCATCTATTGCCATCAACTAATGCAGGGACCACTCGCTTCCTGACAAGGCAAACCAAACCAAACCAAACCACGAAACGCTTGTGTAACACACTGGGCAAAGTCTGGTTTGACAAACGCCACCCTATCAATGGCGATTTGGGACCACTTCCAATTAGCCTTTCATTGGATTCTGGACGACTCCATCACATGTCGGTGCTGTCCTTTCTTCGTCTAAATTAATTTCAGTCAACTCGGGTAGGTTTGACCTAGGGCCACAGATATCAATGTGGTGATGCATGACTCATGAGGGAATAATGCAATTGATAAAAGTTAATTGTCCATAAATTGCAACCTTACAATTTCTTTATTTATATTTTTTAAAATTATTCATTTCGCTCTGTGAAATTTACCTAAGTTTCAAAGGCAGCAAATCAGATAAGTTTGTAAGTTAAAATAGATGGAATGAATAAAGTAGACTAGGCTAGCTGAGTAACCACTACCAAAGCAGCCTGCTGCACTTAGCGATTAAACATAGAGATAGAATTTTTTTATATATAATTCAAATGAAAAAGAAATTATAATAATCTTTAAATGATAGAAATAAGATCTTTTTTATATATAAATTATTTTCTAACAAACAGATAGACTCGATAACCAAGTTGTTTTGAATGCTTATATCCTTCATTGATTGATGTAAATAATGAAATTTACACGCGTCATATAATCTAACAGGTTTGTAGGAACAAAAACTACACCAAGGGGGTTTACTTTGCGGGCAGTGGCTTCGCATACCGATGCGACCATAGTTGAGATGCCCGCTTTCAAGATGCCCGTTTTCATTGTTTATATTTTGCCTATTTGGTTGTATTAATATGAATAATTTATTCTAGTAGTTTTATTTTCTCAATTTTTTTTGATGTGCACCTGCCTGAATTGGGTTGTGTAACTTGCCATTTTAGATGGTTAGTTCGCATAGTCCAGCTCCAGGAATAGTCGTTTGGCTTCCTCGGTTGTTACTATGGCTTCTGTTGCCTGCCAAATCAACTGACCAACTTGATCTATTTTGTTTGCCTCTTATTTAGTTAGTATGATTAGATAAATTAGTGGGTTTATTAAACTTACCATTATATACCTTAACACAATCAACCTATGTAATAATAATGCACAAATTTCAAATAATGAACATCATACAAAAATTTCAAGAGAAACTAATTATTACTCGACCAGTTGATTCAATTTTCTTGCTAGACAAAAAAAAAAACTTACAAGTATCTGTGTAGTCATCTAAAAGCCCTCGAGCTACAATAGAATGAGATCGCAGAAAACATAAAAATTGCGCTTGCAAAAAACAAAAAAAAAAAAAATGGAACTCTCTGATAAAAGCATATAATGAGGACAGTAAAATACATAAGCAAAACAAATGCCTCGGAAGAGCTGTGAGCTCAAGTAGAAGAAACAATTGGAGTAAAAAAAAACCAATTGAATTTGGTCGACCAAGTAGTTGTGTACTTATTTGTGTCCCCAAAACATTGTGAATTATTTTGATACAATCCCTTATATAAAAGTTTTCGGATACAGAATCTTTATACTAAAACTTCGTATAAATTATATAAATTCTATTTTACTTATAATAAATTTTTTATAGGAACTTTTGTTAATTCTGATTTTATAAACCTGAATCTTAATTTTATGAAATCAGAATTTGTAAAAGTAACCATTGACCATGGAAAATGATTTCATAAATATGATTCATACTTTTATGTAAATTATATTAGAGCAAAGGTGTTAGTACATCGGTCCTTTGCGTCAGAGAGGTAATAAGATATTTTATATCAGTTGGGAATTGACCCTAAATCTATTAAAGTAATCACACTGGCGCTTTTATGTAAATTATATGAATATATGATATATGGATTACAGTTTCATCCAACAAAACACAATCAACATTTGATCTCTACCTCAGTTTCTCTCTGAGTAGTTCACAGTATGTGTGAAGGATGATTGTATTTCTGTTTTCTTTTATTTTCTAATTGAAAAAAAAAATCATTCTAAGTATTAACATATAAGATGATACATAGTAAGAACAATAGAGTGCTGTGTTTCTCTATCTATTGACCCATATTAAGCAGCATGGCAAGCCCTTTCTCGCCAAACCTTGAAAATTCTTCAGGTATGGGAATGTTCAGCTCTGAACGAACCAGCTGCACTATATTTCTTGTGACGCTCCCTAGTGACATATTGTTCACTGTCATGGCTATCGAAAAATTATTTTCGATGCCACAGAACCCGGGGACCCACCCATTCCAGAGTGCCCAAAACTAGTCGAACTACTTACTACTCGGGCTGTTGAAATTCCTAAAACCTAGTGCAAACATACCATTTGAGACAACTAAGCCAGAGTAATCGCCCAGCCTGAATAACTCTAGGGGTATAATCGAATCGATCTGAGTTGAATTTTTGAATGTTTGAATTTGACTCGTTTATAATCGAGTCGAGCTTGAATTTTATTTAATGAATATGTTCATGACTCACAAATTTATTCGAATTTTTATCGAGTCTAAACGAACTTAATAAATATAAATTATAAATTTAAATATTCATTAAAAATTAAATTATATATTTAAAAAATTATAATATTCTTATTAAAATTTATAATTTTATTCTAATAAATAAATTTAATATATTTGTCTATATTTTTCGTAATTAGAGTGTAAAATCTATAAATTCAATATCAAAATTATTAGGGTGCGCTTGGTTTACACGTTTTCTATTTTTATTTTTTAGAAAATGCGTGTTTTTAAAAATGATGTTTGATTTATATTTTCTATGTTTATTTTCTAAAAAATAGATAATATTTTCTGAAAAAAATAGAAAATATTTAAAAGTCATATTCTATTTTTTAAAAAATATATGTTTTTCAGAAAATAAAAATGGAAAACACATAAATCAAACGTACCCTTATTTTTTTCATTTAAAAGTTGATTCAGGAGTTTACTAACGAACATGTTCACAAGCTAACGAGTCGAATATTGTGAAACTTGATTTTGATTTGTTTATCTTAACGAGTTTAAATGAGTTTTTATCAAATCGAGTTTCGAATAATTTATGAACGATTTAATTTGGTTCATTTACACGTCTACGAAGAAGGCATCATGGATCTTAGGGTCATTGAAAAATTCTACCGAGAGTCTTGTGGTCGCCATTAGTATCGGCTACGAGATTATGGCCATTAGAGTTAGGACTGCCATGTTTGCATTTGTACTTTCCGACTGCTTGCTTAGCGGATCAACACTTAGGATCTCCTTAAGTTTCCATTTCCTCTTAAGAGGCTTGGGGGGAGGGAACATCGGAGCATGGACATGACTACCAAGGAGAGGCTTTGAGGTAGATGGATGAGGTGAGGAATGGATCCGCCCGTAGCGGCGGGAATTATGCCTCTTCGAATGTTTAGTGTGTTGAATAGAACAGAATTACCTTGTAGAAAGCTGGATGGCATATGAGGCCTACCTACTTCTGATCTCCAGGAGATTTTGTAGTTCCTTTTGGCTGAGGGTTAGGGTAGCCAAACAAGATTCGACACCTGGAACAAGGAGAAAATAATTGTAAAACGACATTAATGCTTGTCGAATTAGCTATTTGAAGTTTTGAACGAGAAAAAACAGGAGAAATTTTCACGTGCCAAGGAGGAATGCCAATGTATATAGTTCACCTTCAATTCCAAGAAGGTGGATGAAAGCTTCTTCCAGCACTTCTTGAAATTTCTTTCCAGATGCATGCTGTTTAAATTGAACTTATCAAGTATTAGCGTAATATCTCATCAACATCTAACATTAGGAACACTATGCCACAAATATCTAACATTAGGAATATAACTCTAACCTTCATGTACATGGGTTCATCTAGATTTTATAAAAAAATAAACTCTTTGATTATCTCATCAAAATAAATATTCCAAAATACTTACTTTGATTCATAAATAGACGGTTAGATGTTTACATATTTTAATTTTATCAACTGAAATAAAACTTTTGGATTGTACCATATACGCATCCTTGAACATATTTCCATTAAGGAAAGTTGTTGATACGGCGCATTGTGAAGAAACCCAAAGGTAATGTGGGGTTGACAGTCAAGACGATGTGACAATTAAAGTCAAGGTGAGGTTGTTGTTAGTGCAGTTGACACCAATGATTAAACTTAAATTTTGATGAATGACAAATGTATTAAAGTTAAGTATGGTGTGATCTAACCTTTATACAAAGTGTGCAGGACTTGATGGATCTAACACCAGGCTGAAATCCAGTTAGGTTTGGAGGACCTGATAGTTGGTATAGAAGTCCAAATAGGTCAAGAAGTGACCTGACATCTGGCAGGAAGTCTGGCTGGGTCTGCAGGACCTGACAGTTGTCCGAAATCTAGTTAGGTTTGCGGATCTGACAACTGACAGAAAGATCTGGTGGGTCAAAAGAGAGTCAATCGATTTTGCATAGTAACTAAGGTAAGTCACTGAAGGAGAGTATTCCAGTGAGGACGAGTCCCAATTAGGGACTTTAGGCGCTGACCCAGTTTATGTCTATTTTGGAAATCTAGACTGAGACCATGATTAAATTCTGGTCTTAGAAAGACATAATCTAATTAATAATTCTATTTTATTATTGTGCTAATTTTGTTTTGCAGGGTATAGTTTGATTTTAGACTAACACATTTTGCAGGGTTGAAATAACAAAAATCAACCTCGGATAAATAGTGTCCGAAATGCCTTAGAGGTGCTTGGAGGCGCCTGAGATCAGCATGGAAGGTGTCCTGGATAGGGCGAAGGTGCCCTCAAAGAGATAAAGTTTGCGGATAAGGTTTCGATGCGCGGAGGCGCCCTGGAGGCGTTGGAGGTGCCTTCGAAGCACATTGGAGGCGTCTCAAAGTACTTGGAGGAGCCTCAAAGTACTTGGAGGCGCCCTCGCGTAGATAGAAATCACAGTAAGTGGAGCTTATCAAGACCGAGGTTTTCGAGATCATTTTTGCTACTAGAGGTGCCCTCATTGAGCTTAGAGGCACCTCAATACTCAATAAAAGGGTCATTCGCCCAAGCATTCAAGACAACTCGTTTACAACTTCAATACACGATCTTTCATGATTTCGGCTGCTCCGACTTTGCCCTCCTACTGTGTTGTGACGCTGCGACATCCTACTATTAAAGAAAAATCGTCCAACACCGAGCTCTATCTGATAATATTCAAGTGTTGGATAATAAAATTTTTAATTAAGTGTTTAATTACTACATAAGGAAAGTGTAGATTGTTACACTTGTCCTTAGTTTACTATTGTACTCTATTCCCTCTTCTGAGAGTTTCAGAAGAGGTTTATAGTCGATTATCTATCGATACGGTCCAAGGGATCGTAGGTCTTGGTGTAAAAGTTGTCGAATACTCTGAATTAAGTAACTCCTCGAGTTATTGTTCTTGCTTTTTGTTTTTGTGTTGTGTTATTTCGTTACATACTCATTTTCAAAGTCGAAAAATATAAGTTTTTTAAAAGACACATGATTCACCCCTCCCCCCCCTCCCCCCCTCACGTGCTCATCGATTATACAATGGCAGTCAAAGTTAAGGTATACGTATCCGAACGAACCACTTTCTCTGAGGCTCAGCTCTTCACTTCTCATGGACATGACTCCCAACTTATATCCAGTGGGTCCTGGATCCAGTCGAACATCTGGGCTTCGCTCCCCCCTCTACATAGGCATGACTCCTAGCTTAAAACTCGGTCGACCCCAAAGTCGGTAGAAGACCCAGGCTCAGCTCTCAACTCATGGGCATGACTCCCAGTTTACATCTAGTCGACCCCATTGGTCGAACATCGGGGCTCAGCTCCCCACTCCTCATAGGCATGACTCCCAACTTACATCTAGTTGACCCCATTGGTTGGACATCGGGGCTCAGCTCCTCACTCCTCATAGGCATGACTCCCAGCTTATATCCGATCGGCCCCAGAGCTGGTTAGACAGCCAGACTTAGCTCCTCATTCATGGGCATGACTTTCAGCTTACATCTAGTCGGTCCTAGAGACGGTCGGACATTGAGGCTCAGCTCCCCACTTATAGGCATGGCTCCCAGCTTACATCCAATCAACCTTAGTGTCGGTCGGACATCTGGGCTCAACTCCCCACTCCTCATGGGCATGACTCCTAGCTTATATTCGGTCGGCTCTAGAGCCAATCGAACACTCGGACTCAATTCCCCACTCATGGCCATGACTCCCAGCTTACATCCAGTCAACTTAGAGTCGGTTGAACATCGAGGCTCAATTCCCCACTCCTCATGGGCATGACTCCTAGCTTATATATGGTCGGCCTCAAAGCAAGGTCAGACTCCCTCTAAGCGATAATATTGTCAAATAATCGCAATAACATATCAGAGAATAACGGTTACTCGCTAGAGAATATTTTGCTACTCTTATATATACCCTCAACAAAATTTTCCTCTGCCAAGGGGAAAGTTGTTGTATATCTTTCACCACTCGACATATTCTAACATTAGATATTCTCTGATGTCTCATTATTATGGAGGTTATGAGAGACAGTATATCCCTCCACTGGCTAGGTACGCGCACACACGCATTTATAATACTGTTCATTTTTTTCACATTTTTGGTCGGGACTACTATTCTGACTTGAGCATCAGAGTACTTGTGCAAGGGACCCCCTCCCTAGTTCTCACTCTAATGTTCCTATTTTCTCTCTCTGTGGTGTGTGCAGGCTCATAGTTTCCAGCTACCAGTCCCTCTGTCAACATTCCCGCCTCCTCACCGATCACTCATCTACTCAACTTCCAGACATGATCAATTGTTTTCACAATCATTTGTCATATCATATAATCATGATGAGTCATTATGGTCAGGAGCATCCAAATGAATTAGAGCATGATTACTGGTGAGAAGGTTTCGTCATAATCAATATCATATTTTTTTGGCGATGACTTTTTGTCACCAATCTCACTTTGTAGGTAATTAAATTATCATCCATGTCGATTTTCTTCTTGAAAAACTACTTACACCCAATAGGTGTAATACCTTCATTGGATCCAACAAGTTCCAAACTTGGCTTTCATACATGAAATTCATTTTTGATTTTATGGCTTCTAACTATGAGTCACTTTCTGAACTATTTAAAACTTCTTCATAATTATTAGGCTTCTCATCCTCAACAAGTAACACGTCTTTTGATTCACTTATGAGAAATTCATCTCTTGAAAATTAGATGCATCCTACTAGATCTACGAAGAGGTGGTGTAATAATAGGTTCAACCATTACTTCATCCTTATGAGTAATTGACTGTGATTCCTGATTAGACATCTCTTCGGTGTCTATTGGAGTTTCTTAATCTGCCCCAAGTTCAACCTCACTCCCACTATTTTCTTGTAAAAGAACTTGCTCTCCAAGAATACAACATGTCTTGAAACAAACACTCATTATTCTAAAGGATGATAGAATTGGTAATCCACTATTTTCTTAGGGTAACTTATATAGGCCCAACCCGTGTTGAAGCCCAATATGAGTATTTAAACTTCAAACGGGCATAACTTATGACTTGGGACTCGGAATCGGGTTCTATCTGTCGTCACACATGTACAATTCGAAAACCTACGTTTGTCATCGATGAAACCATAACCGTCAAATTTTCAGCCCTAATTCTGTCGTTTAAACCCTTTTCAAGATATTTTTGTTATTTTTGATAATTTTAGTTTTTAGATATTTAGGATAATTTTCATATTTTTGGAATATTTTAGATAGGATTTATCTTGTTTCACTCTTGATTGGAGTTAAGATCGTTAAGTTAATTACTTTTCTTTTTTGATAAAAATCTATTTCCTTTATTTACAAGATTGGAATTAAGATATGTTAATTGTAATTTCTTTCCTTATTTGAGTCTTAAGTTATGGTCTATATAAGAGTCATGTTTAGATGTTGACGGATCAACCTAATGTGCGTAGATTATATATGTTTTTAATCATTCTTTAACACACATCTACTTGTATTTCATGCATATAATTTATGTTTATTGCACCCTATTTCATTACTATGTCATACTTCCATTTTATTTGTTTGGAGATTTGCTCTTTACATGTTTTGATTGACAGTACATCATTTGGAGCGAAAATGGAGTAAAATGCACACATTGAAGCAACTTGTGAAGATCATCAACATGGGTCTTGCCTCTTGGCATGGCCGTGTGCCCTTTCCCATTACATAGAAGGGGCAGATCATGCCTTAAGGCACGGTTGTGCCTCCCATCAGCAGCAAACCAGGGAGTGGCCATGTGAAAACACACAACCACATCTCCCTTCCACGGCTAAACTATGTTTCGGTCGTGCCACATTTCCAAAGATGCTTCAAAGGCCAACCATGTCAAATGGCACGACCGTGCTTTTCCACCCAAGGGCATCCATGCCACGATCGTGCCTCTAAGCATGATCGTGTAATGGAAAACAAGAGGGGGTCGTGTGATGTGGAGTTGAGATAGTGTCGTGCCGAAAATAGGACTGTGTTGAATTTGGACATATTGCAAATTTATTTTAAAACAACTATAACTTTGTGCTTGGTTTGAGTTACGGGTTATTCTTTATATCAAAATGTAGTTAACTTCAAGATCTACAATTTTTTTTAGGTTCAATAGAGAGAAATTGTGATCTAGCCATGCTAAAAGGCACAGTCGTGCCTTCCAGTTGCGGCTAGATCGGGTCCTCGGCCCAGACTGCAGACCAAACTTTGAACTACAATAACTTTTGGCTTGGTTGGTCCAGGACTTGATCCAAATATCAGAATGTAGATAATTGGCTACAACTTTGGTTCAAGGTGAAATATGAGAAAATCATGTTTAAGGGGTGAAAATTTAATTTTGGTGGAGACCTATAAACCTAGCAGATATGGATAGTTTGGAGGAGGTATAAAAGGATCAAGAGATTCATTCTTTCACTCATTTTGGATTTAGGATTTTGTCTCTCTCCTTGGGGAAGGGTTTTCTCTTTAAGGGGAAAACCTATAGCTTCCATTTTCTCCGATCTACACGATCCGTCCACCTCTGGAGTAAGGATTGCAAGCAAGAAGACCAGCGACACATAGATAAGCATTCCTCTCTTTTCTATCTTGTGTTTTGGATTGTAGGATGCTTAATTTTTTTTTTCTCTTGTTTGTATCTTCCTTGCAATAGAGTAGATTTTCTCGATCTAAGATGTAGGAAGTAAGATGTAGGAAGTAACTATGATGTGATGTGATATATGAGCTATGTATTTAGAAATTTTCTTATTCAATGAAGTGTTTATGTCATGTTCTATATGTGTTGTATTTTTATGTGCTTAATGAAATGTGTCAATGGTGTAAACATGTAGATGTATTTTGATTGTTCACCCCATAGAGGGGATACTCTAAATGTAGATTCGCTATATTAACAACCCCTTAGTGTCGACCCCACGAATATGGAGGAAGGTACATATAGGTACATAAGCGTCAGACGCATGGTGGGATAAATTCAAGGTCGTAAGTTCCTGAGTATCGACCCCTGGTCATTACGTCAGAGATGTCATATGCCCACCATCTATGCTACGCTTTGGGGGCCATAGAGAGGATACTCTAGATTGTATGACCGGGGGCCCTAGTGACATGAGTATTCCTTTAACTAGACATCTAGAGTATCACCTTAAAAGGAAAGACAATTCTCCACAAGGAAGCATTTAATTAGGCTTAATGAGTTATCTCTCATTCTATGTTAATAAGTGTCTTATGTAATCTAGTGATTATATGACCGAGAGCCCTAGTGATAAGGGTATCCATTTAACCGACTTGCTAGATTATCTCTTCTACTTAGTGTCATCGAATACCAATAGGGGTGACACTCTGAAATGACCATCGTGAAGTAGTGTCAGTATTTAGTTAGACTTCCTACATGTGCATAAAAATAGAGGTAAGGAGATGAACAATGTATATGGACATTAACTAGCATTCTAATGAAACCGAACTCTAGAATCATTCCTTAAATCACTCTTTCCCTCTCTCTACTTTCTTTTCCTTCACTCATATGCGCTCTCTCTTCCCCTCTCTCTCCCTCTCTCCCTTTCAAGCGCTCGTGAACCAATCTTCGAT
Source organism: Zingiber officinale (assembly GCF_018446385.1). Taxonomy (NCBI): domain Eukaryota; kingdom Viridiplantae; phylum Streptophyta; class Magnoliopsida; order Zingiberales; family Zingiberaceae; genus Zingiber; species Zingiber officinale. Next base: position 129,177,798 of record NC_055987.1, read on the forward strand.
TGTCTAAAAACTCATCATGTGAAGTTAACTAGTACTTAATTAACAATCCTTGTGGGATCAATATTTTATTACTTGATGACAACCGTGCACTTGCGGATTGTACACATCGCAATCCTTTAGTTTTAATAAAAAGTTTCCTTCTTAGAGGTTCTTCTTTTTGTCTTCTCCTCAATTTCCCTCTTCTCTTCAGCTCGTAGGATAATCACTATTCTGTCCGGCTTTAGTTAGTATTAGAGCTCGAGAAGGTCATCAACAGATCTAATGGTGGATCATTGTGGTCGTAGTCGTAGTCACAACAATAGGCTTCGGCAGAGGAAGCTGAGCATTGTGGTCATAGCGTCTAAGACATAATGACAATTAAGAATTTCGGAGGCAAGTTGCAGATTTAACCCAGCGTATGGCGGTATGTGTAACGCCTGAAAATTCTCAAAATAATTATTAGAAATATCCTAGTATTTTTCTGGAATTTTAGGATATTTTTATGGATTTTTTTTAGAATAGCGGAAGTAGCAAAAATAAATAGAAAACGAAAATAGCCTACGCGGGAATTGAACCCGAGACCTATTGGGTCCTATGACTTAAAGGTGAACTCTAGTAACCAAGTGAACCCAGCAGGGCCGTGCTGAAAGAAGAAGGAATCAATTATATTTATATTTAAGTTGGGCGAATTTACCACTCAATATAAATAGGGAAAGATTAAGTGAAGAGTTATTTTTAACGTAACTCTCCTCTCCCTCACCCTAATCACGCCGCCCTTCCCTTCTCCTCTTCTTCTCTCGGCGCCAATCCACAAGCACACCTAGGGTTCCGTCCCTAGGGCCATAGGAACATATTCCGGCGACGACTCCGGAACGAGGACGTTTCTCTCCGCAAGAAGAACGCGTAGACACAAGAGAATCGTCGGAAGGATCATCTTCTCCAGAAATTTGGCGATTAGAATCGTAAGAAAATCAGAGCAGAAGGTAAGAAACCCTTCACCTGCAGTATAAGTAGCTTCCGTATGATTTTTAGGCATTAGTTTAATTTTATGCAGTTTTGGCACACAGGGTGTGCATTAGCGCACACCGAGTGCTCGATTAAATGCTTAGCTCAGGTAAATGCCACCTTAGACATTTTAATAGCCTAGATAAATGCAATAGAAGCATTTTACAGCTCATGTAGTCTTGTTACAGCTTTTATGGGACTAGATGTCCAATGGGTGGGCTCCCACAATCGCCTCTAGGTTCAGACAACCTAGTTCTAGGTTTAGATAACCTAGTAAAAGCAAGATAAGAAATATTAGCTATGTTCAGTATTTTACTTTTAGCAATGACACTGTACTGGATTAGATATCCATTGGGTTGGGCTCCCATAGTCGTCCCTAGGTTCAGATAACCTAGTAACCCTACTAGATTCGGGACTTGCAAACCCGAGTCTAGTTAGGGATGCGCGCATAGCATGTACAGATGTCGGGCCCATCAGCAGCATGATTATGTATTTTCATCTATCTATGATTAAATAGTTTTCAAAACTCACAAATCAGTTGTGTATACAGTTTAAACTCAGCTCTAGCTTGGTTTTAGTTTTAGCTCAGTTCATGCTTCAGCTTAGTTTTCATTACTGATACATGTGATAGTTCTATGATCAGTTCTGCTTTCTATGCGTTGTATGTCATGCCATGCTTAGCATATTCAGAATGTATTTTAAATAGCATGTTTTAAAAACATAATTTGCATCATGTGCATGTTTTGTGAGGTAGATGGTTTCTTACTAAGCATAAAGCTTACAGATACTCTTTCCTTATACTGCAGATAAAGGTAAAGGAAAGATGGACTAGCGGAGGCTGGAGGACAATGCAACGACGGTGTATGTGGAAAAAGGAACTTGGAATAACGATGTTTGGGAACTAGCCCACTTAGAACATAGCATTCTCTTTATGTCATTACTTTCCTGCACTTTGGTTGTTTAAGTGTTCAGAATTGTGACAGTTATGCACAGAATCTTTAGTTGTCATGATTTTAGTTAGCTAACCATGAGTAGTATTATGCCTAGTAGTTTTATTTGATGTTATAGAGTTTATACATGTGATTTCGGCACGAAGCAGTGCTGAAATCAGACTTCTGATACGAAATCAGAAATTCCGATCGATCAGCCGATCGATTGGGGGTCTTCAATCGATCAGCTGATCGATTGGTGTTCTTGTTCCGCGAACAGCAGGCTTCTGGATCGATCAGCCGATCGATCCAGTCGCTTTCTGTTGCGAACAGTAAGCTTCTGGATCGATCACTGGATCGATTGGCCAGTCTGGATCGATCAGCCGATCGATCCAGAATATTGCCCGAGCACAGTAGCGTGCTGAATCGATCACTGGATCGATCCAACCTAAGTTCCGCATATAGTAGCATGCTGAGTCGATCACTGGATCGATTAGACCATTTCAATCGATCCGTGGATCGATTGGGAGGCCTGATAACAGCCGGGAGACCCTTAGTTCAGTTCCTTGACCATGGGGGGATGTAAAATATGTCATGAATAGTTAGATTACACCCCTTAGCACACATAGAATAAGGAAATGATAATAGCTTAGCCAAGTTTTAATTAGTTCAGCTTTCGTACCTAGATTTAATAATGGTCATGGAATAGTTTAGCACAGCATAATGTGATGGTCCGGCCTTACAGCCTAGCCAGTATAAGGCGGGTCGTTACAGAGTGGTATCAGAGCCAAGTTCCATACTTCCCTCACACACATCAGCATTGAACCTGCAGCTTCCAAGTAAGAATACCTCTCACTTTGTTATGTTTATTGCTTTCCTATTTGTAGATAACTAAAGTATGCTTATCTGTGATAGTAACGAACATGATAGTATTAGCTATGTAAACATGATGCTTTAGTTATGTATGTCCTCTCTTCCTTTAGAAATGGCAAGAGGACGCCTAGCTAGAAGGGCACCAGCTACTGAGCCCCAGCACAAGGCAGGCAGTTCAGTACCTCCCCCAGACCTTACAACATTAGTGGCTCAGTTACAGCAGCAGCTTGCTGAACAGCAACAGAAGATAACCACCTTAAAGGCTAATCAGCAGAATACCCCCACAGTCACCCCGGAACCAAACCTAGCAATGCCAGTAGTCTTAGAGGTTCCACCAGTCCAGCCTACAGCACCAGTAGCCCCAGCAACATAGGCAAGAAGAGAAGCCTATCTGATCCAGTGGCAGAGAGTCAAGCTCGAGAACTTCTCTGGCACCAGTGAACCATGGGATGCTCAAGCCTGGTTCAAAACACTAGAGAGCGCGATGGAGCTTCTGGACTGGCCAGAGCATGAAAAGGTGAAGTGCGCCTCCTTCTGCTTGACAGGAGATGCACGTATGTGGTGGGAGAGAATTAGAGCGAAGCGCCCAGTGAACCAGATGACGTGGGCCGACTTCGAGAAAGAATTCTTCGAGGAGTTCTTTCACATGCGGGTCACAAACCGCCACTACGACGAGTTCACGGAGTTTCGTCAGGGCAACCTATCAGTTGAGGAAGCCGTGAAGAAATTCAACAGATTGGCTCGTCTATGCCCTGAACTAGTCAGCACAGAAAAAGAACGAGTCCGGTTGATGCTCAAGATGCTGAGGCCGGAAATAGCAATGAACGTGGTTGGCGGCGTTCATAGGCCGCAAACCACCGAAGAACTAGTCAGCAGTGCTCTGACCACCGAGCACTACCAGAACAATATCAAGCAGCAGAAGCAAGTCCTCTCAGAGTCCAAAGGGCAAGGAGGCTCAGGTACTCAGAAACAACAGGGCCACAGCTCTAACTGGAAAGGGAACTCCAGCAACAAGCGTAAACCAGGGAGTTACCCAAAAGGAGGACCAGCTAGCAAACAGCCTAGTTATCCCAAATGTGCTACTTGTGGGAAATTTCATCCAGGAGTTTATCGCAAGGGCACACGAGGATTCTTTGAATGTGGACAGGAAGGGCATATAGCTAAGAAGTGCCCAAATAAGATTAGTCTTCTTCAACCCCAGCCGATTCAGTACGGAGGCCAGCCAGCTCAGTTACATCAGATGCAGGCCGCTTTAGATGGTCCACACATCAGTCAGGGCAGATTAGAAGCTCCTCCAGCTACGACCAATGCGAGGATCTACGCACTCACCAGAGAGGACGTAGCAAATGCCTCGACAGTTGTTACAGGTCAGATCAGTATTTTACAGCAAAGTACAACTGTCTTATTCGATAATGGGGCAACCCATTCTTATATATCCAGGATATTTGCCGAGAAGTTAGTGATACCTCCAGAGGTACTCAGTAGCCAATTTTTGACGACGCTGTTGGTGCAACATCCCTCAGGTCAAGGTTGACCTGGGTGACCAAGCTGAGTCTTGGTTTGAGTTTAGATGTTTGACAATAAGAAATTGATTGAAGAAGAGTCAAGTAGGTCAAGGTTGACCGGATACTTGACAGGGAAGTCCTGGTGAGTGAAGCCAGGCAGAAGGAAAACCCTAGTGAGTGAAGCTAGGTGAAAGTCCTGGTGAGTGAAACCAGGTGAAAACCCTAGTGAGTGAAGCTAGGTGAAAGTCCTGGTGAGTGAAGCTAGGCAGAAGGAAAACCCTAGTGAGTGAAGCTAGGTGAAAGTCCTGGTGAGTGAAACCAGGTGAAAACCCTAGTGAGTGAAGCTAGGTGAAAGTCCTGGTGAGTGATGCCAAGCAGAAGGAAAACCCTAGTGAGTGAAGCTAGGTGAAAGTCCTGGTGAGTGAAGCCAGGTGAAAGCCCTAGTGAGTGAAGCTAGGCAGATGGAAAACCCTAGTGAGTGAAGCTAGGTGAAAGTCCTGGTGAGTGATGCCAGGCAGAAGGAAAACCCTAGTGAGTGAAGCTAGGTGAAAGTCCTGGTGAGTGAAGCCAGGTGAAAGCCCTAGTGAGTGAAGCTAGGCGGATGGAAAACCCTAGTGAGTGAAGCTAGGTGAAAGTCCAGTGAGTGAAGCCGAGGAAAATCCAGATGGATCAAGGATGATCGGACATCCGGTGTTGGGAAGTCCAAGTAGGTCGAAGGATTGTTGGATACTTGGCACGAGGAAATCTGAGATAGGTCGAAGGATTGACCGGACATCGATGGAAGTCCAAGTAGGTCGAGGGGTGACCGGATACTTGGCATGAATAGAAAAGTCTAAGTGGGTCAAAGGATTGACCGGACACTTGGTGGGAAGTCCTAGCAGGTCGAAGGAGTGACCGGATGCTAGGCATGATGTACCAACAGGTCAAGGTTGACGGATGTTGGTTTGAGAGGCTTGGAACTTGGTTTTGGGCAAAAACCAAGTGTTGGATCGATCGATGGATCGATCCAGAGATGGATCGATCGGTGGATCGATCCGGATCTTCTGCGAGCGAGCTCGGATCGATCCATGGATCGATCCAGATGTTTCAATCGATCGGTGGATCGATTGGGGGTTCCCAAATGGCCGGATCGATCCGTGGATCGATCCAGCGGGAGCCCAGAGGCACTCTGGATCGATCCGTGAGTCGATCCAAAGCCTCCCCGATCGATTGGGAACATTCGAATCGATCGGGATCCGACCGTTGGCGTCGATAAAGGCCGTAGGCGTTCATTTCCTTCGGCATCTCTTCTCCGATTCACTCCAGATTTCTCGCCAGCTCCTCCACAGCACTCACAAAGCTCAGATCGCCAGTTCTTGAAGGATCTTGGAAGTTTTCCAAGTCAAGAGGCGAATCAAAGCCAAGAAGAGAAGCTAGGGTTAGGGTTTATACTCATTGTAAGCTTGTAAGCTTGTATTTCTTGTATCCTTTCCCTCTCTTCTTGTATTGAGTCTTGTAGGGCTTCTCCGCCCTTGGTAGTTACCATAAAGGAGAGTTTTATTTAGTGGAGGGTGTGTGTGTTGGTGTGGATCCTTGGATTAGTCACCTCTTGTGAGGTGGATACCAAGTAAACCAACCGTGTTAGCGTTGTGTGATTGTTTCTGTATTTTCCGCTGCGTATCTTTGAAGAAACAAGCAACGCCAAGCACCGAGCGAACGCGACGAGCTATTCACCCCCCCCCTCTAGCTACTTTTGGTCCTAACAAGTGGTATCAGAGTGAGGCCGCTCTTCACCGGAATCATCGCCGGAAGGGTCAAGCATAACAAGAAGAGCTAGAGGGTGAAGAAGTTGAAGCAAAATTATCAAAGTCAATGCCAGTCAGGACAAGGACCAACAGCTAGCAGAGGTCCGAGTCGTATGTGACTACCCAGCAGTCTTCCCTGAGGAGTTACCAGGTCTAGCACCAGACAGGGAGATTGAATTTGAGATAGAACTCATTCCCGGTACAAATCCTATCTCCAAGGCACCCTACCGCATGACTCCAGCAGAACTGAAGGAACTTCATGAACAACTACAGGAGCTGCTTGACAAAGGCTTCATACGTCCTAGTCACTCACCATGGGGGCGCCTGTATTGTTCGTGAAGAAGAAGGACGGGAGCATGCGCCTGTGTATAGATTACCGGGCACTGAATCAAGTCACAATTAAGAACAGATATCCTCTTCCCAGAATTGATGACCTGTTTGATCAGCTAAAGGGAGCAGCAGTGTTTTCGAAAATAGACCTCAGATCAGGTTATCATCAGGTGAAAGTTAAAGAAGGGGATATACCCAAGACAACATTCAGGACTAGATACGGACACTACGAGTTCGTAGTCATGCCCTTTGGCGTGACAAATGCTCCAGCTACTTTCATGGACCTCATGAACAGGGTATTCAGAGACTACCTAGATAGATTTGTTATTGTGTTTATCGATGACATCCTTATCTATTTAGGAACTCAGGAAGAACACGCAGAGCACCTGAAGATAGTATTGCAGACCCTTCAGCAGAACCAGCTGTACACCAAGTTCACGAAATGTGAATTTTGGTTAGATCAGGTGTCCTTCCTGGGTCACATCATCTCAAAGGATGGTGTCATGGTATACCCCAGTAAGATAGAAGCGGTGAGTAACTGGAAAAGACCCAAGAATGCTAGTGAGATCAGAAGCTTTCTGGGATTAGCAGGTTATTACAGAAAGTTCGTAGAAGATTTCTCCAGGATAGTCTCCCCACTGACAGCTCTTACCAGAAAGAACAGAAGATTTCAGTGGACAGAGGACTGTGAGAACAGCTTTAGCGAGCTAAAGAGGAGATTGACCAGTGCACCTATTCTGACTCTACCAGAAAACATAGGCAGCTTTGACATTTATAGTGATGCCTCCAAATTGGGACTAGGAGCGGTGCTGATGCAAAATGGCAAGGTGATCGCCTATGCCTTCAGACAACTCAAAGACTATGAGAGGAACTATCCTACTCATGATCTTGAGCTTGCAGCAGTCGTGTTCGCTCTCAAAATTTGGAGACATTACCTATATGGAGCTCAGTGTAGAGTGTACACAGATCATTAGAGTCTGAAGTATTTCTTCACTCAGAAGGATCTGAATATGCGATAGCGCAGATGGCTAGAGCTGGTAAAGGACTATGACATAGACATCCTCTACCACCCAGGAAAAGCTAATAAGGTAGCAGATGCACTTAGCAGAAAGTCCAGTGCTACCTTACTATCCCTAGCAGCCATGTCACCGCCCCTACAGAAGGAGATCACAGATTTTGGTCTCGAACTCATAGTGGGACACGCTCTCTACTATGACCTTAGCATCTACCCTGCTCGGTGACATCCAGACAGCTCAGGAACAGGATCCTGAAATTCAGAAAATCAAGCAAGGGCTAGCAGAATCGGAAAGTAAAGAATTCAGAGTGTCCGATAGTGGGGTATTATACTTCGGTGGCAGACTCTGTGTTCCAGATTAGGAGGAACTAAAGAGGAAGATTTTAGATGAGGCTCACAGGACTCCTTATGCGATGCATCCTGGCTCCACCAAGATGTACCAAGACCTGAAGAGACGTTTTTGGTGGCCTAGGATGAAGAGAGACATCGCTAGATATGTTAGCACTTGTCTGACCTATCAGAGGGTCAAGACAGAACATCAGAAACCAGGAGGAGTTTTGCAGCCTATCCAGATTCCAGAATGGAAGTGGGAAGATATTTCCATGGATTTCATAGTGGGATTACCCAGGACCACGAATGGTTTCGATACCATCTAGGTAATAGTCGACAGATTGACTAAATCAGCCCACTTCTTAGCTATCAGGATATCATATTCCATGGAACAGCTACCTCAGTTGTATCTCAAGGAGATTGTTAGATTACATGGAGTCCCACGAACCATTATTTCAGACAGGGACAGTAGGTTCACATCACACTTCTGGGAGTGTGTACAGTCAGCTTTGGGCACTAAGTTGAAATTTAGCACAACTTTTCATCCTCAGACAGATGGCCAGACGGAGCGAGTAAATCAGGTACTCGAAGATATGCTCCGAGCATGTGCCCTAGACTTCAAGGGAAGTTGGTGCAAATATCTGAGTTTAGCAGAATTTGCATACAACAACAGCTATCAGGCCACCATCGGCATGACACCTTACGAGGCTCTCTATGGGCGGAGGTGTAGATCTCCAATCTGCTGGTATGAGAGTGGTGAACAGAAAGAACTAGAACTTCAGACAGATCTAGTAGCAGATACCACAGCAGCTATACAGCATATCCGCCAGAGAATAGAGACTGCTCAGAGCCGCCAGAAAAGCTATGCCGATACACGGCGCAGACCTTTAGAGTTTTCAGTTGGGGATACAGTGTTCCTCAGAGTGGCTCCCATGAAGGGAGTAATGCGTTTTGGGAAGAAGTGCAAACTGAGTCCCAGGTATGTGGGACCATACCTTATCACTAGAAGAGTTGGCAAGGTAGCATATGAGCTAGAGCTACCCCAGGAGATGTCAGCTATTCACAATGTATTTCATGCCTCTATGCTGAAGAAGCATATCCCAGATGCCACACAGGTGATTGAGCCCCAGTCGGTACCAGTCTGCGAAGACCTCAGTTATGATAGTCGGCCTATTCAGATAATAGACCGAGCAGTTAAGAAATTACGGAACAAGGAGGTACCATTAGTAAAAGTCATTTGGCAAAATCACACAGCAGAAGAGACAACTTGGGAGACAGAAGCCAGTATAAGACAGAAATACCCAGAGTTATTCTAAGTTCGAGGACGAACTTTTTATAAAGTATGGGGAATTGTAACGCCCGAAAATTCTCAAAATAATTATTAGAAATATCCTAGTATTTTTCTGGAATTTTAGGATATTTTTTATGGAATTTTTTTTAGAATAGCGGAAGTAGCAAAAATAAATAGAAAACAAAAATAGTCTACGCGGGAATTGAACCCAAGACCTATTGGGTCCTACGATTTAAAGGTGAACTCTAGTAACCAAGTGAACCCAGCAGGGCCGTGCTGAAAGAAGAGAGAATCAATTATATTTATATTTAAGTTGGGCGAATTTACCACTCAATATAAATAGGGAAAGATTAAGTGAAGAGTTATTTTTAACGTAACTCTCCTCTCCCTCACCCTAGTCACGCCGCCCCTCCCTTCTCTTCTTCTCTCGGCGCCAATCCACAAGCACACCTAGGGTTCCGTCCCTAGGGCCATAGGAACATATTCCGGCGACGACTCCGGCACGAGGACGTTTCTCTCCGCAAGAAGAACGCGTAGACGGAAGAGAATCGTCGGAAGGATCGTCTTCTCCAGAAATTTAGCGATTAGAATCGTAAGAAAATCAGAGCAGAATGTAAGAAACCCCTCACCTGCAGTATAAGTAGCTTCCGTATGTTTTTTAGGCATTAGTTTAATTTTATGCAGTTTTGGCACACAGGGTGTGCATTAGCGCACACCGAGTGTTCGATTAAATGCTTAGATCAGGTAAATGCCACCTTAGGCATTTTAATAGCCTAGATAAATGCAATAGAAGCATTTTACAGCTCATGTAGTCTTGCTACAGCTTTTATGGGACTAGATGTCCAATGGGTGGGCTCCCACAGTCGCCTCTAGGTTCAGACAACCTAGTTCTAGGTTTAGACAATCTAATAAAAGCAAGACAAGAAATATCAGCTATGTTCAGTATTTTACTTTTAGCAATGACACTGTACTGGATTAGATATCCATTGGGTTGAGCTCCCATAGTCGTCCCTAGGTTCAGATAATCTAGTAACCCTACTAGATTCGGGACTTGCAAACCCGGGTCTAGTTAGGGATGCGCGCATAGCATGTACAGATGTCGGACCCATCAGCAGCATGATTATGTATTTTCATCTATCTATGATTAAATAGTTTTCAAAACTCACAAATCAGTTGTGTATACAGTTTAAACTCAGCTCTAGCTTGGTTTTAGTTTTAGCTCAGTTCATGCTTCAGCTTAGTTTTCATTACTGATACATGTGATAGTTCTATGATCAGTTCTGCTTTCTATGCGTTGTATGTCATGCCATGCTTAGCATATTCAGAATGTATTTTAAATAGCATGTTTTAAAAACATAATTTGCATCATGTGCATGTTTTGTGAGGTAGATGGTTTCTTACTAAGCATAAAGCTTACAGATACTCTTTCCTTATACTGCAGATAAAGGTAAAGGAAAGATGGACTAGCGGAGGCTGGAGGACAATGCAACGACGGTGTGTGTGGAAAAAGGAACTTGGAATAACGATGTTTGAGAACTAGCCCACTTAGAACATAGCATTCTCTTTATGTCATTACTTTCCTGCACTTTGGTTGTTTAAGTGTTCAGAATTATGACAGTTATGCATAGAATCTTTAGTTGTCATGATTTTAGTTAGCTAACCATGAGTAGTATTATGCCTAGTAGTTTTATTTGATGTTATAGAGTTTATACATGTGATTTCGGCACGAAGCAGTGCTGAAATCAGACTTCTGATACGAAATCAGAAATCCCGATCGATCAGCCGATCGATTGGGGGTCTTCAATCGATCAGCTGATCGATTGGTGATCTTGTTCCGCGAACAGTAGGCTTCTGGATCGATCAGCCGATCGATCCTGTCGCTTTCTGTCGCGAACAGTAAGCTTCTGGATCGATCAGCCGATCGATCCAGTCGCATTCTGTCGCAAACAGAAGGCTCTGGGATCACTGGATCGATTGGCCAGTCTGGATCGATTAGCCGATCGATCTAGAATATTGCCCGAGCACAGTAGCGTGCTGAATCGATCACTGGATCGATCCAACCTAAGTTCCGCATACAGTAGCATGCTGAGTCGATCACTGGATCGATTAGACCATTTCAATCGATCCGTGGATCGATTGGGAGGCCTGATAACAGCCGGGAGACCCTTAGTTCAGTTCCTTGACCATGGGGGGATGTAAAATATGTCATGAATAGTTAGATTATACCCCTTAGCACACATAGAATAAGGAAATGATAATAGCTTAGCCAAGTTTTAATTAGTTCAGCTTCCGCACCTAGATTTAATAATGGTCATGGAATAGTTTAGCACAGCATAATGTGACGGTCCGACCTTACAGACTAGCCAGTATAAGACGGGTCGTTACAATATGAGATCTCGAAGATCGTGAGATTTTAGATCGTGGATCTGAGTCTTCCTTTGAGAATCATATCACCGGTGGGACTCATCTCAGGAACGTCGTAGACGAGAGGAGCCTGCTAGAAACTTCGGATTTCGGGATCTGCTAGAATTTTCAGGTTCGTTATGAGCAAAGGACCTCATTGACTAGATCAACGAAGTATAGCAGATCTTCAACTACAAGTGAGTTCTAGATTGGATGAAAGTGAAGTTAATTGCTGTGAGACTCAAAAGGCGAGCATTAGCATGGTGGGAACAGATGCGGCACTCTCGAGACAAGCAAGGTAAATCCCAAATAACTATCTGGGAAGATAATAAGGAAAACATGAAGAAGCACTTCCTTTCCTTTGCCTACACCCAAACTCTATTCCAGTGACTTCACTCATTAAGACAGGGCGCGAGATCAGTCAACAAATATACATAAGAGTTTTTCTAGCTAGTTGCTTGCAATGACCTATCCGAGACAAAGGAGCAGCAAGTGGCATGTTACTTAGGGGGTCTTCACTTGGCCTTGCAAGATGTCCTCAGTCTTCATTCACTCTTGAAGGTGACAGAGGCCTTTCAACGTACACTGACAGTTGAAAAGCAACAAAATAGGAAACTAGCGGGAAGAGGCAACCAGAACAATCGACCAACTTGTCCTCAAAATTTTCATCCTTCATAGCAGCAGCCATCATGATGACTACTACAGCGGTCACCACAGGTTTACTCTAAGGCCCCTATCATATGTTATCAATGTGATGAATAAGGACATATGGCGCACCAATGTAGGAAGCCCTTTTCTACTGATCTAAAGGGTAAAAACTTGTTGATCGAGAAAGAGGTGACAAAAGATAGAACAACAATTGACGATCCAATATATGAAGCATCTGACGAAGTACCCTACAAGTTATCTTGGCTGAATAAAGAAAGTGAGGTAACAGTAGACCAACGATACCTTGTTTCCTTTTCAATTGCCAAATATTTTGATAGCACTTGGTGTGATGTGGTGGTCATATATACATGTCATGTATTGTTGGGACGACCTTGGTAGTATAATCGCAGTGCTTTTTATGATGAGCATAAGAATACCTATACCCTTAACGTCAAAGGAAAAAAAATTATGTTGGTGTCGTGACAAGAAAGAACTACTCCAATTTTGATCGCTAAAAATAATAATTTACTTTCTATATCCAAGTTTTTAGATGAAGTGGAGCAAGGAGTTGTGTATGCTTTGCTACCATACCAAAGTATTGCACAGATCATGGACGCTGAGTTATCAGTCAAAGTGCAGTAGTTGCTAGCGGATTTGGATGAGCTGATGTCAGAGGATCTTCCTTCTGGGCTACCACCTATATGAGATATCCAATATCAGATTGACCTTGTTCCAGGGTTGAGTTTGCCTAATTGGCCAACTTATCACCTTAGCCCTAAGGAAGTAGAAAAATTACAACATCAAGTGGTGGAGTTGTTGGAAAAGGGACACATCAGAGAGAGCATGAGCCCCTATGCAATTCCTGCCCTACTAGTATCGAAGAAGGATGGCTCGTGACATATGTGTGTCAATAGCAGAACCATCAACAAGATTATAGTGAAGTATAGGTTTCCAATTTGGACAACATGTTGTATTAGTTATCTGGTTCTAAGGTCATCTCAAAAACTAACCTTAAAAATGGATACCATCAGATCAGTTATTTGATTCTTTCGGTGCAACCTACTTGCTCAGGCCCTCCATACTCTATCTCTAATAATTACATTTATTGACAAGTTGACACATTCACCTCTGAAAACGGTTGAGTCAAAACTTTCTTTGCTGCCAAAACATTAAGATGTGAGCATAGCAAATGTACCTTTGAAATAGTCGAAAGTGGATGATTATGACTTTCCATAAAGTTAATGACAATCAAATTATGTCTAGTTTGTTGCTTGACAAATGAAATATTTGACATACAACCAGTTCAAACTTCGCCACGTGCTCTAACACTTGTTCATTGATCACCTTTTGTATGTTTATTTCACCGCATTTGATTTGTATGTTATTCTTAAAGCATACAAATATTTTTCATACAATTTCATTTTTCCTCTTATTTTTCTTATTATTATTTATCCTTGCGCTAAATTTGACTTCTTGTGCATATAGGTTATAAAATGAAAATGCATCCTTTATTGATAAGAGTTTCATCCTAATTTTTAGCTTTTGATCATCTGCAACTTGGGGAATGTATAGATGCCCCTCACCGTCATTTTCTTCCGTTGCTGGCGAATGTCATATTCTTCAATGATCTGAAGTTCTCAAGTAGGTCTTGTTACACAACACACAGATTCAAGATTGTTAAGAAGAGTAGAGGTTCTATTCTAGATTATCTAACAGCTTTAAACAATATATGACAATAGATAGTTCAAATAATAATATATTTTATATATTGTGCAAGTTGTCATAAATTAAAGATATTGCTTAAGCATTGTAATTTAAAGAATTTAAAATCAAAAGCATTTCAATAATTCTTCCGAAAGTAATTTTCTCTTGCAGCATTGCAAAAGGTAGCAGTTTTTTTTCGTAGCTGCTACAATGTCCTGGTTTAATAGTACTGTAGCAGCTACATAATCGTAGTTGCTACAATGTGGTTAAACAAGAACATTGTAGTTGCTACGGAAACGTAGCTTATAGCAGCTACAATAGCTGCTACAACATGGTTAGACCAAAATGTTGTAACAGCTATGGAATTATAATTGTTATATTGTATTAGCTACAGTTTCGTAGTTGATACAATATTGTATCTGCTATGGAACTATAACATTTGGATGGAGTGGCAAGATATTTTGGACACGTACATGTGGAGAATACACTGCGAATAAATGGCAACAAGTAGGCTCAGCGAGGCGACACTAAGAGAGTTGTTGGCAAAGACGGTGATCGATGATTCTACATAGTCACGACACTGTAGGAAATGAGAGAGTTCAAATGAGAATTTGAAATATTTGAATTTTTGAAAGGGAACGGAGTTTAAGTTTTGTTTAATATATATTCTGACGTGGACGCTACTACAGTAGAAAAATAATTAAACTTGATGACAAGACACTGCTATAGTAAAAATTAAGCACAGTTATGCATCGAGGGAGCATATCAGCTCTGTATATATACACATGTGCCCGATATAGTGCCCGACTAGCCGTCTGCGCTGTATTCTCACAACTGATATTACTCAAGGCACCTAAAATCACTCGGGACGCCTCGAGTGATTCTAGACACCCCGAGTGATTAACGTCCCGAGTCATCTCAATCACAAAAATTCAACACGGATGACTAGTCGGGCACCCTACCAATGCCCTATATATATATGAGAGAGAGAGAGAGACGCACACATTGTCATGTTATTGCCATTCCTCCCAAGATTGCAAAAGCAACAGAAAATGGATCCGCTCAAGTGGAAGAAGCTTGCAGTTGTGCCAAAGGATAACATCAACAAGAGCCAGAAGAAGCGTGATGTGTCCTTCGCTGTCCCTCAATGCCTACTTGCACCATCAGGCTTTTGGGATCCTGCTCAGAGGAGCAGAGGGGTATGGGTTCAGCAGGAAGGCATGCTTAGGATTCCCCGCGACATCCCAGAGTTCAGGAGAGTTCGCAAGTAGTACTCTTCCTTTGTTTTGCTAGGAGAGTACTGCAAGTAGTAGTTTAGCAGAGAAAAATAAGAAAGGTTGCTACAAGGATTCTGTATTCTGATTTCGAGATGTTCAAGTAGGCAGAGTAAAATTTGAACACATTTTAGCAACAATGCCACGAGATTTCTACTCTGATACGATTACCAAAATGCAAATATCAGCTCATGTGCAATCGAATAGAAAGAAAAAAGGGTTTAGGAACATGCACCTTGTCAAAACTGTGAGTTGCACTTGAGGTAACGGCATGAACCTGAAACTGAATGAGGGTGGAGGCGTTGAGGGACCTGGAAATGAATTATCAAACAAGCAATAAGTTTGCAATTTAGAGGTTAAAATTCACTAAACTCTCCCTTTCAACCTGAGATAACGATTGGTTATTACAGGCACTTATGCATTTATGTATACAATTTGAGGTTACATGTGGAAAAGCTTTTGTTTTCTACAGTTCTCGACAAGAACTAGGTTAAAAAAAATTGAAATAGTGGAATTTTTACACCTCCAGCAGAATGAATATGTAAAAAATCCTGTAGAACTATACAATATACACAGGGTAAACGTGGGGAACTATTCCTAAAGAATTTCCACTTGTAGAAAATTGACTTTCACATATACAGTATACCCCTTAGCAGCCTGCAGCCTTTAGGAAGTTGTCGAATGGGCTTGACGCCGGGAGCTTGAGGCACTGTGGCTGGTAAAGGAAGTCGATGGGTACCAAGGTATTGTTTCCTGTGTTGCTGTGTTTTCTCTGGATGTCTACAAGGTCTTCGTCCAGGAAAGGATTGCCACTCTGCACCTACATGATCAAGCCTTTAGCTCACTTGGCGAAATCATTATTTTGGTTTCATACAAATAAATAAATACCTAGAGACACAGATACTTTCAATGAACTCGTAAAGAAAGTTTAAGTCGTCAAGATATGAATGGCTAGATGCTTACAAAATGAGCATGGGAGAAACGCAAAAAAAAGAAAAAAAAAAAAACTAACACGAAGATTTGTAGAGATGGAAGCTAAAGAGCACAATTTGCCTAAATTTATATTAAAAAAGAAGACAAATTTTAAAAATCTTTCAAAATAAAACTAGTTACAAAATTTGATTAGAGTAGCAACAACAAACTAAAAGCTAAAATCCTCCGAGTTGCAGAATCAACATTTTGGAAGAAAACGAGAAGATACACGACATTAGCATTATCAAAAAAAATCTTACTAGAGAAGTTGAAGGAGAGAATAACATGGTAAATGGTCGTCGTCATCATCATGATTTTTTTACTAGCAAATTGATGGCTTATAAATCCTATGTACTTTAGTACCTTTCCTACTTGGTCGATCTCGGAGCATGAATACTTTTGCATTCCATATTGGTCCTCCAGGGAGCCAACATCTAAAATATAATGTTTCTGTTGTGTGTTGGCAAAGACGGACATTTTCTGCTGTTTTCCCATCATAAGAGCCTCACAATGATTAGCCATCTCTTTAAATGGTACATCAGAGGTTGTTGACACTGAAAATCTTCCAACTTTCCATGCTGTATCGAAGACCTGCACAACCAGCTGAGTAAATAATAAAGGGACAAGGCAGCACACAGCTACTTCTTCACCAAGTAATAAAGGCACAATGTTAACAATTATATTATTTGCTATCGGTTTTTGTCTCAAATAAGGAAGTTCTCTCGCAGTTTTGCAAAGGATATGGTAGTTGAATTATTAATTACTAATTAAATTATAAAGCTTGATCCATGCAAACATCATATTTCATTCAACTCGACCATGGATTCAATTTGCATTTAACAAATTATAAGCCAAAAAATGATTGATATTCAAGTTAAAATGAAAAGTCTCGCTCCAATTTCCAAGTTATCTCTTAGGATGTCAGGCTCAACATTTTAGCAGGTATTCTTCCCAATCTTATGCTGACAAATTTAATTATGTTATACGGGTAGGAGAATTTCTTAAGTAAAAATTAAAAAACGAACCATGAAATGCAGAGTCTAAATCAGAAACTACAAGTGACTTCAGTATGCATGATTGTTTAGGTTCGCACGCTAGAAAGATCACTAATCTTAAATATTCTTGCATAATATAGAAACAGAGTACTGGAAAATGCATCAGTGGAAACATACTGTCTCTAGAAGCTGATCGACACTAAGAAGATTAGATCTGTCATCAGGCAACTCTGAATGATCTCGCCCAGTGTCAAATGATTCAGAAAAGTCCTCATGAACCAAAACGGCAGAAGTGACCTGTAAAACAAAATAAAAATGTTTCAATGATGGAGCTTTCAAGTCTCAAGGAGCACTTAAAATTCATGAGCCTTACCTCCTTTTCACTTACAGACTCACATGGCAAAAGCTGCCCAGATGATTTCATGAATTGAGGTCCAAGCGGACAAATATCATCAGGTAAGAAATCACTTAGCAATTGATTTCTTATTTTGAATTGCTCTGACTGCATAAACATTTAAAAGTTAATGGGAAACTGATAGTGAACAAGTAGTCATGCATCTGATGAATACAGACATCCAGTCCAATTGAGGATTACCTCTGATAAATCACTTAAGCTGTTCATGATGACAGAAACTATGGATTCTTTAGTCTGGCTTTCTGTTAGTTCTATGGCCTGAAGAGATATCGACGCTTTGTTATCATCCTCTTGTGACCCGTAAGTTACCAAAGAATTGTCAGCTGTAGTTTTCACAGCTTGAAGTTTGGAGTTGTCAACCAATTGGAGAAATGGATCAACCTGGACAAGGATAGCTCTTTATGAGAATTAATAGGTTCATAGAAGTACATAAGCTAGTTTTGTGGCAAATACATCATAAAATATAGTAAATCAACTGCCGAGATTAGCATAACACAATATTTCATCAAATTGAAGTTTATAGGACAATGACAGCTATTGTTTGAGAAGTAATGGAAGTATAAGCTTATTTCAGTGGCAATTTGCTTCATGAAAAATATTAGTAAATTATTTGTCAAAGTTGTTGGAGTAAGATAATAGTTGATCCTATCAAAACTGATAAGACAGGAATTTTATTGGATGCAAAATCTTACCAAATCCCATATAGTACCAAAAGGGTTGCCTTTCCAAGTACTAATCAGGATACATTTTTTCTTTTACTAGAATGCCAAAAAAATGAAATGTAGCAATCAGAACAATATGACGAAATTAGCAGCATGATGAGCATCACATAAATTATGAATTTTTAATTGACTACAAAAGGCTCCCTTTTGGAATAGCCATCGATTGTTTTTCTCTAGTACTGCCGAGCTTTAGCTGATTAGCAAGAATAAGTATGCTCTTAGAATGTAGAACGAAAGGGTAAAAACAGAACTGCAAGTGTGCATACTGTTTTCTTGTTGATGGTTGACTGCACAATTGAAATTAGGGGAGCGATATTAAATGCTTTTGAAGCAAATATGAACATAGCTGTGGCGAGAGTAAGAAGGGACCGCCGACGTGATGGTGGAAGCAACCCTACATAAAATCACACCAAAGGTCAACAAGAATGATTTCTTATGGAACACTAAAAATACCTATGTCAGTTGTGAAGGGAATAAAACAAGCAAACAACAATTAAACAAAAGAACCAATGTTTCTCCACTACTTGAGATTGGTTATATATACATTGAGCCACCGTCAAGCCCAATGTAGAATGTATCACTAGTAATATCCAAGCCATTTAGATCTGTTTTCATTATGTTAATTAACCCATTAGGTGGAAAAGAAATCCAACTATTGGTTTCCTTTAGTTAAGCCAATAATTAAATTTAGAATTATTCAATTTAATTAATTAAAATGATATGTTGAATTTAGCAAATTGTTTTGATTAACTTGTGAATTTAAATCACAAATTATTAACTGTACACAAAACATTCAAATATTTATCGATTTTGTCTTTGACATGTTTTATTATCTTCAAAGAATAGTATACTGATTTATCTTTGCATGGATCTAACAAGATCACACTTTAAACTATATTCTCTTCTTGATCATTTAGCAAGCAGTTAATATGAAGAAGTGAATTAACCAGTAATCTTTTTTTGCTTTTTACAAGTGTATAAGGTTATCAACCTAAAACATATGATATCTACTTATTTATATCTCACTTCACTCAAACTTAACTTAAAACTAGAGCATGTTATTTTAAATGAAAAGAAAACCTTATGAGAATAAAATGGCCATCCGTTAACAGCTATCAGGACTATAGTATACATTCCACATCAACCTTTATGATACATCTGAGGGTACTTTAAATTTGGTTAGATAACTACTCTACAGTCAACCCAAAAAGCATATGTTGTGGCTCAGTGATTGAAATATCGTTCAATGTCGAGCGGCATGGACGGTTTTTACAGTTCTGACACGGGAGCGAAACCGGCACAACTTGCGCGACAATTTTGTGTGCTTCATTGCACGCGCCACACGACAGAAGAAATCAAGCACGTGTCACGCGACAGAAGGAATCGCGACAGACACGCAACGGAAGGAAGGAATTGTGACACAGCACCGCTGGAAGTGTTGCTGGCGTCCCGGAGGCATCTTGAATACCTTGGGCACTCTTTGCAAAAGTACCATGAACCAGAAGCATTGTCGGACATCTCCGGCAATGCCGGAAGCATCGCCAGATGCCTCCGGCGACTCCGGAAGCATTATGCGATGATTTTCCTATTCGAAAATTAAACCTGCGATTTAATTAATTCAAACAATTCCCAACTTAAGTGTGATATTTCAAATAGGCTTTCATAAATCTTAATTAAATTATCTCAATAAAATATATAAAAAATATATTTAAAATTAAAAAATTAATATATTTTATTAGTTGATATTCTTAAAATTCTTTTTTTATTTTTTTAAATTTTATTAAAATATTCTAAAAAAATAAAATATTCTAATAAATCAGATTTATATTTTGATAATTTTTTATTATTATTATTTTTTTTACTGTTTTACTGATATTCTATTTTTTTACTATTTTAAATATATATTATTTAAATTAATAATTAATTAAATAAATAAATAGTAATTTATATAATTACTGTATATAAAGTAACATCTTTGTAGAACTATGGAGTTGATTTAACCAAAATGTTGCTAGAACCAATGTTTCCATCTGATTCATGTCACTTCTTTTGGTATTAGTAAGGTAAATGTAACAATTTTAATTCGAGTTATTGATTGATCAATTTTTTTTAAAGAAAACTATATTTAATTATTTTTTTCTAACAATATTAAGTTGTTCAATAATTGAGAACTTATATAAAATTAATATACAACTTATTTTTAAATTATACACCATAAACATATTTATCTAATAATTACTATATATAAATAAAAAAATACCAAAACCATAATGGCATGGCACGATACGATACCGAAATAGTATCGTTCCAATCTAGGACAATCTCGGCACGGGTCGAGATTTTAAGTCTTGCTGTGGATTAGGAAAGGGTTCAGAACATACTGTTATATTCTTTGTAAGCCTTCGCTTTTATTCTCAACAAAACAAATGAATATCTTACCCTCTGTAAGTGAAATGTTTCTCAAAGCAAAAGCAAGCTGAAAACTTCGTGCAAGTGACTCGTGGATTGATGACTGCAAAATCAGAAATAGAAAGATAAATTAATGATAGTTTTCTGAAGCTAGATTGTGAAATGTTATTAACCAATGCAGTGTTATTTGCTAAGAAACCATAAAGAGAGCACACATTGGAACACCGACATCTAAGGCTACAATGTACTGCAGAGTAAGAAAAATGAACCAAACTATAACAGTAGAACTGTCACAGTCTAGGAAAGTAGATTTTATGTATCCCAAACAGAACTGTACTTAACCATATTTGCAACAAAATAAGAATTTGATTACCTTTGCTCGAGTAAACAGCAATGTCAAACTATAAGAATGAGCAATTGCTTCATAGTTCTCTGGAGCGTTTTCAGGAAACATAGCCTGGGCCCAAAATGATGAAAGAAGAAGTGTGATTTGACGACTGCTCAATCTTAAAAGAATAGAGTCCTGAATACATGAAGGCAAACAATTTGTGATTAAGTGAGCATACAAAGAGCTAGTTACATAAAGATGGAGTAGCTGAATAAATAATACTTGACTGTGTAAAGCTATTGACCTTATTTGACTTGACCACTGGAATATTATCTTCTCTTAAAAATGGAGGTCCTTTGATGCTACGAGTACGGCTTTGAGATGACTGCAGCTTAAAAAGCTTCACGTCTTTACCGTTTTCTTGTCCATTATGACTAGGAACCCTGCTCATATTTTGTTGGTATGCTTTTTCTGTCACAGATACCTTTTCCCATCTAAGCTTCTCAAACAAAGCAGCTGATGATGAAAAGACAGAAACAGTTCTTGAGAGTGTTCTCTGAAGATCAATGTCTTTAAGTAATTCTGGAGTCACTGATCTAGGTTGAGGAGATACAGAAGATGGAACAAGAACAACAGAGAATATACGATGAGCACCTACGCGTGTTTCATGATCAGGGTGCACCATTGCTAAGAGCAATTGATGCATCAAAGTTTCAGGAAACACCTGAAATGCATGATGAGGAGAATGAATTACAGGCTTACGGCTAAAAAAATTAACCTATAATATGTATACTTGGCTGACCTTATTCCGATATGATAAATTTGGAACAGATGCAATTATCTGTGCAGTACGATACACTACAACAATAGTTGACCTTGCAATGGCCAAATTCAATGATAAATTTTCTAACATAACAGCCATCATGTCGAGAACAGGCCCAGCATCATCAATCTGTTGACAGACACCACATCAATGTCATAATTTTTGGTAAGAAAGGTCATGCTTCTCAAATCTAGCTCACAAAAAACTCCTTTCTAAAATATATTATATTTTAAGGACCTTTTTCAAAGACCTCGTTTTAAAGAAATAGATAAGCGGAAATACATGCTTAATCTTAGTATTGACATTCAGACAAGCAATGGTAAATAGAACATCAAACATAAATCTCTAGCTGAGAACCTTCTATGGTTTTGGCCTCCTATTTTCTTTTCAAAAAAAAAATCAGAAAAGTAACAATACCTTTTTAGATAAATGAACGATGCACTCATCTAGTGCATTTCGGAAATTGTCATTCCACTTGATGATGTCATCCCCCATATGTTTATTACCAAGTCCACAATGCATGGATTTACGTAAATGTTTCACAAGATCACTTATTGGACCAATAATTGCTGCAGATGCTTGTGCTTTAGACTGCTCAGCAAGACGAGCAGTAACTTCAACTATATTCAACTGAATATCTGGTTGTTTTATAATAGTCTTGTGCTCAAGATGCTTGACCAATATCGATATCAGAAGAGATGCATTTTGCCCTGCAAGGTGAGAAAAAATGAACTCTCAAGAAAAATACAAACACAAAAAACAAAGAAAATTGTAAAACAAAATTTTTTTACCATCCTTTTCCATCAATAACTGCATATCACATAAGACATATCGAGCAAGACCATTTTGTGCAGACCACGAACCATTATTATCAAAATAATAAAATAAAGACTCCAAAACACGCCGCACAGTAGTTGCTTCTTTGGCTAGCTTTGCCATGTTACGCAAGCAAACCCTAGACCAAAAGCAAGGACTGTTCTTCTCGTCCCTGTTAATTGTATATGGGTATAAAATATTAGACAAGTTGAAAAGCATTAAAACTACTGAACAGGTTAAACCTACAGGATGAAACTCTTACAAAGTCAAATTAAGTTCTCCTTTGTCATTTACAATACTTTTCCAGGAAGGAATCCTAGAAATGATAAAAGGAGAAGGAGATACATGACCCTCAGTTTTAAGGACTTCCTGTACCCACCGGCTCTGTTCACTTTGTTGATCATCCTCTGATTTCTTTTTGGTATCTCCATAGTTCTCAAAGACAGCAGAAACAATCTATATAGTACAAAAGACATGAAACTTAAAAAAAACAAAATAAATTTTATAACAATCCTAATAATATACAATCTAGAAAGATAGTAAATGTTCCTTGGACAAGAGCTTAGCAACTAGTGGTGAATGTTTAGTAATTTTAACCATTAAAAAAAGTTTTAATGAAATATAATGAGAGGTTTGTGACGGACAAAACAAAAGTCTTAGAATCAATTGTATTTAGTCAAGATATGCCCACTGTGGTTCATGATACACTGATAGTTATTGGATATTCTGGACAGTAAATGAAGTGTCATTTTCAGCATTTTTTATACTTGTGAATTGTATTTTGTTACATATTTGTAGGTTGCTTTCCTCACAACTTTAGCTTTTGAGGATTATGTATAATTGGTTACCCAATTAAATCTGAACCAGGTACAGAAGCACACATGATGAGTTCCAATGTCAGCTCATTGCTCACTCCTTTTCTCTTGTTACATCATATACGCCCATCATGGATTCATCCCTTTTCTATTATTATAAGCATTCTTTACCCATGATTCAATCTTAGTATGGTTCATGAAGAAAGGCACTAAACCATGCATCTTAAATTTGGGCCTTTCCTAACAGCACAAGGTTTTTTGCAAGGGTCCCCAATCAAATCTCAACTTCTAAGAACTTACTTGGGAAGGCACAAGAATTACTCATACAAGAAAGTTCTGCAAGTCTTCTCATACAACTTCATAGATCACCATGGAAAACAAAGACACTGGCCCATAAGTCAAGAAGAAAAGGCGCATACAGGGTTTTATAAGCACATCGACATTAGGATTATGGAATTAACATTTGTTACTTTCTTTTTCTTAAGTTTTTTTTATTCTCTTGATAATTAGTTGATACTATATTATACTATGTCCAATGTGCTACAGTTAACAAATCATGAAAGTCCAAAATTAACTTAGACAAAGTGGAAAACCAGACATTGGTTTGTTTTTAGATCTTTCACTGAAATTCAAAGTTAAATTCTCGCTTGGTGAAGCTAAAATTCAACTTCAAGAAAGTATTTATATTATGAGGAAGAGTGTCATTCAATTTAACTGTTCTGTACATTAAAGAAGTCAGCATTGATATAAGTCATAGTTCAGTTTAATTGGAAATTTGAAAAGTATAAAATGTGCTTACACTGTTGAATTCCGTGGAGATGTGAGAATGCTCACCCATAAACCAAACCTACATGTCATTACAAAGGGACAACATATGAACTTCACTGGATCGCTAACGAGAAATAGAATGATCAATGAATTATAAAGAGAGTATTATGATTGAAAATATTGACTTGAATTAAACGGAGAGTAATATAAAATGATCTGAATTACTCATAATTGAGTTATATATCAGAATGCAAAATTTACTTTTGTTATATTGATATTTAATTAAATATAGGATGCATTATTTGTAAGTTTGTGAACATAATGATTTTAATTAAAGCAAGTCCAATGTTAATTCAATCTGATTTTGATTTATTGAATTTAATGAATCCAAATTAATTACATCTGATTTTAAATAATTTAATTTAATTAATTAATTAATCAAATAAGATTAATTTTGATTTAATTTAATTAAGCTAATTTAAACTGATTTTATTGAAGCCTAATTTTACTTAAATTCATTAAATTAGTTATCTTGATTTGGTTTCAATTAGCTTTAAAATGAGGTTTAACTAAAATCAGACTTGCCGTGATGAGGATGATATTAATGTAATTTCACTAGTCAAGGTCAACCAATTTTTTAACTTAATGGTTTACTTAGATTGGGAAATGATTCTCAATCAAACAATCTATTCTGGCTGGTTTTCAAAAATAAGAATTGCACCCACTTAAAAAGTGCTCCTAGCTCTGCAACTGAAGTAGTTCATTAAGTTCAAATTTAAAAGATGTTATGACACCAAGATTCAGAAATTTATGAAATCATATAATGAGTTAAAATGAAATATGAAATGGTAACAAAATAATACAAGGTTAAATACCAATGAAGACAGAGCTTGCAACCCTGCTGCACGTAAACAGCATGCTTTCTCATCATCACCCAATTCTTGAGCTATACTGCACAATTTAGGAATCAGACCTTCTATATTGAACTGGTGTGTGCCATCAACCTAGAATTGGTAGCAGCATCATGATGTGAGATTTGCCAAAAATAGGCAAGTAGATTAAGATGGCAAAATGTAGATATGTAGCAGAGAAGAACTTTACTTGGCTATTAATAAAGTCAAAAAGTGTATAGCAACCTATAGTTTGCACTTCAGCTTGTCTTGTTTGATCAAAAAGTGTGTGTATGATGTCCAGTAAGCTACTTGCAAACAGAGGCCTGAAAAAGATAAATTCATAGGATAGGTCATGTCACCAAATTGTCAGGCATACATTATTAGCAAGTACATCTCAAAATCAAAGGAAAAGATCAATGGAAATAAAATTCTTCTGGAGTTGATTACAGCCTTATATACAGTCTTAGAAGCATAAATGGAAGAGTGAGTCAAATCCATTTAAGAATCCAGAGTGTAGGTAACATCCTTTAGAGGCCGGCAATTTATTAGATTCCTGTATATGTTCTCTCACAGAAGATTTAAGTATGTGCCACCCCATAATAAAATTGGAAGCTTGCTATATGGAATTTTGAATCAGATGTGTAACCACTACCCACTTCTTAGAAACCAAACATTTTATTCTACATTTCATGCACGCTCATCTAATCATACATGTCCTAATTCCTGGGCTTAGTGTCATTCACCAATAATGCAATCGTGAGGAAAGTCACGATAATTTGTGTAGATTGACCAAAGGTAAACATCATCAAGAAGAAACAAATAATAAAACCATAAATTCAAGTAAATCTTACATATGCTCCTTGCAACTAATCACCAATTTACGGTAGATACACATCACAATCTTAACATAGCCAAAGTGTTCGCTTCGCAACTCCTTGTAACATCTCTGCTCCAAATATTCTGTTATCTGCCAAATAAGCAACAAAATATATAAATATGGAAGCTAAAAAATAGCAACAGATGAGTATAGGATGAAAAATCACAGACAAACAGAAGAAATTATAAACTTAGATATAACAGATGGGATAAAATTCAACCAAAAACAAATGGGATAAAAGGAAGCATGTGCCAGGGGAAACGAGGAATAAAGAAAATCATTGTCTATTCAGATTGAAAATTAAAGCTCAGCTCCTCGGAAGGCATTATATGTGGTATCTGAAGTTCTGAACTACTTGAATCAAATAACCTTTTAAGGTGGGAAATAGTTAGTCAGCACAGAAATAGACAAGGTAGCCAATGCCCTTGCTCATGTGTGATGTTTTGATAGGAACAAAAAAAACATGTTTCTGCTCCTTGGAAGAATTCCTGATGGACATAGCTAAGTCCATTCTTCCGGATAAAGAGGCAGGACAGCAGGTATTCAGACATGGAAGATCAAGAAAAAAAGAAAGTGTCGGTAATTGAAGTTTAATGTGTATACTGGGCAATTTTTGTATCTCTTCTTTACAGTTTTCTTTTTGTACTTCTTTACGGGTAGGAAGTTGTTCAACTCCTAACACAAAGTCATCTTAAAGTAACCAAACAAAGAAGACAATACTTTACCTTTGGAATGCAAAGTGGGTTTCTAGAAGCATATTCACACAACTTCCCAATTTTTCTATCATTTGGTTCTTCATCCTGCAAAGAATTATTTGTTTTTACACATCAACTGAAGCATTTACTTGAAATCATTGTGATATAATCCAACAAAAATACAAGCAAGTAATCATATCTCGAGTCAACATCATAAACCTTTTAAAACTGCATTTTAATGTTTTTGAGAAGGCATGAGTATACCAGTATCATGTATAGCATCCAATGTTACCATAATTTTGTTACAAGTACATCATACTATCATAGTATATGTGTCAATTTCGACAGTGGTTCAAGACACTTGACAAGAAAAATTGACAGCCAATATATAGATGAACACTCATACACACATGAGAAATTTGTTAGTTACTGTTTGTAATTAATTTATTAGGCATGTCCATTGGGCATTTATCTGTGCCAACTTGAGACAGAAAACAATCACTGTGTGGCTGAGTATGCATACCGGCTTTATCAAAATACATATGCCTCATGCCCACCATTACACAATTGGATTGAATATACTGCCAAGTTAGTGATTATAAAGGCCACATTTTACTTTAAGTTTCAACTCGATCATCTAGACCAAGCTAATTACTAGCATTTTAACTAAATGAATACCAAAATAAGCAGACCATACATAAAGGAACAAATCAAACATTGATAAATTAATTAATTTCTTTTAGGTTCAATTTAAATTGCTAACATACACAGAATTGACAAAATGAGAAGATATTTTTTTAAGATTTCTATAGTATTTAATTATTTATATAGGTTCAATCTTGCACAAATTTATTTTGTGTAGGCACTACATGTTTTGCTTACCGCTGACATCTTACATTGTATTTTCACTATTTTGTACTTTGTTATTCTCTAGGTGTGGATGTAAACAAACCCTTTTTTGGATTGTATATAGATTCAATTGTGTGGAAATTCTTGCTCCTGCTGAACCATTCAATGATTTTTCTTTTGATGATCTTCTGATTGTAGGAAAATAATCTAGACATCAATTAAAATGATAATAGATGGCATTAGTATTGTTAAAAATATATAAGGTCTATAGAAATATAATTTTCAGTTCTTAATATCGGCTATGCAAGTTGGTCCTGTTTTTGCAGTAACAATTGTAAGCATAACACAAACATGTAAATGAATGCACGACATATGATTTGTCAGTTGCAATGGAATTGTTACAATAAATAGCAGACTCTAAACCAAATTACTCAAAAATGGATAATCAGTAACTTGCCCATTAGAAAGGTGGTTAACACAAGGGTAAAAGACACTTGAAATGTACGATAAATGTAAGATGTCGGTTTGAATGTTGGCTCACCACAATGCTCGGTATGTACATGGTTCCTGTACATTGTTTTTTACACGTGAAGGCACTAAATTGATATATTCCTTTAGTTGCATAAGAACATTAATGTTGAAGTACATGAGAAATCAAAAAGGTTTACAAGTAGCATGAAGTACCAACAACATGATTCTTATCAACATATTCAATCAGCGAATTGAGGAAAAGCCAAGATCTCACACTCAGAAGTCAGAAATAAAAGATAGCTAAGATGTCAGAACTATAAATATCACCTGAGATTGAGGAAAAATGTCAGCCAGCAGTTGCTTGTACCGCTTCACTGGTTGTCTAGATCGTGCCCTCAGTGCAGGGCAAAGATAGCACAGTCTACCACATGCAGGCAAAATCTTCCTTGACATCACACCCATCTTGTATTCTACAAGAAAAAAATTTGTGGAATCTAAGAAAATTAGAAACACATGCATTTTAAGTTCTCGAGGCAGTTGAACTCAAACTTATTTACTATCATACACCATAATTGCTGATTTTCAAATTACATGGCATTACTAGACCATGATTGCCAAAACCTTTACTATCATAAACCATATATTACATGGCATTACTAAACAATAATAGCTGAATCTCAACTTACATGGAATTGCCTAAGTGGGTTACGTGCCTATGAGACAAACCAAAATTTTGAATAACGATTAAGCTGAGTACAAATGGCCAGTTCATCCAACAGTGAGAGAATTCGAGTCAAGCTGAAGAAACCAATAAATATGTAGACATCCTATCCAAAAAAATTAATATGTAGACATATAGAATATAATAAAAGCAAGAAAACAGCAGAAGAATAGCGTATCAAAAGATTAAATATAAACGATTAAGATACTCGAGATGCTCACATATTTTCACGAATATGCATTACCTAATCAAACAAACGAAGAAAAATCCAATCTTTTACCCAAATATCAAGGATGACGGGTAAGAATGTTGCATTTTTAATCTAAAAAAATACAAACCAATCACCATCTCCCAGGTTGGAACCCACAAGCACGTACCTTAGAATAAACCCAGCAAACAATTCCACTAGTAACCGACCGGGTCGAAGGGGAAAGATGGAGGGAAACGACCAAGACCCTGCGAAGAGATGGATCGACGAGAAAGCGCAGGATCTTGCTCCAATTCGTTGGAAGACGAAGACAAAGGGGGGGAAATAGCTACCTTCCTCCCCCGCCTTTCCTCCCTGTTTCTCACTCTAGCTCTATCGTGGCGATGCCCTTGACCTTGTCCTGAAGAATTCTCGAACCTCTCCTCTATCCGCGGAGACTGCTTTCGCCCAATAATAATGCGAGAATCGAGAGCAAAACTCGGGGAAATCCAACTGCAGCATCGCCACGGAACGCCGATCTGCATTCAAAACCCTCTCTCTACCTTTCTTCCATTTTAACCTAATAATTTTGGATTTTTCCTCAATAAACCCTATCCTTCTAGCCATACAAAGGATCGAGGCCAACTTTGCTTTTTTGCCTAAATATAAATAAAATCAAAACAAGTCAAACAAACGACTAAATTCTTCATATTTGTCGAATATGAACAATTTATGATAAAAAAAAAACTAAAAGTCAATCAAACATCATTTTAAAATATTTTTATATAAAAATGAAGGAGATTAATATTTTTTTTTTTTTGTCTTCTCTCATCTCAAGTAATAATATATAGTAAATATAAGAATAGAGAGGGAAAATAATAAGGTAGCTTTGGTTTATGGATTTGAGAATCAGTGAATTGATTCATTCCCAAATTTTGTATTTGATTGATGGGAATAGAATCAAGATTTTGGAATGAAACTCAAAAACTTGGGTATGGAAGAAACTCATCCCCTCCATTGGGTTTTGATGGAATAGGAATGTGAATTAAATTTTAGACAAAATACCCTTAGTATATTTGTTAATTTTTTTTTAATTTTCACACTCTCTCTCCTTGTTCTCTCTCATCATATTTTCTCCCCTCTTATTTTATCATCCCACTTTCTCTCTCAACATACTTTCTCTCTCCTCATTCTTCCTCATCACACATTCTCTATCATTTTCTCTCTATATTCTCTCCCATCATACTTTCACTCTCCTCATTTTCTCTTTCTTCATTCTCTTTCATCACACTTTCTCTCCTATTACACACTTTCTCCTTATTTTTTCATCATATTTTTTCTCTTATCGCACTTTCTCTCTCATTATACCTTCTCTCTCCTCAATCTCTTTTAGCATACTCTTTTCGATCTAATTTTTTCTCTTATTTTCCTATAAAGGTAAAAAAGAAAATTTAGGTTCATTCCGATTGAAAATATTTAACTAACCAAACATCATTTTTAAGAATGATACCCAAGCTCATACTCATTCTATTCCATAGTACTATGATACTCATTTCCATTTCGATTCTTAGGAGAGAACCAAACGCTCCCTAAGAATTGTTGAAAGATGTTTTAAAAAAAATCAAAGAAGGCAAAGTTTGTGTAATGAATTGAAAATTTTCAATTATGAAGGTTGTTTTTTTAAATGACCTAATAAAATGTGCAGCCAAGAAAATACTCTTAGCTGTCATTTTTGAAATATAAAATTCGGCAATTAATTAATTGTTTGTTGTGGCAAGGTGATTTCGTCTCCAAGTTAGGTAAAGGAGTTAATCATGAGGTCAACTTTAACCCGGCCGTTAATTAATTAATTGTTTATTGTGGCAAATATGTGGTAACAACATTAAAAAAAAATGTGGAACGGCGGTTTTTTATTAAGCCGGTCTCACGAACAGAGAGGAAGATAAATACATATACTGATATACATGGCTGTCGTCTAAGGTATCTCGTACGATTTGAAGGAGAAGTGATTAGTAAATTACAGAGAATTTTATTCAGTGTAGTAATATTCAGGGGGCGTTTGGTTCGGGTAAGAAAATGGGAAAGGATATAGGAATGATTGCAATATTATTGAAATGAGAATAATACCCATACCCCTCGTATTAGTGGGGAATGACCCATTCCTCTATTTAGAGGAATGAATCCGTGGGTCCCACCTTTATTTCCCCAAACCAATCACAAATTTAGTTTCATTCCCATTTCAAACCCTCCAAACAAGTCAGATGACATGCAATGTATTTCTTAGATGTTAATAATAAATCTATGATCTATTACAATATATATTGTCAATTTATGATACCAACAACAATATAAAGATGTTTTTTAGGAGGAGATTGTGAAAGGACATCAAATTGTCACTCACATATCCAGATTCAATTTTAATTATAATATATTTATAGAAATTTTTTCTCTAAATGAGATATACAATTATAGAATATTGGACTTCTGAATTGTCCGTCGTGAGTACTTTTCGATTTACCTTGATAATCGAAAAAAAATATTCATAGAACTAAATCGATCATCTCAAATTCGATATTACCTAATTTATTAATTTTTTTTACCTCAATAATTTTTTGTTTGATGGATGAAGACTGGATTAGAGCACAAATCCTCTGGACCGTAATTTACGGTCCAGAGAATGAACCACTATATCTATTGATTGATGACGATGAATCTCACCTATTAAATATGTGAGATTCATTTTATCAAAATAGGTGAGATCGATTCCCATCAATCAATAATTTATGTGATTCATCCTCTCGATCATAATTTGTGATGAAAAGGATCTTGGGTGACTGGATTAACCGTGGGAGGTTAAAATTAATGATTGATTGCGGTAACCTGGCTGACTGGATTAGCCGTGGGAGATTAAAATTAATGATCAATCTGGCGCTAATAATTGTCAACGCGCGTTCTAGTGATGTGGCATTCAACGCCGTCAAAGTTGGCGGGTCGGACAGGAACCAGCAACCGGTCCAAAGTCAAACTACAACTGCTACTTTTTTAGTATTAATTTATTTGACACAGAAGTCAATTTATGTACTTTTTTAGTTGAAAATATCGTATCACTTAAATTTTCTCTTCGTTGTATTTAAAATAAAGTCAAATTGAATTATTGACCTGTGAACTTACGATATGTGTTTTTAATCCACATAACAGAATGTGTGTTTGGTGAGGCGAAGTTTAAAAAGAATAATTAGTGGATAATAAAGTTATATATTAAAAAAAAATTATTAAAGTACTTAATTTAAGTATTTTTTAAAAAATGATACACTAAAATTATTACGACACTTATTAATTTTTGACTTTAAAATGGCCATTATTAGAAATTTGTAATTTACGAAAAAAACAGAGATATTTCTACGTTAAATTGAAACTATAAGGCTAAAATGATAATTTCATACCTATGGGGTCATTTTATGAAATATACAAAACAGCGCGGGGGCACATAAAATTTTCTCTTAGGGTGCGTTTGGTTCGGGGTTATTCTTGATAACCTTGGTTATCCATCCAAGGTTATCAACAAAAATCTTGTTTGGTTTAGGTAATCGATAATTCCCGAGTAATGTTCCATGCCCGACACATCAGCAAAAGGGTCATGCAGCCCGAAATCGGAAAACCTCAGAAAATTAAGGTTTTTCTTGATTCTGGGTTAACAAATTTTTTTTTACCAAAAATACCCTCCGATAAGAAAAAACATGGAAAAAAGAGAAAAAATGTAAAAAAAAAATATTAAAAAATGTAAAAAAATGTTTAAAAAATGTTAAAATTTTTAAAAATAAATAATTAAAAAAATATAAAATTTAAAAATAAAAAATAAAAATTCTAAATTTAAAAAATTTTAATTTTTTTTAAAAATTTAAAAAAATTTTAAAACTTTTTAAAAATTTAAAAATAAAAAAATAAAAAATTTATAAAAAATAAAAAATTTATAATACATTAAAAATTAAAATAAATAAATAAAATTTAAAATTTAAAAAATGTAAAAATATAAAAAAATATAAATATAAATAATATAAAAACATTAAAAACATTAAAAAAAATAAAAAACACATAAAAAGTAAAAAAATATACAAGAAAAAGAAAAGTAAAAAAACATAAAAAAAATAAATAATAATAATAATATGTATAGTTGATTTTGTAACTAAAGGTAATACGGTAAAATATTAAACTAAGGTATTCATTAAAACCTTCAAACAAACAAGTTTTTGTTGCATTACCGAGGTTGAATCAAACAACATTTGGTTATGTTTTATTCCCCATAACCTTGGTTATGTGATTACCTGGTAATCACATAACCAAGGTTATACATGATAACTTGAACCAAACGCATTAGTCTTATGTGAATGTAACACGTTATATTGAGATAACTGTCACATAACATGTCACAGTAGCGGACATAACATGACCGCTACTTCCTCATCTCGATAGAAAAAAAATGAATAAGAAAAAGGAAATAAATAAATAGGAAGGGAAAGCAAGGGAAGACTTGCTCTGCGACCTAGTGCTCGTCGTCGTCATCTTCCTCCACCTCTTTATTATTCCATTCTGCGACATACTTCCTTTATTATTCCGTTTTCTCCTCTGCATCTTCTCTTCCGCGCAACCTGCTCTCGATCGAGGTACGTATCATCGAAATCGGTGTTTGTTTCGTTCTGATCTGCTTCGGATGTTGCTTTTGAGGTTATTCGGCCTCGGATGGCTTCAAAAAACGATATTTTTGGTTGGTTTATGGGAGGGATTAAACTCTAGGTCTTATTTTTGGCTTCTATTTGGATGTAACAGTTATCGACGAACTGCAACTGGTTGGTCTGGCGCCGTTAGTTGTTCGGAATGGTTAAATAACTCGTATTTGGGTGGAATACTGGTGGATTAGAAAATTGTTTGAGAGTAACTTTGGGAATTTCGCCGTTGTTTGGATAGAGATGGAAGGTTCTAAATTTGCTGGCTTTATTAGTGGCGGCGGTGGTGTAAATGTTGTCGGGAACAGCTTTTACGACTTGGGATGCTACCGGAAGCTTGATGAGGGCTCTAACATGTCTGTAGATAGCATCGGAAGCCTGCAGACGAGCACTGGGGATGGATCCATTGCTATGTCCGTTCAAAGTAGCAGTGTCGGATCAAACAACTCAAGAACTGGCATACTGCGTCATGGACTCCGTCTGTTTCCCGCTGCCAACTTATCAGCAGGGCACAGTGTGCGACCTGGTAGGGTGTCCCATGCCATAAATGACGATGGGTTGGCTCAGGCATTGATGGATCCACGTTATCCCACAGAATCTCTTCAGAACTATGATGAGTGGACTATTGATCTTAGGAAGTTGAATATGGGGATGGCCTTTGCTCAGGGTGCTTTTGGGAAACTTTATAAAGGCACATATGATGGAGAAGATGTTGCTATTAAGTTATTGGAAAAGCCAGAGAACGATCCTCAGAGGTCACAACTGATGGAGCAACAATTTGGTCAGGAGGTTATGATGCTGGCAAATCTCAAGCACCCAAATATTGTGAAGTTCATTGGAGCTTGCAGGAAGCCGATGGTCTGGTGCATTGTGACAGAATATGCCAAGGGAGGATCTGTGAGACAGTTTCTCATGAAAAGGCAGAATAGGTCAGTGCCTCTGAAACTGGCTGTCAAGCAAGCATTAGATATTGCCAAGGGTATGGAGTATGTGCACGGGCTAGGGTTCATACATAGGGATCTTAAGTCTGACAATCTGCTTATAGTTGCGGACAAATCAATTAAGATTGCTGACTTTGGAGTTGCACGTATTGAGATCAAGACTGAGGGGATGACGCCAGAAACTGGAACTTACCGTTGGATGGCACCGTATGCAAACATTCGTCTTATATTTTCTTAATAACTTGAGATATCGTAAAAGTTCTATAAATGCGATAAATTTGCAGCTCCTGGTTTCTTCATTGTTTTGTCAGTTAGCCATACTTTCAAGAAATTGTCCTGCATCTTATTCATGTTTGCTATTTGTCGTTACCTAAATTTAGTAACCTAGTTAAAACTTATGTTGCTATGCATTAATGGAGTATATTTTTAGGCATTTGTTTGTACTAAAGCCTTTATTTTCTCCTCCCCGATGCAAAAAGATGGTACGAGCAGTAACAATTAATTATAAGTGGGCAAGTTGTTCAAATTTTTTCTTTTTATGAAAAATGCATACTGGATAGATACTAATATTTCAACCTGTGTGGCAATCATTCTCTCAAAACCCTTTGTTTTAGTTGCCTTTTTGGAGGCATCATGATTCATACACATGATCTATAATTGAAGGTCATACAGTAGACCAGGCGATGGTCTTGTAGCTTTAATTTATGAACAGGGACCAACATGGTCTTCAGAAGCTTACTACTATAAATCATCATCAACATCAAACAGTTTTTAGTCAACCAGATGGTTAGATACTCTGTCGCACCTTTATTAAGGGACTGTTGGCAAATTTCTTGTCATCATGTGCTCATATTGTATGTTATTATACCACACAGTGTACATAGATGTGTTTCCTGCCATAGGACAAAAGTTTATACCTAAATGGGCTACATGCAGAATTTGAACTTGAAACCTCTTATATGTCCAGATGCACAAGCCATCCAAGCATCTTCTTATGTGCATGTGTTTTTATGATTTATCTTGTATGATGGATATATTATTTGTTTAAATGATAGCCTTATTGATGATTATCTTGCATGTACTTCCATTCTATCGCTAATACTTTGTCCATGATGACTGCTTCCCATCCATGAAGTTGATATTTTCAGGTTATTTTTTAGTAGCAATTAGATATTAGCATTTATGGAGGATAAATGAGGAAAAACTAAATTCCATTCCGAATTTGTTAAGAAGATCTGTAGCTATCTTTTTTAGACAAGGTGAACTGAAGAAGACATTGTGACTTTTGATTGCTTTAAATAATATTAACTTGATTTAAATTCTAGTTATTATGTACTTTTTGGCACAAACTTTTATTGCTAATGTTTATAGAAGTATGAAATTCTGGCTAGGAGTTATTTCATCACATGTGGTTTTCTTATAGTGCTTTCCATTTAACATTTCTACTCGGCGTCCATTAAAAAAATACTAGCTTGTGGTTATTATTACTATTATTTTTCTGGCAGTTAATTTAGTTATTGCAAGTGGACATCTGTCAATTCTTACATGTTGATTGGTTGAAGTTTGGAACGAGTTATTCAAGGGTCCCAGGAAGATTAGGATATCATCAAGTAGGCTAAAGTCGCAATGAATGATTGAGGTGGGAGTCGAGTGAAGAAGAACAACAATTCTAGAAGGCTCCTTCTTACTCCCAAGTCCTGCACCCCTACTTCTAGAGGAAACCTTCCGTGCTTGCTGAGAAATCATAACCTACTTTCATTCAATGCTCGATACCGTCCTTCTTCAAGAGCGGAAAAATATATTAGAATAATTCATTTTCTAATCAAGGATACTTCCTTCTTTTAGAGTTTGGACTAATAAGAGTTTTCCTTTTTCTCAATATCAAATCATCCTTTATGTCTTCAAATACTCTTCATTCGTGCCCTTAAATGTTGTACGTTGCATCTCTGTACTCTGCTTTCTGTAGGCTTACACTCTGCGTCCCTTTGGAATTTATTTCCTGGGAATGGATTTCTTATTTCCTATGTTCGACATATCAACTGTGTATAACTGATTAACTGGGACATGTGCTTACTTCACACATTTCTTCTCGGAAAATATAAGCAAATACATATGCCTTTGTAGATTGAAATGTATGTTTGTCTCTCACATGACTCCACATCTTATTGAACATATGCAAATTTGCTATTGCTAAATAACCGCTGAAAATCTCATTGTTCATTTATCTTTACATTCGCATAGGCCAATTTAACTTTTCTAGGTTGGTCTCGTCTTTCTCTTACTTTGTTTATTGTAGTCATAATCGTCTTTGCATTGCAGACAATGCCCGGTATCTTTATGTTATCCTTTATGGCATTGATTGCTGATTAATTTATATGTGAAAACACCTTTGTGTTTGCAGAGAAATGATCCAACACCGACCTTACAATCAGAAAGTTGATGTTTATAGCTTTGGCATTGTTCTCTGGGAGCTCATTACCGGTATGCTTCCGTTTCAAAATATGACAGCCGTGCAGGCAGCTTTTGCTGTGGTAAACAGGGAAGTGCGTCCCAACATACCACCGGATTGTCTCCCTGCGCTCGGTGAAATCATGAGACGCTGCTGGGATGCCAACCCTGACGTGCGCCCTTCCTTCACCGAAATAGTCACAATGCTCGAGACCGCACAGCAAGAAATCGTAAACACTGTTCGCAAAGCACGCTTCAGATGCTGCATACAGCCAATGGCCATTGACTGAGAGGGTATGCAAGAAGTGCCTCAATTGTAGAAAATACCTTTTGAACCAACAAGGTACCGGTACCGGTACTGGAGCATTTTGCTCGATTCCCCCCTATGTCTAAAGTGTCGATTGGGAATGTTTGTGTCGATGTGTTCGGATGCTACCAAGTAGAAATAAGATATTGGGATCTTTGTTTATATAGAACGCAAACGAAACTATTAGCTAAAGCTCGACTATTTCTACACTGCTTGATTGACTGTAGTCTCGACTTGTAAAATTCAGGCTAGATCCTGTGTTGTTCTATTGAAATCGAAAAGTTACTCCAGTCTTTGAAGTACCATTTTGTTGATAAACACAATCGAAACATATTATTCCGTAATCAATCAACTTATTTGTGATGAGTTGGTATTTGGATAGAAAAGGTAGGTCACGAATATAAGGGAGATAAATATAAATACACAGACGCTAGATATATGGTGAGATAAATTTTATGTTATCAATTTTTGAGAATCAATAACTCTTGATCATTATATCAAAGATGTCATGCGTTTATCGTCTGTACTACTTCCTGAGAGCATCATCATTATATCAAAGATGTTATGTGTCTACCGTCTGTATTATCTCCTGAGAGCATCATCATTATATCAAAGATGTTATGTATCTACCGTCTGTATTACCTCATGAGGACATAAGTATTCGGATAGGGTTATCACAATATATAGCTATTATAAGTCTCGATTTATTCCATGTCTAAGTGTGTGAAGTCGTCTCCAGCCAAAAAAAAAAAAAAACAAACAAAAAACAAAAAAGTCAATTTTTAATAAGATTTATTGTTTAAAAAAAATAAAGAAAATATATATATATTTAAATTTGAAAATTTTATTCTAAATCCAGCCGAAGAATCCTGGCGGCGGTTCGCTCGCTCCAGCCGTCTCGTGGAGTCAACGGAATGGCGATCGCCATCGTCGTCTTTGTCTTCGTCTTCGCTTTGATTTGCTTTTTGTCAGTGCACCACAAGGTTTGCCTACTTGTTCTTTTGTTGTAGTTTCTCCCCCACTGATACGCCGCCACCGTGCATTGATGATTAATCCATCTGGTGATCCAGTCGTACGAGGAAAGAATTCATCGAGCTCAATCGTATTGTGATGCTGTTTGGATAAAGTAATGGAGAAGGGAGAGGAGAGAACAAGAAAACGCCTGCTCCTTACGCATCCTTATCCACTGAGATGCACCTGATGTTATAATATTAGGGTCAAAGTGGATGCGTTTTGGGGAAATCTGCGAGGGGATTCTTTTCTGCCCCATTCAAAGTCCAATCATTTGCGTGAGGAGGAAGAGGCGAGACGGCGGCAGAAGCAAACGGCATTAAAACGAGGCTGCTTCGTACAAGAAAAAGGCGAGCAAAACAAAAAGATGCATTCTGTCTTCATTTCTGCGAGATTTCGACCCTCTGTAAGTTCTTGCAGCACGTGCAACTGTGGATCCAACTTCTGAGAACTGTAAGACTTTCTTATTCTTTCTCTCTGTTTTTTTAAAGGTTCCTGAGAGATCTCGAAGCTTATTGCCACTATGAACCCTTCTCGATCTGAAACTATGAGTCATAGCAATTCTGCTACGACTATGATAGACCAGCAAGTTTACAAGGAGAAAGGCGATTGTGTTCAACTGTTCATGAAAAATCTTGCTTGGATGTTGCGTGACTAAAAGGATTAGCAAGTTTTTCTTCCCACCGAACCTTTCTTGATTTGAAACCCATGAGCTATAGCAATTTGGCTACGACTCCGATAGATGAGTATGATGCTCTATGCAAGAACCAGCAAGTTTACCGAGAGACAATTGCGATCAATTGTTCATGAAAAATCTTCTTTTGATGTTGCGTGTAGGAAAGGAAGAATGAGAGGCATTCTGTAGGACCATAATTTAGTGATAATGGGAAGATGGGATCCTAATGGAACCCCAAAAAGGTAGATTTTTGTCCTATGGGGAGAATAAGGACTAAAACACACGACTACAAGGTCACTTCCCAGTAATTTTGCTTCAGAAACTTAGCCAAGTTAGATGACTGTCATGTCCATAGTCGATGATGTATATATTAATGCTTAAGCTGCTACTGTATTTAAGATTACTTTCTTAAACTGAAAGGAAAATTGCCTCCTATTTCTATTGTATATCATCCTGCAATTGTATTTGCTATTTTTGCTCTCTTCTCTCTTTCAGTGTTGGTTGGCTCATAAACAGTACATGGTTGTTTTTGCATATTCATAGCTTCAAGGAAGACTCGATTCAACAGCTTTTTGAGTAAGAGGCATTGGTCGAAAGCATGAGTAGCCACAATCTGGTTGCAGTGAAAGCAAATGATTCTCCTGAAGCAGCTAAACGTTCTTTCCATGCTTCATCTTCAGTTGTTCAGTTTCCTAAACAAAACGATCGCCATAAACGGTTGGGTAAAAGCTCGTCCGTCGCCAGCACCTCCTGCACGTCAACTGTGCTGCTAAATTCATCAGACATCCTTGACTATGTTCCTATGCCTTTGAAATCAAACCAAGAGTCTGAATCAGAAGGTACTTTATCTTGTGGATCTCAACCACAATATTCAGATAACAGTTTCACCAATTCACCTACACTTCATGCGAGTCTCATCTCTTCGCCGACCAGAATCTCAGACTCTTGTGGAAAACTAAGTAACTCACACTTCCTTCCTCAATTTGTGGAATGTAAACCGCAGAACACAGCTGTTCAGTCTTCTAACTCATCAATGTTGTCGAGTGGCAATGCGAGTGGCAAGGGTGAACACACAGATGATTTGACAATGGATTTCGCTTATTTGTGTGGAGATGCTTCAGATGGTAGCATTCAGGGAGAAAATTATTTTTACAATGACTTTGCATTTACTGAGCAAATGGAATTGCAAATCTTGTCGGAACAACTTGGTATTGCCATCACTGACAATGGGGAAAGCCATTGTTTAAATGTGAGTACCCTTGTTGCCTCTATTTTTTCTTCTTTAACTCTTATGTTATTTAATGTCCAATTTTCTACCTTAACTTGTTTCTATGTCTAGGACATATATGACCAACCGCAGGTCACATCTACTCCGTTACCTTCCAACTACAACAAAAATGCTGAGCCCTTAACGTCTCCTGCTGAAGTCCAATTGCATTCATCTCCTTCCCCCTCAATTTCAGCTCCAAATAAAAAAAGACTAAGATGGACCTTGGAGCTCCATGATAGATTTGTGGAAGCAGTCAACAAGCTGGATGGAGCTGAGAGTAAGAACTCTATTGTGTTTCGCATAGTTGGACCAATTTACTAATCTTATTCAATAATGCACACTCTCGGGCACAGAAGCAACTCCAAAGGGCATTCTAAAGCTTATGAATGTGGAAGGTTTGACGATTTACCAAGTAAAGAGCCATTTGCAGGTGATCAAAGGAAATAAGATTTTGAATTGTTTTTACTTAAGAGTATATTCCTGATGGCATTTTTTTTTTTTTTTTGCTTCAATGACTTCCAGAAATATCGACTTGCTAAATACGTCCTCCAGAAGAAAGAAGGTAATTTAAACAACAAAGCAATTATGCATATGGTGTGCTGTTTAGGCACACGGTTAAGGATGTTTTAGCTAAATTGGCAGTTCTAAACTTAATCATAATTGAGAATGATTGTGAATGAATGACCAACTAGATGAACTAATATATTGATCATTTGTTCATACAATATCCAGCTGATAATTCACATTCATGCTTTCAAATCTAATCTTGGAACGAATGGTGCCAATACACAAGGCGGTGTATTGGCTATGCCAATGGATGCATACATTCATTATGTATCTTTCCATCGCATACTAATCCTTTGTCGAATTCATATACTTTATTGATTGATCTAATATGTATGTGTTTACCTGTTTGTTCAGAGAAAAAAACTTCATGTATTGAAGACAAGGCGCCGCCAACAAATGATGACAGTGACTTGGCCACGAAGAGGTACCCCTTATTTGCCTCTCTGAATTAAGCACTTGCACTATATTCTCCTTTTTCGCGGGTAATGTTGTCTCAATGATAGGAGCAAAGAAGTTACAGAGGCTCTACGGCTGCAAATTGAGGTTCAAAAGCAGCTGCACGAACAACTAAAGGTCAAAAGACATGAATGGAAATTTCTTAGTAGAATTCATGCATACCATTTTTTATACAACATTACATCGTCGGTGACTAATTCTAGCTGACAGTATCAAGTTAAATGGTTTGTTTTGGATGTTTTGATATAAATTCTTAGAACCCAGAGCTACAAGGGAGGAATGTAGTTTTGCCATTGTATGCTCTTTTACTATCATTTTGAAAATGAGACTTGGCGGCGAATGTCCAAGTTCTACTATTCTCGCTCACTCTGAACCCTGTTTTTTTTTTTCGAAGGTTCAACGAGAACTTCAGCTACGTATCGAGGAAAATGCCAAGTACTTGCAGCAGATCATAGAAGAGCAGCTAAAGGCAAACAACTACGAGTCGGTAGAAGAACTGGAAATTGAGCAGCAAGGGCCTTCCTAAAATCTCTGCAACCAAATTGTTTCTCGTGTTTATTGATGCCTTTTTCATTGATTTCCTGGTGGTGTTGGGCATGGAGGATTGGAGTGGAGGTGATGTATCCATGCATTATTCTTAGTCAATTATTAAACAAAATTCTGTAAAGATGTCCATAGTTGTGCACTAATTTTAAATTTTTTGTCTATATAAAATTGTATAATGTGTTTTAAAAAACAAGTGTATATGTTCTGGATAAGCAACTACAAACAAGTTAAAATTATGAAATATAAAAAGTTCTGTATATAATGGATTTTGCAATGGAGATCTCATTATTATTGAACAAGGGGGCAGCTCTTTTATTTTTGAGCAAATGGAAGTAGAAAAAATACAGAAATTCAATTGTTGGTATCAACCACAGGATTCAATTCTTTTACTAGGACACTTCAGTGTGTATTGTTGAAATAATATGAACTATTTCTTGAAATGATCATCCGGTCAGTACAACTTCACACACGAATTTTTCACCTCTTATTTCCATCTCAATTATTAGTATACAGATCAAATGCCCCCCAAACCACAAGCAAATCCACCGCACGCAACTACCATCCCTCAATAAGCTCTAATGGACGGAGGAGAATGCGGCAGGCTGCTGTTTTTATCTCTGCAAGCCATTCCATTCCTCGCCGCCGGCGGCAAGCGGAGTAATGGCTTGCAGCCGTGGTCGGTAGCGTACCTGTGCCGGAGGCAAGTCCTCAGGTTGCAGACATGGCAGGTGCTGGTGTTGGAGAAGGTGAGCACCTCTCGGCAGCGCTTCACGGGGCACTTGGCCTTCCTCTTCCTGGCCGGATCGCAGGACCCGGAGCTCCTGTGCCGCTCCAGGATCGCCGCCGCCTCCTCGCCCGCCATCTTATCCATGGACATGGAGCAGTCCTCGCACACCACCACGATCCGGCTGTGCTGTTCCGCGTTGGGGCAGTCGTGGCCTTTGTATGTCCTGTGCTCCAAGCAGAAGACCTGAGGGAAGGTGATGACGAGGGTTCACCAAATCGGTGATTCGGAGAGGGATTTTTGAAGGGAAAGGAGGGATTTAGGGTTGATTGCGCACCTTGTTGCAGCCATCGCAAGTGAAGGGCAGGAAATCGAGTTGGCTGCAGTCTTCGTGCTCGCAGTGCTCTCCCAGATCAGGAAACGCCTCCGTTCCTCTTCCCATAGCGATCGATCTCTCTCGCCTCCTCTTCTCTTCTTCCTCGGAAGCAAAGATATGAGATTCATGAATCGGAGAGGTATTTATAGGCTCCTTATTGGCTTGGAGAGCAAGTCGCGTTGGTTTGAATTCCGCGTCGGCAGCCACCGTGGAAGGTTCCAGCGAAGTCTAGAGTTTCCTCGCTGACGTCCCTACTCCGTTGGAGAGGAAGACGGACGACAGCGTGCGATGCAGGCCGATTGTTACGCTGGTAAGTTTAAAAGGCGTCTACGAGAGAAATGCAAGTTTTGGGATCCTGGTCTCATGGATCAGGATCTGGATCGGCCCGTTTCGCTGCCGGAAAAACGGGTCGGATTTTTATGCGTCTAACTCATTATTAATTGCTTGCTGCGACAAAATGTTCAGGAAATTTACCCTTCATTTGAATTATACAGCAGTTGTCTAGTACTTGACCCGCCAGCCAACCTGAGCAGCTCACAAACCTGCGTTTATTCTCACCAGCCTGTAGACATGTCAATTACAGACTCAAAGTTATTTCCAAGTGCAATATTAGCAATATCTTTGAGAGGATCAGGGCTCTTAACCAGTGTAAATTCATTCTTATACTTTATGGCTCCATTTGGTAGAGGTGATAGGATTAGAAATGGATTGATAGAATGGGATTGGAGGTAGGATTAATAATTCCTCCTCATGCCTAGGGATTATGAATCCCACTCTCAATCCATCCTAATCCTATCCTTAACCCACCCTACCAAACAACATATTATTTAC
The DNA here is from genome assembly GCF_018446385.1 of Zingiber officinale. Classification (NCBI taxonomy): domain Eukaryota; kingdom Viridiplantae; phylum Streptophyta; class Magnoliopsida; order Zingiberales; family Zingiberaceae; genus Zingiber; species Zingiber officinale. Next base: position 129,221,498 of record NC_055987.1, read on the forward strand.
TTTTTGAAAATATAATCTTAATCCTATCACCCCTACCAAACGGGGCCTATATTGATGTGTGTTTTAACCATCAAACTGTCAAGAGTTTGGGCTTGGTGTTTTCAAAAGAACTCAAAGAGTAGAATAAGTAGTATTCAGCAATCGAACACACTATCCATAACAGCTAAAGGGAAAAGGGAAAGCTTCTGAGCTATGATGGAACGATAGGATACCCAAATTATCATCCAAACATCTATGATTCTAGTCCTAACTATGATGAATTTGTAAAAAAAAAAAATTCAAATGAGACACGGAATTAAAAAATACTGGACTCCTGGACCGTCCGCTGCGAGCACTTTTCAATTTAACCTGATGGTCGGTGGAAAATTTCTATAGAACCTAACTGATTACCTCAGACTCAACGTTACCCAACTTGATTAATTTTTTTTTTTTTTTTAAAGAAAAAGGGAAAGTTCCACTTGACCGTCTATAAATTAACTCTGTAAAAAAAATGGAAAGTTCGATCTAAAATTGTTAATTACATATAGTGGACAAACTGAAACAGAACCAAATGTCATCACAGCAACGGCTAATTGCAACCTAAAATTATCAATCACATACAAGCATCTCTTCCAGCACAAACAAGAAATTCCACTTGCAAGGCTAACATAGACTTAATCGAAACATTACAAGGCTAATACAGGCTAACAAAGCATAATCGAATGCATTAACCATCACAGTAAGAGGCAAATTTCAACCTAATATAATCATTTACATATGTTGACCGACCTCTTCAATACGAAACAAGAAGTTGCAAAAGTCTGGAAGATAACAAGACTAGGTGGTAGCTCTGCAACTGATTAATCATATTTCATGTGACAAAACTTGAACAGGATATTTCATGCAAGGACCTGCAAAGCATCACGACTCAAGCCAGTAGAGCTGTTGCAAACTGATCATAATCTAAGTTAACATGGAATATAACTTCACTGAACATGCAAAAGTACATTGGCAATGGATGATGCAATTGGGGAATTGCACATACAAAAGGTGGAATGGCAAAATGGCACACTTGGTTATCCGTGAGTTAGGTTTGGAACACATCTTAACATTGCAGGAACCTGAGATGCAGTGACCCTGGTAGCCTTGCAGAACAAAAGATCAGATGAGGCTGTCACTGTCCTCCATGGCCGTCTAATGTCATTGATGAGCGATTGTGAGCCGTGTGTGTGATTCCTGTATCATCCTTGACAAGAGTCCGTAACTCTGGGCTTGCCGTGTATTAACAGTGGAAGCCATTACAAAGGGTTCCAATCAACCTGAGCCAGTAATAGTGGAAGCTAAATCAATTATAAGAATGTGGGAAGGTCCAACAACACATGGTAAAAGAGAGAGGAATGACAGTAACTAACGCATAGGACAGCTACAGATGATTTCCTTCTTCGATTCTGGTTACCGCCAGGACAGTTGCTTATAGGAAGATCTGCCTGTTTCCCAGCCTCCTTCAGGTTCCTTCCTCTTCAAACCTCCAGCAGGAACTGTATGCATACCTACCTGCTCTTCTGCAAAACCCTGGGATGTGGCGGATAAAAGTTGTCTTGATGCTAAGTTGGATCTCTCAACTTTGCCTTCTGCATCTATATTCCCTGGGCCTGAATTTAGGTCGAGGCTTGGTGTGATCCATCTCCGAGGATTGTCAGACTCACTACCATTGCTGCCCTCTGGAAGACTCGCCAAGTGAGGCTTTCGATAATTGGATAAAACAGTTCCAGCAGGTCCAACGAGTGGTGAAGGCATGGCATGAAAACCTGAAGCAATACTGGATGAAGACTCAGCATAGGTTGTTGACCCACCTGAAAAAGAAGTTGCTGGAAGTGGAAAATTATAACCATAGGTGAAGCCAGGATAAGGAAATGCTGCAGGAGTGAATCCCATTGGCAGAGACGATGAAATGACAGGACCTCTGTAAACATCACTGCCAAAAGGGCCACTAGGTGTCACTGGCCCCAAAGTTCTCTGGGCTCCAGGAGCTGCAACAATTGGGTAAAGCTGCTCTCTGTTGGACAAGAAAGATGGCATAGCTACAGCAGGGTAAGAACTACCAGGGGGGAACCATGATGATACACTTCCTAATTCATTAGTGTTCATTCTGATGTTACTAACTGGAAAAAGAAACGGCAAGCTACTAGCAGTTTTCATATTTTGGCTCCTGGTTAGAGATTCAGCAGAAATTTCATCTAGTCCTGGTCCATTATTTAAATCAAAATCCCTCAACATATTGGTTTCCCTATTAGGAAATTCTGTCAATGCAGGTGCTGCAGCCAAAAGTGGAACATCCTGTCGACAGGAGATGCTTGAGAAGGACTGCCCATTTTCTGTTTCATCAATTCTATTTAAATCAAGATTAAGTCCCCCAAAAATCCGTGCAGGTATATTGAGATTGCTTTCTGTCCCCAGTTCAGTGCCTCTACACTTGGAAGAGCTGCAAGTGGCCATGTCTTCCAGAACTCTTTCATCAGGTTCATTCAGATCAAAATCAAGTAGCGTATGGCACTGCTTTCCAGAAGAATTAGATGATGGTATCTCAGAAGTATTGTGTGCCATTTTCATAACTTTTCGTGGTTCTGCAGGCCGAAAGGCACTTGTAGCAGCAGAGCCTTTCCACCCGGCCTCACCCTTATTCTTCATTAAGTTTTCAGGTGGCAGAAAAGGCCCCTTGGCAGCTGCAGCAACTGTTATTTGAGCAGGTAAACCATTTGACATGGGAATTGTAAAAGGAGAGGGAATAGGCACATGCGTGGTAGAGGGACTAACTGTTGCAACTGAAACAGCAGCCTCAACTTGGTGTCCATCATCCCCAATGATGCCTTCATTCAAATCAAAGTCAAGCTTAGCTGAATCTGCTGCAGGTAAGACAGCAGATGAAGTCTCTGTAGGTGGTGAAAAATCCACATGAACATCCTCTACAGCCCTGGATGACAAAGAGCCTTCATGCTTTAATCCATGCTTGATTTCTGGGGTCAAGCAACTTGTTGGCTCTACCTGATTGGCTAATCCCACAGGTGCACTTTCTTGAGCTTCCTCCATCTTCGAATCATCATTACCTCCCGCAATGCCAGTAGAGCTTGTTGATTGCCTTGCTGATTCATCAAGTTTAGGCAGAACAGAACTATTGTTCTCATGCTTGCCATTTAATTCTGAGTCACTGCTCTCCATTTTATCAGACTTAGAAGTTCTGGACTTATCTGATGAAATAGTTACTTTACTTTGTTGCATAGGTAGCTTCAGTTCATATGAGGTGGCAACCTCAGCCACCTCTTTAGGTGCAGTACATGACTGAGATTCCTCAACAACAAACTTTTCTGATTCTTCACTGGCTGAAGCAGCTAATGCAAGCCGATGCCCATCTCGGGTAGCAACTTCTGATGGACACACATCTTTATCTATGTTTGGATGAGTGCAATCAACAGGCTTGCTTTCATCTGTTGATGTGCTTCTTTCTTCGAGTTTGCAATCTGTGAACTGCTCTATGACTTCTCTATCAGTAGTCAGTTTTTCTTCCAGCTGAGAGGTTCCTTCAGTATCGTGTTTCACCGGATCAGCAGATTCAGACTCAGAGAGAGTTCTTCCACCTCTTTCTTCTTCTTTCTTTTTCTCAGAATTAATGCAAGAGTCTTCAGATTTATGGAAATTTGCAGCAGTATGAGATTGTTCACCTTGGCCACCTAGCAATTTATTTTCCTGCAATGTGGCAGTAGTTTCATTGTTTCCAGGAAAGATGGACTCATTGGAGTATGAAGCATCCTTGTTTAAGATGGAACCAGCACCCTTATCTTGCTTGCTGACATCTGTGACAACAGCTCCATTATAGCAAACATGCCTCTGTGCAATATCACCATCACTTAACATTGATTTTGGACTATGGACAACACCCCCTTCACTTGACAATTTCAACTTGGCCTCTGTTGATACATCCTCCAATGCAGGTGAAGTTCCATGCGAGACATTAGGGGAATTCAAGTCAGATTTGGAGATTTCTCCAGCTGCCACACTAGCAAGTAAATTCATCCCATTATCATCTTCAGTGGCTATAGGTGTACTAGGTTCAGAATACCTAATGCAACTTTCAATTAAGGCATTTATAGAACGAAAAGAACTTCTCATCCTGGGTTCAGCTGAGGAAATTCCCTTTTCATTTCCAGATGATGAACACAAAGCTTTTGCAGACTCTACATCCTTACCAGTTTCCTTGGCACTCTTGAGGTGTGATTCGTCGGCACCAGGTGATCTGAGACCTCCAGATCCAACTGGCTGATCATTGGCATCATTGCTCTGCCGTGATTCTTTATTGGAATCTCTGGAAATATTAGACCAATGAGTTTCGCTCCTTGATTTCACCTTACGATAACCTTGCTCATGTTTGTCTGAGACACAAGGAGATGATGCTCCACTGCCTGTCACGGTGGAATCCTCAATTGAACCCCCAGTTGCACTTCTTTCAGGGCTTCGAACATGGCTAGGCAACTTTACAATGAGCCTTTGCTTATTTCCATGCTCTGATATGGGCATATCAATTGACTTTTCACAAAATATACCTGTTTGTGATGATTTTTCCTGTGTTTTAGCCCTACCAAGGGAACCAGATTTACTTAGATGAATTTCTTTATGTGCCCCCGATATAGTTGTTCCAGAAACCCCATTGCCAGATCTTCGAGGATGAGATGAACTCCCAGCAGCCTTAGCAAAATTTACAGAACCAGGACTTGAACTTCTTGCGTGTTCCTTCTGCGAACTTCCCACTGTCTTAGTATGATCACTTGAATATGTCTGGCTATTGTTCTGGGATTGACTAGAACTACTGCTCTTCTCCTCCTTTGCAGCAACTGATGGCACATCTGTACTCCCAGTGTTAGCAGCAGCTTTGCCAGATGAGTCCTTCAAGCCAACACCAGAAGATATTACTAAAGCTGATCCAACTTTCAAGGAGCCTTGTGTCAATGAAGACGACTTTACAGTAGCATCTGAATGGCCAGACTTGAAAGATGTTGTTTTAGATGATGAAAACTGACTAACATGAGTCTTTGTAGGCACCTCAGTTACAGCAGTGCGCCGATTCCCTGCATGGGAAGCATCAGAAGAACCCGGTTTTACTTGCCAAACAGGTTGGTTTGATGTCACAAATTTTGCATCATTGATCTTCGTCATTTCTGCATCAACCCGTTTCTTCCATGTGTCAATAAGACCCCTAGCTTTCTTCTGTATCTCAAGGTTCTTATGGCTCCGTAAATTATTAACAGATTTACCAATATTGCAAGTCTGCAGAGCATTAAGGTTCACTGGCAATTTTGCAAGGGCGCGAAGAAGAGACAAGAGTAGCTCTTCAATTGTTTTATCACTTTCTTTGGGACTAACACCATCACTGGTCTTAGATTTGTGAACCTCCTGAAGCCATTCATCCAAGATCAATAGGCCTCGAAGCTGAACAAACCTAATAAGGCAATCATACCGATCAGTAGCTGTGATAACATCAGCAACTAGTGTTCGCACAGTTACATTCATTGTCTTCTCGGTTTTATCAAGATGCATGAGATTCACCAATTTCTCCACTCCTTCAGAGCTTACAAGTCCACCTTTATCTGTAATTTTGACTATCTCTGCCTTTGCCATATTCTCTGTTTTAAAGCTAAAAGAATCATCGTCTGGTTTAGAGGAACACTCACTCTTGATGAGCTCTGTACCATGATCAATTCTATCCTTCCTCTTCCCCTTTGAGTGAGAATGGAGAGATGATCCAGTAGTTCGTACACTATCAGAGCCAGTTTTCAGCTGAGTGCTTGTCAGACTATCAATTGGTTTAGGTGACCTTCCACCAGATTGTATTCCTGCATGCATTTCTGGTCGTGTTTTGCCCAAAAGCTGGTCTACTTCCTCTCTGAGATTCCTAAGATGACGAGGCAGCAATTACCAGTCAGACTAGACAATACAACAAAAGAGGAAAAACAACTAATGGCACAGAGAGAAGGAATATCAGAATGGCACAAAACTCACATTGCTATTCTCTTGATCAGTTAACCACCACAAACACATGTTAGTAATGTCATATACTTAATATACAAATGAAGATATCCCAACGTCAGCTCAATGTCTGTTGTGATGGGGATCCATAGAAAAAAGATTTATGTAATTTTTTGGAAGACATAGGAATCGTATCCTTGTTGAATGCATAAAACTCTCATTTGAAGCAGCTTCAAGCAATTAAACTTATGCAAGCTTTGTCTCAGCAACAAATAACATGTAACTTAAAGTGATCTTCGCTTGCAAGAAACCAAGGTATTATTTAAAAAATAGGTGATTCACTTCTTCCTTGGAGAAGAGCATGATCACCTATTCAAATTTCCCGTCTATCCTGCAAGGAAAGAATTTGATAAAATTAAGATGAGTTATGTGGCACAAAAGAATAGATGGATATTAGTAATGAAACATACCTACATAAATTAAGAAGTCACCATCATTAATTAAAGCAGTCAAACTACTTCCTATTTCACAATTCAAGATCTGAATTACAGATCAGCGGCAACTGTCTAAAATAAGTATCGAAATTAAAAATAAAACAGCGACCAAACAGAATTCCAGTGATTACAGGGAGAAACATTCACTACTTGCTGTCGAAAATCATAGGTCAAATTGAACACACCTCTTTCCCGAACTCCAAACATAAATCCTCTAATAAATCCTTATATGTCATTCACAAACTTAAAAAATCTAGTTTTCTTCCTTAAAATGAATAAAGACATACCTATTGATGGCCAGATGTAATGGAAGTATATGGAAAGAAATAATACAAGCAACAGAACTATATTGAACTTGTAAGCAACCATCATGATAAATTTTATCCAAACAGTATCCTACCCAAATGGAATTCTACCTAAAGTTCATCCCAACGTTATAAAAGAAACAAAACCATAAAAATTTCAGCAAGTTTACTCTCACGACTAAAAGATCAAGTTTGAGGCAACATGATTACCCGTCTCTGTTAATTAGGCCCGAGTGTTCAAACCAGAGCAATCATCATGACGGATGATTTAAGTTGCAGAAATCGAACAACCATTCTCAATATAAAACATGCCAAATTTCTCAAAAATTCCACGGCAACCACAGCTCTAAAAAAATAGCCGAATAAGGGGGGAAAGTGATGAAAATTAACAATAACACAACAATATAGCAACAATCAAATCAGAAATTAGAAATTTTCCCACAAAGAACTCACACAAAAGACGGCACGGATCAAGAACACAAAGGAAGAAAAAAATTCATCTTTAGTACCGGCCATCGCCGGGAAGGAGAGAATAAGTGCACAGAGTCAAACTCTATAACGAACCTCTGGACACCGGGACGGGATTCAGATCCGACCTCTGCGCGCCCCTCTACCAGCGGGATCCTCGATACAGGCTCGAGATGAGAAACCCTAATTCGGCTCGTACGGGAATCCAACTCCGAAGCAGAAGGAGAGATCGGAAGAAGGATCGGACACGAGAAACTGGAGGGAAATCTACGGATTGCGAGATGGAACGTATCGGGAACGGCAAATTGCGTCGAGGGTTTCGCGATCTGACGAAATGGGAGCACTTTGGGCAACGGGAGAAGTGGAAAGAAAAAGAGAGAAGATCGAAAGGAAGATGACGCCGTGCCGTTTTGTTGGATGGTAGCGGCCGGTACCAGAGGAGGTGTGCCCGTGACCCGTCAAGCGTCCGGGTCTGCAACACCCGACCCGCTAAATTGGACCCGCCCCGATCCGAAATTCTGGTTCTCTTCGAGGGTAAATGAGTAAATCACCCTCACAATGGGTTAAACTGTTATTTTCCAAAATCCAGAGGGCAAACTGTAAAAGACCCAACACCGAGCCGCAAACTTATTTTTTATCAAAATAAAATAATATAAAATATCAAAAAGATTAATCACTTTGGCGTTTCCTTCTCTTTAGTGGCTGCGGCAATTTATCAAAAGACATACATGGTATAATGTATTTATCAAAAGATATATTATCATTTTGTATATATCAAAAAATACAGGTAAATAATATGTAATACCTAATATAATCCTCCCGCCAATCTCCTATGTTCAGTAGTCAAGTACCGAGGCATCCGCACCACTTTTTGAATAACTTTGATTTTAAAAAAATAACTTCGATCATTTGTCTATCTCCCTCCTTCGTAACATGCGAGTGCAGATCCAATTTTGTGGAGAAATCTTCCCTATTGTGAAACCCTAGTTTAGTGATCTCGAGTGTTTCTCAAGCGGCATCAAGCATTTCGGTGGCAAAAACCAGGACTGATCGCGAGGCGCCAGTGAAGGGTTCTAGGGTTTACATCAATCATCTCGTCTCATAATGGCCCAAAGAAGTCGATCGAGTGTATCATCATCCTCTCAACATCAATTAGCTGTAAAGGTATAATTTTACAAACTCTGTGATTTTGAGAAGCTAAACTAGTATGATTATTGTTGGTGCAACCTTAGGTCAAGGTTGACCTGGTTGACTTGACTCGAGTTGACCTGACACGAGTTGTGTTTTGATGTTTGACGATGTTTGACGAGAAGAGAGTTGTATTCTTGATGTTTGACAAGAATAGGTGTTTGGGAGATTGTAGGTGCAACCTTAGGTCAAGGTTGACCTGGTTGACCTGATTCGGGAAAAGTCCAAGCAGGGAGTTTGGCACGCGAAAAGTCCAAGTATGAAGACTTGGCACTGGAAAAGTTCAAGTACGGAGACTTAGCACGGGGAAAAGACCAAGCAGGTAGCTTGGCACGCGGAAAGTCCAATTATGGAGACTTGGCACGGGGAAAGTCCAAACAGGGAGTTTGGCACGGGGAAAAATCCTGGTGAGTGAAGCCAGGCAGTCGGAGAAGTCCTGGTGAGTGAAGCCAGGCAGTCGGGAAATCCTGGTGAGTGAAACCAAGAGAAAATCCTAGTGAGTGAAGCTAGGTGAAAGTGGAAGTCCTGGTGAGTGAAGCCAGGCAGTGGGAAAGTCCTAACTGGGATGTTAGGCAGTGTGGAAAGTCCTGGTGAGTGAAGCCAGGCAATGGGAAAGTCCTAACTGGGATGTTAGGCAGTTGGAAAGTCCTGGTGAGTGAAGCCAGGCAGTGAGAAAGTCCTAACTGGGATGTTAGGCAGTGTGGAAGTCCTGGTGAGTGAAGCCAGGCAGTGGGAAAGTCCTAACTGGGATGTTAGGCAGTTGGAAAGTCCTGGTGAGTGAAGCCAGGCAGTGAGAAAGTCCTAACTGGGATGTTAGGCAGTGTGGAAATCCTGGTGAGTGAAGCCAGGTGGAAGTCCTGGTGAGTGAAGCCAGGCAAGGGAAATCTAGATGGGTCAAGGTTGACTAGACATCTGGTGAAAAGTCCAAGCAGGGAGCTTGGCACGGGAAAAGTCCAAGTATGGAGACTTGGCACGGAGAAGACCAAGTTGGAGACTTGGCACGGGAAGTCAGAGAGAGCTCGGTAGCTCCGTAGCTCGGGAGCTCGGTAGCTCAGTAGCTCGGGAGCTCGGTAGCTCGGTAGCTCGGTCTCCGGACGAAGTCGGAGAGAGCTCGGTAGCTCGGGAGCTCGGTAGCTCGGTAGCTCGGGAGCTCGGGAGCTCGTAGCTCGGTAGCTCGGTCTCCGGACGAAGTCGGAGAGAGCTCGTAGCTCGGTAGCTCGGGAGCTCGGTAGCTCGGTAGCTCGGTCTCAGGACCAGGTAGGATTTAGGGCTGGGAGCTCTAAGCCTGGATCAGTCTGGTGACCGATCAGGAGTCGATCAGAAGCCGAACAGGAGCGAGGCGCAAGAGGGGCTGATCGGTCTGGGGACCGATCAGCACAAAGCCTGATCGGTCCCCCGGACCGATCAGGAAGTTCCCTGATCGGTCTGTGGACTGGGTCCACAGACCGATCAGGGCACTAGCCGTTGCGACACAACGGCTAGATTTCTTCTGTGCTTCTTTCTCCGCAGGTATAAAAGGAGGCTGAGAGCTTCTACATTGAGTACTACTTCTTCTTCCTTGGATTGAAGCTTCTGCTTCTGTGCTCTGAGGTTCTGAGCTTTGTTGAGCTCGCTTCCGAAGCTTCGTATGAGCTTCTAGTCGACAGTCAGCTGCTGCTGTTGTCCGAGAAGTTGTTGCTTCACAGGCAGTCGACGAGAAGGCGAGTTAGTGTTTGTACATTGTTCTTGTCTTTCTACTTGTATTTCTTGTACTCCTTCTTGTTGTTGCAAGTTTTGTGGCGAGGTTTCTCCACCCAGAAGGAGTTCATATTAGCCGGTTTTCTGGGGACTCATCCACCGACGGATTGACTGGACTCATCCACCTTACGGACACGTCGAGGAGTAGGAGCCCTAATCTCCGAACCTCGTTACATCGGTTTGTTTTTCTTCTCCTCAGTTTCTTCCTTGTATTTCCGCTGCGACTAACCCTAACTGTAGGAAGAACGCAAGAATTTGGGGCGGCTATTCACACCCCCCCTCTCTAGCCGAGTACGAACGATCCTAACAAGTGGTATCAGAGCAAGGCCGCTCTTCGACGGATCAACACCCGGGGGAGCACGGGCTAGAGATGGATCTCTATGGAGAAGATGTCACGATTCAACCCTTCTACAAGTCTCACGATAACTTCACATATTGGAAGGTAAGGATGATGTATTTTCTTAGGACTAATATGTTAAATTGGTTTTGTGTACAAGAAGGGTTTTCCCCTCCGATGAATGAGGAAGGAAAACCTATCAAGAAGAAGGAGTGGACGAAAGAGCAAATCCGACAATCCGAAATCAATGACGAGGTAACAAAAATTATTGAATTTGCTTTACCTAATAATGTTTTGTGCAAGATAGATAGGTACAACAACGCCAAGGAATTGTGGAACAATTTGGCAAAATTCCATGAAGAGGAGCCTAGTGAGCCAAGTAGCTTACATCATGGAGGAAGCGAATTGGGAGTTGAGGGCTACTCAACATCCAAGGAAGAAGAGGAGGAGAGCTCTTGTTCAAGATCGGAGCAAGAAGAGGCATCTACCTCCGGAAGGGATGAAGAAGAAAGCTCATCTACATCCACAACCCTAGGTAACTCAAACACTGTGATTTCAAGCAAATTACACATAATGTGTTTTGAGTATAGGAAGTTTGGGCACTACAAGAGTAAGTGTCCAAAGAGGGTTAGAAAGACTCCACCGGCACCAAAGGTCAAGGAAGCCGGAGTCCCGACATGCAAGAGAAAGAAGCACGTGGTGTGCTTCCAATGCAAGCAACGGGGACACTATAGGAGTCAATGTCCAAGGGGGATGCAACCTCACAAGGACAAGAGGCCAAACACGTGTAAAGGGGGACCTAAGGCAAACCCTAAGGTAACATTTAAAGCTCATTCTTGCAATTCTAGTAGGATGCATGCTAGTAGTCTTATTGCCATTGTCAATAATGATAAGCATGTTAACACTAGAAATCGATACATGTGCTTAGGAGCCAAGCATGTTAGCCTAGATAAGAACAATTCTAGAAATGCTAACCCTAGAATTAACTCATCTAAGGCTAAGGAAAATCTAGATAGAAATCCCAAATCATCTAGACACATGCCTAGGAATACCTCAAAGAAAAATGATAAATCAAAACTTGAGGTATTAGAGAAAGAAAATCAAGTCTTGAGGTCAAGACTTGACTCTCTAGAAAAGGCTCTTAAGGATTTGACTCTAGGGTCTAAGGGTCAAAAACCCAAGTCCAAGGACAAGAAAGGTTTGGGTCACAAACCTAAGTCTCAATTGGTCAAGCCCACTTATCATAATGTTTCATTCGATTATGGAACAAAACCTAGGGCTAGGAAGACCATCACCAAGGTCACAAGGGGAGTCACCCCTAGAGTTGATCTTGATGAGTCCCAAATGACCAAGGCTTTAAAGCCTAAGAGGGTCATTAGGAGGGTTGCTAGGGAAGTTATCCCTAGTGAATATTTAGTGAACCCAATGAGCTCAAATAGGTATTGGGTACCTAGGAGCATCTTCTCTACCCCATAGATGGATTAGAGAGTGTCAACTCCGATTAGAAGGGTAGTTAACCCAACTTTGAGGAAATTGACACTCAAGGAGCATTTTCAAGGTTTTTGGGAACCTTTGAAAATGAAATGGAATATTTACTCCTTGGAAGAGTAAAATGTGCCATCATGGAAAATGATGATGTTAATTTCAATTGGCACAATTTGGGAAAATCTAGAGAACTCTTGAGGAAAAATGAAACATACCAAGATTTGAGGATAAATTTGATCTTTAAGTGGCATGAATGAATCTAGAGTTCAAGAAGCGTCAAAATTAGGATTTTGGCATATTAGGGCAATCAAGGGTTAAAGTTTAAGTATTAGCTAAGGCTAAGGATACTTAGATAGGTAATCTAGGTATGTCTTATTCATGCTAAATCTTGCCATGATTGTTTGCCCTCACATGTCATGACATCATATTTAAGTTTATCTTTTGAAATGTCATGATAATGCTTAGGTTAGTTTTATGTCATGTTTATTTAAGTTTCAAACTTTATGCCATGACATCATGACATTGGCACATGCTTCTATTTATGATATTATTTCATGTCATGTCATCATCTCTTGCATTAATGATCAATTTAAATTGATTTAAGGATAGAAACACAATTTGATATTGTGATCAAATTGATGTTTAGAAAATGCATGAGAATCTAGCCTAAGATAACCTAAACCCATATCTCACATCAAAATTGACTTGGATGTGTTTGATACACCTTAGATGTGTGTGAGATATTAGGATCATGAGTTACGATCAAGGTACATAGTTCTTGTACCTAGATGAGACTAATTCAAGAAGGAGGATCATAGGGAAAACTTGTGTACAAGTCATGTACATATAGTCCTAAGATTATGGTCCTAAATTAAAGGGTTTAAAATCATTTTAAAATTGATTTGAAAAACCTTGATGAAGCTTTTCTAGTGATAGCATTCATCATTGAGCAAATTGATACAAAGTTTACTTAACTTTGAACTATTTCAAAGTCTTTTGAACCTTGTATCAAGATTGAAAAATGGAATCTATTTTCATAGAAAACTATTTTTCCTTGATAGTATATGTTATGAGGAATGTATCCTCAAAATTTCACAATTTTTGAAATTTTCTGGGATTTTCTAGGAGTTTCTGAATTTCTCCCGGGGAGAAAAATCAGAAATCTCTGATTTCAGAGTCTAGAAAGCGAGGATCGGTCTGGGGACCGATCCAGAGGGGTCCTGATCGGTCCGGTGACCGATCAGGCGTGCTGGATTTGCTGAATTTCGACTGTGGTCTGAAATTTCAGCTGTGGGAGTTGAGTTTCGGGTTTCTAAAGGTTTGAAACTCTCCAAGACATTGTTGGTGCAATCGTCAAGGGGGAGTCTTAACTAATTGTCAAGGGGGGGTTGACTTTTAGGGGGAGTTTTTACTCCTTAAGACTTTTGAGGATTAGTGATATGGGATTGTCACTAAGTTGAGTGTTGAGTTTAGTATCAAGGGGAAAGTTAAGGGTTTCAATGAAAGGTATGGGACTTTCATTAGGAAGAAACTCTTGACCTTGATTCCCTCTTTTTGATGTGTGTCGAAAAGGGGGAGAGATGTCCGAAGGGGGAGAGTGTAGGTTTTGGAAGAATGTTCAAGGAAGAACATTGGAAAACCTAAGTTAGGTTACCGAGTTAACCTAACTTGATTTTGGATTTTGTCAAACATCAAAAAGGGGGAGATTGTTGGTGCAACCTTAGGTCAAGGTTGACCTGGTTGACCTGACTCGAGTTGACCTGACTCGAGTTGTGTTTTGATGTTTGAGATTCGTGGAAGAGTTGTATTCTTGATGTTTGACAAGAATAGGTGTTTGGGAGATTGTAGGTGCAACCTTAGGTCAAGGTTGACCTGGTTGACCTGATTCGGGAAAAGTCCAAGCAGGGAGCTTGGCACGCGAAAAGTCCAAGTATGGAGACTTGGCACTGGAAAAGTCCAAGTACGGAGACTTGGCACGGGGAAAAGACCAAGTAGGTAGCTTGGCACGCGGAAAGTCCAAGTATGGAGACTTGGCATGGGGAAAGTCCAAACAGGGAGTTTGCACGGGGAAAAGTCCAGGTGAGTGAAGCCAGGCAGTCGGAGAAGTCCTGGTGAGTGAAGCCAGGCAGTCGGGAAATCTTGGTGAGTGAAACCAGGAGAAAATCCTAGTGAGTGAAGCTAGGTGAAAGTGGAAGTCCTGGTGAGTGAAGCCAGGCAGTGGGAAAGTCCTAACTGGGATGTTAGGCAGTGTGGAAAGTCCTGGTGAGTGAAGTCAGGCAGTGGGAAAGTCCTAACTGGGATGTTAAGCAGTTGGAAAGTCCTGGTGAGTGAAGCCAGACAGTGAGAAAGTCCTAACTGGGATGTTAGGCAGTGTGGAAGTCCTGGTGAGTGAAGCCAGGCAGTGGGAAAGTCCTAACTGGGATGTTAGGCAGTTGGAAAGTCCTGGTGAGTGAAGCCAGGCAGTGAGAAAGTCCTAACTGGGATGTTAGGCAGTGTGGAAATCCTGGTGAGTGAAGCCAGGTGGAAGTCCTGGTGAGTGAAGCCAGGCAAGGGAAATCCAGATGGGTCAAGGTTGACCAGACATCTGGTGAAAAGTCCAAGCAGGGAGCTTGGCACGGGAAAAGTCCAAGTATGGAGACTTGGCACGGAGAAGACCAAGTTGGAGACTTGGCACGGGAAGTCGGAGAGAGCTCGGTAGCTCGGTAGCTCGGGAGCTCGGTAGCTCAGTAGCTCGGGAGCTCGGTAGCTCGGTAGCTCGGTCTCCGGACGAAGTCGGAGAGAGCTCGGTAGCTCGGGAGCTCGGTAGCTCGGTAGCTCGGGAGCTCGGAAGCTCGTAGCTCGGTAGCTCGGTCTCCGGACGAAGTCGGAGAGAGCTCGTAGCTCGGTAGCTCGGTAGCTCGGTAGCTCGGTCTCAGGACCAGGTAGGATTTAGGGCTGGGAGCTCTAAACCTGGATCAGTCTGGTGACCGATCAGGAGTCGATCAGAAGCCGAACAGGAGCGAGGCGCAAGAGGGGCTGATCGGTCTGGGGACCGATCAGAACAAAGCCTGATCGGTCCCCAAGACCGATCAGGAAGTTCCCTGATCGGTCTGTGGACCGATCAGTAGGTTCCCTGATCGGTCTACTAGCCATTGCGACGCAACGGCTAGATTTCTTCTGTGCTTCTTTCTCCGCAGGTATAAAAGGAGGCAGAGAACTTCTACTTCTTCTTCTTCTTCTTCCTTGGATTGAAGCTTCTGCTTTTGTGCTCTGAGGTTCTGAGCTTTGTTGAGCTCGCTTCCGAAGCTTCGCGTGAGCTTCCAGTCGACGGTCAGCTGCTGCTGTTGTCCGAGAAGTTGTTGCTTCACAGGCAATCGACGAGAAGGCGAGTTAGTGTTTGTACATTGTTCTTGTCTTTCTACTTGTATTTCTTGTACTCCTTCTTGTTGTTGCAAGTTTTGTGGCGAGGTTTCTCCACCCAGAAGGAGTTCATATTAGCCGGTTTTCCAGGGACTCATCCACCGACGGATTGACTGGACTCGTCCACCTTACGGACACGTCGAGGAGTAGGAGCCCTAATCTCCGAACCTCGTTACATCGGTTTGTTTTTCTTCTCCTCAGTTTCTTCCTTGTATTTTTGCTGCGACTAACCCTAACTGTAGGAAGAACGCGAGAATTTGGGGCGGCTATTCACACCCCCCCTCTCTAGCCGAGTACGAACGATCCTAACAAGATGATTATAATGTTTAAATTTTTATAAAGTGTAGGGTTCAGTTGATGTTGGACAGAAACTGCATTGGAACAGTGTCCTAGGTCACTTTAAAAGTTTTTTTGAAGCATCCACGAAGAAAGGAACGCATCAAGGGTCTGTTATTTTACATGACTGACACATAGCGCTGATCAAACAGTCACCCTTTAGTATTTTTTTGGACATACAAGATATGCAGCATATCCGTGGGATTTTGGTCAATATATTTCAAAATTGGGATTCAAGTAGTTAAACCTTTAGATTCTCAGGTACAATATATAATTTCGTATTTTAATCACAAAGTAGTTGTATGGTAAAATTAAATCTTTGGCTAAACGTGGGCCTGATACGATATCACATCAGGACCATAGTGGGCATGATACGATGTCATATCAGGCCCAACGTGGGCCTGATACGATGTCATATCAGACCCAACGTGGGCCTAATACGATACAATAGCAGACCTAACGTGTGCTTCATATGGCAGCATATCAGGCCCACGTTGGGCCTGATACTTTTGTATTTGTTGGTAGAAGTCTAATAATCATTTAACTTGGCCAGGTGTTCCGGTTGGCTTCACAAGAAGAGATGTTTCATTGCTGCTTGGTATTACAGACCGAGGAGCTTCAATTCCGATGAATTCAACTAAAGCATTCGGTGACCTCTTTCTAACATACTTCTCAAACAAAAAAGAAGCTATTAGATCAAGAATTGAGGAGTTGCTTAAATTTTATAGCAATTGTTTTGAAGGAGAAGATGATGTTTTATTATTTTGTAAATTCTATATTTTGTATATATTTGTTTGTGTCTTATTTTCTTCTAATACATATAAGGTCCCTTTATGTCTTATAGATATAGTAGATGATTTTGAGAATCTTGCTAGATTCAATTGGGTTGAAGCTATCCATGAATTTATGGCTCCACAATTACCTAAGATTGGGGACATATTTTCATCAACTGGGACAAAACAATCTAACACCAACCTCCCTTACCTAAAGGGATTTGCTGGTCTATTGGTAGTATGTTTATAATTTATGTGAAATTTATTAATATTTTGCGGACATTTATGAATAGGTAACCCTTGTGACGGTGAATCAGGCATGGGTTTTGGAGCATGTTCCAATCCAAAAATCATACAAAATAAAAGGAGCAAGAATAAATAAGTGGAGGAATATTCCTTCACATATTAGTAAGGTGAGGGAATTGTTTGATCAAGTCTCCTCTGAAGAAGTAAATTTTAATACTTTGACTATAGTTTGGTTAAAAATTCTTGTTTTAACATGTGTTTTAATATTATTACAAGTTTTGATTGACCTAATCCCTACCCAATATGAAAATTCATTGTTTGAGAACCTTGTTGGCTTTGATGACAGTCCACATGCAATGGAGATATCACAAATTAAAATCACTGAAGGAGGAAGCCAAATTAATGAGTGTTGTAATTGCATTATTCAAGCAAACAGAATTAAAGAGCTAACAATGGAGAACATGCAATTGAATGAGAGGGGTGAAAGAATTACTTTAAATAGTTGAAAATAAAGGCATGGAATCTCAATATAGCGAGCCTATAGACGATCCTCAATTTGAACCTGTAGGTGTTACAACAAGAAGTAGGAGAGGACGTGACAGAAGTTGTTATGATTACAGGGATACTCCAATTGATAGTCCATTATGGCTCAAAACTTTACCTAAGAGGCAGCGTAGAAATATACATATAAGTGAGCCTGCGGAGAAAGTTTTAAGTCCAGGAGATGGAAAAAAAGTTGTAAAAGAACTTGATGTTGTGGGGAAGGGGAAAGGAAAAATTGTCGTGGATGAAATGGAAGAAGAAAGAGATATTGTAGAATTGATGGAAGACAAATCTGATGAAGAGGCAGAGAAGGATGCAGATATGTTTGGCAATATGACAAAATGAGGAAACAAGTCATTGCTGTAAGACGATATCTACAAATTTCATTGTAATTTGTTTGATTTAATAGATTATCTAAATGTCTTTTATATTTATGCGCATAGTATGTGAAGAAGCAATTTAAGACTTCCAAGAAAAAAAAAACAAGATGAAGAGGTGGTGTACTTGTTAAAAGCGTTGGAGAAACTAAAGTATATGAAATACATAGTTGATCAGTCAAGACAATTATATGCTTCTCTAATTACATAGTTGATCTATGGTTCTCATATTTAAATTTGTAAAAATAATCATTGATTTGTTTACTTTGTAGGTTTACAAATGATTTAGTTTGGGAGGAACCACCCTTTTGTTTAGATGTGTATTCTCTGTTATCTGGTGTGAATGGAGAGATATTGACAAGAGGGGGCGTAATCGACACGTATTGTAAAATTCTATTTAGGAGGCATTCTTGTCTGGAAGGACATACAACAAGTTTATATAGTTGCTCAACATTATTCACTGTAAGAAATTTATTTGAGAATAGTACAAATTAGAATTCATTTTATTATTTGGTTATGTATGTATGACTTTGCATATTTGTAGTCATTAATGAAATCGTCAAGTAAATTTGCCTTCCAACACCTGATAAAGATAGATAGAAGAGATGAAGAGGTTAAGTATATTTTTATACCTTTGTGCAGTGATAATGCACACTTCCACTTGCTGATGGTAGATACCAAATCAATGACGTTCAATCAGTACAATTCTCTAGCAAGTGGAAGTAAATACAAATATGAATTTGAAGCGGCGGTGAGCATCCAATATTCATGAGTCTGTTTGTATTCTAATATAAATGCTAGTTGATGGAAAATGTAAATTTCCTCTTCAATCTTACAGGTACCATATTTTAAACTCTATAGTCGTGAGCACATTGCTGCTATTGATCCAAATTTGAAAGACATTATCCGTTCGATAAATGGGTCTCTCGCACAATAGAATGCCCACAACAACAAGCCAGGTAAGTCGAGCACAGAGTGTGAATAGAACATATTGATAAAAAAATATTGACCATTAAAATGGTGTTGTTATTTACAGCATTGAATGTGACTTCTTTGTAATGCAATACATTCGATGTCTCCTATACGATATGAAGATGAACTTCAAATAAGGTGTAATGACCTAATTTTTCCTATTTTCAAGTTCTAAAAGTCCATAAAAATATTTGGAAATACTTTTAAAATATTCTAGAGATTTTTAGGAATTTTTAGAGTATTTTTACGTAATTTTTGGAGGTCGTTTAGTAGGGTTACAAAAAGAAAGAAGTTTAAAAAAAAAACGTTGAGGGTGAGATTCGATGTCTCCTATACGATATGAAGATGAACTTCAAATAAGGTGTAACGACCCAATTTTCCCTATTTTCAAGTTCTAAAAGTTCATAAAAATATTTGGAAATATTTTTAAAATATTCTAGAGATTTTTAGGAATTTTTAGAGTATTTTTACGTAATTTTTGGAGGTCGTTTAGTAGGGTTACAAAAAGAAAGAAGTTTAAAAAAAAAATCGTTGAGGGTGAGATTCGAACCCACGACCTCGGGTCGGACTGACCCAAGCAAAACCGGCCCAACCAGCTGAGCTACACGATTTTGTTAATCTTATATAGTGAGAATTAAGTTTATAGCATAGTTAATGATTAGCGAATAAATTGGGAAAAAATGCGCGGGGCTGAGGGATTGAAGCCGAGACCTCTTGTTTCGGTTAAAAGCTGGTTAACCAGCTGTGCCGACGAGTTTTTGTTAATTAAAGAAAGAACGGATTATATTTAAGGTATAGTTTTGATTAAACCCGAATATAAGAAAGGGAATTAGGTTTTGGATTTTCGGAAAATCAAACATTTTCTCTCAAAATTCTTCTCCTCTGCTCCTTGCGTGCGACGACGCCGCTTCTGCCCGAGCGAAGGAAATACGAAGCTCTAGCTTCGTCTCCGGCGGCCGGAGAGGGTTTTTCCCGGTGAGATCTTCACAATCGCGAGACCCCTTCATCGAGGAGAAGGTGTTGCCGCAAGGGATCACTGGAATCTTCACCTATCCGGAACCCTAGACTTCTCCGTCGGTTGTAAGTGCAAGAACAAGGGGTGAGTTGCTTCTCACCTGTAGTAGGAGTAGTTCCCTTCGATTGGTTTTTGAAAGATTTTGGTTTTGTGCTGCCGTGAGTTTCCCGAATTGGGATTTGGTGTTTTCTTGTTTCTCTTGATTTTTTTTTGAAGCATGCTGTGAAGTTGTTGCTTGTTTGTGAATAAGATTGTACTCGGTTGGGATTTACTGTTGCGAGATGAAGATTCATTGAGGATGTTTGGTATAGGTAAAGTATGCGGTTTGTTTCCTGCAGGCTTGTATTGGAAATTCGGATTTTGATGCTGAGGATGTCATTACTGCCGTGAGGAAATTTTGGAATTGTCCAAGGATTTAGATTCTTTTTTTCTTGATTTCCAAAACATGCTGTTAGAAGTTGGCTGTTAGGAATATGGTTCCTTTTAGTTCATTGTTACTGTAAAGAATGATTAGAGAAGGTATAATTCCGAAGCTTTATTCTTTGAAGTTTGCTGAATATTTGGTTTTTTTCCATGGTAGATAGAAAGCATGAAGAACATATTCAAATCTAGGTTATCAATGATAATTCTCTTTTGTTGGTTAATTTCCTTTTTGCTGCCCTAGCTTGGTTAATCTACCTTCGCTGTCATGAGTTTGTTAAAGAAGAGGAGAAGGAATTTGAATGGGTTTAGCATGTTGTTTAGATTTTTCCTATGCTGTTTAGATTATTCTCTTGCTGTTTAGTTTTCGTTTGCTGATAGTAAAGCATGAGCAATTATCCATTTGCTAATAATTAAGCATGATCAGTTTAACATGAGCAGTTTTATCTTAGAGTAGGCTTAAAGAAATCAAATTCAGTTTTTCTTGATTCATATCTGTTGTAGCATGCTTAGAGAGCTCAGTTTGCTTTCTTTTGATTTATGTTAATTGTAGCATGTTTAAAGAAGTTTGATTTGTTTTCTTTTGCTTGATTCTGTTGATACATGCTTAAAGAAACCTGTTGCTCTATAAAAACTCTAGGATCTACCTGTAGGTGGGAAGAATAAGAGTTTTAACAAATCCTTTAGGGATTTATAAGAAGTTATAAGAAAGAGAGACCAAGGTCTTAATAAGATCCCTAATTTTAAGAATTGGGAACAGTAGCATATCAAGTGCTCAAAGAAATGCCAAGGCATTTTATTATAAGAGAATTGAAGAATAACAAGTATAAGGAAGTAATAGTTAAAAAGAAAATAAGTATTTTACTTTTTAATGGCATGTACCAGACACAAGGTCCAGGACACAAGGTCCATTGGGTGGGCTCCTAGATCGCCCCTAGGCACAAGATCGCCTAGAAGTACCTTAGTAGTTTCGGGATTAGCTACCTCGACTCTTATTAAGGATGCGCGCAAATTGGTACCATGCCGGGCCCAAAAGAAGTTTATTATTATTTTGAAGTATTAAAGTATAAGTTTTGAAACAAATGAAACAAGCTTTAAATATGTTTAGAATTAGAAAGTTTAGTTTCTTGTTATTTGAAGCATGCAGTAGTAGTTTTATTTGTTTCTTGCTATTAGATTATTCAGCATGTTTAGCTTTATTTGCTTTCAGCATGCAGTTATAGTTTTATTCTTATGAGCATGATTAGCTATACATGTGAGATCTCGGAAGAAATTTAATAAATAGGGTTCTTTCAGAAATAGCCTTATAGAATTTTTCCGGAATTTTTAGAAATTTTCTGGGAATTTTCGGAGCTCGTACGGAGGGTTTTGAGGGGATCAATTTTGGGTTCGGATAAAGTCTGTTTAGGATACCCGTTTAAGTGAGGAAATGTTTATTATATAAATTCCTTTTCTTTTAATTCTTTCCCCAAATAAGAAACGCCGATCCCTTTTGAATCCTGAACACCTCTCTTCCCCTCTCCCTTGCGATTTTTCGATCTCCTTCTTTCCCCTTCCTCTGTTCTCTCTCGCGGACGGGCGACGACGACGGGAGCAAGGCTCCAGCTCCGGCGATCCTTCTCTGCCGGCATCGACGCCTATTGTTCTCAGATTTGGCTGACACTCTTCCTCTCCGGGTCGCAGAACGGCGTCGCGTCTCCTCTGGCCGACTGCCGACGCCACTGGATCGATCTAGATCCACTCGATCGCCGGCATAGGTAGGCTAGCTTCGATTCCTCTTCTCTGAATTTTCTCCGACTCGTGCCTTAGCACCGTCGGTGATGCTTCTTCTTATCTTGATTCTTCCCGAATTGTGCCCTAGGTTTGTTATCGGTGCTTTGCATTCGGATCACTGCTTCATGTGAGTAGATCTTCGATTAGGAAGGGGATCCTAACCCTAGTCTTGATCCTCCTCTGTTCTTGATGTTGTGCCCTAGCTCTGAACTTCGCCTCCTCTTCAGAGCAATGGGGTTCCGACAATGAGACAACGAGGTAAGATTAAGGTATTGATTGATTGGTGATCTCCATTCTTTGTTTGATCATGGATCTCCTCTGCTTTACTGTTGATTAGGGTTACGGGATTGAAGAGAAGGAGGGAGGTATGTTCTGCTTGTTCTGTTCTGTGGACTTTTTGGTTCCCAGCAGCATTTCTAGTTCTGGCAGCAACCTCATCTAGCAGATTGCTTAGTTTCAGCAATCTACAACAGCTTGATCGAGGTAAGGTGTATATGTTTTGTTCTTTGAATTTAGATAATTAATCCTTTATGTAGATCATGATTGGATTTGATTATTTTAGATGGATGATCATGTGTAGGTTTGATTGGAGGTTGTAATTATTTAATTTAAGTTTATATTTCTAATCTAATTGGTGATTAGAGATTAGGTAACTAACCCTAATTGACCGTTAGGTTTAATTAGATAGGTTGAGATTGTTGATTAGGGTTTTGCCCTAATTTAGTTTATGGATTTTATTTAGCTATTCATTTGGATTTAGCTAAATAAAATATCTATATTGTTTGACACAGGACTCTGATTCGAGACAGGCGTCTCGACGTTGGATTTGGCGTGATACCACCTGCTATTTGAGGCGGGTACCCTCTGACTTATCTTTTGATAATGTCTTATGATATGTGTAACTTATATATACTTACTAGTGGTAGATAGTAGATTATTCTCTCTCTTGGTCTTAGCTAGTTGATACCTATCACATGCTTCATCTGCTAGTTGCTTTACTTCAGGATTGGATATTTTATCTCTTGCCATGTGTATATATGTTCATAGAGATGCATATCTATAGTGCTCTACTCTACTGGATTAGTTGCTTTACATGTGTGATACATGCTCTTGGATTCATGACACTTACATCATTGTTATATGTGATGTCTTTGGATTTATGCTGTTTATATCATGGTTATATATATGCGTTTACCTGTTGGGCACACACATATATGGAGGAGGCTATGTTGAGGTATGACATACTGTAGCATCATGCACTATCCTGCATGATTGTATGCCGGGCGATTGACGACTTCATTATTGTTGAGCTCGTCGGCCGGCTACATAGGCCTGCACACAACGTGTTTCACTGCATGGGTAGTGGCACAGCACAGTAGGGTGTGTATGGCAGTAGCTCTATAGTGCTCCGCTGGTCGGCTCATGGGTAGTGTGACTGCAGCGTGGTAGCAGACAGAGATCCCTCCCCGTCATTGCGTACCGGGAGTTGAGAGCGTTACGCTCCCTCACTATGTTTGAGGTAGGAGGATAGGTATACTCTGACAGCATCCCGTCCATTCGGTCACTCATCAGGGGTAGTGACGACAGAGTGCACGGTGTCACAACCCTACCTACTCGGTCTCGCCATCGCGTGTGAGACGGCTGACTAGCGTCAAGGGTGACTATGTCATATTGCATCATATGCACATATTGCATTTATTGTGATTGTTGCATATTGGATGATGCACTTGGGTGACTGCATATGATTGACATGCATACAGGATACATGCTTATTTGCTCTGACTATCTTTGTCTGTGTATGTCCACAGTCATTTGCCCAAGCCTCGCAGGTGAGTACAATTTATTACAGTTGTGCATTTTCTTATTATTCGTGCTATAGATTGTGCTTTATGCCTATTGTTGGTTATTACAGTTTATTTCAGCTCTGCATATCTGTTGAACTGTTAGGAGACTATACCGTAGGTTGTATGGTTAGAGAACTGTACTATTGATCCTATGGTTTAGGAGACTGTACCTTAGGTTATTACTGGTGGATATATATTGCTGTACATGTCTATTGGTTTACCTGCTGAGTTCTTTGAACTCACCCCGTTGTTACTATTTTTTAGGTTGAGGCCGTCAGGAGAGATTCCAGTCGCTAGCCCCTTGGTCGCAAGGATTTCTAGATATCGTTTTCTGTATTCGCTTTTATACGTATACTTGTGATGTGGGTTTGTATTGTGGACTTTATGACGAACATTGGGTTTACTACTTTTGGTTTTCCGCTGCGGATATTTCCATTACTTCGTGGATTTGGTTTTCTTCGTTGTAGTGGAGGAGGATGTTTTACATATATCGTTTAGGATTTTCATATTGTTTTCCTTAATATACCAGCGTGGATTGTTCCTATTATATCTGTGTGGAAATGTTGAATATAACTGCGTGGTTTGTTTACTTTTGATTGTATTGTTCCGGCCGTGTGTGGCCGAGGTATAGATATATGTATACTGAGATTCATATTGTCTGCCGTACAGGGGAGATACTGCCGAAATTTCTTCTGGCAGAGATTACCTGGGGCATGACAATACATGTTTAGTATTTCAGTTAGTATGATTCCTTTATTGGTTTATGAGCATGATTAGCTATACATGTTTGGTATTTCAGTTAGTATGATTCCTTTGCTATTTATGAGCATGAGTAGTTTTATAAGTTAGCATTCAGTTTTAGCATGTTTTTATTTATATACATGCATATCGAGTTTTTATGAGTAAATAGCGCTCACTAAGCTTTATGCTTATAGATTGCATTTCCTTCTACTGCAGATAAAGGAATGGAAAAGATTTAGCAAGGAAGGCGACAAGGTGGTGGTGATGAAGGTATGTGATGGCTGGACTATGGGGAGATCAAGAATTTGTTAAGGAATTGTTAAGACTTTTCTGTTTAGAGTTCTTTTAGTTTTCTTTAAATGTTATTGTGAGTTAAGATTGTAATTAAGTTTATTCCGCATTTGTAGTTGGGTTCTATTGATAGAGTGGTATAGTTGTTTGCTATTGCTAGAGTAGTTTCCTTCTTTTATTTGTGATATTATACTGCGTGGTTGTGAAAATACATGTTCCAGCCGCCTGTGGCTGAGTATAGTTTGTTTGTATTGTTGATTTGGTCACCGGTACAGGGGAGACTCTGCCGAAATTTTTCGGTAGGGATTCCTCGTGATTTCTAATTATACCGGTTAAGTAGAGTTAGTAGTTAAGTAACAGTCACTCTTAGAGAGTAGTAGTAGTAGTAGTAAGAAGGGTGATCGTTACATAAGGAGACATGAAAAAGATTAGAATTGATGTAATGGTATCAATTTTGAGAGATAAGTTTTTTAAAACATTGGATTAAATATCCATAGTCTTATAAGGCAAAAACTTGTAGAGAATGTAAATGAACTTACGTAGTGTAGGTAGTTTTATATCTTTGTATGTAGTCTTTGTTGTTTAATATAGTGATATATATTATATGAGAAGAGTATAAACTGTCACTAGAATATTAATAATATTGCATAGTGATTAGTCACAATATCCAAATTGCGATGTTGGTGCTTATCAGTGAAATCCAAATTGCGATGCTAGTGCTTATCGGTGAAAATAGAGATAATGTATCTAAGTTATACTATACATCATTTCTATCTTCTCAAAACTAAAAAAATGGTAACGGTTGGGATTGTTTAGAAAATCAAATAGGCTCGGACCAACACTCGGTTTCAAGAGCACAAGGTAGGCTTTGAAATTTGAATTAGGCATGTAATTATGGAACACCAAAGTAACTAAGTTACGAGAAAAAAATTGGTTCTTATTCCTGAAACTGCAAGAAACACATGTTGTGTTCCAAATGGCACTGATCCTGTCCGAACCAGGGGTCAACGAACGCTGGGGATGTGGCGCTCCTGCTGGATCCTCGAGTGCTCCGGCCAACCTGCAACAAAACCGAGCCGGGGGGGGTGTCCCGGCGACGACCCTCCGACGATCAAGTCAGGCGAGGGAATAGATGAAAAAAGTGGCTGCAGGATGAGGACTCTCGTACCTTCGGTTGAAGAAGTGGAGGCATTATATAGACCTCTCGAAGGAGCCTGGGCGCGTCAATCAAAGCAATCACCTGCTTTCGACCATGCCCAGGTATGGGTCTGTCAGAAGGGCATCCATAAGGCCATACCGCTACTGTATCAACCTCTCCATGATGTGACGGCAAGACCCTCTATCGTGAAATCTTGTGTATGGCATAATCATCAGACTTGCCTTTGCTGACATCCCATATCCTGAGCCGAACGAATAGGCCGCTCGGCTAACCTTTGTATCCTCGCCCTTATCCTGGCCGAACGGACCACCCGCTCGGCCCTTCGGTTCCAGCCGGGCAGACACCCGCCTTGGCGTCGGAAACCCAAGCCTATGGCTGGGTTATCTCTGGCTCCGCTCGGACCTGCTCAACTGCTTGACGCGGCCATTACCTGCTTAGTCAGCCCTCCATCCGTCCTCAGGCTGGGACCCTTCAAGAAGTGGGTCCCCCATTCTTACCGCCGGATCAGGCACGGACAAAGAACTTCTTACCTAGGGTTTATAACTATGTTTTGAGACCATATATACCTCCCCCCTCTCAAACCTTCATAGGGAGGGTGAGATCAAGTAAATCCAAGTAGGGTAGGCCTATAAGTGGGTTTTGGCCAAAACCCACTGATGGACCTAGACACCTGTGATTCAACCCATTTCAAGTCTCGTGTGATTAGGGTATTGCAAGGACTCCAACGGTGCTATCCAATACACAAAGCTCTCTATGGGTGATAGCAAGTGGAGAAAAAATCCAGCCTCCCTTTAGGCCTGATATCGTATCCATATCAGGCCTAATATGGGCCTGATATGGTACAATATCAGGCCCAACGTGTGTAATTTTGCATTTCAATTGAACATCTCTCTTTTGTTGTGGATTTCAAAGTCTGCTATTTTTTCAAACTATAAATTACCTAAAAATAAAATTTGAAGGTGCTACCATAGGGTTTAAGTCTACAGCATGACCATCAATGGGTTCTGTGCCAACTGGCACAGAGTCATAACTTAGTTTCTAGGGTGTATAAATTTGTTTTAACACCATATATACAATCTTCCCACCCAGACCTTCACAGGGAACTTGATTTCAACTAAATCCAAGTAGGGGAGGGTCATCAGTGGGTTTTGGTCAAAACCCATAGATGGACCTAGACACCTCTGATTTGACCCATTTCAGTTCGAGTGGGAATCTGGAATTGCAAGGACTCCAATGGTGCTAGCAAATCATGTTTTAAAGCTCCATAGGTGTGGTATCAAGTGTTGAAAAAAAAAAATCAGCCACCGTTGGACCTGATATGAGAGTATATCAGGCCCAACGTGGGTCTGATATGAGTGTATATCAGGCTCAACGTGGGTCTGGTATGGTATCGTTTCTTAAAACTTGATTCTATCTCCCCCTTATATAAACTCAAAATGTGCTACCATGCTCCTTATCAAAAAAATAAAATAAAATAAAATTTGAAGGTGCTACCATAGGGTTTAAGTCTACAGCATGACCATCAGTGGGTTCTGTGCCAACTGGCACGGAGCAATAACTTAGTTTCCAGGGTGTATAAATACATTTTGACACCTTATATACCATCTCCCCACTCAGACTTTCATAGGGAACTTGATTTCAACTAAATCCAAGTAGGGGAGAGACATCAGTGGGTTTTAGTCAAAATCCACTAATGGACCTAGACACCTCTGACCCATTTCAGTTCGAGTGGGAATCTGGAATTGCAAGGACTCTAATGGAGCTAGCAAATCACGTTTTAAAGCTCTATAGGTGTGGTAGCAAGTGTTGAAAAAAATTAAAAATCATCCACCGTTAGGCCTGATATGAGAGCATATCAGGCCCACCGTGGGCCTAATATGAGAACATATCAGGGCCAATGTGGGCTTGATATGAGTGCCTATCAGGCCCAACGTGGGCTTGGTATGGTATCGTTTCTTAAAACTTGATTCTATCTCCTCCTTCTATAAACTCAAAACGTGCTACCATGCTCCTTATCAAAAAAATAAAATAAAATAAAATTTGAAGGTGCTACCATAGGGTTTAAGTCTAGAGCATGGCCATCAGTGGGTTCTGTGTCAACTAGCACGGAGTCATAACTTAGTTTCCAGGGTGTATAAATTCATTTTGACACTATACATACCATCTACCCACCTTGACCTTCACAGGGAACTTGATTTCAACTAAATACAAGTAGGAGAGGGCCATAAGTGGATTTTGGTCAAAACCCACTGATGGACCTAGACACCTATGATTTGATCCATTTCAGTTCGAGTGGGAATCTGGAATTGCAAGGACTCCAATGGTGCTAGCAAATCATGTTTTAAAGCTCCATAGGTGTGGTATCAAGTGTTGAAAAAAAAAAATCAGCCACCGTTGAGCCTGATATGAGTGCATATCAGGCCCAACGTGGGTATGGTATGGTATCATTTCTTAAAACTTGATTCTATCTTCCCCTTATATAAACTCAAAATGTGCTACCATGCTCCTTATCAAAAAAATAAAATAAAATAAAATTTGAAGGTGCTACCATAGGGTTTAGGTCTACAGCATGGCCATAAGTGAGTTCTGTGCCAACTGGTACGGAGCAATAACTTAGTTTCCAGGGTATATAAATACGTTTTGACACCTAATATACCATCTCCCCACTCAGACCTTCACAGAGAACTTGATTTCAACTAAATCCAAGTAGGGGAAGGCCATCAGTGGGTTTTGGTCAAAACCCACTGATTGACCTAGACACCTCTGATTTGACTCATTTCAGTTCAAGTGGGAATCTGGAATTGCAAGGACTCTAACGGTGCTAGCAAATCATGTTTTAAAGCTCCACAGGTGTGGTAGCAAGTGTTGAAAAAAAAAATCACCCATCGTTGGGCCTGATATGAGAGCATATCAGGCCTACCGTGGGCCTGGTATGGTATAGTTTCTTAAAACTTAATTCTATCTCCCCCTTCTATAAACTCAAAACGTGTTACCATGCTCCTTATCAAAAAAATAAAATAAAATAAAATTTGAAGGTGCTACGATAGGGTTTAAGTCTACAGCATGACCATCAGTGGGTTCTGTGCCAACTGGCACGGAGCCATAACTTAGTTTCCAGGGTGTATAAATTCGTTTTGACACCATATATGTAGGGGATCGGTGGCCAACTTGAAGGGGGGTTGGATAGAAGGCGCCCCCAAATAATCGATTTTCCTACGATATTAGCTTGCACAGCGGAATAATACTAAAACAAACAAGCTAAATAATAAAGGAAAGAAAAATAAGAACACCGCTAACACATTCGTTTAACGTGGTTCGGAGATTAGGGCTCCTACTCCACGACTGTCCGTAAGGTGGGTGATCCCTATCCGTCGGTGGATTAGCCCCTGGCAAACTCTGGCTATCTCAAGTCGCTCCTTGTGGGTGGAGAAACCTCACCACAACACCAATCAAGACTCTTGAGACTAGTAGACTACTAATAGAGATTAATCACCTCTATTTCGTCAGAGATAACCAAGCTTCCAAGCTTTGGTTATATAGGTCACGGGTCGAAAACGCCGCCTACCAGTCGACTGCCAAAACATGCAGTCGACTGCCCTCTGTGAAAATTCGACCGTTCATCCCAACGGCTCGATACTAGCGGACTGCTAAAACTAGCAGTCGACTGCTCCACACTGACCAAACGAACAGAAGCATTCTGTTCGCTCCCAGTTGACTGCATGGTCGACTGCTAAAACATGCAGTCGACTGCTACAGTAACGCTACAGTGCAACTACAGTAACGCTACAGTAAAACCCTAACACTAGGATTTTACTCCGAGTACAATCTCTCATGCACTCGTACCCTCACCCTTATGACTCACTTGACGTTTCTTTGCAGCCTTGACCTCTTGCCTTCAAGCCTACTTCCTTTGGCTCTCGCCCCTCGGATGCATTCAAGCTTGCGGTTCGTCCCCAATGTCATCCTTCGCGTATGCCTCGAAGTCGCTTTCCTCGGCCCTTGTCTTTGCTGCCTTGTCAACGGTCCCTCGGATGCTCCATCCTTCACCGGACCCGAAGCCATCAACCTGAGTCACATGTGTATCCTGCATACCTGTACACTCACATACACATATCAAATAACAAGAGTGAACCTAACTTAAACCCTTTTCCCAAACACCAAAACACATGGTCCCACGGACCATTGGGATTGCTCCAACAATCTCCCTCTTTTTGATGTTTGACAATACGTTTAAATTAGGGAAAACATAATAGCAAATAAACATGCTAAAACAAATAGACTTATGTTGTCAAGGCTACGCACTTGGACTTACACCGCCGAATGGACTTACGTTGCCAAGGATACACACTTGGACTTACACTGCCGAATGGACTTACGTTGCCAAGGCTGCACACTTGGATTTACACTGCAGAAATAAAAAATACAAACATGCATTGGAACCTATCCCAAGGCCCCCCTACACCTATGCTCCCCATTGAGCTAGGAATTTTTCATATAAGACTTTTTAAGAACCTATCACAAGGCTCCCCCTACATATCACAAGGCTCCCCATACGCAAAGGCACTAAGGTTTTCCCAACTAAACCTTTACTTCTCCTCCTTTGCCTAACATTCAAAAAGCTTTCGAACATTATTCTAATTGTTGAAAACTTATCATCCAATTGACCTTAAACTCATGTATTTATTCTCCATGGATCTCATACATTTATACGAGCTGACCCGGTCAAAATCCAGTGCTGAAAACACTTTCAGACTGGTATCAGTCGACTGCAAGAAGTACCAGTCGACTGCTCTTATCGAAATGTGCTTACAGAGACATTATGTGCTCAAAAATAGGGATGTAAATGAGCCGAACCGAGCCGAACAGTATCAGGCTAGAGCTCGGCTCGTTTAAGTTATATTCGGGCTCGAGCTCGGCTCGAGCTCGAATCGAGCTTTTATCACAAGGCTCGAGCTCGGCTCGTTTTAGAATTATCAGGCTCGCGAACAGTTCGAGCTCGGCTCGTTATTAGCTTGATTATCAAAGTTAACGAGCCTAACTCGTTAAGCGAGCTCGGACTCGTTTAGAGCTCGTTTTTGGCTCATTTTAAGGCTCGTTTTAGAGCTCGTTTTTTTGGCTCGTTTTAGAGTTCATTTTTTTTTGGCTCGTTTAAGGCTCGTTTTAAGGCTCGATTTAAGGCTCATTTTAAGGCTCATTTTTTTGGCTCGCGAGCCTATAAACGAACATGTTTGCGAGCTCACAAGCCGAATATCCTTAAGCTCGAGCTCGGCTCGATAAAACTGTCGAGCTCGAAATTGAGCTCGAGCTCGGCTCGATAAGATAAACGAACGAACTCGAACGAGCTTTTTACCGAATCGAGCTCCGAATAGCTCGCGAACCGTTTGGTTCATTTACATCCCTACTCAAAAACACTGTTACCAGTCGGCTGCTAACCGTAGCAGTCGACTGGTACGCTATTTCTGAAAAAATTACCCTTTTCTGACCAACTTCAGAAATGCACCAGAAATTCCACAGACCTCCAAAAATTCTCAAATTTTGTGGAGAGGTCTATTTTATCAATGTCTACTTGGGAAAAATATATATATAAATATATTTATCACAAATCCCAAGATTTACATAAAAATACAAAACTAACTAAAAAGTTCAATTGAACCGTGACCTAAAGTCCTAGTTTTGGCTTCCTCTTGATGTATTTGCCCATACTAACCCATAATGCATCCCTAACATTGGTTTATATGACATCTATACATCCAAAACAAATTATCATGCTATATGACCCCAATGTCATATTTCTAAGCATGAAACATAAACCAATTGTGCCAAATCCCTAGGTTTGAGACTCAAGTCCGTCTCCAAACCACTTGACACATTCCATGGCTTGTCTAGACTCCCAAGTAAAGCCCACCTGAGATCCATTGGCCATAAGGCCCAACTTGACTCTTTGAGCTCCCCCTAGAGCTCTTAACCTTAGCCACCTCCCTAGGTGTCTCATCCACAATTGATAGGTCACATCGGTGCACCTCCGGTGACACTTGGCCTATAAACCTAACCTTCTTAACCTTGGACACCTTGTCCTTGGTTAATTTCTCCTTACCTTTAAATGACTTTCTCTTGCGATTTATTGGCTTCTCCTTGCTATAGTCATATGCAACCTTAGCATACGACTTTCCCTTAGCCTTGGAGACACTAGATCGGTATCCTAGACCCGATTTATCATTGTTGGGTCTTTGGCTACCCAACACCATACCTAAACCCTTAGATCCAACATTGAATCATTCTAGGGGTTTCTCCAATTTATCAAGCTTTGCCTTCAAAGTTTGATTTTCCCTTTCTAGGTTCCTAACCCTAGAATTGATTTGTCCACATTAGGCATTCCTAGACCTATCTATTTTTCTAGGCATATGTCTCCCCTTCTTGGGATTAATGCCTTGGGTCTCCTTAGGTCTACAATTTCTAGATTTATCATGTATTGGTCTCCTAGGGTTTTGATCTACACTTACCCTATTCCTATTATGATATTTAAATCCAAAATTTTGCATGGGCATATAATGATTGACATTATTTTTCCTATCATGCAAGGAGGAATGAAAATTTGAATTGCATTTCAAATTAGGGTATATCTCCCTTACCTCTTAAGCTCCCCCTTGACTTGAGCTCTTCTTCTTCTTCTTCTCCCATTTCTTCAATTGTTCCAACTTCTTGAACTCTCTCTTCCTAGGGTATTTTGTGTGGTAGTGT
Source organism: Zingiber officinale (assembly GCF_018446385.1). Taxonomy (NCBI): domain Eukaryota; kingdom Viridiplantae; phylum Streptophyta; class Magnoliopsida; order Zingiberales; family Zingiberaceae; genus Zingiber; species Zingiber officinale. The sequence goes on from NC_055987.1 coordinate 129,254,133, forward strand.
CCCTTCTCCCCATATGTGAAGCATATAATACGCATTTTTCTTCTTTGGGCTTCTTCATTCCTACAACCCTTGTTAGTGTTTAACATAACTTAAATGGGTTTAGGATTTACCTTCTTCTTACCCATTGGGCACCTACTCTTGTAGTGTCCCTTCTCATTGCACCCGAAGCAAATTATGTGGTTCTTTGACTTTCCTTCGGTGGAGGTGCTCACTAGGTTGACTTCCAAGACTTCTTCTTCTTCTTCGCTTGTCTTGGATTCTTCTTCAACATTTGAGGATGTAGATGCTACCTCATCTTCCTCATCCACACTTGTGGATGACCTCTCTTCATCCTTCTCCTCCTCGGAAGTTGAGCATGAATTGACTTCCGTTTGCTCCTCAACTTGAGCAATTAAACTCATCTCCTTGGGTTGTTCTTCTTCTTGTGTAGGTTTAGATTCTTCCCCTAGAACCATCTTCACTTTGCTCCATAAATTGTGGGCATTCTCATATTACCTACACGGCTCATCACGTCATTAGGCAAAATATCAATTAACGTAGATATTACCTCATCATTCGCCTTTGATCGTGAGGTTTGCTCCTCTGTCCAATGACGTGGTCGGAGTCTCTTCCCTTTCTTGTCTCTTGGGACTTCGAACGAGTCCTTGATCACCATCATGGTATCCTAATCCGTGTCGAAGAAGACTTCCATCTTCATCATCCAAAATGTGATATCCCTAAGGCTTCCTCCTTTAAACTTTGGAGGTTCAATCAAGCCGGTCATCTTCTTATAGTTGCTCTTCTCTGTGGTTAGTTTGGTGAAGTGCGAACGTCGCTCTGATATCATTTGTAGGGGATCGGTGGCCGACTTGACGGGGGGGGGGGGGGGGGGGGTGGATAGACGGCGCCCCCAAATAATCACTTTTCCTACGATGTTAGTTTGCGCAACGGAATAATACTAAAACAAACAAGCTAAATAATAAAGGAAAGAAAAACAAGCAAACTGTTAACACATTCGTTTAACGTGGTTCGGAGATTAGGGCTCCTACTCCACGACTGTCCGTAAGGTGGACGATTCTTATCCGTCGGTGGATTAACCCCCGGCAAACTCCGTCTATCTCAAGTCGCTCCTTGTGGGTGGAGAAATCTCACCACAACACCAACCAAGACTCTTGAGACTAGTAGACTACTAATAGAGATTAACCACCTCTATTTCGTCAGGGATAACCAAGCTTCCAAGCCTTGATTATATAGGCCGCGGGTTGAAAACCCCGCCTCCCAGTCGACTGCCAAAACATGCAGTCGATTGCCCTCTGTGGAAATTCGACCGTTACATCCCAACGTCTCGATACCAGTCGACTGATAAAACTAGCAGTCGACTGCTCCACACTAACCGAACGAATAGAAGCATTAACATGCAGTCGACTGCTACAGTAACGCTACAGTGCAACTACCATAACACTATAGTGCAGCTATAGTGCAACTACAGTAACGCTACAGTAAAACCCTAAAACTAGAATTTTACTCCGAGTACAATCTCTCATGCACTCGTACCCTCACCCTTTTGACTCACTTGACGTTTCTTTGCAGCCTTGACCTCTTGCCTTCAAGCCTACTTCCTTTAGCTCTTGTCCCTCGGATGCATTCAAGCCCGCGACTCGTCCCCAATGTCATCCTTTGCGTATGCCTCGAAGTCGCTTCCCTCGACCCTTGTCCTCGCTGCCTTGTCCACGGTCCCTCTGATGCTCCTTCACCGGATCCGAAGCCATCAACCTGAGTCACATGTGTATCCTGCATACCTGTACACTCACATACACATATCAAATAACTGTTGGTGCAACCTTAGGTCAAGGTTGACCTGGTTGACCAGACTCGAGTTGACTTGACTCGAGTTGTGTTTTGATGTTTGACGTGAACAGAAAAGTTGTATCTTGATGTTTTACAAGGATACAAGCTTGGGAGATTGTGGGTGCAACCCGTGGTCAAGGTTGATCTGGTTGACCCGAGGTGAGTTGACCTGACTCGGAAAAGTCCAAGCAGGGAGCTTGGCACGGGAAAAGTCCAAGCAGGGAGCTTGGCATGGGAAAAGTCCAAGCAGGGAGTTTGGCATGGTGAAAAGTCCAAGCAGGGAGTTTTGGCATGGTGAAAAGTCCAAGCAGGGAGCTTGGCACGGGAAAAGTCCAAGTATGGAGACTTGGCACGGAGAAGTCCAAGTATGGAAGCTTGGCACGGGAAAAGTCCAAGCAGGGAGCTTGGCATGGGAAAAGTCCAAGCAGGGAGTTTGGCATGGTGAAAAGTCCAAGCAAGGAGTTTTGGCATGGTGAAAAGTCCAAGCAGGGAGCTTGGCACAGGAAAAGTCCAAGTATGGAGACTTGGCACAGAGAAGTCCAAGTATGGAAGCTTGGCACATGGGAAGTCGGAGAGGGTTCGGTAGCTCGTTCCTGACTTGGTCGAGAGGGCTCGGGAGCTCGTTCTGTCAGGATGGAAGTCGGAGAGGGCTCAGTGGCTCGTTCCCCGAACTTGGTCCGAGAGGGCTCAGTAGCTCGTTCTCGGACCGATGTGGAAAGTCACGTGAGTGAAGCGAGGCGGTGGGAAAGTCCAGTGAGTGAAGCCAGGCATTGGAAAGTCCCGGTGAGTGGCCGGGCAGATTGGAAATCTGGTGAGTGAAGCAAATCCTAATGAGTGAAGTTAGGTGAAAGTCCGGTGAGTGAAGCGGGCAAGGAAAATCCAGATGGATCAAGGGTGATCGGACATCTGGTGTTGTGAAGGTCAAGTAGGTCAAGGGAGTGACCGGATACTTGACACGAAGAGAAAAGTCTAAGTGGGTCAAAGGGATTGACCGGACACTTGGTAGGGAGTCTTAGCAGGTCAAGGGAGTGACCGGATGCTAAGCATGAGATACCAATAGGTCAAGGTTGACCGGATATTGGTTTGAAGGCGTGGGACTTGGTTTGGGCAAAAACCAAAACCTGGATCGATCCAGTGATACACGGTTATCTGATCGGTCTGGTGACCGATCAGTAACCAAACAGTATGTTACAGTTTGTTATCTGATCGGTCTGCAGACCGATCAGAAAGCGAACAGAAGTTCGGGAGGAAAAAGAAGATAGCATGCTGATCGGTCCCTGGACCGATCAGAGGAAGCTCTGATCGGTCCTGGGGACCGATCAGAGTCTTCCTGGACCGATCAGGATATGTCCTGATCGGTCCAGATATATCCGTTGGCTCTCTCAACGGGTATCTCCGTCTTCTTCGCTGGAGGTATTCTCGGAGCCTTCCAATGCGACCGCCTCTACCGCTGGATTTCTCTTCTCTCCTTCTTCTTCCTCCTCCGAACTGAGCTGCGCCTTCGCTTCTCTGCTCTCTCCCTCTCTCCCTCTGTGAGCTTCTTCGACTGAGTTGCTTGTTGGCATTAGTCCGTGAAGTTGGTGCTTCATCCGGGACTTCAGTCGACGAGAAGGCAAGCGAGTATTTGTACATTCATTGTGTATTTTGTTCTTGCTCTTCTTTGTATTTCCATATTGCTGTTGCAAGCTATTATGGCGAGGTTTCTCCACCCACAAGGAGTATTTATTAACCGGTTCTCCGGGGACTCATCCACCGACGGATTGATAGGGCTCGTCCACCTTACGGACACGCCGAGGAGTAGGAGTATCACCTCCAAACCTCGTTACATCCATCGAGTTTAAGGAAGAAACGCGAAGAATTTGGGGCGGCTATTCACACCCCCCTCTCTAGCCATGACCGTCAATCCTAACAAGTGGTATCAGAGCGAGGTCGCTCTTCGTTGGATCAACACCCGGGGGAGCACGAGCTAGAGAATGAAGTTATTTGGAGAAGACGTCACAATTCCACCTTTCTACGATTGCGACGACTTCGCGTTTTGGAAGGTAAGAATGAAGTACTTTCTTATGACTAACCTTGAAAATTGGAGTTGTGTTCAATTAGGTTTCAAGCCTCCGATGGACAAGAAAGGAGAAACCCTAGAGAAGAAGGAGTGGACCAAGGAACAAGTCCACCAATCCCTAGTCAACGATGAAGTATTGAAAATTTTTGAATTTTCTTTACCTAATGATGTTTTGTGTAGGATAGGTGGATATAACGATGCCAAGGAGTTGTGGAACAACTTGGCAAAGTTCCATGAGGAGAACTCCACTTCAAGTCATGAAGAGGAGTCAAGTGAGCCAAGTAGCTCACTTCATGGAGGAATGGATTTAGAAGTTGAGGGCCACTCAACATCTAAAGAAGAAGAGGAGGAGAGTTCTTCTTCAAGTTCGGAGCAAGAAGAAGAAGCTTCTACCTCCGGAAGGGATGAAGGAGAGAGCGTTCATCCATCCTCAACTCTAGGTAACTCAAGCCATTTAGTTTCTTGCAAATTACACATAATGTGCTTTGAGTGTAGGGAATTTGGACATTACAAGAGTAAGTGTCCAAAGAGGATTAGAAAGTCCCCACCGGCGCCAAAGATCAAGAAAGCCGGAGTCCCGATACGCAAGGGTAAGGAGCACGTGGTGTGCTTCCAATGCAAGCGAAGGGGACACTATAGGAGCCAATGTCCGAGGGGGAGGCAATCTCACAAGGACAAGAGACCGAGCACATCGATAGGGGGAGCTAAGGCAAACCCTAAGGTAACTTTTAAGGCACATTCTTGTAATTCGAATAAGACACATGTTAATAGTAGTTTTGTTGCAATTGTCAATAAAGATAGGCATGATAACAATAGAAATCAATACTTGTACTTAGGTGCCAAACATGTTAGCCTAGGTAAGGACAATTCTAGAAATGCTAACCCTAGAATTAACTCATCCAAGGTTAAGGAAAACCTAGGTAGGAATCCCAAAACAACTAGACGTATGCCTAGGAATATCTCAAAGATAAATGACAAATTAAAACTTGAGGTATTAGAACAGGAAAATCAAGTCTTGAGGTCAAGACTTGGCATTTTAGAAAAGGCTCTTAAGAATTTGGAGAAGTCAACTCTAGGGTCTAAGGGTCAAAAATCAAAGCCCAAGGACATGAGAGGTTTGGGTCACAAACCTAATTCTCAAGTGGTCAAGCCCGCTTATCATAATGTTCCATTCGATTATGGAACAAGACCTAGGGCTAAGAAGACCATCACCAAGGTCACAAGGGGAGTCACCCCTAGAGTGGATCTTGATGAGTCCCAAATGACCAAGGCTTTAAAGCCTAGGAGGGTCATTAGGAGGGTTGCTAGGGAAGACATCCCTAGTGAATATTTAGTGAACCCAATGAGCTCCAATAGGTATTGGGTTCCTAGGAGCGTGATTTCATCACGCTAGATGAGTTAGGGTGTGCCAACCTTACTTGAATAGGTAGTTAACCTAATCATGGCAAAAGGTGGCACTTTAGGAATTTTCAAGGTGTAATCAAGTCTTGAAAATGAAAGTGAAAATTATTCCTAAGATAATTAGGATGTGCCAACCACATTTGAAGAATTTTTCTAGAGTCAATCTAGTTGGCACATAGTGATCTAAAAGTCTTGAGGATATGATTTTAGGTCTATTACACTTAGGAATATAGAATTTATGACAAAATGATCAAAACTATCAAAAATGGCAATTAAGACTAGAATTAGGTATCTTCTATACCTTTACATGTTATTTGCCATATATTGTTTGCCATATGTCATGTCATGACATCATATTTAATTTAGTATCATTTGAAATGTCATGATAATGCTTAGGTTATTTAGATGTCATGCCTTATTTAAGTTTCATACTTTATGCCATGACATCATGACATTGGCACATGTTTTTACTTATGATATCATTATATGCCATGTCATCATCTTTTGCATTTATAATCAATTAATTTAATTTAAGGACAAAAACATAATTTGATACGGAAATCAAATTGTTGTTTAGAAAATGCATGAGAACTTAGCTTAAGATGACCTAAACCCATATCTCACATCAAAATTGACTTGGATGTGTTTGATACTGTAATACCCCGGTTCTAAAGATTCTGGTTAAGTATGGCTTAAAGGTTAGATGGTACTATCCATATCAACAAGGTGCACCTTCCTTTTCGGAAGCCCAAACTCAAAGAACTCCAAAGTTAAGCGTGCTTGGCTTGGAGAAATCTGAGGATGGGTGACCTCCTGGGAAGTTTTCCAGGGTGCGTGCGAGTGAGGACAAAGCACGCTGAAAGGACCTCCGGTGGTCTGTGGAGCTAGTCATCAACCCGATGGGCAATTCAGGTAGCGTTCCCGGTTCGGTTCGGGTGGGGCCCGCCCGAACCGGGGCGTTACAGATGGTATCAGAGCAACCTTCCGACCGTGAGTGCGCCTGTGGCAAGAGCACCCAGGGCACCACCTAGCAAGGGAGATTCTGGGATTTGTCTGTGGTGTGATTCGTGGTTACACAACGAGGACGTTGTGTCTTTAAGTGGGGGTGATTGTAATACCCCGGTTCTAAAGATTCTGGTTAAGTATGGCTTAAAGGTTAGATGGTACTATCCATATCAACAAGGTGCACCTTCCTTTTCGGAAGCCCAAACTCAAAGAACTCCAAAGTTAAGCGTGCTTGGCTTGGAGAAATCTGAGGATGGGTGACCTCCTGGGAAGTTTTCCAGGGTGCGTGCGAGTGAGGACAAAGCACGCTGAAAGGACCTCCGGTGGTCTGTGGAGCTAGTCATCAACCCGATGGGCAATTCAGGTAGCGTTCCCGGTTCGGTTCGGGTGGGGCCCGCCCGAACCGGGGCGTTACAGATACACCTTAGGTGTGTGTGAGATATTAGGATTATGAGTTAGGATCAAGGTGCATAGTTCTTGTACCTAGATGAGCCTAATTCGAAATTGAGGATCATAGGGAAAGCTTGTGTACAAGTCATGTACATTTAGCCCTAAGATTGTGATCCTAAATTAAAGGGTTTGAAATCATTTTAAAATTGATTTGAAAAACCTTGATGAAGCTTTTCTAGTGATAGCATTCATCATTGAACAAGGTGATACAAAGATGAGTTAACTTTGAGCTATTTCAAAGACTTGTGAACTTTGTATCAAGATTGAAAAATGGAAGCTATTTTTATAGAAAACTATTTTTCCATGATAGTATATGTTATGAGGAATGTATCCTCAAAATTTTACAATTTTTGAAATTTTCTGTGATTTTCTAGAGGTTTCTGAATTTCGGGAGAAGAAAAATTTAGAAATCAGAAATCAGAGGTTCCCTGATCGGTCCAGGTCTGTGTGGATCGGTCACTGGACCGATCCAGAGGGAGCCTGATCGATCTGGTGACCGATCAGGGCGTGCCAAATTGCTGAAATTTGACTGGTTGTCTGAAATTTCAGCTCGGGAGTTGGTATTTTGAAGGTTTGAAACTCTCCAAGACATTGTTGGTGCAATGGTCAAGGGGGAGTTGACCTTTAGGGGGAATTTTACCTATTAGTCAAGGGGAGTTGACTTTTAGGGGGAGTTTTTACTCCTAAAGACTTGAGTGATATGGGATTATCACTAAGTTAATTGTTGACCTTAGTATCAAGGGGGAAATTAAGGGTTTCAATGAAAGGTATGAGACCTTCATTAGAAAGGAACTCTTGACCTTGATTCACTCTTTTTGATGTGTGTCAAAAAGGGAGAGAGTGTAGGTTTGGGGAGAATGTTCAAGGAAGAACATTAGAAAACTTAAGTTTGATTATGAGTTTTGTCAAACATCAAAAAGGGGGAGATTGTTGGTGCAACCTTAGGTCAAGGTTGACCTGGTTGACCAGACTCGAGTTGACTTGACTCGAGTTGTGTTTTGATGTTTGACGAGTTATGTTTGACAATGTTTGACGTGAACAGAAAAGTTGTATCTTGATGTTTTACAAGGATACAAGCTTGGGAGATTGTGGGTGCAACCCGTGGTTAAGGTTGACCTGGTTGACCCGAGGTGAGTTGACCTGACTCGGAAAAGTCCAAGCAGGGAGCTTGGCACGGGAAAAGTCCAAGCAGGGAGCTTGGCATGGGAAAAGTCCAAGCAGGGAGTTTGGCATGGTGAAAAGTCCAAGCAGGGAGTTTTCGCATGGTGAAAAGTCCAAGTAGGGAGCTTGGCACGGGAAAAGTCCAAGTATGGAGACTTGGCACGGAGAAGTCCAAGTATGGAAGCTTGGCACGGGAAAAGTCCAAGCAGGGAGCTTGGCATGGGAAAAGTCCAAGCAGGGAGTTTGGCATGGTGAAAAGTCCAAGCAGAGAGTTTTGGCATGGTGAAAAGTCCAAGCAGGGAGCTTGGCACGGGAAAAGTCCAAGTATGGAGACTTGGCACGGAGAAGTCCAAGTATGGAAGCTTGGCACATGGGAAGTCGGAGAGGGTTCCGTAGCTCGTTCTCCGGACTGTGGTCAGAGAGGGCTCGGGAGCTAGTTCTCTGGACCGGATGGAAGTCAGAGAGGGCTCGGTAGCTCGTTCCCCGAACTGTGGTCAGAAAGGGCTCGGTAGCTCGTTCTCTGGACCGGATGTGGAAAGTCCTGGTGAGTGAAGCCAGGCAGTGGGAAAGTCCTGGTGAGTGAAGCCAGGCAGTGGGAAAGTCCTGGTGAGTGAAGCCGGGCAGATTGGAAATCCTGGTGAGTGAAGCCAGGTGAAAATCCTAGTGAGTGAAGCTAGGTGAAAGTCCTGGTGAGTGAAGTCGGGCAAGGAAAAATCCAGATGGATCAAGGGTGATCGGACATCTGGTGTTGTGAAGGTTAAGTAGGTCAAGGGAGTGACCGGATACTCGGCACGAAGAGAAAAGTCTAAGTGGGTCAAAGGGATTGACCGGACACTTGGTAGGGAGTCTTAGCAGGTCAAGGGAGTGACCAGATGCTAAGCATGAGATACCAATAGGTCAAGGTTGACCGGATATTGGTTTGGGCGTGCTTGGTTTGAACCACGGATCGATCGTGGATCGATCCGATACATCGGGTTATCTCGATCGACCGTGACCGATCGGAACCAAACAAGATGTGTATGTTATCTCGATCGGTCTGCACCGATCGAAACAACGATCGAAGGCAAGAAGTTCGGGAGAAAAGGAAGGGACAATCCGATCGGTCCATGGACCGATCGGAGTCTGATCGGTCCCGTGACCGATCAGGAGTCTCTGGACCGATCAGGATGGGCTTAGCCTGATCGGTCCCTAAGACCGATCAGGGAGGCCGACGTGGAGCCTGATCGGTCCAGAACTATCCGTTGGCTCACAACGGTCTTCTGTCTTTTGCTGTCTTCTGGCTTCTTCTTCGCAGGTGGATGCAGGTACAAAAGAGGCTGAGGGCTTCTACAGAGGGACTACTTCTTCCTTCTTCTTCCTCCTCTGAACTGAGCTGCTGTTCTTCTGAAAGCTGTGCTCTTGAGCTTTGCTGGGCTCCGAAGCTTCGTGTGAGCTTCTTCTGTAGGATCGAAAAGAATTTAGATATCTCCACAATAGCATGATATTGTCCACTTTGGGCCTAAGCCCTCATGGTTTTACTCTTGGGCTCTCCCCAAAAGGCCTCATGCCAATGGAGATATCTTTTCTCTTATAAACCCATGATCTTTCCCATGCGTTTCCAATATGGGACTATGTTTGCAACCTTGCAACCCTAACAATCCCCCCCTCAAACAAAGGACCATAGGCTTCCCACGTCCGATCCTCGACCCACCAGGTCTTCCTGCCCCTTGGTCCACCCGACCTACTAGGACTTCCTTGCCTAGTCGCAACTAGGACTTCCTGCCTGGTGTCTAGTCCTCTTGATCCGAACATATGAGCCCCTACTTTCTTTGTTCGAGGTCAATATTGTACCCACATGGCTCAATTAGACATAGCTCTTGTGCACAGTCGGCGGTTAAACCTTCTGGCAGTCCGGGCTCTGATACCAATTGTAGGATCGAAAAGAATTTAGATATCTCCACAATAGCATGATATTGTCCACTTTGGGCCTAAGCCCTCATGGTTTTACTCTTGGGCTCTCCCCAAAAGGCCTCATGCCAATGGAGATATCTTTTCTCTTATAAACCAATGATCTTTCCCATGCGTTTCCAATATGGAACTATGTTTGCAACCTTGCAACCCTAACATCTTCGACTGAGTTGCTTGTTGACATTCGTCCGTGAAGTTGGTGCTTCATCCGGGACTTCAGTCGACGAGAAGGCAAGCGAGTATTTGTACATTCATTGTGTATTTTGTTCTTGCTCTTCTTTGTATTTCCATATTGCTGTTGCAAGCTATTGTGGCGAGGTTTCTCCACCCACAAGGAGTATTTATTAGCCGGTTCTCCGGGAACTCATCCACCGACGGATTGATAGGGCTCGTCCACCTTACGGACACGCCGAGGAGTAGGAGTATCACCTCCGAACCTCGTTACATCCATCGAGTTTGAGGAAGAAACGCGAAGAATTTGGGGCGGCTATTCACACCCCCCCCCTCTCTAGCCGCGACCGTCGATCCTAACAATAACAAGGGTGAACCTAATTTAACCCTTTGCTCAGACACCAAAACACATGTCCCCACGGACTATTGAGATTGCTCCAATAATATATACCATCTCCCTAGCCAGACCATTGGTAAATCCAAGTAGGGGAAGTCCATCAGTGGGTTTTGGTCAAAACCCACTGATGGACCTAGACACCTCTGATTTGACCCATTTCAGTTCGAGTGGGATTCTGCAATTACAAGGACTCCAACGGTGTTAGAAAATCCTAATTTAAAGCTATATATTTATGGTAACAAGTGTTGAAAAAAAAAATCAGCCACCGTTGGGCCTGATATCAGAGCATATCAGGCTCACCGTGGGCCTAATATGAGTGCAAATCAGGCCCAACATGGGCCTGATATGAGCGCATATCAGGCCCAACGTGGGCCTGATATGGTATCATTTCTTAAAACTTGATTCTATCTCCCCCTTCTATAAACTCAACACGTGCTACCATGGTCCTTATAAAAAAAATAAAATAAATTAAAATTTGAAGGTGCTACCATAGGATTTAAGTCTACAGCATGACCATTAGTGGGTTTTGTGCCAACTGGCACAGAGCCATAACTTAGTTTCCATGGTATATAAATTCATTTTGACACCATATATACCATCTCCCCACCCAGACCTTCACAGGGAACTTTATTTCAGGTAAATCTAAGTAGGGGAGGGTCATCAGTGGGTTTTGGTCAAAACTCACTGATGAACTTAGACACCTCTGATTTGACCCATTTCAGTTCGAGTGGGAATCTAGAATTGCAAGGACTCCAATGGTGCTAGCAAATCATGGTTTAAAGCTCTATATGTGTGGTAGAAAGTGTTGAAAAAAAAATTAAATCAACCACAATCAATAAAATAAAATATGTAAGAGCATATCAGGCCCAACGTGGGTCTGGTATGATTTCGTATCTCGTATAAAAAAAACTTGATTATATCTCCCCCTTATCAAAAAATAAAATAAAATAAAATAATTTGATTCACCATAATTTTAATTTACACAAACATTAAATCATTACAAGAATAGTCTATTACAATTTTTACAGTATCTACTGTTTAAAGTTTTTGTCAGATATGATTTTATGTCCAAGTCTAAATCTATAAGCTCTCATATCAGCTTGTATAAAGTCTATAGATCTCTGAAACATCAAACTCTCTGCATATCACTGTTGGTTGCTACTCGGAAAACCTAGAGGTTCCACTGTACAAAAATTTTGTACAAAGGTCTGAACCTTTTCCTAGCTACCATGTGTTCTTTTAAATTAAATTTTAGATCGCCTGCGGAACTTAACACGTTCGACCCAAATCACCTTAAGTTATTAATTCCATTAAATATTAATTTTCATAATTGGTTCCCAGTACTGACGTGGCGAGGCACATGGCCTTCTTGGATATGGGAGCAACCACCACCGACTAGACAAAACCTTTTATGGAAAGCTAATATTTAATTTCCTAAAATAACTTTAGGTTAACCGAAAAGAACAATCAAATCACAAGGGAAAAAAAAAAGAACACAACATCGAAAAACATATTCGAAATACTAGAATCGCATGCCTCTTGTATTTGGTATTATTTTCAAAAATAACTAGTATGATGCGGAAAGAAAAATTACTAGTTATACCTTTAAGAATGACCTCTTGATCTTCTACCGTATTCCTCTTCTAACCTCGGACGTTGTGTGGGCAACGTTCTTTCGAGATGAGAAACCACCAATCACCTTCTTCTTCCTTGCAAGTTTCGGCCATCAAAACATCTTCTAGGATTAAGAGGTTCGGCCACCACCACCATGCTCCAAGGGATGCTAGAAACGAGGTTTGCTTTCTCTCCTTCTTCTCCTTCCTTGATCCGGCCACTAACAAAAGCTCCACCAAGAGATAAGTTTCGGCCAACAAGAGGAGAGGAGAGAAATAGGGCCGACCACACCACCAAGGAAAAGAGGGAGAAAAATAGAATAGAGTCGTTAGCATTGAAGCCTCCTCTACCCCCTCTTTTATAATCCTTGATCCTGGCAAATAAGGAAAATTTAATAAAAATTTCCTTAATTCTTTTTCCATTGAAAAGGAAAAATTATTTAATTAAAATAATTTTCTTTCTCAATTTTATTTGGCCAGACACATAAAAGCTACAAACAAGGAGAGTTTTAATTAATTAAAACTTCCTAATTTGTCTCCGAAATTTATAAAATTTCTCCAATAATTTAATCCATTCATGATTGGTTTATAAAAGGAAATTTAATAAATTAAAATCTTTCTTTTAAACGTGTGGATAAAAAGAAAGTTATCTCTAAAAATTAAAATATCTTTTAATCTACAAATAAGGAAAGATATCAAATCTTTTCTCAATCTTTTGTAGAAACTAATAAAAGAGAATTATTAATTTTTAAACTTTCTTTTAAATCATGAACATGGTTAAAAAGGAAAGTTTTCTTAAAATTTAAAATCCTCCTTTAATCAACAAATAAGGAAAGATTTCAAATTTTAAATTCTCTTTTAAACATGTAGATGATTTACAAATAAGGAAAGTTTTACAAAATTAAAACCATCCTTTTAAACTACAAATAAGGAAAGAGATTAATCTCTTCTCTTAATCTTTTGTAGAAAACTATAAAAGGAAATTTTTAATTTTTAAACTCTCTTTAAAATCATGATATCCACATAAGAAATAATTTTAATAAAATCCTTTTTAATATTCTAGTGGCCGGCCACCTAAGCTTGGGACCCAAGCTTTGGCCACCTACATGGCTCATCCACTTGGTCTTGGCCGGCCCTAGCTTGGGTTCCAAGCTAGCTTGGCCGGCCCCATTGGATGGGTAAGAAGGTGGGTATGCGGTGGGTATAAATGTCTATATACTAGAGGCTACGATAGGGACCGAGAGGAGGAATTGGTTTTGGTCTCCCGATGAAATTAAGCATCCCGTGTTCGCCCCGAACACACAACTTAATTTCATCAATAATAATTCATTCCACTAAAGAACTATTATTGAACTACCGCATCAATCCCAAATTACATTTTGGGCTCCTTCTTATTATGAGTGTGTTAGTCTCCCTGTGTTTAAGATAACAAATGCCCACTAATTAAGTAAGTTACTGACAACTCACTTAATTAATATCTAGCTCCAAGAGTAGTACCACTCAACTTCATCGTCATGTCGGACTAAGTCCACCTGCAGGGTTTAACATGACAATCCTTATGAGCTCCTCTTGGGGACATTCTCAACCTAGATTACTAGGACACAGTTTCCTTCTATAATCAACAACACACACTATAAGTGATATCATTTCCCAACTTATCGGGCTTATTGATTCATCGAACTAAATCTCACCCATTGATAAATTAAATAAATAAATATCAAATATATATGCTTGTTATTATATTAGGATTAAGAGCACACACTTCCATAATAACTGAGGTCTTTGTCCCTTTATAAAGTCAGTATAAAAGAAACGACCTCTAATGGTCCTACTTAATACACTCTTAGTGTACTAGTGTAATTATATAGTTAAGATAAACTAACACATAATTACACTACGACCTTCCAATGGTTTGTTTCTTTCCATCATGGTCGTGAGCTACTGTTTATAATTTATAAGGTACTGATAACATGATCTTCTGTGTGTGACACCACACACCATGTTATCTACAATATAAATTAATTGAACAACTACATTTATCACAAATATAGACATTTGACCAATGTGATTCTTATTTCTAGATAAATGTTTATACCAAAAGCTAGACTTTTAGTATACACTCTAACAATATCCCACTTATACTAAAAGACTAAGCTGCCATATCTGCTGCCATACATCTGATTCCCATGCCTTTCAAAAAGCTCTTGCCTTAAGGACCTTAGGTTATCATCTGATGCAATCTAGGCGGCAACAACTTCTCCTCGTTATACAATTTCTCGTATTGGGTAGTACTTGCGCTCTATTGTGTTTACTTGCCTTATAGACTCATGGTTTCTTCGAGTTTGTTACTGCACCATTATTATTACAATAAATTGTAATAATCTTTGGACAAACTAGAAATCATATCTAAGTCTATCTTGAGGTAATTAAGTCATCCAGCTTTTATGGCTACCTCAGAGGCTTGCCATATACTCAGCTTCTATGGTGGAGTCCAGAAAAACACATATGCTTATCACTCTTCCATAGTTATGACTTTTCCTCCTAAAGTAAACACAAACCCCGAGGTCGACTTATTATTATCCCTATCCGATTGGAAGTCAAAATCCGTGTAACCCACAGGGACCAAATTAACTGCCTTGTAAGCTAGCATATAATCTCTAGCGCCTCTAAGGTACTTTAATATATGCTTTACTGCAGTCCAATGTCCTTGTCTAGGGTTACTTTGATATCTACTAACTATGCCCTTGGCAAAACAGATTTCTGATCTCGTGCATAGCATACATTAGGTTGTCTAACTGTCGAAGCATAAAGAACTGCCTACATGTCCTCAATCTCCTTTGATGTCATCGGAGACATCTCTTTAGATAAAGACACTCCATGCTTAAAAGATAAGAAACCTTTCGAGGAGTTTTGCATGCTTAAAACGAGCAAGGATTTTCCGATGTATCAAGCTTGGGATAAGTAAAATATATTTTTTTCTTTCGATCCCTTATTATTTTGATCTAAAAAATATATACATTCTCCCAAGTCCTTTATATCGAATTATTTGGACAACCATACCCTTACTTCTGACAACATTTTGATATTGTTTCCAACTACCAAAAATGTTATCTACGTATAGTACAAGAAATACCACCACGTTTCCATCACACCTTTTGTATATACAAGACTTATCCGTTTACTCAATAAATCCATAGGTCTGGATTACTTTGATAAACCGGATGTTCCAAGACCTTGAAGCTTTGCCTCAGTCCAAAGACTGATTGAGCTTGCACACAAGATGCTCTTAGCCCTTTGCAATGAACCCTTCTGGTTGCTTTATATGGACGCTTTCATCAAGACTTCCATTAAGGAATGCTGTCTTGACATCCACTTGCCAAATAGATAAAAGAATCCGGATAGACTTAAGCATGGCTACAAGTGAAAAAGTTTCCTTTTTCATCAAGCCTTGCTTTGAAAGTTACTACCTTCCTTTCTATCCCTCTTTTCCTATTATAGACCTTTTTACACCCAAAGGCTTTTACACCATTTGGTGGTTCTACAAGCTTCCAGATTTTATTAGAATACATATATTCTAATTCTGTTATTCATTACTCTTTGCCAAGATGTTGCATCTTTATCTTGGAGTGTTTCGTCATATGCCCGGAGATCAGGTTCATGTCCTCCAGGGATCGAGTCCAAAAACTCTCCCAAAATATGAATCTTTTTAGGTTGCCTAACAACCCTCCCACTACGATAAGGCACTTTCTGCAATTGTGTATCATTTGTGATACGTGTTGCAGTTTCCTTGTGGTATCTCATCTTGTACAGTTGGTACTAGATTTAGACATGCCTTTTATTATTTCCTTAAGAACAAATTTTCTTATGGGCACATGGTTTATTACATAGTCCTTTTCTAGAAATCGGTCATTGATGCTAACAATGACCTTCTGATTTTTAAGACTATAAACCTACTTTCATTTCACTAGGATAACCCACAAACAAGTGAATTCCTGTCCAACTTATCATTGTCTCTCTTCTGCATATGTGTTGGACTACCCGAATCCGAATATGCTTCGAAATAGGCTTACGCCTATTCAGCAATTCTATATGAGTAGAGAGTTCTGACTTTAGAAGGTACTATATTCACTCCCGTTTCCAGAGTATATCCTTAAAATGATTTTGATAATATTCTTAATAACTCATCAATCTACTTATTTCCATAAGAGTCCTATACCTTCCTTTTCCTACACCATTCTGTTGGGGTGTACCAGGTGCAGTTAGTTGGGATTGAATCCCTACTTCTGATAAATGACTCCTAAATTCTCCCAAGAGGTACTTGCTACTACGATCTTACCGTAGTGTCTTGATACTTTTACTTTGTCGTTTCTCCACATCAGCCTCGTACTCTTTGAACTAATCAAAGCACTTAGACTTGCAGCACATCAAGTAAATATATCTGTATCTCAAATAGTTGTCTATAAAATAGATGAAATATTTGAAACAACCTCTTGCCTGGATGCTCATAGGATCACACAAATCAGAATGAACCAATTCCAATATATCTTTGACTCCATACCCCTTAGACTTAAAAGCTTCTTGGTTATTTTTTCTTCCAAGTAAGACTCGTAGGTTGGAAAGATTTCCACTACTAATGAACCCAAAAGTTCATCAGCTACAAATGAATCCTACTCAAGTTAATATAACCTAGCCTTAGAAGCCAAAGATATAATTGGTTCATTTTCGAAGATTACTTTCTCTTAAAGTTAGAAGATGTGTTACTAATTTCCATTTGTTGCATCATGAGAGTTATTGGATTTATAAATTGCCAACCAACGTACCAGAATAGATAACTTCCCTCTTTTTCTTAATAACAACTTTGTTATTTAAAAAGAGGCAGAATATCAAGTTCTTTGAATAGTTTAGAAACTGAAAACTAGTTCTTTCTAAACTTGGTGCGTAAAGACAATTACTCAAAAAACCATGTTTTATTCTTATCAAAAGATAAACATCTCCCACTGCAACAGCTACCATTTTTACAGTAGTGCCCATGTAGACAGTGTTTTAATTTTCATTTAGTTGCCTGATTTCCTGGAACCCTGCAATAAATTACGGTCATGATTAATGACATCTGTATCTACACTCCAGGTTCTGATAGATAACACCACTAAACATGTTTCAACTAATGAATTAAATACACCTATATTGTTCTTAGTTCTAAGAAGACAGTCTACCTTAATGTCCAAGTCCTATTTCCAATCATTACAATTGGGATTACTAAGTCTTTCTTATAGTATGACTACTAGGGGATTGACAAACATTTTAAATCCTAAGAATCACAAAAATACTTTGGTCAAGATCAACTCCTTACAAATCCCCATGAATTTTGTATGCCACGATAGTGTGGACGTATATAAAATCGAAGAGGAGATTTTATTCATTAATTTTATTATCTCGTCAACTTTACTTTATGACGAATAAAATTAATAGTTGACCTGTCTTTGATCAACTATTTGGTCAAAAACTTTTGAATTTAAAAAAAAATATTGATTCCTCAAACAATATTATTTAAATTCACCAACACCTCAAACACCGTGAATTTTGCATGCCATGTTATGTGGACGTATACAAATTCAACATTTGTAAAAGGAGGGTTTTAACCCATTAATTTTATTATCTTGTCAACCTAACTTTTTGACAAATAAAATTAATAGTTGGTATCATTTGGTCACACAAATAATAGCAGTGACTCCGATGGGGAGGATACTATTAGATGTGTCTAAGTGTATATCATTACTTGACACTAAGTCCATTAATAAGATTATGCCCCTTCCGTTGGGGAAGATCACACGCTCTTAATTAACTTCCTATAGTCATCCAAAAATGGAAGTCTGTTCTAGTGATCCACAAACAAGCTCATCCGTTATGGAGGAAGGCACTAAGAGCCAACGCGCAAGCTTGTTTGCATCACTTACAAACCAGTAATGGAGACCATGGGATTTACTTAAAAATCCCTCTCCCACTTAGTTATTTATAAATGAGGAATTTTAACTATGCTAGCCTACTAAATATTTAAACTAACATGCACACACAACACAATATAAAAGCAATAAATAGAAAATCTAATTTTCAACTATTATGGCTTTTATCTCTTGTTGTCCTCCGTGTGTTTTCATCCCAAGCTGCTGCCATATTTGGCCACTGCCACCGGGTCTAGCTGTCGCATCCATCTTGCTCCTAGTTCCGCTGCGCCTCTGGTCCTTAGAAGGTTCCACGCTTTGCAAGATTCGATCCGCGACATAAATAGAATTTTACATTTTGATCCTATATTCCTCGAAGGAATGTACATGTAAACTAGATCGAACATAAAATAAAATTTACATCCATCGATCCTATATTCCATAAAAGGAATGTACATGTAACTAGATCAAAAATAAAATCCTAATAAAACTAAATACAGCTCCTGCTGTATTTTATAATACAATCATGCACACACAATAAAATGCCCTTGACATGTCCAAGGGTCCAATCACACACATAATAACTATAAGCCATAATAGTTGGATCCTACATCCACAAAGTTAGCACATCCTACTATTAACCTGCCTAAATTATGTATGACATGTGCATAATTAAACTAATACCAAATACACAGAGGCAAAACCCTAGCTCTGATACCAATTGTTGGTTGCTACTCGGAAAACCTAGAGGTTCCACTGTACAAAAATTTTGTACAAAGGTCTGAACCTTTTCCTAGCTACCATGTGTTCTTTTAAATTAAATTTTGGATCGCCTGCGGAACTTAACACGTTTGATCCAAAACTTAATCTATTCGTTCTTTTAGGTTTTGACTTGGGTCTCCTGCGGAACTTAACACGTTCGACCCAAAATCACCTTAAGTTATTAATTCCATTAAATATTAATTTTCATAATTGGTTCCCAGTACTGACGTGGCGAGGCACATGTCCTTCTTGGATATGGGAGCAACCACCACCGACTAGACAAAACCTTTTATGGAAAGTCAATATTTAATTTCCTAAAATAACTTTAGGTTAACCAAAAAGAACAATCAAATCACAAGGGAAAAAAATAAAAGAACACAACATCGAAAAACATATTCGAAATACTAGAATCGCAGGCCTCTTGTATTTGGTATTATTTCCAAATATAACTAGTATGATGCGGAAAGAAAAATTACTAGTTATACCTTTTAGAAAGACCTCTTGATCTTCTACCGTATTCCTCTTCTAACCTCGGACGTTGTGTGGGCAACGTTCTTCCGAGATGAGAAACCACCAATCACCTTCTTCTTCCTTGCAAGTTTCGGCCATCAAAACATCTTCTAGGATGAAGAGGTTCGGCCACCACCACCATGCTCCAAGGGATGCTAGAATCGAGGCTTGCTTTCTGTCCTTCTTCTCCTTCCTTGATCCGACCACTAACAAAAGCTCCACCAAGAGATAAGTTTCGGCCAACAAGAGGAGAGGAGAGAAATAGGGCCGGCCACACCACCAAGGAAAAGAGGGAGAAAAATAGAATAGAGTCGTTAGCATTGAAGCCTCCTCTACCCCCTCTTTTATAATCCTTGATCCTGGCAAATAAGGAAAATTTAATAAAAATTTCCTTAATTCTTTTTCCATTGAAAAGGAAAAATTATTTGATTAAAATAATTTTCTTTCTCAATTTTATTTGGCCGGCCACATAAAAGCTACAAAGAAGGAGAGTTTTAATTAATTAAAACTTCCTAATTTGTTTCCAGAAATTTATAAAATTTCTCCAATAATTTAATCCATTCATGATTGGTTTATAAAAAGGAAATTTAATAAATTAAAATCTTTCTTTTAAACGTGTGGATAAAAAGAAAGTTATCTCTAAAAATTAAAATCTCTTTTAATCTACAAATAAGGAAAGATATCAAATCTTATCTCAATCTTTTGTAGAAACTAATAAAAGAGAATTATTAATTTTTAAACTTTCTTTTAAATCATGAACATGGTTAAAAAGGAAAGTTTTCTTAAAATTTAAAATCCTCCTTTAATCAACAAATAAGGAAAGATTTCAAATTTTAAATTCTCTTTTAAACATGTAGATGATTTACAAATAAGGAAAGTTTTTACAAAAAATTAAAACCATCCTTTTAAACTACAAATAAGGAAAGAGATTAATCTCTTCTCTTAATCTTTTGTAGAAAACTATAAAAGGAAATTTTTAATTTTTAAACTCTCTTTTAAAATCATGATATCCACATAAGAAATAATTTTAATAAAAATCCTTTTTAATATTCTAGTGGCCGGCCACCTAAGCTTGGGACCCAAGCTTTGGCCGGCCACCTACATGGCTCATCCACTTGGTCTTGGCCGGCCCTAGCTTGGGTTCCAAGCTAGCTTGGTCGGCCCCATTGGATGGGTAAGAAGGTGAGTATACGGTGGGTATAAATCTCTATATACTAGAGGCTACGATAGGGACCAAGAGGAGGAATTGGTTTTGGTCTCCCGATGAAATTAAGCATCCCGTGTTCGCCCCGAACACACAACTTAATTTCATCAATAATAATTCATTCCACTAAAGAACTATTATTGAACTACCGCACCAATCCCAAATTACATTTTGGGATCCTTCCTATTATGAGTGTGTCAGTCTCCCTGTGTTTAAGATAACAAATGTCCACTAATTAAGTAAGTTACTGACAACTCACTTAATTAATATCTAGCTCCAAGAGTAGTACCACTCAACTTCATCGTCATGTCGGACTAAGTCCACCGCAGGTTTAACATGACAATCCTTATGAGCTCCTCTTGGGGACATTCTCAACCTAGATTACTAGGACACAGTTTCCTTCTATAATCAACAACACACACTATAAGTGATATCATTTCCCAACTTATCGGGCTTATTGATTCATCGAACTAAATCTCACCCATTGATAAATTAAATAAATAAATATCAAATATATGTGCTTGTTATTATATTAGGATTAAGAGCACACACTTCCATAATAACTGAGGTCTTTGCCCCTTTATAAAGTCAGTATAAAAGAAACGACCTCTAATGGTCCTACTCAATACACTCTTAGTGTACTAGTGTAATTATATAGTTAAGATAAACTAACACATAATTACACTACGACCTTCCAATGGTTTGTTCCTTTCCATCATGGTCGTGAGATACTGTTTATAATTTATAAGGTACTGATAACATGATCTTCTGTGTGTGACACCACACACCATGTTATCTACAATATAAATTAATTGAACAACTACATTTATCACAAATATAGACATTTGACCAATGTGATTTTTATTTCTAGATAAATATTTATACCAAAAGCTAGGCTTTTAGTATACACTCTAACAATCACATCATAAAAAAAGCACAATCCAACTTACAAAACAAAAGCACAATCCATCATAAAAAAGTACAATCCAAATATGATAGAATAGACACAAATACTTACGATTTGCTTTGTGTAGGGCCATTAACTTGAATCGTTTTATACTCTCTCCCAGAGAAAGGTGCTAATCCTTTAGGCCATATGTGATAGTATGACCAGTTTAACTCTTTAAAAAACAACACCTACAAATAACAAACAATAGTAATTAATTCATAACCAATTATTATTGGATATAAGAAATTTGATGCTTACAGTTTGATCAAAAATAGCAGTGTAATTTTCTGTGGTGCCAAGAGAGTTATAATGAATTATTTGACCTTCCTCTAGGTCCATGACCATTAGATGCCAATGATCATCTTGGTTATTTAGAGGACATAAAATATATCTAATGGTCTTGTCCTCATCAGTTTTTGCACTTTGTTTCAATGCATCCACGTGCATCATTCCAAACAAGTCCTATGCAAACAAGATAGCTAATGAGTTGACTACATCCAATATATATTATAAATAATTTACAATGAGATAAGGGACATACTCGAAATCCAACCCCACAAAACATGGATGAGTGGTACGGTGAGTTAGAGTTTTTGGCTTCATTAGCAAGAATAGTCCAATAAACATTTATACAATCCCCATTGGTGTATTGCGTCCAATCAAATATTGTCATAAAAGATTGCATATCTAAAGAGAAAGTATCATTTCTCTATATTGGATGCACCGTCACCCTACACACAAGGATACAGACAATGGAATTAACCAAATAAATTAAAAGTATAATAAATATTATTAAACTCCAATAATAATCCTTCGTTGACATGTGGTTTAAGTATTTACGCTGCCAAATACGTTACCTTAACTGACTGAGCTTCAATAATGCATCGACTATCACACCATCTGTACTCTTCTTAAAAAATGTCTTCTCTTGCTGAGATAATTAAAATACTACTATGTCGTTAAGGATTATAAAATAATGACTTACGTACTCTCGACCGTGTTGGTTAAACCTAGGAAAACGCACCAGTTCCACTGTACAAAATTTTTTTGTACAAGTGTCAAACCTTTCCTTAAATAACCTATTGTGTTCTTTAGAAGTTAAATTAGGAATCGCAGACGGAACTTAACATCATTGATTCCAAATTTAACTTATCTATTCTTAATGGTTTAGATTTGAATCGCACGCAGAACTTAACACTATTGATTCAAATCTACCTAAGTTATTAATTCCATAAATATTAATTTTCAAAATTGGCTTCCAGGACTGCATGGCGAGGCACATGACCTTCTTGGATATGGGAGCAACCACCACCGCCTAGGCAAAGCCTTTTAAGGAAAGCTAATATTTATTTCCTTAAATAACTCTAGGTTAACCAAAAAGAACAATCGAATCACAAATTCGAAAAAGAAGAAAACACAAAATCGAAAAATAAATTCGATAAACTAGATCTAATTGCCTCTTGTATTTAGAATTCTTATAAAGAAAATAACTAGTATGATGCGGAAGAAAACTACTAGTTATACCTTCTCTTTGTAAGCTAATAACCTCGAGATCTTCTGCCGTATTCCTCGCCTCGCCTTGGATGTCGTGTGGGCGACGATCCTCCAAGATGAACACCACCCAAAAGAGTCCTTCCTCTTCCTCTAGAATTCGGCCACCACCACCACCAAGGAGAAGAGAGCAAAGGGAAAGGGAGAAGGGAGAGGGTCGACCACCAAGAGATCTCCAAGCAAGAGAATAAGAGTTGTATCCATGAAGCCCCCTCACCCCTTCTTTTATATTACTTGCCCAAGGCAAATAAGGAAAAACTTTTTACAAAAAATAAAATCATCTAAGAGTTTTTCCTTTTCCCTTTTAATTTTTCCTTTTCTTCCTCTTGATTGAATCAATCACCAAATTTAATTTTGTGATGATTTTAATTAAATTAATATGGTCGGCCACTTGCTTGGGCACCAAGCAAGGTGGCCGGCCACCTCATCAAGAGGAAAAAGGAATTTTATTTTTATAAAATTTTACAATAAAAACTCTTATAAAATTTTACGAGCTTTCTTTCCTAAAATAGAAGTTTAAAAAGGAAAGTTCTAAAAATTAAAACCATGTTTTAAAATTTAAAACTTCTCTTATAAAATTTCCTTTTTTTAACATGATGATAGAAAATTTTAATTTTAAAACTTATCTTCCTTTTTTTTCTTAAACTATGAGGATGGTTAAAAAAGGAAAGTTTCAAAACTTTTAAAACTCTCTATTAAAACATGTGGCCTAATTAAAATAAGGAAAGTTTTAAAAATTAAAATCTCTTTTTTAAAACTTATAGTTTTCTACAAAGAGAAGATTTTAAAAATTCAAAACACCCCTCCTATTTGAATTAATCTTGGTCGGCCCCTACAAGCTTGGTCACCAAGCAATAGGGCCGGCCCCTATAAGAGGATGTGACCGGTCATTGCTTGGTCACCAAGCAATGGTCCGCCCCCCTTCTTGGACACCAAGAAGAGCCTTACATTTGGATGAATTTAAGGCTATAATGAGGCCACGACAGGGACCTAGAGGAGAAATTGGTTTTGGCCTTCCGATGAGCTTGAGTATCCTGTGCTCGCCCCGAACACACAACTCAAGTTCATCGATAACAACTCATTCCACTAGAGAGTTATTACCGCACTACCGCACTAATCCCAAATTACATTATGGGCTCCTTCTTATCATGAGTGTGTTAATCTCCCTGTGTTTAAGATTACGAATGCCCACTAATCAAGTAAGTTACTGACAACTCATTTAATTAATATCTAGCTCCAAGAGTAGTACCACTCAACTTTATTGTCATGTCGGACTAGGTCCACCTGCAGGGTTTAACATGGCAATCCTTATGAGCTCCTCTTGGGGACATTCTCAACCTAGATAACTAGGACATAGATTCCTTCTATAATCAACAACACACACTATAAGTAATATCATTTCCCAACTTATCGGGCATATTGATTTATCGAGCTAAACCTCACCCTTTGATAAGTCAAAGAAATAAATATTAAATATATGTGCTTGTTATTATATTAGGATTAAGAGCACACACTTCCATAATAACTAAGGTCTAGTTCTTTTACTAAGTCAGTACAAAAAGAGCATACCTAAATGGTCCTACTCAATACACTTAAAGTGTATCAGTGTAATTTATTAGTCAAGATAAATTAATACTTAATTACACTACGACTATTCTGATGGTTTGTTCCTTTCCATCTTAGTTATGAGCAATTTGTTTATAATTTATAGAGAACTGACAACATGATCTTCTGAGTGTGACACCACACTCCATGTTATCTACTATATAAATTAATTGAACAATTACATTTAATAAATAAATGCAGATATTGACCAATGTGATTATTTTATTTCAACAAATAAATATTTACAAAAGTTAGGCTTTTAGTATACACTCTAACAATCTCTCACTTATACTAAAAGACTAAGCTGTCATATCTGTTGCCTTACATCTGATTCCCATCCCCTCCACATGTCGATCAAAAGCTTTCGCTGGAAGGGACTTTGTGAAAGGATTTGCTAGGTTATCTTCTGATGCAATCTTGGCGACGACAACTTCTCCTCGCTTGACGATGTCTCGTATCAGGTGGTACTTGCGCTCTATATGTTTACTTGCCTTATGAGCTCGTGGTTCCTTCGAGTTTGCAACTGCACCGCTATTATCACAATAAATTGTGATGATCTTGGGCAAACCAGGAATCACATCTAAGTCCATTAGAAAGTTCCTAAGTCACACAACTTCTTTGGCTGCCTCAGAGGCTGCCACATACTCAGCTTCCATGGTTGAGTCCGAGACGCATTTATGCTTAACACTCCTCCATACAATAGCTCCACCTCCTAGAGTAAACACATAGCCTGATGTTGACTTACTATTGTCCCTATCTGATTGAAAGTCTGAATCCGTGTAACCCACAGGGAGCAAATCGTCTGCTTGGTAAACTATCATATAATCTCTAGTCCTTCTCAGGTACTTTAATATATGCTTTACCGCAGTCCAATGCCCTTGTCCAGGGTTACTCTTATATCTGCTAACCATGCCAACGATAAAACAGATATCAGGTCTCGTACACAGCATTGCATACATAAGACTTCCTACAGCTGAAGCATAAGGAACTTCCTTCATGTCCTCAATCTCCTTTGATATCTTCGGGGACATCTCTTTAGATAAGACTACTCCATGCCTAAAAGGTAAGAAACTTTTCTTGGAGTTTTGCATGCTAAAACGAGCAAAGATTGTATCTATATATAAAGCTTGGGATAGGCACAACATTCTTTTCTTGCGATCCCTTATAACTTTGATCCCAAGAATGTGTGCACATTCTCCTAAGTCCTTCATATCAAATTATTTGGACAACCATACCCTTACATTCGATAATACCTTGACATTGTTGCCAATTAATAAAATATCATCTATGTATAGTACAAGAAATACCACCACGTTTCCGTTACACTTCTTGTATACACAAGACTCATCCGGACACTGAATAAATCCTTATGACTGGATTACTTCATTAAATCGGATGTTCCAAGATCTTGAAGCTTGCTTCAGTCCATAAATGGACCGATTGAGCTTACACACTAGATGCTCTTTGCCCTTTTCAATAAACCCTTCTGGTTGCTTCATATGGATGTTTTCTTCAAGACTTCCATTAAGGAAAGCTGTCTTGACATCCATTTGCCAAATCTCATAATCCATATGAGCGGCAATAGATAAGAGTATCCAGATAGATTTAAGCATGGCTACCGGTGAAAAAGTCTCCTCATAGTCGATTCCCTCTTTCTGAGTATACCCTTTCGCAACAAGTCTTGCTTTGAAGGTTTCTACCTTCCCATCTATCCCTCTTTTCCTTTTGTAGATCCACTTACATCCAATGGCTTTTACACCATCAGGTGGTTCTACTAGCTCCCAGACCTTATTAGAATACATAGACTCTATTTCAGAATTCATTGCCTTTTCCCAAGATACTGCATCTATATCTTGGAGTGTTTCATCATATGTCCGGGGATCAGGTTCATGTTTACCTGGGATCAAGTCCGAAGATTCTCCCAAAAACATGAATCTCTCAGGCTGCCTTATAACCCTCCCACTACGACGAGACACCGTCTGCGGTTGTCTATCATGTGTGACACATATTGTGGTGCTTCATCTTGTATTGTTGGTACTGAAGTAGACGTGTCCTCTCTAAGTTCTTCTAGAACAATTTTGCTACTGGGCTTGTGATCCATTATATAGTCTTCTTCTAAAAATTGGGCATTGGTGCTAACAATGACCTTCTGGTCTTTAGGACTATAAAATAAACCACCTTTCGTTCCTTTGGGATGACCCACAAACACACGAACTTCTGTATGAGATTCTAACTTATCAGCATCTGGTTTCAGTACATGTGTTGGACTACCCCAAATCCGAATATGTCTTAGACTGAGTTTCCGCCCATTCCACAATTCTGTGGGAGTAGAAGATATTGATTTAGAAGGTACTAAGTTCAGAATGTGCGCTGCTGTTTCCAGAGCGTATCCCCAAAATGAATTTGGTAATTCTGAATAACTCATCATCGATCTAACCATCTCCATAAGAGTCCTATTTCTTCGTTCTGCCACACCATTCTGTTGGGGTGTACCAGGTGCGGACAATTGGGATTGAATCCCGACCTCTGATAAGTAATTTCTAAACTCTCCTAAGATGTATTCGCCACCATGATCAGACCGTAGTATCTTGATATTTTTACCTAGGCGTTTCTCCACATCAGTCTTGTACTCTTTGAACTTATCAAAACACTCAGACTTGCGGCACATCAGGTAAATGTATCCATATCTTGAATAGTCGTCTATAAAAGAGACAAAATATTCAAAACCACCTCTAGCCTGGATAGACATAGGACCACACAAATCAGAATGAACCAGTTCTAATGCTTCTTTGACTCTATACCCCTTGGCCTTAAAAGGTCTCTTGGTCATTTTACCCTCCAAGCAGGATTCACATGTTGGAAAGTTTTCCAACTCTAATGGACCTAAGAGTCCATCGCCTACAAGCCTTTGAATCCTACTTAAGTTAATATGACCAAGCCTTAGATGCCAAAGATGTGTTTGGTTCATTTCCGAAGGTTTTTTTCTCTTATTAGAGTTAGAAGATGTGTTATTAATTTTCATATTTTGCTTCATGGGAGAAATTGGATTTAAAGTATATAAATTACCTACCAATGCACCAGAACAGATAATCACCTTATTTCTCTTTATAACCACATTGTTACTAAAAGAAACTGAATATCCATCCAAATACAGTTTAAAAACTGAAATTAAATTCTTTCTAAAACTGGGTGCATAAAGATAATTTCTTAAAACCAAATTTCTATTCCTACTAAAAGATAAGTAGACGTCTCCCACTGCAATAGCCGCCACCTTAGTAGCATTGCCCATGTAGACGGTAATCTCTCCTTCAGTTAGTCGTCGGGTTTCTTGGAACCCCTGTAAGGAATTGCAGACATGATCAGTGGCTCCCGTATCTACACACCAGGTGCTGGTAGATAACACCGCTAAACATGTTTCAACAACTAGAGTATGAGATATACCTTTATTGTTTTGATTCCTACGAGGACAGTCTGCCTTCCAATGCCGTGTCTGCTTGCAAATAAAGCACTTGCCTTTCGGCTTCTTCATTCCAGCTTTTTGTCCATGAGGTTTATTCACTCTCTTCGCTAAAAAGACCTGTTTCTTCTTCTTCTTGCCTTTCGGCTTAGAAGTAGAACCATTTTCAGCATAGTGAATCTGAGAACTTTGACGAAATATACCTTCTGCTGCCTGTAGTTCTGTCAGAAGTTCTGCCAACATATACTCTCTTTTGTTCATGTTATAGTTCAGGCGGAACTGCTCAAAACTTCTGGGTAGCGTTTGGAGAATTATATCGACCTGGGTTTCCCCATCGATTTCTCCTCCAAGGACTTGTATTTCACTCAGATAAGCCATCATTTTGAGGATATGATCCCTTACGGGTGTCCCCTCAGGCATGGTGGCTGTCATTAGCTTTCTCATTGCCTCTTGCCTAGCAATCCGACTTTGGTGCCCAAAGTGTTCTTTGAGATTGTTCATTATATCATAAGTTGTTGGTAAATCTTGATGTTGATGTTGTAATACATTTGACATAGATGTCAAAATGTAACACCGCGCCATCTCATTAGCTTTTACCCATTTCTTATGATACTCAATCTCCTCTGAGGTAGAGTCACCGTCAGGTGTATCAGGGCAAGCCTCAGTCAGAACAAACTTATAGTCTTCTGTAGTAAGGACAATGTCCAGGTTTCTTTTCCAATCAATATAGTTGGGACCAGTAAGTTTGTTCTCTTTCAGTATAATGACCAGTGGGTTGAAAGTCATCCTAAGAATCACAAAAATAACTTTGGTCAGGACTCTAAATTTAGAATAATATTGATTCCTCAAACAATACTATTTTAAATTAACCAACACCTCAAAACACCGTGAATTTTGTATGTCACGATAGTGTGGACGTATACAAATTCATCATTTGTAAAAGGAGGGTGTAACCCATTAATTTTATTATCTTGTCAACCTAACTTTTTGACAAATGAAATTAATAGTTGGTTTCCTTCGGTCACACAAATAATAGCAGTGACTCCGATGGGGAGGATACTATTAGACGTGCCTAAGTGTATACTATTACTTGACACTAAGTCCATTAATAAGATTGTGCCCCTTCCGATGGGGAAAATCACACACTCTTAATTAATTTCCTATAGTCATCATAAATGGAAGTTTGATCTAGTGATCTGCAAACAAACTCATCTGATATGGAGGAAGGCACTCAGAGCCAACGCGCAAGTTTGCTTGCATCACTTACAAACCAGTAATGGAGACCGTGGAATTTATTAAAATAAATCTCTCTCCCACTTAGTTATTTAAAATGAGGAATTTTAAACTATCCTAGCATACATCACATGCATATAAACATCACAGTAAATAAAAGCAATAAATTTGGAAATTAATTTTCTAACTATTATGGCCTTTTCCATCACTGTCTTCAGTATGCTCCAACCCTAGCTGCTGTCATCTTTAGCCACCGCCATCAGGTCGAGTTGTCGCATCCATCTTGCTTCTTATTCCGCTGTGCCTCTGGTGCTCCAAAAGTACCACGCCTCGCAATAATCCGATCCGTGACAAAAATAGAATTTTACATATATCGATCCTATATTCCACGAGGGAATGTACATGTAATCTAAATCAAAAAATAAAATTCTAAAAATAATACAGCTCCTGCTGTATTTTATAAATACAATCATGCACACAAATAATGCTCTTGATATGTCCAAGGGTCCAATCACACACAATATCAATAAGCCATAATAGTTGGAGCCTGCAACCAAAGAGTTAGCACATCCTTTTATTTTTCTACCTAAATTATGTATGACATGTGCATAACCTATTTGAATTCTAAAAATACACAGAGGCAAAACCTGGCTCTGATACCAATTGTTGGTTAAACCTAGGAAAACGCACCGGTTCCACTGTACAAAATTTTTTTGTACAAGTGTCAAATTTTTCCTTAAATAATCTATTGTGTTCTTTAGAAGTTAAATTAGGAATCGTAGACGAAACTTAACATCATTGATTCCAAATTTAACTTATCTATTCTTAATAGTTTAGATTTGAATCGCAAGCGAAACTTAACACTATTTATTCAAATCTACCTAAGTTATTAATTCCATAAATATTAATTTCCAAAATTGGTTTCCAGGACTGCATGGCGAGGCACATGACCTTCTTGGATATGGGAGCAACCACCACCGCCTAGGCAAAGCCTTTTAAGGAAAGCTAATATTTATTTCCTTAAATAACTCTAGGTTAACCAAAAAGAACAATCGAATCACAAATTTGAAAAAGAAAAAAACATAAAATCAAAAAATAAATTCGATAAACTAGATCTAATTGCCTCTTGTATTTAAAATTCTTACAAAGAAAATAACTAGTATGATGCGGAAGAAAACTACTAGTTATACATTCTCTTTGCAAGCTAATAACCTCGAGATCTTCTGCCGTATTCCTCGCCTCGCCTTGGACGTCATGTGGGCAACGATCCTCCAAGATGAACACCACCCAAAAGAGTCCTTTCTCTTCCTCTAGAATTTGGCCACCACCACCACCAAGGAGAAGAGAGCAAAGGGAAAGGGAGAAGGGAGAGGGCTGGCCACCAAGAGATCTCCAAGCAAGAGAATAAGAGTTGTATCCATAAAGACCCCTCACCCCTTCTTTTATATTACTTGCCCAAGGCAAATAACGAAAAACTTTTTACAAAAAATAAAATCATCTAAGAGTTTTTCCTTTTCCCTTTTAATTTTTCTTTTTCTTTCCTCTTGATTAAATCAATCACCAAATTTAATTTTGTGATGATTTTAATTAAATTAATATGGTCGACCACTTGCTTGGGCACCAAGCAAGGTGGTCGGCCACCTCATCAAGGGGAAAAAGGAATTTTATTTTTATAAAATTTTACAAGAAAAACTCTTATAAAATTTTACAAGCTCTCTTTCCTAAAGTAGAAGTTAAAAAAGGAAAGTTCTAAAAATTAAAACCATGTTTTAAAATTTAAAACTTCTCTTATAAAATTTCCTTTTTTTTAACATGATGATAGAAAATTTTAATTTTAAAACTTATCTTCCTTTTTTTTCTTAAACCATGAGGATGGTTAAAAAAGGAAAGTTTTAAAACTTTTAAAACTCTCTATTAAAACATGTAGCCTAATTCAAATAAGGAAAGTTTTAAAAATTAAAATCTCTCTTTTAAAACTTATAGTTTTCTACAAAGAGAAGATTTTAAAAATTCAAAACACCCCTCCTATTTGAATTAATCTTGGCCGGCGCCTACAAGCTTGGTCATCAACCAATAGGGTCGACCCCTATAAGAGGATGTGGCCGGCCATTGCTTGGTCACCAAGCAATGGTCCGACCCCCTTCTTGGACACCAAGAAGAACCTTACATTTGGATGGACTTGAGGCTATAATGAGGCTACGACAGGGACCTAGAGGAGAAATTGGTTTTGACCTTCCGATGAGCTTGAGTATCCCGTGCTCGCCCCGAACACACAACTCAAGTTCATCGATAACAACTCATTCCTCTAGAGAGTTATTACCGCACTACCGCACTAATCCCAAATTATATTATGGGCTCCTTCTTATCATAAGTGTGTTATGTTGGTTAATCCTAAGAAAATGTACCGGTTCTACTATACAAAAATTTTTGTACAAGTGTCGAACCTTTCCTTAAATAACCTATTGTGTTCTTTGGAAGTTAAATTAGGAATCGCAGACGGAACTTAACATCATTGATTCCAAATTTAACTTATCTGTTCTTAATGGTTTAGATTTGAATCGCAAGCGGAACTTAACACTATTGATTCAAATCTACATAGATTATTAATTCCATAAATATTAATTTCTAAAATTGGCTTCCAGGACTGCATGGCGAGGCACATGGCCTTCTTGGATATGGGAGCAACTACCACCGCCTAGGCAAAGTCTTTTAAGGAAAGCTAATATTTATTTCCTTAAATAACTCTAGGTTAACCGAAAAGAACAATCGAATCACAAATTTGAAAAAGAAGAAAACACAAAATCGAAAAACAAATTCGATAAACTAGATCTAATTGCCTCTTGTATTTAGAATTCTTACAAAGAAAATAACTATTATGATGCGGAAGAAAATTACTAGTTATACCTTCTCTTTGTAAGCTAATGACCTCGAGATCTTCTGCCGTATTCCTCGCCTCGCCTTGGACGTCGTGTGGGCGACGATCCTCCAAGATGAACACCACCCAAAAGAATCCTTCCTCTTCCTCTAGAATTCGGCCACCACCACCACCAAGGAGAAGAGAGCAAAGGGAAAGGGAGAAAGGAGAGGGTCGACCACCAAGAGATCACCCAAGCAAAAGAATAAGAGTTGTGTCTCATGAAGCCCCCTCACCCCTTCTTTTATATTACTTGCCCAAGGCAAATAAGGAAAAACTTTTTACAAAAAATAAAATCATCCAAGAGTTTTTCCTTTTCCCTTTTATTTTTTCCTTTTCTTTCCTCTTGATTGAATCAAGCACCAATCAATGGTTGTGATCAATCATATTTGGTTTATGATTGGGATTGGCCGGCCCCTTGCTTGGACACCAAGCAAGGTGGTCGGCCACCATATTTAGGAAAGAAAAATAATAATTTTTTTATAAAATTTTACAAGAAGAAAACTCTTATAAAATTTTACAAGCTCTCTTTTCTAGAGTTAAAAAAGGAAAGTTTTAAAAATTAAAACTATGTTTTAAAATTTAAAACTTCTCTTATAAGATTTCCTTTTTTAACATGATAATAGAAAATTTTAATTTTAAAACTTATCTCCCTTTTTTTTCTTAAACCATGAGGATGGTTAAAAAAGGAAAGTTTTAAAACTTTTAAAACTCTCTATTAAAACATGTGGCCTAATTCAAATAAAGATAGTTTTAAAATTTTAAATCTCTCTTTTAAAATTTATAGTTTTCTATAAAGAGAAGATTTTAAAAATTCAAAACACCCCTCCTATTTGAATTAATCTTGGTTGGCCCCTACAAGCTTGGTCACCAAGCTATAGGATCGGCCCCTATAAGAGGATGTGGTCGGCTATTGCTTGGTCACCAAGCAATGGTCCGACCCCCTTCTTGTAGGGCTATAAATGAACCAAGCGTTCGTGAACAAGCTTGGTGTTCGGCTTGGTAAGAGCTTGTTTATGTTCGTTCAATATACATAAGATTAATTAAACAAACAAGCTTGAACAACTCGTTAAACTAAACAAACAAGCTTGAACACATATGTGTTCAGCTCGTTAACGTTCGTGGACAACGTTCGTGAACAATGTTCCTGAACCATATTTATTAATAAAACTCTTTTCAATATGCTAAATAAATAATAAAATAAAATAAAATAAATAAATAAATTTAAATTATCAATCTTAATAACCAATCAAACAATTAAAAGTTTCAAACAATCAAACAAGCTTGAATTGAAAGCTTGATAACATCTAAACGAACCAAGCTCAAACCAAGCTCAAGCCAAGCTCGAACCAAGCTCAAGCCAAGCTTGAATTGAGAGCTTGATAACATCTAAACGAACCAAGCTCAAGCCAAGCTTCAAACAAGCTCAAGCTCATAAAAAATAAACCAAGCCAAGCTTGAACACTCATTTCAAAAGCTTGGTTCATTTTAAGCTTGGTTCATTTTAAGCTCGGCTCAGCTCGGCTCGGTTATCTTATCAAACAAGCTTGAACACCCCAAAGCTCGGCTCGGCTTGGCTCGTTTATAGCCCTACCTTCTTGGACACCAAGAAGAGCCTTACATTTGGATGGACTTGAGGCTACAATGAGGCTACGACAGGGACCTAGAGGAGAAATTGGTTTTGGTCTTCCGATGAGCTTGAGTATCCCGTGCTCGCCCTGAACACACAACTCAAGTTCATCGATAATAACTCATTCCACTAAAGAGTTATTATCGCACTACCGCACCAATCCCAAATTACATTATGAGCTCCTTCTTATCATGAGTGTGGTAGTCTCCCTGTGTTTAAGATTACGAATGCCCACTAATTAAGTAAGTTACTGACAACTCACTTAGTTAATATCTAGCTCCAAGAGTAGTACCACTCAATTTTATTGTCATGTCGGACTAGGTCCACCTGCAGGGTTTAACATAGCAATTAGGGATATAAATGAGCCGAACCGAGCCGAACAGTATCAGGCTCGAGCTCGGCTCGTTTAAGTTATATTCGGGCT
This sequence comes from Zingiber officinale, assembly GCF_018446385.1. NCBI lineage: Eukaryota > Viridiplantae > Streptophyta > Magnoliopsida > Zingiberales > Zingiberaceae > Zingiber > Zingiber officinale. Next base: position 129,288,342 of record NC_055987.1, read on the forward strand.
CGAGCTCGGCTCGAGCTCGAATCGAGCTTTTATCACAAGGCTCGAGCTCGGCTCGTTTTAGAATTATCAGGCTCGCGAACAGTTCGAGCTCGGCTCGTTATTAGCTCGATTATCAAAGTTAACGAGCCTAACTCGTTAAGCGAGCTCGGACTCGTTTAGAGCTCGTTTTTGGCTCATTTTAAGGCTCGTTTTAGAGCTCATTTTTTTGGCTCGTTTTAGAGTTCGTTTTTTTTGGCTCGTTTAAGACTCGTTTTAAGGCTCGATTTAAGGCTCGTTTTAAGGCTCGTTTTTTTGGCTCGAGAGCCTATAAACGAACATGTTCGCGAGCTCACGAGCCGAATATCCTTAAGCTCGAGCTCGGCTCGATAAAAATGTCGAGCTCGAAATCGAACTCGAGCTCGGCTCGATAAGATAAACGAACGAACTCGAACGAGCTTTTTACCGAATCGAGCTCCGAATAGCTCGCGAACCGTTTGATTCATTTACATCCCTAGCCACGAGGAGCATGGGACGGTGCAGGGAACACTTGGCGTTTCGTCGAGCAGTTGGTGGGCGGAATGGCGGGGTTGACACACAACACGTCACTCCGCCAATAATTAAGGCGTCGTCGTCGTCGGATTGGTGGGAGGAGAGTGGAGGGCAGTGGGGGATTGGGAATTGGGGCATGATCCAAGTGTGATGCAACTTGAGAGATGACTGTGGAGACGAGGTCTTGACTGGTACTGACCAACGCCACGAGGACGACGGGGTCCTACCACACAATTTAGTACGTGAGTGCGTGAGCTCGCTTATGACTTTTCACGTTGGATTTACTCCGTGTTTTTTTTTTGTTAATATGTCGGGTATCTGGATTTAGAACGTAACAGCCGCTCGGTTGTTGGTGATCAACAACGAAAACTTGGTCCAGTCCTTTAGAACAGTACCTAATCGAATTAATGCTATAGTATAGCATGCAGTTGAAGGTTGCGAAGACACGGAGATAACAAGAAACACCAATATGATATTTGGATGCATCATCTATTTATGTAATTATTATGATATATCCTATTTATTGTATATATTATGTTTCCTTTATGTTATATAATTCTTTATTCGATTGATATTTTGTATATAAACTTAACTTATATTTATTTTTGAAATATATGAGAATATAATGTAGTACATTTCGTAAGTACACATATATCGTCAAGTAATAAAATATTAATCTCATAAGAATTATTGATTAAATATTAATTGACTTCATACGATGAATTATTTAGATAATAAAAAGTTGGTTCATAAATGCTTAAAAGAGAAAGAAATGAGGAGAGGATAAAGTAGGGAAGAGAGGGAATAAGTATAGATGAGTGAAGGATTATAGATTATAAGATTTAGTTTCATTATAATGCTAGTTAATGTCCTTATACATTGTTCATTTATCTAACTTCATGATTATACTCGTGTAAAAATTCTAACTAAGGTTTGACATGACCCCGTGTAGGTCGCATTGGAGAGTTTACCTGAGTCCTAATGACATTAAGTAAAGGATTAACTCTAAAAAGTCCGGTTAAAGGATTATCTAAGGACTTTCCAGTCATACAATCTCTAGAGTTAACCAATTTACTTCCTAACGATAGATTAATACAATTAAATATAAGAAGTAACCTAGAAAGTCCGATTAAAGGGTTATCCTCTATCACAGGGTCTTCCGTCATATAATAACTAGATTATTAACATTAATTTAGAAAAAACACTCTAAATTTTAATTAGATATTTCTTTATAGTGAAACAGTCTCCTTACAAGAGGATTACCCTAGAAAATCCATTTAAAAGATTACCCTTTATCACATGATACCACGATCTTACAATCTAATACTTTTCTTCTAGAAAATAATAATTCCACCGTAATCCAATGCATATACCTCACACAATTTAGTACGTGAGTGCATGAGTGATCTGGCTTATGACTTGTTCACGGTGGATTTGCGCTGTGTTTTTTTTGTTAATAGGTCGGGTATCTGGATTTTAGAACGTAACAGCTGCTCGGTTGTCGGTGATCAAGAACGAAAACTAGGTGCAGTCCTTTAGAACAATATCTACACGAATTAAATGCTACAGCATGTAGTTGAAGGTTGCAAAGACACGGAGATAACACGAAACACGAATACGATATTTGGATATATCCTCTATTTATGATATATTTATTATGATATATCGTATTTATTGTATATATTATATTTCCTTTATTTCATATAATGCTTTATTAAGTTTATATTTTATATATAACATAGCTTATATTCATTTTTGACATCGATATTATCAACTAATAAAATATTAATCTCATAACAACGGTTAATTAAATATTAATTAATTTCACACCATTAATTATCTAGATAATAAAAAGTTGGCTCCCAACTAGGGATGTAAATGAGCCGAACCGAGCCGAACAGTATCAGGCTCGAGCTCGGCTCGTTTAAGTTATATTCGGGCTCGAGCTCGGCTCGAGCTCGAATCGAGCTTTTATCACAAGGCTCGAGCTCGGCTCGTTTTAGAATTATCAGGCTCGCGAACAGTTCGAGCTCGGCTCGTTATTAGCTCGATTATCAAAGTTAACGAGCCTAACTCGTTAAGCGAGCTCGGACTCGTTTAGAGCTCGTTTTTGGCTCATTTTAAGGCTCGTTTTAGAACTCATTTTTTTTGGCTCGTTTTAGAGTTCGTTTTTTTTGGCTCGTTTAAGGCTCGTTTTAAGGCTCGATTTAAGACTCGTTTTAAGACTCGTTTTTTTGGCTCGCGAGCCTATAAACGAACATGTTCGCGAGCTCACGAGCCGAATATCCTTAAGCTCGAGCTCGGCTCGATAAAACTGTCGAGCTCGAAATCGAGCTCGAGCTCGGCTCGATAAGATAAACGAACGAACTCGAACGAGCTTTTTACCGAATCGAGCTCCGAATAGCTCGCGAACCGTTTGGTTCATTTACATCCCTACTCCCAACCGCTTAATAGAGAAAGAGAATAGAAAAGGAGAGAGAGAAGAGAGTAAATGAGCATAGATAAGTGAAGATCAATAGATTTTAGGATTTTGATTTTATTATAATACTAGTTAATGTCCTTATGTATTATTTATCTACCTAACTTCATGCTTCACTCATGTAAAAATTTTAACTAAGGTTCGACATAACCCCACACAGGTCGCACTAGAGAGTTCACCCGAGTCCTAACGACATTAAGTAAAGGAGCAACTATAGAAAGTCCGGTTAAAGAATTATCCAAGAGCTCCCCTGTCATACAATCTCTAGAGTTAACCAATTTACTTCCTAACAGTAAATTAATGCAATTAAGTAGAAAACGTAACCTAAAAAGTTTGGTTAAAGAATTACGCTTTGTTATAGCCCCCCCCCCCGGTCATATAATCGCTAGATTACACAGATCACTTCCTAATATTAATTTGAGAGAAACACTCTAAACTCTAATTAGATATTTCTTTGTAGTGAAATGGTCTCCTTGCAAGAGGATTATCCTAGAAAGTTTGCTTAAAGGGTTATCTCCTGTCATAGGGCTCTATGGCCATACAATCTAGTACTTCTCTATAAAGTGACAATTCCACCACAATCTACATGCATATACCTCACACACATTTCATCAAACACATACAAGACACAAAACATATAAAACATGGTATAAACATATCATAACATAAGAAAATGCCCAAAAACATAATTCATACATCCACAACACATCATAATTAGTTCATATTGGTGCAATTTGTACTAACAGTCTAACTCAAGTTTTGATGAATAACGAGTTAAGTTAGATGTTAGTGTGATCTAATGCATTTACTGAGTGTGCTTAGATTGACGGGTCTAGAGTGTTGGTGCAATCGACCTCTAAGGTTTCGATATTTGACAATATACCTTAGTTTGTTTAGTTTGACCAAGGGTTGATCCAAACAGGACTTGATGTTTGGAAGAAAAAAATTCTAGTCAAGACTAGATGACTAGAAAGGGTAAGTCCTAACTAGAGGTTAGGCAAGGGGAAAGTCCTGGTGAGTGAAGCTGGGCCCTAGTGAGTGAAGTTAGGTGATGGAAGTCCTAGTGAGTGAAGCCAGGTAATGGAAGCCCTAGTGAGTGAAGCCAGGTAATGGAAGTCCTAGTGAGTAAAGCTGGGCAACCCTAAGGGGAGGTAACCCTAGGTAATATGTGATCAACTGGTTTTCGGTCGATCGCACGCGGTCGACCAGACTAAGAAATTATTTATAATGCTAACATTATTTTATCTCTACCATTTTGTGCTAACTCAGTGTTGCAGGCCAGTTTTAGTAGATCAGCTTGGTCAGATACTAAGCAGGGCCAGAGAAAGTCCAAATAAGTCTGAAAGACCAAATATTTGGTAGGTAAGTAAAGGTAAGTCACTAGAGGAGAGTGACTTGTTGAGGGCGCGCCCCAATTTGCACTAACAGTCTAACTCAGGATTTGATGAATAACAAGTGAGTTAAGTTAAATATTAGTGTGATCTAATGCATTTACTGAGTGTATATAGATTGACAAGTCTAGAGTGTTGGTGCAATCAACCTCTAAGGTTTCGATGTTTTGATAATGTACCTTAGTCTGGTCAGTTTGACCAAGGATTGATCTAAGCAGGACTTGATGTTTGGAAGAAAAAAATCTAGTCAAGACTAGATGACTAGCAAGGGTAAGTCCTAACTGGAGGTTATGCAAGGGGAAAGTTCTGGTGAGTGAAATCGGACCCTAGTGAGTGCTAGGTGGTGGAAGTCCTGGTAAGTGAAGCTAGACAATGGAAGTCCTAGTGAGTGAAGTTGGGCAACCCTAGGGGTAGGTAACTCTAGATAATATGTGATCAACTAATTTTCGGTCGACCGGACTAGCGAATTATTAATAATGCTAACACTATTTTGTCTTTACCATTTTGTGCTAACTCAGTGTTGCAGGCAAGTCTTAGTAGATCAAGTTGGTCAGATACTAAGTAAGACCAGAGAAAGTCCAAACATGTCTGAAGGACCAGATATTTGGTAGGTAAGTAAATGTAAGTCACTAGAGGAGAATGACTCGATGAGGACGCATCCCGATTGAGGGACAGTAAGCGTCGGTCCATTTTAGGTCCATTTCGGATTCCTAAATTGAGATCTTAATTAGATCCTGCTCTCGGGGAGACAAAGTCTAATTATGACTCAGTATTATTGTGTTAACCCTTGTCTTGCAGGTTAACACGTTTTATAGGGCAAGAAGAGCACTAAAAGCCTCAGGTGAATAGTACCCAAAGCACCTTCCAAGTGATGGAAGACACCTTGACACTGTTTATAAAAGGCGCCTTCTGCAAGATAAGAATTAGACCTCATCGCGGATAAGGGCCAGCTTGTTCAGGATTGAATTTGTTGAGTTGGAGGTGCCTTCAATGCCTTTGGAGGTGCCTTCCACAACCTTTATAAAGGCTTTTCAACCTAAGCTTCTATAACAACATCCATACAAACTTATACGCGTCCATTTGAAAATCTGACTACTCCGGCTTTCTGCTGTGACTTTGCTACGATGCTACTATGCCCGACTACTACCAAGTAGCCGACCAACACCGAGCCTAAGCTGACAATCTTTGAAGGTGTTGGGTAACAAATTTGTATTTTGTACACTTTACTACTTGCAAAAGGACAAGTGCAGAGTGTTGCACTTATTCCGTCTTTCTGTGTACTTGATTCCCTTTTTCGGAGGTACTAGAAAAGATATTTTAGTGGATTATCCATTCATAGATCCACGGGACCTGGGTCTTGTAGTAGGAGTCATCGCAGGCTCCGAACCAAGTAAACTGACTATGTTTGCATTGTTGTTCGCTTGTTCTTTTACTTCACTTTCTGACTTCCTTTCTCCGCTGCGTACTTTGCTTTTATTTTTAAAAAGAAAAGACAAGTTTTTAAATCACGTGATTTATCCCCTCCTCACGTGTGACTCGATCAAACATAGAGAACTTGACACCAAGATAAAACTGGGTTGGGACCTTGACACCGCTAGAGGGGGGTGAATAGCTCGTCACCCAAATCGTCACTTCCTACGCTTGTTAGTACACAGTGAAAATACAAAACAAAACAAACAAATAGAAAACTAAACCTAGAGGCAATAACCAAGATAATCAAACCTTTAACACGTTTATGTAACTTGGTTGAGAGATCACTTACTTCTACTCCACTACTATATGTAAGGTGGGCGATCTCAATCCATCGGTGGATAATTCCTCGGAGAACTTTTGGCTAGCTCGTGTAGCTCCTTGTGGGTGGAGAAATCTCACCACAACTCGCACAAGACCACACTAGATCACTTGAGCACTTGGAGACTCTAATTAGGATTAACCACCACTAATTTCATCACCTTGCTCAAGCATCCCGAGCTCCATTAAATAGAGCTCGGATGGAAACATCCAAGCAATGCTTCCGCCACCAGTCGACTACCATACTTATCAATTGACTAGATTTCATGGATTTTGACCATTACAAGCCAACAACTCAATACTAGTCGACTGATGAAAATACCAATCGACTGCTACAGAAATACTATAGTAATTCTATAGAACCCTGGAATTTTACCTTGAGTACAGTCTCTCATGCATTCATCCTTGCACAACCTAGATCTAGCCTTTTAGCCTCTTCCATCAACCTCGCATCCCTCGGATGCCTTCCTATCCTTTACGCCTTACCTTCTGGAGCTTCCATCGATCTTGTCATTGTTGTCAAGTCTTCCTTTGCTAAGAGGCTGTACCTCTGAGACTTCATCCATTGCCAAGTCACACTTAGATTTACGTTGCCAAGACTACATGCTTGGACTTACACTGCCAAGACTCACCCTTAGACTTTCCTCCTTTGCCAAGATCACACTTGGACTCTCCTTATTGTATTTATATTCTGCACACTCGTAATGCATATAAAATACAACAATAAACTTAACTTAAACCTTTGCTCAAACATCAAAACCTAGGGTATTCAGATTGTTCCAATAATCTTTCCCTTTTTGATGTTTGGCATCCCATTTAAGTTAAGAAAACATATAATGCAATAACTGTCACGCCCCTAGAAGAGTCCCTATCGACAAAATTTCGGCAGCATCTCCCCTGTACTGGTGATAATATAAAGCAATATACATACACAAACAACATAATAACATATTCATCAGCCCACACGGCTAGAACACACATAACCACACAGTTTATATAATACAGCCTACTCGGCTGGAACAAAACAACAACACCCACGCAGTTTAAAACACTAACAACCCACATGATTGCACTGAAAACACAGCGGAATAACGGAAAGAAAAACTCACAAATGCAAAGTCCACATAACATCAAAGATACAAAGTCCACAAAACAAGTATCAAAATATAGTTAGTTCTCATAGCATTAAATCCAATGAATACGAAATGCAAGTAAAGAGAAACAAAACCAAAATCATTCCTCGGATATGACACAGGACTGGCAGGCAACATCTCTCCAAACATCCATGACTCATCTACCTGTTACATGGCGTGTAACGACGCAATTTTCCCTATTTTAAGTTCTAAAAGTCTATAAAAATATTTGGAAATACTTTTAAAATATTCTAGAGATTTTTAGGAATTTTTAGAGTATTTTTACGTAATTTTTGGAGGTCGTTTAGTAGGGTTACAAAAAGAAAGAAGTTTTGACAAAAAACGTTGAAGGTGAGACTTGAACCCAAGACCTCGACCCGAGCCGAATCTCAGCCGAACCCAGCCCAACCAACCGGCCTGCAATTGTTTTGTGAATATATATGGAGCGAAATGTATATATGCAGTAGTTGGAACGTTTAAAATATATTGGAATTAAAAGTGCGCGGCTGAGGGATTGAAGCCGAGACTCTTTGATTCGGTAAAAGGCCGGCCGACCAACTGGGCTAGCGGTTGGTGTTAATTAAGGAAAGATTGAGTAATATTTAAGGTATGGTAATTAATAAAAATCTTAGTGATAAGAAAGGGCTTAAGTTTTTCCTTAACCCTAAACGTTTCTCACCCGAACCTCTCTTCTCTTCCTCACGCTGCGCGGCGCCGGCTCCTCTCGGGCGGAATTGAAGAACGAAGCTAGGGCTTCGTCTCGGTGGCTGGCCAAGAGTTCAATCCAAGAGGTTCTTCTCGTCTTCACGAACCCTCGTCGAAGAGAGCACGGAGGATGCAAGGAGCCGCTGGAATTTGAGCTGCCCGAACCCTAGACTTCTCCTTTTCGGTTGTAAGTCCAAGAACGGCGAGGTGAGTTGCTACTCACCTGCAGTAGGGGTAGTTCCACGATTTCGTTGTTCTTCTTTGCTTTCTCGCCGAGCAGGAACAACCCTAGATTCGTCGGTTATTATATTGAGCATTACGGTTTTCCACTAGCTATACATGTTTAGTATTTCAGTTAGTATGATTCCTTTGCTATTTATGAGCATGAGTAGCTTTATATGTTAGTATTCAGTTTTAGCATGTTTTTATTTATATTCATGCATATCGAGTTTTTGTGAGTTAAATAGCGCTTACTAAGCAAATTTTGCTTATAGATTGCACTTCCTCTTACTGCAGATATAGGAAAGGAAAAGACATAGCAAGGAAGGCAACAAGGTGGCGCGGATGGTGTGTGATGTTTGGACTATGGAGTAGACTAGGAGATTGAACCAAAATTTATTTAGAATGTTTTGGTTTAAGTGTTTAACGTATTTAGAACTTGTGCATGTTATTATTTGGTTTGTTTTGTCGTGTATTCATTAGAGTTGATTTTTCCTTGGTATTGTTCTTCTTTTTGATATATAAACTGCGTAGTTGATTGATATGTGTTCCAGCCGCTTGTGGCTGTGTATATTATGTAATGTATTAATGATTATAGTCACCGGTACAGGGGAGACTCTACCGGAATTTTTCGGTAGGGTTTCCATGTGATATTTTAATCATACCGGTTAAGTAGAGTTAGTAGTTAAGTAACGGTCATCCTTAGAGAGTAGTAGTAGTAAGAAGGGTGGTCGTTACAGTTGGTATCAGAGTAGTTCCCATTCTCCAGCATTACACACATCAGCATCATCCTTGCCGTCTTCAAGTAAGAAAGTATTTAAGTTTTTCCTTTTATGCTTTCTTTATTAATGCAGTATGGAATAATTGCTTATATGCGCTTTAGTAAGATAGAAGTTTTGTTTCTCTTTATTCATACATATGTATGTTTAGAAAGGATTATGTTTAGAAAGGATAGAGAAGATATCAAGTCTTTTTCTCTGCATAACTAGATGTCAAGAAGAGGACATCCCCGTACCGTTCGTGCTGAGAACCAAGATCATAAGAACGAAGGGTTTAGATAAACTGAGCCCAATCTCTCTGAAGTTGTTGCCCAACTCCAGAGACAAGTAGTAGAGCAGTAGCAAGTAATTGCCAATCTGATGGTAAATCAGCAACCAGTTCCTCTCACTCCTCCAACAGTAAATGTGGTGACTCCAGTGGTAACTGAGGTTCCACCAGCTACCCTGGGATAGGGATGTAAATGAGCCGAACCGAGCCGAACAGTATCAGGCTCGAGTTCGGCTCGTTTAAGTTATATTCGGGCTCGAGCTCGGCTCGAGCTCGAATCGAGCTTTTATCACAAGGCTCGAGCTCGGCTCGTTTTAGAATTATCAGGCTCGCGAACAGTTCGAGCTCGGCTCGTTATTAGCTCGATTATCAAAGTTAACGAGCCTAACTCGTTAAGCGAGCTCGGACTCGTTTAGAGCTCGTTTTTGGCTCGTTTTAGAGCTCGTTTTTGGCTCATTTTAAGGCTCGTTTTAGAGCTCGTTTTTTTGGCTCGTTTTAGAGTTCGTTTTTTTTTGCTCGTTTAAGGCTCGTTTTAAGGCTCGATTTAAGGCTCGTTTTAAGGCTCGTTTTTTTGGCTCGCGAGCCTATAAACGAACATGTTCGCGAGCTCACGAGCCGAATATCCTTAAGCTCGAGCTCGGCTCGATAAAACTGTCGAGCTCGAAATCGAGCTCGAGCTCGGCTCGATAAGATAAACGAACGAACTCGAACGAGCTTTTTACCGAATCGAGCTCCGAATAGCTCGCGAACCGTTTGGTTCATTTACATCCCTAATGGCAATCCTTATGAGCTCCTCTTGGAGACATTCTCAACCTAGATAACTAGGACATAGATTTCTTCTATAATCAACAACACACACTATAAGTAATATCATTTCCCAACTTATCGGGCATATTGATTTATCGAGCTAAACCTCACCCTTTGATAAGTCAAAGAAATAAATATTAAGTATATGTGCTTATTATTATATTAGGATTAAGAGTACACACTTCCATAATAACTAAGGTTTAGTTCTTTTACTAAGTCAGTACAAAAAGAACTTACCTAAATGATCCTACTCAATACACTTAAAGTGAACCAGTGTAATTTATTAGTCAAGATAAACTAATACTTAATTACACTACGACTATACTGATGATTTGTTCATTTCCATCTTAGTCGCGAGCAACTGTTTATAATTTATAGAGAGCCGACAACATGATCTTCTGAGTGTGACACCACACTCCATGTTATCTACTATATAAATTAATTGAACAATTACATTTAACAAATAAATGCAGAAATTGACCAATGTGATTCTTTTATTTCAACAAATAAATGTTTATAAAAGCTAGGCTTTTAGTATACACTCTAACATGTTAATCTCCCTGTGTTTAAGATTACGAATGTCCACTAATCAAGTAAGTTACTGACAACTCATTTAATTAATATCTAGCTCTAAGAGTAGTACCACTCAACTTTATTGTCATGTCGGACTAGGTCACCTGCAGGGTTTAACATGACAATCCTTATGAGCTCCTCTTGGAGACATTCTCAACCTAGATAACTAGGACATAGATTCCTTCTATAATCAACAACACACACTATAAGTAATATCATTTCCCAACTTATCGGGCATATTGATTTATCGAGCTAAACCTCACCCTTTGATAAGTCAAAGAAATAAATATTAAATATATGTGCTTGTTATTATATTAGGATTAAGAGCACACACTTCCATAATAACTAAGGTCTAGTTCTTTTACTAAGTCAGTACAAAAAGAACATACCTAAATAGTCCTACTCAATACACTTAAAGTGTATCAGTGTAATTTATTAGTCAAGATAAACTAATACTTAATTACACTACGACTATTCTGATGGTTTGTTCCTTTCCATCTTAGTCATAAGCAACTTGTTTATAATTTATAGAGAACCGACAACATGATCTTCTGAGTGTGACACCACACTCCATGTTATCTACTATATAAATTAATTGAACAATTACATTTAACAAATAAATGCAGATATTAACTAATGTGATTCTTTTATTTCAACAAATAAATATTTACAAAAGCTAGGCTTTTAGTATACACTCTAACAGACCGTACCTTCAATATTTTGGTCTTGGCCTTGTTAAGTTCATCACAATTTTTTTCTATTTGTGATGAACTTGTATCTTCTGTCTTTGATGGTGCAGGAGCATCTGGTTCGACAGCTTGAACAATCTGTTTGCCTTTTTTTTGTACATTCGGATATCAAACTTCTCTGAGTTCTCTTTCTTTTGGGACCTACACGAAAATTAGTTGGTAGTGTAGGCAGATTAGGGTCTATGCCTTCTGGTGCTCTTGGCTCCCCTGATACCTTGCTTTGTATAATTTCTTGGAGCTCTTTAATCTTATTTTCGGCATCGGCGATGATTTTATCTTTTACTTTTAAAATTCTGTTATCCACGTTAGCATTGATAGTCTCAGCCTTGGTGGCACTCGTATCCCGTTCCTTATGCAGTTCACTTATTTGTAGATCCTTTTCTTTAAACATAGAATCCATCTCAGCAATCATAATATCCTTTGCTGTTAAGAGACTATCCTTTTCTTCTATGACCGTTGCCAAGTTTTTATTAGCTTCCTCCAAACTTTTAGTAGCTTTATGTAATTCTTGCTTTAAACTTTCAATTTTTTCTCCCTTTTCCTTGCACTGACTACAATCTACTGTATCGTCACACTGCAGTAGACCTTCTTCGGGTTGCTGTAAAGATCCTTGGCCAACCAACTCAAGAGGCTCAGTTGGCTGAGTCCAGTTTGGTAGTAAATCCAACTCTGATTCTACCAGAATTAAATCTACTAAAATTTTATCTGCAGTTACACAGTCTATCATTTTTTTAACTGTGTCAACATGATAGTTTGGTCATCTCCATCGTAGTATTCTAGGCAATTTTTCAGGATGATCTGGATCAATAATGCTAATGTGCTCACACACCCATACCTACAATATGATTATAAAAATACTTCATATTCATTACAAATATCGTGATATATATGTAATCGGACTTACAACCAAAATATTTGGAAATCCCTTAAGCAAGGGGGCCTTGGGCGTTGCATCAGCAACATGTGGTTTTAGTCTTAATGTAAGCTCCAAGCCAATAGTGTCTAATTGAGGAGCCATGAAACTGTATATTGTATTGCACCAATTAAACCTAGCTAAGTTGTCAAAATCATCTACACAGTCAATTAGGGAGAGCACAGGTATTCTGAGAACACTGCTACTACCACAAAACAGAACAGTTACAAAAAAATACAGGATATACAGTTGACAGTAGAGCTTGTCATTTGATCTCGACTTCCTAATCAGTTTCTCCAAATGTTTGGCAGAACAATCCGAATCTTGGAAAAACTCCTTGTACAGTGCGCTAGAAGCCTCATTTAAATCGAGACGAACTATCTCTCTATTGTCGGGTAGGCCAAGAATCAATCTCACGTCTACCTTTGTAAATTTGAGTATCTTCCCATGGAAGATAAAGTTTTTTTCCTCCTGATCCTAATTATCAAACATATTTTGGACCTGAGCTCTTACAAAAGAACTATTAGGGAGGTCGAGGATCCACGAAAAAGGTGTGCCTTGAATCTTCTGTTCTTGTTCTACAATTGGTTGAACAGAAGAAATAAATTTTTTGAAGTGACAAATGGTACTTTTCCAGTTCATTCTTTTAGTTCTTCCTCTTTTGACATAACTTGGATAACTTGGTCGATCAACACTCACACTGGTCAACGCCTCTTTTGTAGCCATTGCGAACCTAGCTATCGTATAACCACACCCAGAAAAACAACTCTTAGATTTCGTAATAACGACTATGCTCTTATTCTAACATGCCCATAACAGTAACACAAACCCTAGGTTAAACTGTTATAGAAAGAACCACTAAATGAGCAACAGAGCTACGTACGAAACCGATTCTAGAACGCTGGTGATGGTAGGGTCACGCCTCAAACGGAGCTGCGTAGAATGCATTCGAGAAGAAGATGACGACCGAAGCAGGAGAGTGTGCGCTTTTGTAGATTGAAACTTGGGTCTGATATCCCATAATTTTATTTTAAATTTATTCGACTCGATTTATTTGTATGATTAATTATTATTATTTTTTGATAATACTCTTTAATATCAGGCCCCACGTTGGGCTGATATGCGCTCATATCAGGCCCACGTTGGGCCTAATATGCTCTCATATCAGGTCCAATGGTGGTTGATTTTATTTTTTTTCAACACTTTCTACCACACCTATGGAGCTTCAAACCATGATTTGCTAGCACCGTTGGAGTCCTTGAAATTCCATAATCACACTCGAACTAAAATGGGTCCAATCAGAGGTGTCTAGGTCCATCAGTGGATTTTGACCAAAACCCACTGATGGACCTCCCCTACTTGGATTTACCTAAAATCAAGCTCCCTATGAAGGTCTGGGTGGGGAGATGGCATATATGGTGTCAAAATGAATTTATACACTCTGGAAACTAAGTTATGGCTTCATGCCAGTTGGCACAGAACCCACTGATGGTCATGCTGTAGACTTAAACCCTATGGTAGCACCTTCAAATTTTATTTTATTTTATTTTATTTTTTTGATAAGGAGCATGGTAGCACGTTTTGAGTTTATAGAAGGGGGAGATAGAATCAAGTTTTAAGAAACGATACCATACCAGGCTCACGTTGGGTCTGATATGTGCTCATATCAGGCCCACGTTGGGCTTGATATGCACTCATATCAGGACCATGGTGGGCCTGATATGCTCTCATATCAGGCCCAACGGTGACTGATTTTTTTTTCAACACTTGCTACCACACCTATGGAGCTTTAAAACATGATTTGCTAGCACCGTTGGAGTCCTTGCAATTCCAGATTCCCACTCGAACTGAAATGGGTCAAATCAGATATGTTTAGGTCCATCAGTGGGTTTTGACCAAAACCCACTTATGACCCTCCCCTACTTAGATTTAGTTGAAATTAAGTTCCCTGTGAAGGTCTGAGTGGGGAGATGGTATATAAGGTGTCAAAATATATTTATACACCCTGGAAACTAAGTTATTGCTCCATGCCAGTTGGCACGGAACAGTGCACGTCTTTTCTTTTCAATGATATATATATATATATATATATATATATATATATATATATATATATATATATATACTCTTATACTATCTAAATGTATTCTAGTTACTAAAAAATTATAATTTCTATCTGATTTTTGATTTCCTCAAATTCTCGTTCAATTAGAAGGTTTCAGAGGGGAGGAGTTATAAATTTAAAATAACGCCTTGTAAGTTTGGAGAACCAACAACTACCATTTTATTTTTAAGTCAAATATGTGGTAGGAGTAAAGGTATGATATGATACTGATCCTGTCCGAAAGCTGAATCAACGGACGCTGGGCACGTGGCGCTTTCCGATCGCTAACGCGGGTCTTCGAATGCTGGTGTAAACTTCCGGCAATCCTGCAAAAAAGTCGGGCCGGGAAGGGGTTCCCGGTGGCGACCCTCCGACGCTCAAGTCAGGCAAGCTAGCAGTGAAGAAGTGGCTCCGAAAGTGGTGGAACGCGTACCTCCGACGAAGTATAAGGCTCCTTATATAGAGTGGTGAAAGAGCTCACGCACACCTACCAAGGCAAATACGTGTCCTTAGCCCATACCTCGGTATGTGTTTGTTAGAAAGCTTACCTGACACCATACTGCTATAGTCTCGACACGTCTTCGATGGGACAGCAGAACACCTCATCACCAGACTAAGAGTATGGCCTAGTCATAGGACTAGACGGTTGTCATAGGATGTTCCTTGTCCTTCTCTCCCTACCCCATGCCGGGGCGTCCGTCCGGTCAGCTGGACGGGGCGTCCCGTCCGGCTGGTGCTCATTTTACGCCCGGCCGGACGACACTCACATCCCGTCCGGCCTTCCGTTTGCATCGGTATGCTGGGGAGATTTTCGGTAAGGTGTCATGTAGGGACTACTAGCAGTATGTTACCTTGTGTCTTCGGCCAAGACTTCCGCTCGGCCCATCGTTACTGTTCAGTCGAGCGCCGGAACTCCGATTCCTGTCAGGGCGCCCTTTGCCCTCGGTTATTCATCGGTCTGCCGGCCGGGAGGTCAGCCCATCCTTCTCCGGTCGGCCGCTCGGTCCGTCCTTCTCCGGTCGACCACATGGCCTTTTGACTTCCACGTGGCGTTGACCCCTCAAAATGGGGATCCCCTGTTCTATCCGCCGGATCAGATACTATTAGTCGTATCTCACTCCCCATGCTGTAGACTTAAACCTTATGGTAGCACCTTCAAATTTTATTTTATTTTATTTTTTTGATAAGGAGCATGGTAGCACGTTTTGAGTTTATAGAATGGGGAGATAGAATCAAGTTTTAAGAAACGATACCATACCAGGCCCACGTTGGGCCTACTATGTGCTCATATCAGGCCCACGTTGGGCCTGATATGCTCTCATATCAGGCCCACGGTGGGCCTAATATAAAAGGATATCAAGTTCAACGGTGGCTGATTTTTTTTTTCAAACACTTGCTACCACACCTATGGAGCTTTAAAACATGATTTGCTAGCACCATTGGAGTCCTTGCAATTCCAGATTCTTACTCGAACTGAAATTGGTCAAATCAGAGGTGTCTAGGTCCATCAGTGGGTTTTGACCAAAACCCACTTGATCCGGCGGTAAGAACAGGGACCCCCCTCTGAGGGAAGTCAACGCCACGTGGAAGTCAAAGGGCCGAACGACCGACCGGAGAAGGGGAGACCGGTCGGCCGAACGGGGTTCCATAGGAGTCAAAGGCACCCGACGAGGAGTCAGGGTTCCGACGCTCGTTGAACAGGATTGTACGGGCGAGCGGGTGGCCCACTCGGCCGAAGGCATAAGATAGCAATACTGCGAACAGTCTCCACAGAGCACACTACCGGGAATATCCTAAGTGGACCAGCACGTGTGACCGGCCGGACGCAAGGGGACTGCCGACCGGCCGGACACTCGGCATGGAGTAAGAAGAGAACAGGACCAGGAAACATCCTTTGACAGCGGATATGGCCAACGAGCGAACCATACGCAGGATCTTATGACAGGGTTCCGCTGTCCCATCAGAGACGTGCTCGGACTGTAGCAGTAAGGGGTCAGGTAAGCTTTTCTGACAAGCCCATATTTAGGTATGGGCTGAGGACACGTATTCACCTCGATATGTGTGCGTGAACCCCCTTCCAGCTCTATATAAGAGGCCTCACACATCACCGGAGGTACGCATTCTACGATTTTTGGAGCCACTACTTTGTTGTCTGCTTGCCTGACTTGAGCATCGGAGGGTCATCGCCGGGAACCCCTTCCCAGCCCAACTTCCCTGCAGGTTCGCCGGAGGACCATACGATCGGTCGGGGATCTACGTCAGCAACGTGGAGAGCGACACGTGCCCAGCGTCCGTTGATTCAGCGATTCGGACAGGATCAATTTGGCGCCGTCTGTGGGAACGCTCCTGCATCCGATCGGAAGCAATGGACGAAGTTGGACGACCGCATACGGTGACGCTCTCCACGGAGGAACTCGACGCTCTGATCGAGTCGAGGACAGCTAAGCTTGTTGAACAAAAACAGAAGGCACAAGCTGAGCGAATTGAGCAGCAAGCGACATCAGTATCAGGGGGCCGAGCGGAAGCACCTCAGGCCACGGTTCCGTTTCACCGGGCCCTATTCCGCACGCCTCCGGAAGCAGCAGCAGTTAATCGTGATCGAGGATCTTCATCGGACGAAGTGCCAATACGAGACAATAGAAAAGGCAAGGCCCCCCGAGCGGATGCTTCTCCCGAGAGGAAGACCGTCGAGCTTCGACGTTAAAAATCGAGAGACGAGCCGGCGTCTATAAACCCTCCGAGCGGAAGACCGTCGAGCTCCGACATTAAAAATCGAGAGACGAGCCGGCGTCTATAAACCTTCCGAGCGGAAGACCTTCCGAGCGGAAGACCGTCGAGCTCCAACGTTAAAAATCGAGAGACGAGCCAGCGTCTATAAACCCTCCGAGCGGAAGACCGTCGAGCTCCGACGTTAAAAATCGAGAAACGAGCCTGCGTCTATAAACCCTCCGAGCGGAAGACCGTCGAGCTCCGACGTTAAAAATCGAGAGACGAGCCGGCGTCTATAAACCTTCCGAGCGGAAGACCGTCGAGCTCCGACGTTAAAAATCGAGAGACGAGCCGGCGTCTATAAACCTTCCGAGCGGAAGACCGTCGAGCTCCGACGCTAAAAATCGAGAGACGAGCGTCTATAAACCTTCGGCGGAAGACCATCGAGCCCGACGTTAAAATCGAGAGGAGTGGCGTCTATAAACCTTCCGGCGGAAGACCGCCGAGCTCCGGCGTTAAAAATCGAGAGACGAGCCGCGACTATAAACCTTCGAGCGGAAGACCGAATGAGCGAGAGACGAGCCGGCGTCTATAAACCCTCCGAGCGGAAGACCGTCGAGCTCCGACGTTAAAAATCGAGAGACGAGCCGGCGTCTATAAATCTTCCGAGCGGAAGATCATGGAGCTCCGACATTAAAAATCGAGAGATGAGCCGGCGTCTATAAATATTCCGAGCGGAAGAAGGCAATAAAAAAGACTTGTGAACAAATACCCAAAGGTATTCACCATCGATAATCGTTCGACCGCCTCTATGTTCCGCCCGGCCCAGTACCCAAAGGTACTTCACTATCCGCGAACGACATCTTCTGGCATAGCAGAACATATTCAGCTGAGCGGAATGCTTACTCAAAATCGAGAGACGATTCCTTCCGAACGCGAGAGATATAATAAGAGGCGAGCGGACAGTACACATATTGATTAGCAAAAGGACAAAGCAAGCAAAAGGAGATTATATTAAAGAAGCTAAGGCCGAGCGGCCGGATTACAAAAGGTGATAGTTTATCGCCGAGCGGCTAGATTACATTTAAGCTTCTACTCTAAATAATCGTAAAGATCCTTCGGGATGTTATCGAGGAGCGCCACTTGATCTGCGGCCGGGATGACGGCGGACTCAGGAAGTTGCCCCTTGGACTTCAAATATGTCGTCGTGGCGGTCATAGCAAGGTCGAAGGCAGTGTACATCCGCTTGTAGACCTTCTCCGAAAATTCGGCCGAACGGATGTATTTTTGTTGCAGGGCAGCGACCCGGCTTGGTTCGGCCTCCTGGTATTCTTTAAGGGCCGCTCGGGAAGCATCGGCGGCTGCCTTGTGTTCTTGTAAAGCCGCCTCGAGCTTTGCCACCTCGTCCGTTCGGGCAACCTTCTCTTTGGCCAGTTGGTCCATCAGCTCCTTCACTTTCTGCTCCAGCCCCCGGGCCTCGACATTCTTTTTCTCCAGATCGGAGATGGCCGTGTTTTTCCGAGTGGTGGCCAAGGTTATCTTTTGGTCGAGCGTCTTGACTTGTCGTTCGAGCTCACCCAAAGTATGGGCCTGATCGGTCGTCTTCTTCTGCTCGGCCGCCAGCAAAGCTTGAGTCTTCTTCAGCTCCTTCTGCAACTCGGCATACGAGGGGCCTTGAGAGCCGGACGGATCGCTTACAGCCTTCAGTTGTCTCAATTCCTCGTCCACCATCGCCAGGCGGTTGGAGACAGCTATCTCCTCCACCCATCTCTGACGAAAAAGAAAGAAAATAGAAGTTGTTAGTGGCCGATCGGAAGGAAGGCATACAAAACGTGGAAGAAAACGAACTTACCCCCGTGACCTCTTGCATATGGTTGTTAGCCAAATTGCGGAGGGGGATCATCGCGACGCGCGCCCGAGCGTCGGCCCACATCTCGGCTAGGGGCCCCTTCAGGGTGATTGTGTGCTCTGGTGCGGTTGGCCGATCGGCCTCGGGTAGCAATTCTTTAGTCGGAAGGTGAAGTGTAACCCGGACAGTGCGACCATGACCGGGGGTCATCCGAGCGGATGATGGGAGAGGATCGGAAGCTGGCGCCGAAAACTGGGATAAAATGGTCGAACGTCGGACTTGACGAGGAGCAGGCGGAAGGACGCTGACTGGAACGACCTCGAGAGGGTCCGCCGGCGCGTCCAACTGCCGCGAGCGGTTACAGTAACCCGCTCGGATGGTTGGACCGCGGGCGCGGCCGATCGGAGTGGAGTCTCCACTCGGCGCCTCTTTTGGCCAGGTTGTTCCTCTTCCCGAGCGGAACCTTCCTCTTGGACAGTTGGTCCTCCGTTGGGGGTGGCTCCGCTTGCCACGTTCTGCTGAGAGGCCTGAGCGGCCGACTCTTCATGAGTCCCGCTCTCCCCTTCATGCGAGCCAACCGGTTGGATGCCGAGCGTCTCCATTTCTTTGGCTGCCGCGGCTTCGAGCGTCGCCGCCTTCCTCTTCAGAATACTAGTCATGACCGACTCCATGACAATATTCGCTGCAAAGGAAAAAGAAGAAAATCAGTTAGCAATCAGGGCAAATGCTCAAGTAAAATTCTTACCGAAGTCGCTCGGGAGGGGGGTTCTGATCGGACTCAAGCCGAATATGTACATAACCCCTTCTGGGAGGAATTTGTTGACGTCGAATCGCAGACCGGCAAGCATATTGGCAGCATGTAGATAATCCGGCCGGGTCTTGAATCTTTTGAGCTCTGGGGAGGTTGGTGGTCCGATCTGCCACTTCGTCAGGAAGGGGGCTCGCTCGGGCATGCGGAGGTAGAAATAAAATTCTTTCCAATGCTTATTGGAAGAAGGAAGTTTATTGAAGAAAACTAGGTCGGGCCGGGCCGAGCCTAGAATATATTGTTGGTGCAATATCCCTCAGGTCAAGGTTGACCTGGGTAACCAAGCTGAGTCTTGGTTTGGGTTTAGATGTTTGACAATAAGATATTGATTGAAGAAGAGTCAAGTAGGTCAAGGTTGACTGGATACTTGACTGGGAAGTCCTAACTGGGATGTTAGGCAAAATGAAAGACCTAGTGAGTGAAGCTAGGCATGAAAGTCCTAGTGGTGAAGCCAGGCAGAAGGAAAGTGAAGTGAGGCAGTAAGAAAAGTCCGGTGAGTGAAGCCAGGCGGATGGAAAGTCCTAGTGAGTGAAGCTAGGCGGATGGAAAATCCTAGTGAGTGAAGCTAGGCGGATGGAAATCGTGAGTGAAGCCGGTGAAAGTCCTAGTGAGTGAAGCTAGGCGGATGGAAAACCCTAGTGAGTGAAGCTAGGTGAAAGTCCCGTGAGTGAAGCCGGGCAGGAAAATCCAGATGGATCAAGGATGATCGGACATCCTGTGGGAAGTCCAAGTAGGTCAAAGGATTGTTGGATACTTGGCATGAAAGAAAGTCCAAGTAGGTCAAAGGATTGACCGGATACTTGGCACGAGAGAAAAGTCCAAGTAGGTCAAAGGATTGACCGGATACTTGCACGAGAAAAGTCCAAGTAGGTCAAAGGGATTGACCGACACTTGGTAAGGGAGTCCTAGCAGTCAAGGGAGTGACTAGATGCTAGGCATGACATACCAACAGTCAAGGTTGACCGGATGTTGGTTTGGGAGGTTTGGGACTTGGTTTTGGACAAAATCAAGTTCTGGATCGATCGATGGATCGATCCAGACTGCGAACGAGAGCTCTGGATCGATCCGTGGATCGATCCAGAGGTCCTGATCGATCCGTGGATCGATTGGAGTCCCAATCGATCGCTGGATCGATTGGGACGCAGCGCGATAAGCGCTGGATCGATCCGTGGATCGATCCAGGCGCTTTTCCAGAGCACAGAGGCGCTCTGGATCGATCCGTGGATCGATCCAAAGCCTCCCCGATCGATTGGGAATATTCGAATCGATCGGGATCCGACCGTTGGCGTCGTTTATAGCTGCAGGCGTGTGATGGCTGCGGCATCTCTTCACGATTTCATCTCAGATCTTCGCCAGCTCCTCCACAGCACTCTCAAAGCTCGTGATCGCCAGTTCTTGAAGGTTCTTGGAAGCTCTCCGAGTCAAGAGGCGGATCAAAGGCAAGAAGAGAAGCTAGGGTTAGGGTTTTCTGCATTCATTGTAAGCTTTGTGCTTGTATTTTGTATCCTTTCCCTCTCTTCTTGTATTGAGTCTTGTAGGGCTTCTCCGCCCTTGGTAGTTACCATAAAGGAGAGTTTTATTTAGTGGAGGGTGTGTGTGTTGGTGTGGATCCTTGGATTAGTCACCTCTTGTGAGGTGGATACCAAGTAAAACCAACCGTGTTAGCGTTGTGTGTTTGTTTCTGTATTTTCCGCTGCACATCTTTGAAGGAACAAGCAACGCCGAGCAACGAGCGAACGCGACGAGCTATTCACCCCCCCTCTAGCTACTTTTGGTCCTAACAAGTGGTATCAGAGCGAGGCCGCTCTTCACCGGAATCATCGCCGGAAGGGTCAAGCATAACAAGAAAAGCTAGAGGGTGAAGAAGTTGGAGCAAATTCTTCAAGTTCAAGATTTTATCAAGCTCAACTTCAAGATGCAATTCCAAGATGGACTTGGATTTGACACAAGGGTGGCTCCACCATATTCATCTACAAGCTTCGATTCTTGGAAATCAAGAATCGAAAATTTTCTTATGATGGAGATAGAGCAATGGTTTGCTCTCATGGAAGGTTTTGAAGCTCCCACAAATTCCAAGGGCAAAGTACTCAAAAGGAGCAAGTGGAGCCAAGAGCAAGTCCAAAGGTGCGAGGCCAATGACAAAGTGACCAAGCTTTTGGTCAATTTATTACCAAGCACCATCCTTTGCAAAATTGGAGAATTTGAAGATGCAAAGGAACTATGGAGCAAATTGGCCAAGCTTCATGAAGAGATCCCCTCCACTGTACAAGAGCAAGAAGTATCCAGAGAGGGTGACTCTTTGGAGCAAGACCAAGAGGAGGGCTCCGAGGTTGAGAGATGCTCAACCTCCGAAGAAGAGGAGATCCAAGAAGCTTCATCCTCAAGGGAATGCAACGAAGGGAACAAGGAGCGAGCATACTCCTTGTTTCATATTCAAGATGATGAAGCCTCCACCTCTAGGATTGAGGGGGAGCAATCCTTGGTGACGCCGGATCAAGAAGAATGAGAAGCTTCTACATCCGGGTCAAGAGACGAAGAGGAGGAAGTAGATTCTACCTCCACAAGTCAAGAAAAATCAAATGGAGGAGAATCAAGGTCCGATCAAGAGGAAGCTTCTACCTCCGGATCCAAAGAAAAAGATGCCACCCCTACAAGCAAAGGTATAAATATTTCAATTAATAATAAAAATCATATTATATGCTTTGAATGTAGGGAACATGGGCACTACAAGAGCAAGTGCCCTAAATTGGCCAAGAAGGACAATGGAACAAAAGGCAAGGAGAAACTCAACACCCGGGACAAAGAAGAGCAAGGAGCACATTGTGTGCTTCTTGTGTCAACAAAAAGGGCATTACCGAAGTCAATGCCCCAAGGGGAAGAAGATGGTCAAGGCTCAAGGAGGCACTAGTCAAGGGGGAGCCTCCAAGGTAAAAAGGAAGGTAACTTTCATTGAGCCTATTCCCTTGCAAAATGGTAAAAAGCATGCTAGGTCAAATTTTTATCATTTTAATGCGATTTACCATAAGAATAGGAAGCATGAGGGTTTTAAGGAAAAGCATGTGACCCTACATGCCAAAACTACTATCCCTAAGGCTAGGAATATAGGTAAAAACCTAGGCGATAACTCTAAGGATGTAAGATACAAGCCTAGAAACAAAAATGCTCATGGATCAAATACTAAGGACTTAGTGAGAGAAAATCAAGTCTTGAGGTCAAGACTTGATAAAATGGAGAAGACCCTAAAAATGATGGAAAATATCCTATTAGGGCAAAGTGAGCATAACTTAGGTTTAGGAAAATCAAAGCCATCCAATGGCCATAAAGGTTTGGGATACAAACCAAAAGCTAAGAAGGATGTGCCTAGTTATCATAGGGTTCCATATAGTTATGGAACGAATCCTAAGTCTAGAGGTCAAGTCAAGGATACAAGGGAAGATATCCCTAGAAGTATCTTTGCAACCAAAGTGATTAAGACTTCTAAGAAGTCTAAGAAAGTCACGAACAAGGTTACAAGGGAGGCTATCCCTAGAGTTGACCTAGAAAATGTGACCAAGGCTTCTAAGAAGCCCAACAAGGTCACTAGGAAGGTATCTAGGGAAGTTATCCCTAGTGAGTACCTAGAGCATCCAAGGAGCACCAATAGGTGTTGGGTTCCTAGGAGCATCTTTTCTACCCCATAGATGGGTTAGAGAGTGTCAACTCCGATTAGAAGGGTAGTTAACCCAACTTTGAGGAAATTGACACTCAAGGAGCATTTTCAAGATTTTAGTTAACCTTTGAAAATGAAATGGACCTATTGATTACTCCTTGAAAGAGTAAAATGTGCCTAATGGTGGAAGAATTGATTTTAATCTTAAATGGCACATATTGGGAAATTCATAAGAACTATCAAGTTGGGATTTTGGTATGTTCTTAGGCAATTTAAGGCAATCCGGGCCTTAAATTTAAAAGTGCTACTCTTGAGGAAAAATGGAATATGCCAACATTTGAGGACATGTTTATTTTCAATTGGCATACATTAAATCAAGGAAATTAGAAATGCCAAATTTAGGCTTTGGCATTCTCTTGTAGCACTTTAGGGCAATCTAGGTGTAAGTTGTAAGTTTAGCTAAGACTTTAAGGATACTTAGATAGTTAATCTAGGTATATTTTATTTATGCTAAATCTTGCCATGATTGTTTGCCCATAATATGCCATGACATCATGTCTAGTTTTGCATTCATGTTTTATTATGAAAAATCCAAAAAATACCATGTCATGACATTCATACATCATGTAGAAATAGGATATTTTCTTTTGAAAATTATTTTCTTTTGATGTATGCCATAACATAATCATGCATCAAGTTTAATTCCTTGTAATTAAGGACAAATGACATTTAACGACACTTATTGACAAGTGACATCCTAGGTGGATGTCTAACATTTCTAAAATGCCTAGATAGATATGCATGATCCCTAGAATAGGGCAAAACCAAATTTTACATCTCACAAAGACCTCTAAGATGACTTGTATGTGTTTTGTCCACAATAGATACAAGTGAGATGTTAGGAAGATGAACAAAACTCAAGATGTTGATTTAGTGCATTCTTTTGAGTTTTAGGTTCATCAAAACACATAGTTATGTGTTTTCCCATCATTGGGAAAGCTAATGTACAAGTCATGTGCATTATGCCCGAGGAACATGATGGGATATTGGTTTTGAAAAAGTTTTTAAAATGTTTTTGGAAAACCTTGGTGAAGGCTATCTTTTGATAGTAATCACCATTGAATAGTTAGACACAAACTTGAAGAAAAACACTAAAGTTTTTGCAAGTTTTCAAGTTTGTGTCAATCTTTGAAAATATGATGTATTTTCATAGAAAGCTATTTTTCCATGATTAAGTATGCCCTAAATAATGTCTACACGAAATTTCATAATTTTGGATTTTGTAGAATTTTCTAGGGTTTCAGTTGACTGAAATGGAATTTCAGCAACTATCGAGTCTCGATCGATCCATGGATCGATTGGAGTTCTGAATCGATCCATGGATCGATTCAAGCACGGCAATCCCGCGAGCTCTGGATCGATCACCGATCGATCCAAGAGTCTAAATCGATCGGTGGATCGATTCAAGAAGGTTCAATCGATTGGAACCCAACTTCAATCGATCCAAGTTGTTTGGCTGGGAAGGCTGATTTCAGCATCTTTGAACCTATTTTAGTCTAGGTAACCATTCCAAACCCTTAAATACATTTGTATACATACAAAGGGTGTTTTCATGTTGAAAACAAGGATGGATTGGTTAACGAAGACTAAGTAGAAGTTTAGGTTGAGGTTGTTTCAAATTTTGAATATTTGAACCTCAAAACTTCTAAATTTGGGTTTCCTAATGTTTTAGGGATTCCAAGTCATTGTTGGTGCAATGACAGAAGTTACCACCATGTCTTTAGGGGGAGGGACTCTTTAAAGACATGAAAATTATTTTTCATGAACCTTGGAAGGTGGTTAACCTTCTGTTGTGAACTTGCTCAAGGTTGAGCATTTAAACTTGAAATGGGGAGAAATGGGGAGTGGATATCCTCATTATTTCAAGTGGACACTCAAGTGGTAGATAATGCTCAAGGTTGGGTAGTTGTCTACATTGAGGGAGAAGTTAAGGATAAATGAAGGGTATGAGACCTTCATTATCGTGTTGATCACAACGAGTGATGTTGTGAACAACGATGAGCAACTCTTCAGGGGGAGAGTCTTCAACAAATGGATTTGTTGAAGTGTGCCCAGAATTGGAGCATAGGTTGATGTGTGTCCAACGATGGGTTGATGTGTGCCAATAGGGGGAGAATGTATGGTTAAGTTTAGGCTTTCATTACCTATGGGAAGGTCATAGGGGGAGAATGAAAGGACTCATGAAAGGGAGTAAGTTAGGCTTTCATTACCTAGAGGGAGTTTGCCCTCTTAGGGGGAGAATGAAGAGCTTAATTTATGCTTTCATTACCTAGTGGCATGAAGAAGGAGGCTATGTGATTAGCCTAACTTACATATGGGATTGTAAGTGTTATTGTGGTATTGTCAAACATCAAAAAGGGGGAGATTGTTGGTGCAATATCCCTCAGGTCAAGGTTGACCTGGGTAACCAAGCTGAGTCTTGGTTTGGGTTTAGATGTTTGACAATAAGATATTGATTGAAGAAGAGTCAAGTAGGTCAAGGTTGACTGGATACTTGACTGGGAAGTCCTAACTGGGATGTTAGGCAAAATGAAAGACCTAGTGAGTGAAGCTAGGCAGTATGAAAGTCCTAGTGAGTGAAGCCAGGCAGAAGGAAAGTCCTGGTAAGTGAAGCCAGGCAGAAGAAAAGTCCTGGTGAGTGAAGCCAGGCAGATGGAAAGTCCTAGTGAGTGAAGCTAGGCACATGGAAAATCCTAGTGAGTGAAGCTAGGCAGATGGAAATCCTGGTGAGTGAAGCCAGGTGAAAGTCCTAGTGAGTGAAGCTAGGCAGATGGAAAACCCTAGTGAGTGAAGCTAGGTGAAAGTCCTGGTGAGTGAAGCCAGGCAAGGGAAAATCCAGATGGATCAAGGATGATCGGACATCTGGTGCTGGGAAGTCCAAGTAGGTCAAAGGATTGACTGGATACTTGGCATGAAAGAAAAGTCCAAGTAGGTCAAAGGGATTGACCGGATACTTGGCACAGAGAAAAGTCCAAGTAGGTCAAAGGGATTGACCGGATACTTGGCACAGAGAAAAGTCCAAGTAGGTCAAAGGGATTGACCGGACACTTGGTAAGGGAGTCCTAGCAGGTCAAGGGAGTGACTAGATGCTAGGCATGACATACCAACAGGTCAAGGTTGACCGGATGTTGGTTTGGGAGGTTTGGGACTTGGTTTTGGACAAAAATCAAGTGCTGGATCGATCAGTGGATCGATCCAGACCTGTCCCAGCGAACAGAGAGCCTCTGGATCGATCCGTGGATCGATCCAGAGGTCCCAATCGATCAGTGGATCGATTGGGACGCGGCTGCTTCGCGCGATAAGCGCTGGATCGATCCAGGCGCTTTTCCAGAGCACAGAGGCGCTCTGGATCGATCCGTGGATCGATCCAAAGCCTCCCCGATCGATTGGGAATATTCGAATCGATCGGGATCCGACCGTTGGCGTCGTTTATAGCTGCAGGCGTGTGATGGCTGCGGCATCTCTTCACGATTTCATCTCAGATATTCGCCAACTCCTCCACAGCACTCTCAAAGCTCGTGATCGCCAGTTCTTGAAGGTTCTTGGAAGCTCTCCGAGTCAAGAGGCGGATCAAAGGCAAGAAGAGAAGCTAGGGTTAGGGTTTTCTGCATTCATTGTAAGCTTTGTGCTTGTATTTTGTATCCTTTCCCTCTCTTCTTGTATTGAGTCTTGTAGGACTTCTCCGCCCTTGGTAGTTACCATAAAGGAGAGTTTTATTTAGTGGAGGGTGTGTGTGTTGGTGTGGATCCTTGGATTAGTCACCTCTTGTGAGGTGGATACCAAGTAAAACCAACCGTGTTAGTGTTGTGTGTTTGTTTCTGTATTTTCCGCTGCACATCTTTGAAGGAACAAGCAACGCCGAGCAACGAGCGAACGCGACGAGCTATTCACCCCCCCCCCCCCCTCTAGCTACTTTTGGTCCTAACACATATATGTGCCCAGCTCGGACTGTTTAGGGTAATAAAAATAATAGAAAACCTCCGGTCGGAGGGGGATATTATGGATTTTGAATAGGACAACGACGCCGCATAAAAGGCGGAAGGTATTGGGGACTAGGCTTCCGAGCGGAATGCCGAAAAAGTTGCAGACGTCAACGATGAAAGGATGAATGGGAAATCGCAGACCGGCTGTGAACTAGTCGTGGAAAACAAAAAAGGCTCCACGCGGCGGTTTATGAGGCCGAGCAGAGGGACCGGGTAAAATGACTTCGAAATCAGAAGGGATGTCAAAGTTTTCTATCAAAAGATCGGCGTCGCGCCGATCGAAGCGCGACTCCATGGTAGTGTACCATGGGCCGAGGGTTTGGTCTTCGGGTTGAGAAGATTGGGTCATTATCCGAGCGGACGAAACCAAAAAAGACAAAGGCGGAAGATAAAAGCAAGATGACAACGGAACAGTATCCCGAAAATGGAAACTTGGGAAACAAATGCAAAGAAAACGCCGGAAACAAAGAGGGAAAGAAAGAGAACCTTGCAATGAAGAGGAGGATCGAAGAAAGAGCACCGGAGATCGCCGAAACCAGAGGAAGGAGATCACCGGAAAGTTGGAACGCGAGAAGTTGGGAGGCACGCAAGAGCAAGAGTGCGGCGAAGGGAGAAAACGGAGCTTTTTATAGGGTGGAGCCCGAGCGGCCTCCACCGTTGGATCCAGGTCGCGAGAATCGGAGCACTCATCGCACCGTTCATTTCGAACCGCCTCGATCCCATCAGAACACCATGCCACCGCCGTACGATGACGGCAGCGTCGCCACGTGGCATTCAACCACTGGAACGCATTTAATGAGCGCGTGCTAGACCTCAATGATGGAGATTGGCGGAAAATTCGAAGAGATGCTGAGTAACGGTGGCGTTGACTGGCGTTTTGGCTGCCCCTGGTTTCCGGACGGATGGTAGTTGCAGCACGCCGCTCGGGCCACTGATGGTCTAGTCAGTCGGATTAATCACCTCCTTCGACTAGACTTGAAGGGGAGGCAAGTGATCCGCCGGTAAGAACAGGGACCTCCCCCCCCCCCCCTCTGAGGGAAGTCAACGCCACATGGAAGTCAAAGGGTCGAACGGCCGACCGGAGAAGGGGAGACCGGTCGACCGAACGCCATCGGAGTCAAAGGCACCCGGCGAGGAGGCAGGGTTCCGACGCTCGTTGAACAGGATTGTACGGCCGAGCGGGTGACCCACTCGGCCGAAGGCATAAGATAGCAATACTGCGAATAATCTCCACAGAGCACACTACCGGGAATATCCTAAGTGGACCAGCACGTGTGACTGGCCGGACGCAAGGGGACTGCCGACCGGCCGGACACTCGGCATGGAGTAAGAAGAGAACAGGATCATGAAACATCCTCTGACAGCGGATATGGCCAACGAGCGAACCATACGTAGGATCTTCTGACAGGGTTCCGCTGTCCCATCAGAGACGTGCTCGGACTGTAGCAGTAAGGGGTCAGGTAAGCTTTTCTGACAAGCCCATATTGAGGTATGGGCTGAGGACACGTATTCACCTAGATATGTGTGCGTGAGCCCCCTTTCAGCTCTATATAAGAGGCCTCACACATCACCGGAGGTACGCATTCTACGATTTTTGGAGCCACTTCTTTGTTGTCTGCTTGCCTGACTTGAGCGTCGGAGGGTCATCGCCGGGAACCCCTTCCCGGCCTGACTTCCCTACAGGTTCGCCGGAGGACCATACGATCGGTCGGGGATCTATGTCAGCAACGCGGAGAGCGCCACGTGCCCAGCGTCCGTTGATTCAGCGATTTGGACAGGATCACCACTGATGGCCCTCCCCTACTTGGATTTAGTTGAAATCAAGTTCCCTGTGAAGTTCTGAGTGGGGAGATAGTATATAAGGTGTCAAAACATATTTATACACCCTGGAAACTAAGTTATTGCTCCGTGTCAGTTGGCACAGAACCCACTGATGGTCATGCTGTAGACTTAAACCCAATGGTAGCACATTCAAATTTTTTTTTTTTTTTTTTTATAAAGAGCATGGTAGCACATTTTGAGTTTATATAAGGGGGAGATAGAATCAAGTTTTAAGAAACGATACCATACCAGACCCACGTTGGGCCTGATATGCGCTCATATCAGGCCCATGGTGGGCTTGATATGCTCTCATATCAGGCCCAACGGCGGCTGATTTTTTTTTCCAACACTTGCTACCACACCTATGGAGCTTTAAAACATGATTTGCTAGCACTATTGGAGTCCTTGCAATTCAAGATTCCCACTCGAATTGAAATGGGTCAAATCAGAGGTGTCTAGGTCCATCAGTGGGGTTTGACCAAAACCCATTGATGACCCTCTCCTACTTGGATTTAGTTGAAATCAAGTTCCCTGTGAAGGTCAAGGTGGGTAGATGATATATATGGTGTCAAAACAAATTTATACACCTTGGAAACTAAGTTATGGCTTCGTGCCAGTTGGTACAGAACCCACTGATGGCCATGTTGTAGACTTAAACCCTATGGTAGCACCTTCTAACTTTATTTTATTTTATTTTATTGATAAGGAGCATGGTAGCACGTGTTGAGTTTATAGAAGGGGGAGATAGAATCAAGTTTTAAGAAACGATACTATACCAGACCTACGTTGGGCCTGATATGCTCTCATATCAGGCCCACGGTGGGCCTGATATACTCTCATATCAGGCCCAACAGTGGCTGATTTTTTTTCAACACTTGCTACCACACATATATAGCTTTAAATCACGATTTGCTAGCACCGTTGGAGTTCTTACAATTCCAGATTCCCACTCGAACTGAAATGTGTTAAATCAGAGGTGTCTAGGTCCATCAATGAGTTTTGACCAAAACTCACTGATGGCCATCCCCTACTTGGATTTACCTGAAATCACGTTCCCTGTGATGGTCTGAGTGGGGAGATGGTATAAATGGTGTTAAAACTTATTTATACCCCTTGGATTAGAAGTTATTGCTCCGTACCAGTTGTCACGGAACAGTGACCTGTTTTCTTTTTCAATGACTCCAATCTTATTTTTCAAGGATGACTACAATCCCTTTGTCTGAGTTTTAACTCATTTATATTTGAAAACATATTTATATTACTTTGAAATTTCAAACCCCTTCCCGTTGAATTGAAATGCAAAGATATACTAAACCTATATGGTGTGAAATATTAATTATGCCTTGCAGGTGATGGTTGACACTTCTCATACTACCTACAATACCATTGTATCATAAAATAAATACTACATAAAATGATATAACAGAAACATCACTTTCCAAAATTATTTTCTTACAATCCTATGTATGTACTGCATACAAAACATATGGATCAACTCCTCCAATTTACAATTAATTCAAGAACCAGGGGCTGGCGACTTCTACAGGTCCTCCGATTATAGCCCAGTTGTTTGCACCTGCTGCATTTGACTTTTACCTTCCCATTATGTTTCGACTAGATCCTTGCCTTCTTTCGCCTACCTGGCTGCACAAGGCTACGGGGACATAAAACTATAATGTTGTTTACTCCCCTAGGCCAAAATTCCTTCCTTCGGTAGGGGTAAATACGATCCATGTATGTCGCATTCCAATTTTGTGAATGAAAATAATGTTCACAATATGAGAGTGTATCCATGTTCCGGTGAATGATGACGACAATTGCATGTGAGCAAGGTAATACTGAAATTTGAAACTCCCCGCAGTTACAATATTTTCTCTCCAAATCAACAACGTATGAAGTGCCCCATATCTCTACTTCCATTTCAGATTGAGAGTAGGGGTGGACTTTATATCGTCTAGCTTTCTCCCTCCTTGATTCCATTTCTTTGGTAGCATGAGGTGTCAATGCAACATACCATTTCGACACTTCCTCCCTACGGTTAAAGAACCATTGAGCAACCTTTCTTCTGGTAGTATCAATTAACTTGTTTATGGGAAGTTCACATGTCTCCTTGAACAAAGCATTTAAACTCTCTACACAATTGGTTGTTAGCATTGTGTACCTTCTGCCACTAAAGTGTGCATTAGCCCATCTTTTAGGGGCAATGTTCTGAAGCCACTTATGAGCATCTGGATGTTTTTCAAGCATGGACTGCATTATGAGATCATATTAGAGTGTTGTGTTTGCTCGAGCTGCTGCCCAAAATAAGCCTAAACATGACCTACTGCCAGTATCTGTTACCATATTGCAAGACATGTGGTGGCAACAAAAAGCATGATGAGCGGTAGGATAGACTTTCCTAACTGCCGATATAATGCCACGATGTCTATCTGATACTATACTCATTGACTCTGAATCAACATCAAAGAATCTCTTCGTATGATCCAAAAACCACTCCCATGCAGACCCACATTCAACTTCAACGATTCCAAAGGTTACTGGGAGGACATTGTCATTAGCATCAATTGATATAACCATCAACAACACACCCGGATATTTGCCTCTTAGGTGTGTGACATCAATTCCAATCAATTTGCGAAGATAAGACCTAAATACTCTTCTATAATCTCCAAAACCCCAAAAACAGCGTTGGAACTGATTATCCCTATTTCTGTGTAGTGCCACATAGGTTTCAGGATCCCTGACTCTTAACTCACACAGATATAGTGGAAGATCTCTATATGCTTGGTCATAATCTCCAACAACTTTCTTCATCACTTTCTCTCGAGCTATGTATGCTTTTCTGTATGATATGGTCACTCCAAATCTAGCTTTTATATCTGTTATAATCATACTTGGCTTGTATTGTTCATTAGCAAGAAATTGCTCTTCAACAAAAGAAGCTACAAAGGATGAAGAGCATGCTTGATGATCAGCACTTTCCCTAATGGTGCCACATTGGCGTTCCTTTATATATTTCGTAACAATGAACTCTACATCCCCGGGCAACTACTCTCCATTCACACGGTTGATTGAAGCAAACGACTTTTAGTTTATTTTTCCGAGTGTCGACTGGGTTATATCTCATATGTTTAACCATGACATGTTTCACAAGTGCATTCTTGAACTCTTGTCGAGACAGAAAAATCCGTCCAACAAAAAATTCATGCTCATCTGTTGCCTCTTCAACTAGCCTTTGGAGCAATCGAGAATTTAGAATATATGGATCATCAGCTATTGGGAACTCCTCCTCTAAGTCATTGTACTGCTCTGGAGATATTTCATATTGTTCAATCTGCATATCATCAGCTAAGAATTCTTGTACATCTGTATTACATTGCAATTCCTCTCCAATTCGGTTATAATACCCTTCCTTCTCCCTCCAAGTAGGCTCAAAGTAAACATCAAGTGTTGTACAAGGATTCAGAACTTCATCTTCTTGAATACTAGCTTCTTCATTTAGATCAAATGTTAAATTACTGCTTCTATTTCTATTTGTGATACTTCTCCTACATTAGCTCCATGTCCAATGCTAGAATTTGTATCAAGTGTATTCCATATCTCAGAAAGAATTTCTTCAGTTATATGATCGTCCCTGATAAATAAATTTCAAACTAATTTAGTAAATTTGCAACTACATAATCAAGTGTTGTCGTTAATTTGTAATTTTGTTCAATTAAAACCACTAGGAAGGGTTGAGCAAGGAAAAGATCTATATGATGTAAAATCCAACTTTTAACCAAAGATCACGTTGGGCTTGATATCGATGATATCATGCCCCTACTGAAGTAGACACTTGTTGTAAATTAGGACCACCACTGATTAAACCCTAAACCATAAATAAAAAATGGTTAGCCAAACTTAACTATCAACCACAGAAACTAACAAGACTTAAATCGATTAAATATTCTATTACATTATATTACAGGTGTTGTTGAATATTTATTGCCCACACAACCAAAATAAACCATAACAACCATATTTTCCACCACCCTTTGCTACAATACTGTAATTTTTATTTACCATCACTGCCCTAATTTACAGTAATAAATCTATACATACATGTCTAAATCTTTAAATGTATTCTTCTACTAATTTCTCTCTTGCAAGAAGTTGCTGACGCTCTTAACTGCAGTTGTCCTTTGGTCTCCTCTTGAAACTCTTACGTCAATATCTCGAAAACCTAACTGGTCTATTGCACGAGCAGTAATGGCAAGCGCAGGGTTCATATTTCTTTCGTGTTTATAACAACACGCAGAGGGATGGAGGGGGAGAGACAGTGAGATAACATGCATCTGAACCACAAATTATTTTTCAATTCGATTTGTGCCTTGAATGCTTGAAAAATAATGATTGGAAAATGTGATTAACAGATAGCTAGAGGAGTAATTTGGAAATTGAATTTGTTAAACTACGTCCTTTGATAAATATCAACCTACAATGCACCTTTTGATAAATACAATTTCCAAGCAACGTTCTTTGATAAATTACCGTAGTGGCTGAGCTACTAAAAAAATACGTATATTTTGCTTTTTCTTTTATTTTAAAATTTCCATTTTTTATCTTTGTTTGTCAAAGAAAAATAAGAGATTCAGAATTATCTATTGAATTATCTCTTATTTTTAATCCATAGTAGAGGAATTAACAAAATCACTTGGGCACACACTCGCTTTATTAGTGCTCACTAAGGTATAAGGCCATATGGAGATCATAAATAATTAAAAAAAATAAAATAATAAAATAATAAAATGAAAGTCTGATGACAAATATATGTTTAGACTTTACAGCAACTGAGTCCGAATCTCCATCGATGCTTCCTAGCTTTAGCCATTTTCACTGGACTAGTGTTCCACTCTCTTTGTAATCTGCATTCATAGAAGTAGATACTCATGAAAAATCTTTTTAACATAAACCAATATACCTAACAATAAATAGTGTTTCAATTCTGAGAAGCTAAATTAATGTTTATGGTTGAAGCATTGATTGTTAGTTCACGTATACTCGGGCACACAATATACTAGGCTTTTCTATTGATCAGGGACGAGGCAAGAGTTTTCTCTTAGTCCTCTGTGCAAGAGCAGCCATGATCTGTTAAGGCAGTCAAATTTTCCTTGGCGTATTTCAAAAGTTCAGGATTCTATTCTTATGTATTAGTTCACAGAAATAGACAATGATCAACATCGCTCCAAGTGATTATTACAATGTCGGTGGGCTCTAAGTTTAGCTTCAAAATGCAATTTTGGTTAATCCTTAGTTCATCAAGTGCGGGTCGTATGATGCAGGTGCCAGTGACTGAATATTGCATATATCTCCTAGACTTCTATGCATTAGAACAGCCGTAATCTCGAAAGAGTGCAAATGTTCTACGCTCAGGCATCTAGTCTGTGTATCAGCTCAGTTGACAGAAATTGATATCGATTAACAAGCTCTAACTTTAGCTGTCAAAATGTAATTCATTGATCCTTATATGATAATGGGTATCATACGATGCAGGTGCTAATGGCTGAATATTACCTATTGCAAGTCATGAACTTTGTGCAATTACCGAATAATGATCTTATGGAACATACAAAAAAAAGGTTCAAGGATGGAAGTGTTTCTTACACTGGGAAGGCAAAGGAACGAGTACTCGTTGTGCTGCTTTCAGAACGCATAGAAATGCTACCAGAGTATGGAATATGCTCTGAAGATGTTCTTGGACCAGAAATAATCAAGTCTGCACCATAACTGTGAGAGAAGGAACTTCGTGGCGGATCAGCTGTGGCATCAAGAACGGCCAATTGAGGGACAGAAAACTTTCGAACATGTAATGATTCTTGACAAATTGTGTTTGCTTTTTTCTCCTTGACGGCAGCTGTTGGTTCTACCTCGGGCACAATCAGTTCCACCTCGTCAACAGGAACATTAGCCTCAGTTTCTCTGTGGTCATCAAGTGTGGAATCACAAGTAGGACTTGGAACCTTCAAGGATTCTTGAAAGTCTGTGTTGTCTCCTTTCTCCGCCCTGACAGCCATTGCTTCTGCTTCAGACACGGGACGGTTCACCGGAACATCAGGAAGATTTCCCTCAGTTTTACTGTGATTGGTACTTGTGGAATTAAAGGTAAGGTTCGGAACCTGCAATGGCTCTTGCCCATCTCTAATTTCCCCTTTATCCATGGCAACTGCTGCTTCTGCTTTAGACACAATAAGCTCCACCCCGGCATAGGGAATGCTTTCAGTTCCACTGTGGTCAGAACTAGTGGATTCAAAAGTCATTTCAGGGAATGTAGAACATCCCTCTCTCAAAAACTCTGATGTATCAACAGAAGGATACTTGTCGACTCCAGTGTTCTCATTGGACTCGTGGTCAATGGATGAAGTTGTTGTCATGGAGCATGCGTCTTCAGTTTTAGTCTGTCATACACCAATGTATAAGTCACGATTATGTTCTGAACCAACCAACTAGAAAAGGAAATGATAGTTTCAGTGGAAAACAGAATGACTAATAGCAATTCTCCATAACTTGAAGAGTTAAGATTGCTTGTCTGTCTTCTCTAATATCTAGAATTTAACTATCATATAAAAGTACTAAAAGCTTCATATACAAATAACACAATAGCTGATAGGCTACACTTTATAGTTCTTCAGCACCATACTACCTCCAATGTAGAGAAGAAACATAAATAACTGACAAATTTGATTATGGCCATAATATGAGAAAAAAAAAAGCAAAGTAGTCAATAAAGAGAAATAGATTCAATGTCCCTATTCTCTAGTCTCTACTTTGGGAAAGTAGTATAATTTAGTAATACTAAAACAAAACATTATTGAATCTACTTGCTCTGAGCTCCTCTTTGCAAGGTTCAAAAATTAAAAAAAAAATGCGATTTTGTGA
The DNA here is from genome assembly GCF_018446385.1 of Zingiber officinale. Classification (NCBI taxonomy): domain Eukaryota; kingdom Viridiplantae; phylum Streptophyta; class Magnoliopsida; order Zingiberales; family Zingiberaceae; genus Zingiber; species Zingiber officinale. The sequence goes on from NC_055987.1 coordinate 129,324,575, forward strand.
AATACAATACCTTCTCGATTTTCTCATGATCAATACAATGTTTGTGATTTCTGCTGAAGTCCAAGGAGATTGCATCCACTTGGCAGTGATCTTTGTCAGAACCTTCTTGCAAGAGCAACTCTTCTAAAGTAATATTTGGAGAAAATTTGTGATTTTTGACCAGGTCAGGTGTCCTTGTTTTTACATCAAATACGATTAATTTAGGAGAGTTTTGATCCTCAGTAGACTTTTCGATTGCTGTTTGTTGCTTCAAATTTTGTATGGAGTTCAGAGGACACACTATGACTTGTCCATTTAGATCACTATTCTTATTTATTGCAGAGATATCTTTGACCTCATTATGCTCAAACAAAACAGTATTACGAGAGACTAAGCCTTCATCAAAGTGACTGTTTCTCACAACAGGGCATACTTCATGGTTGGAAAGAACTTTTGTGTCTGGTTGTTCAAGATATGCAACAGCTTTATCCAAGTATAATTTAGTATCTTCTTCGATTAAACCAGACCTATCTGGAGGAATCTTAAGCATAGCTTCAGAAGTTTCAGATTTAATCTGGTTTCTTCTAGTTGAAGCTTTGTCGTCCATGAACATATCCAGCGAACGATCTACAAATCGGCTCTGTTTTTCTGGAAAAGGTGATGCATGATCTTTTTTTTCTTCACATGTAGCCTTATTTTCTAACTTGAACACAATCAACTGGTTGTCATTTTGTCTCAGGACTTCCATCATAAGTGCATGATCTGCAAAATATGCCAAAACGTTTATCCACCATATGCCATTTGAGTAAAGATCTAAAGTCCGTAGGCAGAAGCAAGGCCGAGTAATAAAGATAAAAAGTACTACATAAATACTTTAAGAATGATTATTGATTACCACATTGAACAAACAAACTGACTTCAGAGATAGTTTACAATCAAGAAGAATATAATACCTTCTTAGTACCATAATAAAGGCTGTCAAAAATAAAAGGTTTCTAAACTTAAATTAAAAGCAAATGAAATCTTAACATAGTTCCTGGATTAAGTACCCATGCCAGATCTTAACGTCTCTCTTAGAGAGAAGTGTTTTTCAAGAAGAAATATTTGTTGATGATATTTAAGGTGTTTGTTAACAGAGGATATCCCTCCATAACTCATTGTTCACGAAATCCGCAAAGAAGAAACAGAAGCGTGTAGCAAAAAATCCAAAGTTGAATGAATGCAAAGAATCAATTCCTTCAAAGAGGTAGGTGTCTTTTATGAAGAAATTTTATTAACAACATTAACATGCTAATTTCTAACAGTATTAAGTCTGTTTATAAAACGGGTTGGTTAACAAAAGAGTCAGTAGTTTTGCAGATGATTCACCATTAACAAAGCCAAAAGAGTCCAGACTCCAAAAACAAAGTTCAAGGAAAAGATATCTTTTTTACACTAAACATCACATAACCAGTCAAATCCATGGTCTCAATAGAAGAAGCTAATTTAATTAATATGATGGAGTTGACTTAAGCAATGACACACTTACTCAGCAACAACGTAAGTAATGACTCACTTACTCAGCAACGACGTAAGCAATGACACAAGACAGTACCAACAAAGATCCTCCCTTATCATCGACTCAGCTCATCCAGCACCTTCCAAGATTCGCTCTTATCCTCACCACCCTAGCTAAAGGCAACCAACTCTAGAAGACAGCTCCTCTCTTCCTCTCCTCTATAAAAACCCCTTAAATCTCTCAATGGTAGACGTTGTAGCACCACTATCGATAAAAGCATGTAAAGTGAGTTCATGACCCTGTATATTAAGAGTGCATTGAACACAGATATCAATAGTAGTTCCAGTATTGCAAATTCTTGGAGTTTGAATAACACAAGGTCAGTGTCTTCAAGGCCCTCTGAGATAATGAGGCTTTTACCTTTATTGGTAAAAGAGTTATGATCTGTGCTAATTCAGTTTCTAGGAGATTAAGTCTTGTTTCTAAGACACCCTAGTTTCTAGAAGGACATTCCTAGTATTGCCACGGACAGTGTGAGTGGGAGGAATGGTGACTTGAAAGATTATGTTTAAACATAAATTACAACATTGTTTTTTACAAAGTCTACAAGTTCCTCGTTGCAAGGACATTATCTGTTCCTTCTTTTAAATTCCACTAATGAGTACAAGTTCGTTGGTCAAAACATAAATCTTTTAAGTTTTGGGGAATGAATTGATGATACATTAAGTCAAAGTTGTTTATAGGATTGAGAGTGTCTTCGAAAGTATCGGTGTCGTCTGGTGTAAAGGGGAGTGAGTCATAAGCTGGTTGCAAAAATGAGTTGATTAAAGTATAAGGAGAGATTTCTTCTAAGTCATTAACAGATTATAGAATATATTGAAGTATCAGATACATCGGATTGTACTACTATTAAGTCTAGGTTTGTACAACCAACTAGTCTAGCTTCTTGGCTATACAAATTTTTCTTGGCTGAAGAAAGATGTCCTGATTCATTACAAGCGAAACAGGTAATGGTATTAGCATTAGTTTTGTTGGGTTTGAACTTTCTAACATGTCTTTCTTTGTTTAAGTATGACTTCTTTTCCTTACTTTTTCTGACATAATAAGTTTTCTTTGGTTTATGTTTTGGTTTAGGCATGATCATGGGTTTTATTCCCTCTCTTTTCATCTATGTTTTTGGTGGTTGGTTGTTCCGTATTGTTGCAGAGTGTAAATTTGACTACAAAACTCATATTGTTAATTTTTAAGTTGTTTTTGTATATGTATATAAGTACATTTTTCCTTATGTGTGGTTAAAATGTGTTGAATACTAATTCCTATGTTATCAAATAGTGCAAGTAGGGGTGTCAAAAATGAATCTGACCCGACCAAAGTCTACCCAAAAAAAATCAGATTAGGGTTGGGGATTTTCGGGTTCGGGTGGGGGGTTTTCGGGTTGAAAGTTTTGGGGTCGGGTTCAGGTTGACTCGAATTTAGGGTTTAGTGGGTTTTTTGGGGTTAGCTTAAATTTTATTTTGAAAATTAGATGCTTTTATTTAATATCAATGTTAGTATGATAATGATGGAGTATTGAGATAAAAGTGAAGAATTATTGGGAAAATAGATTAAAAAAAAAGTTTTGAATTAAGTTATTCAGGTCAGGTTTGGATTGGTCGGATTCGGGTTTAGGAGTTTCAGGTTGTGTTAAGTTCGAGTCGGATTTGGGTTGGGATTTTTTTTTTTAAAAAAAAATCCAACCTGACCTGAACCTGAATTGACACCCCTAAGTGCAGGTATATGCAGATCAATCCATGACTTATAAATTTCTTTTCCCAAGTCTCCAGAAAGTTTACTAAACAATCTTTCTCCTAAGGCTGGATTGCAGTAATTGCTTGATACTGTAGTGAGGGCTAAAAAGTCATTACAAAAGGATTTGATGCAATTCCAATTGAATAATTAAAGTTGTTCTAATTCTCTCATTGCTTCTTTTTGTCATATATCTAGTCTTGTATTGGCATCCTTCGCTGTTAATAGTTGGTGAATGGCATAACAGAAATTAAGTATATTGTTTCCTTGTAAAGCAATTCTTGTAACTTCATTTGGAAAATGAAGTTTAAAATCTTGCCATGCCGCTCTAGCAATGTCTCCCAAATAATTTTCTCCCACTCGTATCATGGCATCTCCTGTTTCTATATCTAGTTCATGTTTCGCTTGATAATCTCGTTTCACAGACTATCTATTGCTCTAAGTGTCATATAACTGTGGATCATATTTAGTTATATTTAACAGGATAAAGTCCTTTCCAAAGAATGTTACTTTCGGGGTCGTCTTTTTCCTATGGTTTGAACTAAAGGATTGTTGTTTGTAAAGGCACTATCCTAGTTCGAGGATGGTGTCCTTGTCCATAATCCATAGTTCTCATTTTACTTTCTAGTAGTCGTACTTGATAGGGTTTTGAAGTAGCAGATGATTCAACTTGATTCATGCAGTTTTTGGCTGAGGTTGGGATACTCATATTAGATGAGGGAAGGCTAGTATTATCATCCTCTTCATTGACCTTAGTAGTCAAGTAGCTTTTAGTATTCTGGGTATTATATTTAAATCGTCATCAAAATATAATATCCAAGTAGCAGGAAACTTTTGGTGTTTATGTTCAAAGGCTTCTAATTCCACTAAATCTTAGTCAGTTAGTGATAAAGCAACCTTAGAAGACATAAAGACTTATTCATCTAAATCTGAAAAAAAAAAACTATGTAGTTCTTCTACTGCGTTTATCATATTATAGGTTTCTGCTAGAGTACTTGCTCGTTTGATTTTATTTCGTTGTACTAATTGCAGGTGCCTTTTTCCAAGTTGCTGAAGAACACTTACAGGTCATCTTCTCATAGAAACATTAAGCTTAAATTGTCATTGTTTGGTATGTCTTCTATTTCGGTAGGAGAAGTAGAAGTAGTTGGTTGATATCCAGAAAATTGTACAATTTGTCATGTCTGTCTTTGTACATAAGGGAAGTGTAGTGGGCTTTAAAGTGAGATCAAGATTTTTCAAAGTAATGCTCCATTCTAATCCTGCTAACATCTCAGAAGTATATTCTCGTGGTTTGAGAAAGTATATTCCTTTTGTGGTTAAGGATTCAATTATATCGGTCATAGTTATTTTAAAATGATTGCGCATATGATTAATAATTTTACCTAAAAAAATAATATCTAATTGAAGACTATCTCCTTGAAATTGGCCTTAATAAATAAGTGATTCCTAAGTTGTTCATATCAACTTCAATAAGTACTATGATAGCTTTTTCAGCATATGAAAAGCTAGTCTCGTGTAAAACTAATAGCACTTTGCCTCCCAATCTAGCTCTAGTAAGTCCTCACAATCCAAAGACAATTAAACCTAAATGGATGTAATTATGTTTTCTAAGGTAAAGAGTTCGTGCTACTTCTTCAAACATTAGATTAAGTTTGACTTCTCCTCCGTCAAGGAGATGAAGGGCTTCTTGTCTATGGCGTCTATATACGGATATAGAAAAGTTAAGTATTCCTTGACTATATAGTCTTTTAGGACTTAAAATATTTAATTGTTCATTGGAGAAAATATTTTAATCTTTCTCAATATCTATTATTTCTTCAGGTGAGAATAGTGTCTAACCAAGAAGTAATATTGGCTTCTGTTGGTCTTACTGTTGGTGAGGAGCCTGTAAATGGTTCAGTTCTCGTGAGACTCATTAGGCCTAGTATAAGTTAAAAACTTAGAAGTAATAGGTGGTGTCTTAGGAACTGTTTTTCCTAAAGAAAGCTGACTCAAGTCTTTGTTTAGCTTAGTTAACGCTTCTTTCCAATCTGTAGATTGTGTATTTCCAAGTATTTGTTTTTCTAGGATGAGTAACTTGCTTTCGATTAAAGATAATCTATAATGAAGTGAAGATAACAACGCTATGATAGTGTTGTTTTGTTGGATATGGATTTGATCTCCTCTTCCAGTTAATTCTATATGACAATAATCGTCCTATATAGTGACTGAAAATTGTTTGGAGTGATCCAAAGCTTCTTCGTAGTATATATTCTCAAATCTAAGTTTGTTCATTTATATTTGATTTCTTCAAGTAGTTTATGAAGAGCATCTAGCTTTTCATAAAGTTGAGTTTTGTTACTTATGATCACTTCCTTGCATTGTAGTAGCAAAGCTCAGATACTGAGCTTTGTCCTATCTCCTTTTTCTTAGGAAGTTTGTCCACTTGTAACATAAGCTATAAGGTTTCCTGAGTAGCTTTTACATAATCCAGATTTCTTAAGACTTCAGCTAAAATATGGTTATTTTGAACCAAAGTTTTGGTATACATTTCAAGCTTGTGGACTAAAGTTTGTTGTTGAATTTCTAAAGTTAGCCCTAAACTGAATTTAAGTGTGCGTTGGATAGTGAGTATGGGCTTTAACCCTGATATAACAGCTATGTTTATTGTAATCAAGAGAAATAATTGTTCTTGGTTATAGGGCTAAGTCTAAATATTCTAACTTTCTCACTTGTGATAAAGTAGAAAGCATACACTTAGTTCCCAAAGTCTTAATAAGCTCTGATACCAAACTTTTTATTGCCAAAACTTTTATCAAGGTGATGGTGATACCAAATTTTCTCACGGCATTGATGTTTTCAAATTTTTAGGTAATCTAAACCGCTTTGAAAGATAATTTTTCTTACTTTCTATGTTTCACCAGTGAGCCTCACCTAGTAGGAAGCAACAAAAACTATGGTTGGCTTCTCAACTCTTACCCCAACTCTTTTTAGGTCTTACGGTCATCAACTTTGTCTACCTTACCTAGCCAACACAGGTTGCAAAAGAGAAACAAACAGTTCCATCCTCTCCCTTAGCTAGTTATTGTGCTACCTATTGGAATACTTAGATAAGAACTGAGAATTTTTGACAAGAAAGTGAAGAACAACAGAACCTTTGAAAGGCCTAAATAATTTTATTAAGCTGCCATAAGAAAAAAACTATGTACAGATTTGTGCATGCAAAAGAGAAAAAAAGAAACACAACCTTTATAAGAAAAGTATTGAATGTACATAGAACTTACAAACTAATACCGGTTACAAGCTTGTAGAGAATCGGGAGGAGAGAGATGTGTGAGAGAAAAGATGGTGGAAGAACTTTGGAGGAACTTGCATTTACCCTAAGAGGTTTAAGGGGTTTTTAAGAGGAGAAGAAGAGAGGAGCTATCTTCTGGAGTTGCCTTTAGTTGAGGTGGCGAGGATGAGAGCGAATCTTGGAAGGTGTTGGATGAGCTAAGTCATCGATGATAAGGGAGCATCTTTGTAAATGAAAGTCTTTTGTCATTACGTACGTTGTTGCTGAGTAAGTGAGTCATTGCTTACGTTGTTGCTAAGTAAATGCATCATTGCTTAAGTCATAACTCCATCATAATAATTAAATTAGCTTGTTCTACTGAGCCTATGGATCTTGGTAAGGTGGAAGTTGATTGTCCTTGAGAGGGAGTTTGACTATGTCTTTGCTTCTCATACCATGATATATTTTTCTTTTGGTAAAAATGACAGAGAGTTGAATGTTGAGTAGAGTATTTAAAAGGAAAAAACTTCGTTCCAATTTCTTTAGGCCAATAAATATTTTCAATAAAAGTTTCTCCAGCCAAAGTGTAGTCTAAAGGGTCCTGATAAAGATCCCAAAGCCAAGAGCTGCCTTGAACTAAAGATCTCCAATGTTTAATTTGTTCTTCAATTGGTTTAGGAGAAGTCCAATCTTTGTCAATAGGTAAAAGATAGTCTTCAAAAGAAAAGAGATGTACATTTACTCCTTGTATGTCTAATTTGATGATATATCTAGTGGGTTCGATTTTGAGGTTCACCCATTCTGAGGGAGAACTATCAAAAGAACATAAGATGAAAGTTTCTTTGTCTTCTAAGATGTATTGTAGAATAATACTTAGTTTATACGGAAAGTATTGTACAAAGTCCAAATCATGACCCAAAGTTGTTGTAGCATACCAAATCCCATCAAAGTGAAGGGTGTAATAAGTCTTCGCCTGTAATTTTTATGTTTCAATTTTTCAAAGAGAATGTTGGCTCTCCTGAAGGAGTAAAGTAATTGGCATCTGCAACTTATATTCTTCCCCATAGACAATGGTAATATCAGGGGTTGGATGTTAATGAAACCAATTCACCAAGTTCTATAAACTGTTTGAAAGTAGAGTATCTCCAAGGGTTTGAATGTAAGTTAGTATATCTTTTGGTAATATAGTTTTCTGTCTTCTTCCGCTTTTAGCTTGCAGGATTTCAAGGGATTGATAATCAATTGACCGTTGTATACTTATAGGGACAAAAAGTAAGTCACTTTGTTATAGTAGAGAGGTAGAAGTGGTCTGACTCTTATTCTCAGTAGTAAGTGTTGCCTTTAAGTATGACTTGTCTATTTGAATCTTGTCATCTATTCTGAGTGAGGGACTGATAAAGAAATTTGGGCCTAAGTAAGTCATAAACTTGTTCAATAGAATAAAACCCCTTATAGGAGGTTTGCTTTCTTCTGGGAGGACGATTTTGACTTCATCCCAAGTAGAGTATAATCCTGCTTGTGTTCCTAAGAAAAGCATTGCAAGTAAACTTTTTCCTGTTTGTGTAATGTTGTTAGGAAATAATTTGAAAGAGCATTAATAATGACAATTTTATAATTAACTATTCAAGGTGAAGTAGGGATGTTCCATATATTGTCTATATGGACAATGTTGTACGCTCTTAAATCAAATTGAAAAGTATCATCTCTTCGTAGGTAGTGTTGAAGTTCTTGATTACCAAACTTCATAGTCTTATTACCACAAGTTTGAACCTTCTTTTGTTTGTCCATTGTTGTGAAATATTGTAAGTGAGTGCAATAATCTAGATAAAGTATCAACTAGAGAATTATTAATTTCTTTAATATGTTCCCAATTTATTTTTAATCCTCTATTGATAATTGTGTTAGTAAATTTGATCCATCATTTTGAACCTAATATTTTCTAGTTCCCTTGGTCTGCTAACTATAGCGAACTATTGCCTCAGTCTATTCTAATTGCAATTTCTACTTTACTACAAATAAATAACATAAAAGTCTACGCAGTATATGACCGCTAAACTTTCATAGTCTAAAGAAGTAAGATGACATTTTTTTTGTACTTTCCGGAGGCATACCTACATAAGGATTCGGAAGTTTTTGGATCAATAATTCTCTAGTTGATACTTTATCTAGATTACTGCGCTCACTTACAATATTTCACGACAATGGACAAACAAAAGAAGGTTCAAATTTATGGTCATAAGACTATAAAGTTTGGTAATCAAGAACTTCAGCACTACCTATGAAGAGAAGACACTTTTCAAGTTGATTTAAGAGCAGTACAACATTGTCTGATAGACAATATATGGAACATCCTTACTTCACCTACTTCACCTGGAATAGCTAATCATAAAATTGTCATTATTAATGCTCTTTCAAGTTATTTCCTAACAATGTTACACAAACAAGAAAAAGTTTTCTTGCTATGCTATCTTCTCATGAACACAAGCAGGATTATAGTCTACTTGGGATGAAGTCAAAGTCGTCCTCCAAGAAGAAAACAAACCCTCCCATGAGGGGTTTTATTCTGTTGAACAAGCTTATGACTTACTTAGGACCAAACTAGGGCTAAATTTCTTTATCAGTCTCACTCAGAACAGATGGCAAGATTCAAGCAGACAAGTCATACTTAAAGGCAACACTTACTACAAATAATAAGACTCAAACCACTTCTACCTCTCTACTACAAGAAAGTGACGTACTTTTTGTCCCTACAAGTATACAACAACCAATGGATTATCAATCTCTTAAAATCCTGCAAGCCAAAAGCGGAAGAAAAGAAGAAACTATATTTTCTGGGCAAAGATTTACCAGAAGATATACTAGCTTACATCCGAACCCTCGGAGATAGTTCTACTTTCAAGCAGTTATAGAACTTGGTGAAGCACTTAATTGATTCCATCAACATCCAACTCCTGGTATTACCATTATGTGGAAGAATATACTTACAAACTCAAATGTCAAAATACTTTTACCCAATGTGCAACTCAAAAACTCTAGACTTAGGTAGCAGATGCCAATTACTTTACTCCTACAGGAGAGCCAACATTCACTTTGAAAAATTTGAACATAAACATGTCATGGAATTAGACAGACAAGGAGTAAATGTACATCTCCTTTCTTTTGAAGAATATCCTTCACATACTGGCAAAGACCGGACATCTCCTAAACCAATTGAAGAACAAATTAAACATTGGAGATCTTCAGTTCAAGGCAATTCTTGGCTTTAGGATCCTTATCAAGACCCTTTAGACCGAAGAAACTTTTACTCAAAAAATTTATTGGCCTAAAGAAATGGGAATGAAGTTTTCCCCTTTTAAATACTCTATTCAACATTCAACCCTTTGTCATTTTTACCAAAAGAAAAATACAGTATGGTACAAGAAGCAAAGACAGTCAAACTCTCTCTCAAGGACAATCAACTTCCACCTTACCAAGATCATGGGCTCAGTAGAAGAAGCAAATTTAATTAATATGATGGAGTTCAAACTTAAGCAATGACGCACTTACTTAGCAACAACGTAAGCAATGACTCACTTACTCGACAACAACGTAAGTAATGACACAAGACAACACCAACAAAGATGCTCCCTTATCATCAATGACTCAGCTCATCCAACACCTTCCAAGATTCGCTCTCATCCTCACCACCTCAGCTAAAGGCAACCGACTCCGGAAGACAACTCCTCTCTTCTTCTCCTCTTAAAAACCCCTTAAACCTCTTAGGGTAAAAGCAAGTTCCTCCAAAGTTCTTCCACCATCTTTTCTCTCACACATCTCTCTTCTCCCGATCTCTACAAGCCTGTAACCGGTAGTAGTTTGTAAGTTCTATGTACATTCAATACTTTTCTTATAAAGGTTGTGTTTCTTTCTTTCTCTTTTGCATGTACAAATCTGTACCTAGTTTTTTTCTTATGGCAACTTAATAAAATTATCTAGGCCTTTCAAAGGCTCTATTTTTCTTCACTTTCTTGTCAATAATCCTAAATCCTTATCTAAGTATACCAATCAATAACTAGCTAAGGGAGATGATGGAACTGTTCGTTTCTCTTTTGCTCTGTAAAACTTGTGTTGGCTAAGAAAGGTAGACAAAGTTGATGACTGTAAGATCTTTTCAAAGCTGAGAGGAGTTGAGAAGCCGACCATAGTTCTTGTTGCTCCCTACTAGGCGAGGCTCCCTGGTGAGACATAGAAAGTAAGGAAAATTATCCTTCAAAAAGGCTTAGATTACCCAAAAATTTGAAAACAACAGCACCGTGAGAAAATTTGGTTTCACCATCACCTTGATAAAAGTTTTGGCAATAAAATGCTTGGTATCAGAGCTTATTACAACTTTGGGAACTAAGTGTATGCTTTCTACTTCATCACAACTGAGAAAGCTAGAATATTTAGTCTTATCCCTACAACCAAGAATAATTATTACTCTTGATCACAATAAACATAGTTGTTATATCAGGGTTAAAGCTTATACTCACTGTCTGCACATAGACAAAGCACACTTAAATTCCATTACCGACTTAGTAATCAATTTAGGACTAACTTTAGAAACTCAACAACAAACTTTAGTCCACAAGCTTGAAACGTTTACCAAAACTTTGGTTCAAAATAACTAGATCTTAGTTGAAGTCTTAAGAAATCTGGATTATCTAAAAGGTACTCAAGAAACCTTACAGCGTACGTTACAAGCGGACAAACTTCTTAAGAAAAAGGATACTGAGTCCATAGCTTTGCTATTACAATCCAAGGAAGTGATCATAAGTAACAAAACTCAACTTCATAAAAAGCTAGATGCTCTTCATAAACTACTTGAAGAAATCAAATATAAATGAACAAAGTTAGATTTGAGAATACACGCTACGAAGAAGCTTTGGACTACTCCAAACAATTCTTAGTCACTAAAGAAGACAGTTATTGTCATATAGAATTAACTAGAAGAGGAGATCAAATTCATATCCAATAAAACAACATTATCTAAGAGTTGTTAAATTCACTTCATTATAGATTATCTTTAATTGAAAACAAGTTACTCATCCTAGAAAAACAAATACTTGGAAATACACAATCTACAAATGGGAAAGAAGCGATAACTAAGCTAAACAAAAACTTGAGTCAACTTTCTTTAGAAAAAACAGTTCCTAAGACACCACTAATTACTTCTAAGTTTTTAACGTATACTAGGACTGATGAGTCTCACGAGAACTTAACCATTTCCTGGCTCCTCACAAATAATAAGACCAACATGTCTACCATTGGAACTCGCCGACGGGAGGAAATAATAGATATTGAGAAAGATTTAAATATGTTCTCCAATGAACACTTAAATACCTTAAATCCTAAAAAACTATATAGTCAAAGAATACTTAACTTTTTTACATCTGTATATAGACACCTCAGACAAGAAGCCCTTCCTCTCCCTGAAGTCAAACTTAATCTAATATCTGAAGAAGCAGCACAAACTCTTTACCTTAGAAAACATAATTACATCCGTTTAGGCTTACTTGTCTTTGGACTGCAAGGACTTACTAGAGCCAGATTGGGAGGCAAAGTGCTATTAGTCTTACACGATACTAGATTTTCAGACACTGAAAAAACTATCATAGTACTTATTGAAGTTGATATGAACAACAACTTAGGAATCACTTATTTATGTCTGAATTTTAATATGACCATTAAGATCTTCAGCCATGTCATGGAACTAAACATTGCTCAAAAAAAAACTTGGATGTCGATAAACAAGCTTTTGAAAATCCCAATATTTAGAAATTCACAAAGATCTACACTTCATATGTGCTAGATTAGCATAGGCCACAAAGGTCGTGAGAGAGAAATTAAAACAATAGAGATTTGTAAATACATACCTCAACATTTCCTGGCTCTTTTATCTCCTCCTGAACTAGAGATCAACTAAGCTAAAACACCTATGCCAATTACTAACCACATTGCTGCGACTTTGGATATCTTAGAAGGGTATATAAAAAAGAAGTCCATTTTGTGGCTGATGGTTCTATCTACATCACAGCTAACCAACTGGGTGGGAACCATGAGGTTCTGTTGATGGTGCTGGTAATGAAGAGAGAGAATAGAATTTGATTAATCCATTGGAAGGTGGAGTGGTCTGGCATCACATTTAAAGTCAACTAACACTGAGAGAGGAAGAATGAGGCAGGTGGATGACAAACAAATACAAACATGATGCATTTAGCAGTTAGACAGCAAACGTGACAGATCTGGACATTGATATCTAATTTCCTTCTACTTTGAGATGGGAATTTGAAACTAGGGTGGGTTAGGGTTTAATTGTCGAAAGGGATGGTTGGCTAGCAGTTAGACAGCAAACGTGACAGATCTGGACATTGATATCTAATTTCCTTCTACGTTGAGATGGGAATTTGAAACTAGGGTGGGTTAGGGTTTAATTGTCGAAAGGGATGGTTGGCTAACACTTTTAAGTGGGAAGAAAAAACAATTTGTTAATCCCAAATCGAAAATTCATCTATGATTTAGATTTCAATTTACCTATCAAATCCAGAAGAGCAAATTCACCTAAAAAAAAAGGAAGCAACTTTGCGAAAACAAAAGGATCATTCCCGAGTTCAACTTCACAGAGGTCTCAATTCGGGCAAGATCTAAACATTCCACGGCACAACAGAAAGAAAATTATGGGTATTAACTCTAAAGGAAAAAAAAAAAGCAAATATCACGAGCAGACAACGAAGAAAACAACAAATCGAACGGGAGAAAAAAAAAAGGAGATGAAGAGCTTTATAGGTTTTGAGTTAAAAGATTAAACTTCGCGCGCATCTACTCACTCTCAACCAAATCACACTCGAAAAATAAAACGAACGAAAAGAAAGGGAAAAAAAACGCCTCCCGGAACACGATAACCAAGTCAAAACATACATTTCGTACCTTATTTTGCTCTCCGCCGAATCGAGATCGTCGAGAGGATAGCTCCAATCGAAGTGGAGAAGCCTGTCGCCGATCGTAAAGAAATAGAGTGAGAATTCTTGGGCAAAAGTAAAGAATCCGGGCACGTCCAACGGAAGTTTTTCCAGCTTTTTTTTTTCGATTTCCACTGCGTGCAGTTAAAAATCTCACTCCGGTTATAAAGTTCACTTTTCCCCTTAATAAACCTCTCCAACAATTTGTTTTTTTTTTATAACTCCGCTATCAATTCATTAATTCCATTTACTATATATAATATTAAATAATATTTTAATTTAATATTTATAATTATATTAGTATTTTAAATTTTATACATTTATTTATGTAAAAATAATAATTCAATAAAAATTTACAAAAAAATTATTGATAACATAATAAAAAGAAAGGGCACGGTATTAAGAGTTCCAATGACATATTACAAAATATGACATAAAAATAAAACATCATATAAGTACTTTAAAATTAATAAATTAATATTTATTCATCACAGTCATAGCGTATCCATATGTGTTTCACTAACTTAACTTGAAGTTGATGATATATTTGATTATCACATAATTCACAAGTTTTTCTTATATACTCTCAGAATTTTTCTTTTGAGCCTTGATTTATTTGTACAGGAGGATTATTACTATCTTCATCTAACCAAGTACTTAGTGTATCTCCTCATCCTCAACTTGTTTGATCGAAAGCGCTAGGGGGGATGAATAGCGCTCGTGGCTATTTTATCAATTTAAAACACAGAGTAGAAACGCAGCGGAAAGTAAATGCAAACACAGAAGACACAGTCAATTTACTTCGTTCGGAGTCTAGCTTGACTTCTACTCGAAGGCCCGCAATCCTTAATCGCTTTACGTGGGTAACAACTATAAATCCGGAATTATTACAAGCTAGAAGCAATTACAGTTAAGTACAAATAAGAAAGTTATACCAACGAACAAGAAAATAGAAGAGCTTTGGAGTTTCAGTTCGTTGTAGCAGCAGGGCGTTGTTGAAGCGTACGGAGCACACAAAAGCACAGAACTTCTGTTCGGAAATCGATGATCTGAGCTGCACCTCGAGGCCTCCTTTTATAGCTCTGCAAAGTCTGATCCAGATCCCCAAGCTTCCGGATCAAGTTTGACTCGACGCGGATCGGTCGATCGATCCCAATGTTCGGTCGACCGATCAGGCGATCTTCTCCCACCCGATCCGCCCGATCCTCTTGCTCCGCTCGTCAAACTCTATCTGAGGTTCGGTCGACCGATCCCAGGGTCCGGTCGACCGATCAGTCTCCTCTGACTCGCACACCTCGACTTGATCCAGTCGACACCTATCCCAGGTTCAGTCGACCGATCCCAAGGTCCAGTCGACCGATCCCTGGTCGAGCTCGGTCCAACTTTTGGAGACCTGATCTATTATCTTGGAGGTTCGGTCGACCGAATCTAAGGTTCGGTCGACCGATCCCGGTCAGTTCTAACTCTGCACAAAAAGATTAGTTTCCTGCAAAACAGAGTTAGAACACAAAAGATAATATATAGAAATTAATTTGACAGTCATCGAACTGTCCGGGTCTAACTTCAGGTTTCCGCCCAGAAACCCTAGGTCGACCCGTTGCCTACTGTTCCCTCTACGGGGAACGCGTCCTCACCTACTCCACTCAGGAGATTTACCTGATGTCAGTCTGGTCCTCCAGACCGACTGGACTTTCCGCCTAGGGTTACCACTCCCTAGGACCTAGGGTTACCACCCCCTAGGATTTTTCTCCACCTAGGGTTACCACCCCCTAGGACCTAAGGTTGCCGTCCCTTAGGGTTTTCCTCCACCTAGGGTTACCTCCCCCTAGGACCTAGGGTTACCACCCCCTAGGTTTTTCACCTGCCTAGCC
This sequence comes from Zingiber officinale, assembly GCF_018446385.1. Lineage (NCBI taxonomy): Eukaryota > Viridiplantae > Streptophyta > Magnoliopsida > Zingiberales > Zingiberaceae > Zingiber > Zingiber officinale. Next base: position 129,339,941 of record NC_055987.1, read on the forward strand.
GCAGCTAGGACTTTTGCCTAAGTATCACTTAGGACTTTCCTGCAAGCTCCATGAACCTTGTTAGATCACCACACATCTTAACTTTGAATCCTTTGCCATTATCAAAATTCAGGTTCGATCGTCGGATGCTTCCCGCACCAACAATCTCCCCCTTTTTTATTATGGCAACCGAAATTCAAAGTTAAATAAAATAAGTGCATAAGATACTTAAAAAAGTGTAAGGGAGCAAGCTTAAGTATATAAAATCAAATACAAGCATAACTTAAACTAACACTTAAGCTCCCCCTTAATACAGGGCTTCCTTTTTGAATTTTCACTTTAAAATTTTTACTTTTTACTTGTGAATTTCCTACTCTCCCCCTTTGCCATTTATCAAAAAATAAGTCATTTGAAAGCAAGTTATAAGTTTTTAGAAAAAAAACTGATTTAGGCTTTGAAAAACGGGATAGATGCTAAGTTGACTCCTAAAATTTTGAAATAAAAATTTTGCAAAACTATAATTTTTAACACTTTTAGCGAAGTGAAGAATTAATTTGAAGGGTAACTTAGGAAAATATCTTAGCAAGAATTTATAAAGTCAGGTTTCAAGGTTGGCTAAGTTTGAAAAAAATTTGAAAGTTTCTGTATGAATCACTTAGCTAGGCCTTTTGCAAACATTAACTTTTGAAAATACAGCCTAGCTTAAATTTGAGTAATACTTATTTTTGAAAAATTAGGAGTAAGAAGTTGTTTAAATTTTAGGATGAAGAGAGAGAGAGTAGCTAAAAAATTTAATTTAGGTTATATTTTTTTTTTGTCCCTAAGTCCAAGCATGAGTCCAGTTAAATAGCAATCAATTGGTTTTGATCGGGTATCAAAGCCCTAAAGTACAAGCATGCTTAATATTCTCATTTCCTTCACCAACTGTCTAACCTTTACCTACTTGTTGATTGCCTAGAGGGCAGCAGCTTTCGCTTGGTTAGTCAAGTTAAGTCATTTAGTCCAGTTAGATTTGACTAAGGCTGGAAGACTTGATTTGATTACTGTTAATAAGGTATTTAACGCCCAGATTCATATTGATGCACAGTAATAAGCATTCTTGAGTCCAGGCTGTACCCTATGTATCTCACACCATTCTATGTTTTTCAAGCACAAGGAAGGTATACCTAGGTGTTTGTGAGATGCTCTGGCTTAAATCTAGGGGAATAGGATTTCTAGGGTAGAGCCTAAGCTAATTCTATATTTTGAAAATCTAGTAAAATTAGAATTTTAAAAACAATATTTTCCTAGAATTTTTTAAAACCTTATTTTGAAAACAAGTAGAACAGATTTGAAACTCAATACCTACTCTACCCAACACATTCCTATTTGTCTTCTAAGTGAGCTGAACTCAAGTTCAGGTAAGGGCTTTGTGAAGATGTCAGCTAGGTTTGATTTTGACTCAACATAGTTGAGTTCAATATCACCCTTAGCTACGTGATCCCTTACAAAATGGTGCTTTACTTTTATATGTTTAGTCCTTGAGTGATGAATTGGATTTTTTTGTTAAATTTATTGAGCTTATATTATCAATTGAGATTTTTGTTTTATGATACTCCAGTTGATAGTCTTTAAGGGTATGCATCATCCATAGCAACTGAGATGTGCATTCACCTAAGGCTATATATTCAGCTTCAGTGGTAGATAAAGCAACACAGTGTTGCTTTCTACTTGACCAACTTACTAGGCATTGTCCTAGAAATTGACAGCTACCACTTGTGCTTTTTCTATCTAGCTTGCATCCGGCATAGTCTGAGTCAGAGTAGCCGGTTAGGTCAAGGGTGCCAAATCTAGGGTACCATAGTCCTACATTTAGGGTTCCCTTAACATACCTAAGGATTCTTTTGACAAGGGTTAAGTGAGACTCTTTTGCACAAGATTGGTATCGTGTACACATACCTACTGCGAAAATAATGTCTGGTCGACTCGCAGTTAGGTACAGTAGACTTCCTATCACACTTCAATAGTATTTCAAAATCTACTGATTTACCTTCTAAGTCTGAGTCAATTTTAGCATTTATAGCCATTGGTGTATTAATTATTTTTGAGTTCTCCATGCCAAATTTTCTAATTAATTCCTTAGCATATTTAGTTTGATAAATATAAATTCCATCTTTAGTTTGCTTAAACTGTAAACCTAAGAAGAAATTAAGTTCTCCTACCAAACTCATTTCGAATTCATTTTCCATTAGTTTGGTGAATTCTTTTAGAAATTTAGAATTTGTGGAACCGAAAATAATATCGTCAACGTAAATTTGGGCTATAAAAATGTCATTTTCTAAGGTTTTTACGAAAAGGGTTGGGTCTATTTGACCTTGGTTTAAATCCTTTTGATATTAAGTAATTTGACAGACGTTCATACCAAGCCCTAGGTGCTTGTTTTAGTTCGTATAGGGCATTTTTTAATCTAAAGACATAATTTAGTTGTTCTAAGTCCTCAAATCCTGGGGGTTAACCTACATATACTTCTTCTTTAATAAATCCGTTTAAAAATGCGGATTTTACATCCATTTGAAATAGCTTGAATCCTTTATGTGCTGCATAGGCCAGCAACATCCTAATGGATTCAAGTCTTGCTACAGGAGCATAGGTCTCATCATAGTCTAACTCTTCTACTTGACTGAATCCTTTAGCTACTAACCTAGCTTTGTTTCTAACTATTTCACCTTGATTATTTAATTTGTTTCTAAAAACCCATTTGGTGTCAATTACTGATTTATTAATGGGGTTTGGCACTAATTCCCAGACCTGATTTCTTTCAAATTGGGCCAATTCTTCTTGCATTGCTAGAGTCCAATCTGGGTTTGGTAGGGCTTCTTCTATGGTTTTGGGTTCGATTTTTGAAATCAGGGCTATTTGACTCTGGTTTCTATAGGATGACCTAGTTCTAACTCCTAAAGTTGGGTCACCCAAAATTTGGTTAGATGGGTGATTTGAGCTTGTTCTTGTTGGTCGTATACCATTTGAGTTGGTGATTTGTTCTTCAGATTCAATAGGTTCAAGTTGAATTTCATCATCTTCTATGTTTATTGGGTTAGCATTTTCTGTATTTTCATTTTCATTTATTGTGTTGGGTAATTTATTTTCTTCATCAAATATTATATTTATTGTTTCTTCTACTTTTAGGGTATTTTTGTTATACACTCTATATGCTCTACTGGTTGTTGAATACCCTAAAAATATTCCCGAGGTTATTTTTTATGTAAATTTCCCTAAGTAATTTTTAGTGTTTAAAATGAAGACTTTACACCCAAACACTTTTAAATAGTTTAAGTTGGAAATTTTATTATAATAAATTTCATAGGATGTTTTATTTTGAAATTTGTTAATTAAAATCCTATTTTGAACGTAACAGGTTGTATTAACTGCTTCAGCCCAAAATTGATTAGATAGTCTATATTCGTTCAACATGGTCCTAGCAGCTTCTTGTAGGGTTCTGTTTTTACGTTCTACTAAACCATTTTGTTGAGGGGTCCTAGGGCAGGAGTATTCATGTTTGTACCAATTTATTTCACAAAATTCAATAAATTTGTGATTTTCAAATTCTCCTCCATGGTCGCTTCTGATTCTTTTTATTTGAGTGTCTTTTTCATTTTCTATTAGTTTACAAAAATTACAAAAGACTTCAAAGGTTTCATCTTTTGTCTTTAGAAATTTTACCCAGGTGAACTTGGAGTAGTCATCGATTATAACTAAGCAATATTGGTTCTTGCTTAGTGACTTGGCTCCATGTGAATCAAATAGGTCTAGGTGAATGAGCTCAAGTAGGCAAGTGGTTCTAACTAAATTGGTTGACTTGTGGGTTGACTTGGTTTGTTTTCCTTGTTGACATGCATTATAGATTGAGTTTTCAATAACTTTTAATTTGGGCAACCCTCTAACTAGTCCATTTTGACTCATTTTTGAAATGAGTCTATTGTGAGTGTGACCTAATCTTCTGTGCCACAACTCAGTTTCCTCTTGTTGTGTTAAAAAACACTTTATTGAGGATGTTGGTAGACAAATGGTGTAGACGTTATCTTTCCTAGTGCCCTTAAGTATGGTTTTTGGATTTTCAATATGTTTAACTATACATTCAGACTTGGTGAAATTAACTGAATAACCAGTATCGCATAATTGACTTATACTTAATAAATTAAAATTGAGATTTTCAACTAATAAAACTTTTTGAATAATAAAATCGGAGTTAAGTTCGATATTACCTTTTCCGATTACCTTAAGTTTACTGTCGTTGCCGAACGCAACCGATCCTAAGTTTTTTAGTTTGAGCTTAGTAAATTTCAATTTATCTCCAGTCATATGTCTGGAGCAACCACTGTCCAGTATCCATTGATCTAATTCCTACACATAAAATAGTTGAATTAAATTTTTCCTCTTTGATCAAAAGACAGCTTAATTGAAGTAAACTCCCTAATTTTTAATTTTACCCACCCTAGGTTAATTATCAGTTAATCCTATGGGGTATTGTTAGATGGTTTGAATAATTAAAACATTAATCTTAAGGGTTTTGGGAAAAAATATTTTGAGTTAATTTAATTTGAAAATATAATATGAATTTAATTTTGAATTTCAATTAATTGTAATTATTAATTTAATTTTGAATTTCAATTTCTTAGTCATCTCACCCGATCTAAATTTTCAATCAGGGATTTCTATAATTTTTGTGAGATGAATTGAGGTTCAATTTTAGGATTATGTTTAACTTTGTGTTTGATTCAGGTTTAGCTTTGGGTTCAATAAGTAAGCATTCTTTAGATAAACTTCTGGGCTATGGTGAGTCACAAGGAACTCATTAAAGTAACCATGCCTTCGAGGTTTTTCAAATAGTCCTACCCATTGAACTTAATACTAAACCTTGGTCTAACTAGTTAGGATCCATTTAAGGGTAGCTTCGGTTAGTTCCACTTGGCCAAATGCACCAGGTCGAAGTCATATCTTTCTAGACATGCGATGCCCAAGCTTCCCTAACGTACTATCATCCAAAAATTTCACCAGTACCGTGGGTCAAGTTAAACCTAGCCCATTTTATCTAACCTTAATTACCCTGCAGGGTAGTCAACTCTTGTTTACCGATTTCGGGTAGATTAAGTTTGGTTACCCAGTCAGGTAGTTTAGTTGCGGGTGCCAGCTATTCTAGATCCTCCTTCTATTTTCAATTGAATTTAGAATGTTAAGTTTAATTTCGAATTTTGATTTAGTTTTGAATTTTGAATTTAATTTCGAATTGAATTTTGATTTTTAAATTTTAAATTTAATTTCGAGTTTTTTAATTGAATTTTGAATTTTGAATTTAATTTCGAATTGAATTTTGATTTTTAAATTTTAAATTTAATTTCAAATTTTTTTTAATTGAATTTTTAAATTTTAATCGTTTTTCTTTTAGCTCCCCCTAGATCATAGCCTCGATATGGTCTATCGAGGTAATGTATTTGATCCTTAGGAACTCAATATTGTCCGAGTCTAACTTGATTGATCAGGTTGGACTTGGCAACCCATGCTTGGACCATTTTTCTATTTGTTCTTTGTATGAGAGATAAATATGACTTATACTTCTTTTTCGATTTGTATCCTAGTCCAGTTCTATTGTAGATTGCCCTTTGTGTTCCAAGAATCAAGTCAAGATTCTTGGATCCCAAGAAAAATCGTTCTAAGGTTGTCTTCAAATCCTTGACTTGACTTTTCAGGTTGGAATTCTCTTCTTCAAGTTTTTGAACTTGAGTTGAGGTTCCAGCCTGAACTGGATCAGTCAAAGATTCGTTATTGGTCGTTTCTTTAAGGAGTGTTACCTCCTTCAGAAGCGACTTGACTCGAATTTTGGACTTAGCTACTTTATGCATTAAATAATTAATTAAGCCATATAAACATTTTTTACTTACAAAGGAGTTTGGCCCTTCGGAAACGGATGCGGATCCGTGGCTTCTTTCAGACTCAGCTTCCGATTCGTCCTCGCTTCCGGATTCGTTGGTGTAGTCCCGGGCTGTCAACGCGAGAAAATTCATCTGCTCGAGTTCTTCGTTGTCGGATTCCTTGGAAGAAGACTCGTCCCATGTTGCCTTCAATGCCTTCTTTCTCTTTGGTTTCTTTGGATCCTTTTGGTTCGGGCAGTTTGCCTTGATATGCCCCTTCTGATTGCACCCGTAGCAGGTCACTTCGAATTTGACCTTCGAGCTTGGTTGGGCTTCTTTGGACTGGATGACCTTTCTGACATCCTTTTTGTTGAAGCTCTTCTTTTTGCAGAGTTTCTTTACTAGGTTGACTATTTCAGTTATAAGCTCGTCGTCGTCTTCCGAATCTGGTTCTTCTTCTGACTCAGGTTCGGTTCTGCGCTTTATCTTTGATTCGCGCATTCTCCCTGTTCCTGCAACCAAAGTCAACCCTTTCTCGGTTGGGCGTGCATTAGTCTGTTCATGAAGTTCGAATTCTGCAAAAAGTTCATCTAACTTATTGGTAGATGAGTCCTTAGAAACCTTGTAGGCATCTACCATGGATGCCCACAAGGTGTTCCTCGGAAAGGCGTTTAAAGAGTACCTTATGATGTCCCGGTTATCTACCTTCTGTCCAATTGCATGAAGACCGTTGAGCAGATCTTGAATCCGGGCATGGAGTTGGGCAGCTGTCTCATCTTCCTGCAGTTTGATATTAAATAATTTATTGAAGATTAAGTCTCTTTTACTTACTTTGGTGTCGGACGTTCCTTCATGAAGTTCAATGAGCTTCTCCCACAGCTCCTTGGCACTGTTGAAGGGGCCGACGCGGTTGAGTTCTTCTTTTGATAGGCCACACTGGAGGGTGCAGATCGCCTTGGCATTAGCTTTCACCTTCTTAATCAGAGATGCGTCCCAGTCCTCATATGGTAGTGGTTTGTCGGCGCTATCAGTTGGTAGTTGGTAGTTGGAGTCCGGTTTTGACGATCATCCAGACTTCAAAATAAGTCTGGAGATATGCCTCCATTCGACCCTTCCAGTATCCGAAGTCGTCTCCGGTGAATAGTGGGGGGCGAGCTGTACTGTAGCCTTCTTGAAGGGCCATTTTAGATCAACTCTGAAGAAAATAAACGACAAGAAATTTCCAGGACTTGGTCCTGGATTAGTAGTGCTGGAAGTATTAAAAAGAAAACGAACTCGAGTGGTGTTGCACAAACTTCGAGCAAAAACCGATTCGAGAAAAGAATTAGAATATAGCAACGAAGGTAAATTCTAATTGACTCTAAAAATCTGAAAATACCACGAAAAATTGTTTTGAATGGTGGTTGCACCGATTCAAAACGACCCCGCTCTGATACCAATTGTTGGATCGAAAGCGCTAGAGGGGGGTGAATAGCGCTCGTGGCTATTTTATCGATTTAAAACACAGAGTAGAAACACAGCAGAAAGTAAATACAAACACAGAAGACACAGTCAATTTACTTCGTTCGGAATCTAGCTCAACTCCTACTCGAAGGCCCGCGATCCTTGATCACTTTACGTGGGCAACAACTATAAATCCGGAATTATTACAAGATAGAAGCAATTACAGTTAAGTACAAATAAGAAAGTTATACCAAACGAACAAGGAATAGAAGAGCTTTGGAGTTTCAGTTCGTTGTAGCAGCAGGGCGTTGTTGAAGTGTACGGAGCACACAAGAGCATAGAACTTCTGTTCGGAAATCGATGATCTGAGCTGCACCTTGAGGCCTCTTTTATAGCTCTGCAAAGTCTGATCCAGATCCCCAAGCTTTGGGATCAAGTTTGACTCGACGCGGATCGGTCGACCGATCCCAATGTTTGATCGATCGATCAGGCGATCTTCTCCCATCCGATCCGCCCGATCCTCTCACTCCGCTGGTCAAACTCTATCTGAGGTTCGGTCGACCGATCCCAGGGTCTGGTCGACCGATCAGTCTCCTCTGACCCGCACACCTCGGCTTGATCCAGTCGACACCTATCCCAGGTTCGGTCGACCGATCCCAAGGTTCGGTCGACCGATCCCAAGGTCCGGTTGACCGATCCCTGGTCGAGCCCGGTCCAACTTATGGAGACCTGATCTTTTATCTTGGAGGTTCGGTCGACCGAATCTAAGGTTCGGTCGACCGATCCCGGTCAATTCTAACCCTGCACAAAAAGATTAGTTTCCTGCAAAACAGAGTTAGAACACAAAAGATAATATATAGAAATTAATTTGACAGTCATCGGACTATCCGGGTCTGACTTCAGGTTTCCGCTCGAAAACCCTAGGTCGACCCGACGCCTACTGTTCCCTCTACGGGGAACACGTCCTTACCTACTCCACTCAGGAGATTTACGTGATGTCAGTCTGGTCCTCCAGACCGACTGGACTTTCCGTCTAGGGTTACCACCCCCTAGGACCTAGGGTTACCACCCCTTAGGGTTTTTCTCCACCAAGGGTTACCACCCCCTAGGACCTAAGGTTGCCACCCCTTAGGGTTTTCCTCCACCTAGGGTTACCTCCCCCTAGGACCAAGGGTTACCACCCCCTAAGTTTTTCACTTGCCTAGCCGCAGCTAGGACTTTTACCTAAGTATCACTTAGGACTTTCCTGCAAGCTCTATGAACCTTGTTAGATCACCACACATCTTAACTTTGAATCATTTGTCATTATCAAAACTCAGGTTCGATCATCGGATGCTTCCCGCACCAACACAACTATCATATTATGCAAAAATTATACACGTAAGCATGATATCCTTCAAGTTACTCTTGTACCGAAATCGACAGGAACCTCTGACTATTGCCCAACGAGATTGAAGCACCTCAAATGTCTGCTCGACATCCTTTCTCATAACCTCCTGTCTTTCCTTGAGCTTCTTTCTCTTGGGATCTTGGGGCACGGAAAGTTCTTAATGAAAGTAACTCATTGTGGATAGATTTCGTCCGTTAGATGGTATCCTTTTGTATATTATGTGTCATTTACTGTAAAATTAGCCTTTGATGCATTTCCTTATAATACATTGTTGAATAAAGGTGATTCGTTAAGCATATTGATATCATTACTCGACCTTACGACTCCAAAAAATTCATGTTATATCCACAAGTCTATTGATGTGACTGCTTCAAGTACAATTGTTCGGAATCCATGATCATCTCGAGTAAATTGACCTTTCTAAGTGACCGAGAAAATTTTTCATTTTCAATGCATACAATCAAGGCTACCTAACATATCAAGGAAGTCACGTTTGTAGGATCGAAAAGAACGCTAGAAAGAGGAGTAATAGCGATCGTCGAAAAATTCGAATTAAAATAAAGTTACACAGCGAAAAATGGAAGAAATAAACAACGCTAACACAAGTTGGTTTTACTCGGTTCGGAGCCTTCGACGACTCAAACTCTAAGGTCCACACTCTTTAAGTACTTTCATTGGGCAATCCACTACTAGTTCACAAAATATGTTACAAGATAAGTATAGGAACAAAAAATAAGGTTACCGACAACATGGAAAATATGAAAATTTGAGTCGTTGGTTGTCGAAGGAGATTCATAGTGTCGCAGGAGCTTTTTCAGAGCACCGAGCAAGAAGGAAACTTGTCGCAATTGTTGTTCTGAAGCTCCAGGTTGAAGGCCTTTAAATAGGTCCATTCCGGGCACCTGGAACCCCTCTGGACATCTGGATCATGTGGCTTGGCCAATCGACATGCTCCACATCAGTTTATGGATGATTTTTCAAGTCTAGGCGCTTGGATCGAGTCCGGACACTCGGATTACCTAGGCGCCTACGGCCTGCCTGGGCCAGCCTGCTCTGGGCGTTTGGAGTCCATTTCTTCAGCAGTCTTCTCCTACAAGAAAAGGTTAGTCCGGACAATCAAAGATTATATCTACTCTGTAAAATAGAGTTAGCACAACATAGCAGATGGTAGTAATTAGATCCTATCTCCTCAAGACCAAGATCTAGTCAAGATCTCAACTTAGGTTTTCTAAATGGACCTAAGTTGGATCGATGCCTACAGTTCCCTCAACGGAGAAAGCGTCCTCACTGGATCTCTCCTCCAGTTGTTTACCTTCACTTACCACTTGTCTTCCTGCCAATTGTCAGGTTCGCAGATCCAACTAGACTTCGGCCGGTTGTCAGCTCCCACAAACTCAACTGGACTTCCCACCAGATATCAGACCTCGCGGACCTATCTGGACTTCATATTAGCTATCGGGTCCCGCAAACCTAACTGGATTTCAGCCAGGTGTTAGGTCCCTTAGATCAGTCAACTCTTGCACAGTTGGTAAAGTAGTTAGACAAACAACACATCTAACTTTAACCTATTTATCATACATCAAAACCAGATTATTAGTGCAAATTACACAAACAGTGTATCTGTTCATGCATTTCAAGTAAACGTTGAATGTCAGTAGCATTGGGTATTCTCAAGTATTGTACCCTAAATACATCAATCACACATCGACAGATGTTGAACAAGCATGCGATGGAAGTTTTTTCAACAATTTGTAGATACTCATCATAATGGTCAGCAGGGGCTCCATATGTTAATTGTGTAGGTCCCTTGGAGGTTGACTAGAGGAAGGTGAATAGTCCTGCAAAGAAAAATGAACCTTCCTCGTACTTTATAGCTTTATTAAACTGACTCTTGCATAAAATAAGTTTAAGAAGTAAACTAAGAGTAGAGGCACGAAGGGGTTACTTGGTTACAACCGGAGAGGTTGGCAATCCAAGGAAGTTCAAAGCTCAGTAAATAATCTCATTCAAGTGGAAAAGTATCTTACAACGTTGATGACTCACAAACAAGTAGTAGAACAAACTATAAGTGTTTACAAGTATTAGGATTGTATTTATAGCCCTAGTCAGGATGCCTAGAAGGTTCCAAGCGCCTCTAGGGGATAAAAATTTATCCTTGTCGCAACGCAACGTTTCACGTCGTGTTTCGGATAAAATTTGGTTTCGGGCCCCAGGAAGGGTTCCGAGCACCCAGACCAAGTCCGAGTCTTCCGCTCTGACTTCACTCGCTTGGGTGATCTCAACCATCCGGAATAGAGATCACCTGAACCCAACTTCTGGCATTCGAGCGGTCTTCTGCTCCGACTTCTCATCCCTCGGAAACACCGCTTTGGCTCCTTCTCATCTGCCCGCGTATTCTTCCACAGCACCTCATCCCTCGGACGCACCGAGCCCGTTGACTCTCTCCCGTACCGTCCTTCTCGCTAGCTGCATCTTTCGCTCAACTTGTTGTGCTTCTAAGTTCCTGTACACTCAGACACAGGGGTTAAATACGAACAGAACCTAACTTGACTTAGTTGATCACATCAAAACTACGTTGGGGTACTAACAATCTCCCCCTTTTTGATGTGAGTAATCCCAAGTTAAGTTAGAGTAATAACAAAAATAAATAATAACAAGGTAATAAATTTACAACTCAATAATGTGTAAAAAATTAAGTTACCCTCCCCTAGACTTAATCTTCCCTTCTCCCCATTTGATCGCATTAAATATGATACTTTTAAAATGACTTTAGAAAAGCTAAAATTAAAGTATAAGGAAAATCAGAAAAAAAATTAAAAATTTGCATTTGGATAACTAATTAATTTTCTAATGGTTAAAAAAAATCAAAGAATTATTTAGATATAGAAAAATAAATTCACTAAAATAACTCTAATAAATATGATTTTTGTTAAATGAATTTTATCGATCAGAATTTTTCTAACAGAAATTTTGAAAAATAATTTAAAGCATTATTAAAATAATTAAATACTTTACAGTTAGTCAATTAAATATTTATTTCAGTAATTGGCTTTCAGACTGTGACGATGTACTATGTCTTCTTGGTTATTGGAACAACAACCACTTCTAGATAAAGTCATTTAAAGAAATTAAACATTTAATTTTCTTTCTGAAAGCCCTAAGTCCAAAAAAAATAATGTAAATATGATTTTGGAACCCAAAATAGATCCCTTCTATAGGATTAATCAAGAATATCTTATAAATATATTTATGTGATATTTTTTTAATTTGGTCCTTATGGTATTTAAAGTGTCAATTTAATCCATTGTATTTTCTAACATGTTGACTATGTGAGCATGCATGATTTTTTAATTATTCTATTTCTTCTTTCAGTTTTTCATTTCCTATTTTTATTTTATCGAAGTCTTCTAGTCGACAAGATGTTGCTATAATTCCTTTTAGTTCATCATTTTCCTTCTTTAGTTTGTCAAAATCTTTTTATAATTTCTTATTCTCAATTTCTAATTTATAAGACGTTTTAGTGAGAAACTTTATAAATTTAAATAGCTTATCCGGTAGTAAGGATCATACCTGACTTACCTTGTCAATTTCATCATATGAAACTTCCCCTGTAGAGTTGCTCTCTTCTGATGTTACTGCCCCTTCATCAATGCTCTCGATGCTCATTGTGGAAGAGCTTGCTTCGTCATCTTCTTCTTGATGACATGCCATTAACACGATTCTGGTGCAGGCCTCAATTTCTGATTCTGATGAGGTTTCATCCCATGTCGCTTTTAGGTTCTTATGCCTTTTCTGGGTGGGTCTCTTGTCCGTGCTTGTGTCCTTATTCTTGTCCTTGCTTTTTAGTTTTGGGCAGTTGTCTTTTACGTACTCTTCTTTATTGTAGTGATAGCATTTTAGCTTTCTTTTTTTTCTCTTACCTTGCACTTGATTAAACTTATTGGGTTTAAATAATTTTTTAAATCTCCTTACCATTAACGTCATTTCGTCATCGTCAAATGATGTCTCAGAATCTGGTTTGTCCATTTTAGCTTTTAAGGCAATATTTTGCCTTGATTACTTCCTTAGACCTGCACATTTTGACTCATGAATTTCAAAAGTTAAAAAAAAATCTTCTAAAGTGCTTACGTCTAAATCCTTAAAGATGAAATACACAACTACTAAGGTCGATCATTCCGAAGTCCTAAGAAATGTGTTAAGTGCATACCTTAGTAAATCTCGGTTGGTTACTTTTTCTTCAAGAGGTGTGCGATGATTTTATCTTCTTCTAACCAAAGGTTGCTGATCTAGTTCCAGAGTAGGTCCCGTCTCGCTAGTTTTGCCTCTGAGGTCCCTTCATGTAGTTCTAGGAATTTCTCCCAGAGCTCCTTGGCTGACTCGTAGGCTTTGATACGGTTGACTTCTTGAGATGGTAAAACACTAAGCAGATGAAACTCTACTTTGCCATTTGCCACGAAGTTGGCTTGTTCCTTCTTCGTCCACTGATATTCTTCTTTGTCTTTCGGGACTACAAAACTATATTTTATAATAATTAATAATTCAAAATCTATTTTAAAAAATAACTCCATTTTTTTCTTCCTGCTCATAAATTCCCCCTCGAACTTCGGTGAATAGATGTTTGGTCTGGGCATCTCATGTGCTTCGTTCTATGGTTAGTCCTCCTGAAGCGAACCCGCTCTGATACCACTTGTAGGTCCCTTGGAGGCTGACTAGAGGGGGTGAATAACCCTACAAAGAAAAACGAACCTTCCTCGAACTTTATAGCTTTATTAAACTAACATTGCATAAAATAAGTTTAAGAAGTAAACTAAGAGTAGAGGCATGAAGGGGTTACTTGGTTACAACTAGGGAGATTGTTAATCCAAGAAAGTTGAAAGCTCAGTAAACAGTCTACTTCAGGCAGAGAAGCCGCTTACAACGTTGATGACTCACAAACAAGTAGTAGAACAAACTAGAAGCTGTATTTATAACCCCAGTCGGGGCGCCTAGAAGGGTTCCAAGCGCCTCCAGGGGATAAAACTTTATCTCATTCACAATGCAACGTGCCACGTTACGTTTCAGATAAAATTCGATTCCAGACGCTCGAACCAAAAAGTCAACTTCTAGTTGACTTTTTAGTCCGGGTCTTCCACTCCGGTTCTGCTTGCATTGGTAGGGGTCTTCCACTTCGGTTCTTCTTGCATTGGTCGGGGTCTTCCACTCCGGCTCCGCTCGCTTGGGTGATCTCAGCCATCCGGAATAGGGCCCACCCGAATCCAACTTCTAGCTTTCGAGTAGTCTTTCGCTCCGGCTTCTCGTCCCTCGAAAACGTTGCACCCTTCCTTCTCGTCCGTTCACGTACTCTTCCGCAGCACCTTGTTCCTCAAACGCACTGAGTCCGTCAGCTCTCTCCCATGTCGTCCTTCTCGTTAGCTGCATCTTTCGCTCGACTTCCTGTGCTCTTAAGTTCCTACACACTTAGATACAGGGGTTAAATACCAACAAGATCTAACCTGACTTGATTGATCACATCAAAACTCAAGTAGCTTTTATTGTTTCTCAAGTATCAACAACATCATTTCCTTATCAATATCATCCATCTAAAGATCCAGGTAGGCTAGCTAGAGGGGGAAAATAGCCCTCAAAATTAAGTTAAAAAAATTCCCTTGCTTTGAACTTAGCAAGGGCAACAAATTAGATGAATAATAGTAAGATAAAAATCAATATAAATAAAAATAAGAAGGCTATAAGATTTTACTTTGTTACAACCTAGGTGGTATCCAAGGCAGTTGAAATAAGTCCAATAAAATGACTCATTCGTGAAGGTGGAGTAGCCTCTTACATACTTTGAATGCTCAAGAATTACTTAAGAAATTAATACAAGAATTGTTGATTAATTTCTAGCTCTAAGGGGTTTTTTATAGCCTCTTGAGAAACGTTATCGTTGTGCTAACATTGCTTGGAGGCGCCTCCAAGGGGATCCAAGGTGCCTTCAAATGAATAAACTTCTATCCATGTTGCATCGATCTTCTCAACGACTCTACTTCATCTGAGGCACCTCAGCTACTATTCATCCAAGGGGCCTCGGATCATTTGAGGTGCCTTCGCGCTCCTGGATAATGGAGGTGCCTCTAGTTGCCCTGAGGTGCCTCCAGCTCCATTAGAGGTGCCTCGAGCACTATTCATCAGAGAATGAACAACTCTAATCGCTTGGTGATGCTCCATCCGTCTGAAATTGAGCTTACACGAACCTAACTCTGATCTTCTCCTCGAGCAGACTTTCTCTCGACTTCTCATCCCTCGAATGCTCCACGTGCATCCTTCTCATCCATCGGTGTATTCTTCTGCAGCTTTTCGTCCCTCGGATGAACTGAGCCTGTCGACTATTTTCTGTGCCACCTTTCTCGCTCGCTGCGTCTTCCACTCGACTTCTTGTGTTCCTAACTTCCTGCACATTTGACATAATTAGGCATCAAAATGACACAAGACCTAACTTAACTCAGTTAATCATATCAAAATTAATCTGGAGTACTTACAATTTCTCCCTTTTTGATATGTATCAACTCGAGTTAAGGTTAGGTTTAAACAAGTAAAAATAATTATAACTTAAATATGGAAATTAAAGTGACTTCTTTAGGTGACAATTAAATAAAACATCCCTTAACCTAACATCTAGTTATTCTCCCCTTTAATCATATTAAAAATAATAACAGAAAATTATGAGAAAAAATTTGAATGTTTGGTTGCAAAATATCTAAATTCATGTATTTACCAAAATATTTTGTCACAAAAAATAATTTTTAAAAGATATTTATTATTTTTTCTAAAAATAATTTTAAAATTATTTTAAATCATGAAAAACCTGAAAATTTTTTGCAAAAATACTATTTTCTTTCATGGCCAAAATAAATACTTTGGAATAGAAATATGTATTTTAAAATTTATCGATTAAAATATTTTTAGACTTCGAAAAATCTTAATAATTTTTCTAAACATATAATATATAATATTTATCTAAAAAAAATAAAAATTTTCAAAAATAAGTTTTCAAGAATTTTTAATTATAAAAAGATTATTTTTAATAAAAATTTTCATAATAATTAATATAAAGGTCAAAAAATTTTGAAATATTTTTTTAGAAATAGAAAACATAATGTTTTATCATAGAAAATTAAAATTTTTAAAAATAAATTTTTGAAATAATTTTAAATTTAAAAATCTTATTTTTGTTAATAAATTTATAAAAAAAATAATATAACGGTTAAAAATTTTGAAAATGTTTCTGATAGCAAATAATATCTTCATTTATCACAGAAAATAAAATTAATAGAAATTATAAATAGAATGTTTACAAAAGAAAAAAATCAATCAAATTAATTTATAACATGCACATAATATTTATTTAACAATCTAATACAGATTTTGGTATTCAAAATAAGTTCTTATCTACTAGATTTATCAAGTATATTTTTTAGGAATATTATTTTTAGTAAATTTTAAAATATGACCCTTATGATTTCTTAAATAATAATTAAGTCTATTATTATAATTCTTTGA
This sequence comes from Zingiber officinale, assembly GCF_018446385.1. Lineage (NCBI taxonomy): Eukaryota > Viridiplantae > Streptophyta > Magnoliopsida > Zingiberales > Zingiberaceae > Zingiber > Zingiber officinale. Next base: position 129,356,174 of record NC_055987.1, read on the forward strand.
ATTTGAACTACGAAGAATGTTAGGATTTGAGCATGCAAAATTTTCTAATAATTCTGTTTTACCTTTTATCTTTGTATTTTCCATTTTATGTTTATGAAGATCTTCTAACAAACATACATATTTCTTCTTTTCATTTATATAATTTGTCTTAGTTTTATAATGTGATATACTTAGCATTTGTACAACTTCATATAATTGATTGGAGGGGAGGTTACGTACCTTACTTACCATGTCAGACTCGTAGTTCATTGCTCCCTCTTTATCATTGCTCTCGATGCTCATTAAACCTCTCTAAGGCAGTACTACGGGCAGGTTCCTCTTCATTAGGTGAAGGAGGGTCTGTTTCTATAACGGAGAATAGCCCTAGCGTAGTAAGCCAAAATTTCATCCGTTGTTGCCAACGTCTGAAGTTTTGCCCGTAAAATTTCTCGGGTCTAGCACTAGCCTCATCAGATCCTATTACCCTATCATTCATCATGTCTATTGATACAGGCAATAGATTCTCTAAGAATGTTGTAAAATAATAAAGCAATACAAGCAGTATTATTTTTTGCACAAAAATAAGCATGTAATAGACAGATAAATAAAGGAGTAGGATTTAGAATATAGTTATCCGGTTGAAGCGTCGGCACGCCAACTGTCCTTAGAGAATTTATTGCCGCCTCACGGTGCAAAGGCTCTCCGGCAAAATTCCCCCAAGATCCGACAACCGCTCGTCTCGTCCGTAGGTGCACTCCAAAACGGACGTGACACTCGGACCCAACCTCAGATCGCCATAAGACCAAGCCTCAGGACAAGAAAGACGAGAAGAAAACAGAAAGAATCGCACGGAGAAGGGAGAAAGCTCGAGGCTTGAGTGAAGAATAGAGGTGCTGCAAGTCCCCTTTTATTCACTCTGAGAAGGTACGAAGCACTGCTTCGCTAGCGAGGAACTTCCTCACGCGTGGAACAAAACCGAAGTCCGCGTCCCTTCCTCACGCGCGGAACCAAACTCTGGTTTGGTTTTGGTTCAGATTGAACCAGAACCGGAAACCAAACTGGTTCAAAAACAGACCGGGCCGCCCGTGAGCGCAAGGCCCACGGGCAAAGGGATTTGCACCCCCCCTGCGCACGTGACGCCCGGTTTATGGATTTCTGACTCGAACCCCCCAAATCCACTCGATTTGGACTTGGCCCACGCATGGGTGTAGGTCCTCTTATCATTGCTAAGCAAGGATGGAAGGGCTTCCTATATAAGCCCTTCCAAGCTTCTCCACTTAGCAATGTGGAACTAAAAACACTACAAAAAATACTTTGAATTTAAAACAAAATTCAACAGTTTGTTGGAAACTGTATCTAATCTGCTTTCCCAATGTTTTTGTTGTTTTTCTTTTCCTTAAAGTTTAGATACAATTTGTTGGAAATGAAGCTTTGGGCTCATGTCATTGAAGCCCATAACCTTCTTGTGGTGAATCTGAGTGGCACATGTGATCCTTACGTGAGATTGCAGCTTGGCAACCATAGGTCAAAAACAAAGTTAGGGAAGAAGAATTTGAACCCTGTTAGGGATGAAACATTCAATTTCATGGTTGGAGAACTCAGCGAAGAGCTTATCATAACTGCCTTCAATGAGGATAAGTACTTTAACAATGATGTCCTGGGGAAGGTGAAGGTGTCATTGTTGAAAGTTTTGGATGGTGAAAATCTATCATTGCAGACACATTGGTACCAGATTCAATCCAAGAACAAGAAATCAAAGACGAAAAAACAGGTATGAATTCAATTTTTCTTCTTGTTTCTCTTATTTATAGTCTCAGTTCAGATTCTTTCTTTGTGGTTTGGGTAAAATCTAGAGAACCAGGAATATAAAAAGAGAGCTTGCCTTGTTTCGACAACTATGATCTTGTTTCATTCTTTGGTGTTTGATAGATACACCATTCCTTGTCAGAAATTTCAAATTTAAAACCTACTAATTTGGTCATTTGATTTTTTACTCTACTTGGTTCAACCATTTTAATCTCTAAGGTTTTATGATACCATCACCAAGCTGTGTTGCTGTTATATCACTATTAATATTCATATCTCATAAAATCTATTTTAATTGCATCAAATAGAGTTTTTGATTATCTTCCCCTGCCCCTGTACTCTCAGCTTTTTTATTCAACTTGGGTTACTTGCAACTTAAAAATAAAAAGTAAATCAAAGTAATAGTTAGGTAAAATATAATAGTAAGCATATTAATTAAGAGTATACCAACAAATAATATATTCAATTACACGAATTAAAATTATTAATATAATAGAAAAATATATATCACAGATGATCATCGTTATAATATACCAACAAATAATATATTCAATTACACGAATTAAAATTATTGATATAATAGAAAAATATATATCACGATCATCGTTATAATAACACAGTTGATCCATCTTAAAGACAGGTCTGGCCTTGGTCCAAAACTAAAGATGAAATAATATAATAATTATTAGATAATTAAAAATTAAATAGATAAAGACGGATGAAATAATAAGTGTTAAATATATAATATGCATCTTTAAACTATTATACAGTGAAGCTATTTAATCTATGTATATTGTATTAAAATTGGATGAACCTAAGTTTAGCACCTAGGTGTGCTTGGTCCATATATCTTCACATTTTTATTAACGAAGAAACACCAGAAAGAAATCTTTAGCTTGTTTTAAAATGCATAATCAAACATAAAAAAATTTCCTCACCAAGAGCATTATATATGTCTTTATAGCTTGAGAGTTTTACATTATAGTTTACTCATGAATGACTATTTATTTTATTTATTAGTAAGACTAACCATTTAGTTTCTAATCCTGTTCGAAATCTGAGTTAGACGAAAATTGACTGAGATAGCATCGGTGTTGACCAAGGGCGGAGCCACCCTTGGGCTAGGGTGGGCTCCAGCTTCACCTATTTTTAAAAATTTACAAATAAAATTTTATTTTAATCTCATCCTCATTTTATTTTAGCCCATATGGTTATAATAATTTCATTTTAGTCCTTATTTCTCCCTATTGAATTGTCAAAAATCTTAATTAAATCTAAATTTTTCCTTATTTGCTACTTCACCTCCCTACGTGTACTACTCTATCTGTCGCACGAGCAGTTGGTGTTGCCACCTTCCTGGTACCTCCTCACGTGCGTCTAGCCGCAACTTGACTAGCACAACCACGGCAAACATTCTCCTTATTAATGCGCTATATCTGTAGGATCAACTACAATCATGACCCTGCCATCACCACCTTCCTCACTGACCACCACGACATCACATTCATTGCTATCCCGTTGATAGTTTTGTCATCGCTGCTCTCCCTGCTACAAGCGACATCAACTCTACCCTGTCGTCGCAACTTGGCCGCAACCATCATTGTCGAAACACCAACATCGACAATTAACCCCAAGTGATTTTAAATCTTGGCTATGCCCCTAGTGTTGACGGAGAGGCGACTTAGATATACCTAGCGTATGTGCACCGAAAAGGCGAACCCTCACGTGGAGCTCGAGGACAGTGGTGACGAGATTGGCGGTACTTAGGCTCTGCGCACACTTAGACAATCACATGGAACGTTAGAGACCATAAACCAAGAAAAAAGTCCCCGACGTAGGGCCTCCGACGCTCAAGTCAGGTACTTTTCCCCTAAAAGAATAGTATATGAAGGAAAAAAGAACTGAAGAAGACGAGTGTGAATGTGCGCGTACCTGCTTAAGGGAGGGGACCTTCCTTTTTATATGGCAATGCGTACCTCTGGAGCCTGACTAATGTCAAAAAATGTCGGGTGTCAGGGTCTGTCGGGTGATAGAGGACACGTGGTGTCCTCTTATTGGTTGAAAGAAGGTTCCATTCTCAGGTAATGGCCGACCATTGGAATATTCCTTGGCTAACGATGGTTATTCTCTGACAAGTGGTTACGATTCCCTGACATTGTTTGTCGCTTAGTGCTTTCTGTTTGCCCGAGTTTAGCTACGGATAGCTCGAGATGATCGTTCGGGTGTGGCACCTGACTCGAGTCTTTATGAGGGGGACAAGCTATGGTGAGGGTCTCATCTTTCATGCTTGGATCGTTGAAGGGCCGATCAGGAGTTGTCTTACTGAAAGTACCAGGCCTGGCTATGCGACCCAAACTGAGGAAACCCGACCAGTCGGGGTAGGTCAGACATTACTCCAGGCTACATCTTATGTCTCAGATTTGAGACCCTGATATGTCTGTATCCGACCAAAAATTATGCGGCTGAAGACGTTAGGCGATCTAACTCATTTTTTCTCCTCCTAACTGCTGATTGTCACGTCCTTTTGACTTCTGACCATCATGTCCCCTTGACTTTGAACTATCCTTGACTACCACATCCCTTTGACTTCTGATTGTCTGGCCTTATCGGACCCCACATTTATGCACCGTATCATAAGCCTCTCCTCCAAGTCTAGTCGAAAGAGGCTAAAGTCTGACTGACTAGACCTAAACTCGAGTTTCATTCACTTCGCCATTATGACTATAAATGCTGTTCATTTTCCTAGACCATCGGTATTGTAACCTGTTTAATTACTCAATCAACTTCGGGGGAAGGGCCACTTTAATCTTTACAGAAGTTGACTTCCCCCCTCTTTCTCTTTAAAAGGGGTTGACCTCCACCCACAAAGACATACTTTCCTTTAATTGTCATCCCCTAATCACGGAGTTAAACTTCGAGTTTGATGAACTACAACACCTTCGCCAGCAACTTGTTGGGGTTGCAAGGTTGCAAACAGAGTCCCACATTGAAAACACATGGAAAAGATCATGGATTTATAAGAGAAAAGATATCTCTATTGGCATGAGGCCTTTTGGGTAGAGCACAAGAGCAAAACCATGAGGGCTTAGGCCCAAAGTGGATAATATCATACCATTGTGGAGATATCTAAATTATTTTCGATCCTACAATTGGTATCAGAGTCCGGACTGTTAGAAGGTTTAACTGTTGACTGTGCACAAGAGCTATGGTCTGATTGAGCCATGTGGGTACAATATTGACCTAGAACAAAGAAAGGGGGGTTCCTATATTCGGATCAAGAGGACCAGACACCAGGCAAGAAGTCCTAGTTGCGGCTAGGCAAGAAAGTCCTAGTAAGTCAGGTGGACCGAGGGGCAGGAAGACCTGGTGGGTCGAGGATCGGACGTGGGAAGCCTGTGGTCCTTTGTTTGAGGGGGGATTGTTGGGGTTGCAAGGTTGCAAACATAGTCCCACATTGAAAACACATGGAAAAGATCATGAGTTTATAAGAGAAAAGACATCTCCATTGGCATGAGGCCTTTTGGGTAGAGCCCAAGAGCAAAACCATGAGGGCTTAGGCCCAAAGTGGACAATATCATACCATTATGGAGATATCTAAATTCTTTCCGATCCTACACAACTGGCTCATATGACCTAACTGCTTGCCCAAAAGGATACGACCTTAGTTGAGATGACGCAAGAGAGGGATCTTCAGTCTTCCCTTCGTAGGGAAATTGAAGAACTCTAGCTAGTTGCTAAATCGCGGGCGCATACTGAGGTAGCGCTGAAACACAAAGCTCATTTAGACCTAGAGAGTCAAGCTTAATTCATGATCTACTTAAAAGAAAAACATGCCTCTTCCATGTCCCTTTTGCAGGAAGAAGCAAAGATTAAAGATGAAACAATTGCTCAACAACGGCGCATTCTTCAGTTGACTCAAACTGAGTTAGAACAGGCTCGAATCCATCTTGAGAAAGCAGGTCAAGCAGAACGCTCACTACAACAAAAACCCTCATAGACATCGGTTTTCCACCGATGTCTATTACATTTTCGACCGATGTCTATGAAGGCGATGTAAAAGGTCTGTCATTTTAGACATCGGGTTAAAACCGGTGTAGTAATTAACGACATCGGGTGTAAAACCGATGTAATATTATATGTTAATAACACCAGTTTTGACAGCGGTATACGACCGATGTAATATTAGTTAAGGACACCGGTTTTGCAGCGGTGAAAAACCGATGTAATATCAGTATTGTTTAACGACACAAATTTGATTTTCGAAATAGTGAAAAACCAATATTATCACCAAACAAATCATAAAATTAAGTTAATATTATTAATTCACTAAGAAAATCACAAATAAAAATGCACTGATGTATCTAAACACACCAAGTCAATATCCATATAACCAACACATAAATATTATTCTTACAACAAAAAAAGATAATAAATATTGTGCACATCAAGTCAGTGTCCACAAATTACACATAACTATTCTTCACAAGCTGTTGAATCGCTGGGTGAAGCCTCTTATCACAAGGACGATGATATCACACGAGTGTTTAGTTTGCACCATCAAATCCATTTCATTGTCGCTGTCTACTACAATCTTGAATCGGTGCGGGTCGTTCCGGTATAGCTCAACCTGCAAACGAATGATGAGATTGTAAACCATAAACAGAAGTGTGTTCATCATTTGCTTAGTTTAACATATAGTCAATTATCAGTTCTAGTAGGGTAAATAATCCAGAAACTCGACTCGTATCAATGAGTTTGCACAGGCATTGCTAAAACGTGTCGTCAACTTTGCTGTAGAGAACTTACATGAAAAGGAGGGGCATAGGTTCCACGAATTTCAGTGTTGGGAAATGAAGTCTTAGAATCAGGTTTAACAACTTTGACCCTTTTTCTGTTAACTTCTAGAATTCCTCTTTCAAGATTTCCTGCACCTGGAGCCTGTGAGTGACAATTTGATGAAAGAACAGTTAGCCAAGGAAGATGATCATTAGTAGGGCTCTAGAAGTGAGCAATTACCTCCTTTGTAGACCTGTCTTTCTCACAAAGTACCCTTATACGATTGAACATCATAGATATGATTTTAACATTCAACAAGAAACATATACATAGTTGATGGTAATAGTCAGTTGATGGTAATTACACGATCTTTTGAAATGAAAGGATACAACTGAAACCTAGTGCAAGGATACACCATCTAAAATGAACATGGATAGGATATTTTAATATTTCTGCAAGAAACCTAGTGCATATCAACTGATATCACATACAGAAAACTTTTCCGACCTTCTCAACCCAGCTGGATTCTTTGTGTTCTACTATGAATGGATTGTTGACCTTGGAAATCAGTTCCATCTGAAGTAGTAATTTGGAAACCAAATTAGCTAGAAAGATAAAACAAATACTAATGTAGCAATAGTGTCACAGATGAAGCATTATGGAAATTGATTGGTAGAAAATAGAGCATGAGGGAACTATTCACCATACCTCTTGGTAGGCAGACTTGCGGCACCTGTTAGTTTGTTTTGCAAGACGAATCTTTTTCAAGACATACCTTCAATAACATTGCAGAAGGGAGTTTTAGTATGGTTCAAATAAAAACGAGTCGGAGAGAAAACATAAGCATATGATTTTGCTTCTTTGCTTACTTCTTCTTCTCAATTTTATGTCTCACTAGAAAAAGTATCCTTATACGATTGAACATCATAGATACGTAAAAATCATTGTAAAAAAAAATTAACGCAGTATGATGTGTGAATTGCAGTACTTGAAAGTTGTTTGAGATGCTTTTTACATGTATGCTGAAGATTATTTTTATAAAGGAAAAAATGAAACAGGCAAGTCAAAAAATCTGCCTTTTTTGTATCACTTCTCCAAAAACAAATCTATAAGCAAGTGATACCATGACCTGAGAAGTATTGCTGATCGCATCATGGAAAATGAACCAAGCAAGGCCTCTTGCAGTGTTTTCTCATGTTTTTCCATTGCTTAGTTAATTGTTATGAATAGTTAATTCAGAACTCAATCTACTATTGTGCCAAATGATTGCATGCTACGTATTAATTGAGAAAACGATTGAGGGAAATTGACAGAATTTTCAGGAGTGAAATACATGATACAAAGAAACTTACTGAGACTTGTAAAATATCTTCACAAGCTAATGCAACATCCAGTAGAAGAAGGCATACACGGAGAGCTATTTACTGCATAGGAAAAAAATAGCAAGGCAGAATAAAAAGAATCATCTTATCAATAACTCATAAGATGATTAAATTAAGGCATACCTCTTTAATTGGCTCGATATTCTGGAACAGCTTTTTGAGAACAGATAATGACTGTGCATACTCATGGATATGGTAGAGAATGATTGTCTGTGAAGAACCAAATTAACAAAAATACTAAGAAGAGAGCAATTTATTAACTCATTCACTAATTATGGAAAGAAAATTTTTGACAAAATGCGTTGAACTACATACAATATTCAACATTGTTACTGAAACATCAAACTCTTGGGCATGGACAACTCTACTGCTATTTATCTTTCAGAGTCAATCTAGTCCACAAAAGTATGCGCAAGCTCTTCACTCTGCTCCTATAACCAATATAGTTATTAATCAAAGAGTGCATGTAAAATATCTTTTCAGTTGCAAGAACAATATTAGTTTAAGAAATCATAGGATATTGACTGAATGAATAAACATGGATTAAACAACTAGAGTTCTAATACATATAACATGCAGTCATAAAACATCCCTTTACAATCTAAATGCTAAAACAGAAAAGAAACTTATCATAATAAATCAAGGGAAGTAAACTTTTAGAAACCTTTTCAACTCAGGAATCTTTATAATCCACAATAAATGGGCTTCTTACTTTTGAAATTAGCTCCATCTGCAATAGTGGCAAAGATAAAAAAAATGAATAAATAGCATGCAAACACTATACAGAACACATGCTATTACGAGCATATGAACAAGATGGCTATTGACTTTTTTTCTATATAGATGAGGTAGCAGGCAAACAAAGCGAATGATATGGAGATACCTGTAGTATAAATGGAAAGACTAAGATAGAACCCAAGAAATGAGTCAGACCAGAGAAAGGAAGAGAATGATATGGAGATAGAGCAAGCAAAGAACTACAACAGTAGAAAAGATAGATCACAACCCTCACCTCTTGTTCTCGACCTTATGCTTCAGCAGTAGAGCTGACCCAAATGCACCTTTCCTTATCTGCTCCAAAACCTCATACTGCTCCATTTCACAACCAATCTTCACCCAGGTCATCTATATTAACACGACCCTTTTCTCCTAAGATGCGGTGAAATCAAACCTTTCCTTACCAAACTGCAACCAAACATTCCAAGAAACCCTATGTTATAGACTCATACATCATAAATGAATTTAATGTGCTAACGACAACCAATAAAAGTAGAGATAAAAAATCAACCCGAATGTGGGATTCTTAACAAATCGAGAAGGGTAACAGAAGGGGAAAAAAGCCAAGTAAGAATGATGCTTAAATTCATTAAACACATCTACAAACTTGCACATGACTACTACATTACAGTTGTATGTATGAAACTCACAGATAACATGACTACTCAACTGTTTCTTAGTAACTCCTCATACCATGTTGACTTTACAAGTTTTTAGAGTAACAATTAGTCTACAAAACAAGTTAAATTCTCTAGAAAAATGAAATGCATGAACTTTGAGCTTGCAACTGAAGATAGGATTTAAAATCAGCTTTAGGAGCATATGTGACTTAGTCAAATCACAAACTAAATAAATCGACTATATACCTTGCTCATGAAGCAGTTCATCTACAGCAACCTTTGCAAGGACACAATACACAAATATATCAGCCAAGTAATTCCCACAAAAAGAATACTGACAATTTCATCATGCCAAACCTTATTAAAATGTTCATATTTCTGATTGCCCAAACTAAACACACCAAATTGAAGATTTTCCAACCAGGTTCCTCTCTCTTTCCCCTATAAAAACTAATAATCAGCAATCGATCAAGGCAAAAGGATTATTGGTAGAATAGATTAACTAAATGTGCATGCTTCCAGAACCTCTGTAAACCATTTGTAGAACCGGGTAGCATTATCAGTAGGCTCGCCATCTCCATACCTAAAGAAAACAAAGGGATCAGTTCGAACTTTGAGGAAACTGATCGTTTATAAAAATAAAAAAATTCCTGGCTTTCAACTTACGTAGCCAAGAAGAACAAAGCCAAGCTCTCCTTTTTCAGGTTCTCCTCGTACTCATCATCCTCAGTAGCATATTCGTCCTATAATTGAGGAAACTAACTACAGATCAGTCAATTAATCAGTAGTATTTACAATTATCTAAAACAGAAGGAAGATGATCTTACGATATCCACGAGTTTAAATATGGCATTAGGGTACCGTGCTTTTGCCTCCTCAGCCAGCGCCTAGAAGGGGGGAAAATCTAAGATCATGGGAGAAAAATTCAAAAAATGAACTACTCGGATAAAAACCCTAACCTTCACGAACCCCTCAGCCGTCCTGGTCTGCGTCCTGAAGAAGACGGTGACCTTCTTCTTCCCTTGGTCCTCCTCTGTATCCATCTGGGTCTTCACCACTAGCGACTTCGGCGGGCTTCCTTTCGCTCGATCGCCAGACGAAGAAGATTGCCACGCAACCGACGAGCACGACGATGACGATGCTCAGGACGACGATCAGCAACCGATTCTCCACGAACGCATTCCCGGTGCCGGAATCGAGCCCATATCCGTCGGAGAGGGAGGCGACGACGACCGACAAGAGATCGAGTGACGACGCCTTCTCGGAACCTATCTGCATCTTGGCGGATCGAGCGGTGAATCGGAAGCACAGATCTCCGATCTCTGTTTCTGTCTGCTTCGATTTGGGAGAACGAAGGAGGTCGAGATTGGGTCGGCGATGGGAGGGGAGGAGAAGATAGAGGCGGAGAAGGTGAGTCGCCCGAAGACGAATCTCTGTCTCTGCCTCCCGTGGACGGCGTCATATAGGTTTAGGTTGGAGGGAAGAGTTGAAGTGTTGAAACTTTTAACTAAGTATTGGTGGAAAAATTAAATTATTTTATTTTGGTTCATTAACACCACTTTTAACAACAGTTTTTTACTATCCGATTTCGTAGATAGAACAAGAAAATTATCATAGACACCGGTTTTAAAAATCGCTGTTAAAACCGGTGTCTATTAACGAAAAATGGGTGCTCATAGACATCGGCTAAAAAAACCGATGTCTATTAGCGAAAATCTGCGCTCATAGACATCGATTTTTGGAAAAACCGGTGTAAAATACTCAAAGACATCGATTTTTGCTTAAAACCGTTGTTGTTCCACTGATGTCTATGAGGATTTTTGTTGTAGTGGCTTTTACCCAAGGTACCGACTCATGGATGGCATCGGAAGAGAATTCTAAGCACTTAGATGACCTCTATGTTCTTATTGATTTGAGAATGAGATTTTGAGGGGCGCTTCCTTGTAATTTATCAATTGAATGTAGATCTGATCGAGTTTCAGTCTTTATTCCTATCTCTTTACTCCTTTTCAACTGGAACTTCCTTGCTTCATGTAGACATCTTTAACAGAAAGGGAATTTTTAAATATCCCCGAATTACGTGATGATAGCGACGCTAATTGCCCCTAGAAAAACTACTTCTCTGAGCCATGGCTAGGGCCCTGCCTGTCTATCACCCTAGATGTGGTGAGTTTAAAATACTGGCTGAGAGGTAGTTGGTGAAGACCTTGCTTGCTTATAACCCATGCAGGGGCGAGAGTATAGAATGCCAACCGAGAGGTCATTGGGGCGCAAGAGCATGCTCACTTATAACTCGCGTTGGGGTGAGAGTCTGGAGAGCCGATCGAGAGGTCGTTGGTCGTGAGAGCATGCTCACTTATAACTCGCGTTAGGGTGAGAGTCTAGAAAGCCGATCGAAAGGTCGTTGGGCGTGAGAGTATGCTCACTTATAGGCGAGAGTCTGGAAAGTCATTTGGAAAGCCGACTGAGAGGTCGTTGGGCGTGAGAGCATGCTCACTTATAACTCGTGCTGGGGCGAGAGTCTGGAGAGCCGACCGAGAGGTCGTTGGGCATGAGAGCATGCTCACTTATAACTCGCGTTGGGGTGAGAGTCTGAAAGCCGACCGAGAGGTCGTTGGGCATGAGAGCATGCTCACTTATAACTCGCACTGGGGCAAGAGTCTGAAAGTCGACCGAGAGGTCGTTGGGCGTGAGAGCATGTTCACTTATAACTCGTGCTAGGGCGAGAGTCTGGAATGTCGACTAAGAGGTCATTAGGCGTGAGAGCATGCTCACTTACTCACATTGGGGCGAGAGTCTGGAATGCCGACCGAGAGGTCGTTGGGGCTGTTGGAATGTATACTAAAAGCCTAACTTTTTGTATAAACATTTACTTAGAAATAAGAATCATATTGGTCAAATATCTACATTTATAAGTTAAGTGTAGTTATTCAATTAATTTATATTGTAGATAACATAGTGTGTGGTGTCACACACAGAAGATAATGTTATCAATTCCTTATAAATTATAAACAGTAGCTCACGACTGAGATGGAAAGGAACAAACCATTGGAATAGTCGTAGTGTAATTAGGTATTAGTTTATCTTAACTGATAAATTACACTAGTACACTCTGAGTGTATTGAGCAGGACCATTTAAGGTAAGTTCTTTTTATACTAACTTAATAAAAGGACAAGACCTTAGTTATTATGGAAGTGTGTGCTCTTAATCCTAATATAATAACAAGCACATATATTTAGTATTTATTTCTTTGACTTATCAAAGGGTGAGATTTAGCTCGATAAATCAATATGCCTGATAAGTTGGGAAATGATATCACTTATAGTGTGTGTTGTTGATTATAGAAGGAAACTGTGTCCTAGTAATTTAGACTGATAATGCCCCCAAGAGAAGCTCATAAAGATTGTCATGTTAAACCCTGCAGGTGGACTTAGTCCGACACGACAATAAGGTTGAGTGGTACTACTCTTGGACTAAGATATTAATTAAAGAGAGTTGTCAGTAACTCATTTAATTAGTGGACATTCGACATCTTAAACACAAGGAGACTAACACACTCATAATAAGAAGGAGCCCAAAATGTAATTCGGGATTAGTGCGGTTGTTCAATAATAATTCTTTAGTGGTATGAATTATTATTGATGGAATTAAGTTGGGTGTTCGTGGCGAACACGGGAAGCTTAATTTCATCGGAAGACCAAAACCAATTCCTCTTCTCAGTCCCTATCGTAACCTCTTGTATATAGAGAATTATACCCGCCGCATACCCACTTCCTACCCACCCTTAGGTGGTCGGGCAAGCAAGCTTGGAGCCCAAGCTTGGGTCGGCCAAAACCAAGGTATTGAGTCAAGATTAGTGGTCAACCCTAGCTTGGAACCCAAGCTAGGTGTGGTCGGCCACATATAAAATAAAAGAGTTTTTATTTAAAATCTTTCCTTATGTGGAAGCCATGGTTTTAAAAGAGAGTTTAAATTTAAATATTTCCTTTTATAACTTTCTACAAAAGAGAAAGGTTTGATATCTTTCCTTATTTGTAGTTAAAAGGAAGATTTTAATTTTTGATAAAACTTTCCTTTTATGAAACCATGTTCATGATTTAAAAGAGAGTTTTAAAATTAAATCTTTTCTATTATAGTTTCTACAAAAGTTTAAGAAAAGATTTGATATCTTTCCTTATTTGTAAATTGAGAGAAATATTTTAATTTTAAAGATAACTTTCCTTTTTGAAAATCATCCACATGTTTTAATAGAGAGGTTTTAATTTATAAAATTTCCTTTTATAACTAACTATGAAGGAAAAAATTATTAGAGAAATTTTTATTTTAAAATTTCCAGAAACAAATAAGGAAATTTTAATTTTGTATTTAAAACTTGCCTTATTTGGAACTTGTGATGTGGCCGGCCATGATAAGGGTTAAAAGGAAAGTTTAATTAAATTTTCCTTATTAACCAAAGGTAAGGAATATAAGGGAATTTTAATTATTATTAAATTTCTTTATTTTCCAAGACCAAGGAATATAAAAGAGGGGGTAGAGGTGTCTCACCTCATAAGAACTCTCTTCTATTTTTCCTCTCTCTTTTCTTCCTTGGTGGTGGTGGGTTATATCATCTCCTCCTCTTCCTCCTTAGTGGTCGAACCTCATCAATCTCTAGGAGCTTGTTTTGGTGGCCAGATCTAGCTTGAAGAAGGAGAAGAGAAAGGAGGTTTTGTTTCCTAGTTTTCCTTGGATCTTGGTTGGTGGCCGAGACTTATAATCTCTTGGAGAAGGTTGCTTGTCCGAATCTTGGAAGAAGGAAGAAGGAAGAAGAAGGGCTTGGGGTGGTTTCATCTCGGTAGATCATCGCCCACACGACGTCCGAAATAAGAAGAGGAATACGGTAGAAGATCAAGAGGTTGTTGCTTACAAAGAAAGGTATAACTAGTAATTGTTTTCCGCATCATACTAGTTTTTTCTTTGTATGAATTCCAAACACAAGAGGCATATAATTCTAGGTTTCAAATTTATGATTCGAGTTTGTGTTTTTTTGTTTTTCGAATTTGTGATTCGATTATTCCTTTTGGTTAAACCTAAGGTTATATAAGGAAATTAAATATTAAATTTCGTTAAGAGGTTTTGTCGAGGCAGTGATGGATGTTCCCATACCCAAGAAGGCCAAGTGCCTCGCCATGTTTGACCTGGGAACTGATTTCCGAAATTAATATTTAATTGAATTTGTAACATGGGTGGATTTGGATCAATAATGTTAAGCATCGTTTGAGATTCAAGTCTAAACCTAAAAGAACAGATAAGTTAAACTTGAAATCAATAATGTTAAGTTCTGTTTGCGATCCAAGTTCAATTTCTAAATAACACAATAGGTTGTTAGGAAAGGTTCGACACTTGTACAGAATTTTTGTACAGTGGAACCGGTACAATCTTTTGAGTAGCAACCAACAATTGGTATCAGAGCTAGGGTTTTCCTCTGTGTGTTTGGTTTTCAGGTTAATTATGCACATGTTATACATAATTTAGGCAGGATAATAGTATGATGTGCTAACTCTGTAGTTGCAGGCTCCAACTATTATGACTTATAGATATTGTGTGTGATTGGACCCTTGGACATGTCAAGGGCATTTTTGTGTGTGCATGATTATATTTATTAAATACAGCAGGAGCTGTATTAGTTTTAAGATTTTACATTTTTGTTTCGATCTAGATTACATGTACATTCCTTCATGGAATATAGGATCGATATATGTAAAATTCTATTTTTGTCGTGAATCGTATCCTTGCGAGGCGTTGTGCTATTGGAGGACCAGAGGCGCAGTGGAAAAGGAAGCTCAATGGACCCGACGGCATGAACCCTAGGGCTGGCAGCATGCGAAGAACAGTGATGGAAAATGCCATAATAGTTGAAAAATTAATTTCCATATTTATTGCTTTTATTTACTGTGATGTATGTAATGTGTGCTTGCTAGGTTAAAATTCCTCACCTTAAATGACTAAGTGAGAGAGGGATTAGTAAATAAATTTCATGGTCTCCATTACTAGTTTGTAAGTGATGCGACAAACTTGCGTGTTGGCTCTAAGTGCCTCCCTTCCCATCGGATGAGTTTGTTTGCAGATCACTAGATCAAACTTTCATTTTGGATGATTATAGGAAATTAATTATGAGCGTCTGATCTTCCCCATCGGAAGGGGCACAATCTTATTTAATGGACTAAGTATCAAGTAATGGTATACACTTAGAAACATTTAATAGAATCCTCCCCATCGGAGTCACTGCTATTATTTGTGTGACCGAAGGAAAACCAACTATTAATTTGTCATAAAGATAGGTTGACAAGATAATAAAATTTAAACCCCCTCTTACAAATGTTGAGATTTTGTATACGTCCACACTATTGTGGCATACAAAATTCATGGTGTTTGAGGTAATTTTATTTGTCAAGTTGACAAGATAATAAAATTAATGGGTAAAACCCCTCTTACAAATGTTTGGATTTGTATACGTCTACACTATCATGACATACAAAATTCACGGTTTTGAGGTAATTTTATTTGTCATAAAAATAGGTTGACAAGGTTATTAATGGGTAAAACCCTCCTCTTACAAATGTTTGAATTTGTATACGTCCACACTATCGTGGCATACAAAATTCACGGTGTTTGAGGTGTTGATGAATTTAAATGATATTGTTTGAGGAATCAATATTATTTTAAATTCAAAGTTTTAACCAAATATTTGATCAAAGACAGACCAACTATTAATTTTATTTGTCATAAAGTTAGGTTGACGAGATAATAAAATTAATGGATAAAATCTCCTCTTAAAGATTGAATTTGTATACGTGGCATACAAAATTCACAAGGATTTAGGTGGTGGTCTTGACCAAATAATTTTGTGATTCTTAGGATTTCAAATGTTAGTCAATCCCCTAGCTGTTATACTATAGAATAGACTTAGTGGTCCCAATTATGATTGGAAACAAAACTTGGACTCTAAGGTGGACTGCTCTCTCAGAACTGAGAACAATAAAGGTGTATTTTATTCATTAGTTGTTGAAACATGTTTAGTGGTGTTATCTACTGGTACCTAGTGTGTAAATACGGGAGCCACATATCATGTCTACAATTCATTACAGGGGTTCCAGGAAATCCGACAACTATATGAAGGGGAAATCACCGTCTACATGGGCACTGCTGCAAAAGTAGCAGCTGTTGCAGTGGGAGATGTTTATCCTCCGATAGAAATAAAACATAGATTTTGAGAAATTATCTTAACGTACCAAGTTTAGAAAGAACTAGATTTCAGTTTCTAAACTATTCAACTAACTTGATATTCTGTCTCTTTTGATAACAAAGTTGTTATCAAGAAAAAGAGGGAAGTTATCTATTCTGGTACATTGGATGACAATTTATATAAATCCAATAAATTCCATGATGCAACAAATGGAAATTAATAACACATCTTCTAACTCTAATAAGAGAAAGCAACCTTCGGAAATAAACCAATCATATCTTTGGCATCTAAGGCTAGGTCATATTAACTTGAGTAGGATTCAAAGATAATAGCCGATGGACTTTTGGGTTCATTGGTGGTGGAAAACTTTCCAACCTGCGAGTCTTACTTAGAAGGAAAAATGACCAAGAAGCATTTTAAATCTAAGGGGTAAGGAGCCAAAGATGTGTTGGAATTGGTTCATTTTGATTTGTGTGGACCTTTGACTATCCAAGCAACAGGTGGTTTCGAATATTTTGTCTCTTTTATAGACGACTATTCAAGATACGGGTACATTTACTTGATGCGCCACAAGTCTAAGTGCTTTGATAAGTTCAAAGAGTACAAAGATGATGTGGAGAAACGTCAAGGTAAAAGTACCAAGACACTACAATAAGATCGCAGTGGCGAGTACCTCTTAAGAAAGTTCAAGAGTCACTTATCAGAAGTCGGGATTCAATCCCAACTGACTGCACGTGGTACACCCCAACAGAATGGTGTAGTAGAACGAAGGAATAGGACTCTTATGGAAATAGTTAGATCAATGTTATTCAGAATTACCAAAATTCATTTTAAGGATATACTATGGAAATGGAAGTGAATATTGTACCTTCCAAAATCAGAACCCTCTACTCCCATAGACTTGTAGAATGAGTGTAAGCCTAGTCTAAAGCATATTCGGATTTGGGGTAGTCCAGCACATGTGCTGAAGGGAGACACTGATGAGTTGGATAGGAGATCACTTGTTTGTGGGTTATCCTAGAGAAAACGAAAGGAGATTTATAGTCCTAAAAATCAGAAGGTTATTAATGCTCGATTTTTAGAAGAGAACTATGTTATGAACCACAAGCCCATGAGTTCTTAAGGAAATTAGAGAAGACATGTTTAAACTAGTACCAACTGTACAAGATGTGATACCACAAGAAACTGCAACACGTGTCACAAATGATGCACAATGCAGACAGTGCCTCGTCGTAGTGGGAGGGTTGTGAGGCAACCTGAGAGATTCATATTTTTAGGAGAGTCTTCGGACTTAATCCCGGGTAAACGTGAACCTGATTCTCGAATATATGATGAAGCACTCCAAGATAAAGATGCAACATCTTTGCAAAGAGCAATGAATACAGAATTAGAATATATATATTCTAATAAAATCTGGGAGCTTGTAGAATCACCAAATGGTGTAAAAGCCATTACGTCTACAATAGAAAAAGAAGGACAGATGGGAAAGTCGGAGCTTTCAATGCAAGACTTGTTGAAAAAGGGTATCGATTATGAGGAAACTTTTTCATCGGTAGTCATGCTTAAGTCTATCCAGATTCTTTTATCTTTTGCTACTCATATGGATTATGAGATTTGGTAAGTGGATGTCAAGACAGCTTTCCTTAATGGAAGTCTTGAAGAAAACATCCATATAAAGCAACCAGAGGGGTTCATTGCAAAGGAAAAAGAGTATCTAGTATGTAAGCTCAATCAGTCTATGGACTGAAGTAAAGCTTCAAGGTCTTGGAACATCCGGATTAATGAAGTAATCCATACCTATGGATTTATTCAGTATCCGGATGAGTCTTGTGTATACTAGAAGTGTGATGGAAACGTGGTATTTCTTGTACTATATGTAGATGACATTTTTGGTAGTTGGAAATAATATCAAAGTGTTGTCGGAAGTAAGGGTATGGTTGTCCAAGCAATTCGATATGAAGGACTTAGGAGAATGCGCACATATTCTTGGGATCAAAGTAATAAGGGATCACACGAAAAAAATGTTGTGCTTATCCTGAGCTTCATATATCGATACTATCCTAACTCGTTTTAGCATGCAAGACTCCAAGAAAGTTTTTTCTACCTTTTCGGTATGGAGTATCTTTATCTAAAGAGATGTCTTCGAAGACATCGAAAGAGATAGAAGAAATGAAGGCAGTTCCTTATGCTTCTGCTGTAGGAAACCTAATATATGCTATGCACGAGATAGGATATCTATTATACCGTGGGCATGGTTAGCAGATATCAAAGTAATCTAAAACCGGGACACTGGACTGCCGTAAAGCATATATTAAAGTACCTTAGAGGGACTAGAGATTATATGCTAGTTTACAAGGCAGATGATTTTCTCCCTGTGGGTTACACAGATTCAGACTTTCAATCAGATAGGGACAATAGTAAGTCAACCTCGGGGTTTTGTGTTTACTTTAGGAGATGAAGCCATAACAATGGAGGAGTATTAAGCATAGGTGCTTTTTCGGACTCCATCATAGAAGCTGAGTATGTGGCAGCCTCTGAGGCGGCCATAGAAGTTATATAGCTCAAAAACTTCATAATGGGCTTAGACATGATTTCTGGTTTGCCCAAAAATTATTACAATTTATTGTGGTGCAGTAGCAAACTCGAAGAAACCATAAGTCCATAAGGCAAGTAAACACAATAGAGCGCAAGTACCACCCAATACGAGACATCGTATAACAAGGAGAAGTTGTTGCCGCCTAGATTGCATCAGGTGATAACCTAGGGGATCCTTTCACTAAGGCCCTTAAGGCAAGAGCTTTTGATGGGCATGTTGAAGGGTTATGAATCAGATGTATGGCAGGGTATATGGCAACATAGTCTTTTAGTATAAGTGGGAGATTGTTGGAATGTATACTAAAAGCCTAGCTTTTTGTATAAACATTTACATAGAAATAAGAATCATATTGGTCAAATATCTACATTTATAAGCTAAGTGTAGTTGTTCAATTAATTTATATTGTAGATAACATGGTGTGTGGTCTCACACACAGAAGATAATGTTATCAATTCCTTATAAATTATAAACAATAGCTCACGACTGAGATGGAAAGGAATAAATCATTGGAATAGTCGTAGTGTAATTAGGTATTAGTTTATCTTGACTGATAAATTACACTAGTACACTTTGAGTGTATTGAGCAGGACCATTTAAGGTAAGTTCTTTTTATACTAACTTAATAAAAGGACAAGACCTTAGTTATTATGGAAGTGTGTACTCTTAATCCTAATATAATAACAAGCACATATATTTAGTATTTATTTCTTTGACTTATCAAAGGGTGAGATTTAGCTCGATAAATCAATATGCCTGATAAGTTGGGAAATGATATCACTTATAGTGTGTGTTGTTGATTATAGAAGGAAACTGTGTCCTAGTAATTTAGACTGATAATGCCCCCAAGAGAAGCTCATAAAGATTGTCATGTTAAACCCTGCAGGTGGACTTAGTCCGACACGACAATAAGGTTGAGTGGTACTACTCTTGGACTAAGATATTAATTAAAGAGAGTTGTCAGTAACTCATTTAATTAGTGGACATTCGACATCTTAAACACAAGGAGACTAACACACTCATAATAAGAAGGAGCCCAAAATGTAATTCGGGATTAGTGCGGTTGTTCAATAATAATTCTTTAGTGGTATAAATTATTATTGATGGAATTAAGTTGGGTGTTTACGGTGAACACGGGAAGCTTAATTTCATCGGGAAACCAAAACTAATTCCTCCTCTCGGTCCCTATTGTAGCCTCTTGTATATAGAGAATTATATCCACCACATACCCACTTCCTACCCACCCTTAGGTGGTCGGGCAAGCAAGCTTGGAGCCCAAGCTTGGGTCGGCCAAAACCAAGGGATTGAGCCAAGATTAGTGGTCGGCCCTAGCTTAGAGCCCAAGCTAGGTGTGGTCGGCCACATATAAAATAAAAGAGTTTTTATTTAAAATCTTTTCTTATGTGGAAGCCATGTTTTTAAAAGAGAGTTTAAATTTAAATATTTCCTTTTATAGCTTTCTACAAAAGAGAAAGGTTTGATATCTTTCTTTATTTGTAGTTAAAAGGAATATTTTAATTTTTGATAAAACTTTCCTTTTATAAAATAATATTCATGATTTAAAAGAGAGTTTTAAAATTAAATCTTTCCTATTATAGTTTCTACAAAAGATTAAAAAAAGATTTGATATCTTTCCTTATTTGTAGATTGAGA
Organism: Zingiber officinale; assembly: GCF_018446385.1. Lineage (NCBI taxonomy): Eukaryota > Viridiplantae > Streptophyta > Magnoliopsida > Zingiberales > Zingiberaceae > Zingiber > Zingiber officinale. Next base: position 129,376,986 of record NC_055987.1, read on the forward strand.
GGAAGATTTTAATTTTAAAGATAACTTTCCTTTTTGAAAATCATCCACATGTTTTAATAGAGAGGTTTTAATTTATAAAATTTCCTTTTATAACCAACCATGAAGGGAAAAATTATTAAAGAAATTTTTATTTTAAAATTTCCTGAAACAAATAAGGAAGTTTTAATTTTGTGTTTAAAACTTGCCTTATTTGGAGCTTGTGATGTGGTCGGCCATGATAAGGGTTAAAAGGAAAGTTTAATTAAATTTTCCTTATTAACCAAAGACAAGAAATATAAGTAAAGTTTAATTATAATTAAATTTCCTTATTTGCCAAGACCAAGGAATATAAAAGAGGGGGTAAAGGTGCGTCACCTCATAAGAACTCTCTTCTATTTTTCCTCTCTCTTTTCTTCCTTGGTGGTGGTTGGCCATATCATCTCCTCCTCTTCCTCCTCAGTGGTTGAACCTCATAAATCTCTAGGAGCTTGTTTTGGTGACCGGATCTAGCTTGAAGAAGAAGAAGAGAATGGAGGTTTTGTTTCCTAGTTTTCCTTGGAGCTTGGTTGGTGGCCAAGACTTATAATCTCTTGGAGAAGGTTGCTTTGTCGAATCTTGGAAGAAGAAAGAAGAAGAGTTTGGGTGGTTCTCATCTCGGTAGATCGTCGCTAACACGACGCCCAAGATAAGAAGAAGAATACGGTAGAAGATCAAGAGGTTGTTGCTTACAAAGAAAGGTATAACTAGTAATTATTTTTCGCATCATACTAGTTTTTTCTTTGTATGAATTCCAAACACAAGAGGCATATAATTCTTGGTTTCGAATTTGTGATTCGAGTTTGTGTTTTTATGTTTTTCAAATTTGTGATTCGATTGTTCCTTTTGGTTAAACCTAAGGTTATATAAGGAAATTAAATATTAAATTTCGTTAAGAGGTTTTGTAGAGCCAGTGGTGGATGTTCCTGTTGGATCGTGAAACCTCGATAGAGGGGGGGTGAATATCGATTTGAAAAACAATGAGTATAAACGCAGCGGAATAAGAAAATTGAACACAGTGGATTTACTTCGTTCGGAGCCTGTGACGACTCCTACTCGAAGGCCCGTACTCCATGAGTACTTTCGTTGGGCAATTCACTAGAAATTCGAAATATAGATTACAAGTTAAGTACAATATTGCTAATAAGGAAAAATTACCGATAATAAAAAGACTTAGAACAGAAAGGAAAAGCTTGTCGGAGATCGCAGAGCAGCAGGAGCACAAGGAAGCAGATTCTTCATTCTGAGAGTTGTGTCCTTGAAGCTTGCTCACCCCCTCCTTTTATAGCCCTTTGGAGGGGTCTCCAGAGCTTATCAGATCCCAAAAATTCGGATCAGATGAGGAGAGTTCGAATCTGGCTGATCCGAGTCGTCTCCAACTACTTGTTTGACACAGTCATCTTCTGAAGGTCATAACTTTTGACTTCGAACTCGGAATCAAGCTCTGTCAGTTGATACGCGTGCAAAATTTGAAGCTCTACATTTGTATCTACAAAATAGAGTTATAAAAATATATGTATAGACATTTTATATAGATTTATGAGTTAGGTCCTGTCTTCCCGAGACCAGAACCTAGTCAGGGTCTCAATTTAGGGATCCAAAAATGGACCTAAACTGGACCGAAACCTACTGTCCCTTAACTGGGATGCGTCCTCACAGTCACTCTCCTTCAGTGACTTACCTCTACTTACCTGCCAGACGTTCGGTCAGCCCTTTGACCCGTCTAGACTTTGTGCTAGCTATCCGGTCAGCCCGTCGACCTAGCTGGACTTTGTGCCAAGCGTCCGGTCAGCCCATCGACCTGCTTGGACTTCGTGCCAGCTATCTGGTCAGCCCGTCAACCTAGCTGGACTTCTCGCCAAGCGTCCGGTCAGCCCGTCGACCCGCTTGGACTTTGTGTCAGACATCCGGTCATCCCATCGACCTGTCTGGACTTAGCCTGCATACTCGATCAAAGCATTAGATAACGACAAACCTAACTTAACCTATTTGTCATTCATCAAAACCTGGGTTAAATCGTTAGTGCTAACCGCACCAACAATCTCCCCCTTTTTGATGGAATGACAATCTGGTTAAGTTAGTGAAAACATATGCAAGAAAAAACAAGTAACAACATGCATTTATGTGGTTTTTAAGTTAGTTTGTATTTTCAGTTTGGTTTAGCTAACTTAACTATCTAACCCTCCCCCTTTGGCATTCATCAAAAGTAAGCATGGATTAAGTAAGCATAAATACAGACTTCAGACAAAGTAAGAAATAATGTCAAGTTAATCTGGGGGAGTTTAAAACATAGATTATTTTACTTTTATTTCTTAAATCTTTGAAAAAAAAACTAAGTCTTGAAAGATAGCTGATTTATAACTTTGTAATTTTGAAAGATAGCTAATTTTTTAAGTATAGTTTTTAAGGTCAAAGTTAAAAATTCAAGTTTTCAAACATAAGTTTTTTTTTTTTAAAAAAAATCACTTTCTAAAATAATTTTCAAAACTAAGTTGATAGTAATTTTCAAAACTAATTTTGTCAAATCAAATTGTCAAAAATTAAGTACGACCAATTTTTTAGAACTTTATTCCGGGTTATTTTCAAAACGAAGTGAAGTTAAATCGAATTCAAACATTAAGAAAAACGATTTTGAACTTTACTTTTAGTTTTCAAAGTTTGTCACAACTAATTTTAGTAAAGTAAGATCACATTTTTGGAATTAAAATCAAAATAATGTTTCAAAATGAAGTAGTAGGAGTTTTTAAAATAATTTTGTAAAATTATTTTTCCAAAATTAAATTTTCAAAGTTTAACGTACTAATTTCAAAACCATGATTTAAAATATTTGAAAAGCTCAGTTTTCAAAGACTAAGTAGAATCGAATTTTCAAAAACTGAGAAGATATTGTTTTCCAAAACCTAAGTAATTTTGAACTTTAAAGATTTTGATTTTATTCCTCCCCCTAAACCTGACATCAAGTCAAATGTCTAACTAGTTAGTTACTGACTAACTGTCATAAGATAGTAGTTTTCACTAGGTTAGTCAAGTTAAGTTTAAATTGAATAACTTAACTTGATTAATGTATATCTTGTATTTAACGCCCAGACTTATATTGATGCACTGAAATAAGCATCTTAAGTCTTAGACAAGTGGCCTATGCATCTCACCCCTTTTCTATGTTTGTCAAACACAAGCAAGATAAGCCTAAGGTGTTGGTGAGATGCTCAAAAAGTAGTCCTATAGGTACATGCTTTCTAAGGAGTTTGAACTAGTCTAAGGCTAAAACTGTTTTAAAAATCTAAAAATAGGGAAGTTTTTGAAAAATAAGAATAGAAATAATTTTAGCCTAAAAAATAACCATTTTTGAAAACAATTTTGTAATTTGAAAATCCTAGTCTATTAAACACATTCCTGATTTTCTACGTAAATTACTAAATTCACTTTCAGGGAGTGGTTTGATAAATATGTCGGCTAAATTTGACTTGGACTCACTGTATTTGAGTTCAATATCACCTTTAGTGACATGGTCCCTAATAAAGTGGTGCCTAATTTCAATGTGTTTGGTTCTTGAATAATGCACTGGATTTTTTGTTAAATTAATTGAACTAATATTGTCAATTAAGACTTTTACATTTGTGATATTTAAGTTGAAATCTTTTAAGGTGTGCATCATCCATAATAATTGGGCTACACATTCTCCTATGGCTATGTATTCTGACTCAGTTGTAGATAGCGCAACACAGTGTTGCTTTCTACTAAACCAGCTAACAAGTGATGGACCTAGTAGTTGACATCCACCACTTGTGTTTTTGCGGTATAATTTGCACTCAGCATAATCTGAGTCAGAATACCCTATTAATTCAAAGTTGGTGGTCCTAGGATACCAAATTCCTACATTTGTTGTTCCTTTAAGGTATCTAAAAATTCTTTTGACTTGAGTCAAATGGGATTCTTTAGCACAGGTTTGGTATCTAGCACACATACTAACTGCAAATAAAATATCAGGTCGGCTTGCAGTTAAGTAAAGTAGACTACCTATTGCACTCCTATAATACTTTAGATCAACTGGTTTTCCATTTGGGTCATTGTCTAAGATTGTGTTTACTGCCATGGGTGTTTTAATTTCTTTTGTATTTTCCATTCTGAATTTTTAAGTAATTCTTTAGTATATTTGTGCTGATAAATGTAATTTTCTTCATTTGTTTGTTTGATTTGTAATCCTAGGAAATAAGTTAATTTTCCTACTAAGCTCATTTCAAATTCTTGTTCCATTAGATTAGTAAATTCTTCTAAAAATCTGAGTTAGTTGAACTAAATATTATATCATCTACATATATTTGTGCTATAAATATGTCGTTATTTAATGATTTAACAAACAAGGTCAGATCAATTTGACCTTGGTTGAATCCTTTGGATGTTAAGTAGGAGGTTAACCTTTCATACCATGCCCTGGGTGCTTGTTTAAGTCCATATAATGCTTTCTTTAATTTAAAGACATAGTCAGGGTGTTCTAGACTTTCAAATTCAGGAGGCTGACCTACATAAACTTTTTCTTTTATTAACCCATTGAGAAAGGCAGACTTAACATCCATTTGGTATAGTTTGAATCCCTTATGGGTCGCATAACCTAGTAACATTCTAATGGATTCTAATCTAGCTACTGGGGCATAGGTTTCATCATAGTCAAGTCCTTCAACTTGACTGAACCCTTTGGCAACTAACCTAGCCTTATTCCTAGTAATTTCCCCAGTTTCACTTAATTTGTTTCTGAATACCCATTTTGTTTCTATTATTTTCTTATTTTTGGGTGGTGGTACTAAGTCCCAGACTTCGTTATGCTCAAATTGAGCTAGTTCTTCTTGCATGGCTATGATCCAGTCTGGGTCAAGTAGGGACTCATCTATAGTTTTGGGTTCAATATTTGAGATTAAAGAGATTTGTCTTAGATTTCTAAATGATGATCTAGTTTGGATGCTCAGGTCTAGGTCACCAATTATTTGATCAGTTGGATGGTTTGGGTCCACTCTTATAGTTCTAGGGGGTTGATTTTCTTGAGGTTGTTCTTCTTCTTCATGATTTAAGGGTTGATTGGTTTCTTCTTGATTACCTTAAGAGAACTCAATTGGTAGGAGTTGGGTTTGTCCTGGGATTTCTTTAAATTCTTCAAATTTTACATTTATTGTTTCTTCAATTTTTAATGTGACTTTATTATATATTCTGTAACCCCTACTATTTAGTGAGTATCCTACAAAAATTCCATTTTCTATTTTAGAAGTAAATTTTCCTAGATGTTCTCTGGTGTTTAGGATAAAGGTTGGACACCCAAATACTTTAAAGTACTTTATGTTGGGTTGTTTGTTATAAAATATTTCAAAGAAAGTTTTATTATGTCTTTTATTTAATGTTGTTCTATTTTGTACATAGCAGGCTGTACTGACAGCTTCTGCCCAAAAATATTTAGGTAAATTGTATTCATTTAACATAGTTCTAGAGGCTTCCAGTAAGGTTCTATTTTTTCTTTCTACAATTCCATTTTGTTGAGGGGTTTTAGGGCACAAAAATTCGTGATGGTAGTCATTTTTAAGACAGGATTTGTTAAAGTTATGATTTTTAAATTTTCCCCCATTGTCACTTCTAATTCTTTTAATTTTAAGATCTTTTTCATTTTCAATTTGTTTGCAAAAGTTTGTAAAGATTTCAAAAGTTTCATCTTTATGTTTTAAGAATTTTACCGAAGTAAACCTAGAATAATCATCTATTATTACTAAGCAATATAAGTTTCCATTTATTGATTTGACTCCATGAGAGTCAAAAAGGTCTAAATGTAGAAGTTCTAATGTTGAGTTGGTTTGTGGCCGATTAGTTGATTTGTGAGTAGATTTTGTTTGTTTACCTTGTTGACAAGCATTACATATGGTTGAATCCAAGTTAGGTAATTTTGGCAAGCCTCTAACTAGTCCGTTTAATTTGCTTATATTTCTAAAGTTGGTATGAGACATCCTCCTATGCCATAACCAAGTTTCTTCTTTTTGTGTTAAATAACACTTAATTGAAAAAGTGGTTAAGTTGATGGCATAGATGTTGTCTTTTCTAAAACCTTTTAGGCTTACAGTAGGATTATCTAGATGTTTGATTAAACGTTCTGTAGATAGAAATTTAACCTTATACCTAGTATCACACAATTGACTTATACTCAAAAGATTATATTTAAAATTTTCAACAAGTAAAACATTTGTAATTATAAAGTCTATTTTTAATTCAATATTACCTATACCAATTACCTTGAGTTTGCCATTGTTTCCAAATGCAACTGTTCCTAAGCTTTTGTAAGTGAGTTGAGTGAAGGTGTGATCTCCAGTCATATGTTTGGAGCAACCACTGTCCAAAATCCACTTGGTTTCCTCTTCTGGGCCTTCGGAAACGAGTACAGACTCGTGGCTCGATTCGAGTTCGGACCCGTCTTCCGATTCGTCTTCTGATTCAGCTTTGCGAGCCATCAGCGCGAGGTGGCTCTGGTGCTTCTGATCTTCTACTTCCGATTCGTCCGAGGAGGAGTCGTCCCACGTTGCTTTGAGAGCCTTTTTTTTGGTCGGCTTCGGTTTGTCGTTCTTTAGTCTCGGGCACTCGTTCTTGTAGTGCCCCTTCTTGTTACATTTGAAGCAGGTCACGTTCTTTTGTTCCATGGGAGAACTGATCTTTTGAAGATCCTTCTTGCTGAAGCTCCTTTTTCTCCTGGTGAACATTTTTCTTACCAAGTTCACCAGGTATTCTTCGTCTTCGGAATCTTGGTCGGAATCTTCTTTAGATTCAGGCTTGCTCTTCTTTTCTTTGGAGGAGCCTGCAAATAAAGCAATACCTTTCTTGGCTCTAACATTAGTTTGTTCATGCAGTTCTAACTCACAAAAAAGCTCGTCTAACTTTAATTTAGATAAATTTTTGGAAATTTTGTAGGCATCTACGATCGATGCCCACAAACTATTACGTGGAAAAGCATTTAGTACGTACCTTATTAAGTCTCTGTTTTCCATCTGGTGGTCCATCGCGTGGAGTCCGTTGAGGATGCCCTTGATCCTCGTGTGGAGCTGACTTGCCGTTTCTCCTTCCTGCATTTTTATATTAAAAATTATATTTTAAAGTAAGTCTCTTTTTGTTACCTTCGCGTCGCTCGTTCCTTCGTGCAGCTCGATCAATTTGTCCCAAAGCTCCTTCCCGTTCTGATGTGGTCCGACCCGGTTCAGTTCTTCTCGTGTTAGACCGCAGTGTAGCGTGTTAATTGCTTTGTTCTCAGTCGATGCCTTTTTCCTCATGTCCGGAGTCCACTGTTCCGCGTCTAGTGGATTTCCGGAGTTGTCGACTGGAGGTCTGTAGGCTTTTATGACGCTGAACCACTGGTGGTAGTCTGTCTTCAGGTAAACCTCCATTCTTTTCTTCCAGTACAAAAAGTCGTCCCCGTTGAATAGGGGAGGGCGTACTGTGCTGAAGCCTTCTAATTGAGACATGTTAATATGCACACACGAAATTAAGCAAAAAAAAAAAATATCCCAAGACTTCGTCTTGGATTAGCAGTGCGGGAAGAGTTTAATCAAAATGAACTAAGTTGGTGTTGCACCAATTTAGTCTTAATTGCAACGAAAGAAAATATCCAAAACAAGTAATGATACTAGTTTGGACTTATGCGAAAAAACTGAAATTTAAAAAAAAAAAAAAGGAAATTTTCACCCCCCTGTCTGATTGGTGGTTGCACCAAATCAGAGCGGTACCCACTTTAATACCACTTGTTGGATCGTGAAACGTCGATAGAGGGGGGGGGTGAATATCGATTCGAAAAACAACGAGTATAAACGCAGCGAAATAAGAAAATTAAACACAGTGGATTTACTTCGTTCGGAGCCTGTGATGACTCCTACTCGAAGGCCCGTACTTCGTGAGTACTTTCGTTGGGCAATTCACTAGCAATTCGAAATATAGATTACAAGTTAAGTACAATATTGCTAATAAGGAAAAATTACCGACAATAAAAAGACTTAGAACAGAAAGGAAAAGCTTGTCGGAGATCGCAGCGCAGCAGGAGCACAAGGAAGTAGATTCTTCATTCTGAGAGTTGTGTCCTTGAAGCTTGCTCACCCCCTCCTTTTATAGCCCTTTGGAGGGGTCTCCAGAGCTTATCAGATCCCAAAAATTCGGATCAGATGAGGAGAGTTCGAATCTGGCTGATCCGAGTCGTCTCCAACTACTTGTTTGACACAGTAATCTTCCGAAGGTCATAACTTTTGACTCCGAACTCGGAATCAAGCTCTGTCAGTTGCTACGCGTGCAGAATTTGAAGCTCTACATTTGTATCTACAAAATAAAGTTAGAAAAATATATGTATAGATATTTTATATAGATTTATGAGTTAGGTCCTGTCTTCCCGAGACCAGAACCTAGTCAGGGTCTCAATTTAGGGATCCAAAAATGGACCTAAACTGGACCGACGCCTATTGTCCCTTAATTGGGATGCGTCCTCACAGTCACTCTCCTTCAGTGACTTACCTTTACTTACCTTCCAGACGTTCGGTCAGCCCTTCGACCCGTCTGGACTTTGTGCCAGCTATCCGGTCAGCCCGTCGACCTAGCTGGACTTCGTGCCAAGCGTCCGGTCAGCTCGTCAACCCGCTTGGACTTCGTGCCAATTATCTGGTCAGCCCGTCAACCTAGCTGGACTTCTCACCAAGTGTCCGGTCAGCCTGTCGACCCGCTTGGACTTCGTGCTAGACATCTGGTCAGCCCGTCGACCTGTCTGGACTTAGCCTGCATACTCGATCAAAACATTAGATAATGACAAACCTAACTTAACTTATTTGTCATTCATCAAAACTTGGGTTAAATCGTTAGTGCAAACTGCACCAACAGTTCCCAAACCCAAGAAGGCCAAGTGCCTCGCTATGTTTCCGAAATTAATATTTAATTGAATTTGTAACATGGGTGGATTTGGATCAATAATGTTAAGCATCGTTTGAGATCCAAGTCTAAACCTAAAAGAATAGATAAGTTAAACTTGAAATCAATAATGTTAAGTTTCGTTTGTGATCCAAGTTTAATTTCTAAAAAACACAATATGTTGTTAGGAAAGGTTCGACACTTGTACAAAATTTTTGTACAGTGGAACCGGTACGATCTTCTGAGTAGCAACCAACAGGGGTGTGATCGAGCATGCTCGTTTATAACTCGCGCTGGGGCGAGAGTCTGCGAAGCTGATCGAGAGGTCGCCGGAGATTAAAGGAAATGCCCTCGTGGACTTAGCTCAATTCACCTATGATCATGAAGAGTATTACATAAGACATTAGTTAAATTTGAATCTTAGTCTGATTCTGAGGTTGGGATGAGGCACCAAAATTTTGATCAACGCTTCCTGCCGTCTCTTACTCCATTTCCTGAGGCAGCCACATGAAATTTTCGATCCTCGAGGCATGGTCCCTGTGGGGCATGGTGCCATTGTTCCCATATCAATTCTAAGATTTCCCCGTCCTTTCCATCATAAATACCATTTCATAGGAAGTTGACACGTGCCCCATGAACTTCCCTTGATATGATGTCTGATGCATGCTTTCTGCACGCGACCCGATAGCTCTTCTCCCTCTTGATCTAACGGCCATCGTGCACCCCGCTGTTTCAATTGTCCGACTCAAATATCTATGCTCCTTAAGGGTTTTGGTTTAAAAATCCTAAAGTCCTCCAACAGTTGTTCATCAGTGCTTCGTCTTCCTTCGACCTCTCCTTCTCTACTTGTTTCTGCTCGTTCACTTTCCCCTTTGTGCATCTCCCTTGTAAGTGCTTCTCCTCCCTCATCTTCTGCTCCTTCGTTCTTCGATTCGACAATGGCAGGAGAAACGGTAGTACCGTGGTACTCGTATGTTCATTTTGATTTTGATAGGAGTGACGTAAGGTCGGTACAATCTAGCTTGCAACTTTCTGAAGCATACAAGCTCTGCCTTTCGGGACCTGACGACCATCCTTGTCCTCCTCACACCGGCTTCGTGACATTCTTCAAAGACCAGCTTCTCGGTGATCTCTGCTTTCCTATTCGTTCTTTTCCTCTTTGAGTCAGTATTTTGGTATCCCCTTATCCCAGTTCGCCACCAATGCCTTCCGTGCCATATATGGAATGGTAATTCTGTGTCACCTGTATGAGATTCCTTTGACCCCTCAACTTTTTCACTATTTTTATTCCCTTAAACGATCAGAGTCGGTCGTCTTCATGGTGCAATCTAGGATTGGGCATAAATTTTTCGAGGCCATGCCTACTTCCAATAAGGGCTGGAAGTCTCGTTTCTTCTATGTCCAGTTGCCTGAGTCTGTGTCTTGGCCTGTTGAATGACGCCCCAATCTCCCCTCTCCTTGTGAGTTGAGTGACCATCAGCACCGACCTTCCTGTTTCACTGCTTCTGAGAAATTGGATGGAGTGCATCTTCAACTCTCTTTTTTGCTACGGGAGAGCGTGTTGTATATTTTTGGGTCGAGCCCCATCCACACGCCCTTGAGCGCACGTTTTGGTAAGATTACTCGACTCTTCTTTTATATCTTCAGTAACTAAGGTATTTTCTTTTGACTACAGAAGTCGTCATGTTCCGAGCCTTCACCCTTGACTCCTCTGCGATGCCCAATGCAATCCTACAGAAGTGAGGGATGTTGGTTGGTCCTAGGAATATCGTACCGGTTCCCTTGTACAAAAATTTTGTACAAGTCATGAACCTTTCCTGACAACCTATTGTGTTCTTTAGAAATTAAATATGGAATCTCAAATGGAACTTAACATTATTGATTCCAAATTTAACTTATCTGTTCTTAGAGGTTTAGACTTGGATCGCAAACGATACTTAACATTATAGATTCAAATTCACCTATGTTACAAATTTAATTAAATATTTATTTCAAAAATTGGCTCCCAGGTTAAACATGGCGAGACACTTGGCCTTCTTGGGTATGAGAACATCCACCACTGCCTCAACAAAACCTCTTAACGAAATTCAATATTTAATTTCCTTATATAACTCTTGGTTTAACCAAAAAGAACAATTGAAACACAAGATCAAAAAATAAAAGAAACATAAATTCAAAACAAATCCAAATATCTAGAATATCTAGCCTCTTGTGTTAGGAATTCATACAAAGAAAAACTAGTATGATGCGGAAAATAATTACTAGTTATACCTTTCTTTGTATGCAACAACCTCTTGATCTTCTACCATATTTCTCTTCTTATCTCGGACGTCGTGTGGGCGACGATCTTCCAAGATGAGAACCACCCAAGCCCTTCTTCTTCATTCTTCCAAGTTTCGGCCAAGCAAATTTCTCCAAGAAATAGCAAGTCTCGGCCACCACCACCAAGCTCTAAGGGATGCTAGAAACAAAGCCTCCTTTTCCTCCTTCTCCTAGCAAGATCTGGCCACCTTCCAAGCTCCAAGAGATGATGAGGTTCGGCCAAGGAGAAGAAAGAAAAAAGGAAAAGAGAGAATAAGAGGGCCGACCACACCAAGGAAGAGAGGAGAGGAATAGAAGAGAGTTCTCTTCACTACAAGAAAAACCCTTATAGACATCGGTGGAACAACAACGATTTTAAGCAAAAACCGATGTCGTTGAGTATTTTACACCGGTTTTTCCAAAAATTAGTGTCTATAAGCGCAGATTTTCTCTCATAGACATCGGTTTTTTAAGCCGATGTCTATGAGCGCCTTTTTTTGTTAATAGACACCGATTTTAACAGCGATTTTTAAAACCCGGTGTCTATGATAAAATAAAATAATTTAATTTTTCCACCAATACTTAGCTGAAATTTGCAACACTTCACTCTTCTCTCCAAACTTAAACCTATATCGCGCCGTGCACCATATATCGTCGTGACACCACCACCACTTTCCTCCTCGCCGCAGGCCGTCCAACCATCTCTCTCAGCTTCATCTCCCTCTTCCCCTTCTTAGATCGACGCCTCTTCCTCTCCCGATCAGGATTCACTCACGACGCATCTCCTCCACCTCCTCCCTTTGGGTAAGAAGAGGAACCCTTCTTCGCATTTCGAGAAAGGAGAGGTGACAAGTTAGTCTTGTTTTCTAGGGTTTCAGAATAGTAGCGGTGGAGGGAGGCAAGATGAAGACGACTAGGGGGAGGCACTCATAAGAAGAACATGGATTCCCCTGGGAACCCACCACCTACCTTGATTCTAGCACAACAATATTCATCTCGGAATTCCAGAAGCCAAAGCAAAGGGTTGTCTTTATCTTTTTGTTCTTTTAACTGCTGCTTCCTTTTGCTACGGTAAGTCTCTCCTCCACGGAGAAGTGTACGTCAAGCTGACCTAGGACAAGGGCATATGCCAATTTTTCTTCTATTTATATATTTTTGTTATTGTTTTTGTAATAGTTTAGTGCATTTCCCTGTTTGGGTTAGCCTTGGATTTGGTCCGAAGATCGCTTAGAAAAGGAAGAATGCAAGGCACAATTTGTGCACTTTATTCTCTCGCTCGCTTACTCACTCACAAATGGATGCATTCTTTGCTGCGTTGTGAGATGGGTTGAAGGTTTACAGCTTGAAGACCAGAGAGTGTCATCCCGTACATGCTGCTGCTGTTGCTGTTGCCTTCTCTTCCGCTCGTATTCTGCTGCTGCTGCTATTTTGGCCCTTTATCCTGCATTGTTCCATCACCTTCCTAGTCAGATTTTGAGCTTATTTAACTTGGCTTTGGATCGATCCCCAGATTCTGGATTGCTTTGCTTCAAGCTCACGATTTTAGATCCCAAACCTTGTGAAGAAGGGTCAAAAGTTCCCTTTGTTTCCCTTCTGATTTGCTTAGCCGACTGTGTTAATAATGTAGTACGTTTGGAAGATCATAGCACAGCTCCTTGTTCTAAGCTTATGCATAGCTTTGCCCTCTTTCTCCTTACAAGTTACTAGTACTTCTCCCTCTTTCGCCCTGTGCCTTTTCAGTAGCAGAGACAGTGGAGGTATTTTTTTCTGGGGAGTTTGTTTGCCTTATTTTGCTTCCACAAGATTCAGATTGCTGCAGATCCTTGGGGAAGTGTTTGGCAAGCTAACTCACCATAGCTGTATGAAGGAGTGTTGCAACGATGAGAGATTATGATTCAAAGAAAAGCAAGGTTTGATTTCTCTCCTAGAGTTATGCTTTCTTCGTCTTTAAGGTGGCTGATTTGGGCATGTTTTCTTTCCCTACTTTCTTGGGAGTAGCTGTCATGGTCTAAGGCCTTCGTCAAAAAATGGTTCAGCATCAAAATCAAAGGTCAGGAGAGCCATGTCGACGAGATTGATAGCAAAGGTATGCCTAGTTTCTTCTTCTTGTTCAATTCCAGAAACCCTAGTCGACGAGAATAAAGTGCACTTGTTTGCCTACTTTTCTCCCTAGTCGTCTTCATCTTGTCGACGAGATGATTTATTTGTCTGTTTGCTGGAGAAAATGATACAACAGATAGAGGTCTCTCATGTAGCTTGTTGGCACTTGTTTGCCTGCTTTTCTCTCATCTTTTTTCTATTCCTAGCTTTCAAAGCATTTGTCCATCTTAGACTTGTTTGTTTGACAGAATCAATATGCAATGTAGTATGTCCATGAATGTGGTAGAAGAAAGCTGTTAGAACACATCTGCCTCACTATTTTTCAAAGAAGAAAAAAATTGCTTTAGAATTTTTACCTTCTAATCTCAAACAACATATTTGACTCTATTCTAGAATGTGTTCCTGCCCTTTCTTCTTGTTTTCACATCTGCTTTTCTGTATCTAATTCTTCTTTCTGTTATCTTCATGTTTACATTATTTCTAATCCTTTTTTATTTGTCTTATTTTTGCTTTGGACTTCTTGTTTTATCTTATTGTAATGAAAATTTTCAAAGTTTGTATAACATGGTTTACAATTTACACTGTTGATTATGCTAAATCTTTTGCAGGTTCTATCTGTTGTTGGAATACTTTAGGATGAAGTGGATCCTATGGTTTCTGTTATGAAAGTTGAAAAGGCTCCTTTGGAGTCTTATGTTGATATTGGTGGCTTAGATGCTCAAATCCAAGAAATTAAAGAAGTTGTTGAACTTCCACTTACTCATCCTGAGTTATATGAGGATATTGGAATTAGGCCTCCCAAGGGAGTAATATTATACGGTGAGCCTGGAACTTCCACACCGCATCTCCTCCAACTCCTCCCTTTGGGTGAGAAGAGGAGCCCTTCTTCGCATTCCGGTAGTTTTTCCTTCATCCATCTCCGGTCCGGCATTCACTGCCACCGCTGGAGTCCTTCTTCACATTCCGGTAATTTTTCCTTTGTCCATCGTCGCTACTGAAGGCCTTCCTCATCTTCGTCAGTTTCATCTTCTTGATCTCTTGATTGCAAGTATTAATTGATTTATGCATGCAATGTGTTTGATGAATTTCCTCAAACACTACCCTGAGTTGATTTTATCATTTTTGTTTGCTAGATTGAGGAGTTGTTATTTCCTATTGCTAAGTTGGTTTTATGTATTCCTTGAACTATCAAGTTTCTTTTATGGCTATGCTATTATGAATGTTTAGGCTTGTTTATTCACTGAGAAACTTATTGACATCTTGCAAGCTTCGAAATGGAAGTGGTTAAAATAGAATATGCTGGTCATGCAAGAGAACTTGTTTCCACTGTAGAATCAACACCTACCCTGATGGTATGCTAGCATAGGTTGTTTGGCTTTGATTTACACTTGAAAATGAAAAGCTTACTGTCTTACTGCTGAAAATGTCTCAGGAATAGTATGTGTTGGAGGAGATGACATTGTGAATGAGGTACATTGATTTTACTTTCCGCTATTTACTCATCTTGTTTTGCGCATTGTATTTGTTTGGGTAAGTTAAAGTTGATTAAGAAAATCATTAGATGCAATAATAGAAATTCCTTGATATGTGCGCATAATAACTAGTGCCAAAGGCCAAAAAAGTTTTGCAAAATGTTGGCCATCTTCTTCCACTTCATTCTACCACTTTTTCATCTCCAGCTCCTCATTACTCTACTATTTGAAATTGCCAACCTCTTGTTGAATTTGCCTTCTTTGGCCAATGATTTGTTACAATGAATCAAAATTTAGTAATTCAAATGTCAAGCTAGGATAAGTTAAGTTGTATTTTTCTGATTCTTAGTTAAAAAGACTGGCAATTGTACATATATTTCCTTTAACCTGATTGATTATTTCTTTTTAGTGATCACCATCTTATGAGTTTGTCACTAAATTGACCAATTTGAATGGACAACTACTATGGAGAACTAACTTTATGCCTTCCTGGAATCTTATCAACTTTGTGCTAACACTTTTTTCTCATTTGTAGAATTATTGCATCTCCCTTACTCTTTGTAAAATTTTATTTTCTCTCTTCCTTTATAAGTTAGTTTAGGTGGTATGTCTCTCACAGTGATTCTTTTATTCACTTTTTGTACATTTTTTTTTTATAATCTGTACAGTAAGCACAACATGATTTGCTGAAAATTAATATTTTTTATACTTGTCTACCCTGCCAGAACTTTGATAGAAACTATGGAATTACAACATTGCTGAAGGCAATACATTGGGTTGTGAAAATTGACAGATGAATATCTGGTGCATTGATATATCTTTCTTAATTTTTCTGCTGTAGATTTCGAATATTATAGGACAGGAGCTGAACTTACATTTTAGCATCTTCCTATGAGCATTTTGAAGCTGATTAATGATGTTGCAATTATTTTGTGACTGCATGATCTATATTAATAGGTCTCCTTTACGTCTCGACTTTTTTTTGGTATTAGATCAATTATGAACTCTATATGAACTTTGACACCAACTCTTAATGATGCCAATAACCTACTGGCTTCCTATGGTTATTTTTCTTAGTCTGTTTGTCATCTGCCTGATAGTTCACCTTTCCTATGATGTTATATAATTCTATAGACCAAGCATTAGTTATTTGAAATTTGATAATTAGCTTACATGATCATGCAGGTACTTAATGGTCTTCTGAGCAGAGATAACCAGAAGGAAGCACTTTCTATTACAATTGGCATCATTCCTGCTGGTTTAGACAATTCACTAGCCTGGACTATTTTGGGGGTCAGGGATCCTATTTCTGCTGCAATGGCAACATTTGCATATATATATTTGTTAGATATTGTTTATGTGTTTTTACAGTTTACAAATTTCAAGTACTCCAGAGTTGAAATTGATGAAGTGCGGTTCGAGTGGGCTAAATGCATGCTAGATTACATTTGAATAGGAAAGGTATTTGATTTTTGAAAACTTTGGATGATGCATGCATTTGCATGGAATGTAAATTGCGTATATTGTCCCATGTCAATTTCTTTCTGATGGCGATATTCTAGGACTTCTGCAGCATGTATAATTCTTTTGTTTTTGTTCTTTGCTATAGTTAAGTGGACCAAATGATACTTTTGTTTGACAGATTAGAACAGTGGATGTTTTAACTCAGAAAACTAGGCATTTGAAGGTGAAAAGTGGTGAGATTAGGGAAATGAAAGGCACAAGAAGAATGAAGCAGTATAGCAAGTTGAACAGATTCTGATTCTCATAATTTAATGTAGCCTCAGCTTGATTTTTGACTCACGATGTTCTACCTTGATGTGTATAATATCTATTAGCTTTTGATGTAAAAAGAATATTTGTGTATTTTATGGATACTGTTGTAAGAAGAATATTTATGTAATTTGTGAATGTTTGTGTATTTTATGGATATTGTTGGAAGAAGAATATTTGTATAATTTGTGAATATTTGTGTATTTTCTTGGATACTGTCAGTTTTTCACTGTTTCGGAAATCGAATGTGTCGTTAAACAATACTGATATTACATCGGTTTTTCATCGCTGTAAAACCGGTGTCATTAACTAATATTACATCGGTCGTATACCACTGTCAAAACTGGTGTTATTAACATATAATATTACATCAGTTTTACACCGTTGATGAAACGGTGTCGTTAAGTGATACTACACCGGTTAATAACCGATTCAAAAATTGGTGTCGTTAAGTGATACTACACCGGTTTTAACCCGATGTCTAAAATGATAGACTTTTTACATCGCCTTCATAGACATCGGTCGAAAATGTAATAGACAGCGGTGGAAAACCGTTGTCTATGAGGGTTTTTATTGTAGTGCTTTGTGAAGGCACCCCCTCCCTCTCTTTTATAAGCATTGGTCTTGGCAAATAAGGAAAGTTTTAATAAAAACTTCTTTATTTTCTTTGCCATGAAAAGGAAAATTTAATTGATAAAAAATAATTTCCTTTTCTTTTATTAAAGTGGGCGGCCACCTCTAATTCTCCAAGCAAGGAAAGTTTTAATCACAAGAATTAAAACTTCCTAATTTATTTCCGAAAAATTTTAAAATAAAAATTTCTCTATTAATTTTCTCTTCATGGTTGGTTATAAAAAGAAACTTTTATAAATTAAAATCTCTCTATTAAAACATGTGGATGATTTCTAAACAGGAAAGTTATCTTTAAAATTAAAATCTTCCTCTCAATCTACAAATAAGGAAAGATATCAAATCTTTTCTTAATTTTTTGTAGAAACTATAATAGGAAAGATTTAATTTTAAAACTCTCTTTTAAAATCATGAACATGGTTTCATAAAAGGAAAGTTTTATCAAAAATTAAAATCTCCCTTTCAATCTACAAATAAGGAAAGATATCAAATCTTTTCTTAATCTTTTGTAGAAAGCTATAAAAGGAAAGATTAAAATTTTAAACTCTCTTTTAAAACCATGAGGATGGTTTCATAAAAGGAAAGTTTTATCAAAAATTAAAATCTTCCTTTTAACTACAAATAAGGAAAGATATCAAATCTTTCTCTTAATCTTTTGTAGAAATTAAGCTATAAAAGGAAAGATTTAAATTTTAACCTCTATTTTAAAACCATGGCTTCCACATAAGAAAGATTTAAAAAATAAAATCCTTTTTAATTTAATGTGGCCAGCCACACCAAGCTTGGATTCAAGCTAGGGTCGACCACACAGCTTGGCTCATCCTATTTGCTTAGCCGGCCCAAGCTTGGGTTCCAAGCTTGCCTGGCCGGCCACCTTAGGATGGGTAGGAAGTGGATATGTGGTTGGTATAATTCTGTATATACAAGAGGCTACGATAGGGACCGAGAGAAGGAATTAGTTTTGGTCACCCGATGAAATTAAGCTTCCCGTGTTCGTCGCGAACACCCAACTTAATTTCATCAATAATAATTCATTCCACTAAATAATTATTATTGAACTACCACACCAATTCCAAATTACATTTTGGGCTCCTTCTTATCATGAGTGTGTTAATCTCCCTGTGTTTAAGATGTCGGATGCCCACTAATTAATTGAGTTACTGGAAACTCATTTTAATTAATATCTTAGTCCAAGAGTAGTACCACTCAACCTTATTGTCGTGTCGGACTAAGTCCACTTGCAGGATTTAACATGACAATCCTTATGAGCTCCTCTTGGGGACATTATCAACCTAGATTACTAGGACACAGTTTCCTTCTATAATCAACAACACACACTATAAGTAATATCATTTCCCAACTTATCGGGCCTATTGATTTATCGAGCTAAATCCCACCCTTTGATAAGTCAAAGAAATAAATACTAAATATATGTGCGTGTTATTATATTAGGATTAAGAGCACACACTTTCATAATAACTAAGGTCTTGTTCTTTTATTAAGTCAGTATAAAAAGAACTTACCTTAAATGAACATGCTCAATACACTCAGAGTGTACTAGTGTAATTTATCAGTCAAGATAAACTAATACCTAATTACACTACGACTATTCCAATGGTTTGTTCCTTTCCATCTCAGTCGTGAGCTACTGTTTATGATTTATAAGGAATTGATAACATTATCTTCTGTGTGTGACACCACACACCATGTTATCTACAATATAAATTAATTGAACAACTACACTTAGCATAAATGTAGACAATTGACCAATGTGATTCTTTATTTCTAAATGAATGTTTTATACAAAAAGTTAGGCTTTTAGTTAAACGATCGGAGTTGGGCGTCTTCATGGTGCAATCTAGGACTGGGTATAAATTTTTCGAGGCCATGCCTACTTCCAATAAGGGTTGGAAGTCTCGTTTCTTCTATGTCTAGTTGCCTGAGTCTGTGTCTTGGCCTGTTGAATGACGCTCCAATCTCCCCTCTCCTTGTGAGTTGAGTGACCATCAGCACCGACCTTCCTGTTTCACTGCTTCTGAGAAATTGGATGGAGTGCACCTTCAACTCTCTTTTTTGCTACGGGAGAGCGTGTTGTACATTTTCGGGCCGAGCCCCATCCAGACGCCCTTGAGCGCACCTTTTGGTAAGATTACTCGACTCTTCTTTTATATCTTCAGTAACTAAGGTATTTTCTTTTGATTGTAGAAGTCGTCATGTTCTGAGCCTTCACCCTCGACTCCTCTGCGATGCCCAATGTAATCCTACAGAAGTGAGGGAGAGAGATTATGTCTGGCCAGGAGGTTTCCCAGGCCAACGCATCAGCAGAGGCCTCCTCTCAATAGTGGGGGACTCTGAGACCCCCATGTTGGTTGGTCCTAGGAAGATCGTATCGGTTCCACTGTACAAAAATTTTATACAAGTGTCGAACCTTTCTAAACAACATATTGTGTTATTTAGAAATTAAATTAGGAATCGCAAATGGAACTTAACATTATTGATTCCAAATTTAACTTATCTGTTCTTAATGGTTTAGATTTGGATCGCAAACGATGCTTAACATTATTGATCCAAATCCACCTATGTTATAAATTTAATTAAATATTAATTTCCAAAATTGGCTTCCAGGACTGCATGGCGAGGCACTAGTCCTTCTTGGGTATGAGATCATCCACCACCACCTAGATAAAGTCTTTTAAAGAAATCTAATATTTAATTTCCTTATATAACTCTAGGTTTAACCAAAAAGAATAATCGAATAACAAATTCGAAAAAAAAAACACAAACTCGAATCACAAATTCGAAACTCTAGAATCATATGCCTCTTGTGTTTGGAATTCATACAAAGAAAAACTAGCATGATGCGGAAAATAATTACTAGCTATCCTTTCTTTGTATGCAACAACCTCTTGATCTTCTGCCGTATTCCTCGCCTCCTCTTGGGCGTCGTGTGGGCGACGAGCCTCCAAGATGAACACCACCCAAAAGCTCCTCTTCCTTCTCTAAGTTTCGGCCACAATCACCACCAAGGAACAAAAGAGAGCAAGGGGAAAGGAAAGAGGAGAGGGTCGACCACAAGAGAGAGCCCAAGCAAGAGAATAAGAATTGATACCTCATGAGGCCTCTCCTCCCCTTTTTTTATAATACTTGCCCAAGGCAAATAAGGAAAGATTTTTACAAAAAATTAAAATCTTCCTCTTGTTTTCCTTTCCTCCTTTTTAATTCATTTTTCTCCTCTTAATTGATTGAATGGTCGGCCCCTTGCTTGGGCACCAAGTAAGGGTGGCCGTCCCTTAAAAGAAGAAAAATATATCTTGTAAAAATTTTATAAGCAAAGAAGGAAAGTTCTTATAAAATTTTACAAGCTCTCTTTTAATTTCCTAATGTGGATGTTTTTTTAAAAAGGATAATTTTAAAATAAGTTTTAAGAATTAAAACTTCTCATTTAAAATTTCCTTTTTAAACATGGTTACAAAAAAGGAAAGTTTTAAATTTAAAACTCTCTTTTTTAAAAACCACATGGATGGTTAAAAAAGGAAAGTTTTAAAACTTTTAAAACTTTCTTTTAAACCATGTGGCCTAATTCAAATAAGAAAAGTTTTATAATTTTAAAATATCTCTTTTAAAACTTGTAGATATCTACAAAGAGAAGCTTTTAAAAAATTCAAAACACCCCTCATACTTTGAATTATATGGCCGACCCCCTTCTTGCTTGGGCACCAAGCAAGAGGCCGACCCCTTTGAGGAGGAAGTGGTCGGCCCCATGGCTTGGTCACCAAGCCATGGGCCATCCCCCTCTTGGACACCAAGATGGGCTTTTCATGAGTGCATATGAGGCATTAATGAGGCTATGATAGGGACCTAGAGGAGAAATTAGTTTTGGCCTCCCGACGAGCTAGAGTATCCTGTGTTCGCCCCGAACACACAACTTAAGTTCATCAATAATAACTCATTCCACTAGAGAGTTATTATTGCACTACCACACCAATCCCAAATTACATTATGAGCTCCTTCTTATCATGAGTGTGTTAATCTCCCTGTGTTTAAAATATCAGATGCTCACTAATTAATTGAGTTACTGACAACTCATTTAATTAACATCTAGCTCTGAGAGTAGTACCACTTAACTTTACTGTCATGTCGGACTAAATCTACCTGCAGGGTTTAACATGGCAATCCTTATGAGCTCCTCTTGAGGACATTATTAACCTAGATTACTAGGACATAGTTTCCTTCTATAATAAACAACACACACTATAAGTAATATCATTTCCCAACTTATCGGGCATTTTGATTTATCGAACTAAATCTCACCCATTGATAAATTAAAGAAATAAATATTAAATATATGTGATTGTCATTATATCAGGATTAAGAGCACACACTTCTATAATAACCGAGATCTTGTTCTTTTATTTAGTCAGTATAAAAAGAAACTGTCTCAATGGTCCTACTAAATACACTCTAAGTGTACTAGTGTAATTATATAGTCAAGATAAACTAACATCTAATTACACTACGACTGTTTTAATGGTTTGTTCCTTTCCATCTCGGTCATGAGCTACTGTTTATAATTTATAAAGAACTGATAACATGATTTTCTGTATGTGACACCACACACCATGTTATCTACAATATAAATTAATTGAATAACTACACTTAGCATATAAATGTAGACATTTTTGACTAATGTGATTCTTTATTTTAAAATAAATGTTTATAAAATCTAGGCTTTTAGTATACACTCTAACAATTTCCCACTTATACTAAAAGACTAAGCTGTCATATCTGCTGTCATACATCTGATTCTCATCCCCTCCACATGCCTATCAAAAGCTTTCGCCGAAAGGGCCTTAGTGAAAGGATCTGCCAGGTTATCTGCTGATGCAATCTTGGCGACAACAACTTCTCCTCGCTTGACGATGTCTCGTATCAGGTGGTACTTGTGCGCTATATGTTTACTCGCCTTATGGGCTCGTGGTTCCTTCGAGTTTGCAACTGCACCGCTATTATCACAATAAATTGTGATGATTTTGGGCAAACCAGGAATCACATCTAAGTCCATTAGGAAGTTCCTAAGCCATACAGCTTCTTTGGCTGTCTCAGAGGCTGCCACATACTCAGCTTTCATGGTTGAGTCTGAAATACATTTCTGCTTAACACTCCTCCATGCAATGACTCCACCTCCTAAAGTAAACACATAGCCTGATGTAGACTTACTATTGCCCCTATCTGATTGGAAGTTTGAATCCGTGTAACTCATAGGGAGCAAATCATCTGCTTGGTAAAATAACATATAATCTCTAGTCCTTCTCAGGTACTTCAATATATGCTTTACAGCAGTCCAATGTCCTTGTCCAGGGTTACTTTGATATCTGTTAACCATGCCCACGGTAAAACAGATATCCGGTCTCATACACAGCATTGCATACATTAGGCTTCCCACAGCCGAAGCATAAGGAACTGCCTTCATGTCCTTTATCTCCTTTGATGTTTTCAGAGACATCTCTTTAGATAAAGCTACTCCATGCCTAAAAGGTAAGAAACCTTTCTTGGAGTTTTGCATGCTAAAACGAGCAAAGATTGTATCTATATATGAAACTTGAGATAGGCACAACATCCTTTTCTTGCGATCCCTTATGACTTTGATCCCAAGAATGTGTGCACATTCTCCTAAGTCCTTCATATCGAATTGTTTGGACAACCATACCCTTACGTCTGATAACACTTTGACATTGTTGCCAATTAACAAAATGTCATCTACGTATAGTACAAGAAATACCACCACGTTTCCGTTACACTTCTTGTATACACAAGACTCATCCGGACATTGAATAAATCCATATGACTGGATTACTTCATTAAATCGGATGTTCCAAGATCTTGAAGCTTGCTTCAGTCCATAAATAGACCGATTGAGCTTGCACACTAGATGCTCTTTGCCTTTTTCAATGAACCCCTCTGTTACTTCATATGGATATTTTCTTCAAGACTTCCGTTAAGGAAAGCTGTATTGACATCCATTTGCCAAACCTCATAATCCATATGAGCAGCAATGGATAAGAGTATCCGGATAGACTTAAGCATAGCTACCGGTGAAAAAGTCTCCTCATAATCAATTCCCTCTTTTCGAGTGTACCCTTTCACAACAAGCCTTGCTTTGAAATTTTCTACCTTCCCGTCTGCCCCTCTTTTCCTTTTGTAGATCCACTTGCATCCAACGACTTTTATACCATTTGGTGGTTCTACAAGCTTCCAGATCTTATTAGAATACATAGATTCTATTTCAGAATTCATCGCCTTTTGCCAAGATACTGCACCTTTATCTTGGAGTGCTTCGTCATATATCCGGGGATCAGGTTCATGTTTACCCAGGATCAAGTCCAAAGATTCTCCCAAAAACATGAATCTCTCAGGTTGCCTAACAACCCTCCCACTACAATGAGACATTGTCTGTAACTGTGCATCATTTGTAACACGTGTTGTAGTTTCTTGTGGTACTTCATCTTGTACTATTGGTACTAAAGTAGGCGTGTCCTCTCTCATTTCTTCTAGAACAATTTTACTTTTGGGCTTGTGGTCCATTATATAGTCTTCTTCTAAAAACTGGGCATTGGTGCTGACAATGACCTTCTGATCTTTAGGACTATAAAATAAACCACTTTTCGTTCCTCTAGGATACCCCACAAACACGCAAACTTCTGTACGAGATTCCAACTTATCAACATATGCTTTCAGCACATGTGTTGGACTACCCCAAATCCGAATATGTCTCAGACTAGGCTTTCGCTCATTCTACAATTCTGTGAGAGTAGAGGGTACTGATTTAGAAGGTACCAAGTTCAGAATGTGCACTGTCATTTCCAGAGCGTATCCCCAAAATGAATTTGGTAATTCTGAATAACTCATCATCGATCTAACCATCTCCATAAGAGTCCTATTCCTTCATTCTACCACACCATTCTGTTGGGGGTGTACCTGGTGCGGATAATTGGGATTAAATCCCAGCTTCTGATAAGTAATTCTTAAACTCTCCTAAGAGGTATTCACGACCACGATTAGACTGTAGTGTCTTGATACTTTTACTAAGACGTTTCTCCACATCAACCTTGTACTCTTTGAACTTATCAAAACACTCAGACTTGCGGCGTATTAAGTAAATGTATCCGTATCTGGAATAATCGTCTATAAAAAAGACAAAGTATTCGAAACCACCTCTTGCCTGGATAGACATAGGACCACACAAATCAGAATGAACCAGTTCTAACACATCTTTGGCTCTATACCCCTTGGCCTTAAAAGGTCTCTTGGTCATTTTACCTTCCAAGCAAGATTCACAGGTTGGAAAGTTTTCCACCACTAATGAACCCAAGAGTTCATCAGCTATAAGCCTTTGAAACCTACTTAAGTTAATATGACCAAGTCTTAGATACCAAAGATATGTTTGGTTCATCTCCAAAGGTTCCTTTCTCTTATTGGAATTAGAAGATGTGTTATTAATTTCCATCTGTTGCTTTGTGGAAGAAATTGAATTTAAAGTATATAAATTGTCAACCAATGCACCAGAATAAATAATAACCCTATTTCTCTTTATAACCACATTGTTATTAAAAGAAACAGAATATCCATCCAAATACAGTTTAGAAACTGTTAGTTAGAGCCCTAGAGCCAATCATTTGATGATTGTTGTATGGACTCATTATATCATATTCTTGTATATATAAATAAAGGCATTTGTTTTGGTTATTATACTTACTTGTATTGGTGCCAAATAACTAAGTAGAATAGTGTCCTTGAGTAGAGGGTTCTTACCTATATCAATCGGTTAGTTGAACCGATAGTGAGATGATATAGGGAACACTACTCTTAATCATTCCTAGTTGAGTATTAACATTCAGGGACGATGTTAATACGAAGAGACTAGAATGTAGGTCAACTCGATGACTTGATCTCACAAGTCATGGATATAGAGATATCAAGTTGACACATGGGTATGCATTGGAGAATGTATACTGAATGACCCGCCATGAGAAAGTACCATGGATCGTTATATGAGTGTCATATACTTTCTCATGTGGCTATTAGTATGACTACTAGTCCTTGGACCTGAAGTCACCACGGTTCCCTACATAAGGAGTTACGTACTTTGGCTTCGTCAAACGCCACCCGTAATTGGGTGGACTATAAAGGCGATTACTGGGTATGTAACAAATTATGCGGAGGGATGTGAGTGATGTAGATGGGATCTATCCCTCCTATATGACGGGAGTGACATCAATATTCTTGATAGAGTGAGACCACTAAGTGCATGACCATGCCCAAATGAATCAATATAAGATATTGAGCTCATTTGATTGAGTGAGTCTACTTGGAGTTCAAGATTTAGATTAATTAGAGGATGACACGGTCTATGCCTCATATTGATCAATTTAGATGTCTAGGATAGAAGGACAATGTCATATATTATGAAGAGTCACAATTAGTAGTCACAAGGTGATGTTGGATCTCAACATTCTTATAACTTGGGTAGTAACGATGTATTGCTAGATACCGCTCATTACTTTTGCTTCTAAATGGGTTTAGGAGCATTGCCAACGTTATAAGAACCTATAGGGTCACACCGAAGGGCAATTAGATGGAGATTAGGTTCATTTGATGAACCTAAAGGATTAGGTTCATGTGATGAACCAACTTGGATTAAGAGTAATACAAAGTAGGCTAATTGAGTTGGACTCAATTTGGTTCATGTGTTAAGTGAGTCTAATTTGGAGTTAGACTCATTTAATTAATTTAATTCAATGAATAGAGATTCATTAAATTAAAATTGACTTGAACCAATGGTTAGATTAGATCAACCAAGGGAGAGAAGTGGTCAAGTTTGACTTGACTTGAGAGGAAGATGAAGGGTCAAGTTTGACTTGACCATTTGCCACCTCATTGGTGAGTTGGCATTAAGTGGACTAATGATGATGTGCCACATCATCAAGACCACTTCATGGTGTGCCACCTCATGAGGGAGATCAAGAGTTTTTGACTCTTGAAATTCCATGGAGTATATAACTCCTCACTTGAAGGTGGCCGACCACTTTTGTGGAGTTACAAGCTTGAATTGATTTCTCATTCAAGTCATCTTCTTCCTCAAGCTCTTCTCTTCTCTCCCTCTCCTCCCTTGGTCGAACCCTTAAAAGGTTCTAGCACACCTTTTGTTTGGTCTCTCCATCTCTTGCTTGTGTGGATACACATAGAGGAGTGTCTACTTTGACACTCTCGAGATCCGGCGACGAACCTTGGACGAGCGGGATTGCGAAGGGCTTCGCATCAAGGATAACCTCTTTATCTTATAGATCTAAAGTAGATCTAGGTTAGAAAACTCGTACGTGAATGTTTACGAAATTTTATTTCTTCACACGGATCCGTGGCATGGGGGTTTCGGGGTTTCCGCAACGTAAAAAGCGATTTTTGCGGCTCGAAAAACCCAACAGAAATTGAAATTAAATTCTTTCTGAAACTGGGTACATAAAGATAATTTCTTAAAACCAAACTTCTATTTCTATCAAAAGATAAGTAGACGTCTCCCACTGCAACAGCCGCCACCTTAGTAGCATTGCCCATGTAGACAATTATCTCTCCTTCAAATAGTCATCGGGTTTCCTGGAACCCCTGTAAAGAGTTACAGATATGATCAGTGGCTCCCGTATCTATCTACACACCAGGTGCTGATAGATAACACCGCTAAACATGTTTCAACTACTAGAGAATGAGATATACCTTTATTGTTCTCTTTCCTACGAGGACAGTCTGCCTTCCAATGTCCTGACTGCTTGCAGATGAAGCACTTGCCCTTCGGCTTCTTCATTCCAGCTTTTTGTCCTGTACCTTGAGGTTTATTCACCTTCTTTGCTGAAATAGCCTATTTCTTCTTCTTCTTGCCTTTCGACTTAGAAGTAGAACCATTTTCAGCATAGTGAATCTGAGAATTGTGACGAAATAGCCCTTCTGCTGCCTGAAGTTCTATCAGCAGTTCCGCCAATGAATACATCCTTTTATTCATATTATAGTTCAGGCGGAAATGCTCAAAACTTCTAGGTAGTGTTTGTAGAATCATATCGATCTGGGTTTCTCCATCGATTTCTCCTCCAAGGATTTGTATTTCGTTTAAATAAGCCATCATCATTAGGATATGATCCCTTACGGGAGTCCCCTCTGTCATGGTGGCTGTCATTAACTTTCTCATAGCTTCTTGCCTAGCGGCCCGATCCTGGTAACCAAAGAGATCCTTGAGATTGTTCATTATATCATAAGTTGTTGGTAAATCCTGATGCTGATGTTGTAGCACATTTGATATTGAAGCCAAAATGTAACACCACTCCATCTCATCTGCCTTTACCCATTTCCTATGATTCTCAATCTCCTCTTGGGTAGACTCACCGTTAGGCGCATTAGGGCACTCCTCTGACAGTACAAACTTATAGCCCTCAGTAGTTAGGACAATGTCCAGGTTTCTTTTCCAATCTATATAATTGGGACCAGTAAGTTTGTTCTCTTTTAGTATGATGGCCAGTGGGTTGAAAGGCATCCTAATAATAACAAAATAAACTTTGGTCAAGACTCTAGATTTAAAATAATATTGATTCTTCAACCAATACTATTTAAATTAACCAACACCTCAAATCACCGTGAATTTTGCATGCTACGATAGTGTGGACGTATACAAAATCAAACATTTGTAAGAGGAGGTTTTACTCATTAATTTTATTCTTGTCAACCTAACTTTTGTCAACCTAACTTTATGACAAATAAAGTTAATAGTTGGTTTTCCTTTGGTCACACAAATAATGGTAGTGATTCCGATGGGGAGGATACTATTAGATGTGCCTAAGTGTATACCATTACTTGACACTTAGTCCATTAAATAAGATTGTGCCCCTTCCGATAGGGAAGATCACACGCTCCTAATTAATTTCTTATAGTCATCCAAAAATGGAAGTTTGATCTAGTGATCCACAAAAAAACTCATCCGATATGGAGGAAGGCACTCAGAGCTAACGCGCAAGTTTGTTTGCATCACTTACAAACCAGTAATGGAGACCGTGGAATTTATTAAAAAATCTCTCTCCCACTTAGTTATTTAAGGTGAGGAATTTTGACCTAGTAAGCACACATCACACACATAACAGTAAATAAAAGCAATAAATATGGAAATTATTTTCCAACTATTATGGCCTTTTCCATCACTGTCCTTCGTGTGCTGCCAGCCCTAGGGTTCATGCCGTCGGGTCCATCGAGCTTCCTTTTTCCACTACACTTCTAGTCCTCCAATAGTACCACGCCTTGCAAGGATACGATCCGCAACAAAAATAGAATTTTACATATATCGATCCTATATTCCACAAAGGAATGTACATATAATCTAGATCGAAACAAAAATGTAAAATCCTAATAACTAATACAACTCCTGCTGTATTTAATATTACAATCATGCACATACAATAAAATTCCCTTGACATGTCCAAGGGCCCAATCACACACAATAACCATAAGGCATAATAGTTGGAGCCTGAAACCACAGAGTTAGCATATCCTACTATTATCCTGCTTAAATTATGTATGGCATGTGCATAATTAAATTGAAAACCAAACACACAAAGGCAAACCCTAGCTCTGATACCAATTGTTGGTTGGTCCTAGGAAGATCGTACCGGTTCCACTGTACAAAAATTTTGTACAAGTGTCGAACCTTTCCTAAACAACCTATTGTGTTCTTTAGAAATTAAATTAGAAATCACAAACGGAACTTAACATTATTGATTCCAAATTTAACTTATCTGTTCTCAATGGTTTAGATTTGGATCGCAAACGATGCTTAACATTATTGATCCAAATCCACCTATGTTATAAATTCAATTAAATATTAATTTCCAAAATTGACTTCCAGGACTGCATGGTGAGGCACTAGTCCTTCTTGGGTATGGGATCATCCACCACCGCCTAGACAAAGCCTTTTAAAGAAATCTAATATTTAATTTCCTTATATAACTCTAGGTTTAACCAAAAGGAACAATCTAATCACAAATTCGAAAAAAAAAAAATACAAACTCGAATCACAAATTCGAAACTCTAGATGTTAGAGTGTATACTAAAAGCCTAGCTTTTTGTATAAACATTTATTTGGAAATAAGAATCACATTAGTCAAATATCTATATTTATATGCTAAGTGTAGTTGTTCAATTAATTTATATTGTAGATAACATGGTGTGTGGTGTCACACACAGAAGATCATATTATCAGTTCTTTATAAATTATAAACAGTTGCTCATGACTAAGATGGAAAGGAACAAACTGTTAGAATAGTCGTAGTGTAATTAGGTATTAGTTTATCTTGACTAATAAATTACACTAGTACACTCTGAGTGTATTGAGTAGGACTATTTAAGGTAAGTTCTTTTTGTACTGAATTAATAAAAGAACAAGACCTTAGTTATTATGGAAGTGTGTGCTCTTAATCTTAATATAATAACAAGCACATATATTTAGTATTTATTTCTTTGACTTATCAAAGGGTGAGATTTAGTTCGATAAATCAAAATGTCTGATAAGTTGGGAAATGATATTAATTACTTATAGTGTGTGTTGTTGATTATAGAAGAAAACTGTGTCCTAGAAATCTAGGTTGATAATGTCCCCAAGAGGAGCTCATAGGTTGATAATGTCCCCAAGTGTGTTCACCTACAGGGTTTAACATGACAATCCTTATGATATCCTCTTCGGGGCATTATCAACCTAGATTTCTAGGACATAGTTTCTTCTATAATCAACAACACACACTATAAGTAATATCATTTTCCAACTTATCGACCCTTTTGATTTATCGAACTAAATCTCACCCATTGATAAATTAAAGAAATAAATATTAAATATATGTGTTTGTCATTATATCAGGATTAAGAGTACACACTTCCATAATAACCGAGATCTTGCTCTTTTATTTAGTTAGTATAAAAAGAAACTGCCTCAAAGGTCCTACTCAATACACTCTAAGTGTACTAGTATAATTATATAGTCAAGATAAACTAACACCTAATTACACTACGACTGTTTTGATGGTTTGTTCCTTTCCATCTAGGTCATGAGCTACTGTTTATAATTTATAAGAAACTGATAACATGATCTTCTGTGTGTGACACCACACACCATGTTATCTACAATGTAAATTAATTGAACAACTACACTTAGCATATAAATGTAGATATTTTTGACCAATGTAGTTCTTTATTTTAAAATAAATATTTACAAAAGCTAGACTTTTAGTATACACTCTAACACCCCAAAGATGAATCGCTTCTTATCGAGGCAACTGCTGGTGAGCAGGCTTCCTCTCCGGCTCCCAAGCAGTGCTTGCGCCTTCAACGCAAGAGAAGACGTGTTACTCTATCAGTCCAATCTTCCCCCTAGTGGTTTCCTATGTCGCGGGTGCCCTCTAAGGCCAAAACTCCCGCCCAGGTAAGTACTCCAACTTCGTCGGAGGCTACAACCTCCTCTCCTGTCCCCATCCTAGTCCAGGAGCAGACAACCTCCAGAGTAGAAGAGCAGCCTGGGACTTCTACGCCCTCTACTCCTCCATCCTCGAGCCAGCAACCGCCTTCAACTCCTGCTTCCTCTTCTCACCCAAAGGAGCGACTCAAAGGACAGTATGCCTTCACTTCTTCATTTTAACTGCCATCCCTCCAAGTGTTGGGTCCAATCCCTTCCTCCATCACTTCTACCAACTGCGTGTTAGAGTGTATACTAAAAGCCTAGCTTTTGTAAATATTTATTTTGAAATATAGAATCACATTGGTCAAAAATATCTACATTTATATGCTAAGTGTAGTTGTTCAATTAATTTATATTGTAGATAACATGGTGTGTGGTGTCACACACAGAAGATCATGTTATCAGTTCTTTATAAATTATAAACAGCAGCTCACAACTAAGATGGATAGGAACAAACCATTGGAATAGTCGTAGTGTAATTTGGTATTAGTTTATCTTAACTATAAAATTACACTAGTACACTCTGAGTGTATTGAGCAGGACCATTTAAGGTAAGTTCTTTTTGTGCTGACTTAATAAAAGAACAAGACCTTAGTTATTATGGAAGTGTGTGCTCTTAATCCTAATATAATAACAAGAATATATATTTAGTATTCATTTCTTTAACTTATCAAAGGGTGAGATTTAGCTCGATAAATCAAAAGGCTCGATAAGTTGGGAAATGATATTACTTATAGTGTGTGTTGTTAATTATAGAAGAAAACTGTGTCCTAGTAATATAAGTTGATAATGTCCCCAAGAGGAGATCATAAGGTTTGTCATGTTAAACCCTGCAGGTGGACTTAGTCTGACATGACAATAAGGTTGAATGGTACTACTCTTGGACTAAGATATTAATTAAAGAGAGTTGTCAGTAACTCATTTAATTAGTGGCCATTTGACATCTTAAACATAGGGAGACTAACACACTCATAATAAGAAGGAACCCAAAATGTAATTTGGGATTGGTACGGTAGTTCAATAATAATTCTTTAGTGGTATGAATTATTATTGATGAAATTAAGTTGGGTGTTCGGGGCGAACACGGGAAGCTTAATTTCATCGGGAGACCAAAATCAATTCCTCCTCTCGGTCCCTATCGTAGCCTCTTGTATATAGAGAATTATACCCACCGCATACTCACCTCCTACCCACCCTTAGGTGGCTGGCCAAGCAAGATTGGAGTCCAAGCTTGGGCCGGCCAAGCCAAGGGTTGAGTCAAGTTGAGGGGGCAGACCATAGCCTCGAGTCTAAGCTTGTTGTGGTCGGCCCTAATAAAATTAAAAGGATTTTATTTTAAATATTTTCTTATGTGGATATCATGATTTTAAAAGAGATAGTTTAAAATTTAAATCTTTCCTTTTATACCTTTCTACAAAAGATTAAGTGAAAGATTTGATATCTTTCCTTATTTGTAGTTAAAGGAAGATTTTAATTTTTGATAAAACTTTTCTTTTTTGTAACCATGTTCATGATTTAAAAAGAGAGTTTTAAAATTAAATATTTCCTTTTATAAATATCTAGAAAAGATTAAGAAAAGATTTGATATCTTTCCTTATTTGTAGATTGAAAGAGAGATTTTAATTTTAGAAAAAACTTTCCTTTTTGGAAATCATCCACATGTTTTAAAAGAGAGATTTAAATTTATAAAATTTCCTTTTATAACCAACCATGAAGGGATTCAAAATAAGAATTTTTATTTTTAAAATTCTTCTGAAAGCAAATAAGGAAGTTTTAATTTTGTGTTCAAAACTTTCCTTGCTTGGAGCTATGAGGTGGCCGACCATGTTGATTTAAGAAAAGGAAATTGTTTTTAATTAATTAAATTTTCATTTTCATGGCAAAGAAAATAAGGAAGTTTTTATTTAAATTTTCCTTATTTGCCAAAACCA
Organism: Zingiber officinale; assembly: GCF_018446385.1. Taxonomy (NCBI): domain Eukaryota; kingdom Viridiplantae; phylum Streptophyta; class Magnoliopsida; order Zingiberales; family Zingiberaceae; genus Zingiber; species Zingiber officinale. The sequence continues at coordinate 129,409,640 of NC_055987.1, forward strand.
AGGATTATAAAAGAGAGGGAGGGGGTGCCTTCATGAGACACAACTCTATTCTATTTCCTCCCTCTCTTCCTTGGTGGTGGCCGGCCCTAGTCCTTGCTCTTCTCCTTTTCTCTTTTTCCTTGGTGGCCGGCGACATCAATACTAGAGGGTTTTTAGTGGTCGGTTCTATCTTGGAGAAGAAGGAGAGATAGGAGGCTTTGCTCTTGCATCCCTTGGAGCTCATTGGTTGGTGGCCGAATCTTGCTAGAAGAAAGGAGGCTTGGTGGTTCTCATCTCGGTAGATCATTGCCCACACAACATCTGAGATAAGAAGAGGAATATGGTAGAAGATCAAGAGGTTATTGCTTACAAAGAAAGGTATAACTAGTAATTGTTTTCCGCATCATACTAGTTTTCTTTGTATGAATTCCAAACATAAGAGGCTAGTGATTCTAGATTTTCGGATTAGATATTCGAAGTTGTGTTTCTTTTATTTTGTTTTTTTGAATTTGTGATTCGATTGTTCCTTTTGGTTAAACCTAGAGTTATATAAGAAAATTAAATATTAGATTTCTTTAAAAGGCTTTGTCTAGGCGGTGGTGGATGATCCCATATCCAAGAAGGTCTAATGCCTTGCCATACAGTCCTGGAAGCCAATTATATAAATTAATATTTAATTGAATTTATAACATAGGTAGATTTGGATCAATAATGTTAAGCATCGTTTGCGATCCAAGTCTAAACCATTAAGAACATATAAGTTAAATTTTGAATCAATAATGTTAAGTTCCGTTTGTGATTCCGAATTTAATTTCTAAAGAACACAATAGGTTGTTAGGAAAGGTTTAGGACTTGTACAAAATTTTTGTACAGTGGAACTAGTACGATCTTCCTAGGACCAACCAACACTGCGGTCAGGTGCAACTTCACGGTGCCCTGGTGGATTCATGGAAGAATACTACCGACCAGATTTTGGAGTGCCCCCAACTAGATTTGGCCAACCAATTCTCTCAACGAATAATGTCGGTAAGTTTTATCTTCTTCCTCTCTATCTTCTTCCTATCCACGCTCTTAAGACATCACTAATCCTTCGTTCTTTATAGACCTGTGTTATGGGGTTGAGCCTCTCCTGTATGTAGTCGGTCTACATCAGGAGAACGAATCCTTGAGGGCTTGAATTCAAGAGCTAACATCTCATATATCCCTAAGCCGCACCTTTGACCTAACGACCCCTAAGAGCTTGATTCAGTCTCACCTGCAGATGACGGAGGAGAAAGCTCGAACTACTCGGGACCTGGCCCACGCAGAGTCAGAGAAGGTGCAGCCCTTGAAGACCGTCTTGAAGATCAGTGAGTCCAAGCTTATGTTTGAGGACATGAGGCGCGCCTAGATCTTGGTTGACTTGGAGGCGAGGGGCACAGAGGTTACCAACCTCTCCTCACAGTTGTGGGAGCTCCAAGAGGCACATGCCTCCCTGAGGATAGACCTGGCGGCTAGAACAACCAACTTGTCTACGAGCGTCGATCAGGAGACTGCCCTTCAAAAGCAGGTGGATGCAGCTCAGGCTACTCTCAAGTCTGTGCAGGCGGAGCTCTCAGCGGCTAAGGTAGAGACAGCAGTCGCTCGCCAGGAGTTGGCTAAGGCATGGGATGACACAGACAAAGCTAGGGAAGAGATGAAGGACTACCAAACGGGTGAGGGCTCTTGTCTAGCAGCTCACAAGACCTCCTTCCTAGCTCCCAAAGATTTTCAAGCTAAGATAAACCACCTCATCAACCAGATGCTTTGTTATGGTGGTGCAGGGGCTTTGCTGCGGTTGCAAGAGAAAGATTGCTCCGATCAGCTCCTCTTGAAAACTTCCTAGGTCGGACCCATCTCCTCAATGAGCTCCCTAACGAAGCCTTCCCTACTTTGAATAGTCTATGCCCCCTTGTAACTATCTTCCTCCATTTTGAATGATGATGTAAGGTTTCACACCTCTCTGTGACTTTGAACTTGAAATTTCTTTAAGATGTTGTGTGAGTGTTGTGTAAATAGACATGTTATCAGTGTGCAATGTGGTGCTTAAATGTCTACTGGAACTGTCCAAGGCCCTTAGGCATTTCACCTTGTATACTTAAGTGACCTATTAAGTGTTTGACCCCTTCATGGATGTCTGGTTGGCTTATCTCCTAGGCAGGCATCAGCAAGGGTCACTTCACCACTCTATCTCCCCGAACGGGTTATGTAGTATAAATACTCGATCGGTCGCAAGCCACAGTGATTCCAGGGCCCTCTCACTTGCCCAAGTAGGGATTACTATAGCATCGTCTATTTCCAATGTCATAAAGGCTTCCAACTCCTTTTTACCATGTGTCCTTTGACCCATCTTTTTTTGACAAGACTCTTCTGCATGATTTTCTAAGGTGATCCAACGGCCAACATCCCTTACGCACCTACCCCTGTCGCCATACACATTGTTTATAGATCGCATAATTGGCACTGATATCAAGGCATTTCTTCTGGCGTCCCTCCTAATAGCTATAAATAATCTACTCTACATCTCCTTCGGACTCCTTACTGCTAGCTTGAGCCCTCCTCCCTTCTCTTCTTCCTTTCGCGTTCTTACCTTCTCGCCTTCCTTTTGCTCTCCATGGATCCTTCAACACCTAGGCCCGCTCCTGGAGTGTCAACCTTCAGTGGCATAGATCTGGACAATCTTCGCTTCAACTACGAAATGTCTACAGCCATGCACATCATCATACCCTTCGAGGTTCATCAACTCTCCCGGTCTCCTTAGGGTTATGTGACTTTTTTCAAAGAACAGATTGTAGTTTGCCTCCGTTTTCCTATTCAACCTTTCCTCTCTGAAGTGAGTTGCTATTTTTGCATTCCCCTTTATCAACTTACCCCTAATTCCATCCAGATTCTATGTGAGTTCATTCTTGTTTATGAATTATGTGACCTCCGTTGGACCCCTCGCCTATTACACTACTTCTTTTCCCCTCGACGTCCTACCAAGGCTTCTTTTGTTGGGATGTATACTATAAGTCTAGCTTTTGTATAAACATCTGTTTTTGAGATATTTTGAAATGAGAATCACTTTAGTCAAATGTCTGCATTTTATATTTATATATGTCGATGCAGTTATCCATTTAATTTATATTGTAGATAACATGGTGTGTGGTGCCACACAGAAGATCACAACCAAGATGGATAGGGGCAAACAATCGGAACGGTTGTAGTGTAATTTGGTATTAGTTTATCTTGACTATATAATTACACTAGTACACTATGTGTGTATTAAGCAAGACCATTTGAGGTTGTTCGAGTTATACTGACTATATAAAAGAATAGAACCTCTATTATTATGGATGTGCGTACTCTTAATCCCGATATAATAACAAACACATATACTTAGTATGTATTTCTTTAACTTATCAATGGGTGAGATTTATTCGTTAAATCAATAGACCCAATAAGTTGGGAGATAATACCATTTATATGGTGTGTTGTTGATTATAAAGGGAAACTGTGTCCTATTTATTTAAGTTGATGATGTCCCCTTGAGGAGCTCATAAGGATTATTATGTAAACCCTGTAGGTTGACTTAGTCCGACATGATAATAAAGTTGAGTGGTACTACTCTTGGAGTCAGATGTTAATTAAATGAGTTGTCAGTAACTCATTTAATTAACGGACATATGATATCTTAAACACAGGGAGATTAACGCACTCATGATAAGTAAGAGCCCATATTGTAATATGGGATTGGTGCGGTAGTTCAATAATGGCCCTTTAGTGGTATGAGTTATTATTGATGAGCTTGAGTTGGGTGTTCGGGTCGAACACAGGAAGCTCAAGTCCATCAGGAGGTCAAAACCAATTCCTCCTCTCGGTTCCTGTTGTAGCCTCTATAAAGCCTCACATTCACCCATTTTATTTTTGCTTCCTACCCAAGAAAGGGTTGACCACATCCTTTCTTGGTGCCCAAGCAAGGGGTCGACCAAGCTTTGCTTGGTGCCCAAGCAAGGGGTCGACCACAATAAAAGAAAAAAAAAAGAAAAAGAAAAAATTGGGAGTTATAAAAGGGAGATTTTTTCTCAACAGAATTATAAAAAAATCTGTTAATTTTTCTCCTTTTTTATCTGACCCCAAGAGTTATAAAAGGAGAGGAGGTTGTGCCACAAAAAGAGAAGTGATAAGTTTTGTTTTTCTCCACAACTCAACAACCCTCTCTTTTTCTCTAGGGTCGGCGCCCACATCTTTTTTTCTCCTTTTATTTCCTCTAGGGTCGGCGCCCCACATCCCTTTCTTCCTCTATTTCTTCCCTCTATGGCCGGCGATCCATCTCCCCTTGGTGGTCGGGGCTTGGAGGAGAAGAAAAAGAAGAGAAGAAGCACCTAGGTGGTCGGCGGTTTGGAGGAAAAGAAGGAGGAGGCACCCCTTTTTTGCTTTGCATTCTTTGTTAGTAGGCGGCTTGGAAAGGAAGAAGAGGTTTAGGTGTTTTTTCTTGGTAGATCATCGCCCACACGACATCCAAGAGGAGGAAAGGAATACAGCAGAAGATCAAGAGGTCTTAGCATACGAGAAAAGGTACAACTAGTTCTTATTCCGCAGTGTAATTAGTTTGTTTTTCTTTGTATGGATCCTGAACATCAACACAAGAGGCCAACGATCCTGTGCTTCGATCAAGGTGCGCTTTGATCAATCAAGAACTTGCTTGATTGATCAAACACATGTCTGATCGAGCATGTGGGTTGCTAGGAAAGGTTCTATGCTCGTACAAATTTTTGTACAGGGGATTTACACGGAACTGAATTCCCAGTGCCAACATCTTTCGCCTCTAGGCCCGCCTCAGGACCACTCTTTTCGCTCCCTTACCCTCTTTAGGGCATGAGTGGAAAGCAAAGTACTTCCTCCTTCGCTTTCCCTCTGTCGTAGATTGGCCCACCGAGCGAAGGTCCTCGCTTCGTTCAGCGCCTTTCCTAGGCAATTATCGCGCAAACCCTATGTTTATGGAAGCAGAGGCACAACTGGCAGGTTGATGCTTTGACGTACACGTGCTACTGATGGAGGATATACTGTACCTGTTGTTGAGTGTCATTCTTTCGAAGCTTCCATATTCCCTTAGTAAGTGTTACCCTTGTCCTGATTCGCTTTTGCCTTCTTATCCTGACCCTTACTTTGTTACAGCGGACACTCTTATTAGGGCGTCTTTGATCAGGCCTCTTCCATTGAGCGCTTTGGGAATAAATCATCGAGGGCAGCTTTTGTTAGGATGTATACTATAAGCCTAGGTTTTGTATGAACATCTATTTTGAAATATTTTGAAATGAGAATCACTTTAGTCAAATGTTTACATTATATATATATATATATATATATATATATGCTAATGTAGTTGTCCATTTAATTTATATTATAGATAACATGGTGTGTGGTGCCACATAGAAGATCATGCTATCGGTTCCTTATAAATTATAAATAGTAGCTCACAACTAAGATGGATTGGGACAAACCATTGGAATGGTTGTAGTATAATTTGGTATTACTCTGTCTTGACTATAAAATTACACTAGTACACTATGTGTACATTGAGCAGGATCATTTGAGGTTGTTCGATTTATACTGACTACATAAAAGAATAGAACCTCTGTTATTATGGATGTGCATCCTCTTAATCCCAATATAATAACAAGCACGTATTCTTAGTATTTATTTCTTTAAATTATCAATGGGTGAGATTTATTCATTAAATCAATAGGCCTGATGAGTTGAGAGATAGTATTATTTATATGGTATGTTATTGATTATAGAAGGAATCTGTGTCCTAATGTTAGAGTGTATACTAAAAGCCTAGCTTTTGTTATAAACATTTATCTAAAAATAAGAATCACATTAGTCAAATATCTACATTTATAATAAATATAGTTGTTCAATTAATTTATATTGTAGATAACATGGTATGTGGCGTCACACACAGAAGATCATGTTATCAGTTCTTTATAAATTATAAACAGTTGCTCATGACTAAGATGGAAAGGAACAAACCATTGGAATAGTCGTAGTGTAATTAGGTATTAGTTTATCTTGACTAATAAATTACACTAGTACACTCTAAGTGTATTGAGTAGGACCATTTTAGGTAAGTTCTTTTTATACTGACTTGATAAAAGAACTAAACCTTAGTTATTATGGAAGTGTGTGCTCTTAATCCTAATATAATAACAAGCACATATATTTGATATTTATTTCTTCAATTTATCAATGGGTGAGATTTAGTTCGATAAATCAATAAGCCTGATAAGTTGGGAAATGATATCACTTATAGTGTGTGTTGTTGATTATAGAAGGAATCTGTGTCCTAGTAATCTAGGTTGAAAATGACCCCAAGAGGAGCTCATAAGGATTGTCATGTTAAACCCTGCAGGTGGACTTAGTCTGACATGACGATAAGGTTGAGTGGTACTACTCTTGGACTAAGATATTAATTAAGTGGGAGAGGGATTTATTTTAATAAATTCCATGGTCTCCATTACTGGTTTGTAAGTGATGCAAACAAACTTGCGCGTTGGCTTTGAGTAACTTCCTCCATATCGGATGAGTTTGTTTGCGGATCACTAGATCAAACTTCCATTTAGGATGACTATAGGAAATTAATTAAGAGCGTGTGATCTTCCCCATCGGAAGGGGCATAATCTTATTAATGGACTTAGTGTCAAGTAATGGTATACACTTAGGCACGTCTAATAGTATCCTCCTCATCGGAGTCACTGCTATTATTTGTGTGACCGAAGAAAACCAACTATTAATTTGTCATAAAGATAGGTTGACAAGATAATAAAATTAAAACCCCCTCTTACAAATATTGAGATTTTGTATACATCCACACTATCGTGGCATACAAAAATTCATGATGTATGAGGTAATTTTATTTGTTAGTTTGACAAGGAAATAAAATTAATGGGAAAACCCCCTCTAACAAATGTTTGATTTTGTATACGTCCACACTATCGTGGCATACAAAATTCACGGTGTTTGAGGTAATTTTATTGGTCATAAAGACTTATTAACAAGATAATTAATGGGTAAAACCCTCCTCTTACAAATGTTCAATTTTGTATACGTCCACACTATCGTGGCATGCAAAATTCACGGTGTTTGAGGTATTGGTGAATTTAAATAATATTATTTGAGGAATCAATGTTATTTTAAATTCAAAAGTTTTGACCAAATATTTGATCAAAGATAGATCAACTATTAATTTTATTCGTCATAAAGGAAAGTTGACGAGATAATAAAATTAATGGATAAAATCTCCTTTTTGATTTTGTATACGTCCACACTATCGTGGCATACAAAATTCATGGGGATTTTAAGGTGTTGGTCTTGACCAAATATTTTTGTGATTCTTAGGATTTAAAATATTTGTCAATCCCCTAGTTGTTATACTATAGAATAGACTTAGTAGTCCCAATTGTAATGATTAGAAATAGGACTTGGACATTTAAGGTAGACTGTCCTCTTAGAGCTAAGAACAAAATAGGTGTATTTCATTCATTAGTTAATACATGATTAGTGATGTTATCTACCAGTACCTGGTGTGTAGATACGGGAGCTACTAATTATGTCTGCAATTCATTACAGAGGTTCCAGGAAACCCGATAACTATATGAAGGGGAAGTCACCGTTTACATGGGCACTACTGTAAAAGTGGTAGCTATTGCAGTGGGAGATGCTTATCATCTGATAGGGATAAAATATGGATTTTAAGAAATTATCTTTACGTACCAAGTTTAGAAAGAATTTGATTTCGGTTTCTAAACTATAGAAGAATAGATATTCTATCTATTTTGATAACAAACTTGTTATCAAGAAAATAGGAAAGATATCTGTTCTGGTACGTTGGTTAACAATTTATAAATCCAATAACTCCCACGATGCAATAAATAGAAATTAATAACACATCTTCTAACTATTAAGAGAAAGCAACCTTTAGAAATGAACCTGTAACGATCCAATTTTCCCTATTTCAAGTTCTAAAAGTCCATAAAAATATTTGGAAACGCCTTTAAAATATTCTAGAGATTTTTAAGAATTTTTAGAGTATTTTTACGTAATTTTTGGAGGTCGTTTAGTAGGTTTACAAAAAGAAAGAAGTTTTGACCAAAAATGTGGAAGTTGAGACTCGAACCCAAGACCTCTGGCCGAACCCGACTTAACCGAATGTAGCCAACCAACTGGGCTGCTCGTGATTTGTTAACCAAGTATCTAGCGAGATGTATTTAAGTTATAGTAAAGGGCAGAAATAAAACCTAGGTTATAAAGGGTTAATTTCTTTCCCGAACCCTAATCCCGTTTCTTCTTCCTCTTCTGCGTGTGCGACGGCGGGCTCGGGCGGAAGGCAAAAGGGAGCTTAGGATTGTTTTCCGGTGACCGGCCAAGGTCCAACCCGAGGAGTTATTCCCATCTTCACGAGTTCTTTGTCGAGGAGAGCACGGGGACGCAAGGAGTCGCGGGAAGATTGAGCTACCCGAACCCTAGAAGCCTCTTTTCTTCTCCGGTTGTAAGTTCTAAAAGCTAGGTAAGTACTACTCACCTGTGGTAGGATAGCTCCGAAGTTATTCTTGTTCTCTGCCTTGTTTTCGAAGCTTTGCATGAACCCTAGAATCTGTTTGCTCATTCCTTACCGTCGGTTGCGATTTGAGGATTACCGTGGGCTTTACACGAACCCTAGGTTGCATTTTGTGCTTAGGGTGCTTAGATTTTTCAGTCACAGTTATGCAAACTCTAGGTCTTCTACAAGAATATGTAGTTCGGGATTAAAGGAAAAATCTACCTTGTAACAATAAGTTTTGTTCTGGTTTTTTTCTGCTATCCCATATGGCACAAACTGTTTGTATTAAGCATGCTATACCTAACTTGATTAAGCATCTAATGAGTATGATCAGCCTGATATTTCTAGCATCTTACATGTTATCATGCATCTTCTAGTTCCATGCCATGTTATTATCTATTCGGTGTCCATGTCATGGCCTAATGCAGTAGCTTTATTCTCTTTTTCCATGGAGCAGTAGCATTGCCCGGCTAAAATTACACTTGTATATGTTAAGAATGTTAAGTGCTTGGAATTGCTCTGCTGTCCTAGCGTGATTAATAGTGTGGTTTGGTTTGGATGTTTTTGAGCTTGGTTTAAGTATACCATTTTGGTTTTCTTACAACCTTAAGTTCAGCATTTAAATTCAAAAATTCTTGGTAAAGAACAGCTCCCTAATTTAAAGCTTACAGTTTAGTTTCCTTGCTACTCAAAAAGGCAAGAACAACCCTTTAATTAGTTAGAATGGTTTAGCATTTTCCTTGCAACTCAAAGGGCAAAAACAACCCTTATTTAGTTAGAAGGGCAGCCTTTATTTAAAGTAGACAGTATTAGAATAGCATGAGCAGTATTAGTTTTTAATTCTGTTTCATTCGTAGATTTTTAATGATTCACGTATGCATATTTTTGTTATTCACATGTGCAGATTTTTAGTATTCATATGAACAGATTTTAGCATATAGTAGCATGTTGATTTTTGTTTCCCTTTGCTTTAAGATGTGCATGAACAGATTATAACATATAGTAGTATGCTGATTTTTGTTTCCCTTTACTTTAAGATATGCATGAACAGATTTTAGCATATACATGTATGCACATAGCATTTAGTTTGGACTTTCCTTGCTATAATGAGCAGCTATAAGTAAGAACAAGACCAAGGTCTAGTTAAAAAGAGATAACAAGTAAATTAAAGTAAGAGGCTAGTACCCGACTTCCGAGGTTGTCGTTAAATAAATCCAAGTGACCGTTTCCGAGGTCTCGGCCCTGGTAAGACCGAGGTCTTTACCATGTGGGACTACAGCAGTCTCTATTAGGGAGCACGCATAAGATGATACTAAGCCTGGGCCCAAAGAAAAAGAAGAAGAAAGAAAAGTAAAAGTAAAAAAAATTAAAAGATTAATTTCAAGTATAAAGGTATAAGTAAATGAAACAAGTATCACCTATGTTTAGAATCAACAGAAGTTTAGTTTCTTTATTTCTAAGCATACAGTATTTGTTTCATTACTTTCTTATCAGTTTAGTGAGCATGTTTAGTATTATTTCCAGTATTCAACTTTATTCTTGTATATCATGCGTATGCAGTTTATTTGAGTACTTTGCTATTAGATGAGCATGAGTAGATTTCTTTTAGCATTTCAGTTTCAGTATCGTTTGCATTTTTATGCACTTCGAGTTTTTGTGAGATAGTATAGTACTTACTAAGCGTTTCGCTTATAGATCTATTTGTCCTCCTACTGTAGATAAAGGAAAAGCTAAAATATGAAAGGAAGGCGACAAGGTGGTGGTGATGAAGGTGTGTGATGATTGGACTATGAAGAGATCCAGAGTTTGCTGGCAAATTGTCAAGACTCTTCTGTTTAGAGTTCTTTTAGTTTCTTTAAATATTATTATGAGTTGAGATTGTAATTAAGTTTATTCTGCACTTGTAGTTGAGTCCTATTGTTGGAGTGATATAGTTGTTTGCTATTGCTAGAGTAGTTTCCTTCTTCTTATTGTGTTATTATACTGCGTGGTTGTGAAAAAAATATGTTCCAGCCGCCTGTGGCTGTGTATATAGTGTCTGTATGGTTGATTTGGTCACCGGTACAGGGGAGACTCTGCCGAAATTTTTCGGTAGGACTTCCTCTGGGGCCGTGATAAATCTAAGTGTTGCTAATATTAGCATAAGTGACACTAGTAAGTAGAGTAATAGTTAGGCAACGGTCGCCCTTAGAGAGTAGTAGTAAGAAGGGTGGTCGTTACTGTTAGGACCTTCGGATGGCTAGAGGGGGGTGTGAATAGCCTCCTTTAAAAACTTCAATCAATTTCCTCACAAGAGTTTGTTAGCACAGCGGAAATAAGTAAAATAAAAAATGATGCAAGGAAAAGAACAAACCACCACTAACAAAACGATGTACGAGGTTCGGGGATAACTTGCCCCTTCTCCTCGGCGTGTCCGTAAGGTGGACGATCCCTTGATCTTTCGGTAGATCACACCCCGGACAAAATCCGATTAAGTATTTCTCCTTCTCGGTGGAGTAACCTCTCCACAAAAGTCACAGAATAGATTTGAAAATAAAGCACAATGACTTACAGAGTTCAGTGGCTAAAGGATTGAACAAATGAACTTACAGCCACGAAGCAAAATGCAAAGACAGAAGGAAGCCAAGAGATCAACAACACAGCCTCTTGTTTGATCGACAGAGAGTTTTTTTTAGAACCTTAGCAAACCTTTCTTCTTCCTTCTTCTTATTCTGCTTGCTCACTGTCTTCAGCCAGAGCCGAATCGCTGTCACCTATATCGAATCACTGCGTCGCCAGTCACTCTTCCTCCTCATCTGGTTCTCTGAACTCACACCAATACCATCCATGGTCTTCACTGGTGTCTCTGAGCTCGAACCAATGAGCAAGAGTCAAGCTGTAGCCACTGATCGCCGCCAGTGAACGTTGATGCTCCAAATGCACCATTTGCAGCGGAACACAGCAGAAAGATCACTTGGTCTTATTCTTCTGATGGAGCTTAATTTGAAATCAACCATTGGCACGACACCTGCAACCTGTAACTTAAAAATCTCACAGCAGATGATTTGATCGGTGAATCAAAAATCGAAGAATCAGAGAAGCAGCAGAAACAAACGACATTGTTGTGGATCGGTCATCGACCGATCCATATCTCCGGACCGATCGTGACACACCCCGATCGGTTCGATTACCGATCGGCCTGCGGACCGATAAATGGATCGTCCACCGATCCCCTTTATTGCCCCGAATCCTATCAAGAGCCATCGATCGGTCACCGGACCGATCGATAGTCTTTTGTGTGGTAATGGCGATCGGTCCACGCCGATCGGATAACCCACAAAGCTTCAGTGGTTTCCGATCGTCCACGCACCAATCGATACCTATATCACTAGATCGGTCGTCGACCGATCCCAACAAAGTATCGATCGGTCAATGACCGATCCAATGTCCCTCGTGTTAGTTTTAGAGCCTTCCAGCCCTAAACCCTAAGGCTTGGTCCGAGAACGAGCTACCAAGCCTCTCTGACCTAGTCCGGAGAACGAGCTACCGAGCCCTCTCCGACTCCATCCGGTCTAGAGAACGAGCTACCGAGCCCTCTCTGACCTAGTCCGGAGAACGAGCTACCGAGCCCTCTCCGACTTCGTCTGGTCCAGAGAACGAGCTACCGAGCCCTCTCTGACCTAGTCCGGTCCAGAGAACGAGCTACCGAGCCCTCTCTGACCTAGTCTGGAGAACGAGCTACCGAGCCCTCTCCGACTTCGTCCGGTCCAGAGAACGAGCTACCGAGCCCTCTCTGACCTAGTCTGGTCCAGAGAACGAGCTACCGAGCCCTCTCTGACCTAGTCCGGAGAGCGAGCTGCCGAGCCCTCTCCGACTTCGTCCGATCCAGAGAACGAGCTACCGAGCCCTCTCTGACCTAGTCCGGAGAGCGAGCTGCCGAGCCCTCTCCGACTAATCAACCTTGATCATTAATCAGTTTGAGTCTAATTAATATCTGATACAAACTTAAATCAGTGTCAACATCAAAACAACAGCCAGGTCAGACTGTATTAACAATCTCCCCCTTTTTGTTGTTTGACAACACGATTTAAGTTTAGATCAGAAATGTTCATATTTCCCTAATTTTAGGGGAATCAAGATCCTCCCCCTAAGACAGATACAACACCATGTAAGGATAGGAGAATCAAGGTCCTCCCCCTAAAACCAAACTTTCATTTATCTCTAAACTTAGTTATCTTCTCCCCCTTTGTCAAACACCGAAAAGGTGCGAATTAGGTAAGAAAACGTTAAAGGACTCCCCCTTAACCCATACTGTCTTTTTCTTAATCCTCCTAGAATGCCCTCTAAGTGTATTATAAGACAGTAATAAAGAAATAAGAGACATACAAGACATGGCATATGAACAGCATGTTAATAACAAATAAGAAGTGAAACATAGAGAAAAATAAGAAAATGAGCAGCATAAATATATGAAGTCGGCAAATATCCAGGTCAGACATAAATATCCAACAAACAACATCCAAAACATAGATAGTCAAAATGACATCATAGAACAATGTGTATCAATCAGCCTCCTCATCATGAGGAGCATCAGCATCAACAATGGGAGGAGTGGGTCCCTGAGGTGGCATGCCGCTGCTCGAGGATGGATAGCCCGGGAAATCCTATGGAGGTGGGTATCTGGCCATCCATCCCATAATCGCCTGATGTGTCGCCAGCTGCTGACTGCGTAACTCATCGTAGCGCTGGTCAATCCGGGCGCGCAGCCCGTGGAGCTCAGCAACCAGTAGCTCATCGTGCCGGCGATCTGCCAGCGCAGATCAGGATCTGCCTCTCCATCGTCAGCAGCAGCAGCAGGAGGAGCAGCAACAGGAGCAGCCGCAACCTGTCGTGGAGGTGCCCGTGGTAGCTCACCTAGTGCTCTCCCATCCTTCCACCGAACATCCCCATTTTGTCCTATGATGCCAGACTTGGAAAATGCCCGTTTCCCAAGTCTGCAATCCTGCCTGACCATCTTGACTATTCTACCCTTGGAGACATTAATCTGAAGGGTCTCGAACCAATCTATAATTATATTCCCATAAGGCATATAAACAGTGAAGCTGTTTGGCTCGCTATAGGAGATGATCGAAGAATAGATGCTAGACATGATGTCAAAGTCGAGACGCCGACGCAGTCCATAAAGCATCAGGCAATGATATGGTCGGATCTCAGATAAGGGTTTAGATGTGATTGGTAGAAGGCAGTTTGTGACAATCTTAAAAAGAATGTAATCTTGAGCAGATAATCTCAAGGCTGCAAAAGTAGGGAAATCAACATCTAACTCATCAAGGCCACTCGGTCTAGGATGTCTGAAGAAGTACTCATAAATATCGTCAGATGAGACATCAAAGGGTGGAGGTAAGGGGTCTGGTAAGTCAGGATATATCGAAAAGACATTACCGGAGCACCTCCGGCAACCGAGATAGTCAAAGAAGGATGAGAAACTGAAATCAAGAGTCTGCTTAGCAACTTTTGTTTTATAACTTACATCATTAGTTTGATGAAGGTTGTTATAAAACTCAGACACTAAGTCATAGTTGATATCTCATTCTAAATAAACAAGTGAATCAAGTTTGTAATAGGCAATGATTTTTGATACGGTTGGACAAAATTCGTCCATGAATTTACGATCCACAGACCACAAGGGAGTAATTTAAAGGTTCTTTGTTTAAAGGCTTCCTCAAAATGATGGTTTGGAAATCTCCCGGAGACAGATGGTTGAGGTCGGGAGGGAGCCTTAGACTTAGACTTCTCAGGTGTCTTAGAGGTCCCCTCACCTACTTGTTTCTTCCTAAGGTGTAACAATGGGATCCAATAGGGGAAATAAGTGAGCACCGGAGCCACCAACACCCAAAACAAAAAGCACAAATATGGTGAGAAATGAAACCAAAATGCCAAGTTCTAGAGAAGTAAGGAGTTACCTTGGTGCCATTGAGCTTTGGCTAGGGCTTCGGCTAGGGTTCCGGCGTGCAAAGAGAAGAGAAGAGGTGAGGTGTAGGGAAGAGTCGGCTAGGGATTCTGCGTGAAAGAAGGAAAGAAAGGATCGGGAAGATTTAAAGGAGATGGGTGAACAGATGATGAAATGATCGGACAGCTGTCCGATCAGGAGGTATCAGGAATCTCCTGATCGGTCCCTGGACCGATCCAGGGACACCCTGATCAATCTGTATACCGATCAGGAGACGATCAGCAGTCACTGATCGGTCCCTGGACCGATCAGGGAACCTTCTGATCGGTCTGTAGACCAATCAGAAGGTGAACAGTGGCCCTCTGTGTACCAGATTGACCTGATCGGTCCCCGGACCGATCAGGGAACTACCTGATCGGTCTGTAGACCGATCAGAAAATGATCAGTAGCGGGCTCTGCGTGCCAGGCTTACCTGATCGGTCCCCGCACCGATCAGATTACACACAAGGGTGGAGAGATCGGTCCGTAGACCGATCAGTGTCTGATACTTAACTTTTTCAGTAATTTCAGTAACTGAAGTTCGTAGAGATGTTCGATAATTCGTAGAAGTGTCTCCAGGAATACTTCCAAGTTCAATACCTAGAACCTGGAGGATCTACAAGCATAACTATTTCCTAAAAATTATGGTCTGAAATTGTTTATAGCACGAAAATTTCAGACATTTAGAAAACAGGCAACTTAAGGCCTGAAAACTGAAATTTTTGACTTGTTGTGTTCAGTTTCAAGTTTGTCAAAATATAACCAACTTGCTATCATTCTTTCAAGGACTTGTCCTAGTTTCAATCAAAATCATGAAAAGTATCATTCAAATGTATCAAACAGCCCATCAACCAAAATTACATTATTTCTAGATAAAGGTCCAACCAAGTTTCCTTGGTTAGAATATATGAGTAAGATCTAGGAACCAAATACACATGAATTATGTAATGGTCTTCCCCATACTCAATTTATGTCTCTTCAACCTAATTATTCAAGGGATGCATGATACATTTTGAATAATTCGGCTGATTCTAGCATCTCACCCCATTTCTAGCAAACAAAAATCATATGTTAATCCTATAGTTTGTGTGAGATGTCCCCAAGTTGCCCAAATTAATTTCTCAATTTCTCTTGTTGTTTTAATTGTCCTTATTGATCATGATGGGGTCCTAATGGCTTATTGAGCCAAACACATCCCCAATTCTCTCCTCAAATGACTAAATTCATTTTCCGGAAGAGGTTTGGTGAAAATATCGGCTAGGTTTGACTTTGACTCAACATATGTGAGTGCAATGTCTCCCCTAGCTATGTGATCTCTAATGAAGTGATGACGCACTTCAATATGTTTGGTCCTTGAATGATGGACTAGATTTTTTGTTAGGTTTATCGTGCTGATGTTATCACACAACACTTGCACTCCCTTATACGAAAGTCCATAATCTTCTAGAGTGTGGATCATCCACAACAATTGTGACACACCCTCTCCCATGGCAATGTATTCAGCCTCGGTTGTGGAGAGAGCAACGCAATGTTTCTTCTGACTTGACCAACTAACCAATGATGAACCTAGAAATTGGCAACCCCCACTAGTGCTTTTCCGATCCAATTTGCACCTAGCATAATCGGAGTCGGTATAACCTATCAAGTTAAAAGACTCCGTACGAGGGTACCATAGACCTACTCGAATTGTGCCCTTAAGGTATCTCAGAATTCTCTTAACTGCAATCAAATGAGATTCCTTGGCACAGACTTGATATCTAGCGCACATGCCCACAGCAAAAAGTATGTCAGGTCGACTAGCCGTGAGATATAGAAGACTACCAATCATGCTTTTATATTGCGTTAGATCAACTGGTTTTCCATTCTCATCATGGTCAAGGCGAGTGTTAGTCGCCATTGGAGTGGATACTTCCTTAGAGTCACTCATTTTGAATTTCTTGAGCATCTCTTGAGTGTATTTTTTCTGATGGACATAAATGTCATCTCGAGTTTGTTTGATTTCAAGTCCAAGGAAAAATGTCAATTCTCCCACCAGATTCTTTTCAAACTCATTTTCCATGTGAGTGATAAATTCATTCAAATAGCCCTTGTTATTCGAGCCACAAATTATGTCATCGACATACACCTGGGCTACAAATATGTTTTCACCATCTCTACGCAGAAATAGTGTTTGGTCTATTTGACCTCTTACAAAACCCTTTTCTAGTAAGTAAGTTGACAACCTTTCGTACCATGCTCGAGGTGCTTGTTTAAGCCCATAAAGACCTTTCTTGAGCTTGTACACGTGGTTTGGAGCTTCGGTATTCTCAAACCCCGGTGGTTGTTCAACATAGACCTCTTCTTTAATGAAATCATTTAAGAAGGCTGATTTAACGTCCATTTGATAGAGCTTGAAGCCTCTATGTGCAGCAAAAGCTAGCATTAAACGAATGGACTCTAATCGAGCCACGGGAGCATAAGTCTCATCATAATCGAGGCCTTCGACTTGACTATAGCCCTTGGCTACAAGTCTTTCCTTGTTTCTTACGACTTCTCCCTTTTGGTTTAACTTATTTTTGAAGACCCATTTGGTTCCAATAATGGTGGTCTTCTTATGTCTAGGAACTAAGTCCCACACTTGGCTCCTTTCAAATTGACCTAACTCATCTTGCATAACTATGATCCAATCAGGATCGTGCAATGCCTCATCAACTAATTTTGGTTCGATTTCTGAGATCAAAGTGACCTCATTAGACTCATTCCTAAAGAATGATCTAGTCCTAACCCCTTGTTGAATGTCTCCCACAATCTGGTCTTGGGGATGAGTAGAGGCTATCCTAGATTGGCTCGGTGTTGGCGGTGCCTCATGAGTGATCTCACTAGACACAGGCAAGGGCTCAGTATCAGGTAAAGGATCAGACTGAGCCCTCTCTTGCCTTTGCTCATCGTCATCAGAGTCAACTTCGACTCTTTCTATGTTTTGATCATTTAAACTTAGATTTCTAAGTTCAAATTAAATTTCTCCTATATCCCTTGATTGATCATTTGATTTAGGGATTTCTTCAAATGCTACATCCGAGGACTCTTCAATCAATTTAGTCCTATTGTTGTAGACTCGATAGGCTTTGCTGGTGAGAGAGTACCCGACTAGTATCCCTTCGTCAGCCTTAGCCGTGAACTTTCCAAGATGATCCTTGGTGTTCAAGATAAACACCTTACAACCAAACACCCTAAGATGTTTAATTGTAGGGGGTTTCCCAAACCAGAGTTCATGGGGAGTCTTTCCTAAAAACCTATGTATCAAGACTCGGTTTTGCACATAGCAAGCGGTATTTACCGCTTCAGCCCATAAGTAGCTCGGTAGTGAGTACTCATTGAGCATGCTTCGTGCAGCCTCTTGCAAGACTCGGTTCTTTCTCTCCACAACCCCATTTTGTTGTGGGGTCCTTGGAGTAGAGAACTCATGCCTATATCCTTTTTCTTGACAAAATTCTAAAAATCTATGATTTTGAAATTCTCCACCATGATCACTTCTAATTGTTTTAATTGTTGTTGATTTTTCATTTTCAGTTCTTCTACAAAAAGAAACAAAAACATCTATGGTTTGATCATTATTTTTCAAAAAGAAAGTCCATGTATATCTAGTAAAATCATCAATGATCACTAAACAGTATCTACTCCCATTCAATGAAATGACATTACTGCAATCAAACAAATCCATATGCAATAAATCTAAAGCAGTAGATGTACTTACAGCGCTTTTACCTTTATGAGACGCTTTTGTTTGCTTACCCTTTTGACATGCATCACATAATTTTGTCTTTTGATACTTGATGCTTGGTAAGTCTCACACTAATCCTTTGTTGGCCAGCTTTCAAATATTTTTCATGTTTACGTGGGCCAACCTTCTATGCCACAGCCATGATTCTTCTTCTTTTGACATGAAACACTTAGCAGAGGCATTAGTAGCACTTTTAAAAGATACTTGGTAAATGTTATCTACCCTTGTGCCTACTAGTACCGTGTCAAGTGTGTCAATGTGTTTGACCAGACATTGACTTGAATGAAACTCAATTGTGTAACCCGTATCACACAATTGGCTGACACTTAGGAGATTAAAAGTCATCCCCTTGACTAGAAGGACATTTTTGATTTGGAGACATTCGGATATTTGAATATCTCCAACTCCTATAACCTTAAGGCTACCATTATTACCAAAGGACACATTACCTCTATTTTTGTTTTGAAGGGTAGTAAAGAATGACTTGTCCTTGGTCATGTGCTTGGAGCATCCACTATCAACAAACCAAGTTGATAGATGCTCCCCCTTGACAAATGCCTACAAGACACGAAAGATAGATGTTTTAGGTACCCAAATCTTGGGACCTAATGCATCTACAATGAAAGACCTAGGAACCCATGCCTTGGTCACACCCTTCCTATTTTCATGAACCCTAGAAGCATGTGATCTATGAAATTGGGTTCTAGACACTAAGGAAATGAAACTAGACTCCTTAGGTTGATATCCTAATCCAGCCTTGTTGTAGACCGCCCTTTGGGCATTTAGAATCATATCTAAGGTCTTAGAGCTAGTTGAGAATTTCTCAAGCATTTTCTTGAGTTTCTCAACTTCACTCTTTAAGGCTTTGTTTTCATCCTCAAGAAGCTCTTGATGAAGGTCATCAACCTCATCTTCCCTAAGAGTCTTCAAGTGTTCTACTTCTTCTTTTAATAATTTGATTTCAGTTTTTGATTTCTTAAGCAAAGTTGATAAATGTGCAATAGTTTTATAGCATTTTTCTAAATGTGGAGAAGTTACCTCTTCATCATCCGAAGATGATGAAGCCGCGGCTGATGTATCACTTCCGGAGTCTGATTCCTCCCTTGCCATGAGTGCTAATTGACGAGTGGTTTTCTCCTTCTCTTCCTCCGATGAACTTGAGGAGGATTCATCCCAAGAAGCTTTGAGAGCTTTCTTCTTCTTGGCCCTTTCCTCCTTTTTCTTGAGTTTTGGACACTCGCTCCGATAGTGTCCTTTCTTGCTACACTCATAACACGTAACGTTAGTCTTATCAATATTTTGATCAATAGACTTACCTTTCCCTTTGTATCTCCGGCTCCTTCTCATGATTCTTCTCACGAAGTTGGCCGTCTCGCTTGATGATGATCCACCTTCATCATCGGACTCGGAGGAGGATGAGGATGTAGGAATTTCTTTCTCCTTCTTCTTCTCTTTCTTCCTTCTTCTTCCATCCTTGCTCTTTTCTCCTGCAACTAAAGCAATACCTTTCTCTTTTTGACCCTTATTAGCAAGTTCATGAAGTTTCATTTCACAAAAGAATTCATCTAACTTAACAATTGAAAGGTCCTTGGAGACCTTGTAGGCATCTACCATAGATGACCACAAGGCATTCCTTGGAAAGGCTTTGAGAGCGTACCTTACGAGATCGCGATTCTCTACGCGTTCATCCACGGAATGAAGACCATTGATGATCTCTTTGAACCTTCCGTGTAGTTCACTTATCGTTTCGTTCTCCTTCATGGTGAGATTTTGTAGTTGGTTTAGGAACAAGTCTCTCTTGGTGATCCGAGAGTCTCGAGTTCCTTCTTGGAGCTTGATGAGCTTGTTCCACAAATCCTTTGTACTCACAAATGGACCTACCTTGACAAGTTGATCTTTGGCTATTCCACATTGTAGTGTGACCATCGCCTTGGCATCGGCTTGTCCTTTGCGAGTTTGCTCGGCAGACCACCTTGACGACTCTAGTTCCTTACCTTCTTCATCCTTCGGAGGTGTGAAACCTTCCTTGACCGAGAACCACATGGAGATGTCGGTCTTAAGATAATACTCCATACGGCTCTTCCAATATTGGAAGTCCGCTCCATCGAAGTAGGGTGGGCGATTGGTACTAAAACCTTCCTTCATAGCCATCTTCTTGCTCTTTAGGGTGTTAATCCGGATGAAGAACGCCTTGCTCTGATACCACTTGTTAGGACCTTCGGATGGCTAGAGAGGGGGGTGTGAATAGCCTCCTTTAAAAACTTCAATCAATTTCCTCACAAGAGTTTGTTAGCACAGCGGAAATAAGTAAAATGAAAACTGATGCAAGGAAAAGAACAAACCACCACTAACAAAACGATGTACGAGGTTCGGGGATAACTTGCCCCTACTCCTCGGCGTGTCCGTAAGGTGGACGATCCCTTGATCTTTCGGTAGATCACACCCCAGACAAAATCCGGCTAAGTATTTCTCCTTCTCGTGGAGTAACCTCTCCACAAAAGTCACAGAATAGATTTGAAAATAAAGTACAATGACTTACAGAGTTCAGTGGCTAAAGGATTGAACAAATGAACTTACAGCCACGAAGCAAAATGCAAAGACAGAAGGAAGCCAAGAGCTTAACAACACAGCCTCTTGTTTGATCGACAGAGAGTTTTTTTTTAGAACCTTAGCAAACCTCTCTTCTTCCTTCTTCTTATTCTGCTTGCTCACTGTCTTCAGCCAGAGCCGAATCGCTGTCACCTGTATCGAATCACTGCGTCACCAGTCACTCTTCCTCCTCATCTGGTTCTTTGAACTCACACCAATACCATCCATGGTCTTCACTGGTGTCTCTGAGCTCGAACCAATGAGCAAGAGTCAAGCTGTAGCCACTGATCGCCGCCAGTGAACGTTGATGCTCCAAATGCACCATTTGCAGCGGAACACAGCAGAAAGATCACTTGGTCTTATTCTTCTGATGGAGCTTAATTTGAAATCAACCATTGGCACGACACCTGCAACCTGTAACTTAAAAATCTCACAGCAGATGATTTGATCAGGTGAATCAGAAGTGAATCAGAAATATCAGAGAAGCAGCAGAAACAAACGACATTGTTGTGGATCGATCATCAGACCGATCCATAGACTCACCCTGATCGGTCTGGGATTATGCTGATCGGTCTGTGGACCGATCAGCCTATGGGTGGATCGGTCCACAGACCGATCCCCCTTTATTGCCCTGAATCCTATCGCTTGTTACTGATCGGTCACCAGACCGATCAGATAGCCCACAGAAGTCTTCTGTGTGGTAATTGATCGGTCCATAGACCGATCAGATAACCCACAGAAAGCTTCTGTGTGGTTTCTGATTGGTCCACAGACCGATCAGATACCTAAGGTATCACTGGATCGGTCTGTCGACCGATCCAGTCAACCAAAGTATCACTGGATCGGTCAACAGACCGATCCAATGTCCCTGTGTTAGTTTTAGATCCTTCTAGCCCTAAACTCTAACGTCTTCCTGGTCCAGAGAACGAGCTACCAAGCCCTCTCTGACCTAGTCCAGAGAACGAGCTACCGAGCCCTCTCCGACTCCGTCCGGTCCAGAGAACGAGCTACCGAGCCCTCTCTGACCTAGTCCGGAGAACGAGCTACCGAGCCCTCTCCGAATTCGTCTGGTCCAGAGAACGAGCTACCGAGCCCTCTCTGACCTAGTCCAGAGAACGAGCTACCGAGCCCTCTCTGACCTAGTCCAGAGAACGAGCTACCGAGCCCTCTCCGACTTCGTCCGGTCCAGAGAACGAGCTACCGAGCCCTCTTTGACCTAGTCCGGTCTAGAGAACGAGCTACTTTTCCCTCTCTGACCTAGTCTGGAGAGCGAGCTGCCGAGACCTCTCCGACTTCGTCCGGTCCAGAGAACGAGCTACCGAGCCCTCTCTGACCTAGTCCGGAGAGCGAGCTGTCGAGCCCTCTCCGACTGATCAACCTTGATCATTAATCAGTCTGAGTCTAATTAATATCTTATACAAACTTAAATCAGTGTCAACATCAAAACAACAGCCAGGTCAGACTGTATTAACAGTTACAGTTGGTATCAGAGCAGCGTTCCATTCTCCAGCATCACACACACATCAGCATCAGCCTTGCCGTCTCCAAGTAAGAAAGTATTTAAATTCTTTCTTTATTCTGCTTTCCTTATTGTTAACTTCAGTATAGAGTATTTGTTTTTGAATGCTTAAGTAAGATAGAAGATTTTGTTTCCCTTTTCTATATTCATATATAAGTATGATTAGAAGGGTTAGAGAAGCTATCAAGCCTTTTCCTCTACATAATTAGATGTCAAGAAGAGGTCGTCCCCGTACCGTTCATACTGAGGATCGAGTTCAGGAGAACGAAGAGCCCAGAACCCCTGGGCCTATTCTCTCTGAAGTTTTTGCTCAACTTCAGAGACAAGTAGCGAGCAGCAGCAAGTGATTGCCAATCTAATGGTCAATCAGAAGCCAACTCCTCCCACTCCCCCAACCATTAATGTGGAGACCCCAGTGGTGACTGAAGTCCTATCGGTTGCCCTAGAAGTCGCCACAACACCTAGAAGACAAGAAGCATACCTCATCCAGTGGCTGAAGCTGAAATCAGAAAGATTCTCAGGCACGACTGAGCTCTGGGATGCCCAGGCTTGGTTCAAGACACTTGAGAGCATAATGGAGCTTCTTGACTGGCCAGAAGTCGAGAAGGTTAAGTGTGCCTCTTTCTTTCAATCTGGAGGTGCTTGTATGTGGTGGGAGCGAGTGGAGAGTAAGAGAGCAGTCAACCAGATGAGCTGTCTTGACTTTGAGATAGAGTTTTACGAAAAAGTCTTCCGTCAACGGATCACCAATAAATAGTATGAGGAGCTTATGGAATTCAGACAAGGTGACCTACCAGTAGAAGAAGCAGTCAAAAGATTTAACAGGCTAGCTCACCTTTGCCTAGAGTTAGTAAGTACAGTGAAAGAACGAGTCAGACTGACGCTCTGAATGCTGAGACCAGAAATAGCACCTAATGTGAGTAGTGAAACTCATCGACCATAGATTGGTGAAGAGCTAGTCAGCAAGGCATTAGTGAGCACTATCTGAACAGCAACAAGGCACAACAAACGCAACACAATCCAGTTAAGATAGAAGACAAGATAGTGGGGAAACAGAGACCCCAGTCAAGTAATCAGAACTGGAAGGACAAATATAACAAGAAAGACCCAAGCAGGAAGTTGTTCGGGTAATCTGTGAGTATCCAAAGGTATATCCAGAAGGGCTACTTGGACTACCTCCCAACAGAGAAGTGGAGTTTGAGATTGAATTGGTTCCTGGAACCGGTCCAATTTCAAAGCTCTACCGCATGTCTCTAGCGGAGCTGAAAGAGTTGCAAGAACAACTTCAGGAGCTGCTTGACAAAGGCTTCATCCGCCTTAGTCATTCACCATGGGGAGCTCCTGTGTTGTTTGTTAAGAAGAAAGATGGATCTATGCGAATGTGCATAAATTATAGAGCTCTCTGAATCAAGTGACGATCAAGAACAAGTACCCCCTTCCCAGGATCGATGACTTATTTGATCAGTTGAGAGGGGCAACAGTATTCTCGAAGATAGACCTGCGCTCTGGGTACCATCAGCTGAAAGTGAAAGAAAGGGATACACCCAGAACGACATTCAGGACCAGATGCGGACACTACAAGTTTGTAGTCATGCCTTTTTGTGTGACTAATGCACCAGCGGTCTTCATGGACTTAATGAACAGAGTGTTCAGAGAATACCTTGACAAATGTGTCATCGTGTTCATCGACGACATTCTGATTTATTCAAGAACCCCATAGGAGCATGACACGCACTTGAGGATAGTACTGCAGACTCTTCAGCAAAAGCAGCTTTATGCTAAATTCTCGAAGTGCGAGTTCTGGTTAGATCAGGTGGCGTTTCTAGGTCACATAATTTCTAAAGAAGGTATCCAAGTGGATTCAGCCAAAATAGAAGCGGTCAACAACTGGAGTAGACCCAAGAATGCCAGGGAGATCAGAAGCTTCCTTGGTTTAGCTGGGTACTACAGGAAATTCGTGGAGGACATTTCCAGGATAGCCTCTCCACTAACAGCTCTCACCAGAAAGAACAAGAGGTTTGAATGGTCAGATAAATGTGAGCAGAGTTTCCAAGAGTTGAAGAAGAGACTGACCAGTGCTCCTATTCTGACTGTTCCAGAGAGTGACAAGAGTTTTGACATCTACAGTGATGCTTCCAAGATGGGCTTAGGAGCTGTACTCATGTAAGAAGGAAAAGTTATAGCTTATGCTTCCAGACAACTCAAAGACTACGAGAAGAACTATCCCACTCACGATCTTGAGCTGGCAGTTGTGGTCTTTGCATTGAAACTCTGGCGACATCATTTGTATGGAGTTCAGTGTAGAATCTTCACTGACCATCTAAGTCTTAAGTACTTATTCACTCAAAAAGACTTAAACATGAGACATCGCAGGTGGCTGGAGTTAGTCAAAGACTATGACTGTGAAATCCTCTACCACTCAGGCAAAGCTAACAAAGTGGCAGATGCACTAAGCATAAAATCCAGTGCGTCCCTGATGTCTTTGTCATCATTAGCCCTACCACTGCAGAAGGAGTTGTCAGATTTTGGACTTGAAGTTATTGAAGGGCAACTCTCTGCATTGACCTTAGAGTCTACACTGCTTGAGGATATATAGAGAAAGCAAAGTGAAGATCCAGACATCCAGAAGATCAAGCAAAGGATACAGAAAGAAGATAATTCAGAGTTTCGAGTAGCGGACAGTGGGATTCTTTATCAGGGGAGTCGCATTTGTGTGCCCAATGATGAAGAACTGAGAAAGAAGATTTTAGAAGAAGCTCATAGTACACCATACTCCATGCATCCTGGTTCTACCAAGATGTACCAAGACGTAAAACAGAGGTTCTGGTGGTCTGGACTTAAAAGAGACGTTGCTAAATGTCAGTACCTGCCTGACATGCCTAGGGCTGTAAACAAGCCGAGCCGAGCCGAGCTTTGGGGTGTTCAAGCTTATTTGATAAGATAACCAAGCCGAGCCGAGCCGAGCTTAAAATGAACCAAGCTTTTGAAATGAGTGTTCAAGCTTGGCTTGGTTTATTTTTTATGAGCTTGAGCTTGTTTGAAGCTTGGCTTGAGCTTGGTTCGTTTAGATGTTATCAAACTCTCAATTCAAGCTTGGCTTGAGCTTGGTTCGAGCTTGGCTTGAGCTTGGTTTGAGCTTGGTTCGTTTAGATGTTATCAAGCTCTCAATTCAAGCTTGGTTCGAGCTTGGCTTGAGCTTCGTTCAATCTTGGCTTGAGCTTGGTTCGTTTAGATGTCATCAAGCTCTCAATTCAAGCTTGTTTGATTGTTTGAAACTTTAGTTGTTTGATTGGTTATTAAGATTGATAATTTAAATTTATTTATTTATTTATTTTATTTTATTTTATTGTTTATTTAGCATATTGAAAAGAATTTTATTAATAAATATTGTTCATGAACATTGTTCACGAACGTTGTTCACGAACATTGTTCACGAACGTTGTTCACGAACATTGTTCACGAATGCTGTTCACGAACGTTGTTCACGAACGTTAACAAGCTGAACACATATGTGTTCAAGCTTGTTTGTTTAGCTTAACGAGCTGTTCAAGCTTGTTTGTTTAATTAATCTAATGCATATTGAACAAACATAAACAAGCTCTTACCAAGCCGAACACCAAGCTTGTTCATGAACGCTTGGTTCATTTACAGCCCTAGATATGCCAGAGAGTCAAAGCAGAACACCAGAGGCCAGGAGGAGTTCTTCAGCCTCTCCCAATACCAGAGGGGAAGTGGGAAGACATATCCATGGACTTCATAACAGGTCTCCCAAGAACCACAAATGGATATGATGTGATATGGGTAATAGTAGACCGATTGACCAAGTCTGCTCATTTTCTAACCATCAAGGTATCCCACTCTATAGAGCAGTTGGCACAACTATATGTTAAGAAGGTGATCAGACTTCATGGAGTTCCTAAATCTATCGTTTCGGATAGAGATGGACACTTCACCTCACACTTTTGGGAGTGTGTTCAGACTGCACTAGGCACCAAACTCAAGTTCAGCACAGCCTTCCATCCCTAGACTGATGGACAGACAGAGCGAGTAAATCAGATTTTAGAAGATATGCTCAGAGTTTGTGCGCTAGATTTCAAGGGAAGTTGGTGCAAGTATCTATGCTTAGCTGAGTTTGCCTACAACAATAACTATCAGGCCACCATCAAGATGGCACCTTATGAGGCGTTGTATGGTAGAAAGTGCAGATCACCCATATGCTGTCAAGAAGCAGGTGAGAGAAAAGAAATGGAAGTAGAGCTGGGCATTCAGACAGAGCTGATAGATGAGACTACTCAGGCGATCCAGAGACTGCCCAGAGCAGACAGAAGAGTTATGTTGACACACGCCGTAGGCCATTGGAATTCCAAGTAGGAGATTCAGCCCTTCTCAAGGTTGCTCCTATGAGGGGAGTGATGAGATTTGGCAAGAAGGGCAAATTAAGTCCTCACTATGTAGGACCTTACCTGATCATAGAGAGGATTGGGAAAGTATCTTACAAGTTGGACTTACCACAAGACATGTCAGCAATACACAATGTATTTCATGTCTCCATGCTAAAGAAGTGTCTCCACGACCCAAGCCAAGTGATTCAGCCTCAGTCAGTGCAGATCCAAGAGGATCTTAGTTATGAGAGCAGACCTACACAGATAGTGGATAGAGCAGTCAAAAGACTAAGAAATAAAGAAGTACCACTAGTGAAGGTCATCTAGCAGAACCAGAAGCACGAGGAAGTCACTTGGGAGCGTGAGGACAGTATGAGACAGAAATATTCAGAACTATTCTAAGTTCGAGGACGAACTTTTTATAAGGTATGGGGGATTGTAACGACCCAATTTTCCCTATTTCAAGTTCTAAAAGTCCATAAAAATATTTGGAAATGCCTTTAAAATATTCTAGAGATTTTTAAGAATTTTTAGAGTATTTTTACGTAATTTTTGGAGGTCGTTTAGTAGGTTTACAAAAAGAAAGAAGTTTTGACCAAAAATGTGGAAGTTGAGACTCGAACCCAAGACCTCCGGCCGAACCCGACTTAACCGAACGCAGCCAACCAACTGGGCTGCGCGTGATTTGTTAACCAAGTATGTAGCGAGATGTATTTAAGTTATAGTAAAGGGCAGAAATAAAACCTAGGTTATAAAGGGTTAATTTCTTTCCCGAACCCTAATCCCGTTTCTTCTTCCTCTTCTGCGTGTACGACGACGAGCTCGGGCGGAAGGCAAAAGGGAGCTCGGGATTGTTTTCCGGTGACCGGCCAAGGTCCAACCCGAGGAGTTCTATCCATCTTCACGAGTTCTTCGTCAATGAGAGCACGGGGACGCAAGGAGTCGTGGGAAGATTGAGTTACCCGAACCCTAGAAGCCTCTTTTCTTCTCCGGTTGTAAGTTCTAAAAGCTAGGTAAATACTACTCACCTGTGGTAGGATAGCTCCGAAGTTATTCTTGTTCTCTGCCTTGTTTTCGAAGCTTTGCATGAACCCTAGAATCTGTTTGCTCATTCCTTACCATCGGTTGCGATTTGAGGATTACCGTGGGCTTTACACGAAACCTAGGTTGCATTTTGTGCTTAGGGTGCTTAGATTTTTCAGTCACAGTTATGCAAACTCTAGGTCTTCTACAAGAATATGTAGTTCGGGATTAAAGGAATAATCTACCTTGTAACAATAAGTTTTGTTCTGGTTTTTTTTCTGTTATCCCATATGGCACAAACTGTTTGTATTAAGCATGTTATACCTAACTTGATTAAGCATCTAATGAGTATGATCAGCCTGATATTTCTAGCATCTTACATGTTATCATGCATCTTCTAGTTCCATGCCATATTATTATCTATTCGGTGTCCATGTCATGGCCTAATGCAGTAGCTTTATTCTCTTTTTCCATGGAGCAGTAGCATTGCCCGGCTAAAATTACACTTGTATATGTTAAGAATGTTAAGTGCTTGGAATTGCTCTGCTGTCCTAGCGTGATTAATAGTGTGGTTTGGTTTGGATGTTTTTGAGCTTGGTCTAAGTATACCATTTTGGTTTTCTTACAACCTTAAGTTCAGCATTTAAATTCAGAAATTCTTGGTAAAGAACAGCTCCCTAATTTAAAGCTTACAGTTTAGTTTTCTTGCTACTCAAAAAGGCAAGAACAGCCCTTTAATTAGTTAGAATGGTTTAGCATTTTCCTTGCAACTCAAAGGGCAAAAACAACCCTTATTTAGTTAGAAGGGCAGCCTTTATTTAAAGTAGGCAGTATTAGAATAGCATGAGCAGTATTAGTTTTTAATTCTGTTTCATTCGAAGATTTTTAATGATTCACGTGCAGATTTTTGTTATTCACATGTGCAGATTTTTAGTATTCATATGAACAGATTTTAGCATATAGTAGCATGCTGATTTTTGTTTCCCTTTGCTTTAAGATGTGCATGAACAGATTATAACATATAGTAGTATGCTGATTTTTGTTTCCCTTTGCTTTAAGATATGTATGAACAGATTTTAGCATATACATGTATGCACATAGCATTTAGTTTGGACTTTCCTTGCTATAATGAGCAGCTATAAGTAAGAACAAGACCAAGGTCTAGTTAAAAAGAGATAACAAGTAAATTAAAGTAAGAGGCTAGTACCCGACTTCCGAGGTTGTCGTTAAATAAATCCAGGTGACCATTTCCGAGGTCTCGGTCCTGGTAAGACCGAAGTCTTTACCCTATGGGACTACAGCAGTCTCTATTAGGGAGTGCGCATAAGATGATACTAAGCCTGGGCCTAAAGAAAAAGAAGAAGAAAGAAAAGTAAAAGTAAAAAAAATTAAAAGATTAATTTCAAATATAAAGGTATAAGTAAATGAAACAAGTATCACCTATGTTTAGAATCAACAGAAGTTTAGTTTCTTTATTTCTAAGCATACAGTATTTGTTTCATTACTTTCTTATCAGTTTAGTGAGCATGTTTAGTATTATTTCCAGTATTCAGCTTTATTCTTGTATATCATGAGTATGCAGTTTATTTGAGTACTTTGCTATTAGATGAGCATGAGTAGATTTCTTTTAGCATTTCAGTTTCAGTATCGTTTGCATTTTTATGCACTTCGAGTTTTTGTGAGATAGTATAGTACTTACTAAGCGTTTCGCTTATAGATCTATTTTTCCTCCTACTGCAGATAAAGGAAAAGCTAAAATATGAAAGGAAGGCGATAAGGTGGTGGTGATGAAGGTGTGTGATGACTGGACTATGGAGAGATCTAGAGTTTGCTGGCAAATTGTCAAGACTCTTCTATTTAGAGTTCTTTTAGTTTCTTTAAATATTTTTATGAGTTGAGATTGTAATTAAGTTTATTCCGCACTTGTAGTTGGGTCCTATTGTTGGAGTGATATAGTTGTTTACTATTGCTAGAGTAGTTTCCTTCTTCTTATTGTGTTATTATACTGCGTGGTTGTGAAAAAAATATGTTCCAGCCGCCTGTGGCTATGTATATAGTGTCTGTATGGTTGATTTGGTCACCGGTACAGGGGATCTCTGCCGAAATTTTTCGGTAGGACTTCCTCTGGGGCCGTGATAAATCTAAGTGTTGCTAATATTAGCATAAGTGACACTAGTAAGTGTTGGTGCAACCTTAGGTCAAGGTTGACCTGGTTGACCAGACTCGAGTTAACTTGACTCGAGTTGTGTTTTGATGTTTGACGAGTTATGTTTGACAATGTTTGACGTGAACAGAAAAGTTGTATCTTGATGTTTTACAAGGATACAAGCTTGGGAGATTGTGGGTGCAACCCGTG
The DNA here is from genome assembly GCF_018446385.1 of Zingiber officinale. NCBI lineage: Eukaryota > Viridiplantae > Streptophyta > Magnoliopsida > Zingiberales > Zingiberaceae > Zingiber > Zingiber officinale. Next base: position 129,439,815 of record NC_055987.1, read on the forward strand.
GTCAAGGTTGACCTGGTTGACCCGAGGTGAGTTGACCTGACTCGGAAAAGTCCAAGCAGGGAGCTTGGCACGGGAAAAGTCCAAGCAGGGAGCTTGGCATGGGAAAAGTCCAAGCAGGGAGTTTGGCATGGTGAAAAGTCCAAGTAGGGAGCTTGGCACGGGAAAAGTCCAAGTATGGAGCTTGGCACGGGAAAAGTCCAAGTATGGAAGCTTGGCACATGGGAAGTCGGAGAGGGCTCGGTAGCTCATTCTCCGGACTGTGGTCAGAGAGGGCTCGGGAGCTCGTTCTCTGGACCGGATGTGGAAAGTCCTGGTGAGTGAAGCCAGGCAGACGGATAAGTCCTGGTGAGTGAAGCCAGGCAGTGGGAAAGTCCTGGTGAGTGAAGCCAGGCAGTTGTGAAAACCCTAGTGAGTGAAGCTAGGTGAAAGTCCTGGTGAGTGAAGCCAGGCAGTGGGAAAGTCCTGGTGAGTGAAGCCGGGCAGATTGGAAATCCTGGTGAGTGAAGCCAGGTGAAAACCCTAGTGAGTGAAGCTAGGTGAAAGTCCTGGTGAGTGAAGCCGGGCAAGGGAAAATCCAGATGGATCAAGGGTGATCGGACATCTGGTGTTGAGAAGGTCAAGTAGGTCAAGGGAGTGACCGGATACTTGACACGAAGAGAAAAGTCCAAGTGGGTCAAAGGGATTGACCGGACACTTGGTGGGGAGTCTTAGCAGGTCAAGGGAGTGACCGGATGCTAAGCATGATGTACCAAGAGGTCAAGGTTGACCGGATATTGGTTTGAACTAGGTTTGGGCAAAAACCAAGACCTGGATCGATCCGGAGACCGATCAAAATCGATCAGATGTTCAGGAGAAAAGGAAGGGACATAGAAGCTGATCGGTCCCGGGACCGATCGAGTGAGAGTTGGGCAACTCTGCGAAAGCATTCGATCGATGCGGGGACCGATCAGCATAGAGCTGATCGGTCCCCACGACCGATCAGGGTGATACCGATCGGTCTGGCCCTAGCCATTGAGAGACAACGGCTAGATTCTTCTGCTGTCTTTGGCCTCTGTTCTTCTCGCAGGTGGATGCAGGCTATAAAAGGGCTGAGGGCTTCTACAGTGGACTCTCTCTCTTCTTCTTCTTCTCTCGCTTCGCTTCTTCTTCCTCTCTGTTCCTTCTTGCTGCTAGTTCTTTCTCTAGAGCTTTGTTGAGCTCTCGTCTAAGCTTCGCGTGAGCTTCCTTTCGGCTGGGTTCCTGCTGTTGTAGGCGTCGCTTGAAGCTGCTGCTTCATCCAGTCGAAGAGAAGGCAAGTAAGCGAAGGTTTTACAGTTGTATTGTATTTTGCTTCTTGTTGTACCTGTACTCCTTGCTGTTGTAAGTTTTTGTGGCGAGGTTTCTCCACCCATAAGGAGTTTATATTAGCCGATTTTCCAGGGACTCATCCACCGACGGATTGATAGGCTTCGTCCACCTTACGGACATGCCGAGGAGTAGGAGTATCATCTCCGAACCTCGTTACATCTTCGTGTTGAGGTTTGATTTCTCCGCTTTCATTTCTATTATTTTTTATTTCCGCTGCGCTAACCCTAATCGTAGGAAGAAACGAACAATTTGGGGCCGGCTATTCACACCCCCCCATCTCTTGCCTAGTACGACGATCCTAACAAGTGGTATCAGAGCAAGGTCGCTCTTCGTTGGATCAACACCCGGGGGAGCACGAGCTAGAGAATGGAGTTATTTGGAGAAGACGTCACAATTCCACCTTTCTACGATCGCGACGACTTCGCGTTTTGGAAGGTAAGAATGAAGTACTTTCTTATGACTAACCTTGAAAATTGGAGTTATGTTCAATTAGGTTTCAAGCCTCCGATGGACAAGAAAGGAGAAACCCTAGAGAAGAAGGAGTGGACCAAGAAACAAGTCCACCAATCCCTAGTCAATGATGAGGTATTGAAAATTTTTGAATTTTCTTTACCTAATGATGTTTTGTGTAGGATAGGTGGATATAACGATGCCAAGGAGTTGTGGAACAACTTGGCAAAGTTCCATGAGGAGAACTCCACTTCAAGTCATGAAGAGGAGTCAAGTGAGCCAAGTAGCTCACTTTATGGAGGAATGGATTTAGAAGTTGAGGGCCACTCAACATCTAAAGAAGAAGAGGAGGAGAGTTCTTCTTCAAGTTCAGAGCAAGAAGAAGAAGCTTCTACCTCCGGAAGGGATGAAGGAGAGAGCGTTCATCCATCCTCAACTCTAGGTAACTCAAGCCATTTAGTTTCTAGCAAATTACACATAATGTGCTTTGAGTGTAGGGAATTTGGACATTACAAGAGTAAATGTCCAAAGAGGGTTAGAAAGACTCCACCGGCGCCAAAGGTCAAGGAAGCTGGAGTCCCAACACGCAAGGGCAAGGAGCACGTGGTGTGCTTCCAATGCAAGCGAAGGGGACACTATAGGAGCCAATGTCCGAGGGGGAGGCAATCTCACAAGGACAAGAGACCGAGCACGTCTATAGGGGGAGCTAAGGCAAACCCTAAGGTAATCTCTAAGGCACATTCTTGCAATTCTAGTAGGATGCATGCTAGTTGCCTTATTGCTATTGTCAATAATAATAAGCATGATAACTATAGTAACCGATACACGTGCTTAGGTGCCAAACATGTTAGCCTAGATAAGGACAATACTAGGAAAACAAACCCTAGAATTAACTCATCTAAGGTTAAGGAAAACCTAGGTAGGAATCCCAAAACAACTAGACATATGCCTAGGTATACCTCAAAGAAAAATGACAAATTAAAACTTGAGGTATTAGAAAAGGAAAATCAAGTCTTGAGGTCAAGACTTGACACCTTAGAAAAGACCCTTAAGAATTTGGAGAAGTCAACTCTAGGGTATAAGGGTCAAAAGCAAAAGCCCAAGGGCATGAGAGGTTTGAGTCACAAACCTAAGTCTCAAGTGGTCAAGCCCACTTATCATAATGTTCCATTCGATTATGGAACAAGACCTAGGGCTAGGAAGACCATCACCAAGGTCACAAGGGGAGTCACCCCTAGAGTTGATCTTGATGAGTCCCAAATGGCCAAGGCTTTAAAGCCTAAGAGGGTCATTAGGAGGGTTGCTAGGGAAGTCATCCCTAGTGAATATTTAGTGAACCCAATGAGCTCAAATAGGTATTGGGTTCCTAAGAGCATGATTCCATCACGCTAGATGGATTAGAGTGTGCCAACCTTACTTGAATAGGTAGTTAACCTAATCATGGCAAAAGGTGACACTTTAGGATTTTTCAAGGTATAATCAAGCCTTGAAAATGAAATTAAGAATTATTCCTAAGGTGATTAGGATGTACCAATCATATTTGAGGAGTTGTCTAGAGTCAATCTAATTGGCACATAGTGATCTAAAAATCTTTGGTATAAGATGCTAGGTCTATTACACTTAGGAATATAGAACCTATGGCAAAATGATCAAAACTATCAAAAATGGCAATTAAGGCTAGAATTAGGTATCTTCTATACCTTTACATGTTATTTGCCATATATTGTTTGCCATATGCCATGTCATGACATCATATTTAATCTATGATCATTTGAAATGTCATGATAATGCTTAGGCTATTTATATGTCATGCTTTATTTAAGTTTCATACTTTATGCCATGACATCATGACATTGGCACATGTTATTATGTATGATATCATTTTATGCCATGTCATCATTTCTTGCATTTATAATCAATGAAATTGATTTAAGGATAAAAACACAATTTGATATGGAGATCAAATTGATGTTTAGAAAATGCATGAGACCTTAGCCTAAGATAACCTAAACCCATATCTCACATCAAAATTGACTTGGATGTGTTTGATACACCTTAGATGTGTGTGAGATATTAGGATGATGAGTTAGGAACAAGGTGCATAGTTCTTGTACCTAGATGAGCCTAATTCAAAATTGGGGATCATAGGGAAAGCTTATGTACAAGTCATGTACATTTAGCCCAGAGATTGTGGTCCTAAATTAAATGGTTTAAAATCATTTCAAAATTGATTTGAAAAACCTTGATGAAGCTTTTCTAGTGATAGCATTCATCATTGAGCAAAGTGATACGAAGATGACTTAACTTTGAGCTATTTCAAAGTCTTTTGAACTTTGTATCAAGATTGAAAAATGGAAGATATTTTCATAGGAAACTATTTTTCCATGATAGTATGTGGTATGAGGAATGTATCCTCAAAATTTCACAATTTTTTGAATTTTCTGTGATTTTCTAGGGGTTTCTGAATTTCTGGAGGGAAAAATTCAGAAATCTGTCCATCAGTGTCTGGATCGGTCACTGGACCGATCCAGGGCTTTCCTGATCGGTCACTGGACCGATCCAGAGGAAGCCTGATCGGTCCGGTGACCGATCAGGGCGTGCCAACTTGCTGAAATTCGACTGGTTGTCTGAAATTTCAGCTCGCGAAGTGGTGTTTTATGTTTCTAAAAGTTTGGAACTCTCCAAGACATTGTTGGTGCAATGGTCAAGGGGGAGTTGACCTTTAGGGGGAATTTTACCTATTAGTGAAGGGGGAGTTGACTTTTAGGGGGAGTTTTTACTCCTAAAGACTTGAGTGATATGGGATTATCACTAAGTTAATTGTTGACCTTAGTATCAAGGGGGAAATTAAGGGTTTCAATGAAAGGTATGGGACCTTCATTAGAAAGAAACTCTTGTCCTTGATTCACTCTTTTTGATGTGTGTCAAAAAGGGGGAGAGTGTAGGTTTGAGGAGAATGGAGAATGTCTAGAGGATGTTCAGGGAAGAACATTGGAAAACCTAAGTTAGGTTATCAGGTTAACCTAACTTGATTATGAGTTTTGTCAAACATCAAAAAGAGGGAGATTGTTGGTGCAACCTTAGGTCAAGGTTGACCTGGTTGACCAGACTCGAGTTGACTTGACTCGAGTTGTGTTTTGATGTTTGACGAGTTATGTTTGACAATGTTTGACGTGAACAGAAAAGTTGTATCTTGATGTTTTACAAGGATACAAGCTTGGGAGATTGTGGGTGCAACCCGTGGTCAAGGTTGACCTGGTTGACCCGAGGTGAGTTGACCTGACTCGGAAAAGTCCAAGCAGGGAGCTTGGCACGGGACAAGTCCAAGCAGGGAGCTTGGCATGGGAAAAGTCCAAGCAGGGAGTTTGGCATGGTGAAAAGTCCAAGCAGGGAGCTTGGCACGGGAAAAGTCCAAGTATGGAGCTTGGCACGGGAAAAGTCCAAGTATGGAAGCTTGGCACATGGGAAGTCGGAGAGGGCTCGGTAGCTCGTTCTCCGGACTGTGGTCAGAGAGGGCTCGGGAGCTCGTTCTCTGGACCGGATGTGGAAAGTCCTGGTGAGTGAAGCCAGGCAGACGGATAAGTCCTAGTGAGTGAAGCCAGGCAGTGGGAAAGTCCTGGTGAGTGAAGCCAGGCAGTTGTGAAAACCCTAGTGAGTGAAGCTAGGTGAAAGTCCTGGTGAGTGAAGCCAGGCAGTTGGAAAGTCCTGGTGAGTGAAGCCGGGCAGATTGGAAATCCTGGTGAGTGAAGCTAGGTGAAAACCCTAGTGAGTGAAGCTAGGTGAAAGTCCTAGTGAGTGAAGCCGGGCAAGGGAAAATCCAGATGGATTAAGGGTGATCGGACATCTGGTGTTGAGAAGGTCAAGTAGGTCAAGGGAGTGACCGGATACTTGACACGAAGAGAAAAGTCCAAGTGGGTCAAAGGGATTGACCGGACACTTGGTGGGGAGTCTTAGCAGGTCAAGGGAGTGACCGGATGCTAAGCATGATGTACCAAGAGGTTAAGGTTGACCGGATATTGGTTTGGACTTGGTTTGGGCAAAAACCAAGACCTGGATCGGTCTGGAGACCGATCAGAAATCGATCAGTGTGCCTCTGTGAGCTTACTGATCGGTCTGGGGACCGATCAGCAGGAAGCCTGATCGGTCCCCAGGACCGATCAGGGTACGCAAAGAGAGTTGGGCAACTCTCTGTGAAAGCATTCTGATCGATCTGATCAGCCCCAGACCGATCAGGGTGATACCTGATCGGTCTGGCCCTAGCCATTGAGAGACAACGGCTAGATTCTTCTGCTGTCTTTGGCCTCTGTTCTTCTCGCAGGTGGATGCAGGCTATAAAAGGGCTGAGGGCTTCTACAGTGGACTCTCTCTCTGATTCTTCTTCTTCTCCGAAGCTTCTGCTTCTTCTTGTTCCTGCCTCTCCTTCTTGCTGCTGCAAGTTCTTCTGCGAGTTTTGCTGAGCTCTCGTCTAAGCTTGGCGTGAGCTTCCTTTCGGCTGGGTTCCTGCTGTTGTAGGCGTCGCTTGAAGCTGCTGCTTCATCCAGTCGAAGAGAAGGCAAGTAAGCGAAGGTTTTACAGTTGTATTGTATTTTGCTTCTTGCTGTACCTGTACTCCTTGCTGTTGTAAGTTTTTGTGGCGATGTTTCTCCACCCATAATGAGTTTATATTAGCCGGTTTTCCGGGGACTCATCCACCGACGGATTGATAGGCTTCGTCCACCTTACGGACATGCCGAGGAGTAGGAGTATCATCTCCGAACCTCGTTACATCTTCGTGTTGAGGTTTGATTTCTCCGCTTTCATTTCTATTATTTTTTATTTCCGCTGCGCTAACCCTAATCGTAGGAAGAAACGAACAATTTAGGGCCGGCTATTCACACCCCCCCTCTCTTGCCTAGTACGACGATCCTAACAAGTGGTATCAGAGCAAGGTCGCTCTTCGTTGGATCAACACCTGGGGGAGCACGAGCTAGAGAATGGAGTTATTTGGAGAAGACGTCACAATTCCACCTTTCTACGATCGCGACGACTTCGCGTTTTGGAAGGTAAGAATGAAGTACTTTCTTATGACTAACCTTGAAAATTGGAGTTATGTTCAATTAGGTTTCAAGCCTCCGATGGACAAGAAAGGAGAAACCCTAGAGAAGAAGGAGTGGACCAAGGAACAAGTCCACCAATCCCTAGTCAACGATGAGGTATTGAAAATTTTTGAATTTTCTTTACCTAATGATGTTTTGTGTAGGATAGGTGGATATAACGATGCCAAGGAGTTGTGGAACAACTTGGCAAAGTTCCATGAGTAGAACTCCACTTCAAGTCATGAAGAGGAGTCAAGTGAGCCAAGTAGCTCACTTCATGGAGGAATGGATTTAGAAGTTGAGGGCCACTCAACATCTAAAGAAGAAGAGGAGGAGAGTTCTTCTTCAAGTTCAGAGCAAGAAGAAGAAGCTTCTACCTCCGGAAGGGATGAAGGAGAGAGCGTTCATCCATCCTCAACTCTAGGTAACTCAAGCCATTTAGTTTCTAGCAAATTACACATAATGTGCTTTGAGTGTAGGGAATTTGGACATTACAAGAGTAAATGTCCAAAGAGGGTTAGAAAGACTCCACCGGCGCCAAAGGTTAAGGAAGCCGGAGTCCCAACACGCAAGGGCAAGGAGCACGTGGTGTGCTTCCAATGCAAGCGAAGGGGACACTATAGGAGCCAATGTCCGAGGGGGAGGCAATCTCACAAGGACAAGAGACCGAGCACGTCTATTGGGGGAGCTAAGGCAAACCCTAAGGTAATCTCTAAGGCACATTCTTGCAATTCTAGTAGGATGCATGCTAGTTGCCTTATTGCTATTGTCAATAATAATAAGCATGATAACTATAGTAACCGATACACGTGCTTAGGTGCCAAACATGTTAGCCTAGATAAGGACAATACTAGGAAAACCAACCCTAGAATTAACTCATCTAAGGTTAAGGAAAACCTAGGTAGGAATCCCAAAACAACTAGACATATGCCTAGGTATACCTCAAAGAAAAATGACAAATTAAAACTTGAGGTATTAGAAAAGGAAAATCAAGTCTTGAGGTCAAGACTTGACACCTTAGAAAAGACCCTTAAGAATTTGGAGAAGTCAACTCTAGGGTCTAAGGGTCAAAAGCAAAAGCCCAAGGACATGAGAGGTTTGAGTCACAAACCTAAGTCTCAAGTGGTCAAGCCCACTTATCATAATGTTCCATTCGATTATGGAACAAGACCTAGGGCTAGGAAGACCATCACCAAGGTCACAAGGGGAGTCACCCCTAGAGTTGATCTTGATGAGTCCCAAATGGCCAAGGCTTTAAAGCCTAAGAGGGTCATTAGGAGGGTTGCTAGGGAAGTCATCCCTAGTGAATATTTAGTGAACCCAATGAGCTCAAATAGGTATTGGGTTCCTAAGAGCATGATTCCATCACGCTAGATGGATTAGAGTGTGTCAACCTTACTTGAATAGGTAGTTAACCTAATCATGGCAAAAGGTGACACTTTAGGATTTTTCAAGATATAATCAAGTCTTGAAAATGAAATTAAGAATTATTCCTAAGGTGATTAGGATGTACCAATCATATTTGAGGAGTTGTCTAGAGTCAATTTAATTGGCACATAGTGATCTAAAAATCTTTGGTATAAGATGCTAGGTCTATTACACTTAGGAATATAGAACCTATGGCAAAATGATCAAAACTATCAAAAATGGCAATTAAGGCTAGAATTAGGTATCTTCTATACCTTTACATGTTATTTGCCATATATTGTTTGCCATATGCCATGTCATGACATCATATTTAATCTATGATCATTTGAAATGTCATGATAATGCTTAGGTTATTTATATGTCATGCTTTATTTAAGTTTCATACTTTATGCCATGACATCATGACATTGGCACATGTTATTATGTATGATATCATTTTATACCATGTCATCATTTCTTGCATTTATAATCAATGAAATTGATTTAAGGTTAAAAACACAATTTGATATGGAGATCAAATTGATGTTTAGAAAATGCATGAGACCTTAGCCTAAGATAACCTAAACCCATATCTCACATCAAAATTGACTTGGATGTGTTTGATACACCTTAGATGTGTGTGAGATATTAGGATGATGAGTTAGGAACAAGGTGCATAGTTCTTGTACCTAGATGAGCCTAATTCAAAATTGGGGATCATAGGGAAAGCTTATGTACAAGTCATGTACATTTAGCCCAGAGATTGTGGTCCTAAATTAAATGGTTTAAAATCATTTCAAAATTGATTTGAAAAACTTTGATGAAGCTTTTCTAGTGATAGCATTCATCATTGAGCAAAGTGATACAAATATGACTTAACTTTGAGCTATTTCAAAGTCTTTTGAACTTTGTATCAAGATTGAAAAATGGAAGATATTTTCATAGAAAACTATTTTTCCATGATAGTATGTGGTATGAGGAATGTATCCTCAAAATTTCATAATTTTTCGAATTTTCTGTGATTTTCTAGAGGTTTATGAATTTCGGGAAGGAAAAATTCAGAAATCTGTCCATCAGTGTCTAGATCGGGCACTGGACCGATCCAGGGCTTTCCTGATCGGTCACTGGACCGATCCAGAGGAAGCCTGATCAGTCCGGTGACCGATCAGGGCGTGCCAACTTGCTGAAATTCGACTGGTTGTCTGAAATTTCAGCTCGGAAAGTGGTGTTTTAGGTTTCTAAAGGTTTGGAACTCTCCGAGACATTGTTGGTGCAATGGTCAAGGGGGAGTTGACCTTTAGGGGGAATTTTACCTATTAGTCAAGGGGGAGTTGACTTTTAGGGGGAGTTTTTACTCCTAAAGACTTGAGTGATATGAGATTATCACTAAGTTAATTGTTGACCTTAGTATCAAGGGGGAAATTAAGGGTTTCAATGAAAGGTATGGGACCTTCATTAGAAAGAAACTCTTGACCTTGATTCACTCTTTTTGATGTGTGTCAAAAAGGGGGAGAGTGTAGGTTTGAGGAGAATGGAGAATGTCTAGAGGATGTTCAGGGAAGAACATTGGAAAACCTAAGTTAGGTTATCAGGTTAACCTAACTTGATTATGAGTTTTGTCAAACATCAAAAAGGGGGAGATTGTTGGTGCAACCTTATGTCAAGGTTGACCTGGTTGACCAGACTCGAGTTGACTTGACTCGAGTTGTGTTTTGATGTTTGACGAGTTATGTTTGACAATGTTTGACGTGAACAGAAAAGTTGTATCTTGATGTTTTACAAGGATACAAGCTTGGGAGATTGTGGGTGCAACCCGTGGTCAAGGTTGACCTGGTTGACCCGAGGTGAGTTGACCTGACTCGGAAAAGTCCAAGCAGGGAGCTTGGCACGGGAAAAGTCCAAGCAGGGAGCTTGGCATGGGAAAAGTCCAAGCAGAGAGTTTGGCATGGTGAAAAGTCCAAGCAGGGAGCTTGGCACGGGAAAAGTCCAAGTATGGAGCTTGGCACGGGAAAAGTCCAAGTATGGAAGCTTGGCACATGGGAAGTCGGAGAGGGCTCGGTAGCTCGTTCTCCGGACTGTGGTCAGAGAGGGCTCGGGAGCTCGTTCTCTGGACCGGATGTGGAAAGTCCTGGTGAGTGAAGCCAAGCAGACGGATAAGTCCTAGTGAGTGAAGCCAGGCAGTGGGAAAGTCCTGGTGAGTGAAGCCAGGCAGTTGTGAAAACCCTAGTGAGTGAAGCTAGGTGAAAGTCCTGGTGAGTGAAGCCAGGCAGTTGGAAAGTCCTGGTGAGTGAAGCCGGACAGATTGGAAATCCTGGTGAGTGAAGCTAGGTGAAAACCCTAGTGAGTGAAGCTAGGTGAAAGTCCTGGTGAGTGAAGCCGGGCAAGGGAAAATCCAGATGGATCAAGGGTGATCGGACATCTGGTGTTGAGAAGGTCAAGTAGGTCAAGGGAGTGACCGGATACTTGACACGAAGAGAAAAGTCCAAGTGGGTCAAAGGGATTGACCGGACACTTGGTGGGGAGTCTTAGCAGGTCAAGGGAGTGACCGGATGCTAAGCATGATGTACCAAGAGGTCAAGGTTGACCGGATATTGGTTTGGACTTGGTTTGGGCAAAACCAAGACCTGGATCGGTCCGGAGACCGATCCACTGATACTGTGGTTTCCTGATCGGTCTGGAGACCGATCAGAAAGCGATCAGTGTGCCTCTGTGAGCTTACTGATCGGTCTGGGGACCGATCAGCATGAAGCCTGATCGATCGATCAGCATAGAGCCTGATCGGTCCCCACGACCGATCAGATCAGCCCCAGACCGATCAGGGTGATACCTGATCGGTCTGGCTCTAGCCGTTGAGAGACAACGGCTAGATTCTTCTGATGTCTTTGGCCTCTGTTCTTCTCGCAGGTGGATGCAGGCTATAAAAGGGCTGAGGGCTTCTATAGTGGACTCTCTCTCTGATTCTTCTTCTTCTCCGAAGCTTCTGCTTCTTCTTGTTCCTGCCTCTCCTTCTTGCTGCTGCAAGTTCTTCTGCGAGCTTTGCTGAGCTCTCGTCTAAGCTTCGTGTGAGCTTCCTTTCGGCTGGGTTCCTGCTGTTGTAGGCGTCGCTTGAAGCTGCTGCTTCATCCAGTCGAAGAGAAGGCAAGTAAGCGAAGGTTTTACAGTTGTATTGTATTCTGCTTCTTGTTGTACCTGTACTCCTTCTTGTTGTTGTAAGTTTTTGTGGCGAGGTTTCTCCACCCATAAGGAGTTTATATTAGCCGATTTTCCGGGGACTCATCCACCGACAGATTGATAGGCTTCGTTCACCTTACGGACACGCCGAGGAGTAGGAGTATCATCTCCGAACCTCGTTACATCTTCGTGTTGAGGTTTGATTTCTCCGCTTTCGTTTCTATTATTTTTTATTTCCGCTGCGCTAACCCTAATCGTAGGAAGAAACGAGCAATTTGGGGTCGGCTATTTACACCCCCCCCCCCTCTCTAGCCGAGTACGACGATCCTAACAGTAAGTAGAGTAATAGTTAGGTAACGGTCGCCCTTAGAGAGTAGTAGTAAGAAGGTTGGTCGTTACATAACCAATTATATCTTTGGCATCAAAGGCTAGGTTAGTTTAACTTAAGTAGGATTGATTCGTAGCTGATGAACTTTTGAGTTCATTGGTAGTAGAAATCTTTCCAACCTGAGAGTCTTACTTGGAAGGAAAAATAACCGAGTAGCTTTTAAGTCTAAGGGATATGGAGCCAAAGATATAATGGAATTGGTTCATTCTGATTTGTGTGGTCCTATGACTATCCAGACAAATGGTAGTTTTGAATATTTTGTCTATTTTATAGACAACTATTCGAGACACAGATAGATTTACTTGATACACCGCAAGTCTAAGTGCTTTGATTAGTTCAAAGAGTACGAGGCTGATGCAGAGAAATGTCAAAGTAAAAATATCGAGACACTACGGTGAGATCGTAGTAGCAAATACCTCTTGAGAGAATTTAGGAGTCACTTATCAGAAGTAGGGATTCAATCCAAACTAACTGCACTTGGTACATCCCAACAGAATGGTGTAGTAGAAAGAAGGTATAAGGATCTTATGGAATAATTAGATCAATGATGAGTTATTACCAAATTCATTTAAAGGATATACACTGAAAACGGAAGTGAACATAATACCTTCTAAGTCAGAACTCTCTACTCCCATAGAATTACAGAATGGGCATAAGCCTAGTCTGAAGCATATTCGGATTTGGGTGGTCTAGCACGTGAGAGACATTGAAAAATTGGACATGAGTTCACTTGTTTGTGAGTTATCCTAGAAAAATGAAAAGAGGTTTGTAGTCCTTAAAATCGGAAGGTCATTGTTGGCACCAATGCTCGATTTTAGAAAAGGACTATAAACCACAAGCCCTATGAGTAAAAATTGTTCTTAAGGAAATTAAAGGACACATCTAACCTAGTACCAACTGTACAAGATGAAATATCACAAGAAACTGCAACACGTATCACAAATGATACACAATTGTAGAAAGTACCTCGTCGTAGTGGGAGGGTTGCTAGGCAACCTAAAAAGATTCATGTTTTGGGAGAGTCTTTAGACTCGATCCCTGGAGGACATGAACCTGATCTCCGAACATATGACGCAGCACTCCAAGATAAAGATGCAGCATCTTTGCAAAGAATACAGAATTAGAATATATGTATTCTAATAGAGTCTGGAAGCTTATAAAGTCACCAAATGGTGTAAAATCCATTGGGTAAAAAATAAGTCTACAATAGGAAAAGAGAGATAGACAAGAAGGTAGAAACTTTCAAAGCAAGGCTTGTTGAAAAAGGAAACTCTTTTACCGGTAGCCATGCTTAAGTCTACCCGGATTCTTTTATCTATGAGATTTAGCAAGTGGATGTCAAGACAGCTTTCCTTAATGGAAGTCTTGAAGAAAACATCCATATAAAGCAACTAGAAGGGTTCATTACAAAGAGCAAAGAGCATCTTGTGAGTAAGCTCAATCAGTCTATGGACTGAAGTAAAGCTTCAAGGTCTTGTAACATCCGGTTTAATAAAGTAATCCAGACCTATGGATTTATTTTATAACCGAATGAGTTTTGTGTATACAAGAAGTGTGATGGAAACGTGATGGTATTTCTTGTACTATACGTAGATAACATTTTTTTGGTAGTTGGAAATAATATCAAAGTGTTGTCAGAAGTAAGGGTATGGTTGTCCAAACAATTCGATATGAAGGACTTGGGAGAATGCATATATTCATAGGATCAAAGGGATCACAAGAAAAGAATATATTTTACTTATCCCAAGCTTCATATATCGAAACAATCCTTACTCGTTTTAAGCATGCAAAACTCCAAGAAAGTTTTCTTACCTTTTCAGCATGAAGTAGCTTTATCTAAAGAGATATCTCCGAAGATATCAAAGGAGATAGAGGAAATGTAGGCAGTTCCTTATGCTTCGGCTATCGGAAGCCTAATGTATGCTATGCACGAGATCAGAAATCTATTTTACCAAGGGCATAGTTAGCAGATATCAAAGTAACCTTGGACAAGGACATTGGACTGTGTAAAGCATATATTGAAGTACCTTAGAGGCACTTGAGATTATATGCTAGCTTACAAGGCAGATAATTTGGTCCCTGTGGGTTGTACGGATTTTGACTTCCAATCGGATAGGGACAATAGTAAGTCAACCTCGAGGTTTTGTGTTACTTTAGGAGGTAAAGTCATAACTATGGAAGAGTGATAAGCATAGGTGCTTTTTCGGACTCCACCATAGAAGCTGAGTATATGGCAGCCTCTGAGGTAGCCATAGAAGCTGTATGGCTCAGATACTTCAAGATAGGCTTAGATATGATTTCTAGTTTGCCCAAAATAATTTGGGCAGTAGCAAACTCGAAGAAACCATAAGTCCATAAGGCAAGTAAACACAATAGAGCGCAAATACCACCCAATACGAGAAATCGTATAAACGAGGAGAAGTTGTTGCCGCCTAGATTGCATCAGATGATGACCTATAGATCTTTTCACTAAGGCCCTTAAGGCAAGAGCTTTTGATGGGCATGTTGAAGGGTTAAGCATCAGATGTATGGCAACAGATATGGCAGCTTAGTCTTTTAGTATAAGTGAGAGATTGTTAGAGTGTATACTAAAAGCCTAGCTTTTGGTATAAACATTTATCTAGAAATAAGAATCACATTGGTCAAATATCTACATTTATGATAAATGTAGTTATTCAATTAATTTATATTGTAGATAACATGATGTATGGTGTCACACACAGAAGATCATGTTATCAATTCTTTATAAATTATAAATAGTTGCTCACGACTAAGATGGAAAGGAACAAACCATTGGAATAGTCGTAGTGTAATTAAGTATTAGTTTATCTTAACTAATAAACTACACTAGTACACTCTAAGTGTATTGAGTAGGACCATTTTAGGTAAGTTCTTTTTATACTGACTTGATAAAAGAACTAGACCTTAGTTATTATGGAAGTGTGTGCTCTTAATCCTAATATAATAACAAGCACATATATTTGATATATATTTCTTTAATTTATCAATGGGTGAGATTTAGTTCGATAAATCAATAAGCCTGATAAGTTGGGAAATGATATCACTTATAGCGTGTGTTGTTGATTATAAAAGGAATCTGTGTCCTAGTAATCTAGGTTGAGAATGACCCCAAGAGGAGCTCATAAGGATTGTCATGTTAAACCCTGCAGGTGGACTTAGTCCGACATGACGATAAGGTTGAGTGGTACTACTCTTGGACTAAGATATTAATTAAGTGAGTTGTTAGTAACTCATTTAATTAGTGGACATTCATTATCTTAAACACAAGGAGACTAACACACTCATAATAAGAAGGAGCCCAAAATGTAATTTGGGATTAGTGCGGTAGTTCAATAATAGTTCTTTAGTTGAATGAATTATTATTGATGAAATTAAGTTATGTGTTCGGGGCGAACACGGGATACTTAATTTCATTGGGAGACCAAAACCAATTCCTCCTCTCGGTCCCTATCGTAGCCTCTTGTATATAGAGATTTATACCCACCACATACCCACCTTCTTACCCACTCTTTAGTGGCTGGCCAAGCTAGCTTGGAACCTAAGCTAGGGCCAGCCAAGACCCAAAGGTTGAGCCAAGTTAATTTGTCGGCCATAGCTTGGAGCCCAAGCTTGATTGGCCGGCCATATTAAAAGGGAATTTATTTTTAATTAAAATTATTTCTTATGTGGATATCATGTTTTTAAAAGAGAGTTTAAAATTTAAATCTTTCCTTTTATAGCTTTCTACAAAAGATTAAGAAAAGATTTGAAATTTTTCCTTATTTGTAGATTGAAAGGTAGATTTTAATTTTGAGAAAACTTTCCTTTTTAACCATGTTCATAATTTAAAAGAGAGTTTAAAAATTAAATATTCTCTTTTATAAGTTTCTACAAAAGATTGAGAAAAGATTTGATATCTTTCCTTATTTGTAGATTAAAAAAGATTTTAATTTTTAGAGATAACTTTCTTTTTATCCACATGTTTAAAAGAAAGATTTTAATTTATAAAATTTCCTTTTTACTAACCAATCATAAAGGGATTAAAATTATTGGAGACAAATTAGGAAGTTTTAATTAATTAAAACTCTCCTTGTTTATAGCTTGTGGTGGCCGGCCATTATTATTAAAAGAAGAAAATTATTTTTAATTAAAATAATATTTCTTTTTCATGGCAAAAGAATTAAGGAAGTTTTTATTAAAATTTTCTTATTTGCCAAGACCAAGGATTATAAAAGAGGGGGTAGAGGTGCCTTCATAGGTGAACGACTCTATTATTCTTCTCCTCTCTTTTCCTCCTTGGTGGCCGGCCCTAGCTTCTCCCTCTTCTCTTCTTCTTGTGGCCGGTGACAACCCCTCTTGGAGCTCTTGATGGTGGCCGGTTCTAGCTAGGAGAAGAAGGAGAGAAAGGAGGTTTTGTTTCTTGCATCCCTTGGAGCTTGGTGGTGGTGGCCGGACCTCTACTTCTCTTGGAGAATTGTGGTGGCCGAAATATAGAAGGAAGAAGAAGGTGCTTGGTGGTTCTCATCTCGGAAGATCGTTGCCCACACAACGTCCGAGGTTAGAAGAGGAATATGGTAAAAGATCAAGAGGTTATTTTTGCTTACAAAGAAAGGTATAACTAGTAATTGTTTTCCGCATCATACTATTTTTCTTTGTATAGTTATTTATGGAAATACCAAACACAAGAGACATATGATTCTAGAGTTTTTGAAATATTTTTTTCGAGTTTGTGTTTTCTTCTTTTTCGAATTTGTGATTCGATTGTTCTTTTTGGTTAACCTAGAGTTATTTAAGGAAATAAATATTAGCTTTCCTTAAAAGTCTTTGCCTAGGCGGTGGTGGTTGCTCCCATATCCAAGAAGGTCATGTGCCTTGTCATGCAGTCTTGGAAGCCAATTTTGAAAATTAATATTTATGGAGTTAATAACTTAGGTAGATTTGAATCAATAGTGTTAAGTTCCGCTTGCGATTCAAATCTAAACCATTAAGAATAGATAAGTTAAATTTGGAATCAATGATGTTAAGTTCCATCTGCGATTCCTAATTTAACTTTTAAATAACACAATAGATTATTTAAGGAAAGGTTCGACACTTGTACAAAAGAATTTTATACAGTGGAACCGGTACGATTTTCTTAGGACTAACCAACACTAATTATTTAGGTTGATGATGTCCCCTTGAGGAGCTCATAAGGATTATCATTTAAACCCTGCAGGTGGACTTAGTTCGGCATGATAATAAAGTTGAGTGGTACTACTCTTGGAGTCAGATGTTAATTAAATAAGTTGTCAGTAACTCATTTAATTAATGGGCATACGATATCTTAAATACAGGGAGATTAACACACTCATGATAAGAATAAGCTCATATTGCAATATGGGATTGGTACGGTAGTTCAATAATAACTCTTTAGTGGTATGAGTTATTATTGATGGGCTTGGGTTGGATGTTCAGGCCGAACACAGGAAGCCCAAGCCCATCAGGAGGCCTAAACCAATTCCTTCTCTATGTCCCTGTTGTAGCCTCTATATAAAGCCTATTCTTCTCTTTACCTAGGGTCGGCAGCATCCCACCTCTTCCTTGGTGGTCGGCGCCCCCTCCTCCTTGGTGGTTATGGGTTAGAGTTCACTAGCGTCGATTTGCATACCTGCGAATGCATTCTTGAACAACACGTTGACAGAGCTTCCGGTGTCAACGAAAACTCTGGTTACACGGTTGTTGGCGATAACGGCTTTGATTTTGAGGGCAGCATCATGAGGGAGCTCCACTTCCTCCTGGTCTTGTGGCCCGAAGCTGATTATGGTCCTGCAGCTTATTCTCGGCTGTATCCTACCGCATGTACCTCCAAGCAGCATTCATGAGATTTCCAGGCCCTAGCGGAATCTCCATCCATGGGCCCTTCGGAGATCATGCTGATCTCCTGGATGATGATATTTCTCCTGTTTTCCTCCTTCTTCTCCAAGACTCTCAAGCCACCAAAGGATGCCAAAATAGGAAACTACCTTCTCTTTTTCTTCTCCTCCAAATAGCTGGCCACCAAGGAGATGGAACTTCTTTGATGTGTCGCCAGCCTTGAGAGAAAGAAAACAAGGAGAAAGAAGAGAAACAAGGGCTGACCACCAAGGAAAAGAGAGGAGGAGCTAAGGTTGTGTCTTCTCCCATGAGGCACTCTCTACCTCTCTTTTATAATCCTTGGTGAATGCAAAAAAGGAAAGTATTTTAAACAAAATTAAAACTTCCTTTTAATTTCTATATGGTCAGCCATAGCTTGATCAAAAGAGGAAATTTTAATAACAATTAAAATCTCTCTCTTTTAAATTTCCTATTGTACATGGCAATAAAGGAAAGTTTTAAAATTAATCTTTCTCTTTTAAAACATGTAGACAACTACAAAAAAAGAAAGATTAATTAAAACTTCTCTTTTTAAATCATAGTTAAAAAAAGAAAAGTTTTATCAAAAATTAAAATATCTCTTTTAAACATTATAGATAACTATAAATAAGGAAAGATTTTAATAAAATTAAAATATTTCTTTAATCCTTTGTAGATAGTTATAAAAGGAAAGATTTTAGAATTTTAAAACTCTCTTTTAAAACAATGTGGATGACTATAAAAGAAAAGATTTTAACAAATAAAATCTCTCTTTTTAACTCCATGTGGATGGCTATAAAAGGAAAAATTTTAACACAAAATTAAAACTCCTTTTATTCTTTGTGGTGGTCGGCCCCTTGTTTGGGCACCAAGCAAGGCTTGGCCGGGCACCTCTTGGGCTCCAAGCTAATACTTGGTCGGCCCCCTTGCTCCAAGCAAGGATGTGTCTGACCCATTACTTGGGTAAGAAGTGGACTTGGTGGATACAAAGTTTTATAGAGGCTACAACAGGGGTTGAGAGGAGAAATTGGTTTTGGTCTCCCGATGAGCTTGAGCTTCCTGTGTTTGCCCCGAACACCTAACTCAAGTTCATTAATAATAACTCATACCACTAAAGAGTTATTGTTGAACTACCGCACCAATCCCAAATTACATTATGAGCTCCTTCTTATCATGAGTGTGTTAGTCTCCCTGTGTTTAAGATATTTAATGCCCACTAATTAAATGAGTTACTGACAACTCACTTAATTAATATCTAGCTCCAAGAGTAGTACCTGTTGGTTGCTACTCAGAATATCATACTGGTTCCCCTGTACAAAAATTTTGTACAAGCCCTGAACCTTTCCTAACAACCTATTGTGTTCTTTAGAAATTAAATTTGGAATCGCAAACAGAACTTAACATTATTGATTCCAAATTCAACTTATCTGTTCTTAGAGGTTTAGACTTGGATCGCAAACGATGCTTAACATTATTGATCCAAATTTACCCATGTTACAAAGTTGATTAAATATTTATTTCAAAGATCAGCTTCCAGGTTAAACATGATGAGGCACTAGACCTTCTTGGGTATGAGATCATCCACCACTTCCTAGATAAAATCTTTCAATGAAATTCAATATTTAATCTCCTTACAGTAACCCTAGGTTTAACCACCAAGAACAATCGAATCACAAGATCGAAAAAACAAAAGAAACACAAAATCAAAACATAAAATCGATTGCCTAGAACCGTTAGCCTCTTGTGTTTGGTAATTCAAAATTCGTACAAAGAAAACTAGTATGATGCGGAATAAGACAACTAGGTATATCTTTCTTTGTTAACAAAAACCTCTTGATCTTCTATTGTATTGCTCTCCTTCTCTTGGACGTCGTGTGGGCGACGATCTACCAAGAAGAAATCCACCAAAGCCTTCTTCTCTTCCTCCAAGCTTCGACCACCAAAGGGATCTAGACAAGAGGGTCTCCTTTCTCTTCTTCTTCTCCTCCTAATAACCGGCCACCAAAGCTCCTAGTAGACTTGATGTCGCCAGCCACAATGTGGAAAACAAAAGGAGAAGAGAGAAAAGAAGAGGGTCGACCACCAAAGGAAAAGAGAGAGGAACAATAAAATAGAAGTTGTGTTCCATGAAGGCACCCTTTACCTCTCTTTTATACAAACAAACAAGAAAAGATTTTAAACAAAAATTAAATCTCTCTTTTAAAATATCCCTTTTATGGTTAGCTATAAAAGGAATGTTTTATAAATTAAAATCTCTCTCTTTTAAATCCTTTTATGGATATCTATAAAAGATAAGATTAAAAATAAAACTCCTTTTATATCATGGTTACAAAAAAGGAAAGTTTTCTTAAAAATTAAAATCTTTCTTTTAACATTATATATATCTACAAATAAGGAAAGATATCTAATCTCTCTTTTAATCCTTTGTAGAAAATCTATAAAAGGAAATATTTTAAAATTAAAAACTCTCTTTTAAAACTATGTTGATAAAAACATAAAAGGAAAGATTTTATCAAAATTTTATTTTTAATAAAATTCCCTTTCCTTTAATTAAATGAGTTACTGACAACTCACTTAATTAATATCTAGCTCCAAGAGTAGTACCACTCAACCTTATTGTCGTGTCAGACTAAGTCCACCTGCAGGATTTACATGACAATCCTTATGAGCTCCTCAAGGGGACATCATCAACCTAGATTACTAGGACACAATTTCATTCTATAATCAATAACACACCGTATAAATAATATCATTTCTCAACTTATCGGGCCTATTGATTTATCGAACTAAATCGCACCCTTTGATAAATTAAAGAAATAAATATTAAGTATACGTACTTGTTATTATATCATGATTAAGAGTACGTACTTCCATAATAACAGAGGTCTTGTTCTTTTTAAAGAGTCAGTATAAAAAGAAACTACCTCAAATGGTCCTGCTCAATACACTCATAGTGTACTAGTGTAATTTATTAGTCAAGATAAACTAATACCTAATTACACTACAACCACTCCAATGGTTTCTCCCATTCCATCTTGGTTATGAGCAACTATTTATAAATTATAAGGAACTGATAACATGAACTTCTGTATGTCTCCTCACACCATATTATCTACAATATAAATTAAACGGATAACTACACTTAGCATAAATATTGACATTTGACCAATATGATTCTTATTTCAAAATAATTGTTTACAGAAAGCTAGTCTTTTAGTATACACTCCAACAGTACCACTTAACTTTATTATCATGTCGGACTAAGTCCACCTGCAGGGTTTACATGATAATCCTTATGAGCTCTTCAAGGGGGCATCATCAACCTAGATAACTAGAACACAGTTTCCTTCTATAATCAACAACACATCATATAAATAATATTATTTCCCAACTTATCGGGCCTATTGTTTTATCGAACTAAATCTCATCCATTGATAAATCAAAGAAATAAATACTAAGTATACATGCTTGTTATTATATTGGGATTAAGAGTACACACATCCATAATAACAGAGGTTTTGTTCTTTTATGTAGTCAGTATAAAAAAAACAACCTCAAATGGTCCTGCTCAATACACACATAGTGTACTAGTGTAATTTTATAGTTAAGATAAACTAATACCAAATTACACTACAACCATTCCAATGGTTTGTCCCATTCCATCTTAGTTGTGAGCTACTATTTATAATTTATAAGGAACTGATAACATGATCTTCTGTGTGGCACCATACACCATGTTATCTACAATATAAATTAAATGGACAACTACATTTAACATAACTATAGACATTTGACCAATGTGATTCTTATTTCAAAATAAATGTTTACAAAAAGCTAGACTTTTAGTATACATCCTAACAGCTTGGAGGCAGCTCCAAATGGATTCAGGGTGCCTCCAAGTAGATAAACTTTTATCTACATTGCAATGGTCTTCTCAACGGCTCTGCTTCATTGGAGGCACCTCGATTGATCGGAGTTGCCTTGGCAACTATTCATCCTAGGCGCTCGGATCATCTGAGGTGCCTTCGTGCTCTCGTGGATTGGAGGTGCCTCTAGTTGCCCTGAGGCACCTTGACACTATTCATCTGAGGCACCTCCAACTCCATTAGAGGCACCTCGAGCATTGTTCATCTTAGAATAAACAACTCCAACCGCTTGGGTGATGCTCCATTCGTCCAGAGTTGAGCTCACTCGAACCCAACTCCGATATTCTCCTCGAGCAGACTTTCTCCAGGCTTCTCGACCCTTGAACATCCCACATGCGTTTTTCTCATCCACCAGTGTACTCTTCTGCAGCTTTTGGTCCCTATGATGCATTGATCTCGTTGACTCATTTCCCATGCCACTCTTCTTGATTGCTGTGTCTTCTGCTCAACTTCTTGTATTCTTAAGTTCTTGCACATTAGACATAAGACATCAAAATGACATAGGACATAACTTAACTCAGTTAATCATATCAAAACTAACCTAGGGTACTTACACTATCAACTCTTCTTCAAAGAGTTTATTGATCATATCGATGGTGAAGTGATTTGGGTCTTCAAACATATTGTAATAGAGAATGAAACAAAAAAAATGAAGCCAATAAAATTGTTAGAGGTAAATGAGTAAATAAACTCGCTCACCAATCTTTGGAAGTTAAAGAAGTGTGATTTTACCTGCTTCAATTGTCTCTCCATAGTACTAGCAGGCGAATGTTCGTTGTACTCCTATGTGATACTCCTTCGGTGCATTGCCAATCACTGGATCTGTGCTTACAGAGATCCATGACCTTGCAAGCGCCTTGTCTTCTTCCAGTGACCAAGTTGTCTTCTTCTTCTTCTGAGCATCTTCTTTGTAGCCCGTGCTTCTATCCTTATCGATGGTCATGTTTTATAGCCAAAAAGACGATGAATGTGGTGGAAACGGAGATTCTGGTACAGAAGACGGCGTTGCGGGCTCCTTGTCATTATTGGCCCTTCTTGATTCATCTAAAGGGAACACAGCTGCATTTGGAGGATGAAATCCATAAGGAGGTGGCGGCATGAAAAATTGATTGTCTATCATTGATACATATAAAATTAAGCTAAGAGGAGGTTGTGGTACACATAGAGTATTTGGGAAATTTTGACGAATGATGGAATTTTGGGAAGATGATTTTCTTCAATATTTGGAGAATTCAAATACTTCATAAAAGGGTTATTATAATTTCCATCCATTTTGGCAAATTATAGTGATAGGATCAAAATAAAAGATGGATTACTACAATGGATGAAAAAATGACAGATTACAAGATATATTATAGGTAAAAAAATAGTCGTTATTTCAAAATTAGTTGTTATAAAAAATAATTAAAAAAAGAAAGAAACAAAAAAAAATTGATATGAAAATAGTTGTTATTTTAATGTTATTGAAATAGCTGTTAATGGGTTGCAAATCAAAACTAACAAATGTTTAACAATTATTTTAAAAAAAAAATAAATAGGGCAGCGGGCCCATGCTACCTACTATCCTCAAGAGCGCGCCAAGAGGAAAAACATAAACCTTTTTTACAATTTTTTTAGCTTTTTATTGAGCCGTATACATAAAGTTTCAAAATCATCAAATCATATATAGGGTAGTCAAATGTTTATTGAACCGTTTTATCTTTAATCAGTTGACTGATGTTCAGTTGAATTAATTTTGGTTATGAAAATTAGTCAACTGATTTTTTTTAATGAGTCAAATCGATGTTTCTCTATGTCGAATTTTTAAAATTTTGAGCAAATCAGTCGAATGATAAAAAAAAATTAGTCGACTGATTTACTTTATATCAAAATCAATTTTGGGTAAAATCGATTAATGGACCAAAATATCTCGGATTAACATGAAATTAATTCTTATGTGTTCAACTAGTTCTCCGGATTATTTCCATGTCTCAAATATCAATTTGACATAATATATTAAGAGTGATGATTTTTTGAACACAAATGTATTCAAAAAATTTAATTCGTATTTAAAAATCACTGCTCTAAATATATTTAGTCAAATTGATGTTTGAAGATATAAATATAATCAAGAGAATTAAACGAACACATATGAACTAATTTCATGTCAATCCTAAGTCGTTTGATCCAACAACCAATTTTGGGTCCAACAACTGGCTAATGGACCAAACATTCTCGAATTGATATAAAACTAGTTTCTATGTGTTCGTCTAGTTCTCCTGATTATATCTTATCACTCAAATGTTAATTTGATTTAATATATTGAGAGTAGTGCTTTTTGAATACAAATGTATATTTAGAGTCATGATGGTTTGAAAAATTAAACTCGTGTGTTAAAAAATCAATGTTGTTAATATAATATTGAGTTAAATTGATGTTTGAGAATATAAATATAATCAAGATAATTAGACGACCAAATAGAAATTAGTTTCATGTTAATTCGAAGACATTTAGCCCATCAGCTGATTTTGCCTAAAATTGATTGATAGACAAAATGATCTCGGATTGACATAAAACTAGCTCTCATGTGTTCGTCAAGTTCTCTTGATTATATCCATACTCTCTGATCCGGTGGTAAGGATGGGGGACCCTCGTGGGCGGAAGGTCAACGACACGTGCAGGTCAAAGGTCAAGAGAGTCAACCCTGAGACCCGGCCGACCGGCATCGACCGACCGGAATGAGATGGTCGAAGGGCCGGGAATCCCCCGAGCCGAATAAAAGACAACCCGACTAAGGGTCGGGTTTTCGACGCTCAAGGTAAAAAGGTTTCAGGTCCGAGCGGGCTGTCCGTTCGGCCAGGGCACAAGGCAACAAAGAGGCAAGAGCAATCTCATCCGAGCATACGACCGGGAGTCCTCTCGGTCGGACCGATACCTACAACCGGGGCAGAAGGGGTATGCCTGCCGAGCGGCCGAACCGCTCGGCTCTGGAATAGACAGGAGGCGCAAGAGGACAAAGGAGACAGAAGATAACATCATCCTCGAGACGTCTGCCGCCGACAAGCATCAGAGTTGGCGGTCGAGCCGTACACAGGATCATATGGCGGAAGCTTCCACCGTCACATCTGGGATATGCTCGGACGATTGCGGAATGACGTCAGTGGTGCTTTTTTGACATGGGCTCGTTAAGGTATGTATGGGGAAGCGTGCATGTGCCTCCCCAGGGTCTTATATAAGGACCCCAAGACGTCGACCCCAGGAGCAATAGCAGAAAGCTCAGGCCGAGCGGACAGCGCAACAGGCGACATCAACCTCGGGGGGCCGAGCGCCACCCGAAGATACGCAGGAGCATCTCTCAATATGGGGGCAAAATAAGGGACCGGCCAGCACCGAGATGGGAGCGCCGCCCGCCCCGATACCTTTTCATCGGGCTCTGTTCCAGACGCCCTCGAAGGTAGCACAAGTTAATCAAGACAAGGGATCTTCATCGGACGAAGCACCCGTCCGGGACGTCAGAAAAGGAAAGGCGCCCCGAACGGACGCGTCACCCGAGCGGATCAACCGGAAGTTTTCAGATGTCATTCTTCGTGATCCACTGCCGAAGCATTATGTGCCCCCTGCGATCGGGGAATATAACGGGACAACCGACCCAGACGACCATCTGGGTAAGTTCGACAGCATTGCCACTCTACATCAATACACAGATGGTGTGAAGTGCCGAGTATTCCTCACCACCCTCTCGGGGTCGGCGCATCGGTGGTTCCGGAGGCTGCCGGACGGATCCATCACAAGTTTCAAAGAATTCCGAACGGCGTTCCTCCATCATTTGGCGAGCAGCAGGCGCCATCAGAAAACCAGCGTCAATCTGTTCGCCATCAAGCAAGGCGCGAGGGAGCCACTCCGAGCGTACATCCAACGCTTCAACCAGGTGGCCATGGACATTCCAACGGTCACCTCGGAAACAATGATGAACGCGTTCACGCAAGGGCTCGTGGATGGTGATTTCTTCCGCTCGCTCATCCAGAAGCCGCCTCGGGACTACGACCACATGCTGCATAAATCCAACGAATACATCAATGTGGAGGAAGCCCAGACGGCGAGAAGAAAGGAAGCCCTGAATGACCAACCAGCTTCCACCGAGCGAAAGCAGCCTGTCAGTCACCAGCCCCCCAGAGGACCGAGAACCAAAGTCGCCCGTCCTCATCAGCACACTCAGTCGCAAGCGGTCTAGCAAGTCGCGGCTGATCGGCCCAAGCCCAAGGGGAAGGTATGGACCCCCAATGTTTTGTTCACTCCATCAGTCAGCTACTCACAACACCCGCGAATGTCGGAGCCTCCCCCCCATCGCTCATCCTGCGCCAAGGAGCTACCACCGCCGATCACCCTCACCAGATCGGCGACATCGACAATGGAGCCCCGTTTAAAGGATAGAAAGGAGATCCCCCGAGCGGCAGCATCGTCAGCAGCCCGGAGCCCACCATCGGACGTCGCATGAACGACCTCGACCATCTGCTCGGGAGGAGGAGAATAGGGGCAACGTATCTCGGGGCGAGATCAACATCATTGCCGGAGGGCTGACCGGAGGAGACTCCAATAGAGCTAGAAAGGCACACGCAAGGCAGCTGAGGGTGCATTCGGTCGGCTGCAGCCAGGAAAGGGAGAGCGGACCCGAGATCAGCTTCGGGTCCATGGGCCTCTAGGGAGTCGAAGTCCCACACGATGACGCTCTGATCATTCGAACGGTAATAGCTAACTATACTATTCACCACATTTTCATTGACAGAGGCAGCTTGGTCAATATAATATTCAAGAAGGCCTTCGACCAACTGCAAATCGACCGAGTTGAACTACTGCCGATGACGACCCCCCTCTACGGGTTCACTGGGAATGAAGTCTTGCCGGTCGGCCAGGTCCGGCTAGCTATCTCGTTGGGCGAGGAGTTGCTCAGAAGGACAAAGACCACCACATTCATCGTGGTTGATGCTCCTTCTGCGTACAACGTTATCTTGGGGCGACCGGCTCTCAACGAGTTCCGGACGGTCGTCTCTACCTTCTGCCAGAAGATCAAGTTCCCAGTGGAAGATCAAGTAGCGGAGGTGCGGGGAGACCAGCTGGCAGCTCGAAGATGCTATGTGGATATGGTCCGAACCGAAACCAAGTTCGCTTGGAAAGTGCCGCAAGTCGAGGTAAACACTATAACCGAAAAACCACCTTCTTTAGTTTACGAAGAAAAGGAGGAGGTGCAGATTGACTCTTCCCAACCGGAGGCCACCACCTTCAAAGCAGCCGATCTGGAGGAGAAGCAGAAGGAAAAGTTGATCAAATGCCTACGGCGAAACTGCGATGTCTTCTCTTGGTCGACCCATGAGCTGCCAGGGGTCTCGCCAAGCGTAGCGCAGCACGAGCTTCACGTCTGGTCGGACGCTCGGCCAGTGAAGCAAAGGAAGAGGGACTTCAGCGCTGAGCAGAATGTAATTATCCGGGCGGAGGTAGAGAAGTTTCTGGAGGTCGACCACATAAGGGAAGTGCAATTCCCAAGTTGGCTCGCAAATGTGGTTCTGGTCTCCAAGCCGAGCAACAAGTGGAGAGTCTGCATCGACTTTCGGGACTTGAACAAGGCATTCCCGAAGGACTTCTACCCCTGCCCCGGATTGATCAACTGGTGGACTTCACAGCCGGGTGCGAGCTGATATGCATGCTGGATGCATATCAAGGCTGCCATCAAGTGTCGCTCGCCCGAGAAGACCAGGAGAAGGTCAGCTTCATCACGACGGACGGCACCTACTGCTACAATGTGATGTCGTTCGGGCTGAAGAATGCAGGAGCCACCTACCAGTGTCTGATGAGCAAGGTCTTCAGGGAGCAGATCGGACGCAACTTGGAAGTGTATGTGGATGGCATACTTATCAAGTCCTTCCGGGCGGCCGATCTCTATGCTGATATGGAGGAGACCTTCCAAACATTAAGAAGATATGAAGTCAAGCTTAATCTTCAGAAGTGCCTGTTTGGAGCAAAAGGCGGGTGCTTCCTGGGTTACATCGTGACCGAGCGAGGCATAGAGGCGAGCCCCAGCAAGATAAAGGCATTGCAAGACATGCCGCCTCCCAGAAATCTTCGAGAGGTACAGCGTCTCACCGGTCGGATAACGGCGCTGTCAAGGTTTATCTCTAAGACCGCCGACCGGACCTGCCATTTTTCAAGATTCTGCGTAAAGCTACCAAGTTTCAATGGGACGAGGAGTACGATCGGGCATTCGAGGAACTGAAGACTTACCTGAATTCCTTACCCGTGTTGGTGAATCCGGCCGTAGGTGAGCCACTCCGTATTTATTTATCTTCAACTGAGCATGCTGTGGGCTCAGCATTAGTAAGGTCGAGCGATGAAGAACAGCCAGTGTACTTTTTAAGCCATATCTTAAAAGATGCTGAGTCTCGCTACACCTGTCTCGAGAAGTTGGCCTTCGCCTTGCTCCTTGCCGCTCGGAGGTTGCGCCCTTATTTTTTGGCGTACACCATTATTGTGATGACGAGCAGCCCATTGGGAAGGGTACTCCTATACCCTGAAGCATCCGAATGGCTCATCAAGTGGGCGACAGAGCTTAGCGAATTCGACATCCAATATCAACCCCGTTCGGCGATCAAGGCACAGTCCTTGGCATATTTTGTGACGGAGGTACAAATGCCCGAGCCCGAAGCTACATGGAAAATATATGTGAACGGATCGTCCACTCGACTCGAAAGCGGAATTGGGATCCTGTTACTTTCGCCCCAGGGAGAGCGGATGCACTTGTCCGTCCGGCTGGAATATCGAGCAACAAATAATGAGGCAGAGTACGAAGCCCTCATAGCCGGACTGCAGGCCGCACGACATGTTAGAGCTAGCCGGGTGGTGATCCACTCGGATTCCCAGCTAGCCGCTCAACAACTCATGGGCGCCTTTGAGATAAACAATGCAAGACTCAGACTGTATGCGGAGGCCTTTGAAAAACTCAAGACCAGCTTCACAGAGGTGGTGGTCCAGAAGATACCCCGAACGGAGAACCAGGCGGAAGATGAATTAGCCAAGCTCGCAAGCTCGATATCGTCGGTCGTCATCCAGCAACCAATCGAGCAAGTATCCTTGGTAGCGCATGTGGACCGGATGGAAGGCCTCACATTTCCGAGCGATTGGAGAACAACCATCATGGAGTTTTTGCGCTCAGGTGCCACGCCGTCCGATCGGGATGAAGCCCAGCTACTAAGGAGGAGAGTCGGCCGATTCACGCTCATCGGAGATCAGCTTTACAAAAAGGCATTCTCCCGACCGCTGCTAAAGTGCGTCATCTCGGAGGACGCAGAATACATTCTCCAAGAGGTACACCAAGGATCTTAGGAGGGCATCCGGGCGGCCGGTCCTTGGCTAGGAAGATCCTGCTAGCCAGATACTTCTGGCCAACTCTACACGAGGACGCCGCTCGGACCGTCGCAACATGTTTTTCCTGTCAGAAGTACCACAGTGTCTCTCATAAGCCGACGGAGGAAATGAAAGCGTCCACAATGTCTTGCCCGTTTGACCAGTGGGGCATGGACATCGTGGGACCTTTCCCTATGGCGACCGGACAACGGAAGTTTCTACTGGTGGCAGTCGATTATTTCTCCAAATGGGTGGAGGCTGAGTCATTGGCCAAGATAACCGAGCAGATGGTCAAGAAATTCATCTGGCAACACATCATCTGTCGGTTCGGCATTCCGCGTCGGCTCGTGTCGGACAACGGGCGACAGTTCGTCGGAAAGCAGCTCGAGAAATGCTGCATGGGATATAGCATTGAACAGCACTTCACGTCTGTGGTGTATCCCAAAGTAACGGCCAGGCCGAAGTAGCCAACCAGGAGATCCTCCGAATTTTTCGGGCTCGACTCGACCACATGGGAGGAAGCTGGGTAGACGAGCTGTCGGGAGTCTTATGGGCCATCCGCACGACCCCAAGGAGGGAACGGGAGTAACACCATTCCACCTGGTGTATGGAGGCGAAGCGGTCGTCCCAGTCGAAGTCGGCATAGAGTCCGTCCGGATCCAGAACTACGATGAGGCAAATTCCGAGCGGAGGCAACTAGAATTGGATTTGATCGACGAGGAGCGAGCCAAAGCATTCGTCCGGCTGATGGCCTACAGGCAAATAATGAAGCAGAACTACAACCGCCGCGTGATTCCTAGAGCATTCCATGTGGGAGACTTGGTCTGGAAGAAAGTGAAGCCGGTCGGGGACGTAGGCAAGCTGGAGGCTCCCTGGGCAGGACCCTTCAAATTCGTCGAAAAGCTCCGATCAGGAGCCTACTACTTGGAGGATAAGGATGGACGGCGGCTGGAGAGACCGTGGAGTGCAAACCACCTCCAGCCCTATCGAGCCGGATGAAAGGTGCGCCGGTGTAATATATTTCATGAATATTTCGTTCGGCTGTACCCTTTGGTTGTAGGAATAAAAGTTATAAGAACAAAGCAAAGGCATGAGCATTGTGCGCCCAGCGGGTAGCTATATGAAGGCATGACGAAGACCCCGTGCCATTCGGCCGGGCGTATATTAGCTGAGCCATAGGCTCGATGGCGAAGACCCCGTGTCGTTCGGCGGGCATATATTATCCGAGCCATAGGCTCAATGACGAAGACCCCGTGACGTTCGCCCGGGTGTATATTATCCGAACCATAGGCTCGATGACGAAGACCCCGTGTCGTTCGGCCGTGTGTATATTATCTGGGTCATAGGCTCGATAGCGAAGACCCCGTGCCGTTCGGCCGGGCGTATATTATCCGAGCCATAGGCTCGATGGCGAAGAACCCGTGTCGTTCGGGCGGGCGTATATTATCCGAGCCATAGGCTCGATGGCGAAGACCCCATGTCGTTCGGCCGGGTGTATATTATCCGAGCTATAAGCTCATTATTGAAGACCGTCGAGCAGCGACGTTAAATCTTAGAGTCAAACCGGCGACTATAAACCCTCCGGTCTGAAGACCGTCGAGCAGCGACGTTAAATCTTAGAGTCGAACCGGCAACTATAAACCTCCCCCGGCCTGAAGACTGTCGAGCAGCGACGTTAAATCTTAGAGTCGAACCGGCGACTATAAATTGTCCGACCAGAAGACCGTCGAGCAGCGACGTTAAATCTTAGAGTCGAACCAGCGACTATAAACCCTCCGGCCTGAAGACCGTCGAGCAGCGACGTTAAATCTTAGAGTCGAATCGACTCCTACTAAACCCTCACTGGGAAATGACGTTAAATCTTAGAGTCGAACCGGTGATTATAAACCCCCGGCCCGAAGACCGGCGAGCGTTAAATCTAAAGTCGAACCGTGACTATAAACCCTCTCGGCGGAAGACCGTCGAGCACCGTCGAGCGAGAACGTTAAATCTTAGAGTCGGCGACTATAAACCCCACGGCTGAAGATCGTCGAGCAGCGATGTTAAGTCGAACCGGTGACTATAAACCCTCGGCTGAAGACCGTCGAGCGACTTTAAATCTTAGAGTCGAACCGCGACTATAAACCCCAGGGTCAAAGCGGCGGACGTT
This sequence comes from Zingiber officinale, assembly GCF_018446385.1. Lineage (NCBI taxonomy): Eukaryota > Viridiplantae > Streptophyta > Magnoliopsida > Zingiberales > Zingiberaceae > Zingiber > Zingiber officinale. Next base: position 129,470,970 of record NC_055987.1, read on the forward strand.
AAATCTTAGAGTCGAGCCGACTATAAACCCTGGCTCGAACGGCGAACAGCGACGTTAACTCTTAGAGTCGAACCGGCGACTATAAACCCGGCTTAAAAACCGTCAAGCGAGTCGAGTCGACGACTATAAACCCTCTGCGGAAGACCGTCGGCGGACGTTAAATCTTAAGTCGAAGCGACTATAAACCCCGGCACGAAGGCCGTCGGCGGCGTTAAATTTTAAGTCGAGCGCTATAAACCCTCGGCGAAGGCGTCGGCGGACGTTAAATCTTAGAGTCGAACCGGCGACTATAAACCCCGGCTTGAAGACCAGGTTAAATCTTAAGTCGAGCGGTGACTATAAACCCGAGAGTCAGCGACGTTAAATCTTATAGTCGAACCGACGACTATAAACCCTCGGCGGAAGACCGTCGGCGGACGTTAAATCTTAAGTCGAAGCGACTATAAACCCCGGCACGAAGCGTCGGCGGACGTTAAATCTTAAGTCGAACCGGCGACTATAAACCCTACGGCCGGAAGACCGAGCAGTGACGTTAAATCTTAGAGTCGAACCGCGACTATAAACCCTCGCGCCGAAGACTGTCGCGACGTTAAATCCTAGAGTCGAACGGCGACTATAAACCCTCCGGCGAAGCCGTCGGCGGACGTTAAATCTTAAGTCGGACGGACTATAAACCCCGGCAAGGCGCCGGCGGCGATGTTAAATCTTAGAGTCGAACTGGCGACTATAAACCCTCCGGCCAGAAGACCGTCGAGCAGCGACGTTAAATCTTAGAGTCGAACCAGCGACTATAAACCCTCCAGCCAGAAGACCGTCGAGCAGTGACGTTAAATCTTAGAGTCGAACCGGCGACTATAAACCCTCCGGCTGGAAGACTGTCTTGCTTAGGCGGGACAAGTCATGCGAGCTTCAGCTCGGTGATAAGCACCAGCAATCGACAAGCCTTGTTCTTCGAGGCAGGAAGAAAATAATAATGTACTTCCGTCCGGGTCGATCAGCAAGGAGATAACAAAAAGGTTGGCTGGTGAGTTGAGCGGCCGATCGGCCAAGTTATCAAAGGTACTTCGCGAACATCTAACGGGAATTCCATTTAAAGAGGTGGGCATGTTCAAACGAGCGGCCTAGTTACAGAAAATACTTCGTGGAAAATTCCTTTCGAGAGCGCGGAAGGCAGGATGAGAGACGATTAACGAGAAGGAAAGGTGGGGAACGCGAACGGCGGTAGGTCACGCTCCGATCGGAAGACACAGGTATTTGCGATTTAACGAAAAAAGAGTAAGCTAACAAAAGGACGGCATATCTTCATTAAGATTCAGGCCATTAGAGGCGGTCGGAGTGATTACAAGAAATACTTCATTCAAGGACGTCAAAGATCGGCTCGGGAATGAGCTCCAACAACCCGGCCAGATCCTGGGGAGGGATAGAAGCCGCCTCCGGAAGCTGGCCCTTAGCCTTCAAGTACGTAGTTGTGGCTTTGATGGCTTCTTCAAAGGTAAGGACCAGCCGATCGCTGAACTTGTTGCCAAAGTCTTCCGACCGGAAGTAGTTGTGTCTCATTGCCACAAAGCGCCTTGGTTCGCCATCTTGATATTCTTTGAAAGCGGCTCGGGCGACTTCTAAAGCGTCTTGGAGATCTTTAATGTCACCTCAAAGTTTAGCTTCAGTAGTCGAGCGGCCCTTTTGCTCAGCAGAAAGCAGGTCGGTTAACTCCTGGATACGCTGCTCCAGCGCTCGGGCCTGCTAATTCTTGGCCTCTAAGTCGGAGATGGTTGTATTCTTCCTATTGGTCACCAGCTTCATATCCCGATCGTGAGACTTGACTTGGGCCTCAAGGCCGGCTACCCTGGTCTCCAAACCAGAAGACTTGTGTCGTTCGGCCTGCAATAGTTTCTCTGATTTGCTCAACTCGGCTCAGAGTGTCGCATATGATGGGCCCTGAGCTGGCGCCCCTACAGAAATTTGAAGCTTTTTTAATTCTTCTTCTAGGGCAACCAGGCGATTGCTGACCGCAATGTTCTCCACCCAGTACTGTTCGGACGAAATAAGGTCAAGAGCCAATATTAAACATAAAGTAGGAAAAAGAGCATACTCCGGTTGCTTGTTGCAGATGGCTATCACCGAGCTGCCCGGGGGTCATCATGGCAACGCGAGCCCTCGCATCTTCCCATACTTTGGCGAGCAGTCCTCGGATGGTGATATGATGCTCCGGAATAGTTGGCCGATCGGCGGCCAAAAGGTACTATTCAGTGGGAAGATGGAGGACGGCTTTGACCGTTCGACGTCCGCTCGGATCGGATTGAGAATATATGGATCGACCGGATGACTCGCCGAGCGAAGCAGAAATTATTCCCGAGCGCCTCAGTCGAAGACGAACCCGGGGCAGGGAACTAACGGGCCTCGCTTCAAGGGAGGCCGCTGGTTGGTCGAGCTGGGAAGGAGTGCGGCCCGAGGAGATGGCCTCGGTTGAAGCAGGAACTGGGTTGACCGCTTCGAGGGGGCGTCAATTGGCTCGGTCACTGGTTCCAAAATTGTGAGATCCGTTCGGCGTCGCTTGCGTGTTATCAAGGGGGAGTCGTCGGTCGATTGCCCCGCGTCTTCGGAGGTAGGCTGACCAGCTGATGATATATCATCGCCGATCGCTCCGGTTGCAGGGATCCGATCGGTAGACTCGCGAGCTTCTGTTGGAGCTTCTTCGCTCTCGCCCTCGCGGGAGCCGACCGGCACGATCCCCAGATCGGCCATCTCTTTAGCCGCTGTTGCTTCTATTTCGGCAGCCTTCAATTTCATCCGCTCGGTAGCCTTGGCACGCCACATGATTTCACCTGCATAAAAGAAGAATAAATCAGTTAGACTAAAAGGAGTGGGGATAGAGAAAGCACTTACTCATGCTGCTCGGAAGCTTTGTTCGGATCGGGCTCAATCTGAATATGTATAGCACCCCCTCGTGAAGTAACTTATTGATGCTGAACCTCTGGCCGACTAATAGATTGGCTGCATGAAGATAATCCGGCTGGCTCTTGTATTTACCGAGTTCCGGCGGGCTCGGCACAGTAGTCTGCCATTCGGTTCGAAAGGAGGGTCATTCGGGAAGGCGAAGGTAAAAGTAATTTTCCTTCCAGTGCTTGTTCGAGGTCGGCATCTTGTCGAAAAAGACAAGACCGATCCACGATTAGAAGAGAAAAGTACCCCACTCGGATTGTTTGGGATAGTAGAAGTAATGGAAAATTTTGGGAACTAAGGGAATGTCGTGCAGCTTGAAAAGGATTACTACGCCGCACAGCAACCTAAAAGAGTTGGGGACAAGTTGGCCGAGCGGGATGCGGAAATAATTACAAACCTCACGGATAAAGGGATGTAGAGGGAAGCGCAGACTGGCCACAAATTGGTCGCGAAAGAAGAAGACGGTGTCGGTCGGTGGATTGTGGGGTCGATCGGAAGAGGTGGCCAAAACTAGTCTATGGTCAGGAGAAAGTTCAAATTCGTTAAGGAAGCGACCCGCGTCGTTCTCGTCAAACCGGCTTACCATGGTCATATACCATAGGCTAGGAGAGGGATCAGAAGGCTGCGAAGTGCTAGCCATGGCCAAAACAGTACCAAGGAATAAAGGACCGAGGAAAGAAGATTGAAAGGGTTGATGGAGGAGACCGAAACTATATTGAACGGATGCAAAGACCACTAGAAGGGAGAAAACGGAAGAAAGTAGAGATAGGAGAAGGCTTATTGGGAACAAAGCGTGAAGGAGGAGGTCGGAAGTTCGTCGGAGCACCGAGACAGGCGAGTGTCGGGAAGCTGGGCGTGAGAGGAAGCACCAAAGGCACGAAGGCAGGAATGATGGAAGGGAAATCTGCGTCGGCGCTTCATAAACCCCAGACTCGGTCCACCACAACCGTCTGATCCAGGTCATCGAAACAAACGTTAGCATCGGACCGTCAGATTTGAACCGACGCTTGTCCAATCGAAGCTGACGCTCTCGCCTACGATGACGGCGGACTTGCCAAGTGGCGACCAGCGATTGGGCGGCATTTAATGAGCGTCATTACTCGCGCGTGGGCAGCTTAATGAGGATTGGCACAAATTCCGAGGAAACTCACCGACTCCGACCGTCTTTAGAATTGGTGGCACGCCAAGCGGCAAATAGAAATCAAAACTACCAAGGCACAGCTATCAACTCGCCGGTTGGCTGGATGGACCTCCCAAGAGCTGAACGGAGGTACACTTTCAGGAGCGGCAGAGTAGATGTCGTTCGATTAAACTCATGGTCCAGTCAGTCGGACTTAGCGCCTCCTTCGACTAGACTTGAAGGGGAGGCATGTGATCCGGTGGTAAGGACGGGGGACCCTCGTGGGCGGAAGGTCAACGACACGTGGAGGTCAAAGGTCAAGAGAGTCAACCCTGAGACCCGGCCGACCGGCATCGACCGACCAGAATGAGATGTCCGAAGGGCCGGGAATCCCCCGAGCCGAATAAAAGACAACCCGACTAAGGGTTGGGTTTCCGACACTCAAGGTAAAAAGGTTTCAGGTCCGAGCGGGTTGTCCGTTCGGCCAGGGCACAAGGCAATAAAGAGGCCAGAGCAATCTCATCCGAGGATACGACCGGGAGTCCTCCCGGTCGGACCGATACCTACAACCGGGGCAGAAGGGGTATGCCTGCCGAGCGGCCGAATCGCTCGGCTCTGGAACAGACAGGAGGCGCAAGAGGACAAAGGAGACAGGGGATAACATCATCCTCGAGACGTCTGCCGCCGACAAGCAGCAGAGTTGGCGGCCGAGCCGTACACAGGATCATACGACGGAAGCTTCCACCGTCACATCCTGGATATGCTCGGATGATTGCGGAATGGTGTCAGATGTACTTTTCTGACATGGGCTCGTTAAGATATGTATGGGGAAGCGTGCGCGCATCGAGAATCGTGTCCGCGCCTCCCCGGGCTCTTATATAAGGACCCCCAGACGTCGACGAAGGTATGTGCAAATCTCTACTGTAGCCACAGTTACGCTGCCTCTCTCACTTCTCGTTGCCTGACTTGAGCGTCGGAGGGTCGTCGCCGGGAAACCCTTCCCGGCTCGGCTTCTTTGCAGGTTCGCCGGAGATCTACACCACCAGTCGGAGACAGCGGAGCGTGCCACGTCCCCAGCGTCCGTCGACTCAGCACTCGGACAGGATCACTCTCAATTATTAATTTAACTCAATATATTGAGAATAGTAATTTATTGAATCGATTAGATTTGTAAAATAGATCAGTTGGTTGATTTTCAGATGGAAATCGATTCGACTGATTTTTAACACTAGTTAATTGATTACGGGTAAAATGAGAAGTGGGCGCGTGATTTAATTATTTTTAAACTACCTTATGTAATTTGATAATTTCAAAACTTTACCTATATGGTTGGGTACAATGCTATTTTTTTCAAAAAAAAATGTATAAATCAGTCGTTAAATTTTAATACCAATTTATAAAAAAAATTATAAATTCTGCCCATATAATAGGGGTGAATTGATAAAAAAGGATTTATATTATAAATCCCATGCTATAAACTCCAAATTGCTCTCTCGCCCTTATGAACACAGCAATATGGATCCTCTAAAAGTTTATTCAATGCCTCCAGAACGTGATGGTGTGAGTGTATGATATCTCTGATATAATGATTTATCATATGTTTATGATCTATATATTTATATTTACCTTTCTTCGTATTTTTAAGATGGGCACTAAAGGAACTGTTAAAATAATAGATTTATTATTTTTTTTTAAAATTTATTCAATGTCACATCAATGACAGATAAAAAAAATCTATATATTTGTCAACTATTAAAAAAAACTTTAGTCCACCTTTTTTATTCTATATATAATTTTCATCTCTATTTTTTAAAATAAAAACTCAAATTTAAAAAACTAATTTAAATAAAAAAATAAAAGAAAAAAAAAATGCAGGGAGCAAGGAGCCGCTCTCTGTTGCAAATGAAGGAGCTGTGGATGCTCTTTGAGCAGTAGGTTTTTCCCTTTGTATTAAATGCTTCGCAATTAAATAAATCGACGTCAAAAATTAAATTGTTGGAGTCCTCAAGACTAAAGCGGATCCTTTTCAAGATAAATTGCAAAAACTTGTCCTTGCAATAATTGCATCTTCAGAATGGAAATGACGTCATAGTTTATATATTTATCAGAACAGTGTCCACCCAAAAGAAAAATACAAAGCAATATTTATGATCCATAATTCTGGCTTCGAGAAAGATAAAATCCATTATCTTTAAAATTTATTTTATTAAATTTAAATGATTATTTTTTATTATATACTATATTAACTATTCTAAAATTATATAATACATATTTTTTATTATCTAATTCATTCATTTCATTTAGTTTTTCTCCCAAATTAAATAATATTTTAATATTTTAGAAATAAATTTAATTTTCTAAATATAAAAATATACTATTTATAAAATCTAAATTTAGAAAATAAATAAAGTAACTGATATAAATATCTTTTATATAAAATATAAAATTTAAGAGAAAATTATGTATTTAGGAAAATTAATGACACTATAATCCCTATTTTACTAATTATATTATTGTTAATTAAGTTTGTGTCTGTTATCTCTCTCTTTCTAGCGTACACGCAGTGAATTGGGAGCATTAATTATGGTCATTTAGGTGTTTAGGATGCGGTAATGGTATTTAGTGTCGAGATTAAATAATTAATTATAATTCGTACCTCGACGTGGACCCAACGTAGTAAACAGGCCACCATGTTTCTACTCGCTTTGTTCCTTCACCAACTCAGTCTTTTTTCGCCTGATTCCAGCGAGTCACGGCCCACCGTTGACACGCTTCTTTTCTGTTCTTTACAAGTTCCCTCTTTCTTCCGCTGCCGCCTCGGCCGCCAGAAAACCCTAATCTCTGCCGCCGTCCTCCGATCCACGCGATGGTCCGCGCATACAAGCACGAGCACATCTACCGGCACCCCTGGGACCGTGTGACGACGGCGGCGTGGCGCAAGTTCACGGATCCGGACACTCCCAACTTCCTCTCCCACGTCGTCGACGTTCACACGCTTCAACGCCGCCTCGACCCCGCCGCCGGTCGCCTCCAAGCCACCCGCTCGATTACCGTGCGCTCGCCGCCGCTACCCTTCATACTCCGCCGGATTCTCGGTCAGGAGGCCGTTGTGTGCCACTGCGTCGAGACCACCGTGGTGGACGCGCGCGATCGGTCCATGGAGATCGTGATCCGCAACGCCAGCCTACGTGGCCTGATCGAGGTGGAGGAGCGGTCCACCTACCGGCCGCATCCCGAGCGACCGGAGGGGTGGACCGCCTTCCAGCAGGAGACCAGGATCCGCTGCAAGCCGCTCTCGGCGCTTGCGGCCGTGGCTGAGAAGGTGGAGCACCGTTGTGCCGAGAGGTTCATGCAGAACAGCGCCAAGGGGAGGGAGTTCGTCGAGCGGATCTGCAAGTACCTTGAGGCCGACGCCGCTGCCTCCAAAATTTCTTGCTGATCGCCAAAAGGTTAGGATTTTTCCTCTTCCCGACGTCAAATTGGGACTCATAGAATAAGATCGTGCCGTTGTTGTTCTTGTCTCTGTGATAATCTTTTCCTGGGCTGTATCGTCTTTGACAATTGTTTACCGTCAATGATTTGGCTGATCGACCATGTTCTTGCTTCTACTTTTGTTGATTTATTTGGATATCTATGCAACTGATTCGATGTTAGTAATGTTAGCAATTATCAAAAAGAGCTTGCAAGACTAGAATATCTTTGCAGAAGTTCTTATTGAATATATAACCAACTTTCTATTGTCATGCCCCGGGGTCTAGTTTCCGGTATGCCACTTGGTGACTGTATAATAAAAGAAATCTAGGAACCAGAATATCATATGCTTGATAGACTATAAAACGATACATATAAAACGGCATATGAAATTACAGGTAGACGAAAGTAAAACAAGTCAGGAGTTAACACCTCAAAATTTCTGTGCAACTCTATGGAAGGTCAAAATCAATTATAATATCAAAAAGATCCATATGCCTGTAAAATTAGAGGCCAAGGAAAACATCTTCTTTAAGTTCTCAAATAATATACATAATTGTATATTTATGATCATCAAACATTTGCTAGTTGGAATTAGTATTTATCTTCATATGTATCAACAATTAAGATAAATTCTCAAGTCTTACTTTTTAATCAACAGTTATACAATTTATCCATAGTATAATATTGACATGAGCAAATATTATAAAATATGAATATGTATATCAATAGTCTAAAGTTGATAAATCAATTAAAAATGAATAATGGGAGTCAATATCATGTAATAATATCATACAAATTGACTAAAAATATTTTCAGAATATAATACTGTTGCATACGTCATCTAATATGCAGACTACAAGCCCTCACTAGTGGAAGACATAATAAACAGTATGAAGTATAAGGAGCATGGAAGATCAAGCAAATCTAAAAGACATGTATTAACGGAAGAGTAATTTCAGATTTAATTTTTTTAAAACAACCTTTTCCATCGTCATCCCCCTATGAAACCCACTTGTGGAAATGAAATAACATACAAATCGATTAACATAAAGTATTCCTTCTAGGGTTGTTGTGGTTGCTGGAAAAGAGGGCAGCAATGTGCCTCTCTTGTTGTTGGGAGAGGGCAACAACTAGGATTCTTTTACTGCCTTCGTTGGCAACTCTGGCGAGCTGCGATGAGCTCCGACAGTCACTGCCAAGAAGCAAGGACGACAAGAGTAGGTATTCGCTAGAAAAAGAAAGGCAACAACTAGGGTGTTGCTGTTGAAGCTGTTGGAGAAGAAGAGAGGGCTAAAAATAAAAGAAAACAGAAATGGGGGATCTTTCTCTCTTTACCGGTATCCTTGGCGAGCTCGGCGTGACCACAGCTAGCTCCGGCGGAGCTCCGGCAGCTGTGATTGGTTGGAAAAGAGAGCAACAACTTGCTGCTCTTGTTACCGGAAGAGGGCAGCGACTAGGGTTCCTTTTTACCCCACCTTGCTGGCAGTCTGGCAAGCTCCTGCAAACTCCGACGAGCTCCAGCGGTGCTGTCAAGAAGCAGGGACAGCAGGGAAGCACAGCAGGGAGCAAGAGAGAAGAGAAAGAGAGGTGTTAGGGGCTGTTGGCTGGAAAAGGCAGCACCTATGGCTGCTGTCGGTGGCTGTTGGAGGAGGAAAAAGGCAGCAAAGTTGCTGCTTTCCTCTTTGCTGGAAGAGGAGAGAGGTGCAGGTGGAGAAAAAGAAGAAAGAAAAAGAAAAGAGAGGGATCGGGTGGGGTGGGGTGGGGTGGGTGGGGTGGGGGAAATGGGCGTGTGTGTGGCAGGAATAGGGTGGCGGTAGGGTTTTTTTTTTTTTAATTTTATTTTATTTTTAAATTTGTGTTGTGCAAAGAGAGGGCAATACCTCTCAACCTTTCTGAACCGCGGAAGAAGAGGAAGAGAGAAAAGAGATCGCGCGGAACAACAAGACAAAGACGCATAAAAGAGAGCAAACACCAGGAAGGAGAAGAAGAAGAGAAAGAAAAAGAGTTACCGTGGTTCGGCGACTTGCCTACTCCACAAAACGGTCGAAGCTTTATTAGAATTCTCTTCTACACAAGAGAATCACATCTAATGATTCTTGTGTTGTCTGATCTACAATGGATTTACAATGATCCCTATAAATACTGCTAAACCTCCAGACTCGGTAAAAACGTAACAGAATTTGTTATGAAAAACATAACAAAATTCTGTTATATAAAATCTTAACAGAATTTTATTACGAAAAATCTTAACAGATTTTTCTTCCATGACATCCCTTCATCCAAATATGAGCCACTCGTCAACAATCTCCACCTTGGCGAATATTCACCCTTCGAAGAATACGAATATCTGGACAAAACTCCATCTGGATCTCTGGGTCTGGGCTTCCTTCCTCTAGCATCTAGAGATATGGATCAAGTTCAAGCAATGCTTAAACTTCTCTGTGGTCACCGGCTTTGTCAGCATATCTGCAGCATTGTCTGCAGTGTGAACCTTCTCAAGTTGAATTTCCCCGGAAGCAATCAACTCTCTGATCTTGTGAAACCTCACATCAATGTGTTTGGTTCTCGCATGATACACCTGATTCTTCGCCAAATAGATAGCACTCTGACTATCTCATAACAATTTAACTCCACCTTGCTGAACACCCAGTTCTCTGACCAATCTTGTAAGCCATAAAGTTTCCTTCACTGCTTTAACTGCTGCCATGTACTCGGATTCCGTAGTAGACAATGCAACAATAGATTGTATCATAGATTTTCAACAAATAGGTCCTCCTGCCATGGTGAACACGTATCCTGTAGTAGACCTCTTGTTATCTAAATCTCCTGCATAGTCTGCATCTACGTACCCGGTAACTAAAGGATCTTCCAGTTGTCTATTGAGCATGATGTCATAATCAGTTGTATTTCTCAAGTATCTGAAAAACTATTTCACTGCATCCCAATGTGTTCGACCAAGATTTGACAGAAACTTGCTTATCATACTAACTGCTTGCGCCAAATCCGATCTCGTGCAAACCATGGCATACATCAAACAACCAACTGCACTTGCATAAAGAACTTTTGACATCTCTTGGATCTCGTCATCTGTCCTTGGACACTTTGTACTGGATAACTTGAAGTGATGCGCCAGGGGTGTGCTCACCGACTTTGCATTCTTCGTATTGAACCTATCCAGCACCTTCTCCACATAGCTACGTTGAGACAACCATAATCTCCCTGCAGCTCTATCCTTATGAATCTCCATCCCAAGAATCTTCTTGGCCTCTCCCAAATCTTTCATGTCAAATTCCTTGCTCGGTGGCCTCTTGATTTATCAACCTCTTTCATCTTCTTCGCAACAATGAGCATGTCATCTACGTATAGTAGTAAGAAAACCAGTGATTCATCTTCAAGACTCTTCACATATATACAACAGTCATACTCACATCTCCTATATCCGTTTTGAATCATGTATGAATCAAAGCGTTTGTACCATTGCCTAGGAGATTGTTTCAATCTATAGAGCGATTTCTTCAACTTGTAAACCAACTACTCTTGTCCAGCCTGACTAAATCTCTCGGGTTGTGATATAAAAATCTACTCTAAATTTCCATGCAGAAATGTCATCTTCACATCCATTTGCTCAAGTTGCAAATCGTGATGTGCCACTAAAGCCAACATCGCTCTAATTTACATATATCTTACCACCGGAGAGAAAATTTCATCATAGTCAATCCCCTTTCTCTGTGAATACCCCTTTGCTACCAACCGAGCTTTGAACTTCACTTCTTCTCCTTCTAACATTGCTTCTTTCTTCTTGAATATCCACTTGCACCCTATAGCTTTCTCTCCTTTAGGAAGTTCCACTAGATCCCACATTTGGTTCTTATGCAACGACTCCATCTCCTCTGCCATAGTACCCGTCCACTTGTCCTTCTCAGAGCTATGTATTGCCTCACGAAAAGATGTAGGGTTTCCATTACTAGTGGTAAGTGCATAAGATACCAAGTCTTCGAATCCGTATCTAGTGGGTGGTTTTACGACTCGTCTCGTTCTACCACTAGCTATAGTGCGATGCTCCATGTGCTCTGAGCTAGAATCATCGAAGTCATGAGTCTCTAGCTCCACCTGCACAATATCTTTCTCTTTGTTGCTTTGTGGTGTTTCCTTTCCTTCTTCTTGAGTACGTTGTAACATAGCTTTCTCGTCAAACACCACATCTCTGCTGATCACCACCTTGTTTGCCTTAGGATCCCAAAGCTTGAAGCCTTTAACTCCTTTCTGATAGCCCAGAAAAATGCATTGCTTTGACTTTGCATCCAGCTTTGATCTTTCCTCACTAGATATGTGCATATAGGCTGGACATCCAAAAACTCGAAGATGAGAGTATTCTACTTGATTCTCTGTCCATACTTCCTCTGATACTTTGCCTTCTAGTGCTGCCCTTGGTGATCTATTAATGAGATAACATGCCATGTTAACTGCTTCCGCCCAGAAATTCTTTGCAAGCCCTGCATTCAGCCTGAGACATCTTGCCTTCTCAATGATTGTCCTGTTCAACCTTTCCGCTACACCATTCTGCTATGGTGTCCTGCGAACGAGAATGTGCTTCTTGATACCATGATGCATATAAAAGTCTAGAACTGTGAATCTATGTACTCAATATCATTGTCCAATCTCAGACATTTAACTTTCCTTCTAGTCTGATTTTCTACTTTAGTATTCCATATCTTTAACTTTGAAAAAGTGTTTGACTTGTGACGTATGAAGCACATCTAGACTTTTTGTGAGTAATCATCAATGAAACTCATAAAATACGCATGTCCTCTACGTGATGCTACATTGGTCGGTCCTTAGAGATATGTATGAACACAGTTCAGAATTCCCTCTATCTTGTTTATGGTTGTCTTAAATTACACTCTACTTTATTTTCCAAGAACACAATACTTGCAAAAGTCGAGTTTACATGTTTTAATGCCCTTCAATAAACCTCCTTTATGAAGGTCCATCATCCCACACTCACCCATATGCCCTAGCCGCATATGCCACAAGACAATATTATCTGATTCAGACTCCACAGTGGCGACTCCACCTATAACTATGGTCCCTCAACTTGTAGATGTTTCCTGCTACCTTTGTCCTTTCATTACCGGAGCTCCCTTGCGACTTTCATCACCCGCTCAGATTTGTAATTACAACCTACCATCCAGTGTGCCTAGTAAGATCAAGTTCTTCTTTAGAGTATATATCCGACATCACATAAAGTTCGATCACACCATCAAACATCTTGATTCCGACATTCCCTATGCCGATAACCTTGCATGATGCATCGTTTCCCATCAGCACCGAACCGGAATCAACCGCCTATAGGTGTCAAACCAATCCTTGTTTGGAGTCATGTGATATGAACATGCGAGTCTAAAATCCATGCATCCGTCAATTGCTCCGAACTATATAACCGATAGCATATCTCCATCACCGCTCTTTGAATTTTCTTCTTCAACTATGTTTGCAGACTTCTAGAACTACTTTTGTTCTCTAACATATTTCTTTATCTCTGGACAATTTCTCATATGACCTTTACCTCCACATTTGTAGCACGTGATCACCTTCTTCCTTCTCGACTTAGAACGAGTCTTGTTGTTGTTGTCATATCCATGTCGAGATTTGCTCCTACCACGCTCTTGGTTGCTATTTACCACAAGTCCTTCTCCTTGAGAAATTTCATCGCTTGTTTTCTTCCTTTGGTGAAAACCTAGCAACGCACTTGTGATCTCCTCCAATTTGAGAGTTTCCTTACCCCACATCAAAGTAGTAACCAAATTCTCGTACGTAGGAGATGAAGGTAGAGAATTCAACAACATCAGCGCCTTGTCTTCGTCTTCGATCTTCACATCAATCCGCTTCAGATCACTTACAATCTGGTTGAATACGTTGATGTGCTGGCTCAGATCGGTTCCTTCTGTCATCTTCAGCCCGAATAATTTCTGCTTGAGATACAGCTTGTTTGTCAATGATTTTGACATGTACCGGCTTTCCAGCTTTTGCCAAACTGTCACCGGTGACTCCTCGTCCATGACATGGTACATCACGTCATCCGTAAGACAAAGCCTGATTGTTGCTACTGCCTTCGCCTGAAGTTCTTCCCAATCTGATTTCTCCATGCTTTCCGGTTTTCTTTCTCCTAGCGCCTTCACCATGCCTTGTTGCACCAACAAGTCCTTGACCCTTCTCTGCCATAATCCAAAGTTTCCGGTTCCGTCAAACTTCACCATATCAAACTTCGCAGAAGTCGTCCCCGACATGTTGAAGAAATCTGCCAAAAACCTGGAGCTCTGATACCAATTGTTGTGCAAAGAGAGGGTAATACCTCTCAACCTTTCTGAACCGCGGAAGAAGAGGAAGAGAGAAAAGAGATCGCGCGGAACAACAAGACAAAGACGCACAAAAGAGAGCAAACACCAGGAAGGAGAAGAAGAAGAGAAAGAAAAAGAGTTACCGTGGTTCGGCGACTTGCCTACTCCACAAAACGGTCGAAGCTTTATTAGAATTCTCTTCTACACAAGAGAATCACATCTAATGATTCTTGTGTTGTCTGATCTACAATGGGTTTACAATGATCCCTATAAATACTGCTAAACCCCCAGACCCGGTAAAAACGTAACAGAATTTGTTATGAAAAACATAACAAAATTCTGTTATATAAAATCTTAACAGAATTTTATTACGAAAAATCTTAACAGATTTTTCTTCCATGACATCCCTTCATCCAAATATGAGTCACTCGTCAACAATTTGTTTCTCATACTTAACACCTACTTATCAACTGATTCGATGTTCTTCTACTCGTGGATCTTCCTATTGAATACATAACAAAGTTCTTTAAATGAAACGATGTTAGAGCTCAAGCTGACCCAAATTAGTAGGAATTTGCACATGGCTCTTATCATCCTCCTGTATAGATTGCTTATGCCCTGCATAGGCATTTGCACAATTTTAACCAACCAACCAAACAAACAACAAACATTCACCATGTTGTTTGACTTGCTTAGCTTTCGCTAAGTTTCATTTATGCAAATAGTTAAGGTTCTTATGTAGAATCTATGGTAATGTGTACTCTTCAGGTGACAGATAAGAACTATTTTATATGTATTGATAAATTTGATATATTGTTTGATAAACATTTTGGATTACTGTCAATACGTAGTGTTGTTAAATGGTTAACACAGCATTTACATATCACAAAGTTTATGTTGCAACTCAACAAAGAGACCACTATTTGGATGCTTGTTTCAGTGTAGAGGGTGGCCTTCTAGTCGTGTAATGTATTTTTCTTGATTTATCATTGTAACGATAAATTTAAGTTGCTTAAAACTCGGCGGCAATTTTTTTTTAATTCATAAATTGGAAATAATAAATAAAACGATCTGTTCAATTTGTGTTTCTTTTTGCTTGATCGACAGATGGAGGTTGATGGACTTGAACATATTTTAATTGTATTTCTGTTATCCAAAGATATATATAAAATTCTTTCAAAATGGTCAAAAAAGTATATTGAGAAAAATTAGAGGTGAAGCATAATCGCTTCCTCTATCGTTTTTCGAAAATTTCATGATTCTAAAAAATCGAGAAGCTACATGCAACAATAAGTTTATCTACTTTTTCACTTAGCCACTCACTATATAAAAAATTATTATGAAAGTTTGCATAATTTGTGTTATCTATGTTATGAAGCTGATACAAATTAAATGTCGTTAGGCAAAAGAAGTATTTTGGCTTGACTATATACATAGGGGTGTTATCCTATACCAGGCAAAAGAAGTATGAGCGTTCCGAGTAGATTTCAATCACTCGGAGCATCCAAAAAGGACTCCGGGCGCTTGGACTCGGTAAGAGTCATTCATGATTACCCACGAACAGGGTGTATAGGATTATATATATATAGAGAGAGAGAGGAGTTTGTTATTTTACATGTTTTTTTGATGTACACTCCTAGGTGATTCTCATAAGTCTGAGTACATTTCAGGTGTCAATTCATTTTTGAGAATTGAGGCATTCGGGGGTGCTCGGACATGTGAGGGTCACTTAGGAGAGTGTAAGGTAAGAGTGTGAATGTTTGTATATGGTGTGGACCTTCTGTTGCAGATTCGTGCGTACCCTGACTCAAGGTGCTTCCAACGCGCATTGACTCTAGGCGCTCGAGTTAATTTTTTTTTTTTTTATGGTGTTGGGGCATTTGGATCAAATGTATACGCCAAATTTCAATTTCAATTTGGATCGAATAGCGCTCGTGGCTTTTACACGATTCAGATTCGGAAATCGTTCGAGTAAATGCAGCGGAAATAGAAAGAAAAACAACACACGAACACAAGCTATTTACTTGGTTCGGAGCCTAGGATGACTCCTACTCCAAGGCCTGCGATCGTTGATCACTTTCTGTGAGCAACAACTATATCGCGCAAATTCAGTTACAAAAGTATTACAGTTTAACAGTATTAAACGTTGTACCGACAAGTAAAATTGAAGATTTGAAGCTCTGGATCGTCAGGTACTTGTAACAGCACTTTTGGGTCGTCTTGTTCGCAGCACACAGGAGAAGATTGCTTTTCAATTCATTGTTCCAACCTACTGCTCGAATTTCCCTTTTAAACAGTGCTGGAGGCGCCTTAAAGCCCTTCCGAGGCGCCTCAAAGTAGCCGAGTCAGCCACGTGGATCAGCGCTAAAATCTTCTCCTCTGATCCACTTGAAGGCTCCTCAAAGCTGGTCCAAGGCGCCTCCAAGTTATGGACCAAGGCGCCTCCAGCTCAGTCCGAGGCGCCTCCAGCTCAGTCCGAGGCGCCTCCAGCTTTGCCACGTAGGCTTCAGCTCCTTTGCACCCGAGGCGGCTCCAAGCTCCATGGAGGCGCCTCAGACACTATTCATCCGAGGCTGGCCTTGCTCATTTGTCCCTGCAAAGCATGTTAGTTCACAAAACACACACTTACCTTGCAAGACAAAGTCAGTACACATAAAATATAGTAAAATCAGTATTTGACAGTTGTCGGACTGTCCGGATCTGACTTTGGATCTCCAATCGGAAATTCTAGGTCGACCCGACGCCTACTGTTCCCTCTACGGGGAACGCGTCCTCACCTACTCCCCTCAGGAGAGATTACCTGATGTCAGTCCGGTCTTCCAGACCGACTGGACTTTCTGCCTAGGGTTACCACCCCCTAGGACCTAGGGTTACCGCCCCTTAGGGTTTTCTCCACCTAGGGTTACCACCCCCTAGGACCTGAGGTTACCCCTTTAGGATTTTTCTCCACCTAAGATTACCACCCCTAGGACCTAAGGTTGCCGTCCCTTAGGGTTTTCTTCCACCTAGGACCTAAGGTTGCCGCCCCTTAGGGTTTTCCTTCACCTAGGATTACCACCCCCTAGAACCTAAGATTACCACCCCTTAGGATTTTCACCTGCCTAACCGCAGTTAGGACTTTATTGAAACACTTATTCAAGTACGTTAGACAACAATTAATCTTAACTTTGAACCCTTCGCCATTATCAAAACTCGGGTTCGATAGTCGGATGCTTCATGCACTAACAATCTCCCACTTTTTTATTATGGCAATCGAAATTCAAAGTTAAGTAAAAAAATACAATAATGATCTTCAAAGTTTAAGTAAGACGCATAAGCAGACTTAAGTAAATAAATGAAACAAACTTAAGCCTTTAACGATGTAAGGCTCCCCCTTAATAAGAGCCCTTTAATTTGAATAATTAGAATTTTAAGTTGCTTTGAATTTTCCTACTCTCCCCCTTTGCCATACATCAAAATAAACAAGGGGGTAACAGGGAATTTGTGATTAATGGCCTTAGCTTTGACTTTTCAAAAAATGTTTAGAAAAGATAACGACCTTAATATAAATAGAGGGATAAAGACTTAGCTTTTTGAAATTAATAGTTGATCCGGCAATAAGGTCGGGGGACCCCCTGGAGGGGAGTCAACGTCACGTGGAGGTCAAAAGGCAAAAGGATCAGCATGAGGTCCGGCCGATCGGAGAAGGGTTGGGTCGACCGGCCGAACAGGTCCGAGCGGAATCAAAGACAACCCGACGGGGAGTCGGGTTTCCGACGCTCGTGGTGAAAAGGGTTGCCGGGCCGAGCGAGTAGTTCGCTCGGCCGAGGCATAGAGCAACACGGGCAGGAACAATATCAGCCGAGCATCCGACCGGGAATTTCCCCGGTTGGGCCTGTTGGTGCAACATCCCTCAGGTCAAGGTTGACCTGGTTGACCAAGCTTGAGTCTTGGTTTGGGTTTCGATGTTTGACAATGCAAGGTTGATTGAAGAAGAGTCAAGTAGGTCAAGGATGACCGGATACTTGACTGGGAAGTCCTAACTGGGATGTTAGGCAGGAGGAAAATCCTGGTGAGTGAAGCCAGGTGAAAGACCTAGTGAGGGAAGCTAGGCAATTGGGAAGTCCTAGTGAGTGAAGCTAGGCAGGAGGAAAATCCTGGTGAGTGAAGCTAGGTGAAAGACCTAGTGAGTGAAGCTAGGCAGGAGGAAAATCCTGGTGAGTGAAGCTAGGTGAAAGACCTAGTGAGGGAAGCTAGACAATTGGGAAGTCCTAGTGAGTGAAGCTAGGCAGGAGGAAAATCCTGGTGAGTGAAGCCAGGTGAAAGACCTAGTGAGTGAAGCTAGGCAATTGGGAAGTCCTAGTGAGTGAAGCTAGGCAGGAGAAGTCCTAGTGAGTGAAGCTAGGCAGGAGGAAAATCCTGGTGAGTGAAGCCAGGTGAAAGACCTAGTGAGTGAAGCTAGGCAGGAGGAAAATCCTGGTGAGTGAAGCCAGGTGAAAGACCTAGTGAGTGAAGCTAGGCAATTGGGAAGTCCTAGTGAGTGAAGCTAGGCAGGAGAAAAATCCTGGTGAGTGAAGCCAGGTGAAAGACCTAGTGAGTGAAGCTAGGCAATTGGGAAAGTCCTGGTGAGTGAAGCCAGGCAAGAGAAATCCAGATGGGTCAAGGTTGACCAGACATCTGGTGAGAGTCCAAGTAGGTCAAAGGGATTGACCGGATACTTGGCACGAGGAAGAAAAGTCCAAGTAGGTCTTAGGGAGTGACCGGATACTTGGCAAGAAGAGAAAAGTCCAAGTGGGTCAAAGGGATTGACCAGACACTTGGTGAGAGAGCCTAGCTGGTCAAGGGTGACCGGATGCTAGGTCTTATGTACCAACAAATCATGGTTGACTAGATGTTGGTTTAGGAAGCGTTGGACTTGGTTTTGGGCAAAAACCAAGATCTGGATTGATCCAGCAGGTTTGGATTGATCCGTGGATCGATCCAGCAGATCTGGATCGATCCGTGGATCGATCCAGAAGATCTGGATCGATCGGCCGATCGATCCGGTGAGTCACCGCGAACAGAACCTCTCTGGATCGATCGGTGGATCGATCCAGAGGTCCCAATCGATCAGTGGATCGATTGGGATGCTGCTGCTTCGCGCGATAAGCGCTAGATCGATCCGTGGATCGATCCAAAGCCTCCCCGATCGATTGGGAGCATTCCAATCGATCGGGATTCGACCGTTAGCGTCGATTTAAGCCGCAGGCGTTCATTTCCTTCGGCATCTCTTCACCGATTCATTTCAGATCTTCACCAGCTTCTCCACAGCTCTTCTCAAGCTCTAGATCGCCAGTTCTTGAAGGCTCTTGAAGGTTCTTCCAAGTCAAGAGGCGGATCAAAGCAAGAAGAAGAAACTAGGGTTAGGGTTTTTGCTCTCATTGTAAGCTTGTAAGCTTGTATTTCATTACTTTTCCCTTTCTTCTTGTATTGAGTCTTGTAGGGCTTCTCCGCCCTTGGTAGTTACCATAAAGGAGAGTTTTATTAGTGGAGGGTGTGTGTGTAGGTGTGGATCCTTGGACTAGTCACCTCTTGTGAGGTGGATACCAAGTAAACCAACCTTGTTAGCGTCTTGTGATTTGTTTCTGTATTTTCCGCTGCACATCTTTGAAGAAACAAGCAACGCCGAGCATCTAGCGAGCGACGAGCTATTCACCCCCCCCCCCTCTAGCTACTTTTCGGTCCCAACAAGTGGTATCAGAGCGAGACCGCTCTTCACCGGAATCATCACCGGAAGGGTCAAGCATAACAAGAAGAGCTAGAGGGTGAAGAAGTTGAAGCAAAATTGTCAAAGTCAAAGAAATTCAAAAGCTCAACTTCTACAATGGAATTCCGAGATTGGCTCGGATTCGACACGAGGGTGTCTCCACCATACACTTCCACGAGCTTCAATTCTTGGAAATCAAGAATCGAAAATTTTCTTATGATGGAGATAGAGCAATGGTTTGCTCTTATGGAAGGCTTCAAGACTCCAACAAACTCAAAGGGCAAAGTACTCAAGAGGAGCAAGTGGAGCCAAGACCAAATCCAAATATGTGAGGCCAATGACAAAGTGACCAAGCTTTTGGTCAATTTATTGCCAAGCAACATCCTAGAGCAAATTGGAGAGTTTGAAGATGCCAAGGAACTTTGGAGCAAATTGGCAAGGATTCATGAGATCCCCTCCACTGTACCAAATCAAGGAGAATCCAAAGAGGGCGACTCAATGGATCAAAACCTAGAAGAGGAGGACTCCGAGGTTGAGAGATGCTCAACCTCCGAAGAGGAGGTCCAAGAAGCTTCATCCTCAAAGGAGAGCAATCAAAAGAGCAAGGAAGGAGTATATTCCTTGTTTCATGTACAAGAGGATAAAGATGAAGAAGAAGGTGAAGCCTCCACCTCTAGGATTGAGGGGGAGCAATCTTCATTGACACCGGAACAAGAGCAAGAAGAATCCTCCACATCCGGGTCAAGAGAAGAAGAGGATGAAGAAGCTTCCACCTCCACAAGTCAAGCAAAATCAAATGGAGGAATATCATCTTCGGATCAAGAGGAAGCTTCTACCTCCAGATCCAAAGGAGAAAGTGTCATCCCTACACAAAAATGTATAAACATTTCAATTAATAATAAAAATCATATTATATGCTTTGAATGTAGGGAACATGGGCATTACAAGAGCAAATGCCCTAAATTGGCCAAGAAGAAGGGCCAAGTGGCATTAAAGGACAAGGAGAAGCCCAAGGAGACCATCCCCGGAACAAAGAAGAGCAAGGAGCACATTGTGTGCTTCTCTTGCAATCAAAAGGGGCATTACCGAAGTCAATGCCCTAATGGGAAGAAGATGGTCAAGGCTCATGGAGGAAGTACAACTCAAGGGGGAGCCTCCAAGGTAAAAAAGAAGGTATCTTTTATTGAGTATATTTCCTTGCAAAATGGTAAAAAAACATGCTAGGTCAAATTTATATCATTTTAATGCTATTTACCATGAAAATAGGAAGCATGATAGCGTTAAGGAAAATCATGTAGCTTATCATGCCAAAACCTCTCAAACTAGGGTTAGAAAGGTAGATAGAAACTTAGGTAAGAACCCTAAGGATTCTAGGTATGTACCTAAGAAGAAGAAAAATCATGATTTTAGTGAAAAATCTATAGTTGAGGGATTATGGAAGGAAAATCAAGTCTTGAGGTCAAGACTTGATAAATTAGAGAAGACCCTTAGAAAAATCACAAATATGACACAAGGGTCTAAGGGTAAAAATCTAGGTCTAGGAGTATCAAAGTCATCCAATGGCCATAGAGGTTTGGGATACAAACCTAAGGCTAAGAAAGATGAAATTTCATACCATAAGATTCCATATAGTTATGGAACTAACCCTAGGTCTAGTGGTCAAGTCAAGAATACTAGGAAAGTCATCCCTAAGAGTATTTTTGCAATAAATGTGACCAAGGCTTCTAAGAAACCCAACAAGGTCACTAGGAAGGTATCTAGGGAAGTTATCCCTAGTGAGTACCTAGAGCATCCAAGGAGCACCAATAGGTGTTGGGTTCCTAGGAGCATCTTCTCTACCCCATAAATGGGTTAGAGAGTGTCAACTCCGATTAGAAGGGTAGTTTAACCCAACTTTGAGGAAATTGACACTCAAGGAGCTTTTTCAAGATTTTTGTTAACCTTTGAAAATGAAATGGAATTATTATTTACTCCTTGAAAGAGTAAAATGTGTCTAATGGTAGAAAATTGATTTTATCTTAAAATGGCATAAATTGGGAAAACCTAGAGAAATACCAAGTTGGGATTTTGGTATTCTCTTAGAAATTTAAGGCAATCCGGGCCTTGCTTTATGTGATTACTCTTGAGGAAAAATGAAATATGCCAACATTTGAGGATATGCTTAATTTTTAAGTGGCATAAACAAATCAAGAGAAATATAAATGTCAATTTAGGTTTTGACATTTCTTTGAATCATTTAGGGCAATCTAGGTTTAACGTTTTAAGTTAAAACAAGTTGTATATTTTGAGTTAGCTAAGTAGTTAAGGATACTTAGATAGGTAATCTAGGTATATTTTATTTATGCTAAACCTTGCCATGATTATTTGCCCATGATATGCCATGACATCATATTTAGTTCTGTATTTTGCATTCATTCCTTTATTGTGAAAAATACAAAAATACCATGTCATGTCATACATACATCATGTAGTTATAGGACTCTTTCTTTTGAAAGATATGTTATATTGATGTATGCCATAACATTAATCATGCATTTAGTTTGATTTCCTTAAAATTAAGGACAAATGTTTTTACCAACAAATGGTATAAACAAATGGCATTTATATACAAGTTATACCAATAAGTGGTATATCAACAAGTGGCATACCAACAAGTGGTATTTATACACAAGTGGTATACACAAGTGGAATCAACAAGTAACATCCTTGGTGGATGTTCACCACTCAAAATGTCTAAATAGAGATGCATGATCCCTAGATTAGGGCAAAACCAAATTTACATCTCACAAAGGCATATAAGATGACTTGTATGTGTTTGTGCACAATAGATACAAGTGAGATGTTAGAATGATGAACAAAACTCAACATGTTGATTTAGTGCACTTCTTTGAGTTTTAAGTTCATCAAAACACATAGTTATGTGTTTTCCCATCATTGGGAAAGCTAATGTACAAGTTATGTGCATTAAGCCCAAGGAACATGGTGGGATATTGGTTTTGAAAATGTTTTTAAAATGATTTTGGAAAACCTTGGTGAAGGCTATCTTTTGATAGTAATCACCATTGAATAGTTAGACACAAACTTAAAGAAAACACTAAAGTTTTGCAAGTTCTCAAGTTTGTGTCAATCTTTGAAAATATGATGTATTCTCATAGAAAATTATTTTTCCATGATAAATTATACCCTAAATAATGTCTACACAAATTTTTACTATTTTTGGAATTTTGTAGAATTTTTTAGGGGTTTCTGAAATTGGCTGAAATTGAATTTCAGCAATTTCAGGCCTTAAATCGATCAGTGGATCGATTGGAGTGCCTCAATCGATCAGCCGATCGATTGAGAAGGCATTTCTCGCGAGCAGAAGCTCACTGGATCGATCAGCCGATCGATCCAAGAAGACTGAATCGATCAGTGGATCGATTCAGCATGGGTTCAATCGATTGGAACCCAACTCCAATCGATTGAAGATGCTGATTTTGGCTGGGAAAGCTTATTTTCAGCATTTTGAACCTATTTTAGTCAAGGTAACCATTCCAAACCCCTGAAAATACATTTGTATACATAAAAAGGGTGTTTTCGTGTGGAAAACAAGGATGGATTGGTTAAGGAAGGCTAAGTTGAAGTTTAGGTTGAGGTTTATTTCAAATTTTGAATATTTAAACCTCAAAACTTCTAAAATTGGGTTTCCTAAAGTTTTAGGGATTCCAAGTCATTGTTGGTGCAATGACAGAAGTTACCACCATGTCTTTAGGGGGAGGGACTCTTTAAAGACATGAAAATTATTTTTCATGAACCTTGGAAGGTGGTTAACCTTCCGTTAAGAACATGTTCAAGTTTGAGCATTTGAACTTTAATGGGGAGTGGATATCCTCATTGTTCAAGTGGTTTCAAGTGGATAATGCTCAAGGATGGGCATTTGCCTACATTGGGAGAGAATGTAGGGTTAAGGATAATAAAGGGTATGGGACCTTCATTATCGTGTTGATCACAACAAGTGAATTTGTGAACAACGATGAGCAACTCTTCAGGGGGAGAGTTTTCAACAAGTGAATTTGTTGATGTGTGCCCAAAAATGGGGCATGGTTTGATGTGTGCCAATAGGGGGAGAATGAAAGGGAGTAAGTTAGGCTTTTATCACCTAGAGGGAGTTTGCCCTCTTAGGGGAGAATGAAGGGCTTAACTTATGTATTCATTACCTAGTAGCATGAAGAAGGTTTAGGCTATGGAATTAGCCTAACTTACATGTGGTATTGTAAGTGATAGTGTTGGTATTGTCAAACATCAAAAAGGGGAAGATTGTTGGTGCAACATTCCTCAGGTCAAGGTTGACCTGGTTGACCAAGCTTAAGTCTTGGTTTGAGTTTCGATGTTTGACAATGCAAGGTTGATTGAAGAAGAGTCAAGTAGGTCAAGGATGATCGGATACTTGACTGGGAAGTCCTAACTGGGATGTTAGGCAAGAGGAAAATCCTGGTGAGTGAAGCCAGGTGAAAGACCTAGTGAGGGAAGTTAGGCAATTGGGAAGTCCTAGTGAGTGAAGCTAGGCAGGAGGAAAATCATGGTGAGTGAAGCCAGGTGAAAGACCTAGTGAGTGAAGCTAGGCAGGAGGAAAATCCTGGTGAGTGAAGCTAGGTGAAAGACCTAGTGAGGGAAGCTAGGCAATTGGGAAGTCCTAGTGAGTGAAACGAGGCAGGAGAAGTCCTAGTGAGTGAAGCTAGGCAGGAGAAAAATCCTGGTGAGTGAATGCAGGTGAAAGACCTAGTGAGTGAAGCTAGGCAGGAGGAAAATCCTGGTGAGTGAAGCCAGGTGAAAGACCTAGTGAGTGAAGCTAGGCAATTGGGAAGTCCTAGTGAGTGAAGCTAGGCAGGAGAAAAATCCTGGTGAGTGAAGCCAGGTGAAAGACCTAGTGAGTGAAGCTAGGCAATTGGGAAAGTCTTGGTGAGTGAAGCCAGGCAAGAGAAATCCAGATGGGTCAAGGTTGACCAGACATCTGGTGAGAGTCCAAGTAGGTCAAAGGGACTGACCGGATACTTGGCACGAGGAAGAAAAGTCCAAGTAGGTCTTAGGGAGTGACCGGATACTTGGCAAGAAGAGAAAAGTCCAAGTGGGTCAATGGGATTGACCAGACACTTGGTGAGAGAGTCCTAGCTAGTCAAGGTTGACCGGATGCTAGGTCTTATGTACCAACAAGTCAAGGTTGACTAGATGTTGGTTTAGGGGGCGTCGGACTTTGTTTTGGGCAAAAACAAAGATCTGGATTGATCAGCCGATTGATCCAGCAGGTTTGGATTGATCCGTGGATCGATCCAGAAGATCTGGATCGATCGGCCGATCGATCCGGTGAGTCACCGCGAATAGAACCTCTCTGGATCGATCGGTGGATCGATCCAGAGGTCCCAATCGATCAGTGGATCGATTGGGACGCTGCTGCTTCGCGCGATAAGCGCTGGATCGATCCGTGGATCGATCCAGGCGTTTTTCCAGAGCACAGAGGCACTCTGGATTGATCCGTGGATCGATCCAAAGCCTCCCCGATCGATTGGGAGCATTCCAATCGATCGGGATTCGACCGTTAGCGTCGATTTAAGCCGCAGGCGTTCATTTCCTTCGGCATCTCTTCACCGATTCATTTCAGATCTTCATCAGCTTCTCCACAGCTCTTCTCAAGCTCTAGATCGCCAGTTCTTGAAGGCTCTTGAAGGTTCTTCCAAGTCAAGAGGCGGATCAAAGCAAGAAGAAGAAACTAGGGTTAGGGTTTTTGCTCTCATTGTAAGCTTGTAAGCTTGTATTTCATTACCTTTCCCTTTCTTCTTGTATTGAGTCTTGTAGGGCTTCTTCGCCCTTGGTAGTTACCATAAATGAGAGTTTTATTAGTGGAGGGTGTGTGTGTAGGTGTGGATCCTTGGACTAGTCACCTTTTGTGAGGTGGATACCAAGTAAACCAACCTTGTTAGCGTCTTGTGATTTGTTTCTGTATTTTCCGCTGCACATCTTTGAAGAAACAAGCAACGCCGAGCATCTAGCGAGCGACGAGCTATTCACCCCCCCTCTAGCTACTTTTCGGTCCCAACAGGGCCAACACCTACGCCAGGTCGGAAGTGATGTGCTTGTCGAGCGGCTGGACGCTCAGCGCGGGGAAAAAGGAGACAAGGACAAGGGGACATTGGGGAACATCTTCTGACAACAGGCATGTTAGACGACCAAGCCATACGCAGAATCCTACGACGGAAGGTTCTGCCGTCCCATCAGAGAGGTGCTCGGACTGTAGCAGTATGGTGTCAGGCATGCTCCTCTGGTAAGCCCATACTAAGGTATGGTAAAGGACACGTGTACGCCTCGGTAGGTGTGCATAAGCCTCCCCACAGCTCTATATAAGAACCCTCAGATTTCGCCGGAGGTATGTAATCCCTCATCTTTGGAGCCACTTCATCGTTTTCCTCTTGCCTGACTTGAGCGTCGGAGGGTCGTCGCCGGTAACCCCTTCCCGGCTCGACTTCCTTGCAGGTTCGCCAGAGATTCGTTCAGCCAGTCGAAGACAGCGGAGTGCACCACGTCCCCAGATTCTATCGACTCAGTGCTCGGACAGGATCAAATTGGCGTCGTCTGTGGGAACGCACCTGCATCCGAGCGGAAGAGATGGACGAATATGGACGACCTCACACCGTGATGCTCTCCCAGGAGGAGTTCGACACTCTAATCGAGGCAAGAGCAGCTAAGCTCGTGGAGCAACAAAAACAGAAGGCGCAAGCCGAGCGACTGGAGCAACAAGCGACGTCAGCGTTAGGAGGCCGAGCGGCAGCAGAGTTCCGACCGGAGAACATTTCAGCATGGGGCCGAGATAAGGATCCGATCGGCATCCAAGGAGAAGCACCGCCTGCCCCGGTTCCATTTCATCGGGCCTTATTCCGTACGCCTCCTGAAGTCGCACCAGCTAACCTTGATTGAGGATCCTTATCCGACGAGGCGCCCAGGCGAGACTACAGAAAAGGCAAGACTCCCCGAACGGACGCCTCCCCTGAGCAGATCAACCGGCAGTTTTCAGAGGCCATCCTGCGGGACCCTCTGCCAAAGCATTATGTGCCCCCGGCGATCGGGGAATACAACAGAACCACCGACCCGGACGACCATCTAGGTAAGTTCGACAACACAGCTACACTACGTCAATACACAGATGGAGTGAAATGCCGGGTGTTCCTTACCACCCTCTCGGGATCGACGCAACGATGGTTCCGGAGGCTTCCGGACGGATCCATCACCAGCTTTAAAGAGTTCCGCATCGCTTTTCTCCATCATTTTGCGAGCAGTCGGCGTTACCAGAAGACTAGTATCAGTCTATTTGCCATCAAGCAAGAGCCCAGGGAGCCGCTCCGAGCTTACATCCAACGATTCAACCGGGTGGCCATGGATATTCCAACGGCCACCTCAGAAACAATGATGAATGCGTTCACGCAAGGCCTTGTGGACGGTGACTTCTTCCGTTCACTTATTCGAAAGCCGCCCCGAGACTATGATCATATGTTACACCGGGCCAATGAGTACATTAATGTGGAGGAAGCCCAGGCGGCCCGAAGAAAAGAAGCTCCAACTGAGCGGCTAGCCCCTGTCGAGCGAAAGACGCTCACTGGCCACCAGCCGCCCAGAAGACCGCGAGCTGAATCAGTCCGCCCTCACCACGCAAGGTCCCAAGCCATCCAAGAGGTAGCCGCCGAGCGGCCCAAACCAAAAAAGAAGGTATGGACCCCCATGTTTTGCTCGTTCCACCGGACCGACACGCATAACACACGAGATTGCCGAAGCCTTCCCCTGATCGCCCACCCCGCTCCCCGGAGTGGCAGTCGTTGATCGACATCGCCCGACGGGCGACAGCGACACCATGAAGCCGGTCGACAGATATCCAGAAAGTCTCCCGAGCGGTATCATCCTCAGAGGCACGAGGACAATCCCCGGATATCCAAGGAGCGGCCTAGGCCGTCCGCACGGGAGGAAGAAAATAGAAGCAACACGTCCCGGGGCGAAATCAACATCATCGCTGGCGGACCGACCGGAGGTGACTCCAACAGAGCGAGGAAGGCGAGTGTCAGGCAGCTTAAGATCCATGCTGCAGTCAAGAACGGGCGAGCGGGCTCGAAATCAGCTTCGGGCCTAGGGACCTTGAGGGAGTCGAAGTGCCACATGACGACGCCCTCATCATCAAAGCGGTAATAGCTAACTATACTATTCACCGCATTTTCATCGATACAGGCAGCTCAGTCAACATTATATTTAAAAAGGCTTTCGACTAACTGCAAATTGATCGAGCTGAGTTGCTGCCCATGACAACCCCCCTCTACGGGTTTACGGGCAATGAAGTTCTACCGGTCAGACAGGTCCGACTGACTATTTCGCTGGGAGAAAAGCCGCTCAGAAGGACGCGGACTGCCAACTTCGTCGTGGTCGACTCTCCCTCAGCATACAATGTTATCCTGGGGAGACCAGCGCTCAGTGAGTTCCGAGCGGTCGTCTCCACCTTCTACCAGAAAATTAAGTTCCCGGTTGAAGATAAAGTTGGAGAAGTGCGAGGAGACCAGCTGGTGGCTCGGCGATGCTACGTCGAAATGGTCCGAGCCGAAGCTAATTCCGCGCGGAAGATGCCACGGATCGAGGTGAACGCATAACCGAAAAACCACCCTCTTTGGTTTATGAAGAAAAAGAGGAGGTACAGATCCACCCGACCCGATCGGAGGCCACCACATTCATTGCGGCCGATCTGGAGGCAAGCCAGAAAAAGGAGGTGATCAAATGTCTCCAGAGAAATTGCGACGTCTTCGTTTGGTCGACGCATGAGCTGCCGAGAATTTCGCCAAGTATAGCATAGCATGAGCTTCACGTCCGACCGGACGCTCGGCCGGTGAAGCAAAGGAAGAGGGACTTTAGCGCCGAACAAAACGCCATCATCCGAGCGGAGGTCGAGAAGCTCCTGGAGGCCGGCCATATAAGGGAGGTCCAGTTCCCGAGCTGGCTCGCAAATGTAGTGCTAGTCTCCAAGCCGAGCAACAAGTGGAGGGTTTGCATCGATTTCCGGGATCTCAACAAAGCATGCCCAAAGGATTTCTACCCTCTGCCCCGGATTGATCAACTGGTGGACTCCACAGCCGGGTGCAAGCTGATATGCATGCTAGATGCCTATCAGGGCTACCATCAGGTACCGCTTGCCCGAGAAGATCAAGAGAAGGTCAGCTTCGTCATAGCCGACGGTACTTACTGTTACAATGTAATGCCGTTCGGACTGAAGAACGCGGGAGCAACCTGCCAGCGCTTGATGAACAAAGTATTCAAGGAGCAGATCGGGCGCAATTTAGAAATGTACGTGGATGATATTCTCATCAAGTCCGTCCGAGCGGCTGATCTTTTTACGGACATGGAGGAGACCTTCCAAACGCTGAGGAAGTATGGAGTCAAGCTGAACCCTCAGAAATGTTTGTTCGGAGCAAAAAGCGAGCATTTCTTGGGCTATATAGTGACCGAGCGGGGCATAGAGGCAAATCCCAGCAAGGTAAAAGCGTTGCAAGATATGCCGCCCCCAAGAAATCTGAGGGAAGTACAGTGCCTGACCGAGCGGATAACTGCATTGTCAAGATTCATCTCTAAGACTGCCGACCGGAGTCTCCCTTTTTTCAAGATCCTACGCAAAGCTACTAAGTTTCATTAGGACGAGGAATGCGATCGGGCGTTTGAGGAGATGAAGACATACCTGAACTCCTTGCCCGTGCTAGCCAAGCCAGCTGTAGGTGAGCCGCTCTGTATTTATTTATCTTCAACTGAGCAGGCAGTAGGCTCGGCATTAGTGAGGACGAGCGGTGAAGAACAACCCGTGTACTTCTTGAGCCATATTCTAAAAGATGATGAATCTCGCTACACTGGGCTCGAGAAGCTGGCTTTTGCTTTGGTCCTCGCCACTCGGAGACTTCGTCCTTATTTCCTAGCACATACGATCATCGTCCGGACAAATAGCACATTGGTAAGAGTGCTGCTGAACCCAGAAGCGTCCGGACGGCTCATCAAATGGACAACGGAGTTAAGTGAATTTGACATTCAGTATCAACCCCGTTCGGCGATAAAGACGCAGTCCTTAGCAGATTTTGTTACCGAAGTGCAAAATCCCGAGCCCGAAGCTATGTGGAAAATATTTGTGGATGGATCGTCCACTCGGCTCGGGAGCGGGATTGGCGTGCTATTACTCTCTCCCCAAGAAGAACGGATGCATCTATCCGTCCGGCTGGACTACAGAGCCACAAATAATGAAGCGGAGTATGAGGCCCTCATAGCCGGCTTGCAGGCAGCCCGGCATGTAGGTGTCGGTCGGGTGACACTCCATTCAGACTCTCAGCTGGCCGCCCAGCAGCTCTCGAGCACTTTTGAGATTAACAACGCTCGGCTCAAGCTCTACGCTGAGGTCTTCGAAAAGCTCAAGACCCACTTCAGAGAAGTCATTATCCAGAAGATACCCCGAGCAGAGAACCAGGCGGCAGATGAGTTAGCCAAGCTCGCAAGTTCAATATCACCGGTCGTCATCCAACAGCCAATTGAGTAAGTATCCTTGGTGGCGCACATTGACTGGATGGAGGGCCTCTCATTCCCGAGCGATTGGAGGACAGCCATCATGGAGTTTCTGCGCTCAGGTGCGACACCGTCCTATCGGGAGGAAGCCTGGCTATTGAGGAGGAGAGTCGGCCGGTTCACACTCGTTGGAGACCAACTCTACAAGAAGGCTTTCTCCTGCCCACTTTTGAAATGTGTGAGCTCGGAGGGCGCGGAGTACATCCTACAGGAAGTGCACCAAGGATCGTGCGGAGGACATCCGGGCGGGCGATCGCTGGCTAGGAAGATCCTGCTAGCCGGGTACTTCTGGCCAACCCTGCAAGCAGATGCCGCTCGGACCGTCGCGACGTGCCTCTCCTGCCAGAAGTACCACAACGTCTCCCACCGACCGGCGGAGGAGATGAAAGCATCTACAGTGTCCTGTCCGTTCGATCAGTGGGGAATGGATATCGTAGGTCCGTTCCCTATGGCGACCGGTCAGCGGAAGTTTCTACTAGTGGCGGTCGACTACTTTTCCAAATAGGTGGAGGCCGAGCCACTGGCCAAGATCACCGAGCAGATGGTCAAAAGGTTTATCTGGCAGCATATAATCTGTCGGTTCGGCATTCCTCGCCCGCTCATATCTGATAACGGGCGACAGTTCGTCGGGAAGCAGCTCGAAGAATGGTGTAAAAGTTATGGCATCAAACAACACTTTGCTTCCGTGGCGTATCCCCAGAGCAACGGCCAAGCTGAAGTAACCAACCAAGAAATCCTCAGAATTCTTCGGGCTCGACTTAACCACATAGGAGGAAGCTGGGTGGACCAGCTGTCGGGCGTCCTATGGGCTATCCACACGACCCCAAAGGAGGGAACGGGCGTCACGCCATTCCATTTAGTGTACGGAGGCGAAGCAGTTATCCCAGTTGAAGTCGGCGTAGAGTCCGTCCGGATCCAGAACTATGATGATGACAATGCCGAGCGGAGGAAGATGGAGTTAGACTTGATCGACGAGGAGCGAGCCAAGGCGTCCGTCCGGCTGATGGCATACCGGCAGAGAATGAAGCAGAACTACAACCGGCGCGTGATCCCTAGAGCATTCCAGGTCGGCGACCTAGTATGGAAGGAAGTAAAGTCGGCCGGGGACGTTGGGCGGGCCCCTTCAAAGTCATCGAAAAGCTCCGCTCGGGTGCCTATTATTTGGAGGATGAAGACGGACGGCAGCTGGATCGACCGTGGACCGCAAATCATCTCCAGCCGTACCGAGCTGGGTGAGAGGTGCGCCGATGTAATTCATTTTATGTATGTCTTGGTCGCCTGTGTCCTTTTAATGCAGGAAGCAAAGTGATAAAACGCATTTGGCATTATTCGTCGAATGGACGACTACACGAAGACCCCGTGCCGCTCGGCAGGGCGTATATCATCTGTGTTGAAATTAGCCTTGAAGGCCGTCGAGCTCCGACGTTAAATATCGAGAGTCGGACCAGCGACTATAAACCCTCCGGCCGGAAGACTGTCGAGCTCCGACGTTAAATATCGAGAGTCAGACCGGCGACTATAAACCCTCCTGGCGGAAGACCGTCGAGCTCCGACGTTAAATATCGAGAGTCGGACCGGCGACTATAAACCCTCCGGCCGGAAGACCGTCGAGCTCCGACGTTAAATATCGAGAGTCGGACCGGTGACTAGAAACCCTCCGGGCGGAAGACTGTCGAGCTCCGATGTTAAATATCGAGAGTCGGACCGGCGACTATAAACCCTCCGGGCGGAAGACCGTCAAGCTCCGACGTTAAATATTGAGAGTTGGACCGGCGACTATAAACCCTCCGGCCGAAAGACCGTCGAGCTCCGACGTTAAATATCGAGGGTCGGACTGGCGACTATAAACCCTCCGGCCGGAAGTAATGTTGTTTAGCGGTAATTCCAGTTAAAGGTATGCATGTATTCAACTAAGCGAGTTCGGCTGACCAAGTGTGTAAGCGAGCGGGTTACCAAGAGTACCCCATAAACATTTAGCGAAAATCCCATTTGCGAAACGAAATATATTCAGCCGAGCGGCCTAGCTATACAAGATAATTCGTGAAAATTCCCTTTCAAACACAAGAGAGGCGGGATGAGAGGCGAATAACGAGGAGAAGTGGAGGAACGTGAACGACGGTGGTTGGTGAGTCGAGCGGACAGCACGCATATTGATTAGCAAAAGAAAAAGCAAGCAAGAGGATGGCATATCATTAGAAGCCGTTAAGGCCGATCGGAGTGGTTACAAAATGCCTTCATTCCAGGAAATCATAAAGGTCCTTTGGGATAGTGATGAGGAGCGTCGCTTGGTCTTGGGCTGGGATGAGGACGGAGTCGGGAAGTTGACCCTTGGACTTCAGGTAGGTTGTTGTGGCAGTCATAGCAAGCTCAAAGGCAGTGTACATCCGTTCGCAGACTTTCTCCAAGAATTCGGCTGAACAGATGTAATTTAGCCTCAAGGCGGCGACCCGGCCTGGCTCAGCCTCCTGGTATTCCTTGAGGGCTTCTCGGGAAGCAGCGGCGGCTGCCTGGTGTTCTTGCAAGGCAGCCTCAAGCTTCGCCACCTCATCCGATCGGGTCGCCTTCTCACCGGCCAGCTGCTCCGTCAGCTCCTTAACCTATTGCTCCAGGCCTCGAGCCTCGACGTTTTTCTTCTCCAGATCGGCGATGGTCGTCTTCTTCCGATCGGTGGCAAGACTTATTTTCCGTTCGAGTGTCTTCGCCTGTCTTTCAAGTTCTGCTAGAGTGTAGGCCTGATCGGTCGTCTTCTTCCGTTCCGCCCCCAACAAATCCTGGGCCTTCTTGAGCTCTTTCTGCAGCTTGGCGTATGAGGGGCCTTGGGAGCCGGACGGGCCGCCCGAAGCCTTCAGCTTCTTTATCTCTTCTTCCGTCATAGCCAAGCGGTTGGAGACAATGATCTCCTCCACCCATCTCTGGCATGAACAGGAATATTAATAGCCGATCGGAATTACGGCATAAAAAACTTCGGAAGAAAACACACTTACCCCGGTGGCCTGTTGCATATGGCTGTTGGCCAAGTTGCCGAGCGGAATCAAGGCAACCCGAGCCCTAGCATCGGCCCACATCTCAGCAAGGGGCCCCTTCATAGTAATCATGTGCTCGGGCACGGTTGGCCGATCGGACTCGGGCATCAACTCTTCGGTGGGGAGATGCAGGACGACCCTGATGGTACGGCGCCGACCGGGAGTCGTCTGAGCGGAAGCTGGTGAAGGATCAGAGGCCGGTGCAGAAAACTGGGACAAAATGGCCGAGCGTTGGACTCGGCGGGGAGAGGGCGGAAGGGCTCTGATAGGTATGGCCTCGAGGGGGTCCGCGGACGCGTCCAGTTGGGATGGGGTCCGATCGGACGAGATCGCCTCAACCGCTGGGGCTTTACCGTGAGAATCGGCGGTGGTCCGTTCGGACGGCTGGACCGCGGAAGTGGCCGATCGAAGTGGTGTCTCCGTTCGGCGCCTCTTTTGTCGGAGAGGGCACTCTTCCTCCTGAGCGGAGCCTTCCTCCTGGACGGTTGGTCCCCTGCTAGGGGTGGCGCCTCTTGCCACATCCCGGGAGAGGCTTGAGCGGCCGACTCCTCGTGGGTCTCGCTCTCCCCTTCGTGTGAGCCGACCGGCTCAATGCCAAGCAACTCCATCTCCTTGGCAGCTGCGGCCTCGAGCGCCGCCGCTTTCCTCTTCAAAATCCCGACCATCATGGACTCCATGACAATGTCCGCTGCAAAGGAACAAGGAGAAAATCAGTTAGCAATCAAGGCGAGTGCACAAGTAAAATTCTTACCGAAGCTGCTCGGG
Organism: Zingiber officinale; assembly: GCF_018446385.1. Taxonomy (NCBI): domain Eukaryota; kingdom Viridiplantae; phylum Streptophyta; class Magnoliopsida; order Zingiberales; family Zingiberaceae; genus Zingiber; species Zingiber officinale. The sequence goes on from NC_055987.1 coordinate 129,504,951, forward strand.
AGGGGAGTCCGGATCAGACTCAGACCAAATATGTACATCACCCCTTGAGGTAAGAACTTATTGATGTCGAACTTCAGACCGGCTAGCATGTTGGCAGCGTGAAGATAGTCCGGTCGGGTCTTGAACCTCTTTAGCTCAGGGGAGGTTGGCGGTCCGACCTGCCACTGGGTTCGGAAAGGGCCCGTTCGGGAAGACGAAGATAGAAGTAGTACTCTTTCCAATGTTTATTGGAAGAGGGCAGTTTATTAAAGAAGACTAAACTAGGCCGAGCCTGGAACATGTAAGTACCCAGCTCGGACTATTTAGGATAATAAAAATAGTAGAAGACCTCCGGTAGGAGGGGAATGTTGTGGATTCTGAACAAGACAACAACGCCACATAGAAGGCGGAAGGTGTTAGGGACTAAGCTTCCGAGCGGAATGCCGAAAAAATTATAGACTTCTACGATAAAGGGATGGAGTGGAAAGCGCAGACCGGCTATAAACTGGTCGCGGAAAAAACAGATAGCTCCGCGCGGCGATCTGTGTGGCCGAGCGGAGGGGGAGGGTAAGAAAAGTTCAAAGTCAGAGGGGATGTCAAAATTGTCCATCAGAATCTTGGCGTCGCTCCGATCGAAGCGCGACTCCATGGTGGTATACCACAGGCCGAGGGCTGGGTCTTGAGGTTGAGAAGAGCTGGCCATAAGCCGAGCGAGAAAAGGAGCAAGAGATGGACGAAAGGGCAAAAAGTTTAAGAGAGGGGACCGAATCGTAACCAGGAGACGAGAACGCGAAGAGAAGAAGAAAGCACGAGAAAAAACAAGAAATGAAAAGAAGATGGCAGAAGGACCTTACGGAAGCAGACGAAGATCGAAGGAAGAATGCGAGAGGTCGCCGGAAGAAGCAACAGCAGGATCACCGGAGCAGGAACGGCAGGGAAAACTTCTGGGCACGCGAAAGCAGGAATGCGGCGGAGGAAGAAGGCGAGAGCTTTATAGGGTTGGGCCCGAACGGACTCAGCCGTCGGATGCAGGTCGCAAAAACCAAGGACTCTATCGGGCCGTCCATTTCAAGCCGCCTCGGTCTCGTCGCCCTCGACGCCGTGCCATACGATGACGGCAGCAGTACCACGTGGCATTCGGCCACTGGAGTGCATTTAATGAGCGCCTTAACAAGGCACAGAGCGCATGCCCGGCCTTAATGTCGAAGATTTGTGCAAATTTCGAAGAGATCCGAGGAATGTTGGCGTTGACTGACGTCATAGCTACCCCCGTGGAGGTCGAACGGAGGATAGTTTCACAGAGACGTCGCTCGGCGTAACTGGCGGTCCAGTCAGTCGGACTAATCGCCTCCTTCGACTAGACTTGAAGGGGAGGCAAGTGATCCGACAGTAAGGTCGGGGGACCCCCCTGGAGGGGAGTCAACGCCACGTGGAGGTCAAAAGGCAAAAGGGTCAGCATGAGGTCCGGCCGATCGGAGAAGGGTTGGGTCGACCGGCCGAACGGGTCTGAGCGGAATCAAAGACAACTCGACGGGGAGTCGGGTTTCCGACGCTCGTGGTGAAAAGGGTCGCCGGGCCGAGCGGGTAGTCCGCTCAGTCGAGGCATAGAGCAACACGGGCAGGAACAATATCAGCCGAGCACCCGACCGGGAATCTCCCCGGTCGGGCCAACACCTACGCCAGGTCGGAAGTGATGTGCTTGTCGAGCGGTTGGACGCTCAGCGCGGGGAAAAAGGGGACAAGGACAAGGGGACATTGGGGAACATCTTCTGACAACAGGCATGTTAGACGACCAAGCCATACGCAGAATCCTACGACGGACGGTTCTACCGTCCCATCAGAGAGGTGCTCGGACTGTAGCAGTATGGTGTCAGGCATACTCCTCTGGTAAGCCCATACTAAGGTATGGTAAAGGACACGTGTACGCCTCGGTAGGTGTGCATAAGCCTCCCCATAGCTCTATATAAGAGTCCTCAGACTTCGCCGGAGGTATGCAATCCCTCATCTTTGGAGCCACTTCATCGTTTTCCTCTTGCCTGACTTGAGCGTCGGAGGGTCGTCGTCGGGAACCCCTTCCCGACTCGACTTCCTTGCAGGTTCGCCGGAGATTCGTTCAGCCAGTCGAAGACAGCGGAGAGCACCACGTCCCCAGAGTCCATCGACTCAGCGCTCGGACAGGATCAACTCGGACAGGATCAATAGTTTTGTAAAACGTTTAGCTAAGTAAATGTTTAAGGATTCACAAGAGATTTTTTAAGATAGCTTTAAAAGATTAAGTTTGAAAATAACTTTAGCTAAGGAAAATAACTTAGCAGCATTCGAGAAAGTACGTAGATAACTTTTGAGAAGCCTTTTTTGAGACAAGTTAGCTAGATTGGAAAACTTAGATCTTGTAGATTCGAAGTACTTAGGCAAATTATTTTGAAAAGAGTTTAGCTAAACTTGAGAAACTTTTTCGAAAAATGCTTAATTCCATTTGAGATAGGATTTTTCTCAAAATTAGCTAAGTTTGAAGGCATTTTCTAAAAAGTACTTAATTCAATTCGAAAAAGACTTTTGAGAAAAATATTTAGCTTAGCTAATTTTGGAAACGACTATAGAAGTCACTTAGCTAAAATGTTAGCAAGCTTTTTGGAAAACACTTAGTTGAAAATATTGAATTTTGAAAAATCCTTTAAAAGATAGTTTAAATTCAAAAAGATGCTTTAGCAAAAGTTGAAATAACTTTGAAAATGTTATTAGAAAATATAGCTAAAGTTGAAAAGTACTTGACTTTGATTTTGAATTGAAAAATTGCTAAATTTTAAAAGGTGCTTTAAGAAGAGATAGATTTGTAAAGTTGTAAATAATGTCATGTTCTCATAATTTCAAGAAGCCCTAAAGTCCAAGCATGAGTAACTTAAAAATATTAAAATTAAACACTTAATTTTCTTGCCCACATGTCTAACCAGTTAGCTACTAGCTGATTACTTAGAGAGTAACAACTTTCACTTGGTTAGTCAAATTAAGTCAATTGATCCAGTTTGATTTGACTAGGTCTGGATGACTTAATTTGATTAATGTATTGTTGGTTTTTAACGCTCAGACTTACTGTGATGCACAGAAATAAACATTCTGAAGTCTAAGTTGTACCCTATGCATCTCATGTTGGGGCAATTTCCCTTGGTTAATTTTGACCAGTTTGACTAAGCTTGAGTTGAGTCAAGCTTGAGTCGGGATTTGAGTTTTGATGTTTGACAATATATGGAGATTGCTAGGGCAATCGTTCGGTTGTGGAGATGGTCAAAGGGTTGATCAGGTTGATGAGAATACAAGTTAAGTAGGTCAAGATTGACAGGAGACTTGACTCTGGAAGTCCTAATTAGAGGTTAGGCAAATTGGAAAGTCCTAGTGAAGCTAGGTAGGAGAAAGTCCTGGTAAGGAGCCAGATAATTGAAAAGTCCAGGTGTGATCTTGGCAAAGGAGAAAGTCCTAGTGAGGAGCCAGACAATTGGGAAAGTCCAAGTGTAATCTTGGCAAAGGAGAAAGTCCTGGTGAGCACTTGGCAAAGGAGAAAGTCCTGGTGAGGAGTCAGGCAACGAGAAAATCCAAGTGTGATCTTGGCAAAGGAGAAAGTCCTGGTGAGGAGCCAAGCAAGCGGAAAGTCTAAGTGTGATCTTGGCAAAGGTTGTAAGTCCAAGCATGTGGTCTTGGCAAGATAAGTCCTAGTGTGACTTGGCAAGGAGAACTCGACAACTAGGATGAGGCCGAAGGAAGTTCCTGAATGCAAGGCATGAAGGATGGGGAGATATCCGAGGGACGCAAGGCTGATGGAGGAGACTAGAAGGCTAGTTCGAGGTTGGTCGAGTGTGGTGGTATAATCCGACAACTAGGATGAGGCTGAAGGAATTTCCTAAAGGCAAGGCGTGAAGGATGGGAGATATCCGAGGGACGCAAGGCTGTGTTGGGCTTTTCGAGCCGCAAAAATCATTTTTTGCGTTACGGAAACCCCGAATCCCATGCCACCGGATCCGTGCGAAGTTATAAAACAAAATTTTTTCTACATGTACGAGTTTCTCTAACCTAGATCTACACTAGATCTACAAAGAAAAGAGTTTACCCTTGATGCGATGTCCTTCACAAATCCCGCTCGTCCAAGGTTCTTCGGATCTCAAGGTTGTCAAGTATACAACCCTCTATATGTATCCACACGAACAAATCGAAGGAGAGAACCTCTAAAGATGTGCTAGCAACCTTAGAGGATCAGCAATGGTGGAGGAGAGGAAGAGAAGAAAGGTAGAGAGGAAGAGAAGAAAGGTAGAGAGGAAGAAGGAGGTTACAAAACCAAAATGAAAACTCACCCTTGAGTTAAGTGGTCGGCCACTTCAAGAAGGCTTTTAAACCTCCATGGGATATCAAGAGTCACAACTCTTGATCTCCCTCATGAGGTGGCACACACATGTGCTAGCCTTGATGATGTGGCACATCATAATTAGTCCACTTAATGCCAACTCATAAATGAGGTGGCAATGGTCAAGTCAAACTTGACATTTCATCTTCCTCTCAAGTCAAGTCAAACTTGACCACTTCTCTCCCATGGTTGATCAAATCTAACCATTGGTTCAAGTCAATTTTAATTTAATGAATCTCTATTCATTGAATTAAATTGGCTCAATGAGCCTAAGTCCAAATTAGACTCATTTAACACATGAACCAAATTGAGTCCAACTCAATTAGTTTACTTTGGATTACTCTTAATCCAATTTGGTTCATCATATGAACCTAATCCTCTAGGTACATCAAATGAACATAATCTCCATCTAATTGCCCTTTGTGTGTGACCCTATAGGTTCTTGTAACGTTGGCAATGCTCCTAATGTAACACCCACTAAGCTTTTAAGATAAGCATATGAATGTAGGATTTTGCCTTAGAAAAATAAAAGGAAGTGGGTTGAAGCAAAAAGAAATAAAATAAAATAAAAAGAAGAGGAGGTCAAGGATTGAACCTTGAACCTCTTATATTATAATTTAGAGAATTAATTAGTAGAAACCAATTGGGATAGAGAGAAGATATTGATAGCAAAGGAGGGAAACTCATGATAAGGGTGAGAGTAAAAGTTAGCCAAAAGAAAACAAGAAAAGAGCAAGAGAAAGGCAACTTGTCTTCCTTCCTTCTCTCCCTCTTTCTCTCTTCTCTTGCCGAAAATAAAAGAGACTAATTAAGGGGATTCATTCCCCCTTATTTCACCATGAATGATGAGGATAAATAAATAAATAAAAATAAAAAGAAAATAGAGAAAAAGGGCTAAGGGAGAAGGAAAGCAAAAACTAATTTTGCTACTTCTTCCTCCTTAACATAAAAGGGAGCAAGTAAAGAGAAGAATTCTAATTTTTCTCTCATTTCTCTCATTCTTCCCTCTCCCTCACCGAGAACCTCAGTCCCCTCTCCTCTATCTTCGGCCCCAAGCCAAGGTTTTCTCCTAAGAAAGCCTAAGATACAAGGAGGACTTAGCAAGGGAATCAAGGAAAGGGAACTAGAAGAAGAGGCTACTTCTTCCATCACCATACCTTAGATCCACAAGCGAAAAGGATGTAAGCTTCCCCTCACCTGTGGTACAAGGCTTTTTATGTGATTTTCAAATTTTATGAGGATTAGAAACCTAGAATAGAATTTAAGAAAAATTCGGCCAAAGAAGAGTTTTCAAATCTAGGAAGGTTTAAACAAGTCCTCATTTCATAATATTTTTCTATGCTATGTAGGAAGGTTTTCCTTCATGTTTTTATACCTATATGATGCTTGGTCAGAGGAGTACCTAACCCTAGAATTTCGGCCAAAAATATTTTAAAGAGGTTAGGGAAATCATTGTTTAACCAAACTAGTACAAGATTCCCTCCATGAATTACTAAGGATCTTTTATTGGTTTTCTTGCTTGAAAGTTACTTGGAACCAAAGGAAATCCCCTCATATGTTTCGGCCAAGAAAAGAGCTTAGGGTTAGGAAGACCTTTAAATTTAAGTAACCATGTTTATATGATAGAATATAGAGTTCTCTTAAAGAATTGCATGTTGAATATTGCTAGAAATTCATGAACTCTTCATTAAGATTTTCGGCCATGTTAAGATGGATAGCTTAGGAAAGCTTAAACAAAATTTTAACATGCTCAAGACCTCTGTGATATTAAGATATGAAAGTGGTTTAATGCTCTCATGCTTAATTAGGGTATAGAGAATTTAGTTACATGATATATGACTTGTAAGGTCACAAGGGTCCTAGCTTGTTTATGAACCAAATTTGTATATGATGTTCTTAGTAATTTTTGCCATGAAACTTACTTAGGTTTTCCATGCTTTAGGCCACTTAAAACCTAGTTTAGAGAATGGTAAGTTTCGGCCATGAGGAAAAATAAAAGAAAAAGGAAAGAAACCTAGGAAGCCTAAGACACAATGCACATGTATGTTTATTATGCTTGTCTTTATACATGCTATAAAACTTGTATGACTTCCTATGCTTTTAGGCTATTTAAAGCAAAGTTAACCACTGATGGGTCTCGGCCAAGTAAGGTTTAAATGATCTAGAGGCCTTAGAATTGAAACCAATTGTGTTAAAAATGCTTCTTATGGAAATATGATAATGTGTTGATTGTGTCACATGCTTGTATAATTTTTCCATGACCTAAATGGACCATTGTAGGTCTCGGCCATGAAGGGATAGATGCCCTAGAAACCCTAGAACAAAAATTAAATATGCTCATGTCACTCTACATGAAATATGATAAGTAGAAGGCCAAAGTTCTCATGCTATATGTTGCTTAATGACCTAAAATGAGGCTAGGGTAAGTTTCGGCCATACCCTTTGTATGATACCTTATTATGAATTTATACAAGATGTTAGTTCAAGTTCACATGCTTGTATGCTTGTTTTTAGCTCTAATGAATACTTGTGAAATTTTGGCCATGACATATGTTAAGGGCTTGAAGAACTTAGGAATTAGCTCAAATATGATTACTATGTTACTTGGAAGAAAAATGCTATAAATATGGTTTAAGATTTCCATACTTTCATGACATTTGGGACCTTGTTTCACACCTGATAAGGTTCGGCCACATGAAGTTTAGGGACTTGGAGAACTTAGAAACCAAGTTAATCATGCTTATAATGCTTCCTATGAAATTGATGTGATGATAATTTAGGTTCCACATGCTTGGAGATTATTTTTACCTAAATTGAGATCTAAGGGGGTTCGGCCATGATAAGAACCCAAGGGATTAGGAAGCTTAGAACCCAAGTTAACTATGTTACCATGTTTCTTATGATAGTATGATCACATGATACACCCTTATGCTTAAACATGTATGCTTGTGATTCATACTTTCCATGATATGATATGTGCTAGAAATATGCATGCTTTTATGATATGCTATGTGGATAGAAATATGCATGCTTTTATGATATGTTATGTGGTGAAAATATGCATGCTTTTATGACATGATGTATGCCTAAGTGATGCATACCTTTATGATATGATGTATGCCTAAGTGATGCATACTTTTATGACATGATGTATGCCTAAGTGATGCATACTTTTATGATATGATGTATGCCTAAGTGATGCATACTTTTATGATATGATGTGTGCCTAAGTGATGCATGCCCTTATGATGTGTGATATGTATAAGTATGACATGTACTTTACTTTATATGGCTTGTACCAAGGGTGGGCTCCATAAGCGCCCCGGGGTCGATGGAATAAGACTCGGGCCTCATTAGGGATGAGCTCCTAAGTGCCCCTAGGTCGATGGAGTAAGACTCGGGCCTAGTATGTTTGCCTTGTAGGGGTCAAGACTTGCTACCTTGGACCTACATAGGTTGCGCGCAATATGTAAGTGGTACATAGCCGGGATCCCCTTTAAGTTGATATTATGTTCAAGTATATATGTAAGAAGAAATGGTTTTAAAGATCATGAGACATACACATGTTTTTTCGGATACATGCTTTCAAAATTGTATTGCATATACCTTATGATCATGTTGTGATGATGCTATGATTTATGATATGCCATGATTAGATATGATTATGTTATGTTTCATGCTATGCTTTAAGAGCTTGATATGCCATGCTACCTTGTGATGATGCTATGATATGTCATGATTAGATATGATTATGTTATGTATCATGCTATGCTTTAAGAGATGATATGCCATGACTAGTTATGATTTTATTATGTTGCATGATATGCTTAAAGAGTATGATATGTTATGTCATGACTAGTTGAGATCATGTTATGTTAAGATATTCTTTGATCATGTGATGATTTTCGGTTTTAGTGAGTAGGAAAGGAACTTACTGAGCCATGAGTGCTCATAGCTTACTTTCCTTGTACCACAGATAAAGGAAAAAGCTGGATGAGCTAAAGGAGCAGCAGGAGAGGCAAGGAGATGTGTGTGGCGGTGGCTAGGCAACCAAATAAGAACCTGCTTTAAGAACTTTTAAGAATTACGCTTTGGTTTCGTAAATTGTAGTACTATATGGGTAACTTGATGTTATGTTTCTATTTATCTTGTTATCATGTTATGGAAACCATATTAGTGTAGTTCGGATTTGAAAACAAAACAAAAGTTTTATTAAACTAAGAAAATTATTTTAAGTCTTCCGCTGTAATATGTACATAGAGTATCATAGCCCCGTCCCTTAGGGTTAGCAGGGAGGGCGGGCGTTACACTTAAACCCATTTAGAAACACAAGTAATGAGCGGTATCTAGCAACACATCATTACTACCCATGTTACAAGAATGTTGAGATCCAACATCACCTTGTGACTACTAATTGTGACTCTTCACAATATGTGACAAGTGTCCTTATATCCTTGGCATCTAAATTGATCAATATGAGGCATAGACCATGTCATCCTCTAATCAATCTAAATCTTGAATCCCAAGTAGACTCACTCAATCAAATGAGCTCAACATCTCATATTGACTCATTTGGGCATGACCATGCACTTAGTGGTCTCACTCTATCAAGAATAATGATGTCACTCCCGTCATATAGGAGGGATAGATCTCATCTATATCACTCACATCCCTCCGCATAATTTGTTACATACCCAGTAATCACCTTTATAGTCCACCCAGTTACGGGTGACGTTTGACGAAGCCAAAGTATGTAACTCCTTATGTAGGGAACCATGGTGACTTCAGGTCCAAGGACTAATAGTCATACTAATAGCCACATAATAAAGTATATGACACTCATATAACGATCCATGATACTTTCTCATGGCGGGGCATTTAGTATACATTCTCCAATGCATACCCATGTGTCAACTTGATATCTCCAGTTGACATACATGCTAGTCTCGTCGCATTAACATTGTCCCTGAATGTTAATACTTGACTAGGAATGATTAAGAGTAGTGTTCCCTATATCATCTCACTATCGATTCAACCAATCGATTGATATAGGTAAGAACCTTCTATTCAAGGACGCTATTATACTTAGTTATTTGGCACCAATACAAGTAAGCATAATAACCATAAACAAATGCCTTTATATACATAAGAATATGATACAACGAGTCCATACAACAATCATCAAATGATTGGCTCTAGGGTTCTAACTAACAGGCTGATGGAGGAAGCTAGAAGGTTAGTTCGAGGTTGGTCGGGTGTGGCCAAATACTAGGCATGGAGACCCAACAAGTCACGGTTGACCGGGAGTTGGGTTTGAGAATTTGGACTTGAGTTTGAGTCAAGTCCAGGCTGCTCAATCGATCGGGTGATCGATTGAACCAGAGTCCAATCGATCAGTGGATCGATTTGAGTGTGCTGCGATTGTGGGAAGGCTCAATCGATCGGTCGATCGATTGGGATGTGAAATTGCGAGCACGGAAGCTTTCCCAATCGATTGGGAGCTGCCAAAGCTGGCAATCGATCGGTCGACCGATCGGGCAGGGGAGTTCTCGCACGATTGCGAGAACACAGAAAGCTTCTGAATCGATCCACCGATCAATTTAGATGTTCCCAATCGATCGGTTAATCGATTGGGATTCGACCGTTGGGCAGGATGCAGGTGATGGATGGCTGCGATGGAGCGGTGCTGACGTGGCAATCGATTGGGGATGGATTAGATCGATTGGGAGCACTGTTTAAAGCCTTGGCGGAGCGTTTTCTCCGCAGATCTTTGCGATTTCTTCATGCGGTTTTCTGCGATCTTCACCAATGATTTCCTCTGAGTTTCTTGCCAGTTCTTGAGGGTTCTTGGAGTGCATCTCCAAGATTCAAGAGGCAACAACAATACACAGCAAGTAAGCAAGAAGAGTGCGTTTTCACTTGTATTTTTGTATTTCTCTTCTTGTGTGAGTTGTATTTGTGTGTTTGGGTTTGTACGAGGCTTCTCCGCCTCCGGTATCGACCGAGAAGGAGTATTTCATAGTGGAGGAGTGAGTCGGTGTGTGGATTCTTGGATTAGTCACCTCTTCTTGAGGTGGATACCAAGTAAATCCTACTTGTTAGCATTGTATAGTTTGTCTTCGAGTTGTATTCCGCTGCAAACCATCAAGACGAAGCAAACGACGCAACCGCGCGACGAACCGCTATTCACCCCCCCTTTAGCGGGCATAAAGGTCCCAACATCTCACGCCGTTCTAAGTTTCTTTCAAACACAAGCAAGTTAAGTCTAGTGTGCTTGTGAGATGCTCTGGCTGAAATATAGGGGAACATGATATCTAGGGGGAAATTCCTAGGCTAAGTCCGAATTTGAAAGTCTAGTAAATTGGGATTTTGAGAACATTATTTTTCTTAAGATTTTGAATGATACAAGAACCAAGCTGATTAAAGATAAGGAACATAAGGTCTATTCTATAAAGCACATTCCTATTTATCTTCTAAGTGCACTGAACTCATGTTCTGGTAAGGGATTTGTGAATATGTCAGATAGGTTTGATTTGGACTCAACATAGTTAAGTACAATATCACCCCTAGCTACGTGATCCCTTACAAAATGGTGTTTTACTTCTATATGTTTAGTTCTTGAGTGGTGAATTGAGTTTTTGGTTAGATTAATTGAACTTATGTTGTCAATTGAAATTTTAGTGTTCTGATATTTTAATTGATAGTCTTTTAGGGTATACATCATCCATAATAATTGAGATGCACATTCTCCTAGGGCTATGTACTCAGCTTCAATGGTAGATAGAGCAACACAATGTTGCTTTCTACTTGACCAACTTACTGGGCACTGACCTAGAAATTGGTAGCTACCACTTGTGCTTTTTCTGTCTAGCTTACATCTGGCATAGTCTGAGTCAGAATAGCCAGTTAGATCAAGAGTGCAAGTCTTAGGGTACCATAGTCCTACATTTAGGGTTCCCTTAATATATCAAGTATTCTTTTAACATGAGTTAGGTGTGACTCTTTCGCACAAGATTGATATCTTGTGCACATACCTACTGCAAAAAGAATGTCTGGTCGACTTGTAGTTAGGTACAGTAGACTTCCTATCGCACTTCGATAGTACTTCAAGTCTACTGGTTTTCCTTCTAAGTCTGAGTCAATTTTAATATTGGTGGCCATTGGTGTGTTAATATTCTTCGAATTTTCCATTCCAAATTTTTTAATTAACTCCTTAGCATATTTAGTTTGAAAAATATATATTTCATCTTTGGTTTGTTTAATTTGTAAACCTAGGAAGAAGTTCAGTTCACTTACCATACTCATTTTAAATTCATTTTCCATTAATTTGGTAAATTCTTTTAAAAATCTTGAGTTGGTTGATCCAAAGATTATGTCGTCTACATAAATCTGAACAATAAAAATATCATTTTCTAAGGTTTTTACAAACAGGGTTGGATCTATCTGACCTTGGTTGAATCCTTTTGATATTAGATAGTTAGACAATCGTTCATACCAATCCCAAGGTGTTTGTTTTAGTCCATATAGGACCTTCTTTAGTCTAAGGACATGGTTAGGATTTTCTAAGTCTTCAAATCCTAGGGGTTGTCTAACATACACTTCTTCTTTAATAAATCTGTTTAAAAAAGCGGATTTTACATCCATTTGATAGAGCTTGAATCCTTTATGAGTTGCGTAGGCCAACAGTATCCTAATGGATTCAAGTCTAGCTACAGGGGCATAGGTTTCATCATAGTCCAATCCTTCTACTTGATTGAACCCTTTAGCTACTAACCTCGTTTTGTTTCTAATTATTTCACCTTGATCATTTAATTTGTTTCTAAATACCCTTTTAGTATCAATTATAGTTTTATCAGTGGGTTTAGGTACTAATTCCTATACCTGGTTTCTTTCAAATTGGGCTAATTCTTCTTGCATTGCTAAGATCCAGTCTGGATCGGGTAGGGCTTCGTCTACAGTTTTGGGTTCAATTTTGGAGATTAGGGCTATTTGGCTAAGGTTTCTGTAGGATGATTTAGTTCTAACTCCTAGAGTCGGATCACCCAAAATTTGGTCAGATGGGTGATTTGTGTTTGTTATAGTTGGTCTTACATTTGGGTTAGCAATTGGTTCTTCAGATTCATTGGGTTTAGGTTGAATTTCGTTATCATCTTCTGTATTTGTTGAGTTAGCATGTTCTGGATTATTATTTTCATTTATTATATTGGGTAGATTATTTTCTTCATCAAATATTACGTTTATTGTTTCTTCAACTTTTAGGGTATTTTTGTTGTATACTCTATATGCCCTACTAGTTGTTGAGTATCCTAAAAATATTCCTGGGGTTGTTTTTGATGAAAATTTTCTTAAGTAGTCTTTAGTGTTCAAAATGAATACTTTACATCCAAACACTTTTAGATAGTTTAAATTAGGGATTTTGTTATAGTATATTTCATAGGGTGTTTTATTTTGAAATTTGTTAATTAAAATTCTATTTTGTATATAGCAGGCTGTATTAATTGCTTCAGCCCAGAATTGATTAGATAAATTGTATTCATTTAACATGGTCCTAGCGGCTTTTTGTAGGGTTCTGTTTTTACATTCTACTAGACCATTTTGTTGGGGGGTCATAGGGCAGGAGTATTCATATTTATACCCATTAATTTCACAGAATTTAGTAAAGTTATGATTTTCAAATTCTCCCCCATTGTCGCTTCTGATTCTTTTTATTTGAGTGTCTTTTTCATTTTCTATTAATTCACAAAAGATTTTAAATATTTCAAAAGTTTCATCTTTAGTTTTTATAAATTTTACCCAAGTAAATCTTGAGTAGTCATCCATTATTATTAAGCAATATTGGTTTTTACTTAGTGACTTGGCTCCATGCGAATCAAACAAGTCTAGGTGAAGGAGCTCAAGTATTGAAGTCGTTCTATTTAGGTTGGTTAACTTATGGTTTGACTTGGTTTGTTTACCTTGTTGACAAGCATCACATGTTGAATTAATGAATTTTAATTTGGGTAGACCTCTAACTAGACCATTTTGACTCATTTTTGAAATGAGTCTAGTATGAGTGTGACCCAGTCTCCTGTGCCACAGCTCAGTTTCCTCGTGTTGTGTCAGGAGACACTCTGTTGAGGATGTTGGTAAGTTAATTGTGTATATATTATTTCTCCTAATGCTCTTAAATATAATTTCAGGGTTATAAGCATTTTTAACTGTACACCCAGATTTGGTGAAGTTAACTAAGTAACCACTATCACATAATTGGCTGATGCTGAGTAAATTAAAGTTAAAATTTTCAACCAATAGAACTTTTCAAATAATAAAGTCTGAATTGAGTTCGATGTTACCTTTTCCGATTACCTTAAGTTTACCGTCGTTGTCGAATGCAACTGAGACTAAATTCTTTAATTTGAGTTTTGTGAACTTCAATCTATCTCCAGTCATATGTCTGGAGCATCCACTATCCAACATTCATTGATCCAATTCCTACCCATAAAGTATCTGAATTGGAATCATTTTGATGAAAAGATAGTTCGATTGAAGTTAGCTCCCTAATGAGTAATTGTGAGATGATTTATTGATTTAATCTAATTGGATTTAAATAGGTTTTTAACAGAATTTTTAAATAAATTTTTTAAAAGATTTTAATATTATTTGAATTTGATTTGATTATTAATTTGAATTATTAATTATTAATTAGATTTGAATTATTGATTTGAATTAATTTGAATTATTAATTTAATTTAATTATTAATTTAATTTAATTATTAATTTGATTTGAATTATTAATTTGATTTGAATTTAATCCTTAGTCATTTCACCCGATCTAAATTTCAAATCAGGGAATACTATAATTTTGTGAGATGAAATTAAGTTCAATTATAGGGTTAGATTTAACTTTGTGTTAGATTCGGGTTTAGTTTTGGACTCAACAATTAGATATTCTTTAGATAAATTTCTGGGCTATGGTGAGTCACTTGGACATCATTAGAATAACCATGTCTTCGAAGTTTTCCAAATAGTCCTATCCACTGAACTTAATACAAAACCTTGGTCTAACTAGTTAGGATCCATAAAGGGTAGCTTCGGTTAGTTCTACTTAGCCAAATGCACCAGGTCGAAACCATATCTTCCTAGACATGCATAGACTAAACTTCCCTAACGTACTATCATCCAAAACTTCACCAGTACCATTGGTCAAGTTAAACTGTTGTCCTTCTTTATTCTAATCCTATTTACCCTGCTGGGTAGTTATTTTTGGAGGTGTCAGCTATTCTGAAGCATCTCCCTACGTTATTGATAACTTTATGTATTTTTATTTATACATTAAATTTATATTTCTTTTAATGATTTATCTTTTTATTAATACAATTTTTCTTTTGGCTCCCCTTGGATCATAGCCTCGATATGGTCTATCAAGGTAGTGTACTTGATCTTTGGGGATCCAATATTGACTAAGTCCAACTTGATTAACTAAGTTGGACTTAGGTACCCATGCTTGGACTATTTTACCATTTGGTCTGTTCACTAACGATAAATAAGATCAAAATTTTCTATTTGCTTTGAATCCTAGTTCGGATTGATTGTAAACGACTTTCTGTTTTCCAAGAATCAAGTCGAGATTCTTGGAACCCAGTGTAAACCGTTCCAATGCAATTTTCAAGTCTTTGATTTGAATTTTCAGGCTGGAATTCTCTTCCTCAAGCTTTTGGACTTGAGTTGAGGTTCCAGTCTGAACAGATTCAGTCAACGATTCGTTATTAGTCGCTTGTTTTAGGGATGTTACCTCCTTTAGAAGCGACTTGATCCGAACCTTGGACTTAGCTACTTACGCATTAAGTAATTAATTAGACTGTAAAGGCGATTCATACTTACAGAGGGGTTTGGCCCTTCGGAAATGGATACAGATCCGTGGCTTCTCTCGGAGTCGGCTTCCGATTCGTCCTCACTTCCAGATTCGTTGGTGTGGTCCCGGGCCGCCAACGCGAAAAAACTCGTCTGCTCGAGTTCTTCGTCGTCGTCTTCCTCGGAAGAGGACTCGTCCCACGTCGCCTTCAGGGCCTTCTTTCTCCTTGATTTCTTCGGATCCTTCTGGTACGAGCAGTTCACCTTGATATGCCCCTTCTGATTGCACTCGTAGCACGTTACCTCGAATTTGACCTTTGAGCTTGGTTGGGCTTCTTTGGATTGGATGGCTTTTCTGACATCCTTTTTGTTGAAGCCCTTCTTTTTGTAGAGTTTCTTCACCAGGTTGACTATTTCGGTTGTGAGCTCATCGTCGTCATCGTCCGAATCTGGTTCTTCTTCTGTCTCTGGTTCGGTTCTACATTTTGTTTTCTATTCGCGTGCTCTTCCTGTACCTGCAACCAAAGTCAACCCTTTTTCGGCAGGGCGTGCATTAATCTGCTCATGCACTCAAATTCGGAGAATAATTCGTCTAATTTAATACAAGAAAGATCCTTAGAAACCTTGTAAGCATCTACCATTGATGCCCACAAGGTGTTCCTCGGAAAAGCGTTCAGAGAGTACATGATTATGTCCCGGTTCTCCACCTTCTGTCCGATCGCATGAAGACCGTTGAGTAGATCTTGTATCCGGGCGTGGAGTTGGGTAGACGTCTCACCTTCCTGCAATTTAATATTGTATAATTTATTAAAAATTAAGTCCCTCTTACTTACCTTGGTGTCGGAGGTCCCTTCGTGAAGCTCGATCAGCTTATCCCATAGCTCCTTGGCGCTCGAGAATGGGCCGACGTGGTTTAGCTCTTCCTTCGTCAATCCGCACTGGAGGGTGCACATTGCTCTGACATTTGTCTCCACCTTCTTGATTAATGCTGGTTCCCAGTCTTCGCAGGGTGTTGGTTTGCCGTCTCTGTCAATCGGTAGTTCAAACCCGGTCTTGACGATCATCCACATCTTGAACTGGATCTTCAGGAAAATTTCCATCCTACCCTTCCAGTAACCAAAGTCATCTCCGGTGAAGAGCGGTGGGCGGACAGTGTTGTAGCCTTCTTGTTGGGCCATTTAGATCTGACACAGAAAAATAACACAAGAATATCCCAGGACTTGATCCTAGATTAGCAGTGCGGTATGAAAGTAAGGGTAAATTACGTTCTCGAGTGGTGTTGCACCGACCTCGAGAAAAGAATTCGATAACGAAAAGAACTTGATCAGAAAATAGCAATTATGCTAATTCCAATCGACTTCGAAAAACAAAAAACACCACGAAAGAAATGCGTGATTGGTGGTTGCACCATATCAACGCTACCCCGCTCTGATACCAATTGTTGGATCGAGATGCGCTAGAAGGGGGTGAATAGCGCTCATGGCTTTCACACAATTCAGATTCGGAAATCATTCGAGTAAATGTAGCAGAAATAGAAAGAAAAACAACACACGAACATAAGCTATTTACTTGGTTCGGAGCCTAGGGCGACTCCTACTCCAAGGCCTGCGATCGTTGATCGCTATCTATGGGAAACAACTATATCACGCAAATTCAGTTACAAAAGTATTACAGTTTAATAGTATTAAACGTTGTACCGACAACTAAAATTGAAGATTTAAAGTTATGGGTCGTCGGACACTTGTAGCAGCACTTCTGGGTCGTCTTGTTCGCAGCACACAGGAGAAGATTGCTTTTCAATTCGTTGTTCCAACCTGTTGTTCGAATACCCCTTTTAAATAGTGCTGGAGGCGCCTCAAAGCCCTTCCGAGGCGCCTCAAAGCAGCCGAGTTAGCCACGTGAATCAACATTGAAATCTTCTCCTCTGATCCACTTGAAGGCGCCTCCAAGCTGATCCAAGGCGCCTCCAAGCTGCGATCCAAGGTGCCTCCAGCTCCGTCCGAGGCGCCTCCAGCTCTGCCGTGCAGACTTCAGCTCCTTTGCACCCGAGGCACCTCCAAGCTCCATGGAGGCGCCTCGGACACTATTCATCCGAGGCTGGCCTTGCTCATTTGTCCCTGCAAAGCATGTTAGTTCACAAAACACACACATACCCTGCAAGACAAAGTTAGCACACGTAAAATATAGTAAAAGCAGTATTTGACAGTTGTCTGACTGTCCGGGTCTGACTTCGGATCTCCGACCGGAAACCCTAGGTCGACCCGATGCCTACTGTTTCCTCTACGGGGAACGCGTCCTCACCTACTCCCCTCAGGAGAGATTACCTGATGTCAATCCAGTCCTCCAAACCGACTGGACTTTCTGCCTAGGGTTACCACCCCCTAGGATTTAGGGTTACCGCCCCCTAGGGTTTTTCTCCACCTAGGGTTACCACCCCCTAGGACCTAAGGTTACCCCTTTAGGATTTTCCTCCACCTAGGATTACCACCCCTAGGACCTAAGGTTGCCGCCCCTTAGGGTTTTCCTCCACCTAGGATTACCACCCCCTATGACCTAAGGTTGCCGCTCCTTAGGATTTTCCTTCACCTAGGGTTACCACCCCCTAGGACCTAAGGTTACCACCCTTTAGGATTTTCATTTGCCTAACCGCAGTTAGGACTTTCCTGAAACACTTATTCAAGTATGTTAGACAACAATTAATCTTAACTTTGAACCCTTTGCCATTATCAAAACTCGGGTTCAATCGTCGGATGCTTCCTGCACCAACAATATTGACTAGGAGATCTAGTCTCATTCAATCTAGTACGTTTTTTAGATACATTTCTTTTGTTTATTTTTTTAGCTCCGGGGTTAAGTCTATTAGATTTTATATTTAGAATTTAGTGGTTGAATTATAGTGTCCAAGTTAAAAAAAAAATTAAAACTAAAAAAATTTTAGGTGCTCACAAGGTATAAATTTAGCGTGTCTAATAATATATTTTTTATTTTATTTTTTAGCTCTAGGGTTAATCTAATTAGATTTTATCTTTAGGGGTTGGGTTATCGTGTTTAGATACTCACATGATATAATATATATATTTAGGGTTTAAACTTTAGGAAAGATTGATTTTTAAAAATAAAGAAATTTGAATTGAAGCATCTACGAGCCTCACCTCGGAAAAAAAATTTGACATATATCTTTCTATATATATACACACACAAATATGATACGTTGCGCGATGTTATACTGTCCGTGTCATGCAGCGTATCAACATTTCTTCTTTGTTTTTTTTTCTAATATAATTATTTTTAACTCTTAATCTATATTCCTATCTCTACGAAGAAGGTTCTTAATTAGATTATAATGTTTAAGTTAAAAAATTTTAAAATTTTACCTCAGGGTTAAGATTTTCTAATTGAATTATAGTGTTCAGTTAAAAGAAAAATAAAAAATGATTAAAAAAATTCAAGCATTTACATGATATAGTAATACATTTACCAGATATAATAATATATTTAAAATTTAAATCCAAGAAATATATTTTTAAAAATAAAAAAATAAAAAATACACGATATGATCTTAAGTTTTAATTTTTTTTTTAATATAATTTTTTTTAACTCGATATCCTAGAATTTAGACTTTTCAATTAAATTATAATGTTGAAGTTAAAAATTATAAGATTCTACTTTTGGGATTTATATTTCTCAATTGACTTATAATATTTAGCTAAAAGAAAAAATTAAAATAAAAAAAATTGGATGTTTATAGGATACAATAATGTGTTTACATGTATAGTAATATATTTATGGTCTATATTTCAAAAAATATTAATTTTAAAAAAATTTAAAAATAAAATAAAATACGCTGATATCCTGCGCATTGTCACCCACTGTGTGACACGCATGGCAGGATATCAGAATTTATATATGTGGGGGGATGAACATTTTTAACAAATTTATGACAACTTAACTGTTGTCTATCAAATTGAGTACTTAAAAGTGAAGTATTAGTAGTTTTAATAAGAGAAGGGGGTACTTGTAAACTGTGCCATAAGCAATGTTGTAATTTATGTCTCAATACTATAATATAAGTGTGCTGTTTTTATTATATGGCTTTTCCATTAGAAATTGCTAGAATTGCTTCACAAGGAAATAATATACTTAATTTTTGTTATGTTATACATAGATTATTAACTGCTATAGATAGTGGCGCAACTACGTCTACTATAGATGAAACACTTTTATTATGGGGGGGGAGGAGTAAATTGAAAACGAAGGAAATTATTGAGGGTGGAAAGTGACATTTTCTCCAGCTATATATTGTCATTGGACCAGAATGCGTTGATAAAGTTTTAATGTTATTTGGGCTCAAATTTTAGGCCCAGTCACGAGGAGGGTGGTCTCGTAATAAACACAAAGTCCTGCTGCATTTGTGAAACCTTGGTTCCATCTATAATAATGCTACTAGGGTTTCATCTATTCTCGTCGCGTGCTTGAGATCGATTTAGGAGCAAGGAGAGCGGCGGCGACTTAGCGACGATGGTGGAGAAGGGAAGCAAAGGGAGGAAGGAGGAGGTGGTGACTAGGGAGTACACCATTAATCTCCACAAGCGCCTTCATGGATGGTATTCATCTTGATTGAGTCTGACACTTGATCTATCTTTGATTTATTTTTCCACGGTTCTTTCCCTAGGTCTCTCGGTTTTACGCATGACATGCTGGATTACCGTCTCTCATTTTTGTCTTGCATAGTATTTGTCTCTGGTAGTCTAGCGATCATGATGTAGAATTTCTAAATCGCTTCTTTTCCAGTTGAGCTCCTTGTATTGCCTAGTTTATGACAATTGTTTCTTGTTCTGTTGTTTGGATCATTCATGCTGAAGTAGCTATTAGTTATCGCTTGCTGCTTTTCCCCCGTTTCACATTTCGTAGTTTGTGATTGAAGTTTGCACGATCAGAAGGTTTTGAATTATGCATTTATACGAGGCTATTGGTAATTACTTTCAGTTTTTTTCCCGTTGCACATTTTAGAGTTTGTGGTTGAAATTTGCGCTATCAGAGAGGTTGTGAATTTTGCACTTAGATACGAATGGAGTTCTATAGCTGTTAAGGATGCTTCGTTAGCTTGTTAGATGCTATGTTTTATCCAGGAGTCTCTAATTTGAATTTCGTTGCAACCTCCTAGTAAAATGCATCTGTTGAGAAAGATCCAAGCAGGAGGTGATATCTTTATGACCAAATTAGGTTCTTGAGCGTAATTCATGGTATCTGCAGAAAAGATCTAGCTCATCTCATTGCAATTTGCAAACGAATCCAAGAATTCAGATATATGAAGGGTTTTTGTGCAAACTGTGTCAGATCCATTGTTTTCTAACGGATCCTACCTTTCCCCTGTATGGCGTGTTTTAGTTGTCTGCTTATACGACTGATTTGTATTGACAAGACTAACAGTACAAGTTTCAGTGATGTTTGAGAGACACATTAACCTCTCAGCTTAAGTATGTACTTTGTTATATCCTCACAGCAATGACTTCTTAATGAAAAATCGTGTCTGCCAGTCACATTAACCTTCTTTCACGAGGTTTTATCATATTGTTTTTTGTATCTTAAGTCTGAAAAGTCATATCACCATATGGTTGAAGTAGTTGGTACTTAATCAATGGTTCACTGAACCACTTGCTTGGATTCATATGTAGTTATGCCTTGCCCATTTTTGTTTATTGTTGAACCTAAATTCCTCAATGAATTTGCAGACATTTCTAATTCGAGTTTGTTTTGAGCAGCACATTCAAGAAGAAGGCCCCTAAGGCCATCAAGGAGATCAGGAAGTTTGCCCAGAAGGCAATGGGGACAACAGATGTGAGAGTCGATGTGAAGCTGAACAAGCAAATCTGGAGCAGGGGAATCCGCAGCGTGCCAAGGCGCATTCGTGTGCGTATCGCGCGCAAAAGGAACGAAGAGGAAGATGCTAAAGAAGAACTCTACTCTTTGGTTACCGTAGCCGATATCCCCTCGGAAGGCTTAAAAGGCCTGGGCACCATTGTCGTTGACGAAGCCGATTGATTTGCTCTGTCGATCAAAAGTAGCATTTTATGTTTGTTTCTTAATGGTCTAGACTCGGTAGTTAATTTGTTGTGTTCCTGAGCAACTTTCATATTTATGCTCTTTATCTTTATGCACTATAAATTTAGCGTGGCTTCATATTTCTTTTTTAAATGAAACTGCTGATATTATTAAGGAATAATCTCAACTTCGTTTTTTTCTCTTTTTAATTTTGATGAGATAGTCGTACTTTCTGGTCTTTTCTGATTTTTTTTTTTAATTTTGGATCATCGTCAGAATTTAGTTAAAATTAAAATTGATTGTGATTTCTTTTATCTTCTATTTAGGTTTCGTGGTTCAGTTTAAAATTATAATTTAGGTGAGAACATGAATCCAGATAAGTACGGATTTCAGTATCTGGATTCAATTTTGATGAACCATAATTAATATAATTTTAGCAATTTTAATTTTACATTAAGGGAAAAGTCATTCATAGAGGTTAGATTCTTGGTGATCCCACCTATCAGATGGAGTTTATGGGATCTCATCAATGAGCAACTCTTGGTACAGAGTGGACCAAGGACATTCCAAGGGTACGGATCTAAAGTATTCTGTCTATTTTTTTAATGGCCTAGGAGATGAACTTGTAAAATGGACTGGTTTTTTAACATCCGTCTGTTCTAAAATATAATATGAGAATGAATTTAGAAAGGGTAGTTGTAGTCTCTCATTTATATGGCTCCGTGGAAGAATATGATTTTAAAATAATAATAATATTGTTTTATTCGGAGTTTGTTAGTAAATGTAATATCCAGTAATAAATTTTCAACTTTTAATAAATGTATCATATACTTTTATATGTTATAGCGAAGTGTCTAATGTACATTTACAAAATGGCTCAATTAATTTGCTGTGATGTGATAGAATCCCGACGGATACGGATATCTACTCTATTGGTCAGCGAAAATAATTTTAAAAATTCGAGGGGCATACTGATAAAATCCTGGCGCACGTGATATCCTTCCTCCCCCAGAGCGGGCGAGGGGTTCGATCACTGGAATCCGAATCCTCCAGCGAGCGGCGACATCAAAGCCCCAATCCTTTCTTCTCCTTGGCAATCAATCGCTTGCTTCCTCGACGTGATCCGTCCAACAGGCCAGGTATCGGTCTTCCCCTCTTCCCGTCTTCTCCTTTCTCCTGTCGCATCAGATTCGTGCGATCGTCTTGCTCCCTTCATAATTTGCTCAATTCTTGCGCCCATTTGGTATACGCCCAACGCCCCGGCGCAATTGTACTGGTTTTATGTTTTATTGGGACTACATCCAATGTTAATAAGAAGATTAGCTAAAGATATATTTTGCTTTCCCTAAAAGAGGAACCATTTTTGGAGTCTTAATTGATGGGTATGGAATGCCTTATCCTAACATTCTCTATGAACTATGTATTTTACACCGTAGTGCATCATAATGTATGTGATCATTGCATGCCTCAAGCTTCGCCACTGTTGACGAATCTATTCTGATTTTAAATTTTTGATCTATCCTAACCTGCTTATTCTGATGTGTTTGTAATCTAATTTCAGATGGTTATTGATGTGGCACTTTAACATACTATCCTAACTCAATTGCTATGGAATGCATGACACATAAATTTGGTATGTTTCTCTTTCTATTCAATGCAAATATTATTTTTTTAGTTTATTTTTCTAGTCACACCTAGTTAATGATAAATGAAACACTGTTAAATTAACTTTAAAAAAATAAGACATTAAAGTACAATCTGGTTTAATCAAATTTCTCATATTTAAAGATATTGTGTTAATTACTGATAAAATAGTTTTAGTTGGTCCTGTTTTTCTTTTTGTTGAGAAATTGACAAATTTTCTTTTCTCTTGTGATTAGATATAGGCCTCGGTACATGCACAAAATAATGCTTTGGGTTGTGCTGTGAAAACAATTTTGAAGCATGAGATACATGGTTACATGTTGGTGGCACTATTCCTGTACAAACTAAAGCGCCTTTGTGAAATTAGTCTTCCAACTGTGTAAATCATTGTCTGCCCGCGTAGTCTTGAGCTATACATGTTTGGCTACATGATGCCTTTGTGGCTAAGCAAATCCCACTCCTCTAGTCTATACTCTCAAACTAGCATGTTTCAACAAAGAAAAACAGCTGTGTCCTTGTACAAGGCATCGCTTTCTTCTCTCGGTTCTAAAGGATACAGATGTAGGCATCCTGTTTCATTACTTTCCAAACATGAAGGAGGTTTCAATGACCAATCCTTGGATACCTCAATGCATTTATCTAGGCGACAATTTCATATTGGGCTCACAACAAGGTGTCGGAGAATGAAGTTGTGCATATCTCTTCCATCCTATGAGAGGTTTTCGAGGGTCACATGGAATAATCGACAGATAGCATGGGGAGTAGGAGGTGTTTCTCTAGGACTCTATTTGTCATTTACAACTTTTGGGCCTGCCTATGCTGAAGCTTCAATGGGAAGAACTAGTGGGAATGATTCAAGTGCTAACTCTTATGGGAAAAATGTTTATACAGATTATTCCATAACAGGTAAGAAACTTTATTTGTGTTTTAAGATCAATTACCCATTCATGTTTACTATAAACAAACTACTGCCAGATGCTAATCTATGCAAACTGGCCACTCTTTTAGGTATCCCAGGAGATGGACGATGCTTATTCCGCTCAGTGGTGCATGGAGCATGTCTCAGATCTGGCAAGCGACTACCTGATGAGAAACTTCAGCGAGAATTAGCAGATGATTTGAGGGAAAAAGTTAGTTTATTGCTTTCGTAACTAACAATCTAGTTTGTCATTTTATAAAATATTTGCTTGACTTATTTTTTTTTCTTTTCAGTATATCTACTTCTAATGAATATTTTACCAACTTTTTACGATTAACTGGTCAGGTTGCAGATGAATTTGTTAAGAGGCGTGCAGAGACAGAATGGTGACTCAATTTTTCTAAGGAAAATATCACTTTGTACCTAATTTGAGATTCTGCTTTTCATCATGAAGTCTTAGTAATTCTTTACTAGTGATAACAAGTTTGGCTTTGGAGAACCTCAAGAATGTTATCATAAATATCATTTATTCCTTAGCAATGCTGTTGCAGGTTTGTTGAAGGCGACTTTGATACCTATGTCTCTCAAATTAGAAAGCCACATGTGTGGGGAGGTGAGCCTGAGTTGTTCATGGCATCACATGTTCTTCAGTAAGTACCTTTTTTTATGCCATTCTGAATTTCTCGGAGAATAAATGCTTAGGATGTTGGTAATGGCTAGGAAACATGTTTTTAGCTGGGAAAAGTAAGGTTCATTGGTTCAATGAATCTTTGAGTTAACTAATATCCTTTGAAATAAATTTAACTGGATCCGTTGCCTAATCAGTATAGTTATGATTGTGGACTAGCCAAGTTGAGCTGAGCTCGACTATTTCAAGCTTGTTTATTACACTAAGCTTTCTGCAACCAAAAATTAAGGTTCTTAGCAGGGATGAGGATACATGTAGAAGAAAGTAGGAACAAACATATACTCCATTTCATCACTGAGGGAAATACTAGAAAATGGAGGCTCTATGTGCCTTTTCTGCTTCATTAAGTTTGAAGAAACTGATTCAAATAATGCTCTTTTATGCATTCCTGATCAAATTTGTTTGACAATTATCTTCCAAATCCAAAGAGACCTTGGCATCATTTGATATGAATACACATAGATCATTAGGATATAACTTACCCTTTAATGATCAGACTATTAAGAAGTTTATTTTTCAGAATGCCAATCACAGTTTACATGGTCGATGACGATGCTGGTGGTTTAATATCAATAGCCGAGTACGGACAAGAATATGGGAAGGAAAATCCAATTCAAGTTCTTTACCATGGCTTTGGTCATTATGATGCTCTACAAATTCCTGGAGGAAAAGTTTCAAAGTCAAGACTATAGTTTTCAACAATGGCTATTTAGAATGGTGAGTTATATAGTTTGCAAGCCTATTGATTTATCTTCTTCTTCATCTTCTTAATTTAACAATAAAATGAAAGTGGATATAGACTTCATAACTTGTCTTAATTATGGAGAGGACAGTGACTAAAATGCAAGATCCTTGAAAGCTAGTCGCCATGATATTGTTAACAGCTTTTTGTAACTGCAGCTATTAAATTGTTTTTTGAAATTACATCAAGATTGTATCTTCTATTGCATCTACAAAATTTGTGCTAACATTTAAAAGTTGAAATACATTTAGCAACAATCTTGATGTTTTTTTGTTGTTGTTTCATGATTCTACTTCTAGGAGAAATGCGATTTGATGCTGCAAAACACTCAAGATTTATCAGCCTCGTCTGGAATCTGTTGCATCTCTTTTCATAAATACCCCATATGTATTATTTTGACAAATTGTTTCTTCAATGGATATATGTAATTTCCACAAAGACAGCCAATAGAGGCATCATCCGAGCGCTTCATGGTAACAGCGACCAGGCTGTGGAAAGCGTTTCTATCGACGAGAACCCATTTGTGACAAAGTGAGTATAATAGAAAACCCAAAATTTAAGCATTGTAGTCTCTTTTCTCATATTTTCCCCTACCTTTCTCCTATGGCCATTATGCTTGATTGCTTGTTATATATAGTGTTATGAAATTCTGGGTGCAGTTATGACTCAGAGAGTTAGAGTATGTTTGATTCTGTAAAAGTTGCTCAGGTGAAACAAAAAAACAAGGCCTTCTACATTTTTACCTCTTGAGATAAAAGACATTGGAATGGTCACAGGTTTTTTTCCTTCGCATTGGACAGCAGTAACTTGGTAAGCTATTAATTATCTTATACTTCTTGCATATGATGGACATTTATGAAGCAGTATGATTGATCAACCAACTGTTTCTTCAGCATGCTTTTATTAGGGACAGATTTATTGCTTCATTTAATATTTATTGGCAACATTTACTACTATGCTTTAATTCTTTAATTCTGACAGTATACTTGTGGAGGAGTACAGACACGCCAATAGGCACCCACCTTTTTTTAAATAAAAAAATTTCCCTTCAATGTGGTTCACTTAAGCATTTCTACATAGGAACTAATTTGATATTTGGATGGTAGATTTATATTGCAGGAATAAAATTTTAATCTTCTGGTTTATTCTCTTAAGGAAATAAGTTCTTTCCATCTAGTAGGTTGTTCAGTGTTATTTACCTCCTTTCCATGAGGCTTTGGGACGGAAGTAGAAGGGAATTGGAGATTAGTGTTATCACCTTTTGTATCACTTAAGTATTTCTACCTTAAGGCTATGCTTACTGAGCTAATGTCTGTGAATAAGCTTAATATATTCTAGACGTCCACTTTAGGCATCTAACATGGGTGACAAAATCGGTTATTATTATTATTTTTTGACTTGCTGATAAGTTATTTAGTATTTTATGTTTAAAATTTAGTGGTTGAATTTTAGTATTAAGCATAAAAAAAAAATTTTTATTAAAAGCTCACGAGATGTGGAGGTAAAATAAACAGAATATATATTATTATTATTATTAACAACGTATATACAACGTGTCTACCTCAAAAAATATATATATATATAACTTCGTCTTCATTTTTGTTTTTAATTTTTTTTTTAATTTGTAGTTGTCAACAAACCCGGAGAAAAGATTTACTTTTAAGATTCTACGGCAGTGATAAGAATAACATCTCCTTTGCCAAAATTGGATGGACGAGATCGGATCTGGTTGTGGTTGATGGTAGAATGACATGATTGCCCTTATATTTGCCCTGTGGATGGGGTTAGGCTTAGGGATGTAATCGAGCCGAGCCGAATTCTTGAATGTTTGAGCTTGACTCGTTTATAATCGAGCCGAGCTCGAGCTTTATTTAACGAATATATTCATGGCTCACGAGCTTATTCGAGCTTTTATCGAGCCTAAATGAGTTTAATATATAAATTATAAATTTAAGTATTCATTAAAAATTAAATTATATATTTAGAGAAAATTATAATATTATTATTAAAATTTATAATTTTATTCTAATAAATAAATTTAATATATTTGTCTATATTATTCATAAGTAGAGTATAAAATTTATAAATTCAATATCAAAATTATTATTTATTTATTTAAAAGTTGCTTAATGAGTTTAACGAACGTGTTCACTAGTTAACGAGCCGAATATTGCGAAGCTTGAGCTGGATTTGTTTATCTTAACGAGCCTCATTAAACGAGATCAAACGAGCTTTTATCGAATCGAGTTTCGAATAGCTCGCGAGCGGCTTGGTTCATTTACACCCCTAGTTAGGTTATCTTGGAGCTGATTATGATCAAGCTCTAAGAATAACGAAGACCACAGTTGTTGATGTCTTGCAAATGATGAGTTCGATAGTGTCTGTCGATTGTTGCTTTGCTATCAAAATCTTAAATTTGGTTCTATATACTATTTAGGCGTTCACCGTGTGCGATTGAGAGTTCGTGGTACACGGACAGCAAGGTCGGATCCTTTGGACTATAAAAAATAATTTAGAGGATCTCCCCTAACATAAAGCGCTCGAAATAAATCCCAATGTTTCGTGTGCACTTAGTTGTACATGTTAGGCACTCAAATGGGATGCGTAGTATATCATTTTTGTATATACATATATAAAGAAAGTTTTAATATATTGTGCACCATCTTGTGCATATCTTTGCTATGTGACTGAGAGTCCGAATGCCTTGGAATGATTTGTGCACTCCAATTTCAATTCACTTGGGGTGCTTATATCACTTTCGGGTGTTCTAACTCTCAGTCACACAGCGAAGGCTTGCACAGGGTGGTGATTGAGTGAGTTAGAGCACCCGAAAGTGATATAGGCACTCCAAGTGAATTAAAGTTGGGGTGTCCAAATCATTTCGGGGCATTTCGACTCTCAATCACATAACGAAGGTATATATATTTATTGAACTGCTTTGTTGTAGATTGCGTCGCGCGCGCGTGCGTGCTAAAGTAATCTAGGCGTCTAGATTCAATCCAGGTTCCTAGATTCAATTATTTTTTTTTCAAATCAACATTTTTTAAAGAGTAATATTATACCCCATGAATATTTAAAATTTTTAATCTTGAACACAACAATCCAACAATCCAAGAGAAAAGTTTGAACCTTAGAAGAAAAATTTTATTAGCTTATATCTATTATAATTTAACCTCTAAATTCTAAAATTTTAAACTTTAAATATATATAATATATTTATGAATATCTAAAATTTTTAATTTTGAACATTATTATTCAAGAGAAAAGACTTTAACTCTAGAGGAAAAAATTTATTGACTCAAATTTATTATAATTCAATTCTTAAATTTTAAACTCTAAATACTTATAATATATCTTAAAATAAAAAAAATTAATCAATCCAACACCTCCACTGTCACGCACACATACAACGAATGGTCTACAACAAAGTAATTCACATTATATATATATATATATATATATATATATATATATTTTGAATCGGACTGCTCGAAGCAACTCAGATTCTCTGGTCCGTGAAGTGTGGACCAGAGAATTGGCTATTCTCATTGGTTGAGAGTGATGACTTCACGTGTAAAATAAATGAGGATTATCATTCTCCACCAATGATGGATGGTTCATCATAGACTAAAGGATTCGTGCTCACCTGAGAGGAGCTTCGGGTATCTGGTGCGATCTGATAAAGATCGTCTAGGAGTATAGGGAGTATAGAGAGTAAATGTGTGCAAGCTAATAAATTATTTTAGATAATATATATATAATTTTATAATACTTATGTCATAATGATGTTTAAATAATTTATTTTCTCAACCCTATAATACCAAATGTTTAGAACCTGTGGCAATTTCTTGTAATTTTAATAAATTAGAGAGCTAAACTGTGACGTTGGAGAACATGAAGGACGATCTGGCAAATACAATAGACTCTGGAGGTGCAAGCAGAAATTTCGTCATTGTGATTCCGAGTTCCACGGATTTTAAAGCTAAGCTCGCACCCCGATGCGACGACCGCTCTTCAGTGTCCTCCTGTTCCCTGCCCGTTTCCGTCATTTCGGTACTGTCCACAACCTTTTATTGACCATCGTGCCATCTCGCACTGTGCCTTCCGAGTTCCGATCCATGTCCTTCATCGTCATTTTGACTAAAACCCTCTCTCCTCTTCTTCTGCTCCGTTCTCTGCAGTAGCACCGGCACAGCACCTCGTTGCGGTAATGGCGGCATCGTAAGCAAAGTCATTGTGGAAGAGAGGAGAAGGGCCATGGCAGAGATCGTTTTGTTGCCCTTTCTCGCTTCCATCGTCTTCTTCCACTTCCCCGTCTCCGGTTTGACCACCGACGGCCTTGCTCTTCTCGCTCTCAAGGCTGCCGTCTCCGCCGATCCCTCCGCCGCGCTCTCTTCGTGGTCCGAGTTTGACGCCAACCCCTGCGGCTGGGCAGGCGTGGCCTGCAGCCGGCGCGGCCGCGTCGCCGGCATCGTCCTCCCTGACCGCGCCCTCAACGGCTACCTTCCTTCCGAGCTCTCACTCCTCTCCGCCCTCCGCAAGCTCGAGCTTCCGGGAAACCGCCTCTCCGGTCCTATCCCCGCCGCGCTCGGCCACCTCCACGCCCTCGTCGAGCTCGATCTGTCTAACAATAACCTCTCCGGCCCGATCCCGCCCCAGCTCGGCCGGCTCGCTTCTCTCGCCCGCCTCGATCTCTCCTCTAACCGCCTCGCCGGCCATCTTCCTCCTGCCATCGCCGGCCTACCCCATCTATCCGGCGTGCTAAATCTCTCCTTCAACCTTCTTTCCGGCAGCATTCCGCAGGCGTTCGGCAGCATTCTGGCGTCTGTCAGCCTGGATCTCAGCCAGAACAACCTCTCGGGCGAGATCCCAAGGATGGGGTCGCTTGTGAGCCAGGGACCGACAGCCTTCGCCGGAAACCCCGGCCTCTGTGGGTTCCCGCTGAAGAATCCTTGCCCAGCGCCGAAGGAGGATGCCAAGATCCCCAAACCTAACCCTAGCCTCAGCCTAAACACTAGCGGCGCCCCCGCCCCCCGTGGCGCCGCCAGATCGGAGCGGCGAGGGACTACCCTCGGAACGGTTCCTATCCTTACCGGTATCGTCGTCGTCGCCATCTTGTCGATTGCTTTTCTCCAATGGCACTTCTGTTGCCGGAGCGCCGTCGCGGACAGCAAGATGACAAGAAAGAGTGGTGCCATCGACGATACATGTCTTGACGGCTCGGAGGAGCGGCGGCGGAGTGGGCGCGAGGCGGAGGTGTACGCAGTGGTGGAGGAGGGCTTCGGTCTGGAGCTGGAGGAGCTGCTCCGGGCGTCGGCGTACGTGGTGGGGAAAAGTCGGAGCGGGATCGTGTACAAGGTGGTGGTCGAGCGTGACGGATCGGCCGTGGCAGTGCGCCGCCTTGGCCTAGCGGAGGGAGCTACCGGCAACGAATGGCGGCGGCGGCGGCGAACGTTCGAGACGGAGGCGGCCGCCATCGGCCGCGCGAAGCACCCCAACGTCGTCCGCCTCCTCGCCTACTACTACGCCCCCGACGAGCACCTCCTCGTCTACGACTACATCCCCAACGGCACTCTTCACGACGCTCTCCACGGTAATACTTTTCCATTCGTGCACTACACCGTCGATTAGGGTTTAAAGCTCGTGTTTTGACAGGCGGGCCGAAGAATCCGATGGCTCCGGCGGCACTTTCTTGGGCGACGAGGCTGGCGATACTGCGAGGGACGGCGAGGGGCCTGGCGTACCTCCACGAGATGAGCTCCCAGAGGCACGCCCACGGCGGAATCGCCTCCTCGAAGATCCTTCTCGACGACGACCACCGGCCGTACATCTCCGGTTACGGTGTCGCCCGGCTGTTGGTGCCGAAGAAGAAGGCCGCGGTTGGAGAGGCGGCGCAGAAGGCGGACGTATACGCTTTCGGGCTGGTGGTGCTGGAGGCAGTGACGGGGCGGACGGCGGGGGCGGAGGTGGAGGCGTGGGTGCGGGCGGCGTTCCTGGAGGAGCGGCCGTTGTCGGAGGTGGTAGACCCGGCGCTACTACAGGAGGTGGAAGCGAAGCAGGAGGTGCTGGCGGTGTTCCACGTGGCGCTCGCGTGCACGGCCAGGGACCCGGACCTGCGGCCCCGCATTCGGGCGGTGGCCGATAGCCTCGACCGTGTCGGCGTCAATGCCGGCGGCGGCGGCGGCGAGTCTGACTCAGTCAGTCATCCTGTTTGATTTAAGTACACGTTGCCAGCTGCATCCTCAGTATTAGAGTTTAGTAATTAAAGCTGGTACTCGTTATGTTGGAAGGAGATAATCTGAAAATTTTGAGCGTGCTTTCGGAAAATTTTAGAGTTTAGGAATTGTCGACCCTCTAGGTGTTAGTGTTAGCTTTGTGCTACCAAATTGTTCCATAATCTCTTGGTACGTCGTCCTGCTTTTTCTTGCCCAAATGTTTGATAGATTAGTGGTGTGTTAGTTTGGTCCAAAATTATAACAGTAATCGTTGTTTTAGTCCATCGACTATTCGTTCCTCGTGTCAATCTTCATGGTGGGTTCTTCAAATTGGTTCAATCAGCTTCAATGACTTGACAAGAAGGCAATTTGAGTTGTGGTTTAAAGTGCAATCAGGCCGAATGGTTCCATTTGCCTTGAAAGAAACCGTGGTCGAGGCCACTCAAGTACTGAATCCAATTGCGGGTCTAAGCACGACAATTAGAGACTGGCTTTTGATTGGAAGAGCTTCGAATTCTTGGTTCATTTAGGAACCTTCGCTTTGTTGCGAATATGGAAGAGTTGTGTTGCTTACCCTTCATTTCTGATGGGAATTCAGAGGATTATTGACATATTGGACTGGAGCTCCCTAATGAGGCGTTTGTTTGCAAATAATTGAAATAGGGGCACGCCTCTAAAAAATTTCAGTCCTTGGTTTGTTTGTCTGCACTTGTGATGCAAAAGGTTATTACGCTAATCCTTATTTTAAATGAGGGACTGAGGAAACTGCCAAGGGAGGCTTTGGCAGCTTCAATCGTAGTGCATTTGGATAAAGTGTGGGTGGGACCTTACTTTGTGTTTTATTTGACTGATCGTACTTGTATTTGCGTTAGCATTTAGCGTTAGATGACTGCCTGGTTGGGTCGATAGAACACACTCATCTGACTGTTGATTCGATGTACTTTTTAACAATTCAGCCCTCTAACATGCTGCTATTTACTTTCCCTAGCTACTCGACTCGTTTATCCTGCCAATTGATGTTTGGTCTCATCATCAGAATGCCTTGATCAACCCAAACCATCCAACTTAATGACTCATCTAACATTAATACTAATCCAACCTTATAATTCTACATAGCTATCTACCTTTCGAGTTCATATTCATTGTCAAAGACGAATGATGAATCGAAAGAGGAATACTGATTGAAGAAAGATAAGGTGGGCTGGTCAAATCGTGGTTCAAGGTTTGAACCAAATAGGTTGGATACACTGGTCTTAGACTAGGTCAAATGGACCAGCTGAATTCGACGTGCAAATTAAAGCTTATCGCGCCAATATTATCGGTTGTTGGACTGATTATAAGCCACACAAGTAAGCCATATAAAAGAAGAGATGGAAATAACATATACCATTCTACTTAATTATTATATCCAAACAAATTAAAGGGAATGAATCATTCCCTTGTCATTTCATTCTAATCTATTACTAATCTCATTCCGATTCCACTCCATTCCTAAAATCTCTACCATCCAGCTCCCGGAACATAATGACTAGAAGAAGAAATTAAAGGAGAACTAGGATTAGCTTATTCCTAATAAATAAACTACCTCTCAAAACAATCAAGGCAGATAGAGGATGATGTATTGAATATTCATGTCCTTAATTTTGCAAATTGAAACCTTCATTAATAAACACTTACATGGGTGTCAATGGATCGTCGTGTTCATGAGTTGTAGTCTTGCTGCCTTGGTCGAGAAAGCCACAGCGAGCTGAGTGCTCGAAGCCGATGGAAGTACTCGGCGACGGCCAGCAAACTTCGTGCCATCTGCCTCGTCGTCAACATCTCTTGAAGCCTCTGCAGAGTCTGCTGCCTCAAATTCTCGGCCTATGTATCAAGAGGAGTAATTTTTCATTAATGACTGAGTGATTTAGAATTGATAAAAATATTAGGAGTGTTTTTGACATTAATGGAATTTATTTTGGGTGTAGATTTTACTTGTCTTACGAAGCCTTCGATGGCAGCGAGCTTGTCCATGGCGACGGCCATCTGCCCCATGTAGTCGGCCACGTTGACGTTGAGGGTGCAACTCAACTCGCCGGAGGCGATGGCGTTGGAGACGGAGTGGCTGAGGGCCTCGAGCCCATGGCTCAGCGCCTCCTCCGTCTCCTGCGCCGACTGCTGCAGCACGCAGACTCCCATTATCTGCTGCTCCGTCAACGGCTCGATGTGCCTCAGCACCATCTATGCAATTAACATATTTAGGGAACAACATTCTATTATAGTATTATTTGATAAGGAATGGAGAGA
Organism: Zingiber officinale; assembly: GCF_018446385.1. Classification (NCBI taxonomy): domain Eukaryota; kingdom Viridiplantae; phylum Streptophyta; class Magnoliopsida; order Zingiberales; family Zingiberaceae; genus Zingiber; species Zingiber officinale. The sequence goes on from NC_055987.1 coordinate 129,538,686, forward strand.
ATTAGGAGGCACCTTGATGAGGTCGGACGGGCGGAAGCCGGCGATCCACATGAAGCAGCGCTCGGCAGGGGTCAGCCAGGTGCCAGAGATGAGGTGGAAGACGTCGGACTTGATGATCAGACCCTTGAGTTGCGTCAACTGGCAGAGGTGCGCGAGGCAGCTGTCGACGAACATCTGCAGCTCTGAGTCCGGCAGGTGCTCCTGCACCACCACCCGGAGCTCGCACGTCGCCCGTTGTTGCTCATCCAACCATCGCAAGTACTCCATGTCGAACATGGCGGCTTCTAATCAACCAAATGGAATACACAGTGATAATGCATATAGAACAAACAGGGTTTACATGCAAGTTATGGATTTAAGTAGCCGTTGACTTGTAGATTTATATATGAAGCTATTATCCATGTATCATTATTCAAATTTCATTTAAGGAGATGCCACTTTGATTTATTTTTTTTTTATATCATTATGAAATTAATCAATATTTAAAGATGGAATAATTTTTGCATAGCTCTCCATGATTGTTGAATACATTTGACAGCAACATTAATTAGGTCATATTTGACAGCCAAAAATTTCCGAAACCCTCCCTGATTAATGACAATTAGCATGAAGGGAAGACAGACAATCAACTACAAAATGGTATTTTCCAATATTTGGATGAATAAGTTAATGGCATAAAATAAAAAAATAGCGGCAAAGTCAAAGGACAAACTGGCGTTTTTTCCTTAAAATATTAGCGCAAATCAGGATTGTTTTCTAACTTAATTAACCACCTGAATCATCATATCAAACATTAACAAATGGATGAGAACTTGTAATTCTATCATCAAGATGCAAGTAAAAGAGATAATATCTACCTGAGCTGAGACCACTTATGGCTGTAGGAAGTCCTTGGTCCCCCAGGACAGCTCCTCCACCCAACAGCAAACCCTACAAGAAGAGCATATATATATATATAAATTTTCTTTTTTTTTTTTGAGAAAATCATATATATATATATATAAAATTTCTGAGTGGCACGACTCATTTCAACTCAGTCGCGCATGGCAAGTAGGGGAGGATATCAAATCCTTATATAATCATAGGATTCAATATTCAATGGAATACTTGAGTTCTAGCTCTTTGAAGCTCATGTTCAAGCTGAGTAAGTTTGATCCTGCTGCTCTCTAGTTGCTGTATATAAGCCTGCAAAAGTATGAGTTCATGAGAAAGGTCATGTTTTCCAGCCTTCTTTTTGATATAATATATTCTTATTTTATTATATCAAACTCAGATACCTTTTTTCTAAGCCTACTTTTCCTAGCGGCCTCCCTATTCTGTGCAAGCCTTCTTAATATCTGCCAACAACATTTGACCAACTTTACACATTCTTAAAAGAGAGAGAGAGAGAGAGAGAGAGAGAGAGAGAGAGAGAGAGAGGGCAATTTCTACTTAAAAGAGAGAAAAATGTATAGCTACAGCTACCTTAGGGTCTGGTATCTTTGGTCCTTCGTGTTCAGTGCTTGTGCCTTTCCTGCTCCCTTCCTTCTGTTGCAATAAAAGTATTTTAGCATAAAAGACCAGAGACTGAGAGATGTAGAGAGAAATATGTTAAGCTTTCACCTTGATCACTGATGCTTTGATGTCCTTTCTACGCTCAGACACAGATGGAGAATCATCTTTAATGTTGGTGGTGTTCATGTCCAACTCTGAGGATTTTTGGGAGCCACCACTTCTTTGAGAAGCCAAGCCTAATCCACCCTATAATCATATAGATCAAATACTATGAGAGCTGCAAAGTTTAGTAGTTATTATTTAATGTAGCAAAGCAGGTGGTGAATTTTTAGTTTGTTCCCAATACCTTGGTGGAAGGGTGTTCATGCATGGGCCGAGAAGGAAAAATGTTCAGCGTCTCTGCACACACGAAGCAACCCCGCAAAGCATTAATTAAACCCACCCCTCAAAGTGCACCTAAAATGGAGAACAATTCCCGTTGAGGAATTCTCTGTACAAGCTTTTGCTTCCCAGACAAAGGCATGACAGAAAAATGAAAATTTTTCAGAGGGGAACTGATTGCTGCAGGAGAGATTGTGTGTGAGCCAGAGAAAGAGAGCTACAGAAGCATGAGAGGAGAAATGATCGGGTATATGATCCCCTCCAAGGCGTGATATGATGCCCTCAGTGGATAGCTCTGCGTCTCTAGCTAATCATCCAAAAGAAAGCAAATGTGGTCGGAATTTGTTTTCTTTTACAGCTTTGGTACAGAAATTTCAAATGTAATCATCAGTAGTTTGTTACATGTCACAATCCCACCAGAAAAGAAGAAAACAAAACCTTAACCCCAGATTGAGATTAAATATAGAGAAAAACAAACAGAATTAGATTCTATATGAATTGATCTGCTAAAATATCAATTAATAGGAAGTACGGCAAGGTCTACCGTCTACATCCCACGATGTTCTCATGGCCCAGAAATGTTCCTTTCAGAGAAATCGCAACAGAAATACGATTCCTACTACTCTTGATTCTTACTACTTTCTCCGTGATCAAAAATTTGAGACACGAGAAATATTGGAAGAAGATTGCATACCAAAATTAATGAGAGCTAGTAAAACTCACGTCTTTGTTCTTGAGGTGATGCTAAATGATCTTGCCCATCTAAGTACATGAATAGAGATTGATCCAACTCTCCTAGGTCATAAACTCCAGTCTCCTTGCTTTTCCTATATGCATCATTCAAACAAAGAGAGAAGCAATTGTTTAGAATTTTTTTCTCAAATTAAATTAAACAGGATTTTTGTCTACAACGATCTTGAACTAAATAACTCCAATCCAGTAACTAAAGATTCAACTTTTGCAGAACAGAAGCAGACATAAAGAATGAGACTAGACTGCGTAAAATATTCACCAAAACCCTAAATTACTCACCCAATTCAAGACTTTTGTGCGAACACACGACACCAGAGAGGACAAAAGTTTCAATTTCTTCGTCATTTTTTTTAGCAATAAAGTATCCTATTCCGTCGAGTTAGTTCTGACCAACAAGAACAAATCAAATCGTCGTCTCCACATACATCCCAAATCTAGTTGATTTCGTGCGCAAGAAGAAAACCCCTAGATGAAATCTACGGCCCATCAAATCGCGCGAATATAAAGAAGTGAAAGAAAAGGTTCATCATGTACATGGAAAAGCTTCCGTGCATCGATTGCGCTGAGGAGGATGAAGACGAAGGAAGAAGCGTGGCGGCGAAGGAGGAGATCATGTTCTGCTGGCGCTGCTGCAGTTGGTTGCTGGAGTTGATGGTCGCGTCGGCCTCGTCCGCCATCGAGATCGATCTCCCTCCTCAGGTGACACTGCAACGGATTCTTCCTCGATCGATCTCTTCAAGCTCCATTAATTTCGAACCGGAGCTCCACCGCCTCGGCGCATCGCCGATCGCCCGCTGCTCCACTACGTGGAGTTGATACGAGAAAAAGTATATAAACGGCGGAGTATAATAAAAAGTGAGGCGGCAACCGGTAAGGTGACCGCGCGGGGGCGGCCTGGTGGGTTTCTTAGCAAATGGACAATTGTTAGCAAATGGACAATTGTTAGGGATGGCAATGGGTCAGGTTCGGATCGGATTTTATATCCTCCGTTCCCATACTCATCGGGTATAAAATCTTTGATGGATATATTCATACCCATTAAATAATAAGATATCTTCTATAATTATAATTTTTTTTCTTTCTATCCAACTATTATCATTCAATAAAAAATATATTAAAATTAACAACCTATTAAAATATAAAAAAAATAGATTAAACATCTATATAGTCTCCTCCTAATATCAAAAAAAATAATAAGTTGATTTTAGAAAAAAAAATTCTTTAATACATGTATATATATTATTTTATTGGGTATTCAGGTCTGGGATCAAGTATTGATAATCTCTCTATATCCTTCTCCATTCGAGTCAGATGTTGAATGTTCAGATGAAATTGTCATCCTTATCAATTGCCCTTCTTATTATTTTAAATTGATTTATTTTTATTAATTAATAAATTAATTAAAAACTAAAGTCAAATCAATATTCTAAATTTTATATCTATTGATACGTATCATATTATATGACATATTAAAATACATAATTTATCAATACATAGATAATTTTTATTAACCACCAACTTCCTTTTGAAAACTCAGCCCAAGCCGACTTGTTCTACAATTTGAATTCCTATTTATTTAAAGAAAACAATGGCATGGGTCTAAGTCCCCTGCCTCTGATTAAATTAAATTATCTTCCGATGAATTATTTGCATTCCAACAATTTGATAAATTGTCCACGTTGACTAAAAATTAAATGTGCGTAAAAAAATTAAGGTGTTTATAATAATAAATGTTTTGGAGCTAAATCTTTCCTCTCGCATTACAAACAAGCAATGATTTAGACATGAAAATTAGGGACAAATATTATTCGTCCAAAATTTATAATAAAATTAGTAACAAAAAATAAATTCATGTCAGATTAATAAAAAAATTCATCGCAATATATCAATAAATAATATTTTATTACCAAATTTATTACAATTTAGATAAAAATAATGTATGAGGGTATTTATAGAACAAATAAAAACTTATTTCATATTATTTGAATATCTCTAGGTCCGAGTTTCGGTCTCATTTCTATTCAAATTAATTAATTTTCAATATGAGATCAGATTTGGAGATGAATTCAAGATTCGTCCCAAATTCTGAGACAAATCCAAGATTCCTCCTGGATTAAAAATTTATTAAATTTAAATAGAAATAAGTCTGAAATATTAAATATGAACTTAGAGATCTCCGAATGACATGAAACAAATTTCTATATGTTCATCATATTCTCCTGACTCGATAGATGTCCTCGTACATTATTTTTACCTAATATATTTTTTTCATAGCAAAGTGAATTAGATGTTATTTGATATGAAATACAGTTATTGATTCAACCTATAAAGTATGTGTGTCTGAAATCCTAAATATGGATCTAGAAATCTCCAAATGATATGAAACAAGTTTTTATGTATTCGTATTGTTGTCTTGATTATATAATTGTCCTCAAAAATAAATTTTACTTAATATATTGAGATAACACAATTAAAGCAAATTTGACCTAATTCATGTTAAAAAAATATAAAAACATATATTAAGTAAAAATAATGTATGAGTGCATTTATAGAATCATGACAATAAGATGAACACACAAAAACTTATTTTATATCATTTGGAGATCTCTAAGTCCATATTTAGGGTTTCGGTCTCATTTCTATTTAAATTTAATTAATTTCCAATTTGCGATGAATCTAAGATTCGTCCCAAATTTGGAGACGAATACATGAATTCCTCCTAGGTTTTGGGACGAATCCAAGATTCATCCCAGATTGAAAATTTATTAAATTTAAATAAAAATAAGTTTGAAATATTAAATATGGACCAAGAGATCTTTTAATGACATGAAACAAGTTCATATGTATTCATATTATTGTCTTGATTATATAATTAGCATCAAAAATAAATTTGACCTAATATATTGAGAACGGTGATATTTTTAACATGATTAGAGAAATTTTGACATAATTCATGTTTAAAAAATATAAAAATATATATTAGGTAAAAATAATGTATGCGGGTATTTATAAAATCAAGAGAATAAGACAAATACATAGAAAAGAAACTTCATATCGTTCAGAGATCTCTAAGTCCATATTTATGATTTCAGATTTATTTCTATTTAAATTTAATTAGTTTTCAATCTGGGATGAATCTAGGATTCGTCCCAGATCTAGGATTCATTCCAGATTTGGGGACAAGTCCAAGATTCGTCCAGATTAAAAATTTATTAAATTTAAATAGAATTAAGTTTGAAATACTAAATATGGACTTAGAGATCTTTGAATGACGTGAAATAAGTTTCTATGCATTCGTCATATTCTCCTGATTCTATATACTTAATGTATTTTTTTCATTGCAAAGTGAATTAGATGTTGTTTGATACAAAATAAAGTTATTATTCAACCTATAGAATCAGGAGAATAAGACGAACATATAGAAATTTATTTCATATCATTCGTAGATCTCTAGGTCTATATTTAAGGTTTCAGACTCATTTCTATTTAAATTTAATTAATTTTCAATCTAGGACGAATCTAAGACTCATCCCAGATTTAAAGATGAATCCATGAATTCATCTGAGATTTGGGGGCAAATCCAAGATTCATCCCAAATTGAAATTTTCTTAAATTTAAATAGAAATAAGTCTAAAATACTAAATATGGACCAATAGATCTCTGAATGATATGAAACAAGTTCTTATGTGTTTGTATTATTGTCTTGATTGTATAATTAACCTCAAAAATAAATTTGACCTAATATATTAAGAGCGGTGAATTTTTTAACATGATTAGAGCAAATTTGACCTAATTCGTGTTAAAAAAATACATTAGGAAAAAATAATGTATGAGGTTATTTATAGAATCAAGAGAATAAGAAAAATACATAGAAACTTGTTTTATGTCATTCAGAGATCTTTAAATCTATATTTAGATTTTCAGACTCATTTCTATTTAAATTTAATTAATTTTCAATTGGGGACGAATCTAGGATTTGTCCCAGATTTGGGGACGAATCTAGGATTCGTCCAGCCCCAGTCCTAACAATCAGGAGGCCCAGGGCAAAATGATCAAAAGAGGTCCTTAATTTTTTTTCATAAAGTAATAATTATTTATAATGACTTCTTCTAGCTTTTCTAGATGCAAAATCATTTATAATATTATTAATTTCAAGATTTTCTAAAATCTCTTTTTCAATAGATAAAATTGCTAATCCATTCAATCTCTCTTATGACATTGTTGATCTTATGTATGTTTTTAACAATTTTAATTTTGAGAAACTCCTTTCAGCTGATCCTACGGTAACAGACATAGTTAACAATATTCTATAAGCAATTGCAACATTTGGATAACAATCTATATTTTTCACAAAATTAAGAATATCAATTGCTGACATTATCTCATTTGTTGAAGTCACTTGTAATATTTTTAATTCCGTAAACAAATCATCTAACTCAACATCTAATGAATTTTCATGCGTAAAAGTGGATGTTAAATTAATACAACATTTTCTCAACTCATCATTATCTAATGATTTTAATGTTTTCGAATCAAACAAAAAACCAAATATATTTTCAAATGCTTTCATTTCATCAAATCTACTTTTCAAAGAAGAAATTGTCATGTCTACAACAATCACAAAATAATCAATTCTAAAAGATTCTTCCGATGATAGTGGAATTTCATCATCTTTTTTCTCATCAAATTGTTTTTTTTCTAAAAATACAACGTTTCATTGAAAATATTGGTTCTATATTCATATCAGATGCAAGACTTTTAGCAATAGTCAAACTTGTTGCAAAACCATCGTTCCTATATTTTTCAAAATATGATATTACACCATCTAATTGTTTCATAGCAGAATCAATGCACATCGATTTTGATTGTAATTTCTTACTTATCATATTTATAGCAAATAAAATGTCATACCAAATAACCATACCAAGTAAAAATTCAAAACTTTCAATTGAGTTAATTATACTTTCAGCTTCACTCTTAGACTTTGCATCATCACAAATGTTATATAATTCTAATAAAGCACTTCGCACTTCAAGAGCCTGAAATCTAATAGCTTGAACACTTTTAATACGACTTTCCCAACGTGTGTTTGAAAAAGATCTGACAGTTAATCCTTTCACATTATCAAGTAAAACTTTCCATCTTTTAGGAGAACTTGAAAACAATGTGTATATGCGTTGCACTACTCCAAAAAAAGAAACAGCTTTAACACAAGAATGTGTCATATCACTAAGAGTTAAATTAAGACTATGACAAGCACATGTCATGTATAACGCTCTTGGATTTATTTCAAGCAACCTCTTTTGAACTCCTTGGTGTTTTCCTTTCATATTAGAACCATTATCATAACCTTGACCTCTAATATTTTCAATACTAAGATCAAGTGATTTTAACACATTTTTTAATTGATTAAAAAGTCCAAAACCAGATGTATCATTAACTTTTAAAAACTCTAAAAAAATACTCTTCTATCTTCACATTGTTAGATGACATATTAACACATCGTACTATGAAATTCATTTGTTCTTGATGACTTATATCTGGAGTACAATCAAGAATTACTGAAAAATATTTTGCCTCCTTAATTTTCTTAATGATAATACTTCTAACATTATCAGCTAAAAGAGAAATCAACTCATTCTGAATTTTATGACCAAGATAATGATGATGAATTTCATGATTTTGAATGCGTCTAATATGATCTTGCATCACAACGTCAAATTCAGCAATCATTTCAATCAATCCTAAAAAGTTTCCATTACTTTCTTGATATAATTTCTCATTAGATCCTCGAAAAGTCAAACAACGTTTAGAAAAACATTTTACAATTGCTAATATTCTTGTAAGAACTTGTCTCCAACGCTCTTTTTCTTTAGAGATTTCTCGTTGTAGATCTTTATCAATTGTTTCATTTTTATCTAATCTCATTTTTAATTCTTTCCAAGAGTTTATATTAGTTATATGTTCAATAGAATTTTTCATGTTCTTTAAGTCGTTCACTGATATGTTTCCAATCTCTATACCCATCATTTGCTAAAGAACTTCTATTATTTTCAGATTTAAATAACTTACAACAAAAGCAATAAACTTTATCTACATGTTTACTGTATACCAACCACTTTCGGTCTCTTACCTCTCCATTACTTAATTTTTTAAAATAATGAGTACTTGAAAAATGTCTAGAGTAGTGATCAAAAGAAAATATGAGATTCATTTCTTTTATAGGCCCCTTTTCAACTAAAATATTATGTGCGTTATTATCAAAATTATCCCAATTCCTTGGATCATATATATCAAGTGGAGGAATAAATTGTTTATCAATATTAGTATTATCATTATCTACTACATTAGTAGCTTTTTCATGCTCTCTTAAATTATCTTTATCCTCATTAACATCATGAATTTCATTAGATTCATCATTAACGTCATAAATTTCATTAGACTCATCATTAACGTCATGAATTTCATTAGACTCTTCGTTAACATCATATATTTCCTTAAGCTCATTTATATTATCCCTATTTAAATTTTCTATATTTTCATTAGAACTTGATCTTTTTATAAAGAATTTATTAAGAGCACATCTTTGTGATTCATTTAATTGTTCTATTCTTTTTCTTTTTTCACATCCAGAAATATGTTTTCTAGGCAACATATTATAATGTACAAAATTATAATAATTGCAAAAGTATAATTTAAATAAACTGAATAAAATTATAATTTAAATTAACTGGAATAAATGCACCTGGAAGAAAAAGAGGAGTAGATGACAATCCGCAACTGCCGCAACTCGCAAACCTCCGTAACGCAGGTCGTAGATGTTCAAAATCTTCAGGTGCAGTGTGCAGGAGGTGCTGGACTGCTGGTCAACTGATGTAGCTGTGTAGAGAAGAGGCAAAGGTCGCTTTGACACCGTCACGGAGTCGCCTGTAGAAAGGAGAGCAAACAAAAATGAAAAGAGAAGATTAAAAAAAAAAGTGAAGTAATTGTAAAAAAAATCTAAGAGAAAAGAGAGAATACAAGAGCGTCGGCCCTCGGCAGAAATATTTGCAGGATAATGTGTTAAGAAAATCAGAGCTTTTATTGATAACTTCAAAGCATCTCATGAAATGGCACAAGGAAAGAAATAGTATTCTTAGTTTCTCAACAATCCACACCACTGTTTCATGCAATCTGACAAGTATACAATTTCGAACAAAGTTGTGAGATGAATAATAGTGGTAGAAAACTAGAAATGCAAAGCAAGATGTAGATGTTGAACACCAAGAAACATGATATTCAAGCAGACTAAGCAGAATCAATCTGATCATGCCAGGAACAATGAGCAGTCTGCTATCATTCTACTGATAAATGAAAAAATAACATTTTTTTCAGGTTAATCATACATCTGGCACCCCCTTAAACAACTTGATGCTTATCTGCTTGTGTTGTGCAGATTGCAGTTGTGCGGCGACGGCGAAAGAAAAGGTGCAACAGTAGGAGAGCGTCGGCACTCGGTAGAAATTACAAAAGCTTGAGGTTTGAGCTTGTCTGCTTGTGTAGTTGTGCGGCGGCGGAAGAAAAGTGAGCTTGTCTGCTTGTGCAATTGTGCGGCGGCGAAGAAAAGTGCAACAGTATTAGGACCGTTAGGTTTACTTTACAAAGTGTAATTCTTAAAACAATATATATATATATATATATATATATTAAAAGTTATGGTTTATGGGCCCCTCCCAAACTTGGGCCCTGGGCAATCGCCCAGGACGGCCCGACCTCTGGGCCGGGGCTGGATTCGTCCCAGATTTGGGGGCGAATCCATGGATTCGTCTCAGATTTGGGGTGAATCTAGAATTCATCCTAGATTAAAAAAAATAAAATTAATGATAAATGAGTCTGAAACCCTAAATATGGACCTAGGGATCTTAGAATGATATAAAACAAGTTTTTATTTGTTCATCTTGTTCTCCTAATTATATAAATGACCTCATACATAATTTTGACCTTATATATTTTTCTCATATCAAAGTGAATTAGATGTAGTTAATATTAAAAAAAGTTATTGATCCTATCCGAAAATTGAGTCGACGGATGCTGAGGATGTGGCGCTCCTGTTGATTGTACGAAGACTCCGAGCGAAGCGGACCTGCCACCACAACCATGTCAGTGCCGAACCAGGGAAAGGTCCCCCGACGTTGCCCCTCCGACGCTCAAGTCAGTCACCGGCGATGTGGAAGCAGTAGAATGAAGAAGTAGAAGAACAGTAGCAACAATAATGTACACGTACCTCCGATGAAGCTTGGACCCCTTTATATAGGGATCCTGTAGCGCGTGTGCATGCTTCCCAAGGCGTGTACACTTCTCAAGACTTTCCCTGAGAAGATGTATCAGTAAAGTGTCCCTGACACAATATCGTAACGAGTTGAGCACATCTCTGAAGTGACAGTGGAAGCTTCCGTCGTACGATCCTCTGCCTGACCATGCTGCCAACCATGTCGTTTGTCGGGGGCATGAGCTCCTAGAAGGATATCGCCAGATCCTTCTTTTCTCCATTACTGGGTCGAGCCGGTAAGCCGTTCGGCCAACCATCAGTCGTCCGGACGCTATCGTTCTCGGGCCGAGCGGGATGACCGTTCGGCCAATCTTCCACTGTCCGAGTTTTGTTGTTGTGTTGAGTGGAGCTGTGTCTGAATGTAGTCTATTCGTTTGTGACCCCGTTTTGCTGTTTTCGAGGTTTGATGTAAGTCCGAGCGGGCTGGCCGCTTGGCATGTGCCTCATCGACACATGCTTTTCTGAGCGTCAGAAGCTCAATACGTGGACGAGCTATGATGATGTTGGACCGGACATTCTTTATCCCGGTTGGGCAAGGGGGTTGCCCGACCAGCCGGTGATGTAGGGGAGTTGACCACGCCTTGACTTTGACTTTCATCGTGGCCTTGCCCCTCCTTGGGGTGGGTCTCTTATCCCTGCATCACATGCCTCCCCCTCAAGTCTAGTCGAAGGAGGCTGCAAGTCCGACTGATTGAACAAAAAGTCTAGAGATCAGTTGGCCGATCGGCCGGGATACTGGTGGACTCCAGTCAGCCTGCCGAAGAGTGTCGGTCGATTATAGGACTGATCCTTAAGGTTGATCGGCCCTTCGAGTACTTGTACTTGGGACTTTCTCCTGCAGTGTCTTCGAACGAGTGCAGTCAACACTGACATCATCCGAATCTCTTCGGAATTCATGCACATCACCCCCATTAAGGCCAAGCACGCGCCCACGCCTGTTAATCGCACCCATTAAATGCGGACCAATGGGGGCATGCCACTCGTTGTCGCTGCAGTCATCTCATGTCCGAAGCGACAGGTGCTAATGTGACGTTTGGCGGTTTGAATTCTATGTCTGGATCTATGCTCCAGTTCCCGTGACCTAGATCGGATGGCTCTGGTCGACCAAGCCCAAAGTTTATAAAGTCGCAGCGCCGACTCCCTTTCCTCACTTTGCATCTTCTGCGAAAGCTGTCGGCGACCTCCTACGCGATCTATGCTCCGGTGATCTTCTACATCTCATCGGCGGCGACTCCTTCTCCTCTTGTAAGCTTTCCTCCTGAATCTTCCCTCCTTCAATCTTTCTGCCTTACTTTTTGCTCCCCGCTACTTCCAGTGCTTGCTTTGTGTTTTTTGCTCGGATTTCTTCCCCTCGGACTCTTTTTCCTTCGTATTTTGGCAATGACTAGCTCTTCACAGCCGTCAGACCCTGCTCATAGACTCTGGTACACTACCATGGAGACCAGGTTCGACGCGGGCGACGCTGAGAGCCTCAAAAATACTTTTAAGCTTCCCTCTGATCATGAAATCATTCTGGTTTCTTCGTCCGATCAACCCAATGATCTGCCAACCGACACCATATGTCTGTTCCGAGATCATTTTGTGGTCGGTCTTCGATTCCCTATCCACCCTTCATCATTGAAATCTGTAATTATTTTAGTGTTCCCCTTTCGCAACTCGTGCCGAACTCTTTTCGCTTGCTGTGTGGCATCATCATGTTGTTTCGGTTGCACGACATTCCTTTGACCCCTCGAGTAGTCCAAACTGGGAACCTTTCTATTTCAGTCTCGGATCGGGCTAGTCTTCTTTGACAAAATGCTCACTTCCAACAAACATTGGAAGGAATATTTCTTCTTTATGCATCTTCCCGAACGGCCTAGCTTCCGAATCCGCTAGCAGGTCGGCTTAGCACCCCAACCTGATTTGAAGAAGTACAAGAACCACTTGGACTACCTTCATGCTGCCTCCATACTGGTCGGCCAGAAGTATGACATCCATAAGCTACTGCTTGAGGGTGTGCTGTACATCTTTGGCTTGAGTCCGATCTGCACTGGGCTTCTGACCGACTTAGGTAAGTGATTTGATGTACATATCTCCTTTGATTCTAATTGATTCTTCTGCTTCTTTTTTAGCCGAAGTCATGCTCCGTGCTCGGATGTTCGGCCTTGGGAAGCTTCAGAGCACCAAGATTGAGGCGGCTGCTGTTGAGGAGTTGGCGAACCGCGGCCTACAGTCGGTCGACTCTCAAGATGAGAGCACAGCGACTCTCGCCCTGGCGAGTGAGGGGGGGGGCAACTAGCCAAGCCCCCAGTGTCGAGGTTGTCGGCGGCGCGCAGCCACCACCTGAGCAAGTGCCCATCGTCCGCTCAGAGAGCTCGGATTCCTCTGGCGAGCTGTTGCTAAGGCGTAAAAGACACCGCACAGAGTCTTCTCACTCTGTTGCCTCGGCGGTGGGATCTGTCGTAAGGGTTGAGGTCAGCACCTCAAATCCCTCTGTGGTTCCTGTGACTACGCCCGAGGTATCCTCCGACCGGACTCTGTCGGTGGCCGAGTGGTCACAAGAGGCTATTGCCGCGGAGCCCCTGGTTTCTATGCCGCCATCATGGCCATCGAGAGTTCGGCGATCGGTCATCCTCCCTGCATCTGTGTCACAACCGGCTGGCCTAGCCTCCTCGGCCCACTCGGCTCCGAGCGGCCGACGATCCGTCACGGCGATCCTTCACCTGCCCATGGAGGAGTACAGCGAGCCGAGCGCTCGATCGAGAACTCCTGAGCATCAAGTCATCATACAGGGTTCGCTCGCCTAGGTCTGGGAGGAAGCCCGAGCTCGAGCGCGAGCAACGGTGATGCCTCTGGGCGCGATCTCCAACAGCCATAACCAAATGTCAACTGGGGTAAGCTCTTTGTTGTCATTATCTTTCTTCCGATCGGTTCTAACCCTTTTACCTGCTTGTAGCATTGGGTGGAGAGCCTGGCCATGTGCGACAGGTTAGCTCATCTGGAGGATAAGTTCAGGAAACTCCAGGTCTCTAGTGTTGGTGCAACCTTAGGTCAAGGTTGACCTGGTTGACCTGACTCGAGTTGACCTGACTCGAGTTGTGTTTTGATGTTTGACGATGTTTGACGAGAAGAAAAGTTGTATCTTGATGTTTGACAAGGATACAAGCTTGGGAGATTGTGGGTGTAACTCGTGGTCAAGGTTGACCTGGTTGACCCGAGGTGAGTTGACCTGACTCGGAAAAGTCCAAGCAGGGAGCTTGGCACGGGAGAAAGTCCAAGTATGGAGACTTGGCACGGAGAAGTCCAAGTATGGAAGCTTGGCACATGGGAAGACGGAGAGAGCTCGGTAGCTCGTTCTCCGGACTGTGGTCAGAGAGGGCTCGGTAGCTCGTTCTCTGGACCGGATGTGGGAAGTCCTGGTGAGTGAAGCCAGGCAGATTGGAAATCCTGGTGAGTGAAGCCAGGTAAAAACCCTAGTAAGTGAAGCTAGGTGAAAGTCCTGGTGAGTGAAGCCAGGCAGTGGGAAAGTCCTGGTGAGTGAAGCCAGGCAGTTGGAAAGTCCTGGTGAGTGAAGCCGGGTAGATTGGAAATCCTGGTGAGTGAAGCCAGGTGAAAGTCCTGGTGAGTGAAGCCGGGCAGGGGAAAATCCAGATGGATCAAGGGTGATCGGACATCTGGTGTTGAGAAGGTCAAGTAAGTCAAGGGAGTGACCGGATACTTGACACAAAAAGAAAAGTCCAAGTGGGTCAAAGGGATTGACCGGACACTTGGTGGGGAGTCTTAGCAGGTCAAGGGAGTGACTGGATGCTAAGCATGATGTACCAATAGGTCAAGGTTGACCGGATATTGGTTTGGACTTGGTTTGGGCAAAAACCAAGACCTGGATCGGTCTGGTGACCGATCCAGTGATACTGTGGTTTCTTGATCGGTCTGGAGACCGATCAGAAAGCGATCAGTGCCTCTGTGAGCTTATTGATCGGTCTGGGGACCGATCAGCATGAAGCCTGATCGGTCCCCGGGACCGATCAGGGTACGCACAGAAAGTTGGGCGCTTTTCTGTAGAGCAGCTGGATCGGTCTGGAGATCGATCAGCATGGAGCCTGATCGGTCTCCACGACCGATCAAAGACGCAGCCACCTCTCTGTAAGAGAGATGGGATTGGTCCGGGGACCGATCAGACTGGGGCCTGATCGGTCTCTCGGACCGATCAAGATAGCTCCAGACCGATCAGGGCGATGCCTGATCGATCTGGCCCTAGCCGTTGAGAGACAACGGCTAGGCTATTTTTGGCTTATGTGTTTCTGGCTTTTTGGCTTGCAGGTTCGCAGGTTATATAAGGGTTCGAGTGACTCTACAGAACTACTTCCTCTCCTCCGAACCTTCTTCTTCTTTCTGCTGCTGAGCTCTGCTGAGTTCTTGAAGCGTTGAAGCTTCGCGTGAGCTTCCCTTTGGCTGGGTCACCTGCTGTTGTAGGCGCTTGGAGCTGCTGCTTCTTCCAGTCGAAGAGAAGGCAAGCAAGAGTTTTCTTACTGTTGTATTTCTTGCTGTTTTTTTTCTTGTATTTCTGTACTCTCCTTACTTGCTGTTGCAAGAGTGTGTTGTGGCGAGGTTTCTCCACCCAGAAGGAGTGATTATTAGCCGGTTCTCCGGGGACTCATCCACCGACGGATTGATAGGGCTCGTCCACCTTACGGACACGCCGAGGAGTAGGAGTTTATCTCCGAACCTCGTTACATCGACGCGTTGAGGTTTGATCTTCTTGTTTTCGTTTCTTGTTCTTATTTCCGCTGCGCTAACCCTAGTTTGTAGAAAGAAACGCGAACAATTTGGGGCGGCTATTCACACCCCCCTCTCTAGCCGCGATCATCGATCCCAACAAGTGGTATCAGAGCGAGGCCGCTCTTCGACGGATCAACACCCGGGGGAGCACGGGCTAGAGATGGATCTCTATGGAGAAGATGTCACGATTCAACCTTTCTACGAGTCTCACGACAACTTCACATATTGGAAGGTAAGGATGATGTATTTTCTTAGGACTAATATGTTAAATTGGTTTTGTGTACAAGAAGGGTTTTCCCCTCCGATGGATGAGGAAGGAAAACCTATCAAGAAGAAGGAGTGGACGAAAGAGCAAATCCGACAATCCGAAATCAATGACGAGGTAACAAAAATTATTGAATTTGCTTTACCTAATAATGTTTTGTGCAAGATAGATAGGTACAACAACGCCAAGGAATTGTGGAACAATTTGGCAAAATTCCATGAAGAGGAGCCTAGTGAGCCAAGTAGCTCACATCGTGGAGGTGAGGAATTAGAAGTTGAGGGCTACTCAACATCTAAGGAAGAAGAGGAGGAGAGTTCGTCTTCAAGAATGGAGCAAGAGGGAGAAGCTTCTACCTCCGGAAGGGATGAAGAAGAGAGCATTCATCCATCCTCAACCCTAGGTAACTCAAGCAATTTAAGTTCAAATAAATTGCATATAATGTGCTTTGAGTGTAGGGAATTTGAGCACTACAAGAGCAGATGTCCAAAGAGGATTAGAAAGACTCCACCGGCGCCAAAGGTCAAGGAAGCCGGAGTCTCGACACGCAAGGGCAGGGAGCACGTGGTGTGCTTCCAATGCAAGCAACGGGGACACTATAGGAGTCAATGTCCAAGGGGGAGGCAATCTCACAAGGACAAAAGACCAAGCACGTGTAAAGGGGGAGCGAAGGCAAACCCTAAGGTATCCTCTAAGGTTCATTCTTGCACTTCTAATAAGATACATGCTAGTAGTCTTATTGCAATTGTCAAGAATGATAAGCATGATAATCGTAGGAATCGATATATGTGCTTAGGTGCCAAGCATGTTAGTCTAGGTAAGGACAATGCTAGAAATGATAACACTAGGATTAACTCATCTAAGATTAAGGAGAACCTAGGTAGAAATCCCAAATCATCTAGACATATGCCTAGAAATACCTCAAGGAATAATGATAAATTAAAACTTGAGGTATTAGAGAAGGAGAATCAAGTCTTGAGGTCAAGACTTGATACTTTAGAAAAGGCTCTTAAGAACTTGGAGAAGTCATCTCTAGGGTTTAAGGGTCAAAAACCCAAGTCAAAGGACGAGAGAGGTTTGGGTCACAAACCTAAGTCCCAAGTGGTCAAGCCCACTTATCATAATGTTCCATTCGATTATGGAACAAAATCTAGGGCTAGGAAGACCACCACCAAGGTCACAAGGAGTCACCCCTAGAGTTGATCTTGATGAGTCCCAAATGACCAAGGCTTTAAAGCCTAAGAGGGTCATTAGGAGGGTTGCTAGGGAAGTTATCCCTAGTGAATATTTAGTGAACCCAATGAGCTCAAATAGGTATTGGGTACCTAGGAGCATCTTCTCTACCCCATAGATGGGTCAGAGAGTGTCAACTCCGATTAGAAGGGTAGTTAACCCAACTTTGAGGAAATTGACACTCAAGGAGCATTTTCAAGGTTTTTGGGAATCTTTGAAAATGAAATGGAACAATCATTAAGATTTACTCCTTGGAAGAGTAAAATGTGCCATCATGGAAAATGATGATGTTAATTTCAATTGGCACAATTTGGGAAAATCTAGAGAACTCTTGAGGAAAAATGAAACATGCCAAGATTTGAGGATAAATTTGATCTTTAAGTGGCATGAATGAATCTAGAGTTCAAGAAGTGTCAAAATTAGGATTTTGGCATATTAGGGCAATCAAGGGTTAAAGCTTAAGTATTAGCTAAGGCTAAGGATACTTAGATAGGTAATCTAGGTATGTCTTATTCATGCTAAATCTTGCCATGATTGTTTGCCCTCACATGTCATGACATCATATTTAAGTTTATCTTTTGAAATGTCATGATAATGCTTAGGTTAGTTTTATGTCATGTTTATTTAAGTTTCAAACTTTATGCCATGACATCATGACATTGGCACATGCTTCTATTTATGATATTATTTCATGCCATCATCTCTTGCATTAATGATCAATTTAAATTGATTTAAGGATAAAAACACATTTTGATATTGAGATCAAAGTGTAGTTTAGCAAATGCATGAGAACTTAGCCTAAGATAACCTAAACCCATATCTCACATCAAAATTGACTTGGATGTGTTTGATACACTTTAGATGTGTGTGAGATATTAGGATCATGAGTTAGGATCAAGGTACATAGTTCTTGTACCTAGATGAGCCTAATTCAAGAGATTGGGGGATCATAGGGAAAGCTTATGTACAAGTCATGTACATTTAGCCCTAAGATTATGGTCCTAAATTAAAAGGTTTAAAATTATTTTGAAATTGATTTGAAAAACCTTGATGAAGCTTTTCTAGTGATAGCATTCATCATTGAACAAAGTGATACAAAGTTTTTGAAACTTTGAGCTATTTCAAAACTTTTCGAACTTTGTATCAAGATTTGAAAATGGAAGTTATTTTCATAGAAAACTATTTTTCCTTGATAGTATATGTTATGAGGAATATATCCTCAAAATTTTATAATTTTTGGAATTTTCTGGAATTTGTTGTGAGTTTCTGAATTTCGGGAGAAGGAAATCAGAACTCGAGTCTGTCCAAGGCTGGATCGGTCACTGGACCGATCCAGGGAAGGACCGATCCAGAGGGGTCCTGATCGGTCCGGTGACCGATCAGGCGTGCTAGATTTGCTGAATTTCGACTGTGGTATGAAATTTCAGCTGTGGGAGTTGAGTTTCGGGTTTCTAAAGGTTTGAAACTCTCCAAGACATTGTTGGTGCAATGGTCAAGGGGGAGTTGACCTTTAGGGGGAGTCTTAACTAATTGTCAAGGGGGAGTTGACTTTTAGGGGGAGTTTTTACTCCTTAAGACTTTTGAGGATTAGTGATATGGGATTGTCACTAAGTTGAGTGTTGAGTTTAGTATCAAGGGAAAAATTAAGGGTTTCAATGAAAGGTATGGGACTTTCATTAGGAAGAAACTCTTGACCTTGATTCTCTCTTTTTGATGTGTGTCAAAAAGGGGGAGAGATGTCCCAAGGGGGAGAGTGTAGGTTTTGGAAGAATGTTCAAGAAAGAACATTGGAAAACCTAAGTTAGGTTATCGGGTTAACCTAACTTGATTTTGGATTTTGTCAAACATCAAAAAGGGGGAGATTGTTGGTGCAACCTTAGGTCAAGGTTGACCTGGTTGACCTGACTCGAGTTGACCTAACTCGAGTTGTGTTTTGATGTTTGACGATGTTTGACGAGAAGAAAAGTTGTATCTTGATGTTTGACAAGGATACAAGCTTGGGAGATTGTGGGTGTAACTCGTGGTCAAGGTTGACCTGGTTGACCCGAGGTGAGTTGACCTGACTCGGAAAAGTCCAAGCAGGGAGCTTGGCACGGGAGAAAGTCCAAGTATGGAGACTTGGCACGGAGAAGTCCAAGTATGGAAGCTTGGCACATGGGAAGACGGAGAGGGCTTGGTAGCTCGTTCTCCGGACTGTGGTCAGAGAGGGCTCGGTAGCTCGTTCTCTGGACCGGATGTGGGAAGTCCTGGTGAGTGAAGCCAGGCAGATTGGAAATTCTGGTGAGTGAAGCCAGGTAAAAACCCTAGTAAGTGAAGCTAGGTGAAAGTCCTGGTGAGTGAAGCCAGGCAGTGGGAAAGTCCTGGTGAGTGAAGCCAGGCAGTGGGAAAGTCCTGGTGAGTGAAGCCAGGCAGTTGGAAAGTCCTGGTGAGTGAAGCCGGGTAGATTGGAAATCCTGGTGAGTGAAGCCAGGTGAAAATCCTAGTGAGTGAAGCTAGATGAAAGTCCTGGTGAGTGAAGCCGGGCAGGGGAAAATCCAGATGGATCAAGGGTGATCGGACATCTGGTGTTGAGAAGGTCAAGTAAGTCAAGGGAGTGACCGGATACTTGACACAAAAAGAAAAGTCCAAGTGGGTCAAAGGGATTGACCGGACACTTGGTGGGGAGTCTTAGCAGGTCAAGGGAGTGACCGGATGCTAAGCATGATGTACCAATAGGTCAAGGTTGACCGGATATTGGTTTGGACTTGGTTTGGGCAAAAACCAAGACCTGGATCGGTCTGGTGACCGATCCAGTGATACTGTGGTTTCTTGATCGGTCTGGAGACCGATCAGAAAGCGATCAGTGCCTCTGTGAGCTTATTGATCGGTCTGGGGACCGATCAGCATGAAGCCTGATCGGTCCCCGGGACCGATCAGGGTACGCACATAAAGTTGGGCGCTTTTCTGTAGAGCAGCTGGATCGGTCTGGAGACCGATCAGCATGGAGCCTGATCGGTCTCCACGACCGATCAGAGACGCAGCCACCTCTCTGGTGGGATCGGTCCGGGGACCGATCAGACTGGGGACTGATCGGTCTCTCGGACCGATCAGGATAGCTCCAGACCGATCAGGGCGATGCCTGATCGATCTGGCCCTAGCCGTTGAGAGACAACGGCTAGGCTATTTTTGGCTTATGTGTTTCTGGCTTTTTGGCTTGCAGGTTCGCAGGTTATATAAGGGTTCGAGTGACTCTACAGAACCTCTTCCTCTCCTCCGAACCTTCTTCTTCTTTCTGCTGCTGAGCTCTGCTGAGTTCTTGAAGCGTTGAAGCTTCGCGTGAGCTTCCCTTTGGCTGGGTCACCTGCTGTTGTAGGCGCTTGGAGCTGCTGCTTCTTCCAGTCGAAGAGAAGGCAAGCAAGAATTTTCTTACTGTCGTATTTCTTGCTGTTTTTTTTCTTGTATTTCTGTACTCTCCTTACTTGCTGTTGCAAGAGTGTGTTGTGGCGAGGTTTCTCCACCCAGAAGGAGTGATTATTAGCCGGTTCTCCGGGGACTCATCCACCGACGGATTGATAGGGCTCGTCCACCTTACGGACACGCCGAGGAGTAGGAGTTTATCTCCGAACCTCGTTACATCGACGCGTTGAGGTTTGATCTTCTTGTTTTCGTTTCTTGTTCTTATTTCCGCTGCGCTAACCCTAGTTTGTAGAAAGAAACGCGAACAATTTGGGGCGGCTATTCACACCCCCCTCTCTAGCCGCGATCATCGATCCCAACTTCTAGCAGCCAACCCACTTCCAATTCGAGGGAGATGGCTAGACTGAAGGCCGACTTGGAGAAGACGACCAAGCTTCTCAAAGCCGAGCGGACTAAATCTTCCGGCCATGAGGAGATGCTGGGCCGACTCAAGAAGCAAGTCAGCACGTTCGACAAGAAGATTGAATCGGCCATCGCTAGGAAGAACCGGGCCATAGAGGACCTTGAACTGAAGAACAAGGAGACTCGAGATCTTGCCAGCAAGCTCAAAGACACTGAAGATTTTTTGGTGACTGAGCGAGCGAGCGAGCGAGCAAGCTAGATGACGAGGGAAATCGAGCTCCAGGGCCAGCTCTCTAATAAGGACGCAGCACTGAAGATGATCTAGGATGAGGTAGAGAAGGTAAAGGCCGAGCTGGAAGGCTCCCGGGGGCGATGAAGATTTATCAGGATGTCGAACCGAGCCGATTTGCAACACTAAGACAGAACTACATCCACTCGAAAGTGTTTAATGATAAAGTCGTCACTCGGTATCTTCGGATCTACAACCTGGTCATAGACGATGTCAAATTTGATCCTGTCCAAAAATTGAGTCGACGGGTGCTGGGGATGTGGCACTCTTGTTAGCTGTGCGAAGACTCCGAGCGAAGCGGACCTGCCACCACAACTATGTCAGTGCCGAGCCAGGGAAGGGTCCCCTGGCGTTGGCCCTCTGATGCTCAAGTCAGTCACCGGCGATGTGGAAGTAGTAGAACGAAAAAGTAGAAGAACAGTAGCAACAGTAATGTGTGCGTACCTCTGACGAAACTTGGACCCCTTTATATAGGGCTCCTGTAGCGCGCGTGCATGCTTCCCAAGGAATGCATGCTTCTCGAGACTTCCCTGAGAAGATGCATCAGTAAAGTATCCCTGACACAATACCTCAACGAGTTGAGCATATCTCTTACGTGACAGTGGGAGTTTCCGTCATACGATCCTTTGTCTGACCATGTCGTCTATTGGGGGCACGGGCTCCTAAAAGGATATCGCCAGATCCTCTTTTTGTCTATTATTAGGCTAAGCGGGTAAGCCGTTCAGCCAACCATCAGCCGTCCAAATGCTATCGTTCTTGGGCCGAGCGGGATGGCCGCTCGGCCAATCTTCCACTGTCCGAGCTCCACTATTGTGCCGAGTGGAGCTGTATCTGAATGTAGTCTACTCGGTCGCAACTCCACTTTGCTGGTTCCGAGGTTTGATGTAAGTCCTTGCGGGTTGGCCGCGCAGTGTGTACCTCACTGACACATGCTTTTCTGAGCGTCAGAAGCTCGGTACGTGGTCGAGCTATGATGATGTTGGACCAGACATTCTTTATCCCGGTCGAGCAAGGGGGTTGCCCAATCGGCCGGTGATGTAGGGGAGTTGACCACGCCTTGACTTTGACTTCCACCGTGGCCTTGCTCCTCCTTGGGGTGAGTCCCTTATCCTCGCATCAGTTATTGATTGAACATATATAATATGTGTGTCTGAAACCTAAATATTGATCTAGAGATCTCCGAATAACATGAAATAAATTCCTATGTATTAATCTTATTCTCTTGATTATATAAATGTCCTCAAATATCAATTTAACCTAATATATTGAGAGTAGTAATTTTTTAACATGAATGTGACCTAATTCATATTAAAAAAAATCACTACACTCAATATATTAGGTCAAAATGAGCATTTATATAATCATGAGAACAAGACGAATACATTGAAACTTATTTCATGTCATTTCGTGATCTTTAGACCCATATTTAGGTTATCAGACTCATTTATATTTAATTTTAATTATTTTTCATTCTAGAATGAATCCAGAATTCGTCCCAAATTGGAAAATAATTAAAATTAAATAGAAATTAGTTTGAAATACTAAAAATGAACTTACAAATCTTTGAATGACATGAAATAAGTTTCCATATTTTAGTTTTATTCTCTTGATTATATAAATGTCCTCATACATCATTTTAACCTAATATATTGAGAAGAGTGATTTTTTTCACATGAATATGAGTCAATTCGAGTTAAAAAAATCACTACACTTAAATATATTGGGTTAAAATGATGTATAAGGGCATTTATATAATCAAGAGAACAAAACGAACATATAGAAATTTGTTCCGTATCTTTCGAAGATTTTTAGTTCCATATTTAGGGTTTCAGACTAATTTCTATTTAATTTTAATTATTTTTTAATCTGGGATGAATCCTAGATTCGTCCCAGATTTGGGGATGAATCCATGGTTTGTCCTCGATTTGGAGACGAATCTTGGATTCATCCTAGATTTGGAGACGAAATCATGGATTCGTCCCCAAATCTGGGATGAATCATGGATTCATCCTAGATTAAAAAATAATTAAAATTAAATAGAAATTGTTAGGACTTTGATACCCGGCTAGAGGAGGTGAATAGTCGATCACCTATGACGTTCACTTCCTACAACTTGTTAGCGTATAACGGAATACAAAAAAAAACTAACAAGTAAAAAGCTAAACTCTAGAGATGATAAACAAGAAAGCAAACCGACATGTTGTATTTAATGTGGTTTGGAGATTAGAACTCTGTTAGGATGTATACTAAAAGTCTAGCTTTTAGAATCACATTGGTCAAATATCTACATTTATGATAAATGTAGTTGCTCAATTAATTTATATTGTAGATAACATGGTGTGTGGTGTCACACACAGAAGATCATGTTATCGGTTCCTTATAAATTATAAACAGTAGCTCACGACCAAAATGGAAAGGAACAAACCATTGGAAGGTCGTAGTGTAATTAAGTATTAATTTATCTTAACTATATAATTATACTAGTACACTCAGAGTGTATTGAGTAGGACCATTTGAGGTCGTTCCTTTTATACTGACTTTATGAAGGAACAAAGACCTCAGTTATTATGGAAGTGTGTACTCTTAATCCTAATATAATAACAAGCACATATATTTGATATTTATTTCTTTAATTTATCAATGAGTGAGATTTAGTTCGATAAATTAATAAGCCCGATAAGTTGGGAAATGATATCACTTATAGTGTGTGTTGTTGATTATAGAAGGAAACTGTGTCCTAGTGATCTAGGTTGAGAATGTCCCCAAGAGGAGCTCATAAGGATTGTCATGTTAAACCCTGCAGGTGGACTTAGTCCAACATGACGATGAAGTTGAGTGGTACTACTCTTGGAGCTAGATATTAATTAAGTGAGTTGTCAGTAACTTACTTAATTAGTGCACATTTGTTATCTTAAACACAGGGAGACTAACACACTCATAATAAGAAGGAGCCCAAAATGTAATTTGGGATTGGTGCGGTAGTTCAATAATAGTTCTCTAGTGGAATGAATCATTATTGATAAAATTAAGTTGTGTGTTCGGGGCGAACACGGGATGCTTAATTTTATCGGGAGACCAAAACCAATTTCTCCTCTCGGTCCCTATCGTAGCCTCTTAATTATAGAGTACTATACCCACCTATACCCACCTTCTTATCCATTCCATAGGGGCTGGCCAAGCTAGCTTGGAGACCAAGCTAAGGTCGGCCAAAGTTTGGTTCATGGGTGCTTCAAGATGGCCGACCCTAGCTTGGGTTCAAGCTTGGTGTGGCCGGCCCTATTAAAATAAAAAGGAATTTTAATTTTAAAATTTTTCTTATGTGGATAACATATTTTAAAAGAGAGTTTAAAAATTTAAATCTTTCCTTTTATAAGATTCTACAAAAGATTAAGAGAAGAGTTAAAATCTCTTTCCTTATTTGTAGATTAAAAGGTTGATTTTAATTTTGGTAAAAACTTTCCTTTTAATTATGTTCATGATTTAAAAAAAAAGTTTAAAAATTAAAAATTCTCTTTTATTAGTTTCTACAAAAGATTAAGAAAAGATTTAATATCTTTCCTTATTTGTAGATTGAAAGGAGATTTTAATTTTTAGAGATAACTTTCCTTTTTGGAAATTATCCACATGTTTAAAAGAAAGATTTTAATTTATAAAATTTCTTTTTATTAACCAATCATGAAGGGATAAAATTATTGGAGAAATTTTTATAAATTGCTAGAAACAAATTAGGAAGTTTTAATTTTTATTTTAATTAAAACTCTCCTTGTTTTGGGGAAAGAGGTGGCCGACCAAATAAATTGGAGAAGAGAAAATTATTTTTAATTAAATAAATTTTCCTTTTCATGGCAAAAGAATTAAGGAAGTTTTTATTTAAATTTCCTTATTTGCCAAGACCAAGGATTATAAAAGAGGGGGTAGAGGAGGCTTCATGGTGAATGACTCTATTCTTTTTCTTCCTCTCTTTTCTTCCTTGGTGTGGCCGGCCCCTAGAGGTTCCCCTTCTCCTTCTCTCTTCTCCTTCTCGTGGCCGAGACTACATCATCTCTTGGAGGCATAGAAGTGGTCGGATCTAGCTTGGAGAAAAGGAGAGAAAGGAGTCTTGTTTCTTGCATCCCTTGGAGCTTGGTTGGTGGAAAAAGATCTTCATCTTTTGGAAGCTTTGTGCTTGGCCGAAACTTGAAGAAAGGAGAAGAAGGTGCTTTGGTGGTTTCTCATCTCGGAAGATCGTTGCCCACACAACGTCCGAGGTTAGAAGAGGAATACGGTAGAAGATCAAGAGGTCTTTCTAGAAGGTATAACTAGTATTTTTCCTTTCCGCATCATACTAGTTATTTTTGGAAATAATACCAAATACAAGAGGCATACGATTTTAGTATTTCGAATTTGTTTTCGATGTAGTGTTCTTTTGTTTTTCTTTTCCTTGTGATTTGATTGTTCTTTTCGGTTAACCTAAAGTTATTTTAGGAAATTAAATATTAGTTTTCCTTAAAAGGTTTTGTCTAGTCGGTGGTGGTTGCTCCCATATCCAAGAAGGTCATGTGCCTCGCTACGTCAGTACTGGAAACCAATTTTGGAAATTAATATTTAATGGAATTAATAACCTAGGTGATTTGGATCGAACGTGTTAAGTTCCGTAGGAGATCCAAGTCAAAACCTAAAAGAACAAATAGATTAAACTTTGGATCAAACGTGTTAAGTTCCGCAGGCGATCCAAGTTTAATTTAAAAGAACACATGGTAGCTAGGAAAAGGTTCAGACCTTTGTACAAAATTTTTGTACAGTAGAACCGTTAGGTTTTCCGAGTAGCAACCAACAAACTCATATTCCATGGTTGTCCGTAAGATGGATGATCCCAATCCATCGGTGGATGACTCCCTAGAAAATCCCAGATAGTTCAAGTAGCTCCTTGTGGTTAGAGAAACCTCGCCACAATATCGCA
Source organism: Zingiber officinale (assembly GCF_018446385.1). Lineage (NCBI taxonomy): Eukaryota > Viridiplantae > Streptophyta > Magnoliopsida > Zingiberales > Zingiberaceae > Zingiber > Zingiber officinale. The sequence continues at coordinate 129,564,901 of NC_055987.1, forward strand.
CAAGCACGCTTGATCACATGAAAGCTTAGAGGACTCTAATGAACTTTAACCAAGTCTATTTTGTCAACCATGGCCAGCCACCCGAACTCTATTAAATAGATCTCCAGAGAAAACACAAACTGTGTTTCCTGCCACCAGTCGACTGGTATAGTCACCAGTCAACTGACCTCTATGAAAAAATCGACTGTTATATCCCAACGACTCTATACATGTTGTCTAACATACTTACCAATCGACTGCGACAGTAACTGTTACAATAATTGCTACAGTGCTCGTTGATTGCTATAGTACCATTTGATTGTTACAACACCGGTTGACTGCTACAGTGTAAGTAGACTGGTTTTCATTGTCGTCGGACACAGAAATATTCTGTACCCTGTCCCAGTCGACTGGTCCAGTTAGACCCGACCCCGGGCCGGGTCTGGCCCGGACCCGGCTCGGGCCCGTAACCGGGTCAACGGGCCGGTTGCCCGTTGACCCGGTTCGCCGGGTCGAACCGGAACCGGCCCGGCAAGTTGCCGGGCTTTTTTAAAAACGGCTTGAACCGCCGGTTAACCGGCGGTTCATAGCCGTTGGAACCGCCGGTTAACCGGCGGTTCGTAGCCGTTGGGAGGGTTTTTTAGGTATTTTTTTCAACGGTTAGGATCATTTGACCGTTTTTTGATCAATGGCTATGATTTAGTGTCCGTTACTATCAAAACTCTATAAATAGAGAGCTTATTTCATCATTTTTCACACACATCTTCTCTACTCTTAATCTCATTTTCGTATTCTCTAATCTCTACACGCTTTCGTTTTCAATTACAATGGAAGGAGGCCGCGGAGGTGCATCATCTCGAGCTCGGAAGGGAAAGCAAATAATGAATCCGCGGGAGGAGGACCCCAACATTCAATCCACCGATGATGAGATCGAGCATCTTCCGAATCCGACACCCGAAACACAAGGAAGTATTGATGCAATTACTTCTAAGGTTCGGGAACTTCCTCCTCTAAAGTCTTCTATTTTTACTAAACATTTTGAGAAGGTCACTATTCCGTCGGGAGAAATGCGTGCAAAATGTAAGCACTGCAATGCTTCCTACAAATTCCAAGCCGGCGGCGGCTATGGGTCGTTGAAACGACATGTAGAAACGAAGCACCCGACGGAATATGGACTCGACTGTTCTCAAATATAATTATCAAGATTTTCTTCAACTAGCGGTAGTACCGATTCCGGTTTATTTTTATATTCGGATAATAAATTAAGAGAATCATTAGCTAAATTTGTTTCCGTAGAACATCTTTCTTTTAGTTTTGGATCTAAATGCACATTTGAAGATTTTTGTAAAGAATCTCTTAATCCATGTGCTAAACGTGTTCCTAGGACTACACTTACTCGTACAATTAAAAAATTAGTAAAACAAGGAAAAAAGAATTTAATTGATGAATTTAGTAAATTAGATAATAAAGTTTCTTTATGTTCCGATATTTGGAGTGATCATTGGCAAACACATTCGTATATGGGTGTGACTTGCCATTGGATCGATAACTCTTGGAATCTCCCAAAAAGATTATTAGCTTATAGAGTTTTTGATGAATCACATAATGCTCATAATATCGCACAATTATTATGTTTAATTTTAGAAGAATATGGTTTAACTCATAAAATATTTTCAATATCATTAGATAATGCTAGTTCTAATACCGCTTGTATAGATGATCTAAAATTTGTTTGTCAATCTATTATTGGAGGTTTATTTTTTCATATTCGTTGTGTATGCCATGTTTTAAATTTATGTGTTCAAGATGGTTTAAAAATTTTAGAAAGTTATATTAAACCAATTAGAATTGCAATTTCTTATTTATGGTCTCATCCATCTATAATGAAACAATGGGGTAGGTTTTGTAAAATTAATGGAATGAGACCTAAAAAATTTCCACGTGATGTACCAACACGTTGGAATTCAACATACTAATTATTACAAGATTCATTTCAATATAAAGAATTATTATGTTCATTTTTTGCACAAAACACTAATGCTAATATATATTTATTTTCACAACAATGGAATATTTGTAGTAGTATTTGTGAAATTTTAAAAGTATTTAATGATGCAACCGAACAACTTTCCGGTGTTTATTATCCCACTGCTCAATTAGTTTTAGAAAATTTTTCTAATATAGTATTAGTTTTAAATGAACATATTAATAATGAATCTTTATCTCCTTGCATCTTAGCTATGAAAACTAAATGGGAAAAATATTTTATTTAATTCCTGAAATTTATTTAATTGTATTTGCTTTAGATCCTAGATTTAAATTAGAAGTTTTACAAGAAATGTTAACTTTATATTATGACGCTTTAATTCCAATTAAAGATTCTTCTTCCCCTGATCCAGTTAATATTATATATAATGTTAGAATTTATTTATATGATATTTATAATCAATATTATGCAAAATATGAACACAAATTAATATTTCGAAATTCAACAAACTACTAGTAGTAATTTAAAACTTACAAAAGCACAACTCTTATTAAAAGAACGGACAAAACGTCACGGGGATCCTTCCACACAGGAACTTGAGAATTATTTTACGACTTCTTTTGATTTTAATGAAGCAGATAGCGAAAACTTCGATATCTTAAAGTGGTGGTCACAGAAGGCTCAAAGCTTTCCGTTCTCTCCGTGATCGCAAAGAAATTTTAGCTTGTCCAGTGTCAACTATTGTTATGGAGCATACATATTAGATGAACGACGATCAACTTTGTCTCGACTCATTGGAAGCCCAAGCATTACTGGACGATTGGACCAGAGCGGAGAAAAGAATCCAAGGAATGCAACTTTCAGATGACGAAGTTGAAGATTTTGATATGAAGGAACGACAGGAACAGGAAATGGAAGTGAATGAAAATGTAAAAGGATAAAAATGTAAAAGAACTACGTGGGCTTTGATTCCCCTAAAGGGATACGTAGGCAACTTAAATAAGTGCAAGCCCTTTTTTTAATAAATTTTAATTTCTAATTTTTAATGTTTAATGTTTAATTTTTATTAACATATTAATCTTGAACTGTGACGAACCGTGACGAACCGTGAACCGAACCGTGAACCGGCGGTTCTGAACCGTGAACCGTAACCGTCTTGGGCGGTTAAGGTTAAGGGTCGACTTGCCTGGAACCGTCGAACCGGCGGTTTCGAACCGTCGAACCGTCGGTTCCGAACCGTGGTCAGGTCTAGGTCCAGTTGTCAGTCGACTGGTAAAATCCTAAAGCTAGGATTTTATATAGAGTACAATCTCTTATGCATTCGTCCTTACCTGCACAACCTTGACCTTGCCTTCTAGGCTCCTCCATCAGCATTACAATCCTCGGATGCTTCCCCATCCTTCACATCATGCATTCAAGTGCTTCCTTCAGCTTTTTTCTTTGTTGTCAGATCTTCCATTACAAAGAGACTTTTCACCTCCGGGTCTTCATCCTTTGCTAAGAGCTCCTCGCTCCGGGACTTTAACCTTACCAAGTCACACTTTGACTTACATTGCCAAAACTACACACTTAGACTTACACCGCCAAGAGTCCACTTGGACTTTCACCATTACTAAGATCACACTTGGACTTTTCCTTGTTATACTTACATCATGCATACTCACAACACATATCAAATACAATAATAAACCTAACTTAAACTTTGGTCCAAACATCAAAACCTAGGGTCATATAGATTGCTCTGACATAAATTAGTCTGAAACTTTAAATATCAATCTAGAGAACTTTAAATAACATGAAATAAGTTTTTATGTGTTCGTCTTGTTCTTCTGATTATATAAATGCTCTCATACATCATTTTATCTTAATATATTAATTTTCTATTTTTAAATTTGCATATAATTTTTTTTAATGAATCAATTAGTTTTTTTTATATCAACAGTGAAAAATATAACATAAAATAAAATATAAATATAAAATATTTTATAATTTTTATTTATTATTTTATAATTTTAATTATAAAATTTTAAATTTCATCCCAATTTTAGGACGAAAACCGTTTTCGTCCCCATTTTGGGGATAAAAATGCATTTCATCGCCAAATTGGGGATGAAAATTGTTTTCATTCCCAATTTAGGGAGTTGGTGACAAAATGTTTTTCGTCGCCAAAAAATCCTAAAACCCATATCACACCTGATCCCCCTTCCCTGGCTATTTGCGTCTTCTTCTCTTGGTGGTGATGGTAATGGCAACGATCTCCAGCAATGGTAAGTCCCTCTCCCCTCTATTTTCTCTCCCCTCTCTCTTATCTCTGTTGGGATGTATACTATAAGCCTAGCTTTTGTATAAACATCTATTTTGAAATATTTTGAAATGAGAATTACTTTAGTCAAATGTTTACATTTTATATTTATATATATGTCAATGCGGTTGTCTATTTAATTTATATTGTAGATAACATGGTGTGTGGTATCACACAGAAGATCATGTTATCGGTTCCTTATAAATTATAAATAGTAGCTCACAACCAAGATGGATTGGGACAACCATTGGAACGGTTGTAGTGTAATTTGGTATTAGTCTGTCTTGACTATAAAATTACACTAGTACACTTGTGTGTATTTAGCAGGACCATTTGAGGTTGTTCGATTTATACTGACTACATAAAAGAACAGAACCTCTATTATTATGGATGTGCATCCTCTTAATCATTATATAATAACAAACACGTATATTTAGTATTTATTTCTTTAACTTATCAATTAGTGAGATTTATTCGTTAAATCAATAGGCCCGATGAGTTGGAAGATAGTATTATTTATATGGTGTATTGTTGATTATAGAAGAAAATTGTGTCCTAATTATTTAGGTTGATGATGTCCCCTTAAGGAGCTCATAAGGATTATCATGTAAACCCTGCAGGTGGACTTGGTCCGACATGATAATAATGTTGAGTGGTACTACTCTTGAAATTAGATGTTAATTAATTGGGTTGTCAGTAACTCAATTAATTAACGGGCATACGATATCTTAAACACGGGGAGATTAACACACTTATGATAAGAAGGAGTCCATATTGTAATATGGGATTGGTGCGGTAGTTCAATAATAACCCTTTAGTGGTATGAGTTATTATTGATGGACTTAGGTTAGGTGTTCGGGCCGAACACAGGAAGCCCAAGCCCATCATGAGGTCTAATCCAATTCCTCCTCTTGGTCCCTGTTGTAGTCTCTCTATAAAGTCTCGCATCCACTCATCCAACTTGGTTTGGTTTAACTTGGTTTAGTTTAACTTAACTTGGTTTGGTTTAACTTGGTTATAGAAAGAGAGATTTTTCTAAACAGAATTCGGTTATAGAAAAAGGAATTTTTTCTAAACAGAATTCTGTTATTTTTCTTACTTTGTAACTGACGGCAAGCCTATATAAAGGAGTAGGTGGTGACTCCTAAAATTTAACTTTCTAATTCTCCACAATCCTCTTCTTTCCTTGTGGTCGGCGCCCCTCTTCTTTTACTAGGGCCGACGCCCCTCCTCACCTTGCTTAGGGTCGGCGCCCCCCTTCCTCTCCTAGCTAGGGTCGACGCCCCTTCCTAGCAATCCATTGGTGGTTGGTCGCTTGAAGAAGAGGAAGAAGATTAGAAGGTGCCCCATCCTAGAGCCTCCTTTTGTAGCCGACGGTTTGGAAACCGAGAAGAGAATGAGGGTGGTGTTGTCTTGGTAGATCGTCCCCCACACGACGTCCAAGAAGAGGAGAGGAATACGGCAGAAGATCAAGAAGTATTTAACTGCAAAGAAAAAGTACAACTAGTTCTTTAACTCGGTTGTGTAATTAGTTAGTTTCCTTTGTATCATTTTTGGAATACCAACACAAGAGGCCAACGATCTTGTACTTCAATCAAGGTGTGTTTTGAGCATTCAAGAACTTGCTTGATTTATCAAACACATGATTGATCGAACATACGGGTTGCTAGGAAAAGTTCTGTTCTTGTACAATTTTTTTGTACAGAGAAATTAAAATAGAACGGAATTTCAGCGCCTTCAATCTCCTCTTCCACGCCATTTGCTCATCGATCTACAGGGATCCCGGGTTGGCGTCGCCTTCCTCCATTTGTCAGAGTACCCCCACATGATGGTCTTACAAGCCTCCGCGGCGGTGATGGAGGAAGAAGCGCTTTCCCATCCTATCTTGGAGTGGCGAGTGGAGACCGCGGCGAGTGCTATAATAGGATCCTTTAGTGGATTTATTCAAATATATCCTTTAACTTTATTTCCTTTTTTAAAGATAAGTTTTAAACCTTTTCCTTTTTTAAAGATAACCAAGTAAATCCGGTGAGTATTCATTACTTTAAGTTTTTATTATATTCTGCTGCGACTAACACTTTGATAAAAAAAATGAACCAAATCGAAGCGAAAAGTGACAAGTCCATATTCACCCCTTCCCTCCTCTATCGACGCCACCAATCCTACAAGGCTCTTATCCAAAATATATTACAAAATTCATCACCAGAACTCCACTATTCTTGGGATAGAGAAATTTTACGATATAAAAATAGAATCCTCCTTCCAACAAACTCAGTTGAAAAAGGAGTAATATTGGAGGAATTTCATTCTCCACCAATTACAGGGTATTCTGGCTTCCTACGCACATATAAACAGATTTCAAGAGCTTCCTATTGGAAAGGAATGAAGAAAGACATCAAAACTTTGTTGCTAAATGTGATGTATGTCAAAGAAGCAAAGGAGAAAATGTAGCAAGACCAGTTATTCTTCAACCCCTTCCCATACCTGAACAAATATGGACCGACATTTCTATGGATTACATAAATGGGTTACCCACTTTACAAGGACAAACCATTATTATGGTGGTCGTTGATCGTCTCACAAAATATGCCCATTTTTGTTCATTATCACATCCTTATATAGCTGCTCGTGTTGCTTAAACATTTGTTGACCATATAATCAAACTATATGGGCTACCAAGATCTATTGTCATTGATAGGGATCCGGTATTCACAAGTGAATTTTAGAGAAAATTATTCCAATTGCAAGACACTAAACTTAATTTTAGCGCATTCTACCACCCATGATCAGATGGACAAAATAGAGATGGTTAATTGATGTTTAGAGAATTATTTACATTGCTTAACTGGTGATAGACCCAAAGAGTGGGTTCGTTGGCTTTCATGGGCAAAATGGTGGTATAATACGATCTATCACTCAGTTACTAAGATTACCCCATTTGAGACCATTTATGGATGTGTACCACCCTTAGTTAGCTCATACACACGTGGATCAACAAATGTGCATCAAGTCGACCAAAACCTATGCACAAGGGACCAAGTATTGCAACTTTTGAAAAACAATTTATGCAATGCGCAAGCAAGAATAAAGCAACTGGCCGACAATTAAACATCATTTGGAAAGAGAATTTTCAATAGGAGATTGGGGTTTTCTTAGACTTCAACCATACAAACAAGTTTCAATTCGTCCTTCAACCTCTATGAAGTTGTCACCGAAATTTTATGGCCCTCATAAAATGATAGAGCGTATTGGACAGGTTGCTTATCACTTGGAGCTTCCACAAGATTCTAAAATATACCATGTATTTCATGTGTCTTATCTAAAAAATAAATTAAGTGAAAAATTTACTCCTCAACAACACCTTCCTGAAGTGAATTCAGATGGTGAAGTTAAGTTTCAACCTTATGCTATTTTAGAAAGGAGACTTGTAGAAAAGAACAATCAACTGAAGTGAATTCAGATGGTGAAATTAAGTTTCAACCTTATGCTATTTTAGAAAGAAGACTTGTAGAAAAGAACAATCAAGCGACAGTTGAACTATTAATTAGTGGGACAACTTATGTATTGATGATGCAACATGAGAGTTATGTGATACAATTTAAGAAAAATTTCTAGAGTTTATTGCTAAACAACCTTAAGGACAAGGTTATTTTGAAGGGCGGTAGAATGATAGAATCCTATAATGGATCTGTTCAAATAAATCTTTTAACTTTATTTCCTTTTTTAAAGATACATTTTAGATCTTTTGTTTTTCTAAAATAAGTTTTAGATAAGTTAGACATTTTCTTTTGAAAATGTATTTTTATTTTGAAATAGAAATAATTTTCTTTTTGGTTAATCAACTCGAAATTATGATTTTCTAGCATTGTCGTCCTATTCTCATTCACTTTTACACATTTTTTCGTCTCTTTTCTTATTGAATTAAATTGTCATCTATCTGGTGACAAAAAGTGAATACGCTTGTCCTAGCATCCCCGCCAACTCATCCCAAGGCCAACACGAAGGAGGTAAATCACGGATGGTTACTAACCTTTGGAATAATAACTAGCATATAAGAGAGACATTTATCTCAACTTTTTTAATATTCGAATCTCAGATCTCATGATGATAATACTTCATGCGCTGATCACTAGACTGTTTGAGGAGAGTTAAATTGTCATCTATGTGCAGTGACATGTGGATGCTGTGATTGAGTTTCTAATTGCTTGGGCTTTGTGCGATTTGCAACTAGAATTGATGTAATTAATTATGTAATATTTGAATTTTTTTTTAATCATGTGTCTCTTTCACAAGTCTGAAAGCTGTCAATAAGCTTTATTCTTTAAAATCAAATGAAGATGTTTAGATTGGGGATAGGTTTTGAAGTACGAAGTGATGAAGTAATGGTCATTCTGATGAAGTAAGAAGTGAGGAAATTTCTCGGTCGATATACATTATGATATAAATTTTTAGGTATTTAGATATTTATTGATTCATTTTTAGATAAAGTTGGTCAAATATGAAAATATTTTTAGATTGTATTTGATAGATATTGATGATATAGTTGTTCAATTTTTATTGTTGATACACAAAAGAAAATACTTCCATCAAGTAAACATTCAATATAAAATTGAGAAGTCATATAAATAATTTATTTCGTTAATCAATGTAACATGTGAAATCATATATAACAAACTACTTTGTTATTTTTACAGAATTGATAAAGTAAAAAAATCTTTTTATTTCAAAATAAGTCTAATTTTTAAACCGATTTATATGGGTAAAGACTTACAGTATTTCATGGTGAAGTAAAAATTGATCTTTTTTACTTCATGTTCTTATACTTCGATAATTATCTATTTTAGACTTTGTTGAATATACGACGTCTATCAAGCAAATTTACATAGTGATTTTCTTGGTTTTGGTGATGGTGGTGGTGACAATGACGACGACGATAGTGATAATGGTTCTTCTTGAATTTAATTATGTATGAATATTATTTATCTCATAATTAATGTTTTAAAATATTAATTCATATATTGTGAACCTTTTAATTTTGTTTTTTTAATTAATATTGTTATTTTATTTTTAACAGGGTTGGTGAGGCCAAGTATACTAGTATAAATTGAAAATTCATGTTGAGGAAAAAATAAGTAATTAAGTTTAATGTTAGTTTAAGGGATTTTCTTACTTTGTGAGAAATAATCTTTTTTGTTTATTTGTTTGTTTTGATACAAGAAAAGAAGAATGGAATAAGAAAGTTTTTTGGAACAAGAAGATGAGTTGATATGTGTGTATTTTCATTTTAATTGTAGAATGTTAGATATTTTTGTTATATGATGACTTTTATGAATTTGATATGTTTTTTTTGACTTATTTGTATGATTTTATTTTGACAACTTTGACTTGTATACTGTATATTGGGTTTCGAATATTAATAATATGTGTATATATGTTAAATAAGATGTGTAATAGATGTGATAATATTAAATAAGATGTGTTGTAAATATGATGGGATGTGTTATATTTGGATGTTTTATAAACAAGTTTGTAAATGTATTATATTGGATTGTATAAATGATTCTGTATTTTCATCTCAAATTTCATCTAAGAGTCTAGAACGAATCCATGGATTCATCCGAGATTCTGGGATAAAATTTGGGACTAAGATAATTCTTCGTAGATCACCTGAATTAGCAGATTGGTGACGAATTTCGTTATCAAATCTGCGACAAAAATTGATTTCGTTGCCAAAATTGGAATGAATCATTGGATTTATCCCAGATTTCAGGATAAAATTTGGGACGAAAATGATTTATCGTAGATCACCTGAATTAACAAATTAGCGACGAATTCATTTTCGTTGCCAAATCTACGACAAAAATCAATTTCGTTGCAAAAATTAGGACGAAATCAAATTTTCATTGCCGTGTAGCATATGAAAATTTTGCAACAAATTTTATTTTTGTTATAAAATTGGCGACAAATTTGACGACTAAATTTAAATTTGTCACCAAATTCGGCATCAAATTTGGATTTTTTTTTGTCACAAAACCTAGCGACGATACTTTTGGGATGAAAAAAATTTCATCGCAGAATTCGTCTCAAAAGTTTTTACGACAAAAATATTTTATAAATACGTCATAGAATTCATCCCAGAATGACTGCTTTTTTGTAGTGTCGTATTTCATCTCCTAGGTAAATTCGATGCCGTTACTTCTTCTGTATTCTTTAGATGTTCTTGTCAGTATGCCTTCAGATATGAACTGTATCTAATTGAGATGCTACATGATAATCTTTCTTAATTTCATCAGTTCCATTGCGGTTTAAGAAAGATGCAACAAGTTAATTGCATGGCAGAGGCAGTTGGGTGCCTGAGTATGTCGCTTGAACATTCAAACACTCGGCGATCGTTGGACTTCCACCGACGTACCTTAGATGGACATCGTGGAGATTGACATTCTCACATGGCACCCCTGAACTGCATTTGAGGGTGACCGCCACCGGCGTCGTTGATGTCCCCCTGATATCACTAAAGATGATGTCCCTAATGCTCACTAAGGATGGCACCTGTAAACGATAACTACTTTTGAGGCTGAATTCTTGAGGTTTCATCAGGCTGTTAGTTTTGGCGATATCTCACCTTGGATGAGCAGTCGGCGTAGGGGCAGTATGCCTGGTCAATGATGATCGGGTTTGCGACACTATTGAGGATGATGTTCTGGAAGGTCAAGTTACTTACTGAACTTTTTCCCGGAGAGTTCTTCCATGTCTTGATTCTCAAACCATTTGCTGTCCCTGATAGAGTGCAGTCTTTGATCAAGAGCCCCTTGACGTCTCCTTCGTTCTCGTACCTTCCTAGGCTTCCGACACTGGCAAAAACACGGCATAAAGTTCATAAATACGGCATAAAGTTCATAAATAACTAAATTCGAACGAGTGATCGAACTTTTAGGATGCTTTAACACTCTGAGATCAACAGACTACCAACCTGATTCCATGGCCTGGGCCACAAGTGATGCCACTGATCACTACCTGCTCATTACTTTGTCCGATGGAGATGCAATCATCCCCGGTCGTGATCACCGAGTTATAAATGTTTACTCCCAAGCTCCTCTCGATGTGAAACCCATCTGTGTTAGGGCTGTCGGAAGGAGCCTGAGCCACAATATTGCTTCCCCAAAAGTTCTTGCAGCCAAGCAAAACAATGTGGAAGAACTTGCTGTTCAATGACTTTATGCTATTCATCACAGTATGTTCAGTGTAAACAAACTTGATCGACTACATTAAAACAAGAAACAGTATCATACTTCGCCTTCCAATTCAGATTCATCGACAAAAGTAGAGGTAACGAAACCTTACTGAAGGTAGAACTCTGCATTTTTCTGTCTTGGAGCACTCATTGAAAGGCCAGGAGAGAGCTCCTTGGCCATCAAAGGTGCCCCCTCCTGTTAAAGTCAGATGATGCACCCATCCAAACTGTATCCAATCATCGCCGCTGACATATTTACTCAAATTCGTCGAGGCTTTCATGTATCCCTACACGATCAGATTTGTATATCGTTAAACACAAACACTATAAATAGCATGGCTCAAAGTCTCAGTCCAGTATGATACAGATACAAGTTCAAGATCAGGATGCAAATATGAGCAAAGCAATTGCAAGAACTGAAGAACAGGCACTAAGTTATCTTGCTTATCCAACTAATACCTCCATGGATACAGTAATGGAGCTGACATTTCTGCAGGGGCCATCAAATTTAACAGGGCCAACAAGGTAAGTTCCTTTGGGTATCAGAAGCTTGACACCACCAGTAAAGGAGCATGCTGCTTTCCATGCTGCCATGAATGCCTGCAAATATAACAAGAAGCAAGGGCACCAGTTCAATTATAGCTCCACAAGATGTTCTTCTTAGTTGTCATCTTCAATTCTAAGCCTAAAGCAGGATAAATTAGGAAGGAAGGAGGAAAAAAATTGCATATTGTAGGGAATCAACCTTGCTGTCGTCACTGATGCCGTCGGCCATGGCGCCATAATTGAGGACATTGAAGGTACCAGAGCTGGTTTGGGCGATGGCGAGGAAGCAATCCATCAAGCACAGCAAAAGCAGGAGCTTCATCGCTCGATCTTTGCTTGGGTTCTAATGGCGAAGTGAAGATAAGGGCTCTTTTTTTATTTAAAATGATTGCAACTGTTCGATCAGCGTAACTGCCCACTACCTGGAAACCGGGCACGGTCGGACCACCCCTCCACTAACTCGCCGCCGGTTGCTGCTTCTGCATCCCTTTTCGCCGCCGGTTGCTGCTTCTGCATCCCTTTCCGGTGTTCGCCTCTTCGATCGACTACCAATGCGAATCATTCGCTGTGTCCGCTGCTTTCCTCCGTGAAAGTTGCCTCCTTTGGCACGTTCTTCAAGGATCGAAAACCCTAGCTCGATTTCTCCGTCGATTGCTTTTTCAGATAATGATTTCAGGATCGAAAACTCATCACTGGGAAACGTGGTTGTCCGCCATGCGTCGGCGGTGGGACGGCGAGGTTAACGGAGTCGAGGCGCATGCATCGCTCGAAGAGGATGACTTCGCCTTCGGCATTTTCCACCTTCTCGAGCGCATCACCAGCGACTACGGTAGTCGATGTTCCCTACGCCGATGGGCACGTGCACGCCGGCGATCATATAGCATAACATTGTGAACAATTTCTTTTTTTTTTTTTTTGGATTTTTTTATCGATAAAATTTGAACTCTAAAGAACATTTTTTTGAAAAAAAAAATTAATACAATAACAACACCAATGACTAAGCTTTATCCCACTAATTGACAAAAAAAAAACAAAAAAACTCGTTCAGCGTTGTTCAATCAGATAGCAATCACTGATCTAGCAATGAGGGTATAAATTTGGTAACTGGAATATTTATAATTTAGAAAATGAAGAAAATTATACGTAAAAATAATATTTCTTCATGTACAAAGAATAAAAGTAGTTGTTCTACCTTCAAGAAATATGATTTTTGCAGCTTACAGTTCTCTGTTCATTGTCATTTCTTTGCTTTCGAGAACAGAAAGACATCGATACTTCTACCCGCTAACAGTTATGTCCAGCGCGCCATCTAGGTTGTCTTGATTCGATGCTGTGCCTGTGAGAACACTCTTCTCCTCCTCCAAGTTCACCTTCTCCATCTTTAGCCTTGCCTCTTGACGCACAATCTCAGCCTGCAAAATGGAGTTTCTGAAATCAAATGGCTTTGGTAAGGTGACAAAGTTCCGAGGAAAAAGCTCTCTAAACTAGGTTGAGCGAATCAGTTAGCACATAAATTTCTCAAGTTGAAGAATGGTATCGTCAAATAACAAATCTATTTTTTATTATGTGCCACGACTTTCAGCTCGAAGACAAGTTTTAGTAGCTATGAATATGACTGAAAAGTGATGGCGGAGAAGCTTCACCAAGGTACAAGTTTGAAATGCCACACAAGAGAGAAAGGTGATGGCAAATTCATCTGGATTCATTGAAAAAGAAATCGAGTAATAATTCATTGGGCATATCTATTTATGCAAAAAAAAACAAATCAAATTTGCTAAACACATCTACAAGAACGCTTAAAAGAAAATCAATATCTCCTTGTATTGATTAAGCATACAGCTATCTAAGACATAAAGAAGAAAAAGTTGAATGTTGCAGAACAAGAACACCATTGTTCCGGTAAGCATGGGTGAGTACTGAACAACCATATATTATGCACGAACACAAAACTTGTATCATTGTTTAACAAACGAACACTTTTACTAAAATTAAAGGAAACTGCAATGATACACAATGACAAGCATCGAAGCACAAGGGTCCAACAGAAATTCCATAAATACAAAGTTAATGGCCAGCTAAACAAATTGCTCATATTAAGTGGTTTTTTGAACCTCAAAATTTTCCCTATTCTACCTTAGATGCAAAAAACAAATTTGAGAAATAACAAGAGAAGAAGAAAAACAACAAAATGATGATAAGTTGGGAGCAAACTGTGATAACTTTCAGAGCCTTTGTTATCTGAAACATAGAAGAATCGTATTTACAGTATCTACAATGTTAAAAAGAAGAGTAATGTACTACTCATTTTGATGGATAACAAAACAATGTTCACAATGTAAAATTGATCAGAACAAACCTCATAATTAACATACTCGGAGCAACCTCCGATTAAATTTATAGATCAGCACTTGCTATATCAACATCTTTTTTTTCATAGCACAAGACATCCAGGGTTTTTCAAGCGCTAGATAAACTACGCATTTATGATTTTCTACAAGAACGCATACAATCTATATCAAGCATCTCAAAATAAGCATAACAAATCGAAAAGGACTACATTTCTAATCAGAAACCAAGATGGCCAAGTGCATCATCGCAATAAGAAAACAGGTAAACAAAAATGAATTCTTTGACCGCGTAGATGGGAAAAAAAAAGAGGGAGCTTCATTTTCTTACAGCAAAGCGTGAATATTGCCTCTCGCCGGGATAGTTCCAGCTTTCCAGCGGCCTCCCTCTCGGCGACCTCGCGCTCCGGCTCTCCTCGATGTAGCTCTGCATGTCCCTCACCTTCATGATCCAATCCAACGCCTCCTTGAGTTCCTTGACGAACTTATCCACCACCGCCTTTTCCCGCATAGACATCACCGCTCCTCGGTTCAACCAGTGGGGGAAGTCTAAACATCCGAACACCTTGAACGCTTCGCCTAGCTCCTCGAAGTATAGCGGAACGGCCGCCGGAGAAATAATCTTCCGGTGGAAATCGGCGGAGACGCCGCAAGTTTTCGGTTAGAGTTAGGGATTGGAGTTTGGAAATCGGCGGTAATTTCGATGAAGAGAGGCAATTAAAACAAGGTCTAAATTTAATATCACATACAGTTTTTATTAGATATCATATCAATAATTTTTTTATTAAATATTATATTAATTGTTTTTATATTGTGGCAAATAAAATAATAATGACAAAAAACTAAAAAGCTATAATCTAAAACTATACTTGAATATCGAATTATAGCTATAGTATAACTTAAGTTGTGTTTGTCCCAACTATTTAAGATCGGAGAAGCACATCAATGTAATACAACATCGAAGAACACTTTTCGATAGTTGATACAGCTTAAGACTAAAAAGAAGAATCAAATTGAGGCAAGAGCTGATACCTAAAGACTTAACACAAATATCAGGGATCTTTGTGGATGTCCTCCCCTCTTCACTTAATCTAAAGATTTAAGATTATCGCAACTACTTTTCTGCTACTAACGAGCAAAATGAGAAATTATTTCCAGGGTATGGTTGAGAGACCGTGCGGATTGATGTTATTGCACGCGCCAACACTCTGGTTGAGTGGGCTGCCGGAGGACTCGCTCAATGCACCACGCGACAGTGGGCTGCTGGCTCCGGTCGTCCTGCCTGCAACAAGTTTTCCGGTGGTGGAAACCGGTTCCGTGAGGTTAGCCTGTTTCAACTCTTTTTTCCCATCCGGTATAAAGCTCCCCACAACCACCTGGATAGGTAGTTTAGACTAGACGAAATTAAGATAATACTACATAATACACAGAAGTTCAATTGGTTTATGATGCTTTTAACAGACCTGAACCGGCGATGATGCCAGTAAAAGCCCTGCTACTCCCCCACCCAAAACACGCCCATCTGGACCAGCTAAGGAGACACTTAATCCACCTGTTCGACTGCGCTGCCCGCCGCTCTCCGACAGCATAAACGAACCCGACAATGATAAGATCTCGAACTTACCCTGCGAGTATAAGCATAGACGAACATGTATGAGTGTCTAGCTGAGGCCGTAGCTCTGAAATAGAATGTTGAACAGAGCAACCAGTGAACAATATAAACCTAAGCTATTATTCAGTTTATGAAATTCGTTTAGCTTTCAAAACTTAAGCAAGGAAAGAAGTACAAGCGAAGGCAAAGCTATTATCAAGACGTACCGAATGACCTTCCTAATAAAAATGTTCCTAAATAAGTGTTTGCAAGTACTTGTCGCTTCAAACACACTACCATCATTGCGAAACTACACTAAGTAATAGATAATATGACGAAATGACAGAAGACAAAAAAATCGGAAGTGCAACACCATCTGAAAGCAATAGTTTGGTGGTGAGATCTACAAACCTCATAAGTTACATTACCACCAGAAGTTGCAGGCTGACGCAGAGTTACATTAGATACAGCACCATTGGCTGAAAGAACGCAGATGGTACGGGATCCTTGCTGAGAAAATGACATAATTTTGGAAGATACATCCTATAACCAGAAATCAGATTATTGATAACCAATATATGTACAACATCCATGGTGCATAATTTATGAAACTTTAAAAAAAATGAATGAGAAACTCAAATACACACAATCCGTCGCTTAAGTTTAGAATAGTTATGCCAATGCGGCAAACATTGATATAAACCAATCATTGTTAGCACCGTAAAGTAAACTCGACATGATAAGAAAGTATTTGATTACCTCTCCCGGCATTACTGTAATAACATGAGGAGTAAATGAAGTTCCTGCTGGTCCTGTCAAACAAGTCAAATTACAAAGATATGAGTAGTAAAAACAAAATTATTGTTAACACGCTCAACGCCAATTGTGCTTTATGTATAAAAGATATTACATTGCAAGAATCTGCACAGTGCATCCAAGAATGATGTTTAATCGTTAGACACGTGTAATACTTACAAATGTGAAGCAAAAATTGGAAGCTTGTCAACAAGATAATATATCGACTAAAAGTATCAACTCAGCAAAATATTCAGAATGACACTATCAAAAGACATCTGGCTAACAAAGCAATTGAGTCACAAGAAACAAGTATCAATGCATTATATTACTGTTGGACCAAAGAAAAATGAAGCCATGTACAATATTACATGACACAATCAAGGATTTTAGCTGTATTTTTACAATGTTGCATTTTAATTGTTTATGAATTACTCAAACCACAATAAAACATGCACCAAATGTAAATCTCTATAACCAGCAACCTTAGTTTATATCTTCCATAGAGTAAACCAACCTATAGGAGGAATAAGATACCAAGCAACAGAAACCGTGTGACTTAGGTTTCTAAGAACATGGCAAGAAGAGCATAACTCCACCGAAGTATCGGTGTTATTTCACTACTTCATAAAATTGATAATTGTTAAGCAAGCAAAGGGATTTACCAAGAGCACTCATCTTTGGCTTATTGGTAGAACCAGGCGGCCGGCCACGTTTCTTTGCACCATTGGTCGAGCTTGAAGGTGCTGTGTTGCCCATCCCAGATGGAGACAATGGACCAGCCATCGATAAAGGGGTCAAGGCAAGGCCATCAGGACCATACTTCCTCGGTCGCCCTCGCTTCCTTTTGATGGGTTCTCCCATGGTCATGTTCATGTTCAAGCTGTGGGCTGTTAGGGCTGCAGAGCCAGCGTCAGCAGCTCCAGGACTTCCTCCTCCTCCACCTCCTCCTTGATAAGTAGGAGGAGGTTGAGGAGCAGCAGGAGGTGAACTGCTTACTGGCTTGTAAATTGCTGTGCCATCGGCCGTGTAGGCTAATCGCACGCTCTGCATCGACGGGACAGGCTGTAGACTGATGTTGAAGGGGGATTCTCTACTCGCCATGATCCAATCCGGCCTCACTTCCATGCAAGGAAGAGAGCTCGAAACACACTACCTACCAAAATAATAACTCTTCAGCGACAGAAACAGCAACCAAAAATTCCAACTGAGCTACTCTTCGGATGAAGATCTAAGTCGAGAACCTCCACTGAAATGATGAAATTTTGAATCTTTAGACCCTCAAAGGGCTGCAAATTTAGCAACTTCCAGGAAGAAGGACGAGAATTAAACAGGAAATCAGCCGAAAGATGCATCTCTTTTACACTGAAACCCTACTCGACCACGCAACTCAATCACTGCCGCAAAACAATTCCTAAACCCAAAACCCTAGGGACCAAAATTTGATCTCTTTTATCTCGAACAAGTTAACAAGCTGCAACAATCAAACGCAAAATGAAAACCGCACCCGAAGAGAATATAAACCCTAATACAATTTCCAGATCGAGAAGGGAAAGGGTAAACCGAAAATCAAGGCCGAGTAAATAAACTAGAAAAAAAATTGCACTCCCATCGCCAAATCATGCTCAAAATTTCTTTTTCCCATCATAAATACTCTGAAAAACATGATTTTGACAGATAATTTCTGGAAATGAGAGAATAAACCGAAAAAAATATCGATTTTGGTTGGAAAAAAATAAAGTAATGACCTGGTAATCTTCTAGAGCTGAAACGCCAAAAAAAAATTTCGCACCAAGCACGAGAGGAATAAATTGGAGAAAATTATTCGCCCCTTTAATAATTTCCCGAAACCCTTTCTCTCTCTGGAATTCGACCTTTTTCACACCCGAAAAAACAAGAAAATAAAGCCGCCGAAATTGCTCGGTGGAAAAATAATCTATCAATTAAACCTAATCGTCGTCCTAATCAGGAATTATTTCTAAATACGACCTTTGATATTTGCAAATACCCGAATTAACCCTTACGCTCTAAAATCTTTAGATTAGATAATTCTTATTTTAAAAATATAGTTTAAGTGATTATAATATTTTTTAAAAATAATGACAAAAAAAACGAATTATTTTAATCCATCATTTTCACAAATGAAATCTAATCTCACTAAGAAATCGAAGGGTTTGATTTGTGATTCCTTAATATCAGGGGCCTATTTGTAACTGCTCATTGATATTCTATCTACGGACGGGATTTGTTAATGCATCAAGATTTGTACTAAAAAGCTTGATGTGATAGGCTTCATCCAATAATTCATCACTTATCCACTTGTTTGTTAAAATATACTTTTTCTCCTTTTTGCTTAAATAATAATAAAACAAGAGCCCTTTTGCAATTCTTATTGGTTTATTTTACTTAAGATAACAACAAGACAATGATAATTTAAATTTATTTTTTTTCCCTTCAGTTAATGACACTATTTAATTTATTTCAATAATTTTTTTCTTAAATTATAAAAAAATAATTTTAAATAAGCCCAAATTAGTATCTATTAGATTGCGTAAACAAAAATAAAAAATCAATCAAATAAATATTATATATATATATATATATATAATACAATCTTAAGGAAATTTTTTTTTTAATTTATTTCAAAGAAGTAAATTGTAATCTAAGAAAATATGAAATTCTTTCTTAAGAAGTAATTTATTTCTAAGAAGTAAATTGTAATCTAAGAATGAATAATTATAATTATTTAATTTTAGAAAACATGTGAAAATATTATCTTGAATTTATTTGGAAGAAAGCAAACTAATAATAATAATATAAAAAAGTGAGTTAGGTCAAAAGTTACTAAAAAACAAATTTCCACATGTGATCTTCTTTCTATTTCAGTTTAAAACCTCGGACAACTCAACTTTAAAGTCAAAAAAGTTAATTGGGTAAATTTTAATGTTAATTTTATATACATTTTTTAATTATTTTTTAAATAAATTCAATTAAATGGATGTTAATCGAAATAATTATTTTTAAATTTTATTTGATTAATTTTATTTTAATAAAATTTTGATTCAATTAAATTAACACATATTAAATTAACTTTTAAGTCGGTTAATTTATGAACCGAATTAATAAAATACTCACCGACGACAAATATGACAACTAAGTTTAAATTTTAATAGAGATAAATATTTTAATAAGTTATACTTCGATTTATCTTATAAATAAATTAAAGATATAACTGCCTATCTACAAATAAAAATAAAGAGACAATGATATTTTTTTTCATGAGCGTTTATTCTCCTTTTTAAAAAATAAATAAATAAAATTCAATTTACACTTTTTTTTATTTTTTTTAGATTTCAGAAATTAAAGTCTTTAAAAGTTTCTTAGAGTTTTTTTAGTTTGTATTATTCAACCTCCTAATCTTAACATGAATTGGAAGCCAAATGCTAATAATTTTAAAAATAGAGCAAATTTAAAAAATACTAGACTTAGAATAACAGTTTTATACAATAAATTAAATTTTGTGTCATATGCTATTACATGAAATTTTATATTTTTAACTTTTACGGGGGTAAAATTACATAATGCTCAAATTTTAGAGGACCACCCACATGACAATGACCAACATATATTTTTTTTTTCTAAAATGTTTTTTTGTTAATTTAAATAAAAAAATGGTTGATAAAGTCTCTTGTTCTCATTGCTTGCTTGCATAAATCAGGGAGTGTTTTTGGTTGGTGGCCTGCCCTTGCAAGCAACTTGACAAGTTGGAGGTAGACTTTGATTTGATTTGGTGTAGATCATATCTAATCTACTCCAAATTGGAGTCAAAAACTTTCAAATATTTTGTTTCGCCCCTTGAGATTTGTGGTTTAGGTTCACTTTAGGTGATACAAATATATTATTTAAAATTATAAAATTGTTTTTGTAAATGTGATAAATTTAGAGGTTAAAATAAAAAGTTACCTAAAAAGTTAGGTGGTTTGCTGAAGTATTTATTTTGAATGGAAAAAGTCAACGACAAAGTTCAAATTTGGTTGGAAATTTTGTCATGGGTGGGCCCGATGCTGTTGAAAGTTTTGTTTAAAGGAGAATAAATGTTTTTTTAAAAAGTGTTTTATTTTAATTATAAATTTAATTATTTTCAAGAAAGGTCCTTTTATTTTAAATTGACGTGTTTGGACAGATATTTATTTTTGTAGTAATAAAAGGTTTGACAAAGATTGAAAGTCAAAGGGATATATTTTTGAGAAAGTATTAAATTAACCATAATTATGGGTTTAAGAGCAGCTAAGTATCTAATCGAAATGATAATCATGTTATGTGTTGAATATAAATATATAATAAGGGTACAAATAATTTATCAAATTCATTATTTATGTGAATTGCTCCAACATAAACTCATAAATAAGCATTATTTATATACATAAATATTAACTTGAGCATAATAATCCGCATACATTAATTAGCAAAGAATGGATCGAATGTTGTTTTCAATTTGGGCTGATATTTTGATCAAGGGCCGAATGATTCTCTCTTTTGTAATTATTATAATCCAGATGTGAGCCGTCCAACGACCCTTCGTATTGAGTGATTATCCATCCAACAGATAACGTGTTAAAATGTTTATTTTACTAAAAAAAATATTCTATCATGCACTATAATTAAGATTTAAACCACACCCGAGAAACTACTAGTGCGTCTTGCGCAACATAGTCGGGTATCGCATACTTTAATATGACATTTTTCTTATTTATATTTAAATAAATTATTATTATCATAATTTATTTTATATATATATATATATATATATATATATATATATATATATATATATATTCTATTATTATTATTATTATTATTTAATTTTTTATTTCTCATTTAATATCAGTTTTTATTATAATTTTATATTGCTTAAGGGAAATATTTATTAGTCCTCTTGTATAAGTAGATAATGTTCACTCCTTGCCCATATAGTTGATCTTTAATTTATTTCTTTTTATATTATTTGGAATAGATTGTGAGAGGTCCTCGAGACTATCGTACAATGATAGAACATCTAAGTTATCATCCAGGTATTCACGATTTGATTCTCAGCTATGACGTATTTGTAAAAAAAAATCTCCAAGTATAATGTACAACTAAAGGACGCGTTTTCCGATTTATCCTGATAAGAGAAAATTTCATGGAGACGGCCGATTACCCTCAGAAATAGTCAATGAGACTAACTGGTTTACTATTTTTATGACGGACTATGAGAGACATCTAGAGAGACGTAATCATTTTTTTCTATAATAATATTATTTAATACTAAAAAATTATATAAAATATATCAATATATTTAAAATTGATTATGTCATATGTTGAATCAGATAACACTGAATGAAACTACTAATCTAGTTCTATGAAAGTTTATCCTTGGTCGATATGATAAATCGGAAAGTACTCGTAGTTGACGGCTCAGAAGTCCAGCATCTCATATTTGCGCGTCCCATTTGAAAAAAAATCCTACAAATATATTATAATTAGGATTATCTAGGTGACAATTTGACCCACCATAGCCCTGGGGCCATGTTATGTGGTTTATAGTTTATTAATGAGATTACCTGTGTTATTTGATTAATTGAATGGATATCATTAAGTTAATGGATGATAGGGAGTTTATTATATCAGGGGCTTCTAAATCTTGCGGCGGTGCGGTCTGAGAGTGAGTTTCATAAACGAGAAAATCCTGTTATGAGTCTTTAATCCAGTAATTTATAATATTGTCCAATTGATGGTCAAAATGTTGAGTTACAAAAAAAGCTACATGGATCATGAAAAATTAAAAATTTTAAATTTAATTTATAATTCAGTATTTCGACCGTCATTTTCCAATGAAAATTTTTAATTTTATAGAAAAAGAACTGAAGATAGAAAATATTATAAGTCAATGTATTGAGAGCGTAAATTGACTCGAACGGACTAAATTAGAAAAACGTACAAGTTACATAATCGAAGACGAAATTTTCTCTTTCACAGACCCCTAACCACAATTTTGCCCACTTTCTCGCCGACGGGAGCTGCCTCGACTGCCTTCTCCGCCAAATCCCTCTTCTCTCCGGCAACCCCTCGTTTTGAGATCTCAGAAAGGCGCTCGTCCACTCATCGCAGTCGCCGCCGGGTTTGTGGCCGCCAAGTTGACGCAGAAGATCTTCGTCATACCTGCCCAGAGGCGCGGATGCCATCTCATCACTGCCAAGGTTCAATCGCCGCTGACGCTATCACCTTTACTTCCGATTATTGCTTGATTTTGTCTCGCTTAGTAATCGATGTGAATCGGCGCCTGTAACGAATTTAATCAGCATATATATTTATTTTTGAAAAATTAGACCCTATCATTCGATGGAATTTTGTTGTCGTCGATCTCTTATCTTTCTCACCAATCGATGCCGGATGTAGCTTGCATGTTAGGTTCTCCATCAAATACCTAACTTGTATCCTTTGGTGTTGCGACAAATCGTGAGAGAGATATAACATTAAGATTTGTCAGACTTCAAGTGCAGATTTGCTGATCTTGTCCGTAGGTGAGATTTTTGATTACTTATGTTCCTCCTTATCAGAATGTTGAATACTCGTTCAGTGCAGCATACAAGAGCTTCATTCACCATAAACGAGAATTGTGCCTCTGATGTCCAAGATGACACTGAAACATTTGCTGAATCGGATTGTACCAGAGGTGGCTTTCAAGGATCCTTCAAGTGATTACTGCTAAATTTAGAATTGGATTATTTTTTTTATGAGTAACATATGATTCATCCTTTGCCTACTTGTTAGGGTCGGTCTGCACCTTGGAAGCACACATTGGAAGGTGAGCAAATGTGAATCTTTTTTATTTTTTTTCATTATACAACCTTCTTTCATCTTAGGCGAATAGTGAAGTCGCAATTAGCTGATAGAGGAGCTATGACATTGATCCTGCTATATTGATCTTGGCATTGAACATTGTAGAAGAGTTTATGAGTACTACTCTATCTAAATAGAAATTTCTCTCTCAAGTAATAGCAGTAAATCCAGTAATCATGCTTTATCTTTCTTCTTTAAAAAAAACAGATAATTCCTCTTCTTTGAGGAAAGCATGTGATTGATTTCTCTCCATGTTGAGGAAGCATAGAAACTACTTTGTATCATTATATAAAACATGATTTATTCCATGATGGTATAAAAAGGTGAATACATTCGCCCCCAGCGCCCCCGCCAACCCATCCCAAGGCCAACACGGAGGAGGTAAATCACGGGCGGCTACTAGCCTTTGGAATAGTGACTAATACATAAGGGAGATATTTACCTCGGCTTTGCCGAGATTCAAACCCTAGATCTCATGATGGTAATGCCTCATGCACTAGCCACTAGACCCATCGAGGGGACAAACATGATTTATTCCATGCTTTTTATATTGGTGGTATCTGTCAAGGCTTGAAACTTAACAAATTCTCAAAGCCTCGTAGCCATTATTTGGTGTGGTCTTGTTACTAGTGCAAATCCACCATGTCGCCTTGCATACGTTGTTGCTGCTGGACGAAGCCCCCCCATGATTTACCTCCCTTTCAAACAGTGGGAGCTATCTTGGAGGGACCGCCAAGGTGACAGTTTTACCTTTTGCTGCCAATAATCAACTAGCTAATTAAACTTAATTTGACACTACAATGAAACTATAGAGATGTTTCTACATTGATGTCCAGGATTCCCATTACTGATGGTCGTCTCAACATGGGAACTTGGCAGGTGAAAACTTATTAGCTTTGAGTTATAAAGATTCAGAATAGAGCAGACTAGTTCTAAATATTCTGTAAAGTTTTAGTGGGTTTAATGAATCTATTTTGGACCATTCTTAATGAATGAACTGGTTTTGTTACAGGGAATATGGCTCTGTGAACATAGGGATCATACAACTCACAAAATTGTGATCGCTCTTAATGGCATGTAGTTTACATAAAAACCATGCAACAACTCAGAATTATCATCAGAATTCTCAATGATATGCAATTTCACTGTTAAAGAATTGGAATGTTTTGCTGGAATGTCTCAACTAGATTTGTGGATTGATTTGCGAGTAAACATTTGTTGTCACCTAATCAGTTTCCTACGCTAGAAAGATCCATGGAAGAAAAGGGTGAGGGAAAAAGCTTCTTGACCTTTTTATTGTTTACTGGGTGGAATGGCATAGTTTTCAAACTGTTTGTCCATTCTTCTATGTAAAGAATCACACATTAGGAAAATCTTTTATCCATTCCCTCCATTTTTTTTTCTCATGTCTGTTTCTTAGCTTTAATACAAATCAATTCATACAATCAATTTCAATTGATTCACATTACAATGGCATAGTAATAAAGCTTGATGTCTCTGATTTGGTTTATTCGAATACATTAGCAGTAAGAGTAAAGAAAAAAAAATTAAAAGAAAGAAGCAACTTGCAAGAATCCTTTCTCAAATGGTTAAAGAATGGAAGATGCATGACTTGTCACCTGTTTCATTGCACCTTCAGCACTATCTTCATGACCTCATACACCAAGTAACTAATGGAAGCAGAAGGTAACACCTGAGATGCAAGCATGAACACCCCCATCAAATTAGATCAAGGTTAGTATTTATATCATTCTCATCTTCAAATTGCATTTGGCTCAACTATTTAGTGTCTTATGCGTGTGTATGTTCATGTTTGTGACTAGTGCAAGTACCTGTAACAAGCTGGGAACCACACCAGCATAGAGTGCAGGCAGACCACCTTGCTCGACTATCTTCACGAGCGTCGCCGCTGCACTCATCTTGTTTGCACGAACCTGCATCTGCAACTGCCGCCGCACCACCTCAAATGGGTACGTAGCCGCTTCAGCACAACAACCGGCGACGGCCCCATACAACAACGTCCTCAAGGGTCGAAGCTCCAGCTGATCCAGTGCATTCACCTGCTTCCCTTCTTGCTGCCTCAGCAGAGTCACCCTCTTTTTCCCCTCCGGTGAACTCAAATAAGCCGCCTTCAACATATCGTAAACACCGTAGAAGACCGCACCCGAAGGCGCCATGCTCACAAGGGACGGCACGAGCCCCTTGTAAAGCGAGAAGAACCCCTCGGTACGCACCATGTATCGAAAAGCCCCGACAATGCCACCTAAAGCTTCCCCGCCGGGCGCCACCATCTTGGTTCGAATCTAACAAATTCAAACACGAGCGCTGAATTGTGAGGAGTTCCTATTTACCTTCTGGCATTCTCAAAGAAATCAATGTGGCACGCGATTGAACGCTATGCCGTACCGTGTCCATTGGAATGCAGAGGACAGTGGCTGTGATGCCAGCGGCGGCACCAGCAATGAACCGCTCGAAGTTGGTGATCTCTTGTTTGCCGGAGAGTTGAAGGAGCTGCTTCCGGTAAGTGTCGTAGGCGCAGAAGTGAACTGCTTTAAAGGGCGCAGTGCGAAGAATGTTCACAAGGTTGCCTTTCCAGAAGCCCTTGAGGCCTTGCGTGGTGGCGATTTTGTGGACGAGGGCAAACAGATGGCTCTGTTCGCCGCGAAGGATGTATTCAAGCTTCAGCCTCTCGAGAGGAGCAACGAAGGTTCTGATGCAACGAGAATGGATTGTTTCAGGATGCGGTCGAGAAAAGAAATTTGTACAAATTCTAATCCTCAATACCTGGAAACCATGGCGGCGACGGCGCCTGACCAGAGGTGCTTGGTGGTATTCATGGCGGTGGCTTTCGCCCTCTGGACTCTGCGATTGGTATCCTGCTTTTTGTTCCTGTTTTGGATATCACTAGTTTGCTGGCCCTCCGTCACCGATGAAGCCACTGATTCCAAATCGTCGCCCCCCTTCAAGGATAAGCTGATCGATGTCAAGGGATTCCGGCGGGTGGCAGCGGATACCCATCCGATTGAGGCGAAAGGAGCGGGATTTAAGCGGTGAGGAGGTGTAGAAATGGGAGATTCGGGCTTGCATCGGGGATACTGAGAGAGGTGCCACCCGACGGCGAAGAGGGTGAAAGGGTTGTCTGAGGCCTGGATTCCGGGGAGGATGGCGGACAAAGGAGCGAGCTTTCTTCTAGGGGTTGGATTAATGTCGAGTGATTCATGATCCCATCGGAGATCCAGAAAGAGGTGGACGCCGGCGGCGAAGAGGGGCGGATGGTGGTCGGAGGCCTCGTCTGTGGTGCGGATTTCAGAGAGGGTAACGGTGCGGAAGCGGAACTCCATATCCGGCATAGCGGCAAGGAAGGAAGGTGAGGGAGGCAGCGGGATTCGCTAGGGTTCAGAGTTCGGAGAGCGAGGCAGAGGGAAGCGAGCGAGCGGACATGGTCGAGGAGACCTCGAGGTGCAACAAGAAGCGACACAGATGAAATGAACAACGTTTATTTATTTTATGTACTTTTATTATTTATTATCTATTTATTTTTGTACTTGTAATCTACTTTTATTATTTATTATCTATTTATTTTATGTACTTTTATTATTTATTATCTATTTATTTTTGTACTTGTAATCTATTCATTTTATGTACTTTTATTATTTATTTATCTATTTAGAGTTTAAGGTTAAAACAATAATTTAATTAAACTGAAAGCATATCGCCATTAATTAATACAACACAAACAAATTGACGTTCGTCATGAACTTGAAACAAAATAGATCGATTAAACTTAAGATCGGCATTGGAAGATGAAACCAATAATGTCGTTGCATTGTATAGAAAATGCAAACATTGTTCTTGATTGATGCGGTGGTGATGATGAAGGGTCTCACCCCGTTGTCACGGGCCCATGGCGGAGCTAAAATCAAGACAGTCAACAGATGTACGGTGTTAGTCGGTCGGACGAGTCATATATCAATCGGGGATTAAGTATTGATCCATCGTCTTCAACACATAGAGTAATCAAATCGGCGCTCAAAGGACGCGCAGAAGTCGAGCCGATCAGCTCCTCCGCTCAGTCTAGCAGCAAACTCGACATCAGCTGTGCACGTAAACAGTGAACTGTTGGTACAACTACCGTTCGAGCATTTTCTTCGTCGCTTTCTCATTCGTATAGGGTAAAAATAAAACCTTACGCCTTTCGTTTTTTCCCTCTAAAATTATTTTCAAAAAATTCATTTTTATCTCTTCATGATTTATTAGTATTGATAAAATATTGAATTTGGCAAAATTTAAAATAATATTTTTTTAATATTATTTTAATAATATTTTATTATTATTTTATTATTTTTAAAAATTTCTTGAATTACTATCTTCTATTTGTTTTCCGCACTACTAATCCAAGATCAAGTCTTGTAACAAGTTTTATTGTTTTTATTTTGCGAGTTTCCTTCTTAATGGCCTACGAAGATGAGTACAACTCCACATGCCTACCACTTCTATCCGACGAGAATTTCAGATACTGGCAAGACCATGTGGAGCACCAACTGAAGACTGAAGCGGAAGTATGGACCATAGTCCATATTGGATTTATTCTCCCCACTAAAGAAGGTGTACCCATCACCTGTGACAAGTGGGATGCACAAACAATAAGAACATTCGAGGCAAATGCAAAAGCAACATGGATTCTCCTATGCGGACTAACAAATTCAGATCTTGATCGAGTTGGAAAGTTCAACAATATTAAGGAGCTTTGAGAGAAAGTGCTCAAGCTTCACGAGATTCCTTCAGAGTCAGAAGATCAAGATAAACCAGAGTTCGAATTCGAACATGACTTTCTAGAATCAACCTCTGAACCAGACTCAGAAGAATCGGATCAGACCAATTTCACAGCACTAATGGCTAGAGAAGAAATTGCTAAATCTGAGTCTGAATTCGAGATGGCAAAAATCAAGGGGGAGGATCCTATCACGGATTTAAAAGGTAAAATTGTAAATTCAAATTGTAAATCTCTCATAACCTGTTTTAAGTGTAGGGAGAGAGGGCACTATAAAAACGAATGTCCCACTCGTAAGACGACATAATCGGAGGAGAAGGAGAAAACGATTAGGAGAGGGAAGAAACACATTAAATGCTCCAAATACAAACAAATGGGTCACTGCAAAAGATAATGCCCAGAAAGAAGACCCAAGAATCCAGAGGGAGAAATCAAGGTTAGTACATTTACATTGTATGAAAATTCAGTTTTCACAACACATGATTGTACTAGTTTAACTAATCTTGCTTGCTCTAGTATAGATTTCTCTTCGAAATTAGATATGCATGCTAATAATGTAATGAATAAAATTAATTCAAATAAAAATAAGAAATTATCTCTTAGAAAATTAGAAATACAAAATAATATTTTAAAAGAAAAAATTGATGAATTAGAGAAAACTATTAATAATTTAGTTAAATCACGAAATCTAGACTTGGGTTATAAGTCTAAAGTAAAACTTAAACACTATAAATCAAGCTATAATCAAGTACCTTTTATTTACTAAACTTAATTTAAATAAAACTTAAATCAAATTTATAAATTAAGTTAAAGTATACACAAATCCTAAAAGGTAAATCAATAATATAGGAGGAGGCTTCAGAATAACTGACACCTCCAAAAATAATTTACCCAACAGGGTAACCCAAACCAAGCTACCCGGCAGTGTAATCAGAACTAATTAGAAAAGGGAATAAGTTTAACTTGATCTATGGTTCTGGTGAAATTTTGGATGATAGTACGTCAGGGAAGCTTAGTCTATGCATGTCTAGGAAGATATGGCTTCGACCTGGTGCATTTGGCTAAGTGAAACTAACCGAAACTACCCTTTATGGAACCTAACTAGTTAGACCAATGTTTTGTATTAAGTTCAATGGATAGGACTATTTGGAAAACCTCGAAGGCATGATTACTTTAATGATGTCCATGTAACTCACCATAGCCCAGAAGTTTATCCGAAAAATGTCTATTTGTTGAGCCCAAAGCTAAACCTGAATCTAACACAAAGTTAACTCAAACCCTATAATTGAACTCAACTCATCTCACAAAATTATAAGATTGCCTGAATTGAAATTTAGATTGGGTGAGATGACTAAGAATTAAAATTAAATCAAATTAAATTAAAAATCAAATCAAATACAATAAATAATAATCTTTTAAAATTATTTTAAAAATTATTTTAAAAATCCTTTTAAAAAATCTTTGAAAAATCATTTTAAAATTCTTTTAAAAATTACTTTAAAAAATCTTTTAAAAATCATTTTAAAAATCCTTTAAAAAATCTTTTAAAAATATTTTAAAAATTATTTTATAAAATATTTTAAAAATCCTTTAAAAAATCTTTTAAAAATTATTTTAAAATCCTTTAAAAATTATTTTAAAATTCTTTTAAAATCATTTTAAAAATCTTTTAAAAATCTCTTAAAATCATTTTAAAAATCTTTTAAAAATCTCTTAAAATCCTTTTAAAAATTATTTAAAATTCCTTTTAAAAACTATTTGAAAATTATTTCAAAATCCTTTTAAAAATTATTTGAAAATTACTTGAAAATTATTTTTTAAAAAAACAACATTTGAAAATCATTTGAAAATCACTTTAAAATTATTTAAAAATCATCTTAATCCTATAATTAATTTTAAAATCATAAATCTTATTTAATTCTATATCATTTCAAAAATCTTATTTAATTCTTTAATTATTAAGGTTCAAATCATAATTAATTTTTAAAAGGCTAATTAATTTCAATCAAAGTATTAATTTTTGATTTAAAATAAAAAATTATCTTTGACTCAGCTTTAAAATAGATATGATATTAAGATTAATATTGAATTAACATTATATTTAAAAGTTTGAATTTTTAGTTAATCATGTTTCAAAACTAAGCACTAAAATTATTCAAATCTTTTACTAAGTTTTTTTTTTTGCAAGAAATTGTCTCTCAAAGATAAGTACTTTGGTATCAATAATTTTTTAAAGTTAAGTACTTAAGCAAAGCTTTTGTCAATAATTTTTTTTTAAAAAAAAAGGTTAAGTATTTATACCTTTAAGTGTTCTCTAAAGCTAAGTATTCTCTACAGCTTCTTTTCAAATTTAGCTTAGTGACTTCTATAGCTTTTTTTCAAAATTAACTAAGTTAAATATTTTTCTCAAAAGACTTTCCGAATCTAATTAAGTATTATTTAGAAAATTCCTTCAAACTTAGTTTTCTAAAAAGTTCTATTTAAGTATTTTACAAAAGTTTCTCAAATTTACCTAACTTCTTAGAAGCTTTTCAAAATTTACCAAAGTATTACTTCAAAATTTAAGCTAAGTATTAAAAAGTTTCTATTAAGGGGATGATTTTGTAAGCTTCTATTTAGGGGGGAGCTTTATATCTGTTTATTTATGTGTGTGCTAAATTTATGTGTGGGAGCTTTTATTTTGATATATGCCAAAGGGGGAGAGCATAAGGAAATTCAAATAAAAAATTTTTAAGGAAAAGGGAAAGTTTCTATTAAGGGGGAGCTTTTGTAAGCTTCTATTTAGGGGGAGCTTTATATGTGTTTATTTATGTGTGTGCTGAATTTATGCTTATGCTTTATATGTTTTTGCTAAATTCATACTTGTGCTATCACTGTCTTTTATTTTTATTTAACTTTGAATTTCGGTTGCCATAATAAAAAAGGGGGAGATTGTTGGTGCGGGAAGCATCCGACGATCGAACCCAAGTTTTGATAATGGCAAAGGGATTCAAAGTTAAGATTACTTGTTTTCTAACATGCTTGAATGAGTTTTCAGGAAAGTCCTAACTGCGGTTAGGCAGGTGGAAAATCCTAAGGGGTGGTAACCTTAGGTCCTAGGGGGTGGTAACCCTAAGTGAAGGAAAATCCTAAGGGGGGGGGTAACCTTAGGTCCTAGGGGGTGGTAACCCTAGGTGGAGGAAACCCCTAAGGGGCGGCAACCTTAGGTCCTAGGGGGCGGTAACCCTAGATGGAGGAAAATCCTAAGGGGGGGGGGTAACCTTAGGTCCTAGGGGGTGGTAACCCTAGGTGGAGAAAAACTCTAGGGGGCGGTAACTCTAGGTCCTAGGGGTGGTAACCCTAGACGCAAAGTCCAGTTGGTCTGGAGGACCGGACTGGCAACAGGTAAATCTCCTGAGTGGAGTAGGTGAGGACGCGTCTGGTCGACCTAGGGTTTCCGGTCGGAAATCCGAAGTCAGACCCGGACAGTCTGGAGACTGTCAAATTTATTTCTATATATTATCGTTTGTGTTCTAACTCTGTTTTGCAGGAAACTAATATTTTTATGCAGGGTTAGGACTGACCGGGATCGGCCGACCGAACCCCCAAGCTAGCAGATCAGATTTCCGGAGGTTGGACCAGGCTCGACCAGGGGATCGGTCGACTAGACCTAGGGATCAGTCGACCGAACCTAGGATGGACGTCGACTAGATCATGCCGGGTGGACTGAGTCAGAGCAGCTGTTCGGTCGACCGAACCTGGTTATCGGTCGACCAAACCTCGGATAAAAGTTGACTGGATCTAGGCGGAGCGAGCGGATCAGATGAGGTGGAGGTCATCTGATCGGTCGACTAAACCGGTGATCGGTCGACCGATCCGCCTTGGGTCAAACTTGATCCCGAGCCTTGGGGATCTGGATCAGCTTTTGCAGAACTATAAAAGGGAGCCTCGGGGTGCATCTTACAACAACAACTCGAACAGAAGAACTTGCGATCTAGTGTGCTGCTCCGAAGCCTTCGACTACACTCTGCTGCTCCGACAATCGGCAATCACTTTCATCTTTTGTAGTTTGTCGGTATAACTTTTCTTTCAAGCTTATATTTGTACTCACCTGTTTGTAAAGATTTACGAACTTATAGTTGTTGCCCATCGAAAGCGATCAATGATCGCGGGCCTTAGAGTAGGAGTCGTCACAGACTCCGAACCAAGTAAATCTTGGAGTCTTTTGTGTGTTTGTCTTTTATTTATTTCCGCTGCGTTACTCGTAAGATTTCCGAAACGAAAAGTGAAAACCACGAGTGCTATTCACCCTCCCTCTAGCGCTTTCGATCCAACATGAACTACCTATCGAGCGGTTATCCCGCTTGGTCCGGTAACGGACGACAGTTGGACAGTGGACTCTCAGCCGAGCGACTATCCCGTTCGGCGCGACAACAGACTTTCAGCCGAGCAGTTATCCTGCTAGGCGTGACGACAGACAACGCAGGGATAGCAGAATTCTGACTCAGCGGCCATTCCGCTCGGCCAAGCAACAGACACAGCAGGATATCTTTCGACATCCTTTTGGGAGCTAGTGTCGCTGACAGACGGCATGGTCAGACAGAAGATCGTACGGCGGAAGTTTTCACTGTCACTTCAGAGATATGTTCGGCCCGTTAAGGTATTGTGATAGGGACACTTTACTGACATGTCATTTCAGTGAAAGCTTTGAGATACGTGCTCACCTTGGGAAGCGTGCACGTGCACTTTCGGGGCTCTATATAAAGGGGGTCCAAGTATCGGCGAAGGTATGCTTTAGACACGATTTCTACTGTTGCACTACAGTTCTCTTTGCTTCTTCTTGCTTCGCCGGAGACTGACTTGAGCGTCAGAGGGTCATCGCCGGGGGCCCCTTCCCTGGCTCGGCACTGACGCTGCTTGTGTTGCAGGCGGGAGCGGAGTCCACAGGAGATCAGCAGGAGCGCCACGTCCCTAGCATCCATCTCATATACTTTCAAACAGGATCATATTTGGCATCATCTATGGGAATGTCACCTGAATCCGAGACGAGAAAATTGAAGATGCTGGACGACTAACCATCGTGACACTCACTCAAGAGGAGCTAGAGATGCTCGTTCAAGCACGAGTAGCAAAATGATAGAACAACAACAAGTGCTAGCCGATCGGCCAGCGCCGTAGCCTGCAACATCGGCGGCCGATAGGCGAGCGGGGCAAGAAGACCGAGGGAAGCAACTCTCCGTATGGGGGTAGAACCGTAGATCGACCGACACCCAAGGGGAAGCGCCGCCTGCGCCGATCACCTTCCATCAAGCTCTCTTCCAAACCCTCTCGGAGATAGCACAAGCGCATCAGGAGTGGGGATCATCTTCAGAGGATGCACCCGTTTGGGATGCGCGGAAGGGTAAAGTGCCCTGAGGCACCGCATCTACCGAATGGATCAACAAGCAATTCTCAGAGGAGATCTTACTAGACCCTCTGCCCTGACACTATACCCGGTTGGCAATCGAAACGTACAACGGGTCAACCGACCCAGATGATCATCTGGATCAGTTCGACAATGAGGCTACGCTGCACCAGTACACGGACGGAGTGAAGTGCAGAGTCTTTCTCATGACTCTCTCTGAATCGATGTAGCGCTGGTTCAGAAGACTACCGGACGGCTCGATACAAAACTTCAAAGACTTCCGAGCCGCCTTCCAGCACCACTTCGCCAGCAACCGACGCTACCAGAAGACGAGCGTCAGCCTCTTCGCCCTGAAGGAAGGGCCCAAGGAAGCGCTCCGAGTGTACATTCAACGCTTCAATCAAGTGGCCATGGGCATCCTCTCGGTCTTGTCCGAGACCATGATGAATGGCTTCACCCAGGGGCTCACCGAAGGGGACTTCTTTCGGCCACTCATCAGGAAGCCGCCCCGGGACTTCGACCACATGCTGAAGAAGGCCAACGAATACATCAACGTGGAAGAGGCCCGGGCGGTCAGAAGAAAGGAGGCGTCGACCGATCACTCGGCGTCGACCGAGCGCCGACCGAGCGTCGACCATCAAGGAGCCATCAGCCACCTAAAGGGACAAGGGCTGAAGGAGTACGACCACACCAGGAGACCAGGACACATGCCGTACAACATGTGTCGTCTGGTCGGCCTAAGGCATCGAAGGGTAAGGTATGGACGCCAATGTTTTGTTCATTCCACCAATCGGCAACGCATAATACGCGGGACTACCGAGGACTGACACTGATTGACAGCCGACCATCCCTTAGGGGATATCGTCGTCGTTCCCCGTCCCCTGATCAACGAAATTGGCACCGATCGACCGATCGGCGAGAGGAAGAAAGAAGGGAACCCAAGCGCTATCACCATCAGCGAAAGGAGAAAACCGATCCCTCCAGGATCTCGACCGAGCGAAATAGGCTGTCTGCTCGGGAAGAGGAAAACATGAACAACGCTTCCCGGGGAGAGATAGGCATGATCGCCGAAGGGTCGACCGGCGGTGACTCCAACCGGGCCAGGAAATCATATGATCGGTGGTTGGAGATCCATGTCGTGGGGTGCAGCAAGGAGAAGGCCGAAGGGCCTCAATCAACTTCGGCCCCAACGATCTGGAGGGGGTCGAGATCCCTCATGACGATGTGCTGATCATCCGAGCGGTGATCGCCAACTACACCATTCACCAGACCTTCGTCGACACGGGGAGTTCGGTGAACATCATTTTTCAGAAGGCATTCGATGAGCTGCAGATCGATCGTAGTGAGTTGCTGCCTATGGCGACCCCGCTTTATGAATTCACAGGCAACGAGGTTGTGCCGATCGGCCAAGCAAGATTGGTCATCTCGTTGGGAGAAGAGCCGTTGAGGAGGACACGAACTACTAACTTCATAGTAGTGGAAGCGTCATTGGCTTACAACGTCATCTTGGGTCGACCGACCCTCAACGAGTTCCGGGCAGTAGTGTCGACCTACTGCTAGAAGGTGAAGTTCCCAGTGGATGATCAGGTGGGTGAAGTCAAAGGCGACCAACTGGCTGCTTAGCGCTGCTATGTGGAGATGGTCAAGACCGAGGCCAAGACCCCTCGGAAGACTCCATGGCTAGAGGTAAATGCTCCCACCTTAGTATATGAAGAAAAGGAGGACGTTCAGATCCACTCGAGCCGGTCAGAAGCCACTGTTGGATCGTAGTGTTCGATAGAGGGGGGGTGAATATCGAATAAAAAAAATTTGTAGAGTAAGCACGGCGGAAAAGTAAACAAGCCAAAGAGAACACAAGGATTTACTTGGTTCAGAGCCTTTAACGACTCCTACTCCAAGGCCTGCACACAAGGGTGCTTTCGATGGGCAATCACTACTAATTCGAAAACTTATTACACACAAAGTACAGGAATTATGTAGTAAAAGAAAAATCGACAATTATGAAAATAAGACAGGAAAGAGAAAAACTTTGTCAGAGATCTTTTCGCAACGTCGCAGGAGCACAAAAGAGTAAACTCTGAGTTGTTGTTGGGGCTTCAGCCTTGACCCTCCTTATATAAGAGGTTCGGGGCACCTGGAACCTCCAGGGCGCCCTGGTTGTGACGTAGACGAGCCAATCAGTGAGCTTCACTTGGCGAGGCGACGCTAGGATAAAGTTTCACCTCTGGTTTGAGGTTTTACAAATAGTCCTATCCACTGAACTTAATACAAAACCTTGGTCTAACTAGTTAGGATCCGTAAAGGGTAGCTTCGGTTAGTTCCACTAAGCCAAATGCACCAGGTCGAAACCATATCTTCCTAAACATGCATAGACAGAGTTTCCCTAACGTACTATCATCCAAAATTTCACCAGTACCGTAGGTAAAGTTAAACTTTGTCCCTTTTTATTTTAATCCTAATTACCCTGCCGAGTAGGTTAGTTTCGGTTACCCTGCCGGGTAGATTATTTTTTGAGATACCAACTAGTTTGGAGCCTCCCCTAAATTATTGATTTTCTTTTTAAGATTCTTGTATATTTTTATTTAATTTATAATTTTTTAATTTTAAATTAATTAGATGAGTCAAATTGTCCTTCTTTAAAGGAGTGTATTTAATGTTTAAATTTTCATTTAATTCTAGTTTTATTAAGTTAATTGAATTATCTTTCTTTAATAGCTTATTTTTAATGTTTAAGTTTTTATTAATTTTTAAATTTGAATTAATTAAATTGTTTGAATTATATTTCTTAAAAGGTTTATCTTTTAGACTTTTATTAATTATTAATTTTGAATTTTTCTAGATTATCTTTGTTTAATATGTTATTTTTAACATTTAATTTTAAGTTTGTTAAATTTAGTTTTGATTTTTATCAAATTGTTTGATTTTATCCTTATATTTTCTTTGCCTTTTAAGTTGATATGATTAGTGGAATTTATTAGATAAGTCTTCTCTTTAAAATTTATTTTTTTAAATTAAATTATCTTGATTTTGGATAACATTCTCTAGACTGATTTTATCTAGATTATTAAATACTTTATTAAGGTATTTATTAGTTTTATCCATTTTCTCTTTTTTATTTTTTAAATTTGAATTTATTTTAATTTTTGACTTACTTATGTCTAAATATTGACTTAATTTTAAAATTTTTTGAATTAACTAAATTATTTGAATTGATTTTGTCATTGTTCTGTTTGATCAAGTCAAGATTGATGTCAAATTGATCAGAGTCTTGGTTGACTTGATCAGAATCTAGATTATTTTGTGATATTAAATTTAAATCATATAGATCTAGATTATCATGCACCATACTTGAGATAACTTCATACTTATCTTAATCATCATGTAGATTATTTAACCTACTACTGATAGGGGTATTTTGGTAAACTATACTAACCTTAAGCACATCCCCTAGTTCAGTAGGCTTTTTCGTTGGATCTGATTCGAGTCTGGATTCTATTTCGACTTGATCGTCTAACTCCAACGGCTCCTCATGAAGCTTGGTTAGGTAGGTCCAAAACTCGTGGGCATCCTTGACCTTCCCTATCCTGCAAGTAACTTCGTTAGGTAATAAATCTGAAACTAACTTTATTACCTTTTGGTTTGCTTCTGAGTTTTGTGTTGGTCTTCTCAGTGCCATGCCACCATCGAGGTCGTTCATAAGAATAAAGGTTTCCATCTGCATCCTCCACAGATTGAATTCATGTCTCTCGTACATCTCATATGGAGGTGGTTCGTGGATGCTCCGTCCTTCTAGAAGAGACATTGGTCTTGCACACAAGGAAACAAACAAAAAATTCCAAGACTCGGTCTTGGATTAGCAGTGCTGGAGAAATAATATAATATTTCACTAATTAAAAATATTAATAAAATATTAATAAAAAATATTATTTCAAATTTTGGTAAATGTGATATTTTATTAATATTAACCAACGGTGAAAAAATGGAAATGAATTTTTCAAAAAGATTTTTGGAGGGAAAAATGAAAGGCGTAAGAATATATTTTAAGAACAAACGATATCTAAATTTTCCTTAAAAAAAACCCCCTTTGCAGTGGCGTAGCTAGGATCTTCACTCGGGAGGGGCAAAACGACAGAGTCAGCGAATGATGACGGTGATGCTGGCAGCAAACAACAGTGTCGACTAAGCGAAAGAAATCAATTAAGTAAATTTCACCTCAATTAAAAGGTGTTTTTTTATGGAGCATCGACGAAGCGATGATGTTAACCAAGTAAAGACAACGACCATGTAACAAATGACATGGTAGTAATTAGTGTCGACGATAACGACTTGGGTTATAACGACAGCGATATGTCGCAACAGATTTTGTGGGTAAAATTAGAGTTAGAAAAAAGAATATGAAAGAAATTATAGGAAGAAAAAAATGAAAAGAGGAAAATAAAAGTGGGATTAGAGGAGAAAGAGGAAAAACGGATAAAGAAAAAAATTGACTTGGGAAAAGAGGAAAATGAGTTAAGTTGAAAGGGTTTTAATTGGAATTTTTTGTAAACAAGGAAAATGGATTAGGTTGAAAGGGTTTTAATTGGATTTTTTTTTAAACGAGGAAAATGGATTAGGTTGAAAGGGTTTTAATTGGAATTTTTTTTAAATGAGGAAAATGGATTAGGTTGAAAGGGTTTTAATTGAAATTTTTTTGCTAAAAAGATGAGAAAGTTTCAAAATTTATGATTATACATTTTTTTTATTTTTTTCCCACCATATTAATATTTTCCTTGAATTCCAGGGGGTGCGGTCGCACCTCCTGAGCCTTATATAGCTACACCCCTACCTTTGCCTGATTGGTGGTTGCACCAAATCAGAGCGGTACCTGCTCTGATACCACTTGTTGGATCGTAGCGTTCGATAGAGGGGGGTGAATATCGAATAAAAAAATTCGTAGAGTAAGCACAGCGGAAAAGTAAACAAGCCAAAGAGAACACAATACTTGGTTCGGAGCCTTTGGTGACTCCTATTCCAAGGCCTGCACACAAGGATGCTTTCGATGGGCAATCACTACTAATTCGAAAACTTATTACACATTAAATACAGGAATTATGTAGTAAAAGAAAAACCGACAATTATGAAAATAAGACAGGAAAGAGAAAAACTTTGTCGGAGATCTTTTCGCAGCATCGCAGGAGCACAAAAGAGTAAACTCTGAGTTGTTGTTGGGGCTTCAGCCTTGACCCTCCTTATATAGGAGGTTCGAGGCGCTTGGAACCTCCAGGGTGCCCTGGTTGTGACGTAGCCGAGCCAATCAGTGAGCTCTACTTGGCGAGGCGACGCTGGGATAAAGTTTCACCTCCGAGCGCCTGGATCCCACCCGGGCGCCCAGACATTCGAGCGCTCGGAACCATCCCGAACGCTCGGACCCTCATTTTTCAGCAGATTCCTTCATGCAAGAAAACGTTTGTCCGGAGGCAAATATAAGATATATCCTGCAACACAGGGTATTAGCACAGTTTAAAATTAAACAGAATATTAATTAGATTTCGTCTCCTCGAGACCGGAATCTAGTCACGATCTCGACTTAGATATCCGAAATGGGTCTAAGTCAGATCGACGCCTAATGTTCCCTTCTCGGGAACGTGTCCTCACAGTCACTCTCCTCTAGTGACTTACCTTCACTTGCCTGCCAGATGTCCGGTCAACCCTTCGACCCGTCTAGACTTCGTGTCAGCTACCTGGTCAGCCCGTCGACTTAGCTGAACTTCCCTGCAACACTGAGTTAGCACAAAAAACAGTGATAACAGGATTCAAGTATAACCTAGGGTTACCTCCTAGGGTTGCCTAGCTTCACTCACTAGGACTTCCATTACCTGGCTTCACTCACCAGGACTTCCTCCACCTAGCTTCACTCACTAGGACCTGGCTTCACTCACCAGGACATCCTCCACCTAGCTTCACTCACTAGGGCTCAGCTTCACTCACTGGGACTTTCACCACCTAGCTTCACTCACTAGGGCCCGGCTTCACTCACCGGGACTTCCACTTTGCCTAACCTTTAGTTAGGACTTACCTTTGCTAGTCATCTAGTCTTGCTAGTCATCTAGTCTTGACTAGACTTCTCTCTCCCAAACATCAAGTCCTGTTTGGGTCAACCCTTGGTCATATTGTCAAACATCGAAACCCTAGAGGTCGATTGCACCAACAGCCACGACCTTCGTTGTCGCCGACCTGGAGGAAAAGAAGAAGGCAGAGCTGATCGCCTGCCTCAGATAGAATCATGATGTGTTTGCCTGGTCAACACATGAGTTGCTCGACATCTCCCCGAGCGTGACCGAGCATGAGCTTTATGTCCGATCGGACGCTCGGTCGATCAAACAAAGAAAAAGGATTTTCAGACAAGTACATGATCATCCGGGAGGAGATAAAGAAGCTATTGGAGGCCGGCCATATCAGGGAAGTCCAATTCTCGACCTGGCTAGCCAATGTTATGCTCGTCTCCAAGCCGAGCAACAAGTGACGAGTCTGCATCGATTTCCGTGACCTTAACAAGGCCTGCCTGAAGAACTTTTATCCACTGCCCAGGACTCGACGACTGGCTACTAGCTGATCTGCATGCTCGACACATATCAAGGATACCACTAAGTGTCGCTCGCCCGCGATGATCAAGAGAAGGTCAGCTTCATTACGGTCGACGGAACATACTGCTACAACGTCATGCTGTTCAGACTAAAGAATGTCGGAGTCACCTACAGAGGCTAATGAATAGAGTGTTCCGACGGTAGATCGGTCGTAATATGGAGGTATACGTCGATGACACACTCATCAAATCCCTACGAACTGCTGACCTTTGCGCAGATATCGACAAAACCTGTCGGACGCTAAGGGCATACGGAATAAAGCTGAACCCGAGCAAGTGCTTGTATGGCCTAAAGAGTGGCCGCTTCTTGGGCTACATCGTCATCGAGAGGGGCATTGAAGTCAATCTGAGCAAGGTCCAAGCTTTGCAGAACATGCCTCCGCCTCGGAATTTGAAGGAAGCTCAGAGGTTTATCGGTCGGATCAAGACACTGTCCAGGTTCATATCCAAGTCATCCAATCAAAGTCTTCCATTCTTCAAGATACTACGCCGAGTTACAAAATTCCAATGGTACGCTAAGTGCGACTGGGCGCTGGAGGAGCTGAAGGAGTATCTGAACTCATTGCCTGTGTTAGCCAAGCCAGTCGCGGGTGACCCGCTCTGGATCTACTTGTCATCT
Source organism: Zingiber officinale (assembly GCF_018446385.1). Taxonomy (NCBI): domain Eukaryota; kingdom Viridiplantae; phylum Streptophyta; class Magnoliopsida; order Zingiberales; family Zingiberaceae; genus Zingiber; species Zingiber officinale. The sequence goes on from NC_055987.1 coordinate 129,605,954, forward strand.
AATGAGCATGCGGTCAGGTCAGCTCTTGTTAGGTAGAACGACCCAAAGCAGCAACCTGTGTACTTTTTGAGCCACATATTAAAAGATGCTGAGTCCCGCTACGCTGGTCTCGAAAAGTTAGCTTATGCATTAGTACTCGCCGCGCGGAGGCTCCGCCTGTACTTCCTGGCGCACTCAATAATAGTGATGACTAACAACGCCTTGGGAAGAGTCTTCCTCAATCCAGAGGCGTCCGAATGGCTGATTAAGTGGATGATAGAGCTCAGTGAATTCGACATTCAGTATTAACCCCAGTCAGCGATCAAGGCTCAGGCCCTGGCAGATTTCATCACGGAAGTCCAGAGTGATGAACCGGCGGCAACGTGGAGGATATATGTGGACGGCTCGTCCACTCGGTAGGGCAGCGGGATCGGCATATTACTTATCTCACCTCGGGAGGATCAGATGCAGCTGTCCGTCTGGCTGGATTACAAAGCCACTAATAACGAAGCAGAGTATGAGGCGTTGATTGCCAGCCTACAGCAGCTCGGCACGTGTGAGCAGTTAAAGTCCTCATCCATTCGGACTCCTAGCTCACCACCTAGCAATTATCTGGGACCTTCGAGATAAGCAGCATACGGCTGAGGCTTTATACAGAAGCTTTTGAGAAGCTGAAGGCCAACTTCTAGGAGGTTGTTATACAGAAGATCCCCCGATCGGAGAACCAAGCAGCTGTTGAGTTAGCAAAGCTAGCCAGTTCGTTAACGCCGATCGTCATAGGTCAGCCGATTGAGCAAGTCTCGCTCGCGGCGCACGTCGACCAGATGGAGGGAATCACTTTCCTGAATGACTGGAGGATGACCCTAACAGAATTCTTGCGTTTGGAAGCTGCACCTGCCGATCCGGAGGAAGCTCGCTTGTTAAAGAAGAGGGTTGGATGGTTCACATTGATCGATGACCAGCTCTACAAGAGGGCCTTCTCCCCGCCCCTCCTCAAGTGCGTCGGATCAGAAGATGTCGAGTATATCCTGAAGGAGGTGCACCAAGGTTCTTGCGGAGGTCATCCGGACGATCGCGCATTAGCCTAAAAAATACTTCTGGCTGGATATTTCTGGCTGACCCTCCAGGAGGGTGCCGCTCGAACGGTAGCGACTTGCTTAACCTGCCAGAAGTATCACAGCCTACCGCACCAACCAACCGAAGAAATGCAGGCGTCCATGGTATCATGCCCATTTGATTAATGGGGCATGGACATCGTCGAGACTTTCCCCATAGCGACCGATCAGCAGAAGTTTCTACTCGTGATGGTGGAATACTTCTCGAAGTGGATAGAAGCTGAGCCACTGGCAAAAATCACCGAGCAGATGGTCATCAAGTTCATGGGGCAGAACATCATTTACCAGTTCGACATCCCACGTCGATTCGTATCCGACAACGGAAGGCAGTTCACTGGCCGGGGACTTAGAGAATGGTGTAAAGGCTATGACATCCAATAAGCCTTCACCTCAGTAGCTTACCCGCAGGGCAACAGGCAGACCGAAGTCACCAATTGCGAGATCCTCAGAGTCTTGCGTGCTCGGCTCGACCACGTGGGAGGTAGTTGGGTCGACGAGCTCCCCAGTGTGCTATGGGCTCTCCACACGACTCCTAAAGAGGCGACCGGTGTAACCTCATTCCAGTTGGTGTACGGTAGCGAAGCAGTTGTCCCCGTGGAGGTCGGAGTAGAATCCGATCGGGTGCAGCGCTACGACGAAGGTGTTGGGGACTGTTGGTGGCCGGCTATCGAAGGGTTGAATAGCCCTGCACAATATAAAACCAAAATACCCTTCGTGGACTTTTAAAAGAACACTTGCGTAAAGTAAATAAAGAAAGAAACAAAAAAGACGAGGCTCACGGATTTGACTTGGTTACAACTGGGGAGATTGTTAATCCAAGGAATGTATTACACTAAGTATCTCCTTCAGGCGGAGAAGCCTCTTACAACATTCAAGCACAGAAAATGAGAAGCTAAACTAAACAATAGAAGCGTATAAGTGTTGAATATCAAATTGTTTGTTCTATTTAGCTTCTTGAACCAAGGTTATATTTATAGCCTTGGTCGGGGCGCCTGGAGGGTTCTAGGCACCTGGAGGGTTCTAGGCACCTGGAAGGGGATAAAACATTATCCCCTTCACAACGGATCACGGTCAAACGTGATCTGGTCAAAAGTTGCATTCCGGACGCCCGGACCCTTAAAGTCAACTTTGTTGACTTTTTGTGATTCGGGCTCTCTGCTCCGGTTCTACTCGGCTCGGTCCAGATCTTCTGCTCTACTCGCTTGGGTGATTTCGTCCAACTGAAATAAGGTTCACCCGAACCCAATTTTGGTCTTCTCGAGCAACCGTCCGCTCCAGCTTCTCGAGCAACCCAATTTCGGCCTTCTCGAGCAACCTTCCGCTTCCTTCTCGTCCTCCTGTGTACTCTTCCGCAGCACCTCGTCCCTCGGACGCACCGAGCCCGTCGGCTCTCTCCTGTGTCATCCTTCTCGCTAGCTGCGTCTTTTGCTCCACTTCCTGTGCTCCTATGTTCCTGCACACTTAGACACAGGGTCAAAAATATCACAGGACCTAACTTAACTTTTTTGATCACATCAAAATAACCTGGGGTTCCAACAGAAGGGAATGCTGAATGGAGGCTGATGGAGCTTGACTTGGTGGACGGAGTAAGGGCAAAAGCTGCCATTCGGCTAATGGTGTATCGACAGCTAATGAAGCAGAACTACAATCAACGAGTGATCTTGAGGTCCTTCCAGGTTGGCGATCTCGTTTGGAAGAAAGTGAAGTCGGTCGACGATGTCACCAAGCTCGAGTCACCATGGGCAGGGTCGTTCAAGGTCTTGCAGAAGTTTCAATCGGGCGCGTACTATCTGGAGGATGAAGAGGGGAGGCAGTTCGAGAGGCCATAAAGCACGAACTATCTTCAACCCTACAGGGCTAGATGAGAGGTGCACAAGTGAATCTTGTACTTGTTGGAGTGTATACTGAAAGCCTAAGCTTTGTAAACATTCATTATGAATAAAGAATCACATTTGGTCTAATTATCTACATTTGTTTGTAGTTGTTCATTTAATTTATATTGCAGATAACATAGTATGTGGTGTCACATACAGAAGATGATGTTATCAGTACCTTATAAATTATAAACAGTAGCTCACGACCAGAATGGAAAGGAACAAACCATTAGAAGATCGTAGTGTAATTAGGTATTAGTTTATCTTGACTATATAATTACACTAGTACACTCAGAGTGTATTGAGTAGGACCATTTGAGGTCGTTCCTTTTATACTGACTTTATAAAGGAACAAAGACCTCAGTTATTATGGAAGTGTGTGCTCTTAATCCTAATATAATAACAAGCACATATGTTTGATATTTATTTCTTTAATTTATCAATGGGTGAGATTTAGTTCGATGAATCAATAAACCCGATAAATTGGGAAATGGTATCACTCATAGTGTGTGTTGTTGATTATAGAAGGAAACTGTGTCCTAGTGATACTAGGTTGATAATGTCCTCAAGAGGAGCTCATAAAGATTGTCATGTTAAACCCTGCAGGTGGACTTAGTCCGACATGATAATAAGGTTGAGTGGTACTACTCTTGGACTTAGATATTAATTAAATGAGTTGTCAGTAACTCACTTAATTAGTGGACATTCGATATCTTAAACACAGGGAGACTAACACACTCATAATAAGAAGGAGCCCAAAAATGTAATTTGGGATTGGTGCGGTAGTTCAATGATAGTTCTCTAGTGGAATGAATTATCATTGATAAAATTAAGTTGTGTGTTCGGGGCGAACATGGGATGCTTAATTTTATCGGGAGACCAAAATCAATTCCTCCTCTCGGTCCCTATCGTAGCCTCTTATTTATAGAGTACTATACTCACATATACCCACCTTCTATACCCACCTAAAGGGGGCCGGCCAAGCTAACCAAGCTAGGGCCGGCCTAAGCTTGGGTTTAAGGTGGCTGGCCCTAGCTTGAACCCAAGCTAGTAGGGCCGGCCATAATTAATTAAAAAGAAAATTTAATTTTAATGTTTATTATTATGTGGAAGATTTAATTTAAAAGAGAATTAAAATTAAAATATCTCTCTTGTAAAAGATTTACAAAAGATTAAAGAAAGAGATTAGATCTCTTTCCTTATTTGTAGATTGGAGAGATGTTTTATTTTCTCTTTAAAATTATTCACATGTTAATAAAATTAAAATTATAGATATTTCCTTTTATTAACCATGAAGAGATTTTAAAGAGAAATTTTATTTTTTAAAATTTTCGGAAACAAATAAGGAAAGTTTTAATTGTTGATTGAAACTTGTCCAATTTGCTTCCTATTGATTTGGCCGGCCATCATTGTTTAATTGGGGAAATATTATTTTATTTTTCTCAATTAAATCATGTCAAGGAAATTAAGGAAAATTTATTGTAATTAAATTTCCTAATTTACCTAGGCCAAGGAATATAAAAGAAGGGGTGAGGGTGCCTTCACAAGACACAACATCTATTATTCCTCTCCCTCTTTTGTTCCTTGGTGTGGCCGGCCATCATCTCTTTCTCTTCCTCTTGTGGTGGCCGAACCTCTCCCTCTCCCTTGGAGTTCTTGTGGTGGCCGGATACTACTCGGAGAAGAAGAAGAAGAAGGAGAGAAAGCTAGCATCTCTTGGAGCTTGGTTAGTATTTTGGTTTTTCTCCTTGGTAAAGCTTTTCTTTTGTGGCCGAACCTTGCTTGGAGGAGAAGAAGGTGGTTGGTGGTTTCTCATCTTGGAAGATCATTGCCCACACAACGTCCGAGGTTAGAAGAGGAATACGGTAGAAGATCAAGAGGTTTTTTTCTACAAGGTATAACTAGTAATTTCTATTTCCGCATCATGCTAGTTATTTATGGAAATAATACCAAATACAAGAGGCTTACGTTCTAGTATTTCGAATATGTTTTTTCGAAGTTGTGTTCTTTTGTTTCTTTCTTTTCCTTGTGATTTGATTGTTCTCTTTGGTTAACCTAAAGTTATTTTAGGAAATTAAATATTAGCTTTCTATTAAAGGTTTTGTCTAGTCGGTGGTGGTTGCTCCCATATCCAAGAAGGCCATGTGCCTCGCCACGTCAGTACTGGGAACCTTTTATGGAAATTAATATTTAATGGAATTAATAACTTAAGGAGACTTGGGTCGAACGTGTTAAGTTCCGCAGGAGATCCAAGTCAAAACCTAAAAGAACAAATAGATTAAGTTTTGGATCAAACGTGTTAAGTTCCGCAGGCGATCCAAAATTTAATTTAAAAGAACACATGGTAGCTAGGAAAAGGTTCAGACCTTTGTACAAAATTTTTGTACAGTGGAACCTATAGGTTTTCCGAGTAGCAACCAACAGTACTATGTATCTATTGTGTGTTTGCTGAACACAGGGCTAAGTTTGAATAAAAAAAGCAAAGGCCTCTAAGTGCATCTCCCTCAACGGTCGAGTGACAACCTTAAACCCGGGTGTACGAACTTATATCAGTGGTCGAGCGATGACCTTAAACCCGAGTCTTCATCAAATCGTTGAGCGACGACTTTAAAACTTTGTCTCCACCGACCGTCGAGCGGCGACGTTAAAACCTTGTCTCTACCAACTGTCGAGCAGCGACGTTAAACTCTTGTCTCCATCAGCGAACGAGCGGTGACCTTAAATTTGAGTCTTCGTCAAATCGTCAAGTGGTGACGTTAAAACCTTATCTCCATCGACCGTCGAGTGGCGACATCAAACTCTTGTCTTCTTCAGCGGTCGAGCGGTGACCTTAAACCCGAGTCTTCATCAAATCGTCGAGCGGTGACGTTAAACTCTTGTCTCCGCCAACAGTCGATCGGCGACATTAAACACTTTGCTCAGTGAGAGGACAAGAAGCGGCTACTCGGAAGGCCAAGTCTACGAAATACAGTGGCCGAACAGCATTGTTATTCAAAACGTCCTCAGGATCGATCGACAGTGCATAGAATTAGTGCGCCACTGAACTCTAAGTGGATAGGTCGCCTAGGAGGACCAATCGTGGACGAGCGGAGTCATTTAGCCGCGAGTTTGTTTCAAAGTCAAAGGAGTCGAAAAAAGGAATATATATATATATATATGCAAGGAAACAAAAGTCGTCTGAACGGACGAACATTCATTAAAACTTGGGAGGATTACAGATTATAGGGCTCTGCCTCACTCAAGATAATCTAGGGCATCGTCGGGTAGCGCGACTATAAGCTTGTCCCGGCTAATGACATTGTTGGTCAAAGCAGCTGGTAGGTGGCCTCCCTCTTGGAGCTGGTTGATCGTTCCGTCGATCGCCAGATCGAATAGCCGAAGGGCCCTGTCGACAACTTTATCGCAGAATGTGTCTGAGCAAATGTAGGCTTGCTTCATGGCTTCAAACCTACTCCCCTTGGCATCCTGATAAATCCTCAGTGCCGCTCGGGAGCCTTCCATCTCATCCTTGGCGGCGGCTAGTGTGGCATCCTTGGAGGCAATTTGGTCGCAAAGGGACTTTTCTTCGGCCAAGCGGTCGTTTTGCTCGACCACCAAGAAGTCTTCGACCTCCTTAAGCTTTTGGGCGAGGGAGCAGACCTCCTTGTTCTTCTTGTCGAGGTCGGCGATGACCCGATTCTTCCGTGCGTTAGCCGACTTGATCTTATTGTCGAAGGTAGCCACCTGCTTATTCAACCGCTCCAACATGGTGGCTTGTCCGGCGCTCTTGGCCCATTCGGCCTCAAGCAAATTTGTCACTCTTCTCCAGAGCAGCTTGAAGCCTGGCCACCTCGACGGCTATTTGCTCCTGAGCGGAGGAAGGTTGGCCGCTCGTCGCCTTCAGCTGCTTCACCTCCTCTTCTAGGAAGGCGAGCTTGTGGCACATGGCCAGGTTCTCCACCCAGTACTGCGGACAACAAAAAAGAGTTCGTGAGTGTCGGTGGAGGTAAATTATGAATTTACATTAAAATACTTACTCCAATGAACATTTGGATGTGACTGTTCGCAAGGACGCCCAGAGGCATCATCGTCGCACGGGCTCGTGCGTCCTTCCAGATCTTGGCGAGTGGTCCCTGGATAATGATATGATGCTCAGGACCTTGATACCCGAGACTCGTCTCGCTATATTCCTCAGTGGGCAAATGGAGGATCGTCGTGATGTGGCGCTGGCCGCTCGGGGCCGACTACATCGAAGTTGCCCGGCCGGACGGTGGGGAGGTGGATGCTGGACGGATGTCGGACTTCTTTACCTTCGATGGCTTCAAAGTGGGTGTCATGAAGGCCACTAACGGAGCGACTAGAGTCCCTTGTGATAGCTTGGCAAGGGATGACGTCCAATCAGATGACACGAAGGCCATCATTTGTTGAATCGGAGTTGGGGTCGAAGTCTCGACCCACTCGACCGATTGTGCCCCCGAAGTGGTGGAGCGCTATGAGGGTTTGTCTCGACGCCTCTTGCGTTGGTTCAGTGGCACGTCAGAGGAGGCCGAGCCTGATGGCTCCTTGACAGGGATGATGGGGTGTTGATCGGCTGGAGGTTGTGAGCCCGGGGTGGCTCCTCCGCTCGGCACGTGGCTAGCCTCGCCTTCACCCACCACCACAGGCATCTCCTCGCTCAGACCGAGCGGATCGTCGTGGAAGTCAACCGGCTGCAGGCTTCGGCTCACCAGTTCTTCATTGGCCACCGCCTTGATCGCGACATCCTTGAGCTTCGCTTTGCCAGCTATACGTACTCGCATCATGACTTCGGCTGCAAGAGAAAAAGAAAAATCAGTTAGCATCAAAGGAAGAGGTAAAGAAGCTTCGCACCTATGCTGGTTGGCAGCAGGGTGCGGATCGGACTCAGACCAAAGATGTACAAGACACCCTCCAGCAACAACTTATGGATGTTATACTTCTGACCGGCTAGCATGGAGACTGCGTTCAAGTAGTCCGAGCGGCTCTTGTAACTTTTCAAAGGGGGTTGAGGCACCACTTCAAGCTGCCAACTGGTCGAAAAATTAGGCCGCTCGGGAAGGTGCATGAAGAAAAAGTATTTCTTCCGGTGCTTGTTGGAGGTCGGCATCTTGTCAAAAAAGACTAGACCAACTCGTGACTGGAAGAGGAAGGTCCCCGGATTGGATAGTTTAGGGTAGTAGAAGTAATGAAAGACTCGGGGGATAAGAGAAATGTCGTACAGACGGAATAAGATGATGACTCCGCACAGCATCCGAAAGGAGTTCGACACTAGTTGTGGAAGAGAAATGCGAAAGTATTTAAAAATTGTTGGAATGAAAGGATAGAGAGGAAACCACAGATCGACAACAAATTGGTCTCGAAAGAAATAAAGGCAGCCGGTCGATGGAGAATTGGGAAGATCGGACAAAGAAGGCAGAATAATCTAATGATCGAAAGGAATTTCAAAAGCATCGTACAGGCTCTCAATGTCTCCCCTATCGAACCTAGACTCCATGGATGAATACCAGAGTCCAGGGACAGGAGCAAGCGGCTGAGAGGAGCTGGCCATCACAAAAATAGACGTGGAAAGGAAGAAATGCGATCAAAAAGATAGGAAAAGGTCGCTGGAATGCTACCGAAATAAGGAGAAAAATCGAAAAAGAATCAAAGATAGGTGCGATGGGGAGAGGGCTTACAAAAGAGAGGTCACCGGAAAAGCAGAGGCTGTCGGAGAAGCACGAAGTGTCGCCGGGGAGGGGAGCACGCGGGAAGGCAGATAGTCACCGGAGAATTTGCACGTGAAGTGTGCAAACGAAGGGCGCAGCGAGATTATAAGGCCTGGGCTCGACCGAATGGAGTCGTTCGATTTAGGTCATGAAAACCCAGGTCATGATCTCACTGTCGAATTCAACTGCCAAATGTCACATCACACCTATCATGTTAGGCGTGAGGCGGTAGCAGGCGCGACACGTGGCGCATCACCATGGGTCGACATTTAATGACGACATAGAAGTGCGTTCAATCTTAATGCACAGGGATTTGTACGATTTTCAAGAAATCTAGGTGACGTCAGTCAGACCGCGCTCGCTCAAGACAATCCAAGGAAAATTTCTACAAGTGCAAACCTTCAGCAAGCCGATCGGATCAAGGGAGCACACTTATGCCCGAGCGACAAGTTTCAACAAGTCGATCGGCGAGGAGTGCCACACCCGTTTCGAAGGCCACACAGGGTCAGGCCGATCGGGAGGAAATCGGCTCACGTAAGTGCCCATTCAGTCGGACTATAGCCTCCTTCGACTAGACTTGAAGGGGAGGCTTGTGATACCAAGAGGATGAAGGGCCCCACCCCGCTATCATGGTGGAGGTCAAAGAAGATCAAAGCCAAGATGGTCAACGGGTGTACGGTGTTAGCCGGTCGAGCGAGTCATATGTCGATCGGGGATTAAGCACTGACCTACTATCTTCGGCATAGGGAGTAATCAAAACGACGCTCAAAGGACACGCAGAAGTCGGGCCGATCGACTCCTCCGCTCGGTCTAGCAGCAAACTCGACATCAGTTGAGCACGCAGACAATGAACTACCCACTAAGCAGCTATCCCGCTCGGCCTGGCAACGGACGACACTTGGACAGTGGACTCTCAACCGAGTGGCTATCTCGGTCGACGCGATAGCGGAATTTCAGCCGAGCGGCTATCCCGCTCGGCGTGGCCACAGACAGCGCAGGGATAGTAGAATTCTGGTCCAGCGGTCATTTCGCTCAGCCAAGCAATAGACACAGCAGGATATCTTTCGACATCCTTTTGGGAGCTAGTGCTAGTGACAGGCGGCATGGTCAGACAGAAGATCGTACGACGGAAGCTTTCACTGTCATTTCAGAGATATGTTCGACCCGTTAAGGTATTGTGTCAGAGACACTTTACTGACATGTCTTTTCAAGAAAAGTTTTGAGATGCATGCTCACCTTGGGAAGTGTGTACGCGCACTTCCTAGGCTCTATATAAAGGGGGTCCAAGCATCGACGAAGGTATGTTTTAGACACGATTTCTACTGTTGCGTTATAGTTCTCTTTGCTTCTTCTTGCTTCGCCGGAGACTGACTTGAGCATTGGAGAGTCATCACTGGGGACCCCTTCCCTAACTCGATACTGACGCTGATTGTGTTACAGGCGAGAGCGGAATCCACAGGAGGTCAGCAGGAGTGTCATGTCCCCAACATTCATCTCATCGACTTTTGGACAGGATCATTGATTTTTCAGAAGCAATGCTTTTGCTGGGCTAAAATACCTTAATGTACTGACCCAACAAATTAGGGTAGCAAACAAGTTAAGTTTTCTGATATTTAAGTTTCTGTGTTACGATGGTCAAGTCAGGCCTAAAATAAACTAAAAATTAAAATTATTGTTTAAACTTAACTTGATTTCTTTTTATGAGTTTAAGTTTGGTTCAAATTTGATTCAAAAACTATGGAACCACCATATTAACCACCCCTAGCCACCATGCGACGGTCCTGTGTCGATGGAAGGAGGTTCATCAGGAGCACAAATATTAAGTATATGGCGGGACGAACATAGACGATGCATTTCCTGAGATTCGAACCCTGTCTACTATGGACAAACTATTATACATTTACCATCTGTGCCAAGTCCTAGAGCTTTAAGTTTAGTTTAAGTTTGGCTTGAGGTTGGTTCATTTAGGTGTTATCGAACTATCAAATCAAACTTGCTTAATTGTTTGAAATTTTTACATTATAAACGATTTATTTTGTTATTGAACTTGATAATATAAACTTGTCTATTCATTTTAGTGTTTATTTAGTATGTTGATAAAAATTTTATTGATGAACATGGTGTTAAACTATTAGGACCCGTGTGATCAGCAAGAGGGGGGAGAGTGAATTTCCTGTAAATTAAAAATGGACCTTTCTCGATCTTTCAAACAAGATTAGTAGTACAATTAACTTAAAGTAATTTAACAACTAATAAAATAAAGAGGCAGAGAAAGTTACTTGGTTACAACCTATGTAGTTGTTAATCCAAGATAAAAGAAAGCACTAAAGATCTCCTTCGGTGAAGGCGGAGAAACTTCTTACACTCGTTGCATGCTCAGAAATTTACTAGGAAATGAATACTTGAGTTGTTGAATAATTCTTACCTCCAGGGGTCTTTTTATATGCCCTAGAAAATTCTATCTGAGGCTGGAAGACACCTTCAATGGGCTTGAAGGTGCCTCCAGCGTGGCAAGTTTTATCCGTGCGAAGATAAACTCTATCTTCGCTAACAGTTACTATTTGTCCAATCGAAGGCGTCTTCCACCAAAAAAGGTGCGAGGGCGCCTTCAACGCTGTTGAGGGCGCCTCCAACGCTATTGAGGGCGCCTCTAACAGCTCCACAACACTCTGTTTGCTTTTCCACTACTTTAATTACTTGGGTGATTTCGTCCATCCGGAATTGGGCTCACGCGGACCTATTTTCCGGCCTTCTCCTTGAGCAAGATTTAACTCCGGCTTCTCGTCCCTCAGAAACGTCACACGCTTCATTCTCATCTACCGAGCCCATCGAGTCTCTCTCGTGTCGTCCTTCTCGTTAACTGCGTCTTTCGCTCGACTTCCTGTGCTCTTAAGTTCCTGCACACTTAGACACAAGACATCAAATACACTCATGACCTAACTTAACTCGATTGACCACATCAAAACTATCTCGAGGTACTAACAATCTCCCTTTTTTGATATACATCAATCCAAATTAAAGTTAGGGAAAATCATAGTTAAAACTATAACTTTTGCAAGCTACAAAAGTACAAATATAATCTTCCCCTAGACTTAAGCTCTCAACTCTCATTCTCCCCTTTGGATCACATTAAAAATAAAGTTGGGAAAAGTAAAGTTAGATAAAGAATTTGAAACTTTTCTAAGTGTAAGGAAACATATTTCAATTTTTATAAAAAAATCTGAATTTTCATGATTTAATAACTACATTTGCAAAAATAAATGAGTTTAAATTTTAAAAATTTATCTTAAGGTTCAATAGAAAAATTTTCACAAAATGTTTACAAGTGTTTTAGTATAAACAAATCATTTTGCACAAAAATATAGGTTTTGTAAGTTAAATTTTAAAAATTCATTAAAATAAATCCTCAAATATTTTGCAAGTACTAATAAAAGAATGTACAGCTAAAGAGAAATTAAAATTTTCAAAATTAAAGTTTCAAGAATTTTTAAATTTAAAAATAAAGTTTTTGGTAAATAATCCATATAAAATTCATTATTTATAAAAAAATATACAAAAATATATTTTCGAATAGAAATTCAATGATTCTATCAGTATAAAAAATTTGGATAAGAATTTCTAATAGAAAGATTATACAAAAAAAATATTTTGACCAGTTATGATTCTTTTCAGAAATAAATATTTTAAAAATAGTTTTATTAGTCCAAAAATAAGGTTAATTTTTTTTTTCTATTCAAAACATAACTGTAATTTTCCAAAAGCATAGGTTTTTCAAAATACTTATCTGAAGAATTTTAAATTTTAAATTATGATTTTTTAAAAAAAATATTTTATTTGATTTTTTTTTAAAAAATGTAATACTAAGAGATTTTCTATTCTAGTAACAAAAAAAAATCATAAATAATTATTAACAGTAAGCATATGAACTTGGTTTTGCAAATTAATATTTCTAAACATGCATAATCTTTTATTTATTCTAAAAAATATTTTGGGATCCAAAATAAATTTTATCTACAAGGTTAATAAGAAATTTCTTTGGAACATATTTTTATAATATTTTTCTAATTTGTCCCTTATGAATTTAAGATATCAATTTAGACTTTTTTCTAGGCATTTTGATTAAGACATGCAGAATTTCTAGATTTTTAATTTAGTCTTTCAATTTTTTATTTTCTTCCTTTAACTTATCATACATTTCTAAAGGGCAAGTTTTTGCTAAGATTGTTTTTAATTCAAGAACTTCTCTTTTTAAGTCATTATTTTTTGATTTTAGCTTATATAGTGATCTAGTCATAGATTTAATACCTGAGTATAACTGGTCAAGGGTAGTAAACATCCCTTACTTACTAGATCCGCTCTGAAGTCTGTTTCTTCCTCCTCGCTGTAGCTTTCTTCTAAGGAACCTCCCCCTTCATCCATGCTCTCCTCCTCCTGGTGACTTGCCATCAGTGTAAGTCTAGCGTACTCCTCCAGATCAGATTTTGATGATGACTCATCTCAAGTCGTCTTCAGGGTTTTGTGGTTTGTTGTACTAGGTCCCTTCTTATTGTCCTTCTTCTTAATCTTTGGGTAGTCCTCCTTGATATGACCCTCTTTATTGCAATTATACCATCTTATCTTCCTTGCTTTTCTTCACTTCTAGACAAAGTCATTTTAGGAAATTAAATATTTAATTTTCTTTCTGAAAGCCCTAAGTCAAAAAAAAAAAAAAAATAGTCAATCTAAATATGATTTTGGAACCCAAAATAGATTTCTTCCTACAGGATTAATCAAGAATTTCTTAGGAATATATTTCTGTGATATTTTCCTAATTTGACCCTTATGGTATTTAAAGTGTCAATTTAATCCATTGTATTTTATAACATGTTGACTTTGTGAGCATGCATGACTTTTTAATTCTTCTATTTCTGCTTTCAGTTTTTCATTTTCTATTTTTATTTTATCGAAGTCTTATAGTCGATAAGATGTTGCTAAATTCCTTTTAGTTCATCATTTTCCTTTGTGAGTTTGTCGAAATCTTTTTGTACTTTCGTATTCTCAATTTCTAATTTATAAGACGTTTTAGTCAGAAACTTTATAAATTTAAATAGTTTATCAAGCGGTAAGGATCGTAGCTAACTTACCTTGTCGATTCCATCATCTGAGACTCCCCCTTTAGAACTGCTCTCTTCTGATGTTGCTCCCCCTTCATCAATGCTCTCGATGCTTATTGCGAAAGAGCTTGCTTCGTCCTCTTCTTCTTGGTGACACGCCATTAGCGTGATTCTGGCGTGGGCTTCGATTTCTAATTTTGATGAGGTTTCATCCCACGTCGCTTTTAGGTTCTTATGCCTTTTCTTGGTTGGTCTCTTGTCCATGCTTGTGCCCTTATTCTTGCCCTTTCTTTTTAGTTTTGGGTAGTTGTCTTTTACATGCCCTTCTTCATTGCAGTGGTAGCATTTTACCTTTCTTTTTCTTCTCTTACCCTGCACTTGATGAAACTTATTGGATTTAAATAATTTTTTAAATCTCCTTACCATTAACGTCGTTTCATCATCATCAAGTGATGTCTCAGAATCTAGTTCGTCCATTTTAGCTTTTAAGACAATGTTTTGCCCTGATTCCTTCCTTATACTTGCACATCTTGACTCATGAATTTCAAAAGTTGAAAAAAGCTCTTTTAAAGTGTTTACCTCTAAATCCTTAGAGATGAAATAAGCATCTATTAAGGTCGACCATTCCAGAGTCCTAGGAAATGCATTAAGTGCATACCTTAGCGAATCTCGGTTGGTTACCTTTTCTCCGAGATTCGCGAGTTCGATAATGAGCTCCTTGATTCTTGAGTGGAGGTGTGCGAAGATTTCACCTTCTTCTAATCAGAGGTTGCTGATATGGTTCCGGAACAGGTCCCATCTCGGTAGTTTTGCCTCTAAGATCCCTTCATGTAGTTCCAGGAATTTCTCGCAGAGCTCCTTGGCTGACTCATAGGTTCTGATACGGTTGACTTCTTGATGTGGTAAAACACTAAGTAAATGAAACTCTGCTTTGTCGTTTGCCACGAACTCGGCTTGCTCCTTCTTCGTCCACTGATATTCTTCTTTTTCTTTTGGTGCTACAAAATTATATTTCATAATGATTAATAATTCAAATATGTTTTAAAAATTACTTCCATCTTTTTCTTTCAGCTCATGAATTCCCCTCGAACTTCGGTAGGTAGATGCTTGATCCGGTCATCTCGTGTGCTTCGTTCTACAGTTAGTCCTCCTGAAGGGAACCCGCTCTGATACCAATTGTAGGTCCCTTGGCGGCCGGCTAAAGGAGGGTGAATAACCTTGTAAAAAAAAAAAATGAACCTTTCTCAGACTTTATAGCTTTATTAAACTAACACTTGCATAAAATAAGTTTAAGAAGTAAACTAAGAGTAGAGGTACGAAGGGGTTACTTGGTTACAACCGGGGTGGTTTTTAATCCAAGCAAGTTGAAAGTTTAGTAAACAATCTCCTTCAAGCGGAGAAGCCTCTTACAGCATTGATGGCTCACAAACAAGTAGTAGAACAAACTAGAAGCGTTTACAAGTGTTATTTTGAACCATTGGGACCAGAGCTGTATTTATAGCCCTGGTCAGGGTGCCTGGAAGGATTCCAGGCGCCTCTAGGGGATAAAACTTTATCCCTGTCACAACGTAATGCGTCACGTCACGTTTCAGATAAAATTCAGTTTCGGCGCTCGGACCAAAAAGTCAATCCGGAATAGGGCTCATTCGAACCCAACTTTCGACCTTCAAACAGTCTTCCGCTCCGGCTTCTCGTCTCTCAGAAACATCGCATGCCTCCTTCTCGTCCACCCATATACTCTTCTGCAGCACCTCATCCCTCGGACGCACCAAGCCCGTTGACTCTCTCCCGTGCCGTCCTTCTCGCTAGCTGCGTCTTTCACTCGACTTCCTGTGCTTCTAAGTTCCTGCACACTTAGACACAAGACATCAAATACACACAGGACATAATTTAACTCGGTTGATAATATCAAAACTACTTTGGGGGTACTAACACATGGTTCACAAATATTGTTCATAAATTTTTCATTGGTTGTCTAATCTCCCCATGCAAAGGGTTGTTGTGCTAGGGTAAAAATGTCCCATGTGATTTATATACCTGTATCTAATAGAGGGATGACGATACTAGGCCGCCTAGGATAAGCATTATCACCTTTTGCTCTAACAAATGTTGTTCACGAATATTAATGAGCTGAACATATATGTGTTCAATCTTGTTTGTTTAGTTTAATAAGTTGTTCAATGTTGTTCATTTAATTGATCTCGTACGTATTGAACGAACATAAATAATTTCTTATTAAATCGAACACTAAATTTATTTATAAACATTCTAGTCATTTAAAACTAATGTTGAAAACTTATATTTTGTCAATAAGATCTAAAGAACAAACCATGGAACTCACTAATATTCATGTGGTACTAATGATAATACTTTGAAGGTGGAGCGAAGGAACTTGATATTATAAAAGATTCAATGCACTAACAATTAGAGAAATTCATGTTCCGTGTTTGGTTTTTTTTTTTATTCTTATTATTTATAGCTTGTGGTTATGTAATTTAGGAGGATTTTATCATAGTTTAGGGATTGATTTTTGTAGCTACATAATGTAATTTAGGAGGATTTTATCATAGTTTAGGGATTGAATTTTTTTAATGTAACAGTGCCCTATTAAAATTAGCAAATACAACGTTATAGTAGCTACAGAACTATAGTTGTTATAATATTCTTGTTTGTGGTCTTATCACGTTGTAGCAGTTATGATTTCGTAACTACTATAATGTTCTATTTTGTGGTACTATCATATTGTAACAGTTAAGATTTCATAATTGTTACAACATTCAGGTCTATGGTCTAACTATATTATAGCAACTGCAAATTCAGAGTTGCTACAACGTGCCGATGCTATATTAGAAAAACGATTTAGGATTTTTTTTTTATTTTGACGGGCACTGCTGCTACAGTAGAAAAGTAAAAAAAAAATCTAACAGAGTACTGCTACAGTGCAAATTGTGCATAGTCGCAAAGCAAGAGTCGGGAGTATATATATATAAATACAAGAATAATACTATGCACAACTTATTCTCAGTGACGGTAGATGACACCAACTTGGATTATTTGACAGAGCTAAAACTCTTTTTTTTTCCTCTCTTATATACATGCAATATATTTCTCTCTCCTACATGCAAGTAACTCTTTTCTCTTTCTTACATGCAAGGTATTAATGGTTTGACCAAATCAGTACCATCGTTGGTGTTGGCTGGTGCTGGTTTTAAACCAGCGCTAGTGTTGGTTGGTGCTGATCTTTAAAGATCAGCACCAGTGCTGGTTTGAAACCAGCATCAACCAGCACCAACATTAGTGTTGGTTTGTACAAACCAACACTATTTTATACGTAGGAGAGAAAAAAAATTACTTATATGTAGGAGAAATAAAAAATTTAATTACATGTAGGAAAGAGAAAAATATTACATATAAAATAAGAGATAAAAATATTAAATAATCCAATTAGATATCACCCACCGTCACTCAACATAAGTTGTGCAATATTATTCTTAGAAGTGTAAATGAACCAAGTCGCTCATGAACTAATCGAAACTCAATTCGATAAAAACTCGTTTGAGTTCGTTTAATGAGGCTCGTTAAGATAAACAAACCAAGCTCAAGCTTCACAATATTCAGCTCGTTAGCTCGTGAATATGCTCGTTAGTAAACTCATGAATCAACTTTTAAATAAAAAAATAATAATTTAATATTGAATTTATAGATTTTTACACTCTACTTATGTAAAATATAGACAAATATATTAAATTTATTTATTAGAATAAAATTATAAATTTCAATAAGAATATTATAATTTTTTCTAAATATATAATTTAATTTTTAATAATATTTAAATTTATAATTTATAATTATTAAGCCCATTTAGGCTCGATAAAAGTTCGAATAAGCTCGTGAGCCATGAATATATTTATTAAATAAAGCTCGAGTTCATCTCTATTATAAACAAGCTAAACTAGAATATTCAAGAGTTCAACTCGATTTGGCTCGACTCGATTATACTCTAATCATTCTTAATGGGTTTTGAAGGTGGATACATAAAGATTATAGATGTTAGGCCGAAATCTTAATGGGCTTTGAAGTTGGACATATCAAGATTATATGTGTTAGGCCGAAATCTCAATGGGCTTTGAAGGTGCATACATCAAGAGTCGTGCACGCCAGCATAACAATCTAAACCGTCCTTCAGATAGAAGATATCTATAAATAAATGGAGAAGGTTAGGGTTTTGCCTACTCGAACCAGTATCGCACGCTGCTCCGTCGCCAGTGTTTTTTTTTTTCGACATATGGCGGAAGAGGTCTCCGAGAAGCCCCAGTTGGTCGAGGGTGACGAGATCGCGGCCGAAGGGATGACGGCGGAGTCCGAAGGCCTAAAGAAACGGGAAAGAGAGGAGGTGGACAAGGAGGATAGTGATTCGAAGAAGCATAAGGTTGAGGAATCATTAGAAGAAGGCGATACCGATGGACTCGACGGAAAGGAGGAAGCTGGAGTAGATATGGAGGTGGGAAGAAACGAAGAGGAGAGCGAAGCGGCTGGAGCAACTGTCGGACCGAAGGTATTTGGATCGTCAGTCGAGATGTTCGAATACTTCCTGAAACTTCTCCGTTCTTGGTCGACCAATCTGAATCTCAACAAGGTGAGGTTTTTTTAATTGGTTCGTTTTGTCAACTTTTGTTATTGTCGTTGGTGCATGGAAAAAATTTATTTGTTGCTATCTGAATATAAAATGCATATCTCCAGTTGATCTATCAGCTTAATTCTAGATTTCAACAGTTGTTGGTCTTCATCATTGTAGCTTTGATTCTATTCTTTTCGAATTTCTTCTTAAGTTAATATTGCTAATCCCTGACCACAAGAGTCGGCCGCTTGCATCATTGAGCTCTGCAAGTGATGGACAAGATGCGACAAAAATAGCAATTCAGGAATCAGACTATAACAATCTCTTCCTAGTTCACAATGCTTTTGTTTTTGTTTTCCTTTTATGTTGCAGTATGAGCATCTGGTATTATTGGACTTGCTGAAGAAAGGACACCCTGAGCCCGCAAAGAAGATCGGAGTAGGCATCGATGCGTTCCAGGTTCGCTTCCATCCGACATGGAAAAGTCGATGCTTCTTCGTTGTTCACGCCGATGGAAGTGCTGACGATTTTAGCTTCCGCAAATGTGTCGATAAGATACTGCCATTGCCCGATAACATGAAAGCTGATTCGTCGTCCGGTCACTCCTTCGGCGATAGAAACGGGAGCCGAGGTGGTAGAAGAGGCGGTCGAGGCCACGGAAGGAGAGGCGGCGGCGGTTTCAGGAGATAGATCGATTGTTTCTTTATGTTTAAGAATTTGATTTAGTTTTGGCTCTAATGGAACCTTGTGTTGTGATGAGTAACTATTATTATTATTCAGCCAAATAGTTTTCTTTTTCTTTCATTATAAAAAAATCATATTATTATTATTATTATTATTTTCAAAATCTAATTTTGCATTCTTTATTGGCTATTAAATAATCTATTTAAAGAACTCACTTTTTTATCGAACTAATCATGCATATACAATTTGAAACCAATGGTGTACCTTGCATTTCGGCTACAACAAATTAAAAATACTCTTCTTCTTCCATTGAGCTTTCTATCTACGTTTCTCTATTTCTCTCCATTTTGGTAGCAATAGTTTGGTTGGATACATATCCCGCCCCTTCCTCTCCCCCTCTCTCTAAATAACCATCAATTTGCTCTCTTTCAAGGTAAACCTTCTGCCTCGCCTTTCTTTTATCGACTCCCCTTTTACTTCCTCCCCTCCCGTACCAATCATTATTGCAATCGAAAGCTCTTGTTCATGCTGGATTTCTCCCGGTTAATCTTCCTCCCTTGCATTAGTTGATTGTTTGTTAAAGATTTAGGTGCAAATTCACTTAGAATTGTTTCATGTTTTAGTTTTCTAAAACATTCCAAGGGAACACATTTGCACATTGATGAAATTTATTCTTTCATTTCTTAAAAAATTGTAAAAAAGTTTTATTCTTTAGATATCGATATCAGGTCCAGGTGGGAAAATGGCTGAAGTCGTCTCAGGGACGGACCATATTCACAAATATGGTATGTGCAAGACAAATTCATTTAGTTTAATTCATACTTATTTGTATAATTTAATTTAATTTAAATTTGGTATTTGTTTTTGAACTCGAGATGTCGACAACTCGGAGGACGAGAGGAAAAATAGGATGGGGTCCTTCAAGAAAAAGGCAATTAGTGCCTCCTCAAAGTTTAGGAACTCTATCAACAAAAGAAGTAGGAGAAGTAGCAAGGTCATGTCAGTTGCCATCGAAGATGTTCGCGATGCTGAGGAAATGCAATCCGTCGATGCATTCCGCCAAACTCTTATCCTAGAAGAGCTATTGCCCGCTCGGCACGATGACTACCACATGATGCTAAGGTCTTTCAATTGTTAATCTGCTAGGTAAGTCGTTGATTATCCGATAACTAACTTTGATCGATGATGATGTAGGTTTCTTAAGGCGAGGAAATTCGATATCGAGAAGACTAAGCAAATGTGGGCAGATATGCTTCAATGGAGGAAGGAATTTGGATCCGACACAATTATGGAGGTGCATTAGGCATTCCTAGTCACCACTATTTTCATCATGTTAAACTGTTTGCACCCATTTTGATCCTTGTATCCACTTGAAGGACTTGGAATTCGGCGAACTTGATCAAGTCTTGGAACACTACCCGCAAGGTCACCACGGGGTCGACAAAGAGGGCAGGCCTATCTACATCGAAAGACTAGGCTTAGTCGACGCCAACAAGATGATGCAAGTCACGACCATGGATCGTTATGTCCAGTACCATGTGAGGGAATTCGAGAGGACTTTCGCGGTCAAGTTCCCTGCTTGCTCAATTGCGGCAAAAAGACACATAGATCAGAGCACGACCATCATGGATGTTCAAGGAGTGGTATGCAACTCGACTCGCTAAGCTCATCACTCGCAATGCCGGTGAATGGACTCGACGATGAATTATGTTATGTGTGCGCTTGATGCATCATAGGGTTGCAGACAATTCAACAAAGTCGCGAGGGAACTCATCGGTCGGATTCAAAAAATCGACGGGGACAACTACCCTGAGGCGTGTATCAACTAAGCTATCTACATTAGTATTCTTTTTAGTATCCCATCGATACGACCATAACACTGCAATGTTAAATTCTTTCTTCTCCAGACCTTGTGCCGGATGTTCATTGTCAATGCCGGCCAGGGATTTAGACTCCTTTGGAACACTGTGAAGAGCTTCCTCGATCCAAAGACCACTGCCAAAATCCATGTAAGATGGGAATTCAATGTTAGATTATGCAACATAAACTAAGAAAGTTGAGTTCTAATGAGATTTTCCTTTAGGTTCTCGGAAACAAGTTCCAGAGTAAGTTACTCGAGATCATCGATGCTAGGTATGTATAGTGTTGCATTTAAAAAATAGCACCACAGTAATATTGATTTTAAGGTACCATAGCTAACAAGTGATTTTGAGCTCTCTAGTGAGTTGCCAGAGTTCCTCGGCGGCAATTGTAATTGCGAAGGAGGTTGTCTTCGATCGGACAAAGGCCCATGGAAGGACCCTGAGATCGCCAAGGTCTATCTTCATTCCACCTATCTTAGGATCTAACTCGATATCGGTTCAATTTGTTCGATTTTTTGTCAAACCTGTACAGATGGTTCAAAATGGCATTGGGTGCTGCGGAAGGCAACAACAACATGCGAGTGCGGCCGAGGAGAAGATGATCTCCGAGGACGAAATTGTGTACCAAAAGGTGGTCGAGTCTTCTCTCGAAACTTAGTATAGTTTGCTTTTCTGGTCGGGGAAATTACTAATTAACCGACTCCTACAACATGAAGAGACAAGAGTCTTTCCATGACGATATCCCCAGGAGCCACATCAAACACCCTGAACTCTCACCTGTTCATGAAGAAATGGGGGGTATGGATTGTGAGGTAAAATTCACTTTGAAGATGAATCTACAAAACTTCATTCATTCATTCTATCGAAAAATATGTGGAAGAAGATCGGTTGTTAATTACTTTGCAGAAGAACAGTGCACCTGAGGAGAGATTTCCCACGCCTTGCCAATACGAGGAGTTGTTGCCGATCGTGGAGAAGGTGGTGGATGCGGGTTGGAACGACGATATGGTGCACGAGAAGCTTGCCCTCGCCAAAGGTCGATAGAATCCTTGGCTTTGTCTTTTTTTTTTAAAAAAAAAAAAAGAAAAATCAGGTATCTAATTAGCCTTGGGTCCAACACAGATGCGTATACTCTTTCTGGGATCAACAATGGGTCTAGCAACAACAGCCACATCTTCGGCGGAGTCGTGGCGTTTGTCATGGGCGTTGTCACTATGGTGCGCGTGGGGCGGTCGATGTCGAGGAAGGTTACGAATGCAGACGTCGCGAACTTGATGAAGAGCCAAATGGTGCGACAACCGCCGCCCGCGCCGGCTGTTTCTGTTGCTGAATTTGCATGCGTGCTGAAGCGCCTCGGTGAGCTCGAGGAGAAGGTGAATGTCCTCGGCAATAAACCGCCGGAAATGGAACTCGACAAGGAAGAGATGCTGAGTGCCGCGGCGAACCGTGTGGAGGCCCTGGAGTCTGAGCTCGCGGAAACTAGGAAGGTAACATCCATCAAACTGAACGCCTGGTTTTCCCAGAGCTTTTATAAGTCATGTTATCTACATAGAAACTCAAACTGAAATAAGTTTGTTCCATTCTAAAAAGATTAAAAAGGGGTCAGGAGGCCACATCATTATACAGAATAAACACCAAATATTTACTTATTTCATTTGTCTTTGCAGGCTCTTGAGGAGGCTTTGTCAAAGCACGAGGAGTTCGCTGCATATCTCGAGAAGAAAAAGAAGAAAAAAAACAAGTTGGCAAGTTTTCTTTATTAGTAGTTTGCGTTAAAGCCCTTTAAATCGAATGGAAAATATTAATTTCTTCGGGTAAAATTGAAGAGAAAAATGAAAACAGAAATTTGAGAAGAATATTTTCTCTATTATTCCTCTTGTTTAAATAAATGACAAGATTAAATTAATTAACGTCTAATTCCTGGTATCTGTGAGGGATTTATATCGTTACAAGAATCTATATAATATTAGATTTTTTTTGCTTACTTCATATTACAATGTGGGTTTTTTTTTTGTTTACTTAATGCATTTTTCCCGTTTACAATTGCAGATTTCTTTCGGCTGGTAGTCTCTACCCATCAGAAGAAGTCCTCAACTTTGTGTTCTCTAGAATGTCACAGACTGAAACCAAGAATCAAGCTGCCTTAACAAATACTTCTGAGAACTAAAAATATGTATCTATCTAACTTAATAAATATTTTCTTGTAGATAAAAGGGGGAGAAAAAAACAGTGATGAACATTATCAATGTAACGCCAAAAACATTGGCTAATTATTTCTCATCCTTGATACTGATAACGATCTCATCCATTCATGAGGATAGTCTTTATTTGCTGAATGACTTGGCTTCTCCGAAGCAAATTTTGTGAGATTATGGTACGGCTGGTCTCATGATTGAATGTAGTCTTTAACTTCTTGTAACTTTATGGTAACAGCAATCAAACTTGCAGAATTCAACCTTGTGCTATACAAGGAGGTCGACTATGTTTAAACTTGTTCGTTTAAGCTATCAGCTATTAGTTATCATTGATGAACGAGACTGGCACAAGGGCAGTGCAGCCCTTGAACCAGTGCCTCGCGATAAGTGAACAAAAAGAAAAAATAATAAATTACTCCTTCTGAGTTGATTTCAAGTGCCTAGAGACAAATTTTGAGGAAACAATCACTGTAAGGACAAAGGATCCTTATAAAGTTCCTGAAACTTCAAAGGAAGGGAGACACACAGCAAATGATGTATCGTCGTATGTGTGTGTATATATATGCATGTTTGATAACCAAACCAGACTCAACCTGTCCAAATATCATATTAACTGATCAGAATGGGTTATACCTAATCGACGCAGCTATATTCATCTTACATCACCTGCACAAGAAATGCTTTGAGCACTAACATATAAAGCATGAAAAACACTGGAAAAGTTTACGACTTCAGATTTGCTTTTGTATGGAGGCACCAGACTACTATTATTCTGTCAATGTAACAGTTAGGCTACCTACAATAAGCCAATATGCTTATAAAGACGTGGCAGGCTCATCATTGATGCTACAATTAATAAAATTTGTTTTATCCTTACAGTAGAAAATAAACCATGGTGATTCTTACCTCTTTGGTGGAATCCTATCGATGCAACAATGACTTTGGAATTATGAGAGCAAATTTGGTGACGACTTCTTGACGCAGCTTGTGTCTGGAGCAGAACAACATTTCAATTTGAAGGGTGTCTGATAGAAATTTACTTTGCAAAGAATAAGGATAGAATAATACACATGAAACAACCCAGTAATGTAACCAGAATCTCGATCGTAAAGCATCTAATTACATGAGTCTCCAATTAAACAACCCGACTGGAGAATGGAGGCGATCATGCAATCTACAATTTCTCGGCCTTGCCTCCAAGCTGCAGCCCTTCCTGTCCTCTTCCACAGTAATGGAAGATTGCACTGGTGCTCTGATTAAAATATAGCAAGCAGATGAATTATTCATGCTTGTTTTTTCCCCGACTCCAATCTTTGATGTAAGTCCCAACTGTCAATGACGATAGCGTTGTTTTCCTGAGCTTCTGATGACTTTCATAACTATTTCCAACTCGTGTGGTTGGAATCAAACTCCCTGATCTGACAGTAATATTGTGCAATGACCTTGCACCAACCTGTAGATCCTTTTCCGATTTGTAAGGAGAAACTCCACCTTCGCCTTCCAACTGAGCTGAATTTTTTACAGTTGCTCCACCAGCATTTTTCATGTCATTTTTCTTCTCAACTAGCTTATGTTCCCAATACGGACGATCTGCAGTTTGAACAGAATCATGGTTCCTCGTTCTAAAGAATTCTGATCTCCCCATTGGGGATATTGACTTATGATTCTTCGTGGCCTTCTGCGGAGAAGATTTTGGCCACCTTATCTTTCCAAAATCTTCAGTTTGGAATTTGAGGGCACGCCCGTGCCTTGCCATCTCAAGTAATATGTCAGCAGCAAGTAGCTCACGTGGCGGATAATCTGTTACATTGACAAAAATGTGCATTTAATGGTTAGATCTTTTCAGTGAGGCCAAAGTATATTGCTTGTAAATAGTGTTGACTTTCGTGATTTTATAGCATTATTGATAAAAACCAAGATACTTTATAGGACTGGATGCAATTTGTTGGGCACATAATAAGGTGGCAGAGTGCAAAATAACTCAGGAATAACCTTAGAAAGAAAATAGAAACAGAATGATAAATAGTGGTATATATTTGTGGCGACACAACATTTAGGTTGGCATATACATGCATTTAATGTTATACAACTACAATTCACTGTAGGTTCAGTCATACATGCAGTTTGGTTATTCACATAAGTGGATACATCAAAAAGTTCTTTCAAATACTGAAAATCTTCCATATTCAAATATTAATTAGTAGCTTAATTTTACCTACTCATTATGAATTCGTCCTTATGGCAGAATATGATTAATCACTAAACTGAGAATTTAGGCATTGACACAATCAATATCGGCGCTACAGGTACGTTGAATCATTATCTTATAATCAGACTTCATTCGTTCTTTGAACTTGAATTTTTTTTTTTCAAGTAAATCCCCTGGAAGTCCACAAACTAAGATTGGCCAATTTCTTTGGGCTTACAAACGAAATCATAATGAATTTTGTATTAAAAATATCTGAAATCATTCACAAATAAACCAAATAAACATTTTGACAATAGGAACTGAGTTCAGGAGTCTGGCTAGAGTAACATAAATTTGCAAGTTTACAGTATAGCTAAAGCAAGCATTAAATAAAAAGAAGGCTGGACTCGTTCTAGTAGGTATTTGTAACAGCCACTAGAAGAAAGGTTTCTGATATATGATTGTGACCGTCCTAGATGATAGGAGTCAAACTGTCAAGCCACTTTCCCAAGACAATAATAGGCTCCAGAGTGGCAAAGAAGCTCAAAAGGCAATAAATTGATCAATGTATTAATTGTATTTAACTCATACTATAGAATAACTAAAGTTTTACATCATTTTGCAAGCAAAAAAATCAAATAAAAAAGTGAAAACCCCTGAAAAATCAGAAACTACGAAAACCAAAAACATGACCTGAAATTTCCCCAGTTTGAATAATGTCAAATTTAATTTGCAGCCCATATAAATTCACTAACTCCAGTGGGATTTAGTGGCTGATGGTGGATTTGGCCATCAAAATAACAAACAGAAACAAGATAAGCTACCTTCTTGATACCAGAGTAGCTAGAGGGCATTTACTACCAGTCCAATATCAACAAAATGCTCCAAATATGAAGGGTAAAATACATAATAGAGAATCAAATTAGCGGCAACTATGCATTCAAAAACAATTAACATATTACCATGTCGTGACATATTTGAAGCAGATAAATTGCGTAAACTTCGGCTGCATTCTCCAGCATCTTTACAACTGAAGGAGCATGAAGAAGCAGAGCAGACATGCTCATTTAGTGTGTGGAGATCTTTCGGGACAACTCCAGTACTGCATAACTTAGATGTGGTTCTTACATGATCTGGTAAGTCTAGATTCTTTCCTTGAAACTTCAAACTAGCTTCAGATTCAGAAGTTCTAACCAGGCCACTAGCTTTGTTGTCACATTCCAGGCTGGTGCTTGAACAGTTGGTGTGGTCTTCAACCAACTTAAATTGTTTGTGAGCTAACACAGATGAGTTAGATCCTTTTTCTAACCTTGTATCATCTGGAATATTCCCTTCAACACAATTTGATGTTTGGAACTCCATGGTTGATGGCTGACCACATAGAAACTTAGGAGACGAGTCTAGATGATTATCTTGAAGAGCACTACTCCTTTGTAATGGGTCTTCATTGCTATCAACTGTTAACATTTCCAAATCTAAAAAGCAATTCTGGCTGTCCCCAGTGAGAAGAGAATTGCAATCAATTCTAACCCATTTACCCTGATATGCATGTTTAAATGAAACTTGTTTACTGGAATCAGCAGATTTGCAAGCTGAACTATGAAAACTAGACCATGAAAAAGGAGGCAAGCTAGCTGCATGGAGATTTTTGGGGGGCTTAGTGGACTTCGAAATGGATGAAGGCAAACATAAATCTTCTAGAAGAGTATTAAGATCCAATACTGAAGGAATGGCTAAATGCTCAAGAATTTTCTTTGGCTGATATAGATCAGCATCACCTGCATTAGGATACTAAATAGGGAAAAGAAAATTAATTCAATTATTGAGATAGCTTAAAAAATTGAAAGACAATTTGAGCACTTAAGCTGACCTTAGTAGCGGTTGATTCATCAACAAATTTACTGGGGTGGCAACAATCCTGAATGAGTGATGAAGAATCAGGTTTACCGAGGCATATAGGTCCTTTTCTGTTGCTATTGTTATCTGTCAGACCATCATGGGGAAGAAGAGAGATTGCCTTTCTCAGCGAAGTCAACATACTTTCACAGACAACTGGGAGTTTCTTTCCTTTTTCAGCATTGACATTAGAATATCTGTAACTACCATCAAGAAGTTCACTAATGCCCACCTCATCAATATGCCTTGTGATGTCAGAGAGATCAGATTTTAGTCCATATGCTCCTGAATACAAGGTGATTTCATAAGTTTCACTTGATACATGAGACCTCCACATTACTGAAAGGTATTCAAAGCAGAAGATTGAGGTCTGTGATGTTTCTTGTCAGAAAAGCATAATTTTCTGAGACGACGGCCAAACAATTAGTAAATAAATATTCATGTAGTTCTTTTGTTAAATAATGCAATTCAAATTTCCTTATTTCTAAATTTTCATAATTACCCATATGTGATAATCGAGTGACCTTTATTGTTAATGTTGCTTCAAGTTCCTTTGGGTAGATAGGTGACTTTAAAAGATTGATATATGATCCAACACATGCATTAGCCATCATATCCCTATTAAGCTTGTGTGATGCTTGGCAAATTTCAGTTTTTTGAAATTTCGAGTATAATTAAGAAGAGAAATACTCAGAGAAATTGGGCCACTTTTCCAACAGAATTAAGTCAGGAAAAAAATATACTACTGCAACATATACTGGGAATATAACAGTGGAAGAAGTATGAATGGGGAAAAAAGATCATTTTCTTTGCATACCTAACAGGTTGTTTCCTGCAAAAGTAGAATCAATGCCAGGAAACCCCATCTTTGTTGAAAAAGTATCATATCTGATTTTCGTTCCCGATCTGAAGTTTTTCCTATCATTTCTTTTACCATCAAGACTACGCTTTGTCTTGATCAACCGTGCTTTATCTGAACAATTAAACAAGTTTATGGATAAAATAATACAAAAACAATAGGCAAAGTTTACTGTGGCAAATGTTTGATTTGTAGGCATCCAGAAGGCAACTATATTATGCAAGGAGTTTAATAATAATAATAATAAAAACTGGCCATGCTCAAGGAAATCTAGTTAGAGAGATATTACATCAATATGATTTATGTATTTAAAAGGAAAAAAGCATATGCATCTGGTAGTTATTGTTACCACTTCATGGTAATTATCCATAGACATCCACTTAAATGTAAAATCAACAGGATGAACAATAGTTTTGGCTTTCAGTAAGATGATGATCCAATTGAAATAGGTTGGCATAGAAGATAATTTTCAGGCTCAGACACCAAACCATTGGAAGAGGAAAGTGGTAGAAGCACAATTGCACCAAGATACTGGATGAATATCCACAGATCTCTCACTTTATACTTGCTCACCCAATATAAAGTCTTACAATATAATAGGCTAGTGAAGAGGATACTTGTAACTGAATGTTATAACTCATCATCAAAATATAATTTTGACTCATTAAAAAGCAAGAAAAATCTTCATATGATCCCCATTAGGGAACTCAAGAGACAACAGAGACATATAAGTGATAACTGATCAACCGAACCATAGTCAAATGCAAGACTTCATGCAAGACTTTCAACAAAGAGATCTATGTTTCTTTCTTTTTACAATACACATTATACAACTTAGATAGAGGAAATCTATAATTACCAGCAAATGAGCATCTTTTCAAATCTAATTTTTTTTGGAAGATAATGCTACCATCATCAACTTGAGTATTTGTTGTGTAGCTTTCTGCTTGATCTAAACGTGGACGCTTATTGTCAGGACCGTTGCTCAACTTCCTATCAAACTCCCTGTTAGATGCTTTGCCTTCATGCTTGGACAACAATGAAACTGGCATACTTGTTTCTCCAAAGTTTTGTTGTTTATCATTAACTTGACTTTTGAGACCAAGAATCATCTTGGCATGTGTATGGAGAAGTACAGTTTTGAGGTTCAAACTACATCCTGAAACTGAAAATCTGCCGTAAGCAATACTTTTGCACATTAGTGAAACAGTATAAAAACAAGCGATAAGAAAAAGTAATGCCTACAAACACACATTTCCATGTAAGATGTATGAGCAACCAAATTTGTTAACCATGTGCATAAAATCAATTTATCATATCTTAAAGAGCAACTATAATAAAAATTCTTACAGAAGACAAAATTCAATATCTGAGAAACAAATGAGAAATACCAAATATGTGTTACAATAAATTGAGCAATAGTGGATATTGAAGTAACCTATGTTGAAGGTCCATGTAATAAGCATTGAGCAGCTTGAACTAAGGAGGCCAAGTTTATCCCATTTGCTGATTGGTGAGGGTTAATGAATGGCTTAAAGTACAAGAGCCCAGGTTAATTGTAGGGTGAATGCCTGAGCTAATGAATCCCCATCGCTAGCCCTATGCTGCCAATATGGGAATAACTAGGGTGTCTCATCCTAAGTCCTAAACTTGAATAGCATGGACGAGCGATGTAAAATGCTACTCTATTTACACGATTCTTCTCTGCAATGTTAAGCTAGGTGCCTCAAAGGTGCAGCAAGTTTACTTGAGTTGCTCCTGGAACCAGCATGGGATAACAATATATTTAGTGTCACAGAGATCACTGTCAATTTCTCCATGATTAAATCAATCTTGCCATGAATTGACCATAACACAACTGACAATCTGTAGCAATAGTCATTCCACATCTAAGAAATTTTGACAGACGTTAAATACTTGTGAATGCTCATTCTTAAAGAATGCATGCAATATAAGTAAAATAGCATTAGAGGCATAATAGGATTTCACCCTCCAGGGACTTTTATGGACAGTCAAGGGTTAACGCAAATGAAAACATTAAGCTCAACCTCAGCCTTTGTCCTGGCCTGAGCACTGAGAAGACTGCCAGAGGCGCGAAAGAGAACAGGATAGATTCATTCGCTACGATCCTAAAATGCCGTGGATAATGTCTTTTTCCTCCATTCCAAATATCCCAAGACAAAACAGTAAATTTTAGACAAACAAATAGACAGCCATACACAATTATTGACCACTAAGTATTCCAAAAACACATGAAGATCTGCAGAAGCCTAAGTTTAACACGGGCAAACAAAGGATCGGCAACAAATCACATGATCACGGATATGGAGCGACCGAACACTACAAACAGATCGAAGGGGAAAACTGCTAAATCCGAATACCTAGACACACAGGAATCATAAACCGTAATTCGAGCCAAACAAAGCACCACCGATAGCCCTCGGGCCGAGAAATCAAGCCAATAAATCACTAAAGAAGCGGTACCAGGTCATCTCGGCTCCATCTCGCCGCCGTCTAGGTGGTAGATACCTCCGAGGGAGATGAAAGGGACCAACTCCCGCAGCAAACGATGCGCTCGCCCTTGCTCGAGCGGTGGTGGCGGCCAAAGGCAATCGCTGCCTCACCAGGCGATGCGCCGCTGGGGAATAGGGGAGAGAAGGGCTTTATAGGTTTCACCGAGATGGGTTAAGATGTCATCTCAGCCGTTGATTACGAAGAGGATTAGGAAATTATATATATATATATATATATATATATATATAGGGTCAAGATGTCATCTCAGCCGTTGATTACGAAGAGGATTAGGAAATTATATATATACATATATATAAATATAGGGTCAAGATGTCATCTCAGCCGTTGATTACGAAGAGGATGAGGAAATTATATATATATATATATATAATTTTGGACCTAATAAAGTCTTTATGTATTCAAATTTACAAATTCAACCCCTCATTTATCTTTTTCCAAAATCACCCTCATTGAGTGATTAAAATATTTTAAAAGTTAGGGATAGATGCTCACTAATTTTAAAATTGATATTTTTATTTATTTTTGTTTTTAATTTTAGTGGACTAAATTGATCAAGTCAACTGGTTCTTAAATTTATATATAAACAAAATAAAATAAAATTTTAGAGAACAGAGCCTTTATATGGATAGTTTTCATTATTAAGGGTCCTACTTGAATAATTAATCTACATATGAGTCAGTGCGTTAAGACGGTTTCAACCCTCAGTTATCACAAGTGCTTGACTTGAGCTGAACCAGTTCCAACCGATCAAATCAATTATAGACCTTGTCCTTATAATTCACAATTGATTAAAACATATCCCAAACACAATTGTCAACTAGGATGCACTAAATTATATTTTCTATGGAATAATAAACCTTAGATATTAGGTTATCTATCTATTGCGAGCATTCTCAAATTTATCAATAGATTTATATTAATAAATGATAAAAAAACTTTTATAAAATCGGATCACTCATGTCTAAGATTTGTCACTACGAAGGGACTAGCTTAAAAAAACAATTGATTACCACAACTTATTTCAAATAGTTGGGATAACTTGATAAGATTATAGAGGCATAATCAGAATCTAAATTTATCTAGGTTAATAGTCGAGATATAATAAATTAATTGATTAAAAATATAAACAAAAAATGATTATTAATTTTACAAAATTATAAAACAATAGTATCTAATATTCAATACATTCAAAATTAAAGCATAAAGTAAAAAACGTTATTGAAATTGTGCTCTTCGATTTTTTTTTTTTAATCAAACGTATTAATTATTATATCATTATCAATTTTTTCAACCAACTCCCGTTCAATAAATTCATTAAATAAAACTAATCAAATTAATTAGTAAATCTGTTAATAAATTTAATCAATTTATTAAAATAAAAAATAGTAGTTGACTCATACAGATAATATCAAAAGAAAATATACCTACGACAATAGTCGTACCGATATCGTGTGCTATTCGAGAGAAGGGATGTCGCGCTTGTATTCGTTGAGTTACTGTCAAACACCTGTATAGAATATGAATATAAAATATCACGTGAATGATAATATAAAGATCTTTAAGAAATTGAGAAATTACGTCGCCGAGAAAGGAGCTCGATTGCTCGAAGGAAATCCATTCTAAAAATAAACAGATCTACTCGAACCTAGTGACGGAAAAAGAAGATCAAAATTAAAATCTTTCGCAACTACGACTTTGCGGATAAGAGGAAAAACAAGGAGGTGGGGGACGACGGTACTTGTGGCTCTGCATATAAGAGGAAAAAAATAAGAGATAGCGTGTGTGGAGTTTATAAAATTTTGATTTAATTAAAATTCCTAATAAATTGACATATGTTTTGGAAATTTAATTAAACAAAATCAAAAATTTTGATTTAATAGAAAGCAAATAGGAAATAATTAAGGAAAAAAATATAGGGATGATTTTTTTATTTTTCTAAAATTGGTGGGGCTGGAGCCCATCCTAGCCCAATGTGATTCCGCTCATGGTTGTTAGCTATAAATATGTTAAGAATAATTATGATATGATTAGTCAACCTCAAATTTCACAATGCTATTGCATAGTTCATGGATGCAACGAATGTTAGTCCCCTCGGATGGGTCTAGTGGCTAGCGCATGAGGTGTTGTCATAATGAGGTCTGGGATTCGAATCTTGGTAAAGCCGAGGTAAATACCTCCCTTATGTGCTAGTCACTATTCCAATGGCTAGTAGCCGTCCGTGATTTACCTCCTCTGTGTTGATCCTGGGACGGATTAGCGGGAATGCTGGAGATGAACATATTCACCTTTTGTCACAATGGATGCAACGAATGTTACTTACGGACTAATGTTGTTGGTTCATATAAGATGTTGTCAATAAATCGATTTTGAACAAGTGTAACCTTAATCCTTCATTGCATGTACTAATATTGTTGGATGAAACCCCTATCTCCCTTCAAGAGAGCGTGGGATCACCTTGGATATGTCGTCAAGGTGATAATTTCACCTTTTTACTGTTAATAAAATTTTTACCCACTTCCAAAATGTGTGTAGTCGCCCTAGAGGACCACTAAGGCTATGTTTACTTGGGAGGGTGGAAAGCAAAATTAAGGAAAAGTTTCTACAGTGGAAAAGTTTCCGTCGTTTATTTCATTAAAATTTTCCGAAGGAAAAGTAACGCAATCCATCCGCGGATAATTTTTGAGCCAAAATCGATCACCTCAAAATCGGACGGAAAACAGCGGATGGAAAAAAAAATGACGCATGTACCCCTTTTGCATTCACAAAATTACACCATATACCAAAAAAAATGACGCATGTAGCCTTTTTAACTCATAAAATTACACTATGTACCAAAAAAAAATGACGCATGCACCCTTTTTTATTTACAAAATTACATCATAAGTATTCACCTTCCTCTATCAAGGTAAACAAGTGTGCAAAGGAAAAGATTTCTTCACCATTTCTTTTCTCTTCCTCTAAAGATAACTTTCCATAGTTGATTCCTTTCCTTTCCTCATCCACACTCTTGAGTAAACATAGCCTAAATGTCGATTTCATCTTTGCTTCAATGAATACGACAAACAGACCATTACACTAGGGTCAAAATATCCTATAATTTATCTAATTGTATCTTGTCATGGGACAATGACACTATACCGCTTGAAATAAGTGATATTGCCTTTTACTCCAATATATAAAACGTACAAAACCCCTACGAATTGACACAATTAGTAGATAGGTACAAAACCCCTACCAATTGACACAATTAGTACAAAACCCCTACCAATTGACACAATTAGTAGATACGTAAGTATTTATTCTAATAAATCTTAAAGTCCATTTCTAACCAGTAAAAAAATATCTTATTAAATATCTAATCTCATCCATACAAAATTTATTTATCTATATTTTATCATAAAACCGACGATATATGATCGATTAAGATGAACGGTATCACTTTTACGCTGGATACAACGAATGAAACTTGTTTTGTCCTAATTTGTGTTTCTAGTAGAAAACACAGTGGCAGATCAGTGTTTCAGAAACCGGACTAGGTCAACAATTCGATCAGTTAAGTCGGGTTCAACCCTCCTGATCAGTTCGAAAAACATCCGGAAAAAAGAATATGACATTCTAATGGAACAGAAAAGAAAGGTGAAACAAAGCTCTTTCACGAACAGCACTGTCACAAACTTCTCACAGCCTTCTAAAACTAAAGGTGAAACTATTTTGCGATGCTCTTTTGTCAAAAACTGTGTTTCCCGCTTGCATCATTTCGACGAATTCGTTGTAGTCAATGCGCCCATCCTGCACAGAAAAATTCGATGAAACAGACAGTTCATCAGATATCCAACTTCGCGATCTATAATTGACAAAAAAAAAAAAGAAGAAAGGGCATGTTTGAATACATTATCTTGATCTACTTCCCTGATCATTTCTTCTAGCTGAACATCTCCTACACCAAACTCTTCGCAAGCTTGCTGCAGTTCGTCTGGGGTTATGTAACCACTCCCGTCTTTGTCGAAATATTGGAAGGCGGCAAATAAGTGATCCTCTTTCTCGATCTTGTTAAGGTGCAGTGTGGCAGCAATAAACTCATCGTAATCTATGGTACCACTGTTATCTACGTCTGCCTTCAATTCACATTTCCAGAAAGAGGAATAAGTGAAGAATTGAAGATGACTTCTTTGTTCATGAAAAGTTAAATTCACAAAAT
This sequence comes from Zingiber officinale, assembly GCF_018446385.1. NCBI lineage: Eukaryota > Viridiplantae > Streptophyta > Magnoliopsida > Zingiberales > Zingiberaceae > Zingiber > Zingiber officinale. The sequence goes on from NC_055987.1 coordinate 129,640,752, forward strand.
GTTTTAGTGAGTAATCTCTGAAATAGCATGCAATAATCAGATGCTGTCGCTTAGGTTGATGTTTTATAATCCATAAACTATTTATCAGAAGAAGAAAAAACACTTACTGATCTCATAAGCTCGTAAATTTCTGAGTCCTTGAGATCGGCGCCAACTCTTTCTAAACCAGCTTTGAGTTCTTCAAAAGTTATTTGCCCACTATTATCTGTGTCTATCATCTTAAACATCTCCTTCAGGCCAGCAATTTCATCCTCGGATAGGCTAGCAGCAATAACCTAAGCAAGAAGGAGCCTAGGTGACATATCAACTAAAGCCTCAAACCTGAGCTAGAAATTAATGTTATATAATTAACACAAACAACAATACGACACCACAATGCGTATAATTCACATTGTTGTTTGTTAGACAAGCGTATTTTTCCTGGTTTGAGAGCATTCTTTTTTCATTTATGAGTATTCTTGGTTGATTTATGACCAATTTATCAACTAAATTAGTGGAATGGTAAATGCAGATTGTAAACAACCATTTTCAGCAAAAAACATGGTTTAAAAGGCACCTTAGTCGTAAATTTAAAAACAGGTTAACCTTGTTCTCTACCGCAGTGCAAAGATACGCGTGATAGATCTCACTGAGACAATGAGTTATTACTTATGCCCTGGATCACATGTATGCATGACTAAATGCTTTTGATAAATACGATGGTTTGTAGTTTGGCCACACTCAAAATGATTGTTTTGAACCAAGGGGCATCAGAAAATGTACCCTAAGCGCCATCTTTTTGAACTTGTTCATTGCCGAGAACTTTTTCAGGCGGGTGAGAACTGCAGAATCCAGAGGTTTATCAGGAGCTGCACCATCAGTTTGTACCCAAGGATGACCTACAAAGAGATATGATATCCAATATCAAATTAACAGTGTGGATACAATATTTGCGATGTCAGTCAAAAATCAGAGGAGCCAATCATTCATGTTCTTAGGAAGTCCTTCACGCTCTTCTTTAAAAATTGGAGAATATATAGTATTTATCTAAACAATCTAGAAGTTGAGACTAGATTGAGGAAACTAACATAGAACTTCATGGGCAGTCAACCTTTTCTTCGGGTCTCTCACGAGAATTTTTCTTAAAAGATCTTTTGCACTTTCCGATATACTTGGCCATGGATCTGAAGTCAGGTTAAGTTTACCATACAGAACCTCTTTAAAAATATCCTGTTCAGATTCTGGAGATAGTGCACAAAAAAAAAAAAGTTATATAGTCCAATGAATTAATAGTTCAGACACCTATTCTTTCTACATGCTAAATGGATTTGCAACCATTTTATAGTGAAAAGTATAATTAGTCAAAGGTAAGTTACTGACCTGCCCAAAAGGGAGGTACCCCAGTCAAAAGAATATAGATTATTATTCCAGCACTCCAAACATCTGATTCAGGACCATAGCTCTTATTCAGGACTTCCGGTGCAACATAATATGGGCTACCGACTACATCAGTGAATATTTCACCTGAAGAAAAGTATATCAAAGATAGTAAAGAAAACAAAGTCAGTGACATGTATAAGTGAAGAATTAGCCAAATAATAATGCATCTTATTTGTTTTTGTTTTTGTTGTTTTTCTTTTTGTATAAAAACCACAACAATATTACTACTATCATATTCAGTGAACGAATTAAGAAGGCGAGATTAACCAAAACATGATAATTCATTTCCATCTTTGTGAAAAGGAAAATGCATCTGAAGTCATAAATTTCAGGAAAATGTAGCAAAACCAAAGCAGAAATTTGTGCATTGAAATCCAATGTATTATGTTTAGTTGGTAAATGCAGCATTGACCAACTGATAATTCACAAACCTCCAAAGTCGAACTGCATGGACTTAATTGTGAGACTATATTTTTATCTAAATAGAAAGATGGCATTGGCTTAAGTAACAAACCGTGAACCGAGTATGCGTTTTAATTCTGCATTTGAACCTTGTTTGTGCAAATATCAACTAAATGTTCAAAACAACAATGAAATTAAGAAGTATACCAGGTTGAAAGAATACCGACAATCCAAAGTCAATGGTCTTGAGGGTTGAGTCCTCCATTTGGTTCACGAAAAGAAAATTTTCAGGCTTGAGGTCCCTGTGCATGACACCCATGGAGTGGCAAGCTTCCACAACCCCAACAATTACCCTTGCAAGTTCAGCAGCCTTTCGCTCAGTATAGTACCCTTTTTGGATTATTCTATCAAATAGCTCACCGCCTGCACACAACTCCATCACCACATGAACAGCCACAGCATCTTCATAAGCCCCCTTGATGGAGATGACATTAGGGAGGCCATTTACATGGTGCATTATCTGGATCTCCCTCCTCACATCCTCGATGTCATCCTCAGTGATCAACTTCCTCTTCAAGATGGATTTGCAAGCGTAATGCTTGCTGGTTTCCTTCTCGACACAGAAGTAGGTGGTGCCGAATTGACCCTCACCGAGCTTCTTTCCTAAGTTGTAAATATCCTTCAAATTCACCGACTTTTGCCGCAATACCGAGTCCACCTGGAGGCCGGCAGAGCTGACTCGCTTTACTCGGGAGGGCTTCTTGGAAGGGGCTTCGGCCACCAACGGGTTCCCGGCCACTTGGAGGGCGCCGGGAGGCTTTGCTCCGACGCCGTGAATCGTGACGGGCTCGGGAGCTTCAGTGACTGAGGAAATCGGAGCCAAAGCGGCAGAGACGTCGTTACCGGCGACGGCGTCTTCCGCGTCGGCGGAGCGCCAGATGACGGTGGAAACCGATTGAAAGAAGACATTTCTCGGTCCAGCGCATGTGTTGCCCATCGATTCTTGTACTCGAGCACTATTTTACCATTCGCTTCCAGTCTGCCAGAAATTATCAACAGACCAGAAAAAAGCCTACTCAGCAGCTACAACTCCAAAGGAAGCGTGGAGCTCAAAAACGCAAACAAAATCGAAGCTTTGGAACGACTACATACCTAAACCCGTGACCGAAGTCTACCTACGCTCGAAAAATTTGCACTCTTCTCCAGAAATCGGAGGCGGAAGCGAGGAGGAAGAGGATAGACTAAGCGCATGCCTTGTCCGCATGGAGAAGAACACTTCCATGTTCGATCGGCACGAGAAATCCGTGGAAGAATCTTGCAGCAATTGAAGTCGCCCTAGAGTCGAAATCAAGTTGACATGAGAGAGCTTAGCGGAAGAATCGATGCAGGCAGGAAGAGCGTGAGGAAGCGGAGGAAGGTAAAGGCACTTCTACAGCCCCATCCCTGGATAACTCTTAAATTGTAAGCATACCCTTCGATATAAAATTGCATATACACCCTTGTACAGTTAAATTTTGCACAAGGGCTTGAGTACATCAAGTGAATTATTTCAATAAAGTCATTCAATTTAATGATATAAAAGACAACTATTCGAATCCATTTATAAGGGAATATTTGCATTTCAATTGGCCAAGGAAATATTGAAATTTATGTACAAATTCTCAAATTAATAAAAGTAAACATGATTAATCAGGTGAGGTGCCATCGGGTTAATCAATAGGTGAATAGGCAACAGTGTAGAAAATCAACGTTTGTAAACATATTATTTAATTAAAATAATTCTTTGGGTTATAGTTGAAAAGATATATTAAAACGAGAGATAAGTTTATAAGTGGATTCATTTCTTTAGTTATATCATCCTTATAGGAGTAGAAAAGGGAGAAATGTAAGAGAATGTTTGGTTTGTATTTCACATCTTGTTTTCTATTTTTAGTTTTTGAGAAAATAAAAAATATATTTAATTTATATTTTTTATATTTATTTTCTAAAAAAGACCGAACGTTTTATAAAAAACAGAAAATACAGAAAAATGATTTTCCAATTTTTTTTTAAAAAAATGATTTTCTAAAAATGAAAATAAAAATGCAAACAAACCAAATGCTCCCTAAGTATCCCATGGTAGTTTTGATTTAGTCAATCAATTTAAGTTAAGTTAGGTTCTATATTTGTATTTGATGTCATGTGTCTAAATGCACAGAAATTTAAAAGCACAAGAAGTCGAGTGGAAGACGCAGCAGACGAAAAGGATGACACGGGAAAGAAGCTAACGGGTTCGGTGCATTCGAGGGACGAGGAGCTGCGGAAAAGTATAGCGGTGGGCGAGAAGGACGTGCGCGACATCCGAGGGAAGAGAAGCCAGGAAGGAAGTTTGCTTAAGGAGAAGGTCGGAGTTACATTCGGGTGAACTCAACTCCGGATAATCGGAGCATTGTCCACGCGAAGAAGACCAGCTGGAAGTTGATCAACCTTATGGAAGGCACCTTCAATAAGCTAAAAGGTGTCTTCAAAGCCTCATGAAAGGTGCCTTCAACACTCGTTAACCGAAAATAAAATTTTATTTTCGGTGGATAAAACTTAACCTATTGAATGCATCTTGGACTTACTTGAAGGCGCCTCCAAACCACAAATAAGATTTTCCAGATGCTATAAAAAGACTCTTAGAACTAGAAAATCAACAACAACTTTTGTATTTATCTCCTAGCATCTTTCTAAGCTATCAAAGAGTGTAAGAGACTTTTCCACCTTTAACGAAGGAGAATTTTAATGAGCTTTTATATATCTTGGATTAACAACCACCTAAATTGTAACCAAATAAAATATTGTAGTCTTCTTACTTATTTCTTTTTATGTTGTTCTTCTTTAATATTATAATTGCTTAATTAATATTGCATCCTTACTCTGTTCAAATAGTAAGAGATTATTTTAACTTTGATTTCAGGCTATTAACCCCTCTTTAGTCGGCCTAATAAGGATCAACAAGTGGTATCAGAGCCCAACTACCTCAAAGAGACTAACTATCAACTGAAACAACGAGATGGTCGGAGCTAGCACCTATCCACCAACGTTCGAGTGAGAGTTTGTCTTTTAGAAACGTTGAATGGAGGTATATTTTAAAACTAATTTCAATATTTTACTAACGATTAAGTATGGTTTTGAAATGCCCAAAAGCGAAGAAGGAAAAGAACTTGAGGAGTATCGATGAACTGAAAAGTAGTGCAACAATTTCATGGCTAATGATAAGGCTAAGTTCTACTTTCTGAGTGTTTTGCCTGCTTAGGAACTCGACAAAATTGGCGCCTATAATGTATAAAAGAACTTTGAGAAAAGTTCTTGAAGCTCTATGAAGAACCAAAAGAAGCTGAATTCAACTTCTCGATGGGCATCGAGTCGTCGTCAGAAGAATCCGAGATCGAGGAAATTGCTAGAACAACACTTATAGCTGAATACTTACCTGAAGACAAAGCAAACTGGTTCGAGATAAGCATCGATGAAGGAGGAGGGTCTTCGGAAGAAAGCAGTGACGAAAGGGGAGTATCAGACAACGAAATCATAACGATAAGTAAGGTACGTTCCTCCTGAAGAATTATTTGAGTTCATTAAAATGCTTTCTAAAAATATAGTTAATTTAGAAAAAGAAAAAAATACATGCAACTAGAAGATTTTAATAATTTAAAAATAAAAAATAAAAAATTGAAAGCACAAATAGATAAATTAAGAAATGACTATACATGTTCTAATATTCTTTGAAATTTAAAATTTAAGATTTATGGTAGATTTAGTTGTTATTTTAGACCCCATAAGGGTCAAATTACAAAAATAGATAGAAAATTAATTTCTAGAAAATATTTGATTAATCCAATATGAAATAATTTATTTTGGATACTAAAATCATGTTAGCTCAATAAATTAATTTATATAAATTAATTTATTGATTTATTCTTGTGCGTAAAATCAATTATTTTGTCAACTTTTTATCATATTTTATACTCAAAATTTTATCTATGCAAGATGAAAATATTATCTACTAACAGAAACAATTTTGAAAGTTTTTAACCGATATTTTAATTTTTATGAATTTCTCAAGAAAATCATATTTTTAAAATTAAAATAATTGAGTAGATTTATTTTTTAAAAAATTATTTTCCTGTAATAAAACATGATGTTCTTTATCATAATAAAATTTTTGTCATTTTAAAGTAATATCTGAATTATTATAGCAAGCAAGTTCGAGATGAGCATGATGAAGGAGGAGGGTCTTTGGAAGAAAGCAGTAATGAAAGGGGAGCATCAGACAACGAAATCATAACGGTAAATAAGGTGCGTTCCTGATCTCCTGAAGAATCATTTGAGTTTATTAAAATGCTTTCTAAAATTATAGTTAATTTAGAAAAAGGAAAAATTCATGCAACTAGAAGATTTTGATAATTTAGAAATAAAAAATAAAAAATTGAAAGCACAAATAGATAAATTTAAAAATGACTATATATGTTCTAATATTCTTTGAAATTTAAAATTTAAAATTTAAATTTTAAAATTTACGGTAGATTTAGTTGTTATTTTAGACCCCATAAGGATCAAATTACAAAATAGATAGAAAATTAATTTCTAGAAAATATTTGATTAATCCAATATGAAATAATTTATTTTGGATACCAAAATCATGTTTAGCTCTATAAATTAATTTATTGATTTATTCTTGTGCGTAAAATCAATTATTTTGTCAACTTTTTATCATATTTTCTACTCAAAATTTTATCTATGCAAGATGAAAATATTATCTACTAACAGAAATAATTTTGAAAGTTTTTAACCGATATATTAATTTTTATGAATTTCTAAGAAAATCATATTTTTAAAATTAAAATAATTTAGTAGATTTATTTTTAAAAAAAATATTTTTCTACAATAAAACATGATAAAACATGATGTTCTTTATCATAATAAAAATTTTGTCATTTTAAAGTAATATCTAAATTATTATAATTTTTTACTGAAAATAAATATTTTATTATTAAATTCTATTTAACATTATTTATGAAAATTTCATTTTTTTTATAAATATTAAGTGTTACATATTCATGAAAAGCTAAAAATTAAATTTTAAAAATTGGGGTGCTACAAAAAAAAATTCATTTCTATTAGATTAAATAATATCTCTTTGTGAAAATTTTTATATTGATGGACTTTATTTTTTTTAAGTTCAACAAAAATTTTCATGATCTTTTAAAATATAAAAGTAATTTTTAAATTATTTTTTCGAAACAGAAGATTAAATTAGTAAAAATAGAAGATTTTTAAAAGTTATTTTTGGAAATATTAGCCTATGGTTCTTGTTATATGCCTCTAGAAAAAAATTTAATGTTTTTAACTATTTATTTTATTTTTTAATGTGATCAAATAGAGGAAAACTAGATATCGGTTAAGAGGGAGGTGGGATAATTAAGATAATTGAAAATTTTATTCCTATACTAATTTATAAATAAATAGTGTCATTATAATTTTCATTCACTTACTTATTATATTACATTTATTTTAACTCTAACTTTAACTTGGTTTGATGTACATTAAGAAGAGAATATTATAAGTACCCCGTGGTAGTTTTAATGTGGTCAACTAAGTTAGGTTAGATTCTGTTTGTGTTTGATGCCTTGTGTCTAAGTGCACAAGAACTTAGGAGCACAAGAAGTCGAGCAAAAGATGTAGCGAATGAGAAGGATGACACGATAAAGGAGCCGACAGGCTTGGTGCATATGAGGAATGAGCTGCGGAAAAGTACACTAGTGAATGAGAATGATGTGCGCGATGTTCGAGGGACGTGAAGACGGGAAGAAAGCCTACTCGTGGAGAAAAGTCCGAGTTTGGTTCGAGTGAGCTCAACTCCGAATAATCAAAGCATCACTCACGCGAAGAAGACCGATTGGAAGTTGATCAACCTTATGGAAGGTGCCTTCAACGAGCTTGAAGGCGCCTTCAAAGCCTCATGGAAGGCGCCTTTAAGCATGTTAAAGGCACCTTCAACACCTGTTTGTCGAAGATAAAGTTTTATCTTCGGCGAATAAAACTTAGCCTATTGAAGGCGCCTTAAACTTATTTGAAGGTGCCTCCAAGCCACGGATAGGATTTTCCAGTGGCTATAAAAAGACCCTTAGGTTGTAACCAAGTAAAATACTGTAGCCTTCTTACTTATTCCTTTATGTTCTTCTTCTTTAATGTTATAATTGCTCGGAAGGGAAAGGAAATAGTGAATTCACTGAAGGAGGACCCTAACATTCAATCCACCGATGATGAGATTGAGCACCTTCTGAATCTGACATCTGAAATACAAGGAAGTACCGATGCAATTACTTCTAAGGTTCAAGAAATTCCTCCTCTAAAGTCTTCTATTTTCAATAAACATTTTGAGAAGGTTACTCTTCCATCGGGAGAAATGCGTGCAAAATGTAAGTATTGCAATACTTCCTACAAATTTCAAGTTGGCGGCGGCTATGGGTTGTTGAAATGACTTGTAGAAACAAAGCACCGACGAAATATGGACTCGACCATTCTCAAACACAATTATTAAGAATTTCTTCAACTAACGATAGTACTGATTCCGATTTATTTTTATATTCGGATAATAAATTAAGAGAATCATTAGTTAAATTTGTTTCCGTAGAACATCTTTCTTTTAGTCTTGGATCTAATTGCATATTTGAAGATTTTTGTAAACATTCTCTTAATCTATGTATTAAACGTGTTCATAGGACTATACTTACTCGTACAATTAAAAATTAGTAAAATAAGGAAAAAAAATTTACTTGATGAATTTAGTAAATTAGATAATAAAGTTTTTTTATATTCCGATATTTAGAGTGATCATTAGCAAATATATTCGTACATGGGTGTAACTTACCATTAGATCGATAACCTTTGGAACATTCAAAAAAAATTATTAGCTTATAAAGTTTTTGATGAATCACATAATGCTCATACCATCACACAATTATTATGTTTAATTTTAGAAGAATATGAATTAACTCATAAAATATTTTCAATATCATTAGATAATGCTAGTTTTAATATCACTTATATAGATGATCTAAAATTTGTTTGTCAACTTATTATTGGTGATTTATTTTTTCATATTCGTTGTATATGCCATGTTTTAAATTTATGTGTTCAAGATAGATTACAAATTTTAGAAAATTATATTAAATTAATTAGAATTGTAATTTCTTATTTATAGTCTTATCCATCTATAATGAAACAATGTGGTAGGTTTTGTAAAACTAATGGAATGAGACCTAAAAAATTTTCACGTGATGTACCAACACGTTGGAATTCAACATACCAATTATTACAAGATTCATTTTAATATAAAGAATTATTATGTTCATTTTTTTGTACAAAATACTAATACTAATATATATTTATTTTCACAACAATGGAATATTTGTAGTAGTATTTGTGAAATTTTTTAAAAGTATTTAATGATTCAATCGAACAATTTTTCGATGTTTATTATCCCACTGCTCAATTAGTTTTAGAAAATTTTTCTAATATAGTATTTGTTTTAAATGAACATATTACTAATGAATTTTTATCTTCTTCCATGTTAGCTATGAAAACTAAATAGGAAAAATATTTTTATTTTATTCCTGAAATTTATTTAATTACTTTACTTTAGATCCTAGATTTAAATTAGAAATTTCATAAGAAATGTTAACTTCATATTATGGCGCTTTAATTTAAATTAAAGATTCTTCTTCTCTTAATCTAGTTAAGTTAATATCATATATAATGTTAGAATTTATTTATATGATATTTATAATCAATATTATGTAAAATATGAAACATAAATTAATATTTCTGAAATACAACAAACTACTAGTAGTAATTTAAATTTACAAAAGCACAACTTTTATTAAAAGAATGGACGAAACGTCCACGAAGATCCTCAAGTTCCACATAGGAATTTGAGAATTATTTTACAACTTCTTTTGATTTTAATGAAGCAGATAGCGAAAATTTCGATATCTTAAAGTGGTGGTCACATAAGGCTTAAAGCTTTCTCATTCTCTCCGTGATCGCCAAAGAAATTTTAGCTTATCCATTGTCAACTGTTGCTGTAGAGTAGGCGTTCAATGTCGGAGGCAACATATTAGATGAACGATGATCAACTTTATCTCCCGACTCGTTGGAAGCCCAAACATAACTGGACGATTGGACCAGAGCCGAGAAAAGAATCCAAGGAATGCAACTTTTAGATGACGAAGTTGAATATTTTGATACTGAAGGAACAAATGCAACAAGAATGAGAAATGTAAATGAGTGACAGTGTAAACAGGTAAAAATATAAAAGAGCTACGTGAGCTTTGATTCCCCTATACTCTAAGGGGAAACGTAGGCAACTTAAATAAGTGCAAGACCCTTTTTAAAATAATTTTTAATTTTTTTAATATAATAATCTTGAACCGTGGTGAACCATGAACCGACAGTTTTGAACCATGAACCATAACCATCTTAGGCAGTTAAGGCTAAGGGTCAATCTATTAGGAACCGTCAAAATTGTTGGCGCGATAAGGACCTGCAAGAGGGGGGTGAATTGCCTGTATAAGAGAAAATAGAAAAACTCTTCTCGTTCTTTCAACGTAGATTAGCAGAACGATATCACAATTATAATAATAATAAATGAACAACTAATAAAATAAAGAATAGGTAAAAGGCCAGAGGTTTACTTGATTATAATCTAAGTGGTTGTTAATCTAAGACATTGAAATTGTTAGAGTGTATACTAAAAGCCTAGTTTTTGGTATAAACATTTATCTAGAAATAAGAATCACATTGGTCAAATATCTACATTTATGATAAATGTAGTTGTTCAATTAATTTATATTATAGATAACATGGTGTGTTGTGTCACACACAAAAGATCATGTTATCAGTCCTTTATAAATTATAAACAGTTGCTCACGACTAAGATGGAAAGGAACAAACCATTGAAATAGTCGTAGTGTAATTAGGTATTAGTTGATCTTGACTAATAAATTACACTAGTACACTCTAAGTGTATTGAGTAGGATCATTTTAGGTAAGTTCTTTTTATACTGACTTGATAAAAGAACTAGACCTTAGTTATTATGGAAGTGTGTGCTCTTAATCCTAATATAATAACAAGCACATATATTTGATATTTATTTCTTTAATTTATCAATGGGTGAGATTTAGTTCAATAAATCAATAAGCCTGATAAGTTGGGAAATGATATCACTTATAGTGTGTGTTGTTGATTATAGAAGGAAACTGTGTCCTAGTGATCTAGGTTGATAATGTCCCCAAGAGGAGCTCATAAGGATTGTCATGTTAAACCCTGTAGGTGGACTTAGTCCGACATGACGATAAGGTTGAGTGGTACTACTCTTAGACTAAGATATTAATTAAATGAGTTGTCAGTAACTCACTTAATTAGTGGACATCCGACATCTTAAACACAGAGAGACTAACACACTCATAATAAGAAGGAGCCCAAAAATGTAATTTGGGATTGGTGCGGTAGTTCAATAATAGTTCTTTAGTGGAATGAATTATTATTGATGGAATTAAGTTGTGTGTTCGGGGCGAACACGGGAAGCTTAATTTCATTGGGAGACCAAAATCAATTCCTCCTCTCGGTCCCTATCGTAGCCTCTTGTATATAGAGATTTATACCCACCACATACCCACCTTCTTACCCATCCTAATGGGGCCGGCCAAGCTAGCTTGGAACTCAAGCTAGGGCCGGCCAAGACCAAGTGGATGAGCCAAGTTGGTGGCCGACCAAAGCTTGGGTCCCAAGCTTAGATGGCCGGCCACTACAATATTAAAAAAGATTTTTATTAAAATTATTTCTTATGTGGATATCATGGTTTTAAAAGAGAGTTTAAAATTTAAAATTTTCCTTTTATAGCTTTCTACAAAAGATTAAGAAAAGATTTGAAATCTTTCCTTATTTGTAGATTGAAAGGAGATTTTAATTTTGAGAAAACTTTCCTTTTTAACCATGATCATAATTTAAAAGAGAGTTTTAAAAATTAAATATTCTCTTTTATTAGTTTCTACAAAAGATTAAGAAAAGATTTGATATCTTTCCTTATTTGTAGATTGAAAAGAGATTTTAACTTTTAGAGATAACTTTCCTTTTTGGAAATTATCCACTTATTTAAAATAAAGATTTTAATTTATAAAATTTCCTTTTTATAACCCACCATGAAGGGAAAAATTATTGGAGAAATTTTTTATAAATTTCCGGAAACAAATTAGGAAGTTTTAATTTTTGTTTTAATTAAAACTCTCCTTGTTTTGGGGAAATAAGTGGCCGACGATTGATATTAAGAAAAGAAAATTATTTTTAATTAAATAATTTTTTTCTTTTTCATGGCAAAGGAATTAAGGAAGTTTTTATTTCCTTATTTGCCAAGACCAAGGAATATAAAAGAGGGGTAGAGGTGCCTTCATTGAGAACAACTCTATTCTTTTCTTCCTCTCTTTTTCTCCTTGGGTGTGGCCGGCCCTTAGAGGTTCTCCCTCTCCTCTTCTCTTCTTCTCTAGTGGCTGGTTTTATCCCCTCTTGGAGCTCTTGATGGTGGCCGGTTCAAGCTAGGAGAAGAAGGAGAGAAAGGAGGTTTTTGTTTCTTTGCATCCCTTGGAGCTTGCTGGTGGTGGCCGGACCTCTACTTCTCATGGAGAATTCTTGGTGGCCGAATCTAGCTTGAAAAAGAAGGAGCTTGGTGGTTCTCATCTCGGAAGATCGTTGCCCACACAACGTCCGAGATAAGAAGAGGAATACGGTAGAAGATCAAGAGGTTATTTTGCTTACAAAGAAAGGTATAACTAGTAATTATTTTCCGCATCATACTAGTTTTCTTTGTATAGTTATTTATGGAAATACCAAACAGAAGAGGCATATGATTCTAAAGTTTTTGAAATAGTTTTTTCGAGTTTGTGTTTTCTTCTTTTTCGAATTTGTGATTCGATTGTTCTTTTTGGTTAACCTAGAGTTATTTAAGGAAATAAATATTAGCTTTCCTAAAAAGGCTTTGCCTAGGCGGTGGTGGTTGCTCTCATATCCAAGAAGGCCATGTGCCTTACCATACAGTCCTGGAAGCCAATTTTAAAAATTAATATTTATGGAATTAATAACTTAGGTAGATTTGAATCAATAGTGTTAAGTTCTGCTTACGATTCAAATCTAAACCATTAAGAACAGATAAGTTAAATTTGGAATCAATGATGTTAAGTTCCGTCTGCGATTCCTAATTTAACTTCTAAAGAACACAATAGGTTATTTAAGGAAAGGTTCGACACTTGTACAAAAATTTTTGTACAGTGGAACCGATACGATTTTCTTAGGACTAACCAACAGAAAAGCACTAGAAGATCTCCTTCGTTGAAGACAGAGAAGCTTTTTACACACTTTGAACGCTCAGAAAGTTGCTAGGAAACGAATACAGAAGTTGTTGTATATTTTCTAGCTTCAGGGTCTTTTTATAGCCCCTGAAAAATTTTATCCGAAGCTGGAAGGCGCCTCTAACAAGGTTGAAGGCGCCTCCAGTGAGGCAAGCAAAGATAATGTTTTATCTTTGCCAACTACTTGAAGGCGCCTTCCACCAAAAAGTCGCGAGGGCACCTCCAGCAGCGTTAGAGGCGCCTTCAGCAGCTTCAACAGCTTCGTTTGCTCTTTCGCTGCTCCGATCATCTGGGTGATTTCGTTCATCTGAAATTAGGCTCACTCGGACCCATCTTCCGGCTTCTCCTCAAGCAGACTTCCTCCCCGACTTCTCATCCCTCGAATGTCGTGCACATTCTTCTCATCCATCGGAGTACTCTTCCACAGTATTTCGTCCCTTGGATGCACTTAGCTCATCGGCTCCTTTCCCGTGCCACCCTACTCGCTAGCTGCGTCTTTCACTCGACTTCTTGTGTTCCTAAGCTCCTGCGCACTTAAACACAAGGATCAAATACAATAGGTCATAACTGAACTTGGTTGACTACATCAAAACCACCCTGGGGTTCTAATAGAACTGTTGGTTCCAAACCGTGGTCAAGTCCAGGCTATATTGCTTGGCAAAACTTAACTATATTGCTCGGTGAAACTTGGTTATATTGCTCAGTAGAATTTGGTTATATTGGTTAATAATGTTGGTGCAATCACCCTCGAGTCAAGGCTAGCCAGTTTGACTAAGCTTAGGTTGGTTCGAACATGAGTTTTGTTATTTGGCAATGTGTGAGAGAAAAATCAAGTAAGTCAAGGGAGGATCAGATACTTGACTGAGAAAGTTCTAACTGAAGATTAGACAACAAAAAGCTCTAACAGTAGATTAGACAATGAAAAGTTTTAACTGGAGGTTAGACAATGGAAAATTCTAGCAGGGTTAGGCAATAAAAGCTCTAGTTGGGAACTAGGCAGTGGAAGACCTAATTGGGAACTAGGTAATGGAAGTTCTAGTGGGCTAGGTGGTGAAAGATTTAGTTGGAAACTAGGCAATAGAAGTCCACGCATGGCTAGGCATTATAAGTCCTAGTTGGGAACTATGCAATGGAAGACCTAGTTGGGAACTAGTCAATGGAAATCTTAGAGAGGTTAAATAAGGAAAAAGTTCAAGTGAGTCATAGAGGACTAGACACTTGGCATAAAATGGTAAGTCCGGTAATGGAGGACTAAACACTTGATACAAGATGAAAAGTCCAAGTGGACCAAAGATTGACCGGACACTTGGTAAAAAAGCCTTAAAAGGTCAAGGTTGACCTGATGCTAGGCAATGAAAAGTCTCGACAAGTCACAGATGACTTGAGGGTCGGGCAAAGGAACTCTAAACTCAGGTTCAGAGTTTAGGATTGGGCAATGTATTAGTGTGATCGATTGGACCAAAACAATCAATTGGAGTAATTGATTAAGAGCTATTTTGTGAAGCACATAATGGTGCTGAATCGATTAGAACAATCGATTCAGCATAAGTTAGTCGATTAGGACAATGAATGGAAAGTGTCATCTCAAGAGAACATAAGGAGTCGGAATCTATTAGGGTGGCCCAAGAGCATCCTTTAACTCATACGTGTCCTAACAGGTGGAACTTGACTATATTGCTCGACGAATATCCCATCATGTAGCATCTGAGAATGTGTGCAGATTGATTTCTATAGCGTTGTAACTTCACAAAGCTGTAGCTTTGTTGTAGCATTCACTATATTAGTGTGATACTATAGCATTTGAAAATGTGAATACTCGAGAGAATAAGTTGATTTTCACTTCACCTTGCTTTCCTGTAGTGTCTTTTGTAGTAGCATTCGTACTGTAGCATTTACTATATCTTGAGTGCTCGAAAGAATAAACTGATTTCCAAAAAACTAGAGCAGCGAAGTACTATATAGCATCCGATAACTGTGAGGACTTGGGATAGGACTTTGGCGACTCAAGGTGCTCCAGAATAAATTTAAATATCATCAGATGTCACTCCTTCAAGTCGGACTGAAGAGCCAAGTTAAATGAAGTCCGATTAAAAGTAGGGAGGTCAATTCAAGTGGATCGGGTAAAGTTTGGAATGGGTTAAAAAAAAT
This sequence comes from Zingiber officinale, assembly GCF_018446385.1. Lineage (NCBI taxonomy): Eukaryota > Viridiplantae > Streptophyta > Magnoliopsida > Zingiberales > Zingiberaceae > Zingiber > Zingiber officinale. The sequence continues at coordinate 129,656,145 of NC_055987.1, forward strand.
TATAAAAAATCTCAATTTGAGCTTGACCCGAATCCGGATAAACTCAAAACCCCTAACTCAAACTCAACCAACATGAAGAACCTGATTAAAAATAATTTTTTAAAAACTATTTTCCCTATATTTCAATACTACATCATTATTATACTAACATTGATATTGATATATATAAAAGCATCTTAATTTTCAAAATAAAATTTGATTTAATCCAAAAAATCTAATAACCCCTAAATTCGGGTCAACCCAAACCCAACCCGAAAAGCCTCCAACTCGAACCTGAAAATCTCCAATATAAACTCAATATTTTTTTAGTCGACTCGAGTCGGGTTGTACTGGCACTGTAGCAGCGAAGGACTATATAGCATCCGAGAACTATGAGGACTCGAGATAGGACTTTGGCGACTCGAGGTGCTCCAGAATAAATCTAAATATTATCATATGTTACTCATTCAAGTTGGACTAAAGAGCTAAGTTAAATGAAGTCCGATTAAAAGTAGGGGGTGTCAATTCAAGTGGATCAGGTTGAGTTCGGATCAGGTTGAAAAAAGTTATAAAAAAACTCAATTCGAACCCGACCCGAACCCCAATAAATCCAAAACCCCTAAACTCGAACACGACCAACCCGAATAACCCGATTAAAAATGATTTTTTGATTATTTTTCTTATAATTTTTCACTTTTATTTCAATACCCCATCATTATCATACTAACATTGATATTGATATATATAAAAATATCTTAATTTTTAAATTAAAATTTGATTTAACTCAAAAAAAAATCTAATAAACCCTAAATTCAGGTCAACCCAAATCCGACCCAAAAATCTCTAACCCGAAAATTCTCCAATCCAAATCCGAAAATCTCCAATCCGAACTTAATATTTTTCAGGTCGACTCGGGTCGGCTTGTACGATTGGATTTATTTTTGACATCCTTAATTAAAAGTATTAAATCAAATAATATTAACTTGGAGATAAATCCGGATAGCATCCAAAATTCAAACAAGTCATTAAAAGAAGACATTGGTTGTACAGAGAGCAACACCTAGAACAAAACTCAGAAATTCAGAAGAAGAAGAATACATTAGAAGTAGAACAAACAGAACAACATATAATTTAACAATTCTGTAAAAATTCAGAACAAAACGGGAAACAAGGAACAATTTTTTCAAAATCCTGAGAAATTTCAGGAATTCAAAGGGAGAAGAGCATTGATTGTACAAAGAGTACATAGAACAAGAACATCCAAAACAGAAAATGTTGACATGTCTGAAAAAATTCTGAAGGAGAGGAGAAAAAAGAATCATAATTCATCATTTAGCAGCAAATGGGGCATAAAACCAAACCATTCTCGTTGCAATGTTGGCATTGCATTGCTCTCAATTCCTCTTCTTCGCTATGAATTTTTCTGCTGCCACTGCACACCCAGCACAACACAAAATTCACTCCCGCGCAGCCTTCGCAGGTCTCGCCGCCATCGGTGGGGACTCCCTGAAGCAGCGGCAGAAGCCTCCCCTGCTCGTGGAGGCCCAAAACTTCGTCGGCGCCGCCGATGTACCGCCCACGGATGAACAGCCGCGGAGGGATGGCGCGACCTTCCAACACACCCCACAGCTCCTTCCTGAACGCCAAGTGCATCGACACGTCTCGCTCAAAGAACCGAATTTTGAGGCTCTGGAGCAGGAATCGGACCCCGTTGCAGTCCTCGAAGGTCTTCCGGATCCCCCGCAGCGTTGTTGTGTATAGGATGACGGAAACTTCACCTCCGGGAGGGCACCTGTACTCGAATTCCAGCAAGGGATCTAGGGCGGCGGCCGCGGTGGCGGAATCATCGGTGCGGGAGAGTTTGGTAGGCGGCTCTTCCTCGCCCAATTGAGGCGGATCCCCTTCTCCATCGCGGTCTATTAGGGCAGCAGCCCTCGCCCTCGCCCTCGTCCTGCGCTGGGCCTCCTCAAAGCCTCTCATGTGCTCCAACACCGCTTCTCGGAACGCCGCAAGCAGCTCCGGGTCGAAGAGCGTCGCCGAATCAGGATCCGGCCGTCGGTATCTCTCCGCGGCATCCCTCTTCTCTTCGAATCTCGAAAAGGCGTCGCCTTTGGGTGGCGTCGACCTCGGCGGCGGCCTAGAGTTCTCTTTATCGCTGCTGCTGGGGGAGATCCCGACGAGCTTGGTTCCTTCGTCGTCGTCCTCTCCGAGGTCGCTGATGAGCTCGACAGAGTCTACTACGTGAAGTTCGCCAAGGATGCGGCGTGAATCAGGAGGAGGAGGAGGAAGAGAGGGAGCGTGGTCATGGTGCGTGAGATAAGGCACCTGAGAGATGGACATGAGCTGCTTTAAGATCCTGCCTTTGAAGCCTTTCATGGCGCTGCGACGGACTGGGAAGGAGGAGAACTCGACTGGAAGATTGAGATTAAATTCTCATCAGTTCTGGCTGAGATCGACGAGAGAGAGAGAGAGAGAGAGAGAGAGAGGGCTTCTTCTGTGCTCGGGTTTGCAACGATGGTAACGGCTAAATTTTCCAAACGTGAGTAGCGCAACGGTCGAATGTTGAGCCGTGGGTCACGATCTGTGTTGCCATAGCCCATAGGCAGGCAATTCGAGATGTCTTGGGTGGGGTTTGTCTTACGTCGTATCCTTCGGACCACGACGTGAGTGGTAAAATCAGGGAATGGGAGCAAAAACATAGACCTGAAAGCAAACCCCAGGAAGGATCTATTTCCGCTCTCCAGTCTCCTTTGAGCGCGGATCTTCTAGTCCACAAAACGCGGATAAGAAGACGAGCCACTCTCCATCATTGATGGAAAATGATGGGTGACGGATCCTTTGATTTACAAAGACTGAATCAATTCATGGTCCAACCTTTGCATTGGTGGGGGGCAATGGACCCTCACCTGTTAACCGATGAGGATCATTGCCTCCCACTAATCCTCTTGTCCCGGTTCAGAAGCGGACCAGGACAAGAGGACAGAGAATCCGGTCCCAAAATGATGGCTTAACAGGTGAAGGTCATTGCCTCCCACCAATCTCCTTATCCCAGTTCAGGAGCGGACCAGGACAAAGAGACCAGAGAATCCGATCCCAAAATGATGACCCCATATGTAAACACATTTTGCGGACTAAAAGATCTGAGCTGCCCTTCGTCGTCATCGGCTTCCTCCACAACTTTGATCAACTTCATATCAAACTCTAGGAACATAATCAATCCATAACACAACCTTGCTATCAATTTAGGGTCAGGTCGGCAGTGCTGAAGCACCTGTTCCGAGCCAATAAGCTCAAGGCAATCGGAGGGAAAGAGTCGATGCACCATGAGCAGTGACATGCCAATGCTCATTCACAAAGACTGATCTCCAAACATGAAGTTACCTATCTAGCAGGAAGTTCTTGAAGCGCCATCCTACCTCAATGAAGACGAGGGAAAGAGATCGTGTGGGTGAGTCTAGGCATCTCCATGGGGTTCTTTTGAATAGAGAGTAATAATCCATGACAGTACACTTTTAGAAACTAACATACATTGATTACATCAAAGCTTTGCTACGTCTTCATACATTAAAACTCAAACAAGTCTTAAATTCTTTATTGTGTGCGCCATTAAGGTGGAGTTTTAGGTTACGGGATACAGAACATGGCACTTAGGGCTCTCATTTTTGACTAACTAACTCACCGGCATCCCCTATGAATCCAATGCTGAAGCCGAATGTAATGCATGTAAGTTGCTTCCCATCATCACCCTTTAAGTGCATCGTCAGTGTGTATGATCCCTGCAACACATAAACAACGCTTATACAACTCTACGGAGTGCATGTAATCAAGTTGATCCTAGAGAGAAAATAGATTAAGAGTCAAGACAACATGCAGATATTAAAAGACACCTGATATATTCTATTGGTAGAATAGTTACATCTATTAGCCTAGCATTAGTTCAGCGAAGGGGGATGTGAGGTTAACTAAAGTATGCAAGATGTGTTCCTCCAAAAGATTGAGGCAAAGAATAGGTTCTATGAACTTGATTTCATATAAAGTATGCAATATTGACAAGCATTTCATCAACTTGATTTCGTATAAAAAAACTGCCAATGTCAGTCCCAAGCCCAGATGAAAAAAGATTGAGAGTTACATTAGCTTGTCTGCCAACGTCAAACACAAAATGAATGTTCTATGAATGGGTGCATCAAATACAACCAGCAGAATAATTTATTTTAACTATATTCAATCCGCACTTACTGATTCTTGACAATATTAGTGCTCTAAAAACAATGTCTTCTGTTCAATATTTACAGCTACCAAGTCACGCTAGTTAATTGACAAATGAACTTGCCTCAAGCAATTAATCTGTGCAGTCTGACAGCCAAGCCCAGCTACATGTTTTAATAAAAGAGGTTTTCTATATTTTTTTATGCCACATGGAACTAACCAATCATTTAACTACTCAACTCTATATAAGAATATATCATTGATAATATTCAAATCTCCGAAACCAAACTTCTAATTTTGCTCTTTTTGTCTTTCTGTCTACCTATGTCTCTCATATTCAACTCTGATCAATTGTAACATTATGCAGTTATAAAATTATTAATAAGCTTTGAAGGGTTAATTCATATCACAAATCTAATGTTTTGAACAAAACTATCCAAATCTTTAACATAGTTCCAATTTGGTACATTAACTTTCTAAAATGTTTCAAAACTATCCCACTGTTATCGAGACATTGACAACTTCTTTAGCACAGATGGGATTTCACTTTCACATGACAAAATTTCATTAATTTGCCTTGCACAAAATCACATTTTTTCACTACATACTCCCTAAAACATGAGATTCACTCCAGGCAATAAATCATATTAGGTGATGTATTTTTTGAAACAACTAACACTTTAGATGGATTTGGAAAGTACATAAATCTTTAGGATAAAAATTAATTACTAATCCAGCTTCAAATGTATATTTTCCCTTATTTTATTATCTATTGAAGAATAATCTCCACCATTTATCTTATCATTCTCATCTCTCACTAATTTGAAATACACGTTTCCAAGTTGCCCAATGCTATTTCATAGAGCATGGTTTGGTCAGACATTCTAAAATCACCTTTTAGTTCAAGAGGCACATGATGATCATGGAAGGCCATAAATCACACTTTCAGAAATTTGGTTTATAAAGGCTACTCAACCATTTGGTTTATAAAGTTTCTCTGATATAAATCACGCTTAAAGATTATGATAGTCACACTTTCATCAATTAAGACAAACATCATCTGCAAAAAACATATGTCGAGAAGGTTTATTTTAAGTATCACTAGTGCCAACATCGTCAAAGTTGATTCTCTCTTGCTTTTATTTTGAAAAAAAATATATAAAAATGATCAGTTATAACAAAAAGAAATGGATATGATTGAGTAAAAGAAACATTTGTACCAATCAAAAAATAACTCCATAAGTTTTGAGTAATCATGAAAAAGTAACAGAATCAACCAAAACAACTTTAATAGTCAGACAAAAAACAACACATAATTAACCATAACTATTATGAGAATAGGAACACTCAAGAATATCTCACCGGAGGAGTTATTGACGGTAGAGTCTGATGATGAGATAGCACAAAATCACCAGTGGTAACTGGGCATGATGTCTCCTTGCAAAGATCTATCTCTTCATGGTCAACATGGAAAAAGAAATAATTGACATCAATTATCAACTTCCCTGCGGATATCTCATCCCCTGCATAGAAAACAGAAAAAAAACTAAATATCCAATTGTAAGTTAAATGAGATTGGAAAAAGATAGCTATCAGTGTGGCTCATTTTTAAAACAGCTTTGTGTCTCATTTTTTAAAAAGAAGACAATTCTAAAGAGCAACTATGGATTTACATTATAGGGGCAAATTCTAAAATGAAAATTCTCTCAAGATGCATTTTGTTTGTGTTCGATGCCCATTATGAATAAATGGATCGCACTATCAGCATATAGTTTTAATGAAGGTTTGATCGAGAATCAAGATGCAGCTTGAGTGTGTCAATTCCATGACAAACAACAGCAAACTAACCTTACAATTATTGACAGTGTCGGGTCATATACACAAAAGGATAAAAGCAATGAAAATAAGTGACACTGCAAGCATGCTTTCCTACCAGTAGATGCTGAGATATTGAATGTAGTTTGCTCGCCCCTTGAAATGGGATATGGAGAAATGTCAACTCCACTAACCTTAACAGGATAATTAGCATTCTTTTCTGCAAAAAAAAAAAAAAATCACACAGTATAAATACAAAGTCAGCAACACACTCTGAAGACCATGTTAAACAAAGCCTCAAAGAAAAAGGTTGAATAAAAGTGATCAAGTGATCATCACCGAGGATAATGATGATCTCATTGCATTCACCATTTTAGCATAAAAGAATGACTATTATATGATTTTACACTTACTGACCAAGCATAGAAAATACGAACACCAAAATGAGTGACGGGCTGAAATTAATAGCATATGCACTGAAAACTAGATCTCCTATGCGCAAGTTCAATACGGTGCTCACCAAAAAGTAGGCATCTGATCAAAGACTGGTGACCGTCGCTAACTTGATCTGCATACAACTGAACTCAAAACTAGCTAACCTAACAAGGGAGTACCAAAAAAAAAAAAAAAACACTTTTTAACACAAAAAACCCAGCCCAGCAACAAACCAGAACCTCAGAAGTAAATAAACTATAAGAAACACAGAATCGACCAACAGAGAAAAAGAGAGGCGAGGGGATACTTGCAGAATCCGATGGATACGAAGCAAACAGCCACGCAGAAGAACAGTAGAAGGGAAAGCACTCGCCGGTGCACGATCGACGCCCTCGCTTAGTTTCTTCTCTTGAGATTGAGAAGAACCCTTGCTAGTTAGTGTTCTACCAACACGTAGGCATCTGGTCAGGTCAACCGACATGTGGCCATTGCCAACTTAATCTAAGCACAATTGAACTGAAAAAATCGCTAATCTGACAAAGGATCACCAACAAAACCCCATTTCTAACACATAAAACCTGCCCAGCAACAAATCTGAACCTAGGGAGAGAGATTAGAAGAGTTACTGCAGTATTCGACGTCGATGGAGACGGAAAAAGCAGCCGAACTGACGAGCAAGAGAAGCGAAAGCACTTGGCGATGCGAGATCGATGCCATCGATAAGTTTCTCCGCTTCAACCCCTCTGCCGAACTCGTTCCTTCTTATCCACGGAAGGTAGGTTTCCGCTTTCTCTCGAACGAGAAGAAAAAACTTCTACTTTATTTTTCGAGGATTTTTTTAAATAAATAAACTATCATTTAATATATGCTAGATATTTGTTTGGCAGAAAATTCAATAAAATGTACGCTTTTATCTAAATCATTAAAAGCAATGTTTTATTTTTAAAATATTAAAATAACGCTACATTTATATCTGTTTAGCTTACTTGTGAGCTTTTCATGTAGCAGTTTGACATTATTTTTTTTTTATTTTTAATATGCTAATTATTTAGAAGAAAAAAGAAATGAAAAAACACAGAAAATAGTTTCGAAATGAAATACAAAATATTTTAATTAAAAATATATTTTTTACTCCCTCACCCACCCATTTATAAATTTATCCTCCTTAGCCTCTGTTTGGATGGGGTGAGATAAGGTTTATTAATGGAAGGGGATAGAAGGGGAAGGGAGGGAAAGGAAGGGAAAGTAATATATTTATCTTGTCCTTGTTTAGAAGGGAGGGAAAGTTTATGTGAGAGGAAAGGGATGAAATGAAGGTTAAATATATAAATTTATAAAAATATCCTCTTATTTTTTTAATAAATCTGCATGTGAAAAAATAAATAAGGATATAATTGTAATAATTTCTCCTTACCCTTCCTTACACCCCAATTTGGGGTGTAAGGAATTTCGCTTATTCCTGAGCATGCAAGGGGAAGCTTTACCCTTCTCTCCCCTTCCCCTTCATAGCTCACTCTCTCTCAAACAAGGGTAAAAATTCATTTTACCCATGTTTACCTTTCCCTCCCCTTTACTCACCTCCTCCCAAACAGAGGGTTAATTTCTTTCCCTCTCCACATTTCTTACCCGGATACAATCTCCATCCTATGAAGGAAAAACTCTAACCAAATAAATCCATAGTCCACCAATCTCCACCGATGACAATGTAAAGTCATAACTATTGAGATCCATCGATCGACCAAATCCATCGACGAGGAGACTGAATCAAGCGACGAAAGATATAGAGTCGAAGCTAGCTAGTCACTTTAAAAAAATAGTAAGATTTTTTGGATTTCTATAATTTTTTGATCTGTTAGTCACATTTTGTTTGATTTCCATAGTTCATTATTTATTTGCTATTGGTTATTGTTCGAATTTTTTGACTTTTCGATTTTCAACGAGTCATTGTGCGATTTGTGCAAAGTTTTATGATATTTGGTGATAGTTTGTTATATTTTGGTGCCCACTAAATTGATAATATGTTTTGGATTAAGAATCTCCACAAACCTCCACAAACCATTTTGATTTGTTGTATTTTTTAATTATTGTGTAGTGCTTTCTAGTTAGAAGGAATTTGACGAGGATAACAACTTTAGGAGGTCGGGCAGAGAGATACTTAGCAAGAATGTGATACTGTAATGGATATAGTTTTATTTGAATTGAGAGATTAAGATGAGAAGATGAATTAGATGATTGATTATGTTATGATAATACTAAGAGTCAATGATGAACTAGAAAATGTAAGATGATTTCATGATAGTTAGATGGAATTTGGTGCAAATCAAACTAATAAATAATAATGAAAGAATCAATCATGATTTAAACTATGTAAATAATTGATAATCTCTTCAATGTAATTTAGTGAAAGACCGAAAGAAAAACGTAAAAACATGAGTATTTTATTATTTTAAAATTATAAAATGCTATTTTGTTAAATATCTAATACATTAGACTATTTTTTTAAAATAACCCCTTAACATAAGCTATATTAATTAAATTTCCATGTTTAAACTGTATTATTTGGGATTTAAGCAAGAAAACTAACTTATTTATTCAATTACAAACTTGAATTCTGTGTTTTGAAACCTATGGACCATGTATAAAATTTAGTTTCGAAGTACCAGGAATAAAAATGGTAAAGAAAAGGAGGAACACCTTTGGAATAAAAAATAGCAGACTAATTTTGTAGCTAATGGTAAGGTAGAATTCTATCTTCTGAGTGTACTATCACCTCAAGAAGTTAACTGGACCGGTTCCTACAACTCCGTAAAAATTATAGGAGAAGTTCCTAAACCTGAAGAAATCACGGAAGTCAAACTAGCAAGAAGGGACTTGCTTTGAAATTAACTCAGCAACGTACGACTAAAACAAGAAGAAACGTTCACACAACTCTGCTCAAAACTGAAACATGTAATCACTGGGCTCAACAATCTCAGAAAAATGGTAATGAATCAAGACTCACTCAAATATGCACTCAATGTATTTCCAAGAACCCTTGACTAGACATCAATAATAGATTTCGACTGCATCTCGAATAATTTGGAAGTAAGTAGTTTAGAAGAGTTATTTTTTACTTTAGAATTACATAAATCTCGATGTATAAGATTTAAAAATATAGAAAAGTTAAACAACAATATCGCATTAAAAGCTAAGAAGAGTAAACTAGATTTAGAGTTATCACTTGACGAAGATGAAGAAACATATATGGTAAGAAAGTTCAATGAGTTTTTTAAAAACTAATAAGTTTAATAAGATGTAGGCAAAGTAGCTTCTTCAAGGGAAAAAGGAATGTAAGGTGCTACAACTCTGATGAAGAAAGATATATCAGGAACAAATGTCCTAAACTGAAAAATAAAGGAGAAGAAAAAAGACAAGAGGACAAGAAAGCCTAAGAACAAGAATCTCAAAGCAATTTTGGAGTGAATTACCATCTGAAGAGTCCGAGAATGAAGAATATGCTGGACTAGCACTAACGACCAACTACCAAGAAGAGAGCATCGATAAAGAGGGAGATACTTTAGAGAAAAGCAGCGATGAAGGGGGAGTCCCTGTCCGAAGAAATTTTGACAGCATCTCCCCTATACGGTTGACAATCTGAAACTTTATACATTGCCTTTAGGGCCACATATACATCGGCCAACACGGCTGAAACAATAATAATAATAAAATACAACACATAGACATCCACGCAGTTTAATAGATAACAAAACTAGAACAGTGATAAGAAGACTCAAAACAACCCTACTCAACTACACCCATAAAGCACAAAACTGATATCCTACTCCACTACACCCATAAAGCTCAAATCCGACGATAAAATCAACTCACCTCTTCTGCCGTCTAGGCAGACATGTAGTAAAATAAATCCAAATAAAACTCATCGACAATATCCATAAAGTAATACAAGTCTAGATAGTGCAATAAGAAACATAACAAAAGACCAAATAAATGTATCCTCTCTGGATCTTCAAGGGACTAGCGACTGGAACTCTCCAGACAGCCTCAACTTGAAAATAGTAAATATCCACGGGGTGAGTCAACTCCTCAGCGGGTAACTACTGATATGCATAATAAAGAAAATAACAACTAGCACTAATCATGCGCACAGTCTCCTGATACAAGAAGGATAAATGCAACTGAAACAAGCAGGAGAAAACTGTACTAACCAGGACCAAGGTATAAGTATAACAGGGTCGTCAGACCGAGAGGTATCAAAATCCTATATGCATGTCAAACATATGCATTCATCCAAATGCAACATATAAGTGCAGCAAACACAATCAGAAAATGCATAAATGCATATGATGCCAATGATGGGTCCTGGTCACCCCTGACGCCAGTCAGCCATCTCACACACGATGGTGAGACCGAGTGGGTAGGGCTGTGACAACTGTGCACTCTGCCATCACTGCTCCTGATGAGTGACCGAGTGGACGAGATGCTGTCGGAGTACACCTATCCTCCTACCCCAAATCATAAATAGGGGAACTCAATGCTCTCATCTTCCGGTACACAATGACGGGGAGGAATCTCTGTCGGCTACCACGCTGCGTCGCACTACCCATGAGTGGGCCAACAGAGCCAAACAAAGTCCAACTGTCTGCCGGCTACCACGCTGCTACACTAAACCAGCGGAGCCTAACAGAGCAGAATTGTCTGCCGGCTACCACGCTGAGTCACCGGACCAGCGGAGCCAAACAGCAGAACTGCCACACACCTCTCTGATATACCACTAACCCATGAGTGGTGGTGTGTGCAGATCCATGTAACTGGCGATGTGCTCAACAATAATGGAGTTGACTATCGGACAGCATGCAATCATGCGAGATGATGCATGACACTAAGCATGGCAATATCCTGAACCAATCCATATATATATAATGTGTACCCTAGAATAAGTTAACCTAATCAATGGTCTAGGTACACAGGTCAGATAAGGAATCAAAATCCTAGGTCCTGAACATAATAACAAAAACATGATTGTGTCACTACCCCTATAAGCATGTATAATCAGGTAGGTACTAACATGAAGTGCATAATAAATAAACAAACAAGCATGTAACAAATCAGGTAGTGACCAACCAAAGCAGATAAGAAACACAATCATTACTATTTGTTAAAAATATTACTATGCATATCAAATGACATAAAGTTAAAGTACCCGCCTCCAAATCGAAAAGTCCAAATCTGGTCCAAATACGACGTCGAGATACTCGTCTCGCGTCAAAGTCCTGCGTCACGAATAGAAACATATTTTATTTAGCTACAATCCTTCTAAATAGCTAAATAAAATCTCTAATCCTAAATTAGGGAAAAACCTTAATCATATTACCATCATTCTTCCCACAAGAATTAATCTACACATGATCGTCTATCTAAAATAATCGAATCAAAATCATGACCTATAGCATATATCAAATGCTCTACACCTTACCTTACTTCTCAGTCGCTCCTGTTAATCCACAGGCAAAGAAAGTTGCTGTTGGACGAAATAACAGTTGCTGGAAAACCCACTTGCACTAAACAATCAAGAAGGTAGATAACTGATCAACAAAACAACCTAATTCAAGATATAACCTACTAACCCTACCTCTTCCTTGATGTCCTCAGCCGAAGCAAGATTGCCACGGCAAATTCCCACAACCCCAAATCTGAATGCCTAATCTATTGAGTCACTGCCGGATATTCCTGCTGTCGGACAACATCAGAAACTAGTGGCCGGAGCAAACTAGTGTTGCTTGATGCGTAGAGGCCGAGAGAGGGCTGGTCTCCACTCCTATCGCCGCTGATCTGCTTGTGGTACATATCGGAGAAAATCCAGAGTTAGAAGGGAATCAGATGCCGGCGGCGATCAACAAGGTAGCGCACAAGGGCAAATTAGGGCACGGTGTGGAGGTGGCCAGCGCTGGTCCCGTGCGACGGTGACACTCTCCAGAGGAAGAGGGGAAGATCGGACGACTGTAGTCCCAATCTAGGGCACTGTGGTCGCCCTCGGTGCGCAGATCAGAAGAGAAGAAGGGCGGCGGCGCTGGGATCTCCACAGCGAGGGGCGACGGGCAGAGGAGGGGTTCGGCAGTGGCAAGAAGTGACTGTCGAAGGAGGAAGGGAAGAATTGGTCGACGGTGGCTCAAAGGTCACCGGCGGCAATGGATCTAATGGTTGGCTCAGACCTCACAGCGGCTAGGGCACAGAAGAAGGGGAAGAGGAGAAGGAAGGAGATCGGCGAGGGAAAAGTAGGGAACCGCCATGTGCGGTTAGGGCAAGCCGTCAGGTGCGCAGGAGAGAAAACGAAGGGAAATGCACGGGGAGAAAAATAAAAAAAAAAAGAAATAGAAAAAGAAAAAGGAAATTAAGAAAATAAACATTTCCTCTTATAAATGGGTAGCCTAAACAGGCTTTCCCAGGACCCAGTTTTTGTCCCCGTAAATTCGTCCATACAAGATCCGAAAAATTCTCGAAAAATTTCTAAAATTCTGAAAAATTCCCTTAAGGTGTTAAGCCCATTTTCGATATTTTACACTACGAGTCTGACATGATAAGTGAGATACATCTTCTACCTCCTGACCAATTATATAAAGACATTAAACTATTATCTAGATTTTTATACAAATTCAAAATCAAGTATGTAAAAATAAAAAAAAGGATAACATTGTCTTAAAAATTAACTTGGCAATTCATGTCAGAAGAATTTTATAAACTTCAAATTAAAAAATATAAAATTAAAAGAACAAATTGAAAAATTAAAATCAAAATTTTTTTATATTCAGGTTTATATGCCCCAAAAAGTGACTTTAAATATAATAGATGACTTAATTGGTATATTAGAATCATAGGAGTCAAATTGTAATAGTTACGTTGCAGAAAATGATATTACAAGAAAATATTTGATAAATCCAGTAGATAAAAAATTATTTTAGATTTCAAAACTTATTCTAACCTATTAAATTATTTTTATTTGCATGTTAAAAATAAATTTGATTTAATTATTAACATTAGTGAAAAAATTATTTTTTTAAAATCTTCTATTGGTTTTTTTATTTAATTTTTTTCTAATAGAAAAATATGTTATTTGTTAGTAAAAAAGTTTTTTAATTTTTCACCTATTATATAATTTTTTTGAACTTTTTATAAAAAAATAAATTTAAAAATTGAAAATTTTTAGAGATTAATTTTTAAAAATTTTGATTTTTCTAAAAATAATGGTTAGATTTTGAATGTTCAAAAAAATATCAATATTTTTTGAAGCCAAAATCTATTTTTAAGTATTTATTTTGCAAATTATCTATTTCTATAATCCTATTTTGTGCTTTTAATTGTTGCAAGGGGTTTTTCCGCCTTCAAACTTGTCGAATAAGGAGTTTTTGCTATTAAGCTATCATTGCCTTGGATTACAGCCTTTTTAGTTGCAAATAAGTAAAAATTCTAAGTCCCCTACTTTCTTTCCTATCATTTCTTTTTATTAATTAATAGGTGTGTCCTTGCTAAGTAAGTAGCAAGAGAAGGTTTAACTTTGATTTGCAAGTTATTCATCCCTCTAACCGGTCCACTTGATCTAATAGGTTTGAGTTCAAAATTGTTGACCTCAATAATAGGTATGGTGATGCTAGACCTTAGGCCCATTGCATATGGTACTGTATAATCCTTCAAAAATTTGTTTATCATGGTAGATTGTATTTGCTCTTCTTCTAATTTGTCTTTACAAATTTCTTTTCTTTTGAATGTTTTGTTAATCTCAGGATCAACAAAGTAAAAAAATTTCCTACAATATTAGCCATTTTCATGCAAGAAAGTAAATTCAAACCTCCTTAAAAAAAAAAAAATTCTAAATGAGAGTTATTACAAATAAGTAAATGTAGAATTTTACGAGAAAGAAAATTGAATTACAAAATTATTCACAAGTGAAAGGAAAATGCAAAATTTACTAACAGAAATAAAGAAGTTTAAGAAACTAATTGCTCATCAACTATTCAAAAGTTTTTTCCCGAGGGTGTTGGGTAATGCTCGATGTGGTTGCATGCTAAAACATGCTTTGTAAATATACACAGTGGCAGACAAAATAATAATTCATAATTATTACAGCACACACATAGAAGGATACATATCATGTAGACATGATCATAAAATAAAATTTTACGAAAAATAAATTTACACTAGGTATACCTGACGTATGATGCAAAGTGAAAAGGGCATCAATTAACAAACCCAATGGAGTTTGCCTCTACTCGTATCCACACCGAGTTGTTGTTGATACAACTTCATGAAGCCACGAGTCGTTCATCTTCGATCGGTACTACTACTAGCTAAGCGTGAAGACGAAGTAATCCGAGAAAACTCCCACAACACGATTTGGTGGGTGGTGCAGCACCGAAATCATTGATACTGAATTTGTCGGTACCGAATTCATCGACACTGAAATGGTCGGTACCGAATTTATCAACACTAAATTTATCGACACCAAATTCGTCAACACCGAATTCGTTGGCATAGAATTCAGTGGCTGGAGATGGTTTACGGTAATTCTTGGGCAGCAAGAGCTTGGGCAGTGGCTAGAGAGAGGGAGAAGAGGATGAGAAGAAACCCTAATCAAATTAGAGTTTTCTCTCAAAGAATAAAGTCATTACTCTCTTCTCCTCATAGAAGGGTATTTATACACCTCGATATGACTTGGGGAGCAAGTCATCTCCCAAACCCAATAAGTAAAGTCAATCCGATCCATTACAATTAAGATTAAGTTTAGGTCAAAATCAAACCATCTTAGTTCATAATTAAACTAAACCCTTTTGGTTTATTATTAAACTAAGTTGTTTCATAACTAAACCAAACCTTTTTAAATTTATTATCAAACCATAATGAATCTATATCTCCTACAATAGTCATGGCTCATCTGTGTTTCCATTTTGACAAATATCTTTCTATATTTGTCTTTTCCATTTGTCCAACCAAACTATATCTCTCTCTCAATTTGAGAATCTAATTCTCAAACTCATTTTAAGTCTCTAAGATAAACTCATAGTGCGTGTGACCTTATAGGTTTCTAATTATATTGGTCATCCATAATTAACCACTAATTATGGATTGATTATGAGTAACACCTAGTAGTACATCATGATCTCCAATTGATTGAAAAATCAAATGGTTGATTCCAGAACTACTTCTAAACCTTTCAGCAGCTATAGTGAGTTGTGTATCGTTCCTTTCACTCATCTTATACCCACTTAGTTCAGGACATGGTCTATGTATCAGTCCCCACTAGGCTAACTATGTCACACCTAGCCCAAGAAATACTTCCTCATTTTACGGATTCAAATTACTCATACATGTGTCCAAGAAGACAATACTCTTAACATGTGACACTTTGGCTAAAGACTTTGAGTAATAATCCTGACAAGTGCTCATAGGGTATACATCTCCTCGCAAGGAGCGATAAATTCTCTGTGAGTTATCCAAACACCTTTAGACATTTTGACTTATACCCAATCATACTGGGTCTACACCTCTATGGAGATGTTTGCTTAAGATGTTAAAGTATAAATATCCATAATTAAACTGAGTTGAATACCTTAAGTCGAAAGAAACTTATACTCGAGCTGCAATGAGATCTTCATTGACATATCTATATATATAGAGAACTATATGAAGTCTCATAGCATGTTATTCCAATAAACTAGTTACCATAATTAGTATCTACGTTTAACTCTCAACATCCCAATATCTCCAAATAGTGATGAACAGTTGCTTGATTAGACCAAGGAGTATAACCCATACTAGTCTCATAGAATCGATGATGTCCAAACTCATCAATTCATCGATTAGGGATTACTTCAATACATTCATAATTATATATATAGAGATGCTCACAAGTTGTGATCTAATCATAAGTTCTCTTAAACTATGAATTGTATTACAAACATTCAGTAAATGAGTTTAAGATCAAATCATACACATAGAGAACGTTCACTCAATTAGTGAAATTTTATTTATCGAATAAATTGTTAGGATCGACGGTCGCGGCTAGAGAGGGGGGGTGTGAATAGCCGACCCCAAATTATCGTTTCTTTCTACAAATCAAGTTAGCGTAGCGGAAATACAATGTAGAAATGAAACAAAGAATAGCAAACCTTAAACTCGACGATGTAACGAGGTTCGGAGATGAAACTCCTACTCCTCGGAGTGTCCGTAAGGTGGACGAAGCCTATCAATCCGTCGGTGGATGAGACCCCGGAAAATTGGCTAATATAAACTCCTTCTGGGTGGAGAAACTTCGCCACAATAACTCTTGCAACAACAAGATAGAAGTACACAAAATACAAAGAAGCACAAGACAATATGAATGTAAAACAAACAAGCTTGCCTTCTCATTTGGAGATCCGTTGATGAAGCAGCAGCTTCACGGATGCCAGCAGCAGGGAAGCTCACGCGAAGCTTCAAGAAGTATGAGCTCAGCAAAGCTCGCAGAAGAAACCTGGAAGAACTTGCAGAAGCAAGAAGAATAGCCTGTAGAGTCGCTCGACTCTTTATATAGCTGAACCTGCAAACCTGTGAAGGCAGAAGAAGACACAGAAGACCGAGATCTAGCCGTTGTCACTCACAACGGCTAGTCCTGGACCGATCAGGCTCCAACCTGATCGGTCCACACTTTCCCTAATCGGTCTTGGGGACCGATCAGGCTAAGCCTGGACCGATCAGGCTATGTGCTGATCGGTCCAGGAGGAGTCTGATCGGTCCCTAGACAGATCAGCCTTTCTCCTTCTTCTCTTCTGTATGCTTCCTGATCGGTCTTCAGACCGATCAGATAATCCACAGAACCATTCTGTTTGGTTACTGATCGGTCACCAGACCGATCAACCCTGTCACTGGATCGGTCCCCAGATCGATCCAGAGCTTGGTTTTTCCCAATACCAAGTCCAAGTCTCCCACACCAACATCCGGTCAACCTTGACCTGTTGGTATATCATGCTTAACATCCGGTCACTCCCTTGACCTGCTAAGACTCCCCACCAAGTGCCCGGTCAATCCCTTTGACCCACTTGGACTTTTCTCTTCGTGCCAAGTATCCGGTCACTCCCTTGACCTACTTGACCTTCTCAACACCAGATGTCCGATCATCCTTGATCAATCTGGATTTTTCCTTACCTGGCTTCACTCACCAGGACTTTCACCTAGCTTCACTCACTAGGGTTTTCACCTGGCTTCACTCACCAGGATTTCTAATCTGCCTGGCTTCACTCACCAGGACTTCCAAACTGCCTAGCTTCACTCACTAGGACTTTTACCTGGCTTCACTCACCAGGATTTTCTATCTGCCTTCCTGGTCTAGAGAACGAGCTACCAAGCCCTCTCTGACCTAGTCCGGAGAACGAGCTACCGAGCCCTCTCCGACTTCGTCCGGTCCAGAGAACGAGCTACCAAGCCCTCTCTGACCTAGTCCGGAGAACGAGCTACCGAGCCCTCTCCGACTTCCACATCCGGTCCAGAGAACGAGCTACCGAGCCCTCTCTGACCATAGTCCGGAGAACGAGCTGCCGAGCCCTCTCCGACTTCCCATGCCAAACTTCCATACTTGGACTTCTCCCGTGCCAAGTCTCCATACTTGGACTTTTCCCGTGCCAAGCTTCCATACTTGGACTTTTCACCAGATGTCTGGTCAACCTTGACCTATCTGGATTTCCCTTGCCTGGCTTCACTCACCAGGACTTTCCAACTGCCTGGCTTCACTCACCAGGACTTTCACGAATCAGGTCGACTCACCTCGGGTCAACCAGGTCAACCTTGACCAAAGATTACACCCACAACCTCCCAAGTTTGTATTCTGTCAAACATCAGAATACAACTTTTCTACTCTCGTCAAACATCATAATAGAGCTTTTCTATTCTCGTCAAACATCAAAATACAACTCGAGTCAGGTCAACTCGAGTCAGGTCAACCTTGACCTAAGGTTGTACCAACAATCTCCCCCTTTTTGATGTTTGACAAAACCATAATCAAATTAGGTAAACCCGATAACCTAACTTAGGTTTTCCAATGTTCTTCCTTGAACATTCTTTGGACATTTTCCCATTCTCCCCCTTTTTGACACACATAAAAAAGAGTGAATCAAGATCAAGAGTTTCTTCCTAATGAAAGTCCCATACCTTTCATTGAAACTCTTAATTTCCCCCTTGATACTAAGGTCAACAATTAACTTAGTGATAATTCCATATCACTCAAGTCTTTAGGAGTAAAAACTCCCCCTAAAGGTCAACTCCCCCTTGACCATTGCACCAACAATGTCTTGGAGAGTTTCAAACCTTTAGAAATCTAAACCACCAACTTCCAGCTGAAATTTCAGTCAACAGTCGAAAAATCAGCATTTGGCACGCTCTGATCGGTCACCAGACCGATCAGCCTTCACTGGATCGGTCACCAGACCGATCCACACTCTCCTGGATCGGTCCTAGTGACCGATCCACACTTTCCTGGACCGATCAGAATCCTCTCTGATCGGTCCACAAGACTGATATCAGAATTTCTGATTTTCCTCCCGAAATTCAGAAACTCCTAGAAAATTTCAGAAAATTCCAAAAATTGTAAAACTTTGAGGATACATTCCTCATAACATATACTATAAAGAAAAAAAATAGTTTTCTATGAAAATAACTTCCATTTTCAAATCTTGATACAAAGTTCAAAAGATTTTGAAATAACTCAAAGTTAATCAATCTTTGTATCAACTTACTCAACGATGAATGCTATCACTAGAAAAGCTTCATCAAGGTTTTTCAAATCAACTTTGAAATGATTTTAAACCATTTAATTTAGGACCACAATCTTAGGGCTAAATGTACATGACTTGTACACAAGCTTTCCCTATGATCCTCAATTTCGAATTAGGCTCATCTAGGTACAAGAACTATGCACCTTGATCCTAACTCATGATCCTAATATCTCACACACATCTAAGGTGTATCAAACACATCCAAGTCAATTTTGATGTGAGATATGGGTTTAGGTCATGTTAGGCTAAGTTCTCATGCATTTTCTAAACAACAATTTGATCTCCATATCAAATTGTGTTTTTGTCCTTAAATCAAATTAATTGATTATAAATGCAAGAGATGATGACATGGCATAAAATAGTATCATAAATGGAACATGTGCCAATGTCATGATGTCATGGCATAAAGTGTGAAACTCTAACTAAGGCATGACATATAAATAACCTAAGCATTATCATGACATTTCAAATGATACTAAATTAAATATGATGTCATGACATGGCATATGACAAACAATATATGGCAAATAACATGTAAAGGTATAGGAAATACCTAATTCTAGCCTTAGTTGCCATTTTTGATAATTTTGATCATTTTGCCATAGGTTCTATATTCCTAAGAGTAATAGTCCTAAAATCATATACCAAAGATGTTTAGATCACTATGTGCCAATTAAACTGACCTAAGAGAACTCCTCAAATGTAGTTGGCACATTCTAATCACCTTAGGAATAATTCTTAATTTCATTTTCAAGGCTTGATCACACCTTGAAAATTCCTAAAGTGCCACCTTTTGCCATGATTAGGTTAACTACCTATTCAAGTAAGGTTGGCACACCCTAACTCATCTAGCGTGATGAAATCACGCTCCTAGGAACCCAATACCTATTTGAGCTCATTGGGTTCACTAAATATTCACTAGGGATGACTTCCCTAGCAACTCTCCTAATGACCCTCCTAGGCTTTGAAGCCTTGGTCATTTGGGACTCATCAAGATCAACTCTAGAGGTGACTCCCCTTGTGACCTTGGTGATGGTCTTCCTAGTCCTAGGTTTTGTTCCATAATCGAATGGAACATCATGGTAAGTGGGCTTGACCACTTGGGACTTAGGTTTGTGACCCAAACCTTTCTTGTCCTTGGACTTGGGTTTTTGACCCCTAGACTCTAGAGTCAAATCCTCAAGAGCCTTTTCTAGAGAGTCAAGTCTTGACCTCAAGACTTGATTTTCTTTCTCTAATACCTCAAGCTTTAATTTATCATTTTTCTTTGAGGTATTCCTAGGCATATGTCTAGATGATTTTGGATTTCTACCTAGATTTTCCTTAGCCTTAGATGGGTTAATTCTAGGGTTGACATTTCTAGTATTATCCTTATCTAGGTTAACATGTTTGGCTCCTAAGCTCATGTATTGGTTCCTAAAGTTAACATGCTTATCATTATTAACAATTGTAACAAAACTACTAGCATGTGTCTTATTGCAAGAATGAGACTTAAATGTTACCTTAGGGTTTGCCTTAGCTCCCCCTATTGACGTGCTCGGTCTCTTGTCCTTGTGAGGTTGCCTCCCCCTCGGACATTGACTCCTATAGTGTCCTTTTCGCTTGCATTGGAAGCACACCACGTGCTCCTTGCCTTTGCGTGTCGGGACTCCGGCTTCCTTGACCTTTGGCGCCGGTGGAGTCTTCCTAACCCTCTTTGGACACTTACTCTTGTAATACCCAAATTCCCTACATTCAAAGCACATTATGTGTAATTTATTTGAAATTAAATGGCTTGAGTTACCTAGGGTTGAGGATGGATGTGAGCTCTCTTCTTCATCCCTTCCGGAGATAGAAGCTTCTTCTTCTTGCTCCGATCTTGAAGAGGAACTCTCCTCCTCTTCTTCCTTAGATGTTGAGTAGCCCTCAACCTCTAAATCCATGCCTCCATGATGTGAGCTACTTGGCTCACTTGACACCTCTTCATGACTTGAAGTGGAGTTCTCCTCATGGGACTTTGGCAAGTTATTCTACAACTCCTTGGCATCGTTATATCCACCTATCCTACACAAAACATCATTAGGTAAAGAAAATTCAATGATTTTCGTTACCTCATCATTGATGGTTGATTGGTGGATTTGCTCCTTCGTCCACTTCTTCTTCTCCAAAAGTTCTCCTTCTTTATCCAATGGAGGAGTAACACCTAATTGCATACACCTCCAATTTTCTAGGTTAGTCATAAGAAAATACTTCATTCTTACCTTCCAAAACGTGAAGTCGTCGCGATCGTAGAAAGGTGGAATTGTGACGTCTTCTCCAAATAACTCCATTCTCTAGCTTGTGCTCCCTTGGGTGTTAATCCGTCGAAGAGCAACCTTGCTCTGATACCACTTGTTAGGATCGACGTTCGCGGCTAGAGAGGGGGGGGGTGTGAATAGCCGACCCCAAATTATCGTTTCTTTCTACAAATCAAGTTAGCGCAGCGGAAATACAATGTAGAAATGAAACAAAGAATAGCAAACCTTAAACTCGACGATGTAACGAGGTTCGGAGATGAAACTCCTACTCCTCGGCGTGTCCGTAAGGTGGACGAAGCCTATCAATCCGTCGGTGGATGAGACCCCGGAAAATCGGCTAATATAAACTCCTTCTGGGTGGAGAAACCTCGCCACAATAACTCTTGCAACAGCAAGATAGAAGTACACAAAATACAAAGAAGCACAAGACAATATGAATGTAAAACAAACAAGCTTGCCTTCTCGTCTGGAGATCCGTTGATGAAGCAGCAGCTTCACAGATGCCAGCAGCAGGGAAGCTCACGCGAAGCTTCAAGAAGTATGAGCTCAGCAAAGCTCACAGAAGAAACCTGGAAGAACTTGCAGAAGCAAGAAGAACAGCCTGTAGAGTCGCTCGACTCTTTATATAGCTGAACCTGCAAACCTGTGAAGGCAGAAGAAGACACAGAAGACCGAGACCAAATCCGCTCTCTTCTAACCCTAGCCTCAGGAGATCGTTGTACGTTCTCGCTCCCGACGACGACAACGACGACGTGGGTTGCAGCGGCGAGGCATTGGAGAAGGTTCTGGAAACCGCATTATCAGGCGGTAATGTATCGAACTAACCTTTCTCCTTCTTCTCTCGAGTTTTTCGTTACCTTTTTTTCCCCTGATCTCGGCGAAGAGCCTTCGTGTATCTTCGGCACCGGACTGCTGCGTCATCTGTGTATCGGTCCCTAGATCGATCCAGAGCCTGGTTTTTCCCAATACCAAGTCCCAAGTCTCCCACACCAACATCCGGTCAATCTTGACCTGTTGGTACATCATGCTTAGCATCCGGTCACTCCCTTGACCTGCTAAGACTCCCCACCAAGTGTCCGGTCAATCCCTTTGACCCACTTGGACTTTTCTCTTCGTGCCAAGTATCCGGTCACTCCCTTGACCTACTTGACCTTCTCAACACCAGATGTCCGATCATCCTTGATCAATCTGGATTTTTCCTTGCCCGGCTTCACTTACCAGGACTTTCACCTAGCTTCACTCACTAGGGTTTTCACCTGGCTTCACTCACCAGGATTTCTAATCTACCTGGCTTCACTCACCAGGACTTCCAAACTGCCTAGCTTCACTCACTAGGACTTTTACCTGGCTTCACTCACCAGGATTTTCTATCTGCCTTCCTGGTATAGAGAACGAGCTACCAAGCCCTCTCTGACCTAGTCCGGAGAACGAGCTACCGAGCCCTCTCCGACTTCATCCGGTCCAGAGAACGAGCTACCAAGCCCTCTCTGACCTAGTCCGGAGAACGAGCTACCGAGCCCTCTCCGACTTCCACATCTGGTCCAGAGAACGAGCTACCGAGCCCTCTTTGACCATAGTCCAGAGAACGAGCTGCCGAGCCCTCTCCGACTTCCCATGCCAAGCTTCCATACTTGGACTTCTCCAGTGCCAAGTCTCCATACTTGGACTTTTCCCGTGCCAAGCTTCCATACTTGGACTTTTCACCAGATGTCTGGTCAACCTTGACCTATCTGGATTTCCCTTGCCTGGCTTCACTCACCAGGACTTTCCAACTGCCTGGCTTCATTCACTAGGACTTTCACGAATCAGGTCGACTCACCTCGGGTCAACCAGGTCAACCTTGACCAAAGATTACACCCACAATCTCCCAAGTTTGTATTCTGTCAAACATCAGAATACAACTTTTCTACTCTCGTCAAACATCATAATAGAGCTTTTCTATTCTCATCAAACATCAAAATACAATTCGAGTCAGGTCAACTCGAGTCAGGTCAACCAGGTCAACCTTGACCTAAGGTTGCACCAACAATCTCCCCCTTTTTGATGTTTGACAAAACCATAATCAAGTTAGGTTAACCCGATAACCTAACTTAGGTTTTCCAATGTTCTTCCTTGAACATTCTTTGGACATTCTCCCATTCTCCCCCTTTTTGACACACATCAAAAAGAGTGAATCAAGATCAAGAGTTTCTTCCAAATGAAAGTCCCATACCTTTCATTGAAACTCTTAATTTCCCCCTTGATACTAAGGTCAACAATTAACTTAGTGATAATCCCATATCACTCAAGTCTTTAGGAGTAAAAACTCCCCCTAAAGGTCAACTCCCCCTTGACCATTGCACCAACAATGTCTTGGAGAGTTTCAAACCTTTAGAAATCTAAACCACCAACTTACAGCTGAAATTTCAGTCAACAGTCGAAAAATCAGCATTTGGCACGCTCTGATCGGTCACCAGACCGATCAGCCTTCACTGGATCGGTCACCAGACCGATCCACACTCTCCTGGATCGGTCCTAGTGACCGATCCACACTTTCCTGGACCGATCAGAATCCTCTCTGATCGGTCCACAAGACTGATATCAAAATTTCTGATTTTCCTCCCGAAATTCAGAAACTCCTAGAAAATTTCAGAAAATTCCAAAAATTGTAAAACTTTGAGGATACATTCCTCATAACATATACTATAAAGAAAAAAATAGTTTTCTATGAAAATAACTTCCATTTTCAAATCTTGATACAAAGTTCAAAAGATTTTGAAATAACTCAAAGTTAATCAATCTTTGTATCAACTTACTCAACGATGAATGCTATCACTAGAAAAGCTTCATCAAGGTTTTTCAAATCAACTTTGAAATGATTTTAAACCATTTAATTTAGGACCACAATCTTAGGGCTAAATGTACATGACTTGTACACAAGCTTTCCCTATGATCCTCAATTTCGAATTAGGCTCATCTAGGTACAAGAACTATGCACCTTGATCCTAACTCATGATCCTAATATCTCACACACATCTAAGGTGTATCAAACACATCCAAGTCAATTTTGATGTGAGATATGGGTTTAGGTCATGTTAGGCTAAGTTCTCATGCATTTTCTAAACAACAATTTGATCTCCATATCAAATTGTGTTTTTGTCCTTAAATCAAATTAATTGATTATAAATGCAAGAGATGATGACATGGCATAAAATAGTATCATAAATGGAACATGTGCCAATGTCATGATGTCATGGCATAAAGTGTGAAACTCTAACTAAGGCATGACATATAAATAACCTAAGCATTATCATGACATTTCAAATGATACTAAATTAAATATGATGTCATGACATGGCATATGACAAACAATATATGGCAAATAACATGTAAAGGTATAGGAAATACCTAATTCTAGCCTTAGTTGCCATTTTTGATAATTTTGATCATTTTGCCATAGGTTCTATATTCCTAAGAGTAATAGTCCTAAAATCATATACCAAAGATGTTTAGATCACTATGTGCCAATTAAACTGACCTAAGAGAACTCCTCAAATGTAGTTGGCACATTCTAATCACCTTAGGAATAATTCTTAATTTCATTTTCAAGGCTTGATCACACCTTGAAAATTCCTAAAGTGCCACCTTTTGCCATGATTAGGTTAACTACCTATTCAAGTAAGGTTGGCACACCCTAACTCACCTAGCGTGATGAAATCACGCTCCTAGGAACCCAATACCTATTTGAGCTCATTGGGTTCACTAAATATTCACTAGGGATGACTTCCCTAGCAACTCTCCTAATGACCCTCCTAGGCTTTGAAGCCTTGGTCATTTGGGACTCATCAAGATCAACTCTAGAGGTGACTCCCCTTGTGACCTTGGTGATGGTCTTCCTAGTCCTAGGTTTTGTTCCATAATCGAATGGAACATCATGGTAAGTGGGCTTGACCACTTGGGACTTAGGTTTGTGACCCAAACCTTTCTTGTCCTTGGACTTGGGTTTTTGACCCCTAGACTCTAGAGTCAAATCCTCAAGAGCCTTTTCTAGAGAGTCAAGTCTTGACCTCAAGACTTGATTTTCTTTCTCTAATACCTCAAGCTTTAATTTATCATTTTTCTTTGAGGTATTCCTAGGCATATGTCTAGATGATTTTGGATTTCTACCTAGATTTTCCTTAGCCTTAGATGGGTTAATTCTAGGGTTGACATTTCTAGTATTATCCTTATCTAGGTTAACATGTTTGGCTCCTAAGCTCATGTATTGGTTCCTAAAGTTAACATGCTTATCATTATTAACAATTGTAACAAAACTACTAGCATGTGTCTTATTGCAAGAATGAGACTTAAATGTTACCTTAGGGTTTGCCTTAGCTCCCCCTATTGACGTGCTCGGTCTCTTGTCCTTGTGAGGTTGCCTCCCCCTCGGACATTGACTCCTATAGTGTCCCTTTCGCTTGCATTGGAAGCATACCACGTGCTCCTTGCCTTTGCGTGTCGGGACTCCGGCTTCCTTGACCTTTGGCGCCGGTGGAGTCTTCCTAACCCTCTTTGGACACTTACTCTTGTAATACCCAAATTCCCTACACTCAAAGCACATTATGTGTAATTTATTTGAAATTAAATGGCTTGAGTTACCTAGGGTTGAGGATGGATGTGAGCTCTCTTCTTCATCCCTTCCGGAGAT
Organism: Zingiber officinale; assembly: GCF_018446385.1. NCBI lineage: Eukaryota > Viridiplantae > Streptophyta > Magnoliopsida > Zingiberales > Zingiberaceae > Zingiber > Zingiber officinale. The sequence continues at coordinate 129,682,319 of NC_055987.1, forward strand.
AGAAGCTTCTTCTTCTTGCTCCGATCTTGAAGAGGAACTCTCCTCCTCTTCTTCCTTAGATGTTGAGTAGCCCTCAACCTCTAAATCCATGCCTCCATGATGTGAGCTACTTGGCTCACTTGACACCTCTTCATGACTTGAAGTGGAGTTCTCCTCATGGAACTTTGCCAAGTTATTCCACAACTCCTTGGCATCGTTATATCCACCTATCCTACACAAAACATCAATAGGTAAAGAAAATTCAATGATTTTCGTTACCTCCTCATTGATGGTTGATTGGTGGATTTGCTCCTTCGTCCACTTCTTCTTCTCCAAAAGTTCTCCTTCTTTATCCAATGGAGGAGTAAAACCTAATTGCACACACCTCCAATTTTCTAGGTTAGTCATAAGAAAGTACTTCATTCTTACCTTCCAAAACGCGAAGTCGTCGCGATCGTAGAAAGGTGGAATTGTGACGTCTTCTCCAAATAACTCCATTCTCTAGCTTGTGCTCCCTTGGGTGTTAATCCGTCGAAGTGCAACCTTGCTCTGATACCACTTGTTAGGATCGACGTTCGCGGCTAGAGAGGGGGGGTGTGAATAGCCGACCCCAAATTATCGTTTCTTTCTACAAATCAAGTTAGCGCAGCGGAAATACAATGTAGAAATGAAACAAAGAATAGCAAACCTTAAACTCGACGATGTAACGAGGTTCGGAGATGAAACTCCTACTCCTCGGCGTGTCCATAAGGTGGACGAAGCCTATCAATCCGTCGGTGGATGAGACCCCAGAAAACCGGCTAATATAAACTCCTTCTGGGTGGAGAAACCTCGCCACAATAACTCTTGCAACAGCAAGATAGAAGTACACAAAATACAAAGAAGCACAAGACAATATGAATGTAAAACAAACAAGCTTGCCTTCTCGTCTGGAGATCCGTTGATGAAGCAGCAGCTTCACGGATGCCAGCAGTAGGGAAGCTCACGCGAAGCTTCAAGAAGTATGAGCTCAGCAAAGCTCGCAGAAGAAACCTGGAAGAACTTGCAGAAGCAAGAAGAACAGCCTGTAGAGTCGCTCGACTCTTTATATAGCTGAACCTGCAAACCTGTGAAGGCAGAAGAAGACACAGAAGACCGAGATCTAGCCGTTGTCACTCACAACGGCTAGTCCTGGACCGATCAGGCTCCAACCTGATCGGTCCACACTGTCCCTGATCGGTCTTGGGGACCGATCAGGCTAAGCCTGGACCGATCAGGCTATGTGCTGATCGGTCCAGGAGGAGTCTGATCGGTCCCTGGACCGATCAGCCTTTCTCCTTCTTCTCTTCTGTTTGCTTCCTGATCGGTCTTCAGACCGATCAGATAATCCACAGAACCATTCTGTTTGGTTACTGATCGGTCACCAGACCGATCAACCCTATCACTGGATCGGTCCCTAGATCGATCCAGAGCTTGGTTTTTCCCAATACCAAGTCCCAAGTCTCCCAGACCAACATCCGGTCAACCTTGACCTGTTGGTACATCATGCTTAGCATCCGATCACTCCCTTGACCTGCTAAGACTCCCCACCAAGTGTCCGGTCAATCCCTTTGACCCACTTGGACTTTTCTCTTCGTGCCAAGTATCCGGTCACTCCCTTGACCTACTTGACCTTCTCAACACCAGATGTCTGATCATCCTTGATCAATCTGGATTTTTCCTTGCCCGGCTTCACTCACCAGGACTTTCACCTAGCTTCACTCACTAGGGTTTTCACCTGGCTTCACTCACCAGGATTTCTAATCTGCCTGGCTTCACTCACCAGGACTTCCAAACTGCCTAGCTTCACTCACTAGGACTTTTACCTGGCTTCACTCACCAGGATTTTCTATCTGCCTTCCTGGTCTAGAGAACGAGCTACCAAGCCCTCTCTGACCTAGTCCGGAGAACGAGCTACCGAGCCCTCTCCGACTTCGTCCGGTCCAGAGAACGAGCTACCAAGCCCTCTCTGACCTAGTCTGGAGAATGAGCTACCGAGCCCTCTCCGACTTCCACATCCGGTCCAGAGAACGAGCTACCGAGCCCTCTCTGACCATAGTCTGGAGAACGAGCTGCCGAGCCCTCTCCGACTTCCCATGCCAAGCTTCCATACTTGGACTTCTCCCGTGCCAAGTCTCCATACTTGGACTTTTCCCGTGCCAAGCTTCCATACTTGGACTTTTCACCAGATGTCTGGTCAACCTTGACCTATCTGGATTTCCCTTGCCTGGCTTCAGTCACCAGGACTTTCCAACTGCCTGGCTTCACTCACCAGGACTTTCACGAATCAGGTCAACTCACCTCGGGTCAACCAGGTCAACCTTGACCAAAGATTACACCCACAATCTCCCAAGTTTGTATTCTGTCAAACATCAGAATACAACTTTTCTACTCTCGTCAAACATCAGAATAGAGCTTTTCTATTCTCGTCAAACATCAAAATACAACTTGAGTCAGGTCAACTCGAGTCAGGTCAACCAGGTCAACCTTGACCTACGGTTGCACCAACATAAATAAGTACAAATCATAAAACGTATAACACCTCTCAAATACAACATACTCTCACTTCATCTAATGTCAATTATTATGGTATCCAATACCATATGTCTAGATATGACTCTAAAACTTTATGACTGAGTCTTTGTTAAAGGATCTGCTAGGTTCCTTTTGGTGGGAATCTTCTTGATTTGTATTTATTTTCTACTAATAATCTCTCTAATCAAATGATAGCGACAAAGTACATGTTTAGATCACTGGTGAAACCCGGGTTCCTTATCCTATGCTATGGCTCCATTATTGTCGTAGTAAACTGGTAATACATCATCAATGCTCTGAACAACTCCAAGTTCATTGAAGAATTTCTTGATCTAAACTGCTTTCTTTGCTGCTTCCGAAGTCGTAATGTATTCTACCTCAGTCGTCGAATCAGCGACAATGTCTTGCTTGGAACTCTTCCAACTTATTACTGTTGGGGTTCAATCAAAGTCCCACATTAGAAAGATTTGGTAAAGATCATGAGTTTAAAAGGATATAGGATATCTCTATTGGTATGAGACCTTTTGGGGAGAGCTCAAGAGCAAAGCCATGAGGGCCTAGGCCCAAAGTAGACAATGTCATGTCATTGTAAAAATATGTGAACATCCTTTGAGCACAACAAATGGTATCAGAGTCATGGTCCAGACGCGATATCATGTGGGATGACCTTAAACGAAGTTGAGGGTGGGCCCGGGGTAGGTTAGGTTGACTAGATACTTACAGGAAGGCCCCAAAGCAGGTCAGGGTGACCGGATACCCACGGAGAGGCTCAGAGCAGGTCAGGATGACTGTATGCTTGCAGGAAAACTCATAGCAGGTCAGAATGACTGGATGCTCGCGAGGAGGCATGGAACAGGTCAAGGTGACCGGAACTTGCGGGTAGCCGAGTAGGTCATGTTGGTGTAAGTTGCACTAACGGTCTAACTCAAGTTTTGATGAATGACAAAGTAAGTTAAGTTATATTTAATGTGATCTAACAATTTAACTAAGTGTGCAGGAGAAGTCCAGATAGGTCGACGGGCTGACCGAATATCTGGCAAGAAATCCAGCTAGGTCGATGGATTGACTAGATAGCTAGTACGAAGCACAGATAGGTCGACAGGCTGACCGAATATCTAGAACGAAGTCCAACTTGGTCAACGGGCTGACCGGATAGCTGACATGAAGTCCAGACAGGTTGACGGACTGACCGGATGTCGGGCAAAGTGGTAAGTTGAAGTAAATCACTGGAGGAGAGTGACTTGGTGAGGACGTGTTCCCCATTTAGGGGAACAGTAGGTGTCGATCTAACTTATATCCATTTGGAAAATCTAAGTTGAGATCTTGACTAGATTCTAGTCCCGAGGAGACAGAATTTAATTACTACTCTTGACTATAATTGTACTAACACTTGTTTTACAGGATAATATAAGTTTTATTGTCTCAAACTAACTTCATTTTACAAGAAATAAAGGTGCTCGAAAAGTTGGTCTGGGCACCCAAAAGGGATCCGGGCGCCCGGAATGCCCAAAATCAATCTTGTCGCCAGCTTGGAGCGAGTTAATTGGATGGCTGACGTCACGGTTCAGGCGCCCAAAAGGAATCCAAGCACTCGGAACTGCCTATATAAGCAGCCTTCCACCAGAAGCGCAAAACACAACTTCTCTCTACAACTGCTTTCTTGTGCGCTGCTCTAAAGACGCCCCTGCGACGTTGTGAAGCTTCTCCGACAATCTGTGACTCAGTTTTTATTTTCCTTATTGTCGGTAAATTTATTTTATACTTCTTATACTTATTGTGTAACTCTTTTTCGAACTATTAGTGGATTTCCCAACGAAAGCATTCTCACGTGTGGCCTTGGAGTAGGAGTCGATGAAGGCTCCGAACCAAGTAAAACTTGGTGTGTTAGCGTTGTTTTCGTTATTATTTTCCGCTGCGTACTTTGACTCGATAATGATTTTTCAACGATCGCTATTCACCCCTCCTCTAGCATTCTTTTCTATCAAATAGGTCAGGGTGACTGGATGCTCACAGGGAGACCCGAAGCAGGTCAAGGTGACGAATGCTCATGGGGAGGCCCGGAGCAAGTTAGAGGGACCGGATGCTCGCGGGGAGGCCCGGATCATGAGAGTAATTATGATCCTTCGTTTGAAGGGAGGATTGTTGGGGTTTAATCAAAATCCCATATTGGAAAGATTTGGTAAAGATCATGAGTTTAAAAGGATGTAGGATATCTTTATTGGTATGAGACCTTTTGGGGAGAACTCAAGAGCAAAGTCATGAGGGCCTAGGCCCAAAGTGAATAATATCATGTCATTATGGAGATATGTGAACATCCTTTAAGCACAATAATTGTGCCTCAATTTAATGTGAATATGTATCTAGATTGAGACTTGGAATCTTCCGTGTCCGTCTGGAAGCTGACATATGTACACCCGCATGTTATCGTATCACCTTCTCCATATACCAAGAACACATTCTTAGTTCTTCTTAAGTACTTTAAGATTATTTTGATAGTCACCCAATGATCTATTCCTAGATCTGACCAGTATTGTGATACTCAGGGCATATGATACATGTTGGTGTGGTTAGCACTAACGATCTAACTTAGGTTTTGATGAATGATAAAATAAGTTAAGTTAGTTTCATTGTGATCTAACATTGTGACCAAGCGTGCAGGAGAAGCCCAGCTAGGTCGACGAGCCGACCGGATAGTTGGCACGAAGCCCAGACAGGTCGACGGGCTGACCGGATGTCTGGCATGAAACCCAGCTAGGTCGACAGGCCGATCAGATAGCTGACACGAAGTCTAGACAGGTCGACGGGCTGACCGGATGTCTGACACGAAGTCCAGCTAAGTCGACGGGCTGACCTGATAGCTGGCACGAAGTCCAGACGGGTCGAAGGGCTAACCGGATGTCTGGCAGGTAAGTTATTGGAGGGGAGTGACTGTGAGGACGCATTCCCGGGAAGGGAACTTAGGCGCCGATCCAACTTAGAACCATTTCGGAACTCTAAGTTGAGATCTTGACTAGATTCCGGTCTCGGTGAGACATAATCTAATTACTACTCGTTCCTTATATAACTGTGTTAACACTTTATTTTGCAGGGTAGTATAATTTGCATTTAACCTCGGACTAACGTTTTCTTGCAGATAGCTGGAAAATAGAGGTCCGGGCACCTGGAAGGGATCCGGGCGCCCGGAATGCAAGTTTTATCCCGAAGTGATGTCGCAACGTGGAGCGGTCTAGTTGACTGGGCTACGTCACAGTTCAGGCGCCGAATGGGATCCAGGCGTCGGAAGCCTCCTATATAAGGAGGTCTTCTCCAGAGCTTCAAAACAACAACAACATCTTTCAACGCTTGCTCTATTGCGCTGTGCTCCTGCGACGCTGCGAAGCTTCGCCGATAACGTGCTGCTAAGAATTTCTTTTTCCTTTATTCTGTTGTCAGTATTCCTTTTAAAAAGTTCCTATACTTACACTTGTAACATTTTTATGAACTTCTAGTGACTGCTCAACGAAAGCATTCGACGAGTGCGGGCCTTGGAGTAGGAGTCGACAAAGGCTCCAAACCAAGTAAATAGGATTGTGTTAGCATTGTTCTTTTTCTCTTCCACTGCTTACTCTTGATATGATAATTTTTTTAAATCGCTATTCAACCCCCCTCCTCTAGCGAATTTTTCAATTCAACAAGTGGTATCAGAGCAGATATCGCTCTGATTTGATGCAACCACCAATCAGACAAGGGGGTGAAATTTCTTTTCATTTTTTTTTTATTTTTAGTTTTATGTCATAATCCAAACTGGTATCGTTACCTTTTTGGAAATTCTCTCATCGCAATTAAGCTGAATTGGTACAACATCAATTCAGTTTTAGGTATTTTTTTATTTAAATACCACACTACTAATCCAATACTAAGTCTTGAGATTTCTTGTTTTTTTTTGTGTGTACAAGGTAAAAATTGTCTCAAATCGAAGGCTTCAGCACAGTCCACCCCCTCTATTCAACAGGGATGACTTCCCCTACTGGAAGAAGTGAATGGGGGTTTACTTGAAAACTAACTTCGACCAGTGGTTCAACGTCACTAGAGGCTACAAAGTGCTGGTTGACAACTCTGGAAATCCACTGAACCTAGAACAGTGGACTCCGGATTGTTGGCGCTGGGAATTCCGTTCTGTGTAAATCCCCTGTACAAAAATTTGTATAGGCACAGAATTTTTCCTAGCAACCCACATGCTCGATCAGACTTATGTTTTATCAATCAAGTAAGTTCTTGATTGATCAAAGCGCACCTTGATCGAAGCACAAGATCGCTGGCCTCTTGTGTTGGTGTTCAGGATCCATACAAAGAAAAACAAACTAATTGCGCTGCAGAATAAGAACTAGTTGTACTTTTCCTTGTATGCTAAGACCTCTTGATCTTCTGCTGTATTCCTCTCCTCTTCTTGGATGTCATGTGTGCGACGATCTACCAAGACAATACATCCGAACCTCTTCTTCCTTTCCAAGCCGCCTACCACCAAAGAATGCAAAGCAAAAAGGGGTGCCTCCTTCTTCTTTTCCTCCAAACCGCCGACCACTTAGGTGTTTCTTCTCTTCTTTTTCTTCTCCTCCAAGCCCCGGCCACCAAGGGGAGATGGAGCGCCGGTCCTAGAGGGAAGAAAGGGAGGAAGAAAGGGATGTGGGACGCCGGCCCTAGAGGAAAGAAAAGGAGAAAGAAAGATGTGGGGTGTCGGCCTTAGAGAAAAAGAGAGGGTTGTTGAGTTGTGGAGAAAAACAAAACTTATCACTTATGTTTTTGTGGAACAACCTCCTCTCCTTTTATAACCCTTGGCGCCAGATAAAAAGGAGAAAAATTAACAATTTTTTTTAGAATTCTGGTGAGAGAAAAAATCTTCCTTTTATAACTCCCTTTTTTTTTCTTTTTTTTTTCTTTTATTGTGGTCGACCCCTTTCTTGGGCACCAAGCAAGGCTTGGTTAGGCCCTTTCTTGGGCACCAATCAAGGATGTGGCTGGCCCCTTTCTTGGGTAGGAAGCAAAACCAAAACGGGTGAATGTGAGGCTTTATAGAAACTACAACAGGGACCGAGAGGAGGATTTAGTTTTGGCCTCCTGATGGACTTGAGCTTCTTGTGTTCGACCCAAATAGCCAACTCAAGTTCATCAATAATAATCCATACCACTAAAAGGTCATTATTGAACTACCGCACCAATCCCATATTACAATATGGGCTCCTACTTATCATAAGTCCGTTAATCTCCCTGTGTTTAAGATATCGTATATCCGTTAATTAAATGAGTTACTGACAACTCACTTAATTAACAACTGACTCCAAGAGTAGTACCACTCAACTTTATTATCATGTCGGACTAAGTCCACCTGCAGGGTTTACATGATAATCCTTATGAGCTCCTCAAGGGGACATCATCAACCTAAATAAATAGGACACAGTTTTCCTTTATAATCAACAACACGTCATATAAATGGTACTATCTCCCAACTTATCGGGTCTATTGATTTAACGAATAAATCTCACCCATTGATAAGTTAAAGAAATAAATACTAAGTATATGCATTTGTTATTATATCAGGATTAAGAGTACACACATCCATAATAATAGATGTTCTATTTTTTTATATAGTCAGTATAAACCGAACAACCTCAAATAATCCTGCTCAATACACACATAGTGTACTAGTATAATTATATAGTCAAGACAAAATAATACCAAATTACACTACAATTGTTCCAATGGTTTGTCCCTATCCATTTTAGTTGTGAGCTACTATTTATAATTTATAAGGAACCGATAACATGATCTACTATGTGACATCACACACCATGTTATCTACAATATAAATTAAATGGACAACTGCATCGACATATATATATAAATATAAAATGCAGACATTTAACCAAAGTGATTCTCATTTTAAAATATCTCAAAAAATAGATGTTCATGCAAAGCTAGGCTTATAGTATACATCCCAACACGGATATGAAAAAGGAATCCTCGACAGACTTCAAAGCTCTCAACACACTACAATGCGGGCTGACAAGGGAAGAGCTGAACCGAGTCAGACCACACCAAAATATGAAGGAATTATGGGACAAGCTGGTCGAACTACACGAAGGAACGAGCAACGCTAAGGTAACCAAGCGTGATCTTCTTTTAAATAAACTATTTAATATTAAAATATAGGAAGGAGAAATAGCAAATCAACTTCATGTGAGGATCAAAGACATCCTCAACGGACTTCATGCGATAGGCCACCAGATGGAGAATCGCGACTTAATCAGGTATGCCTTAAACGCGTTTCCACGAAATACATTATGGCCATCCATCGTGGATGCCTACAAGATTTCAAAGAACCTTTCTAAATTAAAATTAGACGAGTTATTTTGTGAACTTGAATTACATGAGCAGACTAACGCCAGAACCAAGAAAGGTATCGCTTTGTTTGCAAGTTCCTCCAAGGAAAGGATAAAAACAAGCCTGAACCTGAAGCTGAGTCCAACCAAGATTCTGAAGATGAAGAGTACCTGGTGAACCTGGTAAGGAAGATGTTCACCAGGAGGAAGAAGAACTTCAGCAAAATGGACCTGCAGAAGATCAACTCCCCGACTGAACCAAGGAACGTGACGTGCTTCGGATGCAATAAGAAAGATCACTACAAGAACGAGTGTCCGAGATTGAAGAGCGACTAGTTGAAGACATCCAAGAAGAAGGCTCTCAAAGCAACATGAGATGACTCATCTTCAGAAGAATCGGAGGCCGAAGATCAGAAGCACCAAAGTCACCTCGCGTTGATGGCCTACGAAGCAGAATCGGAGGACAAATCGGAAGACGCGTCCGAACCCGAATCGAGGCACGAGTCCGTACTCGTTTCCGAAGGTCCCGAAGAGGTATATCTTAATTTAAATAAGAATTTTTTTAAAATTATTGCTTGTTTAGATAAGATATTAACTGCAACTAAAAATTAAAATAAATTGCTCCTTAAGGAAAACCAGAACCTCAAGGAACAAATCACAAATTCTAATCCAACTCAAGACCTAACACTTGAGTAGGAAAATTCAACATTAAAAACAGAAATTAATAAATTAAAAGGACTTTTAGAAAAATTTACAATAAGATCTAAAAATTTAGATCTTATTTTAAATAGTCAAAAAGCTGTCTACAATAAAATCAGACTTGGCTACAAGTCAAATTTAAATAAAATGTTTAAATCACTAATAACCCAACACAAACAACAAACTAAAGCTTGAGTTCCAAAAGCATGTTTAACCACGCAAGTAGGAATTAACCAATATTACATATCCAAAGATAAAATATACTATATAAAATCTGATAAACCAAATCAAAACTCAAAACACAAACCTAGACTAACTAAATCAAAATCGAAATATTTTAAAACCCACCAAAAATTAGACTATCATCAAGTTAAATATAATTATAAAAGTAATAGACATAAACCTAGAACTAAAATTTGAAAATACAAGCCAATAATTCAGGGGGAGGCTCTAGAATAGCTGGCACCTCCAAAATTAACCTACCCGATAGGGTAACCAAAAACTAACCTACTCGACAGGGTAATTAGGACTAGTTTAAAAGGATAACAGTTTAATTTGACCAACGGTACTGGTGAAATTTTGGATGATAGTACGTTAGGGAAACTTTGTCTATGCATGTCTAGGAAGATATGACTTCGACCTGATGCATTTAGCTTAGTGGAACTAATCGAAGCTACCCTTTACAGATCCTAACCAGTTAGACTAAGGTTTTGTATTAAATTCAGTGGATAGGACTATTTGGAAAACCTTGAAGGTATGGTTACTCTAATGATGTCCAACTGACTCACCATAGCCCAGAAGTTTATCCAAAGAATACCTATTTGTTGAGCCCAAAGCTAAACCTGAATCTAACACAAAGTTAAACCAAACCCTAAAAATCGAATTTAACTCATCTCACAAAATTATAGGATTTCTTGATTGAAAATTTAGATTGGGTAAGATGACTAAAAAACAAAGTCATACAATGAATTAAATTAAATTAAATGAATTGAATTGAATTAAATTAAATTTCAGATTTCGCTTAAAATTAATTTAACTTAAAATTTAATTTAGCAATTATCATAAGTTTTTTTAAAACTATTAAAAAAATTACATTAAAAATTATTTTAACCAAAAAAAATTATAATTTAAAAAAATTATTTTAACTTAAAAAACTATTTTAAAAATTATTTTAACATAAAAATTATTTTAGCATAAAAATTATTTTAACATAAAAAATTATTTTAACTTAAAAATTTTCTCAAAAAATATTTTAACTTAAAATTATTTTAACTGAAAAAATTCTTAAAAATTATTTTAATTTAAAATTTTATTTTAAAAAAATTATTTTATTAAAAATTATTTTAACTTAAAAATTTTCTTAAAAAATATTTTAAATTAAAATTATTTTTAAAAATTATTTTAACTGAAAAATTTCTTAAAAATTATTTTAACTTAAAATTTTATTTTGAAAATTATTTTAACTTAAAAATTTTCTTAAAAATTATTTTAACTTAAAATTATTTTTTAAAATTATTTTAACTGAAAAAGTTTCTTAAAAATTATTTTAACTGAAAAATCTTCTTAAAAATGATTTTAACTTAAAAATTTCTTAAAAATTATTTTAACTTAAAATTATTTTTAAAATTTTTATTAAAAATTATTTTAACTTAAAATTATTTTTAAAAAAATTATTTTATTTTAAAAATTAATTTATCTTAAATATTATTTTAGAAATTAATTTAACTTAAAAAATTATTTTAAAAATTAATTTGACTTAAAAATTTTAACATAAAAATTAGTTTAAAATATTATTTCAAAAATTAACTTAAAAATTCATTTTAATTATCTTTAGTTTAACTTAAAATCTATCTTAAAAATTAGTTTAAACTAATTTAATCAAAATTAAAACTAAAATTAAAAAAAATCAACTTAAATTAAACTTAACCTAAAAATTAAATTAAACCAAAATTAATTTAAATTTAAATTAATCAAAACTTAAAACTTAAACTTAATCAAATATAAAGTTAAATTATTTGAAGTATTTGAAAAATCATTAAATAAAATTCTTTTATCAATCATTTAAAGAAAATGAATTAAAATTAACTCAAAGCTTAAGTGTTTAATCCTAAACATGAATTTAATCATTCCGATCCATTAATCAATCTAATACTGATTATCAACTAAATTTGAGTACTTTCAATAAATATTTCCTAATAATATGAAAATAATTACAACTTATTGGTTACCTCAAATTAAGATGAAACTATTAACTCAATTAATTAATACAAAATTTAAGTTGTTTTAGTCAGTATTAAATTGAGTTAGTAACAAATTATTACATTGAACTGAAACTTAAATGAACAATTATACCAAGTATTTTGAGATAATTATGTGAATAATAAACTTTATAAACATAAGTGTTACTAAATCTCCAAAACACTTAGAAAAATGTGTTAAGGCTTTAAAATTTAACATACTCAAACTTTAGTGTTAACTTAAGGAGGAGAGATAAATTAAGGGAAAGTGATAAATTTAGGAGGAGTATCAAATTCAGGGAGAGATCAAAGTTTTTCTTAATTAAAAAATTATTTCCTTAAGATTTTTATTAAAAATTCCTTAAATTTTTTTCCTTATCAAATTTCTCTTTAAAATCTCTTTTGAAAATCCTACCTCAATTTTTAAAAAAATACTTTAAAATCTTACGTTAAATATTAATGTCAGGTTCAGGGGGAGGATTAATTGTTTTCATACTTATTATTTGAAAATATTTTTGCAAAATTACTTTACTTTTGCATATTCATTTTTGAAAATTATTTTGAAACTTGCTTTAGTTTTGCAAACTTAATTTCTAAAAATAACTTTCAAAAACTTATTTTTTTGAAAATAGATTTCAAAAACTTATTTTTGAAAAGGACTTTCATAAACTTATTTCTAAAAATTGGTTTAATTTTACAAACTTATTTTTAAAAATTGATTTTAAAACTTATTCTTGAAAATGACTTTCAAATACTTAGTTTTGAAAATTGACTTGTCTTTGAAAATTGGATTTTACAAACTCGGTTTTGAAAATTGAAAATTGGACTTTGTTGACTTTGAAAATCAGAGTTTGTAAACTTACCTTTTATAATCTAAAGATGATTTTTATACAAATTTATTTTTGAAAATTTATATAAACTTATTTTAGTAAAACTAACTCGTCAGAACTTAATACTTGAAAATTACTATAAATTTAAAAGCTAGCTTTTTGGATGTTACAAACTTAGCTTTAAAATTTTATAAGATTAGCTTTGTTTATCTTACTTTTTGAAAATTAGCCTCTATACAACTTATGTTTGAAAATTATTTTTAAATTTGCCTTCCGTTTGTAAGCTTATTTTGAAAGTTAAGTTGATTTTCAACCTAAGTTAGCTATTTTTCAAAATTAAGTTATTTTGAAAAACTTAAAAGAAAAATTTTAAAGAAAAATTTTCTACTTTAAACTCCCCCAAAATCTGATTTTAGTTCAAATTCTCTATTGCATTATTTTCCTTATTCGCTTATTTTTATCTATCCTATGTTCTTTTTTGATGAATGTCAAAGGGGGAGGGTTCGGTGGTTTAAGTTAGTTAGCAACGAAAAATTACCAAAAATAAAACAAGACTAACTTAACTGTACCACCCCACCCTCCTCACTACTGGACTGTGAGGGTGGAGCGCTACTGGACTACTAACTTATCTTAACTAACATTGCACACATGTTGATAGTAATTCCTAAAACTCTCAGAGAACTCAAAACATACAATTAACTAGCAGCGGAAGACTAAATGACTCATCTAATACATTCTACTCAACTCTTTGTTAATAAATTCTTATGCTAAATCCCAAGGCTTCTATAGTCCCGGCATCACACATCCATCCACACCTCCTTGTCGCCTTCCTTTGCTATAACTTTTCCTTTCCTTTATCTGCAGTAAGAGGAAATGCAACTATAAGCAAAATTACTTAGTAAGCGCTATCTAACTCACAAAACTCGAATATGCATGTGAATAAAATAAATCTAAAACTGAATGATTTAAAGGAAATACTACACATGCTCATCTAATAGCAAAAGAAACAAGACATGCTGAAATGCTAAACATGTAAAGCTGCTCATGCTCTTCTAATAGTAAATAACAGTAAGCTAATCTAAATAACATGCTAGCATAAAAGAAAACTAAACTTGCTGATTTTAAAACAAAGTGAAACTTATTTCATTTGTTCTAAACTTATTCTTTTATTTCACTTGTTTAAAACTTAATCTTTTATTTCACTTGTTTAAAACTTATACTTTAATACTTCAAAATAATAATCAACTTCTCTTGGGCCCAGGCGTAGTACCATCTTATGCGCGTTCCCTAATAGGTTGGGGTAGTGAGCCACCAATCCTAAAAGAGCAGACCTTGGTCTACCAGGGCCAAGACCTTGGAATTGGACCCCTGGATTTGTTTAACGACAACCTTGGAAGTCGGGTAGTAGCCTCTTCCAAGTAAAATATCTTATTATCTTAATTATTTCTTCTTTAAATGCCTTGGCATTTTAACAAGCACCTTATGTGCCAAAATCCCTAAAGTCTTGACTTTGGGATCTACTTAAGGCCTTGACCTTTTTCTTTCTTTTCTTTATCTCTCTTATACTTGTTAATAACTCTAATAAAAGAATGTCTCATACAAAACTGCACTAAAATACTTATTAACATTGCATTGAAATGCTTAACAGAATTGCATGGAAATACTTAATAGAACTGTACTGAAATGCTTATTGAAACTGCACTAAAACTAAATCTGCATACAAGCTTAATCAAATCTGCCTACAAACTTAATCAAAATTCTGCACTATAAGCTTAATCAAAATTCTGCACTATAAGCTTAATCAAATCTGCCTACAAACTTAATCAAAATTCTGCACTATAAGCTTAATCAAATCTGTACAGCAAACTCTAACATAATTTAAACTTCACAGAAAACCAGTACACCTCAAATCAAGACAATGACTTGCCGTCTGTCCAAAAGAAAGTAATCAAAATCCAAAGCCAACACTTAGAACCAGAACCACTTTGAATTCATGTTATAACCTTTTAGATTTGCCCACAGGATCACAACTAAATTGAAACCAAGGACACCTTCGATAACACCTCTAATCACCCAACTATTCTTGGAATCACTCATGAGCCAAAGAGAGATCAGATCATCAGAGGAGTTCAACCAACGTGAGTAAATCAAGTACACCATCGAAGATGAGTCAAAATCCTCCAAAACTATGTTGTTTATACCAAAACAATCACAACCGAAAACCACCAACCTCCTGTTCAGTGCCACAGTAAGGAAAAACAAATTGCAACTAGCAAGGATGATCTCTACTGTAAACCCAACAACCATGATTGTCCTTCATACTATGTGCCACGACAACAGGAAATCTTAAAACATGCCACAGCTGTAATGCAAAGGAGAAGGTAAACCTTGATCCTACTCCCAAATCTCTAACAAACTACATCTGTCCAGTATATTCCGAAAGCCAAAGAACCATATCCCTAGAAATTTACAATTCTAAACAGCATGTTTCGAAAGCAAACAGGAAACCGAAATCCCTACAGCATGTTCTGTGAACTAAAAGAGAACCTAAATCAAAGCTCGAACTACTCTTACCGCAGGTAAGGAGCAGCTTACCTTGGTTTCTTGGTCTTATAATCCGAATTAGGCTTCTAGGGTTTTCGGAGAACTTGATATTTTGGTTCTTCTTCATGCCCACGGCTTCTCTTCGACGAGAGGATCTTAAGGAGGTGAAGAACTCTCGGGATTTGCCCTTCGCCGGCCGTCGGAGAGAAGCCTAGCTCCGGCTTGTTTCCGCCCGAGAAATCACCGTCGCCGCGCGCAGAAGAAAGGAGAGGAGAAAGGTTTCTAGGTCAAGGGAAATAAAACCCTCTCCTAACTTATCCCTTTTATAATCTCCAATATTCTGTTAACTTCTTAAATAAATTTTGCTACCTTTTCTAAATAGAACCGCTCGCTTGGGCACTTGGTCAGCCGAATTCGCTTAAGGTTCGGTTCGGGTCGGAGGTCGTGGGTTCGAATCTCGGCAGCAACCCTTTTATTCCAATTTATTTTCTGTTTATTAACTACCACTTAAATAATTTTCACTCCTCCTTTAATCAGCAACGCTCGCTTGAACACTTGGCTAGCCGCGTTTCGTCGAAACCTCTGACTGGGTCAGAGGTTGCGGGTTCGATTCCTCATCCAAACCTTTTATTCCCATTTATTTTCTATTTCCTAACTACTGCTTAAATAAATTTTGTTCTCCTTTTAATCAGTAACGCCCGCTTGGGCACTTGGTCAGCTGAGACAACTAAAGGCTTTGCTTCACCAGAGGTCTCCGGTTCGAACCTCGGCTTAATTTTTATTTTTTTTATTTTTTGCAACTTGTTTCTTTTGGTAAAAATATCAAACGAACTCCAAAAATTACATAAAAATACTCTAAAAATTTCTAAAAATCTCTAGAATATTTCTATGGCATTTCTAAATATTTTAAAGTACTATTAGGACTCGTAATGAGGAAATTTGGATCGTTACATTAACATCATTGCTTGTAAGTGCTTATTTATTGCATATTTTTTCACTAGCTTAACTAGATTATTATTGTATCAAAAAGGGGGAGATTGTTGGTGCAGTTAGCACTAACGATCTAACTCAGGTTTTGATGAATAATAAAGTAGGTTAAGTTAGTTTCATTGTGATCTAACGTTGTGACCAAGCGTACAGGAGAAGCCCAGCTAGGTCGACGGACCGACCGAATAGCTAGCACGAAGCCCAGACAGGTCGACGGGCTAATTGGATGTCTGACACAAAGCCCAGCTAGGTCGGCGGGCCGACCGGATAGCTGGCACGAAGTCCAAATAGGTTGACGAGCTGACCATATGTATGGTACGAAGTCCGGTTAGATCGACAGGCTGACCTGATAGCTAGCACGAAGTCCAGATGGGTCGAAGGGCTAACCGGATGTCTGGCAGGTAAGTTAAGGTAAGTCACTCGAGGGGAGTGACTGTGAGGACGCGTTCCCAAGGAGGAACTTAGGCGCCGATCCAACTTAGAACCATTTCGGAACTCTAAGTTGAGATCTTGACTAGATTCCGGTCTCGATGAGACAGAATCTAATTACTACTCGTTCCTTATATAACTGTGCTAACACTTTATTTTGCAGGGTAGTATAATTTACATTTCGCCTCAGACTAATGTTTTCTTGTAGGTAGCTGGAAAATAGAGGTCCGGGCTCCTGGAAGGGATCTGGGCACCCGGACAGTCCGGGAGCTCGGAAGGGATCCGAGCACCCAGAATGCAAGTTTTATCCCGAAGCGATGTCGCAACATGGAGCGCTCTGGTTGGCTGGGTTACGTCACAGTTCAGGCGCCCGTAAGGGATCCGGACGCCCGAAGCCTCCTATATAAGGAGGTCTTCTCCAGAGCTTCAAAACAACAGCAACGTCTTTCAACGCTTGCTCTACTACATTGTGCTCTTGCGATGTTGCGACGCTTCTCTGACAACGTGCTGCTAAGAATTTATTTTTTCCTTTATTCGATTGTCGGTATTCCTTTTAAAAGGTTCCTGTACTTACACTTGTAACATTTTTACGAACTGCTAGTGATTGCCCAACGAAAGCACTCGACGAGTGCGGGCCTTGGAGTAGGAGTCGACAAATGCTCAAAACCAAGTAAATCGGATTATGTTAGCATTGTTCTTTTTCTGTTCTGCTACTTACTCTCGATACGATAATTTTTGTTAAATCGCTATTCACCCCTTCTTTAGCGAATTTCTCGATCCAACAATACATCGGGTCTCATACATAATATAACATACATGATAGATCCTATTACTGACACATAAGGAATCTTACTCATACAAAATCTCTTGTCTTCTATAGGTGGACACATAGACTTTGAAAGGTGAATCTCATGCCTAATGAGTATAAAACCTTTCTTGGATTCAAACATGCTAAACCACTTTAACACTCTATCTATATATGTAGACTATGAAAGACCAAACCGTCATTTCGATTTATCCATATAGATCTTAATCTCGAGGATATAGGTTGCTTCTCACATGTCTTTCATGGAGAATATTTTGGATAACTAAACTTTGATTAACTATAGAACTGACACATTGTTTCCTATGAGCAATATGTTATCGACATACAATACTAGAAACATGATCGCACTACCACTAACCTTTTTATCAACACAAGGTTCATCAAAATTTTGTGAGAAATCAAACTCTTTAATTAACTCATCAAAATGGATATTCCAACTCTTGGATGCTTGCTTCAGTCTATAAATCGACCGTTGAAGCTTGCATACTTTATTTTTTCTAGCAGATATGAAACTCTCAGGTTGTGTCATATGCACATCCTCAAATAGTTATCCATTAAGGAATGTCATTTTCACATTCATCTACCATATCTCATAATCATAATAAGTTGTTATGGCTAAGAGTATCCTAATGAATTTAAGCATAACTACCAATGAGAAAGTTTCATCATAGTCAATGTTTTGTCTTTGACGATAGCCTTTCTCAACTAATCTAGCTTTATAGATAATTACATTATCATCCATGTTAGTTTTTTTCTTGAAACCTCATTTGCACCCAATAGGCATGATGCCTTTAGGCGGGTCCACCAAGTTTCAAACTTGGTTTTCATACATGAAATTCATTTCTGAATTCATAGCTATTAGCCACTTATTCCTTTCTGAACTTTTCAGAACTTCTTCATAATCAATAAGTTCTTCATCTTCCATGAGTAATATGTCATTCAACACACTTACAAGAAATCTATATCTCTCAAAAATATTGTGTGCCCTACTTGATCTATGAGGAGGTTATGTCTCCATTAGTTCATCCGATCACTCATCATTATGACAATCAATTGTGGTTCTTGACTAGGTGTCTTTTTTGTGTTTATTGGAGTCTCTTGAACTTTCTTAAGTTCAACCATACTCTCACTATTTTCCTGTAAGAGAAACTCTTTCTCTAGGAATACAACATATCTTGAAACAAACATCTTTTATTCTAAGCGATGATAGAATCGGTAACCCCTTATTTCCTTAGGGTAACCAATAAATAAACACTTATCAAACTTAGCATCCAACTTATCTAATACTATCCTCTTCACATAAGTAGAACAACCCCATATCTTCAAATAAAATAGTTGAGGTTTCTTACCAGCCCATATTTTATATGGAGTAGTAGAGACTGTTTTGGTCGTGACTTTGTTTAACAAGTAAACAACTATCTCAAGTACACAACCCCAAAAGGATTTTGGAATACTTGTATGATTCATCATTGACCTAACCATATCCAACAAGGTTCGGTTTCGCCTCTCAGATACACCATTGAGTTGTGGTGTATACGGCAGAGTCCACTAAGACAATATTTCATTATTCCTTAGATAATTTTGAAATTCTTGATTTAAGTATTCACCACCTAAATCGGATTAAAGTATCTTAATACTTTTGTCAAGTTATTTCTCTACTTCATTTCTGAATCTTTGAACTTTTCAAAGGCCTCAGACTTATATTTCATTAAATACATATACCCAAATTATGAATAATCATCAGTAAAAGTAATAAAGCAGTTATAATTATTGGATCGTTATGCGCGTGAGAGGGGGTGAATCATGTGGTTTTTAAAATATTCTATTTTTTGGTTTTATAAAAATGAGTATGCAGTGGAAATAAGGTAAAACTAAAATCGAAAAAGCACAGTACGCAAGGAGTTACTTGGTTCGGAGTCTTCGGTGACTCCTACTCCAAGACCCAAGTCTCGCGGACCTATCGATGGGTAATCGACTAATGACCTCTTTCAGAACCGCTGGAAGAGGGAATCGAGTACAATAAAAATGAGAATAAGTGTAACAAGCTACACTTTCCTTTAAATAGTAGTTAAGTACAAAATTAAACTTTCATTACCCAATACTTTTGAAGATAGTCAGATCTAGCTCAGTGTTGAATGGCTCCTTAGTAGTAATCGGGTGCAGTAGTGTCATAGCAGAGCAACAGCATGAAGTTGGAGTGATCAGAATGTCGAACGGATGCACAAAAACTTATAAAAGAGTTGTGTTGAATGCATTGGTTGGAGATCTTTTTTATTGAGCATTGAAGGCGCCTTCCATGGCACTAGAGGCACCTTCAACCCTCTAACTTTTATCTCAAATAGCACCTTTGATTGTCAACAAAGTCTTTAATGTTTTCTGATCGAAGGTGCCTTCCAAGCTCTTGAAGGCGCCTTCAACGCCAAGCTTCAAGGCGCCTTCCTTCGCATGGAAGGCACCTTGCGCACTATTCATCAAGGTTATTTTTTTTCTAACTCCTACAAAAATATGTTAGTTCAAAAGCAAAGAGTAATATGAAAAATAGAGTTAGCACAGTAATAAAATAGCAGTATTAATTAGTTCATGCCCTTCTAAGACCAGAAACTAGTTATGGTCTCAATTTAGATTTCCAAAGTGAACCTGTGCCTAAAGTCTCAAATTGGGATTCATCCTTACTAGAACACTCTCCTCTAGTGACTTGTCTTACTTACCTTGCATAATCGCTTGACTCTATCTTGGTCCACCAGGTCTTCCTACCAGTTGTCAGGTCCGTAAACCCAACTGGACTTCGGTCAGCTCTCAGGTCCCGCAGACCTAGCCAAACTTTCAGCAGATATCAGATCACTTCTTGACCTATCTGACTTCTACACTAGTTATCAGGTCCTCCAAATCTAGCTAGATTTTAGCCTGGTGTTACACCAGTTAAGTCCTACAGACTTAGTAGAAATGTTATATCACAACACATCTAACTTTAATTTATTTATCATTCATCAAAACTTAAGTTTAATTATTGGTGCCAACTACACTAATAATCTCTCCCTTTTTGATGTAATGACAATATAGGTTAAAGTTAGAAAAAATAATGCAACAAGAAATAGCAATATGAAAATGATTCATGAGAAATTAATTGATTTTTGAATTTATTCTCTTAAGCATTTTTAGGGTTAAGTTTTTTAGATTTTTCTAGTTTTCTTACTTAAACCCTAACCCTCTTCCTTTGGCATTCATAAAAAATTATGCGCATAAGTGTAAGCAAATAGAAGGGAGAATGTCGAAAAATTAAAACAAGTAGGTATATCAAGCAATAAATTTTTCAAAAGTAAAGTTTTTCATAAAAACTTGCAGGTCTATTACAAGGAAAAGTTAATGATAAGAAAATTTTTCAAAGTATTTAAGAAAATTTTGAATGGGATTTTCAAAATTTTACAAAATATTTTCAAAATTTTGAAAATTAATTTTTTTTAAAAACAAAACATTTTGCAAAGATAAACCTTGCAAGAATTTTTGCAAATTATTTTTCAAGACAAATTTTAAAACATTTTTCAAAAGAACTTTTCAAAATAATTTTCAAGGTGGTTTTTTAAAGTAATTTTTAAAGTTTAATTTTTCAAAGCAACTTTTGAAAAAAGTTTTTCAAATTATTTTTCTAAAATATTTTCAAAGCAATTAGCTAAGGGAATGTTGTGAAAAATATATTTTTCAAGAGATCTTCAATGCAAATTTAAAGCAAGTTTTTGAAGAAACTCTATAATTACTTTTAAAGTATAAAGTAATTTTCAAAACATGTTTTAAAATATCTTCAAAAAAATTATAGAATAATTTTAGAAATATTTGCAAAATATGTTTCAATAAAGTTTCAGAAGAATTTGCAAATCAACAGTTTGAAACAACTTGCAAAAAAAATCCTTTTAAAAGCAATTTTTAAATATCCTCCCCTTAATATAATATTACTTTAAAAATAATATCCATCTATATATTGTCCTTAAATGTCTAACCTTTAGTTACTAACTAACTACCAAAAGATAGCAACGTTTATTTGGTTAGTCAAGTTAAGTGTATTGTCCAGTTAGGTTTTGCTGTAAAAGGACTACTTAACTTGATCAATGTACTTTTATATTTTTTGTCTAAACTCATGTTGATACACTAATATAAGCATCTAAAATTCAAGCAAGAGACCTACGCATCTCACGTCATTCTAAGTTTTTGAATACACAATTAAAGTAGATCTAATGTGCTTATGAGATGCTCATTATTTAGATATATAGGATAATGTTTTCTAGGGGTTTGCCCAACACTAAGGCTAAAATAAATTTTGAAACACTAGAGAAATGGAATTTTTTTTAAGGAAATACAGTTAAGAGTAGCCTAGTATTTACTGTAACGACCACCCTTCTCACTACTCTCTAAAGGTGCCCGTTACATAACTACTATAGATTCTTACTTAACTAGTATAACAAACTGTACTTAAATTTTTCCAGAAAACTTAAAATTTCGACAGAGTATATGTAGTTCAGCAGGACTAAAATACAATACAATACTGACATGCACATATAACTCATAATAACAGAAAACATATGAAACTATATCTCAATGCAAACACAAAAGTACCTACTTACTAAACTGAACTCATCTTAGCATGCAATCTAAAATAAGAATAATCTCAAATGACATGGAATATAAGGTACAATCTCAAATGTTTCTTAACCACTAAAACATGGAAACTTAATAATGTCCCAAGTCTCTCCCATAGTCCTGGCATCACACATCATCGAACACCTCCTTGTCGCCTTCCTTTGCTATAGCTTTTCCTTTCCTTTATCTGCAGTAAGAGGAAATGCAAACTATATGCGAATGCTTAGTAAGTGCTATCTAACTCACAAAAACTCGAATGTGCATATAAATACAGCAATGCTAAAAACTGAATCTGTAATAAGAAAATTACTCATGCTCATCTAATAGCAAAGCACTAAAATCTGCATACTCATGATATACAAGAATAAAACTGCATGCTGGAAGACAAGGTTAATCATGCTCAATAAACTACTCAGGAAACAAATAAAACTAATACTGCATGCTTCGAATTAAAAGGAACTAAACTTGTTGACTCTAAACATAAGTGAAGCTTGTTTCATTTGTTCCAAAAACTTATATTTTATTACTTCAAAATAATAATCAATCTCTTCTTGGGCCCAGGCTTAGTACCAATGCGCGCTCCCTAATAGAGACTGTGGTAGCTAGTCAACAGTCCTACGAGGGCAAAGACCTTGGTTTTACCAGGGCCAAGACCTTGGAATTGGTCACCTGGAATTTCTTTTACGACAACCTTGGAAGTCGGGTACTAGCCTCTTAAAAAAATAAAATACTTGTTATCTTTTATTACTTCTAATATATAATGCCTTGGCATTTTAATAAGCACCTTGTGTGCCAAAATCCCTAAAGTCTCGACTTTGGGGTCTACTTAAGGCCTTGGCCTTTTTCTTTCTTTTCTTTATCTTTCTTATACCTTTCTTAAACTCAAAATACTGATAGGGAACTCAAAATCTGGAACTGAAATGCTTAATGAAAAATCTTCAGTGCATAACAAAATTGTACGGAAATGCTTAATAAAACCGCACTGAGATGCTTAATAAAACTATGACAAACTAAAACTGAATGCTTCAATCTAAAACTGTAATGCTAACCAATTGAAATACTGCAACATTAAACATATCTAAAACTGCCATGCTGAAATTGCTAAACAATTGCAATACTACATACTATGCTAATCAAAGTTCTGCATTCTAAGCTAACAAATTTCTGCATTAAAATTCCTAAAGCAAATCAAACTTCACAGAACCAGATTTAATCATGCTGGAATTTAGGTAAGGCTGCCCGAAATAGCAAGGAGAGTCTAAGCCAAAAAAAATGCTAATGTGGAAAGCCTGTTCCTGCTCATGGACTAGCAAAGAAAACTGAAAGCTGAAATACTAAACTACACAACGGAGATCAAAGATGACCAATTCAAAAGACTAACTCTTTTAGCTATTCCTACTTATTAATGAAACAGCATGAAGAAAATAACCGAGTTGCTTAACCACATGCCATTCTAAACAATTCATTCATTTTCCCTAACCTAACCAAATCTGCATTAAATTTCATAACAACAAGTATCAAAAGAACAAGCCGAAATCTTTACTAATCCCCCCCTGTTCAGTGTCCCAGCAAGGAATCCATTGCAACTATTAAAAAGGTTTGCTACTGGTAAACAAAACAAATACCATTCCTCAGGCTCAGATTTAACAAAAGAAATTCTGGAATTGGAAACTACTCTACACAACCCATGGATCGGAATTGCAATCCGAACACCTCCAGCACCAGCTATTCATGCTATTTCAAAACACAAACCGAGATTTGCAAGTCCCGACATGAGCCAACTGTGAACAATAAGGTAGCAAGGATCTAAATATGAGATGCAAATCATAAGAGCTGAGAAGTCTAAACTACATGTTCAATCCATTCGAATCCCTTTCTCATCTTCTTAAAGAAACTCACGGCAGAAAACTCTATAATCAACCATCTTCACGGCATGCTAAAAAAAACAAAGGACACACCAAATCAAACTCGAGACTACTCTTACCGCAGGTGAGTAGCAACTTACCTTACTTCTTGGACTCACAACCGAACAAGGAGGGCTTCTAGGGTTCAGATAATTCGAGTTTTCCGGCCTCTTCTTGCGCCTACGTGTTCTCCTTGCCGAGAGGATCGTGAAGATGAAGAAATCTCTCGGAATCGAGCCTTGGCCGGCCGCCGGAGACGTGCCCTAACTCCCCTTGCTTTCCACCCGAGCACCGCCCGACGCCGCGCGAGAGAAAGAGGGAAAAGGGTTTTAGGTTTCTGTCATGGCAACACCTAAGTTCTCTTCTTATAACTTCAATATTCTGTTAACTATCTACCATATAAATATATTTCGCTCCTTCCTTAATCAACAACGCCCGCTTGGGCACTTGGTCAGCTGGATTCGCTTAAGAGTTGGATCGGCCGGAGGTCTCCAGTTCGAATCTCGGCTTGACCATTATTTTTGTCGAAACTTCTTTCATTTAGTAAAAATACCAAACGACCTCCAAAAATTACATAAAAATACTCTAAAAATTTCTAAAAATCTCTAGAATATTTTTATAACATTTTTAAATATTTTTAAATACTATTAAAACTCGAAATGAGGAAATTTGTGTTGTTACAATTCCCCATACCTTATAAAAAGTTCGTCCTCGAACTTAGAATAATTCTAGATATTTCTGTCTCATACTGTCCTCACGCAACCAAGTAACTTCCTCATGCTTCTGATTCTGCCAGATGACCTTCACTAGTGACACTTCTTTGTTCCTTAGTCTCTTAACTTCTCTGTCCACTATCTGTGTAGGTCTACTCTCATAGCTAAGATCTTCCTAGATATGCACTGACTGAGGCTGAATCACAATTGGCTAGGGTCGTGGAGACACTTCTTTAGCATGAAGACATGAAATACATTATGTATTGCTGACATGTCTTGTGGTAAGTCCAGCTTGTAAGCTACCTTCCCAATCCTTTCTGTGATCAGGTAGGGTCCCACGTAGCGGGGACTTAACTTGCCCTTTTTGCCAAATCTCATCACTCCCTTCATAGGAGCGACCTTGAGAAAGACTGAATCCCCTACTTGGAACTCAAGTGGCCTACGGCGTGTGTCAGCATAACTTTTCTGTCTACTCTGGGCAGTCTCAATCCTCTGTCTGATCTTCTGGGTAGCCTGAGTCGTCTCATCTATCATCTCTGTCTGGATGCCCAGCTCTACTTCCATTTCTTTTCTCTCACCTGCTTCTTGCCAGCAAATGGGTGATCTGCACTTCCTGCCATACAACGCCTCATATGGTGCCATCTTGATGGTGGCCTGATAGCTATTGTTGTAGGCAAACTCAGCTAAGCACAGATACTTGCACCAACTTCCCTTGAAATCTAGCGCACAAGCTCTGAGCATATCTTCTAAAATCTGATTTACTCTCTCTGTCTGTCCATCAGTCTGAGGATGGAAGGCTATGCTAAACTTGAGTTTGCTGCCTAGTGCATTCTGAACACACTCCCAAAAGTGAGAGGTGAAACACCCATCTCTATAAGAAACAATAGATTTAGGAACTCCGTGAAGTCTGATCACCTCCTTAACATATAGCTGTGCCAACTGCTCTATAGAGTGGGACACCTTGATGGCTAGAAAATGAGCATACTTGGTTAATCGGTCCACTATTACCCATATCGCATCATATCCATTCGTGGTTCTTGGAAGACCTGTTATAAAGTCCATGGATATGTCTTCCCACTTCCACTCTGGTATTGGGAGGGGTTGCAGGACTCCTCCTGGTCTCTAGTGCTCTGCTTTGACTCTCTGGCATGTCAGGCAGGTACTGACATATTTAGCAACATCTCTTTTGAGTCCAGACCACTAAAACCTCTGTTTCACGTCTTGGTACATCTTGGTGGAACTAGGATGCATGGAGTACGGTGTGTTGTGAGCTTCTTCTAAAATTTTCTTTCTCAACTCTTCATCATTGGGGACACAAAGGTGGTTCCCCTGATAGAGGATTCCACTGTCTGATACTCTAAACTCTGAATTATCTTCTTCTTGTATCCCTTGCTTGATCCTTTGGATATTTGGATCTTTCCTTTGCTTTCTCTGTATATCCTCAAGCAGGGTTGACTCTAAGGTCAATGTAGAGAGTTGCTCAAAAATAACTTCAAGTCCGAAATCTGACAACTCCTTCTGCAGTGGCAGGGCTAATGATGACAAAGACATCAGGAGTGCACTGGACTTTCTGCTTAGTGCATCTGCCACTTTGTTAGCTTTACCTGGGTGGTAGAGGATTTCACAGTCATAATCCTTGACCAACTCTAGCCACCTGTGATGTCTCATGTTTAAGTCTTTCTGGGTGAAGAAATACTTTAAACTCTGATGGTTTGTGAAGATTCTGCACTGGACTCCATACAAATAGTGTCGCCAGAGTTTTAGTGCAAAGACCACAGCTGCCAGCTCAAGATCATGAGTGGAGTAGTTTTTCTCATAGTCTTTGAGTTGTCTGGAAGCATAAGCTATAACTTTCCCTTCTTGCATGAGAACAGCTCCGAGGCCCATCTTGGAAGCATCACTGTAGATGTCAAAACTCTTGTCACTTTCTGGAACTATCAGGATGGGAGCACTGGTTAGTCTCTTCTTTAGCTCTTGGAAACTCTGCTCATATTTGTCTGACCATTCAAACTTCTTGTCCTTTCTCATTAGGGTTGTTAGTGGAGAGGCTATCTTGGAAAAGTCCTCCACAAATTTTCTGTAATACCCAGCTAAACTAAGGAAACTTCTGATCTCTCTAACGTTCTTGGGCTTATGCCAATTATTGACTGCCTCTATCTTGGCAGGATCCACTTGGATGCCTTCTTTAGAAATAATGTGACCTAGAATGCTACTTGGTCTAACCAGAATTCACACTTAGAGAATTTTGCATAGAGTTGTTCCTGCTGAAGAATCTGTAGTACTATTCTCAAGTGTGTGTCATGCTCCTCGGGGGTTTTTGAATAGACCAAAATGTCGTCGATGAACACGATGACAAATTTGTCCAAATATTGCCTGAAGACATGATTCATTAGCTCTATAAAGACTGATGGAGCATTGGTCACTCTAAATGGCATCACTACAAATTCGTAGTGTCCGTATCTGGTCCTGAAAGCTGTTCTGGGTATATCACTTTCTTTAACCTTCAGCTGGTGATATCCAGAGCGTAAATCTATCTTTGAGAACACCGCGGCCCCTCTTAGCTGATCAAAGAGATCATCTATTCTGGGAAGAGTGTACTTGTTCTTAACTGTCACTTTGTTCAATGCTCTATAATCTATGCACATTCGCATAGATCCGTCCTTCTTCTTGACAAACAACACAGGGGCTCCCCAGGGTGAATGACTAGGGTGGATGAATCCCTTGTCAAGTAGCTCCTGAAGTTGTCCTTGTAACTCTTTCAACTTTGCTAGGGACATTCGGTACGGAGCTTTTGAAATTGGACTAGTACCAGGAACCAATTTAATTTCAAACTCCACTTCTCTGTTGGGAGGTAGTCCAGGTAGCTCTTCTGGAAATACCTTTGGATACTCACAGACTACCCGAACATCTTCCTGCTTGGGTCCTTTTTGTCCTTCTGTTCTGCTTACTTGCCTGGGGTTTCTGACTCCCTGCTGTCTTGTCCTCTATTTTGACTGGCTTGAGTTGCGTTTGTTGTGCCTTGATGTTGTCCAGATAGTGCTCAGCGACTAATGCTCTGCTGACCAGCTCTTCGCCAGTCTGGGGCTGGTGAGTTCCACTAGTCACATTAAGTGCTATCACTGGTCTCAACATCCTGAGCATCAGTCTGACTCTTTCCTTCTCCGTACTTACTAGCTCTGGACAGAGACGAGCTAGCCTATTGAATCTTTTAACTGCTTCTTCCACTGACATGTCACCTTGTCTGAATTCTATAAACTCTTCATAGTGCTTATTGGTGATCCGTTGGCGGAAGAATTCTTCGTTAAACTCTATCTCGGAGTCAATCCAGCTCATCTGATTGACTACTCTCTTGCTCTTAACTCTCTCTACCACCACATACGAGCATTTCCTGATAGGCAGAAAGAGGCACACTTGATCTTCTTGACTTCTGGCCAGTCAAGAAGCTCCATGGTGCTCTCCAGTGTCTTGAACCAAGCCTGAGCATCCCAGGGCTCAGTCGTGCCTGAGAAACTTTCTGACTCCAGCCACTGTATCAGACATGCTTCTTGTCTCCTAGGTGCTGTGACGACTTCTAGGGCGGCTGGTGGGACCACAGTCACCACTGGAGTCTCCACATTTACAGTTGGGGGAGTGGTAGGAACTGACTGCTGTTTAGCCATCAGATTGACAATCACTTATTGCTGCTCTGCTACTTGTCTCTGGAGTTGAGCAACAACTTCAAAAAGATTGGTCTCAGTTGTTCTGGGCTCCTCGTTCTCCTGAGCTCGGTTCTCAGTATGAGTGGTACGGGGATGCCCTCTTCTTGACATCTCGTCATGCAGAGGGAAAACTTGAAATCATTACTATACTTTCTAGATATATCTTACTTAAGCATGATTCTTGACTTTAAACACATATGAGCAGGTACTTCTAAACATTTCTCTATACTGCAAGCACTAAAGGAAAAACATAAAAGAAAGTATAAATACATTCTTACTTGAAGACGGCAAGGCTGGTGCTGATGTGTGATGCTGGAGAATGGGAACTGCTCTGATACCAACTGTAACGACCACCCTTCTCACTACTCTCTAAAGGTGCCTGTTACATAACTACTATAGATTCTTACTTAACTAGTATAACAAACTGTACTTAAATTTTTCCAGAAAACTTAAAATTTCGACAGAGTATATGCAGTTTAGCAGGACTAAAATACAATACAATACTGACATGCACATATAACTCATAATAACAGAAAACATATGAAACTATATCTCAATGCAAACACAAAAGTACCTACTTACTAAACTGAACTCATCTTAGCATGCAATCTAAAATAAGAATAATCTCAAATGACATGGAATATAAGGTACAATCTCAAATATTTCTTAACCACTAAAACACAGAAACTTAATAATGTCCCAAGTCTCTCCCATAGTCATGGCATCACACATCATCGAACACCTCCTTGTCGCCTTCCTTTGCTATAGCTTTTCCTTTCCTTTATCTGCAGTAAGAGGAAATGCAAACTATAAGCGAATGCTTAGTAAGCGCTGTCTAACTCACAAAAACTTGAATGTGCATATAAATACAGCAATGCTAAAAACTGAATCTATAAGAAGAAAATTACTCATGCTCATCTAATAGCAAAGCACTAAAATCTGCATACTCATGATATACAAGAATAAAATTGCCTGCTGGAAGACAAGGTTATGCTCAATAAACTAATCAGGAAACAAATAAAACTAATACTGCATGCTTCGAATTAAAAGGAACTAAACTTGCTGACTCTAAACATAAGTGAAGTTTGTTTCATTTGTTCCAAAAACTTATATTTTATTACTTCAAAATAATAATCAATCTCTTCTTGGGCCCAGGCTTAGTACCAATGCGCGCTCCCTAATAGAAACTGTGGTAGCTAGTCACCAGTCCTACGAGGGTAAAGACCTTGGTCTTACCAGGGCCAAGACCTTGGAATTGGTCACTTAGATTTTCTTTTACGACAACCTTGGAAGTCGGGTACTAGCCTCTTAAAAAAATAAAATACTTGTTATCTTTTATTACTTCTAATATATAATGCCTTGGCATTTTAATAAGCACTTTGTGTGCCAAAATCCCTAAAGTCTCGACTTTGGGGTCTACTTAAGGCCTTGACCTTTTTCTTTCTTTTCTTTATCTTTCTTATACCTTTCTTAAACTCAAAATACTGATAGGGAACTCAAAATCTGGAACTGAAATGCTTAATGAAAAATCTTCAGTGCATAACAAAATTGTACGGAAATGCTTAATAAAACCGCGCATTGAGATTCTTAATAAAACTATGACAAACTAAAACTGAATGCTTCAATCTAAAACTGCAATGCTAACCAATTAAAATACTGCAACATTAAACATATCTAAAACTGCCATGCTGAAATTGTTAAACAATTGTAATACTGCATACTATGCTAATCAAAGTTCTGCATTCTAAGCTAACAAATTTCTGCATTAAAATTCCTAAAGCAAATCAAACTTCACATAACCAGATTTAATCATGATGGAATTTAGGTAAGGCTGCCCGAAATAGCAAGGAGAGTCTAAGCCAAAACAAAATGCTAATTTGGAAAGCCTGTTCCTGCTCATGGACTAGCAAAGAAAACTGAAAACTGAAAACTGAAATACTAAACTACACAACGGAGATCAAAGATGACCAATTCAAAAGACTAACTCTTTTAGCTATTCCTACTTATTAATGAAACAACATGAAGAAAATAACCGAGTTGCTTAACCGCATGCCATTCTAAACAATTCATTCATTTTCCCTAACCTAACCAAATCTGCATTAAATTTCATAACAGCAAGTATCAAAAGAACAAGCCGAAATCTTACTAATCCCCCCCTATTCAGTGTCCCAGCAAGGAATCCATTGCAACTATTAAAAAGGTTTACTACTGATAACCATGATTTTGGCTATATTATCTTGATTCATAATGCACATTTTTAATGGTCTTTTTATAGCTTAATCTCACATTTACACCATATTTCATAATTGCATATGATTTTGGACATAATTACAAATTAGCCTATTTTCATGGTATTTGATGCTAATACTTGTTTATTATTTTGTAGGCATCAAAAGGGTCATGGACCCGATCAAATCAGACCCCATTTGGGCTTAAATCAAGGGCTTAATGAGGCGATTACACCTTGGAGCTATTTGGACCGTTCATCTACAATCAAGCAGATCTGAGCCATCCATCAAGCATCTTGTCCATCCGACCTAATGAGGAGCAGATCCAGTCCATTGATGAAGATTCAGAAGTTTTGATTCAGATCCGAGATGATCCAACCGTTGATCGAGCCCAAATCAATCTGGACCGTCCGATCAGATGAGGAGAGGTTTAAAACGTTTGAGAAGCTACAGTGCTTCCCTGGACTCGGCTTGCGACATTCTCACTGTAGCTGCTTCTTCTCCGCCGCGACGCCGAGCTTCCCGTTCCTCAATTCCAGATCCGAGAGCGAGCTTCTTCATCGGCGGTGATTGCGAGTTGATGGCGTCCATCTCCCGAGATCAGTGAGTGCCAGAGGGAGGTTTCTCTGGTGTGATTTTGGATTTGTTCACTGCCGCGATTCTGAAAGAGGGAGGTTTCTCAATCAGCGATCTTCGCGTCCACCAGAGCTTCGAGGGAGGTTTCTTGGAGTTTCTGATCATCTTTCCGATCGTCATTCCATAGCAAGACTGGCTCGATCTGATCAATCAGATTAGTTTGCAAACCATAGATCCATCCTCTGATCTTCGGCTATTTGGGGTTGCCAGACGATTGCGAGTTTGAGGGGAGGTTTCCAAAGACTGTGAGCGATCCCTGGTGATAGCTGTAAGCTTGTAGATTGCTCGTTGGGTGTTGAGGGTGTTGGTGCAATATCCCTCAGGTCAATGTTGACCTGAGTAACCAAGCTGAGTCTTGGTTTGGGTTTAGATGTTTGACAATAAGATATTGATTGAAGAAGAGTCAAGTAGGTCAAGGTTGACTGGATACTTGACTGGGAATTCCTAACTGGGATGTTAAGCAAAATGAAAGACCTAGTGAGTGAAGCTAGGCAGTATGAAAGTCCTGGTGAGTGAAGCCAGGCAGAAGAAAAGTCCTGGTGAGTGAAGCCAGGCAGAAGGAAGTCCTAGTGAGTGAAGCTAGGCAGATGGAAATCCTGGTGAGTGAAGCCAGGTGAAAGTCCTAGTGAGTGAAGCTAGGCAGATGAAAACCCTAGTGAGTGAAGCTAGGTGAAAGTCCTGGTGAGTGAAGCCAGGCAAGGGAAAATCCAGATGGATCAAGGATGATCGGACATCTGGTGCTGGGAAGTCCAAGTAGGTCAAAGGATTGACTGGATACTTGGCATGAAAGAAAAGTCCAAGTAGGTCAAAGGGATTGACCGGATACTTGGCACAGAGAAAAGTCCAAGTGGGTCAAAGGGATTGACCGGACACTTGGTAAGGGAGTCCTAGCAGGTCAAGGGAGTGACTAGATGCTAGGCATGACATACCAACAGGTCAAGGTTGAACGGATGTTGGTTTGGGAGGTTTGGGACTTGGTTTTGGACAAAAATCAAGTGCTGGATCGATCAGTGGATCGATCCAGACCTGTCCCAGCGAACAGAGAGCCTCTGGATCGATCCGTGGATCGATCCAGAGGTCCCAATCGATCAGTGGATCGATTGGGACGCGGCTGCTTCGCGCGATAAGCGCTGGATCGATCCGTGGATTGATCCAGGCGTTTTCCCAGAGCACAGAGGCACTCTGGATCGATCCGTGGATCGATCCAAAGCCTCCCCGATCGATTGGGAACATTCGAATCGATCGGGATCCGACCGTTGGCGTCGATAAAGGCCGCATGCGTTCATTTCCTTCGGTATCTCTTCTCCGATTCACTCCAGATTTCTCGCCAGCTCCTCCACAGCACTCACAAAGCTCAGATCGCCAGTTCTTGAAGCATCTTGGAAGTTTTCCAAGTCAAGAGGCCGATCAAAGCCAAGAAGAGAAGCTAGGGTTAGGGTTTATACTCATTGTAAGCTTGTAAGCTTGTATTTCTTGTATCCTTTCCCTCTCTTCTTGTATTGAGTCTTGTAGGGCTTCTCCGCCCTTGGTAGTTACCATAAAGGAGAGTTTTATTTAGTGGAGGGTGTGTGTGTTGGTGTGGATCCTTGGATTAGTCACCTCTTGTGAGGTGGATACCAAGTAAAACCAACCGTGTTAGCGTTGTGTGTTTGTTTCTGTATTTTCCGCTGCACATCTTTGAAGGAACAAGCAACGCCGAGCAACGAGCGAATGCGACGAGCTATTCACCCCCCTCTAGCTACTTTTGGTCCTAACAAGTGGTATCAGAGCAAGGCCGCTCTTCACCGGAATCATCGCCGGAAGGGTCAAGTATAACAAGAAAAGCTAGAGGGTGAAGAAGTTGGAGCAAATTCTTCAAGTTCAAGATTTTATCAAGCTCAACTTCAAGATGCAATTCCAAGATGGACTTGGATTTGACACAAGGGTGGCTCCACCATACACATCGGCAAGCTTCGATTCTTGGAGATCAAGAATCGAAAACTTTCTTATGATGGAGATAGAGCAATGGTTTGCTCTAATGGAAGGCTTCAAAGCTCCAACGAACTCCAAGGGCAAGCTTCTAAAGAAAAGCAGATGGAGCTCAGAGCAAATTCAAAGGGGCGAGGCAAATGACAAAGTGACCAAGCTTCTGGTCAACTTATTGCCTAGCCACATCTTGGCTCGAGTTGGAGAATTCGAAGATGCCAAGGAGCTTTGGAGCAAATTGGCCAAGCTTATGAAGAGATCCCCTCCACTATACAAGATCATGAAGAATCCAAAGAGGGTGACTCTTTGGAGCAAGACCAAAAGGAGAATTCCGAGGTTGAGAGATGCTCAACTTCCGAAGAAGAGGAAATCCAAGATGCTTCATCCTCAAGGGAATGCAACGAAGGGAACAAGGAGGGAGCATACTCCTTGTTTCATATTCAAGATGATGAAGCCTCCACCTCTAGGATTGAGGGGGAGCAATCCTTGGTGACACCGGATCAAGAAGAAGGAGAAGTTTCTACATCCGGGTCAAGAGAAGAAGAGGAGGAAGAAGCTTCTACCTCCACAAGTCAAGAAAAATCAAATGGAGGAGAATCAAGGTCCTATCAAAAGGAAGTTTCTACCTCTGGATCCAAAGAAAAAGATGCCACCCCTACAAGCAAAGGTATGAATATTTCAATTAATAATAAAAATCATATAATATGTTTTGAGTGTAGGGAACATGGGCACTACAAGAGCAAGTGTCCTAAATTGACCAAGAAGAAGGGCCAAGTGGCACAAAAGGGCAAGGTGAAGCCCAAGGAGACCATCTCCGGAACGAAGAAGAGCAAGGAGCATATCATATGCTTCTCTTGCAATCAAAAGGGGCATTACCGAAATCAATGCCCCAAGGGGAAGAAGGTGGTCAAGACTCAAGGAGGCACTAGTCAAGGGGGAGCCTCCAAGGTAAAGAAGAAGGTAACATTTATTGAGCCTACCCCTTTACATTATGGTAAAAAGCATGATAGTTCTAACTTATATCATTTTAATGCTATTTACCATGAAAATAGAAAGCATGATAGCGTTAAAGAAAAACATATAGCTTTTCATGCTAAAACCACTACACCTAAGGCTAGGAATGTAGGTAAAAGTCTGGGCAATAACTCTAAAGATTTTAGATACAAGCCCAAGAACAAATATGCTCATGAATCAAATGAAAAATCTAAAACTAAGGACTTAGTGATAGAAAATCAAGTCTTGAGGTCAAGACTTGATAAAATGGAAAAGACTCTAAAAAGGATGGAAAATATCCTATTAGGGCAAAATGAGCATAACCTAGGTTTAGGGGTACAAAAGTCATCCAATGGCCATAGAGGTTTGGGATACAAACCAAAGACTAAGAAGGATGTGCCCTCTTACCATAGAGTTCCATATAGTTATGGAACAAACCCTAGGTCTAGTGGTCAAGCCAAAAATACTAGGGAAGTCATCCCTAAGAGTATTTTTGCAATAAATGTGACTAAGACTTCTAAGAAGTCTAAGAAAGTCACAAACAAGGTCACAAGGGAGGTTATCCCTAGAGTTGACCTAGAAAATGTGACCAAGGCTTCTAAGAAGCCCAACAAGGTCACTAGGAATGTATCTAGGGAAGTTATCCCTAGTGAGTACCTAGAGCATCCAAGGAGCACCAATAGGTGTTGGGTTCCTAGGAGCATCTTCTCTACCCCATAGATGGGTTAGAGAGTGTCAACTTCGATTAGAAGGGTAGTTAACCCAACTTTAAGGAAATTGACACTCAAGGAGCATTTTCAAGGTTTTAGTTAACCTTTGAAAATGAAATGGAATTATTGATTACTCCCTGAAAGAGTAAAATGTGCCTAATGGTGAAAAATTGTTTTTAATCTTAAATGGCACATATTGGGAAATTCATAAGAACTATCAAGTTGGGATTTTGGTATGTTCTTAGGCAATTTAAGGCAATCCGGGCCTTAAATTTAAAAGTGCTACTCTTGAGGAAAAATGAAATATGCCAACATTTGAGGACATGTTTATTTTCAATTGGCATACATTAAATCAAGGAAATTAGAAATGCCAAATTTAGGCTTTGGCATTCTCTTGTAGCACTTTAGGACAATCTAGGTTTAAGTTGTAAGTTTAGCTAAGACTTTAAGGATACTTAGATAGTTAATCTAGGTATATTTTATTTATGCTAAATCTTGCCATGATTGTTTGCTCATCATATGCCATGACATCATGTCTAGTTTTGCATTCATGTTTTATTATGAAAAATCCAAAAATACCATGTCATGACATTCATACATCATGTAGCAATAGGATATTTTCTTTTGAAAATTATTTTTTTTTGATGTATGCCATAACATAATCATGCATTAAGTTTAATTCCTTGTAATTAAGGACGAATGGCATTTAACGACACTTATTGACAAGTGACATCCTGGGTGGATGTCTAATATCTCTAAAATGCCTAGATAGATATGCATGATCCCTAGAATAGGGCAAAACCAAATTTTACATCTCACAAAGACCTCTAAGATGACTTGTATGTGTTTTGTCCACAATAGATACAAGTGAGATGTTAGGAAGATGAACAAAACTCAAGATGTTGATTTAGTGCATTCCTTTGAGTTTTAGGTTCATCAAAACACATAGTTATGTGTTTTCCCATCATTGGGAAAGCTAATGTACAAGTCATGTGCATTAAGCCCAAGGAATGTGATGGGATATTGGTTTTGAAAATGTTTTTAAAATGTTTTTGGAAAACCTTGGTGAAGGCTATCTTTTGATAGTAATCACCATTGAATAGTTAGACACAAACTTGAAGAGAAACACTAAAGTTTTTGCAAGTTTTCAAGTTTGTGTCAATCTTTGAAAATATGAAGTATTTTCATAGTAAACTATTTTTCCGTGATAGTAAACGCCCTAAATAATGTCTACACGAAATTTCATAATTTTTGGATTTTTGTAGAATTTTCTAGGGGTTTCTGAAGTTGACTGAAATGGAATTTCAGCAACTATCAGAGCTCCGATCGATCCATGGATCGATTGGAGTTCCTGAATCGATCCATGGATCGATTCAAACGGTAATTCCCGCGAGCAGAAGCTCGCTGGATCGATCAGCCGATCGATTCAGGGAGTCTGAATCGATTAGTGGATCGATTCAGCAAGGTTCAATCGATTGGAACCCAACTTCAATCGATCCAAGTTGCTGGTTCTGGCTGGGAAGGCCTGATTTCAGCATCTTTGAACCTATTTTAGTCTAGGTAACCATTCCAAACCCCTAAAATATATTTGTATACATACAAAGGGTGTTTTCATGTGAAAACAAGGATGGATTGGTTAAGGAAGGCTTCATTGAAGTTTAGGTTGAGGTGTGTTTCAAATTTTGAATATTTGAACCTCAAAACTTCTAAATTTGGGTTTCCTAATGTTTTAGGGATTCCAAGTCATTGTTGGTGCAATGACAGAAGTTACCACCATGTCTTTAGGGGGAGGGACTCTTTAAAGACATGAAAATTATTTTTTTTTCATGAACCTTGGAAGGTGGTTAACCTTCTGTTGTGAACTTGCTCAAGGTTGAACATTTAAACTTGAAATGGGGAGAAATGGGGAGTGGATATCCTCATTATTTCAAGTGGACACTCAAGTGGTAGATAATGCTCAAGGTTGGGTAGTTGTCTACATTGAGGGAGAAGTTAAGGATAAATGAAGGGTATGGGACCTTCATTATCGTGTTGATCACAACGAGTGATGTTGTGAACAACGATGAGCAACTCTTCAGGGGGAGAGTCTTCAACAAATGGATTTGTTGAAGTGTGCCCAGAATTGGAGCATAGGTTGATGTGTGTCCAACGATGGGTTGATGTGTGCCAATAGGGGGAGAATGTATGGTTAAGCTTAGTCCTTCATTACCTATGGGAAGGTCATAGGGGGAGAATGAAAGGACTCATGAAAGGGAGTAAGTTAGGCTTTCATTACCTAGAGGGAGTTTGCCCTCTTAGGGGGAGAATGAAGAGCTTAATTTATGCTTTCATTACCTAGTGGCATGAAGAAGGAGGTTATGGGATTAGCCTAACTTACATATGGGATTGTAAGTGTCATTGTGGTATTGTCAAACATCAAAAAGGGGGAGATTGTTGGTGCAATATCCCTCAGGTCAAGGTTGACCTGGGTAACCAAGCTGAGTCTTGGTTTGGGTTTAGATGTTTGACAATAAGATATTGATTGAAGAAGAGTCAAGTAGGTCAAGGTTGTTGGATACTTGATAAGTCCTAACCGGGATGTTAGGCAAAATGAAAGACCTAGTGAGTGAAGCTAGGCGATGAAAGTCCTAGTGAGTGAAGCCGGGTAAGAAAAGTCCCGTGAGTGAAGCCGGTGAAGGAAGTCCTAGTGAGTGAAGCTAGGCGGATGGAAATCCTGGTGAGGCGGTGAAAGTCCTAGTGAGTGAAGCTAGGCGGATGAAAACCCTAGTGAGTGAAGCTAGGTGAAAGTCCCGTGAGTGAAGCCGTGCAGGAAAATCCGGATGGATCAAGGATGATCGGACATCCGGTGTTTGGGAAGTCCAAGTAGGTCAAAGGATTGTTGGATACTTGGCATGAAAGAAAAGTCCAAGTAGGTCAAAGGATTGGATACTGCAGAGAAAAGTCCAAGTGGGTCAAAGGATTAACCGGACACTTGGTAAGGGAGTCCTAGCAGTCAAGGAGTGACTAGATGCTAGGCATGACATACCAACAGTCAAGGTTGAGCGGATGTTGGTTTGGGAGGTTTGGGACTTGGTTTTGGACAAAATCCAAGTCTTGGATCGATCGATGGATCGATCCAGCTCGGATCGATCGGTGGATCGATCCGACTGCCCCAATCGAGCCTCGGATCGATCCGTGGATCGATTCAGAGGTCCCAATCGATCGATGGATCGATTGGGGGCCCTCAGCGCGATTAGCGCCGGATCGATCCGTGGATCGATCGCAGTTTTTCCCGAAAGCAGGGGCTCGGATCGATCCGTGGATCGATCCAAAGCCTCCCCGATCGATTGGGAACATTCGAATCGATCGGGATCCGACCGTTGGCGTCGATAAAGGCCGCAGGCGTTCATTTCCTTCGGTATCTCTTCTCCGATTCACTCCAGATTTCTCGCCAGCTCCTCCACAGCACTCACAAAGCTCAGATCGCCAGTTCTTGAAGCATCTTGGAAGTTTTCCAAGTCAAGAGGCGGATCAAAGCCAAGAAGAGAAGCTAGGGTTAGGGTTTATACTCATTGTAAGCTTGTAAGCTTGTATTTCTTGTATCCTTTCCCTCTCTTCTTGTATTGAGTCTTGTAGGGCTTCTCCGCCCTTGGTAGTTACCATAAAGGAGAGTTTTATTTAGTGGAGGGTGTGTGTGTTGGTGTGGATCCTTGGATTAGTCACCTCTTGTGAGGTGGATACCAAGTAAAACCAACTGTGTTAGCATTGTGTGTTTGTTTCTGTATTTTCCGCTGCACATCTTTGAAGGAACAAGCAACGCCGAGCAAAGAGCGAATGCGACGAGCTATTCACCCCCCCCCCCCTCTAGCTACTTTTGGTCCTAACAGAGGGGAGGTTTCCGATTCACCTCTGTTTCACAGCAAATTGTGGAGGTTTGAGCTTGGATTCGGATGAGGAATATTTAGGTTTTGTTTTTCTTTATCTTGTCTTTGAATTGTGTTCAAACTTTGCTCAGATCTTCAGATCTGATACCTACCTTTGCAATTTCAATTTCTGTTTGAGATTTTATGTTTATGATTTCGAATTCTTGCTTTCAAACCTGGATTATTGACCTAATACTGATACTGATATTGACCTTAGTGCTGTTAGGTTTATTCTGCTACTAGTGCTGATGGTTGTAGGCTCTTGTGATGTAGTTAATAATTCTTTGTTCTGATTTTGGTCTTTGAACTTGTAATCTTGCTTAAATGAAGATGGATCAACTTTAGTTTTGATTGTTACCTCTGTTTAAGGAGTTTATGAGTTCATCTACTTTTGTGAACGAGCTTAGTTGTAGAAAACTTAACTTGAGATTTGATTGTGTACCTTGTTACTGAAATTGTAGATTATGGAGATAGGAATTGAACCATTTGACTCAATGATGCATAAAAATCCTCGATTAAGTGATGTTCATTTAGTTGGAAGGAAGGTGATCAAGTTAAGAAGAGAGTGATATGTAGAGAAGAATAAACCTTATTTGATTTTAGTTTCAATTGAAGAAGAACTCAATTTGCTATGTGAATCAATTTTAGAATTCACACATTTTGCTAGTAACCCTTGGAAAAAAATACGACTTGGGACTCGTTGCTACAACGCTTGTCTTAATTTTAATGAGTTTCAATTTTAATTAATTTGGAGCGCCTAGTGACATGCAAAAAGACTAACACTAACCAAATCTGCATTAAATTTCATAACAGCAAGTATCAAAAGAACAAGCCGAAATCTTTACTAATCCCCCCCTGTTCAGTGTCCCAACAAGGAATCCATTGCAACTATTAAAAAGGTTTGCTACTGGTAAACAAAACAAATACCATTCCTCAGGCTCAGATTTAACAAAAGAAATTCTGGAATTGGAAACTACTCTACACAACCCATGGATCGGAATTGCAATCCGAACACCTCCAGCACCAGCTATTCATGCTATTTCAAAACACAAACCGAGATTTGCAAGTCCCGACATGAGCCAACTGTGAACAATAAGGTAGCAAGGATCTAAATATGAGATGCAAATCATAAGAGCTGAGAAGTCTAAACTACATGTTCAATCCATTCGAATCCCTTTCTCATCTTCTTAAAGAAACTCACGGCAGAAAACTCTATAATCAACCATCTTCAAGGCATGCTCAAAAAAACAAAGGACACACCAAATCAAACTCGAGACTACTCTTACCGCAGGTGAGTAGCAACTT
Source organism: Zingiber officinale (assembly GCF_018446385.1). NCBI lineage: Eukaryota > Viridiplantae > Streptophyta > Magnoliopsida > Zingiberales > Zingiberaceae > Zingiber > Zingiber officinale. Next base: position 129,722,442 of record NC_055987.1, read on the forward strand.
ACCTTGCTTTTTGGACTCACAACCGAACAAGGAGGGCTTCTAGGGTTCGGATAACTCAAATTTTCCGGCCTCTTCTTGCGCCTACGTGTTCTCCTTGCCGAGAGGATCGTGAAGATGAAGAAATCTCTCGAAATCGAGCCTTGGTCGGCCGCCGGAGACGTGCCTTAACTCCCCTTGCTTTCCGCCCGAGCACCACCCGACGCCGCGCGAGAGAAAGAGGGAAAAGGGTTTTAGGTTTCGGTAATGGCAACACCTAAGTTCTCTTCTTATAACTTCAATATTCTGTTAACTATCTACCATATGAATATATTTCGCTCCTTCCTTAATCAGCAACGCCCGCTTGGGCACTTGGTCAGCTGGATTCGCTTAAGAGTTGGCTCGGCCGGAGGTCTCCGGTTCGAATCTCGGCTTGGACATTATTTTTGTCGAAACTTCTTTCGTTTAGTAAAACTACCAAACGACCTCCAAATATTACATAAAAATACTCTAAAAATTTCTAAAAATCTCTAGAATATTTCTATAGCATTTCTAAATATTTTTAAATACTATTAAGACTCGAAATGAGAAAATTTGGGTTGTTACATTTATAAATTATTTAAAAATTTATTTGATAATAAGAGTCCTAGTCTATCGTGCACATTCCCAGTTTTCTTCTTAAGTTACTAAATTCAGATTCTAGTAGTGGTTTAGTGAAGATGTCAACCAGATTTGACTTAGACTCAACATAGTTGAGTTCAATATCCCCTTTAGCGACGTGATCTTTAATGAAATAATATTTGATTTTAATATGTTTGGTTCTTGAATGATCCACGGGATTTTTAGTTAGGTTAATTAAATTTACATTACTAATAAAGATTTTTTTACATTTTTAAATTCTAAGTTAAAGTCATGTAGAGTGTGCATCATCTATAATAGTTGTGATGTGCACTCTCTCGTTGCTATGTATTCAGCTTCAGTAGTAGATAGAGCAACACAGTGTTACTTTTTACTAAACCAGCTAACAAGTGATGGTCCAAGGAGTTGGCATTCACCACTTGTACTTTTCAATCTAATTTACAACTGACATAATCTAAGTTAGAGTAACTTGTCAGTTCAAAATTGGTTGTTCTAGGATACTAAATTCCTACATTGGATGTGCCTTTTAAGTACCTAAAGATTCTTTTTTACATTGGTCAAATGAGATTCCTTAGTACGGATTTGATAGCTAATACACATACTAACTACAAATAAAATATTATGTCTGCTTGTAATTAAGTATAACAGACTACCTATGATACTTCTATAGTATTTTAGGTTCATGGATTTTTCATTTGGATCATTATCTAGAGTTATGTTAGTGGCCATTGATGTTTTTATGTCTTTAGAATTTTCCATTCTAAATTTTTTAAGCAAATCTTTTGTATATATATTTTTTTATAAATGTAATTTTCTTCATTTGTTTATTTTACATGTAAACCTAAGAAGCATGTTAGTTTATCTATTAAACTCATTTCAAATTCTTGTTCCATTAAAGTAATAAATTCTTGTAAAAATTTAGAATTTGTTGGCCCAAAAATAATATCATCTACATATATTTAGACCATAAAAATGTCTATTTTCAAGATTTTTACAAATAGGGTTGAGTCAACTCGACCTTGATTAAAACCCTTAGAGATCAAATAGGTGGATAATCATCCATACCAGGTTCTAGGGGCTTGTTTTAGATTATATAGTGCTTTTTTCAACTTAAACACATGGTCAGGATGGTCTGAACTTTTAAATCTTGATGGTTGACCTACGTAGACCTCTACTTTGATTAGACCATTTAAAAAGATAGACTTTACATTCATTTGGTAGAGCTTAAATCCCTTATGAGCTTCATAACTTAGTAGCATCATAATAGACTCAAGTCTAACTACTGGGGTATAGGTTTCATCATAGTCAAGTCCTTCGACTTAACTAAATCCTTTGGCTATTAACCTAGTTTTATTCTTAATGATTTCCTCTTTTTCATTTAATTTGTTTCTGAAAACTCATTTTATTTCTATAGACTTTTTGCCTTTGGATAATGGAGCTAAGTCCCAAACTTCACTTTTTTTTCAAATTGAGTCAATTCCTCTTACATGACTAAGATCCAATCTGGGTCAAGTAAGGATTCTTAAATAGTTTTGGATTCAATCTTAGAAATTAAAGCAACTTGACTTAGATTTTTAAAGGTTGACCTAGTTTGAACCCTCAGATCTGGGTCTCCTATTATTTGATCTATTGGATGGTCTTGGCTGGTTCTTATTATTCTAGATTCAATTTATGTTTGTTCATTTTCTAGTGGTTGATTCTGTTAATCTTTATGTTCGTCTATTTGATTCAGGTTTTCACTTGCTCCCTCTAGATCTGTGCTAGACTTAACAAAGTCTATGGGTTGGTATTGAGTTTGAGTTGAGTTAAATTTTTTAGAGTTAGTATTTTCATCGAATTTTACATTGATTATTTTCTCAATTGTTAGTGTCACTACAAGAAAAACCCTCATAGACATCGGTGGAACAACAACAGTTTTAAGCAAAAACTGATGTCTTTGGGTATTTTACACCGGTTTTTTCAAAAATCGGTGTCTATGAGCGCAGATTTTCGCTCATAGACATCGGTTTTTTAGCCGATGTCTATGAGCGCCTTTTTTTTTGTTAATAGACACCGATTTTAACAGCAGTTTTTAAAACCCGGTGTTAATGAACCAAAAATAAATAATTTAATTTTTCCACCAGCCAAAATTTACAACACTTCACAAAGATCCCTCCAAACCTAAACCAATATCGCGCCCCTTCTCTCACCCTAAACCTAAACCTAAACCTAAACCTCCGACCATCTCTCTCAGCCGCATCTCCCTCTTCCCCTTCCTGGATCTCTTCCCCTTCCTGGATCACGCCCCTTCCTCTCCCGATTAGGATCAAAACCACCTGCTTCGGTCCTAAGCAAAATCGCAGCATAAATCGTTCCATTCTGCCTCCTCGTCCGATCCTCTCTTCCTCCTCCTCCTTCCTCTCTTCTCTCTTCCCAGCTAAGGTAGGGGCCGACGAGATCGCATCGAAGCACTTGATTCATTCGATTCCGGTTCCCATTCGCGAAACCAGTTTCTTTCGATCGAGGTGATGGCGGACGTGCAGATGGGGGAGACGGAGACCTTCGCGTTCCAGGCGGAGATCAACCAGTTGCTGAGTCTCATCATCAACACCTTCTACTCCAACAAGGAGATCTTCCTGCGCGAGCTGATTAGCAACGCCTCGGATGTGAGACATCGCTGCTTTCCATGTTGCTGCTCCCGCTTTTTTCCCGTGTTGTCGTTGCTGAAGCAAATCGTGTGACTGCAGGCACTCGATAAGATCCGGTTCGAGGGTCTCACCGACAAGAGCAAGCTGGACGCCCAGCCGGAGCGCAGCTGTCGGCAGAAGAGGCGAAGAGCTTGAGCAAGAGGTAGGGAATGGCTTATATAGTGACGTCTGTTCTTTCTTCTTCTTATTTTCTTGTTAAGGTTTATTTCTAATCTTGTTTTCGCCTCTCACTCGGTTTGATTCGAGTTCCATGGTGAGAAAATTTTCGTTTTGTTTTCCTCCCATTATCGACTTCCTTGATATGACGAGAAGAAAGGGTTTTTTTTCTTAACAGTAGGAAGCATGTAGCAGTGTAATAGTTCTGAATGTTGCTGATCTCCTTGCTTTACAACCCGTAGCTTCATTTTCCCCTGTTTTCCTCCAGTTCTTGTGTTCTTCTATTTTATTTATCAATTTTTCTAAATTTTGTTTATGCCACCTCAGTTGACCTAGATTCTCCTTTGTCTCACAGACTCGAGTTCTGCACATATCTTCAAGATTGTTACTCTGCCTTGTGTGTATCATCATTATCATATGTTCTGCACATGTTGTGTTTGTCAAAATTCCACACTCGTCGGTAACTTTGATTTGCTCTTCAGTTAAATCGGATGGATTGTTCATTTAGTCGATGGATTCTTCCCCTTTTTGCCTCATTGGATTGCTAAGGCTCGTAATGTTGTTTTGCAGCATGGGCATTTAGGATTTATGCTCTCATGTTATGATGCTGAAGTTAGCTATGATGGCCGCACTGACACTTTTCTGGCAAGGTATGCGGACAATTACTCTCATTTGAATTCAAAATATGTTCTCCTTTTGATGAAAAGTTAAGTTGTGTCTGTCAAAGTTATCACACTGGCTTCATATAACATGGCGTGAGTTATTCATTCTTCAAGTCGATATCCACCACATGGAAGAAGAACTGTGGTCATAGAAGAAGTTGACCAAAATATATATATACTCTATGATCGTATGTATAAGAGACTTTCTTTAATGTATATGAAAATGCATATTATAAACGTTACAGTCTTTGTTCAAATTAGTGCCTCTTTTACATTCTCAAAAAGACTCTGTCAGGCACAAGGAAGAAGAAGAGCTTCTGAATCTTTGTTTCTTCCAGGTTCAGACAGCTATGGAATCAGCTTTGGTAACTGCTATGGCTCACATCATGGGCGAGAAGGTGGCAATTCTCATCCAACGCAACAAGAACGTCAAGGAAATAACTGATATTGAAGAGAAGATGGAGAAGCTCAAGGAGTTGTTGCTGATTGTTAACATGGTGATCCAAGATGTCGAGTCCCGCCCTTTCACTTATGATGTGAAGATCTTGTCAAGGAAGCTCAGGTACTTGGTCTACGATCTCGAGGATGTTGTGGATTTCTATGACACTGAAGTCTTGTGCAAGCAGAGATCAAGAGCTTCTTTTAGGTCGGTGAATGATTTCTTCTCTTCTAATAACCAAATTTTGTTTAAGAGTAGGCTAGGCAGCATGATAAAAGCTGTAACAGATAGTCTGGACTCAATTTTACTGCAAAAGTCAAAGCTTTTGAATTTGTCACAAGGCAATTTTGTGATGGTTGATAAAACTTGATCAGTATAGGTTGATAAAACTTGAAAATATGGATATTAGTAGTGATATAATCTTGCATAAATCTCAATGGAGATATAGATCAGTATAGGTTTAGGGTTTAGATATTGTGTTTTTTCACCTTGTTTGTTCGTCTCAGGAGTTGGAGCTTTTCCTGGAGGTCAAATCATTGGAGAAAATACGACTATTTCATGATGACCTCTGCCACAGTTATTCTATGAGGGATCAACTTTTGAAGGTACATCTTCTCCTTTTCTTTTCTTGCTAACCAGTTGTTTTCTCTTATTCTAACTTGGTATTTCTTTAGTTAAAACGAGCTTATTGTCTTCCTAAAGGGTTTCTTATATGGAGGCATATAGCATCACTGACAAATTATATTTGATTTCATTTCCAATTTAATATGCTGAATGCCAATTAATTTGGATTAAATTATATGTTTTTTTTAGTATTCGAAACCTTCACAAGAAGTTGATGTCAAGAGAGATTATTGAGAAAAAGATTAATGATATAGGACAGGTGTCTAAAAGAGCTTCTGGGATAATGATCCAAATGTTATTAGTGCGTTTGGATGCTTGTTGACTTGTGCAGCTCCAATGAAGAAAATGTTACGAGTGGAATGCTTGCAGATTTCATATCTCGAGTTAGTGGTGAACTTTTTTTTTTTTAATTTTTTACCAATGACCTTCAAGATGTTTTAGATCTTCTACAATATGACATTTGACACCTGCTATTTTCTAAAAGAAAATAATTGTTGCAGACTGGTATAGGTGATCCTTGTCATGCTGTCTTTCATTTGCCAACTATGTCTACTGAAAGCCACACCATGCATTTTGTTGGTTGATGTAGTTGGACTGATCTCTCTCTCTCTCTCCTAGTTGTCTATTTGTTGCTTTCCCCTGTTAGAATCATACAGTTCCATGCTATTAATTGCCCAATGACTTGATGTTGAACTTTGTGTAATTCCTAGAATATGCAGCTAAAGGTGAACTCTACAAGGAACTACAGAAGTCCAAATGCTTCAGTGAGAGGCAAACTGCTACAGTGAGTTCTTTGCAAACACACACTAACGGTTATCAGTGTATGAGCTTTTATCTATTATTGCCAATGAAGGACTAACACTCTAATCATGTACCCACAGAATTTGCAATTCCTTTCTCACTGTATGTACAAGTGTTGTGCATTTGCAAATTTAATGAGGCTAGTGTGTCTGCAAACTTGAACAAACGTTCTGATAATTTATAAGCTTTATGTGTTTTTTTAGAAATGCCTTAAGGTACTTCTTAATGAATTTTCCCATGTTGTCCAGGTACTTCTATAGATTCTTCCTCATGATATTTTTGTTTATCATGGCAACGTCCAGAAGTCTATGGCAGCCGCTTCTGCTGAGGGTGGCCTCGATCCCATACTTGCCTACACTGCCGGAGTAGAGATCGAGCAGCTGCAGTGGTCTTCCTCCCAGCCCGACTGGGTTGCCATTGCCTACTCCACTAAGCTTCAGATTCTGAGAGTTTAATGGAAAGCAAATGGATATTAGAGCAGTAAACAATGAACAATAAGATTTTGTTCAGAATTCAAGTCTATGAACCCAAATTATTCAGAATTCAAATTTCCATGCATGAAAGGTCACCCTTGGCATAAGGTAGTTGAACCTGTAATATAATGATGATCCCCCTAGTAATCCAAACAATAGCGCACCATGTCTACAACATGCAGTTTTTTGCAAATTCTGTACCCCGAGGCAATTGATCTTGTGTCATCACTACTTCAATACTCACCTAATTTGCGTCTTACAGCGGTGTATATGATACATCCAAATAAAAATAAAGTTTTTCTGTTTCACTTTCATAATGTCTTTTCTACATCTTGCTAGTTTCTATTTTGATCATTAATGGTTTTCCATTGGTATGTATTCCAAGTGACATAAACATGTTTGTCATCATTGATACAGTTGGAGGCCTTCTCTCATCCATTCTTTGATGAATTGAGAGATCCTAACACATGTTTGCTTAGTGGCAAACCTCTTCCTCCTTTATTCAACTTCACATCTAAAGGTAATGCCTTGTTCACCTTCCTGTCTAATCATCGTCCGTCCGTCGATGGTCCTTTAAATGAGATTTAAACATGTTTGCAGAGCTTGAAAGCGCTTCTCCTGAACTAGTTCGACGCCTCCTACCCGAGCATTGAACTAAACTCGGGGTCAAGAAGTTTAGGCTGAGTTTGGTAGAGAGCTTCTTTTTCCAGTTTTCCTGATGTGGTCAATGGTTGGAATTCAAGACGATAAACAAGAACCATTTCAGTTTTAAGGCTGCAGTGTGTGCTTGAAGTGCAAGATTTTGCGGAGACTTGAAGAGACAGGGAAAGAGAAAGGATTCCTTCTGCAGCAGACAATCTTGAATTATATCTGACACTACTGATGACCATCTTATAATTGATCGGAGACATGAAGGGGCAGAGCAAGAGAAAGTTCCTTCTTCAGCAGTCAGTTTTCTGTTGCATTACCATTGACCATTTCTTGAACGTACGTAGCCTCGTTGTACAACCCCAACAAAATCTTATTGTTCATTGTATTGTTGTAAGAAGAATATTTATGTAATTTATGAATATTTGTGTATTTTATGGATATTGTTGAATGAAGAATATTTGTGTAATTTATGAATATTTGTGTATTTTTTTGGTTACTGTTTCGAAAATCAAATTTGTACTGTTAAAAAATACTGATATTATATTGGTTTTCCACCGTTGCAAAACCGGTGTTATTAACTAATATTACATCGATCGTATACCGCTGCCAAAACTGGTGTTATTAACATATAATATTACATCGATTTTACACCGTTGATGAAACAGTGTCGTTAAGTGATACTACACCGGTTAATAACCGATTCGAACACCGGTGTCGTTAAGTGATACTACACCGGTTTTAAACCGATGTCTAAAATGGCAGACTTTTTACATCGCCTTCATAGACATCGGTCGAAAATGTAATAGACACCGGTGGAAAACCGATGTCTATGAGGGTTTTTATTGTAGTGTGTAGTTTTATTGTAAACCCTGTAGCCTCTATTATTTAGAGAATACCCTACAAAGATTTCGTTGTCTACTTTTGAGGTAAATTTTCATAAGTATTCTCTTATATTTAATATGTAAACCGGACATCCAAATACCTTAAAGTATTTAATATTTGATACTTTATTATAATATAGTTCATAGGAGGTTTTGTTGTAATTTTTGTTTATTATTATTTTATTCTGCACATAGCATGTTGTATTTACGACTTCAGTCCATAGATATTTGGGTAGTTCATATTCATTAAGCATTGTCCTAGTTGCTTCTTGTAGTGTTTTATTTTTTCTTTCAACTATTCTATTTTATTGAGGTGTTTTAGGATATGAGAATTCTTGATGATACTCATTTTTAAAACAAAATTTAGTAAACCTATAATTTTTAAATTCTCCATCATTGTCACTTCTATTTCGTTTAATTTTCAAGTCCTTTTCATTTTCTATTTGTTTGCAAAAGTTATTAAAGGTTTCAAATATTTCATCTTTATTTCTTAAGAATTTTACCTAGGTGAACCTAAAATAGTCATCTATTATTACTAAACAATATGTGTTTCCATTGATTGATTTGAGTTCATGAGAGTCAAATAGATCTAGATGTAGAAGTTTAAGTATTGATTTAGTTTGAGTTTGATTAGTTAGTTTATGGGTTGACTTGGATTGTTTTCCTTGTTGACAAACATTATGAATTATTTCATTTAAATTAGATAATTTTGGTAGTCCTCTAACTAGTCCATTTAATTTAGTGAGATTTCTAAAGTTGATATGAGCCAGCCTTTTATGTCATAGTCAGGTTTCCTCTTTTTTTTGTCAAATGACACTTAAGTAAGGAGTTGGCTAGGTCAATTGTGTAAATGTTATTATTCTTATATCCTTTAAGTTTATTGTGGGGTCTTTCACATATGTAATTAAACATTCAGATGATAAAAACCTAACCTTATAGTCTGAATCATATAATTGACTAATACTCAGTAAGTAGAATTTAAAATTTTCAACAAGTAATACTTTACGAATAATGAAATTAGACTTGAGTTTAATGTACCTATACTAATTACCTTAAGTTTGCCATTATTTCCAAAGACAACCATTCCTACGCTTTTATATTTTGAATTTGGTGCAATTTTCAGTCATGCGTCACGAGCAACCACTATCCAAGATTCACTTAGATTCCTACAAAAAAAAGTAGGAGTTTAATGATAGGTAAGTTAGGGTATTAAGTTTAATTTTAATTTTGAGTTTAAGTTTAATTTTAATTTAAAGTTTAAGTTTAATTTTAATTTTAATTTTAAGTTTGAGTTTAATTTTAAGTTTGAGTTTAATTTTAAGTTTAATTTTGAGTTTAATTTTAATTTTAATTTTAATTTTAATTTTAATTTTAAGTTTAAGTTCAATTTTAATTTAATTTAGTTTAATCTAATCATCTCACCAGTCTAAGTTTTCAGACAAAGGTATCCTATTGTTTTGTGAGATTAGTTAAGTTTGAATTTTAGAGGTTGGCTTAACTTATGTTAGATTCAATTTTAACTTTGGGTTAATCAAGCAGACATTCTTTGAATAAATAACTAGGCTATGGTAAGTCACATGGACATTATTAGATTAACCACGTGCTTCGAGATTTTTCAAATAGTCATACCCAAAGAACTTAATAGAAAACTTTGGTCTGACCAGTTAGATTGGTAGGAGGTAGTTTTAGTTAGTTCCAATAAGCCAAATGCACTAGGTCGAACACATATGATTCTTCTTAGACATACATAGACGGAACTTTCCTAACCTACTATCATTCCAAACTTCGCTAGTATTGTTTGCCAGGTTAAATTAGTTCCTAATTTATCTAGTCCTAATTAGCCAGTCGAGTAAACTATTTTTTAGAGGTGCTAACTAGTTTGGTACCTCCCCCTAAATTATTCAACTTGGGTTTAAGTTTTAGGTTTATGTCGATTTATTTTATAGTTGTAATAAACTTAATTATAACTTAAATTTAGATTGATTTTGTAGTTATTTAATTTAACTTTAGTTCTTTGGTTTGAATTTGATTTATTTGATTTTATTTTATATTTTAGATTTGAATTTGAACTACTAGTTTTAAGTTTTGTTTTTGGTTTGAGTTTGAATTATTGGGTTTATTTTGATTTAGTTTTAGGTATTAAATTTTATTTTTGGGTACATATTATTGATTGAGTCCTATTTGTTTGGTTAGATAAGTTTTCGGAACCCAAGCTTTGGTTTGTTTGTTGTTTTGACAAAAAAAAATAATGTAAATATTTTATTTATAGAGCTAGACTTATATCTGAATCCGGATTTATTGTATACAGCTCGTTGTGATTCACGTATAAGGTCTAGGTTTTTAGATCTTATTGTAAAATTTTCAAGTAGGCTTTGTAAGGTTTAATATCTCATATTTTAGTGTGGAATTTTCTTCTTCAAGTTTAGCAACTTGAGTTGAATTTTCAGATTGATTTGGTTTAGTTGTTTGGGTTTGATTTAAGTTGTTCTTTTAGCTCCTTATTTTCTTTACTAAGTGTATCTATTTGACTTTCAACAGCAGATAACTTCTTGTGTAGACATGAAATAATTTTTAAAATCTAAAGCTTAGAATAGAGTTTGCCCCGGTGGAACCTTAAGAAATGAGTGCGAACTCGTGGCTCGACTTGTATTCTGACTCTTCATCTTATTCTGATTCACTTTCTGATTCTAGTCCAGTTGCCATCAGTGCCAAATAGTTGTTGTGCTTCGATTCGTCGTTATTCAATTCATCGAAGATGACTCATCCTAGGTCACCTTAAGTGTCTTCTTTTTCTTGAGGTTCTTGGGTTTGATCTGTTAGGATCCTTGGCGGTCGGCTAAGGGAGGGGGGTGAATAGCCCCTGCACAAATCAAGCAAACAAACCTTTATCGGACTTATAACTTAAAATAAACACTTGCATAAAAGAATAATAAAGAAACTAAAAGGAAAGAGGCACCGAGAATTTACTTGGTTACAACCGGGGAGGTTGTTAATCCAAGGAAGTTAAAGTGCACTAAAAAATCTCCTTCAGGCGAAGAAACCTCTTTACAACAATGAACGCACAGAAAGATAAAGCTAAACAGAAAAGTAAAAGCGCACAAGTGTTGTTTGGATATTTCTAGTTGTGTTTAGCTTCTGGGAGCAGGGTTGCTTATATAGCCCTGTTCGAGGCACCTGTAATGGGATAAAACTTTATCCCTGATGCAACGGTACATGCCACGTCGAGTTTGACTAAAACTTGGGTTCTGGGCACCTGGAAGGGTTCTGGGCGCTCGGAATGGTTCTAAGCACCCCGAAGGTGAAAGTCAACCTTTTGTTGACTTTCTCTCTGGCCTCCAGCTTTGGCTCAACTTGCTTTAGTCCAGGTCTTCTACTCCGACTCCACTCGCTTGGGTGATTTCGGCCATCCAGAATAGGGCTCACTCGACCCCAACTTTTGGCCTTCGCGAGCAAGCTTTCGCTCTTGGCTTCTCATCCCTCGGAAATGCCGCACACCTCCTTCTCGTCCGCCCGCGTACTCTTCTGCAGCACATCATCCCTCAGACGCACTGAGCTCATCGGCTCTCTCCCATGTCATCCTTCTCGCTAGTTGCGTCTTTTGCTCGACTTCCTGTGCTCCTAAGTTCCTGCACACTTAGACACAGGGTTAAACACAACAAGACCTAACTTAACTTATTTGATCACATCAAAACTATCTTGGGGTACTATCAATCTCCCCCTTTTTGATGTGAACAACCCAAGTTAAGTTAGGGTAAACTAACATAAAGTAAAAATAATAAATTTACAATTAAAGTGCAAAAATTAAAAAGTTTTAGTTTTAAACTACCTCCCCCTAGATTTAATCTTCCCTTCTCCCCCTTTGATCACATAAAAAATGGGGTACCAAAAAAATCTAAGGGTCAAAAAGAAAGTTTTTAGTTAAAAAAAAATCTAATTTTTCAATAAAAAACTTATCAAGTTTTTAAAAATTTTGAAAATAATTGAAAATAATTTGCAATATAAAAAATTTTAGAAATTTTAAGTTTTGCAAATACAATTTCTTAAGTTAAACAAATTTGTAAAAAAAAAATTGAGTAATTTTGGTAAAGTAAAGCTGATATTTCCAAAAAAAAAACTTTGATTGACAAATAATTTTAAAAAAACTTTAAGTTTAAAAAAATCTAACTTAAAAACACCGAAAGAAAAAAAATATTTGAGTAACTATTTAAAGTATTATTTAATTATAATTAAATGTTTTATTAGTTAGTCAATTAAATATTTTATTTCATTAATTGACTTCGAAGCTGTGGCGAGGTACTAAACCTTTTTGGTTATTAAAGCAACAACCACTTTCTAGACAAAGCCTCTTTAAGAAATCAAATATTTAATTTTCTCGCTGAAAGTCCTAAGTCTAATTAAAGTTCAATTTATACAAGATTTGGGAACCCAATACAGGTTCCTTCCAACTAGATTAATTAGAAATCTCTTAGGAATATATTTCTGAGAAATTTTCCTAATTTGTCCCTTGTGGTAATTAAAATACTAGCTTAAATTATTATATTTCCTAATATTTTAAATTTTGAGATTTAAGCCTACACAATTTTTTAAGTCTTCTACTTGCATTTTCAATTTATCATTTTCCAATATTAATTTTTCCAAATCTTCTAATAGACAAGATTTGGCTAGACTTAACGTTAATTCTTTATTTTCTTTTTTTTTTTTAGTTTGTAACAGTCTTTAGATAATAATTTAATAAATTTAAATAACTTATCGGGAGGAAGAGATCGTACCTGACTTACTTTGTCGATCTCGTTATCCGTAGCTCCCCCTGAGCTGCTGCTTTCTTCCAATGTCGCTCCCCCTTCATTGATGCTCTCGATGCTCATTTCGGATAAGCCTGCTTCATTTTTATCTTATTGACGACTTGTCATTAACGCAAGTCCGGAGAAAGCCTCAATCTCTGATTCGGACGATGTTTCATCCCACGTCGCCTTTAGCGTCTTGTACTTGTTAGATTGAACAAACTTCTTATTCTTTCCTTTGTCCTTGTCCTTGATCTTTAACTTAGGGCAGTTGTCTTTAACGTCTCCTTCTTCGTTGCAGTAGTAGCATATGATTGTTCTTTTCTTTCTACCCTGCAGATGGTTAGTTTTTCTAGATTTAACTAATTTTTTAAATCGCCTTACGATCATTGTCATTTCTTCATCGTCGAGAGAGGATTCTGAATCTTGTTCGTCCATCCTTGCCTTAAAGGCAAAGATGTACTTCAGCTCCTTCTTCGAATCTGCACATCTCGTTTCATGGATTTCAAAACTTGGAAATAACTCTTCTAAGGTAACAGATTCTAAATCCTTAGAGATATAGTAAACATCTACTAATGATGGTCATTTTGTATTTCTAGGGAATGCATTAAGAGCGTACCTTAGAGAATCCTGGTTGTTTACCTTTTTTCCGAGATTCGAAAGTTCGGTTACGAGCTCCTTGATCCTCAAGTGAAGCTGTGCTATAGTTTTGGCTTCTTCTAGTCGGAGGTTGTTGATCTGGTTACGAAGTAAGTCATGGCTCACAAGTTTCACCTCCGAGGTTCCTTCATGAAGTTCCAAGAATTTTTCCCAGAGCTCCTTGGCGGACTCGTAAACTCCGATCCGGTTGACTTCTTGTGGCGGTAGGACGCTCAGCAGATGAAACTCTATTTTGTCGTTTGCCACGAAGTTGGCTTGTGCCTTCTTCATCCATTGATACTTTTCCTTGCCTCAGGTGCTTCAAAACTGAATTCCATTATTAATAATAAATCAAAGTTTGTTTTGAAAAATACCTCCATTCTCTTTTTCCAGCTCACGAACTCCCCCTCAAACTTTGGTGGGTAGATGCTCGGTCCAGCCATCATCTCGTTGCTTCAATCAATGATTAGTCCTTCTGAGGCATCCTGGCTCTGATACCACTTGTTAAGACCCTTGGCGGTCAGCTAGAGGGGGGTGAATAACCCTGCACAAATCAAGCAAACAAACCTTTCTCGGATTTATAACTTAAAATAAACACTTGCATAAAAGAATAATAAAGAAACTAAAAGGAAAGAGACATCAAAAATTTACTTAGTTACAACTAGGGAGATTGTTAATCCAAGGAAGTTAAAGCACACTAAAAAATCTCCTTCAGGCGAAGAAGCCTCTTTACAGCAATGAACGCATAGAAAGACGAAGCTAAACAGAAAAGTAAAAGCACATAAGTATTGCTTGGATATTTCTAGTTGTGTTTAGCTTCATGGAACAGGGTTGCTTATATAGCCCTGCTCGGGGCACATGGAATGGGATAAAACTTCATCCCTGATGTAACGGTACACGCCACGTCAAGTTTGGCTAAAACTTGGGTTCTGGGCGTCTAGAAGGGTTCTGGGCGCCCGGACTGCTCCTAGCGCCCGGAATGGTTCCGGGAGCCCCGAAGGTGAAAGTCAACTTTTTTTTGCCTTTCTTTCCGGGCCTCCAGCTTTGGCTTCGCTTGCTTTGGTTAGAGTCTTCCGCTTCGACTCCGCTTGCTTGGGTGATTTCGGCCATCCGGAATAGGGCTCACTCGAACCCAACTTTCGATCTTCTCGAGCAAGCTTCCGCTCCTAGATTCTCGTCCCTCGCAAACGCCGCACGCCTCCTTCTCATCCACCCGCGTACTCTTCCGCAGCACCTCATCCCTCAGACGCACCGAGCTCGTCGTCTCTCTCCTGTGCTGTCCTTCTCGCTAGTTGCATCTTTTACTCGACTTCCTGTGCTCCTAAGTTCCTGCATAATTAGACACAGGGTTAAACACAACATGACCTAACTTAATTGTTCTTTGTCAGACTCAGATTCCGCCTTTTGCTTGGTCTTGTTCTTTGTTTGATTTATAGAACTTGCAAGAAATGTTATACCTTTCTCGGTCTTTTGGGAGTTAGTCTGTTCGTGTAGCTCTAGTTTACAGAATAGTTTATCTAATTTAAGTTTATTTAAGTTACTTGAAACTTTATAGGCATCCACTATGGATGCCCACAGTGCATTTCGGGGAAACAAATTTAAAGCATACCTTATAATGTCCTGGTTTTGAAGTTCGTGGTCAATAAGGTATAGACCATTGAGGATGTCTTTGATTCTTGCATCGAGTTATGTTGTCGTTTCTCTATCCTGCATTTTAATATTGAATAATGAATTTAATAAAAGGTCTCTTTTTGTTACCTTCACGTCATTGGTGCCCTCATGTAGTTCGATTAGTTTGTCCTAGACTTCCTTTGCATTTTCAAATGAACTAACCTAGTTGAGTTCCTCCTTAGTCAGTTCGCACTGAAGGGTGTTTAGTACTTTGGAGTCGGTCTAGGATTTCTTCCTCATGTCTGGGTTCCAATTCTCTATATCCAAAGGTACTTTTGCTTTATCAACTGGTGCCTGGTACCCATGTTAGATCGAGAACCACTGGTTGATGGTCGTCTTGAGGTACAATTCCATTCTCCTCTTCTAATACGAGAAGTCATCTCCGGCGAAGAGTGGCTGGCACGCGGTGTTGAAGTCTTCTTTTTGGGGCATGTGATTACTGAAATGGGAAAACAAAAAAGAAATAACAAAACTTGGTCTTAGATTAGTAGTGTGGGAGAAGAATACCGTAAAAAAATATCGAGCTCGAGTGGTATTACACCCACTTCGAGCAAAAACCGTGACGAAGGAAAATTTATCTGAAAAGGTAATCATACCATTTTAGATATATTCAAAAATCTCAAAACTAAAAACGAATAAGAATAACCCCCCTGGTTTGATTGGTAGTTGCATCAATTTAGAGCAAATCTTGCTTTGATATTACGTGTTGGATTGTTATGCACGTGAGAGGGGAGAGTGAATCACGTGGTTTTTAAAACACTATTTTTTCAATTTTATGAAAATGAGTATGCAACAGAAATAAGGTAAAATAGAAACTGAAAAAGCACAGTACACGAGGAGTTACTTGGTTCGGAGCCTTCGACGACTCCTACTCCAAGACCTAGGTCCCGCGAACCTATCAATGGGTAAATCTACTAATGACCTCTTCCAAAACCGCTAGAAGAGAGAATCGAGGACAATAAAATCGAGGATCGGTGTAACAAGCTACACTTTCCTTTAAATAATAGTTAAGTACAAAATTAAACTTTTGTTTCCCAATACTTTTGAAGATAGTCAGATCAAGCTTGGTGTTAGATGACTCCTCAGTAGTAGTCAGGGGCAACAGTGTCGTAGCAGAGCAGCAACACGAAGTTAAAACAGTGAGAGCATTGCACGAATGCACAAAAGCTTGTAAAAAAGTTGTGTTGAATGCACTAGTCAAAGCTCTTTTTTATTGAGCATTGAAGGCTCCTTCCATGGCACTGAAGGCGCCTTCAACCCTCTAACTTTTATCTTGAACAGTGCACCTTTTATTGTCAATGAAGTCCTTAATGTTATCCGACTGAAGGCGCCTTCCAAGCTCTCAAAGGCGCCTTCAACGCCAAGCTTCAAGGCGCCTTCCTTCACATGAAAGGCGCCTTGAGCATTGTTCATTAAGGCTATTTTTTTCTTTCTAACTCATGTAAAAACATGTTAGTTCAAAAGCAAAGAGTAACCTACAAAACATAGTTAGCACTGTAATAAAATAGTAGTATTAATTAGTTTTTGTCCTTCCAAGACCAGGAACTATTTTTGGTCTCAATTTAGGTTTCCAAAATGAACCTAAATTAGACATGCACCTAAAGTCCCAAATTGAGACTCATCCTCACTAGAACACTCTCCTCCAGTGACTCATCTTACTTATCTTGCAGAATCGCTTGACTCTACCATGGTTCACCAGGTCTTCTCACCAGTTGTCAAGTCCACAGACCCAACTGGACTTTGGCCAGCTGTTAGGTCCCGCGGACCCAGCTAGACTTCCCACTAGATATCAGGTCACTTTTTGACCTATCTAGACTTCTACACCAACTATCAGGTCCTCTAGACCTAGCTAGATTTTAGCATGGTGTCAAATCAGTCAAGTCCTGTACACTTAGTAGAAATGTTAGATCACAACACATCTAACTTTAATACATTGTCATTAATCAAAACTTGGGTTTGATCATTGGTACCAACTGGACCAACAATAATCACCTAATGCTTTATGTTGATGTCTGTCTCCCATACGCGAATGGAACTCCTCGGATCAGTTGTCAGGCTTAGCAGCTTCATAGTAGAGTCATAGCTGCAACTGGAAGCAGTCGGAGGCTCAAATGTGCGCGCAATAGCTTGTATATCATTGTTGTTTCAAAGCCTCCTCGAAACAGCCTTATAATGGGCTTGGAAGGTGCCTTCCAAAGGCCTTAAAGGCACCTCCTGTTGGTTAATCCTAGGAAAACGTACCGGTTCCACTGTACAAAAATTTTTGTACAAGTGTCGAACCTTTCCTTAAATAACCTATTATGTTCTTTAGAAGTTAAATTAGGAATCGCAGACGGAACTTAACATCATTGATTCCAAATTTAACTTATATGTTCTTAATGGTTTAGATTTGAATCGCAAGCGGAACTTAACACTATTGATTCAAATCTACCTAAGTTATTAATTCCATAAATATTAATTTCCAAAATTGGCTTCCAGGACTGCATGGCAAGGCACATGACCTTCTTGGATATGGGAGCAACCACCACCGCGTAGGCAAAGCCTTTTAAGGAAAGCTAATATTTATTTCCTTAAATAACTCTAGGTTAACCAAAAAGAACAATCGAATCATAAATTTGAAAAAGAAGAAAACACAAAATCGAAAAATAAATTCGATAAACTAGATCTAATTACCTCTTGTATTTAGAATTCTTACAAAGAAGATAACTAGTATGATGCGGAAGAAAACTACTAGTTATACCTTCTCATTGTAAGCTAATAACCTCAAGATCTTCTACTGTATTCCTTGCCTCGCCTTGAACGTCGTGTGGTCGACGATCCTCCAAGATGAACACCACCTAAAAGAGCTTCTCCTCTTCTTCTAAAATCCGGCCACCACCACCACCAAGGAGAAGAGAGCAAAGGAAAAGGGAGAAGGGAGAGGGTCGGCCACCAAGAGGTCTCCAAGCAAGAGAATAAGAGTTGTGTCTCATGAAGCCCCCTCACCCCTTCTTTTATATTACTTGCCCAAGGCAAATAAGGAAAAACCTTTTATAAAAAATAAAATCATCCAAGAGTTTTTCCTTTTCACTTTTTATTTTTCCTTTTCTTTCCTCTTGATTGAATCAATCACCAATCAATGGTTGTGATCAATCCTATATGGTTTAGGATTAAGTTTGGTCGGCCCCTTGCTTGGGCACCAAGTAAGGTGGTCGGCCATCATATTTAGGAAAGGAATAATAATTTTTTTTATAAAATTTTACAAGAGAAAAAAACTCTTATAAAATTTTACAAACTCTCTTTCTTAAAATAGGAGTTAAAAAAGGAAAGTTTCTAAAAATTAAAACCATGTTTTAAATTTAAAAACTCTCTTATAAAATTTCCTTTTTTAACATGATGATAGAAAATTTTAATTTAAAAACTTATCTCCCTTTTTTCTTAAACCATGAGGATGGTTAAAAAAGGAAAGTTTTAAAATTTTTAAAACTCTCTATTAAAACATGTGGCCTAATTCAAATAAGGAAAGTTTTAAAAATTAAAATCTCTCTTTTAAAACTTATAGTTTTCTATAAAGAGAATATTTTAAAAATTCAAAACACCCCTCTTATTTGAAGTAATCTTGGTCGGCCCCTACAAGCTTGATCACCAAGCAATGGGGTCGGCCCCGATAAGAGGATGTGGCCGGTCATTGCTTGGTCACCAAGCAATGGTCCCGCCCCCTTCTTGGACACCAAGAAGAGCCTTACATTTGGATGGACTTGAGGTTATAATGAGGCTACGACAGGGACCTAGAGGAGAAATTGGGTTTGGCCTTCCGATGAGCTTGAGTATCCCGTGCTCGCCCCGAACACACAACTCAAGTTCATCGATAACAACTCATTCCACTAGAGAGTTATTACCGCACTACCGCACCAATCCCAAATTACATTATGGGCTCCTTCTTATCATGAGTGCGTTAGTCTCCCTGTGTTTAAGATTATGAATGTCCAATAATTAAGTAAATTACTGACAACTCACTTAATTAATATCTAGCTCCAAGAGTAGTACCACTCAACTTTATTGTCATGTCGGACTAGGTCCACCTGCAGGGTTTAACATGGCAATCCTTATGAGCTCCTCTTGGGGACATTCTCAACCTAGATAACTAGGACACAGATTCCTTCTATAATCAACAACAAACACTATAAGTAATATTATTTCCCAACTTATCGGGTGATCTTGTCCGAATCGCTAAACCAACGGACGCTGGGCACGTGGCGCTCTCCTAGTCGATGACGTAGGCCTCCGTCTGGTCGCACGAATCTCCGGCGAGCCTGCACAAAAGTCGGGCCGGGAAGGGGTTCCCGGCGACGACCCTCCGACGCTCAAGTCAGGCAAGCAAGCAGTGAAAAAGTGGCTCTCCAAATATTAGGACGCGTACCTCCGGCGAAGGATGAGGGTCTTTATATAGGGCAGCGGAGAAGCGAGTGTACACATACCGAGGTGTACACATGTCCGTGGTCCATACCCCAGTAAGGGCTTGTCAGTGAGCTTACCTGACCTATACTGCTACAGTCCAAGCATGTCCTCGATGGGACAGCGGAACCCCCTGTCATAAGATTTGGAGTATGGCCTACATGTGGAACATACCCGCTGTCAGAAAAAGATGTCACTTGTCCTTTTGCCCTTACTCCCTGGAGGGCGTCCGGCCGGCCAGCTTCCGCGGCATCCGGTCGGACGTATACGGTGGTTTACTTAGGGAGATTCTCAATCACGTGCTTTGTGGAGACTATTAGCAGTATGCTACCTGATGGCTTTGGCCGAGCGTGCAGTCCGATCGGCCCTGCGATCTTGTCCGCTGAGCGCCGGAACCCTGACTTTCGACAGGGCGCCTTTAACCATCAACTAGACACCGACCGGCCGCCCGGCCGGTCGAACCCACCCCTCTCCGGTCGGCCACATGCCACTTTGACTTCCACGTGGCGTTGACTCCACCATACGGGGGGCCCCTGTTCTTACAACCGGATCACTTGCCTCCCCTTCAAGTCTAGTCGAAGGAGGCGATTAGTCCGACTGACTGGACTGTTAGCCTTGTCGGGCGGTGCCTTCAGGCACACCTAATCCGCTCGGCTTTTCACAGGGATGACCTTTAAGGTTAGTCAACAGCAACCTTCCTCGGATCTCCTCGTAACCCATGCCAATCTTCGACATTAAGGCTGAGCATGCGCTCATTAAATGCATCGAATGACCGGACGCCACGTGGCGAACTGTCGTCATCGTACGGCGGCGGCGGTGTGGTGCTTTGATGGGATCGAGGCGGTTTGAAATGGACGGCGCGATGTGCACTTTGATTCCCTTGACCTGGATCCAACGGCGAAGGCCGCCCGGCCCCCGCTATATAAAATCTTCGCTCTCTCCTATTCCCCTCACTTGCTTTCGCGATTTCTACCTTTGTCTCTGGTGTTTCGGTGCTCCGGCGATTCCATTCCTGCTTTCCGACGCTCTCCGACGCCTCTTCCTTGATCCTTTTTCCTCGCAGTAAGGCTCTATACCTTTTCTTTCTTGTTTCCGGTGTTTACTCCGTATTTCTCTCCCCAGTTTCAATCCTCGAAACCTCTTTTCGCTTGCTATTTTTTTCTCCTGCCTTTTTGCCTTTTTGATTTCTTCCGATCGGCCCATGGCTAGCTCTTCCCATCCCGAAGACCAGTCCCTTGGCCCTTGGTACACTACCATGCAGTCACGATTTGATTAGCGTGACTTTGACACTCTAACCGATAATTTTGAAATCCCCGAAGATTTTGAACTTCTTTTAGCCGGTCCTTCCGCCCGGCCGCACAAGCCGCCGCGCGGAGCTTTCTGTGTCTTCCGCAACATCCTTTCATCATAGATGTTTGTAATTTTTTCGGTGTTCCGCTCGGCAATCTGGTACCCAACACCTTTCGTCTCCTCTGTGGTGTTGTTGTTTTGTTCAAGATTCACAACATCCCCCTCCGACCGGAGGTCTTTTTTTATTTCTATTATCCCAAGCAAGCCGAGCTGGGCACCTTCATGTTCCAAGCTCGGCCCGGCTTAGTCTTCTTCAATAAACTACCTTCTTCCAATAAACATTGGAAGGATTATTTTTTCTACATCCGTATGCCCGATCAGGCCAACTTCCCGACCAAGTGGCAGGTCAACCTACCCCCCACTCCCGAGCTGAAGAAATTCAAGACCCGACCGGACTACCTCCATGCTGCAAATATGCTAGCCAGTCTGCGACTTGACATCAATAAGCTTCTTCACGAAGGAGTGATGTACATCTTCGGCCTGAGTCCCATACGGACTCCTCTTCCGACCGGCTTCGGTAAGAATTTTACTTGGGCATTTGCTTTGATTGCTAACTGATTTCTTTTCTTTCCTTTACAGCGGGCATCATCATGGATTCGGTGATGGCCGGCGTTTTGAAGAGAAAGGCGGCAGCGCTAGAAGCCGCGGCGGCCAAAGAAATGGAAGCGCTGGGTATCCAGCCGGTCGGATCCCATGAAGAAGAAAGCGGGACTCAGGCTGAGTCAACCGCTCCGGCTTCTCAACAGAACGTGGCAAGCGTAGCCACTCCCAGCGGAGGACAAACTGCCCTTGAAGAAGGTTCCGCTCGGGAAGAGGGACAACCTCTACAAAAGAGGCGCCGAGTGGAGACTCCCCTTCGGTCGGCTACCTCCGCGGTCCAACCATCCGAGCGGGTCACTGCGACTGCTCGGGGCAAGGCGCCAGAGGTCGAAGCCATTTTGTCCGATCGGACGCCTTCTGAATGGGACGAGCCGGCTGCTCCAATTGAGGCTACTCCGGTCAGCACCCTTCCGCCCGCTCGTCACTCAGTCCAGCGCTCAACCATTCATTCCCAGTTTTCTGCGCCGGCTTCTGATCCCCTTCCGACCGTCGGTCGGACGCCCCCCGGTCATGGCCGCACGATTCGGGTCACTCTTCATCTCCCAACTGAAGAGCTGCTGCCAGAGGCCGACCGACCAACCGTGCTCGAGCACACCATTACCTTGAAAGGGCCCCTAGCTGAGATGTGGGCTGATGCTCGGGCGCGCATCACGCTGATCCCCCTCCGAAACTTGGCCAATAGCCACATGCAGGAGGCCACGGGGGTAAGTTCGCTTTCTCCGAAGTTTTGTATGCATTCTTTCCGATCGGCCACTAACAATTTTCTTTTGCCAGAGATGGGTGGAGGAGATTGCAGTCTCCAACCGCCTAGCCATGGTGGATGAGGAGTTAAGGCAGCTGAAGGCGGCGTGCGGTCCGTCCGGCTCTCAAGGCCCGTCATACTCCGAGCTGCAGAAGAAGCTTAAGAAGGCTCAAGATTTGCTGGCGGCCGAGCAGAAAAAGACGGCCGATTAGGCCCACGCCCTGGCCGAGTCCGAGCGACAAGTCAAGTCGATCGACACAAAAATAACCTTGGCCACCACTCGGAAAAACACGGCCATTTCCGACTTAGAAAAGAAGAACGTGGAGGCTCGGGCCTGGAGCTGAAGGTAAAGGAGCTGACGGAACAGCTTGACAGAGAGAAAGTGGGCCGCTCGGCCGACGCCACCAAGCATAAGGACGAGCTGACCACTTTGCAGGAATCCCTCGCTGCATCTCAATTGGCCTTCAAAGAGTACCAAGAGGTCGAGCCGAGTCGGGTTGCTGCTCTGAGACAGGGCTACATCCGCTCGCCCGAATTCTCGGAGAAAATCTGCGAGCCGATGTACACAGCCTTCGACTTGGCTATGACCGCCACCATGACATATCTGAAGTCTAAGGGCCTTCTTCCGGAGTCCATTGCTATTCCGGCCAGCGATCAGGTTGCACTTCTGGATAACATCCCCAAGACCCTTTATGATTACATTGAGTAGACGTCGGTAGATGTAGTTGGGCCGCTAGGCCAAACAATGATCTTTTCTGTACTTAGGCCGCTCGGCCTAAAGTTTTAATTTTAATGCAATGTTTTTCTTTCATGTACTCTGTCCTTTTGCTGGTGAATATGTGTGTTGCCCGCTCGCCTATTATCACCTCTCTGGTATTCAAAAGGTTACTAAGTATTTGGCATTGCCCTTCCGCTCGGCTTAATATGTAATATTTTGACTACTTAATATTCCGCGTTGATAGCAGAGATCGCTCGCTAAATACCAATGAAGTACCTTTGGGTGCTGGGCCGAGCGGTACGTAGAGACGATCTAACGATATTGAAGGCGAGTTTCTGGGGCAATTGCATCCTTTTTGTTGGCATATTCCGCTCGGAGGATTTATGGACGCTGGCTCGTCTCTCGATATTTAACGTCGGAGCTCGACGGTCTTCTGCTCGGAAGGCTTATAGACGCCGGCTCGTCTCTCGATATTTAACGTCGGAGCTCGACATCCTTCCGCTCGGAAGATTTATAGACGTCGGCTCGTCTCTCGATTTTTAACGTCGGAGCTCGACGGTCTTCCGCTCGGAAGGTTTATAGACGCCGGCTCGTCTCTCGATATTTAACGTCGGAGCTCGACGGTCTTCCGCTCGGAAGGTTTATAGACGCTGGCTCGTCTCTCGATATTTAACGTCGGAGCTCGACGGTCTTCCGCTCGGAAGGTTTATAGACGCCGGCTCGTCTCTCGATATTTAACGTCGGAGCTCGACAGTCTTCCGCTCGAGAGTTTATAGACGCCGGCTCGTCTCTCGATATTTAACGTCGGAGCTCGACGGTCTTCCGCTCGGAAGGTTTATAGACGCCGGCTCGTCTCTCGATATTTAACGTCGGAGCTCGACGGTCTTCCGCTCGGAAGGTTTATAGACGCCGGCTCGTCTCTCGATATTTAACGTCGGAGCTCGACGGTCTTGGGCGATCCTTAACACAGACGCTCGGCAAACACACTAGCCATCCTTTTAATTCATTTCTGCTTCCTGCATTCAGGACATGCGACTAGAAGATATACGCCGGCTCGTCTCTCGATTTTTAACGTCGGAGCTCGACGGTCTTCCGCTCGGAAGGTTTATAGACGCCGGCTCGTCTCTCGATATTTAACGTCGGAGCTCGACGGTCTTCCGCACGGAAGATTTATAGACGCCGGCTCGTCTCTCAATTTTTAACGTCGGAGCTCGACGGTCTTGCGCTCGTAAGGTTTATAGACGCCGGCTCGTCTCTCGATATTTAACGTCGGAGCTCGACGGTCTTCCACTCGGAAGGTTTATAGACGCCGGCTCGTCTTCGATATTTAACGTCGGAGCTCGACGGCCTTACAGGCTAATCTTTAACACAGCCGCTCGGCGGACACACTAGCCATCCTTTAATTCATTTCTGCTTCCTGCATTACAAGGACATGGGCGACTAGAATATACACAAAAATGAGTTACACCAGTGCACCTTTCATCCGGCTCGATAAGGTTGGAGATGATTCGCGCTCCATGGCCGATCCAGCTGCCGTCCGTCTTCATCCTCCAAATAGTAAGCGCCCGAGCGGAGCTTTTCGATAACCTTGAAGGGACCCGCCCAGGGAGCTTCCAGCTTGCCGACGTCGCCGACCGGCTTGACTTTCTTCCAGACAAGGTCCCCGACCTGGAATGATCTGGGGATTACGCGCCTGTTGTAGTTTTGCTTCATTCGTTGACGGTACGCCATCAGCCGGACGGACGCCTTGGCTCGCTCTTCATCAACCAAATCCAGCTCCATGTTCCTCCGCTCGACGTTGCCCTCATTATAATTCTGGATCCGGACGGATTCGACACCAACTTCGACGGGAATCACCGCTTCGCCGCCGTATACCAGATGAAAAGGCGTGACGCCCGTTCCTTCCTTTGGAGTCGTTCGGATGGCCCATAGGACGCCCGACACTTCATCCACCCAACTTCCTCCCAAATGGTCGAGCCGAGCGCGCAGAATGTGAAGAATTTTCCGATTGGCTACTTCGGCTTGACCGTTGCTTTGGGGATAGGCTACAGATGTGAAGTGTTGCTCGATGCCATAGCTTTTGCACCAATCTTCAAGCAATTTTCCTGTGAACTGCCGCCCGTTATCGGAAATAAGTCATCGGGGGATGCCGAACCGACAGATGATGTTCTGTCAAATAAATTTCTTGACCATCTGCTCGGTGATCTTGGCTAGTGGCTCGGCCTCCACCCACTTGGAAAAATAATCAACCGTCACCAATAAAAATTTCCGCTGTCCGGTCGCCATAGGAAACGGACCCACAATATCCATTCCCCATTGGTCGAACGGACAAGAGACAGTAGCGGCCTTCATTTCTTCCGCCGGTCGGTGAGAGAAATTATGATACTTTTGACAA
This sequence comes from Zingiber officinale, assembly GCF_018446385.1. NCBI lineage: Eukaryota > Viridiplantae > Streptophyta > Magnoliopsida > Zingiberales > Zingiberaceae > Zingiber > Zingiber officinale. The sequence goes on from NC_055987.1 coordinate 129,747,761, forward strand.
GAAAGGCACGTCGCGACGGTCCGAGCGACGTCTGCTGGTAAAGTTGGCCAGAAGTATCCGGCCAGCAGTATCTTTTTAGCTAGTGATCGCCCGCCCGGATGTCCCCCGCACGACCCTTGATGCACTTCTTGGAGGATGTATGCTGCATCTTCTGAACTCACGCATTTCAGAAGCGGGCGGGAGAAAGCCTTCTTGTATAGTTGATCTCCAATGAGCGTGAACCGACCGGCTCTCCTCCTTAGTAGCTGGGACTCATCCCGATCGGACGACGTAGAACCCGAGCGGAGAAACTCCATGATGGGTGTCCTCCAGTCGCTCGGAAACGTGAGACCCTCCATACGGTCGATGTGCGCCACCAACAATACTTGTTCAATCGGCTGCTGAATGGCGACAGACGTTATTGAGCTCGCGAGTTTGGCTAACTCATCGGCCGCTTGATTTTCCGCTCTGGGTATCTTCCGAACAATGACTTCTCTAAAATTGGCTTTGAGTTTCTGAAAGGCTTCAGCGTAGAGCTTAAGCCAAGCGCTGTTGATTTCAAAGGTGCCAGAGAGCTGCTGAGCGGCCAACTGCGAATCCGAATGAAGCGTTACCCGACCGGCTCCCACATGCTGTGTTGCCTGCAATCCGGCTATGAGGGCCTCATACTCTGCTTCGTTGTTTGTATCTTTATAATCCAGCCGGACGGATAAGTGCATCTTTTCTTCTTGAGGGGAGAGCAACAGTATTCCAATCCCGCTTCCGAGCCGAGTGGATGATCCATCCACAAATATTTTCCACATAGCTTACGGCTCTGAATTCTGCACCTCAGTCACAAAGTCTGCCAAGGACTGCGCTTTGATTGCCGAGCGGGGCTGGTATTGGATGTCAAATTCACTTGACTCCGTCGTCCATTTGATGAGCCGCCCGGACGCTTCTAGATTCAATAATACACGCCCGAGCGGGCTATTGGTTTTGACAATGATGGTATGCGCCATGAAGTATGGACGAAGGCGCCGAGCGGCGAGGACCAGAGCGAAAGCCAGCTTCTCGAGCCCAGTGTAGCGAGATTCAGCATCCTTTAAAATATGACTAAGAAAATACACAGGCTCTTCTCCACTCGCCCTCACTAGTGCTGAGCCGATTGCTTGCTCGGTTGAAGACAAGTAGATACAAAGTGGCTCACCCGCAGCCGGCTTGGCTAATACCGGGAGAGAGTTCAGATATACCTTCAAATCTTCGAACGCCCGATCACATTCTTCGTCCTAGTGAAACTTAGTGGCCTTGCGCAAGATCTTGAAAAAAGGAAGGCTTCGGTCGGCAGTTTTGGAGATGAACCTGGACAGAGCAGTTATCCGACCGGTCAAACGCTGCACTTCTCTCATATTTCTTGGAGGCGGCATGTCTTGTAGAGCTTTCACCTTGCTGGTATTTGCTTCGATACCCCGCTCGGTCACTATATAACCTAAGAAACGCCCTCCTTTTGCTTCAAACAGGCACTTCTGGGGATTTAGCTTGACTCCATATTTCCGCAGCGTTCGGAAGGTTTCCTCCATGTCTTTGAAGAGATCGGCCGCTCAGACGGACTTGATAAGAATGTCGTCCGCATAAACTTCCAAATTCCGCCCGATCTGCTCCTTGAACACTTTGTTCATCAAGCGTTGATAAGTGGCTCCCGCGTTCTTCAATCCAAACGGCATCACATTATAGCAGTAGGTGCCGTCGGCCGTCACGAAGCTAACTTTTTCTTGATCTTCCCGGGCGAGCGGCACTTGATGATATCCCTGATAGGCGTCGAGCATGCATATCAACTCACAGCCGGCCGTAGAATCCACCAGTTAATCGATTCGGGGCAAGGGGTAAAAGTCCTTTGGGCACACCTTGTTGAGGTCCCGGAAATCGATGCACACTCTCCACTTGTTGCCGGGCTTGGAAACTAGCACCACATTCGCCAGCCAGCTCGGGAACTGGACCTCACGTATATGGCCGACCTCCAAGAGTTTCTCAACTTCCGCCCGGATGATGACATTCTGCTCGACGCTGAAGTCCCTTTTTCTTTGCTTTACTGGCCGAGCGTCCGAACGGACATGGAGCTCATGCTGCGCTATACTTGGTGAAATCCCGGGCAGCTCATGCGTCGACCATACGAAGACATCATGATTTCTTCGGAGGCATTGGATCACTTCCTCCTTCTGACTCGCTTCCAGATCGGACGCGATGAATGTCGTGGCCTCCGATCGAGTCGGGTGTATCTGCACTTCCTCTTTTTCTTCATAAACTAAACAGGGAGGCTTTTCAGTTATAGCATTCACCTCGATCCGTGGCGACTTCCGAGCGGAATTTGCTTCTGCTCAGACCATCTCGACGTAGCATCGCCGAGCTGCCAGTTGATCTCCCCGTACTTCTCCCACTTTGTCTTCGACGGGGAACTTGATCTTCTGGTGGAAGGTGGAGACGGCCGCTCAGAACTCGCTGAGCGCCGGTCGTCCCAAAATGACGTTGTATGATGAGGGAGAGTCGACCACCACAAAGTTTGCTGTCCGCGTCCTCCTGAGCGGCTCTTCTCCCAGTGAGATAGCCAGCCAGACTTGTCCGACCGGTAGGACTTCATTGCCCGTAAACCCGTAGAGGGGGGTTGTCATGGGCAGTAGCTCGGCTTGGTCAATTTGTAGTTGATCGAACACCTTTTTGAATATGATGTTGACCGAGCTTCCTGTGTCAATAAAAACGCGGTGAATAGTGTAGTTGGCTATTACCGCTTTGATGAGCAGAGCGTCGTCGTGGGGCACTTCAACTCCTTCCAAGTCCCCGGGCCCAAAACTGATTTCGGGTCCACTCGCCCGCTCTCGGCTGCAGCCGACTGCATGGATCTGGAGCTGCCGGACGCTCGCCTTTCTTGCTCGATTGGAATCTCCTCCGGTCGGCCCACCAGCTATGATGTTGATCTCGCCTCAGGAAGTATTGCTCCTATTTTCTTCTTCCCGAGCAGACGGTCGAGGATGTTCCCTAGACATTCAGAGATTCTCCCGCCTTGGAGAGCGATGCCGTTCGGGAGTATGTTGTTGTCGTCTGTCCGCTACCGTCCGATCGGCTGCATGGGGCCTCTGCTGCCTGTCGGCCGATGGCAACCGACGACCACCGCTTCTGGGAACGGGGTGGGCGATTAGAGGAAGACTGCGGCAATCCTTGGTGTTATGTGTGTCCGTCCGGTGGAAGGAGCAGAACATTGGGGTCCATCTCTTCTTTGTCCTGGGCCGCTCGGCTGCTACTTCTTAGACATGAGGTCTTGGATGAGCACGAATCGCTTCGGCCCGTGGTCCTCTGGGTGGCTGATGAGCAGCGTGAGGCTTTCGTTCGGCAGGAGGAGCCCGCTCGGCTGGAGTTTCTTTTTTCTGGGCCGCTTGCGCTTCCTCCACGTTGATGTATTCGTTGGCCCGGTGTAGCATGTGGTCGTAATCTCGGGGCGGCTTCCGAATGAGTGATCGGAAGAAATCCCCATCCACGAGCCCTTGTGTGAAGGCATTCATCATGGTCTCTGAGGTGGCCGTTGGAATGTCCATGGCCACTCTGTTGAACCGCTGGATATAGGCTCGGAGCGACTCGCGAGCTTCTTGCTTGATGGCGAATAGACTCACGCTAGTCTTCTGGTAGCGCCGACTGCTGGCAAAGTGGTGGAGGAAGGCCGTTCGGAAGTCTTTGAAGCTGGTGATGGATCCGTCCGGCAACCTCCGAAATCACCGTTGAGCCGATCCAGAGAGGGTGGTGAGGAAAACCCGACACTTCACCCATCTGTATATTGATGCAGGGTTGCCGTGTTATCAAACTTGCCCAAATGATCATCCGGATCGGTGGTTCCATTGTATTCGCCGATCGTCGGAGGCACGTAGTGCTTGGGCAGAGGGTCTCGTAGAATAGCCTCTGAAAATTGGCGATTAATCCGCTCGGGCGATGAGTCCGCTCGGGGGGATTTCCCTTTTCTGTCATCTCGTCTCGGCATTTCATCCGAAGATGATCCCCGATCTCGATTAGTTGCTGCGGCTTCAAGGGTGCGGAATAAGGCCCGATGGAAAGCAACGGTGGCCTGTGGTGCTTCCGCTCGGCCACCAGATACTGACGTTGCTTGCTGCTCAGGCCGCTCGGCTGGTGCTTTCTGTTTTTGCTCCACAAGCTTGGCGGCCCTCAACTCGATCAAAGCGTCGAGTTCCTCCGTGGAAAGCGTCACCGTGTGTTGTCGTCCAGCTTCGTCCATTGCTTCCGCTCGGATGCAGGAGCGTTCCCACAGACAGCGTCAAATTGATCCTGTCCGAATCGCTGAACCAACGGACGCTAGGCACGTGGCACTCTCCTAGTCGATGACGTAGGCCTCCGTCTGGTCGCACGAATCTCCGACGAGCCTGCACAAAAGTCGGGCCGGGAAGGGGTTCCCGGCGACGACCCTCCGACGCTCAAGTCAGGCAAGCAAGCAGTGAAAAAGTGGCTCTCCAAATATTAGAACGCGTACCTCCGGCGAAGGATGAGGGTCTTTATATAGGGCAGCGGAGAAGCGAGTGTACACATACCGAGGTGTACACGTGTCCGTGGCCCATACCCCAGTAAGGGCTTGTCAGTGAGCTTACCTGACCCATACTGCTACAGTCCAAGCATGTCCTCGATGGGACAGCGGAACCCCCTGTCATAAGATTTGGAGTATGGCCTACATGTGGAACATACCCGCTGTCAGAAAAAGATGTCATTTGTCCTTTTGCCCTTACTCCCTAGAGGGCGTCCGGCCGGCCAGCTTCTGCGACATCCGGTCGGAAGTATATGGTGGTTTACTTAGGGAGATTCTCAATCACGTGCTTTGTGGAGACTATTAGCAGTATGCTACCTGATGGCTTTGGCCGAGCGTGCAGTGCGATCGGCCCTGCGATCTTGTCCGCTGAGCGCCGGAACCCTGACTTTCGATAGGGCGCCTTTAACCATCAACTAGACACCGGCCGGCTGCCCGGCCGGTCGAACCCACCCCTCTCCGGCCGGTCACATGCCACTTTGACTTCCACGTGGCGTTGACTCCACCGTACGGGGGGTCCCTGTTCTTACAACCGGATCATCGGGCATATTGATTTATCGAGCTAAACCTCACCCTTTGATAAGTCAAAGAAATAAATATTAAATATATGTGTTTGTTATTATATTAGGATTAAGAGTACACACTTCCATAATAACTAAAGTTTTGTTCTTTTACTAAGTCAGTACAAAAAGAACTTACCTAAATGATCCTACTCAATACACTTAAAGTGTATCAGTGTAATTTATTAGTCAAGATGAACTAATACTTAATTACACTACGACTATTCTGATAGTTTGTTCCTTTCTATCTTAGTCGCGAGCAACTGTTTATAATTTATAGAGAACCGACAACATGATCTTCTGAGTGTGACACCACACTCCATGTTATCTACTATATAAATTAATTGAACAATTACATTTAACAAATAAATGCAGATATTGACCAATGTGATTCTTTTATTTCAACAAATAAATGTTTACAAAAGCTAGGCTTTTAGTATACACTCTAACACCTCCAATGGGATAAAAATTTATTCCGACTTCGTTGCACCTTATATATGAATCGGTTAAAATTTATCCTATGGAAGGCGCCTTCCATAACCATGGAAGACGCCTTCTATGAACAGTACCGAGGCACCTTCCATAACCATGGAAGGGGCCTTCGGGAACTGTTCACTCGAAGGCCATGTTCTTCCTTTTGTCTTGCAAAACAATATTAGTCCACTAACCCTGCAAGACATGTGTTTAGAACAAATAAGTAAACAATAAAAAGAGTAATTAATTCCTGTCCTCTTAGGACCAGAAACTAGTCATTGTCTTAGTCTAGGGATCCCAAATGGTCCTAGACTGGACCGACGCCTAATGTCCCTCAATTGGGACACGTCCTCATAGTCACTCTCCTCCAGTGACTTACCTTCACTTACCGTTTGTCAGACATCTGGTCAACCCATCGACCAATCTGAACTTCATGCCAGCTATCAGGTCAGCCCGTCGACCTAGCTGAGTTTCGTGCCAGATATCAGTTCAGCTAGTTGACCTATCTGGACTTCATGCCAGCTATCAGGTCAGCCCGTCGACCTAGCTGGGTTTCATGTCAGATATCAGGTCAGCTCGTCAACCTATCTGGACTTCTTGCCAGCTATAAGGTCGGCCCGCCGACCTAGCTGAGCTTCTCACCAGCTATCCGGTCGGCTCATCGATCTAGCTAGATTTCTCCTGCACACTCAGTCAAAATGTTATATCATAACATAATTAACTTAACCTACTTTATCATTTATTAAAACCTGAGTTAGACCGTTAGTGCTAACTACACCAACATAAGGTCGCTGCTCGACCGTTGGTGGAGACAAGAGTTTAACGTTGTCGCTTAACGATTTGATGTAGACCTGCATTTAACATCGCCGCTCGACGATTTGATGTAGACCCACGTTTAACATCGACGCTTGATGATTTGATGTAGACATCAACCATTGTAAACACGCGTTTAAGGTCGTCCCTCGACCGCTGGTGGAGACAAGAGTTTAAGGTTGCCGCTCGACCGTTGGTGGAGACAAGAGTTTAATGTCACTGCTCGATGATCTAGTGTAGACCCACATTTAACATCGCCGCTCGACGATTTGATGTAGACCCACGTTTAACGTTGTCACTCGACGATTTAATGTAGACATCAACCATTGTAAACACGCATTTAAGGTCGTCGCTCGACCATCGATAGAGACAAGGGTTTAAGGTCGTCGCTCGACCGCTGGTGGAGACAAGGGTTTAAGGTCGCCGCTCGACCGCTGGTGGAGACAAGAGTTTAACGTCACCGCTCGATGATCTGGTGTAGCCCCGTGTTTAACGTCGTCACTCAACGATTTAAGGTAGACCCGTGTTTAACGTCGCCGCTCGACGATTTGAGGTAGACCCACGTTTAACGTTGCCGCTCGACGATTTGAGGTAGACCTGTATTTAACGTCGTCGTTCGGCCATTGATATAAACTCGATATACACCCGGGTTTAAGGTCGTCACTCGACTATCTATGGAGGTGCACTTAAAGAGGTCTTCGCTTTTTATTCGTACGTTGCCCTGCGTTTGGAAGACATGTAAAGAATACCAATAAGTATAGTATTCACTGCGCACCTCTCATCTATCCCTGTAGGGTTGAAGATGGTTCGCGCTCCATGGCCTTTCGAGTTGCCTTCCCTTTTCGTCCTCCAGATAGTAAGCGCCCGAACGGAGCTTCTGCATGACCTTGAACGGTCCTGCCCATGGTGCCTTGAGCTTAGCGACGTCGCCGACCAGTTTCACTTTCTTCCAAACGAGATCGTCAACCTAGAAGGACCTCGGGATCACTCGCCGGTTGTAGTTCTATTTCATTCGTTGTTGGCACGCCATTAGCCGAACGACGGCTTTTGCCCGCGCTCCATCCACCAAGTCAAGCTCCATCAACCTCTGCTCGGCATTCTCTTCGTCGTAGAGCTGCACCCGATCGGATTCTACTCCGACCTTCACGGGGACAACTTCTTCGCTACCGTACACCAACTAGAATGGGGTTACACCGGTCACCTCCTTCAGAGTCGTGCAGAGAGCCCACAACACACTGAGGAGCTCGTCGACCCACCTGGCTCCCATGTGGTCGAGCTGAGTGCGTAAGACTCTGAGAATCTCCTGATTGGCAACTTCGGCTTACCCATTGCCCTGAGAGTAGGCCACTGAGGTGAAGGCTTGTTGGATGGCATAGCCTTCACACCATTCTCTAAGCTCCCGACCGGCGAACTGCCTTCCGTTATCGGATAAAAGTCAGCGTGGGATTCCGAACCGGCAAATAATTTTTCGCCAGATAAATTTGATGATCATCTGCTCGGTGATTCTTGCAAGTGGCTCAGCTTCTACCCACTTTGAGAAGTAGTCCACAACAACGTGCAGGAACTTCCGCTGACCGATCACCATGGGGAAAGGTTCGACGATGTCCATGCCCCATTGGTCGAACGGGCATGACACAGTGGATGTTTTCATTTCCTCGGTCGGTTGGTGCAGCATGTTGTGATACTTCTGGCAGGACAAGCAGGTGGCCACCGTCCGAGCGACATCCTCCTAGAGGGTCGACCAGAAATATCCGGTCAAGAGTATCTTATAGGCTAATACATGGCCGCCCGGATGACCTCCGCAAGAGCCTTAGTGCACCTCCTTCAGAATGTACTCGACATCCTCCGATCTGACGCACTTGAGGAGAGGCCTGGAGAAGGCTCTCTTGTAGAGCTGGTCGTTGATCAAGGTAAACCGCCCGACCCTCTTTTTCAATAAGCGGGCATCCTCTAGATCGGCGAGTGTAACTCCCGAACACAGAAACTCCATCAGAGTTGTTCTCCAATCGCTCAGGAAGGTTATTCCCTCCATCCGGCCGATGTGCGCCACAAGTGAGACTTGCTCGATCAGCTGACCTATGACAATCGGCGTCAACGAACTGGCTACTTAGCTAACTCATCTGCCGCTTGTTCTTCGATCGGGGGATCTTCTGTACAATGACCTCCTAGAAGTTGGCCTTCAGTTTCTCGAAAGCCTCTGTATAGAGCCTTAGCCGAGCGTTGCTTATATCAAATTTCCAGGATAGCTACTGGGCGGCGAGCTGGGAGTTCGAGTGGATGAGGACTTTGACTGCTCCCACGTGCCAAGCTGCCTGTAGGTCGGCTATCAGCGCCTCATACTCTGCTTCGTTATTAGTGGCTCAGTAGTCCAGCCGAACGAACAGCTGCATCTGGTCCTTCTGTGGTGAGATAAGCAATATGCCAATCCCGCTGCCCTGCCAAGTGAATGAGCTGCCCACATATATCTTCCATGTTGCTGCCGGCTCATCACTCTGGACTTTTATGACGAAATCTGCCAAGGCTTGAGCCTTGATTGCCGCTCGGGGTTGATACTGAATGTCAAACTCACTAAGTTCTATCGTCCACTTAATCCGCCGTCTGGATGCCTCCGGATTAAGGAGGATGCTTCCCAAAGCGCTATTAGTCATCACAATTATTGAGTGCACCAGGAAGTATGGGCGAAGCCTCTGCGCGGAGAGTACTAATGTATAAGCCAACTTTTTGAGACTAGTGTAGCGGGACTCAGCATCTTTTAATATGTGGCTCAGAAGATATACAAGCTACTGATATTGGTCGTTCTGCCTAACCAAAGCCAATCCAATGGCATGTTCATTGGATAACAAGTAAATCCACAGTGGCTCACCCACAACTGGCTTGGCCAATACAAGCAGTGAATTCAGATACTCCTTCAGCTCCTCTAGCTCTCGGTCGCACTCGGCATCCCATTGGAATTTCGTGGGTCAGCGGAGCATCTTGAAGAATGACAGGCTCCGGTCGGACGATTTAGATATGAATCTAGAAAATGTTGTGATCCGACCAGTTAGCCTTTGAGCTTCCTTCAAGTTCTGAGGTGGCGACATATCTTGCAAAGCTTTGACCTTGGTTGGGTTGGCTTCAATGCCCTGCTCGATGACGATGTAGCTCAGGAAGCGTTCACTCTTCGTGCCAAATAGACACTTGCTCGGGTTCAACTTTATTCTGTATGTCCTTAGCGTCCGGTAAGTCTTATCGATATCTACACATAGGTCAGCAGCTCAAAGGATTTAATCAATATATCATCGATATATACCTCCATATTACGGTCGATCTGCTATCGGAACACTTTATTCATTAGCCTTTGGTAGGTGGCTCCGACGTTCTTCAGTCCGAACGACATGACTTTGTAGCATACAGATCTGCTTGCAGCCCACCGTCAAGTCCACCATTTGATCTATCCTGGGCAGCAGATAGAAGTTCTTCGGGCACGCCTTGTTTAAGTCGCGGAAGTCAATGCAGACCTGCTATTTGTTGCCCGACTTGGAGACTAGCACCACATTGGCTAGCCAACTCGGGAATTGGACTTCCTTGATGTGGCCGACCTCTAGCAACTTCTCTATCTCTGCTCGGATGATCACGTTCTGCTCCGAGTTGGCTAGCCAAGTGTCCGGTCGGACATGAAGCTCGTGCTGAGCCACGCTCGGGGAGATGCTGAGAAGCTCATGGGTCGACCAGGCGAATACATCGTGATTTTGTTTAAGGCAGGCAACCAGCTCTACCTTCTTCTCCTCCTCCAGGTTGGCGACGATGAAGGTTATTGCCTCTGCTCGGCTGGGATGGATCTGGACCTCCTCCTTTTCTTTGTATACCAAGGTAGGGGATTTTTCAATGATCGCATTTACCTCCAGTCACGGAGCCTTTCGAGCGGCCTTTTCCTCATTCTTGAACATCTCCACATAGCAGCGCCGAGAGGCCAGTTGGTCACCTTTGACCTCACCCACTTGATCGTCCACTTGAAACTTTATCTTCTGGCAGTAAGTTGACACCACCGCCCGGAACTCGTTGAGGGTCGGTCAACCCAAGATGATGTTGTAGGCTGGTGGTGCGTCCACCACTATAAAGTTGGTGGTTTGGGTCCTCCTCAACGGCTCTTCTCCCAGTGAGATGGCCAACTTTGCTTGGCGGATCGACAAAACTTCGTTGCCTGTGAATCCGTAAAGCGGGGTTGTCATGGGCAGCAGCTCGCTTCGATCAATATGTAGCTGATCGAACACCTTCTTGAAGATGATGTTCACCGAACTCCCCGTGTTGACGAAGATCTGATGAATGGTGTAGTTGGCGATTATCACTCGGATGATCAGAGCATCATCATGAGATATCTCTACTCCCTCCAAGTCTCTCAGGTCGAAGATGATTTAGGATCCTTCGGCCTTCTCCTTACTGCATCCTACGGCGTGGATCTCCAACCACCGAGCGTATGACTTACGGGCTCGGTTAGAGTTGTCGTCGATCGGTCCTCCAGCGATCATGCCTATCTCTCCTCAGGAAGCATTGTTCCTATTCTCTTCTTCCCGAGTGGATGACCTATTTCGCTCTACTAATACTCGGGCGAGCTCGGTGTCCCCCCTCCACTGATGGTGATGGTGTTCGGACACCCTCCTGTCATCCTCCCATCGCTAAGTAGATCTATGTCTCTGTCGCCGATCAGGAGAAGGTGATCGGCGGTGGTATCCTCTCGAGGTCGGTCGGCTAACGATTAGCGTCAGTCTGTTGCAATACCATGTGTTGTGAGTCACCGACTGGTGGAATGAACAAAACATAGGCATCCATACCTTACCCTTCGACGCCTTAGACCAACCGGATGCCACATGTTGTAGGCATGTGCCCTAGTCTCTTGGTACGGTCGTGCTCCTTCAGCACTCGACCCCTTGGGTGGCTGATGGCTGCTTGACGGTCGGTGTCGTATACTCGGTCGACACCTCCTTTCTTCTGGCCGCTTGGACTTCTTTCACATTGATATACTCATTGACCTTCTTAAGCATGTGGTCGAAGTCCCTGGGCGGCTTCTTGATAAGTGGCCGGAAAAAATCTCCCTCGGCGAGTCCCTAGGTGAAGGCGTTCATCATGGTATCGGACGAGACCGAGGGGATGTCCATGGCCACTTGATTGAAGCACTATGTACACTCGAAGCACTTCCTTGGGCCCTTGCTTCAGGACGAAGAAGCTGACACTCGTCTTCTGGTAGCGTCGGCTACTGGCAAAGTGGAGCTGGAAAGAGGTTCGGAAGTCTTTGAAGCTTCGTATCGAACCGTCCGGCAGTCTTCTGAACCAGCGCTACGCCGATCCAAAGAGAGTTGTGAGGAAGACATGGCACTTCACTTCGTCCATGTATTGATGCAGCGTAGCCTCATTATCAAACCGATCCATATGATCATCTGGGTCGGTCGACCCGTTGTACGTCCCGATCACCAACGGGGTGTAGTGTAAGGGCAGAGGGTCTTATAAGATCTCCTCTGGGAACTGTATGTTGATCTATTCAAGAGATGTGGTTCCTTGGGGCACCTTCCCTTTCCGTGCATCCCGAACGGGAACATCATCTGAAGATGATCCCTGCTCCTGATGCGCTTGGGCTATCTCCGAGGGGGTTTGGAACAAAGCTCGGTGGAAGGGGATCGGCGCAGGAGGCGCTTCCCCCTATATGTCTACCGGCTTCGGTTCTATCCCCATACGGAGAGTTGCTCCGCTCGGTCTTCTTGCCCCGCTCGCCTATCAGCTGCCAATGTTGCAGGCTGCGGTGCTAGTCGATCAGCTGGCACTTGTTGTTGTTGTTGCTCGATCATTTTTACTGCTCGAGGTTGAACGAGAATCTCAAGTTCCTCCTGAGTGAGCGTCATGGTTGTGAGTCGTCCAGCATCTTCCATCCTCTCAACTCGGATGCAGGTGGCGTTCCCACAGATGACACTAAATATGATCCTGTCCGAAAGTTAATGAGATGGATGCTGGGGATGTAGCGCTCCCGCTGACCTCCTGTGGACTTCGCTCCCGCCTGCAACATAAGAAGCGTCAGTACCGACCCAGTGAAGGGGTCCCCGGCGATAACCCTCCAACGTGTTGGCCCCTTTGGAGGCCGGCAAGAGGGGAGGTGTGAATTGCCCTACAAAATAAATCTAACCTTTCTCGGATATATCGACTAATTAACAAACAATTGTAATAATAAAGAGACGAGACTAATTAAAATAAATTAGACACAGAGGGTTTACTTGGTTTACAATCAGAGGATTGCTAATCCAAGGAAAAGAAAGCACAGTATCTGATGATCTCCTCTGGGCGGAGTAGCCTCTTACAGCGTTGAGAGCATAGACAGAAAAGTAAAGCACTAAGAAATTGATTATAAGTTGATTGAATAATCTATGCAAATCAGTGCTATATTTATAGCACTGATCGGGACGCCCTGAAGGGTCCGGGCACCCTTGGGGGGGGGATAAAATTTTATCCCCCAATGTTCAGATCGAGTCAAAACTCGATCTGGTCAAAATCCACTTCTGGGCGCCCGGAATAGTTCCGGGCGCCCGGACGGTCCGGGCGCCTGGAATGGATCCGGGCGCCCAGACCACTTAAGTCAACCCAGTTGACTTTTTATGGTCTGGTTCCACTGCTTCGGTTCAGCTCGTCTCGGTCTGGGTCTTTTGTTCTAGCTCCGCTAGCTTGGGTGATCTCAGTCATCCGGAATAGGGCTCACCCGAACCCAAGTTCCGGCCTTCTCCTCGAGCAGCCTTCCTTCCCGGTTTCTCGTCCCTCGAACGTCACGTACGTTCTTCTCATCCGCAGGTGTACTCTTCCGCTGTCACCTCATCCCTCGGACGCACCGAGCCCGTCGACTCTCTCCCGTGTCGTCCTTCTCGCTAGCCGCGTCTTCCGCTCGACTTCTTGTGTTCCTAAGCTCCTGTACACTTAAACACGAGGGTTAGACAAAACAGGACCTAACTTAACTTGTTTAATCACATCAAAACATCTTGGGGTTCCAACAATCTCTCCCTTTTTGATGTGAGCAACCCAAGTTAAGTTAGGGTAAACATATACAATAAAAATTATTAATTTGCAAATAAGTCCAAAGATTTTTCAATATTTAAGAAATATATACCTCCCCCTAGACTTAACATTCTTCTTCCCCTTTGATCACATAAAAAAATGGGGTTCCTTTCAATAAGTCTAAGGTAAATTCTAACTTAAAAAAAAATTAAGTGTTTTTTTTAAAAAAAATTAGTTAGAGAAAAAATGTGTTAATTTGTCAAAAATTTCTAAGTAAAACAATAATTTTCTACAAAATTTTGTGCGACGGAATAGATACCAAAAAATATCTTTTTTAAAAAAACTTTAAGACAATATTTTAATTTGCAACGTAAAACTTTTCTAACTAAAAAAAATTTCTAAGTTTTTGAATATATTTTTTAAAGCAAATTGAATAACTCTTTTAAAGTATTATTTGCAACAGAAACATTTTTTAAGTTAAACAAAATTTTCAAAACAAATGTTTAAAAACTTTTAAGTATTATTTAATTCTAACTTTAATACTTTTTCCAGAAAGTTAATAAACATTTGATTTCAGTATTTTGACTTCCAGGTCGTGGCGAGGCACTAGGCCTTCTTGGTTATTGGAGCAACAACCTCTTCCTTAGACAAAGTCTCATAAAGAAATTATCTGTTTAACTTTCTCGTTGAAGATGCTAAGTTTTAAATTCAAGTTAAACATATTTTCGAAACCCAATAAAGGTTCCTACCTACAGGGTTAACCAAGTATTTCCTAGGTACATAAGCTTTTGATATTTTTCTAATTTGACTTTGGTGAAACCTATAGTACCAGTTTAGTCCTCTATAATTAGTTTCAATTTATCAAAATCCTCTATTAGACATGATTTTGCCAAAATTCTTTTGGTTTCTAAAATTTCATTTTCTAATTTATTATTTTTATTTTCTAATTTATACATGGATTTTGTCATAGCCTTAATACCAAAGTAAAGTTGATCAGGAGGTAAGAGGCATACCTCACTTACCATATCAGACTTGAAGCCTGATTCTCCCCCTGCTTTGCTACATTCATCTGAGGTCTCTCCCCCTTCATCGATGCTGGGTTCTTATGTACTTTGCCCTTCATAGCTTACCATCATTGTTATCCCGACATATTCTTGAATCTCGGACTCAGATGATGAACTATCGTCCCAAGTTGCTTTTAGATTCTTGTGCTTCTTGGGTATCTTACCTTTGTCCTTCTTTAGTTATAGGCAGTCTTCTTTTAAGTGTCCTTCCCTTTGACACTGGTAGCAACGCATCCTTCTTCTATTTCTTGGATTCTTTTTATTCTGCATTTCTTTAAACTTATTAGATCTAAGAAACTTTTTAAAGTTTCTTACCATATATGCTTCCTGATCCTCTTCTGAATCTGACTCGGGTTCATCCTTCTTGGTTGCGTTTAGTGCGATCATCTGGCTTGATTCCTTTGTTGTCCCTGCACACCTGGTTTCATGTAACTCAAGAGTAGAGAACAATTCTTCTAAAGTACTTACCTCCAGGTCTTTTGAAATATAGTAGGCGTCGACGATTGATGTCTATTCTGGAGTTCTAGGAAACGCATTGAGTGCGTAGCGTATGGTGTCCCGGTTTGTTACCGTTTCACCGAGGTTCTCGATACCAGTAATCAATTCCTTTACCTTCGCGTGTAGATCGGCTACCTTCTCACCTTTTTCCAGACGGATGTTCGTCAGTTTGTTCCGGAGGATGTCTCTTCTAGCCAGTTTTGCTTCGGATGTCCCTTCATGGAGTTCTAGGAACTTCTCCCAGAGTTCTTTGGCCGACAAGTAGCTTCTGATGCGGTTGACTTCTTGAGGCGACAGCACGCTTAGCAGGTGATATTCTGCACGGTTGTTCGCTACGGAATCACTCTGCTCCTTCTTTGTCCACTAGCTCTCTTCTTTTTCTTCTCCATTCTGATTCGTCGGAGCTACAAAGCCATACTTTATAATTAACCGAATTTCGAAATCAGTTCTTAGGAATACCTCCATACGACGCTTCTAGTGTGCGAAGTCCCCCTCGAATTTTGGTGGAACGATGCTTGGTCTGGTCATCTCGTTGCTTCGATCGACGGTTAGTCCTCCTGAAGCGTCTTGCTCTGATACCACTTGTTGGTCCCTTTGGAGGCCGGCAAGAGGGGAGAGGTGAATTGTTTTACAAAATTAAATCTAATCTTTCTCGGATATATCGACTAATTAACAAACACTTGTAATAATAAAGAGACAAGACTAATTAAAAGAGATTAGACACAGAGGGTTTACTTGGTTTGCAATCAAGGGATTGCTAATCCAAGGAAAAGAAGACACAGTATCTGATGATCTCCTCTGGGCGGAGTAGCCTATTACAGCATTGAGAGCACAGACAGAAAAGTAAAGCACTAAGAAACTGATTACAAGTTGATTGAATAATCTGTGCAAATTAGTGCTATATTTATAGCACTGATCGGGGCGCCCTGGGGGGGATAAAATTTTATCTCCCAACATTCAAATCGAGTCAAAACTCGATCTGGTCAAAATCTACTTCCGGGCGCCTGGAATGGTTCCTGTAAGACCGATGCGGCCGGCTAGAAGGGGGGACTGAATAGCCCTGAGTAAAACACAACCCTTTCTCGGACAATTAAGCTAACACTTGAAAAAAAATAGATTAATCAGAAAGTAAAGCATAAAAACGAGGCACCGGTTTTGACTTGGTTACAACCGGGGAGGTTGTTAATCCAAGGAAGATTGTTGCACTAAAAACTCCTTCAGGCGGAGAAGCCTCGTTTACAGCAGTGTAGGCACAAAAATAAAGAAGCTAATCAAAGAAATGGAAGCACACAAGTGTTGTTTACAATTTCTGAACCGATGTTAAAGCTTCTGGACCAAGGCTGTATTTATAGCCTTGGTCGGGGCGCCTGGAAAGGTTCCGGGCGCCCTGGGGGGGATAAATTTTATCCCCCAACGTTCAGATCGAGATAATTCTCGATCTGGTCAACATTACTGTTCCGGGCGCCCGGAAGGGTTCCGGGCGCCCTGGACTGTTCCGGGCGCCCCGGAGCCCAAAGTCAACCAACGTTGACTTTTTCATCCGGGGACCACTGCTCCGGTTTGGTTCGGCTCGGTCCGGGTCTTTTACTCCGGATCCGCTTGCTTGGGTGATTTCTGCTATCCAGAAAAGGGCTCACCCGAACCCAACTTTCGGTCTTCTCGAGCGGGCTTCCCTCCCGCTTCTCGTCCCTCGGAATTGTCGCGTGTTTCCTTCTCGTCCACCAGCGTACTCATCCACAGTCTTCGTCCCTCAGTTGTCGACCTTCTCGCTAGCTGCGTCTCTTGCTCCCCGAGCAATCTTCCGCTCCGGCTTTCGTCCCTCGGAACCACCGCGCGCTTCCTTCTCGTCCGCCGGTGTACTCTTCCGCAGCGCCTCGTCCCTCGGACGCACAGCGTGCCGTCCTTCTCGCTAGCTGCGTCTTCCACTCGAGTACCTGTGTTTCTAAGCTCCTGCACACTTAGACACAAGGTTAAATACACAGGACCTAACTTAACTTGTTGATCACACCAAAACAACCTTGGGGTTCCAACAATCTCCCCCTTTTTGGTGTGATCAACCCAAGTTAAGTTAGGGTTAAAATAGACATAAAATTGAATTAAGTAAATTAACTTAAATTGCAATTTAAGTGCAAAAAGATAGAAAAAAAATTAAATTCTATCTACCTCCCCCTAGACTTATACTTTCCCTTCTCCCCCTTTGATCACAAAAAAATGGGGTTCCAAGAAAAATAATCTAAGGGTTAAAGACTTAGAAAAAATATTTCAAAAAAAAAATCTAAGTTTTTAAGAAATTTAGAAAATTTTTCTAAGTAATTAAAGCTGAGATTTCTAGTTTCAAAAAAAATTCTTAACTTAGGAAAAAATAATTTTTTGAGAATATTTCAAAAAAAATTCTAAGTAGGTAAATTGAAATAAAATATTTTGAATAACCTTTTTCAAGCACTAATTAATTCTTGTATTAATGCTTCATTAGTAAGTTAATTAAACATTTATTTCAATATTTTGGCTTCCAGGTCGTGGCGAGGCACTAGGCCTTCTTGGTTATTGGAGCAACAACCATTTCCTTAGACAAAGCCTCATAAAGAAATTCTTTATTTAATTTTCTCACTTAAAGTGATAATTTTACTTTTAAAATTAATTTAAGCATGATTTAGGAACCCAATATAGGTTCCAACCTACTGGATTAACTAAAAAGTTTTTAGGGACATATTTTCTAGAGATATTTTTAATTTGTCCCTGGTGATATCTATAATACCAATTCAAATTATTGAACCTTCTAAAATTGGTTTTAGATGAGCAAGCAGAGTTTTTCAAATTTTCTACTTGAAGAATTAAATTTTGAATTTCTAATTTTAATTTTTCATTTTCTAAATTTGATTTATCTAGCATTTCTAACGGACAAGATGTAGCTAATATTGCTTTTAAATCTTTATTTTCATTTTCTAATTTGCAGCAATCTTTTGTTAAAATTTTAATGAATTTAAACATTTTATTTGGAGGAAGAGATCGTACCTCACTTACCTTGTCGATCTCGTTGTCGGTTTCTCCCCCTGAACTGCTGCTCTCTTCGGACGTGGCTCCCCCTTCATTGATGCTTTCGATGCTCATTTCGGAAGAGCTTGATTCGCAGTTGTCGTCTTGATGACTCGCCATTAACGCGAGCCCGGAGAACTCCTTGACTTCTGATTCCGACGACGTATCGTCCCACGTCGCTTTTAGGGCCTTGCGATTTTGGATAGGCTTCTTACCCTTGTCCTTCCCGTTGTTCTTCAGTTTAGGGCAATTGTCCTTGACGTGCCCTTCTTCATCGCAATGGTAGCAGCGGATGGTTCTTTTCTTTCTTCCCTGCGGATGGTTAGATTTCCTAGATTTACAAATATTTTTAAATCGTCTTACCATCATTACCATTTCCTCGTCGTCGAGAGAAGATTCTGACTTAGGTTCGTCTCTCGAAGCTTTAAGAGCGACATTATTCTTGGGCTCCTTCGGACCTGCACATCTTGACTCATGCACTTCAAAAGTTGAAAAGAATTCGTCTAATGAAATTTTTTCTAGATTTTTTGAAATGTAAAAGGCATCTACTAGTGATGCCCATTTTGAGTTTCTAGGAAAGGAATTTAGGGCATACCTTAGCGAATCTCGGTTACTTACCTCTTCTCCGAGATTCGTAAGTCTAGTGATGAGTTCCTGAATCCTCGAGTGTAGATGTGCAATTGTTTCACCTTCTTCAAATCGGAGGTTTGTAAGCTGGTTACGAAGTAAATCCCGTCTTGCAAGTTTGGCTTCGGATGTTCCTTCGTGTAACTCAAGGAATTTCTCCCAAAGCTCCTTTGCCGAGTTGTAGGTACCGACTCGATTGACTTCTTGTGTTGGAAGTACACTTAGCAGATGGAATTCTGCTTTCTTGTTTGCCACGTGGTCAGCCTGCTCCTTCTTTGACCATTGATTTCTTGCTTTGCCCTCTGGTGCTTCATAGTCAAATTCCATTGTTAGTAATAAATCATAATCTGTTTCAAGAAATACCTCCATTCGCTTTTTCCAGCTAGCGAAGTCCCCTTCGAATTTTGGTGCGTGGATATTGGATCCGGCCATCTTGTTGCTTTGGTTAGTCCTCCTGAGCGCCTCGGCTCTGATACCACTTGTAAGACCGATGCGGCTGGCTAGAAGGGGGATAGCCCTGAGTAAAACACAACCCTTTCTCGGACAATTAAGCTAACACTTAAAAAAAAATAGATTAATCAGAAAGTAAAGCATAAAAACGAGGCACCGGTTTTGACTTGGTTACAACCGGGGAGGTTGTTAATCCAAGGAAGATTGTTGCACTAAAAACTCCTTCAGGCGGAGAAGCCTCGTTTACAGCAGTGTAGGCACAAAAATAAAGAAGATAATCAAAGAAATGGAAGCACACAAGTGTTGTTTACAATTTCTGAACCGATGTTAAAGCTTGGACCAAGGTGTTATAGCCTTGGTGGGCGCCTGAAAGGTTCCGGCAGGGATAAATTTTATCCCCAGCGTTGATCGAGATAATTCTCGATCTGGTCAACAATCGGCGCCGGAAGGGTTCCGGCGCCGGATGGGTCCGGCGCCCGGTCGGTCTGGCGCCCGGACCGAAAGTCAACACGATTGACTTTTTCATCCGGGACCGCTTCTCTGGTTCGCCTCGGTCCGGTTCTTCCGCTCGGATCCGCTCGTTTGGGTGATCTCGCCTCCGGAAAAGGGCTCACCGAACCCAACTTCCGGTCTTCTCGGCGTGCTTCCCTTCTCGTCCCTCGGAATTGCAGCGTGTTTCCTTCTCGTCCGTAGGCGTACAGTCTTCGTCCCTCGGTCGTCGACCTTCTCGCTAGCTGCGTCTCTTGCTCCCCGAGCAATCTTCCGCTCCGGCTTTCGTCCCTCGGAACCACCGCGCGCTTCCTTCTCGTCCGCCGGTGTACTCTTCCGCAGCGCCTCGTCCCTCGGACGCACAGCGTGCCGTCCTTCTCGCTAGCTGCGTCTTCCACTCGAGTACCTGTGTTTCTAAGCTCCTGCACACTTAGACACAAGGTTAAATACACAGGACCTAACTTAACTTGTTGATCACACCAAAACAACCTTGGGGTTCCAACAGTTCCGAGCACCCGGAATGGATCCGGGCGTCCGTACCACTTAAGTCAACCCAGTTGACTTTTTGTGGTCCGGTTCCACTGCTCCGGTTCATCTCGTCTCGGTCCGAGTCTTTTGTTCTGGCTTCGCTAGCTTGGGTGATCTCGGCTATCCGGAATAGGGCTCACCCGAACCCAAGTTCCGACCTTCTCCTGAAGCAGCCTTCCTTCCCGGTTTCTCGTCCCTCGAACATCATGTACATTCTTCTCGTCCACCGGTGTACTCTTCCGCGGTCACCTCATCCCTCGGACGCACCGAGCCCGTCGGCTCTCTCCCGTGTCGTCCTTCTCGCTAGACGCGTCTTCCGCTCGACTTCCTGTGTTCCTAAGCTCCTGTACACTTAGACACGAGGGTTAGACAAAACAGGACCTAACTTAACTTGTTTGATCACATCAAAACACCTTGGGGTTCCAACACAACGCTCAAGTCAGTCTCCGGCGAAAAAGAAGAAGCAGTAAGCGAAGCAACATGAACTGTAGCGCAACAATAAGATATCGCATGTAACGCATACCTCCGTCGATGCTTGGACCCCCTTTATATAGAGCTCCTGTAGCACATGTACACACTTCCTGAGATGGACACACATCTTAAAGTTTTCTCTAAAAGACGTGCCAATAAAGTGTCCCTGACACAATACCTTAACGGGTCGAGCATATCTCTGAAGTGACAGTGGAAGCTTCCACCGTACGATCCTCTGTCTGATCATGCCGCTTGTCAGTGGTATTAGCTCCCAAAAGGATGTCAAAAGATATCCTGCTGTGTCTGTTGCTTGGCTGAGCGGAATAGCCGCTCGGCCGAAATTCTACTATCCACGGGTTGTCTGTTGTTGGGCCGACCGGGATAGCCGCTCGGCCGAAAGTCCACTGTACAAGTATTGTCTGTTGCCAGGCTGAGCGGGATAGTCACTCGGCCAGGAGCCCACTGTCTGCATGCTCGGTTGACGTCAAGTCTACTGCTAGGCCGAGTGGAAGAGCCGCTCGGCCGAAATTGAACTCTGTCGGTGCCAGGTCTCGCTGTCTGGTCGAGCGGGGTAGCACGCGGCTTAGTTTCTGCACATCGTCCTTTGAGCGTCGGGTGTTTGAATGCTCATGTCGAAGACGGTGGATCGGAGCTTAATCCCCAGTCAGAGTGTGATTCGCCCGATAGACTGATACTATCTACCTGTTGACTGTCTTGACTTTGACCTCTTTTGACCTCCACCGTTGGGTGGGGCCCTTCATCATTACTACATCATAGTACATGCAAATAAGAGACATTGCATACCTCCGCCTGTAAATGAAGACTCCCTTTTATAGTGTCCCTGTTGTGTTATGCACATATCTCAAAGTATTAGCATATTTCTCAAAACTTTCCCAAAAAAGGACAAGCTATAAAGTGTCTCTGATACCTTTATTTAAATGAGCTCGTCAATCTCTATGACTTGACAAGTTGGAAGCTTCTAAAGGACGATTTACCGACGGATATTCTTTGTCCTTTCCGGTATAAACTTTCAAAAATGTACGATTTGACAAGTAGTTGGGTCCCACCGTAGGTCGACCAGGATCCGCTCAGCTGGACATCACCCGCTCGGTCATGCAGCTGCCAACTTGTTCTTTACTCGGCTTTCATTCTGTTGGAGAGGCGCACTATGTCTGATCGACCCTTAGGTTCGATACGCAAGGACGATGGGTCAGGTAGCTTAGTAGTTGGCTCCTAACCTCTTCTGTAAATTGCGGAGGATGGTCGTTCGGATGGTATGTTTAGCTCTTCACGTCTGACCAGCGCTGCGAGCTCGCTCGGCCAACCCTGCCTGGTCTGTCGTCTCTAGGTCCATATGACTCTACAACTTTAACCTCAACACCAACCGGTCCTTGCTACTTTGACCCACTTTTTAGGGGACCCATCCTTATCACCATATCAAATTATTTGAATACTCACATAAACATCGGATTGTTAACTTATTAACAAGTATACATCATATGTATATTACTCAACTTCATATCTATTCACATTAACCTTTGAGTGAGTTCAACAAACTAATACTTTAAGTTAAAGTCAGTCCGTTAATCATGAGATTGTATCTTAATAGTTTGTACATATCTAATTTCAGGTCAAACTTGGAGTGAGTCCAACAACCTAAATAAGAAATCAGGCTCTGGTTCTTACCAGATTAACGAAAGGTATATACTTTAATATTGATATAAGGATTTAGGTCTCATCGTCATCATTCAAATATACTTTCTATATGAAATCGCATGCATGATATAAATGATGACATATCACAATATACACATGACGTAATTAATAATATAACACATCACTCACATATACATCTAATGCATCTACCTGACTTACATATATGACATAATTTTTATTTATATAAAATAAGATTAAAAATCTTATTTTCATAAATAAGATTTCTCTAATTTAATTAGGAAACAATTTTTCTAAATTTTAATTATATATTTTATATAAAAAATTATTCTCAATTATGAAAATCTAATTAATTAGGAAACCATTTCTAATTTTAATTAACTAACAAATTAGAAAATTTATTATTAGATTTCTTAATTAATTCAGAAACTCTTATATCTAGAATTATTCTAAATTATTTTAGAAATTTTTTAAAATTAGAACTTCCTAACAAAATAAAAAAACTTCCTAAAATTAGAATTAAACTTTCCAAAATATAATTTTCTAAATTATTTACCAAATATTTCAAATTTAAAATTTTTCAAATTATTTTAGAACTTTCCAAAATTAAAATTTCCTAACAAATTGAGAAACTTTCTAAAATTAAAAATTCATAATAAAATAAGAAAAAATCTAGAAATTAATTTTATAATATTTATAAAATAAAATTTCCTAAATTATTCTAAACTTTCAAAAATTGGAATCTCCTAACCAATTAAGAAGTTTTCCAAAAATAGAAATTCGTAATAAAATAGCAAAAAAATTCTAAAAAATAATTTATGACCAATTATGACTCATATATAAAGATATAAAATTTTACGGAAAGTAAATTACTCTATGTATACATGACAAATGATGCGAAGTGGAAAGAGCATTAACTAGCAAAACCAATAAAATTTGTCTCTACTTGTATCCACATCGAGTTGTCGTTGAGATGATTTCACGAAGTAATAATTGTTCATCTCCGATCGATACTAGCCAAGCATGAAAGTCAAGTAATCCGAGGGAACTCCCATAACACGATTTGATGGGCGTCGCGACATCGTAATCGTTGGCTAATGAACAGATGACAGAAACCTACCTACATGCATCGGAAATTGCACTTGACACCTAATGGTCGCCCATCGTAATGACGAGGCTACAACTCATTGGCATTTTATTTTTCTTTCCTCTCCCTCTTCCTAGTTTAAGAATTTAAGTAACCATAAAATAACTAAATTACATATTCATGATGGAGCGCAATATTATTTTTCTACTAATAAAATAATAAAGAAATAATCAAAATAGACTTACTCATTTTTTTTAAAAAAAAAAACAGACTTACTCGTACACTTTAATCTAATATTAATTAATAAAAATTATTGAAGAGATTTAACTTTATTACTTAAATACCATCATAATATGTGATTTTACATAATTTTGAATATAATATTACTCTCTGACTTGAATTTTACTTCAATCATCCTGTAATTTTTCCTAATTATTTGTTTTATTTAGTCGTTTTTGATATTGTAATTATCGTGATAAAATAATTTCATCTGGGGAAAAATACCATAAATATGAATATGAAATAGTTTATTGGACTTTTAAGACATTTATATAAACTCGTTTCCGTATCGAATCCTTCTCACGCTGATTCAGCGCCAGATTTGATGATCCGTAGTTTGTTGAATGTTGATCATTTATGGACGTCGATCACAAGATCGACGGTCCGTAACGCGAAGGTCACCGCCAGTTCACTCCCGCAATGAGACGGTTAGATCGATTTAAGAAATAATATATTTCAAAGGATAATGCAGAAAGGGACAAAAAGGCTGCCTCCGCGCGACTCTCCCTCCAAATCCTCCCAATTCGATCCGTTCTTACCTGCAAAATTTGATTTTGATGCGAGCAACCAATGCTTCGTGCGACATGGAGCCGATCGATTCGCTATTTTGATGAATGATTTGCGTTCGGATGCAGTGAAGAACCCTAGCGGGGCGACGCGGTGAAGGTTTTCTAGGGAAAAATCTGGACCAGGATTGCACGATGTCGACGATTTCTTCGCCTCCGTTCGTGATCTCTTTGCTCCTGTTGATGTCGATTCCGTTGGTGTTGGTTTTGGCTCCATGGGTGTTGCCGCCAAAGACGATGCCGAGCATTCCTGATTTGGACGAGGCCGAGGACCTCGCGCTCTTCCGCCGCGCTGCTGTGCCCTACTTCGCCGGCAGCGGCGGAGCTCGGTTTCTGCGCCGCCCGACGTCGGAGCCCAAGATCGCGTTTTTATTTCTAACCAATACCGACCTCGCTTTCGCACCGCTGTGGGAGCGGTTCTTCCGCGGGCACGAGCGGCTGTTCAACGTGTACGTCCACGCCGACCCTGCCACCCGCTTTATCCTCCCGCCGACTCCTTCTTTCCGGGGGCGCTTCATAAATGCCAAGTCAACCCAGCGCGCCTCCCCGATGCTCATCTCCGCCTCGCGACGTCTCCTCGCCACCGCCCTCATTGACGACCCTGCCAACGCCTTCTTCGCCCTCCTCTCCGAGCGCTGCGTTCCCCTCCATTCCTTCAGATTCACCTACCGCACCCTTGGAGGGTACCTCCACCTCCCCCGCCAACGGAGCTACATTCAGGTGGTCTCCGACGAGCCTGGCCTGTGGAAGCGGTACGTGGCCCGCGGCGACGACGTGATGATGCCCGAGGTGCCGTTCGTCCGCTTCCGCTACGGGTCGCAGTTCTTCGTCCTCACTAGGCGGCACGCCATGCTTACGGTGCGCGACCGTCGGCTCTGGAAAAAGTTCAAGCTTCCGTGCTTAAGGTCGAGGAACCATTCCTGCTACCCGGAGGAACACTACTTCCCTACTCTCCTCGACATGCTCGAT
Organism: Zingiber officinale; assembly: GCF_018446385.1. Taxonomy (NCBI): domain Eukaryota; kingdom Viridiplantae; phylum Streptophyta; class Magnoliopsida; order Zingiberales; family Zingiberaceae; genus Zingiber; species Zingiber officinale. The sequence goes on from NC_055987.1 coordinate 129,772,876, forward strand.
CCCGCAGGTTGCTCTCGCTACACCTTAACTAGCGTAAACTGGACCGACAGCGTAGACGGCCACCCGCACACGTACAGGCCGCCGGAGATTTCCGCCACTCTCATCAAGGAGCTAAGAAAGTCCAACTCAACTTACTCCCACCTCTTTGGGCGGAAGTTCTCACCAGATTCCCTCGACATCTTGCTCGAGCTTGCGGATGGAGTGATCTTTCGTGATTAGTAGGGACCCCGTTCTTGATCGAAGAGTTGGTGAGGAAGACTTTTGTTTCAAGTTGAACGTTTGAGGTATTCCTTCTCATTTCCCTTCAATGACAAATTTTTTCACTGCATACAAACAAATGTATGGTTTGACCGTGTGAGTCCCTGTAATTTGTTGAGGTGAGAAAGAAGATTCTTATCGATACAATAAAAGAATAATTCAATCGATATCATAATGATTCCTCTTGTATAGGAAGCTTCCATGATTCTGCTCGTTGTGTTTTTACTGAAGTCTAGGACAACGAACAGTTCATATCTGGAACATAACTTCCTATCTACTTTGTTTTAGATGCAAGGATGTTGTCACATAGCAGTTGTCCATGAACAACATCATCTAATTGACAAGTTGGCAGTTGAAAATATAGTATTAGTCAGAACAACCAAACGGTTATTTTCACTGAAGTTCTACCACTTCAATTCTTTCTTTCTTTCTTTCTTTCTTTCGAGTATGCCCAAACTAGAGAAACCATGGAGTATCTCATTTGTTTCCTCTTCAATCCAAACTTTATTCTAAATGCAATGTGCAATTCGTTTGTCCGTGACTACATCTTTGATTCTTTGTAGTTATTTGCTTGGACCTTGAAGGTCTACTTGACATCATTTCAGCTTTGGGGACTTTGTTAAAACTCCTAAAATGATGGGGAGTATTGCATATATTAATATCAGTAGTAGTTTTTGCAAGAGTCAACCATGTCTTTCTAGATATTTTATTCCAAATGCATTTAAGGCATGTTAGTTTGACCATAATCAATATTAAAATATTTGGCAATTTCTTGATTGAAAAATGATTTTATTTTCTTTGTTTATATAATTGTTCTGAATACTAGTAGTTCTTCCATCACCAACATTCAACTATTTACCAGTTCTTGTTTAAAATTAAAAGTTTTGATTCTTCAACTTGTTTCAATTGAAGTAGTAGTGGTTGTTCCTATGAAATCTTCTATCCCATTTGGAAGGATGGTTTGTTGGATCATGTTGAGGTCAAAGAAGGATGAATATAAAGAAATCTTGGTCCTTCTTCTAAGACCATCTTTTCCTTTGTTTTGTTTGGACCATATCTTGCTGCTTGCTCCATTCTAGACACAGGGATTGCATCTTTTTTGTCCATGTATAGTTTCAAAAATTCTAGTTTGACAAATATACTATTGTATGCTCGATCACACTTATTTTGTCAGAGTTCACCTCTTTAACTCATGCTTTTCCTGAACTGGTTAAATCTCTCACTGTATATATGTTCTTAAACCAATCCCTGTTTGAATTGCCTTTTCTAAATGCAAGGATGGTAAACTTGTTTGGCTTTAAGGAATTCTCCACTCGCTTCATATTTCTTTGCGTGAACTTAGAGCAATTGACTTGACATCAAATGTCTTCTTAGTTGGCATATATTCACTACGGATAGCCGTTAGTCTCGGTATATCTACTTCTTCTATTCATGTCAACACTATATAAGCAATGATGTAGAAATCTTACATTTCGCCAGTGTGCCTTTCGTTACAACTCTTTTTCGCTTTGTGTTACTTTTGTGTGTTTATTGATGTATGTGATATTTGTAATGGTTGTGTTTCAATGCAATGATAAGTATAGCGTTGCAAACATATCGGAAAACCACATGCATCAATTAGCATTATCAAAACCAAAGTTGCCTCTTGGATGAATGAAGAATATCAAGGCAAACTTAGACAGCACGGAACGGTTTACAGAAAAAGCTTAGAAACCATGAACCAAACTGACTACCTAGGCATAATCCAAAAACATGCTCTTGGGAAACCTACAAACATTAACATATAGTCTTTTCTAGATTGTCTTAAGCTTCTTTTTTTTGTGTTTTGTTTTTCGGAAAGTAGCCAAGGATTGACGAAAACTTATAGTTTTTTTCGGTTTCATGACTCGCAAACACCACTTGTTTTGCAGGAACAATTGATGGCAACTGCCTTAATCTACTTAAGGCAAATGGAAAAAGAGAAGAAACAAAGGTTCCAATGTACACTGCACTTTTTCTCTTTGAAGAAGAAAACAATGAGTCATTGTAAGCAATTTAAGATTAGTGACTTAAAAAAGATTGTGAGTTTGTGAAAATTGTCGAAGATAAAGGGATTTTTTTTTTCTTACCAATTCGATAATTGTAGAAGATAAAGGGATTTTTTTTATTTTTTCCTGTACTTTTTTTTCTTTAAAGTTGTTGAGTTTGTGAAGTCTATTCTATTTATATTTTTAAAATTTCCATTGGTCCCTTCCATTATATTTTTCTTATTTTTGTTTTATTATAAGCAATTGACTATGGGCCCTTTTCTATCTAGAAGGAGAATGATTTTTTTTTTTCTTGTTGGTACTAAAATATTTTAGATCCCACCAGAAGTTTGGTTGTTGATGTATTAAAATATTTTATTTTTAATTTTTTTGAGAAAAATCAAAAAGTATTATTTTTTAATCATTGCTCTCTTTCATTTTATTTTTTTTAAGGGACCTGTCCTATTAATTCACGATAAATCCACTATAACAACTATGATTTTATAATTGATTTTTAGTTATAATAATTATAATTTTATAGTTGCTGTAATATGAATATATTGAATAAAACAAATTCATATTCTAGCAGTTATAAAATTGTAATAATTATATAATAATATCAGTTAATGTATTTAAGAAGAATTATATCATTTTACAAAGGATTATTGACCGGATGTGACATTCTTTTGATAAAAATATTATATAGAAAAACTATATATTTTTTAATGTTTTCCCAATTTTCTTCCTTTTTCAAAAAAAAATTATACAAATATCCCAAACATTAATCACCTAAAAACCATTCAAATTGCAACTTCACTCATCTAATCTTTTATATATACATTAGATATCCCTATTTTACGAATAGACAATCGACTCTATATTTTACCTATCCAATAAATCCAAGAAACATAGCATCACAAGTAATTTAATCACAATAAATGTCCCGTGTAAGAATTAAACATTGGATGCTTGGAAATATAAATTAGTATTTTACTAATCTATCCGAACCATAACAAGTTTGGATAAATAAATTTGTTTCTTTGTCAAGATGGAAACTAATAATGCTTGAATTATTAGCAGATAATAACAATACTAATAATAAGAAATTTGCAAGAAGGAAAATAATTATAATAATTTTTTATTATTAAATGACTGTTAAGGTTTATATGTGTTGGTTTAAAAAATTAGTATTATTTTGCCGTGAAAGTAATAAAGATTAAATCGCTTTTTACCAAAACTACTATATGTTTCCAAAATATTCAAATCATATGTCATAATTTAAAAATTATTATATTCACTCCCCATTTACCCTCATCCTTAAATGAATTCGACTGAAAAAAAAAATGATCGACTGATATTTTTTTCTAGTCGAATTGATTTTTTTTGTGTGATTAAAAAAATTCATTAGTTAATTTTGATCAAAATCGGCCGATGGACCTAGAGATCTCGAAATGATATATATATTCTGTTAAATTGATATTTGATAGTATTTTTATAATTAGGAGAACTACACGAACACATAGGAACTGATTTTATATTATTTCGAGGTCTCTAGGTCCATCAGTCGACTTCGACCGAAATTGACTAATGGACCTAGAGATCTCGAAATGATATAAAACTAGTTTCTATGTATTTGTCTAGTTTTTCTGATTGTAAAAATACTATCAAATATTAATTTGACCGAATATATTGAGAGCAGTAATTTTTTAAATATGAATATATCAAAAAAATTAATCATGTTCAAAAAATCACCGCTCTCAATATATTATATCAGGTCAAATTGATTTTTGAATACATGGATATAATCAAAAGAACTTGAAGAACTTATTGGATATACTTTCACTTAATTCCAAGTTTTCTAGGTTCATCAACCGAGTTTAACCGAATGAACTTATATTAATTTTATTTAGATTTATTCGGTCATAGGTTAAGAAATGCTCTTAATATATTACATGAAATTGATATTTGATAGTATTTTTAACAATTAGTAGAACTAGACGAACACATAGAAATTGATTCCATGTCATTTCAAGAAACCGGTTGATGGCCTACAGAGACCTCGGAATGATATGAAACTAATTTTTATGTGTTTGTCTAGTTCTCCTGATTATTAAAATGCTATCAAATACCAATTTGACCTAATATATTGAGAGTAATGATTTTTTAAATACAAATATGTCCGAAAAATTAATTTAGATTTAAAAGATCACTGCTTTCAATATATTTGGTTAAATTGATATTTGATAGTATTTTTATAATCAGAAGAACTAGACGAATATATAGGAACTGATTTCATATCATTCCAAGATTTCTATATCTATAAATCGATTTTAGTCGAAATCAGTCGATCAATTTTTCAAAGAGAACGAAATTGATTCGACTGAAATTTTTTATTCAATTAATTTATTTTTCAATTAAATTGATATGGAGACGAGGATAAAATAAAAAGTGGATACATGATTTAGTAATTTTGAAATCTTGAAATTATAATATATGATCCGGGTATTTTAGAAATATATCTATTAGTTTCGGTAAAAAATTAAATATTAAATTTTAAATACTTTTTAATAATTTTCTTTTCTGTGGGTATTCTCACAGTTAAAATTAATTATTAAGAAAATTAAAGTTTTGGAGGGGCAAAATGAAACTTTCACTTTGTAAATAAACTGTGGAGGAATCAAACGAAACGAAGAGCATCGCGATCCCTTGCGCCGCTGTCTTAGCCTACTCCAGCGTCGCCGACGAGCGCCCTCCTCTCCACTATTTGTCAAGTCCTTTTCTTGACTCATGGTTTTTGTGCACGCTGTGGTCGTCGTTGGTGGGCTGAAGAAGATCTCCGCAACCGAAAGTGGCTCCGAAGGTGCACCGCACCCGAGTGTCGATTCCCTTCTCCCAGCTTTGAAAAGTCGACGCCTTGGCACGCCAACCACTACTCTTCAACGATCGAGCCAATCCTCCATCGGGAACCTCTTCGTTCTCATCCTTCAACTTCCATCCAACCACGGTGAGTTCTTGGAAAAATTAGTTGATCTGTCGCCGTTTTTGAGCCGCTTGCTGGAAAATTTGACGTCTTTTGTGAGGAAAAGGAGTTCTTTTGGGGTTGCAAGAGAAGCTTTCTTTGTTTTTTGATTCGATGCTGCTTCTTCAGCTGAGTTGTTGCGGTGGTTAAGCTTAATGCTTGCTTTGTTGGTTTTCTCTGAATCTGTAGTTGGATCTTTGGTGGATTTCGGCGAGTATGACCAAATTTGAGATTCTGGTTCAGACGTTCAGTTTTGTCGAGTTGTTGATCGTTTCGACGTTTTAATACTAGCCAAATATTTGATCGGATTCGATTTTTTGGACAAATCGTTCTTTCTATATTGGCGCTTTGATTTTAGTAAACAAAAAGGCAAATCGAGTTATGCTCTGATTGTTTGATTTCTTTTTTGTATAAATATTTTGCTTTCTGTGACCAATTGCATTCAGATAGGATCTTGGGTTAGGAAGGGAAAATGTCTGGAGGAACGCAGCCTAGCTTGAGGAAGTACTTGGGAGCCATTAAAGACACCACCACGGTCAGCTTGGCTAAAGTGAACAGTGACTACAAGGTTAGAACTTAAGAAGTGTTTGTTATTGCCATGACTTATCCTTCTTCTGTTTTTAGGTTTGTTTTTCCGCTGATCCATTTAGCTGGATTATCCCTTGAATCAGGAATTGGATATTGCCATTGTGAGGGCTACAAACCATGTAGAGCGTCCTTCCAAGGAGAAGCACATACGAGGTGTGTGTGGCATAATCTTATTTATTTGTTGTTTGTTCAATGCAGAGTTGAAGACAAGCCATGACATGGGGTGCTGAATTTATTGTTTATTGTGAAGTAAAGAAGATGAGCATTCCAAGCACCACTTATCTCAATGTTAATGATATTCTTTGTTCATTAGTCATTTCCAATCTACTAGAAATAATGCATTAGAATTTCTTTATGCTTGTTCTTTATGATCAGAAAGCTCCTCGTCTTCTAACTTAAATGTCTTTCAGTACTTTGTGATGAGTGGTTTAATGCTAGCTTGTTTTCTTCCACTCATGTTATGTATTATATGTATGCAATTAACTCAGATTAGAGTTCTTGTTGCATGATATTTTTTTCATTAATAATAACTTTTATGTAATTTATGTTTTCGGAGATGCCTTTGTATATTTTTCCCTAGTCTTGTGCTTGTTTAATTCCTTATTTATTTTTCTTGCAGTTATCTTCAGTGCTATTTCAGCTGCCAGACCTCGGGCAGATGTGGCCTATTGCATTCATGCTCTTGCAAGACGTCTTACCAAAACACAAAATTGGGCGGTATATACTTCAGCATGTTATGCAATGATCTGGTTTACATCACATTTAGTCAAAAGAAATTTTGCATTCGTGTTAATATTTTGAAACTTAGGCATCCCTTGCTATTTAACTCTTTGACAACTGCATCTTGAGAGATGAGCTCAAGAATGTTCTGATTTTGATTAGTAGTTACAGAAGATACACTCACTTGCTGAACTCTTGTTTTCATTATTGCATGAGTTCCTGGATGTTATGGCTTTGCTATAAATATAAAATGTATAAAATAGAACATGATCAAACAACTGGTCGTGATTTTTCTTTCCCTTTACCTTTATACATTTTGAACACTTTTTCATTCGTGCAATTGCTCTTTCTTTTTTGAGAAACAAAGATACTATCTTGAAATGTGAAAATGATTGGTAACTTTGTGCAAAACTACTTTAATGCTAGGGAAGCACAGTTATTTGTGTTTGTAATCATTGAGAAAAGATATTGGTTATTTTCAGGTTGCATTGAAAACTTTGCTTGTCATACATCGTGCATTGAGGGAAGTTGATCCCACATTTCGTGAAGAACTCATCAATTATGGGAGAAGCAGAAATCAGATGTTGAATATGTCCCACTTTAAAGATGATTCCAGTGCATATGGTATTTGCTCTCTTAACTTGTTGCTAATCACTTATATGAAGAAATGACCATTTACATGTATTTTCTTGTTTGATTGGGTTTCAGCTTGGGATTATTCTGCATGGGTGCGTACTTATGCTCTATATTTAGAAGAGAGGCTTGAGTGTTTCCGGATTCTCAAGTATGATGTTGAGTCAGATCCTCCGGTATGCATATATTCCTACCTCTTTCCCCTGCTCTTCTGATTCTGTTTACTTTATATTAGAGCTTTAGAACATTCATTTGTCTACAAAAGATAATGCATCCTTACAAATGGTACTTCTTTGGGAAATATTCTGATTAATTTTCTTGAAAAAGCTATGCAATTTGTTGACTCATTCAATAAATTGGTAGTTGAAACACTATAGTATAGATGGTCCAATTTAAGTTTCATGCATAGACATCAGTTACTTAGACTGTTAGAGCATCATAATGCAAAAAATGCGTGAGGTCATTAGAAAGAATTCAAATATGTATACAAAAACTAATAACCATGAGTAATTAGGTGAAGCTCCAATACGGTAAAAAGAGGGAAAAGGTTGAATGGTGTGGACATGTTAAAAGACGACCAATAAATTCTATAGGTAGAAATTTTCAATCCATCAAAAAGCAGTAGAGGAAGATTATGAAAACCTTAGTTGAATTAATAAAAAATAATTCAACTGATTTGAATTTAATAGAGGGATAAAATCCACGTGGCACAAGCACAACTTGGTCATCATGATGATCTTAAAGCATGCATTCTTGGAAGATTAATTTCTAGCTCGTGAATCTTCAACTTCATTTAATATTTTGTAAGTTCCCCTCCGAGATCATTTTGTGTTATCTTGATCTTGATAGAATTACATTTGGAGTAATAACAAAAACTACATAGTTCTGAGTTAGAAATTGAATCCAATCCTTATAAACAGTAATGGTGATTAAATACATGCATGAATTTCTTCTAGGTTATTCCCTGAGGATTTAGTGTATGGTTCCAGCTCTAAGACTTAAGTTTCAACATACAAATTATTTATTTAATCTTGTAACTGGTATCAATTAATTAGTTTTGATAAAAAAAATGATTGCAAACTACAGAGAACTAAGGATCTGGGAACTGCAGAGTTGCTTGAGCAATTGCCATCATTGCAACAACTGTTACATCGCCTACTTGGCTGTGAGGTAGGTTGGCAAGGTGTATTTACTGATGATGTTCATAACTCGTTTCAAGAATGAGTAATATTGCAATCGCCTTTTGCAGCCACTTGGAGCATCTCGTCATAATATCATAATCCATCTTGCACTTACTATGGTAAGCAAAATTTAAGCTGTCTATAGTGTAATGGCATTTCTAAATAATTTTCATGATTCTTTTCTTTTTCAACTTTTCATGGCTAGGTTGCTTCAGAGAGTATTAAGATCTACGTTTCAATTAGTGATGGAATAATAAATATGGTCGACAAGGTTTTGGAATTCCATGAGCTATTAGTTTATTGAGCCCATTTTGGTCTAAATTTCATGCTAAACAGTTTCTTTTCAGTTCTTTGAGATGCAGAGACATGATGCAGTTAGGGCACTTGATATATACAGAAGAGCAGGTCAGCAGGTATTATATATTAACCAAAAAGTAGTTGTTAAGTTTGTTTGAAGGTTATTATACCAAGGGATATTTCACTTTTAGATTAAGTCTACAATCTCGGTATAATTTTGCCGTTCCTTTCTAAAATCAGTCATGATTTGCAGGGTGAACGACTATCAGAATTTTATGAAGTATGCAAAAGCATGGATGTCAGACGAGGAGAGAAATTTTTAAAAATTGAACAGGTACTAGTTTCATGATCGCTCCTCAGTCCTCATCCTCCTGCTTGTTATTGTGAGGAAGATTTCTTATTAATAGCCTCCAGAACCACTGAATTTATTATAACAATAATGCAGCCCCCTGCATCATTTCTAACAACAATGGAGGAATATATCAGAGATGCTCCACGACCTTCAACAGTTCGAAAGGATCAGGTTGAACTCTATTACTATGCTTTTCCATCATTATTAAATTGTTTATTATATTTTTACATAAGAAGTTATAATCTGAACCTACTTAAAATTCAAATCAGAACATAAACTGAATGTCAACTGATATCTCTTTGTGGAACTAAGCAAAATGTTTGTCGTTGTGTATATCCAATGTTTAAATTCAAAATAGAACTTGAACAACTTGCTGCGCAGATTGATCTTGTCCAACTTGGATTCATTTATAATTGTCAATATTAAAGTTAATACTGTTTTTCAGTTAATACTCGAATTTAGTTTCATTTATCCCCTTGGCATCCATCTATCCTTATTGTAATCTTTCTATTTCGTGTTCTCCTTTCTGTTTCTTGCTTCAGTATTTTCTGGAATTACTAAATTGTGTGAGTTAACCTCAGGCGAGAGATAATGGCACAACCCAAGTAATATTAGCAATTGAGTACAAGAAGGACCTTGAACAGGAAGAAGCAGCACCTTCCCCTCCCCCTCCCCCTCCACCAACAGAACCAGTTAAAATTGAAGTCCCTGCCCCGGAGAAACCGAAAGAAACAGATTTACTGGTAATAATAAACATATCCAAACTGCAATTGGTCCCTTTGATAATTACTGCTCTGACTCTAATTCATTCTTCTCAGGGATTAAGAGATCCTGCTCCGGAAGCATTCGACCTGGATAATAAGAACGCCATGGCACTTGCTATTGTTCCAGTTGGTAATGTTTCCATTACTAATATTTTGATTATTTCAAGTGCATGCAGCAGTTATGTTCTCTTGACTTTCGTCACTTACGGGTGTGAATTATCGCAGTCGCAGATAATGTTTCTAGCTCTGCTACCACTAGGGGCCTGAATCCAGATAATGGAGTTACTGGCTGGGAATTGGCACTCGTTACGGCTCCCAGCTCAAATGAGACTGCTGTGGCTTCAAGCAAATTGGTAAGAGTTTCATGATCTGCACTCCTTAAAGTAGTGTTTCATGATCTCACTAATAGCTAGCTATATCGTAATACCCCGCATCAGCACAATATATATATAGCATAACAATCAATAGAAAAGACACAGAATGGGGAATTGGAACTCATGATCTTGCTCCTATATCATTGATATCATTTTAAGATTCAATTCGACTACTAAGTACCCAACAACAATTTGCATATTTAGAATCTCACAAACTAGAACAATGTTCTAACGCTGCAAACATCTGCTCAGAATGCTGTTTTGCTGATTCAATTCTATGCTCGCCTGCAGGCCGGAGGGCTAGACAAGCTCATACTAGACAGCTTATATGATGACGCAGAGAGAAGAGCGAGCCAGAACGTCAGCTACAACCCATGGGAGATGGGTCCCATGATGCAACAACCGGTAGCTCATGACCCATTCTACGCGTCGAACGCAATTGCTGCGCCACACTTGGTGCAGATGGCAGCTATGGCACAGCAACAGCAAGCTTTCTTGGTGCAGCAGCAGCAAATGATGACGATGATGATGGGAGGGCAGCAGCAGCAGCAGCTGCCTCTCCATCCAACCATCAACCCTTTTGCCAATCCATATGGAGACGTTCCGAGTGTGCCTGTTCATCAACCTTCCAGGGGTTACAACGGCCTCATCTAGATGAGATGAGATGAGAATTTTTTTTTTTCCCTTTTCTTTTTTGAGATATCTTTTGTAATTTGATGATCATAAGATTCACTGTCGATAGTGCTTGAATGCAATATTCAAGTGATGTTTCGGGTGATTATCTTGATTTATTTTTAGGAATATGGAGTGGAGATCTGTGTTGTATGTAATAATAAAGAATTATTTTTGTATTTATCTTTTTTTCTTTTTTTTTGTGTGTCGTTACAAAAACTGATTTGAGTTTGTGGATAGTAAAAGATGCGAAGCCGGTTCGTCGGGGCCACAACTGATAGCAATGCTCCGGCTCAGACCGGACACGACGTGGTCCAAATTGCAAAGGCTAAACCCGATCAAAACGAACCGGCTCTGGCCTCCATGCTCGGCCGGCCGGATACCAATGCCGGGCCGGGAATGGCCCATCCAAGTACGGCCCAACTTAAAATTGTCAAGAGTTTCTATGGTGTAATATTCATTTTATAAATATTATTGTGTAGTAGAAACAAGTCAACAAACTTGCGCGGAGAGGAAAAAAAAAAGAAAAAAAAGAGACATTAAAAATAGTTATTAATTGTTTTTTTCCTATTTGTCAGGATTTGAAGCGTCTGCCGCTTGGCACGGGAGGCCGCACGCAGCAATTTCAGGAGGAAGGAGCCATGGCGGAGGTCGTCAGCGACCACAGGAGGATGCCTATTATCGGTCTCGATTGTCCACCTGATGTCTCATCCTCTCCGCCCTCGCCGTCGGCTATCTCGACTTCGATTGCGCCGACGTCACGACATTGTGTAAAAGAGCGAATTCTGGATTCAGTCATCCACCTATCAGCAGCATCAGCAACAGGGAGCCATGGCGGAGGTGGTCACCCTCAGAAACGGCCACAGCATGCCCGTCATCGGCATCGGCGTGTCGTGGTTGGAGCCCCAGTCCATCCGAGACCTCATCCTCTCCGCGCTCAACATTGGCTATCGCCATTTCGATTGCGCCGGTACTACTACTAGCTTTTTGAATAAAGGGTGAATTTTGATTTCAGTCGTCCACCCACCTTCCCCATCTTCGTCGAAAATGGATGAATATAACCCTAATTCCACATTCTAAGAACGAAAGTCCTGATCTTGGCATGATTTTCACCCTCAAAATGCAGCTAATTACCACATTGAAGCTGAGGTTGGCGAAGCACTCGCAGAGGCTTTTCTCACAGGACTCGTCAAAAGAGAAGAAGTTTTCATCACCACCAAGGTCTTCATTAACGAACTATGGATGTGAATCTTCATGCCCAATCACATAATTCCTTTTGTTCTTTCCTCCACTAATCTCCATGTACGTTGCAACAGCTATGGAATTCAGATCACGGGCATGTGCTTGATGCCTGCAAGGACAGCTTGAAGAAACTCAATCTACAATATCTTGATCTTTACCTTGTTCACTTTCCAGTAGCTACAAGGCATACTGGTACACAATACTTTCTTTGCTCTGGCATGCTTGAAGCTCACTGACACCATTTTGGGCATCAATTCATGGATGTAGGGATTGGAACATCAGCTAGTGCTCTTGGAGATGATGGTGTTCTAGACATAGATACAACCATCTCCCTTGAGACCACTTGGCATGCGATGGAAGAGCTTGTTAACTTAGGGCTTGTCAGGAGCATTGGGATCAGGTGAACTCACATAGGATTTGATCTGAAATCCATTCTTTTGAATCTCAGCTCCTGTGGTTTACTTGTGTATACTGATCAACTGATAGCCAACTTGTTCAGCAACTACGACATATTTCTCACCAGAGACTGCTTGGCATACTCTAAAATCAAGCCTTCAGTGATCCAAATAGAGATTCACCCATATTTTCAACGGGAATCTCTCATCGACTTTTGCCAGAAGCATGGAATCTGTGTAACTGCTCATACACCTCTCAGTGGTGGTACTGCTAACACCCAACGTTTTGGCACCATGTCCTGCCTTGACGATCCGGTCATAAAGGTACGTACGTAGTCGAGAGGCATGATGACTGAAAGCAAGAATTGTAACAATGGTGAAGCACCTGTCCTATGTGGAAATCAGTGTGCAGTTGAATATTTATTTGTTTTCAGCTTTAGCATTCTGACAACTATGAATCGTTCTCAGGAATAGATAGCCTTATAATTCTGTCTTTGGATGTATCAGTCCTTGGCTGAGAAATACAACAAGACAGCTTCTCAGCTTATTCTCAAGTGGGGGATCCAGAGGAACACTGTTGTTATACCAAAGACTTCGAAGATCGAAAGGCTGCATGAGAATTTCAAAGTGTTTGATTTCACAATACATGATGAAGACATGAAAAAGATGAAAGATATTGATCGGAAGTACAGAACTAATCAGCCAGCCAAATTTTGGGGGATTGATCTCTATGCTTGAACTCATCTATCAAGAGTTCTCACTACACTAATAGAATAGTTAGTTTTTCCTTATCTATGATGCTGCTTGTTGTTGTTTTGGTTTTTTTTTTTCGAAAACAAATGATACGAGTATATGAGTGAGCAAACGACTTGACTAAGTGATACAATAACTTATGATTCTTCTTGAAATTGGGTTGCTGTTTGTGATGATGATCTATTTTTGCATGGCACTTGATCTGACTTCGTATCTCTCTTGTCATGAAGGCCCCCAACTTGGCTTCTTGATATTGGTCTATGAGTTTGTACAAGTAATCATAAATACAATGCTTATCTATATTGAGCATGAATTTATGCCCTTTGTGAAATCGAATCTCGTTTAGACACTAAGCATGAAGTGTTAACAGATAAGATATCTTCACTATTGATGATGCCGATAAGCATGTTAAGTTCATTCCAGCTGAAAAATCATTTAAATGAACAAGAAATGGTAAAAAATTAAAACAGTAGGAATATATTGCCTTGACACACCAATCTACATAATTGCATATGTACAATTCTATCACTTCAAAGTATGAATTATCTAAAAAGGATGAATTATGATAACTTTTTTTTTTGAAAAATCATGAGTAATGAAAAAAAAATGAAGAGAGAAACCAAAGTAAAGAAAAAGAAAATTGATGATGATGACAAAGAAGCTTGAATTTGATCTCTCTATTATATAAAAACCTGGCAATTAACTAAAGAAAGCAATATTACAAGAAGAACAAGAACTGCAAAATTATGATGAAGAAGCTTCTCAGTTTGATCTCTCTCTGTAATTTCCCACAGCTTTATTGAACTGCAACTTGAATAGATTGTATATTTGCAGTTCAAGAAAGCTGTGGAAGACCACAAAGAGGAACACTACATACATCTCTCAAGAAAGAACCAGGAGGAAGAAGAAGAAGAAGAAGAAGAGGAAGTGGTGGGGGTTGGAGATTAAGGAGGCAGCTATTTATAGAATTATCGAGGGGAAAAAAGTATAAATAAATAAATAAATGAATAAGGGGCCAATCCCGAGAAGAATATAAAGTTAATTTATGGGGTTGAAAAATAATATTATCTTCTTTAAGATGATTTAACTAATACTTAGTGAGAATAATTTAGAGTCTGCCTTGTCTATCTTTTAGCTGCCACAAATTAAAGGGTTGGAGAAAATGGTTAGTTTAGGGTTGGCTGAGGTAGTGGCCAAGTGATGGCTTCATAATTAATTTATGTAAATTGTCGTTTAATTCATAAAGGTGACAAAAGTTACAACAAAGCATGTTTAATCCAGCCTCATCCTGTCGGGCATGCTTTTTTTAATAAATATATTGTAAATTAAATTTAGAGATTTTAGTATGACGTGTTGCATAAATGAATGAATATTGATATATAATAATTCACTTTGTAGCTTTAGTGATCAATGAGAAAAAAATTAAAAATTTTAATTTTAATTTTGTAATAAAATATGTGAAACTTACACCAACAAAGAAACTAGAAACTAGATCTCCAGACAACCCGCCGGTTTTTTAGGTAGTGGTGGTGGTGGGGACATCTAGGGGACAACCCTACCACCAAAATGGCCTCTTCCATAACAATGGAAATTAATAAGCTGTAGAAAGTAAATTTGAAGTGCATGTTTGATTAATTAATTTCCCTATTCAGAAAATTTGTTTTGCGGAAAAGTTTTTTTTCAAAACAATAAATAAATATCAATTAGGCAATAATCAAAAGTGTCCTTTATTATTGGATAATTGAATCATCCAAGGATGCCCCTTTTTATTTTTTATTAAAATAACACTTCACCCTAATAGTTATAAAATGCTTAAGTTCTACTGTTCATCATTATTATCTCTTATCATACCTATAAATCCTAAATTGATTAAGAGTGTTATAGTATATACGATTTTATATTTACTACAATACATAATCTATTTAAAAATATTCATATTCTAACCATTACGATCGTAACTGTTACAACATCTAATATTCACATTGTAATAACTACGAAATAGTAATTACTATAATTTAGACTTATTATATTCAACAACATTCATATTATAGTAATTATCAAACTATAACAACTACAAAATCATATTTCATCACTACTCTAATATACCTGATAGATTCAGGATTTAATACCTATGGTAGAAAATAATAATATCGAACGGTGTTTCAAAAGTTTGCTCATATGATAGGATGATTTTAAAAAAATAGGGATGTTTTTTTAATTTTCACCCTATCCACTATGGGTGTAAAAGAATGTAAGGGTTTGAGTGGTTTAATTATTCAAATAATTTTATAAATGTTTATTAGTAATTATGCATATCAATACTGAAAGTGGTAAATTTGGCATGGTAGTGTTATAGCTTGCTAAGATACAGCTAAACATTTGAAACTCATCCAGAGCAGCAAAAGAATCTCCTTGGCGTGCCTCTTGTTTCATTAGTCAAGTTCATCCCAGATGATCGCGAAGGATGTATTCTCGCAAGTCTCTTAGCTGCGAAGAGAAAAAGTTAAAGTTGTCAAATATATCTATCATACACTGGTTCCAAATGCATCGAAACAGCGAAATAGAGGGAACTAATGGTGATGCATTTGCCTACCTACTTCATAGAAGAGCTCATTGATGTTCTCTGCGGTTTTTGCTGAAGTTTCAATGAAGAACAATCCGTGTTCTTGAGCGTACTGCAACCCTTCCTGAAGCATTGCCCAAGTATCAAAGTGCAAGTGCTTTTTTCAGGTTAGGAATGAAATCTCCATTCTTATGTTTGATTTCACTAAAATTTGAATTGAGTTCAAAGCGTGAAATAAAGAATACAAAGTGTGAAATTCCAAAGATGTATCAACTCGAACAATGATAAAAATGGTCCACTGAGAGGAGAAAGGGAGAAACAAAAGTAGGTTTCAGATAATTAAACATGAAACAACCCGAGTCGTCGATTTACCTCACTTTTCACCTTCCTTTTTGCCTCCAAGTCCACCTTGTTCGCCACCAGAGCCATTGTCAGATATGGATTTCCTGGAATGAAACAGATTTATTGAGTAATTGAAATCCTATAAATTAGTAGATATAAATATGTATTATTGCACACCACTCAAATTGATAGGTAAAGTCATGTCTTAGATAATCTTAAATCACCTTGTCTTTGAAGTTCTTGAACCCACTTTTGTCCCCTAATGAAGGATTCCTGATGAAGGTAAAACAAATAAAAGTTAGATAATATTTAGTACTCGATCATGCAAGTTTTCTTCTACAATAACCAGATACAATCTAAAAACCACAAAGACTAGAGGCAAAGGATGGTCCATCAAACAATGCAGCAAACCGAAGATATATAGAAACCTGCAAACTGACAATTGAAACACAACCCTATATGAGCATGAACAAGATTACAGTAACAAATATTGGTTTGTCAACCATAAATGCACCTTGATATCTTCCTAGTAGCATAAGTTTTTTTCTTTTCTTTTTTGTGGAGTTATCGAATAAAGACTTTAATATGGAAGTGGAACACAGGTTATCTGCAAGTTTCTGCTTTCTTGTAATCCTTCTTTCAAACTTACTCCAACTTGACCAAAATCAGTATAAACCTGAGTCTTTTCTCATATCTGAAGCTTTTGGGTGAATTCTTAAGCATAAAATATTTTATTATGAGAATTCCAACTTTCCTCAGATGTATAATGGATAGACAAATGACAATAATAAGACTATCTTACAAATCCTTTTCTCCTAAACATGGTTCAAGAGATCGCTCAGAGGTTCTATTTAGATGAATTGGTCAGTTGTTACCATGTTTGAGATATCATAGACTACGATAGCTGCAGCTGCACCGCGATAATACATTGGAGCTAAGCTATGATATCTTTCCTGTCCAGCCGTGTCCCATATATCAAATTTCACAGTTGCTTCATTCAGTGAGATAACTTGAGAGAAGAATGCCGCTCCAATTGTCGACTCCTGCAAAAAGAACACTCAATTTGTCATGCACAATTCGAAAATTACCCGAGCAAACAAACAAAAAAAAATAATAGTGAAAAGTGGTAGACCTGGCAGTCGAAATATTGGCCTTTGATGAACCTTAGCACTATACTTGTCTTTCCTGTTCCCACATCTCCAAGAAGAACCTGTGAGAGAGTCCATGAGCAATTTTAGTGTGTGAAAAATTTAGACAATGGCAATTTTGATCCTTTGTCTAGATCTTAGAAAGTGAAAATAATTGTCAAAAAGTTAGTATTTTTATACATTAGGAGTTCTCTTCTCTTCCCCCATCATATCCTAACAGATTATTCAGATCTCAGGGGTTTTTTCCCCTTACGCACACTCCTGGAAGAAAAAGTATTACCCTGTTTTGCTAATATTTTACCCCGATCATGATTCAAATACATAATTTAGCTACTAAATCTACTGAGATGCCATGCAACAAATGGATCCTCTTGTCGATTGAACATACGAACCACAAGATCAAGTAAAGCAGACAAGTTTTTTTGGGCCAAGAATAAGCGCAAAGGGAAGACATACCCACCAGCTTGGCTTGGATGTTGTTATTGCTCCCTGTCCTGGCCATGGCAGAACTCCGACGCAGAACGCAAGACGAAGCTTTTAGCGATCGTCAAAAGGGAGACGAAGAGATTACAAGTAACAAGCAATATGGAGAGGAGGGAGGGAAGGTCCAGGAATGGTAGGTACGACTTCGCTTTCGAAATTTGAACGTTCGTTTGATATGGATGGATCCCTTGTTGCTTCGAACCTTTTACATTCTTACATTCCAAGTTTCTCTTGTTACAATATGCGCCTCAAAGTTTTGTAAATATCAAGTTGATCTTAATGGAGAATTTTGGAAATCATATGCTTTTATCAAAAATGAGGGTTCGTACGACAAGTTGAGAAATTAAAGAGGTAAATTGTATTTTACTAAGTCTGAAGGGTTTTAATGGAAAGTATCTTTGACCATTTGATTAACTAATTAGGATCCCTCGACGTCACGCCGTTTGTTAAGATGACAGGCTGATGGGCGCGTAGCGTCGAACACCTCCGCCGCATCCTCTCCTCCCCGCCGCTCTTTTAACCCCGAGGCGGTGGGGATGGAGGCGGAGATGGAGACGGGGTCCGAGATAGAGTGGTTGCCCGTGGACCTCCTCGCCTACATCTTCTCGCTCGCCCTCTCCTTTAGGGATTTGGCTCGGTAAGCGTCTCAATTTAGCCCTATTTTTCCTTTTTCGTGGTTGAATCGAGTCGCTGGGTTTCATTAAATGCGTTTGGATTTGCAAGGGCGAGCGGAGTTTGTCGGAAGTGGCGGCGTGGGGTGGCGGAGTCGCTTGCGAGGAAGGAGCGGCTCAGCTTCGCTGGGTGGAAGGTGGATGACGAGTCCGCCTCCAGGGTCGTGCAGGCTTCCTACAATATAAAGGAGCTGGATATGTACCTTCTTCTCCTCCTCCTCCTTCTTCTTCCCTTTTTCTCACTCGATTTCGATTCCTTTCCTTCTATTATTCTACTTAAAAACGCTGGTTTCGGTCGCAAATTGATTAGTTATGAGGAGGTGGAAGAGATCAGTTAGTTAATTTTCTTTTAATGCAAAGTTTCGTGCATTCGATGTTATCTTTTTTATTCGATCTCAGAGCTGGATAAGCATCTCCTTCTTTCCCTTTGTTTCTTTGTTTGGATTTTTCCCCCTTGTATTATGCTTAAAAACGCTGATTTTGGTTGCAAATTCGTTAGTGACGAGGTTGAAGAGATCAAATAGTTAATTTTTATTGTAATATGAAGAATAGCTCTTCTTCTGGGAAATTTGAATTTTTTTGTCCTTTTTAATTTGTTATCTTTTTAATTTGATAAAAATTTCTTCTTTTTTTGTTGTTGCAGTTCCAGGAGTTGTTGGGGTTGCCAGATAACTGACGAAGGGCTGCATAAGATTTCACAAACAAAATGCGTTGGTAATCTATTATCCATATCAATGTGGGGCATGACTGGAATCACCGATAAAGGAGTAATTCAATTGGTCTGTACTTCTCCCTTATACTTATTCCAATAAGCTGTGGACTAGTTTCAGTTTAAATATGCTGAATTGGTTGATTGAAATATTGTAAGTGACCACTAGTTCTTTCTTATGCTACAATAGGGAAAATGTTTGAGTTGGGCAAGTAGATCGATTTTAAGCAATTCTGAATTGTATATTTCCTTATCCTTCTAGCTGGTCAATTACTATCTGCCATGGTCTTTTTCATACTTGTTCTTTTTATTTTTTTGGACCTTGCTGCTCTTCACTTATATTTGATTGTATTCAGGTGACGAGAGCTAATTCCTTACAGCACCTGAATGTTGGGGGTACATTTATTACAAATGAATCTTTGTATGCAGTTGCCAATAGTTGTCCACATGTCAAGGTATTATCTTAAATGCATAATTTGCTACTCGATCCGATTTCCACATTTCTTTAAAATACAGTTGCAAACTTGTATATCACTTTACAACTGATTGTGTTAGAGTTCTACCACTGATAGTTTTACTCGCTACTGTTGATCCGGTCTAAAAGCTGTGAAAATGGCGAGCTGGGAAAGGTGGCTCTGATGTTGACTTGGAGAAGACTTTGCTAGGGAGAAATGACGATGCATGGCGCTCCTTTACGGCTCCTTTCTGCGCACACTCGAGAGTGCCAACAAAACATTAGGGCAAAAACTAAGGGGTCCTAACGTAGGCCCTCCGACGCTCAAGTCAATAGATGACCGAGTGAAAAGTGGAGAAGATTAAGAGTAAAATCCGAGTGGGTGCTGTAAAGTTGGCTTAGAATGTATTGCGTATCTAGCTAGCGAAGAAAACTCCCTTTTATATCACCTCTCATAACCTTCGCAATAATGAGGCGACAAGGAATATTCAGTGTCAGAAGCTGTCGGTTGATGGAAGGCGTACAGTCTTCCTTCGAGGAATCTTCCGTTACATGCATACGAACAGTCTTTTGTAATCTCCGCAATAATGATAGAAGCTAAGCACACCCTCCTAAGAAGGTTGTGTTGCATGTATATGTCAAATATCAGAATATTCGCTAACGAATAATTGTTATTCGGACATGTTGTTGTGATTCTTTGACAATACGGTCTTCTAAGGAAGTTCGATCGGCAAGTTCGATCGGATCTTTTGTTGTATATTATATTGGCATATCAATACATAAACAGCAGGGTACCGAGTCTCGTAAGGTCGTCCACCCCCTAATATTGAAACAATAGGGTGCCAAGTCTCATAGGCTCGGCCAACTATATGATCGACCGACCATATGCTGGGATACTTGCCTCTAAAGGATGGGGAACTGAATCCCGAGAGATACGATCGATACTTTAAGCCGATCGTCCGTATGATAGTAGGTTTGCTTTTAAAGTGATAATCTGAGATATGGAAGTTCGGCCGAGTCTATAATGAGAATTGTCTTATACATTTATCTTCTGTACACATGAGAAATGAGTGTGCTGAGCTATATAAACATAATTGGTGTTGTTACCGACCGACTATATGAAGGAGGGTTGTCTTGTACGCTCGTCTGGCCATAGGGCCAATCGGGTTATGTGTACGTATTGGTATTGAGCCCCTTAGATTTGACTGATTTTAGGGTTGACCGTGTACTATGAGAATGGGAAGTTGGGTCTTCTAAATCTGGCCTGACTTATGACTAATTGGATTTGTGGTAGGCAGGGCCATCCCTTAAATCCAATTGACTATTGGTTGATTGGATATATAAAAGCTGTCTTATCACATGAATGGAGCACTAGGTCCCTTGGATCCAATCGGCTCTTTGGCCGGTTATCCTCATACTGAAGGTCTTAGCGTTGGGCGAGGAGCAATAATCCTATTGAGAGTGATCGGCTGCCACCTCCCCTTGACTTTGACTGCCACCTCACTTTTACTATCACGTCATACCTTGTCTGCTCGTAACATCCTGTATGGCTGTATCAACTGTGATTGTAGTTTGTTTGTTTTTTCCGCTTTAGTTTAATTTTTGTTCGTTGTATCTCACGTCTCACTGAATTTGAGGTATCTTCACTCACTATGGATGGATTATATAGTTTTATTCTAACTGATTTGCTTTGTTTTGAGAGTTCAATTGTTTGGTGAGTTCTACATAACTAGATGTAGATGTAAAAGTAGTTCATTTTGACAATGCCCTCCTCGCATGACCATCATTACTTGAAATACAAAATTTCAGTACAGCGATCACTTTGCACAACTAATATCATGAACTGGTGGTTCTTGTACAAAATTTCAATTCGCTCCCGAGTATTTCAGCAACATGGAAACCTTGTATTTATTCATCTGGTGTGTCACCCACAGAGAAGCTAACTGTATAAGGGAATAATGATGATGATAGACAATGATTTTCTTTGATGATTCGCGTGGTACATGATAATCTCTGGAACTTATATTTTTCAGACTATCGTTCTATGGAGCTGCCGCCATGTCACGGAGCAGGGCCTCACCATGCTCGTCAAGAAGTGTCGGAAGCTCGAATCGATCAATGTTTGGGGCATGAGGCTGTCTGTAGATTGCTTTGTGAGCTTGCTTGCCATCAGCCCTGCTTTGAAGATAAAACCTATCACCCAGCAACTTGGTGTTTGGCCAGTGGCATAAGCAACTTGATTGACGTTGCACTATTTGTTCTCTTCGCAAGTGTGCATAAGTAATGATTTTTCTGTTCATAAATAAATTGCCTTAATTGTGTATAGACAAAGAAATATAATGATATTGTTCTTGTAAATCCTAAATCCTGAATTGTGATGTAGAGAGTTTAACAAGGTGAAGTTTAGCTGGAACCCGATAAGGTTCTGAATAAACAAGCTCGGCTCCATAGAAGGATCTTCGGTAGTCAACTCAATTTGTGTCATTTTACTGTTGACTAAAAAAACTAAATTGAAATAATTTGATATCATATAGGCATTCATTTGTTCCCCTTATCAATCTCATAAGAAAACTAAAATAATGAAGTATTCACGCTAATAACACATGAAGTTCTTTTCAACTACTCTGACCATTCACTTAAAGCCTCCTTCGAGTTAGTTCTATCATCAATCTTGTGCCCAATCCTCCACCTTTTTTTTTCTTATTTTGTTTTGGATATATTGCGAAATGGTAGCAAATATATATTTAAGGTAGGTTAATGGTGGCAAAGCTCAGGCACCTCACATGAGTGGTCCCACAATTAATTTGTATAGAGGTAAATTAGAAAATTGAAACGGATGCTCATGTGGGAGAGTGGTATGATCAGACGGATTTTATTAGGATTTGACTCTTGCTTATTATGAAAATTCTACCACATCATAATTTGTTCGGCTATGCCTTAGAGATATATTTAAGGTAGATTAAATATATTAATAAAACTAAAAAAATCAAAAAAATATATTTAGAAAAATAAATTCAAGGTTACTAAAATCTTTAAAGTAGTTAAAGTTTGAGAAATTTATTTTTTTAAAAAAAAATATTTAAATATTTGTTATGTGTTTTTTAAAAAAATAAAATTTTGTGATAAATATGTTTAAAAAAAATTAAAATATATTTTTTGGATTAGTAATTTGCTTTGTCAAAAAAATATATAAAAA
This sequence comes from Zingiber officinale, assembly GCF_018446385.1. Lineage (NCBI taxonomy): Eukaryota > Viridiplantae > Streptophyta > Magnoliopsida > Zingiberales > Zingiberaceae > Zingiber > Zingiber officinale. The sequence continues at coordinate 129,795,696 of NC_055987.1, forward strand.
ATTATGCGTTCGCAGCTTCGATCATAGCTCTATTTTTAGTGGATTCTCCGCTTCGCTTCTCGACGCCTCCCTCGTTTCGCCAATTCGAGGAAGAGCGGAAAAGAAGAAGCAGCGGAAGAAGAAGAAATAGGAGCGAAAGGATCTTCTTCTTCTCCGGCTCATGGGTTCGAGTTGTTCGGGATCTCGGCATCGTCGTCCGGGTTGCGAGCGGTGGTGGAAGCAGCCGCGGGACCTGGCGAGATTTTGATCCAGGATCCGATCTTTGCCGGACCTTTTTTTACTTGTTTATTTCTTGATTTCATCTCCTATTTCGTTCTGGGCGTGTGATTATTCGGTGTAAGAGGTGGGTGGCGATGTCGAGCTGGAGGTATCGGGCCGGGTTGTTTCTCATAGTTGGGGTGGTCGTCATTTGGGTCGCCTCAGCCGAAGTCACACAGGTTTATGCTGAATCCGTTTCATAAGTTCTTTGTTTTTTCAATGTGGAAAAATTCCTGTGTGTTAATCTATCATATCTTGCTATGCTTTTAGTTTTGCTTTAGGTAGCATTAATCCTAAAAATGTAGGACTTTTCTACTCATGAGGAGGAATCATGTGTAGATTTCACTTATGGTTTATAAGATGAACTTTTGAAATTTAAGAGCTAGATCCAAGGACTTGTATTCAGGAACCTTTGTTGAACTATAAATGCCTTAGTCGAATCTGCACTCTTTTCTTTCATAGCATCCAAGCTTCAGTCCGAGTTCATTGAAAGCTTGACTGATGAACAGCCAAGTGACATTATTCCAAAAATCAAGAGAGCACAATGTAACGAACAGTTTAATCTGATTGCCTTTGATTTGAGTGTTCATACTTCAGTTGTTTAACTCTGATGCTCTATTGTTTGCTGAAGTGTCTGGGATAGATGTTACACTAATTAACAATAAAGAAGATGTTCGAATGGTGAAGGAATGCATAAGACACAGCAGATGTTTACAATCTCCGTTAATGTGCTGATGAAGCACAATTAAATTTGTAGATGAAGCTTCTACAAGGAAATACTGAGATAATTCTGTCATTATTCTCAATTGACTGAAATTCGACTTTGTTCATAAGAGTTATAATAAAAGCTTGAACTTTTGATGTGGCATCTAAGGGAGGAGGTAAATAGTAAAAGCTTGAACTTTTGATGTGGCATCTAAGGGAGGAGGTACCATGCATGAATATCATAAAAAATTCACTTACAAGTTTTTGTGTCTATTGGAGGAATACTGCAGAATATAACTTTTCAACCTGCTAATATTAGATTGGTGACACAACACAACGTCATGTAACTCAATCTGTGATTTGTAATAAGAGAGAAAAGAGAGGAAGGATAATATTAAAGTATTGACTTAGCTGATAGATTATTCTATCTTTACCATATTAAATAAAATATTAAATCTAAATAGCCTATGTCAACTGGTGATAGGAATATATCATTCATCTTGATACAAAAGATTAAGTTGCAGAATGGATGCCCTAGATCAACATCAGTATGCTCTTGTTGGGAAATAAGATCAGCCAATTTGAATCTAGGAGTGTTTTTTTTGTCGTGATCTAGAAGTCAAAAGTGGCAATCATTCTGAAGTTTCATCTAAGCCTATAAACCCTTTTATTATCCCATGATACTACATCTAGGACTAAACTATGGTGCCGCATCCAATACTGATATTTCTGCAGTAAAGTAATTATTTTTGGGGAATGACTTTATTAAGGTTGATGAGAAATTTTGTTTCAGGAAGCCAAATAATTTTATTTAATTGAACTAATACTTTGTTTCATTGAATGAAAGCCATTTTTCTTTTTGTACTAATTCTATTAATTGTATAATAATGCAACATGCTTTAAATTAATGCATCTTATTAACTTTAATCACCATAAACCAGGGTATATTTATTGATTATCAACAACCATTTGCTATCACTTACTTGGGAGCCTCTCTTATGGTTGTTTACCTACCAGTATCTTTCCTCAGAGATTGGGTGTACAGTTTACTGAGAAAACATCCTTCCAGAAGCGACAAGTTATCATCTGGAATTAACTCTTCTCCAAAGCATAGCCAAAGGTTGATTGAAATGGAAGCGCAATCTCTTTTAGTGAAAAAAGAAATTGGAATTGACCTTTCAGCACGAAAAGAGGAACAATCACTAATATCTCAAATTAAAGATGATGTGGATATTGAAATGCTGAAGGAAAGAAAAGCAGTCACTACTAAGGAGATGATAACATACTCAATCTATCTTGCCCCTATTTGGTTTGTGACAGAGGTGAGATTTGTCATCTTATGTTGGACTTTAATGTATTTACTTTGCTATTGTTCATGCATATACTGAAAAGGCACGATAATAAAAAGTCAATATTCGTTGTATTTGATCATCTAAAAATACACTAAGTGTGTAAGTTCCTCTGGCATATTAATCCTTTTAAAGGGCTTTCAAGTTTCAAGTTTATGATCCCCAGTTATAAGTTGCTCTGGCATATTTATCTTTTTAAAGGGCCTTCAAGTTTCAAGTCCATAATCCCCAGTTATAGAAGTTGCATGCTGTTCTAGTCACGCTGCTTTTGTTTTTATTGTTCCTGATATCCTTAATTGGGAAAAAGAAGATATTCTATTGAGTCATGAATAAAATCCATTAAATATCTTCCTCTGGAACATGTTGTCTAGTCACGTGTTGGTTATGCATGTCTTCATGAATTTTGAGGGGGATTCACGGATTGCACTTTTTTGACATGCAGATATACTTATACTTGGATGCTTTACTTTGAAAAATATATTTTTGGACCTGTTAACTGGTAAAAGAAAAATAAGCATTGTCAAGTAACCAATATGAATATCCTTTTAGCATTGTGAAAGGAAGACTGCTCAAACCTTTCCTGAGCATAAATAGTTCCTTCAATAACTCTCATTTTCTAAATTAGCTTCATAGGTTTTTCTTGTGTTCTTCTTCTGCTGACTAAAAAGACGAAACAACATAGTCATCATTGTTGAGCATACTTAATATTTAAATTTTATGGATGCAGTACTTATCAAATGCAGCACTTGCAAGAACCAGCGTAGCAAGTACTACTGTGTTATCATCAACATCATGTCTCTTTACTCTTTTTATTGGCGTGCTTCTACGACAAGACTCCTTGAATATGTCAAAAGTGATTGCTGTATTTGTTTGCATGGCTGGCGTTGTGATGACTACATTTGGCAAGACTTGGGCTACAGATGAATCAGAGCTCAGTGCTGCTAGGTATCGTCTATGTGTGTTCTTTTTTTGGTTGATTGTGGATGCATACTTTTTTTCCCATTCTAAAAGAAGAAAATATTTAGAAACCATATTTGCAGAGAGAATGTTTGTCATTTTTGTCTTCACTTCCTTTATCTTGTCTAGAGTGTTGCTTACTTTTTGCAGTAATGGAAAACGATCGCTTGTAGGGGATATTTTCGGTCTTCTTTCAGCAATGACTTATGGTCTATTTACTGGTCTGTAGGATCTCACATCCTTCTTCGCTTCATAGCATTAAGCGACAATTTAGTACTAGTCTAACCTCAAGTATCCAATTTGAATGTTGCAGTGCTCCTAAAAAAGTTTGCAGGAGAGGAAGGAGAAGGAGTTGATGTTCAGAAGCTATTTGGATATGTTGGACTATTTACACTAGTAGCTTTGTGGTGGCTTGGTAAATTTCCTGCTCTTTTCCGAAGATTATGGGACTATTATCAGCATTTGTTTTGAATTCAAGATTTTGTTCCCCAAACTATGGTAAATGTAGCACTTCTTGTGAAAGTTATCAGTTGCTACAGAAGCAGGTCAATCTACCGACAAAGAGCATCTTTAAAGAAAAATAATTCTTTTTGATTCAGGCATTCGGCTGCAGATTAATGGAGGGGTCTTTGGAGGATATTTTTATTAATTATAATTAATATGCAACAATTTTTAAAACACAAGGGTACTATAATAATTTCATATCAAAATATTTAAGAGGGGTTTGTATTAAATATTCTATCCTACTTGCTTTTCTGAAAACTATAATATCAATTTTGCACAACCATCTCTTGGATAGTTCATTGGCTTGCAACCTAGGATGTCTTTCATAGCCACCATGCCCGTGTTTTTGGCTGCAATATGTCAGTTCTCTACTCTCTCAACTGACTGCTTTATCGTTCTCACCATGCCATGTATTAGTTCTTCAAACTATACTATTTTTCTTAGTGATTATATTGTTTTGTTTGTGCACTAGCTTATTTTTAACAAAATGTTTTGCACAATTCCTCTACTTGATAACACAATACAAATTATCGAAAAATATATTGCTGTTTTCTTTCTTTTCAGTGTGGCCATTGACTGCTCTAGGGATTGAGCCTAAGTTCAGGATACCACATTCTGCTAAAATGGATGAAATTGTGCTTGCTAATGGCTTTATCGGAAGTGTTCTTTCAGATTACTTCTGGTACACTTCCAGACATGTTGTGCCTTTCCATACTTCATGTAGTATCTGACTCAGAATGTTGTTGCATCAGGGCATTGTGTGTCGTATGGACGACACCTTTGGTGGCAACATTGGGCATGTCACTTACAATACCACTTGCTATGTTAGCTGATATGATGATTCATGGTCGACACTATTCAGCAGTCTACATCCTTGGCTCAACTCAGGTAATCAATCCAACTGCATTGAGGTTGTCTTTTCATGTATAATAAATATCCTGTTCTTGATCGATAAACATAAAAGCTACCAAAAGTTTTTGAGATAAACTTACAGTGACTTGCCCTGTGAGTTTTAGCGGAATACAATATTGTTTAGAATATTGATCTCATTTAGATCTCTTCTAATCTTTCTTTACTCTTTCTCTTCCCTCCGAACTACTGGTTTAGTTGATTCAACTTATACGATTATCAAGTCTCCATGGTTTGTCCTAATGACCGACTAGATTCAAACATATGCACATTCCATTCACAGGTTTTTGCTGGGTTTGTCGTAGCCAATCTGTCGGACCGGCTATCAAGGTTCATAGGTTTCTAGCATTTTTACTAAAACACCGCTCGTGATAGGGCGATTCTTTACCAAGGAATTATTGGTATTCTTTTCGAGAAGTCGGAAGTTGAACTGACTCGAGATTGAATCTCACATTTGGTTTTGCTCTCTTAAACGAATTGCGTAAACGCTTTCGTTTTGGACTGATGTCAACACATGGGAAGAACTAAACAAAAGTTTATCAAGAGGTTTCTTACTGCTGTTCTTAATTACTGATTCTGTAGAATTAATTATATATTTTTAAAAAGTTGTATATAGATTCCATATAGGAAATTTATGTAAGTTCGAATAATTTTTTCTGTTTTGAATTATGATTCATTTGTGCAAGTTTGAAATAACTTGGAAAATCTTTAACGTGTTTCTAGAATAAGATAACTTTTGGGATTTATATTGAATATAGTCGAAGTCAAGAATTGTGATTTTTACGCCGTGTCTTGTCTCGTTTGGAATAAATGAAACTTATTTTTGTATTTTTATTTTTTGGAATAATAACTTTGAAATATATTTAACATATTTGTATTTTAATACGTCATAATTTTCCATTGTACTACTTGAATTTTAATTATTTCGGTAAATTACCAAATTGCATTGGTAAGTTTCTCAACTACATAAAGCTAAGTTTTAAAATGATCTAATCACGCATCTATATCCCCAAGTAGCAATCTATTGGGACACTGCCGTATATGAGATTTTCTTGGCCTGAATCGAATTTTAAAACTGGACCTCTTAAAATGAACAATAAATTTTTTTAATTAAATCTACAAAATATAAAGTAAAACATTTAAGTTAAATGACATATAATATTCAAAGTATAAGTGATGTAATTAAATCATAAGTAAAAGATTATCAACAATCACTTAAATAACATAAACATTATGTGTCTTACTGTTTTGGATGTAAAAATACCAATCAAGCATATTTAACAATTATTTTTCTCAATTGATAACATAGTTAATACATTCAATTTTTCTTAAGGGTGGCAATTCGGTTCGGGTTCGGATTGACGGGTTCGGATTGGCAGGTTGGCGGGTTAAAAAATGGCACCCTAAACCCAACCTGATTATGAATTCGGGTCAAACTGTTCAACCTAAACTTGATCTGTTTATTTATATTTGACCCGAACTCGACCCGTTTGACCCGTTGACCCGTTTAACCCGTTTGACCCGAACATGATCTGAATTCAATAAAAAAAATTTGTATATTAAATTAAAAATTAAAAATAACATTTATCTACATAAATTGAAAATCCATATCATAAATGATAAACCATAGCAACATTGCAAACAATAGCACATCTCTATGTTTAGGGTTTTTAACTTTTTTTTATTTTTAATTTTAGTTTAAATTTATAATTATAAACGGATTCACGGGTTATAATTGGGTCATTTCAGGTTGACCCGAACCCAACCTGTTTATTAATTGGGTCAATTGGGTCGACCCGATTTCGACCCGAACCCGAAACTACCCAACCCTAACCTAGGGGTGATCACGGATCGGGTTGGTTCGGTTATTGGGGTAAAAAACTATCCGACCCTACTATATCAGATAATGCAAAATCGGGACCTACATCCGGCCCTATATCCGGCGGTTCTTATGTTTCAGATATCCGGCGGGTTGTCAGTTATTTGGATATCCGGCCCTATATCCAATGAAATATAAAATATAAATATAAATATAACAAAAAAATAAAATTTTTTAAAATGATAATAGACATTACTCATTACACGTTATAGCAGCTAATCGGAAATAACTATTACAACATGTAGTAGCTTATCGGCAGTAGTTACTACAACGTGTAACAGCTTATCAACATTAGTTGCTACAAGTAGGGTGATCGGATCGGGTTGGTTCGGTTATTGGGATAAAAAATTATCCGACCATACTAGATCAGATAATGCAATATTAGGACCCTACATCCGACTCTATATCCAGCGAATTATTTTTTTCGGTTCGGTTTGGGTCGGTATAAGCGGGTTGATCGGTTTGGCGGATTGACTGCTCACCCCTACCCTAACCTGATTTTTTCGTGTTCGGTTCGGGTCATGTTTTCGTGTCGGGTTAAAAATTGCCACCCCTAATTTTTCTTATGACATTATTGATCGAAAATAAGTTTTGAGCAATTTTAACTTGAAAAAAAATTCTTTCTACCTTACAATTGTGATTAGAACAGTCAACAAAATTCTATAAACAACAGATTATAAGACTCTTGGTGGTCGATTAGAGAGGGATGAATAATCTTGTAAAAATAACACGAACTTTTCTCGAACGTTATAACTTAATTAAACTAACACTTGCATAAATTAAATAAAAAACTAAAAAGAAGAGGCACAATGAGGTTTACTTGGTTGCAATTGGGGAGGTTGTTAATTCAAGGAAGTTCAAGCTCACTATCAAAGTTTCTTTTAGACGAAGAAGTCTCTTACAACAGTTAAAGCACTTAAAATGTAAAGTTAGACAAAGAAAATTCTTTGCAAGTGTTCTGTCTAAGTTTCTGGGACTAAGATTGTACTTATAACCCTGATTGGAGCGCCTGGAAGGGTTCCAGGCACCTGAAGGTAGACCCGACCCCGGGCCGGGTCTGGCCCGGACCCGACCCGGGCCCATAACCGGGTCAACGGGCCGGTTGCCCGTTGACCCGGTTCGCCGGGTCGAACCGGAACCGGCCCGGCAAGTTGCCGGGCCGGTTCCGGTTCATTGGGTGTAAAAACCGGCGATTTGATCAATGGCTATGATTTAGTGTCCGTTACTATCAAAACTCTATAAATAGAGAGCTCATTTCATCATTTTTCACACATATCTTCTCTACTCTTAATCTCATTTTCATATTCTCTAATCTCTACACGCTTTCGTTTTCAATTTTCAATTACAATGGAAGGAGGCCGCGGAGGTGCATCATCTCGAGCTCGGAAGGGAAAGCAAATAATGAATCCGCGGGAGGAGGACCCCAACCCCAACATTCAATCCACCAATGATGAGACCGAGCATCTTCCGAATCCGACACCCGAAACACAAGGAAGTACCGATACAATTACTTCTAAGGTTCGGGAACTTCCTCCTCTAAAGTCTTCTATTTTTACTAAACATTTTGAGAAGGTCACTCTTCCGTCGGGAGAAATGCGTGCAAAATGTTAGCAATGCAATGCTTCCTACAAATTCCAAGCCGCCGCCGGCTATGGGTCGTTGAAACGACATGTAGAAACGAAGCACCCGACGGAATATGGACTCGACCGTTCTCAAACACAATTATCAAGATTTTCTTCAACTAGCGGTAGTACCGATTCCGATTTATTTTTATATTCGGATAATAAATTAAGAGAATCATTAGCTAAATTTGTTTCCGTAGAACATCTTTCTTTTAGTTTTGGATCTAAATGCACATTTGAAGATTTTTGTAAAGAATCTCTTAATCCATGTGCTAAACGTGTTCCTAGGACTACACTTACTCGTACAATTAAAAAATTAGTAAAACAAGGAAAAAAGAATTTAATTGATGAATTTAGTAAATTATATAATAAAGTTTCTTTATGTTCCGATATTTGGAGTGATCATTGGCAAACACATTCGTATATGGGTGTGACTTGTCATTGGATCGATAACTCTTGGAACCCCCAAAAAAGATTATTAACTTATAGAATTTTTGATGAATCACATAATGCTCATAATATCGCACAATTATTATGTTTAATTTTAGAAGAATATGGTTTAACTCATAAAATATTTTCAATATCATTAGATAATGCTAGTTCTAATACCGCTTGTATAGATGATCTAAAATTTGTTTGTCAACCTATTATTGGAGGTTTATTTTTTCATATTCGTTGTGTATGTCATGTTTTAAATTTATGTGTTCAAGATGGTTTAAAAATTTTAGAAAGTTATATTAAACCAATTAGAATTGTAATTTCTTATTTATGGTCTCATCTATCTATAATGAAACAATGGGGTAGGTTTTGTAAAATTAATGGAATGAGACCTAAAAAATTTCCACGTGATGTACCAACACGTTGGAATTCAACATACCAATTATTACAAGATTCATTTCAATATAAAGAATTATTATGTTCATTTTTTGCACAAAACACTAATACTAATATATATTTATTTTCACAACAATGGAATATTTGTAGTAGTATTTGTGAAATTTTAAAAGTATTTAATGATGCAACTGAACAACTTTCCGGTGTTTATTATCCCACTGCTCAATTAGTTTTAGAAATTTTTTCTAATATAGTATTAGTTTTAAATGAACATATTAATAATGAATCATCTTAGCTATGAAAACTAAATGGGAAAAATATTTTTATTTAATTCCTGAAATTTATTTAATTGCATTTGCTTTAGATCTTAGATTTAAATTAGAAGTTTTACAAGAAATGTTAACTTTATATTATGATGCTTTAATTCCAATTAAAGATTCTTCTTCCCCAGATCCAGCTAATATTATATATAATGTTAGAATTTATTTATATGATATTTATAATCAATATTATGCAAAATATGGAACACAACTTAATATTTCTGAAATTCAACAAACTACTAATAGTAATTTAAAACTTACAAAAGCACAACTCTTATTAAAAGAACGGACAAAACGTCCACGGGGATCCTCAAGTTCCACACAGGAACTTGAGAATTATTTTACGACTTCTTTTGATTTTAATGAAACAGATAGTGAAAACTTCGATATCTTAAAGTGGTGGTCACAGAAGGCTCAAAGCTTTCCCGTTCTCTCCGTGATCGCAAAAGAAATTTTAGCTTGTCCAGTGTCAACTGTTGCTGTGGAGCAGACGTTCAGTGTCGGCGGCAACATATTAGATGAACGACGATCAACTTTGTCTCCCGACTCATTGGAAGCCCAAGCATTACTGGACAATTGGACTAGAGCGGAGAAAAGAATCCAAGGAATGCAACTTTCAGATGACGAAGTTGAAGATTTTAATACTGAAGGAACAAATACGACAGGAACAGGAAATGGAAATGAATGAAAATGTAAAAGGATAAAAATGTAAAAGAACTACGTGGGCTTTGATTCCCCTAAAGGGATACGTAGGCAACTTAAATAAGTGCAAGCCCTTTTTTTAATAAATTTTAATTTCTAATTTTTAATGTTTAATGTTTAATTTTTAATTTTTAATTTTTTTTAACATATTAATCTTGAACCGTGACGAACCGTGAACCGTAACCGTTTTGGGCGGTTAAGGTTAAGGGTCGACCTGCCTGGAACCGTCGAACCGGCGGTTCCGAACCGTCGAACCGTCGAACCGTCGGTTCCGAACCGTGGTCAGGTCTACCTGAAGGGGATAAAATTTTATCCTCATCGCAACATATCGCGTTTGACACGGGCGCCCGGACCAAAGTTAACCTTATGTTAACTTGTTTGGTCCGGGTTCTTGCTCCAGCTCCGCTCGCTTGGGTCAGAATCTTCTGCTCCGGCTCTGCTTGCTTGGGTGATTTTGGCCATCCGGAATAGGACTCACCCGAACCCATTTTTTAGCCTTCGAGCAGCCTTCCGCTCCGACTTCTTGTCCCTCGGATATGTCGCGCGCCTCCTTCTCATCCACCCGCATACTTTTCCGCAGCACCTCGTCCCTCGGAAACACCGAGCTCGTCGGCTCTCTCCCGTGTCGTCCTTCTCACTAGCTACGTCTTTTACTCGACTTCTTGTGCTCCTAAGTTCCTGCACACTTAGACATAGGGGTTAAAAATCAACAAGACCTAACCTGACTTGGTTACCTTAGGGCACTAACAATCTCCCTCTTCTTGATGTGAATAATTCAAGTTAAGTTATGGTAAACAAACATAAAGAATTAATAACAAGGTAATAAATTTGCAACTCAATAATGTGTAAAAAAAATTAATTTACCTTCCCCATAGACTTAATATTTCTTTCTTCCCCTTTGATCACATTAAATATGATACTTTTAAAATGACTTTGGAAGATCTAAACTTAAAGTCTAAGGAAAAAATTGGAATTTTTTTTTCAAAAAGTTGAATTTTAAACATATTTTTAAAAGTTTTGTATTTGGATAACTAATTCATAGAAAATTTTCTTGTAAGATCAAAAACTAGCGATAAAGGGGGGGGGTGAATATCACTTTTAAAAACTCTTTCTTTTCTCGTATAGATTTGTAACACGCATATCAAAGCAGTGGAAAACAATGCAAAAGACTCAAGTCGATTACTTGGTTCAAATCCTACGTCGACTCTTACTCCAAGACCCGCAATCCTTGATCGCACCGTTGGGAAATCCACTAAAACTCTTCTTTCCAAAATCCTTCGCAGAGAAGCAATTCGTACAGATGCAAAGTATAAGATAGCAACAACCTACTATCTTATTTTAATTTAAGTACAATTGCAAGCTAGTAAATAATTATATCGAACAAGAAATATCGATGAAGTTTGTTGGCGTCGTGTCGTAGCAGTAGCTTGCTTGAAGGAGCCTTAGCATGGACATAGCCTTTTCACAGTGAAGAACTTGAAACAGATTCGTTGTTCAGCCTCATACCTTGAGCTTCATTTTTATAAGAATGATCAACATTTAGTCGATCGATCCTTGGATTTGGTCGACCGAACCCTTTCCCTGCCTTCTTTGTTGAGGTCCGATCCTCGGGCATTAATGATGTTTAATGGTTCGGTTGACCGATCCTATTGTTCGGTCCATTGAATGGTGAGCTTTCCTCATTCGTCAAGATTCTTCATCAATGCGTCTTTAATGCGATGATCGTTGGTCGATCGATCCCCATCGTTGGTCGATCGATTCCCTGGTTGATCGATCGATCAACCAGTCTTCCATATGTGCTTCTGATCGATCTGATAGGTGTTACATCATCAGGGTTCGGTCAACCGATCATGCTTGATTGGATTCTGCCTTCATCTGATCTGATCTGAGATCTGAGTTACCCTAGTTCGGTCGACCGATCCCTGTGTTCAGTCGACCGATCAAGTCGATTCCTACAAAACAAAGTTAGACAAAGTATACTCCTGCAAAATAAAGGTTAGCACAGTAATATAATGCGATGCATGAGTAGTAATAGACAGTAATACTATTTTGATCTCAACTTGGAAACCTTTCCGGTTTCTTCAGTTGGATCAGCGACCTTAGGTTGTTCCTTTCAGGAACACGACCTCACTGTCGCTCCTCCAGTTGCTTGCCTCAACCTACCACTTGCCAAACATGATCCTCCAGACATGTTATGACTTTACCACTTAGCATTGGATCGGCCACCCAGGACTTTCCCTCGATCTACGACCCTCTAAACCTATCGAGTTTCTCCGCCAAGTGTCGAATCCTCTCGACCCACTTGGTCTTTCCGCCTGGCTTCCATGATCTACTAAGTCTTTCCTGCCTAACCTCCAACTAGGACTTTCCCTGTTGAGTAAACACTTTGCACACTTGGTTAACTTGTTAGATCACAACAAGACTTAACTTGAACCTTTGACAACATCAAAATTTATATTTGATTCTGGTGCAACTTGCACTAACAATCTCCTTTTTTTTATGTTTGATAACTAAGGTTCAAAGTTAAGTTTAAAACATACATTTTTAATTTAACTCTCCCCCTAGTTAAATATCTTCTCCTGAATTTATTATCTCTCCCCTTTTGACACACATCAAAAATAGGGGAAACAATCAAATCTTAGGAAATTTTGAATATGAAAATCCTGAATTTGAAGAAAAATTTTGAAAGTTTAAGGAAAGACAAATTCTTGAAGAGTTTGTAAAGATAAAATTTTGAAAGTTTAAGAAAAAAAATTTGTAAAGGTAAAGTTTGAAAAAATTTTAAAGGTAAAATTTTGAAAATTTTGTAAAGCTAAATAATTTTGAAAATTTTTAGGAAAAGTAAAATTTTGAAAAATTTCTAAGGAATAAAAATTTGCAAATATTTTTTAAAAAAATTGTAAATATTTTTGAAAAAATATTTTAGAAAGATATAATTTTGAAAAAATTGTAAGGAAAATTTTAAAAATTTGTAAAGTAAACATTTTGTAAAGTAATTTTGAATAATTTAGTAAAAGTCAAATTTTGAAGAATTTTCCAAAGGCAAAATATTGAAAAAATTTTAAAAATAAATATTTTTGAAAATTGTGAAAAACAAGTAAGTTTGAAGCTCCCCCTAAAATTGATGAGTACTTAAAAGTCCAAGCATAGTTTGAAAACTTAAAAATTATCCTTATGATGAAATGTCTAACCTATGTACAAAGCTAACTACCACAAGATAGCAGCTACTGACTCAGGTTGGTCAATTTGAGCGTTTGAGTGCAACTAGTTGTTACTAGCTAGGTAACTCAAATTGATCAGTATGTGTTGTTTAAAACTCAGATTTATAGCGATGCACTGACATAAATATCTGAAATCTTAAACTAAGTCCTAAGCATCTCATGTCGTTCTAAGTTTCACAATATACAAGTAAGGTATCCTACTTTGCTTGTGAGATGTTGGCTGCTAAATCTATAGGATCATGTAATTCTACGGTAAGACTTAAACTACTCCAAAAAGATAAAATATTTTGAAATAATTTTTGAAAGGGGAATTTTACAAAAATAATTTTGAAAAACTACTAAGTAATAATTTCAAAAATGTGTTAAGAAACCTATTCTATAAAACACATCCCTAATTTTCTTCTTAAGTTACTAAATTCAGCTTTAGGTAAAGGTTTGGTAAATATGTCTGCTAGGTTAGATTTTGATTCAATATAGTTGTTCAATATTTTCTTTAGAAACATGATCCCTAACGAAATGATGTTTAGTTCTAGAGTGATGTACTGAATTTTTAGTTAGATTTATAGAACTTATATTATCAATATAGATTTTTACATTTTTATAATCTAGATTAAAATCTTTTAAGGTATGGGATATCCATAACAATTGAGATACACACTCGACCATTGCTATGTATTCAGCCTTAGTAGTAGATATGACAATATAATGTTACTTTCTACTAAACCAGCTAATTAAAGAAGATCCTATTAATTGGCATCCTCCACTTGTATTTTTTCTATCTAGCTTACAACCGGCATAATCTGAATCAGAATAGCCAACTAATTCAAAATGTGATGTTCTAGGATACCACATTTCTACATTAATGGTTCCTTTTAGATATTTAATTATTTTTTTAACATAAGATATCTGAGACTCTTTTGCACATGTTTGATAGCGAGTACACATACTCACTGCAAATAATATGTTAGGTCTGCTTATAGTTAAGTATAGTAAGCTACCTATCATGCTTCTATAATGTCTTAAGTCAACTGATTTACCATTTGCGTCACTATCTAGATTAATATCACTAGTCATAGGTGTTTTTAGTTCTTTTGAGTTTTTCAAACCAAATTTTCTAAGTAGTTCTTTTGTGTATTTAGTTTAATGTACATAGTTGTCTTCTTTAGTTTGTTTAATTTAAAGTCCTAGGAAATAATTTAATTCTCTAACTAAACTCATTTCAAATTCGGTTTCTATTAAAGTTATAAATTCTTTTAAGAATTTTGAATTGCTTGACCCAAACACTATGTCATTGACATGCACCTGGGCTATGAAAATATCATAATTAAGGATTTTTTATGAAAAGTGTAGGGTCAATTTGACCCTCTTTAAACCCTTTTGAATTTAAAAAAGCTAGACAATCTTTTATACCAAACCCTGGGTGTTTGTTTTAATTCGTATGGTGTCTTTTTTAGCTTAAAGACATGGTTTAGGTATTCTAGATCTTCAAAACCTGGTGGTTGACTTACATAGACTTCTTCTTTAATTTGAATCTTTTGTATGCTGCATAGGCTAGCAACATCCTAATTGATTCAAATCTAGCTACCGGGGCATAAGTCTCGTCATAATCTAGACCTTCGACTTGACTAAATCCTTTGGCAACTAGTCAAACTTTATTCCTTATGATTTCTCCTTAATCATCTAATTTATTCCTAAGGACCCATTTCGTGTCAATAACTGTCTTTCCTATTGATGGGCGTACTAGATCTTAAACTTAATTTCTTTCAAATTGACCTAACTCTTCTTGCATTGCAATTACTCAGTCGGGCTCGGACAATGCATCATTTATGGTTTTAGGTTCAATTTTAGATATTAGTGCTACTTGACTTAAGTTCCTAAAGGCTGATTTGGTTTGAACCCTTAATTCAGGATTATCTATGATTTGTTCAATTGGATGATTATGGTTTGATTTTATTATTCGTGAGTTAGATTTTTTAGGCTGTTTGATTTGTGTTAATTGTTCTTCTTCTTCTTGATTTATGGAACTATGTTGATTATTAGTAAAGATATTATTAATATTTTCATCAAAAGTTATATTAGTGGTTTCTTCAATTTTTAAGGTAGATTTATTATAAACTAACTCTCTAGGCTCTACTTGTAGATGAATAACCAATAAAAATTCCTTGTTGAGTTTTCGAGATGAATTTTTCTAAGTAATCTTTGAGGTTTAAAATATGAACATTACATCTAAATAATTTAAAATATTTTATGTTTAGAATTTTATTAAAATAAATTTCATAAGAGGTTTTATTCAGAAATTTGTTAATTATAATTCTATTTTAGACATAAAAGTAGTATTAATAACTTTAGCCCAAAAATATTTAGATAAATTATATTTATTTAACATTGTTCTTGTAGCTTCCTGTAAAATTTTATTTTTATGTTCAAATAGATCATTTTGTTGTGGAGTTTTTGGGCATGAAAATTCATGATGATAATAATTTTCTAAACAAAAGTTTGTAAAATTTTGATTCTTGAATTCTCCTCCATTATCACTTCTAATTTTTTTAAATTTTTTTGTTTTCTATTTGTTAGCAGAAATTACTAAATATTTCAAAAGTTTCATATTTATGAGTTAAGAATTGAACCCAAGTGTATTTAGAGTAGTCATCTATTATTACCAAGCAGTAAAGACTCCCATTTAGTGATTTTATTCCATGAGAGTCGAATAAATGTAATAATTCAAGTATTTTATTAGTTCTATTTTAATTAGTTAATTTACGAGTTGATTTAATTTGTTTCCTTGTTGACAAGGGTTACATATTTTATTTTCAAGATTTCCTAATTTTGGTAAACCTTTAACTAATCAATTTTTGTTTAATTTTAGTAAATTCCTAATATGGGTGTGAGCTAGTCTCCTATGTCATAACCATGTTTCTTCATGATTTGTTAAAAGACACTTGGGTAATGTTTTTGGTAGATTAATCGAGTAAATATTTTTATCTCTAAATCCTTTTAGCAATATATTGGTTGATTCAGTGTAACTTATAAGACATTCAGAAGATAAAAATTTGACTTTAAATCCAGAATCGTATATTTGATTTATACTAAGCAAGTTATAATGAAAATGTTCAACAAGCAAAACCTTTTTAATTGATATTGTCACGCCCCAAAGGAATCCCTGCCAAAGGAAAATCCGAAATCATCTCCCCTGTACCGGTGACAATCTGAAGCATATATATATCAACAACAAAATACATCAGCCCACACGGTTGGAATATGCACAATCATACAGTTATATATATATATTAAACAGCTCACACGGCTGTACTACAAATACAACCACACATTTATATATAAAACAACTCACTCGATTGTACTAAAAACACAACGAAAAACTCATACAACCAAAATAACACAATGCGTGCCGGCAGGACTTAAGCACAAATACAAGACTAAAATCAAAGAAAATAGTCACATGGCTAAAACCAATACAATATTAAAACATTAAAGAATATATATAAAAGAAATCAAAAGCGAAGTAAAACCGTCTTCTGATGTGACGAGGGACCGGCAGACAGGATACCTCCAAGCAATTGCATAATCATCTACTTGTAATAGGAATAATACAACGGGGTGAGTTCAACAACTTAGCGGGTATCAATCTAACATGCATGGTAAGAAATAGCTACCAGTAATAATCATAAAGTACAGTCTCCTGAACAATAATAGGTAATGCAAAACTGAAACAAGGAAAGAAGAACTGTACTCACTAGGGTCTCCTATCATGACATAAGGGTGTGAACCACACCAATAGATGTAGGATTATCAAACCAAATACATCATGTATCCAGTATGCATGTCAATTATATGCAACCGTCAAAATGCAACATATATAATACAGCAAGCACAAACAACAAATGTAATACATGCATATGATGCAAAAATGACATGGTCGCCCCTGACGCCAGTCAGCCATCTCATGCGCGATGGTGAGATCAAGTGGGTATAGCTATGACAACTGTGCACTCTGTCATCACTACTCCTGAGTGATCGAGTGGACAGGATGTTGTCGGAGTACACCTATCCTCCTACCCCAAATCATAAGTGGGGGAGCTCAATGCTCTCATCTCCTTGAGAAAGTCCAGAGGAGAGATCCCTGTCATGCTACCACGTTGCGTCACGCTACCCATGAGTGGACCAGCGGAGCAATGACAGAACAAACCGTCACACACCCTGCTTGATATACCACTAACTCATGAGTGGTTGTGTGCAGATCCATGTAACTAGCGATGTGCTCAACAATAATGGAGCCGACAATCGCTCTGTAACGACCCGGCCCTCTTGGCCCATTTTGCGGCCCATTTGGCGACCCTCGGGTCGTCGACCGTCGGCCCGTTTGGCGACCTCTCATGTGACCCTTGGGCGTGTCGTTACTCACTAGGACTTTCCACCTGGCTTCATTCCCCAGGATTCGAACTCTAAACCTCCAGGCTTAAGTACTGAGTTTATGGTAACCAAGTGAGATGAATCTCACTTGGTTGCGAGAATCATAAACTCTAGTACGGAGGTTTAGAGTTCGAACTGGGAGGCGAAAAACGCCGTGGAAAGTCTGTGAGTAACGACACGCCAAAGGTCGTCGACGACACGAGGTCGCCAAACGGCCGACGATAGGTCGACGGCCGACGACCCGAGGGTCGCCAAACGGGCCGGACGTAAAGGCTTAAGTACTAGAGTTTATGATTCACGGTAACCGAGTGAGATGAATCTCACTTGGTTACCAGGAATCTTAATACTTAAACTTGGAGGTTTAGAGTTCGAATCATGGGGGAAAATCCACTGCCGGGGTGGAAAGTCCTAGTGAGTAACGACACGCCCGAGGGTCATCGGTCGACGACATTGAGGTCGCCAAATGGGCCGACGACATAAGGGCCGGTCGGCGACGAGGGGCCGCGAATGGGCCAAGAGGGGGTCGTTCAATAAAAGGCGCCTGTTTGGCGTCGTCGTCCACTGGATTTTTGAACTCAGACCTCGGGGCTTACTAGAGTTTATGAATCACGGTAACCAGTGAGATGATCTCACTTGGTTGCCAGGTCATAAACTCTAGTACTTAAGGCTGGAGGTCTAGAGTTCAATCTGGAGGCGAAAATCCAGGTGGAAAGTCCTGGTGAGTGCAGCCAGGTGGTCGACGACACGAGAGGTCGCCAAATGGGCCGACGACATAAGGCCGCCAGTTGGGCAAGGACCACCCAAGAGGCCAAAGGGTCGTCGGTCGATGACATTAGTTACCATGATTCATAAACTCTAATACTTAAGCGGAGGTTTAGAGTTCGAATCGGGGAGGCAATCCGCGGGTGGAAAGTCCTAGTGAGTAGCGGCACGAAAGGTCGTCGGTCGGCGACATGAGAGGTCGCCAAACGGGCCGACGACATAAGGGCCGGTGGGTCGTCATAAGGGCCACCCAAGAGGCCGGGTCGTTACAATAAAAGGCGCTTTTTATTGTAACGACCCGACCCTTATGTCGTAGGCCCGTTTGGCGACCTCTCATCGTCGTCGGCCGTCGGCCCGTTTGGCGACGTCGACTTTCACTGGGTGGATTGCCTAGAGTTTACGATCGCAACCAAGTGAGAATCTCACTTGGTTACCAGGATTCATAAACTCTAATACTTAAGCCTGGAGGTTTAGAGTTCGAATCCTGGGGGAGGCAAAAATCCACTGACCAGGGGTGGAAAGTCCTAGTGAGTCACGGCACGGCCAAGGGTCGTCAGTCGACGACATGAGAGGTCGCCAAATGGGCCGACGACATAAGGGCCGACGGTCGACGACATGAGAGGTCGCCAAATGGGCCAAGAGGGTCGGGTCGTTACACGCTCAGCATGCAATCATGAAAAATGGTGCATGACACTAAGCATGTAAACCCTGAAAATATCAACCTTCCCATAATGTGTACCAAAAGAAAACCAAGTCTATAACAATGATCTAGGTACATATGCTAGAAAATAAACCTAGGTACACATGCAAGGAAATAAACCTAGGTACACATGCCAGGAAATAAACTAGTAACTAGACCTATATCTGGTAATACATTGAATGTCACTACATAAGTACACATGGCAAGAAATAAGAGAACATAAGCATGAATGCACAATAGATAATAATAAGGGCAAACTACAAGTATCAAGTAGTGGCATACTAAGCATATATAAACATAATTATTACTACTAGTTATAACCTACTAAGCATATCAGAATGACAATGTCTAAAGAGATAAGTCAAAGGTACCCGCCTCAAAATGAAGATCGTATCAGATAGATCCCACGTCAAAACGCTCGTCTCGAATCAAAGTCCTGCAAATCATAACGTACAATTTAGCTAATTACATACGCAACAACTAGCTAAATCTCAACCCAAACTAATTAGGGAAAATCCTAATCAAATCATCCATAAAACTTTGATTAATCCCCTTAATCAATAATCCAATTCTATCCAGCATCATCACAATACATCCTAATTCGATAATCATCCAATCAATCAACCATCCATAAAGAATCACAACCACACTAGATAAAGTATTCCAAATTCACATTAGGTTAAGCTAATTTGCATCAATCCCAACTCACCTGAATCTTAGATGATTGCTGATTGATTCATTGCCAGTGGACCTTGTTGCCAGAAAGGATGACCTGGTGGAGCTGTTATTAGAACCAAGGGTGGAGCTACAAGGGTTGATCCAACAATTACACACATTCCAAACTAATCCATATCAATTACAATCAAAACAAAAATCCCAAACTAAATATGAATCCAAAACCATATTAATCCAACACTGAGTAAGATTTACCCTTGAACTAGATCTGAGATCTCTCTCGGAGGGCATTGAGATGCTGCGATAGTAGTGAGCTGGGGCAGAGGATAGTACGACATCGGCACTAGGGCACTGACCAGAGGGTAATCGGAGAAGAAAAAAACATTGAGGCAATCGAACAGAGGCTGTATCAGGAGGTGCTCAGCCTAGCGTCGGTGGATCAAGAGCTAGAACACAGCCAAGGGGTGGTGACCTCGGGACTTGACGATTGGAGAAGAAGGAGGTCGCTCGGTCGATGGTGGATCTGCGATCCAACAATCTAGGGCACGGAAGAAAGCTCGCTGCCAGCGTGTCCGCGACCAGGAGTGGGGAGATCGAGTGTGGCTGGATGAACTCGGCAACCGATGGAGGAAAAAGGATGCTCAGCGCTCGGCAATCAGTGTTAGGACATCACTCGAGGTCGAAGATGAAGAATCCATGTCGGTATTAAGGCACGTCGCCAACCGACATTTGGCGTCGGCAACAAGTCAGAGAAGAGGAAGGCGCCCACCAGGTAGCTGTGACATCAAGACTTCATCAGTGATGACAACAGGTGGTGCGACATCGGCGGTGGCCTCAGGTGATGAAGACAAGAGTCAGGAGGGAGATCGGGCGGAGTGAGGAAGAAGAGAAGGGGATCGGGTTCGGGGAAGAGGAAGGGAAATCGGCGTGGTGAGGAAGAGGGGTAATTCTTAGGTTTATGTATATATACTTAGGTTTATATATTAAACTTTATGTTAATTAACCAATCAACTCCCACTTAATTGGGATATCCAAAGAGGCTTCCACTTAGCCTATAAATTCATCCCCTTAAACTCGTCATACGAGCTCCGAAATTTTTTAAAAAAATTTCTAAAAATTTCTAAAAAATCTAATAAGATTATTTGTCTAATAGACCTTATTATTTAATTATTATTTGGGTACCTTATTTTACATTCTCCTCCACTAATAAAAATTTGGTCCCCAAATTTTGTTATTCACCATCAGCAAGTACTAACCATAGATAGACAACATAAATGGGGGCATCGAGCTCAGATCATATCCTTCAGTTCCCAGGTAGCCTTCTCGTCAGAATGATATTGTCGTCCAACTTTAACTAGCCGGATAGTCTTGTTCCGCAGTTGACGCTCTCTATGATCCAAAATCCGTACCGGAACCTCCTCGTAGGTAGCGTCAGGCCGAATGAGAATTGATATATCTGACAGAACATGTGCTGGGTCGGATACGTATCTCCTCAACATGGACACATGGAATACATCGTGAATGCCTGCCAGAGATGGTGGTAGCGCCAGACGGTAAACTACCGCTCTAATCCTCCCCAAGATCTAGAAAGGCCCTATGTAACGTGGAGCTAGTTTACCTCGAAGGTCAAATCTCTTCACCCCTTCCGTGGGTGAGACATAAAGAACTCCAGGGTCTCCGTCTCCGATCAGCATAACTCTTCTAATGGTCCTGCGCCTCGGACATCCTCCGTCTAATAGTGGAGACCAACTCTGCCTCCTGCTGAGCTCCCTGCAGTCCTAGCAGTTTGGCCTCCCCAACCTCCTTCCAAAGGGTGGGTGTCCGACAAGGCCTACCATACAATACTTCAAACGGTGTCATCTGGATATCAGAATGATTACTGTTGTTGTGGCGAACTCTACCAATGGCAAGTGATCCTCCCAGCTGCCTTTAAAATTCATAACGCAAGACCTCAACAAATCCTCTAATGTCTAGATGGTCCGCTCTGACTGTCCATATGTCTGCGGATTGAATGCTGTACTAAAATGAAACTGTGTGCCCAAGGCCTGCTGCAGACTCTGTCAGAACCGGAACGTGAACCGTGGTTCTCTATCCGATATAATACTCAAAAGAACATCACGCTCAAACGAGCACCATCGATCTGATGATCTCCCGACAATACAACTCTACCCATCGATCCAGAGAATCGGTTTCCCGAGTCATTAGGAAATGTGCAGATTTGGTTAATCGGCCAACGATTACCCAAATCGTGTCATGGCCTCGACATATCCTAGACAATCCCACCACAAAATCCATAGTGATGCGCTCCCATTTCTACTCTGAAATAGGAATCCTCTGAAGTAATCCGGCAGGTCTCAGGTGCTCATCCTTCACCTGCTGACAGACTAGATATCTAGCTACAAATTCCGCGATGTCTTTCTTCACGCCGTTCCACGTTCCATCATTAGGAACACCTTAAATCTCGATACATACGTGTTCCTCCTAGATGGATCGCAAATCGAGAGTGATGTGCCTCCTGAAGTAGCTCCTCCAAGACCGAGTGAAATTGAGGTAGGCATAATCTGCCTAGGAATAAATAATGCCCTCGTCATCTCGGGTGAATTCGGTCTGCTGCCCGGAAGCTATCTGGCTGCCAATGGACTGTAAATGCTGATCACCGACCTGGGTCTCTCGGATCCTCATCCTGATCGACAACTGAGCAACCAAGGTAACTAGAATACCCTGCTCTGTCTGTCCCTGCTCCTCAAGGCCCAACTCGGAGAATCCCTTAATCAAGTCCATGACCAAAACTCGGTGGCACGCTAAAATCCCTCTGGACTTCTAGCTAAGTGCATAGTGAACCACATTATCTTTTCCTGGGTGGTAGCTAATGATACAGTCATAATCCTCCAGGAACTCCATCCATCTCCTCTGTCGGAGATTGAGTTTTTTCTGAGTGAAAAGATATTTGAGACTCTTAGGATCAGTGAGAATCTCAAATGTAATACTATATAAATGATGCCGTCAAATCTTCAAAGTAAAGATAATAGTGGCTAGCTCTAAATCATGTACTGGGTAGTTCTTCTCATGCTCCTTCAACTGACGAGAAGCATAGGAGACTACTCTGTCATGTTGCATCAAAACAGCGCCCAAATCCTGTAGAGAAACGTCGGTGTAAAGCACGAATTCGTCCTCTTTAGAAGGCAAAACTAGAACTGGTGTCGACACTAATCTCCTCTTCAGCTCCTGGAAGCTGGTCTCGCAAGCTTCTGACCACGTGAACTTCACGTCTTTCCTAGTCAGGCGTGTCAGCGGCATAGCAATGCGAGAAATTCCCTCAACGAACCATCTATAATATCTAGCCAAATGCAAGAAACTGCGGATTTCTTGAACTGATTTCGGCTGCTCCCAACTGGTGATAACCTCAATCTTCTGAGGGTCTACCGAAATACCTCGCCTAGAAACCACGTGTCCCAGAAAACCTACTGAGGATAGCCAAAAAGTACACTTACTGAACTTCGCATATAGACAATGTCGTTGGAGAGTCTTCGAGACTATGCGAAGATGTGCATATTCCTCCTCGGAATGCGAGTAGATCAAAATGTCGTCAATGAAGACGATAACAAACCGATCTAGATATTCCAGGAAGTTACAGTTCATCAAATTCATAAATACCGCTGGAGCATTGGTAAACCCAAATGATATTATCAAAAACTCATAATATCTGTATATAAGGCATACTCAACCATAAGATTGCTAGCAACGAATCTGTAATCCGATCACCAACTACATATCACCAAATTCATAAATATTATACATGACACTCACTATATCACCATTAACGATAAACCCAAATAATAGATCACCAAAGCAAATATCCACAAATAGATCATCAAACAATTATCCACTAATAGATCATCAGAGAATCACATAACTCAGACATTTAATCCAATAAATTATTAGAAATCAACATATCACAATATCTAATCTCACAATATCCCTCAACCTCAAACCATCCTCAACAATAATTAAACCTAATAACTTTCCAGTAACAAATTCTCATCTTGGTGTACTATCAAGATATATAATTATATCACCATTCCACCTAAGATGTATGACTACTAAAATCTAAGGGATATTCCTTAACTTCCGGATCGATAATCAACAACTCTCTAAGTAGTAGAGATACAATCAATCCAAAAGATGAGTATAAAAATTCTACTAATCCTATCCAAAATGTCTAATGAGTATATCAATCTCATCCTTTAGATACTCAGATACCTACAATAAAAGAATCACAATCCAAATTTCAAAAGGTCACTCAACCTTCTGACTAAGAGTCTACCCATCAAAGAATATCACCACAAATTTCATAATCATACCCGTAAAATGTCCTCCAGCAACTGTCGTCAAAATGTCGAGCCCCCAACAAATATCGATAAATGATCGAATACTCCAATCTGAATTATAAACTTCGAGACCTTAGTAAAATGATCATGTGGTCAAGGTCTCGAGCTACTCGATGGAGACAATGCTAGTAACCGTTGTCTTGTAACACATCCTACTACGATTACCCCACCTAAGTTTCAGTAACCTCTAGTGACAAGCAATGCCCTCAAGGGTAGAGAAGTACTATCAACAAATAGCTAACCAACATAACTGTCGATCGACGCTCTGCTCCTCGTAAATCATCATAAAATATTTTCATTCAGTGAAGGTGAAACCTCCTAGGTGTTAATCAACTAACACTACCTTTGTATCACTGCGGGTCATAAATCCCTAGATACCATCAAGGATATCCGTGATCGGTACATGAGTCAGGACCCCCTATGGAATAGCGTTAGGCGAGTCAACTGCCCATCACCTTATAATTCATCATGTTACCGAAAGAGGTAGTAAAGTACTTGCTCTCAAACCATCTCAACGTAATCACCAAATGATGCCTTGATCTAAAAAAAATCATCATCTGCTTCTTCCTTCACGTGATGCCTTGTCATGTAAAGATAAGCAGCTAACTTCAACTTTTCTTACGCCAGTACAAATTATATATCCGAATGTACTCACCAATTCATATGCCCATGAAATGGTTGTACCTCCTAAGTATTAAGCAAGTAGTTTTACACCTTTCCACATCAGTGGGGGGTATCCTATCCGAATGTACCTTATAAGTCATCCTACCATGTACAAACGGTCCAAGGTCAAAGTCCACATGGAATAGGATACGTCAATCCTCTACAGATTGACCAAGCCGACAATGGTATATGACTAATTCAGTCCTCTCTACATTGATACAAGTCATGTACCCAAATGTGCATAAAAATCTCTAACCAAGCACGAGTAACCCAAAAATTCAAAATCTCTATAAAAATAGAGTAAGTCGGTCCCCTACTAATCAAACAAACAAAAATAGATCAGTCATCTACTAACTGATCCAATAAGAGTACATCA
This sequence comes from Zingiber officinale, assembly GCF_018446385.1. Lineage (NCBI taxonomy): Eukaryota > Viridiplantae > Streptophyta > Magnoliopsida > Zingiberales > Zingiberaceae > Zingiber > Zingiber officinale. Next base: position 129,820,948 of record NC_055987.1, read on the forward strand.
ATCATCGACAAAAGCAACTAAGGTAAATCAGTCCTCTATAGACAGAACCAAAGAGAATATAAATTAATCATCTTCAGACTGAGTTAACATGATTATTACTGGTAGTATGATATGATGAATCCCCTAAGACTGTTATCCTTAATTTTCAGTAGGGTCGACTGTGATCAGTGGTTGACCCATCACATGTAATATATGCTACAACCAATTAGATAGGTACTAAAAGAGTACTAACACATGTCATAACTAACTATCATAGACAACTATATATGTACTAAAAGAAGTACATGATAACAATAATAAACATACCTCCTATAGTTTGGAGATGTCCTGGTGCTGCCTGATCCCAAAATCCAAAAAGTCACATCAAGAAAACCAAAACATGAAATCCAAAATACAAGAAAATAGGCATCGTAAACCTGTGGCTCTGATACCAATAAATTGTTATACCCCAAAGGAGTCAATGCCAGAGGAAAATCCGAAATCATCTCTCTTGTATCGGTAACAATCTGAAGCATATATACATCAACAACAAAATATATCAGTCCACACGGTTGGAATATACACAACCACGCAATTTTATATATATATATCACTACAACAAATATAGCTTTTTGCGGCGCGCAAATATGCTATCCACGGCGTGCATTGCGTCCTGTACAATGATAAGCTGTTGAAAGTCTAAAGATATCCACGACGTGCAATACACGCTGCAATTGACGTAATCGCGGCGTGCAATGTATGTCGTTGTTAGTGTCATCAATGGCGTACAATAAACGCTGCAATTGAAGAATTCGCGGCGGACAATGCATGCTGTTGTTAGGGTAATCAATGGCGTGCAATAAACGCTGCAATTTAATTATTCGCGACGTGCAATTCATGCTGTCATTAGTGTTATCAATTTGCAATTGAAGTATTCACGGCATGCAATGCAAGCTGTTGTTAGGATTATCAACGACATGCAATGCACGCCGCAATAGATAGTATTCACGGCATGCAATGCATGCTGCCGTTAGAGTTATCAACAACATGCAATAATATACACAAAACGCAGAAACATAATGTGCAAAAAACATAAAATGTCGACACACAAAATGCAAAAACAAACACAACTTGCAGAAACATAAAATGCACCACACTTAACATAACATAGCAAGAGTTCACTTAGTAACATGATTTAGATCCAACAAAAATGTATGACTTTCAAATAAGTAGAATCTATCTCACTCACACAAAACTACAAGTTTAGATAGCCATGCTACTGTGCTTCCTAATGCATCGTCGAGATAAAACATTTCATCATTTGGTCGTATCAAGTCTACCTTCTCCACCAGAATTTTATCAACCCAAACCTTCCAACAAGATCCTCCAAGAGGAATGTGATGCACTTTTGCTTTTGGATCTGTGGATGCAACTCGACCTTCTGCAACAACTCCCTCACCACACCAATGAAGTAACTTACATTTATGATTATCATGGACAACTTCACTATTCACATTCTTCAGCTTTGCCTGCATATATTTAAACAATATAAAATTATTAATATGACATGATGCTTAAACAATGAACTTTTGGATTATAAGGCATACAATTTGAATATAATTACCTGAAATTGTTTTGTACCATTGATATCAATATCATTCCCAATACCGCTACTAATGCCACCACTAGCAACCTAATTTGACACACAAATTATGTCAAATAATGTCATCATGTAATTAAATCCAATAATTTAACTATACATACTTAACTTATTTTATCTAATGATGGTTAATTTACTAACCTGTTCTTCATCATTTCGTTGCCTCATACTTTGGAGAAACATGGACCTCATTTCTTGCATTTCTTGTTGAAAGTTATTCATCATACTTTGAAGTTGCTTAATAGTTTCATTTTGTTGAATGCAAGCTCCAGTTTTTGATGGTGTAATTCCAAAGCCCAACCCACGCACTCTACCTCGAGCTTCCTTGCCAAATACAATGCTAATTGCGTCATCGGCAATGCTAGTTGTATTTAAAGATTCAGGTGGACATTCTTCTATTTTTCTCTATCAAATAGAACAAACAGATAATTTTTTAGTAAATAACAATTTTTTCTAACGTTTTACAAAATTCAAAGAGATAGTTTTATTACCATTTTCTCTCCAACAGCTTCACTACTAGGTTGCCCATTTTTTTTCTTGTGAGCCTCAATCCAAACTTTTGATCTTGTAATTGGTATATCTGCAGGACTTTTTTTTCCTTAAGTATGGAACATATAGAATATATAAAAACTCATTAGAAAAGAAATTGAAAAGATGTATCATTGCTTAAATAAGAAAACTTTAAAACAAACTATCCATAAAGTTGTATAGATAATAATATTTACCATCATGTTGGCCAAACGGGCATAACCTCTCCGGCTCATTGTATGATTATGATCTTGTTTTACCCTCATTTCTCTAAATTTGGCGCTCTTCTCCTGAGAATTAAAAGATAAGCAACAAGGAAAAATACAACCATGAGCAGTAACAATCTAAGAAAAAATTCATAGTAAGGATAACAATTCAAGATAAAATTGTGTAGGGCTGTAAGCTTGCTGAGTTGGTAGTTTTATATTGTTCAAGTTTATTTGCTAATACACCCGGACAAATATGCAAACTATAAACCATGCTTGCAGTATATGAATGGTGATTTGGTGGAAAACAACGTAGAGATTAGATTGTCACACATATCATTCACATGTCTTATATATTCAAGTAAATGCACTGTGCACTAAAGATGGCCCTGCTCCCACTCACAACTTCCATGACAACTATGGTAAATTCCACTATGCTCACATTAATCTGCTCAAGTTAACAAGGTGGAAATGCAGTAATGAGACAGCATCCTTATATAGGCTTTAGATAAAAAGTGAATGGAAATGCACTCCAAAATTTGAGTCCTCACTAACAGATCAAAGAAACAATAATTTTTTAAAAACAAAAACTTACTGATGTGGTATGAGATAGCTTCTAAATGGGACAAAATCAACATTACTACAAATGGGACAAAATCAAAATGGGGCTGATTTGGATTACAATACAGTAGTCAGGTATGAGATAGCTTCTAAATGGGACAAAATCAAATTCGTAACAGAATTACTACAAATGGAAGAGAGGTTAGAATATATAGTTAATCAACATTACTACAAATGATTAAAGTGAGTGAGCATATGATACTACTTACTGATTTTGGTCCATAACAGTGAATTAATACTTACTTGAAAGGAAAGTGACAGTGTCTTCTTTACAAAAATATCCCACTGATTTTGGTCCATAAATTCGGGCTTCAAAAGGCTAAGATCTCGTGAAGCTGCTTGGCCAGTATTAACTTCTCGTATAAGTATCTGCAGCCTGGACTTTCTATCACGCCACAACTTACCTAACTTTTGAAAGATTGTTTTCTTTTCCCACTCCTCAACATTAAAATGTAGCTGTAAAATATAAAGCATGAATATATGACTAAATTTTGTTATAGAATTGGAAAATAATAATTCAGTGATACATGACATTACCTGAAGACAAATCCACATTTTACATTTCAAATCTTCATCTACGTCATTCCATCCATCCAATGTATATGGAACAAATTCTTTTACCATACAACCAAGAAAAGATGCATACTTCACCGAATTATCTCCAATTGGTTGTCCGAACTCATTACGCTCTAGCACTTTGGGATTTTGTTGGCCACTAACCAACATCAACTTTGATGGACCTCGTCCCTTTTTCCCATCAATTTTACTGTCATCAACCGATTCTTTACCATGCAAAGGTTGTGAAGAATCAGAGACAGTGTTAGAGTCCATTCTCGATAGTTGATTAACAATTTTTTCCTACAAAATAGCATAAAGAGATGTTGAAATGCATAAGTGTACTTATTAAAATAAACCAAGAATTAAAAAAGGATTACAATATATCACCTGAACTTCAACTATAGATTCTCTACTGTGTTTTTTGCCCATTTTTTTCATCATTTGAATGCTAAATAATGACCTGATAAAATATGTAATATGACATGATGCACCACTGAAATATTGTAAACTAGAACAAAAATATATTGCAAAAGTAAATAAAGAGTAGTGGAGTTTGAAAAAAACATTTATTTGTTGAAATAAATAACTATAAATCTACATCTGGAAAGTTCAGTCATGGGATATCAATAACATCAATTCCCTCACACTCATTTCTAGAATATGGTTCTTTCTCAGTAATGTTAATCTCAAGTCTGGACACATCAAGAGGTTTTGATGATGTATATGCATCCTCTTCAAGCAAATTCATGTTATGAATACCTCGAGGTGGCGCTTTTAGCAACACATACCAATTTGATTCATCATTTTCCCTAGAATAGAAAACTTGCTTTGCTTGTGAGGCTAAAATGAAAGGATCATTTTCAAAAGTCCTTAGTCCTTGGTGTAAGTTGACAAGTGTAAAACCATCATCCATTTTGATACCAGTTCCAGGATTAGCCCAATCACACCTAAAAACAGGTACTTTGAAAAAATAATAGTCTAGTAACACAATATCTCGTATAACCCCATAGTACGATAGTCTTCCTACTGTATGTGAATCAGTAGAACTAGATTGCCAAATAATATCAGCTTCAACTGAAACACCACTATCTTGTGTCGACCTTCCAACATCAATTGTGTGGAACCGATGTCCATTTATAATATAACCTGTATACGATATAACATGCTTTCTTGGACCATGTGCTAGCCATTGAATCCGATCTGAAGAGTTATCAAGAACATGTTTTGATAACCATTGAGCAAATGTTTCCATATGCCGTTTTTGTAACAGTGTTTCATTACTTGAGAAACGACGATCTGTTTGTTTAAGCTCCTCAATGTGCATCCTATTTAAAATCATTGAAAAATGATTGTTAAAATATATGAATCATGCAATACACCAAGAATATTAGGGTTGCAATTTAATACTCACTGTATGTAAGGATCAATTTCTGCAGTATTGAACAACACATATCGATGTGCTGCTTGTAACAAATGTTCTTCTAAAATAATTTCTTTTCCTTGAGAAATGGGGCGACCTTCCACTACTCCATTTTCCAAATCGTCATTCCGATTAGATCGGAGACCAATACAAGCAGCTTTTTTTATATATGCACTACAAAATCGCATTCGTTCTTCTGCAAGGTAACACTCAGATATGCAACCCTCTGGCCTTGCTCGGTTCTTCACATAGCCTTTAAGCATTTTCATAAATCTAAATAATGAAAAATCACATGAAATAAATGTTGATAGAAAAATCTAAGTTGTTGTATGATATTATTAAAGTAGTAAAAAGATAGATTATTATTTATTACCTTTCAAATGGATACATCCAGCGGAATTGAACTGGCCCACACAGGCGAGCCTCTCTTGCTAAATGAATTGTCAAATGAACAGAGATGGTAAAGAAAGCTGGTGGAAAGTACCTCTCCAACATGCATAAAGTTTCAGCAATATTCTCTTCGAGTTGTTCTAGATGGTTCCTATCTAACACTCTTTGACATAACTCATTGTAAAATACACAAAGCAAAAATATAACATTACGTGGACCTTTTGGTAAAAGACTTCTCAATGCTACTGAAAGCAATTGTTGCATAAGAACATGACAATCATGAGATTTCAACCCAATAAACTTTCGTTCTTCTAAAGAAACACAGTTACCAATATTTGAGCTATAACCATCAGGTAACTTTATTTTCTTCAACCTAGAACAAAATACGTCCATTTCTTTTTTAGACAATGTGTAAGGTGCAGCCGGCAAGTGATACATGTTTTCTCCTTTTTCTTGAGGATGTAATTCTTTTCTAATATTTAAGTGCCTCAAATCTTTGCGAGTGTTAACACCATCTTTTGATTTTTTTTCTTTAAGTTTAACATTGTACCTATGATATTCTCGCAAACATTCTTTTCAACATGCATAACATCTAAGTTATGACGTAGCAGGAGCCCCTACAAGTTTAACCATCAACACATTTCATATATTAGTTCAAGATTCAAAATAAATTGTGCATAAAATATAAAAAATTTATAAAATACAATTAATAGAGTGCAAAATAACTTACACTCCAGTATGACAAATTGAAAAATATTGACTTCTTCTTCCACATTTGAACTGGTTTTTGAATTTTTTTTGAACCATCACGCTCCTTCCTCTTTTTCTTTGTATTATTGATATCTTTACCCATTTTTTTTTTTTACCCGAGTCATTTTCAATGTCTTTCAATACATTAAGAATTTCTAATCCATTCAGAGGCCTAGGTTTTCCTTTTGTCTCTTTATTCCCATCAAACCACTTCTTCTTCTGACGGAATGGATGATTAGGAGCAAGAAATCTCCTATGCCCTAAATATGCAAACTTTCTACTATACTTAAGCCACATAGAAGATATGCCTTCACCACATATTGGGCAACCAAATTTTCCTTTTGTGGCACATCCAGCTAAGTTTCCATAAGCTGGAAAATCATTGATTGTCCACATCAAAATAGCCTTCATATTGAACACTGACTTGCTAAATGCATCATACATCTCCACACCAATGTCCCATAACTCCTTCAAATCCTCCACTAGGGGTTCCAAGTATACATCTATATCATTTCCTGGTTGCTTCAGGCCTGGAATCAATAATGTCAACATAAGATTTTCCTTCGCCATGCACATCAACGGAGGAAGGTTGTAATTTACCAAAATAACTGGCCAACAACTATATCTAGAACTAAGATCACCAAAAGGGTTGAATCCATCTGTTGCAAGACCAAGCCGGAGATTTCTAGGATCTGATGCAAAAGCTGGCCACTTATGATTTATCGTATCCCAAGCTATTGAATCAACTGGATGACGCATCATATGATCATGACTTTTATGGTTGGAATGCCAAATCAAGTCTTCGGCCTTTTGTTCTGATTTAAACATCCTTTTCAATCTTGGTATCACAGGAAAATACCGTAGCACCTTTTCAGGAACTCCTTTACAAACTTTGGTGGTGACTTTGTCTACCTTCCATCTTGAAGAACCACACTTTGGACATGAGTCCAAATCTTTAAGCTCCTTTCTAAATAGACAACAGTCATTTGGGCATGCATGAATCTTCTCATATCCTAAATCAAATGGTTTTAACAACTTTCTCATTGAGTAAACATCCTTTGGAAGTGTGTTTTTTTCTGGAAGCGTGTCACCTAAGATCTTAAGGAGCTCATTGAAACTATTGTCTGTGTGACCATTTGTAGACTTATAATTGTATAATGTAATGATTGCTGACAACTTCGTGTAAGTTGTACAACTAGGGAAAAGAGGAGTTTCTGCATCTACTAATAAATCAGCAAATTCATAATCTCTTGCCTCAGACATAGTGTGGCCAACCCTTTCATCAGAGGCAAAGACATCTTTATATAAGTTATAAGCCTCTCTAGTTTCATCCTCCTCTTCCTGAATTCCTCTTGAACTACTTTGACCTTGAAAATTTGGAGTATAAGTTTCACCATGGAAGACCCAAATTGTGTAAGAAGGATTGAACCCGTTAATAATTAAGTGATCATACACTTGGTCAAATTTCATATACTTCTTATTTTTGCAATGTTTGCAAGGACATAAGATTACTTCACGTGTTTTGGCATAGTTCCTAGCTTGTGTAAGAAATTTTTGAACCCCTTCTTCATACTCGGGTACAAGCCTTGAAGGAAGATGGATTCATTCCTTATCCATTTTGAAAACAATGGTCCTTGATACTAATAAAATAATTTGAAAAAAAAATAAATAAAAGAAAACTATCCTATTTTTATAAATAATTTTAGTGTTACAATATTTAATCCATCAAATTTTAGGAAAAGATGGACTTATAAAAAACAATGATATACAACAGAACAAAAAAATTATATCTGAGTATTATCAGCTTACATATTTTGCTCAACTCAAAAACATAAATAATTAATACTAGATGAGTTAGCTAATTATGTCTTAGAGTTTTACTCAAAACAAAAATTATATCTTAGAGTTTTAAGCTCCTACTTTTTCATATTAATACTAAATGAGTTAGCTAATTATGTTGAAGATACACATCTTTTGATGTGTTATTTAATGAGATAATTTCATTAAATTTAAAGCTTGCATTATCTGATTTTAATATAAGTAGAATAAAAACATGGGCAAATATTATAAGTAGAATAAAACCATGTATGCCTAGCTTATCACATGAGCTAGAGAAACTTGCATATGCAAACTAAAATTAGACACGCCAATAATGAAATAAGACATGCTATTCACATGTAGGCAAAGCACAAACAAACTATACCAGAGTACCATCACGACTTTGCAAGGAAAACCGACAGTAACTCCCATCCAATCCCAATTCCAGAAATCACAAGAGGACTCCGAGAAAAACAAAACAAAATTCCTGCAAATCAATCTACTAAATCCAGTCAAGAAAACCAACACAACCTCATAGGGAAACCCATTAGAAATATTTCCAGAAATTTCAGAAATTATAAGACGGAGCAGAACAACAATCATCCAACTCGAACTACCAAGGTTAAGCTAGCACACATGGAAATCATCAACAAGAAATCTTGGTATCAAATCCATTTATGTTACCTAAACTAGAACACATCGAACAACCATCTTAAATACTCCAATTCAGTCCAAAAATCCAGCAACCAACAAAAAATCCTTGGCAACCACAAAAAATCCAGCAACCAACATAAAAAGTAGCAAAACACCAAAAATGTTACCCACCAAGATTTATGCCACTAGAAACTTCATCGACCTTCAGAGACTTTTTAAGAAACAATCCTTGGCATTTAAATTCAAAACCATCTCCAATCTTCCTCGATTCTCAAAAGCAGTAGAGGTAGCAAGGAGACATTCTCCTACCGCGAATCTAGTCAAAACCACAAAAAATCCAGTCCAGAAATTCAACACATTGAGAAGAAATTGATCAACACTCGGTTAAATTCCGCATGCCCTAAACCATTACAAGAACCGAGAGAAACCACCCAACGAAGGTAAAACATCACAAGAGCTCCGATCACAACCCATTCATATGCAAACCATTGAGAAGATACTGAACAAAGCCCTTTTACTCAGATTGGCATGTCTTTAACCTAGCATCAGCATCAATAAAGAAAGGAAAAGGAAGGGAAAAAAGTTAGAAGAGACCTTAGGAACTAATCTCGGCGGAGGGAGTTCGCGTGAGGATGCTTCGGCGGAGGGAGTTCGCGTGAGGAGGCTTCGGTGGAGAGAGTTCGTCTGAGGAGGAGGGCTTCGACGGAGAGGCCTTCACTGTTGGCGGAGAGGAGTTTAGGGTTCGCGTGAGGAGGAGGTTGCGTGAGGAGAGGTTCCGGCGGAGAGAGTACGTGTGGCGCGAGTTTAGGTTTTACGCGAGGATGTTTTATGTGTGGTTAAGTTCGCGAGCGTGTGAGCGAGGATGTTTAGCGACAGAGGGAAATTTGGTGTGAAAATTTTTGATATGTTTAGAAAATTTTGTGGATTATTAATAGCACACATTGTACGCCGTTAAATTTTTGTAATATTTTTTCGCAGCATACATTTTGCACGCCGTTATTTATATATGTATAATAACTATTAACAGCATGCTTCGCACGCTGTTAATATTAACTTTTAACAGTGCACATTGTATGTCGTATGATCTTGTCCGAACCAGGGTCAATGGACGCTGGGGATGTGGCGCTCCCTGCTGGATCCTCGAGTGCTCCGGCGAACCTGCAACAAAACCGAGCCGGGGGGGGTGTCCCGGCGACGGCCCTCCGACGCTCAAGTTAGGCGAGGGAATAAGAAAGCGGCTCAGAAAATGTAGACTTGTGTACATTTTTGCAATGTTTGCAAGGACATAAGATTACTTCACGAGTTTTGGCATAGTTCCTAGCTTGTGTAAGAAATTTTTGAACCCCTTCTTCATACTCGGGTACAAGCCTTGAAGGAAGATGGATCCATTCCTTATCCATTTTGAAAACAATGGTCCTTGATACTAATAAAATAATCTGAAAAAAAAATAAATAAAAGAAAACTATCCTATTTTTATAAATAATTTTAGTGTTACAATATTTAATCCATCAAATTTTAGGAAAAGATGGACTTATAAAAAACAATGATATACAACAGAACAAAAAAATTATATCTGAGTATTATCAGCGTACATATTTTGCTCAACTCAAAAACATAAATAATTAATACTAGATGAGTTAGCTAATTATGTCTTAGAGTTTTACTCAAAACAAAAATTATATCTTAGAGTTTTAAGCTCCTACTTTTTCATATTAATACTAGATGAGTTAGCTAATTATGTTGAAGATACACATCTTTTGATGTGTTATTTAATGAGATAATTCCATTAAATTTAAAGCTTGCATTATCTGATTTTAATATAAGTAGAATAAAAACATGGGCAAATATTATAAGTAGAATAAAACCATGTATGCCTAGCTTATCACATGAGCTAGAGAAACTTGCATATGCAAACTAAAATTAGACACGCCAATAATGAAATAAGACATGCTATTCACATGTAGGCAAAGCACAAACAAACTATACCAGAGTACCATCACGACTTTGCAAGGAAAACCGACAGTAACTCCCATCCAATCCCAATTCCAGAAATCACAAGAGGACTCCGAGAAAAACAAAACAAAATTCCAGCAAATCAATCTACTAAATCCAGTCAAGAAAACCAACACAACCTCATAGGGAAACCCATTAGAAATATTTCCAGAAATTTCAGAAATTATAAGACGGAGCAGAACAACAATCATCCAACTCGAACTACCAAGGTTAAGCTAGCACACATGGAAATCATCAACAAGAAATCTTGGTATCAAATCCATTTATGTTACCTAAACTAGAACACATCGAACAACCATCTTAAATACTCCAATTCAGTCCAAAAATCCAGCAACCAACAAAAAATCCTTGGCAACCACAAAAAATCCAGCAACCAACATAAAAAGTAGCAAAACACCAAAAATGCTACCCACAAAGATTTATGCCACTAGAAACTTCATCGACCTTCAGAGACTTTTTAAGAAACAATCCTTGGCATTTAAATTCAAAACCATCTCCAATCTTCCTCGATTCTCAAAAGCAGTAGAGGTAGCAAGGAGACATTCTCCTACCGCGAATCTAGTCAAAACCACAAAAAATCCAGTCCAGAAATTCAACACATTGAGAAGAAATTGATCAACACTCGGTTAAATTCCGCATGCCCTAAACCATTACAAGAAACCGAGAGAAACCACCCAACGAAGGTAAAACATCACAAGAGCTCCGATCACAACCCATTCATATGCAAACCATTGAGAAGATACTGAACAAAGCCCTTTTACTCAGATTGGCATGTCTTTAACCTAAAATCAGCATCAATAAAGAAAGGAAAAGGAAGGGAAAAAAGTTAGAAGAGACCTTAGGAACTAATCTCGGCGGAGGGAGTTCGCGTGAGGATGCTTCGGCGGAGGGAGTTCGCGTGAGGAGGCTTCGGTGGAGAGGGCTTCGGTGGAGAGAGTTCGTCTGAGGAGGAGGGCTTCGACGGAGAGGCCTTCACTGTTGGCGGAGAGGAGTTTAGGGTTCGCGTGAGGAGGAGGTTGCGTGAGGAGAGGTTCCGGCGGAGAGAGTACATGTGGCGCGAGTTTAGGTTTTGCGCGAGGATGTTTTATGTGTGATTAAGTTCGCGAGCGTGTGAGCGAGGATGTTTAGCGACAGAGGTAAATTTGGTGTGAAAATTTTTGATATGTTTAGAAAATTTTGTGGATTATTAACAGCACACATTGTACGCCGTTAAATTTTTGTAATATTTTTTCGCAGCATACATTTTGCACGCTGTTATTTATATATGTATAATAACTATTAACAGCATGCTTCGCACGCTGTTAATATTAACTTTTAACAGTGCACATTGTATGTCATATGATCCTGTCCGAACCAGGGTCAATGGACGCTGGGGATGTGGCGCTCACTGCTGGATCCTCGAGTGCTCCGGCGAACCTGCAACAAAACCGAGCCGGGGGGGTGTCCCGGCGACGGCCCTCCGACGCTCAAGTTAGACGAGGGAATAAGAAAGCGGTTCAGAAAATGTAGACTTGTGTACCTCCGGTTGAAGAAATGGAGACCTTATATAGACCTCTCGAAGGAGCCTGGGCACACCAATCGAAGCGATCACCTGCTTTCGACCATGCCTAGGTGTGGGCCTGTCAGAAGGGCATCCATAAGACCATACTGCTACTGTATCAACCTGTCCGTGACATGATGGTGGGCCTTTAATAGTGTCATCTTGCGTACAGTCTAATCATCATGCCTTTGCTGACATATCATATCCCGAGCCGAGCGAATAGGCCGCTCAGCTAATCACTGTTCCCTCGCCACGATTCCGGCCGAGCGGGCACCTCCGCTCGGCCATTCTGTCCTCGACCGAGCGGACACCTCCGCTCGGCCACTCAGCTCCGGTTCTTCTGCTTTGGCGTCGGAAACCCAAACCTTTGGCTGGGTAATCTCTGGTTCCGCTCGGACGGGACCCCATCTGTGGGTCCCCCATTCTTACCGCCGGATCACTTGCCTCCCCTCCAAGTCTAGTCGAAGGAGGCACTGAGTCCGACTGACTGGACTGTGTGTCCGAGCGGGCGGTCGTCGCCTTATCGCTGCTGCTGATATCCCTTGAGCCGTTCGGCCCTCATGCCAAATTTATCCGCTCGGCTCTTCGTTTTGTATGTCTTGGCGCCCAACGTGGATGTTTGCTTGTCTAAATCCTCTTGAAAATCGCGCAAGTCTTTTTCATTAAGCCGAAGCATGCGCGGTATGGGCGCATTAATTGCGCTTGGTGACAGAGCGCCACGTGGCTTGTCTCTAGTGGCGGTGACGCTCCGTACGATGGGACGACCTTTGTTTTGAAATGAACGGTTAGATGATGACCTCGTCTCTTGTGCCCTTCATCCGACGGACGAGGCTGAGCGGTCTCGTTTGTATAAAGCCCTCGTTCTGGCCTTTACGCCGCACTCTCTGTTTCATCACGCGTCCTCTGCCGAAGCTGCCTGCTGCTAGCTTACTCCGACGACTCCCCGTGCTTGCTTTCCGGTGGTTTTCGAGTTCCTGGGCTTCTTTCCTTTGATCTTCCCTCAGTAAGCTTCTTCTCTTCTCTCGTCCCCTTGTTTCCGAGTATTGCTGGGCTTCCTTCCCTTCTTTAATCATGGCGAGCACTTCTGCACCCGCTACCGAGGTTCACGGTCCGTGGTATATGAGTATGGAGAGTAGGTTAGATGAGGAGCGCGCCCGGCGCGTTGTTAGGACCTACGGGATCCCGCACGACCATGAAATAGTTGTAGCCGGCCCGACCGACCGGCCCAATAATCCGCCGATCGGTACTATTTGTTTTTTTCTGGACCAATTCCAAGGCGGCCTCAGATTTCCTACTCATCCATTTATTTTGGAAGTTTGTAATTATTTCCGCATCCCGCTCGGCCAACTTGTGCCGAATTCCTTTAGGCTACTGAGCGAGGTTGCCGTCCTCTTTAGGCTGCACAGTATTCCACTTGACCCCAAAATATTCCACTAATTCTTCTACCCCAAACAATCCGAGTTGGGTACTTTTATTTTCCAAAGTAGAATAGGCTTCAAATTTTTTGAGAACATGCCGACCTCCAACAAGCACTGGAGGGAGTTCTTCTTCTATATACGACTTCCCGAGCGGCCAGCATTCAGAACTAAATGGCAGACCGCTGTGCCGACCCAGCCGGAGCTCGGCAAATTCAAAAGCAATCCGGCCTACCTTCATGCGGCAAATTGCTTGTCCGGTCAATGGTACAAAATATACCAGTTGCTTCTCAAGGGGGTGTTGTACATTTTTGGATTATCTCCCGTTCGGGCCAATCTCCCCTACCGCATGGGTAAGGACTCTTTACTCCCTTCGCCTTTTTTGTCTAACTGATTTTAATTTCTTCCACTGCAGCTGAAGTCATGTGGCGCTCCAAGGCTACCGATCATCTGAAATTGAAGGCCGTGGAAATTGAGGCGGCTACCAAAAAAGAACTCGCCGAGCGGGGTCTTATCCCCAGCCGTCCGGCAGATGCAGGAGAGGGGGGACGCAGTCCGCCCCTGAAACAGAAGTCACCCAACCCGCTTCAACGGAGGTTGAGGCGGATCCTGTTTCCTCTGCTCCAGCCGAGCTGGGAGTCCCCCAGGCCGGGGATTCACCACGGGAAGTTCGGCGGAAACGTCGAAGAGAGTCCAGCCTTCCGCCGACCCCAGAGGGCGAACCGCAGGCGCCGATCGAGATCGCTTCTCCAGATCGCACGCCTTCGCAGATCAGGACCCCAGTGGCCTCGCCCACCGCACAGCCCTCTGGCTCTCCTCCACGGACTCGTCGTCGCTTACGACGGTTGGGCGAAACTTCAACCATAGGGGAGTCCTCGGGCCAGGCGACTGCGGCTGAGGAAGTGCCGGCCGGCCACCCGACCATCAAGACTACCCTTCGATTCCCGTCGGAGGAATATTTATTGTCTGCCGATCGGCCATCAAGCCCCGTTCATGAAATAACCTTGACGGGTCCGCTCGCCAAACTTTTCGAGGACGCCCAGATTCGGGTGGCCCTCATGACGCCCAAGCAGCTCGGTGATAACCACATGCAGCAGGCCACTCAGGTAGGTTCATTTTTCTTCCTGTGTCATGCTACTGTTCGGTTCCTGATTTTATTATTTCTCTTATAGCATTGGGCTGAGCAAATCGCCACTAGCCATCGGCTGGCCGAGCTGGAGGATCTTATGGAAAAGCTTCAAGTCTCGGGGGGTCCATCGGCCGAGCGGGAGAAACAAGCCCGCGAGGCCGAACAGAAGAAGGCCGCCGACCTGGCTACAGAGGTGGCTCGACTTGAAGGCTTGGTGAAGAAGCGCGACGAAGATGTGAAGCGCGCCAGTAGCCGGAAGAAGCGGGCGATTGCTGATCTGGACAAGATGAAAGTTGAAGTCCGAGCCCTAGATCAGCGATCTAAGGAGCTGGAAGCCCAACTAACTACCGAACGGGATGGGCGCTCAGCTGAACGCACTAAAGCAGAGGTGGACCAGAAAGTTCTTCAAGATTCACTAATTGCCTCCCGGGCGGCGCTCAGAAAGTATAAGGAAGAGGAGCCGAGTCGTCTGGCTGCTGCACGTCAAGATTACCTCCGATCGGAGAGGTTCGGCACGAAATTTGGCGGCAGCGTCTCTTCAACCTTTGCCGAGGCCGTTAAGGTCACTATGGCCTACTTGAAGAAGGGTGGCCACCTTCCTGCGGGAATGCACATTCCCGCCTCCGATCTGGCGGCCATGACAGACGACATTCCGGACGATTTCTTCAACTTCGAAGACCCCGAGTGAAGAGTGTTCCTCGTCTCTATCTTGTTTTTGCGTTTCTTACGCCCAGCGCAACTTTTTGTACTTGCCGTCCGGCATGCTTTCCCTTTAATGCAATTATGTCTTTGCTTGCGTCTTCCTGATCATTATCCATAATATTCTTCTGTTTGCTTAACGTTTATGCTTAGAGTCAGTCATGCTCTAAGTGTTCTCCGTCACGCGGCCGATCAGCTTAACCCATTAAACAAAGTCCGAGCGGGAGGGCCTACTCGCTCTGCACGTATCTAGCCTGTGTGAAATCAACAAACGCCAAGTATCGAAGGACCAACGCCCAAGCGGGCCTAAATGTTTTAATACTTGTGGTTTCCGCGGTTTCTTATTCTCTGATATTCGTTCGTCCGCCCGGGGTATTTATAGTCGCCGGACCGAATCTCGATCTTTAACGACGGAGCTCGTCGATTTTCCGCTCGGTTTTTATAGACGCCGGCTCGTCTCTCGATTTTTAACATCGGAGCTCGACGGCGCGGATATTTATAGCCGGTCGGCGCGGCTCTCGATTTTTAACGACGGAGCTCGTCGGCGCGGATATTTATAGCCGGTCAGCGCGGTTCTCGATCTTTAACGTCGGAGCTCGACGGCGCGGATATTTATAGCCGGTCGGCGCGGCTCTTGATCTTTAACGACGGAGCTCGTCGGCGCGGATATTTAGAGCATCTACTTACCATGAATGTCATTTCATTGTTCTCGAGAGAATATTCAGAATCTCGTTTGTCCATCTTTGCCTTTAAGGTAATATTGTGCTTTGGCTCCTTCTTCATATTTGCACATATCTTTTCATGGACTTCAAAAGTTGAAAATATTTCTTCTAAAGTACTTGATTCTAGATCCTTAGATATATAATAAGCATCTACTAATGATGCCCATTCAGCAGTTCTAGAAAATGCGTTAAGCGCTACCTTAGCAAATCTCAGTTGTTTACCTTTTTCTCGAGATTGTGAGTTCGGTGATGCGTTCCTTGATTCTTGAGTGGAGGTGTGCGACGACTTCGCCTTCTTCTAATTGGAGGTTGCTAATCTGGTTCCGGAGCAGGTCTCGTCTCGCTAGTTTTGCCTCCGAGGTCCCTTTGTGTAGTTCCAGGAATTTCTCCTAGAGCTCGTTGGCTGACTTGTAAGCTCCGATATGATTGACTTCTTGGGGTGGTATAACGCTAAGCAGATAAAACCCTGTTTTTTCGTTTGCCATAAAGTTGGCTTGCTCCTTCTTCGTCCACTGATATTATTCTTTATCTTTCGAGACTACAAAATCATATTTCATAATTATTAATAATTCAAAATCTATTTTAAAAATATCTCCATCTTTTTCTTCCAGCTCACGAATTCCCCCTCGAACTTCAGTAGATTGATACTTAGTCCAGACATTTCGTGTGATTCGTTTGGCGGTTAGTCCTCTTGAAGTGAATCCGCTCTGATACCAATTGTAGGACCCTTGGCGACCGACTCAAGTGGGGTGAAATAGTCTTGCAAAAATAACATGAACCTTCCTTGAACATTATAGCTTAATTAAACTAACACTTGCATAAATTAAACAAGAAACTAGAAAGAAGAGGCACAACTATGTTTACTTGGTTACAACCGGAGAGGTTGTTAATCCAAGGAAGTTGAAGCTCACTATCAAAGTCTCCTTTAGGTGGAGAAGCCTCTTACAACAGTTAAAACACTTAAAATGCAAAGCTAAACAAAGGAAATTATTTACATGTGTTCTGTCTAAGTTTCTGAGACCAGGACTGTATTTCTAGCCCTGGTCTGGGCGCCTGAAAGGGTTTCAGATTCGTGGAAGGGGATAAAATTGTATCCACATCGCAACGGATCACGTTTGACGCGATCTGGATAATTTTCATGGTCTCCAGGCACCCAGACCAAAGTTAACCTTATGTTAACTTGTTTGGTCCAGGTTCTTGCTCCGGCTCCGCTCGCTTGGGTCCGGGTCTTTTGCTCCAGCTCCGCTTGCTTGGGTGATTTCGGCCATCCGTAATAGGGCTCACTCGAATCCATTTTTCGGCCTTCGAGCAGTCTTCCGTTCTGATTTCTCATCCCTCAGAAACATCGCACGCCTCCTTCTCGTCCGTCTGCATACTCTTCCGCTGTACCTTGTCCTTCGGACGTACTGAATCCGTCGGCTCTCTCCTGTATTGTCTTTCTCGCTAGCTACGTCTTTCGCTCGACTTTCTGTGCTCATAAGTTCGTGCACATTTAGACACAAGGGTTAAAAACTAAAAGAACCTAACATAACTTAGTTGATCACATCAAAATTAATTTGAAATACTAACATAGATGCATTAGGATAACAACCATCCATTTTTATTAAATAATTCAACACATCATTGAGTCTTTTTGCTTCAATAATTAAAGAATACTTTAAGATCAACACTATAAATAAATCATGTCTATATATTGTGCCTCAAACAACATTCAAGAGTTTTATAAGAACTCAATAAATTATTATCATCAACCCATTTTAATTTCTCTAAGTCCAATAAAATCTAAATATTTCTTCATACTTTTTAAATTGCATAAACTGGATTTGTAGTGAAGCATAAGCATGATCAATTAAAAAAAATAGTTAATCATGAAAGATTCCTTATCAATTGTTTTTTCTGCATTGTCTTGTTAATAGAAAAATATTTATTAATATTTTTCGTTTGACTTTGAATTAATACTTCTCTATTTGTTTTTTTCTTCTATTTTTAATAGTCAGATAAATATGTTTAGGAGTTGTATCTAATACCTAAAATAAATTAGAACATTTAAAATATTAGTGTGATTATAAATTTATAATTGCTTAAAATTTCCTATTTCCTATATATATACTTTGTACATTCATGATGACTGAGTATAAATTTGGGTATCTAAATTCATGATGACCGAGTATAAATTTGGGTATCTAAAATCTATCTGAGAGTCCCGATCCTTAAAAATAAATTAGAATGTTTAAATTTGTACTTAGTTATCCATCAATAATCAAGATGAGGTATATCCAACAATTAAGATAATAATAAATCTTAAAAAAATCAAGTTCTTAAAAGAAATATTAAATATTCTTTTAAGATTTATTCATATTTTTTAAAGTTTTAATTCGGATAAGATTTGATTGAAACATGAAAATAAGAAAAACTATAGAAAGAAGATATTGATTCATAATATAAATTAAAGAGTTTTCAAATTAGTGCCAAAACTTAAAATTGAAACTATTGATCACCTTTTACTTTTGTTTTTGCCATCAGACATTACTATTTCTATCGCCATCTTTCCCAATCTCACCCTCGCTTATGGTTAAATAGAAGAAATTAAGAAAACGTAAACCCCCTAAATATGAGATATAATTTAAATCTACGTGAGTTTAGTCTGTATGGTATATGTCGTGTGATTTTTATTTTGTTTTTTTAATTTCTTTTTAATTTGGGTTTGGGCTTTTTTTATTTTATTTTTCTAACCCAATAAACTTTATCACATATTTTACATCTACATATATAATACTATATCTATTTTTTTTTGAGCCCCCTCTAATCTTAGGCACTGAAGTAATAACTTCATGAGATTGATGGATCCGACTCTAATTATTAGCATGTTAGGTATCTATATTTTCACTACTTCTCATATAATTAAAAGATACTGAGCTTCTAGATTATCCACTACAATCACTTTTTTATTTATCTTGATAACTGATAGAAATTTTTCATAAAATTGAATCAGTCATCTCAGGATTAGTCAATAAGATTAATTGAATTTTATACATATATATTTTCACTACTTCTCAAACTTACATCCAATTAAATAATAAATTCACTTAATAAACTTAAATTAAAAACAAACAAATTCTGAATTCCATTATTAAATATAATTAAATATCTAAATTCGATTTGAAGGATCAAATATTTGGATATCTTGTGGCATCCATTCCCATTCCTATAAGACACCACACAGAGTTGTTGGTGAGGCTTCTTAGTCACCCTCCCTATGCCTTTCAGGTTGTCGTGCCTCAATCTTAGCCAATATCTCATCTCCTCACAATAATCCAAAATCTTCCCTATTCTTAATACATAAAAAGTTGAAAGAGAATTATATATATATATATATATATATATATATATATATAATGGAAAGTAGGTTAGAAATAGTTGTCAAGAGAATTCTTAAGGATGTTTTATAAATAAGTTGGTAAACTAACATTAAATTTGTAGATAATACATAATGGAAGATAGCACCCTTCTTCTTCTTATTTTTTAAAAATTAAAAAGGAATAAGAGAAAAAAAAGGTTTATTAATATTTTCACTAACATTTTTTTGATTGCTTTTAAAATTAAAATGCAAAAGAAAAATATTTTTGTCCATGCACTAAAAGATGAGGGTTGAGAGGTGAGAAATGTATCACCAAATATCCTCCTCCTCCTCCCTTCACTCGCTCCATTTCTAGTTGTTTGGTATAGATAAGATAATATTAAATAAAATAGAAATAAATAAGACATGGATAGGAACAAACAAAAAGGTCTATCCAACCAAAAGGGATTGCTTGAGCCCCTATCAATACATTACATAAGTTTAGGGTTTAACTAGGTAAGATTTTGATTTTAGGAATTAGGGTAGAGTATTAAATCTAAAAAATATTTATTTTTTTTCAAAAAAAAAATAGTTTAGAATTTGTTGAACCACTACATGTGTATCCTACGCTCGTGTACAAAGATGGAAATAGCATTAAAAAAATTGCACAAAATGTATTTTCATTCAATTTTTGCAGAAAACTACTCTAGTTTATGTAAATTTGCATAAATGTATAATATTAAACAAAAGATGATAGATATCACTCCTGAGAGTGAGACATTTTATCCTAGCACAAAGATTTTTTAAATGAAAAATTGATATTAAGAAACATCAGTAAATATTTTATACTGGTTGAAAATTGATATTAAGAATATCGAAGTTATATAGTTAGAACTTGCCTGCCCAATTTTCAATTCCGCTCCTTTTGGTTCGGGTATAAACGTTGCCCGAGGTTAAATTATTAATTTTTCGAAATTTAGGGGTCAAATTAAAAAAGTCAAAAAAGGGAAAAAAATAAAGCGTTTTTGGTAAAGTAAATAAAAACGCAAAAACAAAAAATGGAAATTTGAAATTCGGCGAATTGGAATCTAATTCGATCTTATCGAGGCTGGAAATTTTATCCTAATTCCACCAAACCTTTAAGATTGGAATTGGAATAAAGTAAAATGTTTCCCACAACAAAATTAACTGTTACTATATCAAAATATTAGAAAGTTTATCCTAATTAAATTTTAAAAAAGGAGGTATTTTATGATAATTATTTATTGTTCTTTAACAACAAAATTTCATTTTACCACTCTAAACATAATTTTATTTTACTTTTTAAATCACATTACTTGAAACAATGTGTAATTAAGATGGATTATAATTACAAAAGTGTCAAAATTCCTTTACTTTTTTAATAATTCATTATCTCTCCTTCTCTCTCTATCTCCACATGTGTCACTGTAAGTCGAAGTTGAGCAAACGGAGACGGCGTCCTATCGCAGTATAAATACCCAAGCGAAGTGGCCCACGAAACCCTTGCAACCCTCGCTCCGCCGTTCGCCGCCGCCGCCGTCGTCCGGTGAGGACTACACTAAATGGAGGCCACCATACTCCCCTTACTCGCCACCGAGATCCTGATCCCGGTGGCGGCCGTCGTCGGGATTGTCTTCGCGCTCGCGCAGTGGCTGCTGGTCTCCAAGGTCAAGCTCACCCCGGGAAAGACGGGGAGCAGCAAGGACGGCGTCTCCGACTTCCTGATCGAGGAGGAAGAAGGGCTCAACGACCACAACGTCGTCGTGAAGTGCGCCGAGATCCAGAACGCCATCTCCGAAGGCAAGAATCTTTTGATTTGGGCGTCTGGTTTTCGTAGGATTATGATCTTCGCTTCGACCTTGCTTAAGTTTTTTCTGTAGACTAGTTAGTTTAGGTTTAATGTTTAGCTTTTATTCTAGAACTGTGAAATTTGACACTAAGGTGTGATTATTCAACTAGATGTTTTTTTCCTTCAAAAATTTTAAAGATCTGTGGTTTTTTGGCTGATTTTTGTGCTCATATTTCTTTGTTCGGGCAAAAATATATATTTTCGGATCTACTTTTTATTTTTTTAGAAAAACAAGTACTTATTCTTCATTTTTTTTAAAAAAAAATCCTGCCTCTTTTGAATTTATTTATTTTGATAAAAGGTTTGCCAAATTTCGGTGTTAAACTGTCTTTAATTTGTATTCAATCTACTATCGAAAGATTTGTTGATTTCCATTTGTTGTCTCTGAGTGGATGAAGAGATTATGCTGCCTTTTTCTTTATAAGATGTGCTCTGTACTGTAGGAATATGTTCATGTTCTTTTAGTTGCGTAGCTTTCTTGTCTTCGACAATTTTTGCTTTATTATTCGGCAAGAATTTTTGCTTTGAACTGGCTCCTTTTTAGTGTTCTCGTGATGTTGCCTTTAGTTTATTTGTTTTATTTTGTTTTGTCAATACTAATTTTTAACTGGTTCCTTTTGGTGTTCTCGTGAAGTTGTCTTTATCTTATTTGTTTTGTTTTGTTGATACTCAATTTGAACTGGTTCCATTTGGTGTTCTCGATGTTTTCTTTAGTTTATTGTTTTGTTACTACTCATTTTTAATTAATTTGCTCTGTTCGAAAATAATACATTCATAATATTAATAGAAGAGTAGCAGAGCCAGCATATTAAATTTATTTTTATAATATCAAAATTATAAATTGTAAAGGATTCAGATACTTAACTATTAGCCTTCCATGACAATATCTGAATTTTTTTTATTGTTCTCAATGGAAATTTGGATGCTGTACGTTGACCTCGTGCCTTTCCTGTTTCAACTTTCAATATTGTTCACTGTTAAAACTTTATCATGATTATTCCTGATCTTTGATCTAATATGAAACTTCTTTCTTGTAAACAGGAGCAACTTCTTTCCTTTTCACTGAATACCAGTATGTTGGAATATTCATGGTTGCTTTTGCAGTCTTGATCTTCCTCTTTCTTGGCTCAGTTGAAGGCTTCAGCACAAAATCCCAGCCTTGCACTTATGGCAAGGATAAGTATTGCAAACCAGCACTTGCTAATGCAGTCTTTAGTACTGTAGCCTTCTTGCTTGGAGCAATAACCTCACTGGTATCTGGTTTTCTTGGGATGAAAATTGCAACTTATGCCAATGCCAGAACAACTCTAGAAGCTCGAAAGGGTGTTGGGAAAGCTTTCATAACTGCTTTCCGATCAGGTGCAGTCATGGGATTTTTGCTTGCAGCCAATGGACTGGTGGTTCTCTACATCGCAATCAACTTGTTTAAATTGTACTATGGTGATGACTGGGAAGGGCTTTTTGAGTCCATTACTGGTTATGGTCTGGGTGGCTCTTCCATGGCTCTTTTTGGTAGAGTGGGTGGTGGTATTTACACAAAAGCTGCCGATGTTGGTGCTGATCTTGTCGGTAAGGTCGAAAGGAACATCCCCGAAGATGACCCTAGAAATCCAGCTGTAAGTTTTAAATCTTTGCTTGTAGGATTTTCGATTTTTTTCTTGCTTCTCATGCTAACCCTTGTGTTTGATGCACAAAATGTTTCACATGAGTTTGCGCAACACATTGTCCTGTAAGAGCAGTTTTGCTACTAAATGCCCATTCTAATCCTTTCTCCTTACTTTGTACATCTTACAGGTGATAGCAGACAATGTTGGAGACAATGTTGGTGACATTGCCGGTATGGGATCTGACCTTTTTGGTTCATATGCCGAATCATCATGTGCTGCACTAGTGGTTGCCTCTATTTCTTCATTTGGGGTCAACCTTGATTTCACTGCAATGTGCTATCCTTTGCTCATTAGCTCTATGGGTATCATAGTTTGCCTGATAACTACTCTCTTCGCAACTGACTTCTTTGAGATAAAGGCTGTAGAAGAGATTGAGCCTGCTTTGAAGAAACAGCTCATCATCTCCACTGCACTCATGACTATTGGCATTGCCATTGTTACTTGGGTGGCCCTCCCATCATCTTTCACTATTTTCAACTTTGGTGAGCAGAAACAGGTTAAGAACTGGTAAGCTTTCTATTCCATTTGTCGATCAGATGATACGTTTTATGTTTCTCAATATACTAATTATTGGAGATGAACAGGCAGCTGTTTTTCTGTGTGGCAATTGGGTTATGGGCTGGCCTGGTTATTGGATTTGTCACTGAATACTACACAAGCAACGCCTATAGGTAAAAAAAAAAAATGTTCCCGTTCCTCTATTCATGTATCGACATTATTGGACATTCTACCAAAAAGACATCCTTCAAAATTGATACTTATCAAAACATGCTTTATAAGTTTCTTTTTTTTTACCATATGATGATGCACGTCTATTTTTTAATCTCCATAATACTCTTTCCTGCACTTTTTGGTAAACACCAATACCAAGGGTGCTTTTGTTGGTTAAATGCTCGGCGTTGTTTAGAGTTCACACATAATGCCTTGTACTTATTCTCATTTTACAGTCCCGTTCAAGATGTTGCTGATTCATGTCGAACTGGAGCTGCCACCAATGTTATCTTCGGGCTTGCTCTCGGATACAAATCTGTCATCATTCCCATTTTTGCAATCGCTATCAGCATATTTGTTAGCTTCAGTCTTGCTGCCATGTATGGTATAGCTGTTGCTGCATTAGGCATGTTGAGCACTATTGCTACTGGCCTAGCAATTGATGCTTATGGACCCATCAGTGACAATGCTGGAGGTATTGCTGAGATGGCTGGAATGAGTCACAGAATTCGGGAGAGGACTGATGCACTTGATGCTGCTGGCAACACCACTGCAGCTATTGGAAAGGTATACTTGTTGCTTGAGTAGTTTCTTCTGCATATCGACTTTGATTAATTTGTTATTAGCTTGGCATTCATAGTTTAGTCATTGCATTTTAGCCAGTTGGAAAGTACCACTAGTAATGTTTTTGCTTCCTGGCTAAATTGTTTTTCTACTCATCTACACTACTTTAACTTGTTCATTGATCCTTATTAATATTTTACTTCCAAGTGTCCTTAGTTATCAAGTGTTTCAGTCCTCCAGAACAATTACTTGCAGTGTTTGCGTACGTTGGATCCGAATGCAAATGTGATTTATATGGTACTTTCTTTTCTCCAGGGCTTCGCCATTGGTTCTGCTGCCTTAGTCTCCCTTGCACTTTTTGGTGCATTTGTGAGCCGGGCAGCTATCTCCACAGTCGATGTTCTGACACCAAAGGTGTTCATTGGGCTAATTGTTGGTGCAATGCTTCCGTACTGGTTCTCTGCCATGACCATGAAGAGTGTAGGTAGTGCAGCTCTGAAGATGGTGGAGGAGGTCCGCCGGCAGTTCAACAATATCCCAGGTATTATGGAAGGTACTGCAAGGCCTGATTATGCCACCTGTGTTAAGATCTCCACAGATGCCTCCATCAAGGAGATGATTCCTCCTGGTGCACTAGTGATGCTTACTCCACTCATTGTCGGAACCTTATTTGGTGTTGAAACTCTATCCGGAGTTCTAGCTGGTTCTCTGGTTTCTGGGGTTCAGGTACGCAAAAATCTGCTCGCTAAAGGTTACTAGTAAAGTTATATTACTCAGCAAAATGGTTTCTGGTGCCACAGATTGCCATCTCCGCATCGAATACTGGTGGTGCATGGGACAATGCAAAGAAGTACATTGAGGTATAGCTATCTTCCTAGTCTCAGATTCTCTTCATGTTAAGTGAAATAACCTGTGATGCATGATGAAGGTAAGTTCTTGCGCCATCGGAAGTGGCGTGTGAATCAACACGAGTTATGCTAGTCTTTCTTTGTATCACTGTGATTTGCTGACGGTCGTACATGGTTTTCTCAGGCTGGTGCATCAGAGCACGCTCGAACCCTCGGCCCCAAAGGATCTGACCCTCACAAGGCTGCTGTCATCGGGGACACAATTGGCGACCCACTCAAGGACACATCAGGGCCTTCACTCAACATCCTCATAAAGCTGATGGCCGTTGAATCTCTCGTATTCGCACCATTCTTTGCAACACACGGAGGCCTCTTGTTCAAGATCTTCAACTAAGGGAAGAGAAGACACTTGAAGGAAGCTAGTTCTTTAGAGTGCTGAAATCTTCCATCAAACCTCACTATTTATCAGTAATTGCGACGTTGTTATTTTGTCTTTTAGGCCCCTCTTATTTTGTCAAAATTCTGCGTCGATGACATGACTGTCTTTGTTGGATGATGACGATTGTATCCACTGCCAGTAGACGCTAATTTTAGCGTATGAGAAGTGATGTGTCCCGTGTTTTCATGAGTTTACCTTCCTAGATCATATACTGACTTTCTTAAAGTGATTATTATTGTAGCTAATTGGATGGAATAGGGCGGGCGGAAACTGATTCTCAGGTCCACAAGTTAACTAAAGCACGCTACAACATTTTTGGATCAATGACCTCATTTCTGAAGTGAATTTGTAAGGTGTTCCACAGTTTTGGCAGCTTCTTCAGCACCGTGTGATCAACAACTCAACTTAAGTTGGCTAGACATTTATCTTGCCCATAAAGTTCAACAAGGACCTTACGATCAAACTCCAAAAGCAACAAAGAAATTCCAGAACTACATTGCGTTCCTACTTAATAGTATTATTCTAAATATTGATGTAACATCCAAAGACCACTCTCACTTGGAAGAAGGGATTTCTTCAACTGTCCTTGGCCATGCGCTCGTCGTCGTGAGGACTCTCAAAGAGCTGCTTACGCACTCTATCATGCAATCTACCGAAGAGCTCCTTCTTCACAGAGTCGAAGGCCATGTCTAGGCGTTCTAACAGTTCGGTTGAGTTGTAATTGTACATGAAGAGACCATTGTAGAGGTCAAAGCTGTCGCTGCAGGTGTTCTCCACAATCTGAAGCAGGGTCTCGTAGCCCTTGGTGGCGATGGTGGTGGGCTTGAGTTGGACCTTGGACAGGATGCGGCCGATTGTATGGGTGAGGAACTGGCTCTCGGCGGAGTTCTCGTCGTGCTCGGCACAAGACATCTCGACCATACGGCAGCCCTCTCGGGCGAAGATGTCAAGGAAGCGGCGGCATCGGTCGACGCGCTCCTCGGTGTCGATGATGCGGACCTTTTCGTAGACGAAAGGGAGGTCCGCCCAGCCGTGCTTGCCGCTCTCCGGGCCGAACATGGGGTGCGTGCATAGGATGTCGAAGTGCGGAGGGAGGGTGCGGAGGAAAAGGTTCTTGGGGAACTCCTTTACGGAGAGAACGTCGACGAAGAGGGTGCTGCGACGGAGGCGTTGGAAGGGGAGGGAGCGGAGGACGGCATCCGAGGAAAGGATGGAGGAACAGAGGATCACCACGTCGGGATGCTGCTCGCACAGGTCATGCGGATCGCCGTAGAAATCCACCCCGATGGAACGGGCGGCGACGGAGTGGTCGGAGCGAGAATAAGCAAGGAGCGCGTGGCCCTGCTTTGCGAATGTGCGTGCCAGGAACTGCCCGAAGTTGCCGAAGCCGACGATCGCGATTTTGAGGCGCGATCTGTTCTCCAGATCTTCCAACGCTCGGGACTCGTAGTCGAACGACTGAGCGGCGTCGAGCGCTCGCGCGGGGCCGCCACGACCGCGACGGCTTCCCCGGCCTGGACACGACCGAGGGGGGAGAAAGACAGCGGGGAAGAAAAGAGCGGACTTTGGGCCGTAGGACGGCAGTTTGTGGTGGAACCGCCGCGGCGGGGAAGGCGGAAGGGAGAGAGAGGCGAACCGCTGCGGCGTGGAGTTCATCGCTGCAAGGGTTTTGAGGAGGTGGCGAAAGGAAAAGAAATAGCGAGAACTTTATAGGCGGCCAGTGTATTTGGGCCGGGCCGCCCCCACCGGGCCATGTTGAAGCTTGTATGCGTATGTGCTCTTCGTTTGGTAAGTTTTCTTAAATTTCCAATCTCGATGAATATAATGAGCTGTCATCCGATTTATGGTAAGAAATTTTCATGGAACTAATCACTCTTTAATTGACAGAATACGTATTTACTCTGCAAAGGAAATAAATTTTGGAAATAAAATGAAAATTTTCTCCCTTGTTTTGGTGATTAAACCACGAATCAATGTGGAAAACTTTAATAATGGTGGGCCAGCACCATTTTTTAAGTAACTACTCGTATTTTTTTTTTGTCTGGTTTGTTCAGCAAAGCGATGCAAAGCGTGTCGCGCAAGCATTCAAGACTCGTGGACCCACTTAAGGTCGCTCCGCTGTGCTGTCCCGGGCACGAGCCACCATTTAGAAAGGCAAATGCCTGTTCAGTGGTCAGTTGGGAGTTGAGACCAATATTTATAGGAAGGTAAGGCTGTGAAATTGTTACGTAGTTATTTTTTTTTTGAAAATTTGAAATTTAAAAAGAAAAGTTAAATATTTACCAGTAACTAACATTCATAATCGAAGTTACTATTCCTGATAACAAAACTATATTAAGTTTTTTTAAACAAAAAAAACTAATTTCTTTTTTTTTTTTCCTTCTTATCACCAAGCTGACACGGCACGTGTGCAGTCAACCAGGTTTCGTGTCGCACCCCGATAGCGGATCGGCCCCTCCCGCTCCCGTGAAGAGCCGAATTCGCCATGCCGATACCGACACGCGTCAGGCGTCCGTTGGATACCACGAGGGGCCCGCACGCTCAGCTCTTTCTTTTTCTTCTCCCTCCCTTTCGTGCCGCTTCGGCCTCCCTCCCTTCTCTATCCCTCTCTCACCGTCCCCGTTATCCACTAAACCCTAGCTTTGATCGTCCCTCACCCGGTTTCTTATCCCGTTAAGGTAAGAATACGGCCTTCGGAGATTCGATCGATAGGTTTTTGGTGCCTTTTCTTGGAGTTTTTGATCGTCGCCGTCGCTTTCGTCCTTTTTTCGAGTTTCGGCTCTTTGTTTCTGAACTTGCAATTTATGGATTGATGATTACGCTTATGGTGTGAAATATTTATTCGATCATCGTTCGCCTGCTGAATCCCTGCAGTCTCGACAACTTTCGACTCATGAAGTTGAACTCATGGAGTAGAATCTAGAGTTCGATGTAAAAAAATATATATTTCTGATGTTTTTTACTCACAAGGAGTGCTTTTGAAAGTTTTATTTGGAATTGGAATTCCATTTCATTTTTATGGAGCTTATTTTGAAGAGGTATGGCTTGTGCTGGCTGAAAATCTTATTCTAGAATGGAGTAGTACGATCAAAGGAGGTTATTCTAGAATGAAGAAAAATTTTACCGCTCAAGGAACAGCAGAAGAACCACAAGAAAAAAGAGAGATAAAGAAATCAGCGTTTATTATTTACTAATTCTCCAATGGGAGGAGCTTGTTCCAGGAAGAGAGAACTTCTAGACGGAGATGATTTGCACAGGTCGGGAAGATACTCTAAGAGTGGCAGCTCAAAGTGGTTGCTGCTTACACTCCCCCGTTGCAATACGAATGTCTCAGTTCGCGAGCAAGGGAAGTGTCCATCCCTCATGGACTTGTGCGTGGCTAAAGTTCGTGAGGTAGCCATCATAATTGTTGAAATAATATTTATAGGATTTGTACTTTTGTTTTTGTTGAACTTCAGTTAACGCATTGAAGTATGTTGCTAAAACAGGACATCAAAAAACATAGCAGTTTTTCCATGCTTCCAAGAGACATAAGCCAGCTGATCTTCAACGAGTTGGTGGCATCTCATTCCCTCAATGATGGGTCTCTTGAAGCCTTTCGGGATTGTGCTCTTCAGGTTGACATTCTTTTTTTTTTTTTTTTTTTTCCAAATTGTCAGTGTTTTACAGGTTTGAGTAACATAATATCCAAAAAAAAAAAGCTTTATCATTATACATTGGCAAGATTGTGGTCCTGTTTTTTGGAGGGAAGCCTTATTCCTCTATTTAGAATCCTCTACTATATGGAAACTCCTTTTACTTGTATCTTAATTTGTGATTTGTTCCATGTCATGTGTTTACTTCCTTTCAAATTCAGCAAGATTATTTAGAGTTCCTATGCTGTTAAATACACCAAGTATATAATTTTATGTTACACTAGATCCACTTTCTTCAACAACTTTGGCAAGTTTCCTCCTAGATCAACCTATGAATTTGTGTTTTAGGTGATGCTGCTCTTACGAATTGCAGATCACGTTTCGTATCATTGATAATCCCCATTGGTTGCTCTTTCATCAGGATATGCGTGTTGGAGAATATCCAGCAGTCAAAGATGGCTGGATGGACATAGTTTCTTCTCAAGGGGAATCACTTCTATCGCTTGATATTTCTTGCTCTGATGTTACAGATACTGGCTTGTCTCTCCTTAAGAAGTGCCCCAGTATCCAGAGCTTGAAATGTAACTATTGTGACCAAATCTCAGACAATGGCCTAGGGCACTTATCTGGTATCTTCAACCTTCTTGTCCATTTCTTGCTATATTTTTCTGTTTTTGTGCGTCTTTTGGAATTTGTTTATACTGCTTACAAGGAAGACATATTTCTGTATTTTCATTAAAATGTAGATTGTGAAGTATGCATGCTTGAGTTTCAATCAATAGAACGGTTGCGATTAACATAGCTGGGCCTATGGTTGAGGTCGTGTATGTACATAAACATCTATTGATGCACATAGGTTTTAGATAAGAATGTATCACCCACATTGTTTTCATTCCTAACTTGATGATTAAGTGCTAAAGCTGTAATATTATCTCTAACTAAATTTGTTTATTTGTAAAGAGGGAGACAATGACACTCGAAAGAACAATACTCAGTTGTTTTAGTATCATTAAGTCATCTTTCAACATCAATGTTTAACGGTTTCATTGGCTCACTGTTTGAAAAAAGAGTCAATGTGGACTCTGTCATTTTGTACTGTGGATTGCAAACTTAAAATAACCATGTCACGAGTAACAATTTATGACACATTAACTTATGCACTAAGACCTCTTTAGTTTGTACCAGTGACAACTGCCTGCGTTGGTTAGAGTTTCCCTTTTCAGGCTCGTGCTTTGTGCTTTCTAGATAATGATTATAATAGTAACAAATTGACCGAACAAGCTTGGGTTGGTGTTGAATTTTTTGAAGCATCAAGGGAGTGATTGCCAACTTGATGTGTTTGTCCTCCCTTCCTCTAAGGAGGAGTCCGAAGTGGACAGAAGCAGGCACTAATGAGTGATTCTCAGATGAGGATACTGCTAGATACCTGAAGATGAGACATTGATCTCTATAAGGGAAAGTCAGGATCTCTTCACCATACTGTCGTACGAATAAGAATACGAAGGCACTCTCTAGATCTGTTAAAAGAAGAAATGCTATAGTTCAAGAGTATACCCTTTCACTGCATAGGTCCTCAGTTGCTGTGTGTTCTGCTACAATCTTGAAAGCCAGTTTTTTTTATCTATTATCTTCAATTTTTGTGGCATGACATTCATTGAACATCACCTATATATAATTAATCAGCATCTCTTGCTTATCTCATTCATTGAAATGTGAATATTCATCTTGCTTCAATAATTAAGAAAACTTTTCACTTATTGTTTTGTTTTAATAAATTAATTGTCTTAATGGTTTGTGTTTATGTTGCATTTTCCCATCATAATATGCTTCTTTTTCAGGACTTTCAAACTTGACTTCCTTGAGTTTCAAGAAGAGCAATTGTATCACTGCTGACGGAATGAGAGCTTTTACCAATTTAGTTAACTTGGTAAATTTGGACCTCGAGAGATGCTTAAAGATCAATGGTGGTCTTGTTCATATAAAAGGTTAGAGTTTCCTTATGATGACCTTTGTTCTCATGTTGATTTTATGTTATATGTTGTTATCTCAATAAACAAGTTTTTTTTTACAATAAAATCTAGGTATGGATTAAAAGAGAATTTGATTGATTGGTGTTAAACAAATTAACAATACAATTCAATGATTATTTCAAGTCAAGTGGATTTTTTTCTTGTAGTTTAATAGCTGTTGCATTTTGATAAAAAAGATTGAACATTTTAAGATTCTCTTCTCTTATACTGTGAAGGTTAAATAGTCTCTTTATATAATATAAAAAAATTATATTAAAAAATTAAGGATACAATTCTCTGACATCATGCAACAAAGTCATCTAAGCGAATTTGACCAGCATGCAATGTTTCAGTCTCCTACTTCTGTCCAATGAAGATATTAACATTATAAATAATTTAGAATTGTAAAAAATTTCTCTATGATTTTGCATGTTTGTGACTCAAGATCTCGTTGCTGCTATTTCTTCTTTTACAAACTGCATGTATCTATTGGATAAGAGCGGAATCCTATCTTTACTATGATCTTTTATGCAGATTTAAAGAAGCTCGAATCTCTTAACATCAGATACTGCAATTGTATAACGGATGCAGATATTGAGTCTATTTCAGGTACCTTATTTTTTCTCCATTCAAATGTTTTAGTTTCAGTACAGTTTTCTCAGTAAGGATATCCAAAGAGAAATTATGTTTTAGGAAAAGGATTTCCATGTATCATTTGTTCAAAGGCATTCCGGTGCTCTACAATTTAGCAGGTGTAGTATATGTAGTACCACTTACAGCAAGCTAGAGGGGGGTGAATAGTCCCTGCACAAATAAAACAAAAGAACAATCTTTCTCGGACAACTAACTTAATTAAAGAACACTTGCATAAGAAATGGTAAGGAAATCAAAAAGATAGAGGCACAGACAACTGGGGAGGTTGTTAATCCAAGGAAGGAAGTAGAGCGCACTAATATCTCCTTCAGGCGGAGAAGCCTCTTTATAGCAATGATCGCACAAAAACAGAAAGCTAAATGGAAAATTGGAAGCGTACAAGTGTTGTTTCTCAAAATGCTTGTTGTTTTTAGTTTCTTGGACCAAGGCTGTATTTATAGCCTTAGTAGGGGCGCTTGAAAGGGTTCCAGGCGTCTGGAGGGGGATAAAACTTTATCCCCTTCGCAATGGATTGCTGTTAAACGCGATCCAGATAGAATTCAAATTCGGGCGCCCAGATCAGGAAAGTCAATCACGTACGTGACTTTTTCCAGTCCGGACCTTCGTCTGCGGCTTCGCTCGCTTGGGTGATTTCAGTCATCCGGAATAGGGCTCACCCGAACTCAACTTCTGGCCTTCTCCTCGAGCAACCTTCCGCTCTGGCTTCTCACCCCTCGGAAATGTCGCGCGCCTTCTTCTCGTCCGCCCGTGTACTCTTCCACAACACCTTGTCCCTCAGACGCACCGAGCCCGTCGGCTCTCTCCTGTGCCGTCCTTCTCGCTAGGTGCGTCTTTTGCTCGACTCTCTGTGCTCCTAAGTTACTGCACACTTAGACACAGAGTTAAATACAACAGGACCTAACTTAACTTGTTTGATCACATCAAAATTACCTTGGGGTACTAACAATTTCCCCCTTTTTGATGTGAGCAACCCAAGTTAAGTTAGGGTAAACCAACATAAATTAAAAGTAATAAATTTTTGCAATAAAGTGCAAAAATTGAAAATTGAAAATTGAAAAGTTTAAACTATCTTCCCCTAGACTTAATTTTCCCTTCTCCCCATTTGATTACATAAAAAATGGAGTACCAAAAAAATCTAAGGATAATTTTTCAAAAAGTAAGAAAGTTTAAAGTTTTAAAAGAAACTTTGAATTTATCAAAAAATGACTTGAAAAATTTGTGAATCTTAAATACAAGTCTAAGTGAATAATTTAAAAAAAAAATAAATTTGGAAGCCTTGAAATAGTTTTTGAAAAAATAGAGCATGCATTTTGACAGAAGAAAATATATTTTCAAGATTTATAAAAAATTGCATTTAGATAAACATTTAAAGCAATTATATAAAGTAATTATATTTATCTAAGTGAAAAAATCTAATTAAATTTTTGACAAATATTTAATGCAGTTGATTGTTTTATCAGTAAGTCCACTAAGCATTCATTTAGAAAAAAAAACATATATATATTTTCAAAATTTATAATTTTGAATATTCTTAATATTTGAATATTTGTATTTAAATAACTCAAAGAAAATTTTTTTTTTAGGTACATGCTTTCTTGACAAATTTTTAATCTGCCCATTGTGAAATTTAAATTTCCAATTTAGTCTATTATAATTTCTAAAATTTAAAGCAGAGAATTTTGAACATGCAGAAACTTTTAAAATTTATATTTGTTCTTTTAACATTTCATTTTCTATTTTTAATTTGTTGAAATCCTCTAATCGACAAGCTGTTAAAGTTCCTTTTAACTCAGTATTCTCTGTTAATAATTTTTTATTTTCAATTTCTAATCTGCAAGCATCTTTCGACAATATTTTTATAAGTTTAAACATTTGGTTAGGAGATAGAGACCGTACCTGACTTATCTTGTCGACTTTTGATGCTCCCCCTGTAGAGCTACTTTCCTCCGAAGACTCTCCCCCTTATCGATGCTCATCTGGGATGAACTTTCTGTGCCCTCAGGAAGGAATTCGGCTATAAGGGCTGTCTCGGCAATTTCTTCGGTCTCGGATTCTTCTGACGATGACTCGGTGTCCATCGAGGAGTTGGATTTGGATTCAATTGGTTCTTCGTGGAGCTTCAAGAACTTTTCCCAAAGTACGAAAGCCGATTCTGTCGAGATCCTCCACCGGTAGTATGCTTATTAGATGATATTCAACCTTACCGTTAGACGTAAAGTCGTCGCGCTGCTTTTTGGTCCAGAGGTGTTTTTCAATTTCTTTTCCGTTTGTGTTCTTTGGAGCTTCATAACTATATTTCATTATTAATAAAATATTAAAATCAGTTTTAAGAAATACCTCCATTCGTCGCTTCCAAAACGCGAACTCCCCCTCGAACGTTGGTGGGTAGATGTTAGCGCCGGCCATCTCGTTGTTTCAGTCGGTGGTTAGTTCTTCTGAGGCGTCCTAGCTCTGATACCAATTGTAGAACCATTGGCGGCTGGCTAGAGGGGGTGAATAGCCCCTGCACAAATAAAACAAAAGAACAACCTTTCTCGGACAACTAACTTAATTAAAGAACACTTGCATAAAAAATGATAAGGAAATCAAAAAGATAGAGGTACAGAAGTTTTTACTTGGTTACAACCGGGGAGGTTGTTAATCCAAGGAAGTATAGCGCACTAATATCTCCTTCAGGCGGAGAAGCCTCTTTACAACAATGATCGCACAAAAACAAAAAACTAAATGGAAAATTGGAAGCGTACAAGTGTTGTTTTTTAAAATGCTTGTTATTTTTAGGTTCTTGGACCAATGCTTTATTTATAGCTTTGGTCGGGGTGCCTGGAAGGGTTCCAGGCGCCTGGAGGGGGATAAAACTTTATCCCCTTCGCAATGGATCGCGGTCAAACGCGATCCAGATAGAATTCAATTCCGAGTGCTCGGACCATGAAAGTCAACCATGTTGACTTTTCCAATCCGGGCCTTCCGCTGTGGCTCCGTTCGCTTGGGTGATTTCGGCCATTCGGAATAGGGTTCATCCGAACCCAACTTCCGGCCTTCTCCTCGAGCAACCTTCTGCTCCGGCTTCTCGTCCCTCGGAAACGTCGCGCGCCTCTTTCTCGTCCGCCTGCGTACTCTTCCGCAACACCTCGTCCCTCAGACGCACCGAGCCCGTCGGCTCTCTCTCGTGTCGTCCTTCTCGCTAGCTGCGTCTTTTGCTCAACTCCTTGTGCTCCTAAGTTCTTGCACACTTAGACATACGGTTAAACACAACAGGACTTAACTTAACTTGTTTGATCTCATC
Source organism: Zingiber officinale (assembly GCF_018446385.1). Classification (NCBI taxonomy): domain Eukaryota; kingdom Viridiplantae; phylum Streptophyta; class Magnoliopsida; order Zingiberales; family Zingiberaceae; genus Zingiber; species Zingiber officinale. The sequence continues at coordinate 129,856,067 of NC_055987.1, forward strand.
AAAACTATCTTGGGGTACCAACAGTATAGACATTTACATGCTGCCATCTGTGTTCAGTACTAGAATTTAGAAATGTGATGTCTGTATAGATATGCATCTTCTTCTGATGGATATGTCTTTATACATGTTTATGCATGTGTGTAACCCTCATTCAAGTGTTATGCAGCTTTTTATTTGGCACATTTGCAATTCAGCTTGGCATATTCGTTCCTTCATTCCATCAATAACTACTCTTAGGCATTTAGACTTGGCTATTGAAATGTTATATAAAAGTTGCAAAGGACAAAAGTATGTTATAGAGATTACTTCCTATCATGTACCATGTTTTTTCTTCTGTGGTTGGATAATACATCCTAATTAGCACACTGTGTTATTTCATAAAGAGGAGGCCACTATCATTTCCCCTCCCTTCATCCTTTTTTCTTATTGCTATTTGACTTACTATAATATTGTTACTTTATCAAGTCTTATCAGAAAAAAGTACTATGAATGATCATGCCTGTTCATTGTACTAGGTCTTACGAACTTAAAAGAGCTGCAAGTTTCATGTTGTAAAGTTACAGATGCAGGCATCACACATTTGAAAGGTATTGCGGATTGGATACCTTTCAGTACTTACGGACTTGATTTTTTCCTATGCTCTCTGTTTAATGACTTCTATCATCCACTTTTGGCACTGCTTTTCAATGGTAACCTATTTCACTGTACTTTTGCATTTTGTACAGGTTTATCCAAAATAGCTCACCTGGATTTGGAGGGTTGTCCACTTACTTCTGCTTGCTTGAAAGTTATATCAGGTTTTTCTTTTCTTCCAACCTGATAATAATCAAATAATTCTTTATGAATAAAGTAGTAGTATCTTCTATGGGGACCTTCCTATTTTCTATGTTCAAATCACACAGCTTGTTGAATTCTTGAGAGCAGAGATTTAGTTAGTCCACTGCTTAAATAATCATATTATTTTTAAGATTTGCTTCTAATAATTTTGCGACCAAAGTCGGGCGTGTAAAATTATGACAAATATGCACATCAAATGAGGAAGAGGAAGATAAAAAAAGATTGGTTAGCAACGATAAAATAAAATAAAATTTATTCAAATATAGATGATCATATAGTTGGGTATAGAATCCAATGACAAAAGGATTCATATAGCCGACCCCATCTAGTGGGACAAGGCTTGGTTAATGTTGTTGATGTATTTGCTTCTAATAATTTTGATTACTGTCTAGCTTGTGAACTATGTAAGATCTGTTCCACTTGTAACTAAAATCCTGTTATTTTAACAATGATCTGAGAGAATACTGATTCATGAAATCCATATTTAAAAGTATTTAAATGCAGTGTTCTATGTTTTCAAATGCTTCTCTTTTGTTCTATTGACTTTCATCCTGACTTGAGTAAGTGTGAAAATTATAGTTTTCTTGATGTTCTTTCATAGGTTTTGCGTTGTTAGTGTTTCTGAATCTTAGCCGTTGTGGTGTGTCTGATGATGGAAGCAAGAGCTTTTCTGGTGAGTTTTTAATACGTGATTGAAAATGTAGATAGCTTTTAAGCATGTAAAAAATGGCCTTTTTTAAAAATCTTTTCAATGTTATTAAGGTTCCATGATACTGAAAGTGAATATTACAGATTTAGCAACAATGTGAAATCGGTACCAATTATGTTATAACTATGTCCTAAATGTATTTTTTTTTTCATTTTCTAGTTATTATGATGCATTTTTCTAGTTGTTACTATTTACTTTCAAGCATTTGTATATTTCTTGGAAATTAAACCCACTAGAAAGGGTGTGTTAGTCTACTAAGTATATAAATTTGCAGCATTTTTCTTCTGAATGGCTTTATTCGCTATGATTGATCAATTGCCGAAGGTTTTCAAGTTCAAGTCATCTACCTATTTCTTTCTGTACAGTAGATATTCTGTGAAGCTTTTGTGATATTATATACATTAGGTTGCATGAGTAATATGGTGTTTGATGTAATGGATCAGTCTTTCTACAATTGATGTAATGGATCAGTCTTCATTCGTGTTAGATAAGTTATGCATGCAATGTGCAAATCATTCAACTGGTATATATTAAGAATTTGTAGCCTTAGTAGTCACTCTGAATGTTTCACCTGACAATGCTGCTTCTTGCCTTGTCCATCCTGTATTAGTTTTGGAGAAGATTTAATATTGTTCTGGTCTATTTTTTCCCTCTATGTTCACCCTTTTTGACAATTATTGTAATGCAGCACTTCAGAAGTTGAAAGTTCTGAACTTGGGATTCAACAACATCAGTGATGTATGTTTGGTGCATCTTAAAGGTAAAAGCTTTGGCATTGCCACCTGACCTTTTACATGTCTTTTGGACTCCTATCTACATTGCATTGTCTCAGATGTTTTAGCAAGGAAACATAATATGGTTTTCGTGGTTAATGGAATTAAAAAATTTGTCTGTCCTTGTATATTTTTCATGCTCCAGTTTTGGTATAGAACTCTCTTTGCCTGTTATCTCTTTAATGTTGGATTGTGGGCCAAATTAAGCAGTATTTTGCTTTATGTATTTTAACCATCATTGTCTCTTATTCTCATGGTTTTACTTATCTTGAATTCCTTGATTTGTTATTGCTTTTTTCCTTTCTTAATATGTTAGAAGAATTTTATCAGCACTTAGCAATTTTTTAGTCACCGACTTCTGGACATCATTACTGTGAGTGTGACCTAAGAGATATATCATTCTACTGAGCTTTGCATAGTTGTTGGTGAATTGTAGATTTGTTCAATTTGGAGAGCTTGAACTTTGATTCTTGTAGGATCAGCGATGAAGGATTACTAAACCTGAAAGGTATGCCTTAGTTTTCTAATTAATTCAAGTTGTTACATGCATTCACCAACATCATGATACATAAGCAACTTTCTTATGCTATTTTTCATTATGTTTCTTCTCTAAGAATCTTCATCTTCTTTAATATTGTGAAAAGATTTATTTTAACTATGATCGATCATTCCACTAGGAGTGTAGAATGTAAAATCTATGTCAAATTTTCTCATCTAAATTCAAGGCATGAAACCTTCTTGTACCTGAGATTTCTATCAACTCCCTATTGTATTTTTAGGCCTGCTGCAATTAAAAAGTTTGGAGCTGTCTGACACTGGAGTTGGTAACAATGGACTGAACCACCTCTCTGGTATGATTGTAACTTAAGCATGGTATTGCTGTTGGGTTATATAGGATAATGTTGTAGAAACAATTGTACGTGGACTTTATCTTGAGTTAAATTAATATCATTGCTTATTTGTATGCAAACATGAGTTCTCAGTAACGTTTGCTTGCTAAATCTTCCAGCTAACACTAGAAAGGCATATGCTTAGTCTTTGGTAGTTTTGATAAATCACAGTGGATTCCTCGTTTAGTAATCTGTGTATGGAAAACTATGTTTTTTGGGATGATTTCAATTTAATCCATAGTTATGCATGAATCTTGAAAGATATTAATATTAATTTACCTTTTAGGTATTAACCCTGTTCTCTTGTGCTGCTCCTATGATTTCCTAAATTAGTTTAGTTTTAGTATTTTATAGTGCTTTTGTTCATTTTGTGTGTGTATGTGGAAAATCAGAACTGTTTGGGGCTAAGATTGCTAGTTGAAGAGAAATGCCTTTTTTATATAGTCCATTCTATTAACAAATTCATTCATTAGAGAAAAGGAAATAGACTTCAAGTTGTATGAGAGCAGAACTCTTAGTGGAAAATCACACTAAGAGTTGCTGGAGTAACTGTCAACAATATAGAACTCAGTAAAGTTATTATCAAAGGCCACACCCCATCAATATAGAACTCAGTAAAGTTATTATCTATTCACTTTCAGGATTGTCCAATCTGGAAAGTTTAAATCTGTCATTCACATCAGTAACTGATGGTGGCTTGAGGAAATTGTCTGGATTAACTTCTATCAAATCACTTAATTTGGATTCTCGCCAGATAACAGATTCAGGGTTAGCCGCAATAACAAGTAAGACTTTTAACAGGCTTGCATTATTTCCTAATATGATACTTTTTTATTCATTGTGTACATTAATATTTTGGAAGTTATGAATTATGATTATGTATGTTATTGAGGATCTCAACTTATGCTCTATAGCTTGTTTCTCTATAAAAAGGGGTGATTTGCTTGCTTATGTTGACTTTTATAAGCAATGTAATTACTCGAACGAGTGATAAGCAAATAAACAATGCTTATTTGCGCACTGTCACCTGAAATGTAGCTAGCTTTCTCCAACAAAAAGATTCTTTTAAATTTGAAACATTGTCACTTTGTTCCCTTTTCTGTTACTTGCTTCGCAGCTGAGGTGGTCATAAACTTGTGCATATGTATGCAATAATTATCTTTATCTGCTATTTCCTAGCTTGTATAAATTACCTCTTGGCCAAAATTCAAAAGCAACATTTTAGTTTTTACTTTGATGAAATTAAAGTGTAGGAGAATATTGTAGAAGCTTGAGTGTGGAAGTATAATCCCTGTTAGTTTTAGTATTTTGTGAAAGAATTTGGAAGAATACTTGTGCAGGAGAAATAGAACAGTCATGAATTTGGTTGATGCTTGATGCTTGATGCCTTAATCTGAGCAAGAGAAAGATAAATTTTTAGAATCGATAAATCAAAACTGTTTGTTGCATGACCATGAAAGCACATCAGTCATGTTTGTGAGTGCAATTAATTTCAACTAAGTGCTCTTTATATGTTTGTTATTGATTTATATGTAAGTTTTCCCTAGGTGCACTATCAATGAAGTCCATTCTAATAATCATATATTCTCAGTAATATAAATTTTGTTGTTTCATATCATGCAGGTCTTACTGGATTGACCCACTTGGATCTTTTTGGTGCTCGTATCTCTGACTTTGGCACGAACTGCTTAAAATGTACGTGAATTAACAAACATCTGAGATGTCTCTTTTTTCTTTCCTTGTTTGAATATCGCCCGTTTTGATACTTTGTTTTCACTCAGTTCAAATTCATGGCTCCTACTTACCCTTCATAAAAGAAACTTCAAGCAACTGAAATTAATTAATGAAATAGTTTATTGATGGAAAAAATGACAATAATAGATAAATAGTTGTTGGAATCTTGCTTGCTTTTGTAACGGAGATTTCTTCGGGCTTACTCTAGATATGATTCTCTTTTTCTTTGGAAGGAATTTATAATGCATATGTATGCGATAAAATTTGTAGAAGAATGTACTTGCGAGGTGTATGTTCCATTTACTTCATTTAATTCTAGGTATATGATTGTAGAACTATAGTTGTCTATCATAATATGTTGTCTTATGGGCCCTCATTAGGCTCATAAATATTTAACTATTATTCAAATCAGAAACTCTAATCTTTTAGAGGATTATCATCTAAAACTTCTTTAGCCTGGAACAAAATGATTGATAGCTGTGGGGTACCTCTCTTACTGGCATATTTGTGCTTTGGCATAAAAGAAAGGTTGGTGATTTCAAAGGTCATTAGCATTGAAGTAGGCAGTCATCTAGATTTGAATCAGAAAAAAAAGTAGATGAAATGGAAAGAACTCTGGAATAAATTATATCCATTCTTCAAGCTTGAATTTCAATGCACAAGTTGACTCATTACTTCTTGATATGTTGTCAACCCTTATGCCTAGTAATTAGGTTTCCATATAGTGTGGCATGGCCATTGGGCTCTTTTCCAAGTAAAATCTTTTGCATTATTATTTTCAGCTTAGTCTTCCCCTTTATCTGATGTTTCCAATAGACAAAAGGGTTTGGTCTTTGGATTCATCTGATGTTTCTAATAGACGAAAGAGCATATTCCTGAAAGTGATCTTCCGATTGGTCCAAAGGCAGTGACACTATCTTAAAATTTGGTCAGATTTCAAGAACCTTCAGTCCCTTGAGCTCTGCGGAGGCTCAATAACTGATGCTGGAGTGAAGAACATCAAGGACCTCAAATCTCTTACACAATTGAATCTGTCTCAAAATAGTCACCTCACCGACAAAACCCTGGAACTGATTTCAGGTACACTTCTCAATCTTGAAAAACAAACTCTTCTTGAGCATCTACATTGAGATTTTTTATCTTTACAACTTTCTCCTGATTACAGGATTAACTGGATTAACCTCTCTTAACGTATCAAACTCTCGCATAACAAATGCTGGACTCCAGCACCTGAAGCCATTGAAGAACCTGCAATCACTCACACTCGAGTCATGCAAAGTGTCTGCCAATGAAATGAAGAAACTACAGTTGTCTTCTCTTCCAAACCTGCTCAGCGTTCGACCTGAGTAAGCCAAGTTTGTTTGGAAGCCACCCCTGCATGTAAATAATCCTCCACTGTACAGACAGCAGCATGTGATCGTTGAATATTTGGCCTAGCAACGGAGACTGGATTTCTATAGAACTGTATATATGGGTGTCTAGAACTGGTCTGATTTAGTTTAATCTAAGGGTGATGTTGGAGCAGCAAATGGAACCACAAGAAAGATGAAAATGGTGTTTCCTCCATTTTATAATTGATGCAAGCGTTCTTCTTCACCTGAACAATGATTATTTGTAAATATATGTACATAAATTGGGGAAAACAAGTGTCTGGTTTGTTTCAGCATCAATTAGCATCAATTTGCACATTCAAAATTGATTCCCGAGACTACTGGTCTTGCTGCTTTCCATTGCTGGCCAGAAATCGACTATGTACAGGAAGAACAAAAACAAAACAATTTGCTTAGCTGTTTTGCTGTCTGTAATGTATATAAATGATTATGCAAATGTTTTGAAGTATACTGAAGTGAGTTCTTTTTGGGAGTTAGAATGAGCTGTAGTTGAATTGCTCTTAATGCTTGGATTACCTATACAGAGGCACATGTTGCAGGGGTATGGTCATTATGTTACGTGTGGTTCTTGGACTGGAATTGATAGAGATATGAGAGTGTAATCGTTATTCAAGAAATAACTAGATGGAAATTGATATTTCAAGTACATTCTTCCTTGCCACAATCCACCTTCAATCCTTGTAAACCATCCCTCACTATTTCCCTCCAGGAATCAGTCAATACACATATCACATCAAATAACTGCATACAACAAAAGAAACCTCTCAAATTCCCCAAACCGACGTGTAAGAATACGTGTTTAAACAAAAATGCTCTAGAAGCATTCACACAGTATCATCAGTGCAGAGAAGATGAAGCTTTGGGATGCCTAAATGACCCACTTGCATACAACATCTGATACACTGGCCTTATTCTCTCAGTCAGAATGATGCACAGCAGAGTCCCTAAACTGCACACTGCCGCCAGGATGAAGAACGTTAGCCGAAAACAATGCGGTCCATAACACGAAGAGCTGTCTTCGTGCAAAAACACGGAATGCTGCCTTGCAGCTTCTTGATCATACAAGTACCCCGCAAGCAAGCTCGAGAATAAAGTTGCACCAAGGGGGTTCCCTAGCAGCATGAAGTTGAAGAAGGTCCCGAAGTTGTTTAGTCCGAACAGCTCTGATGTGGTTGGAATCATCACAGCAGTTTGCGCTCCATAGCAGACGCCAAGCAGAGCAGTTGAAACGTTGAGAGTGAGCCTGAGACCCCAAGCATAGAAAAGGTAGGCGATCACCATGGTGATCTGCGTGCACATCATCCAAAATGGCCTTGGAAGCATCCTTGTCCTGCAATAAAAATGTTGAATTCATTCCTTTCGTAGAACATATAATTTAATGATCGAGTCTTATAAGTATAAGATTCCTTCCCGCTCTTTTATCCAGTTCAAAATTGAGAATGAGATTTTCAATGAGAAAGGAAGAAAACATCATCACCTTACGAAATGTTCAGAAACAGCACCACCACCAAGACGACCGAGGAAATTACCAAAGCTGAAGAGACACAACAAGATGGTTGGATCATCAACTCCGGCAGCAGATCCTATCTGTGCCAAATTGTTCAACACAGTTACTCCTGTTCCAGCCCCAATGAAGAAGGCCAGAAACAGAAGCCAGAAATCAGCTTTAACAAAAGCTTCATGCACCTCGAAGTCATCTCCTCTTCTCGGCCTCTTCTTCTCCTTCACAGCTCCTTCCCCCACTGCCAACAGCATATCCGCATATGATACATCATCAGAGAACTCTTGCAAGTTCAGTAAGTCTGCTGCATCTAGTAATGGCTTTGTAGCCGTATCGTCTTCCAAGTCATCAACGGAAGGTACCATCGACACAGTGACACTAGCGTGTTCACGCTTAGGCTTGAAAATAGTCATCTTGATCGGGATGGCAAGCGGCGCGAGGAGCAGGAGCACGATCCCACCAAAGAAAGCACCAGCACCGACATCATTTAGGGAATAATAGCTGTTGAGGAATGTGAAAACAAGAAGGTAGAGGCCGAGAATTATGCTCAGGACTTGAATGACCACAAAATGGCAACTCTCAGTTGAGTTTTCTACAGTCGACGGTGTGCAAGGACGAACAAGGCTCATCATTGCAAGGCAAATGGCCGGCAGACCAATGGAGAGGAAGAGTATGAGATTATTGGGTGAGCTACCAAGCACACTGGCATAGAGTCCAGTGAAGATCGAACCGCTAAGGCCAACGTAGCCTTTGAGGATGCCAGATACGGTACCACGACTCACAGGAAAGTTCCTCATGTTGGTCACTAGCACCCCAGTGATCAGCCATGCGCTGCTGTTGGTGCCAATGCATAGAGCAATCCATAACTGAAAGAACAAGGTGAATCCTAACACATGGCATATTCAATCTCTAAAGAATTCAATAAGGCTTCGGTACATGACACATTATCATACCATGAGAAAATAATCAGGAGCACAACTTATACACACTCAGAAGCCAAAATATTCGTCTCTATTGAGATTCAAAGTACTTTTTTTTTTATCTTTGATGACCACCAGGTGTTTTCAATTCAGATCAATAGTTTAGGCCTATCAATAGTTTCATTATACATATTCAAATCTTTAATCTTTGCCTGAAAGTCCTACAAATCTAACTTGCTTACATCAAAGTCAAACAACTATCAATAAGAGTATATTTGATAAATTAATAATTAACCATTAAAATCATCCTTTCATTTTGTTGGTTCAAGTCAATATTAACTCAAGAGATTCTTTTTTCCTTTTTTTGTCCCCCATTTTTATTGGAAAGTAGCTGGTTAAGAGTTTAGTGAAGTAAAATGTAAGGTAAGAATAAGATCAAGAGTAGAAGCGATTAATAGGAGAAAATGAAGGGGGAAATAAGATTGTGCTCACGAGCCAAAAGGGCAGTCCGGTGATGGTTCGGGAGAGGGCGAGCCAGAGTACGCCGAACCCGACGAAGCAGCAGGCGGCACCGGCGAGCAGCACGACCCATGTCCTGAACCGTGCGCTGACGAGGCCGGCGACGAGGCCGAAGTTCTCGCCGACATCGTTGGCGACGCCGAGCAGCGCGAGCTGCTGCTGGCCGAGGCCCAGCACCGCCTTCAGCGATGGCGAGTAGAGCGGGAAGGTGTACGCCGCCCCCGCTGCCACCTGCACCCACACCGCCGCCGCCAGGCCCACCCACGGCGGCCGGCTTCCGGCTTTCACCTCCTGCATCCCAATTCTACTCCGATTAACCTAATCTCGGGTAACAAAGAAGGAGACTTATACGGTGGAGAACTGGAGGTTCATCATTTCAGACTTTAAGCGGAGATAATAATACTTTTACGATTAAAATAAATGTAGAAATACCTTTTTTTTTTAATCATTTTTGCGAAATTATTTTTGCCAGAGATGGATGCCGAGATAATATTAAAAGGCATTTATTTTCAACTTTAATTTGTAGAAAAATGTGGAAAATGTCAATCACAGCTTGCTCAAACTGTACCGAAATTGCATTTTGAAGTTTAATGTCAAATAGTTTTAAATTAGATGACGAAATTTGAAATTTTAAAACAATTTAATTGACTGAAGCTAATTTTTCACTAAGATATTTTGTTAAAATTAATTTTTTTGAGCCGAAGATCGGTAAAAATTATAGTTCCACTTCAACTCTGCGTACCACTTCGACGGACTTCCCGATATTGAAAGACATAGGGAGCGTGTATTTGTCGGTGAGCCAATTAGCAACTACCACGTGTTATAATCTTCTGCATATGTGCCGCCGACTCCGACCGATACCGCATTCGACCAACTGTAACAGCTCACGTATTCGGACTTCATTTCACACGATGTAATATAAAAATTAGGACACATACAATTACGAATCTGGAGCATGATTAAGACAAAATTAAGCTAATCATCTTCGAAACTCTTGTTTTAAATGGCAACTCGCGCTTCGTTGGCGTAATCTCCGTCGTCGGATCTCGTTGTTTGGCGTAGAAGCTTCGAGAGCGTTTTTCGTGTTGAACAAGTAGGTGGCATTTTCGTCATTTTCTAGAAGAGAGAGGTTCTTTTATTGACGTAGGCACGTGGTTTCGTTTTGGGAAACTTTTTTCAACTTGTCGGTTGATTCCTATCCGATAGATGGTCGACCATGCCCAGAGACTTTCGGTATTATTACGATCGTGCCCCCTTTTGGAGTTTGCTATAAATACCACGCCGGAGTTGATCAAAGTTTGACGGATTAGAGAGTTGAGGTCCCTTTTGTTTTGACTTCGAAGGAAATGGCGTCGTCTTCCAAGAGATCTGGCAGACCGGTGCTCCCTTTTCGGAGATCTGTCTCTCCGGCGGGCGGTTTCGCCTCCTCGTCTGCCAGCCTCTCTGCTCCCTTCTTGCATCACCGATCGGCCTCCCCTACCCGCGTCCACCTGACCGGCGCTGGGTCTTCCGGATCTTCCTCCGTTCGCTTCTCCCTCAACCGATCTGCCTCCCCCGGACGCTCCATCGCTGCGTCCGACAGCCGATCATCTCCCGCCCCGGCCCGGCGCACCTGCCTCTGCTCTCCTTCCACTCACCCTGGATCCTTCCGCTGCCACCTCCACAAGGGCCTCAACGGCTGTGGATCCGCGGCCGCTTCCTCGCCGTCGAACAGGCTCAATGCGCGGAGGTCCGCGATGGCGAACTCGCTGGTCCGGATCGGGGCCGTGGAGGGCGAGTGGGTGAAGCGCGCGCTCTCGGCGCTCATCCGTCCCTCCTCCCACCAACAGCGTCGGCGGGGAGCCTTCCAACCCCGCCCTAGCCGCCTCTCTCGGATGTCCAACGCTGCCGATCCTAAATCTCCGTCGTCCGATCCACCGATCTAGAATCAGGTTTGTATAAACACACCAAAAAAAAAAACAAAATCTCGCCTCTCTTTCCTCATCAACACCGCCAGATTCGCCGGGTCATCGGATCCCGATCGGAGCAATTATTTTGCTGTTTTCGGAAGTCATTGTATGAGGGCTGGAGTTCGGCGGCGAACTGATCTCGGCCATCTGATTTGTACATACACTTATTTGGCCGGCGTTGTTACAACGCCAATGGAACAAATACCAGAATTGAACCGACAAGAACACTTTCGAGAAAAATTAAAACCATCCAATTTGTTCAAAACTAACTTACATCTACCATATCAATTAATCTTCACTAACTCATTCATTGATTGGTAATGGACTGAATGTGAGATTGTGCTTGTGGTTTGTTGACTGCAGTAATGGGAGTAACGTTCCCTCGCTCCGTTACGTTCCCGTTGTGCTTCAAGTTTGGATTGCGTCGCCGTCAAGTTCTCATCGCTCGCCGGTACGTTCCGTCATCTGCGAGGTAAATTGTTGTTTATTTTTAAAAAATTTCCGTCATTTATAACATATTTATTTTTTTTTATGCGTGTGCCTACTCGATTTATCCTATGTTATTTATTTATTTATTTTTTACTTTTCAGGGAATTGCCTCAGGAAGCTACTTGATTCAGTGACTCGGCCACTGGTGAGATGAATCGTAAGAATTATTTATTTAAATCATTTCGATAAATAGATAAAGGACATAAAATATGATGACTAGGTCTCAATTAAAACTACAATATTAAATCACTTTAGTATTAGAACCATTCACTTAACATAATAATCATGTAATGATTTTGAAATTCTATCAAGGAATTTTAGAAAATAGAATACCTTCAAAGTTCAAAAGATAAAGTGAAAGTTTGGTAGAGGAAAACATTAGGTGTGGACAATGGACAAGTCCATGTGGAAGCCATAATTGTGGTGGGAAAATTGTTAGTGGAACTGAACCACCAAGGACCTAATTCACCTTCAAATTATTTCAACATCAAACGCATATTTAAAAACTACAAAAGTGAAACAAATAAAGAAACGTTGGGTGGGTTAGTTGGATTAGCTAAGCATCACCATTTAATATAGCACACATATTTTACCATTACATTATTTTATTTATCATTTTAAATTTTAGTCTATAAAGGTGACGCAACAAAATTTAACATGTTATTTTTTGATCCTTTTAAATAAGAATAATGTACCTAAAAGTAGCATATTGGATGTTATATTAATAAATATATCATTTTATTGTTTTCAAAGGGTCATCCCTTAGTGACAAGTGGGAATAATCACAATAGTTGAAATCATAAGGAGAACTTGTGATGGGGGAGATTGGATCTAGATGGTGAGGAAGAAGCTCCACCAGACTTTGTGATGACAAAAAGGACAGTTTGGATAATATCTATCAACATAATTTAAGCATTCCCTTTCAAATTAATTAATTATAGATATTGTTCTTATTAAAGAATCACGGAACCAAGGTTATCATCTTGGAATATTGGTTAGTGGCTAGCAGGATCTTGTGCATCCCATGGGCTCTGTCTGGAACAGTTGGCCACGGTTTATTATTAAAATATGGGAAACCTAAAGATTTTTCCTTTTTTTTTGTACAATTTTAGAAAAGAAGTATTAGAGGGAGATATAATTAATTACAATGATGAATTTATAAATTATTAAAACAATTAGAAAATGTATACCGGCCAAATTAATTAACACAACATTATGTGTATTCATCTGTTCCTTGTTTATCAAAGACAAAATTAATACAAAAGTGCGATTTGAAATAGTATTTTAGTTGGGGAAGTGTCTAGTGGGAATTGTCCCGCTTGCTATGGGTATTCAGATTATGGGGAGATCGTAGAGAAAAGAAAGAGAGAAAAGGGAAGATGAGAAGTAAAACAATTTTAAAAGAAAGCGAAAACAATGATAATTCTTGTTTTTGTTCTCTTTGCCAACTCATTTTTCCATCCCATGGGCATTGCAGTTGGAACGGATTGTGACGGTCTAAAATTTGCTACAAAGGAGGTTTATATTATATTTTTCTGTGAAAGTCTCATTTATAGATAGTTATTGGATCAAAGTATAGTTAAAGAAAAAAAACTTAATTACTAATTAATTAATATCCAAGATCTATTCTGCTCATATAAAAGAGTTATTCAAAAGATCCTACTGTAAAAGTTTCTTCCAGACTATTTTTTTCCCGATCCACTGACTACAATCATATCAAGTAGTAGCTGTGGGCAACTCTAGCAACGGTTAGTGGTCGTTTTTTTTTCCCTGGTTTCTGATGGATGAATTTTAGAAAAAAGAAGAAATGTTGACCAATGTTACTGATGAACGAGCCACTCTCTAGAAGAGTGACAGATAAGAATCAAGCGAAGTTGAAAGGAAAAGTTTGACCGGAACAAAAGAGGCTGCAATTGTCAAATTTACTTCTAAGAAGTCCTTTTAAAGTGGTCATTAATCCGAGCATCAAGTTTAAGACATTGTTTTTAGAGAAAGATGGTGGGCGTGGAAGCTAAGGCGATGGCACTGACATGGAAGCAGATAGAAAGAAGTCAATTATGGCACAGGACTTTGTAAGAATCCATCTTCTCAATTCTAGAAGAAAAAGGATACTTTTCACCGGCGCCTGTTTGATTTCCCGTACAGATAGTTAGTCGTAGGGTCGATCGTATGGGATTAGTTGTGACCGTTTTCAGATAAAGAAAAAAGAACATTTTTCCTATTTATAAAGTGGTATTTCGCAATAGATGATAAACAATCGAAGATGCTAAGAAGGATTTTATGCAGTTCTAGTTTTTAATAGTACTGAAAGGGTTTCTGCATTTTTTTTTTAAATGAATAATAAAGGGGATCCTTTATTAACTTCTACGCTAATTTCGCCTCTACACGATTTGTAATTTTTTTTAAAAAAATGAATTGGAATTCAAATGAAAGAATTGTGCTTTTTTATAAGATTCATTTTTTCAAAAAAAAAATGTAAAAATTGATATGAAATTTTTAGTCTTGTAGATTTGAATTTTTACCCTCTTGAATTCAGAAATCAAACAATTTTTTTTTAAAAGAGGAAGATATCACAGGCTAACCCCTAAAGTTTTAGTATATAATTTTGTTAATTAAACAAATCATGTTTTTAATTTTTAAAAATGATCTAATCACATATCTATTTTACCCTCTTCATTTACCCTTATTGATTGTGTAGCAATCAACTAGGATAAAAAAAATTTTACATAACAGATTAAAAAAAGGGTAAACTATAGATAAATGAATTTACACTCTTCATTTACCCTCATGAATGTTTCTTTATGTCCACTCCCTCTTTAAACAAAATTTATTTTACACTCCCCAAATTTTTTTTAACTCCTTAATACATGGATTTACAAATTTACCCCCTCATTAATTCTTTTCCTCTTCCCCATTTCTTTACCAGCCACATCCATCGGACATAACAAAAGAAAAGCCCTAACCCTAACCAAGCACGTCAATCCTCACCTCTCCCCCATTTTCCCAACCACATCTATCAGTCCATCTCTATGAAGGAAAAGCTCTAACTCTAACCAAACAAAGTCATTTGTCTGCCAATCCCACCGATGACAATGTAAAGAAAACGACGAGGAGACTGAAGCAAACGACGAAAGAAACAAAGTTGAAGTCAGTCAATCACCTCAAAAAATAGTAGGTTTCTTCGCTATTTGTAGTTTTTGATCGATTAATCTTATTTTGTTCGATTTTCACATTACATTATTTGTTTGTTGTTGGTTATTGTTCAAATTTTTTGGCTTCTCGATTTTTAGCAGGTCATTGTGTGATTTGTACAATATTTTCGTGCTATTTGGTGGTAATTTTTTACATTTTAGTATCCTTTTTATAGATAAATGAGGTATCTAACTATTATGAACCTATAAATTCTTCAACTGAATAATAAATGTTTTAAGAGAGATTAACTTTATGTAAGAAATTAGTTTCACTCCATGATATATCAATTTACAAATTTACCCCCATTAATTACTTTACCTCTCCCCTATTTCTTCTTCAAACATGATCTCCATTCGAAAAACCCTAACCAAACAAATCCATAGAAAATCCGCGATCATGCAAAATCCTAAACACTGAGATTCAGTGACCGACCAAACACTCCGATGAGGAGACTGAAGCAGGCGCCGAAACAGATAGTCGAAGTTTCTTCACCTTGCATTAAGCCTCTTATTAGTCCGATCTCGTTGCTTCCAACTAGTCACCTTGATTCTTCACTTTTTATAATTTTTTGATTGATTAGTCGCATTTTGTTTGATATCCACAGTTCATTATTTGTTTGATGTAAGTTATTGTTCGAATTTGTTGGCTTCTCGATTTTCAACATGTCATTGTACTATTTGTGCAAAATTTTGTGCTATTGGTGATGATTTATTATATTTTGGTGCCCACTAAATTAATGATGACATGTTTTGGATTAAGAATCTATGCAAACCACTTTGATTTATTATATTTTTTTAATCATTATTCAGTGCTTTCTTGCTGGAAGGAATTTGCATGAGGATAACCACTTTGGGAGGTTGGGCAAAGGGATACTTAGCAAGAATGTGATACTGCAATGGGTATATTAAATAGATTCTTTTTCCAAAATATGGAACACTTTGTATTGGAGATTTTTATTTTAGAGAGAGCAAGCATATAGAACCAACTAATAGAGGTTATAGAATTTGAGAAATTACATTGTGTGTTCCACTTCCTAAAGACAATTTTCTAATGTTATATAAGAATAAAGGCCGATAATATTTGAATGAGTATATTGTTCCTCATTTATGATGTGTTATGAAATTGTATATCATTTCTCAATTTATTTTGTAATTGATATTATGTTATGATTTGATTATGAAATTGTATAATGTTTTCTAATGCAATTTCTCAACCACTTAGGTGACGCAGGTTTTTGTTCAATTTCTTGGAGAAATGGAATCTGGATCAGGATCTTCGAATTTTTCATTTCTGGGTAGTTGCAAGTATAAAGAAGACCTCTATATGATTTCAATTTTTAATGGCTTCAGTCTAATGGAGTTGTTTCTTAATCTTGGAAGAAAATGTGAGGAGATTGCTCCACAAAATGTGATCTTGCAATATCTAGCTCCACATCAGAATATGTATGTGACATTGAATGAAGATGATGACGTCCGTATTATGACACATCTTTACACGTCTATGAGATTGACAATAATTAATATGAGAGCAGTGAAAAAAGATGATATGGGTTCCCACAATCTTGAAAGGTAAAAAATTTCTACCTTGATTTTTTTTTCCATAGGAATTGGGTTGATATTGATGATGATGAAATTTATTATTTTTTTTTTTTTGCTTTGCTTGATATTTCATTTGTAGGTTGCAATTGCTGATGATATCTTGTTTAGTTATTTATCATTTTTTTATCATATGTTTCATGGAGATATGTTATGGGTGTGCTTCTTGTGAATCTTGATCATGCGTGAGTTTTAGTTTTGAAGACATTGGATCATTTGAACTATTAAATAGAACATGACTATATTCCATTTACGTTGCATTAATAATTTATTAAAAGGTGAAAAATGAGAGATCAACAAAATATTGAACTACTTAAAATAGTTAAAAAATGATATCCTATTGTTTAGATTTCATACGCATCCACATGTTGTATTGTACACATTTCAGTTTCATTAATAAGTCTTTGATAATTATTTAAGAATTTAATGCTGTGTGTTTTGGTATATAGATAGTAGGTTAACTAAAATTGTTTTATGCGTACAATGATATTATACTCACTGTTAAATTGATAAGGTTTGAAACTGAAGAAGAGACACAGACTAGTAATGATGACCATCTTGAAGTGGGTTTGGTAAGAAATTCCATAGACGTTTGGAGTCATTGCATCCGTGGAGAGGGCCAAATATTCAAGGATGCTGCAGAATTTTGAAAATGTGCTAAAAATTATGCAGTTGCTACGAAACGGTCATTTTTGTATAAAAAGAATGATAATAAGAAAGTTATTCTTGTCTGTAGCACAAGCAACTGTTCTTGGAGAATATATGCTTCAAGACATAAAGCTGACAAACTTTTTGGCATTAGAAAATGCAATCTAATTCATACTTGTGGAGATGACAATCTTCGTAGTAGAGGACATCCTAAAGCTGATGTTGCCTGGGTTTCTAATATTGTGATGGACAGATTGAGGGGAGAGCCCTCGCATCGACCATGCATGATGTTGAAAGATATTCATAGAGATTATGGGGTCGAGCTTAATTACAACAAGGTTTGGAAAGGGAAGGAATTGACAATGCATGACATTCATGGTGTAGAGGAGGGGGCGTATGATAGATTAAGATGGTATTGTAGTGCTATCAAAGAAACTAATCCTGGAAGTTTTGTCGAGTGTGAAATTGATCATTGTAGTAATAACTTTAAACGATTATTCATCTGTTTCAACGCATGTGCAACTGGTTTTATCAATGGATGTAGGCCCTTGGTTTTCTTGGATGGCACTCACATAAAGAATAAATACAAGGGATGTATTTTGGTTGTTGTGGAAAAGGATGCTAATGATGATCTTTTCACATTAGCATACTCAGTTGTAGATGCTGAAAATGATGATAATTGGGGATGGTTTTGTTTCCAACTTAAAAGTGCTCTGTTTTCACATCGCTTTATTGGGTTCCATGAGTTTACCTTTTTCTCTGACAGACATCCTGGGATAATCAAGGCTATTCAGTTAGTATTCCCAGGCAGTCATCATGCCTACTGTTTAAGGCATTTGGTAGATAATTTCTGAAGCAGGTTTGTCTAATGGTATACTTCTGTTAGGAAACATTACTTTTTAGATATTACTTTGTGCATACTAGTTTATATTCTTTTTTTTTATTTGAATGTAGGTCATGCGAAGCTACCCACTTCATAACAAAAAATATTGGTCATCTCTTTTCAAGAAAGCTGCATATGCCCTATCGAGATAAGAGTTTCAAGAACATATTAACAATATAATACGGTCAATGCCACTTGCTAAAGATTTCATAGTATCTTCGTGTCCAGAAAGTTGGGCAAATGCATGTTTTCTAGGAAATCGTTGGGGTGTCATGAATAATAACATAGCCAAATCTTGGAATAATTGGGTTAAAATAGCACGGTTTCTTCCTATTGTGCCCATGGTGGACCATATACGCAGTCAAATTATGGACATGATGCACAGACGACGTGAAGCAACAATGGGGATGGTTAAAAGATTGAGTCCATCAAAGGAGAATGCTCTTGCAAAAACATATGTTGAATCTCGCAGCTTAAAACTACGTAAGGCATGTGGCTGGAGTTTTGAGGTTGTGGATGGGGATAAATCATTTGCTATTGATTTGTCTGCTATGACTTGTTCGTGCAGAGCATGGCAGGTTAATAGGTTTCCATGCAAACATGCATGTGCAGCAATAGAGTCAAAGTCATTGTCATTATATGATTTCTGTGACAAATACTTTAAGATAGAGTTGTATCGTTAAAGCTACAGAGGAATCTTAAATCCAATCCCTACATGTCACATGTATGAGTCTAATCCCGAGCACCCATTTGTAATCAATGCTCCTGATGTTCGAAGCCAACCAGGCAGAAGAAGAACTCAAAGGATACCTTCACAAGTCAAAAAACGTGTGACAAAGTGTGGTCGATGTCATGGGCGATGTAACGATCCAAAATTCCTCATTACGAGTTCTAATAGTGGTTAAAAATATTTGAAAATGCTATAAAAATATTCTAGAGATTTTTAGAAATTTTTAGAGTATTTTTATACAATTTTTGGAGGTCGTTTGGTATTTTTACTAAACGAAAGAAGTTTCAACAAAAAAATATTCAAGCCGAGATTCGAACCCGACACCTCCGCCCGAGCCAAGCCTTAAGCGAATTCGGCTGACGAAGTGTTCCAGCGAGCATTGCTAATTAAAGAAGGAGAAAAAATTATTTAAGCAGTGGTTAGTAAATAGGAATTAAATAGGAGAAAAAGGGTTCGGTTGAGGAATCAAACCCGCGACCTCTGACCCGGTCAAAGCACGGCTGACCAAGAATCCAAGCGACCGGATCTGTTTAGAAGAGGGTAGCAAATTTATTTAAGGTAGTTAACAGAATATTGAAGTTATAAAAGGGGAACTTAGGGCTTGATTTGCCGGAAACCGAATTCCTTTCTCCCTCTCGTGCGCGCGCGACGGCTGTTCTCGGGCGAAACCGCAGCAGCAAGCAAGCACGTCTCCAGCGGCCGGCGAGGGTGTTCTCCGAGGGTTTCTTCACGAGGTGGTGGTCCTCTCATCGAGGAGAGGCCGTGAGCATAAGAAGGGACCGAGAGCTTGAGTTACCCGAAACCCTAGAGCTACCTTTCTCCTTCGGTAGTAAACCCAAGAACGCAAGGTAAGTTGCTTCTCACCTGCGGTAGGAGTGGTTTCGGATCTTGTTCTCTTGAATTCGATGTATGTTGTAAATTTTTAGTCTTGAGATTTCTGCCGTGTGCTTCAATGAAAGGAAATAGGGTTTGCTTGTTTGTTTATCTTGTGGTTGCTTGCTTCGGATTTTGCTGTTCTAGGCAATGAGCATGAGAAACAATTCAGATTTTGGGTTTCCAGTAGCAATTCCTTTTTGTTTCTGCCGTCGAATTCATCAGGGAGATGAGAAGAGGTTTTAAATAAACTTTGAGCATGTAGTTTAGTTATTTCTGGTTGAATTGATGTTGTCGTGCACCTCAAAGAGGGGAATTAAGGTTTGTTTGTTTGTTAAGCATGAGGTAGGCAACAGTGTGCTTGCTGCCGGGTATTTCAAAGGGAGAAAGGGGATGATTTGTATAAGCTTGAGCATGTAGTTTGAACTCTTTCACCTTTATGATTAAGTACATCAGATTTAGACATGTTTAGATTTGGGCATTTGTGTTTGATCGATTTGTTGCACTGTTCGGCTTTAGGTGGCAAGTTTTCTGGACGGGGTTTCTTGATGGTAATGTTCTTCCTTTGCTTAATGAACTTCAGGATTTTAGACCTAAGTTCTTAGTGTTAATACAGTCTGACCTGGCTATTATTTTGATATTGACACTGATTTAAGTTTGTATCAGATATTAATTAAACTCAGACTGATTAATGATCAAGGTTGATCATGTGGAGAGGAAAAGTCCAAGTACGGATACTTGGCACGCGAAGTCGATGAGGGCTCGGTAGCTCGTTCTCCGGACTAGGTCAGAGATGGCTCGGTAGCTCGTTCTCTGGACCGGACGAAGTCGGAGAGGGCTCGGCAGCTCGTTCTCCGGACAAGGTCAGAGAGGGCTCGGTAGCTCGTTCTCTGGACCGGACGAAGTTGGAGAGGGATCGGCAGCTCGTTCTCCAGACTAGGTCAGAGAGGGCTCGGTAGCTCGTTCTCTGACCCGGACGTGGAAGTTGGAGAGGGCTCGGTAGCTTGTTCTCCAGACTAGGTCAGAGAGGGCTCGGTAGCTCGTTCTCTGGACCAGGAAGACGTTAGGGTTTAGGGCTGGGAAGCTCTAAAATCAACAGAGGCATTGGATCGGTCTGTTGACCGATCCAGTGATACTTTGGCTGTCTGGATCGGTCTGTCGACCGATCCAGTGATACCTTAGTTATCTGATCGGTCTCGTGACCGATCAGTAACCACACAGTAGCTCTCTGTGGGTTATCTGATCGGTCTGGTGACCGATCAGTAAGAAGCGATGTGATTCAGAACAATAGGAGGATCAGTCTGTGGACCGATCCACCTATAGGCTGATCGGTCCACAGACCGATCAGTATCATCCCAGACCGATCAGGATGTGTCCAGATCGGTCCAAAGGGCTATGGATCGGTCTGTTGACCGATCCACAACGATGTCGTTTGTCTTCTGCTGTTTCTCTGCGATTTCTGATTCATCTGATCTAACCATCTGCTGTAAGCTTTTTGAGTTACAGGTTGCAGGTGTCGTGCCAATGCTTAAATTCAAATTAAGCTCCATCAGAAGAATAAGACCAAGTGCTCTTTCTGCTGTGTTTCGCTGCAAATGGTGCAATTGGAGCGTCAACGTTCACTGGCTGCGATCAGTTGGCAACAGCTTGACTCTTGCTTATTGGTTCGAGCTCAGAGACACCAGTGAAGACCATGGATGGTATTGGTGTGAGTTCAGAGAACCAGATGAGGAGGAAGAGTGATTGGCGACGCCTGAGTTGGTCGCAGTGATTCGATACAGGTGACAGTGATTCGGCTCTGGCTGAAGACAGTGAGAAAGCAGAGGAATAAGAAGAAGGAAGAAGAGAGGTTTGAGTGAGGATTTTCAAAAAAAAAACTCTCTGTCGATCAAGCAAGAGTGCTGTGTTTTTGAGCTCTTTGCTGAGGAACTTCTTCTGTCTTTGCGCTTTGCTTTCATCGTGACTGTAAGTTTATTGTTCATTCCTTTTAGCCACTAAACTCTGTAAGTCTTGTGCTTCATTTTAAATCTTTTCTGAGACTTTGTGGAGAGGTTACTCCACCGAGAAGGAGAAATACTTAGCAGGAATCTGTCCGGTGTGTGATCTACCTAAAGATCAAGGGATCATCCACCTTACGGATACGCCGAGGAGTAGGGGCAAGTTATCCCCGAACCTCGTACATCCTTGTTGTGTTAGTGGTGGGTTGTTTCTTTTCCTTGCATCAGTTTTCCTTTTGCTTATTTCCGCTGTGTTAACAAACTTTTGTGAGGAGATTAATTGAGTTTTTTAGAGGAGGCTATTCACACCCCCCCTCTCTAGCCATCCGAAGGTCCTAACAAGTGGTATCAGAGCAAGGCGCTCTTCATCCGGATTAACACCATAAAGAGCAAGAAGATGGCTATGAAGGAAGGTTTTAGCACCAATCGTCCACCCTACTTCGACGGAGCGGACTTCCAATATTGGAAGAGTCGTATGGAGTATTATCTCAAGATCGACATCTCCATGTGGTTCTCGGTCAAGGAAGAGTTCACACCTCCGAAGGACGAAGAAGGTAAGGAACTAGAGTCGTCAAGGTGGTCCGCCGAGCAAACTCGCAAAGGACAAGCCGATGCCAAGGCGATGGTCACTCTACAATGTGGGATAGCCAAAGATCAACTTGTCAAGGTAGGTCCATTTGTGAGCGCAAGAGATTTGTGGAACAAGCTCATCGAGCTCCAAGATGGAACCCGAGACTCTCGGATCGCCAAGAGAGACTTGTTCCTAAACCAACTACAAAATCTCACCATGAAGGAGAACGAAACGGTAAGTGAACTACACGGAAGGTTCAAAGAGATCATCAATGGTCTTCATTCCGTAGATGAACGCGTAGAGAATCGTGATCTTGTAAGGTACGCTCTCAAAGCCTTTCCGAGGAATGCCTTGTGGTCATCTATGGTAGATGCCTACAAGGTCTCCAAGGACCTTTCAATTGTTAAATTAGATGAATTCTTTTGTGAAATGGAACTTCATGAACTTGCTAACAAGGGTCAAAAAGAAAAAGGTATTGACTTAGTTGTAGGAGAAAAGAGCAAGGATGGAAGAAGGAAGAAAGAAAAGAAGAAGGAGAAAGAGATTCCTACATCCTTATCCTCCTCCGAGTCTGATGATGAAGGTGGATCATCATCAAGCGAGATGGCCAACTTCGTAAGGAGAATCATGAGAAGGAGCCGGAGATACAAAGGGAAAGGTAAATCTATTGATCAAAATGTTGATAAGACTAATGTTACGTATTATGAGTGTAGCAAGAAAGGATACTATCGGAGCGAGTGTCCAAAACTCAAGAAGAAGGAGGAAAGGGCCAAGAAGAAGAAAGCTCTCAAAGCTACTTGGGATGAATCCTCCTCAAGCTCATCGGAGGAAGAGAAGAAGGAGAAAAGCACTCGTCAATTAGCGCTCATGGCAAGGGCGGAATCGGATTCCGGAAGTGATACATCAGCCGCGGCTTCATCATCTTCGGATGATGAAGAGGTAACTTCTCCTCACTTAGAAAAATTCTATAAAACTATTGCACATTTATCTACTTTGCTTAAGAAATCAAAAACTGAAATCAAATCATTAAAAGATGAAGTAGAACACTTGAAGACTCTTAGGGAAGATGAGGTTGATGACCTACATCAAGAGCTTCTTGAGGATGAAAATAAAGCCTTAAAGAGTGAAGTTGAGAAACTCAAGAAAATGCTTGAGAAATTCTCAACTAGCTCTAAGACCTTAGATATGATTCTAAATGCCCAAAGGGCGGTCTACAACAAGGATGGGTTAGGATATCAACCTAAGGAGTCTAGTTTCATTTCCCTAGTGTCTAGAAGCCAATTTCATAGATCATATGCTTCTACGGTTCATGAGACTAGGAAGGGTGTGACCAAGGCATGGGTTCCTAGGTCTTTCATTGTAGATGCATTAGGTCCCAAGATTTAGGTACCTAAAACATCTATCTTTCGTGTCTTGTAGGCATTTGTCAAGGGGGAGCATCTATCAACTTGGTTTGTTGATAGTGGATGCTCCAAGCACATGACCGAGGACAAGTCACTCTTTACTACCCTTCAAAATAAAAATAGAGGTAATGTGTCTTTTGGTAATAATGGTAGCCTTAAGGTTATAGGAGTTGGAGATATTCATATATCTGAATGTCTCCAAATCAAAAATGTCCTTCTAGTCAAGGGGATGACCTTTAATCTCCTAAGTGTCAGCCAATTGTGTGATACAGGTTACACAATTGAGTTTCATTCAAGTCAATGTCTGGTCAAACACATTGACACACTTGACACGGTACTAGTAGGCACAAGAGTAGATAACATTTATCAAGTATTTTTTAAAAGTGCTACTAATGCCTCTACTAAGTGTTTCATGTCAAAAGAAGAAGAATCATGGCTGTGGCATAGGAGGTTGGCCCACGTAAACATGAAGAATATTCGAAAGCTGGCCAACAAAGGATTAGTGCGAGACTTACCAAGCATCAAGTACCAAAAGACAAAATTATGTGATGCATGTCAAAAGGGTAAGCATACAAAAGCGTCTCATAAAGGTAAAAGCGCTGTAAGTACATCTACTGCTTTAGATTTATTGCATATAGATTTGTTTGATTGCAGTAATGTTATTTCATTGAATGGAAGTAGATACTGCTTAGTGATCATTGATGATTTTACTAGATATACATGGACTTTCTTTTTGAAAAATAAGGATCAAACCATAGATGTTTTTGTTTCTTTTTGTAGAAGAACTGAAAATGAAAAATCAACAACAATTAAAACAATTAGAAGTGATCATGGTGGAGAATTTCAAAACCATAGATTTTTAGAATTTTGTTAAGAAAAAGGATATAGGCATGAGTTCTCTACTCCAAGGACCCCACAACAAAATGGGGTTGTGGAGAGAAAGAACCGAGTCTTGCAAGAGGCTGCACGAAGCATGCTCAATGAGTACTCACTACCGAGCTACTTATGGGTTGAAGCTGTAAATACCGCTTGCTATGTGCAAAACCGAGTCTTGATACATAGGTTTTTAGGAAAGACTCCCCATGAACTTTGGTTTGGGAGACCCCCTACAATTAAACATCTTAGGGTGTTTGGTTGTAAGGTGTTTATCTTGAACACCAAGGATCATCTTGGAAAGTTCACGGCTAAGGCTGACGAAGGGATACTAGTCGGGTACTCTCTCATCAGCAAAGCCTATCGAGTCTACAACAATAGGACTAAATTGATTGAAGAGTCCTCGGATGTAGCATTTGAAGAAATTCCTAAATCAAATGATCAATCAAGGGATGTAGGAGAAATTCAATTTGAACTTAGAAAACTAAGTTTAAATGATCAAAACATAGAAAGAGTCGAAATTGACTCCGATGATGATGAGCAAAGGCAAGAGAGGGCTCAGTCTGATCCTTTGCCTGATACTGAGCCCTTGCCTGTGTCTAGTGAGACCACTCATGAGGCACCGCCTACACCAAGGCAATCTAGGATAGCCTCTAGTCATCCCCAAGACCAGATTGTGGGAGACATTCAACAAGGGGTTAGGACTAGATCATTCTTTAGAAATGAGTCTAATGAGGTCACCTTGATCTCAGAAATCGAACCAAAATTAGTTGATGAGGCATTGCACTATCCTGATTGGATCATAGCTATGCAAGATGAGTTAGGTCAATTTGAAAGGAGTCAAGTGTGGGACTTAGTTCCTAGACCTAAGAAGACCACCATTATTGGAACCAAATGGGTCTTCAAAAATAAGTTAAACCAAAAGGGAGAAGTCGTAAGAAACAAGGCAAGACTTGTAGCCAAGGGCTATAGTCAAGTCGAAGGCCTCGATTATGATGAGACTTATGCTCCCATGGCTCGATTAGAGTCCATTCGCTTAATGATAGATTTTGCTGCACATAGAGGCTTCAAGCTCTATCAAATGGACGTTAAATCGGCCTTCTTAAATGGTTTCATTAAAGAAGAGGTCTATGTTGAACAACCACCAATGTTTGTGAATACCGAAGCTCCAAACCACGTGTACAAGCTCAAGAAAGCTCTTTATGGGCTTAAACAAGCACCTCGAGCATGGTACGAAAGGTTGTCAACTTACTTACTAGAAAAGGGTTTTGTAAGAGGTCAAATAGACTCAACACTATTTCTGCGTAGAGATGGTGAAAACATATTTGTAGCCCAGGTGTATGTCGATGACATAATTTGTGGCTCAAATAATAAGGACTATTTGAATGAATTTATCACTCACATGGAAAGTGAGTTTGAGATGAGTCTGGTGGGAGAATTGACATTCTTCCTTGGATTTGAAATCAAACAAACTCGAGATAGTATTTATGTCCATCAAACAAAATACACTCAAGAGATGCTCAAGAAATTCAAAATGAGTGACTCTAAGGAAGTATCCACTCCAATGGCGACGAACACTCGCCTTGACAATGATGAAAATGGAAAACCAGTTGATCTAACGCAATACAGAAGCATGATCGGTAGTCTTCTATATCTCACAGCTAGTCGATCGGACATACTTTTTGCTGTGGGCATGTGCGCTAGATATCAAGTATGTGCCAAGGAATCTCATTTAATTGCAGTTAAGAGAATTCTGAGATACCTTAAGGGCACAATTAGAGTAGGTCTCTGGTACCCTCGTACTGAGTCTTTTGATTTGATAGGTTATACCGACTCCGATTATGCTGGGTGCAAATTGGATCGGAAAAGCACTAGTGGGGGTTGCCAATTTTTAGGTTCATCATTGGTTAGTTGGTCAAGTCGGAAGCAACATTGCGTTGCTCTCTCCACAACCGAGGCTGAATACATTGTCATGGGAGAGAGTGTATCACAATTGTTGTGGATGATCCACACCCTAGAAGATTATGGGCTTTCATATAAGGGAGTGCAAGTGTTGTGTGATAACATCAGCACAATAAACCTAACAAAAAATTCAGTCCATCATTCAAGGACCAAACATATTGAAGTGCGTCATCACTTCATTAGAGATCACGTAACTAGGGGAGACATTGCACTCACATATGTTGAGTCAAAGTCAAACCTAGCCGATATTTTCACCAAACCTCTTCCGGAAAATGAATTTAGTCATTTGAGGAGAGAATTGGGAATGTGTTTGGCTCAATAGGTCATTAGGACCACGTCGTGATCAATAAGGACAATTAAAACGATAAGAAAAAAAAAAGGGAAATTAATTTGGGCAACTTGGGAACATCTCACACAAACTATAAGGTTTAACAAATTATTTTTGTTTGCTAGAAATGAGGTGAGATGCTAGGATCAGCCGAATTATTCAAAATGTATCATGCATCCCTTGAATAATTAAGTTGAAGAGACATAAATTGAGTATGGGGAAGACCATTACATAATTCATGTGTATTTAGTTCCTAGATCTTACTCATATATTCCAACCAAGGAAACTTGGTTGGACCTTTACCTAGAAATTATGTAACTTTGGTTGATGGATTGTTTGATACCTTTGATCGATACTTTTCATGATTTTGATTGAAACTAGGACAAGTACTTGAAATAATGATAGCATTTTGGTTATATTTTGACAAACTTGAAACTGAACATAACAAGGTCGAAAATTTCAGTTTTCAAGCCTTGAGTTATCTGTTTTTCTAAATGTCTGAAACTTTCATGCTATAAACAATTTCAGACCATAATCTTTAGGAAATAGTTATACTTGTAGATTCTTCAGGTTCTAGGTACTAAATTTGGAAGTTTTACTGGAGAAACTTCTACGAATTATCGAACACCTCTACGAATTTCAGTTATTGAAATTACTGGAGAAACTTCAGTATCAGACACTGATCGGTCTACATCCCGATCAGGAGAAGGTGGATCGGTTTGTCGACCGATCTAAAAATCTCTCCAAACCCTTCTGTTTGTAATCTGATCGGTCCAGGGACCGATCAGGTTCGTTTTGTACGCCAGGAAGCCTACTGATCGGTCTACAGACCGATCAGGAGTTCCCTGAGCGGTCCGGGGACCAATCAGGTCAGTCTGGTACGTAGATAGGGCTACTGATCATTTTTTGATCGGTCTACAGACCGATCAGGAGGTTCCCTGATCGGTCCAGAGACCGATCAGGAGGTTCCCTGATCGGACTGGTGACCGATCAGGAAGGTTCTGATATCTCCTGATCGGACAACCGTCCGATCACTTCAACACCTGGACCCTAGCCGATCTCTCTTAAATCTTCCCGATCCTTTCTCTTCTCCTTTCACGCTGAAGCCCTAGCCAACACTTTCCTACACCTCAACTCTTCTCTTCTCTTTGCACGCCGAAGCCCTAGCAAAAAGATACTTCAATGGCACCAAGGTAACTCCATACTTCCCTAGAACTACTCACCTTGGCATTTCAGTTTCATTTCTCACCGTATCTGTGCATGTTGTTTTGGCTTTCGGTTGTTGGTGGCTCCAGTGCTCACTTATTTGCCCCATTGTATCACATTGTTAAACCTTAGGAAGAAACAAGTTGGTGAGGGAACTTCTAAGTCATCAGCTGAGAAGTCTAAATCTAAGGCTCCCTCCCGACCTCAACCATCTGTTTCTGGAAGATTTCCAAATCATCACTTTGAGCAAGCCTTTAAACAAAGAACCTTTAAACTGCTTCCTTGTAGGTCTGTGGATCGAAAATTCATAGATGAATTCTGTCCATCTGTGTCAGAAATCATTGCCTATTACAAACTTGATTCACTTGTCTATTTAGAACGAGATATCAATTATGACTTAGTATCTGAGTTTTATAACAATCTTCATCAAACTAATGATGTAAGTTATAAAACAAAAGTTGCTAAGCAGACTCTTGATTTCAATTTCTCAACCTTCTTTGATTATCTAGCTTGCCGTAGGTGTTCAGGAAATGTCTTTTCCATATATCCTGACTTACCAGACCCCTTACCTTCTCCCTTTGATATCTCATCTGACTCCATTTATGAGTATTTCTTTGGACATCCTAGGCCGGGTGGACTAGATGAGTTAGATATTGATTTTCTTACTTTTGCAGCCTTGAGATTATCTACCCCAGATTACATTCTCTTTAAGATTGTCACAAACTGCCTTCTGTCAATCACATCTAAACCCTTGTCTGAGATTCGACCATATCATTGCCTGATGCTTTATGGATTGCGTCGGCGTCTCGACTTTGACATCATGTCTAGCATCTATTCTTCGATCATCTCCTATAGTGAGTCAAACAGTTTCACTGTTTATATGCCTTATGGGCATATAATTATAGATTGGCTCGAGACCCTTCAGATTGATGTCTCCAAGGGTAGAATAGTCAAGATGGTTAGGCAGGACTGCAGACTTGGGAAACGGGCATTTTCCCAATCTGGCATCATAGGACAGAATGGGGAGGTTCGGTGGAAGGATGGGAGAGCACTAGGTGAGTTACCATGGGCACCTCCACGACAGGTTGCGGCTGCTCCTGTTGCTGCTCCTCCTCCTGCTGCTGCTGACGATGGAGAGGCAGATCCTGATCTGCGCTGGCAGATCTCCGAGCTGGAGAGCCGCATTGATCAGCACGATGAGCTGCTGATTGCTGAGCTCCACGGGTTGCGCATTCGGATTGACCAGCGCTACGATGATCTACGCAGTCAGCAGTTGGCGACACATCAGGCGATTATGGGATGGATGGCCAGATACCCACCTCCGCAGTATTTCCCGGGCTATCCATCCTCGAGCAGCGACATGCCACCTCAGGGACCCACTCCTCCAGCTGATGATGCTGATGCTCCTCATGATGAGAAGGTTGATTGATACACATTGTTCTATGCTGTC
The DNA here is from genome assembly GCF_018446385.1 of Zingiber officinale. Lineage (NCBI taxonomy): Eukaryota > Viridiplantae > Streptophyta > Magnoliopsida > Zingiberales > Zingiberaceae > Zingiber > Zingiber officinale. The sequence goes on from NC_055987.1 coordinate 129,885,490, forward strand.
ATTCTGATTATCTATGTTTTGGATGTTTTTTGTTGGATACTTATGTCTAACCTGGATACTTGCTGATTTCATATATTTATGCTGCTCATTTTCTTGTTTTTATTTATGTTTCACTTCCTATTGGCTATTAATATGTTGTTCATATGTCATGTCTTGTATGTCTCTTATTTCTTTTTCACTGTCTTATAATACACTTAGAGGGCATTCTAGGTGGATTAAGAAAAAGACAGTATGGGTTAAGGGGGAGTCCTTTAACGTTTTCTTACCTAATTCGCACCTTTTCGGTGTTTGACAAAGGGGGAGAAGATAACTAAGTTTAGAGATAAATGAAAGTTTGGTTTTAGGGGGAGGATCTTGATTCCCCTATCCTTACATGGTGTTGTATCTGTCTTAGGGGGAGGATCTTGATTCCCCTAAAATTAGGGAAATATGAACATTTCTTATCTAAACTTAAATCGTGTTGTCAAAAAACAAAAAGGGGGAGATTGTTAATACAGTCTGACCTGGTTATTGTTTTGATGTTGACACTGATTTAAGTTTGTATCAGATATTAATTAAACTCAGACTAATTAATGATCAAGGTTGATCATGTGGAGAGGAAAAGTCCAAGTACGGATACTTGGCACGCGAAGTCGGAGAGGGCTCGGTAGCTCGTTCTCCGGACTAGGTCAGAGAGGGCTCGGTAGCTCGTTCTCTGGACCGGATGAAGTCGGAGAGGGCTCGGCAGTTCGTTCTCCGGACTAGGTTAGTGAGGGCTCGGTAGCTCGTTCTCTGGACCGGACCAAGTCGGAGAGGGCTCGACAGCTCGTTCTCTGGACTAGGTCAGAGAGGGCTCGGTAGCTCGTTCTCTGGACCGGACGAAGTTGGAGAGGGCTCGGCAGCTCGTTCTCCAAACTAGGTCAGAGAGGGCTCGGTAGCTCGTTCTCTGACCCGGACGTGGAAGTCGGAGAGGGCTCGGTAGCTTGTTCTCCAGACTAGGTCAGAGAGGGCTCGGTAACTCGTTCTCTGGACCAGGAAGACGTTAGGGTTTAGGGCTGGGAAGCTCTAAAATCAACAGAGGCATTGGATCGGTCTGTTGACCGATCCAGTGATACTTTGGCTGTCTGGATCGGTCTGTCGACCGATCCAGTGATACCTTAGTTATCTGATCGGTCTCGTGACCGATCAGTAACCACACAGTAGCTCTCTGTGGGTTATCTGATCGGTCTGGTGACCGATCAGTAAGAAGCGATGGGATTCAGGACAATAGGGGATCGGTCTGTGGACCGATCCACCTATAGGCTGATCGGTCCACAGACTGATCAGCATCATCCCAGACCGATCAGGATGTGTCCTGATCGGTCCAGAGGGCTATGGATCGGTCTGTTGACCGATCCACAACGATGTCGTTTGTCTTCTGCTGTTTCTCTGCGATTTCTGATTCATCTGATCTAACCATCTGCTGTAAGATTTTTGAGTTACAAGTTGCAGGTGTCGTGCCAATGCTTAAATTCAAATTAAGCTCCATCAGAAGAATAAGACCAAGTGCTCTTTCTGCTGTGTTTCGCTGCAAATGGTGCAATTGGAGCGTCAACGTTCACTGGCTGCGATCAGTTGGCAACAGCTTGACTCTTGCTTATTGGTTCGAGCTCAGAGACACCAGTGAAGACCATGGATGATATTGGTGTGAGTTCAGAGAACCAGATGAGGAGGAAGAGTGATTGGCGACGCCTGAGTTGGTCGCAGTGATTCGATACAGGTGACAGTGATTCGGTTCTGGCTGAAGACAGTGAGAAAGCAGAGGAATAAGAAGAAGAAGAGAGGTTTGAGTGAGGATTTTCAAAAAAAAAAACTCTTTGTCGATCAAGCAAGAGTGCTGTGTTTTTGAGCTCTTTGCTGAGGAACTTCTTCTGTCTTTGCGCTTTGCTTTCATCGTGACTGTAAGTTTATTGTTCATTCCTTTTAGCCACTAAACTCTGTAAGTCTTGTGCTTCGTTTCAAATCTTTTCTAAGACTTTGTGGAGAGGTTACTCCACCGAGAAGGAGAAATACTTAGCCAGAATCTATCCGAGGTGTGATATACCGAAAGATCAAGGGATCATCCACCTTACGGATACGCCGAGGAGTAGGGGCAAGTTATCCCCGAACCTCGTACATCCTTGTTGTGTTAGTGTGGGTTGTTTCTTTTCCTTGCATCAGTTTTCCTTTTGCTTATTTCCGCTGTGCTAACAAACTTTTGTGAGGAGATTAATTGAGTTTTTTAGAGGAGGCTATTCACACCCCCCCTCTCTAGCCATCCGAAGGTCCTAACACTTAGTAGATACGGCTAGTTTTGACGGAGTTTTGCTTCTTCCTCCTATTTTTGAAGGTTTGAACAGAACGATGGGTTTTAAGCTGTGATAAAAGATGCCTCATTCTTCTGTTGTTCATGGAAAATGTTGAATAGAATTGATCTAGTTGTGATTCCTCTTACCAGATGTCTAGTTGCCCATAATGATTTTGTTTCGGTTGGATGGATTCAGTTTTGATTTACTAGGTTGGTTTTGTTTTCCTGAACTGTTATGGGATACGGGTTAAGTGCAGAAGTTGGGTTGATCTTTCTGGTGTGGCTGGTACTTCAAATCAGGATTTAGGATTTGTAGTTTTGATCTTTCTCTTTGGAATTGTGATGGTATTGATTGAGTCAATTTGACGAGCTCTGCTTTTCTCCGTTCAATTGTGGTTCGGCGGTTTTCTATGTGATCCTGATCTGTTCTTTGATGGTTTATGATCCATTTCTGTGGAAGGCTAAGGTAGTGGCATCAATGTTGATTGAATTTGTTTTCTCTTGATGCAATAAAGGTTCGGACAGATTATGGTAGAGTCAATCCTTGATATTTCCGTATCATTAAATAGCTAAAGTTTTCTAAAGGTTCGGACAAATTATGGTAGAGTTAATCCTTGATATAACGAGTCATGTATACAGGACTTTGATTGTGTAGCATAGTATGCAGATTTAGTTTTCAGTTTGTGATTTTGGCTTAGTATTCCAGTGTAGATCATGTTGTAACATGCTTAAGGATCGCTATTGCTCTATAAAAGTATAAGCTTTACATAGGTATCAAGCTTTAACAAATTCTTAGGGTAGAATAGCTATGTGTAGCATTACAGATTTTGATTTGTTTAGCATTGCAAATTTTGATGGTTTAGCATTGGAAGATCCAATTAGATCTCTAGTAGCTTAATTAGATTTATAGATTTTAATTAAGCTTATAGTGCAGATTTTCTCTTTTTAATTAATCTACAATTCTTATATATAGCATGCTTAGTTTTGCTTCAGTTTATATGGGACTACGGTCCAATGGGTGGGCTCTCATAGTCGCCCCTAGGTTCAGATAACCTAGCTCTAGGTTCAGATAACCTAGCAAGAGCAAGATAAGATAAATCAGCTTATAAATCAGTATTTTACTTTTATCAGTGGCACTGTGTTGGACTCTCAGTTGTCCTTGGGTTGGGCTCCCATAGTCGTCCCTAGGTTTAGATAACCTAGTATGCTGGACTCTCAGTTGTCCTTGGGTTGGGCTCCCATAGTCGTCCCTAGGCTTAGATAACCTAGTAAACCCTACTAGATTGGGGACTAGCTACCTCGGGTCTAGTTAGGGATGCGCACATAGCAAGTACAGTTGCTAGGCCCATCAGCAATTTGATTATTATTTTTATCTATTATGAAAATAGTTTTCAAAACTTCACAAATCAGTTACGCGAATACAGTTCAGATTCAGCATTAGCCTAGCATCAGTTTAACTCAACTTATGTATCAGTTCAGTTAAACTTATTATTTCGAAGTATTAAAGTGTAAGTTTTTAAACAAGTAAAACAAGCTTCACATAAGTTTAAAATCCAGCAAGTTTAGTTTTATTTTATACTAGCATGTTTGTTTAGATTTGCTTTACATGTTTAGCATTCCAGTATGCTTTGTTTCCTTTGCTGTTAGATGAGTATGAGTAGTATTTCTTTCTGAGCATTCAGTTTTAGACTTCTTCCAGTTACATGCATATTCGAGTTTTGTGAGTTAGATAGCGCTTACTAAGCAATTTTACTTATAGTTTGCATTTCATCTTACTACAAATAAAAGAAAGGAAAAGATATAGCAAAGGAAGGCGACAAGGTGGCGTGGATGGTGTGTGATGTCAGGACTATGGGAGAGATGATGTATACTATATATATACCTCAGTTTATGGTCACCGGTACAGGGGAGATGCTGCCGAAATTTTTCGATAGAGACTCCTCATGATTTCGATCATACCGGTTAAGTAGAGTTAGTAGTTAAGTAACGGTCACCCTTAGAGAGTAGTAGTAAGAAGGGTGGTCGTTACAGGCGAGGCCATAACCGACGCAGTTGTAAAGAAGCCATTAACTAACTCTGCTTTTGTTTTGTGAAATAGTGTGAAACTGTTTGATTTACAAGTAAATTGCTGAAATTTCTTTAAGGAGCATGTACTCATATATTTGAACTAAAGATTATGGTTGTTCTAAAAACAACTAATATGTTTTCCAATGTACAAGAAAAGGGGGATGATAGAACAAAGAAGAAGCGAGGATGCATCGACAAGAAGGTGTACTCGATCTAGCGATAGTATTCGTGGTCGGTTGTTGCGTTGATGGTCCTTTTTTGTTATTGTATTCTATTAAGTCAGTGACTCCTACGTACTATTTATGAAAGGTGAGCTTATTAGTAGTTGATGTTTGAGAATGGTGTGATATCTATATTTCATACTTTTAGTAAGTGACTTGTATTTATTGTTGTTGTGTCGGTGTATTTTCTAGTTCAGTCATGAAATTAAATGTTTAGTATACTCTTTATTTCCAAGTCATTTGTGGATATAGTAACATGTGTAATAGGATCTTGTCAAAATTTCATCAGTAAATAATGATAGTGAAATAATAATGGTAGCAACTTGTTTTGCTACTTAGTTACTAATTATATGTGAGGTTGCAACAAGATCATGATGGAGGTGCCACTAGAACTTTATACTTAAATTTCTTAAAATAATACACAATCTAAAACAATTCATACTCAATTTTTCACAATGTATACTAAAAATTTACTATTCTGTACCAATAATTTACTTGCCCTTGGCATAATGATGGTAGTAAAATTATTATGGTAATAACTTATTTTCCTACTTAGTTACTAATTACATGTGAGGTTGCTGCTAGATGATGAAGGAGAAGCCTCTAGAATATTATACTCGAATTTCTTAAAATAATACACGATCTAAAATAATTCGTACTTAAATGGTCACAATGTATATTGAAATTTTACTATTTTATACCAATAATCCACTTGCTTTTGACAATTTCTTCGTAGTGAAATAGTAATGGTAGCAACTTATTTTCTTACTTAGTTGCTAAATTACATATGAGGTTGACTCGAGATGATGAAGGAGACGCCACTGGAACTTTATACTCAAATTCCTTGAAATAATACTCAATCTAAAATAATTCATACTTATATTTTCACATTATATACTGAAATTTTACTATTTTATACTTATATTCATAATTGAGTTTGCATCAAGATCATAAAAGAGGTGACACCGGAACTTTATACTTAAATTTTTTAAAATAATACTCAATCTAAAACAAATGATGAAAGAGACGCCACAGGAACATTATACTCGAATTTCTTAAAATAATACTCAATCTTAAACAATTCATAATTAAATTTACACAATGTATACTGAAATTATACTATTTTGGTTTTAATAATCCGCTTGCTCTTGGTATTTTCTTGGCAGTGAAATAGAAATTGTAGCAACTTATTTTCCTACTTAGTTGCTCGATTACATGTGAGTTTGTATTAAGATCATGAAGAAGGTGTCATTGGAACCTTATACTCAAATTTCTTAAAATAATACTCAATCTAAAATAATTCAAACTTAAATTTTCACAATGTATACTGAAATATTAGTATTTTATACTAATAATCTGCTTGCCTTTGGCATTTCATAATAGTGAAATAGTAATGGTAACAACTTATTTTCCTATTGGTTGTTAATTACATGTGAGGTTGAGTCGACATGATGAAGGAGACGCCACTGGAATATTATAGTAAACTTTCTTAAAATAATACTAAATCTAAAACAATTCATACTTGAATTTTCACAATGTATACTAAAATAATATCATTGTGTACCAATAATTCGCTTGCTTTTGACATTTTCTTGATAGTAAAATAGTAATAATATCAACTTGTTTTTCTACTTGGTTGCTTAATTACATGTGACTTTGCATTAAAATCATGAAGGAGGTGCCACCTTTTACTCAAATTTCTTGAAATAATACTTAATCTAAAATAATTCATAATTAAATTTTTACAATGTATGCTAAAATTTTACTATTTTGTACTAATAATCTACTTGCTCTTAGCATTTCCTTGGTAGTTAGATAATAATGGTAGCAACTTATGTTCCTACTTAGTTACTAATTATATGTGAATTTACATCAAGATCATGAAAGAGGTGTTAATTGAACTTTATACTCAAATTTCTTAAAATAATACTCAATCTGAAATAATTCATACTTACATTTTCACAATGTATACTAAAATGTTACTATTTTATACTAATAATCCGCTTGCTCTTGACATTTTCTTGGTAGTGAAATATGTAATAGTAGTAACTTGTTTTCCTACTTAGTTGCTAGATTACATGTGAGTTTGCATCAAGATCATGAAGGAGGTGTCAATTGAACTTTATAATCAAATTTCTTAAAATAAATACTCAATCTGAAACAATTCATACTTACATTTTCACAATGTATACTGAAATGTTACTATTTTATACTAATAATCCGCTTGCTCTTGGCATTTTCTTGGTAGTGAAATATTAATGGTAGCAGCTTATTTTCCTACTTAGGTGCTCGATTACATGTGAGTTTGCATTAAGATCATGAATGAGGTGTCATTGTAGCTTTATACTCAAATTTCTTAAGTAATATTCAATCTAAAATAATTCATACTTAAATTTTCATAATATATACTGAATTTTTACTATTTTGTACCAATAATACGCTTGCTCTTGGCATTTTCTTATTAGTGAAAAAGTAATGGTAACAACTTATTCTCCTACTTTGCTGCTTGATTACATGTGAGTTTGCATCAAGATCATAAAGGAGGTGCCGCCATTACTTTATACTCAAATTGCTTAAGATAATATTTAATCTAAGGTAATTCATACTTAATTTTTTACAATGTATACTGAAAGTTTACTATTTTGTACTAATAATCTGCTTGCTCTTGGCATTTCCTTAGTAGTGAGATAATAATAGTATACTTTAGTTGCAATTTATAGTGAAATAGTAATGGTAGCAATTTATTTTCCTACTTAGTTTCTAATTACATGTAAATTTGCATCAAGATCATGAAGGAGGTGCCACCGGATCTTTGTACTTAAATTTTCTTAAAATAATATTCAATCTAAAAAATTCATACTTAAAATTTTACAATATATACTAAAATTTTATTATTTTGTACCAATAATATACTTGCTCTTGGCATCTCCTTGGTAGTGAAATATAATAGCAACTTATTTTCCTACCTACTTACTAACTAAACGGTAAACTAAATGTGTGGTTGCTTCATAAGTTCATACACAACCTATTATGTACTAGACGCTCAATTTATCAAAAATTATACTCAAGATTGTATTATTTGTGAATAACTTGGCTATAAGTCTCCCTATACTTATATATTCATTTGATAATGCATGTATGCACCATAAAATGTTTCATTTCAAAGACACCCTATGTAAGTTATGCACTATTTCTATTATGAAAAATAAATTATATTCATATCAGCATTTTTCCAGGTTTCAAACTAAATTAACTCAAAATAATTCAAAACCACTTATGACTACATATCATATATAACCAACATTACCTATTTTCCAGATTTCAACAACAAAAACATCCACTTTCCAAAATAATAAGCATACACACTTAAATAGCAAACAAAGTTTATCAAAGTCAAAATATCCACAGATACACCAACTCACAACCTAAACATGTTTTCCACCAACAACCATAATCACATGGGATAAATTAGCGAAGACTACTTTTTATAATTCCATTTTCACCCGACAAAATAACGGCTGCCATGTGTGCCCGATAAGTGTCCATTTTCACTTCTCTTTCATAATTCCACATTTCATCATCGTCATGCGCCAGACACTCAATCCACAAACAGGTGTAAACACCACAGTCGAGGGTCTCACCTTGATGACGACACTTTTTCTTAGTTACCGTGACGACACCAATGTTGAAACCCAAGAAATGCATCATGTATCCAGCTAAAAATCATGCCTGCAAATATAGGTTATGCTTTAAAATTTAAATTTTATCAGCTATTGAAATACAAATGATGAAACTCACATAAATTTTTGTTGTCCCAAAAGAAGATGGATGAGGCTTTGGGTTCATCACCTTGAATTGACCTTCTATAGCTGAATAGATTAACAGAAACCAGTACCATCCATAGTTCAAGGGAAAAATAATATATTTGCATCTTTTAAATAAATTTTCATTCAGATCTTGCAGTTGGTTTCTTGTTACAGAAGCCAGTTTTCCAACAAAATCCTCATACTCACCATTTCGCAGTGTTCGATTGTTCCTGTGTCGTTCCAGTTTATCAAGCACTTCTCTCTACATGTAGAAATAGAGTCATAATTCTTAAAAATTAAATAAATCAATTGTAAGGTCAAAGAATAACAAAAACCTGAACACCAGTGTCCATGCAGAAAATTTCAAATCCTTTCTTGTGACTTTGCTTTTTCATTATTCTCATGTAACAATCAATAATTTCCCCTCTAACTGGATTACGAAATAAAAAACCACATAATTCGAGCCCACCGAGTACCACATGATCTTCCTCCCACACAACAACACTACAAAATACGAAAATTTATTTTATATTACACTAGAAATGAATAATATTTCAAAAAAAAGTAACCACATATAAGATTAACATACTCCAACTTATCTCGAGAAAGATACTCTGTTAACATCTTTCGCTCTTCATCTGTTGCTTCTTTATTTCCACAAAAATCTACTTTTTCTCTAAATTCATTCATCATATCCTCAACAGCATTCCTTCATATTTTAGTTGTGCTGGTGTCTTCCTACATGGGAAATAGATTTAGGAACATAAGAAAAAAAATAGAAACATGGTTAGCAACAAACAAATAAATTAACTGTATTTTACCGATTCCACCGTTACAGTGTCAATGAGCGATGCTAAAACCTCTTTGCCTGTGTTTCTCCTACGTTTTGGCGTTGTACTCGGCGGTGTAACAAACATTTCAGCCTTTTTTTTCTTAACACGATCTGCCCTTGTCATTACGATCACTGCAATGGATGACGGGAAATGATGGGTCATGCCCATTGCTAGTGAACTACCAACAATGCTCCCTGAGTCGCTTTCATCATTAGTCCCAAACAAAATGCTCTGCTGATATAATATTCTTTTCCACAGGCACTTTAAGAAACTGATCAATATCACCTTCACCATCAACTTTAACTTCCAATATCTTGTTCTCTGTTTTCTCACTAATATCTTCACTAGATTCATCTTTCTCCTTGCTTTTACACTCATCCGTATTATTTTCACATTCAATCTCTGGCTCATGTTGTGGCTCACCATCAATATATTTTGTTATCGGTCTACTATTCCACCAATTTGTACCATCAATGATTCCGCCACACTTTGCTCATTCCGGAACCTAAAAAATTTGATTCATGTAGTAAATAAATGTTTTGTCAACTTCATTTAACAAAATATTTAATTATTCATAATATTACCGAAAAGCATCCTCACTTTTGATGAACAAGTTTATCTTCATCTGAAAATGGTACGATGGACAACACCTTTTCACAATTAAAAATAAATGGTCACTACAACTGATCATATTTGAATATGTCTATTAAAAGAATATGAACTTACTTTAGTATAATCAACGCATTTCAATAACTTCTCAGCCGAATCAGCTTTTTTAGGTATCTTACTTTCACACCGACGGAACAACCGTGGAAAAGCACGTAGAGAACGCACAACTCCAAGGGAAGGAATTTTTTCATATAGCCATACCTAAATAAATAAATATATTAATATAACAATACAAAACGTAATAAAAACATACTTAAAAAACTCACCATCAAACCAACGGTTGAACCATCTAAATACTTCTTTCTTAGAACATTTCCATCTCCCTTTCCAATATATTTTGAAATTTGGTAGTTCAAAAATCTATATGCCGCATCTCCCCACGAATAATCAAAGAAGGTTGTCAGGTCATCAATATATGACATAATGAACCGAGGTGTTGAGTAGTTGCCAACAGGAAAAATGATACAATTAAACACAAAACAAATAAACATCCTAACAAAATCATCAACATCGGAGTTATTCTTTGATCCAGTTAAGGAGGAAAGTCTCTTATAGATCACACTTCTGCTAATATTGCCAACTTTTCCTGAAAAATGTCGAGCTACAAATTTAGATTTCAGATTGACATCTAGATCAACTGGTTGCCCTGAATAACGCAATCCAAGAACTATGGAAAACTCTGGCGATGTAAAGGGAACAACAATATTTTCACCAAACACAAATGAACGAGATTGCAACTGGAATCTTTTTAAAATTAGATCAACTCTAGAACTGCTGATGGGCAATTTGGGCATCTTTAGCCATGGACCAACTGGGGTGTTTTCAATATTCTTTTTTTGCTTATCACTCATTTTTGGGCCGACTTCAGCCATTACAGTTCTGAAAAAAGTTGGTGAACAGCGCAATTGAGCTTTTTTCGTGCTCTTAACCTCCTTAACTTCTTTGCTACTCTTAACCTCCTTTGCTTCTTTGCTAATCTTAACCATCTTTGCTCTTTACAACCATTAACCTTCTTTTCAATCTCAAAATATCATTTCTTAAATTTCTTAAATTTTTATACTATTTCTGCACCAAAAACATAAAGCAAATATCCAACACAAATTTAGCATTCAGATCATAAAGTAAACATTTGCATATTTACAAAAAATAAACATTCAATTTAATAGAAAAAATTGGATATCATCATTAAACATGAACAGTTTACCAATTGAAGAACTTTAACTCCCCCACTTCTTGATGATTGATACTATACTAATGAAACTGATTTCTTACATAAAGTTAATCTCTCTTAAAACATTTATTATTCAGTTGAAGAATTTATAGGTTCATAATAGTTAGATACCTCATTTATCTATAAAAAGGATACTAAAATGTAAAAAACCACCACCAAATATCACAAAAATATTGTACAAATCACACAATGACATGCTAAAAACCGAGAAGCCAAAAAATTTGAACAATAACCAACAGCAAACAAATAATGTAATGTGAAAATCAAACAAAATAAGATTAATCGATAAAAAACTACAAATAGCGAAGAAACTTACTATTTTTTTAGGTGATTGGCTGACTTCGACTTTGTTTCTTTCGTCGTTTGCTTCAATCTCCTGGTCGTTTTCTTTACATTGTCATCGGTGGGATTGACGGACAAATAACTTTGTTTGGTTAGGGTTAGAGCTTTTCCTTCATAGAGATGGACTGATAGATGTGGTTGGGAATGAAATGGGGGAGAGGTGAGGATTGGCGTGCTTGGTTAGGGTTAGGGCTTTTCTTTTGTTATGTCCGATGGATGTGGCTGGGAAAGAAATGGGGGGAGAGGAACATAATTAATGAGGAGGTAAATTTGTAAATTCATGTATTAGGGAGTTAAAAAAAAATTTAGGGAGTGTAAAATAAGGATGGCTCGTATGGGGAGCGGACATAAAAACATGTATGCGGCTAGGGATTTTTCACTAAGTCTCCCTTAAAAAAAAGCTATTCACATTTAAAAAATCATTATTTTTAATATAGTGTGTTAAAATATATTGTGTTAAATGATATTTAAGGATATAAATATAATTAGAAAAATCAAATCAACATATAGAATCTAGTTTTATATTATTCAAATTAGCTCAGAATAATATAAAATCAGGTATTATGTAATTGTCTATTCTAATTATATACACGTAACTTAAATATTAATTTGGAATAATATATATATTAAGAATAATAATTTTTTTAATAAGAATTAATTATTTTTTTTTGAACATATTCATATTAAATCATCACTGTTTTCAAAATATAGTATGTCAAATTAATATATATGAGGGTATGGATATAATCAGGAAAATTAGTTGAACACATAGAATTTGATTCCATATTATTCTGAGGTCTTTAGGATCATCTATTGATTTTGTTCAAAATTGATCATTGATAAACCTAGAGAGCTTGAAATGACATGTAATGATTGTTTACTTTTTCTGATTATATTTATGCCCTCAAATATTAATTTGACACATTATATCAAGAGCAGTTATTTTTAAGATTTTAAATTGGATATTTTAATCCATTGTTATATTGTAACAATTGATTTGGATTATTATTCATCCACACACACCTCAAATTAATTATGATAGTGTAGCAATCGATTCAAAGTAAGTTTTCTGATCAATTCATATTTAAAAAATAATTCCTCTCAATATATTATTCTAAATTGATGTTTGAGGTTTTAGGGTCAAAACTTGACATGCCCGAACATATCTCCCCTTATGTCTTGCCACCTGCACTAATGGCTAGTAGTCACCCGTTATTTATCTCTTCCATATTGGTCTAGGGACGAGTTTTGTGGAGATGCTGGAGGTGAGCAAATCATCTTTTACCACATATATTGATGTTTGAGAGTATGAATATAATCAAAAGAACTATAAGAATACATAAGATTTGATTTTATATCATTCTGAAGTTTATAGATTCATCAATCAATTTTGATCGATTATGGATCTAGAAAATTTGGAATAACATAAAACCAGATTATATGTATTCATCTAATAGCAATAATTTTTGTGATATGAATAAGTCTTTTGAAAAAAAATCTATCCATTTAAAATAATTTCCTAATCGATTGCTTAGGAAAAATGAGGAGGGGTAAATTGGATATAGGGTATGTAATTTAGTCATTTTAAAAATTAGGTATATGATTTGTGTAATTCATAAAGTTACCTATGTTACGTATGTGGTTCGGTATAAAAACTCCTTTAGAAAACAGGAGTTTCAAATTTTACAAAATAAAAAACCATCTTTAGTTGGCCAAGGCTATGAACCCAAACTACACCTGAACGTGCCGGAGTAACAAGCATTTGGGCTGAATAGTTTGAGATGGGCCGACACAGGTGGCATAAGACAATTGATGGACTGCCTAATTTAAATAATAAGTGAATCGAAAGGACCATAAGGCCTATAATTAATGGTGCTTACATAGATGTTAACTTCAATAGGCGTTGAAATTAATTTTTAATAGGCTATAATCTCCTTCATGCAACGAACTGTGGATAAAATATTTCTCATAATTTATCTAAATATATCTCATGAGGATAAATAATATCACATTTTGCTCTGCTCTATTAAGTTAAGTCAAAATGCTACTTCACAGACGGCCCATTAACGCCCATGAAATAGGACACTGCAATTTAATGGGCTAGGTAGGGCCCATAATAAGCTATACGGGCAAATTAGTGGGCATTAAAACGCCAATAAAATTATACGCTGTCAATATATCGACGGGCCGGACCAAGCCCACCATAAGCTATATGGGCCGAAACAATGTCCGTAGGAAAGCATTTGATGAGGCGGACGTATCCGAGTACTAATTAATAGGCTAGCTAAAGAATACAGCAGGTTGTGGCCCATGAATCATATGGAATTATGGATCGAGGTTTGGACAGCCAATCAGCCAGCTATCGCTTTATAGGCCGCCACAGCAGCCTGTTGCCGATATGAAAATATCCAGGTCAAAACATAGTTAAACTAACAGCTAAATAAACTAAGAACTTTAGAATCTCATCACATTAGCTTTGAACTAAATTTTATATCCTAATATTACAAATTCTAGTGTTATTTTATCTTGATAAATTTTCATTGTTTGTAGGCTTGGTGTAAATTAGTGTTCACATTAACTTTACCGGAAAAATATGAAGCCTGGGTCCAAAACCTTTAGAAAAAAGTGAAACAACATGGCTAAAAAGGACAGATGCCAGATTTAAAACCAAAGTTACCATAAAGTGCCTTTCCATCACTTCAAAGTTGCATCTTTTACTTACCCTTCTCTTCTTCGCCTCATCATGCACTTGTGCTCATGAGTTCCCTTTCAACCTTCTTCCACAGAGACGCTAAACTACATCAGCCACATGTTAACCAAAAAACAAACACAAATATAAAGATTTCTCAGTTCATTACGGAATGAGAAATAGCACCTACCGCTTTAGAAATCAAATAATGATACAATTACCTTTGTGAAACAATCCATCGGGACTCAAAATATAACAGAACAGAACTTCCACTAAGATCCTAAGCTTACAACACATCATCACTCTGGAGGGCTGTAGAACTAGAAGTTCAGGACTGAATGAATCATAATTTGGCTAGGCGTCAGGGCCGCAAAAATAATCTTTGCCTCAACTGTACAGCCACTGATGAGTGAGATGAAAAATTCAAAAGAACAAGTCTTAGATTGACATTGTTTTCCCCTCTGGGGCTTCATGAGATCTGAAATTTGAGTTTATTGTTTCCCGTGACTGAAGAATGGCTACCTCAAGAAATGAGCTTTACCATAGTACCTATTTATGTATGGTACCTGCATATCAATGGGGTGCTAATTAGTTATCAATGACAAATAAGTTAAATCTACTAAACTCTGACCTGAAACCCAAATCTTTTCAGATATATATAGGTAATGAAGTAACATCAAATAAACATTGCAATTCACAAGAGAAATGAAAGTCAATTATACAAATAGGTGAGTACCTTTACACGGCTGATGTCAGGTGCATCCGACGTCTGAACAGGATAAAATTTGTAAAATTTCATGTTTTCCATGGCTTCCCTTGTCTTTGGGTCCATGTCTTCTATCACCTTTTTTCTAGCTTCCTTTGCCTGCAGGCACACAGATATCAAGATATAAAAATACAAGACGGCTATTTATCAAAAAACTAGTAAACAATGTTTTTTTAATACCTGCCGCTGTTCTTTTCTTCTTTCTCTGACCTGTTCCTTCACATATTCCTTGCAATATTAAGAGTACAATTTTAGTCGGTGACTAAGATCTAGCAAACTAATCTAATGATGTGTTGGGTTAGTAGGCGTCTCGGGTGTAAAGGACACCTAGGAAGGGCAAATCAAGTAAATCAGACGGGTCTAACAAATAAAATTGATCCCATGAACCATATAGATTTTTTATACTGTCAATTCAATTCACTAGAAATAGCTATTCCATTCCACGAAGAATACCGGTTGCTTTCTTCAAAGTCATAACAAAGAAATGCTAATTATTTCCTAAATTACCTTAAACTCATCTTTCTTGTCCTCTGGTAGGGTCTCCTCCTCAATAAGATTGTCAGTGAACTCCTTGAAAATTTGATTGCCCAAGTGGAGAAAAAGATAGTCAGAAACAGTTACATATATATTTAGAGAGAGAGAGAGAGAGAGAGAGAGAGAGAATCTGAAAAGTTATTTGTTTGGTTTGTGTAAATTCTCTTTTTTATCTCAAAAAACAAAATTAAAAGGAAAAAACTATTTTTACTGTTTGCCTGCATTAAATTAAAGGATGTTAAAAATATAAATGCTCAATTTTCAAATCGTATTTTTAAAAAATTTAAATTTTCACTAACCAAACTGAAATTTTCAAAATATCCAGTCAAAACAACGTAGAGAATACAAGACCAGAATCAGTACCTCAATTTCATCCATTTCCCAATCATAATCACAGACAATCTGAAAAATAGAAATTATCCATCATCACCAACAAATTGGAACAAAGATATAATGAAAAAACAAATAACATGGTAATTGATCAAATAAATAGAGAATTTCTTTTAGGCATTTTATTAAGTGTGTGTGTTAGCAAAAAAAGGATTTCATGTTTTGAAAATGAAAGAATATTGTGTTTACAAGACCCTTGCCGTTGCATCTCGAACTGACCATCCCAACTAAATCTAAAAATTATATAAGCAAAACTTTTTTGTTTTGCAATTCCAAAATCTTGTTTGTGCTTTTTTATCCTCTTGGCACTGCATCTCGAACCTATCATCCCAACTAAATTCTCACTCATTCGGCTTAAGTGCGACAGCTGCAGTATATTGTTAGAAAATGACAAAGGATTCCAGGAAGTAATATAAACATGGGGGAAAAAGTCTATTGCAAGTCAATGAGGGGATTGGGCCATGTTTCAAAAAAATGTCCAGACTGGTCTGAGTGATTCACCACTCACCAGGTTAACCTGTGGGCTGGAAACCAAACTGGTATAGTTGGATTAATAGAGAATTGGATTGCAGCCCAGTTCAACAAGAAAAATCAGGAATTAGCAGGGCTGGCAGCTGCCCTGCCAGTCCAGTTTCAGAAAGATGAAGTTGTTTTAATAGATAATTCATGAGCAAGAAGTCATTGAGAAGATTTGCATACCGGAGGTTCTAAAGGAAACATTATATTAACAACTGTATCATCCTCATCTTCATCAGCTTTCAATGGTTGAAGATCTGAATAAAAAATGAAAAAAATTTACTTGTTGGGAAGAATTTAGATATATGCTTTTCATGTTCTTCAGCTAACCAACACAAGGAATGCAAAGAAATATGTCAAGGGCCAAAGGTGGTCCAGGTCAACAATATATGAGAACCCATGGATTAAAAATGGTACACTAATCAAAGAGATCAATTTGTATGCTGTAACATTTCATTATGTCACTGACAAGCAAAATCACCTAATGAATGACTCAAGATCTGAATAAAAAATGTAAACTATTACTTTTGGGGAAGAATTAAGAGATGTTTATGTCAAACATTTTGTCTTTCAGCTTATCAACAAGGAATACAAAGAAATAATGTCAAGGGGTCAAGTGTTTGTCCATCTCTATTACATATCAAAACACTGATAATAAAAGTAGCAAGCTAATCAAAGATGTTAAATATGAAAGCATGTAATTAACAAAGGGGTCAAATAGCGAATGTGTTACTAGACGAACAAGACAAAATTAATTGCAAACTGTTGATGAACATCTTATTAGTTTAAATCAAATTCATCAGATCTGCATGTCAAGCCACTCACAGTTCGATGTATGTAAGCACATTCGAGCCTATTTCTCACTAAGCAGTAGCATATTTCAATCTTGTGGTGCAATTCACTGATTCAATGTCTTAGATTCCCTAGTTAATAGAACTTGTTGTCCTATGTACAGAACTGAATTTGTCAATGAAACAAATAATCAACGGGTTTTGTATGTCTTACTGCCCATTGTAAATCCATAAACATATTTATCTGGAAGATAAATCGACAGTCCAAAATCTAATGTGACAAAACTTGAGTTCAAAGAAGCAAGGATGTGATACTTGCCATTTGTAACAAGCATTTTCTTCCTATTCTCCACCAAAATGAGGATCGAAAAAGGATGGTCCTAAGCAGGAAACTTACAAGTAGGACATTATGCACATGCAAGATCATAGAGAAATCAAATTTTTAGTTTATTCTATATCATATTGTTGCTAAAGAATTTCTAAAGTCATCAAGCTCTCTGATGGAGTTATCCACAAAAACACTGAATGCTGTCACTAATGTAACAGACAATACATCTTCTGGGCCATGACAAGGAGGATGTCAAAAGTAACATCGGTACAGAAGCAAGGCTTCCAGCAGTAAGCAGGGGTATTTAATTGAATAGAAAAGGATCCCAATAGTATGGAGATATTTAATTGAATAGAAGCAAACAAGTTTCAAGACAATACAAACCAAGGATCAAGGACTGAAAAAAGGCATATAAGACTTACAAGGAAGGCAATAGTCATATTGCTTGACACGTTCAATCCTTAGATGTTTTAATGCAGATCTGCAGAAAATATTGAGAGGGAAAAAAAGGGTAAATGGACTCCTAGATATGAAGGCATGAAAAGAATGACAGAAAGAATGCATTCCATTTTGGCAAAGGCACTATTCAATTTGCTTGCATTGCATGTGAAGAAGTAATAAAAAAGTAAAATAACTCAAGTCTAATGTTTGTACAGTGTGACAGAGTTCTACTCATATTCACCACCTATAGAAAAGAAAAGTATAGGTGATAAAATACTAAAAAAAATGTGCTCGAGGAGGAAAATTCATGAAAAATAGACACCAGCTAATGATCAAATGTTCACAACCAAAATAATCCTGGTGTACCAGTATAATTAGAAAATACATGCAACATAAAATGAGGAACAATTCACTGATATGATTTGATTAAACAAATCATTTTTCTATAACTGTAAGTTGATCTACTTAAAAACCTAGGTTTACATACAGTTGTGACAAGTCCAACATTTGGTTAGGATACAGGCACACCAAAAAATGAAAGAAAGAAGGAGAAAATTGGAAATGGTTCCTAGAATATATGGTCTAATTGCTGTAGAAGACACACATAAAGCTAGAGGTTTGAAAAAGACAAAACCAAAACAACTGAACAATCAAAACAATACATTCCTAGATATCAGAATACAAAATGAATGACAATCATGGCGCAAAAATTCAAAGTAGCTCAGCTAGATAAATACCATAGTTAACAAAAAAAAATGCAAGAAAGCAAAATCATTGAAGTACCTTCTTTGAGTGCAAGCCATAGTAAATATTTGAGACTTCAATCTATCAACTTGACTTAGACTGGAAAAAAAAATCTCAAATATTTGACTTCAAATGGTAAGCAAGATCAGCTTGGAAATTAACAATGTATCAAATAGAGTAAAAATAGCACATACCGATCGTCGAGTGGAATGTATGGAACCCACGCCATTTTCATTGTCTTCATGGGTATTACTTCCTCTTTCTCCCTTTGAACAGATTTTACACCAATCTTATCAGATGGTGGAATTGGAGAATCCACCTAGAGGACATATGATATAGAAGATAAACAAACAATTTTCCAAAAAAAAAACAAATTCTCCTTATTATGAAACCACACAAAGCTCTTCCACTCTGTGCATCATTAAGAGTTAAATGCCATCTCTTTCCCATTAGTGGTTGGGAAACAGTAGCGAATAACTATAGACATGGTATGTTGTTAGCTACCATACTTGTGATAGGCAATTCAAAGGGAATAGCTAATAATTGATTTTGATTAATGATAACATTAGACATGCTAATTTAATAAAAAAAAAAAAAAAGAAGGATTGTGATAACTCAATAAACAATGAAATATGCTGAAGTAAGTCTATGTGTAAGGATTTCAAATATAATGAAGTAAATAAATTTCACTGCCCATGTGTACAGAATATTCTAAGTACTTGCTCTCTATCAAAATATCAAGGGTGATTAAAAATTGTTATCTGAAGCAACTTACAGCCACCACAATGGGAACAAGCACAACTTTCTCTTGACCATTCACATTTAACATTTGAGCTGCAGAAGGAAAGAAAACAGAAGCATATCAATCAAATAGACAAGGCCAGAGCCCCCAAATATTTTTAAGTGCGTGATTGTATGCAAACAAATAACAGGAAAAAAAAAAGAAACTTAAAGATGAACAAGAAATTATGTAATGGTGTATACCAAGTGAAAGATTGATGGTGGGAGTGTTAAGGTGAATTTAAATCATCAACTAACTACTAACTGACAGAATCTAAAATGGTATCTAAATCGTCAACTAACTAGCCGCTAAAATACTTTGAATAGATGAGCCGAGCAGAAAAAATATATATCCAAGTCATTTACCCTCTGTGCTGCCGAAGATGTAGACCGTCTTCCCATGAAGCTCCCCACCCTCCTCAAAGGCACTCTATGCACCAAAATCAACAAAGATAAGTATCATCCATACACTTTATTCATTCAGGAATTGAGAAAAGATTCACCTCTAAATTTGAAAAACACCAATTAATCTCACGAAGTTTATCCATGTTGTCCCACTGTCAAAATCAAATGCAACAACTTTTAAAAACTCTCATAAAGAAGTGATGAATCACATGCCTTTTTACATATTAAAGAATAAGTCAATAGAGAAAACAAAGATGAAAACCTCAGTTCCAACTGGAAAAGCTGCTTGCCAAAGATCTTCCTGCAAGTAGATACATTATTAAGGACGAGTAAGTATTAGTAGTCGATTAATAAGCTGATGGAAGAAGAAATGCAGGCACTGCTTAACATTCAGTACATCTACGAATTGATGGAACCATCAATTTGCCACAATCTAACACAAAAAGCGAAATAGTTTTTTCTTTTCTTTTACTAGAATAAAACAAAAACAACAGCGAGCCGTACCAAGTTCCTCTTCTCGGCGAAGTACTCGGTTTCAGTCTCCGGCACCTTTACCCGTCTCTTCTTCGGCTCCTTCTGGGGATCCTCCTCCTGAGATTTGCTCGTGGTGGCCTCCTCTCCCTCCCGCTTTGCTGCATCAGAAGCAGCTTTCTTCCTCTTTCTTGACGCTGCCGCCGCCGCCTTGCGCTTCCCCATACGCGACGTCGAGGGTGTTGAGAGATCGGGGAACTGTGTCGCTTTGGGCTTGAGGGCAGATCCGAAGTTGAGAAGAAGAGAGATCTGAGAGCGTGGAGCGAACGCGGTCTCAATCCCAAATTTGAAGGCGAAACGATAAAATTGAAGGAACTAGAGAGAGTGCGTCCGAAATATTTATAGCGTAGGGTACAAAGGGGAGCGGGGGAGGAGATGGAATGACAGCCGTTAGATCGGCATCTCCAATTAGAACTGTCAGACAGCGGGGCGAACCGGCACATAAAGGGCCACCCATTTAGTGAGATGGAGCGGGTCGACCGTCAAAAATTCCAATCCTATATTGCGGGCCGGAGTAGATGAGCCCATTAATTTTTTTTTAAAAAAAAAATATTTAGATAAGATAAAACATTTTAAATTTGAATTACGAATTAGATACGGTCAAATTCATAAGTCTAAAATTTTCACTTTAATTTAAAATTTTAAAGATTTTTTTTCTCAATCCAGCTAATCCATCCAAGCCCACCGTAAGCCTAGGTGGGTTTAAGTGAATAGATAAAATTTTAATCTAATATATTTAAATTATTTGTTAGATCGGCCTCATGGCTCCAACTTAAATTAAATTATTGACTCTATTCCTGATTTAGATTTGAAACGTTGTGAATACAAATTTGGAAGGGACAACAAAAATATCTAAAATTTAATTATATTTAGTTAATAACATAACCAAACAAATCAATATTAATGGTATTTCAAAAAAAATTAATACAATATAATACTGATATGGTAATAAAGGGGACCCACTAAGTATGGGTCAAAGTAGGATGTAGAGGCCAAAGTCAAGAAAGTCAATATCATAGGGACAACAGGCCTATCAAAGGGTATACGAGCAGAACTCTACACCATGGGGCGATCGGGCATGTTTTGCCTGACCAGCAAAGGGATGGGCCAAGCGAAAGTCTAGAGAAATGGAAATATTTGCCAAGCGTTGGCGATAACCATCCCAATCAGCACAAATATTCGACTATGGTACAAGTGAGTGGTCGACCCAACACCAAGCTTATTAGGTATGATTCGAGTGGTAGCTACATGCCTAGGCCAACATATGAAGCAGTGCGGCAAAGTAATGTGATCCGATCAGAAATTCAAGACAAAAAAGGAATGGTGATTGGTAGATATCAGTCGACCAACATCTAGAGCACAGAGAGTGTTCGATCGACGGAGGTTACCCAAAGGCACTACTTGTCCAGTTAGTCAGATTTGCAACCTCCTTCGACTAGATTTGAGGGGAAGATTTGTGATGCGGTGATAAAGGGGGCCCACTAAGTATGGTCAAAGGAGGACGTAGAGGTCAAAGTCAATGAGGTCAATGCCATAGAGCTAATGGGCCTATCAAAGGGTATCTGAGCGGAGCTCTACATCATGGGTCGATCGGGCATGTTTTGCCTAACCAGCAAAGGGATGGGCCAAATGAAGCACAAGTGTAGCCAAGATCATTAGAAGTTCATCACGGAGCAGAGGAGCGTTGAGATGATCGTAGTGTTATTCCGGTCGGGTGATAACATACTATCGAGACTTGTTGTCGCATGGAAGAGTAGCCAAGTCCGGCCGAGCAGAGAAGTACTTGACCAAGCGGAGGGGTACTAGACCGAGTGACTATCTCGCTCGGCCGATCAGCGAGATCACTGACCTATCTCAGGATATCTTTTTGGGAGATAGTTTCGCTGACATGGGGTATGGTCAACAGGCGGATCATACGATGACAAATCGGAGGATGTGCCCACGACCAATTGGATAATGTGTCTATTACCACGTGTCCAGGATCAATTGGAGAACGTGCCTGCGACTAATGGGAGAATGTGTCTATGCCTCGAAAAGTGTGCACGTCGCCCACCAAGGCATTATATAAAGGGGGTTTGTACACTGGCAAAAGTACGTGTTATTCATGATTCACGCCTGTATCTACTATTGCTCCACCTTTTTCCTTTTTCCAGTGACTGACTTGAGCGTCGGAGGGCCAATGCCAGGGACCCCTTCCCTGGCTTGGCAATGACATTTCTTGTGCTTGCAGATTGGGGTGTGGTCTACCTCCAATCAACACAGCAACCATATCCCCATCTTTCCGTCTCCACGATTTTCGGATAGGATCATATTAATGTCGTTTGTGGGAAGATAACCTGAATTCGAAACGCGAAGATGGAGGGCGCTGGACGACTCGCCATAGTTCCTTTAACAAAGAAGGAGCTGGATATGCTGATACAAGCCCGAGCGACAAAAGTAGTGGAGCAACAATAGCAACAGACGCTGGCCGATCGCCATGTACAGGAGCCTGCGACCTCAGCAGTGGGTCATCCAACTAGATATGGAGACCGAGAGGATCATATATCCATTGGGGGACAGAGTAAGAATCCAACCGGCACATACGGAGACTCGCCCCACGCATAGATCCCCTTCCATCGAGCACTGTTCCATACTCCAGCAAAGGAGCTAGGCCAAGCGGATAAGGAACAAGGATCCTCCTTGGACGACGCACCCATTCGGGATGCACGTAAAGGGAAAGCACCAAGGAATGATGATTCACCCAAGCGGATCAATTAATAGTTTTCTCAAGGAATCTTGGACGACCCTTTGCCAAAGCACTACACCCCATTGACGATTGATGAGTATAACGAAATGATCGATTCGGACGACCACCTGGCCTAGTTTGATAAAGTAACCACACTTCATCAGTACACTGACGGGATGAAGTATCAGGCCTTGCTTACAACACTTTCCAGATCAGCGCAGCGCTGGTTCAGACGAATTTTGATCGGCTCGATTTATAGCTTCAAAGACTTCCTAGCGACATTCTTACACCACTTTACCAACAACCACCGCTATCAGAAGACGAGCATTATGTTAGAGTGTATACTGAAAGTCTAAGCTTTTGTAAACATTTATTTTGAATTAAGAATCACATTTGGTCAAATTGTCTACATTTAGTTATAGTTGTTCAATTAATTTATATTGTAGATAACATAGTATGTGGTGCCACATACAGAAGATGATGTTATCAGTACCTTATAAATTATAAATAGTAGCTCACGACCAAAATGGACAGGAACAAACCATTGGAAGGTCGTAGTGTAATTAGGAATTAGTTTATCTTGACTATATAATTACACTAGTACACTTAGAGTGTATTGAGTAGGATCATTTGAGGTTGTTTCTTTTATACTGAATTTATAAAGGAACAAATACCTCAGTTATTATGGAAGTGTGTGCTCTTAATCCTAATATAATAACAAGCACATATATTTGATATCTATTTCTTTAATTTATCAATGGGTGAAATTTAATTTGATGAATCAATAAGCCCGATAAGTTGAGAAATGATATCACTTATAGTGTGTGTTGTTGATTATAGAAGGAAACTGTGTCCTAGTAATCTAGGTTGATAATGTCCCCAAGATGAGCTCATAAAGATTGTCATGTTAAACCCCGCAGGTGGACTTAGTCCGACATGATGATAAGGTTGAGTGGTACTATTCTTGGATGAAGATATTAATTAAATGAGTTGTCAGTAACTCACTTAATTAGTGGGCATTTGACATCTTAAACACAGGGAGACTAACACATTCATAATAAGAAGAAGCCCAAAAATGTAATTTGAGATTGGTGCGGTAGTTCAATAATAGTTCTCTAGTGGAATGAATTATTATTGATAAAATCAAGTTGCGTGTTCGGGGCGAACACGGGATGCTTAATTTTATCGGGAGACCAAAACCAATTCCTCCTCTCGGTCCCTATCGTAGCCTCTTATTTATAGAGTACTATACTCACCTATACCTACCTTCGTACCCATGATATAGGGGCTGGCCAAGCTAGCTTGTGGTTCAAGCTAGGGTCGGCCAAGCCTTGATTCATGGGTGGCCGGCCCTAGCTTGAACGCAAGCTTAGGTGGTCGGCCCCCATTAAATTAAAAAGAATTTTAATTTTAATTTTTTCTTATGTGAAAGATATAATTTATTGGAGAGATTAAAAATTAAAATATCTCTTTTAAAAGGATCTATAAAAGATTAAAGAAAGAGATTAGATCTCTTTCCTTATTTGTAGATAGAAAATATATTTTATTTTTTTTCTCTTTGTAAATTATTCACATGTTGAAAAATTAAAATTATAGAAAAAAATTTTTATCAACCATGAAGGGATTTTAAAGGGAAATTTTATTTTTTTTTTAATTTCCGAAGACAAATAAGGAATTTTTAATTGTTGATTGAAAATTGTCTTGTTTGATCTCCATGAAGTGGTCGGCCATTACAAGGTTAATTGGGAAATTTTATTTTATTTTTCTCAATTAATTCATATCAAGGAAAGTTAAGGAAATTTTATTATAATTAAATTTCCTTATTTGCCAAAGCCAAGGAATATAAAAGAGGGGGTTAGGGTGCCTTCATGACACACAACTTTTATTATTCTTCTCCCTCTCTTCTTCCTTGGTGTGGCCGGCCCCTTCAAGTTCTCTCTTCCCCTTGTTGTGGCCAAACCTTCTCTTCCTCTAGGAGATTAAGTGGTGGCCGGATTCAAGCTTGGAGAAGAAGGAGAGAAAGCTTTATCCCTTGGAGCATTGGTGGTGTTTTCTCTTCATCCTTGGAGGAGCTATTGACTTGGCCGAACCTTGCAAGGAGGAGAAGAAGGTGCATTGGTGGTTTCTCATCTCGGAAGATCGTTGCCCACACAACGTCCGAGGTTAGAAGAGGAATACAGTAGAAGATCAAGAGGTCTTTCTAAAAGGTATAACTAGTATTTTTCCTTTCTGCATCATACTAGTTATTTTTGGAAATAATACCAAATACAAGAGGCTTATGATTCTAGTATTTCGAATTTATTTTCGATGTTGTGTTCTTTTGGTTTTTTCTTTTCCTTGTGATTTGATTGTTCCTTTCGGTTAACCTAAAGTTATTTTAGGAAATTAAATATTAGCTTTCCTTAAAAGGTTTTGTCTAGTCGGTGGTGGTTGCTCCCATATCCAAGAAGGTCATGTCCCTCGCCACGTCGGTACTGGAAACCAATTTTGGAAATTAATATTTAATGGAATTAATAACCTAGGTGATTTAGATTGAACGTGTTAAGTTCCGCAGGAGATCCAAGTCAAAACCTAAAAGAACAAATAGATTAAATTTGGATCAAACGTGTTAAGTTCCGTAGGCGATCCAAGTTTAATTTAAAAGAACACATGGTAGCTAGGAAAAGGTTCAGATCTTTGTACAAAATTTTTGTACAGTGGAACCATTAGGTTTTCCGAGTAGCATCCAATAACTGGTATCAGAGCTAGGATTTTGCCTCTGTATATTTGGTATTAGTTTAATTATGCACATGACATACATAATTTAGGCAGGTTAATAGTAGAATGTGCTAACTTTGTGGATGCAGGATCCAACTATTATGGCTTATAGTTTTTTATGTGTGTGATTGGACCCTTGGACATGTCAAGGGCATTTATATGTGTGTGCATGATCGTATTATAAAATACAGCAGGAGCTGTATTTAGTTTTATTAGGATTTTATTTTTGATCTACTTATATGTACATTCCTTTTATGAAATATAGGATCGATGGATGTAAATTTTATTTTATGTTCGATCTAGTTTACATGTACATTCCTTCGAGGAATATAGGATCGGAAAAATGTAAAATTCTATTTATGTCGCGGATCGAATCTTGTAAGGCGTGGAACCTTTTGAGGACCAGAGGCGCAGCGGAACAAGGAGCAAGATGGATGCGACAATTAGACCCGGTAACGGTGGCCAAATATGGCAACAGCTTGGGATGACAACACACGGAGGACAACCATAGATAAAAGCCATAATAGTTGAAAATTAGATTTTCTATTTATTGCTTTTATATTGTGTTGTGTGTGTATGTTAGTATACATGTTTAGTAGGCTAGCATAGTTAAAATTCCTCATTTATAAATAACTAAGTGGGAGAGGGATTTTAAATAAATTCCACGGTCTCCATTACTGGTTTGTAAGTGATGCAAACAAGTTTGCGCGTTGGCTCTGAGTGTCTTCCTCCATATCGGATGAGCTTGTTTGTGGATCACAAGAACAAACTTCCATTTTGGATGACTATAGGAAGTTAATTAAGAGCGTGTGATCTTCCCCATCGGAAGGGACACAATCTTATTAATGGACTTAGTGTCAAGTAGTGGTATACACTTAGGCACGTCTAATAGTATCCTTCCCATCGGAGTCACTGCTATTATTCGTGTGACCAAAGGACACCAACTATTAATTTTATTTGTCAAAAAGTTAGGTTGACAAGATAATAAAATTAATGGGTTAAAACCCTCCTTTTACAAATGCTGAATTTGTATACGTCTAGACTATCGTGGCATACAATATTCGCGGTGTTTTGAGATGTTGGTTAATTTAAAATAGTATTGTTTGAGGAATCAATATTATTCTAAATTTAGAGTTCTGACCAAAAGTTATTTGTGATTCTTAGGATGACTTTCAACCCACTGTCCATCATACTACAACAGAATAGACTTACTGGTCCTAACTACATAGATTGGAAAAGGAACCTGGACATTGTTCTTACTGCTGAAAGCTATAAGTTTGTACTGACTGAACCTTGTCCTGATGCACCTACTGGTGAATCTACCCAAGAGAAGATTGAATATCATAGGAAATGGGTAAAGGCAGATGAGATGATGCGATGTTACATTTTGGCTTCAATGTCAAATGTATTGCAACATCAACATCAAGATTTACCAACAGCTTATGATATTATGAACAATCTCAAGGAACTCTTTGGTCATCAGGATCGGGCTTCTAGACAAGAAGCCATGAGAAAGATAATGACAGCCACCATGCAAGAGGGTACTCCTGTGAGGGATCATATCCTAGAGATGATGGCTTATCTGAACGAAATACAGATCCTTGGAGGAGAAATTGATGGGGAAACCCAGATCGATATGATCCTCCAAACACTACCTAGAAGTTTTGAGCAATTTCGCCTGAATTACAATATGACAAAAGGGTATATTCATTGGGGGAACTACTGATAGAATTTCAGGCAGCAGAAGGATTGTTTCGTCACAATTCTCATATTCACTATGCTGAAAATGGTTCTACTTCTAAACCGAAAGGAAAGAAGAAGAAGAAACAAGTTGGTTCAGCAAAGAAAGTGAATAAATCTCAGTGTCACGACCTAGGTAGTCGAAGGGCAAATGCTTCATCTGCAAGCAGTCGGGGCATTGGAAGGCGGACTGTTCTCGTAGGAATCAGAACAACAAAGGTATATCTCATGCTCTAGTTGTTGAAACATATTTAGTGGTGTTATCTACCAACACCTGGTGTGTAGATACGGGAGCCACTGATCATGTATGCATTTCCTTGCAGAGGTTCCAGGAAACCCGACGACTAACTGAAGGAGAGATTACCGTCTACATGGGCAATGCTACTAAGGTGGCGGCTGTTGTAGTGGGAGACGTCTACTTATCTTTTAATAGAAATAGAAATTTGGTTTTAAGAAATTGTCTTTATGTACCCAGTTTTAGAAAGAATTTAATTTCATTTTCTAAACTGTTTTTAGATGGATATTCAGTTTCCTTTAGTAACGATATAGTTATTAAGAAAAATAAAGTGATTATCTGTTCTGGTACATTAGTTGGCAATTTGTATACTTTAAATCCAATTTCTCCCACAAAGCAAAACAAGGAAATTTATAACTCATCTTCTAAATCTAATAAGAGAAAAGAACCTTCGGAAATGAACCAAGCATATCTTTGGCATCTAAGGCTTGGTCATATTAACTTAAGTAGGATTCAGAGGCTTATAGCCGATGGACTTTTGGGTTCATTAGAGTTGGAAAATTTTCCAACTTGTGAATCTTCCTTGGAAGGTAAAATGACCAAGAGGCCTTTTAAGGCCAAGGGGTATAGAGCCAAAGAAGTGTTAGAATTGGTTCATTCTGATTTGTGTGGTCCTATGTCTGTCCAGGCAAGAGAAGGTTTTGAATATTTTGTCTCTTTTATAGATGATTATTCAAGATATGGATACATTTACTTAATGCGTCGCAAGTCCGAGTGCTTTGATAAGTTCAAAGAATATAAGGCTGATGTGGAGAAACGACTAGGTAAAAGTATCAAGACACTACGGTCTGATCGTGGTGGCGAATACCTCTTAGGAGAGTTTAGGAATTACTTATCAAAGGCCGGGATTCAATCCCAACTGTCTGCACCTGGTACACCCAACAGAATGGTGTGGCAGAACGAAGGAATATGACTCTTATGGAGATGGTTAGATCGATGATGAGTTATTCAGAATTACCAAATTCGTTTTGGGGATACGCTCTGGAAACAGCAGTGTATATTCTGAACTTAGTACCTTCTAAATCAGTTTCTACTACTCCCACAGAATTGTGGAATGGGCGAAAGCCCAGTCTAAGACATATTCAGATTTGGGGTAGTCCAGCACATGTGCTGAAACCAGATGCTGATAAGTTAGAATCTCGTACAGAAGTTCGCGTGTTTGTAGGGTATCCCAGAGGAACGAAAGGTGGTTTATTTTATAGTCATAAAGACCAGAAGGTCATTGTTAGCACCAATGCCCAATTTTTAGAAGAAGACTATATAATAGATCACAAGCTCAGTAGCAAAGTTGTTTTAGAAGAACTTAGAAAGGACACGTCTACTTCAGTACCAATAGTACAAGATGAATTACCACAAGAGACTGCAACACGTGTCACACATTATACACAACCACAGACAGTGCCTCGTCGTAGTGGGAGGGTTGTGAGGCAGCCTGAAAGATTCATGTTTTTGGGAGAGTCTTCGGACTTGATCCCGAGTAAACATGAACCTGATCCCCGAACTTATGACGAAGCACTTCAAGATATAGATGCAGCATCTTGACAAAAGGCAATGAATTCTGAAATAGAGTCTATGTACTCTAATAAGGTCTGGGAGCTTGTAGAACCACCTGATGGTGTAAAAGTCGTTGGATGCAAGTGGATCTACAAAAGGAAAAGAGGGACAGACGGGAAGGTAGAAACCTTCAAAGGTAGGCTTGTTGCGAAAGGGTACACTCAGAAAGAGGGAATCGATTATGAGGAGACCTTTTCACTGGTAGTCATGCTTAATTCTATCCGGATACTCTTATCCATTGCTGCTCATATGGATTATGAGATTTGGCAAATGGATGTCAAGACAGCTTTCCTTAATGGAAGTCTTGAAAAGAACATCCATATGAAGCAACCAGAAGGGTTCATTGAAAAAGGCAAAGAGCATCTAGTGTGCAAGCTCAATCGGTCCATTTATGGACTGAAGCAAGCTTCAAAGGCTTGGAACATCCGGTTCAATGAAGTAATCCAGTCATATGGATTTATTCAGTGTCCGGATGAGTCTTGTGTATACAAGAAGTGTAACGGAAACGTGGTGGTATTTCTTATACTATACGTAGATGATATTTTGTTAATTGACAACAATGTCAAGGTATTATCGGACATAAGGGTATGATTGTCCAAACAATTTGATATGAAGGACTTAGGAGATTGTGCACACATTCTTGGGATCAAAGTTATAAGGAATCGCAAGAAAAGAATGTTGTGTCTGTTAGGACCAAAAGTAGCTAGAGGGGAGGTGAATAGCTCGTCGCTTTCGCTCGGTGCTCGGCGTTGCTTGTTCCTTCAAAGATGTGCAGCGGAAAATACAGAAACAAACACACAACGCTAACACGGTTGGTTTTACTTGGTATCCACCTCACAAGAGGTGACTAATCCAAGGATCCACACCAACACACACACCCTCCACTAAATAAAACTCTCCTTTGTGGTAACTACCAAGGGCGGAGAAGCCCTACAATACTCAATACAAGAAGAGAGGGAAAGGATACAAGAAATACAAGCTTACAAGCTTACAATGAGTACAAAACCCTAACCCTAGCTTCTCTTCTTGGCTTTGATCCGCCTCTTGACTTGGAGAGCTTCCAAGATCCTTCAAGAACTGGCGATCTGAGCTTTGTGGAGGAGTTGGCGAGAGCTCTGGAGTGAATCGGAGAAGTTCTACTGAAGGAATCGCACGCCAACAGCTATAAACGACGCCAACGGTCGGATCCCGATCGATTCGAATGTTCCCAATCGATCGGGGAGGCTTTGGATCGATCCATGGATCGATCCAGAGCGCCTCTGTGCTCTGGAAACGCGCCTGGATCGATCCACGGATCGATCCAGCGCTTATCGCGCGAAGCAGCCGCGTCCCAATCGATCCACTGATCGATTGGGACCTCTGGATCGATCCACGGATCGATCCAGAAGCTCTCTGTTCGCTGGGACAGGTCTGGATCGATCCACTGATCGATCCAGCACTTGGTTTTTGTCCAAAACCAAGTCCTAAACCTCCCAAACCAACATCCGGTCAACCTTGACCTGTTGGTATGTCATGCCTAGCATCTAGTCACTCCCTTGACCTGCTAGGACTCCCTTACCAAGTGTCCGGTCAATCCCTTTGACCCACTTGGACTTTTCTCTGTGCCAAGTATCCGGTCAATCCCTTTGACCTACTTGGACTTTTCTTTCATGCCAAGTATCCAGTCAATCCTTTGACCTACTTGGACTTCCCAGCACCAGATGTCCGATCATCCTTGATCCATCTGAATTTTCCCTTGCCTGGCTTCACTCACCAGGGCTTTCACTCTGCCTAGCTTCACTCACTAGGACTTTCACCTGGCTTCACTCACCAGGATTTTCATCTGCCTAGCTTCACTCACTAGGACTTTCACCTGGCTTCACTCACCAGGATTTCCATCTGCCTAGCTTCACTCACTAAGACTTCCTTCTACCTGGCTTCACTCACCAGGACTTCCTTCTGCCTGGCTTCACTCACCAGGACTTTCATTTTGCCTAACATCCCAGTTAGGACTTCCCAGTCAAGTATCCAGTCAACCTTGACCTACTTGACTCTTCTTCAATCAATATCTTATTGTCAAACATCTAAACCCAAACCAAGACTCAGCTTGGTTACTCAGGTCAACCTTGACCTGAAGGATATTGCACCAACAATCTCCCCCTTTTTGATGTTTGACAATACCACAATAACACTTACAATCCCATATGTAAGTTAGGCTAATCCCATAGCCTCCTTCTTCATGTCACTAGGTAATGAAAGCATAAATTAAGCTCTTCATTCTCCCCCTAAGAGGGCAAACTCCCTCTAGGTAATGAAAGTCTAACTTACTCCCTTTCATGAGTCCTTTCATTCTCCCCCTATGACCTTCCCATAGGTAATGAAGGACTAAGCTTAACCATACATTCTCCCCCTATTGGCACACATCAACCCATCGTTGGACACACATCAACCTATGCTCCAATTCTGGGCACACTTCAACAAATCCATTTGTTGAAGACTCTCCCCCTGAAGAGTTGCTCATCGTTGTTCACAACATCACTCGTTGTGATCAACACGATAATGAAGGTCCCACACCCTTCATTTATCCTTAACTTCTCCCTCAATGTAGACAACTACCCAACCCTGAGCATTATCTACCACTTGAGTGTCCACTTGAAATAATGAGGATATCCACTCCCCATTTCTCCCCATTTCAAGTTTAAATGCTCAACCTTGAGCAAGTTCACAACAGAAGGTTAACCACCTTCCAAGGTTCATGAAAAATAATTTTCATGTCTTTAAAGAGTCCCTCCCCCTAAAGACATGGTGGTAACTTCTGTCATTGCACCAACAATGACTTAGAATCCCTAAAACATTAGGAAACCCAAATTTAGAAGTTTTTAGGTTCAAATATTCAAAATTTGAAACAACCTCAACCTAAACTTCTACTTAGTCTTCGTTAACCAATCCATCCTTGTTTTCAACATGAAAACACCCTTTGTATGTATACAAATGTATTTAAGGGGTTTGGAAAGGTTACCTAGACTCAAAGAGGTTCAAAGATGCTGAAATCAGGCCTTCCCAGCCAAAATCAGCAACTTGGATCGATTGGAGTTGGGTTCCAATCGATTGAACCTTTCGAATCGATCCATCGATCGATTCAGACTTCCCGATCGATTGATCCATCGAGCTTCTGCTCGCGGGAATTGCCGCTTGAATCGATCCATGGATCGATTCAGAACTCAATCGATCCATGGATCGATCGAGACTCGATAGTTGCTGAAATTCCATTTCCATCTTCAGAAACCCTAGAAAATTCTACAAAAATCCAAAAATTATGAAATTTCGTGTAGACATTATTTAGGGCATACTTAATCATGGAAAAATAGCTTTCTATGAAAATACATCATATTTTCAAAGATTGACACAAACTTGAAAACCTGCAAAAACTTTAGTGTTTTTCTTCAAGTTTGTGTCTAACTATTCAATGGTGATTACTATCAAAAGATAGCCTTCACCAAGGTTTTCCAAAAATATTTTAAAAACATTTTCAAAACCAATATCCCATCATGTTCCTTGGGCATAATGCACATGACTTATACATTAGCTTTCCCAATGATGGGAAAACACATAACTATGTGTTTTGATGAATTTAAAACTCAAAGGAATGCACTAAGTCAACATCTTGAGCTTTGTTCATCATCCTAACATCTCACTTGTATATAATATGCACTAAAACACATACAAGTCACCTTAGAGGTCTTTGTGAGATGTAAAATTTGGTTTTGCCCTATTCTAGGGATCATGCATATCTATCTAGGCATTTTAGAGATATTAGACATCCACCCAGGATGTCACTTGTTAATCAGCGTCGTTAGATGCCATTTGTCCTTAATTACAAGGAATTAAACTTAATGCATGATTATGTTATGGCATATATCAAAAGAGAATAATTTTTAAAAGAAAATATCCTATTACTACATGATGTATGAATGTCATGACATGGTATTTTTTTTTTTTTTTGGATTTTTCATAATAAGACATGAATGCAAAAACTAGACATGATGTCATGGCATATAATGGGCAAACAATCATGGCAAGATTTAGCATAAATAACATATACCTAGATTAACTATCTAAGCATCCTTAAAGTCTTAGCTAAACTTACACCTTAAACCTAGATTGCCCTAAAGTGCTTCAAGAAAATGCCAAAGCCTAAGTTTGCATTTCTTATTCCCTTGATTAATTTATGCCAATTAAAATAAACATGTCCTCAAATGTTGGCATATTCCATTTTTCCTCAAGAGTAGCACTTTTAAATTTAAGGCCCGGATTGCCTTAAATTGCCTAAGAACATACCAAAAACCCAACTTGATAGTTCTTATCAATTTTCCAATATGTGCCATTTAAGATTAAAATCAATTCTTCCACCATTAGGCACATTTTACTCTTTCAAGGAGTAATCAATAATTCCATTTCATTTTCAAAGGTTAACAAAAACCTTGAAAATGCTCCTTGAGTGTCAATTTCCTCAAAGTTGGGTTAACTACCCTTCTAATCGGAGTTGACACTCTCTAACCCATCTATGGGGTAGAGAAGATGCTCCTAGGAACCCAACACCTATTGGTGCTCCTTGGATGCTCTAGGTACTCACTAGGATAACTTCCTAGATACCTTCCTAGTGACCTTGTTGGGCTTCTTAGAAGCCTTGGTCACATTTTCTAGGTCAACTCTAGGGATAACCTCCCTTGTGACCTTGTTTGTGACTTTCTTAGACTTCTTAGAAGTCTTAGTCACATTTATTGCAAAAATACTCTTAGGGATGACTTCCCTAGTATTTTTGGCTTGACCACTAGACCTAGGGTTTGTTCCATAACTATATGGAACTTTATGGTAAGAGGGCACATCCTTCTTAGCCTTTGGTTTGTATCCCAAACCTCTATGGCCATTGGAT
The DNA here is from genome assembly GCF_018446385.1 of Zingiber officinale. Taxonomy (NCBI): domain Eukaryota; kingdom Viridiplantae; phylum Streptophyta; class Magnoliopsida; order Zingiberales; family Zingiberaceae; genus Zingiber; species Zingiber officinale. The sequence goes on from NC_055987.1 coordinate 129,919,862, forward strand.
GGCTTTTGTACCCCTAAACCTAGGTTATGCTCATTTTGCCCTAATAGGATATTTTCCATCCTTTTTAGGGTCTTTTCCATTTTATCAAGCCTTGATCTCAAGACTTGATTTTCTATCACTAAGTCCTTAGTTTTTGGTTTTTCATTTGATCCATGAGCATTTTTGTTTCTAGGCTTGTATCTTACATCCTTAGAGTTATTGCCTATGTTTTTACCTACATTCCTAGCCTTAGGGATAGTAGTTTTGGCATGTAGGGCCACATGCTTTTCCTTAAAGCCCTCATGCTTCCTATTCTTATGGTAAATCGCATTAAAATGATAAAAATTTGACCTAGCATGCTTTTTACCATTTTGCAAGGGAATACGCTCAATGAATGTTACCTTCTTCTTTACCTTGGAGGCTCCCCCTTGACTAGTGCCTCCTTGAGCCTTGACCATCTTCTTCCCCTTGGGGCATTGACTTCGGTAATGCCCTTTTTGTTGACACAAGAAGCACACAATGTGCTCCTTGCTCTTCTTTGTCCCGGGGGTGGTCTCCTTAGGCTTCTCCTTTCCCTTTTGTGCCACTTGGCCCTTCTTCTTGGCCAAGTTGGGACACTTGCTCTTATAGTGCCCATGTTCCCTACACTCAAAACATATTATATGATTTTTATTATTAATTGAAATATTTATACCTTTGCTTGTAGGGGTGGCATCTTTTTCTTTGGATCCGGAGGTAGAAGCTTCCTCTTGATCGGACCTTGATTCTCCTCCATTTGATTTTTCTTGACTTGTGGAGGTAGAATCTACTTCCTCCTCTTCGTCTCTTGACCCGGATGTAGAAGCTTCTCCTTCTTCTTGATCCGGCGTCACCAAGGATTGCTCCCCCTCAATCATAGAGGTGGAGGCTTCATCATCTTGAATATGAAACAAGGAGTATGCTCCCTCCTTGTTCCCTTCGTTGCATTCCCTTGAGGATGAAGCTTCTTGAATTTCCTCTTCTTCGGAGGTTGAGCATCTATCAATTTCGGAATCCTCCTTTTGGTCTTGCTCCAAAGAGTCACACTCTTTGGATTCTTCATGATCTTGTACAGTGGAGGGGATCTCTTCATGAAGCTTAGCCAATTTGCTCTAAAGTTCCTTTGCATCTTCAAATTCTCCAATTTTGCAAAGAATGGTGCTTGGCAATAAATTGACCAAAAGCTTGGTCACTTTGTCATTTGCCTCGCACCTTTGGACTTGCTCCGGGCTCCATTTGCTTTTCTTTAGAACTTTGCCCTTTGAATTTCTTGGAGCCTTGAAGCCTTCCATTAGAGCAAACCATTGCTCTATCTCCATCATCAAGAAATTTTCAATTCTTGATCTCCAAGAATCGAAGCTTGTGGATGTGTATGGTGGAGCCACCCTTGTATCAAATCCAAGTCCATCTTGGAATTGCATCTTGAAGTTGAGCTTCTTGAATTCTTTGACTTTGATGAATTTGCTCCAACTTCTTCACCCTCTAGCTTTTCTTGATATGTTTGCCCCTTCCGGCGGTGATTCCGGTGAAGAGCAACCTTGCTCTGATACCACTTGTTATGACCAAAAGTAGCTAGAGGGGGGGGGGGTGAATAGCTCGTCGCTTTCGCTCGGTGCTCGGCGTTGCTTGTTCCTTCAAAGATGTGCAGCGGAAAATACAGAAACAAACACACAACGCTAACACGGTTGGTTTTACTTGGTATCCACCTCACAAGAGGTGACTAATCCAAGGATCCACACCAACACACACACCCTCCACTAAATAAAACTCTCCTTTGTGGTAACTACCAAGGGCAGAGAAGCCCTACAATACTCAATACAAGAAGAGAGGGAAAGGATACAAGAAATACAAGCTTACAAGCTTACAATGAGTACAAAACCCTAACCCTAGCTTCTCTTCTTGGCTTTGATCCGCCTCTTGACTTGGAGAGCTTCCAAGATCCTTCAAGAACTGGCGATCTGAGCTTTGTGAGCGCTGTGGAGGAGTTGGCGAGAGCTCTGGAGTGAATCGGAGAAGTTCTTCTGAAGGAATCGCACGCCAACAGCTATAAACGACGCCAACGGTCGGATCCCGATCGATTCGAATGTTCCCAATCGATCGGGGAGGCTTTGGATCGATCCATGGATCGATCCAGAGCGCCTCTGTGCTCTGGAAACACGCCTGGATCGATCCACGGATCGATCCCGCGCTTGAATCAGCAGCGTCCCAATCGATCCACTGATCGATTGGGACCTCTGGATCGATCCACGGATCGATCCAGAAGCTCTCTGTTCGCTGGGACAGATCTGGATCGATCCACTGATCGATCCAGAGCCTGGATCGATCCACTGATCGATCCAGCACTTGGTTTTTGTCCAAAACAAAGTCCTAAACCTCCCAAACCAACATCCGGTCAACCTTGACCTGTTGGTATGTCATGCCTAGCATCTAGTCACTCCCTTGACCTGCTAGGACTCCCTTACCAAGTGTCCGGTCAATCCCTTTGACCCACTTGGACTTTTCTCCACTAAGTATCCGATCAACCTTGACCTACTTGGACTTTTCTTTCATGCCAAGTATCCAGTCAATCCTTTGACCTACTTGGACTTCCCAGCACCAGATGTCCGATCATCCTTGATCCATCTGAATTTTCCCTTGCCTGGCTTCACTCACCAGGGCTTTCACTCTGCCTAGCTTCACTCACTAGGACTTTCACCTGGCTTCACTCACCAGGATTTCCATCTGCCTAGCTTCACTCACTAGGACTTTCACCTGGCTTCACTCACCAGGATTTCCATCTGCCTAGCTTCACTCACTAGGACTTCCTTCTGCCTGGCTTCACTCACCAGGACTTCCTTCTGCCTGGCTTCACTCACCAGGACTTTCATTTTGCCTAACATCCCAGTTAGGACTTCCCAGTCAAGTATCCAGTCAACCTTGACCTACTTGACTCTTCTTCAATCAATATCTTATTGTCAAACATCTAAACCCAAACCAAGACTCAGCTTGGTTACTCAGGTCAACCTTGACCTGAAGGATATTGCACCAACAGTGTCTGTCCCAAGCTTCATATATAGATACAATCCTTGCTCGTTTTAGCATGCAGGATTCCAAGAAAGGTTTCTTACCTTTTAGGCATGAAGTAGCTCTATCTAAAGAGATGTCTCCGAAGACATCAAAGGAGATAGAGGACATGAAGGGCAGTTCCTTATGCTTCGGCTGTAGGAAGCCTAATGTATGCAATGCTATGTACGAGACCTGATATCTATTTTGCCGTGGGCATGGTTAGCAGATATCAGAGTAACTCTGGACAAGGATATTGGACTGCGGTAAAACATATATTAAAGTACCTGAGAAGGACCAGAGATTATATGCTAGTTTACCAAGCAGACGATTTGCTCCCTGTGGGTTACACGGATTCAGATTTCCAATCAGATAGGGACAACAGTAAGTCTACATCAGGCTATGTGTTTACTTAAGGAGGTAGAGCCATTGCATGGAGGAGTGTTAAGCAGAAATGTGTTTCGGACTCAACCATGGAAGCAGAGTATGTAGCAGCCTCTGAGGCGGCTAAAGAAGCAGTATGGCTCAGGAACTTTCTAATGGACTTAGATGTGATTCCTGGTTTGCCCAAAATCATCACAATTTATTGTGATAATAGCGATGCAGTTGCAAACTCGAAGGAACCACGAGCCCATAAGGCAAGTAAACATATAGAGCGCAAGTACCACTTGATACGAGATATCGTGAAGCGAGGAGAAGTTGTCATCGCCAAGATTGCATCAGCAGATAACCTGGCAGATCCTTTCACTAAGGCCCTTCTAGCTAAAGCTTTCGATCGGCATGTAGAGGGAATGTGAATCAGATGTATGGCAGAAGATATGACAGCTTAGTCGTTAGTATAAGTGGGAGATTGTTAGAGTGTATACTAAAAGCCTAAGCTTTTGTAAACATTTATTTTGAATTAAGAATCACATTTGGTCAAATTGTCTACATTTAGTTATAGTTGTTCAATTAATTTATATTGTAGATAACATAATATGTGGTGTCACATACAGAAGATGATGTTATCAGTATCTTATAAATTATAAACAGTAGCTCACGACCAAAATGGAAAGGAACAAACCATTGGAAAGTCGTAGTGTAATTAGGAATTAGTTTATCTTGACTATATAATTACACTAGTACACTTAGAGTGTATTGAGTAGGACCATTTGAGGTTGTTTCGTTTATACTGAATTTATAAAGGAACAAATACCTCAGTTATTATGGAAATGTGTGCTCTTAATCCTAATATAATAACAAACACATATATTTGATATTTATTTCTTTAATTTATCAATGGGTGAGATTTAGTTTGATGAATCAATAAGCCCAATAAGTTGAGAAATGATATCACTTATAGTGTGTGTTGTTGATTATAGAAGGAAACTGTGTCCTAGTAATCTAGGTTGATAATGTCCCCAAGATGAGCTCATAAAGATTGTCATGTTAAACCCCGCAGGTGGACTTAGTCCGACATGATGATAAGGTTGAGTGGTACTATTCTTGGATGAAGATATTAATTAAATGAGTTGTCAGTAACTCACTTAATTAGTGGACATTTGACATCTTAAACACAGGGAGACTAACACACTCATAATAAGAAGGAGCCCAAAAATGTAATTTGGGATTGGTGCGGTAGTTCAATAATAGTTCTCTAGTGGAATGAATTATTATTGATAAAATTAAGTTGTGTGTTCGGGGCGAACACGGGATGCTTAATTTTATAGGGAGACCAAAACCAATTCCTCCTCTCGGTCCCTATCGTAGCCTCTTATTTATAGAGTACTATACCCACCTATACCCACCTTCGTACCCATGATATAGGTGTTGGTTGCTACTCGGAAAACCTAAAGGTTCCACTGTACAAAAATTTTGTACAAAGGTCTGAACCTTTTTCCTAGCTACCATGTGTTCTTTTAAATTAAATTTTGGATCGCCTGCGGAACTTAACATGTTTGATCCAAAACTTAATCTATTTGTTCTTTTAGGTTTTAACTTGGATCTCCTGCGAAACTTAACACGTTCGACCCAAGTCTCCTTAAGTTATTAATTCCATTAAATACTAATTTCCATAAAAGGTTCCCAGTACTGACGTGGCGAGGCACATGACCTTCTTGGATATGGGAGCAACCACCACCGACTAGACAAAACCTTTAATAGAAAGATAATATTTAATTTCCTAAAATAACTTTAGGTTAACCAAAGAGAACAATCAAATCACAAGGAAAAGAAAGAAAACAAAAGAACACAACATCGAAAAACATATTCGAAATACTAGATCATAAACCTCTTGTATTTGGTATTATTTCCATAAATAACTAGCATGATGCGGAAATAAAAATTACTAATTATACCTTGTAGAAAAACCTCTTGATCTTCTACCGTATTCCTCTTCTAACCTCGGACGTTGTGTGGGCAACGATCTACCAAGATGAGAAACCACCAACCACCTTCTTCTCCTCCAAGAGGGAGAGGGTAATGGCCGGCCACAACGCCAAGAAAAAAAAAAAGAAAACAATAGAGGTTGTGTCCCATGAAGGCACCCCTACCCCTTCTTTTATATTCCTTGGCCTAGGCAAATTAGGAAATTTAATTACAATAAATTTTCCTTAATTTCCTTGACTTGATTTAATTGAGAGAAATAAAATAAAATTTCCCAAATCAATTTCAAGTGGTCGGCCACATCATTGGAAAACAAAAGAGGACAAGTTTTAATCAACAATTAAAACTTCCTAATTTGTTTTCAGAAATTTTAAAAAATAAAATTTCTCTTTAAAATCTCTTCATGGTTAATAAAAGGAAATATCTATAATTTTAATTTTATTAACATGTGAATAATTTTAAAGAGAAAATAAAACATCTCTCCAATCTACAAATAAGGAAAGAGATCTAATCTCTTTCTTTAATCTTTTGTAAATTTTTTACAAGAGAGATATTTTAATTTTAATTCTCTTTAAATTATATCTTTCACATAATAATAAAAATTAAAATTAAATTTCTTTTTTATTTTATTTTGGCCGGCCCTACTAGCTTGGGTTCAAGCTAGGGCCGGCCACCCAATAATATACCTAGGCCGGCCCTAGCTTGGTTCCCAAGCTAGCTTGGCCGGCCCCTTATTGGTGGGTATAGGTGGGTATAGAACTCTATAAATAAGAGGCTACGATAGGGACCGAGAGGAGGAATTGGTTTTGGTCTCCAGATAAAATTAAGCATCCCGTGTTCGCCCCGAACACACAACTTAATTTTATCAATGATAATTCATTCCACTAGAGAACTATCATTGAACTACCGCACCAATCCCAAATTACATTTTTGGGCTCCTTCTTATTATGAGTGTGTTAGTCTCCCTGTGTTTAAGATATCGAATGTCCACTAGTGAGTTACTGACAACTCATTTAATTAATATCTAAGTCCAAGAGTAGTACCACTCAACCTTATTGTCATGTCGGACTAGGTCCACCTGCAGGGTTTAACATGACAATCCTTATGAGCTCCTCTTGAGGACATTATCAACCTAGTATCTCTAGGACACAGTTTCCTTCTATAATCAACAACACACACTATAAGTGATACCATTTCCCAACTTATCGGGCTTATTGATTCATCGAACTAAATCTCACCCATTGATAAATTAAAGAAATAAATATCAAATATATGTGCTTGTTATTATATTAGGATTAAGAGCACACACTTCCATAATAACCGAGGTCTTTGTTCCTTTATAAAGTCAGTATAAAAGAAACGACCTCAAATGGTCCTACTCAATACACTCTGAGTGTACTAGTGTAATTATATAGTCAAGATAAACTAATACCTAATTACACTACGACCTTCTAATGGTTTGTTCCTTTTCCATTTTGGTCGTGAGCTACTGTTTATAATTTATAAGGTACTGATAACATCATCTTCTGTATGTGACACCACATACTATGTTATCTACAATATAAATTAAATGAACAACTACAAACAAATGTAGACAATTAGACCAAATGTGATTCTTTATTCATAATAAATGTTTACAAAGCTTAGGCTTTCAGTATACATTCCAACAATAGGGGCCGGCCAAGATAGCTTGTGGTTCAAGCTAGGGCCGACCAAGCCTTGGTTCATGGGTGGCCGGCCCTAGCTTGAACCCAAGCTTAGGTGGCCAACCCCCATTAAATTAAAAAGAATTTTAATTTTAATTTTTTTCTTATGTGAAAGATATAATTTATTGGAGAGATTAAAAATTAAAATATCTCTTTTAAAAGGATCTACAAAAGATTAAAAAAAAGAGATTAGATCTCTTTCCTTATTTGTAGATAGGAAAGATATTTTATTTTTTTTCTCTTTGTAAATTATTCACATGTTGAAAAATTAAAATTATAGAAAATTTTTTTTATCAACCATGAAGCGATTTTAAAGGGAAATTTTATTTTTTTTAAATTTCCGAAGATAAATAAGGAATTTTTAATTGTTGATTGAAAATTGTCTTGTTTGATCTCCATGAGGTGGCCGACCATTACAAGGTTAATTGGGAAATTTTATTTTATTTTTCTCAATTAATTCATGTCAAGGAAAGTTAAGGAAATTTTATTATAATTAAATTTCCTTATTTGCCAAAGCCAAGGAATATAAAAGAGGGGGTTGGGGTGCCTTCATGACACACAACTTTTATTATTCTTCTCCGTCTCTTCTTCCTTGGTGTGGCCGGCCCCTTCAAGTTCTCTCTTCCCCTTGTTGTGGCCGAACCTTCTCTTCCTCTAAGAGATTAAGTGGTGGCCGGATTCAAGCTTGGAGAAGAAGGAGAGAAAGCTTTATCCCTTGGAGCATTGGTGGTGTTTTCTCTTCATCCTTGGAGGAGCTATTGACTTGGCCGAACCTTGCAAGGAGGAGAAGAAGGTGCATTGGTGGTTTCTCATCTCGGAAGATCGTTGCCCACACAATGTCCGAGGTTAGAAGAGGAATACGGTAGAAGATCAAGAAGTCTTTCTAAAAGGTATAACTAGTATTTTTCCTTTCTGCATCATACTAGTTATTTTTGGAAATAATACCAAATACAAGAGGCTTACGATTCTAGTATTTCGAATTTGTTTTCGATGTTGTGTTCTTTTGGTTTTTTCTTTTCCTTGTGATTTGATTGTTCTTTCGGTTAACTTAAAGTTATTTTAGGAAATTAAATATTAGCTTTCCTTAAAAAGTTTTGTCTAGTCGGTGGTGGTTGCTCCCATATCCAAGAAGGCCATGTGCCTCGTCACGTCGGTACTGGAAACCAATTTTGGAAATTAATATTTAATGGAATTAATAACCTAGGTGATTTGGATTGAACGTGTTAAGTTCCGCAGGAGATCCAAGTCAAAACATAAAAGAACAAATAGATTAAATTTGGATCAAACGTGTTAAGTTCCGCAGGCGATCCAAGTTTAATTTAAAAGAACACATGGTAGCTAGGAAAAGGTTCAGATCTTTATACAAAATTTTTGTACAGTGGAACCATTAGGTTTTCCGAGTAGCATCCAACACATTAACCTATTTTCCTTGAAACAAGGGCCCAATGAGGCACTGAGAACCTACATCAAGCGCTTCAAGCAGGTGACCATTGATATTCCATCGGTCTCCTCAGAAATATTGGTGAACGCCTTCGCCTAAGGGCTCGTCGAAGGAGAGTTCTTCCGCTCACTCATTCATAGGCCGCCATAGGACTTTGACCACCTACTCAGGAGGGTCACGGAGTACATAAATGTAGAAGAGCACAAGCAACAAGAAGGAAGGAGGCGTCGGTCGAGCCCGTAGGAGCGCCTGAGTGGCACCAAGCAGCCATCAACCACCAAGGGGCCCCGATTGGGAGGAGTACAGCAACACCAGGAGCCCCGAACACAAACCGTACAGCATGTATCAGCCAGTCACCCAAAGGCGATGAAGGGAAAGGTATGGACGCAAATGTTTTGCTCGTTCCATCAGTTGACAATGCACAATATGTGTGATTGTTATGATCTAACACCAATTGTGAGCCGATCGGATCCTCGAGGATATCGATGTCGGTCACCATCACCCTATCGACATAAGAGGCACCGATCAGAGGGGCGATGAAATAACAATCGAGCTGCATCTAAGCAACATCAGTATCAGCCTCAAAGGAGAAATAACACAAGTCTCGCCCCGAGCTTCTACTGAGCGGACTAGAACCTCGGCCCGGGAGGAGGAGAACCGAAACAACCCCACTCGGGGAAAGATCAGAATGATCACCAGAGGGACGACTGGCAGTGATTCGAACCGAGCGAGGAAGTCGCACGCCCGACGCCTAGAAATACATGCTATCGGATGTAGTAAGGAAAAGGCTGAGGCACCTGAGATCAGCTTCGACCGTCGAGACCTGGAGGGAGTGGAGATCTCTCATGATAATGCACTGATCATCTGAGCGATAATAGCTAATTATACTATTCACCAAACTTTTGTTGATATAGAAAGCTCGGTGAATATTATATTCAATAAGGTGTTTGAACAGCTACAAATTGATCGAAGTGAATTGCAGCAATGATGACCTCACTCTACGAGCTCACGGGCAATGAAGTATTGCCGATCAGCCAAGCTCGACTGGCCATATCGCTCGGAGAGGAGTCGCTCAAGAGGACAAAGACCACAAACTTCATTGTGGTAGACATGCCGTCCGCCTACAATGTTATATTGGGCCGACTGGCCCTTAACGAGTTCCGAACGGTGGTGTCCAATTTCTAGTAGAAGATTAAGTTTTCGGTGAACAACAAGATGGGTGAAGTTAAAGGCGTTCAGTTGGCCGCTCGACGATGTTACGTTGAGATAGTCAAGTCTAAAGCAAGAGCCGCACGGAAGGCCCCGTGCTTGGAAGTAAACGCTATCAGGGAAAAACCTCTTGCGCTAGTCTACGAGGAAAAAGGAGAAAGTCCATATTCATCCCAGCCGATCGGAGGCCACCACTTTCATAGCTGCCGACCTGACAGAGGAGAAGAAGGTGAAGTTGATCACCTGCCTTAAGTGAAACCACGACGTGTTCGCCTGGTCGACCCACGAGCTCCCAAGCATCTTGCCAAGTGTAGCACAACATGAGCTTCACGTCCGACCAGACATTTGGCCTGTGAAACAAAAGAAGACGGACTTCAGTGCAGAGTAGAATCAGATCATCCGGGTAGAGATAGAAAAACTGCTTGAAGCCGGTCACATCCGCGAGGTTCAGTTTTCCAACTGGCTCGCCAACGTCGTGCTAGTATCTAAGCCGGATAACAAATGATGAGTTTGCATCGACTTTCATGATTTGAACAAGACTTACCCTAAGGACTTCTATCCCCTGCCCAAGAAAGATCAGATGGTGGACTCCATAGCGAGTTGCGAGCTGATCTGCATGCTCGATGCATATCAATGTTACCACCAAGTGTCGCTCGCCCAAGAGGATCATGAGAAGATTAGCTTCATCACTGCCGACGGAAGTTATTGCTACAATGACATGCCCATTCGGATTGAAGAATGTCGGCGGCACATACCAGAGACTCATGAACAAGGTGTTCCGACTATAGATTGGCCTCAATAGGGAGGTATATGTCGATAACATATTAATAAAATCCCTCGAAGCTGTTGACCTTTGTGCAGACATCAAAGAAACTTGTCATACTTTGAGGGCGTATGGGATAAAGCTGAACTCGAACAAGTGCTTGTTCGGAGCAAGGAGTGACCGTTTCCTCGGATACATAGTCACCGAATGGGGAATCGAGGTGAATTCGAGAAAGGTGAAGGTGTTACAAGACATACCCCCACCCCGCCACTTGAAGGAGGCTCAACAGTTAACCGGATGGATTACTACACTATCCAGATTCATCTCTAAATCGTCCAACTAGAGTCATTTATTCTTCAAGATCTTGCGCTGAGCGACTAAGTTCCAATGGGACGCGGAATGCAACAAGGTGCTAGAAGTGCTCAAGGAGTACCTGACCTTCTTGCCTGTATTGGCCAAGCCCATCGCTGGCGAGCCGCTATGGATTTACTTGTCATCCACCGAATATGTTATTGGCTCGACGTTGGTAAGGTAAAATGGCCATGATCAATAATCTGTATATTTCCAAAGTCATATATTAAAAAATGCATAATCTCGCTATACCAGTCTTGAAAAATTAGCTTTCGTGCTAGTACTCACTGCTCAGAGACTCCGTCCATATTTCCTATCATATTCGATCATCGTGATAACCAACAACACCTTGGGAAGAATCCTTCTCAACCCAGAAGCATCCGGACGGCTGATCAAATGGGAAACCAAGCTGTGTGAGTTTGACATACAATATCAGCCCAGCATAATGATCAAGGCCAGGCTTTAGCTGATTTTGTCACTGAGGTCCAGAATACCGAGTTGGACACAACTTATAAATATACGTGTTGGTGCAAGGTGCACCAGAATCAAACCTGAGTTTTGATGTTATCAAAGGTTCAAGTTAAGTCTTGTTGTGATATGATGATTTGACTAAGTGTGTAGACTATTTGCTTAATCGGAAAAGCCCTAGTCGTGGCTAGACAGTAAAGTCCAAAAAGGTCTAGAGAACCCGATATTTGGCAGGTAGGTTGAGGTAGGCAAATGAGTGGAGCGACGGGAAGGTCGTGTCCTGTGAAGGGACAAACCCTAAGTCGCTCATCCAACTGAAGAAACTAACAGAGATTTCTAAGTTGAGATCAAGACAATCTTAACTGTTATACTCATGCATATTACTGCTAATGTATTATCACTGTGCTAACTTTGTTTTGCAGAAATATTATTGTTATATCAAACTAACTTTGTGTTGTAGAATTATATGACTTCTTGAATTTCAAAGGGTCATAACTTTTTACTCAGAAATCAGAATCAGGTTCTGTCAATGACCACGCGTCTAGCACTCAAAAATCTTCATTTGACCAAGGGTTCGATCGACTGAACAGGAGGTACATTCGACCAATCAGGGTATTTTATCAGTTGATCAAACGAAGGTTTGGTCGACCGAGCAAGCAAAAATGGAGAAATAGATCAAGCTTGTAAACATGGTATCACAGCATGATTGGTTGACCGAAACTTAGGATTGATTAACTAAACAAGGTGATCGGTTAATCGAATAATTAATACACTTAATGCAGTGAAGATCGGATCTTGGCGAAGAAGGAAATCCAGGTGTTTAGTCGATTGATAGGGAGATCAGTCGACCAAAAAGATCGATCTACCGACCGAACATCTTTTCAGTCGACCGAACGTGGCTTATAAAAGAACAGCTCGAGGTCTGAACCATGTTAACTTTTCTAATCTACTCTCTGCTCGCCATCTGTGCTACTGCTACTCTACTACGCTTCAACCTTGTGTGCAAGCTACGACATCAAAAAGGCTCCGGTGGAGCTCTACATCATGGGCCAATCGGGCATGTTTTGCCTAACCGACAAAGGGATGGGCCAAGCGAAAGTCTAGAGAAATGGAAAAAATTGCTAAGTGTTGGTGTTAACCATCCCGATCGACACAAATATCAAACTATGGTACAACCGAGCGGTCAATCCAACACCAAGCTTAAGAGGTATGATCCGAGCGACAACTACACGTCTAGGCCAACATATGAAGCAGTGCGGCGAAGTAATGTGATCCAATCATAAGTTCAAGACAAAAAAGGAATGGTCGGTCAGCGAGTTAAATCACCGAATCATCGACTAAACTTTGCCGCTCATTACATCTGAATGGCGATTAGTAGATATCAACCGACCAACATCTAGAGCACAGAGAGTGTTCGATTGGCGGAGGTTACCCAAGGCACTACTTGTCCAGTCAGTCAGATTTGCAGCTTCCTTCGACTAGACTTGAGGGGAAGACTTATGATGCAGTGATAAAGGGGGCTCACTAAGTGTGGGTCAAAGGAGGACGTGGAGGTCAAACTCAAGGAGGTCAACGCCAGAGGGTCAACAGGTCCATCAAAGGGTATCCAAGCCAAGCTCTACTTCATGGGGCGATTGGGCATGTTTTGCCCAACCGGCAACGGGATGGGCCAAGCAAAGCGCCCGTGCAGCCAAGATCATTAGAAGTTTGTCACAGAGCAGAGGAGCATTGAGATGACTGTAGCATTATTCTGATCGGGCGAGAACATACTATTGAGACTCGTCACCGCATAGAAGAGTAGTCGAGTCTGGCCAAGTGGAGAAGTACTTGGCCAAGCAGAGGGGTATTGAATTGAGCGGCTATCTCGCTCGACCGATCAGCGAGATCACTGACCTATCTCAGGATATCCTTTTGGGAGATAGTGGCGCCAACATGAGGCATGGTCAACAGACAGATCGTATAATGACAAATCGAAGGTCGTGTCCACGACCAATTGGATAGCGTATCTATGACCATGTGTCCAAGACCAATTGGATAACGTATTTATGACCATGTGTCCAAGACCAATTGGAGAACGTGTCTGTGACCAATAAGAGAATGTACCCATGCCTCGAAAAGCGCACATGTCGCCCACTAGGGCATTATATAAAGGGGGTCGGTATACCAGCGGAGGTACGTGTTATTCATTATTCACGCCTGTATCTACTGTTTCTCCCCATTTTTCCTTTTTCTAGTGACTGACTTGAGCGTCGAAAGGCCAACGACAAGGACCCCTTCCCTGGCTCGACATTTATATTTCTTGTGCTTGCAGATCGGAACGTGGTCTACATCCAGTCAACGTAGCATCCACATCCCCAGCTTTCTGTCTCTACGGTTTTCGGTCAAGATCAAATACCATATCGAAATTTTTAATATCAGTAGTGGTATTAAATTTCATATTTTCTAGGTTTTCATATATGCTAATGTTGAGTCCAAAGGATATTCATATATTTTCACGATGACATGATATTGTCCACTTTATGCCTAGCCCCTCATGACTTTGCTCTTGAACTATCTCCAAAAGGCCTCATGCCAATAGAGATATCCTACACTCTTTTAAACTTATGATATTTATCAAATCTTCCAATGTAGGACTTTGATTGAATCCCAACAATGCTTCCCTCAAACGAAGGACCACAATTACTCTCATGGTTTGGGCCTCCCTATCAGCATCCGGTCACCCTAACCTGCTTGGGACTCCCCGTAAGCATCCGCATCTGGTCACCTTGACATGCTCCGGGCCTCCCCATGAGTATTCGGTCACCTTGACCTGCTTTGGGTCTCCCCGCGAGTATCCAGTTAACCTGACCTACTCACCTCCCCTCAAGTATTTGGTTACCCTAACCTGCTCTAGGCCTCCCCGCAAGCATTCAGTCACTCTTACCTGCTTTGGGGCCTTCTCGCAAGCATTTGATTAACCTAACCTACCCCGAGCCCACCCTCAACTTCGTTCAAGGTCACCCCACATGACATCTGATCTGTACCATGACTCTGATACCGTTTGTTACACAAAGAGGGGGGTAACACCTCTCAACCTCTAATGCGAAAGAAGAGGAAGAGAGAAAGAGATCGCGTAGAGCAACTAGGTAAAAACACACAAAAAGAGCAAACACGAAGAAGGAGAAGAAGAAGAGGAGGAAGAATTACTGTGGTTCAGCGATGTGCCTACTCCACAAAAACTACTGTTGTGCCTAAAGGATGTTCATATATCTCCACAATGACATAATATTGTCCACTTTGGGTCTAGGCCCTCATGGCTTTGCTCTTGGACTCTCCCCAAAAAGTCTCATACCAATGAAAATATTCTACATCCTTTTAAACTCATGATCTTTACCAAATCTTTCCAATGTGGACTTTGATTGAATCCCAACAATCTTCCCCTCAAATGAAGGACCACAATTACTCTCATGGTCTGGGTCTCCTCGTGAGCATCCAGCGACCTTGATTTTCTCTAGTTCTCCCCGTAAGCATCCGCATCTGGTCACCTTGACCTACTCCAGGCCTCCCCGTGAGCATTCAGTCATCTTGACTTACTTCGAGCATCCCCATGAGTATCCAGTCACCCTGACCTACTCCAGGCCTTTCCATAAGCATCCAGTCACCCTGAACTGCTTCGGGACATTCCCGCAAGCATCCGGTCAACTTGACCTACCCCGGGCCCACCCTCAACATTGTTCAAGGCAACCCCACATGGCATGTAGTCTAGACCATAACTATAATATCATTTGTTGAGTCCAAAGAATGTTCACATATCTCTATAATGGCAACCTGACTACCTCGAGTCGACCCTCAACTTCGTTCGAGGCCACCCCACATGACATTTGGCCTAGACCATGACTATGTTACCATTTGTTGAGTCGAAAGGAAATTCATATATCTCCATAATGACATGATATTATCCACTTTAGCCTTAAGATGTATCATTTTTTGTACTTTATTGCAGAGAAATGACCTCTCAAGCCGCTACTAATTGAAAAATTATCTAAACAAATATAGAACTCCTTATGAGGTATTTTCTGACCTCCCCTAGAACGTATCATTTCTATCAGTGACTTTATTAGAGAGGCAACGAACTCTCAAATAAGGGAGCTGTTTTTCCCACCCCTGAGAGACTCCCTCCCCGGTCCCATCGTATTATTAACGCTTATACTTTTTTTTTTAATTTCCTCGTCCACATTCTGTTTTTGTTTTTTAGTTTTGTTTCTTTTTTTATTGGTTTTGTTTTTCTAACCTTTTTTAAATTTTTTATCAATTTTATTTTTTTATCAGTTTTATTCTTTTTGAATAATTTTTTATTATATGTTTGTAATTTTTTATTTATTTTTTAGTTGTAGATTTTAGGTATATATATATATATATATATATATAACAAAAATATTAACAATTAATAGTAAACATATTTATAACTTACGAATACATATTTTTTTCAAATAAAGAGTACATATAATAATACATAAAAAATATATGAAAATATATAAAAATAAAAATTTTAATCAATATTGCCTCCAAATTCTGCTCCTGATGTGTTTGGTGGTGTACCCATTAGGCTATTACTGTTGGATTTTTCGGACCGCGAAAATCGCTTTTTCGCGTCGCGGAAACCCCGAAACCGCCGCCACCGGATCCGTGCGAAGAAAATAAAACAAAAATACGAGTACGAGTTTCTAAAGTCTAGATCTACACTAGATAAGAGTGTTACCCTCGATGCGATGCCCTTCGCTATCCCGCTAGTCCAACGGTTTGCCGGATCTCAAGATTGTCAAAGTAGACAACCCTCTAGAAGTATCCACACGAACAAAATTAGGTGGAGAGGACCAAACAAAGGTGTGCTAGCACCTAGGGTGTTCGGCCAAGAGAGGAGAGGGAGAGCAAGAAGAGAGAGCTCTAGGAAGAAGAAGATGTGAATGAGCCTTAAATAAAATGAATTTCATTCACAATCAAAAGTGGTCGGCCACCTTCATGGAGCGTAACTCCTTTTTTTATTAAATGTGGAGGGCCACATTAAATTGAAAGGGAATTTGTAACCCCCATTAGGTGGCATACACATGTGCTAAACATGATGATGTGGCACATCATCATTGGCCACTTAATGCCAAGTCACAAATGATGTGGCATAAAGTCAAGTCAAATTTGACTCTTCCTCTTCCTCTTAAGTCAAGTCAAACTTGACTTAATCTCTCTCATGGTTGATCTAATCCAACCATTTAATTCAAACAAATTTAATATAATGAATCTAATTCATTTAATTAAATTGATTCAATGAGTCATAATCTAAATTAGACTCATTGAACACATGAATCAACTTGAGTCCAACTCAATTAGGCCAATTAGGATTACTCTTAATCCAATTTGATTCATCAAATGAATCTAATCCTCTTGGTTCATCATATGAACCTAATCTCCATCTAATTGTCCTTAGTGTGTGACCCTATAGGTTCTTGTAACGTTGGCAATGCCCCTAAACCCATTTAGGAGCATAAGTAATAAGCGGTATCTAGCAACACATCATTACTACCCAAGTTACAAGAATGTTGAGATCCAACATCACCTTGTGACTACTAATTGTGACTCCTCACAATATATGACAAGTGTCATTCTATCCTAGACATTTAGATTGATCAATGTGAGACATAGACTGTGTCATCCTCTGACCAATCTAAATCTTGATCTCCAAGTAGACTCACTAAATCAAATGAACTCAATATCTCATATTGCCTCATTTGGGCATGCCCATACACTTCGTGGTCTCACTCTATCAAGAATATCGATGTCTCTCCCGTCATATAGGAGGGATAGATTCCATCTACATCACTCACATCCCTCTGCATAATTCGTTACATACCCAGTAATCACCTTTATAGTCCACCCAGTTACGGGTGACGTTTGACGAAACCAAAGTACATAACTCCTTATGTAGGGATCCATGGTGACTTCAGGTCTAAGGACTAGTAGTCATACTAATAGCTACATGAGAAAGTATATGACACTCATATAACGATCCATGATACTTTCTCATGGCGGGTCATTCAGTATACATTCTCCAATACATACCCATGTCTCAACTTGATATCTCTATATCCATGACTTGTGAGATCAAGTCATCGAGTTGACCTACATGCTAGTCTCATCGCATTAACATTGTCCCTGAATGTTAATACTCGACTAGGAATGATTAAGAGTAGTGTTCCCTATATCATCTCACTATCGGTTCAATTAACCGATTGATATAGGTGAGAACCTTCTACTCAAGGACGCTATCATACTTAGTTTATTTGGCACCAATACAAGTAAGTATAATAACCAAGCTGGTTCTGTACTTCATTCTTGAATTCTTTGAACTTTTCAAAGGATTCTGACTTATGTGTTATCAAGTACACATAACCATATCTACTGAAGTCATCAGTAAATGTGATGAAGTACCTATAACCGCCTCTAGCATCGACATTGAAAGGGCCACATACATCACTATGTATAAGTCCTAACAAATCAGTCGCTCTTTCGCTGTGCCCACTAAAGGGAGTCTTGGTCATCTTGCCTAGTAGGCATGACTCGCACGTCTCATAAGATTCAAAATCAAATGAGTCCAGCAAACCATCCTTATGGAGCTGGGATAAGCGCTTGTCATTTATATGACCTAAGCGACAGTGCCAGAGATAGGTTTGGTTCAAGTCATTTGACTTGAATCTCTTGGTATTTATGTTATAGATAGGGCTTTCAAGGTCTAGAATGTAGAGTCCGTTCATCAGAGGTGCACTACAATAGAACATATCTTTTAAATAAACAGAACAACATTTGTCCTTAATAATAAAAGAGAAACCTTTCTTGTCCAAACAAGAAACTGAAATTATGTTCTTAGTTAATGCAGACACATAACAACAATCATTCAACTCTAATACAAGCCCAGAGGGCAGAGATAAAAAATAAGTCCCTACAGCAACAGCAGCAACCCGTGCTCCATTGCCTACGCGTAGGTCCACCTCGCCCTTTGCCAATGCCCTGCTATTTCTCAACGCCTGCACATTAGTACAAATGTGAGAAGCACATCCGGTATCTAATACCCATGATGAAGAAATAGATAGATTAACTTCTATAACATATATACCTGAAGTGGAAGTCTCACTTCGCTTCTTCTTAAGATCTTCCAAGTACACCTTGCAGTTCCTATTCCAATGCCTGGTCTGACCGTAGTTGAAGCGGGTAGCATCCTTGGCGACCCCTCCTTTAGGCTTCAGTGCCTTGCCTTAGCCCTTGGCTTGGGACTTTCCTTTGCCTTTGGGCTTGCCCTTGCCCTTATGTTTCTGAACCATCAAAACAGAGTGGGGCTTAGCCTTCTTAAGGTTCAGCTCAGCAGTTCTTAACATGCTAAGCAGCTCGGGCAGTGGCTTGTCAATTTCGTTCATATTGTAGTTTAGAACGAATTGACTATAGCTATCCGGCAAGGATTGCAAGATCAGGTCAGTGGTCAGCTCTTGGCCAAGAGGGAATCCCAATCTCTGTAAGTTTTCTATGTACCCAATCATTTTGAGTAGATATAGGCCTACGGGAGCCCCATCTGACATCTTGCACTGAAATAGTACCCTTGAGATCTCAAATCTCTCATGTCGCGCTTGTCCTTGATACAGTTGATGAAGATGTTCAACCATATCGTAAGCGCCCATCAACTCGTGTTGCTTCTGAAGCTCAGAGTTCATGGTCGCGAGCATTAGACAGGACACATCTAATGCGTCATCTTGATGCTTCTTGTAAGCATCTTTGTCTGCTCGCATGACATTGGCAGGAGGAGCCTCCAGAATGAGCTGCTCCAGAACGTACAGTTTACGTTCCTGGGTAAGAACTATTCTCAAGTTCCTGTACCAGTCCAGGAAATTTGCTCCGTTGTGCTTGTCCTTTTCAAGGACAGAACGCAGGGAGAAAGAATTCGTATTCGACGTCATGGTTATCTACAACAGAAAAATGCAGAAAATAAATTATCATATTCTTTTAAATCATTTAATTAGGCCTTTAACTAAATGATACTCCCACTGAATTCTATAATTCATGTGGGACAAGATCCACATCATACTAACCCTTGAGTTAGCTTTGGCTAATACGCCCAAGATTTAGTATGATCGGTAGGTAACGATTTACCAATTACATCTCTATGCAACTCTTGTTTATAGGATCATTATTCGCAGTTATATTAAAACTTGAGTTAGCTTTGGCTAATACGCCCAAGAATTAATATAAATGTGACACTACAACAAAAATAGCTTTTCGCAGCACGCAAATTCGCTTTCCGCAGCGCGCATTGCGTGCTACACAATTAAAAGCTGTTAAAAGTCCTAAATTATTGACAGCGTGCTTTGCGCGCTGCGAATAACATTATCCGCAGTGCGCAAAGCACGCTGCAGATAATACTTTCCGCGGCGTGCTTTGCGCGCTACGGATAATATTATCCGCAGCGCGCAAAGCACGCCGCGGAAAGCATGTTTATGCGCTAAGGATAATAATCTATAGCTATAAATGTATGTTGTTGATAGTCTTAACTATATTAAAAAAAATATTAATTTGATGAAAATAATAAACCAAAATTTTATAACAAATTTAGTGCAAATAAATCCACAAAATTAACAAACGTCATAGTTTTTCTTTATACCAAAAAAATTTAAAGATCTTAAACAAGATACGAAATCTCTATCAAACTAGTTATTACATAACAACAATTAAACTTACAATCCGCACAAATTAGTATATTATGTATCAATCACACAATACTATAAATTTCGATAATCATGCAACCGTGCTTCCTATTGCATCATCAAGAAACTGCATTTCATCATTTGGTCGAATTAGGTCCATCTTTTCCACCAAAACTTTATCAACCCAAACTTTCCAACATGATCCACCAAGAATAACGTGATGCACTTTTGTGTTTGGATCTGTTGACGTCATTTCACTGACTTCCAATTCTTGTAAGTCCAGCACTTCAATTTGGTCCATAGGTGATCCATGGTCTATGTATCTGTCAAAATCATTGACCTTGCCTATAATGAAAATCAAATTTCATCAACAGATTAAAAAGTTCAAGCGCAGTTGCAACCGATTAAAAAATTCATTAATTTTTTTTGAAAAGAATAATAGTGGAAGCAATGGCAACATAAATTTGAGAAGTAACACACTTTCTACAACCAAACAAATAGCAACACTACAATGGTAAGAGTTAATTGTCTAAGAAGGCTTTGACTACAGAATTATCACAATTGGAAAATACCTCCTCAAAGCCCATATCTACTAATGTCTTGAGCTCCTCTTCTAAGTTATCAAAACCTTGCAAAATTTAATAACACAGGTTTCTACTACCAAAGGAAGATAATAAAAAAAAATTGTATGATGGGTCACGAGGCATAACCTGAATGTTTGCTGATATTTAAAGAATATATAATAATTTGGTGAGTATTTTATTCATATAAAGATTTAGGATTTAATAGGTATCGGAAGCGTATCTAATAATTTTCTTAGTTTTTTTTTTACTTCTCTTTTCTTTCCCTTTAACTTATGACCTCTTTAGGAACAAAACACATCTTAGGTCACAACCACAAATAGATCCATCTAACCAACTAAACACATCAGAACAAAACATTTAAGTATACCAGTCAATTGTGCAACAAATTGATATCCTTGATCATCATTTTAAAAGGAGTAAACCCAATTGAATAGCCTTTGATTCATATTAATCCATAAATGTAATTGAAATGAGGTATGTGAAGTTTACCTCTATTGCCCGCTGAACAACATCCGAGAACTTAAACTCCACGAAACCAAAGCAAGAATTTTGTAACTGTCATTTTGATGAAAATGCATAACCATAAAATTGTGAGGATTACTCAAATGAAAGCAATGAAGAAGCAATTTGCAAACCAGTGAATGGAAAAAAGAGAGAGAATAAAAGCAACCTTATAGCGTTTGACTTGCATTGCACCAGGCTTTATAAGACCAAACCTCTTGAACTCTTCTTCAACTTGAGCAGGTGTTGCATCAAATGGTAAATAATTCAAATATAATGAATAAGCATCATCTGTAAGTAGTAGAATAAGTTTAAATGTTTATGCAATCAAACTGCAGAGCGTTGTAAAAAACTTGATGTGAAGTTAGTATACTGTGCCTTCTAGATTTTTTCACTTTCAAAACCAATCGATCCAGAAATAGGGCCACAAGAAGCTGGATGATGTGAAGCAGAACACCATGCTAGAGAAGATTTTGAAGTAATATCCTTCATAACTTTGACCTGTATACATCAAGTCATTCTACTCTTTTACAGTTTTAATGAACATGAGTAGAACTAACAAATTACATGCATCTATTCAAGATCAACACTTACTACTGAAGCATAAGACTTTTTGAGATTCTGCTAGTGATCAGTTTTAGTCTCTGATTTAACCAGCGGAGGTGGAAAGCTATCGGCAGTTACATCAATCACATTATCTGGTTCTTCTTCCTTCCAAGCTGAGCTTTCTCCAGCTTTCTCCGTGTTTCTGTTCATTTTATCACTCATTTCATCCATACAAGGTGAATCTTTATTTTGGGAAGCTTCGGTGTAAAAGAAAGATCACTGCACAAGCCAACAAGATGATCAAGAGTTTGTCTCATATAAACCTGAAATTTAATCGATGGGCAGGTAACATTGCCATGGCCATTAGGATGACCAAGTCTGCTCCTTTCCTAGTAAAACCGATGAACTAACTCCGGAGAATTACAGAGGTAATTGTAATACTGATCCATAAATGTTTCCCCAACCTAATAAAATCTAGAAGTTTCCCAAAGATCGACGATTGATAACAATAAGAAAACCTCGATAAATCAACAACTAAAGTTGAAAAAAAGGGTTCGACCCTTATCGCATTGGAAGAGTGATGAATCTGAATCGAAGGGAAGAAATCATTACCATCTGTGTGTAAAAAAGAGATTCAACAGCGCCGGAAGGCCGAACCGCCATCTGGTGAACGAAATTGTAAGATGCGTCGGCGATCTAAGCCAGATTGAACAGGAAGGATGTGACAGAAGGTACTACATCCTCACGCCGCAAGGATGAATCTCTTTCCCCTTCCTCCTCTCTCAAACGCCAACTTTTGGATGGTCGAGATAGGGCGAAGGCGGCACCCGACTGGGAGGAAGAGATCTTAAGCACGACCTCCGCATCCTGCGAGGATACGCAGACGCCAGTGTCGTCGAGGGCGCGATCGATGAAGAAAGGGTTGGAGAGGCGAGGATCTTGCAGAGAAAATGAACAGAGGCTTGATGAGGAGGAGAGAAGAGGATGAGGAGGAGTGGAGGCTAGTGAAGCGGAGGAGCGAGAGGGAGGGGGCGGTGGATTGACAAGAAGCAAAAGAGGGAGAGGGAGAAGGTGATGAGATTTGGGGATTAAGGGTTTGTTGGTGAGTGAAAAAAGCCACGGTGAGATTAAGTATTAACATTTAAACATGTGGTATTAATAACGTGCTTTTTTAACATGTCGTCGTTAATAATATTAATAAGTATTAACAGCGTGTTTTGTACGCCGTCAATATTAAATTTTAATAGCGCATTCTGCATGTCGTAGAAAAGTTTATTGACAGCATATTTTTTTTGTACGCTGTGGTTTGTATAAACATTATACTATCCGCAGCACACATATTTTAGCGCGCCGTAAAAACTATTATTAACGGCGTGCTTTAATCGCATGCCATTGATGATGCGCTGCGGAAAGTGATATTTGTTGTAGTGTGATTTATGTCCTATCTTTCCAACTGTTGGAAGAATGCCTATAGTTGTACTCGATCCAACCGAGTTAACTAGGAATACTCAATCTAATTGAGTTTGTACTCGCCCATGCGTTGATAAGTGGGACCAAGATTGCCCCTCCGTACCCTACCAGGATAATATGTGTTGCTCTGCTTTGGCAGATTCAACAACACATGTGATCGAGGTAGTGATAGGTATCACGGCACGGTAGGCATTAGAGTTGACGTGATTTAGATCTAATCTAAACGATGATGCGTATCATATACTCAATTTAGATCTAATCTAATCGTGGGGTGCATCATGTGCATGACTTAGATCTAATCTAATCGTTAGACACTAATTAATTACTTAATCATGCATCACATATACACAAGTAATTAATTAAATTAATTTGTGATTAGCCATGACCCTATTATGATCTTCTCAAGCCAATGAGAAGATCGGATGGTCAACCTAGGGTCAACAGCTTCTCAAGTTCCTTCACTTGACCACCTTGTGTTGCTCGCGCCCTCCTCGTAACTCCGTCTCGAGTGGACCTTCCACGGCTCCAATTTTGTACATTACAATTTTGAAACTCGAGTTACATTCGAATCTAAACTAATTTACAACAAGAATAAATAAAAAAAGGCACGACGCGCAGGTCGCGTATCAAATATACAGCACACACAACACAAATGACAGCGCAGGCCGCAATATGAATTACAACACAAATCCAATCAGATTGGGTCGTTTTGGGCTATGACTATCACAAATTATACATAATTCTAAATTATGTAATTTTCATAATTTTTTATAATTTTAATACTAATTTTTACAATTAAATAAAATTGAGAAAACAATATAAGTAAGGGAGTTTAAAGAAGAAAAGGTATGAAAGTCATTTAAAAAGGAATACAGGGTGTGGTGTTAGGGGTGGGAGAAGTAATTTGTCTCAAATAATCACTTGGAAAATTATCTAAAATAATATAGAATTCATTTTAAACAACAAATCTATTTAAAAAAAAATATAATCATGCTATGATACTGATGTAGATATCAATAGACCATTAAATGCTTATATATTTTATTCAATTATTTGATGAAAAAATATGAAAAATATCTTGCAGAAAACATTGTTTAATATATTTTAAAAAACATATTATTTTATTATCTAGATATAAATAAAGTTTTATTTTTATAACTTAAAAAATTTCGATGGACAGATTATGGGTCCTAATCGGACTCGACCCGTTGGCATGACTACTGAATTATCCCTATTTAAAGAGACTAGAGAAATCAACTTTAAGCATCTCTCAACCAACCCTAATTTAATTATCTCTACGCCATCTCATCGCCGTGTTCTCAATGCTGATAAAGTATTTTCTAGCATCTTACGTAAACCAATTCGAGACCAAGCATCCATATATTTTTTTTAACAACAATCTTAAAAAAACTTTCAACAGATGAATTACGAGTCTTAACCGGACTCGTCCCATGAATAGGACTATTGAATTATCCCTATTTATAAAGACTAACAAAATCAATTTTGAAACATCTCTTAATCAATTTTACTTTCAAAATTTGTAGGAACTTACGAAATGAAATTCATCCCACCATACATCTCCCGTTTATATATCTAAATTTATCTTTCTCTATATTCATATGGCCGACTCTAGTAGGACAGTTGAAGTAACGAATCTATTTTTTTTCCAATCAATCTTACTTTGAAGCATCTCTCCATTGGTCGCCTCCTCCTCGCTATGCCCCCAACATTGTGGGGGCGCTTGTGCGGGCTGTTAATCCTAGAACACTGATGAGGCCAATGCTGATAAAGTAGTTTCTGGCCTCCCCGAAATGTATCGTTTTTGTATTATTGTAGAGAAAACGGCCTCTCAAACCGATAATTAGACCTCTGATATGAAAAATTATTTAAAATAATGTAATTTTAAAAAACAAATCAATTTAAAAGTTTTTGAATCATGCTATGATAACGATATTGATACCATTAAATGATTATATATTTCATTCAATTATTTGCTGAAACAAATATAAAAAATAAACATTATTTAATATATTTCTAAAAAATATATTATTTCATTATTTAGATATAAAAAAACTTTTTTTTTTATAACATAGGATATCAAAAATTTGGTATATAAAAATTTAAACTAGGCATCAACATTTTTTTTAACATCATCTAAAAAAAATTCGACGGGTCCAAAGGAAGGAGAATCATCCTTATATTCTTAGGCACGTCATTGTTGACAATGTTGATTGTTAATTTTACGGCACTGATGAGGTCGATGTTAATGTTGATGATGTTGAGATCTTTGACATTGACTAGAGCGGGTAAATAGCTACTCATCTAAATTATCATTTTCTACGTATCTGTTAGTGCAACGAAAATATAAATAAATATGAGTACGGAAGCTAAACCCTAATAGATAAGAAAGAACACCAAACTTCATATGTTCATATAACGTGGTTCGAAGATAATTTACTTTTACTTCATGGCGTGTCCGTAAGGTAGACTATATAAGTACCCCGTGGTAATTTTGATGTGATCAACTAAGTCAAGTCATGTTGTGTTTAATCTTTGTGTCTAAGTGTGCAGAAACTTAGGAGCACAGGAAGTCGAGCAAAAGATACAGCTAGTGAGAAGGACGGCACAGGAGAGAGTCGACGGACTCAATGCGTCCGAGGGACAAGGTACTGTGGAAGAGTACGCTGGCAGACGAGAAAGAGACGCGCGGCGTTTCCGAGGGACGAGAAACCGGAGTGAAAGGTTGCTCGAGAAGATCGAAAAATGAGTTTGGGTGAGTCCTATTCCGGATGACCGAAATCACCCAAGCAAGCTGAGCCGGAGTGGAATACCCAGATCCAAGCGAACGGAATCGGAGCGGAAGACCCAGATTAAAAAGTCAACTAGAGGTTGACTTTTGGGTCCGGGCTCCCGGATCACCTGGCGCCCTTGGCCGCCTCACCCAAGGGGGGCTATGTTGACCCGGTTCGGGTGCCCAAAACCCTTCTAGCCGCCTAGACCAGAAACTTGATCAAAACACAACATGGTGTGATCCGTTGTGACGGGGATAAAATTTGATTCCTTTCCAGTCGTCCTGATTAGGGGTATAAATACAACCCTGATCTTAGTAATTTAGAACAATCACTTGTAATCAATTCCTTTGTCTGCTCTACTACTGTGTGAGCTGTCAACGTTATAAAAGACTTCTCCATCTGAAGAAGATTTTGATAGTGAGCTTTAACTGCCTTGTATTAGCAATCATCTGATTGCAAACTAAGTAATCTCTCTGTATTTCTTCTTTCTTTCTAATCAGTTTGTTAATTACTTTGTCTGTAAGTCTTAGTTTAATAAAGTTGTAAAGTTTGAGAAAGGTTTTTATTTGATTTTTTTGTGTAGTGTTATTCACCCCCTCTAGCCAGCCACTAGGGGACCAACATACGATCCCCATTATCCTTCAATGGATTAATCCCCAGAAAACCTCCGGCTAGCACAATCTCCTTGTGGATGAAGAAACCTCACTACAATCTTGCTTAAGAACACTTGAGCACACCTTGGATTGCTAAAGCACTTGGGAGACTTCTAATAGACTTTGACCAAGCCTATTTCGTCACCAAGGTCAGCCACCCCCGAGTTCTATTAAATAGACCTCGGGGAGAACAACAAAGTTGTTCCTGTCGTTACCAGTCGACTGGTCACATCACTAGTCGATTGGTCTTCTGTGGAATTCGACCATTACAACTCAACAGCTCTATACCAGTCGACTGGTCCACTTTGATTGAGAGAACAGAAGCGTTCTATTCTCTCCCAGTCCAACCACCAGTCGACTGGTACATAAACCAGTCGACTGGTAAATCCTAAACCTAGGGTTTACTTGAATACATTCTCTCATGCATTCGTCCTCATCCGCACAATCTCGTCCTTGCCTTCTAATATCCTCCATCAGCTTTGCATCCCTCAGATGTTTTCCCATCCTTCATGCTTTGCCTTCAAGAGCTTTTTTTAGCCTTGTTCTTATTGTCGGGTCTTCCATTGCCAAGAACTTCTTGCTCGAGGATTTCAACCTTGCCAAGTTACACTTGGACTTACACCGTCAAAACTCCACTTAGACTTTCACCATTGTCAAGATCACACTTAGATTTTTTTTATTGTACTTATATCCTGCATACTCATAAGTACATATAAAATACAATAATAAATCTAAATTAAATCTTTATCTAAATATTAAAACTTAAACTTTTACCTAAATATTAAAAGTTAGAGTTACACCGATTATTTCAACAAATGATATATTTTCTGGCCTGACTTTGGACGTATCATTTTGTTTGGTGACTTTATTGAAGAGGAAACAACCTCTCAACGGGTCAATCCATATGAAAAATTATCTAAAGTTTTTGAACCAGGCTAGGATATCATTCAATTATTTGCTGAAAAAAATAAAAAATATCTAAAATATTGTTTAATATATTTTTTAAAAATAGATTATTTTTATTTTTAGATATAAATAAGGTTTTATTTTTATAACGCATAATATTAAAAATTCGATATATTGAATTTCAAGACTAGGCACCAACATTTGTATTAACTTCATCTTAAAAAAATTTTGATGGGCGAGTTACAGGTCCTAATCGGATCTGGCCCGTGGTAAGACTACTGAATTATCTCTATTTAAAAAGACTAGAGAAAAAGCTTAGAAACATCTCTCAATCAACTGTACTTTGAAGCATCTCTCCGCCACCTCATCATCGCATCGCCGATGTTGTGGCACGTTATTCTTTCCAGATCTTTGTTCTTAGGTACGCCGTAGCTGGTGGTGCTGGTTGTCAATCTTATAATAATAATAAGGCCTATACTGATGAGGTATTTTCTGACTTCCTCTGGAATGTATCATTTTTATCTGTGGCTTTATTACAAAGCCAACGATGTGTTATATGAAAAATTATCTAAAATAATATAGAAGTCCTTATGCATTATAAAAAACAAATTTATTTAAATTTTTTGAATGGCTATGATAATGATATAGATACCATTAAATGCTTATATATTTCATTCAATTATTTACTGGAAAAAAATAAAAAAAATCTTACAGAAAACATTGTTAAATATATTTTTTTAAAAATATATTACTTTTTATTATTTAGATATAAATAAAGTTTTATTTTTAATTATAACGCATGATATTAAAATCCAGTATACCGAAGTTTGAGACTAGGCACCAACATTGTTTTTTTAAAAAAATTTGACGGATGAGTTACAGATCCTAACCCGTGGACAGGACTACTAAATTATACCTATTTAAAGAGACTAGAGAAATTAGCTTTGAAGCATCCCTCAATCAACCCTACTTTGAACATCTCTCCATCGCCTCATCGCTGCGTCCCCAGCATAGTTTTTAGAATCGCGATCCTACGCAGGATCGATTTAGGGTCAGGATCGGATCGGTCAGGATCGGATCGTAGAATCGTACGATCCTACCAAAAACCCTTAAAATCTTATTATACATGATTAATAATTAGAAAAAATACCTAAAAATCTCATTTACATATAAGTAAATAACTAATTTTGTATATATATACAATCATTTACACTAACACCTCAAATTATATTACTACATGTACAAATTTAAATTAATTTATAATTCAACTATTATTCTCTTATAGTAATAATATTTATATTTTCATATCATAAAATGATAAAAATATAAAATTTCTATTAATACAATAATAATAACACATTGATAATAAATATTTTCTTAGTTTATAAGATAATTCAATTTACAGGCCACCTAACGTATATAATAGAAGCTATTGAATCCTTTGATTCAAATATGAACGCCGGAAATAATCTTCTAAAGACTGGTTGATGCCACACAATACTAGATAATAGGCATCCAAACACCCATTATTTTGAGGAAAATAAATGACAGAATATTATTGATAAAAAACTAACTAAAAATAGTTAAACATATGTTTAAATAATTTAAACCCCTAATAAGATGAAAAAAAGATAATTAAAAAAAAAAGATAAAATCTCCTAGACATCTGAAAATGATTTAAATGATATTTTTTGGCTTTGAAATAGGGTGGTTAAGGATAAACTTTGAAATTTATTAAAGATCTTTGAACGAGCTTTGATTTGATATATTATAGGCTCCATGGTTCAATCCGAGTCAAAAGTTATGACCTCTCAAAGCTTCTACCGATCCTGCTCCGATCCTACCGATTCTGTTCCGATCCTACCGATCCTGCTGCGATTCTACTGCAAAACTCGATTCTGCACGATCCTGGATCGATTTTGGGTTTCCGGATCGTAGAATCGTACGATCCTACGATCCGGATCGTGATTTTGCAAACTATACTCCCCAGTATTGTGACGCACTATTCTTTCCAGATCTATGTTCTTAGGCACGTCGCTGTCACTGCTGGTGGTGCTGGTGGCCGATCCTAACAACACTGATGAGGTTGGTGTCGATGAGTTATTTTCTCGCCTCGCCTCGCCTCGCCTTGAACATATCGTTTTTGTCATTCATTACAAAAATATCCAACTTTAGCGACTAAATATTTGGTCGCTAAATGGATTTAGCGACCGATTAGTGATAGAAACAAAATATCATTGAATTTTTTGTCGTAATAAGTTTTAGCGATTGAATTAAATTTCGGTCGCTAAATTTAGCGACCAAATTAAGTATTGGTCTCTAATATTTAGCGACCGTATGATATTTCGGTGACAAATTTATGAACAGAAAATTATCCGTTTCATCAAATAACAACCGAAATTAAATTTTGATCGCTAAATAAATTTAAATTAGAAATCAAAATATAATTTTATGTTCAAATATTAGCGACCGAAATTAAATTCTGATCACTAATTTCCTAAAAATTTCAACAGAACTCCATTTATTTTCTTTATTTTTATCTTGTTTACATCAAAAATATCCAAACTTAACCAACACCGTATCAAAAATTTTACAACCAATTAACAAACACTACAAAAATTACAGTAAATACCGACTGAATTTTCCGTCACAATTCTGTCAGTAATTTGGATTACCGACGGAATAACGAAGGAATTTGTGACATTGGAAGTTATTGCGTCGGGAATGAAATTTACCGACGGAAATGATATTTAGTCGGTATTCGCTGACAAAATATAAATTTCTGTCGGTAATGTTTAACGACAGAAAATTGTCCCGTCGACAGATAGGAGACGGAAGATAACGGAATTTATCGATTGAATCGTGATTTTCGTCGGTAATTTACCTACGAAAAACATTATTCAGTCGGGAATTACCGATGGAATCGTGCTTTCCGTCGGTAAATTACCAACGGAAATCATGATTCAATCGATAAATTCCGTTATCTTCCGTCTCCTATCTATTGACGGGGCAGTTTTCTATCGTTAACACTACAAGAAAATAGGGTATCTGAAACAGAATTTTAAAACGGAAATAAAATCTGTTTTAAATTTTAATAAATTATAAACGGATTTACTACAGAATTATTATTTTGTTTAACTTTAAAAAAAATAATATATAAAAAAAATTAAAACAGATTTTAAAATAAATTAGAAACAAAATTTATAAATTAATTTTTATAAACAAAAATAAATACGAATTATCAACGAAATTTGATATGAGATTTTTTTTTTTGTTTGTAAATCAGTTTATAGTTGTTTTAAACAGAAAATAAATCTGTTTATAAATATAAAATATGAGAAATAGATTATTAAGTAATTATAAATATATTTTTCTTTTAAATAATAAATAAGCCCTAAACCCTTCACGTTTCTCTCCCAAATCCCGCACACGCGATTTCTCTTCGTCGGCGCACGATTTCTTCTTCGTCGGCGCACACGCGATTTCTCTTCGTCGGCGCACGATTTCTTCTTCGTCGGCGCACACGCGATTTCTTCTCAGGCTGCACGCACGCGATTTCTTCTTCGGCTTGCACGTGATCTTCTTCTCCGGTCCCAAATCAAGCACAGCTCTAAGGGCTCTGACTTAAGGGGCAAGAGATCTTCTTCTCTAGCTCCAAATCACGCACGACTCTAAGTTGCGCAACCTTCCGGCTTAAGGCGCACGCGATCTTCTTCTCCGGCATTCTTTCCACGATCCACCGAACAAGCTTAAGCTCAGGTAATCCTAATCTTCTTTTCCAGCCTTCTTCTCTGTTCTAGAACGCGCAACACCAGTTACGTCCTACTCATGCGATCGAGGTCATTCGTGTGACCTAATCGTGCGGTGGCTGACATAAAATATAATTGGTCTATGATTTAATCTTAATTAACATTGCTAGAGCTACTAGGTTAAAGAAGTTATTGTAATGGGTTTTCTGACACGTTGAAGCCAAATGGATGAGCTACCAGAACATTGCTGTACTATGGAACAGGTTATCCTTAAAATCAAGAACAATACAATTTTAAAACATCCCACTTAACAGATATGAGCATTAGTATATAGGGCATCAAGTATACTAATTTGAAAATTGAATACTTATATAATATAGCAGTTACGTTTTGATCACTAATGAAACTAATATTGGCTAATGTGCTTGTTTCAGGAACAAAGCTCTTAGATAATCCTTTTTAAGGAAGCATCTTAGGCAATATTCCTTATTATATTGGTATGGATAGCAACGGTAAAGTAGGTGCCTATGAAGACCCTTCATGGAGAACTTTGTGATGTGTATGGCAGGGGTGCACCTGACATAAAAAAAGCTGAACTACAATTGTAGTCAAACTTTTTTGTACTAATTTAAGCTCTTGTATTGCTGCTCAATTAGCTAAAATTTAAGCTCTTGTATTACTACTTCAATGCTGCTCAATTAGCTAAAATTTAAACTCTTGTATTACTACTTCAATGCTTCTCAATTAGCTAAAAGTTAAGCTCTTGTATTGCTACTTCAATGCTGCTCAATTAGCTAAATTTTAAGCTCTTGTATTGCTGCTCAATTAGCTAAAATTTAAGCTCTTGTATTGCTACTTCAATGCTGCTCAATTAACTAAAATTTAAGCTTTTGTATTGCTGCTCAATTAGCTAAAATTTAAGCTCTTGTATTGCTACTTCAATACTGCTCAATTAGCTAAAATTTAAGCTCTTGTATTGCATTAGCACCTTGACGAAATTGATTTAAATGTAAATTTTCTTATTTATTTGAAAATCACAATGGTAAGGTTAATATCCATGGTTAAACATTGAACTAAAATTTCTTATTTATTTGTCATAGGATGAGGTGGGAAGATAAATTTCAGATGATAACGTGATTAATGATGCAAGCTGCGAAGAAGATAGTTCATTTGACGAAGAGGACCTAATCAAGGGTCTCAAATTCCAACCAATATTGATGGACGGACTAAAATAAATGTGGTTATGAATAAGTAAGTCATATGACCTTTAAAATTTATTAAGTTTTGATATTTTTGTATTAAATTAATTTTTTTGTTATAATATTCATAATTTTGTTATCTTTAGATTTGTCGAAAATGAAGTTCCTCGTGAAATTACAAATGATATCAAAGGAGTGATTAAAGGAGTATGGCCAACGTGGAAAAAGGTACCTAGTGATATTAAAGATTTACTTTGGGAAAATTTTAAGGTAAGTAATATATTTTTTAATTGGATATTTTTTTTTTTGGCAAAGTGATAGAATTAATGAGAAGATTTACTTTGAAAAAAAATTCTTATGTTAATTATACAACTCTGCCTAATGAGTTCATGTATCATGTGTTTAAGACCCAAAGAAAGTTACACAACCTCTTAAACCCATATTTTAACTATATGTCAGGTCAAAGTTCGGTTTTGAGTTTATTGATGGTATATGTATAAATGATTAGTCAATTGCATATGTGCCATTTGAGTCATTTTGGTTGCATGTGTGCCGAGATGATTTCCTTTAGCTTAGACAACCTTGGATAGCTGGGTTCTTTTTATTGATTTAATTTATTTAATTATTTATTTGTATGTTCTAATATGCGAGCTTGGACTATATCTGGTGTAGTTAGAGCAGCCATTGATTATTTATTCACATATGATATTATATATAATCTTGATTATTTATTTGTTTTGATGCAGTTGAGATATAATTGGGATAATTTTACCGACAGAGAAATGAAAAAGGTATGGAATGAAAATTCAAGTGAGAGATACAGGGCATCCATTCATTTGGCTAAGAAAGCAACATTATCATCTGCACAAGAAGATTTAGGAAGGAAACCAGACATATTAGATATGATAGGTAGAGGACCTGATTGGATGGAAGCTAATATATGGAATGACTTGGTTAAAATTCATTGGAATAAACCAGATCACAAGATCAAATGTGAAATTGTACGGAAGAATAAAATGACAGCGAAGGATGGGTCTACTATCAAACATACTGGGAGTTCAATTTCTTTTGTAGCACACCGTGAGAGAATGGTAAACCTCTTTTCTAACATGTTTATTCCAATAATTTACACATCTGATAAATTTATTAAATATTTGACATTTACATATAAATTCAATGTATCTCATTTATTTTATATTTTATTCCAATTTATATATGATTGTAGAAAAAAGATTTGGGACGAGATGTGGATGAATTTGAGGTTTTTGAACGAATGCATAAAAGAAAGTAAGGTACTGGAGAGTTTGTGGATAACAAATCGGTTGTTAAGTCAACATAATTAGTTATTCATTAATTTTCTATTAGCTTATACTAATTCTTACTTGTTGGTTTTTATATTTGTTAAACTAATATAAGCCCTTGTAATATGGACAGGAACAATATAAAGAGAGACAAAATGTTGATGATCAGTCTACTCGACCTTCATTCAATTTCAAATCATGGTGTGATGTGGTGGGTGATCCATGTAAGAGGAGGGTGTACGGATTTGGACGCAATCAACATTTTAGAAGATCATGCAATGGAAGTTCCAATGAAATGTGCTCTCATGAGAACAACAATGAATTATCTCAAAAAATTGAAGACATGCGTGCTATTAGCAAGAGGATGGAGGAAGAAATTACTGAAAGCAATAATAAATTGGAACTCATTATCAAAGAAAATAGACAGAGGAAGAACAACTTATCGAGGAAGGTAGACAAAGAGAAGAAAATCTAAAAGAGATGGTTTGTAAAATGATTCAAGAGGCGGGATATACAAATCATTTAAGCGAAATAAAGATTAAATTACTTTATCTTTGATTAATGGTTAAATGTATTTAGATGATGTGAATATTTACTTATTTCAATATTAATTTTATGATACTTTTGTATTAGAAATTAATTGTTTTAAAAATTATAAATTTGTTTGAAATGTGTGCTTGTTAAAAGTTTCACGTAGATGATAAATTTAAATAATAATATAAATTTAGTGATAAATTTAATTTAAAAATAAAATTTTAAATTAATGATGGGTTTAAAACAAATTTTGAGACAGAATTATAAACCGAATTATAAATGAATTTATAAACAAATCAAAATTATATTTTTTATGTAATTTGACACAGACTAATAATGGATTTAAAACAAAATTAAAAACAGAATTTATATTTTCAATTATTTTCATTTGGTCAAATAAAAACAGATTTACAAACAATTTTTTAATTTGTTTTTGATATTTGAGACGGAATATGTCCGTTTCAAATTTAGCTACGGGGGTTTCACTAACGGATATTTGAAACGGAATATTCCGTCTCAAATATTCTTTAGAGACGGAAAAATGACTTTCAGAGACGGAATTTTTCGTCTCTGAAGCCCTGTTTTCTTGTAGTGTAAACATTACCGACGGAAATTTATATTTCATCAGCGAATACCGACTGATAGGGATGTAATCGAGTCGAGCCGAGCCGAGCCGGACTCTTGAATGTTTGAGCTTGACTCGTTTATAATCGAACCGAGCTCGAGCTTTATTTAACGAATATATTCATGGCTCACGAGCTTATTCAAGCTTTTATCGAGCCTAAACGAGCTTAATAAATATAAATCATAAATTTAAATATTATTAAAAACTAAATTATATATTTAGAGAAAATTATAATAATATTATTAAAATTTATAATTTTATTCTAATAAATAAATTTAATATATTTGTTTATATTTTTCATAAGTAGAGTATAAAATTTATAAATTCAATATCAAAACTATTATTATTTTTATTTAAAAGTTGCTTAATGAGCTTAACGAATGTCTTCACGAGCTAACGAGCCGAATATTGCGAAGCTTGAGCTTGGTTTGTTTATCTTAACGAGCCTCATTAAACGAGCTCAAACGAGCTTTTATCAAATCGAGCTTCGAATAGCTCACGAGCGGCTTGGTTCATTTACACCCCTACCGACTGAATATCATTTCCGTCTGTAAATTTCGTTCCCGACGCAATAACTTCCGATGTCACAAATTCCTTCGTTATACCATCGGTAATCCAAATTACCGACGGAAAACAATATTCCGTCGGAAATTTATTGATACACGACTATACAGATTTGATATTTTACCGACGGAATCATGCTTTCCGTCAAAAATTACCGATGGAAATCATGATTCCATCGATAATGTCTGCTAAAATTTCAACAACACCTCTCTTATTTAGATCTTATCCTATATATAATTTTCATATTAATAAAAATAATCACAAACGATGGCAACACAACCCGCACATAAATCACAATTCCTACAACATACTCATAACATACAAACAATCAAAATATCCCAAATTCAATATGAAACACAATCATAATTGTCCAAATGTCTAAAATTCAGTACAAAACACAAGCATAAATATCCAAATACACAACATACTCACAATCATACTATCCAAAGTGAATGACAAGTAAAAGGCAAGTACATCATATTCAAAATACTTACCATGATACATCTCCTACATATATCTAAATATAATCCTGTGAAAGTCAAATACAAGGGGTCATGATTAGAACGAATCGATACAAATATAATATATATAACTCAAAAATTATAATATATAACTAATTTTACATGTAAAAAAAATACCTGGATTATATTTTGGATATACAATGATAGTGACGGTGAATGTATCAATACGGACTCCTGAAAAAAAATGTAATACAATTTAAGATAAATATCTAATAATATCCAAATAGAACAAATATATTTTACTTAATGAATGATAAATTTTAAAAATCAAGTTATAGTTGAACATACCTCAGAAAATCTAATCATCAGCAGGGTCTGATGGGTCTCGAATCTCCTGTGACTCAATATCATGGTGTGACTGAGGCTGCTATGACTGGTCCCATCTAACAATGACTACTCGCATCTGAGCTAATGTCTGCTCCTAAGTAGCCCACCTCTCCTCCCACCTCTGATCCATCGTAGTCATTTGAGTTTTCAATTCTTGATTTTCTTTTCTTAATGACTCTACCTCAGAAGAAGAAGAAGAAGATGAACTAGCACGACCCCTAGGAGTCCTCAAATGATCAAATAACACCTTAGCCTGGGAGCCAAGGCCGTAGAGGGAGGAGTTCTTTGTCCTTCCACCCACAACATCATAATAAATATTATTTATTTGCTGGGTGGATAGATCTTGTGACTCCCCTCCCTCTACTGGTGGCTGAGATGTCTGACTCACCTTACTTGTCATTTCCTCCTGTGTAGAAAAAAATATACGATTTATATGTCGTACACAATTACTAAAGATAATTAATCATTATTAATGATTAAATATAATAAAGTTAATAATTCAAACCCCAATGTTCTTGGATCGAGCATCAACATACGTGTCATCCTTTCTCTGGTGAGTCTTGATAAAGATCTCCAAGCAAGTGGGTTGTCTTTTTAAAGAATGTTCCTACATATACAAATAAGTTGGGCCAAAATTATGCAACTTTGTTCCTACATATAAAAATTTGATTTATATAACTTTAAATTACACTCACCAAATTCATAGTGTGCTCAACAATGGATCGGGATCTTGATGTATGCCGAGCGGATCCGATACTCGGGTCATCTGGCTCTGTATTCCTATTTTCTCGAGCTTTTAGAGCCTTTATCTACCATCTATCTGCAGACCAAGTGGTCGTCCATGCACCCCAGATCTCCTCAAATACATAAGCTGACCTTGTGCCATCCTTTCTCATATAATATAAGAGGTCTTTGTACAATTTGGCACAATAAATATTCCACGTCGCTGCAAATTCTACTTTGTGTCCATCCTCCCACGTATATTTTTTCTGTAATTAAAAATTGAAAATTTAATATAATAAAGGATAAATATATTGTACATATTCAATTTACTTACCACAAATTCATTATAATAAAAAAATTTTGTCTCCTGGTCTACATGTCTCCATATAGTACGAGAAATGCAGACTCTTTCTTTAAATTTCCTGCTAATATATGTTGCTACTTGATGACCATCATGAGTAAACCTGAATACAAAAAATATTAAGATATAAGATATATATTATAAATAAAAAACTTGAACTACTAATAATATAAAAATACATACAACTCTCCAACCACCCTAAGCATTGTAGATCCACAGAGTGGTACTGGATGGTCTACGATGATATATATTATCTACAAAATAACATTACAGCACATCGTAATAAAGTTTACTAAATGATAATTAAGCAACAAAACATGATTGAAGCACAACTTACTGGATGAACAATAATGCTAAAATTTAATCAATGCTAGACTCTTGAAGCATTTCTACTCAATATTAACAGTTTCTAAGTCATCGTCGCTAGACTCTGTTAGTTCAACAAGATCTTTACTACTGGATATCTCTCCATCATCTATCTCCTCGTAAGTGACATTAACATCTATAAGTAATTATGATGTAGATTCGAGTTGTGAATCAACTGAATGTCTTTCTGCTTCGTCATTCTGAAATGCATCATGGTTTTGAGCAGTGATGGTGTTCGATATTTCTATAGTCGAACGAGGCTTCATTCGACAAACATATAACCATTCACTAGATCTTCTTCTCTTCATAGGATATTCAAGATAAAAAACTTGACTCGCTCAACCATGGTTTTGAGTCGCGAGCAGGCCCCTGCAACCAGCCGCGAGCAGACCCCTGTGGCCAGCCGCGAGCAGGCCCCTGCGGCCAGCCGCGAGCAGGCCCCTGCGGCCAGCCGCGAGCAAGCCCGTGCGGCCAGCCGCGAGCAAGCCCCTGCGGCCAGCCGCGAGCAGGCCCCTGCGGCGGTGGGCTTGCGGCGGCTGGCCTGCCGCAAGCAAGCACCTGCGGAGGCCAACCTACTGTGAGCAGGCGCCTACGGTAGTCGGCCTGCAGCGAGCAAGCGCTTGCGGCGGCCGACCTGCCATAAGCAAGCGCCTGCGGTGGCCGACCTGCCGCAAGCAGGCTCCTATGGCGACCGACTTGCCGCGAACAGGCGCCTGCGACGGCTGGCCTACCACTAGAAGTCGCCTGGGGCGGGCTGCCGGCCGCGAGCAGACCGCGACGGTCGTCGTGTGTGTGAAATGGAAGAGATGAGGGAGAAGAGGAGCATATCTGAGTCACCGGTTGCCGATCATGGAGAACGGGCCCGAGGAGGCTGTTGGACGCGAAGAGGAGATCGCCGAGAGAGAAAGCCAAGAAAATCGTCGAGAGAGCAAAGTTCGCACGGAGAGGAAAGGGAGGCTGCATGCCCTAATTCTAGTCGGGATTACCGACGGAATTCATATTCCGTCGGTAACCTATTCACCCAAACCCGTTAACTCCAAAACCCGTTAACCAAAGGTAATTATCGACAGAATAAATATTCTGTCGGGATCTACCGACGGAATAAAGTGTCCGTCGAGATATACCGACGGTAATTCCGTTGGTAACCTATTGACCCAAACCCATTAACTCAAAAAATCGTTAACCTAAGGAAATTACCGACGAAATCAATTTTCCGTCGGTAGTTTCCGACGGAATGAATTTTCTGTCGGTATTTTTTGACGGAATCAGTATTCCGTCGGTAATTTCCGACGAAAAATTCATTCCGTCGATAATGCGCTAAACCCATTAACCCGAAACTTCTAAACCTGTTGACCCAAATGTCGATTTTTCGACTGAAACAAATTCAGACGGTACTTTCCGACTGATATTTTAAATCTGTCGGTGTTTACCAACGAAAATAGTTATTCAGTCGGTAATCAACGACTGAAGTTGTTTCAGTCAGTGATTGCTGACTGAATTAAAATCCGTCAGTATTTACCGACTGAATTATATTCAATCGGGATCCCGTCATTA
The DNA here is from genome assembly GCF_018446385.1 of Zingiber officinale. Lineage (NCBI taxonomy): Eukaryota > Viridiplantae > Streptophyta > Magnoliopsida > Zingiberales > Zingiberaceae > Zingiber > Zingiber officinale. The sequence goes on from NC_055987.1 coordinate 129,959,196, forward strand.
TTTGCTATAATTTTTATAGTAAAATATCCAAAATTCACAACCAATATTCAAAATTCACAACCAATAAACAAATATCACATACTATGCATAATGCATAAAGTGAAGTGTACCATATAAATGGTATCCATAATATAAATGTCAACATCAAATCTCTAATCTAAATATTTATGAATATCAACATGCGCAAACGCACAATATCAATATTCATCGTTAAACCCTGCATCATGTAGAATATAATCTATTATTAAATAAAATAAGCACAGGTCAGAATGATGCATAAACAATAAAATGTATCAGAATACATACTTTAATTCTAAAATATTGTATTAAATCATATTATGATCATATAACACACTTAAGCTAGGTTGGGTAAGGTGTAATCTGCCTTATAATATAATCAAGATTACATTACAAGATTAATTATTTTATTTGGTTTAATTTTAAACTTGTAATGTAATTTAATCTGAATTACAAAAGGTAGTGAAGTTTTGTAATCTGGATTATAAAGCAAATACTATGTAATCGGATTACATTACGAGGTCACTGTTTAACCAAAATTTAAATATCGAATATACCCCTAGTCCACCGTGGCCACCATCCACTGTCATCTGTTGTTGCTGCCCACCGTCGTCGACCTCGCCTGCCGGTCGTTGCCAGCCGCTGGTGATCACCGCCGGCCGCCGCCGACCACCGCTCGCCGCCGGTGGCGACCACCGTTCGCCGTCGCCATCGCCGGCCGCCACCGCCGCCGACCACCGCCCGCCGCCGCCGACGATCGTCGTCGGCGACCACCGTCGGCCGCCGTCAGCGATCGTCGCCGTCGCCGATTGCCGATGGCGGCTATCGACGGAGGAGGCGAGCCACCATCGGCAATCGGTGACGACGGTTGATTGCCGCAAGCTCTCAGTAGAGGTGTGACGGCCATCAGTAGAGGTCACAGGATATTTTTGTCATTTTATAATAATATGAATTACATTCTTTATAAAAAATAATGGACATCAAACAAAAGAATGTAATAATCCTTGTAATCAAAGATTACATACATTACATTACCAAACGTAGTAATGTAAACAAGATTATATTACATTACATTATATTACAAATTTAATTACATTACAAATTTAATTACATTACAAGCAAGATTACATTACACCCAACCAAACGTAACATTAAGTGCTTAAGTCAATTATGCATCAAGCATAATACAATAGATTTTTAGAATAATGCACAAATAAAAAATAGAATTAATAAACAGGATATAGTACCACAATAGTGTCTAGATTGTATATACTATCAAAAATAATCATATAATTTTTTTAAAAAACATTAAAACTAACATCATAAATACAGTTGTAAACGAAGTTGAAGATCAACACATTTTATTTCAGGCAAGTAGTTATAAAATGCTCAATATAAATCAAAACTAAATGCAGATTATGAAGTACCATTTCATTATTATTCCAAACAAATGTTAATGTTTAATTACTCAGTTAAATACAAAAACGAAGTTGAATCACATCTATGAATTTCTACTTATTAGGAGGGTTTGAGTCTCGAGTCTCTTGCGAATCGAAACGATGTGATTTTAGAAAAGCAGAATGACTCATTAGTGAATAGTAATAAAAAAAATTATCGCACTTGTCGCTCAACTGTCGCCTTGACTCAATCATCCATCGATTGCTCAGACTACTCTATTGCCAACTTGACCCGATCATCTATCGATCACTCAAACTACTCTACTATAGATATGACTTTGATCATCTATCGACGCCTCTACTGTTGCGACCCGATCCTTCAATATTTGATATTCTAGGCATAACTCTTGCATACCATTGGATATAGTATTGGATCGACCCTTGGCCTTAGGAGCCATCTCACGATCATATGCAATTCGTGTATGAGAGCCAAGACCGTAGATGGAGTTCTTTTTACTTCCATTAACAACATAATAATATATGTCATTTATAACTTCATCTAATAAAATATGAATTTCCCCTCTCTACAATAAGTTGAGATACATGTGCAAATCGATTAGTCATATCATCCAATTAAAAAAATATTAGTATTATCTAATAAACAATTAAGAAAGCTAATAATTTTTAAATTTGGGTGGTAAAAAAATGTATATTCTTATGTCTATATGGTCTTTGATTTCGAATGCATAAATGTGTCATCTTTTTTTTGTGAGTTTTACCAAATACATCCCAACGTGTACTAGGTTTTTGTAAAGTTTTTTCCTGTGAGAGATAAAATATTTAAAAGGTTAAAATAAGTTTACTAAGACCAATTATTGTAACACTATTGTAAATTCATCAATTCTATTGCATGCTCAACCCTAGATTGAGATTCATCGGTATGCTTTGAAGATTTCATGCTCCTGCCACCAACCTTAGCATTTCTATTATTTTACATAATCGCTAACTTTCGTTGCCAATTTTTTGCAATCCAAATGTTTTGTCATGCAACCCAAATATCATCTGGTATATATGACGACCTTATTTCTTTTCTTATCCGCTTGTAGATTTAGTCCTTGTACAACTTTTGAAAGTAATTGTTCCATATTCAAGTCCACCTCATCTTCTAGATCATAGGTATATATATATTTTTCTATAATGATATCAAAAATATTAGTATAAAAAAATATTATTCAATATTAATAATATTCATATTACTTATAAAAAATTCATGAAAATAAAATTCTTTTATTTCTTGATTTATATGTCTCCATATCACAGACACATTATCGTTCCTTAAATTTTTTTATCATGTACACAGCTAATTTTTTATAAAGCTGTATAAAAAAATTAATCATATTTCAATATCAAAAAAGAGCTAAATTTAAAATATTAATAGCATAAATACATACCACTCCTAATAATATTCAACATAATCTAATCACTATTGATACACTAGCTGATATGATTATATATATCTCACATGAAACCGTAATTGGTCCATCTGATTATATATATCTCACATGAAATCCTTGTGCATTTTAAAAAATAAATCCATTTAAAAGATTTTGAATATAATGATACAGATATCATTAAATGTTTATATATTTCATTCAATTATTTGCTTAAAAAAAGGAAAATATCTTATAGAAAACATTGTTTAATATATATATATATATTAAAAAATATTATTTTTATTATTTAAATATATATAAAGTTTTATTTTTATAACGCACGAAAGAATAATTCTTCAAAGTTAGTCAATAGTGTATCAAGTATGACAAGTCTAATTGGCAAATTAACTAGCCCAACCAAATACTCAACAAACTGGCTCCGGTGGTAACTTCGCATTCAATTGACTCTCCCAAACTAATTAATTAACATGATTCAATCAGCTTGCTTAGATCACTCAACTCGAACCTTCTACCTGAATCAACTACCTCACTCGACTTGATTAACCAATCATAATCACCTTATATGTCCTCGTTAGCCAACCAACCCATTAGGCTTGACCAACTTGTCCAATAGGTGAAATATTCGTCCCAATGTCTCTGTCAACCGGTCCTACAATCAATATAAACTGTAAATTAGGAAACTACATATAATGAATATATGAGAGAATCTTTTTAATCATCAACATTTTTCTCTATTATACAAACTCCTATGCATTAACTATTAAATCATGTCCGCAAGCTATTTGAATTGAAAGACCTACATGTACGCATTTTCCAATTATATTTACCATATCTTTTATTACATCAATTTTTATCATATTTTTTTATTTCATCAAACATAATTGTTTAAAAATAATGAAATCTTCTTCAATTATCTTTATCTAGATATATAGAATCTAACAATTTATAATTATAGTTTGTTGCAATGTGAATTCTTGATTAAAAAGAGTAACATCTTTACATATAATTTACCTTGAAAACGAGATATCTTATTTTGAGTTTGACCCCTAATTGAACCGATGCACTAATTTACGTGTCTCCTTCGATTTTTCTTAGCTAAGTTGACAAATCTAAATCGGAGTAGAAATTCAAAATATCTTTTGATAATCATCTCCTAAACATATCATATATATTATTTATGTTATAAAATAATATAAAATTATTGATACAAGGAGTACCATAATCGAATCTATATTTTGATATTGTCAAAAGTTACAAGTTAAGTCTTATTATTATCTGATAAATTAATCCAGTATACAGGATGCTCAACTCGAAAAGTCCTAGTAGGCCAGTTGGATCCGATACTAGGCAAGGGAAGTCTCAGCAAATCATGAAATCGGTAGAAAGTCAAGATGGGCCAAGTGGACCTGACATCTGGAAAGTGGACTCAGTAGATCTGGAGGAGCCAATATCAAGTCAATTGGAAGCCCTGACAGTCGATCCGATGATGAGCGATTAAGTCTAAATAGGTCTGGAGGACCCGATGTTCGGAGGGCCTAATTGGAAAATATCTTTAAAGGGCAAAATGAGTATAACCTAGGTTTAGATAGGCAAGAGTCATTCAATAACCATAGAGGTTTGAGTTATAAACCTAAAGCCAAGAATAATGTGGCTTCGTATGATAGGGTTCCATATAGTTATGGAACTAAACCTAGGTCAAATGGAAGCCAAGGTTACAAGGGAGGTCATCCCTAGAGTTAACGTTGAGAAGACCAACGTGATTAAGGCTTCTAAGAAGCCTAAAAAAGTCACTAAGAAGGTCACAAGGGAAGCTACCTCTATAATTGACCTAGAGGAGTCAAGTATGACAAAGACTTCTAAGAAGCCTAGGAAGGTCATTAGAAAGGTAACTAAGGAAGTTATCTCTAGTGAGTACCTAGAACACCCAAGGAACACCAATCAATTTTGGGTTCCTAGGAGTGTATTCTCTACACCCTAGATGGGTCTAGAGAGTGTCAACTCCAATTGAAAGGGTAGTTAACCCAACCTTGAAGAAGTTGACACTTGGAGGACATTTTCAAGGTAGTTGCACTCCTTGAAAATGAGAATGATTAAGTACTTACTCTTTGAAAGAGTAAAATATGTCAAAATTTAAAGAATTGGACTTAATTAAAATTGGTACAAATAGGAAAAGCAAAAGAAATATCAAGTTGGGATTTAGACATTTTCTTAGGAAGATGAGGGCAATCTAGGATTAATTTTCATTTAGTAAATACTTAGAGATACCTAGATAGATAATCTAGAAATATTATTTATGCAAAATTGCTATGATTATTTGTTCATCATATGCCATGATATCATATTTTACATTTATTTTGTTATGAAAATTAAAAATAAAATATCATGTCATGTCATACATATATCATGTAGCTATAGTAATTTTTCTTTTGAAAAATACTTATTTTGATGTATGTCATAGTTCATCGTGCATTATTTTAATTCCTTGTAATTAAGGATAATGACATTAATCAACAAGTGACATCCAATTGTCAAATTCTACAATGCTTAGATAGATATGCATGATCCCTTAGATTAGGGCAAAACTAAAGTTTACACCTCACAAAGACTAGAACTTGACTTATATGCATTTTAATACACATTAGATACATGCGAGATGTTAGGAGGATGAACAAAAGTTAAGATGTTGATTTAGTACATTCTTTTGAGGTTTAGGTTCATCAAAACACATAGTTATGTGTTATCCAGTCATAGGGAAAGCAAATGTACAAGTCATGTGCATTTAGCCCAAAGAGCATGGTTGGAAATTTTGGTTTGGAAAATCATTTCAAAATGATTTTAGAAAACCTTAGTAAAGACTATTTGTTGATAGTAATCACCATTGGAAAGTTAAACACAAACCTGAAAGAAACATTGAAGTTTTCAATTTTGTGTCAATCTTTGAAAAAGGGATATATTTTCGTACAAAATAATTTTTACTTGATAGAGTATAACATAAATAATATCAACATGAATTTTCACAATTTTTGAAATTTCATAGAATTATTTGTGGAATTCTGAAATTGGCCTGAAATCAAAATCAGAAAGGTCAGAAATCCAAATCAATTAGGCAATCGATTCATAGGCGTGAATCGATTGGTGAATCGATTATGACCACTTTCTGCAACACAAAATGTCGCGGAATTGATCATGTGATAGATTAAGGCTATTTCCGTGACATAGAATGTTGTGGAATCGATCAATGCGATCGATTAAGATGTCTAATCGATTAGAGCAATCGATTAAACCTCGGTAATCGATTAAATCTCAACTTTAATTGATTAAGAGAGGCTATAATCATCTGATTGCTGACACCAATAGATTAAGAATGCTTCTTTAGTCCATTAAGTCATATTTAGTCATGCTAACCATCCTAAACCCTAAGAAATTTATTTATGATCATTTAGGGTAGTTTCTTGATGAAAACAAGATTGGATCGATTAAAGGAGACTAAGTTGAAGTTTAGGATGATGTTTAGTCTCATTATTGAATTTTAGACCTCAAAACTTCAAATTGCGGGTTTCCTAAAATTTTAGGATTTCTAAGTCATTGTTGGTGAAATAATAGAAACTTAGAGCATGTTTAAGGAGGAGCTATCAAGGTTGACCAGATGATAGGCAATGAGAAGTCTCAACAGGTCACGATTGACCGGATGATGGGTAAGGGAATCCTAGACTTTGTTTTCGAAGTTAGGGTTTGGTAATCGATTGAGCTAATTGATTATCATAGCTTAAGCGATTAGGATAATCGCTTAAGCTCATCTTTGCGAGTGCACAGAGAGGTGCGTAATCAATTAGGCTAATTGATTAGGTGCATCTTAATCGATTAGGGCAATCGCTTAAGAAGTCCTCTGTGTGAAACAGAAGCTGCGGTAAGCGATTAAGCAGGGAAGCTTAATCACTTACGGTCTGTTCTCGCGCGAATAGAAAGACTCTTAATCGACTCCGCTAATTGATTAAGAACACTTAGCGATTAGAGTAATCGTTTAAGGTTAAAACTAGTCGTTGTGTGCCCGATAAAAGGTTTTGTGTGTACTGTTCAACCAAACTCCTCTCCGATCTTCTTCACCGAGCTCATGCAGACATCACCGTCGGTTCTTAATCGCTTACGGTATGTTATCGCGTGAATAGAAAGACTCTTAATTGACTCGGCTAATCAATTAAGAACACTTAGCGATTAGAGTAATTGTTTAAGGTTAAAACTAGTCGTTGTGTGCTCGATAAAAGGTTTTGTGTGTACTGTTCAACCGAACTCCTCTCCGATCTTCTTCACCGAGCTCACGCAGACATCACCGTCGATTCTTGAGGCTTCTTGGAGACAAGTGTTACTGCACTTCCAAGGTCAAGAGGTATTCCCAAACAAGAAGAATCAAGCTAGAGTTTCATATTGTAAGTCTTGTAAGATTTATTATTATATTAGTTTCTTTTTTTCTTCTTCTTGTATTTCTGTAATGAGAGCTTGTATGAGGCTTCTCTGTCTCCAGATTATTTCTGAAAAGGAGTGTATTTGATAGTGGATGTGTGAGAGAGGTTCGGATCCTTGAATTAGTCACCTCATTTGAGGTCAATACTAAGTAATCCATCTTGTTAGCATTGGGAAGCCTTGTATTAAGTGTGTCTGTTGCACATCATCATTGACAAAGCACTAGAAGTAACCCCTCTAACTTCGAAGTGTCCCAATAGAAGGATGCTATAAGCCCGACTAACTAGACACTGGTCTTTCTTGTGCTTTTTGTTTGTCGCTCGGACACTCGATCCAGGTTTTACCGCTCGATATTGAGATTACGTCACACTGGTGCCTTGAAAATTGGGGATGCCACTTGCATTAATGCTTAGTATGATGAGCAAGTCTTTTATCATAATAGTGCTTATCCGCCGCCCATCCCTAATAAATACGGCTTGTATCTCTCAACCACGTGGCATACTTCTGTGGACACAATATCTGATGGAACAAACGACTGTTGAGATTTGACTTGACCTTTGTCGATTTAAATTTTGACACTCCGAATTAATCCTCTCTCCTTTGCCCTTATGATCGGACGGCTGTGTGAGACAACCACTAGGGTTTTTAAGGTATACATTCTTTGACACAACTCTATCATTTTCGCATTTGTCCCTTCGTCTATCTCCTCTCCTTCCTCATCTTCTTTTGCTATCGCCGATTATTGTTCAAATTCCCTGTCTTCCTCATAAGTTCTTTTTCATCCTTTCTTCGGTTCATTTTTCTTCTTTCTCATGACTACCGCTCCTTTTGCTACCGTCCATGGGCTCTAGTACACTTCCATCCCTTTGGATTTCAATGGCGGAAGAGTGGACCAGATGCGTCTTACTTACCATCTTCCCCGCACTCACCACAGCGTAATCCCAATAGACCATAATCATCCGAATCTCCCTCGGTCGGCTACTTGACCTTCTTTAAGGACTATTTTTAGTCATCCTTCATTTTCCCTTAAACTCGTTCTTCACTAAAGTTTGTACCTATTTCCATATTCTCCTCCAACAACTAACCCCTAACTCTATTTGGCTATTGTGCGGGGTCATTATTTTGTTCTGTTTGTACAGAATCCCATTATACCCTCGAGTCTTCCATTACTTTTATTATCCAAAAGAATTTGAGCAGGGTGTCTTCATATTCCAAGCCCAAGTGGACACTATTTTTTTGACAAGATATCCACTTCCAACAAAGGTTGGAAGTCGCATTACTTTTATCTCCGATCGGTCCCTCCAGTAACTCTCTCGACTGGGTGGCAAATGGAATTACCCCAGATCCCCGAGCTAGGGGCATTTCGATGGGAGCCGACCTACCTCAATGCCTCCAATCAACTAGTCAGTCTAAAGTTCAATATTCACAAGCTGTTGTTGGAGGACGTTCTATATATCTTCAGGCTAAGTCCCATCTGAGTCTGACTGCTAGACAATTTTTGTGAGAAATTCAACTTCCTTTTAATATTATATATAATTGATTTCTTTTCCTGTTTTGTAGCCAAAACAATGTGAAAGGTGTGCCTCGGCAACTCTACCAAGCTAGATGACAAGGAAATGGATGCTCGTGGCGAGGCCAAACTGGAAAGCCACGAGCTTATGTTGATTGGATCCACTGAGGAGTCGATCGAGGAGGAGCTTACGTCGATCAGCTTGACTGAGAGGCCGACTAGGGAAGAGGGAGCCAGCCAAGTCATGGGGACTGACGTGGCTGAAAATACAGAGGAAATGTCCCCCTACCTTCTCTGCTGCCCATGGAAGTTCCCTCCGAGTCCACCACCTCAAGGGAACCTCTGATTTTATGTTAACGACGCAAGAGTCGTAGATCAGCTACCCCCACTGAACAAGTCTCCTCTATACCACCGGCCCATGTCCATCGTCCGAGTGGGGAGAGAGCTCTTCCTCCATTCATCTAGCGCTCGGAGTCAACCTTCCATCTCCAGTCTTGTCCAAGCGGACGCCATATATCCTTGAGTTGCCAACAGGAGTTATTCCCACGCGGCCCATCTCCTTTTTGCCACCACCTCCGACCGAACCTACGCAGCTCACGTCCAAAAACCCTCCACTCCCCAGTCAAAGTCCAAGTCCGTTGCACAAGGGTCGAGCGGATAGCCTAAACCCAAGTCTAAGGCTGCCTTCACAAGACCCTTCAGAACCACTTGCCCCAATCACATTATCAATATACAATATACAAGGCTTACTAGCCTAGACTTAGGCCGAGTACTCTCTAGAGGAGCTAGCCAATCAATTCTCTCAGGATGTCACCGGGATAAACTTTCTTCAACGTTATACATTCATTTTTCTCATGTGCCTTTCTTTAATTCCTCCCTACTTTTCTAGTTCTGGGTGGCTGGCTTGTCTAGATGCCAAAAAATAGCAAAACAGAGCCATGAGCACCAAACCCTAGAGGGCTTGACAAGAGGAGTCGATACTTCTCAAAGTTTTGTTGAGTGACTCAAAGGTGACGTAGCCCAACTGAAGGGCGAACTACTGTTAAGAGCCAAGCTGGCTCTTATAGAGGAGAGAGATAAGGGGCACAACCAAGTGGTCTAGATTGAGTGGCTCAAAAAGCAACTATACTCTTCTGAGGCTCGCCTCCGATCGGAGAACACTTGGAAGCTCTGAGCTATAGCCGATTTGGATCTCAAAAATATTGAAGCTCAGGTCCTCGCTAGGAAGCTAGAGGAATCAGAGGCCACTTTCACCTCCGAGCTAGCCGGCAAGACGCCTGAACTATCGGTCAAGGACCTCCAATTTGAAGAGAAACAATAAGCCCTAGATTCAAAGAACACTGAGCTAGAGGCCTTAAAGGCCAAGTTGGAAGCTTCCAAGACCGAGCTAAAAAACTATAAGGCCGAGGAGTCTGATCAGCTCAAGGCCTTCAGAGTAGAGTATCAGCACTCCAAGGACTTCAACGTGATGTTGGTCAATCAGACTTTCAAGATATTGAGTTACGGCACATAGATAGATGTAAAGCAGCTTAGGGAAGGGGCTACTTAACCGTCAAGATTCCTAGGAATTTCATTCGACATCAGAAGATCTTGGAGGGCATTCCAAATGATGCATTTCCCGACCTCCCCTGACGGGTTTTCATCCCCTTATGATTGTAAAAACTTAAAGACTTATGTTGCTTTACCTATATATATTTTTCTCATTCTCTGATTGCCTTTGAAGCTTTTTTCCTTAGTCTTATGTTATGTTTTTTTTTCCTTAGAGTAGTGTCACTTCACTTACTTAAATTCTGGTTAGTACTTGAATTACTGTCAATTCATGGCAGCAACACTTCGACTGTGTGAAAAACTTCAAACACATAGATGGAAAATCATGGACTCGGGGAAACCCCGCTCATAGCTCAGCACTAAGGCTCGAGAATCCAAGACTTAGGCGTGAGAGCAAGTTCGCTTATAACTCGGCCAAATGACGTGAAAGTTTGGGACTTAGGTGTGAGAGCAAGTTCGCTTATAACTCGACCGAATGATCCGAGAGTCTGAGACTTAGGCATGAGAGAAAACTCACTTATAATTCGATCGAACGATACGAGAGTCTAGAACTAAGGTGCGAGAATAAGCTCACTTATAACTCAGCCGAATGACGCGAGAGTTTGGAACTTAGGCGCAAGAGCGAGCTCGCTTATAACTCGATCGAATGGCGCGAGAGTCTGGGACATAGGCGCAAGATCAAGCTCGATTATAATTCAGTTGAACGACGCTCAAGTCTAGAACTTAGGTATGAGGGTAAATTCACTTATAATTCGATCGAACGGCACGAGAGTCTGGAATATATGGGCCTTTTGAGTGGAGTTTGCTTGCATTTTCATTGAGCACAGATACTCAACAAGATACATATTTATGTCATACAAGCATGCCCTCAAGCCTGATAAGATTGCAGATAGTTTCCACTATAGGAGGAGGAGCCGGGGGGAACCCAGTCGACCCTTCCACTCGAGTCCCTCGCTTGGTATAAGGGCTCGTCATTGATGTAGCCAGGTCATTTAGCAATGGACACCCGACTGTTTCCTGTTGTTGTTGTACCAATCTCTACGCTCGAACGTCTATTAACAACTCTAAGTCTTCTTGCGATAAAGTAACTGTAATAAGTCGTTCAATCTCTTCTATCTCCGCATTTTAGATTCAGGCTAAAATTCTCACAGATGACACCAAATTTGATCATGTCTGAAATCGTAAAAGATAAAACACTGGGCGTGTGGCTCTGAAATTGAATGTGAAAAGACTCCGTGCTAGAAATAGAAGATGTTGTGTGATCCTGCGTGTCAAAAACAAAAAGTAGAGGAAAAGAAGGTCAGCAACCGGGCCAGGGAAAGGTCCCCAACGCAGACACTCTGATGCTCAAGTCAAACAGGTGTCCGAAAGAAAATGCAATGAACAGTAGTGGAGAATAATGGAATCTAGGTGCCTTAGGTTGCGTCGCATAATGTAACGTATGTGTGCATGTAGATGGAGACCCTCGTTATAATGTTAATTTTACTCTCTACATGAATCTCAAGGCATTGCCAAAAATGGACAAGTCCTTTTGTCATTTTGACAACTTATTAAAAATGGACCCATCATTTTTGTGTTTCGTAGTGTAGAAGCACCTCACATAAACTGCACAGCAAATTTTTCATTGATTCTCTAACAATTGTTATACAAAATGTCAAGAAAGAATATTAAGTCATTGAGTATGTGGGCCACCTATATGCTTAATGGATAGATTGGTCGGCAGATCGATTCACCTTTGTAGTCCGATCGACTCTTATTTGTAGGCATGATCGAGTCGAATAAAGGATGAGTGTTACTCTTAAGGACTCGGTCAATCCTCGACCTTCACACTTGTGTAAAGAGTCTGATCTGGTGGGGTCAAGTGTCCAACATGTCCAATCGAACCTCTGGTCTAATCAGCCAGAGCACTTGACGGAGATATCTGAATCATATCTAAATGTCACTGATACAGCTCGAGATTTCGTAGATCCTAAGGGACTCGGCGTCCAATCGACCCAGCGATCGGATCAGCTAGACTACTCAATCGACCAAATGACTCTGCTAACTCCGAATGTTGACTTCTTCTTGACTTTGACTGCTACGTTAATCGGCCTTCTTGACTTCAACCCCAACCCGAGGCCCACCTTATTTACCATATCACTAATCGATCTAGGGGGTTCCCTTCTTTATTAGTTTTCCTCTTCTTCGTTTGTCAATTCACAACCTTGTCATTCTCAATACTGACACAATTAAAGGAGCACTTGAGTATAATATATACTACTTTTTGGATCAAAATGGCTGGAATTAGACAACCAAGTTAATCGATCAAACCAATTGGACACAAACCATCATTATTTCACCTAGCTAGACCAAACTATAAGCAATACAGGAGACCTTCAAGTTTCATATTCGACAATTCTCAGGCATCGAACTCAGTTGAACATTATAAAAGATGACGTGAAGGTTAGGGCTCAGTTATCTAAGCAACACAGCAACAATTTCTCCCAAGTTTGATGAAGCAGTATAGCACTATCAGTTCTGGACAGCAAGTGGACCATCAGATCTTGCAGTGGTCCGTTGAGAAAGATTTTGCAATACAGTGATTTTAAATTGTGTGTGCAAGTCGCGAACTCTATTTTCCAGGTCTAATGGTGTGGTCAAAAGTTATTTGACACTTTCTGCTCCTTTCTTACTTATCAGTCCACTATTAAAGTGTTAGCTAGATCTGAGTCTTTTCTCTTTCCTCTTCCTCCCCAAAGGTTTTCTACCTTTTTTTTCCCCGTCTCTTTTTTTTCAAGAGCTTTTCAGATGAAACAGGATTTGAAGATGATGGTCATTGGTAAAGGCCTTCAAGTGATGCTTGATTTTCCTCTTCTGTTCGGGTTTCTGACATCAACTTTAATTGGCTGAGGAAACAAGCATCAACCGGTTAATACATGTATCTCAGTGATCTGAAAAGGAAACTGAAACACTGCATACCATTGTACTTGTTGAATCCACTGCATTCTCATTGCATATATGAAAAAGGGATTTAATAGCTTTTTCAGATATTGATCGCTGCAAATTTCAGCATGAAAATGATTAATAAAATTTATAAGAAACTTTGATTAAAGTTTGTTAATTTAAAGAGTACTAAAGTTTGACGTGAAAAAAAACGTATAATACATATCAAGGACAAAACATTTGGGAAGCCTATGTTCAAGAACATCTGCCTATCGTGGACAAACTACTTGTGGAATCATATGAAACTCCATGAAAACAATACACATTATACACACACACACAAAAAAAACAGAAGAATACACTTGCTATAAAGAACAAATGTATGTATAAAAATAAATAAATGCACATAATGCACACAAAATACTCTTCACATTTCACAGAAAGTCCTCAGATACGATAAGCACCTGAGTTTTCTGCCTATATTATTGTTTGAAGATGCGCGGCAAGGGTATTTTTTCAAAAAATTAAAAAAAAAAGGTCAGATGACAAGATTAATCATTCCAAATTTTTAGTTTAAAGTTTCACTTTTTATAAATAATAAATCACCTTCGACTGTGCTTGCCTCTCTAAAAAAAATTAATCAGATGATCATAAGATCGATCTCGTTAAAACTATCCGACTAATACTACCTACCCTATTTACCCAATAAGTGACTTACCCAATCGAAACCACCGACCATGGCAGTTACATGACGCATCATTCACACAATTAAACCCCACCTTTTCTGCTTCCTCACCCACGCTCCTCGAGCACAGAAATTTACCCCTTCGTCACTCCCGCGGGGGCATGGAACCGAATGCGAAAAGTACTCCCCACGGGTAGGCGGCTCCCCCGTCAGACATGCTCACGTGTTCGGGACGCGTCCCATGCAACCCTGTCCTCCCCCATTCAGTTCCATCACGTCCATCAATTAATTCATCTCAACGTAGCGAGATACTGAATGTCTTTTTATGACAAAAAATGAGAAAAATAACAAACAAGTGGAATTTCAGAATATGTCATTGTGCATACCCAATAATAAATTAGACGACACAAATCGACCCCACACACTAAACGCATGACCAAGCTCAGACGACACTCTCAGTGCGTCTGCTGTCCAGAGACTTCATATGTCATAGGCTACTTAAAGCTCATCATGTGGATCTGTTGGGTGATGTGTTCGGCGAGAGGAGCTAGTAGTGACTTGTGTAGCAGCGTTATATATATATATATATATATATAACGATTAAATATAATTTCAATTCTAAATTTGAAGGTAAACTTCCCATTGCACGCAACTATTTTTGACTATTACCATTTCAGGCACCAGCCTCTTTAAATTCATAAAAGGGAAAGGAGGCCAGAAATACTTATCTTACCTTTGTGTAAATCATCATATAATTTTGAGCAAAAAAAAATTTACTTGGTGGCCTTCAACTTATCAAGTTCTACAAGCATGTACATATGAACTCTTGAGAGTGTTAGATTATGTGATCCGAATTGCAAAAATTTGAGATTCCTGATAGTGTCAGGTTGAGGTCTGCTTTTAGGTTAGTGTTCTGGCTATCAAGTAATTTTGAGCACAAAATAGGGGAACTTTGAACGGGTAAAGGTGACTTTTGAGATTTTACCTGAACTTAAAAAAAAAAATGCTGCAAATGATATTTTACCTAAGCTTGTATCGGATGGATAAGACAAGAGATGAAAGAACAGCCCTGTTTTTTAGGGAACCGGATCACATGATATCCTTAATGGGCCAATGGCCCACGAACCGTCGACCGAGTCGCCATCACCGTAGCACGGAAATTAGCAAGATTTGCATACATTTGGTAAATAACGTCGAGAAATGTAAATAAATCAAGCATTCATGAACAAATTTGATATTCGATTTGGTAAGAATTTCTTTATGTTCATTCAATATATACAAGATTAATTAAACAAATAAGCTTGAACAGCTCGTTAAACTAAACAAATAAACTTAAACACATATGTGTTTAGCTCATTAACATTTGTGAACAATGTCCACGAACCATATTCATTAATAAATTTTTTTTCAATATGTTAAATAAATAATAAAATAAAATAAATTAATTAATTTAAATTATCAAATTTAATAACCAATCAAACAATTAAAAATTTTTAAACAATCAAACAAGTTTAAATTGAGAGTTTGATAACATCAAAACGAATCAAGCTCGAACTAAGCTCAAGCCAAGCTTGAATTGAGTATTCGATAACATCTAAACGAATTAAGCTTAAGTAAACTTCAAACAAACTCAATCTCGTAAAAAATAAACTAAGCTAAATTTGAACAATCATTTCAAAAACTTGATTCATTTTAATCTTAACTCGATTATCTTATCAAACAAATTTAAATACCTTAAAGTTCAACTCGACTCAACTCATTTATCATCCTAATGACGCTAAATCCTGTCCGAGTTATTCTAAGTTTAAGGACCTTAAGAGTCGGTGTTAGATGGACATTAGCAAGTCTCAGAATCATAAGACAAAGGACAAGGCATCTTTTGGGACGAGTGTTAGGCGATTTTTAAAACGAGTGTCAGTGTTAAACTTGGACTCCAGAGAAGTAGAAAGAGACAAGGATGGGCTACTGTGGGGCGACACGTGACGAGAAGGGAGTTGTGTGGGGACAGCTCTTCAGTCGGTCCTGGGATTAAATGTAGTAAATCAAGAAAACTCAGAAGATATATGGATGAAGGGATAAATTATACGGGATGTAAAAATTTACGTCCCAGTCAACTCTGAAGTTGGACAAATCTCTATCCACTTACCACATAAGCTGCTTGTGGGGGTGCTCTGGCTAAGAAGCTGGGTTGGGAGGTGGTGCCAGGTGAGGGAGAGGGAGGGGACATCGGGGCCTACACTTTCCATCTTCCCTTGCTCGTCTCCACTTCGCCTTGCTCAGCTCATTCCGTTCCATCCCCTATAAAGTCCTCCCTCTATCCCACCCTTTGGTCTCTCTCCATCTCGCCACCCACACCACCACTTTCCCTTCTTCCTTCTCTCGGTGTCGCTTACTCGTTGTACTACTAGAGTAGACTAAAGATGTCGAGCAGGAGAAACAGAGTAGTCTCAGAGGAGGAGATTAATGAGCTCATCTCCAAGCTTCAATCTCTCCTCCCGGAGACCCGCCGACGAGGCGCCGGCCGGGTAAGCAAAAGAACGAACACCTAAACGTCAATTTACAGACTAAAGATCTAATAAACCGAAAAAAAAAAACACCGCGTTGACGACTAACCTTGAGTTGTGCTCTTGCGCAGGCGTCGGCAGCCAAGTTACTCAAGGAGACCTGCAACTACATCCGGAGCCTGAACAGGGAGGTGGACGACCTCAGCGACCGACTCTCCGCGCTCATGGAGACCGTCGACACCAACAGCGCCGAGGCTGAGATCATCCGGAGCCTGCTCCGTTCCTGATTCACGATACCTCAGTCAGTTACATATACATATATATAAATATTATATGCAAGTCTACATCTATGGCTACGTAGATGAATATAGATAGTGTACGCACGTACCTCAGTTATGAGAATTTGAGCTAGGAAGTAGCAAGCAGCAGTAATTTCATTTTCTTGTTATTTTCTTTCACATGGTCTGGCTCGAGTTGTTATCTCCGGAGACAACCAACCGACATCTGCGTAAAAAAAATTAGTAATGCATGTAACTACAAGGTTCTACTTGAATATGTTGTGATATTATATTGCTTATCTGACCTGGAGCTCTAACCACGAACGTGTTTTCTGTCCTTGACAGTGTTGTTAAATGCCACAGTCCACACTCCACAATCTGTATCACTTGGCCTTAAGCATTCTGCCTTATCTCGTCTTTTGACCAGCAAGTTCGGCGACCAGGGTAAATGCCGACTCCTGTTAAATTCAAAACTTATTATAGAAGACACGCATTTATGATCGTAATGAAGCAGAAAACGATAATAGCATTCGAGTAAGGAAGGAGAGGAACCTTGCATGTGTTTGGGTTGCCAGTTTATTCGAATCAGCAGCAGGTTTGAGAAAGAGACTGTTTCCTTGTCTAAACACTAAAGATAAGGGAGAAAATCAACGATAGAGATTTGTTCATGAGGACGAAACGTCAGCGTCGCATGAGTACAAGAGGAGGACGTGGGCCCCACGGAGTGGCCCCACTGTAAAGCCACTGGAACGCTTTTCATTCGGTGGTTGCAGAATCAGTTGAGTTGACGGTTGCGACTTTTGTAACTTGCAGATCAAGTGCACATCACAAGCACATAGCAAACGAATATAAAAGTAGAGAATTAGCACCGGCACGCCATATGCACTGAGAAAGTAGACGATATGATTTCAAATCCATAGGGGATTATCATTAATATGATGTCAAAATCCTACGGAGGCATTGTACAAGAACATGATTGATGACAAGGGAGGGGGAAAAAAGAGAAGAAGAAACACTATTATTTCCAAAATTTGTCCAATTTCCTGGCGCCGGACAAAAGTGACCTGCAAATTTAAAGGAGATGCTAACTTAGAGGATAGAAATCTAGAAAAACACAACTAAATTTATTAATCCGAGTACAAAACAGCAGTAATTTTGAATGACTGGTGAACTCCTGTAAAGAATAGAAGGGAACAAAAAATCGATGGCAAAAAAAAAAAATTCCCCCAAGAAAACTCCCTGAACAATTGATAAAGGAGAAAATAGGCGAATCTAAAGTAGGAAAGCTGCGATCAACTCAGATTTCCATGGATTTGAGACGAGAAAGCGCGAGTCGATAATAATATTGTAGTTGGTAAAACCAATGGCATACGAACAATTTACAAAGGGGAAAATAAGAGCCGAAGACTAATCTAAAGTAGGAGCGCAACGATGAACAAAAAT
This sequence comes from Zingiber officinale, assembly GCF_018446385.1. Taxonomy (NCBI): domain Eukaryota; kingdom Viridiplantae; phylum Streptophyta; class Magnoliopsida; order Zingiberales; family Zingiberaceae; genus Zingiber; species Zingiber officinale. The sequence continues at coordinate 129,977,413 of NC_055987.1, forward strand.
CGTAACAGAATAGCAAGAAATCGAACCAAATCAAGCCGATCCGAGGGCCGTCATGCTGTTGCGAAGCGGAGAGGCCGGAAGTGCCGCGGCACGAAAACACAAGGCCGCATCTGCGGAGACGGACGAGTGGTGGAGGGCGATGTGGAACCGCATGACCCTCTCACTCAACCTCTCGCCGGCAACGGCTCCGATCCGGAGATCCTCCTCCCGTATCCGCCGCACCTGGCTATGGACCAACGGCATCGAAGGGCTCTTCACCTCCCTGTCGGCCGGTGCCGCTTCTTTCACTTGCTCCTCCTCTTCGACCATGGCTCCCCCAGCCATGGAGATCGCCGCCGTCGTAATTTGCGTTCCTTCTCTATTCCTAGGGTTTTGAGCGACGCCGAAACAAATGGCAAGCGACTTAAAAAAGGAACGAAGAAGGCAGAAGCGCGCGATCGCTGCTACGTTTACGGCACGCCAATATGCACACCTGGACGGCGTCGTCGAACCGGTAGGTTTAGGAACTCGGCAACCTAGCCACGTGTCCTCCAACCAACGCAGTTCTCTTTGGCAATTCTACGTGTACGTCGGCAATCAAGACAAGTGCGATCGTGGACGGCCGTGATGGAGAGAGATCGGACAGCAATCTACGATCCCGGTGTCCACGTAAGAGCGAGACGTATCCCACGTGTCACATCAGCAACCTGTGCAGTATGATTGGGGGCCAACGTTCATTTCGACTGAAACGGTAGAATAATTCTTTTAAATTATCCACTATAGTTTTAAAATTATTAAAATATTTTCCAAATTTTTTGAATCTTACCCTCTATTAAGTTTGGTATTTGGAAGTACGTACAATTTAAATCCTCAAGGGCATTTTAAAGAATGTGTAATGTTTAGAAGGCAAGCTGAAAATTTTCCTCAATCATATAACGCTTTAATTGTTGGAGCAGCGGTGGTGGCCCAATTAATATGTTTTTCGGACCGACCATGAAATGGGCAATTTCCACGTGGATGGAGCAAATTAGGGATACACTAAATTAGTCAATTTTGACTTATTCAGTCATGATAATTCGGATCAAATTAAAAATAAAATAAAAATTAACGTCTAATTATTAAAAAAAAATAAAAAAAGGAACAATGATCTTTGTGTTGGGCCTAAGTTTCAACCCAAGGCTTGTTGAGGCCATAAAAGCTGCATCGAATAGCAATTAACACACAAGATTAGTTAGCCAGCCTTGAGGTGAACAATCACCACTAAAGCTACTCTTCTTCAAAAATATACAGCACAATAATACACCTAAACCACCCTCATGATCTCTCCAAGACAACATACTTAATTAGCTGCAAAGACTCACGAGGTTAACTAAATATAAGCTGAAGAGCTATTACTGCTTCTGTTGTTATTGTTACTGCAAGGCAAGCTTAATGGCTTCCACTCCTCGCTGTTAAACATTGGAGGCAAGGCGAAGCTGAGCCCGCTACTGGAAGCCTCCAATGGCTGCAGATGATACTGATCACTATTGTTGTTCTGCAGCCCAAAGTCTACGCTGTTGCCCAAGTCGAGCAGCATCGAGGTCACATCCATGGCCGTGCATTTAGCAGCGGCAGCAGCAACCGGAGGCTGCACGTTGACCTGCATGTTGTCGATGAGCGGAGAGAAGAAGGAGAAGCTTGTACTGCTGGGGCATGGCTTGAAGCTGGGCGCGTTATCTAACGGAGGGAGGTGATGAGGATTGATCATGGCATTGTGGACGTTGGTGCAACTGATCAAGTGTGAGGGTGTTGGAGGCTGGGTCATGATGTGGTCGGAGACGAAGGGGACGACAGCGTGGTGATGGCCGTGGGTGGAGTTTGGAAGGGGTAGGAGGCGGTGGAATTCCGGCGGAGTCGTCGTCATTGCTTCAGAGGAGACCCAGTTGGAGTGGGAGACAGCTCTCTGCGCCACCGAGTTGGTCTTCTTGAAGATCCTACAGATGGCCCATGAATCCTGCAAATTTAAATTAAGCTTAATTAATTGTCGTTTTCACCTACTCCTATTAAAAACAATATAATTAATTAATTAGTTATTAAATTAAATTGCTTACATTTGGGAGGATATGGTTCTTATGATCGAGAGAGGTACAAGAGACCTTGAAGAGGGAGGTGGGCGAGTGATGGTGATGAAGAGAGACTAGAGAGGAAGTAGCTGGGAGTCTGAACTCATGCATCATCCAGTCAGTCTTGACGCCTTTGGCGGCCCGACCTCTGTAGAAGACGAGGGACTTCTTGAGGCCGATGCACTTGTTTTGGTCAGAGGAGTAGATGGGTCTATCTGTGCCTGTGGCCTTCCAAAATCCAGCCCCAGTCACTCTGTTTGGCCTTGTGCTGTTCCTGTACTTTCTATCTCTCGGGCAGTAGAAGTACCATTCTTTCTCTCCGGTTGTTGCAAGCTCTGCAGGATTTAATTAATTAATTAAAGACAAAAATTAATATGTTAACTTAATTCTTTTGAAAAAAAAAGAGAGAAAAACTTCTTACTTGGAAGATCCCATGGATCATACTTGTAGATGTCGAGCTGCCTGATGAGCTCGATGGAGAGAGGCTTCTGCTGCACCTTCCTCTTCAAGTAGAAGCTCACGAGCTCCTCGTCGGTCGGGTGGAACCTAAACCCCGGCAGAATCACCTCGTCCGACGACGACCCCTTCGTCTCCACCTCATCCACAGCAGCACTACTTCTTCTCTCATCCATCGCCACCGTCATGCAATATGATCAACTGAACTATATCAAAACCCTAAACCTAGCTAGAGTGCTCTTCACCTTATAACTTGCTTCTTCAGACACAGATTAACAAGTAATAGGGCGACCTACACGCGCTTCTTGGATTAGGGTTCCCTCTCAGGGCTTCAACACCCCTTCTTATAAACAAAATATATAACACTAGTGTCGAGGGGAGCTGCATGCCAGATTAGAACAGTCAAATTGTTTGATATATATAATCAAGTGGCATCTCCAAAAAGACTAGTAATTATAATTATTATATATGTGACTTAGGTCGTGCAGTTCATACTGCATCAGGGCATGAATTGTATATAAAAGTGAAGGTGAAGGTTGAAGAGAATGATGGGATCGAGGTGAGTGATTAAATATACTGCATGGTGCGAGAAGAGTTTGACACTTTATCCAATAGAATATAATAGAATAGAAGCTTCATATATTCTCATATTCAATCCCAAGAGTCTACAAATTCTTCTGATTTATACCCTTTTCTTCAGTGGTTTAAAATGATTAAATTATAACCTTTAGGGTTAGACAACTCCTAACTCTTATTTAGTTCCTAATTAATTTTTTTGTTTTCATCTTAGGAAAATATGAAGTTTGAATAAAAAAGAGAAAATTTGAATATATATTATGCATACCATGCACTGTGATATATTATTAATTCTTTACCTGTTTATGGTTTTTTTTTTTAAAATAATGGTAGATGTCTTCAAGACAAAGATATAAAGTGAAAGGTTAAAACAAGTGCTTCGTAAAGGTGTCTTTAAGCATATATTTTGATATCTATAATGGATTCTTCCAAAAGCAAGGTCCCATTAAATAAAACAATTGAGTTTAATTAAAGGTTTTCCATTTGCAATGATACTAACCATGATTGGAAAATTTTTCTCTCTCTATATTTCTTCCTCATTATATTTCAACATGAGGCAAAATTTGAGACAAAGCCACATTGGTAGAAGTGAATATATGTTACTTGAGAAACAATTGAAGTAAGGTAATTTTGTAAAAAAATAATAAAAAAAGTTAAATTAATTAATGATAAAAAATTTCCCCTCATTAATTAAGCTCTTCCTTATATATAGTAGTACTTCATTATTTATTTATTTTAAAAAAAATGAGATGCTTGACCAATTCCCATGACCAAGATTTGCTAACCATGTTCCCTCAAAACCCAACCAATTGAGAACCATGAACTTAATTGATGGGAGGAGAGTTTAAGTCAACAATTCATCTCCTATATTCTTTGAACCCTAATTTGACATTTCCCAACATGAGCCATCTCGGTTTGAACCCACTTTGTCTCTTCTTCCCTGACCTTGGGTCGCACCCCCCCAAATTAACCCGGCCCAACCGTGCGGTTCAAGTTAAAAATTGGGTCAAACCCTTAGACCTTAAGCTTCTTCTCGTTTCTCGCAAACTATGATTCCAATGCAATTTGGTTAATGAGGCAGTGCTCACTACTGTTAATTATATATATTTGGCCAGTTAATTCCACTAGTATGCTTAATATAATTAATTAAAAATAGTACTTGCTCCACTAGTGGAATATCAATTGTTAATGCAAATCTAGCTAGATGCGAAGGTCAGTCACACAATGATAATTTTATTTAATTATCAAATTTAAAAAATGAAATTAGAACTCATGCTATGCATTTAATCCATTAAATTCACAGTGTGCACTGCCTCCCAACAGCGTACTTACTTCACTACGTTTTCAATGGAAGCCAAAGTCCGAGGCAAACAAGAACACTTCCAATCTACTCAAACACTAAAATATTAAGGTTGTTTATAAATAGAGGGAAAAATATTTATTTTTCCATCGGAAAATAATAAGAAGAGGTTACATTGCTGCGTGGCTTACAACGTTGGGGAGGTACAAAATATATTTAGTTGTAGTAAAAATCTTCCTCCCTTCCTTCAAAATGATTAAATATTATCGCAGTAATTATTGTTGGCCATTTCCTGGCTCTGCAGCCTGCGAAGCTTCAAGGAGGGCAGTCTGTGTTTGTGCGAGCTGCTGCCGTCGATTTGGGCCGAGCTGGGCTTCTCATTCAGCCTTATGAAGTTATAGGTCATAGAGCCCATTAAGGTACCCAAGACCGGCCCAATTATGTAAACCCAAATCGAGTCGTACTTCCTGCTCGCCACTGCTGGTCCGAGCGTCCGTGCTGGGTTCATCGAACCGCCTGAGACCGGCCTGCACAACTCGACTCCACCTTAAGAACCCTCGTGGCCTCTAATCAACCTTGGTTAGTTAATTAATAACTAATCTCTCTCTTTTGTGTGTGTGTGTGTTTGGAAAAAATTAAATTTAGAAAATGTTGCTAACCAAATAAATCAGAAGCCTACAATTAAATTAAATTAAATTAAATTAATATGTTGATTTTAATTACCCAGCTAAAATGGATGTTATGCACACTGAAGAACCGACGGCTAAACCGGCCAACTCTCCAATCTGCAAATGTATGAATGCAAAACCATCGATTAGTGGAAAATTATCAATAAAAATAGTAATTATAAATAAAGAAAATTATACGATAAGGGCTCACAGCTTTGGTATCGGTTGCTACCGCCGAAGTCACAAACATCATACAAAAGGTCACAACAATTTCCATAACCAAGGCCTTTGATGCCGTATCGCTTGGCGTTGTCGTCCCCAAATTCGTTATCGGGTGCAACAACTCTCGGAGGACGAAGGATGCAATCATCGCACCGGAGATTTGCGCGACCATGTAGAAGGGAACCTACACAACGGGGAATTTAGATTAGTTTTGGCTTGGATCCAAATGTACTAGTTAAAGGATGAAAGATTTATTAAAATTTCTATGTTTGGATAGCACAATTAGAAGTAGATATTATTGACTAAAAATTCTATTAATCGAACCATGAATTATTTACATATATATGGAACAATTAGCCTTCATTGAATTAAATGGCGGTTGGATATAGAATTTACTAATAATTCACTTTACTCCATGTGTTTTTTATTTAAATAATTATAGGAAAAAAAGTATAAATATATTAAGTGATGATGAGCATACTTGTATCCATGGGAAATGCCTGGAGACGGCGAAGGCCAAGGTGACGGCAGGGTTCATGTGAGCGCCGGAGATGTGTCCGACGGCGTAGATCATGACGGTTACGATCAGTCCGCCGGTGACCGAGGCCCCGAGCTGGGAGACCAGGCGTGGGTTGCTGCCGCTGAGGGCAGCAGCGCCACAGGTGACAAACACCAGTAAGAAAGTGGCAATCATCTCAGAAACCACCTGAAAACAATTGCCCCGACGTTGAGTTTACTTGATCCATGAACGAAAACAAATTAACAAAATGATGAACTATAATTAAGGCACCTTTCTTGCAAGGAAGGGAGGGAGAAGGTGTTTGTGGGGAGGAGTACTGATGGGGGTTTGAGAGGTGACCACAGAGATGTCATGGATCTCATTAGGGTTGTGGGAAGCCATGGCCACTTGCAGCTTTATTTCAAGCTCCTCAAGGCCCCTTGTCGGTGTGATCTTCCTCTCCCCTTCATGGCTGGTATTTATAGAATAACAAATAACAATGGACGAATATATCATTAATTAATAATATTTTAAAAAAAAAAACAGAAATTTTATAAATAAAATAAATTAAAATCATATATGTCACCTTTCTCTTGATCCGGGCACTTTGCCCTTTTGGCCTCCCACTTAATATATGCGTGCCCATATCTGAATGCCTTGCTCGCCGACCTCCCCACTCAATTAGTGATCAAATGTGATTAATTAGTAGTTAATTGTGATCAATGAATTAAAGTTTAGGTTTGGAATGGGTAGCCAAAGAAATATGGCCACCTTGTGTTACTTTTGTCACATGTATATATCTATTACTTTTTTTTTGGGTCTTCCAAAGTTCTTTGAACTTGACTACCTTTTATATCCTATAATTGTAGGAGTAGCTTTGGATAAAGTATCATCCACAAACTCTAATTATAATGATATGCTTGTGGGATGGATAGAAAGTGTAGGTTTTTTTTATAAGAATTAATTGTTTTGATGCAATATAAAATCTAGTAGATGTATCCTTCTTCATTCACTCAGGATCCTCCTTTCTTTCTTCCTCCGTAACTGTGGTGGTATCGATTCTCCGATGGGTCCACTCTCGATGTCTTGCTAATCGTAGTTTGACGGTCAAGTCAACGACCGACTAAGGTGCGAAGCTCTTGTACATGCGTGAGAAGTGAAAGGAAATAAGAAACAATGAAGTTTTTTTTGCGTGAGAAAAAAATCATACCTTTATGGAGCGCTAACTGTTGACTGCCATGTTCCACTTCTTCTTTTCATAACTACTGATTGTCACGTCCTCCTGATTGCTGACTGTCACACCCCTTTGACTTTTGACTGTTACGTCCCCTTGACTGCTGACTGTCTGACCTTATCGGATCCTACTATTATATACCGTATCATTATACATCTAGTGTTATCTGATCGATCATTAGTCCGATATCGCTTTTTAGGTAGTCAACCTCATTGGGATCGATGTCAGAGGTTGAAGTTAAAGAGAACCCGTTCGACAAAGATTCCTAGTTGTCTATAGACCACTTCGAGTAGAAGAGGTCGGGGCTTGGTAGGGCCTTGATTGGGTAGAGGGCGTTGGCCAATGTACAAGGCTAAGATAGGGTGACCATTGGGTTTAGCTAGACTTGCATCACTAGTTAAAGAGAATTTTTTTTATATATATCTGATTTGAAGAATGTTATCATAATAGTGATCTAACAGTTATTTATGTATGGTTGGACATAATAATGCCTGGTCTGAAGTTGACTTGTTGAGATGGGACTCATATCTCTCTATATATATATCGTGGGACACCCATTATAGTATTAACTAATCTTGTCCGAAAGTTGATGGGATTGAATGTTGGGGATGTGGCGCTCCCGCTGACCGCACGTAGACTCCGCTCGGACCTACAAAACAAACTACGTCAGTGTCGAGCCAGGGAAGGGGTCCCCGATGTTATCCCTCCGACGCTCAAGTCAGTCACTGTCGATGAGGTATAAGGCGGAGCAACAAGAAGACTATAACACAAACAGTGAATATTGCATACTTCCACCGATACTTGGACCCCCCTTTTATATAGAGCTCTTATAGCGGGCGTACACGCTTCCCAAAGCAAGCACGTTTCTCAAAGTTTCTTGAAAAGACTTATCATTAAAGTGCCCCTGACACAATACCACAATGGGCCGAGCATATCTCTGAAGTTACAGTGGAAGCTTCTGCCATATGATCCTCTGGCTGTCCATGCCCGGTGTTGGTGGCACCAACTTCCATAAGGATGTCGATGGATATCAGAGAGAGTGTACTACTAGGTTGAGTGGGTTGACCGCTCGACCGAAATTTCGCCGCTCTGGTGCCTCATCCGGTCAGCCAGAACCTCACTACTCTCATGTGTGTGTCCACTCGACCGCCATTCCACTGTGCTTATGGCACGTCTGCTCGGCCAAAATTCTGCTTTGCTAATGTCGAGTCTTGCTGGTCGGTCGAGCGGGGTAGCTGCTCGGCTGAAGTTAAACCCTGCCAATGCTAGACTTGTTGCCTCGCCGAGCGGGGAACCTGCTTGGTTCGACTTCTTCACATCGTCTCTATTGAGCATCAGTCATTTGACTCCTCCCTCATGCTGAACATAGGATCGGGGCATTCTCCCCCGGTCGGGGCATGCTTCGCCCGATCGCCCGAGGACAGTTGACCGCCTTGACCTTGACCTCCACCGTGGCAGCTATCTTCCGCGGGATGCGGCCCCTCCTCATCACCACCAAATATGATCTTGTCCGAAAGTCGATGGGATGGAATGCTGGGATGTTGCGCTCCCGCTGACAACACGTAGACTCCGCTTGGACCTCCGTCGATACTTGGACCCCCCCATTATATAGAGCTCCTGTAACGCATGTGCACGCTTTCCAAGACAAGCACGTTTTTCAAAGTTTTCTAGAAAAAACTTGTCAGTAAAGTGTCCCTGACACAGTACCGCAATGGGCCGAGCATATATATAAAGTGACAGTGGAAGCTTCCGCCATACGATCTTTTGACTATCCATGCCCGGTGTCGGCGGCACCAACTCCCAAAAGGATATCGATGGATATTAGAGAGAGTGTACTGCTAGGCCGAGCGGGTTGGTCGCTCGATCGGAATTCCGCCGCTCTAGTACCCCGTCCGGTCGGCCAAAACCTCGCTACTCCCGTGCGTGTGTCCACTCGACCGCCATTCCACTGTGCTTATGGCTCGTCCGCTCGGCCGAAATTCGCTTTACCAATGTTGAGTCTTGCTGGTCGGCCAAGCGGGGTAGCTGCTCGGTCGAAATTAAACTCTGCCAATGCTAGCTCTGCTGCCTCGCCGAGCGGAGAAGTTGCTCGGTTTGGCTTATGCACATCATCTCTATTGAGCGTCAGTCGTTTGACTCCTCCATCCTGTTGAACGTGGGATCAGGGCCTTCTCCTCCTGTCAGGGCATGCTTCGCCCAATCGGCCGAGGACAGTTGACCGCCTTGACTTTAACCTCCATCGTGGCAGTTATCTTCCACGGGGCGGGGCCCCTCTTCATCACCGCATCACATGCCTCCCCCGCAAGTCTAGTCGAAGGAGGCTGCAAGTCCGACTGACTGAACAATTGTCTGAGCAGTTCTCTATCCGATCAGCCATCGACATTACTTGGTTTCTGATCAGGATGCGATCGCTCACTGTCGGTCGGCCTGTTGAAGTTTGTCGTTTGGTCATAGGTATGCTCCTTCAATCCGATCGACACAAGGAACATCTATACTTGTAAAATCTTCTCTTGGGCTGTCTTGGGCGAGTGCGATCCTAGCTTATGTTACCCAGATTTCTGAGAAATCGTGCAAATCTCTTCGCATTAAGACTAAGCACGCTCCCATGCCCTCGTTAAATGTCGACCCCGTGGTGAGGCGCTACGTATCATGCCTACTGCCGCCGCACGCCTGACATGATAGACGGATATCCGTTGGTGATGTGACGTTTGGCGGTTTAAATTCAATGGTCAGATCTCGGCCTGGGTTTCTGCGACCTAGATTGGACGATTTCGGTCAGCCGACCTCAGAGTTTATAATCCAGTGCGTGTTGCCGCTTCTTCCTTCGTATCTTCATCTTCGTGCTCTTCAGCCTTTACTCCTCCGTACTCTGGCGACATTTCTCCCCTACTGTTCCTCTGACGACCTCTTTCAGTAAGCTTCCTTCCCATCGCCCCTTGCTTTCTCATCTTCCAGCCTCTGTATCTCCTCGTCTACTAGTTTTTCGACGTCTCTTAGTGTTCTGGCGATATTCCAGCAGCCTTCTTTCCCTTCTTATCCCTTGTTTTTGCGATGGCGAGTTCCTCACAGCCTCCCACCGGCATCCCTGGGCTTTGGTACACCTCTACCGAGTCCTGGTTTGACGTCGGGACGCTGAGAGTTTGAAAGCCGCTTTTGAGCTTCCTCCCGAATACGAAGTTGTTCTTCCTTCACCTTCAGATCGGCTAAATTCTCCACCAACCGGCTGTATTTGCTTCTTTAGGGACCATTTTAATGTCGGTCTACGGTTTTCCATCCACCCCTTTTTTTTCGCCGTGAGTAAATATTTCTGAGTCTCCATTCATCAACTAGTGTCGAACTCTTTTCGGCTGTTGTGTGGGGTGTTGGTTCCTTTTTGCCTGCACGACATTCCCCTTACTCTCCGGCTCTTTCGTTACTTTTATTATCCCAAGTCGTCCAAGCCAAGGACTTTTCTTTTCCAAGCCCGAGTGAGCTTGGTTTTCTTTGATAAAATGTCGACCTCCAACAAACACTGGTGTTGGAATCCCAAGGTTGTTTTGATGTGATCAAACAAGTTAAGTTAGGTCCTGTTTGATTTAACCCTTATGTCTAAGTGTGCAGGAGCTTAGAAGCTCAGGGAGTCGAGCGGAAGATGCGGCTAGTGAGAAGGATGGCATGGGAGAGAGCCGACGGGCTTGGTGTGTCTGAGGGACGAGGTGCCGCGGAAGAATACACCGGTGGATGAGAAAAATGTACACGACGTTCGAGGGATGAGAAGTCGGGGAGGAAGGCTGCCCGAGGAGAAGGCCGAAAATTGAGTTTGGGTGAGCTCTATTCCGGATGACCGAGATCACCCAAGCGAGGCGAGTAGAACTGGAGCAGAGGGCCCAGACCAAGGTGAGCAGAACCGGAGCAAAGGGCCCGGACCAAAAAAGTCAACCATGTTGACTTTTATGGGTTCGGGCGCCCGAAACCTCAATCTTATCAGATTCGATGTGCCCGTTGACCGACACGTCGGGGATAGAATTCTATCCCATTCCAAGTTCCCGAAACCCTTCCAGGGGCCAGAAATAGTGCTATAAATATAGCCTCTGATTTCTATAGTTCAGATAATAACTTGTAATTCCTTTCTTTCTATTCTACTATTGTGTGTGAGCTGTTAATGTTGTAAGAGGCTACTCCGCTCGAATGAGATCTTCAAGTGCGCTTCATTTTCCTTGGATTAGCAATCTTCTGATTGCAAACCAAGTAATTCTCCTTGTGTCTTTGTCTGTTTAATTAGTCTCTTAACTTTTATTACAAGTGTTCTTAATTGATCCGGTGGTAAGAGGGGGCCGCCCGGCACGAGGTCAAAGTTGTCAACACTCGATCGGCAGACATCCGACCGGGGCGAATTACCTTCCTGATCAGCAGGAGGAATAACCGACCCGACATCTCGACAGCTCGGTCTAACGCCGAGTTTCTGACGTTCATAGGGTAAAGCGGGAAGAGACGAAGGCCGAACATCTATCCCGCTTGGCTAACAGTAGACATGACATCAACCCTGCAGTTAAGGCTCACTCGCTCGATATGGTGGATTCGGACATCAAATCACTGGCCGAGCGGGCATCCAAATCTGTCCTACCTTTGTGTCGCCTGGAGGGCGTTAGCCGAGCGGTTCCTCCGCTCAACCCGGGGAAGGTGTTAGCTGAGCGGTTCCTCCGCTCGACCCGGTAAAGGACAGAGGGAGCAAGTGGCGATATCTTCCTAGGAGCCAGTGCCATCGACAAGAGGCATGGTTAACGGCATGGTCAGATAGAGAATCGTACGGTGGAAACTTCCACTATCACATGAGAGATATGCTCGTGCTATTAAGGTAGGACGTCAGTCATGCTTTTCTAATACGTCCATTTCAGGTATGCTTTGAGGAGCGTGCACACCTCGAGAAGCGTGTACGTGCCCATGGGGAGCCCTATATAAGGACCCCCCCAGACTTCGACGGAGGTATGCTCACTTCTTTACTGTAGCTACAGTTCTCGTTTCCTCTTTGCCCTACTTCTTTCTGTCGGAGATCTTACTTGAGCGTTGGAGGGCCATCGCCGGGGAACCCCTCCCTGGCTCGACATTGTTCTTGCAGGTCCACGTCAACAGGAGACCTACGCCTTCAGAGTCTCCACCCAGTCAACAGGAGCACCACATCCCCAACATCCAACTCTCCGTCTCGGACAGGAACATTAATTAAGTTATAAGTCGAGAAAGGGTTGAGTTTATTTTTGCAGGGCAATTCACCCCTCCCCTCTTGCCAACCACTCAGGGACCTAAAAGTTGTATTAGAGCAAGGACGCTTCAGAAGGACTAACCGTCGACCGAAGCAAATGAACCAATAGCCGGACTAAGCATCGTTCCACCAAAATTCGAGGGAAACTTTGCACATTGGAAATGCTGAATGGAGATATTTCTAAAAATTGACATTGAGATTCGTTTAATAATCAAATATGACTTTGTATCTCCTACGAATCAAAACGGAGAGAAGGAAGAGAGTCTTTGGACGAAAAAGAACAAAATGATTCCGTAGCAAATAATCGAGCGGAATATCACTTGCTGAGCGTGTTGTCGCCTCAAGAAGTCAATCGCATCAGGAACTACTCGTCTGCTAAAGAACTCTGGGAAAAATTCTTGAAACTCCATGAAGGCATATCCGAAACCAAGCTCACAAGATGAGACATACTTCGGAACAACCTGACGAATATCCATCTGGAAAAAGGTGAGAAGGTAGTCAATCTACACGTGAAGGTCAAAGAACTAATCACCAGACTCGAAAACCTCGGTGAAACGGTAACCAACCAGGGCTCGATATGCTACGCACTCAATGTCTTTCCCAGGACTTCAGAATGGTCCTCGATAATCGACACCTATTACATCTCAAAGGACCTAGAGGTAAGTACCCTAGAGGAACACTTTTCTACTCTAGAATTATATGAAACCAGATATGCAGGAACAACAAAAGAAATAGGCCAGATTATGGCACTAAAAGTAACCAAGAAGGATGAATCTGAGTCAGACTCAGTAGAAGATCAAGAATCTTACATGGTAAGAAATTTTAGAAAATTCTTTAGATCTAACAAATTTAAAGAAATGTAGAACAGGAAAAATCAAAGAAATAGAAAAATGATTCGATGCTACCAGTGTCAAAAGGAAGGACACTTAAAAGAGGGCAGCCCAGAACTCAAAAAGGAAAAAGGCAAGATGCCCAAGCAGAACAAGCACAAGACTCTAACTGCTACTTGAGACGACCCTCATCATCAGAATCAGAAATAAAAGAATATGTCGGACTAGCACTGATGGCAGGCCATGAAAAGCAAAGAACCTCAGAAGCCAGTATCGATGAAGGGGGAGCGACTTCAGATGAATGTAGCGAAGCAGGGGGAGAGTTAGTCTTCAAGTTTGATAGGGTAAGTGAGGTATGTCTCTTATCCCCTCATCAACTCTATTTTGGTATTAAATCTATGGCAAAATCTATGTACAAGTTAAAAAATAAAAATGATAAATTAAAATTTTAAAACTTAGAAATAAAAAGAATTTTAGTAAAATCATGTCTGATAGAAGATTTTGAAAAAGTAAAACTTGAAAATGTTAAATTAGAAGAAGAAATAGAAAACTTGAAAAATACTGCACGTTCAAATATTTCTATTCTTAGAAACTATAGAGGATTAAACTGGTACTATAGATTTCACAAAGGTCAGGTCAGAAAAGTAACAAAATCTTATATCCCTAGAAAATACCTGATTAACCTTGTAAGAAGGAACCAAAAGCTTGTTTAAATTAAAGAGTGAAATTAGACTTAGGGCTTTTAGGTAGAAAATTAAACATTTAAATTTATTAAAAGGCTTTGTCTAGAAGTGGTTGATGATCCAATAACCAAGAAGACCTAGTGTCTCGCCACAGCCTGAAAGTCAATTTCTTAATTGAATATTTAATTGATAAACTGATAAACATGAAATAGTTAATTAAATTAAATGCTTTCAATATTTATCAAAGGATTAACATTTGTTAAAATTTTTAAAATTGCAAACTTCACTTAATTTTTTTTTTTCAAATTTCACTTAGAAATTGGTCTTTAAATTGTAAAATTCATTTAAATTGTTTTTGTTAAAAATTAATTCTTGAATTTTTTTTAGAAAATGTTTATGAAATTATTACATTGTTAGCGCTATCAAAATTATTTTCATTATTTCCAAAATCAGATTTCACTTAGAATTTTTTTTAGTTAAAAATCTTTTTAAAAATTTTGAGTTTTATAAAAGTCACCCTTAGATTTTTATTGTACCCTATTTTTTATGTGATCAAAGGGGAGACAAAAAAGATTAAGTCTAGGGAAGGTAGCTTAACACTAAATTTTCCTACTTTTTGTGATGTATTGTAAAATTTATTTTTATTTTAACTTCATCTATTTACCCTAGTTTAACTTGGGTTGCTCGCATCAAAAAGGGGGAGATTGTTGGAACCCCAAAGTTATTTTGATGTGATCAAGCAAGTTAAGTTAGGTCATGTTTGGTTTAACCCCTGTGTCTAAGTGTGCAGGAGTTTAGGAGCACAAGAAGTCGAGCGAAAGACGTGGCTAGCGAGAAGGACGACATGGGAGAGAGTCGATGGGCTCGGTGCGTCCAAGGGACAAGGTGTCGCGGAAGAATACACCGGTGGACGTGAATAACGTAAGCGACATTCGAGGGGCGAGAAGCGAGGGAGGAAGACTGCTCGAGGAGAAGGTCGGAAATTAGGTTCGGGTGAGCCCTATTCCGGATGGCTGAGATCACCCAAGCGAGCGGAATTGGAGTGGAAGACCCGGACCGAGACAAGTAGAATAGGAGCAGAGGGTCCGGACCGAAAAAGTCAACCATGTTGACTTTTATGGGTCCGGGCGCTCGGAGCCCTTCCAGGCGCCTAGAACCTGAATCTTATCAAATTTGACATGTCCGTTGATCGACGCATCGGGGATATAATTCTATCCCACTTCAGGCGCCCGGAATCCTTTCAGGCGCCCAAAATAGTGTTATAAATATAGTTTTGATTTTTGTAGTTCAAATAATAACTTGCAATTTCTTTCTTTCTGTTGTACTATTGTGTGTGAGCTGTTAACGTTGAAGAGGCTACTCCGCCCAAAGGAGATCTTCAAGTGCGCTTCATTTTTCTCAAATTAGCAATCTTCTGATTTCAAACCAAGTAATTCTCCTTGTGTCTTTGTCCATTTAATTAGTCTCTTAACTTTTATTACAAGTGTTCTTAATTAAGCTATAAGCCGAGAAAGGGTTGAGTTTATTTTTGCAGGGCAATTCACCCCTCCCCTCTTGCCGGTCACCAAGGGACCTACAACTGAAAGGTGTACTTCTTTTTTGTGTGCTTTCCCGAGTGGCCAAACTTCCCAACCTTCTGGCAGCTCGATGTGATGACTCATCCTCCATTAAAGAAGTACAAGAGCAGATCGTACTACCTCAACGCAGCTTCGATGTTGGCCGATCAGAAGTATGACATCCACAAGCTATTGTTGGAGGGTGTCCTCTATATCTTCGACTTGAGTCTGATTCGCACTCAGCTTCCGTTCAGCCTAGGTATGCAACCTCTTTACTCCTTCCTTTGATTCCAACTGAGTTTTATTCCTCTTTTGTAACTGAAGTCATGCTACGCACATGTCTGGTCGGCAAGGCAAAGCTTGTGGATGCCGCGATCAATGAGGCTGCCGTGGAAGAATTGGAGAGTCGAGGCCTTCAGCCGGTCGAATCTCAAGAAGAGTCATAAGACGAGAGCGAAGCGGCTCCCATCTTGGCAAGTGGTGGAGCAACCAGTGGCTCGCAACCTTCTTCCGAACGACATCCGGTCATTCAAGTTGAGGGGGCTTCAGTCACAACTTCCTCAGCCGAGTCACTGATCAGGTGCAAGAGGCGCCGAGCGGAGCCTTCGTCTCGCTCTGCCACTTCAGGGGTGCGGTCTGCCAAACGGGTCGAGACATCGACCCCCGCTCCTGTCCAAGAGTCCGCCACTCCTGAGTCTTCAGATCAGACTCCCTCCATGTCCAGTTTGCCACAGGGAACAGTCTATGCGCCGCCAGTGGCTTTCTTGCCACTAAAATCGAAGGCCAAGAAGTCGGGCATCCGTCCGACATCTTCGTCACGGCCGTCCAGGCGAGCAACCTCTACACAATCGGCCCCAAGCAGCCAACACCATATAACGGCGATGTAGCATCTGTTGACCGAGGAGTGGCGCGAATCTAGCGCAGAGTCCCGAGCTTCTGAGCATCAAATCATCATCAAAGGGTCGCTCGCCCAAATATGAGTTGATGTCCAGGCCCATGCAGCTATGATGCCTCCGGGAGCATTCGCGGATAGCCACACCCAGATGTCTACTGTGGTAAGTTTTGCATTTTCATAGTTTATTTTCGATCGGCGCTTATATTCACTTTGTTGTTTGCAGTATTGGGTGGAGAGCCTGGCAATGTGCCAAAGGCTTGCATTTTTGGAGGAGGAAGTGAAGAAGACGAAGGTGTCGAGCTGCCAATCCTCCGCCGCTCAAGAGCAGACGAATGCCGAGGTGATAAAACTACGGGCCGCTCTGGAGAAGAGCACCAAGCTACTGAGGCTGAACATGACAAGAGTTCAAGGTAGACCACTCTACTGGCTCGGCTCAATAAGCAAGTCGTCACCTTCGACAATAAGATCAAGTTGGTCAATGCGAGGAAGAATCATGCCATCAAAGACCTCGAATTGAAGAATAAGGAGGCTCGGGCTCCCCGCCCAAAAACTCAAGGAAGTTGAGAACTTTCTGATCGCTGAGCGGAACAGCTTGTCAGCCAAAGAAGCTTCTCTTCGAGGCCAACTCGCGGCCAAAAACAATGAACTGGCCACTGCTAAGGATGAGCTGGAGGCCTCCCGAGCGGTCTTGACAACTTATCAGGATGTCGAGCCCAACCGCTTTGAGGCTATGAAGAAGAATTACATCCGCTCGGATGCTTTCAACGAGAAGGTCGCCGATCGTCCTCTACGCCTTTTTGATCTGGCCATTGACGGGGCGATCGACTAGCTCAGAGAGGGAGGTTACCTGTCGGCAGCTCTGACCAGTAACATCATAAGTCGCGGAAAGCTTACTGCGTCCTTGTCTGATGACGTCCTGGATTACCTTGAGTGAGGCCGAGAGCTCTTGTAATTTTTTTGAAGTTTTAATGAATGCTTGTTCGTTCGGACAAGCTTTATCTCCTTGTATGTTTTTTCAACTCATCTTTTGAGCATTGCAAAAACTCGTGGCCTCGTCACTCTGATCGTCCATGATTAGTCCGTACAGCTGACCGATCCCTTTTGTATTCGAAGTTCCATTATAACTCTACGAACTTCCGATCGACCCTAGGAGTATTTCGAAGAATAGTGTCGAACACTCACTATACTTTGCAGACTTCGAGCTTTTGAGTAGCATGGGTTCACAGTCAGCTATTCATCGACGCTTGCCCTCTCACTGAGCCAAGGGTTTAAGGTCGTCGCTCGACCGTTGAGGAAGATTAGGCGAACACTGGGGTTTATACGATCGTCCCTTGACCGTTGAGGTGGTCCCGAGTTTAAGGTCGTCGCTCGACTGTTGATGACGACTCAAGTTTAAAGTCATCGCTCGGTCGTCGATGGAGACAAGAGTTTAAGGTCACCGCTCGACCGTTGATGGAGACAAGAGTTTAAGGGCGCCACTCGACGGTTGATGGAGACAAGAATTTAAGGTCACCGCTCGACCGAAATTAAACTCTGCCAATGCTAGCCCTGCTGCCTCGCCGAGCGGGGAGGTTGCTCTGTTCAACTTCTGCACATCGTCTCTATTGAGCATTGGTTGTTTGACTCCTCCCTCGTCTTGAACGCGAGATCGGGACCTTCTCCCCCGGTCGGGGCATGCTTCGCCCGATGAGCCGAGGACAGTTGACCGCCTTGACTTTGACCTCCACCGTGGAAGCAATCTTCTGCGGGGTGGAGCCCCTCCTCATCACCGCATCATTAACAATAAGACCGAATATTTCTTCCACATATTTGTAGTCTTCATATATACATCATTAATTAAATATTTCACTCCTTATATTTCAAATCTCACAATCAAATATACCACAAATCAAATATTTATGGGGCTCACCTATTAAATATCTTAGACTTAAATATCTCAAATTTTATCATTAAATAAAAAAAGCAAAGAGAGAGAAATCATAATATCTTCATCCCATAGAGGATATTTGAGATTGAGATTATTTCGAGAAGTATCCTTTCTAAATATCCTCGGAGAAATGTACATGGTCTGATGAAATTCACAAACCCTAGACCTTCGGAGCAAAGTTAAATAGACCTTGTAACATTCATGGTTGTCCCCTTGAGTCTTCGACGAAATCATTCGAAAATTTGAATTTCTCAGATCTTGTATCAGGAAGTCAACTAATTGGTCATCTCAACCAAGAAGAAGAAGACCTTTGCACAGTTGATAACAATAACTAATAAACTAATTAATTACACAAAGATTTTAGACAAATATTCCCCGGTCCTTTTCAATTCAATCATTTCAATGAATTCTTTGGCTAAGAATAGTGTTACGAGATATTACAATCACGCTCTTCATTTCTTCAAGATGACACATTGCTTGATCGTCATGTACTCGATCAATCGATCTCGCTTTAATTTCATTAGTTATAATTTCATGATCATGGTGAAAAAGAAAATGAATAACAAGGGAGTTAAACCCTAAACAAGGGACAATGCATGTTACTTTGGATCTGCCATTTTTCTTTTTAAAAGCTACATTATTGGAGCATCTTTCCCTTGCGCCAACACTATTTTTTTTTGTGTGCCTTCTCCCACCTTATAACAAATACTTATACCACCACTAGGAGATATTATTGATAGGTGCCTCTTCTTTGTGTGTGTGTGTATAATTTTCTTTTAAAGAAATCAAAACAAAAATTAATAAAGAAGAAGAATTATTCATTCATAGCAAAAGACTATTGCTAGAGGAATATATATATCTCATATAGCACTTCGAAGGAGTCCGATCCTCTCAATGGCATTTTAATGGGTGCCTAGCTATATATCAAAGGTAATACAAATTAATAAACCCTTTTTAGTACAAGAGAAAATCTTTATTTGGAGGAAAAATTCTTATTACATATCTCTTAATTAATTTGTGTCCATTGAGTAAGTCAAAAAGAGGATGATTTTCGATGGATGAGGAAACGAGACAGGTTCCATCTTAGCATATGTTCAGAGACAGCGAGTCTCTCTCTCTCTTCCTCATTGAATGGAGGGAGTGCAAATGGATGGAGAAGTGCAATTGTGGAGTATCAAATCATTAATATTCCCCTTTGTGCATGGTGGGGAAGGCTAGTTGGGAGTAGTGGTGGTGCTATACATATGCCTCTCATGTTACATGCATGTATAATATATATGGTCCTACACTACAAGAAGAGCTCCATGAGTATCTTCTATGGTGTGCCTATAGGGCCAGAGGGGACCTTCGCGCTATCGTTAGTCTTGAGATTCTCCGTGTCGTACTCAACATCATCGTTATCGATCGATGATTGAGTTCCATGTAGAGGGTTGCATGAGATCTAGCTAGCTTTGTGTCACAAACAAAAGGCTTTTAAATGAGACATGAACCCTTCGACTAAAGGGACAGGTCAGGTGATTTTTGTTATGATGCAAAAAAAATTGAAAGGCAAAGGTGAATTTTTTACTTAAAAGATAAAGTTAGATATATAATGAATTAATTAATGTGGGATCAAATAAATAAAATTGTTTATCTAATTAAATCTAAATCTGAAAAAAAATAAACTTGCAAAGATAAGAAAGTTGGATATTAATAAAAAAAATGAGATGCTAGATAGTGAGTGACCTTAATTATACATTCCCTTTTCTAATTAGATCAAATTAAAGAAGTCAAAATCGACATTTTTATTAAAAGAAAAAAAAAATCTAAACTACGACAACACTAGATGGGATGAGAAATTAGCCCAACTCCCCAACAACCTAACCATCAAAATCAACCCTAAATTGCTAACTCGTAAGTGGTAGTTGGAAGTAGATCCACTAATGTTTTATCTTATTGACATCAAAAGGTTTCTAATTCTCAACCACAATGAACCCACTCTTTAACTCACTTCTCCCTTCCTCTTTAAATTGGACTAGTATCGTCGATACTGATCCAACGGCATGGAGGGAAGGAAATTCAAGTTGTCCAATTTCGCCATTGTTTTGGCGCTTGTTTTCGGAGTCGCAAATCGACAATGCTCCTGCGCAGTCGTGCAGTTCATCTTCGGAGACTCCTTGTCAGATGTGGGCAACAATGAGTACCTCACCAAGAGCTTGGCCCGGGCAGCCTTGCCATGGTATGGGATCGACTTGGGAAGTGGAATGCCAAACGGACGGTTCACCAATGGAAGAACGGTCGCCGATATCATCGGTATGGATCTCTTCGTCTAATCCTAGAATCAACACTACTCCGTACTATTTGGATTTCTACAAACTTTAGGTGATAAGCTGGGACTTCCTCGACCTCCGGCCTTCCTCGACCCATCGTTGGATGAGGACACGATACTGACCAGCGGCGTGAATTATGCATCAGGAGGTGGTGGAATCTTGAATGAGACATCATCACATTTTGTAAGCCGAATATTTATTGGTTCATTCAATTCAGACTAGTGCTATATCTACAATGACCTTGATCACATAGTGATGCATGTAGATACAAAGGTTTTCGCTCTACAAGCAGATCGAGCTATTTCAAGGGACGCAGGAGTTGATAAGGCGAAAGATCGGTACCGAGGCGGCCGATCATTTCTTCAACCGATCGCGCTATGTGGTGGCGCTGGGAAGCAACGACTTCATCAACAACTACTTCATCCCGTTCTACGCAGACTCGCGGAATTACAACGACAACACCTTCATCGACTATCTCATGACTACACTTGAGGCTCAACTCAAGGCAACTACTACTCCTCCCTTATGTTTAGTTCTGAAACTAGACTTAACTCTAATAGTAGTTTGGTTTGTATTGAATGTCTTATCATCTATAGCTTTTGCATTCGTTGGGTGCTCGACAACTGACCTTCTTTGGGCTCGGGCCGATGGGTTGCATCCCTTTACAACGGTTCATGACATCCACCGGAAGTTGTCAAGAGTCGACCAACAAGCTCGCACAAAATTTCAACAAAGCGTCTGCCAATCTCTTGGACGATTTGTCCAACAGTCTCCCTAATGCCACTTTTAAGTTTGGGGACGCCTACGATGCCTTCCAGAGCCTGATCGATCGACCCTACTTATACGGTTCTTGTGACCCACCGGTTCATGAAGTTCTCTCTGTCTATATGTAAATGTTTAAGCATTAGGACGGTAACGGTTTTTGATCGATGCAGGGTTTAACAACTCGCACGCACCGTGTTGTACGCTGGGCCGGATCCGACCGACATTGACTTGCACGCCCTTGTCGACCCTGTGCAGAGATCGAAGCGAGTACGTGTTCTGGGACGAGTACCATCCGACTGATCAAGCCAACGAGATCATCGCCAACGAGATCATCAAGAAACTGGATATGAAGCCCATTAACGACACCACCACCAGTCCTTAACCCATTGAATAACAAACAGGTTTTGAGCCAATTAAAGTATGCCTTCGCGATAAAGAAAAGAAAAAGAAAAAGAAAAATCTTGGTGTGTAAGTACAAACCTAATGATACACTGTAATATATATATTTCTGTATATTAAAGAAATGAGCAAGATTTGACGTGATATAGGATGGTGAATAAACATCTAATATAATTATTTTCGCTTTGAATAGGTTTTATGCCATCAAAATTAATAGAATAGCATATGTTTACTAATATTATGGCATTTGTGTCTGTTTATGATTTATTAATCATGTAAAATAAGTTTTTGATTACAAATTATGTCGATACGGTGACGGGCTCCGAAGTTGCTGCCGTCATTGTTACCAATTATTTTATTATTTAATTAAAAATTTAGATCTTTAAAAACTAACTCTTAATTAATCCAGTAAAATTTATAATTAAGTTACGTTAATATATTTATTTTCACCTTTTCATAGTGAAAATAATTTTAACCTTTATTAATAATTTTTACTATTTATCATTCTAAAATATGTTAGAAGCAGAACGAGGATAGGACTTTGTTTGAGCATGAATCATTTTTCTTAAAGAAATTTTACCTTTACTATGTTACTATTGGATTTAATAACAAATTTTCTTCGGGATACTCAAAACAAAATAAAAATAATTAATCAGGTTGGGTAATGTCAAGCCTGGGGTGATTGATCCGACCTCACGAAAATTTCCCACCGCCCATCAGGGTAAATCGGGAAGCGCTCGTAACAGGCAGCCTAGGAGCCTAGCATCCTTTAGTTACGTGCAAAATTCTTGCAAATAAAAAAAAATGATTAATCAGGCTGGGTAACGTCAAGCCTGGGGTGACTGGTCTGATCCCACGGAAATTTTCCATCGGCCATCAGGGTAAATCGAAAAGAGCTCGCAGTGGGCATTCCAGGAGCCGAACATCTTTTAGTTGCGTGCCCGATTTGAAGAAAAAATTCATACAAATTCGTCATAGTTGGGGGCTCGAACTGCGAGTGTCTGGATGACAACCTGGATGTCCTGTCGCTATAGACAGCAAACCTATAGATTCTCTTAAGACAATTTAGAGAAATAAAAACAAGTGATAACTGGAGAAGATGTTAAAGATGTATATATAGTGAACAATTAGGGGTGTAAATGAGCTAAACCATTCGTGAGTTATTCGAAACTCGATTCGATAAAAGCTCGTTTAATGAGGCTTGTTAAGATAAACAAACCAAGCTCAAGCTTCACAATATTCGGCTCGTGAGCTCGTGAACATGTTCGTTAAGCTCATAAATCAACTTTTAAATAAAAAAATAATAGTTTTGATATTGAATTTATAGATTTTACATTAAAAACATAGACAAATATATTAAATTTATTTATTATAATAAAATTATAAAATTTAACAAGAATATTATAATTTTTTAAAAATATATAATTTAGTTTTTAATGAATATTTAAATTTATAATTTATATTTATTAAACTCGTTTAGGCTCGATAAAAACTCGAATAAGCTCGTGAGTCATGAATATATTCGTTAAATAAAGCTCGAGCTTGCCTCGATTATAAACGAGCCAAACTCAAACATCCAAGAGTTCGGTTCGGCTCGATTACACCCCTATGAACAATACAACTGTAACGCTCCTAGTTTTTTTTTACACATAATAAAATATAACTTGTGGACGCCACCTATTCTTACTTCCATAAAGGGTTCTTAGTTCAAATTACATAGACGGTTCAAAGATAAACATAAAAAATACAGAATTTAATCTGGATGGTCTTCGGGTTGTACTGCCTTTGTTCCGAGCTGGCTCACTGGTCAATGCCTCCTGTCTCATTTGTCTCATTATCTGAAAAAAGTATAATCTGTGAGTTGAGAGACTCAGCATATTCGAAATAATATTATGTATTAATTAACGAATATAATCTAGTGTACTAAGGGGAATCACATACAAGGTAACTTGGGGTCTCTCTACTAGCATACTATGAACGTAAGCATAGACACTGATATAAGCAAGAGAGAATAAACATGAGTGTGCATATTAACAACCATAATCATGAGCATGAACATAAGCATGAATAGACTTAATCGTGGGCATGAACATAACATATCATGAACTTAACATTTTTATAACATATTATGGACTTAACGTTTTCATAGCATAACATGGATCTGAATTTAGCTTATCCTGAACCTAACTTATTCATAACATATTATGGAAACTGATATTGGGCTCCCTCTGGGATCTTGTCACATAAATGGGCTCCCTCTGGGCCTTTTCCTATAAATGGGCTCACTTTGGGGCCTTTTCCCGTAAATGGGCTCCCTCTGGGGCCTTTTCCCATAAATGGGCTCCCTCCGGGGCCTTTTTCCTCACAGTATTCCCATCAAACCTCATCATGTTGTCGCAGTAGACTTACCGATATTGGGCTCCCTCTGGGGCCTAACATCTTTTAGTTGCGTGCCCGATTTGAAGGAAAAATTCCTACTAATTCGTCATAGTTGGGGGCTCGAACTGCGAGTGTCTGGGTGACAATCTGGATGCCCTGCCGCTATAGACAGCAAACCTATAGATTCTCCCAAGACAATTTAGAGAAATAAAAACAAGTGATAATTGGAGAAAATGTTAAAGATGTATATATAGCGAACAATTAGGAGTGTAAATGAGCTAAACCGCTCCTGAGCTATTCAAAGCTCGATTCAATAAAAGCTCGTTTGAACTCGTTTAATGAGACTCATTAAGATAAACAAACCAAGCTCAAGCTTCACAATATTCGACTCATTAGCTCGTGAACATGTTCGTTAAGCTCATAAATCAACTTTTAAATAAAAAAATAATAGTTTTGATATTGAATTTATAGATTTTACATTCTATTTATGAAAAACATAGACAAATATATTAAATTTATTTATTAGAATAAAATTATAAATTTTAACAAGAATATTATATATATTTTTTAAATATATAATTTAATTTTTAATGAATATTTAAATTTATAATTTATATTTATTAAGCTCGTTTAGACTCGATAAAAGCTCGAATAAGCTCGTGAGCCATGAATATATTCGTTAAATAAAGCTCGAGCTCGGCTCGACTATAAACGAGCCAAACTCAAACATCCAAGAGTTCGGTTCGACTCGATTATACCCCTATGAACAATACAACCTTTGGGAAAGATTGTGGAGAAATCTATTCATGAATGAGCGTTCACCAAGAAAAAAGTAACGTAAAATTCAAAATTAAAAGGCCTTAATTCCAAATTTTAATTAATTTTATCTATGTGCCCACGCCCAAGTGTCCATATTTGATATATATAAAAATATCTTCCACTTGGTCACCAAGGTCACCAATCAAATACAAAATACTTGATGCACATCTTTTAATAAGTCTATCAAATATCTTCATTCTTTCTAATGTGGGATTAAACATATATCACTATATTCAACAAAATCATAGACGTATAATCTAAGTTTGGCAATCTACATCACTTTTTCTCACTGTCTCAATTCTCATCGATTTTCATCATTCTCTTCTTCCCTCTCCCTCTTCAATTTTTATATAACTTTCTTATTTTTATATCACAACATATCAATCCATCTATCTATTTTTGACTCTTTTGTATAATTATACAGTCATATCAATCAATTGATTGATTCTTCGAGAAAAATTATAATTGAATCTATTTATTTCTGTATCTCATCGGTTCTTAGATGATATAATATATATTCTATTGCATAACTTGACGTATGATTAATAATTTAATTTTTATTTTATTTTAGATTATAATGGTTATAGAATAAATTATGTTAGTATTAATATTAAATAATACTGTTTAATTATCCGACAATAAATATTTATTTTATATAATATGTACATTCATATTACGTAACGCGTGATGATTAATGTAAAATAGTAGATGACGACGGCAGCGTCGGCGGAGCGGACGGAGAAGTCAATGCAAGATTCCTGTTTCAAGTGATGTCCCGACTTTCTCAGTGAGATAAAACGGAACCGGTCGGGCAACACAAATTGAACCATTCGGCCTAATCGTGGTGATGGAAGAGAAATTGAACTTCCGAGCTCAACTTCCATTGAACTGCCCGTTGTCTACTGCTCGTTGGCTGAGGGGTAGGGGCATACCGGATCGGATTTGAACAGTTTGATCCGCAAGATCCCGATCGATGCGGTGTCTCTTCAGTCTTCTCTTCTATGATTCGAGGCTCGGGGCTATGGTACAGTAAATTATCATCTAATTATTTGTGATTCGAATTTCAATTATGATAAATTTATAGAAAAATTTATGCTGATGATTTATAAAAAAATTTAATAGAACTATACGTTAATCAACTTGATTAATCATTTTTTTCAAACAGATTCGAGTCTCAATGCCGCTGCCGTCCGTCAATCTCCAACGGTGCTCTCCGGCGATGGCCGTCGTAAACCCTCCCCGGCAAGATCGTGACCGGCGAATGTACATTTCTACCCGAACGCACTCGTTCCGTTAGCAGTAAACGGACGCGTACCTCATCATATGATTTCCTTAACCGGTCGCCCCGCAGCTGGATCCAGCGAACCCCAGCATCGTCCGCTCTCCACTCTTCCCTCACAATCTGCGATCTCAGGTGCTAATGCTGCTGCGGTGGTGGCGCTACCGTTACCGGCCACTACAGAGGAGTGGACTGCTGGCGGGTTCGCTGACGCTCCTCCTCCCGGCCTTCTTCCCCGCACTCTTCAGTCCGCTTCGTCGCGCCTTTCCTTCCATCTTCTCTGTGAGCTCTCTTCTCTTCGACTTTAATTCGTATGAAATGGCTTCCGAATTTTAGATTTGGTGAAATTTCGCGTCGAAAGTTGTCATTTTTTTGGTTTTTCTAATTACGAAAACTATGGTAACGTGGGATTGTTGATGACTCGATATGATCCATGTCTTTGATTGGCCTACCGAATTCTTGCGCTTCGAGGTTATCATGAATGGATTGATTACCCAATTTTTTCAAAGCACTCGATGACCATTAAATTCATGGAGAATTTCATTTTAGATGGAGCCGGAATCAACGGGATGGACGTCATTTTATACTAAATTGCTGTTAAAATCTATCAAATTATGGAATTTTGAATGCATAGTGTATGCACTGTAAACCATGGCCCAATCTTTAGCTGAAGAATTTGCTAGACTAAATTTATTTATTGGTCAATCTTTAGCTTAAGTACTCCATGCTAAGGAAAGTGTATTAGAGTGATGAGAGTGAGTTTGTTATTCAGAAATTTACAAGGTACTCAAGACTGTTCAAATACTTGATTCTTTTGAAAATGCATGAAGCTTCAGTTTGTTGATAACACCTAGTTGTCACAGTGTACATCCACGTGTTTTTGCTTCTTCAGTGACACCATACATCGTTGTAATGTTGATGTTATATAAATTGGGCATTATTATCATTTTAATTGCTAAATGAGTTGAGAGGATACTCTCTTGCAGGAGTGGAATGCTCTATGCTCCACAACTTCGTCATCTGTCCCTTCTAAATGGTGCCTTACAACACAAACAAGTAAGTAAATATACACACTAATCATCATATATATAAAACTTTTTCAATGTTCATCTTCATTGTTTCCATTTTTTCAAGTCAATTGACAAAAAGTCTGAGCTTTGGGCTCCCTTAGCACCACAAGGATGGAAACCTTGTATTGAATCTTCGAGTACCTCCTGTAAGTGCTCTACAACAGTGAGACTATGTAGTCAACTTAGAAGTCTCCTTTTTCCGTGTATTGATTTATCTTGATGGTTTTGTTGGCTGACATTTTAATTTTATACTCTCTAGCACTCCCTATGACGTCAAATGGATTTATTCAGGTTTTTCTTGATGGTGGGCTGAACCAACAAAGAATGGGAGTAAGCAAGATTCATAGTTTTTGTTTTTTATTTTTATTTTTCTACATATGTAACCAAAAACTTCCAATTCAACGTCATGGTTGTTTTATAGATCTGTGATGCAGTTGCTGTTGCTAAAATTTTGAATGCTACCCTTATTATTCCATACCTTGAAGTTAATCTTGTTTGCCAATATACTAGGTAAGTCTTGGAGAAACAGCCTTATTTTTCTTCATCATATGTTTAGAAAGTTTAGGACTTGAACAAAGAACAAAATTAATGTTTTTTTTTTTTTTTGCTTTTGCAGCTCATTTGAGGAGATATTTGACATCGACCATTTTATTGATACACTAATAGATGACATCTCAGTAGCTAGAGGATTGCCAAAAGAATACTCTTGGAGCACCAGAGAGTATTATGCTACTAGCATTCGTGCTACAAGAGTGAAGACTGCATCTGTTCATGCTTCCGCAGATTGGTATCTCAAAAATGTTTTACCTGTCTTACACAGGTCTGTGATCATACGACTTTTTCATGTTGCTTGAACAATTTATCAGTAGTGCATTACTACATTTACCATCTCCCTCGTGTTGTACTACAAGGATTGGGTACTACTCTTCTTGTGCTTTAATGATCTTCTTTGATTGTACGAAAAATCATCATGTTGCTAGAGTCCTCGTGCTTTAATAATTTCCTTCGATTATATATAAACTCATCATGTTGCCAGAGTCCTAATACAAACTTGTAATTGACATTTGAAATGTATTTATTAGTTTTAGTTGTCGGGATGTTAATACTCAACAAGGTCTATGTACTAACACTGATCTATTGCTGCTTTCAACAGGCGGTCGAGTCAGGTCACAAGACGAGACAAGGACAGATCAGAGCGAGGAAGCCTAAACAGTCTATTTACACATATCCAGCTCCAGATTGCATGTGTGAAGGATGAGGTATCAGGGTTTTTTTTTTACCTTTCTTCGGATACCTTCTTGATACTCTCTAGTTTTTGTAGGTCAAGAAATTTTAAAATACCATTTTCTGGGATAACTGTTCCTTTAAGTTGAAGTGGATACTTGTTTTGGGACTATTAATGTGCCATTATTTCAAGGAAAGATACTTGGATCAAACTTCACCAATGAAGAATTACTTCATTTACATACTATACCATATACATGTGGGCTTATGATGGAGAAAGATGAGAGGAAACAAGTTTGGAGGTTAACACTCGAAAAGCCAGCTTCAGATATGCTCTTCCCTGTTTCTCTTGTCAAGTGGCATCCATCGGCCACAATCTGTTCCAGTGGATCAAGAACATTTTGCGCAAAGCGAAGAAAGGAACCATCTGCAAAAAAACAGCAGTTACTTATGCGGGTGCTTCAATCGCGTTTTAAAAGCTCAAGAATTACTTCAATCTTCTTTATGTTTTAAGCCAAATACAAGCGAAGAAAAGAACCATCTGTACGAAACAACACAAAAATAACATATTCGGAAAGCTTAAGAAATGATGTTTGGAGCCAAATATAATCTAAGGCTCAAGAATGTTTGGCACGGAGCAAAGAAAAGAGTCATCTGCGTGAAACCACACAATGGAAGAAATAAGTAGAGGATATCAAAGAAAATATTAGTTAATATAATAAAATATCATTTAATTAGGTATTGACAATAGATTCTTGCAATAAGCTCAATGGAAGCATAAGCCCCAAATAGTTGACAGTTGGGACAAACACGGTTCAATGATGAAGATCATACTCATTACAGAAAAACAATTAGAAGCTATCTGAAGAACAAGTACCTCGTGCAGCAACATGCTCAATGAACAAGTAAAGACCACCAGGTTTCAATACTCTTCTGACTTCTGCATAGAGTTGTTTTTTTATAGTGTTTATCATATAATGCAGCCTTACTATCAAGTAGAGAAGTACTCGAGCCAAAAGCATTAAACAAGCTCCAACGATGAAACTATAAACCTTTTGCAAATATCATGATATTTGTTACCAGTCTACTAACTGGATTTCAAAATTATGTACCATAGGTAGAAAACAAAAAGTGCCATCGAATTTAACACAATCGTGCAAGAAAGAGATTCAGAAAAATATTAGCAACCATTGAGCCAGCCGCTTCATTATCTACGTTCTGTAGAAGAAACAATCACGGAAAAACAAACTCTCATGTACTTGATCATTTCATGTTGATTATGATTCCATGATTCACCTACGGAACCGTCATTGAAATAGACATTTCCTTCAAATACTTTTTCTGGTCAATAGTATTCAAATGTTTCATGGAAATTTATCATCTACCTCTTGTGAACTTGATCATGTAATTAAGAAGCTGATTCCATGATTCACCTAGGGTTTTTGCAGATTGCTAAACACAAACAATATGCAAGACCAGTCCTTGAAATGGGAATTTTCTTCAAAACCCTTTTGCTGGTCAACAATACCCTAGTATTTCAATCTGTTAACCATTGGAGTGAGTTGAAAGCAACTTTAACGAGCATGTCAAAGGACTAATTCCAGGGTTACAATACATGAAGCACAGACCTATCGCAGAACTGCAGAATCAACCTTATTTCATTCAAGTACGGTTAATGAAGAAATCAATGATTAGCGTGTGTAAGTAAATACCTCTCAGTGTCAATGCAACGTCACTAACAGAACATAATACCAGAGTACCAATCACAGCATCCATAGTGTTGTCCTCCACATTTAAGGCTTCCCCAACCTACAAAATAGAAAAGACTTAGGGCCAATTCCAACAGGAAGGGATAAGGCTTGGAAAGGAATGAACTAGGAAAAGGAAATCTGAGGAAATGAATAGACAAAGATATTTTCTAATGTGCGATTCCTCGGAGAGAAAGAAAGGAAGGAAAGTTTTATTTTTAAAAATAAATAAATGCTAAACAACATTTAAAAAGTTATTTGAAAATATAAATTTATGCTTAAATTTATTTGGGGAAATATTTCCCCAGGCGCTTTTTCTTCAGTCAATCGTTCAGCCATAGGAAAGTGACCCATAATTTTCATGGAGAATTACACCCTTAAACTAAATAAAGTCTAGGAGTTGAGACATACAACATGATATCGTAAGCAGAAAAGAATGAAAAACTTCAACGAACTAGCAGCATAATTCCATCCAATTCTTAATTCTTATACTTGTAGTAATGCAAAGCTCAATAAGTAACCTTTGGGGTCATTAGATAGCTATTCAAATATCCAAAACAAACAAGAGAGTATCATACCCCTTTCACAAAGCTGAACCTTGTTGATTGCAGTCCAACAGCTTCTGCTGATGCTCTTGCGTATTTCTCCATCTGTTTATTTGGATCTACTCCAACAATATAACGACCAGCAGCACCAGCATAATACCGGAAGTTAGGACCAGTGCCGACACCAAGCTCTAACACTTTGCAAACTTCTCCTGACAACTGAGTAAAAAGCTTCTTCTTGTATACTGCAACCTTTTGACGCAAGCAAGAAAGGCAACAAAATGATTAGCTAGAAGCTCACGAATACACAACATTGAGCCCCACTTATAATTGCTTATTATCCAATTCATCGGCTCAAAGCTAATCTTTGGGTAAGTTAACTGAAATAACTCCATTGTTGCTTTAGCTAACTTAAAATTGATTTCCAGCGTTATATGCTCCCTTCCAAATTTATCCATACATCAACATCCAACAAATACTTCAAGATCAATAACCCTGCTTTAGTAAACACTCGATGACATTATTGTAGCACACGAAAATGTAAGTTTGGTAGCTAACTACGCTAATTGAACTCTGCTACTACACAATTTCGTTTCAAGTGATACCTCAGATTCATAGCTTTGCATGCTTTGATCCATCGCCTTAGCGTAGAACTCCTCGTACCAATCCGGCCTCGGTGGATGAACCCTCTTCAAAGCGACCTGAAACAAAAGAGGGCACCGATTACAACAATCTGTGGACGGTGGTATTAAAGATTTGACCACTCACGTCCGGATCGGAAGGGCATCTGGCGCCGGCGGGGGAGGTAGGAAGAAGGGGAAGTGCCACGGTCGAAGCTCCCAAGAGGAGACGCCTCTTGGTCACTGGCCGGCAGCATGGGCAAAACACCGATAAAGGAGGCGAGAGGAGCCTCCAGGAGGAACTGCTACTTGGAGTGGCACCGGCGGTGGGGGATTGGATTGGGGCGGTGGCGATTAGGGAGGAGACGTTGTTGGAGCAGGCAGACTGCATTTTAATTTAATTTTTTATACAATAAAATTTATCTTTATACATTCAACCAAGAGATATAAATAAATAAATAAAAACTACATATGATGTATTTTTTTTAAAATTATTTTCGACAATTTATCAAATGATGTAGGCATCTTTTAATATTTATCAAAAGATGTATCATAATTTTATTTATATCAAATAGTATAAAATAAAAAATAAATTTTCTTTTTTACTCCTCTCGTCAATCTTCTCTTGTCAATCATCATTTTTCAAGTATCCAAGCCACATTTTTAATTGAAAATTATTTTATGGTTCAGATGTACGTCCTCTCACCCTCTCTCTCCCTCCATCCTCTTCTTGGTCTTATAAACACGAAGCGATCATGAACCTCCTCCGCTTGTTATACCTTCTCGTGCTGTTTAGCGGCATTGCAAAAGACTATTTAGGGTTTAGAGATATTATCGCAAGATTTCAAGAGAAGGGTTCATAGGACATCAGTGGTTAAGAATCGCAACGTTGAAGAACAAATTTGTAGCAAGAGGAAAATTAGTAGAAGAAGACAATTAAAGATTTAGCGATGTATGTATAAATTTTTTACTGTAAAATAGGGTTGTTATGTAAAAAAAAAAATTACAATTTGGTAGCAAAAGGTGATGACAAAAATCGTGTTTATGGTTTCATTCGATGTCTGGGAAATAAATATTCAACAACACCAGTAATATAATGTACTCCAATACTTAATCGATTTGCAAGGTGCTCCACTATGATGCTAGATTTCAGCTAGATCTTGCTCACGCATGTTAGATTGATAAGGTAGGTATCAGAATGTTGGGCCTGATATGCAATCATATCAAACCCAGTGTATTCATTGATAAAAAATTTGGTTTGATATCATATCTGTTGGAACCCCAAGGTTGTTTTGGTGTGATCAACAAGCTAAGTTAGGTCCTGTGTGTGTCTAACCTTGTGTCTAAGTGTGCAAGAGCTTAGGAGCACAGGTAGTCGAGCGGAAGACGCAACTAGCGAGAAGGACGGCAGTCCGAGGGACGAGGTGCTGCGGAAGAGTACACCGACGGACGAGAAGGAAGCGTGCGGTGGTTCCGAGGGACGAAAGCCGGAGCGGAAGATTGCTTGGGGAGCAAGAGACGCAGCTAGCGAGAAGGACGGCACGCGGTGCGTTCGAGGGACGAAGACTGCAGATGAGTACGCTGGTGGACGAGAAGGAAACACGCGACGATTCCGAGGGACGAGAAGCCGGAGGGAAGCCCGCTCGTGAAGACCGGAAGATGAGTTCGGGTGAGCCCTTTTCCGGATGGCGGAGATCACCTAAGCGAACGGATCCGGAGTAGAAGACCCGGACCGAGCCGAACCGAACCGGAGCAGAGGCCCCGGACGAAAAAGTCAACCGCTGTTGACTTTTGGCTCCGGGGCGCCCGGAGCAGCCCGGGGCACCCGGAGCAGCCCGGGGCACCCGGAACCCTTCCGGGCGCCCGAAACTATTTTGCTGACCAGATCGCGTCAAACGCGATCTGAACGTTGGGAATAAAGTTTTATCCCCCTAGGGTGCCCGGAACCCCTTCCAGGCGCCCCGACCAAGGCTATAAATATAGCCTTGGTCCAGGAGCTTTTCATCAGTTCAGAAATTGTAACAACACTTGTGTGCTTCCACTGCTTTGATTAGCTTCTTTTTTTTTGTGCCTACACTGCTGTAAACGAGGCTTCTCTGCTTGAAGGAGTTTTTAGTGCAGCCATCTTCTTTGGAATAACAACCTCACCGGTTGTAACCAAGTCAAATCCGGTGCCTCGTTTTTATGCTTTATTTTTTGCTTAATCTATTTTTCAAGTGTTAGCTTAATCGTTCGAGAAAGGGTTGTGTTTTATTCAGGGCTAGTCAACCCCCCCTTCTAGCTGACCCAACGGTCCTACAAGTGGTATCAGAGCCGAGACGCTTCAGGAGGACTAACCGCCGAACGAAGCAACGAGATGGCCGGACCAAGCATCCACCCGTCGAAATACGAAGGGGACTTCGCTACCTGGAAAAAACTAATGCAGGTATTTTTTTACAACGGATATTGAATTAATTTTAACAATGAAACTTGGCTTTGAAGCTCCAGAGGACAAGGAAATAAATCAATGGACAAAAAGGGAGCAGGCCGACTTCGTGGCGAACGGCAAAGCAGAATACCATCTGCTGAGCGTTCTTCCGCCTCAAGAAATCAACAGGATCGGTAAATATAACTCCGCAAAGGAACTTTGGGAGAAATTCCTCGAGCTGCATGAAGGTACGTCCGAAGCCAAGCTCGCTAGACGAAATCTGCTTCGCAATCAGCTCACCAGCCTGCGACTTGGAGAAGACGAGACAGTCACACATCTGCACTCCAGAATAAAAGAAATCATCACCGGACTCACGAATCTCGGAGAAAAGGTAAGTAACCAAGATTCGCTCAGGTACGCGTTAAATTCATTTCTGAGAAATTCAAAATGGGCATCACTAGTAAATGTTTTTTTACATTTCGAAGGACTTAGAAAAAATTTCATTAGAAGAATTTTTTTTTAACATTTGAAGTGCATGAGTCAAGATGTGCAGGAATGAAGGAGCCCAATAACAACGTCGCCCTCAAAGCTTCGAGAGACGAACCTGAGTCGGAATCTTCTCTCGACGACGAGGAAATGGTAATGATGGTAAGAAGATTCAAGAAACTTTGTAAATCTAGATCTACTAACCATCCGCAGGGGAAGAAGAAAAGGACGATCCGCTGCTACCACTACGATGAAGAAGGGCACGTCAAGGACAACTGCCCCAAGCTGAAGAACAAAGACAAGGAGAAGGGTAAGAAGCCTATCTAGAAACGAAAGACCCTGAAAGCGACGTGGGACGATACGTCGTCCGAATCGGAAGTCGAAGCATTCTCCGAACTCGCACTGATAGCGAGTCATCAAGACGACGACTGCGATTCAAGCTCTTCCGAAATGAGCATCGAGAGCATCGATGAAGGGGGAGACACGTCGGAAGAAAGCAGCAGCTCAGGGGGAGAAACGAACAATGAGATCGACAAGTCAAGTCAGGTACGATCTCTTCCTCCCGATAAAATGTTTAAGTTCGTTAAACTTTTAACAAAAGATTACTGCAAATTAGAAAGTGAAAATAAAAATTTAAAAGTAATTCTAGCTAAGTCTTGTCCCTTAGAAGAATTAGATAAATTAAAACTAGCAAATGAAAAATTGAAACTTGAAAATGATGATTTGAAAATTCAAGTAGATAACTTGAGAAACCATGCATGTTCATCTAAAACCAATGTTAGAAGATTTAATAATTTAAATTGGTACTTTAAATATCACCCTGGACAAATTAGGAATATTTCAAGAAAATATGTCCCTCAAAATTTTTTAGTTAATCTAGTAGGTTGGAACCTATATTGGATTCCTAAATCATGCATAAACTAAATTTTAAAATTAAAATTAGCGCTTTAAGTGAGAAAATTAAACAAAGAATTTCTTTATGAGGCTTTGTCAAGGAAGTGGTTGTTGCTCCAATAACCAAGAAGGCTTAGTGCCTCGCCACGACCTAGAAGTCAAAATATTGAAATAAATGTTTAATTAACTTACTAATGAAGCATTAATACAAGAATTAATTAGTGCTTTAAAAAAGTTATTCAAAACATTTTATTTCAATTTAGAAATTTACTTAGAATTTTTTTTTGTCTAAGTCATTTTTTTTTGAAAAATGTGCTTAAAAATTCTTAAAAATTTAAGTTAGATTTTTTTTTAAAAAATTTGTTACTTAGGATTTTTTTTACTTAGAAAAATCATTTTCTCCTAAGTTAAAAATTTTTTCCTGAAACTAGAAATCTCAGCTTAAATTACTTAGAAATTTTTTTTCTAAATTTCTTAAAAAAAACTTAGAATTTTTTTTAAATATTTTTTTCAAATTTACTAAATCTTTAACCCTTAGATTGTTTTTTGGAACCCCATTTTTTTTATGATCAAAAGGGGAGAAGGGAAAGTATAAGTCTAGGGGGAGGTAGAGGTAGATAGATTTAATTTTTTATCTTTTCTATCTTTTTGCACTTAAATTGGAAATTAAGTTAATTCACTTAATTTTATTTTATGTCTATTTTAGCCCTAGCTTAACTTGGGTTGATCACACCAAAAAGGGGGAGATTGTTGGAACCCCAAGGTTATTTTGGTGTGATCAACAAGCTAAGTTAGGTCTTGTGTGTGTCTAACCTTGTGTCTAAGTGTGCAGGAGCTTAGGAGCACAGGTACTCGAGCGGAAGATGCAGCTAGCGAGAAGGATGACAGTCCGAGGGGCGAGGTGCTACGGAAGAGTACACTAGCGGATGAGAAGGAAGCGTGCAGTGGTTGTTAGGACCAAAAGTAGCTAGAGGGGGGGGGGGGGTGAATAGCTCTTCGCGTGCTCGTTGCGTTCGGCGTTGCTTGTTTCTTCAAAGATACGCAGCGGAAAATACAGAAACAAATCACACAACGCTAACAAGGTTGGTTTACTTGGTATCCACCTCACAAGAGGTGACTAGTCCAAGGATCCACACCTACACACACACCCTCCACTAATAAAACTCTCCTTTATGGTAACTACCAAAGGCGGAGAAGCCCTACAAGACTCAATACAAGAAGAAGAAAGGGTAGTAAAGAAATACAAGCTTACAAGCTTACAATGAGTGCACAAACCCTAACCCTAGTTTCTTCTTCTTGCTTTGATCCGCCTCTTGACTTGGAAGAGCCTCCAAGATCCTTCAAGAACTGGCGATCTCGAGCTTGAGAAGAGTTGTGGAGGAGCTGGTGAAGATCTGAGATGAATCTATGAAGTTCTTGCTCTTGCGCCTGCGGCCTTTATCGACGCTAACGGTCGGATCCCGATCGATTCGAATGTTCCCAATCGATCGGGAGGCTTTGGATCGATCACGGATCGATCCGAGCGCCTCAGTGCTCTGAAAGCGCTGGATCGATCCACGGATCGATCCGGCGCTTATCGGCGTCCCAATCGATCCATCGATCGATTGGGACCTCTGATCGATCCACGGATCGATCCGAGCTTTCAGTCGGATGGATCGGTGGATCGATCCAGAAGCTGGATCGATCCATCGATCGATCCGGTAGTTTTTGTCCGAAACCAAGTCCTAAACCTCAAACCAACATCCGGTCAACCTTGACTGTTGGTATGTCATGCCTAGCATCTAGTCACTCCCTTAACCTGCTAGGACTTTACCAAGTGTCGGTCAATCCTTTGACCCACTTGGACTTTTCTCTGTGCCAAGTATCCGGTCAATCCCTTTGACCTACTTGGACTTTTCTTTCATGCCAAGTATCCAGTCAATCCTTTGACCTACTTGGACTTCCCAGCACCAGATGTCCGATCATCCTTGATCCATCTGGATTTTCCCTTGCCTGGCTTCACTCACCAGGGCTTTCACCTAGCTTCACTCACTAGGACTTTCACCTAGCTTCACTCACTAGGGTTTTCACTCTGCCTAGCTTCACTCACTAGGACTTTCACCTGGCTTCACTCACCAGGATTTTCCATCTGCCTAGCTTCACTCACTAGGACTTTCACCTGGCTTCACTCACCAGGATTTCCATCTGCCTAGCTTCACTCACTAGGACTTTCACCTAGCTTCACTCACTAGGGTTTTCACTCTGCCTAGCTTCACTCACTAGGACTTCCTTCTGCCTGGCTTCACTCACCAGGACTTTTCTTCTGCCTGGCTTCACTCACCAGGACTTTCATTTTGCCTAACATCCCAGTTAGGACTTCCCAGTCAAGTATCCAGTCAACCTTGACCTACTTGACTTTTCTTCAATCAATATCTTATTGTCAAACATCTAAACCCAAACCAAGACTCAGCTTGGTTACCCAGGTCAACCTTGACCTGAGGGATATTGCACCAACAATCTCCCCCTTTTTGATGTTTGACAATACCACAATAACACTTACAATCCCATATGTAAGTTAGGCTAATCCCATAGCCTCCTTCTTCATGCCACTAGGTAATGAAAGCATAAATTAAGCTCTTCATTCTCCCCCTAAGAGGGCAAACTCCCTCTAGGTAATGAAAGCCTAACTTACTCCCTTTCATGAGTCCTTTCATTCTCCCCCTATGACCTTCCCATAGGTAATGAAGGACTAAGCTTAACCATACATTCTCCCCCTATTGGCACACATCAACCCATCGTTGGACACACATCGACCTATGCTCCAATTCTGGGCACACTTCAACAAATCCATTTGTTGAAGACTCTCCCCCTGAAGAGTTGCTCATCGTTGTTCACAACATCACTCGTTGTGATCAACACGATAATGAAGGTCCCATACCCTTCATTTATCCTTAACTTCTCCCTCAATGTAGACAACTACCCAACCTTGAGCATTATCTACTACTTGAGTGTCCACTTGAAATAATGAGGATATCCACTCCCCATTTCTCCCCATTTCAAGTGTAAATGCTCAACCTTGAGCAAGTTTACAACAGAAGGTTAACCACCTTCCAAGGTTCATGAAAAATAATTTTCATGTCTTTAAAGAGTCCCTCCCCCTAAAGACATGGTGGTAACTTCTGTCATTGCACCAACAATGACTTGGAATCCCTAAAACATTAGGAAACCCAAATTTGGAAGTTTTGAGGTTCAAATATTCAAAATTTGAAACAACCTCAACCTAAACTTCTACTTAGTCTTCGTTAACCAATCCATCCTTGTTTTCAACATGAAAACACCCTTTGTATGTATACAAATGTATTTAAGGGGTTTGGAATGGTTACCTAGACTCAAGGAGGTTCAAAGATGCTGAAATCAGGCCTCCAGCCAAAATAAGCAACTTGGATCGATTGGAGTTGGGTTCCAATCGATTGAACTTTTCGAATCGATCCACGGATCGATTCAGACTCCTGATCGATCGGCTGATCGATCCAAGAGCTCTCGCTGGAATTGCCGTTTGAATCGATCCATGGATCGATTCAGAACTCAATCGATCCATGGATCGATCGAGCTCGATAGTTGCTGAAATTCCTTTTCACTCCAGAAACCCTAGAAAATTCTACAAAATCCAAAAATTATGAAATTTCGTGTAGACATTATTTAGGGCATACTTAATCATGGAAAAATAGCTTTCTATGAAAATACATCATATTTTCAAAGATTGACACAAACTTGAAAACTTGCAAAAACTTTAGTGTTTTTCTTCAAGTTTGTGTCTAACTATTCAATGATGATTACTATCAAAAGATAGCCTTCACCAAGGTTTTCCAAAAACATTTAAAAACATTTTCAAAACCAATATCCCATCATGTTCCTTGGGCATAATGCACATGACTTGTACATTAGCTTTCCCAATGATGGGAAAACACATAACTATGTGTTTTGATGAACTTAAAACTCAAAAGAATGCACTAAATCAACATCTTGAGTTTTGTTCATCATCCTAACATCTCACTTGTATCTAATGTGCACTGAAACACATACAAGTCATCTTATAGGTCTTTGTGAGATGTAAGATTTTGGTTTTGCCCTATTCTAGGGATCATGCATATCTATCTAGGCATTTTGAGAGGTAGACATCCACAAAGGATGTTACTTGTTGATTTACTTGTTAAACAAATGTCACTTGTTTATTCCACTTGTTGTAAACAAATGCCACTTGTTTAACTAATGTCATATGTCCTTAATTTTTAAGGAAATAAATATAATGCATGATAATGTTATGACATACATCAAAATAAAATAGCTTTCAAAAGAAAGATTCCTATAACTACATGATGTATGTATGGCATGACATGGTATTTTTGTATTTTTCATGATAAGTCATGAATGCAAAATACAAATAAGATAAAATATGATGTCATGGCATATTATGAGCAAACAATCATGGCAAGGTTTAGCATAAATAAAATATACCTAGATTACCTATCTAAGTATCGTTAATCTTAGCTAATCCTAAGACTTAAACCCTAGCTTGCCCAAAGTGCTTCAAGAAAATGCCAAAGCCTAAGTTTGCATTTCTTATTCCCTTTCATTAATTTATGCCAATTAAAATGAACATGTCCTCAAATGTTGGCATATTTCATTTTTCCTCAAGAGCAGCACTTTTAAATTTAAGGCCCGGATTGCCTTAAATTGCCTAAGAACATACCAAAAACCCAACTTGATAGTTCTTATTAATTTTCCAATATGTTCCATTTAAGATTAAAATTAAATCTTCCACCATTAGGCACATTTTACTCTTTCAAGGAGTAAATAATAGGTCCATTTCATTTTCAAAGGTTAACTAAACCTTGAAAATGCTCCTTGAGTGTCAATTTCCTCAAAGTTGGGTTAACTACCCTTCTAATCGGAGTTGACACTCTCTAACCCATCTATGGGGTAGAGAAGATGCTCCTAGGAACCCAACACCTATTGGTGCTCCTTGGATGCTCTAGGTACTCACTAGGGATAACTTCCTAGTGACCTTGTTGGGCTTCTTAGAAGCCTTGGTCACATTTTCTAGGTCAACTCTAGGGATAGCCTCCCTTGTGACCTTGTTTGTGACTTTCTTAGACTTCTTAGAAGTCTTAGTCACATTGTTGCAAAAATACTCTTAGGGATGACTTCCCTAGTATTCTTGGCTTGACCACTAGACCTAGGGTTTGTTCCATAACTATATGGAACTCTATGGTAAGAGGGCACATCCTTCTTAGCCTTTGGTTTGTATCCCAAACCTCTATGGCCATTGGATGACTTTTGTACCCCTAAACCTAGGTTATGCTCATTTTGCCCTAATAGGATATTTTCCATCCTTTTTAGGGTCTTTTCCATTTTATCAAGCCTTGATCTCAAGACTTGATTTTCTATCACTAAGTCCTTAGTTTTTGGTTTTTCATTTGATCCATGAGCATTTTTGTTTCTAGGCTTGTATCTTACATCCTTAGAGTTATCGCCTAGGTTTTTACCTACATTCCTAGCCTTAGGGATAGTAGTTTTGGCATGTAGGGCCACATGCTTTTCCTTAAAGCCCTCATGCTTCCTATTCTTATGGTAAATCGCATTAAAATGATAAAAGTTAGAACTATCATGCTTTTTACCATTTTGCAAAGGAATAGGCTCAACAAATGTTACCTTCTTCTTTACCTTGGAGGCTCCCCCTTGACTAGTGCCTCCTTGAGCCTTGACCACTTTCTTCCCCTTGGGGCATTGACTTCGATAATGCCCCTTTTGTTGACACAAGAAGCACACAATGTGCTCCTTGCTCTTCTTTGTCCCGGGGGTGGTCACCTTGGGCTTCTCCTTGCCCTTTTGTGCCACTTGGCCCTTCTTCTTGGCCAAGTTGGGACACTTGCTCTTATAGTGCCCATGTTCCCTACACTCAAAACATATTATATGATTTTTATTATTAATTGAAATATTTATACCTTTGCTTGTAGGGGTGACATCTTTTTCTTTGGATCCGGAGGTAGAAGCTTCCTCTTGATCGGACCTTGATTCTCCTCCATTTGATTTTTCTTGACTTGTGGAGGTAGAAGCTTCTTCCTCCTCTTGATCTCTTGACCCGGATGTAGAAGCTTCTTCTTCTTCTTGATCCGGTGTCACCAAGGATTGCTCCCCCTCAATCCTAGAGGTGGAGGCTTCATCATCTTGAATGTGAAACAAGGAGTATGCTCCCTCCTTGTTCCCTTCGGTGCATTCCCTTGAGGATGAAGCTTCTTGGATTTCCTCTTCTTCGGAGGTTGAGTATCTCTCAACCTCGGGGTCCTCCTCTTGGTCTTGCTCCAAAGAGTCACCCTCTTTGGATTCTTCATGATCTTGTACAGTGGAGGGGATCTCTTCATGAAGCTTGGCCAATTTGCTCCAAAGCTCCTTGGCATCTTCGAACTCTCCAACTCGAGCCAAGATGTGGCTAGGCAATAAGTTGACCAGAAGCTTGGTCACTTTGTCATTTGCCTCGCCCCTTTGAATTTGCTCTGAGCTCCATCTGCTTTTCTTTAGAAGCTTGCCCTTGGAGTTTGTTGGAGCTTTGAAGCCTTCCATTAGAGCAAACCATTGCTCTATCTCCATCATAAGAAAATTTTCGATTCTTGATTTCCAAGAATCGAAACTCGTAGAAGTGTATGGTGGAGCCACCCTTGTATCAAATCCAAGTCCATCTTGGAATTGCATCTTGAAGTTGAGCTTCTTGAATTCTTTGACTTTGATGAATTTGCTCTAACTTCTTCACCCTCTAGCTTTTGTTGTTATGCTTGACCCTTCCGGCGATGATTCCGGTGAAGAGCGGCCTCGCTCTGATACCACTTGTTAGGACCAAAAGTAGCTAGAGGGGGGGGGGGTGAATAGCTCTTCGCGTGCTCGTTGCGTTCGGCGTTGCTTGTTTCTTCAAAGATACGCAGCGGAAAATACAGAAACAAATCACACAACGCTAACAAGGTTGGTTTACTTGGTATCCACCTCACAAGAGGTGACTAGTCCAAGGATCCACACCTACACACACACCCTCCACTAATAAAACTCTCCTTTATGGTAACTACCAAAGGCGGAGAAGCCCTACAAGACTCAATACAAGAAGAAGAAAGGGTAGTAAAGAAATACAAGCTTACAAGCTTACAATGAGTGCACAAACCCTAACCCTAGTTTCTTCTTCTTGCTTTGATCCGCCTCTTGACTTGGAAGAGCCTCCAAGATCCTTCAAGAACTGGCGATCTCGAGCTTGAGAAGAGTTGTGGAGGAGCTGGTGAAGATCTGAGATGAATCTATGAAGTGCTGTTCTTGCGCAGCCATCGAACGCCTGCAGCTATAAACGACGCTAACGGTCGGATCCCGATCGATTCGAATGTTCCCAATCGATCGGGGAGGCTTTGGATCGATCCACGGATCGATCCGGCGCTTATCGAAAGCGCTGGATCGATCCACGGATCGATCCGGCGCTTATCGCGCGCTGCGTCCCAATCGATCCAGCGATCGATTGGGACCTCTGATCGATCCACGGATCGATCCGACCCTATCCAGACAGTCCGGATCGATCCACCGATCGATCTGTGAGTCGATCAGCGATCGATCCAGCACTTGGTTTTTGTCCAAAACCAAGTCCTAAACCTCCCAAACCAACATCCGGTCAACCTTGACCTGTTGGTATGTCATGCCTAGCATCTAGTCACTCCCTTGACCTGCTAGGACTCCCTTACCAAGTGTCCGGTCAATCCCTTTGACCCACTTGGACTTTTCTCTGTGCCAAGTATCCGGTCAATCCCTTTGACCTACTTGGACTTTTCTTTCATGCCAAGTATCCAGTCAATCCTTTGACCTACTTGGACTTCCCAGCACCAGATGTCCGATCATCCTTGATCCATCTGGATTTTCCCTTGCCTGGCTTCACTCACCAGGGCTTTCACCTAGCTTCACTCACTAGGACTTTCACCTAGCTTCACTCACTAGGG
This sequence comes from Zingiber officinale, assembly GCF_018446385.1. Lineage (NCBI taxonomy): Eukaryota > Viridiplantae > Streptophyta > Magnoliopsida > Zingiberales > Zingiberaceae > Zingiber > Zingiber officinale. The sequence continues at coordinate 130,020,520 of NC_055987.1, forward strand.
TTTTCACTCTGCCTAGCTTCACTCACTAGGACTTTCACCTGGCTTCACTCACCAGGATTTTCCATCTGCCTAGCTTCACTCACTAGGACTTTCACCTGGCTTCACTCACCAGGATTTCCATCTGCCTAGCTTCACTCACTAGGACTTTCACCTGGCTTCACTCACCAGGATTTCCATCTGCCTAGCTTCACTCACTAGGACTTCCTTCTGCCTGGCTTCACTCACCAGGACTTTTCTTCTGCCTGGCTTCACTCACCAGGACTTTCATTTTGCCTAACATCCCAGTTAGGACTTCCCAGTCAAGTATCCAGTCAACCTTGACCTACTTGACTTTTCTTCAATCAATATCTTATTGTCAAACATCTAAACCCAAACCAAGACTCAGCTTGGTTACCCAGGTCAACCTTGACCTGAGGGATATTGCACCAACAGTGGTTCCGAGGGACGAAAGCCGGAGCGGAAGATTGCTCGGGGAGCAAGAGACGCAGCTAGCGAGAAGGACGACATGCGGTGCGTCCAAGGAACGAAGACTGCGGATGAGTACGCCGGTGGCCGAGAAGGAAACACGCGGCGATTCCGAGGGACGAGAAGCTGGAGGGAAGCCCGCTCGTGAAGACCAGAAGTTGGGTTCGGGTGAGCCCTTTTCCGGATGGCGGAGATCACCTAAGCGAACGGATCCAGAGTAGAAGACTCAGACCGAGCCGAACCGAACCGGAGCAGAGGCCCCGGATGAAAAAGTCAACTACTGTTGACTTTTGGCTCCGGGGCGGCCGGAGCAGCCCGGGGAGCCCGGAGCCCTTCCGGGCGCCCGGACTTGTTTTGCTGACCAGATCGCGTCAAACGTAATCTGAACGTTGGGGATAAAGTTTTATCCCCCAGGGCGTCCGGAACTCCTTCCAGGCACCCTGACCAAGACTATAAATATAGCCTTGGTCCAGAAGCTTTTCATCAGTTCAGAAATTGTAACAACACTTGTGTGCTTCCACTGCTTTGATTAGCTTCTTTCTTTTTGTGCCTACACTGCTGTAAATGAGGCTTCTCCGCCTGAAGGAGTTCTTAGTGCAGCCATCTTCCTTGGATTAACAACCTCGCCGGTTGTAACCAAGTCAAATCCGGTGCCTCATTTTTATGCTTTATTTTCTGCTTAATCTATTTTTCAAGTGTTAGCTTAATCGTTAGAAAAAGAGTTGTGTTTTATTCAGGGCTAGTCAACCCCCCTTCTAGCCGACCCAACGGTCCTACAATATCTACCTTCTCCTCGCTTAACCCTTCGTAGTGATTAGGAGTTTGCATAAATCCAATTATCCTAGATCCATAAATATGTTTAGAACAAAACCCACTTGACCTAAACCTGTTTGATTACATCCAATGAACGTGTTGTTGCTTTCTGGTGTTGTAAGAAGGTAAATTGTGCTATCTATTGCTTATTTAGGGCTTTGAGTGGTGGTCCAACGTTACCAGAAATTTATGCTTCAATGAGGATCTGATATAGGATGATATTAGGCCCATGTTGTGCCTAATATGGCCTGATATGGGATCTGTTGGAGCAATCCCAATGGTCTGTGCGACCATGTGTTTTGGTGTTTGGGCAAAGGGTTTAAGTTAGGTTCACCCTTGTATTTGATATGTGTACTTGAGTTGTGCAGGACTGTAGGATACACATTGACTCTGGTTGATGGCTTCAGGTCTGGTGAAGCATGGAGCATCCGAGGGACCGTGGACAAGGCAGCGAGGACAAGGGCCGAGGGAAGTGACTTCGAGGCATACGCGAAGGATGACATTGGGGACAAGCCGCAGGCTTGTATGCATCCGAGGGACGAGACTTCATCGTCATCATCCTCATTTACATGAAATAAGGAGTATGCTCCCTCCTTATTTTTTTCTTTGCATTTTGTAGAGGATGAAACTTCTTGTTCCTCTTCTTCGGAAGTTGAGCATCTCTCAACTTTCGAGTCCTCTCCTTCTTCCTTTTGGTCTTGATTCAATGAATCACCCTCATTTGATTCTTCTTGATTTGGTACAGTGGAGGGGATCTCATGAACCTTTGCTAATTTGCTCCAAAGCTCCTTGACATCCTTGAATTCTCCAATTTGAGCCAAAATATTGCTTGGCAATAAATTGACCAATAACTTGGTCACTTTATCATTTGCCTCGCTCCTTTGAACTTGATCTTGGCTCTATTTGATCTTCTTGAGGATCTTGTCTTTTGAATTTCTTGGATCTTCGAAGCCTTCCATTAGAGCAAACCATTGTTCTATCTCCACCATCAAGAAATTTTCGATCCTTGATTTTCAAAGATCGAAGCTTGTTGAAGTGAATGGTGGAGGCACCCTTGTGTGGAATCCGAATCCATCTCTGAATTCCATTTGAAGTTGAACTCTTGATAAAATCTTTGGCTTGATGAAATTTACTTCAACTTCTTTACCCTCTAGCCTTGTTGCCCCTTCCGGTGATGATTCTGGTGAAGAGCGACCTCGCTCTGATACCACTTGTTAGGGCTGAAAAGTAGCTAGAGGGGGGTGAATAGTTTGTCGCGCTCGTCGTAGCTTGCTTCTTGGTGATGATATGCAGTGGAATATATAAGAAATAAAAATACAACACTAACACAAAGATTTACTTGGTATCTACCTTAAGAAGAGGTGACTAATCCAAAGATCTACACACATGAGCACTCTCCACTATGAAAACACTGCTTTACGGTAACTACTGAAAGCGAAGAATCCCTACAACACTCTCAGTATAAGAAGAAAGAAAGGGAAGCAAATACAATTGAAATCTTACAAGATTTACACTGGATACCCTGACCCTAGCTTCTTCTTCTTGTTGTAGATCACCTCTTGACTTGGACGTGCACAAGCACTTGCCTCCAATAATCTTCAAGAACTGACAGTGAGAGCTCGGAGAAGTTACTGTGTAGATCAGAGAAGTATCGGGCGAAGAAGTGCTGAAGAAGACGCTCACAACGGCTTTATCCAGTGCCAACGGTCGGATCCCAATCGATTAAATTACTCTTAATCGATTGGGGAGGCTTTGGATCGATCAGCTGATCGATCTAGAGCGCCTCTGTGCTCTCTGGAATTGTCTGAATCAATTGCCCGATTGATTCACAGCTTCTCGTGATTTTCCAGCCTCCCAATCGATAGCCCGATCGATTGGAGGCCCCAATCGATCGGGTGATCGATTGGGAGTGCTTCTGTGCAATCAACGATTCTCCCCAATTGATCCACTGATCGATTGGGAGGAGATTTTGTCGCGGCACCTCACCCAATCGATCAACCGATCGATTGAGAATGATTCAATCGATCGGTTGATCGATTAATTCAACTTGATTTGCCCTAATCAAGTCCCAAGCCCCTAAAACCCAACATCTGGTCCACCATGACCTGTTGAGACATCATACCTAGCATCCGATCACCCTTGACCTGTTAAGACTTCCTCACCAAGTGTCCAGTCAATCCCTTTGACCCACTTGGACTTTTCTCCTCGTGCCAAATATCCGGTCAACCCTTTGACCTACTTGGACTTCTCAATACCAGGTGTCTGGTCAACCTTGACCCACCTGGATTTCCACGTGCTTGGTTTCACTCACTAGGTCTTTCCATCTGCCTAGCTTCACTCACCAGGGCCTTCACCTAGCTTCACTCACTAGGATTTGTATACTGCCTAGCTTCACTCACTAGGTCTTTCACCTGACTTCACTCACCAGGATTTTTCAACTGTCTGGCTTCACTCACCAGGACTTCTCCTCTGCCTAGCTTCACTCACCAGGATTTTCCAACTTCCTGGCTTCACTCACCAGGATTTTCCAACTGCCTGGCTTCACTCACCAGGACTTCTCCTCTGCATAGCTTCACTCACTAGGTCTTTTACCTGGCTTCACTTACCAGGACTTCTCCTATGCCTAGCTTCACTCACTAGGTCTTTCTTGACCAGAGGAGAATTGTACCAACAATCTTCTCAAATGAATGATTGCACCTACAATCTCCATGTCTTGTCAGTCTCCATGTATTGTCTAACAACGAAACTCAAACATCAAGACTCAAGGTTGAGCTTCTCAAGCTTAGTCAACCAAGTCAACCTTGACTCAAGGGATATTACACCAACAAGTTTTACTTGGGAGTCTAGGTTGGGTCATGGAATGTGCCTAGTGGTTTGGAGACGAACTTGAGTCTCAAACCTAAGGAATTGGCACACATGGGTTGTGTTTCATGCTTAGAAATATCACATTGGGATCATATAGCATGATAATTGGTTTTGGATGTATAGATGCTATATAAACCAATGCTAGGGATGCATTGTGGGTTAGTATGGGCAAATACATCAAAAGGAAACCAAAACTAGGACTTAGGTCAAGGTTCAATTGAACCATTTAACTAGTTTTGAGTTTTGTGTCAATCTTGGGATTGGTAAGAGATATATTTTTGAATGTATTTTTCCCAAGTAGACATGGGTAAAACAGACCTCTCTATAAAATTTGAGAATTTTTGGATGTCTGTGGAATTATTGGCGCATTTCTGAAGTTAGGTTAGAAATGTTGAAAGGGAGAAAATAGTGTGCCAGTCGACTGGTACAGTTACCAGTCGACTGGTAACAGTGAAAATTGGGCACAGAATGGTTTTGTGTGTTGTTTCGATAAGGGCAGTCGACAGGGACAGTCGATTGATGCCAGTCTGAAAATATTTTTAGCATTGGTTTGTGACCGGATCAACTCATTTAGGTGTATGAGATTAGGGGTGAGTAGTCAACTCGCCAAACCGACCAACCCACTTATACCGACCCGAACCGAACCGAAAAAAATAAATCCACCGGATATAGGGCCGGATGTAGGATCCTGATATTACATTATCCGATCTAGTAGGGTCGGATAATTTTTTATCCCAATAACCGAACTAACCCGATCCATAATCACCCCTACTTGTAGCAACTACTGTCGATAAGTTGCTACACGTTGTAGTAGTTACCGCCGATAAGCTGCTACACGTTGTAGCAGCTATTGGTGATTAGCTGCTACAACGTATAATGAATAATGTCTATTATCATTTTAAAATATTTTATTTTTTTATTGTTTTATATTTATATTTTATATTTCATTGGATATAGGGTCGGATATCCAAATAATCGACAACTCATCGGATATCTGATACATAATAACCACCGGATATAGGATCAGATGTAGGCCCTGATATTGTATTATCTGATCTATTAAAGTCGGATAATTTTTTATCCTAATAACTGAACCAACCTGATCCGCGATCACCCCTATATGAGATCCATGGGGGATGAATACACGAGTTTAGGGTCAATTTGGATGGCAAGTTTTCAACAATTGAGATATTGTTGGAGAACTTCTGGGATGTTAGGTAAAGGGGGAGAAGTGCGATTTAGTTGGGAAAAGCTGAAAGTACCTTTGCGTAGGGGGAGCCTTGCAATAGGTTCTTAAAAAGCCCTATGATAAAATTCCTAGCTCAATGGGGAGCATAGGTGTAGGGGGAGCCTTGCGATAGGGTCTTAAAAAGCCCTGTGATAAAATCCTAACTTATTGGGGAGCTTAGGTATAGGGGAACCTTGCGATAGGTTCTTAAAAAGCCCTGTGGTAAAATCCTAGCTCAATGGGAAGCATAGGTGTAGGGGGAGCCTTGGGATAGGTTCCAATGCATGTTGCATTGATTCGGCGGTGTAAGTCCAAGTGTGTAGCCTTGGCAACGTAAGTTCATTCGGCGGAGTAAGTCCAAGTGTGTAGCCTTGGCATCGTAAGTCTATTGTTTTTAGCATATTGTTTTGCTATCTGTTTTCCCTAACTTAAACGTATTGCCAAACATCAAAAAGGGGAGATTGTTGGAGCAATCCCAATGGTCCGTGCGACCATATGCTTTGGTGTTTAGGCAAAGGATTTAAGTTAGGTTCACCCTTGTATTTGATATGTGTACTTGAGTTGTGTAGGACTGCAGGATACACATGTGACTCAAGTTGATGGCTTCGGGTCCGGTGAAGTATGGAGCATCCGAGGGACTGTGGACAAGGCAACGAGGACAAGGGCCGAGGGAAGTGACTTCGAGGCATACACGAAGGATGACATTGGGGATAAGCCGCGGGCTTGTATGCATCCGAGGGGCAAGAGTCAAAGGAAGTAGGCTTGAAGGCAAGAGGTCAAGGCTGCGAAGGAAGTGTCAAATGAGTCGTAAGGGTGAGGGTCCGAGTGCTGAGTGATTGTACTCGGGTACCAGTCAATTGATGGTTTTAGCAGTCGACTGGGAGCGAACAGAATACTTCTATTCGCTCAGCCATTGTGGAGCAGTTGACTGCTACTTTTAGCAGTCGACTGGTATCGAGCCGTTAGGATGTAACGGTCGACTTTCTATAGAGGGCAATCGACTGCTAGTTTTAGCAGTCGACTGGTAGGCGGGGTTTCCAACCCGTGGCCTATATAACCAAGCCTTGGGAGCTTGGTTATGACTAATGAAATTAGATTTAGTTAAAGTCTAATTAGCAGTCTACAAGTGCTCAAGAGTTTCCCTTGTGTCCAAGAGGTCTTGGTGAGTTTGTGGTGAGGTTTCTCCACCCACAAGGAGGTTTGAGCTAGTCGGAGTTTGTCGGGGACTAATCCACCGACGGATAGAGATTGCCCATCTCAAGGACACGCCGTGGAGTAGGAGCAAGCAATCTCCAAACCACGTTAAATGATCGTGTAGCTTGGTTTGATTTCTTTCTTGTCTTTAGTTTTCTTTGTATTCATATTAGTTTGTATTTCCGCTGCGCAAACTAACAAGTGTAGAAAGCGAGTATTTGGGGGTGCCGTCTATCCAACCCCCTTCAAGTCGGCCACCGATCCCCTATAGGATCATATCAGGTCTTGCGTGATCTTTGTTTAAAACTTTACTTTTACACCATATATACCATGCCCTCGCTCAACCCTTTCTAGTGTTTGAAATTATAGAAAATTACAAACCCTAGGTCCATATCAGTCGGATTATGTCACAACTACAGATAAATTATGAAAATCTAATATATACATCATATATATCGTTATTTGGTCTTTGCTAAATTAGTGTGTAAAACAACACTTGATTATGTAGTTGTAACTTTGCTAAATTAGTTTATAATTTTTTTTTATCAAGGATAATCATATTACTGAAGAAATTCTCTCTGAGATATGAAATACGCATGATGCAAATTCTTGCATGAGACATGGAGCTAATGTAGGAGAATTATCCAAAACAAATATTCCATCATCTTCTGAGTATAGTGGTGTGCAGAACACAAATAGAAATATAAGTAGTAATTTGACATTTGATCTAAATGAAGAAGCAAGTATTCCATAAGATGAGATTCTGAATCCTTGTATAACACTTAATGATTACTTTGAGCCTACTTGTTTTTTTTTATGAAAAGATAAATATATATCATCAAAATGCACAAACATACAAAGATGATTCTAGAACCCCTTATGTCATATTTGACGAAGTATCAGATCTGGAAGGGGAACCATGGTCATGTACATGTGCTCACTCGTGTACCATCTATCCTTATCTCCTCTGCACATGCTGGCTACAAGCTCACCCTCAGTACCAGATACTGAAGCTGAGGTATCATCCAGCACTGCCTGCTATCTCTATCCAACTGCTTGTGTGTCTGCATCGTCAATGTCCTGTGTCCACCGGAAGCCTGTGTCCATGTCTCTCAAGTTCCCATGTGTCCGCGAGTCTCCAGTGACTCCAATCCATCTCAATCCATCTCCTCCTGCGTCATGGGTCAAGGCCCCATGAAGCCACTTTTAGCCGTTTGCTACATGCTAGATAGGTCTTTATGGTGGACCTATGCACCCTCTTGGGCTTTTTGGCAAAGCCCTAGCCATAAACGGATTTGATGTTATCCTTACCGCGAGCCATTTGCTGCGGACTAGATAGACCTTTATGGTGGGCCTATTCACCCTCTGATGATATGTAAATTATACAATATGGAATTCCCCCAGAGTAGTACAGTGACTTAGAGGAGGAGTTCCCAATAGCTGATGATCTATATATTTTAAATTCTCGATTGCTCCAAAAGTCAATTGAAGAGGCAACAGATTGTTGGTTGCTACGCGGAATATAATACCAGTTCCCTTGTACAAAAATTTTGTACAAGTCTCGAACCTTTACTAACAACCTATTGTGTTCTTTAGAAATTAAATTAGGAATCACAAACGGAACTTAACATTATTGATTCCAAATTTAACTTATCTGTTCTTAGTGGTTTAGACTTGGATCGCAAACGATGCTTAACATTATTGATCCAAATCCACCTATGTTACAAATTTAATTAAATATTAATTTCTAAAATTAGCTTCCAGTACTGCATGGCGAGGTACTAGACCTTCTTGGGTATGAGATCATCTACCACCGCCTAGACAAAGTCTTTTAAAGAAATCTAATATTTAATTTCCTTATATAACCCTAGATTTAACCAAATAGAACAATCGAATCACAAATTCAAAAAATAAAAAAAACCACAAACTCGAATCACAAATTCGAAACCTAGAATCATATGCCTCTTGTGTTTGGTATTTCAAAAACTATACAAAGAAAACTAGTATTATGTGAAAAATAATTACTAGTTATACCTTTCTTTGTAAGCAACAACATCTTGATCTTCTACCGTATTCCTCTTCTTATCTCAGACGTCGTGTGAGCGACGATCTACCAAGACGAGAACCACCCAAGCTTCCTTCTTCTACTTGTGAGATTCAACCACCACAAGTATTCCAATAATAGATGAGGTTTGGCCATACCACCAAACTCCAAGGGATGTTAGAAACAAAACCTCCTTTCTCTCCTTCTACAAGAAAAATCCGGCCACCAACAAGCTCCTTGAGAGTTGATGCCGCCGGCCACCAATGAAGAAGAAAAGGAGGAGAGGGAGAGGATGAGAAGGGTCGACCACCAACCAAAGAAATAGAAGAGAGGAAAACTAGAACATAAGTTATGAGGTGAGGCACCTCTACTTTCTCTTTTATATTCCTTGGTCTTAGCAAATAAGGAAAGTTTTATAAAAACTTCCTTATTCTCTTAGCCAATGAAAGGAAAGTTTAATAAAAAATTTTCCTTTCAAACTTAATGTGGCTGGCCACTTCTCAATCATCCAAGCAAGGAAAGTTTTAAACACAAAATTAAAACTTCCTTATTTGTTTCCGAAAATTTTTAAAATAAAAATTTCTCTATTAATTTTTCCTTCATGGTGGGTTATAAAAGGAAATTTTATAAATTAAAATCTCTCTATTAAAACATGTGGATGATTTTCAAAAGGAAAGTTATCTTTAAAATTAAAATCTTCCTCTCAATCTACAAATAAGGAAAGATATCAAATATTTTCTTAATCTTTTGTAGAAACTATAAAGGGAAAGATTTAATTTTAAAACTCTCTTTTCAATCATGAGGATGGTTATAAAAAAGAAAAGTTTTATCAAAAATTAAAATCTTCCTTTTAACTACAAATAAGGAAAGATATCAAACCTTTCACTTAATCTTGTGTAGAAAGCTATAAAAGAAAAGATTTAAATTTTAAACTCTCTTTTAAAACCATGATATTCACATAAGATTTTTTTTTTTAAAAAAATCCCTTTTATTTTATATGTGGCCGACCACCTAAGCTTGGACTCAAGCTAGGGCCGACCACACTTCAACTCATCCAAGTCATGTCTTGGCTGGCCCTTGCTTGGGCTCCAAGCTTGGCTTGGCCGACCATATAAGGATGGGTAAGAATGTGAGTATGGGTGGGTACAATATTTTATAAACAAGAGGCTACGATAGGGACCGAGAGGAGGAATTAGTTTTGATCTCCCGATGAAATTAAGCTTCCCGTGTTCGCCCTGAACACCCAATTGAATTTCATCAATAATAATTCATACCACTAAAGAATTATTATTGAACTATCGCACCAATCCCAAATTACATTTTGGACTCCTTATTATGAGTGTATTAGTCTCCCTGTGTTTAAGATATAAAATGCCCACTAATTAAATGAGTTACTGACAACTCACTTAATTAATATCTAGCTCCAAGAGTAGTACCACTCAACTTCATTATCATGTCAGACTAAGTCCACCTGCAGGGTTCACATGACAATCCTTATGAGCTCCTCTTGGGGACATCATCAACCTAGATTACTAGGATACAGTTTCCTTATATAATCAACAACACACACTATAAATAATATCATTTCCCAACTTATCGGGCCTCTTGATTTATCGAACTAAATCTCACTTATTGATAAGTCAAAGAAATAAATACTAGATATATGTGTTTGTTATTATATCAGGATTAAGAGCATACACTTCCATAATAACAAAGGTCTTGTTCTTTTATTCAGTCAGTATAAAAAGAACTTACCTTTAATGGTCCTGCTCAATATACTCAGAGTGTACTAGTGTAATTTTATAATTAAGATAAACTAATATCAAATTACACTATGACTATTCTAATGGTTTGTTCCTTTCCATCTTAGTCGTGAGCTACTGTTTATAATTTATAAGGAATTGATAACATGATCTTCTGTGTATGACACCACACACCATGTTATCTACAATATAAATTAATTGAACAACTACACTTAGCATATAAATGTAGACATTTGACCAATATGATTCTTTATTTCAAAATTAAATGTTTACAAAAGGTTAGACTTTTAGTATACACTCTAACACAGATGAGCATGAATTTTGTATTGGACATATTTTTCCGTCTCGACGAGAGTTCAAGATGTACTTGTAAAATATGTCATGGTTAAACATATGAGATATAACCCAGTTAACACCCAGAAAAATAAATAAAAGTCGTTTGCTTCAATCAACCATGTACATAGAGAGTAGTTGCCCGGGGGATATAGAGTTCACTGTTACGAAATATGTAAAGGAGCACTAATGTGACACCATCAAGGAAAGTGCTGATCATCAAGCATGCTCTTCCTCCTTATAGCGTGTTTTGTTGAAGAGCAATTTGTTGTAAATGAACAGTATAAACCAAGTATGATTATATCATATATAAAAGCAAGGTTTGGAGTAACCATATCATATAGAAAAGTGTACATAGCTCGGGAGAAATCGATGAAGAAGGTTGTTAGAGATTATGACCAAGATTATAGAAATTTTCTACTATATCTGCGTGAGTTAAGAGTCAGGGACCCGGAAACCTATGTGACACTATAAAGGAATGGTGATAATTAGTTCCAGCGCTGTTTTTGAGATTTTGGAGCTTGTCGAAGAGTATTCAGGTCTTATCTTCACAAATTGATCGGAATTGATGTCACACATCTAAGAGGGAAGTATCCAGCTGTGTTGTTGATGGCTACATCGATTGATGTTAATGACAATGTCCTCCAAGCAGCCTTTGGAATTGTTGAAGTTGAATGTGGGGTTTGTCTGGGAGTGATTTTTGGATCATACGAAGAGATTCTTTGTTGTTGATGCACAGTTAATGAGCACACTATCAAATAGATATTGCGGCATTATATCAGTAGTTAGGAAAGTCTACCCAACCACCCGTCATACTTTCTGTTGCCACCACATATCTTGTAATATGGTAACAGATACTGGTAGCAGGTCAGCGTTAGGCTTGTTTTGGGTAGCAGCACGTGCGAATACAACACTCCAATATGATCTCATAATATAGTCCATGCTTGAAAAATATCTAGATGCCGATAAGTGGCTTTAGACCATTGACTCTAAAATATGGGCTAATGCACACTTTAGCGGGAGAAGGTACACAATGCTAACCACCAATTGTGTAGAGAGTTTAAATACTTTATTCAAGCATACACGTGAACTTTCCATAAACATGTTAATTAATAATACCAGAAGAAAGGTAGCTCAATGGTTCTTTAATAATAGGAAGGAAGTCTCTAAATGCTATGTTGCTTTGACACCTCATGCTACCAAAGAAATCAATTCAAGGAGAGAGAAATCTAGACGATATAAAGTCCACCCCTACTCTTAATCTGAAATGGAAGTAGAGACATGAGGTGTTTTATTCATTGTTGATTTGGAAAGAAAATATTAAAATTGTGAGGAGTTTCAAATTTTAAGACTGCCTTGCTTACATGCTATTGTTGTCATCGTTCACCGGAACATGGATACACTCCTATATTGTGAGTATTTTTTTCATTCACAAAATTGGAATGTGACATACATGAATCGTATTTACCCATGTTGAAACAAGAAATTTTGGCTTAGGGGTGTAAACAACATTATAGTTCTATGCCCCCATAGCCTTGTGCAGCCGGGTAGGTGAAAGAAGGCACGGATCGATTCAAAATATAATGGGAAGGTAAAAATCAAATGTAGTCAATGCAAACAACTGGGCCATAATCGAAGGACTTGTAGAATGTCGTCATCCCCTGGTTCTTGACTTACCTATATATGTATACAGGAATATTATGCTTTATTTAAATATTTTGTAAGTAGGAAGAGTGATCCTTATATTTTGTATGTAGTGCATCTATAGTACTGTAAGAAAAATAGTTACGCAAAAAATGTTACTGTTACATCATTGTTTGTAGTATTCATTTTTTAATATAGTGATATCTATGATATTAGAAGTGTAAACCAATCCTAGGAAGGCAGAATTAATACTTCACACCATATCTCCATTTTGTAAAATAAAAACTTGCTAGCAGTTATGAATATTTAGAAAAATAATAGGTTCAGTCTAACTATGCATTTAAACTCAATAGGTTGAGTTGGTAATTTTAAAGACTTATAAATTTGTTTTCAACTCTAATTAAGTTATGACTTATACAAAATGAGTGTTGTTGTACTTGAAAATTATAATATGACAGCAGTTGCTATTCATAGAATACAATTCAGGTGCACATGTTTCGTGCCAATTGGCACAGAGCAAGAGCTTCATTTATATTGGTTAAAACTAAGTTTTGACACCATATATAGCTTTTACAAGCTCAAACCTTCATAGGGAAGGTGATTTTAGAGAAATCCAAGTACTATAGGGCTATCAGTGGGTTTTGACCAAAACCAACTGATGGACCTACACATCTCTAATTGTGGTCATTTCAAGTCTTGTGAATTTCTAGTATTCCAAGTATTCCAATGGTGCTATCCATTACTGATTTAAAGATACCTAGAGGTGATCAAACATTACGAAACTTCTCAGCCATTGTGGGCCCATATGCTAATATATCAGGCCAACGTTGGGCCTGATATGCTAGAATATCAAGCCCAACATTGGGCTGATAGGTTGGGACCTTGACCGCTTTGTTCAGCTGATCACTTCTAAGTTTTTGCTCCGTAAATCTAAAACTTAACACCATCTCTCCCTTCTATAAATTATAAACTCACTACAGATTATGAAAAAGCATAGAAATTCTAGTAGACTAGGTTCAGCAGTGAGTTTTAAGGCTATGATGTGCAATTGGAAATTGCTAATAGTAGTGTAATATAGATTTAACCTCTAACTAAGTTGTCACTAAAAAATAAAACGATGGTGCTTGGTGTTGTTGTAAATTTAATGATGTTTATTTAAAAAAATCCAATAGGTGCACATGTTCCGTGCCAACTGGCACAAAGCAAGAGATTTATTTGTATTGGTTAAAATTAAGTTTTGACACTATATATAGCTTTTACAAGATCAAACCTTCATACAAAAGGTGATTTTAGAGAAATCCAAATATCATAGGGCCATCAGTGGGTTTTGACCAAAACCCACTGATGGACCTACACATCTCTGATTGCGGCCATTTCAAATCTTGTGAATTTCTAGTATTCTAAGGACTAACGGTGCTATATATTACTGATTTAAAGATCTCTAGAGGTGATTGAATGCACCAAAACATCTCAAGCCCACGTTGGGCCTGATATGCTAGAATATTAGGCCCAACATTGGGTTGATAGGTTGGGACCTTGGTCGCTTTGTTCAGCCGATCATTTCTAAATTTTTGCTCCGTAAATTTAAAACTTGACACCATCTCTTCCTTCTATAAACTATAAACTCACTACGGAATGCGAAAAAGTATAAAAATTCTAGTAGACTAGGTCCAACAGTGGGGTTTAAGGCTACAACATGTGATTGAAAATTGCTAATAGTAGTGTAATATAGCTTTAACCTCAAACTAAGTTGTCACTCAAAAATAAAAAGGTGGTGCTTGGTGTTGTTGTAAATTTAATGATGTTCAATTAAAGAAATCCAATAGGTGCACATGTTCCGTGCCAACTGCACGAAGCAAGAGCTTCATTTATATTGGTTAAAACTAAGTTTTGACACCATATATAGCTTCTACAAGATCAAACCTTTATAAGGAAGGTGATTTTAGAGAAATCCAAGTATCATAGGACCATCAGTGGATTTTGACCAAAATTCACTAATGGACCTACACATATCTGATTGCAGTCATTTCAAGTCTTGTGAGTTTCTAGTATTCCAAGGACTCCAACGGTGCTATACATTACCGATTTAATTATCCCTAGAGGTAATCGAACATACTGAAACATCTCAGGCCCACGTTGGGCCTGATATATCAGAATATCAGGCCAACGTTGGCCTGATAGGTAAAATAAATTCCTAATATATATATTAATATTAAAAATAAATTTAAAGAACATAAAATATAGTATATAGATTAAAATAAATCATATAATGAAATTAAATATATCTATAAAATATAAAATACATTTTAATATATATATATATATATATAAAGCAATATATAGTATAAATAAATAAAATATAAAATACTATAAAAAAATTAATATATATAATAAATGATAGAGATTAAATAGAAAATAAATAACTAAAAAGTTAACCAATTAAAATAAATGAATTTCCAACGTTGGGCTTGTTATTAGGGGATATTAGGCTAACGTTTGAATCATAACGCAATCTCCCACTCTCTTGCCTCGACCGCAGTCGTCTTCTCGAAGGCAACGCACGTAGCTCCATTCGAGATGTGCCTCTAGCATCACCGACATCCGACCATTGGTTTTGTACTTAGATCCGTTGCGTATTCAATAGTAATATCTACAATGGTTTCACCTAGGGTTTGTATTATTGTTAAGGGTATTGTTAGAATAAGAGCACAGTAGTTATTACGGAATCTAAAAGTTTTTTTTTTTTCTGTGTGTGATTGTTGATTTATGGTTGCCAAGTTCAGAATGGCTACAAAAGGAGCGTCGATAAGTGGAAGTGCTGCTCGACTCAGTTATCCAAGTTATGTCAACAGAGGAAGAACTAAAAGAATAAACTAGAAAAGTACCATTTGCCATTTCAGAAAATTTATTTCTTCTGTTCAATCGTCTATAGAACAAGAACAGATGATTCGAGGGACACTCTTTTCATGGATCCTTGACCTCCCTATTAGTTCCTTTGTAAAAGCTCAGGTACAGAATATGTTTGATAATTGGGATCAGGAGGAACACAATTTCATCTTCCATGGAAAAAATTGAATTTTACCAAGATAGATGTTGCACTGATTCTAGGCCTACCCAACAATGGAGAGATAGTTCTTCTTGATTTAAATGCGGCCTCTAGCCAACTGTACATGGAGTTTTTCCAAGAGTTTGATTGTTCTTTCAAACATTTGGAGAAATTTATATGGAAGTTAAAATCAAATGACAAGATGTACTGTCAGCTGTATATCCTGTATTTTTTTTGCAATTGTTTTGTTTTATGGTAGTAGCAGCATTCTTAGAATACCTGTGCTATTCCTAATTGATTGTGTAGATAATTTTGACAACTTAGCTAGGTTTAACTGGTGCAATGCGGTATACAGTTTCATGGCTCTTCAATTAGAAGCCATTGACTTGGAGCTTACATTGAGACCAAAACCACTTGTTGTTGATTCAATGCCCAAGGACCTCTTGCTCAAGGGATTTTCAAATATTTTGGTGGTACGTTAGATTATAATTATCTCATGATATTTGTTATGAATATTATTTAATTTTATAATCATATTGTAGGTATGGGTGTGCGAGCACATCAACATCATTGATCCAGGCCATCCTGAACAATTTCCTAGAATCTTATAGTGGAGTTGACCTAACTATCATGTTGACACAATCAAAAAGTTGATAGACCATGTGATTGTAGATAAAATTATTGTAGAATTAATTCCGGAAGAGTCAGAGTTGGATTTACTACCAAATTGGGCTCCTCCAACTCAAGCCCTTGAGTTGGTTGGCCAAGGATCTTCACAACAAGGGCAAGAAGGTATACTACATTGGCCAGAGATGGTAGACTATAGTCAGTGCAAGGAAAAGGGAGAACAAATTATAAATTTAAAGCAACAATTATAGAGTGCTATTAAAAGTTTAGAGGATGCTAATAGCAATAGTTATAGATGAAAAGAATAGTCTCTTAACAAAAAATGATATTTTAATTGCTGAAATGGAGAGTATGCTTAAAGAAAAAGATCTTCAAATAAGTCACCTTTGTGACTTGCAGGATAGGAGTTGCAAAATTGCTGACACTAGCAATGTTCTTGTGGACAATAGAATTTTGATTGTAAAAGATAAAATCATAGCCGATGCTAAAAATAGAATCAAAGATCTCCAAAAAAATCCTACAAAGCAAGGTCTCAAAAGAGCCACGAACATCCCCTACCATAGATAAAGAGGGCATAGGACCTAATCCGCTAAGACTACTAACTAATTTTGGACTAGGCCCCAAAAGAAAGAGAACTCAGAGAAAATAAATAGTTGAGTGTAAGAAAAAGACAAACAGATTGTTAAGGATGTAGAACCAGAAGCTCCTGCCCCATCAAAGACTGAAGACACATGTTCATCAAATATAGAAATAAAATATGGTGAACTTAAAAAGTTCAAGACCAAAATATTAAAGGTAGGGTCGATTTTAGGCAATTCGTTACTCTGTAATCCTTATTGACATATTAGAATTTGAATTTTTCAGTAAGCGAAGATATTTTTTAAGAAGAATAAAGATGGTGTGATAGTAGATACAATATTGAAGCTGAGTCAGTTAAAGTAAGGTAGTTGGTAGTGTAATTATATAATCATGTAAACCAGTGATGATGATTGGAGTTGAATAATAATTAATAGTGCTAACTTATTTATTTTATTTTTTTGACTGATTATGTAGGGTTACGGTGCTTCCAATATGGTCTAATGATACTTTCTCTTTAGATATGCAATCTTTTATGACAATATTTGATTGGACTCAATACACCAATGGGGATTGCATAAATGCTTATTGGACTATTCTAGCTAATGAAGCAAAACCTCTAACTCACCATACTACCCATCCATATTTTGTGGGGTTGCATTTCAAGTAAGTATTTGAGCACCTAATCTTATTTTTATATATAACAGATGTAGTAAACTAAAAAATTATCTTGTTTACATAGGGAATGTTTGGAATGATGCACGTGGACACATTAAAATAGAGTGCTAAAACTGATGACGACAAGCCAATTAGATATATTTTCCGTCCACTAAATAATGAAGTAGATCATTGGCATCTAATGGTCATAAACCTGGAGGAAGGTCATATAATTCATTATAACTCTTTCGACGTCACAGAAAATTACACTGCTATTTTTGATAAATCTGTAAGTATATATATATATATACACACACACATATGGCATCGTGATTTAGCACCTATCTCTGGGAGAGAGTTTAAATTGATTCAAGTAAATGGCCTGACACAAAATAAATCTTAAGAATTTGTTTATGTTCCATCATCTTTACCTCAAAATAGACTCTTACAAGTTTAATATTGTTTTCTTATAGGTTAGATTGTGCTTTTTTTATGATGCACTATATAGAGAGTTTGATGTTTCAGTGATCAACGAACTTTATACAAGTTGAAATGAGAGCTTATAGATTTAGGCTTGGCCATACAATAATGACTGACAAAAACTTTAAATTATAAATTGTATATTTATAATTTCAAATAAGTGTAATATTCTATTCTTGTAATGACTAACACCTTGTCGCATTTTAATTTATAAAAATAACAATCACCAATTTAAATTATCCCATATATATTGTTCGACTTAGCCTATTTGAAATTCTAAACTAAATCATAAATTAGAGTCTATAGCAAGTTTTTAGTTTATAGAATGGAGATATAGTCTCAGGTTTTAGATATCAGGATCAAAAATTGGATTGTGATAGGTTGAACTAAGCGGGCGAGGTGCTAACCAATCAGACCCACGTTAGGCCTGATATTGTCCCATATCAGGCCGACAATCAGGCTAAAATTTTTTGTAACGCTCGATCATCTATAGAGAACTTTAAATAAGTAATTCATAGCACCGTTAAAGTCCTTGCAAGACTAGAAACTCAGAACACTTGAAATGGGTTCAATCGGAGAATTCTATGTCCATTAGTGGGGTTTGACCGAAACCTACTTATAAGCCTACGACAATTGGATTTCTTTAATTTCACGTTCCTTAAGAAGGTTTGAGAGGAGAGAAATTAGATATGGTGTCAAATATTGGTTCTAACCACTACAAATGAAGTTCTTGCTCTGTGCTTGTTGACACGAAACATGTGAATCTTATGAATTTTCATTCAATGAACAACACAAACCCTGTCGAATTTTAATATCCGGGGATAACACCTATAACCAATTGATTTTTAAGTCAAAAATTACTTAGATATTTAAGCTAAATTACAATACAATTAGAAATTTCCAATAACTTGTTGTAGACTTCAAATCAAGTGTTCAACCTAGCCCATTTGAAATTCTAAACTAATTCACAAATCACAATCCGTAGCAAGATTTTAATTTATAGAACGGAGACATAGTCTTAGGTTTTAGATATCGAGATCAAAAAATTGGATTGTGATTGGTTGAACAAAGCGGACGAGGTGCCAACTGTTGGTTGCTACTCGGAAAACCTAGAGATTTCACTGTACAAAAATTTTGTACAAAGGTCTGAACCTTTTCCTAGCTACCATGTGTTCTTTTAAATTAAATTTTGGATCGCCTGCGGAACTTAACACGTTTGATCCAAAACTTAATCTATTCGTTCTTTTAGGTTTTGACTTGGGTCTCCTGCGGAACTTAACACGTTCGACCCAAATCGCCTTAAGTTATTAATTCCATTAAATATTAATTTCCATAATTGGTTCCCAGTACTGACGTGGCGAGGCACATGACCTTCTTGGATATGGGAGCAACCACCACCGACTAGACAAAACCTTTTATAGAAAGCTAATATTTAATTTCCTAAAATAACTTTAGGTTAACCGAAAAGAACAATCAAATCACAAGGATAAATAAAACAAAAGAACACAACATCGAAAAACATATTCGAAATACTAGAACGTAAGCCTCTTGTATTTGGTATTATTTCCATAAATAACTAGTATGATGCGGGAAAGGAAAAACTACTAGTTATACCTTCTAGAAAGACCTCTTGATCTTCTATCGTATTCCTCTTCTAACCTCGGACGTTGTGTGGGCAACGATCTTCCGAGATGAGAAACCACCAACAACCTTCTTCTCCTCCTAGCTAGGTTCGGCCACAAAGAAAGAAGCTTCACCAAGGAAGAAAATCAAAACACTAACAAAGCTCCAAGAGATGCTCGCTTCCTCTCCTTCTTCTTCTTCTTCTTCTCCAAGTAGTATCCGGCCACCACAAGAGCTCCAAGGAAAGAGAGGGGTTCGGCCACCACAAGAGGAAGAGAGGGAAAGGATGGCCGGCCACACCAAGGAACAAAAGAGGGAGAGAAACAATAGAGGTTGTATCTCATGAAGGCACCCTCACCCCTTCTTTTATATTCCTTGGCCTAGGCAAATTAGGAAATTTAATTACAATAAAATTTCCTTAATTTCCTTGACATGATTTAATTGAGAAAAATAAAATAAAATTTCCCCAATTAAATTCAAGTGGCCAGCCACATCATGAAGAACAAATTGGACAAGTTTCAATCAACAATTAAAACTTCCAATTTGTTTCCGGAAATTTTAAAATTAAAATTTCTCTTCAAAAATCTCTTCATGGTTGATAAAAGGAAATTTCTATAATTTTAATTTAACAACATGTGAATAATTTTTTAAAGAGAAAATAAAATATCTCACCAATCTACAAATAAGGAAAGAGATTTAACCTCTTTCTTTAATTTTTTGTAGATCTTTTACAAGAGAGATATTTTAATTTTAATTCTCTTTAATAAATTATATCTTCCACATAATAAAAATTAAAATTAAAATTCCTTTTTAATTTAATTTGGCCGGCCCCTCTAGCTTGGGTTCAAGCTAGGGCTGGCCACCCCAATTTATACCTAGGCCGACCCTAGCTTGGTTCCCAAGCTAGCTTGGTCGGCCCTCTATTGGTGGGTATAGAAGGTGGGTATAGATGAGTATAGTACTCTATAAATAAGAGGCTACGATAGGGACCGAGAGGAGGAATTGGTTTTGGTCTCCCGATAAAATTAAGCATCCCGTGTTCGCTCCGAACACACAACTTAATTTTATCAATAATAATTCATTCCACTATAGAACTATTATTGAACTACCGCACCAATCCCAAATTATATTTTTGGGCTCCTTCTTATTATGAGTGTGTTAGTCTCCCTGTGTTTAAGATATCGAATGTCCACTAATTAAGTGAGTTACTGACAACTCATTTAATTAATATCTTAGTCCAAGAGTAGTACCACTCAACCTTATCGTCATGTAGGACTAAGTCCACCTGCAGGGTTTAACATGACAATCCTTATGAGCTCCTCTTGGGGACATTATCAACCTAGTATCTCTAGGACACAGTTTCCTTCTATAATCAACAACACACACTATAAGTGATACAATTTCCCAACTTATCGGGCTTATTGATTCATCGAACTAAATCTCACCCATTGATAACTTAAAGAAATAAATATCAAATATATGTGCTTGTTATTATATCAGGATTAAGAGCACACACTTCCATAATAACCGAGGTCTTTGTTTCTTTATAAAATCAGTATAAAAGAAACGACCTCAAATGGTCCTACTCAATACACTCTAAGTGTACTAGTGTAATTATACAGTCAAGATAAACTGATACCTAATTATACTACGACTTTCTAATGGTTTGTTCCTTTCCATTTTGGTCGTGAGTTACTGTTTATAATTTATAAGGTACTGATAACATCATCTTCTGCATGTGGCACCACATACTATGTTATCTACAGTATAAATTAATTGAACAATTACAACTAAATGTAGACAATTTGACCAAATGTGATTCTTTATTCATAATGAATGTTTACAAAGCTTAGGCTTTCAGTATACACTCCAACAATCTCCCACTTATACTAAAAGACTAAGCTGCCATATCTGCTGCCATACATCTGATTCTCAACCCTTCAACATGCCCATCAAAAGCTCTTGCCTTAAGGGCCTTAGTGAAAGGATCTATAGGTCATTACCTGATGCAATCTAGGCGGCAACAACTTCTCCTCGTTTATACGATTTCTCGTATTGGGTGGTACTTGCGCTCTATTGTGTTTACTTGCCTTATAGACTTATGGTTTCTTTGAGTTTGCTACTGCACCAACATTATTACAATAAATTGTAATAATCTTTGGACAAACCAGAAATCATATCTAAGTCTATCTTGAGGTTATTGAGTCATTCAGCTTTTATGGCTACCTCAGAGGCTTGCCATATACTAAGCTTCTATGGTGGAGTCCAGAAAAACACCTATGCTTATCACTTTTCCATAGTTATGACTTTACCTCCTAAAGTAAACACAAAACCCCGAGGTTGACTTATTATTATCCTTATCCGATTGGAAGTCAAAATCCGTGTGACCAAATTAACCGCCTTGTAAGCTAGCATATAATCTCTAGCGCCTCTAAGGTACTTTAATATATGCTTTACTGCAGTCCAATGTCCTTGTCTAGGGTTACTTTGATATCTGCTAACTATGCCCTTGGCAAAACAGATTTCTGATCTCGTGCATAGCATACATTAGGTTGTCTAACTGCCGAAGCATAAAGAACTGCCTACATGTCCTCAATCTCCTTTGATGTCATCGGAGACATCTCTTTAGATAAAGACACTCCATGCTTAAAAGGTAAGAAACCTGTCGAGGAGTTTTTGCATGCTTAAAACGAGCAAGGATTTTCCGACGTATCAAGCTTGGGATAAGTAAAATATATTTTTTTTTCTTTTGATCCCTTATTACTTTGATCTCAAAAATATATACATTCTCCCAAGTCCTTTATATCGAATTATTTGGACAACCATACCCTAACTTCTGACAACATTTTGATATTGTTTCCAACTACCAAAAATGTTATCTACGTATGGTACAAGAAATACCACCACGTTTCCATCACACCTTTTGTATACACAAAACTTATCCGTTTACTCAATAAATCCATAGGTTTGGATTACTTTGATAAACCGGATGTTCCAAGACCTTGAAGCTTTGCCTCAGTCCATAGACTGATTGAGCCTGCACACAAGATGCTCTTAGCCCTTTGCAATGAACCCTTCTGGTTGCTTTATATGGATGCTTTCATCAAGACTTCCATTAAGGAATGATGTCTTGACATCCACTTGCCAAATAGATAAAAGAATCCGGATAGACTTAAGCATGGCTACCAGTGAAAAAGTTTCCTTTTTCATCAAGCCTTGCTTTGAAAATTACTACCTTCCTTTCTATCCCTCTTTTCCTATTATTGACCTTTTTACACCCAAAGGCTTTTACACCATTTGGTGGTTCTACAAGCTTCCAGATTTTATTAGAATACATATATTCTAATTCTGTTATTCATTACTCTTTGCCAAGATGCTTGTATCTTTATCTTGTAGTACTTTATCATATGACCGGAGATCAGGTTCATGTCCTCCAGGGATCGAATCCAAAACCTCTCCCAAAACATGAACCTATTTAGGTTGCCTAACAACCCTCCCACTACGACAAGACACTTTCTACAATTGTGTATCATTTGTGATACGTGTTGCAGTTTTCTTGTGGTATCTCATCTTGTACAGTTGGTACTAGGTTAGACATGTCCTTTATTATTTCCTTAAGAACAAATTTACTTATGAGCACGTGGTTCATTATATAGTCCTTTTCTAAAAATCAGTCATTGATGCTAACAATGACCTTCTAATTTTTAAGACTATAAACCTACTTTTGTTTATATAGGATAACTTACAAACAAGTGAACTCCTATCCAACTTATCATTGTCTCTCTATAACATATGTGCTGGATTTCCCGAATCCGAATATGCTTCAAAATAGGTTTTCACCTATTCAGCAATTCTATATGAGTAGAGAGTTCTGACTTGGAAGGTACTATGTTCACTTTCGTTTTCAGAGTTTATCCTTAAAACAAATTTGGTAATTTTCTGAATAACTCATCATCTATCTAATTATTCCATAAGAGTCCTTTACCTTCTTTCTACTACACCATTCTATTGGGGTGTACCAGATGCAGTTAGTTGGGATTGAAATCCAACTACTGATAAGTGACTCCTAAAATCTCTCAAGAGGTACTTGCCACTACGATATTCCATAGTGACTTTTTACTTTAACATTTCTCCGCATCAACCTTGTACTCTTTGAACTAATCAAAGTACTTAGTCTTGCGGTACATTAAGTAAATTTATTTGTATCTTGAATAGTTGTCTATAAAATAGACAAAATATTCAATACTACCTCTTGTCTGGATAGTCATAGGATCACACAAATCAGAATGAACCGTTTTCAACATATCTTTGACTCCATACCCCTTGGACTTAAAAGCTTCTTGGTTATTTTCCTTCCAAGTAAGACTCGCAGGTTGGAAAGATTTCCACTACTAATGAACCCAAAAGTTCATCAGCTACCAATGAATCCTACTCAAGTGTAACCTAGCTTTAGATGCCAAAGATATAATTGGTTCATTTCTAAAGGTTGCTTTCTCTTAAAATTAGAAGATGTGTTACTAATTTCCATTTGTTGCATCGTGGGAGTTATTGGATTATAAATTGTCAACCATCATACCAGAATAGATAACTTCCCTATTTTTCTTGATAACAACTTTGTTATCAAAATAGACACAATATCTATAATAGTTTAGAAACTGAAATCAGGTTCTTTCTAAACTTGGTACGTAAAGACAATTACTTAAAATCCATATTTTATTCTTATCAAAAGATAAACATCTCCCACTGCAACAGCTACCACTTTTACAGTAGTGCCCATGTGGACGGTGATTTACCTTTCATTTAGTTGTCGGGTTTCCTGGAACCCTGCAATGAATTGCAGACATGATTAATGGCATCTTGTATCTACACTCCAGGTTCTGGTAGATAACACCACTAGACATGTTTCAACTAATGAATTAAATACACCTAAATTGTTCTTAGTTCTAAGAAGACAGTCTACCTTAATGTCCAAGTCCTATTTACAATTGGGACTACTAAGTCTTTTTCTATAGTATGACTACTAGGGATTGACAAACATCCTAAGAATCACAAAAATATTTGGTCAAGATCAACTCCTTAAAATCTCCATGAATTTTGTGTATACAAAATCGAAGAGGAGATTTTATTCATTAATTTTATTATCTCGTCAACTTTACTTTATGACGAATAGTTGATCTATCTTTGATCAAATATTTGGTCAAAACTCTTTGAATTTAAAATAACATTGATTCCTCAAACAATATTATTTAAATTCACCAACACCTCAAACACCGTGAATTTTGCATGCCACGTTAGTGTGGACGTATACAAATTCATCATTTGTAAGAGGAGGGTTTTACCCATTGACTATCTTGTCAATATAACTTTTTGACAAATAAAATTACCTCAAACACCATGAATCTTGTATGCCACGTTAGTGTGGACGTATACAAATTCAAACATTTGTAAGAGGGGTTTATTAACTTTATTATATTGCCAATCTAGTTTTATGACAAATCAATAGTTGGTTTCCCTTTGGTCACACAAGTGATAGTAGTGACTCCGTTGGGGAGGATACTATTAAATGTGTCTAAGTGTATACCATTACTTGACACTAAGTCCATTAATAAGATTATGCCTCTTCCGTTGGGGAAGATCACACGCTCTTAATTAACTTCCTATAGTCATCCAAAAATGGAAGTCTATTCTAGTGATCCACAAACAAGCTCATCCGTTATGGAGGAAGGCACTCAGAGCCAATGCGCAAGCTTGTTTGCATCACTTACAAACCAGTAATGGAGACCATGGGATTTACTTAAAAATCCCTCTCCCACTTAGTTATTTATAAATGAGGAATTTTAACTATGCTAGCCTACTAAATATGTAAACCAACATGCACGACAATATAAAAGCAATAAATAGAAAATCTAATTTTCAACTATTATGGCTTTTATCTCTAGTTGTCTTCCGTGTGTTGTCATCCCAAGCTGCTGCCATATTTGGCCACCGCTACCGGGTCTAGCTGTTGCATCCATCTTGCTCCTAGTTCCGCTGCGCCTCTGGTCCTTAGAAGGTTCCACGCTTTGCAAGATTCGATCCGCGACATAAATAGAATTTTACATTTTTGATCCTATATTCCATAAAAGGAATGTACATGTATCTAGATCAAAATAAAATCCTAATAAAACTAAATACAGCTCAGTATTTTATAATACAATCATGCACACACATATAAATGCCCTTGACATGTCCAAGGGTCCAATCACACACATAATAACTAAAAGCCATAATAGTTGGATCCTGCATCCACAAAGTTAGCACATCCTACTATTATCCTGCCTAAATTATGTATGACATGTGCATAATTAAACTAATACCAAATACACAGAGGCAAAACCCTAGCTCTGATACCAATTGTTGGTTGCTACTCGGAAAACCTAGAGATTCCACTGTACAAAAATTTTGTACAAAGGTCTGAACCTTTTCCTAGCTACCATGTGTTCTTTTAAATTAAATTTTGGATCGCCTGCGGAACTTAACACGTTTGATCCAAAACTTAATCTATTCGTTCTTTTAGGTTTTGACTTGGGTCTCCTGCGGAACTTAACACGTTCGACCCAAATCGCCTTAAGTTATTAATTCCATTAAATATTAATTTCCATAATTGGTTCCCAGTACTGACATGGCGAGGCACATGACCTTCTTGGATATGGGAGCAACCACCACCGACTTGACAAAACCTTTTATAGAAAGCTAATATTTAATTTCCTAAAATAACTTTAGGTTAACCGAAAAGAACAATAAAATCACAAGGATAAATAAAACAAAAGAACACAACATCGAAAAACATATTCGAAATACTAGAACGTAAGCCTCTTGTATTTGGTATTATTTCCATAAATAACTAGTATGATGCGGAAAAGGAAAAACTACTAGTTATACCTTCTAGAAAGACCTCTTGATCTTCTATCGTATTCCACTTCTAACCTCGGACGTTGTGTGGGCAACGATCTTCCGAGATGAGAAACCACCAACCACCTTCTTCTCCTCCTAGCTAGGTTCGGCCACAAAGAAAGAAGCTTCACCAAGGAAGAAAATCAAAACACTAACCAAGCTCCAAGAGATGTTCGCTTCCTCTCCTTCTTCTTCTTCTTCTCCAAGTGGTATCCGGCCACCACAACAGCTCCAAGGAAAGAGAGGGGTTCGGCCACCACAAGAGGAAGAGAGGGAAAGGATGGCCGACCACACCAAGGAACAAAAGAGGGAGAGAAACAATAGAGGTTGTATCTCATGAATGCACCCTCACCCCTTCTTTTATATTCCTTGGCCTAGGCAAATTAGGAAATTTAATTACAATAAAATTTCCTTAATTTCCTTGACATGATTTAATTGAGAAAAATAAAATAAAATTTCCCCAATTAAATTCAAGTGGCCGGCCACATCATGAAGAACAAATTGGACAAGTTTCAATCAACAATTAAAACTTCCTAATTTATTTCCGGAAATTTTAAAATTAAAATTTCTCTTCAAAAATCTCTTCATGGTTGATAAAAGGAAATTTCTATAATTTTAATTTAACAACATGTGAATAATTTTTTAAAGAGAAAATAAAATATCTCACCAATCTACAAATAAGGAAAGAGATTTAATCTCTTTCTTTAATCTTTTGTAGATCTTTTACAAGAGAGATATTTTAATTTTAATTCTCTTTAATAAATTATATCTTCCATATAATAAAAATTAAAATTAAAATTCCTTTTTAATTTAATTTGGCCGGCCCCTCTAGCTTGGGTTCAAGCTAGGGCTGGCCACCCCAATTTATACCTAGGCCGGCCCTAGCTTGGTTCCCAAGCTAGCTTGGCCGGCCCCCTATTGGTGGGTATAGAAGGTGGGTATAGGTGGGTATAGTACTCTATAAATAAGAGGCTACGATAGGGACCGAGAGGAGGAATTGGTTTTGGTCTCCCGATAAAATTAAGCATCCCGTGTTCGCCCCGAACACACAACTTAATTTTATCAATAATAATTCATTCCACTAGAGAACTATTATTGAACTACCGCACCAATCCCAAATTACATTTTTGGGTTCCTTCTTATTATGAGTGTGTTAGTCTCCCTGTGTTTAAGATATCGAATGTCCACTAATTAAGTGAGTTACTGACAACTCATTTAATTAATATCTTAGTCCAAGAGTAGTACCACTCAACCTTATCGTCATGTCGGACTAAGTCCACCTGCAGGGTTTAACATGACAATCCTTATGAGCTCCTCTTGAGGACATTATCAACCTAGTATCTCTAGGACACAGTTTCCTTCTATAATCAACAACACACACTATAAGTGATACAATTTCCCAACTTATCGGGCTTATTGATTCATCGAACTAAATCTCACCCATTGATAACTTAAAGAAATAAATATCAAATATATGTGCTTGTTATTATATCAGGATTAAGAGCACACACTTCCATAATAACCGAGGTCTTTGTTTCTTTATAAAATCAGTATAAAAGAAACGACCTCAAATGGTCCTACTCAATACACTCTAAGTGTACTAGTGTAATTATACAGTCAAGATAAACTGATACCTAA
This sequence comes from Zingiber officinale, assembly GCF_018446385.1. NCBI lineage: Eukaryota > Viridiplantae > Streptophyta > Magnoliopsida > Zingiberales > Zingiberaceae > Zingiber > Zingiber officinale. Next base: position 130,048,449 of record NC_055987.1, read on the forward strand.
TTACACTACGACCTTCTAATGGTTTGTTCCTTTCCATTTTGGTCGTGAGCTACTGTTTATAATTTATAAGGTACTGATAACATCATCTTCTGCATGTGGCACCACATACTATGTTATCTACAGTATAAATTAATTGAACAATTACAACTAAATGTAGACAATTTGACCAAATGTGATTCTTTATTCATAATGAATGTTTACAAAGCTTAGGCTTTCAGTATACACTCCAACACCAACCAATCGGGACCACGTTGGGCCTAATATGATAACATATCAGGCCCAACGTGGGCTTGATATAAGATAATATCAAGCTCATATTGGGCCTGATATTTCTCACATCAGGCCCACAATCAGATTGAAAATTTTTGTAATGTTTGATCACCTATAGAGAGCTTTAAATAAGTAATGCATAACACCGTTGGAGTCCTTGCAAAACTAGGAACTCAAAACGCTTGAAATGAGTTCAATCGGAGAATTCTAGGTCCATCAGTGGGTTGTGACCGAAACCCACTGATAAGCCTACGACACTTGGATTTCTTTAATTTCACGTTCCCTAAGAAGGTTTGAGAGGAGAGAAGCTAGATATGGTGTCAAATATTGGTTCTAACCACCATAAATGAAGTTCTTGCTCAATGCCAGTTGGCACAGAACATGTGAATCTTATGAATTTTCATTCAATGAACAACACAAACCCTGTCGAATTTTAATATCCGGCAATAACACGTACCACCAATTTATTTTTAAGTCAAAAATTACTTAGATATTTAAGCTAAATTACAATACAATTAGAAATTTCCAATAACTTGTTGTAGACTTCAAATCAAGTGTTCAACCTAGACTATTTTAAATTCTAAACTAATTCACAAATCACAATCCGTAGCAAGTTTTTAGTTTATAGAACGGAGATAGTGTCTCAGATTTTAGATATCGGGATCAAAAAATTAGATTGTGATCGAGTGAATAAAGCGGGCGAGGTGCCATCGAATCAGGCCCACATTGGGCTTGATATAATACCATATCAGGCCCAACGTGGGCCTGATATAAGATAATAGCAGGCCTACAATCAGGTTGAAAATTTTCGTAACGCTCGATCACCTATAGAGAGCTTTAAATAAGTAATGCATAGCACCATTGAAGTCCTTGCAAGACTAGAAACTTAGAACACTTGAAATGAGTTCAATCTGAGAAGTTTAGGTTCATCAGTAGGTTTTGACCGAAACCCACTGATGGACCTACATCACTTGGATTTCTTTAATTTCACATTCCCTAGGAAGGTTTGAGAGGGGAGAAGCTAGATATGATGCTAAATCTTAGTTCTAACCACCACAAATGAAGTTCTTGCTCTGTGCTAATTGGCACGGAACATGTGAATCTTATGGATTTCCATTCAATGAACACTACATACCTTGTTGAATTTTAATTTACGAGGATAGTTCCAAGCCGAACTTGTAGACATGAAACCAGTGTTGGACCTAGCCTATTTGGATTTCTGAAAAATCCCAACGGTTCCCAAGTTTTTAGTTTTCATAAGAGAGATATGGTGTGAAGTTATGTCTCTTTTCACTGATCTACACCATCATGACAATTTGGATATTGTGATTTTTAATTCACTAAGTAATAGTATTGTTATTCCTGTGACAATTTAGTTTAAACATCTTATATCATACATACCATTGTATTCAACAACAAATACTACATATAAAGATATAAAACTAACAACAGTACATAATTATACATTTACATTCCCTACCCAACTTTTTACTTACAACACTATGGATAATTAATCCGATGTTTTACAGAACCTGTCCCTCAAGATTAATACAATTACATCAATTCTAATTTTTTCATGTCTCTTTTTTTGAAGTTCATCTTCAAATCGTATAAAAGACATCGAATGTATTGCATCATAAAGAAGCCATAGTCAATGCTGTAAATAACATCAGCAATTTAATGTTCGATATTTTATATCAATATTTTCTATTCACACTGTTTGATCTCGACTTAACTAACTTCTTGTTGTGGACATTCTATTATGAGAGACATCCATTGGCCGAAGGGATGATGCCTTTCAAACTTTGGATCAATAGGAGAAAGGTACTCACAACTATATTGTTTTAAATCTGATACCTATAAGATTGAACAGGACATTAAAATTTTACATCAACTAGCAATTATACTACATTTCTAGCATACACATGAATATTGGAAGCTCACCGTTGCTTCAAAATCATATTTGGATTTACTTCCACTTGCTAGAGAATTGTAATGATTGAACATCATTGATTTGTTATCCACCATCAATAAGTGGAAATGTACATTATTACTGCACAAAGGTATACAAATATACCTAAACTCTTCATCTTCTTTATCTGTCTTTATCACTTGTTGCAAGCCAAACTTGCTTGAGGATTTTATTGATGACTACAAATATACAAAGTCATACATAAACAAATTGCTGGGACCGATGTGCCCGCTAGAGGGGGGGGTGAATAGCGTTTCGTCGCGCTTGCGTTGGTTTGCTTCGTCTTGTTGTTGTGCAGCAGAATACTCGAAGACAAACACTCACAATGCTAACACCTAGGATTTACTTGGTATCCACCTTAAGAAGAGGTGACTAATCCAAGGATCCACACACGACACGCTATCTCCACTAATGAAAACCTCCTTTTCGGTCGCATTCGGAGGCAGAGAAGCCTCGTACAAACTCACACACAACAACACAACCCACACAAGAAGAAAATATAAGATATAAATGAAATACACCCTTCTTCTTGCTTATTTGTTGCTTGTTATTGCCTCTTGAACCTTGGGAATGCACCCAAGCGCCTTCAAGAACTGGCGGTGAAGATCGGAAGAAGCTCGCGTGAAAATCGCTGAAGATCGCAGGAGAAGAACGCAAAGTTCTACGGAGAAAACCGCTCCGCAACGGCTATATCCTGTGCTCCCAATCGATTGAAATCAACCTCAATCGATTACCACGTCAGCTTCGCACAATCCCAGCTGTCCATCACCTGCATCATGCGCAGCGGTCGAATCCCAATCGATCGGCCAATCGATTGGGACATTTTGAATTGATCCACCAATCGATTCAGATGCTTTCTATGTTCTCGCGATCGCGTGAGAACTCCAATCTCCAATCAATCGACCAATCGATTGGATATTCCCAATCGATTACCCGATCGATTGGGAAGGCCTCTGTGCTCGCGACTCATGCTCCCAATCGATCGACCAATCGATTGGGCCATTTCTTCATTCGCAGCACACTCCAATCGATTGGACACTGGTTCAATCGATTTCCCAATCGATTGACCATCTTGGACTTGACTCAATCTCTAGTCCAAAGTCTCCAACCCACTCCCGGTCAACCGTGACTTGTTGGGTCTCCATGTCTAGCATTTGGCCACACCCGACCAACCTCGAACTAGCCTTCTAGCCTCCTCTATCAGCCTCGCGTCCCTCGGATATCTCTCCATCCTTCACGCCTTGCCTTCAGGAGCTTCCTTCAGCCTCATCCTAGTTGTTGGGTCTTCCTTGCCAAGTCATACCAGGACTTACCTTGCCAAGACCACATGCTTGGACTTACACCCTTTGTCAAGATCACACTTGGACTTTCCAATTGCCTGGCTCCTCACCAGGACTTTCTCCTTTACCAAGATCACACTTGGACTTTCCAACTGCTTGGCTCCTCCCCAGACCTTTCCAATTGCCTGGCTCCTCGCCAGGACTTTCTCTTGCCTAGCTCCTCACTAGGACTTTCCCATTGCCTGGCTCCTCACTAGGAGTTTCCCGTTGCTTGGCTTCTCACCAGGACTTTCTCCTACCTAGCTCCTCACTAGGACTTTCCAAATGCCTAACATCCAGTTAGGACTTTCCCAGTCAAGTCTCCTGTCAACCTTGACCTACTTGACTTGTATTCTCATCAACCTGGTCAACCCTTTGACCACCTCCATAACCGGACGGTTGCTCCAGCAATCTCCTTATATGGTCAAACATCAAAACTCAAATTCTGACTCAAACTTGACTCAACTCAAGCTTAGTCAAACTGGTCAAACTTGACCTAGGGAAATTACCCCAACAATCTCCCCCTTTCTGATGTTTGACAATACCTCTAAGTTAGGCTAAATCTCATAGCCTTAACCTCTTCTTTATACCAAGGCTAAATCTCATACCCTTAACCTCTTCTTTACCACAAGGCTAAATCTCATAGCCTTAACCTCTTCTTTATACCAAGGCTAAATCTCATAGCCTTAACATCTTCTTTATCACAAGGCTAAATCCCATAGCCTTAATCCTTTCATGACAAGGCATGAATGAAGGTTTCCTTCATTCTCTCCCTTTTCTAGAGGGCAAACTCCCCCTGTCTGGGATGAAGGCCTAACTCAACCTTCCATTCTCCCCCTTTATCACACATCAAAAATTAAAAACAAACTCTTCTCCATAAGAGTTAACTCTACATTGTTTACAATCTCAAATATTGTTAACAACCCCACAATGAAGATCTCATATTCTTCACTGCCGCCTAAACTCCCCCTTGAGCTCTACTTCACTTCGCAATGCTCATCCTAGAGCATGCATCAACTTTCCAATGAAACTCCCATTCATTGTATTCAATGCTCCCCCTTGAGCAGTAATCTTCTTCACAATGCTTATCCGAGAGCATTTTCCACTTTACCAATGAAGGTTTGATCCCCTTCATTAATCCAATGATCCCCCTTGAGTAGTAACCTACTCCACAATACTCATCCGAGAGCATTTATCATCCTAGCAATGAAGATAACCAATCTTCCATTGTTCTCCAATACTCGACCCTGAGTATTATCCATCATGAAGGTTTAACCCCCTTTCAAGGTCCTTGAAAGTAAATTTTCATGCATTCAAGGAGTAGCTCCCCTTAAAGACATGGTCAAACTTCTGTCATTGCACCAACAATAACTTGGAGTTCCTAAACAGTTAGGAAAAACAAAACTTGAAGTTTTGAGATTCAAAATTCAATAATGAAACTAAACCCCAACCTAAACTTCACCTAAGTCTACCGTAACCAATCCATACTTGCTTTCATCATGAAAACTCCCCCTAAATGTATACAAGTGTATTCCAAGGGATTTGGAATGGTTATTGGAACTTGAAGTGGCTTAATGTGCTGAAATTAGGCTTTTTCAACCATAATCAGACTTCCCAATCGATCAAAGTTGGGACTCAATCGATTGAAGCTACTTCAATCGATCCATTGATCGATTCCGCAAGTTTCTGCTTGCAGAAATTCCCTCTGAATCGATCGGTTGATCGATCCAGCCTGGGTCAATCGATCGGTTGATCGATCCACTGACCCTCTGTTCATGGGAATTGGCTTCCGAATCGATAGACTGATCGATTAAAACCATCCTAATCGATCGGCTGATCGATTGGGTTTCTGATTTTCTGAAATTTAGTTTCAGCGAAATTCAGAAACTCCCCAAAAATTATACAAAATTACAAAAATCGTGAAAATTCATGTAGATACTCTTTAGGGTATGCTCTATCAAGGAAAAATAGTTTTTTATGAAAATACTTCCTATTTTCAAAGAGTGACATAAATTTGAAAACTCTTGAAAACTTTAATGTTTTCTCCTAGTTTGTGTCTAAATTTTTAATGATAAATACTATCAAAAGATAGTCTTCACCAAGGTTTTCAAAAACATTTTAAAAACTAATATCCAACCATGTTCTTTGGGCCCAATGCACATGACTTGTACATTAGCTTTCCCAATGATTGGAAAACACATAACTATGTATTTTGATGAACCTAAAACTCAACAAGATGCACTAAATCAACATCTTGAGTTTTGTTCACCATCCTAACATCTCACTTGTATCTAATGTATACTAAAACACATACAAGTCATCTTATGGTTCTTTGTGAGATGTATATTTGGTTTTGCCCTAAACTAAGGGATCATGCATAACTATCTAGGCATTATGAAACTTGTGATCATCCACCTAGGATGTCACTTGGTGTCATCCCACTTGTTGAGATATTTACCATTCATGATAAATGCCTTTTGTCCTTAATTACAAGGAAATTAACATAATGCATGATGTTACATGGCATACATCAAAATAAGCAATTTTCAAAAGAAAAAAATGCTATAGCTACATGATGTATGTATGCATGACATGATATTTTTGTGTTTTTCATACTAAAAATGAATGCAACACATGATGTCATGATATGTGATAAGAAATCAATCATGACATTTTAGCATATATAAAATATACCTAGACAAACTATCTAAGTATCCTTAATCCCTTAACTAAGTCTTTAAATTCTAATCCTAGATTGCCTATTGAAGAAATGCCACAACCCAACTTGGCATGTCTTTTACCCTTTCCTATTTGTGCCAATTGAAATTAAAAATTAAATGCTCAAATTTTATTTGGCACATTTTACTCTTTCTAAGAGTAACAATTTGGATTAAGGTTTAAATTTCCCTTAATTCCATAGGAAAATGCCAAATTCCCAATTTGACATTTCTTTTGCTTCTCTCAGTTGCCATTATTTATCAATAACCGGGGCTATCAGCGAACCAACATAAATAAATATTAAGATTTTCAAACTATTTTATTTTAATAAACTACTACTTCGTGCTTAAAATTCACAACTATAAGTTGTACCAGAGAATCTAAATGTTTGAGAAGATGAATCCCAATTTTAAAATATATTGATCAATATACCACGGATATGCTGCATATCTTGTATGTCCAAGAAAATACCAAAGGGGGACTGTTTGATCATGGCTACGTGCTGATCATGTAAAATAACATATTCATGATGCCTTCCTTTCTTTGTGGATTTTTCAGGAAAAACTGTTAAAGTCACCTAACACACCGTTCCAATATAGTTTCTGTCTAAACTAGTTCAGGCTTTGCAAATCCGATGGTTTCAAAGGTGATACCTTTGCGGATAGTTTAACAGCAGAGGATGAAATACCCATCCCACTTCCTTCCGCCATTATGAAAGGAGAGTATTGGTAGAAATCCTAAAGTTCATGCAGAGACGGGACCAATGTGGATTTTCACCGAAAACACTTGATATCACTTGACGGACACACGAAAATACTTACGTACTCTTTCGTTGGGGGGACGGTCTCGCAACTAAAAATGTGTGAATTTTTCGCAATCAGAGAGTTAGAAAAGTGCAAGGCTTGCACACATTGAGAGAGGGAGGGAGAAAGATGTTGACGACATCAGCATCCGAACCATCAATGAAATTTTTAAATCTAAACAATTTAAATGTACTTCAGATGCCTTGGAAAATGGGGTAGCAAAAATTAATGTTAGCGGGAGGGGTATAAAAGGACTTTCATATTTACTAATGTGCCTTTTGATAATTATAAAACCATAATATATCTTTTGGTAAATACGTAATTCTACCTACGTCTTTTGGTAAAATGTCAATTTTTAATCTTAATTTTAAATAAATATTACATATTAATAATAAGTTTATTGAAAATCCTTAGGTTTGAAGAGCATTTTTCTTTAAAATTTGATAAGGGTCAAAAGTTTTTCAAAAACAAGTATTATTAAATATATAAGACTAAAATCTATTTTTAAAAATAAACTAAAATTATTTTTAAGCCATGAAGATAACTTTAATGGGATTAAAAGGTTAAATGGTTCATGTTAACTTGAGCATTGTGAAGTATTAAAAAGGGGCATTTGTTTGATCTAGTTGTTATTGAGTACGCTCATCCACTTGAAAATCCAAACTCTTATTCTCTCTGTCCAAAATGCAACAATTATACTCAGCCAAAATCTTATGTTCCTCAAATATCCGTTGAATTTGGATGGTGAATTTGTAAGTATCTGAGTTAATTTTGATATGGTCAACTGAGTTAAGTTTAATTCTGTATATGTTTGATGTTAGGACCATTGTGGCCGCTAGAGGGGGGGTGAATAATATTTCGTCGCTTCGTCGGTTGCTTCGTCTTGATAATATGCAGCCAAATACTAATACAAACACAACCAATACTAACTCAAGGATTTACTTGGTATCTACCTCAAGAAGAGGTGACTAATCCAAGGATCCACACACCGAGCACACACCTCCACTATGAAACACTCCTTCTCGATCGCAGCCGAAGGCGGAGAAGCCTTACACAAACACCTCACAAACAAGAATCACTCAAACAAGAAGAAAATACACAAGGGTATAAAATAAAACCTCTCCTTGCTTGATCTTGCTGATGTAGGTTGCCTCTTGAACCTTGGAGATGCACCCCAAGAGCCTTCAAGAACTGACGGTGAAGATCGGAAGAAGCTCGGTGAAGATCGCACGAAAAGTCGCAGGAAGAACGCAAAGCTCTGGTGAAGAAAACGCTCCGCCCAGGCTTTATATAGTGCTCCCAATTGATCCAAATTAGTCTCAATCTATTGCCACATCACATCTGCACAATCCCAGCCGTCCATTGCTCGTTTCCTTCTCAACGGTCACTTCCCAATCGATCGACTGATCGATTGGGGCCATCTGAATCGATCGGTCGATCGATTCAAACTCATTCTGTGCTCTCGCGTCCGCGCGAGAGCTTCTCCTCCCTAATCGATCGACCGATCGATTAGTAGATCCCAATCGATCACCCGATCTATTGGAAAAGCTTCTGTGCTTGTGAGTAATGCTTCCAATCGATCGACCGATTGATTGGAGTCATCCGACACTCACAGCACACTCCAATCGATCGGCTGATCGATTGGAGCCTGTTCAATCGATCGCCCGATCGATTGAACACCCTGGACTTGACTCAAACTCAAGTCCATCTTCCCAAACCCAACTCTCAGTCAACCGTGACCTATTGGGTTTGCACACCTAGAATTTGGCTACTCCTGACCAACCTCGAACTAGCCTTCTAGCCTCCTCCATTAGCCTTGCGTCCCTCGGATATCTCCCCATCCTTCAGCCTTGCCTTATGGAGCTTCCATCGGTCTCATCCTAGTTGTCGGGTTCTCCTCGCCAAGTCACACTAGGACTTACCTTGCCAAGACTACATGCTTGGACTTACAACCTTTGCCAAGATCACACTTGGACTTTCTAATTGCCTGACTTCTCACCAGGACTTTCTTTTTGCCAAGATCACACTTGGACTTTCAAATTTCCTGGCTCCTTACCAGGACTTTCCTTTTGCCTAGCTATACTAGGACTTTCCAATTGCCTTATCTCACTTATCAGGACTTTCACCACCAAGTCTGGTCAACACTGACCTACTTGGATTTTCACTCTTGCCTAACCTCCAGTTAGGACTTTCCCAGATGCCTAAACTCCAGTTAGGATTTTCTCAATGCCTAACCTCCAGTTAGAACTTCTCCACTGCCTAACCTCCAGTTAGGACTTCACCATTGCCTAATCTCCAGCTAGGACTTCACCACTGTCTAACCTCCAGTTAGGACTTACCCAGTCAAGTCTCCTGTCAACCTTGACCTACTTGACTTCTCTCTTGCCTAACCTCCAGTTAGGACTTTCCCAGATGCCTAAACTCCAGTTAGGATTTACCCGGTCAAGTCTCCGGTCAACACTGACCCACTTGACTTGTCTTTTCATCAACCTGGTCAATATATCCCTTGACCATCTCCACAATCGGACGATTGCTCCAGCAATCTCCATACATTGTCAAACATCAAAACTCAATTCTCGACTCAAGCTTGACTCAACTCAAGCTTAGTCAAACTGGTCAAACATGACCTAGGAAAATTGCCCCAACAATCTCCCCCTTTTTGATGTTTGACAATACCACTAAGTTAGGCTAAATCTCATAGCCTTAACTTCTTCTTTACACTAAGGCTAGATCCCATAGCCTTACCTCTTCTTTACACCAAGGCTAAATCCCATAGCCTTAACCTCTTCTTTATCACAAGACTAAATCCCATAGCCTTAACCCTTTTTTTATCACAAGGCAAAATCTCATAGCCTTAACCCTTTCATGACAAGGCATGAATGAAAGTTTCCTTCATTCTCTCCCATTCCTAGAGGGCAAACTCCCTCTGCTTGGGATGAAGGCCTAACTTAACCTTTCATTCTCCTCCTTTGCCACACATCAAATCAGAGAATAAACTCTTCTCCATAAGAGTTAACTCTTCATTGTTTACAACCTCACATGTTGTTAACAACCCCACAATGAAGATCTCATATTCTTCATTGTCTCCAAAGCTCCCCCTTGAGCTCTACTTCACTTCACAATGCTCATCCTAGAGCATGCATCTACTTCCCAATGAAGCTCCCATTCATTGTATTCAATGCTCCCCCTTGAGCAATAATCGTCTTCACAATGCTCATCCGAGAGTAATTTTCACTTTACCAATGAAGGTCAGATCCCCTTCATTAACCCAATGCTCCTCCCTTGAGCAATAATCTTCTTCACAATGCTCAGCTGAGAGCATTTATCATCCTAACAATGAAGATAACCAATCTTCCATTGCTCCCCAATACTCGACCCTGAGTATTAATTCATCACGAAGGTTTAACCCCCTTCTAAGGTCTTTGATAAGATTTTTATGTTTTCAAAGAGTAACTCCCCCTAAAAACACGGTCAAATTTCTATCATTGCACCAACAATGACTTGGGGTTCCTAAATAATTAGGAAAACTAAAACTCAAAGTTTTGAGGTTCAAAATTCAATAAAGAAGCTAAACCTCAACCTAAACTCCACCTAAGTCTATCTTAACCAATTCATACTTGCTTTCAACATGAAAACTCCTCCTAAATGGATACAAGTGTATGCCAAAGGGTTAGGAATGGTTAATAACCCTTGAAAATCAAAACTTGAAGTTTTAAGGTTCCAAAATTCAGAATTGAAACTAAACCTTATCCTAAACTTCACTTTAGTTTCTCTTAACCAATCCATACTTGTTTTCATCATGAAAACTCCCCCTAAATATCTACAAATATATTCCAAGGGGGTTGGAATGATTATTGGGACTCAAAGTGACTTGAAGTGTTGGATCAGACTTTTCAAGCCAAAATCAGACTTCCTAATCGATTGAAGTTGGGACTCAATCGATTGAAATCACTTCAATCGATCCATTGATCGATTCCGCAAACTACTGCTCGCAGAAATACCCTCTGAATCGATCCACTGATCGATCTAGCTTGGGTTAATCGATTGACTGATCGATTCAATACCCTTATGTTCACGGGAAATGACTTCCCAATCGATCAGCTGATCGATCGAATCCATCCCAATCGATCGGCTGATCGATTGGGTTTTTGATATCCTAAAATTCAATTTCAGCGAAATTCAAAAACTCCCAAAAAATTCTATAAAATTCTAAAAATAATGAAAATTCATGTAGACATTATTTATGGTATACTTTATCAAGGAAAAATAGTTTTCTATGAAAATACTTCTTATTTTCCAAGATTGACACAAATTTAAAAACTTGTAAAAACTTTAGTGTTTTCTTCAAATTTGTGTCTAACTATTCAATGATGATCACTATCAAAAGATAGTCTTCACCAAGGTTTTCCAAAAGTATTTTAAAAGATTTTCAAAACCAATATCCAACCATGTTCTTTGGACCCAATGCACATGACTTGTACATTAGCTTTCCCAATGATTGGAAAACACATAATTATGTGTTTTGATGATCCTAAAACTCAACAAGATGTACTAAATCAACATCTTGAGTTTTGTTCACCATCCTAACATCTCACTTGTATCTAATGTGTACTAAAACACATACAAGTCACCTTATGATTCTTTGTGAAATGTATATTTGGTTTTGCCCTAAACTAAGGGATCATGCATATCTATCTAGGCATTAAGAGACTTATGATCATCCACCTAGGATGTCATTTGGTATAATCCCACTTGTTGGGATATTTACCATTCTTAATAAATGCATTTTGTCCTTAATTACAAGGAAATTAACATAATGCATGATTATCAATGACATACATCAAAATAAGCAATTTTCAAAAGAAAAGCATGCTATAGCTATATGATGTATGTATGACATGACATGATATTTTTGTATTTTTCATAATAATCATGAATGCAAAAATAAATATGATGTTATGACATATGATGGACAAACAATCATGGCATTTTAGCATAGACAAAATATACCTAGATAATCTATTGAAGTATCATTAATTCTTAGCTAAACCTTAAAATTAAATCCTTGATTGCCCAATTTCATCAAGAGTGTGTCGAACACAATTTTGACATTTATTTTTCCCTTTCTAAATTTGTGTCATTTTAAATTAAACAAATTCCTCAAAGTATGACACATTTTATCTTTTTCAAAGAGTAAATGAAATCAAATTAAGGCTTAGATTCGCCTTTAGCCTTCTAAGAAAATACCAAAACCCCAACTTGACATTTCTTATCCTTTTATAAATGTGTCAATTTAAATTAGATTTAACTTCTCAAATTTTGACACATTTTTGTTCTTCAAGGCTTTAATCACATTTGATTAAAGCATGGATTTTCTCTTAATTCCTTAAGAAAGTATCAAAATTCTAACTTAATTTTTCTTATACTTTTCTTAAGTGTGCCAAGTTAGATTAAGTTCAACTTTTCAAATTTTGGCACATATATTACTCTTTCAAAGAGTAACCCTACAATCCTTTTTATTTTCAAAGGTTAACAATAACCTTGAAAATGCTCTCAAGTGTCAACTTTAACAATGTTGGGTTAACTACCCTTCCTATTGGAGTTGACACTTTCTAAACTCATCTAGGGTGTAGAGAATATGCTTCTAGGAACCCAAAACTTATTGGTGCTCCTTGGATGCTCTAGGTACTCACTAGGGATAACTTCCCTAGATACCTTCCTAAGGATCTTCCTAGGCTTCTTAGAAGCCTTGGTCACTTCTACTAGGTCACTCCTAGGGCTAACTCCCCTTGTAACCTTATTTGTGACTTTGTTTGGCCTTTTTGGAGCCTTAGTCACCTTTCTAGGTCAACTCTAGGGATGGTCTCCCTTATGATATTCTTTGTGACTTTGTTAGACTTCTTAGAAGTCTTAGTCACATTGGTCTTGCCAAAAGACCTTTAGGGATTCCTTCCTTAGTATCCTTGACTTAACCTCTAATCCTAGGGTTGGTCCCATAACTATATGGAACCCTATGAAAGGAAGTCACATCCTTCTTGGCTTTAGGTTTGTATCCCAAACCTTTATAGCCATTAGATGACTCTTGCCTAGTTCTCCCTAGAGTTTGCTCATTTTGACCCTTAAGAATATTTTCCATTCTTGCTAGGGTCCTTTCTAAGTTATCAAGTCTTGACCTCAAGATTTTGTTCTCCGCCATTAAATCCATAGATTTGGATTTTTCTTGACTTCTATGAGCATTGCTAGCCTTAGGCTTATATCTAAAATCCTTAGAATTGTTGCCTAAGTAGTTATCTACCTTCCTAACCTTAGGTATGGTAGATCTAGCCTGAGGAGGTATGTATTTTCCCTTAAAGCTATCATGCTTTTTATTTTCATGATAATTTGCATTAAAATGATAAGAATTATTTCTAACATGCATTTTATCATGACTCAAAGGAATTGCACTATTAAAAGTTACATTGGGCTTGCTCTTAGAAGCTCCCTCTTGATTTGTGCTTCCTCCTTTGACTTTAACCGACTTCTTTCTCTTTGGACATTGACTTTGATAATGCCCATTTTGGTTGCACAAGAAACACACAATGTGTTCCTTGCTTCTCTTTGTTGTGGGGATTGTCTCCTTGAGCTTTTCTTTGCCTTTTGTTGCTATTTGGCCCTTCTTCTTAGCTAATTTAGGGCATTTGCTCTTGTATGCTCCCTACACTCAAAGCAAATGATATGATTTTTATCTTTAATAATTGAAATCTTTATACCTTTGCTTGTAGGGTTGATGTTTGATCCTCCATTTGATTTTTCTTGCAATATAGAGATGACATCATCTTCTATTTCTTCCACTTCACTTGAGGATGTGGACTATTCCACTTCTTCATCTCTTGAGGATGTGGAAGATCTCTCCTCTTCCACCTCTTCCTTCTCTTTTTCTTCCTCCTCTTCCTTTTCCTCCTCGAATGTTGACCTCTCGTCAACATCGGATTGCATCTTTTCTTCCTCCTCTTCTTTGGATGTTGACCTCGTGTTAATATTGGATTGGTCCTTCTCTACTTAGACCAATGAGTCCTTCTCCTTGAGCACTTCCACTCCTTAGACTTGTGTAGGGTCTTCATGATAGGCAATGATTCTTTTCCAAAGATCACTTGCATTTGTGGTTTCACCTACACTCAACAAAATATTAGAAGGTAGTAAATTATGCAAAATTCTCGTTACCTCCTTGTCCGCCTCCGATTGCTCTCGTTGCTCTTCGGTCCAATGCCGAGGTCGGAGGCATTTACCCTTCTTGTCCATAGGAGCTTCAAATGGGTCACTCAAGACAACCCATTGGTTCCAATCCATTTGGAACCATGTCTCCAGTCGATTCCTCCAAAAGGCGAAGTCTTCCTTGTCGTATGGTGGAGGAATCCAGATGTCCCATCCAAGTGGACCTCCCAAGTCCATCTTCTTCCTCTAGCTTCTAGCTCTCTTGACGGTTAGTCTGTAGAAGAGCGACCTCGCTCTGATACCAATTGTTGGGACCGTTGTGCCCGCTAGAGGGGGGGGGTGAATAGCGTTTCGTCGCTTCGTCGGTTGCTTCGTCTTGATAATATGCAGCGGAATACAAATACAAACACAACCAACGCTAACTCAAGGATTTACTTGGTATCCACCTCAAGAAGAGGTGACTAATCCAAGGATCCACACACCGAGAACACACCTCCACTATGAAACACTCCTCGGTCGCAGCCGAAGGCGGAGAAGCCTTACACAAACACCTCATAACAAGAATCACTCAAACAAGAAGAAAATACACAAGGGTATAAATTAAAACCTCTCCTTACTTGATCTTGCTGATGTAGGTTGCCTCTTGAACCTTGGAGATGCACCCCAAGAGCCTTCAAGAACTGGCGGTGAAGATCGGAAGAAGCTCGGTGAAGATCGCACGAAAAGTCGCAGGAAGAACGCAAAGCTCTGGCGAAGAAAACGCTCCGCCCAGGCTTTATACAGTGCTCCCAATCGATCCAAATTAGTCCCAATCGATTGCCACATCACATCTGCACAATCCCAGCCGTCCATTGCGCATTTCCTACTTAACGGTCACTTCCCAATCTATCGACCGATCGATTGGGACCACATGAATCGATCGATTCAAACCCATTCTGTGCTCTTGCGTCCGCGTGAGAGCTTCTCCTCCCCAATCGATCGACCGATCGATTGGTAGATCCCAATCGATTGCTCGATCGATTGGGAAAGCTTCTGTGCTTGCGAGTAATGCTCTCAATCGATCGGTCGATCGATTAGAGTCATCCGACACTAGTAGCACACTCCAATCGATCGACTGATCGATTGGAGCCTGTTCAATCGATCGCCCGATCGATTGAACACCCTGGACTTGACTCAAACTCAAGTCCAGCTTCCCAAACCCAACTCTCGGTCAATCGTGACCTATTGGGTTTTCACGCCTAGCATTTGGCTACTCCCGACCAACCTCGAACTAGCCTTCTAGCCTCCTCCATCAGCCTTGTGTCCCTCGGATATCTCCCCATCCTTCACGCCTTGCCTTCTAGCGCTTCCATCGGCCTCATCCTAGTTGTTGGGTTCTCCTCGCCAAGTCACACTAGGACTTACCTTACAAAGACTACATGCTTGGACTTACAACCTTTGCCAAGATCACACTTGGACTTTCTAATTGCTTGGCTCCTCACCAGGACTTTCCTTTTGCCAAGATCAAACTTGGACTTTCCAATTGCCTGGCTCCTTACCAGGACTTTCCTTTTGCCTAGCTATACTAGGACTTTCCAATTACCTTATCTCACTTATCAGGACTTTCACCACCAAGTCTGGTCAACACTGACCTACTTGGATTTTCACTCTTGTCTAACCTCCAGTTAGGACTTTCCCAGATGCCTAAACTCCAGTTAGGATTTTCTCAATGCCTAACCTCCAGTTAGAACTTTTCCACTACCTAACCTCCAGTTAGGACTTCACCATTGCCTAATCTCCAGCTAAGACTTCACCACTGTCTAACTGTTAGCTAGAGCCCTAGAGCCAATCATTTGATGATTGTATTTTTTGGACTTGTTGTATCATATTCTATATAAATAAAGGCATTTGGTTTTTGGTTATTATACTTACTTGTATTGGTGCCAAATAAACTAAGTATAATAACGTCCTTGAGTAGAAGGTTCTTACCTATATCAATCGATTGGTTGAATCGACAGTCAGATGATATAGGGAACACTACTCTTAATCATTCCTAGTCGAGTATTAACATTCAGGGACAATGTTAATGCAATAATACTAGCATGTAGGTCAACTCGATGACTTGATCTCACAAGTCATGGATATAGAGATATCAAGTTGACACATGGGTATGCATTGGATAATGTATACGGAATGACCCGCCATGAGAAAGTATCATGGATCATTATATGAGTGTCATATTCTTTCTCATGTGGCTATTAGTATGACTACTAGTCCTTAGACCTGAAGTCACCACGCATCCCTACATAAGGAGTTATGTACTTTAGTTTCGTCAAACGTCACCCGTAACTGGGTGGACTATAAAGGCGATTACTGGGTATGTAACAAATTATGCGGAGGGATGTGAGTGATGTAGATGAGATCTATCCCTCCTATATGACGGGAGAGACATTGGTATTCTTGATAGAGTGAGACCACGAAGTGCATGGCCATGCCCAAATGAGTCAATATGAGAGATTGAGCTCATTTGATTTAGTGAGTCTACTTGGAGTTCAGAATTTAGATTGATCAGAGGATAACACGGTCTATGCCTCACATTGATCAATCTAGATGTCTAGGATAGAAGGACACTTGTCATATATTGTGAGGAGTCACAATTAGTAGTCACAAGGTGATGTTGGATCTCAACATTCTTGTAACATTGGGTAGTAATGATGTGTTGCTAGATACCGCTCATTACTTATGCTCCTAAATGGGTTTAGGGGCATTGCCAACGTTACAAGAACCTATAGGGTCACACACTAAGGACAATTAGATGGAGATTAGGTTCATATGATGAACCAAGAGGATTAGATTCATTTGATGAATCAAATTGGATTAAGAGTAATCCTAATTAGGATAATTGAGTTAGACTCAAGTTGATTCATGTGTTTAATTAGTCTAATTTGGATTATGACTCATTGAATCAATTTAATTAAATGAATTAGATTCATTATATTAAATTGGCTTGAATTAAATGATTGGATTAGATCAACCATGAGAGAGATTAAGTCAAGTTTGACTTGACTTGAGAGGAAGATGAAGAGTTAAGTTTGACTTGACTTTATGCCACCTCATTGGTGAGTTGGCATTGAGTGGGCCAATGATGATGCTCCACATCATCATGGTTGCTTAAGTGGGATGCCACCTCATGGGAGTTACCAAAAGTTGTGACTCTTGGCATTCCATGGGAGTTACACACCCTCTTAATGTGGCCGACCACATGAATGGGTAGATGAGTTTCATTTTGTGAATTAATC
Source organism: Zingiber officinale (assembly GCF_018446385.1). NCBI lineage: Eukaryota > Viridiplantae > Streptophyta > Magnoliopsida > Zingiberales > Zingiberaceae > Zingiber > Zingiber officinale. Next base: position 130,066,000 of record NC_055987.1, read on the forward strand.
TCATTCATTCCTTCATCTTCTTCCTTGCTCCAATTTTGCTCTCCCTCTCATCTCTTGGCCGAACCATCCAAAGGTGCTAGCACACCTTTTGTGTGGTTTTTCTCCACCTACTTGTTTGTGTGGATACTGTTGGAACCCCAAGGTGTTTTGATGTGATCAAACAAGCTAAGTTAGGTCCTGCGTTTGTTTAACCCTTGTGTCTAAGTGTGCATGAGCTTAGGAATACAGGAAGTTGAGCGGAAGACGCGGCTAGCGAGAAGGACGGCACGGAAAGAGAGCCGATGGGCTCGGTGCGTCCGAGGGACGAGGTGACCGCGGAAGAGTACACCGGTGGACGAGAAGAACGTGCGCGACGTTCGAGGGACGAGAAACCGGGAAGGAAGGCTGCTCGAGGAGAAGGCCGGAACTTGGGTTCGGGTGAGCCCTATTCCAGATGCCGAGATCACCCAAGCTAGCGGAGCCAGAGCGAACAAGACCCGGACCGAGACGAGCTGAACCGGAGGTGAAAAAGTCAACGTTGTTGACTTCGGGCCCGGGGCGCCCGGAGCAGTCCGGGGCGCCCGGAGCCCTCCGGGGCGCCCGGACCTGGATTTTGACTAGGATCGCGTCAAACGCGATCTGATCTTTGGGGATAGAATTTTATCCCCCCCAGGGTGCTCGGAACTCCTTTCAGGCGCCCGGACCAGTACTATAAATAGAGTACTGGTCTGCACATTCAGAACAACTCACTTGTAATCAATTCTTTCTGTGCTTTCAGTTGTGTTCTTTTCATTTGTGCTGTCAACGTTGTAAAGAGACTTCTCCGCCCAGAGGAGATTATAGTGCGCTTACTTTCCTTGGATTAGCAATCCTCTGATTGCAAACCAAGTAAATCTCTGGTGTATGACTTCTTTACTTAGTCTCTACTTTTTATTACAAGTATTTATGATATAGTTGAAATCCGAGAAAGGTTCGAGTTTTATTTTGTAGGGCAATTCACCCCTCCCCTCTTGCCGGCCTCCAAAGGGACCAACAAGTGGTATCAGAGCAAGGCGCTTCAGGAGGGCTTACCGTCGATCGAAGCAACAAGATGGTTGGACCAAGCATCGTTCCACCAAAATTCGAGGGGGACTTCGCAGACTGGAAGCGACGTATGGAGGTATTCCTAAGAACTGATTTTGAAATTCGGTTTATTATGAAATATGGTTTTGTAGCTCCGATGAATCAAGATGGAGAAGAAAAAGAAGAGAGCCACTGGACAAAGAAGGAGCAGAATGAGTCTGTAGCAAACAGCCGTGCGGAATATCACCTGCTGAGCGTGTTGCCACCTCAAGAGGTCAACTGCATCGGAAGCTATTCATCTGCCAAAGAACTCTGGAAGAAGTTCTTGGAACTCCACGAAGGCACCTCCGAAGCGAAGCTCGCTAAAAGAGACATCCTCCGGAACAAGCTAATGAACATCCGACTGGAGAAAGGTGAGAAGGTAGCTAGTCTACACGCAAAGGTAAAAGAACTGATTACTGGTCTCGAGAATCTCGGAGAAATGATAACAAATCGGGAAACAATACGCTACGCACTCAACGCGTTTCCCAGAACATCAGATTGGACATCAATCGTCGATGCCTACTACATTTCGAAAGATCTGGAGGTAAGTACTTTAGAAGAACTGTTCTCCACTCTTGAATTGCATGAAACCATGTGTGCAGGTACAAAGGAATCAAGCCAGATGATTGCACTAAACGCAACCAAAAGGGATGAACCCGAGTCAGACTCAGAGGATGATCAGGAAGCGTACATGGTAAGAAACTTTAAAAGGTTTTTTAGAGCTAATAAATTTAAAGAAATGTAGAATAAAAAGAATCCAAGAAATAGAAGAAAAGTGCGCTGCTACCAGTGTCAAAAGGAAGGACACTTAAGAGAGGATTGCCCAGAACTAAAGAAGGACAAAATGAAGACACCCAAGAAACACAAGAACCTAAAAGCCACTTGGGACGACACTTCCTCATCTGAGTCCGAGATTCAAGAATATGCGGGGATTGCATTAATGGCAAGCTACGAAGGACAAAGTACATCAGAACCCAGCATCGATGAAGGGGGAGCGACCTCAGATGGAAGTAGCGAAGCAGGGGGAGATTCAGGCTTTAAGTCTGATATGGTAAGTGAAGTATGCCTCTTACCCCCTGATGAACTTTATTTTGGTATTAAGGCAATGGCTAAATCCATGTATAAATTAGAAAATAAAAATACCAAATTAGAAAATGAAATTCTAGAAACAAAAAGAATTTTGGCAAAATCATGTCTTATAGAGGATTTTGAAAAATTGAAAATGAAAAACTAAAAGAAGAAATAAAAATATTGAAAAAATCTAATGGTTCAAATATTTCTACTTTTAGAAATTATAGAGGTTTAAATTGGTATTATAGATTTCATCAAAGTCAAATTAGAAATATATCAAAAATCTATGTACCTAGGAAATACTTGGTTAATCCTGTAGGTAGGAACCTCTACTGGGTTCCAAAAAACCTATTTAACTTAAAATTAAAATCAGACTTAGCATTTTCAGCAAGGAAATTAAACAACTAATTTCATTATGAGACTTTGTCTAAGGAAGTGGTTGTTGCTCCAATAACCAAGAAGACCTAGTGCCTCGCCACGACCTAGAAGCCAAGTATCGAAATGAAAAGTTTAATTGACTAACTGAAAAAGCATTAATTTAAATTACTTAATGCTTTAAAAGAGTTATTCAATTTGTGTTAGAAAATATTTAATTTTTTTTTAACTTGACTTAGAATTTTTTTTTGAAATTGTTTATGAAAGTTAACTTGGAATATTTTTTTTGCCTTAAGATTTATAAATATATATATATATATATATATATATATATATATATATATATATATATATTTTTTTTTTTTTTTGAATAAGAAATTTTTTTTTGATAATATTGCTTTATAATTTTTCTAAATATTAATTTAGATTTTTTTTAATTAGAAATTTTTTTTTGGAAATATTGAAATAAGTTTCAAACTTAATATTTTTTTTAACACTTATGACTGTTTTTATCTGGAAAATGTTTTACTTAAACTTTTCTCGAAAGAAAAATTCTGAAGAGTGTCTTTACTTAGACATTTTTAAATATTTTACACTTAAAATTTTTTTTAATTTACCTTAGACTTGTTTATAACCCCAATTTTTATGTGATCAAAGGGGGAGAAGTATGTTAAGTCTAGGGGGAGGTAATATAATTTTTCAATTGAAAAATATTTGGACTTATTTGAATATAAATTATTTTTATTGCATATGTTTACCCTAACTTAACTTGGGTTGCTCACATCAAAAAGGGGGAGATTGTTGGAACCCCAAGGTGTTTTGATGTGATCAAACAAGCTAAGTTAGGTCCTGCGTTTGTTTAACCCTTGTGTCTAAGTGTGCAGGAGCTTAGGAACACAGGAAGTCGAGCGGAAGACGCGGCTAGCGAGAAGGATGGCACGGAAAGAGAGCCGATGGGCTCGGTGCGTCCGAGGGACGAGGTTACCGCGGAAGAGTACACCGGTGGACGAGAAGAACGTGCGCGGCGTTCGAGGGACGAGAAACCGGGAAGGCAGGCTGCTCGAGGAGAAGACCGGAACTTGGGTTCGGGTGAGCCCTATTCCGGATGGCCGAGATCACCTAAGCTAGCGGAGCCGGAGCGAACAAGACCCGGACCGAGACGAGCTGAACCGGAGGCAAAAAAGTCAACATTGTTGACTTCGGGCTCCGGGGCGCTCGGAGCAGTCCGGGGCGCCCGGAACTCTTCCGGGCGCCCGGAGCAGTCCGGGGCGCCCGGAACTCTTCCGGGCGCCCGGACCTGGATTTTGACCAGGATCGCGTCAAACGCGATCTGATCGTTGGGGATAGAATTATATCCCCCCCAGGGCGCCCGGAACTCCTTTCAGGCGCCCGGACCAGTACTATAAATAGAGTACTGGTCTGCACATTCAGAACAACTCACTTGTAATCAATTCTTTCTGTGCTTTCAGTTGTGTTCTTTTCATTTGTGCTGTCAACGTTGTAAAGAGGCTTCTCCGCCCAGAGGAGATCATAGTGCGCTTACTTTCCTTGGATTAGCAATCCTCTGATTGCAAACCAAGTAAACTCTGGTGTATGATTTCTTTACTTAGTCTCTACTTTTTATTACAAGTGTTTATGATATAGTTGAAATCCGAGAAAGGTTCGAGTTTTATTTTGTAGGGCAATTCACCCCTCCCCTCTTGCCAGCCTCCAAAGGGACCAACAGATACATATAGAGAGTTGTCTACGTTGACAACTTCGAGATCCGACACCATTTGGACGAGCGGGAACGCGAAGGGCTTCGCTTCAAAGGTATAACCTTTTCTTTTGTAGATCTAAGTGTAGATCTAGGTAGAAACTCGTATTCGTATATTCGTATGTTTTTCAAACCTTTTCTTTGCACGGATCCGTTGGCTAGGGGCTTTCGGGGTTTCCGCGATGCGAAAAAGGGGTTTTCGCGGCCCGAAAAAACCCAACAGTGGTAGCAGAGCCGCGTACGAAGACGAATATGAGTTAATTTTGTGTTTTATGAAAACTTTTAGTTCTGTAATATTCTGTAAATTTATGATTTTTATAGTTTTTATGGGTATTTTTCTCGTAGAAGCGAAGCACAAGTGTTTCGACACTTGTAGGCTTTGACTACCGAGAAGTTTTTCCCAAAACGGCCAAGTTTCGCCCCAAAACTTTTTAGGACAGCGGGCTAAGGCGCTGTTAGATCGCAAAGGAACCCTCACGATGGTTAGATCGTGGGTAGGGGCGCTGCCCCTGGCCCCGCAAGGGGATTCGTTCCGCGATTGCGCCCGAAAATCGCTAAACGGAACCACCGGGAAATTGTACTCGTAAAAAATTGTAAAATTATAGGAAAAATTACAGAAAATTATAGAAATATATAATTTCGAATTATATATTATTTTTGTGATAGTCATGGCCCAAAGACCCAATTCGATTGGATAATTTGTGTTGTAATTCAAAATATGGCCTGCGTGCCATTTTGTGTGTTTGCGTGTGCTGTATTTGATACGCGACCTGCGAGTCGTGCCTCCCTATTTATATTCTGGTTGTAAATTAGATTTAGACTCGAATGTAACTCGAGTTTCAAAATGTAATGTAAATTTTGAAGCGGTGGAAGGTCCACTCAAGACGGAGTTACGAGGAAGGCGCGAGCAACACAAGGTGGTCAAAAGGAAGGCGCTTGAGAAGCTGTTGACCTTAGGTTGACCATCCGATCTTCTCAATGGCTTGAGAAGATCGTAGTAGGGCCATGACATAATCACAAAATTATTTAATTAATTGCTTTTGTGTGTATGTGATGCATGCTAGTTAATTAAGTAATTAATTAGTGCCTAACGATTAAATTAGATCTAAGTCGTGCACATGATGCACCCTTCGATTAGATTAGATCTATCGAGTATATGATACACATCATCGTTTAGATTAGATCTAAATCACGACAACTCGTAATGCCTACCATGCCGTGATACCTACCACTACCTCAATCGCATGTTGTTGTTGAATCTGTCAAAGCAGAGCAACACATACTATCTTGGTAGGGTACGGAGGGACAATCTTGGTCCCACCTATCAACGCATGGGTGAGTACAACTCAATTAGATTGAGTAACTAGTTAACTCAATTGGATCGAGTTTAACTATATGCATTATCCAATGGTTGGTAGATAGGTCAAAATCACGTTTATATTAACTCTTGGGCGTATTAGCCAAAGCTAACTCGAGTTTTAATATAAATACAAATTTTATCCTATAAACAAGAGTTACATAGAGATGTAATTGTTAATTAGTTACCTACCGATCATACTAAGTCTTGGGCGTATTAGCCAAAGCTAACTCAAGGGTTAGTATGATGTGGATCTTGTCCCACATGAATTATAGAATTCAGTGGGAGCATCATTTAGTTAAAGGCCTAATTAAATGATTAAGAATATGATATTTATTTTCTGCATTTTTCTGTTGTAGATAATCATGACGTCAAATACGAACACTTTCTCCCTGCGATCTGTTCTTGAGAAGGACAAGCTCAACGGAGCAAATTTCCTGGACTGGTACAGGAACTTGAGAATAGTTCTCACCCAAGAACGTAAACTATACGTTCTGGAGCAGTCCATTCCGGAGGCTGCCCCGCGAGCTGACCGAGATGCTTTCAAGAAGCATCAAGATGACGCATTAGATGTGTCTTGTCTAATGCTCGCGACCATGAACTCTGAGCTTCAGAAGCAACACGAGTTAATGGGCGCTTACGATATGGTTGAACATCTTCGTCAACTGTATCAAGGTCAAGCGAGGCATGAGAGATTTGAGATCTCAAGGGCACTGTTTCAGTGCAAGATGTCAGACGGGGCTCCTGTAGGCCCATATGTACTCAAAATGATTGGGTACATAGAGAACCTACAAAGGTTGGGGTTCCCACTTGGCCAAGAGCTGGCCACTGATCTTGCAATCCTTGCCGGATAGCTACAGTCAATTCGTTCTAAACTACAATATGAACGAGATTGACAAGCCACTGCCCGAGCTGCTTAGCATGTTAAGAACTGCTGAGCTAAACCTTAAGAAGGCTAAGCCCAACACTGTTCTGATGGTTCAGAAACATAAGGGCAAGGGCAAGCCCAAAGGCAAGGCACTGAAGCCTAAAGGAGGGGTCGCCAAGGATGCTACCTGCTTCCACTACGGTCAGACCGGGCACTGGAAGAGGAACTGCAAGGTATACTTGGAGGATCTTAAGAAGAAGCGAAGTGAGACTTCCACTTCAGGTATATATGTTATAGAAGTCAATCTATCTATTTCTACATCATGGGTATTAGATACTGGATGTGCTTCTCACATTTGTACTGATGTGCAGGCGCTGAGAAATAGCAGGGCATTGACAAAGGGCGAGGTGGACCTACGAGTAGGCAATGGAGCACGGGTTGCTGCTGTTGCTGTAGGGACTTACTTTCTATCTCTGCCCTCTGGGCTTGTACTAGAGTTAGTCGATTGTTGTTATGTGCCTGCATTAACTAAGAACATTATATCAGTTTCTTGTTTGGACAAGAAAGGTTTCTCATTTACAATAAAGAACAAATGTTGTTCCGTCTATTTAAACGATATGTTCTATTGTAGTGCACCTCTGATAAACGGACTCTATATTCTAGACCTTGAAAGCCCTATCTATAACATAAATACCAAGAGGTTCAAGTCAAATGACCTGAACCAAACCTATCTCTGGCACTGTCGCTTAGGTCATATAAATGACAAGCGCTTATCCCAGCTCCATAAGGATGGTTTACTGGACTCATTTGATTTTGAATCTTATGAGACGTGCGAGTCATGCCTACTAGGCAAGATGACCAAGACTCCCTTTAGTGGGCACAGCGAAAGAGCGACTGATTTGTTAGGACTCATACATAGTGATGTATATGGCCCTTTCAATATCACTGCTAGAGGCGGTTATAGGTACTTCATCACATTTACTGATGACTTCAGTAGATATGGTTATGTGTACTTGATGACACATAAGTCTGAATCCTTTGAAAAGTTCAAAGAATTCAAGAATGAAGTACAGAACCAGCTTGACAAGAGTATTAAGATACTTTGATCCGATTGAGGTGGAGAATACCTTAGCCATGAGTTCCGTGACTATCTAGCTGAGTGTAGGATTCTATCCCAACTCACTCCTCCTGGAACACCACAGTGGAATGGTGTATCCGAAAGGAGGAATTGTACCCTATTAGATATGGTACGATCTATGATGAGTCACACAGATCTTCCGACATACCTTTGGGGCTATGCTCTAGACACGACAGCTTTTATACTCAACTGAGTTCCATCCAAGGCTGTGATAAAGACACCATATAGGATATGGATTGGGAGAGATGCCCAGGTGTCTTTCATGAGGATTTGGGATTGTGAGGCTTACGTTCGACGTCAAGTCTCAGACAAGTTAGGACCCAAATCTGACAAGTGCTACTTTATTGGATATCCCAAGGAAAATAAGGGATATTACTTCTACATTTTCAGTCAGCACAAGATAGTTGTGGCAAAGACTGGGGTCTTTCTAGAAAGGGACTTTGTTTCTAGAAAGACTAGTGGGAGCACGTTCGATCTTGAAGAAGTTCAAGATGAGAACAATAGCACTGAAGTCTCGATGGAAGTTGAACTGGAACCACAAAGTGTTGTGGATGATGTTGTTCGACAAGGAGTTGAGGAACAACAACCAGTTCAAGTAGACATACCTCTTCGCAGGTATGATAGGGTACGTCGTCAGCCTGAGAGATATTCATTTCTCTTGTCTGACCATGATGACGTTGTGCTCATAGATGATGAGCCTACCACCTATCAGGAAGCTGTGATGAGACCAGATTCCGAGAAATGGCTAGAAGCCATGAGATCCGAGATGGAATCCATGTACACCAACCAAGTATGGACTTTGGTTGATCCACCTGAAGGGGTAAAACCCATTGGGTGTAAGTGGGTCTTTAAGAGAAAGACTGACATGGATGGACTTATCTATAAGGGTCGCTTGGTAGCTAAAGGTTTCAAGCAGATTCATGGTATTGACTATGATGAAACCTTTTCTCCAGTAGCGATGTTTAAGTCCATTCAGATCATGCTTACTATTGCAGCCTACCATGACTATGAGATATGGCAGATGGATGTCAAAACTACGTTTCTGAATGGAAACCTACTCGAGGATGTGTACATGACACAACTTGAGGGTTTTGTAGATCCAAAGTATACTAGCAGAGTATGCAAGCTGCATAGGTCTATTTATGGACTAAAGCAAGCTTCTCGGAGCTGGAATCTTCGATTCGATGATGCAATCAAACAGTTTGGTTTCATCAAGAACGAAGATGAGTCTTGTGTCTACAAGAAGGTTGTAGGGGATATAGTTGTCTTCCTCATATTGTATGTGGATGACATGCTACTCATTGAGAAGGACATCTCTATGCTTCAGTCTGTCAAGACCTGGCTAGGGAGTTGCTTCTCAATGAAGGACTTAGGTGAGACATCCCGCATTCTAGGGATATAGATCTATAGATATAGATCTAAGAGATTGCTTGGCCTAAGTCAGAGTACATACATTGACAAGGTACTCCTACGGTTTGCCATGCAGAACTCCAAGAAGGGATTTCTGCCGATGTCACATGGCGTGAGTCTTTCGAAGACTCAAGGTCCCTCTTCTAGAGAGGAGAGAGACCGCATGGATCAGATCCCTTATGCCTCAGCCATAGGATCGATCATGTACGCCATGCTATGTACTCGACCTGATGTCTCATATGCTTTAAGCATGACGAGCAGATACCAGTCAGATCCAGGTGAAAGTCACTAGATAGCGGTCAAGAATATTCTTAAGTACTTAAAAAAGACTAAAGAATATTTCTTGATATATGGAGGCAATGATGAGCTAGCTGTAAAGGGTTACAGTGATGCCAGCTTCCAGACCGATTAGGATGATTACCGATCGCAGTCAGGGTTCGTATTTTGCATTAATGGTGGTGCTGTCAGCTGGAAGAGTTCGAAGTAGGACACAGTAGCTGATTCTACAACAGAGGCCGAGTACATTGCTGCATTAGAGGCAGCAAAGGAGGTAGTTTGGATTCACAAGTTCATCACTGAACTTGGGGTGGTTCCTAGCATTGCTGACCCTATTGAGCTCTATTGTGACAACAATGGAGCTATAGCACAGGCGAAGGAACCTCGCTCACACCAGCGGACCAAACACATACTACGACGCTTCCATCTCATTCTAGAGATCATCGAGAGAGGAGATGTGAAGATTTGCAGAGTACCTACAGAGGCTAACATCGCAGATCCCTTGACCAAGGCTTTGGCACAAAGGAAGCATGATGGTCACACTAGGTCATTGGGGCTTAGAGCCTACACTGATTGGCACTAATGCTAGTGGGAGATTGTTAGCTAGAGCCTAGAGCCAATCATTTGATGATTGTATTTTTTGGACTTGTTGTATCATATTCTATATAAATAAAGACATTTGGTTTTTGGTTATTATACTTACTTATATTGGTGCCAAATAAACTAAGTATAATAACGTCCTTGAGTAGAAGGTTCTTACCTATATCAATCGATTGGTTGAATCGATAGTGAGATGATATAGGGAATACTACTCTTAATCATTCCTAGTCGAGTATTAACATTCAGGGACAATGTTAATGCAATAAGACTAGCATGTAGGTCAACTCGATGACTTGATCTCACAAGTCATGGATATAGAGATATCAAGTTGACACATGAGTATGCATTGGAGAATGTATACTGAATGACCCGCCATGAGAAAGTATCATGGATCGTTATATGAGTGTCATATTCTTTCTCATGTGGCTATTAGTATGACTACTAGTCCTTAGACCTGAAGTCACCATGCATCCCTACATAAGGAGTTATGTACTTTAGTTTCGTCAAACGTCACTCGTAACTGGGTGGACTATAAAGGCGATTACTGGGTATGTAACAAATTATGCGGAGGGATGTGAGTGATGTAGATGGGATCTATCCCTCCTATATGACGGGAGAGACATTGATATTCTTGATAGAGTGAGACCACGAAGTGCATGGCCATGCCCAAATGAGTCAATATGAGAGATTGAGCTCATTTGATTGAGTGAGTCTACTTGGAGTTCAGGATTTAGATTTATCAGAGGATGACACGGTCTATGCCTCACATTGATCAATCTAGATGTCTAGGATAGAAGGACACTTGTCATATATTGTGAGGAGTCACAATTAGTAGTCACAAGGTGATGTTGGATCTCAACATTCTTGTAACATTGGGTAGTAATGATGTGTTGCTAGATACCGCTCATTACTTATGCTCCTAAATGGGTTTAGGGGCATTTCCAACGTTACAAGGACCTATAGGGTCACACACTAAGGACAATTAGATGGAGATTAGGTTCATATGATGAACCAAGAGGATTAGATTCATTTGATGAATCAAATTGGATTAAGAGTAATCCTAATTGGGCTAATTGAGTTAGACTCAAGTTGATTCATGTGTTTAATTAGTCTAATTTGGATTATGACTCATTGAATCAATTTAATTAAATGAATTAGATTCATTATATTAAATTGGCTTGAATTAAATGGTTGGATTAGATCAACCATGAGAGAGATTAAGTCAAGTTTGACTTGACTTGAGAGGAAGATGAAGAGTCAAGTTTGACTTGACTTTGTGCCACCTCATTGGTGAGTTGGCATTGAGTGGGCCAATGATGATGCTCCACATCATCATGGTTGCTTAAGTGGGATGCTACCTCATGGGAGTTACCAAGAGTTGTGACTCTTGGCATTCCATGGGAGTTACACACCCTCTTAATGTGGCCGGCCACATGAATGGGTAGATGAGTTTCATTTTGTGAATTAATCTCATTCATTCCTTCATTTTCTTCCTTGCTCCAATTTTGCTCTCCCTCTCATCTCTTGGCCGAACCATCCAAAGGTGCTAGCACACCTTTTGTGTGATTTTTCTCCACCTACTTGTTTGTGTGGATACATATAGAGAGTTGTCTACGTTGACAACTTCGAGATCCGACACCATTTGGACGAGCGGGAACGCGAAGGGCTTCGCTTCAAAGGTATAACCTTTTCTTTTGTAGATCTAAGTGTAGATCTAGGTAGAAGCTCATATTCGTATATTCGTATGTTTTTCAAACCTTTTCTTTGCACGGATCCGTTGGCTAGGGGCTTTCGGGGTTTCGGCGACGCGAAAAAGGGGTTTTCGCGGCCCGAAAAAACCCAACACTAACTTCCAGTTAGGACTTACCCAGTCAAGTCTCCTGTCAACCTTGACCTACTTGACTTCTCTCTTGCCTAACCTCCAGTTAGGACTTTCCCAGATGCCTAAACTCCAGTTAGGACTTACCCGATCAAGTTTCCGGTCAACACTGACCCACTTGACTTGTCTTTTCATCAACCTGGTTAATCCCTTGACCATCTCCACAATCGGACGATTGCTCTAGCAATCTCCATACATTGTCAAACATCAAAACTCAATTCTCGACTCAAGCTTGACCCAATTCAAATTTAGTCAAACTGGTCAAACATGACCTAGGGAAATTGCCCCAACATTTGATACCTTATGTTTAAGTCTGTAAGAATTTAGGATCACAAAAAGTTGAGCGAAAAACGTAGCTAGCGAGAAAAATGGCACAAGAGAGAGTCAACGGATTCGGTGCATCTGAGGAACGAGATGTTGCGGAAGAGTATGCTAGCAGACGAAAAGGAAGTGTGCGACGTTTTCGATGGATGAAAAATCGGAGTGGAATATTACTCGAAAAAAAGGTCTGAAGATAGGTCGGGTGAGCCCAATTCCTGATGGCCGAAATCATCCAAGCAAACGGAGCCGGAACAGAGAAGAATCCGAACAGTCAACTTGGTGTTGACTGTCCGGGTGCCTAGACCAAGTCTAGGTGCCCGAACAATCTGGGCGGCTAGCACCCCAAGGGTGCCTCCTCGTCACGCCACTGAGCAAGGATATGTCAGCCACATTCGGGCACCCGGACTGATCCGGGGGCCCGGTCCAGGATAAGTTTTATCCACGTTGAGGTGCCCAGATTCCTTTCGGGCGCCTAGAGCTATCACGTTAGCAAATGGTTAGATTCGACCAACAGATTATAAATAGAGACATGCTCTCAGTATTTAAACATAACACTTGTAAAATTTTTTTTTTCTATTCTACTTTATGATTTGATGCTTAAACTCTTGTAAGAGGTTTTTTTTATCGAAAGAAGTTTTGATAATAAACTTTTAACGCTTTGAACTAGCAATCTCTCGATTACAAACTAAGTAAAAATATTTATCTTTTTTTAAAAAAAATTAATTCTATTTTAAACCAGTGTTTTTTTAACTTAGTTTGAAAAATTGGGAAGAGATTTTTACATTTTATTTTAAAGATAATTCACCTCCGCTTACCCGCGGTAGGCGACAGAAGCTCCATCTAGGGACGCAGAAGAGGAATGGCAGGCCTCACCGAGGCAGTAGATCATCAAGAGTCCTTGCATTCCCAATCAGACGTTCATCTCTACCAGAACTCCACCTCCATGGATGAAGAAAAATCAAGAGATTCAAGCAGCAGTTGAAGGAGCAGAGAGAGAGAGAGAGAGAGAGAGAGAGAGAGAGAGAGAGAGGCTGTAAAGGATCAATGTTACGTGCCGCTCGGACCACCCAAGACTTATTTATTTCAATGCCATTTTTGTATGGTAACCCTCCAATTCGATGATCAGCAGTCAGCCCTTAGCTTGCTCAGTCTCCCCCTCTTTCTCTCTCTCTCGATCTGCAATAAAGATACCATTCCACACCTTGGCTTTCGGTGTAGCACGCTGAGATGGACTGGTGGTTGATGGCCATGAGAGCTTAAGCATTAGGCATTTGCTTGTGAATTGTGATGGGCCGGTCGCCGTGCTGCGAGAAGGTGGGGCTGAAGAAGGGGCCATGGACGCCGGAGGAGGACCAGAAGCTGCTGGCCTACGTCGAGAAGCACGGACACGGTAGCTGGAGAGCTTTGCCCGCCAGAGCCGGTGAGCTACGCGCCTATGCTCTTCTGAATTGAACATGAGAAACGGTGAGGGATGATCAAGTGTGAATTGTGGTGGTTTTGCAGGGCTCCAGAGGTGTGGGAAGAGTTGCCGGTTGAGGTGGACCAACTACCTGAGGCCAGACATCAAAAGAGGGGAGTTTAGTGTGCAGGAGGAGCAGACCATCATCCAGCTTCATGCTCTCCTCGGGAACAGGTTCGATCTCCTCTAGAAAGTAGAAATGCTGCACTGTGTCGAAGTTTGGATAAGGATTTGTCATTGTTTTCTCTCTTAGATTCTGTTTCTTAGCATTTGGAAGGGAGCATGACGTTTTTGGAAGTTTGCTTGTTGCAGGTGGTCTGCGATTGCGACGCACCTGCCGAAGAGAACAGATAACGAGATCAAGAACTACTGGAACACGCACCTGAAGAAGCGGCTGGCGAAGATGGGCATCGACCCCTGCACGCACAAGGCGAAGAGCGACGCCCTCAGCTCTGCCGCTGGCGCCGGCGGCGGGCGCCGCTCACGGAGCGCCGCCAACCTCAGCCACATGGCGCAGTGGGAGAGCGCACGCCTGGAGGCGGAGGCACGCCTCGTGCGGGAGTCCAAGCTCCGCACGGTCGCCGCTCTGCAGCACCAAATGGGGTCGTCGCCGCCCTCCTCGGCCGCATCGCCGCCGGGCTGCCTCGGCGTGCTCCGGGCTTGGCGAGGTCAAAGGTCCGACCTTGAGTCGCCCACCTCCACGCTGAGCTTCGCGGAAGGTCGCCTGCTTATGGCAGCGGCCGGCGGAGGGCTCGTCGACGGCGACTACCAAGGAGCCAGTAGGATGGATAACCTCGCAGGCTTGGAGGTGCCCGACGCGGCCGCCGGAGGTGAGGCACCGTGGCTTGGAGAGGCGTGCGGATGGGGGCAACTACAAGTCGGCGGAAGCTTCACCGGAATGCTTCTGGGCGACAAGAATTCCAACTGCGGCTGTGCCGGCGGCGATTCTTATGGAAACAATGACTACCTGCAAGAGGAGGAAGAGGGGACAGAAATGAACAAGCACTACTGGAACACCATTCTCAACTCTGTCAACTCTTCCTCCTCTTCCACCTCGCCGGCGTTCTAGAATCGAGAAGTAGGCCACTGCTTAATTCAACAACTTCATTGCGCGTTTCCAATTGAATCTGTAAGAAGCAAACAAATAAGATAAAAGAATTAGGTGCCTGCATTGGTGCATTGTCCTGAGAATGTAACTTCTGTTTTTTTTTTTTTGGTTTGTTTTTGCCTAAATTTAGTAGTTTTGAAGAACAGGCGAAGTGTTTGTAGCTGATTACTGTATTGCTTGCTTATCATGTTACTGGCTCACAAATATTAGCAAGTTGAAATACTAGCAAGCAAGTTGAAAGAACTGGGAAAGATTACCGAGAGAGATCAAGGTTGAGTATTTTTTATCATAATACTTTTTTATATTTATAGAGGGCAGTAAAATGCTCAAAAAAGTGAAAGATTCTTTCAAGCCTCAGCTACAAGTCAGAACAATTTGAAAATTTCAGTGTTACTCTTTAAGTTTCCTCAAGGTTCTCCCAGAGAAAGTAACCCTCCTCCTAAATAAACACTGAATTTTCCAAATTGTCAAAGATAAACAAGGACAGAATCTTGGATGCCTCAACCACAAGGTTTTCCTCTGCCCTGTCATTTACTCCACTGTACCATAATTGTAGATGAAACACGGTTGACCAGAAATCCATGCGGCAACAGTTCCAAATCTGTATGTGATATAAAGCCTCTGAGAGGTCTTCCTTCCCCATCCAATCTAGACCTACCCCACAGAAATGAGTGTGATGTACTGGTGTCACGAAGAAAGACAACCCACATGCTCATTGCTCATCACGCTTACATAAAAGGAGTGAGAGGAGAGAAACGAAGGAATTTAAGATATTTTAGGTCTTTAGGAGTGACAAACCGTACGCATTTGGCTTTGTTATGTATAATACAATTGTTGAAATTGTATAAATGCGCTTCCTAAATAACATAAAAGGAGAATCAAGAAGCTACGATCTATGATCATGTGTATGTCGCCAAATATTCTTGAAAAACTATGGTTGTCGAGAGAATTATCCTTCATCTCAGAACAGGAGTAACAATTATATTTACTGAACATAACACAAGATCAAGACAAAAACATTTATGACACAAAAAGGTACCTAAATAGCGGAGCAAGGTAGATCCGAGCAACGTATAGGTTTTCCATGGTAGCATATATGTTCCCTCGCAATGGATACAAGGAGTGTTACCACAATAACCTGTCATGAAAGTGACACTTATTGTGTCCTGCAATAAATTGTGCATGATGGTGAAGTAGATGCGGTCCATGAATGAGGAAATCAACCTCAGAAAAGAATAATTAGTTTTGTTTTTTACCTTTGGCTTCAGTAAGCCCACTTTAACAGTCAGACCAAATCAACCGATCCAGCAAGATAAGATATAAAAGCGCATGTTAATCCAGTGCACAGATTGTTATAGGTCGCCATCACCTCATTTAAGACTGCTCTTTAAGCTTTCCCTTCCAGTTCCACTATGGCTCCATATCAATACAAACAAAGGGCTAGTTGAAGCAGGGTAAATTGGATTCAGTAGTTGCTGAATTGTGCTAGTTCAAAAAGTTTTATTTAAAAAATGGTAGATCCGTTATTTTAGCGGCCTCCTATACCGGTCTTATGGATATGGAGAGAGATTCATGCAAGTACATAGGTCATAGACGCATGACGGGATAAATCCCAGGTCGTCAGTTCCTGAGAATCGATCCTTGGTCATTATGTCAAAGATATTATGTGTCCACCGTCTACGCTACGTCATGAGGGAAAAAAAAAATAATTTATTTAAACTTCTAATTACAGGTTGTCAATGAGCAAATAGAAAAGAAAAAGGGGATGAATTGCATGTCACTATCCAATTTGTAATCACCAGCTAATTTGTCATTATCTTGTGAACGGAAAAAGCATATGTGCACTAATTGCATATTCTTTATGGTATCCCATCTAAAGGGAGCTCAACATTCTAAAAGTACATCAATTTCTGTGTGCTAAATGTGAATCAACAACCAATGAAGCATGGATATGGGGGAGACGAATTAAGAAATTATAAAATAAAAGCACTCAGCCAAAGTGGCACTAAGGTGTGAAACAAATGAGCCATATGTTTGCATTTAATAAATCTCACAAGCATGCGAACCTAAACAAATTAGATATGGAAGGCCGACTTGCATGATGAGAAGTGAGAAAAGAGAACTATGTTTTATGTACACGAACATCAAAAGGTACTTCTTTTCCAAGTCATTTATTTTCTAATAACTGTAAGTACCCTGTGATAGTTTTAATCTGGTCAACCAAGTTAAGTTATGTCTTGTTTATTTTTGATGCCTTGTGTTTAAGTGTACAGGAACTTAGGAGCACAAGGAGTCGAGCGGAAGACACAGCTAGCTAGAAAGATGACACGGGAAAGGAGCCGATAGATTTAGTACATCCGAGGGAGTACACAAGTAGACGAGAAGGACGTATGCAACGTTCGAGAGACAAGAAGTCGGGAAGGAAGCCTGCTCGAGTAGAAGGTCGGAGTTGGGTTCGGATGAACTCAACTCCGAATAACTGGAGCATCACTCACGCGAAGAAGATTAGCTAAGAAGCTGATCTACCTTAAGGAAGGCACCTTCGATGGTTTAGAAGACACCTTCCATGAATAATGTCAAAGGAGCCTTCCAGCCTGTTGAAGGTGCCTTCAGATGACCTATTGTATAAAGAGGGGGTAACAACACCTCTCAACCTCTAATGCGGAAGAAGAGGAAGAGAGAAAGAGATCGCGCGGAGCAACAAGACAAAGACGCAAAAAGAGAGCAAACACGAGGAAGGAGAAAAAGAAGAGAAAGAATAAGAGATACCGTGGTTAGACGACGTACCTACTCCACAAAAAAGGCTGAAGGTTTATTAGAATTCTCTCTACACAAGAGAATCACACCTAATGATTCTTGTGATTGTTGTTATACAATAAGTTTACAATGATCCCTATAAATAATGCATAAACCCCAGACCCAGTAAAATCATAACAAAATTCTGTTATATAAAATCGCAATAGAATTTTATTACAAAAATCTTAATAGATTTTTCTTTCATAACATTCATCGCATTGACCTCATCTAAATATGAGTCACCCGTCAACAATCTCTACCTTGGCGAATATTCACCCCTTCGAAGAACATGAGTATTTGAATAAAGCTCCACCTGGATCTTTGGGTTTGGGCTTCCTTCCTCTAGCATTTAGAGATATGGATTAAGTTCAAGCAATGCTTGAACTTCTCTGTGGTCACTGGCGTTGTCAACATGTCTGCAGCATTGTCTGCAGTGTGAACCTTCTCAAGTTGAATTTCCCCAGAAGTAATCAACTCTCTGATCTTGTGAAACCTCACATCAATGTGCTTGGTTCTCGCATGATACACCTGATTTTTCGCTAAATAGATAGCACTCTGACTATAGCATAACAACTTGACTCCACCTTGCTGAACACCAGTTCTCTGACCAACCCTGTAAGCCATAAAGCTTCCTTCGCTGCTTCAACTACTGCCATATACTCTGACTCTGTAATAGACAATGCAACAGTAGATTGAATCATAGATTTCTAACAATTAGGTCCTCCTGCTACAGTGAATATGTATCCTGTAGTAGATCTCCTGTTATCTAAATCTCCTGCATGATCTATATCTACGTACCTAGCAACTGAAGGATCTTCCGGTTGTCTACTGAACATGATGTCATAATCAGTTGTATTTCTCAAGTATCTGAAAATCACTTCACTGCATCCCAATGTGGTCGTCTAGGATTTGAGGGAAACTTGCTTACCATACTAACTACTTGCGCTAAATCTGGTCTCGTACAAATCATGACATATATCAGACAACCAACTGCACTAGCATAAGGAACCTTTGACATCCCTTGGATCTCTTCATCCGTCTTTGGACACTGTGTACTGGATAACTTGAAGTGATGCACTAGGGGTGTGCTCACCGACTTTGCATTTTTCATGTTAAACCTATACAGCACCTTCTCCACATAGCTATGTTGAGACAACCATAATCTCCTTGTACCTCTATCCCTGTGAATTTCCATCCCAAGAATCTTCTTGGCCTCTTCCAAATCTTTCATGTTAAATTCCTTGCTCAGTAGCCTCTTCAATTTGTCAACCTCTTTCATCTTATTCGCAACAATGAGCATGTCATCTACGTATAATCGTAAGAAAATCAGTGATTCATTTTCAAGACTCTTCACATATATGCAGCAGTCATAATTACATCTCCTATATCCGTTTTGAATCATGTATAAATCAAATGTTTGTACCATTGCCTAGGAGATTGTTTCAATCAATAGAACGATTTCTTCAACTTGTAAACCAACTTCTCTTGTCCGGGGCGACTAAATCTCTCGGGTTGTGATATAAAAATTTGTTCCTCCAAATTTCCATGTGTTAGTGTCGATTTATATCTAGAGGGGGGTGGGGGTGGGTGGGGGGGTGGTGAATAGTTCACCGCGTTCGCTTGCTTGCTTCGTTATTGTCGATATGTAGCAGAAAGACTCGGAACAAGACTCACAACGCTAACACAAAGATTTACTTAGTATCCACCTCAAGAAGAGGTAACTAATCCAAGAAGTTAACCCTCGCTCACTCATCCACTATGAAAACACTCATTCTCTATAATACCAAAGGTAGAGAAACCTTGTACAACCTCTCAATACAAGAAGAAAGAAAAATAAGCTTATACAATAACAAATCCTACAATATTTACAATGAGGAAACCCTAGCTAGCTTCTCCTTCTTGTATGGAACGCCTCTTCACCTTGGAAGTGCAGTAAATCTATGAGAGATAATCGCAAGAGGTGGAGAGGAAGAACTGCCGAATCACTGCGAAGAAGATGACTTTAAACTCGACGCTTCCTTTACAACGGTCACATCCCAATCGATTGACAAATCGATTGGGGAGGCTTGAATCGATCAATCGATCGATTAAGAGTGCCTCTGTGCTCTATTGTAGAAGGCCTGAATCAATCAACTGATCGATTCAGCCTTTATCACAACGTGTACAATTTCCAGCCCCCCAATCCATCCGCCGATCGATTGGCGGTGCCCAATCGATCGGCTGATCGTTTGGGGAAGCTTCTGTGCCCGCGATTCAGACTCTCAATCGATTGGCTGATCGATTCAGCCAGCCTTCACTTGCGGCACACCTTCAATCGATCAACTGATTGATTGAACCACAGTTCAATCGATCGGTTGATCGATTGACTTCCCTTTGACTTGCTTAAACCAAGTCTAAGGTCCCCAAATCCAACATCCGGTCAACCGTGACCTGTTGGAACTTCTCATGCCTAGCATCCGATCAACCATGACCTGCCGAAACTTTTTCGCCAAGTGTCCGATCAATCCTTTGACTCACTTGGACTTTTCTCCTCGTGCCAAGTATCCGGTCAACCTTGACCCACTTGGACTTACCGTCTCGTGCCAAGTGTCCGGTCCTCCATGGCTCACTTGGACTTCCTTTTACCAGATGTTCGGTCACCCTTAACCTATCTGGATTTCCTTGTGCCAAGTATTGGGTCACTCCTTTGACCTACTTGGACTTTCCAACACCAGGTGTCCGGTCAACCTTGACCCACCTGGATTTCCGCTTCACTCACCAGATCTTTCCTTTTACCTAGCTTCACTCACTACAAAATAAACACCCATATAGGGATGATTTTTTTGACTTTTAAGAGCAGCTTTCAACCACTCCTACACTTTTACCAACGGTTTGAAAATCGCTCCTCTTGTCACCGTCCCTATATCCTATCGAAGCGGTTTTCGTAACCGTTGGTAAAAATTAAAAAACCGCTCCTATTATACTTTATAAGTATGGTTTGAAACTGATCACGTTATACATATAACAACGATTTCAAACCGCTATATATTCAGTAGTGGTTCAAACCGCTCTAAAACTCTTTAAGTGTTAGAATGATTTTAAACCGCTCTTACAACCATGGATATAGGAGCGATTTCAAAATGCCTAAATGTCATGATTATAGGAGCACTAATCCTACAGGTAGACTCGTCGACCTCGGGCTCTTAACCGAGCCAATGGGTCAAGTGCCCGTTGACCCTAATTTTATTTTTATTTTCTTTTAAAGTTGGAAAAGAAATTAGTTATTACTAGGATTCGAACCTAGGTCTCCTAAATTATAACCTAATATCCTAACCAACTAGACTACAACTATTAATGTTTTTATGTATTAGTTAATTATTTAATAACTAGTCAATAATTTCTTTTGTTATATTGTTATTCTTAGTAATTAAGAGAAGATTAAGAGACATATTTATTCATTTATTTATTAATTTATAATCCTTTACTGATAGATAATTTTATATGCTAATTAATTATTAAATAATTAATTAATAATTTTCTTTTACTATATGTTTATTCTTAATAAGTCCAACAATGTCAGGTTTAGTAAACGATTTTGATTATCTATGAGAATATGAGACTAAGATGATCTATGGAAAGGACTTTAGTTTTAGTTGATGCTAAAAAGTGGAAAGGAAAAAAATTTAGGTTAGCTTTACTTGCTATTAGAGGCTAATAAAAGCAAAATTTTAAGAGAAAAAAATAATAAGGTTAATATGTTTTAAAAATAATGGTTCTATATAAATAGTAATAATATTTAATAATATTCTGATCATAAATAATCTAATATTATTTTTTAATTTTTAAATAAATAATTTTTAATAAATGTCATTATAAAATATTTATAAGAATATCAAAGTTATATTCTAGTAGTGCGAATTGGAGGATGGATAAAATCGAATAAAGAAAGAGAAAGATTTTTCAGAGTGAGATTTAGGATTTTGGAGTTGAATAGAGGAAGAAGAAAAGTTTTTGACGTGAGATCTAGGTTCGGAGTTGAATAGAAAAAGAGGAAAGATTTTTGACATGAGATTTAGAATTTCAGAGATAGATAGAGGAAGATGAAGGTGTGGAGGTTGCGTGCGATGCTGGGAATGAAAGTTATGTGTTTAGGGAAAAAATATTAAGGATAAAAATTTAAGGAAAATACATATAAGAAAAGAAAGAAAATTGGTATATATAAAATTAAGAATTTTCTTTTAACAAAAATAAAAATAAGAAAAGAATGAAAACCGATATAAATAAAATTAAGATTTGATAAGTTATTTAAAGAATAATTTGTTTAACTAATAAATGTTTATATTAAATAAATAAATTTAAATTTGAGATGTACAAAATAAAATTACATTAAGTAAATTGTACACTTTAATTGTTATTTTTTTTTTAAAAAATATTGATCAATTTCAACTTCTATAAGAATGGTTTACAGAATGACTGCTACAAGTGTACTGTTTGATAACTGTTATTAGAAATTAGAACAATAGAAACAGTTAGTAGAAGCGTTTAACATAGAACCGTTACTAAATGTACCCAATATCAGTAGTTTCAAGATTGCTTTTAATAGTTGAATCATTAAGAGTGGTTTCAGCAGCAGTTTATTCAAATCGATGTTAGAACTATTCAACAAGAGTGGTTGCAAAACCGTTCTAAAAAGGTAAGGCTGTAACGACCCACCTTCTAACTACTAGGCTGTAAGGCGAATCGCTACAGTTGTACTGTACTGACTGTGCGGAAAACTGATCTAATTTAAATTTTTCTACTAATTGATGACTGTTCTTGGTTCTACATGTGCTAAAGGATGCAATCTGAGGAACACAAAGCGTATCCTACATCCCCCATGAACTAGAAGTTGATCTACTGAGTTTCTTGGTCGAAACTGAGCTTCCCAATCGATCCAAACTGAACTGGATCGATTGCTTTCCCGTTGGATCGATCCACGGACCGATCCAGGCTGCTACTGGCACGGATGAACACCCTGGATCGGTCAGCTGACCGATCCAGAAGCTGCATCGCTTCTGTATGCTGCTGGATCGGTCTCCCGACCGATCCAGGAGTACACTGATCGGTCGGCAGACCGATCCAGGTATGTCTGGATCGGTCGGCTGACCGATCTAGGTACCAGACCGATCCAGGAGGATACAGTAGCATACTGTATATATCTGGATCGGTCGGCTGACCGATCCAGTGACATTGCCCAGGCTCTGATCGGTCTGGAGACCGATCAGAGTTCTGATTTCGCCTGGGAACTCTGATTTCAGCACTTTGGCGTGCCAAAATACCGCATAACAACTATCCAATGCATGATAAACTATTCTAATAACATGTAGTAACAATTCTAAACTTAAGCTAAAGCAAGGTTCATCAACTCATAACCTTTAACTACTAGAAATGCATAAAAAGCAAAGTATAAGAAAATGTCTTAAGGAAGAACTAGTTTCTAATTTGCTAAACTCTCCAAGGTCTTTTATTCCAGTTCCTGCCACACACACCATCCTTTGCATTGTCCTCCAGCTCCCTTTGCTAGTCCATCTTTCCTTTACCTTTATCTGCAGTATAAGGAAAAATAGTATCTGTAAGCTTAAAGCTTAGTAAGAAACCATCTACCTCACAAAAACATGCAACGATGCAAATATGATTTTAAATCATGCTGTTTAAAACATGTGCTGGATATACTGAATAAACTAGCATGGCATGGCATATAAGCATACAATCATGGTATATCTAAACCTGAACATAAAAGCATGTATAACAACTGCACATAAAGTTATCATGCATATTCACAGGGAAAAACTAAACTGGAGCATGATACTGAACTGAAACTGAACTGCACTAAAACTAATCTTAAACTATAATCACTGGATTAGATTAAGAGTTTGAAAGCTAATATCATAATAAGTGAAAATAGTAATCATGCTGTTTGGGCCCGGCAACTGTACTTGCTGTGTGTGCATCCCTAACTAGACCCGGGTTTACAAGTCCCGAATTTAGTAGGGTTAACTAGGTTATCTAAACCTAGGGACGACTGTGGGAGTCCAACCCAATGGATATCTGATCCAGTATAGTGCCACTGAAAATAAAATACTGAATATAGCTAACTGTTTTAACTTGCTGTTTCTAGGTTATCTGAACCTAGAGCTAGGTTATCTGAACCTAGAGGCGACTGTGGGAGCCCACCCATTGGACCATAGTCCCATAACTGAACTAAACTAATGCGCTGTTTTAAATGCTCCTAATGCATTTAACTGAGCTATTAAACAAAACTGAGGTGGTATTTAGCTATACTAACATTTTACCGAACACTTGGTGTGCTCCAACTCTCTCCTCTAATAGGGAGATCATCTCTAGGCACCCGACAACGTCTAGAATCTCCAACTAAAGGAGACCAACGTGTCCGAACCGTCTAGAGGTGCTCAACTAGATCCCTAATCCTCGAGGAGGGTTTAAACACACCCTATGTGCCGAAAAACCTGCCTATAGCTAAAACTAATGCGTAGAAAACCAAATGGAGCTATTATACTGTAGGTGAGGGGTTTCTTACCTCCTATTCGTAATTTCTTATGATTCAAACCGTTGGTTTTCTGATGGAAACGGTCCTCTCGACGATCCACTTGCGTCTTCGCGTTCCTCTCGCGGAGAAGAACCTTTTTCGTGTTGGAGTCGTCGCCGGAAGAAGTTCCCTTGGCCCTTGGGGCTTGGTGTGCCGTGAGAAGGAGGAGAGGGAGAGGCGACAGTGAGGTTTTGAGAGGAGAAAAGTGGCGTGAGGTGAGGAGGTGCCGAACCAAACCCTTAAAATAAACCAAATCCTCTTTAAGTTTTTAATCTCTATTAAGTGGTTTAATGAACCCAACTCTAATATAAATATATTTGGTTCTCCTTTCTTTTAGCACGGCCCTGCTGGGTTCAACCGGTTACTAACATTATCCCGTATACCATAGGTCTCGGGTTCGATTCCCGCCTAAGCTATTTTGCGGTTTTAATTATTTTTGCTACTTCCGATACTCGAAAAATTCCGGAAAAATGTCTAAAAATTCCAGAAAAATCATAGAATAATTCTAAAATAGTTTTGAGAATTTTTACAATCCCATACCTTATAAAAGTTCGCCTCGAACTTAGAACAATTCGGGTACTTCTATGTCCTCACGCTCCCAAGTTGCCTCTTCATACTGTGACAAATGACTTTGACTAATGGTACTTCCTTGTTCCATAATTCTTAATCGCTTTGGTCTATTATCCGAATAGCCGACTATCATAACCGAGGTCTTCGGATCTGCACTGACTGGGCTCAATCACCGGTGGCATCGTATGCTTCTTCAAGATGGAGACATGAAATACGTTGTGGACCGCATTCCTCGGGTAGCTCTAGCTCATATGCTACCTTGCCCACTCTTCTCGCTAATAAGGTATGGTCCCACATATCCGGGACTAAGCTTGCCCTTCTTCCCAAAACGCATCACTCCCTTCATGGGAGCTACTCGAGGAACACCGTATCCTCGATCGAGAACTCTAAGGGTCTCGCTGTATCAAGATAGCTTTTCGGCTCTGAGTCGTCTCTATCCTCTCGGATCGTCAGATAGCTGTGATATCTCGCGACTAGATCCGTCTCAAGCTCTAGTTCCTTCTGCTCACCACTCTCAGCAGATTGGAGATCTACACCTCCGCCCATAGAGAGCCTCGAAGGTGCCATGCCGATAGTGGCTCGATAGTTGTTGTTGTATGCAAATTCTGCTAGACTCGGATATTTGCACCAACTTCCTTTGAAATCTAGGGCACATGCTCGAGCATATCTTCGAGTACCGATTTACTCGCTCTGTCCGACCATCCGTCTGAGGATGGAATGTCTGTTGAACTTTAACTTCGTGCCAATGCTGATTGTACACACTCCCGTAAGTGTGATGTAAATCTCTGTCTCTATCCGAAATGATGGTTCGTGGGACTCCATGTAGTCCGACGATCTCCGGAGATACAACCGAGCTAGCTTCTCCATGGAGTAGGATATCTTGATAGCTAAAAGTGGGCTGATTTAGTCAACCCGTCGACTATTACCCGATGGCATCAAAACCATTCGTGGTTCCGGTAGTCCCACTATGAAATCCATGGAGATATCCTCTCACTTCCATTCGGAATCTGGATAGGCCGCAGAACTCCTCCTGGTCACTGATGTTCTGCCTTGACCCTCGAGGTGAGGCAGATGCTAACATATCCGGCGATGTCTCGCTCATCCGGACCACCAAAATGGTTCTTCGTGTCTTGATACATTTTGGTGGAACTCGGATGCATCGCATAGGGAGTCCTGTGAGCCTCATCTAAAATCTGCCTCCGTAGCTCCTCCCGATCCGGAACACGTAGTCTGCCACCAAAATACAACACCCCGCTATCGGACACTTCTCTACTCTCTGCTTCTGCTAGCCCTTGCTTGATTTTCTGAATTTCAGGGTCCTGTTCCTGAGCTGAATGAATATCACCAAGCAAGGTAGACTCTAAGGTCATAGTAGAGAGCTGTCCCACGATGAACTCGAGACCGAAATCTATGATCCCCTTCTGTAGGGGCGGTGACATGGCTGTAAGAGATAATAAGGTAGCACTGGATTTTCTGCTAAGTGCATCTGCTACCTTATTGGCTTTCCCTGGATGGTAGAGGATGTCCACATCATAGTCCTTGACCAGCTCAAGCCACCTGTGCTGTCGCATGTTCAGATCCTTCTGAGTGAAGAAATACTTCAGACTCTGATGATCTGTATACACTCTGCACAGAGCTCCATATAGGTAATGTCTCCAAATTTTGAGAGCGAACACTACTGCTGCCAGCTCAAGGTCATGAGTAGGGTAATTCTTCTCATAATCCTTGAGTTGTCTGGAGGCATAGGCGATCACCTTGCCATTTTGCATCAAGATCGCTCCTAGTCCCAACTTAGAGGCATCACTATAGATGTCAAAGTCTGGTGTTGTCTCGTAGAGCCAAAATGGGAGCACCGGTCAATCTCCTTTTGAAACTGTTCTCATAATCCTCTGTCCACTAAAATTTCTTGTTCTTCCCGGTAAGAGCTGTCGGTGGGGCTATCCCGGAGAAGTCCTCTACAAACTTTCTCGTAATATCTGCTCTCCAGAAAGCTCCTGATCTCGCCGGCGTTCTTAGGTCTCTTCCAGCTACTTACCGCTTCTATCTGGGATCTACCATAATACCATCCTTTGAGATGATGTGACCCGGGAAGGACACCGATCTAGCCAAAATTCATATTTCGTGAACTTGGCGTATAGCTGGTTCTGCTGAAGGGTCTGCAATACTAGTTTCGGTGCTCGAGTGTTCTTCCTGAGTTCCTGAGTAGATAAGAATGTCATCGATAAATACAATAACAAACTTATCTAAATACTCCCTGAATACTCTGTTCATGAGATCCATGAATGTAGCTGGAGCATTTGTCACGCCAAAAGGCATGACTACGAACTCATAATATCCGTATCTGGTCCTGAATGCCGTCTTCGGTATATCACCCTCCTTGACCCTGACTTGGTGATATCCTGATCTGAGGTCAATCTTAGAGAACACTGCTGCTCCCTTTAACTGGTCGAATAGGTCATCTATTCTGGGAAGAGGATACCTATTCTTGATCGTGACCTGATTCAGTGCTCTGTAGTCTATGCATAGCCGCATGCTTCCATCCTTCTTCTTCACGAACAGTACGGGCGCTCCCCATGGTGAGTGACTAGGGCGTATGAAATTGTCAGCTCCTGGAGTTGCTCATGAAGTTCCTTCCGTTCTACTGGAGCCATGCGGTAGGGCGCCTTGGAAATAGGATTGGTGCCGGGAAAAGCTCTATCTCAAATTCAATCTCCACTGGTGCTAGGCCTGGTAACTCTTCAGGGAAGCTGGGTAGTCACATACAACTCGGACCGCTAGCTGTTGGTCCTTGTCCCGGCCGGTATTGACTACATGTGCTAGGTACCCCGTACATCCCGAATCCATCAACTTCGTGCCTTCATTGCGAGAGAAATTTGCTTTTCTCTTTGGTTCTCCAAGGTATTCAAACGTATTTTGCCGGGTTGGAATACGACTTTCTCACTCTATGGAAGCACCGTATCGATCGGAAAGTCCATTCCAAGGATGACGTCATAGTCGGTCATTTCTAGCACTATCGGATCACAAAAGAGCTCTCTCTAATGACCGCACTGCTCCGAGCCAGTGCGTGGATGCCATGATCTCTCCCGAAGGTAGTGCCGTAAACCGACCACTGAGTACCTCGGTTTTTCTAATTTTTCGGAGAACATCCGGCTATATATGAATGGGTTGCCCCAAGATCAAATATAACAAGAAGCACTATATCGAAAAATGCTAATCGACTGTGACAACTGCCGAGGCATAGCTACGTCCTCTCGGTGAGTGAGTAGATCCTCGATTCGCCATAGCCGGAGGGGCTTCTAATCTGCCCGGCCGATATGTGGACCTCTAGAGCGGCCCGCATATGATATAACCGAGCTGGCCGGCTCGCTGATCAATCTGTGGCCGAGGAAGACCGGTCTTGTTCGGCACCCTGGCCATGTGCCCTTCTTGTCCACATTCAAGCATCCCTTGCGACAAACCCCTGGTGGAATTTCCCACAAGTGACACACTTTGGATAACCGGGTCGCTTGCTAGATGGTCCTCCTTTGAGTCACTCCCTGATTTGCACTTGTTGTTGGAGTTCCCTTTCCAGTTGGAGCTGTGGCCTTGCTGCTTTTGAGTGTGAGAGTTTCCTGGCCTTTGGACTCGAGGGACTTGCTTCACGCTTTATGCCGCTCGTAATGCTCGTGGTCAAGGCACCGCTCACTAACTCCTCCGTGGTTTGTGGCCTATGTATGCCACCACCACGTTCACTGCTATCTCTGGCCTCAGCATCTTGAGCATCAACCGATTCGTTCCTTCTCTGTGCCGACTAGCTCGGGCATAGACGAGCCAATCTGTTGAATTTCTTCACGGCTTCCTCAACTGATAGGTTGCCTCGACGAAACTCAGTGAACTCGTCGTAGTGGTGGTTTGTAACCCGATATGAAAGAATTCCTCGAAGAATTCCTTCTCAAGTCACCCATGTCATCCGGTTCACCGGGCGCCTGCTCGATTCTTTCCTACCACACGCGCGCCTCTGTGCGTAGGAGGCACACTTCACCTTCTCGTGTTCGGCCAGTCCGAAGCTCCATCGTGCTCTCCAGTGTTTTGAACCAGGCTTGTGCATCCCATGGTTCACTAGTGCCCGAGAAGTTCTCGGCTTGACCACCGCCACCGGATCGATAGGTTCATTTCTTGGCTCACCGCCGGGTGCCGGTGTCAGAGGTCGAGCCGGTGGAACCTCTAAGACCACCGGAGTCGTCGATTTGGTTCCGGTAACTGTGGGGGTATTCTGCTGGTTAGCCTTTAAGGTGGCTATTTCCTGTCGCTGTTCTTGCTGCTGTAACTAAGCCACTAATGATGTAAGGTCGAGGAGGCACCGAATCGCCCGCCTCTTGGGCTCGTGAGCTAGTGCCCTTCTAGTCAAGGCCCTCGTGCCATTTCTAACGACATAGAGAACATAACATAACTAAGGTAATTGCAGTTATATAACTACTGATATCATGTTAAAAGACTAGCACGGACTAACAGGCCATAGACATATAAACATGAACTGTAAATAGAAAGCAAGAAACAATAAAGAGAGTAGAGGTATCCTTACTTGGAAGCTGCAGGTACAATGCTGATGTGTGTGTAGGAAGTATGGAATACTGCTCGATACCACTCTGTAACGACCCGCCTTCTAACTACTAGGTTGTAAGGCGAATCGCTACAGTTGCTCTGTACTATCTATGCGGAAAACCGATCTAATTTAAAATTTTCTACTAATTGATGATTCTTGGTTCTACATGTGCTAAAGGATGCAACCGAGGAACACAAAGCGTATCCTACATCCCCCATGAACTAGAAGTTGATCTACCGAGTTTCTTGTCGAATCCAAGCTTCCCAATCGATCCAAACCGAACCGGATCGATTGCTCGCTGGATCGATCCACGACCGATCCAGCCGCCATCGCACGGATGAACACCGGATCGGTCACCGACCGATCCGTAAGCCGCATCGTCAGAGGCCGGATCGGTCTCCGACCGATCCAGAGTACACCGATCGGTCGGTAGACCGATCCAGATGTCTGGATCGGTCTACCGACCGATCCGTGTACCAAGCTCGAAACTATCAGATCAGGCCGGATCGGCCGGTGATCGATCCAAGAGGATACAAGAGATATCAGATTTATCTGGATCGGTCGGCTGACCGATCCAGTGACATTGCCAGCTCGATCGGTCTGGAGACCGATCAGAGTTCTGATTTCGCCTGGGAACTCTGATTTCAGCACTTTGGCGTGCCAAAATACCGCATAACAACTATCCAATGCATGATAAACTATTCTAATAACATGTAGTAACAATTCTAAACTTAAGCTAAAGCAAGGTTCATCAACTCATAACCTTTAACTACTAGAAATGCATAAAAAGCAAAGTATAAGAAAATGTCTTAAGGAAGAACTAGTTTCTAATTTGCTAAACTCTCCAAGGTCTTTTATTCCAGTTCCTGCCACACACACCATCCTTTGCATTGTCCTCCAGCTCCCTCTGCTAGTCCATCTTTCCTTTACCTTTATCTGCAGTATAAGGAAAAATAGTATCTGTAAGCTTAAAGCTTAGTAAGAAACCATCTACCTCACAAAAACATGCAACGATGCAAATATAATTTTAAATCATGCTGTTTAAAACATGTGCTGGATATACTGAATAAACTAGCATGGCATGGCATATAAGCATACAATCATGACATATCTAAACCTGAACATAAAAGCATGTATAACAACTGTACATAAAGTTATCATGCATATTCACAGGGAAAAACTAAACTGGAGCATGATACTGAACTGAAACTGAATTGCGATAAAACTGATCTTAAATTATAATCACTGGATTAGATTAAGAGTTTGAAAGCTAATATCATAATAAGTGAAAATAGTAATCATGCTGTTTGGGCCCGGCAACTGTACTTGCTGTGCGCGCATCCCTAACTAGACCCGGGTTTGCAAGTCCCGAATTTAGTAGGGTTAATTAGGTTATCTAAACCTAGGGACGACTGTGGGAGTCCAACCCAATGGATATCTGATCCAGTACAGTGCCACTGAAAATAAAATACTGAATATAGCTAACTGTTTTAACTTGCTGTTTCTAGGTTATCTGAACCTAGAGCTAGGTTATCTGAACTTAGAGGCGACTGTGGGAGCCCACCCATTGGACCGTAGTCCCATAACTGAACTAAACTAATGCGCTGTTTTAAATGCTCCTAATGCATTTAACTGAGCTATTAAACATAACTGAGGTGGTATTTAGCTATACTAACATTTTACCGAACACTTGGTGTGCTCCAACTCTCTCCTCTAATAGGGAGATCACCTCTAGGCACCCGACAACGTCTAGAATCTCCAACTAAAGGAGACCAACGTGTCCGGCCCGTCTAGAGGTGCTCAACTAGATCCCTAATCCTCGAGGAGGGTTTAAACACACCCTATGTGCCGAAAAACCTGCCTATAGCTAAAACTAATGCGTAGAAAACCAAACGGAGCTATTATACTGCAGGTGAGGGGTTTCTTACCTCCTATTCGTAATTTCTTACGATTCAAACCGCTGGTTTTCCGATGGAAACGGTCCTCTCGACGATCCACTTGCGTCTTCGCGTTCCTCTCGCGGAGAAGAACCTTTTTCGTGTTGGAGTCGTCGCCGGAAGAAGTTCCCTTGGCCCTTGGGGCTTGGTGTGCCGTGAGAAGGAGGAGAGGGAGAGGCGGCGGTGAGGTTTTGAGAGGAGAAAAGTGGCGTGAGGTGAGGAGGTGCCGAACCAAACCCTTAAAATAAACCAAACCCTCTTTAAGTTTTTAATCTATATTAAGTGGTTTAATGAACCCAACTCTAATATAAATATATTTGGTTCTCCTTTCTTTCAGCACGGCCCTGCTGGGTTCAACCGGTTACTAACATTATCCCGTATACCATAGGTCTCGGGTTCGATTCCCTCCTAAGCTATTTTGCGGTTTTAATTATTTTTGCTACTTCCGATACTCGGAAAATTTCGAAAAAATATCTAAAAATTCCTGAAAAATCATAGAATAATTCTAAAATAGTTTTGAGAATTTTCGGGTGTTACAAAGGCATTAGAAACGATTTAATTCAAACTATTTCTATTGTTTGATTTTCAAGAGTGGTGTTAAAATCACTCCTAATAAACCGCTCTTATACGGGTATTTTTTTTGTAGTGACTCACTAGGGCTTTCTATCTGTCTGGCTTCACTCACCAGGACTTTCCATCTGCCTGGCTTCACTCACCAGGACTTTCACGTAGCTTCATTCATTAGGCTTCACTCACCAGGACTTTCACGTAGCTTCATTCACCGGGACTTTCACCTGCCTAGCTTCACTCATTAGGTCTTTCACCTGGCTTCACTCACCAGGATTTCCCAACTGCCTAGCTTCACTCACTATGTCTTTCACTTGGCTTCACTCACCAGGATTTCCAACTACCTGGCTTCACTCACCAAGACTTCCCCTTGCCTAACCTCCAATTAGGACTTTCCCAATCAAGTATCCGGTCAACCCTTTGACCTACTCGACTCTTCTTCACATCTAACTGAGTCCTTGACCATAGGGAAATTGTATCAATAATCTCCCCAATCGAATGATTGCATTTGCAATATTCATGTATTGTCAAATATCAAAACCCAAATATCAAAACTCAAGCTTGAGCAAATTCAAGCTTAGTCAACCAGGCCAACCTTGACTTAGGGATATTGCACCAACAATCTCTCCCTTTTTGATGTTTGACAATACCTTTAAGTTAGACTAATCTCATAGCCTCAACTTTTCTTCATGCCAATGCATGAATGAGGGTTTCCTTCATTCTCTCTATTTCCTAGAGAGCATTCTTCCCCAAACTTTCCTAGAGGGGCAATGAAGGCCTAACTTAAACCCTACATTCTCTCCCTGAAGAGTTACCCAACGTTGTTCACAACCTCACATGTTGTTCACAACACCATAATGAAGGTCCCAAACCCTTCATTGTTTTTAATGCTCACCCTTGATCATTAACCACTTCATAATGCTCATCCTAGAGCATTCATCGTTTCAACAATGAAGGTCCCATGTCCTTCATTGTATCCAATGCTCCTCCTAGAGCATTCTTCTTTCCAATAATAAAGATATCCAATCTTCCATTATTTCCCCATGCTCAACTTTGAGAATTTTTCAAAACGAAGGTTTTACCACCTTTTATGATTTCAGAAAAAGAAATTTCATGTCCTTAAAGAGTAACTCCCCCTAAAGACACGCTCCAAACTTTTGTCATTGCACCAACAATGACTTGGAGTTCCTAAATCTTTAGGAAACCCAAAAACTTGAATTTTGAAGTTTAAAGGATTTAATATTGAAACCAACTTCATCCTAAACTTCAATCTAGTATTCCTTAATCAATTGTGCTTGTTTTTATTATGAAAACTACCTTTAAATGTATATAAATATATTCCAAGGGGTTAGGAGTGGTTAATAAGGTAAAAAATGACTTAAAGTGCTGAAATCAGGCTTTCTCAGCTAAAATCAGCCTTTTCAATCGATTGGGTTGGGACTCAATCGATTGACACCTGCTCAATCGATCCACTGTTAGTTAGGCCCTAGAGCCAATCATTTGATGATTGTTGTATGGACTCATTGTATCATATTCTTATATATATATCAAGACATTTGTTTATGGTTATTATGCTTACTTGTATTAGTGCCAAATAACTAAGTATAATAGCGTCCTTGAGTAGAAGGTTCTTACCTATATCAATCGGTTAGTTGAATCGATAGTGAGATGATATAGGGAACACTACTCTTAATCATTCCTAGTCAAGTATTAGCACTCAAGGACAATGTTAATGTGACGAGACTAGCATGTAGGTCAACTCGATGACTTGATCTCACAAGTCATGGATATGGAGATATCAAGTTGACACATGGGTATGCATTGGAGAATGTATACTAAATGACCCGCCATGAGAAAGTATCATGGATCGTTATATGAGTGTCATATACTTTCTCATGTGGCTATTAGTGTGATTATTAGTCCTTGGACCTGAAGTCACCATGGTTCCCTACATAAGGAGTTGCATACTTTGGCTTCGTTAAACGTCACCCGTAATTGGGTGGACTATAAAGGCGATTACTGGGTATGTAACAAATTATGCGGAGGGATGTGAGTGATGTAGATGAGATATATCCCTCCTATATAACGGGAGTGACATCGATATTCTTATAGAGTGAGACCACTAAGTGCATGACCATGCCTAAATGAGTCAATATGAGATGTTGAACTCATTTGATTGAGTGAGTCTACTTGGGATTCAAGATTTAGATTGATTAGAGGATGACACGGTCTATGCCTCACATTGATCAATCTAGATATCAAGGATAGAAGGACACTTGTCATATATTGTGAAGAGTCACAGTTAGTAGTCACAAGGTGATGTTGGATCTCAACATTCTTATAACTTGAGTAGTGATGATGTGTTGCTAGATACCGCTCATTACTTATGCTTCTAAATGGGTTTAGGAGCATTGCTAATGTTATAAGAACCTATAGGGTCACACACAAAGGGAAATTAGATGGAGATTAGGTTCATTTGATGAACCTAAAGGATTAGGTCCATGTGATGAACCAAATTGGATTAAGAGTAATCCAAATTAGACTAATTGAGTTGGACTCAATTTGGTTCATGTGTTAGATGAGTCTAATTTGGACTTAGACTCATTGAGTCAATTTAATTCAATGAATAGAGATTCATTAAATTAAAATGGACTTGAACCAATGGTTAGATTTGATCAACCATGGGAGAGAAGTAGTCAAGTTTGACTTGACTTGAGAGGAAGATGAAGGGTCAAGTTTGACTTGACCATTTGCCACCTCATTGGTGAGTTGGCAAAGAGTGGGCCAATGATGATGCTCCACATCATCATGATTGTTTAAGTGGGATGCCACCTCATGGGAGTTACCAAGAGTTGTGACTCTTGGTATTCCATGGAGGTTATTAACCTCATTCATGTGGCCGACCACTCATTCATTGGGTGAGTTTCATTTCTTTTGTGTAACTCTCATCTTCTTCCTCAAGCTCTCTCTTCTCTCCCTCTCCTCCACCTTGGCCGAACCTTTCAAAGGTGCTAGCACACCTTTTGTTTGGTTTCTCCATCTCTTGCTTGTGTGGATACACATAGAGGAGTATCTACTTTGATACTCTCGAGATCCGACGAACCTTGGACGAGCGGGATTAGCGAAGGGCATAGCTTTACCCCTTTGTAGATCTAGTTTAGATCTAGGCTAGAAACTCGTACTCGAAGTTTTACGTAAATTTTATTTCTTCATACGGATCCGGTGGTGGGGTTTTCGCAACGCAAAAAGCGGTTTTTACGGCCCGAAAAACCCAACATTCACTAATCGATTCAACGAGGTTTTGTTCACAGAAAAACTGTGTGAATCGATCCACTGATCGATCCAGTCGTGGTTGAATCGATTGGCTGATCGATTCAATGAGCTTTTTCTTATGATAATACCTTTCTCAATCGATCGCCCGATCGATTGAGATACTCCAATCGATCGGGTGATCGATTGAAGCTCTGATTTCCTAAAAGTGAATTTCAGCGAAATTTAGAAATGGTCTAAAAATTCTAAAAATCATGAAAACTCTTGTAGCATTATTTAGGGTATATACTATCAAGAAACAATAATTTTCTAAGAAAATACCTCCTATTTTCAAAGATTGACAAAAACTTGAAAACTTACAAAAGCTTCAATGTTTTCTTCTAGTTTGTGTCTAACTTTTCAATGATAATTACTATCAAAAGATAGCTTCACCAAGGTTTTCCAAAGTATATTTAAAATATTTTTCAAAACTAATTTCCAACCATGTTCTTTGGGCTCAATGCACATGACTTGTATATTAGCTTTCCTAATGATTGGAGTCATATAACTATGTGTTTAGATGAAATCAAAACTCATCTAGATGCACTAAATCAACATCTTGAGTCTTGTTCATCATCCTAGCATCTCACTTGTATTTAATGTGTACTAAAATACATACAAGTCACCTTATAGTCTTTGTGAGATGTAGATTTTGGTTTTGCCCTAAACTAGGGATCATGCATATCTATCTAGGCATTTTAGGAATTATGAACATCCACCTAGGATGTCGCTTGTTAGTAAATGTCATTACCCTTAATTACAAGGAAACTAAAATGATGCATGATAAGTTATGACATACATCAAAAAGAAATAATTTTAAAAAGAAAATACACTATTGCTACATGATGTATGTATGACATGACATGACATGACATGACATTTTTGTTTATTTTTCATAATAAGCATGAATGCAATATATGATGTCATGGCATATGATGAGCAAATAAAGCATGACAATTTAGCATAAATAAAATATAACTAGATATTCTATCTAAGTATCCTTAATTCTTAGCAAAACCTAAAATTGATTCTAGATTTGCCCTCATTTTCTCAAGAAAATGGCAAAACCTAACTTGACATTTCTTTTAGTTTTCCTCATTTTGTGCCATTTAAATTTTAGTCCAATTCCTCAAATTTTGGCATGTTTTACTCTTCCAAACAGTAATCAATTAATCCTTTTCATTTTCAAAGGTTAATAAAAACTTTGAAAATGCTTCCAAGTATCAACTTTATCAAGGTTGGGTTAACCACCCGACCCATTTAGAGTTGACACTCTCTAAACTCATCTAAGGTGTAGAGAATATGCTGCTCGGAACCTAAAACCTATTGGTGCTCCTTGGATGCTCTAGGTACTCACTAGGGATAACTTCCCTAGTTACCTTTCTAATTGTTGGATCAAGAATTTGCTAGAGGAGGGGGGGGGGTGAATAGCGATAAAAAATTTATCGAGTTACGCAGCAAAAAAATCAAAAAACAATAATGCTAACAAGATTCGTTTTACTTGGTTCGGAGCCTTTGTCGACTCCTACTCCAAGGCCCGCACTCGTCGAGTGCTTTCATTGGGCAATCCACTAGCAATTCGAAAAGGTATTACATAATTGAATTACAAGAAATTGCTAAAAGAAATTCCGACAATAATAATAAGGAAAAGAAGAAAGAAAACACTTTGTCGGAGTAGCCTCGCGGCATCGCAGGAGCACAGCAGAGCACGTGATAGAAGATCTTGTTGTTGTTCTTTTGTTCTAGCCTTCACCTTCCTTATATAGGAGGTTCAGGGAGCCTGGATCCCTTTAGAGCGCCTTGAATGTGATGTAGCCGAGCCAACCAGGGTGCTCCACGTGGCGAAGCTCGTTGGGGATAAATTTTGCATTTCCGAGCGCCCGGACCCTTGTTTTTCAGCAGTTTCCTTCCTGCAAGAAAACGTTAGTCTGAGGCAAATATATATCCTACAAAACAGAGTGTTATCACAATTTATGATCAAAATGAAATATTAATTAGACTCCATCTCATCGAGACCAAAATCTAGTTAAGATCTCAACTTAGAGTTCTGAAATAGTTCTAAGTTGGATCGGCGCCTAAGTTCCCTTCCCAAGAACGCGTCCTCACAGTCACTCTCCTCTAGTGACTTACCTTCACTTACCTGCCAGATGTTTGGTCATCCCGTCGACCTATCTGGACTTTGTGCCATCTATCCGGCTCGTTGACCTAGCTGGACTTCGTGCCAAACGTCCGGTTAGCCTTTCAACCCATCTGGACTTCGTGCCAACTATCTGGTCGGCCTGTCGACCTAGCTGGGCTTAGTGCCAGCTATCCGGTCGGCCCGTCGACCTAGCTGGGTATCGTGCCAAATATCCGGTTAGCCCGTCGACTTGTCTGGACTTCTACACACTTGATCAAAGTGTTTAGAACACAGATGAAACTAACTTAACCTACTTTATCATTTCATCAAAACTTGAGTTAGACCGTTAGTGCTAACCGCACCAACAATCTCCCCCTTTTTGATGTAATGACAACCTGGTTAAGTTAGTGAAAAATATGCAATTAAAACAATCAATTTGGTTTTTTTTAAGTTATTGTTTATTTTAAATTTGGTAGTTTGTTGTTTAACTAACTTAACCACCTAACCCTCCCCTTTTGACATTCATCAAAAATAAACATAGAACAAATGATAATTTAAAATGCAAGGAAGTCTACAAATGTAAGTTAGATTGACTGGGGGAGTTGAAAACATAGAACATTTTATTTAAAACCTTAGTTTTTAGTTTTCTAAAAATAACTAAGTTTTAAAGCTTTAGAAAGATAACTTTTTGAACTTGTAACAAAATTTTTAAAGATAAAATTTGCAAATTTAACCTAATTTTTGAAATAAGCTTTACAAACATAATTTTCAAATATAGCATTTTTACAAAAGGGAAATTATTAAGACTAAGTCTAATTTTCAAATCAAGTTTTCAAAACTAAATAAGATTTTATTTTTCAAGACTTAGTTTGTAAAATCCAACTTTTTGAATCAAATTTCAAAACTATGTTTGGAAAATCCAACTTTCAAAACCAACTTTTGAAACTAAGTAAAATATGCTTTTAAACCTAAGTTTGTAACCTCCAATTTTCAAAATATGTTTTCAAAAATATGTTTTCAAAAGCCAAATTTTTAAAGCTAAGTAGAATATAATATTCAAAACAAAGTATGAAAAATCTAAGTTACAAAACTGAGTAAAATTTATTTTAAAAATTAAGCTTGTAAAATCCAATTTTCAAACCTAATTTTGTAAGTTCCAAATTTCAAAATTAATTTTATTACATTTTCAAAATATGTTTGAAAAATCAAAATTTCAAGACTAAGTAAAATCTAATTTTCAAAATCAATTTTCAAAACTATGTTGGATCCAATTCTTAAAAACAACTTAGTTTTCAAATATAGGTTTATCAAATTAGATTTGCAAAAATAAGTTAGATTTTTCAAACACATTGAAGATATTTTTAAGAAAATATTTTCCAAAAACTAATTTCAAAATAAAAGGAAAATAAGTATGAAAATAATTAATTCTCCCCCTGAATCTGACATACTTTTTTAAGTAATATATTAAAAAATTTGAACCCCCACTGAATTTGATATTCTCTTAATTTATTACTCTCCCTTAATTTATCTTTTGCTGAATTTATTACTCCCCCTGAATTTATTACTCCCCCTTAATTTAACATTAAGGTTTGGATATGTTAAATTTAACACATTTTTAAGCTTAAGTATTTTAGGAGATTTAGTAATACTTATATTAATTATATAATTATTTCTATATCCATGTTATAATTGTTCATTTAAGTTTAATTAATCAATTATTTTAAAAATAATTGACTTTAGATTCAGGTGTAATAAGTTAAACTTTAGTTTAAGGTTAAATAAGATAAGTTCTTATTAATTCAATAATAGTTAATCAATAATTTATTGCTTAACTTTTACTTGATTCAATAAAAGTAATTTAAATTTCGTATTAATTGATTGAGTTAATTAATGAAAGTATTCGTTATAATTTAACTTTTCATTTATTTCATTTTAAATAGAAATTTTTTACACGATTTTTAAAGAATTTTTAAATAATTTTTCAAATAATTTTTAAAAGGATTTTTAAATAATTTTTAAAAATATTTTTAAAAAAGATTTTTAAAATAATTTCTAAAATAATCTTTTAAAATAATTTTTAAATAATTTTTAAAAGAATTTTTAAAGAATTTTTAAAAAAAAAAATTTAAAAGAATTTTTAAAATAAATTTTTTTAAAAGGATTTTTTTAAAAGAATTTTTAAAATGATTTTTAAAAGAATTTTTAGAATGATTTTCAAAAGATTTTTTTTAAAATAATTTTTTAAAATGATTTTTAAAAATTTTTTAAAATAGTTTTTAAAAGAATTTTAAAAATATTTTTAAATTTTTTTTAAAAGCATTTTAAAATAATTTTTTAAAAAGATTTTTAAAAGTTTTAAAGAATTTTTAAAATATTTTTAATGTGAATTTTTAAAATGTTTTTTAATGTAAATTTTTATAATGATTTTTAAAGAATTTTTAAAATTATTTTTAAAGAATTTTTAAAATAATTTTTAAAATGATTTTTGAAAGAATTTTTAAAATTATTTTTGAAAGAAGTTTTAAAATGATTTTTGAAAGAAGTTTTTAAAATGATTTTTAAAAGAAGTTTTTAAAATAATTTTTAAAGAAATTTTTAAAATAATTTTAAAACTGATTTTTAAAGATTTTTTTTTGAAGATTTAAAGATAAGTTTTTAAGAATTTTTTTAATTTTAATTTAATTTAATTTTAATTTAATTTTAGTTTTAATTTAATTTAATTTAATTTAAATTTAATTTAATGTAATTTTAATTTAATTTTAATGTAATTGAATTTATTTTAATTTAATTTTAATTTTAATTTAATTTAAATTTAAATTTTTTTATTTTATTTTATTTTAATTTAAAATTTAATTTAATTTAATTTTTAATTTAATTTTTAATTTAATTTTAATTTAATTTAATTTGAATTTTATTTAATTTTATTTAATTTTAATTTTAATTTAATTTTAATTGAATTTTAATTTTATTTTATTTTGAAATCCTTAGTCATCTCATCTGATCTAAAATTTCAATCAGGGAATTCTATAATTTTGTGAGATGAGTTAGATTCAATTTTTAGAGTTTGATTAACTTTGTGTTAGATTTAGGTTTAGCTTTGGGCTCAACAAACATGCTTTCTTTGGATAAACTTCTGGGCTATGATGAGTCATCTGGACATTATTAGAGTAACCATGTCTTCGAGGTTTTCTAAATAGTCCTATCCACTGAACTTAGTACAAAACATTGGTCTAACTGGTTAGGATTCGTAAGGGGTAGCTTTAGTTAGTTCCACTTAGCCAAATGCACCAGGTCGAAGCTATATCTTCCTAGACATACATAGACTAAGCTTCCCTAATCTACTATCATCCAAAACTTCACCAGTACCGTAGGTCAAGTTAAACTTTGTCCATTTTTATTCTAATCCTAATTACCTTGTCGGGTATGTTACTTTTGGTTACCCTGTCGGGTAGATTACTTTTGGTTACCCTGTCGGATAGATTATTTTTGAAGGTGCCAACTAGTTTGGAGTCTCCTCCTAAATTATTGATTTTCTTTTTATATTTTTATTTAATTTGTAATTTAAATTTAAGTTTTTAATTTTGAATTAATTAGATGAGTCAAATTGTCCTTCTTTAAAAGAGTGTATTTAAAGTTTAAATTTTCATTCAATTTTAATTTTATTAAGTTAATTGAATTATCTTTCTTTAATAGCTTATTTTTAAAGTTTAAGTTTTTATTAATTTTTAAATTTGAATTAATTAAATTGTTTGAATTATATTTCTTTAAAGGTTTATCTTTTAACCTTTTATTAATTGTTAATTTTGAATTTTCTAGATTATCTTTGTTTAATATATTATCTTTAACATTTAATTTTAAGTTTGTTAAATTTAGTTTTGATTTTATCAAAGTATTTGATTTTATCCTTGTATTTTCTTCGCCTTTTAAGTTGATATGATTAGTGAAATTTATTAGATAAGTCTTAGCTTTAAAATTTATTTTTTTGTTAATTAAATTATCTTGATTTTGGATAGCATTTTCTAGACTGATTTTATCAGATTATTAAATATTTTATTAAGGTATTTATTAGTTTTATCCATTTTCTTATTTTTAATTTTTAATTTTGAATTTATTTTAATGTTTGACTTACTTATGTATAAATGTTGACTTAATTTTAAATTTTCTGAATTAACTAAATTATTTGAATTGATTTGGTCATTGTTCTATTTGACCAAGTCAAGGTTAATGTCAAATTGATCAGAGTCTTGATTGACTTGATCAGAATCTAGATTATTTTGTGATATTGAATTTAAATCATATAGATCTAGATTATCATGCATCATACTTGGGATAATTTCATACTTATCTGAATCATCATGCAGATTATTTAACCTATTACTGATAGGGGTATTTTGGTAAATTATACTAACCTTAAGCGCATCCCCTAATTCAGTAGGCTTTTTCGTTGGATCTGACTCGAGTCTGGATTCGATTTCGACTTGATCGTCTAACTCCAACGGCTCCTCGTGAAGCTTTGTCAGGTAGGTCCAAAACTCGTGGGCATCCTTGACCTTCCCTATCCTGCAAGTAACTTCGTTAGGTAATAAATCTGAAACTAACTTTATTACCTTTTGGTTTGCTTCTAAGTTTTGTGTTGGTCTTCTCAGTGCCATGCCACCATCTAGGTCGTTCATAAGAATAAAGGTTTCCATCTGCATCCTCCATAGATTAAATTCATGTCTCTCATACATCTCATATGGAGGTGGTTCATGGATGCTCCGTCCTTCTAGAAAAGACATTGGTCTTGCACACAAGGAAACAAACAAAAAAAAGCCCAAGACTTGGTCTTGGATTAGCAGTGCTGGAGAAACAATATAATATTTCACTAATTAAAAAAAATAAAAAAATATTAATAAAAAAATATTATTTCAAATTTTGGTAAATGCGAAATTTTATTAATATTAACCAACGGTGAAAACATGAAAATGAATTTTTCAAAAATATTTTTGGAGGGTACCAAATCAGAGCGGTACCTGCTCTGATAACACTTGTTAGATCGAGAATTCGCTAGGGGGGGTGAATAGCAATAAAAAATTTATCGAGTTACGCAACGAAAAAAAATCAAAAAACAATAATGCTAACAAGATTCGTTTTACTTGGTTCGGAGCCTTTGTCGACTCCTATTCCAAGGCCCACACTCGTCGAGTGCTTTCGTTGGGCAATCCACTAGCAATTCGAAAAGGTATTACACAATTGAATTACAGGAAATTGCTAAAAGAAATTCCGACAATAATAATAAGGAAAAGAATAAAGAAAACACTTTGTCAGAGTAGCCTCGCGGCGTCGCAGGAGTATAGCAGAGCACGTGATAGAAGATCTTGTTGTTGTTGTTGTTTTGCTCCAGCCTTCACCCTCCTTATATAGGAGGTTCAGGGTGCCTGGATCACTTCAGGGCACCCTGAATGTGACGTAGCCGAGCCAACCAGGGTGCTCCACATGGTGAAGCTCATTGGGGGATAATTTTTGCATTCCGGGCGCTCGGACCTCCGGGCGGTCGGATCCCTTCCGGGCGTCCGGACCCTTTTTTCCAGCAGTTTCCTTTCTGCAAGAAAATGTTAGTCCGAGGCAAATATATATCCTGAAAAATAGAGTGTTAGCACAGTTTATGATCAAAATGAAATATTAATTAGACTTCATCTCATCGAGATCGAAATCTAGTCAAGATCTCAACTTAGAGTTCCGAAATGGTTCTAAGTTGGATCGGCGCCTAAGTTTCCTTTCCGGGAATGCGTCCTCACAGTCAGTCTCCTCCAGTCCTGCCAAACGTCCGGTCAGTCCATCGACCCTTCTGGACTTTGTGACAACTATCCGGTCAGCCTGTCGACCTAGCTGGATTCCGTGTCAAATATCTAGTTAGCCCTTTGACCCGTCTGTGTTGGTGCGGGAAGCATCTGACGATTGAACCTAAGTTTTGATAATGGCAAAGGCATTCAAAGTTAAGATCCCTTATTATCTAATGCGCTTAAATGAGATTTCAGGAAAGTCCTAACTGCGGTTAGGCAGGTGGAAAAACCTAAGGGGCGGTAACCTTAGGTCCTAGGGGGTGGTGACCCTAGGTGAAGAAAAATCCTAAGGGGCGGTAACCTTAGGTCCTAGGGGGTGGTAACCCAAGGTGGAGGAAAACCCTAGGATGTGGTAACCCTAGGTCCTAGGG
Organism: Zingiber officinale; assembly: GCF_018446385.1. NCBI lineage: Eukaryota > Viridiplantae > Streptophyta > Magnoliopsida > Zingiberales > Zingiberaceae > Zingiber > Zingiber officinale. Next base: position 130,109,339 of record NC_055987.1, read on the forward strand.
GGTTGTAACCCTAGGTGGAGAAAAATCCTAGGGGGTGGTAACCCTAGGCAGAAAGTCCAGTCAGTCTGGAGGACTGGACTGGCACCAGGTAATCTCTCCTGAGGGGAGTAGGTGAGGACGCGTTCCCCGTAGAGGGAACAGTAAGCGTCGGGTCGACCTAGGTTTTCCGGTTGAAAATCCGAAGTCAGACCCGGATAGTCCAATGACTGTCAACCACTTAATTTGTCATATTTATATCTATTCTAACTTTGTCTTACAGGGTACGGTGCTGTTTTGGGACTAGCATATCTTGCAGGTACAAAAGAAAAAAGTTAATCCTCGGATGAACAGTGTCCGAGGCGCCTCCATGGAGCTTGGAGGCGCCTCGGGTGCAAGCCGAAGCCAGCTGTCCAGAGGAGTTGAAGGCGCCTTGGACAACGGCTTCGAGGCACCTTGGAGTGGCTTGCAGGCACCTTCAAGTGGATGAGGTGCGACCAATTCGATGCTAATCCACGCGGCTAACTCGGGAAGCTTTGTAACGACCCAATTTTCCCTATTTCGAGTTCTAAAGGTCCTTATAAAAATCTAAAAATGATATAGAAATATTCTAGAGATTTTTAGGAATTTATAGAATATTTTTATGCAATTTTTGGAGCTCGTTTGGTATTTTTACCAAGAGGAAGAAGTTTGAAAAAAAAAAAAAAACGAATGTGTTTGAAGCTAGGTCTCGAACCCGTGGTCTCGGGTCAGACACGACCCAACCGGACGTGGCTAAACCATCTGGGCTATGGCTGTTTTATTAATAATATGTGAGATAAGATGTATATGATGTAGAAAATGGTAATGGGGAATAATAGCAAGGAAAATAAGTTGAAGAAGCTGGGTTTCGAACCGAGCTCCTCGGCCCAAGCAGAACTTGGCCCGACCAACCGAGCTATGCTCGATTTGTTAACTAGATGTGAGAACAAATTTATATAAGGTATAGTTAGGAACATTGAAAATAAATCGAAACGAAAAGTGCACGGGAATCGAAGCTGCAACCTGGGACTTGGTCAAAACCGCAGCCAACCAACTCTTCTGCGAGTATTTCGTAAAAAGGTAGGGTGCGAGATATATATATATGTTAAAATTGAAACCCTAGTGATAAGAAAAGAGAACTTAAGTTTTCTTTTTCCCCGAACCTTTCTCTCCTTTTCTCCTCTTCCCTTTTGCGACGGCGCGGCGGCGATTCCTTCTCGGGCGGAAACGAAGCCGAGCTTAGGGCTCAACTCCGGCGGTCGGCGAGCACTCCTCTCCGTCGGTTCTTCACAGATTCGAGGTCTCTTCGTTGAAGGGAGCTCGTGGGCACGAGGAAGGGTTGGAATTTGAAGTTTCTCCGCGAACCCTAGAGGTTTTCTCCTTCGGTTTGAATTCAAGAATCAGGTGAGTTGCTACTCACCTGCAGTAGGAGTAGTTCCGCGATTGTCTTTCTTATTTGCTTTGCTTTCGGATTCTTGTTTCCTTCTTTGTTTCCGGAGCACGCATGAAACCCTAGAAGTTTAGTTTCAGCAAGTTTTGGTTTTAGAACACCCCCAGAGATTCGGCTTAAATCTTTCTTTTGCTAATCATGGGGCAAGATCAGCCCTAACATTAAGTACTTTAGGTTCTTTAGCTTCAGTTTGAGTCCCTTGCTAATTACCATAATTTGTCAACTTTCACCTTTGTTTTGTAGTTCATTACAGTAGGTCTTTAGTTGATGATTAATTGCCATGATTTGTCAGAGTTCTCCTTTGATTCGTAGTTCATATCAGTAGGAATTAGTTGATGTTAATTGCCATGTATTGATTCTTATTTCTATTTCTTAGCTATTGAATATGCATGAGCAGACTTAATTCCTAGATTTATTTGCTATTAATTGGGCACGCACAGTTCTCATTGCTATTAGTTAAGCACCAATAGCTTTTATTTGCAGATTTTATTTGCTGTTCCTTAGGTCTTGTTTTGCTGGAAACAATTCGTAATGTTAGGTTCCATTAAGTGCAGATTTTATTTGCTGCAGAATTTATTTTTCTCCCATACTATCCAATGAGTATGAGCAGTTTTATTTATGAGCATGCACAATTTGGAACGCTAGTATGTTTGGATAGATCTTTTGTGCATATTCATGGGCAAGAACAGCCACCAATTCATAGTGGTTTAGATCCTTTTGTGTTGATTTAGTAAGCATGATATTCTGTTAATTCCATGCAGCAATGATTCCTTTATTTTCTAAGATTCCTTTGTTATTAGAATAACATGAGCAGATTTTCTAGATTCTATTGCATGCCTAGTAGTTGAATTGATTTTACTTTCACAGCATGCTTAAGTTGTTCTAGTTTCCTATTTGCTATTGGAATAACATGAGCAGTTCTATTTTTATAGCATGCGGATTTTTATAAGTAAAGTATGCAGATTTTTAATAAGCAGATTTTCATAAGTATTGCATGCAGATTTTAGATAAGCTTAGTATGCAGATTTTGATAAACTTAATATGCAGATTTTTGTTAAGCTTTACATGCAGATTTATGTTAAGCTTTGTATACAGATTTTCAGTACGTAGAGTGTGTTCTAGTGCACCCCAAGTGCTTGATAAAATGCTTAGCTCAATATAATGCTACAGTAGGCATTTTAATAGCTCAGTAAATGCTGTAGAAGCATTTAAAATAACTTATTTAGTCTTGCTTCAGCTTATATGGGACTACGGTCCAATGGGTGGGCTCCCACAGTCGCCTCTAGGTTCAGATAACCTAGTTCTAGGTTCAGATAACCAAGTTAAAGCAAGGTAAGAAAATTAGCTATGAAATCAGTATTTTATTTTCAGCAGTGGCACTGTACTGGATTAGATATCCATTGGGTTGGGCTCCCACAGTCGTCCCTAGGTTTAGACAACCTAGTAAACCCTACTAGACTCGGAACTTGCAATCCCGGGTTTAGTTAGGGATACGCGCATTGCCGGGCCCATCAACAGCATGATTATTATTTTAATCTATTATGTAAATAGTTTTCAAAACTTCACAAATTAGTTATGTGAATACAAGTTAGACTCAGTTTAGCATTAATTAGTTTAGCTTAGGTATCAATTCAGTTTCTTATTGATACACATGATAGTTCTATGATTAGCTTTACATGTTAGCTTTTCAGTTAGTTTCTTCGCTATTTATGAGCATGATTAGTTATACATGTTTAGTATTTCAGTTAGTATGATTCCTTTATTGGTTTATGAGCATGATTAGCTATACATGTTTAGTATTTCAGTTAGCATGATTCCTTTGCTATTTATGAGCATGAGTAGCTATACATGTTAGCTTTCCAGTTAGTTGATTTCTTTGCTATTTATGAGCATGAGTAGCTTTACATGTTAGCATTCAGTTTTAGCATGTTTTTATTTATATACATGCATATCGAGTTTTTGTGAGTAGGATAGCGCTCACTAAGCTTTTAGCTTATAGATACTATTTGCCTCCTACTGCAGATAAAGGAAAAGCTAAAGTATAAGGAAGAAGGCGACAAGGAGATGCTGTGATGGTGTGTGATGTGTGGACTATGAAGATCCTTGAGACTTAGCTAAAGAACTCACTTAGTTTAAGAATTTGTTTAGCTTAATTTCTTATTAAGTTGATAAGAAAATTTTATAGTAGGAAGTTATGTTTCCGCTTTTCATTACTTACATGATTTGATTTATTAAACTGCGTGGTTGTGAAAATATATGTTCCAGCCGCCTGTGGCTGAGTATACTCTGTATGTATTTACGGATATGGTCACCGGTACAGGGGAGACTCTGCCGAAATTTTTCGGTAGGGTTTCCATGTGATTTTTTTTATCATACCGGTTAAGTAGAGTTAGTAGTCAAGTAACGATCAACCTTAGAGTGTAGTAGTAGTAAGAAGGGTGGTCGTTACAGTTGGTATCAGAGCAGTTCCCATTCTCCAGCATCACACACATCAGCATCAGTCTTGCCGTCTTCCAAGTAAGAATACCTCTTCTCTTATCTATGTTTTCTGCTTTCATGTTTATAGATAACTAAAGCATGTTAATATTTGATAGCATTTGACATGATAGTAGTAGTTACCTATAACATGATAGTATTAGTTATGCATGTTCTCTACCCATTTAGAAAATGGTATGAGGACGCCCAGCTAGAAGGGCACCAGCTACTGAGCCCCAGCATGAGGCAGGCAGTTCAGTGCCTCCCCCAGACCTTACAGCATTAGTGGCTCAGTTATAGCAGCAACTAGTAGAACAGCAACATGAGATAGCCACCTTAAAGGCTAATCAGCAGAATACTCCCACCGTCACCTCGGAACCAAACATAGCAACCCCAGTAGTTATAGAGGTTCCACCAGTCCAGCCTACAGCACCAGTAGTACTAGTAGCCCCAGCAGCAGAAACCAGAAGAGAAGCCTATCTGATCCAGTGGCAGAGAATCAAGCCCGAGAACTTCCCAGGCACCAGTGAACCATGGGATGCTCAGGTGTGGTTCAAAACACTGGAGAGGACGATGGAGCTTCTAGACTGGCCAGAACAGGAAAAGGTGAAGTATGCCTCCTTCTGTCTGACAGGAGACGCATGCATATGGTGGGAGAGAATCAGAGCGAAGCGCCCAGTGAACTAGATGACATGGGCAGACTTCGAGGGAGAATTCTTCGAGGAGTTCTTCCATATGCGAGTCACGAATCGCCACTACGACGAGTTCACGGAATTTCGTCAGGGCAACCTATCAGTTGGGGAAGCCGTGAAGAAATTCAACAGGTTGGCTCGTCTATGCCCAGAACTAGTCAGCACAGAGAAAGAACGAGTCTGGTTGATGCTCAAAATGCTGAGGCCGGAAATAGCTATGAACGTGGCTGGTGGCATTCATAGGCCACAAACTACGGAGGAACTAGTGAGTAGTGCTCTGATCACCGAGCACTACCAGAACAGCATCAAGCAGCAGAAGCAAACCTCCTCAGATTCCAAAGGCCAAGGAAGTTCAGATACTCAGAAATCTCAAGGCCACAGCTCTAACTGGAAAGGGAACTCCAGCAACAAGCGCAAACCAGGGAATTACCCAAAAGGAGGACCAGCTAGCAAGCACCCAAGTTATCCCAAGTGTGCTACTTGTGGGAAATTTCACCCAGGAGTTTGTCGCAAGGGCACACGAGGATGCTTCGAATGTGGACAGGAAGGGCATATGGCTAAGCAATGCCCGAACAAGACCAGCTTCCCTCCCCCGCAGCCGATTCAGTATGGAGGCCAGTCAGCACAGTTACACCAGTTGCAGGCCGCTCTAGAAGGTCCATTTATCAGCCAGGGCAGATTAGAAGCCCCTCCAGCTATGGCGAATGCGAGGATCTACTCACTCACCAGAGAGGACGTAGCAAATGCCTCGACAGTTGTTACAGGTCAGATTAGTATTTTACAGCAAAGTACAACTGTCTTATTCGATACTGGGGCAACCCATTCTTATATAGCCAGGGCATTCGCCGAAAAGTTAGCAATACCCCCAGAGGTACTCAGTAGTCAGTTTCTAACAACATTACCTTCGGGAGAAGTTATGGCATCCACGCACTGGCTCAGAACAGTGCCAGTCATGATAGCAGACAGAGAACTCTTTTGTGATCTGATAGTGCTAGACATGACTGACTACGATGTCATATTTGGAATGAACTTCCTGATCAGATACGGTGCCTCCAAAGAGTGCCGTAAATAGAAAGTCGTATTCCAACCTGAAGCAGAAGCACAGTTCGAGAACCCAAGAGAAAAAGGGCAAGTTAAGTCCTCGATACGTAGGACCCTACCCCGATCACAGAGAGAATTGGGAAGGTAGCTTACAAGCTAGACTTACCTCAAGATATGTCAGAAATACACAATGTGTTTCATGTCTCCATGCTAAGAAGTGTATTCATGACCTTAGCCAAGTGATTCAGCCTCAGACAGTGCAAATCCAAGAGGATCTTAGCTATAAGAGCAGACACAGATAGTGGACAGAGCAGACAAGAGACTAGGAAACAGAGAAGTGTCATTAGTAAAAGTCATCTGGTAGAACCAGAAGCACGAGAAAGTTACTAGGGGAGCGTGGAGACAGCATGAGACAGAAATATATCCAGAATTATTCTAAGTTCGAGGACGAACTTTTTTATAAGGGAGGGAGAATTGTAACGACCCAATTTTCCCTATTTCGAGTTCTAAAGGTCCTTATAAAAATCTAGAAATGTTATAGAAATATTCTAGAGATTTTTAGGAATTTATAGAATATTTTTATGCAATTTTTGGAGCTCGTTTGGTATTTTTACCAAGAGGAAGAAGTTTAAAAAAAAAAAACCGAATGTGTTTGAAGCTAGGTCTCGAACCCGTGGTCTCGGGTCAGACACGACCCAACCGGACGCGGCTAAACCATCTGGGCTATGGCTATTTTGTTAATAATATGTGAGATAAGATGTATATGATGTAGAAAATGGTAATGGGGAATAATAGCAAGGAAAATAAGTTGAAGAAGCTGGGTTTCGAACCGAGCTCCTCGGCCCAAGCAGAACTTGGCCCGACCAACCGAGCTATGCTCGATTTGTTAACTAGATGTGAGAACAAATTTATATAAGGTATAGTTAGGAACATTGAAAATAAATCGAAACGAAAAGTGCGCGTCTGAGGAATCGAAGCTGCGACCTGGGACTTGGTCAAAACCGCAGCCAACCAACTCTTCCGCGAGTATTTCGCAAAAAGGTAGGGTGCGAGATATATATATATGTTAAAATTGAAACCCTAGTGATAAGAAAAGAGAACTTAAGTTTTCTTTTTCCCCGAACCTTTCTCTCCTTTTCTCCTCTTCCCTTCTGCGACGGCGCGGCGGCGATTCCTTCTCGGGCGGAAACGAAGCCGAGCTTAGGGCTCAACTCCGGCGGTCGGCGAGCACTCCTCTCCGTCGGTTCTTCACAGATTCGAGGTCTCTTCGTTGAAGGGAGCTCGTGGGCACGAGGAAGGGTTGGAATTTGAAGTTTCTCCGCGAACCCTAGAGGTTTTCTCCTTCGGTTTGAATTCAAGAATCAGGTGAGTTGCTACTCACCTGCAGTAGGAGTAGTTCCGCGATTTTGTCTTTCTTATTTGCTTTGCTTTCGGATTCTTGTTTCCTTCTTTGTTTCCGGAGCACGCATGAAACCCTAGAAGTTTAGTTTCAGCAAGTTTTGGTTTTAGAACACCCCCAGAGATTCGGCTTAAATCTTTCTTTTGCTAATCATGGGGCAAGATCAGCCCTAACATTAAGTACTTTAGGTTCTTTAGCTTCAGTTTGAGTCCCTTGCTAATTACCATAATTTGTCAACTTTCACCTTTGTTTTGTAGTTCATTACAGTAGGTCTTTAGTTGATGATTAATTGCCATGATTTGTCAGAGTTCTCCTTTGATTCGTAGTTCATATCAGTAGGAATTAATTGATGTTAATTGCCATGTATTGATTCTTATTTCTATTTCTTAGCTATTGAATATGCATGAGCAGACTTAATTCCTAGATTTATTTGCTATTAATTGGGCACGCACAGTTCTCATTGCTATTAGTTAAGCACCAGTAGCTTTTATTTGCAGATTTTATTTGCTGTTCCTTAGGTCTTGTTTTGCTGGAAATAATTCATAATGTTAGGTTCCATTAAGTGCAGATTTTATTTGCTGCAGAATTTATTTTTCTCCCATACTATCCAATGAGTATGAGCAGTTTTATTTATGAGCATGCACAATTTGGAACGCTAGTATGTTTGGGTAGATCTTTTGTGCATATTCATGGGCAAGAACAGCCACCAATTCATAGTGGTTTAGATCCTTTTGTGTTGATTTAGTAAGCATGATATTCTGTTAATTCCATGCAGCAATGATTCCTTTATTTTCTAAGATTCCTTTGTTATTAGAATAACATGAGCAGATTTTCTAGATTCTATTGCATGCCTAGTAGTTGAATTGGTTTTGCTTTCACAGCATGCTTAAGTTGTTCTAGTTTCCTATTTGCTATTGGAATAACATGAGCAGTTCTATTTTTATAGCATGCGGATTTTTATAAGTAAAGTATGCAGATTTTTAATAAGCAGATTTTCATAAGTATTGCATGCAGATTTTAGATAAGCTTAGTATGCAGATTTTGATAAACTTAATATGAAGATTTTTGTTAAGCTTTACATGCAGATTTATGTTAAGGTTTGTATACAGATTTTCAGTACGTAGAGTGTGTTCTAGTGCACCCCAAATGCTTGATAAAATGCTTAGCTCAATATAATGCTACAGTAGGCATTTTAATAGCTCAGTAGATGCAGTAGAAGCATTTAAAATAACTTATTTAGTCTTGCTTCAGCTTATATGGGACTACGGTCCAATGGGTGGGCTCCCACAGTCGCCTCTAGGTTCAGATAACCTAGTTAAAGCAAGGTAAGAAAATTAGCTATGAAATCAGTATTTTATTTTCAGCAGTGGCACTGTACTGGATTAGATATCCATTGGGTTGGGCTCCCACAGTCGTCCCTAGGTTTAGACAACCTAGTAAACCCTACTAGACTCGGAACTTGCAATCCCGGGTTTAGTTAGGGATGCGCGCACAGCAAGTACAGTTGCCGGGCCCATCAGCAGCATGATTATTATTTTAATCTATTATGTAAATAGTTTTCAAAACTTCACAAATTAGTTATGTGAATACAAGTTAGACTCAGTTTAGCATTAATTAGTTTAGCTTAGGTATCAATTCAGTTTCTTATTGATACACATGATAGTTCTATGATTAGCTTTACATGTTAGCTTTTCAGTTAGTTTCTTCGCTATTTATGAGCATGATTAGTTGTACATGTTTAGTATTTCAGTTAGTATGATTCCTTTATTGGTTTATGAGCATGATTAGCTATACATGTTTAGTATTTCAGTTAGCATGATTCCTTTGCTATTTATGAGCATGAGTAGCTATACATGTTAGCTTTCCAGTTAGTTGATTTCTTTGCTATTTATGAGCATGAGTAGCTTTACATGTTAGCATTCAGTTTTAGCATGTTTTTATTTATATACATGCATATCGAGTTTTTGTGAGTAGGATAGCGCTCACTAAGCTTTTAGCTTATAGATACTATTTGCCTCCTACTGCAGATAAAGGAAAAGCTAAAGTATAAGGAAGAAGGTGACAAGGAGATGCTGTGACGGTGTGTGATGTGTGGACTATGGAGATCCTTGAGACTTAGCTAAAGAACTCACTTAGTTTAAGAATTTGTTTAGCTTAATTTCTTATTAAGTTGATAAGAAAATTTTGTAGTAGGAAGTTATGTTTCCTCTTTTCATTACTTACATGATTTGATTTATTAAACTGTGTGGTTGTGAAAATATATGTTCCAGCCGCCTGTGGCTGAGTATACTCTGTATGTATTTACGGATATGGTCACCGGTACAGGGGAGACTCTGTCGAAATTTTTCGGTAGGGTTTCCATGTGATTTTTTTTTATCATACCGGTTAAGTAGAGTTAGTAGTCAAGTAACGGTCAACCTTAGAGTGTAGTAGTAGTAAGAATGGTGGTCGTTACAAGCTTGGAGGCGCCTTGGATGGTGTTGGAGGTGCCTCCAACACTGTATAAAAGAGGAGTTCGAGTAGCTCCTTCGTATATCAACGAACAAGCGATCCTTCTTCCATGTACTGCTCAAGAAACGTTCCAGAACTGCTGTACCAACATCCCGACAACCCGGAGCTTCATATTTAGCATTTCTTGTTGTCGGTATAATTTTTACTACTTTTGATTGTACTTAGATTGTAATAATTTTACGAGATATAGTTGTTGCCCACAGAAAGCGATCAACGATCGCGGGCCCTGGAGTAGGAGTCGCCCAAGGCTCTGAACCAAGTAAATCACTGTGTTCGCATGTTGTTTGTTTTATTATTTCTGCTGCGTTTCTTGTCATCTTTTCGAATCCGAAATGAGTGAAAGCCACGAGCGTTGTTCACCTCCCCCCTTCTAGCGCTTCTCGATCCAACAGTCTGGACTTCGTGCTAGCTATCTGGTCGGCCTGTCGACCTAGCTGGGCTTCATGCCAGCTATCCGGTCAGCCCGTCAACCTAGCTGGGTTTCGTGCCAGACATCTGGTCAGCACGTCGACCTGTCTGGACTTTTGCACACTTGATCAAAGTGTTTAGAACACAGATAAAACTAACTTAACCTACTTTGTCATTTCATCAAAACTTGAGTTAGACCGTTAGTGCTAACCACACCAACACTAATGACCTTTCTAGGCTTCTTAGGAGCCTTGGTCACTTCCTCTAGGTCAACTTTAGGGATTGCTTCCCTTGTGACCTTCTTAGTGACTTTCTTGGACTTATTAGAAGTCTTAGTCACGTTGGTCTTGGTAAAAATAATCATAGGGATAACTTACCTTGTATTTTGGCTTGACCTCTAGACCTAGGGTTGATTCCATAACTATATGGAACCCTATGGTATGAAGCCACATCCTTCTTAGCCTTAGGTTTGTATCCCAAACCTCTATGGCCATAGGATGACTCTTGTTTATCTAAACCTAGGTTTTGATTCTTGGACCCATGTGTTTCATTTGTGATTTTTCTAAGGGTCCTCTCTAATTTATCAAATCTTGACCTCAAGACTTGATTTTCTTTCCATAACTTCTCAACCTTAGATTTTTCACTAAAGCCTTGATTTTTCTTTTTCTTAGGCATATATTTAAAACCCTTAGAATTATTGGCTAATTTGTTATCTACCTTTCTAACCTTAGGTTGAGTGATTTTAGCATGATAAGCTACATGATTTTCCTTAATTCTATCATACTTCCTATTTTTATGATAAATAGTATTAAAATGATATAAATTATTTCCAGCATGCTTTTTATCATGGGTCAAAGGAATAGATTCAATGAATGATACCTTGGATTTTACCTTGGAAACTCCCCCTTGACTTTGTGCTTCCTCCTTTGACTTTGGTCGGCTTCTTTCCTTTAGGACATTGACTTCTATAATGTCCTCTTTGATTGCAAGAGAAACCCACAATGTGCTCCTTGCCCTTGCGTTCCATGGGACCGACTCTCTTGGGCTTCTCCTTGTCCTTGGGTACTACTTGGCCCTTCTTCTTGGCCAATTTGGGGCACTTACTCATATAGTGCCCATGTTCCCTACACTCGAAGCAAATAATATGTTTTTTATTATTAATTGAACTACTTATACTTTCACGTGTAGGGATGACACTTGATCCTCCATTTGATGTCTCTTGATTTTTAGAGGATGCACCATCTGTTAGGATGTATACTAAAAGCCTAGCTTTTGTATGAACATTTATTGAATGAACATTTATTTTGTAATAAGAATCACATTGGTCGAATGTCTGCATTTAGTTAAATGCAGTTGTCCATTTAATTTATATTATAGATAACATGGTGTGTGGTGTCACACAGAAGATCATGTTATCAGTTCCTTATAAATTATAAATAGTAGCTCACAACCAAGATGGATTGAGACAAATCATTGGAATGATTTTAGTGTAATTTGGTATTAGTTTATCTTGACTATAAAATTACACTAGTATACTATGTGTGTATTGAGTAGGACCATTTGAGGTTGTTCCTTTTGTACTAAATGCATAAAAGAACATAACCTTTGTTATTATGGATGTGCGAACTCTTAATCCCGATATAATAACAAACACGTATACTTAGTATTTATTTCTTTAATTTATCAATGGGTGAGATTTATTCGTTATATCAATAGGCCCGATAAGTTGGGAAATAATATTATTTATATGGTGTGTTGTTGATTATAGAAGGAAATTGTGTCTTAATTATCTAGGTTGATGGTGTCCCCTTAAGGAGCTCATAAGGATTGTCATGTAAACCCTGCAGGTGGACTTAGTTCTGACATGACAATGAAGTTGAGTGGTACTACTTTTGGAGCTAGATATTAATTAAGTGAGTTATCAGTAATTTATTTAATTAATGGACATTCGATATCTTAAACACAGGGAGATTAATGCACTCATGATAAGAAGGAGCTCATAATGTAATATGGGATTGGTACGGTAGTTCAATAATAACTCTTTAGTGGTATGAGTTATTATTGATGAACTTGAGTTAGGTGTTCGGGTCGAACACAGGAAGCTCAAGCTCATCGGGAGACCAAAATCAATTCCTCCTCTCGATCCCTGTTATAGACTCTATAAAGTCTTGTATCCACAAAATCCACTTCTTACCCAAGTAATGGGCTGGACACATCCTTGCTTGGTGCAAGGGGGCCGACCAAGCATTAGCTTGGAGTCCAAGAGGTGGTCGGCCAAGCTTGGTGCCCAAGCAAGGGGATGACCACATATGATTAAAAGGAGAGATTTTATTTTTTTTGTTAAAATATTTCCTTTTATAGCCATCCACATGGTTTTAAAAGAGAGTTTTAAATTTTAAAATCTTTCCTTTTATAGCTATCTACAAAAGTTTAAAAGAGAGATTTTAATTTTGTTAAAATCTTTCCTTTTTTGTAGTTATCTATAATGTTTAAAAAGAAAGATTTTAATTTTGACAAAACTTTCCTTTTTTGTAACCATGATTTAAAAGAGAAGTTTTAATTTTAATCTTTCCTTTTTTGTAGCCTTCTACATTGTTTAAAAGAGAGAGATTAATTTTAAAATTTTCCTTTTGTAGCCATCACAATAGAAAATTTAAAAGAGAGAGATTTTAATTATTATTAAAATTTTCTTTTTTGCCATGACCAAGGATTATAAAAGAGAGGTAGAGGGTGTCTTAAAAAATACACATATCTCTACAATTTCTCTCCTCTCTTTTCCTTGGTGACTGGCCTCTCCCCTTTTCCTCTTCCTAAGGCCGGCGACACCTTGTTTCTTCTCTCTTTTTCTTCTTTCTAAGGTCGACACCCATCTCTTCTTGGTGGCCAAAACTTGAAAGAAAAGAAGGAGCACTTGGTGGCCGGTTGCTTGAGAGAAAGAAGAAGAGAAGAAAGTTTCCTATTTTGGCATTCCTTGGTGGCCGGAATTTCTTGGAGGAGAAGAAGTGGTTCGGGTGGATTTCATCTTGGTAGATTGTCATCCACACGACATCCAAGAGGAGGAGAGGAATACAACAGAAGATAATATAACGACCCAAATTTCCTCATTTTGAGCCCCAAAAATAATTCAGAATATTTAGAAATGCTATAGAAAAATTCTAGAGATTTTTAGAAATTTTTAGAGTATTTTTACGTAATTTTTGGAGTTCGTTTGGTATTTTTACTGAACGAAAGAAGTTTCAACAAAAAAATGTCCAAGCCGAGATTTGAACCGTGAACCTCGGGTGAAGCAGAGGTTCGCTTAACCAACCGATCTATGAGAGTTTTGTTAATCATATATAGAGCGATATATATTTAACTAGTAGTTAGGAACAGTAAAATAAATTGGAAATAAGAAGTGCGCGGCTGAGGAATCGAAGCCGTGATCTCTGGCTTCGGTTAAAACCGGTTAACCAGCTATTCCGTGGCTGTTTTGTGAACAAATAGAGAACGAAATAAATTTAAGTAGTGATTATAGATATTAGAAATAAAAGGGTGCAGAAAAAAGGAGCCGAGCCGAGGCTCGACCCGAAGACCTCCGACCGCAGCAAAGTTTTAAGCGGAATACAGCTAACCAACTGCGCCAGCGAACTTTGTTATTAAAGAAGGAGAACAATTCTATTTAAGCTATAGTTGGAAACGAAAATAACCTTAAGTATAAGATTTAAATCTTTTTCCTAAAACCTAAAATTTCCTCTCTCGAAGCCTTCCTTTCTGTTTCACGCGTGCGACGGTGCGGCGGCGATTCCTTCTCGGGCGGAAACGAAGCCGAGCTTAGGGCTCAACTCCGGCGGTCGGCGAGCACTCCTCTCCGTCGGTTCTTCACAGATTCGAGGTCTCCTCGTTGAAGGGAGCTCGTGGGCACGAGGAAGGGTTGGAATTTGAAGTTTCTCCGCGAACCCTAGAGGTTTTCTCCTTCGGTTTGAATTCAAGAATCAAGTGAGTTGCTTCTCACCTGCAGTAGGAGTTGTTCCGAGCTTCGATTTGTTTTCATGGCTTTCGGATTTTCGTTCCTTTGAATTTCGAAGCATGTTGTAAGGTTTTTGGTTTTGATGTTCCACCGTGAACCCTAAAGAAAGAAGAGAAGGATTAGTGCAGTTTAAGCCTGAAGAACAGTTACAAATATGGTCCTAGATTTTCCGTAGTAGTGTTCTCTTATTAGTTGCATCTTGGTTTTTTTCCTTGCTCTGCTACAAGGCATGTAGAATAGTTGCAATTTAAGTTCCTTTTGTTTAGTTGTCGCGTGCCTCAAAGAAGGGAAATAGGCCAATGTTCCTTTTGTTTTGAATTCCAGTAGATTGCAGAATAGTATACCTTGTTAACAGAACGTGACAAACAGCTATGTTCATAAGTTCTTAGTAACAAATCTTTGTAGTATCGAACATGAAGAAGGATTATCGATTTTGGTTCTTTTTAGTATAAGAAAATTCCATGTTGTTAGGTCAATGAAAGCTTTGGGATAAATTGTAGGTGGTTGTGTTTTTGATCGGATTCTTGTTTTCCATGATTTCGTAGCATGTTGTTAAGGATGGTTGGTTTTGTTTTCTGCTGTGAATCACATAAAGAAGATAGAAGAGTTTTTGTTTTGGTGCTTCCTTGTTTGTTCGAGTTTTTGCTGTGAAGCATGTTTAAGGATTTTGTTTGCTGCCGCGAGGTTCAAGGAAGAACATGAAATGGTTTAATTCGGAGCATGCAGTTTAGTGGCATTGGGAAACATCTTAGTTTAGATTTTTCCTTTGTTTTGGAACTTGCTATACAGAATTAAGGAATTGATAGAGCTTTAGTTTCCCTTCATGTTTTGGATCATGCTGTATAGAATTGTTGCTAGGGATTTAGTCTTCCTTTCATGACTTCGGAACAGTTTTGAGTATCTCAGTTGTAGTATCTCAGTTTTTGATATGCCTCATGAATTTCATATTAGCCTTGAGATCTTGTTGTTGGTTGCTTAGTAAGAATAGTTTTTTTTTTAGCATTGGCAGATTTCTTTTCCATTGCTAATAGAAGTGTAGTTTTCCTTTTCTAGCTTTACCTTAGTACGAATTCTCAGTATTTCCTGATGTAGCATGATATTCTGTTATTTCCATACAACAACGATTCCTTATTTTCTAGATTCTATTGCATGCTTAGTAGTTGAATTGGTTTTACTTTCACAGCATGCTTAAGTTGTTCTAGTTTCCTATTTGCTATTGGAATAACATGAGCAGTTCTATTTTTATAGCATGCAGATTTTTATAAGTAAAGTATGCAAATTTTGATAGGCTTAATATGCAGATTTTTGTTAAGCTTTATATACAGATTTTCAGTACGTAGGGTGTGTTCTAGTGCGCCCCAAGTGCTTGATAAAATGCTTAGCTCAATATAATGCTACAGTAGGCATTTTAATAGCTCAGTAAGTGCAGTAGAAGCATTTAAAATAACTTATTTAGTCTTGCTTCAGCTTATATGGGACTACGGTCCAATGGGTGGGCTCCCACAGGCGCCTCTAGGTTCAGATAACCTAGTAAAAGCAAGATAAGTTAATTAGTTTAAGATCCAATATTTTACTTTTAGCAGTGGCACTGTACTGGACCAGATGTCCATTGGGTTGGGCTCCCACAGTCGTCCCTAGGTTTAGATAACCTAGTAAACCCTACTAGACTCGGAACTTGCAATCCCGGGTTTAGTTAGGGATGCGCGCACAGCAAGTACAGTTGCCGGGCCCATCAGCAGCATGATTATTATTTTAATCTATTATGTAAATAGTTTTCAAAACTTCACAAATTAGTTATGTGAATACAAGTTAGACTCAGTTTAGCATTAATTAGTTTAGCTTAGGTATCAATTCAGTTTCTCGTTGATACACATGATAGTTCTATGATTAGCTTTACATGTTAGCTTTTTAGTTAGTTTCTTTGCTATTTATGAGCATGATTATCTTTACATGTTAGCTTTTCAGTTAGTTTCTTCGCTATTTATGAGCATGATTAGTTGTACATGTTTAGTATTTCAGTTAGTATGATTCCTTTATTGGTTTATGAGCATGATTAGCTATACATGTTTAGTATTTCAGTTAGCATGATTCCTTTGCTATTTATGAGCATGAGTAGCTATACATGTTAGCTTTTCAGTTAGTTGATTTCTTTGCTATTTATGAGCATGAGTAGCTTTACATGTTAGCATTCAGTTTTAGCATGTTTTTATTTATATACACACATATCGAGTTTTTGTGAGTAGGATAGCGCTCACTAAGCTTTTAGCTTATAGATACTATTTGCCTCCTACTGCAGATAAAGGAAAAGCTAAAGTATAAGGAAGAAGGCGACAAGGAGATGCTGTGACGGTGTGTGATGTGTGGACTATGGAGATCCTTGAGACTTAGCTAAAGAACTCACTTAGTTTAAGAATTTGTTTAGCTTAAATTCTTATTAAGTTGATAAGAAAATTTTGTAGTAGGAAGTTATGTTTCCGCTTTTCATTACTTATATGATTTGATTTATTAAACTGCGTGGTTGTGAAAATATATGTTCCAGCCGCCTGTGGCTGAGTATACTCTGTATGTATTTACGGATATGGTCACCGGTACAGGGGAGACTCTGCCGAAATTTTTCGGTAGGGTTTCCATGTGATTTTTTTTTTATCATACCGGTTAAGTAGAGTTAGTAGTCAAGTAACGGTCAACCTTAGAGTGTAGTAGTAGTAAGAAGGGTGGTCGTTACAGTTGGTATCAGAGCAGTTCCCATTCTCCATCATCACACATCAGCACCAACCTTGCCGTCTTCAAGTAAGAAAGTATTTAACTTTTTCCTTTATGCTTTCTTTATTATTTGCAGTATAGAATATCTGCTTATATGTGCTTAGGAAAGAAGAAAATTCATGTTTTAATTTTCTATGTTTTGATACACATGCTTAGGAAGAATAGAGACAATTTTAGTTTTGTTTCTCTTATATTCATGTACGTAAGTATGTCTAGAAAGGATAGAGAAGATGTCAAGTATTATTCTTGGCATAACTAGATGTTAAGATAGGGGACAAGATAGTGGGGAGTCAAAACCCCTGTTAAGTAATTAGAACTAGAAGAACAATGATAACAAGAAAGACCCAAGCAGGAAGACGTTCGGGTAGTCTGCGAATACCCAGAGGTATTTCTAGAAGAGCTACCTGAACTATCTCCCAACAGAGAAGTAAAGTTTGAAATTGAGTTGTTTCCTGACACCAGCCTAATTTCAAAAGCTCTGTATTGAATTTCTCTAGCAGAGCTAAGAGAGTTACAAGAACAAATTCAAGAGCTACTTGACAAGGGTTTCATCCGTCCTAGTCATTCACCCCGCGGAGCTCCAGAGTTGTTCATTAAGGAGAATGACAGATCTATATGGATGTGCATAGATTTTAGAGCACTGAGCAAAGTAGCAGTTAAGGACTAGTACCCTCTTCCCAGAATAGATAAACTATTTAATTAGCTAAAGAGGGCAATAGTATTTTCTAAAATAGATCTGCGTTCTAGGAACCATCAGTTGAAAGTGAAAGGAGAATGAAGAGTCCAAAACAGTTTCCAGTATCCGATATGGACACTACGAAGTTGTAGTCATGCCATTTGGTGTGACCAGTACACCTATGGTCTCCAGAGACTTTATAACAGACCTTCCAAGGACCGCTGATGGGTATGAATCGATATGAATGATAGAGGACCGAGAAGTTAAGAGATTAAGGAACAAAGAGTATCGTTAGTGAAAGTCATTTGGAATCAGAAGTATGAGGACATTACCTAGGAGTGTGAGGACAGTATGAAATAGAAATATCCGAAATTATTCTAAGTTCGAGGACGAACTTTTTATAAGGTGTGGGGAATTGTAACGACCCAAATTTCCTCATTTTGAGCCCCAAAAATAATTCAAAATATTTAGAAATGATATAGAAAAATTCTAGAGATTTTTAGAGTATTTTTACGTAATTTTTGGAGTTCGTTTGGTATTTTTACTGAACGAAAGAAATTTCGACAAAAAAATGTCCAAGCCGAGATTTGAACCGTGAACCTCGGGTGAAGCAGAGGTTCGCTTAACCAACCAGTCTATGAGAGTTTTGTTAATCATATATAGAGCGATATATATTTAACTAGTAGTTAGGAACAGTAAAATAAATTGGAAATAAGAAGTGCGCGGCTAAGGAATCGAAGCCGTGATCTCTGGCTTGGGTTAAAACCGGTTAACCAGCTATTCCGTGGCTGTTTTGTGAAAAAATAGAGAACGAAATAAATTTAAGTAGTGATTATAGATATTAGAAATAAAAGGGTGCAGAAAAAAGGGGCCGAGCCGAGGCTCGACCCGAAGACCTCCGACCGCAGCAAAGTTTTAAGCGGAATACAGCCAACCAATTGCGCCAGCGAACTTTGTTATTAAAGAAGGAGAACAATTCTATTTAAGCTATAGTTGGAAACGAAAATAACCTTAAGTATAAGATTTAAATCTTTTTCCTAAAACCTAAAATTTCCTCTCTCGAAGCCTTCCTTTCTGTTTCACGCGTGCGACGGTGCGGCGGCGATTCCTTCTCGGGCGGAAACGAAGCCGAGCTTAGGGCTCAACTCCGGCGGTCGGCGAGCACTCCTCTCCGTCGGTTCTTCACAGATTCGAGGTCTCCTCGTTGAAGGGAGCTCGTGGGCACGAGGAAGGGTTGGAATTTGAAGTTTCTCCGCGAACCCTAGAGGTTTTCTCCTTCGGTTTGAATTCAAGAATCAAGTGAGTTGCTTCTCACCTGCAGTAGGAGTTGTTCCGAGCTTCGATTTGTTTTCATGGCTTTCGGATTTTCGTTCCTTTGAATTTCGAAGCATGTTGTAAGGTTTTTGGTTTTGATGTTCCACCGTGAACCCTAAAGAAGGAAGAGAAGGATTAGTGCAGTTTAAGCCTGAAGAACAATTACAAATATGGTCCTAGATTTCCCGTAGTAGTGTTCTCTTATTAGTTGCATCTTGGTTTTTTTCCTTGCTGTGCTACAAGGCATGTAGAATAGTTGCAATTTAAGTTCCTTTTGTTTAGTTGCCGCGTGCCTCAAAGAAGGGAAATAGGCCAATGTTCCTTTTGTTTTGAATTCCAGTAGATTGCAGAATAGTATACCTTGTTAACAGAACGTGACAAACAGCTATGTTCATAAGTTCTTATTAGCAAATCTTTGTAGTATCGAACATGAAGAAGGATTATCGATTTTGGTTCTTTTTAGTATAAGAAAATTCCATGTTGTTAGGTCAATGAAAGCTTTGGGATAAATTGTAGGTGGTTGTGTTTTTGATCGGATTCTTGTTTTCCATGATTTCGTAGCATGTTGTTAAGGATGGTTGGTTTTGTTTTCTGCTGTGAATCACATAAAGAAGATAGAAGAGTTTTTGTTTTGGTGCTTCCTTGTTTGTTTGAGTTTTTGCTGTGAAGCATGTTTAAGGATTTTGTTTGCTGCCGCGAGGTTCAAGGAAGAACATGAAATGGTTTAATTCGGAGCATGCAGTTTAGTGGCATTGGGAAGCATCTTAGTTTAGATTTTTCCTTTGTTTTGGAACTTGCTGTACAGAATTAAGGAATTGATAGAGCTTTAGTTTCCCTTCATGTTTTGGATCATGCTGTATAGAATTGTTGCTAGGGATTTAGTCTTCCTTTCATGACTTCGGAACAGTTTTGAGTATCTCAGTTGTAGTATCTTAGTTTTTGATATGCCTCATGAATTTCATATTAGCCTTGAGATCTTGTTGTTGGTTGCTTAGTAAGAATAGTTTTTTTTTTAGCATTGGCAGATTTCTTTTCCATTGCTAATAGAAGTGTAGTTTTCCTTTTCTAGCTTTACCTTAGTACGAATTCTCAGTATTTCCTGATGTAGCATGATATTCTGTTATTTCCATACAACAACGATTCCTTATTTTCTAGATTCTATTGCATGCTTAGTAGTTGAATTGGTTTTACTTTCACAGCATGCTTAAGTTGTTCTAGTTTCCTATTTGCTATTGGAATAACATGAGCAGTTCTATTTTTATAGCATGCAGATTTTTATAAGTAAAGTATGCAAATTTTGATAAGCTTAATATGCAGATTTTTGTTAAGCTTTATATACAGATTTTCAGTACGTAGGGTGTGTTCTAGTGCGCCCCAAGTGCTTGATAAAATGCTTAGCTCAATATAATGCTACAGTAGGCATTTTAATAGCTCAGTAAGTGCAGTAGAAGCATTTAAAATAACTTATTTAGTCTTGCTTCAGCTTATATGGGACTACGGTCCAATGGGTGGGCTCCCACAGTCGCCTCTAGGTTCAGATAACCTAGTAAAAGCAAGATAAGTTAATTAGTTTAAGATTCAGTATTTTACTTTTAGCAGTGGCACTGTACTGGACCAGATGTCCATTGGGTTGGGCTCCCACAGTCGTCCCTAGGTTTAGATAACCTAGTAAACCCTACTAGACTCGGAACTTGCAATCCCGGGTTTAGTTAGGGATGCGCGCACAGCAAGTACAGTTGCCGGGCCCATCAGCAGCATGATTATTATTTTAATCTATTATGTAAATAGTTTTCAAAACTTCACAAATTAGTTATGTGAATACAAGTTAGACTCAGTTTAGCATTAATTAGTTTAGCTTAGGTATCAATTCAGTTTCTCGTTGATACACATGATAGTTCTATGATTAGCTTTACATGTTAGCTTTTTAGTTAGTTTCTTTGCTATTTATGAGCATGATTATCTTTACATGTTAGCTTTTCAGTTAGTTTCTTCGCTATTTATGAGCATGATTAGTTGTACATGTTTAGTATTTCAGTTAGTATGATTCCTTTATTGGTTTATGAGCATGATTAGCTATACATGTTTAGTATTTCAGTTAGCATGATTCCTTTGCTATTTATGAGCATGAGTAGCTATACATGTTAGCTTTTCAGTTAGTTGATTTCTTTGCTATTTATGAGCATGAGTAGCTTTACATGTTAGCATTCAGTTTTAGCATGTTTTTATTTATATACATGCATATCGAGTTTTTGTGAGTAGGATAGCGCTCACTAAGCTTTTAGCTTATAGATACTATTTACCTCCTACTACAGATAAAGGAAAAGCTAAAGTATAAGGAAGAAGGCGACAAGGAGATGCTGTGACGGTGTGTGATGTGTGGACTATGGAGATCCTTGAGACTTTGCTAAAGAACTCACTTAGTTTAAGAATTTGTTTAGCTTAAATTCTTATTAAGTTGATAAGAAAATTTTGTAGTAAGAAGTTATGTTTCCGCTTTTCATTACTTATATGATTTGATTTATTAAACTGCGTGGTTGTGAAAATATATGTTCCAGCCGCCTGTGGCTGAGTATACTCTGTATCTATTTACGGATATGGTCACCGGTACAGGGGAGACTCTGCCGAAATTTTTCGGTAGGGTTTCCATGTGATTTTTTTTTTTTTATCATACCGGTTAAGTAGAGTTAGTAGTCAAGTAACGGTCATCCTTAGAGTGTAGTAGTAGTAAGAAGGGTGGTCGTTACTGATAAAGAGGTCTTTGTTTTCAAAGAAAGGTATAACTAATTCTTAATTCCGTAGCAAAACTAGTTTTTCTTTGTATGGATCCTGAAATACCAACACAAGAGGCTATCGATTTTGTGTTTCGATTTAGTGTTTTGATCTTGTGCTTCTATTGAGGTCTTTGTAGTTAAAGCTAGGGTTACTGTAAGAAGTTTAAATATTCAATTTCTTTGAAAGACTTTGTCTAGGAAGTGGTGGATGATCTCATACCCAAGAAGGTTGAGTGCCTTGCCATATTTAACCTGGAAGCCAATCTTTAAAATAGATATTTAATTAACTTCTGTAACATGGGATGAACTTGGATTAATAATATTAAGTATCATTTGCAATCCAAGTTTTAACTACTGAAGAACACATGAGTTGAACTTGAAGTAAAAATGTTAAGTTCCATTTTCAATTCAAGTTTAACTCATGAGGCTGTTAGGAAAGTTCTGTGTTTGTACAAATTTTTTGTACAGGGGAAGCATAATGGAATTCCAAGTAGCATCCAACACCATCTTCTTCTTCACTTGATCCGGAAGTAGAAGCTTCTCCTTCTTCTTGATCCGAAGTCACCAAATGTCGCTCCCCCTCAATCCTAAAGGTGGAGATTTCTTCATCTTCATCTTATAAATGAAACAAAGTGTATGCTCCCGCTTTGCCCTTTTCATTGCATTCCATTGAGGATGAAGCTTCTTGTTCTTCTTTCGATGTTGAGCATCTCTCAACTTCGGGCTCCTCTCCTTCTTGATCCAATGAGTTGCCCTCTTTAGATTTCTCTTGATTTGGTATAGTGGAGGGAATCTAATGGATTTTAGCTAATTTTGTCCATAGCTCTTTGATGTCTTCAAATTCTCCAATTTGCTCTAAGATGTTACTTGGCAATATATTGACCAATAGCTTGGTCACTTTATCATTGGCCTCACATCTTTGGATTTGCTCTTGGCTCCACTTGCTCCTCTTGAGAATTTTGCCTTTGTTATTTGTTAGAGCTTGGAAACCTTCTATTTGAACAAATCATTGCTCTATGTCCATCATAAGAAAATTTTTGATCCTTGATTTCCAAGAATCGAAGCTCATTGATATGAATGGTGGAGCCACCCTTATGTCGAATCTGAGTCTATCTCGGAATTCCATCTTGAAGTTGAGCCTTTGATGAAGTCTTTGACTTGTTGAAATTTACTTCAACTTCTCCTCCCTCTAGCTTGTTGCCCTTTCCGGCGATGATTCCGGTGAAGAGCGATGTCGCTCTAATACCACTTGTTAGAGTCGCTTTGTAGCTAGAGGAGGGGGGGGGGGGGGGGGGAGGAATAGCTCGCCACATTCGTTTGCTTGCTTCGTTATTGTTGATATGCAGCGGAAAGACTCGAAACAAGATCACAACACTAACACGAGAATTTACTTGGTATCCACCTCAAGAAGAGGTGACTAATCCAAGGATTCGACCCTCACTCACTCATCTACTATGAAAACACTCTTTCTCGATAACTACCGAAGGCAGAGAAGCTTTGTACAACCTCTCAATACAAGAAGAAAGAAAACTAAGCTTATACAATAACAAATCTTACAAGATTTACAATGAGGAACCCCTAGTTTGCTTCTCCTTCTTATGTGGAACGCCTTTTGACCTTGGAAGTGCAGCAACACCTTGCTCCAAGAAGCTTTAAGAACTGGTGTAAATTTATGAGAGATAATTGCAAGAGGTGGAGAGGAAGAACTGTCGAATCGCTGCGAAGAAGATGACTTTAAACTCGACGCTTCCTTTGCAACGGTCACATCCCAATCGATTGGGGAGGTTTGAATCGATCGGTCGATTGATTCAAAGTGTCTCTGTACTCTACTATGTTAGGACCTTCGGACGCGGCTAGAGAGGGGGGGTGTGAATAGCTGACCCCAAATTCACGTTTCTTCCTACAATTTTAGTTAGCGCAGCGGAAATAAAAGATAGAAACGAAACGGGAGAATATCAAACCTCAAACGCGACGATATAACGAGGTTCGGAGATGATACTCCTACTCCTCGGCGTGTCCGTAAGGTGGACGAATCCTATCAATCCATCGGTGGATGAGACCCCGGAAAACCGGCTAATAAAAACTACTTCTGGGTGGAGAAACCTCGCCACAATCTCTCTTGCAATAGCAAGATCAGAGTACAAGAAATACAGCAAGAAGCCAAGAACAATATGAATGTAAAAACACTAGTTTACTTGCCTTCTCGTCGACTGTTGATGAAGCAGCAACTTCACGGATGCCAACCATAGCAGCAACTGTTCAGTTGGAGACCCAGCCGAGGGAAGCTCACACGAAGCTTCAGTAATGGAGAGCTCAGCAAAGCTCAGATCGCAGGAGCAAGAAGAAGTCCCAAAGAATATCTAGAGGCCCTCCACCTCCACCTCTTGATTTATATGAACCTGCGAAGAAGACAAAGAAGACACAGAAATCTAGTCGTTGTGACTCAACGGCTAGGCCTGGACCGATCAGGCATGGCTTGATCGGTCCAGGAAATCCCTGATCGGTCTGTGGACCGATCAGGCCCTAGGCTGATCGGTCCCCAGACCGATCCCAACTCTCATAGAGAGTTGGTTGCAGAGCCCTGATCGGTCCACAGATCGGTCTGTGGACCGATCAGGCCATAGGTGGATCGGTCCACAGACCGATCCCTCCTATTCCTTCTCCCAATCTGTTTGGTTATTGATCGGTCACCAGACCGATCAGATGATCCACAGTGAGAATCAGTGTATCACTGGATCAGTCAGCAGACCGATCCAGATACCCATAGTATCACTGGATCGGTTAGCAGACCGATCCAATTTCCCAGCCTTAAACCCTAAAGCCTTCCTGATCTAGAGAACGAGCTACCGAGCCCTCTCCGACTTCCACGTCCGGTCCAGAGAACGAGCTACCGAGTCCTCTCTGACCTAGTCCGGAGAACGAGCTACCGAGCCCTCTCTGACTTCCACGTCCGGTCCAGAGAACGAGCTACCGAGCCCTCTCTGACCTAGTCCGAAGAACGAGCTACCGAGCCCTCTCCGACTTCCACGTCCGGTCCAGAGAACGAGCTACCGAGCCCTCTCTGACCTAGTCCAAAGAACGAGCTACCGAGCTCTCTCCAACTTCATCCGGTCCAGAGAACGAGCTACCGAGCCCTCTCTGACCTAGTCCGGAGAACGAGCTACCGAGCCCTCTCCGACTCTATCCAGTCCATAGAACGAGCTACCTAGCCCTCTCCGACCTCCCATGCAAAGCTTCCATACTTGGACTTTTCCCTGTGCCCAGCTCCCTGCTTGGACTTTTCCGTGCCAAGTCTCCATACTTGGACTTTTCCCGTGCCAAGCTCCCTGCTTGGACATTTCCCGAATCAGGTCAACTCAAGTCGGGTCAACCAGGTCAACCTTGACCAAAGGTTGCACCCACAATCCCCCAAGTTCCTATTTTTGTCAAACATCAAAGTATAACTTCTCCATTCTTGTCAAACATCAAAATATACCTCGAGTCAGGTCAACTCGAGTCGGGTCACCCAGGTCAACCTTGACCTAAGGTTGCACCAACAATCTCCCCCTTTTTGATGTTTGACAAAAACCATAATCAAGTTAGGTTAACCCGATAACCTAACTTAGGTTTTCCAATAGTTCTCCAATGTTCTTCCTTGAACATTCTCTGAACATTCTCCCCAAACTCCAATGTTCTTCCTTGAACATTCTCTAGACATTCTCCCCCTTTTTGACACACATCAAAAGGGGTGAATCAATGTCAAGAGTTTCTTCCTAATAAAAGTCCCATACCTTTCATTGAAACCCTTAATTTCCCCCTTGATACTAAAATCAAAAATCAACTCAGTGATAATCCCATATCACTCATCCTCAGAAATCTTGACGAGTAAAAACTCCCCCTAAAAGTCAACTCCCCCTTGACCAATAGGTAAAACTCTCCCTAAAGGTCAACTCCTCCTTGACCATTGCACCAACAATGTCTTGGAGAGTTTCAACCCTTTAGAAATCTAAAACACCAACTTCCATAGCTGAAATTTCAGACAACAGTCGAAAATCAGCATTTTGGCACGCTCTGATCGGTCACCAGACCGATCAAGACTCCACTGGATCGGTCACCAGACCGATCCACACTGCCTTGGATCGGTCCAGTGATCGATCCAGACTTCCCTGGATCGATCAGAATCTTCTCTGATCGGTCCACAATTCTCTGATAAGAATTTCTGATTTTTCTCCCGAAATTCAGAAACCCCTAAAAAATTACAGAAAATTCCAAAAATTGTAAAATTTTGAGGATACATTCCTCATAACATATATTATCATAGAAAAATAGTTTTCTATGAAAATAACTCCCATTTTTTAATTTTGATACAAAGTTCGAAATACTTTGAAATAGCTCAAGGTTAATCCATCTTTGTATCAACTTGCTCAATGATGAATGCTATCACTAGAAAAGCTTCATCAAGGTTTTTTAAATCAATTTTGAAATGATCTTAAACCATTCAATTTAGGACCACAATCTTAGGGCTAAATGTACATGACTTGTACACAAGTTTTCCCTATAATCCTCAAATTCGAATTAGGCTCATCTAGGTACAAGAACTATGCACCTTGATCCTAACTCATAATCCTAGTATCTCACACACATCTAAGGTGTATCAAACACATCCAAGTCAATTTTGATGTGAGATATGAGTTTAGGTCATCTTAAGCTAAGTTCTCATGCATTTTCTAAACAACAATTAGGTCTCCATATCAAATTGTGTTTTTATCCTTAAATCAATTTAATTGATCATAAATGCAAGAGATGATGACATGACATAAAATAATATCATAAGTGGAAATATGTGCCAATGTCATGATGTCATGTCATCAAGTATGAAACTTAAATAAGGCATGACATATAACTAACCTAAGCATTATCATGACATTTCAAATAAAATAAATATGATGTCATGACATGGCATATGACAAACAATGTATGGCAAATAACACATAAAGGTATAGAAAATACCTAAGTCTAGCCTTAGTTGCCATTTTTGATAATTTTGATCATTTTACCATAAATCCTATATTCCTAAGTGTAATAGACCTAAAATCATATACTAAAGAATTTTAGATCACTATGTGCCAATTAGATTGATCGTAGAAAACTCCTCAAATGTGGTTGGCACATCCTAATCACCTTAGGAATAATTGTTAATTTCATTTTCAAGACTTGATTACACCTTGAAAATTCCTAAAATGTCACCTTTTGCCATGAGTAAGTTAACTACCTATCCAATTAAGGTTGGCACACCCTAAACCATCTAGCATGAAGGAGTCACGCTCCTAGGAACCCAATACTTATTTGAGCTCATTGGGTTCACTAAATATTCACTAGGGATGACTTCCCTAGCAACCCTCCTAATGACCCTCCTAGGCTTTAAAGCCTTGGTCATTTGGGACTCATCAAGATCAACTCTAGGGGTGACTCCCCTTGTGACCTTGGTGATGGTCTTCTTAGCCCTAGGTCTTGTTCCATAATCGAATGGAACATTATGATAAGCGGGCTTGACCACTTGAGACTTAGGTTTGTGACCCAAACCTCTCATGCCCTTGGGCTTTGATTTTTGACCCTTAGACCCTAGAGTTGACTTCTCCAAATTCTTAAGAGCTTTTTCTAAAGTGTCAAGTCTTGACCTCAAGACTTGATTTTCCTTCTTTAATACCTCAAGTTGTTATTTTTCTTTGAGGTATTCCTAGGCATATGTCTAGTTGTTTTGGGATTCCTATCTAGGTTTTCCTTAACCTTAGATGAGTTAACTCTAGGGTTGGCATTTCTAGCATTGTCCTTATCTAGGCTAACATGTTTGGCACCTAAGGACATGTATCGGTTTCTATGGTTATCATGCTTATCACTATTGACAATTGCAATAAAACTACTAGCATGTGTCTTATTAGAATTGCAAGAATGTGCCTTAAAGGATACCTTAGGGTTTGCCTTAGCTCCCCCTATAGATGTGCTTGGTCTCTTGTCCTTGTGAGGTTGCCTCCCCCTTGGCCATTGACTCTTATAATGTCCCCTTTGCTTGCATTGGAAGCACACCACGTGCTCCTTGGCCTTGCGTATCGGGACTCCGACTTCCTTGACTTTTGGTGCCGGTGGAGTCTTCCTAATCCTCTTTGGACATTTACTTTTGTAATGTCCATATTCCCTACACTCAAAGCACATTATATGTAATTTACTTGAAATTAAGTTGCTTGAGTTACCTAGGGTTGAGGATGGATATAAGCTCTCTCCTTCATCCCTTCCGGAGGTAGAGGCTTCTTCTTTTTGCTCCAGTCTTGAAGAAGAACTCTCTTCCTCTTCTTCCTTAGATGTTGAGTAGCCCTCAACTTCTAATTCCATACCTCCATGATGTGAGCTACTTGGCTCACTTGACTCCTCTTCATGACTTGAATTGGAGCTCTCCTCATGGAACTTAGCCAAGTTGTTCCACAACTCCTTGGCATTATTGAATCTACCTATCTTACACAAGATATCATTAGGTAATGAAAATTCAAAGATTTTCGTTACCTCGTCGTTGATTATGGATTGGTGGATTTGTTCCTTCGTCCACTTCTTCTTCTCGAGAGGTTCTCCTTCTTTATCCACCGGAGGAATAAAACCTACTTGTACACAATTCCAATTTACTAGGTTAGTCATAAGAAAATACTTCATTCTTACCTTCCAATACGCGAAGTCGTCGTGATCGTAGAATGGTGGAATCGTGACGTCTTCTCCAAGTTGATCCATTCTCTAGCTCGTGCTCCCCCGGGTGTTAATCCGACGAAGAGCGACCTTGCTCTGATACCACTTGTTAGGACCTTCGGACGCGGCTAGAGAGGGGGGGGTGTGAATAGCTAACCCCAAATTCACGTTTCTTCCTACAATTTTAGTTAGTGCAGCGGAAATAAAAGATAGAAACGAAACGGGAGAATATCAAACCTCAAACGCGACGATATAACGAGGTTCGGAGATGATACTCCTACTCCTCAGCATGTCCGTAAGGTGGACGAATCCTATCAATCCGTCGGTGGATGAGACCCCGGAAAACCGGCTAATAAAAACTCCTTCTGGGTGGAGAAACCTCGCCACAATCTCTCTTGTAACAGCAAGATCAGAGTACAAAAAATACAGCAAGAAGCCAAGAACAATATGAATGTGAAAACACTAGTTTGCTTGCCTTCTCGTCGACTGTTGATGAAGCAGCAACTTCACGGATGCCAACCACAATAGCAACTGTTCAGTTGGAGACCCAGCCGAGGGAAGCTCACATGAAGCTTCAGTAATGTAGAGCTCAGCAAAGCTCAGATCGCAGGAGTAAGAAGAAGCCCCAAAGAATCTCTAGAGGCCCTCCACCTCCACCTCTTGATTTATATGAACCTGCGAAGAAGACACAGAAATCTAGCCGTTGTGACTCAACGGCTAGGCCTGGATCGATCAGGCCATGACCTGATCGGTCCAGGAAATCCCTGATCGGTCTGTGGACCGATCAGGCCCTAGGCTGATCGGTCCCCATACCGATCCCAACTCTCACAGAGAGTTGGTTGCAGAGCCCTGATCGGTCCACAGATCGGTCTGTGGACCGATCAGGCCATAGGTGGATCGGTCCACTGACCGATCCCCCCTATTCCTTCTCCCAATCTGTTTGGTTACTGATCGGTCACCAGACCGATCAGATGATCCACAGTGAGAATCAGTGTATCACTGGATCGGTCAGCAGACCGATCCAGATACCCATAGTATCACTGGATCGGTCAGCAGACCGATCCAATTTCCCAGCCTTAAACCCTAAAACCTTCCTGATCTAGAGAACGAGCTACCGAGCCCTCTCTGACCTAGTCCAGAGAACGAGCTACCGAGCCCTCTCCGACTTCCACGTCCGGTCCAGAGAACGAGCTACCGAGTCCTCTCTGACCTAGTTCGGAGAACAAGCTACCGAGCCCTCTCCGACTTCCACGTCCGGTCCAGAGAATGAGCTACCGAGCCCTCTCTGACCTAGTCCGAAGAACGAGCTACCGAGCCCTCTCCGACTTCCACGTCCGGTCCAGAGAACGAGCTACCGAGCCCTCTCTGACCTAGTCCGGAGAACGAGCTACTGAGCCCTCTCCGACTCCATCCAGTCCAGAGAACGAGCTACCTAGCCCTCTCCGACCTCCCATGCCAAGCTTCTATACTTGGACTTTTCCCCGTGCCCAGCTCCCTGCTTGGACTTTTCCGTGCCAAGTCTCCATACTTGGACTTTTCCCATGCCAAGCTCCCTACTTGGACTTTTTCGTGCCAAGTCTTCATACTTGGACTTTTCCCGTGCCAAGCTCCCTGCTTGGACTTTTCCCGAATCAGGTCAACTCAAGTCGGGTCAACCAGGTCAACCTTGACCAAAGGTTGCACCCACAATCCCCCAAGTTCCTATTCTTGTCAAACATCAAAGTATAACTTCTCCATTCTTGTCAAACATCAAAATATACCTTGAGTCAGGTCAACTCGAGTCGGGTCACCCAGGTCAACCTTGACCTAAGGTTGCACCAACATACTAGAGAAGGCCTGAATTGATCAGCTGATCGATTCAGCCTTTATCGCGATGCGTGTGATTTCCATCCCCCCAATCGATCGACCAATCGATTGGTGGTGCCCAATTGATCGGCTGATAGATTGGGGAAGCTTCTTTGCCCACGATTCAGGCTCTCAATCGATTGACTGATCGATTGAGCTAGACTTCACTCGCGGCACACCTTCAATCAATCGGTTGATCAATTGAACCATAGTTCAATCGATCGGTTGATCAATTGACTTCCCTTTAACTTGCTTAAACCAAGTCTAACGCCCCCAAATCCAACATCCGGTCAACCATGACCTGTTGAAACTCTTCATGACTAACATCCGGTTAACCTTGACTTGCCGAGACTTCTTCGCCAAGTGTCCGATCAATCCTTTAATCCACTTGGACTTTTCTCCTTGTGCCAAGTGTGTAATGACCCAATTTTCCCTATTTCAAGTTCTAAATGTCTTTAAAAATATTTAGAAATACTTTTAAAATATTCTAGAGATTTTTAGAGTATTTTTATAGAATTTTTGGAGGTTGTTTGGCATTTTTATTAAACGAAAGAAGTTTCTACAAAAAAAATGTCCAAGCCGAGATTCGAACCGTGGACCTCGGACTTGAATCGAGCCTTAACTGAACCCAGCCAACCAACTGTTCTGCGGCTTTTTCGTGAACATATAGAGAACGGAATTTATTTAAGCAGTAGTTAGATAATCAAATACCAAG
The DNA here is from genome assembly GCF_018446385.1 of Zingiber officinale. Lineage (NCBI taxonomy): Eukaryota > Viridiplantae > Streptophyta > Magnoliopsida > Zingiberales > Zingiberaceae > Zingiber > Zingiber officinale. The sequence goes on from NC_055987.1 coordinate 130,140,110, forward strand.
TTATTAAGAGAGGACTTAAGTTTTTTCCCGTGACCTAACTTTTCCCCTCTCCTTTTCTCTCCCGACGGAGCGACTTTGCTGTTTGGGCGAAAACGAAGACGACGAAGCCCTAGCTTTGTCTTCGGCGCCGGCGAAAGGTTTTTCCAGCCGGTCTTCACCCGTGCGTGACCACCTCGACGAGGAGAGCTCGGAAACACAAAGAAGCCGCCGAGATTCGAAGTTTCTCCGAACCCTAGAAGCTTTCCTTCGGTTGTAAGTCCAAGAACTCCAAGAATAGTTAAGTAGCTGCTCACCTGCGGTAGGAGTAATTTCGAACTTTGTTTTTCTTCTTGAATCCGAAACATGCTATAAAGATTGTGGTTTTGGGTGTTGCTGCCGTGGGTTTCAAAGAAGGATCAAGAAATGGTTTAGTTTGATTGAGCATGTAGGATTGTGTTTGAGCCGAATCTATGCTTGTTAGGGATTTAGTTTTGTTTGAAATCTGAGATAAATGAATAAATTGTTTAGGTTTAACATGTGGTTTCAGTTTCTATTAGTTGATCATGAGCAGTCTTCTATTGATAATAGATGTGCAGATTTCTATTGCAAATAGATGTGCAGATTTCTATTGCAAATAGATGGGCAGATTTCTTTATCAAATAGATGTTTGATAGCAGCAGTAACCTTTCTTATTGCTTTGCTTAGTTGGAAATAATTCAACATGTGTAGATCTAGTGATGCATGCTTTAGTATACCACGTGTAGATGTTGTTAGCAGCAGTAATCTTTCTTATTGCTTTGCTTAGTTGGAAATAATTTAGGATGTGTAGATTTATTAAGTTATTGTTCTTGAAAATGCATGAACAGATTTATTTTCCAGTTTTGTTTGTTATTAGTTGAACATGATCAGTTTCCTTTGCCACTAGATATACACGGGGATATTTTCTAGTTTCCTTTGCTATTAGAATATCATGAGCAGAATTTTAGTGCAGAATTTTAGTGTAGTTAGATCTCTTTGTATGCAGAATTTTGCATTGTAGCTTAGTTCTTCTTTGCTAATTCCATGCACATGATTAGTTTTAAGTTTAGTATTTTAGCCTTGGATTTCCATGTTTCTGAACATGAATAACCTTTGTTATTTAAGCATGCAGTTTGTATTTTACTTGCTATTAGATGAGTAGGAATAGCCATGAATTTGGTAGAAGTGTTTATGTGATCCATTAAACCTTTTGAGGATTATGAGAAGCTATAAGTAAGAAAAGACCAAGGTCTAGAGAAGAAAAGATAACAAGTAAATCTTTTAAAGAGGCTAGTACCCGACTTCCAAGGTTGTCGTTAAACAAATCCAGGTGACCAATTCCAAGGTCTTGGCCCTGGTAAGACCAAGGTCTTTACCCTCATAGGACTGGAGGTTCGCTACCTCAGTCTCTATTAGGGAGCGCACATTTGGTAATAAGTTTGGGCCCAAGAAAAGACAAGAGAAAGAGAAATTAAATAAAATAATAATTTCTAAGTGTAAGACTATAAGTATAAGACCATAAGTATTTGGGACAAATGAAACAAGCTTCATATATGTTTAGGATTAGCAAGTGTAGCTCTTTTAATTCTAAACACACAGTATCAGTTTTCATTTGTTTTCCTTATGAGATTATTGAGCATGATTAGTCTTATTTCTAGATGATTCCATCTTTATTCTTGTATAACATGAGTAGCTTTACATGTTAGCATTTTAGTTAATTTGATTTATTGCTAATAGATGAGCATGAGTAATTTTCTTCTTAAGCATTCAGTTTTAGCATGTTTCTTTTTGTTATATACATGCTTATCGAGTTTTTGTGAGTTAGATAGCGCTTACTAAGCAATTCGCTTATAGTTTGCATTTCCTCCTACTGCAGATAAAGGTAAAGGGAAGCTATAGTCAGAAGGAAGGCGACAAGAAGATGTGTGGTGGATGTGCGATGCCTGGACTATGGAAGCCTTGGGACTAGAAAGGAGTTTCTTTTAGTTTTCTTTTCCTTTTTCTATGTTAGAAGTATTCGGGATGGTATATGTTATCTTGATGTTATTAGGACATAGTAGATGAATTGTGATCTTGTGTGATGATTTCTGGTATAGTTCTCTTTTGTTTTGAATTATTTACTGCGTGAGTTGTTTGATATATGTTTCAGCCGCCTGTGGCTGATGTATATAGTGTTTGTATTTAAGATATTGTCACCTGTACATGGGAGATGCTGCCGAAATTTTTCGGTAGGGACTCCTCACGGGGCAGTTAAGTAGAGTTAGTAGTTAAGTAGCGTCCACCTTTAGAGAGTAGTAGTAGTGTAGAAGGTGGGTCGTTACAAAGTGTCTGGTCAACCTTGACCCACTTGGACTTACTATCTCGTGTCAAGTATCCGGTCCTCTATGAACCACTTGGACTTCCTTCCACCAGATGTTCGGTCACCCTTAACTCATTTGGATTTCCTTGTGCCAAGTATCCGGTCACTCCTTTGACCTACTTAGACTTCCCAACACTAGGTATCCGGTCAACCTTGACCCACTTGGATTTTCATGTGTCTGGCTTCACTCACCAGGTCTTTTCTTCTGCCTACCTTCACTCACTAGGACTTTCCATCTGCCTAGCTTCACTTACCAGGACTTTCCATTTGTCTGGCTTAACTCACCCGGACTTTTACCTAGCTTCACTCACTAGGATTTTCCCACTCCCCAGCTTCACTCACCGGGACTTTCATCTGCCTAGCTTCACTCACTAGGTCTTTCCCTGGCTTCACTCACCAGGATTTTCAACTGTCTGTCTTCACTCACCAGGACTTCCACTTGTCAACCTCTAGTTAGGACTTTCCTAGTCAAATATCCGGTCAACCCTTTGACCTACTTGACTCTTCTTCACATCTAACTGGTCAGTCCTTGACCAGAGGAGAATTGTATCAATAATCTCCCAAATTGGATGATTACATCTGCAATCTCCTGTATTGTCAAATATTGAAACCCAAACATCAAGACTCAAACTTGAGCCAACTCAAGCTTAGTTAACCAGGTCAATCTTGACCTATTGATATTGCATCAACACCATGAAAAAATGTCATCTTCACATCCATTTGTTCCAGCTGCAAATCGTGATGTGCCACCAAAGTCAACACCACTCTAATTGACGTATACCTTACTATCGGAGAGAAAATTTCTTCATAGTCAATCCCCTTTCTCTATGAATACCCCTTTACTATCAACCGAGCCTTGAACTTCACTTCTTCTCCCTCTGACATTACTTCTTTCTTCTTGAATATCCACTTGCACCTAATAGCTTTCTCTCCTTCAGGAAGTGATTCTTGAATATTACTTCTTCTCCCACGTTTGGTTTTTATGCAACGACTCCATCTCCTCTGCCATAACACCCATTCACCTATCCTTCTTAAAGCTGTGTATCACCTCTTGAAACGATGTAGGGTCTCCGCTACTAGTGATAAGCGCATAAGATACCAAGTCTTCGCATCTGTATCTGGTGGGTGGTTTTATAACTCGTCTCATTTTGCCACCATCTATAGTGTAATGCTCTATGTGCTTTAAGCCAGAATCATCGGAGTCATGAGTCTCTAGCTCTACCTGTATAATATCTTTCTCTATATTGCTTTGCGGTGTTTCCTTTCCTTCTTCCTGAGTATGTTGTAACATAGATTTCTCATCAAATACCACATCTCTACTGATCACCACCTTGTTTGCCTTAGGATCCCAAAGCTTGAAGCCTTTAACTCTTTTCTGATACCCCAGAAATATGCACTTCTTTGATTTCGTATCCAGCTTTGATCTTTCCTCATTAGATATGTGCATATAGGCTGGATATCCAAAAACTCGAAGATGAGAGTAATCTACTTGATTCCCTGTCCATACTTCCTCTGATACTTTGCTTTCTAGTGCTGTCCTTGGTGATCTATTAATGAGATAACATGATATGTTAACTGTTTCCACCCAGAAATTCTTTGCAAGCCCTTCATTCAGCCTGAGATATGTTGCCTTCTCAATGATTGTCTTGTTCAACCTTTCCGCTACCCCGTTCTGCTGAGGTGTCCTGCAAACCGAGAAATATCTCATTATCCCATGCTGCTCAAAAAATTCCTGAAACTTTGAATCTGTGTACTCAGTCCCATTGTTTGACCTAAGACATTTGATCTTTCTTCCGGTCTGGTTCTCTACTTCAGTTTTCCATAATTTAAACTTTGCAAAAGTTTTCGACTTGTGACGTATAAAATATACCTAGACCTTTCATGAGAAAAGTAAAAGTCACAAAATATAAGTGTCCTCCACGTGATGCTACAATGGCTGGTCCCCAGAGATCTGTATGTATGTAGTCCAGAATCTCCTCCGTTTTGTTTGCTGTCATCTTGAATTGCACTTTGCTCTATTTCCCAAGAACATAGAATTTGCAGAATTCAAGCTTGCATGTCTTGACACTCTTCAACAAATCTGTCTTGTGAAGTTCTAACAAATCTCTCTTACTATCTGATTTAGACTCCACCGAGATGGCTCCACCTGTTAGAGTGTATACTAAAAGCCTAGCTTTTTGTAAACATTTATATTTGAAATAAAGAATCACATTGGTCAAATGTCTATATTTATATGCTAAGTGTAGTTGTTTAATTAATTTATATTGTAAATAACATGGTGTGTGGTGTTATACACAGAAGATCATGTTATCAATTCCTTATAAATTATAAACAGTAGCTCACGACTAAGATGGAAAGGAACAAACCCTTGAAATAGTCGTAGTGTAATTTGGTATTAGTTTATCTTAACTATAAAATTATACTAGTATACTCTGAGTGTATTGAGCAGGACTATTTAAGGAAAGTTCTTTTATACTGACTTAATAAAAGAACTAGACCTTTTGTTATTATGGAAGTGTATGCTCTTAATCCCGATATAGTAACAAGCACATGCACTTAATATTTATTTCTTTGACTTAACAAAGGGTGAGATTTAGCTCGATAAATCAAGAGGCCCGATAAGTTGGGAAATGATATTATTTATAGTGTGTGTTGTTGATTATATAAGGAAACTGTGTCCTAGTAATCTAGGTTGATAATGTCCCCAAGAGGAGCTCATAAGGATTGTCATGTAAACCCTATAGGTGGACTTAGTCCGACATGACGATAAGGTTGAGTGGTACTACTCTTGGAGCTAGACATTAATTAAGTGAGTTGTCAGTAACTCATTTAATTAGTAGGCATTCGATGTCTTAAACACAGGGAAACTAACACACTCATGATAAGAATGAGTCAAAATGTAATTTGTGATTGATGTGGTAGTTCAATAATAATTCTTTATTGATATGAATTATTATTGATGAAATTAAGTTGGGTGTTCGGGGCGAACACAGGAAGCTTAATTTCATCGGGAGACCAAAACCAATTCCTCCTCTCGGTCCCTATCGTAGTCTCTTAGTTATAAAGTGTTATACCCACTTATACCCACCTTCCTACCCAACCTTAGGTGGCCAGCCAAGCAAGCTTGGAGTCCAAGCTTGGGTCGGCCAAGCTAAAGGTTGAGCCAAGTAAAGGTGGTCGACCCTAGCTTGATGCCCAAGCTTGGTGTGGCCGGCCATATAAAAATAAAGGGATTTTATTTAAAATCTTTCCATATGTGGAAGCCATGATTTTAAAAGAGAGTTTAAAATTTAAATCTTTCCTTTTATAGCTTTCTACAAAAGATTAAGAAAAAGATTAGATATCTTTCCTTATTTGTAGTTAAAAGGAAGATTTTAATTTTAAAGAAAACTTTCCTTTTTGGAAATCATCCACATGTTTTTATAGAGAGATTTTAATTTATAAAATTTCCTTTTATAACCAACCATGAATGGAAAAATTATTAGAGAAATTTTTATTTTAAAAATTTTCAGAATCAAATAAGGAAGTTTTAATTTTGTGTTTAAAACTTGCCTTATTTGGAGCACATGAGGTGGCCGACCATGTAAAGGGTTAAAAGGAATTTTTAATTAAATTTTCCTTATTATCCAATGACAAGGAGAATAAGGGAATTTTAATTATAATTAAATTTCCTTATATGCCAAGACCAAAGAATATAAAAGAGGGGGTAGAGGTGCCTCACCTCACAACATATCTTCTAGTATTCCCCTCCTTTCTTCCTTGTTGTGGCCAGCCCTATTCTTCTCCCCTTCTCTTCTTCTTTAGTGGACGGTTCATCCCTCTCTTGGAGTTCTTGTTGGTGGCCAGTTCTTGCTAGGAGAAGAAGGAGAGAAAGGAGGCTTTGCTCTTGCATCCCTTGGAGCTTGAAGGTTGGTGGCCGAAACTTGAAAGAAGGAAGGAGTCTTGGTGGTTCTCATCTCGGTAGATCGTTGCCCACACAACGTCCGAGATAAGAAGAAGAATACGATAGAAGATCAAGAGGTTGTTACTTACAAAAAAAAGGTATAACTAGTAATTCTATTCCGCATCATACTAGTTTTTCCTTTGTAAGAATTTTGATATACCAAACACAAGAGGCATATGATTCTAGGTTTCGAATTTGTGATTCGAGTTTGTGTTCTTTTCTTTTCTTTTTTAATCTTGTGATTTGATTGTTCTTATTGGTTAAACCTAGGGTTACTATAAGGAGATTGAATATTGAATTTCTTTAAAAGGCTTTGTCAAGGAAGTGGTGGATGATCCCATAACCAAGAAGGCCTAGTGTCTCGCCATGTTTAACCTGGAAGCCAATTTTAGAAATAAATATTTAATCAACTTTGTAACATGGGTGGACTTGGATTAATAATGTTAAGTATCGTTTGTGATCCAAGTCTAAACCTCTAAGAACATATAAGTTAAATTTGGAATCAATAATGTTAAGTTCTGCTTGTGATTCCTAATTTAATTTCTAAAGAACACAATAGGTTGTTAGGAATGGTTCAGGACTTGCACAAAATTTTTGTACAGGGGAACCGATACGATATTCCGAGTATCAACCAACAATTGATATCAGAGCTAGGGGTTTCCTCTGTGTGTTTGATTTTCAGTTTAATTATGCACATGTCATACATAATTTAGGCAGGATAATAGTAGTATGTGCTAACTCTGTGGTTGCAGGCTTCAACTATTATGACTTATAGATATTCTATGTGATTGGACCCTTGGATATGTCAAGGGTATTTTTGTGTGTGCATGATTGTATGTATTAAATACAGCAGGAGCTGTATTAGTTTTAGGATTTTACATTTTTGTTTCGATCTAGATTACATGTACATTCCTTTGAGGAATATAGGATCGATATATGTAAAATTTTATTTTTATCGCGGATTGTATCCTTGCAAGGCGTGGTACTTTTTATGGACCAGAGGCACAGCGTAAAAAGAAGCAAGATAGATGCGGCGACTAGACCCGATTGCAGTGGCTAAAGATGATAGTAGCTAGGGTTGGCAGCACACGGATGACAGTGATGGAAAAGGCCATAATAGTTGGAAAATTATTTTTTCCATATTTGTTGCTTTATTTGCTGTGATGTGTACTTGCATAGTTAAAATTCCTCACCTTAAATAACTAAGTAGGAGAGGGATTAGTAAATAAATTCCACGGTCTCCATTACTGGTTTGTAAGTGATGCGACAAACTTGCGTATTGGCTCTGAGTGCCTCCATCCCCATCGGATGAGTTTGTTTGCAGATCACTAGATCAAACTTCCTTTATAGATGGTTATAGGAAATTATTTAGGAGTGTGTGATCTTCTCCATTTGAAGGGGCACAATCCTATTTAATAGACTAAGTATCAAGTAATGGTATACACTTAGGCACATTTAATAGTATCCTCCCCATCGGAGTCACTGCTATTATTTGTGCGACCGAAGGAAAAACCAACTCTTAATTTTATTTGTCATAAATTTAAGTTGACAAGAATAAAATTAATGGGTAAAACCTCCTCTTACAAATGTTTGTTTTTGTATACGTCCACACTATCGTGGCATGTAAAATACACGGTGTTTGAGGTGTTGGTAAATTTAAATAATATTGTTTGAGAAATCAATATTATTCTAAATTTAGAGTCTTGACCAAAGTTTATTTTGTAATTCTTAGGATGACTTTCAACCCACTGGCTATTATTCTAAAAGAGAACAAACTTACTGGTCCAAACTACATAGATTGGAAAAGGAATCTGGACATTGTCCTAACTGCTGAAGGCTATAAGTTTGTACTGTTAGAGACCTGCCCTGATGCACCTAATAGTGATTCTAGTGAAGAGGAGATTGAGTATCATAAGAAATGGGTAAAAGCAGATGAGATGACACGGTGTTACATTTTGACTTCAATGATAAATGTGCTGCAACATCAGCATCAGGACTTACCAACTGTTTATGATATGATGAACAATCTCAAAGAACTCTTCGGACACTAGAATCGGACTGCTAGGCAAGAGGCAATGAGAAGATTAATGACAACCACCATGTTAGAGGGGACACCCGTAAGGGATCATATCCTCAAGATGATGGCTTATTTAAATGAAATACAGATCCTTGGAGCTGAAATCGATGGGGAAACCCAGATCGATATTATTCTCCAAACGCTACCCAGAAGTTTTGAGCAGTTCTGCTTGAACTATAACATGAACAAAAGGGCTTATACGCTGGTGGAACTTCTGACAGAACTTCAGGCAATAGAAGGTATATTTCGTCATAGTTCTCAGATTCACTTTACTGAAAATGTTTCTACTTCTAAGTCAAAAGGCAAGAAGAAGAAACAGGCTGGTTCAGCAAAGAAGGTGAAAAGATCTCTAGGTACTAGACCTAAAGCTGGAGTGAAGAAGCCAAAGGGCAAGTGCTTCATCTACAAGCAGTCGGGACATTGGAAGGCGGACTATCCTCGTAGGAATCAGAACAATAGAGGTATATCTTATTCTCTTATAGTTGAAACATGTTTAGCGGTGTTATCTATCAATATCTAGTGTGTAGATACAGGAACCACTGATCATGTCTGTAATACATTGCATGGGTTCCAGGAAACCTGATGACTATATGAGGGAGAGATAACGGTCTACATGGGCAATGCTACGAAAGTGGCAGCTGTTGTAGTGGGAGACTACTTATTATTTGATAGGAATAGAAATTTGATTTTGAGAAATTGTCTTTATATACCAATTTTTAGAACGAATTTAATTTCAGTTTCTAAATTGTTTGTGGATGGATATTCTGTTTCTTTTGATGACAAAGTAGTTATCAAGAAGAATAGGGTTATTATCTGTTCTGGTACATTAGTAGACAACTTGTATACTCTAAATTCAATTTCTCCCACAAAGCAACAAATGGAAATTAATAACATATCTTCTAATTCTAATAAGAGAAAGGAACCTTCGGAAATGAACCAAACATATATTTGGCATCTAAGACTTGGTCATATTAACTTAAGTAGGATTTAAAGGCTAATAGCCGATGGACTCTTGGGTTCATTAGTGTTGGAAAACTTTTCAACTTGCGAATCTTGCTTGGAAGGTAAAATGACCAAGAGACCTTTTAAGGCCAAGGAGTATAGAGCCAAAGATGTGTTAGAACTGGTTCATTCTGATTTGTGTGGTCCTATGTTTATCCAAGCAAGAGGTGGTTACGAATATTTTGTCTCTTTTATAGACGATTATTCGAGATACGGATACATTTACTTGATGCATCGCAAGTCTGAGTGTTTTGATAAGTTCAAAGAGTACAAGGCTGATGTGGAGAAACATCTTGGTAAAGGTATCAAGACACTACGGCCTGATCGTGGTGGCGAATACCTCTTTGGAGAGTTTAGGAATTACTTATTAGAGGTTGGGATTCAATCCCCATTGTCTACACCTGGTACACCCCAACAGAACGGTGTGGCAGAACGAAGGAATATGACTCTTATGGAAATGGTTAGATCGATGGTGAGTTATTCTGAATTACCAAATTCTTTTTGGGGATATGCCCTGGAAACAGCAGCGCACATTCCGAACTTGGTACCTTCTAAATCAGTACCTTCTACTCCCACAGAATTATGGAATGAGCGTAAGCCTAGTCTAAGACACATTCAGATTTAGGGTAGTCCAGCACATGTGCTGAAGGAAGACACTGACAAGTTAGAATCACGAACAGAAGTTTGTCTGTTTGTAGGATATCCCAAAGGAACGAAAGGTGGTTTGTTTTATAATCCTAAAAATCAGAAAATCATTGTTAGCACCAATGCTCGATTTTTAGAGAAAGATTATATAATGTACCACAAGCCCATGAGTAAAATTGTTCTAGAAGAAATAAGAGAGGACACGCCTAACTTAGTACCAACAGTATAAGATGGAATATCACAAGAAACTGCAACACGTATCACAAATGATACACAACCATAGACAATGCCTCGTCGTAGTGGGAGGGTTGTGAGGTAACCTAAAAGATTCATATTTTTGGGAGAGTCATCGGACTTGGTCCCAGGTAAACATGAACCTGATCCCCAAACATATGACGAAGCACTCCAAGATATAGATGCAACATCTTGGCAAAAAATAATGAATTCAGAAATAGAATCTATGTATTCTAATAAGGTATGGGAGCTTATAGAATCACCAAATGGTGTAAAAGCCGTTGGATGCAAATGGATCTACAAAGGGAAAAGAGGGATAGACGGGAAGGTGGAAACTTTCAAAGCAAGGCTAGTTGTGAAAGGGTACACTCAGAAAGAGGAAATCGATTATGAGGAAACTTTTTCACTGGTGGTCATGCTTAAGTCTATCCGGATACTCTTATCTGTTGCCGCTCATATGGATTATGAGGTTTGGCAAATGGATATCAAGATAGCTTTCCTTAACAGAAGTCTTGAAGAAAACATCCATATGAAGCAACCAGAGGGATTTATTGAAAAAGGCAAAGAGCATCTAGTGTGTAAGCTCAATCGGTTGATTTATGGACTGAAGCAAGCTTCAAGATCTTGGAACATCTGGTTTAATGAAGTAATCCAATCATATGGATATGTTCAGTGTCCGGATGAGTCTTGTGTATACAAGAAGTATGATGGAAACGTGGTGGTATTTTTTGTACTATACGTAGATGACATTTTGTTAGTTGGAAACAATATCAAAGTGTTGTCAGAAGTAAGGGTATGGTTGTCCAAGCAATTTGATATGAAGGACTTAGGAGAATGCGCACATATTCTTGGGATCAAAGTAATAAGGGATCATAAGAAAAGGATGATGTGCTTGTCCCAAGCTTCATATATCGATACAATCCTTGCTCGTTCTAGCATGCAAGACTCCAAGAAAGGTTTTCTACCTTTTAGGCATGGAGTAGCTTTATCTAAAGAGATGTCTCCGAAGACATCAAAAGAGATAGAGGATATGAAGGCAGTTCCTTATGCTTCGGCTGTCGGAAGCCTAATGTATGCTATGCTATGTACGAGACCAGATATCTGTTTTACCGTGAGCATGGTTAGCAGATATCAAAGTAACCCTGGACAAGAACATTGGACTGCTGTAAAGCATATATTAAAATACCTGAAAAGGACTAGAGATTATATGCTAGTTTACCAAGCAGATGATTTGCTCCCTGTGAGTTACACGGATTCCGACTTTCAATCAGATAGGGATAATAGTAAGTCTACATCAGGTTATGTGTTACTTTAGGAGGTGGAGCCATTGCATGGAGGAGTGTTAAGTAGAAATGTGTTTCTGACTCAACCATGGAAGCTGAGTATGTGGCAGTCTCTGAGACAGTAAAAGAAGTAGTGTGGCTCAGGAATTTCCTAATGGACTTAGATGTGATTTCTGGTTTGCCCAAAATCATCACAATTTATTGTGATAATAGTGGTATAGTAGCAAACTCAAAGGAACCACGAGCTCATAAGGCGAGTAAACACATAGAGCGCAAGTACCACCTGATATGAGACATCGTAAAGCGAGGAGAAGTTGTTGTCGCCAAGATTACATCAGCAGATAACTTGGCAGATCCTTTCACTAAGGCCCTTCTGGCGAAAGCTTTTGATCGGCATGTTGAAGGAATGGGAATCAGATGTATGGCAGCTTTTAAGACAGCATAGTCTTTTAGTATAAGTGGGAGATTGTTAGAGTATATACTAAAAGCCTAGCTTTTTGTAAACACTTATATTTGAAATAAATAATCACATTGGTCAAATGTCTACATTTATATGCTAAGTGTAGTTGTTTAATTAATTTATATTATAAATAACATGGTGTGTGGTGTCACACACAGAAGATCATGTTATCAATTCCTTATAAATTATAAATAGTAGCTCACGACTAAGATGGAAAGGAACAAACCATTGGAATAGTCGTAGTGTAATTTGGTATTAGTTTATCTTAACTATAAAATTACACTAATACACTCTGAGTGTATTGAGCAGGACCATTTAAGGAAAGTTCTTTTATACTGACTTAATAAAAGAACTAGACCTTTTGTTATTACGGAAGTGTGTGCTCTTAATCCCGATATAGTAACCAGCACATGTACTTAATATTTATTTCTTTGACTTATCAAAGGGTGAGATTTAGCTCGATAAATCAAGAGGCCCGATAAGTTGGAAAATGATATTATTTATAGTGTGTGTTGTTGATTATAGAAGGAAACTGTGTCCTAATAATCTATGTTGATAATGTCCCCAAGAGGAGCTCATAAGGATTGTCATGTAAACCCTGCAAGTGGACTTAGTTCGACATAACAATAAGGTTGAGTGGTACTACTCTTGGAGCTAGATATTAATTAATCGAGTTGTCAGTAACTCATTTAATTAGTGGGCATTCTATATCTTAAACACAGGGAGACTAACACACTCATGATAAGAAGGAGCCCAAAATATAATTTGGGATTGGTACGGTAGTTCAATAATAATTCTTTAGTGGTATGAATTATTATTGATGAAATTAAGTTGGGTGTTCGGGGCGAATACGGGAAGCTTAATTTCATCAGGAGACCAAAACCAATTCCTCCTCTCGGTCCCTATCGTAGCCTCTTAGTTATAAAGTGTTATACCCACTTATATCCACCTTCCTATCCAACCTTAGGTGGCCAGCCAAGCAAGCTTGGAGTCCAAGCTTTGGCCGGCCAAGCCAAAGGTTGAGCCAAGTAAAGGTGGTCGGCCCTAGCTTGGAGCCCAAGCTTGGTGTGGCCGGCCATATAAAAATAAAAGGGATTTTATTTAAAATCTTTCCATATGTGGAAGCCATGATTTTTAAAGAGAGTTTAAAATTTAAATATTTCCTTTTATAGCTTTCTACAAAAGATTAAGAGAAAGATTGGATATCTTTCTTTATTTGTACTTAAAAGGAAGATTTTATTTTTAAAGAAAACTTTCCTTTTTGGAAATCATCCATATGTTTTAATAGAGATATTTAATTTATAAAATTTCCTTTTATAACCAACCATGAAGAGAAAAATTATTAGAGAAATTTTTATTTTAAAAATTTTCAGAATCAAATAAGGAAGTTTTAATTTTGTGTTTAAAACTTGCCTTATTTGGAGCACATGAGGTGGCCGGCCATGTAAAGGGTTAAAAGGAATTTTTAATTAAATTTTCCTTATTATCCAATGACAAGGAGAATAAGAGAATTTTAATTATAATTAAATTTCCTTATATGCCAAGCCCAAGGAATATAAAAGAGGGGGTAGAGGTGCCTCACCTCACAACATATCTTCTAGTATTCCCCTCCTTTCTTCCTTGGTGTGGCCGACCCTATTCTTCTCCCCTTCTCTTCTTCTTTAGTGGATGGTTCATCCCTCTCTTGGAGTTCTTGTTGGTGGCCGGTTCTTGCTAGGAGAAGAAGGAGAGAAAGGAGGCTTTGCTCTTGCATCCCTTGGAGCTTGAAGGTTGGTGGCTGAAACTTGCAAGAAGGAAGGAGTCTTGGTGGTTCTCATCTCGGTAGATCGTTGCCCACACAACGTCCGAGATAAGAAGAGGAATACGATAGAAGATCAAGAGGTTGTTACTTACAAAAAAAGGTATAACTAGTAATTCTATTCCGCATCATACTAATTTTCCTTTGTAAGAATTTTGATATACAAAACACAAGAGGCATATGATTCTAGGTTTCGAATTTGTGATTCGAGTTTGTGTTCTTTTCTTTTCTTTTTCAATCTTGTGATTCGATTGTTCTTATTGGTTAAACCTAGGGTTACTATAAGGAGATTGAATATTGAATTTATTTAAAAGGCTTTGTCAAGGAAGTGGTGGATGATCACATAACCAAGAAGGCCTAGTGTCTCACCATGTTTAACCTGGAAGCTAATTTTAGAAATAAATATTTAATCAACTTTGTAATATGGGTGGACTTGGATTAATAATGTTAAGCATCGTTTGCGATCCTAGTCTAAACCTCTAAGAACAGATAAGTTAATTTGGAATCAATAATGTTAAGTTCCACTTGCGATTCCTAATTTAATTTTTAAAGAACACAATAGGTTTTAGGAATAGTTCAGGACTTGTACAAAATTTTTGTACAGGGGAACCGGTACGATATTCCGAGTATCAACCAACACCACCTACAACTGTATTTCTTATCAACTTGTAGATGTTTTCTGCTACCTTTTGTCCTTTCATTACCATCAGAGCTCCCTTGCTGACTTTCATCACCCCACTCATTGATTTATAATTGCAACCAATACCATCCAGTGTACATAGTGAGATCAAGTTCTTCCTTAGCTTTAGTATATATCTGACATCACATAAGGTTCTGATCACACCATCAAATATCTTAATTCTGACATTCCCTATGCCGATAATGTTGCATGACGCATCATTTTCCATCAACACTGAACTGGAATCTACTGTCCTATAGGTGTCAAACCAATACTTGTTTGGAGTCATATGATATAAACATGCAGAGTTTAAAATCTATGCATCTGTTAATTGCTCCGAACTTGACATAACTGATAGCATATCTCCATCACCGCTCTATGAATTTTCTTCTTCAACTATGTTTGCAAACTTTGCCGAACTACCTTTGTTCTCTGCAACATGTTTCTTTATCTCTGGACAATCTCTCTTGATATGACCTTTGCCTCCACATTTGTAGCATGTGATCACCTTCTTCCTTCTCAACTTAGAACGAGCATTGTTGTTGTTGTCATATCCATGTCGAGATTTGCTCCTACCACGCTCTTGGTTGCTATTTACTACAAGTCCTTCTTCTTGAGAAATTTCATCGCTTGTTTTCTTCCTTTGGTGAAAACCTAGCAACACACTTGTGATCTCCTCCAATTTGAGAGTTTCCTTACCCCCACATCAACGTAATAACCAAATTCTCGTACGTAGGAGATGAAGCTAGAGAATTCAACAACATCAGTGCCTTGTCTTTGTCTTCGATGTTCACATCAACCCGCTTCAGATTACTTACAATCTGGTTGAATACGCTGATGTGATGGCTCAGATTGGTTCCTTCTGTCATCTTCAGCCCGAATAATTTCTGCTTAAGATACAACTTGTTTGCCAATGACTTTGACATGTACCAGCTTTCTAGCTTTTGCAAAACTACCACTGGTGACTCCTCGTCCATGACATGGTACATCACGTCATCCATAAGACAAAGTCTGATTGTTGCTACTGCCTTCGCCTGAAGTTCTTCCCAATCTGTTCTCTCCATACTTTCTGGTTTTCTTTTTCCTAGTGCCTTCACCATGCCTTGTTGCACCAACAAGTCCTTGACGCTTCTCTACCATAATCCAAAGTTTCTGGTTCCGTCAAACTTCACCATATCAAACTTCGTAGAAGTTGTCCCCAACGTGTTGAAGAAATTCGCCAAAAACCTGTAGCTCTGATACCAATTGTTGCATAAAGAGGGGGCAATAACACCTCTCAACCTCTAACACAAAAGAAGAGGAAGAGAGAAAAAGATCGCGCGGAACAACAAGACAAAAATACAAAAAGAGAGCAAACACGAGAAAGGAGAAAAAGAAGAGAAAGAATAAGAGATACCGTGGTTCGGCGACGTACCTACTCCATAGAAAAGGTTAAAGCTTTATTAGAATTCCCTCTACACAAGAGAATCACACCTAATGATTCTTGTGATTGTTGTTATACAATAGGTTTACAATGATCCTTATAAATAATGCATAAACCCCAGACCCGGTAAAATCATAATAGAATTTTGTTATGAAAAATCACAACAGAATTCTATTATGGAAAAATCGTAACAAAATTCTGTTATATAAAATCGTAACAGATTTTTCTTTCATAACATCCATCGCATCGGCCTCATCCAAATATGAGCCACCCGTCAACATAACCGTTAACTAAATATAAAGTTTTATCTTCAGCGATAAAACTTGTCATGTTGAAGGCGCCTTAAACTACCTTGAAGGCATCTTCTAGCTTCAAATAACCTTTTCTATGAGCTATAAAAAGGCCTTTGAAGGTATGAATTAAAAAACAACTTGAACAACAACTTTTGTATTCAATTCCTAACTAATACTTGAGCTTTGAGTATTCAATTCCTAACTAATACCTGAGCTTTTAAAAAAGTGTAAGAGACTTCTCTGCCTTTAACAAAGGAGATATTTTTAATGGAGCTTTGCAACTGTCTTAGATTAACAACCACCTAGACAGTAACCAAATAAAAATCTTTACCTCTTTTATTTTATGTTATTTATTTATTTTATGTTAATTATCTAATATTTGTGCCCTTGCTAAGTTCCAAGCAAGAGAAATTTCTAACTCTTATTTCAGGCTATTCATCCCCTTCTAGCCGATCACATCGTGATCAATAAATGGTATTAGAGTCCAATTGCCTCAGAAGGACTAACCGTCAACTGAAGCAACGAGATGGTCGAAGCTAGCATCTATTACGAATGTTTGAGGGGGAGTTCGCGTTTTAGAAATTTCGAATAGAGGTATATTTTAAAACCAATTTCGATATTTTACTAACGATTAAGTATGGTTTTGAATGCCCAAAAGTGAAGAAGGAAAAGAACTTAAGGATCATCGATGGACTGAAAAGCAGCGCAACAATTTCATGACTAATGGTAAGGCTGAGTTCCACCTTTTGAGTGTTCTGTCGAACTCGATAGAATTGACACCTATAAATGTGCAAAAGAACTTTGAAAAAGTTCTTGAAATTCTATGAAGAACCAAAAGAAGTCGAAATCAACTCCTCAATGAACATCGAGTCGTCATCAGAAGAATCCGAGTTCGAGAAATTATCGAAACAACATTTATATCTGAATACCTACTTGAAGACAAAGAAATCTCGTCCGAGATGAACATCGATGAAGGAGGAGAGTCTTCGGAAGAAAGCAGCGTCGAAGGGGGAGCAACCGACAACGAAATCATAACGGTAAATAAGGTACGTTCCCAAGTTCCTGAAGAATTATTTAAATTTATTAAAATACTTTCTAAAACTATGGTTAATTTAGAAAAAGAAAATGTAAAATTAAAATTAGCCTTAGCAAAGATATGCCAGGCTTGTAGACTAGAAAATTTTGATAATTTAAAAATAGGAAATGAAAACCTAAAAACAAAAATTAAGAAAATGAAAAATGATCATGCATGTTCAAATAATTTTAAAAAATTAAGATTTAAAAATTATGATAGAATCGGTATATTAGAAATTAACATGGATAGATCAGGAAAATCCCTATGGATTATGTACCATCAAAATTTTACAAAATAGAAATATTATTTAAAAAAAAATTGAAATTTTTTGAACGTTGAGTTATTTTCTATAAAATTATTAATGAAAATCATATTTTAAAAGCTAAAATTATTAATCATACTTATTAATATAATATATTTATGATAAAATATAATATTCTCTATAAAATAAATTTTTTTAAATTTTTTTTACATTTAATTTTCTATAATTTATTAACGAAAATAGTATTTTGAAAATTAAAAATATTTTGCAAACTTATTTTTTTAAAAATTTATTTTATTGAGATAAAACATGATATTCTCTATTTTAATAAAAATTTTAGATATTTTTTAATATTATTAAATTATTACGAAGTATTTTCACAAAAGCGAATTTTTAATATTAAAATTTTAAGAAAATAGAAATTTAGAAACTTTATTTATTTTTTTTTTTTTTGACTTTAAACTATATATTTTACGTATCCAAGAAAATTAGGAAAATTTTTAAAGTTGTAAATATATTTTTAAATTTTTATTTTCAAAAATTAGGTTGTTCCATTAAAATAAATCAGTTTTATTTGATTAAACAATTTTTTACTGTGAAAATTTTTCTTCAGATATACATTATTATGTTTAAACTTGAGAAAAACTTTCATGATTTTTTGAAATCTAAAAATAGTTTTTAAATTATTTTTATCAAAATAGATGATTAATTAGTAAAAATATACTATTTTAGAAAAATAATTCTGAAAAATATTAGTCTACTAGTAATTCTTATTATATACCCCTATAAAAATATTTCAGGATTTTCTAACTATTTATTTTATTTTTTAAATTTTTTTATATAATCAAAGGGGGAGAAATAGGTACAAATTAAGGGAGAGTTAGGATATATTTTTTTATCCTTGTACTTATTTTGAAAAAAAAATATTAACTTAGTTAATTCATTGTATTTTTTTAATTGCAATCTACTTTACTTATTATATTACATTTTTAACCCTAACTTTAACTTGGATTGGCTCACATCAACAAAAGGAGAGATTTTAAGTACCTTGTGATAGGTTTTATGTAGTCAACCAAGTTAAGTTAGTTCATGTTTATCTTTGATAACTTGTGTCTAAGTGTGCAAGAACTTAGGGGCATAAGAAGTCGAGTAGAAGATGTAGCTAGTGAGAAGGATTGCATGGGAAAAGAGTCGATATGCTCGGTTCATCCAAGAGACGAGATGCTGCGGAAGAGTACATTGGTGGACGAGAAGGACGTATGCGACATTCGAGGGATGAGAAACTGGGAAGGAAACCTGCTTGAGGAGAAGATCAGAGTTAGGTTCGGATGAGCTCAACTCCAGATAACCGGAGCATCACCCACTCGAAAAAGATCAACTAAGAAGTCGATCTACCTTAGGCATGACACCTTTAATGGTTTGGAAGACGCCTTTCATGAACTGTCACGCCCCGGAGGAGTCCCTGTCCGAAGAAATTTCGGCAGCATCTCCCCTGTACGGCGGATAATCTGAATCATTACTACATCACCATATACCTCAGCCACATGCGGCTGGAATATATAACAATATAGAAATAACACAAACACGCAATTAATATACACAGCCTACCTGGCTGGACATAAATGAATAAAAACAACCACACAGTTAACAACAACCCACACGACTGGAAACATGCACAGCGGAAGACACAAAATAATACGAACGTAAAATTAACAATGGCACTAACAAAAATACCTACAACCACCAGACTAGACTCCAAAATCCATATCGAAGCATACAATACCAAGTTCACAAAACCAAAACATAAATTGCGTTAGCAACCAAAACCAGAAAAAGAAGCTATCCTCGAGTGTGTCGTGAGACTGGCAGCTGGGACTCTCCAAGCATCCATGAATCATCTACTGCTACCTGGCGAAAGAAAACCATTTTTACGGGGTGGTGAGTATTGGAACTCAGCGGGTAAGGAAAGATAGTGCATGAACATAAAATACAACTAGAAAGTGAGCCAAGAGTATACAGTCTCATACAGAAATAGTAGATACTACAATAGGACCAAAGTAATCACTCATACCTGAAACCATATCCTAGGCTAGGTATAGTAGGATAGAACTGGTACTAATCTGCTACAGTACTACTCATAACTACAGAGACAACAAGCAAGGTATATACAAGCAATAGCAGCGTATGTATACAACAGCAGTAAATAAGCAATAATAGCATATATAAACAACAGCAGTCCAAGCAAATATAATAACAGCGTATGCACGGATGGTTACTCCCGCCCACCTCCCTGCACCATGACCCCTGTATGGTCGAGAGGCCGGGTCAGTGACAGACTGTACACCACTCCAGCTACCACTCACACGAATGGCCGAGGGGACAGTTGCATAATAGCTAACTAGCTACATCTGCGACGGGGTCCCTGCTGCTCGTACTCCAGCTACCACTCGCACGAATGGCCGAGTGCGGCACGACAAGCGACATCAACTCCAGCTACCACTCTCTCGAGTGGCCGAGGATGCGGCATGCATGCAATAACATGATGCAAACAATGCAACAGTCATCATATATATATAAGCAGAAACAGGTATGCTACATGAAGCCAGCATGCTCAACATAATATATAAATAAACAACAGTCAAGCATACAAACATGGTATCTAGTATCTGCTACTGATCATGGACAACAACAAGAGACTGTATGGATATAAAAACGAGTAATCTCAAGGGTTTTGAGTGGAAGTATCAAGCATAGGAAAAATTACGAGTGGAGTCAAGGTAAAACAATTCTTATCCAAAATAGCTCATGCACTAAGTTCGAAGAACTAGAGAATCAAAGTAAGAAGTACCCGCCTTAAATGTAGACCGAGCTAAACAGTCTCCACGTCGAAGTGCTCGTCTCGAATTACAGCCCTGTAAATCACATAAGGTACAATTTAACTAATTGCATAAACCACAACTAGCTAATCCCAAACTTAATTTAATAGACTGCAATAAAACACGATTTCTCACCGCACCAACCTAACCCGATCTATTCTGCGTTTCAAAAGAAGTAGAAAAAAAGTTACATTCTATAGTACCACCAATCCAGATCTTAGCATGAGAAACCTGTACAAATCCAGAGCAAGGAAACTCAAGAATAAAACCCCTCTGTTAAAGAACATCACAAAACCTCGATTTGAATCAAGAACCTCATGGAATACAACTGCATCAACATGAACACAACCGATCATGAAATCTTTGCGCTGAAACCATACCGCTAAGTCACAATTCCTCAATTCACCAGGAAGGTCCGATCCAATCCAGTACCAAATATGAGCGCCCAAATCCGAATAGAAAATCAGGACAACTCAAAACAAAACAAGGTCATTTCGGAAGAATCGCATCACAATTCATTCATCTATTGAGCATCTCGTTTAGGCATTTAAACAAACATATAATCCGCAGGAACACAGAACACTAACACCACGGAACAACAATCAAAACGAACCCAATTCCAATCATAATCCATCAAGCTTCGGAAGCAAACAATCAACTTCTACTAGTTCCTAAACCGTACCTCACAGGAGCCATGCCCACATAATAGAAGTACTTGCCGGATCAATTAGGGCACAACGCGAAGAGAGAAGGTTGGCGGCTGCTGTGGGGGTGCTCGAGCGAGGGAAGGAAGGAGAGGCCGCCGGTGAAGATGGTGCATGCGTGTGAAGAGGGGAAGAGGAGATCGCCGGCTAGGGTTCGTCGCAACCGGCGGTGGTGCGGCGGATCGCAAGGTGAGAACTCGGGGGAAGGAGTTCGGCACGAGAAGAGTTGGCCGCGTGAGGGGTTTTTTAGAAGGAAGGGTTCGACCGGGGAAAATTTATAACTTAGGATCTTCCATCAAACCCTAGACCAATTCCTCAATCAATTCCCATCTTCGGGTATTCCAAACAGGCTTTTCTTAAACCCATAAATGTATCCCCTCTGATTAATTCATACGAGGTCCAAATAAATCCCAGAAAATTTCTAAAAATTCTAAAAAATCTAATAAGATTATTTGTCTATTAAACCTTATTATTTAATTATTATTTGTTGCCGTATTTTACATTCTCCCCCACTAATAAAAAATTTGGTCCCCAAATTTACTACCTAACCACGTTAAACCACAAATGGCATGTTTTATAGCCATCCACTCTAAGCTTAGTATGAGGTCAAACCCCACCTTTTCCCCACACCTATAGATCCATCACCAGTGTCTAACCAACCAAGTCCAAAGAACATTCTTTGACTTCTTGACTACTAATAAGTACCCCTTTAGATGGTACAAATACTGTTAACTCATGTTAACAGCATCCAAAGATACCCCCCCGATCTTATCCAAAGATACCCGAGAGATGAACGAATGAGAACTACCAGTATCTATCAATAGATCTACACTAATGTATAAAGTGGCTATTACCTCGGAAGTCCAATCCCTCAGCCCGCTGTGCCTCCTCCCGTGTGACGGCATAACCTCGTCCCACCTCTGCACTCGATGGTGGCATCCTTAAAGTAGGCTGACGTGGAATCGGAGGAGCGTCACCCTGCTGCTGCTGCGGGTACTGAGGCTGAGTCTGCGGCTGGAATGCCGAATAAGGCTGAGATGGAAGTGCAGGGTCTTGCTGTATCGGATACGTCTGATAAGGGGACGCCGCGGTCGAGTACTGCGTGGTCGTTGGCATCACTGGATACTCCTGACTCTGGATATGGTATACCTTTCCCTGGGGTCCCGGCAGTTGCGGCTGATATGAAGCGTTCTGAGTCCTTTGAGGTCCTTTCTGCTGTCGTGGCTGGGTGGATCGCCCTCCCTGAGTGGTATCTTTAGTCGTCTCTAATTGAGCCTTCAGAGGGCAATTCCGACTCTCATGCCCTGGAAGCTTACAATAGAAGCATATAGCGTGATCCAACGGGCAATCATTCCTGGTATGACTTTTGGAGCCACACTGAAAACACGTGATCCCTCCAAAGTTGTTCTTCCGGTCTCGTTGAGAGGAACGAGAACCCCCATCCGAGGTTCGCCTTGTCTTCTGAGGTGGAGAGGACCCTCCTGAAGTAACCTGTGAGCTCTGTCCTCTTTTCTCCTTCTTCTGCGTCACTTGTTTATTATTACTTTTTTCCAGATTCACCTGTTGCTGAGTCATCTCAATGAATAACGCCCGATCTAAAACCTCTCGATAAGAACTACCGGGAAATCCGGACATCTTGAGTCGTATGTATGCCGCAAGTCCTTGAGTAAACTGATGCATCCGATCATAATCCTGAGCCACCAGATGAGGACAGAACTCAGCCAGTCTACTGAATTCTGCATTATACTCCATCACAGAACGGTCACCTTGCTTGAGGTTCAGAAACTCCTGACGACGGGCTAGACAAAATGTAACCGGAAAATACTGTCTCTCAAATGCCTCCCGGTACATCTGCCACGTGATACGTTGTTCCCCAAAGATCGACTTCTACATGTCCCACCAAGTGACGGCTTGATCCCGAAGATGATATGCAGCCAACTCCACCTTCTCTTCATCTGTACACTTCATGTACCAAAATGTACCCTCCAAGTTCTTCAACCAGCTACGAGCCGCCCAAGGGTCAGCACCCCCATGGAACAGCGTAGTTCGATCCTTCACAGACTTCGCCAACAAGGGTATTCGGGCTCTATCCATCACCCAACCAGTAGTGTCTGGAGCAGGTATAGAAGGTGGTGCTCCCGGCGTCCGTAACTCATGCTCCCTAGTAGAGGTGGGAGGATTCCGATCACTGCTACCTGAATCAACCTCATTCGGGTTTCCTGTAACCTCCGTCTCTTGGCCAGCAGGTTCGGGACCCATCGATACCGTGGGTTGTTTTCGTGGTCGATCTTGTCCACGGTGATTCATAGCAGTCGACCCTTTTCATGCCATTCCTGTTAATAATAAGCATGTAAGGAAAATGTTTCAGCAATAGACCACTTACATCCTATAGCTCGGAGATATTTGCCGCTGCCTGGTCCCACAACTCGAGAGTCACATCGAGGGATCAACTTACAAAGGAAAAACAAAACAATCAGAACACCGAAAATCATAAATCGAAACAAGATTAAAATTTCAAAACACAAAACACGATATTTGACTCGAACCATGCTCTGATACCACTAAATTGGTATCAGATTAACTTGAAAATATCAAACATGAAACACAAATCGCACAATCTGAAACACATAAATAGGCTTCACAACTTGGCTCTGATACCACTAAATTGGTATCAGATTAACTCGAAAATACAAAACACGAAAAACAACAGACATCGTAAACCCGCTCTGATACCACTAAATTGGTATCAGACTAACTCAAAGAATCCAAAACGAAAAGCAAGTATTGCAAACCCACTCTGATACCAAAAATTGGTATCAGATTAACTCGAAAATAATCATAAATTAAAACAAGATTGAAACTGTTCTGGTACCACTAAATTGTCACGCCCCGAAGGAGTCCCTGTCCGAAGAAATTTCGGCAGCATCTCCCCTGTACGGCGGATAATCTGAATCATTACTACATCACCATATACCTCAGCCACATGCGGCTGGAATATATAACAATATAGAAATAACACAAATACGCAATTAATATACACAGCCTACCTGGCTGGACATAAATGAATAAAAACAACCACACAGTTAACAACAACCCACACGACTGGAAACATGCACAGCGGAAGACACAAAATAATACGAACGTAAAATTAACAATGGCACTAACAAAAATATCTACAACCACCAGACTAGACTCCAAAATCCATATCGAAGCATACAATACCAAGTTCACAAAACCAAAACATAAATTGCGTTAGCAACCAAAACCAGAAAAAGAAGCTATCCTCGAGTGTGTCGTGGGACTGGCAGCTGAGACTCTCCAAGCATCCATGAATCATCTACTGCTACCTGGCGAAAGAAAACCATTTTTACGGGGTGGTGAGTATTGGAACTCAGCGGGTAAGGAAAGATAGTGCATGAACATAAAATACAACTAGAAAGTGAGCCAAGAGTATACAGTCTCATACAGAAATAGCAGATACTACAATAGGACCAAAGTAATCACTCATACCTGAAACCATATCCTAGGCTAGGTATAGTAGGACAGAACTGGTACTAATCTGCTACAGTACTACTCATAACTACAGAGACAACAAGCAAGGTATATACAAGCAATAGCAGCGTATGTATACAACAGCAGTAAATAAGCAATAACAGCATATATAAACATCAGCAGCCCAAGCAAATATAATAACAGCGTATACCTCTCTGCACCATGACCCCTGTATGGTCGAGAGGCCGGGTCAGTGACAGACTGTACACCACTCCAGCTACCACTCACACGAATGGCCGAGGGGACAGTTGCATAATAGCTAACTAGCTACATCTGCGACGGGGTCCCTGCTGCTCGTACTCCAGCTACCACTCGCACGAATGGCCGAGTGCGGCACGACAAGCGACATCAACTCCAGCTACCACTCTCTCGAGTGGCCGAGGATGCGGCATGCATGCAATAACATGATGCAAACAATGCAACAGTCATCATATATATATAAGCAGAAACAGGTATGCTACATGAAGCCAGCATGCTCAACATAATATATAAATAAACAACAGTCAAGCATACAAACATGGTATCTAGTATCTGCTACTGATCATGGACAACAACAAGAGACTGTATGGATATAAAAACGAGTAATCTCAAGGGTTTTGAGTGGAAGTATCAAGCATAGGAAAAATTACGAGTGGAGTCAAGGTAAAACAATTCTTATCCAAAATAGCTCATGCACTAAGTTCGAAGAACTAGAGAATCAAAGTAAGAAGTACCCGCCTTAAATGTAGACCGAGCTAAACAGTCTCCACGTCGAAGTGCTCGTCTCGAATTACAGCCCTGTAAATCACATAAGGTACAATTTAACTAATTGCATAAACCACAACTAGCTAATCCCAAACCTAATTTAATAGGTTGCAGTAAAACACGATTTCTCACCGCACCAACCTAACCCGATCTATTCTGCGTTTCAAAAGAAGTAGAAAAAAAGTTACATTCTATAGTACCACCAATCCAGATCTTAGCATGAGAAACCTGTACAAATCTAGAGCAAAGAAACTCAAGAATAAAACCCCTCTGTTAAAGAACATCACAAAACCTCGATTTGAATCAAGAACCTCATAGAATACAACTGCATCATCATGAACACAACCGATCATGAAATCTTTGCGCTGAAACCATACCTCTAAGTCACAATTCCTCAATTCACCAGGAAAGCCCGATCCAATCCAGTACCAAATCATGAGCGCCCAAATCCAAATAGAAAACCAGGACAACTCAAAACAAAATGAGGTCATTTCGGAAGAATCGCATCACAATTCATTCATCTATTGAGCATCTCGTTTAGGCATTTAAACAAACATATAATCCGCAGGAACACAGAACACTAACACCACGGAACAACAATCAAAACGAACCCAATTCCAATCATAATCCATCAAGCTTCGGAAGCAAACAATCAACTTCTACTAGTTCCTAAACCGTACCTCACAGGAGCCATGCCCACATAATAGAAGTACTTGCTGGATCAATTAGGGCACAACGCGAAGAGAGAAGGTTGGCGGCTGCTGTGGGGGTGCTCGAGCGAGGGAAGGAAGGAGAGGCCGCCGGTGAAGATGGTGCCTGCGCGTGAAGAGGGGAAGAGGAGATCGCCGGCTAGGGTTCGTCGCAACCGGCGGTGGTGCGGCGGATCGCGAGGTGAGAACTCGGGGGAAGGAGTTCGGCGCGAGAAGAGTTGGCCGCGTGAGGGGTTTTTTAGGAGGAAGGGTTCGGCCGGGGAAAATTTATAACTTAGGATCTTCCATCAAACCCTAGACCAATGCCTCAATCAATTCCCATCTTCGGGTATTCCAAACAGGCTTTTCTTAAACCCATTAATGTATCCCCTCTGATTAATTCATACGAGCTCCAAATAAATCCCAGAAAATTTCTAAAAATTCCTAAAAAATCTAATAAGATTATTTGTCTATTAAACCTTATTATTTAATTATTATTTGTTGCCGTATTTTACATGAACATTGTCGAAGGTGTTGGTGCGAGAAGCATCTGACGATCGAACCTTAGTTTTGATAATGGCAAAGAGATTCAAAGTTAAGTTTAATTGTTATCTAATGTGTATGACTAAGTGTTTCAGGAAAGTCCTAGCTGTGGTTAGGCAAGGTGAAAACCCTAGGGGGTGGTAACCTTAGGTGGAGAAAAGTCCTAGCTGCGGTTAGGCAAAAGGAAAACCCTAGGGGGTGGTAACCCTATGTCATAGGGGGTGGTAACCCTATGCGGGAAGTCTTGGTGGGTCGGCGCTTCGGGCAAAAATCCTAGGGGGTGGTAACTCTAGGTTAAAATCCTGGTGTCGCGAACCGGGTAGAAGTCTGGATGGGTCGAAGACCGAACATCCAGCATGAAGACCGGAAGCATCGGACGCTGAGCAAAAGTCCAGTCGATCTGGAGGATCGAACTGACAAAAGGTAAAATCTCCTGAGTGGAGTAGGTGAGGACGCGTTCCCCATAGAGGGAACAGTAGGCGTCGGGTCGACCTAGGGTTTCCGGTCGGAAACCCGAAGTCAGACCCGGACAGTCCGAAGGCTGTCAATACATTTGTTTATATATTATCGTTTGTGTTCTAACTCTGTTTTACAGGAAACTAATACTTTTGTGCAGGGTTAGTACTGACCGAGATCGGTCGACCGAACCTTGGGATCGGTCGACCGAACCTCCAAGCTACCAGATCAGATCTCCAGAAGTTGGACCAGGTTCGACCAGGGATCGGTCGGCCGAACCTGGGATAGGTGTCCACTGGATCAAGTCGAGGTGTGCGGGTCAGAGGAGACTGATCAGTCGACCGAACATTGGGATCGGTCGACCGATCCCAGGGATAAAGTTTGACCAGATCGAAGCGGAGCGACGGATGGACGGATCAAATGCGGTGGAGATCATTTGATCGGTCGATCGAACGTGAGGATCGGTCGACCGATCCGCTTCGGGTCAAATCTGATCCCGAGACTTGGGGATCTGGATCAGACCTTGCAGAGCTATAAAATGAGGCCTCGAGGTGCAGCTCAGTACATCGAATTCCGAATAGAAGTCTTGTGCTCTCGTGTGCTTCGTACGCTTCAACAACGCTCTGCTGCAACAACGAACTAAACCTCCAACGCTCCTTTACTTTCTTGTTCGTTGGTAAAACTTTCTTATTTGCTCTTAACTGTAATTGCTTCTAGATTGTAATAGTTCGAATTTATAGTTGTTGCCCACCGAAAGCAGTCAAGGACCGCGGGGCTTCGAGTAGGAGTCGAGATAGGCTCCGAACGAAGTAAAACACTCGTGTCTTGTGTGTTTTCATTTACTTTTCGCTGCGCTTATAATCTGTGTTTTAAATCGCTAAAAATAGCCACGAGCACTATTCACCCCCCTCCCCTCTAGCGCTTTCGATCCATCAGAAGGCGCCTTCTAGCCTGTTGAAGGCGCCTTCAAATGAACATTAGCCGAAGATAAAGTTTTATCTTCGATGATAAAACTTGTTTGGTTGAAGATGCCTTGAACCACTTTGAAGGTGTCTTCTAGCTTCGAATAATATTTTCAAGGAGCTATAAAAATGCCCCTGGAGCTAAGAATTAAAAAATAACTTGAACAATAACTTCTATATTCAATTCCTATCTAATACCTGAGCTTTTCAAAGAGTGTAAGAGGTTTCTCTGCTTTTAACAAAAGAGATATTTTTAGTGGAGCTTTGCAACTCTAGGTTGTAACCAATTAAAAATCTTTGTCTCTTTTATTTTATGTTGTTCATTTATTTTATATTAATTATCTAATATTTGTGTTCTTGCTAATAGGGATGTAACTGAACCAAACGGTTCGCGAGCTATTCGGAGCTCGATTCGGTAAAAAGCTCGTTTAAGTTCGTTCGTTTATCTTATCGAGCCGAGCTCGAGCTCGATTTCGAGCTTGACAGTTTTATCGAGCCGAACTCGAGCTTAAGGATATTCAGCTCGTGAGCTCGCGAACATGTTTGTTTATAGGTTCGCGAGCCAAAAAAACGAGCCTTAAACCGAGCAAAAAAATGAGCTTTAAAACGAGCTAAAAAAATGAGCTCTAAAACGAGCTTTAAAATGATCCAAAAACGAGGTCTAAACGAGCCCGAAAACGAGCCCGAGCTCGCTTAACGAGTTAGGCTCGTTAACTTTGATAATCGAGCTAATAACAAGCTGAGCTCAAATTGTTCGCGAGCTTGATAATTCTAAAACGAGCCGAGCTCGAGCCTTGTGATAAAAGCTCGATTCGAGTTCGAGCCGAGCTCGAATCCGAATATAACTTAAACGAGCTGAGCTCGAGCCTAATACTGTTCGGCTCGGTTCGGCTCGTTGACATCCTTACTTGCTAAGTTCTAAGCAAGAAAAATTTCTAACTCTTATTTCAAGTTATTCACCCCTCTAGTCGATCGCACCGGGACGTACAATAACTAACAAGCAGACTACTTATCCACAAGCATTTGAAAGCAATTTTCAATAAAGAAAAAAATGGCTACAAAACAATAAAACTCACAACATATAGTACGTAAGATGAAAGTATATTACAGGATAGTCATGTTGTAAAACATGAATGGAACGAGTTCAGAATGGTAGTCAATCGAGTACTACATTTCCTGTATTAATCCTCAAACCAAGAAGTTTCTTTACATGAAAACATCATTACATAATGGTTACACATTGTGTGTCAATATACCAACACATGTATTTGCTGGAAGTAGAAAAAATGTATCACATTTCCAGGAACCAACATAACAGCATCTTGATTTGCAGACTGAGGATGATCTCATAAACCAACCAACGGTATGTAGTTGGCAGTATTAGACGTCAGAAACAGGAGTCTATTGCTCCATGATCCTTATTATCATACAATCATAAAATTTGACATATATCGCTGGGTCAGGCATACAATGTATCATGTATACCAATTGAATGAAAGAAAGATAGCACCTCCCTATTACCAACTTGGCTCCGGTACTAAACCTTTGCAAGACTAAGCTGCTAGTCATTTCATCGAGCACAGCGATTAAAGAATCTGCGCATAGATATTCGACAGGATTCGAATCTCCTCCTTTGCATACTTTGAATGAATTTACTATGAGAAATGGAAGAAGCTCCCAAAAGTCGATTTTCTGTGGCAGAAACCTTCTTGATTGCCTTGTAATCTTGCAAACCCGGTGAAAGTCCATACCTTGGCACCATCCTCAACTAAAGATGATCCCACAGTTCGGATGAGGCGCATGTGTTCATACATCATCGTTCATTGGAGGAACCGAGGACGCATTCGGAGCATGCAAGCAACAGATGGTCGACTGAAGAAGTAGCTCCTAATGATTTCCAGATTTTTTTCAGATCGGACTTCGCAGGCAATGCGGCGAACAAGTCAAGGGCATGAAGATATCCCTCCGACGAGGGCGCAAACCCAGCTGCTTCTCGGGGATGCGGAAGACAGTCACCAACTTCGCGGGATGAGGTTTCGAAGTAATCGCGGTCGGAAAGCTGCCTGATGGGGAGTTCGGAAGGAGGCCGGAGGATACGTGCGAGTCGAGTGGCAGCGCGGCAGCAGAGGGAACAACGGATCTGAGTAGGAGAGAGGCCGGCGGCGACGTAGAGTAAGTGGAGAACCAAATCGGGCATGGTGAATCCAAAATAACGGTCCAGCTGAAGAAGTGACATACGCGAAGCAACGGAAGGAGCAATAGCAGTGAAGGGCGCCGGAGAAGACACACGACGGCGGCAACATTGATGCTCTTCATCGTCGCCGGTGAAGTTAAATAGCGTCGAAGGCCGAAAGCGATTGCCATGTTTGTTAAAAATTTTATTTATCTATTACTTATATAAGAATGGAATTAAATTTAATATTATTCTATTAATCAAAATAAGAAATATTTTTTTATATTTTCTTCTAAGAAACAAGCAAAGGTTCCTTGTGAGGTCCAATTTTGGTCATTGACAAATGGAAATTGGAGAACATCTGATTCTCAACCTTTCATGTGTGTAATCGATTACTGATTATCCACTGGACTGTAAGAACAGAACAATCAATCTCAATCAAAGCTGTACACACATTATGTTCTGCGATTACTCAACTGCATCTCTTAGTAGTGGTCAAATGCTTTCAATTAATCGGATACTAACAGACTGTTTTTTGGGGGGTCTGAGAAATTGCTACTCAACTGTGAACATAACAAACTCATCTTTTCTGGGAGAAATGGAGATGAACAGCAAATGCAATGAGACAAGAAGTTGAGGTTTGCTCTATTTTTGCCGAAGATCAAAGTCTTTCAAGTGGTATATGAATCAGGCATCGAAATATTACAGAATAAAGTATCCGAAAGTGTCGGATTACCTCATTTTCGCGATCTACAATACATGATCACTCGTTCTTCAACCAATCGAATCCAAGCCGGGATCAGTTCCATGGAGCTTGGAGTAATTTCACCAAAATTGCGAAAATTTTGCCCACGCTCCAGAAGAAAAGCCACAGAGAAACTTCTTTGAACATCTACAGAACAACAGCAAAGTCCCGGATTATCACGGCGAGCCGGCGGGATAAGGCGTTTCGATCCGCCGACCCACCAGCGCCATATTCCTCAACTGCAGTCTCTTGGAGATGAGGAACCCACCAAGCGCCAACTGCAGCACGAGAACCACAGAAAGAAACGCCAGCCCTACCTTCTCTCCCACGTTTAGCTGATTGGAGGTCGCGAACAAACCCGGCGGCGGCGGGTACTCGGTTGGGCGAGTCGGCGGAGGGTACCGCGCGGTCGGAGGAGATACGGTGCTAGGGGAAGGAGAAGGGGATGGCGAGGAGGCGGGGGAGGGGGAGGGGGAGGGGGTGGGCCCTTGACCGGAGAGCGCGAGGAGAGGGACTAGGAAAGAGAAAGTTAGAGATCGAGGGTCCATTAAGGGCAGTGGACGGAGATCTAGGGTTCCGGCGAAGCTCGGGCAGCAGCTCCTCTTCCTGCCGGTGAATACAGCTCAACGGAAGAGTAGGGGGACGGAAACAGATCTGATGATAACCAAATAAGGAATATTTAATTTTTTATTTCAATCCTATAAGTTTATTGTCCTGCAATTTGCTCCTTCCATCTTTAAAAGACTGCTAGTATTATTACGGTTCTAAAAAGCAACATTGAGTATAATCGGAACTTAATTTTAACATAGTTATTGAGCTCATAATTTGAGATTATTTAATTATTTAAATTATTATATTTTAAAATTTATTTATTTAGTTAGTAAATTTGATATTTTAAGATTTTTATTTTATCTATAAATAATAAGTTTAATAAGAATATGATTTATAAACTTTAATTATAAATATTATTTATCAATAATTCATAATATAAACTCATGAATAATAAAATAAATATAAATATGTTAAATATTATTGGAAGTATTTCTAATAAAAATAGGGTTACATCAAGAATTAAGTCTAAGTTATTATCTTTTATATTAATTTTTTTATACTAATTATGTACGAACTCACTACATACATTCAAAATATAGTATATGGTGCATATTGTTTGTAGATAATATTATTTTGATAGATTAAACACGGGAATGAGTAAATATTAAAATAGAATTTTGACGAAAAATACTAAAAGGAAAAGATTTTAGGCTCAGTAGAATAAAGATTGAAGATATATAGAATTTAAGTTTAATAATATTATACGTAATGAGGTAATTATTAGATGATAAATTATCCGGAACCGAGAGATTTAAATATTTAAGATTATTTTTGTCAAAAGATAGAGACATTGAAAAAAGATATCTTAAATATAATATAAGCAGGATAATTAAATGCAGAGCTATAACTTTCATGAGACTAGAGAGGCAACCGCCTCAGGGGCCAGCCCAATGAAGGACCTATTTTTTTAATTATACCTAAAACAAAATGAGAGACATGAACCCTATATAGCCGCTAAACCTATTCTCATGGCTTCGAGGCACGCACCGATGCACGACTTTTCTTTGAATGCAATGTCTTCTTTGGTGTTGCTCTTCTTTTGCACATGATTTATTTTCCAGTGTTCTTTTCTACCAATGCATGGATTCACTGAACAAGAGGTAATCCTAATCTTCTTCTTTGACCATCTTCTTCGTCTTGCAACACGCGACATCAATTGTATCCTAATCGTGCAACAACGGTCATTTGTGCGACCTAATTACGTTGATTCTCACAGTGGTTATCTCATGCAATACAATCTGACGGTTGGCCTTTGTTCGTGTGACCTAATTGCATGGCACAGTGGTTTTCATACGCTACGCCGATCGCTTGTGCGAACGACAACCTAATTACATGGTGGTTACTGCTTGTCGTCTTGCTACTATCTGCAGCCACCGCATCTGTCTCAGTGTTACAGGGTACACTAAATGAGCTATCAATGTTATAGATTGAGAAAGAAATAGTCCAATAATTGGATTATTCAAATTTTATAAATATTTTTACCTCTAAAATAGCTAGACAAGTAGTGTTTATAATAATATATTATTTTTTATTTATTTATGTATTTAGTATATATATTATTTGTAAATTGAGCTATCATTATTTATTGTAGTAAAAGGATCATTTTTTAATATGCGCTTCAGACCCCATCGAATACAGGTACAACTCTAATTAAATGGAGGAGAACGCCAAATGTTTTATGTGACCGTAAAGTATTTTTAAACTTAAAGGAATGTTCTATAAAATCACAGTTAGACCTTCTATATTATATGGAGCTGAATGTTAGACTATGACTCAAGCACATGAGCAGAATATGAGAATTGTAGAAAAGAGGATGTTAAGATGGATGTGTGGAAATATGAGGATGGACAAAATATAAAATTAAAACATTAGAGAGAGTCGGAGTTGTATTTATTGAGGAAAAACTTCGAGAGACACGTTTAAGATGGTACGAATATATACTTAGACAGTCAATAAATACTCTAGTTAAACAATATGAAACTATAATAGACATATATATCAAACAAGTAAGAGAGAGATCAAAAAAATATTCGGTTAGTAATAATAAAATAAGATAAAATTTATTTAAATATAGATAATGATAGTAGAAAATGAAGTTTAATGACGTAAAATGATTAATATAACTAATTCTATTTATTGGGATATAATTTAGTTGTTGGTATTGTAATAGTATTATTCATTTAATTAAGTTTATAAATATTGAACGGAATAAACATTTTCAAAACTGAATATATAACCATGGTTCTTAGAAAGTTAATAGTTTCTACGGAGAAAAAGAAATGATAGAAGTGAGCGAGTCAGAGAAAAGAGATAAATAAGGGACTAAATTGAAAATTTATAACGCAAAGCTGTTCCCATAAACTGAATTCGTTGACCTGACCTCTATCAAGTCTTTATGCGGACTCATTCCTCGGAAGTCCTTTTCGGGGGATATTGTGGGGATTTTGTTTTTTTTTATATATCTCGTGTAAATACATTTGGGTTGGGCTGATCCAGTCGGCCCAAATATTTTCAAAAACACCCTCTAACTTTAGCTACTAATTTTTTTGGAACTAATTTATTGATTTTAGATCTCAAGAATAAAACAAAAATATTACTAATGTTATTATTTGCGAAAAGTTAGGAGTTTTCTATTTCCATGATAGACAAAAAAAATCATTTTTACTAATAATGGGAGAATGTATAGTGTAATTGAATTTGCACTTTCGCACGTACCAAATAAAATAGTAAAAATTAATATCCTTGAAAATTTTGATAATGGGAAAAATCCTAAGTAATATTTGATTTTAAAGCAATCACAAATGGAATTAAATTGTCTTTTATTGTCTAACATTCTTTCTTAAAAAAATAAGTAAAGAAATAAAATGATTCGAAAATTCAAAAGAAAGCTTTGAGAATCGTAGAAATTCAAGACAAAATTAAAATTCAGCAAAAAAAAAAAATACTAGTCAAATTTTCCTATTAACTAATGAGGTCATTAAACATTCCCAGGATACCATTTGGTTAGAAGATGATAAATTTATTATAATAGAATAAGAATCAATTCCCGATAAGTATATATTCATTATTTATCTCTCTTCGCATAACTCATGAATGGACTGTGAGTAGGACCGTAAATAATTCAAGCTGAGCTAAGTTTTGGGATGTTCAAACTTATTTGATAAAGTAACTGTGGCAAACTGAGCCTAGCTTAAAATGAAGTAAACCTTTAAAATGATTGTTCAAACTTAGTTTGGTTTATTTATTTTATGAGTTTGAATTTGATTCGTTTAGATGTTATTGATTTCTAAATTCAAATTTAACTTAAGCTTGATTAGTTTAGATGTTATTGAGCTCTAATTCAAACTTGTTTTATTGTTTGAAATTTTTACTTATTTGATTGTAATTTAACTTGATAATTCAAACTTATTTGTGTTGGAAATGTGAATGAAATAAAGAGGTGGAGACGAAGAGACTCTATTGTGTATGAGTTATTAGTTCCACATTAGAAGTCTCTTGGTTTTATTATTGATTTAAATTATGACACATACATTGATGTTGTAAACATATGCATGGGGAGAGACTCTCATGCGTGAGTGCAAATCTAGGACTCGGATTGTACTGAACCAAAGTTGACTCATGTGCGAGAACGACTTGAGCATGTTGAATGCTGCCCAAGTGAATAAACCAACATTTTACCACCGAATCTCTTTTTTCTACATGCTCAAGAGGGTAATGGAAGCATTAATATAAAATTAATGGCGATTCCGTAATGTTTTAACATTAATGGCGATATTAAACTCATTAATGGTGACTTTGTAATATCTTGATATTAATGACAACATTAAACTCATTAATAATGATTTTGTAACGTCTCGACATTAATAAAGACATTAAATCCATTAATGGTGATATTAAATCCAACATTAAATGACCATAATTTGATCATTCATTGTAGGCAATGTGAGAGCTCCTATATAAGGAGGTTGGATCTTGAGCAAAGGATAGAGAGTAGCGGAAGATAAGCGAAAGAGAAAACGAGAGGAAGAGCAGAAAGTGAACCTCTGTCCATCCATGTTCTCCCACAAAACTCTCTCAGTCATGCATTTATTCGGCTAAATTCCTCGTGATAGTACTCGGGTGCATTTTCAGTTCACCATGAACAACCCATGCTTGATTGCATGCATAGTTTTGTCGTTGTATCCTGGGAAATAGACGAACCGAGAGAACCTCGAAGCACAGCTGAAGGTTGGACGAATCTATTTCAAGGAAACTGCATTGAACTCAAGTCTCGGTATCTTAGTTAGCAAATTCTCTTCCTGATTCGGTGATCGACTCCCGATTTTGCAACGCATCGCATCAACTCCACAACTCGGACCACCGAAAGCTTGGCAGAAGCAGCCCTGCTGGCAGCCTGAGATTTTATGCTCAAGTCATCTCAATAGATAAGTTTGAATTGATTTTTGTAATTTCAATTATGTAATTTTCCTCAATACATCCGGCAATAGATTGTCTAACAATCTTGAAATAGAGTCTGATTCTGTTGAGATGGTCACATAACAAAGTGTTGAGGTGCAACATGCTCAACACATTAAGGCTCCCTCTGGCCCGATTGGAACTATACCAATCAACCATAGGGAAGACTAGAGAAGTTCACTGGATTGAACTTCAAGAGGTAGCAATAGAAGATGCTCTTCTACTTAACCATGCTCAATTTTGGCTATGTTCTTAACCGAGGACCCTCCCAAGTGTATTGAGAATGCTGATGCATAGACCATCAAGTACAGTGGTTGTATGGACTCACTCTAAGTTCCTTTGCAGAAACTACATCCTCAACTGCCTTGCTGACTCGTTATATGCTGTGTATAGCACAAAGAGAACGACTAAGGAGCAGTGGGAGTCCCTAGATAAAAAGTACAAGACAGAGGATGTAGGAGCCAAGAAGTTCATCGTGGGCCAATTCCTGGACTATAAGATGGTTGACTCTAAGACAGTGATCAGCCAAGTCCAAGAGTTTTAGGTGATCTTGCACGAGATCCACTTAGAAGAGATGGTTTTGAGTGAAACTTTCAGGTGGTTGTGATCATTGAGAAGTTGCCTCTCGACTGGAAGGACTTGAAGAACTACCTGAAATACAAGTGGAAGGAGATGAATATGGAGGAACTTATTGTTAGACTTTGCATCGAAGAAGACAACAAGAGTTCAGAGAGAAAGTTGTTCTCTCAGGCTACTTGAAAGCCAACGTGGTTGAGCACAGTCAAAACTTGAAATAAAAGAACCCCCAAGACTTCCAAGATGGGGCCCAAAGCCAGAGAAGGCATTAAAAAATTTGCTGAGAAGTGCTTTATCTGTGGTCGAGTTGGTCACAAATCTTCAGAATGCAAAAAATAAAAGAAGAAGCAAGAGGTCAACCTGAACAAGGGACCAGAAATGGATGACCTCTATGCAGTAGTCTTAGAACTAAACCTGATTGGTTCAAACCCGCGCAATGGTAGATCGATACTGGAGCCACCAGACATGTCTACTGCAATAGGAGCCGCTCTACAACTTTGAAGAAGTCAATAGAGACAAGTTGTTCATGGGGAACTCAGCAACCTCTTACATCAATAGCTAAGGAAAAGTGATGTTGAAGATGACCTCAGGCAAGGACCTTAATCTGAACAATGTGTTGTATGCTCCAGAGATTCGTAAGAATCTAGTGTCCGAATTATTATTAATCAAGCATGACTTTAGCACTATTTTTGAGTTAAATAAAGTTATACTGTCAAAGAATGAAATGTTTGTAGAAATGAGCTATATATCTGATAGACTGTTCAAGTTTAATATAATGGCCATTAGGCCTAAGATAAATAAAGATGAAAATATCTTCCACTTATATGCTTGTGTCTTCTTGTTTGTGGTATGGTAGACTAGGACATGTTAACTATGATATGTTGCGTAGATTAATAAACATGCAAAATATACCTACATTCCACTTTGACCCAAAACATAAGTGTGAGATTTGTGTTGAAGCGAAAATGATAATGTCATCCTTTCAACACGTCAAGAGAAGCAATGAACCACTTGGGCTAATTCACACAAATATGTGTGACCTCAAAGATACACCAACGCGTGGTAGAAATAAATACTTCATCACTTTTGTAGATGATAATACAAAATATTGTTATGTGTATCTTCTCAAAGTGAAGATGGAGCTATAGAGAAATTTACTCTTTATAAGAATGCGGTTGAAAACCAATTTAATAAAAAGATTAAAGTGGTTCAAAGTGACCGAGTGATGTGCGTAGATTATACACTTTTATGCATGATTTAACGCACATTCATGTACTTTACTTATGCTTGATCTGCGTATTTTTACACCTCTTATCATATTTTCAGCATAATTATTCTTTTTTATCGAAGATCTGCTCTTTATGTATTTGTCCATTGACAGGAGCCACTTTTAGAGTGAAAACGACACTCAGAGATGATCTTGGAGAGCAAACAAAGAAAAAGGACTTGGTCGTGTGAATCCCACACGGTTGTGCCACCTACCAAAGGAGAAGGCCTTGGCCATGTGATTCCACATGGCTATGCAATGAAGCATATAAGAAGTTGGCCATGACCATGTGGATTCACACGGGTGTGTGGCCTTCTAAAGGAGAAACATGACCTCGCCGTGTGACTTTCCAGAGCCGATGCAGACGTAGGCCGTGTGAATCTACATAGTCATGCCATATTCTAGAGGCTGAGTAGAACACGACCGTGTAATTCCACACGGTCGTGCCACTTGACCTGAAGCTAAGAAGAACTTGGCATGTGGATTCCACACGGTTGTGGTAGAGGTCGTGCCTAGCTTATGCCCTACATATAAGGAAGGGGGGGGGGGGAGGGGGGGTCTCTCCCCCTTTACAAGAGGGGGAAGGTTCTCCCTTTATGAGATCCATCTTGGTGTTGATCCGTGACCTTTCTGACCTTCGTTCGACGATCCAAATCCGTTTCCATCACCTCATAGACTCCGGAAGTAAAGGATTGAATCTGAAGATCACTTTATGCAATTGGATAAACTTATCTTCCCTTCTTCTTCTAGTCGGGTTTTGGATGCTTGAAATTCTTATATTTTTGAATCTTTTTCTTATTACCATGGAGTAGATCTATTGTTCTAGGATTAAGGGAGTAATTGTGGTGTGGATTAATGTAAGAACTCATGGATATGCCAAATTTCTATCTAAATGATATTATCGTACCTTGTATCTATTTGGTCTTATGTGAATGCATGTGTTTTGGGATTTAATTCTCATGTTTGATTGAATGGGGTGTGTAGAATTATTGATCCCATAGGAAGATACTCTAGATTGCATGACCGAGGGGCCCTAGTGATAGGCGTAACCTGTTAACAGACATCTAGGGTATGATGTTGAAAGGAGAAGCAAATCCCACAAAGAAGTAGATAGTTGTATGTAAATATCATTTTCATTTCTATGGTTATTGAGTTTGAGCGCGTTCTTGTGATGTATACCTAGGGGCCTTAGTGACAAGGGTAACCTGTTAACAGACTTCATAGGAATCGTTCTTATTTAGTAGCAAGAGATATTGACCCAAATATCATTCCGGCTTATCCACTACATGGGAGAGCCGGTATTGAATTTAACGTCCTACAAGTGCATGCGAATTGAGGATAGGCAATTGGTGAACCATGATACATTGATCAACATCATAATAAAACCGAACCCCTAGAATATTCCCCAAACCAAGTGTAGGTTCCCTTGTGACCGGCTAGAGGGGGTGAATAGCCCTGTATAAAAATAATAGAAATAAAAATCATTCGCGAACTTTACAGCTTTATTAAACTAACACATGAAAAAAAAAGAAACTGATTAACTAAAGAAAGAAAAGAGGCACAAAAGAAGTTACTTAATTTGCAATCAGATGATTGCTAATCCAAGACAGTTGAAGCTCACTATCAAAGTCTCCTTCAGATAGAGAAGCCTCTTACAGTGTTGACGACTCATAAACAAGTAATAGAACAAAATAGTAGCATTTACAGGTGTTGTTAGGAGCTACTAGGATCAGACTATATTTATAACCCTGGTTAAGGCACTTGGAAGGGTTCTAGGCGCCTGGAGGGGGATAAAATTTTATCTCCGTCGTAATAGAACGCGCCACATTACATTCTGATAAACTTCTAGTCCGGACGTCCGGACCCAAAAGTCAACACCCTATTGATTCTTTGGTACGGATCTTCCACTCTGATTCTGCTCTCTTGGGTCCGAATCTTCCGCTCTGGCACTGCTTACTTGGGTGATTTCAGCCATCTGGAATAGGGATCACCTGAACTCATTTTCTGGCATTCGAGTAGTCTTCCACTCCGGTTTCTCATCCCTCAGAAACGTCGTTGGCTCCTTCTCATCTGCTATCGTACTCTTCCACAACACCTCATCCCTCGGACTCACTGAGCCCATCAGCTCTCTCTTGTGCCTTCCTTCTTACTAGCTGCGTCTTTCTCTCTACTTCCTATGCTCTTAAGTTTCTGCACACTTAGACAGAAGATATCAAAATAACAACAGGACATAACTTGACTTGGTTGATCACATCAAAACCATCACGGGATACTTACAATCTCCCTCTTTTTGATGTGGATCAATCCAAGTTAAGTTAGGATAAACC
This sequence comes from Zingiber officinale, assembly GCF_018446385.1. Lineage (NCBI taxonomy): Eukaryota > Viridiplantae > Streptophyta > Magnoliopsida > Zingiberales > Zingiberaceae > Zingiber > Zingiber officinale. Next base: position 130,180,321 of record NC_055987.1, read on the forward strand.
AAGAAACAAATAGTAATAGAAATAGCAAGTACATATTTTACATATAAGAAAAACATGTGTAAAAATAAAAAAAATGTACCCTCCCCCTAGACTTAACCTCTAGTTCTTCCCCTTTGAACACATTAAAATGGGGTAATATGTGCAAAGTCTAAGGAATAAAATCAAGAAATTTTTAAGTTTTGAAAATCAAGATTTTTTAATTTATAAACTAATTTTGAAAAACTAATAAAAAATTTAAGTTTTGAAAATATTTTCTTAGATAGAGAAAATGATAAAGTTCTTTATAAAAAAAATTTGCAGAAAATAGCATTGCAAAACCAATTTAATAGATGAGTAATGAAATTTTATTTCTCAAAAAAATTTTATTATGTGAAAGCATTAGATAATTTTATAATAGTTAAATGCTTTAATAGTTAGTTAATTAAATATTCATTTCAGTAATTAGTTTTCAGGTTGTGGCGAGACACTAGATCTTCTTGGTTATTGGAACAACAACCACTTCTAGACAAAGCCTCTTAAAGAAATTAAATATTTAATTTTCTTTCTAAAAGCCCTAGGTCTAAGTTTCAAAATTTTTTAAAAATATGCATAAAACGGATAATTTAAATTTAAACATCACTTTCGAACCCAAAATAGATTCCCTCCAATTGGATTAATTAAAAATTTCTTAGGGATATATCTCTATAATATTCTTCTAATTTGACCCTTATGATATCTAAAATGCTAATTTAGTTCATTATACTTTCTAACTTGTAAGTATGCATTATTTCTAATTTCTTCTTTAAATTTTTTATTTTTATCTTGTCGAAATCATCTAGTCGGCAAGATGTTGCTAAGGTTAATTTTAATTCTTTATTTTCTTTTAATAATTTTTATTTTCTATCTCTAATTTGTAGGAACTCTTCAACAACATTTTTATAATTTAAATAATTGGTCAGGAGGTAGGGACTGTACTTGACTTACCTTGTCGATTTCTGATACTCCCCCTGTAGTGCTGCTTTCCTCTGACGATGCTCTCCCTTCATCGATGCTCATTAAGGATAAGCTTGCTTCATCTTCTTCTTCTTGGTGATTTGCCACTAATATAAGTCCGGTTATGGCTTCGATCTCCGATTCGAACGACGTTTATCCTACGTCGCCTTTAGATTTCGATGCATTGTCTAGACTGGTCTTTTTTCTTTACTCTTGTCCTTGCTCTTCAATTTAGGGCAGTTGCCTTTTACGTGCTCTTCTTCATTGCAGTGGTAGAATCTTATCTTTCTTCTTCTTCTTTTATCCTGCACTTGATTTAAAATCTCCTTACCATGAACATCGTTTCGCCATCATCAAGAGAAAATTCAGAGTCAGGTTAGTCCACTTTAGCTTTTAGGGGCAATATTGTACTTTGGTTCCTTCTTCAGATCTGCACATCTTGTTTCATGAATTTCAAATGTTGAAAATAATTCTTCTAAGATACTTACCTCTAGATCCTTAGAGATATAATAAGCATCCACTAAGGATATCCATTTAGAATTCCTAGAAAAGGTGTTAAGCGCGTACCTTAGTGAATCTCGATTAGTTACATTTTTTAGAGATTCATGAGTTCGGTGATGAGCTCCTTGATCCTTGAGTGAAGGTGTGCAATAGTTTCACTTTCTTCTAATCAAAAGATGCTGATATGATTGCTAAGTAGGTCTCATTTCGTAAGTTTGGCTTCAGACGTACTTTCGTGTAGCTCAAGGAACTTCTCCAAAAGCTCCTTTGCTTATTCATAGACGCCAATTCTATTGACTTCTTACGGATGTAGCACACTTAGTAGATGAAATTTGGCTCGTCCATTTGCTATGAAGTCTATTTACTCCTTTTTTGTTCATTGATATTCTTCTTTGTCCTTTGGAGCTACAAAACCATACTTTAAGATTAGTAATAAATTAAAGTCCGTTTTGAAGAATACCTCCATTTTTCTTTTCCAAATCACGAATTCCCCCTCCAACTTAGGTGGGTGGATGCTTTGTCTGACCATCTTTTGTGCTTCGATCGACGGTTAGTCCTCTTAAAGCGAACTTGGCTTTGATGCCAATTGTTGGTCCCCTTACGATCGGTTAGAGAAGGGTTGAATAACCTTGTATAAAAATAACAGAAACAGAAACCCTTCTCGAACTTTACAGTTTTATTAAACTAATACTTGCATAAAAAGAAATTGATTAATTAAAGAAAGAAAAGAGGCACAAAAGAAGTCACTTGATTTGCAATTAGATGATTGCTAATCCAAGACAATTGAAGCTCACTATCAAAGTCTCCTTTAGGCGGAAAATCCTCTTACAATGTTGACAGCTCACAAACAAGTAGTAGAACAAAAGAGAAGCATTTATAAGTGTTGTTCTGAGCTATTGGGATTAGGACTGTATTTATAGCCTTAGTCGGGGCGCGCCTAGAAGGGTTTCAGGTGCCCGAAGGGAGATAAAATTTTATCCCTGTCATAATGAAACGCGCCACGTTGCGTTTCGATAAACTTCTAGTCCAGGCGCTCAGACTCAAAAGTCAACACCCTATTGATATTTTAGTCTGGGTCTTCCACTCCGATTATGCTCGCTTGGATCTGGATCTTCCGCTTCGGCTCCACTTGCTTGGGTGATTTCAGCCATCTGAAACAGGGCTTACTCGAACCCATTTTCTGGCCTTCTAGTAGTCTTCCGCTCCGACTTCTCGTCACTCGAAAAAGCTGCGCGCCTCCTTTTCATCCATCAGCGTACTCTTTTGCAGCGCCTCCTCCCTCGGATGCATCGAGCCTATCGGCTCTATCCTTTGACGTCCTTCTCACTAGTTACATCTTTCACTCAATTTCTTATACTCCTAAGTTCATACACACTTAGACACAAGACATCAAAATAACAATAGGACCTAACTTAACTTAGTTGATCATATCAAAACCATCATGGGTTACTTACACCAAGTTTCTATCTCTCTATCTTTTTGTACTCACACTTAAACAGAGCAAAAGAGTTCAGGTAGAAAAATCCTAGGGATTGGATTTTATCACTTCTATGTTGGAAAGTGAGCCTTGAAATTACTCTGAAACATTAAGATCTTCTGATGGACCTCACTGGAGAGAGACAATTGCATCTGAGATATAATCTATCATACAAAATCACACTTGAGAACTTATGGATCTTCCTCCCGAAAGTAAACCACTAAGTTGCAAGTGGATTTTCAAGAAGAAAGTAAAGTAATCAAAGGATAGCGACAACGAGAAGACCTTGATTACTTTGATATATATTCTCTCATGTTGAGAATAACTTCTATTAGAGTATTATTTGCTATAGTCGCTCTATGGAATCATGAAATATATTAGATGGATATAAAGACAGTCTTTCTAAACGGGAATTTAGAAGAAAAATCAATATAAATCAACCTGAGGGTTTTTCTGTACTAGGATAGAAAAATAAGGTTTGTAGATTAGTAAAGTCATTATATGACTTGAAATAAGCACCAAAGTAGTGATAAGAGAAATTTGATAATGCCATGAAGGAATGTTGATTCAAAATTAATGAATATGATAAATGTGTCTACATGAAAGCCATAAAAAATGACTACATCATTTTGTGCCTATATGTAGATGACATATTATCAATGAGAGTAATGATAAGATAATTAAATCCACTAAAGATATGTTGAACTCAAAATTTGATATGAAAGACATAAGCCTAGCTGATATGATTCTAGGAATCAAAATTCTTATCCCCGGGGCCATGGTGTCGCGGTAGGACATCCATGTTGTCTCTCAGGCACCCACGGTTCGAGCCCCAACTACGACATATTTGCAGGATTTTTTTCTCCAAATAGGGGGCGTAATCAAAGGATGTTGGGTTTCTGGGCTGGCCACCGCGTGCACTTCCCGATTTACCCTGGTGACCGGTGGGAAACTTTCGTGGGACCGGGCTGGTCACCCCCAAAGATAGTCAATAAGGCTAATTGGGATTATCATTTTTTTAGGAATCAAAATTCTTAAAATAATAGAAGGACTTGTTCTTAGTCAATCTCATTACGTGGACAAGATTCTTGAGAAATTCACCAAGGATGATACTGCATTGACACGAACATCGATAGACGTTCGTCCTAGGAAAACTCTCAAGTGAAAGTATCTCTCATATAGAATACTCTCAAGTGATTGGAAGTCTGATATACCTGATGAGTTGTAATGTTGGTTAGTCCTAGGAAAACGTACCGGTTCCACTATATAAAAATTTTTGTACAAGTGTCGAACCTTTCCTTAAATAACCTATTGTGTTCTTTAGAAGTTAAATTAGGAATCGCAGACGGAACTTAACATCAATGATTCCAAATTTAACTTATCTGTTCTTAATGGTTTGGATTTGAATCGCAAGCGGAACTTAACACTATTGATTCAAATCCACCTATGTTATTAATTCCATTAAATATTAATTTCTAAAATTGACTTCCAGGACTGCATGGCAAGGCACATGGCCTTCTTGGATATGGGAGCAACCACCACCGCTTAGACAAAACCTTTTAAGGAAAGCTAATATTTAATTTCCTTAAATAACTCTAGGTTAACCAAATAGAATAATCGAATCACAAATTCGAAAAAGAAGAAAACACAAACTCAAAAAATAAATTTGATAAACTAGATCTAATTGCTTCTTGTATTTAGAATTCTTACAAAGAAAATAACTAGTATGATGTGGAAGAAAACTACTAGTTATACATTCTCTTTGTAAGCTAATGACCTCAAGATCTTCTGCCGTATTCCTCGCATCGCCTTGGACGTCGTGTGGGCGATGATCCTCCAAGATGAACACAACCCAAAAGCTTCTTCCTCTTCTTCTAAAATCCGGCCACCACCACCACCAAGGAGAAGAGAGCAAAAGGGAAAAGGGAAGGGAGAGGGCCAGCCACACCAAGAGGGTCTCCAAGCAAGAGAATAAAAGTTGTGTCTCATGAAGCCCCCTCACCCCTTCTTTTATATTACTTGCCCAAGGCAAATAAGGAAAAACTTTTTACAAAAAATAAAATCATCCTCTAGTTTTTCCTTTTCCCTTTTTATTTTTCCTTTTCTTTCCTCTTGATTGAATTAATCACCAACTTTGTGATGATTTTTTATTTTTAATTATGGTCGGCCCCTTGCTTGGGCACCAAGCAAGTGGTCGGCCACCTCATCAAGGGAAAAAGGAAATATATTTTTTTAAAAAAATTTACAAGAAGAAATCCTCTTATAAAATTTACAAGCTCTCTTTCCTAAAGTAGAAGTTAAAAAAGGAAAGTTCTAAAAATTAGAACCATGTTTTAAAATTTAAAACTTCTCTTATAAAATTTTCTTTTTTAATATGATGATAGAAAATTTTAATTTTAAAATTTATCTTCCTTTTTTTCTTAAACCATGAGGATGGTTAAAAAAGGAAACTTTTAAAACTTTTAAAACTCTCTATTAAAACATGTGTTCTAATTCAAATAAGGAAAGTTTTAAAAATTAAAATATCTCTTTTAAAACTTATAGTTTTCTACAAAGAGAAGATTTTAAAAATTCAAAACAACCCTCCCTTTTTGATTTATTGTGGTCGGCCCCTTCATGCTTGATCACCAAGCAAAGGGCCGGCCCCTATAGAAGAGGTTGTGGCCGGCCCTTGCTTGGTCACCAAGCATTGGACCGGCCCACTTTTTGGACACCAAGAAGAGCCTTACATTTGGATGGACTTGAGGCTATAATAAGGCTACGACAGGGACCTAGAGGAGAAATTGGTTTTGACCTTCCGATGAGCTTGAGTATCCCGTGCTCGCCCCGAACACACAACTCAAGTTCATCGATAATAACTCATTCCACTAGAGAGTTATTACCGCACTACCGCACCAATCCCAAATTACATTATGAGCTCCTTCTTATTATGAGTGTGTTAGTCTCCCTGTATTTAAGATTACGAATGTCCACTATTTAAGTAAGTTACTGACAACTTACTTAATTAATATCTAGCTCCAAGAGTAGTACCACTCAACTTCATTGTTATGTCAGACTAAGTCCACCTGCAGAATTTAACATGACAATCCTTATGAGCTCCTCTTGGGGGAATTCTCAACCTAGATAACTAGAACACAGATTCCTTCTATAATCAACAATACACACTATAAATAATATCATTTCCCAACTTATCGGACATATTGATTTATCGAGCTAAACCTCACCCTTTGATAAGTCAAAGAAATAAATATTAAATATATGTGCTTGTTATTATATTAGGATTAAGAGCACACACTTCCATAATAACTAAGGTCTAGTTCTTTTACTAAGTCAGTACAAAAAGAACTTACCTAAATGGTCCTACTCAATACACTTAAAGTGTATCAGTGTAATTTATTAGTCAAGATAAACTAATATGTAATTACACTACGACTATTCTGATGGTTTGTTCCTTTCCATCTTAGTCGTGAGCAACTGTTTATAATTTATAAAGAAACGATAACATGATCTTCTGAGTGTGACACCATACTCCATGTTATCTACTATATAAATTAATTGAACAATTGCATTTAACAAATAAATATAGATATTGACCAAATATGATTCTTTTATTTCAAAATAAATGTTTACAAAAACTAGGCTTTTAGTATACATTCCAACAATCTCCCACTTATACTAAAAGACTAAGCTGCCATATCTGTTGTTATACATCTGATTCTCATCCCCTCCACATGCTGATCAAAAGATTTCACCGAAAGGGCCTTAGTGAAAGGATCTGCCAGGTTATCTGCTGATGCAATCTTGGCGATGACAACTTCTCCTCGCTTGACGATGTCTCGTATCAGGTGGTACTTGCACTCTATATGTTTACTTGCTTTATGGGCTCGTGGTTCCTTCGAGTTTGCAACTGCACCGCTATTATCACAATAAATTGTGATGATCTTGGGCAAACCAGGAATCACATCTAAATCCATTAGAAAGTTCCTGAGCCATACAACTTCTTTGGCTACCTCAGAGGCTGCCACATACTCAGCTTCCATGGTTGAGTCCGAGACGCATTTCTGCTTAACACTCCTCCATGCAATGGCTCCACCTCCTAGAGTAAACACATAGCCTGATGTAGACTTACTATTGTCCCTATCTGATTGGAAATCCGAATCCGTGTAACCCACAAGGAGCAAATCGTCTGCTTGGTAGACTAGCATATAATCTCTAGTCATTCTCAGGTACTTTAATATATGCTTCACAGCAGTCCAATGTCCTTGTCCAGGGTTACTCTGATATCTGCTAACCATGCCCACGGCAAAATAGATATCAGGTCTCGTACACAACATTGCATACATAAGGCTTCCTACAGCCGAAGCATAAGGAACTGCCTTCATGTCCTCTATCTCCTTTGATGTCTTCGGAGACATCTCTTTAGATAAGGCTACTCCATGCCTAAAAGGTAAGAAACCTTTCTTGGAGTTTTGCATGCTAAAACGAGCAAGGATTGTATCTATATAAAATATAGTATTTATAAACTTTAACTATAAATAGTATTTATCAATAATTCATAATATAAACTCATGAATAATAAAATAAATATAAATATGTTAAATATTATTAGAAGTATTTTTTAATAAAAATAGAGTTACATTAAGAATTAAGTCTAAGTTCCTATCTTTTTATACTAATTTTTTTATATTAATTATGGGCGAACTCACTATACACATTCAAAATATAGTATGTGATGCATATTGTTTGCAGATGATATTATTTTGATAGATTAAATACGTGAATGAGTAAATATTAAAATAGAATCTTGACAGGAAACACTAAAAGAGAAAAAGTTTTAGGCACAGTAGAATAAAGACTGAATATATAGAATTTAAGTTTAATAATATTAGACGTAATGAGATAATTGTTAGATGATAAGTTATTCGGAACTTAGAGGTTTAAATATTTAAGATTATTTTTGTAAAATAATAGAGAGATTGAAAAAATGTCTTAAATATAATATAAGTAGGATAATTGAATGGAGGAGAACATTGGATGTTTTATGTGACCATAAAGTATTTTTAAACTTAAAGGAACGTTTTACAAAATCACAGTTAAACCTTCTATATTATATGGAGCTGAATGTTAGACTATGACTAAAACACATGAGCAGAAGATTAGAATTGTAGAGAAGAGGATGTTAAGGTTGATGTGTAGACATACGAGGATGGATAAAATAAGAAATTAAAACATTAGAGAGAGTCGGAGTTGTATCTATTGAGGGAAAACTCCGAGAGGCATGTTTAAGATGGTATGAACGTATACTTAGATAGTTAATAAATGTTCTAGTTAGACAATGTGAAACCATAACATACATACATATCAAATTAGTAAGAGAAAGATTAAAAAAAAATTTAGTTAGTAATAATAAAATAAGATAAAATTTATTTAAGTATATATAATGATATAGTAGAAGATAAAATTTAATAACGTATAAGGATTTATATAACTGATTCTATTTATTGGGATATAATTTAGTTGTTGTTATTGTAATAGTATTATTCATTTAATTAAGTTTATAAATATTGAACGGAATAAACATTTTCAAAACTGAATATATAACCTTGGTTCTTAGAAAGTTAATAGTTTCTACGGAGAAAAAGAAATGATAGAAGTAAGCGAGCCAGAAAAAAGAGATATATAAGGGACTAGATTGAAAATTTATAACGCAAAGCTGTTCCCCATAAACTGAATTCGTTGACTTGACCTCTGTCAATTCTTTATGCGGACTCATTCCTCGGAAGGTCGTTTTCGGGGATACTATGGGGATTTTGATTTTTTTTTTAAACCGGGTGTAAATATATTTAGGAGTGTAAATAAATTAAGTGAATTATTCGAATCTCGATTTAATAAAAATTCGTTTAGATCGTTTAATGAGATTCATTAAGATAAATAAATCAAGCTCAAGTATCATAATATTCATCTCGTTAATTTATGAACATATTCGTTAAACTCATAAATTAATTTTTAAATAAATATAATAATAATTTTAATATTAAATTTATAGATTTTACACTTTATTTATGAAACATATAGATAAGGCTGTAAATGAACCAAGCGTTCGTGAACAAGCTTGGTGTTCGGCTTGGTAAGAGCTTGTTTATGTTCATTCAATATACATTAGATTAATTAAACAAACAAACTTGAACAGCTCGTTAAGCTAAACAAACAAGCTTGAACACATATGTGTTCAGCTCGTTAACGTTCGTGAACAACGTTCGTGAACAATGTTCGTGAACAATGTTCACGAACAATATTATTAATAAAATTTTTTTCAATATGCTAAATAAATAATAAAATAAAATAAATAAATTTAAATTATTAATCTTAATAACCAATCAAACAATTAAAAGTTTCAAACAATCAAACAACCTTGAATTGAGAGCTTGATAACATATAAACGAACCAAGCTCAAACCAAGCTCAAGCCAAGCTCGAACCAAGCTCAAGCCAAGCTTAAATTGAGAGCTTGATAACATCTAAACGAACCAAGCTCAAACCAAGCTCAAGCCAAGCTCGAACCAAGCTTAAGCCAAGCTTGAATTGAGAGCTTGATAACATCTAAACGAACCAAGCTCAAGCCAAGCTTCAAACAAGCTCAAGCTCATAAAAAATAAACCAAGCCAAGCTTGAACACTCATTTCAAAAGCTTGGTTCATTTTAAGATCGGCTCGGCTCGGCTCGGTTATCTTATCAAACAAGCTTGAACACCCCAAAGCTTGGCTCGGCTCGGCTTGTTTACAGCCCTACATATAGATAAATATATTAAATTTATTTATTAAAATAAAATTATAAATTTTAATAAGAATATTACAATTTTTTCTAAATATATAATTTAGTTTTTAATAAATATTTAAATTTATAATTTATATTTATTAATCTCGTTTAAGCTCGATAAAAGTTCGAATAAGCTCATGAGCCATGAATATATTCGTTAAATAAAACTCGAGCTCGACTTGATTATAAACGAGCCAAACTCAAATATTCAAGAGTTCAACTTGGCTCAACTCGATTACACCCCTAAATATTTGGGTCGGGTTGATGAGTCGTGATCCTGTCCGAATGCTGAATCAACGGACGCTAGGCACGTGGCGCTCCCCGGCTGCTGACGTGGATCTTCGACTGGTTGCACGAACCTACGGCGAACCTGCACAGAAGTCGGGCCGGAAAGGAGTTCTCGGCGGCGACCCTCCGACGCTCAAGTCAGGCAAGCAAGTAATGAAAAAAATGGCTCCAAAGGTGTCCAACGCGTACCTCCGGCGAAGTATAAGGCTCTTTATATAGAGCGGTGAAAGAGCTCCTGCACGTCCACCGAGGCGCATACGTGTCCGCAGCCCATACCTCGGTATGTGTCTGTCAGAAAGCTTACCTGACGCCATACTGCTACAGTCCAAGCACGTCTTTGATGGGACAACAGAACACCTCGTTGTCAGACTTGGAGTATGGCCTAGCCATAGGACTTGACAGCTGTCATAAGATGTTCTTGTCCTTCTTTACCGACCACAGGCCGGGGCATCCGTCTGGCCGGCGGGACGAGGCGTCCATCCGGTCAGCATTCCTCTTCATCGGCCTGCTAGGGAGATCTTCGGTAAGATGTTATATAGGGGCTACTAGCAGTATGTTACATTGCCTTCGGACGATCATGACGTCCGCTCGGCCCTTCGTTACTGTTCAATCGAGCGCCGGAACCCCGATCCCTGTCAGGGCGCCTTTTTATTATCGGATGTTCATCGGTCGGCCGGTCGGGAGGCCGACTCATCCTTATCCGGTCGGCCGGTCGATCTGCCCTTTTCTCATGAGTCCGGTCGGCTCACCCTTCTCCGATGGACCACCTGTCCCTTTGACTTCCACGTGGCGTTGACCCCTCGCTATGGGGTCCCGTGTTCTAACCGCCGGATCACTTGCCTTCCCCTCAAGTCTAGTCGAAGGAGGCGAAATCCGACTGACTGGACTGCTGATCTGACCGAGTAACAACTGATACATTAGTCTGCTCGGCCAGGATCAGGGATGCTCATCCGTTCGGCGGTATCTTGCCCGTGCCTTGTATTGCCTTGGAATTCATGCTGAATCCTCTTCTCTACTGCCAACCACGTGCGTTGCGTACGATACAGGGCGCTCATTAAATGTAACTCGTATCTTGCTGACACGTGGCAATCTTACTTTTGTCAGGGTATGGCGGTGGCGTCACCTCCGATGGGATAGCCGCCGTTTGAAATGAACGGCTGGATGATGACCTCGTTCTTCACGACCTGAATCGGACGGCTAAGGCCGTACGGGGCAAACGTTATAAATATCGCGGCCCCCTCTCTCCGCCGCCTTCTTATTCATCGACCTTCGACCCCCCGTCGTTGTTTCTGCTTCGGCGATCCTTATTCCCTGCCTGTTTGGTGCGCTCGCCATCTTCTTCCTTTCCTCGATCTTTCTCGTACCCGTAAGCCTTCCTTTTCAGCTCCCCTCCTCCTGTATTGCTTTCTTTTTCATTCTGTCGGTATTTTCTTTTAGTTTTTCTGTCAATATCTCTTCTGTTTCGACCATGGCGAGTACTTCTACGCCTTCAGTCGGCGCTCCTAGTCTCTAGTATACGACTATGGAGAGCCGATTCGATGAAGAAGACGCACTGCGTCTCATTCGAGCGTATGAAATTCCGGCTGACCATGAGATAGTTGTAGCTACTCCTTCCGATCGGCCTAATGATCCGCCGCCCGGCACCATTTGCCTCTTCCGTGATCAATTTTTGGCCGGGCTGCACTTTCATCCACATCCGTTCATCATCAAAATATGCAACCACTTTCGCCTCCCGCTCGGCCAATTAGTCCCGAACTCGATTAGGTTGCTGAGCGGGGTGATAGTCCTTTTCAAGTTGAATGATATCCCCTTGGACCCCCAAATCTTCCACTATTTCTTCTACCCAAAACAATCCGAGTGGGGGACCTTCATGTTAGAGTGTATACTAAAAGCCTAGCTTTTGGTATAAACATTTATCTAGAAATAAGAATCACATTGGTCAAATGTCTACATTTGTGATAAATGTAGTTGTTCAATTAATTTATATTGTAGATAACATGGTGTGTGGTGTCACACACAGAGGATCATGTTATCAGTATCTTATAAATTATAAACAGTAGTTCATGACCATAATGGAAAGGAACAAACCATTGGAAGGTCGTAGTGTAATTAGGTATCAGTTTATCTTGACTGTATAATTACACTAGTACACTCAGAGTGTATTGAGTAGGACCATTTGAGGTCGTTTCTTTTATACTGACTTTATAAAGAAACAAAGACCTCGGTTATTATGGAAGTGTGTGCTCTTAATCCTAATATAATAACAAGCACATATATTTGATATTTATTTCTTTAATTTATCAATGGGTGAGATTTAGTTCGATAAATCAATAAGCCCGATAAGTTGGGAAATGATATCACTTATAGTGTGTGTTGTTGATTATAAAAGGAAACTGTGTCCTAGAGATACTAGGTTGATAATGTCCTCAAGAGGAGCTCATAAGGATTGTCATGTTAAACCCTGTAGGTGGACTTAGTCCGACATGATAATAAGGTTGAGTGGTACTACTCTTGGAACTAGATATTAATTAAGTGAGTTGTCAGTAACTTACTTAATTAGTGGACATTTGTTATCTTAAACACAGGGAGACTAACACACTCATAATAAGAAGGAGCCCAAAAATGTAATTTGGGATTGGTGCGGTAGTTCAATAATAGTTCTCTAGTGGAATGAATTATTATTGATAAAATTAAGTTGTGTGCTCGGGGCGAACACGGGATGCTTAATTTTATCGGGAGATCAAAACCAATTCCTCCTCTCGGTCCCTATCGTAGCCTCTTATTTATAGAGTACTATACCCACCTATACCCACCTTCATACCCATGAGAAGGGGGCCGGCCAAGCTAGCTTGTGGTTCAAGCTAGGGCCGGCCAAGCCTTGGTTCATGGGTGGCCGACCCTAGCTTGAACCCAAGCTTAGGTGGCCGACCACCATTAAATTAAAAAGAATTTTAATTTTAATTTTTTATTATGTGGAAGATATAATTTATTAAAGAGAATTAAAATTAAAATATCTCTCTTTAAAAGATCTACAAAAGATTAAAAGAAAGAGATTAGATCTCTTTCTTTATTTGTAGATTGGAAAGATATTTTATTTTCTCTCTGAAAAATTATTCACATGTTGAAAATTAAAATTATAGAAATTTTTTTTTATTAACCATGAAGGGATTTTAAAAGAAAATTTTATTTTTTAAAAATTTCCAAAGACAAAAAAGAAAGTTTTATTTGTTGATTAAAATTATCCTATTTGCTCTACATGAGGTGGCCACATACAATTAATTAGGAAAATTTATTTAATTTTTCTTAATTAATTGTTGTCAAGAAAGTTAAGGAAATTTTATTATAAATAAATTTCCTTATTTGCCAAAGCCAAGGAATATAAAAGAAGGGGTAGGGGTGCCTTCATGGTAAACAACCTTTATTTTTCTCTCTCTTTTCCTTGGTGTGATGGCCGGCCCTTCCCTTTCTCTCTTCTCCTCTTGTTGGCCGAAACCTATCTTCTTGGTGGAGCTTTTGTTTGTGGCCGGATCAAGGAAGGAGAAGAAGGAGAGAAAGCAAGTCTCATCTCTAGCATCCCTTGGAGCATTGGTGGTGGCCGAAATTATTCATCCTTGAAGAATATTATTGTGGCCGGCCATCCTCTTCCTTTCTTCCTCTTTTGTGGTGGCCGAAACTTATCTCTTGCTTGGAGTTCTTGTGGTGGCCGGATACTACTTGGAGAAGAAGAAGAAGAAGGAGAGAAAGCTTGTATCCCTTGGAGCTTGGTTGGTGTTTTGTTCTTCGTCCTTGGTGAAGCTTCTTTGTGTTGGCCGAACCTAGCTAGGAGAAGAAGAAGGTGCTTGGTGGTTTCTCATCTCGGAAGATCGTTGCCCACACAACGTCCGAGGTTAGAAGAGTAATACGGTAGAAGATCAAGAGATTTTTCTACAAGCTATAACTAGTAATTTTTCTTTCCGCATCATACTAGTTATTTATGGAAATAATACCAAATACAAGAGGCTTACGATTCTAGAATTTCGAATATGTTTTTCGATGTTGTGTTCTTTTGTTTTTTCTTTTCCTTGTGATTTGATTGTTCTTTTCGGTTAACCTAAAGTTATTTTAGGAAATTAAATATTAGCTTTCTATAAAAGGTTTTGTCTAGTCGGTGGTGGTTGCTCCCATATCCAAGAAGGCCGTGTGCCTCGCCACGTCAGTACTGGGAACCAATTATGGAAATTAATATTTAATGGAATTAATAACTTAAGGTGATTTGGGTCGAACGTGTTAAGTTCCGCAGGAGATCCAAGTCAAAACCTAAAAGAACAAATAGATTAAGTTTTGGATCAAACGTGTTAAGTTCCGCAGGCGATCCAAAATTTAATTTAAAAGAACACATGGTAGCTAGGAAAGGTTCAGACCTTTGTACAAAATTTTTATGCAGTGGAACCTCTAGGTTTTCCGAGTAGCAACCAACAATTGGTATCGAGCTAGGGTTTTGCCTCTGTATTTGGTATTAGTTTAATTATGCACATGTCATACATAATTTAGGCAGGATAATAGTAGGATGTGCTAACTTTGTGGATGCAGGATCCAACTATTATGGCTTTTAGTTATTATGTGTGTGATTGGACCCTTGGACATGTCAAGGGCATTTATATGTGTGCATGATTGTATTAAAAATACAGCAGGAGCTGTATTTAGTTTTATTAGGATTTTATTTTTGATCTAGATACATGTACATTCCTTTTATGGAATATAGGATCAAAAATGTAAAATTCTATTTATGTCGCGGATCGAATCTTGCAAAGCGTGGAACCTTCTAAGGACCAGAGGCGCAGCAGAACTAGGAGCAAGATGGATGCGACAGCTAGACCCAGTGGCGGTGGCCAAATATGGCAGCAGCTTGGGATGACAACACACGGAGGACAACTAGAGATAAAAGCCATAATAGTTGAAAATTAGATTTTCTATTTATTGCTTTTATATTGTGCTGTGTGTGCATGTTAGTTTACAAGTTTAGTAGGCTAGCATAGTTAAAATTCCTCATTTATAAATAACTAAGTGGGAGAGGGATTTTTAAGTAAATCCCATGGTCTCCATTACTGGTTTGTAAGTGATGCAAACAAGCTTGCGCGTTGGCTCTGAGTGCCTTCCTCCATAACGGATGAGCTTGTTTGTGGATCACTAGAACAGACTTCCATTTTGGATGACTATAGGAAGTTAATTAAGAGCGTGTGATCTTCCCCAACGGAAGGGGCATAATCTTATTAATGGACTTAGTGTCAAGTAATGGTATACACTTAGACACATTTTATAGTATCCTCCCCAACGGAGTCACTACTATCACTTGTGTGACCAAAGGGAAACCAACTATTGATTTGTCATAAAACTAGATTGGCAATATAATAAAATTAATAAACCCCTCTTACAAATGTTTGAATTTGTATACGTCCACACTAACGTGGCATACAAGATTCATGGTGTTTGAGGTAATTTTATTTGTCAAAAAGTTATATTGACAAGATAGTCAATGGGTAAAACCCTCCTCTTACAAATGATGAATTTGTATACGTCCACACTAACGTGGCATGCAAAATTCACGGTGTTTGAGGTGTTGGTGAATTTAAATAATATTGTTTGAGGAATCAATGTTATTTTAAATTAAAGTTTTGACCAAATATTTGATCAAAGACCGATCAACTATTAATTTTATTCGTCATAAAGTAAAGTTGACGAGATAATAAAATTAATGAATAAAATCTCCTCTTCGATTTTGTATACACAAAATTCATGGAGATTTTAAGGAGTTGATCTTGACCAAATATTTTTGTGATTCTTAGGATGTTTATCAATCCCTAGTAGTCATACTATAGAAAAAGACTTATTAGTCCCAATTGTAATAATTGGAAATAGGACTTGGACATTAAGGTAGACTGTCTTCTTAGAACTAAGAACAATTTAGGTGTATTTAATTCATTAGTGGAAACATGTCTAGTGGTGTTATCTACCAGAACCTGGAGTGTAGATACAAGATGCCATTAATCATGTCTGCAATTCATTGCAGGGTTCCAGGAAACCCGACAACTAAATGAAAGGTAAATCACCATCCACATGGGCACTACTGTAATAGTGGTAGCTGTTGCAGTGGGAGATGTTTATCTTTTGATAAGAATAAAATTTGGATTTTAAGTAATTGTCTTTACGTACCAAGTTTAGAAAGAACCTGATTTCAGTTTCTAAACTATTATAGATATTGTGTCTATTTTGATAACAAAGTTGTTATCAAGAAAAATAGGGAAGTTATCTATTCTGGTATGATGGTTGACAATTTATAATCCAATAACTCCCACGATGCAACAAATGAAAATTAGTAACACATCTTCTAATTTTAAGAGAAAGCAACCTTCGGAAATGAACCAATTATATCTTTGGCATCTAAAAGCTAGGTTATACTTGAGTAGGATTCATTGGTAGCTAATGAACTTTTGGGTTCATTGGTAGTGGAAATATTTCCAACCTGCGAGTCTTACTTGGAAGGAAAATAACCAAGAAGCTTTTAAGTCCAAGAGGATGGAGTCAAAGATATGTTGAAATCGGTTCATTCTGATTTGTGTGATCCTATGACTATCCAGACAAGAGGTAGTATTGAATATTTTGTCTATTTTATAGACAACTATTCAAGATACAAATAAATTTACTTAATGTACCGCAAGACTAAGTACTTTGATTAGTTCAAAGAGTACAAGGTTGATGCGGAGAAATGTTAAAGTAAAAAGTCACTATGGAAGATCGTAGTGGCAAGTACCTCTTGAGAGATTTTAGGAGTCACTTATCAGTAGTTGGATTTCAATCCCAACTAACTGCATCTGGTACACCCCAACAGAATGGTGTAGTAGAAAGAAGGTAAAGGACTCTTATGGAATAATTAGATAGATGATGAGTTATTCAGAAAATTACCAAATTTGTTTTAAGGATAAAACTCTGAAAACGAAAGTGAACATAGTACCTTCCAAGCTAGAACTCTCTACTCATATAGAATTGCTGAATAGGCGTAAGCCTATTTTGAAGCATATTCGGATTCGGGTAATTGATAAGCCCGATTTTTGTCGCAAAATGGGTATTAAAAGAATTAAGTGACCGAATTCATTCTACACTAATGTAGCATAGAGATGACTCGGGTCGTCTCCCAACGAATGTAAACGGTAAAATGGTAGTCTTAGGATCAATTATTTTTTGCTTGGGTTTTCTGGATAAATTGGGGATTTCAGAATTGACTTTTGAACAAAGAAAAGAAATAAGGACCTAAAACTATGCTACATTTGTAAATTCAACTCATGGAAATTAACAAACAAAGAAGCTAACTAATCTAAACTACTGCATTGAAAGAAATGGCAAACAAAAATAACCTAATGCAACAATTAAGCAAATTTAAATTGTGTAGAATCAAGAATCAAGAACAGTGGCCTTAACCAAAGGTTTCAAAACAATAGCAAGCGAATTCGAATCAGCTATGCATCGATCAGCTACAACAAAACTAAAATTCAAACAGAGATGAAGAAACTAGCATTCATAGGATTCAAACTAATCAATTGGAGAAACCCTAGCTTGGGTTCGGTCTACATCAGATGAAGAACTCGGCGTTGAAGACAAACAAAGTAACTCAGATGGAAATGGATCAAGATCAGAGAAAAGGTGCGGAGCTTCAAGAAAGGAAGATAACCGGCCGGAAAACAGAGGAATCGGCTCAAACCACCGAATTGCTTCTCCTTCTTTGCTTCTTCTTCCTCGCACGAAATCGCGGTAGAAATTGGTGTTCAGATGATTGAGATGGCGTCGCCGGCTCGAAGATGGAGAATCACCGGAGGAAGGGAAACGCCCTTGACCTCAGCAGCTCGCCGGCGGTGGAGTGGATTGAGGAAGAAGATCGTCGGAGCAGATCGCGCTCCCCTGTCTTGGCACGAAGGTACTGTGGAAGTTGACGCGAACACTGTAGCTTCTCATCCCTTTAAATCTAATCTCAGTTCTGTGATGGACGGCTGTGATTATTCTGCCTCTGATCCAACGGTGAATCTTAATCTAAATTTGATCCAAAGGTTCAAATCTTCATCAAGGGACCTGATCTACTCTCTCCTAGCTCGGATGGACCAAATCTTCAATGGATGGCTTAGATCTCTCTTAATCTTGAATGGACGATCCAGATTACTCCAGAGCTTGATCTCTTCATTTAAGCTTGGATTCATGTTCAATCTGGTTTGATCAACCTCGGATCCATGATCCCTTGATGCCTGCAAAGAATATAACCAAATATTAGCATCAAATACCACAAATATGATATAATTTGCAATTAGGTCCATAAATGGCTCTAACTCATGAAACATGGTGTAAACATGACTTTAACATATGAGAAGATTAAAATGTATGCCTATATGGATCAAAATGTCATAACAAAATGATAGTTATCAAATTCCCCCACACTTATTCTTGCACGTCCCGAGCAAGCAAACAAAATAAAGAAACAACTAGAAACCATCTCCACAATAATTCCCTAGCACTACCTAGAAGATAGTAAAAGAAATTTAACTAAGACCATCTAAAAATCACAAACAATCATGAATTCAATCCAAACAATAATCAGTAAGTATGGTGATTTCAATCCAATTGAAAAACTAAGCAAGATGCAATCTCACAAGGTACTCACCTATTCTAACTCTCACACTCAAACATGTGTATAAGTGGAGCTCAACTCAATGTCACTCACAACATTTCACTACCATAAGCTTGCTTATTTTCTAATTCTCCACCACTATAAAACATAGCATACATGAATCAAAAGGATTTTATCAACAAGAATTGAAATGGAAACAAAAAGAACAATGAAAATGGATGAAATTGGCAAAAGAAAAGTATTAAATGAAGAAAATGAGAGAGTGAGAGTATTGGAGGAATATACTTGATGAGTTGACCATTTTGATGTAAAAAGAGATGAATACCATTTGTTTTAACCAATTCAAAAGACCAAGCTAACCTCCCCTTCAATTTGATGACCAACAAAGAATCTTGATACTCTTTCTTCACCTTTGATACATTCTTGATGTGTCATTCTTTTTCTCACTGTTTTTGCTCATTTTTTTTTTTCACTTCAATTCCAACACTTTAGAACTTCAAAAATAATCTCGAATCATGAAGAATAACTCCCTCCCCCACACTTAAAATGTTAGCCGTCTCGGACAATGAAATACATCATGAACCCAAAAACATGATACTTTTTTTTTTTTTTTTTTTAGCCACAGCTTTCTAATTCTGCTTCTCTAGTCCATTTCTCAACTCAAATTTAAATTCTGCAGGAACATATATTAGTATAGCTGCCAAAGATATAGAATTTCAGAAATTCTCATTTAAGAAATGAAAACCAAGTGCTCCACTTGATCTTTTACTATCCTGAAGTTTGTAAAATATTTGCACAAACAACTTCACATCACTTGCAAATTCTGCTACATCTTATATATCAATTGTAGAATTCTGAAACATGTCATAATTTTCTGAATTCAGTTGACAACATGGTTAAATTGAATTTTGAACTGATTGTGATACAAATTTGACAATTCCGTACCCATCCCATTAGGAATTTCAGGAGTCACAGCTACTGATCTGAATTCTAATTCAGCACAATCTGCAAAAATTCAAGTAATCTAACAGTTAATGAACATCCACCACTCATTCCTTTTCTATCCTCCTCCAGTTTTTTAAGTTTTGCATAGCAAAGGAGAACAAACTGAAGCATCCTGCTCTTCTTCAAATTCTGCAGCTTCATCCATCTCTGAAATTAGATTAAGCTGTCTCTGTGTGTGGCTTCCCTGCTTCCTGCTTCAGCAATTAATTAAAGTATCATTTCAGGTTTTCTTCAAAATTCACTCTTACCACTGATATGTAACACTAAGATCTTCCTCATCATTAGCTACATCAACTATCAGCTGAATTCCATGTCTCTGCAAAATATGCAAAGTTCTGCCAACAGATTCCAGCTTAGATTGCAGAAACCAGCAGCTTCTATATTTTCAGTTCCAGAAATAACTTCAGAAATTGATTCAGAGATCATGTTCAAAGAAATTGCAGGCTTTGAATTATAGAATATCTGGAAGATATGTAACATCAATTTCCGGAAATCAACTTGGAAGAGGGAACCATTTGGCCCTAAACAGTTTTATAATTCCGGCTTCAGGAATTTTTGATGGATGGAATTCCAGTTCAAATAATGAAAAGAAGATCTGTAAAAAGACTCTCATTCACCACTGAATAACAGAATGTTGACTTTTAATTACTGATGTACAAAGATAGCATATAAAATGGGCATAAAACAGAATCAGTTCAAAACCCAAACTGCAAAATTGATTTCCAGTTTTAATTCCCAGCTTTGTGTGTCTGTTTTGCATCCAATTCTCAGTTTTAAATCTTGTAAATTATGGAGAAGCAAAATCATCATGTAACACTGCTTAAACAACAGCTGGATTATAATTTTTCAGTGATCCAATGGCTCTAAACATCATGTATCACAGAACTTACAGGTTTCCAGAATTCCTATACAGCTTCCTGACCTTGTGCCAACTAGTCATCATTTAGCCACCAAAAATTCCAATTCCTTTTCACTTAGCCTCTTAAGAACCCTATCAATTCATCCTCCAAAAATTTCCAGATTTGAACAATTCTAGCTTGTCATAACTCATTTTCCGAAATGGCACAGATTTGCCTCATTAGCAGGAATTCTGCATATCCTTTCTTTTTGAACTAGAGATATCAAGAAAACTTTGGCACAAACTCAACATTCTTTGAAAATCAGAATTCAGTTCCAGAGTTATGACTGCATTCCTTGCTGTCTCTTTTTTTTTTTATTGTCATCCTCCTTTGCATAATCAGCTTCTTAGTTCCAGATTTGGCTATCTTTTATGTCTTGCTCTTACATCATTCCAAGCTGTCAACAAACAAACTTGAAACTGGTTTCTGAAATTCTGATTTCAGCAATTTTAGTCTTAAGTCTGTAATTTTCAGAATCTACCAACACTTCAACTAATTTGCAGATTTGTAAATTTGCAGGAGTATAAGAGAGTACTGCAATGAGTTCTGCACTTCTTCCCCTTGTTAACTTCTTGTATCAGAATTCCAGAACAGTAGCAGATTTCAAGATCTGTAGAGTAATTAGCCACTGTCCAAGAAGTTCATTCAACATTTTTTTCTATATCTGATTCTGCAGATTCAGAATCAATTTGCTGTCCAATGGATGTCGGCCTTATTCCAGTTCATCCTCAATCCTTTGTAGCTATCAACTGATACTTGTCGTTCTTAAGCCCCACAATTTTCACTTCTACAATTTCTACTTGTTGAGATTCCAGCTTCAAGCTTGATTCCCAGGATTCAGCTTCTTTTCAAACAGAATTCCTGTTTCAGTCAAGTTCCTGAAAGTATGCTCCTCAAATCTGCCTTCAGAATTGAATTCTGTTACTTGCTTACTGCTTTTTCCTTCTGCAAGCAAATTCATAAAATGTTTCTGTTTCTGTAATTGGAATCCAGACCCTAACATCTGCTGCTACAGATTTTGTATTCCCTGTAGTTTCAGTATCACAGCTCCTTTTAAGAATCCCTACACTATTTCATAATCATTCTTCTTACTTTTGTCAGTAATTAAATGCTTCACTTCAGTTCTTCAATAATCAAAGGCTACACAAAATGAATCCTTATTCAAGCTGTTCTCATTTAGATTCAGAATTGCAGAATTTAGCAAGTCAAATCTTCAGCAGCAACAAATTACAGCTTCTTAAGCTCTGTTCCAAAAACAGAATATGATTCATATCTAAAATTTTCCACAGTTGGATTGATGTAGAAGTTAGTGAACTCCTCAATTCAGCTTCCTCAAAATCAGGAATTTCAGAATCTCACAAACAGATTTAAAATTTCCGTACAGGCTTCAGAATCTAATTCAAAATACTGCAGGTTCTGAATTTTGTTTCTCAGCAATATGCATTACTGATCCAGACTTCTGCTTTCCCAATTCTAGCAGCTTAACAATTCCAAAGCTGTCCATTAGGTTTTTTTTTTTTTTTTTTAAAAAAAACATGAAAAGGCATAACATCTATTCTGATTACACAAGAGATTCACTTGATCTTTTGCTGATTTGGCCACTTGCAACAAAAGATTGGCACACAATTGATACATCAAATTCAGGTTATTCTCTATAGATTAAACACATTTGTGGTAACCCACAACTAATCATTTCTTCCCTTCCTTCATGAAAATTGGCAGTCAATAAAATTGGTTAGTTGTTCAGAAAATTTCCAAGGGAATTTGGTACGCAAAAGGCTGAAGCTGAAACTTCAATTCCAGAGATGATCTTTGCTGTAAATGATTTGTGGTTTCTGCAGATTCTATCTTCAACTAGTTTTCGACAACATCCAAAGAAAACCACAAATATTCATTACTCATCAACCAACTCAAAAGCAAATTCATTTCCTACCTCAAAGACTGCTCAACATCATTAAATTTCCAACAATACAACCCTTGAATTAATTTCACCAACAAGATCAAAAACAAAGAAAATGAACCAATCTTCATGAACAATTGCACAATCTCCAATATTTCCAAAAATTTATAACATCTCTCCCCCACACTTACATCTTTGTCCATCTTAGTAATCTAACTCATCAAGAATATTATCCACACTCTCAATAAAAGAATGACAAGCAAAGATGATCAAAGGTTAAAATGCTAGATGAAAACGTTTTAAGAAAATTGTGGGAAAATAACATGGAGATTATGAGGAAACAAGAATGAAAAATATCCTTCATTTCCATGCATACATATGCTATTGTGATTTTGATAAGAAGCAAAGCAAGTTCTAGAGTTCAATTGCTATGAGTGCATGTCACACAAAGAAAATAATAGAGTGTAAGCTTAAAGTGGTCCTCTCTAGGTATTATTCATGCAACAAGCTCAATCAATCAAAATGGAATTCACCACCAATTTAACCAATGTCATGTAAGTAGAATATTCAATCATGTCATATGACCTAAAATTGATGATCAAATTTAAGAAGCTTTTACCATCTTAAAAGTATAACTAGAAAAATTTCATGGAGAATTTTATTCCAAATGAGATGCTATGTACTAAACAAAATGCAAAATATGAAAGCAAAGTGTGGAAGTAAGATGCAAATATAGGAAAATGAAACTAAAGAAATGCATAAAGCAAAAAGAAATAAAAGCAAAGAACAAACTCCCCTTAATTCCGGGCGGTTGTAAACGATTTAGAAGTAACATCCACGCCGGTAATGAAATGGTCTTTCCCGGTGGTTGGAGTCGATTGAGGTGCAAAATCCAAATTGGAAGTGGAATAATTGTAGTTGCAGTCAAGTCCACTTCATCCAACATTTTTCCTTTGAAAATTCTTCCTGGAGGTCGGAGGCGGTTTAGATGGAGCAACAATTTTGGAAGCCTACGGCGACCTACAAAGCCAAAGGAAGACAACACCTCTTGTAAGTATGGGAAAATATCAATGTTTACATTACATGGTTCAAAGAATATATCACATCCAACAAAATCAATTAATGGTACCTTTATAAAATCTTCTAATGAATTACAAGAAATACTAACCTTGTCATGTTGGAAGATACCTGGAGGTTCTAAAATGGTGACTGTGACCTCCTCATCATCAGATAATAGCTCAGACTCTAGCTCAGGTGGTGTATCTAAGGGAAGTGATTCTTGGGGCTCTGCTTCGACAGCATAAGTCCCTACACTCTTATCATCAACATCTGGTTCAGGTGATTCTTGGGGTATTGCTTCCACTGCGCAATCCCCTACACTTACATCATCATCTACATCAGTACCTGCATCATCAACAACATCTACAACAGTATCAGTAGAGTCTGAAATTCTTACAACTACGGAATCATAACAAGAAATGATTCTTGGGGCTCTGATCGACAGCATAAGTCCCTACACTCTTATCATCAACATCTGGATCATCATTCTTATGGTAACTGGTTGTCCATTTCTAAATTGCTGAGGGTTGGCTGCCATGGTTTCCAAAAGTTTCATAGCTTCATCAGGTGTTTTGTCAATCAAAGGCCCTCCACTAGCTTTATCCACCATGTACAAATCAAACGGTGACAATCCATCATAAAAATGTAAGATAAGCATTTGATCACTGATTTGATGTTGAGGACAACTGGAGCAAAGTTCCTTGAATCTCTTCCAATATTCATGCAATGTCTCCTCCTCGAATTGTTGAATACCACGAATCTTTTTCCGCATAGTTATATAATCATTCTGAACTTCTTGTAGGCTTTGATATGCTGGATATGGCTCAGTAGACTGACTATGTGTAACCTCGTACCTGAAATTTGATTGATCCACAGGTGGGTAGTACTGATGTTCAGGCTGATAGAACCAAGTCTGAGGCTGATAGTACTGATAATATGGATCCATGGTCAAAGAAATTTCCTGCTCTTATACTGAAACACTAGCAGATAAATCAGAAGACACAGGAGCATATAATATCAAACACATGGATATATGAACATGAAAGCAATTGAAATTTTTTTCAAATTTCTATGTGAAAAGAAAAAGAAACAATCCTAAGGTATCAAACACCGCTACATTCCCCGGCAACGGCGCCAATTTTGATAAGCCCGATTTTTGTCGCAAAATGGGTATCAAAAGAATTAAGTGACCGAATTCATTCTACACTAATGTAGCATAGAGATGACTCGGGTCGTCTCCCAACGAATGTAAACGGTAAAATGGTAGTCTTAGGATCAATTATTTTTTGCTTGGGTTTTCTGGATAAATTGGGGATTTCAGAATTGACTTTTGAACAAAGAAAAGAAATAAGGACCTAAAACTATGCTACATTTGTAAATTCAACTCATGGAAATTAACAAACAAAGAAGCTAACTAATCTAAACTACTGCATTGAAAGAAATGGCAAACAAAAATAACCTAATGCAACAATTAAGCAAATTTAAATTGTGTAGAATCAAGAATCAAGAACAGTGGCCTTAACCAAAGGTTTCAAAACAATAGCAAGCGAATTCGAATCAGCTATGCATCGATCAGCTACAACAAAACTAAAATTCAAACAGAGATGAAGAAACTAGCATTCATAGGATTCAAACTAATCAATTGGAGAAACCCTAGCTTGGGTTCGGTCTACATCAGATGAAGAACTCGGCGTTGAAGACAAACAAAGTAACTCAGATGGAAATGGATCAAGATCAGAGAAAAGGTGCGGAGCTTCAAGAAAGGAAGATAACCGGCCGGAAAACAGAGGAATCGGCTCAAACCACCGAATTGCTTCTCCTTCTTTGCTTCTTCTTCCTCGCACGAAATCGCGGTAGAAATTGGTGTTCAGATGATTGAGATGGCGTCGCCGGCTCGAAGATGGAGAATCACCGGAGGAAGGGAAACGCCCTTGACCTCAGCAGCTCGCCGGCGGTGGAGTGGATTGAGGAAGAAGATCGCCGGAGCAGATCGCGCTCCCCTGTCTTGGCACGAAGGTACTGTGGAAGTTAACGCGAACACTGTAGCTTCTCATCCCTTTAAATCTAATCTCAGTTCTGTGATGGACGGCTGTGATTATTCTGCCTCTGATCCAACGGTGAATCTTAATCTAAATTTGATCCAAAGGTTCAAATCTTCATCAAGGGACCTGATCTACTCTCTCCTAGCTCGGATGGACCAAATCTTCAATGGATGGCTTAGATCTCTCTTAATCTTGAATGGACGATCCAGATTACTCCAGAGCTTGATCTCTTCATTTAAGCTTGGATTCGTGTTCAATCTGGTTTGATCAACCTCGGATCCATGATCCCTTGATGCCTGCAAAGAATATAACCAAATATTAGCATCAAATACCACAAATATGATATAATTTGCAATTAGGTCCATAAATGGCTCTAACTCATGAAACATGGTGTAAACATGACTTTAACATATGAGAAGATTAAAATGTATGCCTATATGTATCAAAATGTCATAACAAAATGATAGTTATCAGTAATCCAGCACATATGTTAAAGAGAGATAATAATAAGTTGGATAGGAGTTCACTTGTTTGTAAGTTATTCTAGATAAACAAAAGTAGATTTATAGTCTTAAAAATCAGAAGGTCATTATTAGCATCAATGATCGATTTTTAGAAAAGGACTATGTAATAAATCATGTGCCCATAAGAAAATTTGTTCTTAAGGAAATAATAAAAGACATGTCTAATCTAGTACCAACTGTACAAGATGAGATACCACAAGAAAACTGCAACACGTATCACAAATGATACACAATTGCAGAAAATGCCTTGTCGTAGTGGGAGGGTTGTTAAGCAACCTTAAAAGATTCATGTTTTGGGATAGTTTTTGAACTCGATCCCTGAAGGACATGAACCTGATCTCCGGACATATGACGAAGCACTCCAAGATAAATATGCAGCATCTTGGCAAAGAGTAATGAATAATAGAATTAGAATATATGTATTCTAATAAAATCTGGAAGCTTGTAGAACCACCAAGTGGTGTAAAAGCCTTTGGGTATAAAAAGGTCTATAATAGGAAAAGAGGGATAGACAGGGAGGTAGAAACCTTCAAAGCAAGACTTGATGAAAAAGGAAACTTTTTTCACTGGTAGCCATGCTTAAGTCTATCCGGATTCTTTTATCTATTTGGCAAGTGGATGTCAAGACAACATTCCTTAATGGAAGTCTTGAAGAAAGCATCCATATAAAGCAACTAGAAGGGTTCATTGCAAAGGGCTAAGAGCATCTTGTGTAAAGCTCAATCAGTCTATGGACTGAGGCAAAGCTTCAAGGTCTTGGAACATCCGGTTTATCAAAGTAATTCAGACCTATGGATTTATTTAGTAACCGGTCTTGTGTATACAAAAGGTGTGATGGAAGCGTGGTGGTATTTCTTGTACTATACGTAGATAACATTTTTTGGTAGTTGGAAACAATATCAAAATGTTGTCAGAAGTAAGGGTATGGTTGTCCAAACAATTCGATATAAAGGACTTGGGAGAATGTATATATTCTTGAGATCAAAGTAATAAGGGATCGCAAGAAAAGAATATTTTACTTATCCCAAGCTTCATACATTGGAAAAATCCTTGCTCGTTTTAAGCATACAAAACTCCAAGAAAGGTTTCTTACCTTTTAAGGATGGAGTAACTTTATCTAAAGATATGTCTCTGTGGACATCAAAGGAGATAAAGGAAATAAAGGCAGTTCTTTATGCTACGGCTGTTGGAAGCCTAATGTATGCTATGCACGAGATCAGAAATCTGTTTTGCCAAGGGCATAGTTAGCAGATATCAGTAACCCTCGACAAGAACAGTGGACTGCAGTAAAGCATATATTGTAGTACCTTAGAGGCACTATAGATTATATGCTAGCTTACAAGGCAGTTAATTTGGTCCTTGTGGGTTGCATGGATTTTGACTTCCAATCGGATAGGGACAATAATAAGTCAACCTCGGGGTTTTGTGTTTACTTTAGGAGGTAAAGTCATAACTATGGAAGAGTGATAAGCATAGGTGTTTTTCTGGACTCCACCATAGAAGCTTAGTATATGGCAAGCCTCTGAGGTAGCCATAAAAGCTGAATGACTCAATAACCTCAAGATAGACTTAGATATGATTTCTGGTTTGTCCAAAAATTATTACAATTTATTGTAATAATGTTGGTGCAGTAGCAAACTTGAAGAAACCATAAGTCTATAAGGCAAGTAAACACAATAGAGCGCAAGTACCACCCAATACGAGGAATCGTATAAACGAGGAGAAGTTGTTGCCGCCTAGATTGCATCAGGTGATGACCTATAGATCCTTTCACTAAGGTCCTTAAGGCAGCTTTTGATGGGCATGTTGAAGGGATGGGAATCAGATGTAAGGCAGCAGATATGGCAGCTTAGTCTTTTAGTATAAGTGGGAGATTGTTAGAGTGTATACTAAAAGCCTAGCTTTTGGTATAAACATTTATCTAGAAATAAGAATCACATTGGTCAAATGTCTACATTTGTGATAAATGTAGTTGTTCAATTAATTTATATTGTAGATAACATGGTGTGTGGTGTCACACACAGAGGATCATGTTATCAGTATCTTATAAATTATAAATAGTAGCTCATGACCATAATGGAAAGGAACAAACCATTGGAAGGTCGTAGTGTAATTAGGTATCAGTTTATCTTGACTGTATAATTACACTAGTACACTCAGAGTGTATTGAGTAGGACCATTTGAGGTCGTTTCTTTTATACTGACTTTATAAAGAAACAAAGACCTCGGTTATTATGGAAGTGTGTGCTCTTAATCCTAATATAATAACAAGCACATATATTTGATATTTATTTCTTTAATTTATCAATGGGTGAGATTTAGTTCGATAAATCAATAAGCCCGATAAGTTGGGAAATGGTATCACTTATAGTGTGTGTTGTTGATTATAAAAGGAAACTGTGTCCTAGAGATACTAGGTTGATAATGTCCTCAAGAGGAGCTCATAAGGATTGTCATGTTAAACCCTGCAAGTGGACTTAGTCCGACATGATAATAAGGTTGAGTGGTACTACTCTTGGAACTAGATATTAATTAAGTGAGTTGTCAGTAACTTACTTAATTAGTGGACATTTGTTATCTTAAACACAGGGAGACTAACACACTCATAATAAGAAGGAGCCCAAAAATGTAATTTGGGATTGGTGCGGTAGTTCAATAATAGTTCTCTAGTGGAATGAATTATTATTGATAAAATTAAGTTGTGTGTTCGGGGCGAACACGGGATGCTTAATTTTATCGGGAGACCAAAACCAATTCCTCCTCTCGGTCCCTATCGTAGCCTCTTATTTATAGAGTACTATACCCACCTATACCCACCTTCATACCCATGAGAAAGGGGCCGGCCAAGCTAGCTTGTGGTTCAAGCTTGGGCCGGCCAAGATGGTGGCCCTAGCTTGAACCCAAGCTTAGGTGGCCGGCCCCATTAAATTAAAAAGAATTTTAATTTTAATTTTTATTATGTGGAAGATATAATTTATTACAGATTTAAAATTAAAATATCTCTCTTTAAAAGATCTACAAAAGATTAAAAGAAAGAGATTAGATCTCTTTCCTTATTTGTAGATTGGAAAGATATTTTATTTTTTTCTCTGAAAAATTATTCACATGTTGAAAATTAAAATTATAGAAATTTCTTTTTATCAACCATGAAGGGATTTTAAAAGGAAATTTTATTTTTAAAAAATTTCCAAAGACAAAAAAGGAAGTTTTAATTGTTGATTAAAATTATCCTATTTGCTCTACATGAGGTCGACCACATACAATTAATTAGGAAAATTTATTTAATTTTTTCTTAATTAATTGTTGTCAAGAAAGTTAAGGAAATTTTATTATAAATAAATTTCCTTATTTATAAAGCCAAGGAATATAAAAGAAGGGTAGGGTGCCTTCATGGTAAACAACCTCTATTTTTCTCTCTCTTTTCCTTGGTGTGATGGCGGCCCTTCCTTTCTCTCTTCTCCTCTTGTTGGCGAAACCTATCTTCTTGGTGGAGCTTTTGTTTGTGGCGGATCAAGGAAGGAGAAGAAGGAGAGAAAGCAAGTCTCATCTCTAGCATCCCTTGGAGCATTGGTGGTGGCCGAAATTATTCATCCTTGAAGAATATTATTGTGGCCGTCCTCTTCCTTTCTTCCTCTTTTGTGGTGGCCGAAACTTATCTCTTGCTTGGAGTTCTTGTGGTGGCCGGATACTACTTGGAGAAGAAGAAGAAGAAGGAGAGAAAGCTTGTATCCCTTGGAGCTTGGTTGGTGTTTTGTTCTTCGTCCTTGGTGAAGCTTCTTTGTGTTGGCCGAACCTAGCTAGGAGAAGAAGAAGGTGCTTGGTGGTTTCTCATCTCGGAAGATCATTGCCCACACAACGTCCGAGGTTAGAAGAAGAATACGGTAGAAGATCAAGAGGTTTTTCTACAAGCTATAACTAGTAATTTTTCTTTCCGCATCATACTAGTTATTTATGGAAATAATACCAAATACAAGAGGCTTACGATTCTAGAATTTCGAATATGTTTTTCGATGTTGTGTTCTTTTGTTTTTTCTTTTCCTTGTGATTTGATTGTTCTTTTCGGTTAACCTAAAGTTATTTTAGGAAATTAAATATTAGCTTTCTATAAAAGGTTTTGTCTAGTCGGTGGTGGTTGCTCCCATATCCAAGAAGGCCGTGTGCCTCGCCACGTCAGTACTGGGAACCAATTATGGAAATTAATATTTAATAGAATTAATAACTTAAGGTGATTTGGGTCGAACGTGTTAAGTTCCGCAGGAGATCCAAGTCAAAACCTAAAAGAACAAATAGATTAAGTTTTGGATCAAACGTGTTAAGTTCCGCAGGCGATCCAAAATTTAATTTAAAAGAACACATGGTAGCTAGGAAAAGGTTCAGACCTTTGTACAAAATTTTTGTACAGTGGAACCTCTAGGTTTTCCGAGTAGCAACCAACACTTCATATTTCAATCTAGGTCGGGTTTCGTCCTATTTACCAACATGCCGAGCTCCAATAAGCATTGGAAGGAGCATTTCTTTTTTATGCGTCTCCCCGAACGGCCGGCCTTCCGAACGAAGTGGCAGACGGCGGTGCCGAATCAACCGGGTCTTGGCAAATTTAAGAGCCATCCGACGTATCTTCATGCGGCCAACCAGCTGGTCGGCCAACGTTACGATATCGACAAGTTGCTCCTTCCTGAAGTAATGTATATATTCGGCTTGTCTCCCATCCAAGGCGATCTGCCTTGTAGCATGAGTAAGCGATTCTTATCCCCCCTTTTTCTTTTGTTCTAACTGATTTATTCTTTGTTTCTGTAGCTGAAGTTATGTGGCGTGCTAAGGCAACCGAAAAGCTCAAGCTGAAAGCTGCCCATATTGAGGCGGTGAAGGACAAGGAAGCGGCCGAACGGGGGCTGGTCCTGACCGGCCCTACAACTGAAGGGAGCGAGGGAACTCAAGTTGCTCCCGAGGCTTCGGCCACCCGCGTCTCCACTGACGAGGCCGCGGCCAATATCACAACATTTGCCCAGGCCGAGGAGGAAGGCCGATCGGCCGACGAGGCACCTTTGGTGACTCGAAAGCGCCGGCGTCTGGAGCAAGCTCCTCAACCGATCTCATCAGATGGGCAGCCTTCCGAGCGGAGTGATGCAGCTCACGCGGTCTCTGAGGCAGTCTCTTCAGAGCACACTCCGACGCAGGTTGGGCTACCCCGACTGTTTTCGAGACGCAGCCTTCCGCCTCCCGACCTCTGCGTCGCCTCAAGCAACTAGGCGAGCGTCCTGCCCTGATCGGCGAGCCTTCTGGCCAGGCCGCCGCGTCTCAGGAGTATCCGAGCGGCCCGAGGGTGATCAAAACAGTTCTCCGCTTTCCTTCGGAGGAGTATTTATCGGCCGCCGATCGGCCCGCAGTCCCTGAACAACAAATAACCCTCACCGGCCCGCTCGCCAAAGTTTGGGAGGACGCGCGCATACGCGTCGCACTCATGTCCCCCAGTCAGCTAGGGGACAGTAACCTACAGCAGGCAACCGGGGCATGCCTTTTTTCTTTACTGATACTTTTTACTTTAGCTTTTAACTTAACTATCTTTGTTCGCAGAGTTGGGTAGAGCAGATCGCAGTCAGTAATCGATTGGCTGAGCTGGAGGACGAAATGAAAAAACTCAAACTTTCGGAGGCAAACCAAGGGCAATCCACTGCTGCTCTGGAGAAAAGCAAAAAGCTTTTGGAAGCCGAATGGAAACGAGCTTCCGATCTGGCGAGCGAGGTCGCTCGGCTTGAAGCTGTGGTCAAACAACGGGATAAAGAGATCAAGACGGTGACCTCTCGGAAGCGCAAGGCCATTGATGACATGGATCTAATGAAGGTGGAGATCAGAGGGCTAGAGCAACGCGTCAAGGAGCTGGATGCCCTCCTGGCCACCGAGAAGGAGGGTCGCTCGGCCGATCTGCTCAAATTTGAAGGAGACTAGAAGGATCTGTTAGAGTGTATACTAAAAGCCTAGCTTTTGGTATAAACATTTATCTAGAAATAAGAATCACATTGGTCAAATGTCTACATTTATGATAAATGTAGTTGCTCAATTAATTTATATTGTAGATAACATGGTGTGTGGTGTCACACACAGAAGATCATGTTATCGGTTCCTTATAAATTATAAACAGTAGCTCACGACTAAGATGGAAAGGAACAAACCATTGGAAGGTCGTAGTGTAATTAGATGTTAGTTTATCTTAACTATATAATTACACTAGTACACTTAGAGTGTATTGAGTAGGACCATTTGAGGTCGTTCTTTTTATACTGACTTTATAAAGGAACAAAGACCTCAGTTATTATGGAAGTGTGTGCTCTTAATCCTAATATAATAACAAGCACATATATTTGATATTTATTTCTTTAATTTATCAATGGGTGAGATTTAGTTCGATGAATCAATAAGCCCGATAAGTTGGGAAATGATATCACTTATAGTGTGTGTTGTTGATTATAGAAGGAAACTGTGTCCTAGTGATACTAGGTTGATAATGTCCTCAAGAGGAGCTCATAAGGATAGTCATGTTAAACCCTGCAGGTGGACTTAGTCCGACATGATAATAAGGTTGAGTGGAACTACTCTTGGACTAAGAAATTAATTAAATGAGTTGTCAGTAACTCACTTAATTAGTGGACATTCGATATCTTAAACACAGGGAGACTAACACACTCATAATAAGAAGGAGCCCAAAAATATAATTTGGGATTGGTGCGGTAGTTCAATAATAATTCTCTAGTGGAATGAATTATTATTGATAAAATTAAGTTGTGTGTTCGGGGCGAACACGGGATGCTTAATTTTATCGGGAGACCAAAACCAATTCCTCCTCTCGGTCCCTATCGTAGCCTCTTATTTATAGAGTTCTATACCCACCTATACCCACCTTCTATACCAACTAATAGGGGCCGCCAAGCTAGCTTGGGAACAAGCTAGGGCCGGCCTAGGTATAGGGCCGGCCTAGCTTGAACCCAAGCTAGTGGGGCGGCCAAATTAAATTAAAAAGGGATTTTAATTTTAGTTTTTATTATGTGGAAGAAATAATTTATTAAAGAGAATTAAAATTAAAATATCTCTCTTGTAAAAGATCTACAAAAGATTAAAGAAAGAGATTAAATCTCTTTCCTTATTTGTAGATTGGAGAGTTATTTTATTTTCTCTTTAAAAATTATCCACATGTTGATAAAATTAAAATTATAGAAATTTCCTTTTATCAACCATGAAGAGATTTTTAAAGAGAAATTTTATTTTTAAAATTTCCGGAAACAAATTAGGAAGTTTTAATTGTTGATTAAAACTTGTCCAATTTGCTCTCCAATGATGTGGCCGGCCATTGAACTTTAATTTGGAAAATTTGTTTTATTTTTCTAAATTAAATCATGTCAAGGAAATTGAGAAAATTTTATTGTAATTAAATTTCCTAATTTGCCTAGGCCAAGGAATATAAAAAGAAGGGGTGAGGGTGCCTTCATGAAAAACAACCTCTATTGTTTTCTCTCCTCTTTTCCTTGGTGTTGTGGCCATCATCTCTTCTCTTCTTCCTCTTTATGGTGGCAAACTCTCTATTGCTTGGAGGTCTTGTGGAGGCCGGATACTACTTGGAGAGAAGAAGAAGAAGGAGAGAAGCTTGCATCTCTTAGAGCTTGGTTGGTGTTTTCTTCTTCCTTGGTGGAGCTTTCTTGTTTTGGCGAACCTAGCTAGGAGGAGAAGAAGGTGCTTGGTGGTTTCTCATCTCGGAAGATTGCCCACACAACGTCCGAGGTTAGAAGAGGAATACGGTAGAAGATCAAGAGGTTTTTCTACAAGGTATAACTAGTAATTTTTCTTTCCGCATCATGCTAGTTATTTATGGAAATAATACCAAATACAAGAGGCTTACGTTCTAGTATTTCGAATATGTTTTTCGAAGTTGTGTTCTTTTGTTTTCTTTCTTTTCCTTGTGATTTGATTGTTCTCTTTGGTTAACCTAAAGTTATTTTAGGAAATTAAATATTAGCTTTCTATTAAAGGTTTTGTCTAGTCGGTGGTGGTTGCTCCCATATCCAAGAAGGCCATGTGCCTCGCCACGTCAGTACTGGGAACCTTTTATGGAAATTAATATTTAATGGAATTAATAACTTAAGGAGACTTGGGTCGAACGTGTTAAGTTCCGCAGGAGATCCAAGTCAAAACCTAAAGAACAAATAGATTAAGTTTTGGATCAAACGTGTTAAGTTCCGCAGCGATCCAAAATTTAATTTAAAAGAACACATGGTAGCTAGGAAAAGGTTCGGACCTTTGTACAAAATTTTTTGCACAAGTGGATCTAGGTTTTCCCAGAAGCAACCAACAATTGGTATCGAGCTAGGGTTTCCTCTGTGTATTTGGTATTAGTTTAATTATGCACATGTCATACATAATTTAGGCGGTGATAATAGTAGGATGTGCTAACTTTGTGGATCGAGGATCCAACTATTATGGCTTATAGTTTTATGTGTGATTGGACCCTTGGACATGTCAAGGGCATTTATATGTGTGTGCATGATTGTATTCTAAAATACAGAGGAGTCGTATTTAGTTTTATTAGGATTTTATTTTGATCTAGATACATGTACATTCCTTTTATGGAATATAGGATCAAAATTGTAAAATTCTATTTATGTCATGGATCGAATCTTGCAACGGAACCTTCTAGCGCGTCTCGACAACACAAGATGGATGCGAAAGCTAGACCCGGTAGCGGTGGCCAAATATGGCAGTGACTTGGGATGACAACACACGGAGGACAACTAGAGATAAAAGCCATAATAGTTGAAAATTAGATTTTCTATTTATTGCTTTTATATTGTCGTGTGCATGTTAGTTTACAAGTTTAGTAGGCTAGCATAGTTAAAATTCCTCATTAATAAATAACTAAGTGGGAGAGGGTTTTTAAGTAAATCCCATGGTCTCCATTACTGGTTTGTAAGTGATGCAAACAAGCTTGCGCGTTGGCTCTGAGTGCCTTCCTCCATAACGGATGAGCTTGTTTGCGGATCACTAGAACAGACTTCCATTTTTGGATGACTATAGGAAGTTAATTAAGAACGTGTGATCTTCCCCAACGGAAGGGGCATAATCTTATTAATGGACTTAGTGTCAAGTAATGGTATACACTTAGATACATTTAATAGTATCCTCCCCATCGGAGTCACTGCTATTATTTGTGTGACCAAATGAAACCAACTATTAATTTGTCATAAAACTATGTTGACAAGATAATAAAATTAAAGGGTTAAAACCCCTCTTACAAATGATTGATTTTGTATACGTCCACACTAACGTGGCATACAAAATTAACGGTGTTTGAGATAATTTTATTTGTCATAAAGTTAGGTTGACAAGATAATAAAATTAAAGGGTTAAAACCCCTCTTACAAATGATTGATTTTGTATACGTCCACACTAACGTGGCATACAAAATTAACGGTGTTTGAGATAATTTTATTTGTCATAAAGTTACGTTGACAAGATAGTTAATGGGTAAAACCCTCCTCTTACAAATGTTGATTTTGTATACGTCCACACTAACGTGGCATGCAAAATTCACGGTGTTTTGAGGTGTTGGTAAATTTAAATAGTATTGTTAGAGGAATCAATATTATTTTAAATTTAGAGTCTTGACCAAATATTTGATAGACCAACTATTAATTTTATTCGTCATAAAGTAAGGTTGACGAGATAATAAAATTAAATAAAATTTCCTCTTTGAATTTGTATACGTCCACACTAACGTGGCATACAAAATTCATGGGGATTTTTAAGGAGTTGGTCTTAACCAAATATTTTTGTGATTCTTAGGAAGATGGTCAATCCCTAGCTGATATACTTTAGGATAGACTTAGTGGTCCCAATTATAATTGATTGGAAATAGAATTTGGACATTAAGGTAGATCTTCTTAGAACTAAGAACAATATAGGTGTATTTTATTCATTAGTTGATACATGTTTAGTGGAGTTATCTACCGGTACCTGGTGTGTAGATATGGGAGCCATTGATCATGTCTGCAATTCATTGCAGGGTTCCAGGAAACCCGACAACTAAATGAAAATAAAAAACACCGTCCACATGGGCACTACTGCAAAAGTAGCAGCTGTTGCAGTGGGAGAGGTTTATTCTCTAATAGGAATAAAATTTGGATTATTAGGAATTGTCTTTACATACTAAGTTTAGAAAGAACCTGATTTCAGTTTCTAAACCATTATAGAATAGATATTGTGTCTATTTTGATAACAAAGTTGTTATCAAGAAAAATAGGCAAGTTATCTATTCTGGTATGTTGGTTGACAATTTATAATCCAATAACTCCCATGATGCAACAAATGGAAATTAATAACACATCTTCTAACTTAAGAGAAAGCAACCTTCGAAAAGGAACCAATTATATCTTTGACATCTAAGGCTAGGTTATATTAACTTAAGTAGGATTCATTGGTAGCTAATGAACTTTTGGGTTCATTAGTAGTGGAAATCTTTCCAACCTGCGAGTCTTACTTGGAAGGAAAATAACCAAGAAGCTTTTAAGTCCAAGGGGTATGGAGTCAAAGATATGTTGAAATCGGTTCATTCTAATTTGTGTGATCCTATGACTATCCAGACAAGAGGTAGTATTGAATATTTCATCTATTTTATAGACAACTATTCAAGATACAAATAAATTTACTTAATGTACCGCAAGACTAAGTACTTTGATTAGTTCAAAGAGTACAAAGCTGATGCGGAGAAATGTTAAAATAATATCACTATGGTAAGATCGTAGTGGCAAGTACCTCTTGGGAGAATTTAGGAGTCACTTATCAAAAGTAGGGATTCAATCCCAACTAACTGCACCTGGTACACCCCAACAGAATGGTGTAGTAGAAAGAAGGTAAAGGACTCTTATGAAATAATTAGATAGATGATGAGTTATTTAGAAAATTACCAAATTTGTTTTAAGGATAAACTCTGGAAACGAAAGTGAACATAGTACCTTCCAAGTTAGAACTCTCTACTCATATAGAATTGCTGAATAGGTGAAAACCTATTTTGAAGCATATTCGGATTCGGGTAATCCAGCACATATATTAAAGAGAGACAATGATAAGTTGGATAGGAGTTCACTTGTTTGTAAGTTATCCTAGATAAACAAAAGTAAGTTTATAGTCTTAAAAATCAGAAGGTCATTGTTAGCATCAATGACTGTTTTTTTTTAGAAAAGGACTATATAATGAACCACGTGCTCATAAGTAAATTTGTTCTTAAGGAAATAATAAAGGACATGTCTAACCTAGTACCAACTGTACAAGATGAGATACCACAAGAAAACTGCAACACGTATCACAAATTGATACACAATTACAGAAAGTGTCTTATTGTAGTGGGAGGGTTGTTATGCAACCTAAATAGGTTCATGTTTTGGGAGAGTTTTTGGACTCGATCCCTGGAGGGCATGAACCTGGTCATATGATGAAGCACTCCAAGATAAAGATGCAGCATCTTGGCAAAGAGTAATGAATAAAAGAATTAGAATATATATATTCTAATAAAATCTGGAAGCTTGTAGAATCACCAAATGGTGTAAAAGCCGTTGGGTGTAAAAAGGTCTATAATAGGAAAAGAGGGATAGACAGGAAGGTAGTAACTTTCAAAGCAAGGCTTGATGAAAAAGGAAACTTTTTCACTGGTAGTCATGCTTAAGTCTATCCGGATTCTTTTATCTATTTGGCAAGAGGATGTCAAGACAGCATTCCTTTATGGAAGTTTTGAAGAAAGCATCCATAAAAAGCAACCAGAAGGGTTCATTGCAAAGGGCTAAGAGCATCTTGTGTGTAAGCTCAATCAGTCTATGGACTGAGGCAAAGCTTCAAGGTCTTGGAACATCCGGTTTATCAAAGTAATTCAGATCTATGGATTTAGTAACCGGATAAGTCTTGTGTATACAAAAGATATGATGGAAACGTGATGGAATTTCTTGTACTATACTTAGATAATATTTTTGGTAGTTGGAAACAATATCAAAATGTTGTCAGAAGTAAGGGTATGGTTGTCCAAACAATTCGATATAAAGGACTTGGGAGAATGTATATATTCTTGAGATCAAAGTAATAAGGGATCGCAAGAAAAGAATATTTTACTTATCCCAAGCTTCATACATCGGAAAAATCCTTGCTTGTTTTAAGCATACAAAACTCCAAGAAAGGTTTCTTACCTTTTCAGGATGGAGTAACTTTATCTAAAGATATGTCTCTGTAGACATCAAAGGAGATAAAGGAAATAAAGGCAGTTCTTTATGCTATGGCTGTTGGAAGCCTAATGTATGCTATGCACGAGATCAGAAATATGTTTTGCCAAGGGCATAGTTAGCAGATATCAAAGTAACCCTGGACAAGGACAGTGGACTGCAGTAAAGCATATATTGTAGTACCTTAGAGGCACTAGAGATTATATGCTAGCTTATAAGGCAGTTAATTTAGTCCTTGTGGGTTGCATGGATTTTGACTTCCAATCGGATAGGGACAATAATAAGTCGACCTTGGGGTTTTGTGTTTACTTTAGGAGGTAAAGTCATAACTATGGAAGAGTGATAAGCATAGGTGTTTTTCTGGACTCCACCATAGAAGCTTAGTATATGGCAAGCCTCTGAGGTAGCCATAAAAGCTGAATGACTCAATAACCTCAAGATAGACTTAGATATGATTTCTAGTTTGTCCAAAGATTATTACAATTTATTGTAATAATATTGGTGCAGTAGCAAACTCGAAGAAACCATAAGTCTATAAAGGCAAGTAAACATAATAGAGCGCAAGTACCACCCAATACGAGAAATCGTATAAACGAGGAGAAGTTGTTGCTACCTAGATTGCATCAGGTGATGACCTATAGATCCTTCCACCGAGGTCCTTAAGGCAAGAGCTTTTTATGGACATGTTGAAGGGTTAGGAATCAGATGTATGGCAGCAGATATAGCAGCTTAGTCTTTTAGTATAAGTGGGCGATTGTTAGAGTGTATACTAAAAGCCTAGCTTTTGGTATAAACATTTATCTAGAAATAAGAATCACATTGGTCAAATGTCTACATTTATGATAAATGTAGTTGCTCAATTAATTTATATTGTAGATAACATGGTGTGTGGTGTCACACACAGAAGATCATGTTATCGGTTCCTTATAAATTATAAACAGTAGCTCACGACTAAGATGGAAAGGAACAAACCATTGGAAGGTCGTAGTGTAATTAGATATTAGTTTATCTTAACTATATAATTACACTAGTACATTTAGAGTGTATTGAGTAGGACCATTTGAGGTCGTTCTTTTTATACTGACTTTATAAGGAACAAAGACCTCAGTTATTATGGAAGTGTGTGCTCTTAATCCTAATATAATAACAAGCACATATATTTGATATTTATTTCTTTAATTTATCAATGGGTGAGATTTAGTTCGATGAATCAATAAGCCCGATAAGTTGGGAAATGATATCACTTATAGTGTGTGTTGTTGATTATAGAAGGAAACTGTGTCCTAGTGATACTAGGTTGATAATGTCCTCAAGAGGAGCTCATAAGGATAGTCATGTTAAACCCTGCAGGTGGACTTAGTCCGACATGATAATAAGGTTGAGTGGAACTACTCTTGGACTAAGAAATTAATTAAATGAGTTGTCAGTAACTCACTTAATTAGTGGACATTCGATATCTTAAACACAGGGAGACTAACACACTCATAATAAGAAGGAGCCCAAAAATGTAATTTGGGATTGGTGCGGTAGTTCACTAATAATTCTCTAGTGGAATGAATTATTATTGATAAAATTAAGTTGTGTGTTCGGGGCGAACACGGGATGCTTAATTTTATCGGGAGACCAAAACCAATTCCTCCTCTCGGTCCCTATCGTAGCCTCTTATTTATAGAGTTCTATACCCACCTATACCCACCTTCTATACCAACAATAGGGGCCGGCCAAGCTAGCTTGGGAACAAGCTAGGGCCGGCCTAGGTATAAAATTGGGTGGCCGGCCCTAGCTTGAACCCAAGCTAGTGGGGGCCGGCCAAATTAAATTTAAAAGGGATTTTAATTTTAGTTTTTATTATGTGGAAGAAATAATTTATTAAAGAGAATTAAAATTAAAATATCTCTTGTAAAAGATCTACAAAGATTAAAGAAAGAGATTAAATCTCTTTCCTATTTGTAGATTGAGAGTTATTTTATTTTCTCTTTAAAAATTATCCACATGTTGATAAAATTAAAATTATAGAAATTTCCTTTTATCAACCATGAAGAGATTTTTAAAGAGAAATTTTATTTTTAAAATTTCCGGAAACAAATTAGGAAGTTTTAATTGTTGATTAAAACTTGTCCAATTTGCTCTCCAATGATGTGGCCGGCCATTGAACTTTAATTTGGAAAATTTGTTTTATTTTTCTAAATTAAATCATGTCAAGGAAATTGAGGAAATTTTATTGTAATTAAATTTCCTAATTTGCCTAGGCCAAGGAATATAAAAGAAGGGGTGAGGGTGCCTTCATGAAAAACAACCTCTATTGTTTTCTCTCCCTCTTTTCCTTGGTGTTGTGGCCGGCCATCATCTCTTCTCTTCTTCCTCTTTATGGTGGCCGAAACTCTCTATTGCTTGGAGGTCTTGTGGAGGCCGGATACTACTTGGAGAAAAAGAAGAAGAAGGAGAGGAAGCTTGCATCTCTTAGAGCTTGGTTGGTGTTTTTCTTCTTCCTTGGTGGAGCTTTCTTGTTTTGGCCGAACCTAGCTAGGAGGAGAAGAAGGTGCTTGGTGGTTTCTCATCTCGGAAGATCGTTGCCCACACAACGTCCGAGGTTAGAAGAGGAATACGGTAGAAGATCAAGAGGTTTTTCTACAAGGTATAACTAGTAATTTTTCTTTCCGCATCATGCTAGTTATTTATGGAAATAATACCAAATACAAGAGGCTTACGTTCTAGTATTTCGAATATGTTTTTCGAAGTTGTGTTCTTTTGTTTCTTTCTTTCCTTGTGATTTGATTGTTCTCTTTGGTTAACCTAAAGTTATTTTAGGAAATTAAATATTAGCTTTCTATTAAAGGTTTTGTCTAGTCGGTGGTGGTTGCTCCCATATCCAAGAAGGCCATGTGCCTCGCCACGTCAGTACTGGGAACCTTTTATGGAAATTAATATTTAATGGAATTAATAACTTAAGGAGAATTGGGTCGAACGTGTTAAGTTCCGCAGGAGATCCAAGTCAAAACCTAAAAGAACAAATAGATTAAGTTTTGGATCAAACGTGTTAAGTTCCGCAGGCGATCCAAAATTTAATTTAAAAGAACACATGGTAGCTAGGAAAAGGTTCAGACCTTTGTACAAAATTTTTGTACAGTGGAACCTCTAGGTTTTCCGAGAAGCAACCAACAGGATCTCCATGCCGCCAACGATGCTTCCCGAGCCGCGCTCCAAGGGTATCAGGATGGGGAGTCGGCCCGCTCTGACGAGGTGAGGAAGGCATTTGTCCGCTCGGATGATTTCGGAGAGAAATTCACCGACAAGATTTCCCTCACTTTCGAAGAGGCGATCAAGGCGGCGGTGGATTACTTGAAGGCTAAAGGTCACCTTCCCGCCGAGCTGACCATCCCCCCAGAGGATCTGGCTACCGTGATGGGCGCCATTCCTGATGCTCTTTTTGATTTTGGCGTGTGAGGAGTGTTTATGTTTTTGTACTCTTGCTGTTCGGCACAACTTATTTTTGTTGTAACTTCTTTTGTTTGCCCAGCG
Source organism: Zingiber officinale (assembly GCF_018446385.1). Lineage (NCBI taxonomy): Eukaryota > Viridiplantae > Streptophyta > Magnoliopsida > Zingiberales > Zingiberaceae > Zingiber > Zingiber officinale. Next base: position 130,222,217 of record NC_055987.1, read on the forward strand.
TTTGGCGTAAATAGATCATCTTTCTGTTCTTGCAACTTTTGTTTTGGCAAGAAATTTTTCTTTCGTCATGTTTAAAGTGTTCTTTAAAACTCCTCCACTCGGCTCCATACTCTAACATGAGCTCAAGCGATTGTCTTCGAAAAACGTCTTTCGCCATGCGACTCAAAGGGGTTTTCCCCATATTTTTGCTAAGCGAGTCGCTCGGCCGTATGCTGGCCTTAAAAAACAGGCTCTGCCGTCGATCGGCTCTTACTGCCGGAATGTATCACGTGGATGGCTATCCGCTCGGAGGGTTTATAGACGCCGGCTCGTCTCTCGATTTTTAACGTCGGAGCTCGACGGTCTTCCGCTCGGAGCGTTTATAGACGCCGGCTCGTCTCTCGATTTTTAACGTCGGAGCTCGACGGTCTTCCGCTCGGAGCGTTTATAGATGCCGGCTCGTCTCTCGATTTTTAACGTCGGAGCTCGACGGTCTTCCGCTCGGAGCGTTTATAGACGCCGACTCGTCTCTCGATTTTTAACGTCGGAGCTCGACGGTCTTCCGCTCGGAGCGTTTATAGACGCCGGCTCGTCTCTCGATTTTTAACGTCGGAGCTCGACGGTCTTCCGCTCGGAGCGTTTATAGACGCCGGCTCGTCTCTCGATTTTTAACGTCGGAGCTCAACGGTCTTTAGCTCGGAGCGTTTATAGATGCCGGCTTGTCTCTCGATTTTTAACGCCGGAGCTCGACGGTCTTTCGCTCGGAGCGTTTATAGACGCTGACTCGTCTCTCGATTTTTAACGTCGGAGCTCGACGGTCTTCCGCTCGGAGCGTTTATAGACGCCGGCTCGTCTCTCGATTTTTAACGTCGGAGCTCGACGGTCTTCCGTTCGGAGCTTTTATAGACGCCGGCTCGTCTCTCGATTTTTAACATCAGAGCTCGACAGCCTTAAAGGCTAATTTTAATGAAGCCGCTCGGCGAACACATTAGTCATCCTTTGAATCATTTTTGCTTCCTGCATTACAAGGACATGGGCGACTAGCATATACACAAAAATGAGTTACATCAGTGCACCTCTCATCCAGCTCGATAAGGCTGGAGATGATTCGCGCTCCATGGCCGATCCAGCTGCCGTCCGTCTTCATCCTCCAAATAGTAAGCGCCCGAGCGGAGCTTTTCGATAACCTTGAAGGGGCCCACCCAGGGAGCTTCCAGCTTGCCGACGTCGCCGACCGGCTTGACTTTCTTCCAGACAAGGTCGCCGACCTGGAATGATCTGGGGATTACGCGGCAGTTGTAGTTTTGCTTCATCCGCTGCCGGTAAGCCATCAGCCGAAAGGACGCCTTGGCTCGCTCCTCGTCGACCAAATCCAACTCCATGTTCCTCCGTTCGGCGTTGCCATCATCATAGCTCTGGATCCGGACGGACTCGACTCCGACTTCAACAGGAATGACCGCTTCGCTGCCATACACCAGGTGGAAAGGCGTGATGCCCGTCCCTTCCTTTGGAGTCGTTCGGATGGCCCATAAGACGCCCGACACTTCATCCACCCAACTTCCTCCCAAATGGTCGAGCCGAGCACGCAGAATATGAAGAATTTCCCGATTAGCTACTTCAGCTTGACCATTGCTTTGTGGGTATGCTACGGACGTGAAGTATTGCTCGATGCCATAGCTTTGGCACCAACCTTCGAGCAACTTTCCAGTGAACTACCGTCCGTTGTCGGAAACAAGTCGGCGAGGGATGCCGAACCGACAGATAATGTGTTGTCAGATAAACTTCTTGACCATCTGCTCAGTGATCTTGGCTAGCGGTTCGGCCTCCACCCACTTGGAAAAATAATCGACTGCCACCAATAGAAATTTTCGCTACCCGGTCGCCATAGGAAATGAACCAACAATGTCCATTCCCCACTGGTCGAACGGGCAGGAGACCGTGGATGCCTTCATTTCCTCTACCGGTCGGTGAGAGACATTGTGATACTTCTGGCAAGATAGACAAGTTGCGACGGTCCGAGCGGCATCAGCTTGCAAGGTCGGCCAAAAGTATCCAGCTAGCAGGATCTTTTTAGCTAATGATCGTCCGCCCGGATGTCCTCCACATGATCCTTGATGTACTTCTTGGAGGATGTAAGCCGAGTCTTCCGAGCTCACGCATTTCAACAGCGGGCGAGAGAAAGCCTTCTTGTAGAGTTGATCACCGATGAGTGTGAACCGACCGGCTCTCCTCCTTAACAGCTGGGCTTCATTCCGATCGGGCGGTGTGGTGCCCGAGCGTAAAAACTCCGTGATGGGTGTCCTCCAGTCGCTTGGAAACGTGAGGTCTTCCATCCGGTCGACGTGCGCCACCAAGGATACTTGCTCAATTGGTTGCTGGATGGCGACCGGCGTTATTGAGCTTGCAAGTTTGGCTAACTCATCGGCCGCTTGATTCTCTTCTCGGGGTATCTTTTGGATAATAACCTCTCGGAAATCGGCTTTGAGTTTTTCAAATGCTTCTGCGTAGAGTTTGAGCCGAGAGTTGTTAATTTCAAAGGTGCCGAAAAGCTGCTGAGCGGCCAACTGCGAATCCGAATGGAGCGTTACCCGACCAGCTCCAACATGCCGAGCTGCCTGCAAGCCGGCTATGAGGGCTTCATACTCCGCTTCATTGTTTGTAGCTCTATAATCTAGCCGGACGGATAAGTGTATTTTTTCTTCTTGGGGAGAGAGCAGCAGTACTCCAATCCCGCTTTCGAGTCGAGTAGACGATCCGTCCACATATATTCTCCACATAGCTTCTGGCTTCGGCTTTTGCACCTCAGTCACAAAATCCGCCAAGGACTGTGCTTTAATTGCCGAACGGGGCTGGTATTGAATGTCTAATTCGCTCAACTCTGTAGTCCATTTGATGAGCCGTCCGGACACTTCTGGATTTAACAAAACTCTCCCCAGTGGACTATTCGTTCGGACGATGATGGAATGAGCCAGGAAATATGGGCGAAGACGCCGGGCGGCGAGGACCAGAGTGAAAGCCAATTTCTCGAGCCCGGTGTAGCGAGATTCAGCATCTTTTAAAATATGGCTCAAAAAATATGCAGGATCTTCTCCGCTCACTCTCACTAGTGCCGAGCCGACTGCTTGCTCGGTTGAAGATAAGTAAATACAAAGCGGCTCACCCGCAGCTGGCTTGGCTAGTATCGGGAGAGAATTCAAATAGGTCTTCAAATCTTCGAATGCCCGATCGCATCCTTCGTCCCAATGGAACTTGGTGGCTTTGCGCAAGATTTTGAAAAAAGGAAGGCTCCGGTCGGCGGTTTTGGAGATGAATCTGGATAGAGCAATTATCCGACCGGTCAAACGCTGCACTTCCCTTGTATTTCTTAGAGGCGGCATGTCTTGTAGAGCTTTCACCTTGCTGGGATTTGCTTCGATGCCCCGCTCGGTCACTATGTAGCCTAAGAAGCGCCCTCCTTTTGCTCCGAACAGGCACTTCTGGGGATTTAGCTTGACTCCATATTTCCGTAGTGTTCGGAAGGTTTCTTCCATGTCTTTGAAGAGATCGGCCGCTCGGACGGATTTGATAAGAATGTCGTCCACATAAACTTCCAGATTCCGCCCGATCTGCTCCTTGAGCACTTTGTTCATCAACCGTTGATAAGTGGCTCCCGCGTTCTTTAATCCGAACGGCATCACATTGTAGCAGTAGGTGCCGTCGGCCGTCACGAAGCTAACTTTTTCTTGATCTTCCCGGGCGAGCGGCACTTGATGGTATCCCTGATAGGCATCGAGTATGCATATCAACTCGCAGCCGACCGTAGAATCCACCAGTTGATCAATTCGAGGCAAGGGGTAAAAGTCCTTTGGGCACGCCTTGTTAAGGTCCCGAAAATCGATGCACACTCTCCACTTGTTGCCGGGTTTGGAAACTAGCACATTCGCCAGCCAGCTCGGGAACTGGACCTCGCGTATATGGCCGGCCTCCAAGAGTTTCTCCACCTCCGCTCGGATTATGGCATTCTGCTCGGCGCTGAAGTCCCTTTTTCTTTGCTTTACTGGCCGAGCGTCCGGTCGGACGTGGAGCTCATGCTGCGCTATACTCGGTGAAATTCCGGGCAGCTCATGTGTCGACCAAAGGAATACATCATGGTTTCTTCGGAGGCATTGGATCACCTCCTCTTTCTGATTTGACTCTAGATCGGACGCGATGAATGTCGTGGCTTCCGATCAGGTCGGGTGTATTTGCACTTCCTCTTTTTCTTCGTAAACTAAAGAGGGAGGCTTTTCAGTTATAGCGTTCACCTCGATCCGTGGCGACTTCCGAGCGGAATTTGCTTCTGCTCGGACCATTTCGACGTAGTATCGCCGAACTGCCAGTTGATCTCCCCGTACTTCTCCCACTTTGTCTTCGACGGGGAACTTGATCTTCTGGTGGAAGGTGGAGACGGCCGCCCGGAACTCGCTGAGCACCGGTCGTCCCAAAATGACGTTGTATGATGAGGGAGAGTCGACCACCACGAAGTTGGCTGTCCGCGTCCTCCTGAGCGGCTCTTCTCCCATGAAATAGCCATCCGGATTTGTCCGACCGGCAGGACTTCATTGCCCGTAAACCTGTAGGGGGGGTTGTCATGGACAGCAGCTCGGCTAGGTCAATTTGTAGTTGATCAAATTTCTTTTTGAATATGATGTTGACCGAGCTTCCTGTGTCAATAAAAACGCGGTGAATAGTGTAGTTGGCTATTACTGCTTTGATGAGCAGAGCGTCGTCGTGGGGCACTTCAACTCCTTCCAAGTCCCCGGGCCCAAAACTGATTTCGGGTCCATTTGCCCGCTCTCGGCTGTAGCCGACCGCATGGATCTGGAGCTGCCGGACGTTCGCCTTTCTTGCTCGGTTGGAGTCTCCTCCGGTCGGCCCACCAGCTATGATGTTGATTTCGCCTCGAGAAGTATTGCTTCTATTTTCTTCTTCTCGGGCGGAAGGTCGGGGGCGTTCCCTAGACATTCGGAGATTCTCCCGCCTCGGAGAGCGATGCCGCTCGGGAGTCGGTTGTTGCTGCCTGTCGGCTACCGTCCGATCGGCTTCACGAGGCCTCTGCCGCCTGTCGGCTGATGGCGACCGACGACCGACGCCTCTGGGAACGGGGTGGGCAATTAGAGGAAGACTGCGGAAATCCTTGGTGTTGTGTGTGTCCGTCCTGTGGAAGGAGCAGAACATTGGGATCCATCTCTTCTTTGTCCTAGGCCGCTCGGCTGCTACTTCTTGGACATGAGGTCTTGGATGAGCTCGAATTGCTTCGGCCCGTGGTCCTCTGGGTGGCTGATGAGCAACGTGCGACTTCCGTTCGGTAGGAGGAGCCCGCTCGGCTGGATAGTCTCGGGGCCCGGTGTATCCATGCTGTATTCGTTAGCCCGGTGTAGCATGTGATCATAGTCTCGGGGCGGCTTCCGAATGAGCGATCGGAAGAAATCCCCATCCACGAGGCCTTGTGTGAAGGCATTCATCATGGTCTCCGAGGTGGCCGTTGGAATATCCATGGCCACTTTGTTGAACCGCTGGATGTAAGCTCGGAGCGATTCACGGGCTTCTTGTTTGATGGCGAATAGACTAACGCTGGTTTTTTGATAGCGCCGACTGCTTGCGAAGTGGTGGAGGAAGGTCGTCCGGAAGTCCTTGAAGCTTGTGATGGATCCTTCTGGCAACCTCCAAAACCAACGTTGAGCCGATCCAGATAGGGTGGTGAGGAAAACCCGACACTTCACCCCATCTGTGTATTGATGCAGGGTTGCCGTGTTATCAAACTTGCCCAAATGATCATCCGGATCGGTGGTTCCATTGTATTCGCCGATCGTCGGAGGCACGTAGTGCTTGGGCAGAGGGTCTCGTAGAATAACCTCTGAAAATTGGCGATTAATCCGCTCGGGCGATGAGTCCGCTCAAGGGGCTTTTCCTTTTCTGTCATCTCGTCTCGGCATTTCATCCGAAGAAGATCCCCGATCTCTATGAGTGGGTGCGGCTTCGGGGGTGCGGAATAGGGCCCGATGAAATGCGGCGGTGGCATGTGGTGCTTCCGCTCGACCACCAGACGCTGACGTTGCTTGCTGCTCCGGCCGCTCGGCTGTTGCTTTCTGTTTTTGCTCCATCAACTTAGCGGCTCTCAACTCGATCAGCGCATCGAGTTCTTCCGTGGAAAGCGTCACCGTATGCTGTCGTCCAGCCTCGTCCATTGCTTCCGTTCGGATGCAGGAGCGTTCCCACAGACGGCGCTAATTTGATCCTGTCCGAATGCTGAATCAACGAATGCTAGGCACGTGGCGCTCCCCGGCTGCTGACGTGGATCTTCGACTGGTTGCACGAACCTCCGGCGAACCTGCACAGAAGTCGGGCCGGGAAGGGGTTCCCGGCGGCGACCGTCCGACGCTCAAGTCAGGCAAGCAAGTAATGAAAAAAGTGGCTCCAAAGGTGTCCAACGCGTACCTCCGGCGAAGTATAAGGCTCTTTATATAGAGCGGTGAAAGAGCTCCTGCACGTCCACCGAGGCGCATACGTGTCCGCGGCCCATACCTCGGTATGTGTCTGTCAGAAAGCTTACCTGACGTCATACTGCTACAGTCCAAGCACGTCTTCGATGGGACAACAGAACACCTCGTTGTCAGACTTGGAGTATGGCCTAGCCATAGGACTTGACAGCTGTCATAAGATGTTCTTGTCCTTCTTTACCGACTACAGGCCGGGGCGTCCGTCTGGCCGGCGGGACGAGGCGTCCATCCGGTCAGCATTCCTCTTCATCGGCCTGCTGGGGAGATCTTCGGTAAGATGTTATATAGGGACTACTAGCAGTATATTACATTGCCTTCGGACGATCATGACGTCCGCTCGGCCCTTCGTTACTGTTCAATCGAGCGCCGGAACCCCGATCCCTGTCAGGGCGCCTTTTTATTATCGGATGTTCATCGGTCGGCCAGTCGGGAGGCCGACTCATCCTTCTCCGGTCGGTCGGTCGGTCTACCCTTTTCTCATGAGTCCGGTCGGCTCACCCTTCTCTGATGGACCGCCTGTCCCTTTGACTTCCACGTGGCGTTGACCCCTCGCTATGGGGTCCCGTGTTCTAACCGCCGGATCAAGTCGGCTCAAATATTTTCAAAAACACCCTCTAACTTTAGCTACTAATTTTTTGGGGAACTAATTTATTGATTTAAGATCTCAAGAATAAAACAAAAATATTACTAATGTTATTATTTGCCCAAAGTTGGGAGTTTTCTATTTCCATGATTGACAAAAAAAAAAAAAAAAAAAAAGTCATTTTTACTAATAGCGGGAGAATGCATAGTGTAATTGAATTTGCACTTTCACACGTACCAAATAAAATAGTAAAAATTAATATCCTTGCAAATTTTGATAATGGGAAAAATCCTAAGTAATATTTGATTTTAAAGCAATCACAAATGGAATTAAATTGTCTTGTATTGTCTAACATTCTTTCTTAAAAATAAGTAAAGAAATAAAATGATTCGAAAATTCAAAGAAAAGCTTTGAGAATCGTAGAAATTCAAGACAAAATTAAAATTTAGCAAAAAAAAAAAATACTAGTTAAACTTTCCTAATAACTAATGAGGACATTAAATATTCTCATGCTACCATTAATTAGAAGATGACAATTTTTCTATAATAAGATAAGAATCAATTCTTGACGAGTGCATATTCATTATTTACCTCTCTTCACATAATTTGTGGATGGGCTATGAGTAGAATCGTAAACAATTCAAGCCGAGCTAAGTTTTGGGATGTTCAAAATTGCTTGATAAAGTAATTGTGGCAAACCGAGCCTAGTTTAAACTGAAGCAAACCTTTAAAATGATTGTTAAAACTTAGTTTGATTTATTTATTTTTTTATGAATTTGAGTTTGATTCGTTTAGATGTTATTGATTTCTAAATTCAAATTTAACTTAAGCTTGATTAGTTTAGATGTTATTGAGCTCTAATTCAAACTTATTTTATTGTTTGAAACTTTTACTTGTTTGATTCTAATTTAGCTTAATAATTCAAATTTGTTTGTGTTGGAAATATGAATGGAATAAAGAGGTGGAAACGAAGAGACTTTATTGTGCATTAGTTGTTAGTCCCACATTAGAAGTCTCTTGGTTTTATTATTGGTTTAAATTATAACACATGCATTGATATTGTAAACATATGCATGGAGAGACTCTCTCACATGTGGGTGCAAATCTAGGGACTCGAATTGTACTGAACCAAGGTTGCCTCATGTGTGAGAATGACTTGCGCACGTTAAATGCTGCCCAAGTGAAGAAACCAATGTTTTGCCACCGAATCTCTTTTTGCTACTCCTCAAGAGGGTAATGGAAGCATTAATATGAAATTAATGGCGATTCCGTAATGTTTCAACATTAATGGCGATATTAAACTCATTAGTGGTGACTTTGTAATATCTCGATATTAATGGTGACATTAAACCCATTAATAATGATTTTGTAACGTCTTGACATTAATAAAGACATTAAACTCAATAATGGTGACATTAAATCTAACATTAAATGACCATAATTTGGTCATTCATTGCAGGCAATGTGAGAACTCCTATATAAGGAGGTTGGATCTTAAGCAAAGGATAGAGAGTAGCGGAAGATAAGCGAAAGAGAAAATGAGAGGAAGAGCAGAAAGTGAACCTATATCCACCCATTCTCTCCCACAAAACTCTCTTAGCCATGCATCTGTTTGGCTAAACTACTCACGATAACACTCGGGTGTATTCTCAGTTCACCATGAACAACCCGTGGTTGATTGCATGCGTGGTTTTGCCGATATCCGGGGAAATAGACAAACCGAAAGAACCTTGAAGCACAACTAAAGGTTGGACGAATTTGTTTCAAGGAAACTGCGTTAAACTCAAGCCTTGGTATCTTAGTTAGCGAATTCTCTTCCCGATTCGACGACCGACTCCCGATTATACTACGCATCACATCAACTCCGCAACTCGGACCACCGAAAGCTTGGCAGAAGCAGCTCTGCTGGCAAGCTGAGATTATCTGCTCAGGTCATATCAATAGATAAGTTAGAATTGATTTTTGTAATTTAATTATGTAATTTTCCTCAATATCTCCGACAATAAATTGCTCAACAATCTTAAAACAGATTTTGATTCTGTTGAGATGACCGCATAACAAAGTGTTGAGGTGCAACAGACTCAACACATTAAGGCCCCCTTTGGCCAGATTGGAACTATGCAAATTAACCATGGGGAAGGCCAGAGAAGTTTACTGGATTGAACTTCAAGAGGTGGCAACAGAAGATGCTCTTCTACTTAACCATGCCTAATCTGGCTACGCTCTTAATCGAGGACCCTCCTAAGTGTACTGAGGATTCTGATGCATAGACCATCAAGTACAGTGGAGGTATGGACTCACTCTAAGTTCCTTTGCAGAAACTACATCCTCAACTGCTTTGCCAACTTGTTGTATGCTATGTATAGCACAAAGAGAACGACTAAGGAGCTATGGGAGTCCCTAGATAAAAAGTACAAGATGAAGGATGCAAGAGCCAAGAAGTTCATCGTGGGTCGATTCCTAGACTACAAGATGGTTGACTCTAAAACAGTGATCAGCCAAGTCCAGCAACTTCAAGTGATCTTGCACGAGATCCACTCAGAAGGGATGGTTCTGAGTGAAACTTTTAGGTGGCTGCTATCATTGAGAAGCTGCCTCTCAACTACAAGGACTTCAAGAACAACCTAAAGTACAAGCGGAAGGAGATGAATGTGGAGGAACTTATTGTTAGACTTCGTATCGAAGATGACAACAAGTGTTCAGAGAGAAAGTTGTTCTCTTAGGCTACTGTGAAAGCCAACGTGGTTGAGCATAGTCAAAACTCGAAATGAAAGAACCCCAAGACTTTCAAGATGGGACCCAGAGGAGGCATTAAAAAATTCTCTGGGAAGTGCTTCAATTGTGGTCGAGTTGGTCACAAATCTTCAGAATGCAGAAAACAAAAGAAGAAGCAAGAGGTTAACCTGATTAAGGGACAAGAAATGGACGACCTCTATGCAGTAGTCTTAGAACTTAACCTGATCGATTCAAACTCACGCAATGGTGGATCGATACTGGAGCCACCAGACATGTCTACTGTAATAAGGAGCCATGATAACCATGATTTGCTACATTATCTTGATTCATAATGTATGTTTTTAATGATCTTTTCATAGCTTAAACTCATATTTACTTTACATTTCACAAATTGCATTTGATCTTGGACTTAATTGTAAATTAGTTTATTATCATGGTATTTGATGCTAATATTTGATTATTATTTTGTAGACATCAAAAGGGTCAGGGACCCGATCAGATCAAACCACATTTACAATAAAATATAGGGCTAAACAAGACGATCAAGATTGGAGCGATTTGGACCATCCATTGAAGATCAGAGAGATCTGAGCCATGTGTCAAAGATCTGGTCCATCCAAGCCAAGAGGAAGTACATCTTAGCCATCAATCAAGATCTAGAGGATTTGAGACAGATCTGAGATGTTTTCACCGTTGATCAAGATCCAAATTATTTTGGGTCGTTGGATCATATTAGGAGAGGTTTAAATAGCAAGAAGCTACAGTGACTCCGAGAGCTCAGTTTTCTTCCTCGCGACATTGCCACTGTTCATCATCTTTGTCACCGATGCTCCTTCCACATTCCAGATCCGAGAGTTGAGCTTCTTCACCAACGGCGATCTCCGAGCTACCGGCGTTCATCTTCCGAGATCAGAGTGGCAGAGGGAGGTTTCTCAACCGTGATTTTTGATTCTGCGTCACCGCCGTGTTCCTGATCAAGGGAGGTTTCTGATCAGCGATCTTTATATTCAACAGAGCTTCCAGGGAGTTTTCTAGGAGTTTCTGATCCTTTACCGATCTTCATTCTGAAGCAAAACTGGATCGATTTGATCATTCAATCTGATTTGCAATTCACATAATCTGAGCTTTGTTCTTCATCTGATGAGGTTTCCAGTTAGATTGAGCTTTAAGGGAGGTTTCCAAGAGCTGTGAGCGCCTTCTGGAAATAGTTGGAAGTTTAGAGGCTCGTTGTTGAATGCTTAATGGGAGGTTCCGAGAGCATTTTTGTTGACAACAGGTTGAGTGAGGTTTGAGCTTGGAATTGGATGTGGAACGTGTTTGTTTGTTTTTGTTTACTTTAGATTTATAAAACATTTCCTCAGATATGGTGATCTGATAGCTAGATTGCAGTTAAATTCTTAGTTTGAATTTCTTATTTCATTCACAACAAATTAGTGTTTAGTTTCAATTTATAGATTTAGAAAACCCCCTTGTTCAATTCCTTAGATTTGTGTGATAGTTTCATGTTTGAATGTTGAATGAATCATTTGAGATTTTCATTGTTTTCCTTTATTAAACATTGTTGAATTTGATCGAGAATTGAAAACTTGGAGATTGAGTTGAGTTTTGATTTTGATTGTGATGGTGAATGAAATGTTAATTTCAGTTTTAAAATTGTATGGAGTTCTTGAGATTAATGGATACTGTGACTGTGATCTTGTTTAAGTGTTGATTGCTTAACTTGAGTTTTTGCTTGTTACTTCTATTCAACATTATTTTGTTTGAGCATTTCAGTTTAATTTTTGCATATGATTGAGATTGTGAATTAAATGCTAGTTTGGTTTCTATAAGTTTGTTTGGTGATTGAATTTAATGGTTACTAGATTGTGAATAGAAGATATAGTAGTTGATTCATTTGATTCAATGTTGCATAAGAAACAGAATTTAGTTGAAATTCATTTGATGGAAATTAAATTTGAATCAATACTAGAATTCACACACATTTACTAGTTATCATTGGAAAAATACGACTTCGGACTCCTTACTACAATACTTGTTTTTAGTTACAATGAGTTTCAATCTTAATTAATTTAATGTGCCACGTGACATGCAAAAATGGTGAACACTAAATTTTGGCACCGTTGTCAGGGATACATAACTAGTAGTGTGTGTTTATTTTGGATTGTGCATTGATTGGTTTATTTTGTTAGCATCTTTATTGATTTGATTGCTTACCTTTTGTGATTTCATGTTGGCTTATTTCTGAATTGTCAAGTTCTTTTAATTTTCATAAATTCATGTGTTTGAAACTTTATGCTCTTGAATCTTCTAATTTTGAGTTTAGAACAGGAGAATTCTTTAGCATGTATCCATATTTTCATAATTTTGGAGGTAGAATGGAGAATCAGTATTTTCAGCCTGAGCATCAATTTTACCCAACCATGGATCAACAAAATAGGTATGAGTCATTTTCAAATGCTTATAATGCTAATTGGGTGGATCATTCACATTTCAGGTATGAAAGCGCACAAGGACAATTTATTGAGTCATATCCAACCTACCAGAATTCATATGGGTTTCAAGAGGTTTCAACATCTTCTATGTCATATCCTTTTCAACAGAACGATTCTCAATTTGGAAGGTGAACATGGACATTCAAGGAGATTATGCAACAAATGAGAGAGCATCAAATCTCAAGGATACAGAATATACAGAATCAGTTAGATCAAATTGTATCATCCATCAACCAGTTACAAGCATAAAACTCCAGTAGGGAGAAGGAAAGTAGAGATTTTGTCAAGCCTGACCCTACTTCCATTACTCCACAAGATTTTTCTAGTACTATTTGTGATGATGATGTAGTTGTTCAAATTTCTGATTCTACTAATGTTGTTGCTTTAGATATTGTGAATGATGCAGATATAGATGCAGAAGATGATTTAGGTGTAGGGGATTGCTTACTAGAAGCATTGCCCCGAGAATCACCAAGAATAGAGGATGTTAGTGTAGGGACTTGTGTAATGGAGGTAAGAACCCAAGAATCACTACATGAAGTTGTACATTCACCTGAACCAGAGCTTGAGCCATTACTTGATGAACAGGAGGTAACAATCACCATTCTAGGTACTTTCAACATGATAAGGTGAGTATTTTTTGTGATTCATCAGGAAATTTAATAGAGGTACCAAATGTTGACTTGATTAGATGTGATTCATTCCTTGATATATTTTCTGTCAAAACTAATATTCTCCTATCCTCTTCTTATCCCATATACATGTGGGAGGTGTTGTCCTTTATTGATTGTGTAGGAGAATTTAAGCTTTCGGAGTGGATGCTTAAACTGAACCGCCTTTAACCTCCGAAAAGAATTTTGAAAGGAAAAATGATGAATAAAAAGGATTTGATTGGAACCACAATTACTCTATTACCGGTGTGGATACTTCTTCTAAATCTTTTTCAACCATCGGGAATTAAAGGGGAGTTGGTTCCAATTTAGTTTTCTTTTACATTTTAATTCATGCTTTGTTAATAAATTCTTTGTGTGCAATTTTCCTTAGTTTCATATTTTACATTTGCATTTTACTTCTACATTTTGCATTTTGTTAAGTATATAGCATGTCATTTAGAATAAAAGTCTCCATGGAATTTTTCTAGTAATATTTTTAAGATGGTAAAAGTTTCTTAAATTTGATCATCAATTTTAGGTCATTTGACATAATTGGATGCTCTACTTACATTATATTAGTTAGTGCGGAGGTGGAATCTATTTTGATTAATTGAGCTTGATTGCATGAAAATTACCTAGTGATGACCACTTTAAGCCTATACTCCATTATTTTCTTGTTGTTTGACATGCACTTACAACAATTGAAACTCTAGAACTTGCTTTGCTTCTTTTCAAAGTCATAATAGCGTATGTATGTATGGAAATGAAGGGTAATTCTTATTCTTGTTCCCTCATAAATTCTAATTTATTTCCTCATAATTTTCTTAAACCTTTCTCATATAGCATTTTAACTCTTTATCACTTTGCCTTGCCTTCATTCCATTGGGAGTGTTAGTTGAATTTTTGATGAGTTGGATCGACTAGATGGGCAAAGATTAAGTGTGGGGGAGGATAGATTATGCTTGAAATTCATGGGGTTCTCTACTACAAATTGATTAGAAAATTTGAATTGTGAAATCCAGTTAGTTGACTGAGAAGAGAAAAAAACTAGTTGCTGGATTGTTTGATTGTTTCTTTATCTGAACAGTATGGTTGTGATCTTCAAGTTTTTTTCTAATGAGTCATACTTGCCATACTAAATTGTCATGATCTACATGAGAAGTTCAGAAGACTATGGACATGTAAATGGTATCACTAGGGCCATTGAAGAACCTTTGTTTAATGTCAATCCTCAAGGATGCTAATCTGAATCTTCACAACTTCATAGTTTCATTGATTCAGCTTCAGCAATAATCAGCTTACTGCAATTACCAACTTAAGTTGTGAATGCATTGAAAAGAGAGGAAATTTAGTGAGTGGCTATCGACATCAAATGAAAGTTGATGCTAGATGTAGAGGCAGAAGTGAAGGCAGACAGTGATGGATTTCAAGTTGTGAAGTGATACTTTATTCAAGGATTGTAATCTAAACTTTAAAATGGAACAAATGAAGACAAGGAAAATGTGTTGCTGCAAGTATAGAAATGAACAGAGTGTAGAAATTCAAGAAATGCATAATTCTGCAGAATAATATGGCAATTCTATGCCAATTTGGGAAATGGATTGTAACCAGCTAAAGTTGCTGAAACCTGTAAAGCTTTCGAGTATACATTGATAGGGATCTCAAGAAGCAAGATGAAGAAGTATTGAGATTTGTGGTGGTTAAATAGGGCAAAGTTGATACAAAGTTAAATTTTCTATAAGGATCCAGATTTGCAGCTAGTTATGCTACATTGTGTAAGATTTGCCATTGAACAGAAATGAGATTCAGTTTTAATTAAGATCAAGTGCAAAAGAGAATGTATACTAAAGGAAAATTGAAGAGAAAAGAGTGCAGCTGCAAAGGGAGGTTGAATACTGATTTTAGAGAAGTGTAGTTAGTGCAAAAGAAATCTGCATATTTTGATATGAACTTTTGCTGATTATGAATTTAAAATGATGACGTATTCAACACTCTTGATTTAATATCAATTGAACTTATGTCTAGGGCTTATTTGTTAAGGAATTCTGCTAAAACGTAATGTTGGGCAGCTCTGAAAATTAAATGGCAGATTTATGTTGTCACTGCATAGAATCTGAAAAGAAATCAAAGATGGTTGTGAAAAATTATAGAACTTGAGTGGCACACAAAGCAATATACTTGAATTCAATTTGGCTATGTTAAGAGGATTTTGGAACTTAATTAAGCCTGGTATATGTTAGAGGATGATGAGATGTAGGAATGTTGATTGCAGCAAATGTGAAATTTGCAACTCAAAGAGTTTGATAGGTCATCATAGCTACTGAAATTTTAGTGAAACATTTAGCAAGGATTGTTGAGAGCAAGGGAAATTAACAGCAGGAAATGCTCAGATTGAAAGGAGAACACTTGATCCGAGTCTCAATTAGATGGTAAACCTCAGCTGTAGTTTGGAACAGTTTCAGAAATGAAATAGAATAAGAATCTCAAAATGAAATAGAATTGGATTGGTTGAATGGGGAACATGATGATTGAATCTAGACCAGGCAGCAAACTTAATACTGAAAAAAAACTGCACAACTGCTGTTGTGGTATTGAATCTTGGATTAAGAACTTGTTTCCAAGTTTGAGAAGTGCAGAAATGATTTGGGATTTAACTCCTTTAAATCTGATTTGTTTTGTTTAACTTCTTGAAGTTTCTGAAATCTTATAGCAGTATTCTCTTGTACTTCTGTAAATCTACAAATCTGTAAGTTCAGAATGGGAAATTGTGAAACTGTAAGCATAGAGACTAGCGAATACATAGAATTTTATGAATCTAAAAGAATATTTATTCATGACGAATGGTATTGTGAATTCTGGATAGCAGCAACAAGAACACAGGTTTTGGTGCCAAATGAGATTTCTTTAAAAGATGAATCCTGGGTGAATCTAGTTAGATTGCCTTTGAGTTTCAAATCCTGAAACTATATCTGGAAAAAAAGAAAAGAGAACAAAATTTAGAATGTAATCCTTTGTCATGATCTCTAAATTTAAGAGTTGAATTCATGGAAGGTTGAGGTTATTATTAGTTTTAGAAGGTGTGTAGTTTCACATTGATTGGATGAAGCTTTGGTAGATTCTAAGAACTCCATACTTAATACTGAATTGTGGAAATTAGAATTTCAGAAATCAGTTTCATCTCTATTTTTGTTGACAGCTTGAAGTTATTAGAGTTATACTTTTTGTAGCCGTATTTAGCTGGTATTGAATTCTAAGTGCTGATTTCCAGAATCCAAAAACCAAACTGATAATTTCTACAACATCAATTCTGTAGAAATGGAATACATGTACCAACAAGTACATGTTTAGTACCTAACCTCTATACTAATTTTGATTAGTAACAACATGAGTCCCAACTTGGATTTGATTGAGTTTCATTGTCCGAGACGGCCAATGTTTTAAGTGTGGGGGAGGGAACTCTTCTTCATAAATTGATGAGAGATTGTTTAGTTTTTAGTGCTGGAATTGAAGTGTAAAAGTAGTTTTGAAGTGGGAAAACAGTAAGAAAAAAAACAGTGGCAAGATTAAGTGTATCAAGTGTGAAGATAGAATATCAAGAATTGTGGATGGCCATCAAATTGAAGGAGAGTTTGGTTTGATATTTTCAATTGGTAATGATAAACGGTATTCATCTCTTTTAATATAAATTGGTCAACTCATCAAGTATATTCCTCCAATACTCTCATCTTCTCATTTTCTTCATTGAATTCTTTTCTTTTACCTATTTTGTTCACTTTAATTGTTCTTCTTGATTTCATCTCAATTCTTGATAATAAATCCTTTTGATTCATGTATGCTATGTTTTAGAGTGGTGGAGAAGTAGAAAATTGTTGGGTGCTACTCGGAAAACCTAATAGTTCCACTATACAAAAATTTTGTACAAAGATCTGAACATTTTCCTAGCTACCATGTGTTCTTTTAAATTAAACTTGGATCGCCTGCGGAACTTAACACGTTTGATCCAAAGTTTAATCTATTTGTTCTTTTAGGTTTAGACTTGGATCTCCTGCGGAACTTAACACGTTCGATCCAAATCACCTAGGTTATTAATTATATTAAATATTAATTTCCAAAATTGGCTTCCAGGACTGCATGGCGAGGCACATGGCCTTCTTGGATATGGGAACAACCACCACCGCCTAGACAAAGCCTTTTAAGGAAAGCTAATATTTAATTTCCTTAAATAACTTTAGGTCAACCGAAAAGAACAATCAAATCACAAGGAAAAGAAAAACAAAGAACACAACATCAAAAACAAATTCGAAATACTAGAATCGCATGCCTCTTGTATTTGGTATTTTTTACATGAAGATAAAACTAGTATGATGCGGAAATTAAATACTAGTATACCTTTTCTTTTGCAAGCAAAAACCTCTAGGTCTTCTACCGTATTCCTCTTCTAACCTCGGACGTTGTGTAGGCAACGGTCTTCCGAGATGAGAAACCACCAAAGCACCTTCTTCTCCTCCTTGCAAGGTTCGGCCAAATCAAGTGCACCTCCAAGGAAGAAGAGAAACCACCACCAATGCTCCAAGGGATGAAAGCTTTCTCTCCTTCTTCTCCAAGCTAGAAACCGGCCACCACTTGATCTCCAAGATGAAGTTTCGGCCACAAGGATGGAGAGAAGAGAAAGGATGAGGCCGGCCACAACAAGGAAGAAAAAAGGGAGAAAATAATAGAAGTTGTTCACCTTGAAGGCTCCCAAAACCCCCTCTTTTATAATCCTTAGCTTTGGCAAATAAGGAAATTTAATTACAATAAAATTTCCTTAAATTTCCTTGACATGAATTAATTAAGAAAAATAAAATAAAATTTCCCAATTAAACATGTCATGGCCGGCCACCTCATGGAGAGCAAACAAGACAATTTTCAATCAACAATTAAAAATTCCTTATTTGTCTTCGGAAATTTTAAAAAATAAAATTTCCTTTAAAATCCCTTCATGGTTGATAAAAAGAAATTTCTATAATTTTAATTTTTCAACAAGTGAATAATTTACAAAGAAGAAAAATAAAATATCTTTCCAATCTACAAATAAGGAAAGAGATTTAATCTCTTTCTTTAATCTTTTGTAGAACCTTATAAAAGAGATATTTTAATTTTAATCTCTCCAATAAATTATATCTTTCACATAAGAAAATTTTAAAATTAATTTTTTTTTTAATTTAATAGGGCCGGCCACCTTAGCTTGGGTTCAAGCTAGGGCCGGCCACCCATGGCCCTAGCTTGATCCACAAGCTAGCTTGGCCGGCCCCTACACCATGGGTATGAAGGTGGGATAGGTGGGTATAGTACTCTATAAATAAGAGGCTACGATAGGGACCGAGAGGAGGAATTTGTTTTGGTCTCCCGATAAAATTAAGCATCCCGTGTTCGCCCCGAACACACAACTTAATTTTATCAATAATAATTCATTCCACTAGAGAACTATTATTGAACTACCGCACCAATCCCAAATTATATTTTTGGGCTCCTTCTTATTATGAGTGTGTTAGTCTCCCTATGTTTAAGATGTCGAATGTCCACTAATTAAGTGAGTTACTGACAACTCATTTAATTAATATCTTAATCCAAGAATAGTACAACTCAACCTTATCGTCATGTTGGACTAAGTCCACCTGCAGGGTTTAACATGACAATCCTTATGAGCTCTTCTTGGGGACATTATCAACCTAGATTACTAGGACACGGTTTCCTTCTATAATCAACAACACACACTATAAGTGATATCATTTCCCAACTTATCAGGCTTATTGATTTATCGAACTAAATCTCACTCATTCATAAATTAAAGAAATAAATATCAAATATATGTGCTTGTTATTATATTAGGATTAAGAGCACACACTTCCCTAATAACTGAGGTCTTTGTTCCTTTATAAAGTCAGTATAAAAGAAACGGCCTCTAATGGTCCTACTCAATTAGAGGTAATTATATAGTTAAGATAAACTAATTCCTAATTACACTACGACCTTCCAATGGTTTGTTCCTTTCCATTTTGGTCGTGAGCTACTGTTTATAATTTATAAGGTACTGATAACATCATCTTCTATATGTAACACCACATACTATGTTATCTACAATATAAATTAATTGAACAACTACAAACAAATGTAGATAATTTGACCAAATGTGATTCTTTATTCAAA
This sequence comes from Zingiber officinale, assembly GCF_018446385.1. Classification (NCBI taxonomy): domain Eukaryota; kingdom Viridiplantae; phylum Streptophyta; class Magnoliopsida; order Zingiberales; family Zingiberaceae; genus Zingiber; species Zingiber officinale. Next base: position 130,241,367 of record NC_055987.1, read on the forward strand.
ATAAATGTTTACAAAAGCTTAGACTTTCAGTATACACTCTAACAGTCTCCCACTTATACTAATGACTAAGCTGCCATATCTTCTGCCATACATCTGATTCCCATTCCCTCCACATGCCGATCGAAAGCTTTTGCCGGAAGGGCCTTAGTGAAAGGATCTGCCAGGTTATCTGCTGATGCAATCTTAGCGATGACAACTTCTCCTCGCTTCACGATATCTCGTATCAGGTGATACTTGCGCTCTATATGTTTACTTGCCTTATGGGCTCGTGGTTCCTTCGAGTTTGCAACTGCACCTCTATTATCACAATAAATTGTGATGATTTTGGGCAAACCAGGAATCACATCTAAGTCCAATAGAAAGTTCCTGAGTCATACTGCTTCTTTAGCTGCCTCAGAGGCTGCTACATACTCAGCTTCAATGGTTGAGTCCGAAACGCATTTCTACTTAACACTCCTCCATGCAATGGCTTCCTGATGTAGATTTACTGTTGTCCCTATCTGATTGGAAATCTGAATCCGTGTAACCCACAGGGAGCAAATCGTCTGCTTGGTAAACTGGCATATAATCTCTAGTCCTTCTCAAGTACTTTAATATATGCTTTACTGCAGTCCAATGTCCTTGTCCAGGGTTACTTTGATATCTGCTAACCATGCCCACGGTAAAACAGATATCAGGTCTCGTACATAGCATTGCATACATTAGGCTTCCTACAGCCGAAGCATAAGGAACTGCTTTCATGCCCTCTATCTCCTTTGATGTCTTCGGAGACATCTCTTTAGATAGAGCTACTTCATGCCTAAAAGGTAAGAAACCTTTCTTGGAATCCTGCATGCTAAAACGAGCAAGGATTGTATCTATATATGAAGCTTGGGACAGACACAACATTCTTTTCTTGCGATCCCTTATAACTTTGATCCCAAGAATGTGTGCACAATCTCCTAAGTCCTTCATATCAAATTGCTTGGACAACCATACCCTTACGTTCGATAATACATTGACATTGTTACCAATTAACAAAATATCATCTACGTATAGTACAAGAAATACCACCATATTTCTGTTACACTTCTTGTATACACAAGACTCATCCGGACACTAAATAAATCCATATGACTGGATTACTTCATTAAACAGGATGTTCCAAGACCTTGAAGCTTGCTTCAGTCCATAAATGGACCGATTGAGCTTGTACACTAGATGCTCTTTGTCTTTTTCAATGCACCCTTCTGGTTGCTTCATATGGATGTTCTCTTCAAGACTTCCATTAAGAAAAGTTGTCTTGACATCCATTTGCCAAATCTCATAATCCATATGAGCAGCAATGGATAAGAGTATCCGAATAGACTTAAGCATGGCTACCGGTGAAAATGTCTCCTCATAATCGATTCCCTCTTTCTGAGTGTACCCTTTTACAACAAGCCTAGCTTTGAAGGTTTCTACCTTCCCGTCTGTCCCTCTTTTCCTTTTGTAAATCCACTTGCATCCAACAGCTTTTACATCATCGGGTGGTTCTACAAGCTCCTAGACCTTATTAGAGTACATAGACTCTATTTCAGAATTCATTGCTTTTTGTCAAGATACTGCATCTATATCTTGGAGTGCTTAGTCATATGTACGGGGATCAGGTTCATGTTTACCCGGGATCAAGTCCGAAGACTCTCCCAAAAACATAAATCTCTCAGGTTCCCTCACCACTCTCCCATTACGACGAGGCACCGTCTGTGGTTGTGTATCACGTGTGACACTTGTTGCAGTCTCTTGTGGTACTTCATCTTGTACTGTTGGTACTAAAGTAGACGTGTCCTCTCTAAGTTCTTCTAGAACAACTTTGCTACTGGGCTTGTGATCCATTATATAGTCTTCTTCTAAAAACTAGGCATTGGTGCTAACAATGACCTTCTGGTCTTTAGGACTATAAAATAAACCACCTTTCGTTCCTCTGGGATAACCCATAAACACGCAAACTTCTGTACGAGATTCTAATTTATCAGCATCTAGTTTCAGCACATGTGCTGGACTACCCCAAATCCGAATATGTCTTAGACTGGGTTTTCGCCCATTCCACAATTCTATGGGAGTAGAAGAAACTGATTTAGAAGGTAATAAGTTCAGAATGTACACTGCTGTTTCCAGAGCATATCCCCAAAACGAATTTGGTAATTCTGAATAACTCATCATCGATCTAACCATCTCCATAAGAGTCCTATTCCTTCGTTCTGCCACACCATTCTGTTGGGGTGTACCAGGTGCGGACAATTAGGATTGAATCCCGGCCTCTGATAAGTAATTTCTAAACTCTCCTAAGAGGTATTCGCCACCACGATCAGACCGTAGTGTCTTGATATTTTTACCTAGTCGATTCTCCACATCAGCCTTGTACTCTTTGAACTTATCAAAGTACTCGGACTTGCGGCGCATTAGGTAAATGTATCCGTATCTTGAATAATCATCTATAAAAGAGACAAAATATTCAAAACCACCTCTCGCCTGGATAGACATAGGACCACACAAATCAGAATGAACCAATTCTAACACTTCTTTGGCTCTATACCCCTTGGCCTTAAAAGGCCTCTTGGTCATTTTACCTTCCAAGCAAGATTCACAGGTTGGAAAATTTTCCAACTCTAATGAACCCAAGAGTCCATCGGCTATAAGCCTTTGAATCCTACTTAAGTTAATATGACCAAGCCTTAGATGCCAAAGATATGCTTGATTCATTTCCGAAGGTTCTTTTCTCTTATTTGAGTTAGAAGATGTGTTATTAATTTCCATATTTTTCTTTTTGGGAAAAATTGGATTTAAAGTATATATATTGTCAACCAATGCACCAGAACAGATAATCACTTTATTTCTCTTAATAACCACATCGTTACTAAAGGAAACTGAATATCCATCCAAAAACAGCTTAGAAACTGAAATTAAATTCTTTCTAAAACTGGGTACATAAAGACAATTTCTTTAAACCAAATTTCTATTCCTATTAAAAGATAAGTAGACATCCCCCACTGCAATAGCCGCCACCTTAGTAGCATTGCCCATGTAGACGGTAATCTCTCCTTCAGTTAGCCGTCGGGTTTCCTGGAACCCCTGCAAGGAATTACAGACATGATCAGTGGCTCCCGTATCTACACACCAGGTGTTGGTAGATAACACCGCTAAACATGTTTCAACAACTAGAGCATGAGATATACCTTTGTTGTTCTGATTCCTACGAGGACAGTCCACCTTCTAATGCCCTGACTGCTTGCAGATGAAGCACTTGCCCTTCAGCTTCTTCACTCCAGCTTTAGGTCCTGTACTCTGAGATTTATTTATCTTCTTTGTTGAGCTAACTTGTTTCTTCTTCTTCTTTCCTTTCGGTTTAGAAGTAAAACCATTTTCAGCATAGTGAATATGAGAATTATGAAGGAACAAACCTTCTGCTGCCTGAAGTTCTGTCAGTAGTTCCGCCAATGAATATACCCTTTTATTCATATTGTAATTCAGGCGGAATTGTTCAAAACTTCTAGGTAGTGTTTGGAGTATCATATCGATCTGGGTTTCCCCATCAATTTCTCCTCTAAGGATTTGTATTTCATTTAGATAAGCCATCATCTTTAGGGTATGATCCCTCACGGGAGTACCCTCTTGCATGGTGGCTGTCATTATCTTTCTCATGGCTTCTTGCCTAGAGGCCCGATCCTGGTGACCAAAGAGTTCCTTGAGATTGTTCATAATATCATAGGCTATTGGTAAATCTTGATGCTGATGTTGCAATACATTTGACATTGAAGCCAAAATGTAACACCGCGCCATCTCATCTGCTTTTACCCATTTCCCATGATACTCAATCTCCTCTTGGGTAGATTCACCATTGGGTGTATCAGGGCAAGGTTCAGTCAGTACAAACTTATAGCTTTCAGCAGTAAGAATAATGTCTAGGTTCCTTTTCCAATCTATGTAGTTAGGACCAGTAAGTCTGTTCTCTTTTTGTATGATGGCCAGTGGGTTGAAAGTCATCCTAAGAATCACAAATAACTTTTGGTCAGAACTTTAAATTTAGAATAATATTGATTCCTCAAACAATACTATTTTAAATTAACCAACACATCAAAACACCAAGAATTTTGTATGCCACGATAGTGTGGACGTATACAAATTCAACATTTGTAAAACGAGGGTTTAACCCATTAATTTTATTATCTTGTCAACCTAACTTTTTGACAAATAAAATTAATAGTTGGTTTCCTTTGGTCACACGAATAATAGCAGTGACTCCGATGGGGAGGATACTAATAGATGTGCCTAAGTGTATACCATTACTTGACACTAAGTCCATTAATAAGATTGTGCCCCTTCCGATGGGGAAGATCACACGCTCTTAATTAACTTCCTATAGTCATCCAAAATGGAAGTTTGTTCTAGTGATCCACAAACAAGCTCATCCGATATGGAGGAAGACACTCAGAGCCAACCGCAAGCTTGTCTGCATCACTTACAAACCAGTAATGGAGACCGTGGAATTTATTTAAAATCCCTCTCCCACTTAGTTATTTAAAAATGAGGAATTTTGACTATGCTAGCCTACTTAACATGCATACTAACAAGCACACACAATCACAACATAAAAAGCAATAAATAGAAAAACTAATTTTCAACTATTATGGCTTTTATCTATTGCTATCCTCCGTGTGTCGCCAACCCTAGCTGCTTCCATCTTTGGCCACCGCCACCGGGTCTAGATGTCGCATCCATCTTGCTCCTTGTTCCGCTACGCCTCTGGTCCTCAAAAGGTTCCACGCCTTGCAAGATTCGATCCGCGACATAAATAGAATTTTACATTTTTCGATCCTATATTCCTCGAAGGAATGTACATGTAAACTAGATCGAACATAAAATAAAATTTACATCCATCAATCCTATATTCCATAAAAGGAATGTACATGTAACTAGATCAAAAAATAAAATCCTAATAAAACTAAATACAGCTCCTACTGTATTTTATAATACAATCATGCACACACAATAAATGCCCTTGACATGTCCAAGGGTCCAATCACACACATAAAAACTATAAGCTATAATAGTTGGATCTTGCATCCATAAAGTTAGCACATCCAACTATTAACCTTCCTAAATTATGTATGACATGTGCATAATTAAACTAATACCAAATACACAGAGGCAAAACCCTAGATCTGATACCAATTGTTGGTTGCTACTCGGAAAACCTAATGGTTCCACTGTACAAAAATTTTGTACAAAGATCTAAACCTTTTCCTAGCTACCATGTGTTCTTTTAAATTAAACTTGGATCACCTGCGGAACTTAACACGTTTGATCCAAAGTTTAATCTATTTGTTCTTTTAAGTTTAGACTTGGATCTCCTGCGGAACTTAACACGTTCGATCCAAATCACCTAGGTTATTAATTATATTAAATATTAATTTCCAATTGGCTTCCAGGACTGCATGGCGAGGCACATGGCCTTCTTGGCTATGGGAACAACCACCACCGCCTAGACAAAGCCTTTTAAGGAAAGCTAATATTTAATTTCCTTAAATAACTTTAGGTCAACCGAAAAGAACAATCAAATCACAAGGAAAAGAAAAACAAAGAACACAACATCAAAAACAAATTCGAAATACTAGAATCACATGCCTCTTGTATTTGGTATTTTTTTACATGAAGATAAAACTAGTATGATGCGGAAATTAAATACTAGTATACTTTTTCTTTTGTAAGCAAAAACCTCTAGGTCTTCTACCGTATTCCTCTTCTAACCTCGGACGTTGTGTGGGCAACGGCCTTCCGAGATGAGAAACCACCAAAGCACCTTCTTCTCCTCCTTGCAAGATTCGGCCAAATCAAGTGCACCTCCAAGGAAGAAGAGAAACCACCACCAATGCTCCAAGGGATGAAAGCTTTCTCTCCTTCTTCTCCAAGCTAGAAACCGGCCACCACTTGATCTCCAAGATGAAGTTTCGGCCACAAGGATGGAGAGAAGAGAAAGGATGAGGCCGGCCACACCAAGGAAGAAAAAAGGGAGAAAATAATAGAAGTTGTTCACCTTGAAGGCTCCCAAAACCCCCTCTTTTATAATCCTTAGCTTTGGCAAATAAGGAAATTTAATTACAATAAAATTTCCTTAACTTTCCTTGACATGAATTAATTAAGAAAAATAAAATAAAATTTCCCAATTAAACATGTCATGGCCGGCCACCTCATGGAGAGCAAACAAGACAATTTTCAATCAACAATTAAAAATTCCTTATTTGTCTTCGGAAATTTTAAAAAATAAAATTTTCCTTTAAAATCCCTTCATGGTTGATAAAAAGAAATTTCTATAATTTTAATTTTTCAACATGTGAATAATTTATAAAGAAGAAAAATAAAATATCTTTCCAATCTACAAATAAGGAAAGAGATTTAATCTCTTTCTTTAATCTTTTGTAGAACCTTATAAAAGAGATATTTTAATTTTAATCTCTCCAATAAATTATATTTTTCACATAAGAAAATTTTAAAATTAATTTTTTTTTTAATTTAATAGGGTCGGCCACCTTAGCTTGGGTTCAAGCTAGGGCCGGCCACCCATGGACCAAGGCTTGGCCGGCCCTAGCTTGATCCACAAGCTAGCTTGGTCGGCCCCTACACCATGGGTATGAAGGTGGGATAGGTGGGTATAGTACTCTATAAATAAGAGGCTACGATAGGGACCGAGAGGAGGAATTTGTTTTGGTTTCCCGATAAAATTAAGCATCCCGTGTTCGCCCCGAACACACAACTTAATTTTATCAATAATAATTCATTCCACTAGAGAACTATTATTGAACTACCGCACCAATCCCAAATTATATTTTTGGGCTCCTTCTTATTATGAGTGTGTTAGTCTCCCTGTGTTTAAGATGTCGAATGTCCACTAATTAAGTGAGTTACTGACAACTCATTTAATTAATATCTTAATCCAAGAATAGTACCACTCAACCTTATCGTCATGTTGGACTAAGTCCACCTGCAAGGTTTAACATGACAATCCTTATGAGCTCTTCTTGGGGACATTATCAACCTAGATTACTAGGACACAGTTTCCTTCTATAAACAACAACACACACTATAAGTGATATCATTTCCCAACTTATCGGGCTTATTGATTTATCGAACCAAATCTCACCCATTGATAAATTAAAGAAATAAATATCAAATATATGTGATTGTTATTATATTAGGATTAAGAGCACACACTTCCATAATAACTGAGGTCTTTGTTCCTTTATAAAGTCAGTATAAAAGAAACGACCTCTAATGATCCTACTCAATACACTTTAAGTGTACTAGTGTAATTATATAGTTAAGATAAACTAATTCCTAATTACACTACGACCTTCCAATGGTTTGTTCTTTTCCATTTTGGTCGTGAGCTACTGTTTATAATTTATAAGGTACTGATAACATCATCTTCTGTATGTGACACCACATACTATGTTATCTACAATATAAATTAATTGAACAACTACAAACAAATGTAGATAATTTGACCAAATGTGATTCTTTATTCAAAATAAATGTTTACAAAAGCTTAGGCTTTCAGTATACACTCTAACAAATAAGCAAGCTTATGGTAGTGAAATGTTGTGAGTGACATTGAGTGAGCTCCATTTATATGCATGTTTGAGTGTGAGAGTTAGAATAGGTAAATACCTTGTGAGATTGTAATTTGCTTAATTTTTTAATTGGATTGAAACTACCATACCTATTGATTATTGTATGGATTGTATTCATGATTGTTTGTGATCTTTAGATGACCTTAGTTAATTACCTTTTACTATCTTCTAGGTATTGCTAGAGAATTTGTGTGAAGATGATTTTTAGGTTTTCTTGACTTGAACGGGATGTCCAAGACTAAGTATGGAGGATTTGATAACCATGATTTTGCTACATTATCTTGATTCATAATGCATGTTTTTAATGATCTTTTCATAGCTTAAACTCATATTTACTTTACATTTCACAAATTACATTTGATCTTGGACTTAATTGTAAATTAGTTTTTTATCATGGTATTTGATGCTAATATTTGATTATTTTTTTGTAGACATCAAAAGGGTCATGGACCCAATCAGATTAGATCACATTTGCAATCAAATTTAGGGCTAAACAAGACGATCAAGCCTTGGAGCGATTTGGACCATCCATTGAAGATCGGAGAGATCTGAGCCATTTGTCAAAGATCTGGTCCATCCAAGCCAAGAGGAAGTACATCTTAGCCATCGATCAAGATCTAGAGGATTTGAGACAGATCTAAGATGTTTCCACCATTGTTCAAGATCCAAATTATTCTGGGTTGTTGGATCAGATTGGGAGAGGTTTAAATAGCGAGAAGCTACAGTGACTCCGAGAGCTCGATTTTCTTCCTCGTGACATTGCCACTGTCATCATCTTCGTCGCCGATGCTCCTTCCATATTCCAGATCTGAGAGTTGAGCTCCTTCACCGACGGCGATCTCCGAGCTGCCGGCGTTCATCTTCCGAGATCAGAGTGTTGGGATGTATACTAAAAGCCTAGCTTTCTATATGAAAATTTATTTTGAAATAAGAATCACATTGGTCAAATGTCTGTATTTATGTTAAATGCAGTTGTCCATTTAATTTGTATTGTAGATAACATGGTGTTTGATGCCACACAGAAGATCATGTTATTAGTTCCTTATAAATTATAAATAGTAGCTCACAACCAAGATGGAATGGGACAAACCATTAGAGTGGTTGTAGTGTAATTTGGTATTAGTTTATCTTAACTATAAAATTACACTAGTACACTATGTGTGTATTGAGCATGACCATTTGAGGTTATTTTTTTTATACTGACTACATAAAAGAACAAAATCCCTGTTATTATGGATGTGCGTACTCTTAATCCCGATATAATAACAAGCACGTATACTTAGTATTTATTTCTTTGATTTATCAATGGGTGAGATTTAGTTCGTTAAATCAATAGGCCCGATAAGTTGGGAAATGATATTATTTATATGGTGTGTTGTTGATTATAGAAGGAAACTGTGTCCTAGTAATCTAGGTTGATGATGTCCCCTTGAGGAGCTTATAAGGATTGTCATGTAAACCCTGCAGGTGGACCTAGTCTGGCATGACAATGAAGTTGAGTGATACTACTCTTGGAGCTAGATATTAATTAAGTGAGTTGCCAGTAACTCATTTAATTAGTAGACATTCGATATCTTAAACACAGGGAGATTAATGCACTCATAATAAGAAGGAACCCATAATGTAATTTGGGATTGGTGTGGTAGTTCAATAATAACTCTTTAGTGGTATGAGTTATTATTGATGAACTTGAGTTGGGTGTTCGGGGCGAACACAGGAAGCTCAAGCTCATCGGGAGATCAAAACCAATTTCTCCTCTCGGTCCCTATTGTAGTCTCTATAAAGCCTTGTATCCACCCTAAGCCCATCTTCTAGTCCATGTTGTGGCCGCCCAAGCACATCGTGGTGTCCAAGATGTGGCCGGCCAAGCCATGCTTGGTGACCAAGTATGGGATCAACCAAAGTAAAAAAGAAAAGGAAGTTTTTGATTAAAAGCAAAATTTTGTTAAAATCTTTCCTTATTTATAGTTATCTACAATGGTTAAAAGAGAGATTTTATTTTTGTTAAAATATTTTCTTTTTTGTAGTTATCTACAATGGTTAAAAAAAAATTATTTTTGTTAAAAACTTTCCTTTTATAGCCATCCTCATGGTTTTAAAAGAGAGTTTTAAAATTTTAAAATCTTTCCTTTTATAGCTATCATCATTGAATAGTTAGGCACAAACTTGGTAGTTCATATGATTCTCCAAATTATGCCAATTTAATTCAAACATAATTCCTTAAGATTTGGCACATGTTACTCTTTCCAAGAGTGAGAATTTGGATTAAGGTTTACATTTCCCTTAATTCCATAAGAAAATGCTGAATTCCAACTTTGACATTACTTTTGCTTCTCTCAAGTGTGTCAATTTAAATTAGATTCAACTCCTCAAATTTTGACACATTCTACTCTTTCAAAGAGTAACACTAATAATCCTTTTCATTTTCGAAGGTTAGTGAAACCTTGAAAATGCCCTCCAAGTGCCAACTTCATCAAGGTTGGGTTCACTACCCTTCCAAATAGAGTTGACACTCTCTAAACCCATCTAGGGTGTAGAGAATATGCTCCTAGGAACCCAAAACCTATTGGTTCTCCTTGGATGCTTTAGGTACTCACTAAGGATAACTTCCCAAGTCACCTTCCTAAGGACCTTTCTAGGCTTCTTAGAAGCCTTGGTCACTTCTAGGAATTGCTTCTCTTGTGACCTTCTTTGTAACTTTGTTTGACTTCTTAGAACTCTTAGTCACATTGATCTTGACAAACGTACTCTTAGGGATGACTTCCCTAGTATTTTTGGCTTGGCCTCTAAACTTAGAGTTGGTCCCATAGCTATATGGAACCCTATGGTATTAAGTCTTACTCTTCTTGGCTTTGGGTTTGAATCCCAAACCTTTATGACCATTGAATGACTCATGCCTAGTTCTCCCTAGAGTTTGCTCATTTTGATTCTTAAGAATATTTTCCATTCTTGCTAGGGTCCTTTCTAAGTTACCAAGTCTTGACCTCAAGACTTGGTTCTCCGTCATTAAATCCATAGATTTGGATTTTTCTTGACCCCTATGAGCATTTCTATATTTTGGCATATATCTATAATCCTTAGAGTTATTGCCTAGTTACTATCTACCTTCCTAAACTTAGGTGTGGTAGTTCTAGAATGAGGAGGAATGTATTTTCCCTTAATGCTATCATGCTTCCTACTTTCATGATAATTTGCATTAAGATGGTAAGAATTATTTCTAGCAAGCTTTTTATCATGTGTCAAAGGAATAGATTCATTAAATGATACCTTGGTTTTTACCTTGGAAGCTCCCCCTAGACTTGTGCTTCCTCCTTTGACCTTGACCAACTTCTTCCCCTTTGGACATTGACTTCGATAATGTCCATTTTGATTACACAAGAAACACACAATGTGTTCCTTGCTCTTCTTTGTTGTGAGAGCCGTCTCCTTGGATTTCTCCTTGCTCTTGGGTGCTATTTGACCCTTCTTCTTGGCTAATTTGGGACATTTACTTTTGTATCCATGTTCCCTACACTCAAAGCAAATGATATGATTTTTATTTTTTAATTGAGCTAATTATACCTTCACGTGTAGGGATGGTGCTTGATCCTCCATTTGATTTATCTTGCATTGTGGAGGTTGCATCATCTTATTCTTCTTCTCCTTTTGAGGATGTGGGTGCTTCCACCTCTTCAACCCTTGAGGATGTAGATGCTTCCACCTCTTCCTCTCTTGAAGATATGGATGGTCTCTCCTCATCTTCCTTCTTCTCCTCTTCTTTTTCTTCCTTGAATGTTGCACTCGTGTCAACATCCGATTGGTCCTCCTCTTCTTGGACCAATGAGCCCTTCTCCTTGGGCTACTCTACTCCTTGGAATTGTGATGGGTCTTCATGATAGGTAATGATCTTTTTCCAAAGATCGCATGCACTTGTGCATTCACCTACACTCACAATGATATTAGAAGGTAATAAATTTAACAAGATTTTTGTTACCTCTTTATCCGCCTCCGCTTGCTCCCGTTGCTCCTCGCTCTAATGTCGAGGTCGGAGGCGCTTCCCCTTTTTATCTTTAGGAGCTTCAAATGGGTCTTCCAATGCAATCCATTGGTTCCAATCCATTTGAAACCATGTCTCCAACCACACCCTCCAATAATTGAAGTATTCTTTGTTGTACGGAGGTGGAATTCGGATATCCCATCCGAGCGGTCCTTCAATCTCCATCTTCTTCTTCCTCTAGCTTCTTGCTCTCTTGGAGGTTAGTCCATAGAAGAGCGACCTTGCTCTGATACCAATTGTTGGGACCGATGTGCCCGCTAGAGGGGGGGGTGAATAGCGTTTCATCATGCTTGCGTCGGTTTACTTCATCTTGTTGTTGTGCAGCGGAATACTCTAAGACAAACACTCACAATGCTAACACCTAGGATTTACTTGGTATCCACCTCAAGAAGAGGTGACTAATCCAAGGATCCACACATGACATACTAATTCCACTAAGAACAACTCCTTCTCGGTCGCAGCCGGAGGCGGAGAAGCCTCGTACAAACTCACACACAACAACACAACTCACACAAGAAGAAAATACAAGATATAAATGAAATACACCCTTCTTCTTTCTTACTTATTGCTTGTTGTTGCCTCTTGAATCTTGGGAATGTACCCAAGCGCCTTCAAGAACTGGCGGTGAAGATTGGAAGAAGCTCGCGTGAAACTCGCTGAAGATCGCAGGAAGAAGAACAAAAAGTTCTATGGAGAAAACGCTCCGCAACGGCTATATCCTGTGCTCTCAATCGATTGAAATCAACCCCAATTAATTGCCACATCAGCTTTGCACAATCCCAGCCATCCAGCACCTGCATCTTCTGCAATGGTCGAATCCCAATCCATCAGCCAATCGATTGGGATAGTCTGAATCGATCGGTGGATCGATTCAGACACTTTCTATGTTCTCGCGATCGCGCGAGAACTCCCAGCTCCAATCGATCTACCGATCGATTGGAGATTCCCAATCGATTGCCCGATCAATTGGGAAGGCCTCTGTGCTCGCGACTCATGCTCCCAATCGATCGACCAATCGAATGGGGCATTCCTTCCTTCGCAGCACACTCCAATCGATTGGCTGATCGATTGGACCCTGGTTCAATCGATTGCCCAATCGATTGACCAGCCTGGACTTGACTCAATCTCAAGTCCAAAGTCTCCAATCCAACTCCTGGTCAACCATGACCTGTTGGATCTCCATGCCTATCATTTAGCCACACCCGACCAACCTCGAACTAGCCTTCTAGCCTCCTCCATCACCTTTGTGCCCCTCAGATATCTCCCCATCTTTTACGCCTTGTCTTCAGGAGCTTCCTTCGGCCTCATCCTAGTTGTCGGGTCTTCCTTGTCAAGTCATACCAGGACTTACCTTGCTAAGACCACATGCTTGGACTTACACCCTTTGCCAAGATCAAACTTGGACTTTCCAATTGCCTGACTCCTCACCAGGACTTTCTCCTTTGCCAAGTTCACACTTGGACTTTCCAACTGCCTGGCTCCTCACCAGGACTTTCCAATTGCCTGGCTCTTCACCAAGACTTTCTCCTGCCTAGCTCCTCATTAGGACTTTCCCGTTCCCTGGCTCCTCACTAGGACTTTCTCTTGCCTACCTCCCCACTAAGACTTTCCAAATGCCGAATATCCAATTAGGACTTTCCCTGTCAAGTCTCCTGTCAACCTTGACATGCTTGACTTGTATTCTCATCAACCTGGTCAACCCTTTGACCATCTCCATAATCAGATGATTGCTCCAGAAATCTCCTTATATTGTCAAACATCAAAACTCAAATCTTGACTCAAGCTTGACTCAACTCAAGCTTAGTCAAACTGGTCGACCTTGACCTAGGGAAATTGCCCCAACAATCTCCCCCTTTTTTATGTTTGACAATACCTCTAAGTTAGGCTAAATCCCATAGCCTTAACCTCTTCTTTATCACAAGGCTAAATCTCATAGCCTTAATCACTTCTTTACACCAAGGCTAAATCTCATAGCCTTAACCTCTTCTTTATCACAAGGCTAAATCCCATAGCCTTAACCTCTTCTTTATCACAAGGCTAAATCCCATAGCCTTAACCTCTTCTTTATCACAAAGCTAAATCCCATAGCTTTAACCTCTTCTTTATCACAAGACTAAATCCCATAGCCTTAATTCCATGATAAAGCATAAATGAAGGTTTCCTTCATTCTCTCCCTTTCCTAGAGAGCAAACTCCCCCTTCTTGGGATGAATGCCTAACTTAACCTTCCATTCTCCCCCTTGGTCACACATCAAACCAAGAAAACACACTCTTCTCCATATGAGTTAACTCTACGTTGTTTACAATCTCATATGTTGTTAATAACCCCACAATGAAGATCTCATATTCTTCATTGCCACCAAAGCTCCCCCTTGAGCTCTACTTCACTTCACAATGCTCATCCTAGAGCATGCATCAACTTCCCAATAAAACTCCCATTCATTGTATTCAATTCTCCCCCTTGAGCAGTATTCTTCTTCTCAATGCTCATCCAAGAACATTTTTCACTTTACCAATAAAGGTCTGATCCCCTTCATTAATCCAATGCTCCCCCTTGAATAGTAACCTACTCCACAATACTCATCCGAGAGCATTTATCATCCTAGAAACGAAGATAACCAATCTTCCATTGTTCCCTAATACTCGACCCTGAGTATTATCCATCACGAAGGTTTAACCCCCTTCCAAGGTCCTTGAAAGTGAATTTTCATGCATTCAAGGAGTAACTCCCCCTAAAAACATGGTCAAACTTCTGTCATTGCACCAACAATGACTTGGAGTTCCTAAACAATTAGGAAAATCAAAACTTGAAGTTTTGAGGTTCCAAAATTCGAAATCGAAACTAAACCGCATCCTAAACTTCACCTGGATTTATCTTAACCAATTCATACTTGTTTTCATCAAGAAAACTCCCCTTAAATGTATACAAATGTATTCCAAGGGATTTGGAATGGTTATTGGAACTTGAAGTAGCTTAAAGTGCTGAAATTAGGCTTTTCAGGCCAAAATCAGACTTCCCAATCGATTGAAGTTGTGACTCAATCGATTGAAATCATTTCAATCGATCCATTGATCGATTCCGCAAGCTACTGCTCGCAGAAATTCCCTCTGAATCGATCGGCTGATCGATCCATCCTGGGTCAATCGATCGGCTGATCGATCCACTGACCCTATGTTCACAGGGATTGGCTTCCCAATCGATTGACTGATCGATTAAAACCATCCCAATCGATCGACTGATCAATTGGGTTTCTGATTTTCTGAAATTTAGTTTCAGCGAAATTCAGAAACTCCCCAAAAATTCTACAAAAATCATGAAAATTCATGTAGATACTCTTTATGGTATACTCTATCAAGGAAAAATAGTTTTCTATGAAAATACTTCCTATTTTCAAAGATTGACACAAGCTTGAGAACTTGTATAAACTTTGGTGTTTTCTTCCAAATTTGTGCCTAACTATTCAATGATGATTACTATCAAAAGATAATCTTCACCAAGGTTTTCAAAAAATATTTTAAAATCATTTTCAAAACCAATATCCAACCATGTTCTTTGGGCTCAATGTACATGACTTGTACATTAGCTTTCCCAATGATTGGAAAACACATAACTATGTGTTTTGATGAACCTAAAACTCAACAAGATGCACTAAATCAACATCTTGAGTTTTGTTCACCATCCTAACATCTCACTTATATCTAATGTGTACTAAAACACATATAAGTCACCTTATGATTCTTTGTGAGATGTATATTTGGTTTTACCCTAAACTAAGGGATCATGCATATCTACCTAGGCATTTTGATGGTTATGAACATCCGCTAAGGATGTTACTTGTTAGTGAATGTCATTGGTCCTTAATTGCAAGGAATTAAACATGATGCATGATATGTTATGATATACATCAAAAAGAAATAATTTTCAAAAGAAAATTTCCTATAACTACATGATGTATGTATGACATGACATGACATTTTTTTTATATTTTTCATAATAATCATGA
Source organism: Zingiber officinale (assembly GCF_018446385.1). Lineage (NCBI taxonomy): Eukaryota > Viridiplantae > Streptophyta > Magnoliopsida > Zingiberales > Zingiberaceae > Zingiber > Zingiber officinale. Next base: position 130,257,052 of record NC_055987.1, read on the forward strand.
ATGCAAAAATAAATATGATGACATGACATATGATGGGTAAACAAAGCATGACAAATTAGCATAAATAAAATACCTAGATTACCTATCTAAGTGTCCTTAAACCTTAGCTAATCTTAAAATTAAATCCTAGATTGCCCAATTTCATCAAGAAAGTGTCAAACCCCAACTTGGCATTTGTTTAATCTCTTGATTTATTTATGTCAATTAAAATTAAGCACATTCCTTAAATTTTGGCATATTTATCCTTCCAAAGGAGTAATCACCTTATATTTTAGGCCCGAATCTGTCCTTGACTCCCTAAGAACATACCAAAATCCCAACTTTGTAGTTCATATGATTCTCCAAATTGTGCCAATTTAATTCAAACATAATTCCTTAAGATTTGGTACATGTTACTCTTTCCAAGAGTGACAATTTGGATTAAGGTTTACATTTCCCTTAATTCCATAAGAAAATGCTGAATTCCAACTTTGGCATTACTTTTGCTTCTCTCAAGTGTGTCAATTTAAATTAGATTCAACTCCTTAAATTTTGACGCATTCTACTCTTTCAAAGAGTAACACTAATAATCATTTTCATTTTCAAAAGTTAGTGAAACCTTGAAAATGCCCTCCAAGTGCTAACTTCATCAAGGTTGGGTTCACTACCCTTCCAAATAGAGTTGACACTCTCTAGACCCATCTAGGGTGTAGAGAATATGCTCCTAGGAACCCAAAACCTATTGGTACTCCTTGGAATTGTGATGGATCTTCATGATAGGCAATGATCTTTTTCCAAAGATCACATGCACTTATGCATTCACCTACACTCACAATGATATTAAAATGTAATAAATTTAACAAGATTTTTGTTACCTCCTTATCCGCCTCCGCTTGCTCCCGTTGCTTCTCGCTCCAATGTTTAAGTCGGAGGCGCTTCCCCTTTTTATCTTTAGGAGCTTCAAATGGGTCTTCCAATGAAACCTATTGGTTCCAATCCATTTGAAACCATGTCTCCAACCGCGCCCTCCAATAATTGAAGTATTCTTTGCCGTACGGAGGTGGAATTCGGATATCCCATCCGAGCAGTCCTTCAATCTCCATCTTCTTCTTCCTCTAGCTTCTTGCTCTCTTAGAGGTTAGTCCGTAGAAGAGCGACCTTGCTCTGATACCAATTGTTGGGACTGATATGCCCATTAGAGGGGAGGGGGGTGAATACCATTTTATCGTGCTTGCGTCAGTTTGCTTCGTCTTGTTGTTGTGCAGCGGAATACTCGAAGATAAACACTCACAATGCTAACACCTAGGATTTACTTGGTATCCACCTCAAGAAGAGGTGACTAATCTAAGGATCCACACATGACACACTATCTCCACTAAGAACAACTCCTTCTCGGTCGTAGCTAGAGGCAGAGAAGACTCGTACAAACTCACACACAACAACACAACTCACACAAGAAGAAAATACAAGATATAAATGTAATACACCCTTCTTCTTGCTTACTTATTACTTGTTGTTGCCTCTTGAATCTTGGGAATGTACCCAAGTGCCTTCAAGAACTGTAGGTGAAGATTGGAAGAAGCTCGCGTGAAACTTGCTGAAGATCACAGGAAGAAGAACAAAAAGTTCTGCGGAGAAAACGCTCCGCAACGGCTATATCCTATGCTCCCAATCGATTGAAATCAACCCCAATCAATTGCCACATCAGCTTCGCACAATCCCAGCCTTCCATCACCTGCATCCTGCGCAACGGTCGAATCCCAATCGATCAGCCAATCGATTGGGACAATCTGAATTAATCGGTGGATCGATTCAAACACTTTCTATGTTCTCGCGATCGTGCGAGAACTCCTAGCTCCAATCGATCTACTGATCGATTGGAGATTCCCAATCGATTGCCTGATCGATTGGGAAGGCCTCTGTGCTCACGACTCATGCTCCTAATCGATCGACTAATTGATTGGGCCATTCCTTCCTTCGCAGCACACTCCAATCGATCGGCTGATCTATTGGACCCTGGTTCAATCGATTGCCCAATCGATTGACCAGCCTGGACTTGACTCAATCTCAAGTCCAAAGTCTCCAACCCAACTCCTGGTCAACCGTGACCTGTTGGATCTCCATGCCTATCATTTGGCCACACCCGACCAACCTCGAACTAGCCTTCTAGCCTCCTCCATCAGCCTTACGTCCCTCGGATATCTCCCCATCCTTCACGCTTTGCCTTCAGGAGCTTCCTTCGGCCTCATCCTAGTTGTCGGGTCTTCCTTACCAAGTCATACCAGGACTTATCTTGCCAAGACCACATGCTTGGACTTACACCCTTTGCCAAGATCACACTTGGACTTTCCAATTGCCTAGCTCCTCACCAGGACTTTTTGCTTTGCCAAGTTCACACTTGGTCTTTCCAACTGCCTGGCTCCTCACCAGGAATTTCCACTTACCTGGCTCCTCACCAGGAGTTTCCAATTGCCTGGCTTTTCACCAGGACTTTCTCTTGCCTAGCTCCTCACTAGGACTTTCTCGTTGCCTGGCTCCTCACCAGGACTTTTTCCTGCCTAGCTCCTCACTAGGACTTTCCAAATGCCTAACATCCAGTTAGGACTTTCCCAGTCAAGTCTCATGACAATCTTGACCTGCTTGACTTGTATTCTCATTAACCTGGTCAACCCTTTAACCATCTCCATAACTAGATGATTGCTCCAGTAATCTCTTTATATTGTCAAACATCAAAACTCAAATCCTGACTCAAGCTTGACTTAACTCAAGCTTAGTCAAACTGGTCAACCTTGACCTAGGGAAATTGCCCCAACAATCCACACGGACCTGCCATCTACCAGAGAAGGAGAAGACCTTAGCCATGTGATTCCACATGATTGTGCAATGAAGCAAAGAAGAAGCTGGCCACGACCGTGTGGATTCACACAACCGTGTGGCCTTCCAGAGGAGAAACATAACCCAGCCATGTGACTTTCCAGAGCTGATGTAGACGCAGGCCGTGTAAATCCATATAGTCATGCCATATTCCAGAGGCTGAGTAGAACATGGTCATGTAATTCCACACGGTCGTGCCACTTGACCTGAAGCCAAGAAGTACTTGACGTGTGGATTCCACGCGGTCGTGGCACGAGCCGTGCTTGGCCCGTGCCCTGCACTATATAAGGGGGGTCTCTTCCCCTTTCCAAGAGGGGGGAAGGTTCTCCCTTTATGAGATCCATCTTGGTGTTGATCCATGACCTTTCCAACCTTTGTTCGACGATCCAAATCTGTTTCCATCACCTCATAGACTCCGGAAGTAAAGGATTGGATCTGAAGATCACTCTACGCAATTGGATAAACTTATCTTCCCTTCTTCTTCTAGTCGGGTTTTGGATACGTGAAATTCTTATATTTTTGGATCTTTTTTTATTGTCATAGAGTAGATCTATTGCTCCAGGATTAATAGAGTAATTATGGTGTGGATTGATGTAAGAACTCATGGATATGTCAATTTTCTATCTAGATGACATTATCATGTCTTGTATCCATTTGGTCTTATGTGAATTCATGTGTTTTGGGCTTTAATTTTCATGTTTGATTGAATGGGGTGTGTAGAATTATTGATCCCATAGGGAGATACTCAAGATTGTGTGACCGAGGAGTCCTAGTGACAGGAGTAACCTATTAACAAACATCTAGGGTATGATCTTGAAAGGAGAAGCAAATCCCACAAGCAAGTAGGTAGTTGTATGTAATTGTCATCTTCATTTCTATGGTTATTGAGTTTGAGCGCGTTCTTGTGATGTATAACTGAGGGGCCCTAGTGACAAGGGTAACCTATTAACGGACTTCATAGGAATCTTTCCTATTTAGTAGCAAGAGATATTGACCCAAATATCATTCCGGCTTGTCCACTACAAGGGAGAGCCGGTAATAAATTTAACGTCCTACAAGTGCATGCGAATTGAGGATAGGCAATTGGTGAACCATGATACATTGATAAACATTATAATGAAACCAAACTCCTAGAACATTCCCCAAACCAAGTGTAGGTCCACTTGTGGCTGGCTAGAGGAGGGTGAATAGCCATGTATAAAAATAACAGAAATAAAAACCCTTCTCAAACTTTACAACTTTATTAAACTAACACTTGCAAAAAAAATTGATTAATTAAATAAAGAAAAGAGTCCCAAAAGAAGTTACTTAGTTTGCAATCAGCTAATCCAAGACAGTTGAAACTCACTATCAAAGTCTCCTTCAGGCGGAGAAGCCTCTTACAACGTTGACTACTCATAAACAATTAGTAGAACAAAAGAGTAGCGTTTACAGGTGTTGTTCTGAGCTACTGGGATCAGGCTATATTTATAGCCTAGGTCAAGGCACTTGGAAGGATTCTAGACGCCTGGAGAGGGATAAAATTTTATCCCCGCCGTAATGAAACACACCATGTTGTGTTCCGATAAACTTCTGGTCCGAGCGCTCGGACCCAAAAGTCAACACCTTATTGACTCTTTGGTCTGGGTTTTTCGCTCCGGTTCCGCTCTCTTGGGTCCGGATCTTCTGCTCTGGCATCGCACTTGGGTGATTTTGGCCATCTGGAATAGGGCTCACCCGAAGTCATTTTTCAGCCTTCTGCTCAAGTTTCTCATCCCTTGGAAACGTCGCGCGCCTCCTTCTCATCTGCTAGAGTACTCTTCCACAGCGCCTCATCCCTCGGACTCACCGAGCCCATCGGCTCTCTCCTATGTTGTCCTTCTTGCTAGCTACGTCTTTCACTCGACTTCCTATGCTCTTAAGTTCCTACACACTTAGACACAAGACATCAAAATAACAATAAGATATAACTTGACTTGGTTGATCATATCAAAACCATCACAAGATACTTACAATCTCCTCCTTTTTGATGTGGATCAATCCAAGTTAAGTTAGGGTAAATCAAGAAACAAATAGTTATAGAAATAGCAAGTACATATCTTACATATAAGAAAAACATGTGTAAAAATAAAAAAAATGTACCCTCCCCCTAAACTTAAGTATGCTCTTAAGTTCTTTCAGACTTAGACACAAGATTATATGATCGAAAATAATTTAGATATCTCCACAATGGTATGATATTGTCCACTTTGGGCCTAAGCCCTCATAGTTTTACTCTTGGGCTCTACCCAAAAGGCCTCATACCAATGGAGATATCTTTTCTCTTATAAACCCATGATTTTTTCCATGTGTTTTCAATGTGGGACTATGTTTGCAACCTTGCAACCCCAACAATCCCCTCCTCAAAGAAAGGACCACAGGCTTCTCATGTCTGGTCATCGACCCACCAGGTCTTCCTGTCCCTTGGTCCACCTGACCTACTAGGATTTCCTTGCCTATCCGTAACTAGGGCTTCCTACCTGGTGTCAGGTTCTCTTGATCCGAACATAGGAGCCCCCACTTTCTTTGTTCGAAGTCAATATTGTACCCACATGGCTCAATCATACCATAGCTCTTGTGCACAGTCGGTGGTTAAACCTTCTAGCAGTCTGGGCTCTGATACCAATTATAGGATCGAAAAGAATTTAAATATCTCCACAATGGTATGATATTGTCCACTTTGGGCCTAAGCCCTCATGGTTTTACTCTTGGGTTCTACCCAAAAGGCCTCATACCAATGGAGATATCTTTTCTCTTATAAACCCATGATCTTTCCCATGTATTTTCAATGTGGGACTATATTTGCAACCTTGCAACCCCAACAAAGATATCAAAATAACAACAGGGCATAACTTGACTTGGTTGATCACATCAAAACCATCACAAGATACTTACAATCTCCCCCTTTTTGATGTGGATCAATCCAAATTAAGTTAGGATAAACCAAGAAACAAATAGTAATAGAAATAGCAAGTACATATTTTACATATAAGAAAAACATGTGTAAAAATAAAAAAAAAAAAATGTACCCTCCCCCTAGACTTAACCTCTAGTTCTTTCCCTTTGATCATATTAAAATGAGGTAATCTATGCAAATTCTAAGGAATAAAATCAAGAATTTTTAAGTTTTGAAAATCGAGATTTTTCAACTTATAAACTGTTGGGCTTGCAAGGTTGCAAACATAGTCCCACATTGAAAACACATGGGAAAGATCATGAGTTTATAAGAGAAAAGATATCTCCATTGGCATGAGGCTTTTTAGGGAGAGCCCAAGAGCAAAACCATGAGGGCTTAGGCCCAAAGTGGACAATATCATGCTATTGTGGAGATATCTAAATTCTTTTCGATCCTACAATTGATATTAGAGTCCGGACTGCCAAAAGGTTTAACCGTCGACTGTGCACAAGAGCTATGGTCTGATTGAGCCATGTGAGCACAATATTGACCTCGAACAAAGAAAGTGGGGGCTCCTATGTTCGGATCAAGAGGACCAGACACCAGGCAGGAAGTCCTAGTTGCGGCTAGGTAAGACAGTCCTAGTAGATCGGGTGGACCGAGGGGCAGGAAGACCTGGTGGGTTGAGGATCGAACATGGGAAGTCTGTGGTCCTTTGTTTGAGGGGGGGGATTGTTGGGCTTGCAAGGTTGCAAATATAGTCCCACATTGAAAACACATGAGAAAGATCATGGGTTTATAAGAGAAAAGATATCTCCATTGGCATGAGGCCTTTTGGGGAGAGCCCAAGAGCAAAACCATGAGGGCTTAGGCCCAAAGTGGACAATATTATGCTATTGTGGAGATATCTAAATTCTTTTCGATCCTACATAAACTAATTTTGAAAAACTAAAAAAAAATTAAGTTTTGAAAAAAATTTCTTAGATAGAGAAAATGATAAAAGTTCTTTAGAAAAATAAATTTTGTAGAAAATAGCATTGCAAGACCAATTTAATAGATGAGTAATGAAATTTTATTTCTCAAAAAAAATTTATTATGTGAAAGCATTAGATAATTTTATAACAGTTAAATGCTTTAATAGTTAGTTAATTAAATATTCATTTCAGTAATTGGCTTTCGGGCTGTGGCGAGACATTAGACCTTCTTGATTATTGGAACAACAACCACTTCTAAACAAAGCCTCTTAAAGAAATTAAATATTTAATTTTCTTTCTGAATGCCCTAGGTCTAACTTTCAAAAATTTTAAAAAAATATACATAAAATGGATAATTTAAAATTAAACATCACTTTGGAACCCAGAATAGATTCCCTCCAATTGGGTTAATTTAAAATTTCTTAGGGATATATCTCTGTGATATTCTTCTAATTTGACCTTATGGTATCTAAAATACCAATTTAGTTCATTATACTTTCTAACTTGTGAGTATACATTATTTTTAATATTTTCTTTAAATTTTTTATTTTTAATTTTTATCTTGTCGAAATCATCTAGTCGACAAGATGTTGCTAATGTTAATTTTAATTCTTTATTTTTTTAATAATTTTTTATTTTCTATCTCTAATTTGCAGGAACTCTTCAACAATATTTTTATAAATTTAAATAATTGGTCAAGAGGTAGGAACTGTACCTGACTTACTTTGTCGATTTCTAATACTCCCCCTGTAGTGCTGCTTTCCTCTGACGATGCTCTGCCTTCATCGATGCTCATTAAGGATGAGCTTGCTTCGTCTTCTTCTTCTTGGTGACTTGCCACAACACAAGTCCGGTGATCGCTTCGATCTTCGATTTGGATGACGCTCATCCTATGTCACCTTTAGATTTCGATGCATTATCTAGACTAGTTTTTTTTGTCTTTGCTCTTGTCCTTGCTCTTCAATTTAGGGTAGTTGTCTTTCATGTGCCCTTCTTCATTACAGTGGTAGTATCTTATCTTTCTTCTTCTTCTTTTATCCTATATTTGATTAAATTTATTAGTTTTAAATAACTTTTTAAATCTCTTTACCATGAACGTTGTTTCGCTATCATCGAGAGAAAATTCAGAGTCAAGTTCGTCCACTTTTACTTTTAGGGCAATGTTGTGCTTTGGTTCCTTCTTCAGATATGCACATCTTGTTTCATGAACTTCAAATGTTGAAAATAATTCTTCTAAGGTACTTACCTCTAGATCCTTAGAGATATAATAAGCATTCACTAAGGATATCCATTTAGAATTCCTAGAAAAGGCATCAAGCAGATACCTTAACGAATCTCGATTAGTTACCTTTTTTTCGAGATTCATTAGTTCGGTGATGAGCTCCTTGATCCTTAAGTGAAGGTGTGTAACGGTTTCACCTTCTTCTAATCGAAGGTTGTTGATCTGATCGCTAAGTAGGTCTCGTTTCATAAGTTTGGATTCATACGTACCTTCGTGTAGCTCAAGGGACTTCTCCAAAAGTTCCTTTGCTGATTCGTAGGCGCCAATTTTGTTGACTTCTTACGGATGTAGCACACTCAGTAGATAGAATTTGACTCATCCATTTGCTATGAAGTTTACTTGCTCCTTCTTTGTCCATTGATATTCTTCTTTGTCCTTTAGAGCTACAAAACCATACTTTAAGATTAGTAATAAATCAAAGTCCATTTTGAAGAATACCTCCATTTTTATTTTCCAAATCGCGAATTCCCCCTCCAACCTAGGTGGGTAGATTCTCTGTCCGATCATCTCTTGTGCTTCAATCGACAATTAGTCCTCTTGAAGCGAACTTGACTTTGATACCAATTGTTGGTCCCCTTACGGTCGGCTGGAGGGGGGTTGAATAGCCCTGTATAAAAATAATAGAAACAAAAACCCTTCTCGAACTTTACAGCTTTATTAAACTGACACTTGCATAAAAAGAAATTGATTAATTAAAGAAAGAAAAGAGGCACAAAAGAAGTTACTTGGTTTGCAATTAGATGATTGCTAATCCAAGGCAGTTAAAGCTCACTATTAAATTCTCTTTCAGGCGGAGAAGTCTCTTACAATGTTGACAGCTCACAAACAAATAGTAGAACAAAAGAGAAATGTTTATAAGTGTTGTTCTGAGCTATTGGGATCAGCGCTGTATTTATAGCCCTAATCGGGGCGCCTAGAAGGGTTCCAAGTGCTTGGAGGGGGATAAAATTTTATCCCCATCGTAATGGAACGCACCACGTTGCGTTCTTATAAACTTCTAGTCCGAGCACTCGAACTCAAAAGTCAATACCCTGTTGACTTTTTGGTTTGGGTCTTCCCCTCCGATTCTGCTCATTTGGATCCGGATCTTTTGCTCTGGCTCCGCTTGCTTGGGTGATTTCGGTCATCCGAAATAGGGCTTACTCAAATCCATTTTTCAACCTTCGAGTAGTCTTCCGCTCCAGCTTCTCGTCCCTCGGAAATGTCGTACGCCTCCTTCTAGTCCGCTAGCGTACTCTTTCGCAGCGCCTCCTCCCTCAGACGCAACGAGCCTGTCAGCTCTCTCCTGTGACGTCTTTCTCGCTAGTTGCGTCTTTCGCTCAACTTTCTGTACTCTTAAGTTCCTGCACACTTAGACACAAGACATCAAAATAACAGCAGGACCTAACTTGACTTAGTTGATCATACCAAAACCATCACAGGGTACTTACACCGAGTTTCTCTCTCTCTCTCTCTTTTTGTCCTCACACTTAGACAGAGCAAAAGAGTTCGGGTAAAAAAATCCTATGGATCGGATTTTATCACTTTTATGTTGGAAAGTGAGTCTTGAAGTTACTCTGAAGCATTAAGCTCTTCTGATGTACCTCACTAGAGAGAGACAATTGCATCTGAGATATAATCTATCTTACAAAATCACACTTGAAAACTTATGGATCTTCCTCCCGGAAGTAAACCACTAGGTTTCAAGTGGATTTTCAAGAAGAATGTAAAGTTAGATGGCACAATTGATAAGTATAAGGTCAGATTGGTAATCAGAGGATACCGACAACGAGAAGACTTTGATTACTTTGATATGTATTCTCTCGTGTCAAGAATAACTTCCATTAGAGTATTGTAGTCTATAGTCGCTCTATGGAATCACGAAATACATCAGATGGATATAATGATAGTCTTTCTAAATGGGGATTTATAAGAGAAAATCTATATAAATCTGTTAGTTAGAGCCTTAGAGTCAATCATATGATGATTGTTGTATGGACTCGATGTATCATATTCCTATATACTTATAAAGACATTTCTTTATGGTTATTATACTTACTTGTATTGGTGCCAAATAACTAAGTATAATAGCGTCCTTGAGTAGAAGGTTATTATGTATATCAATCGATTGGTTGAATTGATAGTGAGATGATATAGAGAACACTACTCTTAATCATTCCTAGTCAAGTATTAACATTCAGGGACAATGTTAATGCGATGAGACTATCATGTAGGTCAACTCGATGACTTGATCTCACAAGTCATGGATATAGAGATATCAAGTTGACACATGGGTATGCATTGGAGAATGTATACTGAATAACCCGCCATGAGAAAGTATTATGGATCGTTATATGAGTGTCATATACTTTCTCATGTGACTATTAGTATGACTATCAATCCTTGGACCTGAAGTCACCATGGTTACCTACATAAGGAGTTGCATACTTTGGCTTCGTCAAACGTCACCCGTAACTGGGTGGACTATAAAAGCGATTACTGGGTATGTAACAAATTATGCGGAGGGATGTGAGTGATGTAGATGGGATCTATCCCTCCTATATGACGGGAGTGACATCATGATTCTTGATAGAGTGAGACCACTAAGTGCATGACCATGCCCAGATGAGTCAATATGATGATATTGAGCTCATTTGTTTAGAGTGAGTCTACTTGGAGTTTAAGATATAGATTGATTAGAGGATGACACGGTCTATGCCTCATTTGATCAATCTAGATGTCAAGCATAGAAGGACATTGTCACATATTGTGAGAGTCACAATTAGTAGTCACAAAGGTGATGTTGGATCTCAACATTCTTGTAACTTGGGTAGTAATGATGTGCTGCTAAATACCGCTCATTACTTATGCTTCTAAATGGGTTTAGGAGCATTGCCAACGTTATAAGAACCTATAGGGTCATACACAAAGGGAAATTAGATGGAGATTAGGTTCATATGATGAACCAAATTGGATTAAGAGTAATCTAAATTAGACTAATTGAGTTGGACTCAATTTGATTCATGTATTGAATGAGTCTAATTTAGATTATGACTCATTGAATCAATTTAATTTAATGAATAGAGATTCATTAAATCAAATTGACTTGAATCAAAGGTTAGATTTGATCAACCATGGGAGAATTTAAGTCAAGTTTGACTTGACTTGAGAGGAAAGATGAAGGGTCAAGTTTGACTTGACCAAATGCCACCTCATTTGTGACTTGGCATGGGCCGGCCAATGATGGTGTTCCACATCATCAAGAGCCACCTCATTTTGTGTGCCACCTCATGAGGAAGACCAAGAGTCATGACTCTTGGTATTACATGGAGGTATAAAACATGTTTTATGTTGCCGGCCACATTAAGAGAAAGTTAGTGCAATTGTGTGCTTTCATTCAAGTCATCTTCTTCCTCCTCTCTTCTCTATTCTCCTTCTCCTCCATTGCTGAGCCATCCAAGAGTGCTAGCACACTCTAGGTGGTTTATCTCCATCTCTTGTCCGTGTGGATACGTATAGAGGAGTGTATGCTTGACACTCTCGAGATCCAGCAACCTTTTGGACGAGCGGAATTAGCGAAGGGCTTCGCAACAAGGGTAATGCTTCTTGTTCATGTAGATCTAAGGTAGATCTAGGTTAGAAACATGTACATGATTTATTTTTATATATATCTTTGCATGGATCCGTGGCAAGACTTCGAGGTTTCCGCAACGCAAAAAGTAATTTTTGCGGCTCGAAAGTCCCAACAATTGTATCAGAGCCACGTGCGAAGCATGTACAAGTTTATATTTTAATTTTATGAAAATATTTCAGATCTGTAAGTTTCTGTAAGTTTGTTATTTTTATAGATTTTCTGAGTATTTTTCTCATAGAAGCGAAGCAACAAGTGCTTGGACACTTGTAGGCTTCGACTATCGAGAAAAACCTTCCGAAACGGCAAGGTCTCGCCCAAATTGTTTTGGGACAGTGGATTAAGGTGTTGTTAGATCAAGATGGGACACTCGCGATATTCATTTCGTGAGAAGGGGTGCTGCCCCTAACCCCGCAAGGGGCATTGTCCCACGATCGCGCCCGAAAAACCGCTAAACGGGACCGCCGGGAAGTTGTGACTCATAAAATTCATAAAAACAGTAGTAAAATTATAGAAATTTATGTAAAATACATAATTTAGAATTATGTGTGATTTTGTGATGGTCATGGCCCAAAAATCCCAATATGATTGGTTAAATGTGTTGTAATTCATAATATGGCCTGTGCGTCGTTTTTGTGTTGTGCGTATTGTATATGTTATATGCGACCATCGCGTCGTGCCTCTCTTTTATATTCTTGTTGTAAATAGATTTTAGACTCGAATGTAACTCGAGTTTCATATTTTTAATGTACAAAATGAAGCGGTGGAAGGTCCACTCAAGAAGGAGTTACGAGGAGGGTGATTTCAACACATGGCGGTCAAAGGGAGGCGCTTGAAGAAGTTGTTGACCCTAGGTTGACCGTCCAATCTTTCCATTGGCTTGAAAAGATTGTAGTAGGGCCATGACCTCATCACAAAATAATTAATTATCTTTCATTGCTTGTGTATGTGATGCATGATAATGTAGGGTAATTAGTGCCTTGATGCGTATAAGATACGAATCCACGATTAGATTAGATCTTAATCAAGTCAACTCGAAATGCCTACCAAGTTTTGATACCCATCACTACCTCGATCATTTTTTGTTGTTGAATCTGCCAAAGCAGAGCAACACATATTATCTTGGTAGGGTGCGGAGGGACAATCTTGGTCCCGCCTATCAAGGCTTGGGTGAGTACAAACTCAATTAGATTGAGTATAACTAGTTAACTCAATTTGATCAGGTATAACTATAGGCATTTTCCAACGGTTGGACGATAGGACACAAATCACATTTATATTAAATCTTGGGCGATTTAGCCAAAGCTAACTCAAGGTTTTTTATAAATGAGGATTTTGATCCTATAAACAAGAGTTGTATAGAGATGTAATTGATAATTCGTTATCTACCGATCATACTAAGTCTTGGGCGGTTTAGCCAAAGCTAGCTCAAGTCATAGTATGATGTGGATCTTGTCCTACGAAAATTATAGTTAATTGGTAAGAATCTTGTAGTGTGGTTTGACCACATCCATGACTTGATTCTACAAAAGTTCTATAATTCAGTGGGAGCATCATTTAGTTAAAGACCTAATTAAATGATAAATGGAATATGATATTTACTTTCTGCATTATTTCTATTGTAGATTGCCATGTCAACAAACATGAACATCTTCTCTCTGCGTTCTGTCCTTGACAAGGACAAGCTCAATAGAGCTAATTTCCTGGACTGGTACAGGAATATGAGAATTGTTATCACACAAGAAAGAAAACTATACATCCTGGAGCAACCCATTCCCGAGGCACCTCCTGTCACTGCCACGCAAGATGACCGAGATGCTTATAAGAAGCATCAAGATGATGCATTAGATGTATCATGCCTCATGCTCGCAACCATGAACTCTAAGCTTCAAAAGCAACACAAGTTGATGTCTACTTATGATATAGTTGAATATCTTCGTCAACTATATCAAGGACAAGCGAGGCATGAGAGATTCGAGATCTCTAAGGCACTGTTTCAGTGCAAGATGCAAGATGGGACTCCTGTAGGTCCATATGTACTCAAGATGATTGGGTACATAGAGAACCTACAGAGGTTGGGATTCCCACTTGGCCAAGAGCTAGCCACAGACTTGATCTTGCAATCCTTGCTAGAGAGCTACAGTTAATTTGTCATGAATTACAATATAAACGAAATTGATAAGCCACTGCCTGAGCTGCTAAGCATGTTAAGAACTGCTGAGCTCAACCTTAAGAAGGTAAAGCCCAACTCCAATTTAATGGTGCAAAAACATAAAGGCGTTAGAGTGTATACTGAAAGCCTAAGCTTTTGTAAACATTTATTTTGAATAAAGAATCACATTTGGTCAAATTGTCTACATTTAGTTGTAGTTGTTCAATTAATTTATATTGTAGATAACATAGTATGTGGTGCCACATACAGAAGATGATGTTATCAGTACCTTATAAATTATAAACAGTAGCTTACGACCAAAATGGAAAGGAACAAATCATTGGAAGGTCGTAGTGTAATTAGGAATTAGTTTATCTTGACTATATAATTACACTAGTACACTTAGAGTGTATTGAGTAGGACTATTAGAGGTCGTTTCTTTTATACTGACTTTATAAAGGAACAAAGACCTCAGTTATTATGGAAGTGTGTGCTCTTAATCCTAATATAATAACAAGCACATATATTTGATATTTATTTCGTTAATTTATCAATGGGTAAGATTTAGTTCCACTACAACAAAAACATTAAAAGACAACGGCTAAAAACCGTTGTCGTAGGCCCTTTAAACCGTTGTAATTGGCAGTGTTGTTAAAAGTGGGGGGCTACAACAACGGTTTTAAACCGTTGTCTTTGAATGAAAAGACAACAGTTTTACAACGGTTTTAAACCGTTGTCTTTGAATGAAAAGACAACGGTTTAAAACTGTTGTTATTTAGAGCATTTTTAATAACGTAACACTGCCAATTACAATCGTTTTGGGGGCTACGACAACGGTTTTTAACCGTTGTCTTTGAGGGTGATAGACAACAATAACAGTTTTAAACTGTTGTCTTTTAAATTATTAAATTTTAATACCAATATATCAGATTTTAATTTAAATATATAATAAAGAATCATAATCAAGAAAGAATATTCTCCACATCAATATCATTCAAAATGTTAGTTATACAAGAATTACAATCACAAAAGAAAAAACATATCTCATGTTCAAATAAAATTTATCTCATTACAAATAAACTTCCATGGAAAACCACATATTGCATATCTGTTAAAGTGCAAATTGTATCGAAAAGAAGCTTCGGCCTATCCTTACACCGTATTGTGACCATAGAATAATCCTTGTCAAACCAATTGACAACAGTAACCTTTGTCCGGCAATTCTCGTTGCCACTATCTTCTTCAGACCTCTTATAATCCCTATCATCAAGCATCAACTGGTGAAGCCTTCTCTCTATGTTAGTGATACCCATGGAAACCGCAGCCTTGGCTCCCCTATGCCTGTTGTTCCCTTTTAGCACATTGCAAAGTAGTTGTTTGATTCTAGAGAGTCTTTGAGGATCAGTTATAGCTGAATTCATCTCGTCGGTCACCTGCATAACTGCTGCGGCTCGAGTGTTGTGTGTCCAGACCTCAGCACTCACCACATTGCATTTAAGATCAGTAAGAACAACACTAACTTTAGAGAGGAGGCCAGGCCGATCTGTCCCTGTCAGCTCGATGGATGTGTGATTGGAAGAAGGTTTGAGATCTACATATCTCCTTCGTGAAGGTACAGCAGAAGAACCTTCCCCTATGGACTATAAAACAACTCTTGGGCATTTCAGGTGCTGTGGTACATAACGAAATAAGAGAATGCAGGAAGATGGAATTGAAATAAAATACCTTTTGAATGCACTCCTTTATATTATCAAGGTCCTTTTGTCTCTCAATTTTGTTCAGCAAGTTGTCCAAGTTTTTATGATCAAAAGAGACAAGTTTCAAAATCTTGAACAATTCACTTCAGCATGTTGAAACTGGAACTAGTCGCCAATCCTGTCTGGTAGGATTGGATGGACTCTGATTAACCTAGAATTTTCACAAATTTAACTTGGAAAGAATAGTCAGACCTCCAAGTGAAACCACAGTCCAGATTTTTCAATACAAGGGTCCTAACAATTTAAAGAATAAACTCATTGAAAGAAAAAAAACACACCTTTTGGTTAAAATTCCATCTCCCCTCTTGATGGAATAAAGTTCTCTCCATTGCCAACTCTGAGCTGCAACATTTGCTTTAGTTGTCATAAATAACCTCAAATAATACGTAAAAGTATAAATACAAAACATAAAACTATACCCGGGGAGGCTGTAATATTATGCCTCCTACTTGAGTAAAAGCAGTGACAATGCTAACGCCACAAGCATGTAGGAGTGGGTTAGGATCATAATTATTGAACCTCAAAGCCTATCATCCAAGGATAAGCATGAAAAAATAACATATAGGTCATACCAACAAAACCAATCTTAAAGATCGGCACATACCTCACTAAGGACACGCATTCGTTTTTGAGGCTTCAACCTTGACTTTTCCACCAGGGAAGCTCATTGAAATGTTGATAGCGATTTGGTATATCTTTGCAGTGAAATGCTTCATTACATATGGTTCAAAAATTCTTCATTACAGCGATTTGGTATATAAAAGCAGCTTCTCCTAGTTCTTAAAATAATGCTTCATTACATATGGTTCAAAAATTCTTATAAACCAATTGATTGCAAAATGCTGACAAATAATGAAACAACACAACCCGGAAAAACTCACATTTCATCTTTGCAAGGCTTGCCACTTATCCCAATGATTTTAAATTCTTGATTTGTATGAGTTGTCTTCACTCTCAAATTTTCAAAGCTCTTCTAGCCTAGTAACAACAAACAGTGAAAAAATAATTTTAGCAGACATAATATGAAGAATGAAACAAGCAAGCTAAAACAAGTTGCCTCAATAGGTATATTATATATAGACATTCAATAACCTAGAAAATAAAAATAAAGAACAAATTCTTAATCACCTTATTCCATTCCAATTGATATGCATCCTTGACATTTTGATTTGCAAGTAGAAAACCAACCATTAGTCCAGGACACACAGTCATAATAGTAGAGACATCTATATTCAACAAATAAAAAAGATAATAATATTTTTAAAACAATAAAGTTTTTAGGAACACTTATGAATACTAAGTAACAGTAGTATAAACAAGAAGACATCTATAATATCTTCTTTATGGGAAGACTTATGAATACTAAGTAACACTAGTCTCAGTTTTTGAAACAAACTGCATCAAACAATGGAATGGAAGGGAAAAAATGTTATCAGAAGGGAGAGTTTTGTGGCTGTGGCCACTACTAACATTTAAACGCCTCCCAGTGAGAATTTGCTGTCGGTCGAACATTTGGAAGATTCCAGTCATGCAACCTATTTGCCTCTGCAACTCTGGATTGTCATGATCAGCAGCAAATGCTTGCAGAAACTTTGCTGACGTATTTCTCTTCCTGCAACTACAAAACCCGAAATAGAACCAGATCACTCGGGCCAGAAATTAGATTAGGGTTTAGCAAAATACTTACCTCCTTTAATTTGTTCTACAATATTTATTGACAAACATGCCAGCATTCACCCTTCACCATCAGTGCCCCTGATGCTACTTCTACCAAAGTAGTCCCACTGCATTAGAATGATATAATACACCTAGCTAAAAGAGATCCCTTTACTAATTTCTAGTCCCCAACCGAACTCAGCTTCTCTCCAAAACTTCCCTCACTGGCTGGACTACCAACCACACCGAAGAAAACAGGCAGGTACACCTTCAATAATAAAGGCACATAAGGACAAGAAAAACAAAACAAAAAATACGGAAAAGGAAGCAACTTCAACACATTAGCCACTCCCTGTGACAGGTGCACCACCATAAACAAAAACAATAATAGAAATAAAAAAAATTAAAATAAAACTTGTTGCCTTCCTGTAGCTCCAATTTCCTTTTGTTATTATCGACTAGAGAAGCAATGTGTGTAAGGAAGGTGTCAGAGGCAGGGAGTTCAGACGGGAGGAACCTAGCAAGGCATGGATGTGGGGTTTTGCGATCCCAAGGATGGTGAAAGATTCCAATGGGGGATGAACTTGGAATTGAATGGAATGGATTGTTCTTTTAGTTAATTCCTTATTGGAATGGGAATTGTTCAATAAAGTATAGAAACGCAAAGGCAGGAATTACTGGGCAAAATTTAGGACCGAAAATATACTAGATTACACGATACAAAAGAAGACTGTTGCTGCCACAGAAGAAATACAAAAGAAATATGTAGAGGCAAGAATTTCCACCTGTATTCCAAGCCAAATTGTGGTTAACTAGCATACATATATGATAATTAACTATATGAAAGATAATTCATTTATCTCACAAGGATCATAAATGCTAAGAATCCTACATAGTTGTAGTGTTTTTTGCTTCAAAGAGTTAGGTTCAATGAATTTGAGTGGTTAGTGCAAATCAAGTACAACATCTCATAGAAGATTAAAGTGTTCCACAGTATTGTACTCGTCTCAATGGTTGCTCAGAGATCAGATAAGGAAATGACTTACTAGATACTCTAAAAGGATAACCATATATAAACAACTTCCATCCTTGCACTTGTGAATTCTAGAATTCCAAGCTCTAATCTTTTGGTGATGTAAATTTAAGAAATTAGCAAATGTAATACAAATAAAGAGTAAATCTAAATTACTTTTGCACCGTATAAAGTGTGATATAACCATTCATACTGGAACTTAGACAATACATTTATATATGGAGATGTAGTCTCGATGCTGATCTGCCACAGACCAAAATAACACCACTGCGTTTCTATACTTTATTGAACAATTTTCCACATATAACCTCTGAACATTAAAACCACTAGTCCAGGTCAATAAAATTTTTAGGATTGTTTTGAAAAAATAATTGTCTCACAAGAAGACATTCCCTAAAAATGTATTAGGGAATGTCCTCATACGGTTCGGCTATTCGACCTATTTGCTGTGGAATTTGAGCAGAGGAAGAATTAATCTACCTGAAGAAGCGCCTTGATGACTTCCGGAGTGAGGATGGATTCCAACACGGGATCCTTCTGAAGGGAGATCAAAACATCCACGAAATCTTTCTCATCATCCGACGACACTCGCTCTTCATGTTCCTTGATAACATGATCCAGCAGATCATCCCACCTCTTATGGTTCTTCTTCACTCGCGCCACCTTGCCGAGCAACCAATCCACCCAACCGAGCCACGAGAGGTAATCCCCGAGATAAATCTTGGCCAGCAGCACCGAGTTCTCTGAGATGAGCTTCGAGAACAACCCTTTCCTCCCTTCGAACTTCTTCCCCGTGACTATCTGACACAGGATGTCGTTGGAGAAGGCAAACAGGACGGCGGACATGTCGATCTCCACTGCCAATCCACGGGAGCAGATGGCGGCAACCATGGTGGCCACCTCCTGCTCGCGAACCAGAGCGTAGTACTGTACCATCTTGGGGCTCAACAGGTGGAGGCTGCATATCCAGCGGCGTTGCCTCCACTCGTCGTCGTAGGGGGCGAAGGCTATGTCACTGCAGCCATCGAGGAGGATGGGAGTGACGGTGGTGGAGGAGCGGCTGGCGCAGATGTGATCGTGGGTGCGGAGGACATCTCGGGCAGTGTCGGCGGAGGAGACGACGAGGGTCGGGACGCGGCCGAGGCGGAGGCAACACCTAGAGCTGTATGAGGAGAAAGATCGTATGAGGAGAGAGGTTTAGGGTTCGGGTAGGCTAAGGGGGGAAAATAGTGCGCCAAAAATTTTTCGGAGAGAAAGAAGTAAACCACTGCTACAACAAAAATGACGAAGGGGGAAAACAGTGAAAGAATAAAGTCAAAGACAACGGTTTATTAAAACTGTTGTCTTTGACCCCTTAAAAAAATGTTTAAAGACAACAGTTTTAGAAAACTGTTGTAAAAGGTGTTGTTGATTTTAGAAAAAGTCGCTCAACAACAACGGTTTTTACAAAACTGTTGTCTTTTATTTTTTTCGGGCGCTCAAAGACAACGGTTTTGCCAAAAACTGTTGTCTTTTACCAAATTAACAACAGTTCCTTCTAAAATCGTTGTCTTTATGGTGTTGTCTTTTAACAATTTTGTTGTAGTGTTCGATAAATCAATAAGCCCGATAAGTTGGGAAATGATATCACATATAGTGTGTGTTGTTGATTATAGAAGGAAACTGTGTCCTAATATCTAGGTTGATAATGTCCCCAAGAAGAGCTCATAAGGTTTGTCATGTTAAACCCTGCAGGTGGACTTAGTCCGACATGACGATAAGGATGAGTGGTACTATTCTTGGATTAAGATATTAATTAAATGAGTTGTCAGTAACTCACTTAATTAGTGGACATTCGACATCTTAAACACAGGGAGACTAACACACTCATAATAAGAAGGAGCCCAAAAATGTAATTTGGGATTGGTGCGGTAGTTCAATAATAGTTCTCTAGTGGAATGAATTATTATTGATAAAATTAAGTTGTGTTCGGGGCGAACACGGGATGCTTAATTTTATCGGGAGACCAAAACAAATTCCTCCTCTCGGTCCCTATCATAGCCTCTTATTTATAGAGTACTATACCCACCTATACCCTCCTTCGTACCCATGATGTAGGGGTCGGCCAAGCTAGCTTGTGGATCAAGCTAGGGCCGGCCAAGCCTTGGTTCATGGGTGGCCGGCCCTAGCTTGAACCCAAGCTTAGGTAGTCGGCCCCCATTAAATTAAAAAGAATTTTAATTTTAAATTTTTCTTATGTAAAAGATATAATTTATTGGAGAGATTAAAAATTAAAATATCTCTTTTAAAAGGATCTACAAAAGATTAAAGAAAGAGATTAGATCTCTTTCCTTATTTATAGATTGGAAAGATATTTTATTTTTCTTCTTTATAAATTATTCACATGTAGAAAAATTAAAATTATAGAAATTTCTTTTTATCAACCATGAAGGGATTGTAAAGAGAAATTTTATTTTTTAAAATTTCCGAAGACAAATAAGGAATTTTTAATTGTTGATTGAAAATTGTCTTATTTGTTCTCCATGAGGTGGCCGGCCATGACATGATGATTTAGGAAATTTTGTTTTATTTTTCTTAATTAATTCATGTCAAAGAAAGTTAAGGAAATTTTATTGTAATTAAATTTCCTTATTTTCCAAAGCTAAGGAATATAAAAGAGGGGGTTGTGGTGCCTTCATGAGATACAACCTCTATTATTCTCTCCCTCTTTTTCCTTGGTGTTGTGGCCGGTCATCCTCTCTCCCTCTCTTCCTCTTTGTGGTGACTAACTAAGCTGTAAGGTCGACCGTCACATTATGCTGTGCTATACTATTCCCTGACCACCATTAAATCTAGGTGCGGAAGCTGTACTAATCAAAATTTTGATAAACTACTGACATTTCTTGGTTCTATACATGCTAAGGGGTGTAAACTAAATATTAATAACATGTTTTACTTTCCCCATGGTCAAGGAACTGAACTTAAACATTTTCCCGCTAATACCAGACCTCCCAATCGATCCACCGATCGATTGGAATAGTCGGATCGATCCAGTGATCGATTCAGCCGGCTACTGTATGCGGGACATAGGTTGGATCGATCCAATGATCGATCCAGCACGCTACTGTGCTCGGGACGATATTCTGGATCGATCGGCTGATCGATCCAGACTGGTCAATTGATCCAGTGATTGATCCCAGAGCTCTCTGTTCGCGACAGAAATTGCTGGATCGATCGGCTGATCGATCCAGAAGCCTACTGTTCGCGGAACAGATTGCCCAATCGATCAGCTGATCGATTGGGAACCCTCAATCGATCCACCGATCGATTGAGGTTTCTGATTTTGCAGTTAAGCTATGATTTCAGCACTGTTTCGTGCCTCAATCACATTACAAGTTCTAAAATGACTAGGAAACACTCTACCAGTGATAAATAACATTCTAACGTCATAAAAGAAATGTTCTAAGCATAATAGAGTGCATGGTTAACTAATTCATGACCATTAACATACTAAAGTGCAAAATACTAAGACACCGAAAAGTTCTAATGCTTAAAACAATTTTCTAAGTCCCTAAGATCTTCATTCCAAACTCCTGCCCACACACATCTTCGTAGCATTGCCCTCCAGCCTCCGCTAGTCCAGCTTTCCTTTACCTTTATCTGCAGTATAAGGAAAAGAAAGTATCTATAAGCTTTCTCTTAGTAAGAAACCATCTACCTCACAAAAACATGTATACGATGCTATTTATGCTTTGAAAACATGCTATTTGAAAGGAACATACTGAATATGCTAAACATGGCATGGCATACAACACATGGAAATCAAAACTGATCATGTTATATCAACAGAAAGCTAAACTGATACTAAAGCTGAGCTAAGAAAATACTAATCTGATGCTAAACTGAACTAAACTCACATGACTAATTTGTGATGTTTGAAAACTATATTCATAAGTAGATTAAAATAATAATCAAGCTGCTGTTTGGGCCCGGCGACTGTACTTGCTATGCGTGCATCCCTAACTAAACCCGGGTTTGCAAGTCCCGAATTTAGTAGGGTTACTAGGTTGTCTGAACCTAGGGACGACTGTGGGAGTCCAACCCAATGGATATCTAATCCAGTACAGAGCCACTGAAAAGTAAAATACTGAACATAGCTAATTATTGCTTGTCTTGCTTTTACTAGGTTGTCTAAACCCAGAACTAGGTTATCTAAACCTAGAGGTGACTGTGGGAGCCCACCCATTGGACACCCAGTCTTGTAAAAGCTGTAGCAAGACCATATGAACTGTGAAAAGTGCTTCTATTGCATTTATCCAAGCTACTAAAATGCCTAAGTTGCATTTTACTGCAATAAACAATTTAATCGAACACTTGGTGTGCACTAATTCACATCCCTTGTGTCGAAAGTCTATGTACTTCTAAACTAAAACATAAAATCCACACGGAAGCTACTTATACTGCAGGTGAGGGGTTTCTTACCTCCTATTCGAAGTTTCTTACGATTCTAATCGCTAAATTTCCGGAGGAGACGACCCTTTCGACGATCTTCTCGCGTCTTCGCATTCCTCTCGCGGAGGGGAGCGTCCTCGTGTCGAAGTCATCGCCGGAAAGTTCCCTTGGAGTCCTAGGAGAGGAACCCTAGGCCCTCTTGTGGTTGGCGCCGAGAGAAGGAGAAGGAGATGGAGTCGGCGTGAGGTTAGGGTGAGGGTGAGGAAAAATCACGTTAATGGAAAATAACTCTTCACTTATTAATTCCCTATTTATATTAAGTGATAATTCCAGCCCAACTCCAACTTAAATAAAATTGTTTCCCTTTCCTTTCAGCACGACCCTGCTGGGTTCACTTGGTTACCATGGTTCACCATAAATCATAGGACCCAATAGGTCTCGGGTTCAATCCCTACTTAAGCTATTTCGTTTTCTTTTCTTTTTTTTTTTTGCTACTTCCGCTACTCTAAAAATTCATAAAAATATTCTAAAATTCCAGAAAAATCATAGAATATTTCTAAAATAATTTTGAGAATTTTCGGGCGTTACAATCCCCCATACCTTATAAAAAGTTCGTCCTCGAACTTAGAATAATTCTGGGTACTTCTGTCTCATGCTGGCTTCTGTCTCCCAAGTTTCCACTTCTGCTGTGTGACTGTGCCAAATAACTTTGACTAATGATACTTCCTTATTCCGCAATTTCTTAACTGCTCGGTCTATTATCTGAATAGGCCTACTGTCATAGCTGAGGTCTTCGCGGATCTGTACCGACTGGGGCTCAATCACCTGGGTGACATCTGGGATATGCTTCATGAAATACATTATGGACAGCTGACATTTCCTGGGGCAGCTCTAGCTCATATGCTACCTTGCCCACTCTTCTGCTGATAAGGTATGGTCCCACATATATGGGACTTAGCTTGCCCTTCTTCCCAAAACGCATTACTCCCTTCATGGGAGCTACTCTAAGGAACACTGAATCCCCAACTGAAAACTCTAAAGGTCTGCGCCGTGTATCAGCATAGCTTTTCTGGCGGCTCTGAGCTGTCTCTATCCTCTGGCGGATCTGCTGTATAGCTGCTGTGGTATCTGCCACTAGATCTGTCTGAAGTTCTAGCTCTTTCTGTTCACCACTCTCATACCAGCAGATTGGAGATCTACACCTCCGCCCATAGAGAGCCTCATAAGGTGCCATGCCGATGGTGGCCTGATAGCTATTGTTGTATGCAAATTCTGCTAAACTCAGAAATCTAGGGCACATGCTCGGAGCATATCTTCGAGTACCTGATTTACTCGCTCTGTCTGTCCATCTATCTGAGGATGGAAAGCTGTGCTGAACTTTAACTTCGTGCCCAAAGCTGACTGTACACACTCCCAGAAGTGTGATGTGAATCTACTGTCTCTGTCTGAGATGATGGTTCGTGGGACTCCATGTAATCTAACGATCTCCTTGAGATACAATTGAGCTAACTGTTCCATGGAGTAGGATATCCTGATAGCTAAGAAGTGGGTTGATTTAGTCAATCTGTCGACTATTACCCAGATGGTATCAAAACCATTCGTGGTTCTGGGTAATCCCACGATGAAATCCATAGAAATGTCTTTCCACTTCCATTCTGGTATCTGTATGGGCTGCAAAACTCCCCCTGGTCTCTAATGTTCTGCCTTAACCCTCTGACAGGTTAGACAGGTGCTGACATATCGAGCGATGTCTCTCTTCATCTCAGGCCACCAAAAACGTTTCTTCAAGTCCTGATACATTTTGGTGGAGCCAGGATGCATCGCATAAGGAGTCTTGTGAGCCTCGTTTAGGATTTTCCTCTGTAGTTCCTCCTGATCTGGAACACATAATCTGTCACCAAAATATAATACCCCACTATCTGATATTCTGAACTCTCCACCTTCTGATTCTGCTAAACCTTGCTTGATTCTCTGAATTTCAGGATCCTGCTCCTGAGCTGTCTGGATGTCACCGAGCAAGGTAGACTCTAATGTCATAGTAGAGAGCTGTCCGACTATGAGCTCGAGACAGAAATCTGAGATCTCCTTCTGTAGAGGCGGTGACATGGCTGCTAAAGATAATAGGGCAGCACTGGACTTTCTGCTAAGTGCATCTGCTACCCTATTTGCCTTTCCTGGGTGGTAGAGGATGTCTATATCGTAGTCCTTGACCAGCTCTAGCCATCTGCGCTGTCGCATATTCAGATCCTTCTGAGTGAAGAAGTATTTCAGACTCTGATGATCTGTATACACTCTGCACTGAGCTCCATACAAGTAATGTCTCCAAATCTTGAGAGCGAACACCACTGCCGTAAGCTCAAGGTCATGAGTGGGGTAATTCCTCTCATAATCCTTGAGTTGTCTGGAGGCGTAGGCGATTACCTTGCCATCTTGCATCAGCACTGCTCCTAGTCCCAACTTCGAGGCATCACTATATATATCGAAGCTATCTGCGTTTTCTGGTAGAGTTAGTATAGGTGCACTGGTCAATCTTCTTTTCAGCTCGCTGAAACTGTTCTCATAGTCCTCTGTCCACTGAAATTTTCTGTTCTTTCTGGTAAGAGCTGTCAGTGGGGAGGCTATCCTGGAGAAATCCTCTACAAACTTTCTGTAATAACCTGCTAATCCCAGAAAGCTTCTGATCTCACTAGCGTTCTTGGGTCTTTTCCAGTTGCTCACAGCTTCTATCTTATTGGGGTCTACCATGATACCATCCTTTGAGATGATGTGACCCAGGAAGGACACCTGATCTAACCAAAATTCACATTTCGTGAACTTGGCATACAGCTGGTTCTGCTGAAGGGTCTGCAATACTGTTTTCAGGTGCTCTGCGTGTTCTTCCTGAGTTCCTGAATAGATAAGAATGTCATCGATGAACACGATAATAAATTTATCTAAGTATTCTCTGAATACCCTGTTCATGAGGTCCATGAAAGTAGCTGGAGCATTTGTCATGCCAAAGGGCATGACTACGAACTCGTAATGTCCGTATCTAGTCCTAAATGCTGTCTTGGGTATATCCCCTTCCTTGACTTTCACTTGATGATAACCTGATCTGAGGTCTATCTTAGAGAACACTGCTGCTCCCTTTAGCTGGTCGAACAGGTCATCAATTCTGGGAAGAGGATACCTGTTCTTGATTGTGACTTGGTTCAGTGTCCGGTAATCTATACACAGGCGCATGCTCCCGTCCTTCTTCTTCACGAACAATACAGGTGCTGACTAGGGCGTATGAAGCCTTTGTCAAGCAGCTCCTGTAGTTGCTCATGAAGTTCTTTTAGTTCTGCTGGAGCCATGCGGTAAGGTGCTTTGGAGATAGGATTTGTACCGGGGATGAGCTCTATCTCAAATTCGATCTCCCTGTCTGGTGCTAGGCCTGGTAACTCTTCAGGGAAGACTGCTGGGTAGTCACATACGACTCGGACCTCTGCTAGCTGTTGGTCCTTGTCCTGACTGGTACTGACTACGTGTGCTAAGAACCCCGTACATCCTGAATCCATCAACCTCTGTGCCTTCAGAGCTGAGAGAAACTTCTTGGCCTTTCTCCTGGGTTCTCCGATGAATTCGAACTGTGCTTCCGCTTCAGGTTGGAATATGACTTTCTGTTTACGGCACTCGATGGAGGCACCGTATTTGATCAAGAAGTCCATCCCGAAGATAACGTCGTAGTCGGTCATATTAATCACTATCAGATCGCAAAAGAGCTCTCTGTCTGCACTGCTCTGAGCCAGTGCGTAGATGCCATGATTTCTCCTGAGGGTAACGTCGTAAGGAATTGGCTACTGAGTACCTCTGGAGGTACTGCTAACTTCTCAGCAAATGCCCTGGATATGTATGAATGGGTTGCCCCAGTATCGAATAAGACAGTTGTACTTTGTTGTAAAATACTAAACTGTAACAACTGCCGAGGCATTCATTGCCTCTCTCGTGAGTGAGTAGATCCTCGCATTGGTCGTGGCTGGAGGGGCTTCTAATCTGCCCTAGCTGATGTATGGCATCTGATGTAATCGAGCTGGCTGGCCTCCATACCGAATCGGCTGTGGCTGAGGAAGACCGATCTTGTTTGGACACTTGGCCATATGCCCTTCCCGTCGCATTCAAAGCATCCTCGTGTGCCCTTACGACAAACTCGGGATGGAATTTCCCACAAGTAGCACACTTTGGATAACTGGGTCTCTTGGCTGGTCCTCCTTTTGGGTAACTCCTGGTTTGCGCTTGTTGCCGGAGTTCCCTTTCCATTAGAGCTGTGGCCCTGCTGCTTCTGAGTGCCCGAGCCTCCTTGGCCCTTAGCTTCGAGAGGACTTGCTCCTGCTGCCATTCTGGTAATGCTCAGTGATTAGAGCACTGCTCACTAGCTCTTCGGTGGTTTGTGGCCTATGAACGCCACCAGCCACGTTCACTGCTATTTCCGGCCTCAGCATCTTGAGCATCAACCGGACTCGTTCTTTCTCTGTGCTGACTAGTTCAGGGCATAGACGAGCCAATCTGTTGAATTTCTTCACGGCTTCCTCCACTGAAAGGTTGTCCTGACGAAACTCAGTGAACTCGTCGTAGTGGCGGTTTGTAACCCGCATGTGAAAGAATTCCTCAAAGAACTCCTTCTCGAAGTCATCCCATGTCATCTGGTTTACTTGGCGCTTCGCTCTAATTCTCTCCCACCACATACGTGCATCTCCTGTTAGACAGAAGGAGGCGCACTTCACCTTCTCATGTTCTGGCCAGTCCAGAAGCTCCATCGTACTCTCCAGTGTTTTGAACCAGGCCTGTGCATCCCATGGTTCACTGTTGCCTGAGAAGTTCTCTGGCTTGACTCTCTGCCACTGGATCAGATATGCTTCCCTCTGTGTTCCTGCTGCTAGAGCCACTGGTGCTGCAGGTTGGACTGGTGGAACCTCTAAAACCACTGGTGTCGCTAAGTTAGGTTCCGGGGTGACAGTGGGAGTGTTCTGCTGACTAGCCTTTAAGGTGGCTATTTCTTGTTGTTGTTCGGCTAGCTGCTGCTGTAACTAAGCCACTAGTGCTATAAGGTCTGGGGGAGGCACTGAACTGCCTGCCTCGTGCTGGGGCTCAGTATCTGGTGTCCTTCTAGCTGGGCGTCCTCGTGCCATTTCTAAAAGAACAAAGGACATACATAACTAATACAAACATACTGGAGTAACTATTGTTATCATGTTAACTACCATCATAAACAAGCATGCTGTGGTTATATCTAAACATAGAAACAAGAAGCATAAAGAAAGTGAGAGATGTTCTTACTTGGAAGCTGCAGGTTCAATGCTGATGTGTGTGTAGGAAGTATGGAACTTGGCTCTGATACCACTCTGTAACGACCCACCTTCTACTAACTAAGCTGTAAGGTCGACCGTCACATTATGTTGTGCTAAACTATTCCCTGACCACCATTAAATCTAGGTGCGGAAGCTATACTAATCAAAATTATGATAAACTACTGACATTTCTTGGTTCTATACATGCTAAGGGGTGTAAACTAACTATTCATAACATGTTTTACCTTCCCCATGGTCAAGGAACTGAACTTAAACATTTTCCCGCTAATACCAGACCTCCCATCGATCCACCGATCGATTGGAATAGTTGGATCGATCCAGTGATCGATTCAGCCGGCTACTGTATGCGGGACATAGGTTGGATCGATCCAGTGATCGATCCAGCATGCTACTGTGCTCGGGACGATATTTTGGATCGATCGGCTGATCGATCCAGACTGGTCAATCGATCCAGTGATCGATCCCAGAGCTCTATGTTCACAACAGAAATTGCTGGATCGATTGGCTGATCGATCCAGAATCCTACTGTTCGCGGAACAGATTGCCCAATCGATCAGCTGATCGATTGGGAACCCCCAATCGATCCACCGATCGATTGAGGTTTCTGATTTTGCAGTTAAGCTCTGATTTCAACATTACAAGTTCTAAAATGACTAGGAAATACTCTACCAGTGATAAATAACATTCTAACGTCATAAAAGAAATGTTCTAAGCATAATAGAGTGCATGGTTAACTAATTCATGACCATTAACATACTAAAGTGCAAAATACTAAGACACCGAAAAGTTCTAATGCTTAAAACAATTTGCTAAGTCCCTAAGATCTTCATTCCAAACTCCTGCCCACACACATCTTCGTAGCATTGCCCTCCAGCCTCCGCTAGTCCAGCTTTCCTTTACCTTTATCTGCAGTATAAAGAAAAGAAAGTATCTATAAGCTTTCGCTTAGTAAGAAACCAGCTACCTCACAAAAACATGTATACGATGCTATTTATGCTTTGAAAACATGCTATTTGAAAGGAACATATTGAATATGCTAAACATGGCATGGCATACAACACATGGAAATCGAAACTGATCATGTTATATCAACAGAAAGCTAAACTGATACTAAAGCTAAGCTAAGCAAATACTAATCTGATGCTAAACTGAACTGAACTCACATGACTAATTTGTGATGTTTGAAAACTATATTCATAAGTAGATTAAAATAATAATCAAGCTGCTGTTTGGGCCCGGCGACTGTACTTGCTATGCGCGCATCCCTAACTAAACCCGGGTTTACAAGTCCCGAATTTAGTAGGGTTACTAGGTTGTCTGAACCTAGGGACGACTGTGGGAGTCCAACCCAATGGATATCTAATCCAGTACAGAGCCACTGAAAAGTAAAATACTGAACATAGCTAATTATTGCTTGTCTTGCTTTTACTAGGTTGTCTAAACCCAGAACTAGGTTATCTAAACCTAGAGGCGACTGTGGGAGCCCACCCATTGGACACCCAGTCCTGTAAAAGCTGTAGCAAGACCATATGAACTGTGAAAAGTGCTTCTATCGCATTTATCCAAGCTACTAAAATGCCTAAGTTGCATTTTACTGCAATAAACAATTTAATCGAACACTTGGTGTGCGCTAATTCACATCCCTTGTGTCGAAAGTCTATGTACTGCTAAACTAAAACATAAAATCCACACGGAAGCTACTTATACTGTAGGTGAGGGGTTTCTTACCTCCTATTCGAAGTTTCTTACGATTCTAATCGCTAAATTTCCGGAGGAGACGACCCTTTCGACGATCTTCTCACGTCTTCGCGTTCCTCTCGCGGAGGGGAGCGTCCTCGTGTCGAAGTCATCGCCGGAAAGTGCCCTTGGAGTCCTAGGAGAGGAACCCTAGGCCCTCTTGTGGTTGGCGCCGAGAGAAGGAGAAGGAGAGGGAGTCGGCGTGAGGTTAGGGTGAGGGTGAGGAAAAATCACGTTAAGGGAAAATAACTCTTCACTTATTAATTCCCTATTTATATTAAGTGATAATTCCGGCCCAACTCCAACTTAAATAAAATTTTTTCCCTTTCCTTTCAGCACGGCCCTGCTGGGTTCACTTGGTTACCATGGTTCACCATAAATCATAGGACCCAATAGGTCTCGGGTTCAATCCCCGCTTAAGCTATTTCGTTTTCTATTTATTTTTTTTTTTGCTACTTCCGCTACTCTAAAAATTCATAAAAATATTCTAAAATTTCAGAAAAATCATAGAATATTTCTAAAATAATTTTGAGAATTTTTGGGCGTTACAATCATACTAGTTATTTTTGGAAATAATACCAAATACAAGAGACATGCGACTCTAGTATTTCGAATTTGTTTTCGATGTTGTGTTCTTTTGTTTTTCTTTTCCTTGTGATTTGATTGTTCTTTTCGGTTGACCTAAAGTTATTTAAGGAAATTAAATATTAACTTTCCTTAAAAGGCTTTGTCTAGGCGGTGGTGGTTGTTCCCATATCCAAGAAGGTCATGTGCCTCGCCATGTAGTCCTGGAAGCCAATTTTGGAAACTAATATTTAATGAAATTAATAACCTAGGTGATTTGGATTGAACGTGTTAAGTTCCGCAGGAGATCCAAATCTAAACCTAAAAGAACAAATAGATTAAACTTTGGATCAAACGTGTTAAGTTCCGCAGGCGATCCAAGTTTAATTTAAAAGAACACATGGTAGCTAGGAAAAGGTTCAGACCTTTGTACAAAATTTTTGTACAGTGGAACCATTAGGTTTTCCGAGTAGCAACCAACAATTGGTATCAGAGCTAGGGTTTTGCCTCTGTGTATTTGGTATTAGTTTAATTATGCACATGTCATACATAATTTAGGCAGGTAAATAGTAGGATGTGCTAACTTTGTGGATGCAGGATCCAACTATTATGGCTTTTAGTTATTATGTGTGTGATTGGACCCTTGGACATGTCAAGGGCATTTATATGTGTGTGCATGATTGTATTATAAAATACAGCAGGAGCTATATTTAGTTTTATTAGGATTTTATTTTTGATCTAGTTACATGTACATTCCTTTTATGGAATATAGGATCGATGGATGTAATTTTTTTATTTTATGTTCGATCTAGTTTACATGTATATTCCTTCGAGGAATATATGATCGAAAAATGTAAAATTCTATTTATGTCGCGGATCGAATCTTGCAAGGCGTGGAACCTTTTGAGGACCAGAGGCGCAGCGGAACAAGGAGCAAGATGGATGCGACAGCTAGACCTGGTGGCGGTGGCCAAATATGGCAGCAACTTGGGATGACAACACATGGAGGACAACCATAGATAAAAGCCATAATAGTTGAAAATTAGATTTTCTATTTATTGCTTTTATATTGTGCTGTGTGTGCATGTTAGTAAACATGTTTAGTAGGCTAGCATAGTTAAAATTCCTCATTTATAAATAACTAAGTGGGAGATGGATTTTAAATAAATTCCACGGTCTCCATTACTGGTTTGTAAGTGATGCAAACAAGCTTGCGCGTTGGCTCTGAGTGCCTTCCTCCATATCGGATGAGCTTGTTTGTGGATCACTAAAACAAACTTCCATTTGGGATGACTATAGGAAGTTAATTAAGAGCGTGTGATCTTCCCCATCGGAAGGGGCACAATCTTATTAATGGACTTAGTGTCAAGTAATGGTATACACTTAGGCACAACTAATAGTATCCTCTCCATCGGAGTCACTGCTATTATTTGTGTGACCAAAGGATACCAACTATTAATTTTATTTGTCAAAAAGTTAGGTTGACAAGATAATAAAATTAATGGGTTAAAACCCTCCTTTTACAAATGTTGAATTTGTATACGTCCACACTATCGTGGCATACAAAATTCACGGTGTTTTGAGGTGTTGGTTAATTTAAAATAGTATTATTTGAGGAATCAATATTATTCTAAATTTAGAGTTCTGACCAAAAATTATTTGTGATTCTTAGGATGACTTTCAACCCACTGTCCATCATACTACAACAGAATAGATTTACTGGTCCTAACTGCATAGATTGGAAAAGGAACCTGGGCATTGTTCTATAAGTTTGTACTGACTGAGCCTTGTCCTGATGCACCCACTGGTGAATCTACCCAAGAGGAGATTGAATATCATAAGAAATGGGTAAAGGCAGATGAGATGGCGCGGTGTTACATTTTGGCTTTAATGTCAAATGTATTGCAACATCAGCATCAAGATTTACCAACAGCTTATGATATTATAAACAATCTCAAGGAACTCTTTGGTCATCAGGATCGGGCTTCTAGACAAGAAGCCATGAGAAAGATAATAACAGCCACCATGCAAGAGGGTACTCCTGTGAGGGATCATATCCTAAAGTTGATGGCTTATCTGAACGAAATACAGATCCTTGGAGAAGAAATTGATGGGGAAACCCAGATCGATATGATTCTCCAAACACTACCTAGAAGTTTTGAGCATTTTCGCCTGAATTACAATATGAACAAAATGGTATATTCATTGGCGAAACTACTGACAGAACTTTAGGCAGCAGAAGGATTGTTTCGTCACAATTCTCATATTCACTATAATGAAAATGGTTCTACTTCTAAACCGAAAGGAAAGAAGAAGATGAAACAAGTTGGTTCAGCAAAGAAAGTGAATAAATCTCAGAGTACAGGACCTAAAGCTGGAATGAAGAAGCCGAAGGGCAAGCAGTCAGGGCATTGGAAGGCGGACTGTCCTCGTAGGAATCAGAACAACAAAGGTATATCTCATGCTCTAGTTGTTGAAACATATTTAGCGGTGTTATCTACCAGCACCTGGTGTGTAGATACGGGAGCCACTGATCATGTCTGCAATTCCTTGCAAGGGTTCCAGGAAACCCGACGACTAACTGAAGGAGAGATTACCGTCTACATGGGCAATGCTACTAAAGTGGCGGTTGTTGCAGTGGGAGATGTCTACTTATCTTTTAATAGGAATAGAAATTTGGTTTTAAGAAATTATCTTTATGTACCCAGTTTTAGAAAGAATTTAATTTCAGTTTCTAAACTGTTTTTGGATAGATATTCAGTTTCCTTTAGTAACGATGTAGTTATTAAGAGAAATAAAGTGATTATCTGTTCTGGTGCATTAGTTGGTAATTTGTATACTTTAAATCCAATTTCTCCCACAAAGCAAAACATGAAAATTTATAACTCATCTTCTAACTCAAATAAGAGAAAAGAACCTTCGGAAATGAACCAAGCATATCTTTGGCATCTAAGGCTTGGTCATATTAACTTAAGTAGGATTCAGAGGCTTATAGCCGATGGACTTTTGGGTTCATTAGAGTTGGAAAATTTTCCGACTAGTGAATCTTGCTTGGAAGGTAAAATGACCAAGAGACCTTTTAAGGCCAAGGGGTATAGAGTCAAAGAAGTGTTAGAATTGGTTCATTCTGATTTGTGTGGTCCTATGTCTGTCCAGGCAAAAGGTGGTTTTGAATATTTTGTCTCTTTTATAGACGATTATTCAAGATATGGATACATTTACCTAATGCGCCGCAAGTCCGAGTGCTTTGATAAGTTCAAAGAGTACAAGGCTGATGTGGAGAAACGACTAGGTAAAAGTATCAAGACACTACGGTCTGATCGTGGTGGCAAATACCTCTTAGGAGAGTTTAGGAATTACTTATCAGAGGCCGAGATTCAATCCCAACTGTCTGCACCTGGTACACCCCAAAAGAATGGTGTGGCAGAACGAAGGAATAGGACTCTTATGGAAATGGTTAGATCGATGATGAGTTATTCAGAATTACCAAATTCGTTTTGGGGATACGCTCTGGAAACAGCAATATACATTCTGAACTTAGTACCTTCTAAATCAGTTTCTTCTACTCCCATAGAATTGTGGAATGGGCGAAAGCCCAGTCTAAGACATATTCGGATTTGGGGTAGTCCAGTACATGTGCTGAAACCAGATGCTGATAAGTTAGAATCTCGTACAGAAGTTCGCATGTTTGTGGGGTATCCCAGAGGAACGAAAGGTGGTTTATTTTATAGTCCTAAAGACCAGAAGGTCATTGTTAGCACCAATGCCCAGTTTTTAAAAGAAGACTATATAATGGATCACAAGCCCAGTAGCAAAGTTGTTTTAGAAGAACTTAGGGAGGACACGTCTACTTCAGTACCAACAATACAAGATGAAGTACCACAAGAGACTGCAACACGTGTCACACATGATACACAACCACAGACTGTGCCTCGTCGTAGTGGGAGGGTTGTTAGGCAGCCTGATAGATTTATGTTTTTGGGAGAGTCTTCGGACTTGATCCCGGGTAAACATGAACCTGATCCCCGAACATATGATGAAGCACTCCAAGATATAGATGCAACATCTTGGCAAAAGGCAATGAATTCTGAAATAGAGTCTATGTACTCTAATAAGGTCTGGGAGCTTGTAGAACCACCTGATGGTGTAAAAGTCGTTGGATGCAAGTGGATCTACAAAAGGAAAAGAGGGGCAAACGGGAAGGTAGAAACCTTCAATGCTAGGCTTGTTGCGAAAGGGTACATTCAGAAAGAGGGAATCGATTATGAGGAAACCTTTTCACCGGTAGACATACTTAAGTCTATCCGGATACTCTTATCTATTGCTGCTCATATGGATTATGAGATTTGGCAAATGGATGTCAAGACAGCTTTCCTTAATGGAAGTCTTGAAGAGAACATCCATATGAAGCAACCAGAAGGGTTCATTGAAAAAGGCAAAGAGCATCTAGTGTGCAAGCACAATCGGTCCATTTACGAACTGAAGCAAGCTTCAAGGTCTTGGAATATCCAGTTTAATGAAGTAATCCAGTCATATGGATTTATTCAGTGTCTGGATGAGTCTTGTGTATACAAGAAGTGTAACAGAAACGTGGTGGTATTTCTTGTGCTATACGTAGATGATATTTTGTTAATTGACAACAATGTCAAGGTATTATCGGATGTAAGGGTATGATTGTCCAAACAATTTGATATGAAGGATTTAGGAGATTGTCCACACATTCTTGGGATCAAAGTTATAAGAGATCGCAAGAAAAGAATGTTGTGTCTGTCCCGAGCTTCATATATAGATACAATCCTTGCTCGTTTTAGCATGCAAGATTCCAAGAAAGGTTTCTTACCTTTTAGGCATAGAGTAGCTCTATCTAAAGAGATGTCTCCGAAGACATCAAAGGAGATAGAAGACATGAGAGCAGTTCCTTATGCTTCAGCTGTAGGAAGCCTAATGTATGCAATGATATGTACGAGACCTGATATCTGGTTAGCAGATATCAGAGTAACCCTGGACAAGGGCATTGGACTGCGGTAAAGCATATATTAAAGTACCTGAGAAGGACCAGAGATTATATGCTAGTTTACCAAGCAGACGATTTACTCCCTGTGGGTTACACAGATTCAGATTTCCAATCAGATAGGGACAACAGTAAGTCTACATCAGGCTATGTGTTTACTTTGGGGGATGGAGTCATTGCATGGAGGAGTGTTAAGCAGAAATGAGTTTCAGACTTAACCATGGAAGCTGAGTAAGTAGCAGCCTCTGAGGCAGCTAAAGAAGCAGTATGGCTTAGGAACTTTCTAATGGACTTAGATGTGATTCCTAGTTTGCCCAAAATCATCACAATTTATTGTGATAATAGCGCTGCAGTTGCAAACTCGAAGGAACCACGAGCCCATAAGGCAAGTAAACTTATAAAGCGCAAGTACCACCTGATACGAGATATCGTGAAGCGAGGAGAAGTTGTCATCGCCAAGATTGCATCAGCAGATAACCTGGCAGATCCTTTCACTAAGGCCCTTCCAGCAAAAGCTTTCGATCGGCATGTGGAGGGAATGAGAATCAGATGTATGGCAGAAGATATGACAGCTTAGTCATTAGTATAAGTGGGAGATTGTTAGAGTG
Source organism: Zingiber officinale (assembly GCF_018446385.1). Lineage (NCBI taxonomy): Eukaryota > Viridiplantae > Streptophyta > Magnoliopsida > Zingiberales > Zingiberaceae > Zingiber > Zingiber officinale. Next base: position 130,292,961 of record NC_055987.1, read on the forward strand.
TATACTGAAAGCCTAAGTTTTTGTAAACATTTATTTTGAATAAAGAATCACATTTGGTCAAATTGTCTACATTTAGTTGTAGTTGTTCAATTAATTTATATTGTAGATAACATAGTATGTGGTGCCACATACAGAAGATGATGTTATCAGTACCTTATAAATTATAAGCAGTAGCTCACGACCAAAATGGAAAGGAACAAACCATTGGAAGGTCGTAGTGTAATTAGGAATTAGTTTATCTTGACTATATAATTACACTAGTACACTTAGAGTGTATTGAGTAGGACCATTAGAGGTCGTTTCTTTTATACTGTAACAAAGACCTCAGTTATTATGGAAGTGTGTGCTCTTAATCCTAATATAATAACAAGCACATATATTTGATATTTATTTCTTTAATTTATCAATGGGTGAGATTTAGTTCGATAAATCAATAAGCCCGATAAGTTGGGAAATGATATCACTTATAGTGTGTGTTGTTGATTATAGAAGAAAACTATGTCCTAGTATCTAGGTTGATAATGTCCCCAAGAAGAGCTCATAAGGTTTGTCATGTTAAACCCTGCAGGTGGACTTAGTCCGACATGACGATAAGGATGAGTGGTACTATTCTTGGATTAAGATATTAATTAAATGAGTTGTCAGTAACTCACTTAATTAGTGGGCATTCGACATCTTAAACACAGGGAGACTAACACACTCATAATAAGAAGGAGCCCAAAAATGTAATTTGGAATTGGTGCGGTAGTTCAATAATAGTTCTCTAGTGGAATGAATTATTATTGATAAAATTAAGTTGTGTGTTCGGGGCGAACACGGGATGCTTAATTTTATCGGGAGACCAAAACCAATTCCTCCTCTTGGTCCCTATCGTAGCCTCTTATTTATAGAGTACTATACCCACCTTCGTACCCATGATGTAGGGGACGACCAAGCTAGCTTGTGGATCAAGCTAGGGTCGGCCAAGCCTTGGTTCATGGGTGGCCGGCCCTAGCTTGAACCCAAGCTTAGGTAGCCGGCCCCCATTAAATTAAAAAGAATTTTAATTTTAAATTTTTCTTATGTAAAAGATATAATTTATTGGAGAGATTAAAAATTAAAATATCTCTTTTAAAAGGATCTACAAAAGATTAAAGAAAGAGATTAGATCTCTTTCCTTATTTGTAGATTTGAAAGATATTTTATTTTTCTTCTTTATAAATTATTCACATGTAGAAAAATTAAAATTATAGAAATTTCTTTTTATCAACCATGAAGGGATTGTAAAGTGAAATTTTATTTTTTAAAATTTTCGAAGACAAATAAGGAATGTTTAATTGTTGATTAAAAATTGTCTTATTTGTTCTCCATGAGGTGGCCGGCCATGACATGATGATTTAGGAAATTTTTTTTTATTTTTCTTAATTAATTCATGTCAAGGAAAGTTAAGGAAATTTTATTGTAATTAAATTTCCTTATTTTCCAAAGCTAAGGAATATAAAAGAGGGGGTTGTGGTGCCTTCATGAGATACAACCTCTATTATTATCTCCCTCTTTTTCCTTGGTGTTGTGGCCGGCCATCCTCTCTCCCTCTCTTCCTCTTTGTGGTGGCCGAAACTCTTCCTTGCTTGGAGCTTTTGTGGTGGTCGGATACTACTTGGAGAAGAAGAAAAAGGAGGAGAGAAAGCTTGCATCCCTTGGAGCTTAGTTGGTGGAAAAAGTTCTTCATCCTTGGATTTTGGTGCTTGGCCGAAACTTGAAGGAAGAAGAAGGTGCTAGGTGGTCTTCGTCTTGGAAGATCGTTGCCCACACAACGTGCGAGGTTAGAAGAGGAATACGGTAGAAGATCAAGAGGTCTTTCTAAAAGGTATAACTAGTATTTTTCCTTTCCGCATCATACTAGTTATTTTTGGAAATAATACCAAATACAAGAGGCATGCGATTCTAGTATTTCGAATTTGTTTTCGATGTTGTGTTCTTTGGTTTTTCTTTTCCTTGTGATTTGATTGTTCTTTTCGGTTGACCTAAAGTTATTTTAGGAAATTAAATATTAACTTTCCTTAAAAGGCTTTGTCTATGTGGTGGTGGTTGTTCCCATATCCAAGAAGGCCATGTGCCTCGCCATGTAGTCTTGGAAGCCAATTTTGGAAACTAATATTTAATGAAATTAATAACCTAGGTGATTTGGATCGAACGTGTTAAGTTCCGCAGGAGATCCAAGTCTAAACCTAAAAGAACAAATAGATTAAACTTTGGATCAAACGTGTTAAGTTCCGCAGGTGATCCAAGTTTAATTTAAAAGAACACATGGTAGCTAGGAAAAGGTTCAGACCTTTGTACAAAATTTTTGTACAGTGGAACCATTAGGTTTTCCGAGTAGCAACCAACAAAAGGCAAGGGCAAGCCTAAAGGTAAGGGAAGGTCCCAATCCAAAGGCAAAGGCAAGATAATGAAACCTAAAGGAGGGGTTGCCAAGGATGCTACCTGCTTCCACTACGGTCAGACCGGGCACTGGAAGAGGAACTGCAAAGTATATCTGGAAGATCTTAAGAAAAAGAGAAGTGAGACTTTTACTTCAGGTATATATGTTATAGAAGTCAATCTATCTATTTCTGCATCGTGGGTATTATATACCGGATGTGCTTCTCACATTTGTACTAATGTGCAGGCACTGAGAAATAACAGGGCATTGGCGAAGAGCGAGGTGGACCTATGAGTAGGCATTGGAGCACGGGTTGCTACTATTACTGTAGGAACTTGCTATCTATCTTTGCCCTCTGGGCTTGTACTAGAATTAGATGAATGTTGTTATGTGCTTGCTCTTACAAAGAACATCATTTCAGTCTCTTGTTTAGACAAGAAAGGCTTTTCTTTTATAATAAAGAACAAATGTTGTTCTATTTATTTAAAAGATATGTTCTACTGTAGTGCACCTCTGATGAACGGACTCTACATTCTAGACTTCGATAACCCCATCTATAACATAAGTACCAAAAGGTTCAAATCAAATGATATGAATCAAACCTATCTCTAGCATTGTCGCTTAGGTCATATTAATGAGAATCGCTTATCCCAGCTCTATAAAGATAGTTTGTTGGACTCATTTGATTTTGAATCATATGAGACATGCGAGTCATGCCTACTGGGCAAGATGACCAAGACTCCCTTTAGTGGACACAGCGAAAGAGCGATTGACTTGTTAGGACTTATACATAGTGATGTATGTGGCCCTTTTAATGTTGCTGCCAGAGGTGGTTATAGGTACTTCATTACATTTACTGATGACTTCAGTAGATATGGTTATGTGTATCTGATGACACATAAGTCACAATCCTTTGAAAAGTTCAAAGAATTCAAGAATGAAGTACAAAACCAGCTAGGCAAGAGTATTAAGATACTTCGATCAGATCGAGGTGGTGAATACCTTAGCCATGAGTTTCGTGACTATCTAGCTGAGTGTGGGATTCTATCCTAACTCACTCCTCCTGGAACACCACAGTGGAATGGTGTATCCAAAAGGAGTAATCGTACCCTATTAGATATGGTACGGTCTATGATGAGTCACATAGATCTTCCTATATCCTTTTGGGGACATGCTCTAGACACAGCAGTCTTCACACTTAACCGTGTTCCATCCAAGGCTATGATAAAGACATCATATAGGATATGGACTGGGAGGGATGCCCAGATGTCTTTTATGAGGATTTGGGGTTGTGAGACTTACGTTTAACATCAAGTCTCGGACAAATTGGGACTCAAATCCGATAAGTGCTATTTTATTATATATCCCAAGGAAACGAAGGGATATTACTTCTACATTCCCAGTCAACACAAAGTATTTGTGACTAAGACTGGGGTATTTCCAGAAAGGGAGTTTGTTTATAGAAAAACTAGTGGGAGTACGTTCGATCTTGAAGAAGTTCAAGATATGGACCATAGCACTGAAGCCTTGATGGAAGTTAAACTGGAACCACAAAGTGTTGTGGATGATGAGATTGTTCCACAAGGAGTTGAGGAACAACAACCAGTTCAAGTAGACTTACCTCTTCGCAGGTCTGATAGGGTACGTCGTCAGCCTAAGAGATACTCATTTCTCTTGTCTGACCATGATGACGTTGTGCTCGTTGAGAATGAGCCTATCTCCTATCAGGAAGCTGTGATGAGACCAGATTCTGAGTCATGGCTAGAGGCCATGAGATCCGAGATGAAATCCATGTACACCAACCAAGTATGGACTTTAGTTGATCCACCTAAAGGCGACAAACCCATTGGGTGTAAGTGGGTCTTTAAGAGAAAGATCGACATGGATGGACTTATTACCTATAAGGGGCGCTTGGTAGCTAAAGGTTTCAAGCAAATTCATGGTATTGACTATAATGAAACCTTTTCTCCAGTAACGATATTTAAGTCCATTCGGATCATGCTTGCTATTGCAGCATACCACGATTATGAGATATGGCAGATGGATGTCAAAACCGTATTTCTGAATGGAAACTTGCTCGAGAATGTGTATATGACAAAACCTGGGGGTTTTGTAGATCCATAGCATAATGGCAGAGTATGCAAGCTGCATAAGTCCATTTATGGACTAAAGCAAGCTTCTCGGAGCTGGAATCTTCAATTCGATGATGCGATCAAACAGTTTGGTTTCATCAAAAATGAAGATGCACCCTGTGTCTACAAGAAGGTTGTTGGGAACACAGTTGTCTTCCTTGTATTGTATGTGGATGACATACTACTCATTGGAAATGACATCCCTTTGCTGCAGTCTGTAAAGACTTGGCTAGAGAATTATTTCTCAATGAAGGACTTAGGTGAAGCAGCCTGTATTTTAGGCATAAAGATCTATAGAGATAGATCTATGAGATTGCTTGGCCTAAGTCAAAGTACATATATTGACACGGTATTACTACGGTTTGCCATGCAGAATTCCAAGAAAGGATTTCTACCGATGTCACATGGTGTGAGTCTTTCGAAGACTCAAAGTCCCTCTTCTAGAGAGGAGAGAGACCGCATGGATAAGATCCCTTATGCCTCAGCCATAGGGTCTATCATGTACGTCATGCTATGTAGTCATCCTGATGTTTCGTATGCTTTGAGCATGACGAGCAGATACCAGTCAGATCCAGGTGAACGTCACTGGATAGCGGTCAAAAATATTCTTAAGTACCTGAGAAGGACTAAAGACTATTTCTTGATATCTGGAGGTGATGACGAGCTAGCTGTAAAGGGTTATAATGATGCCAGCTTCCAAACTGACTAGGATGATTATAGATCACAGTCTGGGTTCGTGTTTTGCTTGAATGGTGGTGTTGTGAGCTGGAAGAGTTCGAAGCAGGACACAGTTGCTGATTCTACAACAGAGGACGAGTATATTGCTACATCAGAAGCAGTAAAGGAGGCAGTTTGGATCCGCAAGTTCATTACTGAGCTTGGGGTGGTTCCTAGTATAGTCAATCCTATAGAGTTCTATTGTGACAACAATGGAGCAATTGCACAAGCTAAGGAACCTCGCTCACACCAGCGGACCAAACACATACTACGGCGCTTCCATCTCATTCGAGAGATCATTGATAGAGGAGATGTGAAGATTTGTAGAGTACCTATAGAGGCTAACGTCATTGATCCCTTGACCAAGGCTTTGACATAGAGAAAGTATGATGGTCACACTAGGTCATTGGGCCTTAGAGCCTACACTGATTGACACTAGTGCTAGTGGGAGATTGTTAGTTAGAGCCCTAGAGCCAATCATATGATGATTGTTATATGGACTCGATGTATCATATTCCTATATACTTATAAAGACATTTCTTTATGGTTATTATACTTACTTGTATTGGTGCCAAATAACTAAGTATAATAGCGTCCTTGAGTAGAAGGTTCTTATCTATATCAATTGATTGGTTGAATTGATAGTGAGATGATATATAGAACACTACTCTTAATCATTCCTAGTTAAGTATTAACATTCAAGGGTAATGTTAATGCGATGAGACTAACATGTAGGTCAACTCGATGACTTGATCTCACAAGTCATGGATATAGAGATATCAAGTTGACACATGGGTATGCATTGGAGAATGTATACTGAATGACCCGCCATGAGAAAGTATCATGGATCGTTATATGAGTGTCATATACTTTCTCATGTGACTATTAGTATGACTATAAGTCCTTGGACCTGAAGTCACCATGGTTCCCTAGATAAGGAGTTGCATACTTTGGCTTCATCAAACGTCACTCGTAACTGGGTGGACTATAAAGGTGATTACTGGGTATGTAACAAATTATGCGGAGGGATATGGGTGATGTAGATGGGATCTATCCCTCCTATATGACGGGAGTGACATCATGATTCTTGATAGAGTGAGACCACTAAGTGCATGACCATGCCCAGATGAGTCAATATGATGATATTGAGCTCATTCGTTTAGAGTGAGTCTACTTGGAGTTCAAGATATAGATTGATTAGAGGATGACACGGTATATGCCTCATTTGATCAATCTAGATGTCAAGGATAGAAGGGCATTGCCACATATTGTGAGAGTCACAATTAGTAGTCACAGAGGTGATGTTGGATCTCAACATTCTTGTAACTTGGGTAGTAATGATGTGTTGCTAGATACCGCTCATTACTTATGCTTCTAAATGGGTTTAGGAGCATTGCCAACGTTATAAGAACCTATAGGGTCATACACAAAGGGAAATTAGATGGAGATTAGGTTCATATGATGAACCAAGAGGATTAGGTTCATATGATGAACCAAATTGGATTAAGAGTAATCTAAATTAGACTAATTGAGTTGGACTCAATTTGATTCATGTATTGAATGAGTCTAATTTAGATTATGACTCATTGAATCAATTTAATTTAATGAATAGAGATTCATTAAATCAAATTGACTTGAATCAAAGGTTAGATTTGATCAACCATGGGAGAATTTAAGTCAAGTTTGACTTAACTTAAGAGGGAAGATGAAGGGTGAAGTTTGACTTGACCAAATGCCACCTCATTTGTGACTTGGCATGGGCCGACCAATGATGGTGTTCCACATCATCAAGAGCCACCTCATTTTGTGTGCCACCTCATGAGGAAGACCAAGAGTCATGACTCTTGGTATTACATGGAGGTATAAAACATGTTTTATGTGGCCGGCCACATTAAGAGAAGTTAGTGCAATTGTGTGCTTTCATTCAAGTCATCTTCTTCCTCCTCTCTTCTCTATTCTCCTTCTCCTCCATTGTCGAGCCTTCCAAGAGTGCTAGCACACTCTAGGTGGTTTATCTCCATCTCTTGTCCATGTGGATACGTATAGAGGAGTGTACGCTTGACACTCTCGAGATTCGGCAACCTTTTGGACGAGCAGGATAAGCGAAGGGCTTCGCAACAAGGGTAACACTTCTTATTCATGTATATCTAATGTAGATCTAGGTTAGAAACTTGTACATGATTTATTTTTATATATATTTTCACATGGATCCATTGCAAGACTTCGAGATTTCCGCAACGCAAAAAGTGATTTTTGCGGCTCGAAAGTCCCAACAAAATCAACTTGAGGGGTATTCTGTACTAGGACAGAAAAACAAGGTTTGTAGATTAGTGAAGTCATTATATGACTTGAAACAAGTACCAAAGTAGTGATAAAAGAAATTTGATAATGCCATGAAGGAATGTGGATTCAATATTAATGAATATGATAAATGTGTTTACATGAAAGCCACAAAAAATGACTATGTCATCTTGTGCCTATATGTAGATAGCATATTCTCAATGAGAGTAATGATAAGATAATTAAATCCACTAAAGATATGTTGAACTCAAGATTTGATACGAAAGACATGAGTCTAGCTGATGTGATTTGAGGAATCAAAATTCTTAGAACAACAGAAATACTTGTTTTAGTCGGTCCTATTACGTAGACAAGATTTTTGAGAAATTCACCAAGGATGATATTGTGTTGGCACGAACGCCGATAGATAGGAGTCAACATCTATCAAAAAATCGACGTGAAAGTATCTCTCAGATAGAATACTCTTGAGTGATTGGATGTCTGATATACCTGATGAGTTGTACACGACCAGACTTGACCTACGCAGTAAGTAAACTGAGTAGATACACTAGTAATCCCGGTGTTTAGCACTGGAAAGGGATAACAAGAGTACTGAGGTACTTAAGATATACTTAGGAATATGGATTGTACTATACAAGGTATTTTACTGTGATCAAAGGATACAACGATGCGAGTTGGATATCGACATAAAAGACTTTAAGTTTACAAGTATATATGTATTCACTCTGGGAAGTGTAGCCATTTTTTGAAAATCTTCTAAGCAAACCTTAATAACCAGATCCACGATAAAATTTGAGTTTATAGCTCAAGACAAATATAGTGAAGAGGCCGAATGACTATGACAATTCTTAGAAGATATTCCGAAATGGTCGAAACTGGTGCTGGTAATATACATACATTGCGATAGTCTATCAGTAATTGGCCAGACACAGAGGCATCTGTGTAATGGTTAGTCTAGGTATATACGTCGTAGACATAATTATTGGTTGCTATGCGGAATATCATATATATTCCCCTGTATAAAAAATTTTGTACAAGTCCTGAACCTTTACTAACAACCTATTGTGTTCTTTAGAAATTAAATTAGGAATCGTAAACGGAACTTAACATTATTGATTCCAAATATAACTTATCTGTTCTTAGTGGTTTAGACTTGAATCGCAAATGATGCTTAACATTATTGATCTAAATCCACCCATGTTACAAATTCAATTAAATATTAATTTCTAAAATTGACTTCCAGGACTGCATGGCAAGGTACTAGGCCTTCTTGGGTATGGGATCATCCACCACCACCTAGACAAAGCCTTTTAAAGAAATTTAATATTTAATTTCTTTATAATAACCCTAGGTTTAACCAAAAAGAACAATCGAATCACAAATTCGAAAAATAAATAAAAAGAAACATAAACTCGAATCACAAATTCGAAACCTAGAATCATATGTCTCTTGTGTTTGGTATTTCAAAAACTATACAAAGGAAACTAGTATGATGCGGAATAGAATTACAAGTAATACCTTTCTTTGTAAATAACAACCTCTTGATCTTCTATCGTATTCCTCTTCTTATCTCGGACGTTGTGTGGGCAACAATCTACCGAGATGAGAACCACCAAGACAACTTCCTTCTTGTAAGTTTCGGCCACCAACCTTCAAGCTCCAAGGGATATAAGAGTAAAGCCTCCTTTCTCTCATTCTTCTCCTAGCAAGAACTGGCCATCACAAGAACTCCAAGAGAGGGATGCACCGGCCACTAAAGAAGAAGAGAAAAGAAGAAGAGAATAGGATAATAGGGCCGGCCACACCACCAAGGAATAGAAAAGAGGAACAATAGAATATGTATTATAAGGTGAGACACCTCTATCCTCTCTTTTATATTACTTGGTCTTGGCAAATAAGGAAATTAATATTCCCTTATTTTCCTTGCCATTGGTTAATAAGGAAAATTTAATTAAAAATTCCTTTTAACCCTTTCAATGGTCAGCCCCTTCAATTGCTCCAAATAAGACAAGTTTTAAACACAAAATTAAAACTTCCTTATTTGTTTCCAAAAATTTTTTAAAATAAAAATTTCTCTATTAATTTTTCCTTCATTGTTGGTTATAAAAGGAAATTTTATAAATTAAAATCTCTCTATTAAACATGTGGATGATTTCCAAAAAGGAAAGTTTTCTCTAAAATTAAAATCTTCCTCTCAATCTAGAAATAAGGAAAGATATCAAATCTTTTCTTAATCTTTTGTAGAAACTATAATAGGAAAGATTTAATTGTAAAACTCTCTTTTAAATCATTAAGATGGTTACAAAAAAAGAAAGTTTTCTCTAAAATTAAAATCTTCCTTTTAACTACAAATAAGGAAAGATATCAAACATTTCTCTTAATCTTTTGTAGAAAGCTATAAAAGGAAAGATTTAAATTTTGAACTCTCTTTTAACACCATGGCTTCCACATAAGAAAGATTTTAAAAAATAAAATAAAATAAAATCCCTTTTTATTTTATTTGGCCGGCCACACCAAGCTTGGGCTCCAAGCTATGGTCGGCCACCCTACTTGGCTCAAGCCTTTGGCTTGGCCGGCCCAAGCTTAGGTTCCAAGCTTGCTTGGCCGACCACCTAAGGGTGGGTAAGAAGTGGGTATTTTGTGGATATAATTCTCTATATATAAGAGGCTACGATAGAGACCAAGAGGAGGAATTGATTTTGGTTTCCCGATGAAATTAAGCTTCCCGTGTTCACCCCGAACACCCAACTTAATTTCATCAATAATAATTCATACCACTAAAGAATTATTATTGAACTACCGCACCAATCCCAAATTACATTTTGGGCTCATTCTTATTATGAGTGTGTTAATTTCCCTGTGTTTAAGATGTCAAATGTCCACTAATTAAATGAGTTACTGACAACTCACTTTAATTAATATCTTAGTCCAAGAGTAGTACCACTCAACCTTATCGTTATGTCGGACTAAGTTCACCTGCAAGGTTTACATGACAATCCTTATAAGCTCCTCTTGGGGGCATTATCAAGCTAGATTACTAGGACAAAGTTTCCTTCTATAATCAACAACACACACTATAAGTAATATCATTTCTCAACTTATCGGGCCTCTTGATTTATCGAGCTAAATCTCACCCTTTGATAAGTCAAAGAAATAAATACTAAATACACGTACTTGTTACTATATCGGGATTAAGAGCACACACTTCCATAATAACAAAGGTCTTGTTCTTTTATTAAGTCAGTATAAAAAGAACTTATCTTAAATGATCCTGCTCAATACACTCAGAGTGTACTAGTGTAATTTTATAGTTAAGATAAACTAATACCAAATTACACTACTACTATTCCAATGGTTTGTTCCTATCCATCTTAGTCGTGAGCTACTGTTTATAATTTAAAAGAACCGATAACATAATCTTCTGTATGTGACACCACACACCATGTTATCTACAATATAAATTAATTGAACAACTACACTTAGTATATAAATGTAGACATTTGACCAATGTGATTCTTTATTTCTAAATAAAATATTTACAAAAGGCTAGGCTTTTAGTATACACTCTAACAATCTCCCACTTATACTAAAAATAATGTTGTCATCAATACTGCCATACATCTGATTCTCATTCCTTCAACATGTCGATCGAAAGCTTTCATTGGAAGGACCTTAGTGAAAGGATCTGCCAGGTTATCCGCTGATGCAATTTTGGCGACAACAACTTCCTCTCGCTTTACAATGTCTCGTATCAGGTGGTACTTACGCTCTATGTGTTTACTCGCCTTATGGGCTCATGGTTCCTTCAAGTTTGCTACTGCACCGCTATTATCACAATAAATTGTGATGATTTTGGGCAAACTAGGAATCACATCTAAGTCCATTAAAAAGTTCCTGAGCCACACAGCTTCTTTGGCTGCCTCAGAGGCTCCCACATACTCAGTTTCCATGGTTGAGTCAAAAATACATTTCTTCTTAACACTCCTCCATGCAATGACTCCACCTCCTAAAGTAAACACATAGCCTGATGTAGACTTACTATTGTCCCTATCTGATTGGAAGTCAGAATCCGTGTAACCCAAAGGGAGCAAATCATCTGCTTGGTAAACCAACATATAATCTCTAGTCCTTCTCAGGTACTTCAATATATTCTTTACAGCAGTTCAATGTCCTTGTCCAGGGTTACTTTGATATCTGCTAACCATGCCTACGGCAAAACAGATATCTGGTCTCGTGCATAACATTGCATACATTGGGCTTTCGACAGCCGAAGCATAAGGAACTGCCTTCATGTCCTCTATCTCCTTTGATGTCTTCGAAGACATCTCTTTATATAAAGCTACTCCATGCCTAAAAAGTAGAAAACCTTTCTTGGAGTCTTGCATGCTAAAACGAGCAAGGATTGTATCAATATATGAAGCTTGGGACAAGCACAACATCTTTTTATTGCGATCCCTTATTACTTTGATCCCATGAATATGTGCATATTCTCCTAAGTCCTTTATATCGAATTGCTTGGATAACCATACCCTTACTTTCGACAACACTTTGATATTGTTTTCAACTAACAAAATGTCATCTATATATATTACAAGAAATACCACCACGTTTCCATCACACTTCTTGTATACACAAGACTCATCCAGACACTGAATAAATCCATATGACTGGATTACTTCATTAAACCGGATGTTCCAAGACCTTGAAGCTTACTTCAGTCCATAAATAGACCGATTGAGCTTGCACACTAGATGCTCTTTGCCTTTCTCAATGAACCCCTCTGGTTGCTTCATATGGATGTTTTCTTCAAGACTTCCATTAAGGAAAGTTGTCTTGACATCCATTTTCTAAACCTCATAATCCATATGAGCGATAATAGATAAAAGAATCCGGATAGACTTAAGCATGGCTACCGGCGAAAAAATTTCCTCATAATCGATTCCCTCTTTCTGAGTGTACCCTTTCGCAACAAGCCTTACTTTGAAGGTTTCCACCTTCTCATCTGTCCCTCTTTTCCTTTTGTAGATCCATTTACATCCAATAGCTTTTACACTATTTGATGATTCTACAAGCTCCCAGACTTTCTTAGAATACATAGATTCTATTTCAGAGTTCATCGCTCTTTGCCAAGATACTGTATCTTTGTCTTGGAGTGCTTCGTCATATGTACGGGGATCAGGTTCATGTTTACCTGGGATCAAGTCCGAATACTCTCCCAAAAATATGAATCTTTCAGGTTGCCTCACAACCCTTCCACTACGACGAGGCACTGCCTGTGGTTGTGTATCATTTATGATACGTGTTGCAGTATCTTGTGATATTTCATCTTGTACTGTTGGTACTAGACTAGACGTGTCCTCTCTTATTTCTTCTAGAACAATTTTACTCATGGGCTTGTAGTCCATTATATAATCTTCCTCTAAAAATTGAGCATTGGTGCTAACAATGATCTTCTGATTTTTAGGATTACAAAACAAACCACCTTTCGTTCCTTTGGGATATCCTACAAACAGACAAACTTCTGTTCGTGATTCCAATTTGTTAGTGTCTCCCTGTGATGGACTACCCCAAATCTGAATGTGTCTTAGACTATGCTTACGCCCATTTCACAATTCTTTGGAAGTAGAAGGTACTGATTTAGAAGGTACCAAGTTTAGAATGTGTGCTGTCGTTTCCAAGGCATATCCCCAAAACGAATTTGGTAATTCTGAATAACTCATCATCGATCTAACTATTTCCATAAGAGTTCTATTCCTTCATTCTACCACACCGTTCTGTTGGGGTGTACCAGGTGCAGACAATTGTGATTGAATCCCAGCCTCTGATAAGTAATTCCTAAACTCTTCAAAGAGGTATTCGCCACCACGATCGGACCGTAGTGTCTTGATACTTTTACCATGACGTTTCTCCACATCAGCCTTATACTCTTTGAACTTATCAAAGCATTCAAACTTACGGCGCATCAAGTAAATGTACCCATATCTTGAATAGTCATATATGAAAGAGACAAAATATTCGTAACCACCTCTTGCCTAGATAGACATAGGACCACACAGATCAGAATGAACCAGTTCTAACACATCTTTGGCTCTATACCCCTTGGCCTTAAAGGCTCTCTTGGTCATTTTTCCTTCCAAGCAAGATTCGCAAGTTGGAAAGTTTTCCAACACTAATAAACCCAAGAGTCCATCGGCTATAAGCCTTTGAATCCTACTCAAGTTAATATGACCAAGCCTTAGATGCTAAAGATATGTTTGGTTCATATTTGAAGGTTCCTTTCTCTTATTAGAATTAGAAGATGTGTTATTAATTTTCATTTGTTGCTTTGTGAGAGAAATTGGATTTAGAGTATACAAATTGCCTATTAATGTACCAGAATAGATAATAACTCTATTTTTCTTGACAACCACTTTGTCATCAAAAGAATCAGTATATCCATCCAAAAATAATTTAGAAACTGAAATTAAATTCTTTCTAAAAGTTGGTACATAAAGATAATTTCTCAAAATCAAAGTTCTATTCCTATCAAATGATAAGTAGATGTTTCCCACTGCAACAGCCGCCACTTTCGTAGCATTTCCCATGTAGACGGTTATCTCTCCCTCATATAGTCGACAGGTTTCCTGGAACCCCTGCAATGTATTGCAGATATGATCAATGAATCTTGTATCTACACACCAGGTGCTGGTAGATAATACCGCTAAACATATTTCAACTACTAGAGAATAAGATATACCTTTATTGTTCTCTCTCCTACGAGGACAGTCTACCTTCTAATGTCCAATCTGCTTGCAGATGAAGCACTTGCCCTTTAGTTTCTTCACTCCAGCTTTAGGTCCAGTACCTAGAGATCTTTTCACCTTCTTTGCTGAGCCAGCCTGTTTCTTCTTCTTCTTGCCTTTCAACTTAGAAGTTGAAATATTTTCAGCAAAGTGAATTTGAGAATTATGACGAAATAACCCTTCTGCTGCCTGAAGTTCTATCAGTAGTTCTGCCAATAAATACATCCTCTTATTCATATTATAGTTCAGGCGGAACTTCTCAAAACTTTTAGGTAGCGTCTGGAGAATAATATCGACCTGGGTTTCCCCATCGATTTCAGCTCCAAGGATTTGTATTTCATTTAAGTAAGTCATCATCTTTAGGATATGATCCCTAATGGGTGTACCCTCTGTCATGGTGGTTGTCATCAATTTTCTCATTGCCTCTTGCCTAGCAGTCTGATTCTGGTGTCCGAAGAGTTCCTTGAGATTGTTCCTAATATCATAAGCTGTTGGTAAGTCCTGATGCTGATGTTGCAGTACATTTGACATCGAAGTCAAAATGTAACACCGCGCTATCTCATCTGCCTTTACCCATTTCTTATGATACTCAATCTCCTCTTCACTAGAATCACTATTAGGTGCATTAGGACAAACCTCTGTCAGTACAAACTTATAGCCTTCAGCAGTTAGGACAATGTCCAGGTCTCTTTTCCAATCTATGTAGTTTGGACCAGTAATTTTGTTCTCTTTTAGTATAATGGCCAGTGGATTGAAAGTCATCCTAAGAATCACAAAATAAACTTTGGTCAAGACTCTAAATTTAGAATAATATTGATTCCTCAAACAATATTATTTAAATTTACCAACGCCTCAAACACCGTGAATTTTGCATGTCACGATAGTGTGGACGTATACAAAATTAAACATTTGTAAGAGGAGGTTTTACCCATTAATTTTATTATTTGTCAACATAACTTTATGACAAATAAAATTAATAGTTGGATTTTCCTTCAGTCGCACAAAGAATAGCAGTGACTCCGATGGGGAGGATACTATTAATTGTGTCTAAGTGTATACCATTACTTGATACTTAGTCCATTAAATAGGATTGTGCCCTTTCAGATGGAGGAGATCACACGCTCCTAAATAATTTCCTATAACCATCCATAAAGTAAGTTTGATCTAGTGATCTGCAAACAAACTCATCCGATGGGGAGGGAGGCACTCAGAGCTAACACGCAAGTTTATTGCATCATTTACAAACCAGTAATAGAGACCGTGGAATTTATATACTAATCCCTCTCCCACTTAGTTATTTAAGGTGAGGAATTTTAAACTATGCAAGCATACATCACATGCACACACATATCACAGTAAATAAAAGCAATAAATATGGAAATTAATTTTTCAACTATTATGGTCTTTTCCGTCACTGTCCTCCGTGTGCTGCCAACCCTAGCTACTGCCATATTTGGCCATCGCAATCGGGTCTAGTCGCTGCATCTATCTTGCTTCTTTTTCCGCTGCGCCTCTGGTCCACAAATAGTGTCACGCCTCGCAAGGATACGATCTGCGACAAAATAGAATTTTACATATATCGATCCTATATTCCACAAAGGAATGTACATGTAATCTAGATCGAAACAAAAATATAAAATTCTAAAACTAATACAGCTCCTGCTGTATTTAATACATACAATTATGCACACACAAAAATGTCATTGACATGTCCAAGGGTTCAATCACATACAATATCTATAAGACATAATAATTGGAGCCTGCAACCACAGAGTTAGCATATCCTACTATTATCCTGCCTAAATTATGTATGACATGTGCATAATTAAACTGAAAACCAAACACACAGAGGCAAACCCTAGCTCTGATATCAATTGTTGGTTGCTATGCAGAATATCATACAAGTTCCCCTATACAAAAATTTTGTACAAGTCCTGAACCTTTACTAACAACCTATTGTGTTTTTTAGAAATTAAATTAGGAATCGCCAACGGAACTTAACATTATTGATTCCAAATTTAACTTATCTGTTCTTAGTGGTTTAGACTTGGATCGCAAAAGATACTTAACATTATTGATCCAAATCCACCCATGTTACAAATTCAATTAAATATTAATTTCTAAAATTGGCTTCCAGGACTGTATGGCGAGATACTAGGCCTTCTTGGGTATGGGATCATCCACCACCGCCTAGACAAAGCATTTTAAAGAAATTTAATATTTAATTTCCTTATAGTAACCCTAGGTTTAACCAAAAAGAATAATCAAATCACAAATTCGAAAACAAACAAAAAGAAACACAAACTCGAATCACAAATTCGAAACCTAGAATCATATGCCTCTTGTGTTTGGTATTTCAAAAACTATACAAAGGAAACTAGTATGATGCAGAATATAATTACTAGTTATACCTTTCTTTGTAAACAACAACCTCTTGATTTTCTATCATATTCCTCTTCTTATCTCGGACGTTGTGTGGGCAACAATCTACCGAGATGAGAACCACCAAGACAACTTCCTTCTTGTAAGTTTCGACCACCAACCTTCAAGCTCCAAGGGATGCAAGAGCAAAGCCTCCTTTCTCTCATTCATAGGAGGTCAATAAATGCTATAATCATCTTTTGCTATAATGCTACAATGAGGTCAATAAACGCCCTAGGGCGATGGTGGAATCAAGCACTCCAATGGTTAACCAGACATTTAAACTTTGAATCTTAGCTGTGGTGTACTTCATAATGTTTTTCTCTAGTGAAATAACAAATTTAAGAATACTATCCATTTTGGATGTACAACTGTGAGTATTTTTCGATTTAATTCGGTGGTTGATAAGAAACTTCTGTAAAATCAGATCTATCACTTTTAAAATTAATTAATTCAAAAAACTAAATACATGAATTAACAAAGAAAAAAGTCATGATTGATTGATTAGGAATCATTAATTAGTTGTGGATTCCCTTAATTAGAAGCAAGCAATGCATAATATGTAATTATAATGTCCAATGAAAAATGACATTCTCAATCAAGAACAGTTGGAAATAAGAACAAAATATATTGTCTCCAAATTGATGGGAAGATTAGCTACAAATTACATGTTGGAGAGTGATTAAGTGGGGGTATTAGTTATTAATTCACAAGTTTGTGGACAACATGTGCTCTTGTTGAAGATTACTTTTCATAATTAATTGATCGAATAAATATATAGAATAATTATTACGGGAGGAACACCAGTACATTTATGTTTTTCAATTATTAAACAATGTTATAAACTAATAACTAACTAATTATTTTATTTTTTTAAAAAAAAAGGATTTTAAGAACGAAAAAATGAAAATATATAAGAATCGAACAACAATTTAATGAATTATAATATATTTACATGCATCAAACAAATCCACACAGACTAGTGACCACCCTCGGTTGCAATTAAAAACTTAAGCTATGATTTAGACAAATTAATTATCTCCTAATTGTCCATTATTATCTTTATAATTATTCGGTGGCTGGATCTCCTCTTCGCCCTCGGTCACCACCGACGACGACACCATGAACGAGTTCTCCTCCGCCGCCGCCGCCGCCGTTGCCATGAAGCACTGCTGCTTGCACGCGCAGCAGGTGACCTGAAGTAGAGTCGCGTTTGCTTGCTCGACGGCGCAGTTCCGGGCGGCGCGCGCCCGGCCGAGCTCCGCCTCCGCTTGTTGCCGGATCCTCCGCGCCCGTTCCAGCTCCCACTCCGCCACCTCCAGCTGCCTCCGCGCCTGTTTCCTCGCCTCATCGACCTGATCCGCTTCCTGCTCCGCTGCCTCACCGTTCTTGACGGCCGACGGAGTAGGGCCGAGGGAGAGCTGTAGAACAATGGCCTTGGAGCACTCCTCTGTTTTCTCCGTTGGCGCCGCAGGGGACGTCGGGGCCTTGGGTCGAGTGAAGCCCGAGGTGGAAGGGGGCATGAGCTGCAGGAGCTCGATGTACCCATAACCTCCGGCGGCGGAGGTGTCGCTGCTGGAGGTTGCGGAGGAGATGAGTACCGGCGCCGGCGGCAGTCGACGCTCGGCCTGAGCTCGTCCGGCGGCGCACATGTTTTGGTGCTCGATGAAGCTCTCCACTCTGAGGCCATTAATTAAGATCACTATCAATTCATCAAAATAGAAGAAGAGAATTCGAATCACTATTAATAGGATCAGAATTAATAAAACGTAGAAGAAATAACAATTAATTAAGGATTAATTATAATTATATTTGAGTAAATGTCATCACCTGGAGAAGACGCGGCCGCAGTCGCAGGAGTGGCCGCGGGTGCCGCAGATCTTGAGGTGGGCCTTGAAGTCGGAGAGGACGGCGTAGGCCTTGGCGCAGCGGGCGCAGGCCCACTCCCGCCTCCCGCTGTGCTTTCGCCGGAAGTGCTTCTTGATTCCGACTAGATCCCCCAGCGCGTGCCGCGGATCGTGGTGCAGGCAGCTAGGCTCCGGACACACGAACACCCGCTTCCTCCCCGTCGCCGACGAGCCTCCGCCGCCTCCTCCTCCTCCTTCCGGCCGCCGCACCAGCTTCCACGGCACCTTGTGCCGGCGCCGGTGCATCTGCAGGTTCTGGTCCCGCTGAAACCCCTGCTTGCAGATCTCGCACACGTACCGATCCGACTCCATCAGCGTCCTCGGCGACAGCGACACCACCTCTGCTTCAGGATCTATTTTTTTTTTTTTAAACATAATTTTATCGACTAATCAGCAATTAAACTCTCTCGAACTGATTATAATTGACTAATTATGTTGGTACCAGGAGTTCCGGCCGGCCGTCGCTTTTTCTTGGCGGCGTTTAAGGATGGTAGATCTGTGGCGCCGCCTCCAGGTGGCGGCGGAAGGGCGGGCGGCGGAAGGCTTAACATGGTTTATATTGGCGGAGTCGATGCCTTCATCGAAAGCTGTGAGTGTGTGTTCGTATTTATACTTGCAGGAGAGGAGGTGGTCCCTGACCAGTGGGCCCATCCACGTTGTATTAGCGACTTGCAAAATTGAACCGGGCTCATGCAAAATTTGTCATCCCTGTTCATGGCTCTCCCGGTTCGAATAGCGAACCTTAAGCCGCTCAAACCAAGTAAATTTGGAAAAACTGAACCGATATCAAATTAAACCGCTCCGGTTCAGTAGGATTGTTTTGCGATGGGCAAGGGAGGTGGAGCCCACGTAGTGGTGACAAATAGAAAGACACGGTGGCAAAGAAACAAAATGGCATATAATTTCATGATCACTTCCATCACTATGCAATACACGTGATTTCTCCCTTTTTATTTTGTCGCAAAAATATAAATATTTTTTTTCAAGAAAATCAAAATTTAATCTTAAACCAAATCTGCATTTTTTTTAATTTGAAAAAGAAGATTATTTCTTCATTAGACATTTCACACGGTACGCATAATCATAGCTCCCATGAATCCTTAATTATTTAACTAATGACGGGGAGTCCTTATTGGTTAGCATCGGCGGTGACTTTAATGATCCATAATCTTTAATCATTTAATTAAAGTATCTATCCATGTGTAAGTCTAATTAGTGGAACATTAAAGGCTTACTTAAGCCAGCCCTTTGGCATGCGCTTCCTAATTAAAGTCAATTGAACAGCTTAAACTTTTGTCTCCAAGGACCAATCCAGTTCCACTTTGGTCATTAGCGTTTAATTAAGGACACACCTTATAAAATATCATGTTTAATTTTACACGATTAATATTTTAGATATTCCGACTATTTTAGATTTTATTTCAGTATCAAATCTAAACTTCACCCGCTCTTGCAATGAATCGAGTTTGTCTTTCTTGGCTTACTCTATGTTTCGACATGAAGGTAGGATTGATTAGTTAACTTTCATTAAAGAATCCTTTGGAAATTGGTCTCTATAAATTAGATCCGTTCGAACTGTCTTTTTAGACGAAAGAAAGAGAGGAGGGTAGATGCATGGAAGATCTAAACATATACATGCACTATAGTTAAAAATATATATATGATTAAGGGAATGAAATTTTCTCGTGTCCGATCTCCAACCTTGAGTTGTGATTGTACTTGTAATTTCCAACGTCAAGACACACAAGAGGAATCTAAGTTTTCGATTGCTTGCTCATCGCCTAGTTAGGGTTTGGGTTTCTTCCTTGGACCATGTTCTTGAAGATATATTCTCTTATTCCCTCAATTCACTATTGTATGTGAGCAAAGCTCCAACTTTTGCAAGACAAGCCAAATGGAGAAGACAATCTAAGAACATACATGCTGATGTGGCGGACTTGGATATCTACATAGATAGCATCCAAGCTAAATAGTTTTGCTATTAGATTTTGTGCTTAGACTTTTCTAGGATGCCTCTAGATCTGATATAATGATTTTTTTCTATTAGATTTAGTTATAGTTTGAACTAAACTAGCAAGTGACGATGAATAATAGGCTTCTACTTAGGTACTTACTTGATGGATGAACCTATGAATTAGGTTAAAGCTCAACTATCGTAGTAAGAACAAATCGAAGCGTACTTTTTGTTGGTGTAATCGTCCTCGGGTCAAGGTTGATCAGTTTGATCTGAACTTGAGTTTCGATATTTGATAATATGTAAAAGAGAGGTCAAAGTAGGTCAAGGGAAGATTTGATACTTGACTAGGAAAATCATAATTGGAGATTAGATAATGAAAACCCCTAACTGGAGGTGAGGTAACAAAAAGTTCTACCTGAGGTTAGGCAAGGAAAAACCCTAACAGAACGTTAGACAAAGGAAAATCTTAACTGAGGTTAGGTAAGGAAAAATTCTAACTAAAGGATAGGGAAGGGTGAGAAGTCTATCGAGTGACTGATCCTAATCAGAGGTTAGACAAAGGAAATTCAACGGGAAGATTGGCAAGAGGAAAATCCAAGTATGTCAAAGAGGACTGGATACTTAGTGAGAAAATCCAAGTAGATAAAAGGTTGACCGGGCACTTGGTGATCGGAAGTCCAACCGAACATTGGCAAAGGAAAGCCCAAGTGGGTCAAGGAAAATCGGATACTTTGTGAAGAAGTCCTGGAAGGTCAAGGTTGACCAGATGCTAGGCAATAAGAAATCCCAACAAATCACGAATGACTAGATGTTGGGCAATTAAAGTCCTAGTAAGTTAAGGTCAACCGGATATCATGCAAGACATGATTTCAGCCTTGAAAAGGCTAAAATTAAGTTTAGAAATCAATTGGTGGAATTCACAAAACAATTGGTAAACCCTAAACCCGAAAGTTCAGGTCATGCTACTCAAATTGATCGAGTAGTGTCAATTGATTGGCGAGGATTGCCAATCGACTGGGAGCTAGTTTCACAAAGCATAATAAGTTTTGGAATTGATTGGAGTAATCGATTTAGCATGGTCTAATTGATTAAGACAATCAATTAACATTATTTTCTCCATGAACAGAAAGGTTCTAAATCGATTGAGGCAATCAATTGAGAGATTTTTGAGAAGAGAACAGAAGGTGTTGGAATTGATTGGGCAATCGATTTAGTAGGGGTCAATTGGAGGCTCTTCGTGAAGAACAGAAAGTTTCAGAATCAATTGAAACAATCGATCAGAAGTTGTCGAATCGATTGGTATGACTCACCAATCGATTAGTCAGGCGAAAAAGAGCTATTTTGTAGGTTTTGAATTATCGAGCTGACGTGACAATCGATTTGGGATAAGCTAATCGATTAGAAGGTGTTAAACGAACCTTAGAAAAGGGGGTTTAGTGGACATTCGTAGGTGTCAGTTCTTGAGGTTTTACCCATAAGTGCTGCTGAATTTTCCAAGCATCAAGAGGCTAATCAAAGCAAGAAAAGAGCAAGCAAAGCAAAGTTCATTATTGTAAAGTCATTTTCGATTTCATTTGTAATCTTATTTGTGTTTCTTATTGTATCCTCTCATTGTATTCTCATGTTTGAGATTGTACGAGTCCCCTCGGGGCGGTGCGATGGTTAAGGCATGGAGTGTTGCCACATGAGATCTTGGGGTCGAAACTCAGCGTGACCGAGCATAACCTCCCCCATGTCTTGGCCATTTGCACTAATGGCTAATAGCCACCCGTGATTTACCTCCTCCGTGTTGTCTTAGGGACGGGTTGGCGGGGGCGCTGGGGGCGAGCGAATCGCCTTTTGCCACATGTTTGAGATTGTACGAGGCTTCTCCTCCTTCGGGAAAGAGGTTTTCAAAGTGAAGTTGTGAATGAAGAGTGAACCCTTGGATTAGTCACCTCAAGGAGGTATATACCAAGTAAAATCAAAAGAGTTAGCATTGTAGAATTTTCGATTCAAGTTTCCGCTGCAAATCAAGTTTAAAGAAGTGAAGTGAGTTATTCATCCCCTCTACCTCATACGTGTCCAACATTGTCAACTTAGCTTGGGCTCTCCCTATAAGATATGTACTTTTTTCTAAAGTTAGTAAAGTTATTATAGATGTTGTTGCACATTAAGTACTAAGTTATTAATAATTTGGTAGTTTTAATAATCAAAATATTCACATCTTCATAATGATATGATATTGTCAACTTTATACCTAAGTATTTATGGATTTGTTTTTAAACTCTATCCAAAAGATATCATCTCAAAGAAGATATCTTTTATTTTATAAACCTATGATCTTTTTGTATATTTTTAATATGAAACTTTGATTATTATATTCCCAACATACTTCGCAACCAAAATTATATCTTTGTATTCTTGAAAAGAAGGTCCCACCCGGGCACTATAAGTTTGGAAGTAAATAAGTTAGGGTGATGAACTCGTTTGGGAGGTAACAAAGTGAGATTGAGAATGTTCCAACAACAAAATTTTGAAGCCCCTTATTTCATGTCCTCTTGGCCTTTTCTATATCCTCTTATTCCTTCTCTATTTCGAACCATCATAAGGATGAGGATGAGGGAGGAAGAAGAGGAAACCTTCATAGAATTTAGGAGCATTTTGTCATCTCGATGGGTTAACCTATGGTGATAGTAGACCCGAACATGCCAACTTGTGGGGCGAGTGGACCTGATAAGGGGACAAAATAATTGGGGAGGGGGAGAAAAAAGAAAATATTTTAGTTGATTCCATGAAACAACTCATGGGTCGAGTACACACATAAGGACATTGTGTCTCCTTATCTTTGTTGATGTAACGAATTAAACTCACAAGTGGTCGTGTTAATTTGACTAGATAATTTTGATATGTTTAGTAAATAATTTAAGGTAAATTTGTCAATAACACTAATAGAGTGCATATATAACTCATAAAGTTTATGACTCAAAAGGGGTGAATTGCATAATGAGACAATGTACTCTAAGATGGCCTAACATGAGGTGAACTTAATGTCTATCTTAGTTATTTGGTCTACTAACAAATGTGTTAATTAAATTATTTATTTATTTAAAATACATTAATTAATGTTATTCTTAAAAGATAAAAAGATATTATATTCCTTTGTTTACACATGCACATTATTCAAATAGAACAAGCCAACATTACAAATAACTCCAAGTATATGCAAATAACGGCAAGGTACCTCTTATGTTCTCTTTTTTGGCATCTTGCACTTCAAATTCTTCTTAATCACCAGACAAAGCCACTTTTTGGACATGGACAGCTCCCATCACCCTCACCCTTCATCATCATCAAAAGACAAAAGAGCTGAAACAAAGAAGTGGAGAAGAACTAATTAAATGATCAATTGGGCTAGCTACATCTAAAATCAACCTCCATTTATTAATTCTTTATAAATTAATGCCTTCAAAATTTAAATATATGTAAGTTATTTCATCCTCGTCGGTCGGTACGTCGCCTTTCTCCCTCCTTGCCCACATATCTCATTCATCTAGTTTATTCATCAATCATCAACTTTTCGATCGATCAGTCCTCTTCTTCCTTATTCTCGAGTCTTCCTTACGTATGAGCTAGCCTCCCTTTTATATATATCCTCTTAGCATGGAAAAATAAACAAAATATTTTTAATTATAGAAAAATATTTTACATATATAGATCAATGTAGTATGCATGTTGTCGTATTGGCTTTATAAGTTAATAGTTTGTAATGAATTATTTGTTGAGTAGGAAGAAAGAAAGGAAGAGTGTAGTTACATCTCAAAAAGCTTGTCTTGAGGAGACACAAACAAATGAAGGGCGCCTTTGTAGAAGTAGCTAAAAAAGAACATGCTGTTGCACAGTTAAGTTCAACTGGAACCATATCGTTGGATTGGAATATGATGAAATTTAATAGGAGGGAAAGGAGGGGCCGACAACAAATTAACAATGGATATAAAAGAAAATGATACATAGATAAAATTAATGAGTTTGATTAATTTTAGTTTAGAGAAATATATAGTACTTATGGTTCTAAGAGTTATTTAATTAGTGATCTAGTAGTAAAAGAATTAGAATTTTAGATTACGAGTTTAAAAAGTATTATTAAGTTAATGGAAAAATATTTATTTTTCAATTTATTTTTAGTTTTTTTGAATTAAAATATAAACTTTTCACTAATTAAACAATACATTGTGTCAGCCCAGTTTTGTGGGCCTGAATGGGCCAGCATGTGGGCCCAATCTGCCCCCAATTCATTCCTAAAATTTTGCAGACAAATAAATTAATTGTTTTTTAAATAAAAGAATAAAACATGTCCGCAGGGGGTCTATATATTTTTTTCGGAACTGAACTTTTCTAAGAAAATGTGAAGCGACTGTAAATGAAACTGGGCACTGACCAACTGGGCACTTCTGTGTTAGGGTGCATGTATCTTATGTTAACTTGAAATATGGAATGCCCTTGATTTCTAGGCATAGGTGAAGTAGAATCGTCAACATGTTGAGATTTATCTAAACATGATAATGATGATATAGTCAAGGCAAAGACATGAACACTGATTTCATTAGCCACGTTAGAATGCCAGCACAAGGCATAGGCCAAGGCCTATACCTTATGATAGGCCAATGGCCTATGCCTTACGATGTGTAGAGGAACATAATAATTTTCTAAATTATTATAATATATATATATAGAGAGAGAGGATAAAGAAATTACACCTACCTTATGATATGTAGAGGAAATGACATCAACTAGTAAATTTGACAAAGTTTGCCTCTATTCTTGACACCAAGATATCTTCGAGACGACTTCACTAAGTCACAAGTTGTCATCTCTGATTTGGTACTAGCCAAACGAAGAGACGACGAGATTCGAGAGAGGATACTCAATTCTCTTTGTGCCCGACATCACAAGGTAACTCAACAGCACAAAAGAGAGGGTTGGTGGCACATTGAAGGCTCCGACCAAGTAAGGTTCGGCTAAGCAATTTAGCCAGCGACACATAAAGAAGGGGCAGTAGCCCCTTGCCCGTTGTTCACCGGTTGTGGTTGCTGTCTGGCTGTTGGGAGACCGACGGACGATGGTTACTAGGTGGCCGAAAGGTCTGACAGCAACAAGGGCTATCGACGATGGAGTTTTGGGTGATGACAAAAAGAGGACAACTTCCTCTTACCGCTATCCGACGATGTGAGGCCGTTGTTAGCAACTGATGGCAGGTGGCTAGGGGACTGATGGCATGTCGGACCAACGACAACAGGTGGTGCCAGTAGGGCTTGGAGGTGGCAGCAAGAGAAAACCTAATCAAATTAGGTTATCCAATACATTAATTAAATTTTCTCCTCATGGAGGGGCATATATATATATATATATATATACACCTCTCCTAAATGACTTAGGGAGCAAGTTATCTCCCAAACTCAAAATCCATTAGCAACTTAATCTATTAGCATTAAGTTTGGTTCAAAACCAAACAATTTTAGTTTATAATCAAACTAATTTTGGTTCATAAATAAACTAAACTAATTTAGTTTATTACTAAATCATAATGAATCTAACGTTACCTTCAAGAGGTGTGACTTACCATCACTTCCGTTCCAACAAATATCTTCTATATTCACATATTGTCTAGTCTTACCAGACATAATCTCTCTCAATTTGAAAATCAAATTCTCAAACTTATTTTAAATCTTTCGGATATACTTGTAGTACATGTGACCCAATAGGTTCACTGTTTATGATAGTAGTTCATAATTAACCATTAATTATAAATTGATCATGAGTGACACCTAATAGTATATCATAATCTCCAATTAATCAAAAAATCACAATTGATTTCCGAACTAAATCTGAACTCTTCAACAACTACAGTTATTAGTGCTTCTATTCCTTTCACTCATATTATATCCACTTGGTTCAGGACATGGTTTACATGTCAATCCCACTAGGATGATTATGTCACACCTAACCCAAATAGTAGTTTCTTATCATGTGGATTTAAATTACTCAAATATGTGTCCAAAAAGATCATCCTCTTGATGTGTAATATTTTGGCTAGTCTTACGAGTAATAATCTTGACAATGAGTTATAGGGTATATGTCTCCTTATGAGAGAAGTGGTGAATCCTCTGTGGTCTATTCAAACATATTAACTTATACCCAACCATTTTCCTCTTAAGAGATGTTTGTTAAAATGTAAAGTATAAGCTTCCATTACCAAGATGACTTGAATACCTCAAGTTTAAGGAAACTTGCACTCGATTTGTAATGAGATTTTTAGAATCACATGAAGTCTCATAGCATGTCACATCCAATGAACTAGTTACCCTTAACTAGCATCCATATATTAATTCTCAACATCTCAATGTTTCCAGCAAGTGAGGATCGATTGCTTAGATAAACTAAGGAGTATAATATATGATAGTCTTACAGAATTAATGATATCTAATTTCATCAATTGATTGACTAAGGAATATTTCAATACATACATAATTACACATGGAGATATATTCACTAATTGTTATCTAATCATAATTTCTCTCATGATATATATTATATTGTGAATTTTATTAATTGAGTTTAAGATTAATATCATATATGTAGAGAATATACACTCAAATAGTAAATTTATTTATCAATATATAATCCAATATCTAAGGCGATTGTGTTAGAATACCTATCAACTATAACATCCTCCCACTTGACCTAATATCAATTTCCTTGGTATCTAAGACCAGAGCTGCCATTATCCCGAGTTGCCTCACTTATCAACGCTTCTTGTCTCATTTGTCTCATTATCTGAAATAATTAAAATCTATGAGTCAAAAGACTCATCACATTCAAACCATACTATGTATTAATTAGTTCTTATATCCATGCATCCTATCGGGGAACCTATACTAACTAATTTATCCTCTAGGTTCTTGCTTTGTATAAACATAAGGAGAGTATAATCGCGAACATACTCTTGCCAAACATAAATATTAACATACTTTTCGCCCCACATAAATAAGTGCATAATTAAAGCAGAACATGAGCATAACAAAAATATAATCTTAAGCGTTACTAATGCAAAGATCTAAACCTAACAAGAGCATAACATAAGCAAGAACAAAATTAGGAAACATGGAGCATAAACTTACTTTACATAAAGGAAAACATATGCATAACTTAATAAGGGGTGAACATACCGTAGGTGTGGTAACCATCATTAGAGCACATTCATTTGGTCCATAATCATGTAATTAGTTACACAACAAGCATATGACTTATGGTACAACTCACACTAGTCGAGACCAATGCATTGCACCATCATTCATTTTGGAAAGGCCTTCCTCAGAGCTCATCCTGAGGCACCAATCTCATACTGTCACCACATGTGAACATATTCCTCTAGTTATCCATATAACTCTTTCATATCATACATCGCAAGTATACATGCATGGTTCTTAAACTATCTTCATAAAGAGAACTACTTATAACTTCACATGGTATCAATTACACATTGGAATCACATTACCCATGCATAATATCATCAATTTCCTAACATACATGTCCCTAAAATAATGAACTAATCTAACATACTAAGTTATCAAAACATAATTGAGTGCATATATTAAACCCCAAAAGGCCAAAACACATAGAATTAATAGGTGACTCATTAAGTTAACATGATGAGAGGCAAGAAGAAACATGGGCAAAATTAGATCCAACATCTGTAATCCCTAGCATTAGCATATGACTCATTAGTTAGCATGATAAGAAGCAAGAATAAACCAAGACATAACAAAACCAAATTCCAAAAATTTACATATATCTTAAGCACAAGATGGTTAGTTTCATGACAACTTAACCCCTTAGATCCGAACATACACATGACACAAAGTAATCATAAACTTGGATTCAATTTTATGGTATCAAAATTTCTAGGAGCCGAACCAAACTTAACCTTCAAAGGTATCATCAATAAGGAGGATTTCATGGCATGGAAAACTAATAAAATCGAAACTAACGAACTCACAATGTTCCTAAATCATGAGGATTTCATGGCCTCCTAGCATCCTCAAACAAGACTACAAGGGAACTAAACATGCATGAATTTAAGGAACTAAAAAACATAATATGAGAAGAACATGCCTTCAACTTCTTCTTGCTATAAAGCCTCTTCTTTTTCTCCCCTTATATCTTGGTTCGGTGTGGGAGAGCTTGTTAAAACTGTCGACCCCCCCCCCCCCTCGAGTGTGGTCGCTGGCAACAGGACTCCCTGGTGACCAGTACTCCTTGGAGGTGGTTCTGGCCTACGCCACAATCGATCTAGGGCATTGACAACCCGCGACAGAGAGGGGAAAGATTGGCCTAATCCCTTTGTTGATTCTCCTTCTCTCGATACTGGTGACACTAATTAGCAACGTCGGTGAATCGGGACGTCACAGTGACGCGGGAGGAAGAAAGGCTTGACACTAGGAAACTAGGGCATATCGATGGGGAATCTGAGCCGACGCGGCAGTGACGTTGGGATCGGGAGGAGATGTCATTTGGCGGCTAGCCTTCGGGAAGGAAGGAGATGGTCAGTCAGTGGGCGGCGGTGGGGAAACACAGCGTCGATGGTGGGGCTCGGCGCGCTTGTTGGTGTGGTTTGCACTAACAGTCTAACTCAGATTTTGATGAATGACAAGTTAAATTAGGTTTTGTTGTGATCTAACCATATGATCAAGTGTGCAGTACGAAGTACAAATAGGTCGACAGGCCAACCGGATATTTGACAGGAAATCCAGCTAGGTCAACGGGCCAACCGGATAGTTGGTACGAAGTTCAGATGGTTGACGGGTTGATCGGATATCTGGCAAGAAATTCAGCTAAGTCGACGGGCCGACCGGATAGCTGATATGAAGACCAGATAGTTTGACAGGCTAACCGGATATCTAGTAGGAAGTCCAGCTAGGTCAACGGGTCAACCGGATAGCTAGCATGAAGTCCAGGTACGTCGACAGATTGATCGGATGTCTGACAAACTGGTAAGTTAAGGTAAGTCACTGAAGGAGAGTGACCAAGTGAGGGCACGCCCCTATTGAAAGGACAGTAGGCATCGGTCCATTTGAGATCCTTAAGCTGAGACATTAACTAGTTCTTGGTTCTGGGAAGATAGGAACTAATTCATACCGCTCATTATTATTGTACTAACATTTATTTTGTAGGTTATTATTTTATTTATTGGACTAATATTGTTTTGCAGGGAAAAATTACCTTCGGATGAACAATGTCCGAAGGCACCTTCAACGGAGAAGGAAGACACCTTTATATGGAAGGCGTCTTCCAAGGCTATGGAAGGCGCCTTCAACAAGATAAATTTTTGACTTCGCAGCGGATAATTGTCGGGTTGTTCGGGATCGAACTTGCCTCATTAGAGGTGCCTTCCATGCCTTTAATAAGGCTGTCTCGAGAAGGTATTGCAAAACAACACTTATACGAGCTACTGCGCGTTCATTTGAAGTTCCAATTACTCTGGGCTCCTGCTATGACTCTGCTACAAAGCTGCTGCGCCCGACGATTACTCCAAGGACTTCTGATCGCGTCCAGCAGATCGACATCGACATGAGCGCTCCCACTTTGATCTTTAAGTGTCAGTAATTTTCTTTTGTAATTAATTACTGCAAAAGGACAAGTGCAATGTGTTGCACTTATTCAACCTTCTTGTACTCGATTCTCTTTTTCAGAGGTACTGGAAAAGGTTTTTAGTGGATTACCCATTGATAGGTCTGCGAGACCTGGGTCTTGGAGTAGGAGTCACCGAAGGCTCTGAACCAAGTAAATCGACCGTGTCTATTTCTATTTCGCTTAATTATCCTTTTGATTTTTGTTTTTCTTTTCCACTGTGTTCGTACTTTAATTTAAAACAGAAAACAAAGTTTTGAAAACCACATAATTCACCCCCCTCTCACGTGCGTAATCGATCCAATAAGTAGTATCAGATCAGGTTTTGCTCTGGTTTGGTGCAACCACTAGTCAAGCAGGGGGAAAATATTTTCAGTTTTTTATTCTATTTGAATTGGTAAAATTTACCTATTCAGATAAATTTTTTTCAATCGTTCGGTTTTAACTCGAAGTTGGAGCAACACCGCTCGAGTCCCTCCCTATTTTTTATATAATCTTAAACTCTGCTAATCCAAGACCAAGTCTTAGCACCTCCTTTTTAGTTTTCTATCTACGGTATTCAAATGACCCAACTTGAAGGGTACAACACTGTACGCCCCCCACTCTTCAACAGGGACAATTTCCTATACTGGAAGAAGTGGATGGAGGTCTACCTAAAAATAGACTACGACCAATGGTTCAACATCGTCAAAGGGTACAAGACTCCAGTTGACCACAACACCGGAATTCCAATGGACTTGGAAAATTGAAATCCGGAAATGAAGAAAAAACACAAATTAACTTCAAGACCCTCAACATAATCCAGTGCAGGCTAACAAAAGAATAACTGAACTGCATCAACCCACACGAAAATGCAAAGGAACTTTGGGACAAGCTCATATAACTGCACGAGGGAACCAACGATGCGAAGGTAACAAAGAGATTTATTTTTAAATAAATTATTTAATGTCAAAATCTAGGAAGGTGAGACTGTCAGTCAGCTGCATGTGAGGATAAAGGACATCCTCAATGGGCTCCACACAATCGGGCACCAATTAGAGAACCAGAATCTGATAAGGTATACGTTAAATGTATTTCCTTGAAATGCATTGTGAGTATCTATCGTGGATGCCTATAAGATTTCAAAGAACTTGTCAAAGTTAAAACTAGATGAATTATTCTGTGAGCTAGAACTGCACGAACAGACTGACGCTAAATCCGATAAAGGTCTTGCTCTTATTGCAGGGTTATCAAAAGATAAGTCCAAATCCAAGTCGGAACCTGAAGTCGAGTCTGACCCAGACTCAGATGATGAAGAACACTTGGTGAACTTGGTAAGAAAAATGTTCACCAGGAGAAAGAAGAACTTCATCAACAATGACTTGCAGAAGATCAACTCCACCTCCAACTCTAACAACAAAAAAGTGACCGACTTCGGATGCAACAAGAAGGGGCACTACAAAACCGACCGCCTGAATCTGAAGAAAAAGAAGACCCTCAAAGCGACGTGGGACGAATTGTCTGAAGATGAATCAGATGGCGAAGAATCGAAGAACTCCAACTACCTCACGCTGATGGCTCATGAAACAGAATCGGAGAACGAATCGGAAGACAGGTCTGAACCTGAATCAAGCCAAAAGTCCATACTCATTTCCGAAGGTTCTGATGAGATATATTTTCATTTAAGCAAAAGTTTTTCAAAATTATTACATGTTTAAATAAGAAATTGACTAACTCTAAAAATTGCATAAATGAACTAACAAAAGAAAATAACAAACTTAATGAACAATTAAAATCAAGTTCAACAACTGAACCAATTCAAGCTGAAATTCCAACTCAAGTTGTAAAACTTGAGGAGGATAATCTCAGATTGAAAAATAAAATAATTGAACTAAAAGAATTACTACAAAAATTCACAACTAGATCTAAGTATTTCGACATGATACTTGGGTCACAAAGAGCTGTGTATAACAAGTCCGGACTCGGATACAAGTCCAGCTCAACCAACAAATCCTTTATATCATTAGTTAAACAAAATAAGACCCAAACTAAAACTTGGGTTCCAAAAGTGTGTCTAACCACGCAAGTAGGAATCAACCAATATTATATACCTAAAAATGAGACCCACTACATAAAATCAATCCAACTAAAACATTAAATTCAAAACAAAATAAATTTGTAAAACTAAATTCTAGCATTAAAAACAAAATAAAATCAAACAAATTTAATTACCATCAAGTCCATTATAATTACAAAAGTAATTGATACAAATTCAAAACTTGAAAATCAAGCTCAATAATTCAGGAGGAGGCTCCAAATTAGTTGACACCTCCAAAATAATAATTTACCCGGTAGGGTAATTGGGTAATTAGGACTAGCTAAAATATGGACAACAATTTAACTTGACAAAAGTACTGGTGAAGTTTTGGATGATAGTAGGTTAGAGAAACTCTGTCTATGCTTGTCTAGGAAGATATGACTTCGACTTGGTGCATTTGGCTTAGTGGAACA
The DNA here is from genome assembly GCF_018446385.1 of Zingiber officinale. Taxonomy (NCBI): domain Eukaryota; kingdom Viridiplantae; phylum Streptophyta; class Magnoliopsida; order Zingiberales; family Zingiberaceae; genus Zingiber; species Zingiber officinale. Next base: position 130,325,735 of record NC_055987.1, read on the forward strand.
AACTGAAGCTACCCCTTATGGATCCTAACTAGTTAGACCAAGGTTTTGTACTAAGTTTAGTGGATAGGACTATTTAAAAAATCTCGACGGCATGGTTACTCTAATGATGCCCAAGTGACTCACCATAACCCAAAAATTTATCCAAAAAATATCTGTTTGTTGAACCCAAAGCTAAACCTGAATCTAACACAAATTTAAACCAAACGTGAAATGAAACTTAGCTCATCTTACAAAATTTTAGGATTCCCTTATTGAAACATAGATCGGGTGAGATGTCTAAAGAATTTAACATGAAACTTAAAATTAAAATTTAAAATTAAACATTAAAATTAAAAATAAAAAATTTAACTCAAATTAAAACTAAAATTAAATTTAAAAATTAAAATTAAAACTAAAAATTAAATTAAAATTAAAATTAAATTCAAAATTAAAATTGAATATTAAAATTTAAAATTAAAATTAAATTTAAAAATAAAACTAAAAGTTAAATTTAAAATGTAAACTAAAAATCAAAAATTAAAACTAAGGGTTTAAAATTTAAATTTAAAACTTGAATTAAAATTTAAAAAAAAAACTTAAAGAATTTCGAATTAAGGTTAATCTAAATTGGTTTTAACTCCTACCTGCACCAAGTGGATATTGGACAGTGGTTGTTCCAAATACATGTCTGGGGATCACATCAAATTCATTCAATTAACATACAAAAGCTTAGGAACAGTTGCCTTTGGAAACAACGACAAACTCAAGATAATTGGGATATGTAATATTGAACCCAAAATTTATTTTATTATTAAGAAAGTATTACTGATTGAAAATCTCAAATACAATCTTCTTAGTATTAGTCAATTGTATGATTCTGAATATAAGGTTTGGTTCTTATCCTCTGAATATTTAATTAAGCACATAGATAACCCTACCATAAAACTAAAAGGCTTTAGAAAGGACAATATTTATGTAATTAACCTAACTGATTCTTCACTCAAGTGTCACTTGATACAAGAAACCTGGTTATGACATAGAAAAACGTCACACACAAACTTTAGAAATCTAAGTAAATTAAATAGATTAGTTAGAGGCTTACCAAAATTACCCAACTTAGACTCAACAATTTGTAACACCTGTCAACAAGGAAAACAAATACAGTCAACTCATAAATAAACTAATCAACTTCAAATAAATTCTATACTAGAACTATTGCACTTTGACCTATTTGACTCCTATAGAATCAAATCAATAAATGGGAACCTTTACTACTTAGTAATAATAGATGATTACTCTAGATTCACCTGGGTAAAATTCTTAAAAAGTAAGAATAAAATATTTGAAGTATTTAGTAATTTTTGCAAACAAATTGAAAATGAAAAAGAAAGAAAGATTAAAAGAATCAGAAGTGATAATGGAAGTGAATTTAAAAATTATAACTTTAATCAATTCTGCCTTGAAACGGATATCATCACAAATTTTTTTGCCCTACAACACCCCAACAAAATGGAATAGTAGAAAGAAAAAATAGAACTCTTCTTGAAGCCTCTATGACAATATTAAATGAATATAAATTACCAAAATATTTTTGGGCAGAAGTTGTTAGCACAGCATGCTATGTACAAAATAGAATCACAATAAATAAAACTTATAATAAAACCTCATTTGACCTCTATTATAATAAACAACCTAATATTAAATACTTTAAAGTATTTGGATGCCCAACCTACATACAAAACATAAGAGAACACTTAGAAAAATTTACCTTAAAAGTAGAAAATGGAATCTTTGTAGGCCACTCATTAAACAATAGAGGTTACAGAGTATATAACAAAGTCACACTAAGAATTGAAGAAACCTCAAACGTAAAATTTGAAGAGACTAGCCAAAACTTAGAACAAACCCAGATTCAAACAATTGATTTTGTTCAAGGTAGAAGTAGTCGAGGGGGAGCTAGTGAAAACCTAAGTCACAAAGAAGAAGATCAACCTCAAGTAAATGAACCACTAGAACTGTAAGAGTTAAACCAAACCATCCAATTGACCAAATAATTGGTGACCCAGACCTAAGAGTTCATACTAGATCATTCTTTAAAAATTTAAGTCAAATATCTTTGATCTCAAAAATTAATCCCAAAACAATAGAAAAATCCTTACTTGACCAAGACTGGATCATAGTCATACAGGAAGAATTAGCCCAATTTAAAAGAAACGAAGTTTGGGACTTAGTACCACCACCTAACAATAAAAAGGTAATAGAAATAAAATGAGTATTTAGAAATAAACTAAGTGAAAGTGGAGAAATTATTAGAAACAAGGCTAGACTAGTGGCTAAGGGGTTTAGTCAAGTAGAAGGACTTGACTATGATGAAACATATGGCCCAATAGCTAGACTTGAATCTATCTGAATGCTACTTAGCTATGCAACCCATAAAGGATTTAAACTTTATCAAATGGATGTAAAATCTGCTTTTTTATTGTAACGACCCGACCCTTTGGCCTCTTGAGCGGCGCCTTTTTATTGTAACGACCCGGCTCTTTGGCCTCTTGGGCAGCCCTTTTTATTGTAAAGTCTGCCAAGTGAGCGACACCTTTTTATTGTAACGACCCGGCCCTTTGGCCTCTTGGGCAGCCCTTGTGGCGGCCCAACTGACGACCCTTATGTCGTCGGTCTATTTGGTGACCTCTAATGTCGTCGACTGACGATCCTTGGCCGTGTCGTTACTCACTAGGACTTTCCACCCCTGGCTAGTGGATTTTTGCCTCCCTCAGGATTCGAACTCTAGACCTCTAGGCTTAAGTACTAGAGTTTATGAATCCTGGTAGCCAAGTGAGAGCCGCTCACTTGGCTACCAGGATTCATAAACTCTAGTACTTAAGCCTGGAAGTGAGTAACGACACGACTGAGGGTCGTCGGTCGACGACATGAGAGGTCGCCAAATGGGCCGACGATATAAGGGTCGCCCAAGAGGCCAAAGGGCCGGGTCGTTACAGTATGAAAGGTTGACCTCTTACCTATTTTCCAAAGGATTCAACCAAGGATAAATTGATCCAACTTTGTTTGTAAAATCAATCAACCAAGATATCTTTATAGCCCAAGTATATGTAGACGACATAATCTTTGGTTCAACTAATTCAGAATTTTTATAAGAATTCATAACCTTAATGGAACAAGAATTTGAAATGAGTTTAGTAGGTAAACTAACTTACTTTTTAGGTCTATAAATTAAACAAACTAATGAAAAAAATTATGTCTACCAACAAAAATATATTAAGGAATTATTTAAAAAATTTAGAATGGAAAATACCAAAGAAATAAAAACTCCAATGGCAACTAACACAATCTTAGATAATGACCCAAATAGAAAACCAGTCGACGTAAAGTACTATAGAAGTGTCATAGGTAGTCTTCTATACTTGACTGCAAGTCATTTTATTTGCAGTTAGTATGTGTGCTAGATACCAAACCCGTGCTAAAGAATCCCACTTAACTAACGTAAAAAGAATTTTCAGATATCTAAAAGGAACTTCAAATGTAGGAATTTGGTATCCTAGAACACTTAATTTTGAACTCATAGGTTACTCTGACTTAAACTATGCTAGCTGTAAACTAGACCATAAAAGTACAAGTGGTGGATATCAATTACTTGACTCATCACTTGTCAGCTGGTTTAGTAGAAAGCAACACTGTGTTGCCTTATCTACTATTAAGACAGAATATATAGCAATAGGAGAATGTGTTGCACAACTATTATGGATGATGCACACTCTATAAGATTTTAACTTAAATTTAACAAAGACAAAAGTAATGATTGACAATATTAGTTCAATTAATCTAACAAAAAATCTAGTGCATCATTCAAGAACCAAACATATCAAGATTAGACACCACTTTATCAGGGATCATGTAACTAAGGGCAACATTGAACTCACTTATATTGAGTCCAAGTCAAACTTAGATGACATATTTACTAAGGCTCCCCCTGAAAGTGAATTTAGTAATTCCGTCGACAACTAGGAATATGTTTAATAGACTAGGACCATCAATTTCAAAAAAAATTATTATTTTCAAAATTTTCAAATTCTAAGGTAAAATTCTTTACTTACATCTTTCTCAAAATTCCCTTTTTTTTAGAATTTTCAAAATCAATTTTAGCCTTAGCCTAAATCAAATCCACAGAAAGCATGTTCCTATAGATTTAAGACTTGGGCACATCACCAATATATTAGGGCTACTTTGTTTATGATTGTCAACCTTAGAAAATGGGTGAGATGCATAGGCAGTTTGCTTGGATTTAAGATCCTTATATCAGTGCATCAACATAAGTTTGGGCGTTAAATACCAAATTTATAGTGATCAAGTTAAGTAATCCAGTTTAGTCAAATACTAACTGGATAAAGGACTTAACCTGACTAGCTAAGTAAACACTGCTATCTTCTGATAGTTAGTTAGTAATTAACAGTTAGACAGTTAAGGATAATTTATAGTTGACTAGATTATTTTGAAATAATCTCAAGTTCAGGGAGAGGATTAATAAGTCAATAAATTTTGAAAACATTCCTTTTATTTTTTTCAAAAATCTATTTTTGAAAAAGATTATCACATGTTTTGAAAAATTATTTTAAAAACTGTTTCAATTTTTCATAACTACTCTAAAACAATTTTAAATGTGTAACACTTAGTATTTTAACTTTTATTTTGGAAAACTTTAACTTTAAATCTTTTAAAGTTTTTTTTGGAGAACTTAGCATTTTCAATTTTTTTTTAGAAAACTTTAAAGTTTCTAAAGTTAGTAGATTTTAAAGTATTTTCAACTTTATTAGCCTTGTGAAAATACAAATTTACAATGTTTTAAAATTTGTGTTAAAAGATATCTTTTTTTAATTTTTAAAATCTGCTTTACAAGATGTCTTGAAAACACTTTGAAAAAGTTTTTGAAAGGGTTCTTTTCAAAACTTATTTTTTTACCTTTGAGATTTTTAATAAGTTGTTTTCTTTATCATTTTGAAATGCTAAGTGGTTTCAAAACTATCTTTCAACATTTTTTTTTTCATTTTGAAAAGTTTTTTCCTCCCTCAAGTAATCATGAGAATTATTTTATTGTAAATTTTTTTTTCTCTGTTTAGTTTCCTTAGCACATTTTTTGCTTGAATATCTATTCATGCTTTTTTGATGAATGCCAAAGGGGGAGGGTTAAGGGGTTAAGTTTAAACAAATCAGAATTTGAATAACTTAAATCATATCATTTGTTTATTTATGCTTGTATTTTTTTCCTAACCTAACCCAGGTTGTCATTGCATCAAAAAGAGAGAGATTGTTGGTGCGGTTGCATTAACGGTCTAACTCAGATTTTGGTGAATAACAAGTTAAGTTAGGTTCTGTTATGATCTAACCATATGATCAAGTGTGCAGTACAAAGTCCAGATAGGTCGATGGGCCAACCAGATATCTGGCAAGAAACCCAGCTAGGTCAACGGGCCGACCGGATAATTGGTATGAAGTCCATATAGGTGGACGCCCTGACCGGATATCTGACAAGAAATTCAACTAAGTCGATGGACCGACCGAATAGCTAATACAAAGACCAGATAGGTCGACGGGCTAACCAGATATCTGGCAGGAAGTCCAACTAGGTCAACGGGTCGACCAGATAGTTGGCATGAAGTCCAGGCAGGTCGACGGGCTGACCAAATGTCTGGCAAACCGGTAAGTTAAGGTAAGTCACTGAAGGAGAGTGACCAAGTGAGGACACGTCCCTGTTGAAAGGACAGTAGGAGTCGATCTAGTTTAGGTCCATTTGAAATTCTTAAGCTGAGACATTGACTAGTTCTTAGTCTTGGGAGGATAGAAACTAATTCATAACGCTCATTATTATTGTAGTAACATTTATCTTGTAGGTTATCATTTTATTTATTGGACTGATATTGTTTTACAGGGAAAAATTACCTTCGGATGAACAGTGTCCGAAGGCGCCTTCAACGGAGAAGGAAGACACCTTCGTACTATTCATAGAAGGCGCCTTCCAAGGCTATGGAAGGCCCCTTCGACAAGATAAATTTTTGACTTCGCAGCGGATAAGTGTCGGGTTGTTCGGGATCGAACTTGCCTCATTGGAGGTGCCTTCCATGCCTTTTATAAGGCTATCTCGAGAAGGCATTGCAAAACAACACTTATGCGAGCTACTGCGCGTTCATTTGAAGTTCTGATTGCTCTGGGCTCCTGCTATGACTCTGTTGTAAAGCTGCTTTCCCCGACGACTACTCCAAGGACTTTCAATCTCGGTCGGTAGACCGACATCGACACGTGTGCTCCCACTTTGATCTTTAAGTGTCGGTAATTTTCTTTTGTAATTAATTACTGTAAAAGGATAAGTGCAGTGTGTTGCACTTATTCAACCTTCTTATACTCGATTCTCTTTTTTTGGAGGTACTGAAAAAGGTTTTTAGTGGATTACCCATTGATAGGTCCGCAGGACCTAGGTCTTGGAGTAGGAGTCGCCCCAAACCAAGTAAACTAGTCGTGTCCGTTTCTATTTCACTTAATTGTCCTTTTGATTTCTATTTTTCTTTTCTGCTGTGTTCATACTTTAATTTTAAAACAGAAAATAAAGTTTTAAAAATCACGTGATTCACCTCCCTTTCATGTGCCTACTCGATCCAACAGCAACGACTGCTACAGCGAGAAGCAGCGCCGTGCACGCCCATACGTTAGGAGAGGGGAAACAGTGAAGAAGATGAAAGGTAAACTTAGGTTTTTAATTAAAACCTTAGGTTAATAACTCTAGTCAGCTCTCACTTTAAATAGATATTTCTAAATAGGTTTTTTATTTTTTCCGTTTATCTCTAAAAAATTTAAAATGAGTCATATAAAATCCATAAAATTCTGATAAATTCTAATAAATTCTAAAAATTCATATAATCTTATTTACTGATAATTTATCCACTAAAATATGGTTATTTTCCTTAAAATAATTTAATTATGTCAAATTTTTAATTATTTATATCTTTATCTATATTTTTGGTATATTACATTCATTGTCAATTGGATAATTTCCTTTTATATCATATACCGGTGATGCCTTTAATGGATGTGGAGTAACATCGAGATGAGAGAGATTTTCTACCAATATTTTTTCATAAGGGATAGGGACTAGTTCACTAATAACCTATCAAAGTAGAAATAATTATTTAATAATTGTAATATGGAATTAGGTGAGAGTCTTTCAGGTGATACTTGCTCCAACAAAGCTCTCTTCTTATTAATATGGAAAGGGGTAAACGTCCACTTATTTATTTGTGTGCCTTTAGTATTAGATGATTTTTGGATTGGGACATACTCCAAAAATCATGCCTACAACATTAGGCGCAATGTTACATACATAATAATGTCCATCTAAAAATAAAATCACATTTACCATTAAAAAAAATCTGACAGCTAAAAGACCAACAAATCCCTTGAGGTATGGAATTGAAGTAGTTGTATGAGATGTCATACTTGATATAAAAAGATCCCCGATGGTAGGTAATTGGGAAGCAATAAATTGATGAATGGTTTCAACCCAATTGAATCTACCTAGATTTTTAAAATCATCTACAATATCTACAAGACCTAATGGAACCTTATATGTACTAGACAAACATAAAACACAAACAAATATATACAAAATTCATAATTTATAAAATACTAAAGCATCATCATCTACTTCAACTCTATGAGAAAAGAGTTAAAACAACTCCTTAATTCTTGATCTAGTAGGTTCTTTTCTATGGGCGAAGTGAGAAAGAAAGAGGTCACCCAATGCATTAATTGAGTTCATAGGAGCATATGAACCTCTATTTGAAATACCAAGCAACATAGATATATCTCTTCTAGTGAAAGCTACTGGGACACCTGAAAATTTAAATTAATTAGTTTTTTATTATGCACTTCTAACTTTCAAAATTAGAAAATGTATCTGAAAATATAAAGATTTGAGATGCTAAATCCCAACTTTGAAATATATTCACGAGTAGACCATGAATTTACTGAATATCTTGTATGTCCAAAAAAAAGCAAAAGCAGACTGTTTAATGATCGTTTTGTGTTGATCTTGTAAATGAATAGAATCATGATCTCGTCCTTTCATTGTTGGAAGGCTAAAAAAATCATTAAAATGACCTAAAATACTCGTCCATTGGAATGATGACTGGAATCCCATGGTAAAATATCAATTATTAACATAAATAAATAAACAAATGTGTATATGCAAAAATAATGTTTCTATGATTAAGGAAAACCATCACATGTTGTGCTAGTTTTTACAAACTAACACAACGTTGTAGCTTGTTTTTAGAAACCAACACAACATTGTAGCTGGTATTGAAAAAACAGCACCACATTGTAGCTGGTTTGCAGAAACTAGCTATAATGTGACCATTTGAATAAACCAGCATGTAGGAACTCGATTTTTTTGCAAAACTGGTACTAGTTTTTGAAAAACACCACCTATTGCCCATTTTTGAAAACCAACACCATCATGTTCCTTCGAAATCAACTACTAAACTATATCTCGTAGTAGTTTTTAAACAACTAGTTCTTAGAAACAATGATGGGTAAAAGAAAATACTCAACATACCTTTGCAACTCCCGTGGAATGCGTGCTATTAAGAAACATGAGTAGAAAAAGGAGAGGAGGCAGATGAGGAGTACAGGTTGGATGAAAACCCTAACTCACTCCACGTGAACTGATCACTGAAGAAGATGACCTGGGTCTAAGGTCTGACGCGGGGGAAGAGAAGAGAGGGATGAGAGGGGAAGAGGGTTTAGGGCTTTAGTTTTTAAAACCAAGGACGGGAACGAAGGGAAGGGAAGAGAGAGAGCCAAAATATGCCCGCGCGTTTTGAAGAGGAGAAAATACTGGATTTTTATTTACATTAGCTTGCCATGTTAGTTGTCGCCCACAATCGCCTATATAAGGGTGGGTAGGCTAACGAGTTTACACACACATACACGAGAGCACCATATATTTAGTGGAATCATTAAAAATTCTTGCATCACAACTTGGGTCTATGATGTGAACAAATTGTAATACACGGTCATGTCATCAAGTAATAAAAATCGAATCCATAGGGACTTGTGACTGAATATCAACTTACTAGTTAGACTTAATTGTCTAGACCAAATTAGTTATATAAAGTGTCATGAATATGAAAATTGATAGCTAAAGCAGAAAGAGAAAAGAGAAAAAAAGACAGCTAGCTTAGAAAGACAGTAAGGGCAGTAGTGATCAAACAGAGGAAACCCACGTAGCAATAAAAATACAATAAAGAAATAATAGCAAGGCAGAAAAAGGATGCAATCAGGGAGAGAGAGAGATTATATGACTTTGATTTCACTTTTATACAAATAAACACTTGATCTATATTTGAATTCTTATCCTCAATATTGACTTATGTATGTAGACTATCCCATGTATCTTATATAAACTTTTGACACTACGCCGACATACTAATCTCAATTATCGCTTACTTTAGGAGCAGACTAATTAAGGATTGTAATATAAGTAGGGTCCTATCACAAGACCTCACAAAACCATTATATTCTTTTACTATGTGATGATAAATTAAGATTAATCCATTAAATTCTATGTTAATTGGATTAAATTCTATGGTAATCTAAGGTTTCTCGTAGCATACAGATCTACTTTCATAGCCGACTCCCCAAGTATCAGTTTTCTATGGGTTAGAGGGCCAGATCCTCCTTTCAGTTCATCCTCAAATCGTCATGGATACAAATCTTGTACTTTTGGCATTGATATCATGTTAACATAGTAGATCCAGACCACAAATCATATATCACAGAATAAAATTGATCAAACATGCATAAATTAATAAAAATAACACTTACATCACATAAAGCTACTCCCTAATCCTAGAATCTAGAGTTTACCCCATAAACATGGGATTACAATTCCAAATCATGATCAAATCATAGAAATCTGATTGCAAGTTCAAAGAATTAGAGAAATGAAAGAGAATGCTTAGCCTTAATCAAATAATCTTCCTACTCGCTGCTCTCGATCTCTCTTTGAAGCGTATATGATGCTGGATCCACCCAATTAAGATCATCTCTTAAAGCTTGCTAGGGGTTCTTGGACCACCAAGTGTTGGGACCTTTGCGTCCACTAGAGGGGGAGGGGGTGAATAGCTTCTTACTCAAATCGTCGTTTCCTACACTCGTTAGTACATAGCGGAAATACAAAATAAAATACTAAAAAGCAACCTAAACCCTAAACAATACAAAGACAAGAAACATAAATACAATGACACATTTATGTAACGTGGTTCGAAGATTAGGGTTCCTACTCTACGACTATCTGTAAAGTGGACGATCCTGATCCATCAATAGATGACTCCTTGGAAAACTCCGGCTAGCTCAAGTAGCTCTTTGTGGGTGGATAAACCTAGCCACAACCTCACACAAGCATGCTTGATCACACGAGAGCTTGGAAGACTCTAATAGGGGTTAACCACCTCTATTTTTTCAACCATGGCCGACCACCCCGAGCTCTATTAAATAGTGCTCAGGAGAAAACACAAGATGTGTTTCCTGCCACAGTATATTGGTTGCTACTCAGAATATCGTACCGGTTCCCCTGTACAAAAATTTTGTACAAGTTCTGAACCATTCCTAACAACCTATTGTGTTCTTTAGAAATTAAATTTGGAATCGCAAATGGAACTTAACATTATTGATTCCAAATTCAACTTATCTGTTCTTAGTGGTTAAGACTTGGATCACAAACGATGCTTAATATTATTGATCCAAATCCACCCATGTTACAAATTTAATTAAATATTAATTTCAGAGATCGACTTCCAGGTTAAACATGGCGAGACACTAGACATTCTTGGGTATGAGAGCATCCACCACTTCCTAGACAAAGTCTTTCAACGAAATTCAATATTTAATTTCCTTATAGTAACCCTAGGTTTAACCAAAAAGAACAATCGAATCACAAGTTCGAAAAATAAAAGAAACACAAAATCAAAAACATAAATTCGATAACCTAGATTCATTAGCCTCTTGTGTTTGGTATTTCAAGATATAAATAAAAGGATGAACTAGTTATGATGCGAAACTAATATTTAGTTATACCTTTTATAGCTTATAAACCTCACGATCTTCTATCGTATTCCTTTTCTTATATCGGACGTCGTGTGGGCGACGATCTACCGAGACGAGAATCCACCCAAGCTTCCTTCTTCTTCAAGCAAGTTTTGACCAATCAACAAACTCCTTGAGATGAAGAACTTCGACCACCAACCAAGCTCCAAGGGATGTAAAGAAACGATGCTTCCTATCTCTTCTTCTTCTCCAAGCAAGATCCGGTCACAAAGATCTCTCCAAGAAGATGATGCCGCCGGCCACTTAAGAAGAAGAATAGGGGAAGAGGAAGAAGAGAGGGCCACCACCACAAGGAAGAGAGGAATAATAGAAGATATATTGTTATGAGGTGAGACACCTCTACCCTCTCTTTTATATTCCTTGGTCTTGGTAAATAAGAAAAGTTTTAATAAAAACTTCCTTATTTTCCTTACCAATGAAAGGAAAATTTAATTGATAAAAAATTTCCTTTTCTCTTATTAATGTGGCCATATCAAATCCTCCAAGGAAGGAAAGTTTTAAACACAAAATTAAAACTTCCTAATTTGTTTCCGGAAATAAAAAATTTTCTTTTAAAAATTCCCTTCATGGTTGGTTATAAAAGGAAACTTTTATAAATTAAAATCTCTCTATTAAAACATGTGGATGATTTACAAAAAAATAAAGTTTTATCTAAAATTAAAATCTTCATTTTAACTACAAATAAGGAAAGATATCAAATCTTTCTCTTAATCTTTTGTAGAAAGCTATAAAAGGACAGATTTAATTTTACAGCTCTCTTTTAAAATCATGAGGATGATTATAAAAAAGGAAAGTTTTATCAAAAATTAAAATCTTCCTTTTAACTACAAATAAGGAAAGATATCAAACCTTTCTCTTAATCTTTTGTAGAAAACTATAAAAGGAAAGATTTAAATTTTAAACTCTCTTTTAAAACAATGGCTTCCACATAAGGATCAGAAAGATTTTAAAAAATAAAATCCTTTTAATTTATTGTGGTCGGCCACTTAAGCTTGGGTTCAAGCTAGGGTCGGCCACCTACTTGACCCATCTAACCTTGGTTTGGCCGGCCCTAGCTTGGGCTCTGAGCTAAGCTTGGCCGACCACCTTAAGGTGGGTAAAAAGGTGGGTATGAGTGGGTATAACACTTTATAATTAAGAGGCTACGACAGAGACCGAGAGGAGGAATTGGTTTTGGTCTCCCGATGAAGTTGAGCTTCCCGTGTTCGCCTCGAACACCCAACTCGAGTTCATCAATAATATCTCATTCCACTAAAGAATTATTATTGAACTACCGCACCAATCCCATATTACTATATGAGCTCCTTCTTATCATGAGTGTGTTAGTCTCCCTGTGTTTAAGATATAGAATGCCCACTAATTAAATGAGTTACTGACAACTCACTTAATTAATATCTAGCTCCAAGAGTAGTATCACTCAACTTCATCGTCATGTCGGACTAAGTCCACCTGCAGGTTTTACATGACAATCCTTATGAGCTCCTCTCGGGGACATCATCAACCTAGATTACTAGGACACAGTTTAATTCTATAATCAACAACACACCATATAAATAATATCATTTCCCAACTTATCGGACCTATGATTTATCGAACTAAATCACACCTTTTGATAAATTAAAGAAATGAATATTGAGTATATGTGCTTGTTATTATATCATGATTAAAAACACACACTTGCATAATAACAAAGGTCTTGTTCTTTTATGCAGTCAGTATAAAAAGAACTTGCCTTAAATGGTCCTGCTCAATACACTCAGATTGTACTAGTGTAATTTTATGGTCAAGATAAACTAATACCAAATTACACTATGACTATTCCAATGGTTCGTTCCTATCCATCTTAGTCGTGAGCTACTGTTTATAATTTATAAGGAATTGATAACATGATCTTCTGTGTGTGACGCCACACACCATGTTATCTACAATATAAATTAATTGAACAACTACACTTAGCATATAAATGTAGACATATGACCAATATGATTCTTTATTTCAAAATAAATGTTGACAAAAAACTAGACTTTTAGTATACACTCTAACACAGTCAACTGGTAAAGACACCAATCGACTGGCTTCTATGAAAAAATCCACCGTTACATCCTAATTAAGGCTATAAATTAACTAAGCATTCATGAAAAAACTTGGTGTTCGACTTGGTAAGAGTTTGTTTATGTTCATTCAATATACATAAGATTAATTAAACAAACAAGTTTGAACAACTCGTTAAACTAAACAAACAAACTTAAACACATATGTGTTCATATCTTTAATGTTCATGAACAACGTTTGTGAATAATGCCCATGAACAACGTTTGTGAATAATGTCCATGAACAACGTTCATGAATAATGTCAGTGAACAACATTCATGAACAATGTTCACGAACTATATTCATTAATAAAATTCTTTTTAATATACTAAATAAATAATAAAATAAACAAATAAGTTTAAATTATCAAGCTCAATAACCAATTAAATAACTAAAAGTTTCAAACAATCAAACAGGCTTGAATTGAGAGCTCGATAACATCTAAACCAACCAAACTCAAATCTAGCTCAAGCCAAGCTCGAACCAAGCTCAAGACAAGCTTGAATTGAGAGCTCGATAACATCAAAACGAACTAAGATCAAGCTAACCTTCAAACAAGCTCAAGTTCATAAAAAATAAATCAAACCAAGTTTAAACAATCATTTTAAAAGCTTGGCTCATTTTGAGCTCGACTTAGCTTGGCTCAGTCACCTTATCAAATAAACTTAAACACCCTGAAGCTCGGCTCGGCTCAACTTATTTATAGCCCTAACCCCAACTACTCGATACTAGTCGACTGCTATAGTAACTTCTACAGCAATTGTTGACTGCTACAGTAACTGCTATAGTACTAATTGACTGCTACAATGTTGGTTGGCTAGCTACAGTGCTGGTAGACTGGCTTTCACGGCCATCAAGCATAGAAACATTTTGTGCCCTGGCCCAGTCGACTGGTCAGTTGCCAGTCGACCGATAAAACCCTAAACCAAGGATTTTATTCTGAGTACAATCTCTCATGCACTTATCCTTGCTCGTACACCCTTGACCTTGCCTTCTAGCCTCCTCCATCAGTCTTGTGTCCCTAGGATACTTTCTCATCCTTCATGTGTTGCCTTCAAGAGCTTCCTTCGATCTTGTCTTTTGTTGTCGGGTCTTCCATTGCCAAGAGACTCCCCACCTCCAAGACTTCATCCTTTGCCAAGAGCTCCTCGCTCTGGGACTTCAACCTTGCCAAGTTACACTTGGACTTACGATGCCAAGACTACATACTTAGACTTACACTGCCAAGACTCCACTTGGACTTTCACCATTGCCAAGATCACACTTGGACTTTTCCTTGTTGTACTTATATCCTGCATACTTATAACGCATATCAAATACAACAATAAGTCTAACTTAAACTTTTGCCCAAACATCAAAACCTAGAGTTGCATAGATTGCTCCAACACCTAGATCAAGATCCCCTGTCAAAATGGAGGGATTAGCTTAAATAGGTGCTGGAGGGGAGACCTGACACGGGCCATGCCCTACGACGGGCATGTTGGAGCAATCCCAATGGTCCATGCGACCATATGTTTTGGTATTTGGGCAAAGGATTTAAGTTAGGTTTATCCTTGTATTTGATATCTGTATTTGAGTTGTGGAGGTTTGCAGGATACACATATGACTCAGGTTGATGACTTCGGGTTTGGTGAAGAATAGAGCATCTGAGGGACCGTGGATAAGACAGTGAGGACAAGGGTCGAAGGAAGCGACTTTGAGGCATACGCGAAGGATGACATTAGGATGAGCCGCGGGTTTGGGTGCATCTGAGGGATGAGAGCCAAAGGAAGTAGGATTGAAGGCAAGAGGTCAAGGCAGCAACGAAAAGTCAAGTGAGTTATAAGGGTGAGGGTCCAAGTGTTGAGAGACTGCACTCGGGGTACCAGTCGATTGATGGAAATAGTAGTCGACTGGAAGCAAACATAATACTTCTATTCGCACAGCTAGTGTGGAGCAGTTAATTGGTACTTTTACCAGTCGACTGGTATCGAGCTGTTGGGTTGTAACGGTCAAATCTCCACAGAGGGCAATCGACTAACACTTTCACCAGTCGTTTGGTAGGCGGACTTTTCCAACCCGTGCCTATATAACCAAGGCTTGGAAGCTTGGTTAAGGCTGACGAAATAGTAGTAGTTAACCCCTATTAGTAGTCTACTTGTGCCCTAGTGTCTCAAGAGTTCTTATGAGAGTTGTGGTGAGGTTTCTCCACCCACAAGGAGCTATGTGAGCTAGCCGGAGTTTGCCGAGGACTAATTCATCGACGGATTGAGGGATCGTCCACCTTACAGATAGCCGTGGAGTAGGAGCAAATTTTCTTTGAACCACGTAAACAAATGTGTTAGCGGTTTGCATTTCCTTATTGTCTTTAGATTAGCTTTCTTGTTTATATTTGTATCCGTATTCGTATTTATTCTTGTATTATTCCATTGCAAAATTAACGAATACGTAGGAAGCTATCAAATTGAGGGTGCCGTCTATTTAACTTCCCTTCTAGCTGACCACAAGATCCCTAACAGGGCGCTCGTGTCGGGTGTGGTTGCTTTAGAGTACAATCGAACATGGGTTGTGCCGCTGGGCACGGATACCCATGTTCGGTGTTGGAAGTTGGACATGACACGTGCTATTGAGTACGGGCACTCTAGATCACAAGCCGAATGAAATACATGTCATGTTGTTGGATATGATCACCCATGTTAAAAGTCTCCCAACTTGATCTTTAATCTTTATTTTCACTTCATTCCCCACTTTAATATAAGAAATGCACAACAACAAATCTTAAAATAGAAATGTATAGAAATGAAACATAAAAAAATATTTGCATTGGTAAAAAAAACTCATCAAAACGTATTAAAATTTCTATATAAAATAGACACATCAATCTACCTCATCCAAAGCGGAAAATTCCATCATAAAATTTCTAAGAGGACGAGAAAAACTTGGAGCCCATATCAACTGCTTCCAAGCCTTGAATTTTTTAAGTATAACTTTTGCTCAATATTTAACAAATATCAAATACAAGCACCTTACCAATTGTCTTCGAATATAATCACAAAGTTGAACTTACTTCAACCTTCTCTTTTTCAATATCATCAATTTCATCCCAAGATTTTCCATTGCGAACTGATTTGATCTTCAAAATTAATTTTATCCCTTATAGCTGATCAAATAACATAGTTTTTTTCAAGAAACAAAAAAACGGGGAAATGCACATTCCACAAGGAGTCAACAGACACCGTAACACTTCACGGGCTTAACTATGGTTCACATTTACAAGAAGCCATTTGGACTTTAAAGTCGGCCCAATTATAAACCGTGTTTACGTATAATAAATTTTATGCGCCTTTACGGGACGTCTTGCACTCCTGAAAATTAATGCAAAAAAAAAGTAGTGTTTTAACTTTTGTTTAATAAAAATTGCATTAATTAATTGCAGTCGTGGTTCATTTAAAAAAATTGTTTAATATAGAGGATTTACGTTTTTTAATTAAAAAATAAGTAAGAATTTAAATAAAGAACATTTGTCATTATTGAAATAAAAAAACGGAAATCATAAAATTGTTAGGTCAGAAAGATCCGAAAATAGAAATGTGATCATGAAAACGTGTTTCCCATAAATAAATAGTATCAAATTAAAGACTTCAATAATTTATTTATTTTAAAATAAATCACATTGTGGATCTGATTGGGAATATCATGTTTATCTTTTTTAAAACGGATAAAATTAAAAAGTAAATTAGTGGACTCCTTCACCTTCCACACTAATTCGTCCTCATATACAAAGTACATAATTTTCTCATATGCAACAACTTAGGATGAGTCATCGAGAACTCGAGGAAGAACAATAGTCTTTTTGGAATTTCTTATTTTCTAAGAAAAATAAATTTTCAAAAATCAACATCGTTTTGAATCTTTACCATTTTTATTTTATCACAATAAAAAAACAAATGGTAGATCCTTTGACACATCTATCAATGCTGGGTACTTTATATAATTTATTTATTATTTTTTTTATAAAAAAATAACTCGCCCAAATTTCGACCAATGGGAGCACAGATTCGTGCAGACTGTCAGGCGACGACGCGTGAAGAATCCAAAAAGCCAGCAATAGAAATAATAATAAATAAATTGACGTTCTCGTTGGAAAGCGTAGAAAATTAGGAGAGACAGGTCCCCATCAATCCGTAGAATCTTTCACCCCTTGTCCGGTCCGGCCGTCTATTGGCTGTCACAGTTGGACCCAGATACGTTTCGTACCCACTTTTCCATTTTTTAATTCCAACAAAAATTGAAATTGAAAATTAAATTTACTTTAAAACATATAAAGAAATCTGTAATATTATAATATCAAGATCGTTGATTAGCCGAATAAAATTTAAAATAAAAAAGTTTACTAAATAATCAGATCGACTCATTTAAATACCAGATTTTTTTTTTATTTATGAATAGATCAAATATTCATTTTGTATGGCACCAAGCCGGAACCATTTTGGGAAACGAAAAAGTTAAAGGTGCAAAG
Source organism: Zingiber officinale (assembly GCF_018446385.1). Taxonomy (NCBI): domain Eukaryota; kingdom Viridiplantae; phylum Streptophyta; class Magnoliopsida; order Zingiberales; family Zingiberaceae; genus Zingiber; species Zingiber officinale. The sequence goes on from NC_055987.1 coordinate 130,343,472, forward strand.
TGAAAAAATTCTTCCTCGTATTTATTATCGCTTTTGATGAAACAGATGGTAGGTGGACGGTGGTCTGGAGTAAATGATAGTGCATGTCAACCCTATAAATTTTAAAATTACCATGTGACCCAACAACACCGAACCACTCCTGCCCTGTTTTATGAATGAATTGTCTATTTTAAAAGACATTTTTGGCATGAAAATTATTTTTAATATTAATAAATATAGTAGGTCAAAATAATAAATACTTACATTAAGTTTTCTTAATTTTTTATTTTTTAAATCTGATTATTAATCTGGCTAATATTGATAATAATTTTTTTATAATTAAAAAAATCATCAATTAATTTTTTAAAGTTGAGATTTAAAGCTTAAAAAACTAATGGACTCATCTTTTCCTTAGATTTTGATAGAAATAAAAATAAAAATTAAATTTTAGTTAATAATATATTTGTTCAATTTTTTTCATTCATATTACTTTCTCTCTCATTATTCTCTCATACTACACACTCTTTCCTTATGTTTTTACCTACTTTTTAATTTTTTTCCTTTAATCATATTTTCTTTTTTATCATAATTTCTCTCTATCATGTTTTCCTTCTCATCATACTTCAGATAGAAAATATTCAACTAATCAAATATTATTTTTAAAAATAATATCTATTTATACTTATTCTCATTTCATAATATTATAATTTTAATTCCGATTTCAATTCTCTACACCTACGAAATTACTCCGCTATTCATCATGTATATTTGTTACTTGAATGTTTTGTATTCATAGGTGGTGTTGCCGTAATATAATTGATGAGTTGATTATGATAGTTTTGTTGTTTATTCTGGCCGATCAATAATGGACGATTATATCGATCCTAAAGCCGTACAAAGCACAAGAATCGTTCAGCTTCGATACCTACGATCCTAAAACCATACAAAGCTTAAGAATCGTTCTAACTTCGATAACAATCATCTACGTTAAGATATTTAGGCGAGCTTAAGAAGGCACGCAATTAGGATATTTTTTTAGTTTCTAAAAAATGGAAGGCCATTATTAGTTGATTTTTTTGGTATATTTTTGTATTTAATATAATTAAATTAAATTCCAATAACACAATTCAGCCATTGACTGAGGCTTCCATCTATATAAACCCCTTTGATCTCTTTGCATTTCCGATCACCCTTCCCTGTATTGTTCCTTTCTCTGCTGCTATGGCTTTGCTCACGGATCTCATTAACCTAAACCTCTCTGATACGACTGAGCAGATCATCGCCGAGTACATATGGTGAGTCTCTTCTCTTCTCCTCTTCTCTGGAGCGCTTACTTCTTGTTTTACTCTTTATTCTGCTGTTTTATGGGTCAAAGTTAGATCTTCTCTGTTATCTGTTCTTGTTTGCTATCTGCTCCTTTTCTCCGTCTTGTTTTAGGTGTTTACTTGAATGGTTTATGGGTTTCGTTGGGAGTTCCTGTTGAAAGTTTGTTAACTTTGGTACTTTTTAGGTGTGATATTTTTGTTTCTTATGCCATGTGGGTTGGGGTTTTAGTTAATAGAACGTGATTCTTTGTTTCTGATGTGGGTGTATGGAAGACCCTATGGGCGAGCATATTTTGGTTCAAGTTTCTTAGATCTCTACTATTTCCTTGTGGTCGACAGGTAGATTCCTTCCCCGATTCCTTTCTCGTAGGAAAATGGATATTTTTTTGTTCTTTATTTTATTTTTGATTCTGCTTATGGATCCAGAACGGAAATTTTGTATTTCTTTTTTCTTGTATATGTGGTTAGATCTTTCTCCGTAAAACTAAGATTTTTGGTTTCTTTTGGTAGGTTTATTAAATTTACGCTTGATGATTCTAGATAGTATTTGGAGTTTGGGGCTTAATAGGCTTCTTTTTTTTTTTTTTACTGCGTTTCAAGGATCTTTTTTGTTGCTATCCAATTTAACGGTTGAATATTCTTTGCTTCCCTTATTTTTACTCTAGTTTCCAAGCGGTGGAGGCTAAATTAGACTTTTTTTGATCCATCCAGCATTTCTCAACTCTCAAAATTTTCAAGATCTTTGATTTTAAAGTTTTGTTTAATTTTGATCTTGAATCTTTCGAGACTCTTGATGGATCAGTGTTCACACCATTAAATGATTGTGCTAATTCATTGTCTCGGTATATATTTCAGGATCGGCGGATCTGGTTTGGATATAAGGAGCAAGGCCAGGGTGAGCTTGAAGACCAACCTTTTTTTCCTTATCATTTTCTTGTTGAATTTTTTTATTTTTGATCTAAACCTTTCACATGCTTTGTTTCTTACAGACTCTCCCTGGCCCCGTTACTGATCCATCCAAGCTTCCAAAATGGAACTATGATGGTTCGAGCACAGGACAAGCTCCTGGCGATGACAGTGAAGTGATTTTGTAGTAAGTTCATTATCTTCCTATACATTAATTTTTAGGGTTTCTGGGTGTTCAATTTTGTGAATAGCTTTCATTGGCATGCCATGTTGATGATTTCTTTTGGACTTATCATGCAGTCCTCAAGCTATTTTCAAGGATCCATTCCGGAGAGGAAATAACATTCTTGTAAGTGTGTTGTCTTTTTTCCATTAGGTTGCACTTTGTGGTCCCTATCTTTTTTCAACTTTTTTCTTCATATTATTGTCTTGTATACACACTCAAAAATCTTCAACTTTTGAAACCATATAATCCTTTTGACCATTTTTGGTGAAATTATCATAAAGTTGTTCCCTTTAATTAGAAACATTAAACACTTTGCAATACTGAAAGTGACCTTGACTATTAGGTTTTAGGTCACATTAAAATAATGAATTTACTGATTTTTTATTTTGTTTTGTTAGGTTGTGATCAATGTGTTCGTATAAATGATGCCATTGAACAGTTCAATTGTCTTAATTTTATAAGAATTGTTAGAAGTAGTAGAACAATTGGTACCATCCCATTAAATTTTCAACTAATAGCTCGGATTTGCTCTTACAAACTATTCCAATTGTATTTGTGAATATATATTATATGACAGAATATAGTATATTCTTGTTGACTTGTAGGTCATCTGTGACTGTTATACCCCAGCTGGAGTGCCAATACCTACTAACAAGAGGTACAATGCTGCTAAGGTTTTTAGCCATCCTGATGTTGCCATTGAAGAGCCATGGTATGTTTGACTCATTCAATCTGTGATTTAACTTGTTCTTCTGAGATGTTATTCTTATGGTTAAATGTTGTCTTTCATGCATTTAGGTATGGAATTGAACAAGAGTACACACTCTTGCAAAAGGATGTCAAGTGGCCTCTTGGCTGGCCTGTTGGTGGTTTTCCTGGTCCCCAGGTAAAATAATCAACTAGATACTAGACTGTAAGGATTTCACTTTTTTTCTTTTTCAATCCTTATTTGTTTGCCTATAAACATTATAGATGTTTATTATTTAGCTGCCCAGGTGATTCCACTAGCAGATTTTAGCTTAGAATCTATAGGATCATGTTGCTTTATGTTAAATCTAGGGCATGTTTTGTTCCTTTTAATTTAAACACTGAACTATTTAAGTTTTTGTTTTGGTGAATTCAACTCCTATTCCAGGGCCCATATTACTGCTCTGTTGGTGCTGATAAATCTTTCGGCCGTGACATAGTTGATGCTCACTACAAAGCCTGTCTTTACGCCGGCATCCAAATCAGTGGTATCAATGGAGAAGTCATGCCTGGCCAGGTAACGTTACTTGTTATAACATTTACTTTTATATTTTTACTTTAATTGCTGTATCTTGCTAACAATTTGCACAATTTGCATCTTTATTTTGCAGTGGGAATTTCAAGTTGGCCCTGCTGTAGGCATCTCATCAGGTGATCAAGTGTGGGCTGCGCGTTACATTCTCGAGGTATTTGAATTTTCATCTTACAGCTTCCTTGTAACAACGTCGCATGGTAGTAATTGACACTATGTTTTTTATCATATCAAAATTTTACATGCTAATCCATTGTTTTTAATCATTTACAGCGGATCACTGAAATTGCAGGAGTGGTTGTCTCTTTTGATCCAAAGCCAATCCAGGTACAAAATTGTCCTTCCTCCTGAATAGAGATTTTTCATTCTACATTTCTTTTCCTGTAGTGTTAAGACTACTGAAAATAGCCCACCCAAATAGTTGTGCTTTTCTATGTATTTACCATATATGTTTTCTTTCAATCAGGGAGATTGGAATGGTGCAGGGGCTCACACAAACTACAGGTAAAGAAAACCAGACTCTTAAACATGTCTTGTAAATCTGTGGTCCGTTAATTTTTCTTTTTCTATCTGTTTCTGCATTCTCTAAGTTATCTTATGTTCCTTCCAGTACCAAATCTATGAGGAATGATGGTGGATACGAGGTTATCAAGGCTGCTATTGAGAAGCTTGGTAAAAAGCACAAAGAGCACATTGCTGCCTATGGTGAAGGTAATGAACGCCGTCTCACTGGACGACACGAAACTGCTGATATCAACACCTTCCTATGGGTATGTTAGCATCATTTTTCACATTTACAACATAGTGCATTTAGAACTGACCACACCAAACGTAAAAAACTTCAAAAATATTTATAGAAGCAAAACTAAGCTGAAGAGTAGACTTTCAGCTGACAACTGTATGATGTTGTGATCTTTAGGGTGTTGCCAATCGCGGTGCATCCATCCGGGTGGGTCGCGAGACGGAACAGAATGGCAAAGGTAATCTTCTCCTTCATGTGGAATCTTGTGATTGTTCTGAATTTACACATTCATCGTCGATCTTCTAAGAAATCACCTTAAATCTCTACTGTTTTCATCTCAGGCTACTTTGAGGACCGGAGGCCAGCTTCAAATATGGATCCTTATGTCGTTACCTCCATGATTGCAGAGACTACCATTCTCTGGAAACCATAGAAAACAAGCAACAGCCTGTTCCCAAACACTCAAACTTAATTTCTCTTGTGGTTCCTTAGTTGTCTAGATTTGCCATTTGCTCTGATGGGAACAGTAATTGCTACCTTGTGATTTTTACTGCATTTCAAGAATGCTTAAGAATAAATGTACACAATCAATGAAGAATCCTCGCTTAACAACGCAGATAATGTTAATTGGTTGTCTTTTTATGTGTTAGTTGATGTTTCTAAAGTATATAATGTTCTATCTCTAGCTGTTAAAGTTATTATCTTCTGTACTGCGGCAAACTTTGTGTCTTGTCTAGTCGGATGTAATGCCTAATAACAACTACAATGAGTCTGCCACTTCAAATTAAATTATTTAGATTATTTTAAGCTCCTCGAAGTGATTGTAAATATTTTTGGGTGAATAGCTCTTCAAAATGTTCATTGTCGATGAGTTTTACAAGGCCCGTGGCAAGTGGCAACAACATTGGGAAAAAAAACATCATGATCCTAATTAACCTTATTAATTATCTTTAAGGTGACTGATTCTGACTCATGTAAATTTTTCATCGGTTACTAAGTTAATCGGAAAGTACACGTGATGATCAATCCAGTATCTTTTGATTACGTTTCTTATGTGGAAGAAAATTTTTTGTAAATACATCGTAGTTGAGGTTCGAACTGTGAGTAACTAGATGATAATCTCCTATTGCGATACCATGACCCCGGAGATGCAACAACATTGAAAAAGGTAATAGAGAAGGAAGATAAAAAAAATGGAGGTTAGAGAACGATTATTTTCTTCATCGTTATCTGCATAGGTTATACAGAAAATTATAAGATCATAAATAAAATTTGATTATATGTAAATACCATGTGGAAGTTTTAATATGATCCAATTAAGTTAAGTTCTGTTATATTTTATTGTCCTGTGCCTAAGTGTACAGGAACTTAGGAGCATAGGAGGTCGAGCGAAAGATACAGCTAGTGAGAAAGATAACACGGGAGAGAGTCGATGAGTTCGGTGCATCCAAGGGACGAGGTACTGCAGAAAAATACGTTGGCGGATGAGAAGGAGACACGTAGCGTTTCTGAGAGACGAGAAGTCGGAGCATAAGGTTGCTCGAGAAGGCCGGAAGATGGGTTCGGATGAGTCTTATTTCAGATGGCGGAAATCATCCAAGTGAGTGGAACCAGAGCAGAAGACCCGGACCCAAGTGAGCGGGATTGAAGCGGAAGACCTGGATCAAAAAGTCAACAAGATGCTGACTTTTTTGGTTCCGGGTGCCTGGAACCCCTCCGGACGTTCGGAGTTGAAAACTTAGCCAAACTCAATGTGGCGTGAGCCGTTGCGACGGAGATAAAGTTTTATCTCTCTCTAGGTGTCTGAAACCCTTCCAGGTGCCCCAAGCAAAGCTATAAATATAGCTCTAATCCTAGTAGTCTAGAATAACTTGTATACGAGTTTATTTAAGTGTTCTACTACTTTGTGTGCTTCCAACGTTTGTAAGAGACTTCTTTGCCTACGACGAAAGGAAAATTTGAATAGTGCTTCAAAGTCTTGGATTAACAACCTTCTCGGTTGCAACTAAGTAAAAATCGATAGCTTCTTTCGTTTTATTAGTTTATCAATTCTTTTTATACAAGTGTCTTCTTATTTCAAAAGATTGAGAAAGGTTCTATTTTCATTTTGAAGGGCAATTCATCTCCTCTTGCCAGGCTGCACAGGTCCTAACAAGTGGTATCAGAGCCATGCCTGCTTCAAAAAGACTAATTGCCATCCAAAGCAAAAAAAAAAAAAAAAAAAGAAGACCGGATCCAACATCTACCCGTCGAAATTTGAGGGAGACTTTGCAACTTGGAAGAAGCGCATGGAGGTATTCTTTAAAACCGACTTCGAAATTCTCTTAATTATAAAATATGATTTTGTTGCATCTACATATCAGCACGAAGATGAGAAAGTACACATGGACAAAGAAGGAGCGCGTTGACTTCGTGGTTAATGAAAAAGCAGAGTTACATCTACTCAGCGTTCTTCCGTCCCAGGAGTTCAGCCGGATCACAAGCTACGAGTCCGCCAAAGATCTCTTGGAGAAATTCCTAGAGCTCCATAAAGATACTTCGGAAGCCAAACTGGCAAAGCGGGACATCCTTCGAAGCCAACTGACGAACTTCCTGATGAACAAGGGAGAGAAGGTAGCCCAACTCCATGCAAGAATCAACGACTTGATCACTTAGCTCAATAACCTCAGAGAAAATGTAACAAATCATGACTCCTTAAGATTCGCACTTAATTTTTTTTCCAAGAATTCAAGAGTGGTCAGTCTTAGTAGATGCTTACTATAATCTCTAAGGACCTTGAGGTATGTACTCTTGAAAGCTTATTTTTTAACTTTTGAACTTCATGAGTCTCGCTGTATAGATTCTCAGGAAATAGAGAAATCAAATAATATTACTCTAAAAGCTAAGAAGGATGAATTAGACACCGACAACTCCTTCAACGATTGACGAAACAACATACATGGTAAGGAAATTCAAGAAATTTTGTAAAACTAATAAGTTTAATCTAGTGCAGGCAAAGAAAAGAAGAGAAAGGAATGTAAGATACTATAACTACAATGAAGAGGGGCACATCAAGGATGACTGTCCAAAGCCGAGGAAGAAGGACAACAAGAAGGGACCAACTACAACAAATTACAAAATCCTAAAGGCGACATGGGACGAGTCGTCATCAGAATCAGATATGGAGGAGTACGTTGGACTTGCACTGATGGCAAGCCACTAGGAGGAGAGCATAGATGAAAGGGGAGGCTCCTCAGAAGAAAATTACAATGAGGAGGAAGAAACAAACTTCAAAATAGATCTAGTAAGTGAGGTATATTTACTATCCCCTAACCAGTTATATTCAGGTATTAAATCCATGACCAGATCTCTATGTAAACTAAAAATGAAAAATATTAATTTGAAAGAGAGTTTTTGAATTAAGAACAATCTTGGCAAATACATGCCCTCTAGAAATGTATGATAAATTAAAAGATGAAAATAAAAAATTTGAGGACCAAATTGAAAAATCAAGAAACTTTGTATATGATAATCAAAATACCTGGAAAAGTTATAGAAATCTAAATTGGTATCTTAAATATCATAAGGGTCAAATTAGAAGAGTATCACATAAGTATATTCCTAGAAAGTTTTTGATAAATCCGGTAGGAAAGAATCTGTTTTGGATTCCAAAGTCATGTTTAAATTAAAATTATCTTTTTATTTTAAGTTAGACTTAGGGCTTTCAGAAAAAAATTAAATATTTAATTTCTTTAAGAGACTTTGTATAGAAGTTGTTGTTGTTCTAATAACCAAGAATGTCTAGTGCCCCGCCATAGTTTGAAAGCCAATTACTGAAATAAATATTTAATTGACTAACTGTTAAGCATTTAACTGTTATACAACTATATAATGATTTCAAATAAATTGTGTTGTAAAATTTCTGATTGAAATTAATCATATCTTAATTTTTCGGAGAAAGAAGAGTTCAATTTAAAAATATTTTTTCAAAATTCAATTTTTTGAAATTTACATTTTCCTAATTTTTGGATAATTGTCAATTTAGACTTTGTTTCCCTTAGATTTTGTTTTAAGACTTATTTCCAATTCATTTTAAAGTACCTCATTTTTAATGTGATCAAAGGGGGAGAATTAAAAGTAAAGTCTAGGGGGGGGGGGGGGGTTAGATTTTTTTTACATATTTTTTAAACAAATACAAAATTCATTACTATTTTTATTTGGTTTACCCTAACTTAACTTGGGGTTGTTTACATCAAAAAGGGGGAGATTGTAAGTACCCCGTGAAAGTTTTGATGTGATCAAACTAAGTCAAGTTAGGTCTTGTTATGTTTCGATGTCATGTATCTAAGTGTGCAGGAACTTAGGAGCACAGGAGGTCGAGTGAAAGATATAGCTAGCGAGAAGGATGACACGGGAGAGAGTCGACGGGCTCGATGTATCTGAGGGATGAGGTGCTACAGGAGAGTACGCTGGCGGATGAGAAGGAGGCTCATGGCATTTTCTAGGGACGAGAAGTCGGAGCGGAAGGTTGCTCGTGAAGGCCGGAAGATGGGTTCGGGTGAACCCTATTTCGAATGACCAAAATCACCAAGCGAGCAGAACTGGAGCGGAAGACCCGAACCCAAGTGAGAGAAACCAGAGTGGAAGACCCGAACCAAAAAGTCAACAAGATACTAACTTTTTGGTTCCGGGTGCCCGGGACCCCTCCAGGTACCCGGAGTTGAAAACTTAGCCAAACACAATGTGACATGAGTCGTCATGACGGGGATAAAATTTTATCCACCTCCAGGCACCTGGAACCCTTCCAGGTACCATGAGTTAGGCTATAAATATAATCCTGATCCCAGTAGTCTTGAATCACTTGTATACGGGTTTCTTTAAGTGTTCTGCTACTTTGTGTGCTTCCAACGCTTGTAAGAGGCATCTCCACCTATAGTGAAAGGAGAATTTGAGTAGTGCTTCAGAATCTTGGATTAACAACCTGTTGGTACAATTTTACACTAACGGTCTAACTCAGCTTTTAATGAATGACAAATAAGTTAAGTTAGGTTTTGTTGTGATCTAACCATTTGATTAAGTGTGCAGGAAATCCAGCTAGGTCAACGGGCCGAATAGATAGCTGATACTAAATCCAGCTAAGTCAATGGGCTGATCGGATAGTTGGTACGAAATCCAGCTAGGTCGACAGGCCGATTGGATAGTTGGTACGAAGTCCAGATAGGTCGATGGGCTGACCAAATATTTAGAAAGAAGTCCAGATAAGTCAATTGGCTGATCAGATAGCTAGCATGAAGTCCAGATAGGTCGACGAGCTAACCGGATGTCTGGCAAATTGGTAAGTTAAGGTAAGTCACTGGAGGAGAGTGACCAAGTGAGAACATATCCCAGTTGGAGGGATAGTAGGCGTCGGTCAAGTTTAGGTCCATTTGAGATATTCTAAGTTGAGATCTTGACTAGTTCCTGGTCTTGGGAGGATAGGAACTAATTAATACTGCTTATTATTAGTATACTAATATTTGTCTTGCAGGTTATTATTTTGTTTATTGGACTAACATTGTTTTACAGGACAAATGAGCACATTTGCCTTCGGATGAACAGTGTCTGAAGGCGCCTTCAAGCTTGATAGAAGGCGCCTTCATACTGTTCATAGAAGTCACCTTCCATGGCTATGGAAGGTGTCTTCCGCAGGATAAATTTTGCCGAAGTCTGGATAAGTGCCAGGGTGATTGGGATCAAAGTTGCCTCCTTGGTCTAGATCAAAATCCATAGAAAATATGTTCCTATAGATCTAGAACTTGAGCATATCACTAACATATTAGGGTTACCTTATTTGTATATTGCCAAACTTAGAAAGGGTGAGATGCATAGGCATATTGCCTAGACTTAATATGCTTATATCAGTGCATCAGCATAAGTCTAGGCGTTAAATACCAAATCTATAGCAATCAGGTTAAGTAATCCAGTTTAGTCAAACACTAACTGGATAAAATGACTTAACCTGATTAACCAAGTGAACACTGCTATCTTCTGATAGCCAACTAGTAACTAACGATTAGACAATTAAGAACAATTCATAGTTGATTAGATTATTTTGGAGTAATCTTAGGTTCAGGGGAGGATAAATAAGTCAACAAAATTTTATTTTACTCTTTCAAAAATCATTTTTAAAATTATTACATGTTTTGAAAAATTATTTTGAAAACTATTTCAATTCTTCCAAACTACTTTAAAAATAATTTTAAATGTTGCAGTACTTAGCATTTTAACTTTTTGTTTTAAAAGCTTTTAAAGTTTTTTTTTTTGGAGAACTTGGCATTTTCAAAATTCTTATTGGCAACCCTTAAAGTTTCTAAAGTTAGTAGATTTTAGAAGTATTAGCCTTGTGAAAATACTAATATACAGTGTTTTAAAATTTATTTTGAAAAATATCTTTAAAAAATTTCTTTGCTTTACAAAATATCTTGAAAACACTTTGAAATATTTTTTTGAAAAGGTTCTTTTCAAAACTATTTTTCTTTAACTTTGAAATTTTTAATAATTTGTTTTCTTTATCATTTTGAAATGCTAAGTGGTTTCAAAACTATCTTTCAACATATTTTGTAAAATATATTTTTTTGAGAAGTTTTTATGGTTATACATTTTTTCCCTCCCTAAAGTAATCCTAAAAACTATTTATTGTACAAATTTCCTTTTACTTTTCTTAGCACATTTTTTTCTTCTATATCTATTAATGTTTTTTGATGAATGCCAAAAGGGGAGGGTTAAGGGGTTAAGTTGGCAAACTCTGAAACTAATCAAATCGAAATCCGAATAACTTAAACCATACTATTTGTCTATTTTTGTATTTTTTTTCCTAACTTAACTTAGGTTGTCATTGCATCAAAAAGGGAGAGATTGTTGGTGCAGTTTTACACTAACGGTCTAACTCAGGTTTTGATGAATGACAAGTAAGTTAAGTTAGGTTTTGTTATGATCTAACTATTAGATTAAGTGTGCAGAAAATCCAGCTAGGTCAACGGGCTGACCGGATAGTTGGTATGAAATCTAGCTAGGTCAATGGGTCGATCGGATAGCTGGTACAAAATCCAACCAAGTCGACGGACTAATCAGATAGCTGGTACGAAGTCCAGATAGGTCGACGGGCTGATCGAATATCTGGCAAGAAGTCCAGCTAGGTCAACGGGTCGACCGATAGCTGACATGAAGTCCAGATACGTCGACGGGCTGACCGAATGTCTAGTAAACTGGTAAGTTAAAGTAAGTCACTGGAGGAGAGTGACCAAGTGAGGACGCGTCCTGATTAGAGGAATAGTAGGTGTCGATCCAGTTTCGGTTCACTTGAGATCCCTAAGCTAAGACCTTGACTAGTTCCTGATCTTAGGAGGACAAGAACTAATTAATACTGCTCATTGTTAGTGTACTAATATTTGTCTTGCAGATTATTATTTTGTTTATTGGATTAACGTTGTTTTGCAGGACAAAGGAGCACATTTACCTTCGGATGAATAGTATCTAAAGGTGCCTTCAAGCTTGATAGAAGGCGCCTTTGTACTGTTCATAGAAGGTGCCTTCCATGGCTATGGAAGGTGCCTTCTATAGGATAAATTTTGGCCGAAGTCTGGATAAGTGTCAGGCTAATCAGGATTGAAGTTACCTCCTTGGAGGCGCCTTCCATGCCTTTTATAAGACTGTCTCGAGAAGGCATTCAACAACAACTTTCATACGGGCTACTACGCGCCTATTTGAGGTTCCGACTGCTTTGGGCTCTTGCTACGACTCTGCTGTGAAGCTACTGCGCCCAACAACTACTTCGAGGAGTTCCGATCAAGGCCGACAGACCAACATCTACACGAGCGTTCCCACTTTCAATCCCCAAAGTGTCTGTGAAATTTAATTTATGTAATTAGTTACTGCAAAAAGGACAAGTGTAGAGTGTTGCACTTGTTCAAACTTTTCTTTGTATTCTGATCCCCTTTTCTGTAGGTACCGGAAGAATCTTATAGTGAATTACCCATCGATAGATCCGCGGGACCTCGGTCTTGGAGTAGGAGTCGTCGAAGGCTCCGAACCAAGTAAAATCGTTCATGTTTTCTTGTGTTCTGGTTCTTCTTAATTTTCTGCTGCCTTCGTACTTTGATTTTAAAACAGAAAAGACGAGTTTTTGAAAACTATGTGATTCACCCCTCCTCTCATATGCAATCAATCCAACACAACCTTTCCAGTTGTAACCAAGTAAAAATTGATAGTCTCTTTCTTTTTATTAGTTTATCAATTCCTTTTATACAAGTGCCTTATTATTTCAAAAGATCGAGAAAGGTTCTATTTTTGTTTTGAAGGCAATTCATCCCCTCTTGCTAGTCGCACGAGTCCTAACATTATCTTCTTCTACTCTATGGAAAGGCATCAGGATGGACATTTATACCACAACCTAGATAATACACCCTAAGGTCCATTCTCAATGTGGAATATTTTGCTGAATGTTTGATCTTTTTCATGTAAAGGTTGTTATATTAGGATAAATGTCCCTTATAATTTATCCCCTTCCAGATAGTATGAGACATCTTGGAGGGGTTGCTAAGGTAACAGTTTTATATTTTGCTCCAATACCATATATACATGAACACTTAATGAAAAGGTTGTTATGTTAGGATAAATGTCCCTTATAATTTATCCCCTTCCAGATAGTATGAGATATCTGGATATGGGTTATGGCGAGCAGGTTCAGGAGATGACATGGATATTAAAGTCAAGGTGAGGTGGCGATCAAGGTTTGGATAGGGTAATGTCTGTTACCTGGTTCTGTTGATCATACCACATCAAAATCCTGGAAGTGTGCTCGAGCGTTTCCTGAGCAGGAGGCCCAGGTGAAGGTCGAGCGAACATAAGATTTCGTGTGTACGTTCAATCGGGCAAAGCCCAGGTGAGCTTAAGGGTACTCAGTCTTATAAAACTCTTAGCATATAATCGACCGGGTGAAGGCAGAGCGAACATAAGGTTGCTTGTGTGCGTTCAACCGGGCAAAGCCCGGGCAAGCTTAAGGGTACTCATTCTTATAAACTCTTAGCATACAATCGGTCGGGCGAAGGTTGAGCGAACATAATAAGGCTTCGAGTGTGCACTCGACCGAGGAAAGCTCGAGCGAGCTTAAAGGTACTCAACCTTATAAAACTCTTAGCATACAATCAACCGGGTGAAGGCCTAGCGAAAATAAGGCTGCCTGTGTGCGTTCGACCAAGCAAAGCCTGGGCGAGCTTAATGGTACTCAGCCTTATAAAACTCTTAGCATACGAGCGATCGAGCGAATGTCGAACGAACATAAGGTTGCCTATGTGCGTTCAACCGGGCAAAGCCCGGGCAAGTTTAAAGGAACTTAGCCTTATAAAATTCTTAGCATACGATTGACCGGGTGAAGGTCGAATGAACATAAGGCTTCCTGTGTGAGCTCGACCAAGCAAATCCCGAGAGAACTTAAAGGTACTCAGCCTTATAAAACTCTTAGCATACGATCGGCCGGGTGAAGGCCTAGCGAACATAAGCCTGCATACGTGCGTTCAATCGGGCAAAACCTGGGCGAGTATAAGGGTACTCAGCCTTATAAAATTAGCATACGATCGACTAGGTGGAGGCTGAGCGAACATAAGGCTGCTTATGTGCGTTCGACTGGGTAAAGCCCGGGCAAGCTTAAGGGTACTCAACCTTATAAAACTCTTAGCATACGAGTGATCAGGAGAAGGCTGAAAGAACATAAGGTTGCCTGTGTGTGTTCGACCGGGCAAATCCTGGGTGAGCTTAAAGGTACTCAGCCTTATAAAACTCTTAGCATACGATCGGCCGAGTGAATATAAGACTTCCTGTGTGCTCTCAACCAGGCAAAGCCCAAGCGAACTTAAAGGTACTCAACCTTATAAAACTCTTAGGATACGATCGATCGAGTGAAGGGCGAGCGAATAAGGCTACCTGTGTGTGTTCGATCGGGCAAAGTCTAGGCGAGCTTAAGGATACTCAGCCTTATAAAACTCTTAGCATACGATTGGCCGGGTGGAGGCCGAGCGAAAATAAAGCTTCCTGTGTGCACTCAACCGAGGAATGCCCGAGCGAACTTAAAGGTACTCAGCCTTATAAAACTCTCAGCATATAACCGGCTTAATGGTCGGCCGAGATATATTCAACAGAAGGTATTCTCAATATACGATCAGCTTAATGATCAGCCGAGATATATTCAACAGAAGTTATTCTCAATATACGACTAACTTAATGATCGATCGAGATATATTCAACAAAATATATTCTTAATGTATGACTAGCTTAATGACTAATCGAGATATATTCAACAGAATGTATTCTCAATATACGACCAGCTTAATGATCGACTGAGATATATTAAGCAGACAAGTAGTTGACAACATTAGAATAGCCTGGTAAATTTATTAGGGAATATTCCCTCAAAGTTTCTTCATTAATTAATCAATTATAATGATATACTCCATCAGGTATTTTATCAAGGGCCTAAGTCAAAAACAACAAAGGAAGTACATCTGGGGTAGAAAAAAGATTCCTCGGAGGATTATTGCATGATGCCAGGTTGTATTTTCTTCCATCACCTAATAAACTCTAATAAACTGAGGACCACCTCATGATTGCGGAGGTTATGTGAGATGGTATAAAGAGGAGAATTCTCTTTATTGGCAAGGTACGCAAATATTTACATCTAAAACTCTACTTTCCTGTACTTTGTCTACTGTTCTTCTTCCACTTTTCAAGAGAAGAGACTGACTTGAGCATCAGAGAGCCTAGCTAGGGATTCCCACCCCGGTCTTATGTCACTAACACTTTATTGGCTCGTCTGACTATGCGCAGGATCATTGAGGAGTTTCCTTCATATCTCAAGAAGCTCATTGTTCATCGATCAACCATCCATCGGAGCTAGTGCACCATCTCATGACCTTCAAACAAGATCAAGCTGACTGATGGAAGGCACCCTCAAGGAAGATGGAAGGCATCCTCGCACCTTCAATGAAGGTGCCCTCAAAGGAGATGAAAGGCACCCCTGCACCTTCATGGAAGGCACCCTCAAGGAAGATGAAAGGCACCCTCGTGCCTAAATGGAAGGCACCCTCAAGGAAGATGGAAGGCACCCTCACGCCTTCATGGAAGTCGCCCTCAAGCTAGTTGGAGACACCTCCAGTAGTCGTTAAGCACCCATTGGAGAGGATAAAAACTCTAACGGATAGAGGATAAACTCTATTAGAGGCACCCTGGACTTCTTTGGGGGTGCCTCCAAGCGATGAAAACCAACGGTCACTTAATCCTAGGAGGCTATAAAAGGCCCCCTTGTACTAGGATTTAAACACAATTGCAACAACAACTTTTGTAATTCATTCCTAGTCTTTTTCTGAGCTTTCAAAGAGTGTAAGAACCTTATCTACCTTTAAAGAAGGAGATCTTTTTAGAGTTTTTCATTTGTTTTGGATTAACAACCAACTAGGTTGTAACAAAGTAAATTTTGTAGCCTCTTTCCTTTTATGTTGTCATTTGTTTTAATTATTTGTGCATAACTAATCAAGTCCAAAGATCGAGAAATGATTTATTTTTCTTAGACAATTCACCCCCTCTTGTCGGCCTCTGTTGCACCAATAATTGGTATCAGAGCCCAATAGCTTTAGAAGGGCTAATCGTCGACTAAAGCACCAAAATGATGGTCGGACCAAGCATTTACCCACCAAAGTTTGAGGGAAATTCGTGATGTGAAAAAGCAAATGGAGGTATTCTTCAAAACTGATTTTGAAATTTTATTAATAATTAAATATAATTTTGTAGCTCCCAAAGATCAATAAGGAGAAGAAAAAGAAAAATATCTATGGACAAAGATGGAACAAGCTAATTTTGTAGCCAACGGACGAGCATAATTCCACCTCCTAAGTGTGCTATCATCGCAAGAAGTCAACAGAATTGACACCTATGGATTGGCAAAAATACTCTAGGAGAAATTTCTGGAGCTACATGAAGGGACTTTCGAAGCCAAGCTCATAAAGTGGGACTTGCATTGGAATCAACTAACGAACCTTCAGCTAAAAGAAGGAGAGTCAATCGCTCAACTGCATGCCAAACTAAAGGAGCTGATCTTCAGACTCATGAATCTCAAATAAATGGTAATAAACTGAGATTCAGTAAGGCATGCATTAAACGTTTTTCTAAGAACGCCCGAGTGGATGTCTATAATCGACTCATATTATATCTCTAAGGATCTAGAGATAAGTTTGTTAGAAAGTTTATTTTCTACTTTAGAACTTCACAAATCTACATGTGCAGAGCTAAGGAAGGAGCCAAATTAGAACATTGCTCTAAAAGCAAAAATGGATGAACTAAACTCTGAAGTATTGACGAAGATATAGTAACCCTTATGGTAAGAAACTTTAGTAAATTTCTTAAATCTAACAAATTTCACAAGTCGCAAGCAAAGAAACACCTTCAAGGCAAAAGGAGGGTACGATGTTACAATTTTCAGGAAGAAGGACACATCAAGGATGACTTCCCTAAACAAGAAAGAGAAAGAAAAAGAAAAAGGGCCAAAACAAACAAAGTAAAAAAACTTAAAAGCTACGTGGGATGAATCACCATCTTCTGAGTCCGAGATCGAAGCCTATGCTGGACTGGCACTAAAGGTGAACCATCAGAGGGATGAAGAAAGTACCTCAGTAATGAACATCGACGAAGGGGGAGAGTCTTCGGAAGAAAGCAGTGATGAAGGGGAAACATCAAATATCGAAATCATCACGATAAGTAATGTACATTCTCAATCTCCTGAAGAGTTATTTGAGTTCATTAAAATGCTGTCTAGAAATATGTGTAAGTTAGAGAAAGAGAATACAAGGTTAAAATTAATTTTAGCAAAAACATGTCAATTAGAAATATATGATAATCTAAAGGTGGAAAATGCAAAGATAAAAGATCAACTAGAAAAATTGAAAAATGACTATGCATACTTAAATACAAGCGTTTCTCAAAATTCAAAAAATATGAAGGGCTTGGTATATCAAAAATTACAGGGGTCAAATTAGAAAATTTTTTAAAAATTATGTTCTACCAAAATTCCTGATAAATCCAGTAAGAAAGAACCTTTCTTGAGTTCCAAAATTATATTTAAACTAAATCTTCATTTTTTTAATGATTTATTAGGATAGAATTTTTCAACATAGCAAAATATTTCTTTCTAAGTCTTCTATTAGAGTTTTCTATTCAAATTTTGAATAATCATAGAACAGTAGATTATGTGTTAGATTAATTTTTTTTTAAAAAAAATCTGATTAATGATAAATTTTTTATGAATTAGTTATCAAAAAAATAATTTTTAATATTAAAAATTCTCAAAACTGAATTTTAAAAAATTTAATTTTTCTACATATGTTTATTCTATTTTACATACTTAGAAAATTATCAAGATTTTTCTACATCAAAATCAATTTTTAATATTTATTTTTCTAAGTTTTATAACAAAATGATTATTTCTGTTAAAATAAAAATTATTTTTTCATGGAAATTTTTTTATTGATCTAATTATGTTTGATTTTGACAAAAATTTTCAGGATTTTTTGAAATAGATTTTTTTTTTAAATATATTATTTTATCAAAATAGAGAATTAATTTGAAAAATTAGAATAGTTGTAAAAATTATACTTGAAAAATGTTAGATTACTGTTAAATCGGTTATAATCCCCTAAAAAATTTTTAAAACATTTTGTAACTATTTTTTCTTATTTTTTCTTTTTTTATGTGATTAAAGGGGGAGAGATAGGATTAAATTATGGAGGAGATTATGTTTGTACTACTGTAAAATTTTATTATGTACTTAAATGCAAATTTACTTTGTACTAAATTGCATGTTTTAATATTTTATTGTTTGTTTAATTCTAACTTGACTTGGGTTGATGCACATAAAAAAAAAGAAAATATTGTAAGCACCATGAAATAGTTTAATTTTGAAGTGGTTAACCAAGTCAAGTTAGATCCTGTTGTATTTGATGCCTTGTGTCTAAGTGTGCAGGAGCTTAGGAGCATAAAAGTCGAGCGAAAGACATAGCGGACTAGAAGAATGGCACAGGAAGTGAGTCGACGAGCTTGATGCTTCTAAGGGATGAAGAGACTGCGAAAGAGTGCACCGACGGATAAGAAGAACTCAACCAGAGTGTTCAAGGGATGAGAAGCAAGGGAGGGAATCTGTTCGAGGAAGGTTGGAGTTGGGTTTGAGTGAGCTTAACTCCAGACGGTCGGAGAATCACCCAAAAAGGAAGAACTAGGAAGAGTTAACCTTTTTTAAAGGCTAATTGGTCAAGATGATTGATGGAAGGCACCCTAAAGGAAGATGGAAGGCACTATCACACCTTCATAGAAGGCATCCTCAAAGGAAATGGAAGGCGTCCTTACACCTTCATGGAAGGAGTCCTCACGCCTTCATGGAAGGCATCCTCACGCCTTCATAGAAGGTGTCCTCGCACCTTTATAGAAGGCACCCTCAAGCTGATTGGAGGTGCCTCCAGTAGCCGTTAAGCACCCGTTAGAGAGGATAAAAATTCTAACGGATAGAGGATAAACTTTATCCTCTTGGAGGCACCCTAGACCTCTTTGAAGGTGCCTCCAAGCAATGAAAACCAACAGTCACTTAATCCCAGGAGGCTATCAAAAGCCCACTTGTACTAGGAATTAAACACAACTTCAACAACTTTTGTAATTCATTCTTAGTCTTTTTCCGAGCTTTCAAAGAGTGTAAGAGGTTTCTCCACCTTCAAAGAAAGAGATCATTTTAGAGTTTTTCATCTACCTTGGATTAACAACCAACTAGGTTGTAACCAAGTAAATTATGTAGCCTCTTTCTTTTTATGTTGTTGTTTATTTTAATTATTTGTGCATAACTAATCAAGTCCAAAGATTGAGAAAGGATTTATTTTTCTCAGGTAATTCACTCCCCTCTTATCGACCTCCGCTGCACCAACAATATCTTCATTGATTTGAGACCTTTTAGGTAAAACAAAAAATAAATTCATGAGGACTTAGACTCAAAGTAGATAATATCATACAATTGTAGAGATATGTAAATTCTTTTAGTCCTAACAAGTGATATCAGAGTCATGGTTTAGATCGAGTCATGTGAGTGGAATAGTAGCCTTGAACGAAAGAAAGTTGGAGCTCCTAAAGGAGTGGACTCTAAGCGAAATGTCCAAGCAAGTCAAGGGTGACCAAATGTTTGGTGGAAATCCTCAGGAGTGGGAAAGATTGTTGGAAATATAATGAAAGTCTCATATTGGAAATACATGGAAAAAATCATGGGTTTAAAAGATGGAAGATATCTCCATTGGTATGAGGTCTTTTTGGTATAACCCAAAACTAAATTCATGAGGGCTTAGGCCCAAAATGGATAATATCATATATAAGTACCCCCATGCTAGTTTTGATTTGGTCAATCAAGTCATGTTAGGGCCTGTTGTCTTTTTGATGTCTTGTATCTAATTATGCAGGAACTTAGGAGCACAGGCGAATGAGAGAAAGACACAGCTAGTGAGAAGGATGTCACAGGAGAGATGGTGTGTCCGAGGTGTAGAATCGAAAAGAATTTAGATATCTCCACAATGACATGATATTGTCCACTTTGGGCCTAAGCCCTCATGGTTTTGCTCTTGGGCTCTACCCAAAAGGCCTCATGCCAATGGAGATATCTTTCTCTTATAAACCCATGATCTTTTCCATGTGTTTTCAATGTGGGACTATGTTTGCAACCTTGCAACCCCAACAATCCCCCCCTCAAACAAAGGACCATGGGCTTCCCACGTCCGATCCTCGACCCACCAGGTCTTCCTGCCCCTCGGTCTACCTGACCTACTAGGACTTCCTGCCCCTTGGTCTACCCGACCTACTAGGACTTCCTTGCCTAGCCGCAACTAGGACTTCCTGCCCCTCGGTCCACCCGACCTACTAGGACTTCCTGCCTGGTGTCTGGTCTTCTTGATCCAAACATAGAAGCCCCCACTTTCTTTGTTCGAGGTCAATATTGTACTCACATGGTTCAATCAGACCATAGCTCTTGTGCACAGTCGGCGGTTAAACCTTCTGGCAGTTCGAGCTCTGATACCAATTGTAGGATCGAAAAGAATTTAGATATCTCCACAATGACATGATATTGTCTACTTTGGGCCTAAGCCCTCATGGTTTTGCTCTTGGGCTCTACCCAAAAGGCCTCATGCCAATGGAGATATCTTTCTCTTATAAACCCATGATCTTTTCCATGTGTTTTCAATGTGGGACTATGTTTGCAACCTTGCAACCCCAACACGAGGGATGAGGCGCTATGGAAGAGTAGCTAGTGGACGAGAAGAAAGCACCTGACATTTTTGAGGGATGAGAAGACGGAGTGGAAGGTTGCTCGAGAAGGCCGAAAAATAGGTTCGGGTGAGCCCTATTATGGATGCCGAAATCACCCAAACGAGCGAAGTACATTGCGGACAAGAAGGAAGTGTGCGGCGGTTCCAAGGGACGAGAAGCCGGAGTGAAAGGTTACTTGAGAAGGCCAGAAAATAGGTTCGGGTGAGCACTATTCCAGATGGTCAAAATCACCTAAGCAAGTGGAGCCGGAGTGGAAGACCCAGACAGGAAGTCAACTCTAAGTTGACTCTAGTCCGGATGCTCGTAGCTATTCTAAGCCCTTGTTCTCTGGGCGCTTGGATCACCCAGGGCAACCAGGGCGCCCCGGGTGCGCGCCCTAGTCGAGGGCTAGTTTAGCTTGGTCTGGTGCCCGGACCTGGTCCAGGCACCCAGACCAGAAACTTTATTGAGTCACTAGCTGTTATGATCTATTGCAACGTGGATAAAGTTTTATCCACGCCCAGGCATTTGGAACCCTTACAGGCACCCGGATAAGGGTTATAAATACAACCCTAATCCCAGTAGCTAGATAGAACACTAGAAAATGATTCTTCTTCTTGTTAGTTTTGTAATTGAGGGCTTTAATCGCTATAAGAGACTTCTTCATCTGAAGGAGATTAATAGTGAGCTTTAAATATCTTGGATTAACAATCCTATGATTGCAAACCAAGTAAATCTCTGTACCTTTTTCTTTTTACTAATTAGCTTCTTAATTCTTTTGTACAAGTGTTTATTTTAATCAAGCTGTAAGTTTTGAGAAAGGTATTTTTTTTTTTTTGTTATTGTGTATGGAAATTCACCCCCTCTTGCCGGGTGCAAGGGGCCAACAAATGATATCAGAGCAAGGATACTTTAGAAAGACTAACGCCAAATAAAGTATAAGAAATGACCGCAACTAACTGTTAGAATTTGAGGGATGTCCTAAGGCAATCACCTTATGGTTTTTTCTATTTATTTGATAAGTATAAATTTACTATTTGAGTACATATTATATATTTGATTGTCTTAAACTCATTTACTGAATGTCTGTAATATAATTCATAGCATGAGAGAATTTGTAATTGGATCCCAACTAGTGATTATTTCTACATGTGTAATTATGAGTATATTGAAATTTCCCTAGTCGTCAAATTGATGCATTCGAACATTATCAATTCTGTAAGACTAGCACGAGTTATACTCCTTGGTTCAGCCAAGCAGTTGTTTTCTCATTGGCTGGAGACATTGGGATGTTGAGAGTTAAACGTGGATGTTGGTTATAGTAACTAGTTCATTGGACTGACTCACTGTAAGACTTCATATAGTTCTCTACATATATATATAGATATGTCTGTGAAGTTCTTACAGTAGCACGAGTGCAACTTTCCTTTGACTTGAGGTATACAAGTCATCTTGGTCATAGAGACCTATAATTTGATATCTTAAGCAAGCATCTCATTGAGGTGTGGACCCGGGATGATTGGATATAAGTTGAAATGTCCGAAAGTGTTTGGATAGCCCACAGATGATTTACCACACCTTGCGAGGAGACATATACTCTAAGGTCACTCGTTAGGATTATTACTCAAAGTCTTTAACCAAAGCATCACATGTTAAGAGTACGAGACTCTTGTACATATGTACGAGTAATTTGAATCCGCAGAACAAGGAAGTATTACTTGGGCTAGGTGTGACGTAGTCAGCCTAGTGGAGACAAGACACATAGACCATATCCTGAACCAAGTGGGTATAAGATGAGTGAAAGGAACGAGGCATGACTCACTGTAGCTACTGAAGGGTTTAGAATTAATTCTAAGATCAACTATGATTTTCTGACTAATTGGGGATCGTGATGTACTACTAGATACCACTCATGATCATTCTATAATTAAGTAGTTTATTATGGATGACCAAGATAAATCGAGAACCTATTGGGTCACACGTACTAACAAGTCTCTAAAAGACGTAATACAAGTTAAAGAATAGGATTCTTAGATCAAGAAATAAATGTTTGGTTGGACCATACATAAGATAAATATGGAAATATTTGTTACAATGGAAGTGCAGATGAGCCACATCTTTTATGGAAGAGTTAGACCATATTTGGTTTAATCATGAATTAGTCATGAACAAACTTGGTTTAGTTGTGAACCAAACCAAGAGGTTAATCGGATAATTTTTGGTTAAGTAATAATAGGTTGGATTTGGATTTTCTAATCCAACTCATTAATGAGGGCTATATATTGATATGGTTGAGAGAAAATTATACACATGAGATCATTAATTGGCTTGTAAGGTTTTTGAAAAACCCTAACGCAATTTCTCTTCTCCTCTGCCTCTCCCCTCTCTCCTCTCTCTTTGCCACTGCCAACAAGGGTAATCCCTTCCCCTTGTTGTCATGACCACCACAAGGAAAAAATCTCTTCCTTGTGTGCTTCTCGTCCTCTTTCTCTTGATCCCTCTGCTTCGCTCGTCGCTAGTAACTTCTGAAGGAGAGGCTTGTACTCAAGGAGTTGTCTTGAGGAGCTCAGCGTGGATCAAATAGAGGCGAGGTTTGACATTTTCACTACAGTTGATGCCCTTCTCGTTATAGGCCATCCGTAAGGTACATCTAGCAAAAATTTACTTTTCGTAAAAACTTAATTATGCGATCATGTTTGGCATGTTGTATCTTTGTATACGTGTGGTGCGTGTGATGTAATAATTTAAGAATTATTATTGTTTTATTTTTCGCTGCGCATGTTTACGAAACGTGTTTTATCACACACCGCATCAGGCATATTCCAACAATAGTTTCAAAGTCTGATCGTGCTTTGACATAATCGTAAAATTGTTTTGCAGTTCGTAATTTATATTGTAATTAGTTTTGAAATTTTTCTAGAATTATTAAGATTTTTCTATTTTTATAAAAAATTTTAAATTGTTAGAAAATTCTATTTTTGGAAAGTTTATGATATAATTATAGAAAATTAAATTTACAAATATTTTGTTAATTTAGAAATTATCTTTTCTGAAATTTTCGGATTTATTAAATTATTCTATTTTTGAAAAGTTTACTAAATTGTTAGGAAAAACCAAATTTGAAAAGATTTAAAAATCATAAAAATCTAGATTTAAGATATTCTAAATTAAATTATAGAATTAATATTTTTTAGAATTTTCAGATTTATTAAAATATTCTATTTTTGGAAAGTTTCCTAAATTATTAGAAAATACCAAATTCGGAAAGATTTGAAAAATAATAAAATATCCAGATTTGAATTAATAAATTAAGAAATATTAATTATTTATTTTCTAAATGGTTAGGAAATTAATTTAGAAATTTCTTTCCTAAATAATTAAAGATTCTTGTTTGATAGAAAGATTCTAGAAGAGATATGTTAATTAAATTTGAAAATTGGTTTTCTAATTTGATTAGATAAATCTTGATTTATTAATATTAGATTTATAACATATTTTTATTTCCAAAATAGAATTATAACATATGTAAATTTATGCCATGAACATACCATATTGTATGCATGTAGATGCATTAATTATGACATGATTAGACTTTACCATGCGTGTGATGTGATTAGATCTTACTATATGTATGATATGATATGTAATCGGTCAATATGTTATCTACTATTATAGCTAAGAATGGCTTGTTGGCCAAAGTCAAGGTTATTCTTATCTATGGTGGATATCAACCCACTTGGAGAAAACCTACCATCTCCCGAATTTAAAATAAGGGTATTTGAATTTGATAAATAAGTGGATTTTTATGTAAATTGTTTACATAAATAAAATCATGTCTCTTATACATTCTCATTTTTGTATTTCTAGGTTAATCATTTAATTATGACTTCTGTTAATTTACATTCGATTTTGGACTCGAACAAACTGACTGGGCTGAACTTCTTGGACTGGTTTTGAAATTTGAGAATTTCTCAAAGCTGAGAAGCTAGCTTATATCATTGATTAGCCTCTTTCCACCAGTCTTGATGCCGATGCAACTACAGACCAATTGTTGGCCCTTCAGAAATATAAGGATGATTATATACTTGCTAGTTGCATCATGCTAGCCGCTATGACTCCTGAATTATAGAAACAACATGAGCATTTGGATGCTTATGATATTGTCTATCATTTTCATTAGCTATTTGATGAGCAAGCTAGATTCGAAAGGTTCGAGGTCTCCAAGTTTATCTTTTGCTCAAAGATGCAGGAGGGTTCGTCTACATTACAATATGTATTAAAGATGAATGGCTACATAGAGCGTTTAGCATCACTCAGTTTTACGATGGATCATGAGTTAAGTAATGACTTAATTTTACATAGTTTACTGAAAAGTCATTCACAATTTGTGATGAACTATCGGATGAACAATTTGGAATCGACCATCCCTGAGATAATAAATATGCTCAAGACTATGGAGCCTTCTGTTAAGGGTGAATAGAAAACTGTTATATTAGTAGACTCCTCCAAGAAAGGTTCTAAGAGGAAGCCAAAATATCAAGCTAAAGGGAAGACCAAAAAAGGCCAAGACAGTAGAATCAGCACAAAAGGGCTCATGCAATCATTGTGGTAAGATAGGACACTGGCTAAGAAACCGCAAGATCTATCTTGAGTCTGTGAAGAAGAATAAGACATCCGATGCCCCATTCTCTTCAGGTATTTTTGTTATTGATTATCATGCTATTTCCTTATACACTTGGATATTGGATGCTGGGTGTGGCTCTCATATATGTAATGACATACAGGGGCTAAGGAATAGCAGAAGACTCGTTAAGGGAGAAACAAGTCCGCGAGTTGGAAATGGAGCAAAGGTTGCTGCAGTCGCCATCGGAACATACTTGTTTAAGCTTCCTAGTGGACTTGTCTTAGAACTAGATAATTGTTATTTTGTTCAAGCATTAATAAAGAACATTGTTTCTATTTCTTGCTTAAATAGAAAAGGTTTTCATTTTAACCTTAAATGACATTCTTTATGACACTAGAGCTTTATGCAATGACATCTACGCGATAGATATATCTAGTGACGTACTCAATATTGAAAAGAGCAATAAATGCGTTCGAATAGATAATCAATTAACCTCTTACTCATGGCATTATCGCCTTGGCCATATAAGCAAGAAACGCATGTCCGAGTTGCAAAAGATTATAGTTCTTTAATCATTTGAATTAGATACATTTGATACATGTGATTCATGTTTAAAAAGTAAGACGACAAAGTTACCTTTTTCTCGAAAGGGTGAACGAGTTGATGAATTACTTGGGCTCATACATACCGATGTATGTAGACCAATGACAACTCATGCATTAGGAGGTTATAAATACTTCATTACTTTCATTGATGATCACTCTCGTTATGGGTATGTGTATCTAATGAAACACAAGTCTGAAGCATTTGAAAAGTTTAGAGAATTCAGAAGTGAAGTAGAGAAACAACTTGGTAAAAATATTAAGATACTTTGATCCGATCGAGGTGGTGAATATTTAAGCCAAGAGTTTCTAGATTATCTAAGGAACAATGGTATATTATCTCAATGGACTCCGCCTTATATGCCACAACATAAAGGTGTATCAAAAAGGTGTAATCAAACCTTGTTAGACATGGTTAGATCAATGATGGATCGTGCAGATCTTCCTAAAACCTTTTGGAGTTATGCACTCTTGACAACTATTTACTTGATAAATAGAATCCCGACGAAGGTAATCTCAACTACTCCATATGAGGTATGGACTAGTAAGAAACCCCTCATATCTTATTTGAAGATATGGGGATGTCTTGCTTATGTGAAGAGGACTATATCAGACAAGTTAGATGCCAAGTCTGATAAGTGTTTATTTATTGGATACCTTAAGAAAACTAAGGGTTACTAATTCTATCACCCCTTGGAACAAAAAGTTTTGTTTCAAGGCATGCTACCTTCATAGAGAAAGAATTTATCTTACAGGAAGCAAGTGAGAGTATGGTTGAACTTGATGAAGCTCAAGGGACTCTAATAAACACTAATGAGATGCCTATTCAAGAACCATAACTGATTATGACACAACCTCCTCGCAGATCAGGTAGGACATGCAATATTCCTGAGAGATATGGATCTCTTGTAAGAGAATCAAATGGTGTGTTACTCATTGATGATGAGGAACCTACTGATTACGAAGAGACTCTAAATAGTTCAGAAAAGGACAAGTGACTTACAACCATGAAGTTGAAGATGGATTTCATGTACGAAAACTAAGTTTGGAACTTGGTGGACCCACTTGAAGGCATTACGCCTATAGGGTGCAAATGAGTTTTCAAGAAGAAAACCGACATGGATGGTAATATTATTACCTACAAGGCCAGGTGGGTGGCGAAAGGCAAGGCATTGACTATGATGAAACTTTCTCACCTGTGGCTATGCTTAAATTCATTCGGATACTCCTGGCCATCTCAGCTCATCATGATTATGAGATATGGCAGATGAATGTGAAAATATCTTTCCTTAATGGAAATCTGCTCGAGGATGTATATATGACACAACCTAAAGGCTTCACATCTATCAACAAGAATAAAGTATACAAGCTTCAACGACCCATTTATGGACTAAAGCAAGCATCCAAGAGTTGAAATATCCATTTTGATGAGGTGATCAAACAATTTGATT
The DNA here is from genome assembly GCF_018446385.1 of Zingiber officinale. Lineage (NCBI taxonomy): Eukaryota > Viridiplantae > Streptophyta > Magnoliopsida > Zingiberales > Zingiberaceae > Zingiber > Zingiber officinale. The sequence goes on from NC_055987.1 coordinate 130,370,935, forward strand.
TCTCACAAAATCCAAACGAACCTTGTGTGTATCAAAAGGTTAGTGGGAGTGTAGTCGTATTCCTAATATTATATGTTAATGACATATTACTTATAGGAAACGATGTGCTAGTTCTACAGTTAGTTAAAATTTGGTTGTCCAATGCATTATCCATGAAAGACATGGGAGAAGCAACATACATCCTCGGGATGAAAATCTATAGAGATAGATCGAGAAGGTTACTTTGTCACGCCCCCAGGTAGTCCCTGTCCGAAGAAATTTCGGCAGCATCTCCCCTGTACGACGGACAATATGAAGCTCAGTATACATATATCTCCATACCTCGGCCACACACGGCCGGAATAATACAATACAAAAGAACAAGCCACGCAGTTTATATCAACATTCCACATAATTCAACATATAATCAATCACGCAGTTTAATAAGGAAAGACGATATAAAATCTCGAAAATATATGTACACATCCTACTCCACTACATCGAAGAAAACCAAATCCACGAAGTAATGAAAATATCTGCAGCGGAAAACAATAGTAGTAAACCCGAATGTTCAATGTCCACAATACAACCCACAATACAAGTATTTAAGATGCAAAAGCAGAACAAATCCGACAAAGAAAATCCTCGCGACAAAGGGGCTAGCGACTGGAATCTCTCCTGACGGCCTCAACCTGAAAAAATAGTAACAACGGGGTGAGTTCAAAGAACTCAGCTGGTAAACCAATAGACATGTACAGCAATATATATCCACCAGTAAAAACCTAAGGTACAGTCTCCTAAATCATAGGATCAGTAGTACAGTTCTCTAACCATACAATCTATATAGTACAGTCTCCTAAGTATAACAGGTATGCAAGACTAAATAAACTGCAGTAACCAACAATAAGCAGGCAATACAATCTACTGCAAGAATATAAGAAGTGCATAACTGAAATAAACTGTACTCACCTGCGAGGCTTGTGCAACTGACTGTGAACATACACAGATAAAAATAGTCAGAGCAAAAGCATATAACCTGTATGCATGTCAATCATATGCAATCACCAAAATGCATCAATCATAAATAATGCAATCTGTGCATATGATGCAAATGACATGTCCTGGTCACCCCTACTGCCATGCTCAGTCGTCTCACACACAATGGTGAGACCGAGTGGGTAGGGCTGTGACAACCGTGCACTCTGCCGTCACTACCCCTGATGAGTGACCGAGTGGACGGGATGCTGTCGGAGTACACCTATCCTCCTGCCTCAAACATAGTGAGGGAGCGTAACGCTCTCATCTCCCGGTACGCAATGACGGGGAGGGACCCCGGTGTGCTACCACGCTCCTGTCACGCTACCCATGAGCGCCCTAGCGGAGCACTACCGGGCAATCTACCCTACACACCCTGAGTGCTGTGCCACTACCCATGCAGTGAACACGTTGTGTGCGGGTCCATGTAGCCGGCCGACGAGCTCAACAATAATGGAGTCGTCAATCGCCCAGCATGCAATCATGCAATATGGTGCATGCGGCTACAGTATGTCATACCTGAACATAGCCTCCTCCATATATGTGTGTGCCCAAAAGGTAAACGCATATATATAACCATGATATAAACAGCATAAATCCAAAGACATCACATATAACAATGATGTAAGTATCATGAATCCAAGAGCATGTATCACACATGTAAAGCAACTAATCCAGTAGAGTAAAGCACTATAGATATGCATCGCTATGAACATATATACACATGGCAAGAGATAAAATATCCAATCCTGAAGTAAAGCAACTAGCAGATGAAGCATGTGATAGGTATCAACTAGCTAAGACCAGGGAAGAATTAATCTACTATCTACCACTAGTAAATATATATAAGCTACACATATCATAAGACATTATCAAAAGATAAGTCAGAGGGTACCCGCCTCTAATAGAAGGTACAGTCAATCCAAATCCGAAGTCGAGACGCCCGTCTCGAATCAGCGTCCTGTGTCAAACACGTATAAATATTTTATTTAGCTAAATCCAAATGAATAGCTAAATAAAATCCCTAATACCAAATTAGGGCAAAACCCTAATCAACACAATAACACATTACCTAGTTAAATCTAACGGTCAATTAGGATTAGTTACCTAACCTCTAATCACCAATTAGATTAGAAATCCAACGGTTGATTAGGGTTAATTACCCTAACCCTAACCATTTCATTAGATTTCTTCTACACAATTAAATCTACACACATGCATTAACTAATCATGGATTAATCCAATGCATTTCTAATCCAATACATGAATCAAATTCATCTAGAACAAGATCATCAAACAAATATCCAATTTCAATACATGATCTACAACAAGATCCATTATCCTATTCCTTACCTCGAATCCAAGGTGATCACCAATAGATCACAACCAAAGGTGTAGCTACCGGTTAGGGTAGCTGCTGTTGGAACCTAAGATCATATCCACAAGATAGTACCTCTAGCTCACAACCATGCATACTAATCCACAGCACTCAATCAAAAGGAACAGAGCCTCCTCTCTGCCCGGATCGAGCTGCTGTCCACCACCAGAACAGCACAACCTACTGGAAACCATCTTATGGCTTGAATCAAGAACAGAAGATCCAAATTCATCCACACTAAGATCAATCATCTAAAACAAGACAAACCCTACACACCTTACCTCAAGCTCACAGCCCCTGTTGATGTTGGATCAAGAACACCACAGCACACAACCTCATCACCTGCTGGAAACAACTGGATCACGAAGGAATCAAGCAAGGACCACAGATCAACAAGAAATGGAGAACTCTAATCCAACAATACCTAATTCCAACTAGAACCTACCTCCAAGATAGGCGACAACCAAGAGACGAGAAGGAATCGGTTGCTTACCTTCAAGGTCGGCAGCGACACTGGAACAGAGCTAGGGCTTAGCAGGAACAATGGGATAAGATCAAAGAGAACCGGGATGAAGGAAACCAGAAGAGGGGAAAGGGAAGGTCTACCGGTTGAAGAGGATGCAAGATCCGGCTCCTCGTCGTGCCCTAGCCACCGAGAGGTCGTCGGACCGTCCGCGAGAGAGAAGGTCTGCGGCTGGACCGAAGCTCAATAGATGAGGAAAGATCGCCGGAGCTGGAACCCTAATCCCGTGGCATCGCTCGTCCGCGGGAGAGAGCACAGAGGAGAGATCAGGAGGAAGAGAGGGGAGAAGGGCGCGGCTTCGAGCAGGGGAGATCGGGGAGGTCGGGGGAGGAATGAGTTAGGGATCGGCGATTTTGGGAAAGATAAGGAAAAGAATTTGAATTTATAAATAAAACATCTCCTCACTTAAATTGGTATCCCAAACAGGCTTTATCCGTGCCCGTCGATCGATCCCCTCAAAACCCTCCATACGAGTTCCGAAAATTTTCCAGAAAATTTCTAAAAATTCCGAAAAAATTTTATAAGGCTATTTCTCAAATAACCCTATTATTTAAATTTTTCTAAGATCTCACATACTTGGTCTTTCATAGTCGACATATATAGACAGAGTGCTAAAACAATTTAGTATGTCTGAATCCAAGAAAGGTTTCATACCTATGAGGCATGGAGTTCAACTTTTGAAGTCTATGTGCCCACGTACAGAAGACGAGAGAATTTGCATGGATAAGATACCTTATACGTCTGTAATAGGATCTATCATGTATGCTATATTAAATACAAGACCCAATATATCATATGCTCTAAGTGTTATGATCATATACCAGTCTGATCCAGGAATGGATCATAGGGTAGCTGTCAAAATGATCCTTAATTACTTAAGAAGAACTGAGGATGTGTTCTTAGTTTATGGAGATGGTGATATGACCATACGCGAATATACAGATGCTAGTTTCCAAACGGACAAGGATGACTCCAAGTCCCAGTCTGGATTCATATTCATATTAAATGGAGGCGCAGTTAGTTGGAAAAGTTCCAAGCAATACACTGTTATAGATTCTACTTGTGAGGCGGAATACATTGCAGCTTTGTAAGCTGCAAAGGAAATGGTTTGGATCAAGAAGTTCGTTACTGAACTTGGAGTGGTTCCATTCATTGTTGAAGCATTACCTGTTTACTACGACAATACTGGAGCCATTACATAAGAAAAGGAACCAAGGTCTCATCAGTGATCAAAATATATACTTCGTCATTATCATCTGATCATGGAGATCATTAGTAGGAAAGAAATATAACTCAAGAAAATTCCTACTGAAAGGAATCTAGCGGATCCTTTGATAAAGACTCTACCACAAAGCAAGTTTGAGAGTCACATCTATCCTTATGGTTTAGGACACCGTGGCGATTGGCTTTAGGCCAAGTTGGAGTGTTATAATTTGAGGAATGTCCTAAGACAATCGTCTTATGATTTTTTTCTATTTATTTGGATTCACTATTTGAGTGCATATTATATGTTTAATTGTCTTAAACTAATTATTGAATATCTGTAATATAATTCATAGCATGAGAGAATTTGTTATTGGATTACAACTAGTGATTATCTCTACATATGTAATTATGAATATATTGAAATTTTCCTAGTCGTCAAATTGATGTATTCAGACATTATCAATTTTGTAAGACTAGCACAAGTTATACTCCTTGGTTTGGCCAAGTAGCTGTTTTCTCACTGGTTGGAGACATTGGGATGTCGAGAGTTAAACGTGGATGTTGGTTATAGTAACTAGTTCATTGAGTGACTCACTATAAGACTTCATATGATTCTCTACATATATATAGATATGTCTGTGAAGTTCTTACTGCAGCACGAGTGCAAGTTTCCTTCGACTTGAGGTATACAAGTCATCTTAGTCATGTAAACTTATACTTTAACATCTTAAGCAAGCATCTCATTGAGGTGTAGACCCAGAATGATTGGGTATAACTTAAAGTGCCTGAAAGTGTTTGGATAGCCCACATAGGATTCACCGCTCCTTGCGAGGAGACATATACCCTATGGTCACTCATTAGGATTATTACTCAAAGTCTTTGGACAAAGCATCGCATGTTAAGAGTGCGAGACTCTTGTACACATGTACGAGTAATTTGAATCTGCAGAATGAGGAAGTATTACTTGGGTTAGGTGTGACGTAGTCAGCCTAGTGGGGACAAGACACATAGACCATGTCCTGAACCAAGTGGGTATAAGACGAGTAATAGGAATGAGGCACGACTCACTGTAGCTGCTGAAGAGTTTAGAATTAATTCTAAGATCAACTATAATTTTCCCACTAATTGGGGGTCATGATGTACTACTAGGTGTCACTCATGATCGTTCTATAATTAAATAATTAATTATAGATGACCAAGATAAATCGGGAACCTATTGGGTCACACATACTAACGAGTCTCTAAAAGACGTAAAACAAGTTAAAGAATAAGATATTTAGATCAAGAGATAAATGTTTGGTTAGACCATACATAAGACAAATATGAAAATATTTGCCATAATAGAAGCGTGGATGAGCCACATCTCTTATGGAAGAGTTGGACCATATTTGGTTTAATCATGAATTACTCATGAACCAACTTGGTTTAGTTGTGAATAAATCAAGGGATAATGGGCTAATTTTTGGTTAATTGATAGTAGGTTGGATTTGTGCTTTCTAATATAACTCATTAATGAAGGCTATATATTGATATGGTTGAGAAAAAATTATACACATAAAATCATTAATTAGCTTGTAAGGTTTTTGGAAAAATTTAACCCAATTTTTATTCTCCTCTCCCTCTCCGCTCTCTCCTTGCTGCCACGAACAAAGGGAAGCCCTTCCCCTTGTTGTCGTGACCACCACAAGGAAGAAATCTCTTCCTTGTATGCTTCTTTTCCTCTTCCCCTTGATCCCTCTTCTTCGCTCATGGCTAGTAACTTCCGAAGGAGAGACTTATACTCAAGGAGTTGTCTTAAGGAGCTTGACATGGATACGAATAGAGGCAAGGTTCGAGAATGTCACTACGGTTGATGCTCTTCTCGTTACAGGACATCCGTAAGATACACCTAGCGTAAATTTACTTTCCATAAAAATTTAATTATATGATCATATTTGGCATGTTATATCCTTGTATACGTGTGGTGCGTGTGATGTAATAAAATTGGGCATATCCCAACACAGACTACCTTCAAGCAGCTGTGAGCCTGGTCGATAAGAAATATCACATACATCGGCTATTATTGGAGGGGGTCCTGTATGTGTTTGGGTTAAGCCCTATTCGAACACGGCTACCCCTCCCCCTAGGTATGTCCTTTTTCTTCCTACCGTCCTGAAGTATAACTGATTTTTCATCCTTTCTTGCAACCTAAATCATGTTGAGGGTATGTCTGAGCAGCAAGAGTAAGCTTGCCGATGCGGAAATCAATGCCAAAGGCATCGCCGAGCTAGAGAGTCGAGGCTTGTTGTCGGTCGAGCACTTGAAAGAGTCGACTGACAAAGCAAGCAGAAACCAGGTGGCAGCTAACAACGCCACAACCATAACTGGTGAGCTACCCCCCCCCCCCCCCCTCAAGAGGCAATCTATGGTGTTGATCATGGTGCCTTCGGAGTCGACCACTTCAAGTGAGCTGCTAATCCAATGCCGCAAGAGGTACTGGGCAGAGGCTTCTTCTCGCTCGACCACTTCAGGCATCCAACCCTATGTTCCTTCCTCTTTCCATCATCTGTCCGAGTGGGGCAAAACTTCATCTTTGGTAGTCCCTGAGAGGGAGGCGGCCTTACCTACCCCTCCATCCTTTGATCGGACACCTTCGTTGTCTGCATTGCTGGCTGGGATGATGTGCATCGTCGATGGCCTTTTTGCCACCACCATCCACTAGCCCGATCGGCAAAGCATCCATAATTCGCTCCTCCCCCATGTCCAAGTCCAAGGGCCTAGTCACTTCAGAGCCATCAGCCTCGAGCGGTCGACGAAGCATCAAGGCCATCCTTCGCTTATCAACTGATGAGTGGCATCACCCAGATGGTGCTGAGCCGCGCTCCTCTCAACATCAAATAACCATCCAAGGTCCCCTTGCCCAAACATGAGCAGATGCTAGGGCCAAAGTGATGACCCTTTGGTCCAGGGAGTTAGTCGACAACTTTTCTCAAAAATCCACTGGGGTAAATTTCAATAAAGTCTTTTCTCTGCATTCCCCGATCGAAACTAATTAGCTCTTCTATCTTGCAGTTTTAGGTGGAGAGTTTGGCAATCTTCCAGCGGCTAGCATTTTTGGATCATGAGAATCAACAACTGCGAGCCCCATCCGGCCAAGTATATACCTTGCGGGCTTGGGTTGAGCAGCTCACTGCAGAGGTTGCCCAACTAAAGAAGGACTTGAAGTAGACCTCCAAGCAGTTGCTGGGCTCTAAATGGGCCCTCAATGCGGAGAAGAACAAGAATCACGAGCAGGCTCTCCAACTCGACTAGCTAACCAAGCAGGCTGATAACTTTGAGTCGAAGATAAATTCTACCAACACCTGGAAACTCTAAGCCATTGAAAACCTTGACATCAAAAATAAAAAAAAATAAAGAAGCTTAAGTCTTGGCCCAAAATCTTAAAGAGTCGGAAGCTGCTTTAACGGTCGAGTAGGCTAGCTGAACGGCGGCATAGGTTGCAAGCTTGCTCCAGCTCGATGAAAAAGATGTTGAGCTAGCGACCCTAAAGGCTAAGTTGGAGGCGTCCAAGGTGGCTTTCCATAAGTTTAATGAGGAGGAACCTGGTCGGTTAGAATACTTTAGAGTAAATTACCTTCACTTTGACGCTTTGAACGATATGCTCACCAACCAGACTATTCATCTTTTCAACTACAACATCGACAACACCCTCTAAAAAATGAAGGACGACAGCTACCTCTTCCCCGACCTATCAAGAAAAATTATAAAGAGTGTGTAGATCTTCGAGTCACTTCTGGATGATGTGCTCGATTACCTTGCTTAGTTTCCTTCTCAAACTTCTCATCAGCTTTTTGTATTTTGCACAACAGCTTGTAAAAATTTCTAAGTATCAATCAATGCATGCCCGTTCATCAATTTAGAATTTTCTTCTTCTACTGTGTATACCAGGCCAAGCGGATCAGGGGTCTCAAGATGTCAGAATTAAGTGCACTCATAATATTTCTAAGCGGCTCGTGAGTCTTTGACACTTGGGCGTGAGAACTTCACTCACTTATAACACGATCGAGTGACTCATGAGGCAGGGACACATTCAGTTTAAACCCCGTGGCTAATAATCTTGAGGCACAAGTGTGTGCTCGCTTATAACTCACCCGATCAGGTTGAGAGTCTTTAACGCTTAGGTACGAGGGCATGCTCGTTTATAACATAGCCGAGTGGCTCGTGAGTCTGAGACACACCTAGTCTGAACCCCCTGGCTAATAATCTTGAGGCGCGAGTGCATGCTCGCTTATAACTCACCCAATCAAATCAAGAGTCTTTAATACTTAGGCGTGTGGGCATGCTCTCTTATAACACGGCCGAGCGGCTTGTGAGTCTTTGACACACCCAGTCTAAACCCCGTGGCTAATAATATTGAGGCGTGAGTGCATGCTTGCTTATAACTCATCTGATTAGGTTGAGAGTCTTTGATACTTAGGCACAAGGGCATGCTCGCTTATAATACAATAGAGCGTCTCGTGAGCCTTTCACACGCCTGGTCTAAACCCCGTGATTGATAATCTTGAGGCACGAGTGCGTGCTTGCTTATAACTCACCTAATCGGGGTGAGAGTCTTTGATACTTAGACATTAGGACATGCTCACTTATAACAAGGCCGAGCGGCTCGTGAGTTTGGAACACGCCCGGTCTGAACCTCATGGCTAATAATCTTGAGATGTGAGTGTGACCTTATAACTCGCCTGATTGAGTTGAGAGTCTTTAACACTTAGGCACGAGGGCATGCTCGCTTCGGCCGAGTGACTTGTGAGTCTGGGACACATCCGGTCTGAACCCCGTGGCTAATAATCTTGAGGTGCAAGTATGTGCTCGCTTATAACTTGCCCAATCAGGTCGAGAGTCTTTGACACTTAGGTGCAAGGGCATGCTCGCCTATAACACGACTGAGTGGCACATGAGTCTTTGACATGCCCGATCTGAACCCCGTGGCTAATAATCTTGAGGCGTGAGTGTGTGCTCGCTTATAACTAGTCCGATCGGGTCAAGAGTTTTTGACACTTAGTGAATCTTTGTTTTAAACCTTCCTGCATTCATAGAATAAATGGTTTTACAATTTACATCAATTCTACCACATGCTTACTATCCTACCCGATAGGGCTACAGATGGTTCGTGCTCCATGGTTGGTCAAGCATCCTTCTGTAGGTCCTTTGGCAGCCAGCTAGAGGGGGGTGAATAGCCTTGTAAAAATAACATAAACCTTCCTCGAATGTTATAAGTTAATTAAACTAACACTTGCATAAAAATAAATAAGAAACTAGAAAGAAGAGGCACAACGAGATTTACTTGGTTACAACCGGGGAGGTTGTTAATCCAAGGAAGTTGAAGCTCACTATCAAAGTCTCCTTCAGATAGAGAAGCCTCTTACAGTAGTTACAACACTCAAAATGCAAAGCTAGATAAAGGAAATTATTTACAAGTGTTCTGTCTAAGCTTTTGGAACTAAGGCTGTATTTATAGCCCTAGTTGGGGCGTCTGGAAGGGTTTCAGGTGTCTGAAGGGGGATAAAATTTTATCACCGTCGCAACAGATCATATTTGATGCGATCTAGTTTCATGGTCTGGGCGCTCGGACCAAAGTTAACCTTATGTTAACTTGTTTGGTCCAGGTTCTTACTCTGGTTCTGCTCACTTGGGTCCAGATCTTCCACTCCGGCTCCTGCTCCGCTTGCTTGGGTGATTTCGGCCAACCGGAATAAGGTTCATTCGAACCCATTTTCTGACCTTCGAGTAGTCTTCTGCTATGGCTTCTCGTCCCTCGGAAATCACACGCCTCCTTCTCGTCTGCCCGCGTACTCTTCCGCAGCACCTCGTCCCTCGGATGCACCAAGCCCGTCGACTTTCTCCCATGCCAACCTTCTCGCTAGCTGTGTTTTTCGCTTGACTTCCTGTGCTCCTAAGTTTCCGCACACTTAGACACAGGAGTTAAAAACCAACATGACCTAACCTGACTTGGTTGATCATATCAAAACTACCTTGGGTACTAATAATCTCCCCCATTTTTTATGTGAATAACCCAAGTTAAGTTAGGGCAAATAAACATAAAGAAATAATAATGAGATAATAAATTTGTAACTCAATAATGTGAAAAAAAAATTAAATTACCTTCCCCCTAGACTTAATCTTCACTTGTCCCCCTTTGATCACATTAAATAGGGTGCTTTTAAAATAACTTTGGAAAAGCTAAAATTAAAGTCTAAGGAAAATTAGAAAAAAAATTTAAAGATTTGTATTTGGATAACTAATTTATAGAAAATTTTCTAACGGTTAAAGATTCTGAATAATTGTTTAGATATAGAAAAATAAATTTGTTAAAATAACTTTAATAAATATGATTTTTGTTGATTGAATTTTAACAATAAAAATTTTTCTAATAGAAATTTTGACAAACAATTTAAAGTGTTTAGTTAAAATAATTAAATGTTTTATAGTTAGTCAATTAAATATTTATTTTAGTAATTGGCTTCCAGGTTGTGGCGAGTCACTAGACTTTCTTGGATATTGGAACAACAACCACTTTCTAGACAAAACCTTTTAAAGATATTAAATATTTAACTTTCTTTCTGAAAACCAAAAAAAATAATTAATTTAAGCATATTTTTGGAACTCAATATATGTTCCTTCCTACTAGTTAATTAATTAAAATTTTTTGAGAAATATATTTTCAAGATAACTTTCTAATATTCCCCTTGTAATATCTAAATTGCTAATTTAATCCTTTATAGTTCCTGAAAGTTGAAGCAGATAAATTTAAACATGCAGAATTTTTTAAATTTTCTATTTGATCCTTTAAATTTGCATTCACAATTTTCAATTTTTCAAGATCCTCTATTTCTATTTTTAGTTTTTCATTTTCAATTTTAATCTTGTCAAGATCTTCTAATCAACAAGATATAGCTAAGATTGATTTTAACTCTTTTTTTCTAATTTATAGTAATTTTTCGATAATAGTTTTATAAACTAAAATGACTTGTCAGGAGAAAGAGATCATACTTGACTTACCTTGTCGATCTCACAATCTGAAGCTCTCCTAAAGTGCTGCTTTCTTCTGATATCACACCCCCTTCATCGATGCTCATTTCAGACGAGCTTGCTTCGTCTTCGTCTTCTTGGTGACTTGCCACTAGCGTAAGTCCAACGAGGACTTCGATCTCTGACTCGGACGACGTTTCTATTAGAGTGTATACTAAAAGCCTAGCTTTTGTAAACATTTATTTTTGAAATAAAAGAATCATATTGGTCAATATGTGCATTTATTTGTTAAATATAATTATTCAATTAATTTATATAGTAGATAACATGGAGTGTGGTGTCACACTTAGAGGATCATGTTGTCAGTTCTCTATAAATTATAAACAGTTGCTCACGACTAAGATAGAAAGGAACAAACTATCAGAATAGTCGTAGTGCAATTAAGTATTAGTTTATCTTGACTAATAAATTACACTGATACACTTTAAGTGTATTAAGTAGGACCATTTAGGTAAGTTCTTTTTGTACTGACTTAATAAAAGAACTAGACCTTAGTTATTATGGAAGTGTGTGCTCTTAATCCTAATATAATAACAAGCACATATATTTAATATTTATTTCTTTGACTTATCAAAGGGTGAGGTTTAGCTCGATAAATCAATATGCCCGATAAGTTGGGAAATGATATTACTTATAGTGTGTGTTGTTGATTATAGAAGGAATCTGTACCCTAGTTATCTAGGTTGAGAATGTCCCCAAGAGAAGCTCATAAGGATTGTCATGTTAAACCTTGCAGGTGGACTTAGTCCGACATGATAATGAAGTTGAATGGTATCACTCTTGGAGCTAGATATTAATTAAGTGAGTTGTCAGTAACTTACTTAATTAGTGGACATTCGTAATCTTAAACACAGGGAGACTAACACACTCATAATAAGTAGGAGCCCAAAATGTAATTTGGGATTGGTGCGGTAGTGCGGTAATAACTCTCTAGTGGAATGAGTTATTATCGATGAACTTGAGTTGTGTGTTCGGGGCGAACACGGGATACTCAAGCTCATCGGAAGGCCAAAACCAACTTCTCCTCTAGGTCCCTGTTGTAGCCTCATTATAGCCTCAAGTCCATCCAAATGTAAGGCTCTTCTTGGTGTCCAAGAAGTGGGCCGGTCCAATGCTTGGTAACCAAGCAAGGGTCGGCCACATCCTCTTTATAGGGGCCGGCCCTTTTCTTGGTGACCAAGCATGAAGGGGCCGGCCACAATATTCAAACAAGGAGAGTTATTTTTGAATTTTTAAAATCTTCTCTTTGTAGAAAACTATAAGTTTTAAAAGAGAGATTTTAATTTTAAAAACTTTCCTTATTTGAATTTGACCACATGTTTTAATAGAGAGTTTTAAAAGTTTTAAAACTTTCCTTTTTAACCATCCTCATGGTTTAAGAAAAAAAGGAAGATAAGTTTTAAAATTAAAATTTTCTACCATCATGTTAAAAAAGGAAATTTTATAAGAAAAGTTTTAAATTTTAAAACATGGTTTTAATTTTTAGAACTTTCCTTTTTTAACTCCTACTTTAGGAAAGAGAACTTGTAAATTTTATAAGAGGTTTTCTTCTTGTAAAATTTTATAAAAAAATATATTTCCTTATTCCCTTGATGAGGTGGCCGGCCACCTTGCTTGGTGCCCAAGCAAGGGGTCGGCCATAATTAAAAATATAAAATCATCACAAAAATTAATTTTGGTGATTGATTCAATCAAGAGGAAAGAAAAGGAAAAATTAAAAGTGAAAAGGAAAAACTCTTGGATGATTTTATTTTTTGTAAAAAAATTTTCCTTATTTGCCTTGGGCAAGTAATATAAAAGAAGGGGTGAGGGGACTTCATGAGACACAATTCTTATTCTCTTGCTTGGAGATCATCAAGTGGCCGACCCTCCCTCTCTTCTCTCTTTTCCCTTTTGCTCTCTTCTCCTTGGTGGTGTTGGTGGCCGGATTTTAGAAGAAGAGGAGGAAGCTTTTGGGTGGTGTTCATCTTGGAGGATCGTCGCCCACACGACATCCAAGGCGAGGCAAGGAATACGACAGAAGATCTCGAGGTCATTAACTTACAAAGAGAAGGTATAACTAGTAGTTTTCTTCCGCATCATACTAGTTATTTTTCTTTGTGTGAATTCTAAATTCAAGAGGCAATTAGATCTAGTTTTTTGAATTTATTTTTCGAGTTTGTGTTTTCTTCTTTTTCAAATTTGTGATTCGATTGTTCTTTTTGGTTAACCTAGAGTTATTTAAGGAAATTAAATATTAGCTTTCCTTAAAAGGCTTTGCCTAGGCGGTGGTGGTTGCTCCCATATCTAAGAAGGTCATGTGCCTCGCCATGCAGTCCTGGAAGCAAATTTTGGAAATTAATATTTAATGAAATTACTAACTTAGGTAATTTTGAATCAATAGTATTAAGTTCAGCTTGCGATTCAAATCTAAACCATTAAGAACAGATAAGTTAAATTTGGAATCAATGATGTTAAGTTCCGTCTGCGTTTCCTAATTTAACTTCTAAAGAACACAATAGGTTATTTAAGGAAAGGTTTGACACTTGTACAAAAATTTTTGTACAGTGGAACCGGTACGTTTTCCTAGGATTAACCAATAATTGGTATCAGAGCTAGGGTTTGCCTCTGTGTGTTTAGAATTCAAATAAGTTATGCACATGTCATACATAATTTAGGCAGGATAATAGTAGGATGTGCTAACTCTTTGGTTGCAGGCTTCAACTATTATGGTTTATTGATGTTGTGTGTGATTGGACCCTTGGACATGTCAAGGGTATTATTTGTGTGCATGATTGTATGTATCAAATACAGCAGGAGCTGTATTATTTTTAGCATTTTATTTTTTGTTCGATCTAGAATACATGTACATTCCCTCATGGAATATAAGATCGATATATGTAAAATTCTATTTTTGTCGCGGATCAGATTCTTGCGAGGCGTGGTACTTTTGGAGCACCAGAGGTGCAGCGGAATAAGAAGCAAGATGGATGCGACGACTCGACCCGATGGCGGTGGCTAAAGATGACAGCAGCTAGGGTTGAAGCACATGGAGGACAGTAACAGAAAAAGGTCATAATAGTTGGAAAATAATTTCCATATTTATTGCTTTTATTTACTGTGATGTGTGTGTATGCATGTGATGTATGCTAGGATAGTTTAAAATTCCTCACTTTAAATGACTAAGTGGGAGAGGGATTTATTTTAATAAATTCCACGATCTCCATTACTGGTTTGTAAGTGATGCAAACAAACTTGCGCGTTGGCTCTGAGTGTCTTCCTCCATATCGGATGAGTTTGTTTGCGGATCATTAGATCAAATTTCCATTTTTGATGACTATAGGAAATTAATTAAGAGCGTGTGATCTTCCCCATCGGAAGGGGCACAATCTTATTAATGGACTTAGTGTCAAGTAATGGTATACACTTAGGCACGTCTAATAGTATCCTCCCCATCGGAGTCATTGCTATTATTTGTGTGACCGAAGGAAACCAACTATTAATTTTATTTGTCAAAAAGTTAGGTTGACAAGATAATAAAATTAATGGATAACACCCTCCTTTTACAAATGTTGAATTTGTATACGTCCACACTATCATGGCATACAAAATTCACGGTGTTTTGAGGTGTTGGTTAATTTAAAATAGTATTGTTTGAGGAATCAATATTATTCTAAATTTAGAGTCCTGACCAACATTATTTTTGTGATTCTTAGGACGACTTTCAACCCACTGGCCATTATACTGAAAGAGAACAAACTTACTGGACCCAACAACATAGATTGGAAAAGAAACCTGGACATTGTCCTTACTGCTAAAGCTATAAGTTTGTACTGACTGAGGCTTGCCCTGATGCACCTGACGGTGACTCTACCCCAGAGGAGATTGAGTATCATAAGAAATGGGTAAAAGCTGATGAGATGGTGCGGTGTTACATTTTGGCATCAATGTCAAATGTATTGTAACATCAGCATCAAGATTTACCAACAGCTTATGATATAATGAACAATCTCAAAGAACTCTTTGGGCACCAGAGTCGGACCGCTAGGCAAGAGGCAATGAAAAAATTAATGACAGCCACCATGTCCGAGGGAACACCCGTAAGGGATCATGTCCTCAAAATGATGTCTTATCTGAATGAAATACAAGTCCTTGGAGGAGAAATCGAAGGGGAAACCCAAGTCGATATAATTCTCCAAATGCTACCCAGAAGTTTTGAGCAGTTCCGCCTGAACTATAACATGAACAAAAGAGAGTATACGTTGGCGGAACTTCTGACAGAACTACAGGCAACAGAAGGAATATTTCATCAAAGTTCTCAGATTCACTATGCTGAAAATGGTTCTACTTCTAAGTCGAAAGGCAAGAAGAAGAAGAAACAAGTCTTTTCTGCAAAGAGAGTGAATAAACCTCAGGGACAAAAGGTTGGAATAAAGAAGCCGAAGGGCAAGTGCTTCATCTGCAAGCAGACAGAGCATTGGAAGGCGGACTGTCCTCGTAGGAATCAGAACAATAAAGGTATATCTCATGCTCTAGTAGTTGAAACATGTTTAGCGGTGTTATCTACCAGCACTTGGTGTGTAGATACGGGAGCCACTGATCATGTCTGCAATTCTTTGCAGGGGTTCCAGGAAACCCGGCGACTATTTGATGGAGAGATAATTGTCTACATGGGCAATGCTACTAAGGTGGCGGCTGTTGCAGTGGGAGATGTCTACTTATCATTTGATAGGAATATAAAATTAGTTTTAAGAAATTATCTTTATGTACCCAGTTTTAGAAAGAATTTAATTTCAGTTTCTAAACTATATTTGGATGGATATTCAATTTCCTTTAGTAACAATGTAGTTATAAAGATAAATAAAGTGATTATCTGTTCTGGTGCATTGGTTGGCAATTTATATACTTTAAATCAAATTTCTCCCATAAAGCAAAATATGGAAATTAATAACACATCTTCTAACTCTAATAAGAGAAAAGAACCTTCGGAAATGAACCAAACGCATCTTTGGCATCTAAGGCTTGGTCATATTAACTTAAGTAGGATTCAAAGGCTTGTAGCTGATGGACTCTTGGGTCCATTAGAGTTGGAAATCTTTCCAACATGTGAATCCTGCTTGGAAGGTAAAATGACCAAGAGACCTTTTAAGGCCAAGGGGTATAGAGCCAAAGAAGCGTTAGAATTGGTTCATTCTGATTTGTGTGGTCCTATGTCTATCCAGGCTAGAGGTGGTTTTGAATATTTTGTCTCTTTTATAGACGATTATGCAAGATATGGATACATTTACCTGATGCGCTGCAAGTTTAAGTGCTTTGATAAGTTCAAAGAGTACAAGGCTGATGTGGAGAAACGTCTAGGCAAAAGTATCAAGACACTACGGTCTAATCGTGGTGGCGAATACCTCTTAGGAGAGTTTAGGAATTACTTATCAGAGGTCGGCATTCAATCCCAATTGTCCGCACCTGGTACACTCTAACAGAATGGTGTGGCAAAACGAAGGAATAGGACTCTTATGGAGATGGTTAGATCGATGATGAGTTATTCAGAATTACCAAATTCATTTTAGGGATACGCTCTGGAAACTGCAGCGCACATTCTGAAGTTAGTACCTTCTAAATCAGTATCTTCTACTCCCACAGAATTATGGAATGGGCAAAAGCCCAGTCTAAGACATATTCGAATTTGGGGTAGTCCAGCACATGTGCTGAAACCAGATGCTGATAAGTTAGAATCTCGTACAGAAGTTCATGTGTTTGTGGGTTATCCTAAAGGAACGAAAGATGGTTTATTTTATAGTCCTAAAGACCAGAAGGTCATTGTTAGCACCAATGCCCAGTTTTTAGAAGAAGACTATATAATGGATCACAAGCCCAGTAGCAAAATTGTTCTAGAAGAACTTAGAGAGGACACCTCTACTTCAGTACCAACAGTACAAGATGAAGTACCACAAGAGACTACAACACATGTCACACATGATACACAACCACAGACGGTGCCTCGTCATAGTGGGAGGGTTGTAAGGTAGCCTGAGAGATTCATGTTTTTGGGAGAGTCTTTGGACTTGATCCCGGGTAAACATGAACCTGATCCCCGGACATATGATGAAGCACTCCAAGACATAGATGCAGTATCTTGGCAAAAGGCAATGAATTCTGAAATAGAGTCTATGTACTCTAATAAGGTCTGAGAGCTAGTAGAACCACCTGATGGTGTAAAAGCCATTGGATGCAAGTGGATCTACAAAAGGAAAAGAGGGATAGATGGGAAGGTAGAAACCTTCAAAGCAAGGCTTGTTGCGAAAGGGTATACTCAGAAAGAGGGAATCGATTATGAGGAGACTTTTTCACCGGTAGCCATGCTTAAATCTATCCGGATACTCTTATCCATTGCTGCTCATATGGATTATGAGATTTGGAAAATGGATGTCAAGACAGCTTTCCTTAATGGAAGTCTTGAAGAAAACATCATATGAAGCAACCAGAAGGGTTCATTGAAAAGGGCAAAGAACATCTAGTGTGTAAGCTCAATCGGTCCATTTATGGACTGAAGCAAGCTTCAAGGTCTTGGAACATCCGGTTTAATGAACTAATCCAGTCATATGGATTTATTCAGTGTCCAGATGAGTCTTGTGTATACAAGAAGTGTAACGGAAACGTGGTGGTATTTCTTGTACTATACGTAGATGATATTTTGTTAATTGGCAACAATGTCAAGGTATTATCGGACGTAAGGGTATGGTTGTCCAAATAATTTGATATGAAGGACTTAGGAGAATGTGCACACATTCTTGTGATCAAAGTTATAAGGGATCGCAAGAAAAGAATGATGTGTCTATCCCAAGCTTTATATATAGATACAATCCTTGCTCGTTTTAGTATGCAAAACTCCAAGAAAGGTTTATTACCTTTTAGGCATGGAGTAGCCTTATCTAAAGAGATGTCTCCGAAGACATCAAAGGAGATAGAGGACATGAAGGCAGTTCCTTATGCTTCGGCTGTAGGAAGCCTTATGTATGCAATGCTGTGTACGAGACCTGATATCTATTTTGCCGTGGGCATGGTTAGCAGATATCAGAGTAACCCTGGACAAGGACATTGGACTGCTGTGAAGCATATATTAAAGTACCTGAGAAGGACTAGAGATTATATGCTAGTCTACCAAGCAGACGATTTGCTCCCTGTGGGTTACACAGATTCAGACTTCCAATCAGATAGGGACAATAGTAACTCTACGTCAAGCTATGTGTTTAATCTAGGAGGTGGAGCCATTGCATGGAGGAGTGTTAAGCAGAAATGCGTCTCGGACTCAACCATGGAAGCTGAGTATGTGGCAGTTTCTGAGGCAGCCAAAGAAGTTGTATGGATCAGGAACTTTCTAATGGACTTAGATGTGATTCCTGGTTTGCCCAAGATCATCACAATTTATTGTGATAATAACGGTGCAGTTGCAAACTCGAAGGAACCACGAGCTCATAAGGCAAGTAAACATATAGAGCGCAAGTACCACCTGATACGAAACATCGTCAAGCGAGGAGAAGTTGTCGTCGCCAAGATTGCATCAGCAGATAACCTGGCAGATCCTTTCACAAAGGCCCTTCCGGCGAAAGCTTTTGATCGGCATGTGGAGGGGATGGGAATCAGATGTTTGGCAACAGATATGGCAGCTTAGTCTTTTAGTATAAGTGGAAGATTGTTAGAGTGTATACTAAAAGCTTAGCTTTTGTAAACATTTATTTTTGAAATAAAAGTATCATATTGGTCAATATGTGCATTTATTTGTTAAATGTAATTATTCAATTAATTTATATTTTAGATAACATGGAGTGTGGTGTCACACTCAGAGGATCATGTTGTCAGTTATCTATAAATTATAAATAGTTGCTCACGACTAAGATAGAAAGGAACAAACTATCAGAATAGTCGTAGTGTAATTAAGTATTAGTTTATCTTGACTAATAACTTACACTGATACACTTTAAGTGTATTAAGTAGGACCATTTAGGTAAGTTCTTTTTGTATTGACTTAATAAAAGAACTAGACCTTAGTTATTATGGAAGTGTATGCTCTTAATCCTAATATAATAACAAGCACATATATTTAATATTTATTTCTTTGACTTATCAAAGGGTGAGGTTTAGCTCGATAAATCAATATACCCGATAAGTTGGGAAATGATATTACTTATAATGTGTGTTGTTGATTATAGAAGGAATCTGTGTCCTAGTTATCTAGGTTGAGAATGTCCCCAAGAGGAGCTCATATGGATTGTCATGTTAAACCTGCAGGTGAACTTAGTCCGACATGACAATGAAGTTGAGTGGTACCACTCTTGGAGCTAGATATTAATTAAGTAAGTTGTCAATAACTTACTTAATTAGTGGACATTCGTAATCTTAAACACAGGGAGACTAACACACTCATAATAAGTAGGAGCCCATAATGTAATTTGGGATTGGTGCGGTAGTGCGGTAATAACTCTCTAGTGGAATGAGTTATTATCGATGAACTTGAGTTGTGTTCGGGGTAAACACGGGATACTCAAGCTCATCGGAAGACCAAAACCAATTTCTCCTCAAGGTCCTTGTCGTAGCCTCATTATAGCCTCAAGTCCATCCAAATGTAAGGCTCTTCTTGGTGTTCAAGAAGTGGGCCGGTCCAATGCTTGGTGACCAAGCAAGGGCCGGCCACATCCTCTTTATAGGGGCCGACCCTTTGCTTGGTGACCAAGCATGAAGGGGTCGGCCACAATATTCAAACAAGGAGGGTTGTTTTTGAATTTTTAAAATCTTCTCTTTGTAGAAAACTATAAGTTTTAAAAGAGAGATTTTAATTTTAAAATTTTTCCTTATTTGAATTTGGCCACATGTTTTAATAGAGAGTTTTAAAAGTTTTAAAACTTTCCTTTTTTAACCATCCTCATGGTTTAAGAAAAAAAGGAAGATAAGTTTTAAAATTAAAATTTTCTATCATCATGTTAAAAAAGGAAATTTTATAAGAGAAGTTTTAAATTTTAAAACATGGTTTTAATTTTTAGAACTTTCCTTTTTTAACTCCTACTTTAGGAAAGAGAGCTTGTAAATTTTATAAGAGGTTTTCTTCTTGTAAAATTTTATAAAAAAATATATTTCCTTATTCCCTTGATGAGGTGGCCGACCACCTTGCTTGGTGCCCAAGCAAGAGGCCGGACATAATTAAAAATATAAAATCATCACAAAAATTAATTTTGGTGATTGATTCAATCAAGAGGAAAGAAAAGGAAAAATTAAAAGTGAAAAGGAAAAACTCTTGGATGATTTTATTTTTTGTAAAAAGTTTTTCCTTATTTGCCTTGGGCAAGTAATATAAAAGAAGGGGTGAGGGGGCTTCATGAGACACAATTCTTATTCTCTTGCTTGGAGATCATCGAGTGGCCGGCCCTCCCTCTCTTCTCTCTTTTCCCTTTTGCTCTCTTCTCCTTGGTGGTGTTGGTGGCTGGATTTTAGAAGAAGAGGAGAAAGCTTTTGGGTGGTGTTCATCTTGGAGGATCGTCGCCCACACGACGTCCAAGGCGAGGCGAGGAATACGACAGAAGATCTCGAGGTCATTAACTTACAAAGAGAAGGTATAACTAGTAGTTTTCTTCCGTATCATACTAGTTATTTTTCTTTATATGAATTCTAAATACAAGATGCAATTAGATCTAGTTTTTCGAATTTATTTTTCGAGTTTGTGTTTTCTTCTTTTTCGAATTTGTGATTCGATTGTTCGTTTTGGTTAACCTAGAGTTATTTAAGGAAATTAAATATTAGTTTTCCTTAAAAGGCTTTGCCTAGGCGGTGGTGGTTTCTCCCATATCCAAGAAGGTCATGTGCCTCACCATGCAGTCCTGGAAGCCAATTTTAGAAATTAATATTTAATGAAATTAATAACTTAGGTAGTTTTGAATCAATAGTGTTAAGTTACGCTTGCAATTCAAATCTAAACCATTAAGAACAGATAAGTTAAATTTGGAATCAATGATGTTAAGTTCCGTCTGCGATTCCTAATTTAACTTCTAAAGAACACAATAGGTTATTTAAGGAAAGGTTCGACACTTGTACAAAAATTTTTGTACAGTGGAACCGATACGTTTTCCTAGGATTAACCAACAGTTTCGTCCCACGTCACCTTTAGATTATGGTCTGGGCTGGCTTCTTATTCTGTTCTTTGTCCTTGCTCTTCAATTTAGGGCAATTATCTTTCACATGCTCTTCTTCATTGCAGTAGTAGCACTTTACCTTTCTTTTCCTTTTTGTACCCTGCATTTGATTAAATCTTTTAGATTTAAATATTTTTTTAAATCTACTTACCATGAATGTCATTTCATCGTACTCGAGAGAAGATTTAGAATCTCATTCATCCATCTTTACCTTTAAGGTAATATTGTGCATTGACTCCTTCTTCAGATTTGCACATCTCATTTCATGGACTTTAAAAGTTGAAAACATTTCTTCTAGAGTACTTGATTCTAGATTTTTAGATATATAATAAGCAACTACTAATGATACCCATTCAGTAGTTCTAAGAAACGTGTTAAGCGCATACCTTAGCGAATCTCGATTGCTTACCTTTTCTCTAAGATTCGTGAGTTCGATGATGAGTTCCTTAATTTTTGAGTGGAGGTGTGCAACAGCTTCACCTTCTTCTAACCGAAGGTTGCTGATCTGGTTTTAGAACAGGTCCCGTCTCGCTAGTTTGGCCTCTGAGGTCCCTTCGTGTAGTTCTAGGAATTTCTCCCAGAGCTCCTTGGCTGACTCGTAGGCTCCGATACGAATGACTTCTTGAGGTGGTAAAATGCTATGCAGATGAAACTCTGCTTTACCATTTGCCACGAAGTCAGCTTGCTCCTTCTTCGTCCATTAATATTCTTCTTTGTCTTTCAGGACTACAAAATTATATTTCATAATTATTAATAATTCAAAATCTATTTTAAAAAAATACTTCCATCTTTTTCTTCCAGTTCGTGAATTCCCCTTCGAACTTCGGTGGATTGATACTTGGTCCGACCATCTCGTGTGCTTCGTTCGGCGGTTAGTCCTCCTGAAGTGAACCCACCATGATACCAATTGTAGGCCCCTTGGTGGCCAGCTAGAGAGGGGGTGAATAGCCTTGTAAAAATAACACAAACCTTCCTCAAACAATATAGCTTAATTAAACTAACACTTGCATAAAAATAAATAAGAAACTACAAAGAAGAGGCACAACTAGATTTACTTGGCTACAACTGGGGAGGTTGTTAATCCAAGGAAGTTTAAGCTCACTATCAAAGTCTCCTTCAGACAGAGAAGCCTCTTACAGTAGTTATAACACTTAAAATGCAAAGCTAGACAAAGGAGATTATTTACAAGTGTTCTATCTAAGTTTCTGGGACCAAGGCTATATTTATAGCCCTGGTCGGGGTGTCTGGAACCCTTCCAGGCTCTTGGAGGGGGATAGAATTTTATCCCCATCACAATAGATCACGTTTGACACAATTTAGATAATTTTCATGGTCCAGGCACCCGGACCAGGTCCGAGCAGTCGGACCAAAGTTAACCATATGTTAACTTGTTTGGTTCGGGTTCTTGCTCCAGCTCCGCTCGCTTAGGTTCGAGTCTTCCATTCTGGCTCCGCTTACTTGAGTGATTTTGGCCATCCGAAATAGAGCTCACCCGAACCCATTTTTTGACCTTTGAGTAGTCTTCTACTCTTTCTTCTTGTCCCTCGAAAATGTCGTGCGCCTCATTCTCGTCCGCCTACGTACTCTTCCACAATACCTCATCCCTCAGACGCATCGAGCTCATTGGCTCTCTCCTGTGTCGTCCTTCTCTCTAGTTGCGTCTTTCGCTCGACTTCCTATACTCCTAAATTCCTGCACACTTAGACACAGGGGTTAAAAATCAACAGAACCTAACCTGACTTGGTTGATCACATCAAAATTACCTTGGGATACTAACACCTTTAAATCTCGTATTGCAGATATTACGATCCTGATTTAAGCTTTTGTATCACTTTGTATGGTCCTCTCCATGATGCCTCTAGTTTCATCACATCACCAACTAGCTTCACTCTTTCCTAGACTAAGTTGTCGACTTGGAATGATTTAGGAAAAACTCATCTATTGTAGCTTTGCTTCATCCTCTACTAATACATCATCAGCCAGATGACAGGTTTTATCTCTGATTTTGTCTATCAGATCTAGCTCCATAAGTCGCCGATCAAGATTATCCTCATCATACAATCGTCACTGATCGGATTCTATGTCAATCTCAACTAGGACCACTGCTTTTCCTCCATACACCAAGTGGAATGGAGTAATGTCAGTGGCCTCCCGAGGAGTGGTGCGATAAGACCATAGCACACTCGGCAGCTCATCCACCCAGCTTCCTATCATGTGGTCGAGCCAGGCCTGAGTTCTCTGAGAATTTCTCTATTGGTGACTTCTGCCTAGCCATTATTTTGGAGATAAGCTATTAAAGTGAAGTCCTATGTAATGCCATAATCGATACACCACTCTTTAAGCCTCCATCATTGAAACTATCTTCCATTGTCAGAAACTAATTTATGAGGGATGCCGAACCAACATATGATATTTTGCCATAGAAATTTGATAATCATCTGCTTGGTTATCTTGGCAAGTGGTTCGGCTTCTACCCATTTAGAAAAATAATTCACTACCACAAGCAGGAATATTCTCTGACTAATCGTCATAGGGAAAGGTCTTACAATGTCCATGCCCCACTGGTCGAATGGACATGACACTATGGATGTCTTTAGTTCTTCCATCGACCGGTGCGATATGTTTTGTTATTTTTGGCAATAGAGGCAGGTGGACACTATCTGGGCGGTGTCTGCCTACAAGGTAGGCCAGAAGTATCCCACGAGTAGGATTTTTCTTGCCAACAAATGATCGTCCGGATGATTGCCACAAGAGTCTTGATGAACTTCTAGTAAGATATACTGGATGTCTTCCGCTCTGACGCACTTGAACAATGCCCTAAAGAAGGCTCTCTTGTATAAGTGATCTCTAATTAGTGTGAATAGCCTGGTCTTCTCCTTGATTAATTGAGCCTGCTCCCGGTCGTCTGCTGTATTGCCCGACTAGACGAACTCGATCGAAGGTATCCTCCAGTCATTCGAGGTCCCTTCTTCAGTCGACCTCTTGATATGAGCCACCAACAATACCTGCTCAATTAGCCCATCCAATACTACAGGGATTAAGGAACTTGCTAATTTTGCCAGTTTGTCTACATACTGATTCTCCACTAGGGGGATTTTTTTGGATAATTACTTCTTGAAATCCGGCCTTCAACGTTTTGAATGCCTTAGTGTACAACCTTAGCCTTGCATTGCTTATTTCAAAAGTCCTCGACGGCTGTTGTGTTGTCAATTGAGAGTCCAAGTGGATAAGGACTCGGGTGGCTCCTACGTGTCGAGCCGCTTGTAGCTCGGCGATCAGTGTTTCGTACTTTACCTCATTGTTTGTAGCCCGATAGTCCAACCAAATGGACAGCTGCACTCGATCTTTATGTGGTGATATCAGAAGTATGTCCATGCCGCTACCCAACTTGGTGGATGATCTATCCACATAGATTTTTCATGTTGTCTTCGGCTTGACATTCTGTACCTTCATCACAAAATTGGCTAAGGTTTGCGCCTTGATCTCCGATCTAAGCTAGTACTATATGTCAAATTCGCTTATCTCCGTAGTCCACTTAATGAGACGGTCGAATGCTTCAGGGTTGAGGAGAACCCGCCCTAGAGTGTTGTTGGTCAATACAATTATAGGATGTGACAAAAAGTATGGGTGTAACCTCCGAGTGGTGAGGACCAACCCATACGCCAGCTTCTCAAGACAGGTGTAGCGACATTCAACATCTTTCAATATATGGCTTAAAAAATACGCCGGTTGTTATTCAACGTCGTTCTATCTCACCAACGCTAAGCTGACCGCCCGCTCTATGGATGACAAGTACATCCACAGCGGCTCGCCAGCGATGGGCTTTATCAATACAAGTAAGAAGGTTAGATAACTCTTGAGCTCCTCCGACACTTTATCACACTCAGCGCCCCATTGAAATTTTGCAGATTAGCGCAGAACCTTGAAGAATGGGTGGCTATGACAAAATGATTTGGAGATGAATCTTGGCAATGTTGTGATCCGTCTGGTCAGCCGCTAAGCCTCCTTGAGGTTGCGGGGAGGGGGCATGTCTTGGAATACCTTCACTTTGCTTGGATTCACCTCAATCCCCCTCTCGGCCACGATGTAACCGAGGAAGCGTCTGTTCCTTTCCCCGAACAAGCACTTGTTTGAATTAATCTTGATTCCATACCTTCTCAGTGTTTGGCATGTCTTCTCGATATCTGCACAGAGATCAGTGGGTCAGAGAGATTTTATTAGAATGTCATCGACGTATACCTCCATGTTCTGGCCGATCTACCCTTGGAAATTCATTAGTCTCTAGTAGGTAGCTCCTGCATTCTTCAATCAGAACTGCATCACATTGTAACATAAGGTTCCGTCGATCGTGATAAAACTAACCTTCTCCTGATCTTCTCTGGTGAGCGGGACCTAGTAGTAGCCCTAGTACGCATCCAACATGCAGATCATCTCATAGACCGCCATCGAGTCCACCATCTAATCAATACAGGACAGCAAGTAATAGTCCTTGGGGCAGGCCTTGCTCAAGTCTCGAAAGTCAATATAAACCCATCATTTATTGTTAGGATTGGAGACTAGCACCACATTAGCTAGCCAACTCAAAAATTATACTTCCTGTATGTGGCTGGCCTTTAGCATCTTTTCTACTTCCGCTCAGATTATCTGATTTTGATCTGAGCTAAAGTCTCTTTTCATTTGTTTCACTAGCCTTGCATCCAACCGGACATGCATCCCATGCTGGACAATGGTCGATGAGATGCCCAGGAGCTCGTACGTCACCCACACGAACACATCATGGTTTTGCCTTAGAAAGGCAATAGGCTCCTTCTTCTGTTCTGCACCTAGGTCGGCCGTGATGAACGTCCTGGTTTCCGGCCGACTAGGATGCACCTAGACTTCTTCTTTCTTGTCATAGACTAGGGCAGGAGGCTCTTCCAGAATTGCTTTTACTTCAAGTAGTGGACCCTTCTGCGCGGCCTGTTACTCTACTTTTACCATTTCAACATAGCACTGTCGAGCCACCAGTCGGTCACCCTTGACTTCAACGACCACGTTGTCTACGGGAAACTTGATCTTCTGGCAGAATGTGGACACGACCGCTTGGAACTCTTTCAGTGCTGGTTGGCCAAAAATGACATTATAGACTGACAGGGCGTCCACTAAGATAAAGTTCACCATCCTCGTCCTCTTCAGCAACTCCTCTCCGAGGGATATGACTAGCCGAGCCTGGCCGATCAACAATACCTCATTGCCCGTGAACCCATATAAGGGAGTCGTCATGGGTTGCAGCTCATTTCGCTCGATTTACAGTTGATCGAACGCTTTCTTGAAAATAATATTTACCAAGCTTCTTGTATCTACAAAGATGCAGTGAATATTGTAATTAGTAATTATCTCTTTGATAATCAAGGCGTCATCATGAGGGGCCTCCACCCCCTCTAAGTCTTGAGGACCGAAAATAATTTCTGGTCCTTCTGCTACTACTTTGCTACAACCGACGAGTGAATTTCTAACCACCGGGCATGCGATTTTTGAGTCTAATTAGAGTCGCCGCCAGTCGGTCCTCCTGCAATCATTCCAATATCGCCCCGAGTGGTGAGCAATATAGTTTTCTTCCTCCTAAGCCAACAGGTGTTGTCGCTCGGTAGACGCTCGAGCAAGCCTTTGATAGTCTCTGTGCTGATGCGGCTGTCGATGCTCTTAAGTCACCGGCCTCCTCCTTTCTTCATGCTACCCTCCCACTCATTGGTGATGGTGTCTATCAGGCAAGGGGGATTGGTGATAAGCGCAAATTAATGTGTCACGAATAGACTTATCAAATTAACAATTTATATTCAATGAACCCCTTAACTACACAATGATGTTGTAATAACGAGCCCAGGATCGAATCTCTCGAGGAACTACCAGTAGGATGATAATCTAGGATTATATGTTATTCTCATTTTTGGGGGTTTTAATATGGAATTTGGGGTTTAAATTCTAATCCTAAACTGAATAAATGTAAAGCATAGCAAATAAGAAACTGATCTCATGCATAAATGAAATCTAACTAAGTGTCACCGATTAATCCATACGCATTGTCACACTACGTAATGAATTTCATCATCAACACACTTAAACTAATAATGAAATAACAAAACACAATTAAATTTGATCTAAAGCAAAAAATTAAACCCTAACTTAAAACTAAACCACTTAACAATTAACTAACGTCAAACAAAACTTAAACTAAATTGTATCAATGAAATTATAACTACTAAACATGAATTAAACTTCAACAAGATAAAGAAATGCTAGATTGCAGTGATAAGAACATAACAAAATCAAAATAAATCCATTATAACTATAAAACAGTAACAAAGTAAAATAAAATGATAAAATGTTCCAATCTCACAACCAATCTAACCAAGCAACACTTCTTGCCATCACACAAGAAGCGGGAGACGAGAATGCCCAACTCCCGTCATCAATGAAGAACCCTTAGCTGTAAATGAATCTAGGAGTGCTCAGCAACACCGGCGGAACGCCTCCGGTAAGCTGGAAACACCCCTACTCTAAACAGTGCCGAAAATCTAGATTTTTGCAAACCTTATCTCTGAATCTGGAATGGAAGCTATGGATGGTGGATTGTCGTCGGATGCGATTCAGTGGCAATGGAGGAACACCGCCAATGCTCTCTGATCGGAAGGGAATCACAAATCGGAGGGAACGCCCGTCAAATCTGTGCAGAAAAATGAAGCTACTATAGCTTCTCATTTAAATCAGATCTGAGATATGAATGGATGGTTGAAATTGATTTGTATCTTGATCAATGGTGGAGAGTCACTTATAATCCAATCCGAAGGTATTGGTCTTGATCAAGGGTTTGGATCTACTCTTCCTTAGGTCGGATGGACCAGATCTTCAATGGATGACTCAGATCCCTCCAATCTTTGATGAACGGTCCATAATGCTCCGTAGCTTGATCTTCTCGTTTAAACTTCGATTCGAGCACAAATTTGGTTCAAATAAATCCACATCCAAGATCTTTTGATGTCTACAAAATAAGAATCAAATATTACCATCAAATAACACAAAATAAAATAATTTGTAATTAAGTCCAAGAATAAATGCAATGCCCGAAATGTGATGTAAATATAGGTTTCGTCTATGAAAACAACATCAAATCATGCATGTATGAATCAAAATAGTAAAGTAAAATCATGGTTATCAAATCCCCCACACTTAGTCTTGCACGTCTCGTGCAAGTAAATAAAACTAAGGAAACAACTAAAGAAGGTACCCCCTAACAATTCTTAATCATGTTTAGAAAGTAATTAAAACAAGTTACCTAGAATTGTCAAGTTTCAACAATTCAAGCATTCATGGACTCAATTCTTACCTTGGTTAACTACATAATGGCTTCAATCCAAATTGATTACACTGAGAATGATATTACAGCTAAATCTCACAAGGTAAGTTTTGTGGCTCTCATCCTAATCTCAAATGTAATCAATAGTGGAGATCACTCAAGCTACTTGTGTTTCATACACTACCATAGGCTTGCTTATCTTCTACTCTTCACCACTATCCAAAGCATTAGAATACATAATTATGAAAGTTTATAATAATGGCAAAGAAAACATGAACCAAATCAAATGAGAGTTTGTTTGTAAGAACAAAAAATGAGGAAGATAAAATTCAAGATAATGGTAGAAGACATGGATATAATAGAATGTTATATGAATGAATTTCGGGCATACTTCCCTCTTTCCTTCTTTGAACTTACTTCCCAATGCACAACAACTATTTCACAAATTTCAGCTTCATTTCTATTCATAACAGTTTGATAGTTCTTAAAAACTCAAAGAGTGAAGCTGATTTTTCACTTCCTATCTTGGAAATTTTGAATGGTGAAGTGTCTTAGTCTGCACCTTGAAGATTCGAGCCAAGGTAGAAGTTTCATTTAGCAATCAATCAATAATAGCTTGAATTCAATGAGTTCCAGCTCAGAAAAATCAGTTAAACAATTCAACATAGCCCTTGCAAATTAAGACAGTTTCTAGCATTTGACATGGTTTCAATTCTAACCTTTTTGTTCTATGTACTTGTATGCTTTTATTATCTCGTTGTGCATTCAATCAATTCAACAACTTGGACTATACCTCCCCCACACTTAAAACTTTGGTCGTCTCGAGACATGGACCTCGATAAGATTACTCTAAGTTGATACAACATATCCAAATCCGCAGATTGTCCCTAGCTCAGACCTTAGCTAAACTCAGCATTAACAATAAGATTCCAGAATTAATCTAGCTTGTCTTTTGCAGCTTCATTTAATATTAAATTGGAGAGTCGATTTCATTTTATTCTGTTCCTCAAGATCAGGACAGCACAAAACTGAACATTTCTGCATTTTAGATCTCATCACTTTCCAGATTTCCAATTCAGTAGCTCTAATTTTTGTTCTGTTCTTCTTTTGTCTAAATATTAGAATATGCTGCCATTAGGGTCTCAGAATTTCAAGAAAATTAAACAAGACAATCAGATTTGAAGGAGTTCAATACTTAGAGAATATCTGCATTCTGAGAATTAAGGTTCAACTGCTGAATTCCTAGAATTTTGAAACTAGTTATCTCAAATTCTACAACTGAAGATTTGAGTTTCAAAAATTTGTAATTCAAAGATCTTTAGGCTTAAATTTTGCACTTCATTTGCAATTTCCATTAGCCTTTCTGTTTTGGTCATTTGTAACATTGAATTTTCATCAGAAATTCAGATGTGCAGATTCAATTTCTGTCAACTACTGCATGTTGTCAGCTTCACTTCCAACGAATAAAATGATCAAGTCCCCATAGCAAAAGAACACCAAGTGATCGCAAAAGGGCATATATTTTTTTTCTGAACTTATCATTCAAATAAAATGACTATAGGGTATGGTAAACGAATGTTCAACTTGATACATACTTCAGATTTCAGAAATCTAATTCTGCTAACAATCAGTCCCCATAGCAATTTTGAAGATGAGTATATTTTGTGTCGTGCATTATAACTAACTCAGAACACAAATTCACAGGTTACTTTCAGGAAATCAATTCCAACAAGAGTATATAAAATTGAAGCTTCCTAATAGTTGCTGAAATTTAAGGAATCAGATTTAGATTGACTGCTTAAGAAATTCCTGCATCTCCAAGAGTAGTTTCAGAACTCAGATCAGCTACACTTTTACTAATAAGAGATTTGCAACAGGATCTTGGCACTCAACTTATAACAGCTGATACATCTATTGCAGATTGCTTTTCTGCAGATCCCTTAACTAGATCCATAGCTCCAGAATCATATTATAATTTGTATCTCAATTAACTCCAAAACTAGAACATAACTTGCTGAAATCAAAATTCATTTCTGTACAGTTCCAATTTTTCAAGTTCAATACATTTCCAGCAGATTTAAGAAAGAATTATGCACAAGAAAAGACTTCATTTACCCTTGCAATATTCAGAGCTTGAATTTAAAACCTTCCCATTAAGAAATAGCATCACTAATTTATTAGGACCGAAATGTAGCTAGAGGGGGGGGGGGGGTGAATAGCTCAGCGTGATCTCGTGCTCGTCGTTGCTTGCCTCTTGCGATGATGTGCAGCGGAAATACAAGAAAACAAACACACAAACGCTAACTCTAGGGATTTACTTGGTATCCACCTCAAGAAGAGGTGACTAGATCAAGGATCCACACACTCACGCACCCTCCACTATAAAAACACTCCTTCTCGGTAACTACCGAAGGTGGAGAAGCCTTACAACCTCACAATACAACAATGAGAAAGAAAGAAGCAAAATACAAATGAATCTTACAAGATTACAATGAAAACCCTAGCTTCTTCTTCTTGTTGTTACAACTCACCTCTTGACTTGGATGCACCTCCAAGAACCTTCAAGAACTGGCGGTGAGGAAGAAAGGATCGCTGTGGAGCTTTGCTGTGATTGCCCGTGGAGAAGAGATGAAGCTCTTTCAAAGAAAACGCTCGCCAACGTCTATATTTGCGCCAACGGTCGAATCCCAATCGATTGGATTGCTCCCAATCGATTGGGGAGACTTTGGATCGATCGACCGATCGATCCAGAGCACCTCTGTGCTCTCTGGAATCACCCTGAATCGATTGCCTGATCAATTCAAGGCTTCTCGAGTGATTTCCAGCGCTTCAATCGATCGCCCAATCGATTGGAGGCTTCAATCGATCAATTAATCGATTCAGAAGCTTACTATTTGCTCAAAAACTCTCCCAATCAATTGACCAATCGATTGGAGAAGTTTCAATCGATTACCAAATCGATCCACAGCTTTTCTGCACAAAATCACGTCACCCAATCGATTGACCCCCCCAATCAATTGGCCAATTGATTGGGAGGTAGAAATCTATGTAGAGCTTGAAATTAGCTTCATTTCGCATCCGAGATCACCTCATTCCGATATCCGAGTCAAAAGTTATGGTCTTCGGAAGTTTACTATGTCCGAACTTCCTAGTTCCATGCCAACTCCCTATTGGACTTACGACCGCTAAGAGTTCGGTCAACTTTTGACTCATCTGGACTTTCTCTTTGTGCCAAGTGTCCGGTCCTCCATTACCCACTTGGACTTCCTTCCACCAGATGTCCGATCAGCCTTGATCCATCTGGATTTCCTCGTGGTAAGTATTCGATCAATCCCTTTGACCTACTTGGACTTTCCAACACCAGATGTCCAATCAACCTTGATCCATCTGGATTTCCTCGTGCCAAGTATCTGGTCAATCCCTTTGACCTACTTGGACTTCCCAACACTAGATGTCCGATCAGCCTTGATCCATCTGGATTTCCTATGCCTGACTTTGCTCACCAGGACTTCCCATACTGCCTAGCTTCACTCACTAGGTCTTTCACAACTGCCTGGCTTCACTCACCGGGACTTTCCTTCTGCCTAGCTTCACTCACTAGGACTTTCCACAACTGCCTGGCTTCACTCACCAGGACTTCCACCTGGCTTCACTCACCAGGATTTTTCAGACAAGTATCCAGTCAACCTTGACCTAGTTGACTCTCCTTCACAATCTCCCCACATGAACAATCACACCTGCAATCTCCATGTGTTGTCTAGATGTATTGTCAAACATCGAAACTTAACCATCACGACTTGAGCTTGACCGAATTTAAGCTCAGTCAATCAGGTCAACCTTGACCTAGGGAATATTTGTTAGAATGTATACTAAAAGCCTAGCTTTTGGTATAAAACATTTATCTAGAAATAAAGATCATATTGGTCAAATGTCTACATTTGTGATAAATGTAGTTGTTCAATTAATTTATATTATAGATAACATGGTGTGTGGTGTCACACACAGAAGATCATGTTATTAGTACCTTATAAATTATAAACAGTAGCTCACGACCATGATGGAAAGGAACAAACCATTGGAAGGTCGTAGTGTAATTAGGTGTTAGTTTATTTTAACTATATAATTACACTAGTACACTAAGAGTATATTGAGTAGGACCATTAGAGGCCGTTTCTTTTATACTGACTTTATAAAGGAACAAAGACCTCAGTTATTATGGAAGTGTGTGCTCTTATTCCTAATATAATAACAAGCACATATATTTGATATTTATTTCTTTAATTTATCAATGGGTGAGATTTAGTTCGATGAATCAATAAGCCCGATAAGTTGGGAAATGATATCACTTATAGTGTGTGTTGTTGATTATAGAAGGAAACTGTGTCCTAGTAATCTAGGTTGAGAATGTCCCCAAGAGGAGCTCATAAGGATTGTCATGTTAAACCCTGCAGGTGGACTTAGTCCGACATGATGATGAAGTTGAGTGGTACTACTCTTGGAGCTAGATATTAATTAAGTGAGTTGTCAGTAACTTACTTAATTAGTGGATATTTTTTATCTTAAACACAGGGAGACTAACACACTCATGATAAGAAAGAGCCCAAAATGTAATTTGGGATTGGTGCGGTAGTTCAATAATAGTTCTCTAGTGGAATGAATTATTATTGATAAAATTAAGTTGTGTGTTCGGGGCGAGCACGGGATGCTTAATTTTATCGGGAGACCAAAACCAATTCATCCTCTCGGTCCCTATCGTAGCCTCTAGTATATAGAGATTTATACCCACCTTCTTACCCATTCAATGGGGCCGGCCAAGCTAGCTTGGAACCCAAGCTAGGGCCGACCAAGACCAAGTGGATGAGCCATGTAGGTGGCCGGCCAAAGCTTGGGTCCCAAGCTTAGGTAGCCGGCCACTAGAATATTAAAAAGGATTTTTATTAAAATTATTTCTTATGTGGATATCATGATTTTAAAAGAGAGTTTAAAAATTAAAAATTTCCTTTTATAGCTTTCTACAAAAGATTAAGAGAAGAGATTAATCTCTTTCCTTATTTGTAGTTTAAAAGGATGGTTTTAATTTTTGGTAAAAACTTTCCTAATTTATAAATCATCTACATGTTTAAAAGAGAGTTTAAAATTTGAAATCTTTTCTTATTTGTTGATTAAAGGAGGATTTTTAATTTTAAGAAAACTTTCCTTTTTAACCATGTTCATGATTTAAAAGAGAGTTTAAAATTAAATATTCTCTTTTATAAGTTTCTACAAAAAATTAAGAAAAGATTTGATATCTTTCCTTATTTGTAGATTAAAAGAGTTTTTAATTTATAGAGATAACTTTCTTTTTATCCACATGTTTAAAAGAAAGATTTTAATTTATTAAATTTCCTTTTTATAAACCAATCATGAAGGGATAAAAATTATTGGAGAAATTTTTATAAATTTCCGGAAGCAAATAAGGAAGTTTTAATTGGTGTTTAAAATTTTATTTGCTTGGAGATTTTATTTGTTATGGCCGGCCATTGTAATTTGAAAAGAGAAAATTATTTTAATTAAATAAATTTTCCTTTTCAATGGCAAAAGAATTAAGGAAATTTTTATTAAATTTTCCTTATTTGCCAAGACCAAGGATTATAAAAGAGGGGGTAGAGGAGGCTTCAAGGCTAAGGACTCTATTCTATTTTTCTCCCTCTTTTCCTTGGTGTGGTGGCTGGCCCTTCCCTTTCTCTTCTCTCCTCTTGTTGTGGCCGAAATCTATCATCTCTTGGAGCTTGGAGGATGTGGCCGGATCAAGGAAGGAGAAGAAGGAGAGAAAGCATGCATCCCTTGGAGCTTGGTTGGTGGAAAATTCTTCATCCTTTGAAAGTTCCTGTGCTTGGCCGAAACTTGAAGGAAGAAGGAAGAAGGTGCCTAGGTGGTTCTCATCTCGGAAGATCGTTGCCCACACAACGTCCGAGGTTAGAAGAGGAATACGGTAGAAGATCAAGAGGTTTTTCTAAAAGGTATAACTAGTAATTTTTCTTTCCGCATCATACTAGTTATTTTTGGAAATAATACTAAATACAAGAGGCATACGATTCTAGTGTTTCGAATTTGTTTTCGATATAGTGTTCTTTTGTTTTTCTTTTCCTTGTGATTTGATTGTTCTTTTCGGTTGACCTAAAGTTATTTTAGGAAATTAAATATTAACTTTCCTTAAAAGGTTTTGTCTAGTCGGTGGTGGTTGCTCCCATATCCAAGAAGGCCATGTGCCTCGCCACGTCAGTACTGGGAACAAATTTTGGAAATTAATATTTAATGGAATTAATAACTTAGGTGATTTGGATCAAACGTGTTAAGTTCCGCAGGAGATCCAAGTCAAAACCTAAAAGAACAAATAGATTAAGTTTTGGATCAAACGTGTTAAGTTCCGCAGGCGATCCAAAATTTAATTTAAAAGAACACATGGTAGCTAGGAAAAGGTTCAGACCTTTGTACAAAATTTTTGTACAGTGGAACCTCTAGGTTTTCCGAGTAGCAACCAACAATATTACACCAACATAATTGGCACAAATAACTCTCACACAAACAATCCAAATTATTAAGGTTTGAGCTGAATTCTTACATCTCTTGCCTAAGCTTTCATAAAATGTAGATTCGTTTAATGAAGAGTTCCCTTGCAAAGAATAGAGCATCATTTAGCCTTTGAATAACCAAAGTGTTTCCTGAAATCAGAATTCACAACTTTGAACCAATGCACTTCCAAAATTCTATAGATCTTTATACTTTTGACAATTTCCTTATCTTAATGACAATTAACAAAACCTAAAATTGATGGTTGAACCAGATCTCTAAGCTCATTTGATGGAGCTCTATCTGTTTGAATCTATTCTGAACTAGATTTGCTATTGCTTCGAGCTGAAAATGGAACTTCTGTTTTACCCTGAACTACTGCAGGAATTGATTCTATTAGATTCACTGGTCCCTTTTCATCCTATATTTGAAGAACCAACAGCAGCTGAAATTGTTCGATTTCAGTAATTTGGTCAGTTGTAGATTTTCAATAGGTTTGCACAGAACATGTTACATTCATGTCCCAGGTCACACTTGCTGCAGAAACAAATATAAACCTCCTGGACTAAGTTTCAGCACTGTAGAATTGTGATGATTTCAGGAACTCAACTCATTACAACCTCCCAATTTGCACCAACATAATAGGAAATCAAATTCACACTGTTGATGGTCATACACAACAATAACATTTGGCACTGAATAGTTTCATTTTTAACCTTCTTGT
Organism: Zingiber officinale; assembly: GCF_018446385.1. Lineage (NCBI taxonomy): Eukaryota > Viridiplantae > Streptophyta > Magnoliopsida > Zingiberales > Zingiberaceae > Zingiber > Zingiber officinale. The sequence goes on from NC_055987.1 coordinate 130,406,884, forward strand.
TCCCTATACTTGTTTCCTTTCCTATTCAGCCCCCTAAAGTTCCAAACTTCAGTCCTGACCACTTTTGTTAGTTTCAAACCATTTTTGATTCTGCAATTTGCTAACATTCAGCTAATCCTTTTCTTTGAGCTCATGTTTTCTGGTTTGCTCTTGCATTACAATGGAGATCAATAGTTTTTATAGTTGCCATCCAACAGGTTTTTAACTTAATGAAAATGTTCTGATTACAGGAACTGGAAGTTTCTAATCAGAACAATGATTACAACATTCTTCTATAATTAATGCACAGCAACCATTTCATAGCATACAGTCGCTCCCAGTCTTCCACAGAACTGATACCAACAGATAAGTTTCCAACTCATTCTTTCAGCCTTACACATATTTTTTTTCTTATTTTTGTTTTGAGTCTCCAGTTGCTGTAATTATCTTCATTTCTTCCTAGATAATGTTCCAATTTAAAGTATTCCATCAATTGAAGGGTGCTTACCACTTGAATTTTGAATCTTGATCCATAACAATCAGTTTCCAATAGCTACACATGCTCACTGTCACTAGCAGTTTTCTTGCTTTCAGTTTCTGCAGTTGGTACCAAGAGCCTTTGTCTTCTTTATTCCTTCTCAAAGCTTAACTTTCATTCTGACATACTTCTTGAAATGAGTAATACTCATCATTTAAGATCTCAATCCTATTTTCTTCCATTTAATGCTTCAGTTTCAGTAATTAACAGTTTCTGAATTTTCTCTTCATTTTTTCAATAATTCCAAGCTTCTAAAATTCAGATATATAGTTCATGGAGGTCATGGTAAGACATCATACCATTCCTTACTAAAAGTACAAGAGCTCCACTTGAGTTTTTCAATGACTTAGTGCTACTCCAAAATTTTGGTACTCATTTGATACACAATTTCACAACCTCTTCACTACCCTTTCCCACTTCAATTTCAAATGGTTTATATGTTTATCAAGTAAACTTCCTTAGCTTAATGATCATTCCCAAGTCCTCCCTTCTACACATGTTCTCCAATGGTTTGAGTGGGGTTACACACTGAATTTCTTGTACAAAAATCCTCATCTACAGCATCCAATTCCATAATTTCAACTTGTTGTTCAAAGGATTAAACTTGGAAAATGATTCCATTAAGCACTGCAATATTCAGAGCTTACATTCAAAACCACAGTAACTCAAAAATAGTGTCAACACTTGGCACAAAAATCAGCAACTTGGCACAAATTTCCTCTACTTGACATATCACCACATGAAGTTAATAATTTCCCCATTGCAATTCAGATTCATTAAACTTGTAAGAACTAATTTACTCTATATGCTGTCTAGATTTTTAATCAAAATAAGTTATATATTCTACTGAACAAAAATCCAACATCTCTATAATTTAATTTTTCAATGTTCTTTAAGCAATAAAGCAACATCTTCCCCACACAACTCAAACAAAAAGAAAATGTACTGAGCTTCGTAAAACCTTACAAAATCTTCACAATTTCAAACACATGTGACATCTTCCCCCACACTTAAACTTTATCCATCTTGGCTAAATAATTCATCATATAACAATCTAGGTATCCACATCCAAAAAAATTAAGAAATGAGAGAAAGAAAATGATATGAAGATTAACAAGGAGATTAGTAAGAAACATGTGGGGAAAAATAGAATAACCTTCATAAGCATGATTCAATCCATGGAACTTTGGTTTTGAAAGAATCAAAACAAGTTCTAGAGTTGCAATCACACAAGTGCATCACACAAATAAGGCTAAATCCTCATTAGGTATTCAAATTATCATCTCAATTAATCAATCAAGAATCCATCACTAAGTAGCAACCTCATGTAATCCAAGAATCCAATCATGACAATGAATTCCAAAACTTAACAATCAAATTTAACAAACTTTCAAAAATCTCTAAAATGATATAAAGAGATGTAAGGGGTACATTTTATTTTCGAAAACCAAAAAGACTATTTACAAACCCAACAAAATTGCTCAAAAACCAACAAGATTGCCAAAGTAAACCAAGATATTATTCATGCATCAAAGTAAAGGAATGATATCTATAATGACCAATAAAAGGTGAAATGACTCAAACTCCCCTGAATTTCTTGTGGGCGAATACGGTTCAGTAATAGGAGCCAACGCGGAAGTGGAATAGACCTAATGGAAATGAGCCTCTTCTTCATGTTTTCATTATCGTCAAGTTCAGCTCTCTCCATCAACAAAGCCTCAAATGGATCCATGGTTACTGTATACATATCCTGATCTCACCTGAAACAATGAAACAAATAAAATCACCAGACACAAAAAGCTCAAAATATCACACACATGGATATATACATCAAATAAGTATCTAGGCACTAAACAAAATAGCAAAATCAATCCTAAAATTACCAAACACTGTATATATCCCCGGCAACGACTTCAAAATTTGATAAGCTCAAATTAATGTGTCATGAATGGACTTATCAAATTAACAATTTATATCCAATGAACCCCTTAACTACATAATGATGTTGTAATAACGAGCCCAGGATCGAATCTCTCGAGGAACTACCAGTAGGATGATAATCTAGGATTGTATGTTATTCTCATTTTTGGGGTTTTTAATATGGAATTTGGGGTTTGAATTCTGATCCTAAACTGAATAAATGTAAAGCACAGCAAATAAGAAACTAATCTCATGCATAAATGAAATCTAACTAAGTGTCACCGATTAATCCATACACATTGTCACACTACGTAATGAATTTCATCATCAACACACTTAAACTAATAATGAAATAACAAAACACAATTAAATCTGATCTAAAGCAAGAATGAAACCCTAACTTAAAACTAAACTACTTAACAATTAACTAACATCAAACAAAACTTAAACTAAATTGCATCAATGAAATTATAACTACTAAACATGAATTAAACTTCAACAAGACAAAGAAATGCTAGATTGCAGTGATAAGAACATAACAAAACCAAAATAAATCCGTTCTAACTACAATATAGTAACAAAGTAAAATAAAATGATAAACTGTTCCAATCTCACAACCAATCTAACCAAGCAACACTTCTTGCCATCACACAAGAAGCCGGAGACGAGAACGCTCAACTTCTGTCATCGGTGAAGAATCCTTAGCTGGAAATGAATCTAGGAGTGCTCAGCAACACCGATGGAACGCCTCCGGTAAGCTGGAAACAACCCTACTCTAAACAGTGCCGAAAATCTAGATTTCTGCAAACCTTATCTCTGAATCTGGAATGGAAGCTATGGATGGTGGATTGTCGTCGAATGCGGTTCAATAGCAATGGAGGAACGCCGCCAATGCTCTCTGACTGGAAGGGAATCACAAATCGGAGGGAACGCCCGCCAAATCTGTGTGGAAAATAGAGAAGCACTGATTACATAATTGCACCAGAAAGAATGCTCATCGGCGGTTCCAGATCATCGGGATCTTGTCCAGTAGTTGCCTTGAAGCTCTCCACTGAGGTCGTTGATTGAAAAGTTGATCAAAGAAGGAATCAAGGTCGGAAATCGTCGGAGATGCCCGCGCGACGCAAAGCACAGTGTGGAGAGATCGACCAAAAATGAAGCTACTGTAGCTTCTCATTTAAATCAGATCTGAGATCTGAATGGATGGATGAAATTGATTTGGATCTTAATCAATGATGGGGAGTCACTTATAATCCGATCCGAAGGTATTGGTCTTGATCAAGGGTCTGGATCTACTCTTCCTTAGGTCGGATGGACCATATCTTCAATGGATGGCTCAGATCCCTCCAATCTTTGATGAACGGTCCATAATGCTCCACAGCTTGATCTTCTCGTTTAAACTCCGATTCGAGCACAAATTCAGTTTAAATAAATCCACATCCAAGATCCTTTGATGCCTATAAAATAAGAATCAAATATTAGCATCAAATAACACAAAAATAAGATAATTTACAATTAAGTCCAAGAATAAGTGCAATGCCCAAAATGTGATGTAAATATAGGTTTTGTCAATGAAAACAACATCAAACCATGCATGTATGAATCAAAATAGTAAAGTAAAATCATGGTTATCAATTGGCGGTGGAATCTCGATGAAGCCACTGGCAGGGCTGTTAGGATATATACTAAAAGCCTAGCTTTTGGTATAAATATTTATCTAGAAATAAGAATCACATTGGTCAAATGTCTACATTTATGATAAATGTAGTTATTCAATTAATTTATATTGTAGATAACATGGTGTGTGGTGTCACACACAGAGGATCATGTTATCAGCACCTTATAAATTATAAACAGTTGCTCACGACTAAGATGGAAAGGAACAAACCATTGTAATAGTCGTAGTGTAATTAGGTATTAGTTTATCTTGACTAATAAATTACACTAGTACATTCTAAGTGTATTGAGTTGGACCATTTTAGGTAAGTTCTTTTTATACTGACTTGATAAAAGAACTAGACCTTAGTTATTATGGAAGTGTGTGCTCTTAATCCTAATATAATAACAAGCACATATATTTGATATTTATTTTTTTAATTTATCAATGGGTGAGATTTAGTTCGATAAATCAATAAGCCCAATAAGTTGAGAAATGATATCACTTATAGTGTGTGTTGTTGATTATAGAAGGAAACTGTGTCCTAGTGATCTAGGTTGAGAATGACCCCAAGAGGAGCTCATAAGGATTATCATGTTAAACCCTGCAGGTGGATTTAGTCTAACATGACGCTAAGGTTGAGTGGTACTACTCATGGACTAAGATATTAATTAAGTGAGTTGTCAGTAACTCATTTAATTAGTGGGCATTCATTATCTTAAACACAGGGAGACTAACACACTCATAATAAGAAGGAGGCAAAAATGTAATTTGGGATTGGTGCAATAGTTCAATAATAGTTCTTTAATGGAATGAATTATTATTGATGAAATTAAGTTATGTGTTCGGGACGAACACGGGATGCTTAATTTCATCGGGAGACCAAAACCAATTCCTCCTCTCAGTCCCTATCGTAGCCTCTTGTTTATAGAGATTTATACCCACCTTCTTACCCATCCTAATGGGGCCGGCCAAGCTAGCTTGGAACCCAAGCTAGGGCCGGCCAAGACCAAGTGGATGAGCCAAGTTGGTGGCCGACCAAAGCTTGGGTCCCATGCTTAGGTGGCCGGCCACTAGAATATTAAAAAAGATTTTTATTAAAATTATTTCTTATGTGGATATCATGGTTTTAAAAGAGAGTTTAAAATTTAAATCTTTCCTTTTATAGCTTTCTATAAAAGATTAAGAAAAGATTTGAAATCTTTCCTTATTTGTAGATTGAAAGGAGATTTTAATTTTAAGAAAACTTTCCTTTTAAACCATGATCATAATTTAAAAGAGAGTTTTAAAAATTAAATATTCTCTTTTATTAGTTTCTACAAAAGATTAAGAAAAGATTTGATATCTTTCCTTATTTGTAGATTGAAAAGAGATTTTAATTTTTAGAGATAACTTTCCTTTTTGGAAATTATCCACATGTTTAAAAGAAAGATTTTAATTTATAAAATTTCCTTTTTATAACCCACCATGAAGGAAAAAATTATTGGAGAAATTTTTTATAAATTTTCGAAAACAAATTAGGAAGTTTTAATTTTTGTTTTAATTAAAACTCTCCTTGTTTTGGGGAAATAAGTGGTCGACCATGTAATAATGAAAAGGAAAATTGTTTTTAATTAAATAAAATTTTCCTTTTCATGGCAAAAGAATTAAGGAAGTTTTTAATTAAATTTCTTTATTTGCCAAGACCAAGGAATATAAAAGAGGAGGTAGAGGTGCCTTCATGATACACGACTCTATTATTTTTCTTCCTCTATTTTCTTCCTTGGTGGTGGCCGACCCTATTATTTTTCCTTCTTCCTTTTCTTTCTTCTTCATTGGCCAGACCTTGTAATCTCATGGAGCTTGAAGATGGCCGGAGTTTAGCATGGAGAAGAAGGAGAGAAAGGAAGTATCCCTTGGAGCTTGGTGGTGGTGATCGAACCACAGCTATTCATGGAATATTTGTGGTGGCCGAATCATGCTTGGAGAAGAAGGTGGCTTAGGTGGATTCTCATCCCGGTAGATCGTTGGCCACACAACATCCGGGATAAGTAGAGGAATACGGTTGAAGATCAAGAGGTCGTTGCATACAAAGGAAGGTATAATTAGTAATTAATTTTCGCATCATACTAGTTGTATTTCTTTTGTATGAATTCCAAACACAAGAGGCATTAGATTCTAGATTTTTAGATTTATTTCAAAGATGTTTTTCTTTTTGTTTTGTTTTTCGAATTTATGATTCGATTATTCTTTTTGGTTAACCTAGAGTTATTTAAGGAAATTAAATATTAGCTTTCCATAAAAATCTTTGTCTAGGCGGTGGTGGTTGCTCCCATATCCAAGAAGGTCATGTGCCTCGCCATGCAGTCCTGGAAGCCAATTTTGGAAATTAATATTTAATGGAATTAATAACATAGGTGGATTTGAATCAATAGTGTTAAGTTCCGCTTGCGATTCAAATATAAAACATTAAGAACAGATAAGTTAAATTTGGAATCATTGATGTTAAGTTCTGTCTGTGATTCCTAATTTAACTTCTAAAGAACACAATAGGTTATTTAAGGAAAGGTTCGACACTTGTACAAAAAAATTTTGTACAGTGCAATCGGTACGTTTTCCTAGGACTAACCAACAATTGGTATCAGAGCTAGGGTTTGCCTTTGTGTGTTTGGTTTTCAAATTAGGTTATGCACATGTCATACATAATTTAGGCAGGATAATAGTAGGATGTGCTAACTTTGTGGTTGCAGGCTCCAACTATTATGGCTTATAGATGTTGTGTGTGATTGGACCCTTGTACATGCCAAGGGCATTATTTTGTGTGTACATGATTGTATGTAACTAATACAGCAGGAGCTGTATTAGCCCTAGGATTTTAGAATTTTATTTTCGATCTAGATTACATGTACATTCCCTCATGGAATATAGGATCGATATATGTAAAATTCTATTTTTATCGCGGATCAGATTCTTGCGAGGCGTAGTACTTTTGGAGCACCAGAGGCGCAGCGGAATAAGAAGCAAGATGGATGCGACAACTCGATCCGATGGCGGTGGCTAAAGATGGCAGCAGCTAGGGTTGGAGCACATGGAGGATAGTAACAGGAAAAGGTCAAATAGTTAGAAAATAATTTCCATATTTATTACTTTTATTTACTGTGATGTGTATGTATGCATGTGATGTATGCTAGGATAACTTAAAATTCCTCACTTTAAATAACTAAGTGGGAGAGGAATTTATTTTAATAAATTCCACGGTCTCCATTACTGGTTTGTAAGTGATGCAAACAAACTTGCGCGTTGGCTCTGAGTGCCTTCCTCCATATCGAATGAGTTTGTTTGCGGATCACTAGATCAAACTTCCATTTAGGATGACTATAGGAAATTAATTAAGAGCGTGTGATCTTTGTAACGATCCAATTTTCCCTATTTCAAGTTCTAAAAGTCCATAAAAATATTTGGAAATACTTTTAAAATATTCTAGAGATTTTTATGAATTTTTAGAATATTTTTACGTAATTTTTGGAAGTCGTTTAGTATGTTTACAAAAAGAAAGAAGTTTTGACAAAAAATCATTGAAGGTGAGACTTGAACCCAAGACCCCCGGTCGAACCCGACTGTAACTGAACCAGCCAGTCAACTGGTCTGCGGGAGTTTTGTTAAACAAATACAGAACAAAATATAGTTAAGCTGTAGTTGGAACCGGAAATAACTTAAGGGATAAGTTGATGTTTTCTTTTCCCGTGACCTAAAAAAAAAACTCCCGATTCCTCTCCTCTTCTCACGCGACGGCGTGGCGTCTCTGTTGTTTGGGCGAAAATGAAGATGATGAAACCCTAGTTTTGTCTCTGGCGTCGGCGAAAGGTTTTTCCAGCCGGTTTTCACCCGTGCGTGACCACCTCGACGAGGGGAGCTCGGAAACGTGAAGAAGAGCCGAGATCTCAAGTTTCACCCGAACCCTAGATCTCTTCCTTCCGGTTGTAAGTCCTAAAAGCAAGGGTGAGTTGCTTCTCACCTGCAGTAGGAGTAGTTCCGATTCGTTTGGTGTTTCCTTGTTGGTTTGAGTTTTACTGTGAAGCATGTTTAGGGATTTTGGTTTTCTGCCGTGAGGGGTTAAGGAAGATGAAGGGGTTTTTGTTTGGAATAGATTTTTGGATTTAGCTTATTCCTGATTTCGAGTTAATCTGTGAAGTTTGATGGTTAAGGTTTGCTGTGCAATTCGGGTTTGTGACCTTGCTATGCAAATCAGATTGGTACGGATTTGGGTTTATGCCATGCATTAGGCTTGAGTAACCTTGATTTGGAAGTTCAGTTTTGAAATCTTGTTGTAAATTCCGAACATGAATAGCCTTTATAAGTGCAGATTTAGTTTTGTTGAAATCTGAGATAAATGAATAAGTTGTTTAGGTTTAACATGTGGTTTCGGTTTCTACTAGTTGAACATGAGCAGCCGACCCTTTAGTTTGCAACATTGATATCTTTAAATTCCTTTCTTTGCTACTGCATGAGAATGAGCAGCCGACCTTTAGCTTGCAGTGTTGATTTTCATGATTTTTCTTCCTTGCTATTAATTGAGCATGAACAGCAGTGTAGTTTCCTTAATGAGCATGCACAACTTGGTACCTTAGTATATTTGGATAGATCTTTTGTTGCTGTTTTAAGGGCAAGAACAATCTTTATTTAGTTAGAATGAGTTTAGCATTACAGCTTTCTTGTCTTTGCACTTAAGGAGCAAGAATAGTCCTTAACATCAGTATTTTAGTTTTGGGTACCTTGCATTTTAACAAGCATGAACAATTTGTGTCGAGTTTCGGATTTCTTTTGAAGTATGAAGTTATTCCAGTAAGCATGAGATTTCCTATTTGTTATTCCAGCAAGAATGAAGTTTTCATTGCTAGTTATTAAGCACGAACAGCCTCTAATTTTCAGAAAGCAGTTTGTTTCTGTTTAATTACAGATAGTATATCTTGAGCATGCAATTATTAGTTTCTTTGCTATTACATAAGCATGAGTTTCTATCTTTAAGAACTATAAGCAAGAAAGACTAAGGTTTAGACTTGATTTCAATTCCAGAAGATTGAATATCAAAAGCGCACACAAGGTGTTTGCTTAAATGCCAAGTAAGGGCAAGTATAAAGAAGTTATAGTTAAAAAGAAAGTATTTTACTTTTAAAGGGCATGTACCGGACACAAGGTCCAAGGGATGGGCTCCAAGATGCCCCTAGGCACAAGGCCTAGAAGTTCCTCAGTAGTTTCGGGATTAGCTACCTCGACTCTTATTAAGGATGCGCGCAAAAAGTTGGTACAATGCCGGGCCCAAAAGAAGTTTATTATTATTTTGAAGTATTAAAGTATAAATTTTGAAACAAATGAAACAAGCTTCAAATATGTTTAGAATTAGAAAGTTTAGTTTCTTGTTATTTGAAGCATGCAGTAGTAGTTTTATTTGTTTCTTGCTATTAGATTATTCAGCATGTTTAGTTTTATTTGCTTTCAGCATGCTGTTATAGTTTTATTCTTATGAGCATGTTTAGCTTTACATGTTTAGTAGTTTTACATGTTCAGTAGTTTTACATGTTTAGTATGCTTCTTTTATTAGTTTATGAGTATGATAAACTATACATGTTTAGTATTTCAGTTAGCATGATTTCCTTTGCTATATATGAGCATGAGTAGTTTTATATGTTAGCATTCAGATTTAGCATGTTCTTATTTATATACATGCATATCGAGTTTTTGTGAGTAGATAGCGCTCACTAAGCTTTATTCTTATAGACTGCATTTCCTCCTACTGCAGATAAAGGGAAAGAAAAGATACAGTGAAGGAAGGCGACAAGGAGATGCAAGAGGAGTGTGTGATGTGTGGACTATGGAGGTCCTTGGGACTTAGCTAAAGAACTCATTTAGTTTAAGAATTTGTTTAGTTTAATTTCTTATTAAGTTGATAAGAAAATTATGTAGTAAGAAGTATGTTTTCGATTTTTCATTATCTGCATGATTTGAATTATTAAACTGCATGGTTGTGGTTAGTTTTCATTTCTTATTAAACTGCGTGGTTGATTGAGATATATTTCCAGCCGCCTGTGGCTGAGTATATTATGCTTGTATTATGGAAAATGGTCACCGGTACAGGGGAGACTCTGCCGAAATTTTTCGGTAGGGTTTTCCTAGAGATTTTTAATAAACCGGTTAAGTAGAGTTAGTAGATAAGTAACGGTCACCCTTAGAGAGTAGTAAGAAGGGTGGTCGTTACAATCTTCCCTATCGGAAGGGGCATAATCTTATTAATGGACTTAGTGTCAAGTAATGGTATACACTTAGGCACGTCTAATAGTATCCTCCCCATCGGAGTCACTGCTATTATTTGTGTGACCAAAGGAAAACCAACTATTAATTTGTCAAAAAGATAAGTTGACAAGATAATAAAATTAAAACTCCCTCTTACAAATGTCGAGTTTTTGTATATGTCCACACTATTGTGGCATACAAAATTCATGGTGTATGAGGTAATTTTATTTGTCAGGATGACAAGAAAATAAAATTAATGGGAAAAACTCCTCTTACAAATGTTTGGTTTTGTATACATCCACACTATCGTGGCATACAAAATTCACGGTGTTTGAGGTAATTTTATTTGTCATAAAGACTTATTGACAAGATAATTAATGGTAAAACCCTCCTCTTACAAATGTTCAATTTTGTATACGTCCACCCTATCGTGGCATGCAAAATTCACGGTGTTTGACGTGTTGGTGAATTTAAATAATATTGTTTGAGGAATCAATGTTATTTTAAATTCAAAAGTTTTGACCAAATATTTGATCAAAGATAGATCAACTATTAGTTTTATTCATCATAAAGTAAAGTTGACGAGATAATAAAATTAATGGATAAAATCTCCTCTTTGATTTTGTATACGTCCACACTATCGTGGCATACAAAATTCTTAGGGATTTTAAGGAGTTGGTCTTGACCAAATATTTTTGTGATTCTTAGGATTTAAAATGTTTGTCAATCCCCTAGTTGTTATACTATAAAAAAGACTTAGTAGTCCCAATTATAATGATTGGAAATAGGACTTGGACATTAAGGTAGACTGCCCTCTTAGAACTAAGAACAATATAGGTGTATTTCATTCATTAGTTAATACATGATTAGTGGTGTTATCTATCGGTACCTGGTGTGTAGAAATGGGAGCCACTAATCATGTTTGCAATTCATTGCAGAGGTTCCAGGAAACTCGATAACTATATGAAAGGGAAGTCACCGTCTACATGGGCACTGCTGCAAAAGTGGTAGCTGTTGTAGTGGGAGATGCTTATCCTCTGATAGGAATAAAATATGGATTTTAAGAAATTATCTTTACGTACCAAGTTTAGAAAGAATTTGATTTCGGTTTCTAAACTATAGAAGAATAGATATTCTATCTATTTTGATAACAAACTTGTTATCAAGAAAATAGGAAAGATATCTGTTCTGGTACGTTGGTTAACAATTTATAAATCCAATAACTCCCACGATGCAATAAATGGGAATTAATAACACATCTTCTAACTATTAAGAGAAAGCAACCTTCAGAAATGAACCAATTATATCTTTGGCATCAAAGGCTAGGTTATTTTAACTTAAGTAGGATTCATTGGTAGCTGATGAACTTTTGGGTTCATTGGTAGTGGAAATTTTTCCAACCTGAGAGTCTTACTTGGAAGGAAAAATAACCGAAAAGCTTTTAAGTCTAAGGGGTATGGAGCCAAAGATATAATGGAATTGGTTCATTCTGATTTGTGTGGTCCTATGACTATCCAGACAAGGGGTAGTTTCGAATATTTCGTCTATTTTATAGATAACTATTCGAGACATAGATAGATTTACTTGATACACCGCAAGTCTAAGTGCTTTGATTAGTTCAAAGAGTACGAGGTTGATGCGGAGAAATGTCAAAGTAAAAATATCGATACACTACGGTGAGATCGTAGTAGCAAATAACTCTTGGGAGAATTTAGGAGTCACTTATCAGAAGTAGGGATTCAATCCCAACTAACTGCACTTGGTACATCCCAACAGAATAGTATAGTAGAAAGAAGGTATAAGGCTCTTATGGAATAATTAGATCGATGATGAGTTATTTAGAAAATTACCAAATTCATTTTAAGGATATACATTGAAAATGGAAGTGAACATAGTACCTTCTAAGTCAGAACTCTCTACTCCCACAGAATTGTAGAATGAGCGTAAGCCTAGTCTGAAGCATATTCGGATTTGGGTGGTCTAGCACATGAGAGACACTGAAAAATTGGACATGAGTTCACTTGTTTGTGAGTTATCCTAGAAAAACGAAAAGAGATTTGTAGTCCTTAAAATCGGAAGGTCATTGTTGGCACCAATGCTCGATTTTAGAAAAGGACTATACTATAAACCACAAGCCCATGAGTAAAAATTGTTCTTAAGGAAATTAAAGGACAAGTCTAACCTAGTACCAACTGTACAAGATGAAATATCACAAGAAACTGCAACACGTATCACAATTGATACACAATTACAGAAAATACCTCATCGTAGTGGGAACCTAAAAAGATTCATGTTTTGGGAGAGTCTTTGGACTCGATCCCTGGAGGACATGAACCTGATCTCCGGACATATGACGAAGCAATCCAAGATAAAGATGCAGCATCTTTGCAAAGAATACAGAATTAGAATATATGTATTCTAATAGAGACTGGAAGCTTATAAAATCACCAAATGGTGTAAAAGCCATTGGGTAAAAATAAGTCTACAATGGGAAAAGAGGGATAGACAGGAAGGTAGAAACTTTCAAAGCAAGGCTTGTTGAAAAAGAAAATTTTTTTACCGGTAGTCATGCTTAAGTTTACCCAGATTCTTTTATCTATGAGATTTAGCAAGTGGATGTCAAGACAGCTTTCCTTAATGGAAGTCTTGAAGAAAACATCCATATAAAGCAACCAGAAGGGTTCATTGCAAAGAACAAAGAAGCATCTTGTGTGCAAGCTCAATCAGTCTATGGACTGAAGTAAAGCTTCAAGGTCTTGGAACATCTGGTTTAATGAAGTAATCCAGACCTTTGGATTTATTTAATAACCGAATGAGTCTTGTGTATACAAAGAGTGTGATGGAAACGTGGTGGTATTTCTTGTACTATACGTAATAACATTTTTGGTAGTTGGAAACAATATCAAAGTGTTGCTAGAAGTAAGGGTATGGTTGTCCAAACAATTTGTTATGAAGGACTTGGGAGAATGCATATATTCTTGGGATCAAAGGGATCGCAAGAAAAGAATATATTTTACTTATCCCAAGCTTTATATATCGAAACAATCTTAGCTCATTTTAGCATGTAGAACTCCAAGAAAGGTTTCTTACCTTTTAGGCATGGAGTAGCTTTATCTAAAGAGATGTCTCAGAAGACATCAAAGGAAATAAAGGACATGAAGGCAGTTCCTTATGCTTCGGCTGTAGGAAGTCTAATTTATGCAATGCTGTGTATGAGACTGGATATCTGTTTTGCCGTGGGCATGGTTAGCAAATATCAAAGAATCTCTAGACAAGGACATTTGTCTGCGGTAAGGCATATATTGAAGTACCTTAGAGGCACTAGAGATTATATGCTAGCTTACAAGGCAGGTAATTTGTTCCCTGTGGGTTGCATGGATTTTAACATCCAATCGAAAAGGGACAATAGTAAGTCAACCTCGGGGTTTTGTGTTTACTTTAGGAGGTAAAGTCATAACTATGGAAGAGTGATAAGCATAGGTGCTTTTTTGGACTCCACCATAGAAGCTGAGTATATGGCAGCCTCTGAGGTAGTCATAGTAGCTGTATGGCTCAGATACTTCAAGATAGACTTAGATATGATTTCTGATTTGCCCAAAATAATTTGGTGCAATAGAAAACTCGAAGAAACCATAAGTCCATAAGGCAAGTAAACACAATAGAGTGCAAGTACTACCCAATACGAGAAATCGTATAACGAGGAGAAGTTGTTGCTACTTAGATTGCATCAAGTGATAAACTAGAAGATCCTTTCACTAAGGTTTTTAAGGCAAGAGCTTTTGATAGGCATGTTGAAGGGTTGGGAATCAGATGTATGGCAGCAGATATGACAGTTTAGTCTTTTAGTATAAGTGGGAGATTGTTAGGATGTATACTAAAAGCCTAGCTTTTGGTATAAACATTTATCTAGAAATAAGAATCACATTGGTTAAATGTCTACATTTATGATAAATGTAGTTGTTCAATTAATTTATATTGTAGATAACATGGTGTGTGGTGTCACACACAAAGGATCATATTATCAGCACCTTATAAATTATAAACAGTTGCTCACGACTAAGATGGAAAGGAACAAACCATTGGAATAGTCGTAGTATAATTAGGTATTAGTTTATCTTGACTAATAAATTATATTAGTACACTCTAAGTGTATTGAGTTGGACCATTTTAGGTAAGTTCTTTTTATACTGACTTGATAAAAGAACTAGACCTTAGTTATTATGGAAGTGTGTGCTCTTAATCCTAATATAATAACAAACACATATATTTGATATTTATTTCTTTAATTTATCAATGGGTGAGATCTAGTTCGATAAATCAATAAGCCCGATAAGTTGGGAAATGATATCACTTACAGTGTGTGTTGTTGATTATTGAAGAAAACTGTGTCCTAGTGACCTAGGTTGAGAATGACCCCAAGAGGAGCTCATAAGGATTGTCATGTTAAACCCTGCAGGTGGACTTAGTCCGACATGACGATAAGGTTAAGTGGTAATACTCTTGGACTAAGATATTAATTAAGTGAGTTGTCAGTAACTCATTTAATTAGTGGACATTCATTATCTTAAACACAGGGACACTAACACACTCATAATAAGAAGGAGCTCAAAATGTAATTTGGGATTGGTGCGGTAGTTCAATAATAGTTCTTTAGTAGAATGAATTATTATTGATGAAATTAAGTTATGTGTTCGGGGTGAACACGGGATGCTTAATTTCATCGGGAGACTAAAACCAATTCCTCCTCTCGGTCTCTATCATAGCCTCTTGTATATAGAGATTTATACCCACTACAGACCCACCTTCTTACCCATCCTAATGGGGCCGACCAAGCTAGCTTGGAACCCAAGCTAGGGCCAGCCAAGACCAAGTGGATGAGCCAAGTTGGTGACCGACCAAAGCTTGGGTCCCATGCTTAGGTGGCCAGCCACTAGAATATTAAAAAGGATTTTTATTAAAATTATTTCTTATGTGGATATCATGGTTTTAAAAGAGAGTTTAAAATTTAAATCTTTCTTTTTATAGCTTTCTACAAAAGATTAAGAAAAGATTTGAAATCTTTCCTTATTTGTAGATTGAAAGGAGATTTTAATTTTAAGAAAACTTTCCTTTTTAACTATGATCATAATTTAAAAGAGAGTTTTAAAAATTAAATATTCTCTTTTATTAATTTCTACAAAAGATTAAGAAAAGATTTGATATCTTTCCTTATTTGTAGATTGAAAAGAGATTTTAATTTTTAGAGATAACTTTCATTTTTGAAAATTATCCACATGTTTAAAAGAAAGATTTTAATTTATAAAATTTTCTTTTTATAACCCACTATGAAGGGAAAAATTATTGGAGAAATTTTTTATAAATTTCCGGAAACAAATTAGGAAGTTTTAATTTTTGTTTTAATTAAAACTCTCCTTGTTTTGGGGAAATAAGTGGCCGGCCATGTAATAATGAAAAGGAAAATTGTTTTTAATTAAATAAATTTTTCCTTTTCATGGCAAAAGAATTAAGGAAGTTTTTAATTAAATTTCCTTATTTGCCAAGACCAAGGAATATAAAAGAGGAGGTAGAGGTGCCTTCATGATACACGACTCTATTATTTTTCTTCCTCTATTTTCTTCCTTGGTGGTGGCCGGCCCTATTATTTTTCCTTCTTCCTTTTCTTTCTTCTTCATTGGCCGGACCTTGTAATCTCATGGAGCTTGAAGATGGCCGGATTTTAGCATGGAGAAGAAGGAGAGAAAGGAAGTATCCCTTGGAGCTTGGTGGTGGTGACCGAACCACATCTATTCATGGAATATTTGTGGTGTCCGAATCATGCTTGAAGAAGAAGGTGGCTTAGGTGGATTCTCATTCCGGTAGATCGTTACCCACACAACGTCCGGGATAAGAAGAGGAATACGGTAGAAGATCAAGAGGTCGTTGCATACAAAGGAATGTATAATTAGTAATTAATTTTCGCATCATACTAGTTGTATTTCTTTTGTATGAATTCCAAACACAAGAGGCATTAGATTCTAGATTTTTGGATTTGTTTCGAAGATGTGTTTCTTTTTGTTTTGTTTTTCAAATTTGTGATTCGATTGTTCTTTTTGGTTAACCTTTATTTAAGGAAATTAAATATTAGCTTTCCTTAAAAGGCTTTGTCTAGGCGGTGGTGGTTGCTCCCATATCCAAGAAGGTCATGTGCCTCGCCATGCAGTCCTGGAAGCCAATTTTGGAAATTAATATTTAATGGAATTAATAACATAGGTGGATTTGAATCAATAGTGTTAAGTTCTGCTTGCGATTAAAATCTAAACCATTAAGAACAGATAAGTTAAATTTGGAATCAATGATGTTAAGTTCTGTCTGTGATTCCTAATTTAACCTCTAAAGAACACAATAGGTTATTTAAGGAAAGGTTCGACACTTGTATAAAAAAATTTTGTACAGTGGAACCGATACGTTTTCCTAGGATTAACCAACAAGGGCTTCGGTTTGAAATTATAGCAATTTTTGGTATTGTGCATTGTTATTTGATGATAAGAGTAGAAAAGCAGGGTCCATGGTCGAGGCTTGATGGGCCTCCCCCACTCAGCCTCCACATGTTGGACCGCATGGGTCCGAGGCTTTTAGTGCTGCTGTGCTGCTCTCACTCGAGGCCCCCTTGGTGGTTGATATGTATGGGTTGATCGGCACTCCAGGATTGTCGTTGGCTTGAGGATTACTTCCTTCCCCTAAGCCACTTGGACTTCTTAGACATTGATGTACTCAGTAGCTCGCCCGAGCAGGTGATCGAAGTCTTTCGGAGGCCTCTGGATGAGTGACTAAAAGAACTCACCCTCTATAAATCCTTGGGAGAATGAGCTTATCAAGAGCTCTAGTGTGGCTGATGGAACTTCCATGGCCACTTGGTTAAACCTTTAGATATAGGGCCACAGTGCTTTCCTTGGACCTTTGCTTGACTGTAAATAGGTTGACATTTATCTTCTAATAGCGACGACTACTTACAAAGTGTTGTAAGAATGCCGATCGGATATCTTTGAAGCTATAGATGGATTTGATCAGCAACCTCTTAAACCACCTCTACGCTGATCCAGAGAGTGTGGTGAGGAATACATGACACTTGACCCCATTGATGTACTAGTGGAGCATTGCCACATTATCAAATTTGATGAGGTGATCTTCGAGGTCAGTTGCCCCCGTGTATTCCCCGATCGTCAAAGGTCTATAATGGCGTGGTAGTTGGTCGTCGAGGATCTCTTGGGAGAACTGTTGATTAATATGCTCGGGAGAGGTATCGAGCCAAGGTGTTTTACCTTTTCACTCATCCTGGATGGGCGTGTCATCTGATGAGGAGTTGGTTGTCCGCTCCACTCGACCCTAGTCTTCTGACAACGTGCAGAACAATACACGATGGTAAGGGATGGGCGCGTTTGGCGTGTCTTGGGAGACGCCAGTCAGCCTATTGCTTTGCTTCCAACCGGCCTAATCTTCTGCTCAGGCTCTAGGTTTAGCGTGTTGGCTCATTTTTGACATGGCGGGGTCGTCCGCTCGGCGACCAGCCACTATCTGCTGCTGCTCCATCATCTTCGTCGCTCGAGCTTGTATCAGCAACTTCAAGTCTTCTTGCATTAGTGTTACCATAGTAAGTCGTCCAGTGTTCTCCATCTTCATGTTTCAGATTCAGGTAAAAATTCCTATAGACGATGCCAAATGCAATCCTGTCCGAAAACGGAGATGATGGTAAACTGGGGATGTGGTTGGAAAGTTGACAAGATGAGGACTCCACGTAAACCTATAACATAGGAGGCGTTAGTGTTGGGATGTATACTATAAGCCTAGCTTTTGTATGAACATCTGTTTTGAAATATTTTGAAATGAGAATCACTTTGATCAAATGTTTACATTTTATATTTATATATATGTCAATGTAGTTGTCCATTTAATTTATATTATAGATAGCATGGTATGTGGTGCCACATAGAAGATCATGTTATCGGTTCCTTATAAATTATAAATAGTAGCTCACAACCAAGATGGATTGGGACAAACCATTAGAATGGTTGTAGTGTAATTTGGTATTAGTCTGTCTTGACTATAAAGTTATACTAGTACACTATGTGTGTATTGAGCAAGACCGTTTGAGGTTGTTTGATTTGTACTGACTACATAAAAGAACAAAACCTCTGTTATTATGGATGTGCGCCCTCTTAATCCTTATATAATAACAAGCACGTATACTTAGTATTTATTTTTTTAACTTATCAATGGGTGAGATTTATTCATTAAATCAATAGGCCCGATGAGTTAGGAAATAGTACTGTTTATATGGTGTGTTGTTGATTATAGAAGGAATCTGTGTCCTAATTATTTAGGTTGATGATGTCCCCTTGAGGAGCTCATAAGGATTATCATGTAAACCCTGTAGGTGGACTTAGTCCAGCATGATAATAAAGTTGAGTGGTACTACTCTTGGAATCATATGTTAATTAATTGAGTTGTCAGTAACTCATTTAATTAATGGACATACGATATCTTAAACACAGGGAGATTAACGCACTCATGATAAGAAGGAGCCCATATTGTTATATGGGATTGGTGTGTTAGTTCAATAATAACCCTTTAGTGGTATGAGTTATTATTGATGGACTTGAGTTGAGTGTTCGGGCCAAACACAGGAGGCCTAAGCCCATCAGGAGGCCTAAACCAATTCCTCCTCTAGGTCCCTATTATAGCCTCTATATAAAGTCTCGCATCCACCCATCCAGTTTGATTTTTGATTAATTCTCCTTGCTAGAGCCGACGACACCTCTTCTCCCTACTAGGGCCAGCACCACCTCTTCTCCTTGCTAGGGCTAGCGCCTCCTCTTCCTTGCTAGGGTCGGCGCCTCCTCCTTCCTTGCTAGGGGTCGGCACCTCTTGCTTAGATCCTTGGTGGGCGGCGGCTTGGAGAAGAAGAAGAAGAAGAGGAGAAGGAAGAAGAGAAGAAGGCGCCCCATCCTAGAGCCTCTCTTGGTGGCCGATGATTTGGGAGAAAAGAAGGGAAGGGTGTTTGTTGTCTTGGTAGATCGTCGCCCACACGACGTCCAAGAAGAGAAGAGGAATACAACAGAAGATCAAGAGGTCTTTGGCTACAAAGGAAAGGTACAACTAGTTCTTTGATTCCGCTGTATAATTAGTTTAGTTTTCTTTGTATCGATCCTTAACACCAACACAAAAGGCCAGCAATCTTGTATTTCGATCAAGGTGTGCTTTGATCCATCAAGTACTTGCTCGATTAAACAAACACATGTCTGATTGAAAATGCGGGTTGCTAGGAAAAGTTCTGTACTTGTACAATTTTTGTATAGGAGAAATTGAAACAAAACGAAATTCCAACGCCTTCAAGTGGTATCAGAGCATGGTTTCTGGCTCTGTATGATTGGTTTTCGGTTAAATTATGCACTACTCATATATAAGTTTAGACAGGATAATAGTAGGATGTGCAAGAAAGATTAACTCTGTGGTTGCAGGCATCCTACGTCCAACTATTATGACTTTTTGTGTTTATGTATGATTTGAACCCTCGGACATGTCGAGGTTGTTTTGTGTGTTGTGCATGATTGTAATATTTAAATACAGTCAGTTGCTGTATTATTTTTTACATTCTGTTCGATCTAAATTGCATGTAAATTCTTTTGTGGAATATAGGATCAATAAATATAATTTTTTTTTCTTTTTGTTGCGGCTTGTATCCTTGCTATGCATGGTGCTATTTTGAAAATCGGAGGCGCAGCGAAGAAGGAAGCAAGATAGGCGCGACGGCTTGATCCATTGACGGCATATTGGAGGACAACGATAAATGAGGCCATAATAGTTAGAAATTTTATTTTCATATTTATTGTCTTTATATGCTATTTTTATGTGATGTGATATTGTTTTTATGTGTTATGATGATGTTTTTATGTGTTGTGATGTGTGTGCATGTTAAAATTTCTCAATTTAAATAACTAAATAGGAGAGAGATTATTTAAATAAATTTCATGGTCTCTATTACTGGTTTGTAAGTAATGCATTCAAACTTGCGCGTTGGCTTTAAGTGTCTTCCTCCATATCGGATGAGTTTGTTTATAGATCACTAGATTAAACTTCCTGTACGGATGATTATAGGAAATTATTTAGGTATGTGTGATCTTCTCCATCTGAAGGGGCACAATCCTAATTAATGGACTAAGTATCAAGTAATTGTATATACTTAGGCGCATTTAATAGTATCCTCCCCATCGGAATCATTACTATTATTTGTGTGGCCGAAGATGAACCAACAATTAATTTTATTTGTCATAAAATTAGGTTAACAAGATAATAAAATTAATGGGTAAAACCTCCTCTTACAAATGTTTGAATTAGTATACGTCCACACTATCGTGGCATACGAAATTCATGGTGTTTTGAGGTGTTGGTGAATTTAAATTATATTGTTTGAGGAATCAATATTATTTTAAATTCTTAAGATTTGACCAAATATTTTATTTTGTGATTCTCAGGATTGCAAAATGGTTTTTAATGCTCTTGCTGTTATTTTAAAAGAAAACAAACTTACTGGTCCAAATTATATTGATTGGAAACGAAACTTGGACATTGTCTTAACTGCTGAAGAATACAAGTTCATACTTTTTGAGGTCTGTCCTAGAATGCCTGATAAGGATTCTAGAGAAGAGAAGATAAAGAGACATAGGAAATGGGTTAAGGCAGATGAGATGGCGCGGTGTTACATTTTGTCTTCTATGTCAAATGTGTTGCAACATCAGCATCAGGACATACCCACTGCCTATGACTTGATGCTCAATCTCAAGGAACTCTTCGGACACCAGAATCGGGCTGCCAGGTAGGAGGCCATGAGAAACTTAATGACGACCACCATGACTGAGGGGACACCCGTAAGGGATCATATCCTCAAGATGATGGCTCATTTGAATGAGATGGAAGTCCTTGGAGTTGAAATCGATGGTGAAAACCCAGGTCAATATCATTCTCCAAACGCTACCCAAGAGTTATGAGCAGTTCCGCCTGAACTAAAACATGAACAAAAGGGTTTATTCATTGGTGGAACTTCTGATAGAACTCCAAGCGGCAGAAGGACTATTTCGTCAAAGTTCTCAAGTTCACATTACTGAAAACGTTTCTGCCTCTAAGCCGAAAGGCGGAAAGAATAAGAAGAAACAAGTTGGTTCGGCAAAGAAAGTGATTCAACCTCAAGGGGCTGGGTCGCAGGCAGGTGTGAAGAAGCTGAAGGGCAAGTGCTTCACATGTAAGCCGTCTGGACATTTGAAGGTGGACTGTTCTCGCGGAAAGGAGAACAATAAAGGTATATCGTATTCATTGGTTGCTGAAATATGTTTAGCGGTGTTATCTACCAGTACCTAGTGTGTAGATACAGGATCCACTGATCATGTCTGCAATTCATTGCAGGGGTTCCAGGAAACCAGACGACTACATGAAGGGGAGATCAACGTCTAGATGGCAATGCTATGAGAGTGGCGGCTGTTGCAATGGGAGATATTTATTTATCTTTTGATAGGAATAATACTTTGATTTTGAAAAATTATCTTTACGTATCATGTTTTAGAAAGAACTTGATTTCAGTTTTTAAATTATTTATGGATGGATATTCTGTTTATTTTGATGACAAAGTAGTTGTCAAGAAAAATAGGGTGGTTATCTGTTCTGGTGCGTTGGTTGACAATTTGTATATTCTTAATCCAATAACTCCCACGATGCAACAAATGAAAATTAATAACACATCTTCTAATTATAATAAGAGAAAGCAACCTTCAGAAATGAATCAAATATATTTTTGGCATCTAAGGTTGAGTCATATTAACTTGAGTAGGATTCAAAGGTTAATAGCGGATGGACCTTTGGGTTCATTGGTAGTGAAAAACTTTCTGACCTACGAGTCTTGTTTGGAAGGAAAAATGATCAAGAGGCATTTTAAGGCAAAGGGGTATAGAGCTAAAGAAGTGTTGGAATTAGTTAATTCTGATTTATGTGAGCCTATGACTATCCAGGTAAGAGGTGGTTTCGAATATTTTGTCTCTTTTATAAATGCCTATTCGAGATATGGGTACATTTACTTGATGTACCGCAAGTCTGAGTGCTTTGATAAGTTCAAAGAGTATAAGGCTGATGTGGAGAAGCGTCATGGTAAAAGTATCAAGACACTATGATCTGATCGTGGTGGAGAGTACCTCTTAGAAGAGTTTAGGAGTTACTTATCAGAGGCCGGGATTCAATCTCAATTGTCTGCACCTGGTACACCCCAACAGAATGGTGTGGCAGAACGAAGGAATAGGACTCTTATGGAAATGGTTAGATCAATGATGAGTTATTCAGAATTACCAAATTCATTTTGGGGATATGCTCTGGAAACAGCGGCGTACATTCTGAACTTGGTACCTTCTAAGTCAGTACTCTCTACTCCCATAGAATTGTGGAAGTAAGCCTAGTTTGAAACACATTCAGATTTGGGATAGTCCAGCACATGTGTTGAAGGAAGACGCTGATAAGTTGGAATCACGTACAGAAGTTCGCTTGTTCATGAGATATCTTAGAGGAATGAAAGGTGGTTTGTTTTATAGTCCTAAAGATCAGAAGGTCATTGTTAGCACCAATGCCCGATTTTTAGAAGAGGACTATGTAATGAACCACAAGCCCATGAGTAAAATTATTCTTGAGGAAATAAGAGAGGACACTTCTACTTTAGTACCAACTATACAAGATGAGATACCACTGTTGGTTGGTCCTAGGAAGATCCTACCGGTTCCACTGTACAAAAATTTTGTACAAGTGTTGAACATTTTCCTAACAACCTATTGTGTTCTTTAGAAATTAAATTTGGAATCGCAAACGGAACTTAACATTATTGATTCCAAATTTAACTTATCTGTTCTTAATGGTTTAGACTTGGATCGCAAACGATATTTAACATTATTGATCCAAATCCACCTATGTTATAAATTCAATTAAATATTAATTTCAGAAATCGGCTTCCAGGTTAAATATGATGAGGCACTAGGCCTTCTTGGATATGGGAGCAACCACCACTTCCTAGACAAAGCCTTTCAATGAAATCTAATATTTAATTTCCTTATATAACTCTAGGTTTAACCAAAAGGAACAATCGAATCACAAATTCAAAAAATAAAAAAAAAACACAAACTCGAATCACAAATTTGAAACCTAGAATTATATGTCTCTTGTGTTTAGAATTCATACAAATAAAAACTAGTATGATGCGGAAAACAATTACTAATTATACCTTTCTTTGTAAGCAACAACCTCTTGATCTTCTACCATATTCCTCTTCTTATCTCGGACATTGTGTGGGCGACGATCTACCGAGACGAGAACCACCCAAGCTCCTTCTTCTCCAAGCTAGTTTCGGCCACCACAAAAAACTCCAAGAGTGTAAGGTTCGGCCACCACCACCAAGCTCCAAGAGATGCTAGAAACAAAGCCTCCTATCTCTCCTTCTCCAAGCAAGATCCGGCCACCTTCCAAGCTCCCAAGGATGAAGAGGTTCGGCCAAGGAGAAGAGAGAATAAGAAGGGCCGACCACACTAAGGAAGAGAGGAGGAGAATAGAATAGAGTTGTGTAAGGTGAGGCACCTCTACCCCCTCTTTTATAATCCTTGGTCTTGGCAAATAAGGAAAATTTAAATAAAATCTTCCTTATTTTCTTTACCATGAAAAAGAAAATTTAATTGATTAAAACCAATTTCCTTTTCTTAATACATCATGGCCGGCCACCTCATAGCTCTAAACAAGGAAAGTTTTAATAACACAAGAATTAAAACTTCCTAATTTGTTTCTGGAAATTTTTAATAAAAATTTCTCTAATAATTTTTCCTTTCATGGTTGCTTATAAAAGGAAATTTTATAAATTAAAATCTCTTTATTAAAACATGTAGATGATTTTCAAAAAGGAAAGTTATCTCTAAAATTAAAATCTCCTTTCAATCTATAAATAAGGAAAGATATCTTATCTTTCTCTTAATCTTTTGTAGAAAACTATAAAAGGAAATATTTAATTTTTAAACTCTTCTTTTAAATCATTGCTTCTACATAAGAAAAGATTTTAAACAAAATAAAAATCCTTTTAATATGATGTGGCCAACCACACCAAGCTTGGGTTCAAGCTAGGGTCGGCCACACAATCTTGGCTCATCCTATTTACTTGGCCGACCCAAGCTTGGGTTCCAAGCTTGCTTGGCCGACCCCATTAGGATGAATAAGAAGGTGGGTAAGGGTGGGTATAATACTTTTTATACAAGAGGCTACTATAGGGACCAAGAGGAGGAATTGGTTTTGGTCTCCCAATGAAATTAAGCTTCCCATGTTCGCCCCGAACACCCAACTTAATTTCAGCAATAATAATTCATACCACTAAAAAATTATTATTGAACTACCGCACCAATCCCAAATTACATTTTGGGCTCCTTCTTATTATGAGTGTACTAATCTCCTTGTGTTTAAGATGTCGGATGCTCACTAATTAATTGAGTTACTGACAACTTATTTTAATTAATATCTCAGTCCAAGAGTAGTACCACTCAACCTTATCGTCATGTCAGACTAAGTCTACCTGCAGGGTTTAACATGACAATCCTTATGAGCTCCTCTTGGGGACATTATCAACCTAGATTTTTTGGACACAATTTCCTTCTATAATCAACAACACACGCTATAAGTAATATCATTTTCCAACTTATCGGGCCTATTGATTTATCGAGCTAAATCTCACCCTTTGATAAGTTAAAGAAATGAATACTAAATATATGTGCTTGTTATTATATTAGGATTAAGAGAACACACTTCCATAATAACTAAGGTCTTGTTCTTTTATTAAGTCAGTACAAAAAGAACTTACCTTAAATGGTCCTGCTCAGTACACTCAGAGTATACTAGTGTAATTTTATAGTTAAGATAAACTAATATCAAATTACACTTCGACTATTCCAATGGTTTGTTCCTATCCATCTTAGTCGTGAGCTACTGTTTATAATTTATAAAGGACCGATAACATGATCTTCTATATGTGACACCACACACCATGTTATCTACAATATAAACTAATTGAACAACTACACTTAGCATATAAATGTAGACATATTTAACCAATGTGATTCTTTATTTCAAAATAAATGTTTACAAAAGCTAGACTTTTAGTATACACTATAACAATCACAAGTAACTGCAACACGTGTCACAAATGATGCACAATTACAGGTAGTGCTTCGTCGTAGTGGGAGGGTTATTAGACAACCTGATAGATTCATGTTTTTGGGAGAGTCTTCGGACTTGATCCTTGGTGAACATGAAGCTGATCATTGGACATATGATGAAGCACTCCAAGATAAAGATGTGGCATCTTGGCAAAGTACAATGAACTCTAAAATATAATCTATGCATTCTAATCAGGTCTGGGAGCTTGTAGAACCACCAAATGATGTAAAAGTCATTGGATGTAAATGGGTCTACAAAAGGAAAAGAGGAATAGACGGGAAGGTGGAAACCTTTAAAGCTAGACTTGTTGCAAAGGGGTATACTCAGAATGAGGGAATCGATTATGAGGAAACTTTTGAAGACGCTGGAATTCCGTTCTGCTTAAATTTCCCTGTATAAAAAATTATAAAAGAACAGAACTTTTCCTAGCAACCCACATGTTCGATCAAACATGTGTTTGATCAATCAAGCAAGTTCTTGAATGATCAAAACACACCTTGATCAAAGTACAAGATCATTGGCCTCTTGTGTTGGTATTCAAAATCGATACAAAGAAAACCAAAACTAATTACGCAGCGGAATTAAAGAACTAGTTGTACCTTTTCTTTGTAGCTAAAGATCTCTTGATCTTCTGCCGTATTCCTCTCCTCTTCTTGGACATCTTGTGGGTGATGATCTACCAAGACAACACTACCCTCCTTCTCTTCTCGGTTTCCAAACCGCCGATTATAAAAGGAGGCTCTAGGATGGGGCACCTTCTAATCTTCTTCCTTCTCTTCTTCTTTCTCTTCTTCTTTCTCTTATTCTTCTCCAACTTCTTCAAGCCGCCGCCCACCAAGGGATTACAAGGAAGAGGCGACAGCCCCTAGCAAGCAAGAAGGAGGCGCCGACCCTAGGTGGAGGAGAAGGTGGCGCCGGCCACAAGGGGAAAGGAGAATTGTGGAATTAGAAAATTAGGTTTTATAGGCCACCACCTACTCCTTTTTATAGGTTTGCCGTCAGTTACAAAGAAAGAAAAATTAAAAGAATTCTGTTAAGAAAAAAATCTCCTTTTCTATAATCAAACCAAGTTAAGTTAAACCAAACCAAGTTAAACCAAGTTAAGTTAAACCAAACCAAGTTATGGATGAGTGGATGCGATGCTTTATATAGAGGCTACAATATGGACCTAAAGGAGGAATTGGTTTAGGCCTCCTGATAGGCTTGGGCTTCCTGTGTTCAGCCCGAACACCCAATTCAAGTCCATCAATAATAACTCATATCACTAAAGGGTTATTATCGAACTACCGCACAAATCCCATATTATAATATGAGCTCCTTCTTATCATGAGTGTGTTAATCTCCCTGTGTTTAAGATATTATATGTCCGTTAATTAATTGAGTTACTGACAACCCAATTAATTAACATCTGATTCCAAGAGTAGTACCACTCAACTTTATTATCATATCGGACTAAGTTCACCTGCAGTGTTTACATGATAATCCTTGTGAGCTCCTCAAGGGGACATCATCAACCTAAATAATTAGGACACAAATTCCTTCTATAATCAACAACACACCATATAAATAATACTATTTCCCAACTCATCAGACCTATTGATTTAACGAATAAATCTCACCCATTAATAAGTTAAAGAAATAAGTACTAAGTATACGTGCTTGTTATTATATAGGGATTAAGAGGGCGCACATCCATAATAACAGAAGTTCTGTTCTTTTATGTAGTCAGTACAAATCGAACAATCTCAAACAGTCCTTCTCAATACACACATAGTGTACTAGTGTAATTTTATAGTCAAGATAAACTAATACCAAATTATGCTACAATCATTGCAATGATTTGTCCCAATTCATCTTGGTTGTGAGCTACTATTTATAATTTATAAGGAACCGATAACATGATCTTCCGTGTGGTACCACACACCATGTTATCTATAATATAAATTAAATGGACAACTGTATATATATAAATGTAAACATTTGACCAAAGTGATTCTCATTTCAAAATATTTCAAAACAGATGTTCATACAAAAGCTAGGCTTATAGTATTCATCCCAACAACTTTTTCACCGGTAGTCATGCTTAAGTCTATCCAGATTCTTTTATCTATTGCTGCTCATGTGGATTATGAGGTTTGGCAAATGGATGTCAAGACAACTTTCCTTAACGGAAGTCTTGAAGAAAACATCTATATGAAACAACCAGAGGGATTCATTGCGAAGGACAAAAAACATCTTGTATGTAAGCTCAATCGGTCCATTTATAGACTGAAGCAAGCTTCAAGATATTGGAACATGCGATTTGATGAAGTGATCCAGTCGTATGGATTCATTTAGTATCTGGATGAGTCTTGTGTATACAAGAAAAGTGACGGAAACGTGGTGGTATTTCTTGTACTATACGTAGATGACATTTTGCTCATTAGCAACAATGTCAAAGCGTTATCAGACGTAAGGGTATGGATGTCCAAGCAATTTGATATGAAGGACTTGGGAGAATGTGGACATATTCTTGGGATCAAAGTAATAAGGAATCATAAGAAAAGGATGTTATGCTTATCCCAAGTTTCATACATCGATATTATCCTAGCTCATTTTAGCATGCAAAACTCCAATAAAGGTTTTCCACCTTTTCAGCATGAAGTACCTTTATCTAAAGAAATATGTCCTAAGACACCAAAGGAGATAGAGGAGATGAAGACAGCTCCTTATGTTTCGGTTGTAGGAAGTATAATGTATGTGATACTATGTACGAGATCGGATATCTATTTTACCATGGGCATGGTTAGTAGATATCAAAGTAACCCAGGACCGGGACATTAGACTGCCGTAAAGCATATATTAAAGTACCTGAAAAAGACTAGAGATTATATGTTGGTTTACCAGGCAGATGATTTTCTCCCTGTGGGTTACACGGATTCGAACTTCCAATCAGATAGGGACAGCAGTAAGTCAACCTCGGGGCATGTGTTTACTTTGGGAGGTGGAGCCATAGCATAAAGGAGTGTTAA
Source organism: Zingiber officinale (assembly GCF_018446385.1). Taxonomy (NCBI): domain Eukaryota; kingdom Viridiplantae; phylum Streptophyta; class Magnoliopsida; order Zingiberales; family Zingiberaceae; genus Zingiber; species Zingiber officinale. The sequence goes on from NC_055987.1 coordinate 130,435,505, forward strand.
GCAGAAATACGTTTTAGACTCCACCATGGAAGCTGAGTATGTGGCAGCCTCTGAGGCAGCCAAAGAAGTTGTATGGCTCAGAAACTTCTTTATGGACTTAGATGTGATTCCTAATTTGCCCAGAGTTATCACAATTTATTGTGATAACAGTGTTGCAATAGCAAACTCAAAGGAACCATGAGCTCATAAGGCAAGTAAACACATTGAGCGCAAGTACCACCTGATACGACACATCGTAAAACGAGGAGAGGTTGTTGTTGCCAAGATTACATCAGCAGATTACCTGGCAGATCCTTTCACTAAGGTCCTTCCGGCGAGAACTTTTGATAGGCATGTTGAGTGGATGGGAATCGGATGTATGACAGCATTTATGATAGCATAGTCTTTTAGTATAAGTGGAAGATTGTTGGGATGTATACTATAAGCTTAGTTTTTGTATGAACATTTGTTTTGAAATATTTTGAAATGAGAATCACTTTGGTCAAATGTTTCTATTTTATATTTATATATATGTCAATGCAGTTATTCATTTAATTTATATTATAGATAACATGGTGTGCGGTACCATACAGAAGATCATGTTACCGGTTCCTTATAAATTATAAATAGTAGCTCACAACCAAAATGGATTGGGACAAACCATTGGAATGGTTGTAATGTAATTTGGTATTAGTTTGTCTTGACTATAAAATTACACTAGTACACTATGTGTGTATTGAGCATGACCATTTGAGGTTGTTTGATTTGTACTGGCTACATAAAAGAACAGAACCTCTATTATTATGGATGTGTGTCCTCTTAATCCCTATATAATAACAAGCATGTATACTTAGTATTTATTTTTTTAACTTATCAATGGGTGAGATTTATTCGTTAAATCAATAGTCCCGATGAGTTGGGAAATAGTACTATTTATATGGTGTGTTGTTGATTATAGAAGGAATCTGTGTCCTAATTATTTAGGTTGATGATGTCCCCTTGAGAAGCTCATAAGGATTATTATGTAAACCATGCAGGTGGACTTAGTCTGGTATGATAATAAAGTTGAGTGGTACTACTATTGGAATCAGATGTTAATTAATTGAGTTGTCAGTAACTCATTTAATTAACGGACATACGGTATCTTAAACGCAGGGAGATTAACGCACTCATGATAAGAATGAGCTCATATTGTAATATGGGATTGATGCGGTAGTTCAATAATAACTTTTTAGTGATATGGGTTATTATTGATGGACTTGAGTTGAGTGTTCGGGTCGAACACAGGAGGCTCAAGCCCATCAGGAGGCCTAAACCAATTCCTCCTCTAGGTCCCTATTATAGCCTCTATATAAAGCCTCGCATCCACCCATCCAGTTTGGTTTTTGATCAATTCTCCTTGCTAGGGCCAGCGCCACCTCTTCTCCTTGCTAGGGCCAGCGCCTCCTCTTCCTTGCTAGGGTCGGCGCCTCCTCCTTCCTTGCTAGGGGCTGGCACCTCTTGCTTAGATCCTTGGTGGGCGGCGGCTTGGAGAAGAAGAAGAAGAGGAGAAGGAAGAAGAGAAGAAGGTGCCCCATCCTAGAGCCTCTCTTGGTTGCCGGCGGTTTAGATCAAGAGGTCTTTGGGTACAAAGGAAAGATACAACGGAAGATCGTCGTCCACACGACGTCGAATAAGAGAAGAGGAATACAATGGAAGATCAAGAGGTCTTTGGGTACAAAGGAAAGATACAACTAATTCTTTGATTCCGCTGTGTAATTAGTTTAGTTTTCTTTGTATCGATCCTAAACACCAACACAAGAGGCAAGCGATCTTGTATTTCGATCAAGATGTGCTTTGATCCGTCAAGTACTTGCTCGATTGATCAAACGCATGTCTGATCGAAAATGCGGGTTGCTAGGAAAAGTTTTGTACTTGTATAATTTTTGTACAGGGGAAATTGAAACAGAACGAAATTCCAGCGCCTTCAGTTAGTGCTGGGCCGGGAAGGGGTTCCTGGTGAAGGCCCTCTGATGCCCAAGTCAATTTTCGATGAGTAGAAAAATAGAGAATCATAGTAAGAGCGTGTAGAAAATGAAGTTGCGCATACCTTCACCTGTAGATAGAAACCTCCTTTTATAATGTCACTGTAGTGTTCATGCACGCATCTTAAAGCATGTGCATGTTTCCCAAGGCATCTTAGGAAAAGACAGGCCAAAAATACTCCTGACGTCATTCCTTAAGCAGTCATGTAACTTTCTGATGTGACAATCTGGGAGCTTCTAAAGTACGATTTACTTGCTGGGCATGCTCTGCTGTTAGCGGCACAAAGTCTCAAAATGATATGATGAGATAGTTAGTAGGTCCACACGCGGCCGACCAGCCACTGCTCGATTGGGTAGCCCCCGTCCGAATGTAATGTACAAAACTATTGTCCTACTTTCCGTTAGGTTGTACTATTGTCGTAGGGCTGCTTTTTGTCCGATCGGACATGCCTCCCGCTCAGGAGTAGCAGTCCAAGGGAATTATTGCTTGGCTATCAGCCTTAATCACGGGCTTTCCCAGAGCAGTCGTTCGGGCACGACTAGGGCCAACCGGGTTGTCACGCCTGACTAGACAGATGAGGCCGCCGCTTGGCTTAATTAATTTGCTTCATGGGTCTGTGCCTTTGACTGTTCTCACCTTGATCACCACGTCCATTACTTTTCTTCTAGTTTGACCTATTGGTGGGTCTCCTTTCGATCACTGCATCAAGTAGTAATTAGAAAACATTACTTTTTTTTAGGGGGAATATTCAATTTTATATTCTTAGATTTTTAAAATGATAGGATTAATTTGTAAATTTTTTTAGATTTGTAAGTTACATTATTAATTTTAATTTATAAAAATTTTAAATTATTTTAATAATCATATCACGATTTGATAAAATTTTTATAATTTTATTTAATGTAGTGAATCTGATTGCTCCTAAACTTTTGCATGTTAAAATTTTGATGTTAAAGTAAATCAATCTAAGTATTAAAACTCATAAAAATTAGAATAATAGAATATAAATTTTTCTTTTTTTCGAGTTTTAATTCACATATCGATTACCATAAACTCACAAAAACTTGCAAAAAAAAAAAAATCCAGTTGCTCTGATGTTTCACGAGTTTTGCTCTTTAATCCGATTTCCTTTGACATGCAAATTTTCAGAGTAATTGAACACTAAAAAAAATAAAAAAAATGGTATTTTTGGGACGATTTTTTTTTTTAAAAAAATTGTTGTAAAATTTTTTGCGATCAATTTTGGAACGAAAATATATTCTTTGCTAATCTGTTGTTGCCAATTTTTGAGATGAAAAGCTAAAAATTTGTTGCAAAATTTTTGACGAATTTTATTTTTGTAGTAGAATTTGTTACATAATTGGGACGAAAATCTATTTTCGTTGCAAAAAAGCTCGGTAAAAAAAAAATTACCTTCATAGATTGGTAACGAAAATAGATTTTCGTCTCAAATCTATGACAAATTTTGGGATGAATATGGGTTCGTCCTAAATTTAGGACGAATCTGAATTTGTCCCAAAATTCATCGTAGATTTGAAAAAGCTCGGCCAGAAAAACAAATTTACAATCGTAGATTTGCAACGAAAACAAATTTTCTTCCCAAATCTAAGACGAATTTTAGGATGAACTTTGGGATAAATCTAAATTCATCCAAAAATTCATTGCAGATTTGAAAAAGCTCGGCTTGGAAAACAAATTTACCTTCACAAATTTATGATAAAAATATATTTTCGTCCCAAATCTACGACGAAATTAGGAACGAATTTGAATTCGTCTCAAATTTCATCCCAAATCTATAATAATTTTGCAACAAAAAATTTCATCGCAAATTCTCCCAAAACTCAAAAAAAAAAAAAAATTCAACATCTCCCCTTTTTTTCTTTTATCCTATTTACATATTTACATATCAAATACATCAACACAACTAATTAAATATATTCAACACATCCATATCCAACATTCAAAAAAGTCATTCAAAGTAAACACATTATATTCATACACAAATAAACATCATCCAAACAACAAGAAGTCATATAATATCCAAAATACCAAAGGTCAACAAGACATAATCCAAACAACAAATCTAACAAGACGTCCAAAGCGCAAAAAAAAAAAAGACAAATTGTCATCTCGAGCTTTGTTTGCTTTCTTTTTCTTTCTTCTTTTCCTGTGTCAAATTATAAATAAACAATAAGTAATATTTATAATAAAGAAAAATGTATCTAACATATCAATAATATCTATATATAACATTTAGAACAAATTAAACAAAACTTTAATCATTATCATAATATATCCTAGGCTTAATGGCAAAAAAATATCATTCATTCTTATTTGCGTGAAACATAAACATAGATGAAATGAAACTTATAACAAAGTGTTAAAAATATGGTATAGGTCATGTAATTAAAATACATGTAGAAGTTCCTATGGGTCCAAAATAAAAATATGGAAGATAGACCTAGAGAGCTCGGAATCACATGAAAAAAGTTTCTATTGATAAGATCAATCTCGTGATCATAATGATGGTCTCAAACATTATTTTCACCCAATATATTTAGGTGAATGATTTTTAGATATCAAAATCACTTTAACATTTTCAAACTCTAACTCTTTTTCACTGAGTCATACGATTTATAAAATCGATCTAATTATTATAACGATTAAAAATTTTTATTAGGTATTTGAGGTAATTAATGTGATTAGAAAATCGATACGAACCCATAGAAATTTGTTTCATGTGATTCTGAGCTCTCTAGGTCGATCTTCTGCATTTTAGACGCATTTATTTTGATTTTTTAAAAAATAAATTTTTGGGACAAATTTGGAAGTTCATCCCAATTTTTTTTAAGCTATACTTCCTAAAATTGGGAGATGACCCTAGAGATCTCGAAATGACATGAAATAAGTTCTTATAGATTCGTATTGATCTCCTGATCACAATGATGGTCTCGAACATAATTTTCACCCAATATATTGACGTTTATAAATTTGTTAACATGAACAAGTAATAAATATTTAATTCTTGTTTCAAAAATTTATAAACATCAATATATTGGCGAAAATTATGTTTAAGGTCATTAATAAGATCAGGAGAATGATACGAACCCATAAAAAATTATTTCATATCATTCCAAGCTCTTTAGGATCATTTTTTAATTTTGAGAAGTATAACTTAAAAAAAAAAAGAATTTTGGGACGAATTTGGAAATTCGTCCCAAATTTGCGACGAATTTGGCGACGAACATATATTCGTTACCAATTAGCGACGAATCTAGAGATTTGTCACAAAAATTGCTTTGTTTGTGTTTGCGATGAACAAATTTTTTTGTCACAGATTTTATAAATTTTTCAACGAAATTTATATTTCGATCCTGTTTGGCAATGAATCCTGTGACGAAAATATATTTGTTGTCAATTTGCAATAAATTTATTTCGTTGCCATTTTCAGTGAACGAATTATGATTTCGTTATCAAATTCGTCGTAAATTTGTCCCTAAACTATAGTTTTTTTTATTTTTTTTATTTTTTATTTTTTTTAATCTTCGAAGATAGAAACTTTTTTACGAGTTTTGATCCTCAGACCATTTTTCATAAAAACTCGCAATTTTTTTTGTCTCCGATTACTTCAATTTTTATGAGTTTAGTTTGGGAATCAAAAGTCGCAAAAATCAATCTGCGAGTTTTTGCGTAAAATTTTTGCTCCAACAAGTACTATCCAATAATTTGACTCTTGAGTCTTGAATGAGTTATAGAATACATTTATAAAATTTTGACATGGTGTCTATCATACTGTACATTCGTGCCCACTTAATGTAATTTTTTTTAGAAAACTTAGGATTTAAGATTTAGGTTTTAGAATTTAAGATATAGTATTTAACGTTTAGTGAACAACGTATCATTCCTCTATATTTATATATAATCTTAGGGTGATAAATAAATAAAATATTTATGAATAATCTTAATATTTGATTTGATAAGAGTTTGTTTATGTTTATTCAATATACATAATATCAATTAAATAAACAAACTTGAACAACTCGTTAAATTAAACAAATAAGGTTGAACACATATATGTTTAATTCGTTAATATTCGTTAACAACGTTCGTAAATAATGTTCACAAATCATAATCATTAATAAAATACTTATCAACATGCTAAATAAACATAAAAAATTTTAAAATAAATAAATAAATATTTATGATCAAACTTAATAATCAATGAAACAAATAAAGATTTCAAATAATCAAATAAATTTAAATTAATAACTCAGTAATATATAAATAAATCTAGCTCAAGATAACTCATAAAAAATAAATCATGTCGAATAATTATTTTAATAACTTAATTCAGTGTAGACTCAACTCGATTTAACTTTCATACTTTATCAAACAAACTTACATGCCATTTGGGATTATTTGTAGCCCTGCCCCCGAGCATTTTAACGTCCATATTTTTAGTAAAACCCAGATCGGGACTTTGCACTTTGTAAAGAAAACTAAAAGGCTGATTAGCAAATTTTAAAACCCTAAAGGGCATTCTTTCAAAAAAAAAATGCTTCTTTTTTGCTTATATGTGCTCAAAAAATCGAAAAATAAAAACTATGCCGTAATAATCGTCACTGAACAAATTGTTGATGGCAAAAACTACAGCAGTTTACGATCAAATATATGAAATTCCAAAGATATCTTTTTGCCTCAGAACAGAGTAGACTAATGAAATCAACATTTTATTAAGCTTTCACTGTGTCCAAAAGTAGTCTGTTCTGTCGTTATATCTTTTCATCTTCAGAAAATGGAAGAAATGTTCTTTTCTTAAAACAACAGAACTCCTTTTGTGTTGATTGACATCAAGTTCACTGGCAAAGAATCGATAGGTCAGTCACCAGGGACAGTGGGGAAGTAGTTAGACATGGCTTTCCTGAACCTTCTCTTGTACATCAATGGTGATATTACAGTGGGAGCTGAAGTTTTGGTGCCACCGAGAATGCCTGATGATTTTATCAGTGTCTCTAGTTGCTTGTCCCAGGTATACTGCCGCAGGAAATCTATGATTCCGATGACGAGCTCATTCTGTGTCTCATCGACGCCAACAAGCAATGAGTAGTCCATGACACCAATGGACTGCAGAGATTAAGGTAAAACTGCTCAATTGTGAATTAATAGATCCAAAATCATGTGTTACGGACCAAAAAAAGCAGACAAGTTTTAATATAACCATCAAGAGATGCATGATGGATTAAGGTTGTCAAGAGAATTGACAGTTGCATAAATGAATAGATATTGAATGCATACACGTACATATACAATCCATGACATTGACAAACTGCAAAAGGGGGAGACGAAAGCAAATCATAATCCAGAAAAGACATTTAACCATAAAACGGTGGAAAAGTATGTGTCAGTACAATCGAGAGAAAAAGTAATGCAAATTAAGAATCAATTTCAAATATCAGATGCTTTGAATGATTTGAAGGGAAAAGAGGAAAATTATCACAATGCGCATCAATTGAGACACCATTCATATCTCAAATTTGTGTCCAACTCAGAAAGAAGTATCAAATGATATGCAAATGTTATATATGTATTATACATAAGAGAAAGAAATCATATATTCAATGTCCACAGGCAAATGCATTTAGCATGCAGAAATTTAGGTGCTTTAGGATCAAAATGGAGAAAATAAGATTTCTTACTGCAAGAAAAGAAGTATCATTCCAGATGGCCCGTTCCATCTCTCTCTTTGCTTTGCCTCCCAGAAAAATGGGCTTTGTCTCTATTAAGTTAGTGTCCAGCAGAACTGGATTATTAGTCGACTTATCAGGGTTATGATGGGAGCGCAGAGAGCCTTTGAGATCATACACTCTCGAGGTGTTCCTCTTGAAAAAGACATTTTCCATAACCAATAGATCCATCTTGACATCCCTCATGCCATTTGAATGTTTGATACCCACCTTACATATTATATCAGGTTAGTAATAAGGGTGACAATTTTTTCCACAAATGTCAAAGGAGAATTGGAAGTAGTAGGTTCTAACCTGATATACACCGAGGACTTTAGCGAGGCAGGTTGGACTTCCATCATTTATAGACTGCATCATGTACTTAAAGTAATGTGGAGCAAACTGCTCAAAAGAATCTAATTCTGTTTTTGTGACCTGTTTTATGATGAATCTTTCATCTAATGACTTGGCGAAATAAACATTACTTTTACCACCTTGGGTATTCCATTTCTTGCAACGACTTAAGGAACACATATAATCAAATTCACTAGGACAGCATTTCTTCCTTAAACTGTGAAACTGCTTAGCGAAGTAACAAGTAACAGAAAATTTAACTTTGTCGGAAGGAATCGAATATTTGTCATCAAAAGAGATTCTGAAATGTGTTTCCTTGCAATATGATGTTTTCCCCCAAGGATACTGAGGCACATCAGATCCACCATAAGAATGAGGATATGATTGTTTACCTTCAGAATTGGTTGTGAAATCACTTCTTTTACCCATTATATTGGAATCTTCAATTCCATCCAAGTTAGATCTGATGTAGTCGCAATATTTTTCACATGACATGGAATAGGATATTATACTGGCCGGTTCATCATCATAAACTGCTATTACAGTGCCATCAAGAATTGTTTGAGGCAAAAAGAACCGTGCCCCTTCTGTCAGCTTTTCCAAAATAGGATATAGATGTAAAGGTGTGTGATTGAGAAGACCATTTAATCCGCAAGAGGCATTTGAGGAACTAAAAGAGAAGGCTCTTTGCATGCTTCTAACCGGATCCTCCACCATGCTAGTAAAACTACCAGCTGGATCAAATGATTTCATTAGAGCTAAATGCATGTAGCCTGGAAGGAAATTGACGTGTGAATGCTTACAGAATTGAGAAGCAGAATCAAAGGAATAAGCCCTTGATGGAATCATTAAGTTCCAGTTGCATGATTTTTCCATCGAAAGTCCAGATGCACCTGGTTCCAAAACATCATTTAGTTGATCCACCAATAACTCGTCAGAATCATTAAATCGCAATTCAATCTTATCTGATAGTTCAGACATAAGTGGCAATGAATTCTCCAATACTTTAATTCTGCTGTCATAACACGTCGACCTATCATCTCCTCCACTGAACTGACTGGACATAGAACCTACATAACCCTCAGCTGATTCAGAAATGTCCTTGTTACACCAAAACTGTAAGATGAGATCCTCATGCCAGCTCATGAACTTAGATCCTGGAGAAGGTCCTGAAAAGAGTAAGGACTTTGTAGTAACTTCGCCAAGTATATTATGTGATGTCTCATCCACTGAAGATACTTCCACTCTCCATTGTCTAAGATTGGTCTCAGATGGAAACTTCATAACCTTTTGATCAAGTCCAGAATACAGTTTTTCCTTGCTTGATGAGTCCAATAAACAGAGTCGATGATCCCACACGTAAAAATCAAGTAAGACTGCACGTTTCAACCAATTAAGCTTCATAATGTCAACTGTTACCTGGGATGGGTGCATTTTTTCAGATATAACTGGTTGAAGAAGAACCTGTAACCACATAAAGGAGAGAGATGTTAAATTGTAAGGGTTCACTGCATATCAAGAAGAGCAAAGAAAAAACTTAAACAGACAGTTGCATTTGTACATACAAAGTACCCATGTCTTTCCATTTTAAGAAAATCTTTCAGGTACATAATTTGCCTGTGAATGTCAGACTTCAATGCTACATCTTCAGATGCAGTTATTTTTCGCTCAGTTGCATTGAGCACATCAAATATTTTGTCATGCAAGAGATTTATACTATCAAATACCTACGGAAGTAAAATCACAATGTGTTACCAAAGCATCAATATTTGGTTCCCAAAGTGTTGCCTGATAGACAAAGGCCAACCGCCTACCTTAGCTGCCTCTTGTCGTAACCATTCTGGGCAAGTGAAATCTAGAAGTGCTGATGGCAAGCAAACAGAGAATATATCTACAGGAGCACAGTAAAAGGATGCAACCATGTTTCTGCACCTGCCACATAAAAAGAGTAGAAATTTTTATTGTAGTTTGAATTGAAGGTTTGATTGAACTTCTTATAAAGATTATACCCATAAAAACGAAGGCAATCTCTTTGAAGAGAGTGACCACAACTTGCCACACGGTTAGTAGTTGCATGGCAAGAAAAGCTAAGCTCCAAGAATTTGCCGAAGGAAAGCCCCCATGCAGCATCAGACATGATTACTCTGTGTGAAGATGGTGGGACTCCATCCATGTCCTTCTCACACTTCAGGCATCTATACCACATCCATATCCTTCCGTCACGATGACCAGGCAAAATTATAGAAGGAAGTCGCCTAACCAATATGGTGAGGCTGCCTTGTTGGTGAGTATAACAACGAACATGTGCTTCCGTTGGTTTTTTACAAGACTGACAAGAAAATGTCTGAAGAAGAAGAGAGAGAAAAGCACAGAATATAAGAAGGGGGAAGAACAGAAGACGATTTGACCTTAATACATTGGAAAATCAATTACCTCATCAAACAAGTCTTCTTGAAGATATCTACCAAATGGCTTATCAAAACTACCATAGAACTTAATGCGAAAAAGTTGGGCACGCTCACAAACTATGCCTGTTTCAACATTAGTGCTCGATAAGGAAACCAATATTCTCTCATGAGTGCTCATGGAGAAATCACCCGGTATTATATATGAAAATTTTCCATGTGTATCATCTAATCTCAATTTCTTGTCACTGATTAAGTTACTTCTGTCAAGGGCTGATTTTTCCAGTATTGAACATTGGCAATTTCTAATTTCAACAGGTAGAGAAATACAATCATCAACCTCATTGAACTTCTCAGGCATGGTAGCCGAAGGCTTTATTGGAGGTTTAGGAAGCATGGCACCCTCATCTGCAAGGAATGAGATCTCTCGCAATAGATGATATGCTGCAAAACTTGCATACTGAACTGCACGTTTTACCTTCTTCAATTCTTCATGGGATGCACCTCTTAAAACAACCTATAAAGGGTAAGCTAAGTTCAGAGCAGAGTTACAGTTGACCACTCCACTAAAATAAAATTAAAACACATTAGCTTTTACCATTTTACACCAGGTACTAGAAGTCAAGCTAGAACTATTCTCCACCCTTAAACAAGGTAAAGAGCTTAATAACATCTAGTTCCTAGAATACAATCTACATAGCAAAAATATGAAGAAAAAAAAATCAATGTAAAATGCTTACAAGTACAACTAAATATTACAATAGGACATGGTAGGTGTAGCCAAATGGCATTGTCAATCAACAAAAAACCTTTTTGAAACATTAAGGAAGAGTTGAATTGTATAGAGGGATTGGATGACATAGCATGTCAAGTATATTAGAATATCATATGGCTTAGCTTACTGAGATAATAAACTTGAATATGGGACTGGACTAAATGAAATTATACCGTGCATCCCAAACGTCGTGGGCAGTCTTCAAAAAACATCAAGGTTGTACTTGAATTCTTCTTAGGATGCTTGGAGGATGAGAATTTTTCAAACACCTTCTCTGTGCGAAAGATTTTACAGTACCCTAGCTTGTCTGGTGTAACACAATCAATGGAGGAAACAATCTGAGCACCTGTACACCATGATATCCTCTCCAATAGAGACTTCTTGACATTTAGCACCAGTGTTATGTCCTTTTTGCCAAAGATACGCTCTTGAGCATATGAAGAAGCACTTTTTTCAACAATAAGCACATTGGGATGAAGCGCCTCTATCTTGGAAAGTGCCATGTTCACATAATTAATTTCCTGTGCGTGTAGCAGTTGAGCTGTTATTGAGTGACTGAAACAATGACTAATACTTATAAACACCAATGACTAAGGGCATAACCTGGTCAAGAAGGGTTTGTAAAGATGCTAGTTCGTTTGGAACCTTTTGACACTCAAGTGCTCCTCCCCAAAGAAGCAACCTTGGGTTTCTGTGTTTTGAGATCATATGTTTATGCTTTACATTCTTAGTGCAAACTACACCCTTCACCAGAGTGCTGTGAGAGCGAACAACTATTAGTTCCCAGATTAACTACAATAGGGTTTACAGGAGAAAAAAGCCAAAAATGATACCTTTCATTTGGAGTTCCAGATGCTATACACTTCACTTTCACATGATCACCAGGATCCATGCTACCACCTTGGACAGTGTTTGGTCTCACAAAATTAGCAGCTTGCAATGCCAATCTAGATACTATATCCAACCAGTTCTGCCCATCCAAATCATTCTCTGTGTCAATGCCTTCTTCCTTTAATAACTGAGATACAAGAGCCATTAAATGCCCATGAACAGTAGGCCACAAATTTTCCTTGCTGATTTTACTAAACTTATCTTTAGCATATAATGAATCACCATTCAAACTGCTGGATCTAAAAAGCCTGTCTGACTCGCCAACACTATCATCTTCATCAGAGTATGCAAAGTAATTGGTTTCCAGCCAACCTCCCTCATCCTCTGGGGGAGGAGGGTAAAAGATTTCATCATTTTTAAAATTAAGTTGACATGTAGAATTCTGGACTTTTGACTTGTTGTTGCTGTCAATCTTGGCACATGTAGATTCTGAAATTTTTTCCAGCAAATCCTCAATGTCTACCCTACCCTTTCTTGACTGGCCAGGAGAACAAGACCCTTGCTGGACAAAACTACTAGGACTTTCCAAAGGGCTCGAATTTGCTGAACTGAAGTAGAAGGGCTTGTTATGAGTACTAAAACTGACAGAATCTATATCAGAAGAATCATCAGACAACACACTAGTAGGGCTAAAAGGCGGTCTTCCCTCATCATCTTCTTCCCTGTTCCCAATACCAACAAAGAGAAGGTGAAAATTCTGAATCATCTGAAAATATCAAAATACACAGACCAAACTCATAAAAATGAGAAGACTACCTGCTAGGTGAAGAGCAATAAGAACATTGGCAACATGTCTGCCATGACGCCTCCGGAGAGAGAAAAGAGCTGAGTTTTGTGCTTGCTCTAATACACTGTGGCCGTGCCGCCAGAACTGCATTTCTACCTCGAAAGCAGTAGTTACAATAAACAGGTTGTTGATCTACTCTGTTGGACTCTGCGGAAGCACTAAGAGATCTCTTCCGGCATAGCAATTGGCCACACTTGCAGCAAATCGCATGATCACCATGGGAAGCCATAGAAAATTTCGAGATGGCTTCCGGAATGACACTTACCCAAGATCTGACTTTTGATAGCAGATCAAGAAGCGAGAAACTGAAAACTCCCATGAAGAGGAGTGAAACTGCTCTCGGTTATTAAAAAAGAACCTCGCAGTTCGCTTCTAAATTTCTAGCCTCAAGTTCTTCCCTCGTTTTCCAACAAAAATCTCTCGGAAAACACAAATGGAGACAATGCAAGAAACAAATTAAAAAAACTACAAAATTACCGATTACCCTTAGAAACAGAAAGAATGTACTAGGTGCAATATCAACATTCCTAAATCCACACTGCCGGAGGAGTCTAAAATTTCTCCACGCGACGACGAGGATTACGAACAACCTAAAACGTAATGATGGAACACCAAGAGCACACTGTCTCAAAATCCAAGCTTTGTACTTCCAAAATCAAATACGAAGACGCCTAAAAGAGTACCATACATCCAAACCTAATATAAAAAATCAAAATCCGGCCTTGTGCTTGAGAGCTAAAGTCGAGGCATTTGTGGCGGTGGCTCTAGCAAAAAGAATAGAGCTAGATGAAGGTCAATACTAGGAGCAGTTGGATAAGGAGGAGGTTGAAGTTTCCCTTGCTTCGGGAGGCGGCGGAGCGACGAGCAGAGGAGATTCTCATCGGTGAAGCGGAAGCAGAAAACGGCTGGCGAGGAAGAGAGTATGGTAGAAATATGATGTACGCCAAATTGCCAAATGCGTATTTACTTATCCGCCAAGAAATATATATATTTAATTGGAAATAAATTTATTTCTTTGTTAATTCATTGAACATATCAATCAATGTAGACAGATTATCAGCACAATTTATGAAAAAAAGGTAAGAAATAAAATATTAAAAATTGAAATTTTCTTTTTATTTGGAAGGGAACATAATAATTAAAAACAATTGAGTTTTTATTCATTTTTTTAAATACTAGAAAGAATATTTTATTTTTCTTTCCAATTCCATCTATGCATAAAATAGTATGCTTTCAATTCCGGATAAGCAAGATACACGTTATATTATATCTTTTGAATTCGATTTACTCAAAATTAAAAAGAAATAATAATTTTTTAAAATTTCTTTAGCTTATGAAAAAAAATTGAAGGTTTGGAAAATTTTGTATTTTTGAAAATGAGTGACAAAAAGGTTTAAACTGCAAATTAATACTAATAAATTGCAAGGACTGGAATATATGGTGAAAATATATTTTAAAATTTTCTCTATTTGATCGGTTTTTTTTCTCAATTTTTATTTAATTATTTGTTAATATTCGTTATATGTATATTTTATATCATCATTATACAAGATCATGTATCATATATCAGAATATAATAGCTCCCACGGGCTAGATCAGCTGATTAGGTGCTTGTAATTTGCCTATGAAATCGTGGGGTCGAAGGTCGTCAATTACACTCGGGGGATAAAACCCTGGTATGCTACGTCAAAAATTCCTTTGACCCCCAGTCACCTATCCTGTCCAGCATTAACCATGATTTATTCCCTCTAGAATTTTATAGGACCGGGACCGGGGGACGTTAGGATTGTGGTTCCACCTTTTACCAATATATCATAATATAATAGTTTTCTGTCATAAGGTTTAGTCAAACATGTATTAATTGTTATCATTTAACTCTTTTGTATCTAGAACATCATATATCATAATATAGTAAAATTTATAAATTATATTATCTTTTATCATACTTATGAATAGAGAAGTTTTTAAAATAAATAAGTTTATAATATCAAAAAATATAAATAATCAGCTAAGTTCAAATAAAAGTTTAAAGAAATCCAATCGAATTAACTCAATTATCTTAAAACACCCTAATTTTTTAAAAATTGATTTGTCTAATTTGAAAAAGGAAACAATTTCAAGCGCAAAGAAAAGGTTTCGTGATTGGAGTATAAAATTGATACCGAGAACTTCAGGACCCGTTTTGATGGCCGTATAATTCCAGGGGTGTTTCCGAAAACAAGACAAATAATACGAGTCAGATGAAATTTTTATAGTGTTGCCTTTTGAAAAAATAACATATTATATATACCCAATTGTAAAAAAGTTGAGAAACAAAGTTTCTGAATAATGAATGAAAAAAGGCCCTGTCTTTTTCTGCTTTTTCACGCACTAATCTCAAACTTTCGGCGCAATTATTTTGTTAGAGCAATCCGAAATGCTACCTAATTCAATCAGACTTATATCGACAGAACTTATCCTTCTGGCACCATCTAATTTAATTCAGTATTTTAAAAAAAATTATACCATTAAGAAACTAGTATTTCTAAAATCTTTTTTACTTGCCAAATGGTTAGATCATATTTGAGTAGGATGGTAAACGAATTAAGTCCGGTTAAGTTTGTATTTAAGTTTGTTTGATAAAATAATTGAGTTAAGTCAACTAGTATAGTCAAA
This sequence comes from Zingiber officinale, assembly GCF_018446385.1. Lineage (NCBI taxonomy): Eukaryota > Viridiplantae > Streptophyta > Magnoliopsida > Zingiberales > Zingiberaceae > Zingiber > Zingiber officinale. The sequence goes on from NC_055987.1 coordinate 130,451,099, forward strand.
TTTAAAATGAATCAAGCTATTGAAATGATTATTCAAGTTTAAATTTGATTTTTTTTTTAATGAACTTGAGCTTAGTTACATTAGATGCTATCGAATTCTTAATTCAAACTTATTTGATTATTTGAAATTTTTATATTTTAAACTTGTTTATTTGGTTATTGAGTTTTGAAAATTTATTTATTTATTTAGTATATTGATAAAAGTTTCATTGATAAATATAGTTTGAATATTATTCAAGAACATTGTTCACAAATATTGTCCACGAACGTTATTCACAATTATTGTTCACGAATATTATTCATGAACATTATTTATGAACATTAACAAATTGAACACATTGTTAGGACATGTATGAGCAAGTGGAGGTGAATAGCTCGTTTCACTTCTTCAAACTTGAATGACAATGAAAACTTGAAGCGAAGACTCCACAATATTAACTCCTTCGATTTTACTTGATATCAACCTCCTTGAAATAACTAATTCAATTATTCACTTCTCACTCACAGTTTCACTATAAAAACCTCCTTTTGGAGGTGAAGAAGTCTTGTACAATTTCGAACACGATAATACAATGAGAGAATACAACAAGAAATACAAACAAAATTATAAATGAAATCGAAAATAACGTTACGACAATGAATCTTGTTTTGTTTGCTCTTTTCTTACTTTGGTTAGTCTCTTGATGCTTGGAAAGTGTAACAACACTTGTCGTCAAAACCTCAAGAACCTACATCTTCAAATGCCCACAAAACCCCCTTTTCTAGGATTCTTTTTAGCTGGAAAACGTTTCTTAATCGATTGGCCTTACTCTCAAATGATCATTCAACCTAAAGAACAACTCTTTTTCACCCAACCCATCAATTGGTTAGTCTCTAATTGATTGCTCAATCAATTCTGAGGCTTTCTGTTCTGTTGTGAAAATATCTTCAGTCGATTTGCCTAATCAATTGACAAGGCTTAATTAATTAGACTGATTGATTCGACAAACTTATGTTTCCTTGTGAAACTCTTGTCAATCGATCGGCTCAATCGATTCAGAATACTTCTATTTATAGAGAAACCATGTTGAATCGATTAACTTAATCGATTGACAAGGCTGAATCGATTAGGTTAATCAATTCAACAACTTTCTATTTCCTCACAAAATAACTCAATTGATTAACGTGCAAATCCGGAATTTCATATTTAGGATTTATCAATCAATTCCACTTTAAAAAAAAAAAACTAACTGTGTGGTGAATTGAGCTTCACTCGAGTTTTATGTTTTGAGTTGTATAGGTTAATTGCAAATCGAACTGTGTGGATGGTATTATTATTAGTTACTCAATACTAACAATTATACTGCAAATGAATGATTTTCTTTAAATTTAATAAGCTGATAGAAAATACTAAAACATGCTCAAACTTCTGCTATGCACATATGCATCTTGTACTAGGAAATACATTAAATTGATAAACATGCCTTCTGTATCTTCTTTTCATTCTCTTGTAAAATATTGAATGATCATGTCAAATATATGGATTGTGTAAAAGTATTCTGCCATTAAGTTATATTTTTCTAATTTTTGATACAAGGACTTCAGGGTTCTTAGGAAGAAAGGTAGAATCATTTTTTTTTCCTTTATTGTTTTGCTTGTCAAGACACTCAGCTTTATTTTTTCATTATATACATACTCCCCACCTATTATACAGGCTGTAGATTGGAAAGAACAATTGATAATCAAACACCTGAAACCGATTCTGACAAAAGAGGTTAGTTTCTTATAAGAGATGTTGAAATGAGTAAGAAATGAGCTTACTCGGTGCCTCCTTTATGTAGTTTGCTAGATATTATGGAAGGTGTTGTCATCATAAGGTATGAGTTCGAATCTCGGTAAAGTTGAGATAAATGTCTCTCTTATATGTTAGTCATTATTCCAAAGGTTAGTAATCGTCCGTGATTTATCTCTTCCGTGTTAATCTTGGGATGAGTTGGCGGAGATGCTGGGGACGAATGTATTCATCTTTTATCATCATACTAGATATTATGGAATCTGCAGATTGCATTTCTGACTGGAATGTAAAGAGTTATACCAAATGTTTTTAACTTTCTTTGCTCTCTGTTCTATGATTCCTTTAATTTGGTTCAAGTTTATAGTGCATGATTTTTATAGGATCTGTTGTACTTTTAGTGTTGATAACTTTGGTTATTTGATTCACCTACTTATGTAGTTCGGGTTCCATATATGTGATTAAACAACGTACAAGTTTGTTTTCTTGACTAAAAGATGAGTCTCTAGTGCAGCACTGGCTATATGAACTCTCAAATTTTTTTGCTGTTCCTGATTAAAAGAGAAATATAGAGTTCCATTAAAGGAACCATATCTAGTTCTCTTGTTTTGCAGTATCACCTTTTTCTCAAGTTAAAGTTAAAGTTAAAGTTAAAGCTAAAGCTAAAGCTAAAGCTAAATCATTTTACTCCTCTTCAAAAGTTATCATTATAATTTTAGTATAAACTTATTATTCTCTTGTTCTGTTAAACATTAAATAATTAACATTATATTTTTTTATATTTCCGTTTACGAAATCATCAAGAATGAATATTACAATCAATCATAATATGATGAAATAAGAAATGAATAGAGCGAATTCATCTATTCTTATGTGGGCGAATAACGGTCGTGTACGTTGTGATATAAAATTTTGAATTATATTTAGAGATTTGTGAATATTTTTTTAGGATAAAGTTGATTAAATATGTCTTTCTGAAATATTTTTGTATTGTATTTGGTAAATACTTGTGGTATCAAAATTGTAAAGTTTTTTTTATAAATTATGAAGTCTTTCTTATAAATTACTTCGTTAATTTAAAAATTTTGTTGCAGTTAAACATGTTCTATTATGTCTATACTATGAATATGTAATACAACAAACAGTACCTCGATTAAGACAAATACAAAAATTTGAAGTAGTATAAATAACTTACTTCATTAATCAATGTAATCTGTGAAGTCATTTATGACCAACTACTTCGATACTTTTATAAAATTGATGAAGTAAAAGAGTTTTTTTACTTCAAAATCAATTCAGTTTTGAATGGGTTTCCAACTGGTTACTTTTCTGATGAAGTAAAAAATCGACTCTTTTATTTTATGCGCGTCTACTTCGGTAATTAATACTTATTACTTTAGATAATATCCGAAGTCTATTATCCATTTTCACATAATAATATATTAGCATTTGATTCTTTCTGAAATCTGCGAAGTAGTGTGCTCCGGTGAACGACGATCGTTGATGAAGATAGTCTCCTGGAGACCTAAAAGAACCTCTCCACGATCTCTGGCTAGGCCTTCCGATGCTCAAGTTAGTTTCTCTCTCAAGGGTGGAAGAAGAAGAGGCATAAAAAGAAGAATAGAAACTGAAGTACTTTTAAACAAAGTTTAGATGCTAGAACTTGCGTACCTGGTCAACGGAGATGATTCCCCTTTTGATACTACCTCATGTGACCTCCATAGTCATGAAGTAGTCCCCGGTTCATTAGGATTTGTTAGGAGATGAAGTCATTTTCTATACTTCGTGCAATAATCCTTTAAGGAATATTTTTTGTACCTCAGATGTACCTCTTTTGTCGTTTGTGATTTATATTTGTGATGAGGTATGCATAAGAACACGTCATTATAATTGAAGAAGCTTCTAGAAGATATTTCTTGCCAAATTTGTCAGGTTGTCATATTTCCTGCCGGTCCTTTAACCTGGTCGCATATATAATAAGAATATCATCTGTTAAGTGTATTTCGGCCGGTCATTTGTACTGGCCACATATGTTGTTAAGAATACCTTCTGTTGAACATATCTCGGCCGGTCGTTCATGTTGGGGATCGGTCGGCCGGCTTGAAGGGGGGTTGGATAGACGGCACCCCCAAATACTCGCTTCTTTCTACAACGTTAGTGCGCAAGCGGAAATGCAAACAAAGCAAGTAGAAAGCTAAATACTAAAGGAAAGAATGCAAACCAAGCTACATGATCATTTACGTGGTTCGGAGATAAAGCTCCTACTCCACGGCTGCCCGTAAGGTGGACGATCCCTATCCGTCGGTGGATTACTCCCCGGAAGATCTCCGGCTAGCTCACGTAGCTCCTTGTGGGTGGAGAAACCTCACCACAACTCTCACCAAGGACTCTTTACAAGCTAGGGCACAAGTAGACTACTAATAGAGATTAATCACCTCTATTTCGTCAACCTCAACCAACCTTCCAAGGCTTGGTTATATAGGCCACGGGTTGGAAAACCCCGCCTACCAGTCGACTGCTAAAACATGCAGTCGACTGCCCTCTGTGGAAATTCGACTGTTACATCTCAACGGCTCGATTCCACACTAACTGAGCGAACAGAGACATTCTGTTCGCTGCCAGTCGACTGCACCAGTCGACTGCTAAAACATGCAGTCGACTGCTACAGTAACGCTACAGTACTGCTACAGTAAACCCCTAAAACTAGGATTTTACTCCGAGTACAATCTCTCATGCACTCGTACCCTCACCCTTATGACTCATTTGACGCTTCATTTGCAGCTTTGACCTCTTGCCTTCAAGTCTACTTCCTTTGGCTCTCGTCCCCCGGATGCATTCAAGCCCGCGGCTCGCCCCCAATGTCATCCTTCGCGTATGCCTCGAAGTCGCTTACCTTGGCCCTTGTCCTCGCTGCCTTGTCTACGGTCCCTCGGATGCTCCATCCTTCATCGGACCCGAAGCCATCAACATGAGTCACATGTGTATCCTGCAAACCTGCACAACTCAAATACACATATCAAATACAAGGGTGAACCTAACTTAAAGCCTTTGCCCAAACACCAAAACACATGGTCCCGCGGACCATCGGGATTGCTCCAACAGTTCAAACCGATCGTATATATATATTAGGAATGCCTTCTATAAAGCATGTTCCGTCCAGGAATGTATTATAAGGCTGAGTGAGTTTACGCTCGGTCGGGCTTTGCCCAGTCAAGCATATGTAAGCACCTTAACGCTCGCCCGACCTTCCCTCGGGCGGGTGTATATAAGCACATTGGTGCTCGTTTGGCCCTCACTTGGCCGATAATATACTGAAAGATGTATAAGGCTAAGCGTCTCTGAGCTCGGTCAGGCTTTGCTCGGCCGAGCGTATACGAGCACGGTTAGTTGGTCCTAGGAAGATCGTACCACTTCCACTGTACGAAAATTTTGTACAAGTGTCGAACCTTTCCTAAACAACCTATTGTGTTATTTAGAAATTATATTAGGAATTGCAAACGGAACTTAACATTATTGATTATAAATTTAACTTATCTGTTCTTAATGTTTTAGATTTGGATCGTAAGCGGAACTTAATACTATTGATCCAAATACACCTATATTATAAAGTTGATTAAATATTTATTTCTAAAATCGGCTCCCAGGTCAAACATGGCGAGGCACTAGGCCTCTTGTGTCACATTAGGTTTAATTTTCTAAAATAAGATTAGATTTAACCGAAAAGAACAATCGAATCACAAATCCGAAAACAAAACAAAAGAAACACAACTTCGAAACAAATCCGAAACTCTAGAATCATATGCCTCTTGTGTTTGGAATTCATACAAAGAAGAACTAGCATAATGCGGAAAATAATTACTAGTTATACCTCTTCTTTGTATGCTAATAACCTCGAGATCTTCTGCCATATTCCTCGCCTCCTCTTGGACGTCGTGTGGGCGACGATCCTCCAAGATGAACACCACGCAAAAGCTCCTCCTCCTTCTCTAAGTTTCGGCCACCACCACCACCAAGGAACAAAGAGAGCAAGGGGAAAAGAAAAAGGAAGAGGACCGACCACAAGAGGGAGCACAAGCAATAGAATAAGAATAGATGCAATCTCTACTTCTCCTCTTCTTCTCCTTCTCTTTGTATCCGTCCATATAAAACAACCACAAGAGGTGGTCGGCCCTAGCATGAAGAGAAGCAAGGGTTGGCCCTTAGGAGAAGACTAGAGAGAAGAGAGAAAAGAATAGCATGCTCCATGAGGCCTCTCCTCCCCTTCTTTTATATTATTTGCCCAAGGCAAATAAGGAAAAGATTTTTACAAAAATTATAATCTTCCTCTTGTTTTTCCTTTTCCCCTTTTATTTTTTCTTTTCCTTCCTCTTGATTGATTCGATCATTGATTGGATCAATCATTGATTGGTCGGCCCCTTGCTTGGGCACCAAGCAAGGGTGGTCGGCCCCTTAAAAAGGAAGAAAATAATTTTTGTAAAAAATTTATAAGCAATGAAGAAAAGCTCTTATAAAATTTTACAACATCTCTTTTAATTCCCTAAAGTGGATGTTAAAAAAAGGAAAGTTTTTAAAATTAAAATCAAGTTTTAAAATTTAAAACTTCTCTTCTAAAATTTCCTTTTTTAACATGGTTTACAAAAATAGAAAGTTTCAAATTTAAAACTCCCTTTCTTTTTTCTAAAACCGTGAAGATGGTTAAAAAAGGAAAGTTTTAAAACTTTTAAACTTTCTTTTAAACCATGTGACCTAATTCAAATAAGGAAAGTTTTATATTTTAAAATCTCTCTTTTAAAACTTGTAGATATCTACAAAGAGAAGATTTTAAAAATTCAAAACACCCCTAAACTTTGAATTATGTGGCCGACCCCCTTCTTGCTTGGGCACCAAGCAAGGGGTCAATCCCTTTGAGAAGGAAGTGGCCGCCCCCTATGGCTTGGTCACCAAGCCATGGGTCGACCCCCTCTTGGACACCAAGATGGGCTTTTCATGAGTGGATTTGAGGTTTCATTGAGGCTACGACAGGGACCTAGAGGAGAAATTGGTTTTGGCCTCCCGACGAGCTTGAGTATCCCGTGTTCGCCCTGAACACACAACTCAAGTTCATCAATAATAACTCATTCCACTAGAGAGTTATTATTACACTACCGCACCAATCTCAAATTACATTATGGGCTCCTTCTTATTATGAGTGTGTTAGTCTCCCTGTGTTTAAGATATTGAATGTCCACTAATTAAATGAGTTACTGACAACTCACCTTAATTAATTTCTTAATCCAAGATTAGTACCACTCAACCTTATCATCATGTCGGACTAAGTCCACCTGCAGGGTTTAACATGACAATCCTTATGAGCTCCTTTTGGGGACATTCTCAACCTAGATTACTAGGACACAATTTCCTTCTTTAATCAACAACACACACTATAATTAATATCATTTCCCAACTTATCGGGCCTATTGATTTATCGAGCTAAATCTCACCCTTTGATAAGTTAAAGAAATAAATACTAAATATATATGCTTGTTATTATATTAGGATTAAGAGTACACACTTCCATAATAACTAAGGTCTTGTTCTTTTATTAAGTCAGTATAAAAGAACTTACCTTAAATGGTCCTATTCAATACACTCAGAATGTACTAGTGTAATTTATTAGTCAAAATAAACTAATACCTAATTACACTACGACTATTCCAATGGTTTGTTCCTTTCCATCTTAGTCGTGAGCTACTGTTTATAATTTATATGGAATTGATAACATGATTTTCTATGTGTGACACCACACACCATGTTATCTACAATATAAATCAATTGAACAACTACACTTAGCATATAAATGTAGATATTGACCAATGTGATTCCTTTTATTTCAAATATAAATGTTTACAAAAAGCTAGGCTTTTAGTATACACTCTAACAATCTCCCACTTATACTAAAAGACTAAGCTGTCATATCTGCTGTCATACATCTGATTCCCAACCCTTCAACATGCCCATCAAAAGCTCTTGCCTTAAGGGCCTTAGTGAAAGGATCTCTCAGGCTATCATCTGATGCAATCTAGGCGGCAAAACTTCTCCTCGTTATACGATGTCTCGTATTGGATGGTACTTGCGCTCTATTGTGTTTACTTGCCTTATGGACTTATGGTTCCTTCAAGTTTGCTACTGCACCACTATTATTATAAAATTTGTAATAATTTTGGACAAACCAGAAATCATGTCTAAGTCCATCATGAAGTTTCTGAGTCATATAACTTATGTGGCTGCCTCAGAGGCTGCCACATACTCAGCTTCTATGGTGGAGTCTGGAAAAACATATATGCTTAACACTCCTCCATAGATATAGCTTCACCTCCTAAAGTAAACACAAAAAACCCGAGGTCATCTTACTATTGCCCCTATCATATTGGAAGTTAAAATCCGTGTAACTTACAGGGATCAAATCATCTGCATAGTAAATTAGCATATAATCTCTAGTCCCTCTAAGGTACTTTAATATATGCTTTACGACAGTCTAGTGTCCCGATCCTGGGTTACTTCGATATCTGCTAACTATGCCCTAGGCAAAACAGATATCCGGTCTCGTGCACAACATAGCATACATTAGGCTTCCGACAGCCGAAGCATAAGGAACTGCCTTCATGTCCTTTTATCTCCTTTGATGTCTTTAGAGACATCTTTTTAGATAAAGCTACTCCAAGCTACTCCATGTTGAAAAGGTAAGAAATCTTTCTTGGAGTTTTGCATGCTAAAAAGAGCTAGAATTGTATGAAGCTCGGGATAAGCACAATATTCTTTTCTTGTGATCACTTTAATCCCGAGAATATGTGTACATTCTCCCAAGTCTTTCATATCGAATTGTTTGGACAACCATACCCCTTACTTCCGACAACACTTTAATATTGTTTGCAACTACCAAATATGTCATCTAAGTATAGTACAAGAAATACCGCCACGTTTCCCACACTTCTTGTATACACAAAACTCATTGGGTCACTAAATAAATCCATAGGTCTGGATTACTTCATTAGACCAGATGTCCAAGACCTTAAAGCTTTGCTTCAGTCCATAGACTGATTGAGCTTTCACATAAGATGCTCTTTGCCCTTTGCAATGAACCCTTCTGGTTGCTTTATATGGATGTTTACTTCAAGACTTCTATTAAGGAAAGTTGTCTTGACATCCACTTGCCAAATCTCATAGTCCATATGTGCATCAATAGATAAAAGAATCCGGATAAACTTAAGCATGGCTACCGGTGAAAAAGTTTTCTTTTTCAACAAGCCTTGCTTTGAAAGTTTCCACCTTCCCGTCTATCCCTCTTTTCCTATTATAGACCTTTTAACACCCAATGGCTTTTACACCATCTGGTGGTTCTACAAGCTCTCATACTTTATTAGAATACATATATACTAATCCTGTATTCATTGCTCTTTGCCAAGATGCTGCATACTTATCTTGGAGCGTTTTGTCATATGTCCGGGGATCAGGTTCATGTTCGCTAGGGATCAAGTCCAAAGACTTTACCAAAACATGAATTTTTCAGGTTGCCTAACAACCCTCTCACTACGATGAGGCACTGTCTGTAATTGTGTATCATTTGTGATACGTGTTGCAATTTCTTGTGATATTTCATCTTGTACAGTTGGTACTAGATTAGACGTGTCCTTTATTATTTCTTTAAGAGCAAATTTACTTATGGGCTTGTGGTTCATTTCATAGTCATCTTCTGAAAAATCGAGCATTGGTGCTAACCATGACCTTCTAATTTTTAGGACTATAAGCCTCCTTTCGTTTCTCTAGGATAACCCACAAATAAGTGAACTCCTATCCATCTTATTAGTGTCTCCCTTCAGCACATGTGTTGGACTACCCTGAATCCGAATATGCTTCAAATTAGGCTTACGTCTATTATGCAATTCTATGTGAGTAGAGAGTTCTGACTTAGGAGGTACTATGTTCACTTCCATTTCCATAATATATCCTTAAAACAAATTTGGTAATTTTCTGAATAACTCATCGATCTAATCATTTCCATAAAAGTCCTATACCTTCTTACTACACCATTCTGTTAGAGTGTACCAGGTGCAGTTAGTTGGGATTGATTCCCGACTTCTGATAAGTGACTCCTAAACTCTCCCAAGAGGTACTTGCCATTATGATCTCAGCGTAGTGTCTTGATACTTTTACCTTGATGTTACTCCACATCAGCATAATACTCTTTGAACTTATCAAAGCACTTAGACTTGCGGTGCATCAAATAAATGTACCCGTATTTTGAATAGTTGTCTATTCGAAACCACCTCTTTCCTGGATAGTCATAGATCCACACAAATCAGAATGAATCAATTCCAACACATCTTTGGCTCTATACCCCTTAGACTTAAAAGCTTCTTGGTCATTCTTCCTTCCAAGTAAGACTCGCAGGTTGGAAAGGTTTCCACTACCAATGAATCCAAAAGTTCATCGACTACTATCCTTTAAATCCTACTTAAGTTAATATAACCTAGCCTTAGATGCCAAAGATATGATTGGTTCATTTCCGAAGGTTGCTTTCTCTTATTAGAGTTAGAAGATGTGTTATTAATTTTCAATTTGTCGCATCGTGGAAGTTATAAATTGCCAACCAACGTACCAGAACAGATAACTTCCCTCTTTTTCTTGATAACAACTTTGTTATCAAAAGAGACAGTATATCAATCCTTAAATTGTTTTAGAAACTGAAATCAAGTTCTTTCTAAAACTTAGTACGTCAAAACAATCAATGTTTTATTCCTTTCAAAGGATAAACATCTCCCACTACAACAGCTGCTACTTTTGCAACGGTGCCCATGTAGATGGTAATTTCCCTTTCATATAGTTGTCAGGTTTCCTAGAACCCTGCAATGAATTACAGACATGATCAGTGGCTCCCGTATCTACACACCAGGTACCGGTAGATAACACCACTAAACATATTTCAACAACTAATGAATAAAATACACTTTTATTGTTCTCATTTCTGAGAGGGCAGTCCACCTTAGAGTCCAAGTTTTGTTTCCAATCCTAATTGGGACTACTAAGTCTATTTTATAGTATAACAACTAGGGAATTGACAAACATTTGAAATCCTAAGAATCACAAAAATATTTGATCAAGACTAACACCTTAAAATCCCCATGAATTTTGTATGTCACGATAGTGTGGACGTATACAAAATAAAAGAGGAGATTTTATCTATTAATTTTATTATCTTGTCAACCTAACTTTATGACAAATAAAATTAATAGTTGGTTTATCTCTAATCAAATATTTGATCAAAACTTTGAATTTAAAATAATATTGGTTCCTCAAAACAATATCATTTAAATTCACCAACACCTCAAACACCGTGAATTTTGCATGCCACGATAGTGTGGACGTATACAAAATTGAACATTTATGAGAGGAGGGTTATACCCATTAATAGCCTTGTTAACCTACCTTCATGACAATAAAATTACCTCAAACACCGTGAATATTGTATGCCACGATAGTGTGGATGTATACAAATTCAAATATTTGTAAGAGGGGGTTTACCCATTAATTTTATTATCTTGTCAACCTGACAAATAAAATTACCTCAAACACCGTGAATTTTACATGCCACGATAGTGTGGACGTATACAAAATTGAACATTTGTAAGAGGGGGTTTTAATTTTATCATCTTGTCAACCTATCTTTATGACAAATTAATAGTTGGTTTTCCTTCGGTCACACAAATAATAGCAGTGACTCCGATGGGGAGGATACTATTAAATGTGCCTAAGTGTATACCATTACTTGATACTTAGTCCATTAAATAAGATTATGCCCTTTCCGATAGGGAAGACCACACACTCTTAATTAATTTTCTATAACAATCCAAAATGAAAGTTTGATCTAGTGATCCGCAAACAAACTCATCCGATATGGAGGAAGGTACTCAGAGCCAACGCGCAAGTTTGTTTGCATCACTTACAAACCAGTAATGGAGACCGTGAAATTTATTTAAAAAATCCCTCTCTCACTTAGTTATTTAAGGTGAGGAATTTTAACCTATGCAAGCATACATCACATGCACACACACACATCACAGTAAATAAAAGCAATAAATTTGGAAATTAATTTTCCAACTATTATGACATTTTCCATCACTGTCCTCCATGTGCACCAACCCTAGCTGCTGCCATCTTTAGCCACCGCCATCGGGTCCAGTCGTCGCATCTATCTTGCTTCTTATTCCGCTGCGCCTTTGGTCCTCTAAAAGCACCGCGCCTCCCAAGGATACGATCCACGACAAAAATAAAATTTTACATATATCGATCCTATATTCTACGAAGGAATGTATATGTAATCTAGATCGAAAATAAAATTCTAAAAGCTTAGGGCTAATACAGCTCCTGCTGTATTAGTCACATACAATCATACACAAACAAAAATAATACCCTTCACATGTCCAAGGGTCCAATCACACACAATATCTATATGCCATAATAGTTGGAGTCTGCAACCACAAAGTTAGCACATTCTACTATTATCCTGCCTAAATTATGTATGACATGTGCATAATCTATTTGAAAACCAAAACACACAGAGGCAAACCCTAGCTCTGATACCAATTGTTGGTTGGTCCTAGGAAGATTGTAGCGGTTCCACTGTACAAAAATTTTGTACAAGTGTCAAACCTTTCCTAAACAACCTATTGTGTTCTTTAGAAATTAAATTAGGAATCACAAACGGAACTTAACATTATTGATTCCAAATTTAACTTATCTGTTCTTAATGGTTTAGATTTGGATCGCAAGCGAAACTTAACACTATTGATCCAAATCCACCTATGTTATAAAGTTGATTAAATATTTATTTCTAAAATCAGCTCCCAGGTCAAACATGGCAAGACACTAGGCCTTCTTTGGTATGGGATCATCCACCACTGCCTCGACAAAGCCTTTAATAGAAATTCAATATTTAATTTCCTAAAATAACATTAGGTTTAACCGAAAGGAACAATCGAATCACAAATCCGAAAAATAAAACAAAAGAAACACAACTTCGAAACAAATCCGAAACTCTAGAATCATATGCCTCTTGTGTTTGGAATTCATACAAAGAAGAACTAGCATGATGTGGAAAATAATTACTAGTTATACCTCTTCTTTGTATGCTAATAACCTCGAGATCTTCTGTCATATTCCTCGACTCCTCTTGGGCGTCGTGTGGGCGACGATCCTCCAAGATGAACACCACGCAAAATCTCCTCCTCCTTCTCTAAGTTTCGGCCACCATCACCACCAAGGAACAAAGAGAGCAAGGGGAAAAGAAAAGGGAAGAGGACCGACCACAAGAGGGAGCACAAGCAATAGAATAAGAATAGATGCAATCTCTACTTCTCCTCTTCTTCTCCTTCTCTTTGTATCCGGCCATACAAAACAACCACAAGAGGTGGCCGGCCCTAACATGAAGAGAAGCAAGGGTCGGCCCTTAGGAGAAGACTAGAGTGAATAGAGAAAAGAATAGAATGCTGCATAAGGCCTCTCCTCCCCTTCTTTTATATTACTTGCCCAAGGCAAATAAGGAAAAGATTTTTACAAAAATTAAAATTTTCCTCTTGTTTTTCCTTTTCCCCTTTTATTTTTTCCTTTTCCTTCCTCTTGATTGATTCGATCATTGATTGGATCAATCATTGATTAGTCGGCCCCTTGCTTGGGCACCAAGCAAGGGTGGTAGGCCCCTTAAAAAGGAAGAAAATAATTTTTGTAAAAAATTTATAAGCAATGAAGAAAAGCTCTTATAAAATTTTACAACCTCTCTTTTAATTCCCTAAAGTGGATGTTAAAAAAGGAAAGTTTTTAAAATTAAAATCAAGTTTTAAAATTTAAAACTTCTCTTCTAAAATTTCCTTTTTTAACATGGTTTACAAAAATAGAAAGTTTTAAATTTAAAACTCCCTTCCTTTTTTCTAAAACCATGAGGATGGTTAAAAAGGGAAAGTTTTAAAACTTTTAAACTTTCATTTAAACCATGTGACCTAATTCAAATAAGGAAATTTTTATATTTTAAAATCTATCTTTTAAAACTTGTAGATATCTACAAAGAGAATATTTTAAAAATTCAAAATGCCCCCCAAACTTTGAATTATGTGGTCGGCCCCCTTCTTGCTTGGGCACCAAGCAAGGGGTCGGCCCCTTTGAGAAGGAAGTGGTCGGCCCCTATGGCTTGGTCACCAAGTCATGGGCCAGTCCCCTCTTGGACACCAAGATGGGCTTTTCATGAGTGGATTTGAGGCTTCATTGAGGCTACGACAGGGACCTAGAGGAGAAATTGGTTTTGGCCTCTCGACGAGCTTGACTATCCCGTGTTCACCCCGAACACACAACTCAAGTTCATCAATAATAACTCATTCCACTAGAGAGTTATTATTGCACTACCACACCAATCCCAAATTACATTATGGGCTCCTTCTTATTATGAGTGTGTTAGTCTCCCTGTGTTTAAGATATCGAATGTCCACTAATTAAATGAGTTACTGATAACTCACCTTAATTAATTTCTTAATCTAAGAGTAGTACCACTCAACCTTTTCGTCATGTCGGACTAAGTCCACCTACAGGATTTAACATGACAATCCTTATGAACTCCTCTTGGGGACATTCTCAACCTAAATTATTAGGGCACAGTTTCCTTCTTTAATCAACAATACACACTATAAGTAATATCATTTCCCAACTTATCGGGTCTATTGATTTATCGAGCTACATCTCACCCTTTGATAAGTTAAAGAAATAAATACTAAATATATGTGCTTGTTATTATATTAGGATTAAGAGTACACACTTCCATAATAACTAAGGTCTTGTTCTTTTATTAAGTCAGTATAAAAGAACTTATCTTAAATGGTTCTACTCAATACACTCAAAGTGTACTAGTGTAATTTATTAGTCAAAATAAACTAATATCTAATTACACTACGACTATTCCAATGGTTTGTTCCTTTCCATTTTAGTCGTGAGCTACTGTTTATAATTTATAAGGAATTGATAACATGATTTTCTGTGTGTGACACCACACACCATGTTATCTACAATATAAATTAATTGAATAACTACACTTAGCATATAAATGTAGATATTGACCAATGTGATTCTTTTTATTTCAAATATAAATATTTACAAAAAGCTAGGCTTTTAATATACACTCTAATAAGCACATGGGTGCTCGCTCGACGTTTGATCGGTCGGTAATATATTAAAAACTATACATAAGGTTAAGTACCTTTATGCTTTGTCGGGCTTTGCTTGACTGAGCGCATGTAGGCACTCATTGGTACCCACTTGGTCGGTAATATACTAAGTGTTGGTGTAGTTAGTACTAACGGTCTAACTCAGGTTTTGATGAATGACAAAGTAGATTAAGTTAGTTTCGTTGTGATCTAACACTTTGACTTAGTGTATAGGAGAAGTCCAGCTAGGTCGACGAGCTGACCTGATAGCTGGTACGAAGTCCAACTAGGTTGACGGGCTGACCTGATAGCTAGCATGAAGTCCAGAGAGGTCAACGGGGTGACCGGATGTCTGGCACGAAGTCCAGCTAGGTCGACGGGCTGACCTAATAGCTGGCACGAAGTCTAGACAGGTCGACGGGCTAACATAATGTCTGGCAGGTAAGTTAAGGTAAGTCACTGGAGGGGAGTGACTTGGTGAGGACGCGTTCCCAGTTAGGGAGCTTACGCGTCGATCCAACTTAGAACCATTTAGGAAATCTAAGTTGAGATTGTGACTAGATTCTGGTCTCGGTGAGACGGAATCTAATTACTACTCTATAATTGTGCTAACACTTTGTTTTGCAGGGTAGTATAATTTGCATTTGTCTCGGACTAACATTTTCTTGCAGGAAATTGAGTTGCTGAAAAATGGTGGTCCAGACACTCGGAAGGGATCCGGATGCTCGGAATGTAAATTCTATCTCGACGCAACGTGGAGCGTGCTGATTGGCTGGGCCGACAACACGATCCAGGCGCCCGGAAGGGATCCGGGTGCCCGGAGCTTCCTATATACGGAGGTCACCACCTGGAGCAAATAACAACAACTCTCTTCTGTGATTGCTCTCTTGCGCGCTGCTTCCAATACGCTCTTGCTATGCTGCGAAGCCTCTCCGACAACTAAGTGATTAAGTCTTTATTTTATTATTATCGGTATTTTCATTTTATAAACTCTTGTACTTATTACGATTTATTAGTGATTGTCCAATGAAAGTACTCTCATGTGCGAGCCTTGGAGTAGGAGTCGACGAAGGCTCCGAACCAAGTAAAATTGGTTGTGCTAGCATTGTCCTTGCGTTTTAATTTTCTGCTGCATACTCGATTTGACTTCGCTATGAATTTTCGATCGCTATTCATCCCCCCCCTCCCTCTAGTGTTTTCACGATACAACAAGTGGTATCAGAGCAGGTACCGCTCCAACCACCAATCAGACAGAAGGGGTGAAATTATTTTTTATTTTTTTTCGGCTTTAGGTTTTTCGATTCAATCTAAACTGGTATCATTACCTTTTTGGATTTTTTTCGTATTAAATTAAACTGAATTGGTGCAATACTAATTCAGTCTTAAATTTTCTTTTTTTTCTCTCCCGCACAGCTAATCCAAGACCAAGTCTTAGGATTTTTTTTCTTGTTTCCTTGTGTGCAAGATCAATGTCTCAAATTGAAGGTTTCAGCATAGTTCGTCCTCCTCTATTCAATTGTGATGACTTCCCCTACTGAAAGAAGTGAATGGAGGTCTATCTGAAGACCGATTTCGACCAGTGGTTTAGCATCACCAAAGGCTACAAGGTGCCAGTCGACAACTTCGGAAATCCATTGGACCCAGAACAGTGGAATCTAGACATGAAGAAGAACCCCCAGATGGGCTTCAAAGCCCTCAACACATTGCAATGTGGGCTAACGAAGGAAGAGCTAAACCGAGTGGGCCCACACCAGAATGCAAAAGAACCGTGGGACAAGCTCATCGAACTGCACGAGGGAACGAGCGACGCTAAGGTAACCAAACGAGACTTTTTCTTAAATAAATTGTTTAATATTAAAATTCAGGAAGGAGAAACGGCTAGTCCGCTTCATGTAAGAATAAAAGATATCCTCAATGGGCTCCACACTATTAGCCACCAAATGGAGAATCGCGACTTAATCAGGTACGCTCTAAACGCATTTCCTCGAAATGTATTGTGGAAATCCATCGTGGATGCCTACAAGATTTCGAAGAATATTTCAAAGTTAAAGTTAGATGAGCTATTTTGTGAACTTGAGTTGCATGAGTAAACTAACGCTAGAACTGAGAAAGGTGTTACTCTTTTTGCAAGTTCCTCCAAGGAAAAGTTAAAGACCAAGCGTAAACCTAAAGATGAGTCTAACCAAGATTCAGAAGACGAAGAGTACTTGGTGAACTTGGTAAGAAAGATGTTCACCAGGAGAAAGAAGAACTTCAGCAGAAAAGACCTGTAGAAGATCAACTCCACCGACGAACCAAGAAATGTGACTTGCTTCGGGTGCAACAAGAAAGGCCACTACAAGAATGAGTGCCCAAAATTGAAGAATGACAAGTCAAAGACAACAAAAAAGAAGGCACTCAAAGCAACATGGGGTGAATCCTCTTGAAAGGAATCGAAAGTCGAAGAGCAGAAGAATCGGAGCTACCTCGCGTTGATGGCCCGTGAGCCAGAATCGGAGGATGAATCAGAAGACGGGTCTGAACCCGAATCATACCACGAGTTCGTACTCATTTTCGAAGGTTCCAATGAGGAAACCAAGTGATATTGGACAGTGGTTGCTCCAAACATATAACTGGAGATCGCATCAAATTCACTCAATTAACCTACAAAAGCCTAAGAACAGTTGCCTTTAGAAACAACGATAAGCTCAAGGTAATTGGGATAGGTAATATTGAACTCAATACCGATTTCATTATTAAAAAAGTTTTACTTGTTGAAAAACTCAAGTACAATCTTCTTAGTATAAGTCAACTGTGTGATTCTGGTTATAATGTTAGGTTTCTTTCTAATGAATGTTTAGTTAAGCACTTAGATAACCTTACTATAAGCCTAAAAGGGTTTAGAAAAGAGAATATGTAACGATCCAATTTTCCCTATTTCAAGTTCTGAAAGTCCATAAAAATGTTTGGAAATACTTTTAAAATATTCTAAAGATTTCTAGGAATTTTTAGAGTATTTTTACGTAATTTTTGGAGGTCGTTTAGTATGTTTACAAAAAGAAAGAAGTTTTGACAAAAAAATCGTTGAAGGTGAGACTTGAACCCAAGACCCCCGGTCGAACCCGACCGTAACTGAACCAGCCAGCCAACTGGTCTGCGGGAGTTTTGTTAAATAAATACGGAACAAAATATAGTTAAGCTGAAGTTGGAACCGGAAATAACTTAAGGGATAAGTTGATGTTTTCTTTTCCCGTGACCTAAAAACTCCCGATTCCTCTCCTCTTCTCACGTGACAGTGCGACATCTCTGCTGTTTGGGTGAAAACGAAGACGACGAAGCCCTAGTTTTGTCTCCAGTGCCGGCGAAAGGTTTTTCCAGCCGGTTTTCACCCGTGCGTGACCACCTCGACGAGGGGAGCTCGGAAATGGGAAGAAGAGTCGAGATCTCAAGTTTCACCCAAACCCTAGATCTCTTCCTTCCGGTTGTAAGTCCTAAAAGCAAGGGTAAGTACTACTCACCTGTGGTAGGAGTTGCTCCGAGCTTCGATTTTCTTCCTTGCTTCCGGATTTCACAGTGCCGAGTAGTATTGTATGCTAGAGCTTTCCCTTCCTTTGCTTTGTTTATCTAGCCGAATTTCTAAGGTTGAGTTGCTGTGCCGAATTTCCA
The DNA here is from genome assembly GCF_018446385.1 of Zingiber officinale. NCBI lineage: Eukaryota > Viridiplantae > Streptophyta > Magnoliopsida > Zingiberales > Zingiberaceae > Zingiber > Zingiber officinale. Next base: position 130,469,734 of record NC_055987.1, read on the forward strand.
TGCTAGGGTTTTTCTTTACCTTCCACAGCATGCTAGAGAGAATAGGGTGTTATGAAACTCAGAAAAATCTGTATGAAGGGGTAGGTCCGAGTTTCAATTTTCCTTCTTTGCATTCAGTACCTACTGTACAGAATTAAACAGGCTAGGGATTTAGTTTTTAGTTTTGATTGTTCAATTACAAGGTTAAAGCATGATAGGTGATGGTTATGTTTATTGCATTTTCGAATTTCTAGGAAGATATGGAGGGGTGGGGATTTGGTTAATGATGTTTTTTCTTCCCCTTACTGCTTCCGAAGATGACCTTCACAGTATGCTTAGCTTGATCTCCATTACATGTCCTAGTAGCTGTATTTGGCTTACTTCCATAGCTGGATCTCCACGGCATGCTTAGCTTTGCTTTCACAACACATTTAAGTTGTTTTATTCTTCGCAGCAGTAATCTTTCTTATTGCTTTGCTTGGTTGGAGATAATTCCACATGTATAGATCTAGTGATGCATGCTTTAGTATGCCACGCGTAGATGTTGTTAGCAGCAGTACCCTTTCTTAATGCTTTGCTTAGTTGGAAATAAATTAGGATGTGTAGATCTAATAAGTTATTGTTCTTGAATATGCATGAACAGATTTATTTTCCAGTTCTGTTGCTATTAGTTGGACATGATCAGTTTCCTTTGCCACTAGATATACACGGGGATATTTTCTAGTCCCCTTTGCTATTAGAATAGCATGAGCAGTATTAGTTCTTAAATATGTTTCACTTGTAGTATTAGAATAGCATGAGCAGTACTAGTTCTTAATTCTGTTTCACTTGCAGTATTAGAATAGCATGAGCAGTATTAGTTCTTAAATATGTTTCACTTGCAGTATTAGAATAACATGAGCAGTATTGAATTATAATTTAGTTTCTAGTTTCTTGTTTTGATACAGATGCATATATGTGTTAGTTAGCTTTCAATAACTCTTTAATCTAAAGCATATAGTTAGTTGTTTTGCTATTTTAATAAGATGAATAGCCATGTATTTTATAGCATGATTAGTAAGCTCAAAGTTGCTTTCTTTTGCTCTATTTTATAGCATGATTAGTAAGCTCAAAGTTGCTTTCTTTTGCTCTATTTTATAGCATGATTAGTAAGTTCAAAGTTACTTTTTTTTTCTCTATTTTATAGCATGATTAGTAAGTTCAGATTTGCTTTCCTTTGCTTTGTTTTATAACATGCTTAGAGAGTTCAGATCTGCTTCTCTTATGTTATTTTTATATAGCATGCTTGGTTAGTTGTAATCCTACACTTGTTAGATATATCTATAGGATTCTAATAAGCTCTAATAAAGGAGTATGAGAAGTATGAGTAAAGAAAAGACTAGAGTCTAGTTAAAAAGAGATAACAAGTAAATTAAAGTAAGAGGCTAGTACCCGACTTCCAAGGTTGTCGTTAAACAAATCCAGGTGACCAATTCCAAGGTCTTGGCCCTGGTAAGACCAAGGTCTTTACCTCATAGGACTAGAGGTTCGTTACCTCAGTCACTATTAGAGAGCGCGCAAAATAAAGATGGTACTAAGCCTGGGCCCAAAGAAGAAGAAAAGAAAGAAGAAAAGAAGAAGAAAGTAAAATAGAAATTAAAAGATTAATTTCTGGTATAAAGATATAAGAAAATGAAACAAGTATTATACTTAGAATCAATAAAAGTTAGTTTCTTTAATTCTGAGCCTACAGTAGTAGTTTCATTATTTTCCTATCAGTTAGTGAGCATGTTTAGTATTCAGTTTTATTTCTGTATACCATGAGTACATGCAGTTTTGCTTTTTGCATTTCAGTTTTAGTATTGTTGCATTCTTTTTATGCACTTCGAGTTTTTGTGAGATAGATTAGTACTTACTAAGCGTTTCGCTTATAGATCTATTTTTTTTCCTCCTACTGCAGATAAAGGAAAAGATAAGATATGAAAGGGAGGCGATAGGGTGGTGGTGGTGATGAAGGTGTGTGATGACTGGACTATGAAGAGATCCAGAGTTTGTTAGCAAATCTTCAGGACCTATCTGTTTAGAGTTTATGTTTTAGTTCTCTTCTTAAATACTATTATGAAGTTTTGTGAGATTGTGATTGAGTTTGATTCGTATTTGTAGCTCATCATGTCCTACTCTTGGAGTTATGTTTAGTTCTTATTGCTAGACTAGTTTTCGTTGATTATAGTGTGATTTTATTACTGCGTGGTTGTGAAAAGTGTGTTCCAACCGCCTGTGGCTGCGTATATATTGTTTGTATTATGGATTTGGTCACCGGTACAGGGGAGATTCTGCCGAAATTTTCCGGTAGGAATTCCCCTGGGGCAATGATAAATCTAAGTGTTGCTAATATTAGCATAAGTGACACTAGTAAGTAGAGTAGTAGTTAAGTAACGGTCGCCCTTAGAGAGTAGTAGTAAGAAGGGTGGTCGTTACAGTTGGTATCAGAGCAGTGCTCCATTCTCCAGCATCACACACACACATCAGCATCATCCTTGCCGTCTCCAAGTAAGAAAGTATTTAAATCCTTTCTTTATTCTGTTTTTCTTATTATTAACTGCAGTATAGAGTGCTTATTTTTTTTGGTACTTAACTAAGATAGAAGATTTTGTTTCCCTTTTCTATATTCATATATAAGTATGATTAGAAGGGTTAGAGAAGCTATCAAGCCTTTTCCTCTGCATAATTAGATGTCAAGAAGAGGACGTCCCCGTACCGTTCATACTGAGGACCGAGTTCAGGAGAATGAAGAGCCCAGAACCCCTGGGCCTATTCTCTCTGAAGTTGTTGCTCAACTTCAGAGACAAGTAGCGAGCAGCAGCAAGTGATTGCCAATCTAATGGCCAATCAGAAGCCAGCTCCTCCCACTCCCCCAACCATTAATGTGGTGACCCCAGTGGTGACTGAAGTCCTATCGGTTGCCCTAGAAGTCGCCACAACACCTAGAAGACAAGAAGCATACCTCATGCAGTGGCTAAAACTGAAACCAGAAAGCTGAGCCTTGGGGTGCCCAGGCTTGGTTCAAGACACTTGAGAGCACAATGGAGCTTCTTGACTGACCAGAAGTCGAGAAGGGTAAGTGTGCCTCTTTCTGCCTATCTGGAGATGCTTGTATGTGGTGGGAGCGAGTTAAGAGTAAGAGAGCAGTCAATCGGATGAGCTGTGTTGACTTCGAGACAGAGTTTTATGAAGAAGTCTTCCGTCAACGGATCACCAATAAACAGTATGAGGAGCTTATGGAATTCAGACAAGGTGACCTACCAGTAGAAGAAGCGATTAAAAGATTTAACAGGCTAGCTCACCTTTGCCTAGAGTTAGTAAGTACAGTGAAAGAACGAGTCAGACTGATGCTCCTAATGCTGAGACTAGAAATAACACCTAATGTGAGTAATGAAACTCACCGACCATAGATTGGTGAAGAGCTAGTCAGCAGGGCATTAGTGAGCACTATCTGAACAGCAACAAGGCACAACAAACACAACACAAGCCAGTCAAGATAGAAGACAAGACAATGGGTAAACAGAGAACCCAGTCAAGTAATCAGAACTGGAAGGACAAAGATAACAAGAAAGACCCAAGCAGGAAGATGTTCGGGTAGTCTGTGGGTATCCAAAGGTATTTCCAGAAGGGCTACCTGGACTACCTTCCAACAAAGAAGTGGAGTTTGAGATTGAATTGGTTCCTGGTACCGGTCCAATTTCAAAAGCTCCGTATCGCATGTCTCCAGCGGAGTTGAAAGAGTTACAAGCACAACTACAGGAGTTACTTGACAAAGGCTCCATTCGTCCTAGTCACTCACCTTGGGGAGCTCCTGTGTTGTTTGTCAAGAAGAAAGATGGATCTATGCGGATGTGCATAGATTACAGAGCTCTGAATCAAGTGACGATCAAGAACAAGTACCCCCTTCTCAGGATCGACGTCTTATTTGATCAGTTAAGAGGGGCAACAATGTTATCAAAGATAGACCTACACTCTGGGTACCATCAGTTGAAAGTGAAAGAAAGGGATATACCTAGAACGACTTTCAGGACCAAATATGTGTTGGTGCAATCATGCCCTGGAAGTTTCAATGTGTTGACAATTATTTAAGTTTAGGTTAATACGTTGGAACTAACATGCATTGTGAGTTTGCAGGAGGAGTTTCTTGCAGGTCGGAAGACTAGATGCAAGAGAAGTCCAAGAAGGTCGAGGACTGGATTCTTTGTAAAAAGGTTTCTTGCAGGTTAGAAGACCAGATGCAAGAGAAGTCCGAGAAGGTCGGGGACCGGATTCTTGGCAAAAGAAGCTCCTGTAGTTCACAAGATTATATGTGTGTTAGGCTCACTATCAGAGATCAATTGGTGAATCGATTCAGACACAGGCTGTGAGACAGAATGCCTTTGAATCGATCAGCCGATCGATTGAAGGTAAGTCAATCAATCGGGCGATCGATTGGAAAGGATCTACGTGAAGCACAGAACTCTTCTGAATTGATCAGCTGATCGATTCAAGGTATTGAATCGATCGGCCGATCGATCTGTGAACATTCTGTGCGAAGCACAGAACCCTTCTGAATCGATCAGCCGATCGATTCAAGTATTGAATCGATCGGCCGATCGATTCAAGGTATTGAATCGATCGGCCGATCGATTCGTGAATATTCTGTGCGAAGCACAGAATCATCCTGAATCGATCAACCGATCAATTCAAGGTATTGAATCGATCGGCCGATCGATTCACAAAGCTGCGATTTCATGAGCAAGCGGCTGAATCGATTCAAACTCTGCCCCAATCGATCCAAGTCAAATAAAAGAATCTGCACCGTTGATCTTGACGCGATGGCTTCCAACGGATACTTGTGAATCGATTGGGACATAATATCAATCGATTCACGGCGACGGCAGCATGAGAAACGGCTAGTTTTCTTGATGTTTAAAACGCTGGAATAAAGAGGAACAAGCATCTATCAACGAAAAAATGCTGTTCTATTGCTCTTGTGTGAAAAACCCTTGAAGTGCTCAAGATCTATCAAGCATTGGAAGTAAAAGCTCTCAATCTCTCCAAGCATTCAAATCTCACGCCACAAGGAAGAAGCCATTTCAAGTTTGTAAATCTCTTCTCTTCTTCATTGTAGTGAGTGTGAGTTATTTCCTTTTGGAGAGGAAGTATTGTAAGTGTTGTAAGGTTTCTCCACCTTCTGTGTGATTCCGAGAAGGTGGGTTTTTGGATAGTGGAAGTGTGGTGAGTGGCGTGGATCCTTGGACTAGTCATCTCCTTGAGGAGGAGGATACCAAGTAAATACCGGAGTTAGCATTGGCTTCAAGTTTCCATTGTGCATAATCAAAGATCAAGATGTTGGATTTTTCGGGCCGCGAAAATCGCATTTTCGCGTCGCGGAAACCCCAAATCACCCATGCCACTGGATCTCGTGCGAAGGATAGATTTCAAAATTTAAATACGAGTACGAGTTTCTACTTAGATCTACTCCTAGACCTACATGAAGAAAGATTTATATCTTCGATGCGAAACCCTTCGCAATCCCGCTTATCCTCGGTTCGCCGGATCTCGAAAGTGTCAAAGTAGACACTTCTCTATGTGTATCCACACAAGCAAGAGATGGAGAAAAATCTCTAAGGATGTGCTAGCAACCTTAGAGATCAGTAGGGAGGAGAGGGAGAGCAAGAAGAAAAACTCAAGAGGAAGAAGAAGATGGAGTTACAACCACTTGAATGAAAAATCAATTTTTCATTCCACCTAAAAGTGGCTGGCCACTTCAAGGCATGTAACCCCCATGGAATATCAAGAGTCAAGTCTCTTGATCTCCTCCATGAGGTGGCATTTGGTCAAGTCAAACTTGACCAAATGAAGAAGCCTTGATGATGTAGCATTGGTCAACTCAAAGTCAAGTCAAAACTTGACTTTTCATCTTCCTACTTAAGTCAAGTCAAACTTAACCACTTCTCTCCCTTGGTTGATCTAATCTAACCATTGGTTCAAGTCAATTTTAATTTAATGAATCTCTATTCATTGAATTAAATTAATTAAATGAATCTAAGTCCAAATTAGACTCACTTAACACATGAACCAAATTGAGTCCAACTCAATTAGCCTACTTTGGATTACTCTTAATCCAATTTGGTTCATCATATGAACGTAATCATTTAGGTTCATCTAATGAACCTAATCTCCATTTAATTGCCCTTAGTGTGTGACCCTATAGGTTCTTGTAACGTTGGCAATGCCCCTAAACCCATTTAGGAGCATAAGTAATGAGCGGTATCTAGCAACACATCATTACTACCCAAGTTACAAGAATGTTGAGATCCAACATCACCTTGTGACTACTAATTGTGACTCCTCACAAAATATGACAAGTGTCCTTCTATCCTAGACATCTAGATTGATCAATGTGAGGCATAGACCGTGTCATCCTCTAATCAATCTAAATATTGAACTCCAAGTAGACTCACTCAATCAAATGCTCATTTGGGCATGGCCATGCACTTCGTGGTCTCACTCTATCAAGAATATCGATGTTGCTCCCGTTATATAGGAGGGATAGATCCCATCTACATCACTCACATCCCTCTGCATAATTCGTTACATACCCAGTAATCGCCTTTATAGTCCACCCAGTTACGGGTGACGTTTGACGAAACCAAAGTACATAACTCCTTATGTAGGGATCCATGGTGACTTCAGGTCTAAGGACTAGTAGTCATACTAATAGCCACATGAGAAAGTATATAACACTCATATAACGATCCATGATACTTTCTCATGGCGGGTCATTCAGTATACATTCTCCAATGCATACCCATGTGTCAACTTGATATCTCTATATCCATGACTTGTGAGATCAAGTCATCGAGTTGACCTACATGCTAGTCTTATTGCATTAACATTGTCCCTGAATGTTAATACTTGACTAGGAATGATTAAGAGTAGTGTTTCCTATATCATCTCACTATCGGTTCAACTAACCGATTGATATAGGTGAGAACCGTCTACTCAAGGACGTTATTATACTTTGTTTATTTGACACCAATACAAGTAAGTATAATAACCAAAAACCAAATGCCTTTATTTATATAGAATATGATACAATAAGTCCAAAATACAATCATTAAATGATTGGCTCTAGGGCTCTAGCTAACAATCTCCCACTAGCACTAGTGTCAATCAGTGTAGGCTCTAAGCCCCAATGACCTAGTGTGACCATCATGCTTCCTCTGTGCCAAAGCCTTGGTCAAGGGATCTGCGATGTTAGCCTCTGTAGGTACTCTGCAAATCTTCACATCTCCTCTCTCGATGATCTCTCGAATGAGATGGAAGCGCCGTAGTATGTGTTTGGTCCGCTGGTGTGAGCGAGGTTCCTTCGCCTATGCTATAGCTCCATTGTTGTCACAATATAGCTCAATAGGATCAGCGATACTAGGAACCACCCCAAGTTTAGTGATGAACTTGCGGATCCAAACTGCCTCCTTTGCTGCCTCTGATGCAGCAATGTACTCAGCCTCTGTCGTAGAATCAGCTACTGTGTCCTGCTTCGAACTTTTTCAGCTCACAGCACCACCATTAATGCAAAACACGAACCCCGACTGCGATCTATAGTCATCCTGGTCGGTCTGGAAGCTAGCATCACTGTAACCCTTTACAACTAGCTCATCATCGCCTCCATATATCAAGAAATATTCTTTAGTCCTTCTTAAGTACTTAAGAATATTCTTGACCGCTATCCAGTGACTTTCACCTGGATCTGACTGGTATCTGCTCGTCATGCTCAAAGCATACGAGACATCCGGTCGAGTACATAGCATGGCGTACATGATCGATCCTATAGCTGAGGCATAAGGGATCTGATCCATGCAGTCTCTCTCCTCTCTAGAAGAGGGACCTTGAGTCTTCGAAAGACTCACGCCATGTGACATTGGAAGAAATCCCTTTTTGGAGTTCTGCATGGCAAACCGTAGGAGTACCTTATCAATGTATGTACTCTGACTTAGGCCAAGCAATCTCTTAGATCTATCTCTATAGATCTGTATCCCTAGAATGCGGGATGTCTCACCTAAGTCTTTCATTGAGAAGCAACTCCCTAGCCAGGTCTTGATAGACTGAAGCATAGGGATGTCCTTCCCAATGAGTAGTATGTCATCCACATACAATATGAGAAAGACAACTATATCCCCTACAACCTTCTTGTAGACACAAGGCTCATCTTCGTTCTTGATGAAACCAAACTATTTGATTGCATCATTGAATCGAAGATTCCAGCTCCGAGAAGCTTGCTTTAGTCCATAAATGGACCTATACAGCTTGCATACTCTGCTAGTATGCTGTGGATCTACAAAACCCTCAGGTTGTGTCATGTACACATCCTCGAGTAGGTTTCCATTCAGAAACGTAATTTTGACATCCATCTGCCATATCTCATAGTCATGGTAGGCTGCAATAGCAAGCATGATCCGAATGGACTTAAACATCGCTACTGGAGAAAAGGTTTCATCATAGTCAATACCATGAATCTGCTTGAAACCTTTAGCTACCAAGCGCCCCTTATAGATAAGTCCATCCATGTCAGTCTTTCTCTTAAAGACCCACTTACACCCAATGGGTTTTACCCCTTCAGGTGGATCAACCAAAGTCCATACTTGGTTGGTGTACATGGATTCCATTTCGGATCTCATGGCTTCTAGCCATTTCTCAGAATCTGGTCTCATCACAGCTTCCTGATAGGTGGTAGGCTCATCCTCTATGAGCATAACGTCATCATGGTCAGACAAGAGAAATGAGTATCTCTCAGGCTGACGACGTACCCTATCAGACCTGCGAAGAGGTATGTCTACTTGAACTGGTTGTTGTTCCTCAACTCCTTGTGGAACAACATCATCCACAACACTTTGTGGTTCCAGTTCAATTTCCATCGAGGCATTAGTGCTATTGTTCGCATCTTGAACTTCTTCAAGATCGAACGCGCTCCCACTAGTCTTTCTAGAAACAAAGTCCCTTTCTAGAAAGACCCCAGTCTTTGCCACAACTACCTTGTGCTGACTGGGAATGTAGAAGTAATATCCCTTAGTTTCCTTGGGATATCCAATGAAAAAGCACTTGTCGGATTTGGGTCCTAATTTGTCTGAGACTTGACGTCGAACGTAAGCCTCACAACCCCAAATCCTCATGAAAGACACCTGGGCATCTCTTCCAGTCCATATCCTATATGGTGTCTTTATCACGGCCTTGGATGGAACTTGGTTGAGTATAAAAGCTGCCATGTCTAAAACATAACCCCAAAGGAATGTCGGAAGATCTGTGTGATTCATCATAGATTGTACCATATCTAATAAGGTACGATTCCTCCTTTCGGATACACCATTCCACTGTGGTGTTCCAGGAGGAGTGATTTGGAATAGAATCCCACACTCAGCTAGGTAGTCACGAAACTCGTGGCTAAGGTATTCGCCACCTCGATCTGATCGAAGTATCTTAATACTCTTGCCAAGCTGGTTCTGTACTTCATTATTGAATTCTTTGAACTTTTTAAAGGATTCTGACTTATGTGTCATCAAGTACACATAACTATATCTACTGAAGTCATCAGTAAATGTGATGAAGTACCTATAACCGCCTCTAGCAGCGACATTGAAAGGGCCACATACATCACTATGTATGAGTCCCAACAAATCAGTCGCTCTCTCGCTGTGCCCACTAAAGGGAGTCTTGGTCATCTTGCCTCGTAGGCATGACTCGCATATCTCATATGATTCTAAATCAAATGAGTCCAGCAAACCATCCTTATGGAGCTGGGATAAGCGCTTGTTATTTATATGACCTAAGCGACAGTGCCAGAGGTAGGTTTGGTTCATGTCATTTGACTTGAACCTCTTGGTATTTATGTTATAGATAGGGCTCTCAAGGTTTAGAATATAGAGTCCGTTTATCAGAGATGCACTACAATAGAACATATCGTTTAAAAAGACGGAACAACATTTGTTCTTTATTGTAAACGAGAAACCTTTCTTGTCCAAACAAGAAGCTGATATAATGTTCTTAGTTAATGCAGGCACATAACAACAATCGACTAACTCTAGTACAAGCCCAGAGAGCAGAGATAGAAAGTAAGTTCCTACAGCAACCCGTGCTCCATTGCCTACTCGTAGGTCCACCTCGCCCTTTGTTAATGCCCTGCTATTTCTCAGCGCCTGCACATCAGTACAAATGTGAGAAGCACATCCAGTATCTAATACCCATGATGTAGAAATAGATAGATTGACTTCTATAACATATATACCTGAAGTGGAAGTCTCACTTCGCTTCTTCTTAAGATCCTCCAAGTATACCTTGCAGTTCCTCTTCCAGTGCCCGGTCTGACCGCAGTGGAAGCAGGTAGCATCCTTGGCGACCCCTCCTTTAGGCTTCAGTGCCTTGCCATTGCCCTTGGCTTGGGACTTTCCCTTGCCTTTGGGCTTGCCCTTGCCCTTATGTTTCTGAACCATCAGAACAGTGTTGGGCTTAGCCTTCTTAAGGTTCAGCTCAGCAGTTCTTAACATGCTAAGCAGCACGGGCAGTGGCTTGTCAATCTCGTTCATATTCGACGTCATGGTAATCTACAACAGAAATAAAAGCAGAAATAAATATCATATTCTTAATCATTTAATTAGGCCTTTAACTAAATGATGCTCCCACTGAATTCTATAATTCATGTGGGACAAGATCCACATCATACTAACCTTTGAGTTAGCTTTGGCTAATACGCCCAAGACTTAGTATGATCGGTAGGTAATGATTACCAATTACATCTCTATGCAACTCTTGTTTATAGAATCAAAATCCGCATTTATATTAAAACTCGAGTTAGCTTTGGCTAATACGCCCGAGAGTTAATATATATGTGATTTTGACCTAACTTTCCAACCGTTGGAAGAATGTCTATAGTTATACTCGATCCAACCGAGTTAAATAGGAATACTCAATCTAATTGAGTTGTACTCACCCATGCGTTGATAGGCGGGACCAAGATTGCCCCTCCATACCCTACCAAGATAGTATGTGTTGCTCTGCTTTGGCAGATTCAACAACTACATGCGATCGAGGTAGTGGTGGGTATCATGACATGGTAGGCATTATGAGTTGACGTGATTTAGATCTAATCTAAACAATGATGCGTATCATATACTCGATAGATCTAATCTAATCGAAGGGTGCATCATGTGCACGACTTAGATCTAATCTAATCGTTAGGCACTAATTAATTACTTAATTAACTAGCATGCATCACATACACACAAAAGCAATTAATTAAATTAATTTGTGATTTAGTCATGGCCCTACTACGATCTTTTCAAGCCAATGAGAAGATCGGATGGTCAACCTAAGGTCAACAACTTCTCAAGCTCCTTCCGTTGACCACCTCGTGTTGCTCGTGCCCTCCTCGTAACTCCGTCTCGTGTGGACCTTTCACCGCTTCAAAATTTACATTACAATTTTTGAAACTCGAGTTACATTCGAGTCTAAATCTAATTTACAACCAGAATATAAGAGAAAGGCATGACGCGCAGGTCGTGAAAATAAAAATAAAAATAAATACAACACACACATCACAAATAACGGCGCGCAGGCCGTAATATGAATTACAACACAATTCCAATATTATTGGGTCGTTTGGGTCATGACTATCACAAAATTAATATATAATTCTAAATTATATAATTTTTTATAATTTTTTGTAATTTTCATAATTGTTACAATTTTATGAGTAAATTTTTTCCGGCGGTCCCGTTTAGCGTTTTCGTGCGCAATCACGGAATGAATCCCCTTGCGGGGCCAGGGGCAGCACCCCTACCCGCGATCTAACCATCGCGAGGGTTCCTTTGCGATCTAACAGCGCCTTAGCCCGCTGTCCCAAAAAGATTTGGGGCGAAACCAAGCCGTTTTGGAAAAATTTTCCCGGTAGCGGAAGCCTACAAGTGTTGAAACACTTGTGCTTCGCTTCTACGAGAAAAATACCCATTAAAACTATAAAAACATGAATTTACAGAAAGTTTACAGATCTATATTTTTCATAAAAATATGAATCTAAACTCGTACTCGCTTCGCACATGGCTCTGATACCACTGTTGGGTTTTTCGGGCAGTGAAAATCGCGTTTTCGCGTCGCGGAAACCCCGAATCACCCATGCCACTGGATCTCGTGCGAAGGATAGATTTCAAAATTTAAATACGAGTACGAGTTTCTACTTAGATCTACTCCTAGACCTACATGAAGAAAGATTTATACCTTCGATGCGAAGCCCTTCGCAATCCCGCTTGTCCTCGGTTCGCCGGATCTCGAAAGTGTGAAAGTAGACACTTCTCTATGTGTATCCACACAAGCAAGAGATGGAGAAAAATCTCTAAGAATGTGCTAGCAACCTTAGAGATCAGTAGGGAGGAGAGGGAGAGCAAGAAGAAAAACTCAAGAGGAAGAAGAAGATGGAGTTACAACCACTTGAATGAAAAATCAATTTTTCATTCCACCTAAAAGTGGCCGGCCACTTCAAGGCATGTAACCCCCATGGAATATTAAGATTCAAGTCTCTTGATCTCCTCCATGAGGTGGCATTTGGTCAAGTCAAACTTGACCAAATGAAGAAGCCTTGATGATGTGGCATTGGTCAACTCAAAGTCAAGTCAAAACTTGACTCTTCATCTTCCTATTTAAGTCAAGTCAAACTTGACCACTTCTCTCCCTTGGTTGATCTAATCTAACCATTGGTTCAAGTCAATTTTAATTTAATGAATTTCTGTTCATTGAATTAAATTAATTAAATGAGACTAAGTCCAAATTAGACTCACTTAACATATGAACCAAATTGAGTCCAACTCAATTAGCCTACTTTGGATTACTCTTAATCCAATTTGGTTCATCATATGAACGTAATCATTTAGGTTCATCTAATGAACCTAATCTCCATTTAATTTCCCTTAGTGTGTTACCCTATAGGTTCTTGTAACGTTGGCAATGCCCCTAAACCCATTTAGGAGCATAAGTAATGAGCGGTATCTAGCAACACATCATTACTACCCAAGTTACAAGAATGTTGAGATCCAACATCACCTTGTGACTACTAATTGTGACTCCTCACAAAATATGACAAGTGTCCTTCTATCCTAGACATCTAGATTGATCAATGTGAGGCATAGACCGTGTCATCCTCTAATCAATCTAAATATTGAACTCCAAGTAGACTCACTCAATCAAATGCTCATTTGGGCATGGCCATGCACTTCGTGGTCTCACTCTATCAAGAATATCGATGTTGCTCCCGTCATATAGGAGGGATAGATCCCATCTACATCACTCACATCCCTCTGCATAATTCGTTACATACCCAGTAATCGCCTTTATAGTCCACCCAGTTACGGGTGACGTTTGACGAAACCAAAGTACATAACTCCTTATGTAGGGATTCATGGTGACTTCAGGTCTAAGGACTAGTAGTCATACTAATAGCCACATGAGAAAGTATATGACACTCATATAACGATTCATGATACTTTCTCATGGCGGGTCATTCAGTATACATTCTCCAATGCATACCCATGTGTCAACTTGATATCTCTATATCCATGACTTGTGAGATCAAGTCATCGAGTTGACCTACATGCTAGTCTTATTGCATTAACATTGTCCCTGAATGTTAATACTCGACTAGGAATGATTAAGAGTAGTGTTCCCTATATCATCTCACTATCGGTTCAACTAACCGATTGATATAGGTGAGAACCGTCTACTCAAGGATGTTATTATACTTAGTTTATTTGGCACCAATACAAGTAAGTATAATAACCAAAAACCAAATGCCTTTATTTATATAGAATATGATACAACAAGTCCAAAATACAATTATCAAATGATTGACTCTAGGGCTCTAGCTAACACAAGAAAACGAAGTGAGCCATTCACCCCCCCCCCCCCTCTCTAGCTCAACCGATCCTAACAAGTGGTATCAGAGCAAGGTTTGCTTTTGAGGATTCATTGTCAAGAAAGCACAAGTTAAAGAGCTACAAGATGTCAATGAAGGAGGGACATAGTACTTCACGACCACCATTCTATGAAGGCAACAATTTTGCTTATTGGAAGAGCCACATGGAACACTATCTCATGACCGAAATTGATATGTGGTTCTCAATCACGGAGGGTTTCATGGCGCCAACTGAAAATGGAAAAATACTTGAGTCATCAAGGTGGACTGTTGAACAAAAAATGAAGGCTCAAGCAAATGCAAAGGCGATTGTGACTCTTCAATGTGGATTAAGCTCGGAACAACTCAACAAAGTTGGACCTTTTAAGAGTGCCAAGGATTTGTGGGATAAGCTTATTGAACTAAATGAAGGCACCAAGGATTCACGAATTGCAAAGAGAGATTTGTTAATAAATCAACTTCAAAACTTCACCATGAAGGATGGAGAAACGGTAAGCTCACTACATGGGAGATTCAAGGAACTCCTAAATGGTCTTCATTCAGTTGGAGAGAGTGTGGAGAACCGAGATCTCATAAGGTATGCTTTAAAATCTTTCCCAAGAAACTCTTTATGGTCATCCATGGTGGATGCTTATAAGGTTTCAAGAGATTTGTCAATAGTGAAATTGGATGAATTATTTTGTGAACTTGAATTGCATGAGCAAGCTAACACAAGTCATAAGGAGAAAGGTATAGCCTTGGTTGGAGGTGAAAAGAGCAAAAAGAAGCACAAGGAAAAGAAAAAGGAGAAGAAGGAGTCATCTTCAGAATCCGAACAAGATAGTGATAGTGATAGTGATGAAGAGCTATCATCAAGTGAAATGGCAAACTTCGTTCGAAGAATGATGAGACATTCAAGGAAGTTTGACAAGAAGGATGTTAAGAAAATCTTCAATGATGAGAAGAGAAAAGGTAAATCTCTTGTGGATTCTAAGAATAAGACTGATGTAATTTGCTATGAATGCAAGAAAAAGGGGTACTACAAAACGGAGTGTCCAAAGTTGAAGAAGCAAGAGGAAAAGATCAAGAAAAAGAAGAAGGCGTTGAAAGCCACATGGGATGACTCGTCATCAAGCTCATCGGAAGAAGATGAAAGGAAGAGCTCAAAGCACATGGCTCTCATGGCCTTAAGCCATGTAGAAGATAGTGAAGATGAAGATAGTCATGGAGAAGATGTGGAGTCTTCAAGTGAGTCATCATCTAGTGATGATGAGGTAATTTCTCCCAAGCTTGATAAGATGTATGCCACCATTGCATGCTTAACCAATGCACTAGCTAAATCAAAAGGGAAGGTTAAAAGATTGCAAAATGAATTGAAATCACTCAAAAAAGAAATTGTCCCATGTGAAAGTTGCATGCTTCATGAAAATGACAAAAGTGATGTTGATGATCTTGGAAAAGAAAATTTATCATTGAAATCACAAGTTGATGATCTTAGGTGTGCTCTAGAAAAATTTACTTCAAGCTCAAAATACTTAGACATGATTCTAGGAGCTCAAAGAGGCGTGTACAACAAAGAGGGACTAGATTTTAAATCACAAGATAAGGAAGTTAAATTCATGTCTCTAATTAGTAGAAACCATGCTTCAAGGGTTAAGGTTGTTCAAGCTTGGGTACCCAAGCAATTTGTTATTGATGCTACCGGACCCAAAGTGTGGGTACCAAAACATTTGGTTCATCGTGTTTAAACAGGCATGCGCAAAGGGGGAGCATCCAATAACATGGTTCGTAGATAGTGGATGCTCTAAGCATATGACGGGGGACTCATCAAAATTTTCATCATTTAGACACAAAAGTAAAGACACCGTTTCTTTTGGTAATAGTGGTGAGTTAAAAGTTATAGGAATAGGAGATATTAGAATTTCCGAAAAATTTGTAATAAAAAATGTGTTACTAGTAAAAGGCATGGTTTTTAATCTTTTGAGTGTTAGTCAACTATGTGACTCGGGGTATAGAGTTGAGTTCAACTCATCTCAATGCCTAGTCAAGCATAGTGAACTAAACACCAATGTTCTCATAGGTCATAGAAAAGAAAATATTTATCAAGTTGAACTATTTGGTGCTACTAATGTGTTTGCTAAGTGTCTCATGTCCAAAGAAGAGGAGACGTGGCTTTGGCACCGGAGACTCGCTCACACCAACATGAAGAATATCAAAAATCTTTCAAAGAAGGAGTTAGTGCACGGATTGCCAAAGTTGAAGTTTCAAAAAGACAAAATATGTGATGCATGTCAAATGGGTAAGCAAACCAAAGCTACTCATAAAGGTAAAAATGTTGTAAGTACCTCAAATGCTTTGGAGCTCATTCACATGGACTTATTTGATAGTAGTAAATATATTTCTTTAAATGGTAGTAGATATTGCTTTGTGATTATGGATGATTACACTAGATATACATGGGTGTTTTTCTTGAAACATAAGGATCAAACTCTAGATACCTTGATTGCTTTTTGTAATAGAGTAGAAAATGAAAAGGCTCATAAGATAAACAAAATAAGAAGTGATCATGGAGGTGAGTTTGAAAATGATAGATTCACAAGTTTTTGTATGGAAAAAGGCTACAAACATGAGTTTTCAACCCCTAGAACACCTCAACAAAATGGAGTTGTTGAGAGGAAAAATAGGGTTTTGCAAGAGGCCGCTAGGAGCATGTTAAATGAATATTCACTACATAGTTTCCTATGGGCCAAAACAATAATACGGCTTGTTATGTCCAAAATCGAACTTTAATACATAGGCTTCTAGGAAAAACACCTCATGAATTGTGGTTTGGTAAACAACCTACAATTAAGCATCTTAGAGTATTTGGGTGTAAGGTCTATATTCTAAACACCAAGGATCACTTGGGAAAGTTTTCCGCTATGGCGGATGAGGGAATTCTTGTAGGTTACTCAAGTCATAGCAAGGCATATCGAATTTACAACAAAAGATCAAAACTAGTTGAAGAATCACTAAATGTTGTATTTGAAGAAAATCCTTCTTTAAACTCTATAAGAACAAACGATGAAGAATTACAATTTGAGTTAGAGAAACTAACACTAAATGAGGTAAATCATCAAGGAGAAGAAAATCAAGAAAGTGATGGTGAGAAAAATGAACCTTTGCCACTTGAATCCGAAATTATAACAAATCAAGATTCAAGACCTACTAGGATTCATGTAAATCATCCCTTAGATCAAGTAGTAGGAGACATTACTCAAGGAGTGAGAACTCAATCTTACTTTAGAAATGACGGAAGTCAAGTTGCCTTAATATCTCAAATAGAACCAAAAACCATTGATGATGCCTTGTTTGATCCGGATTGGATTTTAGCAATGCAAGATGAATTATCTCAATTTGAAAGAATTCAAGTTTGGGATTTAGTTCCTAGACCTAACAACAAGTCAATTATTGATACAAAATGGGTCTTTAGGAACAAACTTGATGATAAAGGGATAGTGGTGAGAAACAAAGCTAGATTGGTCGCTAAGGGTTTCAATCAAGTAGAAGGGTTGGACTATGATGAAACTTATGCACCCGTAGCAAGATTGGAGTCAATTAGAATGATGTTGGCCTTTGCCGCCCACAAGGGTTTCAAATTGTACTAAATGGATGTAAAATCAGCATATTTAAATGGTGTTATAAAAGAAGAAGTATATGTTGAGCAACCACCAGGATTTGAGAATTTGGAGTGTCTAACCCATGTATATAAACTTAAAAATGCCTTATATGGACTATGATATGGGTAAGGTTTTACAGGTCCCTGATAAGGAGAAAAAAGGAGGAAACTAAGAAGATAGGCTAATATCGACCGGGACATACCTCCCGGGCAAAGTTAGGTATAATACCGACCGATATATACCTCCAGGGTGAAGTTAGGTATAATATCAACCGATATATACCTCCAGGACGAAGTTAGGTATACTACCGACCGATATATACCTCCAGGACGAAGTTAGGTATAATATCGATCGGGACACACCTCTAGGGTACAGTTAAGCCTAATATCTACCGGGACATACCTCCAGAACAAAGTTAGGTCTAATACCGACCGATACATACCTCCCGGGCGAAGTTAGGTATAATATCGACCGATATACACCTCCAGGACAAAGTTAGGTCTAATACCGACCGATACATACCCCCAGGCAAGGTTAATCTAACATCGACCGGGACATACCTCCCGGGCAAAGTTAGATTAATATCGGCCGGGGCATACCACCCAGGCAAGGATAGTCTAATATCGACCGGGATATATCTCCCGGGCAAAGTTAGGTATGGTATCAACTGGTGCATATCGCTCAGGAAGAGTCAAGTTAATATCTGCTGAGACATGCCTTCCAAGAGGAAATAAGACCAGTCAATTGTCCTATGATGGGGAAATACATTTGATAGAATATAATGACTCCGATCGATATAAGAAATGTTGGTGTATTGAATTAATTATAGCAAGAAAGGTAAGATATCTACAGTGTGTAACTGTTTGACAGAAAATATATATTGTCTTGGCGGGAAATGCATTTTCATACTATGTTACAGGTACTAAACGACAAAGAAGGTACATCTGGGGTACGAAAAAGATTCCTTAAAAATCATGTATCACAAGTACGCAACTGACGTCATCTCATAACGAACTCTTACAAACCGGGGTCCACTTCATGACTACGGAGGTTATATGAAGTGGTATAACAATGGGAATCCTCTCCGTTGGCAAGGTAAGTTCACAAGTTCACATCATTGCACACATTGATAACCCTAATTTCCAGCTATTGTTCATCGTCTTCCTCTTTCTTCCACACTAAGGGAGATCACTGACTTGAGCATCGGAGGGCCTAGCCAGGGATTCCCACCCCGGTCTTAGGTCACTGACGATAGTGTTGGCTGATCTCTTGTGCGCAGGAGGTCCTGGGAGCTCTGGAGCGAGGTTGTTCTTCAATTGGATTTCTTTCTCGGCATGGGATCTTTGTAGGAAGGAGGCATTTAGTGACTCTATTCTTCTCGATCCGCTTTGGGTTTCTCGGATCAGTATTCTCTAGGCGTTATTCTTCGCTAGCAGCACTATTCTCCATCAGCAGTAGGTTTCTTCTCCCGGCTCTCCATCTTGTCTAGCTTCTCAGACAGGATCAGACTAAAACAAGCTCCTCGGGCTTGGTATGAATGATTGTCAACATTTCTAGTATCAAAAGGGTTTCATAGAGGAAAAATTGATCCTACTTTATTCTTGAAAAATAGTGGTAATGATATGTTTGTGGCCCAAGTATATGTAGATGACATTATTTGTGGTTCCACAAATAAAATTTCTTTAAATGAATTCATTAATCACATGGAGAGTGAATTTGAAATGAGTTTGGTTGGTGAGTTGACATTTTTCCTAGGATTACAAATTAAGCAAACAAAAGAAGGCATTTACATTCATCAATCCAAATATGTCAAAGAGCTATTTAAGAAATTTGGGATGTAAAATGTAAAGGAAATATCTACCCCCATGGCCACAAATACTAAGTTGGATAAAGACATTGAGGGGAAAGAAGTTGATTCCAAGGTGTATCGTAGTGCTATAGGAAGTCTTCTCTATCTCAAGGCTAGTAGACCGAATATACTTTTCGCCGTAGGTATATGCGCTAGGTATCAATCTTGTGCCAAGGAGTCACATTTGAGTGTTGTTAAGCGAATTCTTCGTTATCTCAAGGGGACTCAAAATGTTGGTCTTTGGTATCCTAGAACCGAAACTTTTGACCTAGTGGGCTATACCGATTCCGATTATGCCGGATGCAAGTTGGATCGCAAAAGCACTAGTGGTAGCTGTCAATTTCTAGGGTCCTCTTTGGTAAGTTGGTCAAGTAGAAAATAACATTGTGTAGCTTTCTCCACAACCGAAGCGGAATATATTGTCATGGGAGAGTGTGTATCACAATTATTGTGGATGACTCATACTCTAGAAGACTATAAACTTACCTATAACAATGTTCAAGTTCTTTGTGATAATGTGAGTACAATCAACTTAACCAAAAATCCCATTCATCATTCAAGAACGAAACACATAGAGGTTAAACATCATTTTATTCGTGATCATGTAACTCGAGGTGATATCATTTTAAATTATGTTGGATCAAAATCAAACTTAGCCGATATCTTCACCAAACCTCTTCCCGAAGTTGAATTTAGCTTTCTTAGAAGAGAATTGGGAATGTGTTGTATTGATTAAATCATATCCTCCATGATCACTTCATAAGTAAAGCTCTTTAAGTCTTATTCACCTTAAGTTGTGCCTCTCACAAAACCATAGGATTGCCCTCTTAATGTGTTTTAGATAGGGGTGAGAGGTTAGGGACAT
This sequence comes from Zingiber officinale, assembly GCF_018446385.1. Lineage (NCBI taxonomy): Eukaryota > Viridiplantae > Streptophyta > Magnoliopsida > Zingiberales > Zingiberaceae > Zingiber > Zingiber officinale. The sequence goes on from NC_055987.1 coordinate 130,490,025, forward strand.
TTATTTTGATCATAATGCTTGTTTTGATGCATTATTTTGGTCAAGAAAAATGGTTTTCATATGAAACATTCATTTGTCCAATCATAGGGAAAGCACGTGTACAAATCATGTGTACGTTGCCCTACGATTATGATTGGAAATTTTTAAAAACACCATAGGCACCATAATTATTTCTGAAACCTTGTAAGACTCACTCGAATCATTGATGTTTTCAACAATTTTTAATTTTGTGTAAATCTTATCAGGGGGTGTCCCTTTTTGTCAACTTTTATTTTTCCTTGATAATATGAGACATGAATAGTGCTTACACCAAATTTCGTGATTTTTAGAGGAATATACAATTATTTGTGCATTTCCAAATCTTGGATCTGAGAGGTTTTTAGAAATGCAAAAATATCAGACTTCCCAATCGATCGGTCGATCTATTGGGAGGTTCACGTTTCACTCCAGAGAGCATTTGAATCGATTGGATCGATTCAGATTGTCTGAATCGATCAATGGATCGATTCAGATCGTCTAGATCGATCAATGGATCGATTACGACACTTTTTCATTTAACTACCGAACGCATACTCGAATTCTTCCAGAAGGCATCTGAATCGATCAATGGATCGATTCAGACCATTTCAATCGATCAATGGATCGATTGGACCACGTTATTCAATTTTCACAGAAGGCATTTTAATCGATCAATGGATCGATTCATCCCGTTTGAATCGATCGTTGGATCGATTGAGACGCTTGTTCACATTCTCATAGAAGCGTTGTGAATCGATCGACCGATTGATTCACTCACTCTCAATCGATCGGTCGATCGATTGAGACCTTAAAACCCGTCTTAAACCTTTAGATCCGAATCGATCCACTTATTCTATCGCTTCCTTTTCTCTCTCTCGACGCTGTCTTGCCTAGGCGACTTCCCAGGCGACTATTTCGTCTGCCTCGATCGTTCACTCCGGCGTGCTTCTCCGGCGAAGGGGAGCTCTTCCACTTCTCTTCCAGTTTCTCTCGATGCACTGGGCAGTTCTTTTCCTCGTCTCCGCATCCTCACACAACATGCGGACTCCAAACCCTAACCCTAAGTAAGTTTTCCTTGCTCTACTCTTTGTTGTTCTTTTTGCTCCTATATTTGACCTAATCTCTATGGTTCTTGTGTGTCTTTGTGCATTGCATTATCCCTCATGCTTTAAACCCTAACCTCTCATGCATTGCATTATTTGCATTGCCCTTGAATTGTTGCATATTCTCCCCGTTCACTATCAAACCGTGTGCCATCTCTTGTATCTGTTTGCTATCCCACAGAAAGAAACAAAAGGTTCGTGAATCTGGTGAAGGATCGTCCATTCCTCCTTCCCGTCCTCAACCTCCCACTGATTCGAGATTTCCAAATGCTGCAATGTAACAAGCTTTTAGCAAAAATACCTTCAAACTTATACCCCCTAGATCAGTTGATTTGCCATATTATAGGACCTCTTGTTTTGATACCTATAATAGGTTCAAGCATTATAAACTTGACTCCTTGTTGACATGTGAGAGGGACATCAATGTAGGTCTTGTCTCCGAATTTTATAATAATTTACACACTTCAGATGGTGTAAATTATCGCACTCGTGTTGCAAAACGGAGCCTGGACTTCTCTTATGAGATTCTTCAATCTTATCTCGAATGTCTACCTTCAAACAATGACTTTGTCTTTTATCCCAATCTTCCCGATGAGCTGCCTCCACCTTTTGAGCATATTAGCATTGCATCCATGCATCAGTTCTTCTTTGGTCGTCCTCGTCCGGATGGGCCAAATGCTCAAATCACAAAATTTTCTTCGCTTGATTTGTCAGCTGAAAACAATGCCTTGTTTAAAGTGATCATCAACTGCCTTTTCCCCATTGTCTCTCGTGCCCTAGCCGCTCTACGACCGCCTCATATGTTTGCTCTCTATGCCATTCGTCATTCCCTTGACATCAACATCGCTCTGAACATCTTTCATTGCATCATTCATTTTACCCAGCCCATGCAGCAGATGATACATATGCCTTTCGGGCATCTTATCACAGATTGGCTAGAGTCCCAGAAGATAGATGTCTCCCGAGGACGGCTGGAGCACATGACTGTGGCTTATTCTCGGATTTCTTCCCTCTCTTTCAAGAAGACGGGCTTGATTGGTGGTCCAGTTGGAGTTCGATGGATCGATGGTCGTGCTTTTGGTGAGGGACCCTGGGCTCGCCACAGGGGGGATGCACAGGCCTTGGTCCCTGCGGCGGATGATGTTGAGGAGGATATTCCCGAGCCGACTTCTCCGACATTCGAGGAGACTGTCGACACTCGACTGGAGGAGCTATCCATGGAGGTAGCCGACCTGCGTTCCATGATGGAGACCATGGTTCATCGACAGACTTCGGCTCCAGCTACTACTTCGGCTCCTCCTCCTGCTGCTGTTGCTGATCCCCCTCCTTCGGGCGATGATCTTATCGAGTTCTTTGTCCCGCTTTGATATGTTATTGTATGCTATATGGATGGTTGTTGTTATGGAGTCCCTGTGTGAACTTCGTCTCTTTTTGAATGTATGATATACTCCTTCTGACGTATTTCATTTTGTTTATATATATATGTCTCTATTTTAATGTTGTTCTATTCTGTGGATATATGTATTTTAGGGGGAGCACCCCTCGGATTTATCGTATTTGCCTCGTGCACTTATTGAGGGGGAGTTCTGTTTTTTTTTTATTTTTGACAAAGGGGGAGATATATGTTGAAGTTTACGCTTCAGATAATTAAAATCAAACTTACTGCTTAAATATGTTCATGTTAATTGGTTATGCTTAATTTAGATGATTTCAGCGTTGTTGCAATCACTATCTATCATTGTATCATTATGATATTTTGGAAATTAGCCTAAACTTAAATAGATTGCTGTAACAACCACCCTTCTTACTACTACTCTCTAAGGGCGACCGTTACCTAACTCCTACTCTACTTACTAGATTCACTTATGCTATTATTAGCGACACTTAGATTTATCACGGTTCAGAGAAATTCCTACCGAAAAATTTCGGCAGAGTCTCCCCTGTACCGGTGACCAAATCTATAATACACAAGATATATACACAGCCACATGCGGCTGGATCACAATTTATTCACAACCACGCAGTAATAAATCATATCATAATCAAAAACTAATCTAGCAACATGAACTAAACTCAAGCTCCCAGAATGAAGCATAATAAGCTACAATGCACATCAAACTCAATCATAAACTCATAATTTCATAACAGAAATAAGGAAAATAAACTAGACATAAACTCTAAATAAATAAGTCTTGCTAGTCCCCTCTGGACCTCTCCATAGTTCAGTCACCACACACATCCATCATCACCACCACCCTGTCGCCTCCCTTCATATCTTAGCTTTTCCTTTATCTGCAGTAGGAGGAAAGAAGACAAGATCTATAAGCGAAAACGCTTAGTAAGTACTAATCTATCTCACAAAACTCGAAATGCATAAATGAAATGCATAAGTGCTGAAACTGAAATAATAAGCTATCTGCATGTGCTCATGGTATACAAAAAATGAACAGAATACAAATCATACTCAGTATCAAGCAGGATAACAAGAAACCAACAATGTAAACTTAGAATCAAAGAAAACTAACCATTCTTATTTATTCTAAGCTTGGAACTTATTTCATTTCTTGTATCCTTGTGTTAGAAATTAATCTTTTAATTTCTATCTTTTACTTTCTTCTTCTTTCTTTCTTCCTTCTTACTTAACTTTTCTTTTCTTTCTTAGGTTTTCTTTTCTTGGGCCCAGGCGACCTTCACTAGTGGTACTTCTTTGTTTCTCAATCTCTTGACTGCTCTGTCCACTATCTGTGTAGGTCTGCTCTCATAACTAAGATCCTCTTGGATCTGCATTGACTGAGGCTGAATCACTTGGCTCGGGTCATGGAGACACTTCCTTAGCATGGAGACATGAAATACATTGTGTATTGCTGACATGTCTTGTGGTAAGTCCAGCCTTCTTACTGCCACCTTTCTCTAAAGAAACTCTCTTTTCCTCCTTGGTGGCCGGCCCTAGCTTCTTCCTCTTCTCTTCTTCTTATGGCCGGCGGCAACCTCTCTTGGAGCTCTTGATGGTGGCCGGTTCTAGCTAGGAGAAGAAGGAGAGAAAGGTGGTTTTGTTTCTTGCATCCCTTGGAGCTTGGTGGTGGTGGCCGGACCTCTACTTCTCTTGGAGAATTGTGGTGGCCGAAACTTGCAAGGAAGAAGAAGGTGCTTGGTGGTTCTCATCTCGGAAGATCGTTGCCCACACAACGTCCGAGGTTATAAGAGGAATACGGTAGAAGATCAAGAGGTCTTTTTAGAAGGTATAACTAGTAATTTTTCCTTTCCGCATCATGCTAGTTATTTATGGAAATAATACCAAATACAATAGGCTTACGATTCTAGTATTTCGAATATGTTTTTCGAAGTTGTGTTCTTTTATTTTTTCTTTTCCTTGTGATTTGATTGTTCTTTTCGGTTAACCTAAAGTTATTTTAGGAAATTAAATATTAGCTTTCCATAAAAGGTTTTGTCTAGTCGGTGGTGGTTGCTCCCATATCCAAGAAGGCCATGTGCCTCGCCACGTCAGTACTGGGAACCAATTATGGAAATTAATATTTAATGGAATTAATAACTTAAGGTGACTTGGGTCGAACGTGTTAAGTTCCGCAGGAGATCCAAGTCAAAACCTAAAAGAACAAATAGATTAAGTTTTGGATCAAACGTGTTAAGTTCCGCAGGTGATCCAAAATTTAATTTAAAAGAACACATGGTAGCTAGGAAAAGGTTCAGACCTTTGTACAAAATTTTTGTACAGTGGAACCTCTAGGTTTTCCGAGTAGCAACCAACAATTGGTATCAGAGCAACATCAAAAAGGGGGAGATTGTTGGTGCAATCATGTCTTGGAAGTTTCAATGTGTTGACAATTATTTAAGTTTAGGTTAATACGTTGAAACTAACATGCATTGTGAGTTTGCAGGAGGAGTTTCTTGCAGGTCGGAAGACCAGATGTAAGAGAAGTCCAAGAAGGTCGAGGACTGGATTCTTGGTAAAAAGGTTTCTTGCAGGTTAGAAGACCAGATGCAAGAGAAGTCCGAGAAGGTTGGGGACCAGATTCTTGGCAAAAGAAGTTCCTGTAGGTCACAAGATTATATGTGTGTTAGGCTCACTATCAGAGATCAATTGGTGAATCGATTCAGACACAGGCTGTGAGGCAGAATGCCTTTGAATCGATCAGCCGATCGATTGAAGGTAAGTCAATCGATCGATTGGAAAGGATCTACGCGAAGCACAGAACGCTTCTAAATCGATCAGCCGATCAATTCAATGTATTGAATCGATTGGCCGATCAATTCGTGAACTTGGTGGTGGTGGCCGGATCTCTACTTCTCTTGGAGAATTGTGGTGGCCGAAACTTGTAAGGAAGAAGAAGGTGCTTGGTGGTTCTCATCTCGGAAGATCGTTGCCTACACAACGTCCGAGGTTAGAAGAGAAATACGGTAGAAGATCAAGAGGTCTTTTAGAAGGTATAACTAGTAATTTTTCCTTTCCGCATCATGCTAGTTATTTATGGAAATAATACTAAATACAAGAGGCATACGATTCTAGAGTTTCGAATTCGTTTTCGATATAGTGTTCTTTTGTTTTTCTTTTCCTTGTGATTTGATTGTTCTTTTCGGTTAACCTAAAGTTATTTTAGGAAATTAAATATTACCTTTCTATAAAAGGTTTTGTCTAGTCGGTGGTGGTTGCTCCCATATCCAACAAGGCCATGTGCCTCGCCACGTCGAACCAATTATGGAAATTAATATTTAATGGAATTAATAACTTAAGGTGATTTGGGTCGAACGTGTTAAGTTCCGCAGGAGACCCAAGTCAAAACCTAAAAGAACGAATAGATTAAGTTTTGGATCAAACGTGTTAAGTTCAGCAGGCGATCCAAAATTTAATTTAAAAGAACACATGGTAGCTAGGAAAGGTTCGACCTTTGTACAAAATTTTTGCAATGGAACCTCTAGGTTTTCCGAGTAGCAACCAACAATTGGTATCGAGCTAGGATTTGCCTCTGTGTATTTTGTATTAGTTTAATTATGCACATGTCATACATAATTTAGGTGATAATAGTAGGATGTGCTAACTTTGTGGATGCAGGATCCAACTATTATGGCTTATAGTTTTATGTGTGTGATTGGACCCTTGGACATGTCAAGGGCATTTATATGTGTGTGCATGATTGTATTATAAAATACAGGAGGAGTATTTAGTTTTATTAGGATTTTATTTTTGATCTAGATACATGTACATTCCTTTTATGGAATATAGGTTCAAAATTGTAAAATTCTATTTATGTCATGGATCGAATCTTGCAAAGCGTGGAACCTTCTAAGGACCAGAGGCGCAGCGGAACAAGGAGCAAGATGGATGCGACCCGGTGGCGGTGGCCAAATATGGCAGCAGCTTGGGATGACAACACACGGAGGACAACTAGAGATAAAAGCCATAATAGTTGAAAATTAGATTTTCTATTTATTGCGTGTATATTGTGTGTGCATGTTAGTTTACAAGTTTAGTAGGCTAGCATAGTTAAAATTCCTCATTAATAAATAACTAAGTGGGAGAGGGATTTTTAAGTAAATCCCATGGTCTCCATTACTGGTTTGTAAGTGATGCAAACAAGCTTGCGCGTTGGCTCTGAGTGCCTTCCTCCATAACGGATGAGCTAGTTTGCAGATCACTAGAACAGACTTCCATTTTTGGATGACTATAGGAAGTTAATTAAGAGCGTGTGATCTTCCCCAACGGAAGGGGCATAATCTTATTAATGGACTTAGTGTCAAGTAATGGTATACACTTAGACACATCTAATAGTATCCTCCCATCGAGTCATTGTTATTATTTGTGTGACCAAATGAAACCAACTATTAATTTGTCATAAAACTAGGTTGACAAGATAATAAAATTAAAGGGTTAAAACCCTTCTTACAAATGATTGATTTTGTATACGTCCACACTAACGTGGCATACAAAATTAACGGTGTTTAAGATAATTTTATTTGTCATAAAGTTACGTTGACAAGATAGTTAATGGGTAAAACCCTCCTCTTACAAATGTTGATTTTGTATACGTCCACACTAACGTGGCATGCAAAATTCACGGTGTTTTGAGGTGTTGGTAAATTTAAATAGTATTGTTAGAGGAATCAATATTATTTTAAATTTAGAAGTCTTGACCAAATATTTGATTAAAGATAGACCAACTATTAATTTTATTCGTCATAAAGTAAGGTTGACGAGATAATAAAATTAAATGATAAAATTTCCTCTTTGAATTTGTATACGTCCACACTAACGTGGCATACAAGATTCATGGGGATTTTTAAGGAGTTGGTCTTAACCAAATATTTTTGTGATTCTTAGGATGATGGTCAATCCCTAGCTGATATACTTTAGGATAGACTTAGTGGTCCCAATTATAATTGATTGGAAATAGGATTTGGACATTAAGGTAGACTGTCCTCTTAGAACTAAGAACAATATAGGTGTATTTTATTCATTAGTTGAAACATGTTTAGTGGTGTTATCTACCAGAACCTGGAGTGTAGATACAGATGCCATTAATCATGTCCGCATTGCAGGGTTCCAGGAAACCCGACAACTAAATGAAAATAAAAACACCGTCCACATGGGCACTGCTGTAAAAGTGGCAGCTGTTGCAGTGGGAGATGTTTATCTTTTGATAAAAATAAAACATGGATTTTTGAGTAATTGTCTTTACGCACCAAGTTTAGAAAGAACTAGTTTTCAGTTTCTAAACTATTCAAAGAACTTGATATTCTGCCTCTTTTAATAACAAAGTTGTTATTAAGAAAAAGAGGGAAGTTATCTGTTCTGGTACGTTGGTTGGCAATTTATAAATCCAATAACTCTCACGATGCAACAAATGGAAATTAGTAACACATCTTCTAACTTTAAGAGAAAGTAACCTTCGGAAATGAACCAATTATATCTTTGGCATCTAAGGCTAGGTTATATTAACTTGAGTATGATTCATTGGTAGCTGATGAACTTTTGGGTTCATTAGTAGTGGAAATCTTTCCAACCTGCGAGTCTTACTTGGAAGGAAAAATAACCAAGAAGCTTTCAAGTCTAAGGGGTATGGAGTCAAAGATATGTTGAAATTGGTTCATTCTGATTTGTGTGATCCTATGACTATCCAAGCAAGAGGTTGTTTCAAATATTTCGTCTATTTTATAGACAACTATTTGATATACGGATACATTTACTTGATGTGCCACAAGTCTAAGTGCTTTGATTAGTTCAAAGAGTATGAGGCTGATGTGGAGAAATGTCAAGGTAAAAGTATCAAGACACTACGGTGAGATCGTAGTGGCAAGTACCTCTTGGGAGAATTTAGGAGTCACTTATCAGAAGAAGGGATTCAATCCCAACTAACTACACCTATGTATATCCCAACAGAATGGTGTAGAAAAAGGAAGGTATAGGACTCTTATGGAAATAAGTAGATTGATGATGAGTTATTTAGAAAATTACCAAATTCATTTTAAGGATATACTCTGGAAATGGAAGTGAACATAGTACCTTCCAAAGTCAGAACTCTCTACTCATATAGAATTGCTGAATAGGTGTAAGCCTATTTTGAAGCATATTCAGATTCGGGTAGTCCAGCACATATGCTGAAGAGAGACAATGATAAATTGGACAGGAATTCACTTGTTTGTGGGTTATCCTAGAGAAATAAAAGTAGGTTTATAGTCTTTAAAATCAGAAGGTCATTGTTAGCATCAATGACCGATTTTTAGAAAAGGACTATGTAATAAACCACGTGCCCATAAGAAAATTTGTTCTTAAGGAAATAATAAAAGACATGTCTAATTTAGTACCAATTGTACAAGATGAGATACCACAAGGAAACTGCGACACGTATCACAAATGATACACAATTATAGAAAGTGCCTTGTCATAGTGGGAGGGTTGTTAGGCAACCTAAAAAGATTCATGTTTTGGGAGAGTTTTTGGACTCGATCCCTGGAGGACATGAACCTGATCTCTGGTCATATGATGAAGCACTCCAAGATAAAGATGCAATATCTTGACAAAGAGTAATGAATAACAGAATTAGAATATATATATTCTAATAAAATCTGGAAGCTTGTAGAACTACCAAATAGTGTAAAAGCTTTTGGGTATAAAAAGGTCTATAATAGGAAAAGAGGGATAGACAGGAAGGTAGAAACCTTCAAAGCAAGGCTTGATGAAAAAGGAAACTTTTTCACTGGTAGCCATGCTTAAGTCTATCCGGATTCTTTTATCTATTTGGCAAGTGGATGTCAAGACAGCATTCCTTAATGGAAGTCTTGAAGAAAGCATCCATATAAAGCAACCAGAAGGGTTCATTGCAAAGGGCTAAGAGCATCTTGTGTAAAGCTCAATCAGTCTATGGACTGAGGCAAAGCTTCAAGGTCTTGGAACATCCGGTTTATCAAAGTAATTCAGACCTATGGATTTATTTAGTAACCGGGTAAGTCTTGTGTATACAAAAGGTGTGATGGAAGCGTGGTGGTATTTCTTGTACTATACGTAGATAACATTTTTGGTAGTTGGAGACAATATCAAAATGTTGTCAGAAGTAAGGGTATGGTTGTCCAAACAATTCGATATAAAGGACTTGGGAGAATAAATATATTCTTGAGATCAAAGTAATAAGGGATTGCAAGAAAAGAATATTTTACTTATCCCAAGCTTCATACATCGGAAAAATCCTTGCTCGTTTTAAAGCATGCAAAACTCCAAGAAAGGTTTCTTACCTTTTCAGGATGGAGTAACTTTATCTAAAGATATGTCTCTGTAGACATCAAATGAGATAAAGGAAATAAAGGCAGTTCTTTATGCTTCGGCTGTCGGAAGCCTAATGAATGCTATGCATGAGATAAGGAATCTGTTTTGCCAAGGGCATAGTTGGCAGATATCAAAATAACTATGGACAAGGACAGTGGACTGCAGTAAAACATATATTGAAGTGCCTTAGAGACACTAGAGATTATATGCTAGCTTACAAGGTAGTTAATTTGGTCCTTGTGGGTTGCATGGATTTTGACTTCCAATCGGATAGGGACAATAATAAATCAACCTTGGGGTTTTGTGTTTACTTTAGGAGGTAAAGTCATAACTATGGAAGAGTGATAAACATAGGTGTTTTTCTGGACTCCACCATAGAAGCTTAGTATATGGCAAGCCTCTGAGGTAGCTATAAAAGCTGAATGATTCAATAATCTCAAGATAGACTTAGATATGATTTCTGGTTTGTCCAAAGATTATTACAATTTATTGTAATAATATTGGTGCAGTAGCAAACTCGAAGAAACCATAAGTCTATAAAGGCAAGTAAACACAATAGAGCGCAAGTACCACCCAATACGAGAAATCGTATAAACGAGGAGAAGTTATTGCTACCTAGATTGCATCAGGTGATGACCTATAGATCCTTCCACCGAGGTCCTTAAGGCAAGAGCTTTTAATGGACATGTTGAAGGGTTAGGAATCAGATGTATGGCAGCAGATATAGCAGCTTAGTCTTTTAGTATAAGTGGGAGATTGTTAGAGTGTATACTAAAAGCCTAGCTTTTGGTATAAACATTTATCTAGAAATAAGAATCACATTGATCAAATGTCTACATTTGTGATAAATGTAGTTGTTCAATTAATTTATATTGTAGATAACATGGTGTGTGGTGTCACACACAGAGGATCATGTTATCAGTACCTTATAAATTATAAACAGTAGCTCACAACCAAAATGGAAAGGAACAAACCATTAGAAGGTCGTAGTGTAATTAGGTATCAGTTTATCTTTGTATAATTACACTAGTCACTGTGAAGTATTAGTAGGACTATTTGAGGTCGTTTCTTTTATACTGATTTTATAAAGAAACAAAGACCTCGGTTATTATGGAAGTGTGTACTCTTAATCCTAATATAATAACAAGCACATATATTTGATATTTATTTCTTTAATTTATCAAAGGGTGAGATTTAGTTCGATGAATCAATAAGCCCGATAAGTTGGGAAATGGTATCACTTATAGTGTGTGTTGTTGATTATAGAAGGAAACTGTGTCCTAGAGATACTAGGTTGATAATGTCCTCAAGAGGAGCTCATAAGGATTGTCATGTTAAACCCTGCAGGTGGACCTAGTCCGACATGATGATAAGGTTGAGTGGTACTACTCTTGGACTTAGATATTAATTAAATGTGTTGTCAGTAACTCACTTAATTAGTGGACATTCGATATCTTAAATACAGGGAGACTGACACACTCATAATAAGAAGGAGCCCAAAAATGTAATTTGGGATTGGTGCGGTAGTTCAATAATAGTTCTCTAGTGGAATGAATTATTATTGATAAAATTAAGTTGTGTGTTCGGGGCGAACACGGGAAGCTTAATTTCATCGGGAGACCAAAACCAATTCCTCCTCTCGGTCCCTATCGTAGCCTCTTGTATATAGAGATTTATACCCACCACATACCCACCTTCTTACCCAACCAATAGGGGCCGGCCAAGCTAAGCTTGAAGCTCAAGCTTAGGGCCGGCCAAGCCTAAAGGTTGGCCTTAAGGTGGCCGACCAATAGCTTGGAGCCCAAGCTTAGGTGGCCGGCCACATCATATTAAAAAGGATTTTTTTTAAAAAATTATTTCTTATGTGGATATCATAGTTTTAAAAGAGAGTTTAAAAATTAAATCTTTCCTTTTAAAGCTTTCTACAAAAGATTAAGAAAAGATTTGAAATCTTTCCTTATTTGTAGATTGAAAGGAGATTTTATTTTTAAGAAAAACTTTCCTTTTAACCATGATAATAATTTAAAAGATAAGTTTAAAAATTAAATATTCTCTTTTATTAGTTTCTACAAAAGATTAAGAAAAGATTTGATATCTTTCCTTATTTGTAGATTGAAAAGAGATTTTAATTTTTAGAGATAACTTTCCTTTTGGAAATTATCCACATGTTTAAAAGAAGAATTTTAATTTATAAAATTTCCTTTTATTAACCAATCATGAAGGATAAAATTATTAGAGAAATTTTATAAATTTCTAGAAACAAATTAGGAAGTTTTAATTCTTGTGTGAATTAAATTTTCCTTGTTTTGGGAATTAGAAGTGGCCGGCCATTATTATTAAAAGAAGAAAATTGTTTTTAATTAAAATAATTTTTCTTTTTTATGACAAAAGAATTAAGGAATTTTTATTAAAATTTCCTTATTTGTCAAGACCAAGGATTATAAAAGAGGGGTAGAGGTGCCTTCAGGGTGATCAACTCTATTTATTCTCCTCTCTTTTCCTCCTTGGTGGCCCTAGCTTCTTCCTCTTCTCTTCTTCTTATGGCCGGCGGCAACCCTCTTGGAGCTCTTGATGGTGGCGGTTCTAGCTAGGAGAAGAAGGAGAGAAAGGTGGTTTTGTTTCTTGCATCCCTTGGAGCTTGGTGGTGGTGGCCGGACCTCTACTTCTCTTGGAGAATTGTGGTGGCCGAAACTTGCAAGGAAGAAGAAGGTGCTTGGTGGTTCTCATCTCGGAAGATCGTTGCCCACACAACGTCCGAGGTTAGAAGAGGAATACGGTAGAAGATCAAGAGGTCTTTTTAGAAGGTATAACTAGTAATTTTTCCTTTCCGCATCATGCTAGTTATTTATGGAAATAATACCAAATACAAGAGGCTTACGATTCTAGTATTTCGAATATGTTTTCGAAGTTGTGTTCTTTTATTTTTCTTTTCCTTGTGATTTGATTGTTCTTTTTGGTTGACCTAAAGTTATTTTAGGAAATTAAATATTAGCTTTCCATAAAAGGTTTTGTCTAGTCGGTGGTGGTTGTTCCCATATCCAAGAAGGCCATGTGCCTCGCCACGTCAGTACTGGGAACCAATTATGGAAATTAATATTTAATGGAATTAATAACTTAGGTGATTTGGATCAAACGTGTTAAGTTCTGCAGGAGATCCAAGTCTAAACCTTAAAGAACAAATAGATTAAGTTTTGGATCAAACGTGTTAAGTTCCGCAGGCGATCCAAAATTTAATTTAAAAGAACACATGGTAGTTAGGAAAAGGTTCAGACCTTTGTACAAAATTTTTGTACAGTGGAACCTCTAGGCTTTCCGAGTAGCAACCAACAATTGGTATCAGAGCTAGGGTTTTGCCTCTGTGTATTTGGTATTAGGTTAATTATGCACATGTCATACATAATTTAGGCAGGTTAATAGTAGGATGTGCTAACTTTGTGGATGCAGGATCCAACTATTATGGCTTTTAATTATTATGTGTGTGATTGGACCCTTGGACATGTTAAGAGCATTTATATGTGTGTGCATGATTGTATTATAAAATACAGCAGGAGCTGTATTTAGTTTTATTAGGATTTTATTTTTGATCTAGATACATGTACATTCCTTTTATGAAATATAGGATCAAAATTGTAAAATTCTATTTATGTCGCGGATCGAATCTTGCAAAGCGTGGAACCTTCTAAGGACCAGAGGCGCAGCGGAACAAGGAGCAAGATGGATGCGACAGCTAGACCCGGTGGCGGTGGCCAAATATGGCAGCAGCTTGGGATGACAACACACGGAGGACAACTAGAGATAAAAGTCATAATAGTTGAAAATTAGATTTTCTATTTATTGCTTTTATATTGTGTTGTGTGTGCATGTTAGTTTACAAGTTTAGTAGGCTAGCATAGTTAAAATTCCTCATTAATAAATAACTAAGTGGGAGAGGGATTTTTAAGTAAATCCCATGGTCTCCATTACTAGTTTGTAAGTGATGCAAACAAGCTTGCGCGTTGGCTCTGAGTGCCTTCCTCCATAACGGATGAGCTAGTTTGCAGATCACTAGAACAGACTTCCATTTTTGGATGACTATAGGAAGTTAATTAAGAGCGTGTGATCTTCCCCAACGGAAGGGGCATAATCTTATTAATGGACTTAGTGTCAAGTAATGGTATACACTTAGGCATGTCTAATAGTATCCTCCCCATCGGAGTCACTGCTATTATTTGTGTGACCGAAGAAAACCAACTATTAATTTGTCAAATAAAAAGGTTGACAAGATAATAAAATTAAAAACCCCTCTTACAAATGTTTGATTTTGTATACGTCCACACTAACGTGGCATACAAAATTCACGGTGTTTGAGGTAATTTTATTTGTCATAAAAATTTATTTGATAAGATAATTAATGGGTAAAACCCTCCTCTTACAAATGTTTAAATTTTGTATACGTCCACACTAACGTGGCATGCAAAATTCACGGTGTTTGAGGTGTTGGTGAATTTAAATAATATTGTTTGAGGAATCAATGTTATTTTAAATTCAAAGAGTTTTGACCAAATATTTGATCAAAGACAGATCAACTATTAATTTTATTCGTCATAAAGTAAAGTTGACGAGATAATAAAATTAATGAATAAAATCTCCTCTTCGATTTTGTATATACAAAATTCATGGAGATTTTAAGGAGTTGATCTTGACCAAATATTTTTGTGATTCTTAGGATGTTTGTCAATCCCTAGTAGCCATACTATAGAAAAAGACTTAGTAGTCCCAATTGTAATGATTGGAAATATGACTTGGACATTAAGGTAGACTATCTTCTTAGAACTAAGAACAATTTAGGTGTATTTAATTCATTAGTTGAAACATGTCTAGTGGTGTTATCTACCAGAACCTGGAGTGTAGATACAAGATGCCATTAATCATGTCTGCAATTCAGGGTTCCAGGAAACCCGACAACTAAATGAAAGGTAAATCACCGTCCACATGAGCACTACTGTAAAAGTGGTAGTTGTTGCAGTGGGAGATGTTTATCCTTTGATAAGAATAAAATATGGATTTTAAGTAATTGTCTTTACGTACCAAGTTTAGAAAGAACCTGATTTCAGTTTCTAAACTATTATAGATATTGTGTCTATTTTGATAACAAAGATGTTATCAAGAAAAATAAGGAAATTATCTATTCTGGTATGATGGTTGACAATTTATAATCCAATAACTCCCACGATGCAACAAATGGAAATTAGTAACACATCTTCTAATTTTAAGAGAAAGCAACCTTCAGAAAAGAACCAATTATATCTTTGGCATCTAAAAGCTAGGATATACTTGAGTAGGATTCATTGGTAGCTGATAAACTTTTGGGTTCATTGGTAGTGGAAATCTTTCCAACCTGCGAGTCTTATTTAGAAAGAAAATAACCAAGAAGCTTTTAAGGGGTATGGAGTCAAATATATGTTGAAATTGGTTCATTCTGATTTATGTGATCCTATGACTATCCATACAAGAGGTAGTATTGAATATTTTGTCTATTTTATAGACAACTATTCAAGATACAAATAAATTTACTTAATGTGCCGCAAGACTAAGTACTTTGATTAGTTCAAAGAGTACAAGGTTGATGCGGAGAAATGTTAAAGTAAAAGTCACTATGGTAAGATCGTAGTGGCAAGTACCTCTTGGGAGAATTTAGGAGTCACTTATCAGAAGTTGGATTTCAATCCCAACTAACTGCATCTGGTACACCCCAACAGAATGATGTAGTAGAAAGAAGGACTCTTATGGAATAATTAGATAGGTGATGAGTTATTCAGAAAATTACCAAATTTGTTTTAAGGATATGCTCTGGAAACGGAAGTGAACGTAGTACCTTCCAAAGTCATAACTCTCTACTCATATAGAGTTGCTGAATAGGCGTAAGCCTATTTTGAAGCATATTCGGATTCGGGTAATCCAGCACATATGAGAGATAATGATAAGTTGGATAGGAGTTCACTTGTTTGTAAGTTATCCTAGATAAACAAAAGTAGGTTTATAGTCTTAAAAATCAGAAGGTCATTGTTAGCATCAATGACTGTTTTTTAGAAAAGGACTATATAATGAACCACGTGCTCATAAGTAAATTTGTTCTTAAGGAAATAATAAAAGACATGTCTAATCTAGTACCAACTGTACAAGATGAGATACCACAAGGAAAACTGCAACACGTATCAAAAATGATACACAATTAAAAAAATGCCTTGTCGTAGTGGGAGGGTTGTTAAGCAACCTTAAAAGATTCATGTTTTGGGAGAGTTTTTGGACTCGATCCCTGAAGGACATGAACCTGATCTCCGGACATGTGACGAAGCACTCCAAGATAAATATGCAGCATCTTGGCAAAGAGTAATGAATAATAGAATTAGAATATATGTATTCTAATAAAATCTGGAAGCTTGTAAAACCACCAAGTGGTGTAAAAGCCTTTGGGTGTAAAAGGTCTATAATAGGAAAAGAAGGATAGACAGGAAGGTAGAAACTTTCAAGGCAAGGCTTGATGAAAAAGGAAACTTTTTCACTGGTAGTCATGCTTAAGTCTATCCGGATTCTTTTATCTATTTGGCAAGTGGATGTCAAGACAACATTCCTTAATGGAAGTCTTGAAGAAAGCATCCATATAAAGCAACCAGAAGGGTTCATTGCAAAGGGCTAAGAGCATCTTGTGTGCAAGCTCAATCAGTCTATGGACTGAGGCAAAACTTCAAGGTCTTAGAACATCCGGTTTATTAAAGTCTATGGATTTATTTAGTAACCGGATAAGTCTAGTGTATACAAAAGGCGTGATAGAAACATGGTGGTATTTCTTGTACTATACGTAGATAACATTTTTGGTAGTTGGAAACAATATCAAAGTGTTGTCAGAAGTAAGGGTATGGTCGTCCAAACAATTCGATATGAAGGAATGTAAATATTCTTGAGATCAAAGTAATAAGGGATCGCAAGAAAAGAATATTTTACTTATCCCAAGCTTCATACATCGAAAAAAATCCTTGCTCGTTTTAAGCATACAAAACTCCAAGAAAGGTTTCTTACCTTTTCAGGATAGAGTAACTTTATCTAAAGATGTCTTTGTAGACATCAAAGGAGATAAAGGAAATAAAGGCAGTTCTTTATGCTTCGGCTGACAGAAGCCTAATGTATGCTATGCACGAGATCAGAAATCTGTTTTGCCAAGGGCATAGTTAGCAGATATCAAAGTAACTCTAGACAAGGACAGTGGACTGTAGTAAAGCATATATTGAAGTACCTTAGAGGTACTAGAGATTATATGCTAGCTTACAAGGCAGTTAATTTGGTCCTTGTGGGTTACATGGATTTTGATTTCCAATCAGATAGGGACAATAATAAGTCAACCTCGGGGTTTTGTGTTTACTTTAGGAGGTAAAGTCATAACTATGGAAGAGTGATAAGCATAGGTGTTTTTCTGGACTCCACCATAGAAGTTTAGTATATGGCAAGCCTCTGAGGCAGCCATAAAAGCTGAATGACTCAATAACCTCAAGATAGACTTAGATATGATTTCTGGTTTGTCCAAAGATTATTACAATTTATTGTAATAATGTTGGTGCAGTAGCAAACTCAAAGAAACCATAAGTCTATAAGGCAAGTAAACACAATAGAGCGCAAGTACCACCCAATACGAGAAATAGTATAAACGAGGAGAAGTTGTTGCCGCCCAGATTGCATCAGGTGATGACCTATAGATCCTTTCACTAAGGTCCTTAAGGCAAGAGCTTTTGATGGGCATGTTGAAGGGTTGGGAATCAGATGTATGACAGCAGATATGGCAGCTTAGTCTTTTAGTATAAGTGGGAGATTGTTAGAGTGTATACTAAAAGCCTAGCTTTTGGTATAAACATTTATCTAGAAATAAGAATCACATTGGTCAAATGTCTACATTTATGATAAATGTAGTTGTTCAATTAATTTATATTGTAGATAACATGGTGTGTGGTGTCACACACAGAAGATCATGTTATCAGTACCTTATAAATTATAAACAGTAGGTCACGACCATAATGGAAAGGAACAAACCATTGGAAGGTCGTAGTGTAATTAGGTATTAGTTTATCTTAACTATATAATTACACTAGTACACTTAGAGTGTATTGAGTAGGACCATTAGAGGTCGTTTCTTTTATCGACTTTATAAAGAAACAAAGACCTCAGTTATTATGGAAGTGTGTGCTCTTAATCCTAATATAATAACAAGCACATATATTTGATATTTATTTCTTTAATTTATCAATGGGTGAGATTTAGTTCGATGAATCAATAAGCCCGATAAGTTGGGAAATGATATCACTTATAGTGTGTGTTGTTGATTATAGAAGGAAACTGTGTCCTAGTGATCTAGGTTGAGAATGTCCCCAAGAGGAGCTCATAAGGATTGTCATGTTAAACCCTGCAGGTGGACTTAGTCCGACATGACGATGAAGTTGAGTGGTACTACTCTTGGAGCTAGATATTAATTAAGTGAGTTGTCAGTAACTTACTTAATTAGTGGACATTTGTTATCTTAAACACGGGGAGACTAACACACTCATAATAAGAAGGAGCCCAAAATGTAATTTGGGATTGGTGCAGTAGTTCAATAATAGTTCTTTAGTGGAATGAATTATTATTGATGAAATTAAGTTGTGTGTTCGGGGCGAACACGGAATGCTTAATTTCATCGGGAGACCAAAACCAATTCCTCCTCTCGGTCCCTATCGTAGCCTCAGTATATAGAGATTTATACCCACCGATACCCACCTTCTTACCCATCCAATGGGGCGGCCAAGCTAGCTTGGAAACCAAGCTAGGCGGCCAAGTCCAAGTGGATGAGCCATGTTCGGCCAAAGCTTAGGTCCCAAGCTTAGGTGGCGGCCACTAGAATATTAAAAGGATTTTATTAAAATTATTTCTTATGTGGATATCATGATTTTAAAGAGAGTTTAAAAATTAAAAATTTCCTTTTATAACTTTCTACAAAGATTAAGAGAAGAGATTAATCTCTTTCCTTATTTGTAGATTAAAAGGATGGTTTTAATTTTTGGTAAAACTTTCCTTATTTGTAAATCATCTACATGTTTAAAAGAGAGTTTAAAATTTGAAATCTTTCCTTATTTGTTGATTAAAGGAGGATTTTAAATTTTAAGAAAACTTTCAATTTTAATCATGTTCATGATTTAAAAGAGAGTTTAAAATTAAATATTCTCTTTTATAAGTTTTTACAAAAGATTAAGAAAAGATTTGATATCTTTCCTTATTTGTAGATTAAAAGAGATTTTAATTTTTAGAGATAACTTTCTTTTTATCCACATGTTTAAAAGAAATATTTTAATTTATAAAATTTCCTTTTTATTAACCACCATGAAGGGAAAAATTATTTGAGAAATTTTTATAAATTTCCGAAAGTAAATTAGGAAGTTTTAATTCTTGTGTGAATTAAAATTTCCTTGATTTGTGGAATGGTATGGCCGGCCATTGTATTTGTAAAAAGGAAATTATTTTTAATTAAATAAAATTTTCTTTTTCATGGCAAAATAATTAAGGAAGTTTTTAATTAAATTTCCTTATTTGCCAAGACCAAGGATTATAAAAGAGGGGGTAGAGAAGGCTTCATTGTGAACAACTCTATTATTCTTCTCCTCTCTTTTCCTCCTTGGTGGCCGGCCCTAGCTTCTTCCTCTTCTATTCTTCTTATGGCCGGCGGCAACCTCTCTTGGAGCTCTTGATGGTGGCCGGTTCTAGCTAGGAGAAGAAGGAGAGAAAGGTGGTTTTGTTTCTTGCATCCCTTGGAGCTTGGTGGTGGTGGCCGGACCTCTACTTCTCTTGGAGAATTGTGGTGGCCGAAACTTGCAAGGAAGAAGAAGGTGCTTGGTGGTTCTCATCTCGGAAGATCGTTGCCCACACAACGTCCGAGGTTATAAGAGGAATACGGTAGAAGATCAAGAGGTCTTTTTAGAAGGTATAACTAGTAATTTTTCCTTTCCGCATCATGCTAGTTATTTATGGAAATAATACCAAATACAATAGGCTTACGATTCTAGTATTTCGAATATGTTTTTCGAAGTTGTGTTCTTTTATTTTTTCTTTTCCTTGTGATTTGATTGTTCTTTTCGGTTAACCTAAAGTTATTTTAGGAAATTAAATATTAGCTTTCCATAAAAGGTTTTGTCTAGTCGGTGGTGGTTGCTCCCATATCCAAGAAGGCCATGTGCCTCGCCACGTCAGTACTGGGAACCAATTATGTAAATTAATATTTAATGGAATTAATAACTTAAGGTGACTTGGGTCGAACGTGTTAAGTTCCGCTGGAGATCCAAGTCAAAACCTAAAAGAACAAATAGATTAAGTTTTGGATCAAACGTGTTAAGTTCCGCAGGCGATCCAAAATTTAATTTAAAAGAACACATGGTAGCTAGGAAAAGGTTCAGACCTTTTTACAAAATTTTTGTACAGTGGAACCTCTAGGTTTTCCGAGTAGCAACCAACAATTGGTATCAGAGCAACATCAAAAAGGGGGAGATTGTTGGTGCAATCATGTCTTGGAAGTTTCAATGTGTTGACAATTATTTAAGTTTAGGTTAATACGTTGAAACTAACATGCATTGTGAGTTTGCAGGAGGAGTTTCTTGCAGGTCGGAAGACCAGATGTAAGAGAAGTCCAAGAAGGTCGAGGACTGGATTCTTGGTAAAAAGGTTTCTTGCAGGTTAGAAGACCAGATGCAAGAGAAGTCCGAGAAGGTTGGGGACCAGATTCTTGGCAAAAGAAGTTCCTGTAGGTCACAAGATTATATGTGTGTTAGGCTCACTATCAGAGATCAATTGGTGAATCGATTCAGACACAGGCTGTGAGGCAGAATGCCTTTGAATCGATCAGCCGATCGATTGAAGGTAAGTCAATCGATCGATTGGAAAGGATCTACGCGAAGCACAGAACGCTTCTAAATCGATCAGCCGATCGATTCAATGTATTGAATCGATTGGCCGATCAATTCGTAAACATTCTGTGCGAAGCACAGAACCCTTCTGAATCAATCAGCCGATCGATTCAAGGTATTGAATCGATCGGCCGATCGATCCGTGAACATTCTGTGTGAAGCACAGAATCATCCTGAATCGATCAACCGATCGATTCAAGGTATTGAATCGATCGGCCGATCGATTCACAAAGCTGTGATTTCATGAGCAAGCGGCTGAATCGATTCAAACTCTGCCCCAATCGATCCAAGTCAAATAAAAGAATCTGCACCGTTGATCTTGATGCGATGGCTTCCAACGGATACTTGTGAATCGATTGGGACATAATATCAATCGATTCACAGCGATGGCAGCGTGAGAAACAGCTAGTTTTCTTGATGTTTAAAACGCTGGAAGAAAGAGGAACAAGCATCTATCAACGAAAAAATACTGTTCTATTGCTCTTGTGTGAAGAACCCTTGAAGTGCTCAAGATCTCTCAAGCATTGGAAGTAAAAGCTCTCAATCTCTCCAAGCTTTCAAATCTCACGCCACAAGGAAGAAGCTATTTCAAGTTTGTAAATCTCTTCTCTTCTTCATTGTAGTGAGTGTGAGTTATTTCCTTTTGGAGAGGAAGTATTGTAAGTGTTGTAAGGTTTCTCCACCTTCCGTGTGATTCCGAGAAGGAGGGTTTTTGGATAGTGGAAGTGTGGTGAGTGGCGTGGATCCTTGGACTAGTCACCTCCTTGAGGAGGTGGATACCAAGTAAATACCGGAGTTAGCATTGGCTTCAAGTTTCCGCTGTGCATAATCAAAGATCAAGAAAACGAAGTGAGCCATTCACCCCCCCCCCTCTAGCTCAACCGATCCTAACAATATGGACACTACGAGTTTGTAGTCATGCCTTTTGGTGTAACTAATGCACCAGCGGTCTTCATGGACTTAATGAACAGAGTGTTCAGAGAATACCTTGACAAATTTGTCATCGTATTCATCGACGACATTCTGGTCTATTCAAGGACTCCAGAGGAGCATGACACGCACTTGAGGATAGTACTGCAGACTCTTCAGCAAAAGCAGCTTTACGCCAAATTCTCAAAGTGCGAGTTCTGGTTAGATCAGGTGGCATTTCTAGGTCATATAATTTCTAAAGAAGGCATCCAAGTAGATCCAACCAAAATAGAAGCGGTCAGCAACTGGAGCAGACCCAAGAACGCCAGGGAGATCAGAAGCTTCCTTGGTTTAGCTGGGTACTACAGAAAATTCGTGGAGGACTTTTCCAGGATAGCCTCTCCACTAACAGCCCTCACCAGGAAAAACAAGAAGTTTGAATGGTCAGATAAATGTGAGGAGAGTTTCCAAGAGCTCAAGAAGAGACTGACCAGTGCTCCTATCCTGACAGTTCCAGAGAGTGACAAGAGTCTTGACATCTACAGTGATGCTTCCAAGATGGGCTTAGGAGTTGTACTCATGCAAGAAGGAAAAGTCATAGCCTATGCTTCCAGACAACTCAAAGACTACGAGAAGAACTATCCCACTCACGATCTTGAGCTGGCAGCTGTGGTTTTTGCACTGAAACTCTGGCGACATTATTTGTATGGAGTTCAGTGTAGAATCTTCACAGATCATCAGAGTCTTAAGTACTTCTTCACTCAGAAGGACTTAAACATGAGACAGCGCAGGTGGCTGGAGTTGGTCAAAGATTACGACTATGAAATCCTCTACCACCCAGGCAAAGCTAACAAAGTGGCAGATGCACTAAGCAGAAAGTCCAGTGCATCCCTGATGTCTCCGGCATCATTAGCCCTGCCACTGCAGAAGGAGTTGTCAGATTTTGGACTTGAAATTATTTATGGGCAACTCTCTGCATTGACCTTAGAGTCTACATTGCTTGAGGAGGTACAGAGAAAGCAAAGTGAAGATCCAGACATCCAGAAGATCAAGCAAGGGATACAGAAAGAAGACATGTTAAAGTTTCGAGTGACGGACAGCGGGATTCTTTATCAGGGGAGTCGCATTTGCGTGCCCAATGATGAAGAACTGAGGAAGAAGATTTTAGAAGAAGCTCATAGCACACCATACTCCATGCATCCTGGTTCTACCAAGATGTACCAAGATGTGAAACAGAGGTTCTGGTGGTCTGGACTCAAAAGAGACGTTGCTAAATATGTCAGTACCTGCCTGACATGCCAGAGAGTCAAAGCAGAACACCAGAGACTAGGAGGAGTTCTTCAGCCTTTCCCAATACCAGAGTGGAAGTGGGAAGACATATCCATGGACTTCATAACAGGTCTTCCAAGAACTACAAATGGATATGACGCAATATGGGTAGTAGTGGACAGATTGACTAAGTCTTCCCATTTCCTAGCCATCAAGGTGTCCCACTCCACTCCATAGAGCAGTTAGCACAACTATACGTTAAGGAGGTGATCAGACTTCATGGAGTTCCTAAATCTATTGTTTCTGATAGAGATGGGTGCTTCACCTCACACTTTTGGGAGTGTGTTCAGATTGCACTAGGCACCAAACTCAAGTTCAGCACAGCTTTCCACCCTCAGACTGATGGACAGACAGAGCGAGTAAATCAGATTTTAGAAGATATGCTCAGAGCTTGTGCGCTGGATTTCAAGGGAAGTTGGTGCAAGTATTTATGCTTAGCTAAGTTTGCCTACAACAATAGCTATCAGGCCACCATCAAGATGACACCTTATGGCAAGAAGCAGGTGAGAGAAAAGAAATGGAAGTAGAGCTGGGCATTCACATAGAGCTGATAGATGAGACTACTCAGGCAATCCAGAAAATCAAACCGAGAATTGAGACTGCCCAGAGCAGACAGAAGAGTTATGCTGACACACGCCGTAGGCCACTGGAATTCCAAGTAGGGGATTCAGTCTTCCTCAAGGTTGCTCCTATGAAGGGAGTGATGAGATTTGGCAAGAAGGGTAAGTTAAGCCCTCACTATGTAGGACCTTACCTGATCATAGAGAGGATTGGGAAAGTAGCTTACAAGCTGGACTTACCACAAGACTTGTCAGCAATACATAATGTATTTCATGTCTCCATGCTAAAGAAGTGTCTCCACGACCTGAGCCAAGTGATTCAGCCTCAGTCAGTGCAGATCCAAGAGGATCTTAGTTATGAGAGCAGACCTACACAGATAGTGGACAGAGACATTAAGAGACTAAGAAATAAAGAAGTACCACTAGTGAAGGTCATCTGGCAGAACCAGAAGCACGAGAAAGTCACTTGAGAGCGGGAGGATAGTATGAGACAGAAGTATCCAGAGTTATTCTAAGTTCGAAGACGAACTTTTTATAAGGTATGGGGGATTGTAACAACCCAATTTTCCCTATTTCAAGTTCTGAAAGTCCATAAAAATGTTTGGACATACTTTTAAAATATTCTAGAGATTTCTAGGAATTTTTAGAGTATTTTTACGTAATTTTTGGAGGTCGTTTAGTATGTTTACAAAAAAAAAGAAGTTTTGACAAAAAAATCGTTGAAGGTGAGACTTGAACCCAAGACCCCCGGTCGAACCCGACCGTAACTGAACCAGCCAGCCAACTGGTCTGCGGGAGTTTTGTTAAATAAATACGGAACAAAATATAGTTAAGCTGAAGTTGGAACCGGAAATAACTTAAGGGATAAGTTGATGTTTTCTTTTCCCGTGACCTAAAAACTCCTGATTCCTCTCCTCTTCTCACATGACAGCGTGGCATCTCTGCTGTTTGGGCGAAAACGAAGACGACGAAGCCCTAGTTTTGTCTCCGGCGCCGGCGAAAGGTTTTTCCAGCCGGTTTTCACCCGTGCGTGACCACCTCGACGAGGGGAGCTCGAAAACGGGAAGAAGAGCCGATATCTCAAGTTTCACCCGAACCCTAGATCTCTTCCTTCCGGTTGTAAGTCCTAAAAGCAAGGGTAAGTACTACTCACCTGTGGTAGGAGTTGCTCCGAGCTTCGATTTTCTTCCTTGCTTCCAGATTTCACAGTGCTGAGTAGTATTGTATGCTAGAGCTTTCCCTTCCTTTGCTTTGTTTATCTGGCCGAATTTCTAAGGTTGAGTTGCTGTGCCGAATTGCCATGCTAGGGTTTTTCTTTACCTTCCACAGCATGTTAGAGAGAATAGGGTGTTATGAAACTCGAAAAAATCTGTATGAAGGGGTAGGTTCGAGTTTCAATTTTCCTTCTTTGCATTCGGTACCTACTGTACAGAATTAAACAGGCTAGGGATTTAGTTTTTAGTTTTGATTGTTCAATTACAAGGTTAGAGCATGATAGGTGATGGTTATGTTTATTGCATTTTCGAATTTCCAGGAAAATATGGAGGGGTGGGGATTTGGTTAATGATGTTTTTGCTTCCCCTTACTGCTTCCGAAGATGACCTTCACAGTATGCTTAGCTTGATCTCCATTACATGTCCTAGTAGCTGTATTTGGCTTACTTCTACAGCTGGATCTCCACGGCATGCTTAGCTTTGCTTTCACAGCACGTTTAAGTTGTTTTATTCTTCGCAGCAGTATTCTTTCTTATTGCTTTGCTTGGTTGGAGATAATTCCACATGTATAGATCTAGTGACGCATGCTTTAGTATGCCACGCGTAGATGTTGTTAGCAGCAGTACCCTTTCTTAATGCTTTGCTTAGTTGGAAATAAATTAGGATGTGTAGATCTAATAAGTTATTGTTCTTGAATATGCATGAACAGATTTATTTTCCAGTTCTGTTGCTATTAGTTGGACATGATAAGTTTCCTTTGCCACTAGATATACACGGGGATATTTTCTAGTGCCCTTTTCTATTAGAATAGCATGAGCAGTATTAGTTCTTAAATATATTTCACTTGCAGTATTAGAATAGCATGAGTAGTACTAGTTCTTAATTCTGTTTCACTTGTAGTATTAGAATAGCATGAGCAGTATTAGTTCTTAAATATGTTTCACTTGCAGTATTAGAATAGCATGAGCAGTATTGAATTATAATTTAGTTTATAGTTCTTGTTTTGATACAGATGCATATATGTGTTAGTTAGTTTTCAATAGCTCTTTAATCTAAAGCATATAGTTAGTTGTTTTGCTATTTTAATAAGATGAATAGCCATGTATTTTATAGCATGATTAGTAAGCTCAAAGTTGCTTTCTTTTGCTCTATTTTATAGCATGATTAGTAAGCTCAAAGTTGCTTTCTTTTGCTCTATTTTATAGCATGATTAGTAAGTTCAGATTTGCTTTCCTTTACTTTGTTTTATAACATGCTTAGAGAGTTCAGATCTGCTTCCCTTATGTTATTTTTATATAGCATGCTTGGTTAGTTGTAATCCTACACTTGTTAGATATATCTACAGGATTCTAATAAGCTCTAATAAAGGAGTATGAGAAGTATGAGTAAAGAAAAGACTAGAGTCTAGTTAAAAAGATATAACAAGTAAATTAAAGTAAGAGGCTAGTACCCGACTTCCAAGGTTGTCGTTAAACAAATCCAGGTGACCAATTTCAAGGTCTTTACCTCATAGGACTAGAGGCTCGCTACCTCAGTCACTATTAGAGAGCGCGCAAAATAAAGATGGTACTAAGCCTGGGCCCAAAGAAGAAGAAAAGAAAAGAAAGAAGGAAGAAAAAAGAAGAAGAAAGTGAAAGAGAAATTAAAAGATTAATTTCTAGTATAAAGATATAAGAAAATGAAACAAGTATTATGCTTAGAATCAATAGAAGTTAGTTTCTTTAATTCTGAGCCTACAGTAGTAGTTTTATTATTTTCCTATCAGTTAGTGAGCATGTTTAGTATTCAGTTTTATTTCTGTATACCATGAGTACATGCAGCTTTGCTTTTAGCATTTCAGTTTTAGTATTGTTGCATTCTTTTTATGCACTTCGAGTTTTTGTGAGATAGATTAGTACTTACTAAGCGTTTCGCTTATAGATCTATTTTTCCTCCTACTGCAGATAAAGGAAAAGCTAAGATATGAAAGGGAGGCGACAGGCTGGTGGTGGTGATGAAGGTGTGTGATGACTGGACTATGGAGAGATCCAGAGTTTGCTAGCAAATCTTCAGGACCTATCTGTTTAGAGTTTATGTTTTAGTTCTCTTCTTAAATACTATTATGAAGTTTTGTGAGATTGTGATTGAGTTTGATTCGTATTTGTAGCTTATCATGTCCTACTCTTGGAGTTATGTTTAGTTCTTATTGCTAGACTAGTTTTCGTTGATTACAGTGTGATTTTATTACTGCATGGTTGTGAAAAGTGTGTTCCAGCCGCCTGTGGCTGCGTATATATTGTTTATATTATGAATTTGGTCACCGGTACAGGTGAGATTCTGCCAAAATTTTTCGGTAGGAATTCCTCTGGGGCCGTGATAAATCTAAGTGTTGCTAATATTAGCATAAGTGACACTAGTAAGTAAAGTAGTAGTTAGGTAACGATCGCCCTTAGAGAGTAGTAGTAAGAAGGGTGGTCGTTACAGAATATCTATGCAATTAACCTAACCTCTTCTTCACTTAAGTGTTATTTGTTGGATCGAGAAGCGCTAGAGGGAGGGGGGTGAATAGCGCTCGCGGCTTTCACTCTTTTCGGAATCGTAAAACACGAGTAATAATGCAGCGGAAATAGTAAAACACACAAACACACAGTAGACACGAGAGGTTACTTCGTTCGGAGCCTATCTCGACTCCTACTTGAAGGCCTGCGGTCGCTGACCGCTTTCGGTGGGCAACAACTATAGTTCGTAAAAACTATTACAAACTAAGTAGAATTTAAAGCAGTAAAAATAGCAGTTATACCGATATCAAAAGACTAAATCTGAAGCTCCGGGTTGTCGGCGTCTAGTTGAGGCTTTGTCGGAACGTCTCGTTAGCAGCAGGTTGCAGAATGATTGCTTGTGCGAAGTTCTTTAGAGCTGCTGGTCAATACCCTCTTATAAAGGGTGTTCAAGGCGCCTCCATTAGGCTCCAAGGCGCCTTGAATCCCTAAGTTTTATCCCAAAAATGATTCTGCGATGAAGCTTTGACCGCTGCCTTTTATCCATCTCAAGGCCCCTTCATCACTGTCCAAGGAGCCTTAAACCACCTGTTCAAGGCGCCTTCATCACTGTCTAAGGCGCCTTAAACCACCTGTTCAAGGCGCCTTGAGCTTCCTTCAAGGTGCCTCCAACCCTTCTGGACAGCTGGCTTCGGCTCGCACCCGAGGCGCCTCCAAGCTCCATGGAGGCTCCTCGGTACTGTTCATCCGAGGCTATTCTTTGCACTTTGGTCCATGCAAGATACATTAATCCCTAATATACCATGCAGCACAAAGTTAGCACATAAAACATAATAATATAAGTGAACGACAATCATCGGACTGTCCGAGTCTGACTTCGGGTTTCCGACCGGAAACCCTAGGTCGACTCGACGCCTACTGTTCCCTCTAAGGGGAACGCGTCCTCACCTACTCCACTCAAGAGATTTACCTGATGCCAGTGCGATCCTCCAGATCGACTAGACTTTTGCTCGATGCTCGATGCTTCCGGACTTTCTGCTG
Organism: Zingiber officinale; assembly: GCF_018446385.1. NCBI lineage: Eukaryota > Viridiplantae > Streptophyta > Magnoliopsida > Zingiberales > Zingiberaceae > Zingiber > Zingiber officinale. The sequence continues at coordinate 130,518,401 of NC_055987.1, forward strand.
GACTTCCGCTTCCCGGCTGGTCCATTCTTTCACCTGGTTCGCGACACCAGGACTTTCCACCTAGGGTTACCCCCTAGGACTTTTGCCTGATGCACTCGACCCACCAAGACTTTTCACATAGGGTTACCACTCCCTATGACCTAGGGTTACCGCCCCCTAGGGTTTTCCCTTTGCCTAACCGCAGCTAGGACTTTTCTCCACCTAGGGTTACCACCCCTTAGGACCTAGGGTTATCACCCCCTAGGACCTAGGGTTACCACCCCCTAGGGTTTTCACCTGCCTAACCATAGTTAGGACTTTCCTGAAACACTCATTCAACATGTTAGATAACAAAACACCTTAACTTTGAACCCTTTGACATAATCAAAACAAAGGTTCGATCGTTGGATGCTTCCCGCACCAACAATCTCCCCCTTTTTGATTATGACAACACGGTTCAAAGTTAAGTAAAAAAATATGACAGTAAGTATAGAAACTTAAACATGACCATAACAAAGTACAGAAACTTAAACATGAGCAAAAAACTTTTTGCTTCCCCTTTGATTATGTTTAAGGTTACTCTTAATTTACTTAACTTTTCTCTCTCCCCCTTTGACATAAATCAAAAAAAATACTAGGAAAAGAAACAAAACAAATATTCGATTTTAAACTCCCTCTAAAGAGTAGCACATATTTAAAAAAAAACAACTTAGCTATATTTTTAGCTTTTAAAATGATTGTGTTAAAAAAGCACTTTGCCAGATAGCTAAGTTTAGAACATAATTTTAGTTTAAGGAAAACTTGATTAAGCTTGAAAAATACTTAGGTTAAGGATAGATAACATAGTCAAAATATTTTCAAAAGTATTTTAACTTGATTTTTCAAAGAAAACTTAGTCAAATTTGAAATAGTTTTGAAGAAAATTTTAGTTAAAGTTGTTCGAAAGATACTTAATTAGATTTGAAAAGCTTTCGAAAAAAAATATTTAGTCAACTTTAAAAAACTTCTTGAAAGAAGTATTTCGTAAACTTTTTAAATTAGAAAACGATTTTAACAAAAATATAACCAAATTTGAGATAGTTTTGAAAGACCATTTAATACTAAGTTAAATTTGAAAAGCTTTTCGAAAGTTATTTGATAAGTAGCTTGACTCCGCTCACTCCCCCCTAATTAATGCAAAAATGAATCCCTAGAGTCCTGGAGTCCAAGCATGTATAAAATATAATAGGTCTTTTATATTCTGAGTGTGAGATAAAGTAAACTTTGTCAATAAAGATATTTAAAATATAAGTTTGAATTTCAAATGAGTAAATATTAAACTTTCGAGAATATATTTAAAAATTAATTGGAGTTAACATTTGTAATCATAATTTTATAATATGATTTGAGAATTAAAGATTTTTAAACCCTTTTAAATTAATTAATATCTTGAAATTAATTGAATAATATTCTGAAATTAAAAGAATAATATTTTGAAATGATTTTCAAAAATTTGTTAAATGATTTTGAAATGAATTTTCAAAAGATTTTTGAAATTAATTTTCAAAAGATTTTTCAAATAATTTTCAAAAGATTTTTCAAATAATTTTTAAATGATTGTGAAATTAAGATTAAAAAGATTTTTACAATAATTTTTAAAAGATTTTTCAATTAATTTTGAAATTAAGTTTTAAAAGATTTAAAATGATTTTTAAAAAAAATTTAAATAATTTTGAAATTAATTTTTAAAAGATTTTTGAAATAATTTTGAAATTAATTTTTAAATGATTTTTGAAATAATTTTTGAAATGAATTTTCTAATGATTTTTGAATTAATTTTCAAATAATTTTTGAGATAATTTTTTAAATTAATTTTTTAAAGGATTTTTTAAATAATTAATTTTCAAATGATTTTTCAAATAATTTTGAAATTAATTTTTAAATGATTTTTGAAATAATTTTGAAATTAATTTTCAAATGATTTTTGAAATAATTTTGAAATTAATTTTTAAATGATTTTTGAAGTTAATTTTTTAAAGGATTTTTTAAATAATTTTGAAATGAATTTCAAATGATTTTTGAAATAATTTTGAAATTAATTTTTTAAAGGATTTTTAAAATAATTTTGAAATTAATTTTACAAGGATTTTTCAAATAATTTTGAAATTAATTTTTAAATGATTTTTGAAATAATTTTTGAAATGAATTTTCTAATGATTTTTTAAATAATTTTGAAATTAATTTTCAAATGATTTTTGAAATGAATTTTTGAAAGGATTTTTTAAATAATTTTTTAAATGAATTTTCAAATGATTTTTGAAATGAATTTTCAAATGATTTTTGAAATAATTTTGAAATTAATTTTTTAAAGGATTTTTTAAATAATTTTGAAATGATTTTTCAAATGATTTTTCAAATAATTTTGAAATTAATTTTCAAATGATTTTTGAAATTAATTTTTTAAAGGATTTTTTAAATAATTTTGAAATTAATTTTCAAATGATTTTTCAAATAATTTTTTAAATGAATTTTCAAATGATTTTTGAAATAATTTTGAAATTAATTTTCAAATGATTTTTGAAATAAATTTGAAATTAATTTTTTAAAGGATTTTTTAAATAATTTTGAAATGAATTTTCAAATGATTTTTGAAATAATTTTTAAATTAATTTTTAAATGATTTTTGAAATAATTTTTGAAGTTAATTTTTTAAAGGTTTTTTACAATAATTTTGAAATGAATTTTCAAATGATTTTTGAAATAATTTTGAAATTAATTTTCAAATAATTTTGGAGATAATTTTTGAAATTAATTTTTTAAAGGATTTTTAAATAATTAATTTTCAAATGATTTTTCAAATAATTTTGAAATGAATTTTTAAATGATTTTTGAAATAATTTTTGAAATGAATTTTCAAATGATTTTTGAAATAATTTTGAAATTAATTTCCAAATGATTTTTGAAATAATTTTGAAATTAATTTTCAAAAAAAAATTCAAATAATTAATTCATTTGATTTAAGTTAATTAAGTCGATTCATTTGATTAATTTGATTAAATTGAGTTTATTTGATTAAATTGAGTTTATTTGAGACTAAGTTGAGCTTAGATCCATCTCACCCGATTCTAAGTTATCAATCAGATAATCTTATATAATTTTGTGAAATGATTATCTGTAATTTAGTTTATTTCTAAGGATTAATTTACATTTGAGTTAAAATTAGGTTTTTCAATTAGTCAATTAAATATATATTTCAATGATTGGTTCCCAGGTCAGGGCGAGGCTCTAGGCCTTCTTGGGTATGGGATCATCCACACCTTCCTAGACAGAACCGTTCAAAGAAAATATATATTTAATTTTCTTTTTGAAACCACTATATTTAACTAATAAGTGTAAATTATGTCTAGGTCCTTAAACTATCCTAAATCTAAACATGCATAATGTAAAGGAAAATAAATAAACAAGCATCAATCTATCTTTTGGTAAAGATGGTCTTTCTTTTGGCTCTCCCTGGATCATAGCCTCGATAGGGTCTATCAAGGTAGTGGATATGATCCTTGGGGACTCAATATAGTCCAAGTCCAACTTGATTAACCAAGTTTGACTTGGGGACCCATGCTTGAACTATTGTTTTATTATTTCTATTTACTAAAGATAGATATGATTTATATTTTTTCTTGGTTTTAAATCCAAGTCCGGATTTGTTGTAAACGGCTCGCTGTTTTCCAAGAATCAGATCCAAATTCTTGGAACCCGTAGTGAATCGTTCCAACGTGTCCTTGAGTTCTTTAATTTGAGTTTTTAAATTGAAATTTTCCTCCTCAAGTTGTTGGACTTGAGTTGAACTTCCAATTCGAATAGGCTCAGTTAAAGGACTCGAGTACGTCACTTCCTTAAGGGTTGTTACCTCCTTTTGGAGTGACTTGACCCGAACATTAGATTTAGCTAATTTCTTAAGCAAGTAAGGAATTAACTTTTGCAAATCATCTAATTGAGTTTCGGCAAGTAAGGCACTTACAGTGGGGTTCGGTCCTTCGGAAACGGATGTGGATCCGTGGCTTTGCTCGGACTCAGTTTCCGATTTGCTCTCGGTTTCGGACTCGAATTCGGACTCGGTTTCGTCAATGTCTACTTGTACTGGCAACGCGAGGAAGCTTGTCGGTTCTTCTTTGTCGGACTCGGATTCATTTGACGACTCGGACCAGGTTGCCTTTATTGCCTTCTTTTTGAGTTGCTTTTTGTTTGGACAATCCGGCTTGTAGTGCCCCTTCTGGTTACATCCATAGCAGGTGACTCCAGATCTATCCTTCGGGTATATTTGAGTTGCCCTTTTTGACTTGCATATTTTCCGCACGAGTTTTATCAGTTCGGAAATAATTTCATCTTCATCCTCTGCGTCTGATTCGTCTTTGGACTCGGGTTTGGATTTGCGCCTTGACGTCGGTTCGCACGTTCTGCTAGTACCTGCAACCAAAGCAACACCTTTCTCGACCGGACGTGCATTAGTCTGCTCATGCAATTCTAATTCAGAAAACAATTCATCTAGTTTTATTGAAGATAAATCCTTGGAAACTTTGTAAGCATCAACCATGGATGCCCACAAAGTGTTCCTCGGAAAAGCGCTTAGCACGTACCTTATTACGTCACGGTTTTCCACCCTTTGGCCGATCGCATGAAGCCCGTTGAGAAGGTCCCAGATGCGTGCGAGAAGCTGGTTCGCCGTCTCACCTTCCTGCATTTTAATATTATACAATTTATTTAAAATTAAATCACGCTTACTTACTTTAGCATCGGAGGTGCCCTCGTGTAGTTCGATCAGTTTTCTCCATAGCTCTTTGGTGCTTGAGAAAGGTCCTACTCTGTTGAGTTCTTCTTTTGTAAGCCCGCATTGTAGCATGCAAGTGGCTTTGGCATCTGCTTCCACCTTCTTCATGATGCTGGTGTCCCAGTTGGTGCAAGAAACCAGTTCTCCGGTGCCGTCACGTGGTAGCTCGAGACCGGTCTGGATGATGATCCACATCTCGACTTGCGTCTTGAGGTGGTACTCCATTCGGTTCTTCCAATATGCAAAATCATCTCCGGAGAAGAGCGGGGGCGAGAAGTGCTAAAGCCTTCTTGGAGGGCCATTTTAAAGCAACTTGCACACACAGAAACACAAAAAAAATGTACCAGGACTTGATCCTGGATTAGCAGTGCGGTATGAAAATAAAAGAAACGAACTTGAGTGGTGTTGCACCAACTTCGAGCAAAAATCAATTCCGAGAAAAAAAAATTAGAATGTAGCTATTAGGCTAATTCTAATTGACTTCGTAAAACTGAAAATAACCACAAAAAAGATGCATGATTGGTGGTTGCACCAGATCAACGCTACCCCACTCTGATACTAATTGTTGGATCGAGAAGCACTAGAGAGGGGGGGGGGGGGGGGAATAGCGCTCGCGGCTTTCACTCTTTTGGGAATCGTAAAACACGAGTAATAATGCAGCAGAAATAGTAAAACGCACAAACACACAGTAGACACGAGAGGTTACTTCGTTCGGAGCCTATCTCGACTCCTACTCGAAGGCCCGCAGTCGTTGACCGCTTTCGGTGGGCAACAACTATAGTTCATAAAAACTATTACAAACTAAGTAGAATTTAAAGCAGTAAAAATAACAGTTACACCGACAACAAAAGACTAAATTTGAAGCTCTGGGTTGTCGGCATCTAGTTGAGGCTTTGTCGGAACGTCTCGTTAGCAGCAGGTTGCAGAATGATTGCTTGTGCGAAGTTCTTTAGAGCTACTGGTCGAGACCCTCTTATAAAGGGTGTTCAAGGCGCCTCCATTAGGCTCCAAGGCGCCTTGAATCCCTAAGTTTTATCCCGGAAATGATTCTACGATAAAGCTTTGGCCGCTGCCTTTTATCCATCTCAAGGCGCCTTTATCACTGTCCAAGGCACCTTAAACCACCTGTTCAAGGCGCCTCTAACCCTTTTGGACAGTTGGCTTCGGCTCGCACCCGAGGCGCCTCCAAGCTCCATGGAGGCGCCTCGGTACTGTTCATCCAAGGCTATTCTTTGCACTTTGGTCCCTACAAGATACATTAATCCCAAATATACCCTGCAGCACAAAGTTAGCACATAAAATATAATAATATAAGTGAACGACAATCATCAGACTGTCCGAGTCTGAGTTCGGGTTTCCGACCGAAAACCCTAGGTCAACTCGACGCCTACTGTTCCCTCTAAGGGGAGCGCGTCCTCACCTACTCCACTCAGGAGATTTACCTGATGCCAGTGCGATCCTCCAGATCGACTGGACTTTTGCTCGATGCTCGATGCTTCCGGACTTTCTGCTGGACTTCCGCTTCCCGGCTGGTCCAGTCTTTCACCTAGTTCACGACACCAGGACTTTCCACCTAGGGTTACCCCCCCTAGGACTTTTGCCTGAAGCACTCGACCCACCAAGACTTTCCGCATAGGGTTACCACCCCATATTACCTAGGGTTACCGCCCCCTAGGGTTTTCCCTTTGCCTAACCGCAGCTAGGACTTTTCTCCAACTAGGGTTACCACCCCCTAGGACCTAGGGTTGCCACCCCTAGGGTTTTCACCTGTCTAACCGCAGTTAGGATTTTCCTGAAACACTCATTCAACATGTTAGATAACAAAACACCTTAACTTTGAACCCTTTGACATAATCAAAACATAGGTTCGATCGTCGGATGCTTCCCGCACCAACATTATTTTGTTGGAGTGTTTACCGAAAGCCTAAGCTTTGTAAATAATCATTATGAATAAAGAATCACATTTGGTCAAATTGTCTACATTTAGTTGTAGTTGTTCAATTAATTTATATTGTAGATAACATAGTATGTGGTGTCACATGCAGAAGATAATGTTATCAGTACCTTATAAATTATAAACAGTAGCTCACGACCAAAATGGAAAGGAACAACCCATTAGAAGGTTGTAGTGTAATTAGGTATTAGTTTATCTTGACTATATAATTACACTAGTACACTCAGAGTGTATTGAGTAGGACCATTTGAGGTCGTTTCTTTTATACTGACTTTATAAAGGAACAAAGACCTCAGTTATTATGGAAGTGTGTGCTCTTAATCCTAATATAATAACGAGCACATATATTTGATATTTATTTCTTTAATTTATCAATGGGTGAGATTTAGTTCGATGAATCAATAAGCCCGATAAGTTGGGAAATGATATCACTTATAGTGTGTGTTGTTGATTATAGAAGGAAACTGTGTCCTAGAGATACTAGGTTGATAATGTCCCCAAGAGGAGCTCATAAGGATTGTCATGTTAAACCCTGCAGGTGGACTTAGTCCGACATGACGATAAAGTTGAGTGGTACTACTCTTGGACTTAGATATTAATTAAATGTGTTGTCAGTAACTCACTTAATTAGTGGACATTCGATATCTTAAACACAGGGAGACTAACACACTCATAATAAGAAGGAGCCCAAAATGTAATTTGGGATTGGTGCGGTAGTTCAATAATAGTTCTCTAGTGGAATGAATTATTATTGATAAAATTAAGTTGTGTGTTAGGGCGAACACGGGATGCTTTTATCGGGAGACCAAACCAATTCCTCCTCTCGGTCCCTATCGTAGCCTCTTATTTATAGAGTTCTATACCCACCTATACCCACCTTCATACCCAGATAGGGGTCGGCCAAGCTAGCTTGGGAACCAAGCTAGGGCTGGCTAAAATTGGGTGGTGGCCCTAGCTTGAACCCAAGCTAGTGGGGGCCGACCAAATTAAATTAAAAGGGAATTTAATTTTAATTTTTATTATGTGGAAGAAATAATTTATTAAAGAGAATTAAAATTAAAATATCTCTCTTGTAAAAGATCTACAAAAGATTAAAGAAAGAGATTAGATCTCTTTCCTTATTTGTAGATTGGTGAGATATTTTATTTTTTCTTTAAAATTATCCACATGTTGATAAAATTAAAATTATAGAAATTTCTTTTTATCAACCATGAAGAGATTTTTAAAGAGAAATTTTATTTTTAAAATTTCCGGAAACAAATTAGGAAGTTTTAATTGTTGATTAAAACTTGTCTAATTTTTTCCTTCATTGATGTGGCCGGCCATTAGAGTTTGATTTGGGAAATTTTATTTTATTTTTCTCAATTAAATCATGTCAAGGAAATTAAAGAAATTTTATTGTAATTAAATTTCCTAATTTGCCTAAGCCAAGGAATATAAAAGAAGGGGTAGGGGTGCCTTCATGAGACACAACCTCTATTATTTTCTCTCCCTCTTTTGTTCCTTGGTGTGGCCGGCCATCATCATCATCTCCCTCTCTTCCTCTTGTGGTGGCCGAACCTCTCTCAAAGGCTTGGAGCTCTTGTGGTGGCCGGATACTACTTGGAGAAGAAGAAGAAGAAGGAGAGGAAGCTAGCATCTCTTGGAGCTTGGTTAGTGTTTTGATTTTCTTCCTTGGTGAAGCTTCTTCCTTTGTGGCCGAACCTAGCTAGGAGGAGAAGAAGGTGGTTGGTGGTTTCTCATCTCGGAAGATCGTTGCCCACACAACGTCTGAGGTTAGAAGAGGAATACGATAGAAGATCAAGAGGTTTTTTCTACAAGGTATAACTAGTAATTTTACTTTCCGCATCATACTAGTTATTTATGGAAATAATACCAAATACAAGAGGCTTACGTTCTAGAATTTCGAATATGTTTTTCGATGTTGTGTTCTTTTGTTTTTTCTTTTCCTTGTGATTTGATTGTTCTTTTTGGTTAACCTAAAGTTATTTTAGGAAATTAAATATTAGATTTCTATAAAAGGTTTTGTCTAGTCGGTGGTGGTTGCTCCCATATCCAAGAAGGTCGTGTGCCTCGCCACATCAGTACTGGGAACCAATTATGGAAATTAATATTTAATGGAATTAATAACTTAAGGTGTTTTGGGTCGAACGTGTTAAGTTCCGCAGGAGATCCAAGTCAAAATCTAAAAGAACAAATAGATTAAGTTTTGGATCAAACGTGTTAAGTTCCGCAGGCGATCCAAAATTTAATTTAAAAGAACACATGGTAGTTAGGAAAATGTTCAGATCTTTGTACAAAATTTTTGTACAGTGGAACCTCTAGGTTTTCCGAGTAGCAACCAACAATTGGTATCAGAGCTAGGGTTTTGCCTCTGTGTATTTGGTATTAGTTTAATTATGCACATGTCATACATAATTTTGGCAGGTTAATAGTAGGATGTGCTAACTTTGTGGATGCAGGATCCAACTATTATGGCTTTTAGTTATTATGTGTGTGATTGGACCCTTGGACATGTCAAGGGCATTTATATGTGTGTGCATGATTGTATTAAAATACAGCAGGAGCTGTATTTAGTTTTATTAGGATTTTATTTTTGATCTAGATACATGTACATTCCTTTTATGGAATATAGGATCAAAAATGTAAAATTCTATTTATGTCGCGGATCGAATCTTGCAAAGCGTGGAACCTTCTAAGGACCAGAGGCGCAGCGGAACTAGGAGCAAGATGGATGCGACAGCTAGACCCGGTGGCGGTGGCCAAATATGGCAGTAGCTTGGGATGACAACACACGGAGACAACTAGAGATAAAAGCCATAATAGTTGAAAATTAGATTTTCTATTTATTGCTTTTATATTGTGCTGTGTGTATATGTTAGTTTACATGTTTAGTAGGTTAGCATAGTTAAAATTCCTCATTTATAAATAACTAAGTGGGAGAGAGATTTTTAAATAAATCTCATGGTCTCCATTACTGGTTTGTAAGTGATGCAAACAAGCTTGCGCGTTGGCTCTGAGTGCCTTCCTCCATAACGGATGAGCTATGTTTGTGGATCACTAGAACAGACTTCCATTTTTGGATGACTATAGGAAGTTAATTAAGAGCGTGTGATCTTCCCCAACGGAAGGGGCATAATCTTATTAATGGACTTAGTGTCAAGTAATGGTATACACTTAGACACACCTAATATTATCCTCCCCATCGGAGTCACTGCTATTATTTGTGTGACCAAAAGATACCAACTATTAATTTTATTTGTCAAAAAGTTAGGTTGACAAGATAATAAAATTAATGTGTTAAAAACCCTCCTTTTACAAATGTTGAATTTGTATACGTCCACACTTACGTGGCATACAAAATTCACGGTGTTTTGAGGTGTTGGTTAATTTAAAATAGTATTGTTTGAGGAATCAATATTATTCTAAATTTAAGAGTTCTGACCAAAAGTTATTTGTGATTCTTAGGATGACTTTCAACCCACTGTCCATCATACTTCAACAGAATAGACTTACTGGACCAAACTACATAGATTGGAAAAGAAACCTAGACATTGTTCTTACTGCTGAAAGCTATAAATTTGTACTGACTGAGCAGTGCCCTGATGCACCTACTGGTGAATCTACCCAAGAGGAGATTGAATATCATCGGAAATGGGTAAAAGCAGATGAGATGGCGCGGTGTTACATTTTGGCTTCAATGTCAAATGTATTGCAACATCAGCATCAAGATTTACCAACAGCCTATGATATTATGAACAATCTCAAGAAACTCTTTGGTCATCAGGATAGGGCTTCTAGGCAAGAAGTCATGAGAAAGATAATGACAGCCACCATGCAAGAGGGTACTCCTGTGAGGGATCATATCCTAAAGATGATGGCTTATCTGAACGAGATACAGATCCTTGGAGGAGAAATTGATGGAAACCCGGATCGATATGATCCTCCAAACACTACCTAGAAGTTTTGAGCAATTCCACTGAATTACAATATGAACAAAGGGTATATTCATTGGCGGAACTCATGACAGAACTTCAGGCAGAAGAATTATTTCATCACATGCTCAAATTCACTATCTTGAAAATGGTTCTACTTCTAAGCGGAGAGAAGAAGAAGAAGAAACAAGCTAGTTCAAAGAAAGTGAATAAGTCTCGAGTACGAGATTGGAGTGAAGAAGAAGAAGGGCAAGTGTTTCATCTGCAAGTAGGCAAGACATTGGAAGGCGGACCTCGTAGGAACCAAAACAAAGGTATATCTCATGCTCTAGTTGTTGAAACATGTTTAGCGGTGTTATCTACCGACACCTGGTGTGTAGATACAGGAGCCACTGATCATGTCTGCAATTCCTTGCAGGGGTTCCAGGAAATCTGAAGGAGAAATTACCATCTACATGGGCAATGCTACTAAAGTGGCAGCTGTTGCAGTGGGAGGCGTCTACTTATCTTTTAGTAGAAATAGAAATTTGATTTTAAGAAATTGTCTTTATGTACCCGTTTTAGAAAAATTTAATTTCAGTTTCTAAACTGTTTTTAGATGGATATTCGGTTTCCTTTAGTAGCGATGTAGTTATTAAAAGAAATAAAGTGATTATCTGTTCCGGTGCATTAGTTGGCAATTTGTATACTTTAAATCAATTTCTTCCACAAAAGCAAAACATGGAAATTTATAATTCATCTTCTAATTCTAATAAGAGAAAAGAACCTTGAAATGAACCAAGCATATCTTTGGCATCTAAGGCTTGGTCATATTAACTAAGTAGGATTCGGAGGCTTATAGCCGATGGACTTTTGAGTTCATTAGAGTTGGAAAATTTTCCAACTTGTGAATCTGCTTAGAAGGAAAAATGACCAAGAGGCCGTTCAAGGCCAAGGGTATAGAGCCAAAGAAGTGTTAGAATTGGTTCACTCGATTTGTGTGGTCTATGTCCATCCAAGCAAGAGGAGGTTTTGAATATTTTGTCTCTTTCATAGACGATTATTCAAGATCTGGATACATTTACATAATGCCGCAAGTTCGAGTGCTTTGATAAGTTCAAAGAATACAAGGCTGATGTGGAGAAACGATTAGGTAAAAGTATCAAGACACTACGATCTGATCGTGGTGGCGAATACCTCTTAGGAGAGTTTAGAAATTACTTATCGGAGGATTCAATCCCAATTATGCGCACCTGGAACACCCCAACAGGATGGCAGAAGGAAGGAATAGGACTCTTATGGAGATGGTTAGATCGATGATGAGTTATTGAATTACCAAATTCGTTTTGGGGATATGCTCTGGAAACGGTATCGTTCCGAACTTAGTACCTTCTAAATCAGTTTCTTCTACTCCCATAGAATTATGGAATGGCGAAAACCAGTCTAAGACATATTCGGTTGGGGTAGTCCGGCACATGTCTGAAACGAGATCTTGATAAGTTAGAATCTCGTCTGAAGTTAGCGTGTTTGTAGGATATCCCAAAGGAGCGAAAGGTGGTTTATTTTATAGTCCTAAAGACGAGAAGGTCATTGTTAGCACCAATGCCCGTTTTTAGAAGAAGACTATATAATGGATCACAAGCCCGATAGCAAAGTTGTTTTAGAAGAACTTAGAGGACACGTCTACTTGAGTACCAATAATACAAGATGAAGTACCACAAGAGAGCAACACGTGTCACACAACCACAGACAATGCCTCGTCGTAGTGGGAGGTTGTAAGGCAACTGAGAGATTCATGTTTTGGGAGAGTCTTGAACTTGATCCCGGGTAAACATGAACCTGATCCCTGGACATATGAAGCACTCCAAGATATAGATGCATCTTCGCAAAAGGCGATAAATTACGAAATAGAGTCTATGTACTCTAATAAGGTGCAGGAGCTTGTAGAACCACCGATGGTGTAAAAGCCGTTGGATGTAAGTGGATCTACAAAGGAAAAGAGGAGAGACGGGAAGGTAGAAACCTTCAAAGCTAGGCTTGTTGCGAAAGGTACACTCAGAAAGAGGAATCGATTATGAGGAAACCTTTTCACCGGTAGCCATGCTTAAGTCTATCCGGATACTCTTATCCATTGCTGCTCATATGGATTATGAGATTTGACAAATGGATGTCAAGACAACTTTCCTTAATGGAAGTCTTGAAGAGAACATCCATATGAAGCAACGAGAAGGGTTCATTGAAAAGGCAAAGAGCATCTAGTGTGTAAGCTCAATCGGTCCATTTATGGATGAAGCAAGCTTCAAGATCTTGGAACATCCGGTTTAATGAAGTAATCGATCGTATGGATTTATTCGTTGTCCGGATGAGTCTTATGTATACAAAAAGTGATGGAAATGTGGTGGTATTTCTTGTACTATCGTAGATGATATTTTGTTAATTAGCAACAATGTTAAGGTATTATCGCGTAAGGGTATGGTTGTCCAAACAATTTGATATGAAGGACTTAGGAGAGTGTGCACATTCTTGGGATCAAAGTTATAAGGGATCGTAAGAAAAGAATGTTGTGTACATCCCAAGCTTCATATATAGATACAATCCTTGCTCGTTTTTGCATGCAGATTCCAAGAAAGGTTTCTTACCTTTTAGACATGGAGTAGCTCTATCTAAAGAGATGTCTCCAAAGGCGTCAAAAGAAATAGAGGACATGAAAGCGGTTCCTTATGCTTGGTGTAGGAAGCCTAATGTATGCAATGCTATGTACGAGACACGATATCTGTTTTGCCGTAGGCATGGTCAGCAGATATCAGAGTACCTGGACAAGGACATTGGACTGCGGTAAAGCATATATTAAAGTACACGAGAAGGACTAGAGATTATATGCTAGTTTACCAAGCAGACGATCGCTCACATGGGTTACAGATTGATTTCAATCGAGATAGGGATAACGATAAGTCTACATCGGGCTATGTGTTTACTTTGGGAGGTGGAGCCATTTCATGGAGGAGTGTTAAGCAATGCGTTTCGGACTCAACCATGGAAGCTGAGTATGTAGCAGCCTCTGAGGCAGCTAAAGAAGCAGTATGACTCAGGAACTTTCTAATGGACTTAGATGTGATTCCTGGTTTGCCCAAAATCATCACAATTTATTGTGATAATAGCGGTGCAGTTGCAAACTTGAAGGTACCACGAGCTCATAAGGCAAGTAAACATATAGAGTGCAAGTACCACCTGACACGAGATATCGTGAAGCGAGGAGAAGTTGTCATCGCCAAGATTGCATCAGCGGATAACCTGGCAGATCCTTTCACTAAGGCCCTTCCGGCGAAAGCTTTCGATCGGCATGTGGAGGGAATGAGAATCAGATGTATGGTAGAAGATATGGCAGCTTAGTCATTAGTATAAGTGGGAGATTGTTGGAGTGTATACCGAAAGCCTAAGCTTTGTAAATAATCATTATGAATAAAGAATCACATTTGGTCAAATTATCTACATTTAGTTGTAGTTGTTCAATTAATTTATATTGTAGATAACATAGTATGTGGTGTCACATGCAGAAGATAATGTTATCAGTACCTTATAAATTATAAACAGTAGCTCACGACCAAAATGGAAAGGAACAAACCATTAGAAGGTCATAGTGTAATTAGGTATTAGTTTATCTTGACTATATAATTACACTAGTACACTTAGAGTGTATTGAGTAGGACCATTTGAGGTCGTTTCTTTTATACTGACTTTATAAAGGAACAAAGACCTCAGTTATTATGGAAGTGTGTGCTCTTAATCCTAATATAATAACGAGCACATATATTTGATATTTATTTCTTTAATTTATCAATGGGTGAGATTTAGTTCGATGAATCAATAAGCCCGATAAGTTGGGAAATGATATCACTTATAGTGTGTGTTGTTGATTATAGAAGGAAACTGTGTCCTAGAGATACTAGGTTGATAATGTCCCCAAGAGGAGCTCATAAGGATTGTCATGTTAAACCCTGCAGGTGGACTTAGTCCGACATTACGATAAGGTTGAGTGGTACTACTCTTGGACTTAGATATTAATTAAATGTGTTGTCAGTAACTCACTTAATTAGTGGACATTCGATATCTTAAATACAGGGAGACTGACACACTCATAATAAGAAGGAGCCCAAAAATGTAATTTGGGATTGGTGCGGTAGTTCAATAATAGTTCTCTAGTGGAATGAATTATTATTGATAAAATTAAGTTGTGTGTTCGGGGCGAACACGGGATGCTTAATTTTATCGGGAGACCAAAACCAATTCCTCCTCTCGGTCCCTATCGTAGCCTCTTATTTATAGAGTTCTATACCCACCTATACCCACCTTCTATACCCACCAATAGGGGGCCGGCCAAGCTAGCTTGGGAACCAAGCTAGGGCCGGCCTAGGTATAAAGTTGGGTGGCCGGCCCTAGCTTGAACCCAAGCTAGTGGGGACCGGCCAAATTAAATTAAATAGGGATTTTAATTTTAATTTTTATTATGTGGAAGAAATAATTTATTAAAGAGAATTAAAATTAAAATATCTCTCTTGCAAAAGATCTACAAAAGATTAAAGAAAGAGATTAGATCTCTTTCCTTATTTGTAGATTGGTGAGATATTTTATTTTTTATTTAAAATTATCCACATGTTGATAAAATTAAAATTATAGAAATTTCCTTTTATCAACCATGAAGAGATTTTTAAAGAGAAATTTTATTTTTAAAATTTCCGGAAACAAATTAGGAAGTTTTAATTGTTGATTAAGACTTGTCTAATTTTTTCCTTCATTGATGTGGCCGGCCATTAGAGTTTGATTTGGGAAATTTTATTTTATTTTTCTCAATTAAATCATGTCAAGGAAATTAAAGAAATTTTATTGTAATTAAATTTCCGAATTTGCCTAAGCCAAGGAATATAAAAGAAGGGGTAGGGGTGCCTTCATGAGACACAACCTCTATTATTTTCTCTCCCTCTTTTGTTCCTTGGTGTGGCCGGCCATCATCATCATCTCCCTCTCTTCCTCTTGTGGTGGCCGAACCTCTCTCAAAGGCTTGGAGCTCTTGTGATGGCCGGATACTACTTGGAGAAGAAGAAGAAGAAGGAGAGGAAGCTAGCATCTCTTGGAGCTTGGTTAGTGTTTTGATTTTCTTCCTTGGTGAAGCTTCTTCCTTTGTGGCCGAACCTAGCTAGGAGGAGAAGAAGGTGGTTGGTGGTTTCTCATCTCGGAAGATCGTTACCCACACAATGTCCGAGGTTAGAAGAGGAATACGATAGAAGATCAAGAGATTTTTTCTACAAGGTATAATTAGTAATTTTACTTTCCGCATCATACTAGTTATTTATGGAAATAATATCAAATACAAGAGGCTTACGTTCTAGAATTTCGAATATGTTTTTCGATGTTGTGTTCTTTTGTTTTTTCTTTTCCTTGTGATTTGATTGTTCTTTTTGGTTAACCTAAAGTTATTTTAGGAAATTAAATATTAGATTTCTATAAAAGGTTTTGTCTAGTCGGTGGTGGTTGCTCCCATATCCAAGAAGGTCGTGTGCCTCGCCATGTCAGTACTGGGAACCAATTATGGAAATTAATATTTAATGGAATTAATAACTTAAGGTGATTTGGGTCGAACGTGTTAAGTTCCGCAGGAGATCCAAGTCAAAACCTTAAAGAACAAATAGATTAAGTTTTGGATCAAACGTGTTAAGTTCCGCAGGCGATCCAAAATTTAATTTAAAAGAACACATGGTAGCTAGGAAAAGGTTCAGATCTTTGTACAAAATTTTTGTACAGTGGAACCTCTAGGTTTTCCGAGTAGCAACCAACATATTTAACACAAAAAGAAGAAACATGGTTATGGCATAGAAGAATGTCACACACAAACTTTAAAAATATAAGTAAATTAAATGGATTAATTAAAGGCTTACCAAAATTACCCAACTTAGACTCAACAATATGTAATACTTGTTAACAAGGAAAACAGATAAAATCAACTCACAAACCAACTAATCAACTTCAAACAAATTCAATACTATAACTATTACAATTAGATTTATTTGATTCTCATGGATCAAATCAATAAATGGAAGTTTGTATTGTCTGTTAATAATAGATTACTACTTTAGGTTCACCTGGGTAAAATTATTAAAAAGTAAAGATGAAACATTTGAAATCTTCATTAATTTTTGCAAACAAGTTGAAAATGAAAAAGATCTAAAAATTAAAAGAATCAGAAGTGATAACGGAGGAGAATTTAAAAATCACAACTTTAACCAATTTTGTCTAGAAAATAGTTACCATCACGAATTTTCATGCCCAAAAACACCTCAATAAAATGGAATCATAGAAAAAAATAGAACTCTACTTGAAACTTCTAGGAAATGCTGAATGAATACAACTTTCCAAAATATTTTTGGGTAGAAGCTGTTAGTACAGCCTGCTATGTACTAAACCGCACTACAATAAATAAAACTCATAATAAAACTTTATTTGAAATATATTATAATAAACAACTTAATATTAATTACTTTAAAGTATTTGGGTGCCCAGCTTATATACTAAATACAAGAGAACACTTAGGAAAATTTACCTCAAAAATAGAAAACGGATTTTTTGTAGGATATTCACTAAACAGTAGAGGTTATAGAATATATAATAAAGTCACACTGAAAATTGAAGAAACCTCAAATGTAAAATTTGAAGAATCTGACCAAAACCTAGAACAAACCTAGATTCAACCAAGTGATTTTGTTCAAAGTAACTCTAGTGAAAATCTAAGTCAAGAAGAATAACCTCAATTAAATGAACCTAATAAAACTATAAGAGTCAACCCAAATCATCAAATTGAACAAATAATTAGTAATCTAGACTTAAGGGTTCAGGCTAGGTCATCCTTTAGAAACCTAAGTCAAATATCCCTAATCTCAAAAATTGAACCTAAAACTATAGTTGAATCCTTACTTGACCCAGACTGGATCATAGCTATGCAAGAAGAGTTGGCCCAATTTAAGAAAAGCCGAGTCTGGGATTTAGTACCACCACCTAAAAATAAAAAAATAATAGAAACAAAATGGGTATTCAGAAACAAACTAAGTGAAATTGGAGAAATTATTAGAAATAAAGCTAGACTTGTTGCCAAGGGATTTAGTCAAGTAGAGGGATTTGACTATGATGGAACATATACCCCAGTAGCCAGACTTGAGCCCATTAGAATGTTGCTTAGCTATGCAGCTCATAAAGGATTTTCTATCAAATGGATGTTAAATCTATATTTTTAAATGGGGCTAATAAAAGAGGAAGTGTATGTAAGTCAGCCACCTTGGTTTTAAAGTCTAGATTATTCTGACCATGTATTTAAACTTAAAAAAGCCTTATATAGTCTTAAACAAGCACCCAGAGCATGGTATGAAAGGTTAACTTCTTACCTAATTTCTAAAGGATTCAATCAAGGACAAATAGACCCAACCCTATTTGTCAAATCAATCAAACAAAATATTTTTATATCCCAAATCTATATAGACGATATAATTTTTGGGTCAACCAATTCATAATTTTTACTAGAATTTACAACTCTAATGGAACATGAATTTAAAATGAACTTAGTAGGAAAATTAACTTACTTTTTAGGGTTACAAATTAAACAAACAAATGAGGGCGATTATATTTATCAACAGAAATATGTTAACAAATTACTTAAAAAATTTGGAATGGAAAATACTAAGGAAATAAAAACACCTATGGCAACTAACACAACTGATCCTGTCCGAATCAAGAGTCAGTGGACGCTGGGCACGCGGCGCTCTCTGCTGGATCCTCAAGTGCTCCGGCGAACCTGCAACAAAACCGAGCCGGGAGGGGTGTCCCGGCGACGGTCCTCCGACGCTCAAGTCAGGTAAGTGGTGGAGAAAGTGGCTGCCAAATTCGTATTCTGCGTACCTTCGGCCAAGTAATAGCCTCTTTATATAAGACGGAGAAGGAACTGATGCACGCCCACCGAGGTGCGTACGTGTCAGCAACCCATACCACGGTATGCACTTGTCAGAGAGCTTACCTGACACCATGCTGCCACAGTCCGAGCATGTTCTTTGATGGGACGGCAGGACCACCCGTTGTCAGACTAGAAGTATACGACTTGACGGCGGTCAGAAGATGTCCCCGTCTTTTACCCACCGTCTGACTAGGGTGCCCGGCCCGCCGAGCGGGCGATGAACGTCGTCCGGGCGGCCTTGATTCTTTGCGCCGTCCAGGCGGCACCTCCTTCCGCTCGGTCATTACGCACTGCTTTATTTGAGCGTCGGACCCCTGGTCCCTACCAGGGTGCCTTTTACTACCAGATTTCCCTTTCTTCTGAGTCCGGTCGGCTCGCCCTTTTCCGGCGAGCCACTGGACCCTTTGACCTCCCCTCAGCGTTGACTCCTTATGGGGTTCCGGATTTTTACCGCCGGATCACTTGCCTTCCTCTCGAGTCTAGTCGAAGGAGGCAAAGTCCGACTGACTGGACTGCCGATCTGTCGAACAATGATCATTGCCTTAGGCCGCTCGGCCAGGCATAAAGATGCTCCTCCGTGCGGCGATATCTGTCTGTCCGGCGACACTTTGTCCATGCCTTGTATTTTCTGGGAATCGATGTCCGTTGTTCTCCCACACTACCCATCACGTGCTCTGCGCGAGGTAAGGGGAATGCGGCTAGTAACCGGCAAACACGTGGCGACCGTGCATTTGTCAGAGTATGGCGTTTACGTCACTTCCGATGGGACAGCCGCCGTTTGAAACGGACGATCCGATGACAACCTCGATATTGACGACCTGGATCGGACGGTGGAGGTTGCTTCCGGGCGGCAATATAAAGCCTGCGGCTCCGCTTCCACCGCCGCCTCGCTGCTTCATTCTCCTCCGGCATTCTCGCCCCTCAACTCTTCGGCAAACCTCGGCCCTTCGTCGATCATCTTCTTTGTTTGTAAGGCCTTCTCTCTTGTTCCCAGCGCTTTCTTCTTTTTGTCACCTGTTTCCTTCAATCGGCTTCTGCTCCATTCTTTGCTCACCCCTTCCCTCGGCATCCTATATTCTCGTCCCTTGACCATGACTAGCACTTCACAGTCGACTGGCGGCGCTCCAGGTCTGTGGTACACGACCATGGAGAGCCGTTTTGATGAGGAAGACGCCTTGCGCCTCGTCCGGACTTATGACCTGCCGACCGACCACCAAATAGTGTTAGCCACACCAGCCGCTCGGCCTCATGAACCGCCGTCCGGCACAGTGCTTTTCTTCCGAGACCAATTTCTGGCCGGACTGCGTTTTCCACCTCACAAATTTTTCTTAGAAGTCTGCAACTATTTCCGCATTCCGCTCGGCCAGGTAGTTCCCAACTCTATTAGGCTGCTGAGCGGAGTGATAGTTTTGTTTAGGCTGAACAACATCCCCTTGGACCCAAATTTTCCACTACTTTACTTTCCCAAACAAGGGTAGCCGGTGGATGAAGCTCCTGCTTCTTATCATATTCTTTGTTGAGCTCCAACAAACATTGGAAGGAGCATTTTCTATCATATCTTTTTCCCCTGACTCTTTAGTCAGAGAACCACCAGAATCCAGGTCCCGAACAGTGAGCACCAATTCAGGTCGTGGATCTAAAGGTCGTATTGACGAGATGCTCCTTCCGGGAGTAATGTATATATTCGACTTGTCTTCTATCCCCGCCGATCTGCCCTACGACATGAGTAAGTTTCCTTGTCTTCTCATTTGTTTTGTTCTAGCGGTTATTTTTGTTTACTGTTGAGTCATGTGGCGTGCCAAGGCTGAAAGCTCAAGCTGCTCAGTTGAGGAGGTGGCGAACAAGGAGGCGCGGCGGGCCTTGCTCCATCCGATCCGACCGGTGGAGAAAGTGAGGCCAGCGTCCCGAAGCCTCGGATGTCCTGCCTTTCACAATGAGGCGCGGGTGACTGGAACCTCCTCCGGAGGCTGAGGTGGGGCCGTTCGGCCGATGATGTGCCGCTACACACTCGGCCTCTGCCTCTGCCTCTGCCCCTGCCTCTAACCTTGATGAGCCTTTGCCCGGCGGGCGCTAACCTTGATGAGCCCTTTGCCCGAGCGGGCAGGCGCACGGTGCTATCGGGACGGTTTCGCTCGAGTACCCCAACTCCTCGGGGCTCTCAGGGCGGTAGCGGAGGTGCGCCGTCCGGCCCTTCCGAACTGCGCGTATCGGCGTATGGGTGAGCTTCCCTCCTCTTACTGGGTGGGCCGTCCGATAAGGTCGGCTGCTTCTCGGAAGCGAGCCGGCGGCAAAACTTGATAAAAGTTCTGCGCCTCCCCTCGAGGCGTACATTCTTCTGATCGGCGGTGGTCCCGGCGTGATTACTCTGCAGGCCCTCTTGCCCAAGCTTGGATAGATGCTCGGCGTCGCATAGCCACGATGACTCCCGGGCAGCTCGGCGATAGCAACCTTCAACAGGCCACCGGGGTATGCTCTCCTTTTCTTTATTTGCATATTCGAATTAGGTTTCTGACCTGTGGACATTTGTTGGTAGAACTGGGTGGAGCAGATCGCTATTAGCAATCGATTGGCCGAGCTGGAGGACGAGTTGAAAAAACAAAAAACCGTTGGGGGTAACGGGCAGTCGGCTGCCGCTCTGGCGCAGGCCAAAAAATCGCTGGACGCCGAATGGAAAAGGGCTAACGATTTGGCGAGCAAAGTTGTTCGGCTCGAAATGATGATCAAGCAACGAGAGAAGGAGCTCAAAACGGCTACCACTCGGAAGCAACAGGCCATCAATGATATGGACCGTATGAAGGTGGAGATCAGGGGGTTGGAACAACGCATCAAAGACTTGGACGCCCTGTTGGCCGCCGAGAAGGAGGGCCGCTCGGCGGATCTCCAAAGATTCGACGGAGATTTGGCCGCGCTCTAAGCCACCAGCGATGCCGCCCATGCCGCGCTCAAGGAATACCAGGAGGGGGAGTCGGCCCGCTCTGACGAGGTGAGGAAAGCGTTCCTTTGTTCGGAGGACTTCGGAGAGAAGTTCACTGACAAGATATCCCTCACGTTCGAGGAGGCGATCAAGGCGGCGGTGGGATATCTGAAGAACAAAGGTCACCTGTCTGCCGAGTTGACCATCCCCCCGAAGATATAGCGAGCGTGATGGACACCATCCCCGACGCTCTCTTTGATTTTGATGTCTGAGGAGCGTTTTTATAAACTTTTTTGTATTCCAGCCGTTCGGCCCGGACTATCTCTGTAATGACTTT
Source organism: Zingiber officinale (assembly GCF_018446385.1). Taxonomy (NCBI): domain Eukaryota; kingdom Viridiplantae; phylum Streptophyta; class Magnoliopsida; order Zingiberales; family Zingiberaceae; genus Zingiber; species Zingiber officinale. The sequence continues at coordinate 130,540,293 of NC_055987.1, forward strand.
TTTAGCTTGCGTAGTAGATGATCTTCTGTTCCTTTCACCTTTTATTGTGGCAAGAACTTACTAAGTATTCTTTATAACCATTCCGCTCGGCACCTCGCTATGCCAGACAAGCGAATTATCTTTAATGTCTCATTACGCGCTTGATCAGCCGCTCAGCGCGCAAACTTGTTTGCCTCTTTAATTCCGATTAACCATCCTTTGCTCGTCTCTTGATATTTATCGTCGGTGGTCGATGGTGCGGTTATTTATAGCCGATCGGCGCGGCTCTCGATCTTTAACGACGGTGCTCGTCGGTCTTCCGCTCGGAGGGTTTATAGACGCCGGCTCGTCTCTCCGGTTTTACGGCTGGGCTAGGCGGCGCGGCTATTTATAGCCGATCGTGCGGCTCTCGATCTTCGCAGCGGTGCTCGTCGGTCTTCCTTCGGAGGGTTTATAGGCGGCTCGTCTCTACGGTTTAACGTCAGGCTGAGCAGCGCGGATATTATAGCCGATCGCGGCTCTCGATCTTTGCGGCGGTGCTCGTCGGTCTTCCGTCGGAGGGTTTATAGGCGCGGCTTGTCTACGGTTTAACCTACGGGCCGGCGGATATTTATAAGCCGATCGGCGGCTCTCGATCTTCGGCGGTGCTCGTCGGTCTTCCTTCGGAGGTTTATAGGCGGCTCGTCTCTACGGTTTAACGTCTGGGCTGGCGGCGCGGATATTTATAGCCGATCGGTGGCTCTCGATCTTCGGCGGTGCTCGTCGGTCTTCCGCTCGGAGGGTTTATGAAGACGGCTCTCCGGTTTAACGTCTGGGCTAGGCGGCCTTCGAGGTTGACTCCTTACCAGGTCAAGCGACCTTGGCCTTCATATCCGCTTGAACAATATTTATGCCGGCCGAACAGCACGGGTCATTCGCTCGATCGGCCGGGAGGCTTTCACTATTCGGGTGCTTGGCTCGGATAATCCATATGCCCTTTTCAACTACTCTGGCGAGGGTCTGCTTCGAGCATTTTGGCTCGGATAATTTATATCCGTCCGAATGGTACGGGGCTTCCGTTTTTAGAGCGTTTGGCGCCAATTTGATCCGTATACCTCCGGCCAAGCGGTTCGGGGCCTTCGTTGTCGAGCACTTGGCTCGGAAAACCATATACCTTGCTGACCGGCTCAGGCCTTCGATCCAGGCAATAACCTCCCTCTATCATCCTGAACAGCGCAGGGCTTTGGTTTCCTTCCTGCCACACTAGTATGCAGCCCGGCCGAACTGCTCGGGGTCTTCGATTTCGAATGCTGCTTATATTCTATATGCAGCCCGGCCGAACGGCCTGGGGTCTTCGGGTTCGAGCTCCCGGCTCGGATACAAACCTCCCTGCCGATCGGCTTAGGGGCCTTCGGTTTCGAGCTCCCGGCTCGGATACAAACCTCCCGGCCGATCGGCTCGGGGGCCTTCGGTTTCGAGCTCCCGGCTCGGATACAAACCTCCCGGCCGATCGGCTCGGGGGCCTTCGGTTTACGATGATAATGCCTTATATTCGCTCTTTTGACTTTTCATCTCTGTATTTCAAGTATTTAGTCGAAAAATGAAATACACAGGGTGATTTACAGTGATACACCTTTCACCCCGCCCGGTAAGGCTGGAGGTGGTTCGCGCTCCACGGCCTATCTAGCTGCCGTCCGTCCTCATCCTCCAGATAATACGCGCCCGAGCGGAGCTTTTCGATGATTTTGAAAGGGCCTGCCCATGGAGCTTCAAGCTTGCCGACGTCGTGACCGGCTTGACTTTCTTCGAGACAAGATCGCCGACTTGGAGCGATCTGGGAATTACGCCGCGGTTGTAGTTTTGCTTCATCCGTGACGGTATGCCATCAGCCGAACGGACGTCTTTGCCCTCTCCTCTTCTACCAAGTCCGACTCCATGTTTCTTCGTTCGTTGTCATCATCATAGCTCGGATCTGGTGACTCAGCCGACTTCGACCGGTATGTGACCTCACGCCATATACCAAATGGGCAGTGTGACTCCGTCCCTTCTTTTGGCGTCGTTTGGATGGCCCACAAGGCGCTCGGCACTTCATCCGCCAACTCCTCCCAAATGGTCGAGCCGGGTGCGCAGAATCTGAAGAATTTCTCGGTTGGCGACTTGACCGTTGCTCGAGGATAGGCCACGGACGTGAAATGTTGCTCAATGCCGTAGCTTTTGCACCAATCCTCTAACATCTTCCCTGTGTGCCCGTTGTCGGACACTAGTCGGCGAGGATCGAACCGACAAATGATGTGTTGCGGATGAATTTTTAACCATCTGTCAGTGATCTTTGCCGGGCCTCGGCCTCCACCCACTTGGAGAAATAGTCTACCGCCACTAGTAAGAATTTCCTCTGCCCGGTTGCCATCGGAAATGGACCCACAATATCCATTCCCCATTGATCGAACGGACATGAGATGGTTGATGCCTTCATCTCCTCTGCCGGTCGGTGGGAGAAGTTGTGATACTTCTGGCATGAAAGACAGGTAGATACTGTCCGAGCGGCATCTGTTTGTAAAGTTGGCCAAAAGTATCCGGCCAAGAGGATCTTCTTGGCCAACGACCGCCCGCCCGGATGACCCCCGCATGATCCTTGATGTACTTCCTGGAGGATGTAAGCTGAGTCCTCTGAGCTTACACATTTCAATGAGTGTGAACCGACCGGCTCTTCTTCTGAGGAGCCGGGCTGCATATTCATCGGATGGTGTGGTGCCCGAACGGAGGAATTCTATAATAGGTGTCCTCCAGTCACTTGGAAACGTGAGGCCTTGCATCCGGTCGACATGCGCCACCAGCAGTGTTTTTTCAATTGGTTGCTGAATGGTGACCGGCGTTATTGAGCTCGCGAGTTTGGCTAACTCATCGGCCGCCTGGTTCTCCGTTCGGGGAATCTTCTGAATAAGCACCTCTCGGAAAGTAGCTTTGAGTTTTTCAAAGGCCTCGGCGTAGAGTTTGAGCCGAACACAATTGATTTCAAAGGTGCCGGAAAGTTGCTGAGCGGCCAACTGTGAATCGAATAGAGTGTCACCCGATTGCTCCCACATGCCGTCTGCCTGCAATCCGGCTATGAGGGCCTCGCATTCTACTTCATTGTTAGTAGCTTTGTAATCTAGCCGGACGGATAGGTGCATTCTATCCTCCTTAGGTGAGATCATTAGAATTCCCACTCCACTACCTTGTCGGGCGGAGGATCCATCCATATATTTTTCCAGGTTTCCTATGGCTCTGGCCTTTGTATTTTAGTTATAAAATTTGCTAAGGCTTGATCTTTGATAGCCACTCAGAGTTGGTATTATATGTCATATTCATTGAGTTCAGTGGTCCACTTAATCAACCTCCCTGATGCTTGCGGGTTGATGAGCACTCAACCCAGGATGCTATTAGTCAATATGATAATCAGATGAGAGATTAAATAGGGATGTAACCTCCGAGTGACTATGACTATCCTGTATGCTAATTTCTCAAGAGTGGTGTATCGACATTCAACATCATTCAATAAATGACTCAAGAAATATACATGCAATTATTCTTTCACCTCTTGCCTTACTAATACTCAGTAGTGGACAAGTACACTCACAAAGGCTCGTCCACTATTGGTTTAGCAAGTATAGGCACGACAGATATATAGTCTTTTAACTCTTCGAACGCCTTATCATACTCAGCATCCCATTGAAATTTAGTGCCTCGGGGGAGTATCTTGAAAAAGGATAAGCTCTGGTCGGTCGATCTTGATATGAAGCGAGATAGCACTATTATCCGACCGATCAACCTTTGCACTTCTCTTGTATTTGGGAGGGCGGCATGTCTTGCAGTGCTTTAATCTTACTCTGGATTTGCTTTGATTCCCCTCACTATATACTAGCCCTCCTTTGGCTCCGAGCAGGCACTTTTGGGGGTTTAGTTTGACTCCATATTTGCGCAGCGTTCGGAAGGTTTCTTCCATATCCTTGAAAAGATCGGCCGCTCGGACGGATTTGATAAGAATGTCGTCCACATAAACTTCGCCCGATCTGCTCCTTGAAAACCTTGTTCATCAAGCGTTGATAGGTGGCTCCGGCATTCTTCAATCCGAACGGCATCACATTGTAACAATATGTGCCGTCGGCCGTTCTGAAGCTTACTTTTTCTTGGTCTTCTCGGCGGCGGTACTTGATGATATCCTTGGTAAGCATCAAGCATGCAAATTAGTTCGCAAGCCGTGGAGTCCACCAACTGATCTATCCGATAAAAATCCTTGGGGCATGCCTTGTTTAAATCTCGAAAGTCGATCTGGACCCTCCACTTGCCCGGCTTGAGACCAAGACTCGTTGGCCGGCCAACTCGGGTCGCACCTCGCGTATGTGGCCGGCCTTGAAGTTTTCCACCTCGGGATAATGGCATTACGCTTTGAAGTCCTTTTCTGCTTCCTATCGGTCGGCGTCGGTCGGACATGCAATTCATCTGCGCTAGGCTCGGCGAAATTCCGGGTAACTCATGTGTCGACCAAGCGAAGACATCATGATTTCGTTGGAGGCATTGAATCAGCTTCTCCTTCTGTTCTTTCCCGGATCCGAGGCGATAAAAGTCGTGGCCTCGATCGGGTCGGATGGATCTGGACTTCCTCCTTTTCATCATAAATTAAAGCGGGAGGTTTCTCGGTTATGGCGTGTACCTCAATTCGGGCGCCTTCCGAGCATTCTGCTCGGATCATCTCTATATAGCACCGTCGCTGATCTCCCGCACTTCTCCTACTTTGTCCTCCACGGAACTTTATCTTACGGTGGAAGGTTGAGACGCTCGGGTCGCGGCCGGTCGATCCCAAAATGACGTTGTAGGATGAGGAGAGACCACCACAGTTTATTGTCTGGTCCTCTGGCGGCTCTTCTCGAGGTGGCGGCCAGTTGTCAGACCGGGTGAACCGTTGCTAGTAAACACATAGGCGGGGGTCGTCATGGCTGACTTGGCTCGATCAATTCTGCGGTGATCGAACGCCTTCTTGAATATGATGTTGACCGAGCTCCTGTGTCAACAAATATGCGATGAATGGTGTAATTTGCTATTACCGCTTTAATGAGCAGTAGCGTCGTGTGGCACTTCAACTCCTTCTAAGTCCCGGGTCCAAAGTGATTTCGGCCCACTTGCCCGCTTTTGGCTACAGCGACGGACGCCCGCCTTTCTGGCTCGGTTGGAATCTCCTCCGGTCGGCCCACCAATAACGTTGATCTCGCCCGGAAGTATTGCTCCTATTTTCCTCCTCGGCGGACGATCGTGACCGTTCTCTGGACGCCGGCGATTCTCCGCCTCGGGGATCGGTGCGATCGGGTGTCTGCTGGTGTCGTCCCTCGGTGCGGGTCGGTCAGCTTCATGAGTCCTACGTCTCATGGGAGGCGACCGTCGTTCGGCTTTCCTGGGAACAGGATTGGACACAAAGGGAAGGCTTGGCAATCCCTCGTGTTGTGCGTGTCCGTCTGGTGGAATTTGCGAACATGGGGTCCTCTTCTTTGGCTTGGGCGGCGGCGATCACTTCTTGTACGTGCGATCGGCGTGAGGGATCGTTGCTTCGACCCTCGGTCCTTTGGGTTGCTGCTAAGCGGTGTCTTTTTCCGCTCGGCATGAACAGGTGCGCGCTCGACTGGAGTTTCCTTTTTCCGGCGGCTTGCGCTTCTTCCACATTTATATATTCGTTGGCCCGATGTAGCATGTGATCATAATCTCGGGCGGCTTTCGGATGAGCGGAACAAGTCCCCATCCACAAGGCCTTGCGTGAAGGCATTCATCATCGTCATGTGGCCGTTGGGATATCCATCGCCACTTGGTTGAATCGTTGAATATAGCCTCGGCGATTCTCTCGGCTCTTGCTTGATGGCGAATAAGGCGACACTTGTCTTTTGATACGCCGACTCTTGGCGAGTGGTGGAGGAAGGCCGTTGAATTCCTTGAAGCTCGTGATGGATCCGTCCGGCAACCTTGAAACCACCGTTGAGCCGATCCAGAGAGGGTGGTAAGGAAAACTCTACACTTTACTCCATCTGTGATGGAGCGTGGCAGTATTATCGAACTTACCCGGATGATCATCCGGTGGTTCCATTGTATTCGCCGATCGTCGGAGGCACGTAGTGCTTAGGCGGAGGGTCTCGTAGGATAACCTCAAAATTGGCGATTGATCCGCTCGGGGAGGTCGCTCGGGAGCTTTCCCCTTCTGTCATCGCCTTGGCATTTCATCGAGGAAGATCCTCTATCTCTTGAGCTGGTATGAGTGCGAAACAAGGCCGATGGAATGCGACGGTGGTTGGAGGTGCTTCCGCTCGGCCACCAGACGCAGATGTTGCTTGTTGCTCCGCCCGCTCGGCGGATGCTTTTTATTTTGCTCCATGAGTTTGGTGGCCCTCATCTCGACGAGCCTCGAGTTCTTACATTGGCGTCCTTGTGTGTTGTCGTCGGCCTCGTCCATTGTCTCCGTCGGATGCGGGAGGCGTTCCCACGAGCAGGCGCCATTTGATCTGTCGAATCAAGAGTCGATGGGACGCGGGCGCAGCGCGCTCTTGGATCCTCAAGTGCTCGCGAACGCAACAAACCGAGGGAGGGTGTCCGGCGGCGGTCCTCGGCCTCAAGTCGGGTAAGTGGTGGAGAAAGTGCCAAATTCGTGCGTACCTTGAGTAATAGCCTCTTTATATAAGGCGGAGAAGGGCGATGCCGCCCAAGGTGCGTCGTGTCGACAACTCATACCCACGGTATGCACTTGTCGAGAGAGCTTACGACACCATGTTGCCACGGTCAGAGCATGTTCTTTGATGGGACGGCGGGACCACCCGTTGTCGAGACTAAGTATGGCACAGCCATACGACTTGGCGGTTGTCGAGAAGATGTCCCGTCTTTTACCCAATCATTTGGGGTACGGCCCGGCGGGCGATGGACGTCGTCCGGACGGCCTTGATTCTTTGCGCCGTCCGGGCGGCACCTCCTTCCGCTCGGTTATTACGCACTGCTTTATTTGAGCGTCGGACCCCTGGTCCCTACCAGGGTGCCTTTTACTACCAGATTTCCCTTTCTTCTGAGTCTGGTCGGCTCGCCCTTTTCCGGCGAGCCACTGGACCCTTTGACCTCCCCTCAGCGTTGACTTCTTATGGGGTTCCGGATTTTTACCGCCGGATCAACAACCTTAGATGATGATCCAAATGAAAAACCAGTTGACTTAAGATACTATAGGAGTGTCATAGGTAGCATATTATACTTAACTGCAAGTCAACCTGATATTCTATTTGCAGTTAGTATATGTGCTAGATACCAAACCTGTGCTAAAGAAACACATTTGACACAAGTCAAAAGAATCTTTAGATACCTTAAAGGAACATCAAATATAGGAATTTGGTATCCAAGGACAAGCAACTTCGAACTAATAGGCTATTCTGACTCAGATTACGCTTGATGTGGATATGTTAGAGGGCCCAAGAGGAATTAAGGGAAAGAAGAGGGGCATTTTGGTCTTTTGGTGTGAGTAGGTTTTGTGTAAAAGAGCAACACTGTTCATCTAGCGAAGGAGCTCTGGGTCTTTTCATTTCCGCCGCCGGCTCCTCACAAGCTTCTCCTTTTCCTTCCTCACTAGACCCTGATCTGAGACACGACGGGAGTCACTGCCGCTCCTTTTCCTCTCTCTGATCTTCTCTGCTGCCTCGCGCACAGGAAGGTTTCATGTGTGGTTTTTCCGCCGCCGCCAAGGGGCCTTTTCCTCCTCCCTCCTAGCCGGCGCCGAGGCCGGTTGGCCCCTCTCACCATCCCTCTTCTTCCTTCTTCTCTGGACACACAACAGCGACTACGAGCAGAGGAGCATGTCCAATAGAGGAGGACGCTACTTGTGCCACCTTCGTCACCGGCCATGCTAGCCTCTCGCCGACGCTGACGCCATGGAGGAGCCGCCATCTCCACCAGGCGGGGCCACTGCCACCTTCTCCCGCAGCCACTACCGTTGCCTCTGGTAGGCGCCGTTGCCTCCAACCAGAGCTAGCCGCTGCCTCCGGCGGCCATCACTGCTGCCTCACGCCGCCTCCGGTGGCTACGGATGCCACCGCTAACGCCCCCAGCGGGCGTCGACACTTCTTCCAGCGGCCGCCGGTGCTTCCCGCCGCTACCGCTGACACCGATACCTACAGTGAGTGTTGCCTCCAGCGACAGCCGCTGCCACCTCTAGTGGTCGTCGTTACCCTCCTGGCAGCCGTCATTTGGGTGCTCAGGTTTATATACTCCGACCTTTGAGTCAAGATGATGTTCGGCTTGCGAGCCGATGTGGTTCCGGCCATTGAGCTGACGTGTTTCGCTATTTGCATCGTTATTATGCCTGTGGGTTATTGGTATTATCCGGCCTGTGTGTCGTGTTCCGGCCTGTGAGCTGTTGTCACGCCCCCAGAGGAGTCCTTACCGAAAAATTTCGGCAGCATCTCCCCTGTACAGGTGACAATCTGAGACATACATACATACAAAATACATCAGCCACATACGGCTGGAATATATATACACAACAACGCAGTTATATAATCAGCCCACTCGGCTGGAACAGAAATAAACACAACCACGCAGTTATATGATATATATTAATCAGCCCACACGGCTGTACTAAAATCAACGCAGCGGAAATCACAAACAACGATCACAAAACACAAATCAACTGACTGCGAGCCGGCTCGGCTTGACACAATAATATCAAACCAAATACAAGAGAATACAAATACATAAACAAGTACAAAATCCAAAATACAAATAACGTAAGAAATACCGAAATCGTAAGGTCATCCTCGAATGTGACGTGGAACTGGCGGACAGGATCTCCAGGCGACTCCATAAATCCTTTACCTGCTACCTGGTGAAATTACCAATATACGGGGTGATGAGTATAAAGACTCATGGGTAATAGCAGATAGTGCATGAGTATAGTAAAACAAACTAGAGATGCAAAGGTATACAGTCTAGTATAGAAATAGCAGATACTACGGTGATATCATAATAAGTGTTCATACCTAGAACCATATCCTAGGCTAGTAATAAAGGTAAAGTGTAGCAAAGTCACGCTACAGATCGCTCATAACTACATGGTATCGTGTGAGGTATATACATGTCAACAGCAAGTCAGTGTCTAAACACATATCATAGGTATAAATCTCAACCTATGTAAGCATAACAGATAAATAAACAACAACATAAGCTAATAACATGCATAGATAAGCAACAACGCATAAGTAAATAACGTGAGATATAATAACAACGGTATATACGGATGGTCACCGCCCACCTCTGCACCACGACCTGTATGGTCGAGAGGTTGGATCGATGACAAACTGTACCACCCAAGGCCGCCACTACTCTCGGTGACCGGATGGACAGTGCATAGTAGCTGAATAGCTACGTCTGCGGCGAGGGTTCCTGCTGCCGCAACTCCGGCCGCCACTACCCATGGTGGCGAGTGTGGCACGGGACAAGCGGCGCTCCGGCTTCCACTACCCATGGCGGCGGCGTGCGGCTCTAGCCAACGACCCTCTCAACCACAAGGGAGACATGGTCGACGACATGCATGCAATGACATGATGCGAATAATGCAACAGTCATCATATATATATAAACAGAAACAGGTATGCTACATGAAGCCAGCATGCTCAGTAAGGTGTGTAAATAAACAGCAACCAAAGCATGTAAACATGGTATCAGGTGTCTATATATCCAATACCTAATATCTAATGTCTGGCATCTGGTAACTGGTATTTGGTATCTGATACCTAGTAATATAGTATCTGCTAAATATCATCGATAGCAACAAGAGACTGTATAGAAACAGACATGAGTAGCTCAAAGATTGAGTGGAAGTATAAAGCGCAGGAAAAATAAGAGTGGAGTCAAGATAGATACAGCAACTATCTGAACATAATGCTCATGCACTAGGATCAAAATACTAAAGAGATAAAGCAAGAAGTACCCACCTTTATCCGTCAATCATGCTGAATAGTTCCATGTCGAAACGCTCGTCTCGAGTCAAAATCCTATAAACCATATGATGTACATTTTAGCAAATTACCCATGCAACACTTAGCTAAACCCAAAGTCCAAACTAATAGAGGAAAAACCCTAATCGCATGATCATTATCCAAATAGATGATAAACTCATCCTTAATCCACCAATCAATCCCTTAATTCTCAACAATTAATCACTAAGCAAATCCCATCATAAACCCTTATAAATCCACTCATCCATCCAATAATCACTCAGATCAACATATCAAGCATCATACCCAACCTACACGGTTCATCCGCATGATCCGATGAGGTTTAATCATGTCATCTACAAATCCAATGTAAAACTAAATTCAACTATGTAAAACTAATACACAACTTACCCTAGTTTGATCCACAATTACTTATAGAAGCAATCCCATCCATAATAGCAGGTAGAAGTGAAGCTCTCCTAATAACCCACAGCCGAGGGATTGTTACTGCCGGTATGTGGCTCAAGCTATGGATCACCCACAAACAATGCTGGTTGGATCCACAAATGGCTCTAAATCTGTGTTGGTTGGAGCTGTGAAGGCCAAGAATCAATTAAGCGTTACCAACCTGATATAGAGCATGAAACCAGATCCAACTAATCCAAACCTTGCAATACTTGCCCCAAATTCAGATTCATACATACTTCAATACACTTACCTCCAATCCGATGAAGGTAACTCCCGGTTGCCAGACAACCTCCGTAACAGCGTGTGGCATTGGTGATGGGCCTGCGGCATTCAGCACATCGGAATACCGCTGTGATGGCAAGCCAAGGCGGATGATAAGGTGACACCACAATTAGGGCACAGATTGGCTAAAGTAGCATGGTCCGATGATCGAAACTGCGATGTGCGGAAGTCCAGTGGCTCTCGTGCTGAGAAGGAGGTGTGCTCGATTTAGGGCACCGGCGGTGTGAAGAGGGCGACGACAACAGACAAGGACCGCGATGTCGATAGATGTCGCAAAGGCGCCTCTCTCGACGGAGGGTTCCAGCGAGAGAGGAGAGGAAGAAGAAGGCGGTGGGTGACGATGTTCGGGTGCTGCGGCAAGATCGAGAGGTGAGCTGTGGCGGATGAGGATGAGCAGAAGAGAAGCAACAAAGACTGGAATTCGGGAGGCAGAGAAGAGGAGATCGGCGATCTGGCGACAGGCGGCGACGTCCGGCATCAGGCTGCGGTGGCCGACGACAGCACGAGGAGGATGATCGGGAGAAGGCGGCGCGTGAGAGGAAGGGGAGGAATTGGGAAGTGAGGTGGTCGGTGTGAACTTAGGGCACGGGTTAGGCATAGGTGAGGTTTTAAACTTAGGTTCAATCAATTAAACCCTAAGTTGATTTCCTCAATCAACTCCCACTAAAGGGTATTCCAAACAAGCTTCCTCTAAACCTAATAATTGATCCCCTTAAAATACGTCATACGAGCTCCGATTAAATCCCAGAAAATTTCTAAAAATTCCTGAAAAATCCAATAAGATTATTTTTCCAATAACCTTATTATTTAATTCTTATTTGGGCACCGTATTTTACATTGAGCTGACGTGTTTCGCTATTTGCATCGTTATTATGCCTGTGGGTTATTGGTATTATCCGGCCTGTGTGTCGTGTTCCGGCCTGTGAGCTGTTGTGGTATTGCGGCCTATGTGCCGCCTTTTGTATTGAAGCCACACCGGATTCCATGTCCTCACCCTCAGATCCGGCTCCCCAGCTGACTCACATTCATCTACTCGTCAGAGCCACGACGACTCGACCAGCATCGCGATCAGCTCACCCATCCATCCGAGGGCGCCCCCTAGGGGCAGGGTACGTCACCGTATCTATCTTATATTTATTTCATTGTTCCGCTATTGTTATTCGGCTGCTTATATATTCGTGGGACTCACCTCAAGCATCGGGGTACCAGAGACCGGGGTGACCCGGTCGCTGGTTACAGGTAGCGATGACCAGAGGACTTCTGCCGACCTGGTCAACACATAGGACAGCTCACCACCGGGTCATAGGGATGCGGTCAACCTTCCAGACACGTCACACCGGCAGGTCTGTCTTCTCAGCTTCCTGACAGGATCAAATTGGCGTCGTCTGTGGGAACACACCTGATCTGAAATGTGAAGATGGACAACGTCGGAAACTTCTCCCACACTCATGACCTTGGTGGGTTTCGACGAATATAGCATGTTCTCCTCACTCCACGGGTATTCGGGAGTTGAGGAACTGAGTCAAATCCTCTGCGGGTTGGCAGGTCAGTTTTTCCGTTATATTCTCTTCCGGTTATATGCATGTTCTGCCAAAGGTCCTCGATTGAGGACCCCCGTATTGATCTGTCGGGCGTATATTAGTCGAGCCGTGGGCTCGATGTCGAAGACCCCGTGTCGATCGACCGGGCGTATATTATCTAAGCCGCGAGCTCGATGTCGAAGACCCCGTGTCGATCGGCCGGACGTATATTAGCCGAGCCATGGGCTCGATGTCGAAGACCCCATGTCGATCGACCGGGCGTATATTATCCGAGCCACGGGCTCGATGTCGAAGACCCCGTGCCGATCGGCCGAGCGTATATTAGCCGAGTCGCAGGCTCGATGTCGAAGACCCCGTGCCGATCGGCCGGGCGTATATTATCTGAGCCATGGGCTCGATGTCGAAGACCCCGTGCCGATCGGCCGGGCGTATATTATCCGAGCCACGGGCTTGATGTCGAAGACCCCGTGCTGATCGACCGGGCGTATATTATCCGAGACACGGGCTCGATGTCAAAGACCCTGTGTCGATCGGTCGGGCGTATATTATCCGAGCCATGGGCTCGATATCAAAGATCTCGTGCCGATCGGTCAAGTTTGAGTTATGCTAGAAGATGGTCGAGTGGCGACCTTAAACCCTCGCGTCATCGACGGTCGAGCGGCGACCTTAAACCCTCGCGTCATCGGTGGTCGAGCAGCGACCTTAAACCCTCGTGTCATCGGCGACCAGCTTATCAGAGCATCATATGTTACATCTCCCCCATTCGGGGTCAAGTGATCATCACTGGTCTCGGGCCAGCTTCGGGTATTTTATCTCCCCCGTTCGGGGTGAGCAGTCTTCACGAGCGTCTATCTCCCTCGTTCAGGGTCGAGCTATCTCTGAGGGTCATGGATAAGAGTATCTCCACGGGTTCGAACCAGAATGTCTCATAGGTTATGCGCCCGTGCGGCTCACGACTTTCGCTTCCACGCGCCTTTGACTCACGGGTTATACTTCAGTTCAGTTCACGTGCGATGCACCCGTTCGGCTCATGACTTTCATCTCTGTTCGCACTCGATTTCATGGGCTATGTTCCCATTCAGTTTTCAGGCTCCATTCCTGCCCAGCGCTGCTTTGCCTCTCGCTCACTCTCCCGATCGCATTTTACGGCAATCCGATCGGCAGCTTATGATTGCCCGATCGGCATTCTCTGGGCCGCTCATTCAGCACTCTCATAGTCATCTGATCAATATCGCTCAGTCGTTCGTACGGTCACATGCTTAAACTAGGTCGCACATGCAGCATCGCCCGCTCATTCACCTGATCGGTATTTTACGGACAACTGGTCATCTTTTTCAGGTCGCCCGATCACATTTTATGGCCCTCCGACCAGTATTTTTTGGTCGCACAGTTGGCGCTTACCGCTCATTCGTCATTTTGCTTGGCACTCATCGTTCGCAACTCGCTTACTCGTCGCTCTGGCCCGCACTCATCACTAGCATTTTACTCAGCGTTGTTGCTCGATCGACACTCATCCCACACATCGCATTGCTTGACACTTGCATCTTACTCGTTGCTCAGCTCAAAGGCTCTACTCCTGTTCACCTTCAATTCTCACGAACTCCACACCCACTCTATCTACAGGACTCGCTCCCACTCAGCATTATTTCTATTACCCGATCATCCACTTAGCCATATGCTCGTTTCACTCGACATCCTGGTGATCGACAGGTTGACATTTTACGGTCATCAGGCCGACATTTTCTCGATCACCCGTTCGACATCGCCCGCTCGGTCGTCAGGTCGACATCTTCGCGGTTGTGCGCTCGACATCCCATGTGGCACTCGGTCGACTATCATTTCACTTGTTGCTCGCTTGACGTTCTGCTGCTCGCTCGACATCGCGTTCTGTCGTCCTCTCGGCATCGTGCCGGCTTCTGACTTGGCATTATTTCTCGTAGTTCGCTCGGCATCGCTACCATCTCCCGCACGACGCTCTCTCGGTTACTCGGTTCGCATCGGCATCTTCTTGATCGCGTGCTCGGCTTGACCGCCCATCTTTCTACCTGATCAGCACTATCTCCATTTCCTGGACCGTATTATTTCTCGTCGCTTGCTTGATGCTACTTGAGTCATTTGCTCAACATCGCCAAAGCTACTCGTTCAACACGATAAGACGAGCCTAATGATTTCACGTTCGGTAGCGATTCTGTTTAGGGCTTGGTCTAGTCAGTCGGACTTGCGCCTCCTTCAACTAGACTTGAAGGGGAGGCTTATGATGCGAATATGTTAGAGGACCCAAGAGGAATTAAGGGAAAGAAGAGGGGCATTTTAGTCTTTTGGTGTGAGTAGGTTTTGTGTAAAAGAGCAGCACTGTTCATCTAGCGAAGGGGCTCTGGGTGTTTTCATTTCTGTCGTCGGCTCCTCACAAGCTTCTCCTTTTCCTTCCTCGCCAGACCCTGATCTAAGACACGACGGGAGCCACCACCGCTCCTTTTCCTCTCTCTGATCTTCTCTGCTACCTCGCGCACAGGAAGGTTTCGTGTGTGGTTTTTCCGCCGCCGCCAAGGGGCCTTTTCCTCCTCCCTCCAAGCCGGCGCCGAGGCCGGCCGGCCCCTCTCGCCATCCCTCTTCTTCCTTCTTCTCTGGACACACGGCAGCCACTACGAGCAGAGGAGCATGTACAGTAGAGGAGGACGCTACTTGTGCCACCTTCGTCATCGTCCATGCTAGCCTCTCGCCGACGTTGACGCCATGGAGGAGCCGCCATCTCCAGCGGACGGGGCCGCTGCCACCTTCTCCCATAGCCACTGTCGCTGCCTCCGGCAGGCGCTGCTGCCTCCAGCCAGAGCCAGCCGCTACCTCCGACGGCCGTCACCGCTGCCTCACGCCGCCTCCGGCGGCTACGGATGACACCGTTGACGCCCCCAGCGAGCGTCGACACTTCTTCTAGTGGCCGTCGGTGCTTCCCGCCGTTGCCGCCGACACCGACGCCTACAGCGAGTGTCGCCTCCAACGATAGTCGCTGCCACCTCTAGCGATCGTCGTTACCCTCCGGGCAGCCATCATTTGGGTGCTCAGGTTCATATACTCCGACCTTTGAGTCAAGATGATGTTCGGCCTGCGAGCCGATGTGGTTTCGGCCATCGAGCTGACGTGTTTCGCTATTTGCACCGTTATTATGCATGTGGGTTATTGGTATTATCCGACCTGCGTGTCGTGTTCCAACCTGCGATCCATTGTGGTATTGCGACCTACGTGCCACCTTTTGTATTCACGCCGCACCGGATTTCATGTCGTCGCCCTCAGATCCGGCTCCCCGACTGACTCACATCCATCTACTCGTCAGAGCCGCGATGACTTGACCAGCATCGCGATCAGCTCACCCATCCATCCGAGGGTGCGCCCCCCCTGTTGGAGTGTATACTGAAAGCCTAAGCTTTGTAAACATTTATTATGAATAAAGAATCACATTTGGTCTAATTGTCTACATTTGTTTGTAGTTGTTCATTTAATTTATATTGTAGATAACATAGTATGTGGTGTCACATACAGAAGATGATGTTATCAGTACCTTATAAATTATAAACAGTAGCTCACGACCAAAATGGAAAAGGAACAAACCATTAGAAGGTCGTAGTGTAATTAGGTATTAGTTTATCTTGACTATATAATTACACTAGTACACTCAGAGTGTATTGAGTAGGACCATTTGAGGTCGTTTCTTTTATACTGACTTTATAAAGGAACAAAGACCTCAGTTATTATGGAAGTGTGTGCTCTTAATCCTAATATAATAACAAGCACATATATTTGATATTTATTTCTTTAATTTATCAATGGGTGAGATTTAGTTCGATGAATCAATAAACCCGATAAGTTGGGAAATGGTATCACTTATAGTGTGTGTTGTTGATTATAGAAGGAAACTGTGTCCTAGAGATACTAGGTTGATAATGTCCTCAAGAGGAGCTCAGAAGGATTGTCATGTTAAACCTTGCTGGTGGACTTAGTCCGACATGACAATAAGGTTGAGTGGTACTACTCTTGGACTTAGATATTAATTAAATGAGTTGTCAGTAACTCACTTAAGTAGTGGACATTCGATATCTTAAACATAGGGAGACTAACACACTCATAATAAGAAGGAGCCCAAAAATGTAATTTGGGATTGGTGCGGTAGTTCAATAATAGTTCTCTAGTGGAATGAATTATTATTGATAAAATTAAGTTGTGTGTTCGGGGCGAACACGGGATGCTTAATTTTATCGGGAGACCAAAACCAATTCCTCCTCTCGGTCCCTATCGTAGCCTCTTATTTATAGAGTTCTATACCCACCTATACCCACCTTCTATACCCACCAATAGGGGGCCGGCCAAGCTAGCTTGGGAATCAAGCTAGGGCCGGCCTAGGTATAAAATTGGGTGGCCGGCCCTAGCTTGAACCCAAGCTAGTGGGGGCCGGCCAAATTAAATTAAAAGGGATTTTAATTTTAATTTTATTATTATGTGGAAGATATAATTTAAAGAGAATTAAAATTAAAATATCTCTCTTGTAAAAGATCTACAAAAGATTAAAGAAAGAGATTAGATCTCTTTCCTTATTTGTAGATTGGTGAGATATTTTATTTTTTCTTTAAAATTATCCACATGTTGATAAAATTAAAATTATAGAAATTTCCTTTTATCAACCATGAAGAGATTTTTAAAGAGAAATTTTATTTTTAAAATTTCCGGAAACAAATTAGGAAGTTTTAATTGTTGATTAAAACTTGTCCAATTTGTTCTCCAATGATGTGGCCGACCATTGAAGATTGATTTGGAAAATTTATTTTATTTTTCTAAATTAAATCATGTCAAGGAAATTGAGGAAATTTTATTGTAATTAAATTTCCTAATTTGCCTAGGCCAAGGAATATAAAAGAAGGGGTGAGGGTGCCTTCATGAGATACAACCTCTATTGTTTTCTCTCCCTCTTTTCCTTGATGTTGTGGCCGGCCATCCTCTCTTCTCTTCTTCCTCTTGTGGTGGCCCTCTCTCCCTTCCTTGGAGCTCTTGTGGTGGCCGGATACTACTTGGAGAAGAAGAAGAAGAAGGAGAGAAAGCTAGCATCTCTTGGAGCTTGGTTAGTATTTTGGTTTTCTTCTTTGGTGAAGTTCTTCCTTTGTGGTCGAACCTTGCTTGGAGGAGAAGAAGGTGGTTGGTGGTTTCTCATCTCGGTAGATCGTTGCCCACACAACTTCCGAGGTTAGAAGAGGAATACGGTAGAAGATCAAGAGGTTTTTCTACAAGGTATAACTAGTAATTTTTATTTCCGCATCATGCTAGTTATTTATGGAAATAATACCAAATACAAGAGGCTTACGTTCTAATATTTCGAATATATTTTTCGATGTTGTGTTCTTTTGTTTTCTTTCTTTTCCTTGTGATTTGATTGTTCTCTTTAGTTAACCTAAAGTTATTTTAGGAAATTAAATATTAGCTTTCTATTAAAGGTTTTGTCTAGTCGGTGGTGGTTGCTCCCATATCCAAGAAGGCCATGTGCCTCGCCACGTCGATTGGGAACCTTTTATGGAAATTAATATTTAATGGAATTAATAACTTAAGGAGACTTGGGTCGAGCGTGTTAAGTTCCGAGAGATCCAAGTCAAAACCTAAAGAACAAATAGATTAAGTTTTGGATCAAGCGTGTTAAGTTCTGGCGATCAAAATTTAATTTAAAAGAACACATGGTAGCTAGGAAAAGGTTCAGACCTTTGTACAAAATTTTTATGCAGTGGAACCTCTAGGTTTTCCGAGTAGCAACCAACAATTGGTATCGAGCTAGGGTTTTGCCTCTGTGTATTTGGTATTTAGTTTAATTATGCACATGTCATACATAATTTAGGCAGGTTAATAGTAGGATGTGCTAACTTTGTGGATGCAGGATCCAACTATTATGGCTTTTAGTTAATTATGTGTGTGATTGGACCCTTGGACATGTCAAGGGCAATTTATATGTGTGTGCATGATTGTATTAAAATACAGCAGGAGCTGTATTTAGTTTTATTAGGATTTTATTTTTGATCTAGATACATGTACATTCCTTTTATGGAATATAGGATCAAAAATGTAAAATTCTATTTATGTCGCGGATCGAATCTTGCAAAGCGTGGAACCTTCTAAGGACCAGAGGCGCAGCGGAACTAGGAGCAAGATGGATGCGACAGCTAGACCCGGAGGCGGTGGCCAAATATGGCAGCAGTTTGGGATGACAACACACGGAGGACAATTAAGAGATAAAAGTCATAATAGTTGAAAATTAAAATTTCTATTTATTGCTTTTATATTATGCTGTGTGTGCATGTTAGTTTACAAGTTTAGTAGGCTAGCATAGTTAAAATTCCTCATTTATAAATAACTAAGTGGGAGAGGGATTTTTAAATAAATCCCATGGTCTCCATTACTGGTTTGTATGTGATGCAAACAAGCTTGCGCGTTGGCTCTGAGTGCTTTCCTCCATAACGGATGAGCTTGTTTGTGGATCACTAGAACAGACTTCCATTTTTGGATGACTATAGGAAATTAATTAAGAGCGTGTGATCTTCCCCAACAGAAGGGGCATAATCTTATTAATGGACTTAGTGTCAAGTAATGGTATACACTTAGACACATCTAATAGTATCCTCCCAGAGTCACTATTATTATTTGTGTGACCAAATAATACCAACTATTAATTTTATTTGTCAAAAAGTTAGGTTGACAAGATAATAAAATTAATGGGTTAAAACCCTCCTTTTACAAATGTTGAATTTGTATACGTCCACACTAACGTGGCATACAAAATTCACGGTGTGATGAGGTGTTGGTTAATTTAAAATAGTATTGTTTGAGGAATCAATATTATTCTAAATTTAGAGTTCTGACCAAAAGTTATTTGTGATTCTTAGGATGACTTTCAACCCACTATCCATCATACTTCAACAAAATAGACTTACTGGACCTAATTACATAGATTGGAAAAGGAACCTGGACATTGTTCTGACTGCTGAAAGCTATAAATTTGTACTGACTGAACCTTGTCCTGATGCACCCACTGGTGAATCTACCCAAGAGGAGATTGAATATCATAAGAGATGGGTAAAGGCAGATGAGATGGCGCGGTGTTACATTTTGGCTTCAATGTCAAATGTATTGCAACATCAGCATCAAGATTTACCAACAGCTTATGATATTATGAACAATCTCAAGGAGCTCTTTGGTCATCAGGATAGGGCTTCTAGACAAGAAGCTATGAGAAAGATAATGACAGCCACCATGCAAGAGGGTACTCCTGTAAGGGATCATATCCTAAAGATGATGGCTTATCTGAACGAGATACAGATCCTTGGAGGAGAAATTGATGGGGAAACCCAGATCGATATGATCCTCCAAACGCTACCTAGAAGTTTTGAGCAGTTCCGCCTGAACTATAATATGAATAAAAGGATTTATTCATTAGGGGAACTACTGACAGAACTTCAAGCAGCAGAAGGATTATTTCGTCACAATTCTCAAATTCACTTTGCTGAAAATGGTTCTACTTCTAAACCGAAAGGAAAGAAGAAGAAGAAACAAGCTGGCTCAGCAAAGAAAGTGAATAAATCTCAGAGTACGGGATTTAAAGCTGGAGTGAAGAAGCCGAAGGGCAAGTGCTTCATCTGCAAGCAGGCAGGACATTGGAAGGTGGAATGTCCTCGTAGGAACCAAAACAAAGGTATATCTCATGCTCTGGTTGTTGAAACATGTTTAGCGGTGTTATCTACCAGCACCTGGTGTGTAGATACGGGAGCCACTGATCATGTCTGCAATTCCTTGCAGGGGTTCCAGGAAACCCGACGACTATCTGAAGGGAGATTATCTACATGGGCAATGCTACTAAGGTGGCAGTTGTTGCAGTGGGAGACGTCTACTTGTCTTTTAGTAGAAATAGAAATTTGGTTTTAAGAAATTGTCTTTATGTACCCGGTTTAGAAAGAATTTAATTTCGGTTTCTAAACTGTTTATAGATGGATATTCGGTTTCTTTCGATAATGATGTAGTTATTAAAAGAAATAAAGTGATTATCTATTACGGTGCATTAGTTGGCAATTTGTATATTTTAAATCAATTTCTTCCACAAAGCAAAACATGGAAATTTATAACTCATCTTCTAATTCTAATAAGAGAAAAGAACCTTGAAATGAACCAAGCATATCTTTGGCATCTAAGACTTGGTCGTATTAATTTAAGTAGGATTCAGAGGCTTATAGCCGATGGACTTTTGAGTTCATTAGAGTTGGAAAATTTTCCAACTTGTGAATCTTGCTTAGAAGGTAAAATGACCAAGAGGCCGTTCAAGGCCAAGGGTATAGAGCCAAAGAAGTGTTAGAGTTGGTTCACTCTGATTTGTGTGGTCCTATGTCCATCCGGAGAGGAGGTTTTAAATATTTTGTCTCTTTCATGACGATTATTCAAGATATGGATACATTTACCTAATGCGCGCAAGTCCGAGTGCTTTGACAAGTTCAAAGAATACAAGGCTGATGTGGAGAAGCGATTAGGTAAAAGTATCAAGACACTCCGATCTGATCGTGGTGGCGAATACCTCTTAGGAGAGTTTAGGAATTACTTATCGGAGGTGGGATTCAATCCCAATTGTGCACGGAACACCCCAGCAGAATGGTGTAGCGAGCGAAGGAATAGGACTCTTATAGAGATGGTTAGATCGATGATGAGTTATTGAATTACCAAATTCGTTTTGGGGATATGCTCGGAAACAGTATACGTTCTAAACTTAGTACCTTCTAAATCAGTTTCTTCTACTCCCATAGAATTGTGGAATGGCGAAAACCCGGTCTAAGACATATTGATTTGGGGTAGTCCGGCACATGTCTGAAAACAGATCTTGATAAGTTAGAATCTCGTCAGAAGTTCGCGTGTTTGTAGGATATCCCAAAGGCGAAGGTGGTTTATTTTATAGTCCTAAAGACGGAAGGTCATTGTTAGCGCCAATGCCCAGTTTTTAGAAGAAGACTATATAATGGATCACAAGCCCGATGAGTAAAGTTGTTTTAGAAGAACTTAGAGAGGACATATCTACTTCAGTACCAACAATACAAGATGAAGTATCACAAGAGCGCAACACGTGTCACATGATACACAACCAGACGATGCCTCGTCGTAGTGGGAGGGTTGTGAGGCGACTGAAAGATTCATGTTTTGGGAGAGTCTTGGACTTGATCCGGGTAAACATGAACCTGATCCCAGTCATATGATGAAGCACTCCAAGATATAGATCGCATCTTGGCAAAAGGTAATGAATTCAAATAGAGTCCATGTACTCTAATAAGGTTTGGGAGCTTGTAGAACCACGATGGTATAAAAGCCGTTGGATGCAAGTGGATCTACAAAGGAAAAGAGGGACGGGAAGGTAGAAACCTTCAAAGCTAGGCTTGTTGCAAAGGGTACACTCAAAAGAGAATCGATTATGAGGAGACCTTTTCACGGTAGCCATGCTTAAGTCTATCAGATACTCTTATCCATTTTTGCTCATATGGATTATGAGATTTGGCAAATGGATGTCAAGACGACTTTCCTTAATGGAAGTCTTGAAGAGAACATCCATATGAAGCAACCGGAAGGTTCATTGAAAAAGGCAAAGAGCATCTAGTGTGCAAGCTCAATCGGTCCATTTATGGCTGAAGCAAGCTTCAAGGTCTTGGAACATCGGTTTAATGAAGTAATCCAGTCATATGGATTTATTCAAAGTCCGGATGAGTCTTGTGTATATAAGAAGTGTAACGGAAATGTGGTGGTATTTCTTGTACTATACGTAGATGATATTTTGTTAATTGGCAAACAATGTCAAGGTATTATCAGACGTAAGGGTATGGTTGTCCAAACAATTTGATATGAAGGACTTAGGAGAATGTGCACACATTCTTGGGATCAAAGTTATAAGGGATCGTAAGAAAAGAATGTTGTGTCTATCCCAAGCTTCATATATAGATACAATCCATGCTCGTTTTAGCATGCAGGATTCCAAGAAAGGTTTCTTATCTTTTAGACATGGAGTAGCTCTATCTAAAGAGATGTCTCCAAAGACATCAAAAGAGATAGAGGACATGAAAGCAGTTCCTTATGCTTCGGCTGTAGGAAGCCTAATGTATGCAATGCTATGTACGAGACCTGATATCTGTTTTGTGTGGGCATGGTCAGCAGATATCGAGTAACTGGACAAGGACATTGGACTGCAGAAAAGCATATATTAAAGTACACGAGAAGGACTAGAGATTATATGCTAGTTTACCAAGCGGACGATCTGTGGGTTACACGGATTTGATTTCCAATCGGATAGGGATAACGGTAAGTCTACATCGGGCTATGTGTTTACTTTAGGAGGTGGAGCCATTTCATGGAGGGGTTGCAGAAATGCGTTTCGGACTCAACCATGGAAGTCGAATATGTAGCACCTCTGAGGCGGCTAAAAAAGAGTATGGCTCGGGAACTTTCTAATGGACTTAGATGTGATTCTGGTTTGCCCAAAATCATCACAATTTATTGTGATAATAGTGGTGCGATTGCAAACTCGAAGGAACCACGAGCTCATAAGGCAAGTAAACATATAGGGCGTACCACCCGATACGAGATATTGTGAAGCGATGAGAAGTTGTCATCGCCAAGATTGCATCAGTGGATAACTGGCGGATCCTTTCACTAAGGCCCTTCCGTAGCTTTCGATCGACATGTGGAGGAATGGGAATCGGATGTATGGTAGAAGATATGGACTTAGTCATTAGTATAAGTGGGAGACTGTTGGAGTGTATACTGAAAGCCTAAGCTTTGTAAACATTTATTATGAATAAAGAATCACATTTGGTCTAATTGTCTACATTTGTTTGTAGTTGTTCATTTAATTTATATTGTAGATAACATAGTATGTGGTGTCACATACAGAAGATGATGTTATCGGTACTTATAAATTATAAACGGTAGCTCACGACCAAAATGGAAAAGGAACAAACCATTAGAAGGTCGTAGTGTAATTAGGTATTAGTTTATCTTGACTATATAATTACACTAGTACACTCAGAGTGTATTGAGTAGGACCATTTGAGGTCGTTTCTTTTATACTGACTTTATAAAGGAACAAAGACCTCAGTTATTATGGAAGTGTGTGCTCTTAATCCTAATATAATAACGAGCACATATATTTGATATTTATTTCTTTAATTTATCAATGGGTGAGATTTAGTTCGTTGAATCAATAAACCCGATAAGTTGGGAAATGGTATCACTTATAGTGTGTGTTGTTGATTATAGAAGGAAACTGTGTCCTAGAGATACTAGGTTGATAATGTCCTCAAGAGGAGCTCATAAAGATTGTCATGTTAAACCCTGCAGGTGTACTTAGTCCGACATGACAATAAGGTTGAGTGGTACTACTCTTGGACTTATATATTAATTAAATGAGTTGTCAGTAACTCACTTAATTAGTGGACATTCTATATCTTAAACACAGGGAGACTAACACACTCATAATAAGAAGGTGCCCAAAAAATGTAATTTGGGATTGGTGCGGTAGTTCAATGATAGTTCTCTAGTGGAATGAATTATCATTGATAAAATTAAGTTGTGTGTTCGGGGCGAACACGGGATGCTTAATTTTATCGGGAGACCAAAACCAATTCCTCCTCTCGGTCCCTATCGTAGCCTCTTATTTATAGAGTTCTATACCCACCTATACCCACCTTCTATACCCACCAATAAGGGGCCGGCCAAGCTAGCTTGGGAACCAAGCTAGGGCCGGCCTAGGTATATTATTGGGTGGCCGGCCCTAGCTTGAACCCAAGCTAGTGGGGGCCGGCCAAATTAAATTAAAAAGGGATTTTAATTTTAATTTTTATTATTATGTGGAAGATATAATTTAAAGAGAATTAAAATTAAAATATTTCTCTTGTAAAAGATCTATAAAAGATTAAAGAAAGAGATTAGATCTCTTTCCTTATTTGTAGATTGGAGAGATGTTTTATTTTTTCTTTAAAAATTATTCACATGTTGATAAAATTAAAATTAT
This sequence comes from Zingiber officinale, assembly GCF_018446385.1. Taxonomy (NCBI): domain Eukaryota; kingdom Viridiplantae; phylum Streptophyta; class Magnoliopsida; order Zingiberales; family Zingiberaceae; genus Zingiber; species Zingiber officinale. The sequence goes on from NC_055987.1 coordinate 130,564,580, forward strand.
AGAAATTTCCTTTTATCAACCATGAAGAGATTTTAAAGAGAAATTTTATTTTTTAAAATTTCCGGAAATAAATTAGGAAGTTTTAATTGTTGATTAAAACTTGTCCAATTTGTTCTCCAATGATGTGGCCGACCATTGAAGATTGATTTGGAAAATTTATTTTATTTTTCTAAATTAAATCATGTCAAGGAAATTGAGGAAATTTTATTGTAATTAAATTTCCTAATTTGCCTAGGCCAAGGAATATAAAAGAAGGGGTGAGGGTGCCTTCATGAGACACAACCTCTATTATTTTCTCTCCCTCTTTTGTTCCTTGGTGTGGCCGGCCATCCTCTCCCTCTCTTCCTCTTGTGGTGGCCGAACCTCTCTCCCTTCCTTGGAGCTCTTGTGGTGGCCGGATACTACTTGGAGAAGAAGAAGAAGAAGGAGAGAAAGCTAGCATCTCTTGGAGCTTGGTTAGTATTTTGGTTTTCTTCTTTGGTGAAGTTCTTCCTTTGTGGCCGAACCTTGCTTGGAGGAGAAGAAGGTGGTTGGTGGTTTCTCATCTCGGTAGATCGTTGCCCACACAACGTCTGAGGTTAGAAGAGGAATACGGTAGAAGATCAAGATGTTTTTCTACAAGGTATAACTAGTAATTTTTATTTCCGCATCATGTTAGTTATTTATGGAAATAATACCAAATACAAGAGGCTTACGTTCTAGTATTTCGAATATATTTTTCGATGTTGTGTTCTTTTGTTTTCTTTCTTTTCCTTGTGATTTGATTGTTCTCTTTGGTTAACCTAAAGTTATTTTAGGAAATTAAATATTAGCTTTCTATTAAAGGTTTTGTCTAGTCGGTGGTGGTTGCTCCCATATCCAAGAAGGCCATGTGCCTCGCCACGTCAGTACTGGGAACCTTTTATGGAAATTAATATTTAATGGAATTAATAACTTAAGGAGACTTGGGTCGAACGTGTTAAGTTCTGCAGGAGATCCAAGTCAAAACCTAAAAGAACAAATAGATTAAGTTTTGGATCAAACGTGTTAAGTTCCGCAGGCGATCCAAAATTTAATTTAAAAGAACACATGGTAGCTAGGAAAAGGTTCAGACCTTTATACAAAATTTTTGTACAGTGGAACCTCTAGGTTTTCCGAGTAGCAACCAACCCCCCCCCCCCCCCCCGGGGCCAGGGTACGTCACCGTATCTATCTTATATTTATTTCATTGTTCCGCTATTGTTATTCGGTTGCTTATATATTCGTGGGACCCACCTCGAGCATCGGGGTACCAGAGACCGGGGTGACCCGGTTGCTGGTTGCAGGTAGTGGTGACCAGAGGACTTCTGCCAACCTGGTCAACGCAGAGGACAGCTCACCACCGGGTCATGGGGATGTGGTCAACCTTCTAGACACGTCACACCGGCAGGTCTGTCTTCTCAGCTTCCCGACAGGATCAACGCTGGCTATAAACTTGACTGAAAAAGTACAAGTGGTGGATGTCAACTACTTGACCGATCACTTGTCAGCTGGTTTAGTAGAAAGTAACATTGTGTTGCCTTATCTGCTACTAAGTCAGAATATATAACTATAGGAGCATGTGTCGCACAATTATTATGGATGATGCACACCTTAAAAGATTTTAACTTAAACTTTACAAATATAAAAGTACTAATTGATGATATTAGTTCAATTAATTTAACAAAAAATCATGTACATCATTCAAGAACTAAACACATTGAAATTAGACATCACTTTATTAGGGATCATGTCACTAAAGGAGATATTGAGCTCAAATACATTGAGTCCAAGTCTAACTTAGCTGACATATTCACTAAACATCTCCCTGAAAGTGAATTTAGTAACTTACGTCAGCAATTAAGAATGTGCTTAATAGACTAGGACTCTTACTTTTAAAATTGTTTTCAAAATTCTCTTTAAAATTTTAGGGTAAAACTTTTTATTTATATTTTTCAAACTTCCCTATTTCTATATTTTTAAAAATAATTTTAGCCATAGTCTAGATCAAACCCTTAGAAAGCATGCTCCTATAGGTCTAGAACTTGAGTATCTCACCAACACACTAGGACTACCTTGTTTGTGAATTGTTGAACTTAGAAAGGGGTGAGATGTATAGGCAGATTGTCTGTACTTAAGATGCTTATATCAGTGCATCAACATAAGTCTGGGTGTTAAATACTAAATTAATATTAATTAGGTTAAATTATTCAATTTAGTCAAACACTAACTAGATACATTAACTTAACCTGACTAATTAAGTGAAAGCTGCTATCTTTTAATAGTTAGTAAGTAACTAATGGTTAGACAGTTAAGGACACTTTTTAGCTGTATTATTTTAAAAGTAATGTCAGGTTCAGGGGGAGAATTATTATTGAAAATATTTTGTAAAACTTTATTTCAAAAATTATTAAAATGATAAGTCCTAAAGACAGCTTTAAAAATTATTTAAAAACTTTAAGATTTCAAAATCATATTTAAAGTTTTACCATTCAATTTTTGAAAACTTCTCTTATATCTTTTCAAAAAAAAAAATCATTTTCAAAATATATTTCAAACTTCTCTTATATTTTTGAAAAATATATTTCAAAATTCAATTTTTGAAAGTGTTTTTTAAATGGTTTTAAAGGTTTTCAAAATCCACTTTTAATTTTTTTTATATATACCTTTAAATTGTCTAACTTTTTCTAGCATTTTCAAATTTTATAAGATAGTACATTTTGTAAATTTTAAAAACCTTTTTGTCAAATTTCTGTTAAATTTTTGTCTCTCCTTTACTTAGCCATTTTTCTTAAACATGTTTATGCTTGTTATTTTTTTTTATGAATGTCAAAGGAGGAGGTTTAGGTGACTTAAGTTAGCAAAAACTAGACTAATAAACACCAAACTAATTAAAAAGTAAATCAAAAATCATTTCTTTGGTAACAGTTATTTTTTTCATAGTTTACTAACTTAACCTAGGTTTTCATTCCATCAAAAAGGAGGATATTGTTGGTGTGGTTAGCACTATCGGTCTAACTCAGGTTTTGAAGAATGACAAAGTAGGTTAAGTTAGTTTCGTTGTGATCTAATACTTTGACTTAGTGTACAGGAGAAGTCCAGCTAGGTCGACGGATTGACCTGATAGCTGACACAAAGTCCAGCTAGGTCAATGGGCTGACTTGATAGCTGGCACGAAGTCCAGATAGGTCAACGGGCTGACCGAATATCTGACACAAAGTCCAGCTAGGTCGATGGGCTGACCTGATAGTTGGCACAAAGTTTAGACAGGTCGACGGGCTGACCTGATGTCTGGCAGGTAAGTTAAAGTAAGTCACTGGAGGGGAGTGACTTGGTGAGGACGCGTTCCCAGTTAGGGAACTTAGGCGTCGATCCAACTTAGAACCATTTCGGGAATCTAAGTTGAGATCATGACTAGATTCCGGTCTCGATGAGACAGAATCTAATTACTACTCTATAATTGTGCTAACACTTTATTTTACAGGGTAGTATAATTTACATTTGTCTCAGACTAACATTTTCTTGCAGGAAATTGAGTTGTTGGAAAATGGTGGTCTGGGCGCCCAGAAGGGATCTGGGCTCCCGGAATGTAAATTCTATCTCGAAGCAACATGGAGCGTGCTGATTGGCTGGGCCGACGTCATGCTCCAGGCGCCCGGAGTTTCCTATATAAGGAGGCCACCACCTAGAGCAAAGAACAACAACTCTCTTCTGTGATTGCTCTCATGCGCGCTGCTTCCAAGACTTTCTTGCTACGTTGTGAAACCTCTCCGACAACTAAGTGATTAAGTCTTTATTTTATTATTGTCGGTATTTTCATTTTATAAACTCTTGTACTTATTATGATTTATTAGTGATTGGCCAATGAAAGCACTTTCACGTGCGGGCCTTGGAGTAGGAGTTGACGAAGGCTCCGAACCAAGTAAAATTGGTTGTGTTAGCATTGTCCTTGCGTTTTAATTTTCTGCTGCATACTTGACTTGACTTTGCTATGAATTTTCGATCACTATTCACCCCCCCCTCCTCTAGTGTTTTCACGATCCAACACTAAGAGTTTCCATAAGGCTAAATGGCTTTATGCTCAGTCGAGTTTTGCCTGACTGAGCACGCGCAGACACTCATTGTTGCCCACTTAGCCTTCACTTGGCCGGTAATATACTAAGAGTTTCCATAAGGCTAAATGCCTTTTTGCTCGGTCGGGCTTTGCCTGACCGAGCGTGCGCTGGCACTCATTGGTGCCCACTCGGCCTTCACTCGATCGGTAATATACTAAGAATTTTCATAACGCTAAATGCCTTTACTCTAGGTCGGGCTTTGCCTGACCGAGCGCGTGCAGGCACCTTGATGCTCGCTCGGCCTTCGCTCAATTAGTAATATACTATGAACTTCTATAATGCTAAATGTCTTTACGTTCGGTCGGGCTTTGCTTGACTGAGCGCGTGCAGGCACTTATTAGTGCCCACTCGGCCTTCACTCAGCCAATAATATACTACGAGCTTCTATAAGGCTAAATGCCTTTACGCTCGGTCGGGCTTTGCCAGACGGAGCGCGTGTAGGCACTCATTGGTGCTCGCTCGGCCTTCGCTCGACCTGTAATATACTACGAGCTTCTATAAGGCTAAATACCTTTACGCTCGGTCGAACTTTGCCTGACCGAGCGCCCTCAAAAAGCCTTTTACTTAGTCATTCATTATTAATTATACATTCACTCAGCTATATACTTCTCCCATCCTTCTCAATCATAATTCCCTCTTCATTTAACAGGCCGACCTATCATAACCCATATTAGCATTATTAATATTTTATGCAAAAAATGAATATAATAATTCTCTATATTGAAATGAATCTTGTAATAAATAATATGTTGAATTATAACGTGTTGGTACATCACGTGAACATTTTTTAGGTCTTATTCCATTATTTTTACAAAAATTATCCTATTATTTCATTATAAATTGATGCGACTATAAATAGGAAATAATATTTCTAATTGGTTCAATATGATTTGTTAAAATTCTTAATTCATCTTGAATACATAAATTTAAAATATGACAAATGCAATGAATATGAAAAAATAAACTCTAACAATTGGTTGACATATAAATTTTAGTTTTTCAATACTAGCGGTATTAGAACTAACATTATCAAATGATATTGAAAATATATTATGAGTTAATTTATATTTTTATAAAATTAAATATAATAATTATGAAATGTTATGAGCACTATGTGATTCATCTACAACTTTATACGCTAGTGATCTTTTTTGGATATTTCAAGAGTTATCAATCTAATGACAAGTCATACACATATATGAATGTGTTTGCCAATGATCACTCCAAATATCGGAACATAAAAGAAACTTTATTATTTAATTTATTAAATTATTCAATTAAATTTTTTTCCCCTTGTTTTATAAATTTTTTAATTGTTTGAGTAAGTATAGTTCGAAGAACACATTTAGTAGATGGATTAAGAGATTCTTCATACAAATCTTTAAAAGTGTATTTAGATCCAAAATTACTGAAAGATTTTTTATAAAAATAAATTATATAACTAATGATTCTCTTAATTCATTATCATAATATAAAAATAAACTAGAATCACTACTTCTACTAGTAGAAAATCTAGATAATTATGCTTGAGCACAACCAATTCTATATTCTGTCAAGTGCTTCACTTCAATGTGTCTTTTAAATAACTCATAGCCGTCGTCAACTTGGAATTTATAGAAAGTATTGCAATGCTTACATTTTACATATAATTTTCTTAACAAAAGAGTGACCTTATCAAAATATTTAGTAAAAATAGAAGATTTTAAAGGCTGAATTTTTCGAACCTTAGAAGTAATTGTATCAGTACTTCCTTATGTTTCAGATGTCGTAGTCAGATTCAGAATTTGCTCAGTCTCATCATCGGTAGATTGTGTTGGCGTAGGTAGGCCAACAAGAGGGGGTTGAATTGCCCTATAAAATAAAACAAAATAATCTTTTTCTTTCAAACTCAACAGGGATATAAGTTAGTTATGCACAAGCAATGAACATTAAAGAAACAATAACAACTTTAAAAGAAAAGAGGCAGAATAGTTACTTGGTTACAACCTAAGTAGTTGTTAATCTAAGGCGGTTAAAAGCTCAATGAAAATCTCTTTTGTTGAAGACGAAGAAGCCTCTTATACTCTTTGAAAGCTTAGAAATAAACTAGGAATTTATTATAAGAGTTGTTATTTCATTTAGAGCTTAAAATGTCTTTTTATAGTCGCTGGTCCAACCATTGGAGACGTCTCAATTCCATCGGAGGTGCCTCCTTTGAGGATAAACTTTTATCCTCAAGCAACAACTATTCTGCGATTATCCACTCGACTCGAGGCACCTTCGTTCCTTCTGAGGCATCTCCATTAACCAGTGTTTATGCTTTGCTTCAAACGCACAGAGGCACCTCAATTCATCTGAGGCGCTTTTGCGCCTTTTCATTCGAGGCGCCTCGAAGCATTTGAGGTGCTTCTGCACCTTTTTTGTGGAGGCCGCAGATTTGCAGTCGAGACACCTCTAAACACACTGAGGCTCCTCGGGTCTTCAGAAGTCAAAGGTTAACTTCTAAGTTAACCTTTTTCATCTTCTCCTGCGTGAGTGATGCTTCGGTCAACCGGAGTTGAGCTCACTCGAACTCAACTCCGACCTTCTCCTTGAGCAGGTTTCCTCCCCGGCTTCTCATCCCTCTAATACGTCGTGCGCGTCCTTCTCGTCCACCAATGTACTCTTTCACAGCACCTCGTCCCTCGGATGCACTGAGCTCATCGACTCCCTTCTCGTGCCATCCTTCTCACTAGCTGCATCTTTCACTCGACTTCTTGTATTCCTAAGCTCTTGCACACTTAGACACAAGAATAAAACACAACAAGACCTAACTTGACTTGGTTGATCATATCAAAACCACCGCGGGGTACTTACAATCGCCCCTGTTTGATGTGGATCAACCCAAGTTAAATTAGGGTAAAAAAACATAGAATTTAACAAGATAAAAAATACTGGAATTTTATTAAGTACAAAACTACAAAAGTACTCCTCCCCTTAGAATGAAGCTCTAAATTTTCCTTCTTTGATCACATAAAAATAAAGTCAGGAAAAAAGAACAAAATAGTTAGATAAAAATTTGAAACTTTTTATAAGTTAAGGAAATAGAAATCAAAGTGAAAAAATTTTGACAAAATATTTTTTCTAAAAATTTGAATTTCTAGGATTTAATATTCATGCTTGTCAAATTTAATTTAAAAATAAATTTAACACTTTGAAAAAGTTTAAAATTTTTCTTAAAGTTTAACAGTAGTATATGAATATGTAGAAAATTTTTCATGAAAAATTATTTAAGTATTTTAGTAAAAATAAATTATTTTATATAAAAACATAGTTTTTGTAAAAGAAATTTTAGAAATAGATTTTTATCCAAACAAATCTTCTAAATTTTTTAAGTATTGGGAATAGAATGCAAAACTAATGAAAAATTAAATTCTTTAAAAATAAGTTTTCAAGACTTTTTAGTTTTAAAAATAATTTTTTTTTAAATAATCATAGAAGATTCATTATTTATCAGATTTTTTTTTAAAAAAAAAATCCAAACAAAAATTCAACATCTCTATCACTATAAAAAATTTAGATAATAATTTATAACAATTTTTTTAAAACAGATAAGATTATTTTCAAAAATAAATATTTTAAAATAATTTTATTAACCTAAAAATTGGGTTGATTTATCTAAGGGGCTGCTTGTTTGGGGGGTTTGGAATGAGAATAGAATGAAACTTGGTGCTTGGTTTGGGGAAATGATGGTGGGACCCACGGATTCATTCCTCTAAATATAGGAATGGACCATTACTGAGTAATATGGGGGTATGAGAATCATTCCCATTTCATTAATATTTGCAATCATTCCTATTCTCATTCTCATTCTCATTCCCTTACTCGAACCAAGCGCCCCCTAAGTGTTTAAAATATAACGGTAATTCTCCGAAAATTAAGATTTTCAAAATATATCTTTGGAAAAATTTTAAAATTTAAATTATGATTTTTCAAATAAAAACCCATAAAAAATTATTTAATCGATCAAAATTTCTAAAAAAAATTATACTAAGAGATTATTCATTCTAGTAAGGAAAAAATTTCAATAATAAATGTGAACAATAAGCATTCAAACTTGATTTTGCAAATAAAATTAATATTCCTAAATTTAAACATGAGTAATCATTTATTTATACTAAAAAAGATTTGGTGATCTAAAATAAATTTTTATCTACTGGTTAACAAGATATTTCTTAGGTACATATTTTTGCGATGCCTTTTTTATTTAGTCCTTATGAAATTTAACGTATCAATTTATGCTTCTATAATTTCTTGAAGTATTTGGATTAATATATGCAGAATTTTTAAATTTTTTAATTTTTTAATTTGGTCATCCAATTTTTTATTTCCAACCTTTAGTTTATCATACATTTCTAAAGGATATACATTCGCTAAGATTGCTTTTAATTCTAAAATTTCCTTTTTCAAATTAGTATTTTTAAACTTAAGCTTATATATTGATCTTGTCATAGATTTAATACCTGAATATAATTCGTCAGGAGGTAGTAGATATACCTCACTTACCAGGTCCGCTCTGAAGTTTGTTTCTTCCTCCTTACTACAAGTTTCTTCTAAGGAGCCTCCCCATTTGGTTATGCTCTACTCCTGGTGACTTACCATCAATGTAAGTCTAGTGTACTCTTCCAAATCAGATTCTGATGATGACTCATCCCAAGTCGCCTTTAGGGTTTTGAGTTTTGTTGTGCTTGGTCCTTTCTTGTTGTCCTTCTTTTTCAGTCTTGGGAAGTCATCCTTGATGTGCCTTTCTTCATTGTTATGATAGCATCTCACCTTCCTTTTTCTTCTTTTCTTGACCTGCACTTCATTGAATTTATTAGATCTTAAAAATTTCTTAAATTTTCTTACCATAAATGTAGTTTCGTCATCGTCAAGGGAAGTGTCGGCGTCTAATTCATCTTTCTTAGCTTTTAGGGCTATGTTGTTTGATTTTTCTATATCCTAAGTATCTACACAACAAGACTCGTGAAGTTCAAAAGTAGAGAATAAACTTTCAAGCGTACTTTCCTCGACATCCTTAGAGATATAGTAAGCGTTTACTAAGGTTGACCACTCTGGAGTTCTCGAAAAGGCATTAAGCATGTACGTTAAAAAGTCACAATTTGTTACCATTTCTCTAAGGATGTTGAGCTGGATGATCAGATCTTTGATCTTAGCATGGAGTTGAACCACCTTCTCTCCCTTGTTCATCTGGAGATTCATCAATTGACTTCAGAGGATGTCCCATCTCACTAATTTTGCTTCCGAAGTGCCCTCGTGAAGTTCCAAGAATTTCTTCCAAAGCTCTTTTGTGGAATCATAGCTTCCAATATGGTTGACCTTCTGGGATGGAAGGACGATAAGCAGATAAAATTCTGCTTTACTGTTAGCTATGAAGTCGGCTTGTCCCTTCTTTGTCCACATGTACTCTTCTTTGTCGACTCCTTGTTGATCCTTAGGTGCTACAAAATCATATTTTATAATTAAAAAATTTCAAAATCGGTCTTAAAGAATACCTCCATGCACTTTTTCCATGTTGTGAAGTCTCCCTCGAAATTCAGCTGGTAGATGCTAGATTCAGTCATCATCTTTGTACTTTAGTCGGCGATTAGTCCTTTTGAGATAGTTGAGCTCTGATACCACTTGTTGGCGTTGGTAGGCCGACAAGAGAAATGAATTGCATTATAAAATAAAACACAATAGTCTTTTACTTTTCAAACTCAACAAGGATATAATTTAGTTACACACAAGCAATTAACATTAAAGAAATAATAATAACTTAAAAATAAAAGAGGTACAATAGTTACTCGGTTACAACATAGGTGGTTGTTAATCCAAGGTAGTTGAAAGCTAAATAAAAATCTCCTTTGTTCAAGGAGGGGACACCTCTTATACTCTTTGAAAGCTCAGACATAAACTAGGAATTGATTACAAGAGTTGTTCTTTCATTCAGAGCTCAAAGGCTCCTTATATAGTTGTTGGTCCAACCATCGGAGGTGCCTCGATTCCATCGGAGGTGCCTCCTTTGAGGATAAACTTTTATCCTTGAGCAATGACTATTCTGCACTTATCCACTCGACCCAAGGCACCTCAGTTCCTTTTGAGGTGCCTCCATCGACCAGTGCTTATCCTCTACTCCGAACGTGCGGAGGTGCCTCAATTCATATGAGGTGCCTACACACCTTTTCATTGGAGGTGCCTCAGAGCATTCGAGGTACCTCCGTGCCTTTTCTGCTGAGGTTGCAAATTTGTAGCCGAGGTGCCTCCAATCACACTGAGGCGCCTTGGGTCTTCATAAGTCAAAGGTTAACTTCCGAATTAACTTTTTCATCTTCTCCCACGTGAGTGATACTCTAGACAACCGGAGTTGAGCTCACCCGAACTCAACTCTAACCTTCTCCTCGAGCAGGCTCCTTCACCAGCTTCTCGTCACTCGGATACACCGCGCGCATCCTTCTCGTTCATCGGTGTACTCTTCCGTAGCACCGAGCTTGTCGACTTCCTTCCCTATGTCATCCTTCTCACTAGCTATGTCTTCCACTCAATTTCTTGTGTTCCTAAGCTCCTACACACTTAAACATAAGTATCAAACACAACAAAACCTAACTTGACTTAGTTGATCACATCAAAACCACCATGAGATACTTACAGATTGAATATTTAGATTCGCTATTTCCTTACCCCTTCGAGATTGAGATGATGAATATGAACCTCCTCGCCCTCAGCCTCCTTGTCGTCGCCCTCCTTCCATTGTAATTGGAACTCGAAAGAGAAAGTCAAAAGTGTGTAGAAATTGTGAATTTGAGAATGAGTAGAGAAGATGTGAGTGAAAATAATGAAATGAGCTTTCTATTATAGAGTTTAGAGAGTAACAAATACTAAATTGTAGTCATTGATCAAAAAATGATCAAATGATCTTAAATATTGAAAAAAAAATCCTTTTTTCATCTCTAACGACTTAACTGGTGGTTCTAACAATCAGAACCGCCAACGGTCCAATACCAAATCGTTGGTTTGAACTGGCGATTAACTGTCGATTGATGATTTTTAGAGAAGTAGAACCGTAACCGGTCAGATATCCAATCGGGACGGTTATGATTTTTGAACTAGAACAGGGTCAACTGGTACCCAGTTCGTTGACCCAGGTCTGAGTCCGGGCCAAATCCTGTTCAGACCTGGTTCCGAGTTTGGGTCGGGTCTATGTTGGATTCATATACAATCCTATATTTGAGTCACTCTAAAATTTTAAGGCATAAATTGAGTGGACTTTTGAGTATTCAAAACTGGGTCAAGGCCCGACCCATTGTTATCTCTACATATTCAATGAACCGTGAAATTTTAAATTTTAATTATAAATAATTATTTAACACTAATTTTTTATAAATTCAGATGAATAAAAAGACAATTGTAGTTATTTGTTCTCTTTAAATTTTATATTTTTTATGAGAAATGAAAGTTTAAAGTAGAGAATGATTCCAACATCAGAATTTATATTTTATTTATTTATTTTTTTGTCTGGTGAGTACGTCATTTATGGTTTTATCATTAGATTTTAAGGATTGGATTATAGTATTAAGTACAAAAAAAAATTAATAAAAAAAATGAGAACTATGGAGTAAGTTGGCAAAACTTCATGAAGATCTAATCTCGATGTAAAATGAAGCCAAATCTAAAGAGAGAAACTCATTCGATCAAGAGCAAGAGATTTCAGAGATTGAGAGATGTTCAACATCTAAGGATGAATTTAAAGAGGCATCCACCTCAAGGATTGGGAGAGCGTAGTTCATTGATATCGGAATGAGAAGAAGCCTCAACATATGGATCAAATGAAGAATCATGTGTCACCCCTATGAGTAAAGAAGGTATAATAATTTTAATTTATAAAAATAAAAATCATATTATATGCTTTGAGTATAGGGAGAATGAACACTACAATAGTAAGTGTCCAAAAAATATGGAACTGCCACATCAGCGACCCCCTTAGAGCCGGCCCCACGGATATGGAGGGAGGTAAATGCAGGTACACAGCTGAAAGGGCATATTATATGCTTCTCTTATATTATAGTAAGTATCCAAGATCAGTCAAGAAGAAGACTAAAGTGACACCTAAGGCAAAGTAGAAATCAAAGGAGATCGCCCCCGTTATATGAAAAGGCAAGGAGCACATTATATGCTTCTCTTGCAATCAAAAAGGACATTATTGGAATCAATGTACAAAGAGGAGGATTCTGACTAAGAATAAGGAAGGAAGCTCAAGTTAAGGGAGAGCTTCCAAGGGTTAAACTAAGGTACCATTAGTTAATGATACTTATTTAAGTCATGATAGAAAGCATACTACAAATAATTTTTATGATTTTGGTGCTATATATTTTTAAAAATAGGAGGCATGATAATTAATTTCAAAGAAAATTATAGATCATATAAGGATAAGAAGGTAAGAAATAATTTAGGTAAGAATTCTAAAGATGTTAAATATATGTCTAATAGGAAAAATATTGAAGGAAATCATGAAAAATAGAAATTTAGAATTTAAGGATAGAAAATCAAGTCTTGAGGTCAAGACTTGAGAAATTGGAGAGTACCCGATAGAAAATGACAAATAATATCAAAGAAGCAAAACCTAGGTCAAAATTGACAAGAGTCATGCAACGACAAGAGAAGTTTGAGATACAAACCAAAAGCTAAGGAGAATATTCTCTCATACCATAGAGTTTCATATGACTATGAGATTAACCCTAGGTCTAGAAATCAAGTCAAGGTTACAAGGGAGACTATCCCTATAGTTGACTTTAAGGAGACTAGCATGACTAATGTTGGGACCGATGTGCCCGCTAGAGGGGGGGTGAATAGCATTTCGTCGCGCTTGGGTCAGTTTGCTTCGTCTTGTTGTTGTGCAGTGGAATACTCGAAGACAAACACTCACAATGCTAACACCTAGGGTTTACTTGGTTTCCACCTCAAGAAGAGGTGACTAATCCAAGGATCCATACACGACATGCTCCTCCACTATGAACAACTCCTTCTCGATCGCAGCCGGAGGCGGAGAAGCCTCGTACAAATCCACACACAACAACACAACTCACATAAGAAGAAAATACAAGATATAACTATAATACACCCTTCTTCTTGCTTACTTATTGCTTGTTGTTGCCTCTTGAACCTTGAGAGAACACTCTCAAGAGCCTTCAAGAACTGGCGGTGAAATTTGGAGAAGCTCGCTGAAGATCATCGAAAAATCGTAGGAGAGAAGATTACAAAAATCTAGCGAAGAAAACGCTCCGCCCAGGCTTTAAACAGTGCTCCCAATCGATCGAATTCATCCCCAATGGATTGCCACGTCAGCACCGCTCCATCGCAGCAGTCCATCACCTGCATCCTGCGTAATGGTCACTTCCCAATGGATCGACCGATCGATTGGGACTTCCTGAATCGATCACCCGATAGATTCAGAACCTTTCTGTGCTCTCGTATCCACGTGAGAGCTTCTGCTGCCCAATCGATCGACCGATCGATTGGGAAAGCCTCTGTGCTCGCGATTCCACATCCCAATCGATCGACTGATCGATTGAGACTTCCCATAATCGCAGCATACTCCAATCGATCAGTCGATCGATTGGACCCCGATTCAATCGATCGCCCGATCGATTGACCAGCCTGGACTTGACTCAAACTCAAGTCCAAAGTCCCAAACCCAACTTCCGGTCAACCGTGACATGTTGGGTCTCCATGCCTAGTATTTGGCCACACCCGACCAATCTCAAACTAGCCTTCTAGCCTCCTCCATCAATCTTGCGTCCCTCGGATATCTCCCTATCCTTCACGCATTTCCTTTAGGAGCTTCCTTCGGCCTCATCCTAGTTGTCGGGTCTTCCTTGCCAAGTCATACCAGAACTTACCTTGCCAAGACCACATGCTTGGACTTTCCAATTGCTTGGCTCCTCACCAGGACTTTCTCCTTTGCCAAGATCACACTTGGACTTTCCAACTGCCTGGCTCCTCACCAGGACTTTCTCCTGCCTAGCTCCTCACTAGGACTTTCCCGTTGCCTGGCCCCTCGCCAGGACTTTCTAAATGCCTAACATCCAGTTAGGACTTTCTCAGTCAAATCTCCTGTCAACCTTGACCTACTTGACTTGTATTCTCATCAACCTGGTCAACCCTTTGACCATCTCCATAACCGGACGATTGCTCCAACAATCTCCTTATATTGTCAAACATCAAAACTCAAATCCCGACTCAAGTTTGACTCAACTCAAGCTTAGTCAAACTGGTCAACCTTGACCTAGGGAAATTGCCTTAACAATTTTCCCCTTTTTGATGTTTGACAATACCTCTAAGTTAGGCTAAATCTCATAGCCTTAACCTCTTCTTTATACCAAGGCTAAATTCCATAGCCTTAACTCTATGATAAAGCATAAATGAAGGTTTCCTTCATTCTCTCCCTTTTCTAGAGGACAAACTCCCCCTTCTTGGGATGAAAGTCTAACTTAACCTTCCATTCTCCCCCTTTGTCACACATTAAAACCAGAAAACAAACTCTTCTCCATAAGAGTTAACTCTACATTGTTTATAACCTCATATGTTGTTAACAACCCCACAATGAAGATCTCATATTCTTCATTGCCGCCTAAGCTCCCCCTTGAGCTCTACTTCACTTCACAATGCTCATCCTAGAGCATGCATCAACTTCCCAATGAAACTCCCATTCATTATATTCAATGCTCCCCCTTGAGCAGTAATCTTCTTCTCAATGCTCATCCGAGAGCATTTATCATCCTAGCAATGAAGATAACCAATCTTCCATTATTCCCCAATACTCGACCCTGAGTATTATCCATCACGAAGGTTTAACCCCCTTCCAAGATCCTTGAAAGTAAATTTTCATGCATTCGAGGAGTAGCTCCCCCTAAAAACATGGTCAAACTTCTGTCATTGCACCAACAATGACTTGAAGTTCCTAAACAATTAGGAAAATCAAAACTTGAAGTTTTGAGGTTCAAAATTCAATAATGAAACTAAACTCCAACCTAAACTCCACCTAAGTCTACCTTAACCAATCCATACTTGCTTTTATCATGAAAACCCCCCCTAAATGTATACAAGTGTATTCCAAAGGGTTAGGAATGGTTAATGACCCTTGAAAACCAAAACTTGTTTTGAGATTCCAAAATTTGAAATTGAAACTAAACCCCATTCTAAACTTCACTTTGATTTATTTTAACCAATTCATACCTATTTTCATCAAGAAAACTCCCCCTAAATGTATACAAATGTATTCCAAGGGATTTGGATTGGTTATTGAAACTTGAAGTGGCATAAAGTGTTGAAATCAGGCTTTTCCATCCATAATCAGACTTTCCAATCGATTGAAGTTGGGACTCAATCGATTGAAGCTACTTCAATTGATCCATTGATCAATTCCGTAAACTTCTGCTTGCAGAAATTCCCTCTGAATCGATCGGCTGATCGATCTAGCCTGGATCAATTGATCGACTGATCGATTCACTGACCTTTTGTTCGTGGGAATGAACTTTCCAATCAATAGGTTGATCGATATAAACTCATCCAATCGATCGACTGATCGATTGGGTTTTTGATTTCTCTAAAATTCAATTTTAGCAAACTTCAGAAACTTCCCAATAATTCTACAAACTTCTAAAAATCATGAAAACTCATGTAGACATTATTTAGGGTATATTCTATCAAGAAAAAATAGTTTTCTATGAAAATACTTCCTATTTTCAGAGAGTGACACAAATTTAAAAACTCTTGAAAACTTCAATGTTTTCTCCTAGTCTGTGTTTAACTTTTCAATGATGAATACTATCAAAAGATAGTCTTCACCAAAGTTTTCAAAAGTATTTTAAAAACATTTTAAAAACCAATATCCAACCATGTTCTTTGGGCTCAATGCACATGACTTGTACATTAGCTTTCCCAATAATTGGAAAACACATAATTATGTGTTTTGATGAACCTAAAACTCAACAAGATGCACTAAATCAACATCTTGAGTTTTGTTCACCATCCTAACATCTCACTTGTATCTAATGTGTACTAAAACACATACAAATCACCTTATGATTCTTTGTGAGATGTATATTTGGTTTTGCCCTAAACTAAGGGATCATGCATAACTATCTAGGCATTATGAAACTTATGATCATCCACCTAGGATGTCACTTGGTGTCATCCCACTTGTTGAGATATTTATCATTCATGATAAATGCCTTTTGTCCTTAATTACAAGGAAATTAACATAATGCATGATGTTATATGGCATACATCAAAATAAGCAATTTTCAAAATGAAAAGCAAGCTATAGCTACATGATGTATGTATGGCATGATATGGTATTTTTGTGTTTTTCATAATAGAAATGAATGCGACACATGATGTCATGACATATGATAGGCAATCAATCATGACATTTTTAGCATAAGTAAAATATACCTAGATAATCTATCTAAGTATCCTTAATTCTTAGCTAAACCTTAAAATTAACCTAGATTGCCTATTTCTTAAGGAAGTGCCAAAAACCCAACTTGACATTTCTTCTACCCTTTTTATTTGTGCCAATTGAAATTAAAAATTAAATCCTCACATTTTGTTTGGCACATGTTACTCTCTCAAGGAGTAATCTTCTTAGATTTAAGACTTAGGTTTGCTCTTAACTCTTAAAGAAGTTATCTAAGTCCTAACTTGACATTTCTTTTGCTTTCCCAAGTGTGCCAATTTAACCTAATTTCAAATCCCCAAAACTTGGCACCTTTTTGCTTTTCAACGCTTAATCACATTTGATTAAAACATGGGTTTTCTCTTAATTTCTTAAGAAAGTATCAAAATTCTAACTCAATTTTTCTTATACTTTTCTTAAGTATGCCAATTTAGATTAAGTTCAACTCTTTAAATTTTGACACATATATCACTCTTTCAAAGAGTAACCCAATAATCCTTTTCATTTTCAAAAGTTAACAATAACCTTGAAAATGCTCTCAAATGTTAACTTTACCAAGGTTGGGTTACCTACCCTTCCAATTAGAGTTGACATGCTCTAAATCCATCTAGGGTGTAGAGAATATGCTCCTAGGAACCCAATATCTATTGGTGCTCCTTGGATGCTCTAAGTACTCACTAGGAATAACTTCCCTAGATACCTTCCTAAGGACCTTTCTAGGCTTCTTAGAAACCTTGGTCACCTCTACTAGATCACTCCTAGGAATAACTTCCCTTGTAACCTTCTTTGTGACTTTGTTAGACTTCTTAGAAGTCTTAGTCTTGGTCTTGCCAAAAGAACCTTTAGGGATTCCTTCCCTAGTATCCTTGACTTGACCTTTACACCTAGGGTTGGTCCCATAGCTATATGGAACCCTATGAAAAGAAGTCGCATCTTTCTTGACTTTAGGTTTGTATCCCAAACTTCTATAGCCATTGGATGGCTCTTGCCTAGCTTTTCCTAGGTTATGCTCATTTTGACCCCTAAGCATGTTTTCCATTCTTGCTAGAGTCCTTTCTAAATTATCAAGTCTTGTCCTCAAGACTTGGTTTTCACTCCATAAATCCCTAGATTTTGGGTTTTCATTGAATCCTTGAGCATTTCTATTTTTAGGCATATATCTAAATTCCTTAGAATTATTGCCTAAGTTGCTATCTACCTTCCTAGACTTAGGTGTGGTAGTTCTAGCATGAGGAGGAATATATTTATCCTTAAGGCTATCATGCTTCCTACTTTCATGATAATTAGCATTAAAAATGATAAGAATTATTTCTAACATGCATTTTATCATGACTAAGAGGAATTGCACTATCAAAGTTTACCTTGGGTTTGCTCTTAAAAGCTTCCCCTTGATTTGTGCTTCCTCCTTTGATTCTAGTTGTTTTCTTCCCCTTTGGACATTGGCTTCGATAATGCCCATTTTGGTTGCACAAGAAACACACAATGTGTTCCTTGCTCCATTTTGTTGTGGGGTTTGTCTCCTTGGGCTTCTCCTTGCCCTTGAGTGCTACTTGGCTCTTCTTCTTGGCCAACTTGGGACACTTGCTCTTGTAGTGCCCATGCTCCCTACACTCAAAGCAAATGATATGGTTTTTATCTTTTACAATTGAAGTTTCTATACCTTTGCTTGTAGAGATGATGCTTGATTCTCCATTTGATGTAGCTTGAATTGTGGAGGTTGCATCATCTTCTTCTTCTTCTCCTTTTGAGGATGTGGGTACTTCCACCTCTTCAACTCTTGAGGATGTGGATACTTCCACCTCTTCCTCTCTTGAAGATGTAGAAGATATCTCATCTTCTTCTTTCTCCTCCTCTTCCTTCTTCTCCTTGAATGTTGATCTTATGTCAACATCGGATTAGTCCTTCTCTTCTTAGACCAATGAGCCCTTCTCCTTGGGCTCCTTTACTCCTTGGAATTGTGATGGGTCTTCATGATAGGCAATGATCTTTTTTCAAAGATCACATGTACTTGTGCATTCACCTACACTCACAATGATATTAGAAGGTAATAAATTTAACAAGAATTTTGTTACCTCCTTATCCGCCTCCACTTGCTCCTGTTGTTCCTCGGTCTAATGTCGAGGTCGGAGACACTTCCCCTTTTTGTCCTTTGGAGGCTCAAATGGATCTTCCAAAGCAACCCATTGTTTCCAATCCATTTGGAACCAAGTTTCCAACCTCTTCCTCCAATAATTGAAGTCTTCTTTGTCGTACGGAGGTGAAATTCGGATATCCCATCCGAGTGGTACTTCGGACTCCGTCTTCTTCCTCTAGCTTCTTGCTCTCTTGGCGGTTAGTCCGTAGAAGAGCGACCTCGCTCTGATATCAATTGTTGAGACCAATGTGTCCGCTAGAGGGGGTGAATAGCGTTTCGTTGCGCTTGCGTCGGTTTGCTTCGTTGATAACCATGATTTTGCTATATTATTTTAATTCATAATGTATGTTTTTAATGGTTTAATCATAGCTTAAACTCATGTTTACTCTACATTTCATAAATTGCATGTGATCTTGGACTTAATTGCAAATTAGCCTATTATCATGGTATTTGATTCTAATATTTGATTATTATTTTGTAGGCATCAAAAGGGTCATGGACCCGATCAGATCAGACCACATTTGGGCTCAAATCCAGGGCTAAACAAGTCGATCAAGCTTTGGATCGATTTGGACCGTTCATTAAAGATCAGAGAGATCTGAGCCATCCGTCAAGAATCTGGTCCATATGACGTAATAAGGAGCATATCTCATCCGTTAATGAAGATCCAGAGGTTTTGATCCAGATCTGAGTTCATCCAACCGTTGATCAAGCCTCGAGCAATCTGGACCGTCCGATCAGTTTTGAGGAGGATTTAAACCCACGAGAAGCTACAATGCACTTGGGCTCGGCGTTTTCACGACATCAACACTATTCTTCTTCCTTCTTCCGCAACGTCGAGGCTCCATTCTTCATCTCCAGATCTCAGACTTTGATTCTGACTTCAACCATGAATTTGGGAATTCTTGGTAATCAGCTAATGAAGAGCAGATCGCGATCCGTGGGCGTTCCCTAGATCCGCGACGATTTCTTCCTCGATCCGTTTCCTCCTCGGATTCAAGGGTGTTCTCTAGATCTGAGGTTTTCCGGCGTTTACAGAGACTAGCTGAAGTTCTCCTAAAGCTTCCACAATCGTTCTGCTTCCACATAAGCTCGCAATTCTGAGATTGAACTGATCATTCAGTTTCAAGCTGCGATTTTCATTTCTTCCTCTGTTCTTCACGCGACAAGATCGCGAGCCATAAGGGTGTTCTCTGCGGCTCAGCGATGCTTATATCCACTGGCTGAAGGTTCCTAATGCAACTGTTGCGATCCATAAGGGCATTCTCTGCGGCTCCTTTGCAGATCAGCGAAGAGAAGGGATTGGATCTATGAATTGGAGTTTATGGAATGTTTAGGGTTTTAGATTTCTTTGTTTTGTCTTTGAATTGTTCATCACTTTCTCAGATCTTATGATCTGATTTTCTTTTCCTTACTATTTCTTTTTTCATGTCAGTTTTCTCCAAATCCGGTTTAACACACTTCATAGTTTGCAATCTGATTTTGATATTTAGCAATTACTATCTGATGATTTTGAATCGTAGCAATCTGAATCTTATATTGGTAACTAATTGTAGTTAACTGATTAGTTTTTAATATAGTGCTTGTGTTGAATTCTCAATTCGGATCATTTAAGTTAGTGTTTAATGTCAATTCATGGAATCAGAAAACCCTTTGTTCTGTGCATCTGAATTGTTGTGACTGTGATGGAGTTTGAATATGAATGGGTACTTGAGCTTTTAATTGTTTACCTCTATTAAGCTTTGTTGAATGAGGGGGATAAATGAAGACTTGATGATTGCAGACTTAGCTTAATTTAATGGTGATGGTGAATTTAAAATGTTGATTTCGGATTTGCAAATGTGTTGAGTTCTTTATTTCTGTAAATTGTATGGAAGGTATTCATCACTGATTTCTGATATGTGTAGCAGCTCATTTGAAATGCATCATTGATCTATTTGATATTGAGTGTTGTTACTCTTTTAATTCTCGTATTTGAGCCAATTCAATTTTAAATGTGTGAATGAAAGTTATGAATTGTAATTTTGCTCAGCTTGAATCAAGCTTTTAGGGTGCGTTTGGTTCAAGTTATCATTTATAACTTTAGTTATGTGATTACCAAGTAATCACATAACTAAGGTTATGGGAGAATAAAACATAATCTTAACCTTGTTTGGTTCAACTATGTAATGGTATAATCTAACTTGACATTTACCATATTACCCCTGGTTTAATTATATGATTATTATTATTATTTTGTTTTGCCATCTGTATATGCATTTATTATCAATGTTATACATTTAGATTGATTAAATTTCATTCAAAATCTTTTATTTTCTTAATATTAAGCATTTATATAAATCTAAGATAATAAGGAAAAATATTAACTCTCACTATGATATTATATCACTCAAAATCAAATCTGAAAATATATTAAAAAAATTAAGTATTTATTTTTTGCAAGGCCAAAGCAAGTTCGGTGAGAAACTTATCCCCCGGCTTTGGCCTCACTGGCACCGTCGTCCACGGCGAGCCCACCACCTCTATTGTCGTCGTCGTCACTTCCTCGGCGGAGTTGTCCTTGGCTTCGGCTTCTTCCACGGTGGATGCACGATGGTAAGCGGAGAACCACTTGGTCCTCATGTACTCGTGCCGCCTCCATGGCTGCACTTGGAGGTCGTTCTTCTTCAGGCTCTGCTAGGCTGCCTCCGAGGCGACGACCACGATCTGCTCGAGTCGGTGGGGCTAGCCGACGAACACCTGCGGCAGCAGCTGGATGATGGCGCGATACGTCTTGCTAGGTCGCGCCACCTCGAACTCCGACCGGAAGCCCGCGTCCACCAGGAGGTAGTCGACCCCGACCGCCGCGTCAACGTACTCGTGCTCCCCCGCCGGAAAAGAAGGATTTTTATCCCATCGGGCTTGTAAATGGCTGCATTGTAGCCGATCGATCGAAGTCCGATGGCCAACACCGCTGTGCAATTTCCCTTAATCTTTGAGTTCCTCGCTTTGTCGAGGATTCTCGATGCATCCGCCAAGAGATTTCTCTCCGCCATGCTCTCGCAGAACACCAAAGCCTACTCGAATCATCAAACAACGCTCGAAGCTCGAAACTGGGGTGGCATGGACTTAGCCGACCATCAAGGAGGTCCAGGAAAAGACGTTTCGCTGGGGCATTTCGTCGAACAATCTGCGTGCATCACCGATGCCCTCACACCGGGCGTACCAGCGGACGAGATGGTTGAAGGTGGAGACGGTAAGGGCACCGGCCTTGAGGAAAGCCGCATGTGATTTGAAGGGTAATTTTGGAAAAAAATATTGATAACCCCAGAATCATAGAAAACCTAAGATTTCCAAGGTTTTGTGATTCCTGGTTCTATTCCTTAATTGCTGATGTGGCGGGAATGTTACATCACCAGGAATCACCAATTACTTAAACCAAACAAGATTATCGTTGATAACCAACTAAGGTTATCAGCGATAACCCTGAACCAAACACGCCCTTAGTTCTTTCTTGTTAGAGAATGATTCATGTATTAGGATAGTTTACTTTTAGATTCAAATGTCTTGAGTTGAGTACATTTCATGAACTATCAATTTGATTTTCGGCAATACACTAGAGGGAATCTGAAATTTACTTCTTAGAGAGTTAGGATTCCATATTTTTAATGAGTTAATTGCATTATACTGTTAGGAAAGACTCAAATGGAATATCACATCTAAATTAATGCACACCTATTAGTTATCCTTGGAAAAATACGGCTTGGGACTCGTTACTACATCACTTGTCTTAATTTTAATGAGTTTCAATCTTTATTAATTTGATGTGCCACGTGACATGCAAAATGGCTAACACTAAAATTTTGGTGTCGTTGCCGGGGAACAACTAACTAGTAGTGTGTGTTATTTTAGATTGTGCATTGGATTTGATTGATTTTATTGTTAGTATCTTTCTTGATTTGATTGCTATTCTTTTTTTATTTTTATGTTGGCTTGTTCTTGAATTGTTAAGTGTTTTTAAATGTTCATATTTTCATGTGTTTGAAACTTTATGCTTTAGAGTCTTCTAATCTTGAGTTTTAGTGTTGTAGTGAAGAACAGGAGATTTCAGTAGCATAGATCCATATTTTTAGAATTTTGGAGGTGGAATAGAAAATCAGTACTTTCAGCCTGAGTATCAAATTTACCCAAACATGGATCAACAAAATAGGTATGAGTCATTTTATAATGGTTTTAATACTAATTGGGTGGATAATTCATGTTTCAGGTATGAAAGTGCATAAGGACAATTTATTGAACCATATCCAACCTACCAGAATTCATATGGGTTTCAAGAGGTTTCAACAAATTTTATGCCACAACCTTTTCAATAGAATGATCTTCAGATGGATGAGTCAACATGGAAACTCAGAGAGATTATGCAACAAATGAGTGAGCATCAAGAGCAACAATTCTCAAGGATACAGAACATACAGAATCAGTTAGATCCGATTGCATTATCCATCAATCAGTTACAAGCACAGAACTCCAGTGGAGAGATGGAAAGTAGTGATTCTGTCAGGCCTGACCCTACTCCCATTTCTTTACAAAATTCTTCTCGCATTATGTGTGATGATGATGTAGTTGAACATACTTTTGATTCTACTAATGATGTTGCTCTAGATGTTGAGAATGATGCAGGAATTCATTTTGAAGATGATTTAAGTGTAGGGGAATGCTTACTGGAAGCATTACCTCAAGAATCACCAAGAATTGAAGATGTAAGTGTAGGGACTTGTGCTATGGAGCTAAGCACCCAAGAATCACTATATGAAGTTGTACATCCACCTGAACCATCACTTGAACCAGAACTTGAGCATTCACATGATGAAGAGGATGTAACAATCACCACTTCAGGTACCTTTCAAGATGATAAGGTGAGTATTTTTTGTGATTTCTCAGAAAATTTAATAGAGGTACCAATTGATTTAATTAGGTGTGATTCATTTCTTGATAAATTTTCTACCCACACTAATATTCTCCTTTTTTTTTTATCCCACATGTGTATGGGAGGTCTTGTCTTTTAATAATGTTGTAGGAGAATACAAGCTCCTGGAGTGGATGCTTGAACTGAACCGCCTCCGTCCTCCAGAAAAAGCTTTAAAAGGAAAAATGAAGAATAAAAAGAACTTTCATGGAACCACAATTACACCTCTACCGGTGTGGATTTTGTTGCTAAATCTTCTTCAACCACCGGAATTAAAGGGGAGTTGGTTCCAATTTCGTTTTCTTTTGCATTTTAATTCATGCTTTGGTAATAAATTCTTTTTATGCATTTCTTTAGTTTCGTACTTTGCATTTTGCATTTTGTTTCCACATTTGCTTTCATACTTTACATTTTGTTAGCACATAGCATTTTCATTTTGAATAAAAGTCTCCATGGGAATTTTCTAAATAATATTTTTAAGATGATAAAAGTCTCTTAAATTTGATCATCAATTTTAGGTCATTGGACATGATTGGATAATCAACTTACATGATATTGGTTAAAATGGTAGTGGATTCCAATTTGATCAATTGGGCTTATTTGCATGAACATACCTAGAGAGGACCACTTTAAACCTACACTCTATTATTTTCTTTGTGTGACATGCACTCATAGCAATTGAAACTTTAGAACTTGCTTAGTTTCTTTTTAAAGTCACAATAACATTGGTATGCATGGAAATTGAGGATTTTGTCAATTTTGTTCCTCTTCATACTTTCCAATTCCTTTCCTCACAATTTTATTTATACATTCTCATCTAGCACTTTAATCCTTGATCATCTTTGCTTGTCATTCTTTAATTGAGAGTGTTGGTTGAATTCTTGATGAGTTAGATTGTGCAAGATGACAAGGTTGTAAGTGTGGGGGAGGACTTTGGACAAAATTAGAGGGCTTGAAGGATTTTTTATGGCTTTATGAGGGTTGCTCTTTGATTTTTGGGAATGAAATGGAAGTGACAAGAGTCTTTAATCTCTATGATTTGCTAAAAGTGATAATTCAGTGGTGTACAGCAACTCTAAGTTCTAATTAGATAAAGGGGTTTCTGATTTATCTTTGTGCCAATTAAAAAGTTGTTTGCAAGTTATTAGAGGAAAGATGAAGCTAAATGCTGAACTTGATTTGTGCCAACTTCTCTTACAAATTTTTGAAGTTGATGATCTTCCATTACCATTTGGTGTTCTAGTCTCTTCAAACCTCCCATGACTTAAAGCATGCAACCTGATGTGAACTTTGAAATTGTCCAGATTCACTTCTGATTTCTTAAAAAAATGCTACTGTAATGAGCCTGGATATTGCAGAGGAATGCAGAGAGGAACTCAAACTGAAGTAGTTAGTTCAGAAATGCAGAGAGGAATTTCAGTGAAGTTGAGAACATGGAGTATGGAACAAAAATTGTTTGGTGTATCATGAAGTTTTGAAGCTGATTTCTGTAAGCTGTTATTTTCTGAGCCATTCTGAAGGAGGAAAGGCAGTGACGACAACAATTAACATGTCTGATTTCTGAAATTGCTGCTATTGGATACCAAGTTCTGGGAATTGATGAAGATTGAGTTGCTATTGCTGTTAGGGAAATCTGAGTCGTGTTCAATTTGATCAACATGGTTATGAAACTAAGTACCTATTAATTGAATGTCAAATGATTCCCTTTTCCATGTCTGAAACTTAATACTAGGCTGCAGAATTAGTGGTTGTCATGCTGGATATCTGAATACCATGGATCAAATTCAAAGTTGATAACTTTGTACCAAAAGTGTATCAAAAGATTAGAAGCAACATCTAAACAAGGAAGAAACTCGAGTTAAGTCCTATATGATGCATAACAAATGGAATTTCAATTTTTTATGTCATCTACAAATTCAGGAGTCTGAATCTGAAATTTAATAACTCATTTAACAAAATCCTGAGACAATAAGCTGCATGAAACTGTGAGATGGTTGTATATGCAGAAAAAAACTTAAATTTGATGGCTTTGCTAAATGACTATAGCTTTGAAACTCTATCCATTTCAAGTTATCAGTAGCAATAGATTTCAATTCTGTTGAACTGGTGTATCAACTGAAGTTTGAAATCATGAACTTTCGGAAGCTGCAAATCCTTGAATTCTTGCTGATTTTGATTGCTGAATTGCAGAAACATAGATATTTCATAGAAACTAAATTCTGGAAATTTTAAACTGGATTCTCAATTCTGAAAACTCTGGTGGGGTTATTTTCCATTGAATCAAAATTCTGAAACTGCATTGTAGAAAGAAAGTTACAAACTAAATTTGGAATTTTAAAGTGCAGAGTTTTTCTTCAAAACCTGTAATTTACTGAAGTGCTAAAAAATTATGTAGCAAGTTGATGGAATTATTTTGAAACGGAGAATTGAATTCTGTTATTGCTTAGAATAAATTATGATTCTAGAAATAATTATTTTTGGTGTGCATATGTCATAGTGTAGAGATTATATTGTAGAGTTGTAACTCTCAGGGATCGTTTAGACCTCAAGTTCTAAAATGTCAATTTAAAAAGTCACTGGTTTCTGAAATTTTGCTGCAAGGATGAAAACTGAACTTGGAAATGTAGAAATGGTTACTGCAGAAAACTACAGAGAAGATTCTGAGTTAGAGTATCAATTGTGTGCCAAGCTCTTCTTGTAACCCTCTGATCAGTAAATGATGCAAACAAAGACTTTTATTCCTCATTGACAAATGGTATTCAAGTTTCAGTAGTTGAAAATCTAGAAAACTCATGAAGATTGAATTTGGAAAAAAATCTGTGAAGGATTGGATGTTGGACTGCATGTAGGGATTTAATCAATTGTGATTCTTATCTTTTGATCCAAGTAGAGCTCCTACACTTCATATGTTGAATGATGCTTCTATCATTGAAAAAGATTTGCAATTTTCAAATGAAAATTCAAAGAATTTAGTTTTATGTCTGCAGTTCTGGAGTTGAAGTTGCTAATTAAAGTTCTTGATTGTTGGAAGTGGAATTACTGAACCATTGTTGCCGGAATAGAATGCATTTCTTGTGCCATCTGCTGATGCTGTTTTTGGTCAATCTTGTTTTGAATTGAAATTCCAATCTTTCCAATGCTTGATGAGAACCTCTTCCAAACAGAAGAATTGAACCTGAAAATGCAGAAATAGTTGAAGGTTGAGTGCTATTGTTGTAAAGGTAATCTAAGCTGTGAGTTAGCTGAAATTTGCCTCTACATTTTTATGTAAGGTCATGGGAGTACAGTGACATCAGTGAGCTATTGTGCAGCACAAACAGAAACAGAAATCAGAATCTGAACTTTGAAGTGCAGAATTGGGAATTGCTCTTGATGAAACTCTAAGTTCTGGCACAAAAGGAAACATTCTGAAGAATGTTTACATGAATGTGTAGCTGCACATCTGATTGGCTCACAACTGTGAAACCTTGATGCTAAAATCTTTAAATGCAAATTCCAGAAATCAGAATCAATTTACAGGAAATTACAGTACATCATAGATTCGAAAGCAGAAACAGAAAAAGGAAATCTGCATAAAAAGAAACAGTGGTTTCAAGAGTGTTAATACATTGGATATATGTTGTATTTCATTGCCCGAGATGACCAACATTTTAAGTGTGGGGGAGGGAACTCTTCTTGGCAAGTTGATGTGAGATTATTTTAGTTTCAAAATGTTGAAATTGAAGTGCAAAAACAGTGAAGAAGAAAGGAAAAACAATGGCAAAACAAAAGAGTATCAAGTGTGGAGATAAAGTATCAAAATTTTCGGATGACCATCAAATTGAAGGGGAATTTAGCTTGATCTTTTATATTGATAATGAAAAATGGTATTCATCTTTTACACATCAAAATTGGTCAACTCATCAAGTATATTCCTCCAATACTCTCATTCTCCCATTTTCTTCATTAATGCCTTTTCTTTTGCTACTACATTCATTTCAATTGCTCTTCTTGCTTTCATTTCAATTCTTGTTGATGAAATTCTTTTGATTCATGTATACTATGTTTTATAGTGGTGGAGAATTAGAAAATAAGCAAACTTATGGTAGTGAAATGTTGTGAGTGACATTGAGTGAGCTTCACATATATGGAATTTTGAGTGGGAGAGTTAGAATAGGTAAACCCCTTGTGAGATTGCATCTTGCTTAATTTTTCAATTGGATTGAAACTACCATACCTACTGATTATTGTTTTGGATTGTATTTATGATTGTTGTGATCTTTAGATGATCTTAGTTAATTACTTCTTACCATCTTCTAGGTATTGCTAGGGAAATTGATGGAAGATGAATTTTAGGTTTTTCTTGACTTGAACGGGACTCCCAAGACTAAGTGTGGGAGATTTGATAACCATGATTTTGCTACATTATTTTAATTCATAATGCATGTTTTTAATGGTTTAATCATAACTTAAACTCATGTTTACTCTACATTTCATAAATTGCATGTGATCTTGGACTGAATTGTAAATTAGCCTATTATTATGGTATTTGATGCTAATATTTGATTATTATTTTGTAGACATCAAAAGGGTCATGGACTCGATCAGATCAGACCACATTTGGGCTCAAATCCAGGACTAAACAAGTCGATCAAGCTTTGGATCGATTTGGACCGTTCATTGAAGATCAGAGAGATCTGAGTCATCCGTCAAGAATCTAGTCCATATGACCTAATGAGGAGCATATCTCATCCGTTGATGAAGATCCAGAGGTTTTGATCCAAATCTGAGTTCATCCAATCGTTGATCAAGCCCTGAGTAATCTGGACCGTCCGATCAGTTTTGAGGAGGATTTAAACCCGCGAGAAGCTACAGTGCACTAGGGCTTGGCGTTTTTGCGACATCGACACTGTTCTTCTTCCTTCTTCCGTGACACCGAGGCTCCATTCTTCATCTCCAGATCTCAGACTTTGATTCTGACTTCAACCATGAATTCGGGAATTCTTGGCAATCAGCTAATGAAGAGCAGATTGCGATATGTGGGCGTTCCCTAGATCCGCGACGATTTCTTCCTCGATCCATTTCCTCCTCAGATTCAAGGGCGTTCTCTAGATCTGAGGTTTTCCAGTGTTTATAGAGGCTAGCTGGAGTTCTCCTGAAGCTTTCGCAATCATTCTGCTTCCACATAAGCTCGTAGTTATGAGATTGAACTGATCATTCAGTTTCGAGCTGTGATTTTCATTTCTTCCTCTGTTCTTCACGCAACAAGATCGCGAGACATAAGGGCGTTCTCTACGGCTCAACAATGCTTATATCCACTGGATGAAGGTTCCTGATGCAGTTGTTGCGAACCATAAGGGTGTTCTCTGCGGCTCCTTTACAGATCAGCGAAGAGAAGGGATTGGATCTGTGAATTGGAGTTTGTGGAATGTTTAGGATTTTAGATTTCTTTGTTTTGTCTTTGAATTGTTCATCACTTTCTCAGATCTTATGATCTAATTTTCTTTTCCTTACTATTTCTTTTTTCGTGACAGTTTTCTCTAAATCTGATTTAACACACTTCATAGTTTGCAATTTGATTTTGATATTTAGCAATTACCGTCTGATGATTTTGAACCGTAGCAATCTGAATCTTATATTGCTAACTAATTGTAGTTAACTGATTAGTTTTTAATATAGTGCTTGTGTTGAATTCTCGATTTCGGATCATTTAAGTTAGTGTTTAGTGTCAATTCATGGAATCAGAAAACCCTTTGTTCTGTGCATCTGAATTGTTGTGATTGTGATGGAGTTTGAATATGAATGGGTACTTGAGCTTTTAATTGTTTACCTCTATTAAGCTTTGTTGAATGAGGGGGATAAATGAAGACTTGATGATTGCAGACTTAGCTTAATTTAATGGTGATGGTGAATTTAAAATGTTGATTTTGGATTTGCAAATGTGTTGATGATTTAAAATGTGTTGCAAATGGGTACTTGAGCTTTTAATTGTTAACCTCTATTAAGCTTTGTTGAATGAGGGGGATAAATGAAGACTTGATGATTGCAGACTTAGCTTAATTTAATGGTGATGGTGAATTTAAAATGTTGATTTTGGATTTGCAAATGTGTTGATGATTTAAAATGTGTTGCAAATGGGTACTTGAGCTTTTAATTGTTTACCTCTATTAAGCTTTGTTGAATGAGGGGGATAAATGAATACTTGATGATTGCAGACTTAGCTTAATTTAATGGTGATGGTGAATTTAAAATGTTGATTTTGGATTTGCAAATGTGTTGAGTTCTTTATTTCTGTAAATTGTATGGAAGGTATTCATCACTGATTTCTGATATGTGCAGCAGCTCATTTGAAATGCATCATTGATCTATTTGATATTGAGTGTTGTTACTCTTTTAATTCTCGTATTTGAGGCAATTCAATTTTAAATGTATGAATGAAAGTTATGAATTGTAATTTTGCTCAGCTTGAATCAAGCCTTTAGTTCTTTCTTGTTAGAGAATGATTCATGTATTAGGATAGCTTACTTTTAGATTCAAATGTCTTGAGTTGAGTACATTTCGTGAACTATCAATTTGATTTTCGGCAATACACTAGAGGGAATCTGAAATTTACTTCTTAGAGAGTTAGGATTCCATATTTTTAATGGGTTAATTGCATTATACTGTTAGGAAAGACTCAAATGGAATATCACATCTAAATTAATGCACACCTATTAGTTATCCTTGGAAAAATACGACTTGGGACTTGTTACTACATCACTTGTCTTAATTTTAATGAGTTTCAATCTTTATTAATTTGATGTGCGACGTGACATGCAAAATGGCTAACACCAGTCGTCTTGTTGTTGTGCAGCGGAATACTTGAAGACAAATACTCACAATGCTAACACCTAGGGTTTACTTAGTATCCACTTCAAGAAGAGGTGACTAATACAAGAATCCACACATGACACGCTCCTCCACTATGAACAACTCCTTCTCGGTCGCAGCCGGAGGCAGAGAAGCCTCGTACAAATCCACACACAACAACACAACTCACACAAGAAGAAAATACAAGATATAACTATAATACACCCTTCTTCTTGCTTACTTGTTGCTTGTTGTTGCCTCTTGAACCTTGAGAGAACACTCTCAAGAGCCTTCAAGAACTGGCTGTGAAAGTCGGAGAAGCTCGCTGAAGATCGCCGAAAAATCGTAGGTGAAAAGATTGCAAAAATATAGCGAAGAAAACGCTCCGCCTAGGCTTTAAATAGTGCTCCCAATCGATCAAATTTATCCCCAATCGATTGCCACGTCAGCACTGCTCCATCGCAGCCGTCCATCACCTGCATCCTGCGCAACGGTCACTTCCCAATCGATTGACCGATCGATTGGGACTTCCTGAATCGATTGCCCGATCGATTCAGAACCTTTCAGTGCTCTTGCATCTGCGTGAGAGCTTCTGCTGCCCAATCGATCAACCGATCGATTTGTAGCTCCCAATCGATAACCCGATCGATTGGAAAAGTCTCTGTGCTCGCGATTCCATATCCCAATCGATCGACCGATTAATTGGGACTTCCCATAATCGCAGTACACTCCAATCGATCAGTTGATCGATTGGACCTGTTGGTTGGTCATAGGAAGATCGTACCAGTTCCACTGTACAAAAATTTTATACAAGTGTCGAACCTTTCCTAAACAACCTATTATGTTCTTTAGAAATTAAATTAGGAATTGTAAACGGAACTTAACATTATTGATTCCAAAATTAACTTATCTGTTCTTAATAGTTTAGATTTGGATCGCAAACGGAACTTAACACTATTGATCCAAATCCACTTATGTTATAAAGTTGATTAAATATTTATTTCTAAAATCGGCTCTCAGGTCAAACATGGCGAGACACTAGACCTTCTTGGGTATGAGACCATCCACCATTGCCTCGACAAAGCCTTTAATAGAAATTCAATATTTAATTTCCTAAAATAACATTAGGTTTAACCGAAAAGAACAATCGAATCATAAATCCGAAAAACAAAACAAAAGAAACACAACTTTGAAACAAATCCGAAACTCTAGAATCATATGCCTCTTGTGTTTGGAATTCATACAAAGAAAAACTAGCATGATCCGGAAAATAATTACTAGTTATACCTTTCTTTGTATGCAACGACCTCTTAATCTTCTACCGTATTCCTCTTCTTATCTCGGACGTCGTGTGGGCGACGATCTATTGAGATGAGAACCACCCAAGCTCCTTCTTCTCCAAGCTAGTTTCGGCCACCACAAAAAACTCCAAGAGATGTGAGGTTCGGCCATCACCACCAAGCTCCAAGGGATGCTAGAAACAAAGCCTTCTTTCTCTCCTTCTTCTCCAAGCAATATTCGGCCACCTTCCAAGCTCCAAAGGATAAAGAGTTTCAGCCAAGGAGAAGAAAGAAAAAGAAGAAGGGAAAACTTAGAAGGGTCGGCCACACCACCAAGGAAGAGAGGGAGGAAAAATAGAATAGAGTTGTTAGTCATGAAGGCACCCCTACCCTCTCTTTTATAATCCTTGGTCTTGGCAAATTAGGAAAATTTAAATAAAATCTTCCTTAATTTCTTTGCCATGAAAAGAAAATTTTAATTAATTAAAATCAAATTCCTTTTCTTAAATCATATGGTCGACCACCTCACAATCCCAATCAAGGAAAGTTTTAACAAGAATTAAAACTTCCTAATTTGTTTCTGAAAATTTTAAAATAAAAATTTCTCTAATAATTTATCCCTTCATGGTTGGTTATAAAAGGAAATATATAAATTAAAATTTCTCTATTAAAACATGTGGATGATTTCCAAAAAGGAAAGCTATCTTTAAAATTAAAATCTCCTTATAATCTATAAATAAGGAAAGATATCAAATCTTTTCTTAATCTTTTGTAAAAACTTATAAAAGGAAATATTTAATTTTAAACTCTCTTTTTTAAGTCATGAACATGGTTACAAAAAAGGAAAGTTTTATCAAAATTAAAATCTTTCTTTCAATCTACAAATAAGAAAAGATATCAAATCTTTTTTAAATTTTTTGTAGAAAGCTATAAAAGGAAAGATTTAAATTTTAAACTCTCTTTTAAAACCATGGAATCCACTTAAGAAAAATTTTAAAAAATAAAAACTTTTTAATTTTATTGTGGTCGGCCACCTAAGCTTGGACTCAAGCTAGGGTCGACCACCACTTGGTTCATCCAAGGATTAACTTGGTCGGCCCCTTGCTTGGGCTCCAAGCAAGGCTTGGCCGACCACCTTAGGATAGGTATAAAGGTGGGTATAGGTGGGTATAATATTTTATAAATATGAGGCTACGATAGGGACCAAGAGGAGGAATTGGTTTTGGTCTTCCGATGAAATTAAGCTTCCCGTGTTCGCCCCGAACACCCAACTTAATTTCATCAATAATAATTCATTCCACTAAAAAATTATTACTGAACTACCGCACCAATCCCAAATTACATTTTGGGCTCCTTCTTATTATGAGTGTGTTAGTCTCCCTGTGTTTAAGATGTCGGATGCCCACTAATTAATTGAGTTACTGACAACTCGTTTTAATTAATGTCTTAGTCCAAGAGCAGTATCACTCAACCTTATCGTCATGTCGGACTAAGTCCACCTGCAAAGTTTAACATAACAATCCTTATGAGCTCCTCTTGGGGACATTATCAACCTAGATTACTAGGACACAGTTTTCTTCTATAATCAACAACACACACTATAAGTAATATCATTTCCCAACTTATCGGGTTTTTTGATTTATCGAGCTAAATCTCACCCTTTGATAAGTCAAAGAAATAAATACTAAATATATGTGCTTGTTATTATATTAGGATTAAGAGCACACACTTCCATAATAACTAAGGTCTTGTTCTTTTATTAAGTCAGTATAAAAAGAACTTATCTTAAATGGTCCTACTCAATACACTTAGAGTGTACTGGTGTAATTTATTAGTCAAGATAAACTAATACCTAATTACACTACGACTATTCTAATGGTTTGTTCCTTTCCATCTTTTCGTGAGCAACTATTTATAATTTATAAAGAACTGATAACATGATCTTTTGTGTGTGACACCACACACCATGTTATCTATAATATAAATTAATCGAACAACTACACTAATCATGTAGACATTTAACCAATGTGATTCTTATTTCTAAGTAAATGTTTACAAAAAGCTAGGCTTTTAGTATACATTCCAACAGGGCCCTGGTTCAATTGATCACCTGATCGATTGGCCAGCCTGGACTTGACTCAAACTCAAGTCCAAAGTCCTAAACCCAACTTCCGGTCAACCGTGACTTGTTGGGTCTCCATGCCTAATATTTGGCCACACCCGACCAACCTCAAACTAGCCTTCTAGCCTCCTCCATCAGCCTTGCGTCCCTCGGATATCTCCCCATCCTTCACGCCTTGCCTTCAGGAGCTTCCTTCGGCCTCATCCTAGTTGTCGGGTCTTCCTTGCCAAGTCATACCAGGACTTACCTTGCCAAGACCACATGCTTGGACTTTCCAATTGTCTGGCTCCTCACCAGGACTTTCTCCTTTGCCAAGATCACACTTGGACTTTCCAACCGCCTGGCTCCTCACCAGGACTTTCTCTTGCCTAGCTCCTCACTAGGACTTTCCCGTTGCCTGGCTCCTCACTAGGACTTTCCAAATGCCTAACATCTAGTTAGAATTTTTCCAGTCAAGTCTCCTGTCAACCTTGACTTACTTAACTTGTATTCTCATCAACTTGGTCAACCCTTTGACCATCTCCATAACCGGACAATTGCTCCCGCAATCTCCTTATATTGCCAAATATCAAAACTCAAATCCTGACTCAAGCTTGACTCAACTCAAGTTTAGTCAAACTGGTCAACCTTGACCTAGGGAAATTGTCCCAACAACTAATGCATCTAAGAAATTTAGAAAAGTCATTAGGAAGGTTTCTAAGAAAAGTTATCCTAACGAGTATCTAAAATAACTAAGGAGCACCAATATATTTTAAGTTCTTATAGTTAGCATGTTTTACCTTCTCGTACGCTTAATTTTGCTCTTATATTATGTTTTGCGAGTAGAAACCTATTTTTAACTCAATTGTAAATTTCCTATAATTGTGGAGCTAAATCTCATATTTTTAATGTGATTTTGTAGGAAATCTAAAGAGCCATGGATTAGGGTCGAGTCAGATTGAATTTGGCATGATTTGGAGGTCAAATAGAGAGATCAAGTAGAATAAATAGGAACCATTAATCCAAATCAAGAGAGATCTTATTCTTTCATTCAAATCTAAGCATCCTACCTTTGATCCAAATCTTTGGCCAAATCTTCATCCATCTCCCTCACAAACATGGACGGCTCAGATCGAAGGAGGAAAACTTCATTTCCCTTTTATTCACACGGCAGCACAGTGAGGAATCGGCTCGGGGGTTTTGTTTTCGTCATTGTTCACTCTTCTCCTCTTGTTTCTTCCCCGACGCCCCCATTCTCCTCTCCTCATGATTCTTCTTCAATCCGATGTGTTAGAGTGTATACTAAAAGCCTAGCTTTTGGTATAAACATTTATCTAGAAATAAGAATCACATTGGTCAAATGTCTACATTTGTGATAAATGTAGTTGTTCAATTAATTTATATTGTAGATAACATGGTGTGTGGTGTCCCACACAGAAGATCATGTTATCAGTACCTTATAAATTATAAACAGTAGCTCACGACCATGATGGAAAGGAACAAACCATTGGAAGGTCGTAGTGTAATTAGGTGTTAGTTTATCTTAACTATATAATTACACTAGTACACTAAAGTGTATTGAGTAGGACCATTAGAGGTCGTTTCTTTTATACTGACTTTATAAAGGGACAAAGATCTCAGTTATTATGGAAGTGTGTGCTCTTAATCCTAATATAATAACAATCACATATATTTGATATTTATTTCTTTAATTTATCAATGGGTGAGATTTAGTTCGATGAATCAATAAGCCCGATAAGTTGGGAAATGATATCACTTATAGTGTGTGTTGTTAATTATAGAAGGAAACTGTGTCCTAGTAATCTAGGTTGAGAATGTCCCCAAGAGGAGCTCATAAGGATTGTCATGTTAAACCCTGCAGGTCCGACATGACGATGAAGTTGAGTGGTACTACTCTTGGAGCTAGATATTAATTAAGTGAGTTGTCAGTAACTTACTTAATTAGTGGACATTTGTTATCTTAAACACAGGGAGACTAACACACTCATGATAAGAAGGAGCCCAAAATGTAATTTGGGATTGGTGCGGTAGTTCAATAATAGTTCTCTAGTGGAATGAATTATTATTGATAAAATTAAGTTGTGTGTTCGGGGCGAGCACGGGATGCTTAATTTTATCGGGAGACCAAAACCAATTCCTCCTCTCGGTCCCTATCGTAGCCTCTTAATTATAGAGTACTATGCCCACCTATACCCACCTTCTTACCCATCCTATAGGGGCCGACCAAGCTAGGGCCGACCATGGGTATGTTCATGGGTGAATTCATGTGGCCGGCCCTAGCTTGAACTCAAGCTTAGGTGGCCGGCCCTATTAAAATAAAAAGGAATTTTATTTTTTTAAAATTTTCTTATGTGGATAACATGATTTAAAAGAGAGTTTAAAAATTTAAATCTTTCCTTTTATAAGATTCTACAAAAGATTAAGAGAAGAGTTAAATCTCTTTCCTTATTTGTAGATTAAAAGGTTGATTTTAATTTTGGTAAAAACTTTCCTTTTAATCATGTTCATGATTTAAAAGAGAGCTTAAAAATTAAATATCTCTTTTATAAATCTTCTACAAAGATTAAGAAAAGATTAGATATCTTTCCTTATTTGTAGATTGGAAGAGATTTTAATTTTTAAAGATAACTTTCTTTTTATCCACATGTTTAAAAGAAATATTTTAATTTATAAAATTTCCTTTTTATTGACCATCATGAAGGGAAAAATTATTAGAGAAATTTTTTTATAAAATTTCCGGAAACAAATTAGGAAAGTTTTAATTCTTGATTGAATTAAATTTCCTTTGCTTGGTTTAAAGTGGCCGGCCACATTGTTGATGAGAACAAATTATTTTTAATTAAATAAATTTTCCTTATCAATGGAAAAAGAATTAAGGAAATTTTTATTTAAATTTCCTTATTTGCCAAGGCCAAGGATTATAAAAGAGAGGGTAGAGGTGCCTACATGGCTAACAACTCTATTATTTTTCCTCTATCTTTTTCTTCCTTGGTGTGGCCGGCCATCCTCTCCTCCTTTCTTCTCTTTGATGGTCGAACCTCATCCTTCTTGTGGAGACTCATATGGTGGCCGGATCAAGTTTAGAGAAGAAGAAGAAGAAGGAGAGAAAGAAAGCTTTGTTTCTAGCATCCCTTGGAGCATGGTGGTGGTGGCCGAACCTCTTCATCGTAGGAGAAGTTTTGATGGCCGAAACTTGTAAGGAAGAAGAAGGTGCTAGGTGGTTCTCATCTCGGAAGATCGTTGCCCACACAACGTCCGAGGTTAGAAGAGGAATACGGTAGAAGATCAAGAGGTTTTTCTACAAGGTATAACTAGTAATTTTTCTTTCCGCATCATACTAGTTATTTATGGAAATAATACCAAATACAAGAGGCTTACGATTCTAGAATTTCGAATATGTTTTTCGATGTTGTGTTCTTTTGTTTTTTCTTTTCCTTGTGATTTGATTGTTCTTTTCGGTTAACCTAAAGTTATTTTAGGAAATTAAATATTAGCTTTCTATAAAAGGTTTTGTCTAGTCGGTGGTGGTTGCTCCCATATCCAAGAAGGCCATGTGCCTCGCCACGTCATCCCTGGGGACAAATTATGGAAATTAATATTTAATGGAATTAATAACTTAAGGTGATTTGGGTCGAACGTGTTAAGTTCCGCAGGAGATCCAAGTCAAAACCTAAAAGAACAAATAGATTAAGTTTTGGATCAAACGTGTTAAGTTCCGCAGGCGATCCAAAATTTAATTTAAAAGAACACATGGTAGCTAGGAAAAGGTTCAAACCTTTGTACAAAATTTTTGTACAGTGGAACCTCTAGGTTTTCCGAGTAGCAACCAACAATTGGTATCAGAGCTAGGGTTTTGCCTCTGTGTATTTGGTATTAGTTTAATTATGCACATGTCATACATAATTTAGGCAGGATAATAGTAGGATGTGTTAACTTTGTGGATGCAGGATCCAACTATTATGGCTTATAGTTATTATGTGTGTGATTGGACCCTTGGACATGTCAAGGGCATTTTATGTGCATGATTGTATTAAAATACAGAGGAGCTGTATTTAGTTTTATTAGGATTTTATTTTTGATCTAGATACATGTACATTCCTTTTATGGAATATAGGATCAAAATGTAAAATTCTATTTATGTCGCGGATCGAATCTTGCAAAGCGTGGAACCTTCTAAGGACCAGAGGCGCAGCGGAACTAGGAGCAAGATGGATGCGACAGCTAGACCCGGTGGCAGTGGCCAAATATGGCAGCAGCTTGGGAAGACAACACACGGAGGACAACAAGTGATAAAAGCCATAATAGTTGAAAATTAGATTTTCTATTTATTGCTTTTATATTGTCCTTGTATGTTAGTTTACATATTTAGTAGGCTAGCATAGTTAAAATTCCTCATTTATAAATAACTAAGTGGGAGAGGGATTTTTAAGTAAATCCCATGGTCTCCATTACTGGTTTGTAAGTGATGCAAACAAGCTTGCGCGTTGGCTCTGAGTGCCTTCCTCCATAACGGATGAGCTTGTTTGTGGATCACTAGAACAGACTTCCATTTTTGGATGACTATAGGAAGTTAATTAAGAGCGTGTGATCTTCCCCAACGGAAGGGACATAATCTTATTAATGGACTTAGTGTCAAGTAATGGTATATACTTAGACACATCTAATAGTATCCTCCCCATCGGATCAACTTGCTATTATTTGTGTGACGAATGATACCAACTATTAATTTTATTTGTCAAAAGTTAGGTTGACAAGATAATAAAATTAATGGGTTAAAACCCTCCTTTACAAATGTTGAATTTGTATACGTCCACACTAACGTGGCATGCAAAATTCACGGTGTTTGAGGTGTTGGTGAATTTAAATAATATTGTTTGAGGAATCAATATTTTTTTAAATTCAAAAGTTTTTGACCAAATATTTGATCAAAGACGGATCAACTATTAATTTTATTCGTCATAAAGTAAAGTTGACGAGATAATAAAATTAATGAATAAAATCTCCTCTTCGATTTTGTATACGTCCACACTATCGTGGCATAAAAATTCATGAGGATTTTTAAGGAGTTGATCTTGACCAAGTATTTTTGTGATTCTTAGGATTTAAAATGTTTGTCAAGCCCCTAGTAGTTATACTATAGAAAAAGACTTAGTAGTCCCAATTGTAATGATTGGAAATAGGACTTGGACATTAAGGTAGACTGTCTTCTTAGAACTAAGAACAATTTAGGTGTATTTAATTCATTAGTTGAAACATGTCTAGTGGTGTTATCTACCAGAACCTGGAGTGTAGATACACGATGCCATTAATCATGTCTGCAATTCATTGCAGGGTTCCAGGAAACCCGGCAACTAAATGAAAATTAAAACACTGTCCACATGGGCACTACTGTAAAAATGGTAGCTATTGCAGTGGGAGCTGTTTATCTTTTGATAAGAATAAAACATGGATTTTTGAGTAATTGTCTTTACGCACCAAGTTTAGAAAGAACTAGTTTTCAGTTTCTAAACTATTCAAAGAACTTGATATTCTGCCTCTTTTAATAACAAAGTTGTTATTAAGAAAAAGAGGGAAGTTATCTGTTCTGGTACGTTGGTTGGCAATTTATAAATCCAATAACTCTCACGATGCAACAAATGGAAATTAGTAACACATCTTCTAACTTTAAGAGAAAGTAACCTTCAGAAATGAACCAATTATATCTTTGGCATCTAAGGCTAGGTTATATTAACTTGAGTATGATTCATTGGTAGCTGATGAACTTTTGGGTTCATTAGTAGTGGAAATCTTTCCAACCTGCGAGTCTTACTTGGAAGGAAAAATAACCAAGAAGCTTTCAAGTCTAAGGGGTATGGAGTCAAAGATATGTTGAAATTGGTTCATTCTGATTTGTGTGATCCTATGACTATCCAGACAAGAGGTAGTATTGAATATTTTGTCTATTTTATAGACAACTATTCAAGATACAAATAAATTTACTTAATGTACCGCAAGACTAAGTACTTTGATTAGTTCAAAGAGTACTAGGCTGATGTGGAGAAACGACAAAGTAAAAAGACACTATGGTGAAATCATAGTGGCAAGTACCTCTTGGGAGAATTTAGGAATCACTTATCAGAAGTAGGATTCAACTACACCTGGTATACCTCTACAGAATGGTGTAGTAGAAAGAAGGTATAGGACTCTTATGGAAATAAGTAGATTGATGATGAGTTATTTTACCAAATTCATTTTAAGGATATACTCTGGAAACGAAAGTGAACATAGTACCTTCCAAAGTCAGAACTCTCTACTCATATAGAATTGCTGAATAGGCGTAAGCTTATTTTGAAGCATATTTGGATTCAGGTAGTCCAGCACATATGCTGAAGAGAGACAATGATAAGTTGGACAGGAATTCACTTGTTTGTGGGTTATCCTAGAGAAATGAAAGTAGGTTTATAGTCTTAAAAATCAGAAGGTCATTGTTAGCATCAATGACTGATATTTAGAAAAGGACTATGTAATAAACCATGTGCCCATAAGAAAATTTGTTCTTAAGGAAATAATAAAAGACATGTCTAATCTAGTACCAACTGTACGAGATGAGATACCACAAGGAAACTGCAACATGTATCACAAATGATACACAATTGCAGAAAGTGTCTTGTCGTAGTGGGAGGGTTGTTAGGCAACCTAAAAAGATTCATGTTTTGGGAGAGTTTTTGGACTCGATCCCTGGAGGACATGAACCTGATCTTCGGACATATGACGAAACACTCCAAGATAAAGATGCAACATCTTGGCAAAGAGTAATGAATAACAGAATTAGAATATATGTATTCTAATAAAATCTGGAAGCTTGTAGAACCACCAAATGATATAAAAGCCTTTGGGTGTAAAAATGTCTATAATAGGAAAAGAGGGATAGAAAGGAAGGTAGTAACTTTCAGAGCGATGAAAAAGGAAACTTTTCACTGGTAGTCATGCTTAAGTCTATCCGATTCTTTTATGTATTTGGCAAGTGGATGTCAAGATTCCTTAATGGAAGTCTTGATGAAAGCATCCATATAAAGCAACCGGAAGGGTTCATTTCAAAGGGCTAAGAGCATCTTGTGTGCAAGCTCAATCCGTCTATGGTCAAGGTCTTGGAACATCCGGTTTATCAAAGTAATCCAGACCTATGGATTTATTGAGTAAACGGATAAGTCTTGTGTACACAAAAGGTGTGATGGAAACGTGGTGGTATTTCTTGTACTATACGTAGATAACATTTTTAGTAGTTGGAAACAATATCAAAATGTTGTCAGAAGTAAGGGTATGATTGTCC
The DNA here is from genome assembly GCF_018446385.1 of Zingiber officinale. Lineage (NCBI taxonomy): Eukaryota > Viridiplantae > Streptophyta > Magnoliopsida > Zingiberales > Zingiberaceae > Zingiber > Zingiber officinale. Next base: position 130,605,764 of record NC_055987.1, read on the forward strand.
AAATAATTCGATATAAAGGACTTGGGAGAATGTATATATTTTTGAGATCAAAGTAATAAGGGATCAAAAGAAAAAATATATTTTACTTATCCCAAGCTTGATACATCGGAAAATCCTTGCTCGTTTTAAGCATGCAAAACTCCTCGAAAGGTTTCTTACCTTTTAAGCATGGAGTGTCTTTATCTAAAGAGATGTCTCCGATGACATCAAAGGAGATTGAGGAAATAAAGGCAGTTCTTTATGCTTCGGCTGTCGGAAGCCTAATATATGCTATGCACGAGATTAGAAATCTGTTTTGCCAAGGGCATAGTTAGCAGATATCAAAGTAACCCTAGACAAGGACATTGGACTGCAGTAAAGCATATATTAAAGTACCTTAGAGGAGCTAGAGATTATATGCTAGCTTACAAGGCAGTTAATTTGGTCCCTGTGGGTTACACGGATTTTGACTTCCAATCGGATAGGGACAATAATAAGTCGACCTTGGGGTTTTGTGTTTACTTTAGGAGGAAAAGTCATAACTATGGAAGAGTGATAAGCATAGGTGTTTTTCTGGACTTCACCATAGAAGCTGAGTATATGGCAAGCCTCTGAGGTAGCCATAAAAACTGAATGACTTAATTACCTCAAGATAGACTTAGATGTGATTTCTAGTTTGTCCAAAGATTATTACAATTTACTGTAATAATAATGATGCAGTAATAAACTCGAAGAAACCATGAGTCTATAAGGCAAGTAAACACAATAGAGCGCAAGTACTACCCAATACGAGAAATTGTATAACGGGGAGAAGTTGTTGCCGCCTAGATTGCATCAGATGATAACCTAAGGTCCTTAAGGCAAGAGCTTTTTGAAAGGCATGGGAATCAGATGTATAGCAGCAGATATGATAGCTTAGTCTTTTAGTATAAGTGGGAGATTGTTAGAGTTGTAACGGCCCACCTTTCTACACTACTACTATTCTCTAAAGGTGGACGCTACTTGACTACTAACTCTACTTAACCGGTATGATTAAAAAATCACATAGAAACTCTACCGAAAAATTTCGGCAGAGTCTCCCTTGTACCGGTGACCCCAAACTGGGATACATAACATGTATACTCAGCCACAGGCGGCTGGAACATATAATTTCACAACCACGCAGTATAATAGCACAATAAAAATATGAAACTACTCTAGCAGTGGCAAACAACCATATCACTCCAACAATAGGAGGTATCAAACTACAATGCGGAAATAAACTCAATTACAATCTCAACTTCATAATAACATAAACTAAAACTCTAAACAGGTAGGTCCTGAAAATTCACTAGCGAACTCTGGATCTCTCCATAGTTCTGGCATCACACACACTGTCACAGCATCTCCTTGTCGCCTTCCTTCTTATACTTTTCCTTTTCCTTTATCTGCAGTAGGAGGAAAATAGTATCTATAAGCTAAAAGCTTAGTGAGTATCCTACTCACAAAATCTCGATATGCATGTATATAAATAAAAACATGCTAAAACCGAATCTAACATGTAAAGCTACTCATGCTCATAAATAGACAAGAAATCAACTAACTGAAAAACTAACATGTATAGCTACTCATGCTCATGAATAGCAAAGAAATCATACTAACTGAAATACTAAACATGTATAGCTAATCATGCTCATAAATAGCAAAGGAACTAACTAAAAAGCTAACATGTAAAGATAATCATAGAACTATCATGTGTATCAATAAGAAACTGAATTGATACCTAAGCTAAACTAATTAATGCTAAACTGAGTCTAACTTGTATTCACATAACTAATTTGTGAAGTTTTGAAAACTATTTACATAATAGATTAAAATAATAATCATGCTGCTGATGGGCCCGGCAACTGTACTTGCTGTGCGCGCATCCCTAACTAAACCCGGGATTGCAAGTTCCGAGTCTAGTAGGGTTTACTAGGTTATCTAAACCTAGGGACGACTGTGGGAGCCCAACCCAATGGATATCTAATCCAGTACAGTGCCACTGCTGAAAATAAAATACTGATTTCATAGCTAATTTTCTTATCTTGCTTTAACTAGGTTATCTGAACCTAGAGGCGACTATGGGAGCCCACCCATTGGACCGTAGTCCCATATAAGCTGAAGCAAGACTAAATAAGTTATTTTAAATGCTTCTACTGCATTAACTGAGCTATTAAAATGCCTACTGTAGCATTATATTGAGCTAAGCATTTTATCAAGCACTTGGTGTGCACTAGAACACACCCTACGTACTGAAAATCTGTATACAAAGCTTAACATAAATCTGCATGCAAAGCTTAACAAAAATCTGCATATTGAGCTTATCAAAATCTGCATACTGTACTTATAAAAATCTGCCCATGAACTTCTAATATCAAGGAAACTAGAAATAAAGGAATCAATGCTGCACATACTCATTCTTTATCATGCTTACTAAATAACGAAGAGGCTGAATTTGCAATGCTATTAAACAGGGCTGATCATATGACAATTTATTCTAATCAACAAGAAATCTATGAGCTAAATGCAAACTAAAAATCTGCTCATGCTTCATTAGTTGTGCACGCCTACTGCTACACAAAGAAAACTAGATGTTTGATACAAAAGTCTGGATTTGCTTAACACTTGGCTGTTCTTTTTCATTGTCGCAAGGAGGAAGAAAGAACAAAATCTAAAACTGCAATTAAACTAGCGAAACTGAAATGCTAAATCAAGGAATCTGGAACACATGTAGAATAGCACTAAAAGCTAAACTAAAACTGAAGGCTTAATGCTAGGGCTGGAAAATCTAACAACATGCTAGAATAAAGAGAGATTACAATCTGCTGAACTGGAAATAAGAAACTTGAAAACTGAAGCTAAAAAAAACTAATCTCCAACTAAAAGTTAGGGTTCGGATGGAAGTAAACCTAAGCACAACTGAAAATTTAAAAGGAACAATTTGCCAACTGATGCTAGGAATCAGATCAAGAAGAAGGATCAAAGTACATTCACTTGCATAGCACTAACGGAAAGGAACAGAACCGAATCAAGAAGGAACAAAATCCAAAAATCTCCACAACCTAAAATCCGAAAACCATAAAGATAAATCGAAGTTCGGAACAACTCCTACTGCAGGTGAGAAGCAACTCACCTTTGCTTTTAGGACTTACAACCGGAAGGGAGAAATCTAGGGTTTGCGGCGAAGCTTGAGTTTCCCCGGCCGCTTCCTCGTGCCTACGCGCCCTCCTGCCGAGGTGGTCTCAATTGGTGAAGATCCGTCGGAAGGAAACCTTCGCCGGCCACCGGAGGAAGAAATCCTGGCGGCGGCTGCGATTTCGCCCAAGAGAACCCCGACGCCGCGCGAGAGAAAGAATAGGAGAGGGGAAAAATTAGGTCACGGCCAAAACTTAAGTTCTCCTTTTAATACTCTCATATTTCTGTTAACTAGTACTACTTAAATATATTTCGATATATATTTAATTAAGAAAAGTTCGGCTGGTCTGTTGGTGGGCTGCGTTCTACTTAAAGCCCAACTTGTGGGTTCGAATCTCGGCTGCAACCATTTTATTTCGTATTTATTCTCCATTTGCTAACTACTGCTCAAATAGAATATTTCTCCTTCTTTAATAAGAAACGCCCGCTGGAAGAGTTGGTTGGCTGTGTTTAACCGAAACCTCTGGTCACGGTTTCGAAACCTCAACCGAGCGTTTAATTTCCCTTTTATTTTAACTGTTCTTAACTACTGCTTAAATATATATCGCTCCATATAAGGTTAACAAAAATCGTGTAGCTCAGCTGGTTGGGCCGATTTCTGCTTGGGCCGAGGAGCTGGGTTCGAACCCCAGCTTCTACAAACTTTATTTTTTTTTCTTTTCTTTTTATTTTATTTTTAAAACTTCTTCCTCTGGGTAAAAATACCAAACGAACTCCAAAAATTGCATAAAAATACTCTAAAAATTCCTAAAAATCTCTAGAATATTTTAAAAGCATTTCCAGATTTTTATAAGGACTTTTAGAACTTCAAATAGTGAAATTTTGGGATGTTACAATTCTCCCTCCCTTATAAAAAGTTCGTCCTCGAACTTAGAATAGTTCTGGATATATTTCTGTCTCATGTTGTCAGAAACTGACTACTGAGTACCTCTGGGGGTATTGCTAACTTTTCGACGAATGCCCTGGCTATATAAGAATGGGTTGCCCCAGTTTCAAATAGAACAGTAGCACTATACTGAAAAATACTAATCTGACATGTGACAACTGTCGAGGCATTGGCTACGTCCTCTCTGGTGAGTGAGTAGATCCTCGCATTCGCCATCGCTGGAGGGGCTTCTAATCTGCCCTGGCTGATAGGTGGACCTTCTAGGGCGGCCTGCATCTGATATAACTGAGCTGGCTGGCCTGCATACTGAATATGCTGTGGCTGAGGGAGACCGGTCTTTTTCGGGCACTGCTTGGCCATGTGCCCTTCTTGTCCACATTCAAAGCATCCTCGCGTGCCCTTGCGACAAACCCCTGGGTGGAATTTCCCACAAGTAGCACACTTGGGATAACTTGGCTGCTTGCTAGCTGGTCCTCCTTTTGGGTAATTCTCTGGTTTGCGCTTGTTGTTGGAGTTCCCTTTCCAGTTAGAGCTGTGGCCTTGAGATTTCTGAGTATCTGAACTTCCTTGGCCTTTGGAATCTGAGGAGGTTTGCTTCTGCTGCTTGATGCTGTTCTGGTAGTGCTCGGTGATCAGAGCACTACTCACTAGTTCTTCTGTGGTTTGTGGCCTATGGATGCCACCGGCCACATTCATCGCTATTTCCGGCCTCAACATTTTGAGCATCAACCTCGTTCCCTTTCTGTGTTGACTAATTCGGGACATAGACGAGCCGATCTGTTGAATTTCTTCACGGCTTCCTCAGCTGATAGGTCCCTCACGAAACTCAGTGAACTCGTCGTAGTGGCGGTTTGTGACCCGCGTGTGAAAGAACTCCTCGAAGAATTCTTTCTCGAAGTCGACCCATGTCATCTGGTTCACTGGGCGCCTCGACTCTCTCCCACCACATACGTGCGTCTCTGTCAGGTGAAGGAGGCACACTTCACCTTCTCCTGCTCGGCGCCTAGAAGCTCCATCGTGCTCTCGAGTGTTTTGAACCAGGCTTGTGCATCGCTGGTGCCTGAGAAGTTCTCGGGCTTGATTCCATGGATCGTAAGCCTCCCTCTTTGCTTCATTCTGGAGCTCTGTGGGTGGATGGTGGAACCTCTATAAATCTTTGGGGTCGCTAGGTTGGGTTGGGGTGGTGTGGGAATATTCTCACCGATTAGCCTTTAAGGTGGCTATCTCTGTTCTTTGTTCATTAGGCGTAATTGAGCCACTAATCTTTGTAAGGTGCAGGGAGGCAGAATCGCTTGCCTCTTCTTTGGGGCTCAGTAGCTGGTGCCTGCTTAGCTGGGCGTCCTCGTGCCATTTCTAAAGACATAGAGGATGTACATAACTAATCTAATCACGTTTAACTAGCTACTATAAACATGTTAGAGGCTATCACACATAAGCATGCTATAATTATTCCTAAACATGAAAGCAAGAAACATAAATAGAGTAAAGGTATTCTTACTTGGAAGACGGCAAGGCTGATGCTGATGTGTGTGATGCTGGAGAATGGGAACTGCTCTGATACCAACTGTAACGGCCCACCTTTCTACACTACTACTATTCTCTAAAGGTGGACGCTACTTGACTACTAACTCTACTTAACCGGTATGATTAAAAAATCACATAGAAACTCTACCGAAAAATTTCGGCAGAGTCTTCCTTGTACCGGTGACCCCAAACTGGGATACATAACATGTATACTCAGCCACAGGCGGCTGGAACATATAATTTCACAACCACGCAGTATAATAGCACAATAAAAATATGAAACTACTCTAGCAGTGGCAAACAACCATATCACTCCAACAATAGGAGGTATCAAACTACAATGCGGAAATAAACTCAATTACAATCTCAACTTCATAATAACATAAACTAAAACTCTAAACAGGTAGGTCCTGAAAATTCACTAGCGAACTCTGGATCTCTCCATAGTCCTGGCATCACACACACTGTCACAGCATCTCCTTGTCGCCTTCCTTCTTATACTTTTCCTTTTTCTTTATCTGCAGTAGGAGGAAAATAGTATCTATAAGCTAAAAGCTTAGTGAGCGCTATCCTACTCACAAAATCTCGATATGCATGTATATAAATAAAAACATGCTAAAACTGAATGCTAACATGTAAAGCTACTCATGCTCATAAATAGACAAGAAATCAACTAACTGGAAAACTAACATGTATAGCTACTCATGCTCATGAATAGCAAAGAAATCATATCATGCTAACTGAAATACTAAACATGTATAGCTAATCATGCTCATAAATAGCAAAGGAACTAACTAAAAAGCTAACATGTAAAGATAATCATAGAACTATCATGTGTATCAATAAGAAACTGAATTGATACCTACGCTAAACTAATTAATGCTAAACTAAGTCTAACTTGTATTCACATAACTAATTTGTGAAGTTTTGAAAACTATTTACATAATAGATTAAAATAATAATCATGCTGCTGATGGGCCCGGCAACTGTACTTGCTGTGCGCGCATCCCTAACTAAACCCGGGATTGCAAGTTCCGAGTCTAGTAGGGTTTACTAGGTTATCTAAACCTAGGGACGACTGTGGGAGCCCAACCCAATGGATATCTAATCCAGTACAGTGCCACTGCTGAAAATAAAATACTGATTTCATAGCTAATTTTCTTATCTTGCTTTAACTAGGTTATCTGAACCTAGAGGCGACTGTGGGAGCCCACCCATTGGACCGTAGTCCCATATAAGCTGAAGCAAGACTAAATAAGTTATTTTAAATGCTTCTACTGCATTAACTGAGCTATTAAAATGCCTACTGTAGTATTATATTGAGCTAAGCATTTTATCAAGCACTTGGTGTGCACTAGAACACACCCTACGTACTGAAAATCTGTATACAAAGCTTAACATAAATCTGCATGCAAAGCTTAACAAAAATCTGCATATTGAGCTTATCAAAATCTGCATATTGTACTTGTAAAAATCTGCCCATGAACTTCTAATATCAAGGAAACTAGAAATAAAGGAATCAATGCTGCACATACTCATTCTTTATCATGCTTACTAAATAACGAAGAGGCTGAATTTGCAATGCTATTAAACAGGGCTGATCATATGACAATTTATTCTAATCAACAAGAAATCTATGAGCTAAATGCAAACTAAAAATCTGCTCATGCTTCATTAGTTGTGCACGCCTACTGCTACACAAAGAAAACTAGATGTTTGATACAAAAGTTTGGATTTGCTTAACACTTGGCTGTTCTTTTTCATTGCCGCAAGGAGGAAGAAAGAACAAAATCTAAAACTGCAATTAAACTAGCGAAACTGAAATGCTAAATCCAGGAATCTGGAACACATGTAGAATAGCACTAAAAGCTAAACTAAAACTGAAGGCTTAATGCTAGGGCTGGAAAATCTAACAACATGCTAGAATAAAGAGAGATTACAATCTGCTGAACTAGAAATAAGAAACTTGAAAACTGAAGCTAAAAAAAACTAATCTCCAACTAAAAGTTAGGGTTCGGATGGAAGTAAACCTAAGCACAACTGAAAATTTAAAAGGAACAATTTGCCAACTGATGCTAGGATTCGGATCAAGAAGAAGGATCAAAGTACATTCACTTGCATAGCACTAACGGAAAGGAACAGAACCGAATCAAGAAGGAACAAAATCCAAAAATCTCCACAACCTAAAATCCGAAAACCATAAAGATAAATCGAAGTTCGGAACAACTCCTACTGCAGGTGAGAAGCAACTCACCTTTGCTTTTAGGACTTACAACCGGAAGGGAGAAATCTAGGGTTTGCGGCGAAGCTTGAGTTTCCCCGGCCGCTTCCTCGTGCCTACGCGCCCTCCTGCCGAGGTGGTCTCAATTGGTGAAGATCCGTCGGAAGGAAACCTTCGCCGGCCACCGGAGGAAGAAATCCTGGCGGCGGCTGCGATTTCGCCCAAGAGAACCCCGACGCCGCGCGAGAGAAAGAATAGGAGAGGGGAAAAATTAGGTCACGGCCAAAACTTAAGTTCTCCTTTTAATACTCTCATATTTCTGTTAACTAGTACTACTTAAATATATTTCGATATATATTTAATTAAGAAAAGTTCGGCTGGTCTGTTGGTGGGCTGCGTTCTGCTTAAAGCCCAACTTGTGGGTTCGAATCTCGGCTGCAACCATTTTATTTCGTATTTATTCTCCATTTGCTAACTACTGCTCAAATAGAATATTTCTCCTTCTTTAATAAGAAACGCCCGCTGGAAGAGTTGGTTGGCTGTGTTTAACCGAAACCTCTGGTCACGGTTTCGAAACCTCAACCGAGCGTTTAATTTCCCTTTTATTTTAACTGTTCTTAACTACTGCTTAAATATATATCGCTCCATATAAGGTTAACAAAAATCGTGTAGCTCAGCTGGTTGGGCCGATTTCTGCTTGGGCCGAGGAGCTGGGTTCAAACCCCAGCTTCTACAAACTTTATTTTTTTTTCTTTTCTTTTTGTTTTATTTTTAAAACTTCTTCCTCTGGGTAAAAATACCAAACGAACTCCAAAAATTACATAAAAATACTCTAAAAATTCCTAAAAATCTCTAGAATATTTTAAAAGCATTTCCAGATTTTTATAAGGACTTTTAGAACTTCAAATAGTGAAATTTTGGGATGTTACAAGAGTGTATACTAAAAGCCTAGCTTTTGGTATAAACATTTATCTAGAAATAAGAATCACATTGGTCAAATGTCTACATTTGTGATAAATGTAGTTGTTCAATTAATTTATATTGTAGATAACATGGTGTGTGGTGTCACACACAGAAGATCATGTTATCAGTACCTTATAAATTATAAACAGTAGCTCATGACCATGATGGAAAGGAACAAACAATTGGAAGGTCGTAGTGTAATTAGGTGTTAGTTTATCTTAACTATATAATTACACTAGTACACTAAGAGTGTATTGAGTAGGACCATTAGAGGTTGTTTCTTTTATACTGACTTTATAAAGGGACAAAGACCTCAGTTATTATGGAAGTGTGTGCTCTTAATCCTAATATAATAACAATCACATATATTTGATATTTATTTCTTTAATTTATCAATGGGTGAGATTTAGTTCGATGAATCAATAAGCCCGATAAGTTGGGAAATGATATCACTTATAGTGTGTGTTGTTAATTATAGAAGGAAACTGTGTCCTAGTAATCTAGGTTGAGAATGTCCCCAAGAGGAGCTCATAAGGATTGTCATGTTAAACCCTGCAGTCCGACATGGCGATGAAGTTGAGTGGTACTACTCTTGGAGCTAGATATTAATTAAGTGAGTTGTCAGTAACTTACTTAATTAGTGGACATTTGTTATCTTAAACACAGGGAGACTAACACACTCATGATAAGAAGGAGCCCAAAATGTAATTTGGGATTGGTGCGGTAGTTCAATAATAGTTCTCTAGTGGAATGAATTATTATTGATAAAATTAAGTTGTGTGTTCGGGGCGAGCACGGGATGCTTAATTTTATCGGGAGACCAAAACCAATTCCTCCTCTCGGTCCCTATCGTAGCTTCTTAATTATAGAGTACTATGCCCACCTATACCCACCTTCTTACCCATCCTATAGGGGCCGACCAAGCTAGCTTGGAGACCAAGCTAGGGCCGACCATGGGTATGTTCATGGGTGAATTCATGTGGCCGGCCCTAGCTTGAACTCAAGCTTAGGTGGCCGGCCCTATTAAAATAAAAAGGAATTTTATTTTTTTTAAATTTTCTTATGTGGATAACATGATTTAAAAGAGAGTTTAAAAATTTAAATCTTTCCTTTTATAAGATTCTACAAAAGATTAAGAGAAGAGTTAAATCTCTTTCCTTATTTGTAGATTAAAAGGTTGATTTTAATTTTGGTAAAAACTTTCCTTTTAATCATGTTCATGATTTAAAAGAGAGCTTAAAAATTAAATATCTCTTTTATAAAGCTTCTACAAAGATTAAGAAAAGATTAGATATCTTTCCTTATTTGTAGATTGGAAGAGATTTTAATTTTTAAAGATAACTTTCTTTTTATCCACATGTTTAAAAGAAATATTTTAATTTATAAAATTTCCTTTTTATTGACCATCATGAAGGGAAAAATTATTAGAGAAATTTTTTTATAAAATTTCCGGAAACAAATTAGGAAAGTTTTAATTCTTGATTGAATTAAATTTCCTTTGCTTGGTTTAAAGTGGCCGGCCACATTGTTGATGAGAACAAATTATTTTTAATTAAATAAATTTTCCTTATCAATGGAAAAGAATTAAGGAAATTTTTATTTAAATTTCCTTATTTGCCAAGGCCAAGGATTATAAAAGAGAGGGTAGAGGTGTCTACATGGCTAACAACTCTATTATTTTTCCTCTCTCTTTTTCTTCCTTAGTGTGGCCGGCCATCCTCTCCTCCTTTCTTCTCTTTGATGGCCGAACCTCATCCTTCTTGTGGAGACTCATATGGTGGCCGGATCAAGTTTAGAGAAGAAGAAGAAGAAGGAGAGAAAGAAAGCTTTGTTTCTAGCATCCCTTGGAGCATGGTGGTGGTGGCCGAACCTCTTCATCCTAGGAGAAGTTTTGATGGCCGAAACTTGTAAGGAAGAAGAAGGTGCTAGGTGGTTCTCATCTCGGAAGATCGTTGCCCACACAACGTCCGAGGTTAGAAGAGGAATACGGTAGAAGATCAAGAGGTTTTTCTACAAGGTATAACTAGTAATTTTTCTTTCCGCATCATACTAGTTATTTATGGAAATAATACCAAATACAAGAGGCTTACGATTCTAGAATTTTGAATATGTTTTTCGATGTTGTGTTCTTTTGTTTTTTCTTTTCCTTGTGATTTGATTGTTCTTTTCGGTTAACCTAAAGTTATTTTAGGAAATTAAATATTAGCTTTCTATAAAAGATTTTGTCTAGTCGGTGGTGGTTGCTCCCATATCCAAGAAGGTCGTGTGCCTTGCCACGTCAGTACTGGGAACCAATTATGTAAATTAATATTTAATGGAATTAATAACTTAAGGTGACTTGGGTCGAACGTGTTAAGTTCCACTGGAGATCCAAGTCAAAACCTAAAAGAACAAATAGATTAAGTTTTGGATCAAACGTGTTAAGTTCCGCAGGCGATCCAAAATTTAATTTAAAAGAACACATGGTAGCTAGGAAAAGGTTCAGACCTTTGTACAAAATTTTTGTACAGTGGAACCTCTAGGTTTTCCGAGTAGCAACCAACAATTGGTATCAGAGCAACATCAAAAAGGGGGAGATTGTTGGTGCAATCATGTCTTGGAAGTTTCAATGTGTTGACAATTATTTAAGTTTAGGTTAATACGTTGAAACTAACATGCATTGTGAGTTTGCAGGAGGAGTTTCTTGCAGGTCGGAAGACCAGATGTAAGAGAAGTCCAAGAAGGTCGAGGACTGGATTCTTGGTAAAAAGGTTTCTTGCAGGTTAGAAGACCAGATGCAAGAGAAGTCCGAGAAGGTTGGGGACCAGATTCTTGGCAAAAGAAGTTCCTGTAGGTCACAAGATTATATGTGTGTTAGGCTCACTATCAGAGATCAATTGGTGAATCGATTCAGACACAGGCTGTGAGGCAGAATGCCTTTGAATCGATCAGCCGATCGATTGAAGGTAAGTCAATCGATCGATTGGAAAGGATCTACGCGAAGCACAGAACGCTTCTAAATCGATCAGCCGATCGATTCAATGTATTGAATCGATTGGCCGATCAATTCGTGAACTTGGTGGTGGTGGCCGGATCTCTACTTCTCTTGGAGAATTGTGGTGGCCGAAACTTGTAAGGAAGAAGAAGGTGCTTGGTGGTTCTCATCTCGGAAGATCGTTGCCTACACAACGTCCGAGGTTAGAAGAGAAATACGGTAGAAGATCAAGAGGTCTTTTAGAAGGTATAACTAGTAATTTTTCCTTTCCGCATCATGCTAGTTATTTATGGAAATAATACTAAATACAAGAGGCATACGATTCTAGAGTTTCGACTTCGTTTTCGATATAGTGTTCTTTTGTTTTTCTTTTCCTTGTGATTTGATTGTTCTTTTCGGTTAACCTAAAGTTATTTTAGGAAATTAAATATTACCTTTCTATAAAAGGTTTTGTCTAGTCGGTGGTGGTTGCTCCCATATCCAAGAAGGCCATGTGCCTCGCCACGTCAGTACTGGGAACCAATTATGGAAATTAATATTTAATGGAAATAATAACTTAAGGTGATTTGGGTCGAACGTGTTAAGTTCCGCAGGAGACCCAAGTCAAAACCTAAAAGAACGAATAGATTAAGTTTTGGATCAAACGTGTTAAGTTCCGCAGGCGATCCAAAATTTAATTTAAAAGAACACATGGTAGCTAGGAAAAGGTTCAGACCTTTGTACAAAATTTTTGTACAGTGGAACCTCTAGGTTTTCCGAGTAGCAACCAACACGATGATGGCAGCATCTCTAGTGGCTTTTGTGAAGGCTGTAATGACCCAATTTTCCCTATTTCAAGTTCTAAAAGTCCATAAAAATATTTGGAAATACTTTTAAAATATTCTAGAGATTTTTAGGAATTTTTAGAGTATTTTTACGTAATTTTTGGAGGTCGTTTAGTATGTTTACAAAAAGAAAGAAGTTTTGACAAAAAAAATCGTTGAAGGTGAGACTTGAACCCATGACCTCGGGTCGAACCCGACCTAACCGGGCGCAGCCAACCAACTGAACTACGCGGGTTTTGTTAACTAAATAAGTAGAGATAGATATTTAAGGTATAGTTAGTAATAGGAAACCCTAGTTATAAGAAGAGAACCTAAGTTCTATCCCGTGACCTAAAAATCCCATTTCTTCTTCCTCTTCTGCGTGTGCGATAGTGGGCTCGGGCGGAAGGCAAAAGGGAGCTCGGGATTGTTTTCCGGTGACCGGCCAAGGTCCAACCCGAGGAGTTCTGTCCATCTTCACGAGTTCTTCGTCAAGGAGAGCACGGGGACGCAAGGAGTCACGGGAAGATTGAGCTACCCGAACCCTAGAAGCCTCTTTTCTTCTCCGGTTGTAAGTTCTAAAAGCTAGGTAAGTACTACTCACCTGTGGTAGGAGTTGCTCCGAATTCATTTGGATTTTTCCTAGCATCTCTGGAATTCGAAGTATGCCGTACAGGTTTTTCTACTTGTGCTTACTGCCGTGAGTTGAGGATTTGGATTCGGATTTCTGATTTCTTCTTGGATAAGTGTAGATATTATTTATACTATCTTGGTTTAGATGATTCCATCCGAATCTGCCACTTTGAACCTTGGTTTAGATTTCTACAGAGTTGGGATTTAAGCTGTAAGATTTGTTCTTAAAGCTTGCTGCCGTGAGGTTATTCTGTTGCCATGCAGTGCTATTTAGTTAGATTCTTCCTTGCTGAAACGAATAAGAACAGCCTTTGAGGTTTGCTATGTATTAGAATTGGTGCAGCTCCTGTTTACTCCTTTAGATAGGCAGTTTTAAACCCTTTGTGGCCGAGTAAACAGAAATGAACAGCTAGGAGTGCTTGTTGGATAAGTATAATTGCTTGGTTTCAGTTTGGTTTGAAGCATGCTAAAAGGTTTCCTTTACTCTATAATAACTTAAGCTGTGAATAAGTTTGTATAGGCCTTTTTGTGCTTTGCATTGGGCAAGAACAACCCTATAATCAGCATTTCTGTTAGACCCTTCTTTTGTGCTAAGTAGTGGGCACAAACAACCTTAGATCCAGGAACATGGTGTTAGCTTTCTTGCTATTTAATAAACATGATCAGTCCTGTTTAGTAGCATTGGAAATTTAGTTTTCTTGCTATTAGAATATCATGTGCAGAATTTTAGTGTAGTTGGATCTCTTTGTATGCAGAATTTTTCATTGTAGCTTAGTTCATCCTTGCTAATTCCATGCACATGATTAGTTTTAAGTTTAGTATCTTAGCCTTGGATTTCCATGTTTCTGAACATGAATAACCTTTGTTATTTAAGCATGTAGTTAGCATTTTCCTTGCTACTCAAAAAGGCAAGAACAACCCTTTAATTAGTTAGAATGGTTTAGCATTTTCCTTGCAACTCAAAGGGCAAAAACAACCCTTATTTAGTTAGAAGGGTAGCCTTTATTTAAAGTAGGCAGTATTAGAATAGCATGAGCAGTATTAGTTTTAAATTTTGTTTCATTCGCAGATTTTTAATGATTCACGTGTGCAGATTTTTAGTATTTATATGAACAGATTTTAGCATATAGTAGCATGTTGATTTTTGTTTCCCTTTGCTTTAAGATGTGCATGAACAGATTATAACATATAGTAGTATGCTGATTTTTGTTTCCCTTTGCTTTAAGATATGCATGAACAGATTTTAGCATATACATGTATGCACATAGCATTTAGTTTGAACTTTCCTTGCTATAATGAGCAGCTATAAGTAAGAACAAGACCGAGGTCTAGTTAAAAAGAGATAACAAGTAAATTAAAGTAAGAGGCTAGTACCCGACTTCCGAGGTTGTCGTTAAACAAATCCAGGTGACCGTTTCCGAGGTCTCGGCCCTGGTAAGACCGAGGTCTTTACCCTGTGGGACTACAATAGTCTCTATTAGGGAGCGCGCATAAGATGGTACGAAGCCTGGGCCCAAAGAAAAAGAAGAAGAAAGAAAAGTAAAAGTAAAAGAAATTAAAAGATTAATTTCAAGTATAAAGCTATAAGTAAATGAAACAAGTATCACCTATGTTTAGAATCAATAGAAGTTTAGTTTCTTTATTTTTAAGCATACAACATTTGTTTCATTACTTTCTTATCAGTTTCGTGAGCATGTTTAGTATTATTTCCAGTATTCAGCTTTATTCTTGTATATCATGGGTATGCAGTTTATTTGAGTACTTTGCTATTAGATGAGCATGAGTATATTTCTTTTAGCATTTCAGTTTCAGTATCGTTTGTATTTTTATGCACTTCGAGTTTTTGTGAGATAGTATAGTACTTACTAAGCGTTTCGCTTATAGATCTATTTTTCCTCCTACTACAGATAAAGGAAAAGCTAAAATATGAAAGGAAGACGACAAGGTGGTGGTGATGAAGGTGTGTGATGACTGGACTATGGAAAGATCCAGAGTTTGCTGGCAAATTATCAAGACTCTTCTGTTTAGAGTTCTTTTAGTTTCTTTAAATATTATTATGAGTTGAGATTGTAATTAAGTTTATTCCGCACTTGTAGTTGGGTCCTATTGTTGGAGTGATATAGTTGTTTGCTATTGCTAGAGTAGTTTCCTTCTTCTTATGGTGTTATTATACTGCGTGGTTGTGAAAAAAAAGTATGTTCCAGCCGCCTGTGGCTGTGTATATAGTGTCTGTATGGTTGATTTGGTCACCGGTACAGGGGAGACTCTGCCGAAATTTTTCGGTAGGACTTCCTCTGGGGCCGTGATAAATCTAAGTGTTGCTAATATTAGCATAAGTGACACTAGTAAGTAGAGTAATAGTTAGGTAACAGTCGCCCTTAGAGAGTAGTAGTAAGAAGGGTGGTCGTTACAAAGGCGACGACCTATCTTAGGGTTCTTCAATGGCGGAAGGGTTCTTCTCCGGCAGTGGAGAGCCCTCTCATCTCTCGGGAAGAATGGTGACTTCAAGCTAGGGTTTTGGCCAGAGGGGTTAGCTCTAGCAGGGCTCTTCATTAGGAGGAAGGAGTTCCTATTCCATCCCTTAGAGGAGATCTCTTGCAGCGTGGCTGCGAATGCAAAGGACTCCACAGAGGAAGCCAACTGTCCTTTCTTTTTCTCTAGCGAGCCCTTTCT
This sequence comes from Zingiber officinale, assembly GCF_018446385.1. NCBI lineage: Eukaryota > Viridiplantae > Streptophyta > Magnoliopsida > Zingiberales > Zingiberaceae > Zingiber > Zingiber officinale. The sequence goes on from NC_055987.1 coordinate 130,621,636, forward strand.
GACATTCCACACTAGTTCTGCTAAGAAGCTTCCTGTGAATGGCGTTGCGGAAGTAGGAACTCCAGCAAATTCAGTGTGTATCAAATTCTGACAGAAGAGAATTGCACTTGTGTATCAATACGTGCAGGAATTGCATCCTTCTCTTTTTAGTGTATAGAATTTTTTCAAGCATTTTATTTGCAGTCAATCATGTAAGGATGCATTCTACCAATTGAAGAAAGTCCTAACTCTGTATGTAATAATGAAGCTTCTGGAGTGGACACTCCAACTGAACTGTCTTCGACCATCGGAGAACATTTTTAGGGAGCCGATGGTGGAGGGAGCAGTCCTCACTTCAACTACATTCATTCTACTTCCAGCATGACTCATGGAACTGAATCGACTCCAACCACCGAAATTTAGGGGAGTCTATTCCATTTCACCTCCTCTTTTTTTTTACTTGTATATATTTCTTTGCTTGATTTGTTTTTGCTTGATAGTTCATTTTTAGTTTGTCTTGTTGGTTTTCATAATAAATTTCCTATGCATTCTTGTTATCATTTTAGAAATTATGAAAGTTAGTTAAATTTGATTGTCAAGTTTAGAAATTTATTGTCATGATTGGATTCTTGGATTACATGTGATTACAACTTGGTAATGAATTTCATGTTGGTAGATTGAAATGATAATTTTGATATACCTAGTGAGGATTTCTAAGCCTAGTATTCCCATTTATGTATGATGCACTTGTGGTTAATGTTACTCAAGAACTTACTTAATTCTTTCAAGATTACATTATCATAGGTTTACATGATTTTTATGAAGGCTATCTTACTTGCTTGTATCCAGTCTTTTTGTTGTCAAATGTTGTTTCAATAATTCCCTTATCTTTGAGCATTTCATTATTTTCACTCTTCCATTTGTTTCCCTCTATTTGGAATGTGGATATTTTAGATGTTATATGATGAGTGTTTTGTCTAGAACAGACAAAAGTTTAAGTGTGGGGAGAGGAAAAACTTAGTAGAATTTAGGAGAGGCATAAGTGAACCATTCTTGATCACCATAGGTGAGTCATGCTATTTATCTTTTTATTTGAGCTATTGATAATAATGCATAGGAAGGTATTGCACGATATGTTTAAAAAAAAATTGGAAACACAAAAACCAGAAGATAAAAAAAGAAGGAAAAAGTGAAAAGAAAAAAAAATGAAGTGAACAGAAATGAAAAAAATAGGAAAATAAAAAAAATGGAAAATTAACTTTGTCATATCGTGCATTTTATATTCATGCGTGGTAGAATTTTTTTTATTAGTGACAATTTTTATTGTAGCAATATTTAACTCTTATTATATATATCATAAGTGGATTTTTATTGTGAAAAGCTATAGTAAAGGTTATTCACATTTTTTATTAAGTCGTAAAGAGCTAGCTTTAAAAAGTTAGCTTGGAAGTTTGGATGTACTACTTCTTGGGACAATGTTTTTTCTTGTACTCATCTTTGTAGCATTCCATTATGTCCATGTCTTCCACCATTACTTTGTTTCATCTTTCTCATTTTCTTTCTTACACTATCATTTGCTTTGATTCATATTTTTTTTATCTTATAAATAAGCCTTCATTATTTTATTGTGCATTCTTATGTATATGATAGTGGTGGAGATTAGAAGCAAAGTAAGCATATGGTAACACATAATCATGAGTAGCTTGAGTGAGCTCCACTATTGCATGTATATGAGAGGAGAGCGACCATTACTCACATTGTGAGGTTTATTTTATTATCATTCTCAATTTATTCATTATGAATTAAAGTTATCATATTTGTTAATCAGTGTATGAATTGAATCTATGATTGCTAGGGTCATTTGAATTTGACAATCATAGATAACTTTCTTTCCCAGTTTTCTAAGCATGATTGAGAATTGCTAAAGGAATGCATCTTAGTTATTTTTCTTATTTTGTTCACTTGCTCGAGACGAGTAAAAATAAGTGTAGGGGAGTTGATAACGAGTATTTTTAATACATTATTTTAACTCTTATACTTAACATATTTTACCTTTTCGTATGTTTAATTTTGCTATTATATTATGCTTTATGAGTAGGAACTTATTTTTGACTTAATTGTAAATTTCCTACAATTGTGGAGTTAAATCTCATGTTTTTAATGTGGGTTTATAGGAAATCTAAAGAGTCATGGATTGAAGTCGAGTCAAATCGAATTTAGCTTAATTTGAAGGTCAAATGTGTTGGTGCAACCTTAGGTCAAGGTTGACCTGGTTGACCTGACTCGAGTTGACCTGACTCGAGTTGTGTTTTGATGTTTGACGATGTTTGACGAGAAGAGAGTTGTATTCTTGATGTTTGACAAGAATAGGTGTTTGGGAGATTGTAGGTGCAACCTTAGGTCAAGGTTGACCTGGTTGACCTGATTCGGGAAAAGTCCAAGCAGGGAGCTTGGCACGCGAAAAGTCCAAGTGTGGAGACTTGGCACGGGAAAAGTCCAAGTATGGAGACTTGGCACTGGAAAAGTCCAAGTATGGAGACTTGGCACGGAGAAGTCCAAGCAGGGAGCTTGGCACGAGGGAAAGTCTTAACTGGGATGTTAGGCAGGTGGAAAGTCCTGGTGAGTGAAACCAGGTAGTGGGAAAGTCCTAACTGGGATGTTAGGCGGTGTGGAAAGTCACGTGAGTGAAGCGGTGGGAAAGTCCTAACGGGATGTTAGGCGGTTGGAAAGTCCTGGTGAGTGAAGCAGGCGGTGAGAAAGTCCTAACTGGGATGTTAGGCGGTGTGAAAGTCCGGTGAGTGAAGCCGGTGAAAGTCCGTGAGTGAAGCCAGAAGGAAAATCCAGATGGATCGGGGATGATCGGACATCCGGTGTTGAGGAAAGTCCAAGTAGGTCAAAGGATTGACCGGACATTTGGTTGGGTCGAAGGAGTGACCGGATGCTAGGAATGATGAACCAACAGTCGAGGTTGGACCGGATGATGGTGTAAAGCACGAGGTTTAGGGGGAGTTTGGATCGATGCAGGGACCGATCGGTGATACATCGATAGCCGATCGGTCACCGACCGATCAGTAACCATCCGAGTAGCCTCATGGGTTATCGATCGGTGCAAGACCGATCGACAACGATCGAGGCGCAGAAGTTCGGAGAAGAAGCTGATCGGTCCATAGGCCGATCAGAGAGTTCTGATCACGTGGACCGATCGAGAGGATTCTGATCGGTCCATGGACCGATCGAGAGCGAAACGAAGCGAGGCAGGAAATGGATCGATCGTGGACCGATCACATAAACTGATCGGTCCACGCATCGATTCAGCACTAGCCGATGCGACAACGCCAGATTTCTTCCGTGTTTCTTCGCTTTCTTCGCAGGTTATAAAGGGCTGCTGCTGCGTACCTCCTTCTTGCTTCTTCTTGTTCCTTGGATTGAAGCTTCGCCCGTGCTCGAGGTTCGAGCTTTGTTGAGCTCGCTTCCGAAGCTTCGCGTGAGTCTGCTGCAGTTGGGTTGTGAAGTTGCTGCTTCATTGCCTCCGGTAGACAGAGAAGGCAAGCGAGTGTTGCACTCATATTGTTGTTTGTATTTGCTTCTTGCTTTCCTTGTACTCCTTTCTTGTTGTTACAAGTACTGTGGCGAGGTTTCTCCACCCACAAGGAGCATTTATTAGCCGGTCTCAGGGACTCATCCACCGACGGATTGATAGGCTTCGTCCACCTTACGGACACGCCGAGGAGTAGGAGTTTATCTCCGAACCTCGTTACATCGTTTTGTTTGAGGTTTGTCTTCTTTCCCTTTCGTTTCTGTGTTTATTTTCCGCTGCGCTAATACATTTTGTAGAAAGAAACAACGATTTGGGGTCGGCTATTCACACCCCCCTCTCTAGCCTCCGTACGAAGGATCCTAACAAGTGGTATCAGAGCAAGGCCGCTCTTCGACGGATCAACACCCGGGGGAGCACGGGCTAGAGATGGATCTCTATGGAGAAGATGTCACGATTCAACCCTTCTACGAGTCTCACGACAACTTCACATATTGGAAGGTAAGGATGATGTATTTTCTTAGGACTAATATGTTAAATTGGTTTTGTGTACAAGAAGGGTTTTCCCCTCCGATGGATGAGGAAGGAAAACCTATCAAGAAGAAGGAGTGGACGAAAGAGCAAATCCGACAATCCGAAATCAATGACGAGGTAACAAAAATTATTGAATTTGCTTTACCTAATAATGTTTTGTGCAAGATAGATAGGTACAACAACGCCAAGGAATTGTGGAACAATTTGGCAAAATTCCATGAAGAGGAGCCTAGTGAGCCAAGTAGCTCACATCATGGAGGAAGCGAATTGGGAGTTGAGGGCTACTCAACATCCAAGGAAGAAGAGGAGGAGAGCTCTTGTTCAAGATCGGAGCAAGAAGAGGCATCTACCTCCGGAAGGGATGAAGAAGAAAGCTCATCTACATCCACAACCCTAGGTAACTCAAACACTGTGATTTCAAGCAAATTACACATAATGTGTTTTGTGTGTAGGAAGTTTGGGTACTACAAGAGTAAGTGTCCAAAGAGGGTTAGAAAGACTCCACCGGCGCCAAAGATCAAGGAAGTCGGAGTCCCAACACGCAAGGGCAAGGAGCACGTGGTGTGCTTCCAATGCAAGCGAAGGGGACATTATCGGAGTCAATGTCCGAGGGGGAGGCAATCTCACAAGGACAAGAGACCGAGCACGTCGATAGGGGGAGCTAAGGCAAACCCTAAGGTAACATTTAAGGCACACTCTTGCAATAATAATAAGACTCATGCTAGTAGTTTTATTGCAATTGTCAAGAATGATAAGCATGATAATTCTAGGAACCAATATATGTGCTTAGGTGCCAAAGATGTTAGTCTAGATAAGGATAACACTAGGAAAGTCAACCCTAGAATTAACTCATCTAAGGCTAAGGAAAATCTAGGTAGAAACCCCAAGACAACTAGACATATGCCTAGGAATACCTCAAAGAAAAATGAAAAATTAAAAATTGAGGTATTAGAGAATGAGAATCAAGTCTTGAGGTCAAGACTTGATACTTTGGAAAAGGCTCTTAAGAACTTGGAGAAGTCATCTCTAGGGTTTAAGGGTCAAAAACCAATGTCCAAGGACAAGAAAGGTTTGGGTCACAAACCTAAGTCTCAAGTGGTCAAGCCCACTTATCATAATGTTCCATTCGATTATGGAACAAAACATAGGGCTAGGAAAACCAACACCAAGGTCACAAGGGGAGTCACCCCTAGAGTTGATCTTGATGAGTCCCAAATGGCCAAGGCTTTAAAGCCTAAGAGGGTCATTAGGAGGGTTGCTAGGGAAGTTATCCCTAGTGAATATTTAGTGAACCCAATGAGCTCTAATAGGTATTGGGTTCCTAGGAGCATCTTCTCTACCCCATAGATGGGTTAGAGAGTGTCAACTCCGATTAGAAGGGTAGTTAACCCAACTTTGAGGAAATTGACACTCAAAGAACATTTTCAAGGTTTTGTGAATCCTTGAAAATGAAATGGATTTATCATTTACTCCTTGAAGAGTAAATTGTGCCATATTTAAAAAAAAAAATTTATCGACTTTAATCTTTATTGGCACAAGTTAGGAAAACCTAGAGAAATACCAAGTTGGGGTCTTGGTACTCTCTTAGGAATTTAAGACGATCTAGGCCTTAATTAAAAAAAAAGGTGCTATTCTTGAGGAAATATGAAATATGCCAATATTTGAGGATATACTTAATGTTAAGTGGCATAAATTAATCAAGAAAAATAGGAATGCCAACTTAGGTTTGGGCATTTTCTTGAAGCACTTTGAGCAATCTAGGTTTAGACTTTAAGTTAGCTAAGGTGTTAAGGATACTTAGATAGGTAATCTAGGTATTTTATTTGTGCTAACACCATGGTTGTTTGCCATATACCATGCCATGACATCATGTTTAACTTATTATCATTTGAAATGTCATGATAATGCTTAGGCTAGTTTTTATGTCGTGTTTGTTTTAGTTTCAAACTTTATGCCATGACATCATGACTTTGGCACATGTTTTCATTTATGATACCATTTTATGCCATGTCATCATCTCTTGCATTAATAATCAATTGAATTGATTTAAGGATGAAAAACACATTTTGATATTGAGATCAAATTTGTGTTTAGAAAATGCATGAGACCTTAGTCTAAGATACCTAAACCCATATCTCACATTAAAATTGCCATGGATGTGTTTGATACACTTTAGATGTGTGTGAGATATTAGGATCATGAATTAGGATCAAGGTGCATAGTTCTTGTACCTAGATGAGCCTAATTCAAGAAATGGAGGATCATAGAGAAAGCTTGTGTACAAGTCATGTACATTTAGCCCTAAGATTATGGTCCTAAATTAAAAGGTTTAAAATCATTTTGAAATTGATTTGGAAAACCTTGATGAAGCCATCTTAGTGATTGCATTCATCATTGAACATTGTGATACAAAGTTGAGTTAAACTTGAACTATTTCAAAGTTTTTGAACTTTGTATCAAGATTGAAAAATGGAAGTTATTTTCATAGAAAACTATTTTTCCATGATAGTATATGTTATGAGGAATGTATCCTCAAAATTTCACAATTTTTCGAATTTTCTGAAATTTTCTAGGAGTTTCTGAATTTCGGGTAGGAAATTTCAGAAATCTGAGTCAGGGTTGTGGACCGATCAGGAAGTTCCCTGATCGGTCCAGGTCTGTGTGGATCGGTCACTGTGACCGATCCAGAGAAGAGCTTGGTGCGATCTGGTGTGGGCCTGATCGGTCTGGTGACCAATCAGTGACGATCCAGTGCGATCAATGAAGCATGGATCGGTCTGGGGACCGATCCAGGGGGTTTTTGATCGGTCTTAGGACCGATCAGTGCGTGCCAGTTTCTGAATTTCGATTGTGGTCTGAAATTTCAGCTGTGGGAGTTGAGTTTCGGGTTTCTAAAGGTTTGAAACTCTCCAAGACATTGTTGGTGCAATGGTCAATGGGGAGTTGACCTTTAGGGGGAGTCTTAACTAATTGTCAAGGGGGAGTTGATTTTTAGGGGGAGTTTTTACTCCTTAAGACTTTTGAGGATTAGTGATATGGGATTGTCACTAAGTTGAGTGTTGAGTTTAGTATCAAGGGGGATTAAGGGTTTCAATGGAAGGTATGAGACTTTCATTAGGAAGAAACTCTTGACCTTAATTCCCTCTTTTTGATGTGTGTCAAAAAGGGTGAGAGATGTCCCAAGGGGGAGAGTGTAGGTTTTGGAAGAATGTTCAAGGAAGAACATTGGAAAACCTAAGTTAGGTTATCGGCTTAACCTAACTTGATTTTGGATTTTGTCAAACATCAAAAAGGGGGAGATTGTTGGTGCAACCTTAGGTCAAGGTTGACCTGGTTGACCTGGTTGACCTGACTCGAGTTGACCTAACTCGAGTTGTGTTTTGATGTTTGACGATGTTTGACGAGAAGAGAGTTGTATTCTTGATGTTTGACAAGAATAGGTGTTTGGGAGATTGTAGGTGCAACCTTAGGTCAAGGTTGACCTGGTTGACCTGATTCGGGAAAAGTCCAAGCAGGGAGCTTGGCACGCGAAAAGTCCAAGTGTGGAGACTTGGCACGGGAAAAGTCCAAGTATGGAGACTTGGCACTGGAAAAGTCCAAGTATGGAGACTTGGCACGGAGAAGTCCAAGCAGGGAGCTTGGCACGAGGGAAAGTCTTAACTGGGATGTTAGGCAGGTGGAAAGTCCTGGTGAGTGAAACCAGGCAGTGGGAAAGTCCTAACTGGGATGTTAGGCAGTGTGGAAAGTCCTGGTGAGTGAAGCCAGGCAGTGGGAAAGTCCAGATGGATTAAGGGTGATTGGAAAGTCTGGTGTGGTGAAGCCAAGTGGGTAAAAGTCCTAACTGGGATGTTAGGCAGTGTGAAAGTCCTGGTGAGTGAAGCCAGGTGAAAGTCCGGGTGAGTGAAGCCAGGCAAAGGAAAATCCAGATGGATCAGGGATGATCGGACATCTGGTGTTGAGGAAAGTCCAAGTAGGTCAAAGGGATTGACCGGACACTTGGCGGGGAATTCTAGCAGGTTGAGGGAGTGACCAGATGCTAGGAATGATGAACCAACATGTCAAGGTTGACCGGATGATGGTGTAGAAGCCTGAGGTTTAGGGCTGGGGAGTTTGGATCGGTCTGGGGACCGATCCAGTGATACACTGGATAGCCTGATCGGTCACCAGACCAATCAGTAACCATCCAGTAGCCTACTGTAGGTTATCTGATCGGTCTGGAGGCCGATCAGACAACGATCAGGAAGCGCAAAGAAGTTCGGGAGAAGAGAAGCCTGATCGGTCCGTAGACCGATCAGGAGGTTCCCTGATCGGTCCATGGACCGATCAGAGACGGAACAGAAGCGAAGGCAAGGAAATGGATCGGTCTGTGGACCGATCCACATGGAGCCTGATCGGTCCACGGACCGATCCAGGCACTAGCCGTTGCGACACAATGGCTAGATTTCTTCTGTGTTTCTTCGCTTTCTTCGCAGGTTATAAAAGGAGGGCTGCTGCTGCGTACCTCCTTCTTGCTTCTTCTTGTTCCTGTGCTCTGAGGTTCTGAGCTTTGTTGAGCTCGCTTCCGAAGCTTCGCGTGAGCTTCCAGTCGTCGATCAGCTGCTGCAGTTGGGTTGTGAAGTTGCTGCTTCATCGCCTCCGGTCGACAGAGAAGGCAAGCGAGTGTTGCACTCATATTGTTGTTTGTATTTGCTTCTTGCTTTCCTTGTACTCCTTTCTTGTTGTTACAAGTACTGTGGCGAGGTTTCTCCACCCACAAGGAGCATTTATTAGCCGGTTCTCCGGGGACTCATCCACCGACGGATTGATAGGCTTCGTCCACCTTACGGACACGCCGAGGAGTAGGAGTTTATCTCCGAACCTCGTTACATCGTTTTGTTTGAGGTTTGTCTTCTTTCCCTTTCGTTTCTGTGTTTATTTTCCGCTGCGCTAATACGTTTTGTAGAAAGAAACGACGATTTGGGGTCGGCTATTCACACCCCCCTCTCTAGCCTCCGTACGAAGGATCCTAACAAAATGGAGGAGATCAAGCTGAATCAATATGAACTGTTGATCCAAATCAAGAAAGATCTTATTCCTTCATTAAGATGTAAGTATCCTGCCTTGATCCAAATCTGAAATGATATGGACTATTATTGGATCCAACCAAGAAGACAACTTGATCTGAACCACTCATCTCTTCATCAACTAGATCAAATGTCCAGATCTTTATCCATCTCCTTCACAAGCACGAACGACTCAGATCATTATAAATCCTCTATCTCCGTATTACACTTTGTCCGTTACATGCTCGCTCGGATGCTACGATTTACCTCCCTCGTGATGGCCTTAGGTCGGATACGATAGGGGCACTGGAAACGAGTGTTTCACCTTTTTTTATACCACAACGAACGACTCAGATCAAAGGAGGAAAACCCTTCATTTCCCTTTTATTCACGCAGCGACACAATGAAGAATCGGCTCGAGGCTTTTTCTTTGTCACTGTTCGCGTCTTCTCCTCTCGTTTCTTCCCTGACACCCCCATTCTCCTCTCCTTGCGATTCTTCTTCAATCCGACGATGACAACATCTCCGACGGCTTTTGTGAAGGCGACCACCTATCTTAGGGTTCTTTAACGGTGGAAGGGTTCTTCTTCGGTGGTGGAGAACCCTCTCATCTCTCAAGAAGAAGCGGCGGCTTCAAGCTAGGGTTCCGACCGGAGTGGTTAGCTTCGGCAGGGCTCTTCATCAGGAGGAAGACATTCCTATTCCATCCCTTCCTCAAAGGGGATCTCTTGCAAACGTGGCTGTGAATGCAGAGGACTCCACAGAGGAAGTCCTCTGTCCTTTCTTTTTCTCCGGTGAGTCCTTTATGAAATTCCACACTAATTCTACTAGAAGCTTCCTGCGGATGGCGTTACGGAAGCAGGAACTCCAGCAAATTCAGTGTGTATCAAATTTTGACAGAAGTGAAGTTGACCTCATTGCTCTTCTTTTTCTTCGGTGGAAACCTTTCTGAATCCAACACTGTGTTACTGTGGAGGTCTTCTTCTATGGATGGCATTGCAAAAGCAGAAGACTCCTCAATCTCAGTTTGTGTACCAATTTCCAGTTGATCAGAGGTTAGTCATTGAGTTGCTGTTCACTTGGGCCGGTGGTTCTAAATCCGTGTCCTTTGTATGACGGTAGAGGGTAGTTATATTGGTGTTTGATCACGGAAGAGTGATTTGGATAGTTTAGTTTACTTTCTTGTTAAGTGTTTTTGTTTAGTTGTTAGTTTACTTTTGTGTTTGATCTATAGTTATGTTATGATGCATGATAGATTGTTTGTTATTGCACTTTGTTAGTTTCATTTATATATGATTGTTGATCTTGTATCATAGAGTGACAATGTGGTACAAGTTTAGTTTTAATGCATAATTAGATTTTGTTTAACTGTTGTTAAGTTTGTTTAGTCAATTGCTTTTGTTTGATTGTTGCTTATGCATTTTCATCTTAATTGTGTTTGTTTCATGTTATGCTTATTAATGATGAATCTTGTGTCGTAGTGTGACAATACAGTGCAGGGGTAGTCTTCGATAGTTAGCTAGGTTTGATAATCAACTTCATTTATGCATGTTTATGGTGTTATCCGTAGTGTAGAGTGACATTGTGTTATGAGTTCATCATTGCTTGTTAGTTAAGATTTCCTTTATTGCATTAGGTGTTGAAATCTCCAAAAACAAACCCCTGATTCGATTTGGTCTGAAAACAACCGTCCTACTATTAGTTCCGTGAGAGATGATCCAGTCTTCTACTATACTACTTTAATGTAAGTTAAAAGATTCGGTAGATTAGAAATTAATTAATTTGATTTGCGCAAGTGATAGTTGCACACTTATCATGTGTCAACTCTAATTAGAAGGGTAGTTAACCCAACCCTAATAATGGAAGTCCTAGCGGGGCTAGCAGTGAAGACTTAGTTGGAAATTAGATAGTAGAAGTCTTAGCGGGGCTGGACAGTGAAGACCTCATTAGGAACTAGATAATGGAAGCTCTAGCATTTCTAAGAAAAGGAAAAGTACAAGTGGGTCAAAAGTTGACCAGACACTTGGTGATTGAAAGTCTAACAAGGAGTTGACACGAGATGAAAAGTTCAAGTGGGTCAAAAGTTATTCAGACACTTGGAAAAAAAGACTTGGTAGATCAAGATTGACTGTATGCTAGGCAATGGGAAATCACAACAGGTCACGAATGACTGGATGTTATGAAATAGAAGTCTTGGTAGGTTAAGATCAATCAGATATTAAGCAAAATGTGATTTCAACCTTGGAAATGCTTAAATTAGGGTTAGTAATCAATTGCCAAGAGTGGAAATGCTTAAATTAGGGTTAGTAATCAATTGCCAAGAGTGGAATTAATTGACAAACATTAAATCTGAATCTTAGAGTTTTGGTGCTCGAATCGATTGATTTAATTGATTAAATAGTGCTACTCAATCAGGCAGGAGATGCAATTCGAACAGAAGGTGTTGATTCAATTAGGTAATTGCCTAATTGATCGAGAACTGTTTTAATCGATTAGGATGATTGTCTAATCGATTGGGGTTGTTTTCGCGAAGCACATAAAAGTATAGAATCGATAAGGCTAATCGATTCAGCATGACCCAATCGATTAGGGTAATCGATTGAGAGTTTTGTTGTGACAACATAGAATGTGTTGGAAACGATTGGACAATCGATTAATGCCAAACCAATCAATTAGGGTAATCGATTGAAAGCCTTTTTACGACAACACAAAAAGCTTTGGAATCGATTAGGGATAATTGATTGGTAAGATTCACTAATTAGGTGTTTGAAAAAAAAAGTCATTCTATAGGTTTTTGAATGGTTGTCTGATGTGATAATGGATTAGAGGTAAGCCTAATCGATTATGAGACATTGAAGTAACCATAGAAAAGGGGTTTTCACGAGATTTGAATAAAAGTTATTCACACTAGTTCTTGAGGGTGTTGAGGAGAAGTGTTGTTGTATATCTAACCACCAAAGGACAATCCAAAGCGACAGGCAAGCATCCCAAGTAAAAAAGTTATTGTAAAGTGTCGTGCTTTCATTTTTCATTCATTTTCGATGTTGCTTGTGTTTTATTCTTGTGAGAACAACTTGTACAAGACTGTTTTTGTCTCTAAAAAGTTTTTAAGAAAGAGGGATTTTATAGTGAATGAGATCGTGCGAGCTGAATCCTTGGATTAATCACCTCAAGGAGGTGGAGATCAAGTAAAACAAAGGTATTGAGATTGCTTCAAGTTATTTTGTTGCCCATCAAATTTAAAGAAACGATCAAAGCTATTCACCTGCTCTAATTTTCTACATATCCTAACAATGCACACGTAAACTTTTTTTCGATTTGAATTTTTTTTATGTATTTAATACTATAATTCAACACTTAAACTCTAAAAATAAAATTCTAAATGATATATCACAAACTAAATAAAATAAACAAAAAAATCATAAAAAAAATAAAAGGAAAACATACGGTCGCAGAAGAATTCCACAACTATATGCTTCATAGGTTAATTTTTTTTTTTATAGAGGTTTGATATATTAAGGTGACGTTTGATTTAGAGGTTTTGGGAATGAGAGAATGGATTCATTTCCAAACCTTGTATTTGGTTGATGAGAATGAAATTAAGATTTTGGAATGAAACCTAAAAACTTGTATATGGTTGAAACTCACCTCTCCCTTGGATTTTGATGGAATGAGAATGAGAATTAAATTTGGGATGAAAATACCCTTAGTGTGCGTTTAGTTGGGGGTTATCCTTGATAACTTTGATTATTCATCCAAGGTTATCAACGAAAATCCTTTTTGCTTTAGGTAATCAATGATTCCCGAGTAATATTCTATGTCCGACAAGTCAGCAAAAGGAGCATGCAACCTGAAATCGAAAAACCTCGAAAAATTGAGGTTTTTCTTAATTCCAGAGTTAATGAAATTTTTTTACCCAAAATACCTTCGAATAAGAGAAAAATATGATAAAAAAGAAAAATGTAAAGAAAAAAATAAAATAATAAAATAAAAAACTTAAAAAAAATAAAAAACATAAAAAAATTATAAAAAATAGAAAAACTCGTAAAAAATAATTTTAAATGGAACAAAATAAAAAAACATAAAAATAGAAAAAACAAAAAAAAAATTAAAAATGTAAAAAATAATAAAAAATATTTTAAAATTAAAAAATATATAAAAAATAAAAAAATAGAAAAAAACATTAAAAATTTTAAAAACATAAAAACATAAAAAAATTTAAAAACAAAAAAAATAAAATACGTAAAAAAATTAAAAAACTTTAAAATTTTAAAAAAATAAAAAATGGAAAAAACACATAAAAATAAAGAAAAATATGAAAAATATAAAATATAAAAAACGTAAAGTTTAAAAATAATAATAATAATAATATATAGTTGATTTTGTAATTAAGGGCAATATAGTAAAATATTAAATTAGGTTATTAATTAAAACCTTCAAACAAATATATTTTTGTTGCATTACCTAGGTTGAACCAAATAATATTTGATTATGTTTTATTCCTCATAATCTTGGTTATATGATTACTTGGTTATCATATAACCAAGGTTATACATGAAAACTTGAGTCAAGCGCGCCCTTAGTATATTTGTTCAATTTTTCTTTCATTTCACTCTCTCTCCTTATTTTCTCTTATCATACTTTCTCTCACCTCATTTTATCATCACACTTTCTCTCTCCTCATTCTCTCTCATCACACATTCTTTACCATTTTCTCTCTGTATTCTCTCTCATCACACATACTCTCTCATCATATTTTCTCTCCTCTCAATCTCTCTTACCATACTCTCTTTCCACATTTCTCTCATCACACTTTCTCTCTCTTCATTCTCTTCCATCACACTCTCTCTCTTCATTTTTTCTCGTCACATTTTCCCTCTCTTTATTTTTTCCCATTACACTTTTTCTCTCATCACATTTTCTCATCATACTTTCTCTCCTCAATCTCTTATTTTCTCTCATCACACTTTCTCTCTCTTTATTTTTTCCCATCACTCTTTCTCTCTCATCATACTTTTTTACTTCTCAATCTCTCCTATCATGCTATCTCTCCTCATTTTCTCTCATCACACTTTCTCTTTTTTCATTCTTTCTTATCACACTTTCTCTCTCATCATTCTCTATTATCATATGTTTCTCTCACATTCAACTTTCTCTTTCATTTATTTTTTTTCTTATTTTCCTTTAAGGGTAAAAATGAAAATTTAGGTTCATTCATTGAAAATATTGAACTAACCAAACATTATTTTTAAAAATGATACTCAAGTTCCCCATTCCGATTCCACGGAGAGAACCAAACGCCACCTAAGAATTTTACGCCGCACACACCACACCACACCACACCACAATGCCCACACCAGATCAAATCCTCTAGATCCTCCGTCTCAATAATCATGTGTCTTTATATTTCATCGTCGATCAAACGGGCATGACATCCTTGAGATGTGTATGATATCCTTGTGATGTGCATTATATCTTTAAGATTTGATCTGACCCATCTGATTGACGAGGAAATACGAGAACACATAATTATTGAGATAGATGACCTGAACTATCACATACACTTTTTTACAGTTTGAAAAATTCCTCATCTATTAATATGTAATTAATAGCAACCGTAAAAAATAAAAGAAAAAAACAAAATACAAAGCCATCCGCAAAGAAAAATTAGTTTCTTGATTACCATGTTATAATAATTATTTTTTAAATTTCCTACGTGAATCAAAAAAATATTGATACGATAATTTAATAAATACGAGAATTATGGACATTAGGCAAGAATAATCTCATTGGCCACGTTGTTTCTGCAAGAGAAGGTGAATAGCTATGAAGGGAATTAATAAGAGAATTAATGGGGCTTAATATTAATTAGATTATCAAGTAAATAATTTTGATTAGTATTATTCATCATTTTCAACTTAATAAAGACCTCCTTCGATTTTTAGTCCCCTAAGACCTCTAATGAGTGTCACATTATCTCGGGTTAAGGTGCAGCTGAAAAATATTAAGCTGTCATCCAAGTATTCATGCAATTTGTATTTATAGAAATTTTTTTTTCAAATGAGACGCTAGTTAACTATTGATTACTAGATTTCTGGACTATTTGTCATGAGTATTTTTCGATTTACTTTGTCAATAGATAGATGAAAATTTTTCATGGGACTAAATTAATTGTCTCAGATTCAATGTTAACTAGTTCATTAACAAAATTTAATGAGTGCCAAATTGAAATTTTTCTAAATTTAACAGATATAACTGTCAAATTATCTCCATTCCTCCACTCCCCGGCACCGGAGTTCAGCCGCAGTCCTTGATCGTCGTACAGCTCTCAATAATCTTCTCCACCACCTCATCGTCGTCTCTACTCTCCTTCCTCAAAGCCTCGCCTTAAGCCTCAGGCTCATACCCCGACGAAGGTGGCAATGTGTTCGAACAAATATTGAATTATTGACCATGTCAAAGAACAAAAACGATATATAGTAGTGATTGCTAAACATTAATTAAGTTTTAAAAGATGAAATTAAATATATAGTTCCCAACTTTTGGGAATCGAACTGTTAATGTCATATATGTAAATCAAAATTTTATTAAAATTGAATTAACCGAACTAGTTAATTCCGTGTTAATCAAAATTTTATTAAAATGAAATTAATCGAACTAGTTATTTCAGTTAACACTGAATTAATTAAATTTATTTAAAATAATAATAAAAAAAATTTATATAAAATTAATATCAAATTAATCGAATTAATCGAATGCTCACCCTACTAATTTATAATCGTTTTATTTATACATATATTTTTATTTATTATATTATCTCTTTTATCATCATATTTAATACCTTTTATCAATAAAGGAACGATGTAATAATATCATAATAATCATTGAATAAAGCTAGTAATTAAACATTTTAAATTCAATCAACAACATCAACCAGAATATATACAAGATTTTAACTGAAAATTGAGACAGAAAAGCAGATGTGGACAACTGAAACTCGATACTCCAATAAACGACACCCGCGGCGTCCTACTGCTCGTTCGTTGGTGGTTCCCACAGAAGTTCCAATCAAACGCCTGGTAATATTAGGAATCATAGGACCGCCGCAAGGCAGGGAATCCCACGTGGACCAGTCTTTTCGGCCATTTATAAAATTAAAATAACCTCTTTCCTCTCTCTAATTTCTCCTGCGCTGATTCTCTCGCTCGCGCTTGCGATTTGTCCGCTCTGGCCTCTCCCTCTGCCCTCGAACGGCGCGAAGCTAAGATTGGGGCTCGCATAATTCGCCGCAGGGCGCCGAGGTCGGCCCTCTCGGGTTCCGGCGTTCGAATCGACTTACCGGACTCGGGGCGCGCGCGATCGAAACCCTAGCGGCGCCCCCGCCCCCGCCGGTGGCTAGGAGCGAGGCGCCGGTTCACAGCTTGGAGGGTGATGGCGGCTGAGTTGGGGCAGCAGACTGTGGAGTTCTCCACCCTCGTGCGGAGGGCCACGGATGCCTCCTACCTCGCGCTCAAGGAGCTGGTGGACCGGTACCGGCAGGTAGAGGACCAGCGATCCGACTCCGTCAAGAAGATCGACATTCTCAAGTTCATCGTGAAGACGCAGCAGCGTATGCTGCGAATCCACGTGCTCGCCAAGTGGTGCCAGCAGGTGCCATTCCTTCCTCTTTTTTTTTTTCTTTGCTTCCCTTGTTCTGCTTCTTTACCGATTGCAAGAAGCTGGCTTTCCACCTGGGGTTTATGGATGAAATCTTTTAGAGTTTAGAGAAGTTTTATTTCTTAATTACTTGCAAGTCGGTACTGGTTCCCATGTTATGCCTCTAGCTGGAGCAGAAAGATTTGATGTCCGAAGGAGGTTTATCGAATAAGTTTATTCAGACCATGGGAATTTAGTGGTCTAAGAATCCGATATGCTTCAGTAGAAGAACCATAATTCATCTTGTGGAGTGTTTTACCCTTCCAGGCATATTTTTAGTATGAACTTGAATTCTATAAACTTTGTAATATAGTCTGATACTCTACACTCCGACACAATTTTCTGTTCTTTTCTACTCAACGATGCGATAAGAAAAAAAGGGCTTAATCTTGTTTGTGTTAATTGGCACCTGAGAAGAAACAATTGATGTTTTGATATCATTGAAAATACCTACGAGAATCATTGTAGCTGAATTGTCCACTGTCGAGTTGTAAGTGTTCACTATTCCCCTATAATGCACCAGTCTTCTTTATCCTTCTCTTCCTATCTTTTTAAAAAATATTTTTGGTGTCTTGGCTATCTGATCTGCTATGTCAATCAAATCTGCTGATGGACAATGATGGACAATGATGATATAATTGCGCCAAGGCTCCCCTTCTTGTGATGGACAATAGTGTCTTTTTAAAAAATATTTTTGGTGTCTTTTTAAAATATATTTTACCGTTGCGCCAAGGCTCCCCTTCTTGTGATGGACAATGATGCTTTAAAAAAAATTTGATTGCTTTCGTTGATGATATAATTGCAATCACTTTTTTTTTTTTTTTGAAAATTTGTGAGGAACAATATTTATTTTGTTAGTTTGGTGATGAAAGTTTTACGTTGTTCAACACTACATCTTTTGTGGTTGATCTTACAATTATTTGTTTCATCATCAAGTTTGGTCTTACTGAGCTAAGGATTGCTGTGCTCAGTGGTACAGGTTGTCATGTGATTCTTAGAAGGTGCTGATTCCTTTGTTTTTTATTTGAACATCATCGATTGATCTTTCCTCCCAATTTGTTAGCATTCATGGTGTATTAAGTTCATTACTGAACTATGAACTATCAGAAATGCAAATGCTTATCTTTTGTGTTAGCTTGAAGGTAAAATATAATGAACTGGTTTGATGTTTGATAATTTGATTCAGCATTCAACTTTCAGGATCAAGATGCAGTGTTGGCATTTAAACTGCATTCTTGTATAACATAAAAGTATTTTGGTGTGTGCAGGCGCCCTTAATCCAATATTGCCAGCAACTTGCAGGAACTCTTTCCAGCCATGATACTTGTTTCACCCAAACAGCAGATTCTTTGTTTTATATGCATGATGGGCTGCAACATGCTCGTGCTCCTGTATTTGATGTTCCATCTGCTATCGAGGTCCTCCTCACTGGGAGTTATCAAAAGCTACCAAAATGCATAGAAGATTTGAATATTCAGAGTACACTTTCTGAAGATGAGCAAAAGCCTACTTTAAAGAAATTGGATGCAATCCTCCGATCCAAACTTTTGGAGGTTGTTCTTCCAAAAGAAATAACTGAAGTAACTGTTTCTAATGGTACTGCTGTTCTCCATGTGGATGGTGAGTTTAAGGTTTACCTGACCTTGGGTTATCGTGGTCATCTATCATTATGGAGGATACTACACTTAGAGTTGCTTGTTGGAGAGAAAAATGGATTTGTTAAGCTTGAAGAATCACGGAGATATGCTCTTGGAGATGATCTTGAGCGCAGAATGGCTGTTGCTGAAAATCCTTTCTCAACTTTATACACGGTTCTGCATGAACTATGTGTTGCCCTTGTTATGGACACTGTTGTCAGACAAGTTCAGGTACTACGTCAAGGTAGGTGGAAGGATGCTGTACGCTTTGAACTTATTTCAGATGGTAGTACAGGACAAGGAGGGACTAGTGGTACTTCACAACTAATTCAAGATGGTGAACTTGATTCAACTAGCCTAAAAACTCCTGGCATGAAGATTATTTATTGGTTAGAAGCTGATAAAGGTTCTGGTGGTTCTGATTTTGGTTCATCTCCCTTTCTCAAAATTGAACCATGGCAAGATACACAAATTAAGTGTCTACATAGTTCGTTTGTATTGGATCCCTGTAGTGAGAAAGAAGCTACCTTTTCTCTTGATCAAAGTTGCATTGATGTAGAGAAACTTCTTCTGAGAGCTATTGCATGCAATAGGCACACACGCCTACTTGAAATCCAAAGGGAGTTGAATAAAAGTATCAACATTTGTCGAGCTTCGGGTGATGTTGTGCTGAAGCAAGATGGAAATGTGGATTCAGATTTGACAAAGGTATATAGTAGGATATTTGACTTTTCAAGATTTTTTTTCTTTCTCATATTGTGTGTATAAGGAAGGGGAGCCTTGGCGCAATGGTAAAGTTGTTGCTTTGTGACCAAAAGGTCACGGGTTCAAATCCTGGAGACAACCTCTTGCAAAAAGCAGGGTAAAGCTGCGTACAATGGATCCTTCCTCGGGACCCCGCACGGCGGGAGCTTCGTGCACCGGGCTACCCTTTTTTTTTGTTTTATATTGTGTGTATAAGACCTTATTCCTGTCTTCTATAATCTATGTTTGAAACCTACAAGCAACACTTTAATGATAGCATCTTGCACTTTAAACCCACAAATACAATTAAACATGATTTTTTTAACATATGAAAACTCAAGATAGGATTCATCCACAGGGTGCATGGTTGATATAGATTATCGGCTAAATGGCATTTCATGTTGTACATCACTGCATTTTTTGTTATACATCCACATGCTTCTATTCTTTGTTAATGGTTCAACTTTTTTGTGTTTTTTCTTTTTCTACTTGGAATGACATAGAAAGCCGAAGGTCTAAACTTATGTGGCTATGGTAATGTTTTGCTCCCAAAAGTTTAATTTGATAACTTAATTGTTATATCAATGCTTGATTGTACAGATTTTCAACTTATTCATATTTGCACAAGTAGTTTAAGATGAAAAGTGAAACTTTTAACTTACCATCTGACAGACCAATGTGATTATTGTGTCAAAAAATTTCTGGATAGTCTTTTAGTGTATCCTATTTACTAAAGATCCTTAAATGGTTCATTTTACCTTGTTACTATGTTTGGTATCATTTTATTTAACAACAAATGAATTGATGCTGTGAGCATGCCCTCAATTTTTGTCTTTTACTTTTATATGAGGGCTCTATGCTTTCTTTCTCATTAAAATATAATTATGTTTTACCAATATGTTCTGCAGCGGGAAAGCTTTAGTATTGAGGACTCTTGTGGGGATGAAGTACTGAAAGTGCGAGCCTGTGGGATGTCATTTATTACGCTTGGAATAAATATCAGGTTATTTAATTTTTCACTCAAAGATTTCAGGAATCATACTTTAAGTTTGTTTATTTCCTGTTCAGTTCACTTCCAGACTATTATCTTTATTGAGAATCATTTACCAGAACAACCATTTTGGTTGGGTTTCTACATGGGGACAGATAGGTCTAAGGTGGAACATCAAGGGACATGCTCTGGATAATACATCATCATGCATGACAAATGTTTATTATATCAATGTATCAGACATAGCACCCCTGATCCAGTAGTACCTGACAGAGTAAATGTTACAGATCTATTAATCTTGCCGTTCGGAGATTAGTCAGTTTGGCTCTAGACCTCTAGTAATCAATAACTTGTATAGTTTTCAATATTTCATGGATTTAGGAGAATGCATAATTGTGGGCTGATGCCGGTAGAAATTAAGTTCCTTGGTGACCTTACCAGTGTAGGAAGGAGTAGTACCTTCTTGCTGGATCCTGGTTGGAGAGGCAATTTCTCTGGCTGCTATGTAGAATAAGAAATCAAGTCTCTGAGAGTCTGTAAGGCTTACCTAGCTTAACCCATTTTGTGTTTGCCATTTCAACTGAGTTTTGACCCTACTATTCTCTCTCTCTCTCTGTTAGTTTTTTTTTAAAAATTTTAACTTTATTTATTTTTCTTTCCTGGTGTATTTCCCCATCAAGAATGCCTCTTGCCTTGCCTAAGCCAAACTGAGTGCTTAGGTGACGCCTAATGCTGGATACATGACCAAAGATGATTAAGTGCTTAGGTGATGTCTAATGCAGGATATATGCCTGAAGATGAATAGGTGTGTGCTTATGTGGGCTGGTTGTGCCTAGCTTTGGATTTAGACAAGCACCAGATCTTCATACTTGATGCAGCTTGGGGATTTGACACAAATGAGAAGGTGGTTTTAATGGGTTTAAATGCAAATCATATGAGTTTAGGTGCTGTATTTGACTTTGTTGTGGTTTTTATAAGACACAGATTGGGTACTGTATTGAGTGGGGCTGCAGACTCTAGCTTATATTTGAAGTAATTTGGTGAAACCCCAGTTTAAAATAAGTTACGATGATGTAAATTCCATAGATTAGCTGAATTATTTAGAGTTTCATAAGAGTGATAAATGAAGGGGAAATAGAATCCTATTTAGCTTAATTAATGATATGATGTCTTGGACAATTACTATTTGCTAGCAAATTATTGTTGCATATGGCTTAATGGCAGGTGAAGATCCATACAGCCAATCCACATAGTTGGCATACACTGCTTATCATATCTGGAAAATAGAAACAACTAAGGTGCAGCTAGGAACATGGTTTTAAATTTTTTTTTTTTAACTTTTTTTTATCATATTGAATGTGATAAATACAATTACTTGAATCGTAGATCTCTTGGTTCCATGAGGAAATTTATGTGATGTTGGCATTGTGGATGCCTTCCAAAATGATAGCATCAAAGGCTCCATCTGTTTAGCATGTGACCCATGACTAAAAGGATCATTTCCAAAAAATAGTTTGTGATATTAGTTGCTGATATCCATTCATCTATATGGTATAGTGAGGGTGCACATAATTCATTTTCCAAAACTTCATGCAGAGTTCAGAATTCTAAAAAAGTCTCTAGGTGAGACACCAATTTCTATGTCAGTTGATCATGGAATTCTTTTTGTTAATGATAACCAAAATTCTAATTTCAAACAATATCAATCATTTTACAGTAGCAATTTACGCACATGCTTTTTGCCTGAGCTGCTATTGCAATTTGCATCTACAATAATGTACCAACAATTTTCTATTCTATTAATGCATATTTAACTTTGCAATATTGTGTAAACTGTACAACAATATCTCCCATTTAGTTGCTAATCTGTCTTACATTTTGGTTTTCTTCTCAGTTTGACTTATGCTTTCTGAATTATCTTTGAAAGCTTGCTAGCTAATTTTTGTATCAACCTTGTATTGCAACACAGGAGTGGCAGGTTCCTTCTTCATGCTTCCAAGAATGTACTTTCACCATCTACACTTGTTGATTTTGAAGTGGCTTTAAACCAAGGAAGCCTTAGTGCAACGGAGGTATTCACAAGTATAAAAAGAAAAAGTATTCTCAATTTGTTTGCATCAACTGGGAGATTTTTGGGCCTACAGGTACTCTTTCAATTCTTTTATAGAAGTGATTAGAAAGAAAATGCACTCTACAACTTCTGTAGTTCCTCAGATAAAACAGTTAGATTACCGCATGTGTTTAGGCATTATGATGTATTCAAGCCAAATTATGGTTAGGAACATAAAGCTAGGAAATTGTGCAGGCTGTGAAAAAAAGGAGGTGACGAACTGAATTGTAATTCTGTCCTTCACTAGTTACTTAAAAGAAAAACAAAGCCCATTCCAAATACCTTCATTTTCTTGAGTTTATGTTGCAGTAATGTTGTTGGTCTTCTTTACAGATGTTATGGACCTCTACAACTTGTATGTTGTGCTAAATAATGCGGTCTGCCCTGCAGGTTTATGATCAGTCATTGACAACTTTAAAGATCCCCAAATCTATATTGGATGGATCAGATTCTCTTTTAATGGGGTTTCCTCAGTGTGCAAATTCTTATTATTTGTTGATGCAAGTTGAGAAGGATTTTAAACCTATTTTTATCTTACTGGAATCTAGATCTGATTCAGATGGAAACTCCAATTCATCCAATGATTCCAATAAAGTAATACGTAGTAACAGAATTGATATTGCTCAAATGCAAATTGTTGATGACGAACTGAATATCAGCCTTTTTGACTGGGAGAAGCTTCATTCTTTATCGAATATTGTCACCTTTAATCAGGCTGGAGAACATCATTTTAGAGCCGAAGCCACTCTCCAGCTTCCTGGATTTGTGCAATCCAGCTTTTCATCTGTTGTTGACGAAGTGTTTGAGTTTGACAAAGTCCCTTTGCCCTCAACAAATCCGCTGGCCTTGTCTCATAACATGCCTTCTTTATCTAATATAGGAAATGCAAATAGTTATCATGGCATAAGTGCTAAAGTTACACCACCTAATTTGGAAGGAGAGTTACAACAATCTCAAGTTCATAAACTTGCAAAAGTTCCTGGTTCGTTTAATTTGCTTCATGTGGCACACAACATAAAAGGCTTAGTTACGTATGATATTACGAGTTCCTTTTCCTCTTCAAGCACGGTTAGGTTCCCTTCCATTCATAAATTGTCAACCTTCAGGTCTGATCAAGACATACATTCTAAGTCTCCATATTTTTCTGATGCTGGTCAGTACCTATCTGTAGATGAACCACCAAAAGAGTTCAGTATGCTTGAAGGGAACGGGCCAGGTCAACCAATTCCTTCTACTCGCACAACTGGCTTGCCACTCTCTACCCACAGTACGACTCCAAATATTTTAAAAAGCTCATCAACTGGCAACTTGCTTGGTTCTTCAAAAGTTACTAGAGCTAACTCAATGAATTGGACTGATTCTTGTAAGTTTCATGTTTCTGTGACTGATTCTTTTCTTATGTAACAATTGACTTTTATTTAAACTGTATGATTGTATAACCTTTTGCATTCCTAATCCATGTTTTGTAGATCCAACACCAGAATCTGGAGCATATACCTCAGACTACAATGATGCCCACAAACATGAGAAAAAGGGAAGAAAGCGCTCCCGCTCCCTGCTGGATTTTATTAAGTCATGTCCATCTTTTCATGGAACAGAAGCAAGTTGTTTGCAGGATAAAAGGAGGAAACTATCAGAACTATCTGATGCTCGTAAGCCATCCTCTGCTTTAGTTTCTTCACCATTATCTTGCAGAAAGAGTGAACATATATATGGGGATCTTCTTTCTGAAGCAATCAATGGCGTTTCTCCTTCAAATCTGTATGTTTCTGTCCTCCTACATGTTGTCAGGCACTGCTCTCTATGTATTAAGCATGCTCAGCTAACTAGCCAAATGGCTTCACTTGATATTTCTTATGTCGAAGAAGTAGGCTTAAGAATTCCATCATCGACCTTGTGGTTAAAGTTGCCATTTGCCAGGGATGATTCTTGGCAGCACATATGCTTGCGCCTTGGAAAACCTGGAACCATGTGCTGGGATGTGAAAATCAATGATTCTTATTTCAGGGAATTATGGGAACTTCATAAAGGGAATGCTACTACTTCATGGGGTTCTGGTGTACGCATCGCCAATACATCTGAGATTGATTCTCACATTCACTATGACGCAGATGGCGTTGTGTTGAGTTATAAGAGTGTTGAAGATGATAGCATCCAGAGGCTCATGTTAGATTTGCGTCGGCTTTCAAATGCTCGATTATTTGCTCGTGGGATGCGGAAACTCATTGGTTTGGGAACTGATGATAGGTCAGATGACAACACAGTTCCTGATTCAAAGACACACACTAAAGGTACCAGTGAAGCAATAGATAAGTTATCTGAACAGATGAGGAAAACCTTCAAAATCGAAGCAGTTGGTTTGATGAGTCTATGGTTTAGCTACGGTTCAATGCCTGTTATAGTCCACTTTGTTGTCGAGTGGGAAGCTTGTAAGGAAGGTTGTACAATGCATGTTTCCCCTGACCAGCTCTGGCCACATACTAAGGTATGCACGTATTTCTCAAAATTACATCCTTGTAATAACTTATTTTCAAACCAAAATGAGTATACAGAAACTTGCGTGGACAGAGACATTAAGGGTAGAGGAATGCTGCCTCAACCTTTTCTATTAAATTTCAAGGCTCAAACTGCTATTTGCCATGAAAATGCTCTCCTAAAATTTATGCATTTGGATCAAGTTTAGATAGCCTCTTTTGATGAAGATTTATAATGATGCACTTGATGGGTTCTCACTGGAAGTGTATACCTTTTTCATGCATATGATGAATTCTTTTCTTGGAAAATCAGTTTGCTTTGCTGGTACATTGTGAAAAAAAACCTTTAATTTTACTTACATATTTCATATCATTACCTCAGTTCGTTGTTGATGTTAACTGTTGGAGATGAAAATGAGCAGTATTTGAAGTATTTCATTTTGCATCAATAAGATGATTATTCCTTATAGCATGATAAAGTTCAATGAGATGTTTAATGCAATTCACTGCATCGACACAGTTTCTGGAAGATTTCATAAATGGAGGTGAAGTTGCATCATTTTTGGACTGTATTCGTCTTACTGCTGGTCCTTTACTTGCTCTTTGTGGTGCGATACGTCCTGCTCGTATTCCTGTGGTTACAGCTGCCCACTCCCTTGCACAGAAGCAGGGCAATTTTGTCTCACCTCATGGTTCGATAGCAAACTCTTCAATCCAACATTCATCTGGTTCTCCTGCAACCACTACACTAATGGCCCAGCTTAGTAGTCACAGCCTCCAAACTGCTGCAGTTTTATCTGCTGCCGGTAGAGGAGGGCCAGGACTTGTTCCTAGTTCTCTATTGCCTTTTGATGTCTCAGTTGTATTGAGAGGTCCGTATTGGATTCGGATAATATACCGGAAGAAGTTTGCTGTGGATATGCGTTGCTTTGCTGGCGATCAACTTTGGCTGCAACCAGCAACACCTCCTAAAGGAGGACCTGCAGCTGGTGGATCATTGCCATGTCCACAGTTTCGACCATTCATTATGGAACATGTTGCTCAAGGCTTGAATGCTTTAGAGCCCAATTTTTCGGGTGCATCACAAAGTGGTATGCAATTGGGTCCAAGCAATCCGAATGTGAATTCAGTCTCACAGCAGTTGGCACCTAATGCCAACCGTGCAAGTGTTCCAACTGGAGCTGGAATTTCAAGACCAAGTTCTGCTCTTGGAAATCAAGTAGGTGCTAGCATTAGTCGAGTTGGTAGTGCCATGCTAGCCTCTTCAGGCTTGGCTCCTGGTATATCAACGGTACGAATATCTCCAGGTACCGGTTTCCCAGTTCATGTAAAGGGAGAGCTTAACACAGCTTTTATTGGACTCGGAGATGATGGAGGTTATGGTGGTGGTTGGGTCCCTCTTGCGGCTTTGAAGAAGGTGCTGCGTGGCATCCTCAAATATCTTGGTGTCTTGTGGTTGTTTGCACAGTTGCCTGATCTCTTAAAAGAAATTCTAGGTTCAATTTTAAAGGAAAATGAGGGGGCTCTTCTGAATTTAGATCAAGAGCAACCTGCGTTGCGCTTTTTTGTCGGGTAAGAAATCTTGTTCCCTTATACTGCAATGTTTGAGCTGGTTGAATTAATTTGTCTCTACTGTTTCCATGATGCAATAAAATGAGCCTCTCCCCTGGGTTTAGCATTGATATGTTTTTTAGACCACAAGATAGGGAATGTTAGCTTGATGAATTTAATCGAGATCATGCTATTTGAAATAATTTAGTCTAGCTTTCTAGAGTGGAAAGATAGGATAGGGAGGAGAGGTAAAATGCAACAAAAATATATTTTGTCAACTTTTTCTACTTTCTCCCCCTCCTATTTTTTGACCCTAGTAAACTCAGCCTAAAAAGTTAATTTTTCCCTCCTTATCCAGCTTATTTATTTGTATTATTTTATTTTATTTTATTTTTTTTGCAGTTGGCTTGATTGACTAAATGGATTTATTTCTCCTTTTACAGAGGCTACGTCTTTGCTGTCAGTGTGCACAGAGTTCAACTTCTTCTGCAAGTCCTGAGCGTGAAACGATTTCACCAACAGCAGCAGCAGCAAAATCAAAGTAATGCTCAGGAAGAATTGGCTCAAGGAGAGATCAACGAGATATGTGACTACTTTAGCAGGCGGGTTGCATCTGAGCCCTATGATGCTTCTAGAGTCGCTTCATTCATCACACTTCTTACATTGCCTGTTTCGGTTCTTAAAGAATTCCTGAAGCTAATTTCTTGGAAGAAAGGGTTATCACAGGCCCATGGTGGAGACATAGCTACTGCCCAGAGGTCTCGTATCGAGTTATGCTTGGAGAATCATTCTGGCTCTGTTTCAGATGAAAATGTGGAGTCCTCTTCCTGTGCAAAAAGCAACATACATCATGATCGCGCCCATAATCTGGTAGACTTTGCTCTTACCTTTGTACTTGACCTGGCTAATATACCTCACATGAATGCCGCGGGTGGAGCTGCTTGGCTGCCTTACTGTGTGTCAGTCAAACTGCGATACTCATTTGGGGAGAGTGCCCATGTTTCCTTTCGCGGAATGGAAGGAAGCCACGGAGGTAGAGCATGCTGGTTAAGGCTCGAGGATTGGGAAAATTGCCAGAATAGAATGGCCAAAACAGCAGAATATGCAAATGGTAATCCTGCAGGGGACATCAGCCAAGGGAGGTTGAGGCTGGTTGCTGATGCACTACAGAGGACATTGCAGGGTCTATTACAGCAACTCAAAGATGGTGTGATTTCTTCAAGTTCGAATGGAACTTAAGAGCATAAATCTCAAAGCGTACTAGATGTTTCAGGTGTGTGAATTGTGCAAGAGAAGCTAAAACCTAATTGCCATCTCAGTCGCATCTTTAAGGCATGAAGATGATGATAATCTATCCTCTACACCACAAATCAAATGTCGGATAATGGTCTGCAAGTTTCAAGATGAGCTCCTTCCTACTTTGTATGGATATGCTATGAACAATTAGTGGGTGTATACTTCATTGGTAGGTTAGACAGGTAGTTGAGGGTTCCACCGATCATGGCTCCATGATCAATCAAGAATCTAGGTTTGCATAAGCATCATCTCTGAAAAAAAAATATCTGATGGGAGTTCCCTTTTCTCATATAGTCCTCGCCTAATTGTAGGACCTACTGAAGTTTCATAGGAATCTAGCAGCTTGTATCATGTGAAAATCTGAAGGGAAATAATATAAATTGGTGACTCATTAATAGATTCTTATACTAGTTGATGGAGACTAATCACATTGCATTCAAGCAGTGATCGTTGCATGATGCAACATATGCTGTTCATAGGCACAACTTGTTCAATAATTCACACGGAGTATTCTTCTATTCTGATGATACCATAACATGTAATTTGATCAATTTCTCATCAATTCTTTTAGTGTAAGATGCAACGTTGTTGGAGGGTGAGATAGTTACTCTTAGCTGAATTGTTAGTGGCAATTATATATCTTTTATGCCAATGAGTATGGAGTACCCTGCGCGATACTCTTGATTTTACTCAAATTTGAATCTGCCATCATATATAATGTTTATCTGACTAACTCGATTATTAGGTGTTTAAATTAAACTTAAACAAATTCAACATCTTTGGATGTCTGTTTATTTTATCCTTTTTTTAAAATCCTATAAAAAAATAAAAGGTTTTCACAATTTTAAATTAAATGATACTGAAGCAGACGGCTTTTGAAAACGGTTATTGGTAACTAACACTTCGAAAGTCGTGCCGGCCATTCTCTTTCTTCTCCGAGGCCACTCGTCTTCCTCCCAAACATAGTCCCCAGGTAGGCAGGTAGGCACCCAGCTGAAGCGGTATGTTGACCAACGGTATGCCGATGTGAATTCATGCTTCATGCCTCTCCTCCGCAGATTCCCATGGTAAGCGGGTTTACGCGGTAAGTTGACCTCCGGTATTTCCACGTGTTTTCCCCTCCCACACACTCATTTTAACACGATGACCCGAAGAAGACGAAGACGACGACGACGACCAGGAGAAGGTGAAGCCAATGCGGGGGAGGGGCGGCAAAGGCGTAAGCGAGCGGAGAACCCCAGCAAGATGGGCGGCCGTCCTTTGCGCCTGTAGCTTCGTGCTCGGGATGCTCTTCTCCCATAGGTCGAACCCCCTCAATCCCCACTCCAATTTCGCGCCTCCTGCTAACCCTAGCTTACGTAGGCTCGCGTTTTCTTCTTCATGCCAGATTCTTCTTGGCGAGTCAAGGTGGTGACCAGGTCGTCTCCCTCAGGCGGCAGGATCAGGAGCTGCAGATCTTGTCGGAAGATTTCGCAACGAAAAGGGTACGAGCGCATTGTTCAATTCGAGGTCTGACAAGGAAGTGTGCTTCTAATGTAGTTCATTTTATCGTTTGATAGCAGAGGCCGGTGCGGAAGGAGGACGTGATGGGGGAGATGGCTAGGACACAGGAGGCCCTAAAGTTCGCACTCCTACAAAATTTCCATTTTTGTGGATTTTTTTTACTGGAAATATTTAGGATTCAATTTTATGTGTGGGTTCGTGTGTCTGTTTGAAATTTCAGATCTTTGGATCAGACGATCTCAAGTAAACAGAGCAGGAAAGCATTCATTGTGATAGGGATCAACACTGCTTTCAGCAGTCGGAGGAGGAGGGATTCCGTTAGGGAGACCTGGATGCCCCAAGGTAAGGTTTAATGCATTCTCCCTAGTTCGAAGTGTAGCTTAGATTTTGTGCCATGTTGCAGCTAAAGTTCTGTTAATTAATCAATAACTAATTGGCTACTTCTCATTGTTGTGCGCCATTCAGTTTTGAGATTGTGCTTTATACAAAGTCGAATTGTTTAAACCAAGTTATGCTTTAATAACCAGAAAAGCCTTATCTTTTTTTTTATTTCATTTCCCTATTTATTTATTGCAAATCATGTATGCTTGTTCTTCTAACAATCTTGGTACTGAGACTCCTCTACTTGTTCACATTTGATAGTCCTCCCAACTATCACAGTGGAATCCCTAGCACAAATGTGTTCATATAATGCTAATGTTTCTCTTTCTTTTTGATTCAAATGGTTGTTTTACTTTGGCTGATCATTTTGAAGAGGAAGGAAAGGGGAAGATAAAACATTACAAAAATGCAAATGGGACTGGCTCATGATCCATGTGCAGTTTTGTGATACTTTTGACCTCTTATCTCTCTAATCGTTCACTCAAGTAAACCATGCCTAAATCTGTAGAAATAAGCATTGTACCTGACACATTCAATATACAAGATTAATGTTTGTGATTTATATAAACATTATTGGATGATTAATAACCATAGAAATTGAATTTCTTTTGAGGAAATGAAACTTAAATTATTACTGGGGTGTGACCATGTAATAGAGAATAAAATTTCCAGTTTCCGAAAATTTCCTAAATTACTTTGAAAAAGTTAAATTAGAACAATCAGATCGTCAATCCGTTTGTTACTTCTTTATCATCAATCAGATATATATATATATATTAGTTGGCTTTACCTGGTTTGTGCTTTTCTCATATAACAGGTGAAAAACTTAAAAAGCTGGAACATGAGAAAGGAATTGTTGTCCGATTCATGATTGGCCGTAGGTAAACATTAGGACTCTTTGATAAAAAAGGCATCTCTTCTCCTATAGCTACTCATTCGCATAAATTTTTATTCTTCCTGCAGTAATTTTATGTTGCCATCTTAATCTTTTAGCTAGACTTATTTCGGTTCATTATCAAAATGCCATTTTGTTTTTGATTTCTTCATGGTCAAACTTGCCAAGCTCATGCATTTAAAAGATGAAATAATTCAAAAGTTAAGGTGGCAAACAACTCTATTTTAAGCACAACAGTAGTTGTGTGCAAACTTCTTTATTTTCTGTATGGATTTCTAATGTACTGTTAGATGCATATAATTTGCAAGGCTGAAGGCTGTAGCATGATCAATTGTAACAAATGAAATATAATTGAATATTGACTTACATAAGGGGGAATATTTACCCTACTATGTTACTGTTTGAATTTTAGTGGAACTATTATATTGAAATATCCTTGATTTAACTAGGCCGTCATATGTATCATTTTATGTTTGTCCGTGGTCATCAATATGGTTCAAGAAAAAACGACTAAATGCATATCATTGAAAGGCTTTAAATTTCAAAGAACATAACAAAACTAAAATTTCATATTTTGACATGTTTTACTGGCATTGTCTCTCGATTCTGAGAGGAAAAACTATTTCTGGAAGTCTGCAACTCATATTCAACTGTGAGAATTTTGTATTCATGTGACAGTTCTCTAATTCCTGAGCATATACTGATTGAAGTTGTATTTTTGATGTTCCCATAATTTCTGTTTCTGGATTGCCAAATTTATAGTTAACATTTCCCTGGATTGCTGCCATAATTTTGATGTTCCCATAATTTTTGGTTCAGATGCAAAATTGATAATCTTTTTGAAACAATGTATATTTATGTGTGCTCTTCCTCTTGCCTTCATATTTATTTTTTGTTGTGGTAGGACACCCTTTGCCTCAATTAATTTCAGTCTCCATCTTTTCTCGATACATTTGTTCTTACCTTGTTTTTCTTGAATTGCTGGTGTGGCTGAGGCCTGAGTGGTTCTTTTATGCACAGTGTGACCTCTAATAGCATACTTGATAAAGCTATTGATTCTGAGGATGCTCAGCATAACGACTTTCTCCGGCTGGTATACTGCAACTCTTCTAAGATGTTGTTAGTTCTAAAAAATTGTCCAATCTCTTCCTCGAATTACAATGTTTGTCTTGCAGGAGCATATCGAAGGTTATCATGCACTCTCTGCAAAAACAAAAACATTCTTTTCCACGGCTCTAGGCATATGGGATGCGAACTTTTATGTCAAGGTGGATGATGATATTCATGTGAATCTAGGTGTGTACAAGAACTTGTTTGATGTTATGCACTTTGTTTTTACCCGTGGATACAAATGTGGACAACCGAATGCAGGTATGCTAGCCATGACTCTTTCTCGACACAGATCAAAGCCTCGTGCCTATATCGGGTGCATGAAATCTGGCCCAGTGCTTTCGGATAAGTAATGTCTCATGATCTTTCTAAGGGGCATAGTCTTTTCAATGGTCCAAATATTTCACTTTGAGTTCATGTTTCTGAACCATTTCATCTGTGCTTCAGAAACATCAAGTACCATGAACCTGAGTACTGGAAGTTCGGAGATGAAGGGAACAAGTATTTCCGTCACGCTACTGGACAGATTTATGCTATTTCTAAAGACCTTGCCTCGTACATATCAATAAACCAGTAAGAGGCTCTCTCATGTAACTGTTATTTGGTTCAAACTCTGGATGATGCTGATTAGTTACAATATCAAACGCAGACACATTCTACATGAATATGCAAACGAAGATGTGACACTGGGTGCATGGTTTATCGGGCTTGATGTAGAACACATCGACGACAGAAACATGTGCTGCGGGACTCCTCCAGGTTTGTTCTCTGGCAGTTGCAAGCTTTTGAGTTATCCACCCAAAACTACTGCCCCTTGACTCTCAAGCTTCCCTAGACTGCGAATGGAAGGCTCAAGCAGGAAATGTCTGTGTTGCGTCCTTCGACTGGAGCTGCAGCGGGATCTGCAAGTCGGTGGAGAAGATCAAGGATGTGCATCAGAAGTGTGGTGAAGGCAATACAGGTCTATGGAGTTCTTTATTCTGACATGCAAATGTGGCTACCCAATTATTACTAAACATGATTGAAGTAGTGAGAAGAAACAAGCAGAAACAGAGACCAAACTCCAAAAGGGAGAAGCAAAGAAGCGTATCTATGCTTTGTGGAACATTACAAAATTTTCTTTACTCCGAAGTCTAATCAATACGAAGACCTGTAAATTTTGTAAATTTCGTCCAATCATTTCTTTTTCTCTTCAGTTGTTTCTGTGTTATGATATAGCATAGTATATGGGCTCATGAGAAATCTTAAGAGGTTAATTTGTTTGTGATGTTCCCGATTGCATTATTGAGTTATATTTGAAATTTAACTTGATTATATTTTTTTTAGCTGTATCGATCATTTAAATTGTTGATTAACTTAAGTAAGTTTGACCTAATTGGAGAATTTTCATTTCACCACTCCACTATTTATCCTTTTTTTTAAATGCCCTCACGTTAATGTCTATTACATGAGGGTGATTCAATTTGGTAGTGTTCCTGGTTAATAACACTATTATTTGCCTTAAAGGGCACATTTTTTCAACAATGGTAGTGGGCATTCTAATAATTTCAAAACTTTTAGGTGCATTGTGGAAAGAAAATATACAAATTACCAAGAGGAATTTTCCCTCATTAGGTTTGTACTTGTTAATCCTCATTTATTTATTCACCGTATCATAGCAACGAAATCCAACAAGTCCAACGGCATTAGAAGGAAGGGGGCGCGAGAGATGAGGCAGCGATATGACTTGGTGTTCCCGAAGCTCGCCATGGCGGCGCCGCCGCCGCTCCTCCTCTGCTCGCTGCTGCTGCTGCTGCTGCTTGCTTCACCGGGCGCGGTCGGTGTGTGGCTGAACCTGCCTTCGTCGGGTACCAAGTGCCTGTCGGAGGAGATTCAGCCGAACGTGGTGGTGCTGGCCGACTACGCCGTTGTCCGCGAGGGTGATCACGCTGATAACCTCACCACTCTCGCCGTCAAAGTGAGCTCCAAACCCCCTTTCTTCCAAAACCTTAGATCTATCTATTCCTTTTCTTCGCGATCTGCGTGATATATGTATGATTTGGTCTTGATTTGGGGTAAAGATTCTATATTTATTAGAAAGTCACTATATTACCGCTATTATAGTTGTATGAAGATCTCCTGTAGTTTTTTCTTTCTTCCAACACAAAAAGGGGGGGAAAACACAGAATTGTATATGGTACGACTTATATCATTATGTTTCTAACCCAAGTTTGCAGATTTTGATAGTTAGAATTTGAGTTGTCTAATTTTTTATCAATTGAAGTATAGAAATGAGCTTGAGTAAGGCATCCAGCAGTTTTTATGGTGGAACCAAGATTTATATCGTTGAATGATTGAGACTAACTTGTTATTTATATATTCGACTTATTCTAATAGCACTAAACAGAAGTTGTTGCTTGAACAACTTTAGATATCTTGGAAGCGTTACAAAAAGATTTGGAACTGCTGATATCTTAGAGTGTGAGTTTTGAAGTTGTTGCTTAAACAACTTTAGGTATCTTGGTAGTGTTACAAAAAGATTTGGAACTGATATCTTAGAGTTCGAGTTTTCTAATGTTGGACCAATCAAATCATAAAGGTGATAATAAGTCTTGACACTCATCTTTCTGTATATAGATGAGCTTGTGTTGGATTCAAATTTATTTTATTTCAGAAATGCTGGCACTTGTACATGTTTACTGAAATATGTAAATGACAAGGTATTTCATGAAATTAAATAATTATCTAGCATGCATGCCAAATAAGTAAAGGATAGCTTTATACTTTTATGTTGTTCTTACTCTTTTTGATGCCAGAAGTGTACACATTTGATTTGCTTGGAGATATTAAGTTTGTGGAGATGTATGAATAGGATGTATCTAAGGGTTACATTGAGATGCAGGAAACTGAGTGGAAAGGTTCCTAACGATTATGGATTAAGGTGGTACAAATTTGTGTCATTATTTTCCTGCAGGCATCGAGAGAAAGACCAGATGTAGGCAGTGCCCGCCCAATGCAGTAAATGACTATTTTACTTGACATAATCACCTGTGATGCTGATTACTGTGGAGATACTAGTATTATTACTCAATATTAATCCATAATCAGATTTTTGGGAATGAGAAATAGCAAAGAGCCATAGACTGAAGTATATATTTCTTTTTTCATCCAACAGGATTAATTCAAGAATGTATTTGGGTGGAAAGCATTACAAGAAAACAATTCGGGTGCATTTGGTTCAAGTCATAATGTATGATCTTGGTTATGTGATTATCAGGTAATCACATAAGGTTATGTAGAATAAAATATAACCTTTGGTTCAATCTTAGGCAATGCAACAAAAACTTGTTTGATTGGAGGTTTTAGTGTATAACCTAGTTTAACATTTATTGTATTATCCTTGGTTCAACCCAATCGGCAATCGATTAGGAACACTATTCATTGTCACATAATGTATTTTAATATCTAATTCATTGTCACATAATGCAATCGATTACAACAAGTTCAATCCAAAATGACAATCATCCAACAAGCATAATTGTAAATTTAAAAAGGATTTACACACTAGATTTCCAAGATACAATAATACATAAAAAGGATCTACACACTAGATTTCATGGAAATCGATAATGATCTTCAAGCCAAGGTACTTACGTCTAGTCTCACGAGCATTCTTCAATTCCAGAGCCTTTGCTGCCTTTCTTTTCAGATACTTCTTAGCTCGAATGACCTTCTCTGACATGGGCGGGTGAATGACTGAAGGAGGAACTGCCTGAAGCTCCATTCCCAGAAAATTCATCTTCTCAGTGAGGGCACTGTGAATTGAGGTCTTCAAACTATCAACCTTGAGCTCCAATGTCTACACTGAGAACTTCAAGATCCTATCTTTAAGCAATTTTGAGCCAGAAGTGACCACCAATATCTCATGTAGGTATCACACTGCATAAACCCTAGTTGGTTTGTCAAGAACACAAGAAATTCCATTCTCTTCATTATCTACAAGGCCGGAAATCCTGGGGGTTTCTTTTTGGATTTCGACACGGATATCTTAAATCTCCCTGTCCAGGGTGTTGAAATATATGTTGACTATTGTATCACTAAGACCACTTTCCTGTGGAAAACTGCAGCCTAATTCGACTCCTCCAGCTCTATGGCAATGGCCTCACAGTCAAAGAGGCGTTTGATGAGAGAAATTAGGGCAGGGTCCTCGTTCTTCTCCTCCAAAATAGCAACCAGGTGACGGAGGTGGAGGGGACCGAAGGGCTGGCTACAGAGAACAACGCAAAACCATCATGTGGGATTTTGGACCCTGGCATTAAGGTGATGGCAGTGTGACGCCCAATGGATTCCCTTCCGCTGTAGGCAAAGGTGGTGAAACGCTTCTTATAGACAACTTCGAGGGCCATCCTCACGGCCTTGATGACAACCTTGAACTTGAGATTGGGGAGCGTGAGGGACTCACCCTTCTTTCGCGAGGGGACAAGGATGGTGCAGTTAGCGGAGGGATCGAGGATACCTTGGCAGAGCTCTTCGGCAAGGGCATCGACCGATAAGTGCAAGGCAAAGGGGGAGGAGGGAGGGAGGGAAGGGTTGGAGCGAGAAAAGAGGCAACGGGCAGTGACGGCGAGAACGGAGTGGGTGGCGAAGATGGAAGGGAGAAGGTGGTGGAATTTCCCTGTGTGTTGTTGGCGGTAAATGAGGGATTCGAGGTTGGATGGGGAGATGGGACGAGGGATTTAGATTGGGAGTGGGGAAGGAGAGGAGGAAAGGAATCGAAAGGAGAAAGGCAAATATTGGAGGATAATTTTGAAAAAAAAAAATTGTTAACCCCGGAATATTGCAAAATCTCACACTTCTGAGGTAATCAAATTCCGGATTTATGCCCCCACTTGCTAACGTCGCGGGCATACTCCATTACCTAGGAATCAGTCATTACCTGAACCAAACAGGGTTGAATAACATAACCTTACATAGATAACCAACCATAACCATGAACCAAACATACCCTTATTGTTTGTGAGTTTCTGGTTGGATATTTTATTGGGAATTGTTTTCCCTAAGGAGCAACAATCTGGAACATGACCTGTGAATCATGGATTTGCACGTTTGATATTAATTGCACTTCTATGCACTAGGCTATAGAACATTTGCTTGATTAATTATTACATCATAAGTTTTGAAACTTATTCAATAGTGGTAGATTAGCAGTTATACAGTGAGAACAATTTATTTAGCAACAAATAATACAAAACAATTATAAAATTTGGGAGGAAAAGGCAAATGGAAGTTACTGCAAGAAGATTAATTTAGTTTCATGAATGAAGCATGAGGACTAAGCATTCTATAGTTAGACTAGTTGAATTGATTAAAATTGAAATTGTTAAATGCAATAAACAAGCGATGTTGCACAAAGTTCAATTGAGCGACAAGATACATGCAGTTGGCCCTAATTTGTTGGAAGTCAGATGGCTTAATAATAATCATGATTACGAATGAGATAATTGTTTTTATAGGTTTAGTACTGTCAGTGCATTATAATGGATGTTGTGACACTGAAGACACAGCTCTCAACATGAAGATAAAGCTCTCAATGAATATAAAGGCACAGTTATAGAGGCATGTGCTTAGGAGGTTGACTGTGCATTATATTGTGTTGACTGTGATTTATTAGTTGTATTGGGTAAGGCGGAGCTAGAAAAATGTTAGTTGTTAGTTAGGAGGCTGGTTTATCTTCAATTTGCTACTATGCCACCTCGAAGTGCACCAAAAAGCATGCACATCTCATTATTTTGACTAGTGAACTGATTCTATTACCATTCCATCTTCATCTTCTTTGGAAGTTTTCCTGATCACTTCCTATTTGTAAACATTCACTAGCCCTCAATTTATCAACGATTAGTTGACAGGGGGGATTGCATGGATTGTTATGCCATTTAATCATCTTTATACAGTTTTGTGATCAAGTTGCTTTTATGCAGGTTACATCACCTTATGGATACACACTTCATGAGAAAGGTCAAGTTACTACAGGTCAGTTTGCGTTCACCACAACTGAGGCAGGCAACTATTTGGCATGTTTCTGGATAGATAGCAGCGACAAAGGCATAGGGGCAAGTGTTAACCTAGACTGGAAGATTGGAATAGCAGCCAAGGATTGGAATTCTGTTGCTAAGAAGGAAAATATTGAGGTGAGCACTTGAAACTACATAATCAGGTGATTAACCAGAGAACTTTAGATAAGTTTGTCTGCAATTGACACATGATTTGCTTCCTCAATTTCAGGGTGTTGAACTAGAGCTGACAAAACTAGAAGCAGCTGTGCATGCAATCCATGACAACTTGTTATATCTTAGGTTCAGGTACTCCTAAAAGCCGTTCTTTTCAGCTAATCATATGCACAAAATGTGGACTGATGGAAGTTACATGTTACTAATTGGTATTTAGCAAAATGTGTTCTTATATATATAAGTGAAACTAAACAAATGAGTGTAACTAAAGAAAAGATAAGTTGATCATTCATTCTGTTTCTTTTCTCCTATGAAAATGAGTGAAACTCAACAAGAGAGGTCCATCGTTTTCTTGGATCTCCATCTGATTTGGGCCAAGAATATTTCAATCAGTTGTAATGCCTTTTCTTTTTTGGTATTTTTGGCAGGGAAGCAGAGATGAGGACGGTGAGCGAGAAAACAAATTCAAGGGTTGCATGGTTGAGTATTTTGTCACTTGGGGTTTGCATCTCAGTCTCCATCTTACAACTATGGCACTTGAAGGGCTTCTTTCAAAAGAAGAAGCTTATATAAAACAATGTTTTGCATGGTCTTTGTTCTTTAATTTTTATTTTAGAAGTATTAGATAAGAAACTTTTATTTTCTAAACGCTTATGCTTGTATACTATGAAGTTGGATTTTATGGATTGGCAAAATTTTGAGCAATCTTGCGTTATTTATTCCGTTGAGATTATGGTTTAAAATTTCTATTATTTTATCTATTGAGATTATCTCCTCAAAAGATTTTTTCAATAATCCTCACTAGCCTTCCATAAGTAGCAGGGAATTGATGTATTCTTTTTCGAGCTTGGGTTCCATTGAAAGCTTCAAAAAAAAAAAAAAAAAAAAAAATGATTAATCAAGTTGGATAATGTTGAACCTGGGTGATCGGTCTGGTCCATGAAAATTTTTCATCGATTATCAGGATAAATCGGGAAATGTTTGTAGCTGGCAGTCCACGAGTCTAGCATCCTTTAGTTGCGTATCCCATTTGGAAGAAAATTTTTTATAAATTTGTCATAGCTGGGGTTCGAATTGTGGGTACTTAGATGATAATCTGAATGTTCTATCATTACACCATAATCTCGGGGGCCATTGAAGGCTTCCAAGGACCGCACAAGACTAGATCGAATGCCATCTCTATTTTCGCCATTTCATTTCTATTCATTTTTTTCCCTCTAGAAAAGAAAGCTTGTAGATTTAAATCACGGCTTTAATTAGTTGATTCGATTCTTTTCAGGTGATTTTTCTCTCTAGCTAACTTGTTCTAATAGCTTTCTGAATTTGATTCTGATTCTTGAATTCCAAGTTGCGTAGCAATTCAATCCCTTTAATCACGGCTTTAATTAGTTTGATTCGATTCTTTGATTCCACGAGAAAATGATGAGATAATAATAATAATAATAATAATAATAATAATAATAATAAAGTTTCTTTGAACCAATATTTTTTGAACGGAACGAACAACTGTGGATGAGGGGCCTCATGAGGTTCGCATATGAGCCAGATGGGGAAAACGAATTTTGCTAAATATTTAATGTGAAATAAATGGACCTAAAATTTAAAACAGAACCTTCTTGACATTTAATAGCCTCTTAAAATCCTTTTTAAGATATTTTTATTTTACTATCATAATGTTAATAGTCTTATACAATTCTATCAAATCTTTTAATTATTAATATTGAGATGACATGATAAAATTTTAAAGCTTTCTAGGACATCTTGGGGTGGACCTTTTGAACGTTATCCCATATGTGGTGGATACATGTACATCGCCATGCTCTTTATAACCATAGCACCAGGACAGAACAATTATAAGAATCGCCATACGACGCCATGGCAATCAAAGGCAGCAGTGGCGGCGCCGCCGGGAGGAGCATCATGCGGAGCACGTCGTCGAAGGTGACGGAGGAGGAGTTCAAGGAGTGGCTCAGGAGCTTCAACACCGACCGCGACGGCAGGATCAGCCGGGCTGAGCTCCGCCAGGCTATGCGCAGCATCGACCTCCGGTTCAGCGGATGGCGGAGCCGCTGCGGCATCCGCTATGCAGACGCCGATGGTGACGGCTTCATTGAAGATGACGAGATCGACAGCCTCATCCACTTTGCACAACACCATTTAGGCCTTAAAATTACCACCTACTGATTATTAATTCAATTAAAGCATTTTTTTTTTTTAAAAAATGATAATTGATCGAGTTTACATATATATTTATGTATGTGTGTGTTAATTTAGTTAATCATGTGATTAAGTTGTTGATTTTGTTGTATTTGGTATAATAATAAACTTATGTGTTTGTGAACTATATCTGTGCATATCAACTATATTCTAGTTTCATTTTTTAAATTATTAAGTTTGATAATATTTGTTGTAATATTTTTCTTATGGAAATTTGGAAAAAGAAATAAAAAAATTACCAATCAAACACAAAGATATTGATCAAATTAGTTAGCATTATTCCCTTTTTCATTGCCAACAGATTTCACTATCACAACAATAGTAAAAGAATAATCTATCTTTTCCTATATTTCTTTTATAAAATAACAAATAAATTATTTCTAGCACATAAACAAGTACCGTAATAAATTTCAAATAGACTAATTCGTTTTTTGTTGGATTCAGTTTTGAGCCAAATAACAAAAGTGATGATATTTCTAACTTTCTTACGGTCAATTGCATCAACAATAAAATATTACAAACTAAACATCTCCATTTAAT
The DNA here is from genome assembly GCF_018446385.1 of Zingiber officinale. Taxonomy (NCBI): domain Eukaryota; kingdom Viridiplantae; phylum Streptophyta; class Magnoliopsida; order Zingiberales; family Zingiberaceae; genus Zingiber; species Zingiber officinale. Next base: position 130,662,076 of record NC_055987.1, read on the forward strand.
GTCAATGTACCAATCCATGAGCAAAAAATAATGACTACAGCTGAATGAAACCTTCTTCTTCTTCAAAAAAAGTGCTAAAACAGAAACAAATTGCTAATGATACTATTCAAAGAGCATATCATATAATACCCAATGGAGATTAGTCCTGTAATATATTAATCAGTGATGCTGAAATGTTGGCGTTTAAATCTTTGTTAATTTGCTGGAAGAGAGGAGAGGCCCAACCAAATGCAGCTTTCTAGTTAAAGGATGCCACTGGAAAATTCCAGTGCTCGTCTCTTGCGAGAGCATAGCTTGATCATGGTCAGCTAATGGAGGAATATATCCTTGCAGTGGCTTCTTGGGCGCGAATTCTTCATCCGTGCCATATTTCAATACTGCTGATACTTTGCAGGCCTATTCACTTCCGGAGCTTTTTCTGAATGAAGAACCTGATATGTAAAGGAATCAGAATGACAGTGTCTACTCTTTGGAAACTTGAGAGCAACTTGATTCATTACCTCTTGAAGGTCTTCTTCCTTCCATAGCTTCCTTCTTCTGTTGACAACTCGGGCAAATAAATGGACCATCCCAGGGTTTGCGGGACTGATGTGAGTTTCCGTTGACAGAATAGCCCTTGTATGGTTTCATCTTGATCTGGCATATCGCACATACAAAAAGCTTGAACAAGTTGTGAATTGGATATGCAACACTCAACCTGCATTTCCCTGAAAATTATTGAGCATGTGTCACAAGAAACACCAAAATCTCGAGGGAACTTTTAGCATACTAATTTACTCTTGTTAATGGTTCCAAAAAGCCATCCCAATTCTCTTATATGATTTGATATGCTGTCATAGTAAAAGAAGAATTCTTCGCAAGTAAAAATTAACTAAGATTTTTGACCTTTGGAATAGCAATGCAGATTCTCCTTCGAATATTTCCTCCACACATCTGGCTCCACAAAGTTTCTATCAAAATTTGATGATAACTCAGGAGACATCCTCCAGAACAAGTGTTTGAATACACACATTCCCTGTTTCTTGGCCGGGGCGTAGTAGGAGTTATTTTCTCTACTGGTAATATATCTATCACAATGCAAGTAGTATCATCTTTAAGCCCCAGCACTCGCACAGCTTCCTGTGAGAGGATATCTGATATCGATGAAATGAAACAAGGATGTGCTTATGCCTCAATTTCAAAATACGCAAGTCACTAAATACTTTTACAATTTGATGGGCTGCAATGAACAAGGATGTGCTTATGCCTCAATTTCAAAATACGCAAGTCACTAAATACTTTTACAATTTGATGGGCTGCAATGCTTGCCGGCAGGCCAAACATCCCAGACGCCATCACTTGTGATGATAAGTCGACCTCCAGCAGTTGAGAGCTGCAGCAATCATGAAACCACCTGTTCACACAAAGGCAAGTGACACTTGGTCATTGCAAGGATAACGGATCTTGTTAAAGTCGTGCCATTTACTTTTCCAACATCCCAGCATGAAAAGAACACAAAGATATAACTCCAAATTAGTTGATCCTTAAATTCAGACTTTTGTTCTATCATTACGAGATCAAGAGCAACAACACCCATTTCCCAATAGGTTCAATCTCCGTTATTTGTCTAATTAGCTTCAAATGAACATAAGCAAGCATAAATTATTCACTTTAAATCATTAGAATACCTTCACTTGCTTAACATAAGGTACAGGAACAATAAATTCACCCACATCCATATCACCAATAGATCTCGATAAACATAAACCACCTGACCAACACCTGAGAGGACTAATATGGAAAAGAAGGTGATACTTGTGAATATATTATCATAACTAAGATAAACAGAATTTCATAATTTCAAGGAAAATACAATTAGACATGAGATCTTTAATTGGAGAATTCAAGTAACTATTAGGATTGAAACTCAATAAGAAAAAGTTACATAATTCGTCAATCCTGCACATGCTGACGCCATCAATTCCCCATACTGGAAAAAAAAAAAAAAAGAACAGTCGGGGTGCACGAAGCTCCCGCCATGCGGGGTCCCGGGGAAGGATCCATTGTACGCAGTCTTACCCTGCTTTTTGCAAGAGGTTGCTTCCAAGATTCGAACCCGTGACCTTTTGATCACAAAGCAACAACTTTACCGTTGCGCCAAGGCTCCCCTTTTGAATCATAGAAATATTGGTTTTGGTTGTATCTAACCAGAAAAATTTAAACCCTATCGAACCCAATTGAAGCCCTTCAAACTTAAATTACTCCCAATACAGATCTAATTCAATTTACTCAAATGAACATACAACTGACGTTCGTTAAAGCCTTTGATATGATAATAACTAAATAATATAAAGTATAACTATAGACTAAGTATCTAACTACGTATCTATTACAGCAAGTAACTAGCACAAGAAATTCATTCTTGTAGTAACAGAGACTTAACTGTAAGAAATTAGCAATTATAATATCTAAACCTTTTTTTCCTCGAATTAATTATGCATAACCTTTGCCAACTTTGAAAATGAAGATAAAAGCAAAAATATGGCCAAAATGGTTTGAAATAAACAAACCTCTGTACCTCCAACTATACTTAATCTCCCAACCTCACCTCCACTAGCTACTATGCGATCAACCCTACAGAAGAATCAACTATCAGGCATCCAACATAATATCAAACTATAGCAACAAGATAATCAAGAGAAGAAACATACTCCTCTGCATTGACTTCCAGACGATGATCTGCTGATAAATAGTAAACAGAACCTTCGGCAGATTCAAGAATGCATCTTGAATCACCAACTGATGCTACAGTTGCTACCCATCCATCTATTATAACAAATGTGACAGTGGTTCCTGAAGAATGCACTGTAAAGAAAACAAATAATAATACTGAAATTGATATTGATAAAGAATAGAAATCAGAAAGATTTAAAGAAGATGGGAAAACAAGCAGGTTCACAGTAATTTAAGATTGAAGTTCAATCTAATAATTTAGTGCTATTGAATGATCTATTCAAGCTATAGATATAAGTAGAAAAGTTTTGCTACAATGATGAACAAATTTTATGTTTCAGAAATGCAACACAGAAATGGACCACACATGCATGGCAATTCTTAACATGATTTGAGTTTAGCATTTTTTTCATAAGCAATTTAATGTATGCAACTGATTTGATTACAAATCTAATTTTGACTGCTCCAAGCTTGAAAACCGTTCAAATATTAATGCAATGAGAAGCACAAAATTCATAAAGTGATCCATTGTCAGCCTGTTGTCTTCTTCTAACAATAAAATGGTCCAACCGCTTATGTAGTAGACTAGAAAGTTCAAATTCTTGCAATTACTATGCTGTGCGAAGTAGCTAACTGAAGATGGATCAAGCATGATGAACAGGAAGCAGACCTGTGAGTGATTATACAAGAATTATGTTGCAACTGAACCCATTACAAATGCAGTGTTGGCTCAGAAGCATCATCAAGAGCCAAAAAAGAATTGATCTCAGGATGAGAGGAAAAGCTTTCACAGGTTCCATGTTAAGTGAAAATTCAATATTCATGCAGAAAAAGAATGTAAGAACAATCATATTCCTTACAAACCAAAAAGTTGACAAACAACAGTGCACTCATACCTGAAATTTGAAAATCTTTATCTGTTTTCACAAATCCTGCAACCAGAGCTCTTGGTAATGTGGCTAACCACTCTTGCCCAAGGTTCTAAAATTCGCTAGGCGCTAGACCATCGCCTAGCACCTAGACTGCCTAAGCGAGGACTAGGCGCCACTAGGCGGATTCCACGATAACATAAATTACATAATAAATCATATTCTATAACTCCGAAATAATAACATTAAATTTAAAATGAGTTCAAAATTACATAACTAATAAAATAGCACAAATTTATTCTTCTTCTCCATAATTTTCAACAACTTATTCTTCATCGGACACAAACTCAATATCATCATTGTGATCCTCCTCTTCTTCGGATGCAAAATTATCCTCGTGAAGTTCTCTCACTCTAGAACTTCTTCAGGGTTGTCTGATGAATTGACGTTTCCAAAGAATGAGGCTTTGGCCAACCTTCAATTCAATCTCCTCCAAGTCGCTCTTGAGGAAAGATCAAACAACAAATTTTCTTCAAATCTGCCTTTTAACTTTCAGATTTCTCAAAAATGTAGGCTTCTTCATTCGCTGTACGATAAAGAAAAAGTTTGGTGCTAGCCGCTACGGCAAGCCAACAAATTAATTTTCTTGTTGGGCTAAAGTTTAGGACTTATAAAACTTAAGCCCAACACACAAAAAGTTATAGCTCAATTTTTTTAATTGAGCTTTAATTTAAAAGCCTAAACAAAAAAAAAGCATGAAAATCCTGAATTATTTCCACGGCGTCTAGACAATTCGACCAATCAGTCGGCACCTAGGGCTACTAGCATGTTTTCGATGTGGCTGGATGGTGCCTAGCACCTAGGCAACCGCCTAGACCGATTTTTAGAACACTGCAATCTTGCCTATTAAGATATGAAGGAACAACACCCAAAATGTTATCCAAGAGTTTTTCCCTTGCATAAACAGCAGCTCCATAACTATTGTGGCCGTCAAATAGCTAAAGAAGAAAAAACAAAAGAGAGTAAACTCACTGTGACTACAGAAAATTGAAATTAAGAAAATGCATTTGGTACAAGAGAGCATTGAATCGTTCTAGCAAATGGTACAAGATCAACAAAAAATGGGCCCAAATGCCTAAAATTTTAAACTAACACAAAATTGGGGGTAAAGAGAAAGAATGTCTTCTAATCAAACACTAACAAATTTTCATTTTCAATTTCGAAGAAAAGACAAAAGAATATATATATTTTTTCAAGTCACAACAATTTCAAAGAACCAAAAAGCTCACACCATCCTCCAATGGAATGCTTCAGCACCCGAAACATAAGCAAGTGAACTGAAAACGATCTCATACCGCGAAGACGGAGTACGTAGCGTCGCAATCCCCCGGGTCACGCCGGAGTGCCGTCTCAATGGGAGTTAAGTCCTCCCCTCTCTTACTCTGGCTGGCCTGACCGTACAGCACGTCCGGTGTCTCCATCTTCTCGCTTGAAGTCTCCCGTCTCAACAGCACTGCCAGCGGCACCATCGCCGCCCGTTCGCCCTTCGCTTTCATAACGACTCGCGACCCTCCTGCTCAAGATCGCAACTTCAAACCAATCTCCATCGCAAACCGCATTACCTTAAGCTGCTTGAATCAGGGAAAATCCGGATTAGGTTGAGAGGGGAAGAGGAAAGAAGCAAATCCAGAAGGATTGCTTGAGGAGAATCGAGGAATCGAAAGGCAGTAAATCGCAGTGGAAGCCGCCACTCCAGTGGTACGAATCGATCGATCGATCACTCTTAATTACTCTGCCGGGAAATGTTTACGCAGATACCCGGTTGGTGATTCGGTAGGTCACGTAGGTGTACAGGATGCCGTGTGGGTTCTTCTACGTGCCGTTGAGATTTAATCCACGTCCGCGTCGTGCAAACGGCCATAGCGAGTATTTGTGAAAACACCCTTGTGAACGAAAATTCATATTTCTGAAACGCCACTTATAGTTTCAGATTTGATAACTAAGTACCAATGGAATTTGGCATAAGAAACCCTGCAAAGTTGTAAATTGCCGTGGCGTTATAATATAATTAATTAAATAAATTAAGACAGAAAAATGGCCATCTAGATGGGTGATGAGGAGTCCAGATCCTCTGCGCCCGCCTCCCGTGCGCCCTCTGCGCCCGTCGCTACGCGACAAAAAATCCACGCACTAAGCACGTGCGTTTCTCCGCTCCAATAATAAAACCCAACTCCAACGCACACATATCGCTTCCTGCTGATCGGTCTGTTGACCGATCAGCAAGAATGCTGATCGGTCAGCAAGACCGATCAGCAAGCATTCCAGCAGGAATGTTTAACTTTTTTTAATTTTTTTTTAAAAAAAATAAAATAATAAATAAAAACGTTTCTAATACATATAATAATTATACAAGTCCAATATACTTCGATCCATATTAATCCTAATAAAAAATAGTAAATACTAATGTTATATTTTTGTAATATTAGGAATGTTAGTAGACATTAACGATCCAGCAGGAATGTTACAAAAATATAACATTAGTATTTATTATTTTTTATTAGGATTAATATGGATCGAAGTATATTGGACTTGTATAATTATTATATGTATTAGAAACGTTTTTATTTATTATTTTAATTTTTTTAAAAAGAAAAGAAAAAAATTAAAAAAGTTAATAAAGCAAACCTGCTGGAATGCTGATCGGTCAGCAAGACCGATCAGCATTCCTGTTGATCGGTCTGCTGACTGAACAGCATTCTTGCTGATCAGCAGGAAGCGATATGTGTGCGTTGGAGTTGGGTTTTATTACTAGAGCGGATAAACGTACGTGCTTAGCGCGTGGGTTTTTTGTCGCGTAGCGACGGGCGCAGAGGGCGCACGGGAGGTGGGCGCAGAGGATCTGGACTCGGTGATGAGTTGGATTCACGGGATAATAATTAAGGATAAGTTTTATTTTTAATTACTAAAGTAACGATAGTTTGACTCCGAAATTCGGGCCGCAAAATTATTAAATGCAGCTGTCAACATGAAATATATACAGTGGCGGATCCAGAAATTCAAGCATGGAGGGGCGATTTATACGTAGAACAAGGGACAGTATCCTTTATCTCCATCGTTGAAACCCCATAATACTAGAGGTTCCACCGTCGGTAATGAGGGGCGACCGCCGATGTCGCCCCCCCGCTGGATCCGCCCCTGAATATATATATATATATATATATAGAAATTTAATAGACTTTATATTTATCCTTGAGTAGCCTTAAGTACCTAGTATATTATTATTATTATTTCAATTCCTTTAGTCTACCTCCTAAACTCAAATTTTAAATTCTATTTTTTTTTAAAATAATCTTGTGGATGCATCAACATAACTCAAAATTTTAAATTCTATTTTTTTTAAAAAAATATATTTTTGTGGATGAACCATCATATTAAATCCGTGTGTATATATATACCCATAAGGCTCCTCAAGGATAAATATAAAGCCTATTAAATTCGTATATATATATATATATATATATATATATGGGTCCTCAAGGATAAATATAAAGCCTATTAAATTCGTATATATATATATATATATATATATATATATATATATATATATATATATATATATATATCTTTAATATACACGTGTCACGCATTCAAAGGCCAACAGCATGATGGAAAAATTTTACACCAACACAAACAGGAGTTGATCCAACTCTTTGTTCTTTGTTCTGCATCTCAAGGCTTCAAGTTTACTTGAATGCTCAGAACTACCTTCACTAAACAAACACTCAAAACACTATGCACATCACACTACAAAATAATCACAAAAAGATCTATGAAAAAGGATCAGAAAGAAATAAATCACTATACTTCACTTTCGACAATCTCAATTGAAGAAATTGATCTACTTGAATGCCCTTTGTAAGACCTTCCTCTCTCGATAGTTCCTTCTTGTTCGAGAGAGTAAGCTAAAATGACCTTTATGACTTGTCTGAATCTTCTTCTGTAGGTTGGGAACTTGGAGCCACTCCTTGTCATGCCAACCAACCTGAAAATGAATTCAGATTGTCCAACTTAAAGTTGCATCTAGAGCTTCTAACTTTGATCGGATATCAAATTTTGGGAAGGAGAAAAACAAGGCAATATGCAGCAAGAAACTCATTTAGATTCCACAGGTTCATAAAGGAAAATTGTTTGTTACCTTCTACTAATGGCTTGAATCTGAGCTGTCCTAATTGTATCTTGGCCGACCATGGCACCATCACCTGTTGCTTGCACTGGCGATGTGCTACTTCCTGCAAACAAAACCAACTTCTCCAAGAACTTGACCTCATCGTCTTTCAGATTCAGGACCCTGATTTGCTCCATCAGTACCATAACGGGATGGAAGAACCAATCCAACAACCGATCTTGGGGTCGGTTGAAGTGGGTAACTTCAATACCACCACTCAGCAATATTCCACCAGAACCGCCTTTGATGGAGAAGAGGAGATTATGCAAAAATGCATATGAAGGAAGGCCAATGCCAACCATTTCTTGGCTGCGTCCCTTGGTTTGTAACCATTCGCGGAGATGGAAGGTTGTGATGATGTTTGCATCCACAAGTTCCTTGCCCCTGGTTTCACAAGATTTCATGATCTCTCCCCACACCTGTAGCATTGACATTTCGTTATTGATTGTCAAAGGGATCATGCAATCCAAATATATGTCCATAAATCTATTCGACAAAGGAATAACATAGATTATGGAAGGAAACCAGTATGACAAAACAAGGCACAAGCCATTTTATGGAATCAGCATATGCACAGTCTGCTTAAACTAACTTCTATTTATCTGACACTAAAATATAGTATCAGGAACAACTTGAATTTCAAAGTCTTGGAATTTTCATAATCGAAGATCTGTACGTGGTGTTCCAGTTCAGAAATTAGTACAAACACAGCTTGCTTAGTATAACTATTGCTTATCAGACACTAAAAAAATACAGTATCAGGAACAAGGAAATTTTGAAGTGATGGAGTTTTCGAAATTTAGGCTCTCAACTATCTTTTAAATAAATGGGTTGAACTTTGAAGTATAGCAATCATATTCCAAATACCCAAATGGCTATGAAATTGAAAGAAATAAGGATATTTTCTTGCTTTATAGATGATGGTCGCTGTGAGAAAGTCTTTTAGCTGTTTTTTAGTAATTCTGATATTCCAGAGTGTTAGTTCCAGTTTAAGTTCATCGGCCATAAGATATCACCATGAGACAAATAAATCACATGGTATTTTAAATCTGATAAGGTCTTGTGAAAAGGATAAATCTACATCAGATTCTGAAATAATTGTAGCAAGCTTGCCATGATGGAAGAAATGATATCCATAATCCAATTGGTACAATTATCAGAGGTTAGTGTTGGTCATGGACATTATATCGAATAAAAGAATGGAGATGTTACCTGCACCATTTTGACCTCTTGTATTGTCTCTCTGATAGATCTTGAAGGAGCCAAGCTAGGTACCAACATTGAAGGAGCTGATGAAGAAGCATGACTAGCTTTAACTGCTCTAAAAGAATTCGATCCAATAGAAAATTCTTCTGATTGAGATGGCTTTCTCTTTCTGTACCGAGGTCTGGCCAAGTAATAAGAAAATTAATTCTTAGGAATGGAAAACAAAAACTATTTTTGCTGGTCTAGTAAGTAATACAGCAAGTACATGTGAAATTCACACAACTAGTAGTAAATAAGAGAAGAAAAACAAAACAAGTAATTAATTGACATTACTTTGGAAGAATGGTCCCTTCTCTTAGATAGAGCCAATCATTAGTGTATTCATCAAACTCAGCAACCATGGCAACCACGAAAGCAACTCCTCGTTTGAAAGATCTTTCCTATAAAAAGAAGTTAAGTTTTGATTGTTGTTTATTATTGAACATAAACAAATGCAACAAGGCAAATTAGTAAGCATAACCAAAAGACAGTAAGGACAGCAAAGAACCTGATACACAATGACAGATCCATATAACCCAATGAAGATACTTGAGACGACAGCCAACAGGAAACTCCCAAGAACAACTAAAGGCCAAAGTAGAATAGCAAGACCAGCAATAGGCACACAAGCTGTCTCACTAAACGGCCCTTCTCGACTTATAAGATCTTGTAGTAGCCTCTGCCAGCCTTTGAATAGCATATAAGGGCTTTTTACCAATGCTATGACAGTGTAAAGTGGAATAGTGACAACTACGCCCATAGAAGCAACCGCCACACAAGCAGGTATCTCTATCAACCTACACAAAAATTTAAAAGACAACATTTCTTAGTCTAGACGAACAAGAATAAGCTCCCGCATGGAATTCATGTAGCTGTCTGATAATTAGTAAAATTACTTAAACTACTACTACTAGTGGGCATGAAAAATCAAGTGAAATGCACATAAATTACAGATAAAGGAATGAAGCTCAATATAACTTAAGGCAAAAATATAGAATGTAAAACAATTCTTATGTGCATTATGCAAAAGAAAGTGGAGTAAAATGAAATAAATCTAAATCTTTCATAAAGAAGTTTCAGATTGTAGGACCTAATATCTCATCTATTCCTGATAAACAAATTGCTGCTATCCAAAATTTAAATCAAAGGAGCAAGTCAAAGGAATTAACTTATATACCTAATCGAATATGACTGGCCATCATGGGATTTTTCTCTCAATTCTTTTAAGTAAAGAGGATATGAGTGGTAGCATATATCTGCGAAATCTCTCACGACAGTGCAGCTCCCTTTAATAGTACTCCATGTACCATCCTGTTTAATGACAAAGAGAAGAGGATGAATTAACAAATAACTAAGAAAATAATACACAAATATCCATATAAACGGTTTTTTACCACAACAAAGCGAAAAATTATCTTTGTTTCATTGTCCTCTCGGAAGGCCTCAAAAGTTGACAGCCATGGTGTGAAGAAGCCATAACCAATTCCTACAAGTACACTCCCTGATATCGCAATGGCCAGCCATAACCCAAGGAATACGGGTAGAACAAACAAGAATGCAAGCCTAAGTGCTGTATTTATGCAAGTAGATCTGCACAATAGAGCCAGAGTAATTTATAAAATTTTGACGAACAAGTTCATAATCACAAATACTTGTTGAAACCGTCATGATACATAAAATGTAGAAGTTAATTCTACATAGGTTTTAGGTTGTTAACTTACTATCAATTAATGACTAGAAAAGGTCGGTAAAATCCAAAGTCGTTGATGACCTAATTATTAACCAAAGAAGGCCATGGCTTACTTTACAATAGAGTAGATGGTCCAGGCAACATGAGCCGGAAACAGCCCCAGTATCACCCCGACGTTCCCAAGAATTAACAACGCCGCCGCCACAGGGCCGACCACCAAAGCTACAGTCAACAATTCGCCGTCATAAAGGAAGAAACTTCAGCAATATTAGATCGGCGAGAAGACAGGAAAGGGATTAAAGGCGGGACCTTTGAGGGCGCCGAGGAAAAGGGCGGAGCAGAAGGCGATGATCACGTAGGCGACGCGGGCGGACTGCCTCACGGCGCCGATCGGCTCCGCGTAGTTGGTCCGCACCCAGAGCGCCAACGAATCCAGCGGCGACGGGGGCGCCGGCGACTCCATCGAGAGAGCATAGAAGAGCCGAGGCCGCCAAAAGTAAGAACCCTGTATCTTTGGAGAAGAAGATAAACAAGGAAGAAGAAAACCGACGGTTTGAGGCTTTGGTGGAGTTATTAATGGCTGCAGAACCAATCACAGTTTTGAAATTTCTTGGTCTTTGCCGGCCGATAAAGTAGAAAAGAACTCAAAATGGAAAAGATCGAGAAGGCGTGGCCGATGGGATCTCGTTCGATTTCATTTCTCAAGGTCAAAGTGGCTGCGGTTTATATCGGAGAAGGTGCCAGCCGGTGAAGTAACAGAAGAAGAACCAGGTGCCAATAGTTTATTTTTATTTAATTTCGGGGGAAAATAAAAAAAAGAGACGCTTATTTATAAAATCATTTAAGTCCTTCCTGTTTTGATTATTTTAAAAGCAGGAATATACACTTTTTTTTGTCACGCAACCGAAAATGAAACAATTTTAAATCACACGAATATCCAATCCAATTTCATTAATGATCTCGTGAATCTTGATGATAAAAAAACAACATCAAATCGTCATCAGTGATGTTAACCAAGCCAATGAAATTTAATTACGTCATCCAATTTGTGGAAAACCCCAATCAAATTCGTTCATTTCCAAAATGACCACATCCAGTGCTTCATCAAGCGTCAAATCCACTTTGTAGAAACCCCCAATTAAATTAGTTCAGTTGCAAAACAAAGACCTCCTTTAGAGACACCATTTATAAGATTTATATGGCATTATGACAAGGACATGTTTTCTTGACAAAGACATCCAATTTGAAGCTTGAACGACTCAAAATGAGAAATTGAAGCTTCAAAGTCTCAAAAATTGCGATGTCAATTAATGTCGTGTACATTATTTTCTTTAGTTTTCTTATATTAAGGTCGTGTCTACTTTTTCTTATTTGGATACTTATTTATCATATTTGAGCAAAGTTGATGAGATAGAGATTATAAAGATGAATAAGGTCCTAGCTTGGGTCAAGATTATGAGTGAGGGATGGCAAGGCCAAAGGTAATTTCTAAGGTCAAAGCCCATCAATACATGATGTTGCAATGACAAGAACGAAGTCAATACAAACAATATGCAATAGATATGGAGGTCAATGCCGTAATCAGCACGATAACCATACTATTAATTAATAAATTCAGTCCAATTATATAAATAAATTAATGCCGATTTTTATTGGAGTATATTAAATTGTCTTGTTTAATAAAATGTTACCTAAGGCTTTTGAATTCATCGGCCATAGGCTCTTAATTTTTGAGTAAAGTATGAGAAAATTTTTTAATCATAATCATAATTTTGTATGCTCTTCTCAATCATAAAAAATTTTGTTTCCATTCCCTGTATGTAAAGTATTACTTATATCAACTCTCTCATTCAAATATTGTTACCTAAATTGTCCCTCAGCTTTTTAGATATAAAAAGTCTAAAAACGAATATGCAGGGAGTTAAATTCAGCACTTTACACTAGAATCTAGTACTTTATACTAGAATCAAGTATATTTTCTATCAAAATTAATCCTCATATTTTTTCGATACAAATAGTCTAAAAATGAATATAATTCTTATCAAATTCAACACATTAAATTAGAATTGAGTATATTTTCTATTAAATTGAACACTATTTTTTTCTTGTTTAAATTTCTCGTAAATTCAGCACCATTTACCATTTTAAAAAAATTTAGTATATTTTTCATCAAATTGAGTATTATTTAAAGAAAATCTAGTATATTTTCCATCCAATTGAGATGAAAAAAGAATCGTACTCAATTTATACTAGATTCTAATTTAATGTACTGAATTTAAAAGGAAATATACTAATTTTTAGACTTTTTATATCGAAAAGTATCTTGAGCAATTAGGTAAATATATTTGATTAGGAAGTGGAAACAAAAATTTTTATGGATGAGGACTGCATACAAAGATGAATTTATGATTAGATACTGCATAAAAATTTACCCATAATTTTTTTCAGAGAGCCTAATTAATTTATTTTAACAATTATGTTTTGTCACGGAGAAGACATGCACTGACTCAACTAGTGCACCAGGACTATTAGAATAAAATGAAATTAATTTAATAATAAGCAATCTAGAAAAGTAACAAAAAATATTATCTTGCATTTAAAAAAAATAAAATGACGCTATAATTTGCAATATTGGAATAAATTTACTTAGCAAATTTCAAATTAAAGAATCTCTGGGCTTTGATTTGGGTTTCCCTGCTCTGATTCACCGGCTTCCTTCTCCACTCCATTTCTTCCTCGAAGAAAGGCACGGTCCGGTCACTTTCCGGCCATCTTCGCTTCTGTCTGCGTCATCAACATCCTCGTCCTTTTCGTCTGAAGGTACCGGCTGCAAATCTCCGTCGTCAACTTCGCGAAAACCGAACGCCAGGCCCCCCCTAATCGACTGCGCACAGGAACCTTCCCGAGGCCCTGCAATATTGTTATGAGGGCGGCGGGCGAGGAAAATACGAAGACGAGGGTCAGCGCGGTAGAGTGGGCTAGAGGCGGCGGCGGCAATTGCTGCTGTTCATTCAAGCGGATCGCCTTCATGATTTGCTGCGTTAATCTGGTCGACGCGCTTCTCGTGGTTCGATCGTTGTACACTTCTTTCTTCTTCCCCCCTTCGTCTGGGATCAGTCGCAATTCCCTTGCCGGTACAAAGATCATCCTTTTCTTGTGTGGGTTACATATGTTGACTTGTTTTTGACATTTTTGAGAAAGTTTTATTTTAATATACAGATCAGATAATGAGGACGGAAGAATCGATCCGGATTCGAGGAGAAATGGAACCTTTGGCTCTAGTTAGCGCGGTAAGATCGCAGGTTTGATTTCTAGGCTTTAACTCACTGTTTGGGCTTGGGGATGTAATTGGTGGAGTTTTCCTTTCCATTCGACTCGAGTAGGTGAGGAAGCTGAAAAAGAAGTTGTCCGGAGATCAGAAAAGGGGACTTGTTCAATTGCCACAACCGGTGATGTATAAGTTGGCCTATGAGATTCTGGAGAGGTTGCAAGGTCTTCACAATACTAACGTGACAGAACAACAGGGTTAGGTCGGCCATCCTTTTCAGTTTTCATGTTTAGTTGAGCTTGTTGATCAGTTATTTTTTTCATGAATTTATTGACCAAATTGGTCAAGACGTTCATGCATGGACAACTTAATCCTTTGGACTTTGGGGAGCTCAAGATAAGAAAATGCTATGCTTAAGAAATTGATTGTTTTGGTATTTCATTGTATCCTAAAATTCTTATGGAATTTCGGTTTCAAACTTCCAGTCCAGACTTTAGTTTGTTCCAACCTCATATGTCTGGATCCAATATCTCACTAGCTCTGATTCTAGCTCCTTTGAGCAACAACAAAATTTTGTTCTCCTCCCAACTGCTTTATTCATGTATGATGTCGGACTTATAGTTTCACTTTGGTTGGTAAAGATGAATCAAGGAAATTGTCTATTTCGGAGGCATAACTTCCTTATGATGCTTAGACTCTGTTTCTTGATTATGTTTCAGGAAGCTGCTTTTGTTTTCCTGTTTCATATCTTTAATACTTCTGAAATTATACTTTTATTTTGGGTAATCAAAAGTTCTTGCAGGCAACTATTAACCTACCTTTCTGGACAATTATTTTGGCCATGTGCAATATGTTATCCATTGTGCATCAATCATGATAAGGAACTTGGGTTGGTTTAGCTGTCTAGCTTCTTGGCATATTTAACATTGTTACTTGGTCATTAGAGTAACTCCGCCCATGATGACCGGTCATGACCGGTCCCAAGCCCGGATAAAGGAGGAGGGTTGCGTTAGGTTGCCAGACAGCGTCAAATTATGACAAATATTCAATGAATGATTCCATTAAACTATTGTGCTAATGCTAGGTTGTTCCCCGGAAGGAACGCGTTGCAGGGTCTGACTGTAACGTCTCGGCAAGGACCGCTACATCTCCAGAACTCGGGTGTAGTGATAAATATGCAAGAGTTCGCGTTACAGGGTCCGACTGTAACGTCTCAGCAAGGACCGCTACATCTCCATGAGAACTTGGGTGTAGTGTTAAATAGGCAAAAGTTCTCACACCATAGGTTAGATAAGAACAACCATGATAAGAAAACTAATAATCTAAGATTTGGAACATGGAATATAGGAACTCTCACTGGTAAATCAATGGAGGTAGTAGATATGATGATTAGGAGAAAAATTAATATTTTGTGTGTACAAGAGACAAAATGGATAGGTGAGAAGGCACAGATGATAGAGAACTCGGGTTTTAAGTTATGGTACACTGGAAAGAGTAAAGCAAGAAATGGAGTGGGTATCATTGTAGATAATTTGTTAAAGGATGAAGTTGTAGGAGTAGTTAGAAAAGGGGATAGAATTATAGCCCTTAAGATAATAGTGGCGAAAGAAACTATGAACATAATTAGCGTATATGCACCACAAGTAGGATTAGATGAAACTATCAAATCAAGGTTTTGGGAGGACTTAGATGAAATATTACAAAATATTCCACCAAGTGAAATGATTTTAATAGGAGGTGATCTAAATGGGCATGTCGGAGTGAAAAATGAGGAATATGAGAGAGTACATGGGAGTTATGGGTTTGGAACGAGGAATGAGGAAGGGAAAACTATATTAGATTTTGCGATAGCATATGACCTTATATTAGCTAATACGTTTTTTAAGAAAAGAGAAGAACACTTAGTCACATTCAAAAGTAGGAATAATAAATCGTAAATTGATTTTCTTATGGTTAGGAAGAAGGATAGAAAGATTTGTAAATATTGCAAAATCATCCCTGGAGAAAATTTAACTACCCAACATAAGGTAGTAGTGTTGGATATACGCCTCAAACATAGTATCAATAGAAAGAAAATATATACAATTCCTAGAATTAAGTGGTGGAAGTTAAAGGATGGGAAACAAAATATATTTAAGGAGAAGGTAGAAGTACAAGCATTAGGTGAGATATACGATGACTCTAATACAACATGGGATAAGATGGTATCAAAGTTGAAAATAGTAGCTAAGAGTGTACTCGGTGAGTCAAAGGTACATGCATCATTAAGTAAAGAATCTTGGTGGTGGAATGAGAAAGTACAAGAGAAAGTGAAGGAAAAACGAATAGCTTATAAGGAATTATATATTTGTAAGAACGAGGAAAACTTAAAAAAATATACAATAGCCAAGAAAGAAGCTAAGAAAGTAGTGAGTGAAGCAAAAAATGAAACTTTTGAACGGTTATATAAAAAATTGGATACAAAAGAAGGGGAAAGAGATATTTATACAATAGCTAAAGTGAGAGAAAGGAAAACAAGAGATCTTAGCCAAATAAAATGTATTAAAGATGAATGTAATAGAGTATTAGTAAATGATGGAGAAATAAAAGAGCGGTGGAAGAGGTATTTTCATCAACTTTTTAATAAAGGTTTAGGTGACTAACTAACTTAGGTAATTTAATTAGGTCAAATGAGCATAGAAATTTTAATTTTTATCGTAGAATTCAAACTTCAGAAGTAAAACAAACTTTAAATGAGATGCACAATGGAAAAGCCGTTGGACCAGATGATATTCCGATAGAGGTATGGAAGTGCTTAGGGAAACAAGGTATTGAATGGCTTACAAAATTATTTAATATGATATTGAAAACGAAAAGAATGCCTGATCAATGGAGGATAAGTACTCTAGTTCCCTTATATAAGAACAAGGGAGACATAAAAAATTGTGCAAACTATAGGGGTATTAAACTAATGAGTCATACTATGAAACTTTGGGAAAAAGTAATATAAAAGAGATTAAGGAAGGAGACCACAGTGACAGAAAATCAATTTGGGTTCATGCCTGGAAGGTCGACAATAGAAGCTATACATCTCCTTAGACAATTAATTGAAAAATATCAGGAGCAAAAACAAGATCTACACATGGTATTCATTGATTTAGAAAAAGCTTATGATAGAGTCCCAAGAGAAATTATATGGAGAATTTTAGAAAAGTGAGGTGTTAGCGTAACATATATTGAACTAATTAAGGATATGTATGAGGATGTAACGACCAGAGTAAGGACTTCAGGCGGAGTAACTGAAACATTTCCAATAAAGATAGGGTTACATCAAGGATCAGCCCTAAGTCCCTATCTTTTTACACTAATTATGGATGAACTCACTGCGCACATTCAAGACACAGTACCATGGTGCATGCTGTTTGCAGATGATATTATTTTGATAGATGAGACACGTGAAGGAGTAAATGCTAAGCTAGAATCTTGGAGGGAAATACTAGAAGGGAAAGGTTTTAAGTTTAGTAGATTAAAGACAGAATATATGGAATTTAAATTTAGTAATATTAGAAGTAATGAAACAATTGTTAAGATAGGAGAGGACGAGTTGCCCGGAACCGAGAGATTTAAATATTTAGGATCATTTTTACAAAATGATGGAGGGATTGAGAGAGACGTCTTACATAGAATACAAGCAGGATGGGTGAAATGGAGGGGAGCGTCGGGTGTTTTATGTGACCGTAAAGTACCTCTTAAACTTAAAGGTAAGTTCTATAAAACCGCTGTTAGACCTGCTATGTTATATGGAGCTGAATGTTGGGCTATGACTCGAGCACATGAGCATAAGATGAGAGTTGCAGAGATGAGGATGTTAAGGTGGATGTGTGGACATACGAAGATGGACAAAATAAGGAATGAGAGCATTAGAGAGAAAGTCGGAGTTGCATCTATTGAGGACAAACTCCGAGAGGCACGTTTAAGATGGTACGGACATGTACTTAGACGACCAATAAATGCCCCAGTTAGGCGATGTGAAACTATGATAAACATGCATATCAAACGAGGAAGAGGAAGACCAAAAAAGACTTGGTTAGCAACAATAAAACAAGATAAAATTTATTTAAATATAGATGATGATATGATAGGAGATAGAGCTCAATGGCGTAAAAGGATTCATACAGCCGACCCTATCTAGTGGGAAAAGGCTTGGTTGTTGTTGTTGTTGTTGTTGTTGTTGTACTTGGTCATTAGAATAATGAGATGATTTCTTTTAACAAAATTTGTCACACTTTTTTTTGCAGTTTTCGAATGCTCTCTAGTAATTCTGCAATTTAGAAAATGGTATTTAATTGAATAATAATAAATGTGCAACAGGAAGAAGTATGCCAATATGAATATAAGTTTCCTTCTAATTCAGGAAAGAGAGTGCAATATAGAATATGCTTTCAAGGCAAGATTAAGTAAATAACATTATGGTTTCATTTCTTTAAGGGTCTTTTGGTTCTTTAATATTGTAATCACACACAAACTTAGGTGACAAAAGAACTGATGGTTGGGTGGATGCTGATTGCGTCATGGTTTCGCATAGCACATTGAAATTTACATGTTAAAAAGGACACTATTAATTGAAAAAAAAAACTTTAGCTTGGAGAGCGTGACAGTTTTAGTTCAAACATGCTGATTATTTTGATTTTTGAGCAGCTGCAGTTAATTTATGGCTATCCAAAAGCTTGAAGTAGTTAGAAAGGCAACAAGTTCGAAATCTTCAAATTCAAGCATCCCGTATCAGCTGATTATTTTGTTTATTTATATCTTGATGATTGTTCTTGAATTTGCCGGTGTGGTTCATAGAAATGTTGAAACAAGCACTGGTGACTAATTGGCATGTTCTAATGGAAGGAATTGGACTTTGGATCCCAGCCAATGTTATGAACACTGAGCATGATGATAAACCCGAGAATGAAACTGATATTGGTAAATTTATTCGGTTAAAATCTTTAACAATTGATTTCTCCACACAGCTTACTTGCTACAGCTGTTGGCCATCTTACCTTTGCTGTGCTGTAGTTGATTGTGAAGATTTTTTGAGTTGATAATCCTTTTATGTTCTTTCCCAGTTATGTTGAATAGATCTAGTATTCCGTTTTGGCAATCAAGGGAAACTAATTCAAGAAATCTTCAATACATTTTTATGCAGAAGAGATAATTCCTGGTCGGTCAATGGCTCCTGAATGTCATGCCGAGCTTCATACTGAGGGGACGGATCTTCTAGACCCAAAATTCTTGATCCATCCCTAAACCACATATCCCATATAAAATTATCCCTCATGTGCCAAGCGCGTGCACGTGCCGACGCACAAAGAAGCCCCAAAAGCCCTAGCCTCTCGAACTCTCCTCTCTTCAGCGTCGCCTCCCTTCGGCTACCTCCATCGTCCTGCTGCCTCCCTCCGACGTTGTCGCCCTCCAACGCCGTCTCCCTCCCGCCGCCTCCCTCCAACATTGCTGACATCCAGCGCTGCCCTGCACAAAAGCCCTAGCCTCTCGACATCCAGCGCTGCCTCCGCACAGAAGCCCTAGCCTCTCGACATCCAGCGGCGCCTCCCTTGTCGCCTGCAACCTCCCTACAGCGTCGTCTCCCTCCCGCGACCTCCCTCCACCATCGCCGACCTCCAGCGTCGCCTCCCTCCTGTTGCCTCCATCGTCGCCTATGGCCTCCCTCTAGCGCCGTCTCCCTCACGCGACCTCCCTCCAGCGACCTCCCTCTACCTCCCTTCTGTGACCTCCAGCAGCCTCTAGCGACCTCAAATTCAATTCCAGCGACCTCCATCCTTGGCACTGTGTGGAAGAAAGTAAGAACCTTTTCGATTGTTGCTGAAAAACTTCTCATTTTTTTTTTTTTTGCAACTGATCCATCTCATAAAGGTAATAGTTTGAACTATAGTTTATTTGGTTCAAGGTATTATAGTTCATGGTACATGTCCCTTTGATTTGTTATTTTTTATAAGTTGAACATGAAGAAATTTAGTTCATAGGATGTTTTTGCAACGGTTGGTACATACCCTTTCACATTTAGCTCGTAAAAATTCTCATGCACTATAAATTCAATCTTGATACAGATACTCAAGAAAAAAGGAATTGCTCAGCAGTTCTTCATAAGAGTTCAAAAATAAGAAGTTCTTGAGGATTTTTTATAGGAATGGTTAATTATCTTGCATTAGGATTTTTCATCAGTAAAGAGAGTTCTATCAAATGGTTTGGGTGATTATGAGTTATTGAGTTTAACACTTGAACTTGAAGGCCATTGTTAGCTTTTTTTCATCGAAAATTACATACCTTAATCTAATTTATGTCTTTTTCGCATATTGGTATTGTTCAGGTACAAGAAAAAAAAATCATGGCATCTGGCTCTTCATCAGCATTATCTTTCACTCGATGACGTATGAACGATGAGCAATGTGAAGCACCCAAAATATTATGTAATTGTGGGTTACGAGCTATTCTCTAAACATCATGGACAGAATCTAATCCAGGAAGACGATTTTTTTCATGTCCAAAATATAGAGTAAGTTTTTGTTATATCAACACGGTATTATGAGTTTTTTAATTATTGTGTTTTGATTAAGTTGATTTGAAATTCAGCAAAGAGGATGTGGCTTCTTATGGTATGACCCAGAACCGTCAGAGAGAAGTAAGACAATTATTAATGAGTTGAAGAAGAATAATAACAAATTAAAGTTGGAGATTAGTGAATTGAAGAAATGTATTAGTTACGAGGGTAGAGTTGAATACAAGGATGTTCTGGATGATGGGAACAACAACCATGTAATAATAAAGTTGAGTGATGAAATATGTTCATTGAATAGGAAATTTAGAGTTGCTATCGTTGTAGTTGTATATACTTGGATTGTGATGATGAGTATGTGGTTGATGTAACTTTTTTTTTGATGTAATACTTGGATTGTGATGGATTACGATGATGATATTGTGTTGGTGCGGTTAGCACTAACGGTCTAACTCAGGTTTTGATGAATGACAAATCAGGTTAAATTAGGTTTGTCGTGATCTAACACTCTGACCGACTGTGCAGGCGAAGTCCAGACAGGTCGACAGGCTGACTGGATGTCTGACACGAAGTCCAAGCGGGTCGACGGGCTGACCGGACGCTTGGCGAGAAGTCCAGCTAGGTCGACGGGTTGACCGGATAGCTAGCGAGAAGTCCAAGCGGGTCGACGGGCTGACCGGACGCTTGGCGAGAAGTCCAGCTAGGTCGACGGGTTGACCGGATAGCTGGCGAGAAGTCCAAGCGGGTTGACGGGCTGACCGGATGCTTGGCGAGAAGTCCAGCTAGGTCGACGGGCTGACCGGATAGCTGGCGAGAAGTCCAAACTGGTCGAAGGACTGACCGGAAGTCTGGCAGGTGAGTAAAGGTAAGTCACTGGAAGGGAGTGACTGTGAGGACGCGTTCCCGGGAAGGGAACATTAGGCTTCGATCCGGCTTAGATCCATTTCGGATATCTAAGTCGAGATCGTGACTAGATTCTGGTCTCGGAAAGACGGAATTTAAGTTATACTCTTTTTGCTAAACTATAAACTGAACTAACACTCTGTTTTGCAGGTTATAATTTATATATTTGCCTCGGACTAACCTTGTTTTGCAGGAAAGGTGCTCCCTGGAAAAAGGTGGTCCGGGCGCCCGGGAGGCAAAGTTTATCCAAACGCGTTGTCACCACGTGGAGCTCACTGGTTGGACCTGCCACGTCCCACCAGGGTGCCCGGAAGGGATCCAGGGCGCCCCGAGCTTCATATAAAAGAAGGGGCAGGGGTGGAGCTTCAACAACAACTCTGAATTGACGATATGCTCTTCTGTGCTCTGATGACACCACAAAGCTTCGACAACGCACTCTTTTCTTTTTGATTTCTTCCTCTGTCGGTACTGCTTTTCATTAGCAACTGTACTTTCAATTGTAAAACAATTATTCGAATTGTTAGTGAATTGCCCAACGAAAGCACCCTCGTGTGCGGGCCTTGGAGTAGGAGTCGCCAAAGGCTCCGAACCAAATAAAAGTGGTTATTGTGTTAGCATTGTTTTAATTTCGTCTTTTCCGCTGCGCTTACTCTTGTCGAAATTTTTATAATCGTTCATAATCGCTATTCACCCCCCCTCTAGCTAAACTTCACGATCCAACAAGTGGTATCAGAGCAGGTACCGCTTTGATTTGGTGCAACCACCAATCAGACAAGGGGTGATTTGCTTTTTATTTTTTTTCGGATTTTCAGTTTTTCGTAAAGATCCAAACTGGTATTATTACCTTTTTGGAAGTTTCGTTCCGTCGTAATTTAATATAAATTGGTGCAACACCAATTTAGTTACTTTTATTTAATTCTTCCCGCACTACTAATCCAAGACCAAGTCTTGGAACCTTTCTATATTTTTTGTGTGCAGATTAAAAATGTCGCAAATCGAGGGCTTTAGCACAGTGCGACCTCCCCTCTTCAACGGGGATGATTTCCCATACTGGAAGAAGCGAATGGAGGTGTATCTCAAGACAGACTTCGACCAGTGGGTGAGCGTCACAAGACCCTACAAAATACCAGTAGACATTTCCGGGAATCTACTGGATCGAGAAGATTGGACAACAGACCTAAAAAAGAAGGCATCAACAGAGAACAAGGCAATCAACACCCTACAGTGCGGATTGACTAGAGAAGAACTAAACCGGGTAGGACCACATAAGAACGCCAAAGAGCTGTGGGACAAACTGATCGAGCTGCACGAAGGAACGAGCGACGCTAAGGTAACAAAACGAGACTTACTCTTATATAGAATTTTTAACATAAAAATGCAGAAAGGAGAAACATCCAACCAACTCCACGCAAGAATCAAAGACATTCTCAACGGACTCCACGCAATAGGGCACCAAATGGAGAACCGGGACTTAATAAGGTATGCCCTAAACGTTTTTCCATGCAACAGCTTGCGGGCATCTATCGTAGATGCCTACAAGATCTCAAAAAATTTATCTAAATTAAAATTAGATGAGCTTTTCTGTGAATTAGAACTGCATGAGCAAACTAACGCCGGGGTCGAGAAAGGTGTAGCCTTATTTGCAGGTTCCTCAAAAGAAAAGAAGAACAAGTTTGAACCGGAAGAAGACTCTGACAAAAACTTTGAAGATGAAGAACACTTGGTGAACCTGGTAAGGAAGATGTTCACCAGGCGGAAAAGAAGCTTCAACAAGAAGGACCTTCAAAAGATCAATTCTCCAACCGAATCGAGGAGCGTGACGTGCTTCGGATGCAACAAGAAGGGCCACTACAAGAACGAGTGTCCGAGATTAAAGATCGACAAACCGAAGCCGACCAAAAAGAAGGCCCTCAAAGCGACGTGGGACGACTCCTCCTCGGAAGAGTCGGAAGCAGAAGATCAAAAGCACCATAGCCACCTCGCATTGATGGCCCGCGAAGCAGAGTCAGAAGATAAATCGGAAGACGGGTCCGAACCCGAATCGAGCCACGAGTCCGTACTCGTTTCCGAAGGTTCCGAAGAGGTATTCCTAAACTTAAACCGGAATTTTTTTAAAATTATTTCGTGCTTAAATAATAAATTAATTAAGTTAGAAAATGAAAACAAATTGCTCCTCGAGGAAAATCAAATTCTCAAGGAACAAGTTGTAAATAATGAACCAACTCAAGATCTAACACTTGAGGAGGAGAATTCATCATTAAAATTAGAAATTAATAATTTAAAAAATATGTTAAAAAAATTTACTACTAGATCAAAAAATTTAGACTTAATTCTAAATAATCAAAAAGCATGTTATAACAAAACCAGACTCGGATATAAGTCGAACTCAAATAAAACGTTTAAATTATTAATAACCCAATACACATCAACGAACAAAGCCTGGGTTCCGAAAGCATGTTTGACCACGCAAATAGGAGCTAACCAATATTATATCCCTAAAGATAAAATATATTATATAAAGTCAAATAAAAAACCAAAATACAAACCTGAACAAAAAAATTTAAAATCTAAACATATTAAAACTCAACAAAATATAAACTATCACCAAGTAAAATATAATTATAAAAGAAATAGACATAAACCAAAAACTAAAAATTAAATTAATGGTCATTAATTTAGGGGGAGGCTCCAGAATAGCTGGCACCTCCAAAACTAACCTACCCGGCAGAGTAACCCTAACCAACCTACCCGACATGGTAATTAGGATTAGTTAAAAAGGGTTCAAAGTTAACTTGAAAAATGGTACTAGTGAAATTTTGGATGATAGTACATTAGAGAAGCTTAGTCTATGCATGTCTAGGAAGATATGACTTCGACCTGGTGCATTTGGCTAAGTGGAACTAGCCGAAGCTACCCTTTACGGATCCTAACCAGTTAGACCAAGGTTTTGTATTAAGTTCAGTGGATAGGACTATTTGGAAAACCTCGAAGGTATGGTTACTCTAATGATGTCCAGGTGATTCACCATAACCAGAAGTTTATCCAAAGAATATCTATTTGTTGAACCCAAAGCTAAACCTGAATCTAACACAAAGTTAAACCAAACCCTATAATCGAATCAAATTCATCTCACAAAAATATAGGATTTCCCTGATTGAAAATTTAGATCGGGTGAGATGACGAAGGATCAAAATTAAAATTTTAAATTCAAATTTAAGATTAAAATTAAAATTAAAATTAAATCTCGAAATTTAAAAACTTTGTTTTTAACTTAAAAATTATTCTAAAAATTATTTTAACTTAAAAATTATTTTAAAAATTATTTTAACTTAAAAATTATTTTAAAAATTAGTTTAAAGTAAAAATTATTTTAACTTAAAAATTATTTTAAAACTTTTAAAAATCATTTTAAAAAAAAGTTATTATAAAAATTATTTTAAAAATCATTTAAAAAATTATTTTAAAAAATTTAAAAAATCATTTTAAAAACTATTTTAAAAATTATTTTAAAAACTTTTATAAATCATTTAAAAAAATATTTTAAAAACTTTTAAAAATAATTTTAAAAATAATTTTAAAAATTATTTTAAAAACTATTTTAACAATTATTTTAAAAACTTTTAAAAATCATTTTAAAAATTTCTTAAAAAATATTTTAAAAAACTTTTAAAAATCATTTTAAAAATTATTTTTTTAAAAAAAAACTTTTAATTTTTTTTTTTAAAACTATTTTAAAAATTATTTTAAAAACTTTTAAAAAATCATTTAAAAAATTCTTTAAAAATTATTTTAAAAACTTTTGAAAATCATTTTTAAAATTCTTTAAAAATTATTTTTAAAAACTTTTAAAAATCATTTTAAAAATTATTTTAAACTTTTAAAAATCATTTTAATTTTTTTAAAATCTTTTTAAAACTCATTTTAAAAATTATTTAAAAACTTTTAAAAAATATTTTAAAAATTTTAAAAACTTTTAAAAATCATTTTAAAAACTATTTTAAAAAATAATTTTAAAAACTTATAAAAATAATTTTAAAAACTATTTTAAAAATCCTTGTAAAAATCTTTTTAAAAATCCTTTTAAAAACTCTTTTAAAAATTATTTTAAAAATCCTTTTAAATACTATTTTAAAAATTATTTTAAAAATCCTCTTAATAATTATTTTAAAAATACTTTTAAAAACTATTTTAAAAATTCTTTTAAGAATTATTTTAAAAATCCTTTTAAAAATTATTTTAAAAATTCTTTTAAAGCAATTTTAAAAATTCTTTAAAAATCTATTTTAAAAATTCGTTAAAAACTATTTTGAAAAATTCTTTAAAAACTATTTTAAAAATTATTTTAAAAATTATTTTAAAAAATTATTTTAAAAATTATTTAAAAACTTTTTTAATAAATTCTTTAAAAAACTATTTTAAAAAATTCTTTAAAAATTATTTCAAAAATTCTTTAAAAATTAGTTTAAAAATTCTTTAAAAATTATTTTAAAGAATTCTTTAAAATTTAGTTGAAAAATTCTTTAAAAAACTTTTTTAAAAATTCTTTAAAAATTAGTTTAGAAATTCTTTTAAAAACTATTTTAAAAAGTCTTTTAAAAATTATTTTAAAAACACTTTTAAAAACTATTTTAAAAATTCTTTTAAAAAAACTATTTTAAAAATCCTTTTATAAACTATTTTAAAAATTCTTTTAAAAAAACTATTTGAAAATTTCTTTAAAAAACTAATTTAAAAATAAAAAATAAAAAATAAAAAATCTTTAAAAACTATTTTAAAAATCCTTAAAAAAAACTTTTAAAAACTCATTTTAAAATTTATTTTAAAATTATTTTTTTAAAAAAAAACCTCAAAAAAAAATATATACATTTTGAGAATCCTTTAAATTTTTTATTTTTACTTTAAAAAATTCATTAAAAAAAAAATTAAAAGACATTAAAAGTCATTCTAAAACTAAGACACTTAAGTTAATTAAAACTTTAAAACTTAAATTATAACTTAAAATTAAAACTTAAATTAACTTAAAATAAAATTTAAAACTTAAATTTAAAATGAAACTTAAAATTGAAATTTTAACAAGTAAATAATTAAAATAAAAACATTAATTGTAGTCAATTGTACTTTAAATTAGATATGATCTTTTATATATATATATATATATATATATATATATATATATAAACTAATTAAATCTTAATTTAACTCATTCAATCTTAATGTTGACGTTAGTCAAAATAAACCTAACTTAAGTAATCTTAACTAAATGTAACTTGGGTTATTTAATCATAACTTAAAGACTAAGTACATGAAAAACAAAAGATAAATTATAACTATTATCCATTGATATTAAGACAATTAATACGAAATTTAATCAGATAAGTCAAGTAAAATAAAAGTTAATCAATAAACTATTGATAATGATTAACTATTACTAAGTTTACAATAAATTACTTATTACTTGTTATTTAGAATAATTGATTATTCATTAATTTCAATAATTTTATTCTTATCAAAAAAACTATACCAAGTATATAAAAATACTTATATAAATAATATACTCGATAAACATAAGTGTTACTAATACTTAGGTACAAAAATGTATTGAGACGGTAAAATTTAATATAGCTGAACCTTTGTATTAACTTAAAGGGGGATATTAAATTAAGGGGAGTAACAAATTCAGGGGGAGGTTCAATTTTTTTTTTTTATCAAATTTCTATTTAAATCTCTTTAGAAAATCTTACCTCAAATTTTTTTTTTTAAAATTATACATTAAAAATCTCACTTTAAATACTTTTCTGTGAATAATTTTTTTAAAAAAAATTATTTTAAAATTATATCAGGTTTAGGGGGAGGATTAATTATTTTCATATTTATTTTTCCTTTACTAAAAATATTTTGAAATTTGTTTTTGAAAAATGTTTAAAAATGAATCTGATCCTTGGAAATCTAATTTGATAAATCTATTTTTAAAAATTAACTTTTATGAAACTAAATTCTTCAATTAGATTTTATAAATCAAGATTTTGAAAATTGAATCTTTTGTAAACTTAGTTTTAATCAGTTTTGAAAAGTAAATACTCAGCTTTGAAATTTTTTTCATGTTTGAAAAGTATTTCAAAATTAAAACCTATGTTTGAAATCTTTTTTGATAAATCTAGTTTTGAAAACTTAGCCTTGAAATTTTGATTTTGAAAACTTATGTTCAAAGATATGTTTCAAAGTTGAAACTTACTTGATCTTAAAATTTGAAACTTATACACTTATACCTGAAAATTAGCTTTTCAAAATTCTGATTGAAAAAATTCTTTCTAAGTTTGCAAATTCATTTTGAAAATTAATTTTACAAAAATTATCTTTAAAAATTACTCAAAATATACTAACTCATCACTAAGTTATCTTGCTACAATTAGCTACTTTTTCAAAACTTAGCTATTTTATAAAAGCTAAAGCTAATGCATTAAACAAATCTTCAAAAGTTTAAACTCCCCCAAGTTTACTTGACATCATTCCTTACATTTTAACTTTGTATGCATTCTGTATTTTTGAGTGTTTGACTTATGTCCTTGTTTGATGAATGCCAAAGGGGGAGGGATAGGTGGTTAAGTTAGAGAAACAAAATGTCAAAGTTAAAAACTAACTTAAACCTTAAAAATCATGCTGATTTTTACTCGCATATCTTTCACTAATTTAACCATGTTATCATTCCATCAAAAAGGGGGAGATTGTTGGTGCGGTTAGCACTAACGGTCTAACTCAGGTTTTGATAAATGACAAATCAGGTTAAGTTAGGTTTGTCGTGATCTAACACTCTGACCGAGTGTGCAGGCGAAGTCTAGACAGGTAGACGGGCTGACCGGATGTTTGGCACGAAGTCCAAGCGGGTCGACGGGCTGACCGGACGCTTGGCGAGAAGTCCAGCTAGGTCGACGGGTTGACCGGATAGCTAGCGAGAAGTCTAAGCGGGTCGACGGGCTGATCGGACGCTTGGCGAGAAGTCCAGCTAGGTGTACGGGTTGACCGGATAGTTGGCGAGAAGTCCAGACGGGTCGAAGGGCTGACCGAACGTCTAGCAGGTGAGTAAAGGTAAGTCACTAGAAAGGAGTGATTGTGAGGACGCATTCCTGGGAAAGGAACATTAGGCGTCGATCGGGCTTAGATCCATTTTGGATATCTAAGTCGACATCGTGACTAGATTCCGGTCTCGGAAAGACGGAATCTAAGTTATACTCTTTTTGCTAAACTATAAACTGAACTAACACTCTGTTTTGCAGGTTATAATTTATATATTTGCCTCGGACTAACCTTGTTTTGCAGGAAAGGTGCTCCCTGGAAAAAGGTGGTCTGGGCGCCCGGGAGGCAAAGTTTATCCAAATGCGTCGTCGCCACGTGGAGCTCACTGGTTGGACCTGCTGCGTCCCACCAGGGCGTCCGGAAGGGATCCAGGGTGCCCCGAGCTTCATATAAAAGAAGGGGCAGGGGTGGAGCTTCAACAACAACTCTGAATTGACGATCTGCTCTTCTGTGCTTCGACGACGCCACAAAGCTCCGACAACACGCTCTTTTCTTTTTGATTTCTTCCTCTATCGGTACTACTTTACTTTTCATTAGCAAATGTACTTTCAATTGTAAAACAATTATTCGAATTGCTAGTGAATTGCCCAACGAAAGCACCCTCGTGTGCGGGCCTTGGAGTAGGAGTCGCCAAAGGCTCCGAACCAAGTAAAAGTGGTTATTGTGTTAGCATTGTTTTAATTTCGTCTTTTCCACTGCGCTTACTCTTGTCGAAATTTTTATAATCGTTCATAATCGCTATTCACCCCCCCCCCCCTCTAGCGAAACTTCACGATCCAACATATTGTTCTTTTGGATCGCAAGTAGTTTTTGTAATCCTCAGGAATAAATCCTAAATTTTCTCCCCCACCTACTTGTCTCACCATAAGATCATGAGATGCTTTTGGGGGATTCCCACATCACTTACAATCTCAATCTGTTTCGCTGCAGAAAAAGATATATTTCTATGACTTCTATAGAGGTGAGTTTTGTTTGGACTTGAGAGATAATGATTATGGTCTTTAACAAATTGTACTACAGTAAACTTGCTTTTTTTCCTATTACTAATCTTCATTTTAGCCCCACAACCAAACCTAGTTTCATCACGACTTGCTTTGACATAAAGATCTCGTTTGTCTTTTCCTCTTTTGGCTTGGGCACAATAATAAAAAACTCTATCAAGTAATTTACCCGATTTATCATTGTGGATTTTACCTCTTCTTACGTCAAATCTAACTTTTTTAGCATATGGCAAATAAAATTGATATGCATCTTCTTTTGTATCAAATTCCAACCCTATTTGTTTCAACAACAAAAAATAATAATTTTAAGTCTCCATGATAATAATAATAATAATAATGACGACAACTCGTAGATTCACCCTCCATGATAATTTTAAGTCTAAAAAAAATAGCGACAAAAGAAGCATCTAAAAATAATAATTTTATTTAAAATTTCTGTATGTCCAACTTTTCTATAAACAACAACAAAAGAAACATCTAAAAATAATAATTTTATATCAAATTTCAAGTAACAATACTCAAATTGTATATACAAAATCAAATATAAACAATTTAGGTAAAATAGAATTATTGTTGTGCTACTAAATAATGTTCCAAGCAAACAAAATTCAGGTTTGCAACTAACTGATATGAGAAGTTTTCAACCACCATTACCTAATCCAGGGAGGGAGACGGCTAGAGGTGAGGGAAGTCGCTGGAGGCCACGGGAGGGAGGCGAATGGAGGTCGCTGGAGGTTGCTGGAGGCAACGGGAGGGAGGTCGCTGGAGGCAGCGGGAGGGAGGTCGCTGGAGGTTGCGGAGGTCACTGGAGGATGGGGGAAGGAGGTCGCGGGAGGGGGCCGCTGGAGGTCGTCGCGGACGCTGGAGGTCGCCGCGGATGCTAGAGGTCGTGGAGGTCGTTGGAGGTAGCAGGAGGGAGGTCGTCGCGGGCGCCGGAGGCCGCGGGAGGGAGGTCGCTGCAGCTGTTGGAGGTCGGCAATGTTGGAGGGAGGCAGCGGGAGGGAGACGACGTTGGAGGGTGACAACGTCGGAGGGAGGCAGCGGGACGGTGGAGGTAGCCGGAGGGAGGTGACGCTGGAGGGAGGAGAGTTCTAGAGGCTAGGGCTTTTGGGGCTTCTTTGTGCATTGGCGCATGCACGTGCTTTGCACGTGAGGGAGAGTTTTATATAAGATATGTGGTCCAGGGATGGACCAGGAATTTTGGGTCCAGAAGATCCGCCCCCGGTTCTTCCTGGTGCAGATCTTGCTTTCTCCTGCTTTTGTTCCTAGTTCCTGGACCCCTCGACCGGTGATCGATTTCCCTAACCTTTTGGGGAGATTTCTCCATATTTTTTGGACGGGGGATGGATCATATGAAATTACGATCGGATCATGACGGTGATCTAATCATAATTATTTGTGATTCCTCTCTAGGTTTACCATCACAATCCGACCATAATTCCATATGGTCCATCCCCTGGTCTAAAAAATGTGGACCAGGAGATCTGGTCACTCCAGCTTGTTCCTTTCCGTGTCCTTGCGTATGTGATCATCATGTTTGCTTTGTTGTGGTCGATTGTTCTAATTAAAAAAAATGTGGAACCGCCACATCAGTGGCCTCCTAGAGTCGGTCTTACAGATATAGAAGGAGGTAAATACAGGTACACAGCTGAAAGTGTATGGCCGAGACACTGACCCCAGGTAATATTTTGTTCTAATTAAGATTTGATTTTGTGTGGCATGCATGATGGAAGGGGCGGCGTGATGAAGGGCAATGAGATTTGGAGATTAAGGGTTTCGATGTGATATTTTAACTCTCACTGGTAAAATTGTCAAAATCATATTTCCCAATTTTTAGCGGAGTTTTGAGGCGAATTAACACAACAGTTATAATTTCATTACCAACGGTTATAAATCATTGTCCTATTATCACAACTCGGAATGACAACAGTTTATGCACTGTTGTTCCAAGCGTTGTGATTTAACTAAAATAAAATTCTCATTGACAACAGTTCATCGTTGCCCCAACTGTTGTTAAAATAATTTTTTTTAAAAAAAAAACAACGGTTTTGTACGCTCAGTGACAACGAATAGTGTAAAATTGTTGTCTTTTGTGTTAAACAACATCATAAAGACAACGATTATGTGTCTTTTACTAAAAACAAACAGTTTCTCCAAAAATTATTATCTTTGTGGTGTTATCTTTTAGCATTTTTATTGTAGTGATATGAATATAACACAGAGTATAGATAACCAAAACTAAGACTATATAAGAAAT
Organism: Zingiber officinale; assembly: GCF_018446385.1. Taxonomy (NCBI): domain Eukaryota; kingdom Viridiplantae; phylum Streptophyta; class Magnoliopsida; order Zingiberales; family Zingiberaceae; genus Zingiber; species Zingiber officinale. Next base: position 130,693,855 of record NC_055987.1, read on the forward strand.
AAGTAGATCACTTCTAAGATCAAGCACACAAGTATCAAGTATGGATAAATACAAATAGATTAAGGGTAAAGCAATCTAATCAACCAATTAAAAATCATATACTAAGTTCAATAAACTAAAGAGGCCAAGGAAAAAAACCCGCCTCAATATAGCTCGTGTCGGAAATAACTCCCACGTCATGCTACTCGCCACAAATCAAGGTCCTGCATCACATGTGTAATTTATCTAATTACATATGTTGCAAGTAGATAAATCACATTTCGAGATATATAGGCAACTCCAAATTATTATTTAACTTTGGTTAAGTCTCCTTTATTAATCGAATTGGATATATTGCCAACCCTAGTTTAATCCATCCAAGTGATTAAATTATATAAGATTCAAGATTACCCTTAATTGTCTCACAACTACATTGGATTTAATAACCTTAATCATTCGACAACTCAATTAGACTAGTGATCCCTAACCATTCACAATCCCAATTAAACTCATTAACACCTATCCATTCCATAATCCCATTAGGTTAGGCTAAACATGAATCAATTCCAAGTTAGAGTGTATACTAAAAGCCTAGCTTTTGTAAACATTTATTTTTGAAATAAAAGAATCACATTGGTCAAATGTCTATATTTATTTGTTAAGTGTAGTTGTTCAATTAATTTATACTATAGATAACTTGGTGTGTGGTGTCACATACAGAAGATCGTGTTATCAGTTCTTTATAAATTATAAACAGTTGCTCACGACTAAGATGGAAAGGAACAAACCGTTGGAATAGTCTTAGTGTAATTAGGTATTAGTTTATCTTGACTAATAAATTACACTAATACACTCTAAGTGTATTGAGTATGACCATTTAAAGTAAGTTCTTTTTATACTGACTTAATAAAAGAACTAGATCTTAATTATTATGGAAGGGTGTGCTCTTAATCCTAATATAATAACAAGCACATATATTTAGCATTTATTTCTTTGACTTATCAAAGGGTGAGATTTAGTTCGATAAATCAATAGGCCTGATAAGTTGGGAAATGATATTACTTATAGTGTGTGTTGTTGATTATAGAAGGAAACTGTGTCCTAGTAATCTAGGTTGAGAATGTTCCCAAGAGGAGCTCATAAGGATTGCCATGTTAAACCCTGTAGGTGGACTTAGTCTGACATGACAATGAGGTTGAGTGGTACTACTCTTGGACTAAGACATTAATTAAAATGAGTTATCAGTAACTCAATTAATTAGTGGAAATTCTATATCTTAAACACAAGGAGACTAACACACTCATGATAAGAAGGAACCCATAATATAATTTGGGATTGGTGCAGTAGTGCAATAATAACTTTCTAGTGGAATGAGTTATTATTGATGAACTTGAGTTGTGTGTTCGGGGCGAACACGGGATACTCAAGTTCGTCGGAAGGCCAAAACCAATTTCTCCTCTAGGTCACTGTCATAGCCTCATTAATGCCTTATATCCACCCATAAAAAAGTCCATCTTGGTGTCCAAGAGGGGGGCAACTCAAGGCTTGGTGACCAAGCCAAGGGCCAACCACTATTCTTCCTAAGGGGGCCGACCACAATTAGTTTTGAGGGGTCGGCCACCATATTTCAAATTAGAAGGGGTGTTTTGAATTTTTAAAATCTTCTCTTTGTAGATATCTACGAGTTTTAAAAGAGAGATTTTAAAATATAAAACTTTCCTTATTTGAATTGGGCCACATGGTTTAAAAGAAAGTTTAAAAGTTTTAAAACTTTTCTTTTTTAACCATCCTCATGGTTTTAGAAAAAAGGAAGGGAGTTTTAAATTTGAAACTTTCTATTTTTGTAACCATGTTAAAAAAGAAAATTTTAGAAGAGAAGTTTTAAATTTCAAAACTTGCCTTTAATTTTAAAACTTTCCTTTTTTAACACCCACATTAGGAAATTAAAAGAGAGCTTGTAAAATTTTATAAGAGATTTCCTTCTTTGCTTATAAAATTTTTACAAAACTATTTTTCCTTCTTTTAAGGGCTGACCACCCTTGCTTGGTGCCCAAGCAAGGGGTCGGCCAAATCATTCAATCAATGATTAAATCAATCAAGAGAAAAAAAAAAGAAGGAAAAATAAAAGGAGAAAAGGGAAAACAAGAGGAAGATTTTAATTTTTTGTAAAAATCTTTCCTTATTTGCCTTGGGCAAGTAATATAAAAGAAGGGGAGGGGAGGCCTCATGAGATAACAATTCTTATTCTCTTGTTGAAGCTCCCTCTTGTGGTCGACCTTTTCCTCTTCTCTTTTCCCTTGCTCTCTTTTGCTCCGTGGTGGTGGTGGTGGTGGTGGCCGAATACTAGAAGGAGGAAGAGCTTTTGGGTGGTGTTCATCTTGGAGGATCGTCGCCCACACGACGTCCAAGAGGAGGCGAGGAATACGACAGAAGATCTCGAGGTTATTAGCATACAAAGAAGAGGTATAACTAGTAATTATTTTCCGCATCATGCTAGTTCTTCTTTGTATGAATTCCAAACACAAGAGGCATATGATTCTAGAGTTTCGGATTTGTTTAGAAGTTGTGTTTCTTTTGTTTTGTTTTTCGGATTTGTGATTCGATTATTCTTTTCGGTTAAACCTAATGTTATTTTAGGAAATTAAATATTGAATTTCTATTAAAGGCTTTGTCGAGGCAGTGGTGGATGATCCCATACCCAAGAAGGCCTAGTGTCTCGCCATGTTTGACCTGGGAGTCGATTTTAGAAATAAATATTTAATCAACTTTATAACATAGGTGGATTTGGATCAATAGTGTTAAGTTCCGCTTGCGATCCTAATCTAAACCATTAAGAACAGATAAGTTAAATTTGGAATCAATAATGTTAAGTTCTGTTTGCGATTCCTAATTTAATTTCTAAAGAACACAATAAGTTGTTTAGGAAAAGTTCGACACTTGTACAAAATTTTTGTACAGTGGAACCGGTACGATCTTCCTAGGACCAACCAACACAACTCACCAAAACTTACCCAAATCTGGACACTCCACTGTTGACTCATAGCCAGAGATGCTTGCTACCAAGAAATGTGGCTGGAGCAAGGTGGAATTATAGATCTCCAAGACAAATACTCTAAAACATAATCAACACATCCACACCTGAGCATTAGAGCTAATTACTATTCAATAGCCTTTTAACCTAGAGATCTGACTCTCAATTGATCCCTAACTTTTGTCCGGAACAGTATTGCTTGGCTAATACAAGGATTCTGGCCAGGAGCTTCATGTTGGACCAGGGGAATGTTGGAGCAGTGGGGCCGGCAAGAGGGGGTGAATTGCCTACAAGAAAAAATAACTCCTTCTCATTCATTTAATTTGATTAGTAGCACAATAAAAATAACAATAATAAAAGAAATAACAACTTAAAGAGAGTAGGTAAAAGGCTAGAGTTTTACTTTATTATAACCTAGGTGGTTGTTAATTCAAGACGTTTAAAAAGCACTAGTAAATCTCTTTCGTTGAAGGCAGAGAAGCCTTTTACACATGCTAATAGCTCAGAAATGATTAGGAAAGTTAATATAAAAGTTGTTGAATATTTTCTAAATCTAGGGGTCTTTTTATAGCCACTGAAAAATTCTATCTGAGACTGGAAGGCGCCTCCAATATAGTCCAAGGCACCTTCAATCAGATAAGTTTTATCCGTACGAAGATAAAATTTTATCTTTGCTAATGATTACTATTTGCTCAGTCTAAGATGCCTCCAATGGGTTGAAGGCGCCTTCCACCAAAAAGGCGCGAGGGCGCCTCCAACTCTGTTGGAGGCGCCTACCACAGAAAGGCACGGGGGCACCTCCAACATCATTGGAGGCACCTCTAGCAACTCCGTAATTCCCCATTTGCTCTTCCGCTACTCCAATCACCTGGGTGATTTCGTCCATCCGGAATTGGGCTCACCCAGACCCATCTTCCGACCTTCTCCTCGAGCAGGTTTCCTCCCCGACTTCTCGTCTCTCAAACAATGTGCACATCCTTCTCGCCTACCGGTGTATTCTTCTGCGACATCTCATCCCATAGATGCACTGAGCTCGCCGACTCCTTTTTCCATGTCATCCTTCTCGCTAGCTACATCTTCCGCTTGACTTCTTGTGCTCCTAAGCTCTTGCACACTTAGATACAAGGATCAAATACACAGGACCTAACTTAACTTGGTTGACCACATCAAAATAACCACGGGTACTAATAATCCCCCCCTTTTTGATGTGCATCAACTCTAATTAAAATTAGGGTTAAACAAAAAGTAATAACATAATGAATGAATTAAGCAATATTGAAATTAGAATAAAATAATGTAATGAATTAAACAAGTAAATAAAATTGTAAAATTCGTACACAGACAAAAGTCTTACTACTCCCCCTTAACTTGTACCTATGTCTCCTCTTTGATCACATAAAAAAATAGAAAAAAATAAAATAATAATTAGAAAATTTTGAAATATTTTTCTAAGGGTACTTAACAAGTATTATCAGTTGATCTTTTTTAGAAATAATTGTCAAATATTTTCTATTAATCTTCTGTTTTGAAAGTATTAATTTAGAAATTAGTTTATAGGTTCGAAAAATCCTAAAACTTTTTGCCGAAGTTAAAAATTGCTAAATTTTTAAAATTATAATTTATTTTTTCAGAAATTAATTCCTAATAATTCAAATAAAATTTGAAAAATATAAAAAAACTTATTATGATAGAAAACATCACGTTTTATCACTGAAAAATAAATTTTTTAAAAAATAAGTCTACAAAGTATGTTTAATAAAAAAACATTCTCAAAAAAAGATTTATAGAAAAACAATTTAATGGAAAATTTTTTTTGTTTGTAAATTAAATCATCAGATAGCATAAAAAATTTTCCAACTCAAAATATGAACAGTAGACATTTAAATAATTGGTTTAACCAAGGTGGAAGATAAAATACATGAAAATCTAACGCATGGATAAAATTAATTTCAATTATACTAGGCATAATTTAGGAATTCAATATAAGTTATTTCCTACTGGATTAATCAGGAATTTTAGTAGAACATAATTTTTTAGAAGTTTTCTAATTTATCCTTTGTGGTTTATTATGTACCAATTGACTCTACCATAATTTTTAAATATTGATTTTTGTAAATTATTTGAACATGCATAGTTATTTTTAAATTTTTCTATTTGTGTTTTCATTTTTTCATTTTCTAATTTTAAGTTATCAAACATATCTAATGGGCATGAATTTTCTAAGTTCAATTTTAACCTAGCATTATCTTTTTCTAGTTATACTATGTTCTTTGAAAGCATTTTAATAAATTGGAAAGATTGTTTAGGAGAAAGTGTACGTACCTCACTTACCTCGTGTTCTGATGCTCCCCTTTCATTACAGTTTTCTTTTGAAGATCCTCCCCCTTCGCCAATGCTCGTTTCTAAGGAACTTTCAGTGTCCCTCTGGTGGTTTGCCATTAGGGTTATTCCGACGTAAGCTTCAATCTTAGACTTAGAGGACGACAATTCATTCCACCTAGCTTTTAGGATTTTGTGATTTGACTTTGTTAGTCTGTTGCCCATGCCTTTTTCCTTATTCTTTAGTTTAGGGCAGTCGTCTTAAATGTGCCATTCTTCTTGGCAGTTGTAACATCGAACCTTTATTTTGCTCCGAAAATATCTTTTTGCCCGCGACTTATTAAATTTATTAGATTTAATAAACTTGCTAATTTCTCACCAATAATGCTGCTTCATCTTTGTCAATTGATTCTTTTGAGTCTGGATCTGATTCGCCTTTTTGGTTAGCTTTTAGTGCTATGTTGTGGGTTGTCTTTTTTCCTTTGTTTCATGATTCTGCACATCTTGATGCATGAAGTTCAAAATGTAACGACCACCCTTCTTACTACTACTACTCTCTAAGGATGACCGTTACTTAACTACTAACTCTACTTAACCGGTATGATTAAAAATCACATGGAAACCCTACCGAAAAATTCCGGCAGAGTCTCCCCTGTACCGGTGACCATAATCATTAATACATAACATAATATACACAGCCACAGGCGGCTGGAACACATATCAAACACACAAAAGGAATAACATCACCACGCAGTTTAATGAAATCAAATCATGCAAGTAATGAATAGCGGAAACAAAATGAAAACATACAATTAACTAACAGCGGAAGACTAAATGACTCATCTAATACATTCTTAATAAATTCTTAAACTAAGTCCCAAGGCTTCCATAGTCCTTGCATCACACACCATTTGCGCCACCTTGTCGCCTTCCTTGCTAAATCTTTTCTTTTCCTTTATCTGCAGTAAGAGGAAGTGTAGTCTATAAGCAAAATTTGCTTAGTAAGCGCTATCTAACTCACAAAATCACGAATGTGCATGTATACGAAAAGAACTAGAAACTATATGCTCTAAAAAGAAATAAAGCATAAACATAACTGCTCATGTCAAACTAATAGCAAAGAAAAGCTAAGGAATCTACTCATGTAATTCTAATAGTTAATCATGCTGCTCATCTAATAGGTAAACATGAAAACTACTCATCTACTAGATAAACATGGTAGAATAAGGAACTAAACTTACTGATTTTTAGAACCATATGAAACTTATTTCATTTGTTCTAACTTAATCTTTAATACTTTATGTTTATGTAAAACTCGTTTTACTTGTTCAAAAACCTATACTTATAATACTTCAAAATAATAATCAACTTCTTCTTGGGCCCAGGCATAGTACCATCTTATGCGCGTTCCCTAATAGGTTGGGGTAGCGAGCCACCAATCCTAAAAGAGCAGACCTCGGTCTACCAGGGCCAAGACCTCGGAATTGGACACCTGGATTTGTTTAACGACAACCTCGGAAGTCGGGTACTAGCCTCTTCTTAAAAGTAAAATACTTATAATCTTAATTACTTCTTCTTTAAATGCCTTGATATTTTAATAGGCACCTTGTGTGCCAAAAATCCCTAAAGTCTCGACTTTGGGATCTACTTAAGGTCTCGGCCTTTTCTTTTCTTTTCTTTATCTTTCTTATACTTTTCTTATAAAAGAATGTTTCTTACAAAACTGAAATGTTTAAACAAATTCAAACACTGCAATGCTTAGACAAAATCTGCATACAAGTTTAAACAAAAATCTGCATATTAAGCTTAACTAAAATCTGCATGCTAATCATGAAAGGATTTAAGCTTGGTACAGTAACAATGCTTTAACAAATCTACATATTAAGCTTATCTAAAATCTGCACTAATGCTTAACAGAAATCTGCATACTAGCTTAATAAAAATCTGCATAATAGCTTAACAGAAAATCTATACTGCATACTTTAAAAATGAGGACTGTTCTTGCCCAATGCATAGCATAAAAAGATCTAACTAGCAAGCTTAAGGCAAGGCTGTTCCAACTAATTAAGAAAGCATCAGAACTAAATCTGAAACTGAAATCTTATACTTAAATCATAATTCAGGTTTTCTTGGCAACTAAAAGTTAAGTGCCTTTTAGAAAAGACCCGGCACATCCAATGACAAAAAGTTAAAGAAAGGAACATTCAAGGACATGCTTTTCTTTAACCTTTACAAATTAAAGATCTAATGTGGCCAGACATTTCAATGGATACCACCGAAGGCATATTAATATAGGAAGTAGCATTATATTAGTGGCAGAACAACTTACAGATTATGCTCACTTTCCCATTATCCACCACATATGAATTTAATTGAATTTGGTATAAGTATCCTACACGAGCATGGATCTAGGTGTCCAATATGATTGTTCAATGGGAGCATTGTTCAACTCAATGTCCAAAGTGGAGCATGGGAACAAAGGAGTAGACAACAAATCCAAACCCGAACAAAGCATTAGAACATGTTATAAGAAGGAATTAAAACACAACCCTACATGCTTAATCTAATTACTTCCTTCCTTTGTAACTCACGGCAGCAAACCCTTATCCATCAGAATCCACAGAAATGCAGAAATCCTTAGGCATGTTACAACCGAAATGCAAAAGAAATTCGTTCACAGCAGAATCCTTTATCAATGATTTACACGGCAACTAAGCAAAAAGGAACCCAAATAGCAACTACATGGCACAAAAACAACCTCACGGCAGCAAACATGAATTCCCAATCTTCACAGAAAATTCAAAAACAAGAAGGAATACGAATCCGGAGCTATCCTACTGCAGGTGAGTAGCAACTTACCTTAGGCTTTTCTTGGACTTACAGCCGAGGAAGACCTTTAGGGTTTCGGAGAAACCGCAAGACTCCGTAATTTCTTCTCGTCACCGTGCTCTCCTTGACGGGGTGCTCGCGACGGTGGAAAAACCCCTTGGAAAGACCCCTTGGTCGGCCGCCGGAGAGAAGACCTAGCCTCGGCTTCGTCTTCGCCCGAGAAGGAATCGCCGTCGCTCGCGATCGGGAGAGGAAAGGAGAGGGGAAAGGGTTTTCGGTTTGGGAATTTACCACCTCAACTTATCCCTCTTTATAATCTCCATATTCTGTTAATTGGTTAAATAATTTTCCTACCTTTTCTAAACAGAATCGATCACCTGGTTAGTCGGGTTTTGACCAATTATAAGGTCACGACTTCGATTCCTCAGCTGCGCACTTTTTGTTTCGATTTATTTTCTGTTACCAACTATTCTTTAAATACTATTTGTTCCATATATATTTAAAAAAACTTGCTTAGCTCAGTTGGTTGGCTGACTTTGGTTAGGGTTTAGTTCGGTCCAAGATCTTGGGTTCAAAACCCGATCTTAACACTTTTTTTTTATTATTATTTTTTTAAACTTCTTCCTCTTGGTAAAAATACCAAACGAACTCCAAAAATTACGTAAAAATACTCTAAAAATTCCTAAAAATCTCTAGAATATTTTAAAGGTATTTCTAAATATTTTTAAGAACTTTTAGAACTCCTAATGAGGAAAATTGGGTCATTACACAAAAGTGGAAAATAGATTTTCTAATGAACTAACTTCGAGGTCTTTAAATATATAAAATGAGTCGACTATAGATGTCCACTCGGATGTTTTAGGAAATGCATTTAAAGTGTACCTTAATGAATCTTGGTTCATTACCTTTGCTCCGAGATTCGTGAGCCCGGTGATGAATTCTTTGATCCTCGAGTGCAGATGTGCAACTATTTTGCCTTCTTTCATCCGGAGGTTCGTTAGTTCGTTCCAAAGCAGATCCCGTCTTGCGAGCTTTGCTTCGAACGTTCCTTCGTGTAGGTCCAGGAACTTCTCCCAAAGTTCCTTTGTTGATTCATAATCTCCGATCTGATTGACTTCCTTGGGTGGAAGTATGCTTAGCAGGTGGAACTCGACTCGTCCATTTGCTACGAAGTCGGCTTGATCCTTTTTGGTCCACTGGTACTCTTCTTTTTCGACTCCTTGTTGGTCTTTAGGGGTTACAAAATCATATTTAATAATTAAAAGTAATTCAAAGTTTGTTTTGAAAAATACCTTCATGTATTTTTTCCATGTAGCGAAATCCCCCTCGAACTTCAGCGGGTAGATTGTCGATCCGGCCATCATCTAGGTGCTTCAATCAGTGGTTAGTCCTTCTGAGGTATTTTGACTTTGATATAACTTTTTAGAGTAGTGAGGCCGGTAAGAGGGGGTGAATTGCCTATAAGAAAAAATAACTCCTTCTCGTTCTTTTAATTTGATTAGTGGCATAATAAAAATAACAATAATAAAAGAAATAACAACTTAAAGAGAGTAGGTAAAAGGCCAGAGTTTTACTTGGTTATAACCTAGGTGGTTGTTAATCCAAGGCGTTTGAAAAACACTAGTTGATCTCCTTCGTTGAAGGCGGAGAAGCCTTTTACACACACTGATAGCTTAAAAATGGCTTGAAAAGTTAATACAGAAGTTATTGAATATTTCCTAGATCCAGGGGTCTTTTTATAACCCTTAGAAAATTCTATCCGAGGCTGTAAGGCGCATCTAAGATGGTCCAAGGTGCCTTCCATCAGATAAGTTTTATCCGTGTGAAGATAAAACTTTATTTTCACTAGCGGTTCCTGTTCTCCCAATTTAAGGCACCTCTAATGGGTTGAAGGTGCCTTCCTCTAAAGAGGCACAAGGGTGCCTCCAACCCTATTAGAGGCGCCTCCCACATAAAGGCGCGGGAGTGTCTCCAACTGTTGGATCGTAGAGCTCGCTAGAGGGGTGGGGTGAATAGCGATCGAAAATTCGTAGTGAATTAGAGTAAGCAACGGAAAAATAAGAACAAAACAATGCTAACACGAACTGATTTTACTTGGTTTGGAGCCTTCGTCGACTCCTACTCCAAGGCCCGCAGTCGTCGAGTGCTTTCGTTGGACAATCACTAATAGTTCGCAAAATTAGATTACAAGTACAAGAACTTTAGAGAGAAAATACTGACAAAAATATAAAAAACTTGAACCGCAGGTTGTCGGAGAAGCTTTGTAGAGTCGTAGCGTCGCAGAAGCACAACACAATAGAGCAGTCGTTGGAAGTGTTAGAGTGTATACTGAAAGCCTAAGCTTTTGTAAACATTTATTTTGAATAAAGAATCACATTTGGTCAAATCGTTTACATTTGTTGTAGTTATTCAATTAATTTATATTGTAGATAACATAGTATGTGGTGTCACATACGGAAGATGATGTTATCAGTACCTTATAAATTATAAACAGTAGCTGACGATCAAAATGGAAAGGAACAAACCATTGGAAGGTCGTAGTGTAATTAGGAATTAGTTTATCTTAACTATATAATTACACTAGTACACTTAGAGTGTATTGAGTAGGACCATTTGAGGTTGTTTCTTTTATACTGACTTTATAAAGAAACAAATACCTCAGTTATTATGGAAGTGTGTGCTCTTAATCCTAATATAATAACAAGCACATATATTTGATATTTATTTCTTTAATTTATCAATGGGTGAGATTTAGTTCGATGAATCAATAAGCCCGATAAGTTGGGAAATGATATCATTTATAGTGTGTGTTGTTGATTATAGAAGGAAACTGTGTCCTAGTAATCTAGGTTGATAATGCCCCCAAGATGAGCTCATAAAGATTGTCATGTTAAACCCTGCAGGTGGACTTAGTCCGACATGACGATAAGGTTGAGTGGTACTATTCTTGGATTAAGATATTAATTAAATGAGTTGTCAGTAACTCACTTAATTAGTGGACATTCGATATCTTAAACATAGGGAGACTAACACACTCATAATAAGAAGGAGCCCAAAAATGTAATTTGGGATTGGTGCGGTAGTTCAATAATAGTTCTCTAGTGGAATGAATTATTATTGATAAAATTAAGTTGTGTGTTCGGGGCGAACACGGGATGCTTAATTTTATCGGGAGGTCAAAACCAATTCCTCCTCTCGGTCCCTATCGTAGCCTCTTATTTATAGAGTACTATATCCACCTATACCCACCTTCATACCCATGATAAGGGGGTCGGCCAAGCTAGCTTGTGGTTCAAGCTAGGGTCGGCCAAGCCTTGGTTCATGGGTGGCCGGCCCTAGCTTGAACCCAAGCTTAGGTGGTCGGCCCCCATTAAATTTAAAAGAATTTTAATTTTAAATTTTTCTTATGTGGAAGATATAATTTATTGAAGAGAATTAAAATTAAAATATCTCTTTTACAAAAGATTAAGAAAAGAGATTAGATCTCTTTCCTTATTTGTAGATAGGAAAGATATTTTATTTTTTCCCTTTGAAAATTATTCACATGTTGAAAAATTAAAATTATAGAAATTTATTTTATCAACCATGAAGGGATTTTAAAGGGAAATTTTATTTTTTTAAATTTCTAAGACAAATAAGGAATTTTAATTGTTGATTGAAATTGTCTTGTTTGATCTTGTTGATGTGGCCGACCATGATAAATTGATTAGGAAATTTTATTTAATTTTTCTTAATTAATTATTGTCAAGGAAAATTAAGGAAATTTTATTGTAATTAAATTTCCTTATTTACCAAAGCTAAGGAATATAAAAGAGGGGGTTGGGGTGCCTTCATGAGATACAACCTCTATTATTCTCTCCCTCTTTTCTTTGGTGTTGTGGCCGGCCATCCTCTCTCCATCTCTTCCTCTTTGTAGTGGCCGAAACCCTCTCTTGCTTGGAGCTCTTGTGGTGGCCGGATACTACTTGGAGAAGAAGAAGAAGAAGGAGAGAAAGCTTTCATCCCTTGGAGTGTGGTTGGTGTTTTTCTTCATCCTTGGTGAAGCTTTTGATTTGGCCGAACCTAGCAAGGAGGAGAAGAAGGTGTTTTGGTGGTCCTCATCTTGGAAGATCGTTGCCCACACAACGTCCGAGGTTAGAAGAGGAATACGGTAGAAGATCAAGAGGTCTTTCTAGAAGGTATAACTAGTATTTTTTCCTTTCCGCATCATACTAGTTATTTTTGGAAATAATACCAAATACAAGAAGCATACGATTTTAGTGTTTCGAATTTGTTTTCGATGTAATGTTCTTTTGTTTTTCTTTTCCTTGTGATTTGATTGTTCTTTTCGGTTGACCTAAAGTTATTTTAGGAAATTAAATATTAGTTTTCCTTAAAAGGTTTTGTCTAGTCGGTGGTGGTTGCTCCCAAATCCAAGAAGGTCATGTGCCTCGCCACGTCAGTACTGGAAACCAATTTTGGAAATTAATATTTAATGGAATTAATAACCTAGATGATTTGGATCGAACGTGTTAAGTTCCGTAGGAGATCCAAGTCAAAACCTAAAAGAACAAATAGATTAAATTTAGATCAAACGTGTTAAGTTCCACAGGCGATCCAAGTTTAATTTAAAAGAACACATGGTAGCTAGGAAAAAGGTTCAGACCTTTATAAGAAATTTTTTTACAGTGAAACCATTAGGTTTTCCGAGTAGCAACCAACAGGAAGACGTTGTTGTTCTTTGTTCCAGGGTGAGACCTCCTTATATAGGACGCTCTGGGCACCCGGATCCCTTCCGAAGGCCTGGACCGTGACGTAGGTCCGGCCAATCAGCGCTCTCCTCGTTGTGACAAAATAGAGTTTTTGCCTTCCGGCCACCCGGACCACCATCTTACAGAAAGTCCTTTCCCTGCAAGAAAATATTCGTCCGATGCAAAATAAAAGTTGTACTACCCTGCAAAACAAAAGTTAGCACAAATATAATAAAAGAGTAGTAATTAGATTCCGTCTCACCGAGACCGGAATCTAGTCACGATCTCAACTTAAATTTCAGAAATGGTTCTAAGTTGAATCGACGCCTACTGTTCCCTCAAACGAGGAACACGTCCTCACCAAGTCACTCCCCTCCAGTGACTTACCTTAACTTACCTGTCAGACGTCCGGTCAGCCCGTCTATCCGTCTAGATTTCGTGCCAGCTATCAGGTCAGCTCGTCGACCAGCTGGACTTCGTGTCAGACATTAGGTCAGCTCGTCGACCAGTCTGGACTTTGTGCCAGACATCAGGTCAGCCCGTCGACCAGTTTGGACTTCGTGCCAGCTATCAGGTCGGTCCGTCGACCTAGCTGAGCTTCGTGCCAGCTATCAGATCAACCCGTCGACCTAGCTGGACTTCTCCTACACACTTATTCAAAGTATTAGATCACACCTAGACTAACTTAACCTACTTTATCATTTATCAAATCCTGAGTTAGACCGTTAGTGCTCACCGCACCAACAATCTTCCCCCTTTTTGATGCAATGACAACCTGGGCTAAGTTAGTGAAAATTATGCAAAACATAAGTAAGTATAAGACATGGTTTTTAAGTTAGCCTTGTTTTATGTTTGGTATTTTGTTGCTAACTTAAACCACCTAACCCTCCCCTTTTGACATTCATCAAAAAACATGACAAGCATAGATAATTTTCAGGTTGACAACAGAAAATAAGTTAACTTTGAAAATAAAATTTAACAACAGAGAACTCTGATAAAATTTTCAGGTTGACCTTGGGGAGTTAACATAGAAAAATAAGTTAAAAGGAAATTGTGAAAAAGTTGTTTAAAAAATATGATCTTTGATATCAAAAATGATTTTCAACATCCTTTAACTTTTTCAAAATAGCTAAGGATGCGTTTGGTACGCGCGTTTTTTCATTTTCATTTTCATTTTCTGAAAAACGCGCGTTTTCTAGAAAACAGAAAATGACTTTTTGTCATTCTCTATTTTTCTAGAAAACTCTGTCTACTTTTTTAGAAAATAGGTACGAAAAACGCAAATCAAACACCATTTTTCAGAAAACGTGCGTTTTTCAAAAAATGAAAATGAAAAACGCGCGTACCAAACGTACCCTAAGTTTTTTAAAAATAGCTAACTTTTTATCAGAGATATTAAAGTAAAAAAATTTTATACCAATTTTCAAACATAAGTTTATAAAAGGTAATTTTCAAAAATAAGTTTACAAAAGGCATTTTAAAAAAAAAATAGTTTTTGAAATCCATTTTAAAAATAAGTTTTTGAAGGTTATTTTTTTTAAAAAATAAGTTTTTTAACGTTATAAAATAAAATTTTAAAAGCCATTTTTCAAAAATTAAATTTGTAAAATTAAAGCAATTTTCAAAATAATTTTGCTAAAGTATTTTTAAGGAAATGAAAAATACTTTTCAAAAGTAATTTTGCAAAAATATTTTTAAAGAAGAAAAAATAATACGTATGAAAATTAATCCTCCCCCTGAACCTGACATTAACAAAACTTCAACTGTCTAACCATAAGTTACTTACTGACTATCAAAAGATAGCAACATTCACTTGGTTAGTCAGGTTAAGTTGATTGTATTCAGTTAGTGTTTGAGTAAGCTGAAATACTTAACCTAATTAATATTTGTTTGATTTTTAATGCTCAGACTTATGATGATGTATTGATATAAGTATATTTTAAGTCCAGGCAATCTGCCTATACATCTCACCCCTTTCTAAGTTCAGAAATGCACAAACAAGTTAGTCCTAGTGTGTTGGTGAGATGCTCAAACCTTAGATCTATAGGAGCATGCTTTCTAAGGGATTGATTTATTCTAAGGCTAAAGCTGATTTTTAAAAATTCTAAAAATGGGGAATTTTGAGAAATTTAAAAAAAATTTACCCTAGAATTTTAAAGATAATTTTTGAAAATAATTTTGCAAATTAAAAATCCTAGTCTATTCATGACATGACAATATATAAAGTTAAAGTCAAAAACTCAAAATGTACTATAGTCAATATACTAAAGTCATGGCGAAAAGACAATAACGCCTAGTCTACTGGGATGAAGAAGGAGGTGGTCCGGAGCCCAAGGAGCATAACAACGCCATCAACTCAGAGTGACGTGTCCGGTTATCCTCTTGAGAGCTGGATAGGTCACGTCGAAGGTCGGAGATCTCATGCCGCACATCCTGTCGTAAGTCGGAGACCTCCTGTTGCATATCCCGTCGTAAGTCGGAGACTTCCTGCCGCATACCTCGGTGAAAATCGAAGACCTCCTGACGGAGACTCGTCATAGATAACTCGAGTCTGGCAACTCGATCGCCTAGAGTGTGAGGAGTGGGACGTGGTGCTCGGGCTAGAGGTGATGTTGGAGCAGGAGCGGCCTCGCCGAATAGTGTGATCATAAACTCATCCTGCTCTGCCTCCTCCTCCTGGGCATCTGGCTCTACATCTGGGTCAGGCTGGTGTCGTGCCCCCTCCGCCAGGACAAGACACCCTCATTATCGGTATGGATACCACCTAAAGATAAATTCCTAGATCCTATAACGTCGAACTCAGTCAGAACTCGGGCATCACCTCTGGTGACGTCAATATGTAAGGAAGCAATATATGCCGTCAAAATGTGACAGTACAACATATGAACCCGCCCGCTGGTGGTGACTCCGGCTGAGTAGATAATGGTATGAAAGATATGTAGGCTAATATCTATGTCTAATCTATGGAAAAAGGTATAAAGGAGAAAAGAGTGAAATGGACGCATCATTGCGACGTGAACGGCAAAATACAGGAGACTAAAACCCCATAGAGGACATAGTCTTAGACTCGAAGGGAAACTGACCTAAACATGGTAACAGTGGATACTCGCTCCCCCCAAAAAAAAAAAAAATGAATAAATCGTATCAAGAGTAATGTGCGAGTAAGGATCACCAAATGGTAGATCCCTAGGTGGATATCACTGAAAGTGCATGTAGATGGTTGTAGACCTAAAAAGGTCTGGATGATGGTAGGGGATAGCATGATATCAGTACCAGCTACCCTAGTAGTATATGTAAGGTTATCTACCTTTACTAAGTTGTTGTACAGTTCAACACATAAACATATGTTTACTGAACTGATACAGTAAACAAGGCTCCGCAAGCTGTAGTAGTCAATGACCTATACAGTTGGGGTGCAAGAGTGCAAGAAAAACTGTCTATCTAAACACCTAGTCCAGATAGGCATATAAACGGTTGAGTCAAACCTAATCCTAAGTTCTTTAATTGAGAACCTAGGGTCAGTACTAGCAGTAGAGGGTCCAACACCAGTATTAAGACTAAGAAATAAATGTTATGTTTCTCTTGATATTGAGTATGCCTTTGAGATCTTGGGTAGACTAAGAAATATGAATCAAGGGTATGACAAGTAAGTGTTTATCACTGGGAACATCAGAAATTCATTTGGATGACGACTTGACTAGGACTAGGGATTGAAATTTGAAAAACTTAAGTCACTTATTGCACTGTGCACAATAACGTATGATTAGGTCATTCTTAGGTTACTCTACAATTTTTGCTCATCAGTGAAACTGGTAAACAGAGTTGGACTGATTCACTAAAGATTATCACGTATTATGTGAGCACATGGATCTAGATTGCGACAATTTCCTTGAGGATAAGTAAATGTTTAAGTCTGGGGATATGATATGCGTATAATATATCTATTTTTATGCATGTTTTAACTCACATTCACTTACCTTTTTTGCTTATGTTCGATGCATTTTCACCCTTATTTATTGTATTTTCAGCATAATTACACTCTTTGTTAGAGATCTTCTTTTGTTTGATTTTTTGTTAATAAATGTTAATTTTTGGAGCGAAAACAGTGTGAAACGTGCTTCAGAGAGACGAATAAAAAGAGCAGAGTTTCAACCGTGAGGTTTCAAATGGTCGTGTCCCTTCTTCCGTGAGCAAGTAGCACACGACCGTGTCAAAAGGAATGACCGTACCATTAATCTAGAGAAGAGGAAGACACAAGTCGTGTGATTTCACACGGTCGTACCATTTTCCAGAGCTCGGTTAAGCATTAGCCATGACAAAAGGCAGTCGTGCCCAACAAACCAGAGCCGAGTGAAGTCATGGTCGTGCCAAAAGGCACGGTCATGTCACCCAAGCCAAGTGGATTCAAGCTCTGGTCGTGCCAAAGAGGCACAGCCATGACACGGGTCGTGCTCATGCCCTACTCTATTTAAGGGGAGTTCTTCCCCTTCCTCAAGGGAGGAAGGCTCTTCCTGTTGGAATGTATACTAAAAGCCTAACTTTTTGTAAACATTTACTTAGAAATAAGAATCACATTGGTTAAAAGTCTACATTTATTTGCTAAGTGTAGTTGTTCAATTAATTTATATTGTAGATAACATGGTGTGTGGTGTCACACACAGAAGATCATGTTATCAGTTCTTTATAAATTATAAACAGTTGCTCACGACTAAGATGGAAAGGAACAAACCGTTGGAATAGTCGTAGTATAATTAGGTATTAGTTTATCTTGACTAATAAATTACACTAGTACACTATGAGTGTATTGAGTAGGACCTTTTAAGGTAAGTTCTTTTTATACTGACTTAATAAAAGAACAAGTCCTTAGTTATTATGGAAGTGTGTCCTCTTAATCCTAATATAATAACAAACACATATATTTAGTATTTATTTCTTTGACTTATCAAAGGGTGAGATTTAGCTCGATAAATCAATAAGCCCGATAAGTTGAGAAATGATAATACTTATAGTGTGTGTTGTTGATTATAGAAGGAAACTGTGTCCTAGTAATTTAGGTTGAGAATGCCCCCAAGAGGAGCTCATAAGGATTGTCATGTTAAACCCTACAGGTGGACTTAGTCCGACATGACGATAAGGTTGAGTGGTACTACTCTTGGACTAAGATATTAATTAAGTGAGTTGTCAGTAACTCATTTAATTAGTGGACATTCGACATCTTAAACACAGGGAGACTAACACACTCATAATAAGAAGGAGCCCAAAATGTAATTTAGGATTGGTGCGGTAGTTCAATAATAATTCTTTAGTGGTATGAATTATTATTGATAAAATTAAGTTGAGTGTTCGGGGCGAACACGGGAAGCTTATTTCATCGGGAGACCAAAATCAATTCTTCCTCTCGGTCCCTATCGTAGCCTCTTGTATATAGAGAATTATACCCACCTATACCCACCTTTCTACCCACTCTTTGGTGGCCAGCCAAGCTAGGTTGGAGCTCAAGCTAGGGCCGGCCAAGACCAAAAGGTTGAGCCTTGGAAGGGATCGGACAATGCTTAGAGTCAAAGCATGGTGTGGTCGGCCCTAAGTAAATTAAAAAGATTTTATTTTTAAAATTTTCTTATGTGGATTCCATGGTTTTAAAAGAGAGTTAAAAATTTAAATCTTTCTTTTTATAACTTTCTACAAAAGATTAAGAAAAGAATTGATATTTTTCCTTATTTGTAGATTGAAAGGAAGATTTTAATTTTGATAAAACTTTCCTTTTTTTGTAACCATGTTCATGATTTAAAAAGAGAGTTTTAAAATTAAATATTTTCTTTTATAAATTTCTACAAAAGATTAAGAAAAGATTTGATATCTTTCCTTATTTGTAGATTGAAAGGAGATTTTAATTTCAGAGAAAATTTTCCATTTTGGAAATTATCCATATGTTTAAAAGAAAGATTTTAATTTATAAAAATTTCCTTTTATAACCCACCATGAAGGGAAAAATTATTGGAGAAATTTTTTTATAAATTTTCGGAAACAAATTAGAAAGTTTTAATTCTTGTGTTATTAAAACTTTTCTTGTTTGGAGCTTGTAGGTAGCCGGCCATGTTAATAAAGAAAAGGAAATTGATTTTTAATTAATTAAATATTCCTTTTTCATGGCAAAGAAAATAAGGAAGCTTTTATTTAAATTTTCCTTATTTGCCAAGACCAAGATTATAAAAGAGAGGGTATGGGTGCCTTCATGGGTAATACTCTATTCTATTTCCTCCCTCTCTTCCTTGGTTGTGGTCGGCCTTAGAGCTTCTTCTTCTCCTCTTCTCTTCTTCTTTAGTGGCCGGTTTTATCTCTCTCTTGGAGCTCTTGTTGGTGGCCGATTCTAGCTAGGAGAAGAAGTAGAGAAAGGAGGTTTTGTTTCTTGCATCCCTTGGAGCTTGGTGGTGATGGCCGAATCTCTACATCCTTAGAGGAGTCTTGGTTTGGCCGAAACTTGCAAGGAGGAAGAAGAAGGGCTTGGGTGGTTCTCATCTCGGTAAATCGTTGCCCACACAACGTCCGGGATAAGAAGAGGAATACGGTAGAAGATCAAGAGGTCATTGTATACAAAGAAGAGGTATAACTAGTAATTATTTTCCGCATCATGCTAGTTCTTCTTTGTATGAATTCCAAACACAAGAGGCATATGATTCTAGAGTTTCGGATTTGTTTCGAAGTTGTGTTTCTTTTGTTTTGTTTTTCGGATTTGTGATTCGATTGTTCTTTTCGGTTAAACTTAATGTTATTTTAGGAAATTAAATATTGAATTTCTATTAAAGGATTTGTCGAGGCAGTGGTGGATGATCTCATACCCAAGAAGGCCTAGTGCCTCACCATGTTTGACCTGGGAGCCGATTTTAGAAATAAATATTTAATCAACTTTATAACATAGGTGGATTTGGATCAATAGTGTTAAGTTCCGCTTGCGATCAAAATCTAAACCATTAAGAACAGATAAGTTAAATTTGGAATCAATAATGTTAAGTTCTGTTTGCGATTCCTAATTTAATTTCTAAAGAACACAATAGGTTGTTTAGGAAAAGTTCGACACTTGTACAAAAATTTTGTACAGTGAAATCGGTACGATCTTCCTAGGATCAACCAACAATTGGTATCAGAGCTAGGGTTTTCCTCTGTGTGTTTGGTTTTCAGATAGAATTATACACATGTCATACATAATTTAGGTAGGATAATAGTAGGTTGTGCTAACTTTGTGGTTGCAGGCTCCAACTATTATGGTATATAGATATTGTGTGTGATTGGACCCTTGGACATGTCAAGGGAATTTTATTGTGTGTGCATGATTGTAATATTAAATACAGCAGAAGCTATATTAGTTATTAGGATTTCACAATTTTGTTTTGATCTAGATTACATGTACATTCCTTTATGGAATATAGGATCGATATATGTAAAATTCTATTTTTTCTATCGCGGATCGTATCCTTACGAGGCGTGGTGCTATTGAAGGACCAGAGGCGCAGCGGAAAAGGAAGCTCGATGGACCCGACAGCATGAATCCTAGGGTTGGCAGCACGCGAAGGACAGTGATGGAAAAAGCCATAATAGTTGGAAAATTAATTTCCATATTTATTGCTTTTATTTACTGTGATGTGGGTGTGCATATGATGTGTGCTTGCATAGTTAAAATTCCTCACCTTAAATAACTAAGTGGGAGAGGAATTTTTAAATAAATTCCACGGTCTCCATTACTAGTTTGTAAGTGATGCAACAAGCTTGGTTATTGGCTCTGAGTGTCTCCCTCCACAACGGATGAGTTTGTTGCGGATCACTAGATCAAACTTCTTTTATGAATGGTTATTGGAAATTATTTAAGAGCGTGTGATCTTCTCCAACTGAAGGGGCATAATCCTATTTAATGGACTAAGTATCAAGTAATGATATACACTTAGACGCATTCAATAGTATCCTCCCCAACAGAGTCACTGCCATTGTTTTGCGTAACCAAAGGAATATCAACTATTAATTTGTCATAAAGCTAGGTAAAACCCCCCTCTTACAAATGTTTGAATTTGTATACGTCCACACTAACGTGTCATACAAAATTCACGGTGTTTGAGGTAATTTTATTTGTCATAAAGTTAGGTTGACAAAATAAAAAGGTAATACCTGCTCTTACAAACAAATGAATTTGTATACGTCCACACTAAAGTGACATACAAAATTCAAGGTGTTTGAGGTAACTTAAGGTTGACAAGATAATTAATGGGTAAGACCCTCCTCTTACAAATGTTTGAATTCCACACTAACGTCGCATGCATAATTCCCGGTGTTTGAGGTGTTGGTGAATTTAAATAATATTGTTTGAGGAATCAGTGTTATTTTAAATTCAAAGTTTTGACCAAAGACAGACCAACTATTAATTTTATTCGTCATAAATTAAGGTTGACGAGATAATAAAATTAATGGATAAAATCTCCTCTTTGATTTTGTATACGCCCACACTATCGTGGCATACAAAATTCACGGGGATTTTAAGGTGTTGGTCTTGACCAAATATTTTTGTGATTCTTAGGATTTCATATGTTTGTCAATCCCCTAACTGTTATACTATAGAATAGACTTAGTAGTCCCAATTAAGATTGGAAACAAAACTTAGACTCGAAGATGAACTGTCCTCTCAGAACCAAGAACAATATAGGTGTAATTTTATTCATTAGTTGTTGAAACATGTTTAGTGGTGTTATCTACCGG
Organism: Zingiber officinale; assembly: GCF_018446385.1. Classification (NCBI taxonomy): domain Eukaryota; kingdom Viridiplantae; phylum Streptophyta; class Magnoliopsida; order Zingiberales; family Zingiberaceae; genus Zingiber; species Zingiber officinale. The sequence goes on from NC_055987.1 coordinate 130,715,482, forward strand.
TACCTGTTGTGTAGATATGAGAGCCACTGATCATGTCTGCAATTCATTACAGGGGTTCCAGGAAATCCGACAATTATATGAAGAGAAAATGACCATGGGCACTGCTGCGAAAGTAGCAGCTGTTGCAGTGGGAGATGTTTATCCTCCGATAGGAATAAAATATGGATTTTGAGAAATTATCTTTACGTACCAAGTTTAGAAAGAACTAGTTTTCAGTTTCTAAACTATTTAAAGAACTTGATATTCTGTCACTTTTGATAACAAAGTTGTTATTAAGAAAAAGAGGGAAGATATCTATTCTAGTATGTTGGTTGGCAATTTATAAATCCAATAACTCCCACAATACAACAAATGGAAATTAATAACATATCTTCTAACTCTAATAAGAGAAAGCAACCTTCGGAAATGAACCAATCATATCTTTGGCATCTGAGGCTAGGTTATATTAACTTGAGTAGGATTCAAAGGATAATAGCCGATGAACTTTTGGGTTCATTAGTAGTGGAAATCTTTCTAACCTGCGAGTCTTACTTGGAAGGAAAAATAACCAAGAAGCTTTTTAAGTAAGGGGTAAAGAGCCAAAAATGTGTTGGAATTGATTCATTTTGATTTGTGTGGATCTATGGCTATCCAGACAAGAGGTGGTTTTGAATATTTCGTCTCTTTTATAGACGACTATTCGAGATACGGATATATTTACTTGATGCGCCGCAAGTCTAAGTGCTTTGATAAGTTCAAAGAGTACAAGACTGATGCGGAGAAACGTCAAAGTAAAAGTATCAAGACACTACGGTGAAATCGTAGTGGCGAGTACCTCTTAGGAGAGTTTAGGAGTTATTTATCAAAAGAAGGGATTCAATCCCAACTAACTGCACCTGGTACACCCCAACAGAATGGTGTAGTAGAAAAAAGGTATAAGACTCTTATGGAAATGATTAGATCGATGATGAGTTACCAAAATTGTTTTGAGGATATACTCTGGAAACAGAAGTGAACATAGTACCTTCTAAGTCAGAACTCTCTACTTACATAGAATTGCAGAATAGGCGTAAGCCTAATTTAGAGCATATTCGGATTCTGGGTAGTCCAGCACATGTGCTGAAGGGAGACACTGATAAGATGGACAGGAGTTCACTTGTTTGTGGGTTATCCTAGAGAAACGAAAGAAGGTTTATAGTCTTAAAAATCAGAAGGTCATGGTTAGCACCAATGCTCGATTTTTAAAAGAGGACTATGTAATGAACCACAAGCCCATAAGTAAATTTGTTCTTAAGGAAATAATAAAGAAAACGTCTAATCTAGTACCAACTGTACAAGATGAGATATCACAAGAAATTGCAACACGTACCACATATGATACACAATTACATACAGTACCTTATCATAGTGGGAGGGTTGTTAGGCAACCGGAAAGATTCATGTTTTAGAAGAGTCTTTGGACTTAATCCCTGGTAAACATGAACCTGATACCTGAACATATGATGAAGCACTCCAAAATAAAGATGCAACATCTTGGCAAAGAGCAATGAATATAGAATTAAAATATATGTATTCTGGTAAAGTCTGGGAGCTTATTGAATCACCAAATGGTGTAAAAGCCATTAGGTCTACAATAGAAAAAGAGGGACAGACGGGAAGGTGGAAACCTTCAAAGCAAGGCTTGTTAAAAAAAGGGAAACCTTTTCACCGGTAGCCATGCTTAAAGTCTATCCGGATTCTTTTATCTATTGCTACTCATATGGATTATGAGATTTGGCAAATGGATGCCAAGACAGTTTTTCTTAATGGAAGTCTTGAAGAAAACATCCATATAACGCAACCAGAGGAGTTTATTGCAAAGGGCTAAGAGCATCTAGTATGTAAGCTCAATCGACCTATGGACTGAAGAAAAAGCTTTAAGATCTTGGAACATCCGGTTTAATGAAGTAATCCAGATCTATGGATTTATTCAGTGTTCGGATGGGGTTTTGTGTATACAAGAAGTGTGATGGAAACGTGATGGTATTTCTTGTACTATACGTAGATGACATTTTTGATAGTTGGAAGCAATATCAAAGTGTTGTCGGAAGTAAGGGTATAGTTGTCCAAGCAATTCGATATGAAGAACTTGAGAGTATGCGCACATATTCTAGGGATCAAGGGATCACAAAAAAAGAATGTTGTGTTTATCCCAAGCTTCATACAATCCTAGCTCGTTTTAGCATGCAAGACTCCAAGAAAGGTTTTCTACCTTTTAAACATGGAGTAACTTTATCTAAAAGAGATGTCTCCAAAGACATCAAAGTAGATAGAGGACATTAAGGTAGTTCCTTATGCTATCGGAAGCCTAATGTATGCTATGGACAAGACCAAATATCTGCTTTGCCGTGGGCATGGCTAGCAAATATCAAAAGTAACCCTGCACTGGGACACTGGACTGCTGTAAAGCATATATTAAAGTACCTGAGAAGGACTAGAAATTATATACTTGTTTATCAAGCAAATGGTTTGATCCCTGTGGATTACACGGATTCTGACTTCTAATCAGATAGGGATAATAGTAAGTCAACCTCAGGGTTTTATGTTTACTTTAGGAAGTAAAACCATAACTATAGAGGAGTGTTAAGCATAGGTGCTTTGTCAGACTCCACTATAGAAGCTGAGTATGTGGCAGCCTTTGAGGTAGCCATAGAAGTTATATGACTTAGAAACTTCATGATGGACTTAGACATGATTTCTGGTTTGCCCAAAAATTTATTACAATTCAATGTAATAATAGTGGTGCAGTAGCAAACTCGAAGAAACCATAAGACCATAAGGCAAGTAAACACAATAGAGCGTAAGTACCACCCAATACGAGACATCGTATAACGAGGAGAAGTTGTTGCCGCCTAGATTATATCAGGTGATAACCTAGGAGATCCTTTCACTAAGGCCCTTAAGGCAAGAGCTTTTGATGAGCATGTAGAAGGGTTTGGAATCAGATGTTTGGCAGAGTATATGGCAGCATAGTTTTTTAGTATAAGTGGGAGATTGTTGGAATGTATACTAAAAGCCTAGCTTTTTGTAAACATTTACTTAGAAATAAGAATCACATTGGTCAAAAGTCTACATTTATTTGCTAAGTGTAGTTATTCAATTAATTTATATTGTAGATAACATGGTGTGTGGTGTCACACACAGAAGATCATGTTATCAGTTCTTTATAAATTATAAACAGTTGCTCACGACTAAGATGGAAAGGAACAAACCGTTGGAATAGTCGTAATGTAATTAGGTATTAGTTTATCTTGACTAATAAATTACACTAGTACATTATGAGTGTATTGAGTAGGATCATTTAAGGTAAGTTCTTTTTATACTGACTTAATAAAAAACAAGCCCTTAGTTATTATGGAAGTGTGTGCTCTTAATCCTAATATAATAACAAACACATATATTTAGTATTTATTTCTTTGACTTATCAAAGGGTGAGATTTAGCTTGATAAATCAATAAGCCTGATAAGTTGGGAAATGATATTACTTATAGTGTGTGTTGTTGATTATAGAAGGAAACTATGTCCTAGTAATCTAGGTTGAGAATGTCCCCAAGAGGAGCTCATAAGGATTGTCATGTTAAACCCTACAGGTGGACTTAGTCCGACATGACGATAAGGTTGAGTGGTACTACTCTTGGACTAAGATATTAATTAAGTGAGTTGTCAGTAACTCATTTAATTAGTGGGCATTCGACATCTTAAACACAGGGAGACTAACACACTCATAATAAGAAGGAGCCCAAAATGTAATTTAGGATTAGTGCGGTAGTTCAATAATAATTCTTTAGTGGTATGAATTATTATTGATGAAATTAAGTTGAGTGTTCGGGGCGAACACGGGAAGCTTATTTCATCGGGAGACCAAAATCAATTCCTCCTCTCGGTCCCTATCGTAGCCTCTTGTATATAGAGAATTATACCCACCTATACCCACCTTTCTACCCACTCTTTGGTGGCCGGCCAAGCTAGCTTGGAGCTCAAGCTAGGGCCGACCAAGACCAAAAGGTTGAGCCTTGGAAGGGATCGGCCAATGCTTAGAGTCCAAGCATGGTGTGGTCAGCCCTAAGTAAATTAAAAGGATTTTTATTTTTAAATTTTTCTTATGTGGATTCTATGGTTTTAAAAGAGAGTTAAAAATTTAAATCTTTCCTTTTATAACTTTCTACAAAAGATTAAGAAAAGACTTATATTTTTCCTTATTTGTAGATTGAAAGGAAGATTTTAATTTTGATAAAATTTTCCTTTTTTGTAACCATGTTCATGATTTAAAAAGAGAATTTTAAAATTAAATATTTCCTTTTATAAATTTCTACAAAAGATTAAGAAAAGATTTGATATCTTTCCTTATTTGTAGATTGAAAGGAGATTTTAATTTTAGAGAAAACTTTCCTCTTTGGAAATCATCCACATGTTTAAAAGAAAGATTTTAATTTATAAAAATTTCCTTTTATAACCCACCATGAAGGGAAAAATTATTGGAGAATTTTTTTTATAAATTTTCGGAAACAAATTAGGAAGTTTTAATTCTTGTGTTATTAAAACTTTCCTTGTTTGGAGCTTGTAGGTGGCCGACCATGTTAATAAAGAAAAGGAAATTGATTTTTAATTAATTAAATTTTCCTTTTTCATGGCAAAGAAAATAAGGAAGCTTTTATTTAAATTTTCCTTATTTGCCAAGACCAAGGATTATAAAAGAGAGAGTAGGGGTGCCTTCATGGGTAATACTCTATTCTATTTCCTCCCTCTCTTCCTTGGTTGTGGCCGGCCCTAGAGCTTCTTCTTCTCTTCTTCTTTAGTGGCCGGTTTCATCCCTCTCTTGGAGCTCTTGTTGGTGGCCGGTTCTAGCTAGGAGAAGAAGGATAGAAAGGAGGTTTTGTTTAATGCATCCCTTGGAGCTTAGTGGTGGTGGCCGAATCTCTACATCCTTGGAGGAGTCTTGGTTTGGCCGAAACTTGCAAGGAGGAAGAAGAAGGGCTTGGGTGGTTCTCATCTCGGTAGATCGTTACCCACACAACGTCCGGGATAAGAAGAGGAATACAGTAGAAGATCAAGAGGTTGTTGCATACAAAGAAAGATATAACTAGTAATTATTTTCCGCATCATGCTAGTTTTTCTTTGTATGAATTCCAAACACAAAAGGCATATGATTCTAGAGTTTCGGATTTGTTTCGAAGTTGTGTTTCTTTTGTTTTGTTTTTCAGATTTGTGATTCGATTGTTCTTTTCAGTTAAACCTAATGTTATTTTAGGAAATTAAATATTGAATTTCTATTAAAGGCTTTGTCGAGGCAGTGGTAGATGATCCCATACCCAAGAAGGCCTAGTGCCTCGCCATGTTTAACCTGAGAGCCGATTTTAGAAATAAATATTTAATCAACTTTATTACATAGGTGGATTTGGATCAATAGTGTTAAGTTTCGCTTGCGATCAAAATCTAAACCATTAAGAACAGATAAATTATATTTGGAATCAATAATGTTAAATTCCGTTTGCGATTCCTAATTTAATTTCTAAAGAACACAATAGGTTGTTTAGGAAAGGTTCGACACTTGTACAAAATTTTTATACAGTGGAACCGGTACGATCTTCCTAGGACCAACCAATACTTCCCTTTGGGAGATCCAACTTGGTCTAAATCTACTCCCTCTCCACACTCTGTTTGACGATCCATAGCCATTTTTATCATCTTCCTCAACTCCAGAAGTAAAGGATTGGATCCAAAGATTACTCGACGCATCAGATAAGCTTCTTATCCCTTCTTCTCTTAGATTGAGTTTTGATGCTTATAATTTAATTGTCTTTGAAATCTTTCCTCCTTATTATGGAGTAGATCTTATTGTTCTAGGATTAAGAGAGTAATTGTAATGTGAGATTGATGTATACTCTTGGATTTCCTAATTTCCTTTCCATATGACATTGCTTATGCCTTGTAATCATTCAATCTAATGTGTGTGCGATGTGTTTATGCTTAATTCTCATATTTGATTGAATGATTGTATGTATTCATTCACCCCGTAGAGGGGATACACTAGATCATATGACTACGGTGTAGGACCGTTGGGCCGGCTAGAAGGGTTGGTAAATAACCTGTTAATTAAAAGCAAACAACCCTTCCTCGAACGATTAAGCTAACACTTGTAAAATGAATTAAACAGATAAATAAAAACATAAAAGAAAAGACGAGGCACCAGATGTTTACTTGGTTACAACCGATGTGGTTGTTAATCCAAGGAAGATTAAGCTCAAAAACTCCTTCAGGCGGAGAAGCCTCTTACAGAAAACAGAAGCTTAACTACAACTAAAGCATACAAGTGTTTGGAAATAGAATGATCGTGATTGTTGAAAAGCTTCTGGACCAAGGCTATATTTATAGCCTTGGTCGAGGTGCCTGGAAGGGTTCCGGGTGCCCTGGGGGGATAAAATTTATCCCCCAACGGTTGGATTGAGTCAAAGCTCGATCCTGTGAAAAAGTCACTTCCGGGTGCCCCGGACAGCTCCGGGCGCCCCGGACAGCTCCGGGCGCCCCGGACAGCTCCGGGCGCCCCGGATAGTTCCGGGCGCCCTGGAGCCAAAAGTCAACCCAGTTGACTTTTGGTCCGTGCTCTCTTCTCCGGTTCAGCTCGCCTCTGGTCCGGGTCTTTCTGCTCGGGCTCCGCTTTCTTGGGTGATCTCTGACATCCGGAATAGGGCTCACCCGAACCCATCTTTCGGTCTTCTCGAGCGTGCTTCCCTCTGGCTTCTCGTCCCTCGGAATTGCCGCGTGTCCCTTCTCGTCCACCAGCGTACTCATCCGCAGACTTCGTCCCTCGGTCGCACCCCGTGCCGACCTTCGCGCTAGTTGCGTCTCTTGCTCCCCGAGCAATCTTCCGCTCCGGCTTTCGTACCTCGGAACCACCGCGCGCACTTCCTTCTCGTCCGCCGGTGTACTCTTCCGCAGCACCTCGTCCCTTGGACGCACTGCGTGTCATCCTTCTCGCTAGCTGCGTCTTCCGCTCGAGTACCTGTGCTCCTAAGCTCCTGCACACTTAAACACAAGGTTAAAACAACGCATGACCTAACTTGAGTTGTTGATCACACCAAAATAACCTTGGGGTTCCAACAATCTCCCCCTTTTTGGTGTGATCAACCCAAGTTAAGCTAGGGTCAACAATAGATATGAAATTAAACAGTTTATTGCAATAACATGCAACATGATAGAAAAAATTAAATTTCAAACATTCCAAATTTTAATTTTCAATTTTCTACCTCCCCCTAGACTTATACTTTCCTTCTCCCCTTTTGATCACAATAAAAATGGGGAACAACCAAAATCTAAGGGTTGCCATTAAAAAAATTTGAAATATATTTCAATAATTTTCAGGGAAATATTTCTAAGTCAACTTTTTTTTTTTAAAAAAAAAAATTCAAGTATTCGTCATCAATAATTAAAAACTTTCTAAGCCGAAAAATTTATGCAAGAAAATTTTAAGAGAATTGATAATATTAAAAGAAATTTTCTATGCATTTATTTATTTATATATTTTAATGCTTTTATCAGAAAATTTTAAATTTCTATTTTAATTTATCATAATTTCTTAAATCAATCTTTTTTAGATTTAACGCCACAAAGATTATACATGTAGAAATTTGTATCATGTTAATTTCTATTATTTTTTGAATTTCAATTTCACAGAAATATTCAGATGACATAGATTTTAACTTGATAAAATTTTTCGACAATATAAAAAATTCTTTCGGCAATGTGCAAAATTCGTTTGAAGGAATATTTTGTAATTTGCAAGAATTTTTTAACAATAAGAGTTTGCAGGAATCTATTAATAATAGATTTCTTAATCTGAAAATTTTGTTTGATGAATCAATTTCTAATTCACAAAACTTTTTCAGTAAAGTAATTTGTAATTCGAAATTTTTAGATACGGAAAAAGTTTTCGATAATATTTCTAAGTTACATAATTCTTTCAAAAAAATATTTTGTAATTTGCAACAATTATTCGACCGAAGATTTTCTAATCCGAAAAGTTCTTTCGATAATTCAAATTTTGGTTTGCAAAAATCTTCAGGTAATTTGATTAATTGAACTAGTTGTTCAGAGGGTAGAGGCCATACCTTACTTACCTCGTCAGTCGTTGGTTCTCCCCCTGTTGAATTAATTTCTTCCGAAGATTCTCCCCCTTCATCGATCTTGGGATGTATTTCGACTGTTGGGGCTGTCTTGGTAATTTCTTCCGTCTCGGATTCTTCTGATGACGGCTCGATGTCTATTGAGGAGATGACTTCAACCGGTTCTTCATAGAGCATTAAGAACTTTTCCCAAAGTTCTTTCGCGCTTTTGTACTCTCCGACTCTGTCGAAATCTTTAGTTGGTATTGCGCTTAGAATGTGAAACTCTGCCCGAGCATTCGCCATGGACTCTTCACGTTGCTTCTCGTTCCAGAGGCGTATGCCGATTTTCTCTCCGTTCGTGTCTTTCGGTGCTTCATAACCTGTTTTCATTATTAGAGAAATACCAATATCAGAGTTAAGAAATACCTTCATTTGTTGCTTCCATGAAGAAAGCTCCCCCTCGAATGTTGGTGGGTAGTCGTTAGATCCGGCCATTGTTGCTTCAGACGGCGGTTAGTCCTTCTGAGGCGTCTCTGCTCTGATACCACTTGTAGGACCGTTGGGCCGGCTAGAAGGGTTGGTAAATAACCTGTCAATTAAAAACAAACAACCCTTCCTCGAACGATTAAGCTAACACTTGTAAAATGAATTAAACAGATAAATAAAAGCATAAAAGAAAAGACGAGGCACCAGATGTTTACTTGGTTACAACCGATGTGGTTGTTAATCCAAGGAAGATTAAGCTCAAAAACTCCTTCAGGCGGAGAAGCCTCTTACAGCGTTTAGGCACAGAAAACAGAAGCTTAACTACAACTAAAGCATACAAGTGTTTGGAAATAGAATGATCGTGATTGTTGAAAAGCTTCTGGACCAAGGCTATATTTATAGCCTTGGTCGAGGTGCCTGGAAGGGTTCCGGGCGCCCTGGGGGGATAAAATTTATCCCCCAACGGTTGGATTGAGTCAAAGCTCGATCCTGTGAAAAAGTCACTTCCGGGCGCCCCGGACAGTTCCGGGCGCCCCGGACAGCTCCGGGCGCCCCGGATAGTTCCGGGCGCCCTGGAGCTAAAAGTCAACCCAGTTGACTTTTTGGTCCGTGCTCTCTTCTCCGGTTCAGCTCGCCTCTGGTTCGGGTCTTTCTGCTCGGGCTCCGCTTGCTTGGGTGATCTCTGACATCAGGAATAGAGCTCACCCGAACCCATCTTCCGGTCTTCTCGAGCGTGCTTCCCTCCGGCTTCTCGTCCCTCGGAATTGCCGCGTGTCCCTTCTCGTCCACCAGCGTACTCATCCGCAGACTTCGTCCCTCGGTCGCACCTCGTGCCGACCTTCGCGCTAGCTGCATCTCTTGCTCCCCGAGCAATCTTCCGCTCCGGCTTTCGTACCTCGGAACCACCGCGCACACTTCCTTCTCGTCCGCCGGTGTACTCTTCCGCAGCACCTCGTCCCTCGGACGCACTGCGTGCCATCCTTCTCGCTAGCTGCGTCTTCCGCTCGAGTACCTGTGCTCCTAAGCTCCTGCACACTTAGACACAAGGTTAAAACAACGCAGGACCTAACTTGACTTGTTGATCACACCAAAATAACCTTGGGGTTCCAACATAAGGGTCCCTAGTGATAAGGGTAACCATTTAACTGACATCTAGAGCATCACCTTGAAATTAAAGAGGGAGGAATTCTCTATAAGGAAGTGTAGAATTAGGCTTATAGGGTTATTTCTATATTCATGTTAACTTTTGATTTGTGTATTCTTGTGGATGTATAATCGGAGGTCCCTAGTGACAAGGGTAACCCTTGAATTGGACTTCATAGGAATCACTTCCATTATGTAGCATTGAATGTTAATAGAGATGACACTCGACATGACCACCATGGAAGAGTGTCAGGTATGAATCAACCTTCCTATATGTGCATAGGGATAGAGAATAGGTAATTGGTGATCCTTAGTTCATTTATTAGCATCACAATGAAACCAAACCCCAAGAACATTCCCCCAAACCAAGTTCCTCAACCAACACTCAACTCTCTCTCTCTTTCTCTTAATCTTACTTCTCTCCACTTAAGTGTGTGATTCTCAACCATCAATCATTTAGATAATTCACTATGACTAATCTCTAGTGCTTATATCCAGTCCTCATGGGATCGATATCTTTTATTGATGTGCATAGATTATATAGATTTTTTGGCATACTTTAACGTACATTTACTTGTATTTCATGAGTATAATCTATGTTTATTGCACTATATTTTATTATAATATTATATTTTCACTCTTTTTGTTTGGAGATCTACTTTTACTTATTTTCATAGATAGGATACATTTCAGAGCAAAAATAGCGTAAAAATCCTTGAAAGGTGAAGTAGGAGGGAGGCGCATGCTCACTTAAAAAATATATAAAGAAAAAGGTTTTCAAAAAACTTTCAAATTAGAGATTTAATCAAGGAATACAGTTTAGCCATGTTCCTTGATACGTACATCATCCTACGGAAGAAATTTAATGGAAAATGGAGCTTAAATGGAGTTTAGAGCCTCCAAAAGGTTCGAGTCATGCCTATGAGACACGATCATGTGACAATCAAGTTTTTCCCAAGTTCTGGTCGTGCCTCTTAGATACGACCGTGTCTGAAAAAATGCACGGACATGTGGAAATTTTTACATTATAAACTAAAATTAAAATAGCTATAACTTTTTACTTGATTGTAGTTACGAGCTATTCCAGATATCAAAATATAGATAATTTCAAGATCTACAATTTTTAATGAAGACTTAAACCTAAGAAAACCACGTCTAGATGGTCTAAAGGACGTTTCCATGAGACACGACCATGCTAGAGCCATGCCAGAGCCATGTTAGAGCATACTAAAGCCATGCTAGAGCCATGCTAGAGTCATGCCAGAGCCATGCTAGAGCATGCCAAAGCCATGCTAGAGTCATGTCATGGCTAAGTTTTTTCCTAGGGCCATGAGACATGGTGTTGGCCATTAGCATGCCAGGTGACACTTCAAATTATTAATTGTTGAAAACCCGTATTAATTCAAGAGAAAAGATGTAGTATAGATCCCAAGTCATATTTTTCTAAGGATAGCTAATAAATGTGTGCTTGATTTAGATCTAAAATTCTTTTTGGATTTTCTATTTAAAAATATAAGTTTGGTTTTTAGTTTTCTTGCTAAATGAATAATGAAATACAATCGAGGTAAGTAAATGCCATTGACCAAATCTAACCTTAAACAAAAATCAAATCCTAGCTATAAACTAAACTACTTAACCAGAAGGAAATTTATCTTTAGCAAATAAAAGAATAACTAGACTTGAAAAACAACTTAACTAAACTCAATTACTCAACTAAGAAGAAGTTCAACTCCTTAAATCAAACTGAAAACAGTAAATTTAGAGATTGCAATGTGAAATCTAAATCTACCATTAATGAAGTAAATGCAGGAATTAACCTAAGCACATTAATAGACTACTTAACAATTAACACTAACTCAAGCTACTCTTATCCACATGGAGCTAATTGACTCTTTAAGGAACAAACAAACATAATTGTTGAAATATAATTGCTGAACACGACTTAGGAATTAAAGTTGCAGAAATAGAATTTGTTCAAATAAGTTGGATAGCTAAATTGCAAAAGCTAAGCTAACAAAAGCAAGATCAAGAGCCTAATTGCATAATTGAAATGTGTAACAATTATATTGCAAAATCTGAAATGTAGATCCAAAATAGAGTTCCTAAGTGCAACTACTTGAAAGTGCAGAATGCAAATAAGATCATGATTGCAAGGATAAGAAAAAATAAAGCTAAGCATTCAATCTAGCAAATAAGTCCCAAATCTAAGTGAAGAAACATTCCACAAACTCAGATCACTGGTCTAATCCCTTCTCTCTGCCATCACACAAAGATGCTCTTGGAAAATGCCCTTCAAGTAATCGACAAAGAAGAACTGAACTCCCAGCTAGTACAGATGATACTCACAGCTCCTGGAAATACCCTTCAAGCTCGCAATCAAATGAAACTCTTGACGCACGAAGAACAGAGGTTCGAAATCCAGATTTGCTAGTTCTGATCAATTGATTTGATTGATTCAGAAGTCGTGGATGAATTTGGAGATGAAATGGAATCAGAAATGTCGAAAAAATGCCGCCGGCACCCCTGTTGGATGATGAAAGCTCAGATTGGGGAAATGCCTCTGATCTATCCTCGGCTAGGGAATGCGGAAGTCAAGATTGCGGACAGGAGAAACACCGCCTGTCCACTCTGATCCTCGGATGTTGATCGCCAGTTGCTCAGGTCTCACCATCGATGAAGGAAACTGGAGCTCAGATATGAGATATGGAAAGGATCTTGCGACCACGCCTGGAAACGAAGATGGTTGGTGAATAGTAGCGCAAGCCGCTGTTCACCGTGACAGGCAGTAGCTTAAATACCCCTGGTTCAAAATGGTTCACCGTAACTTGATTCAACTGGTTAAACAGTAACTTGGTTCACACAACTGCTTGAACTTAAGAATGAACCCAAATGGAGCCTGAGCCACCTTCTTGGTTACATGAACCCAATCCTCCCTCAAATTAACTAGAATCCTTGTAATCAATGTACCCATTTGGTTACCTACAAAGCCAAGTTATGTTTATGAGGCACAAATCATGAATTTAAAAGGCATAAATGTATCTAATCCAAAACATTCCTCATCATGAAAAAAATCATCTAACAAAATGATTAATCTAGACAATAGGCTCGAAAAAATCATCCAATTGACAACCAAAATGATATACCCAATAAACTAATTATCAAATCCCCACACTTATCCTTGTATGTCTCATGCAAGTCAAGAAAACTAGATAATCTACTTTAATGGTACCCCCTAAACAAACTCCCAAACATGATTAGAAAATAGAGAAGGAAAACCATCTAAGATTGTCAAATTCCTAGAACTCAAACATTCATGGACATCAACTTTTACTCTTGGATAACAACATAATAACTTCCATTCTTCATGAATCAACTGAAAACAATATCATGCTAACCCTCACAAGATAAAATTTTGTGGTTCTCATCCTAATTCAAAATGTGGTCAATAGTAGAGGTCACTCAAGCTACTCATGCTTCTTGCACTACCATATGCTTGCTCATCTTCTCCTCTCCACCATGATCATGAATAATAAATTACATTATGAAGGTGGATCATGAAGAAAAAGAAGACATGAATCTAGTGCAATTTACAGTTTAAGTTAAAAGAAAGCAAAGAGAAGGAAGATTTAGTTCAAATGCTAGTGGAAGACTTAGGTACAAGAGTATGCTATATGATAGGATTCCAGCCACACTCCCCTACCTTTCTTCTTCTCAATTGACTTTCAAATGCATCACATTGTTTAACAAATTCAATTTCAAATTCATTTTATTTTAGTAATTAATCTCAAAAGCTCAAATAGAATTGAAACTGATTTCACAATTTCAATGGTCTCTGATTTTCCTTCTTCTTTCCATGCTTGGTGATCCTAGTTTGCATATCTAAGATATAAACCCAGGGAACATTTCATTAACCTTCAATTGAAGTATACTTCACTCATTTCATTTTAACTCTAAATCTTTCCAAAAGTTGGTACAAACCTTTGTACAGAAACAGATTTCCCAAACACTACACTTCTTTTCTTAATTCCAGTTCCAAATCTTTTCTTCAAAGTCTTTTTTTTCAATTGTTTCCTTCATTCACAAACTCATGAACATATAATTCCTTCCAGTCTTCAATTATCTTTTTTTTCTCTTCAAATTACACTATTGACTCTCAATTTCATTTCTGGTTCTTGTAAATCAGCTTCCAAGTGCAGATTCTGTAATTCTGCAATTTCTGCATTCTAGCTAACTACTGATCTCCCTTCAAAATCAAGCTACATCATTTCAATTCTTCAATGATTTTGCTCATAAATTTCCTCAACTTGAGCTTGAACAAAATTGATTCAAATTTGGAAAACCAATTAAACCAGAACCTACAGAAATTCCAATACAATATAATTCTAGTTTCCAGTTCTACATTCTGTTTATTCACTGTTTCTCTTCAGAATTTTTTAAGTTACTTTTCCCTTTAATCTATAAGAAGATACATTCTCAATACATTCCATAACAAAAACCTTAACAGATCCAAGTCTGTACACTTATATTAGCTTCATAAACTAGCTTGAAACATTACTGCTTCTTCACTTGTTCTTTAATACTAACTCTCCCACCTCCATTTATCCAGTACTCAATTTGCTCCATGCTTCATTAATAGAATACAATTCTGATCCTAATATACTTTTTCAGCAATTTCATCAACTCCAGAATTCACTGTACTTCACAGATCCATTTTAGCATCCTTCAAAAATAGATTTATTGTACCAAATAGCACTTCAAGAAGTAAGGTAAATTGCTACACATTTGTTTCAAACAATACAAGATCCTCAAATAATCCCTTACGGAATTACAAAACTCACAATGCCAAATTGATACAAAATTGATGCTAATTTGAATCTGTATTCAGCATAAATTCTATTGCTTCACTATATTTCTGCACTTGATTTCCAAATCTATCTACTCTGTAAACTCCTCCAATAATTAAATGCTCCCCAACTCCCTTTCAAAACAATTCTAAAAATCATGGAAAATTTATGCATCATTAGTTACTATGAATTCAGAAGCTCCACTTTTTACTGCTTGAGAAACACAAATGCTAATTGCACACTTATTCCACTTCGAAAATTAGCCTCTTACTTCAAGTATGAAAGAAATTCATTTAGACCTTGGTTTTTAATGATCAGATTCATGTGTTCATTTTGCAAACTAGTAGAGCTACACATGCCTAACACTGCATACCACTGTTTCCTTCTACAGATTCTACAAAAATAATGTTTCAACTTGCAATACTTCCTAAATACAATTATACTTGCCACTTAAGCTTAAGTTTCTGATCACAAAAAAAATCAAAGCTTAATTCTCATCTTTAACTCACAATTTTCAAACCCACAATTCAAATTTACCACTCTTCTAGCACATCCTACATCCTCCCCCACACTTAAGCCTTTGTCCGTCCCGGACTCCCGGCCAAAGAATCCATCACATAACACCCAATGTATCCATATCCAAGAATTTAACAATGAAAGATAACAAAAGATATGATGATAGACAAGAATAATGGCAAGACATAGTGTGGAAAAAATACAAAAGATTCACCTTCATAAATGTAATTCAATCCATTAAATTGTGGTTTTGAAAGAATTAAAGCAAGTTCTAGAGTTACAATAACACAAGTGCATCTCACAATCAAGGCTCAAAACTCACTAGGCAAAAAAAATATCATCTCAATTAATCATTCCAGTGTTCATCATTATGAAATAACCTTAAGAAAATAAAGAGTCAAATCATGACATTAAGTTTAAAAATTAACACTTAAATAGGCTAACATTCTTTATTTCTAGCAAATCATAGGAAAATGCTAAGGGGTACCATTTTCTTATTCCGACAATCAAAATTAAATGTAATAAGAAAACTACATACAGTATAGAATTTATTCCTCAGAACCAAAATCAACATTTGTAAATAAAGAATTTATTAAAACAACTAAACAAAAACATGGATATATATATATATATATATATATAAGTTGAAACAAACTCCCCTTTAAATTGAGTAGATAGCAGCAATATTGCTCATTCTTTGCATCACCACTCCATTGCTACTTTCATGGAATATTTTGAGCCGATGGCCATTAACTTTGAAAATCCTGCCGGTGGACTCCTCGTTAACCTCAACCACTCCATAAAAGAAAATGTTAGTCACAACAAATGGTCCATCCCAATGAGATCTCAACGTACCTTTTATCAATTTGAGTCGTGACCTATATAAAAGCACTTTGTCACTAATATGAAATTCCTTACCCACAATGTGCTTATCAGAAAATTTTTTGGTCTTTTCTTTATAGATCCGTGAGTTCTCAAATGCTTCTAACATAATCTCCTCAAGCTCTTGAGGTTGCAACTTCCTCTCCTCTCCAGCCGTACTAGCATCAAAATTGCAAGCCTTGACTACCCAATAAGACCTATGTTCAATCTCCACTAGAAGATGACAAGCTTTTCCATCCACCATCCTATATGGAGACATCTCTATAGGGGCCTTGAAAGCAGTCCTGTACGCCCACAATGCATCATCTAAACTCTTGCTCTAGTCATTTCTGTCAAGTCTCACAGTCTTTTCAAGAATTGCCTTTACTTCTCTATTGGACACCTCAGCTTGCCCATTTGTTTGGGGATGATAAGGAGTGGAAACTCTATGTTTAACCCCGTACTTGCTTAGCAAAGCTTCCATGTGTTTGTTACAAGAATGAGACCCTTGATCACTGATGGTCGCCCTGGGTACTCCAAACCGGTAGAAAATGTGTGTCCTGACAAAACTAAGAACAAATAAAGAATCATCGGTCCTGGTGGGAATGACCTCCACCCATTTGGAAACATAATCAACTACCAATAAAATATAAGTAAATCCAAAAGAGACAGGAAATGGGTCCATAAAGTCAATACCCCAAACATCAAAAATCTCACAAAATAATATATATGAATTGTTAAGGCATTTCATTTCTAGGTCCTATGTTCCTAGTTCGTTGACACCTATCACATGATCTATAAAAAATATAAGCATCACAAAAAAAGGTAGGCCAATACAAACCACACTCTAAAACTTTCCTAGCAGTCTCTTGTGGTCCAAAATATCCCCCACACTCAGATAAATGATAAAAAGTAAGTACAGACTGGAATTCATAATCAGGTATGCATCTTCTAATGATTTGATCACTATAAAATTTCCACAAGAATAATCCCACACATAAAATTTTACATCACTTTTTAATTTGTTCTTTTGAGTTTTTGAAAATTGTGCAGCAAAAACATGAGCTACTAAAAAGTTTACCAGATCTGTATACTGAGGTGACTCACCATGCATCTGAAAAAGCTGCTCATCCCGAAAATCATCATCTATAGTTGTGTGATCCACATCTCCCTCAATCCTGCTCAAGTGATCGACAACTAAGTGTTGGGCCTTTGACGTCTGCTAGAGGGGGGATCAGGGATGACAATTTCACCCGAACCCGATGGAGGATCCGACATCCGACCCGAATGGAGGAGGGTATGGAAGGACTATCAATACCCGATACCCGACCCGAATACCCGATTAAATAATATATATATATATATATACATATATTAAAGAAAATTTTCTTTTTCTAAAATCAACTTACTATTTTTGTTGATATTAGGAGGAGACTATATAGATGTTTTATCTATTTTTTTAATTATATATATATTTTTTAATAGGTTGTTAGTTTTAATATATTTTTTAATAGGTTGTTAATTTTAATATAATATATTTTTGTTGAATGATAATAGTTGGATAGAAAGAAGAAAAATTATAACTATAGAAGATATCTGATCATTTAATGGGTATGGGTATACCCATCGGAGATCCTATGCCCGATGGGTATGGGGACGGAGGATATAGAATCCGACCCGAACCCAACCCATTGCCATCCCTAGGGGGGATGAATAGCGTCTCACCCAAATCGATCTCTTCTTCCTACACATGTTAGTTATGCAGCGGAAATACAAACAAACAAGTAGAAAGCTAATCTAAATACAAGATAAGAAATACAAACCAAGCCACACGATCATTTAACGTGGTTTGGAGATTAGGGATCCTACTCCATGGTTGTCCGTAAGGTGGACGATCCTGATCCGTCGGTGGATGACTCCCTGGCAAACTCCGGCTAGCTCACGTAGCTCCTTGTGGGTGGAGAAATCTCACCACAACTCTCACAAGAATACTTGAGACGCTAGGGTACAGGTAGACTACTAATAAGGGTTAACCACCTCTATTTCGTCAACTTCAACCAAGCTTCCAATGCTTGGTTATATAGGCCACGAGTTGGAAAACCCCGCCTACCGGTCGACTGCCAAAACCATCAGTCGACTGCCCTATGTGGAGATTTGACCATTACAACCTAACGGCTATATACCAGTCGACTGATACTTCCATAAGTCGATTGCTCCACACTAACCGAATGAACAGAAGCATTTTATTCGCGCCCAGTCGACTGCTACAGTAACACTACAGTACTACTACAGTACCCCTGAACCTAAGATTTAACCCCCGAGTACATTCACTCAGCACTCGTCCTCGCCCGACCAACCTAGACCTAGCCTTCTAGCCTCCTCCATTAGCTTTGCGTCCCTCGGATGCCTCCCATCCTTCACGTCTTGCTTTCTGGAGCTTCCATCAACCTTATCATTATTGTCGAGTCTTCCTTTGCCAAGAGATCGTGCCTCCGGGACTTCATCCATTGCCAAGTCACACTTGGACTTACGTTTCTAAGTCTACATGCTTGGACTTACACCGCCAAGACTCATCCTTGGACTTTCCTCTGCCAAGATCACCCTTGAACTTTCTTTGTCGTACCTGTATCCTGCACACTCACAATGCATATCAAATACAACAATAAATCTAACTTAAACCTTTGCCCAAACATCAAAACCTAGGGTACCCAGATTGCTCCAACACTAAGTTCTCTTTTCCGCTCCTATCACGTATCTCCAAATCAAATTCTTAAATAAGAAGCATCCATCTAATTAATTTAGGCTTAACATCCGACTTCTTAAGGAGAAACTTCAAAGTTGCATGATCAGAAAATACAACCACGTGAGAATAAAGCAAATAAGATCTAAACTTATCTAAAGTAAAAATAATAGTAAGAAGCTCTTTTTCTGTCGTAGTGTAATTTGCTTGAACTAAATCCAAGGTCTTTGAAGCATAATAGATCACATGTGGTGCTTCATCTACTCTCTGTGCAAGCATTACTCCTATAGCAAAATTTGAAGTATCACACATCAGTTTAAAAGGAAGGGTCCAATATGGAGGCATGATGACAGGTGTTGAAATCAAAGCTTCCTTCAATCTCTCGAAGGCTTCCTTGCAACTCTTATCAAAATGAAAATCCACATCTTTCTGAAGCAATTTAGACAATAGAAGAGCTATCTTACTAAAGTCTCTAATAAATCTCTTGTAGAAAACTACATATCCAAAAAAAACTCGAACATCCCGCACACATGCGGGGTAAGATAAAGAAGATATAACACTAACTTTAGCAGGATCTACTTCAATACCTCTCCTAGAGATTACATGACCTAAAATAATACCATACTCCCCCATGAAATGATATTTTTCAAAGTTCAGAACCAAGTTAGTCTCAATGCATCTATGTAAAATTCTAGATAAGCATCAAATGATGAATCATATAGAGAAAAATCATCCATAAATACTGTTAGTACAGCGGAGGCCGGCAAGAGGGGGGTAAATTGCCTGCAAATAAAAGTTACCCTCCTCAAAGCTTTTCAACTCAAAAATAAAGCAACACTTAATAAAAGAAAGAGAAGTGAAGACAGAATTTTTAACCTGGTTACAACCAAGAGGGTTGTTAATCCAAGGCGATGGAAAGCGCAGTAAGAAACTCCTTCTTTGAAGGCGGAGAAGCCTTGTACACTTTGAGAGCACAGAAGTTGCTTAAACAGTAATTACATATTTGAATTTCGTATCTAATCGTTGTTTTTTATAGCTACCCGAGACCCCCTTTATATAGGGGGTTCTAGAGTTTATCAGTCAACCTGAGCCTTCGGGATCAGGTTTGACTCGAGAGGGATCGGTCGACCGATCCCCAGGTTCGGTCGACCGAACCTGCTGTACCTGCCCAGTCTTTCGTCCAGGTGCAGTCTTTGAGGATGAGCATTTGTTCGGTCGACCAATCGGCCAACGGTCTTCCAGCTCAGTTGGCCCGATCAAACTGCTCGACTTGGTCTCTGGATAAACTTGGGTTCGGTCGACCGATCAGGAGGTTCGGTCGACCGATCAACTTCACCAATGGTCAGCTTCTGACGTGGCATTCGACGTGTCTGCTGCGGTTGGCTTCGGTTAATGAAGGGTTCGGTCAACCGATCAATAGGTTCGGTCGACCGAACCGTTGACAAGTCAACTCCAGTTGACTTGCTCCGGTTCGGCTCCTTGGGTGATTGCGGCCATCCGGAATAGGGCTCACTCGAACCCAGTTCCCGGCCTTCTCCTCGAGCAGGCTTCCGTCCGGCTTCTCGTCCCTCGAACACCGCACACGTTCTTCTCGCTCCACCAGAGTACTCTTCCGCAGCTCTCTCGTCCTTCGGACGCACCGAGCCCGTCGGCTCCCTTCCTGTGCCGTCCTTCTCGCTAGTTGCATCTTCCGCTCGACTTCCTGCGCTCCTAAGTTCCTGCACACTCCGACACAGGGTTCAGACAAAACGCAGGACCTAACTAACTTGGTTGATCACATCAAAACTGTTAGGATCGACGGTCGCGGCTAGAGAGGGGGGGTGTGAATAGCCGCCCCAAATTCTTCGCGTTTCTTCCTACGATTAGGGTTAGCGCAGCGGAAATGAAACCGTAGAAACGAAAAGGAAGAAGACAAACCTCAAACTCGATGGATGTAACGAGGTTCGGAGGTGATACTCCTACTCCTCGGCGTGTCCGTAAGGTGGACGAGCCCTATCAATCCGTCGGTGGATGAGTCCCCGGAGAACCGACTAATAAATACTCCTTGTGGGTGGAGAAACCTCGCCACAATAGCTTGCAACAGCAATATGGAAATACAAAGAAGAGCAAGAACAAAATACACAATGAATGTACAAATACTCGCTTGCCTTCTCGTCGACTGAAGTCCCGGATGAAGTACCAACTTCACGGACGAATGCCAACAAGCAACTCAGTCGAAGAAGCTCACACGAAGCTTCGGAGCTCAGCAAAGCTCAAGAGCACAGCTTTCAGAAGAACAGCAGCTCAGTTCAGAGGAGGAAGAAGCAGCAAGAAGCAGTCCCTCTGTAGAAGCCCTCAGCCTCTTTTATACCTGCATCCACCTGCGAAGAAGAGGCCAGAAGACAGCAGAAGACAGAAGACCGTTGACCCCTTGACCTGCTAAGACTCCCCACCAAGTGTCCGGTCAATCCCTTTGACCCACTTGGACTTTTCTCTTCGTGTCAAGTATCCGGTCACTCCCTTGACCTTCTTGACCTTCTCAACACCAGATGTCCGATCACCCTTGATCCATCTGGATTTTCCCTTACCCGGCTTCACTCACCAGGACTTTCACCTAGCTTCACTCACTAGGATTTTCACCTGGCTTCACTCACCAGGACTTTCCCACTGTCTGGCTTCACTCACCAGGACTTTCCCACTGCCTGGCTTCACTCACCAGGACTTATCCGTCTGCCTAGCTTCACTCACCAGGACTTTCCACATCCGGTCCAGAGAACGAGCTACCGAGCCCTCTCTGACCACAGTTCGGGGAACGAGCTACCGAGCCCTCTCCGACTTCCATCCGGTCCAGAGAACGAGCTCCCGAGCCATCTCTGACCACAGTCCGGAGAACGAGCTACCAAGCCCTCTCCGACTTCCCATGTGCCAAGCTTCCATACTTGGACTTCTCCGTGCCAAGTCTCCATACTTGGACTTTTCCCGTGCCAAGCTCCCTGCTTGGACTTTTCACCATGCCAAACTCCCTGCTTGGACTTTTCATCATGCCAAACTCCCTGCATGGACTTTTCCCATGCCAAGCTCCCTGCTTGGACTTTTCCCGTGCCAAGCTCCCTGCTTGGATTTTTCCGAGTCAGGTCAACTCACCTCGGGTCAACCAGGTCAACCTTGACCACGGGTTGCACCCACAATCTCCCAAGCTTGTATCCTTGTAAAACATCAAGATACAACTTTTCTGTTCACGTCAAACATTGTCAAACATAACTCGTCAAACATCAAAACACAACTCGAGTCAAGTCAACTCGAGTCTGGTCAACCAGGTCAACCTTGACCTAAGGTTGCACCAACAAAAACTACCACGGGGTCCAACAATCTCCCCCTTTTTGATGTGCATCAACCCAAGTTCAAGTTAGGGTAAAACATATACAAAAAGTAATTTTAAAGAAAAATTACTAAACTAGCATATTAAGCATAAGTTTTGCAATAAATAAAATTGCAACACTATCTAGAAAAATATTAAAAATTTAAACTTTTAATTTTCCTAACTCCCTCTAAACTTGTACTTTTCTCTCCCCCTTTGATCACAACAAAAACGGGGAAGCAAGTTCTTACGATAGGGAAAAAAAAGAAAATTCTAAGCATTTTAATTTTACTTTTAATGCTTTTTCAGAAAGTTAATTAAACATTTTTGTTTCAATATTTCAGCTTCCAGGTCGTGGCGAGACACTAGACCTTCTTGATTATTGGAGCAACAACCACTTCCTTAGACAAAGCCTTCATAAAGAAAATGTTTAATTTTCTCTCTATAAAGCTTTTAATTTTAAGAGATTAGTTTAGCACAGATTTTGGAACCCAATAGAGGTTCCTTCCTACTGAATTAATCAGGAATTTAGGTGGTACATAGTTTCTTGGTATTTTCCTAATTTGACCCTGATGATATTTAACATACCAGTTTAATTTTCCATATAACATTATTTTTGATTTTGGAAAAATATTTACTTTTAAACATGCATCAGATTTCAGCTCTTGAATTTTATTTTTTAACTTTGCATTTTCTAATTTCAATTTTTCATTTTCCTTTTCAAATTTATCTAACTCTTTAGAAAGTGCTTTAATAAAACGAAAGGACTGAGTAGAGGTAAGATTGCGTACCTGACTTACCTGATTTGGAGAGGCTTCCCCTTCACTGCAACTTTCCTCTTCTGATGTTCCTCCCCCTTCATCGATGCTCATCTCTGAGCTTGACTCTTCTTCTGGCTGATGGTTAGCTAGTAGAGCTAATCCTGCGAATTCTTCGACTTCTGACTCGGAGGATGAAGAGTCGTCCCATGTTGCCTTCAGATTTCTGTGCTTGGGTCGAGTTGGCTTCTTGCTTCTTTCCTTATCTTTCTGTTTGCTCTTCAATTTTGGGCAATCATCCTTGATGTGCCCTTCTTCGTTGCAATTGTAGCACCGGACTGTCCTTCCTTTTTGATGACGTTTACTTGACTGCGATCTAAACTTGTTAGATTTAAAAAACTTATTAAAACGTCTTACCATTAACACAGCTTCGTTTTCGTCGATTGACGCTTCGGAGTCGGGATCGTCCTTTTCAGCTTGTAGGGCAATGTTGAGGTTCGACTTCTCTACTGGTTTTTCTGCAAGTCAAGACTCGTGAAGTTCGAAAGTTGAAAACAAGTTTTCTAAACTACTTACCTCAAAGTCCTTAGAGATGTAGTAAGCATCTACTAAGGACGCCCATTCTGAACTCCTCGGGAAGGCATTGAGCGTGTATCGGATGGAATCCCGGTTGGTTACTTCTTCTCCAAGGTTCGTTAGTTGCGTTATCAGCTCCTTGATTCTTGCTTGGAGTTGCACTACCTTCTCACCGTTGTTTATCCGGAGGTTTGTTAGTTGTGTCCGGAGGATGTCGCACCACGCCAGCTTCCCTTCAGAGGTACCTTCGTGAAGCTCCAGAAATTTCTCCCAGAGATCTTTCGCTGAATTGTAGCTTTCGATCCGGCTTACCTCCTGAGGTGGCTGAACGCTGAGGAGGTGGAATTCAACTTTTTTGTTGGCGACGAAATCGGCTTGCTCCTTCTTGCTCCACGTGTTTTCTTCTTTGTCTTTAGGAGCTGCAAAACCATATTTCATAGTAATTAAAATATCAAAATCTATTTTAAAGAATACCTCCATTTTTCGCTTCCATGTAGCGAAATCTCCGTCGAACTTTGGGGGATGAATGTTCGCGCCGGCCATTGTCTTGATCGTAGTGCTTCAGTTGGCAGTTAGTCCTTCTGAGGCGATCAGGCTCTGATACCACTTGTTGGTGCAGCGGAGGCCAGCAAGAGGGGGGTGAATTGCCTGCAAATAAAAGTTACCCTCCTCAAAGATTTTGAACTCAAAAAGAAAGCAACACTTAATAAAAGAAAGAGAAGTGAAGACAGAATTTTTAACCTGCTTACAACCAAGAGGGTTGTTAATCCAGGGCGATGGAAAGCGCAGTAAGAAACTCCTTCTTTGAAGGCGGAGAAGCCTTGTACACTTTGAGAGCACAGAAGTTTCTTAAATAGTAATTACAGAGTTGAATTTCGTATCTAATCGTTGTTTTGAATAACTACCCGAGACTCCCCTTTATATAGGGGTTCTAGAGCTTATCAGTCAACCTGAGCCTTCAGGATCAGGTTTGACTCAAGAGGGATCGGTCGACCGATCCCCAGGTTCGGTCGACTGAACATGCTGTACCTACCCAGTCTTTCATCCAGGTGCAGTCTCTGAGGATGAGCTTTTATTCGGTCGACCGATCCTTATGTTCGGTCGACCGATCGGCCAACGGTCTTCCAGCTCAGTTGGCCCGATCAAATTGCTCGACTTGGTCTCTGGATAAACTTGGGTTCGGTCAACCGATCAGGAGGTTCGTTCGACCGATCAGCTTCACCAACGGTCAGCTTCTGACGTGGCATTCGACGTGTCTGCTGCGGTTGGCTTCGGTTAATGAAGGGTTCGGTCGACCGAACTGTTGACAAGTCAACTCCAGTTGACTTGCTCCGGTTCGGCTCCTTGGGTGATTGCGGCCATCCGGAATAGGGCTCACCCGAACCCAGTTCCCGACCTTCTCCTAGAGCAGGCTTCCGTCCGGCTTCTCGTCCCTCGAACGCCGCGCACGTTCTTCTCGCTCCACCGGAGTATTCTTCCGCAGCTCTCTCGTCCTTCGGACGCACCGAGCCCGTCGGCTCCCTTCCAGTGTCGTCCTTCTCGCTAGCTGCATCTTTCGCTCGACTTCCTGCACTCCTAAGTTCCTGCACACTTAGACACAGGGTTCAGACAAAACGCAAGACCTAACTAACTTGGTTGATCACATCAAAATTACCACGGGGTCCAACAAATACTTCCATGCAAATGCTCTAATAAATCACCAAAAATACTTACCATGCATCACTAAAAAGTCCTTGGAGCATTGCAAAGTCCAAATGGTATGTGTCTGTAAGCAAATGTACCGAAAGGACAAGTGAATGTAGTCTTCTCCTGATCCTCTGGGTCGATGTAAATATGAAAATAACCTGTATAGCCATCTAGGAAGCAATAATGTGACTTACCTATAAGCCATTCTAACATCTGATCAATAAAAGACAAGGGGTAATGGTCCTTCCTGCTTGCTTGGTTCAGCTTCACGTAGTCCACACAAACTTAATATCCAAGAATTCTTCACTCTAGTGGGAACAAACTCATCCTCTTCATTAGCTAGCATTGTCACTCCTAATTTCTTGGGAACCACATGGTTGGGACTTATCCATTTGCTATCATAAATAGGGTAAATGATTTCTACCTGCAGCAGTCTAATCACCTCTTTCTTTACTACATCAAGGATTAGTGGGTTAAGTCTCCTCTGTGGCTGTCTCACTGGTTTCACATCCTTCTCCAAATAAATCCTATGCATGCAAATGGAAGGACTAATCCCAGGAATGTCAGCAAGTATCCATCCAATGGCTCTTCTGTGCTACCTCAGAATCTCTAATAATCTCCTCTCCTGCTCTGGCTCCAAATCCTGGGCTATAATGATAGGTAGCTGTTGATCTTCTCCCAAATAAGCATATTTCAAATGTTTAGGCAATGGTTTCAACTCAAGCTGTGACTATTCAATAGATAGAGATCCTAGGAGTAGTGCTTCTCCTAAGTAATCCCCTACACATAAATCTTTCCCTCTTGGCGATCCTAGGGGTAGTGCTTCTCCTAAGCAATCCCCTACACATAAATCTTCTCTCTTATCTGAAAATAAACTATAAGAAATGTCCATGACATCTGCTTCCATAACCATAGCATCCTCTATATCTGCAAAATACTCCTCACACTTACCAACATCAAACATATTAAGAAATGAATCAATATTAGAAAAGAAATCCATGCTAACCAACTCCTCTGAGATATCCATAGTAAGAATAGAATGATCTTCTCTTGGGTGTTTCATGGCATAAAAAATACTGAATTGGACCACTGTGTCTCTTATCTCCATAGAAAGTGTGCCCGCATGAACATCAATTTTTGTCCTTGCAGTCTTCAAAATGGTCTTCCAAGAATAAGCGGAGATATATTGGCCAAAAAGTCTTCCTCCATATCTAGAATATAAAAATATGTAGGAAAAATGAGTTCTCTCACCTTTACTAATACATCTTCAATAACTCTAGCTGGATGAACTTGACTGAGGTCGGCTAACTGAATTACTACTCTTGTAGGCTATAATGGTCCAATTTCTAGAGTCTAAAAAATTGATCTTGGCATGACATTAAATGAAGCTCCCAAATCTAACATGGCATCCTCAAACAAATTGCTCCCAATCCCACAAGGTACAGTGAAAACCCTAGGATCTTCACATTTCTAAGGAACTAGTTGAATGAGTGCTGATACATTCTTGCCCATGTTAATCAACTCATTCTCCTTTAACTTCTTCTTGTGCATACAAAGATCCTTCAGAAATTTTGCATACTTGGGAATCTATTTAATCATTGTCAATAAAAGAACATTGACTTCCACTTTTCTAAATAGATCCATGAGCTCTTGAAACTCTCTAGCCTTTTCCTCCTCTATATTATTTCTTGGTTGTACTTTACGTTGAGGAAAAGGTAAAGAAATGGAAGGCTCGGCTACTTGATGTTTTGAACTTCTAAGTTGGCTGGAATTTGAATTTGCTGTCGATATTGGTTCAGCTGGCATAACGCTACTAGAACTTCCTGGATTCAAGCAATTATTCTCTTGTTCACGTACTAAATTCATGGGATTAATGTAAATTGAATTTGAGTTTGAATTTGGAAAATTTTTGGGTTGCTAGAAATTCCAGATCAGGGTTGGTTGAAGCTGTTTGAGAGTTGCTAGAATCTAAAAGTTTAGCTGCTAGAAATTTCCCAGCAGAATATGCTCCTCTTGAATTCACATATGAAATTATCTTCCCACTTCTTAGAATTAATGCACTCATATTCCCTTTAGGATTAGGAGTTGTTTGTGAAGGTAATTGACTTGATCTTTGAGCCTACATCTGGTTAATGCTGGAAGCTAATTGCCCAATCTACCTTTTAATGTTTTGTAGAGCAGAATCAATTCTTTACTGATTTTATTGCTGCCACAACATATGCTGCATCAACTCCTCCAACTTAGCTTGTTGTGCATATGGAGTTGAGGTATTATTGGAGCTTCCTTGAGTCAAACTTAGTCTCGAAAGTGCTGGAAGTACATGTTGTTGGTTCTGCTAATAATACTATTGATAAGGCTGAAATGATTGTTGAAATTGACTTATAGGTTGATAATGATGCTGAAAAGGTTGTGATTACTGTTGGAATCCTTGTTGAGGTGGCTGGAAACTCTGATTTTGCTAGAAATTCTAATTTAAAGGTGGTTGTTGATAAAATAAGTTGTCATACTTCAAATTTGGATGATCTCTCCAACCAACGTTGTATGATATTTTTGTTGGGATTAAGCTCTTGAAAATGCTGCTAATGATTCATCTTGATGAAGATTTGGACACAATTCTGAAGTGTGATCTTGACTTGAACAAATACTACAAACTACCCTTGATTGACATGGAAATTGGGCATTCAAAAAAGTACAAGTTTGATTAGAATTATTCAATGCAATTGCTTCACCAAAAATGTTAATTCTAATAATGAACTCCTTATCTCCTTTTGCTCATTAGAAACCATTTGAACCTCTCCAACTCCTCTTGTAGTAAGTGATCTATCATACTTCTGTTCATAGGTAATAAACCTTCATAGAAGTACTAGACAAGTAACTGCTCACTGATTTGGTGTTGAGGATAACTTGAACACAACTTTTTGAATCTCTCCTAATAGTCATAAAGTGTCTCGCCCACCACTTGTTGAATTCTATAGATACTCTTCCTGATAATTGCAATTCTTGAAGCTGGAAAGAATTTCTCCAAGAAAGCCTTCTTCATATCAATCCAAGATGTAATGTATCCAGGAGGTAAATAATATAACCAATCCTTTGCTATTCCTATTAAAGAAAATGGAAAAGCCCTTAACTTGATATCCTCTTCTGAAATACCCTGTGGTTTATGGTAGAACAAACCACATGAAACTCATGTAAATGTCTATTAGGATCTTCTCCAGATAATCCTTGAAATTTAGAAAGCAAATGAATCAGTCCAGGTCTCAACTCAAAATCTCCTGCCAATTTTGGATAAGTAATACATAAATACTTGAATGCCTTATCTGGAGTTGTAAGCTCCTTCATAGTCCTATTGTGCTCTGCCATAAGAGTGTCAATGTGTGAAGAACTACCTTAAGAAACTTATGATGATCTTTCCTAAATTCTCAAAGCCCTGAAAGTTATTTCAATTTATAGATCAAAATCAAGTAATTTGTCTCTTGAAGTCCTGGTCATGAAAACAAATCAAAGTGGGAATATAAGTAGATAGACAATAAAATCAAGTAAAATACAAAACAAAGTAAATAAAACTATGCACAATCTAAAAACAAATACACACTACTAGTGTCTCCCCGACAACGGTGCCAAAATGTGGATTTGGCCATTAGCATATCACGTGACACTTCAAATTATTAATTATTGAAAACCCATATTAATTCAAGAGAAAAGATGTAGTATAGGTTTCAAGTCGTATTTTTTCAAGGATAGCTAATAAATGTATGCTTCATTTAGATCTAAAATTCTTTTTAAGTTTTCTATTTAGAAATTTGGGTTTGGTTTTTAGTTTTCTTGCTAAATGAATAATGAAATACAATCGAGGTAAGTAAATGCCATTGACCAAATCTAACCTTAAACAGAAATCAAATCCTAGATGTAAACTAAACTATTTAACGAGAGCGAAATTTATCTTTAGCAAATAAAAGAATGACTAGACTTGAAAAACAACTTAACTAAACTCAATTACTCAACTAAGAAGAAGTTCAACTCCTTAAACTGAAAATAGTGAATTTAGAGATTGCAATGTGAAATCTATCTACCATTAATGAAGTAAATGTAGGAATTAACCTAAGCACATTAATAAACTACTTAACAATTAACACTAACTCAAGCTACTCTTATCCACATGGAGCTAATTGACTCTTTAAGGAACAAACAAACAGAATTGTTGAAATATAATTGCTGAACACGACTTAAGAATTAAAGTTGTAGAAATAGAATTTGTTCAAATAAGTTGGACAGCTAAATTGCAAAAGCTAAGCTAATGAAAGCAATATCACGAGCCTAATTGCATAATTGAAACGTGTAACAATTAAATTGCAAAATCTGAAATGTAGATATAAAATAGAGTTCCTAAGTGCAACTACTTGAAAGTGCATAATGCAAATAAGATCAAGATTGCAAGGATAAGAAAAATAAAGCTAAGCATTCAATCTAGCAAATAAGTCCCAAATCTAAGTGAAGAAACATTCCACAAACTCAGATCACTGGTCTAATCCCTTCTTTATGCTGTCACACAAAGAAGAACTAAACTCCCAGGTAGTACAGATGATGCTCATAGTGTAGGATAGAAAAGGATGTTAGGGGGGGGGGGGTGAATAGCGATCATTGAAAATTGAGAGTGAATTACATTGAAGTACGTAGCAGAAGAAAATAAAATAATTCTAACAAACTAAGTTTTACTTGGTTCGGAGCCTTTGACGACTCCTACTCCAAGGCTCGCACTTGTCGAGTGCTTTCATTGGGCAATCTACTAATAGTTCGTAAAAAGTGTTATAAGAGTTAAGTACAAGAACTGGAAATAAAAGTTTTCGACAATAAAATATAGGAAAGTCTTGGTCAATGGTTGTCGGAGGAGCTTCACAATGTCGTAGGAGCTGTTTTAGAGCACCGAGCAAGAAAGAAACTTGTAGTAGCTCATGTTTTCTAGCTCCTGGTCGAAGGCCTTTATAAAAGTCCATTCCGGGCACTTGGAACCCCTCTAGGCACCTGAAGCACGTTGCTCGACCAATCGACACACTCCACATAAGCTTTTAGATGAATCTTTAGGTCTGGGTACCTGAACCAACTTCAGGCGCCCGGACCGTTCGAGTGCCCGCAACACCCGCCTTGGTATGACTGCTCCAAGCGCTCGAAATCGGGCGCCCAGATCCCTTCCTAGCGCCAGGACTCCTTTTCTTCAGCAGTTTCCTCCTTGCAAGAAAAGGTTAGTTCAAGCAATAGAAAAAATATTTACCATACAAACAGAGTTAGTACAACATAATAAAATATGAGTAGTAATTAGATTCTGTCTCCCCAAGACTAGGATCTAATCAAGGTCTCAGCTTAGGTTTTCCAAATATACCTAAACTGGACCGACGCCTACATTTCCCTCAACAGGGAACACGTTCTCACTTGATCTCTCCTCCAATTTCTTACCTTCACTTATCAACTGCAGTAGCTTGACTTGCCCTTGACCCGCCAGGTCTTTCCGCCAATTGTCAGGTCTGCAGACTCAACTGGACTTCGGCAAGTTGTTAGGTCCCGTGGACCCAACCCGACTTCTTTCCAGATATCGAGTCTCGCGGACCTATCTGGACTTCACACCAGCTATCAAGTCTCATGGACCTAGCTGGATTTCAG
Organism: Zingiber officinale; assembly: GCF_018446385.1. Taxonomy (NCBI): domain Eukaryota; kingdom Viridiplantae; phylum Streptophyta; class Magnoliopsida; order Zingiberales; family Zingiberaceae; genus Zingiber; species Zingiber officinale. Next base: position 130,746,201 of record NC_055987.1, read on the forward strand.
TCTGGTGTCAGGGCCTTTAAACCATTCAACTCCTGCCCACTTGGTAGAAAGGTTAGACAAACATTACATCTAACTTTAACCTATTTGTTATACATCAAAACCAGATTATTAGTGCAATATGTACCAACAATCTCCCCCTTTTTGATGTAATGACAACCTGGGTTAAAGTTAAAAAAAATATATATAATTAAGCAAGCAAAAAAATTGAGTAACGTGAGTTAACATTATTGGATTTTTCTAATTTAACCCATTATCCTCCTCCTTTGGTATACATCAAAAAATAATGCAAGAAGCAGAAATAATTTAAGTAAAGGTTACACACAAAATTTTTTGCAAGTTTTCAAATAAATATGCCAAGTACTTCAAAGAAGTTTGATAAAGGTAAAAGCTCAGGTTCATTTGAGGGAGGAAATTTAGGTTTCAAAAAATTTAGAGTAATTTGAAAGTAATCTTCTTAAAATTTACAAAAGATTTTCAAATAAGTTTTCAAAAAATATTAAAAACATGTTTGAATGCATAATTTAATAAGAGGTTTTCAAATGATAAGTTAAAGCAGTTTTTAAAAACACTTTCTAAGTCATCTATTTTCAAAGTAATTTTGTAATTTTTAAAAGTGTAGTCTCTTTAGATTTTCAAACATTTAATTTTTAAAGGAAATTTTGAAACTTTACAATAATTTTAAAAAATATTTTCAAAGAGTTTAAGCAAATTAGTTTTGAAACATTACATCTTTTTCAAACAAGATTCAACAAATCAATGTTTCAAAGAAATTTAGCAAATTAATTTTTAAAAAAATTGTCAAAATGTATTTCATAATAAAGTGAAAATATTTTTCAAAATAATTTTAAAAATATTTTTTTTAAAAAAATGCTTTAAAAAAAATTAACTAAGAAATAATTTTCCAAGTTAAAAATGATTTGATTTTTCAAAGACTTTCTCAAAGCAAATATTTTTTCATAAGTTGTAAATTTTAAAATAATAGGTTTTTCAAATCAATGTTTCAAAATAGTTGAACCCTTTCTCCCCCTTAAGTTAACACTATAACAACCTGACCCTTTGGCCTCTTGGGCGGCTCTTGTGGCGGCCCAACTGGCGGCCCTTATGTCGTCGGCCCATTTGACGACCTCTCATGTCGTCGACCGACGACCCTTTGGCCGTGCCGTTACTCACTAGGACTTTCCACCCTTGGCAGTGGATTTTTGCCTCCCCCAGGATTCGAACTCTAAACCTCCAGGCTTAAGTATTAGAGTTTATGAATCCTGGTAACCAAGTGAGATCATCTTTCTTACTAATCAACTTGGTTACCAGGATTCATAAACTCTAATACTTGAAGTGAACCCTACTTCAAAATAATAATCAACTTTCTTCTTGGGCCCGACAACTGTACTTGCTATGCGCGCATCCCTAACTAGACCTGAGATAACTGGTCCCGAATCTAGTAGGGTTTACTAGATTATCTAAACCTAGGGACGACTATGGGAGCCCAGCCCAAGAATAACTGAGAGTCCTACATACTAGGTTATCTAAACCTAGGGACGACTATGGGAGCCCAACCCAAGGACAACTGAGAGTCCAGTACAGTGCCACTGATAAAAGTAAAATACTTATTATCTTTTAATACTTCTAATATATAATGCCTCGGCATTTTAATAAGCACCTTGTGTGCCAAAATCCCTAAAGTCTTGACTTTGGGGATCTACTAAAGGCCTTGGTCTTTTTCTTTCTTTTCTTTATCTTTCTTTACTTGTTAATACCTCTAAAACAATGTCTCATACAAATTCTAACTTTGAAATGCTTAGATATACTGAAATTTACACTTGAACATACTAAGAGTGAATACTTAAACAAATAATTTTGCAGACTATAACTAACAAAAATCTGCATGCTACATAACAAAAATCTGCTCTATTACTCATTGAAAAATCTGCTCTATTGCTACAAAAACCTCCCGCCAAATGGGTCGACGACATAAGGGCCGCCAGTTTGGCCGCCACAAGGGCCGCCCAAGAGGCCAAAGGGCCGGGTGGTTACCACCCCTGGCAGTTGGGTCGGGTCGTTACAAACACTCCCCCTGTAACGACCACCCTTCTTACTACTACTACTCTCTACGAGTGACCGTTACTTAACTACTAACTCTACTTAACCGGTATGATTAAAAATCACATGGAAACCCTACCGAAAAATTTTGGCAGAATCTCCCCTGTATCGGTGACCTTAAACTGATATACAAACACAATATACCTCAGTCACAGGCGGCTGGAACATCTATCAAGCAACACATGCAGTAAATAATCCAAAACAAAAGAAAACTATACCAGAAATCATCACACAAGATTACAATTCATCTACTATGTCCTAATAACATCAAAATAACATATACCATCCCAAATACTAAAATGCGGAAACTTAATAATGAATTACAACTTCTTACTTCCAAATTTTCTTATCATCCTAAATAAAGAATTAATCTAAACAAATTCTTAACTAAGTCTCAGGGCTTCCATAGTCCTGGCATCACACATCCTTCGAGCACCTCCTTGTCGTCTTCCTTCCTATATCTTTTCCTTTTCTGTATCTACAGTAAGAGGAAATGTAATCTATAAGCAAAATGCTTAGTAAGCGCTATCTAACTCACAAAATCTCGATATGCATGTGAATATAGTGAAAACTAAAACTGAATGCTCAAAAGGAAATCTACTCATGCTCATCTACTAGTAAAAGAAACAAACATACTGAAATGCTAAACATATAAAGCTACTCATGCTCTTCTAATAGCAAAGAATAGTAAGCTAATCTAAATAACATGTCAACATAAAAGAAAACTAAACTTGCTGATTTTAAAACAAAGTGAAACTTAATTCATTTGTCCTAAACTTATTCTTTTATCTCACTTGTTTAAAACTTATCCTTTAATACTTTTACACTTATGTGAAACTTATTTTACTTGTTCAAAAACTTATACTTATAATACTTCAAAATAATAATCAACTTTCTTCTTGGGCCCGATAACTGTACTTGCTATGCGCGCATCCCTAACTAGACCCGAGATAGCTGGTCTCGAATCTAGTAGGGTTTACTAGGTTATCTAAACCTAGGGACGACTATGGGAGCTCAGCCCAAGGACAACTGAGAGTCCTACATACTAGGTTATCTAAACCTAGGGATGACTATGGGAGCCCAACCCAAGGACAACTGAGAGTCCAGTACAGTGCCACTAATAAAAGTAAAATACTTGTTATCTTTTAATACTTCTAATATATAATGCCTCGGGATTTTAATAAGCACCTTGTGTGTCAAAATCCCTAAAGTCTTGACTTTGGGGATCTACTAAAGGCCTTGGCCTTTTTCTTTCTTTTCTTTATCTTTCTTTACTTGTTAATACCTCTAAAACAATGTCTCATACAAATTCTAACTTTGAAATGCTTAGATAAACTGAAATTTACACTTGAACATACTAAGAGTGAATACTTAAACAAATAATTTTGCAGACTATAACTAACAAAAATCTGCATGCTACATAACAAAAATCTGCTCTATTACTCATTGAAAAATCTGCTCTATTGCCACAAAAACCTCCCGCCAAATGGGTCGACGACATAAGGGCCGCCAGTTTGGCCGCCACAAGGGCCGCCCAAGAGGCCAAAGGGCCGGGTGGTTACCACCCCTGGCAGTTGGGTCGGGTCGTTACAAACACTCCCCCTGTAACGACCACACTTCTTACTACTACTACTCTCTACAAGTGACCGTTACTTAACTACTAACTCTACTTAATCGGTATGATTAAAAATCACATGGAAACCCTACCGAAAAATTTTGGCAGAATCTCCCCTGTACCGGTGACCTTAAACTGATATACAAACACAATATACCTCAGTCACAGGCGGCTGGAACATCTATCAAGCAACACATGCAGTAAATAATCCAAAACAAAAGAAAACTATACCAGAAATCATCACACAAGATTACAATTCATCTACTATGTCCTAATAACATCAAAATAACATATACCATCCCAAATACTAAAATGCGGAAACTTAATAATGAATTACAACTTCTTACTTCCAAATTTTCTTATCATCCTAAATAAAGAATTAATCTAAACAAATTCTTAACTAAGTCCCAGGGCTTCCATAGTCCTGGCATCACACATCCTTCGAGCACCTCCTTGTCGTCTTCCTTCCTATATCTTTTCCTTTTCTGTATCTACAGTAAGAGGAAATGTAATCTATAAGCAAAATGCTTAGTAAGCGCTATCTAACTCACAAAATCTCGATATGCATGTGAATATAGTGAAAACTAAAACTGAATGCTCAAAAGGAAATCTACTCATGCTCATCTACTAGTAAAAGAAACAAACATACTGAAATGCTAAACATATAAAGCTACTCATGCTCTTCTAATAGCAAAGAATAGTAAGCTAATCTAAATAACATGTCAACATAAAAGAAAACTAAACTTGCTGATTTTAAAACAAAGTGAAACTTAATTCATTTGTCCTAAACTTATTCTTTTATCTCACTTGTTTAAAACTTATCCTTTAATACTTTTACACTTATGTGAAACTTATTTTACTTGTTCAAAAACTTATACTTATAATACTTCAAAATAATAATCAACTTTCTTCTTGGACCCGACAACTGTACTTGCTATGCGCGCATCCCTAACTAGACCCGAGATAGCTGGTCCCAAATCTAGTAGGGTTTACTAGGTTATCTAAACCTAGGGACGACTATGGGAGCCCAGCCCAAGGACAACTGAGAGTCCTACATACTAGGTTATCTAAACCTAGGGATGACTATGGGAGCCTAACCCAAGGACAACTAAGAGTCCAGTACAGTGCCACTAATAAAAGTAAAATACTTGTTATCTTTTAATACTTCTAATATATAATGCCTCGGCATTTTAATAAGCACCTTGTGTGTCAAAATCCCTAAAGTCTTGACTTTGGGGATCTACTAAAGGCCTTGGCCTTTTTCTTTCTTTTCTTTATCTTTCTTTACTTGTTAATACCTCTAAAACAATGTCTCATACAAATTCTAACTTTGAAATGCTTAGATAAACTGAAATTTACACTTGAACATACTAAGAGTGAATACTTAAACAAATAATTTTGCAGACTATAACTAACAAAAATCTGCATGCTACATAACAAAAATCTGCTCTATTACTCATTGAAAAATCTGCACTATTACAAACTAATTTCTGCTATCTAAAGTTTATACATGAATAAAATGATATGCTAGAACTTACAAGGAACCAAAGAATAATGTATGCAGAAGAATTTCTTAAACTACTCATTAATTCCAGGCCATCCTAATGCTGTACAGGAAGGAAATCCGGAAGTAAAACAACAAGGAACACTTGCTACTCTTACATCTCAAACCATCCTAATGCTGTACAAAAACCGAAGCAAGGAAAACAAAGGCAATAAAATCCAGATTTCAAGGCCCTTGCTCCCCCGTAATATAGCACCTTCTGGTTATCTTTGTTAGCAACAAGAATTCTATTTTAGTGCCTAAGGAATTTAGTATTCGTAACACTAATGTTCATCAAATATATTATTTACACCTTATTACGATTGTTCACTTAAGTTTGATTAATCATTACTAAAAAAATAACCTTAGATTTAGGTGTACTAAGTTAAAATTACGTTTCAGATTAAATGAAATAATTTGCTACTAACTCAATAATGACTAATCATTATCAATGATTTATTGATGAATTTTTGCTTGACTCAATTCAATAATTTAATATTTATTTAATTAAAACAACTTACATTTCATATTCATTAATTGAGTTAATTGACTAATGAAAGTATTAGCTTTTATAATGACCTAAATTTCCTCATTTTGAGCCCCAAAAATAATTCAAAAATAATTTTAAATGCTATATAAAAATTCTAGAGTTTTTTATAAATTTTTAGAGTATTTTTATGTAATTTTTGGAGTTCGTTTGATATTTTTACTAAGAGGAAGAAGTTTTTAAAAAAAAAGTGTTGAAGCTGGGTTTTGAACCCAAGACCTCGGGCTTGGCCTGAGTCTTAACCGAATCCAACCAGCCAACTGGTTTGCAACCTGTTTGTGAACATATATGGGATGAAATGTATATAAGCAGTATTTAGGAACGTTTAAATAAATTGGAAATAAAAAGTGCGCGACTGAGGAATCGAAGTTGCGACTTGGGATTTAGTTAAAGCCAGGCTAACCAAGTGTGCTAGCGATCGTTTGTTATTAAGGAAGGAGAAAAATTCTTTTAAGCAATAGTTAGGAAACAGAGAATAAATAGGAAATAAAATGGTTGCAGCCGAGACTAGGGGTGATCACGGATCGGGTTGGTTCGGTTATTGGGGTAAAAAACTATCCGGCCCTACTAGATCAGATAATGCAAAATCGGGACCTACATCCGGCCCTACATCCAGCGGTTTTTATGTTTCAGATATCCGACGGGTTGTCAGTTATTTGGATATCCGACCCTATATCCAATGAAATATAAAATATAAATATAAATATAACAAAAAAAATAAAATTTTTTAAAATGACAATAGACATTACTCATTACACATTATAGCAGCTAATCGGAAATAACTATTATAACATGTAGCAGCTTATCGACAATAGTTCCTACAACATGTAACAGCTTATCAACATTAGTTGCTACAAGTAGGGGTGATCGGATCGGATTGGTTCGGTTATTGAGATAAAAAACTATCCGGCCCTATTAGATCAGATAATGCAATATTAGAACCCTACATCCGACCCTATATCCGGTGGATCATTTTTTTTCGGTTCGGTTTGGGTCGGTATAAGCGGGTTGGGCGGTTTGACGGATTGACTGCTCACCCCTAGCTGAGACTCGAACCCACGAACCGAGTTTTAAGCGGAACGCAGCCAACCAAGTGTTCCACGGGAGTTTTATTAATCAATTATGGAATAAATGTATATAAGTGTAACACCCCAAATTTCATGATTTAGAGTTCTAAAAGTCCATAAAAATATTTGGAAATACTTTTAAAATATTTTAGAGATTTTTAAAAATTTTTAGAGTATTTTTATGCAATTTTTGGAGTTCGTTTGATATTTTTACCAAGAGGAAGAAGTTTAGAAAAAAAAAAGAGAAAAAGAATATGTTGAAGCCATGATTTGAACCTGCAATCTATGACTTCGAGCAAAACCAACCAAACCAGCTGAGCTACACGATTTTTGTTAACCTTATATGGAGCGAAATATATATATGCAGTAGATGGAACGTTTAAAATAAATTTGAGAAAAAGGGGGGCGCGGCCAAGAATCGAAGCCCAAACCTATGGCTTCGAGCAAAGCCCAACGAACCAACTGGGCTAGCGATCGTTGCTAATTAAATAGGCAGCGACAAATATATAAGCTATAGTTGATAATAAAAAAAACCCTAGTTATAAAGAGAGGATTTAGGTTTCCCGAAACCTAATTTCTTTCTCACCTCTTCTCCTCACGCGGCGTCGGCGATTCCTCTCGGGCAGAAACGAAGTCGCGGCTAGGGCTTCGTCTCCGGCGGCCGGCGAGCACTTTTCTCCAAGAGCTCTTCACACCGTTGAGATCCTCTCATCGAGGAGAGGTTGTGGGCACGAGGAGGAGCCGAAGGTTGAGCTACCCGAAACCCTAGAGCCTTCCCTTTCGGTTGTAAGTCCAAGAACAGCGAGGTGAGTCGCTACTCACCTGCAGTAGGATAGTTCCGGGTTCTTTTCCTTTTGTTTCGAATTTTTTGTGATGATTGTCAGTTTAGGGTTTTTGCCGTGAGTTGCTTGTTTCATATTTGATCAGGATGTATAGTTAGGCATGTGGTTTATTTTCCGAAGCATGAAGTAGGGAGCAAGGAATTTATATTGCTGCCGTGAGTTGCTGTGCAGTTCAGAATTTGCTGTTCTAAGCAATGAGCATGAAGAACAATTAGGGTTTTAGGTTTCCAGTAGCAAATTCTATACTATTTGTAATTGCACACATTGCTATGTGTTCATTGGGTTCTTCAGGATTTGGATTTCGGGTCTTTTCTTCTGTACAGCAGTGGGTGGCTGCATTTTATCTGATTGGGAGTGTAGCAGTTTGCAAGAGATGAGTTTAAGAATGCAAATCATTAGATAAGCAATGTTTAGAGTATTAGTGGTTATAACTTAACTTTATTAGTTTGCTGCTGATCCTGTCTGAGAAGCTGACCGTGAAGGAGATCCGGAAGAAGGAAACCCACCACACTGATGAAGAATAATATCGGTAGAACCTCGACCCAAGAAACCCAAAGCGGATCGGAAGAAAACCAGAGTCACCGAAGGAAATCTGATAAGTAGGAAGAAATCCCCGTCCAGATAGGAGAAAGTCGAACTCCCAAGCTCCCGAGGCTCCCTGCGCACAAGAGACCAACCAACGCTATCGTCAGTGACCTAAGACCGGGGTGGGAATCCCTGGCTAGGCCCTCCGACGCTCAAGTTAGCGATCTCTCTTGATGTCAAGGAAGGAAGAAGAAAGAAGATGAACAGTAGCCAGCAAATTAGGGTTGTGAAAGTACACGATGATGTGAACTTACCTAGCCAACGGAGAGGATTCCCCCTTTTATACCACTTCATGTAACCTCTGTAGTCATGAAGTGGACCCCGGTTTGTTAGAGTTCGTTATGAGATGACGTCAACTGCGCCCTTGCGGAAGATAATTTTTAAGGAATCTTTTTTGTACCCCAGATGTACCTTCTTTGTCATTTAGCGCCTGCAAGACAAGCTGAAAGCATATTTCCCGCCAAAAAATATATATTCTCTATCATGAATTATCCTATTCAATATATTCATGTATTGGTTCTTCTTTGTGTGATTTCTATTTGTATCTTTGTTGTGTTAAAAAATAATATTTTATTCAACATGTTTCTAAGGTATTCATTGAAGGAACTATGTGGGTTCTTTGCTTGAAAGAACCCTCTTGACCGATGTTGGTATATCTTTGTTCTGGAGTATGTATCGGTCGTTATTGGCTTACCTTCACACGGTAAGCATGTATCGACCGATATTGGCCCACCTTCGTTTGGCAGGCATGTATCGACCGATATTGGCCTACCTTCGTTCGGCAGGCATGTATCGACCGATATTTGTCTATCTTTGCTTTGGAGTATGTATCGGTCGTTATTGGCTTACCTTCATACGACAAGCATGTATCGACCGATATTAGCCTACCTTCGTTCGGCAGGCATGTATCGACCGATATTGGCCTACCTTCGTTCAGTAGGCATGTATCGACCGATATTGGTCTATCTTTGCTTTGGAGTATGTATCGATCGATATTGGCCTACCTTCGTTCGGCAAGCATGTATCGACCGATATTGGCCTACCTTCGTTCGGCAGGCATGTATCGACCGATATTGGTCTATCTTTGCTTTGGAGTATGTATCGGTCGTTATTGGCTTACCTTCATACGACAGGCATGTATCGACCGATATTAGCCTACCTTTGTTCTGAAAGTATGTTTCGGCCGTTATTGGCCTACCCCCTTTGACTCTTTCTTCCTTTTCTTTCCTCATCTGAAGACCCTTAAAACCTAACCCATATCACTAGCCTTCCCCTTAAGTCTAGTCGAAGGAGGTGTAGACGACTGACTAGACATAAGTATGGTCTTGTCTTTTCCTACCCGTGACTCTGCTCCAGATTTTGAAATGACCTCACAGATACAGAAGAAGTGGACTTACAGGCAACCTATGGTTTTCCCTCTTACATTGTCCGTCCTGCTCCTCATGAAGGTCCTCACCTTCCTCCCTTAAGATGTATCTCCGTCTTCAGGGACCAAGTCTTGCAGGGTTTCAGATTCCCCCTTCACCCTTTCTTTTGTGAGGTTAGCCGGTATTTTGCTATCCCGCTCAACCAGTTCATCCCTCAATCCTTTTCCATTCTAGTGGGCTTTATTGGAGTATCCAAACTGTTAGATTTCCCCCTGTCTCCTCGTCTTTTCCATCACTTCTTCATCCCTCGTCGGGTAGATGTTGGAGTTTTTAAGTTTCAGTCTCATCCCAAGGCCATTCTGTTTAATCGCATTCCCCCACAAGGTGAATGGTATAAAAAAATTTTTTATATGCGTCTTCCCTCTCCTCCTCCATTTCCTATTCAATGGATACATGATCTTCCCCCGCTTCCTGATACTCAAGGTCTCCTCAATGATCTCTCTGTTGCCTCTGCTCTACCTAAACTGCGGGGGGCAAAGTTCAGTTTGCCGCATCTGATTGAAGAGGGTTTGATGTTTCCTTTCGGGATAGGCCACATTGACACTCCCTTGGACAGTTCCTTTGGTAGGTATAATTATTTTGTCTTGCCCATACTAATTAGCATATCCTTTTTTGATGATGGTGTTTGCTACCTATATTGCAGCTGATGCTCTTCTTCCGGCCTTCATGTACAGAAATTCTGCTATGACTAAGTCTTTTATCAATGGCCTTGGGGAAGAATGGTTACATATTCGCCGATCCGATCCTAATCCTTCTACTCTGGGATTGCTTTCAAAGGAAGAACGACGGGCAGAGGTTGCCTCACTCGCCGAAGAGGAGGAAGAAGAGCCTTTTGTTACCTTAGTTCAGAAGCCAAACCTCACTAAGACGTCCCCTTTTAGTGATTTCTTTGGTACTTTTGTGCAGGCTCCCCTTGTCCCAGCACCCATCTCTCTTGAGAGAGGTAAGGCCCCAACAGCTCCCACTCATCTTATCTCTAATCCTGCTCTTAGGATGATGAGACCTGACCTGCTTATCCCTTCTTCTCCTATTGTTTCAGCTCCTCCGATTTCTGCTTCTGAGAAGGATGATATTCCTCCTGCGCTTTCTGCTCCCTTGGCATTGGCCTTGCCCCCCTTGGCTTCCAGGTCTCGAGCCAAACAGACGCCTTGTCGAAGATCTTCTCCAAATATTAGTCCTTCAGTTATTGAATCCCCCTCCCCTGTCTTACCCTCGATTCCATCTACTTGTTTCCCTGCTCCTCTTGTTTCTTCTTTTCCTTCTATCGCGTCTTCTTCTACTTCTTTACCTCCTGTGTCTTCCATTCCCCGACCTCTGTTCAGACAGGCTTTGGGTCTTCCTTCTCAATTGGGACGACCCTCTGAACCATCCAGCTATGGTTCGTTACAATTACAGGGCTTATTAGCCGAATCTTGGTCACAAGGCCAAGAGCAGCTAAGGGGCCTCAGTCTTCCTCATCGAGCTGATCGTCATAGTCGCCAGGCAGTAGCGGTAAGCATTTCTGGTCATATGCTATCGATTTTGTCCACTGATTCCTAATTATCTTACCTTTTTGTTTAGTTACTTGCCTCAAGTTTACAAATTGATCAGCTACTCGTAGCTAAAGATCAGGAGAACCAGAAGTTGAAAACTCAATTGGAAACATTGAGGGCCGCGTCTCCTTCTTCTACTGGTGAACTGACTCAATTGCAAGAGAAGGCGGCTTTACAGGATCAACAGCTGGGGATCCTAAAACAAGAGTTGGAAGAGTGCCAGCAACTACTAAAAGATAAAGAGCTGGCTAGAAAAACCTTAGAATTACAGGTGGACCGACTGCATTCCGGTCTTCGATTGGAGATCGCTTTAAAAGAGAAAGCTCTCTTAGATGCTTCTCAGAAAAGTCTCATTTTAGAGAAAGTAGAGAAGCTTCATAATGCCTGTCTTTCTGACCAAGCTCAGGACCTGGCTTCTCATGATTTCACTATTCTACAGGAACAAGAGCTGAGGAAAGCTCAAGATAACGAATTATCACTGCTTCAGAAGGAATTGGAACAGCTAAGATCGGAGAAGGATGTTTTAAAAGAACAAAACGCAAAACTACAAGCTGATTTCCAGAGTTATAAGGAGCAGGAAAAGAGTCGATGGGAAGAATGGCGGCAAGCTTACTTGAAATCCCCAGCATTTGCTCAAGAATTTGTTCGCAGGATAGTGGGGGCGCTAAATCATTCCGTATCGGGGGTTATTCGATAGCTAAAAGAGGGTGGATATCTACCCAGGGAACCTCCCCTTTCTTTCATAAATCGCCGCAGGCTCAATGAAGAACTACCCTCAGATTTGAAAGGCCCTTTTTCGAATGTTTAAGGAAATTATTCATAAACACTTGTAAAGTAAGAACTGACAGTGGGAAAAAGTGCAGTTGATACTGAGTAATTAAGTACTTGCAAGGTGTAAGAAAACTTTTAACACTTACTTGCTTCTCCTTTATGTTAGTTTAAGAATACCCCTTCCTGACATGCTCTTGATTGCTAAATATAAACTTTATTAGAAAAATCCCTTGTTCATCTTTCAGAGTTAAGCCTTGTCTCGATGGATTCTTCCTCAAGTAACATCCGGTATGCTTTGTATCTTCCCGAGGATGAATGATCTTAGTTGAGACTGTATACGGAATTTGTATAAAATTATTGATCTTCAGGCTAAGTATAATATCCCCGTTGGATTTTGAATAAAGACTTTCATATATCTGGGCTCTCGTATAGAATCCCTCCTCAATTCCTGCTTAATTAGGTTTCGAAGCCCGGAGATTCCCTGATTAATTATACCTTGCGTTAGTTTGAAATCTCTGATTTCTTCTGTGAAATCTTACCTGATGTATTTCATAGAATTTCCCGATCGACTTTTTCTCTGGAATAGTTTAGAGTCTCCGGTTCTTCCTATGGAGGCCCGTCCGGGTTACTTCATAGAATTTCCCGATCGACTTTTTCTCTGGAATAGTTTAGAGTCTCCGGTTCTTCCTATGGAGGCCCGTCCGGGTTACTTCATAGAATTTCCCGATCGACTTTTTCTCTGGAATAGTTTAGAGTCTCCGGTTCTTCCTATGGAGGCCCGTCCGGGTTACTTCATAGAATTTCCCGATCGACTTTTTCTCTGGAATAGTTTAGAGTCTCCGGTTCTTCCTATGGAGGCCCGTCCGGGTTACTTCATAGAATTTCCCGATCGACTTTTTCTCTGGAATAGTTTAGAGTCTCCGGTTCTTCCTATGGAGGCCCGTCCGGGTTACTTCATAGAATTTCCCGATCGACTTTTTCTCTGGAATAGTTTAGAGTCTCCGGTTCTTCCTATGGAGGCCCGTCCGGGTTACTTCATAGAATTTTCCGATCGACTTTTTCTCTGGAATAGTTTAGAGTCTCCGGTTCTTCCTATGGAGGCCCGTCCGGGTTACTTCATAGAATTTCCTGATCGACTTTTTCTCTGGAATAGTTTAGAGTCTCCGGTTCTTCCTATGGAGGCCCGTCCGGGTTACTTCATAGAATTTCCCGATCGACTTTTTCTCTGGAATAGTTTAGAGTCTCCGGTTCTTTCTATAGAGGCCCGTCTGGGTTACTTCATAGAATTTCCCGATCAACTTTTATCTGTCTTGGTTTATAGTCTCCGGTTTTTCTCCTATGAAGGCCCGTCCAGGTTATTTCATAGGATTTTCCCGATCGACTCTGATCTGTCTTGGTTTATAGTCTCCGGTTTTTCCTATGAAGGCCCGTCCGGGTTACTTCATAGGATTTTCCCGATCGACTTTGATCTGTCTTGGTTTATAGTCTCCGGTTTTTCCCCTATGAAGGTCCGTCCGGGTTACTTCATAGGATTTTCCCGATCGACTTTGATCTGTCTTGGTTTATAGTCTCCGGTTTTTCTCCTATGAAGGTCCGTCCGGGTTACTTCATAGGATTTTCCCGATCGACTTTTTCTCTGGAATAGTTTAGAGTCTCCAGTTCTTTCTATGGAGGCCCGTCCGGGTTACTTCATAGAATTTCCCGATCGACTTTTATCTGTCTTGGTTTATAGTCTCCGGCTTTTCTCCTATGAAGGCCCGTCCGGGTTACTTCATAGGTTTTTCCCGATCGACTTTGTTTCATACGAAAGTATAATATAATATTTGGGCTAACCTCATGTTGGCTTGTAATTCCTTGAGGGGAGCTGAATAGGCATTTAGGATTTCCCCTTATCTTACTACTTGAAAAATAGAAAGGAGGCTTCTCCTGATACTTATCAATTTGTATGAACCATATCTATTTCTTGTGTCAATATTTATCTTGCTTGACTTTCATCAAAGAAACAAAGTACATAAACTGCAATCATCTCAATTTGCTTGGGAATTCCAATGACTGTGAACATATTTAAAGTAATATGATCAAATCAGGCTCGATAGGGCTGCAAATGATTAGCGCTCCAAGGGCGTTCCAACATTCTTCCTTCGGCATCCTGGAGATAGTATGAGCCTGACGCGAGCTTTTCTATCACTTTATAAGGCCCTCCCCATTGTGGTGCCAACTTGCTGACATCTCCCACAGACTTACCTCGTTTCCATATCAAATCCCCTACTTGGAAGAATCTGGGGATGACTCTTTTGTTATAATTCTGTTTCATCCTCTGTCGATATGATATAAGACGAGTGGCAGCTTTATCCCTTATTTCCTCGATTAGGTCTAGCTCCATAAGTCGTCGGTCTCTATTATCCTCATCATACAATTGTCTTCTGTCAGACTCTACTCCTACCTCAATGGGGATTACTGCTTCTCCTCCATAGACTAACTGGAAAGGAGTGATTCCTGTAGCTTCACGAGGCGTAGTACGATATGCCCAGAGAACACTGGGTAACTCGTCTACCCAGCTACCTCCGACATGATCTAGCTTAGTTTTCAGTCCTCTAATAATCTCCCTATTAGTTACTTCTGCTTGACCATTGCTTTGCGGGTAAGCTACAGAGGTGAAGGCCTGGGTAATCCCATAACTCTGACACTAGTCTAGGATTCTATCGCCTTGAAACTGCCTTCCATTATCAGAGACTAATTTATGAGGAATGCCGAATCTGCAGATTATATTTTTCCATAAGAATTTAATAACCGTGTCTTCTATAATCCTAGCAAGTGGTTCTGCTTCCACCCATTTAGAAAAATAATCCACGGCCACCAACAGGAACCTCCTCTGTGCAGCAGCCATAGGAAATGGACCCACTATGTCCATACCCCATTGATCAAAGGGACACGAGACTATAGAGGTTCTTAATAACTGGATAGGGTGATGTAATATATTCTGATGCTTTTGACAAGAAATACAAGTTCTTACCAGTTTAGCGGCATCCTCATGTAGAGTGGGCCAGAAATATCCCACTAAGAGGATTTTACGAGCCAAAGATCTTCCTCCTATATGACTGGCACAAGAACCCTGATGCACCTCCTGTAAAATAAATTGTGTGTCTTCTGTGCCTACACACTTGAGCAAAGGTCTAGAAAAATCCCTTTTATATAATTGCTCCCCCACCATAGTATATTGAGCAGCTCGTTTCTTAAATACCCTGGCTTGTTCTATATCTCTCGGAAGAAGACCTTGCTGTAAATATAATATAATTTGGGCTCGCCAATCACCATGAATTTCTACATCAGTCTGTCTTTCAATACAGGAAATTAATAGGGTCTGTTCCACTGGTCGATCAAGACTCCATGGCACTACAACAGAGGCTAATTTAGCTAATTCATCTGCCACCTGATTCTCCGATCGAGGAATTTTTTGTATGCTCATATCTTGAAATTGAGACTTCAACTTATCGAATGCCTCAACATATAACTTAAGCCTGTCATTATTGATTTCAAAATTACCTGATAATTGTTGAGTTGCTAGCTGAGAATCAGAATATATAAGGACTCGAGCTGCCCCTACATGCCGAGCAGCCTATAAGCCAGCTATTAGAGCTTCATATTCAACCTCATTGTTGGTAGCTCTGTAATTCAATCTAATGGAGAGTTGAAGTATGTCTTCTCTAGGGGATATAAGAAGAATACCAATTCCACTGCCTTGTCTAGTTGCTGAGCCATCCACATAAACCTTCCAGGTATCTTCTTCTTCTGGACCTTGAACCTCTATGATGAAATCTGCTAGAGCTTGTGCCTTGATGGCCGAGCGGGGTTGATATTGGATGTCATATTCCCCAAGCTCGGTTGTCCATTTGATTAACTGTCCCGATGCCTCTGGGTTGAGCAATACCCGTCCAAGAGTGCTATTAGTTAAGACAACAATCTCATGTGCTAAGAAATATGGGCGCAACCTCCGAGCAGTCAATATTAGAGCATAAGCCAATTTTTCTAGTGTAGTGTATCTACACTCAGCTCCTTTTAATAAATGACTAGAAAAATATACAGGTTGTTGCTCTTTTCCTTCCTGTCTGACTAATACAGAGCCTACGGCGTTTTCATTAGCCGACAAATACACCCACAGAGTCTCTCATGCTATAGGTTTAGCCAACACAGGGAGGGTAGCTAAATAATCTTTCAACTCCTGAAAAGCTTTATCACATTCTTCATTCCATTGAAACTTATTAGCCTTTCTGAGTATTTTAAAGAAATGAAAGCTACGATCGGCTGATCTAGAAATAAATCTAGACAAGGCTGTGATTCGGCCTGTCAATCTCTGAGCTTCTCTCAGGTTGCGGGGTGGCTCCATGCTCTGTAGTGCCTTGACCTTGCTCAGGTTGGCCTCTATCCCCCGTTCGGACACCATATATCCCAGGAATTTTCCTCCCTTCGCGCCGAACAAGCATTTGCTTGGGTTCAACTTGAGCCCATACTGTCTTAATGTCTTGCAAGTCTCCTCTATATCCCTGCACAGATCAACAGCTTGAAGAGACTTAATTAAGATGTCATCGACATATACTTCCATATTCCTACCAATCTGCTTCTGAAAAACCTTATTCATAAGCCTTTGATAGGTTGCTCCTGCATTCTTTAGTCCAAAGGGCATAACATTATAACAATAAGTGCCTTCAGATGTTATAAAACTAACCTTTTCTTGATCCTCTTTGGCCAAGGGGACTTGATGATAACCTTGATACGCATCCAGCATGGAAATATATTCGCATCCGGCGGTAGAATCAACCAGTTGATCAATCCTGGGTAAGGGATAGTAATCCTTCGGGCAAGCTTTGTTGAGATCTCGAAAGTCAATGCACACTCGCCATTTATTCCCAGGTTTAGAGACTAACACCACATTAGCCAACCAGCTTGGGAATTGCACTTCCCTAATGTATCCGACCTCCATAAGCTTGGTTATTTCTTCCTTGATAATCTGGTTTTGCTCCATACTGAAACTCCTCTTCCCTTGCATGACCGGGTGGGCATCCGGAAAGACATGCAAGGAATGCTCCATGACAGCAGGAGAAATGCCTGAAACTTCTTTGGGAGTCCAGGCAAATACATCATTATTCTTCTTCAAACATTGCACCAACTCAGCTTTAAGATCAGGATCAAGATCGCCTGCAACGTAGGTAGTAGCTTCTGGCCGCCCAGTCTGGATTTGAACTTCTTCCTTTTCTTCATAAACTAGGACGGGCTGCTTTTCGCGAATGGCATTAACTTCCATTCTTTGAATCTTCCGGACGGTGTTGGCCTCAGTTTGAATGATTTCTACGTAACACTTTCGGACTGTCTTTTGATCGCCTCGTACTTCTCCAACCTGATCTTCCACAGGAAACTTAACCTTTTGACAGAAAGTAGAAACGACCGCCCTGAACTCGTTCAAGGCAGGCCGACCCAATATCACATTATAAGAAGATGGAGCATCTACTACCATAAAATAGGATCTCCTAGTTCTCATAAGGGGTTCCTCTCCTAGAGAAATGACCAATTTTATTTGACCCAAAGGTTGCACTTCATTGCCTGTGAATCCATACAGAGGAGTTGCAATCGGTTGAAGTTCACAGGGGTCAATTTGTAGCTGATCAAAAGCCTTCTTGAATATAATATTGACTGAGCTGCCAGTGTCTATGAAGGTACGAGCGATGGCGTAGTTGGCTATCACAGCTTTGATGATTAATGCGTCGTCATGAGGTATTTCTACCCCCTTAAGATCTTTGGTCCCAAAGCTTATTTCAGGACCGGCTGCTCGTTCCATGCTGCATCCTACTGCATGAATCTCCAATCTTCGGGCATGTGCTTTTCTGGCTCTGTTAGAATCCCCATCAGTGGGTCCGCCCGTAATCATGTTAATATTACCCCGAGCAGCATTGTTTCTATTCTCTTCCTGACGAGTCATTGTGGTTTCGGAAGGTGCTTTATCTAATACTTGGCTGGTACCAGCTGGTACCGGTATTGCTTCTTGCCGGCTTCCATCCGGGTGATATTCCGGTTTGAGCGGACTTTGCTGCCTGGGGTACTGCTGCCGGTAATGACTCGCCTATTTCTCAAAACAAAACAGTCGTCAGTGTGATGACTGCTAGTTTTATGATAAGTACACCATCTTCTTGGTGCCTCCGGCTGCATCTCTACATGCTGTACAGCCTGTGGATGATAATCTGGTTGTCGATGAGGTGGATGAGTGGTTCTAGGTCCTCTTGGTGGGGGTACCGGGGTCGGAGCCTTCTCCTTCGTGTGAGTGGGAGAAGAGGGAACACCTTCTTTCCTACGAGCAACTTGGGCTTCTTCTACGTTAATGAACTCAGTGGCACGTTCAATCAGGGAATCAAAGTTAATAGGAGGATTTCTTACCAAATCTTTAAAGAAATCATTATCATTTAGACCCTGAGAGAAAGCACTTACTAATATTTCAGTAGTAGCATTAGGTACATCTATAGCTACTTGATTGAACCTTTTAATATATGCCCGGATGGATTCTTTAGACGTCTGCTTAATTGAAAATAGGCTCCACGGGGTCTTATGATACCTTTTGTTGCTGGAGAAATGATGTAGAAAGACTTTCTTAAAATCTTTAAATTTTCCAATAGACTTTTCAGGTAATCTTTTGAACCAGCGCTGTGCTGCTCCCCCAAGAGTAGTGAGAAACATCCAACACTTCACCCCATCGGAGAATTGTTGCAACAAGGCTACATTCTCAAATTTCAACAAGTGATCTTCCAGATCTGTGGTTCCGGTATATTCTCCAATTTGAAGATTCTGATATCGCTTAAGAAGTGGGTCATCTAATACACTTTGTGAAAATGGGGAGATGACCTTTTCTGGTGAACTATCACTAGTTATCACTTTGACTTTACGCTTCTCTTTATCCGGTACCTCGCCAGAGGACTCTTGGAATACCGGCTTCTTACCCCCTAGATCTAAGGGAGTGCGAAGGAAGGCTCGTGGACGCCTGGTTGGAGAAACAGTAGCTGGAGGAAAATATAAATGTTCTTCTTCTTCCGTCTCCTTTCTTTTCCGAGGTTCAGTAGTTGATATCGCCGGATGATGAGCCATCGGCAGAGTGGCCCCGGTATGAGCTTGTAGTTGTTGTTGCTGTTGTTGTAGGGCTTTCTGAACATGAGAATTAATGAGGAGATCCAAATCCTCATGACTGATAGTAAGTAGGTTCGACTTCCCAGTTTCTTCCATCACGTAGTCTCAGATTCAGGTGAATTTCCCACAGACGGCGCCAAATTTGATCCTGTCTGAGAAGCTGACCGTGAAGGAGATTCGGAAGAAGGAAACCCACCGCACTGATGAAGAATAATGCCGGTAGAACCTCGACCCGAGAAACCCAAAGCGGATCGGAAGAAAACCAGAGTCACCGAAGGAAATCTGATAAGTAGGAAGAAATCCCCGCCCAGATAGGAGAAAGTCGAACTCCCAAGCTCCCGAGGCTCCCTGCGCACAAGAGACCAACCAACGCTATCGTCAGTGACTTAAGACCGGGGTGGGAATCCTTGGCTAGGCCCTCCGACGCTCAAGTTAGCGATCTCTCTTGATGTCAAGGAAGGAAGAAGAAAGAAGATGAACAGTAGCGAGCAAATTAGGGTTGTGAAAGTACACGATGATGTGAACTTACCTAGCCAACGGAGAGGATTCCCCCTTTTATACCACTTCATGTAACCTCCGTAGTCATGAAGTGGACCCCGGTTTGTTAGAGTTCGTTATGAGATGACGTCAACTGTGCCCTTGCGAAAGATAATTTTTAAGGAATCTTTTTTGTACCCTAGATGTACCTTCTTTGTCATTTAGCGCCTGCAAGACAAGCTGAAAGCATATTTCCCGCCAAAAAATATATATTCTCTATCATGAATTATCCTATTCAATATATTCATGTATTGGTTCTTCTTCGTGTGATTTCTATTTGTATCTTTGTTGTGTTAAAAAATAATATTTTATTCAACATGTTTCTAAGGTATTCATTGAAGGAACTATGTGGGTTCTTTGCTTGAAAGAACCCTCTTGACCGATGTTGGTCTATCTTTGCTCTGAAGTATGTATCGGTCGTTATTGGCTTACCTTCACACGGTAAGCATGTATCGACCGATATTGGCCCACCTTCGTTTGGCAGGCATGTATCGACCGATATTGGCCTACCTTTGTTCGGCAGGCATGTATCGACCGTTATTTGTCTATCTTTGCTTTGGAGTATGTATCGGTCGTTATTGGCTTACCTTCATACGACAAGCATGTATCGACCGATATTGGCCTACCTTCGTTCGGCAGGCATGTATCGACCGATATTGGTCTATCTTTGCTTTGGAGTATGTATCGATCGATATTGGCCTACATTCGTTCGGCAAGCATGTATCGACCGATATTGGGCTACCTTCGTTCGGCAGGCATGTATCGACCGATATTGGTCTATCTTTGCTTTGGAGGATGTATCGGTCGTTATTGGCTTACCTTCATACGGCAGGCATGTATCGACCAATATTAGCCTACCTTTGTTCTGAAAGTATGTTTCGGTCGTTATTGGCCTACCCCCTTTGACTCTTTCTTCCTTTTCTTTCCTCATCTGAAGACCCTTAAAACCTAACCCATATCAGCTGCCATGGAGACTTACCAATTGGTACCACCCGAACCAAGTCTCTGATAGCTTAAAATTGATAAGAACAATTTTATTAGATGTTGTTTTTGTTTAGAGCCTTAGTTACTGCTGTGAACTTATATTAACCCTTACGGATTCTGTTGGTTATTCCAGTAAGCACAAAGTTTCATTTTTCCCTTAGCTGCAGTTTGGTGTCATTCCTGTTTTCGAGTGTACAGATTTGAAGTTACCATTCCCTTGATGAGCAAGAATAGCCCTTGTTTAAAATATGTAGTATTAGTTTCCTTGCGTATCATAGTATGAACAACCTTAAGTTCCAGCATGTAAATATTAGCATTTCTGTCACTTTCATTTGGTTTCGGTTTTGGTAATGTATGTGGTTTCCTGGACAGATTCGTAGTAGATAAAGATGGATTTTCATTGGGTTTTTATTCTAGTTTTCTACCATATATGCTAGTTCCTAGATTAGTTCTTGCAAGCATTAGTATACAATCCAAGTTCTGCATTTTATTATAGTAGTTTTTCCTTTGGACCTTTGTCTCTTAATGTTGCATAGGAACTTATATGAAGCATGTTGTTTTCAGCTTTGAGACAGTTAGATGGAGAAAGATTTTAGCAGTTATGTTTTAATTGAGTAGTGTTAAGTGGTATTCTAAAGGTGAAGTGCTTTTGGATGCTTTAATTTAGACTAAGCATTTGAGATTAAACACCTTGAAGTATATCATTTTAAGCATTTAGTTTAGTTTTGTTAGAGTATATATGAGAACTCATCCCCTCTAAATAAGATTTTTGATAAGTATTGTATGTGCAGATTTCTTTTGTATTCTATGCATGATTATGTGTTACATAGTTAGTTTCATTCATAGATGCATAAGAAAGATAAAGAAAAGTATAAGAAAGATAAAGAAAAGAAAGAAAAGGTCGAGGCCTTAAGTAGATCCCAAAGTCAAGACTTTAGGGATTTTTGGCACACAAGGTGTCTATTAAAATGCCAAGGTATTTAATGAAGAAGTAATTAAGATTATAAGTATTTTACTTTTAAGAAGAGGCTAGTACCCGACTTCCGAGGTTGTCGTTAAACAAATCCATGTGTCCAATTCCGAGGTCTTGGCCCTGGTAGACCGAGATATGCTCTTTTAGGATTGGTGGCTCGCTACCCCAACCTATTAGGGAACGCGCATAAGATGGTACTATGTCTGGGCCCAAGAGAAGTTGATTACTATTTTTAAGTATTAAAAGTATAAGTTTTTGAACCAGTAAAATAAGTTTCACATCAGTACAAAAGTATTTAAAAATAAGTTTCACATAAGTATTAAAGAATAAGTCTTTAAGCGAGTGAAATAAGATACAGAATGTGTTTAGAATTCAGTAAGTTAAGTTCTTTATGCAAGCATGATAGTATAGACTTGCTTTACATGTTTAGCCTTTCAGTATGTTTCTTTACTAATAGAAGAGCATGAGTTAGTTTACTGTTATTTGCTATTTATGAGCATGATTAGCTATACATGTTTAGTATTTCAGTTAGTATGCTTCCTTTGCTATTTATGAGCATGAGTAGCTTTATATGTTAGTATTCAATTTTAGCATATTTTTATTTATATTCATGCATATCGAGTTTTTGTTAATTAGATAGCGCTCATTAAGCTTTATGCTTATAGACTGCACTTCCTCCTACTGCAGATAAAAGATAAAGGAAAAGGATAAGAAGGAAGGCGACAACGAGATGCTGTGACGATGTGTGATGTCAGGACTATGGAGAGATCTTGGGACTTAGCTTAGAAAAATTTATTAAGATTGCTTCCGTCGAATTGTTAAAAGAATTTAGAACTTGTATATGCTATTTTCATTGGAGTGTTTTTATCATGCATTGATAGAGTTATTTCTTTCAGTATTTTGATTCTTTTTCATATATATAAACTGCGTGGTTGTCTGATATATGTTCCAGCCGCCTGTGACTGATGTATACAGTGTTTGTATATCAGTTTAAGGTTACCGGTACAAGGGAGATTCTGTCGAAATTTTTCAGTAGGATTTCCATGTGGTTTTTAATCATACCGGTTAAGTAGAGTTAGTAGTTGAGTAACGGTCATCCTTAGAGAGTAGTAGTAGTAAGAAGGGTGGTCGTTACAATAAGCTATAGTTGGAAACGAAAATAACCTTAAGTATAAGATTTAAATCCTTTTCCTAAAACCTAAAAATTTCTCTCAAAATTCCTCCTCTCGCATGCGGCAACGACATCAGCTCCTGCTTGGGCGAAATCGCAGCCGAAGCTAGGGCTTCGATTCGGCGCAACCGAAGCTAGGGCTTCGATTCGGCGGTCGGCCAAGGGGAACTTCCGTGAGTTCTTCAGAGATCCAAGCTCCTCTCGTCGAGGAGAACTCGAAGGCGCGAAGAAGACCGAGAGTTTGAGTTTCTCCGCAAACCCTAGAGGGTTCTTGTTCGGTTGTAAGTCCTAAAAGCAAGGGTAAGTTGCTACTCACCTGCGGTAAGAGTTGTTTCGATTTTAAATTGGTGTTTTTCTTATATTTTTGAGCATGACCGTGAAGATGAAGGGTTTTAAAGAAGGGTCTCTGCCGTGAGCTTCCTTGTTTTATAATGTTTGCTGTCGTGAACCCTAAGGAAAGAAAGGGAAGGGTTAGTTTAGTTCAAGCAGGTGGATTAGATTTCCTTCAAAGCCTTGTAATTAGTATTCCCAGGTTTTGACTCAAACCCTTGCTATTTGTTACCTTAGTAGGCATGATCGGTTCATGTAGGACTTTGTAGATTTCGGAATTTGTTGTAGTTGTAATGATCTCGAAGTTGTTCTGTTAAATTCTGCAAGGATTGAATGAAGCATGATTTTAGGCTATAAGGTTTTGATCTTTTAACTATGCCAGATCTTGTTCGATTCTGTTTATGTCTCATTGAATGGATTTGGAGTTGTGGATTACAATTAGCTTTACAGTTTTAGTTGTTGTTTGCTGCCGTGAGTTAAGGTTTCATATCTGGTTTTTTTCTTCTTTTTCTGGTATGCCGTGAGTTTCATAGAAAAGGTGGAAGGGATTTGATCGGATTGAGTTTCCAATTGATGATGCTAATACTTCTCTTTATCAGGTTTCTTTAGTAGTTACTCTTCCTTGATAACTCATGATGCCAATGATTTTTATGCACCGTTAGGGTTTTAAAGTAGATTCTCTTATGAAAATAGGTTAAGTGTTATGCATTTTCCAGAATTGGATAGTTTAGATTTAGCTTAAATTGATGTGGTTCATGTATATAATTAGACATGCAGTAATTAGTTTAGGTGTTAAGTGTTTGGGCTTTGAGATTTTGTTTCCATACTCAGAAAGTTGCTGGGTTGTTTAAGCATAGCATAAGGAGGTTAGGAAATAATGGAGAACAGTTTGGGTTTCTAAACCTTCAGGTTTGGGTGATGGTGTTGTAATCACACCAAGACTATTTAAGTGGTGCATAGATTTATTTTCCTTAAATAGTATCAGGTAGTTTTGCTTAAGTTTGTTTAACATGGATCATACCCTAAATTAGTATGTAGCAACCAATGATAAAGTGTTAAATACTAGAGAATTTATCTTCGCTGTCTAGTATAGCTATATTCTGTTTTGTTGTTGAATGAAAATTTAAAGATGTCAGTTCTATGGTCGGAATCAATGATATATTGTAATGCACAGATTTATGAGGTATTCGATTTAGATTGTTGTTAAGCTTACAGTACAGATCTTTGCATATTATAGCAGTACAAATTTAAGTTTCTTGGTTAGCACAGTATACAAATTTGAGGTTTAGATAATTTGCTTATGTTAAATCTGAGCATGAGGTTTAGATAATTTGCTTATGTTAAATCTGAGCATGAGGTTTAGATAATTTGTTTATGTTAAATCTGAGCTTGAGGTTTAGATATGCTACTTCCATTTAAGCATACAGATTTGAGTTTCCTTGTTACCTCAATATGCAGAACTCCAATCTTAGAGCAGATTTCTAGTTCCTTATGTTATTAGATGTGCATGAGTAGCCTTCCTTTTAAAACAATCAGTTTCTAGTTTCTTTAGAGTTTATAGTGCAGAATTGTGTAGCTTAATATGCAGAATTGTGTTTATTCTGTGAAACTCTAGAATTTTTATGCATATAGTGTTCTATTAAACTCTTTTAGGGGTTATGAGTGATTATAAGTAAGAAAAGACCAAGGTCTTAAATTGATCCTAAATTCCAGAAGTTTAGGATTAAAAGCACACTAAGTGTTTGAATAAATGCCAAGACATTTTGTTATAAGAGAATTAAAGAATAACAAGTATAAGGAAGTTATAGTTAAAAAGAAGATAAGTATTTTACTTTTTAATGGCATGTACCTGCACAAGGTCCATTGGGTGGGCTCCTAGATCGCCCCTAGGCACAAGATCACCTAGAAGTACCTTAGTAGTTTCGGGATTAGCTACCTCGACTCATATTAAGGATGCACGCAAATTGGTACAATGCCGGGCCCAAGAGAAGTTGATTATTATTTTGAAGTATATAAGTATAAGTTTTGAACAAATGAAATACGTTTCATATAGTTTTAAAATCAGCAAGTTTAGGTCTTTATTCTACCATGTTTATCGAGTAGATGAGTAGTTTTTCATGTTTACCTATTGGATGAGCAGCTTTCACATGTTTAGCTTTATTCCTAGCATGCAGTTTTATCCTGTATAGCATGATTAGCTATTAGAATTACATGAGTAAATTCCTTAGTTTTTCTTTGCTATTAGTTTGACATGAGCAGTTATGTTTATGCTTTATTTTCTTTTAGAGCATATAGTTTCTAGTTCTTTCTGTACACATGCATATTTGTGTTTTTGTGAGTTAGTTTCTAGTTCTTTTTGTACACATGCGTATACGTGTTTTTGTGAGTTAGATAGCGCTTACTAAGCAAATTTTGCTTATAGATTGCACTTCCTCTTACTGCAGATAAATGAAAGGAAAAGATTTAGCAAGGAAGACGACAAGGAGGTGTTCGAAGGATGTGTGATGCCAGGACTATGGAAGCCTTGGGACTTAGTTAAGAATTTGTTTAGATTAATTCTTTATTTAGGATGATAAGAAAATTTGGAAGTAAGAAGTTGTAATTCATTATTAAGTTTTCGCATTTTAGTATTTGGGATGGTATATGTTATTTTGATGTTATTAGGACATAGTAGATGAATTGTAATCTTGTGTGATGATTTTTGGTATAGTTTTCTTTTGTTTTGGATTATTTACTGCATGAGTTGCTTGATAGATGTTCCAGTCGCCTGTGGCTGAGGTATATTGTGTTTGTATATCAGTTTAAGGTCACCGGTACAGGGGAGATTTTGTCAAAATTTTTCGGTAGGGTTTCCATGTGGTTTTTAATAATACCGGTTAAGTAGAGTTAGTAGTTAAGTAACGGTCACTCTTAGAGAATAGTAGTAGTAAGAAGGGTGGTCGTTACAACTTTAATTTTATTTTAATTTCTTTAAATTGATTGAGTTAATTTTAAGTTTTGATTAGGTTTAACTTAAACAAATTATTGATTTAAAGATTGAGTTAGGATTAACTAAGTTTGAATTAATTCAGTTTTAAATTTATAAAAGTTAGTAAATAAAGTTAAGTTAAGATTCAATTTAAGTCAATCTATAATTAAGATAAATTATGATTTAATTAAAATAAAGTTAAAATTTTGATTAACATTTTAAGTTTTTAATTTAATTAAGTTTTAATTACTTACTTATTAATTATTTAATTCAGTTTAAAGTTTAATTTAATTAAATTTTAATTGATTTAATTATTTATTTAATTAAATTTTAAGTTAAGTGTCAAAGTTTTAAAAGGATTTAAAAAAATTAAAATAATTTTTAAAAGATTTCAAAATAATTCTTAAAACTTTTTTTAAAAATTATTTTTAAAATAATTTTTGAAAGGATTTTTAAAATAATTTTTAAAATATTTTTAAAATAAATTTAAAAAGGATTTTTAAAATAATTTTTAAAGATATTTTTAAAATAATTTTTAAAATTATTTTTTAAAAGATTTTTTATAATAATTTTTAACAAGATTTTTAAAATCTTTTTAACAAGATTTTTAAAATCTTTTTAAAAATATTTTTAAAATAAATTTTAAAATAAATTTTAAAATAATTTTTTAAAAGATTTTTTAAATAATTTTGAAAATATTTTTACAATAATTTTTAAAATAATTTTACAATATTTTTTAACAGAATTTTAAAAAAAATTAAAAGATTTTTATAAGAATTTAAAAAAAAAATCTAAAAGATTTTTAAAATAAGTTATATGTAATATGTTAATTAACATATATTTAATTCAATTTTGATTTTAGGGTTTACTTAAATTAATATTGGTATTTATTTTAATTTAATCTTAATTTTAGTGTTTATTTAAATTAATATTGGTATTTAATTTTATTTTATCTTGATTTTAGTGTTTAATTAAATTTATATTGGTTTTTAATTTAATTTAATTTTATCTTGATTTTAATTTAATCCTTATTCATCTTTCTCAGTCGATGTTTTAAGAGAAAGGGATCCTATAATTTTATAAGATAAGTTAAGTTAAATTTTAGGATTTGATTTAACTTGTGTTAAATTCAAGTTTAGCTTTAGGTTCAATAAGTAGACATTCTTTGGATAAACTTTTAAGGTGTGGTGAGTCACCTGAATATCATTAGAGTAACCACGCCTTCAAAATTTTCTAAATAATTCTGTCCATTGAACTTAATACAAAACTTTGGTTTAACCTGCTACGATTGATCAGGAGTAGCTTTAGTTAGTTCCACTAAGCCAAATGCATCAGGTCGAAGTCATATCTTCCTAGACATGCATAGACATAATTTCTCTAACCTACTATCATCCAAAATTTTTCCAGTGCAATTTTTCAAGTTAAACTTTTGTCCATTTTTAACCTAATCCTAATTACCCAGTCGAATAAATTATTATTTTGGAGGTGCCAACTAATTTGGAGTCTCACACTGAATTATTGATTTTCCTTTTAAGTTTTTATATAATTAAGATTAATTTTAGTTAATATTTAATTTGTAATTTAAATTTAAGTTTTTAATTTTGAATTAATTAAGTTGGTTAAATTGTCCTTTTTTTAAAGGAGTGTAATTAATATTTAAGTTTTATTTTAATTTTGAATTTATTAAATTATTATCATTATTTAAGAGATTATTTTTTATATTTAATTTTTTATTAGTTCTTAAATTTTTATTGATTAATTTGTTTGAATTATCTTTCTTTAAAGGTTTATCTTTAATATTTAACTTTTTTATTAATTGTTAATTTTAAATTTGCTAGATTACCTTTGCTTAAGATGTTATCTTTAATATTTAATTTCAAATTTATTAACTTTGGTTTTGATTTTATCAAAGTATTTGATTTTATACTTATATTTGATTTATCTTTTAAGTTTATATTATTATTTAAATTTGTTAGATTAGTTTTATTTATGTTCTTATCTTTAGGATTTAAATTTCTGTTAATTAAATTATCTTAATTTTGGATAGAATTTTCTAAATTAATTAATTTATTTAAATTGATTTGGTCAAAGTTTTAATTGACTTGATCAGAATCTAGATTATTTTGTAATTCTGAATTTGAATCATGTAAATCTAGATTATCATGAAACATATTTGGGATAATTTCTTATTTATCTAAATTATCATATAGATTATTTAAACTACTACTGATAGAAGTATTTTGGTAAATTATACTAACTTTAAGCACATCCCTTAATTTAGTAGGCTTCTCCGTTGGATCTGACTCAAGTATGGATTTACTTTTGACTTATCCTCTAGCTCCATCGGCTCCTAGTGAAGTTTGGTTAGACGAGTCCAAAACTCATAGGCATCTCAGCATTCTCCAATTCTGCATGTGATTTCATTAGGTAATAATTTTACAATTAAATTTATTTCCTTTATGTTGGCTTCTATGTTTTGGGTTGATCGCCTCAATGTCATGTCGCCATCGAAGTCGTTCATAAAGATGAAGCATTCCATCTACATTCTCCACAGATTGAATTTGTGACTCTTGTACATCTCATATGGTGGTGGTTCGTGGATGCTCCGTCCTTCTTGATGAGACATTGATATACTTGCAAAAATTATAGACAAGAAATAATTTCCAAGACTTCGTCTTGGGGTAAGTAGTGTGGGAGATAAAAAAATAAGGACGTTTCACCAATTTTAAAAATAATAAAAAAATAATAATACAAAAATAAAAAATATTATGACAAATTTTGTCAAATGGGTTGTTTCAACAATTCTAACTAATAGTGAAAAAATAAAAGTAAAATTTTCTTTTAAAAGGAACCCCCTTTGCCTGATTGATGGTTGCACCAATTCAGAGTAGTACTTGCTCTGGTACCACTTGTAGAATCAAAAAGGACGCTAGAGGGGGTGACTACTGATCATAAAATATCAAGACCGAATTAAATCAAAGTACATAGTGGAAGAAAATAAAACAATGCTAACAAACCAAGTTTTACTTGGTTCGGAGCCTTTGACGACTCCTATTCCAAGGCCCACAATCATCGAGTACTTTCGTTTGACAATCCACTAATAATTCACAAAAAGTGTTACAAGAGTTAGTATAAGAACTGGAAATAAAAGTTACCGATAACAAAAAATAGGAGAGTCTTGGTCGATGGTTGTCGGAGGAGCTTTTGTAACGACCCAATTTTCCCTATTCTGAGTTTCAAACGTCCATAAAAATGTTTGAAAATACTGTTAAAATATTCTAGAGATTTTTAGAAATTTTTAGAGTATTTTTACGTAATTTTTGGAGGTCGTTTAGTATTTTTACAAAACCAAAGAAGTTTAAAAAAAAGGTGTTGGAGAAGAGGTTCGAACCCGCGACCTCGGGTCGGACCAAACCAAGCCAAACCGGCTTGACCAGCTGGGATAAGAGATTGATGTTAATCTCATATAGAATTAAATAAGGTTATAGTATAGTTGGGTTATATCCGAATACTTATAAAAGGAAATAAGTTTTGGGATTTGAAGGGAAAACCGAACTTTTTCTCCCGAAAACCTAATTTCCTTCGCCTTCTCCCTCGCGACGGCGCAAGCACTCTCGGCGGAAACCTAGAGCGAGCTAGGGTTGGAGATTCCGGCACCGGCGAGACTTGATTCCAGCCGTCCCTCATCCACGGTGGCTGTTCCCGACGGAGAGAAGCCCGAGAGCTCCGAGAACACGCCGGAAAAGCTGCTACCCGAGCCCTAGAAGCCCTCCTTCCCTTCTTCTCAGTTGTAAGCGCAAGGGCAAGCAAAGGTAAGTACTACTCACCTGCGGTAGGAGTTGTTTCGGGTTCCTTTTTGATTCTCCCTTTGCTTCCGAGGCCTAGCATGAACCCTAGACCTTAGTATGTGGCGGCACAGCAAGTTTGACCTCTCCTTTATACGAGCACAGCATGTTAAGATTGAGAAATCGGGTTCTTTGTTCATTTTGAATTCGAAGCATGTTGTAGAGATTTATGGATCCTTTTAGCTTTCTGCCGTGAGACATAGAGGAAGAATAAGAATGATTAGGTTTAGTTTTTTGGATAGCATGTTCTGCCATTGCTGGTTGTTTTTATACCATGCAGATTAGAGCATTTCTTGTCATCATTTTCCTGTAAAACTTGAAAGGAACAGCTCTATATTAGTAGGTCTGGTTAGACTTCTTTTGTGTTATCTAGTGGCTTGTTTTCCTTGCTTCGGTTTTGTACAGCATTAGGAATAGCTTCGGTTCCTCTTAGCATGCATTTAGTAGACTTCCTTGTTGTACCATGTTATTTGTAGGTACTTTAGTTTCGTATGGCAGGCAGATTGTATTAAATGATAATGCAGAATTTTATTAGGTTAACAAGTGCAGAATCTTGCTAGTGTACATGTATTCGGGTTTGCTGTGCATCATGTTTTAGTTTTTCAGTAGCATTATATGCCCTGTTTTTACAGCATGTTTAGAAGTATTGAAGTAGCATTCTTTGCCTATTTTTACAGCATGTTTAGAAGTATTAAAGTAGCATTCTTTGCCTATTTTGTATAGCATGTTTAGAAGATTAAAGTAGCATGTTTTATTCTATTTTTCAGCATGTTTAAAAGCCTTAGAGTAGTCATCCTTGCCATGTACTTACAGCAGGGTTAGCAGCCCTAAAGTATCGTTCTATACTTGTTTTTACAGCATGATTAGAATCATTTCATACTTGATTTTACAGCATGTTTAGAAGCACAAAAATAGCATCCTTTGCCATGTTTTCATCGTATGATTCAAAGGCTTTAAATTGCTTTCTTTGGTTTAGCTTATAGCATGATCAGTAAGCTTTAAGTTACTTGTTTTATTCTATTATATAGCATGGTTAGTTGATTATACACCCATACTTGTTAAGTATATTTAAAGGACTCCCACAATCTTTAATAAAAGATAATAAGAAAGATAAAAAGTAAGTCAAGCAAGAGGCTAGTACCCGACATCCAAGAGCTTGTCGTTAAACAAATCCAGGTGACCATTTCCGAGGTCTTGGCCCTGGTAGACCGAGGTCTGCTCTTTTAGGATTGGTGGCTCGCAACCCCAACCTATTAGGGAACGCGCATGAGATGGTACTAAGCCTGGGCCCAAAGTATAGAAAAGTAAAGAAGTAAAGTGAAGAAAGAAAGAAAGAAGAAGAAAGTAAAAGATAGAAATTAAAAGATTAATTTCTAACACAAGGATACAAGAAATGAAATAAGTTCCAAGCTTAGAATAGATAAGAATGGTTAGTTTCTTTGATTCTAAGTTTACATTGTTAGTTTCTTGTTATCCCGCTTGATATTGAGTATGATTTGTATTCTATTCATTTTCTGTATACCATGAGCACATGCAGATAGCTGTATTCTTATTTCAGTTTCAGCACTTATGCATTTCATTTATGCTTTTCGAGTTTTGTGAGATAGATTAGTACTTACTAAGCGTTTTCGCTTATAGATACTTTTCTTTTTCCTCCTACTGCAGATAAAGGAAAAGCTAAGATATGAAGGGAGGCGATAGGTGGTGGTGATGATGGATGTGTGTGGTGACTGAACTATGCTAGCAAATTTTCGGGACCTACCTGTTTAGAGTTTCAGTTTATGTTTTTAGTTTTCTTCTTAAATGCTATTATGAAGTTGAGATTGTAATGAAGTTTAATTCGTATTTGTAGCTTGATATGTCCTACTGTTGGAGTTATGCTTGGTTACTATTGCTAGAATAGCTTTCTTTTAGTTATAGTGTGTATTATTGCTGCGTGGTTGTGAAAATATATGTTCCAGCCGCCTGTGGCTGAGTATAGATTGTTTGTATTATGGATTCTGCCGAAATTTTTCGGTAGGAATTCCTCTGAACCGTGATAAATCTAACTGACTCTAATAATAGCGTCAGTGACACTAGTAAGTAGAGTATAGATAGGTAATGGTCGCCCTTAGAGAGTAGTAGTAAGAAGGGTGGTCGTTACAGCAGAATCCATTCCCAAGAAACACACATCAGATCATAGCAGTCTCCAAGTAAGAAAGTATTTAAATCCTTTCTTATTCCTCTTTTCTTATTATTAACTGCAGTATAGAGTATTTTTTTTTGAATGCTTAAGTAAGATAGAGGTTTTGTTTCTCTTTTATTCATATGTAAGTATGATTAGAAGGGTTAAAGTAAGATATCAAGCCTTTACCTTGAATAAATAGAGGGCAAGAAGAGGACGTCCCCGTGCTACTCACACTGAGGAACCAGCTCAAGAGAACGAAGTGCCTAGAGCAACTGAGCCCAACCTTTCTGAAGTGGTTGCTCAGCTCCAGAGGCAAGTAGCAGAGCAGCAGCAAGTGATTGCCAATCTGATGGCAAACCAGCAAGCAGTTCCCCTCCTCCAGTTGTCACTGCAGAGACCCCAGTGGTAACTGAGACTCCACCAGCTACTCAGGGAACTGTCACAGCACCCCAGAGACCAGAAGCTTACCTTATACAGTGGCTAAAGCTGAAACCAGAGAGCTTCTCAGGCACGACTGAGCCCTGGGATGCCCAGGCTTGGTTTAAAACACTAGAGAGTACTATGGAGCTTCTTGACTGGCCAGAAGTCGAGAAGGTCAAGTGCGCCTCTTTCTGCCTGTCTGGAGATGCTCGTATGTGGTGGGAGAGGATAAAGACCAAGAGAGCAGCTGATCAGATGAGCTGGGCTGATTTTCAGTCAGAGTTTTATGAAGAGTTCTTTCACCTGCAGATCACCAACAAGCACTACGAGGAGTTTATAGAGTTCAAGCAAGGTGACCTGTCAGTGGAGGAAGCAGCCAAGAAGTTCAACAGGTTAGCTCGTCTCTGTCCAGAGCTAGTGAGTACAGAGAAGGAGCGAGTCAGGCTGATGCTCAGAATGTTGAGACCACAGATAGCACTGAATGTGAGCAGTGGAGCTCATCGACCCCAGACTGGCGAAGAATTGATCAGTAGAGCATTAATTGCTGAACATTACATGAACAACATCAAAGCACAGCGAGCACAACATAAGCCAGTGAAGACAGAGGACAAGACAGCAGGAAGCCAGAAGTCACAGTCAAGCAAAAGAAAGCAGTGGAACACAGGAGGTGGCCAGAAGGGAGGACCAGCAAACAAGCAGACCAAGTTCCTCCTGTCCCAAATGTGGGAGAACACACCAGGAGCTCGCCTTTGGGTAAACTCGATGTTACTCCTGTGGTCGAAGGACATATGGCTAAAGAGTGTCCTAATAAATTCAAAGCACCTCAGCCACAGCCATTGCAATATGGAGGCCAGCCTGCACAGTTGCACCACATGGGAGCAGCATTAGAGGGACCCTACATCATCAAGGAAGGTTAGAAGCCCCACCGGTCCCAGCCTTTGATGGTGCCGAGTATTCCTCACCAAAGAAGAAGTTGCTAGTGCCTCCACGGTCGTAACAGGTCAAGTAGTTATTTTCCAGCACATAGCTACTATACTATTTGACACTGGGGCGACCCATTCTTTTCGATACCTTTTGCCAGTGGTTTACTGGTGCCTACAGAAAGTATGAACTCCAAGTTCGACAACCCTACCTTGGGAAGTCATGGAATCAATCGGTGGCTTGAGTCATCTTGGTTAGAATTGCGAGCGAGAGCTATATGTAAATCTAATAGTCCTCGTCATGCAGGAGTTCGATATCAGTTTGGTATGGATTTCCTCGGCAAGTACTGTGCCTCGGTGGTGCCGCAGAAAGAAAGTAATTTTAGTCCGAAGGTGAGCCAACTTTCGAGTTCACGGGAGTGCCAAGGAAGAAGACCCGAAGCTCCTCTCATCCCTAGCAGCACACCGGATGTTAGCTAAAGGGTGTGCAGGTTTTCTTGCATACATAGTAAAGGCGAAGAGGAGAAGGGACTCAAGCAGGAGGAGGTCCGGGTAGTATGCGAGTATCCAAGTATTTCCGGAAGAGCTACCTGGACTACCTCCCAACAGAGAGGTGGAATTTGAGATTGAATTGGTTCTGGAACCGGTCCAATTTCAAAGCTCCGTATCGCATGTCTCCAGCAGAGTGAAGGAGTTACAAGAGCAACTACAGGAGTTATTGGACAAAGGCTTCATTCGCCTAGTCACTCACCTTGGGAGCTCCTGTGTTGTTTGTCAAGAAGAAAGATGGGACAATGCGGATGTGCATAGACTACGAGCTTTGAATCAAGTGACAATCAAGAACTAGTACCCCTTCCCGGGATCGATGACTTATTTGATCGGTTAAGAGGAGCGACGGTGTTCTCAAAGATAGACTTGCGCTCTGGGTACCATCGTTGAAGGTGAAAGAAAGAGATATACCCAGAATGGCACTGAACCGGATATGGACACTCGAGTTTGTAGTTATGCCATTTGGAGTGACCAATGCACTGCGGTCTTCATGGACCTAATGAGCAGAGTGTTCAGAGAATATCTTGACAAATTTGTCATTGTATTCATCGATGACATTCTGGTCTATTCAAGGACCCCGGAGGAGCATGACACACACTTGAGGATAAGCGAAAGCGACTTTATGCTAAATTCTCAAAGTGCGAGTTATGGTTAATCGGTGGCGTTTTAGGTCACATTATTTCCAAAGAAGGTATTCAAGTGGATCCGGCTAAAGTGGAGCGGTCAACAACTGGAGTAGACCCAAGAACGTCGAGAGATCGAAGCTTCCTTGGTCTAGCAGGTACTACAGGAGTTCGTGGAGGATTTCCAGGATAGCTTCTCCACTAACACCCTCACGAGAAAGAACAAGAGATTCGAATGGTCGGATAAATGTGAGCGAGCTTCCAAGAGCTAAAGAAGAGACTGATCAGTGCTCCCATACTGTTCCACAGGGCGACAAGAGTTTCGACATCTCGATGCTTCCAAGATGGGTTTAGGAGCTGTACTCATGCAAGAAGGAAAGGTCATAGCTTATGCTTCCAGACAACTCAAAGACTATGAGAAGAACTACCCTACTCATGATCTCGAGCTGGCAGCTGTAGTTTTTGCACTTAAACTCTGGCGACATTATTTGTATGGAGTCCAGTGTAGAATTTTCACGGATCATCAGAGTCTTAAGTACTTCTTCACTCAGAAGGACTTAAACATGAGACAGCGTAGGTGGCTGGAATTGGTCAAAGATTACGACTGTGAAATTCTCTACCACCCGAGCAAAGCTAACAAAGTGGCGGATGCACTCAGCAGAAAATCTAGTGCATCACCGATGTCTTTGTCATCACTAGCCTGCCACTGCAGAAGGAGTTGTCGGATTTTGGGCTTGAAATTATTGAAGGGCAACTCTCTACATTGACCTTAGAGTCTACACTGCTTGTGGAGATACAGAGAAAGCAAAGTGAAGATCCGGACATCCAGAAGATCAAGCAAGGGATACAGAAAGAAGACAACTCAGAGTTTAGAGTGACAGATAGCGGAATTCTTTATCAGGGGAGTCGCATTTGCGTGCCCAATGATGAGGAACTGAGAAAGAAGATCTTAGAGGAAGCTCACAGTACACCATATTCCATGCATCCTGGTTCTTCCAAGATGTACCAAGATGTGAAACAGAGGTTTTGGTGGTCAGGACTCAAAAGAGATGTAGCTAAGTATGTCAGTACCTGCTTGACATGCCAGAGAGTCAAAGCAGAACACCAGAGACCAGGAGGAGTTCTCCAGCCTCTTCCAATACCAGAATGGAAATGGGAAGACATTTCCATGGACTTCATAACAGGTCTTCCAAGAACCACCAGTGGATATGATGCGATATGGGTAATAGTAGACCGATTGACCAAGTCTGCTCACTTCCTAGCCATCAAGGTGTCCCACTCCATAGAGCAGTTGGCCCAGCTATATGTTAAAGAGTCGGACTTCATGGAGTTCCTAAATCTATCGTTTCGATAGAGATGGGCGCTTCACCTCACATTTTGGGAGTGCGTTCAGAATGCACTAGGCACCAAACTCAAGTTCAGCACAGCTTTCCATCCGCAGACTGATGGACAGACAGAGCGAGTGAATCAGATTTTAGAAGACATGCTCAGAGCTTGTGCGCTAGATTTCAAGGGAAGTTGGTGCAAGTATTTGTGTTTAGCTGAATTCGCTTACAACAATAGCTATCAGGCTACCATTAAGATGGCACCTTATGAAGCACTATATGGCAGGAAATGCAGATCACCCATATGCTGGCAAGAAGCAGGAGAGAGAAAGGAGATAGAAGCAGAGTTGGGCATTCAGACAGAGGTGATAGATGAGACTACTCAAGCAATCCAGAAAATCAGACAGAGAATTGAGACTGCCCAGAGCAGACAGAAGAGTTATGCTGACACACGCCGTAGGCCATTGAAATTTTCCTCAAGGTCGCTCCTATGAAGGGAGTGATGAGATTTGGCAAGAAGGGCAAATTAAGTCCTCGCTATGTAGGACCTTACCTGATCATAGAGAGGATTGAGAAAGTAGCTTACAGGCTGGACTTACCACAAGACATGTCAGCGATACATAATGTGTTTCATGTCTCTATGCTAAAGAAGTGTCTCCATGACCCGAGCCAAGTGATTCAGCCTCAGTCAGTGCAGATCCAAGAGGATCTTAGTTATGAGAGCAGACCTACACAGATGGACAAAGGATTGAAAGTTAAGGAGTCTAGTGATCTAACGTGCTTGACTAAGTGAGGAAATCACTTGGGAGGCAGGTGAAAACCCTAGGTCATAGGGGGTGGTAACTTTATGGGGATTGTATGACCCAATTTTCCCTATTCTGAGTTTCAAACGTCCATAAAAATGTTTGAAAATACTGTTAAAATATTCTAGAGATTTTTAGAAATTTTTAGAGTATTTTTACGTAATTTTTGGAGGTCGTTTAGTATTTTTACAAAACCAAAGAAGTTTAAAAAAAAAGTGTTGGAGAAGAGGTTCGAACCCGCGACCTCGGGTCGGACCAAACCAAGCCAAACCGGCTTGACCAGCTGGGATAAGAGATTGATGTTAATCTCATATAGAATTAAATAAGGTTATAGTATAGTTGGGTTATATCCGAATACTTATAAAAGGAAATAAGTTTTGGGATTTGAAGGGAAAACCGAACTTTTTCTCCCGAAAACCTAATTTCCTTCGCCTTCTCCCTCGCGACGGCGCAAGCACTCTCGGCGGAAACCTAGAGCGAGCTAGGGTTGGAGATTCCGGCGCCGGCGAGACTTGATTCCAGCCGTCCCTCATCCACGGTGGCTGTTCCCGACGGAGAGAAGCCCGAGAGCTCCGAGAACACGCCGGAAAAGCTGCTACCCGAGCCCTAGAAGCCCTCCTTCCCTTCTTCTCAGTTGTAAGCGCAAGGGCAAGCAAAGGTAAGTACTACTCACCTGCGGTAGGAGTTGTTTCGGGTTCCTTTTTGATTCTCCCTTTGCTTCCGAGGCCTAGCATGAACCCTAGACCTTAGTATGTGGCGGCACAGCAAGTTTGACCTCTCCTTTATACGAGCACAGCATGTTAAGATTGAGAAATCGGGTTCTTTGTTCATTTTGAATTCGAAGCATGTTGTAGAGATTTATGGATCCTTTTAGCTTTCTGCCGTGAGACATAGAGGAAGAATAAGAATGATTAGGTTTAGTTTTTTTGGATAGCATGTTCTGCCATTGCTGGTTGTTTTTATACCATGCAGATTAGAGCATTTCTTGTCATCATTTTCCTGTAAAACTTGAAAGGAACAGCTCTATATTAGTAGGTCTGGTTAGACTTCTTTTGTGTTATCTAGTGGCTTGTTTTCCTTGCTTCGGTTTTGTACAGCATTAGGAATAGCTTCGGTTCCTCTTAGCATGCATTTAGTAGACTTCCTTGTTGTACCATGTTATTTGTAGGTACTTTAGTTTCGTATGGCAGGCAGATTGTATTAAATGATAATGCAGAATTTTATTAGGTTAACAAGTGCAGAATCTTGCTAGTGTACATGTATTCGGGTTTGCTGTGCATCATGTTTTAGTTTTTCAGTAGCATTCTATGCCCTGTTTTTACAGCATGTTTAGAAGTATTGAAGTAGCATTCTTTGCCTATTTTTACAGCATGTTTAGAAGTATTAAAGTAGCATTCTTTGCCTATTTTGTATAGCATGTTTAGAAGATTAAAGTAGCATGTTTTATTCTATTTTTCAGCATGTTTAAAAGCCTTAGAGTAGTCATCCTTGCCATGTACTTACAGCAGGGTTAGCAGCCCTAAAGTATCGTTCTATACTTGTTTTTACAGCATGATTAGAATCATTTCATACTTGATTTTACAGCATGTTTAGAAGCACAAAAATAGCATCCTTTGCCATGTTTTCATCGTATGATTCAAAGGCTTTAAATTGCTTTCTTTGGTTTAGCTTATAGCATGATCAGTAAGCTTTAAGTTACTTGTTTTATTCTATTATATAGCATGGTTAGTTGATTATACACCCATACTTGTTAAGTATATTTAAAGGACTCCCACAATCTTTAATAAAAGATAATAAGAAAGATAAAAAGTAAGTCAAGCAAGAGGATAGTACCCGACATCCAAGAGCTTGTCGTTAAACAAATCCAGGTGACCATTTCCGAGGTCTTGGCCCTGGTAGACCGAGGTCTGCTCTTTTAGGATTGGTGGCTCGCAACCCCAACCTATTAGGGAACGCGCATGAGATGGTACTAAGCCTGGACCCAAAGTATAGAAAAGTAAAGAAGTAAAGTGAAGAAAGAAAGAAAGAAGAAGAAAGTAAAAGATAGAAATTAAAAGATTAATTTCTAACACAAGGATACAAGAAATGAAATAAGTTCCAAGCTTAGAATAGATAAGAATGGTTAGTTTCTTTGATTCTAAGTTTACATTGTTAGTTTCTTGTTATCCTGCTTGATACTGAGTATGATTTGTATTCTGTTCATTTTCTGTATACCATGAGCACATGCAGATAGCTTTATTATTATTTCAGTTTCAGCACTTATGCATTTCATTTATGCTTTTCGAGTTTTGTGAGATAGATTAGTACTTACTAAGCGTTTTCGCTTATAGATACTTTTCTTTTTCCTCCTACTGCAGATAAAGGAAAAGCTAAGATATGAAGGGAGGCGACAGGGTGGTGGTGATGATGGATGTGTGTGGTGACTGAACTATGGAGAGATCCAGAGTTCGCTAGCAAATTTTCAGGACCTACCTGTTTAGAGTTTCAGTTTATGTTTTTAGTTTTCTTCTTAAATGCTATTATGAAGTTGAGATTGTAATGAAGTTTAATTCGTATTTGTAGCTTGATATGTCCTACTGTTGGAGTTATGCTTGGTTACTATTGCTAGAATAGCTTTCTTTTAGTTATAGTGTGTATTATTGCTGCGTGGTTGTGAAAATATATGTTCCAGCCGCCTGTGGCTGAGTATAGATTGTTTGTATTATGGATTTGGTCACCGGTACAGGGGAGACTCTGCCGAAATTTTTCGGTAGGAATTCCTCTGAACCGTGATAAATCTAACTGACTCTAATAATAGCGTCAGTGACACTAGTAAGTAGAGTATAGATAGGTAATGGTCGCCCTTAGAGAGTAGTAGTAAGAAGGGTGGTCGTTACAGCTTTACAGCGTCGTATGAACTTTTTCGGAGCATCGAGTAAGAAAGAAACTTGTAGTAGTTCATGTTTTTCAGCTCCTGATCGAAGGCCTTTATATAGGTCCATTTTGGATGCCTGGAACCCCTCCAAGTGTCTGGACCACGTGGCTCGGCCAATCGATGCGCTCCACATTAACTTTTAGATGAATCTTTGGATCCGGAGGCCTAGACCGACTCCGGGCATTCGGACCGCCTGGGTGCCCGCGGCACCCCCCTTCGTGTGACTGCTCTAGGCGCCCGAACTAGCTCCGGGTGCCCGAACTCCTTTTCTTCAGCAGTTTCCTCCCTGTAAGAAAAGGTTAGTTCCGACAATAGAAAAAATATTTACCCTGTAAAACAGAGTTAACACAACATAATAAAATATGAGTAATAATTAGATCCTGGCTCCCCGAGACCAGGATCTAGTCAAGATCTCAGCTTAAGTTTCCCAAATGGACCTAAGATGGTAGTTCCCTCAACGGGGAACGCATCCTCACTTGATCTCTCCTCCAATTTCTTACCTTCACTTACCAACTACAGTCGTTTGACTTACCTTTGACTCACCAGGTCTTCCCGCCAGTTGTCAGGTCCGCAGATCCAACTGGACTTCGGTTGGTTGTTAGGTCCCATGGATCCAACCGGACTTCCCTCTAGATATCGGATCCCGCGGACCTATCTGGACTTCACACTAGCTATCGGATCTTACATACCTAGCTAAATTTCAGCCTGATGTCAATTCCTTTAGACCAATCAACTCTTGTACACTTGGTAGAAAGGTTAGACAAACATCATATCTAACTTTAACCTATTTGTCATACATCAAAACCAGAGTATTAGTGCAACATGCACCAACATAGATCTCCCCAGAACACCCTTCAAGCTCACGATCAAATGAAACTCTTGATGCACGAAGAATAGAGGTTTGAAATCTGGATTCGCTAGTTCTAATCGATTGATCTGATTTTGATGAATTTAGAGATAAAATGGAATCAAAAATGTCGAGAAAACACCACCAACACCCCTGTTGGATGATGGAAGCTCAGATCAGGGAAACACCCTCTAATCTGTGCTTGACCGGGGAACGCGGAAGTCAAGATCACTAGCAGGGGAAACGCTGCCTGTCCACTCTGATCCTTGGATGTTGATTGTCAGTTGCTCATGTCTCACCATCGATGAAGGAAACAGGATCTCAGATATGAGATATGGAAAGGAGCCTGCGACCATGCCTAGAAACGAAGATGGCACGGTGAACTGCCTCGTCAATCCTCTGTTCACAATGCCAGGAAGTAGCTTAAATACCCCTGGTTCAAAATGATTCACAGTGACTTGATTCAACCGGTTAAATAGTAACTTGGTTCACACAGCTGGCTAAACTTAAGATTGAACCCAAATGGAGCCTGAGCCACCTTCTCGGTTACATGATCCCAATCCTCCCTCAAATTAACTAGAATCCTTGTAATCAGTGTACCCATTTGGTTACCTACAAAGCTAAGTTACATTTATGAGGCACAAATCATGAATTTAAAAGACATAAATATATCTAATCCAAAACATTCCTCGTCATGAAAAAATCTTCTAACAAAACAATTAATCAAGACAATAGGCTCGAAAAAATCATCCAATTAACAACCAAAATGATATGCACAATAAACTAGTTATTACCATGCCAGAGCCATGCTAGAGCTTGTTAGAGCCATGCTAGAGCATGTCAGAGTCATGCTAGAGCCATACCAGAGCCATGCTAGAGTCATGTCAGGGCCAAGTTTTTTCCCAGGACTATGAGACATGGCCATGTGAAATCACATGGACATGCCTCCCATCTAGAGCCTATTCAAAGGGAGGCCAAGTGAAATCATACGGCCATGTCTCGCATCCAGAGCACAATCAAGGGTAAGTCGTGTGGTTTCACATGGCCGTGCCAATTTTCAGAGTTGATTTAAGGCTTGTCCATGCCAAATGGCATGGCTGTGCCTCGTCAATCGTGGTCATTCAAGTCAAGGTCGTGCCAATTGGCATGGTTCACACCAAGGATGTGTTAAAAGGCACGACCGTGGAGGAAAACACAAGGGATCATGTGTCCCTTATTATAAAAGGGGATTTTCTTTCCTTTTCAGTCATATTTGGCTTGGGGCTCTGCCCCATTCCTTGGAGAAGGGTTCTCCCCCCTTAGGAGAACCCTAGAAGCTTTATCTTCGTCAATTCATCCACTTCTAGAGCTAGAATTTCATCCAAGAAAATCGATGACGCATAGATAAGCATTCTCTTCTTCTTATCTCATGTATTGAGTTGTAGATTCTTATTCTGCTTATCTCTTGGATGTAATTTCTACACAATGGAGTAGATTCTATAGATCTAGAATATAGGAAGTAACTATGATTGATGTAATATATGAACTATGTATTTGGACATTTTCTTATTCTATTAAGTATTTATATCATGCTCTATATATGTTGTGCCTTCTATGTGTTTGATGAAATATGTGAATGGTATAAACATGTAGATGTGTATTAATTGTTCACCCCATAGAGGGGATACTCTAGATTGTATGACCCAGGGGCCCTAGTGACAAGGGTATCACTTTAGTCGGACATCTAGAATATCGCCTTGAAAGGGAGGACAATTCTTCATAAGGAAACATCTAATAAGGTTTAATGAGTTATCTCTAATCCTATATTAATAAGTTTTTTTTGTGTAATCTAGTGATTGTATGACCAGGGGGCTCTAGTGACAAGAGTATCCCTTTAATCGGACTTGTTAGGTTACCTCTTCTACTTAGTGACATCAAATACTAATAGGGATAGTACTCCAACATGACCGTCGGTATTTAGTTAGACTTCCTACATGTGCATAAGGATGAAAGTAATGAGATGAACAATGCATAGAGACATTACTAATATCATAATGAACCAAACACCTAAAATCATTCCCCCAACCAACTTCACCTTCACTCACTTACACTCCCTTTCTCTACTCTCTCTTCACTCTCTACTCCCTCTCTCTTCCCTTTTCTTTCTCTTTCAAGTGTTAGTGATTGATCCAGCTTCGATTGTCTAGATAACTCACTGTGTGAAGTCAATTAGTACTTAATCAATAGTCCCTATGTGATTAATATTTTTATTATTTAACGACAACTGTGCACTTACAAATTGCACACATTAAGTTTTTGGTATCATTGCCGAGGATTGTTCACATTAACATTAGTTGATTAACATATAAGTTACTCTAGACATGTTAATACTTTTTTTACTTTTTTTTTATTTCTGCACCTTTCTTTCTTGCAATTTAAATTCTATATTTTTTTGTTATTAGTTTAAAGTTCAGTTTTTTTCCTTTCCATAATTTCTACATTTTCTTTCTTGCTCTTAATTCTATATTTTTATTTTTTTCTCATAATTTTTTTTAGATATCCATGAGCACTAACATGTCAAGTAGGCCTTTAAGAAATTTTTCTGCACCCGTTTCTATAAGATTTATGTCTCTCATTATGTAACTTCATATCAAAGTAATTAAAAAGTTTTCAACTAGACCCAGAATTAATTTTCATATTACAAGGTCACAAATTTGGAGGAGAAGTATCAGAAAACTCTTACCTGCACCTTGAAAAATTTCTTAAATATTGTAACATGGTAAACTTTAAAAGAGTGTCAGCAGATGCAGTTCGATTGATGACATTTTCTTTTAATATCAAGGATAAAACAAGGACTTGGTTATATTCTCTCGGTTCTCAAAGCATTATAAGTTGGGAACAATTGGAGTAGAGATTTTTAAATTATTTTTTCCCTCCAAGAAAAATAGTTTACATGAGGAATTGCATTACAAACTTTGCTCAGGTAGATAGAGAATCACTATTTAAAGCATGAGATAGATTCAAAAGTTTGTTAAGACAATGTCCCCACCATGGTTTAGAAAAATGGCTGACTCTGCACATATTCTATAGGGGAATTTTTTTTCCTAGATAAGTATTTATTGGATTCATCAACTGGAGGTTCTTTTATGAACAAAAGTTTGGATGAAACATGTACATTAATTGATCAAGTGACATTGAACCTCCAAGAATGGTCAAACAAAAATTGGATGGAATCTCCCCCAATAATTCTAGAAGTATAAGCCAAGAATGCAAGTGTGTCTGTTAAACAAGTTCTTTTGCAACTGTCTAAGAATGTTGAACATCATGATGATATCATCATAAAGCTACAGAATGAAGGGTTCAAACAGTCGGAGGCTACAAACAGCTTAACTTCAAAATGGTTCAAACATCACCTCCCTCCCACCCAAGTAAGGTCTAGTGAACATTATAATGATAGTAAGTTGAGAAGTGGTTTGTATATCAGCGACATTCAGGAAAAAGATGGGTATGGATATAAGGAAAGGAACACACGAGGCCACAAAGACTCACCTCCATCACTCCACTAGTCTCATTTCCTTAATGGTTGATTACACTAGATAAATAATTTGAACCATCACCACATGCTTAAAGTAAATTTTGGAAAAAGACTAATTGATTCTCTCCAAAACCTCCACTATGGATTCCTTTTCCACAAAGGCGAGTGGGGACCAATAACGGTAAAATTTTTGGCAAATTCTGTGGTAATAATATAGTTGAGTGTAGATTTCTTGATATATGTAAAGATGAAGACTCTTCATATGAGGACTGTAATAATAATACAATGGATAGCAAGTTTTTAGATCTACCTCCTGGGGTTATAGGAAATTATAGTGACATGAAATTTTCAGATGATGAAAATGATGAGGTAGATCAATTTAAGACTGCAAGTGAAGTTGTTGATCCTTATGTAGTTGATTCTCCTACTGATGATATTGATATCAGTAGACTTTATACTAATTATGATGATTTGGTAGAAGAAGGAATTGAACTAGCTGTGAAAGGAAGTGTAGGCAACTGTGTTATGAGAGTAGTATCTCAAGAATCACTTCCTTTATTTCCACAACCCCTTGATACTTTAATAGTGGCCAAAATTGAACAAGTTGTGGATTAAAGTGTAGGGACTTATGCAGATATAGCAGAGCCCTAAGACACACCACCTTTAGTTGCACTTCCACCTGAGCCAAAACTAGTACTTAATTATGAAGAAGACACATCTGCCTGTTTAGAACTTTCACATACCTCTCTGAAATGCAAAGCAAGTATCACTAGTGATCTTTTAGAAAAATTTATAAAGGTACCCATCATTGATTTTATTGGATGTGATTCATCTTTTGATACATGCTCTATTAAAACTAATATTTTTATAGTTCTTTCTTATCTTTCTCTTGTAT
Source organism: Zingiber officinale (assembly GCF_018446385.1). Lineage (NCBI taxonomy): Eukaryota > Viridiplantae > Streptophyta > Magnoliopsida > Zingiberales > Zingiberaceae > Zingiber > Zingiber officinale. The sequence goes on from NC_055987.1 coordinate 130,791,176, forward strand.
GGGAGGTGTGCTTTGTCTTTGCATGTGTAGATTTCACTTGGGCCAAAAATTGGAAGCTCAATCTGAACCGTCTTCGACCACCTGAGAGAACTTCCAAGAAGACAAAGATGGAGAGAGCGATGGTTCACTTTATATTTCCTATCATGAAAACTCTCTCCATAATAAGAGTCTTTGGTAAGAGGGTGTTGAAATATCTTACCCCTCCAAGAGAGAGATTTTGATGAGACTAATGAGTTGGTTAAGCTAATGACTAAAACAAGTGTTTCTTGGGAGGCAACCCAAGCTCTTTCCTATTTTTATTTTCGTACTTCCTTTCTTTTCTTTTTCATTGACTTAATTCCTCTACTTAATTTTTCTTATCTAATTTCTTTTTGTAGGTTTTAAAGTTGTAGAGAAATGTGAGCATCAAATAGAGGAGTATTTCCAAGCATATGGCGTAGCCTTAAAGCTAATCACTTGGTAACTTCTCTTACTTCAAAATCTCCTCCATATTATATTTCTAGTTTTCATTGGGACAATGAAAAGTTTAAGTATGGAGGAATGTGTTGGGTTGTAGTTTATCTTTGTACATTTCTTTTTGCATAATAATTTTTTTTAGTTGTATTATTCATCACATTATGACTGTTTGTTTCTTAATATAAAATACTAGCACGCTTATTCTAGATTTCATGTGACTTATTGGTTACTTATGGTGCTCGTATATTTAGTGATCTATATTTTCCTATCTATGTTAACATGAAGTGAGCAATGATTTTACTATAGAAGTTTGAGTGTTGGCCTTTTTTAAAGATTTCTTTACACTTTGCCTAGTTTTGATGGTAGATAACTCTGAAAATAGTCATGATTCATAAAACTGGACTAGTACTTGCATTTCTAAGGTGACCTCTTAATTATATTTTGGTTACTAGATAATCTCAAATCATGACTTGAAAAAATTAAAATCCTTGTATTTATATTTTTATATTTGCATATGTGTTAGTGCTACACTTTTAAAGTACAAAAAAAATCATATGAATAATGGATAAAAAATAGTTGTCGTGAATGAAAACTAACAATTTACCCCTTTAAAACTGAGTTAGGTTACTGGAGAAATAAATATTATATTTCTCTTGATTTTAAGTAGTCCTTTGAGATCTTGTGTAATCTTAGAGATATGAACTAAGTGTATGGCAGGTAAGTATCTATCACCATAAGTATAGGGAATATAACTTTATGATGACTTGACTAGGCTTTTAGAAATTAAAACTCGAAAAGCTTAGGCCACTATTGTGTTAGGGTCAAAATATACTAGGGGGTGAATAGCTCTTCGTGTGCTTGTCATCTTACTTCATGGTGATGATAGGTAGCAGAAAATACAAGAAACAAAAATACAACGCTAACACGAAGGATTTACTTGGTGTCCACCTCAAGAAGATGTGAATAATCCAAGGATCCACACATGACACACACTCTCCACTATGAAAACACTCCTTTACAGTAACTACCAAAGGCGGAGAAGCCTGTACAGGACTCACACACAAAGATACACAAGAAGAACAAAATACAAGCTGATAAAATAGTAAACCTTACAAGATTTACACGGTAGAAACCCTAGCTTGCCTTTCTTCTTGCTTGTTTTTACCTCTTGAACCTTGGAAGTGCACCAACACTTGTTTCCAAGAGCCTCCAAGAACTGGCTGTGAGCTGTTGTAACACCCCAAATTTCATGATTTGGAGTCCTAAAAGTCCTTATAAAAATCTAGAAATGCTTTAGAAAAATTCTAGAGATTTTTAGGAATTTTTAGAGTATTTTTATGTAATTTTTGGAGGTCGTTTAGTAGGGTTACAAAAAGAAAGAAGTTTTAAAAAAAAATAACGTTGAAGGTGAGATTCGAACCCACGACCTCGGGTCGGACTGACCCAAGCAAAACCGGCCCAACCAGCTGAGCTAAGCAAGTTATGTTAAATATATATGGTGCGAAATATTCTTAAGCCGTAGTTAGATAATAGGAAACCCTAGTATAAGAAAGGAATTGAGTTTCTTTTTTTTCAAAAACCTAGAAATTTCTCTCATAATTCCCAATCCCTCTTCTCACGCGGCGACGCCGACTTCGGCTCGGACGAAAACGCGAAGGAGTTTAGGGCATCCCTCCGACGGCCGACGAAGGCTTCCTTCCGACGAACCTTGCTGATTACAAGATCTTCTCGCCGAGGAGAAGCTGTGAGCACAAGAAAGGGACCGAGATTTTCATCTCTCCGAACCCTAGAGTTCTTCCCGTCGGTTGTAAGTTCAAGCAAATCACGGTGAGTTGCTTCTCACCTGCAGTAGGAGTTGTTCGAGCTTCGATTCGTTTTCATGGCTTTCGGATTCTTGTTGTCTTTTGGTTTTCGAAGCAAGTTTGAGGGGTTTTGTTTTGATGCTTACTGCCGTGAACCCTAAAGAAAGGAAGGGAAGGATTAGTTCAGTCCAAGCATGTGGAATTGTTAGATTCGGAAGTTAACAGATTGTTTAGTTTGTGGTTGCTCATTTCGGATTTTTGTGTTCTTGAATTTGAAGCATGCTGTAAATTCCGAAGCTTTTGATTTTGTGTTGCTGCCGTGAGGTTGTTCTGGTGCCAGGTAGTGCTATATGGTTTTAGTTTGGGAATTTTTGTGTAGCATACAAGATTTGAACAAGTTTCATATAGGTTTCAAGGTTTAGCAGATTTCAGTTTAAATCCTTTCTGTTTGTTATTTTAATAAGCATGTTCGGTTTACACAGAGCACGGTAAATCTCAGATTTTGTTGCACAGAAATTATGGTTAGGGATTTAGCCTCTCTTCCATGATTTCGGAACCTGTAGAATTTAGGTTTGGGTTCCTCTGTTTGCTGCTGTATTGAACTTGAGTTTTGCCTTACAAAGTGTCATGTATTGATCCATCTGATTATTATGTGTGGACACGAGTGGGTAAAGAATCACTAGCATGAACAGATTTTAATTTGTTTTCATGTTTACAGCAGGCACGAACAGATTTACATGTCTAGCAAGCACGAACAGATTTACATGTCTAGCAAACACGAACAGATTTAGTTGCCGTGAACCACAAAGAAAAATAAAAGAAAATAACTAAATGGAATAGATGAAGCCCTTGTAATTAGCATTGCAATTACATTCCAGTTACTTGAGTATGAGTTTCGGATAGTGAGGTTAAGCGATAAAAGAGGATTGTTAGTTGGAATGTTATGGGGTTGATGAGTTTTATTAAACTGCGATTTGAGGATTCGAGTTGTATTGTTCATGTTGGAAAGTCACAATTGTTTAAGTAGTTGTGCTCTAAGAAAGGCTAAGTTGAAGTATTGTAGGGATTTAGATTTCCTGTTTGATTTTGGAACATGTTGTACAAGATGGTTCCTAGGGCTTTAGTATCCTTCTTTGCTTTCGGAGGTGCAAGTAAATGGTCACAAACTCAGAATCCTTGAAGAAAATATGTCTACTAGTTGACCTTATTAGAATGTGTAAATCCTTATCAGTTTCTGTAAAGAATGAAACTATAAATTTTATTAATGAAGTCTACACAGGAAAACGTGTTGGTAAAAGATTACAGAAGGGCCATCCTTATTTAAGAATACAAACATTATTTATTCAAGGAATTTTACACTTTACTTCTAGTTACAAGAAGGATTCAAAGTTGTTAAACATGTTTTAGTAAGTTTAAAGAATCCAGAAAGTTTAAAGTCTGAAAAGAGAAGATTTTCAAATGTTTTACTCTAAGGTTCAGATGACAATAGTGAAAGTCTTATAGTTGCTAGGGAAGATTATAAGGAATCAAGGTTGTTTTATAACAATTTAGTACAATTAAAGGATGATTTATCACGCATGGTAGGAATTAAGGTTTCAGAAGAGAAGACTGCAAGATGTACCCCATTTCTAATGGAATAGCATTTAATTCAGTAGGATGCTACAGTAAGCATCTAAATAGCACAGTGAATGCAGTAAGAAGCATTTAATTCAGCTTATATAGTCTTGCTACAGCTTTTATGGACTAGATGTCCAATGGGTGGGCTCCCACAGTCGCCTCTAGGTTCAGATAACCTAGTAAAAGCAAGATAAGAAAATTAGCTATGAAATCAGTATTTTATTTTCAGCAATGGCACTGTACTAGATTAGATATCCATTGGATTGGGCTCCCACAGTCGTCCCTAGGTTTAGATAACATAGTAAACCCTACTAGACTCGGAACTTGCAATCCCGGGTTTAGTTAGGGATGCGCGCACAGCAAGTACAGTTGCCGGGCCCATCAGCAGCATGATTATTATTTTGATCTATTATGTAAATAGTTTTCAAAACTTCACAAATTAGTTATGTGAATACAAGTTAGACTCAGTTTAGCATTAATTAGTTCAGATTATGTATTAGTTCAGTTTCCTGTTGATACACATGATAGTTCCATAATTAGCTATACATGTTTAGTATTTCAGTTAGCATGATTTCTTTGCTATTTATGAGCATGATTAGCTATACATGTTTAGTATTTCAGTTAGTTAGATTTCTTTGCTATTTATGAGCATGATTAGCTTTACATGTTAGCTTTTCAGTTAGTTCCTTTGCTATTTATGAGCATGAGTAGCTTTACATGTTAGCATTCAGTTTTAGCATGTTTTTATTCATATACATGCATATCGAGTTTTTGTGAGTAGATAGCGCTCACTAAGCTTTATGCTTATAGACTGCATTTCCTCCTACTGCAGATAAAGGAAAAGCTAAAATATGAAAGGAAGGCGACAAGGAGATGCTGTGACGGTGTGTGATGCCAGGACTATGGAGAGATCATGAGTTTGCTAAGGAAACTGTCAAGACTCCTTTTGAGTTTTCTTTCAGTTATTAAGTTGATAGAGATTGTATTAGTTGTTTCCTTTGTCTATGTTGATTAATTGAGTCTATTCCGCATTGTTAGTTGAGTTATTTCCTATTGTTGGAGCTATATAGTTTCCTATTGCTAGAATAGTTTCTTTTTAGTGTCGTGTTATTATACTGCGTGGTTGTGAAAAATATGTTCCAGCCGCCTGTGGCTGTGTATATAGTGTTTGTATCCCAGTTTGGGGTCACCGGTACAGGGGAGACTCTGCCGAAATTTTTCGGTAGGGATTTCTCGAAGTTAAGTAGCGTACCGGTTAAGTAGAGTTAGTAGTCAAGTAGCGTCCACCTTTAGAGAATAGTAGTAGTGTAGAAAGGTGGGTCGTTACAGCTGTGGAGAAATCGCTATGAAGATCAGAGATGAATCGGACAAAGTTGTGCTGAAGAAGACGCTCGCAACAACTTTATCCACACCAACGGTCGGATCTCAATCGATTGAGTTGCTCTCAATCGATTGGGAAGGCTTTGGATCGATCGGTCAATCAATCCAGAGCGCCTCTGTGCTCTCGAAAATCATTTGAATTAATTGTCCAATCGATTCAACATGTCTCGCGTGATTTCTAGGTCTATCGCGCGATTTTCCATCCTCCCAATCGATCGCCCGATTGATTGGAAGCTCCCAATCGATCACTTGATTGATTGGAGGCTCCCAATTGATCAGGTGATCGATTGGGAGAGGCTTTTGTCGCGGCACCAGTCCAATCGATCAGCTGATCGATTGGACATGATTCAATCGATCGGTTGATCGATTGAATCAACTTAATTTTCCCCCAAGCCCCTAAAACCCAACATCCGGTCAACCATGACCTGTTGGGACATCATGCCTAGCATCCGGTTATCCTCAACCTACTAGGACTTTCTCACCAAGTGTCCGGTCAATTTGTTTGACCCATTTGGACTTTTTCTCCTCGTGCCAAGTGTCCGGTCAACCTGGACCCACTTGGACTTACCATCTCATGCCAAGTGTCCGGTCCTCCATGACCCACTTGGACTTCCTTTCATCAGATGTTTGGTCACCCTTGACCTATCTGGATTTTCTCTTGCCAAGTATCCGACCAATCCTTTGACCTACTTGGACTTCCAAACACCAAGTATCCGATCAACCTTGACCCGCCTAGATTTTCACATGCCTGACTTTACTCACCAGGACTTTCCTTTTGCCTAGCTTCAATCACTAGGACTTCTCATCTACCTGACTTGACTCACCAGGACTTTCACCTAGCTTCACTCACTAGAGTTTTCACCTGTCTTCACTCACCAGGATTTTCCCACTATTCGGCTTCACTCACCGAGACTTTCACCTAGTTTCACTCACTAGAATTTTCCAACTGCCTAACTTCACTCACTAGGTCTTTCACCTGGCTTCACTCACCAGGATTTTCCTTCTACCTAGCTTTACTCACTAAGTCTTTCACCTGGCTTCACCCACCAGGATTTTCCTTTCTATCTAGCTTCACTCACTAGGACTTCCCAATCAAGTATCCGGTCAATGTTGACCTACTTGACTCTTCTTCACACTCAGACTGGTCAAACCCTAACCAGAGGGGAATTGCTCCAGCAATCTCCCTAATCGGATGATTGCACCTGCAATCTCCACGTATTATCTGTATTGTCAAACATTGAAACCCAAACATCAAGACTCAAGCTTGAGCCAATTCAAGCTTAGTCAACCAGGTCAACCTTGACCCAAGGATATTGTACTAACAATCTTCCCCTTTTTGTTGTTTGACAATACCTTTAAGTTAGGATAATCTCATAGCCTCAACTTCCTTCATGCCAATGTATGAATGAGGGTTCCCTTCATTCTCCCCCTTTCTTAGAGGGCAAACTCCCTCTTAAGGTAATGAAGGCCTAACTTAAATCACACATTCTCCCCCTATTGGCATACATAAAAAACTCTCCCCCTGAAGAGTTACTCACGGTTGTTCACAACTTCACTCATTGTGTTCAACATGATAATGAAGGTCCCATACCCTTCATTATCTCCAATGCTCACCCTTGAGCATTAACCAATTCAACAATGAATGTTTCATACCCTTCATTATCCTTAAATGCTCACCCTTGAGCATGAACAATCAAAACAATGAAGATTTACTCTCTCCATTGTGTTTAAAATGCTCAACCTTGAACATTTACACTAAGAAAGGTTAACCACCTTCCAAGGTTTATGAAACATAATGTTCATGTCCTTAAAAAGTGACTCCCCTAAATACATGCTTCAAACTTCTGTCATTGCATTAACAATGACTTGGAATCCCTAAATCTTTAGGAAACTCATATTTAGAAGTTTTGAGATTCAAAAATTCAATAATGAAACCAAACCTCAACCTAAACTTCTACTTAGTCCCCCTTAACAAATCCATCCTATTTTCATCGTGAAAACTCTCCCTAAATGTATACAAATGTGTGTTAAGGGGTTAGGAATGGTTTCCTAGGCTAAAAATGGTTTAAAATGCTGAAATAAGGCTTTCCCAGCCAAAATCAGCATTCCTAATCGATTGGGGTTGGGTCCCGATCGATTGAAACTCGTTCAATCGATCCATGGATCAATTCATGCACTGTGAATCGATCGAAGAATCGATTCAGCAAGGTTCTACTCACGTAAAATACCTTCTCAATCGATCGCCCGATCGATTGAGACACTTCAATCGATCGGGTGATCGATTGAAGCACTGAAATTCTGAAATTTTATTTCAGTGAATTTCAGAAACCCCCCAAAAATTCTACAAAATTCTAAAAATATGAAAATTCATGTAGATATTACTTAGGGTATATACTATCAAGGAAAAATAGTTTTCTATGAAAATACTTCCTAATTTCAAAGATTGACATAAACTTGAAAACTTGTAAAAACTTTAGTGTTTTCTTCTAGTTTATGTCTAACTTCTCAATGATGATTACTATCAAAAGATAGCCTTCACCAAGGTTTTCCAAAAGTATTTAAAAATATTTTTTAAAACCAATATCCAATCATATTCTTTGGGCTCAATGCACATGACTTGTATATTAGCTTTCCTAATGATTGGAAAACACATAACTATGTGTTTTGATGAACCTAAAACTCAAAAGAATGCACTAAATCAACATCTTGAGTTTCGTTCATCGTTCTAACATCTCACTTGTATCTAATGTGCACTAAAACACTTACAAGTCACCTTATAAGTCTTTGTAAGATGTAAAGTTTGGTTTTGCCCTAAACTAGGGATCGTGCATTTTTATCTAGGCATTTTAATAATTTTGAACATCCATCAAGGATGTTACTTGTTAATAAATGTCATTTGTCCTTAATTGCAAGGAATTAGAAGTGATGCATGATGAGTTATGGCATACATCAAAATGAATAATTTTTAAAAGAAAATTTACTATAACTACATGATGTATATATGACATGACATGGTATTTTTGTTGTTTTTCATAATAAAGCATGAATGCTAAATATGATGTCATGGCATATGATGGGCAAACAAAGTATGGTAGTTTGACTTAAATAAAGTACCTAGATTATCTATCTAAGTGTCCTTAAATACTTAGCTAAACCTAAAATTAACCAAAATATCCCTTTATTTACTCATGAAAATGCTAAAATCTAAATTGGCATTTCTTTAACCCATGATTAAATTGCGCCAATTAAAATTAAACATATTTCCTCAAGGTTTGGCACACTTTACTCTTTCGAAGAGTAATCATTTAAAATTAAATCCTAACTTGCCCTTAACTTTTTAAGAAAATGCCAAAACCCAACTTGGTATTTCTTACACTTCTCCCAATTGTGCCAATTTAAATTGAATTCAAATTCCTCAAGTTTTGACACATTTTACTCTTCCAAAGAGTAAACAAGTAATCTATTTCATTTTTAAAGGTTAATAAAAACCTTGAAAATGCTCTTCGAGTGTCAATTTCATCAAGGATGGATTAACTATCCTTCCAATTAGAATTGACACTCTTTAACCCATCTACGGGTAGAGAAAATGCTCCTTGGAACCCAAAACCTACTGGTGTTCCTTGGATGTTCTAGGTACTCACTAGGGATAACTTCCCTAGATACCTTCTTATGACCCTTTTAGGCTTCCTAGAAGCCTTGGTTACTTCCTCTAGGTCAATTCTAGGGATTGCTTCCCTTGTGACCTTCTTAGTGACTTTATTAGACTTCTTAGAAGTGCTAGTCACATTTGTCGTAAAAATACTCTTAGGGATAACTTTCCTAGTATTTTTGACTTGACCACTAGACCTAGACTTGATTCCATAGCTATATGAAACTCTATGGTAAGAAGGCACATCCTTTTTAATTTTAGGTTTGTATCCCAAACCTCTATGACCCTTGGATGACTTTTATAGTCCTAGACCTAGGTTTTGATTCTTGGACCCTTGTATTTCATTTGTAATTTTTTTAAGGGTCCTCCCTAATTTATCAAGTCTTGACCTCAAGACTTGATTTTCTTTCCGTAACACCTCAACCTTAGATTTGTAACGACCACCCTTCTTACTACTACTACTCTCTAAGGATGATCGTTACTTAACTATTAACTCTACTTAACCGGTATGATTAAAAATCCTCGAAGAAACCCTACCGAAAAATTTCGACAAAGTCTCCCCTGTACCGGTGACCATAATCATTAATACATAACATAATATACACAGCCACAGGCGGCTGGAACACATATCAAACACACAAAAGGAATAACATCACCACGCAGTTTAATGAAATCAAATCATGCAAGTAATGAATAGCGGAAACATACAAATAACTAACAGCGGAAGACTAAATGACTCATCTAATACATTCTTAATAAATGACAATCTTAATAAATTCTTAAACTAAGTCCCAAGGCTTCCATAGTCCTGGCATCACACACCATCCGCGCCACCTTGTCGCCTTCCTTGCTAAATCTTTTCTTTTCCTTTATCTGCAGTAAGAGGAAGTGTAGTCTATAAGCAAAATTTGCTTAGTAAGCGCTATCTAACTCACAAAATCACGAATGTGCATGTATACGAAAAGAACTAGAAACTATATGCTCTAAAAAGAGATAAAGTATAAACATAACTGCTCATGTCAAACTAATAGCAAAGAAAAGCTAAGGAATCTACTCATGTAATTCTAATAGTTAATCATGCTGCTCATCTAATAGGTAAACATGAAAACTACTCATCTACTAGATAAACATGGTAGAATAAGGAACTAAACTTACTGATTTTTAGAACCATATGAAACTTATTTCATTTGTTCTAACTTAATCTTTAATACTTTATGTTTATGTAAAACTCGTTTTACTTGTTCAAAAACTTATACTTATAATACTTCAAAATAATAATCAACTTCTTCTTGGGCCCAGGCGTAGTACCATCTTATGCGCGTTCCCTAATAGGTTGGGGTAGCGAGCCACCAATCCTAAAAGAGCAGACCTCGGTCTACCAGGGCCAAGACCTCGGAATTGGACACCTGGATTTGTTTAACGACAACCTCGGAAGTCGGGTACTAGCCTCTTCTTAAAAGTAAAATACTTATAATCTTAATTACTTCTTCTTTAAATGCCTTGGCATTTTAATAGGCACCTTGTGTGCCAAAAATCCCTAAAGTCTTGACTTTGGGATCTACTTAAGGCCTCGGCTTTTTCTTTCTTTTCTTTATCTTTCTTATACTTTTCTTTATCTTTCTTATATTTTTCTTTATCTTTCTTATACTTTTCTTAAACCCAAAATACTGTTAGGGTATCTTTCGTATGCATCTATGAATGAAACTAACTATGTAACACATAATCATGCATAGAATACAAAAGAAATCTGCACATACAATACTTATCAAAATCTGCACTAATGCTTATGAAATCTGCTTAATAAAAATCTGCATATATACTTATAAAAATCTGCATACTAGCTTAACAAAATCTGCGCTTGCTTAACAGAAATTCTGCAAAGAAACTTAACAAAAGAAACATATTCTGGCTAGTACAGATTTTCATCGTCTCTCAAACTTCCTTTCCATAATATGACTAATACACAGCTTATCTGGAATTCACTCAATAAAGATATTATAACTCGTAATCCATTTAAAATTCCAGAATCAGCCAAGCACAGATGTTATCCATATACACTCCTTAGCACAATACAATGGTATTACACCTGCACTAAATTCTGCACTACAAGGATATCTCCCAAACCTAAAGATTTTAATACATATAAACTGTACTCAATCATTTCTTAACCTCCTTAATAACATGCTTCAAAAGAGAACTGCTAACTTAAACACTCCCTAAATTGAATGCTCATGATGTTAATACAAGTAAAACCGTATAGCACAGGAAATAAAACTTGCTGCTCATGATATTTATAGGCTGTTCAAAACTGAATGGCACAAAAGAACTAGATCCGAAACCAGAAATAAGGTTGTTCATAATCAATGAGGTGGCAAAGAACTAAAATCTGCAGTGCTAAATGCAAGGCTGCTCAAGCTTACCGAATCATTAACAAAGGAAGTCTAAACAACAAGTATCTAAAGTTAACACTGCATGCTTTAAACTAGAACAGATCTAAAACCATTCAAATCCCTTCTCCTCTTCTTTATCAACCCACGACAGCAACCCAAAAGCAAGAATCCAACACAACCTTAAAACTAAATTATGCAACATTAATTGCAACCCAAGAAGAAGGTACAGATATATTCAACACATTAACAAACTGGACTACGTGCTCAAATAATTAATCCTCTTCTCATTTTCCTGATGAAATCCACGACAACCAAAAGAATCCAGCAAATTTGCTACTGAAACCTAAAAATCTTAATTGTTCTCTATGCTCTTTGTCTAAAACAACAAAACCCAAAATCCAGCTACAAAGTTTGGAGGTAAAACGCTTGCATACTTGAACTTTACCATTCATGTTCCTCCTTAAACCTCACGGCAGCAAACTCAACCCACAAACTTCACCGAAAATTCGAAAACAAAAGGAAAAAAAATTCGGAGCTATCCTACTGCAGGTGAGTAGCGACTTACATTGCGTTCTTGAATCTCACAGCCGACCAAGAAGCTTTTAGGGTTTCGGGTGAGCTCTCAACGATTCCTTTGTGTCCACATGTTCTCTTCGACGGGAGGGCTTGAATTCGAGAAGAGCTTGTGGAGAAATCCCTTTGGCCGACCGCCGGAGAGACCCTTGCTTCCCTCTTTTCGTTTTCGCCCAAGTAGCCTTCGCCGACGCCGACGCCGACGCCGTTCGTGAGGGAGAGGAGAGAAAATTAGGGCACGACAATCACGCCCTAAGTTCTCCTTTTAATACTCCATTATTCCATTAACCAACTACTACTTATATAAAATCCACTCCTTCCTTAATCAGCAAAGTCCGCTGGCCCAGTTGGTTGGCTGCGTTCTGCTTAGGGCGCAGCTCGCGGGTTCGAATCCCAGCTGTAACGACCACCCTTCTTACTACTACTACTACTCTCTAAGAGTGACCGTTACTTATCTACTACTCTACTTAACCGATTTTTTAAAAATCTCTAGGAAAACCCTACCGAAAAATTTCGGCAGAGTCTCCCCTGTACCGGTGACCATTTCCCATAATACAAGCATAATATACTCAGTCACAGGCGGCTGGAACATATATCTTCACAACCACGCAGTATAATATCACAAATAAAAGAAGGAAACTACCCTATCAATAGCAAACATTAATATCACTCCATCAATAGAACCCAACTACAAACGCGGAATAAACTTAATTACAATATTGACTCATAATAGCATTAAAAGAAAACTAAAGAACTCTAAACAGAAAAGTCTTAATAATTCCTTAGCAAACTCTTGATCTCCCCATAGTCCAGCCATCACACACCTTCATCACCACCACCATGTCGCCTTCCTTGCTAAATCTTTTCCTTTCCTTTATCTGCAATAGGAGGAATTGCAGTCTATAAGCATAAAGCTTAGTGAGCGCTATCTACTCACAAAAACTCGATATGCATGTATATAAATAAAAACATGCTAAAACTGAATGCTAACATATAAAACTACTCATGCTCATATATAGCAAAGGAATCATGCTAACTGAAATACTAAACATGTATAGCTAATCATGCTCATAAGAATGAAACTATAAAAGAAACATACTAAACATGTAAAGCTACTAAACATGTAAAGCTACTAAACATGTAAAACTTCTAAACATGTAAAACTACTAAACATGTAAAGCTAAACAGGTTGAATAATCTAGTAGCAAGGAAACAATTGAAACTACTACTGCATGCTTCAAATAACAAGAAAACTAACTTTCTAATTCTAGACAGATTTGAAGCTCGTTTCATTTGTTTCAAAACTTATACTTTAATACTTCAAAATAATAATAAACTTCTTTTGGGCCCGGCATTGTACCAACTTTTTGCGCGCATCCTTAATAAGAGTCGAGGTAGCTAATCCCGAAACTACTAAGGAACTTCTAGGCCTTGTGCCTAGGGGCATCTTGGAGCCCATCCCTTGGACCTTGTGTCCGGTACATGCCCTTTAAAAGTAAAATACTTTCTTTTTAACTATAACTTCTTTATACTTGCCCTTACTTGGCATTTAAGCAAACACCTTGTGTGCGCTTTTGATATTCAATCTTCTGGAATTGAAATCAAGTCTAGACCTTGGTCTTTCTTACTTATAGTTACTCAAAAACAGAAACTTATGCTTATGAAATAGCAAAGAACTAATAATTGCATGCTCAAGATATACTAACTGTAATTAAACAGAAACAAACTGCTTTCTGGAAATTAGAGGTTGTTCATATGACAATTTATTCTAATCAACAAGAATTCTATGAGCTAAATGCAACTAAAAATCTGCTCATGCTTCATTAATTGTGCACGCCTACTGCTACACAATGAAAACTAGATGTTTGATACAAAAATCTGAAGCCAACAGGAGCCAATTCCACAACACAAGAACCTCTCCAATAAGATTAATCTTGCACACATGGAAATCTTCAATAAACAAGCACAGTATCAAATCTGAATATGATAAAACCTGATAAAACACTTAAAACGAGTGAGATTATAAGTTGCCATTTCTGTCCAAAAACTCATACAGCACAACCAAAATAAATACAGCTCCAACAAAACTCAAATCTGGTTCTATAATTGCATGGGAACAGATGTAAACTAGTTTGGGAAACAAACAATATAATAGCATCACTACCAACTTATAGAAAGCAGTAATTGAACTAGTTTATGTTAGCCTTGGGAACCTAATACTAACATAGTTTATTCCTCACACTTATACTGATTTATTAAGTTTATTCATGTCAACTAGTCTGACAATCTAGTTCACAAGTATTAAACTAGATTTATTCCTTGATGTTTATTTATAGATGCTGTCTTATTAATTAGATGTGCTTGATCTGTAGTAAGGTTCACGGTGAAAGAGAAACTTGCTGTAAACCATTTGCTACTGGAAACCTAGAATCCTAATTGTTCTTCATGCTCATTGCTTAGGACAACAAACTCCGAACTGCACAGCAACTCACGGAAACAACATGAATTCTGTACAACACAAACCGAAAGTAAGGAAAACAAATCAAAACTCGGAACTACTCCTACAACAACTCAGTGAAACAAAATCACCCAGTCCGAATGAATCTACCTAAAATCAAACTACAAATTCCGAAAGCAAACAAAGAAGAATCAAAGCTCGCGTAACTACTCCTACTGCAGGTGAGAAGCAACTCACTTTCGGTTCTTGGACTTACAACCGAAGAAGAGAACTCTAAAGCTTCTAGGGTTCGGAGAAGGTGAAGATCTCGGCGATTCCTTCCTTTCCGCGTGTTCTCCTTGATGAGGAGAGCTCGGATCCGCAAGAGCTCGTAGAAATCCCCTTCGGCCGACCGTCGGAGACGAAGCTAGGGCTTCGTTTTCCTTCGCTCGACAGAATCGGAACACGCACGGGATAGAAGAAGGGAGAAGAGATGGAATTTTAGGGCTCGGGAAAATACTTAACCCTTTATAACCTAGGTTTTATCTCTGCCCTTTACAATAACTTAAATACATCTCGCTACATTCTTGGGTAACAAATCACGCACAGCCCAGTTGGTCAGCTAGCCTTTTAACCAAATCAAAGGTTTGGGCTTCGATTCCTCCGCCGCGCACTTTTATTCCAATTTATTTTAAACGTTCCAACTATAGCTTAAATCTATTTCTCTCCATACTTGGTTAACAAAACCCGCGTAGCTCAGCTGGTTGGGCCGGTTTTGCTTGGGTCAGTCCGACCCGAGATCGTGGGTTCGAATCTCACCTTCAACATTTTTTTTAAAAACTTCTTTCTTTTTGTAACCCTACTAAACGACCTCCAAAAATTACGTAAAAATACTCTAAAAATTCCTAAAAATCTCTAGAATATTTTAAAAGTATTTCCAAATATTTTTATGGACTTTATAACTTGAAATAGGGAAAATTGGGTCGTTACAATTCCCCATACCTTATAAAAAGTTCGTCCTCGAACTTAGAATAGCTCTGGATACTTTTGTCTCATACTGTCCTCCCGCTCCCAAGTGACTTCCTCGTGCTTCTGGTTCTGCCAGATAACCTTCACTAGTGGCACTTCTTTATTTCTTAGTCTCTTGACCGCTCTGTCCACTATCTGTGTAGGTCTGCTCTCATAACTAAGATCCTCTTGGATCTGCACTGACTGAGGCTGAATCACTTGGCTCGGTCATGAAGACACTTCTTTAGCATGGAGACATGAAATACATTGTGTATTGCTGACATGTCTTGTGGTAAATCCAGCTTGTAAGCTACTTTCCCAATCCTTTCTGTGATCAGGTAAGTCCCTACATAACGAGGACTTAATTTGCCCTTCTTGCCAAATCTCATCACTCCCCTCATAGGAGCGACCTTGAGAAAGACCGAATCCCCTACTTGGAATTCAAGCGGCCTACGGCGTGTGTCAGCATAACTCTTCTGTCTACTCTGGGCAGTCTCAATTCTCTATCTGATCTTCTGGATAGCCTGAGTAGTCTCATCTATCAGTTCTGTCTGAATGCCCAGCTCCACTTCCATTTCTCTTCTTTCACCTGCTTCTTGCCAGCAAATGGGTGATCTGCACTTCCTGCCATACAACGCTTCATATGGTGTCATTTTGATGGTGGCCTGATAGCTATTGTTGTAGGCAAATTCAGCTAAGCACAGGTACTTGCACCAACTTCCCTTGAAATCTAGTGCACTAGCTCTGAGCATATCTTCTAGAATCTGATTTACTCGCTCTGTCTGTCCATCAGTCTGTGGATGGAAAGCTGTGCTGAACTTGAGTTTGGTGCCTAGTGCATTCTGAACACACTCCCAAAAGTGAGAGGTGAAGCGCCCATCTCTATCAGACACAATAGATTTGGGAACTCCATGAAGTCTGATCACTTCCTTAACATATAACTGTGCCAACTGCTCTATAGAGTGGGACACCTTGATGGCTAGAAAATGAGCAGACTTGGTCAATCTGTTCACTATCACCCATATCGCATCATATCCATTTGTGGTTCTTGGGAGACCTGTTATGAAGTCCATGGATATGTCTCCCCACTTCCACTCTGGTATAGGAAGAGGCTGTAGAACTCCTCCTGGTCTCTGGTGTTCTGCTTTGACCCTCTGACATGTCAGGCAGGTACTGACATATTTAGCTACATCTCTTTTGAGTCCAGACCACCAGAATCTTTGTTTCACGTCTTGATACATCTTGATAGAACCAGGATGCATGGAATAAGGTGTACTATGAGCTTCTTCTAAAATTTTATTTCTCAGCTCTTCGTCATTGGGAACACAAAGGCGACTCCCCTGATAAAGAATTCCACTGTCTGATACTCGAAACTCCGAATTTCCTTCTTCCTGTATCCCTTGCTTTATCTTTTGGATATCAGGATCTTCACTTTGCTTTCTCTGTATATCCTCAAGTAGGGTTGACTCTAAGGTCAATGCAGAGAGTTGCCCATAAATAATTTTCATTCCAAAATCTGATAACTCCTTCTGCAGTGGTAGGGCTAATGATGACAAAGACATCAGGGATGCACTGGATTTTCTGCTTAGGTAGAGAATTTCACAGTCATAATCTTTGACCAACTCTAGTCACCTACGATGTCTCATGTTTAAGTCCTTCTGAGTGAAGAAGTACTTAAGACTCTGATGGTCTGTGAAGATTCTGCACTGGACTCCATACAGGTAGTGTCGCAAGAGTTTCAGTGCAAAGACCACAGCTGCCAGCTCAAGATCATGAGTGGGGTAGTTCTTCTCGTAGTCTTTGAGTTGCCTGGAAGCATAAGCTATAACTTTTCCTTCCTGCATGAGTACAGCTCTTAAGCCCATCTTGGAAGCATCACTGTAGATGTCAAAACTCTTGTCACTCTCTGGAACAGTCAGAATGGGAGCACTGGTCAGTCTCTTCTTGAGTTCTTGAAAACTCTGCTCACATTTGTCTGACCATTCAAACTTCTTGTTCTTCCTGGTGAGGGCTGTAAGTGGAGAGGCTATTCGGGAAAAGTCTTCCACGAATTTCCTGTAATACCCAGCTAAACCAAGGAAGCTTCTGATCTCCCTGGCATTCTTGGGTCTCTTCCAATTGCTGACCGCTTCTACTTTGGCTGGATCCACTTGAATGTCTTCTTTAGAAACGATATGACCTAGAAACGCCACCTGCTCCAACCAGAACTCGCACTTTGAGAATTTAGCATAGAGCTGCTTTTGCTGAAGGGTCTGCAGGACTATTCTCAAGTGCGTGTCATGCTCCTCTGAAGTTCTGGAATAGACTAGAATGTCATCGATGAACACAATGACAAACTTGTCAAGGTATTCTCTGAACACTCTATTCATCAAGTCCATGAAGACTGCAGGTGCATTAGTCACACCAAAAGGCATGACTATGAATTCGTAGTGTCCGTATCTGGTCCTGAAAGCCGTTCTGGGTATATCCTTTTCCTTCACTTTCAACTGATGGTACCCAGAGCGCAGGTCTATCTTGGAGAACACTGTTGCCCCTCTCAACTGATCAAATAGTTATCGATCTTGGGAAGGGGTACTTGTTCTTGATTGTCACTTGATTCAAAGCTCTGTAATCTATGCACATCCGCATAGATCCATCTTTCTTCTAGACAAACAACACAGGAGCTCCCCAAGGTGAGTGACTAGGGCGAATGGAGCCTTTGTCAAGTAACTCCTGTAGTTGTGCTTGTAACTCTTTCAACTCTGCTAGAGACATGCGATACGGAGCTTTTGAAATTGGACCGGTACCAGGAACCAGTTCAATCTCAAACTCCACTTCTCTGTTGGGAGGTAGTCCAGGTAGCTCTTATGGAAATACTTCTGGATACTCACAGACTACCCGAACATCTTCCTGCTTGGGTCTTTCTTGTTATCATGGTCCTTCTAATTCTAATTACTTAACTGGGTTCTCTGTTTCCCCACTGTCTTGTCTTCTATCTTGACTGGCTTATGTTGCGTTTGTTGAGCCTTGTTGCTGTTCAGACAGTGCTCACTAATGCCCTGCTGACCAGCTCTTCGCCAATCTATGGTCGGTGAGTTTCACTACTCACATTAGGTGTTATTTCTGGTCTCAGCATTAGGAGCATCAGTCTGACTCGTTCTTTCACTGTACTTACTAACTCTAAGCAAAGGTGAGCTAGCCTGTTAAATCTTTTAACCGCTTCTTCTACTGGTAGGTCACCTTGTCTCAAGTCAACCCGGCTCATCGGTTGTTGCTCACTACTCTTAACTCGCTCCCCTACATACAAGCATCTCGGATAGGCGAAAGAGGCACACTTAATGGTATCAACCTTCTCGACTTACGGTCGGTCAAGAAGCTCCATTGTGCTCTCAAATGTCTTGAACCAAGCACAGGCATCCCGGGCTCGATCGTTCTGAGAAGCTTTCGGTTTCGACTTGACCCTGGATGAGATATGCTTCTTATCTTTTAGATGCTGTGGCGACTTCCAGGGCAGCTGACGGGACTTCAGTCACCACTGGGGTCTCCATATTAATGGTTGGGGAAGTGGGAGGAGCTGGCTTCTGATTAGTCATTAGATTGGCAATCACTTGCTGCTGCTCGCTACTTGTCTCTGAAGTTGAGTAACAACTTCAGAGAGAATAGGCCCAGGGGTTCTGGGCTCTTCGTTCTCCTGATCTTGGTTCTCAGTATAAACGGTAGGGAATGTCCTCTTCTTGACATCCAATTATGGAGAAGAAAAAGACTAAATAGCTTCTCTAACCCTTCTAATCATATATATATATGAATAAAGAAAAGGGAAACAAAATCTTCTATCTTACTTAAGCACTTAAAACAATTACTTTATACTGTAAATAGTAATAAAAGAAAGCAATAAAGAAAGAAATTAAATACTTTCTTACTTGAAGACGGCAAGAATGATGCTGATGTGTGTATGATGCTGGAGAATGGGAACTGCTCTGATACCAACTGTAATGACCACCCTTCTTACTACTAGTCTGTAAGGGTGACCGTTACTGACTTAACTACTAACTCCCTAACGTGGTTAACGCTACCTACTTGACTACTAACTTTTTTAAAACTATTGTCAGGCCTCGAGAGAGATTTCTGCTAGACAAAAATCCCGACAGCACCTCCCCTGTACCGGTGACAATAATCATAGATACATATATAACAATCATATTAAACAAACAACCACGCAGTTCTAATAAATATAAAACATAAAACATCTAAGAAGCTAAACCAAATCATCACTTGGTGGCAAAAACTCCAATAGTCTAAATACAAGTCTTTATAGATTTCTAAAACTTAGTCCCAAGGCTTCCATAGTCCACACATCACACCTCCATCAGCTCCTTGTCGCCTTCCTTTCATACTTTAGCTTTTCCTTTATCTTTACCTTTATCTGCAGTAGGAGGAAAGTAGTATCTATAAGCATAAAGCTTAGTAAGCGCTATCTAACTCACAAAATCTCGATATGAAAAGCATGTGTACGAAATAAATTCGAAACATGATAAAAACTACTCATGCTTACTAAAAACAACAAGTAAAGTATAACTAACTGAAATACTAAACATGTGAAGCTAGTCATGCTCATGAATAGCAGTAGAAAGTCTCAATGGCATGCTAATATA
This sequence comes from Zingiber officinale, assembly GCF_018446385.1. NCBI lineage: Eukaryota > Viridiplantae > Streptophyta > Magnoliopsida > Zingiberales > Zingiberaceae > Zingiber > Zingiber officinale. The sequence goes on from NC_055987.1 coordinate 130,811,119, forward strand.
AAAGAACTAACTTGCTGAATTTAAAGAGATAAAAATGACTATCTTGCTGAAATAAAACTAAGACAGTTAACTTGCTGAAATTGAAACAAAAAGAACTATCTTGCTGATTTCTGAACTTAAATTAAGTTTATTTCTTTTGTTCCAAAAGCTTATATATATATATATATACTTCAAAATAGATAATAAACTTCTTCTTGGGCCCGGCATTGTACCACTTTGCGCGCATCCTTAATAAGAGTCGAGGTAGCTAATCCCGAAACTACTAAGGTACTTCTAGGCCTTGTGCCTAGGGGCATCTTGGAGCCCATCCCTTGGACCTTGTGTCCGGTACATGCCCTTTAAAAGTAAAATACTTTTTATCTTTAAATACTTCTTATAATAAAATGTCTTGGCATTTTAATAAGCACCTTGTGTGCCAAAATCCCTAAAGTCTTGACTTCGGAATCTTACTTAAGGCTTTAGCCTTTTTCTTTCTTTTCTTTATCTTTCTTTTACTTATCTTTTGGTAATTTAGTAGAGGATCATAACTAAAACCAAAAGTAGATCTGTTCATGCTAAATGAGATAGTAAAGAAACTTAAATCTAAACTGCATACTATCCTAAACAAATTCTGCATGCTTTGTTAACAAAATTCTAAAATACTATAAATACATGCTATCCATGTTCATTGCATATCTATAAAAACTAAAACTATATATTGAACACATGCTATTCAAGTTCATTGCATATATATACAGAAAACTAAGCAAAGCAATAAGAAAATCTGCTTGTCTAACCGCAATAAGAAAATATGCTTGTCTAATAGCAATGGAAGCTACTGGTGAAGTAAACAAAACATGTTTCAAAATCCTGCAAAACTGAAAGTCATGTTCTTCTTCTCTTGTTCATAATATAGGCAAATATTGATTGACTTTGCATGACCCCTTGGACTTATTCCGTATACAAATCACACACGTGATTGGAATTAATGACTTAAATGTTAAACAAGGAAGTATCCACCTCAGTAAACAAAACAAATTGATCATTGCTCATTAAGGTTGATACGGATCAAAGAAGATTCCAAGTTTTCAATATTAAAGCACTCTTCATAAACCAAAACTAGAATGCTGGCCTCAAACAAAATCAGATATTTAAATACTATCATAAAAATTACTATTTCAATCAATAAATACCATATTCCTTATAAACCTTTTAATTGAATCCAAACAGAGACATTATAACATCTTATAACCCTTTTAGCCATGGTTATCACCTTGAGGTTTGAGTTAATTTATACGCTCAGTTGCGAACTCTGTAGTTCAATCCTTAACTTGAGAATTGTACCAATGGTTCTCACAAGAAGGAATACATGATAGTACAAAATTGAGTAAACACTTAACCTTAAAATGCTATAGGATATTTCTTTTTTTTCTTTTTTTTTTCTTTTTTTTTCTTCCTAATGATCTTATCACCGTTGCCATCACGTTTCTAAACTCTCCATAGCCATCAATTTCATTATAAGCATCCTGATGGTATTCAACAGAATCTAGCCAGCATTACCAACATCAAGGGAGACATTTATTCCATTATTATCACAAAGCATGAAACTAAGTAGCATAGAATCCGATCAAAAACGCCAAGCACCCTCAAGCTGTCCAAAAGCTTTCGGGAACAAGGAAAAAGAACAAGGAATAAATCTCGGAGCTATCCTACTGCAGGTGAGGAAGCACTTACCAGGATTTGCTTGGACTTACAACCGAAGGAGAGGAAGAAGATCTAGGGCTCGGAGGCTTGAAATACTCGGCTTCTTCTTGTGCTCGCGCCTCTTCTTGACGAGAGGAGCTCGGTGGTGTGATGACCTCTCGAAGAAGAGTGCTCGCTGGCCACCACAATGCCCTAGCTTTGCTCGCTGCGGTTTTCCCCCGTGGAGAGATGCGCCGTCGCGTGAGAAGAGGAGAGGAATCGAGAGTTTTTAGGTCACGGGTGGAACTTAAGTCCTCTTCTTATAACTAGGGTTTTTATCATCTAACTACTGCTTAAGTATTATTCACTCTTTCCTTAATTAACACCGGCCGCTAGCCCAGTTGGTCAGCCGGCTTTTAACCGAATCGAAGGGTCTCGGCTTCAATCCCTCAGCCGCGCACTTTTTCTCAATTTATTCTCTAATCATTAACTATGCTATAAACTTAATTCTCACCATATAAGGTTAACAAAACCGTGTAGCTCAGCTGGTTGGGCCGGTTTTGCTTGGGTTCGTCCGACCCGAGGTCGTGGGTTCGAATCTCACCTTCAACGTTTGTTTTTTTAAAACTTCTTTCTTTTTGTAACCCTACTAAACGACCTCCAAAAATTACGTAAAAATACTCTAAAAATTCCTAAAAATCTCTAGAATATTTTAAAAGTATTTCCAAATATTTTTATGGACTTTTAGAACTTGAAATAGGGAAAATTGGGTCGTTACAATACTGTAAATAATAAAGAAAGCATAAAAGAAAATTAAATACTTTCTTACTTGAAGACGGCAAGGTTGGTGCTGATGTGTGATGCTAGAGAATGGAAACTGCTCTGATACCAACTGTAACGACAACCCTTCTTACTACTACTACTCTCTAAGGATGACCGTTACTTAACTACTAACTCTACTTAACCGGTATGATTAAAAATCCTCGAAGAAACCCTACCGAAAAATTTCGGCAGAGTCTCCCCTGTACCGGTGACCATAATCATTAATACATAACATAGTATACATAGCCACAGGCGGCTGGAACACATATCAAACACACAAAAGGAATAACAGCACCACGCAGTTTAATGAAATCAAATCATGCAAGTAATGAATAGCGGAAACATACAATTAACTAACAGCGGAAGACTAAATGACTCATATAATACATTCTTAATAAATGGCAATCTTAATAAATTCTTAAACTAAGTCCCAAGGCTTCCATAGTCCTGGCATCACACACCATCCGCGCCACCTTGTCGCCTTCCTTGCTAAATCTTTTCTTTTCCTTTATCTACAGTAAGAGGAAGTGTAGTCTATAAGCAAAATTTGCTTAGTAAGCGCTATCTAACTCACAAAATCACGAATGTGCATGTATACGAAAAGAACTAGAAACTATATGCTCTAAAAAGAGATAAAGCATAAACATAACTGCTCATGTCAAACTAATAGCAAAGAAAAGCTAATGAATCTACTCATGTAATTCTAATAGTTAATCATGCTGCTCATCTAATAGGTAAACATGAAAACTACTCATCTACTAGATAAACATGGTAGAATAAGGAACTAAACTTACTGATTTTTAGAACCATATGAAACTTATTTCATTTGTTCTAACTTAATCTTTAATACTTTATGTTTATGTAAAACTCGTTTTACTTGTTCAAAAACTTATACTTATAATACTTCAAAATAATAATCAACTTCTTCTTGGGCTCAGGCGTAGTACCATCTTATGCGCGTTCCCTAATAGGTTGGGGTAGCGAGCCACCAATCCTAAAAGAGCAGACCTCGGTCTACCAGGGCCAAGACCTCGGAATTAGACACCTGGATTTGTTTAACGACAACCTCGGAAGTTGGGTACTAGCCTCTTCTTAAAAGTAAAATACTTATAATCTTAATTACTTCTTCTTTAAATGCCTTGGCATTTTAATAGGCACCTTGTGTGCCAAAAATCCCTAAAGTCTTGACTTTGGGATCTACTTAAGGCCTCAGCTTTTTCTTTCTTTTCTTTATCTTTCTTATACTTTTCTTTATCTTTCTTATATTTTTCTTTATCTTTCTTATACTTTTCTTAAACCCAAAATACTGTTAGGGTATCTTTCGTATGCATCTATGAATGAAACTAACTATGTAACACATAATCATGCATAGAATACAAAAGAAATCTGCACATACAATACTTATCAAAAATCTGCACTAATGCTTAACATAAATCTGCATACTAACTTAATAAAAATCTGCATAATAGTTTAACAGAAATCTACATACTAGCTTAACAAAATCTGCGCTTGCTTAACAGAAATTCTGCAAAGAAACTTAACAAAAGAAACATATTCTGGCTAGTACAGATTTTCATCGTCTCTCAAACTTCCTTTCCATAATATGACTAATACACAGCTTATCTGGAATTCACTCAATAAAGATATTATAACTCGTAATCCATTTAAAATTCCAGAATCAGCCAAGCACAGATGTTATCCATATACACTCCTTAGCACAATACAATGGTATTACACCTGCACTAAATTCTGCACTACAAGGATATCTCCCAAACCTAAAGATTTTAATACATATAAACTGTACTCAATCATTTCTTAACCTCCTTAATAACATGCTTCAAAAGAGAACTGCTAACTTAAACACTCCCTAAATTGAATGCTCATGATGTTAATACAAGTAAAACCGTATAGCACAGGAAATAAAACTTGCTGCTCATGATATTTATAGGCTGTTCAAAACTGAATGGCATAAAAGAACTAGATCCGAAACCCATAAATAAGGTTGTTCATAATCAATGAGGTGGCAAAGAACTAAAATCTGCAGTGCTAAATGCAAGGCTGCTCAAGCTTACCGAATCATTAACAAAGGAAGTCTAAACAACAAGTATCTAAAGCTAACACTGCATGCTTTAAACTAGAACAGATCTAAAACCATTCAAATCCCTTCTCCTCTTCTTTATCAACCCACGGCAGCAACCCAAAAGCAAGAATCCAACACAACCTTAAAACTAAATTATGCAACATTAATTGCAACCCAAGAAGAAGGTACAGATATATTCAACACATTAACAAACTGGACTACGTGCTCAAATAATTAATCCTCTTCTCATTTTCCTGATGAAATCCACGGCAACCAAAAGAATCTAGCAAATTTGCTACTGAAACCTAAAAATCTTAATTGTTCTCTATGCTCTTTGTGTAAAACAACAAAACCCAAAATCCAGCTACAAAGTTTGGAGGTAAAACGCTAGCATACTTGAACTTTACCATTCATGTTCCTCCTTAAACCTCTCGGCAGCAAACTCAACCCACAAACTTCATCGAAAATTCGAAAACAAAAGGAAAAAAAATTCGGAGCTATCCTACTGCAGGTGAGTAGCGACTTACCTTGCGTTCTTGAATCTCACAGCCGACCAAGAAGCTTTTAGGGTTTCGGGTGAGCTCTCAACGATTCCTTTGTGTCCACATGTTCTCTTCGACGGGAGGGCTTGAATTCGAGAAGAGCTTGTGGAGAAATCCCTTTGGCCGACCGCTGGAGAGACCCTTGCTTCCCTCTTTTCGTTTTCGCCCAAGCAGCCTTTGCTGACGCCGACGCCGACGCCGTTCGTGAGGGAGAGGAGAGAAAATTAGGGCACGACAATCACGCCCTAAGTTCTCCTTTTAATACTCCATTATTCCATTAACCAACTACTACTTATATAAAATCCACTCCTTCCTTAATCAGCAAAGCCCGCTGGCCCAGTTGGTTGGCTGCGTTCTGCTTAGGGCGCAGCTCGCGGGTTCGAATCCCAGCTGCAACCATTTTATTTCCTATTATTCTATGTTTCCTAACTACTGCTTAAATAGAATTTTTCTCCTTCTTTAATAACAAACAATCGCTAGCACACTTGGTTAACCCGACTTTAACCAAATCTCAGGTCGTCGCTTCAATTCCTCAGCCGCGCACTTTTGTTTCCAATTTATTTTACTGTTCCAATTACAACTTAAATAAATCCGCTTCCCTTCTTAATAACAAAACAACCGCAGACCAATTGGTTGGGCTGAGTTCGTTAAGACTCGGGCCAAGTCCGATGTCTTGGGTTCAAAACCCGGCTTAAACATATATATTTATTATTATTATTTTTTTAAACTTCTTCCTCTTGGTAAAAATACCAAACAAACTCCAAAAATAGCATAAAAATACTCTAAAAATTTCTTAAAGTCTCTAGAATTTTTATACAGCATTTCTAAATATTTTTGAATTATTTTTGGGACTCAAAATGAGGAAATTTGGATCGTTACAAGATTTTTCACTAAGACCTTGATTTTCCTTTTTCTTAGGCAAATACCTAGAATCCTTAGAGTTGTTGCCTAAATTATTTTCTACCCTACTAATCTTGGGTTGAGTGGTTTTAGCATTATAGGCTACATAATTTTCTTTAATGCTATCATGCTTCCTATTTTTATGGTAAATAGCATTAAAATAAAATAAATTAGAGCTAGCATGCTTTTTGCCATTATTTAAAAGGGTAGACTCAATAAATGATACCTTGGGTTTTATCTTGGAAGCTCCCCCTTGACTTGTGCTTCCTCCCTTGACTTTGACCGTTTTCTTCCCCTTTGGACATTGACTCCGATAATATCTTTTTTGTTAACACAAGAAATACACAATATGTTTCTTGCTCTTCTTTGTTGTGGGGGTGGTCTCCTTTGGTTTCTCCTTGCCCTTTGGTGCCACTTAGGCCTTTTTCTTGGTCAATTTGGGACACTTGCTTTTGTAGTGCCCATGTTCCCTACACTCAAAACATATAATATGATTTTTATTTTTAATTGAACTAGTTATACCTTCATGTGTAGGGATAACACTTGATCCTCCATTTAATGTCTCTTGATTTTTGGAGAATGCATCGTCTTCTTCTCCACTTGACCCGGATGTAAAAGCTTCTCCTTCTTCTTGATCTGGTGTCAATGAAGATCTCTCACCCTCGATCCTAGAGGTGGAGGCTTCTTCATCTTCATCTTGTACATGGAACAAGGAATATGCTCCTTCCTTGCTCTTTTGGTTGCATTCCCTTGAAGATGAGGCTTCTTGGACTTTTTTGAAAGTTGAGCATCTCTCAACTTCGGAGTCTTCTTGCTCTTGTTCTTGATCCACTAAGTCACCCTCTTTGGATCCTTCTTGATTTTGTACAGTGGAGGGGATCTCATGAATCTTTGTCAATTTGCTCCAAAGCTCTTTGGCATCCTTGAATTCTCCAATTTGAGCCAAAATATTGTTTGGCAATAAATTGACCAATAGCTTGGTCACTTTGTCATTTGCCTTGCTCCTTTGAATTTGCTCTTGGCTCCACTTACTCCTCTTTAGGATCTTGCCTTTTGAATTTCTTGGAGCTTCGAAGCATTCCATTAGAGCAAACCATTGATCTATCTCCATCATAAGAAAATTTTTTATTCTTGATTTCCAAGAATCGAAGCTTGTTATTGTGAATGGTGGAGGCACCCTTGTGTCGAATCCGAGTCCATCTCGGAATTCCATCTTGAAGTTGAGCCTTTTGATGAAGTCTTCGACTTTAGAATTTTCTTCAATTTCTTTGCCCTCTAGCTTTGTTGCCCCTTCCGACGATGATTCTAGTGAAGAGCGACCTTGCTCTGATACCACTTGTTAGGGTCGAAATATGCTAGAAGTGTTGGAGTGTATACTGAAAGCCTAAGCTTTTGTAAACATTTGTCTTGAATAAAGAATCACATTTGGTCAAATTATCTACATTTATTTGTAGTTGTTCAATTAATTTATATTGTAGATAACATAGCATGTGGTGTCATATGCAGAAGATAATGTTATCAGTACCTTATAAATTATAAACAGTAGCTCACGACCAAAATGGAAAGGAACAAACCATTAGAAGGTCGTAGTGTAATTAGGTATCAGTTTATCTTGACTGTATAATTACACTAGTACACTTAGAGTGTATTGAGTAGGACCATTTGAGGTCGTTTCTTTTATACTGATTTTATAAAGAAACAAAGACCTCGGTTATTATGGAAGTGTGTGCTCTTAATCCTAATATAATAACAAGCACATATATTTGATATTTATTTCTTTAATTTATCAATGGGTGAGATTTAGTTCGACGAATCAATAAGCCCGATAAGTTGGGAAATGGTATCACTTATAGTGTGTGTTGTTGATTATAGAAGAAAACTGTGTCCTAGAGATACTAGGTTGATAATATCCCCAAGAGGAGCTCATAAGGATTGTCATGTTAAACTCTGCAGGTGGACTTAGTCCGACATGATGATAAGGTTGAGTGGTACTACTCTTGGACTAAGATATTAATTAAATGAGTTGTCAGTAACTCACTTAATTAGTGGACATTCGATATCTTAAACACAGGGAGACTAACACACTCATAATAAGAAGGAGCCCAAAAATGTAATTTGGGATTGGTGCGGTAGTTCAATAATAGTTCTCTAGTGGAATGAATTATTATTGATAAAATTAAGTTGTGTGTTCGGGGCGAACATGGGATGCTTAATTTTATCGGGAGACCAAAACCAATTCCTCCTCTCGGTCCCTATCGTAGCCTCTTATTTATAGAGTACTATACCCACCTATACCCACCTTCTATACCCACCAATAGGGGGTCGGCCAAGCTAGCTTGGGAACCAAGCTAGGGCCGGCCTAGGTATAAGATTGGGTGGCCGGCCCTAGCTTGAACCCAAGCTAGTGGGGGCCGGCCAAATTAAATTAAAAAGGAAATTTAATTTTAATTTTTATTATGTGGAAGATATAATTTATTAAAGAGAATTAAAATTAAAATATCTCTCTTGTAAAAGATCTACAAAAGATTAAAGAAAGAGATTAGATCTCTTTCCTTATTTGTAGATTGGTGAGATATTTTATTTTCTCTTTAAAAATTATTCACATGTTGTAAAATTAAAATTATAGAAATTTCCTTTTTATCAACCATGAAGAGATTTTGAAGAGAAATTTTATTTTTTTAAAATTTCTGGAAACAAATTAGGAAGTTTTAATTGTTGATTGAAACTTGTCCAATTTGTTCTCCAATGATGTGGCCGGCCAATGTAGTTTTAATTGGGAAATTTTATTTTATTTTTCTCAATTAAATCATGTCAAGGAAATTGAGGAAATTTTATTGCAATTAAATTTCCTAATTTGCCTAGGCCAAGGAATATAAAAGAAGGGGTGAGGGTGCCTTCATGAGACACAACATCTATTATTTCTCTCCCTCTTTTGTTCCTTGGTGTGGCCGGCCATCCTCTCCCTCTCTTCCTCTTGTGGTGGATGAACCTCTCTCTCCCCCTTGGAGCTCTTGTGGTGGCCGGATACTACTTGGAGAAGAAGAAGAAGAAGGAGAGAAAGCTAGCATCTCTTGGAGCTTGGTTAGTATTTTGGTTTTTCTCCTTGGTGAAGTTTTTCCTTTGTGGCCGAACCTTGCTTGGAGGAGAAGAAGGTGGTTGGTGGTTTCTCATCTTGGTAGATCGTTGCCCACACAACGTCCGAGGTTGGAAGAGGAATACGGTAGAAGATCAAGAGGTTTTTCTACAAGGTATAACTAGTAATTTTTATTTCCGCATCATGCTAGTTATTTATGGAAATAATACCAAATACAAGAGGCTTACGTTCTAGAATTTCGAATATATTTTTTCGATGCTGTGTTCTTTTGTTTTTTCTTTTCCTTGTGATTTGATTGTTCTCTTTGGTTAACCTAAAGTTATTTTAGGAAATTAAATATTAGCTTTCTATAAAAGGTTTTGTCTAGTCGGTGGTGGTTGCTCCCATATCCAAGAAGGCCATGTGCCTCGCCACGTCAGTACTGGGAACCAATTATGGAAATTAATATTTAATGGAATTAATAACTTAAGGAGACTTGGGTCGAACGTGTAAAGTTCCGCAGGAGATCCAAGTCAAAACCTAAAAGAACAAATAGATTAAGTTTTGGATCAAACGTGTTAAGTTCCGCAGGCGATCAAAAATTTAATTTAAAAGAACACATGGTAGCTAGGAAAAGGTTCAGACCTTTGTATAAAATTTTTGTACAGTGGAACCTATAGGTTTTCCGAGTAGCAACCAACAATTGGTATCAGAGCTAGGGTTTTGCCTCTGTGTATTTGGTATTTAGTTTAATTATGCACATGTCATACATAATTTAGGCAGGTTAATAGTAGGATGTGCTAACTTTGTGGATGCAGGATCCAACTATTATGGCTTTTAGTTATTATGTGTGTGATTGGACCCTTGGACATGTCAAGGGCATTTATCTGTGTGTGCATGATTGTATTAAAATACAGCAGGAGTTGTATTTAGTTTTATTAGGATTTTATTTTTGATATAGATACATGTACATTCCTTTTATGGAATATAGGATCAAAATGTAAAATTCTATTTATGTCGCGGATCGAATCTTGCAAAGCGTGGAACCTTCTAAGGACCAGAGGCGCAGCGGAACTAGGAGCAAGATGGATGCGTCAGCTAGATCCGGTGGCCAAATATGGCAGCAGCTAGGGATGACAACACACAGAGGACAATTAGTGATAAAAGTCATAATAGTTGAAAATCAAATTTTCTATTTATTGCTTTTATATTATGCTGTGTGTGCATGTTAGTTTACAAGTTTTAGTAGGCTAGCATAGTTAAAATTCCTCATTTATAAATAACTAAGTGGGAGAGGGATTTTTAAATAAATCCCATGGTCTCCATTACTGGTTTGTAAGTGATGCAAACAAGCTTGCGCGTTGGCTCTGAGTGCCTTCCTCCATAACGGATGAGCTTGTTTGTGGATCACTAGAACAGACTTCCATTTTTGGATGACTATAGGAAGTTAATTAAGAGCGTGTGATCTTCCCCAACGGAAGGGGCATAATCTTATTAATGAATTTAGTGTCAAGTAATGGTATACACTTAGACACATCTAATAGTATCCTCCCCATCGGAGTCACTGCTATTATTTGTGTGACCAAAAGACACCAACTATTAATTTTATTTGTCAAAAAGTTAGGTTGACAAGATAATAAAATTAATGGGATAAAACCCTCCTTTTACAAATGTTGAATTTGTATACGTCCACACTAACGTGGCATACAAAATTCACGGTGTTTTGAGGTGTTGGTTAATTTAAAATAGTATTGTTTGAGGAATCAATATTATTCTAAATTTAGAGTTCGACCAAAAGTTATTTGTGATTCTTAGGATGTCTTTCAAACCGTCCATCATACTTCAACAGAATAGACTTCTGGACCAAACTACATAGATTGGAAAAGAAACACGGACATTGTTCTTCTTTGAAAGCTATAAATTTATCGTGAGCAATGCCCGATGCATCTTGGTGAATCTACCCAAGAGGAGATTGAATATCATAGGAAATGGGTAAAAGAGATGAGATGGCGCGATGTTACATTTGGCTTCAATGTCAAATGTATTGCAACATCGACATCAAGATTTACCAACGATATGATATTATGAACAATCTCAAGGAACTCTTTGGTCATCGGGATAGGGCTTCTAGGCAAGAAGCCATGAGAAAGATAATGACCACCATGCAAGAGGGTACTCTGTGAAGGATCATATCCTAAAGATGATGGCTTATCCGAACGAGATACGGATCCTTGGAGGAGAAATTGATGGGAAACCCGGATCGATATGATCCTCCAAACGCTACCTAGAAGTTTTGAGCAGTTCCTTTGAACTATAATATGAATAAGAGGGTTTATTCATTAGCGGAACTACTGACAGAACTTCAAGCAGCAGAAGGATTATTTCGTCACAATGCTCAAATTCACTATGCTGAAAATGGTTCTACTTCTAAACCGAAAGGAAAGAAGAAGAAGAAACAAGCTGGTTCAGCAAAGAAAGTGAATAAATCTCAGAGTACGGGATTTAAAGCTGGAATAAAGAAGCCGAAGGGCAAGTGCTTCATCTGTAAGCAGGCAAGACATTGGAAGGCGGACTGTCCTCGTAGGAACCAAAACAAAGGTATATCTCATACTCTAGTTGTTGAAACATGTTTAGCGGTGTTATCTACCAGCACCTGGTGTGTAGATACGGGAGCCACTGATCATGTCTGCAATTCCTTGCAGGGGTTCCAGGAAACCCGACGACTATCTGAAGGAGAAATTACCGTCTACATGGACAATGCTACTAAGGTGGCAGCTGTTGTAGTAGGAGACGTCTACTTATCTTTTAGTAGAAATAGAAATTTGATTTTAAGAAATTGTCTTTATGTACCCAGTTTTAGAAAGAATTTAATTTCAGTTTCTAAACTGTTTTTAGATGGATATTCAGTTTCTTTCAGTAACGATGTAGTTATTAAAAGAAATAAAGTGATTATCTGTTCTGGTGCATTAGTTGGCAATTTGTATACTTTAAATCCAATTTCTTCCACAAAGCAAAACATGGAAATTTATAACTCATCTTCTAACTCTAATAAGAGAAAAGAACCTTCGGAAATGAACCAAGCATATCTTTGGCATCTAAGGCTTGGTCATATTAACTTAAGTAGGATTCAGAGGCTTATAGCCGATGGACTTTTGAGTTCATTTGAGTTGGAAAAATTTCCAACTTGTGAATCTTGCTTGGAAGGTAAAATGACCAAGAGGTCGTTCAAGGCCAAGGGGTATAGAGCCAAAGAAGTGTTAGAATTGGTTCACTCTGATTTGTGTGGTCCTATGTCTGTCCAGGCAAGAGGAGGTTTTGAATATTTTGTCTCTTTCATAGACGATTATTCAAGATATGGATACATTTACCTAATGCGCCGCAAGTCCGAGTGCTTTGATAAGTTCAAAGAATACAAGGCTGATGTGGAGAAACGACTAGGTAAAAGTATCAAGACACTACGGTCAGATCGTGGTGGCGAATACCTCTTAGGAGAGTTTAGGAATTACTTATCAGAGGCCGGGATTCAATTGTCTGCACCTGGAACACCCCAACAGAATGGTAGTAGCAGAACGAAGGAATAGGACTCTTATGGAGATGGTTAGATCAATGATGAGTTATTCAGAATTACCAAATTCGTTTTGGGGATATGCTCTGGAAACAGCAGTATACGTTCTGAACTTAGTACCTTCTAAATCAGTTTCTTCTACTCCCATAGAATTGTGGAATGGGCGAAAGCCCAGTCTAAGACATATTCAGATTTGGGGTAGTCCAGCACATGTGCTGAAACCAGATGCTGATAAGTTAGAATCCCGTACAGAAGTTCGCGTGTTTGTAGGATATCCCAAAGGAATGAAAGGTGGTTTATTTTATAGTCCTAAAGACCAGAAGGTCATTGTTAGCACCAATGCCCAGTTTTTAGAAGAAGACTATATAATGGATCACAAGCCCAGTAGCAAAGTTGTTTTAGAAGAACTTAGAGAGGACATGTCTACTTCAGTACCAACAGTACAAGATGAAGTACCACAAGAGACTGCAACACGTGTCACACATGATACACAACCACAGACAGTGCCTCGTCGTAGTGGGAGGGTTGTAAGGCAACCTGAAAGATTCATGTTTTTGGGAGAGTCTTCGGATTTGATCCCGGGTAAACATGAACCTGATCCCCGGACATATGACGAAGCACTCCAAGATATAGATGCAGCATCTTGGCAAAAGGCGATGAATTCTGAAATAGAGTCTATGTACTCTAATAAGGTCTGGGAGCTTGTAGAACCACCTGATGGTGTAAAAGCCGTTGGATGCAAGTGGATCTACAAAAGGAAAAGAGGGACAGACGGGAAGGTAGAAACCTTCAAAGCTAGGCTTGTTGCGAAAGGGTACACTCAGAAAGAGGGAATCGATTATGAGGAAACCTTTTCACCGGTAGCCATGCTTAAGTCTATCCGGATACTCTTATCCATTGCTGCTCATATGAATTATGAGATTTGGCAAATGGATGTCAAGACAGCTTTCCTTAATGGAAGTCTTGAAGAGAACATTCATATGAAGCAACCAGAAGGGTTCATTGAAAAATGCAAAGAGCATCTAGTGTGCAAGCTCAATCGGTCCATTTATGGACTGAAGCAAGCTTCTAGGTCTTGGAACATCCGGTTTAATGAAGTAATCCAGTCGTATGGATTTATTCAGTGTCCGGATGAGTCTTGTGTATACAATAAGTGTAACGGAAACGTGGTGGTATTTCTTGTACTATACGTAGATGATATTTTGTTAATTGGCAACAATGTCAAGGTATTATCAGACGTAAGGGTATGGTTGTCCAAACAATTTGATATGAAGGACTTAGGAGAGTGTGCACACATTCTTGGGATCAAAGTGATAAGGGATCGCAAGAAAAGAATGTTGTGTCTGTCCCAACCTTCATATATAGATACAATCCTTGCTCGTTTTAGTATGCAGGATTCCAAGAAAGGTTTCTTACCTTTTAGGCATGGAATAACTCTATCTAAAGAGATGTCTCCGAAGACATCAAAGGAGATAGAAGACATGAAAGCAGTTCCTTATGCTTCGGCTGTAGGAAGCCTTATGTATGCAATGCTATGTACGAGACCTGATATTTGTTTTGTCGTGGGCATGGTCAGCAGATATCAGAGTAACCCTGGACAAGGACATTGGACTGCAGTAAAGTACCAGAAGGACTAGAGATTATATGCTAATTTACCAAGCAGACGATTTGCTCCCTGTGGGTTACACGGATTCAGATTTCCAATCAGATAGGGACAATAGTAAGTCTACATCAGGCTATGTGTTTACTTTAGGAGGTGGAGCCATTTCATGGAGGAGTGTTAAGCAGAAATGCGTATCGGACTCAACCATGGAAGCTGAGTATGTAGCAGCCTCTGAGGCAGCTAAAGAAGCAGTATGGCTCAGGAACTTTCTAATGGACTTAGATGTGATTCCTAGTTTGCCCAAAATCATCACAATTTATTGTGATAATAGCGGTGCAGTTGCAAACTCGAAGGAACCACGAGCTCATAAAGCAAGTAAACATATAGAGCGCAAGTACCACCTGATACGAGATATCGTGAAGCGAGGAGAAGTTGTCATCGCCAAGATTGCATCAGCGGATAACCTGGCAGATCCTTTCACTAAGGCCCTTCCGGCGAAAGCTTTTGATCGGCATGTGGAGGGAATGGGAATCAGATGTATGGTAGAAGATATGGCAGCTTAGTCATTAGTATAAGTGGGAGATTGTTGGAGTGTATACTGAAAGCCTAAGCTTTTGTAAACATTTGTCTTGAATAAAGAATCACATTTGGTCAAATTATCTACATTTGTTTGTAGTTGTTCAATTAATTTATATTGTAGATAACATAGCATGTGGTGTCATATGCAGAAGATAATGTTATCAGTACCTTATAAATTATAAACAGTAGCTCACGACCAAAATGGAAAGGAACAAACCATTAGAAGGTCGTAGTGTAATTAGGTATCAGTTTATCTTGACAGTATAATTACACTAGTACACTTAGAGTGTATTGAGTAGGACCATTTGAGGTCGTTTCTTTTATACTGATTTTATAAAGAAACAAAGACCTCGGTTATTATGGAAGTGTGTGCTCTTAATCCTAATATAATAACAAGCACATATATTTGATATTTATTTCTTTAATTTATCAATGGGTGAGATTTAGTTCGATGAATCAATAAGCCCGATAAGTTGGAAAATGGTATCACTTATAGTGTGTGTTGTTGATTATAGAAGGAAACTGTGTCCTAGAGATACTAGGTTGATAATGTCCCCAAGAGGAGCTCATAAGGATTGTCATGTTAAACTCTGCAGGTGGACTTAGTCCGACATGATGATAAGGTTGAGTGGTACTACTCTTGGACTAAGATATTAATTAAATGAGTTGTCAGTAACTCACTTAATTAGTGGGCATTCGATATCTTAAACACAGGGAGACTAACACACTCATAATAAGAAGGAGCCCAAAAATGTAATTTGGAATTTGTGCGGTAGTTCAATAATAGTTCTCTAGTGGAATGAATTATTATTGATAAAATTAAGTTGTGTGTTCAGGGCGAACATGGGATGCTTAATTTTATCGGGAGACCAAAATCAATTCCTCCTCTCGGTCCCTATCATAACCTCTTATTTATAGAGTTCTATATCCACCTATACCCACCTTCTATACCCACCCAATAGGGGCCGGCCAAGCTAGCTTGGGAACAAGCTAGGGCCGACCTAGGTATAAGATTGGGTGGCCGACCCTAGCTTGAACCCAAGCTAGTGGGGGCCGGGCAAATTGAATTAAAAAATAATTTTAATTTTAATTTTTATTATGTGGAAGATATAATTTATTAAAGAGAATTAAAATTAAAATATCTCTCTTGTAAAAGATCTACAAAAGATTAAAGAAAGAGATTAGATCTCTTTCCTTATTTGTAGATTGGTGAGATATTTTATTTTCTCTTTAAAAATTATTCACATGTTGTAAAATTAAAATTATAGAAATTTCCTTTTTATCAACCATGAAGAGATTTTGAAAAGAAATTTTATTTTTTTAAAATTTCCGGAAACAAATTAGGAAGTTTTAATTGTTGATTGAAACTTGTCCAATTTGTTCTCCAATGATGTGGCCGGCCAATGTAGTTTTAATTGGGAAATTTTATTTTATTTTTCTCAATTAAATCATGTCAAGGAAATTGAGGAAATTTTATTGCAATTAAATTTCCTAATTTGCCTAGGCCAAGGAATATAAAAGAAGGGGTGAGGGTGCCTTCATGAGACACAACATCTATTATTTCTCTCCCTCTTTTGTTCCTTGGTGTGGCCGGCCATCCTCTCCCTCTTGTGGTGGCCGAACCTCTCTCTCCCCCTTAGAGCTCTTGTGGTGGCCGGATACTACTTGGAGAAGAAGAAGAAGAAGGAGAGAAAGCTAGCATCTCTTGGAGCTTGGTTAGTATTTTGGTTTTTCTCCTTGGTAAAGTTTTTTCCTTTGTGGCCGAACCTTGCTTGGAGGAGAAGAAGGTGGTTGGTGGTTTCTCATCTTGGTAGATCGTTGCCCACACAACGTCCGAGGTTAGAAGAGGAATACGGTAGAAGATCAAGAGGTTTTTCTACAAGGTATAACTAGTAATTTTTATTTCCGCATCATGCTAGTTATTTATGGAAATAATACCAAATACAAGAGGCTTACGTTCTAGAATTTCGAATATGTTTTTTTGATGCTGTGTTCTTTTGTTTTTTCTTTTCCTTGTGATTTGATTGTTCTCTTTGGTTAACCTAAAGTTATTTTAGTAAATTAAATATTAGCTTTCTATAAAAGGTTTTGTCTAGTCGGTGGTGGTTGCTCCCATATCCAAGAAGGCCATGTGCCTCGCCACGTCAGTACTGGGAACCAATTATGGAAATTAATATTTAATGGAATTAATAACTTAAGGAGACTTGGGTCGAACGTGTAAAGTTCCGCAGGAGATCCAAGTCAAAACCTAAAAGAACAAATAGATTAAGTTTTGGATCAAACGTGTTAAGTTCCGCAGGCGATCAAAAATTTAATTTAAAAGAACACATGGTAGCTAGGAAAAGGTTCAGACCTTTGTACAAAATTTTTGTACAGTGGAACCTATAGGTTTTCCGAGTAGCAACCAACAAGAAGGGGGGGGGGGGAATAGCTCGTCGTGTGCTCGTCGTCTTGCTTCTTGGTGATATAGGCAACAGAAAATACCAGAAACAAAAATACAACGCTAACACGAAAGATTTACTTGGTATCCACCTCAAGAAGAGGTGACTAATTCAAGGATCCACACACAACACATACTCTCCACTATGAAAACACTCCTTTACGATAACTACCGAAGGCGGAGAAGCCTATACAAGACTCACACACAAAGATTGTAAGATCTTGAAAAAATATAATTAATAGGGTTATTTGGAAAATGGCCTTATAGAATTTTTCCGAAATTTTTAGAAATTTTCTGGGAATTTTTCAGAGCTCGTACGGAGGGTTTTGAGGGGATCGATCGGCGGGCACGGATAAAGCCTGTTTGGGATACCCGTTTAAGTGAGGAAAAGTTTTAAATATAAATACTTTTCTTTTTCTTATTCTTTTCCCTAAACCAATCGCTGATCCCATCCCTCTCCTCACCTGAGCTCCTTCCCTTTCTTCCTCTGTTCTCTCTCTCGCGGGCAGGCGGCGTCGAAGAGATTAGGGTTTCCAGCTCCGGCGATCGGCGATCTTCCTCTACTGGCATCAGCGGCCGTTGAGCTCAGATTCGGGCGGTGTTATTCCTCTCCAGATCGCAGACACGAAGTTGCGTCTCCTCTAGCCGACTGCCGAACCTTTTCTTCCTTGAGTGATGCCATTGGGTCGAGCCTTTGCCATCCGATCGTCGACGGGAAGAGACCATTAGGGCCTTGAGGGTAAGCGACCGATCAATCCTCTTTTCTTTTCTCTGATTCCTGCCCTAGTTCGAGTCTTCTTTTCCGATTCTTGCTCGCTTCCTCGCTGATTGTGGGTGATCTCAGGTTAGGTCATGGATTCCTTCATTCTTGTTGTTGATTAGGGTTAGAGGAATCCTTGGTACACAGAATCGAATCGGGCGACACCTTCTGGAGACAATTGGTTGAGGTGAGGTTAGGGTATTTTTTTGATCTATGGTTTCCATGGTGTGATCTACTCTGTTCTAAGGTTGATTTAGGATATTGAGATGATTGTGTGACCGATTCTTCCTTTCCCTTGCTCACCAGAGGTATCGGGTTGGTGGACAGCAGCTA
The DNA here is from genome assembly GCF_018446385.1 of Zingiber officinale. NCBI lineage: Eukaryota > Viridiplantae > Streptophyta > Magnoliopsida > Zingiberales > Zingiberaceae > Zingiber > Zingiber officinale. The sequence goes on from NC_055987.1 coordinate 130,829,478, forward strand.
CATTAGGGCTGTGAGGTTATGTTCTGTTCTTGCTGTGGTGTTTCCTTGTCGGCAGCACTCAAACCAGCATCAACAGTAGCTTGATTGAGGTATGTGTAGGAGTAATTGATACATGAGCAGGTTGTTGATGGATTATACTAGTTGTTGATTGTGTGTAGGTTTTTGATCTTGTTGTAGAATGGTTAATTTAGGTTTATGTGTTGAATTAGGGATAATTGGATTACATGATTACTAGATGGTTAGTGATTATGATTAGAATTAATTGTTTAGATTAATCTAATGAAATGGTTAGGGTTAAGGTTATTAATCCTAATCAACCGTTAGATTTCTAATCTAATTGGTGATTAGAGATTTTATAATTAACCCTAATTGACCGTTAGATTTAATTAGGTAGGTTGTGATTGTGTTGATTAGGGTTTTGCCCTAATATAGTTTTAGGGATTTTATTTAGCTATTCATTTGGATTTAGCTAAATAAAATATATATTGTTTGATTGACACAGGACTCTGATTCGAGACAGGCGTCTCGACCTTGGATTGCTTGATCGTACCTTCTATTTGAGGCGGGTACCCTCTGACTTATCTTTTGATAATGTCTTATGATATGTGTAGCTTATATATACTTACTAGTGGTAGATAGTAGATTATTCTCTCTCTTGGTTTTAGCTAGTTGATACCTATCACATGCTTCATCTGCTAGTTGCTTTACTTCAGGATTGGATATTTTATCTCTTGCCATGTGTATATAGGTTCATAGAGATGCATATCTATAGTGCTCTACTCTACTGGATTAGTTGCTTTACATGTGTGATACATGCTCTTGGATTCATGATACTTACATCATTGTTATATGTGATGTCTTTGGATTTATGCTGTTTATATCATGGTTATATATATGCGTTTACCTTTTGGGCACACACATATATGGAGGAGGCTGTGTTCAGGTATGACATACTGTAGCATCATGCACCATCCTGCATGATTGCATGTTGGGCGATTGACAACTCCATTATTGTTGAGCTCGTCGGCCGGCTACATAGGCCTGCACACAACGTGTTTCACTACATGGGTAGTGGCACAACACAGTAGGGTGTGTATGGCAGTAGCTCTGTAGTGCTCCGCTGGTCCGCTCATGGGTAGTGTGACTGCAGCGTGGTAGCAGACAGGGATCCCTCCCCGTCATTGAGTTGAGAGCGTTACGCTCCCTCACTATGTTTGAGGTAGGAGGATAGGTGTACTCCGACAGCATCCTGTCCATTCGGTCACTCATCAGGGGTAGTGACGACAGAGTGCACGGTGTCACAGCCCTACCTACTCGATCTCGCCATCGCGTGTGAGACGGCTGACTAGCGTCAGGGGTGACCATGTCATATTGCATCATATGCACATATTGCATTTATTGTGATTGTTGCATATTGGATGGTGCACTTGGGTGACTGCATATTATTGACATGCATACAGGATACATGCTTATTTGCTCTGACTATCTTTGTTTGTGTATGTCCATAGTCATTTGCCCAAGCCTCGCAGGTGAGTACAGTTTATTACAGTTATGCATTTTCTTATTATTCTTGCTATAGATTGTGCTTTATGCCTATTGTTGGTTATTACAGTTTATTTCAGCTCTGCATATCTGTTGAACTGTTAGGAGACTATACCATAGGTTGTATGGTTAGAGCACTGTACTATTGATCCTATGGTTTAGGAGATTGTACCTTAGGTTATTACTGGTGGATATATATTGCTGTACATGTCTATTGGTTTACCTGCTGAGTTCTTTGAACTCACCCCGTTGTTACTATTTTTCAGGTTGAGGCCGTCAGGAGAGATTCCAGTCGCTAGCCCCATTATCGCGAGGATTTTCTTTGTCGGATTATGTTTTATTTTTGCATCTTATATCCTTGTGATGTGGGTTTGTATTGTGGACTTTATATCGAACACTTGGGTTTACTACTTTTGGTTTTCTGCTGCGGATGTATTTTCATTACTTCGTGGATTTTGTTTTTTCTTCGTTGTAGTGGAGTAGGATGTTTACATATATCTTCGAGATTCTATATTGTCTTTGTTGGAGTGTATACTGAAAGCCTAAGCTTTTGTAAACATTTATGTTAAATAAAGAATCACATTTGGTTAATTTATCTACATTTAGTTGTAGTTGTTCAATTAATTTATACTGTAGATAACATAGTATGTGGTGTCACATGCAGAAGATGATGTTATCAGTACCTTATAAATTATAAACAGTAGCTCACACCAAAATGGAAAGGAAAAACCATTAGAAGGTCGTAGTGTAATTAGGTATCAGTTTATCTTGACTGTATAATTACACTAGTACACTTAGAGTGTATTGAGTAGGACCATTTGAGGTCGTTTCTTTTATACTGATTTTATAAAGAAACAAAGACCTCAGTTATTATGGAAGTGTATGCTCTTAATCCTGATATAATAACAAGCACATATATTTGATATTTATTTCTTTAATTTATCAATGGGTGAGATTTAGTTCGATGAATCAATAAGCCCGATAAGTTGGGAAATGGTATCACTTATAGTGTGTGTTGTTGATTATAGAAGGAAACTGTGTTCTAGAGATACTAGGTTGATAATGTCCCCAAGAGGAGCTCATAAGGATTGTCATGTTAAACCCTGCAGGTGGACTTAGTCCGACATGACGATAAGGTTGAGTGGTACTACTCTTGGACTAAGATATTAATTAAATGAGTTGTCAGTAACTCACTTAATTAGTGGGTATTCGATATCTTAAACACAGGGAGACTAACACACTCATAATAAGAAGGAGCCCAAAAATGTAATTTGTGATTGGTGCGGTAGTTCAATAATAGTTCTCTAGTAGAATGAATTATTATTGATAAAATTAAGTTGTGTGTTCGGGGCGAACATGGGATGCTTAATTTTATCGGGAGACCAAAACCAATTCCTCCTCTCTGTCCCTATCGTAGCCTCTTATTTATAGAGTACTATACCCACCTATACCCACCTTCTATACCCACCAATAGGGGGTCGGCCAAGCTAGCTTGGGAACCAAGCTAGGGCCGGCCTAGGTATAAGATTGGGTGGCCGGCCCTAGCTTGAACCCAAGCTAGTGGGGGCCGGCCAAATTAAATTAAAAAGGAAATTTAATTTTAATTTTTATTATGTGGAAGATATAATTTATTAAAGAGAATTAAAATTAAAATATCTCTCTTGTAAAAGATCTACAAAAGATTAAAGAAAGAGATTAGATCTCTTTCCTTATTTGTAGATTGGTGAGATATTTTATTTTCTCTTTAAAAATTATTCACATGTTGTAAAATTAAAATTATAGAAATTTCCTTTTTATCAACCATGAAGAGATTTTGAAGAGAAATTTTATTTTTTAAAAATTTCCGGAAACAAATTAGGAAGTTTTAATTGTTGATTGAAACTTGTCCAATTTGATTTCATTAATGTGGCCGGCCATAAGATTTCAATTGGGGAAATTTTATTTTATTTTTCTCAATTAAATCATGTCAAGAAAATTGAGGAAATTTTATTGTAATTAAATTTCCTAATTTGCCTAGGCCAAGGAATATAAAAGAAGGGGTGATGGTGCCTTCATTGAACAACCTCTATTATTTCTCTCCCTCTTTTATTCCTTGGAGTGGCCGGCCATCCTCTTCCTCTCTCCCTCTTTGTGGTGGCCGAAACTCTCAAAGGCTTGGAGCTCTTGTGGCGGCCGGATACTACTTGGAGAAGAAGAAGAAGAAGAAGAAGAGAAAGCTAGCATCTCTTGGAGCTTGGTTGGTGTTTTGTTCTTCATCCTTGGTAAAGCTTCTTTGTCGCCGAACCTAGCTAGGAGGAGAAGAAGGTGGTTGGTGGTTTCTCATCTCGGAAGATCGTTGCCCACACAACGTCCGAGGTTAGAAGAGGAATACGGTAGAAGATCAAGAGGTCTTTCTAGAAGGTATAACTAGTAGTTTTTCCTTTTCTGCATCATGCTAGTTATTTATGGAAATAATACCAAATACAAGAGGCTTACGATTCTAGTATTTCGAATATGTTTTTCGAAGTTGTGTTCTTTTGTTTTATTTTTCCTTGTGATTTGATTGTTCTTTTCGGTTAACCTAAAGTTATTTTAGAAAATTAAATATTAGATTTCTATAAAAGGTTTTGTCTAGTCGGTGGTGGTTGCTCCCATATCCAAGAAGGCCATGTGCCTCGCCACGTCAGTACTGGGAACCAATTATGGAAATTAATATTTAATGGAATTAATAACTTAAGGCTATTTGGGTCGAACGTGTTAAGTTCCGCAGGAGACCCAAGTCAAAACCTAAAAGAACGAATAGATTAAGTTTTGGATCAAACGTGTTAAGTTCCGCAGGCGATCCAAAATTTAATTTAAAAGAACACATGGTAGCTAGGAAAAGGTTCAGATCTTTGTACAAAATTTTTGTACAGTGGAACCTCTAGGTTTTCCGAGTAGCAACCAACAGTCTTTCCTTATTAAACTACGTGGATTGATTATATGTGAACTGTGTGAAATGTTGTTATAAACTGCGTGGTTTGTTTCTTATTTGTATTGTATTGTTCTGGCCGTGTGTGGCCGAGGTATAGATATATGTATTCTGGATTCATATTGTCACCCGTACAGGGGAGATGCTGCCGAAATTTCTTCGGACAGGGACTACCTGGGGCGTGACAATATTTTTGGTATCAGAGCCGATTTACGATACCTGCTTCTGTGTTATGGATTTGTGATTTTATCTGATACCAATTCTTTTGGTATCATAGCAGGTTACGATACTTGCTAGGTATCTGGATTTTCGGGATTTTATCTGATACCAATTTATTTGGTATCAGAGCGGATTTCTGATACTTGTATCTCGTGTTCTGGAGTTTATGAGTTTATCTGGATATTTTCGGATTGTACGGATTTCCGTCGATTTTATCGTTTCGAAATTCTGAGGTATTTTGACGAGGTTTATTGGTTATATTTGGGGGCTAAGCAGCGACAGGACATCTCCAAACGGCAAATAGGTAAATGAGGTAATTTTTCAGTTCTTATACCTATAGTGATATCTGGGTAACATTTTGTTACATATATGGTACATACACGTGTTCCGATACTTGGACGTGGTCATCTACGTAAGAGGCGATAGATTCTCCGAAGACAGAGTCTCCAGAGCGATCTGCTAGGGTCAAGCTTGTTCGTCAGGGACAGACTCGTCAGGATATTATAGGCACGTCGGATTATGAGACCCTGACGGTTTCGACATCAGAGGGACATACCTCGATTGTACCACTAGTGGTATCACCTTCAGTATACCCGGCACCCCCTCCAGTCGTACCTACTACTGCGTAGTTGAGGTACGTGATGAGGTAGAGATCTGGTGGGACACGCAGTACTCGATTATAGGTGAGTAGCATATTACCTGGGCGAGATTTAGGGAGACATTCAAGAGTCAGTATTTTCTCCGGGCGTATCAGATGACACGACGGCAGGATTTTCTGAGTCTTCGGCAGAATAATCGCTCAGTGATGGAGTATAATGCCGAATTTAATCGGTTGGCCAGATTCTGTCCTGAGTTAGTTGCCGATGACAGATCTCGTATGCTTCAGTTTGTACAGGGACTGGACGGGCATCTTCAACTGAAGATTGCTGGTTTTAGTACTTCATCATACACCGAGACATTGGATAGAGCTCTTATGATTGAGTCTACTCATCAGAGAGTGAACGCGGACAAGAAGAGGAAGCAGACTGATCGGACTTCCAGACAAATCCAGCAGCCACAGATTTTGGAACAACAGCAGAGCAGTCGCACTCAGATGGGTCAGGGTACTTCAGGGTCATCTGGCCGACCCCAGAAGTTAGGACGATCTTCATCAGGACGTTCTCGGTCTTCGCAGCAGAACCGGAAACAGTCCACCGGTGACTCTCACTGCACCCGATGTGGATCCCGAGATCACATCATCTATGCATGTACTCTGGGACAGTCAGTTTGCTATTATTGCAAACTGCCTGGACATTTGCGTCGAGACTGTTCGCTGAAAACTCAACATGTTGCTTCCGAGATTTCTGTTCCGGGAGGATAGTTTGGTCAGCCCGGGACTCAGCGAGGTGGGCCGAGAGCCCAATTTTTGCATCATCGGCAGAGGACAGCTCCCCCTACAACGGCTGAATATGGCCTGCACAGGCAGGAGCATTCCGGTGTCCTTGTGGAGAACCCCACGGTATTCCGCCCTAGTGTTCTCCTGTACTATTCGTCAAGAAGAAGGATGGTACTCTGAGGTTGTGCATCGATTATAGGCAGCTGAATGCAGTGACTATCAGAAATAAGTACCCCTTGCCACGGATTGAGGACTTATTTGATCTGCTCAGAGATACATCGGTGTATTCTAAGATTGATATGCGGTCTGGATATCATCAGCAGAGAGTTAGAGATTCTGATATTCAGAAGACAACATTTCGCACCAGATACGGACATTATGAGTTTTTGGTAATGCCATTTGGGCTTACCAATGCTCCCGTAGTATTCATGGATCTGATGACCGTATCTTTTTGGAGTATCTAGATCAATTTGTGATTGTATTTATCGATGACATATTGATCTATTCACGTTCCGAGGAGGAGCATGCGCAACACCTTCGCATAGTCTTGGAGACTCTTCGACATCACTTGTATGCGAAGTTCAGCAAGTGTGCATTTTGGTTATCTTCAGTTGGTTTTCTGGGACACGTGGTGTCAAGCTGAGGTATTTCAGTTGATCCTCAGAAGATCGAGGCTATCACTAGCTGGGAGCAGCCGAAGTCAGTTCAGGAGATCCGTAGTTTCTTGGAACTGGCTGGATATTACAGACGATTCGTTGAGGATTTCTCCAGTATTGCTATGTCATTGACACGTCTGACTAGGAAAGGCGTGAAGTTCACGTGGTCAGAGGCTTGCGAGACCAGCTTCCAGGAGCTGAAGCGGAGATTAGTATTAGCACCCTTTTTGGTTTTACCTTCTGGTGATGACGGATTCGTACTTTATACAGATGCATCTCTTCAGGGCTTGGGCGCTGTTTTGATGCAGCACGGTAGGGTAGTCTCCTATGCTTCTCGTCAGTTGAAGGAGCATGAGCAGAACTACCCAGTACATGATTTAGAGCTAGCCGCTATTATCTTTGCTTTGAAGATTTCACGACATCATCTTTATGGTATTACTTTTGAGATTCTTACTGATCATAAGAGTCTCAAATATATTTTCACACAGAAGGAACTCAATCTCCGACAGAGGAGATGGATGGAGTTCCTGAAGGATTATGATTGTACTATTAGCTACCATCCGGGTAAAGCTAATGTGGTTGCTGATGCACTTAGCAGGAAGTCCAGAGGGACTTTAGCTCGTCATCGAGTTTTGGTCACGGACTTGATTCAGGGATTCTCCGAGTTGGGCCTTGAGGAGCAGGGACAGACAGAGCAGGGTATTCTTGTTACCATGGTTGCTCAATCGTCGATCAGGATGAGGATTCGAGAGGCCCAGGCCGGAGATCAGCATTTACAGTTCATTAGCAGCCAGATAGCTTCCGGACAGCAGACCGAGTTTACACGAGATGACGAGGGTATTGTTTATTTCCGAGGCAGATTATGTGTACATCAGTCTCACCCGGTCATGGAGGAGTTACTTCAGGAGGCTCATCGTTCTAGATTTGCTATCCACCCAGGTGGGACTCGTATGTATTGCGATTTGAGACGTTCCTATTGGTGGAACGGCATGAAGAAAGACATTGCAGATTTTGTAGCTAGATGTCTTGTCTGTCAGCAGGTGAAGGCTGAGCACCAGAGACCTGCTGGTTTACTTCAGAGGATCCCTATTCCAGAGTGGAAGTGGGAGCATATTACTATAGATTTTGTGGTAGGACTGCCTAGGACTCGACGAGGCCATGATGCGATTTGGGTAATCGTTGATCGATTAACCAAATCCGCACATTTTTTAGCGATCCGGAAGACTGATTCTCTGGATCGATTAGCAGAGTTATACTGTCGTGAGATTATTAGATTACATGGTGTTCCTTTGAGCATCATATCAGATAGAGACCCACGGTTCACGTCCCGATTCTGGTAGAGTCTGCAGCAGGCCTTGGGCACACAATTTCGTTTTAGTACGGCATTCCTTCCGCAGTCAGATGGACAGTCAGAGCGGACCATTCAGACTTTGGAGGATTTGCTGAGGTCTTGCGTTATGGATTTCGGAGGCAGTTGGGAGGACCACCTGCCATTAGTGGAGTTCGCCTACAACAACAGCTATCATTCGGCTATCCAAATGGCACCGTTTGAGGCGTTGTATGGTAGGCCTTGTCGAACACCCGTCCTCTGGGAAGAGGTTGGGGAGGCCCAGTTGGTAGGACCTCAGAGAGCCCAGCAGGATGCAGAGTTGATTCGTACTATCAGACGGAGGATGTCAGAGGCTCAGGACCGTCAGAAGAGTTATGCTGATCAGCGGCGGAGACCCCTGAAGTTCTCTACTGGTGATCATGTGTTTTTGAGAGTTTCACCTACGAAAGGGGTGAAGAGATTTGGTCTTCGAGGTAAGTTGCTCCACGATATATTGGGCCATTCCAGATCTTGGAGAGGATTGGAGCAGTAGCTTACCGTCTGGCGCTACCACCATCTCTAGCTGGCATTCACGATGTATTCCATGTATCTATGCTGAGGAGATACGTATCCGACCCAGCACATGTTCTGTCAGATGTATCAGTTCCTATTCAGCCTGACGTCACTTACGAGAAGGTTCCGGTACGGATTCTAGATCACAGAGAGCGTCAGCTGCGGAACAAGACGGTCCGACTGGTTAAAGTCGGATGGCAGCATCATTCTGATGAGGAGGCTACTTGGGAGATGGAGGATACGATCCGAGCTTGATACCCTCATCTGTTTACCTGAGGTATGTGGGTTAGAGTTCTTTCAGCATTTATACGTTTGGTTATATTATAGTATTTGCTGTTGGTTATAGCGAAAATTTGGGGACCAAATTTTTTATTAGTAGGGGAGGATGTAAGATCTTGGAAAAATATAATTAATAGGGTTATTTGGAAAATGGCCTTATAGAATTTTTCTGAAATTTTTAGAAATTTTCTGGGTATTTTTCAGAGCTCGTACGGAGAGTTTTGAGGGGATCGATCGGCGGGCACGGATAAAGCCTGTTTGGGATACCCGTTTAAGTGAGGAAAAGTTTTAAATATAAATACTTTTCTTTTTCTTATTCTTTTCCCTAAACCAATCGCCGATCCCATCCCTCTCCTCACCCGAGCTCATTCCCTTTCTTCCTCTGTTCTCTCTCTCGCGGGCAGGCAGCGTCGAAGAGATTAGGGTTTCTAGCTCCGGCGATCGGCGATCTTCCTCTACTGGCATCAGCGGCCGTTGAGCTCATATTCGGGCGGTGCTATTCCTCTCCGGATCGCAGACACGAAGTTGCGTCTCCTCTAGCCGACTGCCGAACCTTTTCTTCCTTGAGTGACGCCATTGGGTCGAGCCTTTGCCATCCGATCGTCGACGGGAAGAGACCATTAGGGCCTTGAGGGTAAGCGACCGATCAATCCTCTTTTCTGTTCTCTGATTCCTGCCCTAGTTCGAGTCTTCTTTTTCGATTCTTGCTCGCTTCCTCGCTGATTGAGGGTGATCTCAGGTTAGGTCATGGATTCCTTCGTTCTTGTTGTTGATTGAGGGTTAGAGGAATCCTTGGTACACAGAATCGAATCGGGCGATACCTTCTGGAGACAATTGGTTGAGGTGAGGTTAGGGTATTGTTTTGATCTATGGTTTCCATGGTGTGATCTACTCTGTTCTAAGGTTGATTTAGGATATTGAGATGATTGTGTGACCGATTCTTCCTTTCCCTTGCTCACCAGAGGTATCGGGTTGGTGGACAGCAGCTACATTAGGGTTGTGAGGTTATGTTCTGTTCTTGCTGTGGTGTCTCCTTGTCGGCAGCACTCAAACCAGCATCAACAGTAGCTTGATTGAGGTATGTGTAGGAGTAATTGATACATGAGCAGGTTGTTGATGGATTATACTAGTTGTTGATTGTGTGTAGGTTTTTGATCTTGTTGTAGAATGGTTAATTTAGGTTTATGTGTTGAATTAGGGTAATTGGATTACATGATTACTAGATGGTTAGTGATTATGATTAGAATTAATTGTTTAGATTAATCTAATGAAATGGTTAGGGTTAAGGTTATTAATCCTAATCAACCGTTAGATTTCTAATCTAATTGGTGATTAGAGATTTTATAATTAACCCTAATTGACCGTTAGATTTAATTAGGTAGGTTGTGATTGTGTTGATTAGGGTTTTGCCCTAATATAGTTTTAGGGATTTATTTAGCTATTCATTTGGATTTAGCTAAATAAAATATATATTGTTTGATTGACACAGGACTCTGATTCGAGACAGGCGTCTCGACCTTGGATTGCTTGATCGTACCTTCTATTTGAGGCGGGTACCCTCTGACTTATCTTTTGATAATGTCTTATGATATGTGTAGCTTATATATACTTACTAGTGGTAGATAGTAGATTATTCTCTCTCTTGGTTTTAGCTAGTTGATACCTATCACATGCTTCATCTGCTAGTTGCTTTACTTCAGGATTGGATATTTTATCTCTTGCCATGTGTATATAGGTTCATAGAGATACATATCTATAGTGCTTTACTCTACTGGATTAGTTGCTTTACATGTGTGATACATGCTCTTGGATTCATGATACTTACATCATTGTTATATGTGATGTCTTTGGATTTATGCTGTTTATATCATGGTTATATATATGCGTTTACCTTTTGGGCACACACATATATGGAGGAGGTTGTGTTCGGTATGACATATCATAGCATCATGCACCATCCCGCATGATTGCATCGGGCGATTGACGACTCCATTATTGTTGAGCTCGTCACATAGGCCTACACACAACATGTTTAATCGCATGGGTAGTGGCACACATGAGGGGTGTGTATGGCAAGAGCTCAGAGTGCTCACGGTCCGCCATGGGTAGTGTGATGCAGCGTGGTAGCAGGCAGGATCCCTCCCGTCATTGCGTATCGGGAGTTGAGAGCGTTACGCCCTCACTATGTTTGAGGTAGGAGGATAGGTGTACCCCAACATCCCGTCCATTCGGTCACTCATCAGGGGTAGTGACGACAGAGTGCACGGTGTCACAGCCCTACCTACTCGGTCTCTCCATCACGTGTGAGACGGCTGACTAGCGTCAGGGGTGACCATGTCATATTGCATCATATGCACATATTGCATTTATTGTGATTGTTGCATATTGGATGGTGCACTTGGGTGACTGTATATGATTGACATGCATACAGGATACATGCTTATTTGCTCTGACTATCTTTGTCTGTGTATGTCCATAGTCATTTGCCCAAGCCTCGCAGGTGAGTACAGTTTATTACAGTTATGCATTTTCTTATTATTCTTGCTATAGATTGTGCTTTATGCCTATTGTTGGTTATTACAGTTTATTTCAGCTCTGCATATCTGTTGAACTGTTAGGAGACTATACCGTAGGTTGTATGGTTAGAGCACTGTACTATTGATCCTATGGTTTAGGAGATTGTACCTTAGGTTATTACTGGTGGATATATATTGTTGTACATGTCTATTGGTTTACCTGCTGAGTTCTTTGAACTCACCCCGTTGTTACTATTTTTCAGGTTGAGGCCGTCAGGAGAGATTCCAGTCGCTAGCCCCATTATCGCGAGGATTTTCTTTGTCGGATTATGTTTTGTTTTTGCATCTTATATCCTTGTGATGTGGGTTTGTATTGTGGAATTTATATCGAACACTTGGGTTTACTACTTTTGGTTTTCTGCTGCGGATGTATTTTCATTACTTCGTGGATTTTGTTTTTCTTCGTTGTAGTGGAGTAGGATGTTTACATATATCTTCGAGATTCTATATTGTCTTTCCTTATTAAACTGCGTGGATTGATTATATGTGAACTGTGTGAAATGCTGTTATAAACTGCGTGGTTTGTTTCTTATTTGTATTGTATTGTTCCGGTCATGTGTGGCCGAGGTATAGATATATGTATTCTGGATTCATATTGTCACCCGTACAGGGGAGATGTTGCCGAAATTTCTTCGGACAGGGACTACCTGGGGTGTGACAAAGATACACAAGAAAAACAAAATATAAGCTGATAAAATAGTAAACCTTACAAGATTTACACGGTAGAAACCCTAGCTTGCCTTTCTTCTTGCTTGTTGTTGCCTCTTGAACATTGGAAGTGCACCAACACTTGTTTCCAAGAGCCTCCAAGAACTGGCTGTGAGCTGTGGAGAAATCACTGTGAAGATCGGAGATGAATCGGGTGAAGTTGTGCTGAAGAAGACGCTCGCAACGGCTTTATCCAGCGCCAACGGTCGGATTCCAATCGATTGAGTTGCTCTCAATCGATTGGGGAGGCTTTGGATCGATCGATCGATCGATCCAGAGCACCTCTGTTCTCTTGGAAATCATTTGAATCGATTGCCCAATCGATTCAACATGTCTCGCGCGATTTCTAGGGCTATCGCGCGATTTTCCAGCCTCCCAATCGATCGGGTGATCGATTGGGAGAGGCTTTTGTCGCGACACCAGTCCAATCGATCGATTGGACATGATTCAATCGATCGGTTGATCGATTAAATCAACTTGATTTGCCTCCCAAGCCCCTAAAACCCAACATCCGGTTAATCATGACCAGTTGGGGCATCATGCCTAGCATTCGGTCATCCTCAATCTGCTAGGACTTCCTCACCAAGTGTTCGGTCAATTTGTTTGACCCACTTGGACTTTTTCTCCTCGTGCCAAGTGTCCGGTCAACCTTGACCCACTTGGACTTACCATCTAATGCCAAGTGTCTGGTCCTCCATGACTCATTTGGACTTCCTTCCACCAGATATCTGGTCACCCTTGACCTATCTGGATTTTCTCTTGCCAAGTATCCGGTCAATCCTTTGACCTACTTGGACTTCTAAACACCAGGTGTCCAGTCAACCTTAACCCACCTGGGTTTTCACATGCCTGGCTTCACTCACAGGACTTTTTTTTTACCTAGCTTCACTCACTAGGACTTCTCATCTGCCTGGCTTCACTCACCAGGACTTTCACCTAGCTTCACTCACTACGATTTTCACCTGGCTTCACTCACCAGGATTTTTCCACTGCCCGGCTTCACTCACTGGGACTTTCACCTAGCTTCACTCACTAGGATTTTCTAACTGCCTAGCTTCACTCACTAGGTATTTCACCTAGCTTCACTCACCAGGATTTCCCTTCTACCTAGCTTCACTCACTAGGTCTTTCACCTGGCTTCATCCACCAGGATTTTTCTTTCTGCCTAGCTTCACTCACTAGGACTTCCCAGTCAAGAATCCGGTCAATCTTGACTTACTTTACTCTTCTTCACACTCAGACTGGTCAAACCCTAACCAGAGGGGAATTGCTCTAACAATCTTCCCAATCGGATGATTGCACCTGCAATCTCCACGTATTGTCTGTATTGTCAAACATCGAAATCCAAACATCAAGACTCAAGCTTGAGCCAACTCAAGCTTAGTCAACCAGACCAACCTTGACCCAAGGATATTACACCAACATATTACATTAAGGTCATACTCAAAAAACTTTTGTATCTTGCTTGAGGTTAGGGGTGTTAAAAATGAATCTGATCGGATGACCCAACCCGAGTCGACCATAAAAAATTAGGTTTGGATTGTGTATTTTCAGGTTCGAGTCAAGTTCAAGTTAGAGCATTTTCAGGTTAAAAATTTTCAGGTTGGGTTCAGGTTGACCCAAATATAGGACTTAGTGGGGTTTTAGGGTTAAATCAAATTTTATTTTAAAAAATAAGATATTTTTATGTATATTAATATCAATGTTAGTATGATAATAATGGAATATTGAGATAAAAGAATGATGATGATGGAATATTGAGATAAAAGTGATGAATTATAGGAAAAATAGCTAAAAAATCATTTTGAATTAGGTTTCTAGGTTATCCAGGTTGAGTTCAGGTTGGTTGGCTTCGAGTTCGGGTTTAGGGATTTCGAATTGAATTCAGGTTCGGGTCGGATTCGGGTTGGTTTTTTTTTAAAAAAATTCAACCCGACCCAAACCCAACCCGATCCATCCAAATTGATACTCTTACTTGAGATTATGATGCACTATTTAGCCACTGGAGTCTAGATTGTAGTTTTTTCTTGAGGACAAGTAAAGATTTAAGTCTGGGGTGTGATGCCTGTAGATTATATAGGTTTTTTAGCATACTTTAACACATATCTACTTGTATTTCATGATAATAATCTATGTTTATTACACTCTATTTTATTATAATATTATATTTCCACTCCTTTTATTCGGAGATCTACTTTTTGTATGTTTTCATTGATAGAACACATTTAGGAGCAAAAATGGAGTAAAAAGCCTTAAAACATAAAATCAGAGGGAGGAGCATGCTCACGCAAAAAATATATGAAGGAAAATTTTTTCAAAAGACTTTCAAATTAGAGATTTAATCAAGGAATAGGCTCTAGCCATGTTCTTTGATATGCGTATGATCCTATGAAAGAAATTTGATGGAAAACGGAGCTTAAATGGAGTATAGAGCCTCTAAAAGGTCTGGGTCAAGTTTTTCCCAAGCTCTGGCCGTGCCTCTTAGACATGGCCATGTCTGAAAAAAAAACACGATCGTGTGGAATTTTCTACACTGCAGATTGAAATTAAAATGATTATAACTTTTTACTCGCTTAGAGTTATAGGTTGTTCCAGTATCAGAATGTAAATAACTTCAAGATCTACAACTTTATATAGACTTCAACCTGAGAAATAACATTTAGATGGTCTAAAGGACATTTCCATGAGACACGACCATGAGCATGCCAGAGTCATGCTAAAGCCATGCCAGAGTCATGCCAGAGCCATGGCAGAGCCATACTAAAGTCATGCCAGAGCCAAGTTTTTTTCCTGGACCATGAGTCATGGCAGTATGAAATCACACGGTCATGTTTCCCATATAGAGCCTATTCAAAGGGAGGTCGTGTGAAATCACATGACCGTGTCCCTCATCTAGAGCACAATCAAGGGCAAGCATGTGGTTTCACACAACCATGCCAATTTTCTAGAGCTGATTCAATGCTTGGTCGTGCCAAATGGCACGGTTGTGCCCCCTCACCTGTGTCCATTCAAGCCATGGTCGTGCCAATTAGTACAGCCTTGCTTCCCTGGCCAAGCCCATTCACACCCAGGCCTTGCCAAAAGGCACGACCGTGGCGGGAAGCACGAGGGGTCATGTGCCCCTTATTATTAAAGGGGAGTTTCTCCCCTTTTTAGTCATCTTTGGTTTGGGGCTCCACCCTATTCCTTGGAGAAGAGTTCTTCCCCCTTGGGAGAACCCTAAAAGCTTCATCTTCACAAATCCGTCCACCTTCGAAGCTAGAATTTTATCCAAAAAGACAGGTGACACATAGATAAGTATTCTCTTCTCCTTATCTTGTATATTGAATTATAGATTCTTATTCTTGTTGTCTCTTGGTTGTATTTCCTATGCAATGGAGTTTCTCTAGATCTAGGATGTAGAAAGTAACTATGATATAATGTGATATAGGAACTATGTATTTGGATATTTTTTTTATTCGATGAAGTGTTTATGTCATGTTCTATGTGTGTTTGCCTTCGATGTGTTTGATGAAATGTGTGAATGATGTAAACATGTAGATGTATATTGATTGTTCACCCTGTAGAGAGGATACTCTAGATTGTATGACCCAGGACCCTAATGATAAGAGTATCCCTTTAATCTAAATATAGAGTATCGCCTTGAAAAGGAGGATTTCTCCACAAGGAAGCATTTAATTAGGCTTAATGGATTACCTCTAATCCTATGTTAATAAGTATCTTGTGTAATCTAGTGATTATATGATGGGGGGCTCTAGTGACAAGGGTATTCCTTTAACCAGACTTGCTAGGTTACCTCTTCTATTTAGTAACGTCCAATACCAATAATGATAGCACTCCGACATAACTATCATGGGGGTAGTGTAGGTATTTAGTTAGACTTTCTACATGTGCATAAGGATGACGGTAAGGAGATGAACAATGTATAGGGACATTAACTAGCATCATAATGAAACCTAACTCTTAGAATCATTCCCCCAACCAACTTCACCTTAACTCACTTACACTCCCTCTCTCTACTCTCTTTTCACTCTCTACTCTCTCTCTCTTCCCATCTCTTTCTCTTTCAAGCATTAGTGAATGAATCACCTTCGATTGTCTAGATAACTCATCGTATGAAGTTAATTAGTCATGTGGGATCGATATTTTTATTACTTAACGACAACCATGCACTTGTAAATTGTACACATCAATCTCAGATCCGCAACTCTTGCGAGGTTATGAAGAAATGAGGAAAAAGAATATTGGTAGGAGGATGATCAGGGAATGCCCCAGCATAACCACTTTGACGCTCAAGTTAGTGGAGAAACCGAAGGAGATGAACATATATAATGAAAATAAGAGTGTGTACACGTCAAAAGTATACGTGTGTTCACTGGAGCAGACTCTTTTTATAATATTGTTGAGATGATATTCTCTCTTCATTAATTAGATGACATGTCATTGTAATAAAAATATCACATGGTTGTATCTCCACCGTATCTAACAATCACATCGTTCATATCATGTATCAATATAATTATATTGCTCCATGTACTTTAACACTCCATATGCTGTATTTATGAGGGTATTAGCCCACAAAGCATAGAGCTTGTTGGGCTTTAAGGGCCTGACCTGTTTAAGAAGGAGCAAGTTGAATCAATGACATTGAGCAGAGCAGAGCAGAGCAAGATCTAGGTGAGCAAAGCAGAGCAAGGGCTGGGGGAGCAGAGCCCTTGGAATCAAACGATCTAATTTGACTGA
The DNA here is from genome assembly GCF_018446385.1 of Zingiber officinale. Classification (NCBI taxonomy): domain Eukaryota; kingdom Viridiplantae; phylum Streptophyta; class Magnoliopsida; order Zingiberales; family Zingiberaceae; genus Zingiber; species Zingiber officinale. The sequence continues at coordinate 130,846,408 of NC_055987.1, forward strand.
ATGGAGCATTAAGTAGGGGGAGATGATTTGTTATCTTTAAGGAGTCGGGGGAGATAAACCCTTGGAGTCAGGGGAGATAAGCCCTTGGAGTCAGGAGAATCAAACCCGCTAAGTGTATCTGAAGTGATTGAGCGAGGCACTGAGTTGAGGGGAGTTGTGCCCCTAGAATCGGAAGAATCCTATAGTTGAACGTATCTGAACTAACTGAGCAAGACACTGAGTTGGAGGAGCCGAGCCCTTGGAGTGGGGAGAATCTGATCAGTTGAGTGTATCTGAACTAACTGAGAGAGATACTGAGTTGGGGAGACGAGCTCATGGAGTCGGGAGAATCCGACTGAATGGATGGCCGTCTTTTAAATTTAAATAATCTAATCGAATAATATAATCGGGGTGACCCTGGGCTTGACCTACCACCCTCGCGAAGCTATAGCCTTTTGACACCAATGCACAGCACACCCCTCTTCGTAGTAGCAAAAAAAAAAAGATAGAATCCGTCATTCTAACGACCCTACACGGTTACCCCCATAATCATTTGTGAAGAGATAAATCGAGAAACTATAGTTAACTAGTACGAGAGAGGAATTTTTTTTCCTCACCTTTGCCAGCACGACCACCTTTGTGAACAACACGGTGGATGCTGAATTGATGGCAGAGGTAATTTTGAAAAAATGTTGGTTTTATATAGGAATAAAAAAGGGCCCTAATGATAATTCTGTAAATATGAGGTGCCAACATTTAAACTAATAAATAATTTATTAAAAACACTGCTTTCGTTTTAAATAAAAATAATTGGCAATGTTTTGAGGAAACATTTTCCAATTTCCTATCGTTGTTGCCGAAACATCACAGAATTCCCGAGTTCCCCCACGCGGCCGCTCACCCCCATCGCCCCTTCTCTCCCCTCGGCGACAAAACCCTCACCTTAGAGCCATCAGATCGGCAGCGTCGGACTGAGAGCGGCTACATCCCGACGAAGGCAACGTTCCTTCGACAGACGCGAGGCAGGAGCGAGGGCGATCGTGCGAGATATAACAGGTCCTACTCGTTTCTCACTTTTTCTTCTCCAAATACTGGACGAGGGGTTAAAATTTTCAATTTGGCTCTTGAATCATACTGTGTGATTCCGTACCTATTAGCTGTCACCCGATCATGGCGATAACCCTCGCGACCTTGAATGCCCGACGATTTTATGAAATACGCAACATGTATTTAGGATTATGGAATTAGGTGTCCATTATTCTCGCCTTTCTCAAAAGAAGGAGACGAACCCCTTCACAAAATGTTGTGGTCTTCTCAAAGAAATGGGAAGTTTTCGTGAAAATTTTTTCCTGTGAATCTTATCTCAATTTTTTGAAGGTAAATTTGTAAATCGAAGTCTAGTAGCAGTTGGTTTGTTTATATGTACTTGTTGTTTAAGAGGCAAGGGAAACACAAATTTACAACTTTCAAGTGCTTTGTGCTCTTCAATTAACGAGTGAAATGTAGAATTAGAAAATATTGTAGTGCTTTGGTTATGAACCATACCTGTTCTGATATTAAATCACATTCTAATTGATCAAGAAACTCTAGCATATTTAATCCAACTCAGCCAATCTGCATCAATATTAGCTAACTTTTCCAACAATAACATAATAATGCAGTTATTACAGTATTGAGGTTGGAGCTAAGTCATTCTACAACTATATAAGGTTTCAGATACAGTGAATTATATTGAGCACTTCATTGATGCTCTTTCTTCAATCAGTTGAGCAATGAAGTTACTTGATGGCATTTTTACCCTGGATTAGATTTATCAACATGATTTATGAGTCACATCAAACGACTGCATAAGCTAACAGACTACCTAAACAGTCCTCTCAGTTGTTTTAACATTCTTTAGCCCATTCATGTATACATTATCAACGGCTAAAATTTTACAAGTTCTTTTCTATTTCATATTTGGTTTTACCAAGGTGTTCATGATTCACTCTCTCTAGAAGTTCTTCCTTGAGAAAAAATCATAAAGAGAACAATAGATGCTATTTTTCTTGGATAGAAGCGTAGATTTAGATCTAAATCTGCTATCCGTAGTGTTGTTCTAAACTTAGTTCTCATGACACTTATGTCTTTTTTTTCATCTCAAATCCTGAGTTTCGCTGTGAAACTGTTTCTCTGAAGTATAGTTTGGAATATGTTTATGTTCTTAAAAATCATGTGTATGATGGACTTCACCTTTAGATTGTATTTGCAGTTACAAAATAGTTTTTTTTTCTCATTCCCTTGAGAAGTTTTTGCGTGATGGTTTTCAACTATTTTCGATGCTCCTGATTTAGCATGTTTGTTAGCAAGTTACTTTTCCATATTTAACAGTAACACTTATTGTTTTAGTCATGTTGACTTTCATTTGCCAACAAATGTTGCTGCAAATATCAAGGTGGAGGCTGCACTCATGTTCTGATGTGCTTACCTAGCTGTCAAATTTGAATGTTTGATAACTTTACTCGACTTCTCTTCTGTTGCAGATATGATTCAATAAATGTTCAATGTTCTTTCCTGAGATCCTAAAGTGTGCCCCTATAATAAATATTGTTGAAATTTTTGATCATTTCCCTGGGTTGAAGGCAAATGGTTTTTATGAGAGTATTCTCTTGGAAGTAGCTGACTAGACTGGATATAATATTGCTGAAATAGTAATAAACCACACCATATGGATGGATCCTTAGTAAATACTAAAACGATGGACAGTTCAGTTGGAAGCACAAAGACCATGGATAGGTCATTAGAAGGAAGTGTGGCTTCTGATGTATCAGGAGAAGGTACCAATGGAATAAACAGATTAACAAAAAGAATCAGTGCCTCTGTAGAAAATGAAATTTGCCTTGATGGAGCAATGGAAATAACCAATGCTGTAGATGGATCTAGACAAAATGTGGTTGACAGAGATACAACAGGAAGAAGTACAATTGATGGATGTGTAAAAAATACTGGAAATGTGGATATATTAGTGAAAAAGGTTCCTGAGACAACTGAGTATCTAGAACTAGAACCAAAGGTGGGCATGGTTTTTCATTCAGAAGAGGAAGCATTTAATTTCTATAATTCATATGCTAAAAGAAAAGGTTTCAGTGTACGCAAGGGGCATCTTTCTCGAAGAAGAGACAATAGCATACGGGATAGGCACTATGTGTGTAGCAATGAAGGGACTCGTCAAGATCATCGCACTCATGTAACTAAGAAACCACGTCCATTGGAGAGAACACAATGTTTGGCTCGTATTGAGTTCAAAGTAAATCGTAGTAATGCATGGGTAATAAATAAGTTTGTTGAAGAGCATAACCATCCACTTGCAAGCCCAAATAAGATACACATGTTGCGTTCCCATAGAAAGAAGTTACCCATTGAACGAACAATCTTTACTGAAGCAGATTACTATTATGGGGTCAGACCATCTCAGATGCATGATAATTATTCAGAGGCATTACATGGCAATGAATTACACATGAAGAATCAGTCCTGTTTAAGTACTACAAGGCTTAGGGATCTTGAGAAAGGAGATGCACAGTTCCTTCTAGATTTCCTGAAAAGTAAACAGTCTGATGTTCCATCTTTTTTCTATGCTGTGCAAATTGATGAAAAGGAGCGTTTGACCAACTTCTTCTGGACAGATGCACAGTCTAAAATTGATTTTGCCTACTTTGGGGATGCAGTTTTGTTTGACACAACCTATCGAACGAGTAGGTTTGACATACCATTTGCAGCATTTGTTGGCATGAATCAGCATAAGCAAATTGTTATATTTGGGGCTGCATTACTTCTAGACGAGTCTGTAGGATCCTTTGTTTGGTTATTTAATACTTTTGTGGCTGCTATGTCTGGTAGAAAACCAAAAACAATTTTCACAGATCGTTGTGCTGAATTGTCCCAAGCAGTTACTGAGTCTTTCCCTGATGTATGCCATCGTTTTTGTTTATGGCATATATTACAAAATGTTCCAAAAAGCCATTCCATGTCTAACCGTGAACTCAACTTTCAAAAAGATTTTGAAGATTGCATATTTGGAGGTGGCTTTGAAGAAGTTTTCTGTAAGCTATGGGACATCTTGATTACTAAGCATGGGCATGGAAGTTGTCCATGGTTGAAGGATTTGTACTTGATCAGAGAGAAATGGGCTCTTCCTTACCTCAGCAATTCATTTTGTGCTACTATGATGACAAAACAATGGGTTGAAAGCATGGATAATCTCTTTAAGGTTCATTTCTACAGGAAATTGCCTCTTCCAAAATTTATTGCACAATACTTTAAGACATTAACTCAACTACGTGAGAAGGAACTTATTGAAGATTATGAATCTAGGCAAACTAAACCTGTCTTATTGGTTGATATACCTGTTCTAGCTGAAGCAGCAGAATCCTATACAAGGAGCATATATATGGATTTTGAGTACGAGTACAAGAGCCAACTTGCTTGCCTTTGTGAACCTGTTGCGATGGATGGGACAGTATATACTTTCAGAGTCTCAGTTCCTCAAAGGTGTACTGGGATTGTTGAGTTTAATCCATCTAATCTTGCAATTAAATGTAGCTGCAAGAAGTTTGAATCAATGGGTGTCTTGTGTATGCACACATTGAAAGTTCTTAATAACAATAATATTCTCTACCTACCTCCACAGTACATTTTGAAGAGGTGGACCAAGTATGCCAAAGACGGCATAGTCCATAGTGGACCATCGTTGGTAGCAGACTCCAGTGCCCAAGAATCTTTGACCTTGAAATATAGTCGCATTTGTCACAAGGCAGTTTCTGTTGCAGTAAAAAGTGCTCCATCAAAAGATGCTCTTGAGATTCTTGAGCATGGACTTGACAGGTTCATTGCAGAAATGGAAAATATGTTTCATGGTGCTCCTTGGACCAAACAATCTCAAAACATGAATGTGGTTGATGATGTGCAGCAGAACACGTTGGAGACAAGTGGAATTTGTTTTGATAGTTTTGAGTTTTCTGCTAGATGACACAAAACTTGCATGTCTGCTGAAATCTTACATGTGATCCACCTGCTACTGAGGTTTACCTTTGCCTAACTAAACCCTAGCTGTAACTATTGTCACTATTGTGCCTTCTTTAGATGCTGAAACTTCTGCAAACTGAATTAGATGCATCAATCCAGATCAACTTCTACACGTTTTTTTATGAAATCTAAGTGGGCTGTTTTAGAGATTACTACAGTATAAAGATGGGTAACTCGTGTTACACTAGCCAGTTTTTGTAAATCCTCCATTTCTTGGTTCTCAAATGGAATGAATTTTACATGCTTTAACTGCTAAGTTTAACTTTATTTTAACTGCTTTCCTTTCCTAAGACAATCCAATTTTTCTCAAGTTTACATTCAATATGATAGCATTTTGGTGCTCATAAATCTAGTTTAGTTCGCTCCGCACACAGACCATCCACAAGTGATAGCATTTTGGTTCAATGAGCACCAATCAGTACTTTGTTCATTGTAATTAGAGGATCATCAGTTCTAAAATTCTCTGGTTTATGTTTTACATGAAAATTGTACTAGTTTCTGAATTTACAGGAAGATCCTGAGACATGATGGGGTAAATGAGTCTGAGTGTACATAAACACCATTCTTGAGCACATTAACCATCAGCGAGATTCATAGCCAGATAGCCTATCCTAATAAATTAAATTCAACTTATGTTAATGCAGTTGGCTAGTCCATGGTTTGTGTTGTGCTCATGCGCATACAATTTAATTGTTCCTCACTGTTTCCATGCAAAATCAATTTGTCATCCATATTTGATCTTGACTCCTACTTGTTTATGTTTCTTAATTTTAACTCCCTCACTAGTTTATAGTATACGTGAGGGTACAAGTCATTGAGTTTGCTTAGTAATAAGGAGTGAGGAGCACACACTGATCTACCAGTATCTCTTGAAGTAGTTGTTCATGTTTCTGTGTGTCATTCCTCAACTTTCTTTTGAGCTTCTCGATGTGACTATATGTCTACAGGCACAAGTGCTCATTGACATTATTTTAGAACTTCCCTGAGGTTGTGTGGATTGCTAATGCGACAAGATAAAAGATTTTTTGTTTTGCCACGAAATATTTTTGGGTGATTTCTAACTGTTATCGGATAATGATATCATTGTTTCAACTGTGACATAGGAACTGGCTTATTGGTTTAGCGGTAGCTACCTTATGGCTGTTCTTAGTAACGGATTCCCAAAGGTAAGTCTTGAAATGCGTTCTTGAGTCTCTAGAAATATTGTTGGTTATCTCTCTACTGTTGTTGAATCTCTATAATGTCTCCTTTTCTATGTTTATTACATGACATGGAGTTTAGTAAGATCTATATATTTTTTTCCCCATTTTTTTATTACTTGAACTGTTTATATGGACTATGGGGCAAAATAATTGTTAAAATGGCTGTCATTTGTTCTATTTGTTCCCCTGATGTACCATTGTAGGTTACTTGCCTGCCTTCACTTAGCTTCACATGCATAACACATTACAGTGCATATGTTCTTTTTCGAATTACTCAAAGTCTATAAGTTTCAGGACTGCCATTGGATTTAACGAAGCTGTGTGCACCCATCGAATCCTACTAGGTAACATAATCCCTTTCTCTCTTTAATTCACTAGATTGTGTGCAAGTGCCTCTATCGATTCTGTTGCCGTATTGCTCAAACGTTAATTTCAACTGTTTGTTAGACGCTACCTGAATCCCTCGTAGGAACTCAACTCCATTCGTCGGCAACTATCACTATCTGTCTCTGTCATACTAGAATGCATCGGGTCTGTTGAATAGCAAGAAAAGCTTTGTTGGTAGGATCCATTCGACTACTTCCAAGTGACACTTTCACCTACTGACCATTAACATGCTCACAACACAAAGTTGGATAGTAAAATAAGGGAACGACGTAGCAAAAGAAGTCGGGGAGATGGATTTGGAAGAGCGATTAGCTTCAACAAGTAGACATGAGGGTCTTGGCCATTGATACGATGAATAAGGGGTGAGGTACCCAGAGTCGGGTCAAAGTTAAGAAAATCGATTGATATGACAGTTAAAGTCAAGAAAGGGTCAACACTTGAGGCTAACACGGTCATCTGTCTCAATCGATTGGTCTGGCCAATCAGACCGCTGGTTCGATCGGATCCTGAGTCCCTCAGAGTCGATAAGACCTTGAGTTGTATTAGTGCCCTTCATAGTTGAGTCAAGTGTCTCTGTCGAGTGCCCTAGCGGATCGGACTGAAGGTTCGATCGGACATACTAGACACATCGTCCGGCTGGACCGGACTCTTTATCCAAGTGTAGAGGTCGAGCGCAGAATGATATCCATCCTTTATCCGACCCGATTGCGCTTGCAAACAAGCGTCGATCAGGCTACCCAAGGGACTCGGTTGGCCTGCCGGCAAAGCATATTAGGGGGTCATCATCCCAACGGCTTAATATTCCCTTTTGTCGTTTTATGTGACAGTTGTCAAAGTAACAAAGGAATATTCCCTGCACAATCTTCACGAGGCAAGTTTCTATTTTGCAATCACATAGAATCGTCAGGGACTCCTCCTTAACCCGATTGTTAATACTTTTTTCCTCTACTCTGTTTTTGACATGTAGAATCGCACTATGTCTTTGGTTTCCAGTACAGAGTCTTTTCACAATTAATATCAGAGCCACGTGTCCAGTGTTTCATCTCCCCCGACTTTAGAGAGGATCAAATTTGACGCCGCCTATGGAAACTTTGTCTGAATCTGAAACACGAAGATGGAAAAGATTGGACGACTCACTATAGTTACTTTATTGCAAGAAGACTTGGTAATAGCTGCCAGAGCACAGACGTTGGTCCAACAGCAAAAAACAGCGGTCCAGTGTCGTCCTTTGTTGAATGACCTAGCCGCATCAATGACAGGCCCTCACACTGAGCGAGGGACCCTAGTGAAAGAGCCAACTGAGTTCCAACTAATTCCTCCTCCTCTGGTCGGCTTTGTGCAAGCGCCTGCACAACCAATCACCTTGCCGCCTGTGCCTCCCTCCCCAGTCACGTATCACATGGCATTATTTTGCACATCGTTCGAGGATATGAGTCGAGCGGAAAGACCCCAAGTATCATCTTCTAGAGATGTGTTCACTCGGGATCTTCGAAAGGGAAAGCCTCGATGGCCAGTAGTTCTCCCGAGCGAATAAATATGTCGTTCTCCCAAGAAATTTTGGAAGATGAACTGCGAGTCAATTCTGACCGCTAGCAAACTGAGAGTACGGAGGGGCGACCGATCCGGAGGATTATCTGCTCAAATTTTAAAAAGCAGTCATTCGTCATCCTTCATCAGTACATGGATGACGTTAAGTGCCAAGTGTTCCTTAACCACTCTCTCTAGCTCGGCACAAAGATGTTTCAACTGGCTTCCTGCCGGGTCCATTTGCTATTTCAAGGATTTTCGTAAAGCATTTCTCTATCACTTTACCAGTAGTCGCCGCTATCACAAAACCACGTTGAGTCTATTTTCCCTCAAACAGGGGGCCCAAGGAAGTATTGAGGGCATACATAAAAAGGTTCAACCAAGTCGCCATGAATGTTCCCTTAGCCATCGCAAATATTATAGTGAGTGTCTTCTCCTAAGGACTCGCAGATGGGGACTTCTTCTAGTCTCTGATCAAAAATCCCCCAAGAGACTTTGATCATCTGCTCGGAAGGGCAACTATGTATATCAATGTAGAAGAGACACAATCCGCTCAGAAAAAGGAGGTTGTCACTCCTGCTCCCATCTTCGCCCCCGAGCGCCGAGCCCCTCCCCCTCCTCTGTCGCACAAAGGACCTTGATTAGGACCCCAGCCGCACCATCATGAGCAAAGGCTGAACGTTGTACAACACGTGAGGCCAAGTAGACATGATTCCCTAGGCCTCGCCGATGGACTCCATCGTTCTGCACCTATCAGTATAACCAAGAGATGCGTCGGGCAGCTAACCAAGGGTTTTGCCAATGTTTGCCATCTTCCAATCATCAGCATAATTGTTAACCGAATGAACCTCAAGGAGAAGCCCCGAGAATGCCAATCGGAATCAACAACAACCCTAGCAACGTAATAACCGAGCCTCGACACAGGCACCTTCAGGGTTGCTGCACCAACTGACTCGAGAAGAAGAAAATCATAGTAATGCTGCTCGGAAAGACATAGACATGATCGCGGGTGGCCCGACCAACGGTGACTCCAACCATGTAAGAAAGTTACACGTCTGTCGATTGAAAATCCATATGGTTGGATGCAGCCAGAGCAAGCATAAGGGCTCGAAATCAACCTTGGTCCTAAGAACTTAGAGGGGGGTGGAAGTACCCCCATGATAATGCTCTAATTATTAAGGTTGTTAAAGTTAGTTATAACAGATGTCGTACTTTTATTGGCACAGACAGCTCGATCAATATTATTTTCAAGAAGATGTTTAAGCAATACAAATAGAGAAGAGCGAGTTAGGGTCTCAAGTTAGGTTTTCGAAATGCATCTAAATTAGACTGCCCTCTACCATCCCCTCAACCAAGACGCACCCTCACTAAGTCACTCTCCTCCAGTGACTTACCTTCACTTATCAACTTATAGTATATTGACTAGTCTCTTGACCTACCAAGTCTTCTCGCCAGTTGTCAAGTCCGTATACCCAATTGGATTTCGGCCAGCTATCAAGCTTTTATACCCAATCGAACTTTCCGTCATATATTAGGTCGCCCCTTTGACCTATCTGGGTTTTGTACCAATTATTGGGTTCTCAGATCTAGTTGAGTTTCATCCTGGTGGCAGACCCCCTTGACCCGTCAATCCCTACACGCTTGATAAATACATTAGATTATAAAAACACCTAACTTAACTCACTTGTCATTCATCAAAACCTGATTTAGACTGTTAGTGTAAATAGTACTAATAATCTCCCCTTTTTTGATGCAATGATAATCTATGTTAAATATAGAAAAAATAAGTACATAAAAAATAGTTAAAGAAAAACAATGCATAAAATAATGACATGCATAAGTCTATTCTATATTTCTTTTCTTGATGATTTATTATTTTTCTATCTTAATCACATTCTTTTTCTAACTTAGTCTCCTACTTTCCCCCTTTGGTATTCATAAAAAAAAAATGTGTAAAATAGAATGCATAAGTATACCAATTTATGAAAAATGTGATAAAAGTATGACAAGTAATAAAACTTTTAAAGTAATCATAAAAATCGGTATTTATTGGAGGGAGGAATTTAATAAAAATTTTCTAAAATAGTTTGAAAGAAATTTTCAAACTTTTTCAAAAGGTTTTCAACATTTTAAAAATTAAATTTGTAAAAAAAATAAACCATTTGAAAAACTAAATTTTGTAAGAATTTTACATATTATTTTTCAAGATAGATTTCAAAATACTTGTTTAAAAAAAACATTGCAAAGTAATTTTAATTGTTCAAGGCAACTTTTGAAAAAAATTTAAAATATTTTTAAAAATATTTTTGAAAGTAATTTTAAAGAATTTGTCCAAGTAAAATAATTTTAGAAATATTTATAAAATAGTTGTCAAATAAAATTTTTAAAAGATTTTTCAAAGGTATTTTTCAAATGAAAAGATAACCTTTGTATATTTTTTTAAAAAAATATTCCAAAGTGTTTTTTGAAAATATCTTTTCAAAATGTTTTTAAAAATATGTCTAAATAATTTTTTCAATATAATTTTCAAAACACTTGCATTTTATTTTTTAAAACAGATATTTTGAAAAAGTATAAGAATTTTTACAAAGTAAGTTTTGAAAGTATTTTAAAAAATAATTTTCACAAAGATTAAGTAAAATAAAATACAACCAATGCAACTTTTTGAAAGTAAAATTTTCAAAATAAAATTTGAAATATCAAGCCAAAATATTTTTTTTTTAAAAAATTGAGTAAGTTTCAATTTTCTTTTTGTTTTCAAAAAGTAATAAGAAAGAAAATAAATCATTTTGAAATAGTTTTCAAATATCCTCCCCCTGAATCTAATATTATTTAGAAAAATAATATTCATCTAAAAAGTATTCGTAAATATCTAATCGCTAGTTACTAACTAATTATCAGAAAATAGCAGTGTTCACTTGATTAGTTAAGTACTAATGTCTTGAGAAATTGACTAAAAAATGACTATTTAACTTGATCAATGTACTATTTATATTTTTTGCTCAGACTTATGGTGATGCACTGATATAAGCAGTTGAAGTCCAAGCAATAGACCTTCACATCTCATGTCATTCTAAGTTTTTAAATACACAATCAAGATTGACCTAGTGTGTTTGTAAGATGCTTGTTATCTAGATTTATACAATCATACTTTCTAGGGGATTGTCCTAGACTAAGACCAAAACATATTTTGAAACATTAAGGAAATAAGATTTTTTAGAAAATATGCTCTTAAAAAATTTATTTAGCCTAGAATTTGAAACAAAACATAGTTAATGCAAGTCCTAGCCTATGAAGCACATTCTTAACTGTCAATGTAAATTACTAAATTCATTTTTAGGAGAGGTTTGATAAAAATATTAGCTAAGTTTGACTTGGACTCAATGTAATTGAGTTTAATTTATTCTTTAGTTACATTGTGACAAAGATGAATACGCTCGCCCCTAGCGCCCCCGCCAACCCGTCCCAGGGCTAACACGGAGGAGGTAAACCACGGGCGGCTACTAGCATTTAGAATAATGACTAGTTCTTCTTTAGTTACATGATCCATGATAAAGTGATGTTCAACTTTGATGTGTTTGGTTCTTGAATAATACACAAGATTTTTTATTAAGTTGATTGAGTTAACATTATCAATTAATACTTTTATATTTTTAAAGTTTAGATTGAAGTCTTTAGGGTGTGCATCATTCATAATAGTTGTGCAACACATTTTCTACTAAAAACTTTTTTGAAGTATTTTTTAAAATACTTTTATTTTCAGTTTTCAAAAAAGATATTTAAAAAATATATTTCTAGTGAGTTTTAAAAGTAAATTTTTTTAAGTATGTTTTGAAAAGAGTTTTTGTTTTAACTTATTTATTTTGCAAAGCATTTCTAACTATTTTTCAAACAAAGTTTACAAAAGGTTTTTCAAGATAAATTTTAAAATAATTAAGTTGGTCATATAGATCCTCCCCCTTAAATTGCACTCCCCATTAACATGACACCTTTATCGACGTGTTGTGGTTTGTTTGCTCTTTCTTGTCTTTAGATTAGCTTTCTATTTGTTTTGTTTGGATTCTGTTGCACTAAGATCGTAGTAAAGCGAATTGGGGGTACCATCTATCCAATCCCCCTTTCTAGCCGGCCACCGATCTCCAACAAGTGATATCACAGCGAGGTTGCCCTTCAATAGACTAATTGTCGAGAAGAGCAGTTTCAACAAAATGGTCGGCTCACACATCCAACTATCGAAATTCGAATGAGATTTCTCTTGGTGGAAGAAGAGAATGGAGATATTTTTCGATATCAATTTTGATATTATGCTAATTATGGAAAACAATTTCAAGATACCTAGGGATGAAAATAACATGATAATCAATAAATCAAGATGGAGCAAGAAGCAAAAGGATGAACACTTAGCAAATTCAAAGGTCTTGCATCATCTACTAAATGTTCTTCCTCAACAAGAAGTAACAAGAATTGGAAACTACACGAGTGTCAAGAATTTATGGGAAAAACTAGTAGAGCTTCATGAAGGCACATCGAAAGCGAAGTTAGTAAGAAGGGATCTTCTCTGAACTCAACTCAACAACATCAAACTTGAAAAAAGAGAAAATGTATCTTTACTTCATGTTAGAATTAAAGAAATTTTAAATAGACTAATAAGTGTAGGTGAGAAACTTTCCAACCAAGATGTCATAATGAAAGCCATCAATGTTTTTTTAAGAACCACAACATGGATGTCCATTGTGGATTCATTCTACATTTCAAGCGATTTAGATAAATCTTCTCTAGATGAATTTTTCTCAACCATGGAGTTTCACAAAGCTCGAGTTGAAGGGTTGGATGGAGAAGCAAATAGATCAAGAGGAGTAGCCTTTGTGTCAAATAAGGAAAAGGGTAAGAAGAAGAAGTCTTCATCCCCACTATCATTTGACTCCGAAGAATTAAGCGCCTCAATGGATAGTGATCAAGAGGCGTATATGGTAAGAAAAATGAAAAAAATATTTAAGAATTTTTCTATTAACAAATCTCATGCTAGGAGAAGTTCAAGAGATAAGAGTATGACAAGGAGGGTCATTTGCTACAATTGCCAAGAAGAATGACACATGAGGGACAATGTCCTCTCTTGAAGAAGAAGGAAGAGTAGAAGAAGAAAGAAAAGAAGAAGACAAAAGAAAAAGGGAAGAAAGTAAAAAATCTAAAGGTAACATGAGATTATCCATCATTATCGGAGGAAAAAGAGCACTATGTATCCCATTTTGCTCTAATGAGAATTGATGACATTGCCTCCACCTTATCTAAAAATGAAGAAGGAAAGAGCTCAAGTGAAGAAAAAGGGGGCTCAAGTGAAGGAGGAGGTTAAACTTTGGATTCAGACTTCTTGGTAAGTGAGGTATACAATCCACTCACTCATACTTTAGTTAAAATTATTTCAAGTACGAAGGAAGAATTGTTTAAGACTAAAAAGAAAAACATATCCTTGAAAAATGAGATTAGTATTTTAGAGGAAAAATTAGAATCCATGTATTCTAATTAGTTAAATAATTCCTTTAATATGTATGCTTTTTCTAGTTTAAATGATCCATGTTTAGAAGAAGAAAATAAAGAATTAAGGGAAAAGGTAAAATACCTTAGTAAAATCCTTGAAAAAATCATAATTGGCTCCAATACCTTAAGCATGATTATTGGGAGCCAAAGGGTAAGTTTCAACAAAAAGGCATTAGGATACAATGAACACAAAAATGAAAAAGTTTATCATTATTTACTTGCTAGAGGGCAATCAAAAATAAAGACCATAGATAGGAAATGGATCCCTAAGGGGTATTTGGTTAACCTAATTATGAAGAACTTATATTGGGTACCAAAGTCAATACTCAAAGGTTAGAGGATTTTTGAATTAGTCAACCATTAGAGTCATATTTTATTTTTTTCTTAAAAAATGGTTGACTTAAGACCTTAAGGGGGAATACTTAGCCTTGATAGAAAGTTATGATAAGAAGGTCTAAATAGAGGTTACTTTTATTTCATCTCATAATAACTTGCATTACATTTCTAAACATAAATGTGAGTTGATAGGATGATACTAATAATTCACTTATGCTTATGGCATATTATTGAATCATGAAATGTGTCAAAATAGTGATCATAGACCAACTATGGGAAAAGTAAATGTTTACTTAATGAAAATCTTGCCCATAGATCATAGTTGGATATTTTAAATGTTTTGAAAATAATTCTATATTTTATTTATAGTGGCATAGTTATTTTGAAACATATAAATTCAAAACAAAATTTCAAATTGATACACAATTGAATATTTTCAAAGTTTTTAAGTTTTTGTCAAAACTTCAAAAATATAATGAATTTTTATGAAAATATATTTTTCTTGGTTAAAGGACATTATAAGAAATATGTGTACAAATTTTCATGATTTTTTAAATTTTTTAGAAAATTTTATGTATTCCTGAATTTGGCTTAAAAAAATCAGAAAATGTGATTCTCCTCGTGCCAGTCGACTGGTGTTTGTTTTCCAGCACTTTCAGTAGTTGGTTTTGGTTAATTTGGTCAAAATTGATGTCATAGTATGTATGATTATTCAGTGCAATCTTTTTAATCGTGTCAAAGGGGGATAAATGGGAAGTTTAAGCTAGAAACTTATTTCTCCCATTTTGTGCAAAACTTAAAAATTAAGTGTTAAAACATATATTAAGGGGGAGCTCAGATTTATACTTCAATGTTTACATTTTACTTTTAATTTTTCAAATATTATTTATGTCTAACTTAAACATATTGTCACACATTAAAAAGGAGGAGATTATAGGTGCAATCAACCTAGGATTGATTGGGTACAATCATGGTTTTTATATGTGCGTCAAAGAATTTAAGTTATGCTTTAATATTGGTTTGATATGTGTGTTTTGAGTCATGCAGGACTTGGTGAAACACACATGAGGAGCTTGGTGCTGTCAAGCTTAAAAAGCTCATCCTATGGCTCGGGTCCTTGAGATCGGTGAAGGATGGTGCATCTGAGAGACCGCCGGACGAGGAGCAATGAAGTGGAGCCGAGTGAAACGGACTTCAAGGCAACGCGAAGGATGCATGGAGAGGAGCTGCGGGCTCGAGTGCATCTGAGGGACGAAGACCCAGGAAGAGGGCTTTAAGGGTAACTCCAGAGAGGACGAGTGTGAGTGTGTAACCGAGACCAGTCGACTGATGGAAGTTGCAATCGGCTGGTCCAGTCGATTGCTCAATCGACTAGGAGCAAACAAAAGCATTCTATTTGCTCAACCAACAATGACCAGTCGGCTAGTACTTTCACCAGTCGACTGATAAGTGACTACTGATGACCGTTTGCAGAATCCTTGATTCTGTGAAAGTAGTTGTTGGCTACCAATGGTAGCGCTAGTCGACTAGTGCGTAGGAAATAAGTTGTCTTGTGATCAACTCTTTCCACTCTATTTAAGGAAGCTTTGAGGGATGGAGGAGGTTACTGATTCTTGTAGAATACTCCAAGTAATTCCCTCAAGCTTCCAAGCTAATTCTCTTCCTCCTAAACCTAAGTCTCATCTTGTAAAGAGGAAGAGAGGTTTGTGAGAAGTTTGCTCCACCGAGAAGGAGAACGCATTAGCTAGAGATTATCGGGGATTAATCCACCGACGGATTGAGGGATCGTCCACATCAAGGACATGTCATGGAGTAGGAGCAAGCTATCTCCAAATCATGTAAATCGACGTGTTGTGATTTGCTTGCTCTTTCTTGTCTTTAGATTAGCTTTTTATTTGTTTTCTTTGTATTCCACTACACTAACATCGTAAGAAAGCGAATTGGAAGCACCGTCTATCCAATTCCCTCTCTAGCTGGCCACTGATTTAAAAGAAAAGGATATCTCCAATGGTATGAAACTTTTTTGGTAGAGCCCAAGAGCAAAGTCATGAGGGCTTAAGTCCAAAGTGGACAATATTATGTCATTGTAGAGATATCTGAATTCTTGTGGTCATGACAATTGGTATCAGAGCGAGGTCACTCTTCACCGGACTAATCGCTGTAAGAAGCACAAGCTAGAGTCATGATCCAAGATCGAGCCATGTGGGTGAAACTTTGAACGAAGTAGGGGGCTTTGAGTAGGTCAAGAGTGACCTGATGCTCGAGAGGAGGCCTTGAGCAGGTCAAGTTTGACCCAATGCTTGAGAGGGGATCCTATGATCCTTTGTTTGAGGGGATGCTTGTTGGGATTGCAAGGTTGCAAGTATAATCTCACATCGAAAAAACATGAGAAAGATCATGAGTCTATAAGAAAAATATATCTCCATTGGTATGAGGTATTTTAGGTAGAGCCCAAGAGCAAAGCCATGAGAGCTTAGGTCCAAAGTGGATAATATCATATTATTGTGGAAATACTTAAATTCTTTTGGTCCTAACAATGTCAAGCAACAACAAAAGAGCGGACAGATGGACTTGTTCGTGGTACCAAAGAAACGGAGTCATGGGTCGAGCACTTGGCGCGCATACAGACTTTGGCACGGGGCCAAAGAAGTAGAGCCATGGACTGAACACTGGGCGGATAGATGGACTTGTCTGTGGTGCCAAAGAAGCGGATAGATAGACTTGCCCATGGTGCTAGAGAAATGGAGCCATTGGGGCGAACACTAGGTGGACAGATGAACTTGTCCGTGGTGCATGCTAACACTTGGCATGAGCCAATGCAATATAGTGATGGGGCAAAGCACAAGGTGTGTAGGTTGTCATTTGGCATGGTGCAAATGCTACCAAGACATGTAGACAAAATGATTTTGTAAGTTAGTTTTGTACATGTGGCACAAGTGGTTGGTGCAACCACTATGTAACTTTATTGTAACCGCCACCTATGCATGATAAATAGGAAAGGTGAGTCATTGGCAAGGGAAGAGTGCAAAGTGTGTACATTGTGAGCAAATTTGTGGGGAATTTGTAAAGGCTACTCCTGAAGAATTATGAGCAAATCGTGAGAGATTTATATGCATGGATCATGTGTGATTTGTGAGTGATTCTATATTGTTTTACTTGTATTCCTTTGTTATTGGGATTAATAAAGGTTGGGAGTTTTCTTGTAATTGTTAATGTTACTTGTTGTGGTTTTCTTGGAATTCTTTGTACCTTTGTGGTGTATTGGTGTATTTATTGGTAGGCTGAGTAAATGTGGAACTTGACTGTCGTGTAAGAAATTTTTGAAGGCTAAAATTACCCCTGTGACAATAGGCTAATATCAATAATTTTTTTTTAAACATCATTCATGATCCTGTCCAAATTAAGGAAGCTGGAAAGTTGGGGATGGAGTGACTACTGACGGGATGAAGACCTCAATCCTGCAAAACAAAACCAAACCAGGGAAGGGGTCCCTGCATTGGCCCTCTGATGCTCAAGTTAGAATCATGAAGAGAACGAGTATTTGAGAAATAGATGAATCTTTCCTTTCCTCATACCTAGCATACCCTTTTATATCTTTCTTTGTGATCGTTCATCTGCCCTTATTTAATGATATTAATTACTAGAGGAAGACTTCTTTGTCTTGACTTCTGTGCATTAACGATAAATGGAGTGTTCTTCTTAGTCTTGGTTTCTTCATCTTTAATGATGGTAGACGGAGTGTTCTTTTTTATTTTCTCATCTCCTCTCGTGTAATGTCATTCTCGCGCTGGACGGGCGGTCCGAGCGGCTTGCTTTCCTGCCGGATGGATGGAGAGCGGCTTATTTTTCTGCCAATCAAAACAACCGACTACGGATTTGTCCATTCATCCGACCGGACAGGTGATCCACTCGACCACTCCTTTGCCGACTGGGCTAACTAGACAGCCACATTTGGCCAAGAATCTTTCTGTAAGTCCTGACATTGATCGCCTTGATTTTGACTGACACCGTGTCAATTGACCCGTGACAGGTGGGCTCTGTTGGGGATCTTGCAGCCGGCTAGAAGGGGGTTGAATAGATGTTGACCCCAAATTATCGCTTCCTATGTATTTGTTAGTGCACAAGTAGAAATACAAATACTAATATAAATACAAAAGCTAAATACAAAGAGAAAGAACAAGCAAACCAATGCACGTCGATGTAACGTGGTTCGGAGATTAGGACTCCTACTCCATGGTTGTCCTTGAGGTGGACGATCCCGATCCTTCAGTGGATTAGCTCTCGACAAACTCTGGCTACTCAAGAAACT
This sequence comes from Zingiber officinale, assembly GCF_018446385.1. NCBI lineage: Eukaryota > Viridiplantae > Streptophyta > Magnoliopsida > Zingiberales > Zingiberaceae > Zingiber > Zingiber officinale. The sequence goes on from NC_055987.1 coordinate 130,864,747, forward strand.
CCTTGTGGGTGGAGAAACCTTACCACAACACCAACTAAGAACACTTGAACACGAGAACCTTGAGCACTTTGTTGACTACTAATTAGGATTTAACCAAGTCTAATTTCGTCACCTTGGCTAGTCATCCCAAACTCCTTCTTATAGAGTTTGAAAGAAAACAACTCTGTTGTTTTACCATTATCAGTCGACTGGTGCCTGCCCAACGACTTTCTACCAGTCGACTCCTACAGTACACTAGTCGACTACTATAGTAATTGCTATAGTGTCGTTAATTGCTACAGTTCCCTTGTTGACTGCTGCAGTACTCCCGAAATTTTTCCCTGAGTACAATCTCTCCTGCACTTATACCCTCACGACTCACTTGATTCTACTTTGTAGCCTTGACCTCTTGCCTTCAAGCCTACTTTCTTTGGCTCTCGTCCCTCGGATGCATCCAAGATCGTGGCTCGTCCCAAATGTCATCCTTCGCGTATGCCTCGAAGTTCCTTCCCTCAACCCTTGTCCTTGCTGCCTTGTCCACAATCCCTCGGATGCTCCATCCTTCACTGACCCGAAACCATCAAGTTTGTCATATGTGTATCTTGCAAATCTACGCACTCACATACACATATCAAATAACAAGGGTAATCCTAACTTAAACCCTTTGCTCAAACATCAAAACATATGGTCGCACGGACCATTGAGATTACTCCAATAATCTTTCCCTTTTTGATGTTTGGCAATATGTTTAAGTTAGGAAAACATATAGCAAATAAAGATGTTAAAAATAAATGGACTTACGTTGCCAAGGCTACACACTTAGACTTACACCGTCGAATGGACTTACGTTGCCAAGGCTACACACTTGGACTTACATCGCCAAATGGACTTACGTTGCCAAGGCTATACAATTGGACTTACACTACCGAATGGAAATGCAAACATGCATTAGAACCTCCTATCACAAGGCTCCTCCTACACCTAAGCACCCCAATGAGCAAGGATTTTTCCCACAGGGATTTTTAGGAACTTATCACAAGGCTCTGTTGGTTGCTATTCGGAATATCGTACTGGTTCCCCTGTATAAAAATTTTGTACAAATCCTGAACCTTTCCTAACAACCTATTGTGTTCTTTAGAAATTAAATTTGGAATCGCAAACGGAACTTAATATTATTGATTCCAAATTCAACTTATCTGTTCTTAGAGGTTTAGACTTGGATCGCAAACGATGCTTAACATTATTAATCCAAATTCACCCATGTTACAAAGTTGATTAAATATTTATTTCAAGAATTGGCTTCCAGATTAAACATGACGAGGCACTAGGCCTTCTTGGATATAAGATCATCCATCAGTTTCTAGACAAAGCCTTTCAACGAAATTCAATATTTAATCTCCTTATAGTAATCCTAGGTTTAACCACTAAGAACAATCGAATCACAAGATCGGAAAAAAAAAACAAAAGAAACACAAAATCAAAACATAAATTTGATAACTTAAAATCGTTAGCCTATTGTATTTGGTATTTCAAGATCTAAACAAAAGAATAAACTAGTTATGATACGGAAATTAATAACTAGTTATACCTTTTGTAGCTTATAGACCTCACGATCTTCTATCGTATTCCTCTTCTTATCTCAGACGTTGTGTGGGCGACGATCTACCGAGATGAGAATCTACTCAAGCCTCCTTCTTCTCCTTGCAAGTTTCGACCATCAACAATCTCCTTGAGATGAAGAACTTTGGCCACCAACCAAGCTCTAAGGGATGCTAAGAAACAAAGCCTCCTTTCTCTACTTCTTCTCCAAGCTAAATCCGGCCACCAAAATCTCCTTGAGTGTTGATGCCGCCGGCCACCAAAGAAGAAGAAAAGGAGAAGAGGAAGAAGATGAGGGCCGACCACTACCAAGAAATAGAGGAGAGGAATAATAGATGTATTGTTATTAGGTGAGGCACCTCTATCCTCTCTTTTATATTCCTTGGTCTTGGCGAATAAGGAAAATTTTAATCATAATTAAAAATTCCTAATTTTCCTTGCCAATGTCTAAGAAGGAAAATTTAATAAAACCTTCCTTATAATTCTTTTAATGGCCGACCACATTAAATCCTCCAAATAAGGAAAGTTTTAAACACAAAATTAAAACTTCCTAATTTGTTTCCGAAAAAAAATTCTCTTTTAAAATTCCCTTCATGGTTGATTATAAAAGGAAACTTTTATAAATTAAAATCTCTCTATTAAAACATGTGGATGATTACGAAAAAGGAAAGTTTTCTCCAAAATTAAAGTCTTCCTTTTAACTACAAATAAGGAAAGATATCAAACCTTTCTCTTAATCCTTTGTAGAAACTATAAAAGGAAAGATTTAATTTTAAAACTCTCTTTTAAATCATGGCTTCCACATATGGAAAGATTTTAAAATTAAAATCCCTTTTATTTTAATTGTGGCCGACCACCCTTGCTTGGGCTCCAAGTTAGGGCCGGCCACAACTTGATCCATCCATGGCTTGATTTGGCCGACCCTTGCTTGGGCTCCAAGCTAGGTTTGGCCGACCACCTAAGGATGGGTAAGAAGGTGGGCTTTATGTGGATATAAAACTTTATAATTAAGAGGCTATGACAGGGACCGAGAAGAGGAATTGGTTTTGGTCTCCTGATGAACTTGAGCTTCCCGTGTTCGCCCCGAACACCCAACTCGAGTTCATCAATAATAAGTCATACCACTAAAGAATTATTATCGAACTACCGCACTAATCCCATATTACTATATGAGCTTCTTTTTATCATGAGTGTGTTAGTCTCCCTGTGTTTAAGATATTGAATGTCCACTAATTAAATGAGTTACTGACAATTCACTTAATTAATATCTAGCTCCAAGAGTAGTACCACTCAACCTTATCGTCATGTCAGACTAAGTCCACCTGCAGAGTTTATATGACAATCTTTATGAACTCCTCAAGGGGACATCATCAACCTAGATTACTAGGACACAGTTTCATTCTATAATCAACAATACACCATATAAATAATATCATTTCCCAACTTATCAGGCCTATTGATTTAACGAGCTAAATCACACCCTTTGATAAATCAAAGAAATAAATACTAAATATATGTGCTTGTTATTATATCATGATTAAGAGTACACACTTCCATAATAACATATGTATTATTCTTTTATATAGTCAGTATAAAAAGATACTACCTCAATTGGTCCTGCTCAATACACTCATAGTGTACTAGTGTAATTTATTAGTCAAGATAAACTAATACCTAATTATACTACAACCACTTCAATGGTTTGTCCCATTCCATCTTGGTTATGAGCAATTGTTTATAATTTATAAGTATCTGATAACATGATCTTCTGTATGTCTCCTCACACCATGTTATCTACAATATAAATTAAATGGACAACTACACTTAGCATAAATGTAGGTATTTGACCAATGTGATTCTTATATGTTTATACAAAAATCTAGATTTTTAGTATACACTCTAACAATCTCCCACTTATGCTAAAACACTATGCTGCCATATACCCTGCCATACATCTAATTCTCAACTCTTCAACATACACATCAAAAGCTTTTGCCTTAAGGGCCTTAGTGAAAGGATCTCCCAGGTTATCATCTGATGCAATCTAGGCGGCAACAACTTCTCCTTGTTATACGATGTCTCGTATTGGGTGGTACTTGCGCTCTATGTGTTTACTTGCCTTATGGGCTCGTGGTTCCTTCGAGTTTGCTACTGTACCACTTATTATCACAATACTGTGTAATAATTTTTGGGCAAATCAGGAAACACACCTAAGTCCATCATAAAGTTTTTGAGCCATACAGCTTCTATGGCTGCCTCAGAGGCTGCCACATACTCAACTTCCATGGTGGAGTCCGAAAAGCATTTATGCTTATCACTCCTCCATTGTTATGACTTTACCTCCTAAAGTAAACACAAAAATCCTGAGGTCGACTTACTATTGCTCCTATCTGATTGGAAGTCAAAATTCGTGTAACCCACAGGGATTAAATCATCTGCTTGGTAAACCAGCATATAATCTCTAGTCCTTCTCAGGTACTTTAATATATGCTTTTATGGCAGTTCAATGTCCCAGTTCTAGATTACTTTGATATCTGCTAACCATGCCCTCGGCAAAACAGATATCCGGTCTCGTGCATAACATACATTAGGCTTCCTACAGCATAAAGAACTGTCTTCATTTCTTCTATCTCATTTGATGTCTTCGGAGACATCTCTTTAGATAAAGATACTCCATGTCTAAAAGGTAGAAAACCTTTCTTGGAGTCTTGCATGCTAAAACGAGGTAGGATTGTATTGATATATGAAGCTTGGGATAAGCACAACATTCTTTTCTTGCGATCTCTTATTACTTTGATCCCGAGAATATGTGCGCATTATCCCAAGTCCTTCATATTGAATTTCTTGGACAACCATACCCTTACTTCCGACAACACTTTGATATTGTTTCCAACTACCAAAAATGTCATCTACGTATAGTACAAGAAATACCACTACGTTTTCATCACACTTCTTGTATACACAAGACTTATCCGGACACTGAATAAATCCATATGACTGGATTACTTCATTAAACCGAATGTTCCAAGATCTTGAAGCTTGCTTCAGTCCATAGACCGATTGAGCTTATATACAAGATGCTCTTTGCCCTTTGCAATGAATCTCTCTGGTTGCTTCATATGGATATTTTCTTCAAGGCTTCCATTAAATAAAGCTGTGTTGACATCCATTTGCTAAATCTTATAATCTATATGAGCAGCAATAGATAAAAGAATCTGGATAGACTTAAGCATGACTACCGGTGAAAAGATTTTCTAATAATCGATACTCTTTTTCAACAAGCCTTGCTTTGAAGGTTTCCACTTTCTCGTCTACCCCTCTTTTTCTTTTGTAGACCTATTTACACCTAATGACTCTTACACCATTTGGTGGTTCTACAAGCTCCCAGACTTACATAGATTCTATTGCTCTTTGCCAAGATGCTGCATCTTTATCTTGGAGTGTTTGTCATATGTCCGGGGATCAGGTTCATGTTCACCAGGGATCAAGTCCAAATACTCTCCCAAAACATGAATCTTTCAGGTTGCCTAACAACCCTCCCACTACGACGAGGCACCGTCTGTGGTTATGTATCATTTGTGATACGTGTTGCAGTTTCTTGTGATATTTCATCTTGTACTATTGGTAATAGACTAGACGTGTCCTCTCTAATTTCTTCTAGAATCATTTTACTCATGGGCTTATGGTTCATTACATAAGCTTCCTCTAAAAATCGAGCATTGGTACTAACAATGATCTTTTGATTTTTAGGATTATAAAACAAATCACCTTTCGTTCCAAACAGACAAACTTCTGTACGTGATTCCAACTTGTCAGTGTCTCCCTTCAGCACATGTGCTGGACTATCCCAAATCCGAATATGTTTCAGACTAGGCTTACGCTCATTCCACAATTCTATGGGAGTAGAGGGTACTGACTTAGAAGGTACTATGTTCATTGTCGTTTCCAGAGTATATCCCTTCAACGAATTTGGTAATTCTTAATAACTCATCATTGATCTAACAATTTCCATAAGAGTCATATACCTTCGTTTTGCCACACCATTCTGTTGGGGTGTACCAGGTGCAGTCAATTGGGATTGAATCCCGACTTCCAATAAGTGACTTCTAAACTCTCCTAAGAGGTATTCGTCACTACGATGTAGTGTCTTGATACTTTTTCTATAACATTTCTCTACATCAACCTTGTACTCTTTGAACTTATCAAAGCACTCAGACTTGTGACGTGTCAAGTAAATGTACCCGTATCTCGAATAGTCGTATATAAAAGAGACGAAATATTCGAAACTACCTCTTTCCTGGATAGTGATAGGTACAAATCAGAATGAACCAATTCCAACACATCTTTGGCTCTATACCCCTTAATCTTAAAAAGCCTCTTGGTTATTTTTCCTTTCAAGTAAGACTCGCAGGTTGGAAAGTTTTCCACCACCAATGAACCCAAAAGTTCATCGGCTTTATCCTTTGAATCCTACTCAAGTTAATATGACCTAGCCTTAGATGTCAAAGATATGATTGATTCATTTCCGAAGGTTGCTTTCTCTTATTAGAGTTAGAAGATGTGTTATTAATTTCCATTTGTTGCATCGTGGGAGTTATTGGATTTAGAATATATAAATTGTTAACCAATGTACCAGAACAGATAACTTCCATATTTTCTTGATAACAACTTTGTTATCAAAAGAGACAGAATATCAAGTTCTTTGAATAGTTTAGAAACTGAAATCAAGTTCTTTCTAAAACTTGGTACGTAAAGACAATTTCTCAAAATCCATGTTTTATTCCTATCAGAGGATAAACATCTCCCACTGCAACATCTGCTACTTTTTGCAATAATGCCCATGTAGATGGTGATTTCCCCTTCATATAGTTGTGGGGTTTCCTAGAACCCCTGCAATGAATTGCAGACATGATCAGTGGCTCCCATATCTACACACTAGGTACCGATAGATAACACCACTAAACATGTTTCAACAACTAATGAAATACACCTTTATTGTTCTCAATTCTAAGAGGACAGTCCACCTTAGTGTCCAAGTTTTGTTTCCAATCAATATAATTGAGACTACTAAGTCTAATCTATAGTATAACAGCTAGGGGATTGAAAAACATTTAAAATCCTAAGAATCACAAAAATATTTGGTCAAGACTAACAGTTCAAAATCCCCGTGAATTCTGTATGCCACATTAGTGTAGACGTATACAAATTCAAACATTTGTAAGAGGAGATTTTATTAATTTTATTATCTTATCAATCTATCTTTATGACAAATAAAATTAATAGTTGATCTTCCTTCGATCAAATATTTGGTCAAAACTTTATAATTTAAAATAATATTGATTCCTCAAAACAATATCATTTAAATTCACCAACACCTCAAACACCGTGAATTTTGTATGCCACGTTAGTGTGGACATATACAAATTTAAACATTTGTAAGAGGAGGATTTTACCCATTAATTATCTTGTTAACCAAACTTTATGACAAATAAAATTACCTCAAATACCGTGAATTTTGTACGCCACGTTAGTGTGGACATATACAAATTCAAACATTTGTAAGAGGAGTTTTACCCATTAATTTTATTATCTTGTCAACCTAACTTTATGATAAATAAAATTACCTCAAACACCGTGAATTTTGTATGTCACGTTAGTGTGGACATATACAAATTCAAACATTTGTAAAAGAGGTTTTACCCATTAATTTTATTATATTGTTAACTTAGTTTTATGACAAATTAATAGTTGGTTTTCCTTCGGTCACACATATAATAGCAGTGACTCCGTTAGGGAGGATACTATTAAATGTGCCTAAGTGTATACCATTACTTGATACTAAGTCCATTAAATAGAATTGTGCCCCTTCAGTTGGAGAAGATCACACACACATCCTAAATAATTTCCTATAATCATCCAATAAGGAAGTTTGATCTAGTGACCCGCAAACAAACTCATTCGTTGTGGAGGAAGGCACTCAGAGCCAACACGCAAGTTTGTTTGCATCACTTACAAACCAGTAATGGAGACCGTGGAATTTATTTAAAATCTCTCTCCCACTTAGTTATTTAAAATAAGGAATTTTATCATGCAAGCACACATACACACATCACAGCAAATAAAAGTAATAAATGTGAAAAAATAAATTTTCAACTATTATGGTCTCTTCCATCATTGTCCTTCGTGTGCCGCCAGCCCTAACAGTCGTCAGTTCTAGCCGCAAGTCCTAGGGCTCATGTTGTCGTGTCCGTTGAGTTTCCTTTTCTACTGCGCCTTTGGTCCTCCAATAGTACCACGCCTCGCAAGGATACGATCCACGACAAAAATAGAATTTTACATTTATCGATCTTATATTCCACGAAAGAATGTACATGTAATCTAGATCGAAACAAAAATGTAAAATCCTAAAACTAATACAGTTTATGCTGTATTTAATACATACAATCATGCACATACATAAAATTCTCTCGACATGTCCGAGTGTAACGACCCGCCTTCTACTACTAAGCTGTAAGGTCGATCGTTACGTAATGCTGTGCTAAATTACTATTGCGGAAAATCTGGATTGATTAAAACTTTACTAAACTGATTAGTGTAAAATCAGAACTTAATATTCTAGGTGTACCTAGGAGTTGTACACATGCTAGGGGAGGTAATCTATGCCTCTCGGATGTCCTGCTAGCTGTAATCAGGCATTTCAATCGATCCATGAATCGATTGGGCTGTCGGATCGATCCAGTGATCGATCCAGCTTGATACTGGCACGGAGAAAAACTCTGGATCGGTCGGCTGACCGATCCATAAGCTATATGGCTACTGTATGCGGCTGGATCGATCTACCGACCGATCCAGGAGTACACTGATCGGTCGGTAGACCGATCCAGTGGCTCACTGATCGGTCGGCTGACCGATCAGTGAGCTTCTGCACCCACTGTTCGCATCTGGATTGGTCGGCTGACCGATCCATAAACTTTCTGTTCGCGACTGGATCGGTCAGCTGACCGATCCAGCGGCACAACCCAACTCTGATCGATCCGTAGATCGATCTGGGTTTCTGATTTCGAATCAGAACCCTGATTTCAGCACTAGTTCGTGCCAAAATCTCATATAAGAGTTCTAAAAGTAATTGAAATATATTCTAGTAACTATTAACCAACATTCTAACATAATTACTAACAAACTAAATAAATCTCCAATGGTTTAAACATTCTAAGGTCTAAAAAAAATGCATGAAAGAAGAAATACTAAGAATTCAACTATTTAAACTTGCTAAAACCCTGAGAATCTTTTATTCCAGTTCCTGCCACACACACCATCTTTGCATTAAACTCCAGCTTCCTCTGCTAGTCCATTTTCCCTTTACCTTTATCTGCAGTATAAGGAAAGTAGAATCTGTAAGCTTAATGCTTAGTAAGAAACCAACTACCTCACTAAAACATGCAACGATGCAAACATGCTTTTAAAGAATGCTATTTGAAAACATGTACTGGCATGGCATACTATGGTTGCAAGCATAAACTGAAATAACTGAACATGTAAGCTGAAACATGACATAGCAAGCTAATCACATAGAACAATAATAGAGAACTAAGCTAACTGAAGCTAACCTGAAGCTGAAATCAAACTCAACTAACATAACTGATTTTATGAGTTTTGAAAACTAATAGCATAGTAGATCAAAATAATAATCATGTGCTGTTGGGCCCGGCAACTGTACTTACTGTGCGCGCATCCCTAACTAAACCCGGGTTTGCAAGTCCCGAATTTAGTAGGGTTTACTAGGTTATCTGAACCTAGGGACGATTGTGGGAGTCCAACCCAATAGATATCTAATCCGGTACAGTGCCAACTGAAAAGTAAAATACTGAATATAGCTAAACTGTTCTAAATTGCTGTTTCTAGGTTATCTGAACCTAGAGCTAGGTTGTCTGAACCCAGAGGCGACTGTGGGAGCTCACCCATTGGACCGTAGTCCCATATAAGATAGAATAAACTGATTTACTGATTTAGATGCTTCTAATGCATTCAACTGAGCTGTTAAAATGCCTAATTTGCATTTTTACTTCACTAGCTATTTTATCGAACACTTAGTGTGCCCCAACTCTCCTCTCTATTAGGGAGACCACTTCTAGGCGCCCGACAACGTCTAGAAACCCCCACTGAAGAGGGATTACGTGTCCGGCCCATCTAGAAGTACTCACTAAATCCCTAAACCTGCGAGGAGGCTCAATTTCACGCTAAGCGTCGATAAAAATCTGCGTATAGCTAAACTAATGCGTAGAAAACCCAAACGGAGCTACTTATACTGCAGGTGAGGGGTTTCTTACCTCGTACGCTAATTTCCTTACAATTCTATTCGCTAGAATTCCGGTGGAGATGACTTCTCGACGATCTTCTCGCGTCTAAGCGTTCCCTTCGCGAAGGAGAGCGTCCTCGTGCCGGAGTTGTCACTGGAAGATGACCTTGGGGCCCTAGGGAGGGAGCCCTAGGGTTGGCGCCGAGAGAAGGAGAGGAGAAGGGAGGGTTGCGGCGTGGCTAAGGTGAGGAAAGAAAGTTCACGGTGGAAAATAATCTCCTCACTTAATAATTTTCCTATTTATATTTAGGAATTAATTCGCCCAACTCCAATATAAATTTAATTGATTCCCTTTCCTTTCAGCACGGCCCTGCTGGGTTCAACCGGTTACTTAAGCGGTCTAAAGGTTTAACGGACCCGAGGGGTCCCGGGTTCGATTCCCGCTTAAGCTATTTTGCTTTCCTAATTATTTTTGCTACTTCCGCTACTCTAAAAATTCTGAAAAAATATCTAAAAATTTCAGAATAATTATAGAATATTTCTAAAATAGTTTTGAGAATTTTCGGGCGTTACAATCCCCCATACCTTATAAAAAGTTCATCCTCGAACTTAGAATAATTCTGGGTACTTCTGTCTCATGCTGGCTTCTGTCTCCCATGTTGCCTCTTCTGATGTGTGACTGTGCCAAATAACTTTGACTAATGGTACTTCCTTGTTCCGCAATTTCTTAACTGCTCGGTCTATTATCTTAATAGGCCGTCTGTCATAGCTGAGGTCTTCGCGGATCTGTACCGACTGGGGCTCAATCACCTGGGTGACATCTGGGGTATGCTTCTTCAGCATAGAGACATGAAATACGTTGTGGACAGCTGACATTTCCTGGGGTAGCTCTAGCTCATATGCTACCTTGCCCACTCTCCTGCTGATAAGGTATGGTCCCACCTATCTGGGACTTAGCTTGCCCTTTTTCCCAAAACGCATTACTCCCTTCATGGGAGCTACTCTGAGGAACACTGAATCCCCAACTGAAAACTTTAAAGGTCTGCGCCGTGTATCAGTATAGCTTTTCTGGCGGCTCTGAGCTGTCTCTATCCTCTGGTGGATCTGCTGTATAGCTGCTGTGGTATCTGCCACTAGATATGTATGAAGTTCTAGTTCTTTCTGTTCACCACTCTCATACCAGCAGATTGGAGATCTACACCTCCGCTCATAGAGAGCCTCATAAGGTGTCATACCGATAGTGGCCTGATAGCTGTTGTTGTATGCAAATTCTGCTAAACTCATATATTTGCACCAACTTCCCTTGAAATCCAGGGCACATGCTCGGAGCATATCCTCGAGTACCTGATTTACTCGCTCCGTCTGTCCATCTGTCTGCGGATGGAAGGCTGTGCTAAACTTTAACTTCGTGCCCAAAGCTGTCTGTACACACTCCCAGAAGTGTGATGTGAATCTGCTATCTCTGTCTGATATAATGGTTCGTGGGACTCCATGTAATCTAACGATCTCCTTGAGATACAACTGAGCTAGCTGTTCCATGGAGTAGGATATCCTGATAGCTAAGAAGTGGGCTGATTTAGTCAATCTGTCGACTATTACCCAGATGGTATCAAAACCATTCGTGGTTCTGGGTAATCCCACTATAAAATCCATAGAAATGTCTTCCCACTTCCATTACGGTATCTGTATGCAAAACTCCCCGGTCTCGATGTTACCTTAACTCTCGAGTTAGGCGGTCTTGACATATCGAGCGACGTATCTCTTCATCCCATGCCACCAAAAATGTTTCTTCAAGTCCTGGTACATTTTGGTGGAGCCGATGCATCGCATAGGAGTCTTGTGAGCCTCATCTAAAACCTTCTTTTTGAGTTCCTCATCCGGAACACATAGTTTGTCACCAAAATACAATACCCACTATCGATATTCTGAACTCTCCGATTCTGCTAAGCCTTGCTTGATCCTCTGAATTTCATGATCCTGAGCTGTCTGGATGTCACCAAGCAAGGTAGACTCTAATGTCATAGTAGAGAGCTGTCCGACTATGAGTTCGAGACCGAAATCTGTGATCTCTTTCTGTAGGGGTGGTGACATGGCTGCTAGAGATAATAAGGTAGCACTGGACTTTCTGCTAAGTGCATCTGCTACCCTATTTGCTTTTCCTGGGTGGTAGAGGATGTCTATGTCGTAGTCTTTGACCAGCTCTAGCCATCTGCGCTGGCACATGTTCAGATCCTTCTGAGTGAAGAAGTACTTCAGACTCTGATGATCTGTATACACTCTGCACTGAGCCTCATACAAGTAATGTCTCCAAATCTTGAGAGCGAACACCACTGCTGCAAGCTCAAGGTCATGAGTAGGATAGTTCTTCTCATAATCCTTGAGTTGTCTGGAGGCATAGGCGATCACCTTGCCATCTTGCATCAGCATTGCTCCTAGTCCCAACTTCGAGGCATCACTATATATGTCAAAGCTATCTGCGTTCTCTGGTAGAGTCAGAATAGGTGCACTGGTCAATCTCCTTTTCAGCTCGCTGAAACTGTTCTCACAGTCCTCTGTCCACTAAAATTTTCTGTTCCTTCTGGTAAGAGCTGTCAGTGGGGAGGCTATCCTGGAGAAGTCCTCTACGAATTTCCTGTAGTAACCTGCTAATCCCAGAAAGCTTCTGATCTCACTGGCGTTCTTGGGTCTTTTCTAGTTGCTCACAGCTTCTATCTTACTGGGGTCTACCATGATACCATCCTTTGAGATGATGTGACCCAGGAAGGACACCTGATCTAACCAAAATTCACATTTCGTGAACTTGGCATATAGCTGATTCTGCTGAAGGGTATGCAGTACTATTTTCAGGTGTTCTGCGTGTTCTTCCTGAGTTCCTGAGTAGATAAGAATGTCATCGATGAATACAATAACAAATTTATCTAGGTAATATCTGAATACCCTGTTCATGAGGTCCATGAAAGTAGCTGGAGCATTTGTCACGCCAAAGGGCATGACTACGAACTCATAATGTCTGTATCTAGTCCTGAAAGCTGTCTTAGGTATATCCCCTTCCTTGACCTTCACCTGATGATAACCTGATCTGAGATCTATTTTAGAGAACACTGCTGCTCCCTTTAATTGATCAAACAGGTCATCTATTCTGGGAAGAGGATACCTGTTCTTGATTGTGACCTGGTTTAGCGCCCTGTAATCTATGCACAGACGCATGCTCCCGTCCTTCTTCTTCACGAATAATACAGGCGCTCCCCATGGTGAGTGACTGGGGCGTATGAAGCCTTTGTCGAGCAGCTCCTGTAATTGCTCATGAAATTCCTTCAGTTCTGCTGGAGCCATGCGGTACGACGCTTTGGAAATAGGATTGGTATTGGGAATGAGCTCTATCTCAAATTCGATCTCCCTGTCTGGTGCTAGGCCTGGTAACTCTTCAGGGAAGACTGCTGGGTAGTCACATACGACTCGGACCTCTGCTAGCTGTTGGTCCTTGTCCTGACTGGTGCTGACTACGTGTGCTAAGAATCTCTTACATCCTGAATCCATTAACTTCTGTGCCTTCATAGCTGAGAGAAACTTCTTGGCCTTTCTCCTAGGTTCTCCGAAAAATTTGAACTGTGCTTCTGCTTCGGGTTGGAATATGACTCTCTGTTTACGGCACTCGATGGAAGCATCGTATCTGATCAAGAAGTCCATTCCAAAAATGACATCGTAGTCAGTCATATTTAGCACGATCGGATCACAGAAGAGTTCTCTGTCTGCTATAATGACTGGCACTGCTCTGAGCTAGTGCGTGGATGCCATAATTTCTCCTGAAGGTAGTGTCGTCAGAAACTGACTACTGAGTACCTCTGGAGGTATTGCTAACTTGTTTGCGAATGCCCTGGCTATATAAGAATGGGTTGCCCCAGTATCGAATAAGACAGTTGCTATTTGCTGAAAAATACTAATCTGACCTGTAACAACTGTCGAGGCATTTGCTGCGTCCTCTCTGGTGAGTGAGTATATCCTCGCATTAGTCATAGCTGGAGGGGCTTCTAATCTGCCCTGGCTGATATGTGGACCATCTAAAGCGGCCTGCATCTGATGTAACTGAGCTGGCTGGCCTCCATACTGAATCGACTGTGGCTAAGGAAGACTGATCTTGTTTGGACACTGCTTGGCCATATGCCCTTCCTGTTCGCATTCAAAGCATCCTCGTGTGCCCTTACGACAAACTCCAGGATGGAATTTCCCACAAGTAGCACACTTTGGATAACTGACCTGCTTGCTGGCTGGTCCTCCTTTTGGGTAACCCCCTGGTTTGCGCTTGTTGCTGGAGTTCCCTTTCCAGTTAGAGCCATGGGGCCGTGGCCTGCTTTGTTTACGAGTGTCGAGCCTCCTTGGCCTTTAGCTTCCGAGAGGACTTGCTTCTGCTGATACTATTCTCGTAATGCTCGGTGATTAGAGCACCGCTCACTAATTCTTTTGTGGTTTGTGGCCTATGCATGCCACCAGCTATTTCCGGCCTCGGCATCTTGAGCATCAACCGGATTCGTTCCTGTACTGACTAGTTCAGGCATAGGCGAGCCAATCTATTGAATTTCTTCACGGCTTCCTCAACTGATAGGTTGCCCTGACGAAACTCGGTGAACTCGTCGTAGTGGCGGTTGGTGACCCGCATGTGAAAGAACTCCTCGAAGAATTCTTTTTTGAAGTCTGCCCATGTCATCTGGTTTACAGGGCGCTTCACTCTAATTCTCTCCCACCACATACGTGCATCTCCTGTCAAGCAGAAGGAGGCGCACTTCACCTTCTCGGGTTCTGGCCAGTCCAGAAGCTCCATCGTACTTTCCAGTGTTTTGAACCATGCCTGAGCATCCCATGGTTCACTCCTGCCTGAGAAATTCTCTGGCTTGACTCTCTGCCACTGGATCAGATAGGCTTCCCTCTTTGCCTCTGCTGCTGGGGCTACTGGTGATGTAGGCTGGACTGGTGGAACCTCTAAGACCACTGGTGTCGCTAAATTAGGCTCCGGGGTGATAGTGGGAGTGTTCTGCTGACTAGCTTTTAAGGTGGCTATTTCCTGTTGCTGTTCAGCTAGCTGCTGCTGGGGGAGGCACTGAACTGCCTGCCTCATGCCGGGGCTCAGTAGCTGGTGCCCTTCTAGCTGGGCGTCCTCGTGTCATTCTAGAGACATAGAGGACATACATGACTAACACAAGCATAATAGAGTAACTATTGTTATCATGTTAACTACTATCATAAACAAGCATGCTTCAGTTATATCTAAACATGAAAACAAGAAACATAAAGAAAGTGAGATATGTTCTTACTTGGAAGCTACAGGTTCAATGCTGATGTGTGTGTAGGAAGTATGGAACACTGCTCTGATACCACTCTGTAAGGACCCGCCTTCTACTACTAAGCTGTAAGGCCGATCGTTACGTAATGCTGTGCTAAATTACTATTGCGAAAAATCTGGATTGATTAAAACTTTACTAAACTGATTACTGTAAAATCAGAACTTAATATTCTAGGTGTACCTAGGAGTTGTACACATGCTAGGGGAGGTAATCTATGCCTCTCGGATGTCCTGCTAGCTGTAATCAGGCATTTCAATCGATCTATGAATCGATTGGGTTGTCGGATCGATCCAGTGATCGATCCAGCTTGATACTGGCACGGAGAAAAATTCTGGATCGGTCGGCTGACTGATCCATAAGCTATATGGCTACTGTATGCGGCTGGATCGGTCTACCGACCGATCCAGGACTACACTGATCGGTCGGTAGACCGATCCAGTGGCTCACTGATCGATCGGCTGACCGATCAGTGAGCTTCTGCACCCACTGTTCGCATCTGGATTGGTCGGCTGACCGATCCATAAACTTTCTGTTCGCGACTGGATCGGTCAGCTGACCGATCCAGCGGCACAACCCAACTCTGATCGATCCGTAGATCGATCTGGGTTTCTGATTTCGAATCAGAACCCTGATTTTAGCACTAGTTCGTGCCAAAATCTCATATAAGAGTTCTAAAAGTAATTGAAATATATTCTAGTAACTATTAACCAACATTCTAACATAATTACTAACAAACTAAATAAATCTCCCATGGTTTAAACATTCTAAGGTCTAAAAAATGCATGAAAGAAGAAAGACTAAGAATTCAACTATTTAAGCTTGCTAAAACCCTGAGAATCTTTTATTCCAGTTCCTGCCACACACACCATCTTTGCATTGAACTCCAGCTTCCTCTGCTAGTCCATTTTCCCTTTACCTTTATCTGCAGTATAAGGAAAGTAGAATCTGTAAGCTTAAAGCTTAGTAAGAAACCAACTACCTCACTAAAACATGCAACGATGCAAACATGCTTTTAAAGAATGCTATTTGAAAACATGTACTGGCATGGCATACTATGGTTGCAAGCATAAACTGAAATAACTGAACATGTAAGCTGAAACATGGCATAGCAAGCTAATCACATAGAACAATAATAGAGAACTAAGCTAACTGAAGCTAACCTGAAGCTGAAATCAAACTCAACTAACATAACTGATTTTATGAGTTTTGAAAACTAATAGCATAGTAGATCAAAATAATAATCATGTGTTGTTGGGCCCGGCAACTGTACTTACTGTGCACTAAACCCGGGTTTGCAAGTCCCGAATTTAGTAGGGTTTACTAGGTTATCTGAACCTAGGGACGACTGTGGGAGTCCAACCCAATGGATATCTAATCCGGTACAGTGCCAACTGAAAAGTAAAATACTGAATATAGCTAAACTGTTCTAAATTGCTGTTTCTAGGTTATCTGAACCTAGAGCTAGGTTGTCTGAACCCAGAGGCGACTGTGGGAGCCCACCCATTGGACCGTAGTCCCATATAAGATAGAATAAACTGATTTACTGATTTAGATGCTTCTAATGCATTCAACTGAGCTGTTAAAATGCCTAATTTGTATTTTTACTTCACTAGCTATTTTATCGAACACTTAGTGTGCCCCAACTCTCCTCTCTATTAGGGAGACCACTTCTAGGCACCCGACAACGTCTAGAAACCCTCACTGAAGAGGGATTACGTGTCCGGCCCATCTAGAAGTGCTCACTAAATCCCTAAACCTGCGAGGAGGGTCAATTTCACGCTAAGCGTCGATAAAAATCTGTGTATAGCTAAACTAATGCGTAGAAAACCCAAACGGAGCTACTTATACTGCAGGTGAGGGGTTTCTTACCTTGTACGCTAATTTCCTTACAATTCTATTCGCTAGAATTCCGGTGGAGACGACTTCTCGACGATCTTCTCGCGTCTAAGCGTTCCCTTCGCGAAGGAGAGCGTCCTCGTGCCGGAGTTGTCACTGGAAGATGACCTTGGGGCCCTAGGGAGGGAGCCCTAGGGTTGGCGCCGAGAGAAGGAGAGGAGAAGGGAGGGTTGCGGCGTGGCTAGGGTGAGGAAAGAAAGTTCACGGTGGAAAATAATCTCCTCACTTAATAATTTTTCTATTTATATTTAGGAATTAATTCGCCCAACTCCAATATAAATTTAATTGATTCCCTTTCCTTTCAGCATGGCCCTGCTGGGTTCAACCGGTTACTTAAGCGGTCTAAAGGTTTAACGGACCCGAGGGGTCCCAGGTTCGATTCCTGCTTAAGCTATTTTGCTTTCCTAATTATTTTTGCTACTTCCGCTACTCTAAAAATTCTGGAAAAATATCTAAAAATTCCAGAATAATTATAGAATATTTCTAAAATAGTTTTGAGAATTTTCGGGGGTTACACCAAGGGTCCAATCACACACAATCATATTAGGGCCATAATAGTTGGATCTAGGATGCTTGCAACCACAGAGTTAATCTATTTGCACATCTTACTGTTATCCTGCCTAAAATATGTATGACATGTGCATAATTAAACTGAAAAACCAAACACACAGAGACAATATTCTAGCTCCGATACCAATTGTTGGTTGATATTCGGAATATCGTAGTGGTTCCCATGTACAAAAATTTTGTATAAGTCTCGAACTTTTCCTAACAACCTATTGTGTTCTTTAGAAATTAAATTTGGAATCACAAACGGAACTTAACATTATTGATTCCAAATTCAACTTATATGTTCTTAGAGGTTTAGACTTGGATCGCAAACGATGTTTAACATTATTAATCCAAATCCACCCATGTTACAAAGTTAATTAAATATTTATTTCAAGGATTGACTTTCAGGTTAAACATGGCGAGACACTAAGCCTTCTTGGGTATGGGATCATCCACCACTTCCTAGACAAAGTCTTTCAACGAAATTCAATATTTAATCTCCTTATAGTAACCCTAAATTTAACCACTAAGAACAATCAAATCATAAGATCTAAAAAAACAAAAGAAACACAAAATCGAAACATAAATTCGATAACCTAGAATCATTAGCCTCTTGTGTTTGGTATTTCAAGATCTAAACAAAAGAATAAACTAGTTATGATGCGGAAACTAATTACTAGTTATACCTTTTGTAGCTTATAGACCTCACGATTTTTTATCGTATTCCTCTTCTTATCTCAGACATCGTGTGGGCGACGATCTACCGAGACGAGAATCCACCCAAGCCTCCTTCTTCTATTTGCAAGTTTCGACCACCAACAATCTCCTTGAGATGAAGAACTTTGGCCACCAACCAAGCTCCAATGGATGCTAAGAAACAAAACCTCCTTTCTCTACTTCTTCTCCAAGCTAAATCTGACCACCAAAATCTCCTTGAGAGTTGATGCCGCCGGCCACCAAAGAAGATGAAAAGGAGAAGAGGAAGAAGATGAGGGCCGACCACCAACAAGGAATAGAGGAGAGGAATAATAGATGTATTGTTATTAGGTGAGACACCTCTACCCTCTATTTTATATTCCTTGGTCTTGGCAAATAAGGAAAAATTTAAACATAATTAAATTTTTCTTGCCAATGTTTAAGAAGGAAAATTTAATAAAATATTCCTTATAATTCTTTCAATGGTCAGCCATATTAAATCCTCCAAATAAGGAAAGTTTTGAACACAAAATTAAAACTTCCTAATTTGTTTCCGAAAAAAAAATTCTCTTTTAAAATTCCCTTCATGGTTGATTATAAAAGGAAACTTTTATATGTTAAAATCTCTCTATTAAAACATGTGGATGATTACGAAAAAAGAAAGTTTTCTTTAAAATTAAAATCTTCCTTTTAACTACAAATAAGGAAAGATATCAAACTTTTTTCTTAATCCTTTGTAGAAACTATAAAAGGAAATATTTAATTTTAAAACTCTTTTTTAAATCATGGCTTCCACATAAGGAAATATTTTAAAATTAAAATCTCTTTTATTTTAATTGTGGCCGACTACCCTTGCTTGGGCTCCAAGCTAGGGCTGGCCACAACTTGATCCATCCATGGCTTGATTTGGCCGACCCTTGCTTGGGCTCCAAGCTAGGCTTGGCCGGCCACCTAAGGATGGGTAAGAAGGTGGGCTTTATGTGGATATAAGACTTTATAATTAAGAGGCTACGACAGGGACCGAGAAGATCCATTGGTTTATCTCCTGATGAACTTGAGCTTCCTGTGTTCGCCTTGAACACCCAACTCGAGTTCATCAATAATAACTCATACTACTAAAGAATTATTATTGAACTACCACACCAATCTCATATTACTATATGAGCTCCTTCTTATTATGAGTGTGTTAGTCTCCTTATGTTTAAGATATTGAATGTCTACTAATTAAATGAGTTACTGACAACTCACTTAATTAATATCTAGCTCCAAGAGTAGTATCACTCAACCTTATCGTCATGTCGGACTAAGTCCACCTGCAAGGTTTACATGACAATCCTTATGAGCTCTTCAAGGGGACATCAATCTATATTACTAGGACACAGTTTCATTCTATAATCAACAACACTCCATATAAATAATATCATTTCCCAACTTATCGGGCCTATTGATTTAACGAGCTAAATCACACCCTTTGATAAATCAAAGAAATAAATGTTGGTGCAACCTTAGGTCAAGGTTGACCTGGTTGACCCGACTCGAGTTAACCTGACTCGAGTTGTATTTTGATGTTTGACGAGAACAGAAGAGAGTTGTACTTTGATGGGAGATTGTTGGTGCAACATTAGGTCAAGGTTGACCTGGTTGACCTGACTCAAGTTGTATCTTGATGTTTGACAAGAACAGAAACTTGGGAGGTTGTGGGTGCAACCTTTGGTCAAGGTTGACCTGGTTGACCCGACTTGAGTTGATCTATTTCGAGAAGTCCAAGCAGGGAGCTTGGCACGGGAAAAGTCCAAGTATGGAGACTTGGCACGGAAAAGTCCAAGCAGGCAGCTTGGCACGAGAAAAGTCCAAGTATGGAGACTTGGCACGGAAAGGTCCAAGTAGGGAGCTTGGCACGGGAAAAGTCCAAGTATGGAGACTTGGCACGGAGAAGTCCAAGTATGGGAGCTTGGCATGTGGAAGTCGGAGAGGGCTCGGAAGCTCGTTCTCCGGACTAGGTCAGAGAGGGCTTGGTAGCTCGTTCTCTGGACCGGACGAAGTCGGAGAGGGCTCGGTAGCTCGTTCTCCGGACTAGGTCAGAGAGGGCTCGGTAGCTCGTTCTCTAGACCAGGAAGGCAGATAGAAAATCCTAGTGAGTGAAGCTAGGTGAAAGTGAAAGACCTGGTGAGTGAAGCCAGGCAGGGGAAAGACCTAGTGAGTAAAGCTAGGCAGTTTGGAAGTCCTGGTGAGTGAAGCCGGGCAAGGGAAAAATCCAGATGGATCAAGGATGATCGGACATCTGGTGTTGGAAAGACCAAGTGGGTCAAAGGGATTGACCGGACACTTGGTAGGGAGTCTTAGCAGGTCAAGGGAGTGACCAGATGCTAAGCATGAGATACCAATAGGTCAAGGTTGACCGGATATTAGTTTGGAAGGCTTGGGACTTGGTTTGGGCAAAAACCAAGCTCTGGATCGATCAGTGGATCGATCCAGTGATACACTGGGTATCTGGATCGGTCTGGTGACCGATCAGTAACCAAACAGTAGTCTACTGAGTGTTATCTGATCGGTCTGCAGACCGATCAGGAAACAACGATCAGAAGGCAAGAAGCTCGGGAGAAAAGGAAGGGGATCGGTCCCTGGACCGATCAGAGAAAGATCTGATCGGTCCTGGGGACCGATCAGGATGAAGCTGGACCGATCAGGAGCATGCCTGATCGGTCCAGACCTTAAGTCCAGAAAGGTCCAGGAGGGCTTAGCCTGATCGGTCCCCATGACCGATCAGGAGCTCTGTGGACCGATCAGGATGGAGCCTGATCGGTCCAGAACTATCCGTTGTGAGTGACAACGGCTATCTCCATCTTCTTTGATGTCCTCTTCGCAGTGCAGGTTATAAAAGGAGATCGAGGGCTTCTAAGCTTCTTCTTCTTCTTCTTCTGGTTCGAAGCTACTGCTTCTTCTTCTTCACTGCTGTGATCTGAGCTTTGCTGAGCTCGCTTCTGCTTGAAGCTTCGTGTGAGTTTCCCCGGCTGGTCAGCTGCTGCTGTTCTTCCGTGAAGTTGCTGCTTCGTCAACGGAAACCAGTCGAAGGCAAGCAAGGTGTTTTACATTCATATTGTTTGTATTTCTTGCTGTATTTCTATCTTGTTGTTGCAAGTTATTGTAGCGAGGTTTCTCCACCCAGAAGGAGTTGTTATTAGCCGGTTTTCCGGGGTCTCATCCACCGACGGATTGATAGGCTTCGTCCACCTTACGGACACGCCGAGGAGTAGGAGTTTATCTCCGAACCTCGTTACATCATCGTGTTAGGTTTGATTTTCTTCTCCTTCCTAGTTTCGTTTCTTGTTTTTATTTCCGCTGTGCTAACCCTAGTTTGTAGAAAGAAACCAGAATTTGGGGTCGGCTATTCACACCCCCCCCTCTCTAGCCGCGACCATCGATCCTAACAATAAATACTAAGTATATGTACTTGTTATTATATCATGATTAAGAGTACACACTTCCATAATAACAGGGGTGTTGTTCTTTTATATAGTCAGCATAAAAAGATACTACGTCAATTGGTCCTACTCAATATACTTATAGTGTACTAGTGTAATTTATTAGTCAAGATAAACTAATACCTAATTATACTACAACCACTCCAATGGTTTGTTCTATTCCATCTTGGTTGTGAGCAATTGTTTATAATTTATAAGTATCTGATAACATGATCTTGTGTGTGTCTCCTCACACCATGTTATCTACAATATAAATTAAATGAACAACTACAATTAACATAAATGTAAGCATTTGACCAATGTGATTCTTATATGTTTATACAAAAAGCTAGACTTTTAGTATACACTCTAATAGGCTCCTCCTACGCAAAGGCACTAAAGGTTTTCCTAACTAAATCTTACTTCTCCCCCTTAGCCTAACATTAAAAAAAATTCTCCAATAATATCCCAATTGTTGAAAACTTGTTATCCAAACTGACCCTAAACTCATGTATTTATCCCCCATGGATCTCATATATCTGAACGAGTTGACATGGTCAAAATCAGCACTAAAAAATACTTTCAGGTTGGTACCAGTCGACTGCCCCCAAGTACCAATCAACTGCCCCTTTTGATTCAACTCACAAAGTCCTCTGTGTTCGAAATTCACTGTTACCAGTCGACTGGTATCTGAACCAGTCGACTGGTACCCATCAAAATGATCTTACAGAGACATTATGTGCTCAAAAATACTGTTACCAATCGATGGGTATCTGCACCAGTCGACTGGTACCCTATTTCTGTAAAAATCAACCTTTTTTGATCAACTTCAAAAATGCACCAGAAATTTCACATATCTCAAAAAAATTTCAAATTTTGTGGAAATGTCTGTTTTACTCATGTCTACTTGGGAAAAATATATTACAAAATGTATCTATCACCAATCCCAAGATTGACTCAAAATCCAAAACTAGCTAAATGGTTCAATTGAACCTTGACCTAAAGTCCTAGTTTTGGCTTCCTCTTGATGTATTTGCCTATACTTACCCACAATGCATCCCTAGCATTGGTTTATATGGTACTATACATCCAAAATCAATTATCATGCTATATGACCCAATGTTATATTTCTTATATGAAACATAAACTAATTGTGCCAAATCCCTAGGTTTGAGACTCAAGTTCGTCTCCAAACCACTTGGCATATTCCATGGCTCCTCTAGACTCTCAAGTAAAACTCACTTGAGATCCATTTTCCATGAGTCTCAAATTGACTCTTTGAGCTCCATCTAGAGCACTTAATCTTAGTCACCTTCTTAGGTGACTCATCCACAATTGCTAGGCCATATCGGTGCACCTCCGGTGACACTTGGCCTATAAACCTAACCTTTTTAATCTTAGACACCTTGTCCTTGGTTAACTTCTTCTTACCTTTAAATGGTTTTCCCTTGTCATTTATTGACTTTTCCTTTCTATAGTCATATGCAACCCTGGTATAAGACTTTTCCTTAACCTTGGAGACATTAGATCGGTATCCCAAACATGATCTATCATTGTTGGATTTTTGACTACCCAACACCATACTCAACCCTCTAGATCCAACCATTAATCTAGCTAGGGTTTTCTCCAATTGATCAAGGTTTGCCTTCAAAGCTTGCTTTTTTCCTTTCTAGGTCCCTAATCGTAGAGTTGATTTGTCCATATTGGACATTCCTAGACCTACCCTTTCTAGGCACGTGTCTCCCCTTCTTGGGATTAATGCCTTAGTTCTCCTTAGGTCTACCGTGTCTAGATTTATCATGAATTGCTCTCCTAGGGGTATGATCCACATTGACCCTGCTCCTATCATGATATTTAAATCCAAAAATTTACATGGGCATACAATGATAATCAAAATCATTTCTCCTAGCATGCATGGGAACATAAGAATTTGAATTACGATTCAAATTAGGGTATATCTCCCTTACCCTTGAAGTTCCCCTTACTTGAGCTCCTCTTCTTCTTCTCCCATTTCTTTAAATGTACAAGCTTCTTGATTTCCCTCTTCTTGGGGCATTTGGTGTGGTAGTATCCCTTCTCCTCATATGTGAAGCATATAATGCACATTCTCCTCCTTTGGGCTTCTTCCTTCCTACGACTCAAATTAGATTCTAAAGGAATTGAATTGAGTTTAGGAGTTACTTCTTTCTTACTTAATGGACACCTACTCTTGTATTGTCCCTTCTCATTGCACCCGAAGCGAATGATGTGGTCCTTTGACTTGACTTCAGTAAAGATGCTCACTAAGTTGACCTCCAAGACCTCTTCTTCATCGGTCTTAGATTCTTCTTCAACCCTTGAGGATGTTGATGATGCTTCCTCATCCTCCTCCTCCTCGTATGTTGAGCATGACTCAACTTCCGGTTGTTCCACCTCCTCTCCTTGAGCAATTGAACTCATTTCCTTGGACTCTTCTTCTTCTTGTGTAAGCATAAATTCTTTCCCTAGAACTTTCTTTACTTTGCTCCATAAATCGTGGGCATTCTCATATTCACCTACATCATTTATCATGTTAGGTGGAAAAATATCAATTAAAATTGACATTACCTTATCATTTCCCTTTGATTGTGAGGTTTGCTCCTCTGTCCAATGACGTGGTCGGAGCTTCTTCTCTTTCTTGTCCTTTAGGACTTCGAACGACTCCTTGACCACCATCATAGTGTCCCAACCCGTGTTGAAGAAGACCTTCATCTTCATCATCCAATAGGTGATGTCCCATAAGCCTTCGCCTTCAAACTTTGGCAGTTCAATCAAGCCGGTCATCCTTGCTTCCTCGGTGGTTAGTCCGAAGGAGAGCGCTCTTGCTTTGACACCACTTGTTAGGGATCTTGCGACCGGCTATAAGGGGGGTTGAAAGGACGTTGACCCTAAATTATCGCTGCCTACATATTCGTTAGTGCGCAAACGAAAATACAAATACTAATATGAATACAAAAGCTAAAGACAAAGAGAAAGAACAAGCAAACCAATGCATATCGATGTAACGTGGTTCGGGGATTAGGGCTCCTACTCCACGACTGCCCTCGAGGTGGATGATCCCGATCCTTTGGTGGATCAGCCCCCGGCAAACTCCGGCTACTCAAGCAACTTCTTGTGGGTGGAGAAACCTCACCACAACACCAACCAAGAACACTTTGACACAAGAGAACCTTGAGCACTTTGTTGACTACTAATTAGGTTTTAACAAAGTCTAATTTCGTCACCTTGGCCGGTCATCCCAAGCTCCTTCTTATAGAGCTTGGAAGAAAATAACCCTGCTGTTTTACCGTTACCAGTCGATTGGTGTATGCACCAGTCGACTGGTGTCTGACTAACGACTCTCTACCAGTCGACTGTTATAATGTACCAGTCGACTGCTACAGTACACCAATCGACTGCTATAGTGTCGTTAACTGCTATAGTGCTCGTTAACTGCTACAGTTCCCCCGTTGACTGCTGTAGTGCCCCCAGGATTTTTCCCTGAGTACAATCTCTCATGCACTCGTACCCTCACACCTCACTTGACTCTTCTTTGCAGCGTTGACCTCTTGCCTTCAAGCCTACTTCCTTTGGCTCTCGTCCCTCGGATGCATCCAAGCCCGCGGCTTGTCCCCAATGTCATCCTTCGTGTATGTCTTGAAGTCGCTTCCCTCGACCCTTGTCCTTGCTGCCTTGTCCATAGTCCCTCGGATGCACCATCCTTCACAGACCCGAAACCATCAACCTGAGTCATATGTGTATCTTGCAAACCTGAACACTCACATACACATATCAAATAACAAGAGTAATCATAACTTAAACTCTTTGCCCAAACATCAAAACACTGTTGGTGCAGCGGGGCCGACAAGAGGGGAGGGGTGAATTGCCTGCAATAAGAAAATACTCTCCTTGATCTTTCAACTCTAAAATGGAAACAATAAAATAATAACAAATAAAATAAAAGAAAGAGAAAATAAGAGACTCAATAATTTGACTTGGTTACAACCTAGATGATTTTTAATCCAAGGCAGTTGAACAGTGCACTAAGAATCTTCTTCTCTGAAGGCGGAGAAGCCTTTTACATATATAGAGAGTTCAAGAGTTGCTAGGAAATTGAATACTGAGTTGAATGAATAATTCCTAGCTCCAGGGGCCTTTATATAACTCCTGGAAATCTTATCTCCAGTCTTGAGAGCGTCTCCAAGGGGGTTGAAGGCACCTCCAAGGGGATAAGCAGATAAAACTTTATCCGCTCACAAACAGTCTGTTTGATCCAGTTGAGGGCGCCCTCAATGCTGTTGAGGGCACCCTCAAGCTGAGAGGGCAGACGCGCTTCCAACTACTGTTGAGGGTGCCTCCAGCTGCTTTTCCAGCATTTCTTCATCTTCTTTTTAACTTTCGAAGTTTTGATTGCTTGGGTGATTGCGTCCAACAGAAATAGGGCTCACCCGAACATAATTTCCAACCTTCTCTTTGAGCAGGCTTCCGCCTCGACTTCTCATCCCTCGAACGTCGTGCATGTTCTTCTCATTCACCGGTGTACTCTTTCGTAACTCTTTCGTCCTTCGGACGCACCGAGCATGTAGGCTCCCTTCCCGTACCATCCTTCTCGCTAGCTGCATCTTCCGCTCGACTTCCTGCGCTCCCAAGCTCCTGCACACTTAGACACAGGGATCAAAATCAAAACAAGACCTAACCTAACTTGGTTGATCACATCAAAACAACCACGGGGACCAACAATCTCCCCCTTTTTGATGCGCATCAGCCCAAGTTCAAGTTAAGGTAAAAACATACAAGAAGTAATTTAAAGAAATTACTAATGTAACATTTTAAGCATAAAGATTGCAATAATAGAATTTGTAATTTTCTAAGAAAAAAATATTAACTTGATCCTATCCAAAAAAATTTTAAGTACCAATTTTTTTAAAAAATATTAACTCCCCCTAAACTTGTTCCCATCTCTCCCCTTTTGATCACAACAAAAACGGGGTAGGAATTTTTCAAAATAAATTCTAAGTTAACAAAGAACTCTAACCTTTAGGCAATTTAAACAAAATATTTTTGAGAAATTTCTAAAAAAATGTTAAAAAAACTTGTTAAAGCATTATCTAATTTCCATTTTTATGGTTTATCAGTAAGTTAATTAAATATTTTATTTCAATATTTTAGGTTCCAGGAAGTGGCGAGGCACTAGGCCTTCTTGGTTATTGGAGCAACAACCACTTTCTTAGACAAAGCTTCATCAAGAAATTAACTGTTTAATTTTTCTTGCTGAAAGTGCTAACTTACAAAAATTTAATCTAGAAAAATTTTGGAACCTAGTATAGGTTCCTTCCTACTGGATTAATCAAGTATTTAGGAGGTACATAACTTTTGAGAACTTTTCTAAGTTGTCCCTGATATTTTCTAATATACTAATTTAACTTTCCATAAATTCTAAGTTTTGATTTTTGAAATTTATTTGGTTTAAAGTATACATCAGTTTTCAGATTTTTTATTTGTATTTTCAAATTATCGTTTTCTAATTTTAAATTATCTAACATTAATTTTAAGTCATCAATTTCTTTTTCTGATTTTACTAAGTTTTTGTAAGAATTTTGATAAAATGAAAAGACTGTTTAGGGGTTAGAGTGCGTACCTTACTTACCTCTATTTCTGCTGCTCCCCCTTCATCGTAGCTTTCTTCTGATGATTCTCCCCCTTCATCTATGCTCATCTCTGAGCTAATTTCTTCTTCAATTTGATGGTTGACCATTAGTGCTACTCCTGAGAAGGCTTCGACTTCTGATTCGGAGGATGATGATTCATCCCATGTAGCCTTCAAACTCTTGCGTTTAGAGGACGTCGGTCTTTGAGACTTCTCCTTGTCCCTTTTCTTTAATTTTGGGCAGTCATCCTTGATGTGCCCTTCCCCGTTGCATTTGTAGCATCGGACCATTCTTCTGTTGCGTTGATGCTTTCTCGACTGCGATTTAAATTTATTAGTCTTAATAAACTTATTTAACTTTCTTACCAATAGCGTCGCTTCAGTTTTGTCGATTGACGCTTCAGAGTCGGGATTATCCATCTCGGTTTGTAGGGCAACATTGAGATTTGACTTCTCTATTTGTTTAGGTTCTGCAATTTGAAATTCGTGAAGTTCGAAGGGAGAGAATAAATTTTCTAATGTACTTACCTCAAAGTCCTTAGAGATGTAGTATGCATCTACTAAGGACGTCCATTCTGGAGTTCTTGGGAAGGCGTTGAGCGCATACCGGATCGAGTCTCGGTTTGTTACCGATTCTCCGAGGTTGTTCAGTTATGTTATTAGTTCCTTAATTCTTGCTTGGAGTTGCGCTACTTTGTCACAATTGTTCATCCGGAGATTTGTAAGCTGAGTCCGGAGAATATCGCGCCTTGCTAATTTCGCTCTTGAGGTGCCTTCGTGGAGCTCCAGGAATTTTTCCCAAAGGTCTTTGGCGGAGTCATAGCTTCCGATCCAACTTACCTCCTGGGGTGGCAGAACGCTGAGCAGATGGAACTCTGCCTTTCCGTTGGCCACGAAATCAGCTTGTCCTATTTTCATCCAGGTGTATTCTTCCTTGTCTTTAGGGACTGCAAAACCATATTTCATAACTAAAAGAATATCAAATTCTATTTTGAAGAATACCTCCATTCGGTGTTTCCATGTAGCGAAGTCTCCGTCGAATTTCGGGGGATGAATACTTTCACCGGCCATTGTCTTGATCTTGATGCTTCAGTCAGCAGTCAGTCCTTCTGAGGCGGTCTGACTCTAATACCACTTGTTGGCGTAGCGGGGCCGGCAAGAGGGGAGAGGTGAATTGCTTGCAATAAGAAAATACCCTCCTCGATCTTTCAACTCTAAAATAGCAACAATAAAATAATAACAAATAAAATAAAAGAAACAGAAAATAAGAGACTCAACAATTTGACTTGGTTACAATCTAGATGGTTGTTAATCCAAGACGATTGAACAGCGCACTAAGAATCTCCTTCTCTGAAGGCGGAGAAGCCTTTTACACACTTAGAGAGCTCAAAAGTTGCTAGGAAATTGAATACTGAGTTGAATGAATAATTCCTAACTCCATGGGCCTTTATATAGCTCCTGGAAATCCTATCTCGAGTTTTGAGGGCGCCTCCAAAGGGGTTGAGGGTGCCTCCAAGGGGATAAGCAGATAAAACTTTATCCGCTCGCAAACGGTCTGTTTGACCCAATTGAGGGTGCCTTCAAGGGCATTGAGGGCGCCCTCAAGCTAAGAGGGCAGAGGCGCCTCCAACGACTGTTGAGGGTGCCTCCAGCTGCTTTTCCAACATTTCTTCATCTTCTCTTTAGCTTCCGAAGTTTTGATTGCTTAGGTGATTGCGACCAACCGAAATAGGGCTCACCTGAACCCAATTTTCGGTCTTCTCCTCGAGCAAGCTTTCGCCCTGGCTTCTCATCCCTCGAATGTCGTGCACATTCTTCTCGTCCACCGGTGTACTCTTCCGCAGCTCTTTCATCCTTCGGACGCACCGAGCCTATCGGCTCCCTTCCCGTGCTGTCCTTCTCGCTAGCTAGGTCTTCCGCTCGACTTCCTGTGCTCCTAAGCTCCTGCACACTTAGACACAGGGATCAAAACCAAAACATGACCTAACCTAACTTGGTTGATCACATCAAAACAATCACGGGGACCAACAAACACATGGTCGCACAGACCATTGAGATTGCTCCAATAGGCTCTCCTTTATCGCCACATCACAAGCCTCCCCCTCTAGTCTAGTCGAAGGAGGCTACAGGTCCGCTGACTGGACAACTGGTTTCCTCGACAATTTTGACGTCCAATCGGAGTGTTCGGTACCTAGTATCTGATCGGCGCATCTACCCACGCCGCTCGATCATTGTCTAACCATGGCAAATAGATGATCGGCCCGGTAACCCGTTCACTGTGTATAGCGGGACAATGAGCGGCAATACTTTGAGAATTTACGCTTCTTTGAGCGAGCGCGGTCATCGTCGACGTCATCCATATTTCTCGAAGCCTGTGCAAATCCTTGACCATTATGGCCGAGCACACAACCATCCCTTTTAATTAAGTTCATTAAATAATGTCTAATAATTGCATGCCACGTGTCTGTCTTTCTGTCGTCGCATGCCTGACAAGACAAGTGGATATCCTTTGCTGATGTGACTAGCGCCTTTTTTAATTCCATGGTCAGATCTTCTTCTAGGTTTTTGAAACCTTGAATCAGACGGTTGAGAGCAATTGACTGTGAGGTTTATAAGCCTCGTGTATGCCGTCATCTTCTCCACTTTGTGCCTTCATCTTTGAGCTTTTGCCACTGCAACATTCCGCTTCTTCCCCGATAGACTCCCTGTACTCCGGTGGTCTCCTTATAAGCTTCTTCTTTGATTGATTTTGTGTGATCTTCCTTGTAAGGTTCTTTGATCGATTCGGTGTTCGTTTATCGTTCATCTTTGATCTTGTTCTTTCATTTTCTCGATGGCAAGCTCGTCTCAACCTCCCATTGTTGTCCCTACACTTTGGTACACCTCTATTGAGTCTAGGTTTGACGCCGACGATGTGGAGAGTTTGAGGGATGCATATGAAATTCCACCTAACTATCAAATTGGGCTTCCCTCTGCCTTTGACCATCCGAGCGAACTGCCGCCCAGTTTCGTAATATTTTTTAGGACCAGTTTATCGTCAATCAGCGGTTTCTGATCCACCTTTTCTTTTCTATTGTTTGTAAATATTTCTGTATTTCTCTCCACTAACTAGTGTCGAACTCCTTTCAACTGTCGTGCGGGGTCGTCGTTCTATTCCGTCTGAACTGCATTCTCCTTACTCCTCTGCTCTTTCATTATTTTTATTATCTCAAATTGTCCGAGCCGGGGACCTTCTTATTCCAAGCCCGAGTGGGCTTGGTCTTTTTTGATAAGATGTCGTCCTCCAATAAATATTAGAGGGAATACTACTTTTTTTTGTCAAATTCCCCGATCATCCCGATTTCCCGACCGGTTGGCAATTAAAGGTGTTAAATACTCCAGAGTTCAAGAAATACAAGAGCCGATCGAACTACCTTCATGCAATCTCACAATTGGCCGGGCAAAAGTACCACATTCATAAATTGATACGAGGGGGTCTTCTACGTTTTCGGCTTGAGCCCGATCTGCACGAAGCTTCCGTCCAGCCTAGGTACGCTCCTGCTTGGTTATAACATTTGAATCTAACTGATTTTTTTTCTTTGCTTTTGTATCCCAAGTCATGTTGCGTGCACATCTGGCCAGCAAGGCCAAGCTCGCGAACGCTAAGATCAATGCAGCGATCATGGTCAAGTTGGAGAGCCAAGGTGTGCAGCTGATCGACTCACAAGAAGACCCGCTTGGAGAGAGCGAGGGAGTGCCAGCCTTAGTGAGCGAAGGGATAGCTAGCCAGACGCCTAGCGGTGGAGCGGTTGGTGCATCAAATTCTTCCTCTGCACGGCTGTTGGTGATTCCGGTTGAGAGGACGTTGGACTCGGCCTCTTCCGGGGAACCACTGATAAGCCGCAAGAGGCGCCGGGCGGAGGCGAGATCGCGATCTACTTCCTCCGTGGTGCGGACCCCCACCAGGACTAGCCCACGCCTTCCTTCTGCCGAACGGGTTGAAACCTAGACGCCAGCCCCTGCCACGGTGACCGTTCCCCCTACGTCATCGGATCGGACACCATCCCTATCCAGTCTGCCTCAGGGAACTATTTGTGTGCCACCAGTTGCTTTTATGCCGCCGCCGCCGAAGATTCAAAAGTTTGGTATCCTGCCGATGTCAACATCTCGGCGATCCGGCAGAGCGACCTTGGCCCAATTAGCCCTGAGCGACCAGTGCCACATAACAGCGGTTATCCATCTTTCGACTGAGGAATGACGTGAGTCGAACAATGTTGAATCTCGAACCCCCGAGCACTAGATAATTATTCAAGGGTTGCTCACACAAATATGGGCGGACACATGAGCCCGTGCGGCGATCATGCCTCCGGGGGCGCTCGCGGACAGTCATACCCAGATGTCCACTATGGTAAGTGTTTTGTATATTTTTAATGTATCTCCGATCGACACTTATAATTTCATGCTTCCTCGCAATATTAGGTGGAGATTTTGGCCATGTGTCAAAGGCTGATATTTTTGGAGCAAGAGGTGAAGTAGTTGCGTGCGCCGAGCGGCCAATCATCTGCTTCCCAGACACAACTGGAGCAGATGAGTGTTGAGGTGGCTCAACTAAGAGACAATCTGGCTAAGAGCGCCGAGCAACTAGAGGCGGAGAAGGGAAAAGCGGCCCAATTAGCTCGGCTTAATAAACAGACCAACACCTTTGAATCAAAAATTCATTCGGCCAACACTAGGAAACTCCGGGCTATTGAAAATCTAGAGATCAAAAATAAAGAGTTTCAGGTGTTGGCTCAAAACTTGAAGGAGGATGAAGCCGCGCTGAAGGCCGAGTGAGACGGGCGATCGATCGAGTAGACTGAAGCGAAGGCCTAGCTCGACGATAAAGATGAAGAGCTGACCAAGTTGAAGGAATAGATGGAGGCCTCCCGAGCAGCCTTAGAGACTTATCAGGGAGCTGAGTCGAGTAGGTTTGATCTTATGAAGCAAGCCTACATCCGCTCGGATGCTTTTAATGACAAAGTCGTCGATCGAGCTCTTCGTCTGTTCGATCTTGCGATCGACGGGATGCTCAACCAACTCAGGGAAGGTGGCTACCTCTCTGTCGCTCTGACAAGTAAGGTCATCAGTCGGGACAAGCTGACTGAGTCGCTGCCTAATGATGTCTTAGATTATCTAGAGTGAGCCCGTTAAGAGTTCTGCCTCTGTAAAAAATTTAGAGTTTCAATGAATGTTTGTCCGTCCGACTAACCTTTATTTTCTTCTAGTATTTAAATTTTTTGACTCGTTTTTCAAGTGTCGCGTAAACTCATGTGGCCCCGTGATTTTTTCGATCGGTGATGGCTTATCTACTTAGCTGATTGATCCGTTTTGTTTTCAAGGTCTGTCGCTTGCTCGATATAGCGTAGACAGGGGTTTAAGGTCGTCGCTTGACCGCTGATGAAGACAGGGGTTTAAGGTCCCCACTCGACCGTTGATGGAGACAGGGGTTTAAGGTCGTCACTCGACCACTGACGAAGACAGGGGTTTAAGGTCGTCGCTCGACCGCTAATGGAGATAGGGGTTTAAGGTCCCCTCTTGACCGTTGATAACGACAGGGGTTTAAAGTCACCGCTCAACCATTAATGATGATAGGGATTTAAGGTTGTCGCTCGACCGCTGATGACGACAGGGGTTTAAGGTCGCCGCTCGACCGTTGATGGAGACAAGGGTTTAAGGTCGCCATTCAATTGCTGACGAAGACAGGAGTTTAAGGTTGTCACTCGACCGCTGATGGAGACAGGGGCTTAAGGTCCCCTCTCGACCATTGATGACGACAGGGGTTTAAGGTCACTGCTTGACCATTGATGACGACAGGGGTTTAAAGTCGTCGCTCTACCGTCGATGATGACAGACGTTTAAGGTCGTTGCTAGACCGCTAATAGAGACAAAGGTTTATAGTCGTCGCTCAACTTTTAACTTGGCTTGGTCGACCTAAGAGTCTGGAAAGCTTAGTTTTTATTCATATCGACCCTGCATCCAGAAGGCATATACATATACATTTATATTTGCTCACACACCTCTCACCTGGGTCTGTAGGATTGGAGATGATTTGCACTCCACGGTCGCTTGAGTTATCTCCCGTTTTCATCTTCCAAGTAATAGGCCCCCAGCGGAGTTTTTGTATGACCTTGTAAGGTCCCACCCATGATGCCTCGAGTTTGGTGACGTCGCCGACTGACTTGATTTTCTTCCACACCAGATCACCGACCTAGAAGAATCTAGGGATCACCCTCCTATTGTAGTTCTGCCTCATCCACTGTCGGTAAGCCATTAGCCGAACGACTGCTTTATCCCGCATTTCATCCATCAAGTTGAGCTCCAATAACCTTCACTTGCCATTTCCTACGTCATATTGTCACACCCGGTCGGATTCTACTCCAACCTCTACAAGAACCACCGCTTCTCCTCCGTACACCAGCTGGAATGGTGTTATGTCGGTCGACTCCTTTGGAATCGTGCAAAGCGCCCACAAGACACTTGAGAGCTCGTCGACCCATCTACTCCTGCGTGGTCGAGCCGAGTTCGTAAGCCTCTGAGGATCTCCCAATTTGTGACCTTTGCCTGGTCGTTGCTCTGAAGGTAGGCGATTGAGGTGAAGGTCTGCTGAATGTCATAGTCTTCACACCACTCCCTGAGCTTCTGACCCACGAACTGCCTCCCGTTATCCGAGACGAGCCGGCAGGAGATCGAATCGACATAAAATGTTTTGCCATATGAAATTGATGACCATCTGCTCACTTATCTT
The DNA here is from genome assembly GCF_018446385.1 of Zingiber officinale. NCBI lineage: Eukaryota > Viridiplantae > Streptophyta > Magnoliopsida > Zingiberales > Zingiberaceae > Zingiber > Zingiber officinale. The sequence continues at coordinate 130,898,969 of NC_055987.1, forward strand.
TGCTAGGGGCTCAACCTCCACCCATTTTGAAAAGTAGTCCACAGCAACAAGCAGGAACCTCCGCTAACCCGTCGCCACGGGAAATGGTCCCACGATGTCCATGCCCCATTGGTCGAACGGGCAAGATATAGTACATGACTTCATCTCTTTAGTCGATCGGTGTGAAATATTGTGATACTTTTGGTAAGACAAGTATATGGCTATCATCCGAGTGATATCCTCTTGAAAAGTTGGCCAGAAGTATCCGGCCAGGAGAATCTTTCGAGTTAGCGAATGACCGCCTGGATGGATTCCATAGAAGCCTTGTTGTACTTCTTGCAAGATGTACGTTGCGTCCTTTGGTCTAACACACTTGAGCAAGGGCCTAGAGAAGGCTCTTTTATACAGCTAATCTCCAACCAAGGTGAATCGTCCGACCCTCTTCTTTAATAGATGCGTCCCTTCCCGGTCAGCCGACGTACTACTCGATTAGAGAAACTTTTTTAATGGTGTTCTCCAGTCCTTCGGAAAGACAACTCCCTCCATCCGGTCAATATGTGCCACCAAAGAAACATGTTCAATCGGCTGGCTAATCACAATCGGTGATAATGAACTAGCTAACTTAGCCAGTTCGTCTGCTGCTTGATTGTCCGATCGAGGGATCTTTTGTACAGTGACTTCTTGAAAATTTGTCTTTAGCTTCTCAAAGGCTTCTGCATATAACTTGAGTCGGGGGTTACTAATCTCGAATGCCCCCACCAGTTACTAGGCGACCAACTGAGAGTCTGAGTGAATGAGGACCTTTGTGGCTCCGATGTGCCGCGCTGCTTACAAGCCGACTATCAAGGCTTTATATTCAACCTCATTGTTGGTGGTGCGATAATCCAGCCGAATGGAAAGTTGGATTCGGCCATACCTTAGGGAAATGAGAAGGATGTTGATCCCGCTATCTTGTCAGGTGGAAGAGCCATCAACATATATTCTCCAAGTTGATTCTATCTCGTTGTTCTGGATTTCTGTGATGAAATTAGCTAAGGCCTGAGCTTTTATCGTCGTTCAGGGTTGGTATTGAATGTCGAACTCACTTAATTCAGTTGTCCACTTAATCAGCCGACCAGATGCTCCTGGGTTGAGGAGGACTTTTCCCAAGGTACTGTTGGTCATCACGACGATTGGATGGGAGAGGAAGCACGGGCGGAGTCTCCGAGCGGCTAGTACCAAAGAGTAAGCTAATTTTTCCAGACCAGTGTAGCGGGGTTCAACATCTTTCAATATATGACTTAAAAAATATACAAGATGTTGTTCTTATCCATTCTTCTTAACTAATGTCGAGCCGACCTCATTGTTGATGGACAACAGATAGATCCAGAGCGGCTCTCCTGCGCTCGACTTAGCTAATATAGGCAAGGAGTTGAGATAATCTTTGAGCTCTTCAAACGGCCGGTCGTACTCCGCATCCCACTAGAATTTTGTCGCCCGACGCAGCACCTTGAAGAATGGTAGGCTCCGATCGGATGATTTAGATATGAATCTAGACAGAGCAGTAATACGCCCAATCAGTCGTTGGGCTTCCTTTAAGTTGTGTGGCGGTGACATATCTTGCAGAGCCTTGATCTTGCTCTGATTCACCTCGATCCCCCACTCAGTGACGATGTATCCCAGGAATCGACCACTTTTGGCGTCAAACATGTACTTGTTCGGGATTACCTTTATTCCATAAGCCCTTAGAGTTTGGTAGGTCTCCTTGATGTCTGTGCAAAGATCAACAACTCTTGGAGATTTTATTAATATGTCGTCGACATATACCTCTATGTTTCGGCCGATCTACCACCAGAACACCTTGTTCATTAGCCTCTGATAGGTGGCATCGCCATTCTTTAGTCCAAACGACATGACGTTGTAGCAGAATATTCCGTCAACAGTGATAAAGCTGACATTTTCTTGATCTTCTCGGGTGAGCGGCACTTGTTGATAACCTTGATATGCGTCGAGCATACAGATCAGCTCGTAGCCTGCTATAGAGTCCACCATCAACAGTGATAAAGCTGACCTTTTCTTGATCTTCTCGCGTGAGCGGCACTTGTTGATAACCTTGATATGCGTCGAGCATGCAAATCAGCTCGTAGCCTGCTATAGAGTCCACCATCTGATCTATCCAAGGTAGCAGATAGAAATCCTTTGGGTATGCTTTATTTAGGTCGCAAAAGTCTATATAAACCCTCCATTTGTTGTCCGCTAACCAGCTTGGAAATTGTACCTTCCGTATGTGGCCGGCCTCTAGCAATTTCTCTATCTATGCTCTGATGACCAAATTGTGTTCCATGCTAAAGTCCCTTTTCTTTTGTTTTACTGGCCGAGCGTCCGGTCGGACGCGTGGCTCGTGCTGAGCCACACTTGACGAAATACCAGAAAGCTCATGTGTCAACCAAGCGAACACATCGTGATTCTGTTTGAGGTAGGCTACCAACTCCATCTTTTTCTCACCCTTTAGATCAACAACGATGAAGGTAGTTGCTTCCGGGTGGTCAGGGTGGATCTGAACTTCTTTTTTCGTACACCAGTGTGTGTGTGATGGGGTTCAATGATGGTGTTCACCTCCAAGCGAGGTGTCTTCCGAGTGGCTCGTGCTTCTGTTCTGACCATCTCGACGTAACAACGCCAAGCGACCAATTGATCTCCTTTGACTTCTCCTACTTTACTATCCATCGAAAATTTGATCTTCTAGCAGTAGGTGGACACCACTGCTCAGAACTCATTGAGTGTCGGTTGGCCCAAAATAATGTTGTAGGCTGAGGACGCATCTACCACTATGAAATTTGTGGTCCTTGTCCGCTTCAGAGGTTCTTCTCTAAGTGAGATGACCAACTTGATCTGGCCGATCGACAACACTTTGTTGCTCGTAAAGCCGGAGTCGACATGGGCAGCAGTTCACTCCGATCAATTTGCAATTAATCGAATGTCTTCCTATATATGCTATTTATCGAGCTCCCTGTTTCAATAAAAATACGATGGATTGTATAATTGGCAATTACCGCTCGGATGATTAATGCATCGTCGAGGGGGACTTCCACTCCCTCCAAATCCTTAGGCCCAATGCTAATCTCGTGTCCCATAGCTTTCTCTTTGCTGCAGGCAACGGCGTGGATCTCGAGCCGCCGCGCATGTAACTTCCTTGCTCGGTTAGAATCTCCACCGGTCGGCCCGCTGGCGATCATTCCTATCTCCCCCCGAGCAGTGTTACTTCAATTCTCTTCTTCCATTGCGGGCGATCTAGTCCGTTCGGAGGAGGCTCAAGCAGGGATTCAATCCCTTAGTGGTTGGTGCTGGTATGGCTAGGTCGTCCTTTCCGAATTCCTTTGTTCTGCAGATCGGCTTCGGTGACGCCAATCCGGAAGTGGTGATCGTCGGCGGTATTCGCAAGAACCGACCTACTAGCTGCCAGGTTAGTCCCTGGTGTTGTACGTCGTCAACTCATGGAAGGTGCAAAACATCGATGCCCACCTCTTGCTTCTTGGATGAGTGGCCACCACTTGTTGTACGACATGTGGCCTAGTCTCTTAGTATGGAGTGGATCCCGACCGAGACCCTTTAGGCGGTTGATGACTGCTCAGTTGACGTTGTTCAGATGCTCTTATGGGATCGATGGTCGTCTTCTTCTTCCTTGCCACCTGAGCTTCTTCCACATTAATGTATTCATTAGCCTTCTTTTGGAGATGACTAAAGTCCTTCGATGATCGCCGAATGAGCGATCGGAAGAACTCTCCCTCGGTGAGCCCTTGGGTGAAGGCGTTCACTAACATGTTTGAGGAGACTGTTGGAATGCCCATCACTACCTGATTGAAGCGTTGGATATAGGCCTTCAGGACTTCTCGAGGCCCTTGCTTCAGCGAGAACAGATTCACTCTCGTCTTTTGGTAGCGGCGACTACTAGCAAAGTAATGTAGGAATGCCGCTTGGAAGTCCTTGAAGATGTGAATCGAGCTGTTCGGCAACCGTTTGAACCATTGTTGCGCCGATCCAGATAAAGTAGTAAGAAAAACTTGACATTTCACCCCATCCGTATACTGGTGAAGGGTGGTCGCATTGTCAAACTTGGCCAAATGGTAGTCGGGATCAGTTGCTTCATTGTACTCCCCGATCGTCAACGGAATATAATGCTTCGGCAGAGGGTCATTTAGGATCCCCTCTGAAAATTATTGATTAACACGCTCAGGCGAGTCGTCTGTTGGTTGCTACTCGGAATATCGTACCGATTCTCCTGTACAAAAATTTTGTACAAGTCCTGAACCTTTCCTAACAACCTATTGTGTTCTTTAGAAATTAAATTTGGAATCGCAAATGGAACTTAACATTATTGATTCCAAATTCAACTTATCTGTTCTTAGAGATTTAGACTTGGATCGCAAACGATGCTTAACATTATTGATCCAAATCCACCTATGTTACAAATTCAATTAAATATTAATTTCAGGGATCGGCTTCCAGGTTAAACATGGCAAGGCACTAGGCCTTCTTGGGTATGGGAGCCTCCACCACTTCCTAAATAAAGTCTTTTTATGAAATTTAATATTTAATTTCCTTATAGTAACCCTAGATTTAACCAAAAGGAACAATCGAATCACAAGTTCGAAAAATAAAAGAAACACAAAATCAAAAACATAAATTCGATTACCTAGATTCATTAGCCTCTTGTGTTTGGTATTTCAAGATCTAAATAAAAAGATGAACTAGTTATGATGCGGAAACTAATAACTAGTTATACATTTTATAGCTTATAAACCTCACGATCTTCTGCCGTATTTCTCTTCTTATCTCGGACGTCGTGTGGGCGACGATCTACGAAGACAAGAATCCACCTAAGCTTCCTTCTTCTCCAAGCAAGTTTCGGCCACCACAAGAACTCCAAGAGAAGATGAGGTTCGGCCACCACCACCAAGCTCCAAAGGATGCTAGAAACAAAGTTTCCTTTCTCTCCTTCTTCTCTAAGCAAGATCCGACCATCACAAGAACTCCAAGAGAAGATGAGGTTCGACCACAAGAAGATGAGAGGGGTGGTCAAGGAAGAAAAGAGAGAGGAATAGTTGATAGTTAAAAGTGATGTGATAGAATCAATATATTATAAAAGAATAACAAAGATACATTTGCTTACCAACTTTTTTTAAAAAAATGGAAAGATAATGACGTGTTTGCTAAATAAACAGACAGAAAAGAAAGCAATGAGAGGAATATTACGAGGGTCAAGAAATTTTCTTGTGTATTTATTATAATTATAGACAAGTGTAAATTTAAAATAATAATAATAAAGACCCACAACAAAACAAATCCGACCTTAGCTCAGTTGGTAGAGCGGAGGACTGTAGTCTGGTCAGATATCCTTAGGTCGCTGGTTCGAATCCGGCAGGTCGGAGGTTTAATTTTTTCATTATACTTTTTTTTCATTTAAAAAAAAAACACCAAATGTACGATGTAAGGCAGGTCGGAGGTTTAATTTTTTTCATTATACTTTTTTTTTCATTTAAAAAAAAACACCAAATGTACGATGTAAAACAGAAAGTGACAAAAATAAATGAAATTAAATTGTCGAACAATGCTTTGCTAATTTATTTATTTTTATTAAAAAAAGCATCTTAATATGGCTTGAGTGGGCTACTTACGACTGTATAGTACTCGTAAATGTTCGTGGTTGGCTTCTAGTGGACAACCAACATAAATCTATTAATTATACGCGGATGGAGATTTAGACTTAGTATGTCGTGATATTCAATAAGATGTGGTCATAGAAAATATCTATTTTCTTTTGATAATGTGCATAATGATGTGGTTTAATAAAATTAGACAGTCAGAAATCAAAAGAACATAACAGTCAGAAGTTAAAGATTTAAAGGGATATGACAGTTAAAATCAAGGTAACGTGACACTCAATAGTTAAGGAAAGAAGAAGTAGGACCGTCTGACGACATCAACGACATGATTTTCAGTCAGGTTCTCACAGACCAGGACTCCAGATCTGAGACACTCAGGTCTGAGACATAGTGGACAGTCGGGGTATTGTCTGACCTGTTCCGACTGGTCGGGTTTCCACAACTCGGCTATATCCAGGCCTGATCCTCCTAGTAGGCTTGTAACGACCCGACCCTTTCGGCCTCTTAGGCGCCCTTGCGGTAGCCCAACTAACGGCCCTTTATGTCGTCGGCCTATTTGGTGACCTCTATGTCGTCGACCGTCGACCCTTGGTCGTGCCGTTACTCACTAGGACTTTCCACCTCTGGCCAGTGGATTTTTGCCTTCCCGAGGATTCGAACTCTAGACCTCCAGGCTAAGTACTAGAGTTTATGAATCCTGGTAGTCAAGTGAGCGCCAAGATTCATAAGGAGTGGAAAGTCTAGTACTCACTAGCTAAACTCACTTGGCTATCAGGATTCATAAACTCTAGTACTTAGCTTGGAGGTCTAGAGTTCGAATCCTGGGGAAGACAAAAATCCACTGGCCAGGGGTGGAAAGTCCTAGTGAGTAACGACACAACCAATGGTCGACGGTCGACGACATAGAGGTCGCCAAATAGGCCGACGACATAAGAGGCCGCTAGTTGGGCTACCGCAAGGGCGCCCAAGAGGCCGAAAGGGTCGGGTCGTTACAATAAAAATGCGCCTTTTATTGTAAAACTGCTTGGAAAGAGAACAACAACATGCACTTGAGTATAGTTCACGCTAAAACATATGCTTTGTAAATATGCACATGATATGTATTTTTAAACAATTTTAAAATGCTAAACACCAACTTAAACCTTGCTAGTAATGTAACGAAAACAGAAATCCTTGCATATTATAGAGTTCACCAACACTACACTTTATAACTCAAGTTCTCCACTTAATGATGGTTTCACTTCAACAAACCAATGTACTTTGAAAATTTTATCATACATATTAGTGAACATAATAATCAACTTTCTTGGGCCCGACAATGTACCACTTGCGCGCATCCTTAATAAATCCGAGGTAGCTAATCCCGATCTATTAAGATACTACTAGGCGAACTTATGCCTAGGGACAATCTAGGAGCCAATCCCATGGACCTTGTGTCCAGTACATGCCATTTTAAAGTAAAATACTTTCTTCTACTCAGTACTTTCTTATAATTGCACTTGTTGTCATTTCGACAAACACCTTATGTGCATTTAATCCCCCACACATATAAGGAAGCATCTTAGGGCACTTAATTATGCTTCTTAGTCCCAGAAACTTAATGGGAAACAAATCAAAGTACTCACATGCTCTTAATCCCAAAACTTAGAGGGACATCTTTACATATCATGCATTATATCTTCTTTAACATGCACTTTAACATGAAATTTCTTAACCATGCATACAACCATACAAACCTACCACAAATAGGTTCCTTCATGCATAATCGAAACAACTTATACTGCAAGTGAGAAGTACTTACATTCTTTCACTAGATCTTACTCTTATAGGGTGTAAGAAAAGCAACACTCTCTTTTGTATGCCTTGATCTCCAAACCACACACCTCGTACGTACGAATCCTGATGAAAACTCCCCTCTAGATTCTCTTCTTGAAGAGCCTAGAACCTTGGAACCCTAGAGTTATTGGCCAAAAATACAAGAGAAGAAGAGAGAAGGAGTTTCGGCTAGGTATGGGAGAAGGGAAAATAAAGAGATTTAGGTTTTGATCTCATCCCCCAACTTTTATACTAAGTGGAAGTTGAAGCATCTCTTCTCTCAAAATCTGCTTATAAGGAATTGTTTCCTATTGCTAGTGTGATGCTTTACCACCACCCTAATGGAAACTCTAACCAATCATATATAAGAGGTCTTGGGTTCAATCCTGCCCAAGGCTATTTTTAAATCTATTTTTATTTCTTTTTTTTTTCTCTTCTTCTAGTTCTTTTTGCCTTTTTGAATAGAGAAAATTTACGGGTGTTACAATCCCCCATACCTTATAAAAAGTTCATCCTCGAACTAGAACAATTGTGAATACTTCTGTCTCATCTCATCCTCACTCTCCCAGGTTGTCTCTTCATTCTGTTGACTTTGTCACATCATTTTTACTAATGATATCTCTTTGTTCCTCAACTTTTTAACTTCTCGATCTATTATCTGAATAGGTCGACTTTCATAACTGAGATCCTCTTGAACTTGTACCGTCTGTGGCTTAATCACATGTTTGCATCGGGAACATGCTTCTTCAGCATTGAAACATGAAATACATTATGGATAGCTGATATTTCTTGAGGTAGTTCCAGCTCGTAAGCTACCCTGTCAACTCTTTTGGTGATCAAGTATGGCCCCACATATCGTGGACTCAACTTTCCTTTTTTCCCAATCTGCATCACTCCTTTCATAGGAGCTACTTTGATGAACACTGAGTCTCCAACCTCAAATTCTAGCGGTCTACGACGGACATCCGTATAGCTTTTCTGCCGGCTCTAAGCAGTTTCTATTCTCTGGCGAATGTTCTGAATAGCTTGGGTGGTGTCTTCGATGAGATCTGTCTAGAGTCCCATTTCTTTCTGTTCGCCACCTTCATACCAACAAATAGGGGATCTACATCTCCTTCCGTACAGAGCCTCATAGGGTGCCATTCCGATAGTAGCTTGGTAGCTATTATTGTATGCAAACTCTGCTAAGCATAGGTATCGACACCAGCTGCTCTTGAAATCTAAGGCACAAGCCCGTAGCATATCCTCCAAAACTTGGTTCACCCGTTCTGTTTGCCCGTCAGTTTGAGGATGAAATGCAGTGCTGAATCGTAACCTAGTGCCAAGAGCTCTCTGAACATACTCCCAGAAGTGTGAAGTAAAATGACCATCTCTATCAGAAATTATGGTTTTGGGCACTCCATGTAATCTGACGACCTCTTTAACATATATTTGTGCTAACTGCTCAATAGAGTAGGATGTTCTAATTGCTAGGAAATGAGCAGACTTGGTCAATCTGTCTACTATTACCCAGATAGCATCATAACTATTCGTAGTCCTGGGTAATCCTACTATGAAATCCATAACTATATCCTCCCACTTCCACTTTGGGATCTGGATAGGATGCAGAACTCCGCCTAGTCTTTGATGTTCTGCTTTAACCCGTTGACATGTCAAACAGGTATTGATGTATCTAGAAACATCTCTCTTCATTCCAGACCACCAGAAGCGTTCCTTTGAATCTTGGTACATCTTGATTGAACCAGGATGCATTGCATAGGGTGCTCTATGGGCTTCTTCTAAAATTTTCCTTCGCAGTTCTTCTTGATTAGGGACACAGAGACGATTACCATAATATAGTATCCCACCGTCTGATACTCAAAACTCTCCATTTTCTCCTTCCTGTATTCCCTGCTTGATCTTCTGAATAAAGGATCTTCCTCCTGCCCTTTTCGTACATCATCAAGCAAGGTTGACGCTAGTGTCAAAGTAGAGAGCTGTCCGGTAATAATTTCAAGCCCAAAGTTTACTATTTCTTTTTGTAGGGGATAGGCCATAGCATATATAGACAGTAAGGCAGCACAAGATTTCCTACTTAGTGCATCTGTCACTTTGTTCGCTTTCCCTGGATGGTAGAGGATTTCACAGTCATAGTCCTTGACCAGCTCAAGTCATCTTCGTTGTCTCATGTTAAGGTCTTTCTGAGTGAAGAAATACTTCAGATTCTGGTGATCTGTATAAATCTTGCACTGAGCTCCATATAAGTAATGCCTCCAGACTTTGAGAGCGAAGACTACTACTACTAACTCAAGGTCATGAGTGGGATAGTTCTTCTCATAATCTTTGAGTTGTTTCAAGGCGTAGGCAATAACTTTGCCGTTCTGCATCAGTATAGCTCCGAGTCCCAATTTAGAAGCATCGTTGTATATATCAAAGCTCTCACCATTTTCTGGAAGAGTCAGAATTGGAGCACTGGTCAGTCTCCTTTTTAGTTCAAAGAAACTCTTCTCACAATCCTCTGTCCACTCAAATTTTCTATTCTTTCGGGTAAGCACTGTCAGTGGAGAGGCGATCCTTGAGAAGTTCTCTACAAATTTCCTGTAGTAGCCTGCTAACCCAAGGAAACTTCTGATTTCACTAACATTCTTGGGTCTATTCCAGTTACTCACAGCTTCTATTTTTGTCGGATCTACCATAACCCCATCTTTAGAAATAATGTGACCCAGAAAGGACACTTGATCAAGCCAGAACTCGCACTTAGAGAACTTTCCGTACAATTGTCTCTGTTGGAGAATTTGTAATACTGTCTTCAGGTGTTCAACATGTTCTTCTAGAGTTCTGGAGTATATAAGAATATCGTCTATGAAGACGATCATAAACTTATCCAAATACTCTTTGAACACTCTGTTCATCAGGTCCATAAATGTAGCAGGAGCGTTCGTCACTCCAAAAGGCATAACTACGAACTCATAGTGCCCATACCTCGTTCGAAATGATGTCTTCGGTACATCATCAGCCTTCACTTTCACTTGATGATATCCGGACCGCAAGTCTATCTTGGAAAAGACTGTAGCCCCCTTTAACTGATCAAATAAGTCATCAATTCTCGGCAAGGGATATTGATTCTTGATTGTCACCTTATTCAGCGCTCGGTTGTCCACACACATTCGCATGGACCCGTCCTTCTTCTTTACGAACAACACCGGAGCTCCCTGAGGTGAGTGACTAGGGCGAATGAAGCCCTTGTCGAGTAGCTCCTGTAATTGTCCCTAAAGTTCTTTCAATTTTGCCGGAGCCATTCGGTAGGGTGCCTTTGAGATTGGATGGGTACCAGGAATGAGTTCAATCTCAAATTCAATTTCCCTATCCGGAGCTAACCCTGGCAACTCTTCCGGAAACACTTCTGGGTAGTCACATACAATTCTAATTTCCTCTAGCTCGTGATCTCTTTCTTGCTGGGTATTAACCACATGAGCTAGAAATCCAGTACATCCATCGGCTAACATTTTCTGAGCCTTCATGGCTGATAAAAATGTCTAAGTTTTCTTCTTCGAATCTCCGATGAACTCAAACTTAGATTCTGCCTGAGGTTGGAATAGAATCCTTCGCTTATGGCACTCAATGTAAGCACCATACTTGTTCGGGAAGTCCATCCCAAAAATAACATCGTAATCAGACATGTTCAGCAAGATCAGATCACTGTACAATTCTCTGTCTGAAATTTTGACTAGCATAGCTCGCAGCCAGTGTGTAGATGTCATTATCTCTCCTGAGGGTAGTGTCGTCAAGAATTGTCCACTTAGGACTTTCGGGGATATAGGCGGTCTGACCCTTTGGCCTCTTGGGTGGCCCTTGTGGCGACCCTGATGTCATCGGCCCATTTGGTGACCTCTAATGTCGTCGACCGACGACCCTATGTCCGTGTCGTTACTCACTAGGACTTTCCACCCCTGACAGTAGATTTTTTCCTTCCCCAGGATTCGAACTCTAGACCTCCAGGCTTAAGTACTAGAGTTTATGAATCCTAGTAGTCAAGTAAGCGGCCACTCACTTGGCTACCAGGATTCATAAACTCTAGTACTTAAGCCTAGAGGTCTAGAGTTCGAATCCTGGGGAAGGCAAAAATCCACTGCCAAGGGTGGAAAGTCCTAGTGAGTAATAGCATGACCAAAGGGTCATCGATGGACGACACTAGAGGTCATCAAATAGGCCGACGACATAAGGGTCGCCAGTTGGTCCGCCACAAGGGTCGTCCAAGAGGCCGAAGGGCCGAGTCATTACAATAAAAGGCGCCTTTTTATTGTAACGACTCGGCCCTTCGGCCTCTTGGTCGCCCTTGCGGCGGCCCAACTATCTGCTCACTTGGCTACTAGGATTCATAAACTCTACTACATAGCCTGGAGGTCTAGAGTTCGAATCCTGGGGAAGGCAAAAATCCACTGCCATGGGTGGAAAGTCCTAGTGAGTAACGGCATGACCAAAGGGTCGTCGGTCGACGACATTAGAGGTCGCTAAATGGGACGACGACATAAGGGCCGCCAGTTGGGCCGCCGCAAGGGCGCCCAAGAGGCCGAAGGGTCGAGTCGTTACAAGGCCAACTACCGACCATCTCGAGCTTCTCCTATCCATACCCGGTCAGGACAGAGGGTGTTATACGACAACAAGGTCAGAGAATCGTAACCGCCTGTCAGAGAATAACTGCTGTATGTCAAGGAATATTCCAACGGTCTGTGGCCATCTGCGAATAGAACCTTCTTCCAGCCAACAAAAGGGTGCAATGTGTCCTCCATCACCAGACAGGTCCTGACACCCTGTTGGTTGCTACTAGGAATATCGTACCGGTTCCCCTGTACAAAATTTTTTATACAAGTCCTAAACATTTCCTAACAACATATTGTGTTCTTTAGAAATTAAATTTGGAATTGCAAACGGAACTTAACATTATTAATTCCAAATTCAATTTATCTATTCTTAATGGTTTAGACTTTAATCGCAAGCGATGCTTAACATTATTGATTCAAATCCACCTATGTTACAAATTCAATTAAATATTAATTTCAGAGATCGGCTTCCAGGTTAAACATGGTGAGGCACTAGGCCTTCTTGGGTATGAGAGCATCCACCACTTCCTAGACAAAGCCTTTCAACGAAATTTAATATTTAATTTCCTTATAGTAACCCTAGGTTTAACTAAAAAGAACAATCGAATCACAAGTTCGAAGAAAAAAAGAAACACAAAATTGAAAACATAAATTCGATTACCTAGATTCATTAGTCTCTTGTGTTTGGTATTTCAAGATCTAAATAAAAGGATGAACTAGTTATGATGCGAAAACTAATAACGAGTTATACCTTTTATAGCTTATAGACCTCACGATCTTCTGTCGTATTCCTCTTCTTATCTCGGACATCGTGTGGGCAACGATCTATCGAGACGAGAATCCACCCAAACTTCCTTCTTCTTCAAGCAGGTTTCAGCCACCACAAGAACTCCAAGAGAAGATGAGGTTCGACCACCACCATCAAGCTCCAAGGGATGCTAGAAACAAAGCCTCCTTTCTCTCCAAGCAAAATCCGGCCACCAAGGGTCTCCTAGAGAGTTGATGCCGCCGGCCAAGGAAGAAGAAAAGGGGAAGAGAAAGAAGAGAGCGAGGATCGGCCACCATAAGGAAGAGAAGAGAGGAATACTAGATGTATGTTCTTATGAGGTGAGGCTGTTAGTTAGAACCCTAGAGCCAATCATATGATGATTGTTGTATGAACTCGTTGTATCATATTCTTGTATATAAATAAAGGCATTTCTTTATGGTTATTATACTTACTTGTATTGATGCTAAATAATTAAGTATAATAATGTCCTTGAGTAGAAGGTTCTTATCTATATCATCGATTGGTTGAATCGATAGTGAGATGATATAGAGAACACTACTCTTAATCATTCCTAGTCAAGTATTAACATTCAGGGACAATGTTAATGCGACGAGACTATCATGTAGGTCAACTCGATAACTTGATCTCACAAGTTATGGATATAGAGATATCAAGTTGACACATGGGTATGCATTGGAGAATGTATACTGAATGACCCACCATGAGAAAGTATCATGGATCGTTATATGAGTGTCATATACTTTCTCATGTGGCTATTAGTATGACTATTAGTCATTGGACCTGAAGTCATCATGGTTCCCTATATAAGGAGTTGCATACTTTGGCTTCGTCAAACGTCACCCGTAACTGGGTGGACTATAAAGGCGATTACTGGGTATGTAACAAATTATGCGGAGGAATGTGAGTGATGTAGATGGGATATATCCCTCCTATATAACGGGAGTGACATCGTTATTCTTGATAGAGTGAGACCACTAAGTGCATGGCCATGCCCAATGAGTCAATATGAGATATTGAGCTCATTTGATTATAGTGAGTCTACTTGGAGTTCAAAATTTAGATTGATCAGAGGATGATACCGTCTATGCCTCAAATTTGATCAATCGAGATGTCAAGGATGGAAGGACACTTGTCATATATTGTGAACAGTCACAATTAGTAGTCACAAGGTGATGTTGGATCTCAATATTCTTATAACTTGGGTAGTAATGATGTGTTGCTAGATATCGCTCATTACTTATGCTTCTAAATGGGTTTAGGAGCATTGCCAACGTTACAAGAACCTATAGGGTCACACACAAAGGGCAATTAGATGAAGATTAGGTTCATTTGATGTACCTAGAGGATTAGGTTCATGTGATGAACCAAATTGGATTAAGAGTAATCCAAATTAAACTAATTGAGTTGGACTCAATTTGATTCATGTGTTCAATGAGTCTAATTTGGACTTGGATTCATTGAGTCAATTTAATTCAATGAATAGAGATTCATTAAATTAAAATTGACTTGAATCAAATGGTTAGATTTGATCAACCATGAGAGAGAAGAGGTCAAGTTTGACTTGACTTGAGAAGGGAAGATGAAAGGTCAAGTTTGACTTGACCATTGTCATCTCATTTGTGAGTTGGCATAAGGTGGGCCAATGATGATGTTACACATCATCAAGGTTGGCTTATGTGTGTGCCACATCATGAGGGAGATCAAGAGTTGTGACTCTTGATATTCCATAGAGGTTTAAAAACCTCTAAAGTGGTCGGCCACCATTAGTAGTGTGTGAGTTGCAATTTTGTGCTCATTGATTTCATCTTCTTCCTCCTTGTTTCTTCTTCTCTCCCTCTCCTCCACCTTGACCGAAACCTTCAATGATACTAGCACACTCTAAGGTTTCTTCTCCACCTTTTATTCGTGTGGATACACATAGAGGGGTGTTCACTTGACACCCTTGAGATCTGACGAACCTTGGACGAGCGGGATAAGCGAAGGGCTTCGCATCAAAGGTATAAACTCCTAAACATGTAGATCTAAAGTAGATCTAGGATTAGAAAACTTGTACATGTAAAATTTTAATATTCACACGGATCCGGTGGCATGGGATTTCGGGGTTTCCGCAACGCAAAAGCGATTTTTGTGGCTCGAAAATTCCAACAGTGGTATCAGAGCCACGTGTGAACATGTACTTGTTTTTATTTTAATTTTTATGAAAAATTAATGTTCTGTAAGTTTCTATGATTTTGTTAATTTTATGATTTTTAAGAGTATTTTTCTCGTAGAAGCGAAGCAACAAGTGTTTGAACACTTGTAGGCTTCGACTACCGAGAAACACCTTTCGTAACGGTAAGGTCTCACCCAAAATATTTTGGGACAGCGGCTAAAGGCGCTGTAAGATCATCGTGGGACACTTGTGAGACTCATTTCGCGAGAAGGGGTCCTGCCCCTAACCCCGTAAGGGGCATTGTCCTGCGATCGCACCCGAAAATCGCTAAACGGGACTACCGGGAAGTTGCGACTCATAAAATCGTAAAAACAGTAATAAAATTACAAAAATTTATATAAAATACATAATTTAGAATTATGTATGATTTGTGATAATCATGGCCCAAAAAAACCCCAATTGGATTGGTTACATGTGTTGTAATTCATAATATGGCATGCGCGTCATTTTTGTGTGATTGTGTGTGTTGTATATGTGATACGCGACCTGCACGTCGTGCCTTTCTATTTTATTTCATGTTGTAATATAGTTTAGACTCGAATGTAACTCGAGTTTCATTTTTGTAATGTACAAAATGGAGCGGTGGAAGATCCACTCGAGGAGGAGTTACGAGGAGGGTGCGAGCAACACATGGCGGTCAAAGGGAGGAGCTTGGAGAAGCTGTTGACCCTAGGTTGACCATCCGATCTTCTCATTAGCTTGAGAAGATCGTAGTAGGGCCATGATTAATCACAATTTAATTAATTGCTTGTGTGTGTGTATGTGATGCATGCTAGAGTAGAGTAATTAATTAGTGCTTTAACGACTAGATTAGATCTAAATCGCGTATATGATGCACCACGATTAGATTAGATCTAAATCGAGTATATGATACACATCAACGATTAGATTAGATCTAAATCACGTTAACTCGTAATGCCTACCATGCCGTGATACCCATCACTACCTCGATCACATGTTGTTGTTGAATCTGCCAAAGCAGAGCAACGCATATTATTTTGGTAGGGTGCGGAGGGACAATCTTGGTCCCGCCTATCAATGCATGAGTGAGTACAAACTCAATTAGATTGAGTAAAATTAGTTAAACTCAATTGGATCAGGTTAACTATAGGCATTTTCCAATAGTTGGTAGATAGGTCAAAATCATATTTATATTAACTCTTGGGCATTTAGCCAAAGCTAACTCAAGTTTTAATATACATGCGGATCTTGATCCTATAAACAAGAGTTGCATAGAGATGTAATTGGTAATATTAGTTACCTACCGATCATACTAAGTCTTGGGCGATTTAGCCAAAACTAACTCAAGGCGTAGTATGATGTGGATCTTATCCCGCAAGAATTATAACTAGTTGGTTAGAATCTAGTAGGTGTGGTTTGACCACATCCATGACTTGATTCTACAAAAGTTCTATAATTCAGTGGGAGCATCATTTAGTTAAAGGCCTAATTAAATGATTAGTAGAATATGATTATTTATTTTCTGCATTTTCTGTTGTAGATTGCCATGTCGTCAAACATGAACACCTTCTCCCTGCGTTCTGTCCTTGATAAGGAAAAGCTCAATGGAGCTAACTTCCTGGACTGGTACAGGAACCTAAGAATTGTTCTCACACAGGAACGAAAACTGTACGTCCTGGAGCAGCCCATTCCCGCGGCACCTCCTGCCACTGCCATGCGAGCTGACCGTGATGCTTACAAGAAGCATCAAGATGACGCATTAGATGTGTCCTGTCTTATGCTCGTGACCATGAACTCTGAGCTTCAGAAGCAACACGAGTTGATGGGTGCTTATGATATGGTTGAACATTTTCGTCAACTATATTAAGGACAAGTTAGGCACGAGAGATTCGAGATCTCTAAGGCACTGTTTCAGTGCAAGATGAAAGACGGGACTCCCGTAGATCCATATGTACTCAAGATGATTGGGTACATAGAAAACCTATAGAGGTTGGGATTTCCCCTTGGCCAAGAGTTGGCCACTGACTTGATCTTGCAATCCTTGCCGGAGAGCTACAGTCAATTTGTCATGAATTACAACATGAACGAAATTGACAAGCCACTGCCCGAGCTGCTTAGCATGTTGAGAACTGCTGAGCTCAACCTTAAGAAGGTTAAGCCCAACTCCATTTTGATGGTACGAAAACATAAGGGCAAGGGCAAGCCTAAAGGTAAGGGAAAGTCCCAAGCCAAGGGCAAATGCAAGGCACTGAAACCCAAAGGAGGGGTCACCAAGGATGCTACCTACTTCCACTGCGGTCAGACCGGCCACTGGAAGAGGAATTGCAAAGTCTACCTTGAAGATCTTAAGAAGAAGAGAAGTGAGACTTCTACTTCAGGTATATATGTTATAGAAGTTAATCTCTCTATTTCTTCATCATGGATATTAGATACCGGGTGTGCTTCTCACATTTATACTAATGTGCAGGCGTTGAGAAATAGCAGGGCATTGACGAAGGACGAGGTGGACCTACGAGTAGGCAATGGAGCACGGGTTGCTGCTGTTGTTGTACGGACTTACTTTTTATCACTACCCTCTGGGCTTGTACTAGAATTAGATGAATGTTATTATGTGCCTGCTCTTACTAAGAACATTATATCAGTTTCTTGTTTAGCCAAGAAAGGCTTTTCATTTATAATAAAGAACAAATGTTGTTCAGTTTATTTAAATGATATGTTCTATTGTAGTGCACCTCTGATTAACAGACTCTATATTCTAGACTTAGAGAACCCCATCTATAACATAAATATCAAAAGGTTCAAATCAAATAAAATGAACCAAACCTATCTCTGACACTATCGCTTAGGTCATATAAATGACAAACGCTTATCCCAGCTCCATAAAGATGGTTTGCTGGACTCATTTGATTTTAAATCATATGAGACATGTGAGTCATGCCTATTGGGCAAGATGATCAAGACTCCCTTTAGTGGACACAGCGAGAGAGCGATTGACTTGTTAAGACTTATACATAGTGATTTATGTGGACCTTTCAATGTCACTACTAGAGGTGGTTATAGGTACTTCATTACATTTACTGATGACTTCAGTAGATATGATTATGTGTATTTGATGACACATAAGTCAGAATCCTTTGAAAAGTTCAAAGAATTAAAGAATGAAGTACAAAACCAGCTTGGCAAGAGTATTAAGATACTTCGATCAGATCGAGGTGGAGAATACCTTAGTCATGAGTTTCATGACTATCTAGCTGAGTATGGGATTCTATCCCAACTCACTCCTCCTGGAACACCACAATGGAATGGTGTATCCGAAAGGAGGAATCGTACCCTATTAGATATGGTACGGTCTATAATGAGTCACACAGATCTTCCTATGTCTCTTTGGGGCTATGCTCTGGACACAGCAGCCTTTATACTCAACCGTGTTCCATCCAAGGCTGTGATAAAGACACCATATAGGATATGGACTGGGAGAGATGTCCAGGTGTCTTTTATGAGGATTTGGGTTGTGAGGCTTACGTTCAACGTCAAGTCTCAGACAAACTGGGACCCAAATCCGATAAGTGCTATTTTATAGGATATCCCAAGGAAACGATGGGATATTACTTCTACATTCCCAGTCAACACAAAGTAGTTGTGGCTAAAACTGGGGTTTTTCTAGAAAGGGACTTTGTTTATAGAAAAACTAGTGGGAATACGTTCAATCTTCAAGAAGTTCAAGATATGGACCATAGCACTGAAGCCTTGATAGAAGTTGAACTGGAACCACAAAGTGTTGTGGATGATGAGATTGTTCCACAAGGAGTTGAGGAACAACAACCAGTTCAACTAGACATACCTCTTTGCATGTCTGATAGGGTATATCGTCAGCCTGAGAGATACTCATTTCTCTTGTCTGACCATGATGCCGCTATGCTCATTGACTATGAGCCTACCTCTTATCAGGAAGCTGTGATGAGACCAGATTCTGAGAAATGGTTAGAGGCCATGAGATCCGAAATGGAATCCATGTACACCAACCAAGTATGGACTTTGGTTGATCCACCTGAAGGGGTAAAACCCATTGGGTGTAAGTGGGTCTTTAAGAGAAAGACTGACATGGATGAACTGATATATAAGGGTCTTCTGGTAGCTAAAGGTTTCAAACAAATTCATGGTATTGACTATGATGAAACCTTTTCTCCAGTAGTGATGTTTAAGTCCATTCGGATCATGTTTGCTATTGCAGCATACCACGATTATAAGATCTGGCAGATGGATGTCAAAATCGCATTTCTGAATGGAAACCTGCTCGAGAATGTGTACATGACACAACCTGAGGGTTTTATAGATCCACAGCATATTGGCAGAGTATGCAAGCTGCATAAGTCCATTTATGGACTAAAGCAAGCTTCTCGGAGCTGGAATCTTCGATTCGATAATGCGATCAAACAGTTTGGTTTCATCAAGAATGAAGATGAACCTTGTGTCTACAAGAAGGTTGTAGGGAACACAGTTGTCTTCCTTGTATTGTATGTGGATGACATACTACTCATTGGGAACGACATCCCTTTGCTGTAGTCTGTAAAGACTTGGCTAGGGAATTGTTTCTCAATGAAGGGCTTAGGTGAAGCAGCCCGTATTCTAGGCATACAGATCTATAGAGATAGATCTAAGAGATTGCTTGGCCTAAGTCAGAGTACATACATTGACAAGGTATTACTACGGTTTGCCATGCAGAACTCCAAGAAGGGATTTCTGCCAATGTCACATGGTGTGAGTCTTTCGAAGACTCAAAGTCCCTCTTCTAGAGAGGAGAGAGACCGTATGCATACGATCCCTTATGCCTTAGCCATAGGATCTATCATGTACGTCATGCTATGTACTCGTCCTGATGTTTCGTATGCTTTGAGTATGACGAGCAGATACGAGTCAGATCAAGGTGAAAGTCACTGGATAGCAGTCAAGAATATTCTTAAGTACTTAAGAAGGACTAAAGAATATTCCTTGATATATGGAGGCGATGATGAGCTAGCTGTAAAGGGTTACAGTGATGCAAGCTTCCAAACTGACCAGGATGATTATAGATCGCAGTCTGGGTTCATGTTTTGCATAAATGGTGGTGTTGTGAGCTGGAAGAGTTCGAAGCAGGACACAGTTGTTGATTCTACAACAGAGGCCGAATATATTGCTGCATCAGAAGCAGCAAAGGAGGCAGTTTGGATCCGCAAGTTCATTACTGATCTTGGGGTGGTTCCTAGCATTGCAGATCCTATTGAGCTCTATTGTGACAACAATGAAGCTATTGCGCAGGCTAAGGAACCTCGCTCACACCAGTGGACCAAACACATACTACGGCGCTTCCATCTCATTCGAAAGATCATCGATTGAGGAGATGTGAAGATTTGCAGAGAGTACCCATAGAGGCTAACGTCGCTGATCCCTTGACCAAGGCTTTGGCACGGAGAAAGCATGATGGTCACACTAGGTCATTAGGCCTTAGAGCCTACACTAATTGGCACTAGTGCTAATAGGAGATTGTTAGTTAGAGTCCTAGAGTCAATCATATGATGATTGTTGTATGAACTCGTTGTATCATATTCTTGTATATAAATAAAGACATTTCTTTATGATTATTATACTTACTTGTATTGGTGCCAAATAATTAAGTATAATAATGTCCTTGAGTAGAAGGTTCTTATCTATATCATCGATTGGTTAAATCGATAGTGAGATGATATAGAGAACACTACTCTTAATCATTCCTAGTCAAGTATTAACATTCAGGGACAATGTTAATGCGACGAGACTAGCATGTAGGTCAACTTGATGACTTGATCTCACAAGTCATGGATATAGAGATATCAAGTTGACACATGGGTATGCATTGGAGAATGTATACTGAATGACCCGCTATGAGAAAGCATCATGGATCGTTATATGAGTGTCATATACTTTTTCATGTGGCTATTAGTATGACTATTAGTCTTTGGACATGAAGTTACCATGGTTCCCTACATAAGGAGTTGCATACTTTGGCTTCGTCAAACGTCACCCGTAACTGGGTGGACTATAAAGGCGATTACTGGGTATGTAACAAATTATGCGGAGGGATGTTAGTGATGTAGATGGAATCTATCCCTCCTACATAACGGGAGTGACATCGTTTTTCTTGATAGAGTGAGACCACTAAGTGCATGGTCATGCCCAAATGAGTTAATATGAAATATTGAGCTCATTTGATTATAGTGAGTCTACTTGGAGTTCAAGATTTAGATTGATCAGAAGATGACACCGCCTATGCCTCAAATTTGATCAATCTAGATGTCAAGTATGGAAGGACACTTGTCATATATTGTGAAGAGTCAAAATTAGTAGTCACAAGGTGATGTTGGATTTCAACATTCTTGTAACTTGGGTAGTAATGATGTGTTGCTAGATACCGCTCATTACTTATGCTTCTAAATGGGTTTAGGAGCATTGCCAACGTTACAAGAATCTATAGGGTCACACATAAAGGGCAATTAGATGGAGATTAGGTTCATTTGATGTACCTAGAGGATTAGGTTCATGTGATGAACCAAATTGGATTAAGAGTAATCCAAATTAAACTAATTGAGTTGGACTCAATTTGATTCATGTGTTCAATGAGTCTAATTTGGACTTGGATTCATTGAGTCAATTTAATTCAATGAATAGAGATTCATTAAATTAAAATTGACTTGAATCAAATGGTTAGATTTGATCAACCATGGGAGAGAAGAGGTCAAGTTTGACTTGACTTGAGAAGGGAAGATAAAAGGTCAAGTTTGACTTGACCATTGCCATCTCATTTGTGAGTTGACATAAGGTGGGCCAATGATGATGTTCCACATCATTAAGGTTGGCTTATGTGTGTGCCACATCATGAGGGAGATCAAGAGTTGTGACTCTTGATATTTCATGGAGGTTTAAAAACCTCTAAAGTGGTCGGCCACCATTAGTAGTGTGTGAGTTACAATTTTGTGCTCATTGATTTCATCTTCTTCCTCCTTGTTTCTTCTTCTCTCCCTCTCCTCCACCTTGGTCGAAACCTTCAAGGGTGCTAGCACACTCTAAGGTTTCTTCTCCACTTTTTGTTCGTGTGGATACACATAGAGGGGTGTTCACTTGACACCCTTGAGATCCGACGAACCTTGGACGAGCGGGATAAGCGGAGGGCTTCGCATCAAAGGTATAAACTCCTAAACATGTAGATCTAAAGTAGATCTAGGATTAGAAAACTTGTACATGTAAAATTTTAATATTCGCACGGATCCGATGGCATGGGATTTCGGGGTTTCCGCAACGCAAAAGCGGTTTTTGCGGCTCGAAAATCCCAACAGAGGCACCTCTACCCTCTCTTTTATATTCCTTGGTCTTGGCAAATAAGGAAAGTTTTAATAAAAATTTCCTTATTTTTCTTTCCATTGAAAAGGAAAATTTAACTAATTAAAAATCCTTTTCTCTATTAATGTGGTCGGCCATATCTAATCCTCCAAGGAAGGAAAGTTTTAAACACAAAATTAAAACTTCCTAATTTGTTTCCGGAAATTTTTAAATAAAAATTTCTCTTTTGAAAATTCCTTTCATGGTTGGTTATAAAAGGAAACTTTTATAAATTAAAATCTTTCTATTAAAACATGTGGATGATTAACAAAAAGGAAAGTTTTCTCTAAAATTAAAATCTTCCTTTCAATCTACAAATAAGGAAAGATATCAAATCTTTTCTTAATCTTTTGTATAAACTATAAAAGGAAAGATTTATTTTTAAAACTCTCCTTTAAATCATGAGGATGGTTACAAAAAAATGAAAGTTTTATCAAAAATTAAAATATTCCTTTTAACTATAAATAAGGAAAGATATCAAGCATTTCACTTAATCTTTTGTAGAAAACTCTAAAAGGAAAGATTTAAATTTTAAACTCTCTTTTAAAACCACGGCTTCCACATAAGAAAGATTTTAAAAAATAAAAACATTTTAATTTATTGTAGCCGGCCACACCAAGCTTGGGTTCAAGCTAGGGCCGACCACCTCTTAAACCATCTCATCTTGGTTTGGTCGGCCCTAGCTTGGGCTCTAAGTTAGGCTTGGTCGACCACCTTAAGGTGGGTAAGAAGGTGGGTATGGGTGGATATAACACTTTATAAATAAGAGGCTACGACAGGGACCGAAAAGAGAAATTGGTTTTGGTCTCCCGATGAACTTGAGCTTCCCGTGTTCGCCCCGAACACCCAACTCGAGTTCATCAATAATAACTCATACCACTAAAGAGTTATTATTGAACTACCGCACCAATCTCATATTACTATATGAGCTCCTTCTTATCATGAGTGTATTAATCTCCCTGTGTTTAAGATATAAAATGCCCACTAATTAAATGAGTTACTGATAACTCACTTAATTAATATTTAGCTCCAAGAGTAGTACCATTCAACCTTATTGTCATGTCGAACTAATCCACCTGCAGGGTTTACATGACAATTCTTATAAGCTCCTCTTGGGGACATTATCAACCTAGATTACTAGAACACAGTTTCCTTCTATAATCAACAACACGCACTATAAATAATATCATTTCCCAACTTATCGGGCTTCTTGATTTATCGAACTAAATCTCACTCATTGATAAGTCAAAGAAATAAATACTAGATATATGTACTTGTTATTATATTAGGATTAAGAGCACACACTTCCACAATAACAAATGTCTTGTTCTTTTATCCAGTCAGTATAAAAAGAACTTACCTTCAATGGTCCTGCCCAATATACTCAGAGTGTACTAGTGTAATTTTATAGTTAAGATAAACTAATATCAAATTACACTATGACTATTCCAATGGTTTGTTGCTTTCCATCTTAGTCGTGAGCTACTGTTTATAATTTATAAGGAATTGATAACATGATCTTCTGTGTGTGACGTCACACACCATGTTATCTACAATATAAATTAATTGAACAACTACACTTAACATATAAATGTAGACATTTGACCAATGTGATTCTTTATTTCAAAATAAAA
Organism: Zingiber officinale; assembly: GCF_018446385.1. Taxonomy (NCBI): domain Eukaryota; kingdom Viridiplantae; phylum Streptophyta; class Magnoliopsida; order Zingiberales; family Zingiberaceae; genus Zingiber; species Zingiber officinale. The sequence goes on from NC_055987.1 coordinate 130,922,971, forward strand.
TGTTTACAAAAAGCTAGGCTTTTAATATACACTCTAACATCGTCTTCCCTCGGCGCTTTTCCCTTTCGTGCATCCCGCACGGGCGCCTCATCCGAAGAAGATCCCCGATATCTATCCGCTTGACATCTTTCTTCTGGGGGAGCCAATGATAGTGCTCGGTTCAGGGGGATTGGCGCATTACGGGCGTCCCCATAGGAGTCGATCGGTCTCCTATTTGACTCCCGAGCGGAAAGTTGATCCACTCGGTCTTTTCTTTCTCTTTCAACCTGTCGACTTGCTGCAGAGGCGGTAGGATCATGCGTTGGCCGATCAGCCAACGCCTGTTGCTGTTGCTCCAATATTTTCGTCACTCGAACTTGTATTAGTGCATCGAGATTCTCTTGCATTGGCGTCACTGTTATGAGTCGTCCAGCGTCTTTCATCTTCTTATTCGAATACAGGCCACGTTCCCACAGACGGTGCCAAATTGATCCTGTCTGAATGAAGGAAGCTGGAAAGCCGGGGATGGGGTGACTACTAACGAGATGAAGACCTCAATCCTGCAAAACAAAACCAACCCGGGGAAGGTGTCTCTAGCATTGACCCTTCGACGCTCAAGTTAGAATCAGGAAGAGAATGAGTATTTGAGAAATAGATGAATTTTTCCTTTCCTCATACCTGGCGTATCCTTTTATACCTTTCTTTGTGATCGTTCATTTGCCCTTATTTAATGATATTAATTGCCAGAAGAATGCTTCTTTGTCTTGACTTCTGTGTATTAACGATAATGCATAGAAGTCTGTGCATTGACTTCTGTGCATTAAGGATAAATGGAGTGTTCTTTTTTGTCTTGGGTTCTTCATCTTTAATGATGGTAGACGGAGTTTTTTTTTGTTTTCTCGTCTACTCCTGTGTAATGTCATTTTCGCGCCGGACGGATTGTCCAAGCGGCTCGCTTTTCTGCCGAACGGGCTGTTCGAGCGACTCGTTTTCCTACTGATCGAAATAACCAGTTACAGATTTGTTCATTCATCCGACCGGCCAAGCGATCCACTTGGCCACTCCTTTGCCGATCGGGCTAACCAGACATCCACCTTTGACCGAGGCTCTTTTCGTAAGCCTTGATGTTGACCGTCTTGATTTTAATCGATATCGTGTCCATTGACCCGTAATAAGTGGACTCCCTTTTTTCACCGCAACAATTTAAAAAAAACAGTCAGTCTATAAAAAAAAAGACCCTTACCTTAACCGGTACAATACGATTCAGGTCCGTTGACTCGATTTGGATTCGGCCTGGGAGGTCTAAGTATATTCGATTTGGAATGATTTCGAACCTTAATTATATATTTATATTTGCCAAAATAAATCATTTTACTCCACTAGTGCTACACAAATAAAATATCCTTGTAAACGTTCCCTTTGACCGAAATCTACTACAAGATTTTTTCTTATTTTCCTTTTGTCGGCCTAAGTAATTCTTCCCCCATAAAGTAAATCATTTCTCCTCCTTCTCAGTTCGTTAAATGGGAAGGCCATGGAGAAAAGTAAGAGAAGCGTCCCAATAAAGTGCTACTATTGATGAAAAGCCTGTGAGAGGCAGCAGAGTGCTCTCAATTCCTTGTTGAAAAGTCCGAGAGAGAGAGAGAGAGAGAGGGCGATGGCGGCGGCGGTGGAGAGCTTCCACTTCGATGGGAGGGCGTGCAGCAGCCCCTACGTGAGCGCGCCGTCGAGTCCCGAGCGCGGGGCACGGATGGCCTTCGATCTCTTCTACCACTACAACAGCGCCCCCACCAGCCCCACGCGCGCCGCCTCTGCCGTCAACTCCCACTTCGCCGGCGACGCTCTCCCCCCTCTTTCCTCCGCCTTATCATCCGGCGTGCCTTTCGACTGGGAGGAGAAGCCCGGCACGCCCAAGTCCCGCGGCAGCCCCAACAACGACGATCACGGCGGCTTCGCTTTTGACTTTGGCGGGCGATGTGGTGTCGGACAGCAAGGCTCGCTGGCCGACGCCGACGAGCTATTCGAGGAAGGGATGATCCGGCCTCTGAAGCCGCCGCCTCGCCTCCAGTACCCCGCTGAGGTCGGCAGCGTGGCGTCGTCGCCGAGGTCACCCAAGCCCATCACGCGCGGCCTGTGGTCGCCTCGCGGGCGGAGCGACGACTTCCAGTTTGACCCCTTCACGGCAGCGATGGTGGAGACGACGCGGGAAAGTAGCGGTACGTGGCGGAAGGATCCAACGGCCACCTCTTTTTCCCGCCTTCGGAGCTTATTAAAGGCGGCCTCCAATTCCTCTGTTTCGGAGGCAGCCACCGCCTCACCCCGTCTGCCGAATCCGAGCGCCACCGGAAGCGACGGCGGGAGCAAGAGGTCGCGGCTGAGGGACTTGCTTCTGTTGCGGAGCGAGTCGGAGGGACGCGCCGCCGGGAACAAGTACACTCTGCTTTCTTCCGACGAAAAAATGGCCGCCGGGGACGCTAAAAATGCGAGCTTTCGGTCGACCGACGGCAGGAGGGTAAAGTCGTCAGAAGAACTGAGGAAGAAGACGGCTTGGCCATACCGCCATCGGCACAGCATATTCGGGTGCCTCCGATTCAACTCGGCGGTGCTCACCCTCAAGGCCAATCTCTGCCGACGGCGGTGATGGAAATTTACAGCGAACGATTGTTCATCGCTTTCAAACAATTTTCATTCAAGTTAATAAAAAAATAGAGTGAAAAATGTGTTCAATCATATTCAGTGTGGGGCTGAGTATTTCCTAAGGCTAAAAAGGTTATTTGCAGGCGGAATAAAAAAAAAAGAAGGAGATTTTAGTTATATATTGAGAGTGTTTGGTTGATAAAATTCTATTACGACGATTATGTAAACTTTGGTTATATATTGTTTCATTGAGAAATTTGACTTATTAAAAATTAAGTTGGGCTAAATAATTAATTTGATGACTTGTTAAAAATTTGATGTTCAATTGATTAGAGGATGATAAATTTATTATAATGAGATAAGAAATAATTTTTGATTGACATATACTTTTGCAAAAAAAAATTTCCACTCTCAATTAATTTAACGATCGAATATAAATTAATTTCATAATTTATCTTTATTTAAATTATTAGTTAATTTAACAATTGAATATAAATTGATTTTATAATTTATCTTCCTTTACATTGTCTAAGACAGGCTATAAAAATCGATTAGAGTGAGCATTATTATTATTATTATTATTATTATTTTTAATTAACTAAAATTAAATAATAAAAATAAATTTTAAAAGTAACACCATCCGACAACTACTGAATAAAACAAGCACAAACATTACGAAGCAATGATAATGTATTTTTTAACGAGTGTGTATGTCTTATTTCTATATAGCATCAATTCAGAAAAGCACGTGCTCATGTACCGTTGACTAAGACGCATGCTCAGTCAAAACTATGTCACCCTCCTTAAAAATAAGTTATATATTTATAAAAACTTTTGAAAGAAGATTATTATATTATTCAATATGCTCATACGTTTTTCACCTAGGGGATCATAGTTGATCGTAAAATAGTTAAGAGTGGAAAGAATTTTGTTTTTTTAGAGATATATGTCCATTAAAATTTAATCAATATCTTATTATAATAAATCTATCATCTATTAATCAACTTGGGATAAAATTATTGTTCATCATCTTGCTGGTCGAAATCTCATTGACTCCACTCATTGCTTTTGATTTAATAATTAAATTTCCCTCATTTAAAGGAGATTTTTTTCTTATTTAAAGGAGAAAGATTTGGAATCCAATTGCTATCCTCCAAAGTTTAGTTGTCTGTCAACTGAAAAACAGTGTGGGGTCATATGAGGAATGATTAGGGTATCAGCTAGTAGTGTCTGTCAAAAAAACAAAAGAAAGGAGAGTTTATTAAATTTTAATTCTTTTAATCTTTTGTAACTTAATTTACAATAACATAACGGTAATTCTTCTTGTACTTGTAAGTTTGTTTTTAACTTAATATAATTTCTTTATATATATTTATGGTTTAAGAGGTAGTCATCGAACTATTTTATTTTATTTTTCTCACCAAACCCATAAATCAAGCTTTTGAGCATGCTTGTTGACTAGTTGAATAATTGAATCCTTAGCCGGAATCTTTGACCGACTAAGAAAAATAAAAAAAAAAGAAAAGGAAAAAAAACTTGACTATTAAAACAAAGTAACTTTGAACAGTGTGAAGAAGATTCAAAGGTTTGAAATTAAGGAATGTGGTCTAGCTTTCGATGAGATGGCCCTTGCTTTAGTAAAACCAACTTGTATTGGGCAAGTGTTCAATAGTGTTACTTGTTAAGGAAAAGTCAAATCAAAGTATCCATACAGCAGTTCAAGTTGACTTTCCTGGACCATTGCGTCAGCCCAGTTAACTATAATTTGGCACAATATGGCCCGACATTGTCGGCCCAAGTTGAAGTTTACTAACCCAGAGCGAGACTAAAGCAGGGCCACGTTTATTGAAGCAGAAGTTGCAGGGACCCAGTTCTTCCTCACTAGGCTCACAATCTGGCTCAGATGACTAAACTCGGCTCGAGTTGGATTTAACGGCCCAACTGTATTCTATTAGGCTGACGCTTGGGCCCGAGTTGCTAATCAGTCAAAGGCAAAAACTACCTTGACTGGGCCGAAACCTCGACCCTGTTGATTCTACTCTACAGGGCCGACAACTCCGGTCCAAACAAACGACTGAAGCGAATGACTGCATGTTGCAAGCAGATCTAGGTGGCATTTGGTTAATTGATGGAAGTGATATGGGTATGAATTTGATAGTAAAATGTAATGAGAATGAAAATGAAAATGAAAATAAAACTCATCTAGTTATATGAGTTTGGTTGATTCCCATAAATTTAAATATCATTCCTAAATTATCATTCTCAAACCCATAATTCAAACATCATTTTTTTATTATCATTTCATTCTCTCATTCTTAAATCCATCAACTAAACACCCCAGTATTTGGGGTCAAAGATTGCATGCGTTGGATCTTCCATTCAAAAACAATTACACATGCGTTATATCTTGTTTTTAAAGTTGCATGCAAATAAATAACGGCAAATCACATTTACAATTGCGTGTTAATATTTTATTATTCCCAAAAAAAGCACAAAATTATAACTTTATACCTATGTAAACATTTCTATTTTTTATAAAAAAGATAAATATTTTGTAAATGTCTCGAGAGTGTACTGCTAAGAGAGAGTATATAATCATGAGTTACAATCATTAGAAATTTACAAGTCAATACATATGTATCTATAACTTACGAAATATCCAATCAACATCGGGAATAACATCCTCAAAACAATATCTATTGAGTTTTTTACTATACATAAATCATGCTCTAAAAAGCAAGGTGTCTTAATTTTATGGTGTGGTTTCCACTTTTGTAGTGCTAGCTAAAAATCTAGAAGAACTCTTTACCTTGTCTCACAGAGTCCGAGTGATGGGGTAGTCATCAGCTTCATCCGCTCGAGCAAACAACAATAAGTCACCAGCATATACAAGATGTATAACCCGAATTTCCTTACACTTAGGATGCAAATGAAAGTTGGGCAGCTAGCGATGAGATTACCTAGATCCTTCTTGATAATGTCTCAAGACATAAACCAAATAATATGGGTGATAAGGGGTCACATTGCCTTAAATCACGCCTCCCACTGAAAAATCCTTGAAGTCCACCACTCGGAGAAATAAAATATATGACCATGGTAACACACTCCTGGATCCATTCTTGAAACTGTTAGGGAAATCCAAAACCAACAAGTGCCGATTTAAGGAAGCCTCAGTCAATCATATCAAACGTCTTCTATAAATCCACCTTAATCACATCTTGGCAAAAAAATCTTGTGTGCATACTTCCAAAGTAGTTCTTGTGCTAGATTGATGTTGTCTCCTATCGAATGCCCCTGCACAAAGGCCGCTTGTATTGGATCCAACAAGTTGCCTAAAACTGGTGCTAACTAGCGAGCCAACACCTTGGCTATTACCTTGAGTTAGAATGACTCTGATCAAAGCTCTCTAAGTCTATCAATGGGTTTTGACTGAATCCTATTGATGGACTTAGACGACTTGGATTTCAAAAATTTTATAATGAGATGAAAGTGTGGAGTGTGTAGAAGGTAGATATAGTGAGAAATCTTGATCCTAAGTTTCCTACACAAAGTTATAAGTTTATGCTAATTTACACAAAATCTAAAACTTTTTAAACCTTTTGAACAATGCTGAAAATCCTTTACGATGATAACGGAGGGCATATTTGGACTCCTATGTACTGTAGAAACCTACATGAGTTAGAATAAGCTCGATCAAAGCTCTCTAAGTTCATCAATAGATTTTAACCGAAATCCATTGACAGATCTAGGGTATTTAAATTTTTAAAATTTGGCCATGAGATAGGAGAGATTAGTGTGTAGACGGTATATATAGTCTTCATACTAATATTTGACACTATAAAGAACACAATAATGCATCATTAATGGCTAGTGTAGCTAGAGAAAAGATTTGCAACTAGAGATCGAAATTTGTCATTAAAATAGATCAGTGGTGATGTGGGAGTGATATGGGAGGTTTCCATGTCAAAAGAGGTGGTCAATAGGTGAAGAGTCAAAAGTCAACTACGGTTGATCATAGCATCCTTGCTCAATTTTCTTAAGGGGATTCAACACCCAGCGGCACCACCTAACTCGGTGCTCTGCTCGACTCCTCGACTCAACGCTCTACTTAGCTCCTGACTTTGTGCTATGTTCAACCCTTCTCGACTCCATGGGCTCTGTTTCCCAACTCCGCGCCCTGTTAAGCACTCCTCGACTCCAAGGGCCTAGCTCCCTGACTCTACACTCTGTCAATCCCTCCTCAACTCCAACAGCCTAGCTTCCCGACTTGGTGCTCTGCTCGGCTCCTAACTCTATGCTTTGTTAAGCCCTCCTCGACTCCAGGGGACTCTGTGCTCTATTCATCCCTCTTTGATTTCAGGGGCTCAGCTCCTCGACTCTGTACTCTATTCAACCCTCCACAACTCCAAGGGCCCAGCTCCCCGACTTTGCGCGCTATTCAACCCTCCTTGATTCTAGGGGATCATTTTCCTAATTTGATATCTCATGCAGCTCCAGCAGGGCCATCCGACTCCATGCTATGTTCGGCCCCGATCATCCTCTCCAACTTAGCTCAGGGTTAATATCCTCTGGCCTCTCTGTGCAACTATAAATGGCATCTCCATGGGGCCCAGTGTTGGTGTAATCATGCCCTAAATGAGAAGTTTCAATGATTGACAATTATTTAAGTTTAAGTTAATATGTTGAATCTAACTTAAGTTATAAGTTTGCAGGATAAGAAAAGTCCAAGAAGGTTAAGGGTTAGATTTTTAGCAAGATGAAGTCCGTGCAGGTTGGAAAACTGGATGCAAGGTAAGAGAAATCCAAGAAGGTCAAGGACCAGATTCTTGGTAAAATGAAATCCTTGTAGGTTGGAAGACTAGATGCAAGGCAAGAGAAGTCCAAGAAGGTCGAGAACCGGATTCTTAGAAAACGGTAGGAACCTGAGCAGATTGGATGCTAGGGTAGACGATGACTCAGAGGTGAGGAAAGTCCAGAGATCAATCGATTGGTAACTAATCATCTCGCAAGTACTCAATGGTCCCGAATTTATTAATCAATCGATTAGGTATAAGCCTAATCGATTGGTGAAATCGATTAGAACGCTATGATGCACAAAGAGTTTTTGATCGATTGGTGCAATCGATCAAGGACTTTCTATAACTCATAGAATAGGGGCCGAATCGATTACCCAATGGATTAGGACTGGTGCAATTGATTAGAGGTTTTCTGTGATGCACAGAAGGCTTGCCTAATCGATTAATCGATTGGTGCAATTGATTAGAGGCCATTTGCAAACTCACAGAAATCTGCCAAATCGATTAGGCATGACCAATCGATTAGTTCAGTCAATTAGAGGATTTTCTTTGCGAGAAAATAATCGTGCCAAATCGATTGCTCAATCGATTAAGGATACCAATCGACTGAAGACTTCTACCAATCGATTAAGATTCAAAATGAAGTAATCTCAACCGTTGATCTGGAGGTAGTGACCGTTCAAATGTGAGCGTTAATCATGAGATACAATCATTAGAAATTTACAAGTCAATATATATGTATCTATAACTGACGAAATATCCTATCAACATCAGGAATAAGATCCTCAAAACAATATCTATTATGAGATTTTTACAATACATAAATCATGCTCTAAAAAGCAAGGTGTCTTGATTTTATGGTGCAGCTTCCACTTTTGTAGTGCTAGCTAAAAATCTAGAAGAACTCTTCAATTGTTCGGAATTCATATCCGATGTCTATTCAACTCTTTACCTTGTCTCATAGAGTCCGAGTGATGGGGTAGTCATCAGCTTCATCCGCTCGAGCAAACAACAATAAGTCACCGACATATGCAAGATGTATGCCCCAAATTTCCTTACACTTAGGATGCAAATGAAAGGTGGGCAGCTAGCGATGAGACTACCTAAATCCTTCTTGATAATGTCTCAAGACATAAACCAAATAATATGGGTGATAAGGGGTCACTGTTGGAACCCCAAGGTTGTTTTGGTGTGATCAACAAGTTAAGTTAGGTCCTGTGTGTTTCTAACTTTGTGTCTAAGTGTGCAGGAGCTTAGGAGCACAGGTACTCGAGCGGAAGACGCAGCTAGCGAGAAGGACGGCACGTGGTGCGCCCGAGGGACGAGGTGCTGCGGAAGAGTACCCCAGTGGAAGAGAAGGAAGCGTGCAGTGGTTCCGAGGGACGAAAGTCGGAGCGAAAGATTGCTTGGGGAGCAAGAGACGCAGCTAACGAGAAGGTCGGCACGGTGTGCGACCGAGGGAAGAAGACTGCGGATGAGTACGCTGGTGGACGAGAAGGAAACATGCGGCGATTTCGAGGGACGAGAAGCCGGAGCGGAAGACTGCTCGAGAAGACTAGAAGTTGGGTTCAAGTGAGCCCTATTCCGAATGACAGAGATCACCCAAGTAAGCGGATCCGGAGCGGAAGACCCGGACTGAGGCGGGACTGAAATGGAGCAGAGGTCCCGGACGAAAAAGTAAACTAGAGTTGACTTTCGGGGTTCGGGGCGCCCGAAACCCTTCCGGACGCCCGGACCCCTCCGGGGCGCCCGGAACCCTTCCGAGCGCCCGGACCAGTCTTTTGACCAAGATCAAGTTTTGACTCAATCTGATCGTTGGGGGATAAAGTTTATCCCCCCAGGGCGTCTGGAACCCTTCGAGGCACCCCGACCAAGGCTATAAATATAGCCTTGGTCCAGAAGGTTTTAAAAACAATCACGAGCATTTCATTTCCAAACACTTGTACGCTTTAGTTGTAGTTAAGTTTCTGTTTCTGCGCTTCAACGTTGTATGAGGCTTCTCCGTCTTAAGGAGTTTTTAGTGAGCTTAATCTTCCTTGGATTAACAACCACATCGGTTGTAACCAAGTAAATCCTCGTGCCTCGCTTTTTCTTTATGCTTTTTATTTATCAGCTTACTTTATATATACAAGTGTTAGCGTAAAGAGTTCGAGGAAGATTGTTGTTTGCTTTTTGTGTTTACAGGACTATCCAACAACCCTCTCCTAGCCGACCCAACGGTCCTACAAGTGGTATCAGAGCCGAGACGCCTCAGAAGGACTAACCGCCGTCTGAAGCAACAAAATGATGGTTGGAGCTAGCGACTACCCACCTGCATTCGAGGGGGAGTTTTCCATCTGGAAACAAAAAATGGAGGTATACCTTAATTCAGATTTTGGTATTTCTTTGATATTAAAATTTGGTTATGAAGAACACGAACGGAGAAAGACTCGATCTACGCCTCTGGAACAAGAAGCAATGTGACGAGTCAATGGCAAACAGACGAGCAAAATTTCACATTCTAAGCGCAATACCAACTAAAGATTTCGACAGAGTCGGAGAGTACAAAAGCGCGAAAGAACTTTGGGAAAAGTTCTTAAAGCTCTACAAAGAACCGGTTGAAGTCATCTCCTCAATAGACATCGAGCCATCATCAGAAGAATCCGAGATTAGGGGTGAGCATTCGGTTTATTCGGTTAATTCGGTTAATTTGATATTAATTTTATATAAATTCTTTTTATTATTATTTTAAACAAATTTAGTTAATTCGGTGTTAATTGAAATAACTAATTCGGTTAATTCAGTTTTAGTAAAACTTTGATTTGATTCGGTCAGCAAACACTAAATCGGTTTTCGGTTAATTCGGTTAATTTATGGACCGAATTAACCGAATGCTCACCCCTATCCGAGATGGAAGAAATTATCAAGACAGTCCCAACAAACTCAATAGTCGAATTCCATCCCGAAGCAAGCCCATCCCGGATGAGCAACGATGAAGGGGGAGAAACTTCGGAAGAAAGCAACTCGACAGGGGGAGAATCAACTATCGAAAAGGTAAGTCAGGTATGGACTCGAACTTCTGATCAATTGGTTCAATCAATCAAAAAATTGCCTGAAGATTTTTTCGAATCAGAAATTGAATCTTCGAAAAAAAATTTTAGATTAAGAAATCTATTATTAATAGACTTCTGCAAATTAGAATTTTTGTTAAAAAAATTCCTGCAAACCACAAAATATTTTTTCGAACGAATCTTGCACATTGCCGAAAGAATTTTTTTATATCGTCAGAAAAATTTTTCGAATTAAAAAATCTTTTGTCAAACGAATCTTGTAAAACAAAAAAATTGCCGAAAGATTTTTTACCTATTATTTTGCTGAAAGAATGTTGCCAAATAAAAGTATTGTCAAAAGAGTCTTGCAAGTTACAAAATACTTTGTCAAACAAATCTTGCAAACTTGAAACATGTTTAAAAGATCTTTTACCAAATATTTCGTCAAAAGAATTTTCTGCATGTTTAATATTATTTACTTTAAATCTGAAAAAGTGTGATTTAAGAAGTTATGATATATTGAAATGGAAATTTAAAACTTACTGATAAAAGTATTAGAATAAAATAAATAAATAAATAAATGCATAGAAAATGTTTTTTAATATTATCAATTTTCTTGCATAAAATTTTGGGCTTAGAAAATTTTTTTTTATGGTAAAAACTTAGAAATTTTTCAAAAGTTATTCTTAACTTAGAAATTTTCTCTGATATCTTGAGATTGCTGTTGTGAAAATTATTGCAAAATTTTCATAATTCTCAAAATTTGCTAAAAAAGGTCTTAATGACTTGGAAATTTTTTTTACCTAGAAATTTTCCTTGACTTAGAAATATTTTTTTTAAATATTTTTTTCTAAATCTTTAACCCTTAGATTGTTTTTCTTGAAACCTCATTCTTTTTGTGATCAAAGGAGGAGAAGGGAAAGTATAAGTCTAGGGGGAGGTAGATAGATTTAATTTTTTTTTATCTTTTCTATCTTTTTGCACTTAAATTGTAAATTAAGTAATTTACTTAATTTTATTAAATGTCTATTTTAACCCTAGCTTAACTTGGGTTGATCACACCAAAAAGGGGGAGATTGTTGGAACCCCAAGGTTGTTTTGGTGTGATCAACAAGTTAAGTTAGGTCCTGTGTGTTTCTAACCTTGTGTCTAAGTGTGCGGGAGCTTAGGAGCATAGGTACTCGAGCGGAAGACACAGCTAGCGAGAAGGACGGCACGTGGTGCGTCCGAGGGATGAGGTGCTGCAGAAGAGTACCCCGGTGGACGAGAAGGAAGCATGCGGTGGTTTCGAGGGACGAAAGCCGGAGCGGAAGATTGCTCGGGAAGTAAGAGACGCAGCTAGCGAGAAGGTCGGCACGGTGTGCGACCGAGGGATGAAGACTGCGGATGAGTACGCTGGTGGACGAGAAGGAAACATGCGGTGATTCCGAGGGACGAGAAGCCGGAGCGGAAGGCTGCTCGAGAAGACCGAAAGTTGGGTTCGGGTGAGCCCTATTCCGGATGGCAGAGATCACCCAAGTAAGCGGATCTGGAGCGGAAGACCCGGATCGAGGGTGGACTGAAATGGAGCAGAGGTCCCGGACGAAAAATTCAACCAGAGTTGACTTTCGGGGTCCGGGGCGCCCGGAACCCTTCCGGGCGCCCGGACCAGCCTTTTGACCAGGATCGAGTTTTGACTCGATCTGATTGTTGGGGGATAAAGTTTATCCCCAGGGCACCCGGAACCCTTCGGAGCGCCCCAACCAAAGCTATAAATATAGCTTTGGTCCAGAACCTTTTAAAAACAATCACGAGCATTCCATTTCCAAACACTTGTACGCTTTAGTTGTAGTTAAGCTTCTGTTTCTGTGCTTCAACGTTGTATGAGGCTTCTCCGGCTGAAGGAGTTTTTAGTAAGCTTAATCTTCATTGGATTAACAACCACATCGGTTGTAACCAAGTAAATCCTCGTGCCTCGCTTTTTCTTTATGCTTTTAATTTATCAACTTACTTTATATATACAAGTGTTAGCGTAAAGAGTTCGAGGAAGGTTGTTGTTTGCTTTTTGTGTTTACAGGACTGTCCAACAACCCTATCCTAGCCGGCCCAACGGTCTTACAGTCACATTGCCTTAAATCACACCTCCCACTGAAAATCCTTGAAGTCCACCACTTAGAGAAATAAAATATATGACCATGGTAACACACTCCTGGATCTATTCTTGAAATTGTTAGGGAAATCCAAAACCAACAAGTGCCGATTTAAGGAAGCCTTAGTCAACCATATCAAATGCCTTTTGTAAATCCTCCTTAATCACATCTTGGCAAAAAATATTTGCGTGCATACTTTCAAAGTAGTTCTTGTGCTAGATTGATGTTGTCTCCTATCGAATGCCCCTGCACGAAGGCCACTTGTACTGGATCCAACAAGTTGCCCAAAACTGGTGCTAACTAGCTAGCCAACACCTTGGCTATTACCTTGAGTTAGAATGAGCCTAATCAAAGCTCTCTAAGTCTATCAATGAGTTTTGACCGAAACCTATTGATGGACCTAGACGACTTGGATTTCAAAAATTTTATAATGAGATGAAAATGTGGAGTGTGTAGAAGGTAGATATGATGAGAAATCTTGATCCTAAGTTTCCTACATGAAGTTATAAGCTTGTGCTAATTTGCACAAAATCTAAAACTTTTTAAACTTTTTGAACAATGCTGGAAATCCTTTACGATGATAACGGAGGGCATATTTGGACTCCTATGTACTGTAGAAACCTACATGAGTTAGAATAAGCTCGATCAAAGCTCTCTAAGTTCATCAATAGATTTTAACCGAAATCCATTGACAGATCTAGGGTATTTAAATTTTTAAAATTTGGCCATGAGATAGGAGAGATTAGTGTGTAGACGGTATATATAGTCTTCATACTAATATTTGACACTATAAAGAACACAATAATGCATCATTAATGGCTAGTGTAGCTAGAGAAAAGATTTGCAAGTAAAGATCGAAATTTGTCATTAAAATAGATCGGTGGTGATGTGGGAGTGATATAGGAGGTTTCCATGTCAGAAGAGGTGGTTAATAGTCCTACTAAGGTGAAGAGTCAAAAGTCAACTGTGGTCGATCATAGCATCCTTGCTCAATTTTCTTAAGGGGATTCAACACCTAGCGACACCACCTAACTCAGCGCTCTTCCTGACTCCTCGACTAGTGCTCTACTTAGCTCCTGACTTTGTGCTTTGTTCAACCCTTCTCGACTCCATGGGCTCTGCTTCCCAACTCTGCGCTCTGTTAAGCACTACTCGACTCCAAGGGCCTAGCTCCTTGACTTTCCGCTATGTTAAGCCCTCCTCAACTCTAAGGGCCAAGCTTCCCGACTTGGTGCTCTGCTCGGCTCCTAACTCTATGCTCTGTTAAGCCCTCCTCGACTCCAGGGGACTCTGCGCTCTATTCATCCCTCCTTGATTTCAGGGGCTTAACTCCTCGACTATGTACTCTGTTCAACCCTCCTCAACTCCAAGGGCCCAGCTCCCCAACTTTGCACTCTATTCAAACCTCCTTGATTCTAGGGGATCAGCTTCCTGATTTGATATCTCATGCAGCTCCAGCAGGGCCATCCGACTCCATGCTCTGCTCTACCCCAATCATCCTCTCCAACTTAGCTCAGGGTGAAATATCCTCTGGTCTCTCTGTGCATCCATAAATGGCCTCTCCATGGGGCCCAGTGTTGGTGTAATCATGCCTTAAATGAGAAGTTTCAATGATTGACAATTATTTAAGTTTAAGTTAATACGTTGGATCTAACTTAAGTTGTAGGAAGAAAAGTCCAAGAAGGTCAAAGGCCAGATTCTTAGCAAGATAAAGTCCGTGCAGGTTGGAAAACTGGATGCAAGTCAAGAGAAGTCCAAGAAGGTCAATGATCAGATTCTTGGCAAGATGAAATCCTTGTAGGTTGGAAGACTGGATGCAAGGTAAGAGAAGTACAAGAAGGTCGAGGACCGGATTCTTGGCAAACGGTAGGAACTTGAGTAGATTGGATGCTATAGTGGACAATGACTCGGAGGTGAGGAAAGTTCAGGGATCAATCGACTGGTAACTAATCATCTCGCAAGTACTCAATGGTCCCGAATCGATTAATCAATCGATTAAGTATAAGCCTAATCAATTGGTGAAATCAATTAGAACGCTGTGATGCACAATGAGTTTTTGATCGATTGGTGCAATCAATCAAGGACTTTTTGTGACTCACATAATAGGGGTCGAATCGATTAGAGGTTTTCTACGACACACAGACGACTTGCCTAATCGATTAAACAATAGATTAGGAATTGGTGAAATCGATTAGAGGACATCTGCGAACTCACAAAAAGCTGGCAAATCGATTGGCTAATCGATTAGGCATGACCAATTGATTAGTTCAATCAATTAGAGGGTTTTCTTCATGAGAAAAGAACCATGCCAAATCGATTGCTCAATCAATTAAGGATACCAATCAACTGAAGACACCTACCAATCGATACAGATTCAAAATGGAGTAATCTTAGCCGTTGATATGGAGGTAGTGAGTGTTCAATGAAAAAGTCAGAAAATCTGTAAGCGATTAAGATTTCCTTATAATTGATTAGAGGCAACAAAAAGCTAAGAAACAACTACATTTCGAAGTATTCAAAAAGGGCAATTCTGACACCAAAAAGAGCCACTGTTCTATTGCTCTCAAGTTCTCAAGATCTCTTAAGTGCACCCCCTGACTTTCCTTCTAATGCTCTTTCTTCCTTTGTCCCTATTCCCAACTTAAGGAGGTCTCTCGACATTCAATCGTTGATGGTGTTGGTGTAGTTAGCATTAATGGTCAAATTCAGGTTTTGATAAATGACAAATGGATTAAAGTTAGGTGTTATATTTATCTAACCTCTTTATCGAGTGTGCAATAATTGATGGGTCTAGAGAACCTAACACCAGGCTGAAGCCCAATTACGTTCAAGGACTTGATAATTAGAACAAAATCCAGATAGATTAAGGTGTGACCCGATATCTGGTAGGAAGTCCAATTAGGTATGTAGGACCTAACAACTAGCGGAGTCCAGTTGGGTTTACAAATCTAACAACTGGCAGGAAGACCTAGTGGATCAAGAGGTAAGTCAAGTGACTACAAATGGTAAGTAAAGTAAGTTACTAAGGAGAGTGATCCAATGAGGATAAGTCCCAATGATATTATAGGTATGATCCAACTTAGAGTCATTTCAGATGTTTAAGCTGTGACCATGACTAGATCCTATTCTTGGGAAGACGTGATATAATTAATAATTATTTTATAAATGTACTAACTCTATTTTGTAAGTTATTTTATTGTTATTGGACTAACATGAATTTACATGATTAAATTGTAAGGAATCATCTCGAATGAATAGTATCTGAGGGGCCTCAGAGCTGTAAGGAGGCGCCCTGGACCCAATGGAGATGCTTGCACATAGATAAACTTAGGGGATAGAAGTTTGTTATGTGAATGCGCACTGGAGTGCATTGGAGGCGTCCCAAAAGAGTATTCGAGGTGGCTCAGAGTGCTTGGATGCGCCCTCATGTAGATAAAAATTGAGGACTTTAGAGATAATAAAGGCCAAGATTTACGAGATTAAGTTTGAGGTTGGAGGTGCCTTGGATGAAGTTGGAGGCGCCCTCTGTTGGTGTAGTAAGTACCAATGATCTAAATTAGGTTTTGATGAATAACAACTATATTAAAATTAGATTTTATATTATCTAACCTTATTACGAAGTGTGTAAGGCTTGATGGGCCTGGAGGACCTGATACCGGGCTGAAATTCAGTTAGGTCTGCTAGACTTGATGTTGGTGGGAAGTCTAGATAGGTCAAGGAGTGACTCGATATCCAGTTGAAGGTCTAGCTTGGTATACGGGACCTGATAGTTGGGCTAAGTCTAGTTGGGTCTACGAATCTGACAATTAGTAGAAAGACCTGGTGGGTCAAATGAGAGTCAAGTCATTCTGCATGGTAAGTGAGGCAAGTCACTAGAGGAGAGTGATCCAGTAAGGACGAATCTCAATTAGGGACTTTAGGCGCTGGTCTAACTTAAATTCATTTTGGAGGTCTACGTTGAGACAATGACTAGATCCTAGTCTCGAAAAGATAGTATCTAATTGATAATCTTATTAAATTATACTAACTCTGTTTTGTAAGTTAATACTTTATGTTTATGTAAAACTCGTTTTACTTGTTCAAAAACTTATACTTATAATACTTCAAAATAATAATCAACTTCTTCTTGGGCCCAGGCGTAGTACCATCTTATGCGCGTTCCCTTAATAGGTTGGGGTAGCAAGCCACCAATCCTAAAAGAGCAGACCTCGGTCTACCGGGGCTAAGACCTCGGAATTGGACACCTGGATTTGTTTAACGACAACCTCAGAAGTCGGGTACTAACCTCTTCTTAAAAGTAAAATACTTATAATCTTAATTACTTCTTCTTTAAATGCCTTGACATTTTAATAGGCACCTTGTGTGCCAAAAATCCCTAAAGTCTTGACTTTGGGATCTACTTAAGGCCTTGGCCTTTTCTTTCTTTTCTTTATCTTTCTTATACTTTTCTTAAACTCAGAGTACATAATACTTAACAAGATATGCACTATGATACTTAACAAAAAAACTGCACTGAAACTCTGTGGGGATAAACATAAGCAAACTATTGGTTCATGATGCGTATACCCAAATCTTTCTAGAAGTTTAAAGTTATCTTGAAGAACCAAACTCAACATAGAAATCCAATCTCAACTTACTTAATTCTGTCTAGAGTTTCAAAGAAAACAAGAACTCATCAAAATTCAATCTAAAAGCTAGTACACATGGTAGAGAACTGGAGTAAAGTTCAACACCTATAGCATAAATTTCGTAAGCATAACTATTAAGAAAGTTTAAAGCTGAAACATGCAAACATGTAGGGGAGCTATACTGTTATTCAATATAAGGTTCACATAACAACTTTTGGAAGAGACGACTAAGAGCTTGTACACATGAAAACAGGCATGACACCAAACTACAGCTAAGGGAAAAATGAAACTTCGTGCTTACTGGAATAACCAACAGAATCCGTAAGGGTTGATATAAGTTCACAGCAGTAACTAAGGCTCTAAACAAAAACAACATCTAATAAAATTATTCTTATCAATTTTAAGCTATCAGAGACTTGGTTCGGGTGGTACCAATTGGTAAGTCTCCATGGCAGCAAACTAATAAAGTTAAGTTATAACCACTAATACTCTAAACATCGCTTATCTAATGATTTGCGTTCTTAAACTCATCTCTTGCAAACTGCTACACTCCCAATCAAATAAAATGCAGCCACCCACTGCTGTACAGAAGAAAAGACCCGAAATCCAAATCCTGAAGAACCCAATGAACACATAGCAATGTGTGCAATTACAAATAGTATAGAATTTGCTACTGGAACCCAACAAAAACTAACAATCCTGCTTAAGGTTTAGTACCACGGCAAGGAGCAAAGAAAACCAATTTACCAAAACCTACATGCTCCACATACTAAACCCCCTCATGTTCTTTCTTTGCAACCCACGACAGCAAGCCTTAAACAACAATCTCCATAATAAAATTCAGAAACAAAACGAAACCAAACTCCTGGAAATCCGAAATTTCTCACGGCACATTCACAAAACAAGAGATACTCTAAATCAAAGGCTCGAAACTATCTTACCGCAGGTGAGGAGCGACTTACCCTTGCTTTTAGGACTTACAACCGGAAGGAAAGGTTGCTAGGGTTTCGGGAAAAGCTTGAGATTCCAGCTCTTCCTTGTGCCTACGGTTTCTTCTTGATGAGAGAACCTTGTACTAATGAAGCACCCCCGGAGAATCCCCTCGCCGGCCGCCGGAATCGTGCCCTAGCTGCGGTCTTGTTTCGCCCGAAAGAAAAGTCGTCGTCGCACGCAGAAGAGGAAATCGCGAGCGAGAGAGGAGAAGAAAGGATTCGGGAGAAATTAGGGCTCGGGAAATTCTCAAGCCCTAAGTTCCTTTTATAACCCTGGTATTTCTGTTAACTTATTAAATAAATTTTCCTACCTTTTCTAAACAAAACCGATGGCTGGATCACTTGGTTAGTCGTGGCTTGGCTCATGGTTGGAGTCGCGGGTTCGAATCCCGGCTGCAACCATTTTTCTCCCTATTATTTCTTGTTATTAACTTCTACTACTTAAATAGAATTCTCCCTTTATTTGATTAAGTAACAACTGCTAGCCCAGTTGGTTAGCCCGATTTTGCTCGGGTCAAGGGTTGCCGGTTCAAGCCTCGGCTTGGACATTTTCTTTTTCAAAACTTCTTTCTTTTGGTAAAAATACCAAACGACCTCCAAAAATTCCATAAAAATACTCTAAAAATTTCTAAAATTCCCTAGAATTTTTCTAAAGCATTTCTAGATTTTAATAAGGTCTTTTAGGACTCCAAATCATGAAATTTGGGGTGTTACAATTCTCCCTACCTTATAAAAAGTTCGTCCTCGAACTTAGAATAATTTCTAGATCTCTCTGTCTCATACTGTCCTTACGCTCCTAAATAACTTCCTCATACTTTTGATTCTGGATAACTTTCACTAATGGTACTCTTTGTTCCTTAGTCTATCAACTTCTCGGTCCTCTATCATTCATATCGCATCGTACCCATTAGTGGTCCTTGGAAGGCCTGTTATAAGATCTCTGGAGACCATAGGTGCATTAGTCACACCAAATGGCATGACCCCAACTTCGTAGTGTCCATATCTGATCCTGGAAACTGCTCTGGGCGCATCACTTCCTTTCACTTTTAACTGATGGTTCCTATAACGCAGATCTATTTTAGAGAACACTGTTACCCTCTTTAGCTGATCAAATAGATCATCTATTCTGGGAAAAGGGTACTCGTCCTTAACCATTACTTTGCTCAACACTCTAAAATCTATGCACATCCGCATAGATTTGTCTTTCTTCTTAACGAACAACACTGGAGCTCCCCGGAGTGAATGACTAGGGCGGATGAAACCCTTGTCAAGTAGCTCCTGCAATTGTTCTTGTAACTCTTTTAATTCTGCTGTAGACATTCAGTATGCAGCTTTGGAAATTGAACTGGTATCAGGAAACAACTCAATTTCAAACTCTACTTCTCTGTTGGGAGATAGTCCAGGTAGCTCTTCTAGAAATACCTCTGGGTATTCGCAGACTACCCGAACGTCTTCCTGCTTGGGTCATTCTTGTTCTAATTACTTAACTGGGCTTCTGACTCCCCACTGTCTTGTCCTCTATCTTAACATCTAGTTATGCCAAGAATAATACCTGATATCTTCTCTATCCTTTCTAAACATACTTATGTATATATGAATATACGAGAAATAAAACTAAAATTGTCTCTATTCTTTCTAAGCATATGTATCAAAACATAGAAAATTAAAACATGAATTTTCTTCTTTCCTAAACACATATAAGCAGATACTCTATACTGCAAATAATAAAGAAAGCATAAAAGAAAATTAAATACTTTCTTACTTGAAGACGGCAAGGATGGTGCTGATGTGTGATGCTGGAGAATGGGAACTGCTCTGATACCAACTGTAACGACCACCCTTCTTACTACTACTACTCTCTAAGGATGACCGTTACTTAACTACTAACTCTACTTAATCGGTATGATTAAAAATCACATAGAAACCCTACCGAAAAATTTGCACTATAAACTTTAAAGAAATCTACACCATAAGCTCTTTAAGAAATCTGCACTACAAGCTCTAAAGAAATCTGCTCTAAAGAAATCTGTATTTTAAGCTCTAAGAAATCTGCACTACAAGCTTAATTAAAATCTGCACTATAAGCTTACATAAAAATCTGCACTATAAGCTTAATTAAAATCTGCACTATAAGCTTACATAAAAATCTGCACTATAAGCTTAATTAAAATCTGCACTATAGGCTTAATTAAAATCTGCACTATAAGTTTAAATAAAAATCTGCACTATAAGCTTAATTAAAAATCTGCACTATAAGTTTAATTAAAATCTGCACTATAGGCTTAATTAAAATATGCACTATAAGCTTAATTAAAATCTGCACTATAAGCTTACATAAAAATCTGCACTATAGGTTTTAATTAAAATCTGCACTATAAGCTTAAATACAAATCTGCACTATAAGCGCTTCTTATGTTTCGAATTCAAAAAGAACAAAGGTCCGAAACTACTCCTATTGCAGGTGAGAAGCACTTACCCTTGCTTTTAGGACTTACAACCGGAAGGAAAGGTTGCTAGGGTTTCGGGAAAAGCTTGAGATTCCAGCTCTTCCTTGTGCCTACGGTTTCTTCTTGATGAGAGAACCTTGTACTGATGAAGCACACTCAGAGAATCCCCTCGCCGGCCGCCGGAATCGTGCCCTAGCTGCGGCCCTGTTTCGCCCGAAAGAAAAGTCGTCGTTGCACGCAGAAGAGGAAATCGCGAGCGAGAGAGGAGAAGAAAGGATTCGGGAGAAATTAGGGCTCGAGAAATTCTCAAGCCCTAAGTTCCTTTTATAACCCTGGTATTTCTGTTAACTTATTAAATAAATTTTCCTACCTTTTCTAAACAAAACCGACGGTTGGATCACTTGGTCAGCCGTGGCTTGGCTCATGGTTGGAGTCGCGGGTTCAAATCCCGGCTGCAAATTTAGAGTTTTAATTGTTGAAGGTAACTTTTGAAAGTTTTTACTAATTATCTTTCTAAAATATTTTTAAAGTATTTTTAAAGAAATTTGTCCAAGCAAAATAATTTTAGAAATATTTTCAAAATAGTTATCAAATAAATTTTAAAAAGGTTTGTCAAAGATATTTTTCAAATTAAGAGAATAACTTTTGCAAGAATTTTATAAAACTTTTCAAAGTGTTTTCGAAAACATCTTTCAAAATATTTTTAAGCAGTTTTTCAATGTAATTTTTAAGACACTTTCATTTTATTTTTCAAAACAGACATTTGAAAAAGTATAAGAGTATTTCCAAAGCAAGTTTTGAAAGTATTTTGTAAAATATTTTTATTTTTTACAAAGATTAAGTAAAGTCATTTTTAAAGTTTGCTTTTCAGTGCAACTTTTAAAAGTAAATTTTTCAAAATAAATTTTGAAATATCTATTAAAAATATTTTTCAAACAAAAAAATTTAAGTTTCAAAATCCTTTTTTTGTTGAAACTACCCGTTAGCAAAAAGTAGTGAAAAGAGGAAAAAAAATTTGAAATAAGACATTTTGAAAGTGGTTTTCAAATATCATCCCTTAAACCTGATATTATTTTAAAAAAATATTCATTTATAAATTGTTCAAAAATGTCTAACTGTTAGTTACTAGCTAACTATCAGAAGATAACAGTGTTCACTTGGTTAGTCAAGTTAATTACGAATGTCCAGTTAGAAATTTGTTAAAAAAGTATTACTTAACTTGATCAATGTACTATTATATATTTTTTTTAGACTTATGTTGATGCACTGATATAAGCATCTAAAGTCTAAGCAAAAAGCTTACGCATCTCACGTCATTCTAAGCTTTTGAATATATAATCAAGGTAAACCTACTGTGCTTGTGAGATGCTCATTGCATATATCTATAGGATCATGCTTTCTAAAGATCTATCCTAGATTAAAAATAAATTTTGAAATACTAGGGAAATGAGAATTTTTAGAAAACATAAGAAATGATTTTTTTTTCAGAATTTGCAAATCACTTAAAAATTTATTTGATAACAAGTGCCCTATTCTATCGTGCACATTCCTAATTTTCATCTTAAGTTGCTAAATTTGAGTTCTGATAATGATTTAGTAAATATATCAGTCAAATTTAATTTTAATTGAATATAGTTAAGTTCGAATTTTAATTTGATTTTAAGTTTTAAGTTAATTTTAATTTTTAAGTTAAATTTAAATTTAAATTTGATTTTAATCTTTAAGTTAAATTTAAGTTTAACTTAAGTTTAAATTAAGTTTTAATTTAAAGTTTAACTTAAGTTTAAATTTTAAATTTAACTAAAGTTTTTTTTAAAAGTTTTTAATTTAAGTTTTAAGCTTAAATTTAAGTTTTTAATTTAAGTTTTAAGTTTAAATTTTTGTTTAAGTTTTAAATTTAAATTTAAGTTTTAAATTTAATTTAATTTTAATTTTATTTAATTTTTAATTTAATTTCCTTTAATTTTAATTTTAATTTTAATTTAATTAATCCTTATCTATATTTTCAATTAGGAATCATATAGCTTTGTGAGATGAGTTAAGTAGAATTTCAGGATTTAGTTTACCTTGTGTTATATTCAAGTTTAGTTTTGGGTCTAACAAATAAGCATTCTTTGGTTAAACATCTATACTGTGGTGAGTCATTTGAACATCATTAGAGTAACCACATGCTTTAAAAAAATTTTAAATAGTCCTTCCTACTGAATTTAGTACAAAATTTTGGTCTAATCAGTTACTTCCACTAAACCAAATGCACCATATCGAAGTCATAGCTTCCTAGACATGCATAGACAGAGCTTTCTTAATCTACTATCATTTAAAACTTCTCCAGTACTGTTTATTAAATTAAATTTTATCCCTAATTAAACTAGTCCTAATTAAAATAGTTGGGTAAATTATTATTTTGAATGGGCCAACTAATTTGGTGCCCCTCCTTGAATTATTGAACTTAGATTTAAGTTTTAGGTTTGTGTCAATTTTTTATGGTTATAATAAACTTGATTATAGTTTTGTTTGTGAGTTTCATAATTTTGATTGGATTTATGTTTTTATTTTGTATATTTTCTTGATTGATTTAAATTATTTTGGGGTTTATTTTTAACCATATGAATTTTATCTTTAGTTACATAATATTGATTTTGTCCTACATGGTTAGTTAAATAAGTTTTAGGAACCCAAGATTTAGTTAGTTTTTTATTTTGAGTTAGGGTTAGAAATAATTTTAGGGGGGGTTTAGTTAGATTTGTATCCGAGTCTAGATTTATTATGCATAGCTCTTTGGGATCCAAGTATCATGTTTAAATACTTGTTTCCGAGATAAACTTTTCTAATTGATCTTTTAATTCTTTGACTTGACTTTTCAAGACAGAATTTCTTCCTCAAAGTTTGCAGCTTGAGTTAAATTTCTTTCTTGAACTTGGTCAGTTAAGGAGGTCAAGCTCAGTTGTTCATTAAGGATGTTATTTTCCTTAAGGAGAAGTTTAGCATGTTCCTCAGTTTTTGTTAATTTTTTATTTAAGTAGGAAATTATTTTAAAAAACTTTACAATATAATTAAAATGTACCCCATTTGGTTCATCTGAACCGCATGTGGATTCGATGTTCGACTCGTATTCGGACTCGTCTTCTTGATCCAATTCGCCTTCAATTGCCATCAGCATAAGGTAACTTGCTTGCTTTGGTTCGCTGGCTTCCGATCCATCCGAGGAGGACTCGTCCCACATCGCTTGAAGCGTACTCTTCTACTTTGTCTTCTTTGTCTTGTCTTCGTTCGGGCATTTGTGTTTGAAGTGCCCCTTCTTGTTGCAACTATAGCACGTGACGTTTACCTTTGAGTTATTGGATGTGGACTTAGACATCTTCTTCATGTTGTGCTTGGAGAAGTTTCTCTTGCAACTAGTGAACTTTTTTCTTACCATGTTCACTAGCTGCTCTTCTTCGTCAGACTCCGAGTCAGACCTGTCTCCGGCTTGGGTTTGGACCGGGTTCATGCTTTGGCTTCATTCGAAGTACCTGTAAGAAATGTAATTCCTTTCTTGACCTTTGTGGCGTTAATTTGTTCGTACAGTTCCAATTCACAAAATAGCTCATCTAGTTTTAACTTTGAAAGGTTTCTCGAAACTTTATAAACATCTACAATTAATGTCCATAGTGCATTTCGAGCAAACGAATTCAGAGCATGCTTGATAATGTCATAATTTTTGAGTTGATATCCGATCATGTGTAGGTCATTGAGGATATCCTTGATCCTTGCGTGTAGTTGGCTTGCGGTTTCTTCATCCCGCATTTTAATGTTAAATAAGGAATTTAATAGAAGGTCACATTTCGTTACCCTTGAGTTGGTCATTCCTTCATGTAGTTCGACCAATTTGTTCCACAGCTCCTTTACATTTTTGAATGGTCCAACTCAGTTCAGCTCTTCCTTGGTCAACCTGCATTGGAGGGTATTCGGTGCCTCGTTGTCAGTCTGAGCCTTCTTCTTCATATCCGGGTTCCATTCCTCCGGATCAATAGGTGTTTTAGTTGCTTCATCAACCGGAGCCTGGTACCAACGTCGGATTGAGAACCACTACTCGATATCGATCTTCAAGTAGACCTCCATTCTCTTCTTCCAATACAGAAAATTATTTTCGTTGAAGAGGAGAGGGCGAGCGGTATTGCATCCTTCGAGTTGGGCCATTTGAATTATTTTGCAAAAAAAAAAAGGATAAGGAAAAAAATGTCCCAATACTAGGTCTTAGATTAGTAGAGTTTGAAGAAAAAAAATATCGATTACTCGAGTGGTGTTGCACCAACTTTATGTTAAAACCAAACGAGAAAGAATTATTTAAAGAGGTAAATTTTACCAATTCAAATAAGATACTAAAAACTGACATCAGAAAAGAAATAAAATGATTCCCCCAGCTTGATTGGTGGTTGCACCAATTCAGAGCAGAATCACATGGTTTTAAAAACTTTTTCTCTTTCTTTTGAAATCAAAAGTATGCAGTGGAATTACACACAGAAAAAGAAAAAGAAGACAAGTACATGAACTCAGTCGATTTTACTTGGTTCGGAGCCTTCGGTGACTCCTACTCCAAGACCTAGGTCCCATGGACCTATCGACGACCAATCCACTAAATATCTCTTCCAGAACTGTCAAAAGAGAGGATCAAGTACAAGGAAAAGTCAGGAAAAGTGTAACAAGCTACACTTTCATTTATACATAAATTTAAATATAATATTAAACGTTCATTACCCAACACCTTCGTAGATAATCAGATCAGGCTCAGTGTTAGACAGCTCCTCAGTAGTACTTCGGTACAGTAGTACTTCGGTACAGTAGCATCATAGTAGAGCAGCAACAGGAAGTCAGAGCACTCGGTGTTCGGATATGCTGGATGCGATGTGTACTAAAAATACGTTTTGTAAACATGCATAGTGAAAGACTTAATGATAAATAAACTAATTTATTACATTACACACACTACACGTATGCAAGATACAATAACACGGATAAGATCATAAAACAAAACAAAATTGAATAACAATTATTCTAGGTATACCTTACAGATGACCTGTAATGAGAAGGGCATTAACCTTTTGCGACGTTATCAAATCTCGCCTCTATTTATATCCACGTCGAGCTCTTCAAGACAACTCTAAGAGAACAAGCTTTACCTTCGGAAGGTACTAGCCATGAGCGAAGGAGAAAGATTGAGAAGGAAAAAAGAAGCCAAAAGGAAGATCTTCTTCCTTTGGGTGGCTCATGGCAACAAGAGGAGAACCACTTGTTGTGGTCGGTGGCAAGAGACAGAGAGGGAGAGAGGGAGAGAGGGAGAGAGGTATTGGGTTTAGGTTTCTAAAATCTAATCAAGCAAATAATGATTTATCTATTAATTCTCTTTTAATCATATCAATATATAGTCATCTTTAATGAGTTAGATTAGAAAGCTCAAATCCAACCAATTATGCCTTAACCAAAAATTAGTCTATTAATCCCTTGGTTTGGTTCACAACTAAATCAAGTTAGTTCATGATTAAACCAAATTAGTTTATGACTAAACCAAATAGGGTACAACTCTTTCATAAGAGATGTGACTCATACTCACTTCCGTTCCAATAAATATTTCTATATTTATTTCATGTATGATCCAATTAAACATTTATCTCTTAATTTGATAATCCTATTCTTTAATTTATTTTATGTCTTTTAGAGACTTGTAGTGCATGTAACCTAATAGGTTCCCAATTTATCTTGGTCGTTCATAATTAACTACTTAATTATGGAATGATCATGAGTAACACCTAGTAGTACATCATGATCCCCAATTAATCAAAAAATCATAATTGATCTCAGAACTAATTCTAAACCCTTTAGCAACTACATTGAGTCTTGCCTCGTTACTTTCACTCATCTTATACACTTAGTTCAAAACATGGTATATATGTCTACCCCCACTAAGCTTACTACATTACACCTAGTCCAAGTAATACTTCGTCACTATGGATTCAAATTACTCATACATGTATAAAAGAGTCTCATACTCTTAATATATGATGTTTTAGCCAAAAACTTTAAGTAATAATCTTAACAAGTGGTCATAGGATATATGTCTTCTCGCAAGGAGTGGTGAATCCTTTGTGAGCTATCCAAACACCTTCGGATACTTTGACTTATATCTAATCATCTTGGGTTCACACCTCCAAGAGATGTTTGCTTAAGATGTCAAAGTATAAGTCTCCATGATCAAAATGACTTGTATACCTCAAGTCAAAGGAAACTTACACTCGAGCTGCAGTAACAACTTCACAGATATATTCATATATATAGAGAACTATATGAAGTCTTACAACAAGTCACTCAAATAAACTAGTTACTATAACTAGCATCCACGTTTAACTCTCGACATCCTAATATTTCCAACTGGTGAGAAACAACTGCTTGGTCGAACCAAGGAGTATAACTCATGCTAGTCTTACAGAATTGAGGATGTCTAAATGTACCAATTCAACAACTAGAAAAATTCTAATATATTCATAATTGCACATGTAGAAATAATCACAAGTTGTGATCCAATCACAAATTGTCTCATGCTATAAATTGTATTACAGGCATTCAGTAAATAAGTTTAAGATTATTCAAACATATAATATGCACTCAAATAGTGAATCTATATTTATCAAATAAATAGTAAAATCATAAGAAGATTGCGTTAGGATATCCCTCAAAATCTAACACTTGGTACGTCAAATTAACGTGTAGAAGTATGTAAATGAGGTGTGTTCAATGCCTTGGTCGAGTAGCCCTTTTAAGGGGGATGGAAGGCACCTTCAACACCACTGAAGGTGCCTTTAACCACAAAACATATCCCTTAAAAATCGGCTCTTATCATCCCCGAGGTCTTCTACATTATCCGACTGAAGGCTCCTTCCGAGATCCTAAAGGCGTCTTTAGTAGCCTTGCTCAAGGCGCCTTCCATAGCATGGAAGGCACATTCGATACTGTTCACCCAAAATAATTTGTGATATTTTTACCCTACAAAAAGTGTTAATCCCATAAGACAAGGTATACCCTGCAAGACAAGGTTAGCTCAATAATAAAATATCAGTAATAATTAGTTCTTGTTCTTCCAAGACCAGAAACTAGTCAAGGTCTCAATTTAGAGATCCAAAATGGACCTAAACTAGGTCGACACCTACTATCCCTTCAACCGGGATGCGTCCTCACTGAGTCACTCTCCTCCAATGACTTACTTTCACTTACAAAATGTCAAGTTACCTCCTTAACGTCCAATCTGACCCACTAGGTCTTCTTGTCGGAATCGCACATCTGAACTTTGTCAATCGGGAATCGAACATCCAAGCCTCCTGTCGAAATTGCACATCCGGACTTCAACCCATCAGGAATCGAACATTCCGGCCTCCTACCAGAATCCCACATTTGGACTTCACTAATCATGAATCACTCATCCTAACTGGACTTCCTGCATGGTGTCTAATCCTCTTGATCCATCTCAACCCTGAGCACTCGATAACAATGTTAGATTAATAATATATATAACTTTAATCCATTTGTCATTTATCAAAACTCAAGTTTGATAATTGGTGTCAAATGTACCAATAGAGTCATCCTCGAAAGGATCGGATAACGACGACCCAAAGTAAAACAACTACCTAACACTGATGGATGGCATCTAGACAAGAATCTGAAAGTAAATTAGATCAAGACGACGAGTCCAAACACAAGTCAAGCCACAAGTCCATATTCGTTTCTGAAGATTCCAATGAGGTATACCCAAATCTGTCTGCTAAGTTTTTTAAAATTAATGCATGCATGAATACGAAACTATCTAGATATGAAAACAAAATGAAACATCTCTTAAGGAAAATCAAAACCTTAAAGAACAAATCAAATCAAACCCAACAACTAAACTAGTTCATTCTAGAAATCCAACTCAAGTTGAAAAACTTAAGGAGAAAATTTTCAATTTGAAAAATGTTGTAAAACTTAGAGAACTTTTAGAAAGTTCACAATAAGATTCAAGTACCTAGATATGATACTTGGATCCCAACGAGTTGTATATAATAAATTCTGACTCAGATACAAGTCCAGCTCAACAAATAAAACTTTTATCGCATTAATAAGTCAAAATAAAAATCAAACTAAAGCTTGAGTTCTAAAAGTTTATCTAACCAAGTAAATAGGACCAAACCAATATTATATACCTAAAAATAAAATTCACTACCTAAAAATAAAATGAGATAAATCCAATAACTCAAATCTAAAAATAAACTACAAACTTAAATCCAATAACTCAAATCTAAAAATAAACTATAAACTCAAATCTAATAAATCAAATCCAAAACTAAGCTACAAATTTAAATTTAAATCTAATAAATCAAATCCAAACTTAAACTACAAATTCAACTCTAATAAATCAAACTAAAGTTATAATCAAGTTTACTATAATTACAAAATAAATCGACATAAACCTAACCTTAAAACAAAACCCTACTTCAATAATTCAAGGAGAGACAACAAATTAATTGATACCACCAAAATAATAGTTTACCTAGTTAGGTAACTAGGTCTAGACTATAAAGATATTGACTCTTGTCCAATCATAGTATCAGAGTGGGACGAGATAATAATACATTAGAAAAACTTAATCTAGTAAGTCAAGTAGGATCAGATGTATCTTTCTTGGTCTACTTAGCTAAATGAAATTAACCAAAACTACTTCATCATATTCTAGACTAGTTAGACCAAAGTTTATCAATAGAAAGATTAAATATCAAATTTCATAAAAAGACTTTATCTAGAAGTGATTGTTACTCTGATATTCAAGAAGATCTTTGTGTCTCGTCATAACTTGAAAGTTAATTTTTAAAATATATATTTAATTAACTGACAGTTAAACCTGACTCCGAGGCCCAGCTCATCAACTCTAGGCTTTATTCAACCCTCCACGACTCTAGGGGCTCAACATTGAGCCCTCTTTAACTCCAAGGACTCATATCCTCAAATCGATATCTCATGCAACTCCAGTTGAGTCATCCGACTCCACACTCTCCTAGGCCCTGATTGGCCTCACCAACTTGGTTAGGGGTTAATTTCCTCTAGCTTTTCCAAGATGAGTTTCTCCAACTTGATCCTCCCTAAATCCAATAGGCCAGGCCCTTAGGTCCAATAGATCCGCAGCCGGCAATTAAGATAAATACCACCCACGCAGATTGTCAGAACGCATGGAATAATAAAAAGAGAATACTATCTCAGCGGTAGTATAAACAGAGTCCGTATCTACGACCAAGACACGCGCACGCTAAGAAAGACACTTCCTTCGTCCATCACTATTGTTTATATTTCTCCCTTGAGTATCGGAATGGCACTCCTTAGCTTTCCTTCTAATGGTTCTTATTCCTTTGTCTCTGTTCCCAGCTGGGTGAGGTCTCTCGGTGTTTAACAGTTTGTAGTGCTGAACGATCAAGTCCATATCAAGGATAGTTCACTGGGATCTCACCGTCGACCATCCCAAACAGATCAAGTAGACTTAAGAATTACTCTATCTGACTATCTCTACTAAGGTTAAACAGGGCATGCAACTAAAGTTTAAAATGGACAAGGACAGCTAGTGTCCAACATCTTTATTGAGCCAAACACGCCAAAATATAATTATTTATGTTTTAAAAATTGTGAAAATATACAACTCCAGTAAGTGATATGTAAAGTAAAGTGGACCGAAATATATGAATTAGTTAATTAATATTGTAATGATCGTATTTTGAGAAGAAAGAGACAATTAGCTGTCCAGTTATAAGACAAAACCACTAATATCTCTTTTGTATATTGACTTTAAATTTGGGTATAAATATCAGCCTAAAATATAGTTGATCTGAGCCGTGGATTTGCCATCATCCACGGTTCTGCGTTTGCCAGGTCATGATATAACTGATGGAAGGGCTGGAGTGATACCAGAGAAATCCCGAAGCCGGTGGTCGTCGCGGCGGCGATGCCTCCACCCTCCACCGGAGCCGCCGACGAGCCATTTGATGGAACTCCTCACGACCGCGAACCTGCACGTCTCCGCTCCCCACGCCTACCTCTCGTCCCCGATGATTCTGCGCCGTCACGCGCCTTCCATGGTGAGAACGCCATCGACAGGCGCAGCAGGAAGGAAGGTGACCACTGCTCCGACAAACCTTGCCTCATGCTCCACACCCACCGGCGGATACCTCCCTGCCGAGAGCTACCCTCCATGGACGATCCTCCGGTGGTCTGAAAGACGGCGCAACTGACGGATCGGCCGAAAGACCGAGCGGCGAAGATCTGGCGACGCACGTGCTCCGGCAACCTCAGCGTGTAGCGATCGATGCTCTCCAACGCGTCGGACTGCGCCGATAAGTTTTCGGAAGAGAGCGAGTAGAACGGGGTCGTCAATGACATCGATTCGCTGCGCGCCTCCGTTCTCTCGGACCTGTTCCGAACCAAATCGGGCAATTCAGGCGGCGAATCCTCCAGCGTCGGGTCAGAATCTACGAAAATCTCATGATCCTCCAACGCCGATACTGCGGACGAGGTGGCGGAGGAGAAAGGCGGATCGGGATGTTCTGCGATTAGGCCTTCCTCTGCTGCTGCAGCGGCGACGTTAGTGCGGCAGATGGGACAGGTGACGTGGTCCACAAGCCAGGGGTCGATGCAGTCTGGGTGGAACACGTGGCAGCATCCTGGGAGGAGGCGGAGCATCTCCTCCTCTTGGAACTCGCTGAGACACACGGCGCACTCGAGCTCTCCGGCTCCTGTCCCGAACGTTTTCGCCTCCGAGTACGTCATCGTGGGGAACGCCGCGAGAACCTCGGGGCTCAGCCCAGCCGGCCTCCAACTCGGCAGGGAGTTCACGTCCAAATCGTCGCCGAGGCGCTCCGCCTCGTCGATGCACGAACGGAAGGAGAAGGTAAGCATGCATAGGAGTAACAGGGCGGAGACGGCGATCATGACCACAGTGTACGTGAAGGATACGTGTGGTACGGCTTGGCCCGCCGGGGAAAGCGGCGGCAGGGCGCTGAGGGCGGTGCATAGTGGAATGAGACGAAGCAATAGCACGAGAAGGAAGACAATGGGAGCGCCGTTTCTTCTGCCTCCGGCGAAATCTACTAAACGGCGCGGTTGCTGCGTCGTTGCCGTCATTCGTTCGGCGACAGAGGTAAAATCGAAGGTCCTTCCATTTCTTTATTCCCCTATTTTTCATATTATATCCTCCCGTTTTTTGAACGGAAAAAGGTTTTATTTACTAAAATTATATATTTTTTTTGTTAAATTGGGAGTTAGAAAAAAGGAACAACTTGATATGTTGTTTTTAGAAAATAAAAATATTGATAATTATGCGAAAGCCTTCCCCTTCAATAGCTAAATTCATTTGTTAAAATACAATAAAAAACTTAAGGAATATTTTCGTTTCATTAATTTACTAATTTATCTTGATTTACTGCTGATCATGACTGGGATAGTTAACGTTGTTTTGTACTTCAAACTAATATTAATATAAAAATGAAAATAAAAACAAAATCAAATCTATTAACTATCTTAAGTAATGAGTTTTCACCGCATTAATTAACGCCGCGTATTACTCACCGCCAAGAAGAAACTGGGTCGGTCAAAATTTACAAGTAAAATTTAACTCAGCTACCTTATTTTTCATCATACCCCTTAGCTTGTTATGACAACTATCTCAATATTTCTTCAACTCTTGTTATTTTAGCTATCAGCACAGTTTATATTTATTGGGGCCGCACACATTTATGTATATTTAAAAAAGATAAAGTGTGGGGGGCTAGAAAGAACATTCCTTTCTATATATTCAAGGATCAAAATGATCAATGCACTCTGCTCGCCGCAAGTACAAGATCACCGTGGGCAATGGCGTGGTCCGGCAGCATGGCAGCGGTGGCACTGATGCTGATGGTGGCCATCACGGCGGAGGCGGATGCCTCGTCGGAAGACCCGCAGCTCTGTTACTGCCCGTGCATGAAGGATCAATGCATGACTATCGAGGGCGCGACAAGAGAGGTCTGCGCCGCAGCGTGTGACCAGGGTTGCCGCAACTCCGGCGCCGCAGGCCAACCCAACCATTACGAGTTCTGCGGCTTCTGATCGTTAATCCCTGTCATTTTCACGAACACTCGGCCTGCGCGCTGCAAAGTTAAAGGAGATCGCTTTTTTTTTTTACTTAAAAAATTCTTCGTATATATTTTGATCAATGCATGGAGCATTTATTAATTTATATATCTATTTATTACTCTTTTTTTATTAATTGTGTTTTCTGTCACTAAAGTGACATTTCAGCTAGCAAGTTTTGCTAATAAATGGACCCATAATATTCCTTAGTTGAATCTTTTATTACGATGTCCTTGTTGTACAAAGCCACTTTATTAGCTTTAATCTTCTATGCTTCAGTCATTTTCTTCCTGTACTGTACACTTTTAGTTTGGTTCCTTCAATCCTTATTGGTATAACCGTTATGATCACTTTTTGAAGGAGCCGCTTAGATGATAATTTAATATTTGTGGCACTGTATCCACTTCCAACTGGACCACATGGTTGAAGTCGAATATAGCTTGACAATACTAAGATGTACATATTATCACTTAGACATTTATAATTTAGTATAATTAAAAGTTATTGGACTTCTAGATTGATCATCATATGTACTTTTCGATTACCTTGATGGTCGATAAAAAATTTTAATGGGACCGGATCAATCACCCCAGAAATAGTCAATAAAACTAATTGGGATTATTATTATTTTTTATAGGACTTCGGTATCAAAATCTCCACATTGTGATCATTGAACCCACATATTGAATTACTCTGCTGATCAAAACCACCTTCTTATGAGTTGGTTCGCTAATTAAGACAGCCACCTTTAGAATCAAAAACATTAATTTGACAATCTGAGGTAAATATCATTCTCATATGTCAGCCATTACCACAAAAAAACTAATATTATTGATAGAATTTTCGATGGGTGAAATTATCCGTTGGTAATCACCGACAGAAAATTATTTTCGTTGGTATATTTGGGATTTTCGACGGAAAAAGCTCATTCCGTCGGTAATGTGCACAATTTAATGACGAAAATATGAATTTCGTCGGTGATTACAAACATACCGACGGAAATTTATTTTCATGGGAAAGTAGATTACCGATGGAATATGAATTCCGTCGGTAATCCCGCCTAAAAAAGCTAGGGCACGCCCAATGCTTTTCCTTCACACATGCAACCTTCTCCGATCTTACTCCGGTGATTCAGTACGTTCTCTCTTTCTCCTTCTTCCCTACTCTTCCCAATGCCAGTAGTGACTAGCGGCCGACACAGCACGCAGTTGGCATGGTGTGTTATGCCCTGGCGACCGCAGCGGCCACCAGCACGCGGCTAGCGGCAGCCGCCAGCATTGGCTTGGCTACTGTGTCAGCGGTGAGCACTTGGCTGCTGGTGGCTGTGCTGGCCGCTAGTGCGTAGGTTGGGTAGCTAAAGGCTTGCTCCGATTGAATTTATCTTAGCATGTTATTTTTTTTAATTTTGGCTAAATTTTATTTCTGTTGCAATATATTGTATTTGTTGCTGCTCTTCTCCATTTGGACTACATATATTCAGGTATAAAATGCATGATTGAATTTAGATGTAGGTTAAGTTAATATTTTGATATATAACATGATATAGTCATATGATGATTTTAGTGTTAGTAGATACTCAATGTTCAATATATGGAAAAACAATATAGGTTTCTTTTGGCTCACTAAGTTGAATGTTCAATAAAAGTGAACATTATGTCTCATTTAACATATTTTATTGTTAAATGGAAATTACTCACATTGTATTATGTTTGATTACTTTATTTAAGGTTAAATTAAATTGTACAAGTTTAATAGTATTTTAAATTATATTTCCATTAGGTGATAATGTCTATTAACAAAATATGGATGTACAATCGATTAGAAAAAAGGTTTATTAGAGATGATTTTATTGTTGAAGTAGAATAATTTGTGAACTTTGCTAAGAGTCATCCAGAATGTATGAATAGTGTTGAATTACGGTATCCGTGCAATCATAAAAAATGTCAAAATAGAGCTTTCCGCGATGAGGATACTGTAAAAATACATATATGTAGAAATATTTTTGTGTCAAATTACTACAATTAGTACTATCATTGAGAGTTTTATTTGTATGAATCAATTAGGCTTTCTGGTGGTTCTTCATCTGACACAACTTTTACTACGCTTGAATCATCAACTTATGATATAGGAATGCAATCAATGGTTCACGATGCTATGAATGCTGCAATTGATTATTCCAATATCAACGAAATACCAACACCTGGATATTA
This sequence comes from Zingiber officinale, assembly GCF_018446385.1. Classification (NCBI taxonomy): domain Eukaryota; kingdom Viridiplantae; phylum Streptophyta; class Magnoliopsida; order Zingiberales; family Zingiberaceae; genus Zingiber; species Zingiber officinale. The sequence continues at coordinate 130,957,971 of NC_055987.1, forward strand.
GCAACTATATGAAATGTTAAAGGCTAGCGAAAGAAAAGCGTGGAAAGACATTCCCTTAGGTTATTCTCAGTTATTAGCTACTGCAAGGTTATTGAATATGAAAGCAGAACATCATTTTTCAAAAAGATGTTACGATGACATATGTCAATTAATGTCAGAATTGCTTCCTGCTAATAACATAATGATTGCTAGTTTTTACAGTACAAAGAAATTGGTCAGAGGTTTATGTTTGTCTGTAGAGAAGATTAATTATTGTATAAACAACTGCATGATATTTTAAAATGAAGATAATAATCTGCATGAATGCAAAATCTGTACGCACCCTCGTTATAAGCATGCCACTCGCATACTAGGGCATAAGAAGAAAAAAATTACTTGGAAAGTGATGTATTATTTTCCATTCACTGCTAGACTTCAATGTTTGTATGCATCTGCTGCTACAGCTTACCACATGATGTGGCATCATGAGCATGAGCACGATGGAGGTATAATGTGTCATCTTTATGATGTCCCTGCATATTAACATCTTGATGCTGTATTTCCCTCTTTTGCAATGAAACTACATAATGTGAGATTGGGACTTCCCGTAGATGGATTTCAGTCATTTGGTCAGTCAAGGCAACAATATTCATCTTGACCAGTTATATTAACACCGTACAATTTACCGCAATGAATATGTATAAAAGATGAATTTATATTCCTTACAGTACTTATTCCTGATCCAACTAATTCCAAAGAGAAGATAGATATTTTCTTGCAACATCTGATTGCCGAGTTGAATGAATTATGGAATGTAGAGTCGGTGACTTATGATGTTGCAAGGAAAACTAATTTTAGATTGCATGCTAGATTATTATGGACGATCAGTGATTTTTCAGCATACTCAATGTTGTTGGGATGGAGCACGGTTAGTAAATTAGCATGTTTACACTACATGACAGAGTCTGATGTATTTTCAGTACTTTACAGTGGGAAGGTATCTTGGTTGATAATCACCGTAAATTTTTACCACTTGATCACTCTTTTAGGCGAAATAAGATTTTTTTTTAAAAAAATGTTATAGTCAGAAAATTCCTTCCAGTCCATGCTTCAGGTGAACAAATCATTGAGCAAATAGACAGTTAGAGTTTTCTACCAGTATCTCAATCTGGGTCCAATGAGATAAATAAATATATTGTTAGGATGCGCAAGTGTGGTTGGAAGAAAAGGAGTATTTTTTTGGAGTTACCGTATTGGAAGTATCTACTTATTCGACATAATTTAGATGCCATACATATTGAGAAAAATTTCTTTTATAATGTCTTTAACATTATGATGAATGTGCCTGGAAGAACTAAAGACATTACAAAATCACATGAGGAATTAAAGAACTAAACAATAGATTAGAGTTGCATTGGAATGAAACAACTAATAAATTTTCAAAGGCTTGTTATACATTGGACAAAGATGGTAAGCGAGCTTTATGTAATTAGTTGAAAGAAATCAAATTTCCAGATGAGTATGCCTCAAATATGGCTCGATGCGTGGATATAAATAGATTAAAGATATTTGGATTAAAAAGTCATAACTGTTATGTATTCATGCAAATACTTATTCCAATAGCTTTTCATTACTTATTTCTTAAAAATGTTTGGCAAACACTCACTGAATGAGACTATTTTTTAGAGATTTGACAATGAGATGTATTATGACGGATGATATGCTTCGGTTAGAAATAGACATTCCTCTCATATTATGTAAGCTAGAGCGTATATTTTCACCTAGTTTTTTTTATTTAATGGAGCATCTACCAGCATATTTACCATACGAGGCACAAATAGTAGGTCATGTGCAGTACAAATGGATGTATCTATTCACATGATTTTTGAGAAAATTAAAAAATAATATTCATAATAAAACAAGAGTTGAGGGGTCAATATGCAATGCTTATCTGATTGAAAAAACATATTCTTTTTGCTACTATTATGTTGCTAATAGTGTGCAAAGAAGACATCGCAAGTATCCTAGAAATTTTGATGATGCTCGTTAGTCGATAGACCCATCGATGCTTCTATTTTCAAATTTTCTAGTAAGTCAATGGGTGCATCACGTTCTAGATGGTTAACCGAAGAAGAATATCATGCTGCAAGAACATACACACTCTTAAACTGTGAAGAAGTCAAACTATAAATAAAGTAAGTTAACTTCTCTAATCAAACATTTATCCTCCGTTTAATTATTTTGCTTGATATCTTAATTTTTATGTAATTACCTTTTTTCTCAGCTTATACGAACAACAACTATATCTACAAAATTCATCGATTGGTGCAAGTGAGGTAGCTGTAAAGTTAAAGACTGAATTTGCATTACAGTTTCAAATATATGTAAGTTAGAGAATTTGTAAAAAAATTTAGTTCATGTCTATTAAGAAGTGTCCTAATTTATATGTTAACTATTTTTATAGGTGCAAGACCGTAGAATATCAAATGTGAGAGACGATAGAATAATGAATATTGTATCAGAACTTCTCTGTAAAATAAAGGTGTACTCTGGTTAATATGTTAATGGCCTTAAATTCCACGTGGCACAATCAGATTCACAAAGATTAACCTATAATTTTGGTGTTTGTGTCAAACGATCTATGGACAACAATAACACTGAGTTTGATTACTATAGTAGACTTGACGAAATCATAGAGATTGAATATCCTACATTACCTATAAAGAGGTGTGTATTGTTCAAATGTTAATGGTATGATCCAACCCCAAGAATAGGTACTAGAATACATCCAAATTATAATTTAGTTGATATTAATGCAAACAAAAGATTCAACAAGTTTGAACCTTTTATTTTCGGGATACAAGCTGATCAAGTTTTCTATCTTGAGTACCTTACGAAGAGAAAAAGATCTAGTGAATGGTTGTCTGTTTATCGAATCAAGCCTCGCTCGACCATAGAGATGTCTAACACAATTACTGCTCAAAACCATGATGCATTTCAGAATGATGAAGTGGTGAGATATTTAGTTAATTTACAACTTCAATCTACTTCTCAATTACTTGTAGATATTAATGTCACTTACAAAGAGATAGATAATTTTTGACCGCCAAGTCGCCATGACTATTGACCGCCACCTCCTCGTGACTTTTGACCGCCACATAGCCTGGACTTTTCTAATCCTTTCCTCTTGGGCCCCTCCATCACTAACCGTATCAGTGAGGATGAAGTTGAACTAAGCCCATCTAGCAATGAGGACATAAAATCTATTAATGTTGATTAGTTAGATATTAATAATAATTAAATATTAACATTATTATTCATCAAGTAAGTTATGCTTCTATATTATTTTGTATTTATATTATCATATTTTTAAACTTTATTATGATGTGTTGCAATATTATTTTACAGATATCGTTATGGCAGAATAGTAGCCTGTAGCACCCCGTGGCTACAAGGTCCTTAGAGTTGTTGGGGACTCGTAAGTAATTTTTTTCTTATTAATAATTCAAGTTCATATATAACTTTATCATATATTTCTCATAAATTAATATTATTTCGTGCAGGTTCACTCTAGATGGCCACCGAGTTGCCACATATCACTGAAAAATTCAAGGAACAAGTTTGCGCATATGGTACTACATGGAGGCATGTAGACCAGGAGATGAAGTTGTTTTATTATAATAAATTTATGGTAAGTAAATTTAATATATTTGGTATTCTATAATATAGTTATCATTTAAACTAAATGTTTAAGTTATAATTGCAGAAAAAATATATATGGGAGGACGAGCAAGAAGAATAATTTAAAGCTATATGGAATACTTATTGTGCCAAACTGTACAGAGATCATATGTATTATATGAGAAAGAAGGACACTAGGTCTGCGTATGTTTCTGAGATGATATGGAGTGCATAGACTGCCACCTGGGCTGTAGAAAAATGGCAAGCAAATGCTAAAAAGGCAAAAGCAAATAGAAATACAAAGTCAGGTGGCCCGAGCACCAGAACTGCTCGGCGTACGTCAGGATCTAGATCTATTGTTGAGCATACCATAGATCTAGTGAGTATAATTTAAAGTTATACTTTGTAACAAATTTTGTATTTATTACTAAACTTGTATAATTTTATCCTAAATTACTTTGTATGTAGGAACATGAGCTTACCCAATAGCCTACATGTATGAAGATATTTCTCAAAACCCACAAGAAAAATGATGGATTATTTATTGATTCTTGATCTCAGAATCTACATATAAGATTATTAACTTTATTACATTTGTTCATTTCTATCTTAATTAGTATTTAGTAATACTGATCAAATTGGATATTATATTTTTTTTATACAACAACAAATGACAGATAGGGTGACTCAGACATCTCAACCATTAGTAGAGAAGGGAGAGTCACAGTCTCTATCCACCGACGCTCTAAATGAGATTTAATATGATGTTGTTGGTGAAAAGACCAAAAACTCCATCCTCTACGACTTTGGCTCCCAAGCTAAAGTTGCATTTGATTGTTTGAGGAATTCAGTAGATTGTGCTAGTTTCTCTTCTTCTTGTAAGATGTAGTCTTTAAAATGTGAAAAATTAAGAACTGCACACTCAATTGAAATTAATGGATCAGAGGATGACCGATATGGATCAGTAGAGAGCTGATGAGGATAAGAAGAGAGCCGAACGTGACAAGAGTAATGAAGCTCTCATGGCCTAAATGCAGGTGATCATGGCTTCTTTCACCCAGGCATCACATAGTTTTGAGTCACAGGAGACTCAAAATCCATCAGACAGTGATGATTAACTTTTTTTGAGGTATGTTCAATTACAATTTAATTTTTTTTTATCATACATAGACCATGGTAACATATTTACTCTGTTTTGATATTATAATATGCTCATTTCTAAATATTTTATTATTATGGGTTTCAGGAGTCACGTTCGGTTCTATTTATATATTGGCTCTTCATATCATCATATGTTCTTTTTTGTTCAGGTATCATTTTATTACATATAAAATTCATTAAACATATATTTAAAAATGTTTATTTATACATCAACATGATCATTTAATATTTGACTTTTTTAGGATTCCTTTATTATCTGGTGTTGTATTATTTAGAGTATTTTATATTATGGTATATATTTTGTAAACTTGGATTTATATATGGATATTTGTTTTTGTTTTATGTAGAATTGTTTAGTTTTGTTTGTTTTAGATGACTTATTGTTTCTATTATTATAAATGTTAGTTTACTTGTGCTTATATGGATTGTATGAAGAAGAAAGAATTGTTAGGATGTATGGATTGTGTTTTTATGTGTGGATTTTATAAGTGTGATTGTGATCTCGTCTGAAAGTCAAAAAGATGAAAAGCTGGGGATGTGGCGCTCCTGTTGACCGCCTGTAGACTCCGCTCTGACCTGCAACACAGATGACGTCAATGCCGAGCCAGGGAAGGGGTCCCTGATGTTGACCCTCCGACACTCAAGTCAGTCACCAACGATGAAACATAAGGCAGAGCAACAAGAAGACTGTAGCGCAAATAGTGAATATCGGATACCTCCGCTGATGCTTGGACCTCCCCTTTATATAGAGCTCTTGTAGCACACGTGCATGCTCCCTAAGGCGAGCATGCTTCCCAAAGTTTTTCCTGAAAAGACTTGTCCGTAAAGTGTCCCTGACACAGTACCTTACACAAGCCGAGCATATCTGTAAAGTGACAGTAGAAGCTTCCGCCGTACGATCTTCTGACAGTCCATGCCTGGTGTCGGCGGGACCAACTCCTAAAAGGATGTCAATGGATATCAACGTGTACTGTTAGGCCGAGCGGGTTGGCTGCTCGGTCGGAATTTCGCTGCTCCGGTGTCCCACCTGATCAACCAGAACCTTCCTACTCCCAAGGGCGGAGCCAGGTAAGAGTTTACCCGGGCTACAACCCGGGGGTCCCACCTAAAATTATGTTAATTTTGATTATTTATCATATGGATTTTAAAATTTTCAATTAAAACAAAGGGCTTTTAGCCCGGAGACATTAGAAAGGTTATTTGTAGCCCAGGTGGACTAGAAATTCTGGCTCCGCCCTTGCCTACTCCTGTGTGTGTGGCCGTTCAACCGAAGTTCCCCTTTGCTACTGCCGAGACCTGCTGCCAGGCCGAGCGGGGTAGCTGCTCGGCAGAAGTTAAACTATGTCGATGCCGAACTTGCTGCCTGGGCGAGCGGGGTAGTCACTCGGCCAAAGTTCCGAACTGTCATTGTCGAGCTTAGCTGTCAGGCCGAGCGGGGTAGCCGCTAGACTCGGATTTTGCATGTTATCTTCTCCGGTGTCCTCCCTTATTGAGCGTCGACTGTTCGGCGTATTACCCGAGTTAGAGGTGGGGGTCGGATGGGGACCTTCTCCTTCCAATCGGGGCATGGTCGCCCGATCAGCCTATGATATCTGAGCGTTGACCGCTTTGACTTTGACCTCCACCGTGACAACTATCTTCTGCGGGGTGGGACCCCTCCTCATCACCGCATCATATTGTTTGTAAGTGATTATTATATGATGTATGTGCGTAGATTATATTTGATTTGTTTGTATTAGTGAATGTATGGATTGTGTTTTTATATGTAGATTGTATGTGTGTGGATTATATATGATGTATGTATGTCTATGATGGTGTTGTATATTTGAAAATTGTAAACATGAGAGAGTAGTGAAAATAGATTGATGTTGTTATTTTTTTTTTATTTCCGACAGAATATCGACGGAATATGGATTCCGTCGGTGATTATCGAAATTAATCACTGACGGAATCCTTTATTTCCATCGGTGTTTTGATATATTGCCGATGGAATATGGTTTTGTCGTCGGTAATCTGGAATACATCAATCTCCGCCTGTGAGAATTATTCTAATAACATTATCGACGGAAGAAGTATTCTGTCAGTAAAATATTAACGACGAAATACTATATTCCATCGGAAATCTTGTTCCCGACATCGAATATTCTGTCGACATTCCATCGGTATGTTCATTTTCCGACGGAATTCGGACGGATATTTTTATCAGTATTTCTGATTTCTTTTTGTAGTGTACTATTCCAAAGATTAATTTTCATAATTTATTTTGTTTGTGTTAGTCTGAAATGAATTAATAGAAATATTAGGGACGAATGTAATGCCCTTTTGTCAATAAGAAAGTTAACTTGACTATTAATTATAACTTAGAAGAAAAACTAAAAGATAATTATTCCATAAATATGCAGTCCAAATTTACAAACACAACTCACGAGTTTGACAATTGGAGGAAGAATTCGAGAAGAATCTTATAACTTGTTTGGTTGGCGATTTTTTCATCTTTAAAAAATAATATTTAATGAAAAAAAAGACTACTTTTAAGAAAAAGGAAAATTATTGTGTCCATTGGCATGCTACAATTGTGCTTGTGGTCCTTAATTATCAAGTTGACGAAGGTGGCAAATTTTAGCCATAGCCTTGCTTTTGTCATGTTTAGAGCTGTAATTGTCAAAAAATTTTAATTGTTATATTTCTCAAGTACATTATAAGCTACTTAAGGAAAGACTAACAAGTATTACAATATAATTTTGATGAACCTGGTTTTTTCCCCCTCAATTCCCGGTTTATCGGATCGAACCGACTAGGCCGTTCTAAATTAATATTTTTATAATAATTTAATGATAACTTAAAGAAAACTAATTTGATAGAATATTTTATTAATGCGGACAAATTAGAGCAGCCTGTGAGATTCTTCTGGGCCTTAGCCTTATCTCTTGAGTTGTCATTAAGATAGATATCACATCCACATCCTCTTTTCTTTTATTTTTTCCCCCTTAATTTTTATTTCATAAAACAAATAAAAAAAACAAAAATTCCAAGTATTGATGTTGATTTTTCAGATGAAACTAGTGCAAAGTATGCAAGAAAGTGAGAAGTTATCCTCGTCTCCTTCTTCATTTTCAACATTGGCATATTCGTGTAATCCAATCAAGTCGAATAGTATTTGGTTTCAAATATAAATCCAATTGACATGATTTCATCTAATCCAAGATAATATTTTTCGTGTAAAATCACTCAATACAGATCTTTCGATTGTGTTCCTTAGATAAGTTGAATTAATAAACCAGTGTCTCTTAAATTTAAGATCCATTGATTTGAATTCTATCACCCTTCATTTATATCAAAAAGCAAAAGACCCATGCAATAAATACTAACCATGCTTGTCTTTGGCATAATTGCTATAGGATTTTAAACTCAAAAAATAGTTTTTATGTGCGTGTGGGTATATAAATATATATATATTAAAAAAAAAGAGAGAGAAAATGAAAAGGCATAAAAAATCCGATACCATTCATCCATCGTCCGTTCCCCACCAGAAAATGAGGAGAATAATAGATCAAAAAGCAACCAAATCTACTGCTCCTCCAATCCACCTGCCGCTCGGCTGCTACAGCTTTCTCTCCACCTCCTCCCCGGATTTTCGTGCTTTCAGATGTTAATCCATGTCTCCTCCTTTAATTAGCAACACGAAAGAAGCAACAACTATGGAAAAGGGAGAGTTTTGAGGATGTTTCTGTGATTTATCTGCTTCAAGTAAGGAAATAAACAAGGGAAAAAAGGAACTTTTTTTGTGCTGAGCAGGATGCATGACAGTGGCGGCAGCTGTAGCAGCAACCAAAGTATTAGTATTGTATGGTTCAGGCGAGATTTGAGGGTGGAGGACAACCCAGCGTTGGCGGCAGGGGTGAGGGCAGGGGCTGTGGTGGCTGTCTACATCTGGGCGCCGGAGGAGGAGGGGCCTTTCTACCCCGGGAGAGTCTCCAGGTGGTGGCTCAGCCAGTCCCTCCACCACCTCGACTCCTCCCTCAGGCGGCTGGGCACTTCCCTCCTCACCAAGAGGTCTCTGGACACTGCCTCCACCCTCCTTGAGGTCGTCCAGTCCACTGCTGCTTCCAATCTCTTCTTCAACCATCTCTATGGTAATTCCCCCAATTCCTTGCTCATGCACCTTACTCTCTGTAATCTTCTTCTTTTTCTCCCATTCTTTCTCAGTCCCCATTTTTTTACTTCTAATCTTCTGGTTGATCCTTGTGTTCTTCGTTAATCAGTGGATGCTTATTTTAACTACTTTGGGTTGGTAATTTGTTCCTTTTCATGTATGTTTGGAGATTTGAGTATGTGATTTCTAGAGGGTGAAAGATAACTCTCACTTAAAGTAAATAATAGTTGGAGCTGAGGAATCAATGTGTTTTACATATTGCCTCATACAATTTTTTTCTTACTTATTAAACTTGTTTTGGGTTTGTAACTTGTGCCTTTTCACTTATGTTTGGAGATTGAAGGATGTGTTGCTATATGGTGGACTGGAAGATAACTCTAACTCAAAACAGATGTTAAATTGGAGATGAGGAATCTTTTTGTTTGATTTATTGCCTCTAGTTAATTGCGTAGTCGGTATGCTATAGCTTTCTTATCTTGCAATGTATAATTTGCTTCCCACTTGAACATGATACCATTTATTCTGTTTCATTCATTACTTTTAGCTGAATGCATGAATAAATGTATCCAGTTTTTCAAGAGAAGAACTAACTCAAATGTATTTGTTTTGTTTTGATCCATGAGGAAAGTGCACTCTTGCGCTGACAACTAATGAAGAGGGCCTATAGACTTAGATGAGTGCAATAGTATTAGTTCGAGCCACTGTTTTATCTGAACAAATGAAGGGGGCCTTAGTATTATTTGTTTCTGTTTTGCTAGTCATAGTTCTGAACTTGATGTCTATCCTCTTTTAAGTTTATATTAATCTCTGCTTAATGCATAACCAAATGTGTTCAGTTCATCATAAATATGATTTAAATTTTCAGATTTTACAAGTCAAACACTGAAATTAAAACTTTGTGTATGACTTCGAGGTTTTGACTGCGTTATAGCCAAATATGAGGTTGAATCATTTGAAGTATGTTCAGCTTGTTGTACATCCTGGTTTTTCTGCTACATAATCCTTCAAACACTATATTATTCATCATATCGATTTTTTATGTAAAAATATTGGTGCAAATGTAACTGTAAGTAGATGTATACTTTTGTGCCTGCACCTTATATATATACGCTTCAACTATATGGATTTTTCTTTTTCATTTCTTCTTGCAGATCCACTCTCGCTTGTTAGGGACCATCAGATGAAAGAACTTCTGACTTCTCAAGGCGTAACAGTTCATTCCTTCAATGCCGATTTGCTATATGAACCATGGGAAGTCAATGATGAAAATGGTCAGCCATTCACCACTTTTGTGCCTTTCTGGAACAGATGCCTTAGCATGCATTATGATCCAGCTACACCTTTGTTGCCCCCCAAAAGAATCATACCAGGTGATTTATCGTCATTATTCTTGTTAGTTCCCATCCGATAGTATGGCTCAGGCCTTGGTGTTGTTGTTTAACCACCCTTAGAAATGATGAAGTTGAATAATTATTTCTTTCCATATTGCATTTATTAGGAGATACATCAAGATGCCCTTCCGACATCCTGATCTTCGAGGATGAGTCTGAGAAGGGTAGCAACGCTCTCCTTGCTCGAGCCTGGTCGCCAGGGTGGCGTAATGCCGATAAGTCTTTGACTGCCTTCGTCAATGGACCTTTGATCGAATACTCTGCAAACAGAAGGAAAGCAGATAGTGCCTCTACTTCATTGCTTTCGCCTCATTTGCATTTTGGAGAACTGAGCGTCCGCAAAGTTTTTCAGCTTGTTCGAATGAAGCAACTCGTATGGGCCAACGAAGGGAACAAATCAGGCGAAGAGAGCTGTGATTTGTTCCTCAAGTCTCTGGGTCTCCGTGAGTACTCTCGATACTTGTGCTTCAACCATCCCTACAGCCACGAGAGGCCTCTTTTGGCGCACCTCAGATTCTTTCCATGGGTGATCGACGAAGGTTACTTCAAAGCGTGGAGGCAAGGCAGGACTGGTTATCCTCTCGTAGACGCCGGAATGAGGGAGCTATGGGCCACTGGCTGGTTACACGATAGGATTCGTGTGGTGGTAGCGAGCTTCTTCGTGAAGGTCTTGCAGCTCCCTTGGAGATGGGGCATGAAGTACTTTTGGGACACCCTCTTAGATGCTGATCTCGAAAGCGATGCTCTGGGTTGGCAGTACATCTCCGGGACTCTTCCTGATGGTCGCGAGTTGGACAGAATCGATAATCCTCAGGTAATTAGCTAAATTCTTTGTGCATGCAGTCATGATGCTATACGACGACGACGACGACGACGACGACGATATCTTACACCAACGACCAATTAATCAATAACCCTCAGGTAAGGTAAGGTTCTTTGTAAATGACTAGCTCACTGCTTGTTTGACAGTTAGAAGGCTACAGATGCGATCCGAATGGAGAATACGTAAGGCGCTGGCTTCCCGAGCTCGCCAGGCTACCAACACAGTGGATACACCATCCCTGGGATGCTCCCGAACCAGTTCTCCAAGCTGCAGGAGTGGAACTTGGGTCCAACTACCCTCTCCCCATTGTCGAAATGGATGCAGCCAAAGCCAGACTGCAAGACGCCGTCGCCGAGATGTGGCAACTAGAAGCCGCATCAAGAGCTGCGCTCGAGAATGGCACTGAGGAAGGCCTTGGGGACTCGTCGGAACTGCCTCAGATCGATCGTTCTCTCGAAGCGGATATGGAAGTCGAACACGAACAATTGACGAACAACATTTCGGTCAGGAGGCATCAGGATCAGATGGTGCCTAGCTTGACCTCTTCTCTAGTTCGAGTCGAGGAGGAAGAAGCTTCTGTTGCTTCAGTACGCGCTTCCGACAGCAGAGCCGAAGTGCCATCGCCAACAGACTATGAGTTGCAATCTCATAGAGAAGCTACTGGTCAAGCTGCAAGGCACACAGCAGATGCAGATGCAGATGCAGATGCAGTCGCATTCAGAGGAGCAAATGTAACTCAACAGTTGAGTCCAGTTCGGCTTGATCATGCTGAACATTCCGCAGGGCAGTCATCCGGGAGTTTGAGGGAAAGCGGCGTCGTCCCTGTTTGGTCTCCACCTCCGACTTCGAGCTGTTCAGGGCTTTTTGTTAACGACGACGCAGGAATCACCAACAGTGGCTACTTGGACAGGCATCTGCATTCTCGTCGACGGATGAACTGGGGGCAACTTCCGCAGACAACGTGCGTACTCTTCAAAACTCATTTCAATCTCAAGTTATAATTGAAAGCATGTCTTGTTTCTCAGAATGTACTTAGCTTTTACGACTTCGTATGGCAGGACAAGGAGTTGGGAGATGGATAACGCGATCGGCTAGAGCACTGAGTCACAAACTACTACGGAAAGTTGTATCTTCAAACGAGCATCATCCTTGTTTATGAGTGTAAAATTATTTGTGTGGAGTATCTACTTCTAGTAATCTTGTGTAGCTTAAAATTGTATAGTTATTGTTCAGGAGGATTATTATGGTTGTAGTTTTCGACAAATATGGATTTTCTTTTTCTTCTAATTCTATAAAAGCATGTCTGATCCTGTGTTAAAGTTGGAGATGATACATTGAGTAGGTGGCTTGAATGTTGACTACGCAAAGACTTTAAATTGGTCAGGATATCCTTCCCGCTGGAATGAAAAAAGCTCTCTAAACACACTCAAACGAGCAGACAAATGTTAATGCTAAAAACCAGTGAAGGAGTCCTTTGCGAAGGTCGTTCGACGCTCAAGTCAGTATAGTGTCTAAGCAGGAAGAGCAATAGTAGTTGAACAACGAGAGTTCACGTGTAGTGAAATATGTGCTAAAAGCGTACCTTGCTAACAAAAATGACCTTCATTTATATATTATCTCTCATAACCTCTGTAATCATGAGGTAGTAAAGAATGTCAAGTGTCAGAAGCTGCCAGGTAAAGGAATATGTATAGCTTGGGAGGCAAATAACCATCGTTCAAGGAATCCTCCGTTACCCGTGTGCACCCTTTTTGTAACTGACGCTGATGTGATGATAAGGGGGGCCACCAAGTGTGGGTCAAAGGACGAAGATAGCAGCCAACGTGGAGGTCAAAGTCAAGGAGGTCAACGCCAGAGAACCAACGGGCTCACCAAAGGGGCTCGAGCGGAGCTCTCCTGCAGTGGCCGTCGGGCATGAACCGCCCGAACGACAAAGGGTTGGTCCAAACAAAATGCCCATATAGCCAAGATCATCATGCACTCATCACAGAGTAGAGGAACGTTGGGATGACCAGAGCGTTAGTCCGATCGGGCGGAAATAAGATACTAAGTCGAGTCACCGCAGGGAAGAGTAGCCAAGTCCAACCGAGCGGAGGAGTTCCCAGCCGAGCAGCTATCCCACTCGGCCGAGCAGAGGGATCATTGATGTATCTCTTAATATCCTTCTGCGAGATTGTGTCACTGACACAAGGTATGGTCAACAGGCAGATCGTACGATTGAAGCTTCTATTGTCTTGTCAAGGATATGCATGTCGTGTTAAGGTATGGTGTTAGAGGTGCTTTTCTGACAGGTTTTTGATAGAACATATTGGAGAACACGCCCATGTCTCGAGGAGTATGCACATCACCCATTGGTCCGCTATATAAAGGGAGGTCCATATACCGATGAAGGTACGCATTATTACCTATTCACACATGCACTTAATGTTGCTCCGTTTTCTTCTCTCTTTTTGGTGACTGACTTGAGCATCAAAGGGCCAACACTGGGAACCCCTTTCCTGGCTCAATACTGATGTTTCTTGTGTTGTAGAGTGGAGCGAGGTTTACATCCAGTCAACGCAACAGCCACATCCCCAATTAGCCATCTTCGCAGTTTTCGGACAGGATCAGACGCTATTAATGAGACGATTCAAGGAATATACTGTCGGCCAATAGAAGAGGTATAATCACCTTCGAAGAATGTTCTAATGGATATTCATATTACATGGGAGAATATTCTCTGACAAATGGTTGCTACGATTCTCTGATACTGTTGTCTCCTGGGTATATCTTGGTCGAACGCTTAGCCAACTGAGTATGTATTGATAGAGTAGTGAATGAGTAGAGTTCCCAATATAATAGGATCGTCTAGTCCATAAGTCGGATGACCACATGTTGTATCGCACTGGTCTTTCTTATAGTGAAGGAATATGAAGGTAAGTCCCTTAGCTCCGGTCGATTCGATGATCGATCAACCACATACTGAAATACATGCATTTGAGATAGCATGAGTTAAGGAAGTTTGGCTGGTCTTTCAGCCGATCGACTGTATTTTGTAGTGGTAGATTGATATGTAGGTGAGATACTAGTCCCATAGGGGCACTCGTCTTTTAAGGATGCCTTGATATATATCGCAAGATGCAGGAGGTCTAATTGTAAAGTAAAATAGAAAACCAAATCCCCTAGATCTGAGCGGTTATTTAGGGGTGATCGCGGATTGGGTTGGTTCGGTTATTGCGATAAAAAACTATCCTGCCCTACTAGATCAGATAATACAATATCAGGACATACATCCGGTCCTATATCCGGTGGTTATTATGTATCTGATATCCGACGGGTTGTCAGTTATTTGGATATTCGACCCTATATCCAATGAAATATAAAATATAAATATAAAACAACAAAAAAATAAAATATTTTAAAATGATAATAGACATTATTCATTATATGGTGTAGCAGTTAATCACCAGTAGTTGCTACAACGTGTAGCAGCTTATCGGCAGTAACTACTACAACGTGTAGCAACTTATCGACAGTAGTTGCTACAAGTAGGGGTGATCGCGAATCGGGTTGGTTCGGTTATTATGATAAAAAACTATCCAGCCCTACTAGATCGAATAATGTAATATCAGGACCCTACATCCGACCCTATATCCGGTGGATTTTTTTCGGTTCAATTCGGGTCGGTATAAGCAGGTTGGTCGGTTTGGCGGGTTGACTGCTCACCCCTAAAGTTATTTGGCTGGCTGACCATATGCAAGGATACTATTCTTGAATAATGGAGAATTGAACCTCGACAGACCTGATTGGTGCTTTCAGTTGATCATCCTTATATCTAGAGGTCCATTCCTAGTCACTGAAGCAATATCCTAAGCTTTATGAACCCAGTCGGATTTCTTCTGAGACTTGTGTGTTTACCTTACGGAGAGAACACGAAGCCCTATAACTCGGATCAACTTTATACTCGTTCACTCATACACAGGAGGACGAGGAAATGAACAATGAAAGTCCATATGTCTAACTAGCTGTATATTAAGTTGTATTTTGAGTAGAAGGTTGGATCATTTAGACTCAGATGAATATATTCCCTGATAGCTTTATAAAAGGTTGATCCATTCTTAAACATAAACAAATGATGGCGGACCGAATACACACTAAGTGTCTTAATATAGGTGAGGAGTAATAGGTCTCCTTGGTCCGACTGGTATATGTTGGCGCAGCGGGACCGTCAATAGGAGGTGAATAGACCTGCAAAATAAAATGTTTTTCTCATTCTTTTAACTCAGATTAGTAGCAACAGTATAATTATAAAAATTAAATTAAATAACTACAAAATGAAAGAAGAGGTACAAGATTTATTTAGTTATAATCTAGGTGGTTGTTAATCCAAGACAAATGAATAACTCTAAAAAGTTCCCTTCGATGAAGGCAGAGAAGCCTCTTACACTCGTTAAATGTTCAGACAATTGCTAGGAAATGAATACGAGAGTTGATTGATGATTTTCTAGTTCTAGGGGTCTTTTTATAGATCCTGAAAAATCCTATCTGTATCTTGAAGGCGTCTCCAAAGAGGTTTAAAGCGTATTCCATCGGATATGTTTTATCCGCTGAAGATAAAACTTATCCGCAGCTAACGGCTATTCGAAGGCACCTTTAACTAGCTTTGAAGGCACATTCGTACTATTCATCAAAGGCGCCTTCCAAGCCATGGAAGGCACCTTCCACAAGGTAGAAGGCACTTACATGGGTGATGCTCTGACTATCCGAAGTTGACCTCACCCGAACCCAACTCCGACCTTCTCCTCGAGCAGGCTTCCTCCCCAGCTTCTCATTTCTCGAACGTCGTGGGCATCCTTCTCATTCACCAGTGTACTCTTCCGCAGCTTCTCGTCCCTAGGATCATCGAGCCCGTCAACTCTCTTTCCGTATCATTTTTCTCGCTAGCTACGTCTTCCACTCGACTTCTTGTGTTCCTAAGCTCCTGAACACTTAGACACAAGGATTAAATACACATGACCTAACTTTATTTGATTGATCACATCAAAACTACCACGGGGCGTCCTTACATTGCGGGGCTTAGAGCTGGGTGAGGAGCCAAGCTCGATTGAGAGTGACCTTCTGACTGTCACCTTCCCTTGATTTTAACTGCTTCATCACCTTAACTCTAACTGCCACGTCATACTTGGGTCCGCTTGTAATATCTCGTATCACTAGTCTCCCCTTCAAGTCTAGTCGAAGGAGGTGAATAGCCGACTAACTGGATCCCAGTCTTATTTATGCCCGATCAAGCTTTTTGTTGGCCTAGCCAGATAAATAAACCTCCGACCCGATTATTCAACCAAACTCCCGTTCGAGTTTTAATGTTGTACTTGACTATCTTTTTTGAAAAAATGTGTGTCAGAGGACTGGTACACCTAGTAGTGTACCAGTGATATGTGTTGGTGCGGGAAGCATCAGACGATCAAACCTTAGTTTTGATAATGACAAAAGGGATTCAAAGTTAAGTTTAATTGTTATCTGATGAGCCTAAACAAGTTTGCAGGAAAGTCCTAACCGCGGTTAGGCAAGAGAAAAACCTTAGGGGGTGGTAACCCTAGGTGGAGAAAAACCCTAGGGGGTGGTAACCCTAGGTCCTATGGGGTGGTAACCCTAGGTGGAGGAGAAATTCTAAGGGGGGGGGGGGTAACCTTAGGTCCTAGGGGGTGGTAATCCTTGGTGGAGAAAAACCCTAGGGGGTAGTAACCCTAAGTCCAAGAGGGTGGTAACCCTAGGCAGAAAGTCCAGTCGGTCTGGAGGACCGAACTGGCAAAGAGGTATGCTCTCCTGAGTGGAGTAGATGAGGACGCGTTCCCCGAAAGAGGGAACAGTAGGCGTCGGTTCGACCTAGGATTTCCGGTAGGAAATCCGAAGTCAGAACTGGACAGTTTGATGACTGTCAGACTTTATATTTATGATATTATGTACTAACTTTATGTTGCAGGGTATTTTTTGGATTAATGTATCTTGCAGGTACAAAGGAGCAATCTTAAGCCTCAGATGAACAGTGTCCGAGGCGCCTCCATGGAGCTTGGAGGCGCCTCGGGTGCAAAGGAGCAGAGCTTGCGCGTGGCAGAGCTGGAGGCGCCTTGGACCACAGATTGGAGGCGCCTTGGACTGGCATGGAGGCGCCTTCAAGTGGATCAGAGGAGAAGTTTTCAGCGCTGATCCACGCGGCTGACTCGGCAGCATGGAGGCGCCTTGGAAGGGGTTTGAGGCGCCTCCAGCAGCCTTAGAAGAGGTTTGAGGGCTTTATAAGGGGTCTCGAACAGCAGCCTTAGAACAACAATTCTCAAGTGATCCGACTACAACGTGCTGCTAACGAAACACTCCGACTAAGCTACGACAAGTCCCCGACAACCCGGAGCTTCATTTTCTTTAAATTCTGTTGCCAGTATAGCTTTATTATTTCAATTTTGTAATACTTAATCTGTACATTGCGATTTGATAGTGAATTGCCCAAAGTAAACGTTCAACGAGCGTGGGCCTTAGAGTAGGAGTCGCCCAAGACTTCGAACCAAGTAAAAATACTTAGGTTGTTTTGTGTGTTTGTCTTTAATATTATTCCGCTGCTTAACTCTCGTCATGTTTTTCGATTCCGAAACATGTGAAAGCCACAAGCACTATTCACCCCCCCTCTAGCGCGATCTCGATCCAACAATATGTGGGAAGGTATTTTTTAGCGTAATGATTCAGCTATCTTGTCCATCATAAATACTTATTTATGGGTAAATGTCACGTATCCCGGTAACACATTCTTTGAAGCGATAATTGATGCACGTCTTTTCGTACGGACCAACGACACTTAACCCTTAGCAAATCGATGATTATCTATGAACCTACTGTTTTAAGCTGATGGCTGTAGTATGACCTTATCTTGTGGAGCTTGTTTAAAAACTGTAAATGTTGTGGAAATATATCACCTTGCGCTTCGTCTCCTTTGCTCTTTTCTCCAGCAATCCACTTTAAGCAACTTGTCCTTATTTCGATTTCACCTAGTAAGTTCGTCCTCAAAACTTGTTGCAATGTGAAATCCCCCTAAATTACTATATCTGCCTTCCAACCTCCCAGGCCCCATCGCCCTCCTTCAGGCTGTGTTATCTTCTTCAAAGACTAGCTAAAAGCTGGTTTGCGTTTTTCAATCCTCATTTTCTTTTATGAAATAAGTTGTTATTTCAACATTATTTTATCCCAATTTGCTCCGAATGCATTCCAAAGCATGTGCGGGATGTTTATATTGTTTCATTTGTACGATATTCCCCTCACTTCTCAACATTTTATTTGGTTTTATATCCTAAAAGATCGGAACCAAGGTTTTTTTTATTTCAATCTCTCTCTAAGGTAGTGTTCTTTAAGGACCTGCCCTCCTCCAATAAAGGATGAAAAGATTGTTTCTTTTTTGTTAAACCGCCTAAGCCAACTTCCTAGCTAACCGAGTGGCGGTCCGCTCTTCCTCCACTTCCTGACCTTGGGAATTTCAAGGTTGACCCAGCCTTCATTTTCTCTTCAAAGAAATTGGGAGACATTTATTTCAAGGCCCCAAAGTTTCTACACGAGGGCTTACTCTACCTGTTCGGACTAAGTCTTGTTCAAGCGAAGCTTCTTTGTTCTTTTGATAAGTCTTATCAACCTATTTTTTATGTTGACACTAACTAAAATCTTGCTTGTTTCTTGCAATGGACTCCTTTAAATCTATAGTTTTTGAGCATCTTCAATTGCGGGAGGACAAGCAGCTTAAGCGAGATCAAGTACTGTTAGCCGAGCGATCTCAACAGCCAATCGATCCCTCTAGTGGCCAAACAGTTGCCTCTAGCGAGGAGGTCGTGCAGGAAGGGGTGACGACCGACCCTCTTCCAGTTTCTGAAGACTCTCCCTC
Organism: Zingiber officinale; assembly: GCF_018446385.1. Lineage (NCBI taxonomy): Eukaryota > Viridiplantae > Streptophyta > Magnoliopsida > Zingiberales > Zingiberaceae > Zingiber > Zingiber officinale. The sequence goes on from NC_055987.1 coordinate 130,977,050, forward strand.
TAAGGTAGAAGCCCTAATGAAGCAGAGGCTCAAGCTAGTCCTCCCACCCAAAGTTCTCGAGGGACGAGCGCCCCTACCAATATGTCTCAGCCCACCTCACACCCATCCAGGAGGAAACCCCGTCGCATTCTTCCGAACGGACTTTGTCCTCTCATCCTTGAGTGTTAACTTCCCTTTTGAGTAGTCTAATTCAAGAGGCTACCTCACAATCGACCAGCTCTCCCAACTGGTCGAATCCACAATCTTTGGCTCTCCCAATCATTCCTTTGGCTGTAGCTCCACCCACTGCCACCCCATCTTGAGCTAAAATGGCTTTATCAATTCTTCGCCTACTATGATGTACATTTTTCCCACATAATTGCTTCTCCTTCAACTTCTCCACCGACTAGTGGTTGAATATTATTGAGGGGTTGATTAATGGGCGCCTAGCAGTAGGCCGTGAGCAAAATATATGAGAACAACATCACAGAGACAGTGGATGAATATGCTTATAATCTTACCACGGTATGTCTTTATTTTCATATTACTCTTCACCCTAATCACCTTTAATGTCATTGGTTTTATAGCACTGGGCGATGGGGATAAGTGTGGCGCATAAATTGGCTGACTTGGCCTGAGAAAATGAAGTTCTGAAGAAGCGCCTATTGAAACAGGCTCCCTCTATACTCCCACCCACTCCCATGAGAACCAATTAGAAAAGGAACTCCAAGAGGCTCGAATGGCGAGTAAAGTTGAGTTAGAGAGGATATAGAAATCAGAAGCCGCTCTAAAGATCGCTGAAGACAGGCTTCGCTCAGAGACGGATTGTTGAACGAACATAATAGTCGAGCTGGATAAAAAAATAGCCGAAGTCCAGCATCTCTCCACACAACTAGAAGAAGTAAAAGTTACACATGTGGCAGAGTTGGCGGTCTAGACTCAATTGGCAGCCGATCGACAACAAAAGTTGAACACCCAAGAAATCGAGATAAAATCACTTTGGACGGATTTAGAGGCTAACCAAGACGCTATGATTGCCGCTAAATCTGAAGCAACGGGTTTTTTGCCGAACTAACAACCGCTCAGGTGGAACTAGTGGCCTACTGAGCAGGGAAGGATGAGCGGTTTAAGACAAGGAAAACAACTCTCTTACAATCAAAGGACTTTAACGTGCCAATCATCGATTCCATGATTGCATCTCTTCTTCATGGAGTCGATGGCGCAGTTCAACAACTGAAAGAGGGAGACTACCCGACTTCTGATCCCCCTACATGTTTCCTTGATCGCCAAATGTTCATCAATGAGGGCCCGCCTGACTTCTTCCCCATTTTAAAGTAGTTAAGCTACTTTATGTAACTGTAGGACCGTTAGATTCGATAGAGGGGGGGTGAATATCGATTCGAAAATATCGAGTATAAGCACAGCGGAAAAGTAAAGTAGACACAGTGTTTTTTTACTTCGTTCGGAGCCTGTGACGACTCCTACTCGAAGGCCCGTACTCCTTGAGTATTTTCGTTGGGCAATTCACTAGCAATTCGGATAATTACAATTTAAGTACAAAAAGATGCTAATGAAAAGAAAAACAAAGCTGTACCAACAGACAAGGAATTTAAAAGAGCGGGATCGTGTCGTCGGAGCTCTGTGATCGTCGTTGGAGCATAGAGCAGCAGAGTGAGTAATCTCAGAGTTCTCAGATGTGAAAGATGATACTGAAGCTCCTGCCTGGGGCTTCTTTTATATGTTGCTCCGGGCGCCTGGATTCCTTCCGGGCGCTTGGAATGTGACGTAGCTGCTCAAACCGAGATGCTCCGCTTCCGGGGACCACCTTGTTCCAGAAAACTCCCTTTTCCTGCAAAACAAAGTTAGTCCGAGGCAATATATATCCTGCAAAATATATTGTTAGCACATTTATGAATTTGCACAAACAGTATGACTTAGATTCCGTCTTTCCGAGACCGGAATCTAGTCACGATCTCGACTTAGACATCCGAAATGGATCTAAGCCGGATCGACGCCTAATGTTCCCTTCCCGGGAACGCGTCCTCGCAGTCACTCCCCTCTAGTGACTTACCTCACTTACCTGCCAGACGTCCGGTCAGCCCTTCGACCCCCGGTCAGCCCGTTGACCTAGCTGGACTTCTTGCTAAGCGTCCGGTCAGCCCGTCGATCCACTTGGACTTCTCGCCAGCTATCCGGTCAGCCCGTCGACCTAGCTGGACTTCGTGCCAAACATCCGGTCAGCCCGTCGACCTGTCTGGACTTATCCTGCACACTCGATCAGAGTGTTAGATAACGACGAACCTAACTTAACCTGATTTGTCATTCATCAAAACCTGAGTTAGACCGTTAGTGCTAACCGCACCAACAATCTCCCCCTTTTTGATGGAATGACAACCTGGTTAAGTTAGTGATAAATATATGCAAAAATCAAGCATGATTTTCGAGGTTTTTAAGGTTTTAAGTTAGTTTTTCAAGTTTGCTTTTAGTTGCTCTAACTTAACCACCTAACCCTCCCCCTTTGGCATTCATCAAAAAAAAATAAGCAAGGGTAAACAATCATAGTGTAGAGTTACTGTAAAAGGTAATCAAATTAAAAAAACAGCTAATTTTGAAAAATATCTAAGTTTGGTTCAAAATTCAAAGATAAAAGTACAATTTTTAACACTAAGTTAAAAATAGTCAAGTTGACTTGGGGAGCCAAGTTGAATTTTGAAAAGTATAAATTTAAAGTTAATCAAGTTTAACTTTTCAAGCGTGTAAAATGTTTCAAATCAGGTTTTTCAAATTTACTTTTCAAGTTTAAGTAATATTTATTTTTCAAAAAGGTAAATTTTCAACTTTGATTTTTCAAAACAAAGCAAAAATTAAACAAGTAAGATTGATTTTTCAAGAAGTAAAATTTTTGGCAAAATAAATTTTTAAGACTAATTTGATAACAGCTAAATTTAGAATGTTTAATTTTCAAGCATATGTTACAAAACTGAATAAGTGTAAATTTGTAATATTCAACTTTTAAAATCAGGTTTAAAAATTAGGTGGGATTAAACTTTCAAATTTTTCAAACACTTAGTTAAATTTAACTTTTTGAAAACTGGTGTTTTTTAAAAAATAAGTTAGTTTTAAAATAGATGTACAAAAGCATTTTTCAAACACACACAAAATTTTAATTAATTTCTCCCCCTGAACTTGATACTTAACATTAAACAGCTGTCTAACCAATTAGGTACTAACTAACTATCAGAAGATAGTAGCTTTCACTTGGTTAGTCAGATTAAGGTGATTACAAGCAGTCAGTGTTTGACTTGACTGATGATCTTAATCTGATTACTGTCTGATTTGTATTTAACGTCCAGACTTATGCTGATGCACTGAAATAAGCATCTTAAGTCCAGACAGTTGGCCTATGCATCTCACCCCTTTCTATGTTTGTCAAACACAAGCAAGGTAAGCCTAAGGTGTTGGTGAGATGCTCAAAAACTAGTCCTGTGGGTACATGCTTTCTAAGGATTCAAAGCTAGTCTAAGGCCAAAACTATTTTCGAAAATCTAAAAATAGAAAGTTTTGAAAACAAACAATTTTAACTTATAATTTGAAAACAATTATTTTTGAAAATAAATTTGAGAAACCCTAGTCTATTAAGCACATCCCTAATTTTCGACGTAAGTTGCTAAATTCACTTTCAGGGAGTGGTTTTGTGAAAATGTCAGCTAAATTTGATTTGGACTCAATGTATTTGAGTTCAATATCACCTTTAGTAACATGATCCCTGATAAAGTGGTGCCTAATTTCAATATGTTTGGTTCTTGAATGATGCACAGGGTTCTTGGTTAAGTTAATTGAACTTATATTGTCAATTAATACTTTTACATTTGTGATATTTAAGTTGAAATCTTTTAGAGTATGCATCATCCATAATAATTGTGCAACACATTCGCCTATAGCTATATATTCTGACTCAGTTGTAGATAGAGCAACACAATGTTGCTTTCTACTAAACCAGCTGACAAGTGATGAACCTAATAATTGGCATCCACCACTTGTACTTTTGCGGTCTAATTTACATCCAGCATAATCTGAGTCAGAATACCCTATTAGTTCAAAATTATTTGTCCTAGGATACCAAATTCCTACATTTGTTGTTCCCTTAAGGTATCTAAAAATTCTTTTGACTTAGGTTTCTAAAGGATGATCTGGTTTGAACTCTCAAGTCTGGGTCACCAATTATTTGATCAGTTGGATGGTTAGGATTTACTCTTATAGTTCTAATGGGTTCATTTTCTTGAGTGTGTTCATCTTCTTCATAGTCTAGGGATTGATTGGTTTCTTCAGAATTATTAATCTCAGTAGGTTGAAATTGAGTTTGTCCTTGGGTTTCTTCAAATTTTACATTTGTGATTTCCTCGATTTTTAGCGTAATTTTATTATATATTCTGTAACCCCTACTGTTTAGAGAATATCCTACAAAAATTCCATTTTCTACTTTAGAGGTGAATTTTCCTAAATGTTCTCTAGTATTTAGGATGAAGGCTGGACACCCAATTACTTTAAAATATTTTATGTTGGGTTGTTTGTTATAAAATATCTCAAAGAGGGTTTTATTATGTCTTTTATTTAATGTTGTTCTATTTTGCACATAGCAGGCTGTGCTAACAGCTTCTGCCCAGAAATATTTAGGTAGGTTATATTCATTTAACATGGTTCTAGAGGCTTCTAGTAAGGTTCTATTTTTTCTTTCTACAATTCCATTTTGTTGAGGGGTTTTAGGACACGAAAATTCGTGATGGTAGCCATTTTCAAGACAGAATTTGTTAAAATTATGATTTTTAAATTCTCCCCCATTGTCACTCCTAATTCTTTTAATTTTAATATCTTTTTCGTTTTCAATTTGTTTGCAGAAGTTTATAAAGATTTCAAAAGTTTCATCTTTATGTTTTAAGAATTTTACCCAAGTAAATCTAGAATAATCATCTATAATTACTAAACAATATAAGTTTCCATTTATAGATTTGACTCCATGGGAGTCAAAAAGGTCTAAATGTAGAAGTTCTAATATTGAGTTAGTTTGTGGCTGATTTGTTTGTTTGTGAGTGGATTTAGTTTGTTTACCTTGTTGACAAGCATTACATATGGTTGAATCTAAGTTAGGTAATTTTGGTAAGCCTCTCACAAATCCATTTAGTTTACTTATATTTCTAAAGTTGGTGTGAGACATCTGCCTATGCCATAACCAAGTTTCTTCTTTTTGTGTTAAATAACACTTAATGGAAGAAGTGGTTAAGTTGATGGCATAGATGTTGTCTTTTCTAAAACCTTTTAGGCTTATGGTAGGATTATCTAGATGTTTGATTAAACACTCTGTGGATAGAAATTTAACCTTATACCTAGTGTCACACAATTGACTTATACTTAGAAGATTATATTTAAAATTTTCAACAAGTAAAACATTTGTAATTATAAAGTCTATTTTTAATTCAATATTACCTATACCAATTACCTTGAGTTTGCCGTTATTTCCAAATGCAACTGTTACTAAGCTTTTGTAAGTGAGTTGAGTGAACTTGGTGTGATCTCCAGTCATATGTTTGGAGCAACCACTGTCCAAAATCCACTTGGTTTCCTACAGTAAGTAGGATTTAAAGTTAGTCTTTTTAATTTTGAGCAGGCATTATTTAAGTTAATTTTTTTTTTAAGTGAGTTTTAAGTTTGAAATTAGAATTTTCAAATTACTTAATAAGTTTAAAATTAAAGTTTTGAAATTAATTTTTACGTTTAAAATTAAAATTTTGAAATTAATTTTTAAGTTTAAAATTAAAATTTTGAAATTAATTCTTAAGTTTAAAATTAAAGTTTTGAAATTAATTTTTAAGTTTAAAATTAAAATTTTGAAATTAATTTAAGTTTAAAATTAAAGTTTTTGAAATTAATTTTTAAGTTTAAAATTAAAGTTTTGAAATTAATTTTTAAGTTTAAAGTTAAAGTTTTTAAATTAATTTTTAAGTTTAAAATTTTGAAATTAATTTTTAAGTTTAAGATTAAAATTTTGAAATTAATTTAAGTTTAAAATTAAAAATTTTGAAATTAATTTAAGTTTAAAATTAAAATTTTGGAATTAATTAAAGTTTTGAAATTAATTTTTAAGTTTTAAAAGTAAAATTTTGAAATTAATTTAAGTTTAAAATTAAAGTTTTGAAATTAATAATTTATTTTTTTTAAGTTTAAAGTTAAAAATTTTGAAATTAATTTAAGTTTAAAATTAAAATTTTGAAATTAATTTTTAAGTTTAAAATTAAAATTTTGAAATTAATTTTTAAGTTTTAAAAGTAAAATTTTGAAATTAATTTAAGTTTAAAATTAAAGTTTTGAAATTAATTTTTAAGTTTAAAATTTTGAAATTAATTTTTAAGTTTAAAATTAAAATTTTGAAATTAATTTTTAAGTTTAAAATTTCGAAATTAATTTTTAAGTTTAAAATTAAGTTTTTGAAATTAAATTTTAAGTTTAAAATTAAAAATTTTGAAATTAATTTAAGTTTAAAATTAAAATTTTGGAATTAATTAAAATTTTGAAATTAATTTTTTAAGTTTAAAATTAAAATTTTGAAATTAATTTTTTAGTTTAAATTTAAAGTTTTGAAATTAATTTAAGTTTAAAATTAAAATTTTGAAATTAATTTTTAAGTTTAAAATTAAAATTTTGAAATTAATTTTTAAGTTTAAAATTAAAATTTTGAAACCTTATTCATCTCACCCGATCTATATTATCAATCAGGGAATCCTATGATTTTGTGAGATAAAATTAGATTTTTAATTACGGAGTTTTGGTTTAACTTGTGTTAGATTCAGATTTAGTTTTGGTCTCCACAAATAGGCATTCTTCGGATAAACTTCTAAGCTTGGTGAGTCACATGGACGTCATTAGAAGTAACCAACCTTTCGAGGTTTTCCGAATAGTCCTCTCCACGAAGCTTAGTACTAAATCTTGGTCTAACTGGTTAGGGTTCATTTAAGGGTAGCTTCGGTCAGTTCCACTTGGCCAAATGCACCAGATCGAAACCATATCTTTCTAGACATGCGATGCCCAAGCTTCCCTAACGTACTATCATCCAAAAATTTCACCAGTACCATGATTCAAGTTAAACTTGGTCTCTTTTTAACTAGTCCTAATTACCCTGCCGGGTTAGTTAATTTTGGAGGTGCCAGCTATTCTGGAGCCTCCCCCTGAATTCTTGACCTTTTAATTTAAATTTTTGTTTTAGGTTTGTGTCGATACCTTTTATAGTTATGATTAACTTGGTGATAATTTTGTTGATTTTTAAAGTGTTTAAATTTTGATTTAGGTTTGTATTTTGTATTTTGGTTTGGTTTATTCGATTTTACATAATGTATTTTTCCTTTAGGTATATAATATTGATTAAGTCCTATTTGCGTGGTTAAGCACGCTTTCGGAACCCAAGCTAGATTGGTTGATTTGTATTGGGTTATTAATGATTTGAAGGTTTTATTTGAATTCGACTTATATCCTAGTCCGGTTTTATTATAGCATGCTTTTTGATTATTTAGGATTAAGTCTAGATTTTTTGATCTTGTTGTGAATTTTTCTAACATTTCTTTTAAATTGTTAATATCATTTTTTAATGATAAATTTTCCTCCTCAAGTGTTAGATCTTGAGTTGGATTTGTATTTTCTTTTTGTTCCTTGAGGTTTTGATTTTCCTCAAGAAGTGATTTGTTTTCATTTTCTAGTTTAATCAATTTATTATTTAAACAGGAAATAATTCTAAAAAAAATTTTGTTTAAATTAAAATCAACCTCATTCGGGCCTTCGGAAACGAGTACGGACTCGTGGCTTGTTTCGGGTTCAGACCCGTCTTCATCTTCCGACTCGTCTTCGCTTCATCTTCCATCAGCGCGAGGTGGCTCTGATGTTTCGCTCTTCTTCCTCCGATTCGTCCGAGGAGTCGTCCCACGTTTCTGCCTTCTCTTTGGTTGGCTTCGGTTTGTCGAGCTTCAGTCGGCATTCGCTCTTGTAGTGTCCCTTTTTGCAGCCGTAGCAAGTCACGCTCTTTTGTTCCGAGGGAGAACCGATCTTTGAAGGTCCTTTTTGAAGCTCCTTTTTCTCCCGGTGAACATTTTTCTTACCAAGTTCACCGGTGTTCTTCGTCTTCGAGTCTTGGTTGGAATCTTCTTCATATTCGTGTTTGCTCTTCTTTTCTTTGGAACCTGCAAATAAGGCTATACCTTTCTCGGCTCCAAAGATTAGTTTGTTCATGTAATTCTAATTCACAGAAGAGCTCGTCTAATTTTAATTTAGAAAGATTTTTAGAGATTTTGTAGGCATCTACGATTGATGCCCACAAACTATTACGTGGAAAAGCATTTAATGCGTACCTTATTAAGTCTCTATTTTCCATCTGGTGGCCTATCGCATGAAGCCCGTTGAGGATGTCCTTGATCCTCGCGTGGAGCTGATTCGCCGTTTCACCTTCCTGCATTTTTATATTAAAAATTTTATTTAAGAGCAGGTCTCGTTTGGTTACCTTGGCGTCCCTCGTTCCCTCGTGCAACTCGATCAATTTTTCCCACAGCTCTTTAGCATTTTTGTGTGGACCGACTCTGTTTAGTTCTTCTCTTGTTAATCCGCACTGTAGAGTGTTGATTGCTTTATTTTATGTTGACGCCTTCTTCTTCAAATCTGCTGTCCAGTCTTCAGGATCCAGTATATTCCCGGAGTTGTCAGCTGGAATTTTATAGGGTCTCATAACGCTCATCCACTGGTCGAAGTCTGTTTTGAGCTAGACCTCCATGCGCTTCTTCCAGTACGGAAAATCATCCCCGTTGAAGAGTGGGGGTCGTACTGTACTGAATCCTTCTTGTTGGGACATCCTGTATACAAGTAAATAACCAAGAAAAATATCCCAAGACTTGGTCTTGGATTAGTAGTGCGGGAAGAGAAAATAGTAGAAAAATCTAGATTGGTGTTGCACCAATTTAGATTTAATTGCAAAAAAATGTAAAAAAGATGATAAACCAGTTTGGAGTTAAGTATAAAACTGAAGAAAGAAAAAAATTTTCACCCCCAGTCTGATTGGTGGTTGCACCAAATCAGAGCGGTACCTACTCTGATACCACTTGTAGGACCGTTAGATTCGATAGAGGGGGGGTGAATATCGATTCGAAAATATCGAGTATAAGCGCAGCGGAAAAGTAAAGTAGACACAGTGTTTTTTTACTTCGTTCGGAGCCTGTGACGACTCCTACTCGAAGGCCCGTACTCCTTGAGTACTTTCGTTGGGCAATTCACTAGCAATTCGGATAATTACAATTTAAGTACAAAAAGATGCTAATGAAAAGAAAAACAAAGCTGTATCGACAGACAAGGAATTTAAAAGAGCGGGATCGTGTCGTCGGAGCTTTGTGATCGTCGTTGGAGCGTAGAGCAGCAAGTGAGTAATCTCAGAGTTCTCAGATGTGAAAGATGATACTGAAGCTCCTTCCTGGGGCTTCTTTTATATGTTGCTCCGGGCGCCTGGATTCCTTCCGAGCGCCTGGAATGTGACGTAGCTGCTCAAACCGAGATGTTCCACGTGGCGACGACTTGGCCTGGATATAATTTGCTTTCCGGGCGCCCGGACCACCTTGTTCCAGAACACTCCCTTTTCCTGCAAAACAAAGTTAGTCCGAGGCAATATATATCCTGCAAAATATATTGTTAGCACATTTATGAATTTGCACAAATAGTATGACTTAGATTTTGTCTTTCCGAGACCGGAATCTAGTCACGATCTCGACTTAGACATCCGAAATGGATCTAAGCCGGATCGACGCCTAATGTTCCCTTCCCGGGAACGCGTCCTCGCAGTCACTCCCCTCTAGTGACTTACCTCACTTACCTGCCAGACGTCCGGTCATCCCTTCGACCCGTCTGGACTTCTCGCCAGCTATCCGGTCAGCCCGTTGACCTAGCTGGACTTCTTGCCAAGCGTCCGGTCAGCCCGTCGACCCGCTTGGACTTCTCGCCAGCTATCCGGTCAGCCCGTCGACCTAGCTGGACTTCGTGCTAAACATCCGGTCAGCCCGTCGAACTGTCTGGACTTATCCTGCACACTCGATCAGAGTGTTAGATAACGACGAACCTAACTTAACCTGATTTGTCATTCATCAAAACCTGAGTTAGACCGTTAGTGCTAACCGCACCAACAGTAACTAGGTCTCTTTGAAATGTACTTTGGAGCTATGCTTATCTATTTTATATGTTATCCTCCCCTATGTTCGAGTCTCCCTTGCGTATTTATATGAACTGTCTTAGTCCAACTTCATGTACCAAACAACTTGGAATTCTCTTTGTTCAATCTCAAGTGCTAAGATTGCCACTGCTCGACTGGATCTTAAGCCAATCAGGTGCATAGTACAGATCACGTGAGGGTGGACCCTTCCTAGATTGCCCGAATAGAACTTTGTCCAAAATTAAAATTGCTTACACTATAAAGTTTAGTCGGCCCTTATGTCGCCCGATTACTTGGTAAAGGCTAACCAAGACTACAAACAACAAAGTCTTGCACATCTAACCCAGTTCAGCTCTTCCTTTGTCAGCTTGCATTACAGCGTGTTGAGAGCTTTGTAGTCCGTCGAGGACTTCTTTCTCATGTCCGGAGTCCACTGTTCTGGGTCTAGTGGGTTTCCGAAGTTGTCGACTGGCACCTTGTATCCTCTGGTGACGCTGAATCACTGGTCGAAGTCGGTCTTCAGATAGACCTCCATTTGCTTCTTCCAGTAGGGGAAGTCGTCCCCGTTGAATAGGGGGGATGAACTATGCTGAAGCCTTCGACTTGAGACATTTTTATCCTGCACACAAATAGACAAAGAGACGAGAAATCCCAAGACTTGGTCTTGGATTACGGTGCGTAATAAAATTAAAGAAAAACTGAATTAGTGTTGCACTAATTCAGCTTAATTACTACGAAAAAAATTCCAAAAAGACAATGATACAAGTTTGGATTTATAGCTTAACACTGAAAACCGAAAAAAAATAAAAGCAAATTTCACTCATGTTTGATTGGTGGTTGCACCAAATCAGAGCGATACCTGCTCTGATACCATTTGTTGGATAATGAAACTCGATAGAGGGAGGGGGTGAATATCGATTTAAAAAGTCGAAAAGAAGATTAAGTACGCAGCGAAAAAAATAAAATTAAAGCAATGCTAACACGAGTAATTTTTTTACTTGGTTCGGAGCCTTAGTCGACTCCTACTCCAAGGTCCACACTCGTTGAGTGCTTTCGTTAGACAATCCACTAGCAATTCGAAATATTACAAGTGAAAGTATAATTGCTTTAAAGGAAAAATACCGACAACAATAATGAATGAAAAAGAAGAGCATTGTCGGAGGAGTTTCGCATCGTCGCAGGAGCACAGCACCGTAGAGCAAGTGTTGGAAGATCTTGTTGATCGTTGTACTTTGCTCTAGGGTCCATCCTCCTTATATAGGAGGCTTCGGATGCCCGAATCCCTTCTGGGCGCCTGGAGTGTGACGTAGCCCGTCCAACCAGAGTGCTCCACGTGGTGCCATGCGTCGGGGATAACTTTTACATTCCGGGTGCCCTGATCCCTTCCGGGCGTCCGAACGTTCATTTTTTTAGTAACCTACAAAAAATATTAGTCCGAGGCAAAATGCAAAAGTACACTGCAAAACAAAGTGTTAGCACAGTTAAGTTATATGAGTAATAAAAGCAGTAATTATATTTCGTCTCCTCGAAATCAGAATCTAGTCACAGTCTCAACTAAGATTTTCGAAATTGATCTAAGTTGGATCGACGCATAATGTTCCCTTTCTAAGAACGCATCCTCACAGTCACTCCCCTCCAGTGACTTACCTTAACTTATCTGCCAGACGTCCGGTCAGCCCTTCGAACCGTTTGGACTTCGTGCCAGACGTCTGGTCAGCCCTTCGACCTGTCTGAACTTCGTGCCAGCTATTAGGGCAGCCCGTTGACCTAGCTGGACTTCGTGTTAGTTATCAGGTCAGTCCATCGACCTAGCTGAACTTCGTGCCAGACGTCTGGTCAGCCCATCGACCCGTCTGGGCTTCTCCTTCACATTTGGTCAAAGTGTTGGATCAATATGAAACTAACTTAGCCTACTTTGTCATTCATCAAAACTCGAGTTAGACCGTTAGTACTAACCGCACCAACAGATAATAGATTAGGAAAACTCTGTCTATGCATGTCTAGGAAGATATGACTTCTACTTGTTGTATTTGACTTAGTGGAACTAATTGAAGCTACCCCTTACTAATGCTAGTTAGTTAGACCGATGTTTTGTACTAAGTTCAGTGGAAATGACTATTTAGAAAATTTTGAAGGTGTAGTTACTCTAATGATATTTAGTGACTCACCATAGCTTAGACGTTTATCCAAAAAATGTCTGCTTATCGAACCCAAAGCTAAACTTGAATCTAACACAAGTTCAACTTAATTCATCTCACAAAACTATAGGATCTCAGTGTTTGAAAACTTAGACTTGGTGAGATTGATAAGGATAAATTAAATTAAAACAAATTAAATTAATTAAAATAAATTAAATTAGAATAAATTAAAATAAATTAAAATAATTAAATTAAATTAAAATAATTTAACTTATGATCATGTCCGAGAGTCGAGGCGATGGATACTGGGGGACATGACACTCCTGTTGATCGTGCGTGGACTTCGAGCTAGATGGACCTACAACCACAGTAACGTCAGTGTCGAGCTAGGGAGGGGTTCCCCGGCGATGGCCCTCCGACGCTCAAGTCAATCACTTGCGATGTAGGAGCAACGGAGTAGAGTAACAGAAACAGAGTAACAATGTGACTACAGAAAAAAAAATCAACATACCTCCGTTAAAGTTTGGGGCCCTTTATATAGGGCTCCAGGGGTGCGCGTGCACGCTCCTCGAGGCATGCACGCTTTTTAAAGCTTCCTCTGAAAAGACATGTCAGGAAAGTGTTTCTGACATCATACCTTAACGACCCGAGCATATATCTGACGTGACAGTGGAAGCTTTCGTCGTATGATCCATTGCTTGATCATGCCGCCGACCATGCCGTCTGTCTATAGCATGGGCTCCTAGAAGGATATCACAGATCCTCTTTTTGTCCTTTACGGGGTCGAGCGGGTGAGCCGTTCGACCAACCATCAGTTGTCCGGACACTATCGTCCTCGGGTCAAGCTGGATGGTCGCTCGGCCAACCACCCACTGCCCGAGCTCTACTTTAAATGTAATTTGCTCGGTCGTGGCTCCGCTGGGCTAGTTCCGAGGTTTGATGTAACTCCGAGCGGAGCTGGCCACTCGGCGTGTGCTCCATCGACAAACTTCTCTAAGCGTCAGAAGCTCGGTATACGGTCGAGCTATATATGATGGTGTTGGGTCGAACCTTCTCTATCCTGGTCGGGTGAGTGGGCCACCCGACCGGCCAATGGTACAAGGGCGTTGGCCTCCCTGACTTTGACCTTTGACCTCCACCGTGGCAATGACCTTCCACTGGGTGGGCCCCTCATCAACGCATCAACTTAAATTAAATTATAATTAATTCTAATCAATCAATTTGAAATTCACTAATTAATCAATTAAACCTACTTTTCTATCATAATTTAATTAATATCAATTCAATAGCCAGAAATTAATAATAAATCCAAGATTTAATTAATCAACTAATAATCTAAAAATAATAACTTAATTAATTAATAATTGATTATTTGAAATGACTTTTAACAAAAAATAATAACTTAATTAATTAATAATTGATTAATTTGAAATGACTTTTAACAAAAAATAATAACTTAATTAATTAATAATTGATTAATTTGAAATGACTTTTAACAAAAATAATACCAATGAAATAATTAAAATTAATTTAAAAAAAATTCAGAATTAACTAAGAAATTATCTAATAATTCTAAAGAATACAAAAGAGTGATTCTAACTTAGTAATTAATAATTAATTCATTTAAACTTATTAATCTACTATATTTGTAAATAATCATAAGTATATTATTTTTACATATAAACTAAGATCTTAAGTTAAAGAGAAGGATAATTCTTTAAATAATTTTTAAATTCTAAGCTAATTTTTACTAAAAATTCTCATTTTCTTAGTGTTTAAAAATTTATTTTGACCTTAGTATAAGTCAAATCCTTAGAAAGTATGATCTTATAGATCTAGGCAACGAGCATCTCACAAGCATACTAAGTCTACCTTAATTGTGTATTCAAAAAGATAAAATGATGTGAAATTCATAAGCCTTTTGTCTGGACTTCAAATGCTTTTATCAATACATCAAAATAAGTATGAGCTATAAATATGACAATATATTGATAAAGTTAAGTCGTACGTCCTTTTTCAGCAAATATCTAATTAGACAATATTACTTAACTTGACTAACCAAGTAAAAAACTGCTATTTTCTAGTAGTTAGTTAGTAAATAAAGGTTGAACATTTAAAAATTTAGATGAATATTATTTTTCAAAATAATATCAGGTTAAGGGAGAAAATCTGCTTAGACAACTAAAAAAGGTTTTGAAATTTGCTTTAAAAATAAATTTGAAAAATCCTTGTAACGTGTTTTATTGAACTTTGAAAAATATTTTGAAAATGTTTCAAAACTAATTTTCTTAAATTCTTTTAAAATATTTTCCAAAATTCATGCAAAGTTTCAAAATTTCCTTTAAAAATTATACGTTTGAAAATTTGAAAAGTTTAAAGTTTTGAAAATATTTACAAAATTACTTTGCAAATGGATAACTTAGAAAGTGTTTTTGAAAAATACTTTAAATTTCGAAAGTACTTTAAATAGTCCTTTAAAAACCTTTATTGTTTTAAAAAATTATACATTTAAACATGTTTTTCAAAGACAAACACTTTTTGAAAACTTCCTTAAGAATATTTAAAAACGTCTTGAAAAACAGTTGAATTTATTTTGTTAAATAATTCTTTGAAAAATATTTGAAAATCTTTGAATTACTTGGAAAATCGATTTGCAAATTTTTAGAAAAATACTTGAAAATTGTCTTTATAAATTTTTTCTGTTCAAAAACCTTTTCAAAAAAAGTACTTAAAACTTTACTTTGAAAAAGTTTACTCTCCCTAAACATAAACCTGAAGAATATTATACTTACTATTTGGTTTTACTTATTCTTTTGGTGTGACTTATTTACATTTTTAATGCATTACTTGTGTCTAATGCATTATATTTTTTGGTGTATGCCAAAGGAGGAGGATACTGGGTTGATTAGAAAAATTGACTCACGTTACTCAAATTTAAACTTAATTTTGCATTACATGTTTAATGTTTATTTGCATTTATTTTTTTTCTAACTTTAATCTAGATTGTCATTACATCAAAAAGGAAGGAGATTGTTAGTGCAGATTACATTAATAATCAAGTTTTGATGTATGACAAATAGGCTAAAGTTATATGTGTTATTTGTCTAACCTTTTACTAAATGTGCAAGACTTGATGGGTCTAGAGGACCGAAACACCAGGCTGAAGTCCAGCTAGATTGATAGCAGACATGAAGTCTAGATTGGCTAAAATTTGACAGAAGAAAGTCTAGATTAGTTGAGATCTAGCAGACGGAAGCCCAGTTAGGTTAACAACTGGCTGAAGTCCAGATTGGTTGAGATCTGATAGGAAGTCCTGGTGTGTCAAGGGACCTGATATCAAGGAGATAGTTTACATTTGGTAAGTGGAGATGAATAACTAGAGAAGAGATTCAGTGAGAATGTGTTCCCGGTTAAGGGAATAGTAGGCGTTAGTCTGACCAAGAGTTTCAACTAAACTCAAAGTCAGGACTGGACAGTCCGGAGGCTGTCAAATATCATTTTTGCTTCGTATATTATTGCCTGGACTAACTCTATTTTACATAAAGAAGAGTGCTGGAGAAGTTGGTCTGAGTGCCTAGAGTTGCTCCGGGCGCCCGGGCCAATTTCGCAAAGGTAATGTCGGGGCGGGTGCCTGGCCACCGGGCTCCCGACCCAATTTCACAAAGGCAGCACCAGGGCAGGTGCCTAGCCAGGTACCCGGATGGTATGGGCGCCCAAAGTTGTTCCAGATGCTCAAATAAGGGAAATTCCATCTGCACACTGAGTTGGAGCACGATGACTAGCCAGCCCACGTCAACGGTCCAGGCGTTAGGCGTTCGGAGGGGGTCCGGACGCCCAGAGGTGGATAAATTTTGAGGATGAAGTTTCGACAAGAGTTTGCTATGTCAGCACAGTCCAAGAGCATGGAAGGGGATCCAGGTGCCTGGGCAGGACTATAAAAGGAGGTTCGACCAACAACTTAAAGACAACATTCTCTAAGACTTTCGCACTCGCATGCTACTCCGAAAAAGCCTTCCAAATACTAAAAAGCTGCTCCGACAAACTATGCTTGCTTCTTCTACTTTGTATTGTCAATATACTTTTAATTCCTGCAATTGTACTTAAGTTCTATAATTGCTTCATGATTATAGTAATTATCTAAAGAAAGCACTCAGTGAGTGCAGACCTTGGAGTAGGAGTCGTCAAAGGCTCTGAACAAAGTAAAACCACCTATTTTAGCATTCACTTTTCTTCTCTGTTCGCTTTCTCTGTGTTTATCTTAACTCATGATTTTTGAAAAGGCAAAGAACGTTATTTACCCCCCCCCCCCTAGTGTCTTTACGGTCCAACACATTAGGTGGCAAATAATGTCGATGATGGGGGGTTGGCAGCCTGGCAATTCCCTCGATTAAAGTGATAACAATCCTGTATGTTGTGGGTTACTGAGCGGTGGTATATGTAGAACTTGGGTGGAGCCCATCTAAGGGGTTCGGGGTACTCCACCCGATCAACCTCTACATGTTGCATAGCTTGAGGCTAGGGCTTTGGAGGATGAGGTTGAGACCCGCTCAGCATCCTCTATGCTAAGGAGGCAAGGGTGGTGCTCGGTACTTAGAAATAGGTGCTTGTGCGGGCATAAACACCTCCTTCTTCCGAGCGGATTGTACTTCTCCCAGATAGAGCTGTCAGACGGGCCAACCCGTGGCGGGGCAGGTCGGCCCGTGACAGGCTAACCATTTGGCGGGACGGGGCGGGCCAACCCGCCAACTTGGCGGGTTAGGAAATTTCCAACCCAACCCATTCTAAGGCGGGTTGCTGGTTTGGCGGGCCAACCCGCGGGCCCATCAAAATTTTTTTAAAAAATTAAAAAATATTTCATATCTTCAACATTTTACTTCGAAAAAGTTTTCTATAATTAAATGTATACATAAATATATATTTTAAATATAAATGAACACAAATGAATACTTATGTTGGATGTAAAGTACTATTTTTATTTCAAAATTATAACAAATAAAGATAATAAATTAGCTTAAAACTTAGCTTACATATATTTTTCAACCCGCGGGCCAACCCAAGCCCGAGCGGGCCGACCCGTGCGGGTCGGGGGCCTAGGCGGATCGACCCACGGCGGACTTGGGTTGATAAAATTCAAACCCAACCCGCTTAAATTGTTTGGCGGGACGGGCCAACCCGACGGGCCCAACCCAAATTGACGGCTCTACTCCCAGATTAATGTACTCAATCGCCTAGCTGAGTAAATGGTCGAAGTCTTTGAGCGACCTCCTGATGAGAGAGTGAAAGAAATCATTGTGGGTGATCCATTGGGAAAAGGCGCTCACCAAAATCTCTGGGTGGCCGAGGGAACATCCATGACCACTTAATTAAACTTCTTAATGTAAGCTTGAAGTGTTTCCTTGGGCCCTGCTTGATTGAAAATAGACTCAATTGGGTCTTATGGTAGCGGTGTCACGCCCCGGAGGAGTCCCTGTCCGAAGAAATTTCGGCAGCACATCCCCTGTACGGCGGACAATCTGAAACTTTCTACATACACAATATACATCAGCCACAGGCGGCTAGAATATATACACACAACCACGCAGTTATATATATATCATCAGCCCACTCGACTGGAACAGAACCAAAACACGGAAAATGACAGAAACCAAATACAAACCCAAAACACAAAGACTGCTAGCCGGCTAGGCTTACACAACCAACAACCAATACAAAACATCACATACAGCATCAACACTCTGAACACAAAACCAGAACACACAAAGTCAAATACATACATCTCATATACCAAGATCAAATAACAAAAAAATGCGGAGATATGGCTTCTGATGTGACGTGGGGACCAGCAGACAGGATGCTCCAAGCGATACAATAAATAACCTGGTACCTGAAAAGATAATGTCAACGGGGGTGAGTTCAACAACTCAGCGAATACCAATGGACATGAGTAGTAAGATATATCTAACAGCAATAAACATGGAATACAGCTTCCTAATCATATATAGGGAATATACAAAACTGAAAGGTAACTGAGGAAGCTGTACTCACCAGGAACTCCTATCTAGACAAAAGGGTCGTCAACCGAAAGTGTCAATAATCCTGTATGCAGGTCAAAAGTATGCATCCAACCAAAATGCAGTAACCAAATGCAGCAAACACAATCATAAGAATATAAATGCATCAATGCATATGATGCGAGTGATGCGTCCTGGTCACCCCTGACGCCAGTCAGTCATATCACACACAAATGGTGAGACCAAGTGGGTAGGGCTGTGACAACCGTGCACTCTATCGTCACTACTCCTGATGAGTGACCGAGTGGACGGGATGCTGTCGGAGTACTCCTGTCCTGTGACCCCAAATCATAAATGGGGAAGCTCAATGCTCTCATCTCCCGGTACACGATAACGGGGAGGTATCTCTGTCGACTACCACGCTGAGTCACCTGACCAACGGAGCCAAACAGAGTCCACCGTCTGCCGACCACCACGCTGCTGCACTAAATGCCAGCGGAGCCAAACAGAGCGGAACTGTCTGCCGGCTACCACGCTGAGTCCTCAGACCAACGGAGCCAAACAGCAGAACCGCCACACACCTGTCTGATATACCACTAACCCATGAGTGGTGGTGTGTGCAGTACATGTAACTGGCGATGAGCTCAACCATAGTGGAGCCGACAATCGCACAGCATGCAATCATGATGCATGACACTAAGCATAGCAAAACTGATCAACATATCCATATACATATATACATAATATGGGTACCACAGTATCAGTAGGTCAAATCCACAGATCTAGGGTATACAGGTCCTCTATGATATAACAACCTAGATCCTAAACATATCCCCCTTCCATAGCATATGTACCAACAATATGCACAGATCAAAGAAAAAGGGTCTAGGTACACAAATCAGATATGATATACAAATAGAGGTACACAAGTCAGGTATGGTATAAAAACCTAGGTATTAGATAATCTAGATACACATGCCAGAAAATAAAATCCAGAACCTAGTCCGAACCTCAGTAGGTATGGTATGCCACTTACTCTAGGAACCAAGGTACTCATGGAAATAATCCTGAAACGTAAACATGGATACATATCAAATGGCCAACAGATCATGCTATGGGTATCAAACCGTGACATACCAAGGCAAACATGATCATTGCTTGCAGCTATAAAATACTATGCATATCCAATAGACAATATCATAAAGATAAGTCAAGAGGTACCCGCCTCAAATGTAGATCGAGCTAGACAACCTCTGCGTCAAAGTGCTCATCCCAAATCAATGTCCTGTAATAGTCACATTTAATTTAGCTACATATGTATATCACATAGCTAAAAATAATCTCTTAATTATCAGAAATCCTATTTCATTCATTTATTCTCGAGTAACAAACGATTCGGATCTAACCATCTAGTTATCCAATTATCCCTAATTCAGAACATAAACATAATTCACCAACAGCATGTATTACAATTACTACACTTCCTTCATAGCTCGGATTAAAGCATATCCTAAAAACTCACCTTAGAAACCTCTTCCTTGAGGTCCTTAGCCGAAGCAAAACCGCCACCGCAAATTCCAAAAGCCCTAAATCAAAAATATTAGCACAACCAAAAATATCAGCACAACCGTATCAATGTTTCCAACCCAAGGGCTAAAATCCAAATACTCACCCAAACATAAATGCCCGAACTGTCGAGTCACTGCCGGACATGGCTGAAATCGGATAACGTCGGAAATCCAGTGGCTGAACAAACTCCAAGTCCGGTGGTCGTCACAAAGGAGAGCAACAACCCTCGGCCGACAGTGAAGAACCAGAAGCGTCTGGTGGTGGCTGTTGGCGTCGACAGCGGCGCTAGGGCACAATAAGAAGATGGCAGCCGGCACAAGGGCAGAGGGACATCAACACCCGATGAGAATGGCGCCCACACTGACCTCACCGCCGGAGGTGGATGGGGACGAGGAAGCGATTGGTCAGCACCTTCAAGACTCCGATGAGGTCCTCAGGCGGCGCGGTGAGGCTGAGACAGTCGGGAAAGAATCATCCTCTGTCGGCGTCACTGGATCGCCGACAAATCCCGCGCGGATGGCTGGCGGGAGTGGCGCGACCACAGTAAGGGAGAAGGAAAAAGGGCTCGGCAGGTGGTGAGACACATCGAAGATTGTTGCTGGCGGTAGGGCTTCCTTGGCTGAGGCTTGTTTGCGTGGGAGAGAAAACACGAAGCAACGCCAATTGGGAAAAAGGAGACAGATCTAGGGCTTAGGGCAACGACCGGCGGCACTTCCACGCGGCGGTGGCGCGAGAGAAAAAGAAAATCGGTGCTGCTCAGCCGGAAGAGAGGAAGAGACGGGGAAAACATAAACTTGGCCGGCGTTCGATCGGAGAAGAAGAGGAAGAAGGAACTGTCGCTTGTGGCGCCGGTTAAGCAAAGGAGGAGACGGCGTCGCATGGTTAGGGCACGGGAATAAGAGGAAAAGAAAAGGAATAAAAGAAAAGGAGAAATAAAACTTTTCCTCTTAAAAATAGGGTAGTCTAAACATGTTTTTCTGGGCCCCATTTTTATCCCCGTTAACTCGTCCATACGAGCTCCGAAAAATTCTCAAAAAATTTCCAAAAATTCCAGAAAATTCCCTTATTATTATTCTCTATTTTCCGGTATTTTACATTCTCCCCCACTAATAAAAATTTGGTCCCCAAATTTCGTATCTACCCTCAGCAAATAATAGCAAAAGCTATAACAGTATAAATGTTGAACGAAACCATACTTACATACCTCAAGTGAAAAGATGGGGGTATCGAGCTCGGATAGTATCCTCGAGCTCCCAAGTAGCCTTCTCATCCAACGATACTGTCATCCGACTTTAACCAGCCGAATAATCTTGTTCCGCAACTGACGCTCTTTCCAGCCGAGAGTCCGTACCGGAACCTCTTCATAAGTGACGTCATGCTGAACAGGAACTAAGATATCTGTCAGTACATGTGTCGAGTCGGATATATACCTCATCAGCATAGACACATGGAATACGTCGTAAACGCCCGCCAGAGTTGGTGGTAGCGCTAAACGATAAGCTACTGCTCCAACCCTTTCCAAGATCTGGAAAGGTCCAATGTATCGCAAGCTAGCTTACCGCTAAGGTCAATCTCTTCACCCCTTTCGTGGGTGAAACTCACAGAAATACAAGGTCGCCTGCAGAGAACTCTAAGAGTCTTTGACTCCGGTCTACAAAACCCTTCTGGCGGTCCTACGCCTATACATCCTCCGTCTGATAGTACGGACCAACTCTGCCTCATGCTGAGCCCTATGAGGTCCCAACAACTGAGCCTTCCCAACCTCATCCCAGAGGGTGGATGTCCGACAAGACCTATCATACAACGCTTCAAACGGTGCCATCCGGATAGCCGAAAGAAAACTGTCGTTGTAGGCAGACTCTACCAATGGCAGATGGTCCTCCCAACTGCCTCCGAAATCCAATACACACGATCTCAGCAAATCCTCTAGAGTCTGAATGGTCCGCTCCGACTGTCCACCTGTCTGCGGATGGAAAACTGTATTGAATCGGACCGGGGTGCCCAAAGCCTGCTGCAGACTCTGTCAAAAACACAAGACGTGAACCGGGGGTCTCTATCCGAAATAATAGTCAATGAACACCATGTGATCTGATGATCTCCCGGCAAAACAGATCTACCAATCGATCCAGGAAATCTGTTCTCTGATTAGCCAAAACTAGGGGTGGTAATTTTTGACCCGACACGAAAACACGACCCGAACCGAACACGAAAAAATCAGGTTAGGGTTGGGTAGTTTCGGGTTCGGGTCGAAATCGGGTCGACCCATTTGACCCAATTAATAAACAGGTCGGGTTCGGGTCAACCTGAAATGACCCAATTACAACCCGCGAACCCGTTTATAAATAATTATAAATTTAAACTAAAATTACAAATTTAAAAAAGTTAAAAACCCTAAACATAGAGATATGTTATGCTATTGATTGTAATGTTGCTATGACTTATCATTTATGATATGAATTTTCAATTTGTGTAGATAAATGTTATTTTTAATTTTTAATTAAATATACAAATTTTATTTAATGAATTCAGGTCATATTCGGGTCAAACGGGTCAAACAGGTTAAATGGGTCAAACGGGTCGAACGGGTTAAACGGGTTAAACGGGTTAAACGGGTCAAACGGGTTAAACGGGTCAAACGGGTCGGGTTCGGGTCGGGTTCGGGTCAAGTGCAAATAAACAGATTAGGTTCAGGTTGAATATTTTGACCCAAAATAATAATCAGGTCGGGTTCAGGTTGTCATTTGCCAACCCGCCAACTTGCCAACCCGAACCTGTCAACCCGAACCCGAACCGAATTGCCACCCCTAGCCAAAACGTGCGCGGATTTGGGTAATTGATCAAAGATTACCCAAATCGCGTCATGGTCTCGTCATATCCTCGGCAAACTCACCACAAAGTCCATAGTAATATATTCCCATTTCCACTCGGGAATAGGAATCCGCTGAAATAAATCGACAGATCTCTGGTGCTCGGCCTTCACTTGCTGACAGACAAGACATCTAGCTACAAAATTCGCGATGTCTCCATTCATGTCGTTCTACCAATAGAAATTCCTCAAATCTTAGTACACACTAGTACCGCCTGGGTGGACAACAAATCATGAACGATGAGCCTCCGGAAGTAACTCCTAAAAGACCGGATGAGACTGAAGTATGCAATAATCTGCCTCGGAAGTGTATAACACCCTCCTCGTCTCGTGTGAACTCGGTCTGCTACCCGGAAGCTATCTGGCTGCAAATAACCCGCAAATACTGATCAGCAGCCTAGGGCTCTCGGATCCTCATCCTGATCGACGACTGAGCAACCATGGTAACCAGAGTACCCTGCTCTGTCTGTCCTTATACCTCAAGGCCCAACTCGAAGAAACCTTTAATCAAGTCTGTGACCACAACTCGGTGGCAAGCTAAAGTCCCTCTGGACTTCCTGCTAAGTGCATCGGCAACCACATTAGCTTTTCCTGGGTGATAGCTAATGGTACAATCAAAATCCTTCAGAAACTCCATCCATCTTCCCTGTCGGAGATTAAATTCCTTTCTAAGTGAACAAATATTTGAGACTTTTATGGTCCGTGAGAATCTCAAATGTAACACCGTATAGATAAGGCTGCCAAATCTTCAAGGCACAAAATAATGACGGCCAACCACAAGTCATATACTGGTAGTTCAACTCATGCTCCTACAACTGTCGAAAAACATAGAAGACTACCGTGTCATGCTGCACCAAATTAGCGCCCAAACCCTGTAGTCATGCGTCGGTATAGAGCACGAATCTGTCCTCTTCAGAAGGTAAAACCAAAATCGGAGTCACCACTAGTCTCCGCTTCAGCTCCTCGAAGCTGGTCTCGTAGTCCTCAGACCACGTAAACTTCACGCTTTTCCTGGTCAATCGTGTAAATAGCATAACAATCCGTGAGAAATCCTCAACGCATCTCCGGAAATATCGGCCAAACAAAGGAAGTTGCGAGCCTCTTCTATAGACTCCGTCTACTCCCAACGGAAACAAACTCGATCTCCTGTGGAACCACAGTATACTCCTACTGGTCATCATGTGTCCTAAAAATCTCACAGAAAACAATCTCAAAACGCACTACTGAACTTCGCATATAGATGTTCTCGTCGAAACATCTCCAGAACTATGCAAAATGGAGTGCGTGACTCACCGCGGATCCGAAATAGATCACAACATCGTCAACAAAGACAATGGAAACCGATCCAAACCTTCTAGGGATACCCAAATCATCGAGTCCATGATAACATCTAGGGCACCACAAGCACTAATGGTAAAACCAAGACACAAAATGTCCGTATCACAGACATTCCTAACCGTGAGATCCTCAACAATAAACAGATCTAATCACCAATGATATATAATCACCAAAGAATAGAACCTCCAGTGTGAGAGCAATGTTCTATCACACGAAATACCATATATGTGGGAGCAACGCTCTACCACAAGAAATCCTCCATATGTGGGAGCAACGCTCCACCACAAATAATCCAGAATATATATCCACAATAAATATGGGAGCAATGCTCCGCTACAAACAATCCGTAATATGTGGGAGCAACGCTCCACCACAAACAATCCAGAATATGTGGGAGCTACGCTCTACCACAAACGATCCATAACATGTGGGAGCTACGCTCTACCACAACAATACATAAGTGCCCAAGCACCTAACTATCTAGTTAGAGACTGCACAAGATCTCTCTACCACAGATCAATGTGGGTAGCCTAGGGTATAACCACCCAGTAAGCAAATCAAATCCATAGTCAACTTTATCATCCTCCTAGTGGGTCGGTCACCCACTAATGGGAGAATTAGTTGACAAGGTAAAACAACCAATATCATAATGTGGACATTCAACCTTCTACATTCAACATAGGTATAATCATCGTGATTCTATCAACCATACATCTGGCACACGTGCACACACAACATAAGTATGATCGACATACTCCTCCAATTAGTACACACCAAAAATACTCACATCATATGTATAAATCACCGTGATACCTCCAACAATGTATACCGAACCCGTGTGCATATATCATCGTAGGTAAAATCAACAATACCACTCAAACAATACTCACATGACAAATATACACATATGCCAAGAGTATAATCAACATATACTTCCAATAAGGCATACTAAAACCCCGGTGCATTCACAAATCACACATAATCAACAAGATACCTCAAATATGTCAATCAGGCACATACAACTAACTAAATAGCTATAATCCACAAGGAACCTACAACAACTATATCTAGATGGGAATACCCACACTATCCACAAATGAACTATCCATCATAGAACTCCTTCAACTTATAACAATCATATGTACCCATCATAGATATGCAGAATCAGCATATTTGACCCAATCAACCTGACATTCCGAAACGGCAGGGTCACCTTCTAAGTTATCCAACTAGATACATACCGTCTAAAATTAAAGTACTCATAGAATATGATACATCGATCAGTACAAAACTTGTACTCAAATGTGCTCTAGATATCAATTAAGCACATACAACCCAAAGATTCAGACATCTAGAAGTAAAGTAGGTTAATCTGCTACTGATCGGATCAACACAACTAATCGATCATCTACTAACTAATCAAGAATAAATAAAGCCTCTACAAGCATCTAAGGTAAATCGATCACAACTACCCAAATCAAACAAACGTCAATCTATCTTCTACTGACAGATCTAACAAGAGTAAATCAATATTTACTGATGAAATTTACTAAAATAACATGGTATACTACTGGCTAGGTCATCATAAAGATATAAATACTATCCACTACCCAGCTAATAAAAGCAGAGGCCAGTATGTGCCTCAATCTGCTAACCAACTGGTAATAACATAAGCTAAAAAAAAACTACTGGTGTATGATATGATAAATCACCAGAACTATAACCCTTAATCTCTATTAAGGTCAATCAAGATCAGTGGCTAACCTAATACATAAAATATATGCTATATCAACTAGACAGGTACTAGTAAAGAGTGCTAATACATGTCACAAACTATAATAGTCAACGGTGCATATACTAATAAAAATGTAGGATAACAGTATACCAACATACCTCCTATAGCTTGGAGATGTCCTGCTGCTGCCAGGTCCCAAAATCCAAAAAGTCACATCGAGAAGACCAAAACACGAAATCCGAAACACCGGAAAAATAAGACACGTAAGTCGATCTCTGATACCAAATAAATTGATATCAGATAAATCTCGAAAATCCAGAACACATAGCAAGTATCGTATACCTGCTCTGATACCACTAAATTGTTACGCCCCGGAGGAGTCTCTGTCCGAAGAAATTTCGGCAGCACCTCCCCTGACGGCGGACAATCTGAAACTTTCTACATACACAATATACATCAGCCACAGGCGGCTGGAATATATACACACAACCACGCAGTTATATATATATATCATCAGCCCACTCGGCTGGAACAAAACCAAAATACGGAAAATGACAGAAACCAAATACAAACCCAAAACACAAAGACTGCTAGGCTTACACAACCAACAACTGATACAAAACATCACATACAGCCTCAACACTCCGAACACAAAACCGGAACACACAAAGTCAAATACATACATCTCATATACCAAGATCAAATAACAAAAAAAAAATGCGGAGATATGGCTTCTGATGTGACGTGGGGACCAGCAGACAGGATGCTCCAAGCGACACCATAAATAACCTGGTACCTGAAAAGATAATATCAACGGGGGTGAGTTCAACAACTCAGCGAATACCAATGGACATGAGTAGTAAGATATATCTAACAGCAACAAACATGGAATACAGCTTCCTAATCATATATAGGGAATATGTAAAACTGAAAGGTAACTGAGGAAGCTGTACTCACTAGGAACTCCTATCCAGTCAAAAGGGTCGTCAAACCGAAAGTGTCAATAATCCTGTATGCAGGTCAAAAGTATGCATCCAACCAAAATGCAGCAACCAAATGCAGCAAACACAATCATAAGAATATAAATGCATCAATGCATATGATGCGAATGATGCGTCCTGGTCACCCCTGACGCCAGTCAGTCATATCACACACAAATGGTGAGACCAAGTGGGTAGGGCTGTGACAACCGTGCACTCTATCGTCACTACTCCTGATGAGTGACCGAGTGGACGGGATGCTGTCGGAGTACTCCTGTCCTGTGACCCCAAATCATAAATGGGGGAGCTCAATGCTCTCATCTCCCGGTACACGATAACGGGGAGGTATCTCTGCCAACTACCACGCTGAGTCACCTGACCAACGGAGCCAAACAGAGTCCACCGTCTGCCGACCACCACGCTGCTACACTAAATGCCAGCGGAGCCAAATAGAGCGGAACTGTCTGTCGGCTACCACGCTGAGTCCTCAGACCAACGGAGCCAAACAGCAGAACCGTCACACACCTGTTTGATATACCACTAACCCATGAGTGGTGGTGTGTGCAGTACATGTAACTGGCAATGAGCTCAACCATAGTGGAGCCGACAATCGCACAGCATGCAATCATGATGCATGACACTAAGCATAGCAAAACTGATCAACATATCCATATACATATATACATAATATGGGTACCACAGTATCAGTAGGTCAAATCCACAGATCTAGGGTATACAGGTCCTCTATGATATAACAACCTAGATCCTAAACATATCCCCCTTCCATAGCATATGTACCAACAATATGCACAGATCAAAGAAAAAGGGTCTAGGTACACAAATCAGATATGATATACAAATAGAGGTACACAAGTCAGGTAAGGTATAAAAACCTAGGTATTAGATAATCTAGATACACATGCCAGAAAATAAAATCCAGAACCTAGTCCGAACCTCAGTAGGTATGGTATGCCACTTACTCTAGGAACCAAGGTACTCATGGAAATAATCCTGAAACGTAAACATGAATACATATCAAACGGCCAACAGATCATGCTATGGGTATCAAACCGTGACATACCAAGGCAAACATGATCATTGCTTGCAGCTATAAAATACTATGCATATCCAATAGACAATATCATAAAGATAAGTCAAGAGGTACCCGCCTCAAATGTAGATCGAGCTAGACAACCTCTGCGTCAAAGTGCTCATCCCAAATCAATGTCCTGTAATAGTCACATTTAATTTAGCTACATATGTATATCACATAGCTAAAAATAATCTCTTAATTATCAGAAATCCTATTTCATTCATTTATTCTCGAGTAACAAACGATTCGGATCTAACCATCTAGTTATCCAATTATCCCTAATTCAGAACATAAACATAATTCACCAACAGCATGTATTACAATTACTACACTTCCTTCATAGCTCGGATTAAAGCATATCCTAAAAACTCACCTTAGAAACCTCTTCCTTGAGGTCCTTAGCCGAAGCAAAATCGCCACCGCAAATTCCAAAAGCCCTAAATCAAAAATATCAGCACAACCAAAAATATCAGCACAACCGTATCAATGTTTCCAACCCAAGGGCTAAAATCCAAATACTCACCCAAACATAAATGCCCGAACTGTCGAGTCACTGCCGGACGTGGCTGAAATCGGATAACGTCGGAAATCCAGTGGCTGAACAAACTCCAAGTCCGGTGGTCGTCACAAAGGAGAGCAACAACCCTCGGCCGACAGTGAAGAACCAGAAGCGTCTGGTGGTGGCTGTTGGCGTTGACAGCGGCGCTAGGGCATAATAAGAAGATGGCAGCCGGCACAAGGGCAGAGGGACATCAACACCCGATGAGAATGGCGCCCACACTGACCTCACCGCCGGAGGTGGATGGGGACGAGGAAGCGATTGGTCAGCACCTTCAAGACTCCGATGAGGTCCTCAGGCGACGCGGTGAGGCTGAGACAGTCGGGAAAGAATCATCCTCTGTCGGCGTCACTGCGTCGCCGACAAATCCCGCGCGGATGGCTTGCGGGAGTGGCGCGACCACAGTAAGGGAGAAGGAAAAAAGGGCTCGGCAGGTGGTGAGACACATCGAAGATCGTTGCTGGCGGTAGGGCTTCCTTGGCTGAGGCTTGTTTGCGTGGGAGAGAAAACGCGAAGCAACGCCAATTGGGAAAAAGGAGACAGATCTAGGGTTTAGGGCAACGACCGACGGCACTTCCACGCGGCGGTGACGCGAGAGAAAAAGAAAATCGGTGCTGCTCGGCCGGAAGAGAGGAAGAGACGGGGAAAACATAAACTTGGCCGGCGTTCGATCGGAGAAGAAGAGGAAGAAGGAACTGTCGCTTGTGGCGCCGGTTAAGCAAAGGAGGAGACGGCGTCGCATGGTTAGGGCACGGGAATAAGAGGAAAAGAAAAGGAATAAAAGAAAAGGAGAAATAAAACTTTTCCTCTTAAAAATAGGGTAGTCTAAACATGTTTTTCTGGGCCCCATGTTTATCCCCGTTAACTCGTCCATACGAGCTCCAAAAAATTCCCAAAAAATTTCCAAAAATTCCAGAAAATTCCCTTATTATTATTCTCTATTTTCCGGTATTTTACAAGCGGTGATTGCTAGCGAAATGATCAAGGAAATGCTTGTAGAAATCCTTGAATCTGCAGATGGATTCATCTTGTAGTCACTTTAACCACCTCTGTACGAAGCCAAAGAGTGTGGTGACAGAGAGTGTGGTGAGGAATGTTGGCGTAGATTGCACTAATAAGGGGGACTCGACCAAACTTAAGCATACAACACTCATACGATCATCTGTGCTTTCGATTGGACTTCCAAACGCTCCAACTTCCTACTACAACTCTACTGTGATGCTGTCACACTCGTCTATTGCTAAGAAGCTGACCAAACATCGAGCTCAAGCCAACCCTATTGAAATAGTATTTGGTAATCTTTTTCATTTGTGTACTTAATTATTGCAAAGGGATAAGTGCAGTGTGTTCCGCTTGTTCAAAATTCTTTTGTATTTGATTCTCTCTTCTAGAGGTACCGGAAGAAGTATTTTAGTAGATTACCCATCGATAGGTCTGTGAGACCTAGGTCTTGGAGTAGGAGTCACTGAAGGCTCCGAACCAAGTAAATGAACCATGTCCATTTCTATCTTCTTACTTGCTTTTGATTTTTGTGTTTTTCTGCTGCATTTACTTTGATCTTAAAATGAAAGCAAAGTTTTTCAAAATCACGTGATTCCCCCCCCCCCCCCCCCCCCCCCTCTCACGTGCGTCTCAATCCAACAAGTGGTATTAGAGCAGGTTCTGCTCTGAATTGGCGCAACCACCAATCAAGCTAGTGGAAATCATTTTAGTTTTAGATTTCATTTTTTTCGCATTCTATTTGAATTGATAAAAG
The DNA here is from genome assembly GCF_018446385.1 of Zingiber officinale. Taxonomy (NCBI): domain Eukaryota; kingdom Viridiplantae; phylum Streptophyta; class Magnoliopsida; order Zingiberales; family Zingiberaceae; genus Zingiber; species Zingiber officinale. The sequence continues at coordinate 131,007,296 of NC_055987.1, forward strand.
TTTATCCATTCAAATAACTCTTTTTCATTCAGTTTTTTCTCGAAATTTGTGCAACACCACTCGAGTTCCTTAATATAATTTTTTCCTCAAACTCTGCTAATCCAAGACCAAGTCTTGGTACCTTCTTCAAGTTTTCTATTTAAGATCTAAATGGCCCAAAATGAAGGATACATCACTGCTCGTCCTCCTCTTTTCAATAGAGATGACTTCCCTTACTGGAAGAGGTGGATGGAGGTGTACTTGAAGACTGATTTTGACTAGTGGTTCAATGTCACCAAAGGATACAAGACGACCGTCGACAACACCGGAATTCCAATGGACCCAAAAAATTAGAATATGCAAATAAAGAAGAAGGCTCAGATTGACTCCAAGGCCCTCAACACAATCTAGTGTGGATTAACAAATGAGGAGCTAAGCAATGTCGATCCACATGAAAATGCAAAAGAGCTATGGGACAAACTCATAGAACTACATGAAGGAACCAATGACGTAAAGGTAACAAAAAGAAACCTATTCTTAAATAACTTATTTAACATCAAAATACAGGAAAGTGAGACTGTCAGTCAACTGCACACGTGTAACGACCACGCTTCTTACTACTACTACTCTCTAAGGATGACCGTTACTTATCTACTAACTCTACTTAACCGGTATAATTAAAATCCTCGAATAAACCCTACCAAAAAATTTCGACAGAATCTCCCCTGTACCGGTGACCATAATCATTAATACATGACATAATATACACAGCCACAAGCGGCTGGAACACATATCAATCAACCACGCAGTATAATAAATCCAAAATAAAGGAAATGATCCGGCGGTAAGAATGGGGGACCCACAGATGGGGTCCCGTCCGAGCGGAACCAGAGATTACCCAGCCAAAGGTTTGGGTTTCCGACGCCAAAGCAGAACCGGAGCCGAATGACCGAGCGGAGGTGTCCGCTCGGCCGGAATCGAATGGCCGAGCGGAGGTGTCCGCTCGGCCGGAATCGTGGCGAGGGAACAGTGGTTAGCCGAGCGGCCTATTCGCTCGGCTCGGGATATGATATGTCAGCAAAGGCATGATGATTAGACTGTACGCAAGATGGCACTATTAAAGGCCCCACCATCACGTCACGGAAAAGTTGATACAGTAGCAGTATGGTCTTATGGATGCCCTTCTGACAGGCCCACACCTAGGCATGGTCGAAAGCAGGTGATCGCTTCGATTGGTGTGCCCAGGCTCCTTCGAGAGGTCTATATAAGGCCTCCATTTCTTCAACCGAAGGTACACAAGTCTACATTTTCGGAGCCGCTTTCTTATTCCCTCGCCTGACTTGAGCGTCGGAGGGCCGTCGCCGGGACACCCGCTCGGCTCGGTTCGCCGGAGCACTCGAGGATCCAGCAGGGAGCGCCACATCCCCAGCGTCCATTGACCCAGGTTTGGACTGGATCAAATTGGCGCCGTTTGTGGGAACGCGCTTGTATCCGAGCGGAATAGATGGACGAAGCTGGACGACCTCACCGTGACGCTCTCCCAGGAGAAACTCGACGCTCTAATTGAGGCAAGAGCAGCTAAGCTCGTGGAGCAACAGAAACAGAAGGCTCAAGCTGAGCGGATATCTGAGCGGCCCAAAAGGAACGACCGGAGAAGCATTAGAAATGGGGGCAAAATAAGGGTCCGACTAGCACTCAAGTGGGAGTAACTCCTGCCCCGATATCGGTCCGACGAGGGAGCCATGATGCGTTTCGACAAGTATATATATTCTTCATCACTCCACGGGTATTCGGGAGTCGAGGAATTGGGTCAGAACCCTCGCTGGTCGGCAGGTCAGTTCTTCAGTTATCCTCTTTCCGTTGTAAGATTTATTATAGTTCCTCGAGCTAAAAGCCCCGTGCCGCTCGGCCGGGAGTATAAACCGAGCCAAGGGCTCGATGGGAAGCCCGTGCCGCTCGGCCGGGAGTATATTAGCCGAGCCCCGAGCTCGATGGTAAGACCCCGTGCCGCTCGGCCGGAGGTAAATTATCCGAGCCAAACGCTCGAGTGTCGAAGGCCCCGTACCATTCGGACGGAGGTATATTAGCCGAGCCAAAGGCTCAAGGATCGAAGGCCCCGGACCGTTCGGCCGGAAGTAAATTATCCGAGCCAAACGCTCAAGTGTCGAAGGCCCCGTACCATTCGGACGGAGGTATATTAGCCGAGCCAAAGGCTCAAGGATCGAAGGCCCCGGACTGTTCGGCCGGAGGTAAATTATCCGAGCCAAACGCTCGAGTATCGAAGGCCCCGTACCGTTCGGACGGAGGTATATTAGCCGAGCCAAAAGGCTCGAGGATCGAAGGCCCCGAGCCGTTCGGCCGGAGGTAAATTATTCGAGCAAAATGCTCAAGGACGAAGGCCCAAGCCGTTCGGACGGGCGTGCGATATCCTTGCATCGGCATAAAAAACCGAAGGCCCCGTGCTGCTCGGCCGGAGGTAAATTATCGGAGCCAAGCGCTCAACGACGAAGGCCCCGAGCTGCTCAGCCGGAGGTATATTGTACGAGCCAAAGGCTCAATTTCGAAGACCTTGTGTCGTTCGGCCAGGTAAACGTTGTCCAAATTAGGCTTAAAAGCCCGACGAGCTCCGTCGTTAAAGATCGAGAGCCGCACCGACCGGCTATAAATATCCGCGCCGACGAGCTCCGTCGTTAAAGATCGAGAGACGAGCCGGCGTCTATAAACCCTCCGAGCGGAAGACCGTCTAGCCCAGACGTTAAACCGTAGAGCCGCGCCGACCGGCTATAAATATCCGCGCCGACGAGCTCTGTCGTTAAAGATCGAGAGACGAGCCGGCGTCTATAAACCCTCCGAGCGGAAGACCGTCTAGCCCAGACGTTAAACCATAGAGCCGCGCCGACCGGCTATAAATATCCGCGCCGACGAGCTCCGTCGTTAAAGATCGAGAGCCGCGCCGACCGGCTATAAATAACCGCGCCGACGAGCTCCGTCGTTAAAAATCGAGAGTCGCGCCGACCGGCTATAAATATCTGCGCCGTCGAGCTCTGACGTTAAAAATCGAGAGACGAGCCGGCGTCTATAAATCCCCGAGCGGAAGACCGACGAGCTCCGTCGTTAAAGATCAAGAGCCGCGCCGACCGGCTATAAATATCCGCGCCGACGAGCTCCATCGTTAAAGATCGAGAGACGAGCCGGCGTCTATAAACCCTCCGAGCGGAAGACCGTCTAGCTCAGACGTTAAACCGTAGAGCCGCGCCGACCGGCTATAAATATCCGCGCCGATGAGCTTCGTCGTTAAAGATCGAGAGACGAGCCGACGTCTATAAACCCTCCGAGCGGAAGACCGTCTAGCCTAGACGTTAAACCGTAGAGACGCACCGACCGACTATAAATATTCGCGCCGACGAGCTCCGTCGTTAAAGATCGAGAGACGAGCCGGCGTCTATAAATCCCCGAGCGGAAGACCGACGAGCTCCGTCGTTAAAGATTGAGAGCCGCGCCGACCGGCTATAAATATCCGCGCCGACGAGCTCCGTCGTTAAAGATCGAGAGCCGCGCCGACCGGCTATAAATATCCGCGCCGTCGAGCTCCGACGTTAAAAATCGAGAGACGAGCCGGCGTCTATAAATCCCCGAGCGGAAGACCGACGAGCTCCGTCGTTAAAGATCAAGAGCCGCACCGACCGGCTATAAATATCCGTGCCGACGAGCTCCGTCGTTAAAGATCGAGCGGATAAATTTGGCATGAGGGCCGAACGGCTCAAGGGATATCAGCAGCAGCGATAAGGCGACGACCGCCCGCTCAGACACATAGTCCAGTCAGTCGGACTCACTGCCTCCTTCGACTAGACTTGAAGGGGAGGCAGGTAAGAATGGGGGACCCACAGATGGGGTCCCGTCCGAGCGGAACCAGAGATTACCCAGCCAAAGGTTTGGGTTTCCGACGCCAAAGCAGAACCGGAGCCGAATGGCTGAGCGGAGGTGTCCGCTCGGCCGGAATCGAATGGCCGAGAGGAGGTGTCCGCTCGGCCGGAATCGTGGCGAGGGAACAATGGTTAGCCGAGCGGCCTATTCGCTCGGCTCGGGATATGATATGTCAGCAAAGGTATGATGATTAGACTGTACGCAAGATGGCACTATTAAAGGCCCCACCATCACGTCACGGAAAGGTTGATACAGTAGCAGTATGGTCTTATGGATGCCCTTCTGACAGGCCCACACCTAGGCATGGTCGAAAGCAGGTGATCGCTTCGATTGGTGTGCCCAGGCTCCTTCGAGAGGTCTATATAAGCCCTCCATTTCTTCAACCGAAGGTACACAAGTCTACATTTTCGGAGCCACTTTCTTATTCCCTCGCCTGACTTGAGCGTCGGAGGGTCGTCGCCGGGACACCCCCCCCCCCGGCTCGGTTTTGTTGCAGGTTCGCCGGAGCACTCGAGGATCCAGCAGGGAGCGCCACATCCCCAGCGTCCATTGACCCAGGTTCGGACAGGATCAGGAAACAATACCACAACTCATCACACCATATCACAATTCTTCTACTATGTCCTAATCACATCAAAATAACAAATGTTATCTCAAATACTCTTAACATAGCAAAAGACAATGGAGACTAAAATAAAACTTCTTTCCTAGTGCCAAGGCTTCCATAGTCCTGGCATCACACATCCTTCAAACACCTCCTTGTCGCTTTCCTTTCTATATCTTTTCCTTTCCTGTATCTGCAGTAAGAGGAAGTGCAGTCTATAAGCAAAATTTGCTTAGTAAGCGCTATCTAACTCACAAAATCTCGATATGCATGTATATAAATAAAAACATGCTAAAACTGAATGCTAACATGTAAAGCTACTCATGCTCATACATAGCAAAGGAATCATACTAACTGAAATACTAAACATGTATAGCTAATCATGCTCATAAATAGCAAAGAACAGTAAACTAACTCATGCTCTTCTGTTAGTAAAGAAACATATTGAAAGGCTAAACATGTAAGGCAAGTCTATACTATCATGCTTGCATAAAGAACTTAACTTACTGAATTCTAAACACCTTCTGTATCTTATTTCACTTGCTTAAAGCCTTATTCTTTAATACTTATGTGAAACTTATTTTTTTCTTGTTCAAAAGCTTATACTTTTAATAATTCAAAATAATAATCAACTTCTTCTTGGGAATAAGTTGAGCTAGGGACGACTTTTATCAGTGGCACTATGGGAGCCCTTACTTTTATCAGTGGCACTGTACTGTAACGACCACCCTTCTTACTACTACTACTCTCTAAGGATGACTGTTACTTATCTACTAACTCTACTTAAACGGTATAATTAAAATCCTCGAAGAAACCCTTACCGAAAAATTCCGGCAGAGTCTCCCCTGTACCGGTGACCATAATCCTTAATACATGACATAATATACACAGCCACAAGCGGCTGGAACACATATCAATCAACCACGCAGTTTATATATCAAAAAGAAGCACAATACCAAGGAAAAATCAACTCTAACAAATACACGACAAAACAAACCAAATAATAACATGCACAAGTTCTAAATACGTTAAACACTTAAACCAAAACATTCTAAATAAATTCTGGTTCAATCTCTTAGTCTACTCCATAGTCCAAACATCACACACCATCCGCGGCACTGTGCTGGACTTTCAGTTGTCCTTGGGTTGGGCTCCCATAGTCGTCCCTAGGTTCAGATAACCTAGTAGTAATGGCACGACCGACGGTCGACGGTCGACGACCTAGGGTCGCCAAATGGGCCGCCAAATGGGCCGCCAAATGGGTCGGGTCGTTACAAAAGTAAAAGCACAGTTGCCGGGCCCAAGAGAAGTTGATTACTATTTTGAAGTATTAAAAGTATAAGCTTTTGAACAAGTAAAATAAGTTTCACATAAGTATTAAAGAATAAGTCTTTAAGCAAGTGAAATAAGATACAGAAGGTGTTTAGAATTCAGTAAGTTAAGTTCTTTATGCAAGCATGATAGTGTAGACTTGCCTTACATGTTTAGCCTTTCAGTATGTTTCTTTACTAATAGAAGAGCATGAGTTAGTTTACTGTTCTTTGCTATTTATGAGCATGATTAGCTATACATGTTTAGTATTTCAGTTAGTATGATTCCTTTGCTATGTATGAGCATGAGTAGCTTTACATGTTAGCATTCAGTTTTTGCATGTTTTTAGTTGTATACATGCATATTCGTGTTTTTGTGAGTTAGATAGCGCTTACTAAGCAAATTTTGCTTATAGATTGCACTTCCTCTTACTGCAGATATAGGAAAGGAAAAGATATAGCAAGGAAGGCGACAAGGTGGCGCGGATGGTGTGTGATGTTTGGACTATGGAGTAGACTAAGAGATTGAACCAGAATTTATTTAGAATGTTTTGGTTTAAGTGTTTAACGTATTTAGAACTTGTGCATGTTATTATTTGGTTTGTTTTGTCGTGTATTTGTTAGAGTTGATTTTTCCTTGGTATTGTGCTTCTTTTTGATATATAAACTGCGTGGTTGATTGATATGTGTTCCAGCCGCTTGTGGCTGTGTATATTATGTCATGTATTAAGGATTATGGTCACCGGTACAGGGGAGACTGCCGGAATTTTTCGGTAAGGGTTTCTTCGAGGATTTTAATTATACCGGTTAAGTAGAGTTAGTAGATAAGTAACGGTCATCCTTAGAGAGTAGTAGTAGTAAGAAGGGTGGTCGTTACAGTTGGTATCAGAGCAGTTCCCATTCTCCAGCATCACACATCAGTACCATCCTTGCCGTCTTCAAGTAAGAAAGTATTTAATTTTCTTTTATGCTTTCTTTATTATTTGCAGTATAGAGTATCTGCTTATATGTGCTTAGGAAAGAAGAAAATTCATGTTTTAATTTTCTATGTTTTGATACATATGCTTAGAAAGAATAGAGACAATTTTAGTTTTGTTTCTCTTATATTCATATATACATAAGTATGTTTAGAAAGGATAGAGAAGATATCAAGTCTTCCAAAGACCACTAATGGGTACGATGCGAAATGAATACTAGAGGACCGAGAAGTTAAGAGATTAAGAAACAAAGAAGTACCACTAGTAAAGGATAGTATAAGACAGAAATATCCAGAATTAGTCTAAGTTCGAGGACGAACTTTTTATAAGGTATGGGGGATTGTAACGACCCAATTTTCCTCATTAGGAGTTTTAAAAGTTCTTAAAAATATTTATAAATGCTATAAAAATATTCTAGGGATTTTTAGAAATTTTTAGAGTATTTTTATGTAATTTTTGGAGTTCGTTTGGTATTTTTACCAAGAAGAAGAAGTTAAAAAAAAAAAAGAGTTAAAGCCGGGTTTTGAACCCAAGACCTCGGACCCGAACCAGATTTTAACCGAACTCAGCCAACCAACCGGTCTGCAAGAGTTTTGTTAATCAAGTATGGAGTAAAATATATTTAAGCTATAGTTGGAATGTTTAAAATAAATTGGAAATAAAAGTGCGCGGCTAGGGAATCGAAGCTGCGATCTAGGATTTGGTTAAAGCCGGGCTGACCAAGTGTGCTAGCGATCGTTTGTTATCAAAGAAGGAGAAAAATTCTATTTAAGCAGTAGTTAGGAAACAAAGAATAAATAGGAAGAAAAATTGGTTGCAGCCGAGTTTCGAACCCGCGAGCCACGCCTTAAGCAAAACCTAGCCAACCAACTACGCCAGCGGACTTTGCTAATTTAGAAAGGAGCGAAATATTCTTAAGCAATAGTTGTTAATAAAAACCCTAGTATAAGAAAAAGGAACTTAGTTATTATTCCGAACCTTTCTCCTCACCTCTCGCGTGCGCCGTTTCTGCCCGAGCGAGAACGAAAACGAAGACGACCTAGGGTACGTCTCTGGCGGCCGACGAGCACCGTTTTCCGGCCGGACTTCACCCGTGCGTGACCACCTCGATGAGAGGAGCTCCGAAACGCAAAGAAGCCGTCGGAATTTGAAGCTTCTCCGAACCCTAGAGCCTTCCTCTTCCGGTTGTAAGTCCCAAACGCAAGGGTAAGTAGCTTCCTCACCTGCAGTAAGATAGCTCCGAAGCATATTTTGTATTCCTCTCCTGGTTTCCGAAGCTTTGCTTGAATTTTCTTGCGTTTCAGCTTTTGGATCTGTTTGTTGTCGTGTGCTTCAAAGAAAAGGGAAAAGGGTTTTCGTTGTTTAGCTTGTGCCTAATTTCTTTGGACCTTGTTGCTTAATTTAGGGATTTTGTTTGCTGCCATGTTGTTGCCGAGAGTTTTGATGTATTCTTTAGTTATGTTCTTAAATTCGTTATGCACGTATTGGGATAGATTTTAGAGGTTTTCGATTGCTGCACTTATTGCTCATGATATGATCCTTGCTTCTTGTTGTTGTATTTGTATTTGTATTTGTATTTGTGGCTTATGGATTATGTTGTAAAGAATTGTGAATTGTTAGGGAATTAGTTTTCTTCTTGGCTTTGGAATTATTACAGCTTGGTACAGATTCAATTACTGTGGTTTGGCCACTGAATTGCTATGAACATGGATTCTTACTAGTTGCTGTTAGATGATTTAGGATTGCTGCAGATTTCAGGTTCTGCTGTGATTCTTAGAGAGGGAAAAGAAGTTGTAAGGATTAAGTATATTGATGTTCAGAATTAGGAATAAGTTGTAAATCAATTTTCATTGATGTTGAGGTTTATGTTAGTGGATTGTTATGTAATTCTTAGTAGTGCAGATTTGTGTTAAAAGAATTTAGGATGCTGGAAGGTTTTTGTTGCTTAGTAAACGTATGGGCTGTGAACAAGTTACATAGTTGAACTATGCGTTGAGTATGAACAAGTTTAGTTGTGGAAGGATTCAGTTGGATCTTTAGTAGCATTTCAGATTTAGATTTCCGTGTTATGCTGTCATGAACCTCAATTTTAGATTTTTCCTTACTGTAATAGAAAAGATCAAGCCTGTTTTCCAGAAGGTACTGATTTAAGTAAAGGGACTTTTCATATATTAGATAAAGCAATATGGATAAGATTCAGTGAAGAAATTGTGGTTGATCAGGACAGAGATGAGTATACAGATTTGAGGTTCTTTAATCTGAACATGAGGTTTAGATAATTTGCTTATGTTAAATCTGAGCATGAGGTTTAGATAATTTGCTTACATTAAATCTGAGCATGAGGTTTAGATAAATTGCTTATGTTGAATCTGAGCTTGAGGTTTAATTATGTTACTTCCATTCAAGTATATGGATAACATCTGTGCTTGGCTGATTCTGGAATTTTAAATGGATTACGAGTTATAATATCTTTATTGAGTGAATTCCAGATAAGTTGTGTATTAGTCATATTATGGAAAGGAAGTTTGAGAGACGATGAAAATCTGTACTAGCCAGAATATGTTTCTTTTGTATTCTATGCATGGTTATGTGTTACATAGTTAGTTTCATTCATAGATGCATACGAAAGATACCCTAACAGTATTTTGGGTTAAAGAAAAGTATAAGAAAGATAAAGAAAAGAAAGAAAAAGGCCAAGGCCTTAAGTAGATTCCAAAGTCAAGACTTTAGGGATTTTGGCACACAAGGTGCTAAAGAAAATGTCGAGGCATTATATAGAAGTATTAAAAGATAACTAACTCTCTAGGATTTTGGGAATCTTTTAAACTTACTACTAGGTTATCTGAACCTAGGGACGACTATGGAAGCCCAACCCAAGGACAACTGAGAGTCCAGTACAGTGCCACTGATAAAAGTAAAATACTTGTTATCTTTTAATACTTCTAATATATAATGCCTTGGCATTTTAATAACCATCTTGTGTGCCAAAATCCCTAAAGTCTTGACTTTGGGATATACTTAAGCCTTGGCCTTTTTCTTTATCTGTCTTATACTTTTCTTTATCTTTCTTATACTTTTCTTAAACCCAAAATACTGTTAGGGTACTTTCGTATGCATCTATGAATGAAACTAACTATGTAACACATAACCATGCATAGAATACAAAAGAAATCTGCACATACAATACTTATCAAAAATCTGCACAAATGCTTAACAGAAATCTGCACACTAGCTTGATAAAAAGAATTTAACACTTCTAAAAGAATTTAATAGAGCTCTTATTCTTCCACTAGAATACATGGCTATTCATGCTTGTTAAAATACTAATCTTTAAGCCAATCATGCTCATGGAGTTAACAAGTAAAAACTAAGCTACAAATTACACCATGCATATTAAGCTTAACTAAAATCTGCATATTAAGCTTATCTAAAATCTGCATACTAAGCTTATCTAAGATCTGCATACTAAGCTTATATAAAATCTGCATACTAAGCTTAACAAAATCTGCATACAAGCTTAATCAAATCTGCTCACTACACTAACTAACTTCTGCACTTGAAAGCCTACTAAAATTCTGCAATGCAATACCTATAAAAAGATCTGCATATCATACTTATAAAATCTGCTCTAAGATTGAAGTTCTGCATATTGAGGTAACAAGGAAAATCAAATTTGTATGCTTAAATGGATGGTAGCAAAGAAGCATATATAAACCACATGCTAGAGTAAAGAACTCACATCTATATCCTAGAATGAGTACAACTAGAAAACATATCTAAACCTCATGCTCAGATTTAACATAAGCAAATTATCTAAACCTCATGTTCAGAACCTCAAATCTGTATACTCGAATGAAAGTAGCATATCTAAATTATTCTCATACTTCTCACCTGTTAAATTCATTACCTCAATTCAAATCATCTTTAGTTTAATACATGATACTCACCAAAACAACATATTACATATGCTCATCTTCATTCTTCATCCACGCTTCTGCACTAAAGAGATTACACCATCTACTTCATCATAAAATAAACTAAAATCACTGCCGGATCAACCTCCAATTAGCCTAATAAACCAATACATAATCCAAGTCATTCTATGTTCATTGCCTAATAGCAAAATAAAGGGAAACTAAAAACTTAAAGAAAAATCTAACTATATACTTGGAATAAAAGAGTCTGAAATGTTTTCATGAAATCTGAAACTAACATGCTAAACTTAAAACTATAACTGCAGGTTAAAGGATCACTAACAAAGAATCTAATAGCATGTTAAACAATTGATAACAAAAGGGTCTAACTGGTTAGAACTTGAAACTCTATAAAACTTATACTTCTTATACTTTAAAATATTTATCTTTTTCTCCTTCAGACCTTGGTCTTTACTTTACTTATAACTTCTCATGAATCCCTAAAAGGATTAAGTAGAATACTATATGTACATATAGATTCTAGAGTTGCATAAAACAAGTTCAATTCATTAAGACTTGCTGTGAACATAAGGAATTGCAACTAACTATACATGTTGTCCAATAACAAGGAAATCTAAGATTTGCATACATTAAAATAGACCATTCAAGCTCACTGATTTGCAAAGGAAATAAAACTGCAAAGCTAAAAGAGAAGGCCGGTTGTCCATGCTTAATAACCTTTGCAAAAGAACTAAACTAAATGTTGACCTAAAGCTATTCATATTCATTAATTTACCAAAGAACCCCCATCTGTCACGCTAACTATAAGGTTGTTCTGGCTTATGGAATTAACCTTCATGCTTCTACAAACACTTACAATGTACAAGCAATGCACAAATGCTACAACACTAGAACTGAATGCAAGGAATTAATCTTGCTGAATTGAACCTCAAGAAGTCAACTTGCTGAATTGAAACTTAAAGAATCAAACTTGAATAACTTTAAATCAATAATTAAACCCAACTATATGCTAAATCCATTAAAACCCCTTCTTATCTTCCTTTAAAAACTCACTCCAATGAATCCAATACTACACAAGATTAACTCACGGTATAATAACAAAATAATTCCAGCAATTAGATACTACTTCACTTTAAAAGTCTACAACTATCAAATGGTATAGAATATCAAGCATGTTGTCCGTACTTTTCTCTATCTACATTCATATATGGCATAGGGTACTTAGTGAATATGAAATCTGTTCATGCATAATAGAGTGTAGACTATATTTCTAATTGTTCCATATTTCCACATCTCCTAAGCAGAATAGGCTTCACAAATCAATCTAACTGGTTACCAATCAAAAACCCAAAATTAGTACAATCTAAGCATCATGCTCGGAAACCAAAGAGAAGCAATCAAGCACTCATGCACTAAAACTAAAATAAAAGAAACTAGATTAAGCTACTAGATATCTAATTGAATCTTCCACATAACAAGACAAGCTCATTGAATTCCTTGGTCATCAAGTAAACTTACACTTCAAAACTGTACAATAACAAAAGAGATAAACCAAACAGATTTGATCCTAAACCTTTGGAAAACTTTAGCTATTTAGTGATACGGAGATATCAAGGATTCACTCTACCATAATCTGTCCGAATCCTTATTGCATCAAGAGAAAACAAATTCAATCAAAATTTATGCCACTCCAGAAAGATCAACTCAACTTCTGTACTTAACCCGTATCCCATAACAGTTCAGGAACACAAAACCAATCGGAACCCCAAGAAAGCAAATCAACCTTAAAATTCAAAGCTCCACTGAACTCAAAACACCATTCAATCCTCCGAATAACTTCCTGATCAGGCACTTGATCAAACAGGTATCATGTAGAAATCTCCCAGCCTCAACAACATGAAAGAAATCAAATTCAAACTCGTTCTTAGCCATGTGAAAGCCATGAAAAACGCAAACAGAACCCCACTTGTAAATCCGAATCCCTCAACAAGACTTAAGCAGAATACAAAGCTTTAAATCTGAAAAACTAGGGTTCTATGGCTAACTCAATCTTTACAACTGCAATAAGGGAGAAAGTCACTGTAAAACTCAAGAAAACAAGAAAACACCAAATCAAAAATCGGAGCAACTCTTACCGCAGGTGAGTAGCAACTTACCATGCTTTCTTGGACCTACTGCCGAGAGGGAGAGGCTGCTAGGGTTCCGGGTGCTTGCAAGTTTCCAGCCTCTTCTTGTGCCCGCGCGGTCACCGTGCCGAGAGGGGCTCGGATCCATGAAGGACTCGCGGAGGAGGGCGCTCGCCGGCCGCCGGAGTGGAGCCCTATGTCACGCCCCCAGAAGAGTCCCTGTCTGAGAAAATTTCGGCAGCATCTCTCCTGTACGGCGGACAAAAAAAAAATTTTCTACAAGCACTAAATACTCAGCCACAGGCGGCTGGAATAATAACAGTAAATAAAAATCAATCACCACGCAGTTTATATATGTATTCAGCCTCTGGCTGTCACAACCACGCAGTTAATAAAATAAACAACATAGTAATACTCTGACTCGAAATCAACTCTACTCAACTACACTCGTAAAGCCCAAATCCGATTTTTTCTTACCTCTTCTGCCGTCCAGGCAGGCATGTAGTAGAGTAAATCCAAATCATACTAAAAGTCCATCCAACGGAAAGATTCCATACAATATCCATACGTAAGTCCAAAACAAAACTAAAACAAAGTCTGATAGCGAAAAGCTAAAATGAAACAACAACTCAAAAACCAGCAGAGGAGTAGCACTACGTGCTGTGGGGACTAGCGACTGGAACTCCCTCCTGACAGCATCAACCTGAAAATAACAACAATGGAGGTGGGGTGAGTCCAACACTCAGCAGGTACAATTGATATGCAAAGTAAAGAAACAACACCTAGCACTAATCATGCGTACAATCTCCTGATAAGAAAGATAAGAATGCATCTGAAATAAACAGGAGAATACTGTACTAACCAGGTCCTGAGTATAAGGTCAAACAGCCCGAGGGATAAGGAAAATCCTGTATGCATGTCAAACATAGGTATCCAAACAATATGCAGCATATAAATGCAGAAACACAAACACAAGCAATAAATGCATCATGCATATGATGCAATGATGCGTCCTGGTCACCCCGACGCCATCGATCATCTCATACAAAAGTGAGGCCGAGTGGGTAGGGTTGTGACAACCTGCACTCTGTCGTCACTACTCCCGATGAGTGACCGAGTGGACGGGATGCTGTCGGAGTACACCTATCCTCCTACCCCAAATCATAGATGGGGGAGCGCAATGCTCTCAACTCCCGGTAAACCAGGACCTGTTGGATAACACGTTGTGTCACACTACCCATGAGCGGACCAACGGTGCCTAACACTGCAACACACTCGGCTGAATCGACCACTAACCCATGAGTGGTGGTGTGTGCGGATCCACTTAAGCGATGTGCTCAACAATAATGGAGCGGACTATCGCCATGCAATCATGCAAATGGTGCATGGCACTAACCACAAGAATACCCTGACCTAATCCACATATATATAAAAATGCATCAAAGGTCAACGAATCCAAAACAATCCCAAGGTATACAGAAGGTATAAAACCTAGGTCCTGAACATGGTCAAGCATGGCATATCACTACCCCTATAAGCATGTATAAACAGGTAAAATATACCTGAGACGTAAAACCAATCAATCAATCAAGCATGTAAGATTTGGGTAGTGATTAACCGAAAACAGATAAAAAACACAATTAATGCAACATGTTAATTTAATTACTAAGCATATCAAATGACATAAGTCAAAAGTACCCGCCTCCGATAAAATGGTCCAAATCCTGACTCCGAGATACTCGTCTCGCGTCAAAGTCCTGTAATATTTATAGTTTACAGGTTTAGCTAATTTCATATAGATAAAATAGCTAAATCAAATCTACGAGAGGCTAACATAAATCCAACAATTAACTAGGGTTAATTTACCTTAACCCTAATTATCCCATTAATCGATTAGATTAAAAATCTAAACTTATCCTTAAATCAAATTAAGAACAATTCATGACTAACATTCCCTAGTTTCCATTCCAGGAGTAAGCTACAACGAAATAAACACACACCTTACCTAAACTCGCAACCGATGTTGATCCACAACTAGGGACAGTACTGCCAACACAGATTGATTGCTGCTGGAATCAAAGAAAAGCCACCGAAGCAACACTTCCTGGGATCCTTCACTGAACGAAATAGGATGAAATCAAGAATCCAACCCAAAATCCCAAATTTTCTACTAAGTAACCCCTTACCTTCTAGATCGTAGTTAGGGCACCGAGGAAGGATTGGCCGGAGCTAGGGCACGGGGTGACCGGCAGTGGCGTCGGCTCTGTCCGGTGCGGCGACGACACTCTGCAAAGGAAGAGGCGTCGGCGGTGTGGCTCAGATCCACCGCACAGTGGCCGGCGTTCGCTCTAGGGCACGGCTGGGCGGAGAAGTGGGGTTCGGCTCAGTAGAGAAGAGAAGGAAATGGATGTGCGACGGTGGAGAAGCGGCTATCGCTGCACTACTTCGTGCGGAAAGAAGGAACTCGGCCGGCGGCAGCGTCGGGTAGAGAAGGTGCCGAGAGGAGATGAGAACGAAGAGAAGGGATCGGCGTCTAGGTTTCCTCTCGTGCGGCGCCGGTTAGGGCAGGGGGAAGAAGTCGGGTGGTTTCGGCGTTGAGGGAAGAAAAAGAAAATAAAAGAAAATAAAGAAAAGGAAATGTAAATATAAACATTTCCTCGCTTAAACGGGGTAACCTAAACAGGCTTTTCCGGGCCCCGTTTTTTTGTCCTCGTTAACTCGTCCGTACGAGCTCCGAAAAATACCCGAAAAATTTCCAAAAATTCCGAAAAATTCCCTTATTCATATTCGCCTATTTTCGGTATTTTACATTCTCCCCCACAAATAAAAATTTGGTCCCCAAATTTCGTTATCTACCATCAGCAAGTACTAACAACAGATATAGAAAGTATGAATGCTGAACGGTATATCTAATCACATACCTTAAGTGAAAAGATGGGGATAACGAGCTCGGATTGTATCCTCGAGCTCCCACGTAGCCTCCTCGTCCGAATGATGCTGCCATCCGACTTTAACCAGCCGGATGGTCTTGTTCCGCAACTGACGCTCCTTCCGGTCGAGAATCTGTACCGGAACCTCCTCATAGGTAATGTCAGGCTGAACTGGAACTGGGATATCTGCCAGCACATGCGTCGGGTCGGGCACGTATCTCCTCAGCATCGATACGTGGAATACATCGTGAACGCCTGACAAGGACGGTGGTAGTGCCAATCGGTAAGCTACAACTCCGATCCTCTCCAAGATCTCGAAAGGACCAATGTACCGCGGAGCTAGCTTACCTCTGAGGCCAAATCTCTTCACCCCTTTCGTGGGTGAAACTCGTAGAAATACATGGTCGCCAACAAAGAACTCTAGTGGTCTGCGTCTCCGATCAGCATAACTCTTCTGGCGATCCTGCACCTCTGACATCCTCCGTCTGATAGTACGGACCAACTCTGCATCCTGCTGAACTCTATGAGGTCCCAACAACTGAGCCTCTCCAACCTCATCCCAAAGGACGGGTGTCCGACAAGGTCTACCATACAACGCCTCAAACGGTGCCATCTGGATAGCCGAATGGAAGCTGTTGTTGTAGGCAAACTCTACTAACGGCAGATGGTCCTCCCAACTGCCTCCGAAATCCATAACACATGACCTCAGCAGGTCCTCTAAAGTCTGAATAGTCCGCTCTCACTGTCCATCTGTCTGTGGATGGAAGGCTGTACTGAAACGGAGCTGTGTACCCAAGGCCTGCTGCAGACTCTGCCAGAAACGAGACGTAAACCGTGGATCTCTATCCGAAATGATACTCAACGGAACACTATGTAGCCTGATAATCTCTCGACAATACAAATCTGCTAATCGATCCAGGGGATCAGTCCTCCGAATCGCTAAGAAGTGCGCTGATTTGGTTAATCGATCAACGATTACCCAAATCGCGTCATGGCCTCGTCGTGTCCTCGGCAACCCTACCACAAAGTCCATGGTAATGTGATCCCACTTCCACTCAGGAATAGGAATCCGCTGAAGTAATCCTGCAGGTCTCTGGTGTTCAGCCTTCACCTGCTGACAGACAAGACATCTAGCTACGAAATCCGCGATGTCTTTCTTCATGCCGTTCCACCAGTAGGAACGCCTCAAGTCCCGATACATACGGGTCCCGCCTAGATGGATCACAAATCGAGAACGGTGTGCCTCCTGAAGTAGCTCCTGTAAGACCGGATGAGACTGAGGTACGCATAATCTGCCTCAGAAGTATATAACACCCTCCTCGTCTCGTGTGAACTCGGTCTGCTGCTCGGAAGCTATCTGACTGCTGATGAACTGCAAATGCTGATCACTGGCCTATGCCTCTCGGATCCTCGTCCTGATCGACGACTGAGCAACCATGGTAACAAGAATACCCTGCTCTGTCGGTCCCTGCTCCTCAAGATCTAACTCCGAGAAACTCTGAACTGAAGTCCGGTGGCAAGCCAAAGTCCCTCTGGACTTCCTACTGAGTGCATCTGCAACCACATTAGCTTTCCCCGGGTGGTAGCTAATGGTACAATCGTAGTCCTTCAGGAACTCCATCCATCTCCTCTGTCGGAGATTAAGCTCCTTCTGAGTGAAAATGTATTTGAGACTCTTATGATCAGTGAGAATCTCAAATGTGATACCGTATAAATGATGACGCCAAAGCTTGAGCAAAGATGATGGCAGCTAACTCCAAGTCATGAATGGGTAGTTCTTCTCATGCTCCTTCAACCGACGAGAAGCATAAGAGACTACTCTGTAGTCTTGCATTAGAGCGCCCAAACCTGTAGAGGCAGCGTCGGTGTAAGTACAAATCCATCCTCTCCGAAGGTAAAACCAAATGGAGGCGACACTAATCTCCGCCAGCTCCTGGAAGCCGGTCTCGCAATCCTCGGACCATATGAACTTCACGCCTTTCCTGGTAAGCGGCATAGCAATACGCGAGAATCCTCGACAAAGCGTCGGTAATATCCGGCCAATCGAGCGTGAATCTCTGGGCGACTTTGCTCCCAACCGTGACCTCGATCTTCGAGGATCAATGAAATACCTCTACTAGAAACCACGTGTCCCGGAAAACCAGCGAGGATAGCGAATGTACACTTGAACTTGGCGTCGGTGATGTCGTCGAAGAATCTCCAAGGCGTGCGAAGATGTTGTGCATGCTCCTCCTCGGAGCGAGTAGACCAATATGTCATCAATGAAAACGATAACAAACTGATCCGGATACTCCGGAAAGATGCGGTTCATCAAATCCATAAACACCATTGGAGCATTGGTAAGCCCAAATGGCATTACCAAAACTCATAATGACCGATGTACAGTGCGGGCATCTTCGAATATACGGGTCTCGACTCTCGGTGATGATATCGGATCGCGGATCAATCTTAGAATACACTGATGTACCTCGGTGATCAAATAAATCCTCAATCCGTGGTAATGGATATTTATTTCGATGGTAACGCATTCAGCTGCCTGTAGTCAATACACAACCTCATAGTACCATCCTTTTCTTGACAAACAGAACGAGAACCCCATGGTGAAACACTAGGGCGAATAAATCCCCTGTCTAAAAGCTCCTAGAGTTGAACCTTCGACTCGTTCAACTCTTTTGGTGCCATACGATACGGAGCTTTCGATGTCGGTGAGGTTCCCGGAATCAGCTCAATGGGCTCCATTTCGGACCTGCACAATGTGAAAACTAAAAGATGAGTGCGTCTTAAGAAGACATGAAACGCTTGATCAGCGATAATAGAAACAAATGAAATTCTTGATCATTATGCTGATAATTTTACTTCGACATGTTTGGTACAATGGAATTAGAGAAATGAGAATCATTCATTTTGAGATTCCATGCTTACAGTTGGTTGCAAGGTGATAGTGGAAACCATCTCTGATAAAGCAGAAGTGAAAGAAAAGGGCATTCCCCGTGTCCATTTCGCCTTCAAATATTGCATACCTCGATCTCCTGGTGACGTCTAAAGTATCACCGGACGGTAGGGAGACAGTCAATCGCCGCAACCTAACAGTGGGTAATCTACCAATCTCCCGCATAAAAGTACGGGATATAAAAGAGTGCGAACTACCAGTATCAATCAAAATATCAGCAGTAAATGCATAAATGGAAATCATACTGCGGAAAACGGATCCGTCGGCTCGTTGAGCATCCTCTCTAGTAATAGCATGAACGACCGGTCTCCGGCGGAGGAGGAGGTGGTAATCTTGCCGGTATCTGGTGGCGCACACTTGGCTATTCTTGGACTATGTGCGGATAAGGCGAGAGGATGGTGGATTCTTGTTGGTACATGGCGAGTCGCCGAGTCGGATAATAAGGTCACGGAGCAAAACTCTGGGGTGCTCTGAAGCTGGAGTACTCTGTCCAAGCATGCCAAATCTTTGCTGCGGAGGCTGCTCCTATTGTGTGTGAAGATTGGGCTCTGCCTCCTCGATATGCCCCGACTGACTAGACTGTCCTCTCGACTTGACCCTCCGGAAGCCGTGTCTAGCCTTCGGTGACAATCTCGGCTCTGGTGCCCGGCGGTTGCAATAAAAGCAAAGAAGAGCAGGCGGGGTGGTGATCTCGGATCCACATCTCAAACAATGAGTATCACGGAAGGTGGTTTGATTCTGTGAGAAAGCGGGCGTCACGAAGAAGACCATACGATTTACGAGGCCTACGAGGCGCCCAGTACCACGACTGGCCGTGCATGACTACTCGAGGCGTCACATGCCGCTGTCTGCTGGACACCTTACGAAGTCGGCCAATGCTTTCTTTTCTGTCGGATATGTCGCCGAGCTAACTCTATCATCAAAGCTCGATTCAATGCATCGAGTAAGATGAAATCCTAATCCGCAGTACATGCGGATAACCGTCAATCCTGTATAAAGCGCATCATGCGAGTTCGTCCTCATGACTAACTCGGACAAAAGCGAGCCAACCGGAGGAATTCAGTATTATACTCGGTCACTGAGCGATTATTCTGCCTCAGACTCATAAAATCCTGTCGGCGAGCCATCTAATAGGACAGTGGAAAGAAACGGCTCTCAAAAGCCTCTCTGAACCTGGTCCATGTGACGTTACGCTCACCAATAATAGAACACTGAGTACCCACCAGGCATTAGCTTCATCCCGTAAATGGTAAGCAGCCAGCTCTGCTTTCTCCCACTCGGAGCAAGCCATATAGAAGAAAGTCTGCTCCATAGTCTCTATCCATGACAGAGCCATACTCGGATCGAGATCTCCGCGGAAAAGAGTGAAACGAGTCTTCATCGACTCAGCCAGTGCTGGAATCCTAGCTCGTGCAGCGACAATATCAGTGAGCTGTGTCGGGACGGCTGCAGGAACTGGCGGAAACACTGGAGCTGATACTACAGGTGGTACCGCGGAATAAACCGGAGGAGGAACTCCCGGTGCTGCTGTATATACCGGAGCATAAGCCGTCGGTGGTACTGTCTGGGGAACAAAAGTGGTGGCAACTGGAGGTACGGTGGGAAAAGGTACCGTATGTGGAGCAGCTGCTGCTACTATAGGCACTGGGGGTACAGGTGCCACTGGTGTCGGGTACACTGTAGGTCCAAGTGGCGGTGGTACTGAATACGCCGTAGGCTGCGCTGGAGCAGATGTCGGGTACACCAATGGTACCCCTGATGGTACTGTAAACAGGGTAGGCGTGGATACCGTCGGTGTGGCCAAAATAGGTATCTCTACAGGAGCTATCGGGATTTGAGAGCCCGATGCTCCCGCTGCATCCTGAGTCTGTCCCTGACTGACAGGCTCACTAACAGTGGGCATCTCTGGCATATCGAGAGATCCCGTGGTCCTCGCACGTGGTCGTCCAGCACCATGTCTCGCAGCAATACGAGTAGATCGTCTCATATCTGTTAAATTAAATTACAGATATCATTACCAATATAACCAACATAAAATAACAACATACCTATTTACCGTCTGGAGATGTTCCGTCGCTATCCAGTCCCCAATTTGACCTCAAAATTCCGAACGTACATATCGCCGGAAATCCAAATAAATCCGAAACGGAAATCCGAAACATAACCATATCGAAAATCCGATAATGCCGGTTTGACTAAGCACAGCTACCAAATATCCGAATACCAACAACGGTATCAGATAAATCTCGAACACCATAGCGGTATCATAATTCGCTCGATGCAAATAAATTGGTATCGAGATAAATCCGAAAATCCATAATACAAAATCCACAAGTATCTCTGGCGCTCTGATACCAAGTAAATAAATTGGTATCAGGTTATCCCAAACATCCTAAATACGAAAACAAAAGATCGTAAAACTGTGCTCTGATACCACTAAATTCTCACGCCCCCAGAAGAGTCCCTGTCCGAGAAAATTTCGGCAGCATCTCCCCTGTACGGCGGATAATAAAAAATTTTCTACAAGCACTAAATACTCAGCCACAGGCGGCTGGAATAATAACAGTAAATAAAAATCAATCACTACGCAGTTTATATATGTATTCAGCCTCTAGCTGTCACAACCACGCAGTTAATAAAATAAACAACATAGTAATACTCTGACTCGAAATCAACTCTACTCAACTACACTCGTAAAGCCCAAATCCGATTTTTTCTTACCTCTTCTGCCGTCCAGGCAGGCATGTAGTAGAGTAAATCCAAATCATACTAAAAGTCCATCCAACGGAAAGATTCCATACAATATCCATACGTAAGTCCAAAACAAAACTAAAACAAAGTC
This sequence comes from Zingiber officinale, assembly GCF_018446385.1. Classification (NCBI taxonomy): domain Eukaryota; kingdom Viridiplantae; phylum Streptophyta; class Magnoliopsida; order Zingiberales; family Zingiberaceae; genus Zingiber; species Zingiber officinale. The sequence continues at coordinate 131,028,873 of NC_055987.1, forward strand.
TGATAGTGAAAAGATAAAATGAAACAACAGCTCAAAAACCAGCAGCGGAGTAGCACTACGTGCAGTGGGGACTAGCGACTGGAACTCCCTCCTGACAGCATCAACCTGAAAATATCAACAATGGAGGCGGGGTGAGTCCAACACTCAGCAGGTACAGTTGATATGCAAAGTAAAGAAACAACACCTAGCACTAATCATGCGTACAATCTCCTGATAAGAAAGATAAGAATGCATCTGAAATAAACAGGAGAATACTGTACTAACCAGGTCCTGAGTATAAGGTCAAACAGTCCGAGGGATAAGGAAAATCCTGTATGCATGTCAAACATAGGTATCCAAACAATATGCAGCATATAAATGCAGCAAACACAAACACAAGCAATAAATGCATCATGCATATGATGCCAATGTCATGGTCACCCCCGGACGTCGGTCGATCATCTCATACAAAAGTGAGGCCGAGTGGGTAGGGTTGAAACGTGCACTCTGTCGTCACTACTCCGATGAGTGACCGAGACGGGATGTTGTCGAGTACACCTATCCTCCTACCCCAAATCATAGATGGGGGAGCGAATGCTCTCAACTCCCGGTAAAGACGGGAGGAATCCCTGCGGATAACACGTTGTGTCACACTACCCATGAGCGGACCAACGGTGCCTAACAGAGTCCCACACACTCAGCCTGAATCGACCACTAACCCATGAGTGGTGGTGTGTGCAGATCCATGTAACTGGCGATGTGCTCAACAATAATGGAGCGGACTATCGCACAGCATGCAATCATGCAAATTGTGCATGGCACTAACCACAAGAATATCCTGACTTAATCCACATATATATAAAAATGCATCAAAGGTCAACGAATCCAAAACAATCCCAAGGTATACAGAAGGTATAAAACCTAGGTCCTAAACATGGTCAAGCATGGCATATCACTACCCCTATAAGCATGTATAAACAGGTAAAATATACCTGAGACGCAAAACCAATCAATCAATCAAGCATGTAAGATTTGGGTAGTGATTAACCGAAAACAGATAAGAAACACAATTAATGCAACATGTTAATTTAATTACTAAGCATATCAAATGACATAAGTCAAAAGTACCCGCCTCCGATAAAATGGTCCAAATCCTGACTCCGAGATACTCGTCTCGCGTCAAAGTCCTGTAATATTTATAGTTTACAGGTTTAGCTAATTTCATATAGATAAAATAGCTAAATCAAATCTACGAGAGGCTAACATAAATCCAACAATTAACTAGGGTTAATTTACCTTAACCCTAATTATCCCATTAATCGATTAGATTAAAAATCTAAACTTATCCTTAAATCAAATTAAGAACAATTCATGACTAACATTCCCTAGTTTCCATTCCAGGAGTAAGCTACAACGAAATAAACACACACCTTACCTAAACTCGCAACCGATGTTGATCCACAACTAGGGACAGTATCGCCAACACAGATTGATTGCTGCTGGAATCAAAGAAAAGCCACCAAGCAACACTTCCGGGATCCTTCACCGAACGAAATAGGATGAAATCAAGAATCCAACCCAAAATCCCAAATTTTCTACTAAGCAAACACTTACCTTCGAGAAAGGAGTTAGGGCACCGAGGAAGGATTGACCGGGGCAAGGAAACGGGGTGACCGGCAGTGGCGTCGGCTCTATCCGGGGCGGAGAAGACACTCTGCAAAGGAAGAGGCGTCGGCGGTGTGGCTCAGATCCACCGCACAGTGGCCGGCGTTCGCTCTAGGGCACGGCTGGGCGGAGAAGTGGGGTTCGGCTCAGTAGAGAAGAGAAGGAAATGGATGTGCGGCGGTGGAGAAGCGGCTATCACTGCACTACTTCGTGCGGAAAGAAGGAACTCGGCCGGCGACAGCGTCGGGTAGAGAAGGTGCCGAGAGGAGATGAGAACGAAGAGAAGGGATCGGCGTCTAGGTTTCCTCTCGTGCGGCGCCGGTTAGGGCAGGGGGAAGAAGTCGGGTGGTTTCGGCGTTGAGGGAAGAAAAAGAAAATAAAAGAAAATAAAGAAAAGGAAATGAAATATAAACATTTCCTCGCTTAAACGGGGTAACCTAAACAGGCTTTTCCGGGCCCCGTTTTTGTCCCCGTTAACTCGTCCGTACGAGCTCCGAAAAATACCCGAAAATTTTCCAAAAATTCCGGAAAAATCCCTTATTAATATTCCCTATTTTTCCGGTATTTTACACCCTAAGTCGTCTTCGTTTCCACCCGAGCGAGAGCCGTCGCGCGGCGTCGTGAGCGTGAGAGAAGAAAGGGAATTTCGGGATAAATTTTAGGTTTAGGGAAAAGGATTTAAAACTTATACTCAAGGTTATTTTCGTTTCCAACTATAGCTTAAATGGAATTTTTCTCCTTCCTTAATAACAAACGATCGCTAGCACACTTGGTCAGCCGCTCCGCTTAAATCTTTGCTTCGGGTTCGAGGTCGAGGGTTCGAACCTCGGCCGAAACATTTTTCCACAACATTTTATAAACTTAAGATATTTCTATATCTACTATCCCTTAAATATGATTTCGCCCATTAACTTGATCAGCAATAACCGCCGGCTCACTTGGTTAGCCGAGTTTTGCCCAGATCAGAGGTTGCTGGCTCGAACCTCGGCTTGGATATTTTTTTGTCAAAACTTCCTTCGTTTAGTAAAAATACCAAACGACCTCCAAAAATTACATTAAAATACTCTAAAAATTTCTAAAAATCTCTAGAATATTTCTATAACATTTCTAAATATTTTTGAATTATTTCTGGGCTCAAAATGAGAAAATTTGGGTCGTTACAACACGGGGATAAAGGATATCATTAATGGACTTCACACAATCGGTCACCAAATGGAGAACCGAGATCTTATAAGGTACGCTCTAAATGCATTTCCTTGAAATACACTATGGGAATCCATCGTAGATGCCTATAAGATCTCAAGGAATTGATCCAAATTGAAATTAGATGAACTTTTCTATGAATTAGAGCTGCACGAATAGACTACCACCAAATCTAAGTGATCCTGTCCGAACCAAGAGTCAACGAACGCTGGGGACGTGGCGCTCCCTACTGGATCCTCAGATGCTCCGGTGAACCTGCAACAAAACCGAGCCGGGAGGGGTGTCCTGGCGACGGCCCTTCGACGCTCAAGTCAGGCGAGGAAATAGCAAAGAAGTGACTTTTAAGTAGAAGACTCGTGTACCTCCGGTGAAGAAATGGAGACCTTATATAGACCTCTCAAAGAAGCCTGGGCGCGCCAATCAAAGCAACCACCTCCTTTTGACCATGCTCAGGTATGGGTCTGTCAGAAGGGCCATGCCCAGACATGGATCTGTCAGGAAGACGTCCATGAGGCCATACTGCTACCGTATCAACCTTTCCATGATGTGACGGCGAGATCTTCCATCGTGCAATCTTGTGTACGGCCCAACCATCAGACATGCCTTCTCTGACATCCCAGATCCCGAGACAAGCGAATAGGCCGCTCGGCTACCTTTGTACCCTCGCCCTTATCTTGGCCGAACGGGCGACCCGCTCGGCTCTTCGATCCTAGCCGAGCGGGATACGGGCAACCCGCTCGGCCCTTCGATCCTCCTGCCTTAGCGTCGGAAACCCAAGCCCATGGATGGGTTATCTCTAGCTCCGCTCGGACCCTTCAGAGGGTGGGCCCCCCCCATTCTTACCGCCGGATCACTTGCCTTCCCTTCAAGTCTAGTCGAAGGAGGCAGTGAGTCCGACTGACTGGACTATGTGTCCGCGGGCGGTCGTCGCCTTCCAGTCGCTTATAATATCTCTAGGGCCGTTCGGCCCTTCTGCCAAATTCAGCCGTTCGGCTCTTCATTCGATTGTCTTGTCGCTCAACATGGATGTTTGCTTGTCTAGATCTTCTCGAAAATCACGCAAATCCTCTCCATTAAGTCGAAGCATGCGCGGTATGGGCGCATTAATTGTGCCTGGAGACAGAGCGCCACGTGGCTTCTCTGGCGTGGCGGTGATGATCCGTACGATGGGACGCTGGTCATTTTGAAACGGACGGCTAGATGATGACTTCGTCTTCCGTGACCTGCATCCGACGGACGAGGCTGACCAGCCTCGTTCGTATAAAGCCCTCGTCTTCGCCTTTTACGCCGCATTTTCTGTTTCATCGCGTATTCTCCGTCGAAGGTGCCCACTGCTGCTGCATCATTCCGGCCGTCCCAGCTCTCGCCTCTTGTTGGTCTTCGGCTCTTTGGTGATCCTTTCTGTCTACCTTCCCTCAGTAAGCTTCTCCCTTCCCTTACAAGATCTTCTCTGCTCATTTCGCCCCTTTCGTTTCCCTTCCTTCGATTTCTTGCCATTCTTTCGCTTCTCCGAGATGGCAAGCTCCTCTGCACCCGCTGTTGGTGTTCATGGCCCTTGGTACCTGACCATGGAGAGTCGATTTGATGAGGAGGGTGCTCGGCGTCTTGTTCGGACGTATGGAATTCCCGATAACTATGAAATAGTCGTAGCCGACCCGACCGACCGACCACATGACCCGCCGATCGGCACAATCTGTTTCTTTTTAGACCAATTCCAGGGTGGCCTTAGATTTCCTACCCATCCCTTTGTTTTAGAGGTTTGTAACTATTTTCGCATCCCGCTCGGCCAACTTGTGCCGAATTCCTTTAGGCTGCTGAGCGGGATGGTCGTCCTCTTCAAGATGCACAGTATCCCTCTTGACCCTAAAATATTCCACTTCTTCTTCTACCCCAAACAATCCGAGCTGGGGACTTTTATTTTCCAAAGTAGAATAGGCTTTAAATTTTTTGATAATATGCCGACCTCCAACAAGCATTGGAAGGAATTTTTCTTCTGCATCCGACTTCCCGAGCGGCCAGCCTTTCGAACCAAATGGCAAACCGCCGTTCAATGGTTGACATGCTCCATCGTTCACAGATATCTTCATCTTCCCCCAGGGTTCCCACCCGTCGTATTCAATCCTCAAGGTTATTCTCTGGGCCACCTCAACTGAGGTGATCCGTGTGAGACTGACAACCATCTTCTCCAAGACATTTACTTTTAGAACATAGCTCATATCTTTTCTTCTATTTGAAGTCATGCATGATGGATTCAGGTATACTGGAGAAAGTGAAAGGTGGAGATTCAAGTGGAAAAAAAAATTGGGGCATGCTTCAAGGGTGCAAGTGGATAAAAACGCCTGTTTCCTCAGCCCCCGCCGAGCTGGGATCCCTCAAGTCGGGATCCACCGCTGGAAGTTCGCGAAGCGTCAAGGGACTCGACCTTCCGCCACCACAAGAGGGAGCACCACAGTGCCGATCGGCGTAACCGCCTGCCGCACGCCATCACAGATCGGGACTCCAGCGACCTCGCCACGGCCCTCCGGCTCTCCTCCCCGGACTCGTCGCCGCTTACGCCGGTTGGGCGAAACTTCCACCATAGGGGAGTCTTCGCCAAGCGGCCGCGAATCAAGAAGCATCGTCCGGCCATCCGACCATCAAGACCACCCTCCGATTCCCATCGGAGGAATATTTACTGTCTGCCGATCGGCCATCGAGCCCTGCTCACGAAATAACCTTGACGGGTCCGCTCGCCAAGCTTTTGAGGACGCCCAGATTAGGTTGCCCTCATGGCGCCCAAGCAGCTTGGCGATAACAATATGCAGCAGCCACCAGGTAAATTCATCTCTTCATGTGCCATGCTATTGTTTGACTTTATTTCCTTACAGCGTTGGGCTGAGCAAATCGCCACCAGCCACCGGTTGGCCGAGCTGGAGGGTCTCCTGGAAAAACTCCAAGTATCAGGGGGTCCATCGGCCGAGCGGAAGAAACAAACTCTCGAGGCCGAACAGAAGAAGGCTGCTGATCTGGCTGCAGAGGTGGCCCGACTCGAAGACTTGGTGAAGAAGCGGGACGGAGACGTGAAACGCGCCAGTGGCCGGAAGAGGCGGGCGATTGCTGATCTGGACAAAATGAAAGTCGAAGTCCGGGCCCTAGATCAGCAGTCTAAGAAGCTAGAGGCCGATCTGAATGCCGAGCGGGAGATCCGTGCAGCCGAACGCACAAAAGCTGAGATGGACTTGAAGGCTGTCCAAGATACCTTAACCGCTTCCCGAGCGGCACTCAAGAAGTATAAGGAGGGAGAGCCAAGTCGGCTAGCAGCAGCGCGCCAGGAATACCTCCGCTCGGAGCGCTTTGGCGAAAAGTTTGGTGGCAACGTCTCCTCAACCTTCCTCGAGGCGGTCAAGGTCACCACGGCGTACTTTAAGAAGGGGGGGCATCTTCCTGCTGATCTGAGCATTCCCCCTCCCGAACTGGCAGCCATGATTGACGACATCCCGGACACCTTTTTTAATTTTGAGGATCCGGAGTGATGCGGGTTATTTCAAGTACTTTCTGTATTTCATCCGCTCGGCGGATGTAAAATTTTTGTACGTGCCGTTCGGCATAATTTTTCTTTTAATGAAACGATGCCCCTTTGCTTGTCTTCCTACTCATTGTCCATAATATTCTTTTGTTTGCTTAACGTTGATGCTTAGAGCCAGTCATGCTCTTAAGCGCTCTCCTTCACGCGTCCGATCGGCTTGGCACATTGCATAAAGTCCGAGCGAGGAGGCCTACTCGCTCTGCACGTATCCTGCCTGCGTGAAGCCAACAAACGCCGAGTATTGGAGGACCAACCCCCAATCGGGCCTGAATGTTTTAATATTTGTAGTTTCCGCGATTTCTTACTCTAATATTCCTTCGTCCGCTCGGGGTATTTATAGTCGCCGGACCGACTTGATTTTTAACGACGGGACTCGTCGGTCTTTCCGCTCGGATATTTATAGCCGATCGGCGCGGCTCTCGATCTTTAACGACGGAGCTCGTCGGCGCGGATGTTTATAGCCGATCGACGCGGCTCTCGATCTTTAACGACGGAGCTCGTCGGCGCGGATATTTATAGCCGATCGGCGCGGCTCTCGATGTTTAACGACGGAGCTCGTCGGTCTCCCGCTCGGAGGGTTTATAGACGCCGGCTCGTCTCTCGATCTTTAACGACGGTGCTCGTCGGCGCGGATGTTTATAGCCGATCGGCGCGGCTCTTTACGACGGAGCTCGTCGGCGCGGATATTTATAGCCGATCGGCGCGGCTCTCGATTTTTAACGACGGAGCTCGTCGGCGCGGATGTTTATAGCCGGTCGGCGCGGCTCTCGATCTTTAACGACGGTGCTCGTCGGCGCGGATGTTTATAGCCGATCGGCGCGGCTCTCGATTTTTAACGATGGAGCTCGTCGGCGCGGCTCTCGATCTTTAACGACGGTGCTCGTCGGCGCGGATGTTTATAGCCGATCGGCGCGGCTCTCGATCTTTAACGACGGAGCTCGTCGGCGCGGATATTTATAGCCGGTCGGCGCGGCTCTCGATTTTTAACGACGGAGCTCGTCGGCGCGGATGTTTATAGCCGATCGGCGCGGCTCTCGATCTTTAACGACGGTGCTCGTCGGCGCGGATGTTTATAACCGATCGGCGCGGCTCTCGATCTTTAACGACGGAGCTCGTCGGCGCGGATATTTATAGCCGGTCGGCGCGGCTCTCGATTTTTAACTACGGAGCTAGTCGGCGCAGATGTTTATAGCCGATCGGCGCGGCTCTCGATCTTTAACGACGGTGCTCGTCGGCGCGGATGTTTATAGCCGATCGGCGCGACTCTCGATCTTTAACGACGGTGCTCGTCGGCGCGGATGTTTATAGCCGATCGGCGCGGCTCTCAGACGATGAAGAACACCTGGTGAACCTAGTAAGAAAGATGTTCACTAGGAGAAAGAAGAACTTCACCAAAAGAGACCTGCAGAAGATCAACTCCAGCAACAACAAGACGAACATCATGTGTTTTGGATACAACAAAAAGGGGCATTACAAGAATAACTACCTGAATCTCATGAAAAAGAAAACCCTCAAAGTAATGTGGGATGAATCGTCTGCGGATGAATCAGACAGGGACGAACCAAAACACAACAACTACTTTGCGCTAATGGCAGATGGACCAAGATCGGAAAGTGAATCGAAAGACGGGTCCGAACCCGAATCGAGCCAGGAGTTCGCACTCATTTTCGAAGGTTCTAATGAGATACAATCTACTTTAAGTAGTTTTTTAAAATAATTGCATATTTATATAAGAAATTAACCTTATATGAAGATCAAATAAATGAACTAAATTTAGAAAATAAAGCACTTAAAGAACAATTAAAATCAATCTCAACAACCGAACCGATTCAAGCTAAAACTCCAACTCAAGTTGCAAAACTTGAAGAGAAGAATTTCAATTTGAAAGGAGAAGTAGTTGAACTAAAACAACTACTAGAAAAATTCACAACTTGATCCAAGTACCTAGATATGATACTTGGATTACAATGAGATGTGTATAAGTCTAGACTCGGATACGAGTCTAGCTCAACTAATAAAATATTTATATCTCTAGTCACTCAAAATAAAATTTAAACTAAGGTCTGGATTCCAAAAGCGTATCTAACTACGCAAGTAGAACCCAACCAATACTATGTACCAAAAATTAACATTCACTACATGAATCAAAATAAATCAAATAACTCACTCTCAATCCCCAAAACTAAAATTTTAAACTAAAAGAATAAAATCAAATAAAATAAACTTAAATTAAATAAAAAAATTGACCTAAACTTAAACTACAACCAAGTCTATTATAACTATAAAATAAATCGACATAAACCCAAAACATAAAAGGTCAATAATTTAGGGGGAGACTCGAAATTAACTGACACCTCCAAAATAACAGTTCAGGTAATTAGGATTAGGTCAAAAAGGGACAAAAATTTAACTTAAAAAATAGCACCGGAGAAGTTTTAGATGATTGTGGGTTAGGGAAGCTCTGTCTATGCAGGTCTAGGAAGATATGGCTTTGACTTGGTGTATTTGATTTAGTGGAACTAACTAAAGCTACCCCTTATCAATCCTAGCTAATTCAGCGGATAGAACTATTTTGAAAAACTCGAAGGCATGGTTATTATAATGATGTCCAAGTGACTCACTACAACTTAGAAGTTTATCCAAAAAATATCTGTTTGCTGAACTTAAAGCCAAATTTGAATCTAACATAAAATTAAATCAAACCCTAAAATTTAACTTAACTCATCTCACAAAATCATATGACTCCCTAATTGAAAACATAGATTGGGTGAGATGAATAATAATTAAATTAAACATATGCTAATTAATGTATTTTAAAAATACTTCTAAAATTATTTTAAAAATATTTTTAAAAATTATTTTAAATCATTTTAAAAATTATTATAAAAATTATTATAAAAAATCTTTTAAAAATTCTTTCAAAAATGTTTTAAAAATTATTTATAAAAAAATATTTTTAAAATCATTTTAAAAATTATTTTATAAATATTTTAAAAATGTTTTGAAAATCATTTTATCAATCTTTTTAGAATCATTTTAAAAATATTTTTAAAATAATTTTTAAATGTTTTAAAAAATATTTAATAAATATTTTTAAAAATTATTTTAAAAATTATTTTATAAATATTTTAAAAAAATATTTTGAAAATTATTTTTAAAATGATTTTAAAAATGTTTTAAGGATTATTTTTAAATTATTTTTAAAATCATTTTAAAAATATTTTTAAAATGTTTTAAAAATTATTTTTTAAATCTTTTAAAAATGTTTTAACATTTTTTGAAAATTATTTTAAAATCTTTTAAATCATTTTAAAAATTCTTTGAAAAATTATTGTAAAAATTATTTTTAAATTATTTTAAAAAAATTCTTTTAAAAATTATTTTTAAATCCTTTTAAGACTTAGGCATTAAACTTAAAACTTAAGACTTAATTAAATAAATAATATTAAATCAATTAAAATTTAATTAAATTAAACCTTAAACTAAATTAAATAATTAATAAGTAAATAATTAAAACTTAATTGAATTTAAAACTTAAAATATTAATCGAAATCTTAACTTTACTTTAATTAAATCATAATTTATCTTAATTAAAGATTGACTCAAATTGAACCTTAATTGACTTAACTTTGTTTATTAACTTTAATAAATTAACTCTAAATTAATTCTAAATTACAACTTAGTTAATCCTATCTCAACTTTAAATCAATAATTTGTTTAAGTTAAACCTAATCAAAACTTAAAATTAACTCAATCAATTTAAATAAATTAAAATAAAATTAAAACTAATTATTTCATTAGTCAATTAACTCAATTAGTTAATATGAAATGTAAGTTGTTTTAATCAAATATGTATTGAATTATTAAATTGAGTCAAGTAAAATTTAAACAATAAACCATTGGTAATGATTAACCATTATTGAGGTAGTAACAAATTATTTCATTTAATCTGAAACTTAATTTTAACTTAATACACCTAAATCTAAAGTTATTTTTTATTATTAATGATTAATAAAACTTAAGTGAACAATCATATAAAGTGTAAATAATATATTTGATGAATATTAGTGTTACCAATAGTAAATTCTCTAGGCATTAAGATAGAAATTCTTGTTGCTAACAAAAATAACCAGAAGGTGCTAAATTAAGGGGGAGCAAGAGCCTTAAAAATGTGTTACACAATTTAACATGCTCAAACCCTAGTATAAATTAAGGGGAAGTGTTAACTTAAGGGGGAGAAAGGGTTTAACTATCTTGAAAATATTTTGAAGCATTGATTTGAAAAACCTTTTCTTTTAAAATTTGTAACTTATGAAAAATTATTTGCTTTAAGAAAGTCTTTGAAAAATCAAATCATTTTTAACTTGAAAAATTATTTCTTACTTAAATATTTTTTGAAAGCATTTTTTTTAGAAAATTTTTCTTTAAAATTATTTTGAAAAATATTTTCACTTTATTCTAAAATATAGTTTGATAATATTTTCAAAATTAATTTGTTGAATTTCTTTGAAACATTAATCTATTGAATCTTGTTTGAAAAATATATAATGTTTCAAAACTAATTTGCTTAAACTGTTTGAAATGTTTTTCAAAATTATTGCAAAGTTTAATTTCTTTTAAAAATTGTATGTTTGAAATTTTAAAGAGACTAAACTTTTAAAAATTACAAAATTACTTTGAAAATGGATGACCTAGAAAGTGTTTTTGAAAACTGCTTTAACTTATCCTTTGAAAACCTTTTATTAAATTATGCATTCAGACATGTTTTTAATACTTTTTGAAAACTTTCTTGAAAATATTTCAAAATTCTCTTGAAAAACATTTGAATCTCCTTCATTCTTTGAACTTATTTAAAAATCTTTTGTAAATTTTGAGAAGATTGCTTTCAAATTACTTTAAATTTTTTATTTATTCCAACCTAAAATAAACCTGAGTTATTACCTTTGTAAAATTTTTTGCAAAGATAGTACTTTCTATTTGAGGTAGTTGGTTTTCAAAACCTTGTTTTCTAAATTCTTTGAAGTACTTAACATAATTGTTTGTAAATTTACATGAAAAACTAAGTTTGCAAAGTCATTTTTTTGCTAAACCTTTATTTAATTATTTATGCTTTATGCATTTATTTTTTGATGTATGCCAAAAGGGGAGGATAGTGGGTTAGGTTAGAAAAATTAACTCACTTTAAACATTTCATGCTTAATAGTTAATTACATTTATTTTTCTAACTTTAACCCAGGTTATTATCACAACAAAAAGGGAAAGATTATTGGTGCAGGTTGTACTAATAATCTGATTTTGATATATGACAAATATGTTAAAGTTAGATGTATTGTTTGTTTAACTACTTTACCAAGTGTGCAGGAATTGATGAGTCTGGAGGACCAGACATCAGGCTAAAATCTAGCTAGGTCTGCAGGACTAGATAGCTGGTGTGAAGTCCAGATAGGTCAACAAGATGACTTGATATCTGACAAGAAGTCCGGTGGACAACCGGCAGAAGTCCAATTGGGTCTGCGACCTGACAACTGGCATGAAGACTTGGTAGGTCAAGAGGCGAGTTAAACCGATTGCAAGTTGGTAACTAAAGGTAAGTCACTAGAGAAGAGTGACTTGGTGAGGGCGCGTCCCGGTTGAGGGATAGTAGACATCAGTCCAGTTTAGGACTATTTCGGTTCCTTAAATTGAAACTTTGACTAGATCTTGGTCTCAAGGAGACAGAGTCTAATTACTACTCAGTATTATTGTGCTAACACTTGTCTTACAGGTTATTATTTGGTTTCTTGGACTAACACGCTTTGCAGGATAAGAAGAGCACAAAAAGCCTTGAATGAACAGTACCTGAGGTGTCTTCCAAGGGATTCAATCACTGAAGGCGCTTTGGCACTATTCATAGAAGGCGCCTTAAATTCTTTGAAGGCGCCTTCCGCGAGATAAATTTTGGATCTCGTCGCAGATAAAGCACAACAAAGTTGGGATAAAGTTTGTCACATTGAAGGCGCCTTCCACACCCTTTATAAGGGGGACTCGACCAAGCTTCAACATACAACACTCATACAATCATCTACGCTTCCGATTGGACTTCCGAATGCTCCGGTTTCCTGCTACAACTCTGCTGTGACGCTACCACGCTTGTCTACTGCTAAGAAGCCGACCAAACACCAAGCTCAAGCCAACCCTATTGAAAGAGTATTTGGTAATATTTTTCATTTGTGTACTTAATTACTGCAAAGGAATAAGTGTAGTGTATTGCACTTGTTCCAAATTTTTTTGTACTTGATTCTCTCTTTCGGAGGTACCAGAAGAGGTATTTTAGTGGATTACTGATAACTATCATTTTATCATAACATTTTGATCCATATAGGCATACATTTTAATCTTCTCATATGTTAAAGTCATGTTTACACCATGTTTCATGAGTTAGAGTCATTTGTGGACTTAATTACAAATTATATCATATTTGTGGTATTTGATGCTAATATTTGGATATAATCTTTGTAGGCATCAAGGGATCATGGATCCGAGGTTGATCAAACCAGATTGAACTCAAATCCGAGCTTGAATGGGAAGATCAAGCTTTGAAGCCACATGAACCGTTCGTTCAAGATTAAGAGAGATCTGACAGATCCGTGAAGAATCTAATCCATCCAAGCCAAGGGAAGTAGATCACGGCCATCGATCAAGATCCAAAGCTTTTGGATCAGATTTTGAGCAACTTCCACCATTGGATCGATCATGAGAAATCTCAACCGTCCATTCAGATATCAGATCTGATTTAAAAGGGAGAAGCTACAGTGTTCCTTCGTTAACTCCTCTTTTCCTCGCGTCAAAAACAGAGGCGCGCGCCAGCGATCGGGATTCTGATCTTCCACCGCCGGTGATCTACGAGGTCAAGGGCGACCCTTCCTCCAACTGAGATCCGTCCGAAATCAATCGGCGATGCCACTTCATCCTCCTGTTCCAGATCTGACTGCAACTGTAGCCGCGACTTCGTGCAAGGAGGAAGCATCAAAGAAGGTGAAGCAATTCGGTGGTTTGAGCCAATCTCTTCGTTTTCCGGCCGGTGATCTTCCTTTCTTGAAGCTCCGCAACCATTTCTGTCCTTCCCTCTGATCCTGTTCCATTCTAGCTGAGTTTACATTCTCTGTTACCTTTATCGTCGAGTTTTTCATCCGATGCACACCGAATCTAAGCTAGGGTTTCTTAGTTTGATTAGTGAAAATCTTTTGGATGCTAGTTTTCTTATCTCTATTTGAATTGTTGTTCTGTTGTAGTTTATCATGGCATAGTTGATTCAAATTCCCTTGCTATTAGTTTGGAACCTTTGATTAATACCAATGCTCTTGATTCTTGATGTCTACACAATTTAGATTTGCTTAATTGTTGCATTAGGTTATTCTTGTTTACCATTTCTCCCAATGCAGTAGTTTAGATTAGTTAGCTTCTTTGTTTGTTAATTTCCATGAGTTGAATTTACAAATGTAGCATAGTTTGAGGTCCTTACTTCTTCTCTTTGTTCAAGAGTCAATTCTGAAATTTCCAAATTATCCAAAAAACCCCAAGCCAACAATAATCGATCCTAAGACTATCATCCTACTGTTTACATTCGTTGGGAGACAACCCGAGTCATCTTTATGCTACATTAGTGTAGAATGAATTCGGTCACTTTATTCTTTTGATACCCATTTCACGACAAAATTAGGGTGTATCAATTACCCATCGATAGGCTTGTGGAACCTGAGTCTTGGAGTAGGAGTCGCTGAAGGCTCAGAACCAAATACACCGACCGTGTCCGTTTCTGTCTTCTTAATTGCTTTTGATTTTCATGTTTTTACACTGCGTTTACTTTGATCTCAAAATGAAAGCAAAGTTTTTCAAAACTACGTGATTCACCCCTCTTTCACGTGTGTCTCAATCCAACAAGAAACACTCGACATTTTATACTATCCGTATATTAGTGAAGGAGGGCGGCATTTTCAAACTTTAGGAGATAGTCCTCTGGGTATGTATACCCTGTATATTCCCCTATCACCAAGGGATGGTAGTGTTTGGGCAACTTGTCTAGCACCCTATGGCAGAACAACGTACTAATCCGTTCGAGAGAGCTGATTGCCATCGAGGCTTTTCCTTTGCGTAGAGCTCGAGCAGGTGGGTCCTCAGAAGACGATCCTTGGGGTCGCTCCTCTTGTCCCATATGCTCGGGCGGTGTGTAAAATAATGTCTGATGATATGCAGGTGATTGGGGCATGAACGGTAAGTGGATTGGTGGGGCATACAAAGGCATCAAGCCAACTGCTGGAGGGACTAGCTGCGTTCCGTTGTGTTAGAGTGTATACTAAAAGTCTAGCTTTTGTATAAACATTTATTTTGAAATAAAAATTACATTGGTCAAATGTCTACATTTATGTTAAGTGTAGTTGTCTATTTAATTTATATTGTAGATAACATGGTGTGTGGTGCCACACAGAAGATCATGTTATCAGTTCCTTATAAATTATAAATAGTAGCTCACAACCAAGATGAAATGGGACAAACCATTGGAGTGGTTATAATGTAATTTGGTATTAGTTTATCTCGACTATAAAATTACACTAGTACACTATGAGTGTATTGAGCAGGACCATTTGAGGTAGTTTCTTTTTATACTGACTACATAAAAGAACAAAACCTATGTTATTATGGAAGTACGTACTCTTAATCATGATATAATAACAAGCACGTATACTTAATATTTATTTCTTTAATTTATCAAAGGATGAGATTTAGTTCGTTAAATCAATAGGCCCGATAAGTTGGGAAGTAATAGTATTTATATGGTGTGTTATTGATTATAGAATGAAACTGTGTCATAGTAATTTAGGTTGATGATGTCCCCTTGAGGAGCTCATAAGGATTTTCATGTAAATCCTATAGGTGGACGTAATCCAACATGATAATAAGGTTGAGTGGTACTACTCTTGGAGCTAGATATTAATTAAGTGAGTTGTCAGTAACTCATTTAATTAGTGAGCATTCGATATCTTAACCACAAGGAGACTAATGCACTCATGATAAGAAGGAACCCATATTGTAATATGGGATTGGTGCGGTAGTGCAATAATAACTCTTTAGTGGTATGAGTTATTATTGATGAACTTGAGTTGGGTGTTCGGGGCGAACACGGGAAGCTCAAGCTCATCGGGGGACCAAAACCAATTCCTCCTCTCGGTCCCTGTTGTAGCCTCTTATTTATAAAGTCTTATATCCACTTAAAGTCAAGCTTCTTACCCATCTTGTTGTGGTCGGCCAAGCCAAGCTTGGAGCCCAAGCTAGGGTCGACCAAGCCAAGGGATGGAGCCAAGTTGTGGCCGACCAAGCTTGGAACCCAAGCTAGGTGGCCGACCACATAAAATATAAAAAGGTATTTTAAATTTTAAAATATTTCCTTTTGTGGAAGTCATGGTTTTAAAAGAGAGTTTTAAAATTTTAAAATCTTTCCTTTTATAGTTTTCTACAAAGGATTAAGAGAGAGGTTTGATATCTTTCCTTATTTGTAGTTAAAAGAAAGATTTTAATTTTTTGATAAAACTTTCATTTTTTGTAACCATCCACATGCTTTAAAAAGAGAGATTTTAATTTAAAAATTTTTTATTTTATAACCAACAAGGGATTTAAAATAAAAATTTTTTATTAAAAATTTTTTACCGGAAACAAATAAGGAAGTTTTAATTTTATGTTTAAAACTTTCCTTATTTAGAGCACATGTGTAGGGCCGACCATGATAAGCATTAAAAGGAAGTTTTAATTTTTTATTTTAAAACTTTCCTTTTTAGTCATTGGCAAGTAAAATAAGGAAGTTTTAATTATATTTAAACTTTCCTTTTTTGCCAAGACCAAGGATTATAAAAGAGATGGAGGGGGTGCCTCATGAGATAACACATCTTCTATTCCTCTCTTCCAATCCTTTGGTGGCCAACCCTTATCCTTTTCTCTTCTCCTTTTGTTTCTCTCTTAGAGGGCGGCGGCATCAAGCATTGCTTTCTCTTGGTGGCCAGTTGCTTGAAGGAGAAGAAGGAGAGAAGGAAGCTCTCTTATCTAGCATCCCTTGGAGGTTAGTTGGTGGCCGAATCTTGGAAGCAAAGGAAGAAGTTTGGGTGGATCTCATCTTGGAAGATCGTCGCCCATACGACGTCCAAGAAAAGGAGAGGAATACAGCAGAAGATCAAGAGATCTATAAACTACAAAAGGTATAACTAGTTATTAGTTTCCACATCATAACTAGTTCATCTTTTGTATAGATCTTGAAAAACCAAACACAAGAGGTTATCGGTTTTAGGTTATCGTTTTGTTATCAATTTTATTTTTCAATTTCATGTTTCGATATTGTGTTTCTATTGAGTTCTCTGTAGTTAAACCTAGTTTACTGTAAGAAGTTAAATATCTGATTTCTTTGAAAGGCTTTGTCTTAGAAGTGGTGGATGATCTCATACCCAAGAAGGCCTAGTGCCTTGCCATGTTTAACCTGGAAGCCGATCTTTGAAATAGATATTTGATTGACTTCTGTAATATGGTTTAACTTAGGAAGATCACATCGGTTAAACTTGGAGTAAAAATGTTAAGTATCGTTTCCAATCCAAGTTTAACTTCTGAAGGACAATTTGGATTAATAATGTTAAGCATTATTTGCAATCCAAATTTAACTTCAGTAGAGTACATGGGTAGCTAGGATAGTTCTATGCTTGTACAAAATTTTTGTACAGGGAAACTAAAATGGTATTCCGAGTAGCAACTAACACGTTGAACCTCCCACCTAGGCCCCTCGCTCAGTATGAGGGCTGGTTGTCAACGCAGCGAGGTTGTGAGGAAAAGTACCACCAGTTGCTACTTGTTGTTGTTGCCGCATTAGTTTCTGCACTCAGGTGTTGATTAATATTTCTAGCTCCTCTTGTGTCAAGGTAACCATGGTGAGTCGTCCAACTTCCTCTATCTTTGAGTTTTATATTCAAGCAAAGATTTCCACAAACATCGCCAAATATGATCATGTCTGAAAGTTTAAAATAATGCGTTGGGCAGGTGACTTGAATGTTGAGTAGACGAAGACTTTAAATTGGACATGATATCCTTCCCACTGGAATGAAAAATCCTCTCTACATACAATAAAATGAGCAGACATACGTCAATGCCAAAAACTAGGGAAGGAGTCCTTGGTGAAGGTCTTCTGATGTTTAAATCAGTATAGCGTCTAAGCAGGAAGAGCAATAGTAGTTGAACAACGAGAGTTCACGCGTAGTGAAATATGTGCTAAAAGTGTACCTTCCCAATAGAGAGGGCCCCCCTTTATATATCATCTCTCATAACCTCCATAATCATGCATGAGGTGGTAGAGAATGTCGAGTGTCAGAAGTTGTCACACTATTAATGAGGTGATTCAAGGAATATACTGTCAGCTGATAGAAGAGGTATAATCACCTTCGAAAAAGGTTCTAATGGATACTCATATTACATAGGAGAATATTCTCTAACAAACAGTTGTTATTCTTTGATAAGGTATTATGATTCTCTGACACTGTTTTCTCCTGGGTATATCTTGGTCGAATGATTAGTCGTCTTGGTATGTATTGATAGAGTAGTGAACGAGTAGAGTTCCTAGTATAATAAGACCACCCGGTCCATAAGTCAGACGACCATGTGTTGTATCACACTGGCCTTTCTGTTAGTGAAGCAATACGAAGGTTAGTCCCTTAGGTCCGGTTGGTTCCATGACCAATTGGACACATACTGGGATACTTACCTTTGAGATAGCTTGAGTTAAGGCAGTTTAACTAGTCTTTTAGTTGACTGACTACATTTTGTAGCGGCAGATCGATATGTAGGTGAGATACTGGATCCCGTAGGGACACTAGACTTTTAAGGATGCCCTGATATATATCACATGACATATGAGGTTTAATTGTGGAGTAAAATAGAAAACCAAGCCCCCTAGATCCTAGCAGTTATTTGACCGAATGACCATATGTAGGGATATTATTCTTGAATAATGTGAAGGATCAAAGTGAAGCGATAGAGGGGAGGATGAATATTACTCGTTAAAACTTTTTCTTTTTATATTGATTCGTAAAACAAATATCAAAGCAGCAATGAAATATAAAAGTAAAAGCAATATAGATGACTCAGTTGGCTACTTGGTTTGGAGCCTATGTCGGCTCCGACTCTATGACCCGCGATTCTTGATTGCATCGATGAGTAATCCATTATAACTCTTCTTTCTGAAATCCTTTGGAAAGAAGCAATGCGTACAATATGAAGAATGTAAGATAGCAACTCACTACTATCTTTTGGAAATTAAAACAATGTAAGCTTTAGCTAAAATTATACCGATACTAGGTAGAAGATGAAGCTCGGTCGGTACTTATGGATGGAGCAACTTGCTTGTGAAGATGAAGCACAGAGTAACAGAATGAATAGGAGCTTTGAACACAGTTGACTTGAAAATTGATACCTTGTCTCGGACCTCGAGCTCTGCTTATATAAGTATTTATCGGTCGACTGATAAACCGTTCGGCCGACTGATAGGTTCGGTCAACTAAACCTCCGATCGATCAACTAAACTACTTTACTTCCTTCTTCGCCGAGATATGATCTTCGCGCAATTATAAGCAATTAATGTTCAGTCAACTGATCCCCTTGATAGGTCGACTGATCGGTGCAGTTTTCTTGCTCGCCGAGATTCTCCATCAATGAGCCTTTAATTGCATTTAATGTTCAGTCGACCAATCCCTGTGTTCGGTTGACCGATCAGACTGGCTTCTAACTTTTCTTTTGATCGATTTGATCTATGCCACGTCGACTTGGTTCGGTCGACCGATCAATCAACTTACCAACTTTGCTTTCAAGCTGATCTCTACTTTGTATCAACTTGGTTTGGTCGACTGATCCCTGGATTCGATCGACCGATCTGGCTGGTTCTTGTAAAACAGTGTTAAACATAACATTCTTGTAAAACAAAGTTAGGATAGTAATATAAGAGGCATGAGTAGTAAAATATAGTAGAACTGTCTTAATTTTAACTTAGAAATCTTCCCGATTTCTTCAGTTAGATCAGCGATCTAGGGTTTTGTTCCTTTCTGGAACACGACCTCACTGTTGCTACTCTGCAGTTGCTTACCTCAACCTACTTGCCAAACATTGGTCCTCCAGACCTGTTTGGACTTTGCCGCTTAGCATCGGATTGACTCACCAAGACTTTCTCTCGATTTTTGGTCCTCCAAACTTATCGAGCTTCCCTACTAAGAGTTAAATCTTTTCGATCCACTTGGGCTTTTGCCTGACTTCCACGATTTGCTAAGACTTTCCCGGTCGAGTAAATATTCTACACACTTAGTTTAACTTGTTAGATCATAACAAGATTTAACTTGAACCTTTGATAACATCAATACTCAAGTTCGATTCTAGTACACCCTGCACCAACATAATGGAGAATTAAACCTCAAGAGACTTGATTGGTGCTTTCAGCGATTATCCTTATATCTGGAGGCCTATCCTTGGCCGGTAAAGCAATATCTTGAGCTTTATGAACTCGATTGGGTTTCTTGGATAACACAGAGTCCTGTAACTCTAGTCAACTTTATACCCATCCACCTATACACAAGAGGATGAGGAAATGAATAGTGAAAGTCCATATGTGTGACTAGCTGTATATTAAATTGTGCTTTAAGTGGAAGGCTAGATCATTGAGACTCGGACGAATATATTCCTGAACGACCTTATGGTAGGCCGGTCCATTCTTAAACCTAAATGGATGATGGTTGACCGAATATATGCTAAGTGCCTTAATATAGGCAAGGAGCAATAAACCCTTTTGGTTCGACCGACACATAGGTCGGTCGTCCTTACATTGAGCATCTTAGCACTAGACGAGGAGCCAAGCCTGATTAAGAGTAACATTTTGACTATCATAATCCCTTGACTTTAACTATCTCGTCATCTTTACTCTAATTATCACATTATATTTAGATCCGCCTATAACATTCCTTATCAATGCATGTAACAAAGTGTTTGTTGATAGTGATTTCGGTGTAGTCTTTTTTTTTTTTTCGGCAAGTATTTATATTTAAGTAAAAGATTAATATTTTTAGGGAGGAAATGACAGGAAAATATATATCATAATTTTAATGAGAAATATACGATAAAGTTATACATGAACTTGAGAAAATAAACTTTAGCATTATAAATTGTTGCGGTAGAACAACAAATTCTGACACCATATAAATAGTTAATTTTAAATTTTATGATTTTATTGGAAAATTATGCAGCTATAAGACAACATTTTATTGATAATTTATATATAATAATAATCTTTTCTATTGCTGTAATTATTACTCCAAGCTTCGACCGGCCTTGGTTTAAAAAAAAAAAAATCGGTAGTACAAGCAACAAGTACAGCCACACGCTAATTCTCTAGCCGATAGGGATTCCTATACACCACTTTCTTATCGTACCCAAGCCTTACACATGACCAATACCTATATGACACGAAAGGAAAACCAAGTCGGGGCCATCTGAGGGTAGTTTCTGCGTCACGCGAGAGGCGAGGGAGACGTGTGTGAAGGAGGGGAGGGGGAGGGGAGAAAAGAACAGAAAAGAAAGGGAAAGGGAAAGGAAAAGGAAAAGGACGGAAGGCGAAGTCGGCGCATTTGTCTTTGCCGACCAATCATCTCATCGCTTCCGCCTCTCCTTCTTCGCGATTAGAAAGAAGTTCGAGATTTCGATCGCTTCCTACTACTTCCTTGCTTCTTTCTAATCTTCCTTCTCCTTCGACTGCACCCATCTTCCTTTCCGATAACCCGTATTTTTTTCCCGTTATCGGAAAGGCTTATACCTGATCTCATCAATCTCTAGATCTAGGGTTTGTTGCCTTTGTCCTCCTTCTTGAACTTCTTGTTTTTTTTTCTCTCTCCCTTTTCCGGTCCTTTTATTTGGGTTTTTTTTGGTGCCCTTTCTCTGGTGAGATTCAAATCGAGGCATGAAAGCGTTGGACGAGCAGGTGGCGGCTGCTGCTGCTGCGAAGGAAGTAGATAAGGAGAAGAAGCAACGGCGGCGGCGGCAGAATCGGCGCCCCACCAAGCCGAGCCTGGATATGCTACCTGGTTGGCTTCTTTTTATCATCGGTTTTTCTCCAGAGTTATTTCCTAGCGAGTTAAAGACGGGATTTTGTCGGCGATTTTCTTCTTGTCTGATGCCAGTTGGGGTGGTTGGGAAGGTGCAGGATGCAGCTTGGTGGACGCAGCTTGCGGGTCGGAGAAGTGGAGTGGCATAATCGGTTCTGCACCTAACAACGCATCTGAAATCGCCTTCAATTCACTGCCGACGATGCATTTTAATGGCACCGGCAGTGTTTTAGGCTTGGATATTGCATCCGGTGCTGCCGACAGAGGGGAGATTTCAAAATCCTGTCCTTTTCCAGGTTTCTATTTTCCGGTGGAGGAAGTTCCTTCTGGAGGGCCAGCTCTATCGGGCAATTCAAAGAAATATTTTGATCCGCATTGGTCGGATATGTCTGTTGAAGAAGCGATCAAGGTAAACTTTTGACTTTGTAAAGTGGGATCAGAATTAAAGTGAGAAGCATGGTGCTCAATCGCTTGTTTTTTCTTTTTTATTTTAATTTCACAGAAGGGTCGAGCGTTTAAAGCAACATTTCGTGTCAATGCACACAATCGGCTTGAGGTGATGAACATGCACTTGTTTTTGAAAAGTTGCCCTAAAATTTCAAACATCGTGGGATTCATTATTGGAAATTATTTTCTCTTTGCTTTAGGCCTACTGTACCATAGATGGCCTACCTGTGGATGTTCTTATCAACGGAGTTCCAGCCCAAAATAGAGCGGTATGTTTATTTTAGACCATTTCACAGTTTCCAACCAACAACCTAAATATTGAGGCTTCTGTTTCATTTGATTTCCATTTTTGCACCATCAGTTGGAAGCTCAGATAAAGATTAAAATGAAGTTTAGCAATGTGGATATGCTATGTGAATGATTATTAGTTCATCTTTGTTGATTCATAGGATCCCTCCCTCTAATGCCCTCTAATGTTATGTTTTTAAGTATTTATCGATTGTGTATTTTGGTTATCCAACCTAAACTGATTGGTTAGAAGACAATTAGTAGTCAAATTTTGGTCTGTGTCATGGATTGTTTTGGTGAATTGTCAAATCATAAACAAAATTTTAAGAGGCATCTAGTTGGTAGTCATTATATCTGTTAAGGATTTCGTTTATTGCTGTTAATATGCTTCTGATGTTAGATGTTCAAGTTATGCAGTAGCATTATATGCAGTTCCTTTTATGACAGAAGTTCGGTATTTTTACTTACTTATCTAAAAAGGTCATCCCATCAATTTCATTCTTCACAGGTTACTGAATCCTGTTTAGAAATCTGGCAAGCGCATGGTTTTTTTTTCCTGTATGTCTACCTTTTGTCAATTAATTGCTTTACATCTTAACCTGCAAAGTAGTCGGAAGTTGTAATTGTTGATTTAAATTCTGTGTGCATCCCTAGGCTCTTTTCTTGATTGATGAATCATCTTCTCAGATTTGTGTGTTGTATTTTGTACATAGAATAACTAAATAATCTCTCATGTGTATATTACCTTCAAGATTCATGGAAAGACTCATCTTTAATGGTTATCCTTCTTTTAGATAGAAGGTGATATTGTTGCTATTGTGTTGGATCCTGTTGCAAATTGGGTAAAGTTGAAAGGAGTAAGTGTTCGTAGTAGTCTTATTCCGTCAGATGGTGTTGACAATATAACTGAGGCCAGAGAAGTGATTGACTATAATGATGTACATAAAGAAATAGTTGATCTCTACTGCAAATCTTCTATTCCCAGTACTAATACTCTCCCTTCAGACAATGGGTACCATAATCATGAAAACAGTGGTTTATTTGAAGCTGTTATTAGTGATTTTGAAAATGGATCCGTCGTGTGTGATAAACTGTCAAATTCAGTTAAAAATTGGGAATTGGAACACAGAGAAGCTGCTATTGCTTTAGAGAGAATATGTGCAATGATTAGTTCTAATCAGTCAAAGCGTCCTACTGGTAGGGTATTGTCCATCATCCGGAACTCTCCTCGACGTGATGCAGTGATTGGTTTTCTTGCTTTGAAGCCATGGGTTCCTGAAGGGGAAGAAAACAGAAGGCAGAGTAATGACCAATTGCTTAAGAAAAGTAAGGAACCTGTACTCTTAGCTGGTTTGGACTATATACAATTGATACCTTTGGATTCCAAGTTCCCAAAGATGGTGGTTAATGTGGAAAGCCTTCCAGATTGTGCAAAGGACAGGCTTAAAAATGGCGATCTATCAATTGAAAGGGAACTAATAGCTGCTCGAGTAGATGACTGGAATGAAGAAAGCCTTTGCCCCAAAGCCCAAGTTATTCGTATGTTGGGGCAAGGTGGGGAAACTGAGGCACAAATGAGTGCTATATTGTTCAAACATAGAATAAACTATTTTGACTTTTCTGCTGAATCTTTGGCTTGTCTTCCAGATCTACCTTGGAAGGTCCCTGAGGAGGAACTTAAAATAAGAAAGGACCTTAGGAATATGTGCACATTTACAATTGACCCTTCTTCTGCAATGGAGTTGGATGATGCATTTTCCGTAGAACAGTTATCTGATAAAACATTCAGAATTGGTGTTCACATTGCAGATGTTTCATACTTTGTTCTCCCAGATACAGCATTAGATACTGAAGCCCAAGTGAGGTCAACCAGTGTGTATATTCCACAATGTAAACTGTCAATGCTGCCTTCGAAACTTTCTCAAGAAGTGTGCTCACTTTTACCGGGTCTTGATAGGCTTGCCTTCTCAATTATTTGGGAAATTGATGATTCTGGCAGCATCATGCAACATTGGATTGGCCGATCAGTGATTTGTTCTTGCTGCAAACTATCTTATGATAATGTAGATGATCTCATGCACATAGGATTTGGCATTGATAGACTAATTCATTTTGAGAAATTATTTCCTGAATTGCATGGACATTTTGAATGGAAGGATGTTGTGGACTCTCTTCGAATTCTTCAGGTTATCTCTATGAAACTGAGGGAATCTAGATTCAGAGGAGGAGCTCTCGAGCTTGAGAATCCTAAGCTTGCTATCTTGTTTGATGAGAATGGATCTCCATCTGATAGTTTTCTTGACAAGAGGAAAGAATCTGGTTCTCTTGTTGAGGAGTTTATGTTGCTGGCTAACAAATCAGTTGCAGAGGTTATCTCTAGGGTTTTGCCAGATTCTGCTCTGCTTCGCAGGCACCCTGAGCCCAATTTAAGGAAGCTTAAGGAGTTCAAAGTGTTTTGTGCAAAACATGGTTTTGACTTGGATGCTTCAACTTCTGGCAAACTGTACCTCTCATTATCTAAAATCAAAGAGAAACTAAGAAATGATCCAGTTCTGTTTGATATTGTTCTCTCCTATGCGTCAAAAGCTATGCAGACTGCATCCTATGTTTGTTCTAGAGATTTCAGGGGCAAGGAAGATGAATGGGCTCATTATGGGCTATCATTTCCACATTTCACACATTTCACTTCTCCATTGCGAAGATATCCTGATATTGTTGTACATAGAACTTTATCAGCAATACTTGAAGCTGAAAATATTTATGCGAAGCTAATACAGACTTCAGTTACGGCTAGCAATGAACAAATACCTGAGCAAAAAATTGCTTATGGATTCTTTACCGGCCTTCTCTTTGATAAGGATGCTGCAGAATCTGAGCAAGGTGGAAAAGCGTTATCCTTGGCTGTTTTGAAACATAAAGTTCCAGGGTCTGAAATGCTTGCAGAAATTGCTTCATATTGCAATGAGAGACAGCTTGCTAGCAAGCATGCTGAGGGAGCTGGAGTGGAGCTGTACCTTTGGACTCTACTGAAGAAGAGGGAGGTAATTTCTATTTTGCTCTTATGTACTAGTATCCTAGTAATTACCATTTCTTGATAAAGGCTTCGACTAGGGAATAAGCCATTTATGAAATGATAGGCATATGGATAAGATGTTGCATCTCACAGGAACAAGCTGTGTTTGTCACAAATGTTGGGGACATAAACTCAAGCGGGATAAGGTTCATGTAGAGTCAAGTAAGGAATCATGTCTTGAACGAGTTGATGTATTAGGGTTGTAGGTATCAGAGCGAAATCTAGTAAAAATTTAAAGATTAGATGTTATCAGTGATATAATCTTTCACATAGTTTTGATTATATTTTCAATTTTATATATTAACCAATACCTTTTGATTTTCATAATCTAAAATTGTTCAAAATGATTGTGCTTCTGCTATCTTTGCATACACTGGTGGGGATTCACATTAGTTCTTGCAGATCATTGGCCATGTTCACATATAAACACTAATAAGTAGTTATTCTCCATTTCTATCTATGTTTGAGCTTTTTTCCCATCATTATTGCAGGTGCTCTTTTCCAGTGCTAGGGTTCTGGCATTAGGACCCAGATTCATGACAATTTACATTAACAGTTATGCTGTAAGAATTCCAACCTCACCTATACCGCACTTCTTATCCAAACTTTCTCATTGTTCTCTCTCTCTCTCTTTTTTAACAGATTGAGAAGCGGATATATTATGATGAAGTTGAAGGATTGGTTGTCGAGTGGCTAGAGGCTACCAACACATTGGTTCTCAACCTATCGAAGACTAAACCTTTCCAACGGAGGGGTATTCCAGGGAAGTCTCGTGCCATGGAAGATGTAGCATTAGTGCTTAACACATCTGAGCTAGTGCTAGTAGAAGAAGATGATGAACACCCTACTTTTGGCTCTGCAACTTCTAGTACTTCCTCCACAGAAAACAAAATTTTTCCTTCGTGCTTCCCTTTGGTGCTTCAAACTTTTTCCACTATCCCGGTGGCTCTCTATGCAGTTGGGGGGTACGATGGTCCCATAGATGTCACTCCAAGGCTTTACATGTGCTCATACCTCAAGTAAGGCTAGGTTACTCTCAGAAGATAAATGAATAAGCTCAAAGTGGAGGCATGATTTCGTCAATACTCCATTAAGTTAAAAAGGGCTCTTATCAATAGATATAGCACCCAAGTGTAGTAGTAGCAATATTAGGAATATTGTAAGCATAGGGAGGTGGACTAGATCGATTGTCTTGTTGACAATTTGCTATGGAATTGTTAGTTCATGGATTGAGGTAGGAGTTAGTTTTGCTTTTGGGGCATTTTAAGTGGCTTTGCTCTATTTTTAATCAGTAAGCTGCTTTCTGGAGTTGGGATTTTGCCTTAATGCTATGTTTTTAAAAGCTGGGCAATGATCCACCAGGGATGCTCCTGGCCCCTCTCTCTCTCCCCCAGGATTCAAGCAGTCAACTTGTGGTCCATTTGTGCTTTTTTTTTTTTGATTGTGGCCTTGTGGGTCTTTTAATGTAATTGTTCTATTTCACAAGAGTTTGGAAGTTTGCATGATCAGGCAAGACGGTGCATGGTGTTACTTTTATGTTGAGATGCAAATTTAGTGCTTGATGTGGCTTGATAGTGTGCTGATCAAGTTGCTGCTATTTTACGCTTCTTTGGTGGGATGTTTGCTTCATTTGTTGGTCAATTCATTATATAGGTTTCTTATTTTTGTATAAATAAGTTTGTTTTTATAAATCATTCTTCAATAAATCTTTTAATAAGAAAATATTGATGATTTTTTCTTTCTTTGGTTAGATGTAAGGAAAAAAAAAGTTCATTACTCTCTTCCCCACCTCTCCTCTTTTTCTTGCCTTTATTGTTGTTAACTCCCAGAATCGTTCAGAATTAGCGTCCTGCTGAATCGATTGCTCGTGGCTTTGCTTACTGGCCTTTCCTGAGATCCAGCGATTCATTCCCCACCACGCCCTGTCACAGTGAAGGATCAACAGGACTGGAAGATTCCTCCTTGCATCTCAAATTGGAAAACCCCAAAAGGTTATACAATTCCTTTGGACAAGCGGTTGGCGGCGGATGGTAGGGGTCTTCAGGACGTTCAAATCAATGACAACTTTGCTAAGCATTCTAAGGCTTTGTATGTAGCCGAGCAGAAGTCAAGAGAGGAAGTTGAGGTCAAAAGTCCAGAAGGAGTTGACGCTGAAAGAGAAGGAAAGAAAGGAGCAAGAGCTTCGTGCCTTGGCGCAAAAGGCAAGGCCTGCACCAGCTCAGAGAAAGTCGGTATTGCTCCAGCACCTGCTGCTCCTTGTCTACGGAGAAGGCTATGTTGGATGATGTTGAAATGGGAGAACCTCAAGAACAACGGAGGGAAACTAGGGAGGAAAGAGAAGAACGGCTGCAGCCTGATAAGATTCGTGAAGAGCGGAGGCGTGAGAGGTAGCGCGAAAGAAGGTTGGCGAGCAGGGATGCTGCAATGGGGAAAAAGAATAAGATCACTAGGTATAGGGACCGTGATATTAGTGAACAGGTTGCACTTGGCATGGCTAATAACGGTGCTGGACGTACCAAGGAGGTCATGTATGATCAGAGATAAAGGAATAGATTCTAGGTTTGCGCATGGTTATCAGTACAACGTTTGCGATAAGGGTGTCTTTACTGCACAGCCCACGCTTTCTACGCAGACCCAAAATAGACGCTGATGCAGATATGTATGGAGGTGCAGACAAGCAGCTTGAGAAGGACCTGAAGACTGAAAGATTCAAGCCTGACAAGGCATTCACGGGTGCTTCTGAGAGGTTATCTGGTAGCAAGAGAGAAGGGCCAGTGGAGTTCGATAGGCATGAAGAAAATGATCCTTTTGGTTTGGATCGTTTATTGACGGAAGTGAAAGGGGGTAAAGAAAGCACTCGATAAGATTGGTTTCTCCCCTATTCCTCCTCTCCTCTTTCTCCATTTATTTATCTAAAAGTTGGAGTGATGGTGCTTTGGGTAGATGATTGTACGGTTGACTAGGAAAAGACCGTGAGTCGGAGAAAAAGGGATATCTTTTTCTTCTCTATACACACCAAAGAGAGTAGACAAAATATCAGTGCCAAAACCAGGAGAAGGTTCCTTAGCATGGGCTCTTCGACGTTCAAATTAGTACGGTGTCTAAGCGGAAAAATGGATAGATGAATATTAAAATGTGTGCGTAAATAAGACTACAGTAAGACTTGCACCTCGCCAATGGAGAGCATTATCTTTATATATCACCTCTCATAACCTCCATAATCATGAGGTGGTAAAGAATGTCGAATGTCAGAGGTTGTCGGGTAAGGAAAGACGTACATCTTTGGAGATATATAGTCACCGCCCGAGGAAATCTTCTAGTACCCATATGTACATCTCTTTTATAACTTACGTCATTAATAGAGTGGTTGAAGGAATATATTGTCATAATATGTCAGCTAATGAAAAGTGTAAAGTTACCTTCGAAGAAGATTCCAGTTAATGCTCATATTACAATATAGAAATATTTTTTGACAATTAGTTCTTATTTTGACAGGTTGTTATGATTCTCTGATCATGTTGTCTACTAAGTGTATCTCGACCGGATCTTTAAACCAGTTGACTATATAACCGTCCTTCCCTTAAGTCGTTCGATTATACATTAGGTGATGCTGGGGATTTGCTATTGAAGTAATATGAAGTTAAGTCCTCTATGTCCAGTCGGTTCTATGATCAACTAGTCATATACTGAAATACTTATCTTTGAGAAATGAGGAATTGAATCTCAAGATATTTGATCAGTACTTTAAGTTAATCGTCCATATAAGATCTAGAAGTCCGACCGAGTTTATAAGAAAAATTGCTTTACACTTATCTTGTATTTGCATAAGCAATGAACATGCTGAGCTGTATAAATCTAACCAGAGTTATTATCGACCGACTATATGAAGGAGGAATGACATGTGAGAAAATCCATAGGTCGACCGACAGTAGAGTCGACCGGTCATATGATAAAAGACTTGCATTGAGAGTGGGAAGCTGGATCCCCTTATTTTGATCGGACATATCTTCAACCGACTTTGTGGTAGGTCAGTCATCCCTTAAACTTGGTCGACTATCGAATGATCAGATATATAATAGATGTCTTAATGCAAGAATAGGACACTATGCCCCCTAGGTACGACCGACTCATGGGCTGGTTGTCCTCGTACGAAAAGTCTTAGTGTTGGGCGAAGAGCAAAGTTCTATGGAGAGTGATATACTGGCTGTCATCTTTTTTTTGACTTTGACTGTCATATCACTTTAATTTTAACTATCACTTCGTACTCGGATACCCATAACCTCCTATATTATCTATTGGTAAAAAAAGGAAAAAAAAACAGAAGTGTAACAGCCCTCCCCTTCTCAAGCATAGTAGCTCTCTGCTCCATCTTCCTCTTCTCCATTAAGGAGCAACAACAAAAAGCAGTCCTGCCTCTGTTTTCTTCTCCAACAGCTCCAACAGCAGCACCTAGGAGCTGCCGTTTTTCCAGCCCACAACCAGCAGCACCTAGTTGCTGCCCTATTTCTTATAATTAGCGGCAGTAATGTTGGATTTTATACATGGTTAGTATTTTGATTATTTAAGTTATTGTTCTATTATATTTTAGATATTAATTCGGGTTGAGCCTGGTGATCTGACGGCACGTGCAATGACAGAGCTAGAAATTAAGTTCTACTCGGGATAGAAAGACTACGGGCTGATGTGATGGCGATATTGGACTCGAGCTAATAGTGTGTAATTTTCTTAAAAATTTAAAAAATATGGAGGAATAATTAATAAAGTAAAGTGGTATTTGAGTGGACCCCGATTAAAGCCCGAGTACAGTAAAACCTAGCTCCATCTTTGAATTTGTCGTCTGTTTTTATTTAAGTGTTTTAGATTAACAGATAAATCAAGGATAACTATTAATTATTAATGTAAGTAGCTAAGATATGAGAAAAGATATACTTTGACGTCAAAATTTTATATGATAATATTTCATACCTTAACTATTCCATCATTTTAAGGATACTTTGGGCACATAAAACTTTAGCTATATATAAAAACGGATATATCTATACTTTGACTCTTAAATAATTATATTTTTTTTATGAATAAATAAAGAAATTAATTATATATATGTATATGTTTATATAATTTTGTAAAAAAGAATTTAAATGATATTTAAAATAATGAAATAAAGATTTAAAATAATTAAATTATTGATGGATAAATGATTGATATTATTTTTTATTTACATGTTATTTATATAGAGATTAAGATGTGAAAACTTATTTTAAAAAATTAAATAAATATTGTAAATTACTGTGTTCTAGATTTGTTTGATATGTTCGACTGTTGATATTGTGTATTGTTGGTATTTGTATTTTTATATTGTATAACTTTTACTTGTAAATTTTTCTACGATACCTTAGTAAACTAACAGGATGCACCGTAAAGTTGACTTGAATCGATCATTTTGACTAATCGATCAGATAAAAAAAATTAAATAATTGTGATAAATGAATAAAATAGAATTTTAAAGTATAGCCTTATATATATATACTAGACCACCGATATATTTTGCTAAGATAGTGTTCGCCCATGATCCCAAGCATCTGACTGTCCACATATTATGTGATAATATGTTCGTCCATGCATAATGTTTATTATATGCGTTCTATCGGTGAGGGACTGTTAGTCTGTATATGACTTAGTTGTTCACTTCATATTGAGACCATTGATATGTATTGTATGTCGATATTTATATGGTGGTCAGCTGATTCTATATGATTTATTTCTTTTTATATAATTAAATTATAAGCAATATTTGAAATGAATATTTATTAAAGTTGATATTATACGACCTGTTAATTAAATAACAAGACTTAAAAATTATATGATTTTAATTTCAACAAATAAATACTAAATGATTATATATATATATATGAATTGAGAACTTTAAAACAATGAGAAATAATAAATTATATTTTCTTCACCTCTTCAAGAACGTCTCCACCAGTTGGGAACCGCCTTTGGCCATCAGAAACTCCACCCCAGGTTGTGGCTATGCTGCCTGCTTGTCTGCTTGTTGAATTTGTAGTTAAATATCACTGTCCACTTGTTGAATCTGGGCTTATCAGTGTCACTTCGTTGAATTCTGCCATCAAATTTGTGGCTAGTTATTATCAGTGATGTTAGTGTAATCAACGTGGATTTGTGTTTATAAGTCATATAATTTTGTTATTTAATCCTATCTAAAATCAGTGGAGATGAAATGTTGGATTCGTGACTCGGATATTGACGAAATAAAAAAATCCTCACTATCTAAAGATAACTTTGAAGCACTCTTATGTATCAAGAGGAGTGTTAGTGATCGAGTTAGGGAAGGGGTTTCCAACATAGATCTTCTGACGCTCAAGTCAGTGATCGGTAGAAGATGATGAATAGTAATATGAATGAACAGTAAAAATTGCGTAGTCTCTCGTAATATGAGCGTATCTATGCCTGTAGATGGAGACCCCATTTTATAATGTTACTGTTTGTCTATACACGAATCTCAAAATATTTCCAGCAAAGGACAGGCCATAAAGATGCTCTGACCCCTTTCCCAAAATGAACCCGTAATCTCTGCATTTGGCAGATAGGAAACTTCTGATGTATATCTTGCATAGAGAATATTCGCTATCTTTCGTGACACAAAACGTCAAAAAGAAATATGAGGTTGTTGGGCTAGGGGGCCCACAACCCGCTTACCTAACAAACTGTCAGAGCATTTCCCATGATATGATCGACAGTCTCTTGGCCGATCAGGCATATAGAATGTACTTAGGGACTCTTCCTTGACTTGGCTTATTGGTTTTAATCAAAGAGTTCAATTAGACCGAGCGCCCATTTTGACCAATCAGACCGAAGTTCTGATCGGTTGGACTGCTCGACCGAGCTATTCAGTTGTGCTATCTTAAAGATGTTATGGTCGATTTGTAGCTAGAGAGGGGGTGAATAGTTCGTCGTGCTTCGTTTGCTTGCTTCGGTGTTGTTGATTTACAGCGGATAGAACTCGAAGCAACACTTACAATGCTAACACAAGGATTTACTTGGTATCCACCTCAAGAAGAGATGACTAATCCAAGAATTCACACACGACACGCTCTCCACTTTGAAAAATACTCCTTTGTAACTACTGGAGGTGGAGAAACATCGTACAACACTCACACAACAAGATACAACATATGCAAGAAGGAAATACAAGTATACAAAAGAAAAACCTCTTCTTACTTTATCTCTTGTTGATGAAGACGCCTCTGGCCCCTTTGGAAAGTACAACAACATTTCTCTTCCAAACTCTCAGTTCGGCGGTGAGTAGGGGAGAAGAATAGTGTGCGCTGAAGGAAGGCTCGAGTTGAAGTCGCTCCGAGGAAGAAAGCTCGCCACAACTTTATACTCGACGCTTCTAGGACTCTCAATCGATTGGGCTTACTCCCACTCAATTGCCACGTCACATCCACGCAATCACAACCATCTATCGCTCGCTACCTGCGTAACAGTCATATCCCAATTGATTGGTAAATCGATTGGGGAGGCTTGAATCGATCGGTTAATCGATTCAGAGTGCCTCTATGCTCTGTTGGAAAAGGCCTGAATCGATCGCTCGATCGATTCATCCTTTCTCGCGTCACGCCAGATTTCCAACCCCAATCGATCGCCCGATCTATTAGCGGTGCCCAATCGGTCGGCTGATCGATTGGGAAGGTTTTTGTGCTCGCAATCCTGGCTCCCAATAGATCGACTGATCGATTGAGCTATTGTTTATCATACCACTCTCCAATCGATCGACTGATCGATTGGGATTCGGTCTAATCGATCGGCTGATCGACTGGGTTTCGATCTAATCGATCAGCTGATCGATTGACCACCCTTGAATTGCTTAACTCAAGCTCAAGGGATCCTAAATCCAACATCCGGTCAGCCGTGACCTGTTGGAATTTCTCATGCCGAGCATCCGGTCAACTTTGACCTGTTGGGACTTCTTTACCAAGTGTTCGGTTAATCCTTTGATCCACTTGGACTTTTCTCCTCATGCCAAGTGACGGTACGATGATTAAGACAAAGGGTGTTATCATTGATGGATCGAAATGAAATGATAGAAGGGAGTGAATATCGCTCGTTAAAATCTTTTCTTTTCGTATTGATTTGTAAAGCAAATATCAAAATAAAACAGCAAAAAATAAGATATCAAAAGAAAGACAAGTGACTCGGGTAGTTACGTAGTTCAGAGTCTATGTCGACTCCTATTCTAAGACTAGAGATCCTTGATCACACCGTTGGACAATTCACTATAACTTTTCTTTCCGAAATCTTTGGAAAAAAACAATTTGTACAATGCAACTAGAAGATAGTAATACACTACTATCTTCTTGAAATTAAAGCAATGCAAGCTAATAAAAAATATACCGACAAATAATAAGAAACGAAGCTCATCAGCACTTCTTGATGGAGTAGCTTGCTTATGAAGATGGAGCGTAGAATAGCAGGAGCGAACTGATTCAGAACAGATGGCAGAGTTTTTTCAGCTCAAACCTCGAGCACCCCTTTTATAAGTCTCATTTGGTCAATTGAAAAGTCATTCGGTCAACTATTCCTCCTATAGGTGATTTGAGCCCCATGTTTTCCTTCTTCACTGAGATCCGATCTCCGCACAATTATGAGCATTAATTGATCGGTTGACCAATCATCTTGTTTGGTCGATCGAACCATGTAGTTTCCCTATTCACCGAGATTCGCCATTAATTCTTCATTAATGCATTAATCATTCAGTCAATCGAACCCTCGGTTCAATCGACAGATCACCTTGCTTCCATATTTGCTTTGGCACGATCTTATCGCTGTTCTGTATCAGCCTAGTTTGTTCGACCGATCCATGTGTTCGGTTGACTGATCAGACTGATTCCTACAAAGTAGAGTTAAACATATATTCCTGCAAAATAAAGTTAGCACGGTGATAATATATGATGCATGAGTAGTAAAATGTATGGGTAGTAATTGATAGTAAAATTGTCTTGATCTCAATTTAGAAATCTTCATGATTTCTTCAGTTGGATCAGTGACCTAAGGTTGATCCTTTCTAGAACACGACCTCACCGTCACTCTTCTCTAGTTATTTATCTCAACCTACTTGCCAAGCATTGGTCCTCCAAACCCGTTTGGACTTTCTCTACTCAGTGCCTGATACCTGATCCATTAAGATTTTTCTTGCAATACTACATTAATCAGTAGTAATAATAGTAATGCAAAACACTATGGTTAAACTAAACTTAAATTTACCAAGATCCGTTGGTCCGGGTGACCGCATTCACTCCTTTAAGACTTCTCGTTATCTAAGGTTACCTCCCCTTATGATTTTCTCCATCTGGCTTTACTCACCAGAACCTAGAGTTACCTACTTCTAAGGTTTTCTCGCTTCACTCACCATGACCTAAGGTTGCCTCTCCCTAGGATTTTTTCCACCTGACTTTACTCACCAAGACTCAGCATCGAATCAATCTGCCAGAGATTCGATATCGGGTCCTCCAAACCTATCAAATTTTTTTATCTGGTTTTTATGATCTGCTGAGATTTTTCTTGCCCAGTCGTGACTAGGATTTCCCTTGCCTAACGACAGTTAGAATTTGTTACTTGGTAAACTTATCACTCTTTCCCTTGATCAAGCTCTATTAAACATATTTATTGGATATTAAAACTCTGGATGTCGATTGCACCAACAGTCACATGAGGTCTTGGGTTCCAAACTTGACGCGAATACGCTTTCCTCCATGTCTTGACCATCTATATTAATAATTAATAATTACTCATAATTTAACTCCTCATATTAACATAAAAGAAATTTAAAACTTTTATATTAATTTCGGGACGGATTAGCGGCCATGATTGTTAATGGGCTTCTCCTTCCACATTAATTTAGGGATGGATTAGCAGCCATAATTGCAGATGGGCTTCTCCTTTGGAAGGAGGCCTGATAGTGCATTATAACGTTGTGCGACGAACCCTAGTTCCTATAAAAGGCGGAACAGCGAGTCCGCCGACCAATTGCCAGTTCGCAGCGATTGCCTTACTCAAGCGCCGCATCGACGATCGAGAAAATGGTAAGCTATGCCCTTCTCCTCTTCCTTTCTACTGTTTCGATGCTCCGGCGATTCGATTTACGAATGGGTTCTTCCATCTACCGTCAGGCGCCGAAGAAGGACAAGGCTCCGCCTCCGTCTTCGAAGCCGGTAAAATCTGGCGGTGGCAAACAGAAGAAGAAGGTGCGGCACCCTTTCTAGGGTTAAACATAGGGCTCTTGTGTGTGTGTTTTGTTACAATCTTGGTTTAATAGATTTGTGCCCTTGTGTGTGTGATCGCAGAAGTGGAGCAAGGGAAAGCAGAAGGAGAAAGTGAATAATGCAGTTCTATTTGACCAGGCGAACTACGACAAAATGCTCTCCGAAGTCCCCAAATACAAGCAGATCACGCCTTCCGTGCTGTCCGAGAGACTACGGGTAAATGCTCTCTCCTTTTTAAGGTTTTCTTTTATCTGCGATGGAATCCAGATGAAACTTCATTCACACCTATTTTGGAGTTTAGTTTATTTCTCTTGGATGAATGTTTCTACGGCAATCTGATGATGCGTTTGTTTGGTCTATCATGCCATCTACTCTTGCAAACTGTGGATCTACCATCGCATTACAGTTTATTCCATTAGTTTGGCTCTTATCGAACTTAGATATGGTAACTTTGTTTAACTGACGATTGTTCTTCGTTGCATATTATTGATGATCATTTAATCAGTGTTCGGAAATCTATTCTTTCGTATCACCTTCACGGCATTTTATTTTGTTCCATCGAAGATCCTCGTTATCTTGTGTTCTTTTGCTTCTGTTCTCATAGCTCAGCTATACTAATCTATTATAGATTGACAGAATTACATGAATAGATTATAAATCAATTTAGAAAAAAAAAATAGGAAATAGTGTACTCACTGTTCTTAGGGGGCGTTTTGTTCTTTTTTTCAGAATAGGAATCGGAATGAGAATATTACGAAATGAGAATGAGTATGAGCATTGATATCACTAATTAATGTTTGGTTAGTTGCATATTTTTTATTGGAATAAATCAAAATTTTCTTTTTTACCCTTAAAAGGAAATAAGAGAAAAAATTAAATGTGAGAAAAAAATGAATGTGAGAAAAAAATATGATGAAAGAAAATGATGTAAGAGAAATAATGATGAGAGAGAAATTGTGATGAGAAAGAATGAAAAGAGAAAAAGTGTGATAAAAGAAAATGAAAAAATAGAGTCTGATAGGAGAGAGGATGATGAGAGAACATAAAAGAAAATATGATGTAGAGAAAATATAATGGAAGAGGATGAAGAGAGAGAAAATATAATAAAAAAGTATGAGAAGAAAGAAAGTATGAGGAGAGAGAAAGTATGATGAGAGGGAAAGTATGGTGGGAGGAAAAGTGTGATGAGAAAAAAAGAGAACAGTGAGTGTGATAGGAGAAATTAAGGAGAGAGAAAGTTTGATGAGGAAGAAAGTATGATGAAAAAGAAAGTGTGTTGAGGGAAAAAAAGGAGGGAGTGACAAGAGAGATTGAGGAGAGAGAAAATATGATGAGAGAGAAAGTATGATGAAAAAAAAAGAAGGAAGAGAGTACAATGGAAGAGATTGAGAAGAGAAAAAGAATGATGAGAGAGAAAGTGTAATGAGAAAAAAAAGAAAGAAAAAGAGAATATGATAGGAGAGATTAAAGAGAGAGAAAGTGTGTGATAAAATGATAGAGAGAAAATATGATGATTGAGAACAAAAAGAGAAGTGATATGAAAAAAAAATATATATATATTTTGATGTTTGATATTAAGGGAAAAAATTTTAGTTTTAGGTCAAGGATATTTTTGGAATAAGGAAAGAGAAAGTGTGATAAAATGATAGAGAGAAAATATGATGATTGAGAACAAAAAAAAAGAAGTGATATGAAAAAATAAATAAATATATTTTGATGTTTGATATTAAGGGAAAAAATTTTAGTTTTAGGTCAAGGATATTTTTGGAATAAGGAAATATTTTGATTGATGAAAATAGGGTAATGACTCATTGAAGGAGAGTTTCATGAGAATGAGTTATTATCTAATTGAAATTATTCATTTCTTTATTTGTATTCCTATTTTTATAATTTAAACATTAATAATGATAATCAATGATTTCAATTCTCTACTTCTATTTTTCTGAATCAAACACCCTCTTAATTTTTCTTTTTTTCCTTAGAGATGTGGGCATATTTTACAGAACGTTTGTAGAGATTGAAAAAATGATATTTCTCTACAGATTAATGGATCCCTTGCAAGGAGGGCAATAAAGGACCTGATGGCCAGGGGTGCCATTCGAATGGTATCTGCTCATTCAAGCCAGCAAATCTACACCAGAGCCTCCAATACTTGAGTGCTAAATTGCTGCGTGTTTTATTATATATTTGCTCACTATGTGTATTACAATTCTGCAGGTATGCTGATTTTTTAGTTGTTCAGTTGCGATAATTAAAATAGAAAATGGCTTTAAAAAATTATTTCAATTTCGTGAGTAGCAATTGCTACTACAATTTGATGGTGATTCTTTTTTTTTTTTTTTTGGTGAATTGCAATAACTAAAATATAAAGAATTTTAAAACTTTGTTTCATTTTTTTTTTCAGTAGGAATTGTTACTAGTTTCATTCTCTTTAAGCAATGCATCCCATTTTAAAGCACATAAATGTAGCTCAACTCGGGATTAAGGAATTCGGAATTGGTGAGTGTACAGTCTAATAAGCACATTTACTCAATAGGCAAACTGATCCACTGAGGTCCATCAAACGACCTTTAATTTGCAACGACATAGCACATTTACGCACTATCAGGCCGACAGTGGGCCCTCAGTTTGGCCTACTAATGCAGCGTAATTGATTCTCAGAATTAATCATTAGTCTAGTCTATTGCGGACAGTTATAAGCCCGCATGGCCCATTAATTTTGCATAGGATCGGTGATCTAGAAGTGTAGTCAGTGGCCCAATAGATATTCTATCCAGTAAAGCCCATAGAAGTCAGTGGCCCATTAATAATAGTGTTGTCAAGTGTTAGCGTAGTAGATACCGTTAGTGGCCCATTATTTTAGGTTCATTGTAGTTAGATCCGGTAGTAGTCTATTACGGTCCACTAAAAGCCTAACAAAGTCAAGTAAAAGCCCATCACGGTCCAATAAGAGATCGCTTGCTTAGTCTACTTAACAATCCCAGGGCCTCCAATTTTGAGCCCATTAATCTTCACCAGCACGTCCCATTATTGGCCCAGCATTGCACATGAGTGGCCCATTCATGACTGTTGGCCAGACCGATAACGGTATTTAAGAGCCAATTAGCCGCCCAATGGATCCATTAAAAAACAGATAGATCTGTTACTTTAACCTACGTGGGGCATAGCAATCTATTAAAAAAAATTAAAATTGTCACATCAACTATCTCCTCATAGAATCGGTCCCATAAATATAGACGGAAATAAATATAGATACACAGTTAAAAACGCATCTCCTGTCATGACACCTCAAGGATCGAATCCTGGACCTCTCGATTATAAAATCATGCATCTCTGACTGTGTTCCGCCTTGAGGATTACATAACAATCCATTAAAGTAAATATAATCTCTGGACAACTCATAAGCAGGCCTGCCTGAGCCCATTACGATACGAAGTGCAGCTCGTGTAGGCTCTTGTTGAGCCTCTTACATGTGCCTCCCATGCCCCTCTAAATGGCTCTACAGAGGCAACAAAAATGTACGGACGCTGGGTTGGTTAATGGGGCTCAGTTAGTCTTTGTATTGGGCTCACCCGGCATATGTCCCAGCTCAGCTGTCGCTACATTTAATATGCCGTGTTGAACTCCTAATGACATGGCATATTAAATGACGAGGCCTACATTGACTAACATAAACTGACCGAAACCGAAATAAATGAGGCGTGATCTCTTGGACCATTTTTTATGATTTAGAAGATGTATCATTCATATTTATGATTAGATCGAGATCATGATTTGATCGCAATTAGTGGTGATCCTTTTCTGGGTTCATCGTCCCCATCAGGTTATAATTTGGTTCGGAGCAGGTGGCTAGAGGCCGCCCAGAGGATACCCTCGCTCAGCGCCCAATAACCTGGTCACTTATCCACCACCGAAGGCCTTCGGACGGCCTCCGGCCGTCCGTTCCAAACCAAAACCTAGTAGAGACGGTGAACCCAGAAAGGGATCGCAACCAATTACGACCGAATCGCGTTCACAATTCGACCGTAAATATAAGTGGCACATCTCCTGGACCACAAAAAAGTGGTTCAGGAGATCTGCTCTCGAAATAAATGGGTTCGTACATTAACCAAACATTACTATGTATTTCGAGACCATCAAACTTATCATTATATGATGCATGGAATTAGCATAAACATACAGTTATTGTTATTACTGCTGCTGGCCTCGGGCAGGATTGAGTTGATTAATACGGGACAAAATTATTCTCTTAGAATAAGAGTTTGAATCTTGGTAAATCTTAAAAGAAAAACTCTCGCTGTATTGGTTAATTATAATTTTTCGATTTATCTTAATATAGATGATCATGAGGTTGATTGTGTGAGACCACTAGAATAGAGGATTCCACTTTTTTTTTTTACTACCATTGTTATTACTGCTACTAGTCTCGGGGATAGGGTTGTTAGAAAGACAATTTGTTGTCGGAGATTTACAAAGTATTAGCTGAATTTAAATTACACTAAATTAAATTCACTTATATGTCAAAATGATCTGAGTAGATAATCTCAGGCTGTCAATGGGGGGCTAGTTTCTACGAAGTGCTGAAGGTAGTCTGCACAGTGGCGGCAGAGTGGGATGAGATATCGGGCGGGTAGGTCGGTCAAGCAGAAAGATCGTGCAAGAAGATCAGCAGGACGGGTAGAGCGGTTGATCGGGTCGAGCGACCGAGCAACCAAGTGGTCGGTAGGACAGAGTAGCGGAGCGATCGAGCAAGTTGAGCGGTCGATCGAACAGTACAGTTAAGCGAGCGTGGAGCTGAGCGATCGAATGAGCAGTACGATCAAGTCACAGATAGAGGACAGAGTCTGATCGGGTAGAGCAGCCGTCCAATCAGAGAGACCGATCGAGCAGTGCGATCGAGCAGGCAGAAATGTCGACTGGGTGGACAGAGAGGCCGATCGGGCGGATAGAGAGGTCGATTGGGCCAACAGAGAGACCGAGCGGTCGGACGGAGAGGCCGATCGGGTGAGCGACCGAGCGGACGTAGAGGTCGAGTGAGTGTGTGACTGGCCTGGTAGTGAGGCCGAGTGAAGCAGCCAAGTAGTCGATCGGGCGGAGAAGTTGAGCGTTTGACCAGGCGAGCCAGCCAACCGAGTGAGCAGAGAAATCGAGCGACCGAAGAATCCAAACGGGCGAATGGACCGAGGCTTACAAGAGTCGCAGTTTCCTTGAAACAGATTCATCCCACCTTCGGTTGTGCTTTGAGGTTTTCTCGAGTCGTCTATTTCTCAGGATACAACAGTTAACTGTGGCGCATACTAAGTACTGGTGATCACGACGAACTGAGTGGTACTCGAATGCTATCACATGCACTTCGCTGAGCAGAAGTTTGCACAACAGAGAAAGAGGGAACGTAGGTGGAGAACTTCTGTTGCTTTTCTGTGTGTCTCTTTACCTATAATCGTAGCCTCCTTATATAGGAGCTCAGATCAACGACAACGTTAATAATCGATTAATGATCATTACTCACCGAGCTATGAAACGACAGTGTTTCACTCAACCGTTTTGATTCTGCATTAATCTTACTTTAGTGCATCCGTTATACAAGCAGCAAAAAGGTTTATGTGGTAAAATGTTAGTTGTTCCACTTGGGCAAATTTTACCCCGACTGGTTCAGTATTTTGCGCGTGTTGTGCTCGCACACGAGTCAATATGGTTTAGTACAATTCGGGCCCTGGATTTGTACCCCCTGCACACTCACGCGTGAGAGAGAGCCTCTTCCCATACATTTGTTCACATTATCAATGCATGTGAATTAATATAAACCAACCAATATGCCTTGAAACTTCCAATATGGGACTAAAGTCTCATTCACAATGGAGTCTCTTTCTTCTTCCACATATTCTCTATTCACATCACTTATATCTAATAATCCCCCACATGAATGGAGATAGGGTATGTGATAGCATTCAATAGTTGAGTCTAGTATATGACAAGTAGGTTTTACTCTTTGAACCTTCCCTTGTGTTGATCTGTTTGCTTACTAGCTGATAATAGACACGATGTCCTTGAACTATTCTGCCGTCTGTGTAAGCATTTACATATCTCACCCAAGACTCTTCTTGAAATAAATCAGTTCTCATGAATGTGTTTGTTCTTGGTTATAAACATGCTTAGTTCTGTGAAAAGCTCTAAGAATTGTACCTCCAATTTTCTACGAAGCAACTCTACTTCTTTCTCACATAGGTGATCCCTCGAGAGTAGGCATCTACTCTTCTTGATCATTAATAACCCATCGGCTTACTCTGATCCGGTCACTATTTTATTGGATTTTTCTCCACATTGTATCTAGTCAGTGCAGATTAGTTATCCCTTTGAACTTAATTCTTGGGATCTCCAATTAGCATAGGTTGGGTGTCTTCTATACTAATTGCTGACAACGACATCAAGCTCATCCCTCGCGATGAGTTTACAACTAACTCTATGTTTAACCCCTTGATTAGCGGATTTGTTAGGTTATCCTTTGACTTTACATTGTCAATAGTACTGATAACTCCCGTTGAGAATAGTTGTCTAATGGTATTATGTCTGCGACGTATATGCCTAGACTTACCATTATACAGATGACTCTATGCCCGACAGATTGCTGATTGACTATCACAATGTATGTAAATTACCGACACAAGTTTCAGTCATCTCATAATATCTTCTAAGAATTGTCGTAGTCATTCAGCCTCTTTACCACATTTGTCAAGAGCTACAAACTCATATTTCATCATAGATCTAGTTATTACCATTTGCTTAGAAGATTTCCAGGATATGGCTGCACCTCCAAGAGTGAATACATATTCACTCGTAAACTTAGAGTCTTTTATGTCAGATGTCCAACTCGCATCGTTGTATCCTTTGATCACAGCAGGATATATCATATAGTGCAGTCCATATTCATAAGCATACCTTAAGTACCTCAGTACTCTTGTTATCCCGTTTCAATACTCAACATAGGATTACTCGTGTATTTACTCAGTTTACTTACTATGTAAGCCAAGTCTAGTCGTATACAACTCATCAGGAACATCAAACTTTCAATCACTCGAGAGTACTCTATCTTTTTCGATAGATGTTGACTCATATCTATCGACGTTCGTGCCAACACAGTATTACCCTTGGTGAATTTCTTAAGAATTTTATCCATGTAATAAAACTAACTAAGAACAAGTCTTTCTGTTGTTCTAAGAATTTTAATTCTTAGAATCACATTAGCTAGCCTCATATCTTTCATATCAAATCTTGAGTTCAACATATCTTTAGTAGATTTAATTATCTTATCATTACTCCCAATGATAAGTATGTCATCTACATATAGATACAAGATGACATAATCATTCTTTATGGCTTTCATGTAGACATATTTATCACATTTATTAATCTTGAATCCACATTCCTTTATGACATTGTCAAATTTCTCATGTCACTGCTTTGGTGTTTGTTTTAAGCCATATAACAACTTCACCAATCTACAAACATTATTTTTTTGTCCTAACACAGAAAACCCCTTAGGTTACTCTATGTAGATTTTCTCTTCTAAATCCCCATTTAGAAAGA
Source organism: Zingiber officinale (assembly GCF_018446385.1). Lineage (NCBI taxonomy): Eukaryota > Viridiplantae > Streptophyta > Magnoliopsida > Zingiberales > Zingiberaceae > Zingiber > Zingiber officinale. The sequence continues at coordinate 131,072,103 of NC_055987.1, forward strand.
CTGTCTTTACATCCATCTGATACATTTCGAGATTCCATAGAACAACTATAGTCAACAATACTCTTATGGAAGCTATTCTCGACATCAGAGAATATGTATCAAAGTAATCAAGGTCTTATCATTGTCTGTATCCTTTGATTACCAATCCGGTCTTGTACTTATCAATTGTGCCATATGATTTTATTTTTTTCTTGAAGATCCGCTTGCACCCTAGTAGTTGACTTTCCGGAGGAAGATCCATAAGTTCCCAAGTGTGATTTTGCAAGATAGATTTTATTTCAAATGTAATTGTCTCTCTCCATTGAGATCCATCAGAAGAGCTTACTGCTTCTGAGTAACTTCGGGGCTCACTTTCTAACATGAAAATGATAAAATCCTATCTGTAAGATTTTTCTATCTGAGCACTTTTGCTCTGTCTAAGCTCAACCTCAACTAGTGTTGGAACCCCAAGGTTATTTTAATGTGATCAAACAAGTTAAGTTAGGTCATGTGATTTTTGATCCCTATGTCTAAGTGTGCAGGAGCTTAGGAGCACAGGAAGTCGAGTAGAAGACGTGGCTAGCGAGAAGGACGATACAGGAGAGAGCCAACGGGCTCGGTGCGTCTGAGGGATGAGGCACCGCGGAAGAGTACACCAATGAACGAGAAGAACATGCGCGACGTTCGAGGGACGAGAAGCCATAGCGGAAGCCTGCTCGAGGAGAAGGCCGAAATTGAATTCGGGTGAGCCTTATTTCGGTTGGCCGAAATCACCCAAGCGAGCGGAGCCGGAGTGGAAGGCTCGGACCGAGGCGAGCAGTATTGGAGAAGAGGGTCTGGATTGAAAAAGTCAACCATGTTGACTCTAAGGGTCCGAACGCGCGGACCCATTCCGGGCGCGCTCGGAACGATTCCGAGCACCCGGAACCTGATTCTATCCAGATCACGTTTGACCACGATCCGTTGCAAAGGGGATAAAGTTTTATCCCCCTCTAGGCGCCTGGAACCCTTCCGGGCGCCTGGAACCCTTCTAGGCGTCCCGACCAAGGTTATAAATATAGTCTTTGTCCAAGAAGCTACAATAACAAGCAATTTCATTTACAACACTTGTGTACTTCTATTTGTTAGTTTAGCTTCATCTTTCTGTGCTTTCACTGCTATAAGAGGCTTCTCCGCCTAAAGGAGTATTTAGTATGCTTCACTTCCTTGAATTAACAAACTCCTCGGTTGTAACCAAGTAAATCCCTTGAGCCTCTATTTTTGTTTATTTTAATTATTTTATGCAAGTGTTCATTTAAGTCCGAGAAGGGTATTTTCTGTTTTATTTTGTGCAGGGCTATTCAGCCCCCCTTCTAGCCGGCCTAACGGTCCTAACAAGTGGTATCAGAGCCCGGACGCCTCAGAAGGACTAACCGCCGACTGAAGCAACGAGATGGCCGGAACTAACATATATCCACCAACATTCGAGGGGGAATTCAGTTTTTGGAAGCAACGAATGGAGGTATTTCTTAAAACATATTTTAATATTTTATTAATAATGAAATAGGGTTATGAAGCTCCAAAGGACACAAACAGAGAAGAAATTGAAGAACACCTCTGGACCAAAAAGCAATGCGACGATTTCATGTCAAACGGAAAGGCCGAATATCATTTAATAAGAGTTCTACCAGCTGAAGATCTTGACAGAATCGGCAACTACCAAAGTGCAAAAGAACTTTGGGAAAAGTTCTTGAAGCTCTACGAGGAACCAGATGAAGTTGATTCCAACTCCTCGATGGTCACCGAGTCATCATTGTTGGTGCAACCTTAGGTCAAGGTTGACCTGGGTGACCCGACTTGAGTTGACCTGACTCGAGGTATATTTTGATGTTTGACAAGAATAGAGAAGTTATATTTTGATGTTTGACAAGAATAGGAACTTGGGGGATTGTGGGTGCAACCTTTGGTCAAGGTTGACCTGGTTGACCTGACTTGAGTTGACCTGATTCGGGAAAAGTCCAAGTATGCAGACTTGGCACGGAAAAGTCCAAGGATGGAGATTTGGCACAGAAAAGTCCAAGCAGGGAGCTTGGTACGGGAAAAGTCCAAGCAGGGAGCTTGGCACGGGGAAAAGTCCAAGCAGGGAGCTTGGCACGGGGAAAAGTTCAAGTATGGAAGCTTGGCATGGGAGGTCAGAGAGGGCTCGGTAGCTCGTTCTCCGGACTAGGTCAAAGAGGGCTCGGTAGCTCGTTCTCTGGACCGGACGTGGAAGTCGGAGAGGGCTCGGTAGCTCGTTCTCCGGACTAGGTCAGAGAGGGCTCGGTAGCTCGTTCTCTAGATCAGGAAGGCTTTAGGGTTTAAGGCTGGGAAATTGGATCGGTCTACTGACCGATCCAGTGATACACTGGGTCATCTGATCGATCTGGTGACCGATCAGTAACCAAACAGATTGGGAGAAGGAATGGCATGATCGGTCCACAGACCGATCAGGGCTCTGGCAACCAACTCTCTGTGACCAACACATAAAACTCTCTAACCCTAAATTAGTTATAAATAGCTAAATAACTCTCTAACCCTAAATTAGGGCAAATCCCTGACCAACACATAAACCTAATTCAACTCATACATGATCAATAGCATATATCAAATTCCTATGCCTTACCTGAAACTCACAGCCGTTTATCACTGTTGGAAGTAGGATCGTTTGCTGCTGGAATCTACCTACTGTCGGAGATCAAACGATGCTACAGGAAAACATTCACTACCACAGTGATCAATCCCACAATACAACACAACATTCTAATAAAAAAAACAGTAGATAATCAAAAGGGAAGCAATTCATCAAATCCTTGAGTCTACATAATTCCCAACCAACAATTGAACCTCACCATGGACTGATCAAGAGTAGTGGCAAGTTTGGTGGCCGGCACAGAGGTGATCGTTGAAAACTAGAGGGAAGAAGCAATTTCGCTCGGCAGTGGCAGCAAGCGGAAGAACTAGGGCTTAGATTCCACACTAGGGCACCCTCATGAGAAGTGTGTCTGCGCTAAGGCACAGATAGGGCCGACTGTGCTCGGATGTCGCCGTAGAGATGGGTGTCGCGGCTGAGGCTAGGGCACCGGCAGCAGGGAGAAGAAGACCGGCCCGACGCTAGGGCACAGGAAGTCGGCTCGCAGTGTGCAACGGGGAGGAGCGGCGGTGGTGGCTCACTGCTCTCTAGGGCACAAGAGAAGAAGAAGAAAGGCGCGGTGAGGACACGGGGGGAAGAAACCGCCAGCTGTTAGGGCTTTTCGGCATCGGGTTCGGGAGTGAGGGAGAAGAGAGGCACGGGTGAGGGGCTCGGGCACGCAAGGCTTTCGGCGAGGTAAGAAAAAGAAACAAATAAGGAAAATAAAGAAAAAGGAAATGTAATTATAAACATTTCCTCGCTTAAATGGGGTAGCCAAAACAGGTTTTTCCGGGCCCCATTTTTATCCCCGTCAACTCGTCCGTACGAGCTCCGAAAAATTCCCGAAAAATTTCCAAAAATTCCCTTATTAATATTCTCCTATTTCCGGTATTTTATATTCTCCCCCACTAATAAAAATTTGGCCCCCAAATTTCATTATCTACCATCAGCAAATACTAATAACAGGTAAAGAGTATAAATGCTGAACGGTAAACTAAATCACATACCTCAAGGGAAAAGATGGGGATATCGAGCTCGGATCGTATCCTCAAGCTCCCAAGTAGCCTCCTCATCTGAATGATGCTATCATCCGACTTTAACCAGTCGGATAGTCTTGTTCCGCAACTGACGCTCCTTCCGGTCGAGAATCCGTACCGGAACCTCCTCATAAGTAGCATCAGGCTGAAGGGGAACTGGGATATCTGTCAGCACATGCGTCGGATCAGGTACGTATCTCCGCAGCATAGATATGTGGAATACATCGTGGACGCCTGCCAGGGACGGTGGTAGTGCTAGCCGGTAAGCTACCGCTCCGATCCTCTCCAATATCTCGAAAGGGCCAATGTACCGCGGAGCTAGCTTACCTCTGAGGCCAAATCTCTTCACCCCTTTCGTGGGTGAAACTCGCAGAAATACATGATCGCCAACAGAAAACTCTAGTGGTCTGCGTCTCCGATCAGCATAACTCTTCTGGCGGTCCTGCGCCTCTGACATCCTCCGTCTGATAGTACGGACCAACTCTGCATCCTGCTGAACTCTATGAGGTCCCAACATCTGGGCCTCTCTAACCTCATCCCAGAGGACGGGTGTCCGACAAGGTCTACCATACAACGCCTCAAACGGTGCCATCTGAATAGACGAATGAAAGCTGTTGTTGTAAGCAAACTCTACTGACAGCAGATGTTCCTCCCAACTGCCTCCGAAATCCATAACACATGACCTCAGCAGGTCCTCTAAAGTCTGAATGGTCCGCTCTGACTGTCCATCTGTCTGTGGATGGAAGGCTGTACTAAAACGGAGCTGTGTACCCAAGGCCTGCTGCAGACTCTGCTAGAAATGTGATGTAAACCGTGGATCTCTATCCGAAATGATACTCAACGGAACACCATGTAATCTGATGATCTCTCGGCAATACAGATCTGGCAATCGGTCTAGAGAATTAGTCCTCCGGATCGCTAAGAAGTGCGCGGATTTGGTTAATCGATCAATGATTACCCAAATCGCATCATGACCTCGTCGTGTCCTCGGCAAACCTACCACAAAGTCCATGGTAATGTGATCCCACTTCCACTCAGGAATAGGAATCCGCTGAAGTAATCCTGCAGGTCTCTGGTGCTCAGCCTTCACCTGCTGACAGACAAGACATCTAGCTACGAAATCCGCGATGTCTTTCTTCATGTCGTTCCACCAATAGGAACGCCTCAAGTCTCAATACATGCAAGTCCCGCCTGGATAGATCGCAAATCGAGAGCGATGAGCCTCCTGAAGTAGCTCCTGTAAGACCGGATGAGACTGAGGTACGCATAATCTGCCTCGAAAGTATATAATACCCTCCTCGTCTCGTGTAAACTCGGTCTGCTGCCCGGAAACTATCTGACTTCTAATGAACTGCAAATGCTGATCACCAGCCTGTGCCTCTCGGATCTTCGTCCTGATCGACGACTGAGCAACCATAGTAACAAGAATACCCTGCTCTGTAGATCCCTGCTCCTCAAGGTCTAACTCAGAAAAACTCTGAATCAAGTCCGTGACTGAAGTCCGGTGGCAAGCCAAAGTCCTCTGGACTTCCTGCTGAGTGCATCTGCAACCACATTAGCTTTCCCCGGGTGGTAGCTAATGGTACAATCGTAGTCCTTCAGGAACTCCATCCATCTCCTCTGTCGGAGATTAAGCTCCTTCCGGGTAAAAAGGTATTTGAGACTTATGATCAGTGAGAATCTCAAATGTAATGTCGTACAGATGATGACGCCAAATCTTCAAAGCATATATGATGGCGACTAACTTCAGGTCATGAACTGGGTAGTTCTTCTCATGCTCCTTCAGCTGACGAGAAGCATAAGAGACCATTCTGCCGTGCTGCATCAGAACAGCGCCCAAACCCTAAATTGACGCGTCGGTGTAGAGTACAAATCCGTCCTCTCCAGAAGGTAAGACCAAAACTGGAGCCGACACTAATCTCCGCTTCAGCTCCTGAAAGCTGGTCTCGCAATCCTCGGACCACGTGAACTTCACGCCTTTCCTGGTAAGGCGGGTCAGTGACATCGCAAAACCCTCGACAAAGCGTCGGTAATATCCTACCAATCCCGAAAACTACGGATCTCGAGCCGACTTTGCTCCCAACCGGTGATGCCTCGATCTTCTGAGGATCAACTGAAATACCTCTGCTGGAAACCACGTGTCCCAGAAAACTAACTGAGGATAACCAGAATGCACACTTGCTGAACTTCGCGTACAGCTGATGTCGTCTAAGAATCTCCAAGACTATGCGAAGATGCTGTGCATGCTCCTCCTCAGAATGCGAGTAGACCAATATGTCATCAATGAAAACGATAACAAACTGATCCAGATACTCCAGAAAGATGCGGTTCATCAAGTCCATAAACACCGCTGGAGCATTGGTAAGCCCAAATGGCATTATCAAAAACTCATAATGACCATATCTGGTACGGAAAGCTGTCTTCTGAATATCTGAGTCTCTGACTCTCAGCTGATGATATCCGGATCGCAGATCAATCTTAGAATACATTGATGTACCTCTGAGCTGATCAAACAAATCCTCGATCTGTGGTAAAGGATATTTATTTATGACGATAACTGCATTCAACTGTCTGTAGTCAATACATAACCTCATGGTGCCGTCTTTTTTCTTGACAAATAATACCGGAGAACCCCATGGAGAAACACTAGGGCGAATAAATCCCCTATCCAAAAGCTCCTGAAGTTGAACCTTCAGCTCGTTCAACTCTTTTGGTGTCATACGATAATGAGCTTTCGATGCCGGTGCGGTCCCCAGAATCAGCTTAATAGCGAACTCAACTTGCCTTCTGGGAGGCAAACCTGGCAACTCCTCTAGAAATACATCTGGGTACTCCCGGACTACAGGAACGTCGGAGAGCTGCAAACTACTGCTATCCTCAGTACTAATCAAAGATAACAAAAAACCCTGACAGCCATGTGACAGCAGCTTCTGAGCCTGAATCGCCGAAATGATCGATATGCCGTCATCTCTGATGCCAATGAAATCCCACGAGGGTTGATTCGGAGGCCGGAAGGTGACCACCCTCGTCTGGCAATCAACGGTAGCATGATATATTGACAGCCAATCCATGCCAAGAATGATATCAAACTCGACCATCTCCAATACTAGAAGATCTACCGTAAGTATCATGTTGCCAAAGTCTAACGGGCAACCTCTGACCTCCTAGGTGACGTCCAAAGTATCACCGGACGATAAGGAGACGGTCAGTCTTTGCGGTCTAGACTCAAACAGTATAATGATCATTAAATGTGAGAGCACCGCTCCATCACAAGAATATGTCATATGTGGGAGCTACGCTCCACCACAAATGATCCACAAGTATGTGGGAGTTATACTCCACCACAAACGATCCACAAGTGACCAAAATATTAATTGAATAGACTGTGCTGTTTATTCATTGGACCATGCCATCGGCTTGTCATCAGTTAACTAATTCATTCCAATATCAAGTAAAAGAGTCCTTAGTGTAGTTACTTGAATCATTAGTTCCTGAAGCACGACACACCATTTGTCAAGTCATTGCTAAGATTGCATCCATTGAGATACCTGACGTGGATAGCAGGAGCTTATAGTGAAGCTCCGGAACAACATGACTCAGCCAGATTCCTTTGCTCCATTTAAGCAAGCACTATTGGAAATATTGGGCTAATACCACCTCAGCTTGAACTGTACAAGCAAGGTAGTCAGACTTGTTTTCCAACATAGGATCAGACTAGGATTTGCATTTTCCTACAGTAGAAAATGCAAGGAGATAAAATCAATAGGTGGTCTGTATTAAAAGAAACTGCAAATTTCCAAGTCAACTTGGAAGGAAAATAAAACACTAAAAATAGCACAGATAGGAAATGTCAATGCATCAATTAGAACAGAAGAGCTCCTAGAGTTGGTGAAGCCAAGATATATAGACTAACCATTTTGGTTGACCTTGAATATATGTAAAGTGTGTCGAGTGCGGGCATGTCACATCTACTAACAATGAAGCTAATCTCAATATAGACTACATATCTCTTATAACCAATAAGGATATCTATGCTACCCCAGTATTAAATACAGGTACCAAAGTTATAAAAATTAAATATCTTACCTTATTACCTATTTGACGTCTGGAGATGTTCCGTCGCTATCAGCCCCCAAATTGATCTCGGAATTCCATACGGGAAAATCATCGTAAATCCATAATAAAATCCGAAACGAAAGTCCAAAACATATACATAATGGAAAACCCGGGCAACCAAAATAACTACCCAGTTTGATTCGCAAACTAGGGCTAGCACAACATATCCAGAATACTAAAAGCAAGTATCACACTCTGCTCTGATACCAATAAATTGGTATCAGATAAATCTCAAAAATCCAACACACAGAAACCAAACAAGTATCGCCAAACTTTGGCGCTCTGACACCATATCAATAGGTATTAGGTTATCTCAAATATCCAAAATACGAAAACAACGATCGTAAAACTTAAGCTCTGATACCACTAAATTGTCACGCCCCAGAGGAGTCCCTGCCCGAGAAAACTTCGACAACATCTTCCCTGTACGACGGACAATCTGAAACTTTTTTACATCCTCATATATCTCAACCACATGCGGCTGGAATAATAACATGTAAATAAACCATCACCATGCAGTTTATCTAAATATAAGCAAACCAAAGCAGTAATACCATGACTCAAAATCAACCCTACTCAACTACACTCGTAAAGCTCAAATCTGATGAACTCACCTCTTCTGCCGTCCAGGCAGGCATGTAGTAGAGTAAATCCAAATCATACCAAAAATCCATCAAACGATAAGAATCCATACAATATCCATAAGTAAAACAATACAAGACTAAAAACAAAGTCTGATAGAGAAACTAAGATAAAATAACAACTCAAGACCAGCAGAGGACAAGCACTACGTGCAATGGGGACTAGCGACTGGAACTGCTCCGGACAACCTCAACCTGAAAATATAACAACAATGGAGGCGGGGTGAGTCCAACACTCAACAGGTACAACTGATATGCAAAATAAAGTAAATAACAGACAACACTAATCATGCGTACAGTCTCCTGAATACGAGAAGGATAAATGCAACTGAAACAAAACAGAGAAAAGCATGCTAACCAGGATCAAGGTATAAAGGTAATCGGGTCGTCGAATCGAGAGTCTCATAATCTCGTATGCGTCAATCATATGTCCAAATAAATGCGCAAGTAAATGCAAAGAACACAAACAATAAGTCATTATGCGTATGATGCCAATGACATGGTCACCCCCGACGCTAGTCATCCACATACAATGATGAGTCCGAGTGGGTAGAGCTGTGACAACCGTGCACTCGATATCACTACGCCTGACGAGTGACCGAGTGGACGAGATCCGTCGAGTACACACATACTCCTACCGGAATAATAAATGGGGAGCGATACTCTCATCTCCTCGTACACGATGACGGGAGGACTCTCGTCGACTACCACCGAGTCACACTACCCATGAGGCGGACCAGCGGAGCCAAACAAAGTCCAACTGCTTGCCGGCTACAACCTGCTACACTAAACAAACAGAGCGGAACTGTCTGCCGGCTACCACGCTGAGTCACCAGACCAACGGAGCCAAACAGCAGAACTGCCACACACCTGTCTGATATACCACTAACTCATGAGTGGTGGTGTGTACAGATACATGTAACTGACGATGCGCTCTCAATAATGGAGCAGACAATCGCACAACATGCAATCATGCAAGATGATGCATGACACTAAACATGCCAATATCATGAATAGCATAACAAGATCCATATATAAATAAAAGGTGTACCACAAGTCAATGTATCAGATAGAAGGTACACAAACAGATAGGGTATCAAATAAACCCTAGGTCCTGAACATAATGTATCATATGGTTGGGTCACTACCTAAAGCATGTATGATCAGGTAAATGGTAACATACAGTGCATAATGAGTAAACAAGCAAACATGTAATAAGTCATGTAGTAACCAACCGAAAACAGATGGAAAACACAATCATGCTATATATTAAACACATTATTATGCATATCAAAAGACATAAGTCAAAGTACCCGCCTCCAATAAAGTGGTCCAAATCTGACTCCGAGATACTCGTCTCGCGTCAAGATCCTGTATTACCAATTGCATATATTTTTATTTAGCTACATTCTCATAAATAGCTAAATAACTCTCTAACCCTAAATTAGGGCAAATCCCTGACCAACACATAAACCTAATTCAACCCATACATGATCAATAGCATATATCAAATTCCTATGCCTTACCTGAAACTCACAGCCGTTTATCACTGTTGGAAGTAGGATCGTTTGCTGCTAGAATCTACCTACTGTCGGAGATCAAACGATGCTGCAGGAAAACATTCACTACCACAGTGATCAATCCCACAATACAACACAACATTCTAATAAAAAAAATAGTAGATAATCAAAAGGGAAACAATTCATCAAATCCTTGAGTCTACATAATTGCCAACCAACAATTGAACCTCACCGTGGACTGATCAAGAGCAGTGGCAAGTTTGGTGGCCGGCACAGAGGTGATCGCTGAAAACTAGAGGGAAGAAGCAATTTCGCTCGGCAGTGGCAGCAAGCGGAAGAACTAGGGCTTAGATTCCACACTAGGGCACCCTCAAGAGAAGTGTGTCTGCGCTAAGGCACAGATAGGGCCGGCTGTGCTCGGATGTCGCCGTAGAGATGGGTGTCGCGGCTGAGGCTAGGGCACCGGCAGCAGGGAGAAGAAGACCGACCCGACGCTAGGGCACAGGAAGTCGGCTCGCGGTGTGCAACGGGGAGGAGCGGCGGTGGTGGCTTACTGCTCTTTAGGGCACAAGAGAAGAAGAAGAAAGGCGTGGTGAGGACACGGGGGGAAGAAACTGCCAGCGCCGGCGGTTAGGGCTTTTCGGCTTCGGGTTCGGGAGTGAGGGAGAAGAGAGGCACAGGTGAGGGGCTCGAGCACGCAGGGCTTTCGGCGAGGTAAGAAAAAGAAACAAATAAGGAAAATAAAGAAAAAGGAAATGTAATTATAAACATTTCCTCGCTTAAATGGGGTAGCCAAATCAGGCTTTTCCGGGCCCCTTTTTTATCCCCGTCAACTCGTCCGTACGAGATCCGAAAAATTTCCAAAAATTCTGGAAAATTCCCTTATTAATATTCACCTATTTCCGGTATTTTACAGTTTCCCCTCACATAAACTCTGGCAGTCCATAGCTCATTTATCATCTCCTTTAGAGTTTGATTTTTCCACTCAGCAACTCCATTTTGTTGAGAAGTATAAGGAGTTGTTGTTTTGAGTATGATCTCATGTTCAACACACAACTCAGCGAACGGTGATACATATTCACCGCCTCGGTCACTTCAAACCACCTTAATCTTTTTATTAAGCGAGTTTTCAACCTCATTTTTATAGAGTGAAAATTTCTCTATAACTTCATCTTTACTTTTGAGAAGATACATGATAAGGGGCCCATCTTGCGGGGGATAGCTGTCATGGTGGGGTCAAAGTCAAGGTGGCCAACGCTCAGATATCATCGACCGGTCGGGCAAGTAGGTCAATGCTCAGATATCATCGGTCGGTCGAGAGAACAGGTCAATGCTCAGATATCATCGATTGGTCGGGCGAGTAGGTCAACGCTTAGATATCATCAGTCGATCGGGCGAGCAGGTCAATGCTCAGATATCATCGACCGATCGGGCGATCATGCCCCGACCGAGGGAGAAGGTTCCTGTCCGATCCCGCCTTTGACACTGGGAGGTGTTAAATGACCGACGCTCAAAAGAATTTTGGATGCCAGACAGGAGGAAACAATATGCAGAAGCCGGGCCGAGCAGCTATCCCGCTTGGCCAGGCAACAGGACTCGGCATTAGCACAGTGGAGCTCCGGCCGAGCGAACGTGTCGTAAGCACAGTAAAATTCTAGCCTAGCAGACGCAACACATGAAACGAAGTTCCGACTGAGCGGGCAGTACACAGGAACAGTGAAGTCCCGGTCGAGCGGCTATCCCGCTCAGCCTAGCAACTACCTCACTGTGTTATCCCTCGACATCCTTTTGGAAGTTAGTGCCGCTGACATCAGGCATGGCCAACCAGAAGATCGTACGGCGAAAGTTTCTACTATCACATCAGAGATGTGCTCAGCTTGTTAAGGTATTATGTCAGGGACACTTTACTGACAAATCTTTTCAGGAGAAACTTGGGGAAGCGTGCTCGCCTTGGGGAGCGTGCGCGTGCTACAGGAGCTCTATATAAAGGAAGGTCCAAGTATCGACGGAGGTATGCAATAGACACTACTCGTGCTACTGTTCATTCTTGTTGTTGCTCCGCCTTCTACATCATCGTCGTGACTGACTTGAGTGTCGGAGGGCCAACACCGGGGACCCCTTCCCTGGCTCGGTAATGACGTCATCTGTGTTGCAGTGCGGAGCAAAGTCTACAGGTGGTCAGCGGGAGCGCCACATCCCCAGCTTTCCATCTCATTGACTTTCGGATATGATCAATATACATAACGGTATTTTGTATTATCATTTACAAAAGTAATGAAGTATTTATTCCCACAACGTGTTGGTGTAACTTTGAGGTTGTACACGTCGGTGTGAATTAGCCCGAGTGGTTCGTTGCTTCTTTCAATATGTTGAAAGGATGATCTTGTCATTTTTTACTTCAACACAAATTTCACACTTGTGTTTTGGGTCAAGGTGGAATGCTTATTAATCTACACAATACATCATAGTTAACATGTCCTAATCTGTCATGCTACAAACAGGAAGACTCAAGCATATAAGTAGAAGAGCTTTCATATTTATTTATTTTAGACCTAATGGTCATTACATTGAGCTTGAACAACCCATCAGATATATAGCCTATTCTTACGAACATTCTATTCTTAGACAGTATAATTCTGTCTGACTCAAAGACAATGTGAAAGTCATGCTTGCTTAACAGTGATCCGTATATTAGATTCTTTCGAATTTTTGGAACATACAACATATTGTTCAGAGTAAGGTCCTTACCCGAGGTCATCTTCAGCACCGCTTTTTCTTGGCCCATGATGTCCAAGGTTGCTGAGTTCCTTATGAACAGCTTGTCTCCATTGACTTCTTCAAAATTATGGAGCAACTCCTTATTGCAGTAGACATGTCTGGTGGCTCCAGTATGGATCCACCATTACCGTGGGTTTGAACCCACCAGGTTCAACTCAGAGACCACAACACAGAGGTCGTCCATTTCTGGTCCCTCATTCAGGTTGGCTTCCTGCTTCTTCTTCGGTTTTCTACACTACGAAGATTTGTGAACGACTCAGTCACAGTTGAAGCACTTTCCGGAGAACTTCATGTTGTTGATGCCTCCTCTGGGTCCCGTCTTAGAAGACTTAGGGTTCTTCCGTTTCAAACTTTGACCGTGCTAGACCACGTTGGCTTTCATAGTAGTCTGAGTGAACAACTTTCTCTCTAAACTCTTGTTGTCGTCTTCGATGTGAAGTATAACAATGAGTTCCTCCACATTCATCTCCTTCCGCTTGTGCTTTAGGTAATTCTTGAAATCCTTCCAGTCGGGGGATAACTTCTCAATGATATCAGCCACCTGGAAGGTTTCACTCAGAACCATCCCTTCTGAGTGGATCTCGTGCAAAATCACCTAAAGCTCTTAGACTTGGCTGATCAGCATCTTGGAGTCAACCATCTTGTAATCCAAGAATCGACCCACAATGAACTGTTTGGCCCCTGCATCCTCCGTCTTGTACTTCTTGTCCAGGAACTCTCACAATTCCTTAGTCGTTCTCTTCATGTTATACACAGCATATAGCGAGTCGGCAAGGCGGTTAAGGATGTAGTCTCAGCAAAGGAACTCAGAATGAGTCTATGCCTCCACTGCACTGATGACCTGTGCATCAACATCCTCAGTACGCTTAGGAGGGTCCTCGGTCAAGAACTGAGCCAGATTGAGCGTGGTCAAGTAGAAGAGTATCTTCTGCTGCCACCTCTTGAAATTTAGTCCACTGAACTTCTTGGGCTTTCCCCATGATTGAATGACACAATTTTAATTGGGGCGGAGGGGGCCTTTATATGTTGAGTCTGTTGTACCTCAACATTCTATTTTGTGACCATCTCAACATAATCGAATCTGTTTCAAGATTGTTGGAAATACAATATGCTGCTGGAGATTTACGAGGTATTAGCTGAATTTAAATTACACTGAAATAAATTCACTTATCTGTCAAGATGACCTGAGCAAATAATCTCAGGCTGCTAGCGATGGTTGATTTTTGCCAAGTGCTGAAGGTAGTCTACACAGTGGCGCCAGAGTGGGTTAAGAGGCCAGTCGGGCAGGTCGACTGAGCAAGAAGATCGTGCAGGCAGATCAACCGAGCGGGTAGAGCGACTGATCGGGTTGAGCTATCGAGCAACCAAGTGGTCGATAGGGCAGAGCAGCGGAGTGGCTGAGCAAGCTGAGTGGTTGACCGAACAGTACGATCGAGCGAGCGTAGAGCCGAGCGGTTAAGTGAGTAGTGCGTTCGAGTTGTAGATAGAGCACAGAGTCTGATCAGGCAAAGCAGTCGTCCGATCAGAGAGGCCGACCGAGCAGTGCAATCGAGCGGGCAGAAAGGCCGACCAGGTGGACAGAGAGGTCGACCAGGCGAGCGAAGAGGTCGACCGGGCGAGCGAAAAGGTTGACCGAGTGGACGGAGAGACCGACCGAGTGGACGGAGAGACCGACCGGACTAGTAGAAGGGTCGACCAAGCGAGCGGCCGAGCGAACGTAGAGGTCGAACGAGCGTGTGACCGGCCAGGTAGTGAGGCCGAGTGAAGCAACCAAGTAGTCGGTCGGGTGGAGAAACCGAGCGTCCGAGCAGACGAGCCAGGCGGTTGAGTGAGCAGAGAAACTGAGCACCTGAAGAATCCGAACGGCGAATGGACCAAGGCCTACGAGAGTCGCAGTTTCCTTGAAATGGATTCGTCCCACCTCCGGTTGTGCTTCGAAGTTTTCTCGAATCGTCTATTTCTCAAGATACAATGGTTAACCGTGGTGCACACCAAGCACTAGTGGTCACGATGAATTGAGTGGTACCGGATTGCTATCACGGACACTCTGCCGAGCAGGAATTTGCATTACAGAGAAAGAGGGAGTGTAGGTGGAGAGCTTCTGTTGCTTTTCTTTATGTCTCTCTTTACCTATGATCACAACCTCCTTATATAGGAGTTCAGATCAACGACAACATTAATTATCAATTAATAATCATTACTCGCCCAGCTGTGAAACCCAGCGTTTCACTCGATCGTTTTGGTTATGTATTAATCTTACTTTAATGCATACGTTACATTAGCAGCAAAAAGGATTACGTGCCAAAATATTGGTTGTTCCACTTGGGTAAATTTTGCCCTGACCGGTCCAGCATTCGGCGCGTGCGGGTCGTGCTCGCACAAGAATCAACATGGTTCACTGCAATCCGGACCTTGGATTTGCACCCCCTGCATATCTACGCATGAGAGAGTCTCTTCCCATATATTTGTTTACATCATCAATGCATATGAATCAATATAAACCAACCAATATGCCTCGAAACTTCCAATGTAGGATTAAAGTCCTATTCACAATGGAGTTTTTTTCTTCTTCCACCTCTTCTCCATTCACATAACTTATGTCCAACAAGGGTGTCATGGTTAGATCCTCTAGTGATAGATCAGGGATCTAAAGTTTGAGATTCAGTTGTGGTATATTTTAGAGAATTTTTCTCCTTCATAGGTAATAGGTAGCAGACCTAAGAATACTGGTTGTCGGGATGAGCCTCCATGGGCACTTCCCAAATTTACTCTAGCAGTCAATGAAAAACTTCCGTAGGGTCAGATCGGTCGTCCCAGATTCAACGTTACCTGACTTGGTTAATCATTTTTTTTCGTCCTCAGGCCATAGTTGATCATTTTTTTTCGTCCTCAGGCCATAGTTGAGTTAGTTATCATATGACAGGTTTACAAAATTGAGAAAGGGTCGAATCTTACCCAGACCGAGGAATTACTCTCTCATGTAATGATTAGCTTTGATTTTTTGATTTACTCCCTCCTAATGATATAAGACTATCATAAGGGACCGCTAGGGTAACGGATTTCACTTTTACACCATTATTATTACTGCTGCTAGATCCGCAAAGAGCTACCATTAAATTTCATATACCTGCAGTATACAACGTTATGGTGATGCTTCATTGTGAAATTTATATTTCACTGATCAGGTTGCTACCAGTTCCAAAAAAACAAGATATTCCAAAGCAAAAGCCTTCGATGTTTCTTCTGGGGATCAGAGCAAAGAACAAGAATAAAACATGTCCTAAAAACTTGAACTACCTTAAAAGTTTCATCCATGTCCCACTGCCGAGGATTCAAGATACGTAGCACTCAGAATGCATTCTGGAAAGAACAAATATCAATGTTTTTCATGTTTCAGAAACAGTGCTACAATGTGGTTGGATTGCACCAATTGAGTTCAGAAGATACAGAAAAGCTTGAATCTTTAAATAAAAATGCTCAGAAAAGGGAAAGAACAAGGAACCAACATTGAACTAAAACAATGTAGATTTTACAAAAGAACTTCAACCGAGGATTCTAGAAAGAAAAGGCACCAAATATGTCACTAACCTGATGTATCTCGTCGAGGCATTTTAAAGGAGCCGGCATTGAACTAAACAATACAGATATTACAGATGAAGTAAATTGTGATCAAGGGATTCTAGAGAGAAAAAGGCACCAAATATGTCACTAACCTGATGCATCTCATCAAGGCGAGTCAATTGAGATCCCTCTGCTCTTCTTCTTGTTGCCTTAGAGGCAAAAAAAGATTCATGAAGAAAAACAAAAACTATACATCACAATTATAAAGGAGGTGCAGAAACTTATGGTGGTTTGATATTCCAGTAAAAAGAGCATTTTGCCACTGCAACTATCAGTTAAATAAACAACAGCATGGTGTCAAGGCAGAATGATAAGGCATCATCGCTGAATTTCTAACAATATCCCCTTCACAAAGAAAATGTAACTTGATTCTAATGACCGAAGACATTTAGGACTTAACCAGCTAGCCACTTGAAGTATCTTTTGTACTAGATTCAGGTCTTGCTTCAGCAGAATCAAATGTTTCTAAAGCCTCCAAAAAGAACTTATTTGGAACAATACCCTGAGCACCCATATGCTTTAGCAAACTATTAATAAGCTCTTTCATGTTAGCTTTCGCATAAGCCCTTGTAAAGTAATTTATAAGTGGAAGCATTTGGAACCAAATCCCTTTTAATTGCATGATCCAATAGCTGATCTTCTTCACTGGGCAAGCCATTCCGACAACGTACTGTTCTATGGTAAATTCATTGGCACATTACAACTGATATTAGAAACTAAACCGAAGTTCATCCAAATAAGATCCTTCAAGCAATTTCGGAAAATGTTTGGCCTGACAAGCAACAATAAAATTAACAATTCAAAATAAAGGAAGGCAAACACAGAATCTAGATACATTAATTCCCAAAGATCAAACCCTACCCCTCTATAATAAAATTTATGGGCCTAACAAGAAACAGTACGATTGACAACTAAAAAATAAAGGAAGGAAAACACAAATTTATATACATCAGATATTCTATAATAACATCTATAGATCCAAATCTAAGTTTAACATCCAATCTTCTATAATAACATCTATAGATCCAAATCTATTTTTTCAGTACAGAGACCGAACTGCTGGAAAATAAACGAAACCATTTATTGAAGAAAAAACTAACAAATTCGACACTAGTAGGATGGAGCCAATTGGTACCTATTTGAAAATCCACGAAACGCCAAATCTAAAATGGAGAATCGCCTCTAGGTACTGGAATCAGCGATCGCGATTCCCGAGCTCCTGGAAGAGCAGGAAGAAGTGCTCGGTGCGAACGACCCTCACGAACTTGCTGATCGTGACCTGACCACCATGGGTTGGTTCCGTTCGCCAGACTTACGTAGGATTTGGTGGACGAGCAACGCCGCTTCCTCGGTCGCGTCGCTGCTCTTGACGGGGGAGGCTCTCCTCCTCGGCAGGGCGGAGATGGAGCTGGCCACGCTGGGGGCGACTGATTGGAGTGTGGGGAGGGAGAAGGGGAGAGCCGAGGGATATGAGCATCGGAAGTGGGTTGGGATTGGGTGTATCAGCATCGACAGGAGCGGGGGCAGAGGAAAGAGTTCGGGCGGAGGATTTGGGTGGGTGGTTTTCTGGCTGATGCAAAACAAAATTCTTGAACCCCACATTGGTTGGAACTTGGAACGGGTTGAACAGAACGGGCGAGCTAGTTTTTACTATGGTGGCTTTTGATTTAGAGATTTGGGACCGTGGAAATCAATTTATTCTCAAAACTTATGTTTTATTGATGGGAATGGAATTAAGGTTTTGCAATGAAATCTAAAAATTTGGATATGGATAAAATCCACCCCCTCTTTTAGGTTGTGATGGATTGAGAATAAAAATTAAATTTTGAAGGAAATTTTCCTTAGTATATTTGTTCAATTTTTCTTTCATTTCACTCTCTCTCCTTGTTCTCTCTCATCATACTTTCTCTCTCCTTATTCTATCATAATATTTTCTCTCATCACACATTCTCTATCATTTTATCTCTGTATTCTCTCTCATCACATATTCTCTTTCATTATTTTCTCTTTCTTTATTTTTTATCATACTTTCTCTCTTCTCAATCTCTCTTACCATACTCTCTCTCCATATTTTATCTCATCGCACTTTCTCTCTCTTCATTATCTTCCATCACACTCTCTCTCCTCATTCTCTCTCAACACACATTCTCTACCATTTTCTCTCTATATTCTCTCTCATCGCGCACACTCTCTCATTATTCTCTCTCTTCATTCTCTCCTTATTTTTTTTATCATATTTTCTCTCTCATCATACTTTCTCTCTCCTCAATCTCTCTTACCATACTCTCTCTTCGTATTTTCTCTCATCACACTTTCACTCTGTTCATTCTCTTCCATCAAACTCTCTCTCCTCATTTTCTCTCATCACACTTTCCCTCTCTTTATTTTTTCCCATCACACTTTCTCTCATCACAGTTTCTCATTATACTTTCTCTCCTGAATCTCTCATTTTCTCTCATCACACTTTCTCTCTTTTCATTTTTTCCTATCACTCTTTCTCTCTCAACACACTTTCTCTCTCATCATACTTTTTCTCTTCTTAATCTCTCCTATCATGCTCTTTCTCCTCATTTTCTCTCATCACACTTTCCCCCCTCTCTTCATTTTTTCCATCACACTTTCTCTCTCATTACACTTTCTCTCTCATCATATATTTCTCTCACATTCAACTTTCTCTTCCATTTAATTTTTCTCTTATTTTCCTCTAAGGGTAAAAAAGGAAATTTAGGTTCATTCTGATTGAAAATATTCAACTAACCAAAGATTATTTTTAAGAATGATAGCCAAGCTCATACTTATTCCCATTCCATAGTAATATGATATACATTCCTATTTCGATTCCTAGAAAAGAACTAAACACCGCCTAAATAAATAAAATCAACCAAGCATTTACGTCAGCGCTTTTGAGTGCGTTGAGTGTATCAAAAATAGTTCTTTACTAATTGAAAATATTTTACTGATATTTGTACAACCTATATAATTATCGAGGAGAAAGAAGTAAAAGGTACCGATATTTATATTACTTCCACTTGATCAACTACCATTTCACTTCCATAAGTATATTATGTTGGATAAACAATCTGTTATTGGAAATTTATAGGATTTTAGTGTTAAAGTATATACTAAAAGTCTAACTTTTTGTATAGTATAAACATTTATAAGAATCACATTGGTCAAATGACTATATTTATGTTAAATATAGTTGTCCATTTAATTTATATTGTAGATAACATGGTGTGAGGAGATACATAGAAGTTCATGTTATCAGTTCCTTATAAATTATAAACAGTTGTTCACAACCAAGATGGAATGGGACAGACCATTGGAGTGGTTGTAGTGTAATTAGGTATTAGTTTTTCTTGGCTGATAAATTACACTAGTACACTATGAGTGTATTGAGCAGGACCATTTGAGGTAGTATCTTTTTATACTGACTATATAAAAGAACAATACCTCTGTTATTGTGGAAGTGTGTACCCTTAATCATGATATAATAACAAGCACATATACTTAATATTTATTTCTTTGATTTATCAAAGGATGCGATTTAGCTCGTTAAATCAATAGGTCCGATAAGTTGGGAAATGATATTATTTATATGGTGTGTTGTTGATTATAGAATGAAACTGTGACCTAGTAATCTAGGTTGATGATGCCCCCTTGAGGAGCTTATAAGGATTGTCATGTAAACCCTGCAGGTGGACTTCGTCCGACATGACAATAAGGTTGAGTGGTACTACTCTTGGAGTTAGATACTAATTAAGTGAGTTGTCAGTAACTTATTTAATTAGTGGGCATCCAATATCTTAAACACAGGGAGATTAAGATACTCGTGATAAGAAGGAGCCAATATAGTAATATGGGATTGGTGCGGTAGTTTAATAATAACTCTTTAGTGGTATGAGTTATTATTGATGAACTCGAGTTGGGTGTTCGAGGTGAACACGGGAAGCTCAAGCTCATCGGGAAATCAAAACCAATTCCTCCTCTTGGTCCCTATTGTAGCCTCTTATTTATAAAGTCTTATATCCACCCAAACCCAACTTCTTACCCACCTTAAATGGCCGGCTAAGCTAAGCTTGGAGCCCAAGCTAGGGTCGGCCAAACCAAGGTTAGATGGGTTCAAGTTGTGGCCGACCTTAGCTTGGAACCCAAGCAAGGGTGGCTGACCACATTGAATTCAAAAGGAAGTTTTATTTTGTAAAATCTTTCCTTTTATAGAGATCTATTAAAAGAATTTAAAAGGATGATTTTAATATAAAACTTTCCTTTTTGAGATCGATCATAAAAGGAAATAAAAGAGAGTTTTTATTTTGTTGAAAACTTTCCTTTTATGTTGGTTTTAAAAGAGAGTTTTAAATTTTAAAATCTTTCCTTTTATAGCTTTCTACAAAGGAATAAAATAGAGATTTGAAATCTTTCCTTATTTGTAGTTATCTATAATGTGAAAAAAAAATTAATTTTTTGATAAAACTTTCCTTTCTTGAAACCATGTTTTATTTTAAATCTTATCTATTATAAATATCCATAAAAGTATTTAAAAGAGAGATATTTTAATTTATAAAACATTCATTTTAGAACTATCCACAAAAGAAATTTTTAAAAGAGAGATTTTAATTTTTGTTTAAAATCTTTCCTTGCTTGGAGAACAAGCATGTGGCCGACCATGACAAGAATAAAAGGAAGTTTTAATTTTTTTAAAAAAAAATTTCCTTTTTAGTCATGGGCAAGGAATATAAGGAAGTTTTAATTATGTTTAAAACTTTCCTTATTTGTCAAGACCAAGGAATATAAAAGAGATGGTAGAGGTGTCTCACCTCACAATAATACATCTTCTATTCCTCTCCTCTCTTCCTTAGTGGTGGCCGACCCTTACTCTTTCTCTCTTCTCCTTTATTTTCCCTCTTGGTGGCCAGCGACATATTGGTGTGGAGATCCATTGATGGCCGGTTGCTTGAAGGAGAAGAAGAAGTGAAGGAAGTTCTCTTGTCTAGCATCCCTTAGAGGAAAGTTGGTGGCCAAACTTCATCATCTCTTGGAGAAAGTTGGTGGTCGAAACTTGAAAGGAAGAAGAAGGTTTGGGTGGATTCTCGTCTTGGTAGATCGTCGTCCACATGACGTCCGAGATAAGAAGAGGAATACAATAGAAGATCAAGAGGTCTATAAGTTACAAGAGGTATAACTAGTTATTAGTTTCCGCATCATAACTAGTTTATCTTTTGTATAGATCTTGAAAAACCAAACACAAGAGTTTATTGATTTTAATTATCATTTTTGTTATCGATTTTCGTTTTGATTTCATGTTTCGATAATGTGTTTCTATTGAGGTCTCTATTAGTAAACCTTGTTTACTGTGAGAAGTTTAAATATCCGATTTCTTTGAAAGGCTTTGTCTAGGCAGTGATGGATGATCCCATACCCAAGAAGGCCTAGTGCCTCACCATGTTTGACCTGGAAGCCGATCCTTGAAATAAATATTTAATCAACTTCTGTAATATGATTTAATTTAGGAAGATCACATCGGTTGAATTTGAAGTAAGAATGTTAAGTTTCGTTCCCAATTCAAGTTTAACTTCTAAAGGGAAAATTTAGATTAATAATGTTAAGCATCGTTTGCAATCCAAATTTAACTTTAGTAGAACACATGGGTAGCTAGGATAGTTATATGCTTGTACAAATTTTTGTACAGGGAAACTAGGACGGTATTCCGAGTAGCAACCAACAATTAGTTGAATTTAAATTACACTAAATTAAATTTACTTATCTATTAAGATGACCTGAGCAGGTAATCTCAGGCTGTCAGTGGGGATTGATTTCTGCCAAGTGCTGAAGGTAGTCTGTATAGTGGCGACAGAGCGGGCTGAGAGGCCGGGCGGGCATGTCGGCCGAGCAGGAAGATCAGCCTGGCGAGTAGAGCGGCTGATCGAGTCGAGCGACCGAGCAACCAAGTGGTTGGTCAGGCAGAGCAACCGAGTGGTCGAGCAAGCTAAGCGGATGACTGAACAGTACGACCGAGTGAGCGTGGAGCCAAGCAATCGAGTGAGCAGTGCGATCGAGTCACAGATAGAGCACGGAGTCCGATTGGGCAAAGTAGCTGTTCGATCAGAGAGGTCGACCGAGCGAGCGGAGAGGTCGTCTAGGCGAGCGAAGAGGTCGATCGGGCGGACAGAGAGGCCGACCAAGCAAACAGAGAGGTCGATCGGGCAAACGGAGATGTCGACCGGGCAGACGGAGAGGCCAACGGAGTAGTATGATCGGGTGGGCAAAAAGGCGGACCGGGCAGACAGAGAGGCCGACCAAGCAGTACGATCGGGCAGGCAGAAAGAAAAAGGCTGATTGGGTCGATAGAGAGGCCAATTGAGCAGTGCGATCGGGTGGGCAAAAAGGTCGACCGGGCGAACTGAGAGGCCGACCGAGCAAGTGGAGAGGTCGACCGGGTGAGGGAATCGAGACCTGCGAGAGTCGCAGTTTCCTTGAAATAGATTTGCCCCATCTTCTGCTATGCTTCGAGGTTTTCTCAGGTCATCTATTTCCCAAGATACAACGGTTAACTATAGCGCACACCAAGCACTGGTGGTCATGGCGAACTGAGTGGTACCCGACTGTTATCACAGGCACTCTGTCAAGCAGGAGTTTGTACAATAGAGGAAGAAGGATTACTCATGTATCTACTCAGTTTACTTATTGCATAGGTCAAGTATGGTCGTATACAACTTATCAGGTACATCAAATTTCCAATCATTTGAGAGGCCGACCGAGCAAGTGGAGCGGTCGACCGGGTGAGCGAATCTGAGAGATACTTTCACCTTGATTTTTTGATAGATATTGACTCATATTTATCGATATTCGTGCCAACAAAATATCACCCCTTGGTGAATTTCTCAAGAATCTTATCCACATAATGGGACTAACTAAGAACAAGTCCCTCTATTGTTCTAAAATTTTGATTCCTGGAATCACATTAGATAGACTCATGTCTTTCATGTCAAATCTCAAGTTCAACATATCTTTAGTGGATTTGATTATCTTATCATTACTCCCAATGATAAGTATGTCATCTACATATAGGCACAAGATGACGTAGTTATTCTCTGTGACTTTCATGTAGACACATTTATCACATTCATTAATCTTGGATCCACATTCCTTCATGGCATTATCAAATTTTTTATGCCACTACTTTGGTGCTTGTTTCAAGTCATATAATGATTTCACCAATCTATAAATCTTATTTTTCTATCCTCGCATAGAAAACTCATCCGATTGCTTCATGTAGATTTCCTCTTCTAAATCCCCGTTTATAAAAGGTTGTCTTTACATCCATTTGATGTATTTAGAAATTCTATAGAGCGGCAATAGTCAGTAATACTCTAATGAAAATTATTCTCAACACCGGAGAATATGTATCAAAGTAATCGATGCTTCTTGTTGTTGGTATCCTTTGATTACTAATCTGACCTTATACTTATCCATTGTGCTATCTGACTTCATTTTCTTCTTGAAGATCCACTTACTTCCAGGAGGAAGATCCATAAGTTTTCAAGTGTGATTTTACAAGACAGAGTCTATCTCAGATGCAATTGCCTCTCTCGAGTGAGGTCCATCAGAAGAGCCTACAGCTTCTGAGTAACTTCAGGGCTCACTTTCCAATATGAAAGTGATAAAATTCGATCCATAGGATTTTTCTACCCGAGCTCTTTTGCTCCATCTAAGCTCAACCTCCATTGGTTTATCATCATCATCTTCACCTTATGTTTCATATGTCTGTTTTGAGAAGCTAGCATCCTCTCGGGTCTTATACGGAAACACATGCTCGAAGAACGAGGAATTTCTCAATTCTATTATTGAATTCTTGTGTATCTTCTGTAGGGAGATAGGTGGTCGACTTGAAGGGGAGTTGGATAGACGACACCCTTAAATCGATTGCTTCCTACAATCGTTAGTATGTGCAGCGGAAATACAAACTAATTACAAATATGAAAGCTAAACACTAAAGGAAAGAAAAACAAGCAAACCGCTAACACGTTCGTTTAACGTGGTTCGGAGATTAGGGCTCCTACTCCACGGCGTGTCCTTGAGGTAGGCGATCCCGATCAGTCGGTGGATTAGCCCCCAGCAAACTCCGGCTATCTCAAGTAGCTCCTTGTGGGTGGAGAAACCTCACTACAACACCCACAAACACTTGAGAACAAGTAGACTACTAATTAGGGTTTACCACCACTAATTTCATCAACTATAATCAAGTTCCCAAGCTTTGGTTATATAGGCCGCGGGTTGAAAACCCCGCCTACCAGTCGACTGCCAAAACATGCAGTCGACTGCCCTCTGTGGAAATTCGATCGTTATATCCCAACGGTTCGATACCAGTCGACTGCTCCACACTGACCGAACGAACAGAAGCATTCTGTTCGCTCCTAGTCGACTGCCCGGTCGACTACACCAGTCGACTTCTAAAACATGCAGTCGACTACTTACAGTAGCGCTACAGTACTGCTACAGTAACGCTACAGTAAAATCCTAAGACTAGGATTTTACTCCGAGTACAATCTCTCGTGCACTCGTACCCTCACCCTTATGACTCACTTGACGCTTCTTTGTAGCCTTGACATCTTGCCTTCAAGTCTGCTTCCTTTGGCTCTCGTCCATCGGATGCATTCAAGCCCGCGGCTCATCCCTAATGTCATCTTTCGCGTATGCCTCGAAGTCGCTTCCCTCAGCCCTTGTCCTTGCTGCCTTATCCATGGTCCCTCGGATGCTCCATCCTTCACCGGAGCTGAAGCCGTCAACCTGAGTCACATGTGTATCCTGCAGTACTGCACAACTCAAGTACACATATCAAATAACAAGGGTGAAACTAACTTAAACCATTTGCCCAAACACCAAAACACATGGTCACACGAACCATTGGGATTGCTCCAACAATCTCCCCCTTTTTGATGTTTGGCGATACGTTTAAGTTAGGGAAAACAAATAGCAAATAAACATACTAAAAACAATGGACTTACGATGCCAAGGCTACACACTTGGACTTACACCGCCGAATGGACTTACGTTGCCAAGGCTACACACTTGAACTTACACTGCCGAATCAAAAATAATGCAACATGCATTTAAACCTATCCCAAGGCTCCCCTTGCACCTATGCTCCCAATTGAGCTAGGAATTTTCACAAGGCTTTTTAAGAACATATCCTAAGACTCCCCCTACATCTATGCTCCCCATTGAGCTAGGAATTTTCCCACAGGGAATTTTAAGAATCTATCCCAAGGCTCCCCTACACCTAAGCTCCCCAATGAGCTAGGAATTTCCAACAGAGATATTTAAGAACCGATCACAAGGCTCCCCCTACGCAAAGGCACTAAGGTTTTCCCAACTAAATCTTACTTCTCCCCCTTTGCCTAATATCTAAAAAGTTTTCCAACAATATCCCAAATTGTTGAAAAATTATTATCCAACTAACCCTAAACTCATATATTTATCCCCCATGGATCCCATACATCTAAACGAGCTGACCCGATCAAAATCCAGTGCTGAAAGCACTTTCAAAATGGTATCAGTCGACTGCAAGAAGTATCAGTCGATTGCCCTTATCGAAATGAGCTTACAGAGACATTCTGTGCTCAAAAACACTGTTACCAGTCGACTGCTAACTGTGTCAGTCGACTGGTACACTATTCATGCAAAAACCAATCTTTTCTGGCCAACTTCAGAAATGCGCCAGAAATTCCATAGACCTCCAAAAATTCTCAAATTTTGTGGAGAGGTCTATTTTATAAATGTCTACTTGGGAAAATATATATAAAAATATATTTATCACAAATCCCAAGATTGACACAAAACACAAAACTAGCTAAAAAGTTCAATTAAGCCTTGACCTAAAGTCCTAGTTTTGGCTTCCTCTTGATGTATTTGCTCATACTAACCCATAATGCATCCCTAGCATTGGTTTATATGGCATCTATACATCAAAAACTAATTATCATGCTATATGACCCTAATGTCATATTTCTAAGCATGAAACACAACCCATGTGTGCCAAATCCCTAGGTTTGAGACTCAAGTCCATCTCCAAACCACTTGGTGCATTCCATGGCTCCTCTAGACTCCCAAGTAAAACTCACTTGAGATCCATTTGCCATGGGTCCCAAATTAACTCTTAGAGCTCCCCCTAGAGTCATTAACCTTAGCCACCTCCCTAGGTGACTCATCTACAATAGCTAGACCACATCGGTGCACCTCCGGTGACACTTGGCCTACAAACCTAACCTTCTTAACCTTGGACACATTGTCCTTAGTTAACTTCTTCTTATCTTTAAATGACTTTCCCTTCTCATTTATTGGTTTCTCCTTGCTATAATCATATGTGACCTTAGTATATGACTTTCCCTTAGCATTAGAGACATTAGATCGGTATCCCAAACCCCATCAATCATTGTTGGGTCTTTGACTACCCAACACCATACCTAAACCCTTAGATCCAATATTGAATCTCTCTAGGGTTTTCTCTAATTTTTCAAGCTTTGCCTTCAAAGCTTGATTTTCCCTTTCTAGGTTTCTAAACCTAGAGTCAACATGTCCACCATGGACATTCCTAGACCTACCCATTTTTCTAGGCATATGTCTCCCTTTCTTGGGATTAATGCCTTGGGTCTCCTTAGGTCTATCATTTCTAGAGTTATCATGAATTGGACTCCTAGGATTATGATCTACCTTTACCCTATTCATATCATAATATTTAAAACCAAAGTTATGCATGGGTAAATAATAACAATTATTTCTAGCATGCATGGAGGAGTTTAAATTTGAATTAAACTTCAAGTTAGGATATACCTCCCTTACCCTTGAAACTCCCCCTTGATTTGAGCTCCTCTTCTTCTTCTCCCACTTCTTTAAATGCGCAAGCTTCTTGATCTCCCTCTTCTTGGGGCATTTTGTGTGGTAGTGTCCCTTCTCCCCACATGTAAAGCATACAATGGGCATTCTCCTTCTTTGAGCTTCTTCATTCCTACAACCCTTGTTAGTGTTTAAAATAACTTGAATGGGTTTAGGAGTTACCTTCTTCTTACCCAATGGACACCTACTCTTGTAGTGCCCCTTCTCATTGCACCCGAAGCAAATGATGTTGTCTTTTGACTTTGCTTCGGTGGAGGTGCTCACTAGGTTAACCTCCAAGACCTCTTCTTCGCTTGTCTTGGATTCTTCATCAACTCTTGAGGATGTGGATGATGTCTCATTTTCCTCATCCACACTTGTGGATGGCCTCTCTTCATCCTCCTCCTCCTCGAACGTGACCGAATTCACTTCCTCCTCTTCTTTTGATGTTGAATTGGTCTCCACATCCGATTGGTCCTTCTTCTCCTCTTGGACCACTTCATCCTTTTCTTCGGATTTTTCTTCTTCGTGTGTAGGCATGAGTTCTTCCCATTGAAGCTTCTTTATCTTGCTCCACAAATTGTGAGCATTCTTGTACTCACCTACACACCTCATCACATTAGAAGGCAACATATCAATTAAAATTGATATTACCTTATTGTTTGCCTTCGATCTCGAGGTTTGCTCCTCCGTCTAATATCGTGGTCAGAGCTTCTTCCCTTTCTTATCTTTTGGGACTTCGAACGGTTCCTTGATCACCATCATGGTATCCCAATCCGTGTTGAAGAAGACCTTCATCTTCATCATCCAATAGGTGATGCCCCATAAGTCTCCACCTTCAAACTTCGGCGGTTCAGTCAAGTCGGTCATCTTCTTGTATTTGCTCTTCTCGGCGATTAGTCTGGTGAAGTGCGACCTCGGCTCTGATACCACTTGTAGGGAGATCGGAGGCCGGCTTGAAGGGGGGTTGGATAGACAGCACCCCCAAATTGATTGCTTCCTACAATCGTTAGTATGTGCAGCGGAAATACAAACTAACTACAAATATGAAAGCTAAACACTAAAGGAAAGAAAAACAAACAAACCGCTAACACGTTCGTTTAACGTGGTTCGGAGATTAGGACTCCTACTCCACAGCGTGTCCTTGAGGTGGACGATTCCGATCCGTCGGTGGATTAACCCCCGACAAACTCTAGCTATCTCAAGTAGCTCCTTGTGGGTGGAGAAACCTCACCACAACACCCACAAACACTTGAGAACAAGTAGACTACTAATTAGGGTTTACCACCACTAATTTCGTCAACTATAATCAAGTTCCCAAGCTTTGGTTATATAGGTCGCGGGTTGAAAACCCCGCCTACCAGTCGACTGCTAAAACATGCAGTCGACTGCCCTCTGTGAAAATTCGACCGTTACATCCCAACGGCTCGATACCAGTCGACTGCTAAAACTAGCAGTCGACTGCTCCACACTAATCGAACGAACAGAAGCATTCTGTTCGCTCCTAGTCGACTGTCCGGTCGGCTGCACCAGTCGACTGCTAAAACATGCAGTCGATTGCTACAATAGCGCTACAGTACTGTGTTAGAGTGTATACTAAAAGCTTAGCTTTTGTAAACATTTATTTGTTGAAATAAAAGAATCACATTGGTCAATATCTGTATTTATTTGTTAAATGTAATTGTTCAATTAATTTATATAGTAGACAACATGAAGTGTGGTGTCACACTCAGAAGATCATGTTGTCGGTTCTCTATAAATTATAAACAAGTTGCTCACGACTAAAATGGAAAGGAACAAACCATCAGAATAGTCGTAGTGTAATTAAGTATTAGTTTATCTTGATTAATAAATTACACTGATACACTTTAAGTGTATTGAGTAGGATCATTCAGGTAAGTTCTTTCTGTACTGACTTAGTAAAAGAACTAGACCTTAGTTATTATGGAAGTGTGTGCTCTTAATCCTAATATAATAACAGACACATATATTTAATATTTATTTCTTTGACTTATCAAAGGGTGAGGTTTAGCTCGATAAATCAGTATGCCCAATAAGTTGGGAAATGATATTACTTATAGTGTGTGTTGTTGATTATAGAAGGAATCTGTGTCCTAGTTATCTAGGTTGAGAGTGTCCCCAAGAGGAGCTCATAAGGATTGTCATGTTAAACCCTGCAGGTGGACCTAGTCCGACATGACAATAAAGTTGAGTGGTACTACTCTTGGAGCTAGATATTAATTAAGTGAGTTGTCAGTAACTTACTTAATTAGTGGGCATTCGTAATCTTAAACACAGGGAGACTAACACACTCATGATAAGAAGGAGCCCATAATGTAATTTGGGATTGGTGCGGTAGTGCGGTAATAACTCTCTAGTGGAATGAGTTATTATCGATGAACTTGAGTTGTGTGTTCGGGGCGAGCACGGGATACTCAAGCTCATCGGAAGGCCAAAACCAATTTCTCCTCTAGGTCTCTATCGTAGCCTCAAGTACATCCAAATGTAAGGCTCTTCTTGGTGTCCAAGAAGGGGGGCGGACCATTGCTTGGTGACCAAGCAATGGTCGGCCACATCCTCTTATAGGGGCCGGCCCTATAGCTTAGTGACCAAGCTTGTAGGGGTCGGCCAATATTAATTCAAATAGGAGGATTGTTTTGAATTTTTAAAATCTTCTCTTTGTAGAAAACTATAAGTTTTAAAAGAGATATTTTAATTTTTAAAATTTTCCTTATTTGAATTTGACCACATGTTTTAATAGAGAATTTTAAAAGTTTTAAAACTTTCCTTTTTTAACCATCCTCATGGTTTAAGAAAAAAAGGTAGATAAGTTTTAAAATTAAAATTTTCTATCCTCATGTTAAAAAAGGAAATTTTATAAAAGAGTTTTTAAATTTTAAAACATGGTTTTAATTTTTAGAAACTTTCCTTTTTAACTCCTACTTTAGGAAAGAGAGCTTGTAAAATTTTATAAAAGTTTTTCTTGTAAAATTTTATAAAAATAAAATTCTTTTTTCCCCTTGATGAGGTGGCCGGCCACCTTGCTTGGTGCCCAAGCAAGTGGCCGACCATATTAAATTATTTAAAATCATCACAAAATTAAATTTGGTGATTGATTCAATCAAGAGGAAAGAAAAGGAAAAATAAAAAGGAAAAAGGAAAAAACTCTTGGATGATTTTATTTTTTGTAAAAAGTTTTTCCTTATTTGTCTTGGGAAAGTAATATAAAAGAAGGGGTGAGGGGGCTTCATGAGACACAACTCTTATTCTTTTGCTTGGGTGATCTCTTGGTGGTCGGCCCTCTCCTTTCTCCCTTTCCCTTTGCTCTCTTCTCCTTGGTGGTGGCGGTGGTCGAATTCTAGAGGAAGAGGAAGGACTCTTTTGGGTGGTGTTCATCTTGGAGGATCGTCGCCCACACGACGTCCAAGGCGAGGCGAGGAATACGACAGAAGCTCTCGAGGTCATTAGTGTTAGGATCGGTTGAGCTAGAGGGGGGGTGAATGGCTCACTTCATTTTCTTGATCTTTGATTATGCACAGCGGAAACTTGAAGTCAATGCTAACTCCGGTATTTACTTGGTATCTACCTCCTCAAGGAAGTGACTAGTCCAAGGATCCACGCCACTCACCACACTTCCACTATCCAAAAACCCTCATTCTCGGAATCACACCGAAGGTGGAGAAACCTTACAACACTTACAATACTTCCTCTCCAAAAGGAAATAGCTCACACTCACTACAATGAGGAAGAGAAGAGATTTACACTTGAAATAGCTTCTTCCTTGTGGCGTGAGATTTGAAAGCTTGGAGAGATTGAGAGCTTTTACTTCCAACGCTTGAGAGATCTTGAGCACTTCAAGGATTCTTCACACCAGAGCAATAGAACAGTATTTTTCGTTGATAGGTGCGTATTCCTCTTTCTTCCAGCGTTTTAAACATCAAGAAAACTAGCCGTTTCTCACGCTGTCGTCGCCGTGAATCGATTGAGATTATGTCCCAATCGATTCACAAGTATCCGTTGGAGGCCATCGCGTCAAGATCAACGGTGCAGATTCTTTTATTTGACTTGGATCGATTGGGGCAGAGTTTGAATCGATTCAGCCGCTTGCTCATGAAATCGCAGCTTTGTGAATCGATCGGCCGATCGATTCAATACCTTGAATTGATCGGTTGATCGATTCAGGATGATTCTGTGCTTCGCACAGAATGTTCACGGATCGATCGGCTGATCGATTCAGAAGGGTTCTGTGCTTCGCGCAGATCCTTTCCGATCGATCGGCCGATCGATTGACTTACCTTCAATTGATCGACTGATCGATTCAAAGGCATTATGCTTCACAGCCATGTCTGAATCGATTCACCAATCGATCTCTGATAGTGAGCCTAACACACATATAATCTTGTGACCTGCAGGAGCTTCTTTTGCCAAGAATCCGGTCCCCGACCTTCTCGGACTTCTCTTGCATCTGGTCTTCTGACCTGCAAGAAACCTTTTTACCAAGAATCCAGTCCTCGACCTTCTTGGACTTCTCTTGCATCTGGTCTTCCGATCTGCAAGAAACTCCTCCTGCAAACTCACAATGCATGTTAGTTCCAACGTATTAACCTAAACTTAAATAATTGTCAACACATTGAAACTTCCAGGGCATGATTGCACCAACAATCTCCCCCTTTTTGATGTTTGACAATCTATTTAAGTTTAGGCTAACTTTCAAAATATCATAATGATACAATGATAGATAATGATTGCAACAACGCTGAAAATCATCTAAATTAAACATAAGCAATAAACATGAACATATTTAAGCAGTAAGTTTGATTTTAATTATCTTAAGCGTAAACTTCAACATATATCTCCCCCTTTGTCAAAAATCAAAAAACAGAACTCCCCCTCAATAAGTGCACGAGGCAAATACGATAAATCCGAGGGGTGCTCCCCCTAAAACACATATATCCATAGAATAGAACAACATTGAAATAGAGACATATATATATAAACAAAATGAAATACATCATAAGGAGTATATCATCCATTCAAAAAGAGACGAAGTTCACACAGGGACTCCATAACAACAACCATCTATATAGCATACAATAACATGTCATAGCGAGACAAAGAACTCGATAAGATCATCGCCCGAAGGAGGGGGATCAGCAACAGCAGCAGGAGGAGGAGCCGAAGTAGTAGCTGGAGCAGGAACCGCCTCAGTGTCAGCACCAGCAGCATCCTCAGCCTGGGGAACGGGAGTAGTGGAGGGAGCAGACTGAGACGGATTACCCGTCACCCAAGAGCTCACTAAATCCACTAATGTATCCATTGTCGCCTGCATCAAACTCTGTCGATGGACCATGGTCTCCATCATGGAACGCAGGTCGGCTACCTCCATGGACAGCTCCTCCAGTCGAGTGTCGACAGTCTCCTCGAATGTCGGAGAAGCCGACTCGGGAATATCCTCCTCAGCATCATCCGCCGCAGGGACCAAGGCCTGTGCATCCCCCCTGTGGCGAGCCCGGGGTCCCTCACCAAAAGCACGGCCATCGATCCATCGAACTCCAGCTGGACCACCAATCAAGCCCGTCTTCTTGAAAGAGCGAGAAGAAATCCGAGAATAAGTCACGGTCATGTGCTCCAGCCGTCCCCGGGAGACATCTATCTTCTGGGACTCCAGCCAATCTGTGATAGGATGCCCGAAAGGCATATGTATCGTCTGCTGCACGGGCTGGGTAAAATGAATGATGCAATGAAAGATGTTCAGAGTGATGTTGATGTCAAGGGAATGACGAATGACATAGAGGGTAAACATGTGAGGAGGACGTAGAGCGGCTAAGGCACGAGAGACAATGGGGAAAAGGCAGTTGATGATCACTTTAAACAAGGCATTGTTTTCAGCCGACAACTCAAGCGAAGAAAATTTTATGATTTGAGCATTTGACCCATCCGGACGAGGATGACCAAAGAGGAACTGATGCATGGATGCAATGCTAATATGCTCAAAAGGTGGAGGCAACTCATCGGGAAGATTGGGATAAAAGACAAAATCATTGTTTGAAGGTAGACATTCGAGATAAGATCGAAGAATCTCATAGGAGAAGTCCAAGCTCCGTTTCGCAACACGAGTGCGATAATTTACACCATCTGAAGTGTGTAAATTATTATAAAATTTGAAGACAAGACCTACATTGATATTCCTCTCACAGGTCAACAAAGAGTCAAGTTTATAGTGCTTGAAATGGTTATAGGTATCAAAACAGGATGTCCTATAGTATTACAAATCAACGGATCTAGGGGTTATGAGTTTGAAGGCGTGTTTGCTAAAGGCGTGCAGCATTACAGCATTTGGAAATCTCGTATCAGTAGGAGGTTGAGGACGTGAGGAAGGTACAGACGATCCTTCGCCCGATTCACGAACCTTTCTTTCTGTGGGATAGAAAACAAATACAAGAGATGCACACGGTTTGACAGTGAACGGGAAGGATATGCAAAATTTCAAGGGCAATGCAGATAATGCAATGCATGAGGGATAATGCAATGCACAAAGACACACAAGAACCATATAAATTAGGTCAAAAATAGGAGCAAAAAGAACAACAAAGAGTAGAGCAAAGAAATTTACTTAGGGTTAGGGTTTGGAGTCCGCATGTTGTGTGAGGACGCGGAGATGAGGAAAAGAGCTGCCCAGTGCGTCGAGAGAGAACTAGAAGAGAAGTGGAAGAGCTCCCCTTCGCCGGAGAAGCATGCTGGAGTGAACGATTGAGGCAGACGAAATAGTCGCCTGGGAAATCGAGGCAAGACAGCGTCGAGAGAGAGAAAAGGAAGAGATAGAATAAGTGGATCGATTCGGATCTAAGGGTTTAAGACGGGTTTTAAGGTCTCGATCGATCGGCCGATCGATTGAGAGTAAGTGAATCGATCGGTCGATTGATTCACAACGCTTCTGCGAGAATGTGAACAGGCGTCTCAATCGATCCAACGATCGATTCAAACGGGATGAATCGATCCATTGATCGATTAAAATGCCTTCTGTGAAAATCGAATAACGTTGTCCAATCGATCCATTGATCGATTGAAATGGTCTGAATCGATCCATTGATCGATTCAGATGCCTTCTGGAAGAATTCGAGTACGCGTTCGGTAGTTAAACGAAAAAATGTCGTAATCGATCCATTGATCGATCCAGACGATCTGAATCGATCCATTGATCGATTCAAATGCTCTCTGGAGTGAAACGTGAACCTCCCAATCGATCGACCGACCGATTGGGAAGTCTGATATTTCTGCATTTCTGAAAACCTCTCAGATCCAAGATTTGAAAATGCACAAATAATTGTATATTCCTCTAAAAATCACGAAATTTGGTGTAAATACTATTCATGTCTCATATTATCAAAGAAAAATAAAGGTTGACAAAAAGTGACACTCCCTAGATAAGATTTACACAAAATTAAAAATTGTTGAAAACATCAATGATTCGAGTGAGTCTTATCAAGGTTTCAAAAATAAGTATGGTGCCTATGGTGATTTTAAAAATTTCCAATCATAATCGTAGGACAACGTACACATGATTTATACACGTGCTTTCCCTATGATTGGACAAATGAATGTTTCATATGAAAACCATTTTTCTTGACCAAAATAATGCATCATAACAAGCATTATGATCAAAATAAATGTCCCTAACCTCTCACCCCCATCCAAATCACATTAAGAGGACAATCCTATGTTTTTGTGAGAGGCACAGCTTAAGGTGAATAAAACTTAAAGAGCTTTACTTATGAAGTGATCATGGAGGATATGATTTAATCAATACAACACATTCCCAATTCCCTTCTAAGAAAGCTAAATTCAACTTCGGGAAGAGGTTTGGTGAAGATATCGGCTAAGTTTGATTTTGATCCAACATAATTTAAAATGATATCACCTCGAGTTACATGATCATGAATAAAATGATGTTTAACATCTATGTGTTTCGTTCTTGAATGATGAACGGGATTTTTGGTTAAGTTGATTGTACTCACATTATCACAAAGAACTTGAACATTGTTATAGGTAAGTTTATAGTCTTCTAGAGTATGAGTCATCCACAATAATTGTGATACACACTCTCCCATGGCAATATATTCCGCTTCGGTTGTGGAGAGAGCTACACAATGTTGTTTTCTACTTGACCAACTTACCAAAGAGGACCCTAGAAATTGACAGCTACCACTAGTGCTTTTGCGATCCAACTTGCATCCGGCATAATCGGAATCGGTATAGCCCACTAGGTCAAAAGTTTCGGTTCTAGGATACCAAAGACCAACATTTTGAGTCCCCTTGAGATAACGAAGAATTCGCTTAACGACACTCAAATGTGACTCCTTGGCACAAGATTGATACCTAGCACATATACCTACGGCGAAAAGTATATCCGGTCTACTAGCCGTGAGATAGAGAAGACTTCCTATAGCACTACGATACACCTTGGAGTCAACTTCTTTCCCCTCAATGTCTTTATCCAACTTAGTATTTGTGGCCATGGGGGTAGATATTTCCTTTGCATTTTCCATCCCAAATTTCTTAAATAGCTCTTTGACATATTTGGATTGATGAATGTAAATGCCTTCTTTTGTTTGCTTAATTTGTAATCCTAGGAAAAATGTCAACTCACCAACCAAACTCATTTCAAATTCACTCTCCATGTGATTTATGAATTCATTTAAAAAATCTTTATTTGTGGAACCACAAATAATGTCATCTACATATACTTGGGCCACAAACATATCATTACCACTATTTTTCAAGAAAAAGTAGGATCAATTTTTCCTCTATGAAACCCTTTTGATATTAGAAATGTTGACAATCGTTCATACCAAGCCCGAGAAGCTTGTTTTAGTCCATATAAGGCTTTTTTAAGTTTATATACATGGGTTGGACACTCCAAATTCTCAAATCCCGGTGGTTGCTCAACATATACTTCTTCTTTTATAACACCATTTAAAAATGCTGATTTTACATCCATTTGGTACAATTTGAAACCCTTGTGGGCGGCAAAGGCCAACATCATTCTAATTGACTCCAATCTTGCTACGGGTGCATAAGTTTCATCATAGTCCAACCCTTCTACTTGATTGAAACCCCTAGCGACCAATCTAGCTTTGTTTCTCACCACTATCCCTTTATCATCAAGTTTGTTCCTAAAGACCCATTTAGTATCAATAATTGATTTGTTGTTAGGCCTAGGAACTAAATCCCAAACTTGACTTCTCTCAAATTGAGATAATTCATCTTGCATTGCTAAAATCCAATCCGGATCAAACAAGGCATCATCAATGGTTTTTGGTTCTATTTGAGATATTAAGGCAACTTGACTTCCTTCATTTCTAAAGTAAGATCGAGTTCTCACTACTTGATCTAAGGGATGATTTACATGAGTCCTAGTAGGTCTTGAGTCTTGATTTGTTATAATTTCGGGTTCAAGTGGCAAAGGTTCATTTTTCTCACCATCACTTTCTTGATTTTCTTCTCCTTGATGATTTACCTCATTTAGTGTTAGTTTCTCTAACTCAAATTGTAATTCTTCATCGTTTGTTCTTATAGAGTTTAAAGAAGGATTTTCTTCAAATACAACATTTAGTGATTCTTCAACTAGTTTTGATCTTTTATTGTAAATTCGGTATGCCTTGCTATGACTTGAATAACCTACAAGAATCCCCTCATCCGCCTTAGCGGAAACTTTCCCAAGTGATCCTTGGTGTTTAGAATATAGACCTTACACCCAAATACTTTAAGATGCTTAATTGTAGGTTGTTTACCAAACCACAATTCATGAGGTGTTTTTCCTAGAAACCTATGTATTAAAGTTCGATTTTGGACATAACAAGCCGTATTAATTGCTTCGGCCCATAGGAAACTATATAGTGAATATTCATTTAACATGCTCCTAGCGGCCTCTTGCAAAACCCTATTTTTCCTCTCAACAACTCCATTTTGTCGAGGTGTTCTAGGGGTTGAAAATTCATGTTTATATCCTTTTTCTATACAAAAATTAGTGAATCTATCATTTTCAAACTCACCTCCATGATCACTTCTTATTTTGTTTATCTAATGAGTCTTTTCATTTTCTACTCTATTACAAAAAGCAATCAAGGTATCTAGAGTTTGATCCTTATGTTTCAAGAAAAACACCCATGTATATCTAGTGTAATCATCCACAATCACAAAGTAATATCTACTACCATTTAAAGAAATATATTTACTACTATCAAATAAATCCATGTGAATGAGCTCCAAAGCATTTGAGGTACTTACAACATTTTTACCTTTATGAGTAGCTTTGGTTTGCTTACCCATTTGACATGCATCACATATTTTGTCTTTTTGAAACTTCAACTTTGGCAATCCATGCACCAACTCCTTCTTTGAAAAGTTTTTGATATTCTTCATGTTGGTGTGTGCGAGTCTCCGGTGCCAAAGCCACGTCTCCTTTTCTTTGGACATGAGACACTTAGCAAACACATTAGTAGCACCAAATAGTTCAACTTGATAAATATTCTCTCTTCTATGGCCTATGAGAATATTGGTGTTTAGTTCACTATGATTGATTAGGCATTGAGATGAGTTGAACTCAACTCCATAACCCGAATCACATAGTTGACTAACACTCAAAAGATTAAAGACCATGCCTTTCACTAATAACACATTTTTTATTACAAATTTTTCCAAAATTCTAATATCTCCAATTCCTATAACTTTTAACTCACCACTATTACCAAAAGAAATGGTACCTTTACTTTTGTGTCTAAATGATGAAAATTTTGATGAGTCCCCCGTCATATACTTAGAGCATCCACTATCTACGAACCATATTGTTGGATGCTCCCCCTTCGCGCATGCCTGTTTAAACACGATGAACCAAATGTTTTGGTACCCACACTTTGGGTCCGGTAGCATCAATAACAAATTGCTTGGGTACCCAAGCTTGAACAACCTTAACCCTTGAAGCATGGTTTCTACTAATTAGAGACATGAATTTAACTTCCTTATCTTGTGATTTAAAACCTAGTCCCGCTTTGTTGTACACGCCTCTTTGAGCTCCTAGAATCATGTCTAAGTATTTTGACCTTGAAGTAAATTTTTCTAGAGCACATCTAAGATCATCAACTTGTGATTTCAATGATACATTTTCTTTTTCAAGATCATCAACATCATTTTTGTCATTTTCATAAAGCATGCAACTTTCACATGAGACAATTTCATTTTTGGGTGATTTCAATTCATTTTGCAATCTTTTAACCTTCCCTTTTGATTTAGCTAGTGCATTGGTTAAGCATGCAATGGTGGCATACATCTTATCAAGCTTGGGAGAAATTACCTCATCATCACTAGATGATGACTTACTTGAAGACTCCACATCTTCTCCATGACTATCTTCATCTTCACTATCTTCTACATGGCTTAAGGCCATGAGAGCCATGTGCTTTGAGCTCTTCCTTTCATCTTCTTCCGATGAGCTTGATGATGAGTCATCCCATGTGGCTTTCAACGCCTTCTTCTTTTTCTTGATCTTTTCTTCTTACTTCTTCAACTTTGGACACTCCGTTTTGTAGTGCCCCTTTTTCTTGCATTCATAGCAAATTACATCAGTCTTATTCTTATAATCCACAAGAGATTTACCTTTTCTCTTCTCATCATTGAAGATTTTCTTAACATCCTTCTTGTCAAACTTCCTTGAATGTCTCATCATTCTTCAAACGAAGTTTTCCATTTCACTTGATGATAGCTCTTCATCACTATCACTATCACTATCTTGTTCGGATTCTGAAGATGACTCCTTCTTCTCCTTTTTCTTTTTCTTGTGCTTCTTTTTGCTCTTTTCACCTGCAACCAAGGCTATACCTTTCTCCTTATGGCTTGTGTTAGCTTGCTCATGCAATTCAAGTTCACAAAATAATTCATCCAATTTCACTATTGACAAATCCCTTGAAACCTTATAAGCATCCACCATGGATGACCATAAAGAGTTTCTTGGGAAAGATTTTGATCCGGATATAGTTGAGTGGCAGAGAGGAAATTAGGAGGAAAAGACAGGGGCATTTAGGTCTTTTTACAAGCTAGGGCTTTAAAGGGAAGAGGGCTGGTTCGTGAAAAGGAGGGGGGGGCTGCTTCGGGCTTGGGGGACGCCGCCACCACCGCGGAGGGGAATTTTTGGAGAGGCGGCGGCAGAGATCAAGGAGAGGAAGGGAGAGATGAAGGCCACGGGGTGTTCTTCGAGCCGCAACCACCGCGACACAAGAGGCACTGTTGAAATCGCCGCCACCCCTCTCTTCTCCGGTCTTCTCCGCCGATGGCCCCCTTGGAGCATCGCCGGGCTCCAGAGGCTGCCGACGCCGACACCTCTCGCTGCAGCCACTGTCGCAGCCGTCTCCGGCCACCAGTGCCATCGTCCCGTGCAGCCACGGCCATAGCCGTCTTTGATGGCCATCACCTCCAGCGTTCGACGCCGGCTACAGCTCCGGCGGTCCCCAACGACGCCTCCAGTCGTTGACGACACCTCTGGACATCGCCGCACACCTCCCTGGCCGACCCGTCTCCACACGCCATAGTTGGTGGGTTCCGCCGCCTGCTCATGCTTCCGCCCTTGTCCCTTCCAGCTATCGTCGGCGCTTCCGGCGGCCGTCGCCGCTTTTCCTAGCGATCAGCGGCATCCTCCACCACTACTGTCGCCTCCTGCGGTCGTAGGCAGTTATGGGCGTCGCCATTGATTCCCGTATCTGCCTCCTTCACCCACGGGACAGCCATCATCGGACGGACTCAGATTTGTTTATTCCGATCTTCGAGTTGGGATAGTGCTCAGTCATCTAGTCGAGGAGGTTCCCACCATCGGGCTGCATCGGATTCCGTGCCGCCACTATTAAATTTGACTTCTCAGCGGGTTCACACCCATCTACTTGTCACGACCGCGACGACTTGATCAGCACCACGACCAAGCTCATCCATCCATCCGAGGGCGCCCCCCTGGGCCAGGGTACGTTCTCGTACATTTTTTACATTTAGTTAACTATCTTGTCATTAGTATTCGATTGCTAATATATTTGTGGGATTCGCCTCGAGCACCGAGGTACCAGAGGCCGGGGCGACCCGGTCGCTGGATACAGGTACAGTTGACCGGAGGAGGACTTCAGACGATCTGGTCAACGTAGAGGACAGCTCACCACCGGGTCAAGAGGATGCGGTCAACCCTCCAGACACGTCATACCGGCAGGTTCGTCTTCTTAGCTTCCAGACAGGATCAAATTGGCGCCGTCTGTGGGAACGCGCCTGATCTGGAACGTGAAGATGGACGACGCCGGAGAGTTCTGCTATCCTCATGACCTAGGTCAGTCTTTCCGTTATCTGTTCTCGGTTAGTTATGTGATCTGTAGTAGTTCTTCGAGCCAAGGCCCCGAGCCAATCGGCCGGGAGGTTTATATCCGAGCCATAGGCTCGAAGACAAAGGCCCCCGAGCCGTTCGGCCAGGAGGTTGATATACGAGCCAGAGGCTCGATGGCGAAGGCCCCCGAGCCGATCGGCCGGGAGGTTTATATCCGAGCCATAGGCTCGAAGACGAAGGCCCCCGAGCCGATCGGCCGGGAGGTTTATATCCGAGCCATAGGCTCGAAGACGAAGGCCCCCGAGCCGTTCGGCCGGGAGGTTGATATACGAGCCAGAGGCTCGAAGACGAAGGCCCCCGAGCCGATCGGCCGGGAGGTTTATATCCGAGCCATAGGCTCGAAGACGAAGGCCCCCGAGCCGATCGACCGGGAGGTTTAGAGCCGTTCGGCCGGGAGGTTTATATCCGAGCCAGAGGCTCGAAGACGAAGGCCCCCGAGCCGTTCGGCCGGGAGGTTGATATACGAGCCAGAGGCTCGAAGACGAAGGCCCCCGAGCCGATCGGCCGGGAGGTTTATATCCGAGCCATAGGCTCGAAGACGAAGGCCCCCGAGCCGTTCGGCCGGGAGGTTGATATACGAGCCAGAGGCTCGAAGACGAAGGCCCCCGAGCCGTTCGGCCGGGAGGTTTATATCCGAGCCACAGGCTCGAAGACGAAGGCCCCCGAGCCGTTCGGCCGGGAGGTTGATATACGAGCCAGAGGCTCGAAGACGAAGGCCCCGAGCCGGGGGAGGTTGATATCTGAGCGAGGCTCGAGGCAAAGGCCCCGAGCCGTAGGAGGTTTATATCCGAGCCACGGGCTCGAGGCGAAGCCCCGAGCCGTTCGGTAGGGAGGTTGATATACTGAGCGAGGCTCGATGGCGAAACCCCGGCCGTTCGGTAGGAGGTTTATATCGAGCCACGGGCTCGAGGAAAGCCCCGAGCCGTTCGGTAGGAGGTTGATATCTGAGCGAGGCTCAAGAGGCGAAACCGGGCCGTTCGGTAGGAGGTTGATATCTGAGCGAGGCTCGAGGCCCCCGATCGGTGGAGGTTTATATCCGAGCCAGGCTCGAGATGAAGGCCCCGAGCCGATCGGAGGTTTATATCCGAGCCATAGGCTCGAAGACGAAGGCCCCCGATCGGCCGGGAGGTTTATATCCGAGCCATAGGCTCGAAGATGAAGGCCCCGAGCCGTTCGTCGGAGGTATATTATCGCTCGAGGCCCCCGAGCCGATCGGCCGGAGGTTTATATCGAGCCATAGGCTCGAGGCCCCGAGCCGTTCGGCTGGGAGGTTGATATACGAGCCAGAGGCTCGAAGACGAAGGCCCCCGAGCCGTTCGGCCGGGAGGTTTATATCCGAGCCACAGGCTCGAGGACGAAGGCCCCTGAGTCGTTCGGCCGGGAGGTTGATATACGAGCCAGAGGCTCGAAGATGAAGGCCCCCGAGCCGTTCGACCGGGAGGATTATATACGAGCCAGGGGCTCGATGGCGAAGACCCCCGAGCCGAGCAGCCGGGAGGATTATATACGAGCCCGTAGCTGCTACGGGCTCGATGGCGAAGACCCCCGAGCCGAGCAGCCGGGAGGATTATATACGAGCTAGGGGCTCGATGGCGAAGACCCCCGAGCCGAGCAGCCGGGAGGATTATATACGAGCCCGTAGCTGCTACGGGCTCGATGGAGAAGACCCCCAAGCCGATCCGCCGGGAGGATTATATTCAAGCGATCATCACCGATTTCGGACCAGTTCAGCGGACTAGCACATCATATGTCTATATCCCCCGTTCGGGGTTGAGCGGCCTTCACTGGTCACGGACCAGATTCATGATCATCTATCTCCCCCGTTCGGGGTCGAGCAGTCGTCACGGCCAGGTATCTATTCTTCCGATTGACGTCGTTCAGGTCGCACGCGCGGCATCATCCACCCGACATTTATCCGACCGATCGACATCATTCCGGTCGCACGCGCGGTATCGTCCGCCTGGCATTTATCCGACCGATCGACATCATTCCGGTCGCACGCGCGGTATCGTCCGCCCAGCATTTATCTGACCGATCGACATCATTCCGGTCGCACGCGCGGTATCGTCTGCCCGGCATTTATCCGACCGATCGACATCATTCCGATCGCACGCACGGTATCGTCTGCCCGGCATTTATCTGACCGATCGACATTATTCCGGTCGCACGCGCGATATCGTCTGCCCGGCATTTATCCGATCGATCGACATCATTCCGATCGCTCGCTCAGCATCTTCGTTGTTGTGTGCCCAGCATCGTCATCGCTCACTGAGATGTTTTTGTTTCTCATCCGGCATCTCCGCGGTCGTGCACTCAGCATCGCTTGTCCACTCGGTCTATTCATGGTCCATCGTGCCGCTCGGTCCGCTATCATGGCACTCGTCGCTTGCTTGTGGTTTTGGCACTCGCTTGACGTTGTCGTTCGCTCAGCATTTTCTGCTCGGCGTCTATCTACCTGATCGGCATCACTTTGATCGTCCGGTCGGTATCTTCGCGGCTGCGCACTCGGCATTGGTCCAATTTCCGACTTGGTCTGCTCGGTATCGTTATCATCTCCTACAACACCACCATTACAGCGACCGCTCGAGCGACATTATATTATTGGTTCAGTGATTTGGCTTTGACATCGAGAGCGGTTCAATTCTTTGCAATAGACTGTCCAGTCAGTCGGACTCACGCCTCCTTCGACTAGACTTGAAGGGGAGGCTTGTGATCCGGATATAGTTGAGTGGCAGAGAGGAAATTAGGAGGAAAAGATAGGGGCATTTAGGTCTTTTTACAAGCTAGGGCTTTAAAGGGAAGAGGGCTGGTTCGTGAAAGGGAGGGGGGGCTGCTTCGGGCTTGGGGGATGCCGCCACCACCGCGGAGGGGGAATTTTTGGAGAGGCGGCGGCAGAGATCAAGGAGAGGAAGGGAGAGATGAAGGGCACGGGGTGTTCTTCGAGCCGCAACCACCGCGACACAAGAGGCATTGTTGAAATCGCCGCCACCCCTCTCTTCTCCGGTCTTCTCCGCCGATGGCCCCCTTGGAGCATCGCCGGGCTCCAGAGGCTGCCGACGCCGACACCTCTCGTTGTAGCCACTGTCGCAGCCGTCTCCGGCCACCAGTGCCATCGTCCCGTGCAGCCACGGCCACAGCCGTCTTTGATGGCCATCACCTCCAGCGTTCGACGCTGGCTACAGCTCCGGCGGTCGCCAACGACGCCTCCAGTCGTTGACGACACCTCTGGACATCGCCGCACACCTCCCTGGCCGACCCGTCTCCACACGCCACAGCTGGTGGGTTCCGCCGCCTGCTCATGCTTCCGCCCTTGTCCCTTCCAGCTATCGTCGGCGCTTCCGGCGGCCGTCGCCGCTTTTCCTAGCGGTCAGCGGCATCCTCCACCACTACTGTCGCCTCCTGCGGTCGTAGGCGGTTATGGGCGTCGCCATTGATTCCCGTATCTGCCTCCTTCACCCACGGGACAGCCATCATCGGACGGACTCAGATTTGTTTATTCCGATCTTCGAGTTGGGATAGTGCTCAGTCATCTAGTCGAGGAGGTTCCCACCATCGGGCTGCATCGGATTCCGTGCCGCCACTATTAAATTTGACTTCTCAGCGGGTTCACACCCATCTACTTGTCACGACCGCGATGACTTGATCAGCACCACGACCAAGCTCATCCATCCATCCGAGGGCGCCCCCCTGGGCCAGGGTACGTTCTCGTACATTTTTTGCATTTAGTTAACTATCTTGTCATTAGTATTCGATTGCTCATATATTTGTGGGATTCGCCTCGAGCACCGAGGTACCAGAGGCCGGGGTGACCCGGTCGCTGGATACAGGTACAGTTGACCGGAGGAGGACTTTAGACGATCTGGTCAACATAGAGGACAGCTCACCACCGGGTCAAGAGGATGCGGTCAACCCTCCAGACACGTCATACCGACAGGTTCGTCTTCTCAGCTTCCAGACAGGATCAGATTTTAAAGCATACCTTATGAGATCTCGGTTCTCCATACTCTCTCCAACTGAATGAAGACCATTTAGGAGTTCCTTGAATCTCCCATGTAGTGAGCTTACCGTTTCTCCATCCTTCATGGTGAAGTTTTGAAGTTGATTTATCAACAAATCTCTCTTTGCAATTCTTGAATCCTTGGTGCCTTCATTTAGTTCAATAAGCTTATCCCAT
Organism: Zingiber officinale; assembly: GCF_018446385.1. Taxonomy (NCBI): domain Eukaryota; kingdom Viridiplantae; phylum Streptophyta; class Magnoliopsida; order Zingiberales; family Zingiberaceae; genus Zingiber; species Zingiber officinale. Next base: position 131,116,896 of record NC_055987.1, read on the forward strand.
AAATCCTTGGCACTCTTAAAAGGTTCAACTTTGTTGAGTTGTTCCGAGCTTAATCCACATTGAAGAGTCACAATCGCCTTTGCATTTGCTTGAGCCTTCATTTTTTGTTCAACAGTCCACCTTGATGACTCAAGCATTTTTCCATTTTCAGTTGGCGCCATGAATCCCTCTGTGATTGAGAACCACATATCAATTTCGGTCATGAGATAGTGTTCCATGCGGCTCTTCCAATAAGCAAAATTGCTGCCTTCATAGAATGGTGGTCGTGAAGTACTATGTCCCTCCTTCATTGACATCTTGTAGATCTTTAACTTATGCTTTCTTGACAATGAATCCTCAAAAGCAAACCAACGCTCTGATACCACTTGTTAGGATCGGTTGAGCTAGGGGGGGGAGGTGAATGACTCACTTCGTTTTCTTGATCTTTGATTATGCACAGCGGAAACTTGAAGCCAATGCTAACTCCGGTATTTACTTGGTATCCACCTCCTCAAGGAGGTGACTAGTCCAAGGATCCACGCCACTCACCACACTTCCACTATCCAAAAACCCTCATTCTCGGAATCACACCGAAGGTGGAGAAACCTTACAACACTTACAATACTTCCTCTCCAAAAGGAAATAGCTCACACTCACTACAATGAGGAAGAGAAGAGATTTACACTTGAAATAGCTTCTTCCTTGTGGCGTGAGATTTGAAAGTTTGGAGAGATTGAGAGCTTTTACTTCCAACGCTTGAGAGATCTTGAGCACTTCAAGGATTCTTCACACCAGAGCAATAGAACAGTATTTTTCGTTGATAGGTGCTTATTCCTCTTTCTTCCAGCGTTTTAAACATCAAGAAAACTAGTCGTTTCTCACGCTACCGTCGCCGTGAATCGATTGAGATTATGTCCCAATCGATTCACAAGTATCCGTTGGAGGCCATCGCGTCAAGATCAACGGTGCAGATTCTTTTATTTGACTTGGATCGATTGGGGCAGAGTTTGAATCGATTCAGCCGCTTGCTCATGAAATCGCAGCTTTGTGGATCGATCGGCCGATCGATTCAATACCTTGAATCGATCGGTTGATCGATTCAAGATGATTCTGTGCTTCACACAGAATGTTCACGGATCGATCGGCCGATCGATTCAATACCTTGAATCGATCGGTTGATCGATTCAGGATGATTCTGTGCTTCGCACAGAAAGTTCACGGATCAATCGACCGATCGATTCAATGCCTTAAATCGATCGGCTGATCGATTCAGAAGGGTTCTGTGCTTCGCGCAGATCCTTTCCGATCGATCGGCTGATCGATTCAAAAGCATTCTGCCTCACAGCCATGTCTAAATTGATTCACCAATCGATCTCTGATAGTGAGCCTAACACACATATAATCTTGTGACCTGCAGGAGCTTCTTTTGCCAAGAATCCGGTCCCCGACCTTCTCGGACTTCTCTTGCATCTGGTCTTCTGACCTGCAAGAAACCTTTTTACCAAGAATCCAGTCCTCGACCTTCTTGGACTTCTCTTACATCTGGTCTTCCGACCTACAAGAAACTCCTCCTGCAAACTCACAATGCATGTTAGTTCCAACGTATTAACCTAAACTTAAATAATTGTCAACACATTGAAACTTCCAGGGCATGATTGCACCAACAATTAGCTTACAAAGAGAAGGTATAACTAGTAGTTTTCTTCCGCATCATACTAGTTATTTTCTTTGTAAAAATTCTAAATACAAGAGGCAATTAGATCTAGTTTATCGAATTTATTTTTCGATTTTATGTTTTCTTCTTTTTTGAATTTTTGATTCGATTGTTCTTTTTGGTTAACCTAGAGTTATTTAAGGAAATAAATATTAGCTTTCCTTAAAAGGCTTTGCCTAGGCGGTGGTGGTTGCTCCCATATCCAAGAAGGTCATGTGCCTCGCCATGCAGTCCTGAAAGCCAATTTTGGAAATTAATATTTATGGAATTAATAACTTAGGTAGATTTGAATCAATAGTGTTAAGTTCCGCTTGCGATTCAAATCTAAATCATTAAAAACAGATAAGTTAAATTTGGAATCAATGATACTAAGTTCCGTCTGCGATTCCTAATTTAATTTCTAAAGAACACAATAGGTTATTTAAGGAAAGGTTCGACACTTGTACAAAAAATTTCTGTACAGTGGAACCGATACGTTTTCCTAGGACTAACCAACATATTGTTACAGTAACGCTACAGTAAAACCCTAAGACTAGGATTTTACTCCGAGTGCAATCTCTCGTACACTCGTACCCTCACCTTTATGACTCACTTGACGCTTCTTTGCAGCCTTGAAATCTTGCCTTCAAGTCTACTTCCTTTGGCTCTCGTCCATCGGATGCATTCAAGCCGATACCAATTAGATTACCAATTAGACAAACACTTGAGAACAAGTAGACTACTAATTAGCGTTTACCACCACTAATTTCGTCAACTATAATCAAGTTTCCAAACTTTGGTTATATATGCCGCGGGTTGAAAACTCTGCCTACCAGTCGACTGCCAAAACATGCAGTCGAGTGCCCTCTGTGGGAATTCGACCGTTACATCCCAACGGCTCGATACCAGTTGACTGCTAAAACTAGCAGTCGACTGCTCCACACTGACCGAACGAACAGAAGCATTCTGTTCGCTTCCAGTCGACTGCACCAGTCGACTACTAAAATATACAGTCGATTGCTACAATAGCGCTACAGTACTGCTACAGTAACACTACAGTAAAACCCTAAGACTAGGATTTTACTCCGAGTACAATCTTTCGTGCACTCGTACCCTCACCTTTATGACTCACTTGACGCTTCTTTACAGCCTTGACATCTTGCCTTCAAGTCTGCTTCCTTTGGCTCTCATCCATCGGATGCATTCAAGCCCGCGGCTCGTCCCCAATGCCATCCTTCGCGTATGCCTCGAAGTCGCTTCCTTCAGCCCTTGTCCTCGCTGCCTTGTCCACGGTCCTTCGGATGCTCCATCCTTCACCGGACCCGAAGCCGTCAACCTGAGTCACATGTGTATCCTGCAGTCCTACACAACTCAAGTACACATATTAAATAACAATGGTGAACCTAACTTAAACCATTTGCCCAAACACCAAAACACATAGTCGCACAGACCATTGGGATTGTTCCAACATCTTCCTTATTTGTGACTCATACACAAAAAATTGATACGCACTGTTGTTCTGTGCATATCCAATAAATATACAATCAACAGTATTTGATCCTATCTTAATCCTTTTCGGATAAAGCATCAACATTTTTGTAAGACACCCTCACATTCATAAATATTTATAGAACAATTGTCTTCCATTCCACAACTCATATGAGCGCTTATCTATCTTCTTTCGGGGCACTTTATTTTAAAGGTAATTAGCTGTTAACACAACTTTCCCCCATATGAACTCTGGCAGTTCAGAGCTGAATAGAAGATCATTCATCATCTCCTTTAGAGTTAGGTTCTTCCGCTCAATAACTCCATTTTACTGAGGAGTATAAGAAACTGTTGTTTCATGTCTAATCTCATGCTCAGCACACAACTCAGTGAACGGTAATACATATTCACCGCCTCAGTCACTTTGAACCACCTTAATCGTTCAATTAAGCTAGTTTTCAATCTTATTTTAAAGTGCAAATTTCTCTATAGCTTCATATTTACTTTTGAGAAGATACACATAACAGTATTTTGTGTTATCATCTATAAAAGTGATGAAGTATTTATTCCTACCACGTGTTGGTCTACCTTTGAGGTCGTACATGTCGGTGTGAATTAGCCCGAGTGGTTCGTTGCTTCTTTTAATATGTTAAAAGAATGACCTTGTCATTTTTGCTTCAACACAAATTTCACACTTGTGTTTTGGGTCAAGGTGGAATATAGGTATGCTTTGCATGTTTATTAATCTACATAATACATCATAGTTAACATATCCTAGTCTATCATGCCACAAACAGGAAGACTCAAGCATATAAGTAGAAGAGCTTTCATCTTTATTTATCTTAGGCCTAATAACCATTAAATTGAGTTTGAACGACCCATCGGATATATAGCATCTTCCTATGAACATTTCATTTCTTAGACAGTACAACTCTATTTGACTCAAAGACAATGTGAAAGTCATGCTTGCTTAACAGTGATCTAGATACTAGATTCTTCTGAATCTTCAGAATATACAACACATTGTTCAGAGAAAGGTCCCTGCCCGAGGTCATCTTCAGCACCGCTTTTCCTTGGCCCATGATATTTGAGGTTGCTGAGTTCCCCATGAACAACTTGTCTCTATTGATAAAGTTGTGGAGCAGCTCCTTAATGCAGCAAACGTGTCTGGTGGCTCCAATATTGATCCACCATTACTGCAGGTTTGAATCCACCAGGTTCACTCAGAGACCACAGCGTAGAGGTCGTCCATTTCTGGTTCCTCATTCAGGTTGACCTCCTGCTTCTTCTTCGGCTTTCTGCACTTCGAAAATTTATGACCGACTTGGTCACAGTTGAAGCACTTCCTAGAGAACATTTTTTTGTTGATGCCTCCTCTAGGTCCCATCTTGGAAGATTTGGGGTTCTTTCGTTTTGAGCTTTGACTGTGCTCGACCACGTTGGCTTTCACAATAGCCTAAGAGAACAACTTTCTCTCTGAATTCTTGTTGTCTTCTTTAATGTGAAGTCTAATAATAAATTCCTCCACATTCATCTCCATCCGCTTGTACTTCAGGTAGTTCTTGAAGTCCTTCCAGCCGGGAGGCAACTTCTCAATAATAGCAGCCACCTGAAAGGTTTTACTCATAACCGTCTCTTTTGAGTGGATCTCGTGTAAGATCACTTGAAGCTCCTGGACTTCGCTGATCATCATCTTGGAATCAACCATCCTGTAGTCCAGTAATCGACCCACGATGAACTTCTTGGCCTCTGCATCCTCCGTCTTGTGCTTCTTGTCTAGGGACTCCTACAACTTCTTAGCCATTCTCTTCATGCTATACACAATGTATAGCAAGTTGATAAGGCAGTTGAGGATGTAGTTTCAGCAAAGGAACTTAGAATGAGTCCATGCCTCCACTGCACTGATAGTCTGCGCATCAGCATCCTCAATATACTTGGGACTTGGGAGGGTCCTCAGTCAAGAACCGAGCCAGATTGAGCGTGGTCAAGTAGAAGAGCATCTTTTGCTGCCACCTCTTGAAATTTAGTTCACTGAACTTCTCTATCTTTCTCCCATAATTGATTGGCACAGTTCTAATCGGGGCGGAGGGGGCCTTCACATGTTAAGTCTGTTGCACCTAAACATTCTGTTCTGTGGTCATGTCAACAAAATCGAGTCTGTTTCATGATTGTTGGACAAACAATCTGTTGCCGAAGATTTACAAGGTATTAGCTGAATTTAAATTACACTGAATTAAATTCACTTATCTGTGAAGATGACCTGAGCAGATAGTCTTAGGCTGCTAGCAGGGGCTAGTTTCTGCCAAGTGTTGAAGGTAGCATGTACAGTGGTGGCGGAGTGGGCTGAGAGGTCGAGTGGGTAGGTCGGCCGAGCAAGAAGATCAGCTAGGAGGGTAGAGCGGCTGATTGAGTTGAGCATTCGAGCAACCAAGTGGTCGGTCGGGCATAGTAATGGAGTGGCCGAGCAAGCTGAGCGGTCGATCGAACAGTACGGTCAAGCGAGCGTGGAGCTTAGCGGTCGAGTGAGCAATGCAATCGAGTCATAGATAGAGCACAGAGTCCAATCGAGCAGAGTAGCCATTCGAGCAAGCAGAGAGGCCGACTGGGCGAGCAGAGAGGCCGTGGAAAAATATTGGTTGTTCAACTTGGATAAATTTTACCCGACCGGTCCGACATTCGACGAGCGCAAGTCGTGCCCACACATGAATCAACATGATTCAGTACAATCCGAGCTCATATCAATAATATATAATTATTAATTTATAATTTGTTGCATTGCTAATTATTCATTTTTCGTGTATAATTTTTTTTGCACGAGATTCATCCATTACCTCCCGTTGTTCACAAGTGGCATCAATGTCAGTTTCCATGCACAACATGATGAGATTTTGAGTATACTTATTAACTTGCACTGTATAATCATATGTTAGAAAATAGTAGCATAGTTCATAACATAGATACTCTTCATTTGGATGATCATTGAGATTGTTAACGAATTCATATTTACAAAATCTCGTTCGACAACCATATTCATATTTATAAAATCTAAATAACAATTCTTTACAACAAACATACTCATATTGTCAAAATAATATTAAATGTATAAAAACTATATTAATAATCCAAATAACTACATAAAGTTCAAAATGTATATATATAACATTAAAATAATAAACTACATAAAATAATTCAAAAGCTTGTAAATGTTATAAAATGATCCAAGATATCTATACATACAATACATGAAAATCATCGTCTTCTCGCTCGATGCCTCAATGAAATAGGTTGTTTATTTTCATATTCGTACAATGTCAACCCTTGTAATTAGCATATGCTTGCTGCACGTTAGCATCACCTAATCTAGCATTAGACTCTCATTGTCGGAATCCCATTGTTGCACTATTGGCACAAGCAAATTGCATGCTCCCAAGGTTGAATAACATCCGCACCTATCGTCCTGTGAACATAAGTCAATCAGTGTTGTGGGTTCTGTACAATCGGATGAGAGTATTTGGTGTATTATTCCATATACTTCAGGGACCACTTCCATGCAGTGTCAGCCAATCTACCACGACAAGCATCTGACAAGATATGACTATCCCAAGCTACAAAGTATCCTCCAAGAACTCCCTACAAGACATTGTAATGGACATGTGTATTACTTCTTCTTGCCCTAACAAGAATAAGAGGGTCTAGTGGAATCAGGATAGCGTGGCTCCATAATTTCCAATAATTTTATACAGTCATAGTAAAAAGTAACTTTAAGACGTGGAAATATATGCTTCATATCAATATATGGAGCTCAAATGATTTGCAACGTATTTACATTATATGACACTAAGTCAACCAGCTGAATAAGTATATAAAATAAAAATAAATAAATAAATAAAATAAGTTAAGTACTCACATCATTCAAACTAAGCAAATCCAACCACTCTCTATATGCTTGTACACCTTCTAAAGGTGCTTCAGCATGTGCCTACTGTAACCACCTCATTGTAAGTGGTTCTCCAACATGATATTGTAAGTTGTGAGGAGGTCTAATTTTTGGGATGTATTCATATATCCATGCCTACATGTGAGAAAACATATTAAATTCAAGGTAATTAAATAACAAAACAAATATACATATAGAATGTTTAATTTATTACCTCTAACAAGGTCAAATATCGAGAAATCTATTTCACCCCTATCTTATATGCGAGCTCCAACTATTGATATAGAGGAGCTAAAGTAGCAGCTCCCCGTGTATACCTATATAACACACCTATATCCTCCAAAAAAAAAAAAAAATCCAAGAGCCCTATTAAAAAGAGTACAACCAATAACATATATCAAATGTGTCCTCATTGAATATGTTAGAGTGTCATCATCATAATTATTAGTAATTTTATGACTAAAGTTCTTATGCAGCCACTCTAACTTCATAGACAAACTCCTCGAACCCTCTAAGGACTTATTAACTTCACCCCAACGTTACACCAAACAATAAGGTATTGGTCTAAAGTGATTGCCATCATTTGACGAATGTAAGGTTTGTCATCGGTTGTAGGTTGGTAGACTAAGAAGACAATACATGTCGTCTAAAGTGATTGTCATCTCTCCAAATGACATATGAAAGGGATTGGTCTCTAGTTGCCAACACTCCACAAAAGCAACAATCAAATTTCTATTCAATTTCTGGTATAACATCTCCCTCAATTGATCAAGATGGGAGTCCCTAAAGAGACTCCTCTATATTTGGACTACTCCTGAATCGAAGTCTTATTGTAATAATTTGGTTGTGTGACATAGACATTTGAGCACATCTCACTCTTCACCAAACCAAAATTTTGATGCTATATGCGTTTTAAAACCCCACAATAGTGATAGATCATGTGGACTACATGGAAATGGTTCGTACAATATTTCATCATCTTCATTGTTCCCTCCAACGAAAGCTTGCTCTTCTTCACCCTCATTCATTTCTGAATGTAAATTTTCTTGTGGAGATATATTTTCATACACATCTTCTTGTTGTGATAGTTGTGGTGGTACCTCTTCTTGGGGTACTTGTGATGATTATAACTCTTCTTGTAATGATTGTATCTCTCATGCAAGTCTCTCTTCTCAGTGCTTTTTGTTAGAAGTCATTGGTATATTTTTCCTTGAAAATGTCTTTAGTATTTTTACTACACATAAGAAACAAGTGAATTAGATATACAATTAACATGTATTGTTGAAAGGAATCGGAGTTGTTCAGTCACTCAAAATTGAACAAACCACAATGTGTTTGTAAACACACAATCGAACAAATCGTGTTCAGATACTAAAGGCAGAACATTTTGTGTTTCGTTCGGTAGATAGAAATCGAACACATTTAGTTATGTTTAGTGGTTATCGACCGAATACATTGTGCTGCGTTTGGTGGACCATGACTGAACATATCCTATGTGTTCGGTCGATAGTAACTAAACAAGTAGCAATGTGTTCAGCAGACCAATGCCAAACAATGCACGACTGAAATTCAAAATTTTCATCATATATTTGTCATATATTTTACAATTCCAACAACCTAACACCCTAAAATCTTTTCATGTAAAAAAAATATATCATATTCAAGTAAGTTTCTAACCTCATAAATGAAAACTAAATATAAATCTAAAAATATAAAAATATACTCATGTAATGATAATGTAAAATAAAGTGAAAGATAATATGTATTATTTGAGTATTGTTGTTTGATGGGTTTGCTAGAAATCGAGTTGGCCAAGTTCGATTGATGTTCGTACGTTGAAGAGATGAGAGAGATGAAGAGAAGGAAAGGAAAGTTGAGATGCAGATTTTTTATGCTATATTTTTTAACTTTTTTTAGGATTTTTAGAAAGTGTAAAATAGAAATATTATGGGGTGAATCTAAAAAATTTGTGATAAAAAAATATTGATATGTATATTTAGAAAATGGGATGTGTTTAGGGAAAGTGAGGGTGTGGACAGGTGGGATCATCTGATCTGCAAATTACGGACGAAAAGATGGTTCATTATTTTTGATTGATAGATTATGATGAACTCTATCCGTTTAACAAGTAGAGTCCATCAAAGTAGACTAATCTATGCAGTGGATCGGACCATCCCCTGACCCACAAATTATAGACCAAAGGATATGTCCTCGGGTGTGGATGGACTCTCCTTGGACAAAATACGCCAGTAAATTGCATCCCTATTTAACTCGTTTGGAATACCAGCCCAGATCCTTTAGTCTATTTTTTACATACCTGAAAAAAAAGTCACTTATATGTATTGATGGGAGTAATGGTCCCATCTATATTCTTTCCATCAATAGATACACGTAGTCCTCCTCTGTCCCGCAAAGGATCTGCCCTCCTTGGAATACATGTGGCGGATCGTAGGGGTGTCAAAAATGAACCTGATCCGACGACCTAACCCGAGTCGTCTCGTAAAAAATTAAGTTCTGGTTGGACATTTTCAGGTTCGGGTTGGAATATTTTTGGATTAAAAAATTTCGAGTTGGGTCAGTTGGGTTCTGATTGATCCAAATATAGGATTTAGTGGATTTTTTTTGGATTAAATTAAATTTTATTTTGAACATTAGGATGTCTTTATTTTTTTATGTATATTAATATCAATGTTATAGTATGATAATAATAAAGTATTAAGATAAAAATGAAGAATTATAGGAAAAATAGTTAAAATAAATTGTTTTGAATCGAGTTTTAGGATCATCGGATTTGGATTCGGATTCGGATTGGTCCGATTTAAATTTGGGTTTAAAAATTTTGGATTGAATTCGAGTTCGGATCGAATTTGGATTGCACTAAAAATATTTAATCCGACCTGGACTAATCGAGTCGATCCATCCCAATTTACACCCATGGATCGCCATCCCTATTTAGCTCGTTTTGCACATGCGGCGGAGAGTTCTGTCACGATGGCGGCTCTCTACCTCAAACTCAAGCCTAAAACCCTAACACCTCTCCAGTCTCTCCGCCCCTTCTCATTCTCTTCGTCGCCGCCGCCTCCCCTTCCCGATGCCGATGCAGACACTTCCGAGCCCTCGGCACCCTCTCCTCGCTCCTCGTACTCTTCCTCATTCAGCGATATCAAGGAACGGCTGAAGGTCCCTCTCGCCCCTCCTCGCCGGATCCCGGCCGATCCACCTCCGCCTCCGCCTCTCTCCTCTTCGAGTTCCCAACACACCTCACTTGATAACCGCAAGCACCTGGCCGAGTTCCGCCTCCGAAGCGGTGGACCTTCCGCCGCCGGTGAGCGCCGCGCGTCTTCTCCCTCCCTATCCTTCCAGGAGATCTTCAAAAGCAACACTATTTCGAAGGCCGGTGACGATAGGGCTGACGGGAAAAACCAAGGTTTGCCATTTGACAGCATTCGCGAGAGCCTCCGCCAGTTTAGGGACTCGTCCGCGCCGGGCGGCCATCGGAGAGACAGCTTCCGTCCAAGACCGTTCAATTTCATTCCCTTCCAGGAAGGCACGCGGATCCGTAGAGGCGAGACGGAGAAGGAGTTGAGGGAGAAAGCCGATCAGGGAGAAGCCAAAAAAGGTCCAAGGACAGATTTTTTTAGGTCGTATAGCCATGATGAGTTGGGGGAGAAGCTCCGCAAGCTGAGGCCTGAAGTAGCTGACAAGGGCAACAAGGAATTCTCTTTGACAGAGTTGAATGAGAGGCTGGCTAAGTTGAGGGAAGCAGAAGAGAAAGAATCGGAAAAGAGGTCGGGTGGGCTATCATTCAGGGATCTCCGAGATAGCCTAGCGTCAATCAGTCAGTCAGTAGCCAAGAAGAACTCCAATAGTAAGGCTTGCTCTTCGTTTTTCAGCTCTTAGTCATTGCAAGTATATAATTACTTGTTTTCATGTTTGAGCAGTTCAGAGATTAACAATCCTTTCAAATCTTACTGGGCAACCTTTGCACCGTTCATGCAAAGGTTCCATGTTATATTATGATTGGTTCACTAGCTTGATCAATCAATATTATACACTTCCTTGGTGTTAATAAATTTTGTTTATTGCAGTATTTCCATCCTGATAACATGTCTTCTGCGGAGAAGATGAAGTTCGAGCTAAAAGGGGTCAGACAAGAATTTAAAATTTTGGAACTATTCATTTTAGATGCCTCAAAATCAACAGCTGGTTGACCATCTGAATTTCTGAAAGAACATTAGCTATGGCTATGAAAAAAAATTGGTAGCTATGATGTGTTATCAATTGTCAAGGTATAAATGAATTATTTTGCAACACTAGTTAAACGAAAATTGTCTGATTAAGATATGTTTAGTTCATATTTTAGATAAAACTATTTGGCAACAGGTCAAATGGAAGTTCTTTTTATGTGATTTTGTTTCATTGTGTAAGAATTTTCTACTCTTGAATCTTGATCAATCCTGTTCTGTGAAACAAACATTGGGTTAACTATGCTTCGTACTATAGAATAGAGTGAAATCAATTCCATGTGTGAATTCTAATGCTCCCGTGAACAGTTTAGGCAACCAGATTAGGTAGTGTCCACATCCTAGTGCAATGTCGACCCAATTTCCTTCATTCCGTATTTTAATAACTAGAATAAGGCATTCCACCTGTCTATGAAATGCAAGATCATTTACTTGTTTCAAAGTCCTAGATTGAGCTCGTAGGATAGACAAATTGGTCAATTTGACTAGGTCAACCATGCAACATGAGATGATAGGTTAAATAATTGGGCAGACATAAGCCTGGTGCTTTACATTACTACCAGCAGGAGTATGTTTTGCCTTTATCTTCCTATCATCGTTTCCCAACAAATAGGTAAGCCTAAGGGTGTGGATAGCTCCATGAAGATTGCATACTTTGTAACACTGAATTTTTACACCCTGTTTGGAATCGTATGGAATTGAATTCCTATGGTAATTGAAATTCAATTCCATAGTTTGGAATGAATTTTAGAGATGAATTTATATGGAATTCAATTTCAATTCCATTCAAAACGTGAACAATAAATCAGACCTCAAATGTTCAGATTTGGATAGGTAATTTACCATGAACGATTAAAATTATTTAATTGTCCTTTTAACTTAAAATCTTTTTTTCCATCTGTCAACTCTCTTGTTTTTTCCTGCCTTTCTCCCGTGCGTCGTTTTTTCTTGCGCTGAAAACTTCTCCTTGCATCGTTTCTCCCGTGCACCACCTTCTTCATATTGCTGTCGGCCACCTTCTTCTCGTGCGCCACCTTCTTCTCGTCACCACCGTTGCATCATCAATTGGAGGTATGGATGTTGTTGATTTTGTGCTTCGTTGGTTTTGGCCCTTGTTTTGTTTTGTGCTTTATTGGTTTTGCCTTTATTTGGTTTTGTTTCGTGTCTTTGTGGCTTTGTTTGGTTTTGGTTTTGTGCCTAAACTATTATGTATTGAAGATGGTACTTATCTTGTTATTTGTTTGTGTGGTACAAAATATAGAAGGTACAAACTATACTGCTTGTTTGTGTGGTACAACTTATCTTGTTATTTGTTTCTTTCCAAACTATTGTCTACTACATGGAAGTTGGTACTTGTTCAAGCAAAGATTGGTAAATCCAGAGTTAGCATTCAATATGGCTATAAGTGAGCTAAGATTGGAAAATTGAAAGACACTTACATTGTACGTAATATGAGACAATTTGATAGAAATGCAATCTTAGCCATAGTTACTTATGCTGGTTATTTAGCTTGCATGCAATATATGACTCGATATGTGTCTCGTATTGAAAGACCAACTATCCAATCACAACGATGTAATGGAAATCAAGTGCGCCGAGAATTGATGGCTCAATTAGAAGCCCATTATAACTCACGCTCTGTAATACGCATGAATTATGATGCTTTCACTCGATTAGTTGCAATACTTCGTTGCATGTAATCTTCGTGTTTGTTAAGAATTTCAAGTTTTGAGTTTTTTCAATGCTGTTTTAACTGTGCGATCCCTTTTTCCTATTTTCTAATATTTAACTTGATTATTAAATGATTAGTTATGAGGATAAAATGATAAATGTATAAGAATGAAATTTAATTTAAATAAATTCTAAATTAAGAAATTCAATTCTATTATTCACTAATACATTCCAAATATAGAAATTAAATTCAATTCATGTTAGAATTCAATTCCTAATGGAATTCAATTTAATTTCTTCACTTATTGTTTCCAAACAGGGTGTTAAAGACAATATCTGATCAAGTTGAGTTTACCTTGGATTTGAATTGTCTGTGAATCGGATCCAAATTTAACGATTTATTATTGAACCATTGATGAACCAAATTGAGTTGATTTGATTCAAATAGGAAGAATGATATGCTTCATACTTGTCTTTCTTTTACCCATGGTTTCTTCCCCCACAATCTTCATACTGCAGAATCTTATTGCACCACTCTCCTCTCCGTCCCCCATTGCCTAGTTACTTTTTCACGGGTCTGCATCTTCCAACAATTTCCAGTTATTCGTAGCACCACTTCGTCTTCCTAGTCAAAGCAAGTCTCTCCTCTGGTTCTTCTCTTTGTCCTCATGTTTCTTCTTCGTTCTGCTCCACACTCAATCTTCATCTTAGGAAGACGATTCCTAGGACACTAATGCGAGGATGGGTGAGTCCAAGTAACAAAGGCGGTTGGGTTTTATGTTGTGGATATACTTCAATACTCGCCGCTTTTATATTTTCTCATTTATTGCCGAATTAAATTTTTATAAAATAAATTATAATAATATTATTTAATTATTTGATAATAAATAAATATTTTATGTAATTTATACATATTCATATATTATATTATACCAGCAATACAATACGTGTACGTGATGATTAATCATTATTATTTTTAAGTTGGCATTATCTGACACCGACTAATCCCGACTCACTGTTAAGGAAGACAATACGGGATGGGAAATGGAGGGCAAATTTTTGCGGCAAAGATATTTATTTTACACAATTTAGCGCATGCAAATCCACTTGGATTATAACAAGACAAATAATAGGAGAAAGACTAAGGCATGAAACCATATGAGTACATATAATTTCCATTAAAATGTAATATTTGGGGAAAACAATGAGCTCCGACAATGAAAAGGTTTTATGAGATAAAGCAGACAGAACACGTTATTGTGGTATCAAAATGCTATCGACGACATGAAGGAGATTGTAGTTTCCACTTTGGAGGTAAATTCTAATTTTTGGAATTGGATTATAAAAATGTATGAACCAAAGAGAGTGATCTTAGGAAACTCACAAGTCACTTACTGGTTCCTTTAGGACCTAGGCAGGTTGTTGCCCCAACAGATCTGACATTGAGCTTGGATTTGATTACTGTTTTCTCAGTTGGAAAGTTTCTACTTTTTTACTTACATGTTGATGCTATGAACAAGGAATCATCATGGAAGTTGAGGAAGCTTTGAAGCATATTTTGTGCTGGATAAAGGCCGCAGCAGGAACTCTAGTTTCCTTTTTGGCAATTTACTTCCTCCTCTCGGTGCCTATTGAGAGGAGATCCATGCTGTGAAGAAGAGACTCATTGGGTGTTCCTCTTGTGGCAGCAGTTCGGGAGATAGATGACAACTTGGAATCGACTGCAGGCTGCTGATATCTTTGATGACTACTGGATGGTCGGCTGCTGCTGGAAAACATATGGCTCGTCCTGCCATGATGTGCCTGGCTAAGCTCAATGGAAGTAGGTCTGGTGCTTGACACAGCAGGCCTCCTTGATGTACTCCCATTGCGCGATGATGGACGGATTTTCTCTGAATCAACCTGAGATTTGATGCAAAATTATGGGTCCATGACAATAGATGTTTTATTCAAACTCTCCGAGTTAAAAAAGTAGAACTTACAACTTCCTTTGACATAAATGTGTGATTAGGAGATTTGTGCTTCAAATGGTCACTGAGATGATCCAGGCCTGCAGCATTCCTTCGAGCAAATGCTCTAACTGCACCTGACAATCGATCCCCTGTATCCTGGCCTGCTAATAAGGTGAAATAAGTCAGCGGGCAAAACTTTTAGTCAATGATTATGTTAAACTTAGAAAAGAAAAATAACCTGAAATTCTTTCAGGCCTTTCAAAAGATGGACCTATAGCTCCACCAGTCATTTCATTAGGTTCCTGAACCAAAAACATTATATGGAACACAAAGACGTCACAAAAGCTAAAACACAGGTGGTATATGAGAATCTTGAGAAGCATACCCGCAGTCGAGGATCAGCACTGAAATGAGGATACTTCCAGTCGAAAACATAATCATATTGGTATCCTGTCACGACCCAACATCTAAGCAGGAAGAATATTAGAATAACAAAGAAATTTTTCCCCCCTACCTTCACGAATGAATAATTCACGAAACACTTGTTTCAGGTATGAATAATTTGGTTTGTCTTCAAACCTCAAGGATCGACAATAGTGAAAATAAGATGCAAATTCTGATGGATACGACTTGCAAAGTACCTGTCACAAGATTGGTCATCCAAAAGTTTATCTAAGAGCATTCTTCATGGTGCAAACAAAGTCAGAAGTAAAGAAACTGGTTGATCATGTTTTCTGGAAGTCAGAGAAGACTGAATAATTACCTCTATAGGAGTAAGCATTTTCTTTTCACTAATTTTATCGTACTTTTGCTCTTTGGTACCAGCTTTAAGCCCTTGCCAAGGAAGGCTAAAGCAAAACATTGCAACCAGAGATAGTATGATTAGTGATAAACTGAAACAAATTTGAAAAAATAGACTTCATGATGGATTGGCACTAACCTTCCTCTTAAAAAGTACATAAGTACATAACCAAGGGATTCTAAATCATCTCTTCGGCTTTGTTCTACCAGTAAATATTTCAGATCAAAAACTTAAAAAGGAATTAAATATCAAAAAATACCCAGAATCAATATTCAATGTCTAAGAAACTCACCAATCCCTAGATGAGTATTAAGACTTGCATATCGTGCAGTTCCTGTAAGGTTCTTATTTTCCCTGCAAATGGATACGCCATACAGAACAAAAAAGAAAGAATCAAGAATTAAAACAACTGGATATGTGAATAAAGACATGATTTGAACAATTTTAAGTAACAAACAAGCAAGTCCAATTTATTTTCCTCCTAATTTCATTGCTCCTCTTTCTTAGCAAGCTGTGGATACCATGAGGTAAAAATTCATGAATGCAAAAATCTTGGCCTTTCAATGAATATTCTCAGCAGGAATACAACTAAATATCAGTCGATGACCTTGAAAGCACTTCATGAAAAATCATAGCCTTACAGTGGCTATTGCCAACATGAAACATATATAAATATATCAACTTGACAAACTTAAGTTGCAAGGTGAATTCATCTAAGTCTTCAAATAAATTCTATCAAAAATGCATTATATCAACCCCACACATAAGAAAAGTATGTACAGGGTGTTAGTATTCAAAAAAGAAAATTAATATATTCCAATCAAGGTTTTATTACCTATACGGTATGTGCTTATGAGTTTGAAAATCCCAATACTTCTTTGCAAGACCATAGTCAATAATGTAAACCTGAGAGTAAAAAAGAAAATATCAATCAAGAAACCAGAAAATCAATATCACAGTCAAACAAAAGTTCATGCTTTTCAGTTGTTCCAGCTCCAATGTTTACACGATGGTTGTGAAGATATTATCATATATTGTCCAATGAAATAATGCATCACAAAAATTATAGTAAAAAAATTATGACAAAAGATAAGAGATTGTCTAAAGTACTTACCTGGTATTAGTAGAATGAATACATGCAAGTACAGTCGACTTGAGATAGCAATTGGTTCAGTATAACTCTTATAATATAATGTAAATAAAGGAGGGCCAGATGTGGTAAGCATGGCATTGTAATTGACATTTGCGACCTTTACAAACCGGCCAAGTCACATAATCTATAGACTAGGACAGAGAATAAAGAGCATTTCTACTTATAGTTCCGTGATGCAATAACAGAAAAATAGGGTTGATGTTAGAAAAACCAAAATAGAAGTCCAAAATTTGTTTTCTAAACCCAATAAAGCCCATCTAATGCAATATATTGTATCAAAATCAATCTGTCATGGCCAGGCCAACCATTTGTATCTTAATCTATAGTTCTCTACATCAGTAATTTTAACCACAACCAGAAATTCCCTCCACCTATGCAATTAGAATTTAGCTAGAATTTCAAATTAAGGTTTACATTCAAATTAAGCTTTACAGGAGTTGTAAGGCAATTTTCTCAATTATGTAAAATCACCTCATTTTCAGAAGAATGCCCCTTTCTCTATTTAGAGCATGAGTTTATCCTAACACGAACTACAACTTCATGTGTAGTGCAATACAATGAAGAAAATTCATGTCCTTAAAAGGTAACATTTCACAGAAATTAAAGAAATTTAAGTGTGTTAATATATTCATCAACATAAACATTAACAAAATTAAATATTGAGACATTGACATGAATACCTTATGATGCTTATGTTACTATTTGTGACATGTTATCCGTTAGAACATATTCAAGGAATTCTAAACCAGCAAAGAGAGTGTGAGATGACTGTTCAAAATAAACTAATGAGAAGTCATTAAAAATTTTCTTCTGGCCCTTGTTGACAGCTTAACACACAAATATAGAAGAATTTTATAATCAATCTATTCAAATCAATTATATTGAGCTTTGTGCTCCAGATGTCATTTAGTTGCAACTATCTTTAGGAAACATATTGTCCATTTTTTTGGAAGAATTATGAAGTTGAAGATAGGAATCACACCTGATTTGCTTTTCGACGAAGGCCCATAAGAAAGTTATCGGGCTTTATATCACGATGAAGAAAAGACTTTGAGTGCATATACTCGACCCGATTTAACTTTCAAAACAGAAAACAAAATATCATGGCTATACTTCAAAAGAGCCTCAGTACAGAACTATTAAAGATGAATTTAGAAATATTAGAACTGCAGTCAAGGGCAAACTATTCACTTACTAACTGATCAGCGAGCATGAGGACAGTTTTCAGTGAGAACCTCCGGTTACAGTAGCAGAACAAATCTTCAAGACTAGGGCCAAGTAGATCAATGACCATCACATTATATTCTCCTTCTACACCAAACCATTTCAAGTGGGGGACTCCAGCTATATAGGAATGAATAGAATAAAAATCGTTGTGCACCAACCAACCCAACAAAAATAGAATCATAATTACAGGTCAATAGCTTACTTCCTCCTTGGAGAAGCATATACACTTTCGACTCATAATGAAGTTGAGGATGCTTTGACTTCACTGATTCCTGTTAATTTGGATCATAAGTAGAATATTGTAATAAATACCAAGTGCCGAGAGAAGAATGAATAGAGTGCCCTAGAAAGTTTCGGAATATCGAATGATTATATGTGTGATTAGGTCAAGCATGATAATAAAATACTAGTTTTAGACTACTAGGAATGTAACAAATGATTATCCATAATTGCAGGTGACAACAAGAATCAATTCTAAAATCTTTATTTATTATTATTTTTTTAAATTAGTACTGGATGAACTTATTGATCATATTATGTGTGCGTGAAATATGACATCAACAATAAGAAAAGAAGTGAGTAAATAGAAAAGATGAATTGGTACAAAGCCATTGTAGGGAAGAGCTTTCAACATCTTAGACCTATAATTCAACAATAATGATATATCAAAATGGGTTGATGGGTGTTGTTGTGAGTGAGAATTGAACATCATGTTCAGTGTGTTGGGACAAGTCCTCGAGAGACCCTATGATCATCTTGTCAAGCAAATGAATGTTTGCCTTGAATTGTCATCCCAAGTAAGGCAAGGCCGCTCACCAAGTTTAAGCATATAAATAAGTGGAGAAGAAACTTATGAGGATTCCCCTAGTCATTGTGAATGAATAGGAATTAGCCCAGCTTGAGAATTTGATGATCGATATCATTAATAAGATAAAGAAAAATCTGTTAATTGGAGAAGAATGTTTAGAGTCATCTTTTGTGTGTTCAAAGGTTAAATGGAAAATAAAATTAGAAACTTTTTATGATCAATCGTAGATTTGAGTGAAAGCATTGGAAATTAAAAGATAATGCATAATAGCATGATAACAGGAATGAGAATACTAAGATGTGTGAAGCTGCAAGAGAAAGGAAAATTAACAAAACATAGTACTACACACATGAAATTTGGTAGAGCTCCAATTAATACTAGAATGGGAAAAAAAAGTTACAATGATATGGATATGCTCAAATACGATTAATAGACTAAAATAACATTAGTAAATTAGAGTTAAAGATCTTCATAAGAGAGGGAGACCAAAGATAAGAAAATTCTATCAAACCCTTAACCCTCAATGATGATTGATTTGAAAGATATGAATATTATAGAGTTTCATGGAGAGATATGATCTAAGTAGCGGACCTTGTATAGTACAGTCTATGGCTTATTTCTGTTGGTGCTTAAGTTGGGATCACAAAGAAATAACATATGAAGATTATATAGATGCAATTGAAAATGGAGTCTTTGTCACATGTCTTTTATCATTATTCTGGCCATCTACTCTTCGGCTAAAAGTCTTACTAGTAAACAGTTGTAACATTTTGCATCAAAGATGAGTATATTAGTTGAATCATCTCAGGCATTTCAAGGAATAAATGTTGCCTTGTATATGGGTGGTTGTGGCATTTCAAAATTATAATGCTTCAGTCTTATGTAGCAGCACATACCAGCTTAACTGCAACTTCTTCTCTACCTTGTATGTTAACACCTAATCAAAACAACCGGGGAGAATGTGAAAAAGCCAACACAAAGGGGAAGTCAATATGCGTCCAAATCTAAAACTACAAAAATGGCCCACAGAGTCAAAGACCCTAGAAATACAACATACCTATATAGAGCTCCCCAAAAGAACCGCTGCCAATCTTTTTCCCAAGTTTAAACTTTCCGCCAATCACACGTTCCATGATTTAATGAACAATCCAAAATAAACCCACAACAACCAACTGAGATAAAAATAAAATAAATCCAAAGATCTCTAAAAATTAGCTAACAGAAACGATTGCTTTTCCCCAGCGCACATCACAATCATTCGGCTCCAAAACTGTATTCAGCCCTAGCAAATCGAAGGCACGTCGACAGCTCAAACTTCCTTCCGCCTATGAAACAAATCAAGAGCAATCCAATCCACCAATTCGAAGTTATTCAGAAAAAAAAAAGAGGAAATTTTCCTTTAAGCGAGATCTAGAAAACCTAAAAAACAAATTATAACGAATTGATGGCGTGAGAGAAAGATCCCGCAATGACCTCTTCAGAACCCGTCCACCAACTCCAATCGAACAAAGATCCCGTGATAACCTCTTCTGCGAATGCTGCTCTTACCCGTCCACCAACACCAATCGAACAAGCCGTAGGCTGCCAGAAAGAAATCCTAGAGGATAAAATCAGGCGAGCCGAGTGATCCGAGCATGTTCCTCAGAGTGACGGCGGCCGATTGGTCAGAAAGCAATGAGAAACCCAGCGATTTCCAGGATCTGGTAACGAGGGCACAAAAAGAAAAAATCCCCAGAACTCATTGCGAAGATGATAAATGTAATCGGTCGACAAAAGACAACCGATAAATCTTTATTCATCTTTGGCCACGATTAAAAAAAAAAAGTAATTAAGTTTAGCGATATAAGTGAGCATAGAACTCGTACGGAAGCTTGCATACTGATTCACTGCGTACGCAAGAACCAGCCGTTGATGGGAGTCGTAGATACATACGATGAACATTCCAAAGGATGACATCGACTTTTTGTTTACGGTCGCATATACAGTTTGTTATGGAGCAATTATAAGCCTTCATGGATGATCAACACGTGTATAATCTTTCCTCAGTACGTTGTAAATTCAATGTGAGGTAAAATGCCTCAAACTAATCCGAAACATCTTAAATTAAAATAAAGAACAAGAATGATAATGAGCGGGCCCAAAATGTTCCCTCTTTGAAAGGCTAAGACAAACGAGTTAAATAGGTTAGTTCTACCCTCAGACAAGCTCACCATAAGTGCAACCTCCGAATTAATTATCACCTTAGCTCGGATAATATGCATCGTCCATTTAAAAGAGTGTAAAGAAAGATAAACCACTTTGATTAATGATATCTGCTTTGATACATGCGGTTGATTTAAAGCAGGCAACAACAACAATTTTAATTTCCGTCCTTTTCAGTGTCAGTTAGACAGTTACAGGTCCCGTGGCCTGTTCCCGGAGCATCATTGAGCATAAAGCTGGATAAAGATTCCCATTCCCACTGCTATTTCACTTCCTCTCCGTCCACGAATTAAACCAGAAGAAAAACAGATCAGGAGATGATAGATAAGATAGAGCATGCTCACTTCGATGTCAATGGCCTCAGCCTCCACGTAGCTCGCACAGGGCAAGGTTGGCTGATTGAGTCCCCTCTCATTTCTTCCATGCATCTTCCATCTTTTCAAATCTTTCCTAATCGCGTTGCAGGGAAATTGGGCACTGTGCTCTTCCTCCATGGATTCCCTGAGATATGGTACTCTTGGAGACACCAAATGCTCGCCGTCGCCGGCGCTGGGTTCCGGGCGATCGCTCCTGATCTCCGCGGCTACGGCCTCTCCGGCCAGCCGTCCATACCCGAGGACAGCAGTTGGCAAGACCTCGTCGCCGATCTCATTGCCATCCTCGATCTCCTCTCCATCTCCAAGGTACAGTACGAAACTCGATCGATCGGCTTCTTCCCCTTGGGCAACCTCCAACTGAATCGAAATAGCGTTTTGTGGACACAAAAGGTGCACGTGGTCGCGAAGGACTTCGGCGCGAGGCCTGCTTATGATCTTTCCCTGCGCCACCCAGATCGGGTGGCGACCGTCGCCACCTTAGGCGTGCCGTTTCTTGCGACAGTCACGCCCTTCATTTCTCTCCCGGGAGGTTTCTACATGAACCGGTGGCGGGTAACTCCGTGAATGATCCAGTGCTATACAACAGTTATCTATCTCGATCGACGGCGCTCCCCGCCTTATTGCTTGGCCTTTCTTACCCAGGAGCCCGGCCGAGCGGAGGCCGACTTCGGCCGATTCGACGTCAGACGAGTCGTTCGCACCATTTACATCCTCTTCTCGAGGAGCGAGATTCCCATAGCCGAGGAAGGTCAGGAAATCTTGGACCTTGCGGACTCATCCGCCCCCTTGCCGCCATGGTTCACGGAGGCAGATCTCGACGCCTATGCTGCACTGTACGAGAACTCCGGATTCAGCTTTCCTCTCCATATGCCATACAGGCCAGTAGCTTCGATACCTGCCATGGTTTTCGAAACCTTGTTTTCTTCTCTCAATCTAGTAACAAGAATCAAACGTGCTGTTTTCCATATATATAGATCACTGCACAAATTAGAAACAGGAGGAGAGGACCCAAAAGTGGAAGTGCCTGCAATGCTGGTGATGGGAGAAAAAGACTACGTTCTAAAGTTTCCTGAAATGGAGAACTACGTAAAGAGTGGAGAGGTGAAGCACTTTGTCCCGGACCTGGAGATCGTCTACGTGCCGGAAGGATGCCATTTTGTTCAAGAGCAATTCCCTGACCAAGTAAACATGCTCATCGTTGGTTTCCTTAAAAATCATCCATCAGGCAACAACTAATAGTGCATGATTCAGTAGTTTGGATTTTCAACAGACACTTGAAATAATTAAGGTAACCAGTCATGTTTGAATGCTAATGAGTTGTAGCTGTTTCAATATTGATTCTGTTAGAAAGTGGAACAGATGACTGGTGACTCTGATGTTGATTGTTTGAACACTTTGACTCAGCAAAAAGTGATTCCGAGCGGATCTACGTGTCAAAATGGGTATTAGCAGCCAGACTAGGGAAGATGTACAATTACATTAGCAACACTCCAACACTCAAATCAATATACAATTACAAACATAGAGATGACAAATAAACAAGAAATAATGAAAATGGTTATTTCCTATCAACTGCACCTCTAACAGAAATATCAAAGTGCGAAACACATTTAAGACTTAGTTCTTTAATTTACAAATTTCTTTTTTTACTAGGCTATATTATTAACTCATAACACATTTCATACTAATTCAAATTATTCATATCATACACAGTTGGAAACCTAACTCAATTTTCCACATTTCAACAAATGACACTGAAGTGTAATTCGTTCATCCATTGAAATTAATTTACACCACAACATAACCAAAAGCAGTAAGATCATAATATAATTCCATATTCATCAGACAGTAGTATAAAATCATATATATTTCATCTTTGATCCAAAAAAATTCTATAAATTGGAAATGAAAACTAATTAGGGGGCGTTTGGTACGCGCGTTTTCCATTTTCATTTTCTGGAAAACGCGCGTTTTCTGGAAAATGGTGTTTGGTTTGCGTTTTCCGCGCGCGTTTTCTAAAAAATTGGCTATCGTTTTCTAGAAAAACAGAGAATGACAAAAAGTCGTTTTCTGTTTTCTAGAAAACGCGCGTTTTCCAGAAAATGAAAATGAAAACGGTGCAAACCAAACGCACCCTTAGATTTTCTACATTTCATCTTCTCAAACATTTCCCAAATAAGATCATTTAATAGGACTAATTCTCTATTCAAGAACACACATAAAATCCGAGTGCTCTATTTCCTACATATTTGAGCAGTTTCAGAAAAATAGATATATCTCTTTCAATTTTAAACGAAGTACCTTGATTTTAGTACTAAATCGAAGCCAATAAACAGAGTTAAAAGTATTATTCAGAGTGTATCTTCAAAATCTGAAAGTATATCAATCAAGAAACACGATTTTTAGATCACACATGCATAATACTGATAAGATTTTGTAAATATGAATATGTTTGTTGGATAAGATTTTGTAAATATTCGACAAATATATTCATATTTACAAAATTCAAATAACAATTCTTTACCACAAACATACTCAAAATAATATTAAGTGGACAAAAATTATATTAATAATTCAAAAAACTACATAAAATTTAAAATATATACATATAACATTAAAATCATAAACTACTTAAAATAACCCAAATACCCGTGAATGCCATGAAATGATCAAAGATAGTTATACATGCAATACATGAAAATCACCGTCTTCTTATCTGACACCTTGATGTAATAGATTGTCTATTTTCTTATTCGTACAATGCCAATTCTTGTAATGCAACATATGCTGCATCGTTAGCATCACCTAATCTAGCGTTAGACTCTCGTCATCAGAATTCCATCGTTGAACTATCGGCTCAAGAAAATTGTGTAGTCATGACTCCCTCCCAAGGTTGAATAGCATATGTAGCTACCGTCCTATGAACATAGGTCAATCGGTGTTGTAAGTTCTGTACAAATCATATGAGAGTACTTATTGTATCATTGCATATACTCTGAGGAACACTCTCATGCAGGGTCAACCAATCTATCATGACGAGCATCTAACAAGATATGATTGTCCAAGCTACAAAGTACCCTCCAAAAACTTCCTACAAGACATTATAATGGACATGAATATTACTTCTTCTTGCCCTAATAGGAATAAGAGGGTTTAGTGGAATTATCTATACATGTCCAAATTGCTTGAGCATGCGATGAGGATGATGTGGCTCCACAATTTCCAATAATCTTATATAGTCATAGTAAAAAGTAACTTTAGAATGTGGAAAGATATTGATCCGGTGGTAAGGACGGGGGACCCTCGTTGACGGGAGGTCAACGACACGTGGAGGTCAATGGTCAAGAGGGTCAACCCCAAGGTCGTGCCGAGCGGACAGAGATCGTGCCGAGCAGAGTGGCAAGCCGACCGAGCATCCGGCCGACCAGACATCCGGCCAAGGGTCTCCCGGACCGGACGAAAGACAATCCGACCAGGGGTCGAGTTTTCCAATGCTCAAGGAGAAAGAGTCTATGGGCCGGGCGGACAGGCCACTCGGCCGGGCCACAGGGCAATAAGGCGCAATCCCATCCGAGCACATGAGCAGGGCTTCTCCGCCCGGGCCGAGGTATGCGCATTCCCGGAGGCCATGAGCACCGAGCAGCTGGTTCGCTCGGCCCGGAAACAGGTAAGAGCGCAAGGAGACAAAAGAGACAACTGGTAACATCATCCTCGAGACGCCTGCCGCCGACAAACAGCATGGCTAGCAGCCGGAGCGGACGGAGTATCGTACGGTGGAAGTTTCCACCGTCATATCAGGGATATGCTCGGACGATTGGGGAATGTCGTCAGATATGCTTTTCTGACACAACCCTACTGAGGTATGTTTGGGGAAGCGTGCACGCATCAATAAGCGTGTCTGCGCCTCCCCGGGGTCCTATATAAGGACCCCCAGACTTCGACGGAGAGATGTGATTCTCATCACTGTAGCCATAGTAGCGTTACTTTGCTCCTCTCCTTCTTCACTGCCTGACTTGAGCGTCGGAGGGTCGTCGCCAGGAAACCCCTCCCGGCCCGGCTCGGCTTCTTTGCAGGTTCGCCGGAGATCCATATCACCAGTCGGAGACAGCGAAGAGTGTCACGTCCCTAGTGTCCGTCGACTCAGCGCTCGAACAGGATCAAATTGGCGCCGTCTGTGGGAACACCTGAATCCGAGCAAAGAAAATGGAAGAAGTTGGACGCCAACTCATGGTGACACTCTCCCCCGAAGAGCTCGACGCACTCATCCAAGCGCGAGTAGCCAAGATAGTCGAGCAACAACAAAAGGCTCAAGTCGATCGGGTGGCGCAACAAGCAACGTCGACATCAGGCAGTCGGGCGGCACCAAACGATCGGCCGGAGCAGCTCTCAATATGGGGTCAAAACAAAGGGCCGACCGACACTCAGGTGGAAGCCCCGCCCGCCCCGATACCATTCCATCTAGCTTTATTCCAAACGCCCTCGGAAGTCGCGCAAGACAACCTCGACCGGGGTTCTTCGTCTGATGAGGCGCCCCTCCGTGACGCAAGGAAGGGCAAGGCGCCACGAACAGACTCGTCCCCCGAGCGGATCAATAGACAATTCTCCGAGGTCATCCTGCGCGATCCACTACCAAGGCATTACGCGCCCCCAACGATCAGGGAATACAACGGGACCACCGACCCAGACGACCATCTGGGTAAGTTCGACAACACAGCCACATTACATCAATATACAGATGGTGTGAAGTGCCGGGTGTTCCTCACCACCCTCTCGGGATCGGCGCAACGATGGTTCCGGAGGTTGCTGGATGGATCAATCACAAGCTTCAAAGAGTTTCACACGGCATTCCTCCATCACTTCGCGAGCAGCAGATGCTACCAGAAGACCAGCGTTAGTCTGTTCGCCATCAAACAAGGCTCGAAGGAGTCGCTCCGAGCCTACATCCAGCGTTTTAACCAGGTGCCCATGGATATCCTGACGGTCACTTCAGAAACTATGATGAATGCGTTTACACAGGGACTCTTGGACGGGGATTTCTTCCGTTCGCTCATCAGAAAGCCGCCTCGCAGATACGACCACATGTTGAACAAGGCCAACGAGTACATCAACGTGGAGGAAGCTCAAATGGCGAGGAAAAAGGAAGCACCATCCAAGCCACTAGCTCAGGCCGAGCGGAAGCCGCCTTCCAATTATCAACCACCGAGAGGACCCCGCGTAGAGGTAGCCCATCCTCATCAGCAAGCAAGGCCACATGCTGTTCAACAGGTAGCGGCCGATCGGCCTAAGCACAGGGGGAAGGTATGGACTCCCATGTTTAGTTCACTCCATCAGTCAGCCACCCACAACACGCGCGATTGTCAGAGCCTCCCCCCAATCGCTCATCCTGCGCCAAGGAACTATCGCCGCCGATCGCCTTCGCCGGACCGGCGACATCAACACCAGAGTCCTGGTCGGCGTGTAGAAAGAAAATCCCCCGAGCGGCAACATCATCAGCAGCCCAGGACTCAACCTCGGGCATCGCGCAAGCATTCCAGGTCATCCGCTCGGGAGGAAGAGAATAGAAGCAACGTGTCCCGAGGAGAAATCAACATCATCGCCGGAGGGCCGACCGGAGGCGACTCCAACATGGCACGAAAACCGCATGTAAGGTAGCTCACGATCCATGCAGTGGGCTGCAGTCAGGAGCGGGCGAACGGGCCCGAGATCAGCTTTGGGCCTAGGAACCTCGAAGGAGTCGAAGTCCCGCATGATGACGCCCTAATCATCCGAGCGGTAATAGCTAACTGCACTATTCACCGCATCTTTATTGATACAGGCAGCTCGGTCAACATAATCTTCTGGAAGACATTCGACTAATTGTAAATCGACCGAGCCGAGTTGCTGTCAATGACAACCCCCCTCTACGGGTTCACCGGTAATGAAGTTTTGCCGATCGGACAGGTCCGGCTGGCTATCTCGCTGGGAGAGGAGCCGCTCAGAAGAATGCGGACTGCCAACTTCATTGTAGTCGACGCTCCCTCCACGTATAATGTGATTTTGGGGCGGCCGGCTCTCAACGAGTGCCGAGCGGTCGTCTCCAACTTCTGCCAGAAAATCAAGTTCCCAGTAGAAGACCAAGTTGGAGAAGTCCGAGGGGATCAACTGGCAGCCCGTCGATGCTACGTAGAGATGGTCCGAGCCGAGGCTAAGTCTGCTCGGAAAGTGCCACGAGTCGAGGTAAATGCTATAACCGAAAAGCCACCTTCTTTAGTTTATGAAGAAAATGAGGAGGTACAGATCCACCCTACCCGATCGGAGGCCACGACTTTCATAGTGTCCGACCTGGAGGCAGGCCAAAAGGAGGAGCTGATCGGATGTCTCCAGCGAAACTGCGACGTCTTCGCTTGGTCAACTCATGAACTGCCGGGGGTCTCGCCGAGCGTAGCGCGGCATGAACTCCACGTCCGACCAGACGTTCGGCCGATGAAGCAGAGGAAGAGGGACTTCAGTGCTGAATAGAACGTCATCATCCGAGCTGAAGTTGAGAAACTACTGGAGGCCGACCACATATGAGAGGTGCAATTCCCGAGCTGGCTCGCTAATGTGGTGCTGGTCTCCAAGCCAGACAACAAATGGAGAGTCTGCATCGACTTTCGGGATCTAAACAAAACATGCCCAAAGGATTTTTACCCTCTGCCCCGGATCGATCAGCTGATAGACTCTACCTCGGGGTGCGAGCTGATATGCATGTTGGATGCATATCAGGGCTACCACCAAGTGCCGCTCGCTCGAGAGGATTAGGACAAAGTGAGCTTCGTTACTGCGGACGACACCTACTGCTACAACGTGATACTGTTCGGACTCAAGAATGCTGGGGCTACATACCAACGACTGATGAACAAAGTATTCCGGGAGCAGATCGGGTGCAACCTGGAAGTCTACATGGATGATATACTAATC
Source organism: Zingiber officinale (assembly GCF_018446385.1). Taxonomy (NCBI): domain Eukaryota; kingdom Viridiplantae; phylum Streptophyta; class Magnoliopsida; order Zingiberales; family Zingiberaceae; genus Zingiber; species Zingiber officinale. Next base: position 131,145,368 of record NC_055987.1, read on the forward strand.
AAGTCACTCCGAGCGGTCGATCTTTGTACAGACATAGAAGAAACCTTTCGAACACTGAGGAGGTATGGAGTCAAGCTGAACCCCCAAAAATGTCTGTTCGGAGTAAAAGGCGGGCGCTTCTTGGGATATATTGTGACCGAACGGGGCATAGAGGCAAACCCTAGCAAGGTGAAAGCACTGCAAGACATGCTGCCTCCCAGGAATCTGAGGGAAGTGCAATGCCTCACCGGCTGGATAACGACATTGTCGAGATTCATCTCTAAGACAGCTGACCGGAGCTTGCCATTTTTCAAGATCTTACGTCGAGTAACCAAGCTCCAATTGGATCAGGAGTTCGATCGGGTGTTCGAGAACTAAAAGCCTATCTCAACTCACTACCTGTGCTGGCTAAACCAAATGTGGCTGAGCCGCTCTGTATATACCTGTCATCAACCGAGCATGCTGTCGCCTCGGCACTGGTAAAGGGAGGTGGAGAGAAGCAGCCAGTGTATTTCCTGAGCCACATTTTAAAAGATACTGAGTCCCGCTACACTGGTCTCGAGAAGCTTTCTTTCGCACTAATCCTGGCCGCACGGAGGCTCCGCCCTTATTTCTTGGCGCACACAATCGTCGTTATGACGAACAGCCCATTAGGGAGGGTGCTCCTAAATCCGGAAGCGTCCGGGCGGCTCATTAAGTGGACGACGGAGCTCAGTGAATTCGACATCCAGTATCAGTCCCGCTCGGTGATCAAGGCGCAGTCCTTGGTAGATTTTGTAACTGAGGTACAGAATCCCGAACCCGAAGCTTTGTGGAAAGTATTTGTGGACGGATCGTCCACTCGGCTCAGGAGCGGAATAGGTATTTTACTACTTTCCCCTCAAGAAGAGCGGATGCACCTATCCGTCCGTCTGGATTATCGGGCAACAAATAATGAGGCGGAATATGAGGCCTTCATAATCGGTCTACAGGCCGCGCGGCATGTGGGAGCCCACCGGGTGATATTGTACTCTGACTCCCAATTGGCCGCTCAAAAACTCTCGGGGTCCTTCGAGATAAATAGTGCAAGGCTCCGGCTCTATGTGGAGGCCTTTGAAAAGCTCAAAAGTAACTTCACCGAGGTTGTCATACAGAAAATCCCCCGAGCCGAGAACCAATCAGCGGATGAATTAGCCAAGCTTGCCAGCTCAATATCGTCGATCGTCATCCAACAGCCAATTGAGTAGGTGTCCTTGTTGGCGCACATCGACCGGATGGAAGGCCTCGCATTTCCAAGCGATTGGAGAATAGCTATAATAGAATTTTTATGTTCGGATGCCACGCCGTCCGATCGGGAGGAAGCCCAGCTTTTGAGGAGGAGAGCCGGCCGGTTTACGCTCATTGGAGACCAGCTTTACAAGAAGGCGTTCTCCCGCCCTCTGCTAAAATGTGTCAGCTCGGAAGACGCAGAATATATTCTCCAGGAAGTACATCAAGGATCCTGCGGAGGTCATCCGGGCGGGCGATCGTTGGCTAGGAAGATCCTGCTGGCCGGATACTTTTGGCCAACTCTACAGGAAGACGTCGCTCAGGCCGTCGCTACCTGTCTTTCCTGTCAGAAGTTCCACAACTTCTCCCATAGGCCAACGGAGAAGATGAAAGCATCTACTGTATCCTGCCCGTTCAACCAGTGGGGTATGGATATAGTGGGGTCTTTCCCTATGGCGACCGGGCAACGAAAGTTTTTATTAGTGGCGGTCGACTATTTCTCCAAATGGGTCGAAGCCGAACCACTGGCCAAAATAACCGAGCAGATGGTCAAGAATTTCATCTAACAGCATATAATTTGTCGGTTCGGCATTCCTCATTGGCTCATTTCAAATAACAGTCGGCAATTCGTTGATCAGGAGCTCGGAAAATGGTGTAAAGGGTACAACATCGAACAACTCTTCACTTCCGTGGCGTATCCTCAGAGCAATGGTCAAGCCGAAGTAGCCAATCAGGAGATCCTGCGAATACTTCGGGTTCGGCTCAATCACATGGGAGGAAGCTGGGTAGACGAGCTGCCCGGTGTGCTATGGGCCATTCACACAACCCCAAAGGAGGGAACGGGGTAACATCGTTCCACTTGGTATATGGGGGCTAAGCGGTCGTCCCTGTCGAGATCGAAGTCGAATCCGATCATATCCAGAACTACGATGGGGACAATGTCGAGCGGAGACAGCTGGAGTTGGACCTAGTTGACGAAGCACGAGCTAAAGCAGTCGTCCGGATGATGGCGTACCGGCAAAGAATGAAGCAGAATTACAACAGACGTGTAATTCTCAGAGCATTCCAGGTCGGTGACCTAGTATGAAAAAAAGTGAAGCCGGTCGGCGATGTGAGTAAGATGGCAACTCCCTGGGCAGGGCCCTTCAGAGTCATCGAGAAGCTCCGATCGGGTGCATACTCTCTGGAAGATGACAACAGACGGCGGCTAGAACGATCGTGGAGCGCAAATCATCTCCAACCGTACCGAGCGGGGTAAAAGGTGCGCCGGTGTAATTTATCTCATGTATGCCTTGTTCGTCTGTATCCTTTGGCTGCAGGAGTAAAAATTGAAAAAGACAAAGGATATGAGCATTTGTTGCCAAACGGCAAAACTTTATGAAGACCGTAGAGTGACGACGTTAAATTTTAGAGTCGAACCGGCAACTATAAACCCCCCGGCTCGAAGACCGTCGAGCGGCGACGTTAAACTCTAGAGTCGAACCGGCGACTATAAACCCCCCGACTTGATGACCGTCGAGCGGCGATGTTAAACTCTAGAGTCGAACCGACGACTATAAATCGCCGGCTCGAAGACCGTCGAGCGGCGACGTTAAACTCCAGAGTCAAACCGACGACTATAACCCCCCGGACGGGACAGCGTCACGCAGATAGACTGAGGCCCAGCATCTAGGGCCGATGATCAGCAAACCTTGATCCTAAGGACGGGGAGAAGACAATAGCGTGCGCTTACCAGCGCCGATCAACGAAAAACTAACGGAAGTTCCATGCGGAATGAAGGTCGTTGGACCGAGCGGCGCAGTTGAGAAAAACACCTAACGAAATACTAACAGAAGTTCCGTGCGGAATGAAGGTCGAGCGGTGCAGTTACAAGAAACACTTCACAAAAAGTTAATAGAGCAAAAATTGACATTCCAAAATTATAAGTTCACCGATCGGAAGGATTACAAAAAACACTTCATTCTAGATAATTAAAAACATGCTTCGGAATGGTGGTGAGAAGCGCCGCATGCTCCGTAGCAGGGATGACCACGGATTCGGGGAGCTGACCCTTGGACTTTAGATAGTCCAGCGTGACGGTGATAACCAACTCGAAGGCAATGACCATCCGGTCACAGACCTTTTCGGCAAATTCCTCCGAGCGGATGTACTTCTGCCTCAAGGTGGCGACACGACCTAGCTCCGCCTCGGCCTCCTTGTACTCCTGGTACCAGGATTACCTGGCTCCGCCTCCTGGTACTCCTTGAAGGCAGTGTGGGAAGCGTCGAGAGCTTCCTGCAGGGCCTTCAAATCGTTCATGAGAGTCGCCGCCTCGGCCGAACGGCCCTTCTTCTCGCGGTCCAACAGATCAACCAACTCTTTTACCCGCTGTTTCAGGGCGCGGGCCTCCACGTTCTTCGCTTCAAGGACGGCGATAGCGGTGTTTTTCCGAGTGGTGGCGAGTTCTATCTTCCGGTTAAAGGTCTTGACCTGCTTCTCATATTGGGCCAGCATGTAGGCCTGGTCGGTCGTCTTCTTCCGCTCGGCCTCCAGCAAGTTTTTGGTCTTTGCGCGCTCCTTCTGCAGCTCGGCATAGGAAGGGCCTTGAGAAGAAGACAGGTCGCCCCGACCCTTCAGTCTCTTCAACTCTTCCTCCACCAAGGCCAAGCGACTGGCGACAGCAATGTCTTTAACTCATCTCTGGTATACACAGGAATGTTAAAATGCCAACCGAAAAGACTACATAAAAGAACAGGAGTGAAGCTTATCCCTGTGGCCTGCTGCATGTGGCTGTCAGCTAGTTTGCCGACCAGCATCACAACGACACGGGCCCGGACGTCCACCCACATCTCAGCAAGGGGCCCCTTGATAGTGATCATGTGTTCAGGAGCCTTCGGCTGATCTGACTCAGCCATAAAGCCTCAGTGGGGAGGTGTAGGGTGGCCTTAATAGTGCGGCGTCGGCCCGGAGTCGTGTGAGCGAACGCCGAAGGATCGGAGGCGGGGCTGGACATTGTGGACAGAATGCCCGAGTGACGGACTCGGCGGGGTACAGGAGGAAGGGAGGTGACCGACATTGCTTCGATGGGGGCCGCAAGCATATCCAGTTGAGAGGGGGTCCGGTCGGAGGAGAGCGCCTCGACCGATGGCGCCTTGCCGCGGGGAGATGTGGTGCCCGTCCGCTCGGACGCTTGCACTGCGGAGGTTGCCGAGCGGAGCGACATCTCAACACGCCGTCTCTTCTGGTTGAGGGGGAGTTCGTTGTCGGGCTCAAAGTCATCCTCCCGAATGGAAGGGCCCTTGCTGGAAGTTGCACCACCAGTCGCTTCCGCGGGCGAAGCCTGAGCGTCCGACTCCCCTGCATTTGTCTCGCTCTCACCCTCGTGAGAGCCAACCGGAGCAATGTCCTACTGCTCCATTTCCTTGGCCGCTGCTGCCTCGAGCGTGACCACTTTTTTCTTCAAGATCCCGAGCAGCACAGACTCCATTACGATGTTTGCTACAAGGAAAAGAGAAGAAAATCAGTTAGAACTCAAGACAAATGCACAAGTAAATTTCTTACCAAAGATGCTCGGAAGGGGGATCCGGCTCGGACTCAAACCGAATATATACATCACTCCTTCAGGTAGGAGCCTGTTGATGTCGAGCTTCAGACCGGCTAGCATATTCGCTGCTTGGAGGTAGTCCGGTCGGGTTTTAGACTTCTTCAGCTTGGGAGAGGTGGGCGGTCCGACCTGCCATTTAGTACGGAAAGGAAGCCGCCCGGGAATACGAAGAAAGAAGAAGTTCTCTTTCCAATGTTTGTTGGAAGAGAGCAATTTATCAAAAAAGACTAAGCTGGGTCGAGCCTGAAACAGATAAGTGTCCGCCTCGGACTGCTTGGGATAGAAGAAATAATAAAAGACTTCCAGGCGGAGGGAAATGTTGTATATCTTAAATAATACCACAACTCCGCACAGAATGCGAAAAGTGTTGGGAACCAACTGGGCGAGGGAATGTCAAAGAAGTTGCAAATTTCAACGATGAAGGGGTGGAGAGGAAACCGCAGACCGGCTGTAAACTGTTCGCGGAAAAAACAGATAGTGCCGCACGGAGGGTTGTGTGGCCGAGCGAAAGGAGAGGGTAGAATCAGTTCAAAATCAGAGGGGATGTCAAAGGCGTTTATCAGGCTCTCGGCGTCCCACCGATCGAACCGCGACTCCATGGTAGTATACCATGGGCCGAGAACGAGGTCCGAGGGCTGGGAAGAGCTAGCCATCGCCGGAACAGTGGAGGAGGCAGAGATCGAAAGAAAACGCAAAGGCTCAGAGAAGACGAACGGAACAGTAACCGGAAGGCAAGAATGCGGCAAGGAACGCAAAGAAAAACACGAGAACCGAAGAGAGAAAGGCAAAGAACCTTACAGAGAAGATGAGATCGAAAGAAGTGGGCAAGAGGTCGTCGGAGTGCCGAAGAATGAGGTCACCGGAGCAAGGGGCGCAGGAGAGGGCTTCTAAGCACACGACGACGAAAATGCGATGGAAGAAGGCGATGAGAGCTTTATAAGGATGGGCTCGAGCCGCCCGAGCCGTCGGATGCAGGTCACATAACCCGAGGCCTGCATCCAACCGTCCATTTCAAACCGGTGAACGTTGCGGCGGGCGTAAGACGGCGGCCGTGTGATGACGTCAACAGCGACACGTGACACTCAGTTAGAGGAGGGCATTTAATGAGCCCCATCACGAGGCAGAACCCACGTGCTCAACCATAATTGCGGAGATTTGCACACATTTCAAGAAGATCCCGCGGACATCATCACAGATTAGTTGGGTAGCCCTCGGCAATTAGCCGACCGGCGCTATCCGACCCCATAGTGGCCGAGCGGAGGTACACTTTTGGGAGTGGCAGGATAGCTGTCGCTTAGTCAAACTCATAGTCCAGTCAATCAGACTTAGCGCCTCCTTCGACTAGACTTGAGGGGGAGGCATGTGATCCGGTGGTAAGGATGGGGGACCCTCGTTGACAGGAGGTCAACGACACGTGGAGGTTAATGGTCAAGAGGGTCAACCCCAAGGTCGTGCCGAGCGGACAAAAGTCGTGCCGAGCAGAGTGGCAAGCCGACCGAGCATCCGGCCGACCGGACATCCCGCCAAGGGTCTCTCGGACCGGACGAAAGACAGCCCGACCAGGGGCCGGGTTTCCTATGCTCAAGGAGAAAGAGTCTATGGGCCGGGCGGACAAGCTGCTCGGTCGGGCCATAGGGCAATAAGGCACAATCCCATCCGAGCACATGAGTAGGGCTTCCCCACCCGGGCCGAGGTATGCGCATTCCCGGAGGCTATGAGCGTCGAGCGGCTAGTCCGCTCGGCCCGGGAACAGGTAAGAGCGTAAGGAGACAAAAGTGACAGTTGGTAACATCATCCTCGAGACGTCTGCCGCCGACAAACAGCATGGTTGGCGGCCGGAGCGGACGGAGTATCGTACGATGGAAGTTTCCACCGTCATATCAAGGATATGCTCGGGTGATTGTGGAATGGCGTCAGATATGCTTTTCTGACACAACCCTACCGAGGTATGTTTGGGGAAGCGTGCACGCATCGAGAAGCGTGCATGCATCGAGAAGCGTGCTCGCGCCTCCCCGGGGTCCTATATAAGGACCCCCAGACTTCGACGGAGAGATGTGATTCTCATCACTGTAGCCACAGTAGTGTTACTTTGCTCCTCTCCTTCTTCATTGCCTGACTTGAGCGTCGGAAGGTCGTCGCCGGGAAACCCCTCCTGGCTCGGCTTCTTTGCAGGTTCGTCGGAGATCCATATCACCAGTCGGAGACAGCGGAGAGTGTCACGTCCCCAGTGTCCGTCGACTCAGTGCTCGGACAGGATCAGATATGCTTCACATCAACATATGAATCCTAAATGACTTGCAATGTATTCACATTATATGTCGCTAAGTCAAATAATTGAATATGTATATAACAAAAAATAAATAAATAAAATAAGTTAAGTACTCACATCATTCGAACTAAGCGAATTCAACCACTCTCTATATGCTTATACACCTTCTAAAGATGCTCCAACATGTGCATGTTGTCACCGCCTCATCGCAAGTGGTTCACCAACATTATATTATAGGTCGTGAGGAGGCCTAGTCATTGGGTTTATGTTCATATATCCATTCATACATGTGAGAGAGCATATTAAATTCAAGATAATTAAATAATAAAACAAATATGCATACAGAATGTTCATTACCTCCAACAATATCAAATATCCAGAAATTTATTTCACCCCTATCCTAGATACAAGCCCCAACTGTCGATATAGATGAGTTAAAGTAGCAGCATCTCATGCATACCTATGTATCACGCCTATATCCTCTAAAAAAAATCCAAGAGGTCTGTTAAGACCCAAGGTATAAGTCTTGTTAGGAAAAAGAGTGCAGTTCATAACATAAAGCAAATACGTCCTCGCTGAATATGTTAGAGTGTAATCATCATAATTGTTAGTAAATTTATGACTAAAGTTTTGCGCAACCACTCTAACTTTATAGATGAACCCCTCGCACCCTCTAAGGACTTATTAACTTCGTTCAATGTCACACTGAACAATCGACTAATCTGTTAACAATGTAAGGTTTGTCATCGCTTGTATGCTATAATGGAATCCCTATCACTAGTAGACCAAGAAGACAATACACGTCGTCTAAAGTGATTGTCATCTGTCCAAATAGCACATGAAAGGTATTGGTTTCCGGTTGCCAACGTTCCACAAAAGTAACAATTAAATTTCTATTCAGCTTCTGGTATAACATCTCCCTCACATGATCAAGATGAGAGTCCCTAAAGAGACTCCTCCACATTTGGACTACTCCTGAATAGAAGTCCCATTGTAATAATTTGGTTGTGTGATATAGACATTTGAGCACATCTCTCTCTTCACCAAACTAAAATTTTGACGCTATGTGTGTTTTAAACAATAGTAATGGATCATGCGGACCACTTCATTCTTCCCTCCAATGAGAGCTTGCTCTCCTTCACCCTCATTCATTTCTAAAGATAAATTTTTCTTGCAGAAGCTCCTCTTCATGCATATCTTCTTGTTGTGGTACTTATGATGATACCTCTTTTTGGGTACTTGTGATGATTGTAACTCTTCTTGTGATGATTGTATATCTCGTGCAAGTCTCTCTTCTCAACACTTTCTGTCAGAAGTCGTTGATATATTTCTCCTTAAAAATGTCGTTAGCATTTTTACTGCACTAAATTAGATATACAATCAACATATGTTGTTTAAAAGAAACGGAGCTGTTTGGTCACTCAAAATCGAACAAAATACAATGTATTCACAAATACACAACTGAACAAATCCATCTATGTTCGGCTGTTAGAGGCATAAATTGAACATATTCATGAGTTACGTTCGGTGGTCATCGACCGAACGTATTATGTTGCATTTGGTGGACCATGATCGAATATATCTTAGTGTGTTCGGCCAATGGTAATCAAACAAGCAGCAATGTGTTCCATGGACTAGGGTCAAATGACGCATGATTGAAATTCTTGATTTTCATTATATCTCTGTTATACATTTTACAAGTCCAATAACTCAATATCCTAAAGTCTTTTCATATCAAAAAAATTATCAAATTCAAGTAAGCTTCTACACTAAATAAAAACTAAATATAAATCTAATAAAAATAAAATTTTATATATGTAATGATAATGTAGAACAAAATGAAAAGTCGAACGAGCGTTCACTGGTGTTTGATGGTATTATTAGAAATCAAGTTGTCCAAGTGCAATTGATGTTCATGTACTAAAGAGATGAGAGAGATGAAAAAGGAGGTGGAAGAGAAAGTTGAAGATGCATTTTTTTATGCTATATTTTTTTTAAAAGATTTTTAGGATTTTTATAAAAGATAAAATAGAAATATTATAGGACGTATTTAGAAACAATTTGTGTTAAAAAAATTTTAGATGCATTTAGAAAATGAGCTGTGCTTAGAGAAAATGGGTGTGGAGTGTGGACCTCCCTGAAAAAATCCATCAGTAAATTGCGTCCCTATTTAATTTTTGACTACATGTGGCGGAGAGTTCTGTCGCCATGGCGGCTGTCTACCTCAAACTCAAGTCTAAAACCCTAACACCTCTCCGGTCTCTCCGCCCCTTCTCATCCTCTTCGTCGCCGCCGCCTCCCCCTCCCGATGCCGATGCAGACACTTCCGAGCCCTCGGCACCCTCTCCTCGCTCCTCGTACTCTTCCGTATTCAGCGATATCAAGGAACGGCTGAAGGCCCCTCCCGCCCCTCCCCGCCGGATCCCAGCCGATCCACCTCCGCCTCCGCCTCTCTCCTCTCCGAGTTCCCAACCCTCCTCACTTGATGATATCCGCAAGCACCTGGCCGAGTTCCGCCTCCGTGGACCTTCCGCCGCCGGTGAGCGCCCCGCGTCCTCTCCCTCCCTATCCTTCCAGGAGATCTTCAAAAGCAGCACTATTTCGAAGGCCGGTGACGATATGGCTGACAGGAAGAGCCAAGGGTTGTCATTTGACAGCATTCGCGAGAGCCTCCGCCAGTTTAGGGACTCGTCCGCGCCGAGCGGCCTTCGGAGAGACAGCTTCCCTCCAAGACCGTTCAATTTCAGCCCCTTCCGTGAAGACACTCGGATCCGTGGAGGCGAGCCGGAGAAAGGCCCGTCTATCCTCGGAGGAGAAAATTTGCCCGAATCCATATTCGGGAAAGAGTTGAGGGAGAAAGCCGATCAGGGAGAAGCCAAAAAAGGTCCAAGGACAGATTTTTTAAGGTCGTATAGCCATGATGAGTTGGGGGAGAAGCTCCGCATGCTGAGGCCTGAAGTAGCTGACAAGGGCAACAAGGAATTCTCTTTGACAGAGTTGAATGATAGGCTGGCTAAGCTGAGGGAAGCAGAAGAGAAAGAATCGGAAATGAGGTTGGGTGGGCTATCATTCAGGGATCTCCGAGATAGCCTAGCGTCAATCAGTCAGTCAGTAACCAAGAAGAACTCCAACAGTAAGGCTTTCTTTGACTGGCTTGCTCTTCGTTTTTCATCTCTTAGTCATTGCAAGTATATAATTACTTGTATTCATATTTGAGCAGTTCAGAGATTAACAATCCTTTCAAATCTTACTGGGCAACCTTTACCACAGTTCATGCAAAACCCCCCTCAGGAACATCTCTTAGAGAAGGTTAAAATCATGATGTTATGTTATGATTGGTTTACTAGCTTGATCTATCAATATTATACACTTCCTTGGTGTTAATAAATTTTGTTTATTGCAGTATTTCCATCCCGATAACATGTCTTCTGCGGAGAAGATGAAGTTGGAGCTAAAAGGGGTCAGAGAAGAATTTAAAATGTCTGAATCGGATTGTGGTTCTGTAAGGGTTCAAGGTAAAAATTTGGAGCTATTCATTTTAGATGCCTCAAAATCAACAGCTGGTTGACCATCTGAATTTCTGAAAGAACATTAGCTATGGCTATGAAAAAAAATTGGTAGCTATGATGTGTTATCAATTGTCAAGGTATAAATGAATTATTTTGTTTATAAAAAACAACACTAGTTAAACGAAAATTGTCTGATTAAGATATGTTTAGTTCATATTTTAGATAAAACTATTTGGCAACAGGTCAAATGGAAGTTCTTTTTATGTGATTTTGTTTCATTGTATAAGAATTTTCTACTCTTGAATCTTGATCAATCCTGTTCTGTGAAACAAACATTGGGTTAACTATGCTTGGTACTGTAGAATAGAGTGAAATCAATTCCATGTGTGAATTCTAATGCTCCCATAAGGTAGTGTCCACATCCTAGTGCAATGTCGATCCAATTTCATTTATTCCTTATTTTAATAAATAGAATAAGGCATTCCACCTGTCTATGAAATGCAAGATTATTTACTTGTTTCAAAGTCCTAGATTGAGCTTGTAGGATAGACAAATTGGTCAATTTGACTAGGCCAACCATGCAACATGAAATGATAGGTTAAATAATTGTGTGGCCATAAGCTTGGTGCTTTACATTACTACCAGCAGGAGTATGTTTTGCCTTTATCTTTCTATCATCGTTTCTCAACAAATAGGTTAGCCTAAGGGTGTGGATAGCTCCATGAACACTGCATAGTTTGTAATACGGAATCTTTAAAGACACTATCTTATCAAGTTGAGTTTGCCTTGGATTTGAACTGTCTGTGAATCAGATCCAAATTTAACGATTTATTATTGAACCAATGATGAACCAAATTGAGTTGATTTGATTCATATAGGAAGAATGATATGTTTTAGACTTGTCTTCCTTTTTTTCATGGTTTCTTCCCCACAATCCTCATACTGCAGAATCTTAATGCACCACTCTCCTCTCCATCCCTCATTGCCTAGTTATTATTTAACCGGTCAGCATCTTCCAACAATTACAAGTTATTCGTAGCACCACTTCGTCTTCCTAGTCAAAGCAAGTCTCTCCTCTGGTTCTTCTCTTTGTCCTCGTGTTTCTTCTTGCTTTCTTCTCCACACTCAATCTTCATCCTAGGAAGACGATTCCTAGGACACTAATATGAGAGAGGATGGGTGAGTCCAAGTAACAAAGGCTGTTGGGTTTTATGTTGTGGATACTTCAATACTTGTCGCTGCTATATTTTCTCATTTATTGTTATTGTTCAGCAAAAATCTCCATATAATGATTTTCTTGGAATCTATGAATTTGTTTCATGGTTGTGAATTACGTGCCACTAGATGTTTAACATGTTGACTATGATTTTTTTGTGTAGTGGCGTTACTTACTACAAAAATTAAGTACCTGAACAATGTTCTACACAAAAAGGTAACAAAGCGTTTTGCAGTGTTCTTCATCTTCTTTGCATGATTGATCATGGATGTCATTGTTGTTTTTAAATTGCGTTTCTGTCGGATCACAGGACAAACACTCGAGGAGAGGGCTGGTGCAGATGTTCCAAACCAGAAAGAAGCTTCTTAAGTATCTCAGAAGAACAGATTGGGATTCATATTGCCTGGTGTTGTCAAAGCTCAACCTCAAGGATGTGCCAGAGTATAAGAAACCAAAATTCAATACAGAGAACAAAAGCAAGCACAAAAGCAAGAAGAAGAAGAAGAACAAGAAGAGGAAACAGAAGGCCTGAAAAGAGATTTGATCTATGATGGCAAGGAGAGGAGAGGAGAGGAGAGGAGAGGCTACAAGGTGGAAACTGCTTTGCAATGTGCTTTTTGATGCTGGCGAACCGCACAGCTAGTCAGTATATTACGTGTTATCATGCATCTAAGAACACCATTCTTGATAAGATGTTGGTTTTGCAATAATGTTGGAAATGATTTCCTAACTCCAAGTTCTGATTTTATCATATTTTTCTTTTATCCAGAAAGAGCTAGTTGAGGGTAGAAATCAAGCACTTTTGGTGCCCTGTTCAATTTGCATTTGTCAAACGTAACTGCATGACATTATAGGATGTGAAGATTTCTCTTTGTTTTTCTAAATTGTTTGCTCCTCGAAGATTCCTCGTAGCTTAAAGTAGGGCAAAATATATGCTTTATCACCTAATAAATAATTCTACTAGTCAATTTCTTTGTACATTTTTAGATAAGGTTTGATTGAAGAATATTTGCTTATATTATTACCGTTCCCCCTGTTTTTCAATTAAATTTGGCGCCTGAAATGAAAAACAGTTACGGAAGAAAAATAGGTACATTAGTACAACATAGTTTTAGCCACCACCTGGTAATGGTCATATTTATCAATAAATATTTATTTTGACATCCTAGCAAATTAGTTATATTAATTTCGATCAGTATTATGCAAAATATATTTTCTACAATTTTGTAAATTTATGCAATTCAACAAATGAATTAATATCCAAATCAATTTCGGTTTGATATAAAATTCAACCAATTGAACCATTGGTTCAACTCATCAACCAACAATTCAAAATTCTTCTGATCACTTCTGAGCTTGAGAGAAGTCATCGAATGATATTAGCAAAATTCTCGATTGCAAAGTATCGTAATGGAGCTAAACAACGGGAAGGTGGACCGGTTAAATGGAAAAAATGAAGAGATTCGCACTCCGTGCATACTGAAAGTGGGTAATGCAACTCCTTGGAAGCCAAGTTGTCAACCAGCTTCAACTGTACCATTTCTAAGAGAACAAGGTTGATGGGATGTTCCAGGTTAAAGTGTGCTACAAGCTCCGGTAATCCATAACTGTCACTTCGTCCTCTGGAGCATCAAGATCTCGGTAGCTGCAAGGAGATGACAGGGTACACATTCATTCTCAAGGAGAATTTGCTCCGCAAACAAGATAACTAAAGCCTGAAAAGCTAGAAGAGCCACAAGTATTTGCATTGATGTAGGTAAAATGGATGAAAGATCAACCAACCTTCTTAGGCGACGTGGATCTGGTTGAAATGGTGGAGGCATAGAAACATTTGGAGACGGACCAAGCCTTCTTTTTCTACCATGAGGGCCACCATTAGTTTCGAACGATGATGGTCCGCCACCATCTCTCATCATGTGCATCGCCACCTCTGGCGGGGCAGGGACAAAGGGACCCAGCGGCCTGTAAAAGATAGAAGATTGGGCAACACTCAAATGTAGTATATTTTGGATCAAACGGCGGTGATTCGCTCACTAACCCAGCACCAGGTACAGGAACTAAGATGGGTGGTGCAGGAACATCTGCAGGGAAAGCTCCATGCACACTTTGTCCCGCATAGACTTCATATGAAGGTTTGTCAGGATGATCATCATCTGCACGGCCATTGGTGTCACGAGGGGAGTTGTCGAACCTATCATGCTTGTCAGCATCTCTATCCTGCCTGTTGAAATCTCTGCGGTTGCTGCATTCATCTCTCAAACGATTATCTAACAAAGGCCTACGCCTTTGTATTTTTGCCTTCTGCATAGAACAAAACAAGAGTAAACTCAATAAAAAGTCATGATTTTGATAATTTAAGTGCAAATATCTTATGCCATTGAGGCAAGATGATGCTTTCTATAGAACTCGAAACTTGGATTACCAAAAAAAATGATGCTTTCTATAGAACTCGATTTTACCAAAAAAAAAAATGATGCTTTCTATAGAACTCGATACCTGGATTACTAAAAAAATGATGCTTTCTACTGTGACTTTCTTCTTTTGTTATTTTGTTGACTCGTAGGAGGAAATTATCCAATGCCATTATCTGATTTGTGCAGGAACACCTAATCAGACAACATCTAGGAATATGCCCATACATGCATTCGGGAGCTCGTGTGTGCATGTGTGTATTGGTGTCTGTATGTGGGGGCACTTAACATACTACCATTCACTAAAAAAAAAGCAACAAAGTAATTAGGTCCACATTACGACAAAGAAGACATACCAGCTGAGATTGCTGCATAATAGGAGTTCCTCCGGGTGCATTTGGATCGCTGTGTTAGAGACAAATACACTAACTAATGGAGAATAAAAAGCCAATAATTATCAAGGATGATGATAAGCTAAGTGCTTACTTCATGTAATTTTGGAAATAAAGCTCCTCCCTAACTTTCGAGGTAAACTCAATAGCAAGGTCTGGGTGTTTCAGTCGGAGATGCTTATGAACAAATTCAGGAGCATGGAAAAGCTTAGTGCAACCTTTGGCTCCACATCCATATTTCCAACCATATTTTTCATCTCTTATCTTTCTCACCAAAGGATCAAAGGCCTGTGTAGCTGCCGCATCTATTTTCTCTTTGGCAGTCAGAGTTTCCAAGGGATCCTGGCCTTGAAATCTTGCCTTCCATACGGAAGCGAGTTTTGTCTCCCAGTCTGAGCCTCCGGCAGTGTTTCCATCAGCAATCTTAGGGCCAGCTCTGACATGTCGAAGACCCTTTGGTTCAGATGTCTCAGACATACCATAATAATCCAGACCATGAACACGCCATAAATATGTGAGCAATGTATCCAGCAGTTCGACACCCTCAAGGCCCTTGACGGAGGTGAGACCACAAATAATTATGATTGGGCCCATAGATCCTCCATGGGATTTCTCAGCATCCAGCACATCATGCCTGCTGCTGGAGAGGACATTATCCTGGATACCCTTCTCCAGATCAAGTTTATGGACCAAGGCTAGTGTTTGTTCGATGTCCATTCGAGTTCGCCAAGACTCAGAGGTAACTATGTGAGCCTTGGGAGCATCGGAAACCTGATCGTGTTCTCTTGTGGTTCCCTTGTTGTATCTTCTCCTTTTTCCACTGGGATCTGACTCATCTTCAGAGTTTGGTTCACTGCTATTCCCAGACTTGCTAGACGCGGGAGTTGTTAGGCCAGGGCCGCTGAAGATGCATTGGAATAACATTCTTTCAGAAGAAGCACAAGAACTAGAGAGGAGTGAGAACTCTTACAGGTCAAGTGTCCCACTCTGCAAATCAAGCAAGAATTCCTTCGCTATAAATCTAGCTCGTTCTTTCCTCCTGTAACAGCATGCAGCTTGTGATGGTAAATTAAAGATGTGATGATCAGAATATCGACAAAAATCATGACCAGTGTGACAAAGCTTGAAACACAAAATTACAAAGGGGAAGGAAATTCTACTAACAACACAACCAAGAGAGAATTTTATTTAGAATTAATTACATAAAACAAATCTTACTTCTCAATCACAACCACCAAGTTAGTTGGATGATATTTGTCTTTCAACCTACACCAATATGTAAAATAAATTACAAAATGCAAAGGCGTGCAGAGGTATAACACAATCTGAATATTAAAATAATTTTTACACAAAAGGCATGTTGTACCATTGTTCTTCCTTGTGAGCTTCAAAATAAGCTCGTTTCTGAGTGGAAATGTATTCGGATCTGTATTCTTTATACCTACATGATCAGAATTATGATAAAATGTTCATACTAGCTGAACAACTAATCAACTCATCAACATAAAAAATCAATCCAACATTGAATAAGTAAAACTTAAAAGATTAGCAATTAGTGCCATCATTGACGGTGCTTCACAAAAACTCACTTGGTACATGCAATTACTTTGCTTCTGATATGTACCTGCGCTCAGCTTCAGTAGGTGAAATATCATCTTCAAGTTCCTGGATGAACTGTTTATACGACATCAGACCTCCCCTGGAAGAATAAACAATAGATTATGCAATATTATAAAAAGGAATCAGCAAACCAATTCAGTTTTCTTGAGAAAATAAATCAAAGGTATCTAGCATTAAGAGAATAAAGTGAAACACAGAGGGAGAAAATGTGAAGCGAGAATAGAAATTTTTTTCCTTCTTTCAGAGTAACGTTTTTTTCTTTATTCCTAAGAACATAAGATGAAGACAATAAAATAATTTACAATCTATACTTTATTCCTCAATTAATTTGTATGTAAAAATTATTTTTCTCACTTTAGCAAATTTTATCCATTTCTCTTGCATCACCTCCTAAAATCTGATAAGAGTTGTGGGAACCGTCACAGGAAGGTAAAGGTATTGAAGAAAATAAAAAAGAAGAAAGCACCAAAGGGTCAACTTGGATCATTTAGTGACTCCGTTTTATTATCCAATGAGGGATCAAATCTATATAGTCAAACAAAAATAGTTGGGGCTGACATGATGATCATCAATGGTACTTGCATACAGTTCACTGATGCAATACGATCCATATGGCCAACACAAATTGTGGAACCAGTGTGGCTTTTGGTTAGACTAGTAGTTCATATTATCCAGGGACTCCAGTCATGTGGGTGATCATGGACTAACTGATCAATCAAAGTTGCTTGATCTTGATCAAGCATAGCATTGAACAGAGTTCCTTTCTCATAGCCTAAAAAACTTGAGAATGAAGGCACTAAGAGAGAGAATTCATATCTACACAAGAAACATTAAGGTGATGATGAAGTTACAAGGTTCATAGTGTGGCTGTGTCACCAAGCATTGAAGACAAGATAAAGTCAACAAACTGAGAAATATAAGCCAGAAGGTGGAGGTACCAGCATACAAACATCAACATAAGATGTAGGACTAAATAGTTAGCTATCTAAATTGTATCAGTTACTAGACTAACAAGGGCCTTTAACTACTAACATAATCACAACTTGAAGCAAGTGGTATATGCCGGTGGAAATTCCCTAAACAAATCTATAAAACTTGTGAGAGTAAGAACAGCATTCTAGAAACACATGACGGCAATTAATATCCTAAATTAAAAAATTTATAAATCACTATAAAGAAAACAAACAAAAAAAACCTTTGAGCACCCTCAAAGCCATCAACATAGCCATCATGTCCTGAATCAGGACAATCTGAAAAGTAAACACAAAAAAAAACATAAAAAGTCAGAAATAATGGTATAGAAGTGATTTCACAACCTTAATGAGCTGACCAGCATTATTAACATAGCATCTTGACATAACAAAGCAATTAATTAGATGAAACACGATAGGTGAATTAGTAATGATGAAATTAATTAGCTTAGATGGTAGTTGCCTGAGACATAGATACGTGCACAATTGCTGAACTCAATAAATCTCAAGTATTGAACAATAATTTTAAACTAAATGTCATGTATAATTGTCAGCTTTCATTTCAACATAAATTCATCCAAAAGTCACTTATCCAACATGAGTTTAGAGAACATGACGTACCCCCAAGAAATTTATCTATATTTTCTTCTATTTCCAATTTAAACTGGAGTTGATAATTTGTCAGTCGTGCGTTGCCCCATTATTATTATTATTTCTAAGCAAAACCTATCTATCACTTTAAGAATTATATTATCAGTCAATAATATAGATTCAATGATGAAACGTGAGACCTGATTCCCTTATGTACCTTAATAAAGACCAGAAACACCTCTTAGTTTTATACTCCATCCATATTTTCCTAAGACAACTAAATCTTTCATGTTGCCTATCTTGCGATAGTATGCAAATATAGCTTAAATTCTTGAATATTTGTCACAGCATCATCAGGACATTATATAGGCTTTCAAGTATAACAGCTATATGCAGTGCCGCAGCTTTGTTATCCTGGTGAATGCCAAGTTGTAACACACCTACACACTGGGAAGGTTCATTCCAGCTCATACTTTTTATATGTTTATAGCCTGTAAAATAGAACCACCCAATTCACTAGAATTTTATCTCATTCAATCCCAGAAGGAATAGAGCAGAAGTGGATAATGCATATATGGCACTTATAAGTGCACCTTGTGTAAGTGTCAAACCAATAAAATTAGCGTATCAATTGATTATTACCTGCCGTACGATTTAAATAACGTCCATGAGGTCTGTCATCACAATATCTTCCTCCTCCCCGTTCATATCCACCACCATAATCATGTCCATACCTAGAACCTTAGGTAAATAAGAAATCTAAGAAACCTTGCACTGAATCTCGTGATATACCGGAGAAGCACAGTCCAACTTCACCTTCTGTCATCCAGCCCATAACCCCCTCTGGGGCTACCGCGACGACGGTCATATCCACCGTCATCCCTCCTGGCTCGCTTAAATGACCCCCGTGGAGGAGGAGACCGTCGGAGAGGCGAGCGCCTGCGATCGCGGTACGAAGGAGGACTGGGACTGCTCCTGCGACGATACTCCCGATTCCTGTCGCCCCTCGGAGCCCCTGATGGAGCAGGCGGGGGAATAGGCGGCGAGCGGTCACGGGTATCTTGGGGGTCATCCATCCTCTCCCTGGAATCTAAATCCCTCTTCTTAGGAGGAGGAGGAGGAGGAGGAGGAAGAGGGGAGGTAGATCTTCCGCAGGGACTTTCCGGCTGGCGATCCACATGGCGATCGATGGGTTCGGAAGGTGCCTCGATGACCTCCGCCATGGAGAGGAGAAGGTGGAGAATAGATGGAGAGTCGAGGAACCCTAGCAGAGATTCTAATAAGGGAAGTTTGCAGGCGTCATCGAAGAGATGAAACCTGTAAATAAAGGGTAGCCGGAGAAGCAGGAGAAGAAGAAGAGACGAAGCTTTCAGGATTCGGGTTTGATACGATTATGAATCCGATAAATTGAAATATTAGATTCGGATCCGACAACGAATTGAGAACGTCGTTAGTAATAGTGGGAATGGATCCTTGTATCACTTTTTTTTCTTTCGTCTGCTCCCTAAAATAAAATACAAATGGAAGTTATATATATTCCCCCACACAAATTCACTAGATTCATTGCTTTGCTTACAATGTCTAGGCATTTAAACACACAAATTTATATATTCCTCAGAAAACGAGCAATCAAATCAATGCTGTTGCTTCTCAAAATCCAATTTATTCCTCAGAAAACGAGCAATTAAATCAATGCTGTTGCTTCTCAAAATCCCGTTTCTGCAATGGGGTCGAGTTCCGGCACCCACGCGCCGGGGCGCGGCCGTGTCTTCGGGGACGGAACAACCGGTCTAGCAGCGGTCGTCCCGACCCGCTTAGAGGCGGCCAGGGGGGGTGGTGCATGATTGCGACGAGATCGAGGGCGGAGGACTCGGCGTGGAGGAGCGCGTAAGGGAGGAGGAAGTAGACGCTACCAGGGGCGAGGCGGTCATCCGGCCGAAGGCGGGCGGAGGCAAGGTCAGCGATGTGAGCGGCGGAGACGAGCACGGCCGAGGGGGCCGCCCAGTGAGCTCCCCCGCAATCACCGACGCCCGTAGATCCTCCGCGTGGCCGGTGAGGCGGACAACCCAAACACACCTAGGCGGTGGCGCCGCTAGCTAGCACGAAGTGGAGCAGCCCATCAAGGCTGTCTCAACCATTCTTGAGGCCCTAGGTGGAAAAAAAATCAAAGTTTAAAATTTTGACTCGTGCCGAGGTTTCGATCCTGCACCGAAACGATATGATTTCGATATCGTATCGTGCCGTGCCGATATAGTTTCAATATTTTTTAAATATAAAATATATTAATTAAAAACTAAAATATTTAACATAAATATTTAAAAAATAAATCAGATAAAAAATAATCTTTTAAAAAATTAAAAAATATGAAAAATAAATAAATAAAAATTTTATTATAATTTTTTAATTAAAATAAATGAAATATAAAATTAATTAGATAATTTTATTAGGATTTAATAAAATTTCTTTAGATTATCTCTATCATAACTAGGAGTTGATTAAAATAATTAACTTAAGTTTAATTTAAAAACAAAAACTGAAATCCGACACCACACGCGAACTCACACGACTTCGGCGTTGTCGCGGGGTTACGCGACTAGCCATGGTCGCGGGGATTGCGTGACTCCTTCGGCGCGACCATGTTAGTCGTGCGACCCCTTTTACAGTGACCGCAGGGTCGCACGATGCCTCCGTGACGACAACAGAAGGGTTATGCGACCACTTCGCTACTGTTGCAGGATCGAGCGACCCCTCCGTTGTGACCACGAGGTCGCGCAACACGTCGCACCTATCGTGAGTCTGGTGTCGGGGTCGTGCCAGCAGGTCGCCAAGCGGAACGAGACGTTTCGTCCGTTTCGACCATTTCGGCATGACACTTTAACCCATGAAATTTTTTTAATATTTTTTAAAATAAATATTATTAGAAATATTTAATTTTATTAGTTATAGCAAAAGGTGGAATTTGTTATCCTAACAGTCCAACATGACCGACCCTACAAGCATATGTAGGGAGATAAATCGGAAAACTGCAGTTGGTCACTACAGGGAGAGCACTTTTCTTGGTTTTGCCGAGATTCGACACCTTGCCCATTATAACAATATCTATTACGTATTAGTCAACTCAACTATGTCCCTGGGGAGACATTTATTTTTATTATTAAAATTTAAAAGGGCAATTTAATATATTGACAATGATTATTTATACAATTAGAAACAATGGACAACTAGGCCACGTAGTAATAATTTTATCTTATCTCAAACCTAAAAAATAAAAAATATTTTATATTAACTAATTTATAAACAACTAATAAATTATTGTAATACTATTAATATAAATTTTAATTATAATTTTTTTAAAAAAATATCAATTATTTTTAACTCCGAGGAAGGAAATAGGTTTAATATACTCTTCCTCGAAATCCCTTATTGATAGGAGTTTTACGAACTAAATTATTTTTTTATCAATTTTAATTTTAATAAATTATTAATAAAATTTATTTAGTTAAAAATATTTAGCTAGAAAATATCAATGATGAATTATTAAAAATGTGAAAGAAAAATAAAATTTAAGAAGGAAATAATATTAAAATATTAGATATGCTTTTAACAAAATGAAAAGTATTTTTATAAAAAAATATTAATTAAGTATAATCAATAAATATTTTAATTTATTAATCAAATTTAATTTTGATTAATAAATTAAATTTTTAAGAGTAAAAGATTTAAAATTACTAATTAAATTTTAATAAAAAAATAAAAATAAATTTCCAACCAAATCTAATTTTAATAGTAAAAAATTAAAATTATCAATTAAATCTAACACGGTAAAAAAACGATCCAGATTTAATCTATAAAAAATTTAAAAATTTTGACGAAATATAATTTAGTTAGTAAAAAATTAAAATTACCCCTGAAAATAAATCTGGACTAAAATTTATTTTAGTTATAATTTTAAATATTTAATATCTAAACTTATACATTTTTAAATTAATATTTATATTTGATATATATATATATATATATATATATATATATATATATATATATATATATATGTAAAATTTGTAGGCTATAATATAATAGGAATCTTAGACATAGACTTTAATAGCCTGTACCTAGCCGGCCCTGCAGCCCATATGCAGAACAATTCCTGAAAAGGAAGAAAATCGAAGAGATTTCCGATGATCGATGAGGGAAAGAGGGCCCTTTGTAACTTCAATTCCCTGAAGTATTATTAAATAAAAGAATAATAGATAATTAAGAATAGTAGATAAGTTATGGGCGACTTTCGGCTCGGGCTTACTTTCTGCATCTTATTTAACTTTGCCAAAAAAAAAAGAATAAAAGGAAAATTAATCTGTGCTTGAATAGTTTTGATTACTTGAAGCAATTTTAATCAAAACATATTATAGTATTTTGTTTGTCAGGAGTAATTTTGATTAAATTTAAATGATTTAATTAATGGTGAAAGAGTTTGACTGACTTTGAAATAGTTCACTTAATATCAATAATTTTAATTAATGTTTGTGTAGTTTAATTGGTATTGCGCTAATGAAATAAGAAGCGTCTTTTTATCCGGGCCTTTATTTTTATTTTCTAAAGGTCTTTATTTGCACTATATTTTATAAAAGATTTATACTTTTGATTGTATTAATCATTTTAAGTGATTATTATTATTGTGGTTAAGATTATCTATATTCTATTGAATGCATATTCTATTAAATAATGTAGTACCGTTATATTAACGGGCCCGCATACCTCTGCAGAGTTTTTTTAATGAAAAAATTATAATAATTTTTTGTTAAAAAAAAATTTTCTGAGACGTCTGTCCACTCTTATAAAAATCCCAAAAAATAGCTTTTTTATTTATCTTAGAAACTTCCAACTTTTTACAACATTTTTTAAAAAAATATTTCTATATCCTATTTTTGATATCTCCAAATTTAAATTATTTTACAAATTAATTTATTAGGTTTAAATTATCAAAATCTTCATTTTTTTTAATAAAGCTTTATTAAAAAAAATTAATGAAACATATTGGTATAACTTTTTAAATCTATATATTTTTTTAAAACAAATGCTTTCATAAAAAACGTGAGCAAAGAAAACGTCGAATTTTATAATATTATAAAATCTTACTAAGAATAAGAATGTGACCTTTAATAATTAATTTTAGCTAAGGAAACTGGATTTGGATCAAATCAAATAAAAAACTATTTGGAAACGAATTAATTTTTATTTTTTTACTAATTAAAAAAATGGAAATAACATTATTTATAATTATAATTAATAATATATATAATTTAAAAAAATAGTGAAAAAGAAAAAAAAACTTATGATAAAAAATGTATTCATTTCACTTATTTCGCCAGAAGAAAATAGAGATTCTTTTGAATTTTAAATATTAAATTTCACAAATAAGATATGTTGTCGTTTCAAAATCAATATATTCATCCGTCTAGATAATATGATATTTTTCCTTATTCACTAATAAATCAACTAATTAAACTTATATTTCTATAATTGATTCGATCCCTAATCTAATTGAGTCAAACGCCTAGAAAAAATCATTTCGATTTGCAAAAAGATTCCTTGGATTTTTTTTTTTAAAAAATTGTTTAGATTTATCCGTGACTTATTCTTATCTCTAAAATTCTACTTTATTTTATTTACTTCAGATCCTGCCAAAATGGCTAGTTAAAATTTAAAATACTGAATTAACTCTTGTAAATTCATGTTTAGCATTAAAAATTAATATAAATAACATCACTTAAAATTTAAAAGCAATATTTTTTAGTAGTTTACATTCAAATGTTGATTATATAAAAATTCTAAGAGGCCCTCTTTAGATGCTTCAAAGAAGAAAAAAATCCAAGAGCCCCTTCAAATATTAGCACATTGTCAATATTGATCAGAGCACCAATATGATATATCAAAAACAGTATAAATTGTGTATGCAACAGAAACAAATAAAAGATTGGGATAAATTTGCAAAACAATTAAAGTTTGTAATAAGTAAAAGTCAGAATGGTTCGAACATTACCACAAAAAGTAGATGAAGTCGATACTCACCTAGAACACCACCATAATCCTACAAAGCATAAAATGCTTAAATCTCATAACACATGAGAGGCAATGCCTTAGATGAGATCGGCGACATTGGAAGGCAGCTCCTCAATCACAACATTGTAAAACCTCTGAATATCGAAAAGCATCCTCTCATCATCCCGGGTGACGAAGTTTATGGCAACACCCTTTCTCCCAAATCGCCCACTACGTCCAATACGATGCAAATAGTTCTCTGGTTGTGTTGGTAGGTCATAGTTTATGACGAGGGAAACTTGCTGGACATCAATACCGCGAGCTAGGAGATCAGTTGTAATTAGCACACGAGAGGATCCGGAGCGGAACTCACGCATAATGATGTCCCTAGTGTTCTGGTCCATGTCTCCGTGTGTGGCTGAGACAGTGTGATCCCTGCTCCTCATCTTGTCAGTGAGCCAATCAACCTTTCGCCGAGTATTCACAAAGATGACACTTTGAGTGATGGCCAGTGTCTCATAGAGGTCACAGAGTGTATCGAGTTTCCATTCTTCCTTGTCAACATTGACATAAAACTGCTTAATACCTTCCAAGGTAAGCTCATCTCGCTTCACAAGGATCCTGACAGGTTTGTTCATAAACTTCCTGGTGATCTCAAGGGCCTCAGGAGGCATTGTAGCAGAGAAGACACCTACCTGAATTTTAGAAGGAAGAAGCTGGAAGATATCGTAGATCTGAAATGATAAAATCAATTAGTCAATCAATTAGACATCAAGTTGCAAGAATTATAGATAAGCAAAGCAACACTCTGCAGAAATCTGAGCAAGCATAAGCAGGAGACGATATTAAGCATGTTAGATAAATAATATTCCAGTGTAACCAGACAGGGTGATGAGTACCAACCATAGAGTAAATAGTTTTAACACAGAAATTATAATTCAAAATCTTACAAATATGTTAAATCTGGCAATAGATAAATATTGGAGATTAAGCTCTTAATAGCTGATACAGCATTGGATTTCAGAGCTGGTGATGATACTCAAGAACATCAACTACTGTGACTATTTAAAAAAGTTTGGAACAAAATTGAATGATTCTATTTAAGAAACAACAAAATGAAATAAAAAACTAGCATTCCTAGAGTCAGTAAAGTATTAAGAAAGATTATACACTCCATGATACAGAGATGATGACAATTAGAGTGTACTGTACAAAATCAATGCTACACGATGAAATTATCAAAAGAAGAGACTTAGATTATAACATGCGAACCACAAATCAGAAATCTTAGGCTATTTGCTCGGTGTTACTTGAAATGTGCATTCAAAAGTATTATACCAACCTGATCCTTGAATCCACGGGAGAGCATTTCATCTGCCTCATCTAAGACAAACATTTTAATGTAGTCTGGATGCAAGGATTGCCTCCTCAGCATATCAAACACACGACCTGGGGTACCCACCACTACATGCACCCCATTTGAAAGAATCCGCTGATCCTCTTTTACACTAGTCCCGCCAACACAGGCATGAACTTTAACACCGAGATAATCACCAAGAGCTCGCATAACCTTCTCAATTTGCTGCGCTAGTTCTCTAGTAGGAGCAAGTACCAGGGCCTGACACTGGACCAACCCATAATCAAGCTGTTGTAAAATTCCAGAACAGAAAGTTGCAGTTTTCCCAGTCCCTGACTGTGCTTGCTGAATGACATCAAGTCCCTTGCAGAAGGGAACTATTCCTCTTTGTTGAATAGCTGAAGGTTTCTCAAAACCTGTAAAAACAGGAAATTATAATTTTCTCAGACCTCAAACCATCTTTATTTAATAAGCACTTGGTATGATGATAATTTACTTTAAAAAGTTGCATTCAGTCTCACCATATGCATAAATGCCTCTAAGAAGATTTTCTTGAAGCCCCATATCATCAAAACTTTCATGAACCTCATCATACGATGTGAAGAATTCTTGTCCATCAGTATTAAGTCTACATCAACAATATGGGGAAAAAATAACAAACGTGTATATGCAACTACGACTTAATAAATATTAACGGGCGGGGAACAAAAAAGAATCAACTAAAAGATGGCTAAGATGACATACAGCTCACTCATTTTAGAATCATATTGCTTCCCATCAAATTGTGATCCTTCTGGTGCCAATCCAGCCATATCTGCAAAGATGCATACAGTTACGGGCAGTTGAAAGATTACATAATCGGCATGCATTAGACATGTGCCAATCAAACCAAGGAAAGCAATGCTCAGAGAATTAACGAAAACGATAAAGTTGAAAACAGGTAATTTCTACAGTGGGCAAATCTTGCAAAACCATCCTAGCAACAACAATCCATTTTTTTATGAACAAAATATCAAAAGTTAGATATTCTTTTGTTAAAAAAAAACCGTGTTGACGAGAAGAAAAACCGGTTATCCCATATCGCACACTGATCCAATTGACGAAAAAGGAAAACACAAGAAAAGATCAATTTTTAGCTATACACATACAAACAAAAGAGGCCCATAAACAACAAATCTGCGATCACGCAACAATCAAAAGGTAGCTGTTCACCTGCCTGCGAGAGAGATCGAAGAAGAACCGAGGAAACCGGAGGCAAAGAGACGCTTGGTTAGCAGATGAACCCGAGATGGAGCTCGGATTCAACGGCAGAGGAGGTCGATCGAGGAAGAGGCAGAACCGCGTGGGGAAGGCAAAAGAGGCGACGGCGGTGGTTCTTATTTAGGGTTTCGTTTGGACCGAGATAATTGGGCCGAAAAGGGCTGCGACAATTGGGCCTATTAAGAATCAACGTTGTGAGAGCAAATCTAGCGCTACTTCTCATCCGCCAAACACGCCCTTTCATGGGATCTTGCTCTCCACTTTTAATCTTTATTAATTCCATATTTATAATAATTCTTAAATTAAAAAGATTGCCTTTTTTGCAAAAATCATCGGGAAATCCTTGTTTTTTTATTATTATTATAAATGGAAGGTGATTTTATACCCCATATTATCCTAATCTATTAATAATGAACAGTGTTATTAAAACTATACACTTTGAAATAAAAATTAATAATCTAAATTTTAAAAAGATATACACAAATACATACTTTTCACATTGTTAGCTTTTCATAAGTAGACTTCTACCTTAATTTTAAAATGGTTCGCTTTGATTAGTTTTCCATTTCACTACTTTTATGACTTGAGATAGCACCAAAGAAGTGATAAGTTGATGGGACTATAGATAAATTAGCCACATCTAATTCTCAGTCAAGTTTGAGTTTGAATTTAGTACTACATTTGAGTAAACAAAGAAGGGAGCTTAACTTGCCATTAACATAGCAATTTGAATAAATCAATTAATAAGGAGTGCCATTAGCTCAAGCTTTGTATCCATAACTATGGAGTCAAATCAAAGATACTCCACATTTCACACTCAATTCATTAGATTTTGTTCTTTGAAATTATTGCTCTTTTTTAAGAAAAAAAATGAAATGTAATCCCCCATCCCACCCCACCACTACATTAAAATGACACAAAAGTTAAAGATTACTTTTTTCTCTTTTTGGCATGATAATGGCATTAACATTGAATTACATTGGGAAAAGTTTCTTTAGAATAGTTATTTGATTCTAAAGATGCAATGAGAGCTAGGAAGAATAAAAGCATTCCAATTTGCAACCGTACGTAATTTCTATTCCACACACGAAACATCATCTTGCATATTTAGATCTTATAAATATTCCAACCTAAGGACAAGACGGATTCTTTTTGGATAGAATTGTGCATCGCCCACAAAACTCTCTAATGCCCTATTTTTCTTTTTTTTTTATAAAAAAAAACTAAATTTAGGAAAAAAAATATAATATTAAAAGTAATAAATAATTTTTATCTATTTAATTAATATGAAAGTGGAAAAAAATAAAATTTTAATCAGTAATTCAATTTTAGTTATTTGTCATCGTCTTCTTTAAGCTCAATACTGATGGTAAAGAGTTACGAGCTCACAGTAAACTTGCAACGTCTCATCAATTTGTTATTAGTTCACTTAGTGTTGTTTTTAGGATTATGATATCGTGATATGATATTCAAATTGTACATTAATTATATAAAAAAATTTCTTCTAAATAAAAAGCACAATTAAAAAATATTAGATTTCTAAATTAATCATCATGTATATTTTTTAATAATTTTTTTTTATAGAATTAAATAGATGATACTAATTGAAATTATTAATTTTTTTTATTAGATGACTGAGTGTTTGTTTTTCATGGGTTCTTTTAGTTCATGAATTTTTTCACGGGCCAGCTTCCCACTTTGCGGCGCTGAGCATGCGGGTCCACCTTGTCGCCGCCGCCTGGGTCCTGTGGGCTCCAGTGCCACGTCGTCTGTCGCCAATAATTGTAGTATGAGGCGTTGATTAATTAAAGTTTAAGCGCGAACGTCGAAGCCGATTGTCGCGCTTATTAATTATATTTTTCTATGGTAATGGAGATGGATTTAGCCTAACAACCCGCTCACCTAGTCGTAATTACGGAGTTAGTGACGGCCTAATCATTCATTGTCTTCGCCCAAAAACCCGTGTGCTTCGCGTACAAGTTGGCTATGTGACGTGGGCGGATGTCGGGAGATTCGATTGGGTGAATTTGCCCCCTCGTGATTTCTATTGATTTGATTCTATTTCAACTACATAAATCTGGTTAACAACGGATGAAAGAAAATGATTAAGATCATTATTTCAGGTCTCCAACTTTTATCCTATATCACACCTAATACTAATTCCTTAAATATAATATATCATAGATGAAATTCAAATGATTATTTGCTATAAAGTTAGGGCATCTTTAATACAGGATTCAGTAAAATTTAAAAAGTTTGAATAAAATCTTTTAAAATTATTGTAGAGATGAGGCTGAAGTTTATAATTTAAAAACAATAATGAAAATTTAAATCTATTATTTTATCTCATAATTGATGTAATATGTATAAAGACATGTAACTCATGTTATTGAATTAGATAAAAGAAAAATTCATTTAGAGCTCTAGATGTGTCAATAAACTTTAATATGGTTGTTGTGGTATATTAGGGTCATTAAAAATAAACTCATTCGGAGTTCTAATTATTGAAGATGCCCTTATGTTATATTTACTTAGGAGAGCATAAAATAAAATTAAGGAAAAGTTAAAATTTTAAGAGGGAAGAGAAACGCAATCCATCAATGAATAGTTTTGAAACTAAAATTGATCACCTCAAAATCGGACGGAAAATAGCAGATTCAAAAAAATGACGCAAGTACCCTTTTTTATTCACAAAATTACACTATATACAAAAAAATGGCATATGTACCATGATCCTACCTAGAAATGGGAAGGTGGCTAGTTGGGGATGTGGTCGCTGCGCTGACTGACTATAGACCGTGCTTCGCTCTGCAAAACAAGCAATGTCAATGTCGAGTCAGGGAAGGGGTCATCGGTGTTGGCCCTCCGATGCTCAAGTCAATCACCAGAATTGTAGAAGAAAATGGAGCAACAGTAGCACTAGCACAAACAATGAATAACGCGCATCTCTGCAGGCGCATGAACCCCTCTTTATATAGAACCCTGGTGGGCAACGTGCATGCTCCTCAAGGTGTGGACACGTTCTCCAATGTGTCCTATGAAAGGACCTATCAAGAAAATGCCTCTGACACCATACCTTAATAGGACATGCATATCTTTGATAAGACAGTAGAAGATTTCGCAGTACGATCCACTTGTTGGTCATGCCTCATGTCAGCGACACTATCTCCTAAAAGGATATCGAGAGATATGACAATGGTCCCGCTGCTTGGCCGAGCAGGTAGCCGTTCCACTGGGACTCCTTCGCTCTGTCTGCCTCAGCCGCTCTTCCTTGCAATAACTGGGTGTAGTAGTTTGTCCCTCCTGATCGGACAAGTTCTTCAATCTCCTCAGCGTCCTGCTGTCCCGCACTAAGCGTCTGGCAATCTTACCCTACTATCAGACGGTTGACCCGCTCGGACAAGTCTTTTGCCGATCGAACACTGATTGCCCCAACTGACCGTTGTAATCGACCTCCGCTCGGACACTATAGGCGAGCCTCTTGACACCCCTGGCATTGACTACCTTGACTTTGACCTTCACCTTGGCATTTGACCGGCGCCGAGCGTCCCCTTTATTGCCACATCACAAGCCTCCCCCTCAAGTCTAGTTGAAGGAGGCTGCAAGTCCGACTGACTGATAAGTAGCATCCTCGATGGCTTCCACGTCCGATATGATCATCTATGCTCCTGAGTTTCTAATTGAATCACATGTCTTCGCCGTTCGATTTCATTTCACTGGTTTAGATTTGTAGTTGCCGCTCGGATCATACCTCCCAAGGTATCTCGGATCATACCTCCCAAGCTACAGATGAGTTAGCCGCTCGGTTGTGTGATAATCGAATATCTGTGTCAATTGAGACGATGGGCGACCACACTTAGCAAATTTTCTCCATTCCTTGGCTCCCTTTGATGGGCTCCCTTTCACAGTAGCTGACATCTGTTAGAGTGTATACTAAAAGTCTAGCTTTTGGTATAAACATTTATCTAGAAATAAGAATCACATTGGTCAAATATCTACATTTATGATAAATGTAGTTGTTCAATTAATTTATATTGTAGATAACATGGTGTGTGGTGTCACACACAGAGGATCATGTTATCAGTACCTTATAAATTATAAACAGTAGCTCACGACCATAATGGAAAGGAACAAACCATTGAAAGGTCGTAGTGTAATTAGGTATTAGTTTATCTTAACTATATAATTACACTAGTACACTTAGAGTGTATTGAGTAGGACCATTAGAGGTCGTTTCTTTTATACTGACTTTATAAAGAAACAAAGACCTCAGTTATTATGGAAGTGTGTGCTCTTAATCCTAATATAATAACAAGCACATAT
Organism: Zingiber officinale; assembly: GCF_018446385.1. Taxonomy (NCBI): domain Eukaryota; kingdom Viridiplantae; phylum Streptophyta; class Magnoliopsida; order Zingiberales; family Zingiberaceae; genus Zingiber; species Zingiber officinale. The sequence goes on from NC_055987.1 coordinate 131,176,136, forward strand.
ATTTGATATTTATTTTTTTAATTTATCAATGGGTGAGATTTAGTTCGATGAATCAATAAGCCCGATAAGTTGGGAAATGATATCACTTATAGTGTGTGTTGTTGATTATAGAAGGAAACTGTGTCCTAGTGATCTAGGTTGAGAATGTCCCCAAGAGGAGCTCATAAGGATTGTCATGTTAAACCCTGCAGGTGGACTTAGTCCGACATGACGATGAAGTTGAGTGGTACTACTCTTGGAGCTAGATATTAATTAAGTGAGTTGTCAGTAACTTACTTAATTAGTGGACATTTGTTATCTTAAACACAGGGAGACTAACACACTCATAATAAGAAGGAGCCCAAAATGTAATTTGGGATTGGTGCGGTAGTTCAATAATAGTTCTTTAGTGGAATGAATTATTATTGATGAAATTAAGTTGTGTGTTCGGGGCGAACACGGGATGCTTAATTTCATCGGGAGACCAAAACCAATTCCTCCTCTCGGTCCCTATCGTAGCCTCTTATTTATAGAGTACTATACCCACCTATACCCACTTTCTAAAACCACCCAATAGGGGCCGGCCAAGCTAGCTTGGGAACCAAGCTAGGGCCGGCCTCGGTATAAATTGGGTAGCTTGAACCCAAGCTAGTGGGGGCCGGCCAAATTAAATTTAAAAGAATTTTAATTTTAATTTTTATGTGGAAGAAATAATTTATTAAAGAGAATTAAAATTAAAATATCTCTCTTGTAAAAGATTTACAAAAGATTAAAGAAAGAGATTAGATCTCTTTCCTTATTTGTAGATTGGTGAGATATTTTATTTTCTCTTTAAAATTATCCACATGTTGATAAAATTAAAATTATAGAAATTTCTTTTATCAACCATGAAGAGATTTTTAAAGAGAAATTTTATTTTTAAAATTTCTGGAAACAAATTAGGAAGTTTTAATTGTTGATTAAAACTTGTCTAATTTATCTCTTTTGATGTGGCCGGCCATTAGAGATTAATTGAGAAAATTTTATTTTATTTTTCTCAATTAAATCATGTCAAGGGAATTAAGGAAATTTTATTGTAATTAAATTTCCTAATTTGCCTAGGCCAAGGAATATAAAAGAAGGGGTGAGGGTGCCTTCATGGGGGATAACCTCTATTATTTTTCTCCCTCTTTTTTCCTTGGTATGGTGGTCGGCCCTTCCCTTTCTCTCCTCTCCTCTTGATGGCCGAAACCTATCTTCTTGGTGGAGCTTTTGTTGGTGGCCGGATCAAGGAAGGAGAAGAAGGAGAGAAAGCAAGTCTCGTCTCTAGCATCCCTTGGAGCATTGGTGGTGGCCGAAATTCTTCATGCTTGAAGAAAGTTATTTTGGCCGGCCATCTTCTTCTTTTCTTCCTCTTTGTGGTGGCCGAAACTTATCTCTTGCTTGGAGCTCTTGTGGTGGCCGGATACTACTTGGAGAAGAAGAAGAAGAAGGAGAGGAAGCTAGCATCTCTTGGAGCTTGGTTGGTGTTTTGATTTTCTTCCTTGGTGAAGCTTCCTTGTTGTGGCCGAACCTAGCTAGGAGGAGAAGAAGGTGGTTGGTGGTTTCTCATCTCGGAAAATTGTTGCCCACACAACGTCCGAGGTTAGAAGAGGAATACGGTAGAAGATCAAGAGGTCTTTCTAGAAGGTATAACTAGTAGTTTTTCCTTTTCCGCATCATACTAGTTATTTATGGAAATAATACCAAATACAAGAGGCTTACGTTCTAGTATTTCGAATATATTTTTCGAAGTTGTGTTCTTTTGTTTTATTTTTTCCTTGTGATTTGATTGTTCTTTTCGGTTAACCTAAAGTTATTTTAGGAAATTAAATATTAGATTTCTATAAAAGGTTTTGTCTAGTCAGTGGTGGTTGCTCCCATATCCAAGAAGGCCTTGTGCCTCGCCATGTCAGTACTGGGAACCAATTATGGAAATTAATATTTAATGGAATTAATAACTTAAGGCGATTTGGGTCGAACGTGTTAAGTTCCGCAGGAGACCCAAGTCAAAACCTAAAAGAACGAATAGATTAAGTTTTGGATCAAACGTGTTAAGTTCTGCAGGCGATCCAAAATTTAATTTAAAAGAACACATGGTAGCTAGGAAAAGGTTCAGACCTTTGTACAAAATTTTGTACAGTGGAACCTCTAGGTTTTTCGAGTAGCAACCAACAACATCATCCAAATTTCTTGAAGACTGTGTAAATCTTTTATCATTATGGCCGAGCATGCGGCCATACCTTTTAATTAATTAATCCTCATTAATGTCTTCCGATAGTGAATGTCATGTGTCCCACTTTCTGTCGCAGCACGTTTGACGTGACAGACAAATATCTACTGGTGATATAATAGGCGCCTTTTCAAATTTTATGGTCGGATCTTCTCCTGGTTTTTCGAACCCTGGATCGAACGGCTCAGTGCCATCGGTCGCGAGGTTTATAAACCTTACTTCGCGTCGCTGTCATCTTCATTCCTTGCGCTTTCGTCTTCGAGCCTTCTGTGCGACGCTTCATCTCTTCTTCTTCTTCGGCGATCATTTTCTGTAAGTTTCTTCATTCTTTCCTTATGTGTATATGTTTGCTGCTCCTTCTCGAATCCTTTATTTTCGATGGTCAGTTCTTCACAGCCCCCCGTCCCTATACCTGGGCTCTGGTATACTTCCACCAAGTCCAGGTTCGATGGGGACGACATTGAAAAGTTGAAATTCACCTACCACTTCTCATCTGATTACCAAGTTGTCATTCCATCTGCTTACGACCAACCACACGAACCATCAGCGGATTTTTTGTGTTATTTTAAGGATCAGTTTATCTGCGGCCTTCAGTTCCCCGTTCATCCCATCTTTTCTGCTGTTTATAAATATTTCTATATTTCTCTTAATCAGCCGGTGCCGAATTCCTTTAGACTGCTATGCAGGGTCGTAATTTTGTTTTGCCTGCACAACATTCCATTGACTCATCGGCTCTTCCATTATTTTTATTACCTTAAATTATCTGAGCCGGGGACCTTCTTGTTCCAAATCCGAGTGGGCTTGGTCTTTCTTGATAAAATACTGTCCTCCAATAAGCATTGGAGGGACCACTACTTCTTCCTTCGTTTTCCTAGCGGCCAGACTTCCCGACCGACCGGTATATAGAAGTGATGAATTCCCCATAGCTCGGGAAGTACAGAAGCTATAAGACTTTCTCCAAGTAGCTTCCAGTTTGGCTAGTCAGAAATATCACATTCACTGGTTGCTGTTAGAGGGCATTCTTTACGTGTTCGGCTTGAGCCCGATCAGCACGCGACTTTCGTCCAACCTAGGTATACTCTTTCTTCTCTTCATCCTTGAATCTAATTGATTTTACTTTCTTTTTTCCAGCTCACATCATGTTAAGGGCACATATGGCCGGCAAGAGCAAACTCGCAGACGAGGAGATTAATACTATGGTTGTGGTCGAACTGGAGAGTTGAGACCTATAGTCGATCGACTCCCACGAGGATCCGCTCGGCGAAGCCGAAGGAATGCAAGGGTCGGCCAGCGAGGGTGGAAGAAGTCAGACTGCGGCTAGTGATGTAGCAGCTACTACAGCGGACCTTCCTCCAAAACGACCCTCATGATGCCGATCACGGTAGCTTTTGAGTCGGCCACTTCTGGCAAACCCTATAACGATGCAAGAGGCACTGCATGGAAGCATCCTCCCATTCTGCCACTTCCGTTATACAGACTCCAGCCCAAGTCGGTTGACGACCATCCTCCGAGCGGGGGCGAAACATCCATGCCTGCTCTTCCCGAGCAAGGAGCCACAGCGCTCCACACCTCACTATCATCCGACTGAACACCGTCCTTGTCCGGGCTATCGTTGGGGACAATTTGTGCACCACCGGTCACCTTCATGTCACCCCAATCCTTACAGATGGCCCAAGTGTCGCACATCCGACCTGCCCTAACACCTTAGTCTACGAGCAGAACGACATCAAAACCCTCTTGTCCGAGCGACCAGAGATAAATAACGACAAGTATCCATTTGTCGACCGATGAGTGACGCAATCCGGAAGACGTTGCATCCCGCACCCCGAGCACCATATATGGATCCAAGGGCCGCTCGTACAAATATAGGCCGATGCTCGGGCCCATGCGGCAGTCATTTCCATGCATACATATGCTACTATGACTTTGAAAAGAAGCTAAGCAAGTTCTAGAGTTTCAATTGTTGTAAGTACATGTCACACAAAAATAATAATAGAATATAGGCTTAAAGTGGACCTCTCTAGGTAATATTCATGCAAACAAGCTCAATCGATCAAAATGGAATCCACCTCCACACTAACCAATATCATGTAAGTAGAGCATCCAATCATGTCAAATGTCCTAAAATTGATGGTCAAATTTAAGAAACTTTTACCATCTTAAAAATATTACTTAGAAAATTCCCATGGAGAATTTTATTCACATTGAAATGCTATATACTAAACAAAATGCAAAGTATGGAGACAAAGTGCAAATGTAAAATATAAAACTAAAGAAAATTGCCCACAAAGAATTTATTAACAAAGCATGAATTAAAATGCATAAGAAAACAAAATTGGAACCAACTCCCTTTTAATTTCGGTGGTCGAAGAAGATCTAGCAACAGAATCCACACCGGTAGAGGTGTCATTGTGGTTGCACTCAAATTCTTTTTATTCATCATTTTTCTTTTCAAAATTCTTTCCGGAGTCTGAGGCGATTCAGTTCAAGCATCCACTCTGGAAGTTTATGTTCTCCTACAACATCAATCAAAGAAAATATCTCCCACTCACATATGGAATGAGAAAAGAATAGGAGAATATTAGTGCGAGTAGAAAATATTTCAAGAAATGAATCACATCTAACAAAATCAATGATCAGTACCTTTATGAAATTTTCTGATGTATCACAAGAAATACTGACCTTGTTCTGTTGAAAGGTACATGGAGTAGTGAATGTTACCTCCTTTTCATTAAATAATGGCACAAGCTCTGGTTCTGGTGAATGTACAACTTCATGTAGTGATTCTTGGGTGCTTGGCTCCATAGCACAAGTCCCTACACTTACATCCTCTATTCTTGGTTGATCCTGTCCGAACCAGGAGTCAACGGACGCTGGGGATGTGGCGCTCCTTGCTGGATCCTCGAGTGCTCCGGCGAACCTGCAACAAAACCTAGCCGGGAGGGGTGTCCCGGCGACGGCCCTCTGACGCTCAAGTCAGGCGAGGAATAACAAAGAGGTGGCTTCAGAGATTCAGACCAGCGTACCTCCGGTGAAGAAATGGAGACCTTATATAGACCTCTCGAAGGAGCCTGGGCGCGCCAATCAAAGCAATCACCTGCTTTCGACCATGCCCAGGTATGGGTCTTTCAGAAGGGCATCCATAAGGCCATACCGCTACTGTATCAACCTCTCCATGATGTGACGGCAAGACCCTCTATCGTGAAATCTTGTGTACGGCATAATCATCAGACATCCCATATCCCGAGCCGAACGAATAGGCCACTCGGCTAACCTTTGTATCTTCGCCCTTATCCTGGCCGAACGGACCACCCGCCGCCCTTGTTCGCAAAGACACCCGCCATTCCCCTTAGGAAACCCAAGCCTATGGTCGGTTATCTCTAGCTCCGCCGACCGCAATCGCGACGCGCCATTACCCGCTTAGTCACCCTCCATCCATCCTCAGCCGACCCTTGAAGTGGGCCCCCATTCTTACCGCCGGATCACTTGCCTCCCTTCAAGTCTAGTCAAGGAGGCGGTGAGTCAGACTGACTATGTCCGAGCGGTCGTCGCCTTACCGCCGCTTATAATATCCCTTGAGCCGTTCGGCCCTTATGCTTGCTCGGCTCTTCGTTTTGGATGTCTTGGCGCTCAACGTGGATGTTTGCTTGTCTAAATCTTCTCGAAAATCACGCAAATCCTTTTCATTAAGTCGAAGCATGCGCGGTATGGGCGCATTAATTGCGCCTGGTGACAGAGCGCCACGTGGCCCTTCTCGCGTGGCGGTGATGATCCGTACGATGGGACGCCATTGTTTTGAAATGGACGGTTAGATGATGACCTCGTCTCTCGTGACCTGCATCCGACGGACGAGGCCGACCAGCCTCGTTCGCATAAAGCCTTCGTCTTCGCCTTTATGCTGCATTCTCTGTTTCATTGCGCGTCCTCCGTCGAAGGTACCCGCGGCTGCATCATTCCGGCTGTCCTAGTTCTTGCCTCTTGGTGGTTTTCGGCTTTCTGGTGATCCTCTCCGTTCATCTTCCTTCAGTAAGCTTCTCCCTTCCTTTCGTTCGGCCTTTCCCTTTCGCGTGGAACTCCTTTCGTCCCTTTGCTTGCGAACTCTTATCTGTCTTCCGTTTCCGAGTTTCTTTCGGCTTCCTTCTTTCTTTTTCTTGGTACTTTAGTCATGGCGAGCACTTCCGTACCCGCTGTTGATGTTCATGGTCCCTGGTATATGACCATGGAGAGTAAATTTGACGAGGAGGGTGCTCGGCGTCTTGTTCGGACGTACGGGATCCCGGACGACCATGAAATAGTTGTAGCCGACCCGACCGACCGGCCCCATAACCCGCCGATCGGTACCATTTATTTTTTTCTGGACCAATTCCAGGGCGGCCTTAGATTTCCTACCCATCATTTTGTTTTGGAAGTTTGTAATTACTTTCGCATCCCGCTCGGCCAACTTGTGCCGAATTCCTTTAGGCTGCTGAGCGGGGTGGTCGTCCTCTTTAAGCTGCACAGTATCCCACTCGACCCCAAAATATTCCACTACTTCTTCTACCCCAAACAATCCGAGTTGGGTATTTTTATTTTCCAAAGTAGAATAGGCTTCAAATTTTTTGAGAACATGCCGACCTCCAACAAGCACTGGAAGGTGTTCTTCTTCTATATACGTCTTCCCAAGCGGCCCGCATTCCGAACCAAATGGCAGACCGCTGTGCTGACCCAGCCGGAGCTCGGCAAATTCAGAAGCAATCCAGCCTACCTTCATGCGGCAAACTGGTTGTCCGGTCAGCGGTACAAAATCGACCAGTTGCTTCTCAAGGGGGTGTTGTACATTTTTGGATTATCTCCCGTTCGGGCCAATCTCCCCTACCGCATGGGTAAGGACTCTTTACTCCCTTCGCCTTTTTTATCTAACTGATTTTAATTTTTTCTACTGCAGCTAAAGTCATGTGGCGCTCCAAGGCTACTGATCATCTGAAATTGAAAGCCGTGGAAATTGAGGCGGCTACCAAAAAAGAACTCGCCGAGCGGGGTCTAATCCCCAGCCGCCCGGCAGCTACAGGAGAGGGGGGGACGCAGTCCTCCCCTGAAATAGAAGTTACCCAATCCGCTTCAACGGAGGTTAAGGCGGATCCTGTTTCCTCTGCTCCAGCCGAGCTGGGAGTCCCCCAGGCCTGGGGTTCACTACTGGAAGTTCGGCGGAAACGTCGAAGGGACTCTAGAGGGCGAACCACAGGCGCCGATCGAGATCGCTTCGCCAGATCGCACGCCGTCGCAGATCAGGACCCCCGTGGCCTCGCCCACTGCACAGCCCTCTGGCTCTCCTCCACGGACTCGTCGTCGCTTACGACGGTTGGGCGAGACTTCAACCATAGGGGAGTCCACGGGCCAGGCGACTGCGACTGAGGAAGTGCCGGCCAGCCACCCGACCATCAAGACTACCCTTCGATTCCCATCGGAGGAATATTTATTGTCTGCCGATCGGCCATCAAGCCCCGTTCATGAAATAACCTTGACGGGTCCGCTCGCCAAACTTTTCGAGGACGCCCAGATTCGGGTGGCCCTCATGACGCCCAAGCAGCTCGGCGATAATCACATGCAGCAGGCCACTCAGGTAGGTTCATTTTTCTTCCTGCGCCATGCTACTGTTTGGTTTCTGATTTTATTATTTCACTTACAGCATTGGGTGGAGCAAATCGCCACTAGCCATCGGCTGGTCGAGCTGGAGGATCTCATGGAAAAACTCCAAGTCTCGGGGGGTCCATCGGCCGAGCGGGAGAAACAAGCCCGCGAGGCCGAACAGAAGAAGGCCGTCAACCTGGCTACAGAGGTGGCTCGACTTGAAGGCTTGGTGAAGAAACGCGACGCAGACGTGAAGCGCGCCAGTAGCCGGAAGAGGCGGGCGATCGCTGATATGGACAAGATGAAAGTTGAAGTCCGAGCCCTAGATCAGCAATCTAAGGACCTGGAAGCCCAATTAACTACCGAACGGGATGGGCGCTCAGCTGAACGCACTAAAGCGGAGGTGGACCAAAAAGTTCTCCAAGATTCACTAATTGCCTCCCGAGTGGCGCTCAGAAAGTACAAGGAGGGGGAGCCGAGTCGCCTAGCAGCAGCGCACCAAGAATACCTCCGCTCGGAGCGGTTCGGCGAAAAGTTCGGTGGCAACGTCTCCTCAACTTTCGCAGAGGCGGTCAAGGTCACCATGGCGTACTTGAAGAAGGGTGGCCACCTCCCGGTGGAAATGCACATTCCCGCCTCCGATCTGGCGGCCATGATAGACGACATTTCGGACGGTTTCTTTAACTTCGAAGACCCCGAGTGAAGAGTGTTCCTCGTCTCTATCTTGTTTTTGCGTTTCTTACGCCCAGCGCAACCTTTTGTACTTGCCGTTCGGCATGCTTTCCCTTTAATGCAATTATGTCTCTGCTTGCGTCTTCCTGATCATTATCCATAATATTCTTCTGTTTGCTGAACATTTATGCTTAGAGTCAGTCATGCTCTAAGGGTTCTCCGTCACGCGGCCGATCAGCTTAACCCATTAAACATATTCCGAGCGGGAGGGTCTACTCGCTCTGCACGTATCTAGCCCGTCTGAAGTCAACACACGCCAAGTATCGAAGGACCAACGCCCGAGCGGGCCTAAAGGTTTTAATACTTAATCCCCTGATATTCGTTCGTCCGCCCGGGGTATTAATAGTCGCCGAACCGACTCGATTTTTAACGATGGTGATCGTCGGTTTTCCGCTCGGTCTTTATAGACGCCGGCTCGTCTCCCGGTTTCCTAACCGGAGGGTTTATAGACGCCGGACCGTCTCTCGATCTTTAACGACGGAGCTCGTCGGCGCGGATATTTATAGCCGGTCGGCGCAGCTCTCGATCTTTAACGACGGAGCTCGTCGGCGCGGATATTTATAGCCGGTCGGTGCGGCTCTCGATCTTTAACGACGGAGCTCGCCGGCGCGGAGATTTATCGCTGCTCCCGGTTTCCTACCGGAGGGTTTATAGACGCCGACCGCCTCGATCTTTAACGACGGAGCTCGCCGGCGAGCCGGTCGGCCGGCTCTCGATCTTTAACGACGGAGCTCGTCGGCGCGGATATTTATAGCTCTCGATCTTTAACGATGGAGCTCGCCGGTCTTCCGCACGGGATTTATAGACGCGCTGCCTCCCGCTTCCCTACGGAGGGTTTATAGACGCAGGACCGCCTCTCGATCTTTAACGACGGAGCTCGTCGGTCGCGGATATTTATAGCCGGTCGGTGCAGCTCGATCTTTAACGACTGAGCTCGTCGGTATTCCGGTCCGGCGTCTCTCGATCTTTAACGACTGAGCTCGCCGGTCTTCCGCACGGGATTTATAGACGCCTACTGCCTCCTTTCCGGAGGGTTTATAGACGGACCGCCTCGATCTTTAACGACGGAGCTCGTCGGTTGGTCAGTCGGCCCGGCTCTCGATCTTTAACGACTGAGCTCGTCGGCGCGGATATTTATAGCCGGCCGGCTCGATCTTTAACGACGGAGCTCGCCGGTCTTCAGACGGGATTTATAGACGCCTCGCCTCCCGCTTCCTACCGAGGGTTTATAGACACCGGACCGCTCTCGATCTTTAACGACTGAGCTCGTCCGCGCGGTTATTTATAGCCGGTCGGCGTGGCTCTCGATCTTTAACGACGGAACTCGTCGGGATATTTAAGCCTTTTAACGATGGGCTCGCCGATTTTTCGCGCGGATATTTATAGCCGGCGGGCTCTCGATCTTTAACGACGGAGCTCGGTGCGGATATTTATAGCCGACGGCTCTCGATCTTTAACGACTGAGCTCGTCGGTCTTCCACTCGGGATTTATAGACGCCGGCTAGTCTCCGCTTCCACCGAGGGTTTATAGACGACTGCCTCGATCTTTAACGACTGAGCTCGTCATGGATATTTATAGCCGGGCGGTTCTCGATCTTTAACGACTTGAGCTCGCCGGTCTTCCTGACGGGATTTATAGACGCCTCTGCCTCCCGGTTTCACCACAGAGGGTTTATAGACGCCGGACCGCCTCGATCTTTAACGACGGAGCTCGCGCGGATATTTATAGCCGGTCAACGCGGCTCTCGATCTTTAACGACGGAGCTCGTCGGTCTTCCGCTCGGATTTATAGTCGCCGCTCCGGTCTTCCGACCGAGGGTTTATAGACGCCGACCGTCTCTCGATCTTTAACGCCGGAGCTCGAGGCGCGGATATTTATAGCCGGTCGGCGTGGCTCTCGATCTTTAACGACGGAGCTCTTCGCGGATATTTATAGCCTGGCCTGCAGCCTCGATCTTAACGACTGAGCCTCGTCACGGATATTTATAGCCGGCCCTCGATCTTTAACGACGGAGCTCGCCGCAGATATTTATAGTCGGTCGGCGGCTCTCGATCTTTAACGATGGAGCCTCGGTCTTCTCGACGGGATTTATAGACGCCTCTGCCTCCCGGCTTCCTACCGGAGGGTTTATGACACGGGACCGTCTCGATCTTTAACGACTGAGCTCGCCATGATATTTATAGCCGGCCACGGCCTCGATCTTAACGACGGAGCTCATCGGCGCGGATATTTATAGCCGGCGGTCCTCGATCTTTAACGACGGAGCTCGGCCTCCTGCGACGGGATTTATCGACTGCCTCCTGCCTTCCGACGGAGGGTTTATAGACGGACCGCCTCGATCTTTAACGACGGAGCTCTCGGTCAAGGATATTTATAGCCTGGCCCAGGCTCTCGATCTTAACGACGGAGCTCGCCGGTCTTCCGCATGGGGATTTATAGACGCCGACTCGTCTCCCGCTTCCGGAGGGTTTATAGACGCCGGACCATCTCTCGATCTTTAACGACTGAGCTCGTCGGCGGATATTTATAGCCGGTCCGCGGCTCTCGATCTTTAACGACGGAACTCGTCGGGCGCGGATATTTATAGCGGTCGGCGCGACTCTCGATCTTTAGACGGTCTTCGCTTGCGGATATTTATAGCCGGTCGCGGCTCGATCTTTAACGACGGAGCTCGCCGGTGCGGATATTTATAGCCGGGCGGCTCTCGATCTTTAACGACTGAGCTCGCCGGTCTTCTACACGGGATTTATAGACGCCGACTAGTCTCCGATTTCCTACGGAGGGTTTATGACGGACCGCCTCGATCTTTAACGACGGAGCTCGTCGGGCGGATATTTATAGCCGGGCGCAGCTCGATCTTTAACGACGGAGCTCGTCGGCGCGGATATTTATAGCCCGCGGCTCGATCTTAACCACTGAGCTCGCCGGTCTCCCAGACGGGATTTATAGACGCCCTGCCTCTGCTTCACACGGAGGGTTTATAGACGCCGACCGCTCTCGATCTTTAACGACGGAGCTCGTCGGTAGCTGGTCGGCGCGCTCTCGATCTTTAACGACGGAGCTCGCCGGTCTTCCGCTCGATTTATAACGCCGAGCTCGTCGATCTTCCGACGGAGGGTTTATAGACGCCGACCGTCTTCGATCTTTAACGTCGGAGCTCGACGGCGCGGATATTTATAGCCGGCGTGGCTCTCAATCTTTAACGACGGAGCTCTTCGCAGATATTTATAACCCGGCCTGGCTCTCGATCTTAACGACTGAGCTCGTGGCTGAAATTTATAGCTTGGCCTACGGCTCTCGATCTTTAACGACGGAGCTCGTCGGTCTTCCGTCCGGAGGATTTATAGACGGCCGGGCTTCCGGCCGGAGGGTTTATAGACGCCGGACCGTCTCTCGATCTTTAACGACGGAGCTCGCCGGCCTTCCGGTCGGCCGGCTCTCGATCTTTAACGACTGAGCTCGCCGGTCTTCAGACGGATTTATAGACGCCTGCCTCCTGCTTCCTACGGAGGGTTTATAGACGGACCGCCTCGATCTTTAACCACGAGCTCGTCGCGGATATTTATAGCCCGCTATCGATCTTAACGACTGAGTTTCGGTCTTCCGCTGAGATTTATAGACGCCGCCTCCTGCTTCCTACGGAGGGTTTATAGACGCCGACCGTCTTTCGATCTTTAACGTCGAGCTCTCCGCGCGGATATTTATAGCCGGCCGGCCGCTCTCGATATTTAACGACGGAGCTCGTCGGGATTTAGAACGGCGCGGCTCTCGATCTTTAACACGGAGCTCGGTCTTCCGCTCGGGGATTTATAGACGCCGCTCGTCTCTCGTCCTTTCCGAGGGTTTATAGATGCGGACCGTCTCGATCTTTAACGCGAGCTCGGCGCGGAATTTATAGCCGGTCGGCGGCTCTCGATCTTTAACGACGGAGCTCGTCTGGCGGATATTTATAGCCGGTCGGTGGCTCTAGATCTTTAACGACGGAGCTCCGGCGCGGATATTTATAGCCGGTCGGCACGGCTCTCGATCTTTAACGACGAGCTCGTCGGGCTCGGCCGATTTATAGACGCCGGCTCGTCGGTTTCCTACCGAGGGTTTATAGACGCCGGACCGCCTCCCCCTTTAACGCCGGAGCTCGACGGCGGATATTTATAGCCGGCCGCCCGGCTCGATCTTTAACCGCGGCTCGCCGGTCTTCGCCGGGATTTATAGACGCTGGCCTGCCTCCCGCTTCCTACGGAGGGTTTATAGGCACGGACCGCCTCGATCTTTAACGCCTGAGCTCGACGACGCAGATATTTATAGCCGGCCGGCGCGGCTCGATCTTTAACGACGGAGCTCGTCGCCGCGGATATTTATAGCCGGTGCGGCTCTCGATCTTTAACGACGGAGCTCGTCGGCCTTCCGCCGAGATTTATAGACGCGGCTCGTCTCCCGGTTTCACGGCGGAGGGTTTATAGACGCCGGACCGCCTCGATCTTTAACGCCGGAGCTCGACGGCGCGGATATTTATAGCCTGGCGGCTCTCGATCTTAACGACTGAGCTCGGGCGGATATTTATAGCCTGGCCTGGCCTCGATCTTTAACGACCTGAGCTCACGCCTTCCGCTCGGGATTTATAGACGCCGGCTCGCCGCTCGGAGGGTTTATAGACGCCGACCATCTCGATCTTTAACGCCGGAGCTCGACGGCGCGGATATTTATAGCCGGGCTCTCGATCTTTAACGACTGAGCTCGTCGGCGCGGATATTTATAGTCGGTGCTCGATCTTTAACGACGGAGCTCGTCGGCGCGATATTCCGATCTGCGGCTCTCGATCTTTAACGACGAGCTCGTCGGTCTTTAAGCCTAATTTGGACAACGCTATCCGGCCGAACCAAGACAGGCCTTCTGAATCGAGCCTTGGCTGCATAATATACCTCCAATGAGCAAACCTGGCCTTCGCCGTCGAGCGCTGGTCTGACAATTACCTCCCCGAGCAAGACGGGGCCTTCGAATTGAGCCTTGGCTCTGCATAATATACCTCCAAATGAGCCGAGCCAAGACGGGCCTTGAATTGAGCCTTGGCCTCACAATATACCTCCCACCGAGCACCTGGCCTTCTGCCGAGCGCTGGTCTCGAGCACTTACCTCCGGCCGAGCGGCACGGGGCCTTCGGAATTGAGCCTTTGGCTCGTACAATATTCCTCCGGCTGAGCAGCTTGGGGCCTTCGTCGTCGAGCGCTTGGCTCCGATAATTTACCTCCGGCCGAGCGGCACGGGGCCTTCGGAGAACTAACCGTTCGGCTATGAACACAGTATTCTTGGTTATGGCATGTACCTCGATCCGTGGAGCCTTTCACGCTGTGCTGGATTCGGCTCGGACCATTTCCACATAGCATTTCCGAGCGGCCAACTGATCTCCTCGTACTTCACCGACTTTGTCCTCGACCGGGAATTTGATCTTCTGGTAGAACGTCGACACAGCAGCTCGGAATTTGCTTAACGCCGGTCGCCCCAGTATTACGTTGTAGGATGAAGGGGAGTCGACCACCACAAAGTTTGTTGTCCTCGTTCTCCGGAGCGGTTCTTCCCCTAAGGAGATAGCCAGTCTTACCTGTCCGACCGGGAGAACCTCGTTGCCCGTAAACCCGTAGAGGGGGGTTGTCATGGGCAGCAGCTCGGCTTGATCGATTTATAGTTGATCAAAGGCCTTTCTGAAGATGATGTTGACCGAGCTGCCAGTATCAATGAAGATACGGTGGATGGTGTAGTTGGCTATCACCGCTTTGATGATAAGGACATCATCATGCGGCACTTCAACTCCCTCAAGATCCTTGGGCCCGAAACTGATCTCGGGCCCGCTCGCCTTTTCTTGGCTGCAACCCACCTCATGGATTCTGAGCTGCCGGGCGCTTGCCTTTCTTGCCCTGTGTGAATCTCCTCCGGTCGGCCCACCCGCAATAATATTGATTTCTCCCCGGGAGGTGTTGTTTCTGTTCTCCTCTTCCCGAGCGGACTGCCTAGGTCGCTCATTGGACCGAGAACGATCTTCATGCCTTGGAGGGAAGCGCTATTCGGGAGATCTCCTATATGTTCGCCGACCGGACTCTTGATGCCGCTGCCGGCGGTCGGGTGAAGGCGGTTGACGCGGGCCACCCCATCGTACGGGATGGGTGATTGAAGGCAGGCCCCGACAGTCGCGGGTGTTGTGGGAGTCAGTATTATGGAAAGAGCAAAACATTGGGGTCCATACCCTCTTTTTCTTCATCTTTGACAGCTCGGCCGCTACCTCTTGGACCACCGGGGACTTCGCATGATGTGCCCGGGATGCCTTAACTCTTGGTCCTCTTGGTGGCTGATGGGCAGCGGGCTGCTTCCGTTCGGCATGGGCCGTACGTTCGGCATGGGCCAGCCTCCGCCTCTTCCACGTTTATATACTCATTCGCCCGGTGTAGCATGTGGTCGTAGTCTCTGAGCGGTTTGCGAATGAGCGCTCGGAAGAAGTCCCCTTCCACGAGGCCTTGCGTGAAGGCGTTTACCATTGTCTCCGAGGTGGCTGTGGGGATGTCCACCGCTACCTGATTAAATCGCTGTATATACGCCCGGAGAGATTCTCTTAGTTCTTGTTTGATGGTGAACAGGCTGACGCTTGTCCTTTGATAACGTCGGCTGCTCGCAAAGTGATGAAGAAATGCCGTTCGGAACTCCTGGAAACTAGTGATAGAGCCGTCCGACAACCTCCGAAACCACCTATGTGCAGATTTCGATAGAGTGGTGAGAAATACTCGGCACTTTACGCCATCGGAGTACTGATGCAAGGTGGCGATGCTGTCGAACTTCCCCAAATGATCGTCGGGGTCGGTCGTCCCATTGTAAGCTCCGATCGGCGGTGGTGTATAGTATTTTGATAACGGATCCCGATGTATGACTTCAGAGAACTGTCGGTGAATCTGCTTGGGCGGTGCGTTCGCTCGGGGAGCTTTGCCCTTCCTATGATCCCGAACAGGAGGCTCATCAGATGAAGATCCTTGCTCCCCGTGAGCGGGCGCGATTTCTGGGAGAGTACGGAAGAGTGCCTGAGGGAACCCTCCTGTTGAAACATATTCCGGGCGGTCTGCTTGCGCCGCCCGGCCTGCTGAAGCCGAGGTTGTTTGCTGTTGCGCTCGCTCAGCTTGTGCTTTCTCCTTTTGCTGCGCCACTATCTTGTTACCATGACTATGGCGTCCAGCTTCTTCCATCTTCTCGGCTCGGATGCAGTGCGTTCCCACAGACGGCGCCAAATTGATCCTGTCCGACCAGAGTCAACGAACGCTGGGATGTGGCGCTCCCTGATCATCCTCTGCTGTGCTCGAACCTCAGACAAAACCGAGCCGGGAAGGGGTTCCCGGCACGCCCTCCGACGCCAAGTCGCGGAAAGAAAGAGTAAAGAGATTCAGACCAGCGTACCTCCGGTGAAGAAATGGAGACCTTATATAGACCTCTCGAAGGAGCCTGGGCGCGCCAATCAAAGCAATCACCTGCTTTCGACCATGCCCAGGTATGAGTCTGTCAGAAGGGCATCCATAAGGCCATACCGCTACTGTATCAACCTCTCCATGATGTGACGGCAAGACCCTCTATCGTGAAATCTTGTGTACGACATAATCATCATACATCCCATATCCCGAGCCGAACGAATAGGCCACTCAGCTAACCTTTGTATCCTCGCCCTTATCCTGGCCGAACGGACCACCCGCTCGACCCTTCGGTTCCAGCCGGGCAGACACCCGCTCGGCCATTCAGTCCTCCCGCCTTGGCGTCGGAAACCCAAGCCTATGGCTGGGTTATCTCTGGCTCCGCTCGGACCTGCTCAACTGCTTGACGCGGCCATTACCCGCTTAGTCAGCCCTCCATCCGTCCTCAGGCTGGGACCCTTCAGGAAGTGGGTCCCCCATTCTTACCGCCGGATCATTGGTGATTCTTGAGGTAATGCTTCTAGTAAACATTCCCCTACACTTAAATTATCTTCATCAATTAAATCTTCATTTCCTGCATCTTCAACAACATCTAAAGCAACACTATTAGTAGAATCAAAAGTATGATCATCACAACAATAAAAAGTACTTAAAAAAATCTAGTGAAGAACTAGATGCAGTGTCAGGCCTGACAAGATCTCCACAATCCATCTCTTCACTGACGTTTTGTTTTTGCAACTGGTTGATGGATGATGCAATTTGATCTAACTGAATCTGTATGTTCTATATCCTCGCAAATTGTTGCTCTCGATGCTCACTCATTTGTTGCATAATTTTATTCAATTTCCATGTTGACTCTACAATTTGAGGATCATTTTGTTGAAAAGGATGTGACATAAAAGATGTTGAAACCTCTTGAAATCCATATGAATTCTGGTAGGCTAGATATGACTCAATAAATTGTCCTTGTGCACTTTCATACCTGAAACATGAATTATCTACCCAATTAGCATTAAAAGTATTAGGAAATGACTCATACCTGTTTTGTTGTTCCATTGTTGGGTAAATTTGATACTCAGGCTGAAAATACTGATTCTCCATTCCACCTCCAAAATTCTGAAAATATGGATCAATGCTACTGAAATCTCCTATTCTTACACTACAACACTAAACTCAAAATTAGAAGTTTCAAGAGCATAAAGTTTCAAACACAATGAATAAATGAAAATTAAAGCACTTAACAATTCAAGAACAAGTCAACATGTAATTACAAAAAAAAATTAAGCAATCAAATCAATCAAGATACTAACAAAGAAAATCAATCAATCTCAATCTAAAATAAACACACACTACTAGTTATCTCCCCGACAACGGCGCCAAAATTTGGTGTTAGCCATTTTGCATGTCACGTGGCACATCAAATTAATTAAGATTGGAAACTCACATAAGCTAAAGATAAATGTTGTAACAACGAGTCCCAAGTCATATTTTTCCAAGGATGACTAATAAATGTGTGTTAATTCTAGAATTGATTTGAATAAAATTCTTACATCAACAAGTTCTATTAAACACTTCCATTTGACTCACATTACAAGATAAATTCATCTAATAACATCAAGAATAGAATCGAAGGAAGGTTCTCTCATATAAACATTATTCTCTTGCATCTCATCCAGCTTACAACAACTAATTCGGATTTAAATGCACCAATGAATCAAATAAATCAATTACTACCTCTTCAATCTACAACCACAATAATTTCAGATTCAATAATTAAAATAAGAGTTCAACATTTAAAGCTTGAAACTAAACTCAATCTTGCATGAACCGAAACAACAGTCTACTCCAAATCACACTCATAAATCAAATAATTCAATCACATCTCAAACTTGCACCATTGCAGCTAATTCATCAACTATCAAAACTTCCATTCACAACCTCAATCAAGAATGTTAACTGAAGTAAACAATGTAATTAAGTGATCCATTCAACATTTAAATTCAATCACTGTCACAACAAATCCAAGCATAGAACAAAGATTTTCTGAATTTAAGACTTAAATCTAAAAGAATTGCAGTAAACATGACTGGAATTGTAAACTAAGTTAGTAGCTAAACATGGTTTGGATTGCAAACGTTCAAAGAAAACAAGTATCAAAGCTGAGAAATAAAATCTGAATTGCAAAACTAGGAAATCATATCATCAGATCTGAGCAAGTTTAAGCATAATTCAAAGACAAAAACAAGGAAAACAAAAACCTAAAGCATTCCACAACCAAACCCGAACTCATCTTCTTCATCTCTACCGTGACAGAGAATCACCTCTGGGAACGCCCATCGGGCAATTACTGACGAAAAACTATACTCACAGCATCGTTTAGGAGAAATCCAAAGCTACTGGGAATGCCCTAACTAGCTTAAGAACACTTGAACTCACCAGCCACCAAAGAACAGAGCAAATCTTGCAAATCTGGAAACGCTAGGTAAAGATGAAGATGGATTGGACTATGAAGAATCGGGGAACACCCTCATACCCTTCAGTTGGAAGATGGAAGCATCAAATCGGGGAACACCCTCATATCTTTGCCGGAATGACGCTCGCAGACAGCTAGAACGTGAACGGGGAACACCCTCAATCGCGGCTCTACCCCTTGAATGTTGGTCGCCGGATCATTACAAGCTCGTCGAAGATAAAGAGGATTGATTTTCAGATCTGGAAGAGGAATGGGAGTTGTGGCGTCGCTGAAGAAGGAGACGGTGAACAGTGTGGAAATGCTAGGATGCCGAGCTCGGGGAAGCACCATAGCTTCTCAAAGCTTTTAAATCCTCTCCCAATCTGATCGGACGGCTGAGAATGCTCGGAGCTCAATCAACGGTGGAAGATCACCTAAAATCTGATCTAAAGATACTGATCTTCATCTACGGTTCAGATCTACTCCTCATTAGGTTGGATGGGCTGAATCTTCAATTGATGACTCAGATCTACTTGATCTTGGATGAACGACCCATAATGCTCCAAAGCTTGATCGACTTGTTTAGCCCTAGATTTGAGCCCAAATGTAGTCTGATCTGATCGGGTCCATGACCCTTTTGATGCCTACAAAATAAAAATCAAATATTAGCATCAAATACCATGATTATAGGCTAATTTACAATTAAGTCCGAGATTAAATACGATTATGAAATGTGATGTAGATATGAGTTCAATCCATGAGAAAATCATTAAAAACTTGCATTATGATTTATGAATCAAGATAATACAGCCAAAATCATGGTTATCAGGGTATCAACAATCTCCCCATTTTTTATGTGAGCAACCCAATTTAAGTTAGGGTGAACAAATATAAAATAAAAGAAATAAATTTGCATAAATTTGTAATTCAAGTGCAAAAACTAAAAAAAATAATATACCTCCCCGTAGACTTAATCTTCCCTTCTCCCCCTTTGATCACATAAAAAATGGGGGTACCAAAAAAAATCTAAGGGTAACTTTTATAAAACTCTGATTTACAAATAATTTTGAAAATTTTATCAAGATTTTGAAAATACTGAAAATAATTTTGATAGCACTAAAAATTCAATAATTTTAAAAAAATTTCTAAGTAAAAATTTCGTGAAAAAGTAAAAAACAATTCTAAGTAAGAAAAAATTTTCTAAGGAAAATTTTTTCTAAGTTTTTAAAAAATTTATGCAACATATAAAATATATTTTGGTAAAGCACAAGTTTATAAAATAAATTAAAAACTTTAAGTTAAAAAAATGAGAAATTTTTTTTCAAAGTTAAACAGATTTGCATAGAAAAATTTAAGATTTTTTTTAAAAAAAAAATATTCAAAACATTATCTAATTTCAATTTTAATGTTTTATCAGTTAGTTAATTAAACATTTTATTTCAATATTGGGCTTCCAGGCTGTGGCGAGTCACTAGGTCTTCTTAGTTATTAGAGCAACAACCACTTTCTAGACAAAGTCTCATAAGGAAATTAAACGTCTAATTTTCTTATTGAAAGCACCAAGTCTAATTAAAGTTCAAGTTAAACAAGACTTTTGAACCTAATATAGGTTCTAGCCAACTGGATTAATAAGAATTTTTTAGGAACATATTTCTTTAAAATTTTCCTAATTTATCCTTTGTGATATTTAAAATACCAATTCAAATTATAGTTTCTAATACTTGTATTATATGTGCATGTATGATTTTTCAAATTTTTTATTTCTTTTTATAAATTATCATTTTTTAACCTTAATTTATCAAAATCTTCTAATGGACAAGATTTTGCTAGAATTACTTTTAATTCTTTAATTTTTTTTCTAATTTACAACAGTCTTTAGATAATAATTTAACGAATTAAGCATTTTATCGGCAGGAAGAGATCGTACCTCACTTAGCTTGTCGATCTCGTTGTCCGTAGCTCCCCATGAACTGTTGCTTTCTTCCGATGTCACTCCCCCTTCATCGATGTTCTTGATGTTCATTTCAGAGGAGCTTTATTCGTGTTCGTCTTGATGACTTGCCATCAACGCAAGCCCGGAGAAAGCTTTAACTTCTGATTCGGACGACGTTTCATCCCACGTCGCCTTTAAAGTCTTGTACTTATTCGTTTGGACAAGCTTCTTTCCTTTATCCTTGTTCCTCAACTTAAGATAGTTGTCCTTAACGTGTCCTTCTTCGTTGCTGTGGTAGCATCTGATTATCCTTTTCTTTCTACCCTGCGGATGGTTAGTTTTTCTTGATTTAAATAACTTTTTAAAACGCCTTACCATCATTACCATTTCTTCGTCGTCGAGAGAGGATTCTGACTCATGTTCGTCTCTCATTGCCTTGAAGGTGATGTTATGCTTCAACTCCTTCGTACCTGCACATCTCGATTCATGCACTTCAAAAGTTGAAAAAAAAAAAATCTTCTAAGGTAATAGATTCTAAGTCCTTAGAGATATAGAAGACATCTACTAGTGATGACCATTTTGTATTTCTAGATAATGCATTAAGAGCGTACCTTAGCGAATCTCGGTTGCTTACCTTTTCTCTGATATTTGAAAGTCCGGTGATAAGCTCCTTAATCCTCGAGTAAAGTTGTGCAATTGTTTCATCTTCTTCAAATCGTAGGTTGGCGAGCTGGTTGCGAAGTAAGTCCCGTCTCGCGAGATTAGCTTCGGACGTCCCTTCATGTAACTCAAGGAACTTCTCCCAAAGCTTCTTTGCTGAGTCATAGGTGTCGATCCGGTTGACTTCTTATGGAGGAAGGACACTCAGCAGATGGAACTTTGCTTTGTCGTTTGCCCCGTAGTCGGCCTACTTCTTCTTCGTCCACTGGTATTCCTCCTTACCCTCGGGTGCTACAAAACCAAACTTTATTATTAAAAGTAATTCAAAGTCGATTTTAAAGAATACCTGCATTCGCTTTTTCCAGCTAGCGAACTCCCCCTCGAACTTCGGTGGGTATATGCTCAATCCGGCCATTAATTCGGTGATTCGATTGGCGATTAGTCCTCCTGAAGTGTCTTGGCTCTGATACAACTTATTGGGACCGTTGGCCAGCTAGAAGGGGGTTGAATATCCCTGCACAAAATCAAAACAAACGAACCCTTCTCGAACTTAAAAGAACACTTTCATAAATGATAAATAAAAGAAACTGAAATACAGAGACTCAAAGAGTTTTACTTGGTTACAACTAGAGAGATTGTTAATCCAAGGAAATGATGCACACTAATTCCTCCTTTAGGTGGAGAAGCCTCTTTACAACAATGAAACCTCAGAAAGGAAGAAGCTAAACAAAACAGAAAATCTCACAAGTGTTGTATCAAGAATTGCTTGTTGTTTTCTAGCTTCTAAACCAAGGTTGTATTTATAGCATTGGTCGGGGTGCCTGGAATCGTTCTAGGAGCCTAGAGTAGAATAGAATTCTATCCCTGACGCAACTATCAAGATATACGTCGAAAGTGGATAAAATTAGGTTCCGTGTGCCCGGACCTATTCCGGATGCCCGGATCCTAAAAGTCAACATGGTTGACTTTTTCGATCCAGGCCCTTTGCTCCGATGCTGCTCGCCTCGGTCCGGGTCTTCCTCTCTAGCTCCGCTCGCTTGGGTGATTTCGACCATCCGGAATAGGGCTCACCCGAACCCAACTTCCAACCTTCTCGAGCAACCTTCCGCTCCGGCTTCTCGTCCCTTGGAAACACCATGCGCCTCCTTCTCGTCCGCCCGCATACTCTTCCGCAGCACCTGGTCCTCAGACACACTGAGGTTGTCGGCTCTCTCCTGTGTCATCATTCTCTCTAACTGCATCTTTTGCTCGACTTCCTGTTCTCCTAAGCTCCTATACACTTAGACACAATGTTAAATACAACATGACCTAACTTAACTTATTTGATCACATCAAAATAACCTTGGGGGTACAAACACAAAACACTTACCATTTTACGAAAAATTTCTAAGTATGGTTCTTGTCCTCCCGACTATCAATGTAACTAGTCATTGGGATGTCCGAGCGATCACTTCAATGCTGCCAAATTGTTGGGGTTGCAAGGTTGCAAACATAGTCCCATATTGAAAACACATGGAAAAAATCATAGGTTTATAAGAGAAAGATATCTCCATTGGCATGAGGCCTTTTGGGTAGAGCCCAAGAGCAAAACCATGAGGGCTTAGGCCCAAAGTGGACAATATCATGTCATTGTGGAGATATCTAAATTCTTTTTGATCCTACAATTGGTATCAGAGCCCGGACTGCCAGAAGGATTAACCGCCGACTGTGCACATGAGCTATGGTCTGATTGAACCATGTGAGTACAATATTGACCTCGAACAAAGAAAGTGGGGGCTCCTATGTTCGGATCAAGAGGACCAGACACCAGGCAGGAAGTCCTAGTAGGTCGGGTGGACCGACGGGCAGGAAGTCCTAGTTGCAGCTAGGCAAGGAAGTCCTAGTAGGTCGGGTAGACCGAGGGGCAGGAAGACCTGGTGGGTCAAGGATCGGACGTGGGAAGCCCATGGTCCTTTGTTTGAGGAGGGGATTGTTGGGGTTGCAAGGTTGCAAACATAGTCCCATATTGAAAACATATGGAAAAGATCATAGGTTTATAAGAGAAAGATATCTCCATTGGCATGAGGCCTTTTGGGTAGAGCCCAAGAGCAAAACCATGAGGGCTTAGGCCCAAAGTGGACAATATCATGTCATTGTGGAGATATCTAAATTCTTTTCGATCCTACACAAATGACCTTATTTATTGAAAACTGTTGCTTCTTGGAGTAGCACATTTCCTGGTCATCCTTATTCTTGGTTTATATATTCGTCGATCGACTACACTTGTCATAGATCGGGGTTTAAAGTTGTTGCTTGACTGTTGATGAAGACAAGGATTTAAAGTTGCCGCCCAATTGTTGACGAAGATCGGGGTTTAAAGTCATCGTTCAACCATTGACGAAGACCGGGGTTTAAAGTCATCACTCGACTATTGACGAAGATTAGGGTTTAAAGTCACCACTCGACTATTAACGAAGACCAGAGTTTATAGTCACCGCTTGACTATTGACGAAGACCAAGGTTTATAGTCGTCGCTCAACTTTTAACTTAGCCGGTTGGCACAAGAGTCTGGAACACTTGGGACTTTTATTCATTCTTTTCCTGCATCTACAAGACATACACTCATACAAGTACATCTGGATTTATGCACACACCTCTCACCCAACCCTATATGGTTGGAGATGGTTAGCGCTCCAAGGCTGTTCGAGCTGTCTCCTGTCTTTGTCCTATAGGTAGTAAGCTTATGAGCGGAGCTTCTGCATGACCTTGTAAGGTCCCACCCATGGGGCTTTAAGCTTGGTGACGTTGTCGACCGACTTTATTCTTTTCCACACCATATTGTCGACCTAGAAGGACCACATGATCACCCTCCGATTGTAGTTTTGCTTCATTTGCTGCCTGCACACCGTGAGCTGTACGGTGGCTTTATCCCAAGCTTTACCCACCAAATCGAGCTCCATGAGTCTCCGCTCGGCATTCCCCTCGTTGTAGAGTTACACCCGGTCGGATTCTACTCCAACTTCCATGGGAACCACCGTTTCACCGCCGTACACCAGCTGGAATGGTGTGACATCGGTCACCTCTTTTGGTGTCGTGCGAAGAGCCAATGGGACACTAGGGAGTTCATCGACCCACCTGCCTCCTACGTGGTCGAGCTGAGCCCGTAAACCTCTTAGGATTTCCCAATTGGTGACTTTCGTCTAACCGTTGCTCTGGGGGGTAGACTACTGAGGTGAAGGCTTGCTAAATCCCATAGCCTGCATGCCACTCCCTGAGCCTCCGTCCGGAAAACTACCTCTCATTGTTTGAGATGAGCCGGCGAGGGATACCGAACTAGCACAAGATGTTCTGCCAGATAAACTTGATGACTATCTGTTCGGTTATCTTTGCTAGCGGCTCAGCCTCCGCCCATTTTGAAAAATAATCCACCACGACAAGAAGAATCTTCGCTAACCGATCTCCATTGGAAATGATCCAACGATGTTCATGCCCCATTGGTCGAACGGGTAAGACACCGTGGATGCCTTCATCTCCTAGGTCGGTTAGTGAGGGATGTTGATATATTTTTGGCACGACGGGCATGTGGCTACTGTCTGAGCGGCATCATTGAGAAACATGGGCCAGAAATATCCGGCATGGAGGATCTTTCGGGCCAGCGATTGGCCGCCGAGATGACTTCTGTAGGAGCCTTAGTGCACTTCCTGAAGGATGTATTCCGCGACCTGCGATCCAACACACTTAAGCAAGGGCCTGAAGAAATCTCTTGTATATAGCTGATCTCCGATCAGGATGAACCGCCCAACCCTCTTTTTCAGTAAGTGGGCTTCCTCCTGATCGACAGGTGTGATGCCTGATCGGAAGAACTTGTTGGATCGAGAAGCGCTAGAGGGGGGTGAATAGCGCTCGTGGCTTTCACTCGTTTCGGATTCGTAAAACACTCGAGAAGTAGCAGCGGAAATAGATAAAATAACAAACACACAGAAGACTCCAAGATTTACTTGGTTCGGAGCCTAGGGTGACTCCTACTCCAAGGTCCGCGATCGTTGATCGCTTTCGGTGGGCAACAACTATAATATCGCAAATCTTTTACAAGCAAATAAGTACAGGTATTAAACTTTAAAAGATTATACCAACAAATAAAAAGATGAACGAAGAGGTCGTCGATTGTCAGAGTAGTAGAGTCTGGTTGAAGCTTTCGGAGCAGCATACAAGATCACAAGTTCTTCTGTTCGAGTTCTGTCCTGAAGCTGCACCCAAGGTTTCTTTTTAAAGCCTCTGCAAGACTAATCCAGATCCTCGAACCTCTAGATGAGATTTGACCTGAAGCGGATCGGTCGACCGATCCCCGGTTCGGTCGACCGATCAGATGACCTCCACCACATCCGATCCACTCGCTCCGCTTCGATCTGGTCAACTTTTATCCCATGTTCGATCGACTGATAAACAGGTTTGATTGTCCGATCAGCTTAGGGGTGTAAACGAATCGAATCGAGCCGAATATGCTGAAAAACTTAAGGCTCAAATTCGGCTCGAAATAGGTATATTCGAGTTCGAGCTCGATTCGAAGCTCGAAAAAATTAAAATGTTTGGTTCGAGTTCGGTTCAAATTAGGATTCGGATTCGAGTTCGGCTCGAAATATTCGAACATGTTCACGAACTATTCGAATTATTACTCGAAAATAAGTTCGAAAGGCTCGAAATTTTTTTATTTAATATATATTTAACTTGTATTAATTAATATTAAGGCTCGTTAGCAGCTCACGAGCGGCTCGAACAATATAATTTGGGCTCGAGTTCGGCTCGAAAAAAAGTTCGAACATGTTCGAATTCGGCTTGAATTCGATATATTCGAATACGAATCGAATATTTTTCGAGCCGGCTCGAAAAGCTCGCGAGCCGGCTCGATTCGTTTGCAGCCCTAGATCAGCTGCTCTGACTCAGTCCAGCCGTCCTGATCCAGTCGACACCCAACTTTGGTTCAGTCAACCGATCCCTAGGTCCGGTCGATCGATCCCCTGGTCAAGCCCGGTCCAGCCTCTGGAAATCTGTTCTGCTGGCTTAGGGGTTCGGTCGACCGATCCCAAGGTTCGGTCGACCGATCTCGGTCAGTTCTAACCCTGCATAAAAATATTAGTTTCCTGCAACACAGAGTTAGAACACAAACGATAATATATAGAAATAAATTTGACAGTCTCTAGACTGTCCGGTTCTGACTTCGGATTTCCTCCCGGAAACCCTAGGTCGAACCGACGCCTACTGTTCCCTCTTCCGGGGAACGCGTTCTCACCTACTCCACTCAGGAGACTTTACCTTTGCTCAGCGTCCGGTCCGATGCTTCCGGTCTTCATGCTGGACGTCTGGTCCACGACCCGTCCAGACTTCTACCCGGTTCGCGTCACCAGGATTTCAACCTAGGGTTACCACCCCCTAGGATTTTTGCCCGAAGCTCCGACCCGCCAAGACTTTCCGCATAGGGTTACCACCCCCTATGACCTAGGGTTACCACCCCCTAGGATTTTCCCCTTGCCTAACCGCAACTAGGACTTTCTTGAAACACTCAATCATACATATTAGATAACAATTAAGCTTAACTTTGAATTCTTTTGCCATTATCAAAACTAAGGTTCGATCGTCGGATGCTTCCTACACCAACAATCTCCCCCTTTTTGATTATGGCAATCGAAATTCAAAGTTAAGTAAAAAATGTAATAAAGATAAACATAAATGAGTACAAGCATAAATAAAACATAAGCACATACAAAGCTCCCCCTTAATAGAAGCTCCCCCTAAACAAAATTTTTCTTTAATTTTCTTTGAATTTTCTTATACTCTCCCTCTTTGGCATATATCAAAATAAATAAGAAAAAAAAAAATGAGTATAGAAATAAACACTTAGCTCAAATAAATAAGTTTTCTTGTAAATGTTTGGTTAAGTTAGAAATTTTGTCATAAGTTTGGAACCACAATTTTTTCAAGGATTTTAAAATTTAAGTGTGAGAAGTAATTTTTTAAATTTTCAAATAATTTCCAAAGTATGCTTTTAAAAGATTTTTCAAATGATTTTTCAAAGCATTTTGAAAGATTTGAGTAAAATTTTTTAAATAAGTTTTTGAACTAATTTTCAAAGGATTTTAAAATAAGTTTTAGAAAATAATTTTTCAAAGGATTTTAAAATGATTTTTAAAAATAATTTTTCAAAGGATTTTAAAATAAGTTTTAGAAATGATTTTCAAACGAATTTTAAAATAAGTTTTAGAAATGATTTTCAAAGAATTTTTAAAAGAATTTTCAAATAATTTTGAAATTGATTTTTAAAGAATTTTTCAAATAATTTTGAAATTGATTTTTTTTAAAGAATTTTTTAAATAATTTTGAAATTGGGGTTTAAAGAATTTTTCAATTAATTTTGAAATTGATTTTTAAAGAATTTTTCAAATGATTTTGAAATTGTTTTTTAAAGAATTTTTCAAATAATTTTGAAATTGATTTTTAAATAATTAATACATTTGATTATAGAGTTAATTAAGTTGATTTGAATTTGATTGAATTAATTTAGTTTAAATTGAATGTATTTGATTATTTTTAGACTAGGTTTAACATAGA
The DNA here is from genome assembly GCF_018446385.1 of Zingiber officinale. Lineage (NCBI taxonomy): Eukaryota > Viridiplantae > Streptophyta > Magnoliopsida > Zingiberales > Zingiberaceae > Zingiber > Zingiber officinale. The sequence goes on from NC_055987.1 coordinate 131,203,769, forward strand.
CCCATCTCACTCGATTTTACTTTGTCAATCAGGTAATCTTAAGTAATTTTGTAAGATGGTTATCTTTAATTTAGGTTAGTTCTAAGGATTAATTTACATTTGAGTTAAACTTAGGTTTTTTAATTAGTCAATTAAATATGTCTTTCCATGATTGATTCCCAGGTCAGGGTGAGACTCTAGGTCTTCTTGGGTATGAGATCATTCACCCCTTCCTAGACAGAATCGCTCAAAGAAATATATATTTAATTTTCTTTTTGAAACTCCTAGATTTAACTAGCAGATGTAAATTATGCCTGGATCCTTAAGTTATCCTAGTCTAAGCATGTATATTGCAAGGAAAATAAATAAACAAGCATCAATCAATTTTATCTATTTATTGAGATAGTTTTTCTATTAGCTCCCCCTAGATCATAGCCTTGATATGGTCTATCAAGGAAATGGATCTGATCCTTGGGGACCCAATAGTGACCAGGTCCAACTTGATTAATCAAGTTTGACTTGGGGACCCATGTTTGAATTATGTTTCTATTATTTCTATTTACTAGAGATAGATATGATTTATACTTACTTTTGGTTTTGAATCCAAGTCCGGACTTGCTGTAAACGACTCGCTGTTTTTCAAGAATCAGATCAATTCTTGGAACTCATAGTGAACCGTTCCAACGTGTCCTTGAGTTCTTTAATTTGAGTTTTCAAATTGGAATTTTCTTCCTCAAGTTGTTGGACTTGAGTTGAACTTCCAATTTGAATAGGCTCAGTTAAAGAATTCGAGTCTGTCACTTCCTTAAGGGTTGTTACCTCCTTTTTGAGTGACTTGACCCGAACATTGGATTTAGCCAATTTCTTAAGCAAGTAAGGAATTAACTTTTGCAAATCATCTAATTGAGTTTCGGCAAGTAAGGAACTTACAGTGGGGTTCGGTCCTTCGGAAACGGATGCGGATCCATGGCTTTGCTCGGACTCAGTTTCTGACTCGCTCTCGGTTTCGGACTCGAATTCGGACTCGTTTTCGTCAATATTTACTTGTACTGGCAACGCGAGGAAGCTTGTCGGTTCTTCTTCATCGGACTCGGATTCATCTGATGACTCGGACTAGGTTGCCTTTAATGCTTTCTTTCTTTGTTTCTTCTTATTTGGACAGTCCGGCTTGTAGTGCCCCTTCTGGTTACAGTTGTAGCAGGTGACTCCAGACTTGTCCTTTATGTTTGTTTGAGTCACCTTTTTCGACTTGCATATCTTCCGCACGAGCTTTATCAGTTTGGAAATGACTTCGTCGTCTTCCTCTGCGTCTGATTCATCTTTGGACTTGGGTTTAGTTTTGCACCTCGACGTCGGTTCACGCGTTCTGTTGGTACTTGTAACCAAAGCAACACCTTTTTCGACCGGACGTGCATTAGTCTACTCATGCAATTCTAATTCAGAAAAAAGTTTGTCTAATTTTATTGAAGAAAGGTCCTTAGAAATCTTGTAAGCATCAACCATGGATTCCCACAAAGTGTTCCTCGGAAAAGCGCTAAGCGCGTACTTTATTATGTCACGGTTTTCTATCCTTTGGTCAATTGCGTGAAGGTCGTTTAGGAGGTCCTGGATGCGCGCGTGAAGCTGACTCACCGTCTCACCTTCCTGCATTTTGATGTTATATAATTTATTTAAAATTAAATCACGCTTACTTACTTTAGCATCGGAGGTGCCCTCGTGCATCTCGATTAGTTTGTTTCATAACTCTTTTGCACTTGAGAATGGTCCAACTCTGTTGAGTTCTTCTTTTGAAAGGCCGCATTGTAGCATACAGGTTGCTTTGGCATCAGCTTCCACCTTCTTCATGATACTGGTGTCCCGGTTGATGCAAGAAACCAGTTTTCCGGTGTTGTCGCGTGGAAGTTCGAGACCGGTCTGGATGATAATCCATATCTCGACTTGCGTCTTGAGGTGGTATTCCATCCGGTTCTTCCAATAAGCAAAATCCTCGCCGGAGAAGAGTGGCGGGTGGACTGTGCTAAAGCCTTCTTGGAGGGTCATTTTAAACCTTGCACACAGAGAATACGAAAACAGAATATCCCAGGACTTGATCCTGGATTAGCAATGCGGTATGGAATTAAAAAAAACGAGCTCGAGTGGTGTTGCATCGACTTCGAGCAAAAATCAATTCGAATGAAAAACTAGATCTCCGATCGACTCTGAAAAATTTGAAAACACCACGAAAAATTTGCTTGACTGGTGGTTGCACCAAATCGAAGCGACTTCGCTCTGATACCAATTGTTGGATTGAGAAGCACTAGAAGGGGGTGAATAGCGCTTGTGGCTTTCACTCGTTTTGGATTCGTAAAACACTCGAGAAGTAGCAGCGGAAATAGATAAAATAACAAACACACAGAAGACTCTAAGATTTATTTGGTTCGGAACCTAGGGCGACTCTTACTCCAAGGCCCACAATCATTGATCGATTTCAGTGGGCAACAACTATAATATCGCAAATCTTTTATAAGCAAATAAGTACAGGTATTAAACTTTAAAAGATTATACCGACAAATACAAAGATGAACGAAGTGGTCGTCGATTGTCGGAGTAGTAGAGTCTGGTTGAAGCTTTCGGAGCAGCGTACAAGATCACAAGTTCTTCTGTTCGAGCTCTGTCCTGAAGCTGCACCCCAAGGCTTCTTTTTATAGCCTCTGCAAGACTGATCCAGATCCTTGAACCTCGGGATCAGATGTGACCCGAAGCGGACCAGTCGACCGATCCCCGGTTCGGTCGACCTATCAGATGACCTCCACCTCATCCGATCCGCTCGCTCCGCTTCGATCTGGTCAACTTCTATCCCATATTCGGTCGACCGATAAACAGGTTCGATCGACCGATCAGCTACTCTGACTCAGTCCAGCCGGCCTGATCCAGTCGACGCCCAACCTTGGTCCGGTCAACCGATCCCTAGGTCCGGTCGATCGATCCCCTGGTCGAGCCCGGTCCAACCTCTGGAAATATGTTCTGCTGGCTTAGGGGTTCAATCTACCGATCCCAAGGTTCGGTCGACCGATCCCGGTCAGTCCTAACCCTGCATAAAAATATTAGTTTCCTGTAACACAGAGTTAGAACACAAACGATAATATATAGAAATAAATTTGACAGTTTCTAGACTGTCCGGTTCTGACTTCAGATTTCCTCCCGGAAACCCTAGGTTGAACCGACGCCTATTATTCCCTCTTTCGGGGAATGCGTCCTTACCTACTCCACTCAGGAGACTTTACCTTTGCTCAGCGTCTGGTCCGATGCTTCCAGTCTTCATGTTGGACGTCCGGTCCACGACCCGTCCAGACTTCTACCCGGTTCGCGTCACCGGGATTTCAACCTAGGGTTACCACCCCCTAGGATTTTTGCCCGAAGCTCCGACCCGCCAAGACTTTCTGCATAGGGTTATCAATCCCTATGACCTAGGGTTACCACCCCCTAGAATTTTTCCCTTGCCTAACCGCAGCTAGGACTTTTCTGAAACACTCAATCATACACATTAGATAACAATTAAGCTTAACTTTGAATCCCTTTGCCATTATCAAAACTAAGGTTCGATCGTCGGATGCTTTCTGCACCAACAGAACTCTATCAATGCTGTCCTCCAGTTGCACGAGTTGATCCTTCTAATCCAGTGCATATAATGTCTTTTTCGGGAGCTAGAGGAAATGCATCTCAGATACATCAATTAGTGGGTATGAGAGGATTAATGTCGGATCCCCAAGGACAAATGATTGATTTACCTATTCAAAGCCCCTTCTCTCCTGTCGATGTGCGCCACCAATGAGATTTGCTCGATCGATTGCTCTATCACGATCGGTGATAATGAATTGGCTAACTTAGCCAATTCATTCATAGCCTGATTTTCTGACTGGGGAATCCTTTGGATCGCCACCTCTTGAAAATTGACTTTTAACTTCTCAAAAGCTTCTACATATAATCTGAGTTGAGAGCTCCTTATTTCGAACGTGTTTAATAGCTACTGAGTGGCCAATTGAGAGTTCGAGTGGATGAGAACTTTTGTAACTCCGACATATCGAGCTGCCTGTAAGTCGACTATCAAGGCTTCATATTCAGCTTCATTATTTATCGCCCGATAATCCAGCCGAACGGACAGTTACATCCTGTCCTCCCGGGTGAAATCATAAGAATGTTGATCTCGTTGCCTTACCGAGTGGATGAGTCGTCCATATATATCTTCCACGTTGCGTCTGGCTCAGTGTTCTGGACCTTGGTAACAAAATCAGCTAAAGTCTGGGCCTTGATCATTGTTTAGGTTGATACTGTATATCAAAGTCGCTTAGCTTGGTTGCCCATTTGATTAGCCACCCAAAAGCTTCTGGGTTGATAAGGACCCTTCCCAAGGCGCTGTTGGTCATCACGATATAGGATGTGAAAGAAAGTAAGGATGGAGTCTCTGAGCATGAGCACTAGTGTGTACGCCAACTTTTCAAGACAGGTATAGCGGGACTTTGCATCTTTTAATATATGGCTTAGAAAACACACAGGCTGTTGCTCATTGCCATTCTGTCTTACTAATGCTGAGCCAACTACATACTCGGTGGATGACAAGTAGATCAAGAGCGGCTTCGGTGGATGACAAGTAGATCCAGAGTGGCTCGCTAGCGCTCGTCTTGGCCGGTACAGGCAAGGAGTTAAGGTACTCCTTGAGCTTATCTAGCGCCTTGCCGCATTTTGCGTCCCATTCAAATTTTATCGCTGGCGTAGCACCTTGAAGAACGGATGACTCTGGTCGGATGACTTGGAGATGAACCTTGACAGCACAGTGATCCGTCCGGTTAGCCGTTGGGCCTCCTTCAAATTATGAGGCCGAGGCATGTCCTGTAGTGCCTTCACCTTACTCGGATTCACCTCGATGCCCCGTTCGGTGATGATATTGTTAGGGTTGTAAGGTTACAAACATAGTTCCACATTGAAAACACATAGGAAAGCTCATGGATTTATAAGAAAAAAATATCTCCATTAACATGAGGTCTTTTGGGTAGAGTCCAAGAGCAAAATCATGAGGGCTTAGACCCAAAGTAGACAATATCATACCATTGTGAAGATATCTAAATTCTTTTTGATCCTTCAATTGGTATTAGAGCAAGGTCGCTCTTCAATGGACTAACGGCTAGAAGAAGCACAAGCCAGAGCCATGATTCAAGATCGAACAATGTGGGTGAAACCTTGAATAAAGTAGGGGAGACCTTGAGCAGGTCAAGAGTGGCCCGATACTTAAGGGGAGGTCCTAAGCAGGTCAAGAGTGACCCCAATACTCGAGAAGAGGCCCTGAGTAGGTCAAGAGTGACCCGATACTTGAGGGGGATCCTGTGGTCCTTTGTTTGAGGGGAGGATTGTTAGGGTTGCAAGGTTGCAAACATAGTCCCACATTGAAAACACATAAAAATATCATGGGTTTATAAGAAAAAGATATCTCCATTGACATGAGGCCTTTTGGGTAAAGTCCAACAATAAAATCATGAGGGCTTAGGCCCAAAGTGGACAATATCTTACCATTGTGGAGATATCTAACTTCTTTTTGATCCTTCAAATGTATCCGAGGAAGCGACCACTCTTTGAGCCGAACAGGCAATTGTTTGGATTCAGCTTTATTCTGTAGGCCCTTAAGGTTTAGCAAGTTTTCTCGATGTCTGCACAAAGGTTAACAGCTCAGAGGAATTTTATTAATATGTCATCAATGTATACATCCATGTTGCAGTCGATCTACCATTGAAACACCTTGTTCATTAGCCTCTGGTAGGTGGCACTGACGTTCTTCAATCAAACGACATGATATTGTAGCAATAGGTTTAGTTGGTCATTATGAAGGTGACCTTCTCTTGATCCTCTTGGGTGAGCGGGACTTGGTGGTATGCTTGGTACCCGTCGAGAATGCAGATTAGCTCGCAACCCACCATAGAATCCATTATCTGATCTATCATGGGCAGCGAATAAAAATCCTTCAGGCAGGCCTTATTCAGATCGTAGAAGTCTATGCATACCCGCCACTTGTTGCATGATTTGGATACTAGCACGACATTGGCCAGCCAACTCGGGAATTAGACTTTATAAATTAATATGGTCAGCCTCTAGTAATTTTTCTATCTCCACCAGGATGATTTGATTTTACTCCGCGCTGAAGTATCTCTTCTTCTGTTTCACAGGCCGAGCGTCTGGTTGGACATGGAGCTCATGCTGAGCCACACTCAACGAGATCCCCGGGAGCTTGTGCGTTGACCAGGCGAACATATCATGGTTTCTCCTAAGGCAGGCGACCAACTTTGCCTTCTTCTCGCTTTGCTGGCCAGCAATGATAATAGTAGTTGCCTCCGACTGGCTAGAGTGGATCTTAACCTTCTCCTTTTCTTCATAGACTAGCGAAGGAGATTCATTCCTGATAGCATTCACCTCCAAGCGCGAGTTCTTCCGAGCGACCCTTGCTTCTGACTTGACCATCTCGACGTAGCATTACTGAGTGACCAACTGGTCGCCTTTGAGTTCGCCCACAACGTTGTCCATCGAAAACTTAATCTTTTGGCAAAAGGTGAACACCACCGCTCGGAACTCATTGAGGGTCGGTCGGCCCAGTATGACGTTGCAGGCGGATGACGCATCCACCATAATGAAGTTTGTGGTCCTAGTGCTTTTGAGCGGCTCCTTTCTGAGCGAAATGGTCAGCTGTGCTTGGCCGATCGGCAACACTTTGTTACCTGTGAAGTCGTAGAGTGGGGTCGTCATTTGCTGCAACTCGCTCTGGTCGATTTGTAGCTGGTCGAACGTTTTCTTAAATATAATATTCACCGAGCTCCCTGTATCAACAAATGTTCAGTGAATAGTATAATTAGCGATTATCACTCAGATGATCAGGATGTCATCGTGAGGGATCTCCACTGCCTCTAAGTCTCCGGGGCTGAAGCTTATTTCATGTCCTTCAACCTTCTCCTTGCTACATCCCACAGCGTGGATCTCCAGTCGCCGAGTGTGCGATTTCCTCGCTCGATTGGAATCACCGTCGATCGGCCCACCGACAATCATTCCAATTTCTCCCTGAGCAGCGTTGCTCCTATTTTCTTTCTCCCGAGCCGAGGGTCTATTCTGCTCAACAAAAGCTCGGGCGAGACTTGTGTTGTTCCTTCGCTGGGGCTGATGATGGCGCCGCTCAGATGCCCCTCTCTCTTCGTCCTTCCGGTCGGTTGATCGGCATCTATGATGTCGATCGGGTGATGGTGATCGATGACAATATCCTCGTGGTGCTGGTCGGCTTGCAATCTGAGTCAGATCATAGCAGTCGTGCGTTTGTGCGTCGCCGACTGATGGAAGAAGCAGAATAATGATGTCCATGCCTTGCCTTTTGTAGCCTTTGGGTGACCGGCTGCTACATGTTGCACGACATGTGTCCTTGGCTCTTGGTGTTGCTGGGCTCCTCTCGATTGAGGCCCCTTTCAGAGTTGATGGCTACTCGATGGTCGTCGCTTAGGCACTACTATGGGCTCGGCAGACGTCTCCTTTCTTCTGGCTGCTTGGGTTTTTTTCACGTTTATGTATTTCGTGACCCTTCTGAGCAAATGGTCGAAATCCCTCGGCGGCTTCCGGATGAGTGACCAGAAGAATTCCCCTTCGCTGAGACCCTGGGCGAAGGCGTTCACCCATACCTTTAAGGAGATCAATGGAATATTCATGACTACCTAGTTGAAGCGCTGTATGTAGGGCCTCAATACTTCCTTGGGCCCTTGCTTCAATGAGAACAAATTGATGCTTGTCTTCTGGTGATGACGACTACTGGTGAAGTAGTGTAGGAATGCTACTCGGAAGTCTTTGAAACTAAGGATTGATCTACTCGGCAATCGCTTGAACCATCATTGCGCGGATTCGGAGAGGATAGTGAGGAAGACCCGACACTTCATCCCGTTAGTGTACTGATGAAGTGTGGCCGCGTTGTCAAACTTGATAAAGTGGTCGTCCGGATCGGTAGTTCCGTTGTATTCGCTGATCGCCAACAGGGTGTAATGCCTGGGCAGAGGGTCATCCAGAATCCCTTGCGAGAATTGTTAATTGATCCGCTCAAGTGAATCATCGCCCCTTGGTACCTTCCCTTTTTGCACCTACCGAATGGGTGCGTCATCCGGGAAGACCCCCGGTCCTTGTCCACTCAACCCCGTTCCTTTGATGGAGTCCGGAACAACGCTCGACGAAAGGGGATCAGCGCATTGGGTGCCTCCCCATATCCCCATACGTGCCAGTCGACTTCTTGTTCTGTCCCTGAACGAATGCATGCTTCGCTCGGTCTCTATATCCTGCTTGATGCCCTGCCGCTGATGTCGCGGGCTCATGCGCTTGGTGCTCGGACAACACTTGTTGTTATTGTTGCTCCACTATCCTTGCCGCTCGGGCTTATATAAGCATATCGAACTCCTCGTTTGTCAGCATCACCGTGGTGAGTCGTCTAGCGTCCTCCATTTTTTTTATTTCGGATGCAGGTTATGATCCCACAGATGGCGCCAAAATGATCCTATCCGAAAATGGCAAGGTGGCTAGCTGGGGATATGGCTGCTACACTGGCTGGCTGTAAATCGTGCTTCTCTCTACAAAACAAGCATCGTCAGTGATGAACTAGGGAAGAGGTCCTCAGCGTTGGCCCTCCGATGCTCAAGTCAGTTACTAGAACTGTAGAGGAAAGTGGAACAACAGTAGCACTAGTGCAAACAATGAATAACGCGAACCTCCGTTGGTGCATAGACTCCCCTTTATATAGAGCCCTAGTGGGCGACGTGCATGCTCCTCGAGGCATGGATACGTTCTCCAATGTATCCTATGAAGGACTTGTCAGGAAAGTGCCTCTGACACCATATCTTAACAGGGCATGCATATCCCTGACAAGATAGTAGAAGCTTCCGTCGTACGATTCGTCTCTTGGCCATGCCTCGTGTCAACGACACTATCTCCCAAAAGGATATCGAGAGATATGACAATGGTTCCACTGTTTAGCCGAGCGGGATAGCTGCTCGGCTAGGACTCCTCGGCTCCATCGACCTCAACTGCTCTTCTTTGCGATGACTGGGTGTAGTAGCTTGTCCCTCCCAATCGGACAAGCTCTTTGGTCTCCTTAGCATCCTGTCGTCTCACATTAAGCGTCTGGCGATCTTACCGTATTATCCGAGCTAGACGGTTGACCTGCTCGGACAAGTCTCTTGCTGATCAGACACTGATTGCTCCGACCGACCGTTGTAGTCAACCTTTGCTCGGACACTATAGGCGAGCCTTTTGACATCCTGGTATTGACTACCTTAATTTTAACCTCCACCTCATTATTTGACCCGTGCCGTGCGAACCTCCGTTTATCAATATATCATATTATTTTTAACTCATAAAATTATACCATATATCTAATATATATATAAAAAAAATCTTTTCTATTTTTCATTCTCTTTTCCATGTGCTAGATTTATTTCATTCTCTTTTAAGCATACGTAATGCCTTTAACGCGTGAACACATTAATATTTGTTTTTCATTTTTTTTTTAAATATGTAGACATTAATATGTTTAAAAGTTTGAACGCGTTAATATCATAGTACAATAAAAAAATATCCATGTCAATATTAACCTTCTAAGTTTAACACGAATGGACATGGGCATGCTCTTATGTAAACAGAATATTAATCGCACTATTTGCAAGCGCATCGTTACATGTATTTATTTCCATATAATAAATTATTTAAATTTCTGTGCACATTGCATGTGTGGAATATTATTGTTTACATATATAATTCTGAGTGACGCAGTGGTGGGAGTCTACAGTGGCTGAATACTTTTACAAGTCCTTATAAAATCATAATTGTACTGATTCTAAACTCCATAAAATGATATATATAATTATTAAAAAAACTCCAAATATGTTTACAAATTAAACTTAAAAAAATAAACAATATTCTAACATAAAATGAGAATCATATATTTTATTTTTCATTAATATATATTATTTTTTATTTATCTGCTTTTAGCTTTTATAAAGAGTGAACAATTAAAAAGAACAAAATGGGTGTCTAAATTGCAGGTTTCCTGTACCAAATCCTCCCTTCTAATCTGCCATCTGCTATAGCTATAATACCAGTAGAGTTTCCCTCTTCTGCTCCTCTCAAACGTCACTTGGAGCCGGAGACGACGAACCACTCCATCGATCGGCCGAAGACATAGACGGCATCCCTCTCCGTCGATCTCATACATCCCTCATAGATAATCACTAGTAGATCTCTCCGGATTCCGGTACTTGTTCCTACTCCGCCTCCATGGGATGGGATGGGGTGGGATTGGGATGGGATGGGAGGAACTGATGACCTCGCGACCATGAGGTGAGTTTCATCTCCAGTCGCAAGATGAAGGACGCCGCGAACGCCGTCGCGACCGAGAACTCGAATCTGTGCGAACGTGAGTACGCTTGCGATCTCAATGGGTGTTTGAATTTGGGGTTTGAGTTGCGGAGCGAGCTCACACTTGCTGGAATGATAATCGGTTGCAGGACAGACACGCGAGATAAATCAGGAGCTTTGGTACGCATGCGCCGGCCCTTTGGTGTGGCTTCCGCCTGTGGGGAGCCTCGCCGTCTACTTCCCCCAAGGCCACAGCGAGCAGGTAACGCAAACAGACGGGCTTGACGCCTAATTTGTTCCTTGTTGCCTCTGCTTTGCCTCTTTTTTTTTTCTATTATATTTTTTTTTTCTCTTTTTGGCTAAAGTTTGTGAGTTGTTCGTTTAAGCCATGGATGGGTTATCGCTCTTGTCGATTACTCGGTGCTGGTGATACAAGGATAACGGGGACTTTCTAGTTTTGTATTAGCTCAGAGCTTTATTTCTAACTCGGTGAAAGCTAGGAAAGATGGGGGAAACGAATTCATTCGTTTCTTATTTTAGCTTTCTTTCCTCTTTGAAACATCACTTTCTGCAGTGTGTTCCGCAACAAGACTCTCTTTCAGCCGAACTTTTACAGAACATCTCTTTCTTTTTTCTTTTGAAAAGATTGTGGATTGCAACATATTAGATACAAACGAAGTATAAGAAGCATGTGTTGCAGCTGCTTGGTGTACGCGTAAACACTATATAATAATACAATGACAAAGTAGTGGTCAATCTTCACTAATTCTTTCCAAGTCCCTTTCACCTGTAGTGCTTTCTCATCACTTTACATAATTTACTTATAATTTCATGTAAAACTTCAATTCATCTTTTGATGCCCATTTTCTTTTCAAACCTACAGTTGTATGCCTTATAAATAATTTATCTAAGACAAGCAGCATATAGCTTGAGTGTTCATAAAATCTATTTGGTGTGCTATAACTTTCTGATAGTCAGAGGTTGATTTCGGTTTCTGTTTCTATTTGATCAGAAAGGAGACACAACACACCTAGGAAATCTGTCCACCAATGGTTTTATTTTCAAAAGAAAATGTGGTTTAAATATTTGTGGGGTAGTTACTCTGGTTTAGAAATTTATTTTTGTTAAGGAGAATCAAGATGATCACTATAGCTGACTTTTGATGTACCTGTTTTAGTGTTTTATGGCCAGATAGTGAAATGCTTCTCGAGGTTCAAATTGTGCCTAGTTGTTTTATGTTGACAACATAATGTTGTGTTTCTCCTAATGCTTCTTGTATTTTTTTTCTATAACATACACCGGTTGGATACTTCTAGCTGCTCGAAATGCCCATTCCATGATTACATTCTCTACACTGTGATATAAAAATAACTTATAAAAAAAAATAGTGCTTATTTCTTCAGTTTCGAAGGATGAAAAATAATTTATCGTAAAAAATTTCTGAGATAAATAACTCATATTATAGTTTACAGAATTTTCCTAGTGATAATTGGATTGGTTTGCCTAGTATTTATAAAATATTTAATATTATTTCTATAAAAACAAAATACAAAAAATACCAACAAGTTTGAATTCACTTATTTCATTTAATTAATTGTAATACAATGAATAGAATAAACCAAGTTAAAACTTAACACAGCTTAATTGCAGTCTTTTTTAGCAATGTAATCTTCTTAACACTGTGATTTATTCTCTATAAAATATTTATCCTGTTAGGGAATGAAAGCATAATTGACTAGGCTAATTTGTACCCATTGTTGGTTTGAGAAATTTTTAGCTTTCTGTATTGGAAATTGGTAAGTCTTCAGAAAATGAAAGATTCCTTGCACTTTTAATTCTTTGAAATAAAGTGTTAAGAAGTTCAAATTCTGATTAGGATTAGAATTTCTGATATTGTTAAAATCCTTGTGAGGATTAGAATTGTAATCTCCCTATGCTTTCATGGGGCCCAAATCTTGAAAATGACACAATGTTGCTTGAGGGACTATCCCACATTAGGAAAAAAAAAATACACTGATGATCATGATTCTCACTGAAATGATGGAGCATACTGAATAATTGGAAATTTATTGTGTTTTTGAGCACACTGATAACTTCATTCTTAAAATTCAGGTTGCAACTTCTATGGCGAAGGATATTGATGCTCACGTTCCAAACTATCCAAATCTTCCATCAAAGTTGATATGTCTTCTTCGCAATGTAACTCTGCATGTATGAGTTCCTCTTCGCTTTTTCTCTGTGGATGCTATCACTGGATCGCATTGTCATGTTGATTTTAACTGAGATCACGATGCTGTAAAATGTTTAGGCAGATTCAGATACGGATGAGGTCTATGCCCAAATGACTCTCCAGCCAGTTAATACAGTGAGTTTAATAATCATTGTCTTATTATAAGGAAACGTTCCAGTTGTGCTCTTAGGAAAAGCTTCAACAAGGTTTTCAGCCTGGTGTTGTTAGCAGGCCCCTTCATCATATGGCATTAGGTGCTTGCCTTAGGCCTTTGATGGTGATGGATATAAACTTAGAAACTAAATTATAATATGTATTCCTGTTTTAGCAATGCATACTAATTACAAGTTAATGGGTGTACTGAGACTGATTATTGTTCTTTCCAGTATGACAAGGAGGCATTGCTGGCTTCAGACCTTTCTTTGAAAAAAACTAGGCCACAAACTGATTTCTTCTGTAAAACACTTACTGCAAGTGATACAAGCACGCATGGAGGATTCTCGGTTCCTCGTCGTGCTGCAGAAAAGATTTTTCCTCCGCTTGTAGATAACCAATAACCATCCCTATTGCATGATTCAAGTTGGTGTTCTTTGCTTTGTGTGACTATAAACAACATCATCTGGATTATACAGGACTTCTCGATGCAGCCACCTGCTCAAGAACTACTGGCTAGAGATCTTCATGGCAATCTGTGGTCCTTTCGCCATATCTACCGAGGCAAGATATTTGAGTCACTAGAAACTGCAGAAAAAATTATTGATAATTTAAAATGACTTTTTGGTCTTTTGGCTTGTCATTCTTGTTATAACTTATAAGTAGAGATGATAATAAACAACTGAGATCGCTTCTATTTTTCTCTCTTTTATAAAATATTTATATCTTATGTTCCAACAGTGAGTTCTGCCAAGAAATATAAACTTGTCTATTTGTTATGGCAGGTCAGCCCAAACGACATTTACTTACTACTGGTTGGAGCTTATTTGTGAGTGGAAAGAGGCTCTTTGCTGGAGATTCTGTCTTATTTATTAGGTATAAGTCCTTTTTATTTCTTCCTTTGGTGAAACTTGAAAGTAAGCCAGAGACATACCCAGATCATTTATCAAGGGAAGTACTGCTTTGTTTGAGAACAAACAAACAACAATATTCTTTTCCCTTAAATGGTGTAATGATTTTATTGAGGTCGAAGATAAGACCTTATTAAGAAGTCTGAACATGTGATATTTGACGTACACTTGTGCACTTCTTTGTCCATGTTACCAGGGATGAGAAACAACAATTACTCGTGGGCATCCGACGTGCTAAGAGGCAACCTAACAACCTATCATCATCAGTACTTTCGAGTGACAGTATGCATATTGGAATTCTTGCAGCAGCAGCTCATGCTGCCACCAACAGTAGTCCCTTCACTATATTTTATAATCCAAGGTATCCTATGCTCAAGGCTAGCTTATCATCGACAAACTTCGCGACTCTTTTGCCCATATCCCTTTCTATTGTACTAATTTTAGTTTACCTATTTCCATCAGAACTAGTCCTTCAGAATTTGTTGTTCCATTCGCAAAGTACCAGAAAGCAATATACAGTATGCGAGTGTCTCTGGGCATGCGTTTCCGAATGATGTTTGAAACTGAGGAATCTGGTTCGAGAAGGTAATGTCTTTCTATCTAATCATGCCATGTCCAACTGGTTTGTTCAGATTTTTTTTTTTCAGTTGAGGCTTTAGAAGGTAGGTAGTTACTTGTTATCATTAAACCTGCAGTTGTATGGGAACAATCACAGAGATAAGCGATCTAGATCCTGTGAGGTGGAAAAACTCACAATGGCGTAACTTGAAGGTTGGTGTTTCAGTGTCAGTATATGGTTTTACATTATGACTCATTTAAGTACCTTTCTTCAATTCTGATCCTTTAATGATGCTTCATTGATACAACAGGTGAGATGGGATGAGCCTGCAGCTGGCGAGAGGCGTAATAGGGTATCAATATGGGAGATTGAGGCAATAACAACACCATTCTTCATCTGCCCTCCGCCATTTTTCAGAAAGCGTCTCAGACAACAAGGGATTCTAGGTAATAAATAGTACAGAGAATAGCTCTTACAAAAAATACTCTGCATGAAAAATAATTATATGTGAATTAAGTAAAACAAAACATGTTTCATATCATTACTTTAGGTTTTAGAATGAATCTCCCTGAATCTTTAAATTTCTTTCATAATTATATTCCTAAATAAGGACTCAAAATATATTGGATCCCCGCCTGCATAAGCAAATTGTTAATTCTGATTTTTTAACTGTTAATTTTGCAGATGGTGAGACATCAGACATGGCAATCCCCTGGCTCAGTGAGCAGATCTGTTTCAGGGATACTCAATATCAGACTACCATGATGCCTGGATTTAGTCTAGCTCAATGGATGAGCATGCAGCAGAATTCTTCGACTTTTAATTCAGCAATGCAGACTGAAGGCCTTCAACCTGTAATACAGAAAATTGGTTCAGGCGAGCAGGCCCAAATTTTGCAACAGAATAAGGGTGTTCTTGGATTGCCTCAACATACCCCCCAAGTTGATCAACTGTCAAAAGTTATCCTCAATCAAACTGTTCTTGACACCATACCTCATCGGCAACTGCAAGATTTACACGTGCAGCAAGAGCAACAAAAAGTTGATCAAGTATCTTCCTTGAGCCAAAGCTTGGAAAGTCTTACTCAACCTCTTCTGCAGCAGCAAAGATCGGTGATTCAAAACCATCAGGTATTACAAACCACTATCCAGCAAAACCAACCACAAGATCTTGACCAGACAGTTCATCTCCAGCCATGTCAAGAGCAACAGCAGCAGCTAAAACAACAACGAAATAGGATCCCTATTGATTACCGCAATCCACAAAATAAACAGTTCCATGTGTCTGATCTTCACCAGCAGCAGCAGCATTCATTATTGCAAAAAACAGCAGTTCAGGCTCCTGAATTACATCCATCGCAAGAGCAAATCAAAACACTTCAAGTGCCACCACAGCAGTTCCTAAATTCGCATGATGCAATAATGTCTCAGCAACCTTTTATTCTTCAACAATGTGCAAAAACCACTTCTGCTACGCAGAGCCTGCCGCAGCAAAAGCTTCAGCAACACCAGCAAGTTGTGCTAGCCGAGCTTCCTGGGGTTTTTGCACCTGCAAATCCGACAACCCATCCAATTGCAGCAGCGCACACCTCTTTATTAGCTTGTGGAGGAGCACAATCTGTGGTGACAGATGAAGCGCCAACTTGCTCCACGTCACCTTCTGCAAACACCAGCATTATCATTCATCAATCGATTCTAAGTAGAACACATCAAGGCAACCCTCTGATGACAGAACAACATCTGGTTACCACGCCCAGTCCAAGCTCCTTCAAAGCTTCAGCTGAAAACCTCAACGTGGTTAACAAGCTGTCAAAAGCCATGCAGAATGCCAAGGCCTCGGTTCCAGTTTCTAGGTCGCAAACTCAAGATTTCATGGATCCTCAAGCTTATATAAATAATGCAATGGACACTACATCATCTATTTCAGTGTCTCTCTCTGAGGCCGAAGAAACTTTGCAACAAAACTTCTTGTTCACCTCTTTCAACCAGCCATTGATGTTTAGAGACAACCCTCAAGATAGTTATGTGCATGGAATAGATCCCAGAAATAATGTTATTTTTGGGGTAAACATTGAGAGTCTATTGGGCATACCTCTGACTGCCGATGCATCATTGGCAACTAATATTGGTTCTGAAAATTACCAAAACCATAACTCTGAAAATATGGTTCAGAATTATGACATCATAAAAGATGGTCGTCAAGAGCTATCCTCTTCTTTAGTTTCACATTCATTTGAGATTGTCCCAGACATGGCATTTAATTCTATTGACTCCAGAATTAATGACGACGGCTTAACAAATACAGCAGGTTCTCAGCCACCTGCACCACTCCTTCAGCGCATGAGAACATACACCAAGGTTTGTACTTTCAACTACACAGAATTGATGTCGTTGCTGTTTTAAGTGTCAAGCTATTATCTTTCCATCGTTGAATGCACAAGATCTGATTAATTCACAAGATTCATGATATATAAAACTAGATTGAACTGTGTTATAAGGTTCACAAACGTGGAGCGGTTGGAAGATCCATCGATATCACTCGCTACTCAGGCTATGATGAACTCGAGCATGATATTTCTCGAATGTTCAGCATAGAAGGACAGCTCGAAGCTCAGCAGAATATTGGCTGGAAACTTGTCTATATAGATCATGAAAATGATGTTCTGCTAGTTGGTGACGACCCCTGGGAGTAAGTCATCTGATATTTCACTTCCTTTTCATTGCCATGACACCTTTGTCAAATTCTAATTGGGTATAAATTTATTCACTTATACTTTTGAGATTCATAAAAAGTGATATGAAGTTACTTGCATATCAAAATGCAGAATGAATGTGAACTTTTGCCATGCAATGACTTCTAAATTGATACATCATTTTGATTTGCAGGGAGTTTGTGAATTGCGTACAATGCATCAAAGTATTATCTCCTCAAGAAGTTCAACAGATGAGCTTGGCCGGAGATCTTACCAACAACGTTCTTCCAAATCAAGTTAGCATCAGTTCAGATGGTGGAAATACCAGGAGGGTCCAATGTTATCATAACTCTGCATAGTATATGATCATCTCGAGTAACTATCCATGTCGATATGTGACTTGGCCAATGGCTGCTGGTCAATAGCACCAGATCTTTGCCACCGAAGACCAAGGTATGCAGATACCTAAGTTATTTCGGTAGTCACGATGAAGAGATGGCTGAATTATTATATAGATTAGAGGCCTGTGATTAATTTGATTATGAGCAGTTTTACAAAAAATTGTAGAGAATTAGTATAAAAAAATAACTAGGAGGATCAGTGGGAAGATGCTAATTACCAAGCACTTGTAATTCATCCTTCAGCTAAGCTTTGAAGAGGGAAGTTAAATTAAAAGAACTAGCTTTGAGGTTCTTGCTTAATCTACCATAGCACCTAGTTAGTAATTTAATTGGATCGAATGAAACAAGAATACGTACGCTTTCATTTAATTTGCTCGTGAATAAAAAAGTTGATTGACTTCCTTTTCAATCTTTTAGTTTTAGGAATGTTTTGCCTGATAATCTTTATATCTCTAGAAGAAATACTTTGCCTAGCTTGCTAGATCCTTCTAGTTGGCTCACCCCATCATCCATGTGACTCACCGAGTGTGCTAGGCCTTCTGGGTTTGACCGGTTTATTCAACTTTGCTCGAGTAGGCCCAACCAAGTGATATTGAGATGGATGTTGGCCCAGTAAGTAAATTGGCTGAAATGTGGCTTTAGTGAAGTCAAATTCGGCTGCATATGTCGGCCCAGCTAAGCCAAATTGGACCGAAATGACAGACCACAAAGCTAGACCAAGGCCGAAGCCGACAAAGTTGATCCAGTCAAGCCAAACTAGGCTGATTAAAGTCAGCTAGCGTCCTGTTTCTCGGCTCAGTAAAACTAGGGTGAAAGTCGAAACCCCAGTTATTCCCAGACTATTAAAGTCGAGCAGGTTGTGTCAGTTGACACTTGAGTAGAAGCTTCGAGCCCATTTAAATCGATGCCCCGGTCAAGTTAACATGGGCCTAAGTAGATTTACGATCAGCAGGCAAAAGACTTAACGTCTGTTTGGATCCATCTGGGCAACTTTAGTCGAGAAATTGACCCATTGTTGTACTAAAGAGACCAGGCATTGTTAGGATGCAAAGCGAAAATTTCTGTTTAATAAAATACTACTTGTTTTATAATAAGAAAACAAATAAATACAAAGTCAACTTACATTATAGTATGGAACTTGATACTCTTGCTTAACAGGTAATGTTAAAGGTGAAACAAAGATCCAATGAACACAGACGGAATGCATCGGCAAATAAATCAAATTTCAAAATTTTCTCAATGATTTTTTCTTCCAATGACTCCCTATTTCACGCTACAACCTACAAGTCTGCAAAGAAATCAGTAACAGAAGAGCTTGATGTTTGTCCCTTGCCGGATTTCTTCCTCGTCGTACCTGCACAAACAATTTGGAGTCACGAATTATAAACTGCCAAACACAGATAACAGTTCAAACCGCATGTCTGCACCTTTAGTAGATTTCAGGGGTTTTACGTCGACATCCATCTCTTCATCATCACTATCAGTTTCAACCATTTGATTTTCTGGTGCACCGTTATGGTTATCCAAAAGCTCTGGCAGATCCCAAAGCTATGAAAGAAAAAACATAGCAGACAGGTTCATAAGTCGCGTAATCTCAAAAAGATGGGACCGTACCACCTAAACGTAACGGGCGCGAGCGTCATGGTATTGTGTAAGAAGTAAAGATGAAAAAGCAGTCCATCACTAAGAGTTGACGTTACAGGTAAATTAATCCGTAAATCAAATAGTGGATTATAATTTCACCTTCAACATTTGATCATGTGAAATGCTGCCAAGAAACTGTTTATCTTTTGAGAATGCTGCACGGCCAACAACATGGGATGTTAAAACAGGCAAAAAACCAAACTTTAAAGTATTAACAACAATAACACACACATACCAAGGCGCTCTATTGGGTATTCTGAATGCTCTGCAAGTGGCTGAATTATCCTATTTGGTAAAATGCCTACCAACCTGCGCAAAAATTTCTGATGATAAAGAATCAAGAAGTTTGGAATTCACAGAGCTGGAGAGGTTAGTCCAAAAACCTGATCACTCCATCTTCTGATCCAGAAATGAGAGTGTCTTCGTCAAGCTACAAAACTATAATAAGTTAATTCATAAATAACTGAAGAGTTGATTTATCTATGTATAACAAAACTACTCGCCTTCAATAGTGTATCAACAGACATAGGATGCCCAAGGAAACGATCACTGATGATACAAAAATATAAGGGTTAGATGTAACCACTAATTTGGAAAAAAAAAACAACCAAAAGATAATGACATCATGAACCATAAACATAATAAACATTATCTACTTTTTGATAAAGATACCTGCAATCCTTGAAATGGCCCCAAGAATATAATAATAATGCTCCTGATTGAGTTCCGCAGATAACTTTTCGACCATTCTAGGTAAAATAACATATTTTTATACTAAAAACCAATACTCCAAGAAATAAAAATAAAGAATAAGCAATATTTTGTAGCCGACACAAATCTTCTTGCAATTTCTGTACTGAATGATATTTTTCTAGTGATATTAAGCATAGTTTAAAGCTCATTTTCCTGAAGTATCATAATACTCTTATGGCGTATGATGTGCAACACATACATAAGACAACAAATAAGATATCATAAGACAAGTAATGCAGCATATTAGGGATCACAACAAATATTGTGTAGGGCGCAAAAAATGATAATAGATTAAAGCAACAAGAAGAGTCTACCACATTATACAGATTATGAAAAACAAATGCACCACCCCTACATGTGAAATAGATGTCCAGTCCCATAAGGTCTTCCAATCCACGACTGTTAGAAATTGTCAGTAATGACGATGAGCACTGAAGCCCCAAAGGAGCATGAATATAACACACAGGGGTGTTACTAATCTCAATCTAACCTTAATCCATCAGGATAAACTTGATATGTCAAAAGAGCTAGGTCCCTCGATCAAATAAAGAAGCTCATAGTCTTCAAGATCGTACCAAATTTTGTGAGAAAATATTCCAATGGATCGAGTTTCCAAGGGCAATTGGCTGGATCTTAACAAGCATTACACTTGAATCCAATCCAAAAATCAAACACAGACAACACAAGAGAAAGGAATAATAAACTTAAGTAAGAAGAAACATTCCCAAATTCTTATTCCTCAAAAGTTCATCTAAGCATCATGATTGCCAACATGACACAATTTAGTAAACCTATTTTCTTTACTGCCACCTTCAAATTTTAACTCAAAACTTTCTCCCTGCTTTTTGAACAAACTAGTGTACACACATGACCATTATCTTGCTAACTTCCATTGAGTAGATCCTAAATATTTCCACATCCATACATTTGTACAATTTGAATGATGAGATCCAATCAATTGATAGGAGTAGCAAGCTTTAGTTGATTCTTATGAAAAAGCACCACTATAATATGAGAATTGAGAACCACTAGCAATGAATACATGGAGACACACAAGATGACACAGACACGTTGAGTTAAACCCACCTCCAATGGATGTGCCAAATATATTGGAAATATGATATGTTAGGGACCTAGATTGATGTCAATGTCAGAAACATGCACTCGACCAAGTAATACTCAATCAAGTAGCTTGGCCAAAAATCTCTGTTAAATTGAATCTTTATTGAATACAAAATCAGTATACCGAACTTCTAAAACATGAATAACTGTGTCAGGAAAATAATGTTTTTCCTTATGCAAGTCTAGAAAGAACATCAAATAATTAGCTGAAAGGCAGTAGTTAAGTACCTTCATTACCACCAAGGACAGTAACTCATCTTCTGAAAATTCAGACTGGGATTGTATCTACAATGATGTTGAAATACTATCAGCCTTCACTTCAAGGCAGAATCCTTGAAAATAGTAAGGACATTCTACATTTGCATAATTCTTGGAGAGCAAAAAAAAAAAATGCTAACAAATACCTTATTTTTTCGAAGATTCAAAACTGATAGAGTGCCATCTCCACTGTGATGAACAAAGCTAAATTATTAAGGAAGCAAATGCAAAACTAGCTTGTCATGAAAAAAATAAAGAAAAAAAAACAAAAGGACAGTTCACACAACCACTACACAATTGAGAAGAAAAAAAGGATAAAATTTCAGTTTCATTTCACTGCTCAAGAACAACACTAACAAGCTTTGCATAGTTATTACTATGGATAATATACTAATTGTAGCCAACTATTGTTATGGCGAAATACTGTGCTGATGCAAGTTAGTTGTGTCAACCTAGTACATGAGAAAAAAGAGGAAGATGCTGATCTGAAGCAGGAAGAGGAAGAGGAAGAAGTGAGGAACAACCAACAGTCATCAGTGTTAATGCAAACAAAGGTGTGTTAAGAAAGATTAATGCTTTTAGTGGGCTGTGAATTTGAATTTGGATTGATTGACTATATATCCTGCATTATGAAACCTTACAGAATGCTTCACCATGAGCATCTCAAGAAAATACCTTGGAAGCGTAGTCTACATCCTACGCAGTCCATCCGAGGCAATCAAGACCGATTTTTTTTAAGTGGCTTATCCACTAAACCACTAACATTAGATGGCGATGAATAAGTTGAAATTGAAATTAAGAAAAAGAAGAAATATAAAAGATGAAATGATGTAAAATTAGAAAGAAATTAAATACTGTATATAACATATACCTTGTTCCCAAAAGTTGCATAGTATCAGAGACAAAAAAGAGATCAGAAACATAATCTTCATGAGCTGAAAATGTATTGCAACAAGTACGTTGTCTCGTGTCCCAAACCTGGAATTTTTCAGAATTATGTGACGTATTACACTTGGGCATCAAATTTTCACCCCAAAAATACAAAAAAAAAATATTTTTCAATGAATTAGCCATACAATTTCTTAAGAAGATTATGTATCATATTCAGTAGCATGAGAAATATCAAATGTGTCAAACCACAAGGAGAATAACTTTTGAACAACATGGTAAAGGTAAGGCAGGAGGAAAAAAAGAACCTTTATGCATCCTTCATCATCACCAGATGCAACTGTTGTCTCTGTTAAGTTGACAAGTCGGTTGATGGCATCCCTTTATTCACGATGTATGAAGAACCACATATAATTGCATAATGTGAAACACTGGGAAAAAAGTCAATTGAATAAAAATAAAAAACCGAGTTAACTATAACTAACCCATGAGCCTCATCTAGACGAGCAATGGCTTTTCCAGTTTCCACATCCGACGCAAGCATAGAGCAATCCGGAGAACCCGTCAGGATTACTGCAAATGCAATAAATGGATGGCATGGGAACTGAAAAAAATAACTGGTGCATGTAAAACATTACACCTATGAGATCAATTGAACAAATACCTCGCCCTGAATCAGCAAATCGTAAAGCTCTGCAAGATTCATTGTGAGCACGAATTTCCAGCAACCTAGAAAACACCAAAATAAGATCAAAACAGGCAATCTATAAAAATTGATTTGAAATCGAGGCCACAATGATAAAACAAACGTCAAAATGAGCTAACAGAGAATGATGTGTTTTTTTTTTTTGGATAAAAAGCAAAAAAAAAAAACTGGGATCTCGTTCTCCAAATCATCCAAAACGAAAGCATCAAATAGGAAGCACAACAAGAACGACTTACTTTTTGGGCTGTGCATCGGAAGCATAGTGGTACCTATTGTGGGCATTGAGTGACAAATAGTCAACAGATTGCTCCTTCTACTTGATAAAGTAAGAAATTGAATGGGATATAGTAACGACTCACAGGTGGAAATCGCCGCTGATAAGGCCCACCGCCACGAGAGGGGAAGTAGGATGGAAATCCAGATCGAAAGGAATCTTCCCGAGATTGATCTCCATCTCCTAGGCGGAAGTCGAGAATACGATCTAGGAAGAGAGCCGTGAGAAATAGGGCGGTCAAACTTCGATGTTGGGTACCGTCGAAGGCCGGCGGCGGGGCGTCGAGACCAACTGATACATTAGGGATTTTGATTATTCAGGTTCATGGTAAAGGAAAGAAATCCTTTCACTAATGAAGGAGTGTAAGATCAAACCACTAAATTGATTATCTAAAACAAACGAAAGAAAGCTAAATTATTTATTATCCAAAATACCTTGTTATAAGGAACACTGAATCTGAATCTGTCTGCAAGAAGATGATGAGGCCGAAAGATGCAGGTCGATGGCTGAAGAGGCTGTCGAATATAGAAAGACGAAGACCTTTCCGGCTGAAATTTAGGGTTTCGGCGCTGAATAGAGGGAGAGGAAGGTTTTCGGCATGAAATGGATTTAGGGGTTTCGGCGTCGCGCTGAGTAGCGCACAGTTGTTAGGGGTTACAAGAAAATAAAATTAAGGAAAATTAAAATGGAGAAAGAAAATGGTATAAAAAATAAAGGAAAAAAAGAAAATAATATAAATAAAAAAACTTTATTATTTGTTTTATCACAGCTTAATCATTATAACTGAAATATTAATTTTTATTTATTATAATTACTGATCGATTATTTGTGTTGATAATTTTGTCAAATCTTATTGTGTTTTTTATTTTTTTAAAAAATGAACATGGAGATAAAATTTACAAAAAAAAAAAAATCGTCAAAATAAATTTAGATGATATTTTTTATTTTTAGAAATAAAAAATAATATAATTATTGGTTATATTTTAGATGAAAAGAAAGAAAAAAAATAAAAGGAAAAATATTAGCAGCAAGCTAAAAAAGAAAAAATCATGACAAATTTATTTAAACTTTTACTAAGTAAAATTTAATTACTAATAAATTATTATTAATAATATTTAATTTTATTTATTAAAATTGTCAATTAAAAATTTTATAATGTCTTTATCAGACTTTATTAATAAAATTTTAACAATAAAAAAG
Organism: Zingiber officinale; assembly: GCF_018446385.1. Classification (NCBI taxonomy): domain Eukaryota; kingdom Viridiplantae; phylum Streptophyta; class Magnoliopsida; order Zingiberales; family Zingiberaceae; genus Zingiber; species Zingiber officinale. The sequence continues at coordinate 131,227,931 of NC_055987.1, forward strand.
ATTCTACAAGACTTTCAAATATAACTTATTTAAAAAATAATATATTTGACTAATAAATATTTTAAATTAAATAAATAAAAATAAATTTGACTACTAAACTGTAAGAAATATTAATTAAATTTGACAATTATAAATTATCATAATACTAGTTAGTATACACATTTAACCGTTATTTTTTAAAAAATTATTGATAAATTTTGATTTTGATAAATTATCAGTTAAGTTATTTGGACAAGAAATATTGAACTAGTAATTAATCCTTTTTTGACATTGATAGTGAATTATAATAAAAGAGAAGATGCTTATAACAAAACTCAACTTTAGCTATAAAAAATTATAAATTAAAATTCAACTTTACCTAATAAAAAATTTAAATTTACCAATAAAAAAGTTAATATTAATAACAAAATTTAAATTCAGCTAATAATAAAAAAATTATATAAAAATTTTTAACTTTGACTAGTAAAACAATTTAATATTAGTAATAAAACTTAACTTTAGTTAGTAAAAAAAATTAATATTATTGGTCAAATTTAATTTTAACCAATAAAAAAATTAAAATTAATTAATTTAGACTTATAATTATAATATTTACTGAATAAAATTCAGTATTAAACATAGTTTTTATGAATTTAAAATTAAATAAATCTTATTGGAGATACTTCAAGCAAGAAGCTATTTTAACGCAAAATCAGTAACAAATAATGTAATTTGAACAGTTTGTAATTAATACGAATATTAATATATGAATTATTACAAAGAATTAATTAATTTAAAAGACACTGTAAAATATTTGTTAATTTAGATAGTGGTAGCATCCAATAACCTAATATATAGTATATATATATATATATATATATAGAGAGAGAGAGAGAGAGAGAATTCCTATCCTATGGTTTTGGCGCGACGAATTGATGTGACAAGTTCCACGTTGTCATCTGTTGCGGTGAGAAGTCGCTAACAACTTTTGACGAGCAGAAGTTTGTTCCTTACGTTTTCCTCTTTGCAGAACTCTAACTGTCGCTCCTCCCTCTCTGAATCACCTCTCTTGCCGAAGCATTCCTCTCCTCGCGAACTATAGCCGAAGCGCCACTTCCTCCTTCCTCTCCTCGCGTTCCCTAGCCAAAGCATGTCCACCTCCCTCTCTCCCGCCTCTACCTCCCTCTCGAGCAACGACGCTTCTGTGCTCTCTCTCGCCGAAGCTAGGACACGAGCTCCACTGCGGTTAGTTTGCTATGGAAACGCCGAAGCTACTCCCCAACCCCCATCCCTTTCTCGTGTCTCGCTGCTTGCGCACAGAAGCTCCGTGGTTCTAGATTAGGGTTTCACCTCACTCTCTACTAGTGACGCGATACGGAATCCAATCTCTTCAATCTCTTACAAAGTCATTCCTGTAAAGGTTCGTGTGATTCTGGATCTTAAGGTTTGTTTTGTTTATGAACGTGATTGAAGCATTCTCTTAATTTCATTCTAGTGATTTTATGATTTGTGTTTATTGTAGTTCATTGTTCATTTCAAATTGGAAAATATGAAGCGAAACAAATTTTGAAGTTGACAATGAATCTAGTCACTCCCAGCCTCTCCTTCATTCTTGTGCTTGAAGAAAAGTTCATTGTTCTAGAACTTGCGGTATGTTTTGTTTATGAACGTGCTTGAAGTATTCTGTTAACTTCATTCCTATGCTTTTATGATAAAAGTGAAACAAAATTTGAAGCTTACAGTGATTTAACATTTCAGAGAAGTTGACAAAAGTTGCATGAGTTGAAACAAAATTCTTGTGCTTTTGTTATTTTCCTTTTAGAAATTGCATGATTTGTGTTGCTTTAGAAATTGCATGATTTGTTTAATTAAGTTTAGAGTTTAGAAATTGCATGTTTAGTTAATTGTAACAGTTGATGTTTATTCTAAAATAAGTTAAAGTTTTTATTTATTTATCTACTTATTTATTGTCAAATATAATGCGAGAGCGTCTAGAAATGAAAGAAAATAGAGTTGATGATCAGAATTTCATTCCCCAAGTTGCAGATGATCGAAAGTTAAGAACTGGAATGGAATTCCCATCACTGGAAGATGCATATTCGTTTTATAACCAATATGCATGAAAAGTCGGATTTAGTTCACGGAATAGCACGAGTAGGAAAAATAAGATGACAAATGAAGTGACATGGAAACAAATTGTATGTTTTAAAGAAGATCATATAGATCGAATGCGGAACAATAAAAATCCAAATCCTAATCAACTAACAAGGGAAAGAACATGTGTCATAATTAGAACGGGTTGTAAGTCAAATATTGCATTTGTCAAGAAGTAGACGGGACCTAATTGAGCTGTTTGTAACTTCATAGAAATCCATAATTATCAACTTGTCAATAAATGTGTTTATTAAAGATAGAGTATAGAGGCACTGAATAGGTAGGTTGCATAGAAATTGATATTAGAAACTTTAAGAGAAATTTAAGGGACGAACAAAAGGGTATTGATGCTGAAATACTAATCGAGTTTTTACATCTGAACAAGAGAAGAATTTAACTTTTTTCTTTGACTACGAGACTGATTCAAATAACAAATTTAGTAGATGATTTGGGTTGATCGTGTATCAAGAAGGGTATACAGTGTAGGAGTTAATCATCATCATCAGACAATTCGTTTTAGTTGTGGGTTTCTTAATGATAAGAAAACTGAGTCTTTTATTTGGTTGCTTACAAAGTTCTTAAAACTCATGCCTAAAGGTGCACCAAACATTATAATTATTGATCAGGATCCGACTATGACAAAAGTTATTACATAGGTTTTTCCTCAAATAATGCATCGATATTGTTTGTGTTACATATTGAACAAATTTCTAGATAAATTAGATCCTTTGACTTTTCAAAACCATAATCACAGCATAAAGAGCATCATTGCAAATTCTATAACACCTGATAATTTTGAGAAGTCATGGGAAGAGACTATCAAATATGCTAACTTAAAGAAAAATGATTGGTTATCTTTAATGTATAAATTACGACATAGATGGGTGCCAGCAAAGTTTAGTCATGTATTTTCTATAGGAATGTCAAGTACCCAAAGATCTAAAGGCATACATGCATTTTTCAAAAAATATATCTCAAATAAAAACTTATTAATAGATTTTTATTACACGTTTTAATAGAGCATTAAGACATCAAAGACACAATGAGTTAGTTATGGACCATATTGATATGAATGAGCATTCCAAGGTTAATATAACCTGGTCAATGAAAACTCAAATGATTAAGCTGTAAATAAAAAAGAAATGATTGGACTTTCAAAGTAAAATGACTGAGAATCATAATTATTATGTGCAACAGACATTTACAGGAGTTGCCTCAGCAGTTTACCATGTGATGAAATTTAAAAGTACTTCTTCTTCAAAATCAAGAGTGCTCACACATGACAAACAAAGGGTCTATATATCATGTAACTACATAAAATTTGAGTTTGAGGGCATTTCATGCAAGCATATGTTAGCTTTTTTCGTATCAACCAAGTGTTTCATTTACCTGATACGTATATACTCAAACGATGGACACGAGATGCAAAAGTTGGAGCAATATGCTTTAGGGGAGCAAAATATCATTGATTATCAAGATTCAGAAAGGTATTTGATGTCGAGACACTCAAGGTTATCTTATAAAGATTCAATATTAGTTGATGATGCATCTTTGAGTAATGAGAGGACAACCTTCTTGGATGAACAATTCAATTGCATCTACAATAAAATTCAAAAGATATTCATTAGTAGACCATGTAGTGATAGAAGTCAAAGAAAAAAAATCCATTGATGAGGCCCTTGATATTATTGATCCTTCTACGGTAATAACTAAGGAATGTGGGAAGAGATTAAAATCATCAAAAGAGAAATCAACCTTAAATTCCAAACTTTGTCATGGATGTGGACATCGAGGAGTGTTACATGACAAACATAACTGTCCCAATTTATAGTAAGGATATATGTCGATTAATTTTATATTTTTGTCATATCTTTTCTTGTAAACACTAATTTATTTTATTATATTTTGTATATGACAGATCAATTGAAGATAATAGTCATATCAATCTTGACAGCACATATGAACATGATTTGGGATCTATAGCTGGTACTATCAAAGATTTAATTTGTTAAATTATAGTGGTTTATTGTTTATTGAGTAAATGATATTAATAAATTATTTTTATTGTTGCAGGTTCTAACAACATGTGCTAGGATGTTGTAATTATCTATGATTGGTATTCATCTATATCCTTTGTTTGTATGTTTGATTGGTTTAGTGTGTTTCTTTTATTGAGATGTTTGCATACAGTATGTTTCTTATTTATTTGAGCGCATGCTATTAAATCATGATTATGACCCAATAGTCCATAAGCATACACTTTCAGAAGATACCAAGAAATAAAATAATATTAGAATAACATAAGATGTATTTTCTGTTGGAATCCTAAGGTTGTTTTGGTGTAATCAACAAGTTAAGTTAGATCCTGTGTTGGTTTAATCTTGTGTCTAAGTGTGCAGGAGCTTAGGAGCACAGGTACTCGAGCGAAAGACGCAGCTAGCGAGAAGGACGGCACGCGGTGCGTCCGAGGGACGAGGCGCTGTGGAAGAGTACACCGGCGGACGAGAAGGAAGCGTGCAGTGGTTCCGAGGGATGAGAAGCCGGAGCCGAAGATTGCTCGGGGAGCACGAAACGCAGCTAGCGAGAAGGTCGGTACGGGGTGCGACCGAGGGATGAAGACTGCGGATGAGTACGCTGGTGGACGAGAATGAAGCACGCGGCGATTCCGAGGGACGAGAAGTCGGAAGGAAGCCTGCTCGAGAAGACCGAAAGTTGGGTTCGGGTGAGCCCTATTCCGGATGGAAGAGATCACCCAAGCGAGCGGATCCGGAGCGGAAGACCCGAACCGAAGCGGGACTGAACCAGAGAAGAGGTCCTGGACAAAAAGTCAACAGCGGTTATCCCAGACCCGACTTTTGATCAGGATCGAGATTTGACCCGATCTGATCGTTGGGGGATAAAGTTTGTCCCCCTAGGGCGCCCGGAACCCTTCGGGGCGCCCCGACCAAGGCTATAAATATAGCCTTGGTCCAGAAGCTTTTCAACGAACTCATTACTTGTAATTCCAACGCTTGTGCACTTCTAGCTGTAGTTGAACTTCTGTTTTCTGTGCTTCAACGCTGTAAGAGGCTTCTCCGCCTGAAGGAGTTTTAGTGCGTAATCTTCCTTGGATTAACAACCTCATCAGTTGTAACCAAGTAAATATCTTGTGCTCGTCTTTTAATGTTTTATTTATTTGCTATGTTCATTATGCAAGTGTTAGCTTAAAGAGTTCGAGAAGGGGTTGTCTTTCTTTTTATTGTTGCAGGATATCCAACCCCCTTCTAAGCCGGTCGCAATGGTCCCACATTTTCTTCTTTACTGAGCATAATCACAATAAAACTATTTTCAATAACTTTATTCTAATCTAAAGTAGTATTGTCTTTAAGGATTTTTCCCTTGATGTATAAGCATTTGTTGCTAAGCTTTGTAAACATCTTTCCCTTAAGATGTCTCAATAAACTATTTTACCTCAGCAACATGAAAGACAACAATAGGACAATAGTGAAAGTGAGTATTCCACTTGATGCTTACTTTTCACATTTTCATAATTTCAGTAAATGATGACTTCAAGTTTTAGTTAACTTTAGAAAGTTGAAAATTGGGGCTTCTATTTAAATGGTTCCAGTTGAAAGTTATTTTAAATTCAGTTGAAAGTTGTTTTAAATAACATATTTTTACTTGAATCTACGTCATACATGTCTCTCCGTCGTGATGAGTCTCACAAATTGAGTTATCTACATTTTTTGAAATCATAGCTGCATGTATGAATGATCTGAGGTGATAAGCACAAGTTTTTGTTTATAGAAATGGAAAGGATCTCCCTCCTTATAAGGCATTTTTTTATTGGAGTTTATGGTTAAACAAAACTACTTTTTGTTTGATTATTTTGTAATCCAAGAATTGTAGTTTGGACTATAAAACCTGTTTGATTTCAGCTTGAAGGCAGATACCAGCAGTACTTTCATAGGATGGAGCAAGTGATATCATGTTTTGAAATGTTTGTAGGTAGTGGAGCTGTTGTATCTTATACTGCTCTCATAATCCAACTATGTCACGACATTTTTCTAACCTCATAGATACGATCATCATTCTCCAGAAAAACTACTTTTTTATTATTATTTTGTAATCCAAGAATTGTGATGGGGACTTATTGTTTGATGTCATAAGAACATTTGGGTCCACTGGTCTATATTGTTGTATGTAAATTAAATGATGCACATTTCAACATAACTGATTTCATGTATTTCATGTGTTAGAGGGTTTACAGTATGGTTTCTTATGTATCATATTTCTTGCTACAAAGTTACTAAAAAGTTTTGGTATGGAAGGAACTGAGTCATGAATATATTCATTGAGTTGTTTATATTCTTTTCTGCAATTGTGTGGACATCAAGTTTTTTTTAATGTTGGTGTTTTTGCTTCAATTTATGATGTTGTCACTTTCTACATTGTACCAATAAATAAAATTTTGAGGCTGGAAAGCAATTATAGTTATTTGGAATGTATATATGCATGTAAGCTTAGATTGACAAAGGCTGACTTTAAATTCTCCAAGGGTGAATCCAACACGAAAGAATGACAGGTGATTATCTCTTTTAGGTTGGAGTGAGGATGGAGTCCTTGGAGAATACTCTCATTCCTTTTAATCTTCTCTGATGGGTCTTCAAGAGTCAATCGAGATTCATGGCGAAACAAGTACTCAGCAGGAGTAAGGAATTATAGCAGTATACAGGTTGAAATTACAACACCAATATTATTCAATAGTGTTTAACGATATAAACTAACAAACCAAGTTTGCATCCAGAATTATAAATATTTAATTAGTTATATTACAACACTAACATTACTTAACACTAACTAACCAGATGCACTAACAACCAAATTAGAATTATCGTTAAGAGAATCAAGTCTACCATCACTAATATCCAAATGAATTTTAGTATTTTGCTTATTCCCGGATTATGTACATGAGAAGTATTGTGTTCACTTTCAATTTTATAGGATGAACTAGTATAGGTAGTTATCCATTTTTGTCATCCATGTTGCCCATATATGTAATACTATCTTCTAGTATTCTTGGTTGATTTAGAAACACCCACAAATGTTCTTTGTCTGCAGTCCCTACATATTATAGGTTGAAATCTCGTATTATAGATGTTCCTATAACTTGATGATGCCATGAAATAACAATCTAATAATCAAATTTTCATTACTTAGATTATTTTTTTTTTACAACATTCATAGATTAAAATTTACAACATTCAAACGAAAAAAGGGAGTTGTGTTCATGTTCAATCTCTCTTAACTATCACATTCATTATTGGTTGAACATACATTTTCAAGTCTAATCAATTCTAAATCAAGGATAGAATCAAGTGAGACATCTAAACTTGCAGCGTCAAAGTTAATTTTAGAATTTCAACATTCATAGAGCTTCAAAGTATTATATCTGATCCGGTGGTAAGAACGGGGGACCCTCGTTGGCGGAAGGTCAACGACACGTGGAGGTCAATGGTCAAGAGGGTCAACCCCAATGTCGTGTCGAGCGGACAGAGGTCATGCCGAGCGGACTGGCGGGCCGACCGAGCATCCGGCCGACCGAACATCCGGCCAGGGGTCTCCCAGGCCGGACGAAAGACAGCCCGACCAGGGGTCGGGTTTCCGATGCTCAAGTTAAAAGAGTCTCTGGCCGAGCGGACAGGCCGCTCGGCCGAGCCACAGGACAATAAGGCGCAATCCCATCCGAGTACATGAGCAGGGCTTCCCCGTCTGGTCCGAGGTATGCACATTCCCGGAGGCCATGAGCGCCGAGCGATCGGTTCGCTCGGCCCGGGAACAGGCAAGAGGCGCAAAGGGACAAAAGGGACAGCTGGTAACATCATCCTCGAGACACCTACCGCCGACAAACAGCATGGTCGGCGGCTGGAGCGGACAGAGTATCGTATGGTGGAAGTTTCCACCGTTACGTCAGGGATATGCTCGGACGATTACAGAATGACGTCAGACATGTTTTTCTGACACAACCCTACTGAGGTATGTTTGGGGAAGTGTGCACACATCGGGAAGCGTGCCCGTGCCTCCTCGAGGTCCTATATAAGGACCCCCATACTTCAACGAAGGTATGCGATTCTCATCACTGTAGCCACAGTAGCGTTACTTTGCTCCTCTTCTTCTTCACTGCCTGACTTGAGCGTCGGAGGGTCGTCGCCGGGAAACCCCTCACGGCTCGGCTTCTTTGCAGGTTCGCCGGAGGTCTACACCATCATCAGAGGATAGCGGAGAGCTCCACGTCCCCAGCGTCCATCGACTCAGCGCTTGGACAGGATCAAATTGGCGCCGTCTGTTGGAACGCACCCGAATCCGAGCAGAGAAGATGGAAGAAGTTGGACACCAACTCATGGTGACACTCCCCCGAAGAGCTTGACGCACTCATCCAAGCGTGAGCAGCGTCTTAAGATTGTGGAGAAACAGCAGAAAGCTCAAGCCGAGCGAATGGCACAGCAGGCGACTTCCGCGTCGGGCGGCAATGCAGCCCTAGAGGACCGACCGGAACAACTCTCGATATGGGGGCAAAACAAAAGTCTGACTGGCACTCAGATGGAAGCACCGCCCGCCCCTATACCTTTCCATAGGGATATGTTCCAAACGCCTTCGGAAGTCGTGCAAGCCAACCTCGACCGGGGCTCTTCGTCCGATGAGGCGCCCCTCTCCGACGCAAGGAAGGGCAAGGTGCCACGGACAGACTCGTCCCCCGAGCGGATCAATAGGTAGTTCTCCGAGGCCATCCTGCGCGACCCACTACCAAGGCATTACGCGCCCCCGCGATCGGGGAATACAACGGGACCATCGACCCGGACGACCATCTGGGTAAGTTCGACAACACAGCCACTTTGCATCAATATACATATGGTGTGAAGTGTCGGGTGTTCCTCACCACCCTTTCTGGATCGGCACAACGATGGTTCCGGAGGCTACCGAACGGATCCATCACGAGCTTCAAAGAGTTCCGCACGGCTTTCCTCCATCACTTCGCAAGCAACAGGCGCAACCAGAAGACCAGCGTCAGTCTGTTCGCCATCAAACAAGGCTCGAAGGAATCACTCCGAGCCTACATCCAGCGTTTCAACCAGGTGGCCATGGATATCCCGACGGTCATTTCAGAAACTATGATGAACGCGTTTACACAGGGGCTTGTGGACGGTGATTTCTTCCGTTCGCTCATCAGAAAGCCGCCTCGCAGCTACGACCACATGTTGAACAAGGCCAACGAGTACATCAACGTGGAGGAAGCTCAGATGGCGAGGAAAAAGGAAGCACCATCCGAGCTACCAGCTCATGCCGAGCGGAAGCCGCCTTCCAATTATCAACCACCGAGAGGACCCCGCACAGAGGTAGCCCGTCCTCATCAGAGGTCGAACGCCGTCCAACAAGTAGCGGCCGATCGGCCTAAGCCCAGGGGGAAGGTATGGACTCCCATGTTTTGTTCACTCCATCAGTCAGCAACCCACAACACGCGCGATTGTCGGAGCCTCCCCCCAATTGCTCATCCTGCTCCAAGGAACTACCGTCGCCGATCGCCTTCGCCGGACTGGCGACATCGACACCAGAGCCCTGGTCGGCGTGTAGAAAGAAGATCCCCTGAGCGACAACATCATCAGCAGCCCATGACTCAACCTCGGGCATCGCACGAGTGTCCAAGGCCGTCAGCTCGGGAGGAAGAGAATAGAAGCAACGTGTCCCGAGGAGAAATTAACATCATCGCTGGTGGACCAACCGGAGGTGACTCCAACAGGGCAAGGAAGGCGCATGCAAGGCAGCTTATGATCCATACGGTGGGCTGCAGTCAAGAGCGGGCGAACAGGCCCGAGATCAGCTTTGGGCCTAGGGACCTCGAGGGAGTCGAAGTCCCGCATGATGACGCCCTCATCATCCGAGCGGTAATAGCTAACTACACTATTCACCACATCTTTATTGATATAGGCAGCTTGGTCAACATAATTTTCCGGAAGGCCTTCGACCAATTGCAAATCGACCGAGCCGAGTTGCTGCCGATGACAACCCCCCTGTTAGAGTGTATACTAAAAGCCTAGCTTTTGGTATAAACATTTATCTAGAAATAAGAATCACATTGGTCAAATGTCTACATTTATGATAAATGTAGTTGCTCAATTAATTTATATTGTAGATAACATGGTGTGTGGTGTCACACACAGAAGATCATGTTATCGGTTCCTTATAAATTATAAACAGTAGCTCACGACCAAGATGGAAAGGAACAAACCATTGGAAGGCCGTAGTGTAATTAGGTATTAGTTTATCTTAACTATATAATTACACTAGTACACTTAGAGTGTATTGAGTAGGACCATTTGAGGTCGTTCCTTTTATACTGACTTTATGAAGGAACAAAGACCTCAGTTATTATGGAAGTGTGTGCTCTTAATCCTAATATAATAACAAGCACATATATTTGATATTTATTTCTTTAATTTATCAATGGGTGAGATTTAGTTCGATAAATCAATAAGCCCGATAAGTTGGGAAATGATATCACTTATAGTGTGTGTTGTTGATTATAGAAGGAAACTGTGTCCTAGTGATCTAGGTTGAGAATGTCCCCAATAGGAGCTCATAAGAATTGTCATGTTAAACCCTGCAGGTGGACTTAGTCCGACATGACGATGAAGTTGAGTGGTACTACTCTTGGAGCTAGATATTAATTAAGTGAGTTGTCAGTAACTTACTTAATTAGTGGACATTTGTTATCTTAAACACAGGGAGACTAACACACTCATAATAAGAAGGAGCCCAAAATGTAATTTGGGATTGGTGCGGTAGTTCAATAATAGTTCTTTAGTGGAATGAATTATTATTGATGAAATTAAGTTGTGTGTTCGGGGCGAACACGGGATGCTTAATTTCATCGGGAGACCAAAACCAATTCCTCCTCTCGGTCCCTATCGTAGCCTTAATATATAGAGATTTATACCCACCTTCTTACCCATCCAATGGGGCCGGCCAAGCTAGCTTGGAACCCAAGCTAGGGCCGGCCAAGATCAAGTGGATGAGTCATGTAGGTGGTCGGCCAAAGCTTGGGTCCCAAGCTTAGGTGGCCGACCACTAGAATATTAAAAGGGATTTTTATTAAAATTATTTCTTATGTGGATATCATGATTTTAAAAGAGAGTTTAAAAATTAAAAATTTCCTTTTATAAATTTCTACAAAAGATTAAGAGAAGAGATTAATCTCTTTCCTTATTTGTAGTTTAAAAGGATAGTTTTAATTTTTGGTAAAAACTTTTCTTATTTGTAAATCATCTACATGTTTAAAAGAGAGTTTAAAATTTAAAATCTTTCCTTATTTGTTGATTAAAGGAGGATTTTAAATTTTAAGAAAACTTTCCTTTTTAACCATGTTCATGATTTAAAAGAGAGTTTAAAATTAAAATATTCTCTTTTATAAGTTTCTACAAAAGATTAAGAAAAGATTTGATATCTTTCCTTATTTGTAGATTAAAAGAGATTTTAATTTTTAGAGATAACTTTCTTTTTATCCACATGTTTAAAAGAAAGATTTTAATTTATTAAATTTCCTTTTTATAAACCAATCATGAAGGGATAAAAATTATTGGAGAAATTTTATAAATTTCTGGAAGCAAATAAGGAAGTTTTAATTTGTGTTTAAAATTTTATTTGCTTGGAAATTTTATGGTGTGGCCGGCCAAATAAATTGGAGAAGAAAAATTATTTTTAATTAAATAATTTTTTTCCTTTTCATGGCAAAAGAATTAAGAAAGTTTTTATTAAATTTTCCTTATTTGCCAAGACCAAGGATTATAAAAGAGGGGGTAGAGGAGGCTTCAAGGCTAAGGACTCTATTCTATTTTTCTCCCTCTTTTCCTTGGTGGTGTGGACGGCCCTTTCTTCTTCTCTTCTTCTTCTCTTTGTGGCCGAACCTCTTCATGCTCATGGAGTTTTAATTTGTGGCCAGATCTAGCTTGAGGAAGAAGGAGAGAAAGCTTACATCCCTTGGAGCTTGGTTGGTGGAAAAGATCTTCATCTTTTGGAAGCTTTGTGCTTGGCCGAAATTTGAAGAAAGGAAAAGAAGGTGCTTTGGTGGTTTCTCATCTTGGAAGATCGTTGCCCACACAACGTCCGAGGTTAGAAGAGGAATACGGTAGAAGATCAAGAGGTCTTTCTAAAAGGTATAACTAGTAATTTTTTCTTTCCGCATCATACTAGTTATTTTTGGAAATAATACCAAATACAAGAGGCATGCGATTCTAGTATTTCGAATATGTTTTTCGATGTTGTGTTCTTTTGTTTTTTTTTTCCTTGTGATTTGATTGTTCTTTTCGGTTAACCTAAAGTTATTTTAGGAAATTAAATATTAGCTTTCCATAAAAGGTTTTGTTTAGTCGGTGGTGGTTGCTCCCATATCCAAGAAGGTCATGTGCCTCACCACGTCAGTACTGGGAACCAATTATGGAAATTAATATTTAATGGAATTAATAACTTAAGGTGATTTGGGTCAAACGTGTTAAGTTCCGCAGTGGACCCAAGTCAAAACCTAAAAGAACGAATAGATTAAGTTTTGGATCAAACGTGTTAAGTTCCGCAGGCGATCCAAAATTTAATTTAAAAGAACACATGGTAGCTAGAAAAAGGTTCAGACCTTTGTACAAAATTTTTGTATAGTGGAACCTCTAGGTTTTCCGAGTAGCAACCAACACCCCCTCTACGGGTTCACCGATAATGAAGTTTTGCCGGTCGGACAGGTCCGGCTGGCTATCTCGCTGGGAGAGGAGCTGCTCAGAAGAATGCGGACCGCTAACTTCATTGTAGTCGACGCTCCCTCCGCGTACAATGTGATCTTGGGGCAACCGGCTCTCAACGAGTTCCGAGCGGTCGTCTCCACCTTTTGCCAAAAGGTAAAATTCCCCGTGGAAGATCAGGTGGGAGAAGTTCGAGGTGATCATCTAGCGGCTTGGCGTTGTTATGTAGAGATGGTCCGATCCGAGGCCAAGGCCGCCCAGAAGGCACCACGTGTCGAGGTAAATGCTATAACCGAAAAGCCACCTTCTTTAGTTTACGAAGAAAAGGAGGAGGTAAAGATCCACCCTGTCCGACCAGATGCCACTACGTTCGTCGCATCCGACCTGGAGCCGAGCCAGAAGGAGAAGCTGATCAGATGTCTCCAACAAAACTGCGACGTCTTCGCCTGGTCGACCCACGAGCTGCCAGGGGTCTCGCCGAGCGTAGTGCAGCATGAACTCAACGTCCGACCGGACGCTCGGCCGGTGAAGAAGAGGAAGAGAGACTTCAACGCCGAACAGAATGTCATCATCTGAGCTGAAGTTGAGAAACCTCTAGAGGTCGGCCACATACGGGAGGTGCAATTCCCAAGCTGGCTCACCAATGTGGTGCTGGTCTCCAAGCTAGGCAACAAATGGAGAGTTTGCATCGATTTCCGGGATCTAATTTAGGCATGCCCGAAGGATTTTTACCCTCTACCCCGGATCGACCAACTGGTAGACTCTACTGCTGGATGCTAGTTGATATGCATGCTGGATGCATATCACGGCTACCACCAAGTGCCACTCGCCCCGGAAGATCAAGACAAAGTGAGCTTCGTTACTGCGGACGACACTTACTGTTACAACGTGATGCTGTTCGGACTAAAAAACGTCGGAGCCACATACCAGCGGCTAATGAACAAAGTGTTCCGGGAGCAGATCGGGCGCAACCTGGAAGTCTACGTGGATGATATACTAATCAAGTCACTCCGAGGGGCGGATCTTTGTACAGACATAGAGGAAACCTTCCGAACACTGAGGAGGTATGGAGTCAAGCTGAACCCCTAAAAATGTTTGTTCGTGACCGAGCGGGGCATAGAGACGAACCCTAGCAAGGTGAAAGCACTGCAAGACATGCCGCCTCCCAGGAATCTGAGGGAAGTGTAACGCCTCACCGGCCGGATAATGACATTGTCGAGATTCATCTCTAAGACAGCCGACCGAAGCTTGCCATTTTTCAAGATCTTGCGCCGAGCAACCAAATTCCAATGGGATCAGGAGTGCGACCGGGCGTTCGAGGAGCTGAAAGCCTATCTGAATTCATTGCCCATACTAGCTAAACTGAATGTAGGCGAGCCGCTCCGTATATACCTGTCATCAACTGAGCATGTTGTCAGCTCGGCGCTGGTGAGGGGAGGCGGAGAAGAGCAGCCTGTGTATTTCTTAAGCCACATCTTAAAAGACGCTGAGTCCCGCTATACCGGTCTCGAGAAGCTCGCGTTCGCCCTAGTCCTGGCCGCACGGAGGCTCCGTCCTTATTTCTTGGCGCATACTATCATCGTTATGACAAACAGCCCGCTGGGAAGAGTACTCCTGAACCCTGAGGCATCCGGGTGGCTCATTAAGTGGACAACGGAGCTTAGTGAATTCGACATCCAGTATCAACCCTGCTCGACGATCAAGGCGCAGTCCTTGGCGGATTTCATAACAGAGGTACAAAATCCTGAACCCGAAGCTTTGTGGAAGGTATTTGTGGACGGGTCGTCCACTCGGCTTGGGAGTGGGATCGACATCTTGCTGCTCTCTCCTCAAGAAGAACGGATGCTTCTGTCCGTCCGGCTGGATTACCAGGCAACAAATAACGAGGCGGAATATGAGGCCCTCATAGACGACCCACAGGTCGCGCGGCATGTGGGAGCCCACCAGGTGATACTGTACTCTGACTCCCAATTGGTCGCTCAGCAACTCTCGGGGTCCTTCGAGATAAACAGCGCAAGGCTCCGGCTCTACGCGGAGGCCTTTGAAAAGCTTAGAACTAACTTCATCGAGGTTGTCATACAGAAGATCCCTCGAGCCTAGAACCAGTCGGCGGATGAGTTAGCCAAACTCGCTAGCTCAATGTCGCCGATCGTCATCCAACAACCAATTGAGCATGTGTCCTTGGTGGCGCACATCGGCCGGATGGAAGGCCTCACATTCCCGAACGATTGGAGAACATCCATAATAGAATTTTTACGTTCGGAGGCCACGCCGTTCAATCGGGAGGAAGCCCAGCTATTGAGGAGAAGAGCCGGCCGGTTCACACTCATTGGGGACCAGCTTTACAAAAACGCGTTCTCCCGCCCGCTGCTGAAGTGTGTCAGCTCGGAAGATGCAGAATATATTCTCTATGAAGTACATCAAGGATCTTGCAGAGGTCATCCGGGCGAGCGATCGTTGGCTAGGAAGATACTGCTGGCCGGATACTTCTGGCCAACTCTACAGGAAGACGTCGCTCCGACCGTCGCTACCTCCCTTTCTTGTCAGAAGTTCCACAGCTTCTCCCATAGGCCAACGGAGAAGATGAAGACGTCTACTGTGTCCCGCCTGTTCGACCAGTGGGGTATGGATATAGTGGGGCCTTTCCCTATGGCGACCGGGCAACAGAAGCTTTTATTGGTGGCGGTCGACTATTTCTTTAAGTGGGTTGAAGCCGAACCACTAGCCAAAATAACCAAGCAGATGGTCAAAAAGTTCATCTGGCAGCATATAATTTGTCGGTTTGGCATTCCTCGTCGACTCATTTCGGATAACGGGCGACAATTCATTGGTCAGGAGCTCGGAGAATGGTACAAGGGATACGACATCGAACAACACTTCACTTCCGTGGCGTATCCTCAGAGCAATGATCAAGCCGAAGTAGCCAATCGGGAGATCCTGCAAATGCTTCGGGTTCGGCTCGATCACATGGGAGGAAGTTGGGTGGACGAGCTGCCCGGCGTGCTATGGGCCATTCGTACAATCCCAAAGGAAGGAACGGGGGTAACACCGTTCCACTTGGTATATGGGGACGAAGCGGTCGTCCCAGTCGAGATCAGAGTCGAGTCCGATCGGATCCAAAACTACGATGGGGACAACGCCGAGTGGAGATAGCTGGAGTTGAACCAAGTTGATGAAGCACGAGCTAAAGCAGTCGTCTGGCTGATGGCGTACCGGCAAAGAATGCAGCAGAATTACAACAGGCGTGTAATTCCCAGAGCATTCCAGGTCGGCGACCTAGTATGGAAGAAGGTGAAGCCGGTCGGCGATGTGAGTAAGATGGCAGCTCCCTGGGTGGGGCCCTTCAGAGTAGTCGAGAAGCTCCGATCGGGTGCATACTATTTGGAAGATGAGGACGGACGACGGCTAGAACAACCATGGACCGCAAACTATCTCTAGCCGTACCGAGCGGGGTAAAAGGTGCGCTAGTGTAATTTATCTCATGTATGCCTTGTTCGTCTGTATCCATTAGCTGTAGGAGTAAAAATTAAAAAAGACAAAGGATATGAGCATTTGTTGCTGAACAACAAAACTCCATGAAGACCGTCGAGCGGCGACGTTAAACTCTAGAGTCGGACCGGCGACTATAAACCCCCCGGCATGAAGACCGTCGAGCGGTGACGTTAAACTCTAGAGTCAGACTGGCGACTATAAACCCCCCGGTCGGAAGACCGTCGAGCGGTGACGTTAAACTCTAGAATCGGATCGGCGACTATAAATCCCCCGGCTCGAAGACCGTCGAGCGGCGACGTTAAACTCTAGAGTCGGATCGACGACTATAAATCCCCCGGCTCGAAGACCGTCGAGCGGCGACGTTAAACTCTAGAGTCGGACCGACGACTATAAACCCCCCCCCCCCCCGACGGTGACGTTAAACTCTAGAGTCGGACTGGCGACTGTAAACCTCCCGGCTCGAAGACCGTCGAGCGGCGACGTTAAACTCTTGAGTCGGACCGGCGACTATAAACCCCCGGCTCGAAGACCGTTGAGCGGCGACGTTAAACTCTAGAGTCGGACCGACAACTATAAACCCCCCGGTCTGAAGACCGTCGAGCGGCGACGTTAAACTCTAGAGTCGAACCGGCGACTATAAACCCCCCGACTCAAAGACCGTCGAGCGGCGACGTTAAACTCTAGAGTCGGACCAGCGACTATAAACCCCCCGGCTCGAAAACTGTCGAGTGGCGACGTTAAACTCTAGAGTCGGACCGACAACTATAAACCTGTTGGTTAATCCTAGGAAAACGTACCGGTTCCACTGTACAAAATTTTTGTATAAGTGTCGAACCTTTCCTTAAATAACCTATTGTGTTCTTTAGAAGTTAAATTAGGAATCGCAGACGGAACTTAACATCATTGATTCCAAATTTAACTTATCTGTTCTTAATGGTTTAGATTTGAATCGCAAGCGGAACTTAACACTATTGATTCAAACCTACCTAGATTATTAATTCTATAAATATTAATTTTCAAAATTGGCTTCCAGGACTGCATGGCGAGGCACATGGCCTTCTTGGATATGGGAGCAACCACCACCGCCTAGGCAAAGCCTTTTAAGGAAAGCTAATATTTATTTCCTTAAATAACTCTAGGTCAACCAAAAGGAACAATCGAAACACAAGTTCGAAAAAGAAGAAAACACAAATTCGAAAAACTATTTCGAAAAACTAGATTTAATTGCCTCTTGTATTTAGAATTCTTACAAAAAGAAAAACTAGCATGATGCGGAAAACAATTGCTAATTATACCTTCTTTTTGTATGCTAATGACCTCAAGATCTTCTGCCGTATTCCTCGCCTCGCCTTGGACGTCGTGTGGGCGACGATCTTCCAAGATGAACACCACCCTAGAGAGTCCTTCTCCTCCTTGCAATATTCGGCCACCACCACCTCTAATAGAAAAGAGAGCAAAGGGAGAAGAGAAGGGAGAGGGCCGGCCACCAAAAGATCACCCAAGCAAAAGAATAAGAGTTGTATCTCATGAAACCCCCTTACCCCTTCGTTTATATTACTTGCCTAAGGCAAATAAGGAAAGATTTTAATAATTTTCCTTTTCCCTTTTTATTTTCCTTTTCCTTCCTATTGATTGAATTAATCATCAATCAATGGTTGAGATCAATCCTATTTGGTTTAGGTTTGGGATTGATTTAATCCTATTGGTCGGCCCTTGCTTGGGCACCAAGCAAGGTGGCCGGCCACATTAAAAGGAAAAGAAAAATTTTTTTATATAAAATTTTACAAGATAAACTCTTACCTAGCCAACGGAGAGGATTCCCCCTTTTATACCACTTCATATAACCTCCGTAGTCATGAAGTGGACCCCGGTTTGTTAGAGTTCGTTATGACATCAGCTGCGTACTTGGGGAAGATGATTTTTAAGGAATCTTTTTTGTACCCCAGATGTACCTTCTTTGTCGTTTAGCGCCTGCAAGACAAGCTGAAAGCATATTTCCCGCCAAAATATATATTCTCTATCATGAATTATTCTATTCGGTATATTCATGTATGATTCTCCTTCATGTGCCTTCTGTTTGTATTTTTGTTATGTTAAAAAATAACATTTTATTCAACATGTTTCTAAGGTATTCATTGAAGGAACTATGCGGGTTCTTTGCTCGAAAGAATCCTCTTGACCGATATTGGTCTATTTTTACTTCAGAGTATGCAGCAGTCGTTATTGGCTTACCTTCATACGGCAAGCATGTGTCGACCGATATTGGCCTACCTTCGTTCGGCAGGCATGTATCGACCGATATTGGCCTACCTTCGTTCGGCAGGCATGTATCGACCAATATTAACCTACCTTTGTTCTGAAAGTATGTTTCGGCCGTTATTAACTTATCTTCATACGGCAAGTATGTATCGACCGATATTGGCCTACCTTCGTTCGGCAAGCAGGTATCGACCGATATTGGCCTACCTTCGTTCGGCAGGCATGTATCGACCGATATTGGTCTATCTTTGCTTTGGAGTGTGCATCGGTCGTTATTAACTTACCTTCATACGGCAAGCATGTATCGACCGATATTGGCCTACCTTCGTTCGGCAAGCATTTATCGACCGATATTGGCCTACCTTCGTTCGACAAGCATGTATCGACCGATATTGGCCTACCTTCGTTCGGCAGGCATGTATCGACCGATATTGGTCTATCTTTGCTTCAGAGTATGTAGCGGTCGTTATTGGCTTACCTTCATACGGCAAGCATGTGTCGACCGATATTGGCCTACCTTCGTTCGGCAGGCATGTATCGACCGATATTGGCTTACCTTTGTTCTGAAAGTATGTTTCAGCCGTTATTGGCTTTCCTCCTTTGACTCTTTTCTTCCTTTTCTTTCCTTATCTGAAGACCCACAAACCCTAACCCATATCATCTATTCTGTGACTTTTGTGGAGAGGTTACTCCACCGAGAAGGAGCAATACTTAGCCGGAATATTGTCCGGGGTGTGATCTACCGAAAGATCAAGGGATCGTCCACCTTACAGACACGCCGAGGAGTAGGGGCAAGTTATCCCCGAACCTCGTATATACTTGTGTAAGCTGTGGGTTGGTTTTCTTTCCTTGCATCATTTTTTGTTTTGTTTACTTCCGCTGTGCTAACAAAGTTTTGTGAGGAAATTGATTGAGTTTTTAGTGGAGGCTATTCACACCCCCCCTCTCTAGCCATCCGAAGGTCCTAACAAGTGGTATCAGAGCAAGGCGCTTTTCATCCGGATTAACACCTTAAAGAGCAAGAAGATGGCTATGAAAGAAGGTTTTAGTACCAATTGCCCACCCTACTTCGATGGAGCGGACTTCCAATATTGGAAGAGCCGTATGGAGTATTATCTCAATACCGACATCTCCATGTGGTTCTCGGTCAAGGAAGGTTTCACACCTCCGAAGGATGAAGAAGGTAAGGAACTAGAGTCGTCAAGGTGGTCTGCCAAGCAAACTCGCAAAGGACAAGCCGATGCCAAGGCAGTGGTCACTCTACAATGTGGGATAGCCAAAGATCAACTTGTCAAGGTAGATCCATTTGTGAGTGCAAAGGATTTGTGGAACAAGCTCATCGAGCTCCAAGAAGGAACTCGAGACTCTCGGATCACCAAGAGAGACTTGTTCCTAAACCAACTATAAAATCTCACCATGAAGGAGAGCGAAACGGTAAGTGAACTACACGGAAGGTTCAAAGAGATCATCAATGGTCTTCATTTCGTAGATGAACGCGTAGAAAATCGCGATCTCGTAAGGTACGCTCTCAAAGCCTTTCCAAGGAATGCCTTGTGGTCATCTATGATAGATGCCTACAAGGTCTCCAAGGACCTTTCAATTGTTAAGTTAGATGAATTATTTTGTGAAATGGAACTTCATGAACTCGCTAACAAGGGTCAAAAAGAGAAAGGTATTGCTTTAGTTGCAGGAGAAAAGAGCAAGGATGGAAGAAGGAAGAAAGAAAAGAAGAAGGAGAAAGAGATTCCTACATCCTCATCCTCTTCCGAGTCCGATGATGAAGGAGGATCATCATCAAGCGAGATGGCCAACTTCGTGAGAAGAATCATGAGAAGGAGCTGGAGATACAAAGGGAAAGGTAAGTCTATTGATCAAAATATTGATAAGACTAACGTTACATGTTATGAGTGTAGCAAGAAAGGACACTATCGGAGCGAGTGTCCAAAACTCAAGAAGAAGGAAGAAAGGACCAAGAAGAAGAAGACTCTCAAAGCTTTTTGGGATGAATCCTCCTCAAGCTCATCGAAGGAAGAGAAGGAGAAAACCACTCGTCAATTAGCACTCATGGCAAGGGAAGAATCGGAGTCCGGAAGTGATACATCAGTCGCGGCTTCATCATCTTCGGATGATGAAGAGGTAACTTCTCCACATTTAGAAAAATGCTATAAAACTATTGCACATTTATCAACTTTGCTTAAGAAATCAAAAACTGAAATCAAATTATTAAAAGAAGAAGTAGAACACTTGAAGACTCTTAGGGAAGATGAGGTTGATGACCTTCATCAAGAGCTTCTTGAGGATGAAAACAAAGCTCTAAAGAGTGAAGTTGAGAAACTCAAGAAAATGCTTGAGAAATTCTCAACTAGCTCTAAGACCTTAGATATGATTCTAAATGCCCAAAGGGCAGTCTACAACAAGGCTGGATTAGGATATCAACCTAAGGAGTCTAGTTTCATTTCCTTAGTGTCTAGAACCCAATTTCATAAATCACATGCTTCTAGGGTTCATGAGACTAGGAAGGGTGTGACCAAGGCATGGGTTCCTAGGTCTTTCATTGTAGATGCATTAGGTCCCAAGATTTGGGTACCTAAAACATCTATCTTTCGTGTCTTGTAGGCATTTGTCAAGGGGGAGCATCTATCAACTTGGTTTGTTGATAGTGGATGCTCTAAGCACATGACCGGGGACAAGTCACTCTTTACTACCCTTCAAAACAAAAATAGAGGTAATGTGTCCTTTGGTAATAATGGTAGCCTTAAGGTTATAGGAGTTGGAGATATTCAAATATCCGAATGTCTCCAAATCAAAAATGTCCTTCTAGTCAAGGGGATGACTTTTAATCTCCTAAGTGTCAGCCAATTGTGTGATACGAGTTACACAATTGAATTTCATTCAAGTCAATGTCTGGTCAAACACATTGACACACTTGACACGGTACTAGTAGGCACAAGGGTAGATAACATTTATCAAGTATCTTTTAAAAGTGCTACTGATGCCTCTGCTAAGTGTTTTATGTCAAAAGAAGAAGAATCATGGCTGTGGCATAGAAGGTTGGCCCACGTAAACATGAAGAACATTCGAAAACTGGCCAACAAAGGATTAGTGCGAGACTTACCAAGCATCAAGTACCAAAAGACAAAATTATGTGATGCATGTCAAAAGGGTAAGCAAACAAAAGCGGCTCATAAAGGTAAAAGCGCTGTAAGTACATCTACCGCTTTAGATTTATTGCATATGGATTTGTTTGATTACAGTAATGTTATTTCATTGAATGGTAGTAGATACTGCTTAGTGATCATTGATGATTTTACTAGATATACATGAACTTTCTTTTTAAAAAATAAGGATCAAACCATAGATGTTTTTGTTTCTTTTTGTAGAAGAACTGAAAATGAAAAATCAACAACAATTAAAACAATTAGAAGTGATCATGGTGGAGAATTTCAAAACCATAGATTTACTGTTCATCTTCTTTCTTCTTCTTTCCTCGGCATCAAGAGAGATCACTAACTTGAGCGTCGGAGGACCTAGCCAGGGATTCCCACCCCGGTCTTAGGTCACTGACGATAGTGTTGGTTGGTCTCTTGTGCGCAGGGAGCCTCGGGAGCTTGAAGGTTCGGCTTTCTCCTATTTGGACGGGGATTTCTTCCTACTTATCAGATTTCCTTCGGTGACTCGGGTTTTCTTCCGATCCGCTTTGTGTTTCTCGGGTCGAGGTTTCACCGGCATTATTCTTCGTCATTGAAGTGGGTCTCCTTCTTCCGGATCTCCTTCACGGTCAGCTTCTCAGACAGGATCAAATTTTGCGCCGTCTGTGGGAAACTTCGCCTGAATCTGAGACTACGTGATGGAAGAGGCTGGGAAGTCGAACCTACTTACTATTAGTCGCGAAGATTTGGATCTCCTCATTAATTCTCATGTTCAGAAAGCCCTACAACAACAGCAACAACAACTGCAAGCTCATACTGGGGTCACTTTGCCGACGGCTCATCATCCGGCGATATCAACTACTGAGCATCGGAAAGGAAAGGAGATGGAAGAAGAAGAACCTTTGTATTTTCCTCCAGCTACTGTTTCTCCAACCAGGCGTCCACGAGCTTTCCTTCGCACTCCCTTGGATCCAGGGGGTAAGAGGCCTATGTTCCAAGAGTCCTCTGGTGAGTAGGAGTTAAAAAAAGGAAAGTTTCTAAAAATTAAAACCATGTTTTAAAATTTAAAAACTCTCTTATAAAATTTCCCTTTTTAACATGATGATAGAAAATTTTAATTTTAAAACTTATCTCCCTTTTTTTCTTAAACCATGAGGATGGTTAAAAAGGAAAGTTTTAAAACTTTTAAAACTCTCTATTAAAACATGTGGCCAAATTCAAATTAGGAAAATTTTAAAAATTAAAATATCTCTTTTAAAACTTATAGTTTTCTACAAAGAGAAGATTTTAAAAATTCAAAACAACCCTCCCTTTTTGAATTATTGTGGCCGGCCCCTACAAGCTTGGTCACCAAGCTATAGGGCCGGCCCCTTGAAGAGGATATGGCCGGTCATTGCTTGGT
The DNA here is from genome assembly GCF_018446385.1 of Zingiber officinale. Taxonomy (NCBI): domain Eukaryota; kingdom Viridiplantae; phylum Streptophyta; class Magnoliopsida; order Zingiberales; family Zingiberaceae; genus Zingiber; species Zingiber officinale. Next base: position 131,251,123 of record NC_055987.1, read on the forward strand.
CACCAAGCAATGGTCCGGCTCCCTTCTTGGACACCAAGAAGAGCCTTTCATTTGGATGGACTTGAGGCTATAATGAGGCTACGACAGGGATCTAGAGGAGAAATTGGTTTTGGCCTTCCGATGAGCTTGAGTATCCCGTGTTCGCCCCGAACACACAACTCAAGTTCATCGATAACAACTCATTCCACTAAAGAGTTATTACCGCACTACCACACCAATCCCAAATTACATTATGGGCTCCTTCATATCATGAGTGTGTTAGTCTCCCTGTGTTTAAGATTATGAATGTCCACTAATTAAGTAAATTACTGACAACTCACTTAATTAATATCTAGCTCCAAGAGTAGTATCACTCAACTTTATTGTCATGTCGGACTAAGTCCACCTGCAGGGTTTAACATGACAATCCTTATGAGCTCCTCTTGGGGACATTCTCAACCTAGATAACTAGGACACAGATTCCTTCTATAATCAACAACACACACTATAAGTAATATCATTTCCCAACTTATCGGGCATATTGATTTATCGAGCTAAACCTCACCCTTTGATAAATCAAAGAAATAAATATTAAATATATGTGATTGTTATTATATTAGGATTAAGAGCACACACTTCCATAATAACTAAGGTTTAGTTCTTTTACTAAGTCAGTACAAAAAGAACTTACCTAAATGATCCTACTCAATACACTTAAAGTGTATCTGTGTAATTTATTAGTTAAGATAAACTAATACTTAATTACACTACGACTATACTGATAGTTTGTTCCTTTCTATCTTAGTCGCGAGCAACTGTTTATAATTTATAAAGAACTGACAACATGATCTTCTAAGTGTGACACCACACTTCATGTTGTCTACTATATAAATTAATTGAACAATTACATTTAATAAATAAATGTAGATATTGACCAATATGATTCTTTTATTTTAGCAAATAAATGTTTACAAAAGCTAGGCTTTTAGTATACACTCTAACAATCTCCCACTTATACTAAAAGACTAAGCTGCCATATTTGTTGCCTTACATCTGATTCTCATCCCCTCCACATGCCGATCAAAAGCTTTTGCCAGAAGGGCCTTTGTGAAAGGATCTGCTAGGTTATCTTCCGATGCAATCTTGGCGACGACAACTTCTCCTCGCTTGACGATGTCTCGTATCAGGTGGTACTTGCGCTTTATGTGTTTACTTGCCTTATGAGCTCGTGGTTCCTTCGAGTTTGCAACTGCACCGCTATTATCACAATAAATTATGATGATCTTGGGCAGACCAGGAATCACATCTAAATCCATTAGAAAGTTCCTGAGCCATACAGCTTCTTTGGCTGCCTCAGAGGCTGCCACATACTCAACTTCCATGGTCGAGTCCGAGACACATTTCTGCTTAACACTCCTCCATGCAATGGCTCCACCTCCTAGAGTAAACACATAGCCTGACGTAGACTTACTATTATCCCTATCTGATTGGAAATCTGAATCCGTGTAACCCACAGGGAGCAAATCGTCTGCTTGGTAAACTAGCATATAATCTCTAGTCATTCTCAGGTACTTTAATATATGCTTTACAGCAGTCCAATGTCCTTGTCCAGGGTTACTCTGATATCTGCTAACCATGCCCACGGCAAAATAGATATCAGGTCTCGTACACAGCATTGCATACATAAGGCTTCCTACGGCCGATGCATATGGAACTGTCTTCATGTCCTCAATCTCCTTTGACGTCTTTGGAGACATCTCTTTAGATAAGGCTACTCCATGCCTGAAAGGTAAGAAACCTTTCTTGGAGTTCTGCATGCTAAAACGAGCAAGGATCGTATCTATATATGAAGCTTGGGATAGACACAACATTCTTTTCTTGCGATCCCTTATTACTTTAATCCCAAGAATGTGTGCACATTCTCCTAAGTCCTTCATATCAAATTGTTTGGACAACCATACCCTTACGTCTGATAATACCTTGACATTGTTGCCAATTAACAAAATATCATCTACGTATAGTACAAGAAATACCACTACGTTTTCGTTACACTTTTTGTATACACAAGACTCATCCGGACACTGTATAAATCCATATGACTGGATTACTTCGTTAAACCGGATGTTCCAAGATCTTGAAGCTTGCTTCAATCCGTAAATGGACCGATTAAGCTTGCATACTAGATGCTCTTTGCCTTTTTCAATGAACCCTTCTGGTTGCTTCATATGGATGTTTTCTTCAAGACTTCCGTTAAGGAAAGCAGTCTTGACATCCATTTGTCAAATCTCATAATCCATATGAGCAGCAATGGATAAGAGTATCCGGATAGACTTAAGCATGGCAATCGGCGAAAAAGTCTCCTCATAGTCGATTCCCTCTTTCTGAGTATACCCTTTCGCAACAAGCCTTGCTTTGAAGGTTTCTACCTTCCCATCTGTCCCTCTTTTCCTTTTGTAGATCCACTTGCATCCAACGGCTTTTACACCATCAGGTGGTTCTACTAGCTCCCAGACCTTATTAGAATACATAGATTCTATTTCAGAATTCATTGCCTTTTGCCAAGATACTGCATCTATATCTTGGAGTGCTTCATCATATGTCTGGGGATCATGTTCATGTTTACCTGGGATGAAGTCTGAAGACTCACCCAAAAACATGAATCTCTCAGGTTGCCTCACAACCCTTTCACTACGACGAGGCACCGTCTGTGGTTGTGTATCATGTGTGACACGTGTTGCAATCTCTTGTGGTACTTCATCTTGAACTGTTGGTACTGAAGTTGACGTGTCCTCTCTAATTTCTTCTAGAACTATTTCACTCATGGGCTTATGGTTCATTACATAATCTTCTTCTAAAAATCGAGCATTGGTGCTAACAATGATCTTCTGATTTTTAGGATTATAAAACAAACCACCTTTCGTTCCCTTTGGATATCCCACAAACAGACAAACTTCTGTACGTGATTCCAACTTGTCAGTATCTCCTTTCAGCACATGTGCTGGACTATCCCATATCCGGATATGATTCAGACTAGGCTTACGCTCATTCCATAATTCCATGGGTGTAGAAGGAACTGTTTTTGAATGTACCATATTCAGAATGTACACAGCTGTTTCTAAAGCATATCCCCAAAACGAATTTGGTAATTCTGAATAACTCATCATCGATCTAACCATTTCCATAAGAGTCATATTCCTTCGTTCTGCCACACCATTCTGCTGGGGTGTACCAGGTGCAGTCAATTGGGATTGAATCCCGACTTCTGATAAGTAATTCCTAAACTCTCCAAAGAGGTATTCGCCACCACGGTCAGACCGTAGTGTCTTGATACTTTTACCAAAACGTTTCTCCACATCAGCCCTATATTCTTTGAACTTGTCAAAGCATTCAGACTTGCGGCGCATCAGGTAAATGTATCCGTATCTTGAATAATCGTCTATAAAAGAGACGAAGTATTCATAACCACCTCTTGCCTGAATAGACATAGGACCACATAAATCAGAATGAACCAGTTCTAACGCATCTTTGGCTCTATACCCCTTGGCCTTAAAAGGTCTCTTGGTCATTTTACCTTCTAAGCAGGATTCGCATGTTGGAAAGTTTTCCAACTCTAATGAACCCAAGAGTCCATCGGCTACAAGCCTTTGAATCCTACTTAAGTTAATATGTCCAAGCCTTAGATGCCAAAGATATGTTTGGTTCATTTCCGAAGGTTCTTTCCTCTTATTAGAGTTAGAAGATGTGTTATTAATTTCCATATTTTGCTTTGTGGGAGAAATTGGATTTAAAGTGTATAAATTGCCAACCAATGCACCAGAACAGATAATCACCTTATTTCTCTTTATAACGACATTGTTACTAAAAGAGACTGAATATCTATCTAAATACAGTTTAGAAACTAAAATTAAATTCTTTCTAAAACTGGGTACATAAAGACAATTTCTTAAAATCAAATTTCTATTCTTATCAAAAGATAAGTAGACGTCTCCCACTGCAACAGCCGCCACCTTAGTAGCATTGCCCATGTAGACGGTAATCTCTCCTTCAGTTAGTCATCGGGTTTCCTGGAACCCCTGCAGAGAATTGCAGACATGATCAGTGGCACCTGTATCTACACACCAGGTGCTGGTAGATAACACCGCTAAACATGTTTCAACTACTAGAGCATGAGATATACCTTTATTGTTTTGATTCCTACGAGGACAGTCCGCCTTCCAATGTCGAGATTGCTTGCAGATGAAGCACTTGCCCTTCGGCTTCTTCATTCCAGCCTTTTGTCCCTGAGGTTTATTCACTCTCTTTGCTGAAAAGACCTGTTTCTTCTTTTTCTTGCCTTTCGACTTAGAAGTAGAACCATTTTCAGCATAGTGAATCTGAGAACTGTGACGAAATATACCTTCTGCTACCTGTAGTTCTGTCAGAAGTTCCGCCAACGTATACTCTCTTTTGTTCATGTTATAGTTCAGGCTGAACTGCTTAAAACTTCTGGGTAGCGTTTGGAGAATTATATCGACCTGGGTTTCCCCATCGATTTCTCCTCCAAGGACTTATATTTCATTCAGATAAGCCATCATTTTGAGGATATGATCCCTTACGGGTGTCCCCTCAGACATGGTGGCTGTCATTAACTTCCTCATTGCCTCTTGCCTAGCAGTCCGACTCTGGTGCCCAAAGAGTTCTTTGAGATTGTTCATTATATCATAAGCTGTTGGTAAATCTTGATGCTGATGTTGCAATACATTTGACATAGATGCCAAAATGTAACACTGCGCCATCTCATCAGCTTTTACCCATTTCTTATGATACTCAATCTCCTCTGGGGTAGAGTCACCGTCAGGTGCTTCAGGGCATGCCTCAGTCAGTACAAACTTATAACTTTCAGCAGTAAGAACAATGTCCAGGTTTCTTTTCCAATCAATATAATTAGGACCAGTAAGTTTGTTCTCTTTCAGTATAATGGCTAGTGAGTTGAAATTCATCCTAAGAATCAAAAAAAAACTTTGGTCAAGACTCTAAATTTAGAATAATATTGATTCCTCAAACAATACTATTTTAAATTAACTAACACCTCAAATCACCGTGAATATTGCATACCACGTTAGTGTGGACGTATACAAATTCAACATTTGTAAGAGGAGGGTGTGACCCATTAATTTTATTATCTTGTCATCCTAACTTTATGACAAATAAAATTAATAGTTGGTTTTACTTTGGTCACACAATACAATAGCAGTGACTCCGTTGGGGAGGATACTATTGAATGTGTCTAAGTGTATACCATTACTTGATACTAAGTCCATTAAATAGGATTATGCCCCTTCAGTTGGAGAAGATCACACGCTCCTAAATAATTTCCTATAACCATCCATAAAAGGAAGTTTGATCTAGTGATCCGCAACAAACCCATCCGTTGTGGAGGGAGGCACTCAGAGCCAACACGCAAGCTTGTTGCATCACTTACAAACCAGTAATGGAGACCATGGGATTTATTAAAATCCCTCTCCCACTTAGTTATTTAAAATTGAGGATTTTAACCTATGCTAGCATACATCACATGCATATTAATATCACAGTAAATAAAAGCAATAAATTTGGAAATTAATTTTCCAACTATTATGGCCTTTTCCTTCACTGTCTTCGGTATGCTCCAACCCTAGCTGCTGCCATCTTTAGCCACCGCCATCGGGTCGAGTTGTCGCATCCATCTTGCTTCTTATTCCGCTGCGCCTCTGGTGCTCCAAATGTACCACGCCTCGCAAGAATCCGATTCGCGACAAGAAAAGAATTTTACATATATCGATCCTATATTCCTCGAGGGAATGTACATGTAATCTAGATCGAAAAATAAAATTCTAAAATATAATACAGCTCCTGCTGTATTTTATACATACAATCATGCACACAAATAATGCCCTTGACATGTCCAAGGGTCCAATCACACATAATAACAATAAGCCATAATAGTTGGAGCCTGCAACCAAAGAGTTAGCACATCCTACTATTTTCCTGCCTAAATTATGCATGACGTGTGCATAACCTATTTGAATTCTAAAAATACACAGAGGCAAACCCTAGCTCTGATACCAATTGTTGGTTAATCCTAGGAAAACGTACCGGTTCCACTGTACAAAATTTTTGTACAAGTGTCGAACCTTTCCTTAAATAACCTATTGTGTTCTTTAGAAGTTAAATTAGGAATCGCAGACGGAACTTAACATCATTGATTCCAAATTTAACTTATCTGTTCTTAATGGTTTAGATTTGAATCGCAAGCGGAACTTAACACTATTGATTCAAACCTACCTAGATTATTAATTCCATAAATATTAATTTCCAAAATTGGCTTCCAGGACTGCATGGCGAGGCACATGGCCTTCTTGGATATGGGAGCAACCACCACCGCCTAGGCAAAGCCTTTTAAGGAAAACTAATATTTATTTCCTTAAATAACTCTAGGTCAACCAAAAGGAACAATCGAAACACAAGTTCGAAAAAGAAGAAAACACAAATTCGAAAAACTATTTCGAAAAACTAGATCTAATTGCCTCTTGTATTTAGAATTCTTACAAAAAGAAAAACTAGCATGATGCGGAAAACAATTGCTAATTATACCTTCTTTTTGTATGCTAATGACCTCAAGATCTTCTACCGTATTCCTCGCCTCGCCTTGGACGTCGTGTGGGCGACGATCTTCCAAGATGAACACCACCCTAGAGAGTCCTTCTCCTCCTTGCAATATTCGGCCACCACCACCTCTAATAGAAAAGAGAGCAAAGGGAGAAGAGAAGGGAGAGGGCCGACCACCAAAAGATCACCCAAGCAAAAGAATAAGAGTTGTATCTCATGAAGCCCCCTTACCCCTTCTTTTATATTACTTGCCTAAGGCAAATAAGGAAAGATTTTAATAATTTTCCTTTTCCCTTTTTATTTTCCTTTTCCTTCCTATTGATTGAATTAATCATCAATCAATGGTTGAGATCAATCCTATTTGGTTTAGGATTGGGATTGATTTAATCCTATTGGCCGGCCCTTGCTTGGGCACCAAGCAAGGTGGCCGGCCATATTAAAAGGAAAAGAAAAATTTTTTTATATAAAATTTTACAAGATAAACTCTTATAAAATTTTACAAGCTCTCTTTCCTTAAGTAGGAGTTAAAAAAAGGAAAGTTTCTAAAAATTAAAACCATGTTTTAAAATTTAAAAACTCTCTTATAAAATTTCCTTTTTTAACATGATGATAGAAAATTTTAATTTTAAAACTTATCTCCCTTTTTTTCTTAAACCATGAGGATGGTTAAAAAGGAAAGTTTTAAAACTTTTAAAACTCTCTATTAAAACATGTGGCCAAATTCAAATTAGGAAAATTTTAAAAATTAAAATATCTCTTTTAAAACTTATAGTTTTCTACAAAGAGAAGATTTTAAAAATTCAAAACAACCCTCCCTTTTTGAATTATTGTGGCCGGCCCCTACAAGCTTGGTCACCAAGCTATAGGGCCGGCCCTTGAAGAGGAGATATGGCCGGCTCTTGCTTGGTCACCAAGCATTGGGTCGACCCCCTTCTTGGACACCAAGATGTGTCTTTCTTTGGATGGACTTGAGGCTATAATGAGGCTACGATAGAGACCTAGAGGAGAAATTGGTTTTAGCCTTCCGATGAGCTTGAGTATCTCGTGTTCGCCCCGAACACACAACTCAAGTTCATCGATAACAACTCATTCCACTAAAGAGTTATTACCGCACTACCGTACCAATCCCAAATTACATTATGGGCTCCTTCATATCATGAGTGTGTTAGTCTCCCTGTGTTTAAGATTATGAATGTCCACTAATTAAGTAAATTACTGACAACTCACTTAATTAATATCTAGCTCTAAGAGTAGTACCACTCAACTTTATTGTCATGTCGGACTAAGTCCACCTGCAGGGTTTAACATGGCAATCCTTATGAGCTCCTCTTGGGGACATTCTCAACTAGATAACTAGGACACAGATTCCTTCTATAATCAACAACACACACTATAAGTAATATCATTTCCCAACTTATCGGGCATATTGATTTATCGAGCTAAACCTCACCCTTTGATAAATCAAAGAAATAAATATTAAATATATGTGCTTGTTATTATATTAGGATTAAGAGCACACACTTCCATAATAACTAAGGTTTAGTTCTTTTACTAAGTCAGTACAAAAAGAACTTACCTAAATGATCCTACTCAATACACTTAAAGTGTATCAGTGTAATTTATTAGTTAAGATAAACTAATACTTAATTACACTATGACTATACTGATAGTTTGTTCCTTTCTATCTTAGTCGCGAGCAACTGTTTATAATTTATAAAGAACTGACAACATGATCTTCTAAGTGTGACACCACACTTCATGTTGTCTACTATATAAATTAATTGAACAATTACATTTAATAAATAAATGCAGATATTGACCAATATGATTCTTTTATTTTATAAAATAAATGTTTACAAAAGCTAGGCTTTTAGTATACACTCTAACAAAACCCCCCGGCTTGAAGACCGTCGAGCGGCGACGTTAAACTCTAGAGTCGGACCGGCGACTATAAACCCCCCGGCTCGAAGACCGTCAAGCGGCGACGTTAAACTCTAGAGTCAGACCGGCGACTATTGTAACACCCACGAATTTCTTAAGCTAAGTAGGTGAAGATTTTCTCTTAGAATAAAAAGATAAGATAGAACCAAAAAAATATATATAAGAAAAATGAATTGGTCAAGGATTGAACCTTGAACCTTCTTAAGCTAAGGATTATGGAATTACCACTAGACCATCATAATTTATTATTAAAGGAGGAATGGAAATTCTAGATAAAGCTAAGAGCATGATAAAAAGAAGGAAGCAAGAAAAAGACAAATTGTCTTCTTCTCCTTCCTTCTCCTTTAATTTTCGTGGGTTGATGAGATGAGGGATTTGGAGAGCAAAGGGGGATGAATGAAGACATTTTCTTCATCATTAAGAGAATAAAGGATGAGTTAAGAAGAAGGGAAGGCAAAGTTTCTTTTTGCTTCTTACTCCCACCTAGCATAAGAGGAAAAACAAAGAAGGGATTTCATTTTTTCTTCCCTTTCCTCACCATTGCCGTGACCTAGAGCATCCCCTCTCCCCTTTTCCGAAAATCCAACTAAGGTTTTCTCCCTAAGAAAACCAAACCACAAGAAGGGATCCTCAAGATCTATCTCTCACAAGCAAGAGAAGCAAAAGGGAGCACTAGAAGGAGAAGCTTTCTTCTTCCTCTTCACAAAGGGTATCTTCTCTTAGGGAAAAGACCAAGCAAGAGGATGTGAGTATCCCCTCACCTGTGGTACAAGTTGTTATATGATTTTGTTCGAGTTTAGATGGATAACAACCTAGGGTTTCTTTTGAACTTTCGGCCATGACACTTGTAAGGCTTATGGAAGCTAAAAACCAAAACTCACATGCTTAAGTTTTCTTTCCTCATGATATGCTGTGAATATGACCTTTATATTTCATGCTTGTATGTGGCTTGGAGTTAAGTAATACCCCACCTTAGGGTTCAGCCATGAAGAGACTTAAAACCCTAGGGAAACTCAATTTAAAGACTAACATGCTTATGATCTCTTCTATGATGTGATATGAATGTTCTCTTGATGTTTTATACTTGTATGTTGCTTAGAACTAGTAGGACCTTACCTTAGGGTTTCGGCCATGAAGGGATTAAATACCTTAGGAAGGCTCAATTTCAAATCTAGCTTGCTTATGTTTTTACCTCATGAAAGGATATGAAGATAACATAATGCACTTGAGATTTCATGTTGCTTAGGGTTAGGTTTTCACATGGTGAACTTTCGGCCAAAATAAAATGTAGGCTTAGGCAAGCTTAAATTCAACCCTAACATGTTTATGTTCTTCTTTATGATATGCTATGAAATTTATAGGGTACTCACATGCTTGTATTTGGTTGAAAAATCCTAGAAGAAGTATCAAGTATGAAGTTTCCCATAATATGTTATGTATGTTCTCTTGATGTTTTATACTTGTATGTTGCTTAGAACTAGTAGGACCTTACTTTAGGGTTTCGGCCATGAAGGGATTAAATACCTTAAGGAGTTTCAACTTCAAATCTAGCTTGCTTATGTTTTACCTTATGAAAGGATATGAAGATAATATAATGCACTTGAGATTTCATGTTGCTTAGGGTTAGGTTTTCACATGGTGAACTTTCGGCCAAAATGAAATGTAGGGCTTAGGCAAGCATAAATTCAACCCTAACATGTTTATGTTCTTCTCTATGATATGCTATGAAATTTATAGGGTACTCACATGCTTAGAACCTATGTTTTGTGGCATTCGGCCACCTATGTTTGAGGACTTAGGAAGCTTGAAACTTTAACCTAATATGCTATGTGGTTGCCTATGATAAATGCATGGAAATTGTTTGGGGTTCACATGTTTACATGCTATTTGTAACCAAGTTTTGGACTTTGTATGTTTCGGCCAATGTGGGTTTCTAAACCTAGGAAGCATAGAACCTAAATCAAATATGCTCATGATGTTCTTTATGATAAATGTTATAGAAATGAATTTGGGTTCATATGCTTGTATGATTTCATGCTACCTAAGTGAGCCTATGCATGTTTCGGCCACCCTTAGTTGGTTGAGGATTTAGACCAAATTATGACTCATTATGTACTTTCCTTTGCCATGATATGAATTTGGAGAAGTTAACTCGTGATCCATGCATGATTATGTTTTCTTTTCCTTCCATGATATATTATATATGCTCGTTTAAGTATGCTTATGAACCATGCATGAGAATGATACCTATATTGGCTATGTGCCCAAATGTGATGGCTACGTGCCCAAATATGATGGCTATGTGCCCAAGTATGCATGGCTATGTGCCCATATATGCATACCTTATGAATGACATGAATAACATGAACATGATATGCTATGAATGACATGAACATGATATGCTATGAATGACATGAATATGATATGCTATGAATGACACGAATAGGTTATGAAATGATAAAGATATGATATGACATGTATTTTACTTTGAATGACTTGTACCAAAAGGGTGGGCTCCTTATGCGCCCCTAGGTCGAATTACGAGCCTAGTAAAGGGTGGGCTCCTTATGTGCCCCTAGGCCGAGCTACGGGTCTAGTTCCTAGTAGGTTCAAGACTAGCTACCTTGGGTCTACTTAGGATGCGCGCATTATATATGTATGTGGTACTAAGTCGGGCCCTTTCATGTTGAGATTATTTTCAAGTACTAAATGATATTGTTTTAAGACATCTCACACATGACATAAATCATGTTTTGAAAGGCATATTGCACATCACATTACCCATGTTTTAAAGGACATCTTGCATCCATGCTTACGATATGATGTGAAATAATGCTTACAGTTATGATATGATATGATGCCTTGATGCTATGAAAAGAAATGTCATGATGCTTTCACTTATGCTACGATGTACACTTATGCTATGATATGATCTATACCATGATATGATGATTTCTTATGCTATGATATGATCTATACCATGTTATGATGATTACTTATGCTATGATATGATTTATGCTATGATATGATGTTACTTATATCATGATAAGATTTATGTCATAATATGTTGTTTACTTTATGTTACGATATTATTGAAATTTATGCCATGATACGATATGTTTTTAATTATATGATGATATGAGCGTGATTTATTCTATGATGTATGATATGATGATTTTACATGATATGTTGGTTTTTGTGAGTAGGAAAGGATCTCACTAAGCCTTGAGTGCTTACAGATACTTTTCCTTGTACCACAGATAAAGGTAAAGGATGGATAAACTAGAGGAGCAGCAGGAAGGGGCAAGAGATGTGTGATGGTGACTTGGCTAAAGAAATAAAATGACCTGCTTAAATGAACTTATCAATAATATGTTATGTTATGTGATGTCTTTCATGATTCCCTATGCATGTGTTAGAAATGAATAATACGACTATTTAAGTTGGACTATGCTATTTCATGCTCATATGCTTAGTATGATTCTAGAAAAAAAAAATATATGCTTCCGCTGTATGTATGATTATGTATGTTAAGTCAAAGAAAGTAACCCCGCCCTCACTAGGCAGGAGTGGGATAAGGGGCGGGCGTTACAACTATAAACCCCCCGGCTTGAAGACTGTCGAGCGGCGACGTTAAACTCTAGAGTCGGACCGACGACTATAAATCCCCCGGTCGGAAGACCGTCGAGCGGCGACGTTAAACTCTAGAGTCGGACCGACGACTATAAACCCTCGGCTCGAAGACCATCGAGCGGCGACGTTAAACTCTAGGGTCGGACTGGCGACTATAAACCCCCCGGACGGGACAGCGTCGTGCAGATAGACTAAGGCCCAGCGTCTAGGGCCGATGATCAGCAAGCCTTGATCCTAAGGACAAGGAGAAAACAATGGTGTGCGCCTACCAGCGCCGACCAGTGAAAAGCTAACGGAATGGAAGGTCGTTCGACCGAGCAGCGCAGTTGAGAAAAACACTTCAACGAAAAACTAACAGAAGTTCCATGCGGAATGAAAGTCGTTCGACCGAGCGGTGCAGTTACAAGAAACACTTCACGGAAGGCTAACAGAGCAAAAATTGGCATTCCAAAGTTACATTTATAAGTTCGCCGATCGGGAGGATTACAGAAAACACTTCATTCAAGATAATTGAAAACATGCTTCGGAATGGTGGTGAGAAGCGTCGTATGCTCCGTAGCAAGGATGACCATGGATTCGGGGAGCTGACCCTTGGACTTCAGATAGTCTTCCGTGGCGGTGATGACCAACTCGAAGGCAATGACCATCCAGTCGTAGACCTTCTCAGCAAATTCCGCCGAGCGGATGTACTTCTGCCTCAAGGTGGCGACACGGCCTGGCTCCGCCTCCTGATACTCCTTGAAGGTGGCACGGGAAGCGTCAAGAGCCTCTTGCAAGGCCTTCAAATCGTCCTTGAGAGTCGTTGTCTCGACCGAACGACCCTTCTTTTTGTGGTCCAGCAGATCCACCAACTCCTTTACCCGCTGTTCCAGGGCGCGGGCCTCCACATTCCTCGCTTCCAGATCGGCGATAGCGGTATTCACGAAGAGTTAAAAAAAAATTGAATTTGTAAGGGAAAATCCCCAAGCTCAATCCCTCGGCTCTATTAAATGTTTGGATCATATGTTTGAAAAGGCACCAAATAAACTTCTTGCACACTTATTAATTGCTTTCTTAGTGATAACCAATACAATTACCTACTACTGAACATGAACAGGGACTATCATTTAGATTGTTCTATCAAACCAATTTGATAGCATGCTCTATGCAATTCAATTCCTTTAAAGCATCCTTTTCTTATACAACTTAAGAAACACACTACTACCAACTTGAATCACAAGGATCACATTTTAGTTTCCATCCACATAATAGATACTTAAACAATAAAGAATTCACATTTTACAACTAAGGAGACAATAAGTTATAATGAAAACTAGTAAAAGTATCATTATTAAAATCTAAATTTGAAAATAGAATTGCTATAAAAAAACTACAATAAACACAAATCATAAAAGCACATGAATGAAGTTAACAGAATGCTTCAACCACGTTTGTAAGCAAAACAAATTGTAAGCTACAAGAATGACTTTGTAAGAGATTGGAGAGGTTGAATTCCGTCGCACGTCACTGACAGAGAGGGAGGCGAAACCCTAGTCCAGAACCACGGAGCTTCTATGCGCAAGCAGCGAGACGTGAGAAAGGGATGGCAGAAGGAGGCAAAAACCTATCAAAGGAGAGGCTGGATTCTGTCGTACGTTGCCGGTAGAGAGGGAGGCGAAAACCCTAGCTCTGTGGTTTTGGAGCTCGCAGCGAGGGAGGCTGGGAACCCTTGCTTATGAGAGAGGGATGAGCGACAGGAGGGGAACCCCTAGATCCGGCTTGAACTGGAGTTCACGGCAGAGAGGCAAAGAAATTGGGGAGGAGTGGTGGAGAAGTCGCGGCGAGAGAGGGAGGCCGAGAGAATGTTCGCTACGAGAGAGAGAGCTCACGTATCTTCGGTAAGGGAGGTCATTCTAGGCAAGAGAGGCGCTTCGACGATTCAGAGAGGAAGGAGCGGCTAAGGTTCATGGAAAGGAATGTGAGGAAGAGGGCTTAACGCATGATAATGTTGGTTGCTACTCGGAAAACCTAGAGGTTCCACTGTACAAAAATTTTGTACAAAGGTCTGAACCTTTTCCTAGCTACCATGTGTTCTTTTAAATTAAATTTTTGGATTGCCTGCGGAACTTAACACGTTTGATCCAAAACTTAATCTATTTGTTCTTTTAGGTTTTGACTTGGATCTCCTGCGGAACTTAACACGTTCGACCTAAGTCTCCTTAAGTTATTAATTCCATTAAATATTAATTTCCATAAAAGGTTCCCAGTACTAACGTGGCGAGGCACATGGCCTTCTTGGATATGGGAGCAACCACCACCGACTAGACAAAACCTTAGAAAGCTAATATTTAATTTCCTAAAATAACTTTAGGTTAACCAAAGAGAACAATCAAATCACAAGGAAAAGAAAGAAAACAAAAGAACACAACATCGAAAAACATATTCGAAATACTAGAACGTAAGTCTCTTGTATTTGGTATTATTTCCATAAACAACTAGCATGATGCGGAAATAAAAATTACTAGTTATACCTTGTAGAAAAACCTCTTGATCTTCTACCGTATTCCTCTTCTAACCTCGGACGTTGTGTGGGCAATGATCTTCTGAGACGAGAAACCACCAATCACCTTCTTCTCCTCCTAGCTAGGTTCGGCCAACAAAGAGGAAGCTTCACCAAGGAAGAAAATCAAAATACTAACCAAGCTCCAAGAGATGCTAGCTTTCTCTCCTTCTTCTTCTTCTTCTCCGAGTAGTATCCGGCCACCACAAGAGCTCCAATGGAAGAGTAGGGTTCGGCCACCACAAGAGGAAGAGAGGGAGAGGTTGGCCGGCCACACTAAGGAACAAAAGAGGGAGAGAAATAATAGATGTTGTATCTCATGAAGGCACCCTCACCCCTTCTTTTATATTCCTTGGCCTAGGCAAATTAGGAAATTTAATTACAATAAAATTTCCTCAATTTCCTTGACATGATTTAATTTAGAAAAATAAAATAAATTTTCCAAATCAATCTTCAATGGCCGGCCACATCATTGGAGAACAAATTGGACAAGTTTTAATCAACAATTAAAACTTCCTAATTTGTTTCCGGAAATTTTAAAAAATAAAATTTCTCTTTAAAATCTCTTCATGGTTGATAAAAGGAAATTTCTATAATTTTAATTTTATCAACATGTGAATAATTTTTAAAGAAAAAATAAAACATCTCTCCAATCTACAAATAAGGAAAGAGATCTAATCTCTTTCTTTAATCTTTTATAGATCTTTTACAAGAGAGATATTTTAATTTTAATTCTCTTTAAATTATATCTTCCACATAATAATAAAAATTAAAATTAAAACCTTTTTAATTTAATTTGGCCGGCCCCACTAGCTTGGGTTCAAGCCACCCAATATACCTAGGCCGGCCCTAGCTTGGTTCCCAAGCTAGCTTGGCCGGCCCCTTATTGGTGGGTATAGAAGGTGGGTATAGGTGGGTATAGAACTCTATAAATAAGAGGCTACGATAGGGACCGAGAGGAGGAGTTGGTTTTGGTCTCCTGATAAAATTAAGCATCCCGTGTTCGCCCCGAACACACAACTTAATTTTATCAATGATAATTCATTCCACTAGAGAACTATCATTGAACTACCGCACCAATCCCAAATTACATTTTGGGCTCCTTCTTATTATGAGTGTGTTAGTCTCCCTGTGTTTAAGATATCGAATGTCCACTAATTAAGTGAGTTCTTGACAACTCATTTAATTAATATCTAAGTCCAAGAGTAGTACCACTCAACCTTATTGTCATGTCGGACTAAGTCCACCTGCAGGGTTTAACATGACAATCTTTATGAGCTCCTCTTGAGGACATTATCAACCTAGTATCTCTAGGACACAGTTTCCTTCTATAATCAACAACACACACTATAAGTGATACTATTTCCCAACTTATCGGGTTTATTGATTCAACGAACTAAATCTCACCCATTGATAAATTAAAGAAATAAATATCAAATATATGTGCTTGTTATTATATTAGGATTAAGAGCACACACTTCCATAATAACTGAGGTCTTTGTTCCTTTATAAAGTCAGTATAAAAGAAACGACCTCAAATGGTCCTACTCAATACACTCTGAGTGTACTAGTGTAATTATATAGTCAAGATAAACTAATACCTAATTACACTACGACCTTCTAATGGTTTGTTCCTTTTCCATTTTGGTCGTGAGCTACTGTTTATAATTTATAAGGTACTGATAACATCATCTTCTGTATGTGACACCACATACTATGTTATCTACAATATAAATTAAACGAACAACTACAAACAAATATAGACAATTAGACCAAATGTGATTCTTTATTCATAATAAATGTTTACAAAGCTTAGGCTTTCAGTATATACTCCAACAGATAAAACTTTTATACGCTCTGCGTTATTTGCCTTCACACGGATGAAGTGGAACACGCCACATCAGCTTGTCACACCAAAATCGCAAGCTAGTTTCTCGGACTCAGTGAAAGTCGTCTAGCAATCATTCACGAATGGTGTCTGCAGGGTATCACCATTGTATATAATAGTCGATTGGCAGTATTCTAGAGCCTACCTAGACAAGAGTCGATGATAGTATTCCAGAGCCGATCCAGTAGTATTTCAGGGTCAACCTCGACGAGAGATGACTAGCAGTATTCCAGAGCCGACCGGTAGTATTCCAAGGCCGACCTAGACTAGAGCCAATCGATAGTATTCTATGGGCGACCCTGACCAAAGCCGACCAGTAGTATTTTAGGGTTGACCTAGACTAGAGCCGATCTACAGTATTCCAGAGCCGACCCAGTAGTATTCCAGGGCCAACCTAGTGTTGGTTGCTACTCGGAATACTGTCCTAGTTCCCATGTACAAAAATTTGTACAAGCATAGAACTATTCTAGCTACCCATGTGCTCTACTAAAGTTAAATTTAGATTGCAAATGATGCTTAACATTATTAATCCAAATTGTCCTTCAAAAGTTAAACTTGGATTGGAAACGATACTTAACATTTTTACTCCAAGTTTAACCGATGTGATCTTCCTAAGTTAAACCATATTACAGAAGTTAATCAAATATTTATTTCAAAAATTGGATTTCAGGTTAAACATGGCGAGGTACTAGGCCTTCTTGGGTATGGGTGTTGGTTGCTACTCGGAAAACCTAGAGGTTCCACTGTACAAAAATTTGTACAAAGGTCTGAACCTTTTCCTAGCTACCATGTGTTCTTTTAAATTAAATTTTGGATCGCCTGCGGAACTTAACACGTTTGATCCAAAACTTAATCTATTAGAGCTCCAAGCAATAGAGAGTTTCGGCCACCACAAAGAGGAAGAGGAGAAGAGATGATGGCCGGCCACAACACCAAGGAAAAGAGGGAGAGAAAATAATAGAGGTTGTGTCTTTTGAAAGCACCCTCACCCCTTCTTTTATATTCTTTGGCCTAGGCAAATTAAGAAATTTAATTACAATAATATTTCCTCAATTTCCTTGACATGATTTAATTGAGAAAAATAAAATAAAATTTCCCCAATTGAAATCTTATGGCCGGCCACATCAATGAAAACAAATTGGACAAGTTTCAATCAACAATTAAAACTTCCTAATTTGTTTCCGGAAATTTTAAAAAATAAAATTTCTCTTCAAAATCTCTTCATGGTTGATAAAAAGGAAATTTCTATAATTTTAATTTTACAACATGTGAATAATTTTTAAAGAGAAAATAAAATATCTCACCAATCTACAAATAAGGAAAGAGATCTAATCTCTTTCTTTAATCTTTTGTAGATCTTTTACAAGAGAGATATTTTAATTTTAATTCTCTTTAATAAATTATATCTTCCACATTATAAAAATTAAAATTAAATTTCTTTTTTAATTTAATTTGGCCGGCCCCCACTAGCTTGGGTTCAAGCTAGGGTCGGCCACCCAATCTTATACCTAGGCTGGCCCTAGCTTGGTTCCCAAGCTAGCTTGGCCGACCCCTTATTGGTGGGTATATAAGGTGGGTATAGGTGGGTATAGTACTCTATAAATAAGATGCTACGATAGGGACCGAGAGGAGGAATTGGTTTTGGTCTCCCGATAAAATTAAGCATCCCGTGTTCGCCCCGAACACACAACTTAATTTTATCAATAATAATTCATTCCACTAGAGAACTATTATTGAACTACCGCACCAATCCCAAATTACATTTTTGGGCTCCTTCTTATTATGAGTGTGTTAGTCTCCCTGTGTTTAAGATATCGAATGCCCACTAATTAAGTGAGTTACTGACAACTCATTTAATTAATATCTTAGTCCAAGAGTAGTATCACTCAACCTTATCGTCATGTCGGACTAAGTCCACCTGTAGGGTTTAACATGACAATCCTTATGAGCTCCTCTTGAGGACATTATCAACCTAGTATCTCTAGGACACAGTTTCCTTCTATAATCAACAACACACACTATAAGTGATACCATTTCCCAACTTATCGGATTTATTGATTCATCGAACTAAATCTCACCCATTGATAAATTAAAGAAATAAATATCAAATATATGTGCTTGTTATTATATTAGGATTAAGAGCACACACTTCCATAATAACTGAGGTCTTTGTTCCTTTATAAAGTCAGTATAAAAGAAACGACCTCAAATGGTCCTACTCAATACACTCTGAGTGTACTAGTGTAATTATATAGTCAAGATAAACTAATACCTAATTACACTACGACCTTCTAATGGTTTGTTCCTTTCCATTTTGGTCGTGAGCTACTGTTTATAATTTATAAGGTACTGATAACATTATCTTCTGCATGTGACACCACATACTATGTTATCTACAATATAAATTAATTGAACAACTACAACTAAATGTAGACAATTTGACCAAATGTGATTCTTTATTCATAATGAATGTTTACAAAGCTTAGGCTTTCAGTATACACTCCAACAATGGGATCATCCACCACTTCCTAGACAAAACCTTTAAAAGAAATCAGATATTTAACTTCTTACAGTAAACTAGATTTAACTACAGAGATCTCAATAGAAAGACAATATCGAAACATGAAATTGAAACACAAAATCGATAACAAAAATGATAACATAAAATCGATAGCCTCTTGTGTTTGGTTTTTCAAGATCTATACAAAGAACATGAACTAGTTATGATGCAGAAATAAATAACTAGTTATACCTTTCTTTGTAACTTATAGACCTCTTGATCTTCTGTTATATTCCTCTCCTCCTCTTGGACGTCGTGTGGGCGACGATCTACCAAGATGAAATCCACCCAAGCTCCTTCTTTTCCTCCAAAACTCTTGAGCCACCAAGGGATGCCAAAATAGGAAACTTTCTTCCTTTCTTCTCCTTCTTCTTCTCCTTCTAGTAACCGACCACCTATGTAGAGTCTTCTCCTTTTTCCTTCAAGTTTCGGCCACCAAGGAATATGGATGCCGACCTTAGAAAGAAGAGAAGAAGGAAGGTGTCACTGGCCTTAAGAAGAGGAAAAGGAGAGGGGAGAGGGCCGACCACACCAAGGAAAAGAGAGAGGGCTCTTGGTTGTCTCTCATGAGGCACCCTCTCCTTCTCTTTTATAATCCTTGGTCAAGGCAAAAAAGGAAATTTTTAAACATAATTAAAACTTCCTTATTTGTGGATTCCCTTTAAAAAAAGGAAATTTTAACAACAATTAAAATCTCTCTTTTCTAAATTTCCTATTGTACATGGCAATAAAGGAAAGTTTTAAAATTAATTTCTCTCTTTTTAAAACATGGTTACAAAAAGGAAAGTTTTATCAAAAATTAAAATATCTCTTTTAAACATTATACATAACTACAAATAAGGAAAGATTTTAACAAAATTAAAATCTCTCTTTAATCTTTTGTAGATAGCTATAAAAGGAAAGATTTTAAAATTTTAAAACTCTCTTTTAAAACCATGAGGATGTCTATAAAAGGAAAGTTTTTAACAAAATTAAAATCTTTCTTTTAACCATTGTAGATAACTACAAAAAAGGAAAAATGTAACAAAATAAAATCTCTCTTTTAACCATTGTATATTACTACAAATAAGGAAAGATTTAACAAAATTTTGTTTACAAAACTTCCTTTACAAAACTTCCTTTTATTTTACTTTGGCCGACCCCATGCTTGGTCACCAAGCATGGCTTGGCCGACCCCTACTTGGGCTCCATGAAGGGCTTGGCCGACCCTAGCTTAGGCTCTAAGCTTGGCTTGGTCGGCCACAACAAGATGGGTAAGAAGGTTGGCTTTAAGTGGATATAAGACTTTATAAATAAGAGGCTACAACAGGGACCGAGAGGAGGAATTGGTTATTGTTGGAACCTCAAGGTGTTTTGATGTGATCAAACAAGCTAAGTTAGGTCCTGTATTTGTTTAACCCTTGTGTCTAAGTGTGCAGTAGCTTAGGAACACAGGAAGACGAGCGGAAGACACGGCTAGCGAGAAGGACGGCACGGAGAGAGAGCCGGGGGCTCGGTGCGTCCGAGGGACGAGGTGACCGCGGAAGAGTACACCGGTGGACGAGAAGAACGTGCGCGGCATTCGAGGGACGAGAAATCGGGAAGGAAGGCTGCTCGAGGAGAAGGCCGGAACTTGAGTTCGGGTGAGTCCTATTCCGGATGGCCGAGATCACCCAAGCTAGTGGAGCCGGAGCGAACAAGACCCGGACCGAGACGAGCTGAACCGGAGGCAAAAAAGTCAACGTTGTTGACTTTGGGCTCCGAGGCGCCCAGAACCCTTCCGGGCGCCCGGACCTGGATTTTGACCAGGATCATGTCAAACACGATCTGATCATTGGGGGATAAAATTTTATCCCCCCCTGGGCACCCGGAACCCATTTGGGGCACCTCGACCAGTGCTATAAATATAGTACTGATCTACACAGTCAGAACAACTTACTTGTAATCAGTTTTCTCTGTGCTTTCAATTCTGTTTCTTTTATTTGTGCTATCAACGCTGTAAAGAGGCTACTCCGCCCGAAGGAGATAAACAGATAGTGTGCTTACTTTCCTTGGATTAGCAATCCCCTGATTGCAAACCAAGTAAATCTCTTGTGTCTGCTCTTTTCTTTTAGTCTCTTAGTTTAATTATTACAAGTGTCTTTTAAATTAGTTGAATATCCGAGAAAGGTTTTGTGTTTATTCTTGTAGGGCAATTCACCCCTCCCCTCTTGCTGACCTCTAAAGGGACCTACAAGTGGTATCAGAGCAAGGCGCTTCAGGAGGACTAACCGTCAATTGAAGCAACGAGATGGCCGGACCAAGCATCGTTCCACCAAAATTCGAGGGGGACTTCGCAGACTGGAAGCGACGTATGGAGGTATTCCTAAGAACTGATTTTGAAATTTGGTTTATTATGAAATATGATTTTGTAGCTCCAATGAATCAAGATGGAGAAGAAAAAGAAGAGAGCCACTGGACAAAGAAGGAGCAGAATGAGTCTGTAGCAAACAGCCATGCGGAATATCACCTGCTGAGCGTGTTGCCGCCTCAAGAGGTCAACACCATCGGAAGCTATTCATCTGCCAAAGAACTCTGGGAGAAGTTCCTGGAACTCCACAAAGGCACGTCCGAAGCGAAGCTCGCTAAAAGAGACATCCTCCGGAACAAGCTAATGAACATCCGACTGGAGAAAGGTGAGAAGGTAGCTAGTCTACACGCAAAGGTAAAAGAACTGATTACTGGTCTCGAGAACCTCGGAGAAACGGTAACAAATCGAGAAACAATACGCTACGCACTCAACGCGCTTCCCAGAACATCAGATTGGACATCAATTGTCGACGCCTACTACATTTCGAAAGACCTGGAGGTAAGTACTCTAGAAGAACTGTTCTCCACTCTTGAATTGCATGAAACCAGGTGTGCAGGAACAAAGGAATCAAGCCAGATGATTGCGCTAAACGCAACCAAAAGGGATGAACCCGAGTCAGACTCAGAGGATGATCAGGAAGCATACATGGTAAGAAACTTTAAAAAGTTTTTTAGAGCTAATAAATTTAAAGAAATGTAGAATAAAAAGAATCCAAGAAATAGAAGAAAAGTGTGCTACTACCAGTGTCAAAAGGAAGGACACTTAAGAGAGGATTGCCCAGAACTAAAGAAGGACAAAATAAAGACACCCAAGAAACACAAGAACCTAAAAGCCACTTGGGACGACACTTCCTCATCTGAGTCCGAGATTCAAGAATATGCGGGGATTGCACTGATAGCAAGCTACGAAAGACAAAGTACATCAGAACCCAGCATCGATGAAGGGGGAGCGACCTCAGATGGAAGTAGCGAAGCAGGGGGAGATTCAGGCTTTAAGTCTGATATGGTAAGTGAGGTATGCCTCTTACCCCCTGATGAACTTTATTTTGGTATTAAGGCAATGGCTAAATCCATGTATAAATTAGAAAATAAAAATACCAAATTAGAAAATGAAATTCTAGAAATAAAAAGAATTTTGGCAAAATCATGTCTTATAGAGGATTTTGAAAAATTAAAAATTGAAAATGAAAAACTAAAAGAAGAAATAAAAATATTGAAAAAAATCTAATGGTTCAAATATTTCTACTTTTAGAAATTATAGAGGTTTAAATTGGTATTATAGATTTCACCAAAGTCAAATTAGAAATATATCAAAAATCTATGTACCTAGGAAATACTTGGTTAATCCTGTAGGTAGGAACCTCTACTGGGTTCCAAAAACCTGTTTAATTTAAAATTAAAATCAGATTTAGCATTTTCAGCAAGGAAATTAAACAACTAATTTCATTATGAGGTTTTCTCTAAGGAAGTGGTCGTTGCTCTAATAACCAAGAAGGCCTAGTGCCTCGCCACGACCTGGAAGCCAAGTATCGAAATGAAAAGTTTAATTGACTAACTGAAAAAGCATTAATTTAAATTACTTAATGCTTTAAAAGAGTTATTCAATTTGTGTTAGAAAATATATTTTTTTTTAACTTGACTTAGAATTTTTTTTAGAAATTGTTTATGAAAGTTAACTTGGAATATTTTTTTTGCCTTAAAATTTTTTAAAATATATATATATATATATATATATATATATATATATATATATATATATATATATATATATATATATATATATATATTGACTAAGAATTTTTTTAATGTTGCCTTATAATTTTTTCTCAATATTAACTTAGAATTTTTTTAAGAAATTTTTTTTTAGGAAATGTTGAAATAAGTTTCAAACTTAAATTTTTTTTTTATGACTGTTTTTATCTGAAAAATATTTTACTTAAACTTTTCTCGTAAGAAAAATTCTGAAGAGTGTCTTTACTTAGACATTTTTAAAATATTTTACACTTAAAGTTTTTCTTAATTTACCTTAGACTTGTTTATAACCCCAATTTTTATGTGATCAAAGGGGGAGGTAATATACTTTTTCAATTGAAAAATATTTGGACTTATTTGAATATAAATTGTTTCTATTGCATATGTTTACCCTAACTTAACTTGGGTTGCTCACATCAAAAAGGGGGAGATTGTTGGAATCCTAAGGTGTTTTGATGTGATCAAACAAGCTAAGTTAGGTCCTGCGTTTGTTTAACCCTTGTGTCTAAGTGTGCAGGAGCTTAGGAACACAGGAAGACGAGCGGAAGACGCGGCTAGTGAGAAGGACGACACGGAGAGAGAGCCGACGGGCTCGGTGCGTCCGAGGGACGAGGTGACCGTGGAAGAGTACACCGGTGGACGAGAAGAACGTGTGCGGCGTTCGAGGGACGAGAAACCGGGAAGGAAGGCTGCTCGAGGAGAAGGCCGGAACTTGGGTTCGGGTGAGCCCTATTCCGGATGGCCGAGATCACCCAAGCTAGCGGAGCCGGAGCGAACAAGACCCGGACTGAGACGAGCTGAACCGGAGGTGAAAAAGTCAACGTTGTTGACTTTGGGCTCCGGGGCGCCCGGAGCCCTCCGGGGTGCCCGGAACCCTTCTGGGTGCCCGGACTTGGATTTTGACCAGGATCACGTCAAACGCGATCTGATTGTTGGGGGATAAAATTTTATCCCCCCTTGGGCGCCCGAACCCATTTGGGGCGCCCCGACCAGTGCTATAAATATAACACTGATCTACACAGTCAGAACAACTCACTTGTAATCAGTTTTCTCTGTGCTTTCAATTCTGTTTCTTTTATTTGTGCTGTCAACGCTGTAAAGAGGCTACTCCGCCCGAAGGAGATAAACAGATAGTGCACTTACTTTCCTTGGATTAGTAATCCCCTGATTGCAAACCAAGTAAATCTCTTGTGTCTGTTCTTTTCTTTTAGTCTCTTAGTTTAATTATTACAAGTATCTTTTAAATTAGTTGAATATTCGAGAAAGGTTTTGTGTTTATTCTTGTAGGGCAATTCACCCCTCCCCTCTTGCCGGCCTCTAAAGGGACCTACAGTTTTGGTCTTCCGATGAGCTTGAGCTTCCCATGTTCGTCCCGAACACCCAACTTAAGTTTATCAATAATAACTCATACTACTAAAGAGTTATTATTGCACTACCGCACTAATCCCATATTACAATATAGGTTCCTTCTTATCATAAGTGTGTTAGTCTTCGTGTGTTTAAGATATCGAATGTCCACTAATTAAATGAGTTACTGACAACTCACTTAATTAATATCTAGTCCCAAGAGTAGTACCACTCAATCTTATTGTCATGTCGGACTAAATCCACCTGTAGGATTTACATGACAATCTTTATGAGCTCCTCAAGGGGACATCATCAACCTAAATTACTAGGACACGGTTTCATTCTATAATCAACAACACATCATATAAATAATGTCATTTCCCAACTTATTGGGCATATTGATTTAACGAACTAAATCATACCCTTTGATAAATTAAAGAAATAAATATTAAGTATACGTACTTGTTATTATATCATGATTAAGAATACACACTTCCATAATAACAGAGATTTTGTTCTTTTATGTAGTCAGTATAAAAAGAAACTACCTCAAATGATCATGCTCAATGCACTCATAGTGTACTAGTGTAATTTTATAGTCAAGATAAACTAACACCAAATTACACTACAACCACTCTAATAGTTTGCCTCATTCCATTTTGGTTGTGAGCTACTATTTATAATTTATAAGAAACTGATAACATGATCTTCTGTGTGTCACCTCACACCATATTATCTACAATATAAATTAAATGGACAACTACACTTAGCATAAATGTAGACTTTTGACCAATGTGATTCTTATAAATGTTTATACAAAAGCTAGGCTTTTAGTATACATCATAACACCTAGACCAGAGTCGACGGGTAGTCTTTTAGGGCTGACCTAGACCAAAGCATCCAACATGCTAGTCTTCTTGGCCTAGTTGAGCTTGTTGATGTAGCTGGACCGAAAAGAGGGAAGTGAATTACTTGTTAAAAGAAAACTTTCTCGTCCTTTCAACCTATATTAGTAGCACAATTAAATTAACAAAATTGAACAACTAAAAAATTTTACGGATGAGTTACTTGGTTACAACTTAGGTGGTTGTTAATCTAAAACAAATGAAAGCACTAAAAATCTCCTTCATTAAAGGCAAAGAAGCCTCTTACACTCTTTGAATGCTCAGAAATAAGTTAAAAAATGAATACCACAGTTGTCGAATATTTTCTAGGTCCATGAGTCTTTTTATAGCCTTTGGAAAATATTATCCGCAGCTTGAAGGTGCCTTCAAAATGGTCCAAGGCACCTTCCATCATATAAATCTTATCCCTGAGGATAAAACATTATCCTCAAGTAAGAGCTAGGTAAGGGGCCTTCCAAGCCATGGAAGGCGCCTTCCATAAGACAGATCAATTCTCAAAGGTTAATTGCGTGGTTGATGCTCCGGCTAATCGAAGTTGAGCTCACCCGAACCCAATTCCGACATTCTCCTCGAGCAGACTTCCTTTCCAGCTTCTCGTCCCTCGAACGTCGCTCACGCCCTTCTCGTCCACCGGTGTACTCTTCTGCAGCATCTCGTCCCTCAGATGCACCAAGCCCGTAGGCTCCTTTTTCGTACCATCCTTCTCACTAGCTACGTCTTCCGCTCGACTTCTTGTGTTCCTAAGCTTCTGCACACTTAGACATAAGGATAAAATATACATGACCTAACTTAACTTGGTTGACCTACTACATGTACTAACAATTTCTCCATTTTTGATGTGCATCAACTCAAGTTAAAGTTAAGATTAAACAAAAAATAATAACATGATGAATGAATTAAGCAAATATCGCAATTAGAATAAAATATTGTAATGAATTAAGCAAGTCAATAAAATTGCAAAATTTGTACACTGATAAAAGTCTTACTACTCTCCCTTAACTTGTACTTATATCTCCCCCTTTGATCACATCAAAAAAAAATTAGGAAAGTTAAAATAAACTGTTAGAAAATTTTGAAATATTTTCTAGAGGTACCTAATAAGAATTATCAGTAAGCTAATATTTTTTAGAAATAAAATTCAAAAATATTCTATTTTTATTAATTAATCGTATATTTTGATAAAAATAATTTAGAAATTAGTTTAACGAACAGAATTAATTTATTTTATCAAAAAATATTACGTTTTATCACAGAAAGATAAAATTTTTCAAAAATAAGTCTACAGAGTATTTTTAATTTTAAACATACCTTTTCATTGAAATATATATATATATAGAAAATATTTTAATGAAAAATAAAATTTTAAAAATTTTCTATTTATAGATTAAATCATCAGATAGCATAGAAAAAAATTCAACTCAAAGTACAAAAAGTAGACATTTAAATGATTTGTTTAAACACTGTGAAAGATAAAATATATTAAAATTTAAAGCATGCATAAAATTAACTTTAAATTATACTAGATATGATTTGGGAATCCAATATAAATTATTTCCTACTAGATTAATCATAAATTTTAGTGGAACATAATTTTTAGGAATTTTTCTAATTTACCCCCTATGGTTCTTGATATACTAGTTTAGCCCTTTGTAATTTCTAGAATTTAAGTTTCGTACATCTTTCGTAGTTGAACATGCATAGTCATTTTTCAAAGATTCTATTTGTTCTTTTAATTTTTAATTTTCTATTTTTACGTTATCAAATATCTCTAAGGGGCATGACTTTGCTAAGTTTAATTTTAACCTAGCATTATATTTTTCTAATTGTACTATGTTCTTTGAAAGTATTTTAATAAATTGAAAGACTGTTTGGGAAAAAGTGCGCGTACCTCACTTACCTCGTGTTCTGATGCTCCCTCTTCATCACAGCTTTCTTCTGAAGATCCTCCCCCTTCGTTGATGCTCATTTCTGAGGAACTTTCGGTGTCCCTCTGATGGTCTGTCATTAGTGTTAGTCTGGTGTAAGCTTCAATTTCGAACTCGGAGGATGAAGATGCATCCCACGTAGCTTTCAAGTTCTTGTGCTTTGACTTTATTGGTCTGTTGTCTTTGTCTTTGTCTTTTTTCTTTAGTTTAGAGCAATCGTTCTTGATGTGCCCTTCTTCTTGGCAGTTGTGGCACTGAACCTTTCTTTTTCTTCGAAAGTATTTTTTCGCCTGTAACTTATTACATTTATTAGATTTAATAAACTTGCTAAACTTTCTCACCAATAATACTGTTTCATCTTCGACGATTGATTCTTCGGAGTTTAGATCTGGTTAGCCTTTTTGGTTAGCTTTTAGTGCTATGTTGTGGGCAATCTTTTCTTCTTTGTTTTGTGAGTTTGAACATCTTAATTCATGAAGTTCAAAAGTAGAAAATAGATTTTCTAATGAACTAACTTCGAGGTCTTTAGATATATAAAATGAGTCGACTATGAAAGTCCACTCGAGTCTCTTAGGAAATGTATTTAAAGCGTACCTTAATGAATCTCGGTTTGTTACATTTTCTTCGAGATTCATGAGTCCGGTGATGAGTTATTTGATCCTCGAGTACAACTGTGCGACTATTTTGTCTTCTTCCATCTAGAGGTTTGTTAGTTGGTTCCGGAGCAGGTCCTGTCTCGTGAACTTTGCTTCGGATGTTCTTTCATGTAGCTCTAGGAATTTTTCCCAAAGTTTCTTTGCTAATTTATAATCTTCGATCTGATTGACTTCTAGGGGTGGAAGTACATTTAGCAGGTGGAACTCGGCTCGTCCATTCGCTATAAAGTCAGCTTGATCCTTTTTGGTCCATTGGTACTCTTCTTTTTCGACTCCTTGTTGATCTTTAGGGGCTACAAAACTATATTTAAGAATTAAGAGTAATTCAAAGTCTATTTTAAAAAATACCTTCATCTGTTTTTTCTATGTCACGAAATCCCATCGAACTTCGGCAGGTAGATTGTCGGTCCGACCATTGTCTCGGTGTTTCAGCCGGCGGTTAGTCCTTCTAAGGTGTTCTAGCTCTGATACCACTTGTTGGTACAACGGGACCGACAAGAGAAGGTGAATTACCTGTTAAAAAAAAACTTCCTCATCCTTTCAACCCAAATTAGTAGCACAATTAAATTAACGAAATTGAACAACTAAAAAAAATTAAAAGATGCGAAAGAGTTACTTGGTTACAACCTAGGTAATTATTAATCCAAGACAAATGAAAGCACTAAAAATATCTTTTGTTGAAGGAGGAGAAGCCTCTAACACTCTTTGAATGCTCAGAAATAAGCTAGGAAATGAATACTACAGTTGTTAAATATTTCCTAGGTCTAGGGGTCTTTTTATAGCCCTTGAAAAATGTTATCCGTGGCTCGAAGGCACCTTCAACATGGTCCAAAGCGCCTTCCATCGGATAAATCTTATCCCCGAGGATAAAACATTATTCTTGGGTAACGGCTAGGGAAGGCACCTTCCATAGGCTGGAAGGCTTCTTCGTACTATTCATCGAAGGCGCCTTCTAACCTATAGAAGACTCCTTCCATAAGGTAGATCAACTCCCAAAGGTTGATTTCTTCGCGTGGGTGATGCTCTGGCTAATCGGAGTTGAGCTCACCTAAACCCAACTCCATTCTTCTCCTCGAGCAAGCTTCCTCCCTAACTTCTCGTCACTTAAATGTCGCGCATGTCCTTCTCATCCACCAGTGTATTCTTCTGCAATATCTTATCCATCAGATACACGAAGCCAGTCGGCTCCTTTTTCCGTGTCATCCTTCTCACTAGCTATATCTTCCGCTCGACTTCTTGTATTCCTAAGCTCCTGCACACTTAGACACAAGGATCAAATACACATGACCTAACTTGGTGATCACATCAAAATTACTACGGGGTACTAACATGGCTGACTAGCCTTCCTAGTAGAGCAGAACATTCAACTGGCTAGTCTTCCTATCCTGGTCGAGCCGACTAGTCTTCCTGGTAGATCAGAGCATATGACCTATCTGTCTTCCTAACTTGGTCGAACCGACCAGTTTTCCTAGCAGAGCAGAGTATCCAACCCGCCAGTCTTCCGACCTGGTCGAGCTGACCAGTCTTCCTGGCAAAGTTGGTCAAGCCGACCAATCTTCTTGGCCGATGCGACTAGTCTTCCTAGCCGAGTATAGCAAAGCAGACCACTAGGCCCATTAACCCTTTTGTCTCATTTACTAACATCTAGACAAGGGTCACATGACACTCTGATATTTTTATTTGGACATGACCCTCTGACACCTAGACAAGGGTATTATGACCTTCTGACACCTTTTGTCTTGACATGACCTCCTATAAAAAGCCCTACTCCCATAAGCCAAAGGGAGGAGGGAGGGGACTCCTTGCTACATACACTTATCTTTGTTATGCTCTGCACTGTTCATCTTCTTATTCTTGGCATCATCGGAAATTGACTTGAGCGTCGGAGTGGACGACCGGGGTAGCTCGGTTTCCATTCTAACCACTCCTTTGCTCTTTCACTCTCCTCAAGCTCTTCCGGCGACGGGGGACAACTCACCTGCCTCCTCCTGACTCCTAGCTAGAAGTCCTTCCGCCGTCAACATCCCTATCCTCTCATCGTCCATCGACTCACCTGTCTACTTGGTTCCCCTGGCTCCACGCTGTCCTCCGGCCCTGTGCCGTCCTCCAGCTCTGTACCACCCTTCAACTTTATATCATTGCCTCCAGCTCCGTACCACCCTCCGACTCTACGCCATTGCCTCTAGCTCTGTGTCGTCCTTTGGCTTTGTGCTACCCTCCGACTCCATGTCATCGCCTCCTGCTCCGTGTCACTTCCGATCCGTTCTTACAGACTTGGTATACTTTACATTCAGTCGTTTCATTATAGTATTATTTATTTTCTTTATTTCTATCACCGGAGACTGACTTGAACGTCGGAGGAGTAGATTGGGATAGCCCCCAGTCTAATTTTTTAACAACCTTATAGGCACCATTGACCGAAGACTTTCGAACACCTTTGGTCCTTCTCGTGTTTAGGGGTCTAACAACTTAATCAATATAGAAGATAGCTCATCATCCATTTTCCCTCAAGATCATGATGACTCGGTCAATATTCTAGTTATATTATTAACTTTCTATCTGACTCAGTTTTCGGACGAGATAAATATACGTTATTTATGATCTTATTTTAATGAATTGAAGCAGTGTTTTTTTTTCTGTTCTTTGTTTTATGGATCCTCTAAGTATAATTTTACCTGCCTGTTATGATGGGCATGATGTTTTCTTCTTGTGTATTATTTCATGAGATGAGATCATCCTGATCACTATGCTATGATTGACTAAATTAGTGAAATAAGAAAATAAGTAAAATGATTCATTTTACTCTTGACATAATTGATAGGTTTCATCTGAGATCCGCTTCTTTGACTTGGTCGTCAATGCACCTAGCTTTGTAGACATAGTTTAGTTCATTGGACGTGCTTGTTGAATCGGAGCTACTCATGTAGATTGAGTCAGTTGACTCGACACATATTTTTACATTCAATATCAGCCCAGTTAATTCATCCAATTTGCCTTCAAATTCAGCTGATGGATCAGGACAGTCTACCACTTACTTGGCCTGTACATCCACTTCAACTAGTCTGGTTTAACAATCAAACTCATCCAGTCTACTTGGTCCTTTCAATCCAAAAAGTTAGCTCTATTACCACTTTACCTTATCTAAGTCAACCGTCTCAGATGGTCCATTTAGCTTAGTGATCTAATTAGCCCTTCCAAGTCAGTCAACATTCCAACTTAGTTGGTTTGATTAGCCCATCAAACCCAGCTTCAGTGGATCTCTAAAGCACTTTACCAATAGTTGAATATATCTGATCCTCTAGACTATCCAGTCTATCTCCACAAAAGAAGACATCTATAGGAGCAAAAATGATATCGCTCCCGCAGCAAGACATCGATCCTTAGGACCAGTCTTATCCACCCCATCTCGCAATTCATTTGATTTAACTTCGACTATTATCTGGGCTAGCGGGATCCATGGGATTCTGGTTCATTTAAGTTACCTCCAACTATACTCCAGGCTAGCGAGATCAATCGAATTTTGAGTCATTTGAGTGCAATTCAAATTCAAGTGTTGACAAGAGAATGAAGTGTCAGATTCATTGGATCTTTTGACTCATTAGCGTGCACTCCAAATATGCGTTGCCAAGAGTGTGTAGTGAGAAAAAGATATTCATTTGGCAATTCACATTTTCAAAAGGAAGATTCTTAAAATTTCACCACTTGATTCAAGCTCTCCAGATCAAGAATATTAAAATATGTTGAACTTTAACAATGAGCACATGTTCCTCATAAATAGATATACCAGCACCAAAATAATCACAACAATCACATTAATCACAACAATCACATTTCTAGCACGCTTATAGCATGGTTTCATTTGGTTTAAACAAATTATCTTGACACAATAAATTTTGCCTTTACAATCTCAAATTCACTCCTACTACAGGAACTCATTGACACAAACATGTTATTTCAGGTTAAACTTGAAGTTTAAACCAATTATCATTGCAAGGAAGCCTTAATTACAACAAAAGCCAATCCTATAAGTAGAAAAAACATCTACAAACCTTCAAAGTTAACATGCCCATTTTCTAAGATTGAGCAGCTTGCATATATATGGAACTCCAGCACTGTCAAACTTGATCTGATGCATTCTCAAACTTCAGCTCAGGATACAAGCATTAGGGAAAGATTTTATTAACCACTGAGAGTGCTTTCACTTGAAGCATACAAGTTTCCTACCGCATAAAACGTTCCTGCTGTGGCAATAGTAAGTTTATTCTTCAATGCAAAGGCATAAAGTTATGAGGATGATAACTTATGAGAAAAATATGAATTCGCATAATCCTTGCAAAGCCATGGAACCACATGATGCGTGCCAAATGAATTTAAACTTATCGTGTGACGAAATTTATGAGGATGATAACTTATGAGAAAAATATGAATCCGCATAATCCTTGCAGAACCATGGAACCATATGATGCGTGCCAAGTGAAGTTAAACTTATCGTGTAACAAAAAATAACGATTGATTTCTTTCCTAACCAACTTGAGCTTTTGGAATAAGTGTTAATCAATCAACTTTAGTATGGTATCATACAACTTTGTATTAAAGCAAGAGGTATTGGATTCAAGTGTTGCTTGTGAGATGATCACTTTCATATGTCAGATTTGAAACAGTCAAAATGAAGCATACCCAGCCACAGTGAAGGGAAGTTGTTAATCATATAAATATAAAGATTGATGTTTTTGTTGACCACTTTAGCTTTTATATGTGATTACTCAATCAAATATAACAAAATTAAACTTATTACTTATGCAAATACATGTTATACTGGCATGTTTGATTGAAAGGAAAATGCTTACATTAGTAAACACCTATGCCGTGGTTTTTTCTTCTTTTTGTCTTTCTTTCTGGTGGGAGGTTGAATAACTACTTTGATGGCAGCATCAAAAACTGCCTTGACATTCTGCACAAAGGGGAAAAGAAAAGTTAAGGCAATAATGAATGTGAAAACAAACTAAGAACAAAAATGAAAAATCAATAAATCAGAAACTGAAGAAAAGGTGAAAATCAAGGGTATAATTTTTCATCTTTCACAGTGTATTCTGCGGTTAGCAAGTTTTATAGGTTTTATAGATGCATGCAATGATACAAGTAAAATACCTGCTGAGTTTTTGAACTGCATTCTATGTAATATGCAGCCCCAATCTGCTTACGGAGTTCCTCTCCCTAGCATCAAGAATCATTGCAAAGAATATACATATATTGACAAATAGAGAATAGCACAAAGGCTGGTCCAGCACAGCACAAGTGGAAAAGTACCTGTGCAGTAGTAACAGGCACCATACCAGGATGATCTGTCAAATAGTACTTATCTTCACGAAGATCTATAGATAGAGAAATGAATAGCATTAGTGTTGATGGTGAAACAAGCCAACAAAGTTGAAAATTGACTCTATGATGAAGAAAATAACAACTTTATTTCAGTAAAACTATTATTGGCATTACGGAGTGTCTTTTCTTTTTTTGGTCAAAGTTTCATTGTTTATTGATTATTTACTTCAAGACAGCCAAAAACGTCAAATTGTAATGCTCGTCACTTTTATTACTTATTGAGCATTTTTTTTGTTAGGTCCCCCAGACCTGCTACAGCCAGCACTTCCAGGACTAGAAAAGTAGTGCCAAAATTTAGAGCATCAACATTGGGACCAATTTGTTTATAGGAGTTGAAGTCCTTTGTCTCCATCTATTTATTCTTAGCCTTTGTTGTCCATACTTCATTTACCTAATGGACAGACTCCGAGCACTAATCTTTAATTAACCATTACTCTTATACCTGTTTTCAGTATCTGCTCACAGCAGACAGCAATAACTCCAATTTTCTCGGTGTGGATTGTTCAGACAGATAAAAGATACGAATCCTCAGATTTAACTACAGTTTGGCATCTTTTGATTCTACAAGGTGCTAAGATAATCAAGGCAACTTTATGCCTTTCTTCATTCATGGGAAAATGGTTTTTTAAATCTTTCAATTTGGTACTATGGTTAGTTTTGTCAAAGATTTTAGGATAGTTTGCATCAGCATTCTCCAGAACCCCAAAGGATCTGCTCACCACTGATCCATCCCTAATTTTACCCTACTTAGATGCAAACCATGCAATAATGTTTTCGTTAGAGATTTTAAGCATTGTTTATAAAACAAAACTATGATTTAGAATTCCTTGCAGAGAAGCAGCGGCAAAAGATATCACAATCTGGTGTGTTCTTCCTTTTCAGCCAAAAGAGAGAGAAAGAGATGGAAGGATTTCAGTAATATTCAGTTCATTTACTAATAGAAGAGAAGCTCCACAAATGATGGCAGATCTATAGTTCATATAAAGCGAGGTTCAATGGCATTTCATAATCCATATCTGAAGATTGAAGGGGCAGAAAATCGTATTTTACAGGTAGCAAGAATTAAGACAATTGTACTAAACTGATCATTGTTCTTGTGGTTAACTTACCCAACTTAGTGCCTACCAAGACCACAGGGACTCCAGGCGCATAATGATTAAGTTCAGGTATCCACTGAAACCGTTAGCAAGAAGAATATTAGATCAAGATAAAGAACACTGAGACTGATTGCAAGTGCTTAGCCCTCATCACCTTCTTCATAACATTTTCATAGCTCGCCCGACTCACCAAGGAGAAAGCGAGCACAAAGACATCCGCCCCTCGATAGCTCAACGGCCTCAATCTGTTGTAATCCTCTTGGCCTGTTAAAAAATTCACTCAAATACTCAGGACTTCCACATCCCAAAATCAAAAGAGAGGACGAGATAGAAAAATCTCACCAGCAGTATCCCAAAGCCCTAAATTGACAGTAATTCCTTCCACGACCACGTTCGCGCTGAAGTTATCGAACACCGTCGGTATATAATCCTTCACCAAAAAAAGTAAGATCAAGAAAAAAAAAACTCGATAAAAAAGTAGAAAAAGGAAGAAGGAAAAAAAAAAGGCAAACCCTAAAAATTGCAACGAAGAAGAAGGGAGACTAACAGTTGGGAACTTGTTGCTGGTGTAGCAGATGAGCATGCAGGTCTTCCCAACAGCTCCATCCCCGACCGTCACACACTTGATGAATCTCGAAGCTGTCGACGCCATGAGCCTGGCAGGAAACCGAGCAAGAGGGGAAGAGAGAGAGAGAGAGAGAAGGGGAGAAAAGAGAGGAAAGCTGGTTGCTTTTGGGAGCAGAGCAGATGCAGATGCAGATCACATGAGGCTAATTGGCCAAAAATACCGCAGCTTTTGGTGGTTTGCGGGCAATTGGGGCTGTTCCTATGGCAGGATGCGGTGCCCCTGCGAAACTGATAGAGATGGTGAAGAGCGTGTTGGTTGCTTGCGGGAGGTGCTATAAAATAAATCCAAAGCGGTGGTTGTTAACTTAAATATGATGAGGTAGGGTTTTATTTATTTATTTTTTTAAAAAAAAATCTTCGGGCTGCAAATAAATTCACGCATGTAAATATATAATATTTTTAATATATTCATTAATTTAAACTTTTTTAGATTAATAGTAAATCTTTAAAATTAATATTAATTGCCCTCTAAGGCGAGTCTTGATGTATTCATTTGTTTTTACTTCCTCTCCAAATGACTTTAGGGCATTCACAATGGTTACAACTCTCGAAAAGTTATTTCGTTGTCATATTTATACCACGTACAAAATCCTACATATCTTTCTATTATTGAAAAAAAAAAATTCAACAACTCTTTTTAGACATCATACATTTTTCATTATATATGTTTCTTATCTCTTTTTCATATTTATATTCTATATCATTAAATTTTTATAAAATTTAAATGCATAAATTATTAATATGAAATAACATTAATAATAATAAATACATAAATATTATAGTACATCAAATAAAAGACATAATTTTAATAATATATAAAAATAAATTTTAACACATCTAATTCAATTATTTTTTTTATGTAAATGAAGTTGTTCTGGTGTCATCTAACTAATATCCTTTGTAAATTTCATAATCTTTACAAAAGATCTCGACTTAGTCAATAAATTTTGAGAACTTTAAAAATTTTAAAAATTAGAAGGATATTATGGAACATATGAATTTTTAAAAATTTAGAGGATATTATATATAAGAGAAAAAATAAGGATATTGGACATTTGGAAGAATATGAGTATTTTGAGAAGATGTATTTTCTTTCATATTTAAAAAATTCAAAAGATTTATAAATAAAGTATTAAAATTTTATCCATCTCAAATATAAATAAGGAATAAAAAGAAAAATTAAAAGTAGAGAGTGAAGATAATAATAAAATGAATGGAAAAAAAATAAAATCCAACATATATTTATAGATTTAAAAAAAAATAAAAAAAAATTAATCGTGGTTCAACATCAGTCAACGATAAATTTTTATTAGTAGTTGTCTGTATTTTTTAATAAATATAGAAGCGACTCTGTATTCAATTAAATCCAGAGCTTTTTACTCACAATGGGAGCGGTGAACATTGTGAATGCCCTTATCATTTCTAGAGAAATCTGCACACTTACTCCAGCAGTATGAGTTGATAGGTAAGGAGTAAGGACTATATTTCTATTCTAACAATCTTAGTTCTTAAATCTTAATATTAAGGAAATGTGAGAGAGTGTAATTCTTTTGACTTGGAAATTGTTAGTTATAATAATAATAATAATAATAATAATAATAATAATAATAATGTAAGAACTTGAACTTTCATGTCTTTTTCATCTTCTATTCCAATAAAATCCCATTCTTCTTCTCTCTGCTTTTTTCTTGATCGCTTCTCCTCCTCCATTTTCAAATCGGAATCAGTTAAAACAGCTGGTTTAATTTTATTTTCATTCAGCTTATTATTAATATTTTTTTTAATACAAATAGAAAGAATAATTTTTAAAAAATCTTCAAAAAATCAAATTAAGTTTTATACTGAATAAAACAATTTTCTAAAAAATTCCCTTGGAGTCGATCAATTTTTCTTTTTCTTTTAAATAAAAATCAAGAATTAAATAGAGATTAATTATTTACTCTTCCATGTGAAATTAAAGTAAATGATGTTAGGAGCACAGACCATTAGGAGATTCATCAACACTACAACATGTGGCAGAGTTAAAGAAGCTTTGTGTGCTGCTTAATTAGGTTACTTTAGTGACTAATTTATAGCTTTGTGTGCTCAATTTTGGGAAACATCAAGCCGTTAAGGTTTTTTTTTCTCCTTTTTTCCTCTCTGTCAAAAAACTAGGCAAGTAAACAAGGGAGAACTCTTTGATTTTTGGCACTCTCCTCTCTTACCCTCTCCTCCCCGTAAAGAAATCCTTAGAATTTGGGAGAGAATTTGGTTCATGAACATAACACTTGAGTTTGAAGGCAGAGTTACTAAATTTCTTTATACTTAACAGCAATCATCAACTTTAGCATAAAAGACCAACTTTTAAGCATTAATGGCTTGGAAGATAAGATAACTAATTCGAAAAAAAAGATTAAGGAATCATTGAAGACTTGGAGAAAGCTTAAAGAGCAAGGAAAATGAACTGGAAAAGTTTAAAGTTGGAGATATAAAATGGAAAAGGAGTGTATTAAAGAGACTGAAATGACAAGAACAGAGAATTAATAACAATTTGAATCTTACCCTGAAACCACCTGTCAAATCTGAAGCAGCAACAGCCAACAGGTTTTAATTCTCACATCCTGATGGTCCTTTAGTGGTAAAGTGCACAACATTTGAGAGACCAAACTATGTTTCAAGAACTGGACTCAAATTGCGTGATACCAGCTTAGGTATGTGAACCACCAGTTTAACTGAGCCTTACTCAGAATAAGCTTACCAATATGTTGAGACGAATATAGGAGCAAAAGCACAGTCATCAAGTGGTTAAGTTAACACCATAGTTGCAACAAAGAACTTGCGTCAGACACCACTTGCTAGATTCCACCATTTCAAAATCATGCTTGTAGTTTCAAATCTAATGCCTAAGATGCAAAATAGGATCCATGAAAAGCCTATCTGATAAAGTTTTGTCTCCTTTGATAGAATAGCATGAAAATAAAAAAGTAAACAGATTCAGCGTAGGCCATGTATATAAAGAGTTATATAATATGAGAGCAGAAGTATACTAAAGACAAACCTCTCTTTCCAACACCAGATGAAAAACCTCTCGCCTACTGCTCTCAAACACCAAAATCTTCTTGAGAAGAAAACTTTTCTCTATAAGCCTCTTAGAGACTCTAAATGCACCCCCACAATGAAATCCAAGGATCATTGATATGAAATTCACAACCATCATAAGACTTCAACTGCCAGAATGTTAATCATGAACAACTAGTGATAAAAACACAAGTTAAGATTTATTTGATCAACAGGGCAAGACTGGGTCGATTAAGCCTTAAAGCATCTTTATCAGAGTATATAAGTTCTATAGCATAGATTTTCTTTTGAACTTTAATCCCTACTTTATTTCGTAATTCCATATGCTAAAATGTTATCAAGGAGTTGCTAACCCAAAAAAAGTTATTTCCCAATTAATAGATTAGGCCACAGGGTTCAATGAGGTGCATTTGAGGTTGGAAATGGATTTGATGCGACATATGTTGCCTTCATCTTAAATGAGATCGAGTCCCACAACATAGTAACAGAAAAATAAAATCTATGTTGGGTGGCCTCCATTAAATCTCAACTAAATTGTCAGTGTCAGTGAATGACAATGCTCAAAGCGCAAAACCATCAATTAATTCTCTGCTACAAGCAATACCTTGAAGTTTCCACTACAAGAAAAGACTGAAGGATATCTATCTGTTCATTATGACTTCTTGGTTTTTATTTAGTTTCATGGTTTAGTACTATATCTGCTAAATAGAATTATCTACGTCCGTCCTTAAACTCAAAGTCGCCTGATAGAAGTAGGGCATATGTTGCAATTTAATGAATGTGTTGCTAGCATGAAATTCAATAAAGATATATCTCAATTGTTAGTTTCAAAGAACATATTTTAACTGAAGTGCTTCTTGAAGTACATGATGCAAAATAAAGTGACAATGTATTTCAATATGTTTGGTGTTTGTTGAAAATATTATTATGAACGATTTATATGGCATTTTGTTGTCATTATATTTGGTGTAGGTTGTGACACGTCGAGATTAGCAAGCAATCATCGAATTCATAGAAGTTTTGTAGTATTTTCAGGAATACGATCCTGTACTTTTATACTGGGAGAAAGTGAAGGGATCCTTAACTTTTATACTGGGAGAAAGTGAAGGGATCCTTAACTTTTATACTGGGAGAAAGTGAAGGTAACACGCTTAAGATCATGTAAGGGCAACCATGACCAACAGACACCAAACACTGGATGGCAGCGACAAAGGTGATTGCTTGTTGATGGAGAGAGTTCTCGGGAACAATGTACAACATCTCTGGTGATCAAAATCCAATGAGGCACAAACAGCATCTTCAATTGGTCTGGTGCTTTGGATGAGAGGCAACAAACACCAAGTTTGTCAGGACACTACCAACAAACAGAGGATCTAGAACAGCTCAGAACAGGTCAACAAGAAGAGGGAGTTTACGTACAAGTTGATGTTGTTGATTAGTCTCGTGGTAGGAGAAGGCATCACTTGATTTGGTCCTCGTGTGTACATGGAAGTGGGAGCAGAATGCAGTGTTGCCCTACCCACTTAAATGGAAGAAGAAAACAGAGTTCGTGATTCCCATGTCATCAGTAACAAACGGAGAGGACTGAGGAAAGAGAGACAGTGGTGCTATCTCTGCAGAAATAGGAGTTGGTGTATTTGAACCCTGGGGCTATGAGGGTCTGCTTTGAATGGTGATCAAAGTGCTTATAGACCTAGTTTTGATGAGACTATCATGATAGATGAACATGACTAGCATCCGAATGTTATATTTGTTGGTGCAGTTAGAGCTAACGGTCTAACTCAGGTTTTGATGAATGACAAAGTAGGTTAAGTTAAGTTTGTTATGATCTAACACTTTGATTGAGTGTGCAGGAGAAGTCCAGATAGGTCGACGGGCCGATCGAATATCTGACATGAAGTCCAGCTAGGTCGACGGGCCAACCGAATAGTTGGCACGAAGCCCAGCTAGGTCGACGGGCCGACCGGATAGCTGGCACGAAGCCCAGCTAGGTCGACAGGCCGATTGGATAGCTGACACGAAGCCTAGATAGGTTGACGGGCTGACCGGATAGCTGGCACGAAGTCCAGATAGGTCGACGGGCTGACCGTATGTCTGTCAGGTAAGTTAAGGTAAGTCACTAGAGGAGAGTAACTTAGTGAGGGCGCATTCCCCGTTCGAGGGAACAGTAGACGTCGATCCAACTTAGAACAATTTCGGGAATCTAAGTTGAGATCGTGACTAGATTCTGGTCTCGGGGAGACAGAATCTATTTACTATCATTTTTAATATAATTGTACTAACACTTTGTTTTACAGGGTAGTATAACTTTTATTTGCCTCGGACTAACATTTTCTTGCAGGAAAATGGGTTTATGAAAAATGGTGGTCAGGGCGCTTGGAAGGCAAAAGTTCATCACGTCGTAAACGTGGAGTGCGCTGATTGGCCGGGCCGACGTTACGGTCCGGGCGCCGAGAGTACTCCTATAAAATGAGCCTTCCTCCAGAGCTACGAACAACAACTTCTACTACGATTGCTCTGATGCACGCTACTTCCAAGACGCTCTTGCTACGCTGCGAAGCTTCTCCGACAACCAACAATTTAGTCTTTACTCTCTTGTTATCGGTAATTTCATTTTGCAAATTCCTGTACTCATTTTTGTAAACATCTTTTTGAATTATTAGTGATTGTCCAACGAAAGCACCCAACAAGTGCGGGCCTTGGAGTAGGAGTCAACGAAGGCTCCGAACCAAGTAAAATTGGTCTGTGTTAGCATTGTATCTTTCGTATTTCCGCTGCGTACTCCACTCGATTTAATTATGAATTTTTCGAACGCTATTCACCCCCCTAGTGTTTTCACGATCCAACAATATTTACATTATGTCTATACCAATTGTATTTATGAATTTCCCGTTACAAGAATACTACATGCATTCCAATTAAAACAATCTTTATTGGCAATATTTATTCAAGTTAAGCTAGTGAAACCATGCTTTTGCTCATCAAAAAGATAGAAATAGGATTTAGAACTAAACTAAACATAAAGAACCAAACTAAACATGCCCATAAAATAATTGTTCTTTGTTGTGTATGCATGCACTACATAGGATTTAGAACTAAACTAAACATTCTCATCAAATGATTGTTCTTTGTTGTTTATGCATGCACTACATAGGATTTAGAACTAAACTAAACATGAAGAACCAAACTAAACATTCTCATCTAATGATTGTTCTTTGGTGTGCATGCATGCACTACTAGCTTGGATGCCAACTACAATACTTTGGTTCATCCGGACTGTAGTGGATTTTTTTAAAAAAAAAAACTGAATCCTCACATGTCTCACGAAGCTTAAGAAATTTCCTGTAATAAAGTACTTCTGGCAAATATTGCTGCAGTGTTCAATAGGTTTTCTGCTACCGTATAGGAATTTTGTAAATAGAAGACAAAATCTGTGGAACGCCAAAGCCCCAACCCCCAAGAACCTACTATATATATTTGG
The DNA here is from genome assembly GCF_018446385.1 of Zingiber officinale. NCBI lineage: Eukaryota > Viridiplantae > Streptophyta > Magnoliopsida > Zingiberales > Zingiberaceae > Zingiber > Zingiber officinale. The sequence goes on from NC_055987.1 coordinate 131,292,844, forward strand.
GACAAACAAAAAAGGCTGATGATGAATACAACGTTGATGCAGAAATCTTGTATACAAAAAATAACTGAAGTGTAATAGTAGTGTCATGCTCGATGACGATACTGTAGATATAATGTGACCTTTTTCTGCACCACGGAGCTAAGTGCACATACTGTTGCTTTTAATGACTTGATGGGACCTTCAGGGTTAATGGAGACTACACCAGCCAAAACAAATAACCACGAAATAAAGTGTTTCAGTGGCAATACCTATCTGATGAGGTGCCGTCATTCACAGAATCCACTGAAATGGATTCCTCATCATCCTATGCACGAATTGCGACAACAGAGGAAATATGGAGGTGGCTTAGTGGTTTTTTTTATCAAAGAACTACTAGATCTCTCTATCTATCAAAGATCTTTGTAATATCCAAGCAGTTAGAAGCTAAAAGGTTGACAAAAGATGACATGAACTCACAAAATGAACTTGGAAGAACTAGAAGCTCAAGACAAGTAGGCAATTGATGTCGGTTTTTCGCCATTCAAGGAAAGTTCAAGTGTTAAGCTTAAATGAATCAGATGGGCATTCCAAATAACAAATTAAAGAAGAAACCGTCACTAAAGGATGAGATTAATCGCATTATAGACTTACAGCGAAATTTTCATACAACTTCCACTGTTGATTCAGTCCATGGCAAAAAAACCCTCTAAAGATGCAGCATCTGACCAAACTGGTAACTTGCCCTTCTTATCGGACCACTGCCAAATCTTTGACACAGAAAAGCTCTCATCCTTGCTTCCCAATCCCAACCTCCTCCCCTCATTAGTAGCAAGAACCACTTGGAGATTGGAATCAGCAAGCACATACTGGTAGTAGCCCATGGAGAAGCACCTCCTTGCATCCAAATTGCTACTACTAGTTTCCCCTATATGTCTTCTAGGGTTACTGCCAACTTCAATATCACTACCATCGCTGAGATTGCTAACATTGTCATCGTTGCTTAAGTTCTTGAACTTCCCAAGCCTCACAGGGAGCATTCTCTTCTCTGAGCCAATCTCCTCTTCCGACTCTCTAGAGTCGTCAAGATCAAACATTGGGTTCGCGACGCTGAGCCCTTGGGAGAATATTGCCCCCCGGCAGAGCGGGCAAGTGGAGTTGGAGAGCAGCCATGTGTCAATGCAGGTGAGGTGGAAGGCGTGGCCGCAGATCGGCAAAAGCCGGAGCTTGTGGTCGGCTTCGAACTCGCAGAGGCAGACGGCGCAGTCGAAGGGCTCCTTGGAGCCGAGGATCTCCCGGTAGAGGAAGAGAGGCAGCGTGTCGATGAAGGTCTGGTCGAGGCCGGAGTCATGGAGGCGGAAAAGCTGGCGCAGCTGTCTCTGGAGCGAGCCGGAGCCGACCGGGTGGAGGTGGGGGGAGGCGGACGCGGTGGTGACGGAAGCAGAAGAGGAGAAAAGGGGCTTTTTGATGAAGCACCTGAGGAGGACATGGACGACGCCCGATACCAGCAAGATAAGAGCGACGACGATGACGGTGAAGAGGACGGCGGGGCTTATCCGGCCGCCAGTGGAGGATGCTGTTGCAGTGAATGGCGGCTGGGGCTGAAATGGGAGTGAGTCCTTGCTCGAGATGCTAAGATGAAGAGTAGACTGAGATGATCGGCCATCGCCGGCCATGATCTGGGACAGGAAGGCGCAAATTTGGGGCAACCATCTCTCTCCTTGAGCGCAACTCATTGATGAGAAAACAAAAGACGATCGATAGTGGAAGATGAAATCCCAAGGCAGTTAGGAATTGGATGGATCTCTGTGTTCTAACGCGATCGGAGATTGTCGCAAGTGAAGTGGATCAATTTGAGTGTGGATTGGATGTTACCGGCTTCCGCGTTGCGGTCTGCCTTTTTATTGGGGTTGGAACGATCGATACAAAAAGGACGGGGATGAGTTAATAAGATTCGATATTGATTACAAATATCTAACAAGGGTTCAAATTGATCAGTAATTGTTCATCTTTTATGTTGAGCATGGCTCCAGGGCGCAGAATGTCAGGCACAGGACGAGCCCAAGTATAATTAAGGGTAAAAAAAATTCAGTAAAATCAAATTAATCGAATCAAATTAATTAAAATTTAAAATTTAATTCGATTAATTAAATTTTTAGTTTTTTTATAAAATTTAGTTCAATTTTCAGTTTGATTTTAATTTTAAAATTTATAATTTGATTAAATTGAATAAATCAAATAAAGATATTAATTTAATTATTTTTTAATTGAAAATATAAGAAATTAAATAAAATATGTAATTAATTAGATAAAATCTAAATTTAATTAATTTAGATTTAAAATTTTAATTAATTCGGTTAAAAATTAAATTAATTGATATTTAATCAGTTTGATTTATTTAATTTTTATTGAAAAATTTAATCGATTCGTTTGATTTAAAAAAAAAAGAATAATTTGTTCGATTTTTAATTTATTCAATTCAATGGATTCGATTTTAATCAAATGTTTAACCCTACGAGTCGAGTATGGTTTGACTGGCTATTCATGCCTTTTCGTTTAATAATCATAACACATTTAATATAATAAACATACTAATGTTATACCGTTCGTAATCTAATCTTTATCTACTCCTACCTTCGAGAAGGGGAAGCTGCGGTTGGCATACCCTCCTTCGTTTCCATGTTATCATGACTTCCTCTACATCTTAGGAAAAAATTTAAAAGTGTTTCTTTTTTAACGAATTGGCATCCTTCTTGATTTATTAAAGAAAAGGCACTCATCTTGTAAAATATAAAATAACAATTTATTCTCATTATTCTTGATCTTTCTGTTTTTTTTTTTTAACTAAAATCGATGCCTTATAACAACTATGAACTCATAGTAGTTACGATATCATAATTACTATAATATAAAATATTTTTGTAAGATAAATTATTCAGAGACTATCAAAAAAATTTAAACGATAATTTTTTAATCTGAAATCAACCGTTACGAGTTCCACACTATTAATATCTGAACGAATTTTGATTTGATATATGATACATAACTTTTATACAATATTAATGTTAAACTTTAAATTTTGAGAGGATATAACTTTTTACTCGAATTAAAAAACAGGACGCATAATATAGCAAATTGAATATTTCTAAACGAACTTCAATTTTAATATATTATGTGTTTCATAGTTCAGTTTGAATAAAAATTTATAGTTTTTCAAAATTTAAAATTAACATTCACATTTTAGTAACTATGAAATCATAACTGTTATAATACGAATGTTAAACTGTAAATTTTGAGATATCGTAACTTTTAACTTGAATTGAATCACAGGATATACAATATCAAATCAAATCTCGTTTAGATATGTATAACTTTTTATGAGGTGGAACATTAAATGACAAGGTTTTGGGGTTCAAAAATATAATTTAAATTCTTTTGGAGACTCCGAACAATTTTAATTTTTTTTTCCCATATTATGTCAAATATGAAACTGCATAACTGTTGTAACTCAGTTATAGTAGTTATGAGCAAGTTCCTAGTTGTTACAGCACGTCATTTTAGATAAAAAAATAATAGAGAGATAATAATGAGAATAAATTATTATTTTATAGTAAAAGACAATTATGTTGGTAAAAGATATTTGCTCGCACCGGCGACTTTACTAATTCGTCCCCATGGCAACACAATAGTGATGGATAATTATGATGGTAAAACATGATTCACTCGTGTAGTATTTTTATCGATATATTTCTAGATCAATACGATAGAAGAAAAATATGGATGACTAATAACTTTGTAATTAAATAACGTAGAGAGCGGATAATTACTCAGGATTTGACCCAGACCCACTAATGAAAGGTAATTATGAGGTGGAGTAGTCTTGTGATAATAAACGAGAGAATGGTGCCCTTTGATAATTCTCAAAAAAAAAAAAACATACGCTTTAGATTTTGCCTATTTCGTGGGATATTTGTTTATTTTTATCCAACATCGATTTTACATTTTCTGATCCAATGTCACAGTGAGTTACAAAATTATCTATATATTTTATCCATTTATATTCATTATCACTACTAATATATTACTATTTTTTATTTTTTTTCTTTTAAAATTCAGATATTTAAGTGTTGGTTTTATTACATTACAAATTTAATTATATTACCTTTAACTAAACATAGTCTAAATGTCACCGACTTAGTACTATATATAAAAATTTCCTGACTATCTAAATAAATTCAATAAAAAATTTATTAACCATCCGGATAAATCCGATAAACATCCCAATAGAAGATCAATATTATTACGTGATTTAAATAATACAGGCATATTCAGCCAGAGATTAGAGCCTTTATTAGAGTTCGTCTCATTTATTTTTACCGTCGCATTGTACTTCTATGGCACAATTATTACTATACTATTATATGTAATAAATTGTTTCTCCACAACCTATTTTCCGTACTGCAGCATTTATTTTCCTCAATCATTTTTTTTATTAATTCAGAGATTAATATCGAGGACAGTGGTCTTTTTCCTAGTTTGTCCATCGGTAGCTGAAAATTTATGGTAAAATCTGCTTTTGCCCCAATTGTATTTAAATCGTCATATTTTACAAAATCACCAAATGTCTTACACACTAAAGAGTAATTAAGACCAATTCAATCACGTTCCAATTGAACACTTTCCATTTACGATTAAAAGAAAAGAGAAAATTATTTCTTTTACCAAACATATGCGGATCAAATCACGATCTTATAATTTTATAATAAAATAAGAATAAAAAATCTTTCTTGATCAATCCTTTTGCCCCTTATTTTTTGAAAATCAGAAAGATTCTTTTCAAATTTGAATTTGTTCATTTGGAATTTGAGCTCTTCTACTTATTTATTTATTTATTTTTTGATAAGCATGCCCTAATACTGGGACGAACGAATCATCTTGTATCACATTATTCAACAATAATTAAATCATATTCCCGGATTGATATAGTTTATAAGTATGCAAGTTATTTCAATAGGTCAATAAATTTTATGGTGTACAAACTATGTTGTTGGATTTTAATCAGGAAACAAAGCTACTCCTCATTTTTTTTATTTTCCATTTAATGATGTCATAAAAAATACTTATTATATATATATTTATAAAAATTCATAGAGTCTATTAAAGTATAAATTGTTTTTATTCTTCCTTTGTAATGTTATTTTTAAAAATTTAATCAACGGCAGTTTAGTGGCCGATAATGATAATGCAATCATAACTTAATTCTAATCAAAGGCGTTTTTCTTTTTCTTTTTAATCTCAGTAATTTCATATTATATTTGACGTAAAATAAATCTCTTTAAGAATGTATTATTGTCATGGAAATTAATTTAAAACTATATAAAATCTAACTTAGTTATAATTAAATCCATTAACTATATCATATACTTTCTCCTCAAAAGTACAGGGGGTGCTTTTGAAATAAGCTAAGGCTTAAGAGCTAAATTGAAAAATTCCCTTTTTATACCCGAGACAGTGGTGGCGGGTAGGAGCCTCCATTAGTCCATTGGCGGGCATGGAGGTAGCCGACGTCACGGCGGAGGAGATCGAAGCCACTGGGGTTCCTCCGGTTGTGGCGCAGAGGCTCCATGCTGCCCTACGGCGGATTCTCTCGGAGCGAGGGAGCTCCGGTCCGGAGGCTTGGGACGCCATCTCGAAGCAACTGTTAAGCCCTAGACTCCCTTTTCCCCTTCATCAGTTGTTGTACTACGGGTGCTACAGGGGATTTCGTCCCGACCCCCCTCCAGCTTGGCTTCCCGACAAGTAATTTTTTCATCTTTTTGGAGTTGGATTGGATCGCGCGATTTTGTTTGGGGTTGTTTGTGTTTGATAATTCGTGTTTTTTGATCAATTAGAGTTTGTTAGTTTTCCGACAAGTTTGTTAGTTTCCATGGATAATTCGTATTTGGAAGTTCGATTTCTGAACCTTCATTAAAATAGAAATTAGTGAGCACGATAGTCTCGCTAGTGACAAAAGATGACGTCTTCCGAAATATAGAATTGATCTTTTCGTTGTACCATCGTTGTCCCGTGGATGAATTTGAAACGACCCTAAACCAGAGAGAACGCTGCCGCCACAAATATAGGCAGGGTTTTGCAGAAGCGTGGGAAAGAGTTACTTGGAGACAAATACAAAGATCCAGCATCAAGCTTTCCTGATTTGCAGACATTTTCAGTGGCTAACCCAGAGGTATACCTGGACAAAATTTGGAAATCGTACTATGCGTTGTTAGCTTATTAATGGATTTTAAATTTGACTTGAATTGGCTTCTTTGATATGTTGTTCGGATTAGTAGGCTTACTGGAAGATGGTTTTTGAAGAGATGGATATTTCATTTCCGGTGCCTCCATCTTGCATTCTACGCTGTAATAATTTATATCCTGGAGGGCAATGGTTGCCAGGGGCTTATTTAAACTCTGCCAGTTTATGCTTGAGTTTGAATGGTAATAGAAACCTTGATGATGTTGCAATTATATGGAGAGATGAAGGATATGATGCTTTACCTGTAAATACCATGACATTCAAGGAACTACGGACTAAAGTCTGGTATAATTTATTTTATATTTTTTCTTGTATTTAGTTAATCTTAGATGAACAGCCAGTTACAATTGTTGTAATTTCATTTGTTTCTTTGATTTTTCAGGTTGGTTTCTAATGCACTTGATACACTGGGTTTACCCAAAGGATCTGCTGTTGCAATAGACATGCCAATGACTGTGACTTCTGTTGTCATCTACCTAGCTATTGTATTAGCAGGTTATGTGGTGGTGTCTATAGCGGATAGCTTTGTCCCCAAGGAAATAGAGACGAGGCTCAACATAGCAAATGCAATAGCAATTTTCACCCAGGTTATTTTTCCTGTTAGCAAGCTTTTCTCGAGCAGAGACACTAATATCATGTTTGGTTTTTCTGCACTCGTTGATAAAGGTTGAATGTTGATTGAAACATGAAGTATTTATTGCTAAAGAGATACTAAGAGACAAAGATGCATAAATAGGGTGTAAACGAGATGAACTGAGCTTAGCTGTCTTTAAGATTGCTTATTTACTTGTCGAGCTTGGTTATTAAAAATCTTATCAAGCTTGAGCCGAGCTTGAGCTTTTTATCGAGTTCAACTAAGAGTGTCATTGTCCTCTTACAAATTAGGTTAAACCTTTATCCAATACAAGAAACTTATATTAATTTCTTATTTTTAGTATATTATGAATAATTTAACATTATAAAAATTTATAAATTACTATATTTTTATGTACTTGAATAAAAAAGAAATAAATTTATAATTAAATTTTAAATAAATTAGTCAATAAGTTTTATTAATAAATTGTTCAAGCTCGATTATTTTATATGTTCCATTACTATTGAATGAACATAAATGAGCTTTATCTAGCCGAACACTAATCTTACAGCCCTATGCATAATATCAAACTTTCATCATAATCAGGAAAACTTCATACTAACATTCAAATTTTTGTCCTATTCAAATGGTTAACTTTGATTGCAGGATTATATCCTTCGAGGTGAAAAGAAACTACCTCTGTACAGGTGATGTACATAATATCCCTTGGAGTGTTATTGTAAGCATTTGATAGATTCTAGTTTCTAATTGCATAACTTTTGGTTTTTATAGTAAAGTTGTGGAAGCTCATGCTCCTTTAGCAATCGTCGTTTCAGCAAGAGTTTCTACCACAATAACAGGATTACGCGCAGATGATATTTCTTGGCATAATTTTTTGGAAAGAGTAAAACATACCAAGTATGCACCTGTATTCATGCTTCTTTTCTTTTAAAAAAAACTTTGTTTAAATGATTAAACTGTGCTTTCGACGAGAACATTGATCTTACCATACCCATATAGGTAGGAGAGTCATGCATTAAGCTTACCTTTGCTTTAACCTGTGAACTGTTAGGATGATGCACCCAGCAAGATTGGTCTTCATTATTGATGGATAAATAAGTGAGCAAGTTGATGATTGCTGCTTTATATATATTTCTAAGGGTGATTAACGAATTTTAAATAATAAAAATAGATTATAAGTTAAGCTACATAATAATGAAACACACTAGTGTTTATTGAGTGTTATTCCTTACATCGTTGACTAGTGAATTTGGTACCATAAAGTTTTTGTATACCAAAAATAGTTAGTGAAATTCTATTTTCTTTTATAGATATGTGCTTAAATTGACATTTGAATCAATGAATTATTGAGTTTTTAATTTCTCTAAATTATCATCTGTATCTATGTTTTTCTTTCTTCTGCAAATGCAGAGACATTCCTTATGAACCAGTGGATAAACCTATTGAGGCCTTTATGAACGTCCTCTTCTCTTCTGGAACTACAGGTAATAGTCTTGATTGTATAGATCTTAACCCTCAACTGCATTTGTCTTAAAATTTCCCGCCGTCCGAGTCACAACTCACAGAACCCTGTTAGATCACTGCTCTAGGAAACATGCACATCATATTTGAACTTGATAATTTCTTTTTCATAGGCATACGTATCGCTAAACAGGTATCTGATTCTGGAGTTTTGAGTATTGTTTGCTTTACTCCTTTTGCAAGGGGAGCCAAAGGCAATTCCATGGACACATGCAACCCCTCTAAAGGCTGCTTCTGATGCATGGTCAATTTTGGACATACGTAAAGGTGATGTTGTTGCATGGCCTACTAATCTTGGTTGGATGATGGGTCCATGGCTTGTTTATGCCTCTTTAATAAATGGAGCTTCTATGGCTTTATACCATGGCATTCCTCTTGGATCTGGATTCACAAAATTTGTACAGGTTATATAGCTTCACTTTATTTATTTATTTATTTTGCGCTAGCAGATTTTAAAAGGATGGATCTTTTTCTTTTTTTTAGTTGTATGTATGCTATGTTAATACAGTAAGAGTTGATACACCTATTTGAAACTATATTGGGGCAAAATGGTGATGTTACTTTTCTGAAACATGCATCTTTTATTGTCACATGCATAGTCATGTGCCTGCATTTGAAATGCAACAGCAAAAGATCTTTGAGAACTAAGAAGTGACTCAGAAAACGACTCTTGTGTTAGACATGCTTGTCTTTCTAGAGCTCTAACAATGGTTGCCTTTTTTAACATAGAAATTGGATTATAGAACAATTTATTCCACTTTTTCTACTTGTTTACCCTGCAGCAACTCACTTCAGGATAACATCTATGGTGATTTTCTCAACACCTTTTGAAGAATCATGAGAATTAATTCTTTGAGTTGTTTATGGTTTAGATTTGAAATAAGGATTTATTTCATGGTCCATCACGTGGGAAAGAGAAAATTGATTCATGGCTCCTTGATTATAGGGCAAGACACCAAAACCACCCCCACCCCCTAGTTTTGACGTTTTACTTCTTTTTTTTTAAAAAAAAATCAAAGCACGCTTAAAAAACTTTTCGAAGCACCCTCATGTCAGTCTCTCCTCCTAAGCCACAGTGTGTTGGATATTTCTTTACTCTCTTACCTTCTCAGTTTGTTCTACTTAATTATAACTTCATTCCCACTCAAGTAAAATAAACATGAAATATATTAATTAATTTATAAAATAAAAAAAAATTGTAAAAGACAACAAATAAACTATGTCGGGAAGATTAAGATTTTCTTACCAAAAAATATTGATAGGAGTCTCATGTCTACATGTCATTGAAACGTTGCATTTATTTATTTTTGTTGTTTATTTTATGAATGGATCAAAATGTGGCTTAGAAGATTATTTGGTATCATCTAAACCACTAATAAAAATGCTCCAGACACCATGAAAATAGATACGGTTTGTTATACAAATTTAATAACAGCTGTAGGCTGGTTTTGAGAAGCATGCTTCTGGAGTTTCATATTGGTAATTCATGACGTTGGTGTTGCTCATTACTAGGAAAATACTTAAAACATGAAATAATTTCAGTGAATGGCTATGTTTGTAGTCTTCAATTTATTTTGTTGTCTCTCAGTGGCTTACTCCAAGGTCTGTGGAGCTTCAAGCAATTTATTCCAGAACAAAAATCGTCAATTAACAGTTTTTGAATCAATGCAGGATGCCAAGGTAACAATGCTTGGTGTTGTTCCAAGTATTGTGCGCGCATGGAAAGATAAAAATTGCACCACCGGCCTTGACTGGTCAAGCATTCGGTAGATTAACTTTGGAAGCTTGATATTCTGGCATGTTTTTGACCCTGAAACTAATGAAGTATATATTTCCCATGCATAGTTGCTTTAGCTCGACTGGTGAGGCATCTAGTGTGGATGACTACCTTTGGCTTATGGGCAGAGCTCACTACAAGCCAGTTATTGAATGTTGTGGTGGCACAGAGATCGGAAGTGCATTTGTTTCAGGGACCCTATTGCAGCCGCAAGCATTAGCTGCATTTAGTACATCGGCTCCAGGATGCAAAATCTATATCCTTGATGGCGACGGGAATCCACTTGTCAGTATTTCTTTTTTGAACTTGGCTAATTTTGTTTGGCTGTGCTTAGAAGTTAGAATTGTCAGTAAAGAAACCCATGTAATCAGTGGAAAAGATCAGTTAACAATAAGGAATTTAGACCATACTTTTATTTAGTAGTGCATAGCTTCTCATTGGTCATAGCAACCACATTTTGTTTATGGTTGGTGCATAATAAAGCTTCATATTATCAGGGATATTATTCTTATTTTTTGGCAATTCACTTCAGAAGATATATATTCATCTACCTGGTGAAAGCTAGTTTTTTTGCCATCTATCACAGCCGGACAATGTAGCTGGGATAGGCGAGGTCGCCCTTGATCCAACAATGTTTGGGGCATCAACTACTTTACTGAATGCTGATCATTATGATGTCTACTTTAAGGGCATGCCAATTTACAATGGAAAAGTAAGTCATTTTGATTTCACTACACTTTCTAGTCTTTGTGAAGCAAGTAGGCTTGATCAGGAACCACTTTTCTACATATGATATCATTTCCTCGAGTTAACAAGCTTAATCAAGCTGGAACATGCAGCAACTTCGAAGACATGGGGATATATTTATGCGTACTCCAGGAGGATACTATCGGCCATATGGTCGTGCAGATGACGTGATGAACCTAGGCGGTATCAAGGTGCGCATTGAGAGCAAAATAATTTCATCCTTCTGAGCAAATATGTTCTAATCAATTGTCAAATCTGCTATTTACTCAGGTGAGTTCTGTCGAGATTGAACAGGTATGTAACAGTGTCAATGACACCATCCTCGAGACTGCTGCAATCGGTGTTCCACCGTCTTCTGGTGGGCCTGAGCAATTATTCATGGCTGTTGTCTTTAAAGATCAATATCGGTTGGAAGAAGAAGATCTGGACAAGTTGAAGCTGGCCTTCAACTCCGCACTGCAAAAGAAACTGAATCCTTTATTTAAGGTTCTTGTTTGTTCATCTTCTGTCACATTCCTAAAGATACCATCATACTATTGTGATGCCTTCTTGCTTGTTGCTCCTGTAAAAGGTTTCATTCATCGTGCCGATGGCTTCTCTGCCACGAACTGCTTCGAACAAGGTTATGCGAAGAATTCTGCGAGAGCAGTTGTCGCAACAATCCAAGATCTGATGTGCTTTGGTGGTCTCTTATAAAGATGTAATTTCATCCTCATAAATTCCTTGGTTCGTGTTAGACTTGAGAACTTTTTTCTTTTTGAAGGATTTATCACATAATCCTTATAAATAAATGTCTTCCTTCAGGATCACCTGAACTTTACTTTTGACAAACAATGGAAAGTCTTGTGGATGGTTGTTTACGTCTCACATAGTTGATAGTTCATATCATCTTCATAAGAAATATATGCATATATAGGATATTTGTTTCCTCTTTCAGCAAAGGTTCTAGTATGATGGTAGCCTTCCCTTGGGGCAAGACCAAAGTTCATTGGAAAGCTATCATGACAAAGATAAAATATTAATCAATAGGTCTTTACATATAAAATTCATATTCATCAATTAAGTCCACTATTAAATATAAATTAGATCATTTTATTAAACATAGAGAAAAGTTCAAGACACACAAATTAATGACTCATTATTTTTATTTCTGTGAGTCCATCACTTTATATGTCTATCCCTAAGATTTTTCTCTCAACATATTATTTTTCAATCTTTAAATATAATACTTAACATCTTAACTTGTAAGTGCACCTAATAGAATAGAGAAACAAATCTTAACTCGATATCAAATGGGTGAGAAATTCTACTGATCGATTGGATAAAATACAACAGAAGGATTGGTTTAATACAACGAAGGAAGAGAAACCAATCGATGTCTGGTGCTCGGTTGTGATTTGGGATTTGGAGTTGCGGGCTTTTATATTTGAAATGGACAGCTTAAATGGCTTAGTATTTTCATAGCCAATTAAGAAGCCCAATGAAATCATATTGCAGCTCAACACCATGGGCAAACCAACTGTTACCAGCCAGTGGGACAATCATATATATTCCATACTAGTCTACATGTTGGAGAAGGAGAGGCAATCCAATGTAGAGAAGGGCCTATGGACTTTGTCTAAGATTAGTTCCAATTGGATCTTGCAACTTGAAGAAAAGTGTTAGGGACATTGTCCTTTTTTTAAAAATAAAAATAAAAGATGCACGACTTCTTCAGAATTGACTGCATACCTATCTGTATCATGAACTTTAAGATTTATTCTACAATCTACGAAGTACAATCCAGCTACTTACTGCATGCTTCTTATTCTCATCTCCCCTGAATGTTGTTATGTTCCATCAGCACCATCTTCTTTATTCAGTAATCCATAATTTCCATTCTTTCTCTCTCCTACTTTCCTTCTCTTTTCCTTCCCCTTCAGCTGCTTTCCATGCAAGTAAAACATTTTCCAGCAAGAGCTCTCGTCCGCAAGTTAGTATAAATAGAACACAATAATTAATTAAGAAATAAAAGCATTTTTCTGTCTGCATATCATCAACATCTCAAATTCCATGATAATTAATAAGATATGTCACCAAAGTTTCACCAAATAGAACACTAATGCTTATATCAGTTCATTTAATAATAATTAATCATAATCATCAAAACCAACCAAATTAAATGCGTTGCACTGCGTGGCCTTGGCATTGCATGTGTACCTAATCGACACAGCTCATTGCCTCAAGTACAAAAGGCATGCTGAATTATTAGATTAATAATACCTAAAGCTTCTCCTTTTTGGCAGTACGATTGGAAGCACCATAGGACAACGTAAAAAACCACCACCAACATGCAACAGCAACAGAAGAAAAAAATATTTTCTTTTGAAGCACCCAAAAAACAAAAAACTTACTCACATTAATCACCCTTGCACCAGTACTGTATGCACAATATTGTACATTATAAAACTATCAAAGGCTCTGACAAAATTATGTACAATATAAAGGAAAGAAATCAATACTTTTTTCTTCCCTTTCTTTGCTAAACTGATAATGATATGGAGCATATACTCTTGCTACATTATTCACAGTGTGTTCATCATTTTTCTATATAATTTGATGATTTACTATGAACAATATGATAATTATAGGTAACTATGAATCTGAACCTCGGCCGGAGCTCCTCAGAAAGGAGCTCGATGCGGCACGCCCTTCCGCGGGGAGGTGCGGTAGCTGACGACGATAGGAGGCGTCCCCGGTGAAATGCTGCTGCTTTCGTTGCCGGAGTGGGTGGCGGCGGAGGCCGGGATTTGGATGAAGCTCCGGCCGAACGGCGGCGCCGTCTTCCGCAACTTGCGAGGCGTCAATGGCTCGTCGGAATATTCTGAATCGAGCATCAGCGACGAGTCGCGTCCTGATTTGGGGCGGAGTACGAAGGTGAGCTCCGGGTCCGTTCGCATCCCTTCCAGCTGATAGGAATTAATCACAGAGAAGGTATTAGATAATTTAATTAATCGTAGATGGAGCCGAAGAAAACCGATCGATTATTCCGACGGAAAATTTGATGGAAAGGTGAAACCTTGCAGCCGATGGAGCAGAATCTGAAGGAATCCAAAAGGCTCCGGCAGCAGATTTCGCAGGTGTTGGTGACGCCCTTCCCCTGCCTCAGCTGCGGCCTCTCGTTGAGGAACACGATCTTGGCGCTGTTGATGATGTAAGTCTGGATGCAGGAGATGTCGATGAACTTGGACACCTCCGACACTCGGATCACATTGTGGTACGACGACCTCCGAATCTAAACAAATTCGCAACACAAATCGAATTGTTCAATCAGACTCAGTTGATCGATGAAAAAGAGAGCGTTTGTTTGTGATTGAGAAGAATAATTAACAACCTGAACGACGTGGTGATCCTTGTGTTCGGGGAGGCAATAGGAGCAGAGAGCCTGGCCGGTGCACTCCAGGCAGTACAAGTTGCACTCGTTCTTATTGGATTCGCCATGGACGGCGCAGGGAACGAAGAAGCTGGTCTTCAGCAGCGGCCTCAGCCATAGCGGCGGACCCATCTCCCTGTTCCCTCCGGCTGCTGAAAACATCGGGCTCACCTGGAGGAATCGCAATCCATCAATCAAATCCCTAAATCGCATAGGAAAGGATGTATTCGCGGCCTTTACCATCACTTCCAGATCCTCGCTCGCTCGCTCGCCGCTTAAAAATACGATCTTTGGAGTCGCTGAAACAGGGGATCGAGTTCCAACACGACGGCGACTTAATTTATCGCCGACCGAAAAGTCGAATCCTGGCGCCGTGAATCGGGACTCGGATGTCGTCGAAAGATCCTACTTTGCATCAAAATAGCAACGGGAATCGCCGCGCAAGCGAGGGGAAAAGGGGGTTGACGAAGGAAGAAAGGAGACGAAGTGGGAAGTTCTAGAGAAGAGAAAGGAACAGAATACTTATCTCTATATGGCGGTTTTGCCGAAATGTGACGACCAAATTTCTCAAAATAAAAACAAAAAACAAATGGACGATATTTAATCATACAGACTATTTCTTTGTGGATCGTTAGATTAAATGGAATTGCTCATTTGTGCATATTTATTTATCTTTTCACATGAGAAGAGAGAGACAGAATGCACTGCACCACTTGCCGTGAATTAATCAATGTCCAGAGATAAGATGAAAGCGAAGCATATGCAATGACAGTTGACTGAGACTGCCATTTTGGCTGAAGAAAGATTTGTTTTTTATTCATTTTTCAGGAGAAAATGATCGATTAAGAATGCTCTGTTTAATTTTATTGCTTCATGAATACAAATAGCTAAATGATTACTATTCAATGGCGTAGTTGATCGACTAGGAACGAAACAGTTCGTCTCATATATTATTAAAATACGATTAAACTATCATGATTCTTTTCTTTTTTTTTAAAAAAAAAAAATTAATACAGAGTTTGGGTGGAGGAAGGAAAGGAGAGCAATCGATAATTGACGGTGATTCTAATTTTAGTTTTGTTAAGGTGTGGATTTCATGGTTGAGCATTCGGTCGTTGTACTTGGAGATGTAGCTATCAGCTGGAGGATAGGAAGAATTGACACATCGAAAGTTTGGGTCTTATAGTTTATGAAGGTCCCAATTGTTGAATTTTAATATACAAACAAAAAATATACGCACAAATAGAACATGCAATTGTTTTGATTTCATGGAAACGAAAGAAAGCTGGATTCATTATTGGAAGAGAATGCTGGAGCAATTAAGGAGACGAAAGAGTAATAACTATATATATATATATATACCCTCTTCAGGATGTCTCCAAGAGTGGAACATTAATTAGACATCCAGCGGAGTTTGTTTGTCGTAGTAAAAGAAGCTCCGTTATTAGAATCAGAGGATTCTTTCTCCAGTATTTGAATGAATTTCAGCAAGTCTCTGGAACAGTGTTTATCGCTAATTCATGTGTTGTAATGATCCAAGAAGTGAATTGACACAGCCAATAAAATAGACTCTGAAATTAAGGTTGAAGTCTGGTGCAATATCTCTAGGTCATGATTGATCTAATTGATTAAGCTTGGGTTGACTCCTTGAGTCTTGATGTTTGAGTTTTGATATTTGACAATACATGGAGAATACAGATGCAATCGTCCGTTTGGAGAAATTGTTGATACAATTCTCTTCTAATCAAGGTTGACCAGTTAGATGTGAAGAAGAATCAAGTAAGTCAAAGGGTTGACTGGATACTTGACTGGAAAAGTCCTAACTGGAGGTTGGACAATGGAAAAATCCTAATGAGTGAAGATAGGTGAAAGTCTCGGTGAGTGAAATCGGCCAATGGAAAATCCTGGTAAATGAAGCCAGGTGAAAATCCTAGTGAGTGAAGGTAGGTGAAAGTCTTGGTGACTGAAACCAGGCAGATGGGAAGTCCTAGTGAGTGAAGCTAGGCAGATGGAAAATCCTGGTGAGTGAAGCCAGGTGAAAACCGTAGTGAGTGAAGCTAGGTGAAAGTCTTGGTGAGTGAAGCCAAGCAGATGGGAAGTCCTAGTGAGTGAGCTAGGCAGATGGAAAGACCTGGTGAGTGAAGCCAGACAGATGGGAAGTCCTAGTGAGTGAAGTTAGGCAGATGGAAAGACCTGGTGAGTGAAGCCAGACATGTGGAAATCCAGGTGGGTCAACGTTGACCGGACACCTGATATTTGGAAGTTCAAGTAGGCCAAAGGATTGAGGGGATACTTGGCAAAAGGAAATCCAGATGGGTCAAGGATGACCAGACATCTGGTGGAAGGGAGTTCAAGTGGGTCATGGAGGACCTGACACTTGCCACAAGGAGAAAAGTCCAAGTGGGTCAAAGGGATTAACCGAACACTTGGTGAAGGAGTCCTAGCAGGTCAAGGTTGACCGGATGCTAGGTATGATGTTCCAACAAGTCATGGTTGACCGGATGTTGGAATTGGAGACCTTGGACTTGGTTTAGGCAAGTCAAAGGGAGATCAATCGATCAACTAATCGATTGAACCCCTGTTTAATCGATCAGCCGATCGATTGGGGCTATGCTGTGACAAGCAGTGTCCCAATTGATCGACCGATCGATTGAGAGCTTATATTGCGCGCACAGAGCGTTCCCAATCGATCAACCGATCGATTGGGCACCTCCAATCGATTGGCCGATCGATTGGGGAACTCGAAATCACGCACAGAAGCTGAATCGATCAGGCAATCGATTCAGGCGATTTCCAGAGAGCACAGAGACATTCTGAATCGATCGATCGATCGATTCAAAGTCTCCCCAATTGATTGAGAGACATTCAATCGATTAGGATCCGACCGTTGGGCAGGTGATAGCCGTTAGCGAGTGTTTTCCTCCGCAAACCTTCGACTCCACTTTCAGCGATTCTCTCCGAGCTCTCACCGCCAGTTCTTAAAGGTTCTTGGAGGCAAGTGCTAGTGCACTTTCAAGGTTTAAGAGGCAACAACAAGCAACAAGTAAGCAAGAAGAATGAGCTTTTTCTTTGTATCTTTGTATTTTCTTCTTGCGTGTGTTGTATTATTGTTGTGTGGGGTTTGTACGAGGCTTCTCCGCCTCCAGCTGCGACCGAGGAGTATTTCATTAGCGGAGAGTGAGTCGTGTGTGGATCCTTAGATTAGTCACCTCTTTTTGATGTGGATACCAAGTAAATCCTTGTGTTAACATTGTAGAGTGCTTCGTAGTCTTATTCTGCTGCTTATCAACAACAACGAAGCAAACAATCAAGTGCGATAAGCTATTCACCCCCTCCCCTCTAGCACATTCCGACGATGTGGCAGTCAAAATTAAGAAAGGTCAACCTCGGGGTCGGCATGGTTGTACGGTTGCACCGAGTTGTCCAACCGATCGGATATTTGGTTTGGTCAGATACTGAATCCCCTCGGCCCGATGAAATCCCAGGTCGGTTCGACTGGCCCCCATGTCCGAGCGGACTGATCTAGTTGGCCAAACTCCTTGTTCGGTCTAAGCGGATACTGAGTTTTCAAGAGGCCAAAGTCCTCGAGAGGTTTGACGCTCTTTAGCCGACCAAACTCCCTGTCCGAGCAAACCTTAGGCTGATCAAACTCCCTGTCTGAGCAGATTTTTGGTCTTTAAGAGGTCGAGTCCTCAAACGGGTCAGTGCTCTATAGCCGATCGGACTCCTCATCCATGCGGATTAGGCCTGATCAGACATTATAAAACATTCGACCAACCCATCACCAAAAGCGTATTAATGACACATCAGTCCAACATCTCAACAATCCTTTTGACATTTTATGTAAGCGTTATTAGAAAATAAAGGAATATCCCCTATACACACTATACGGAAGAAGCTTCTACTCTACAATACACAAAAACGATGGGTTTATTTTAGGGAAGGCGTCAGAATGTCAGAATAGTCAGTTTTTTTTGATAATGCATTGATATTTGTGTACAGGGAAAAATTAGCACTATATAAGAAATCTCCTCCTAAAGGTGCAGGTACGCGTACACACACACATGCATCCATATTTTATTGTTATACTGTTCATCTTCTTCTCTATTTCACTCGGCGATTGTTCTAATTTGAGCGTCGGAGTGCTTGTGCTAGGGATCCCTCCCTAGTTCAGTGACTAACGCTTTCTTCTCTCAGTTCTTATTTTTGCTGCATAGGTTCATCCACATCATAAAAGTTTTCATCACCTCGCAGTCAACATCACAGCCACATAACATGTGCGTCATTTTTTTCACTTTCAGACATGATTATGAATGTTGAACACTTTCAGTAAGTATCCTAATTGTTTTCGTCAATAAAGGAAAATATGAATTCGTTGATTCCTATTGGTTTTAATATCCTCTCTATATATAGCTTCCTCCATCCTTATTTCATTCTTTGTCCGAGTACTTTCTAGCAGAGTCTTGCTGATTTGTATACCATTCTAAATGTTTAATGATCGACAACTCAGGTATGGTAGATATTCCATCGGAGAAGTAAACGATGACTCTTTTTCCTTGCAAGAATCATAACTTTATTAATACTATGGGTAACTCCCACGTAGAATCATGTAGAACCAAAAGGTCAAGCTTGACATGAAAGTCAAGATCTAAAAATTGATCAACCCAAATGAAGTGTTGATGTGATCAGATGACCATGATTTTAAAGGCTAGTATAAATAGACATGTAATGTAAAGTTATAAGATAAATCATTTTTAATACAAGTATTAATATTACAACTCCTCTTCTTTTCTTAGAAAGTTATTTGAGAGTCCACCACCTTCCAACAGATCTAATCCAGGCCGCTAATTGTGGTGTGAGCAGCTGAGATTGAATCTCATTTGATAGAATTATTACCTTATGCAAAGAAAAATTATGACAAATAGAGTTTATGTGCCTCACAATCATGCATGCTTTAATCCCTGTCGATAGCCTCTAGGGCTACAGTGAGTGGAAAAGCGTCCAGTTATAATCTAGATATCTGTGATTCGATTTCTAACTATGACACATTTATAAGGATTTGTCCTCCAAATTAGAAGAAGGGGAGGGGACAAAACTATAGATGCTGGACTTTTAAACTACCTACCATGAGTCTTTTCTAATTTACTATAGTAACCGATAGAAAATTTTTATGAGATCAAACTGATAACCCGTTCGATATTACTTAGTTGATTATTTTTTTAATCCTGTCAATATTGACATATGCAGCCAAGGCCATCTCTCACCATTGGTCCTATTCATAGAATTTCAAAATGTAGCATGCTCTCTTAGAAACTAGCATCCAAGTTGAGAGAGAGAGAATTGCCACGACGGCTGAGGCTCTAAATTTTGGCAAGGAAGGACATGGAATTGGATGTTTCAAGTAGAGGTTCAATAGAGAGAGAATAGACATAGTGGCAGAGCGTCTAAATTCTGGGACAGTGATTTGGATGTTTCAAATAGAGGATCAATAGAGAGAGAATTGCCATGGCTATTGCGGCACTAAATTCTTGCGAGGAATGACATGGAATTGAATTGGTTGTTTTAAGCAGAGGTTCAATAGCCTAGTAGCACTGAGGGTGGAGCAAGCTTTAGAGTGGCAACCAAAATTGAAAGATATTGGTAGATCCATGTTTTTTTTCCCATTTTTGAATGATGGATGATCTCGTTTGCAATATGTGAAAGCTAAACTATCAGTGAGTTAACTTCAAAGTTGATCGGAAGAAGACCTTAAAGGGGGATCACCTGCAAGATCATAAGGTGGAGGAGGAAAAAGAGTTAGTAAGTAGGTGAGGGGTTCCCTAGCGCAGTCATTCCAACATTCAAATTAGTGAAATAGAGAAAAATGTGGAAGATCGACAATAGACGAATATGAGATGCGTGAGAAGCAAAAGACACATCTACACTTGTGGGGGCGGGAACCTTTATAATACCGTTGTAATCCTCACATTAATGAAATGTCATATTAGGTTAAGGAAAATGTCTCATCATTGTATTTTTGTTGTATTGCATAGTCCCATCGTACAAACACTACTCATATCCCGTATATGTATAAAGATAATGTTCCATGTGCTTTTGACAACTCCACGTGCAACATTAATGATGGAATGAGCTCATAAGTCGACTGACTCATTGGGCTTGTTGGGCCTGACCCAAATAGTGGGATAATAGGTTGGTAAAAGGGGGCCCAATATTTGATCATGGGTTGTTGGGTTTGCTTATATACATGTCTATCTTATAGGGAGTTGAAGAGTGCTAAGTCTCTAGGGTCAAGAGGATCCGATCTGAAGGACGTTGGGGAGCAGAGCCCCGTGAGTCAGAGATCTGATCGACACAATGTAGGAGAGCAAAGGCAATGAGTTGAATCATGATGAAATAACCAATAAATTTTCAATGACTTCTTATACATTAAACTAAGATAGTAAGCAAGTTTTATGTAGTGGTTGAAAAAAAATCAAATTCCCATATGAGTATGCCTTAAATATGGCTTGATGCGTGGATATGAATAGGTTAAAGATATTTGGAATGAAAATTCATGATTATCATGTATTCATGCAAAGACTTATTCTAATATCATTCCATGACTTCTTTTCTTAAAATGTTTGGTAAGTACTTACAGAATTGAATCTATTTTTCAGAGATTGGACAATGAGGTGTATTATGATGGATTCAGCTAGAAATAAACATTCCTCTCATACTATGTAAGCTTGAGCATATTTTTCCACCCAATTGTTTTATTCAATGAAATATCTACCAGTTTACTTACCTTACGAGGTAGTATGGATAAATGTATCTATCTGAATAATTTTTGAGGAAAATAAAAATAATGCTGGTAATAAAACAAGAGTTGAAAGGTCAATATGTAATGCTTGTTTGGTTGAAGAAGTATCATCTTTCTGCTCATATTATTTTGTTGATAATGTGAAAACCAAACATTGCAAGTGTCATCGAAATTCTGATGATACTGAGCCAATAGATGCAAAGATTCGTTCTATTTTCAAGTTTCCTAGTAAGTTAATGGGTGCATATATTTCTAGATGTTTAACTCAACAAGAATACCATATTGTAAGAACATACATACTCCTAAACTGTAATGAGGTCAAAACTTACATAAAATGAGTTGACTTCTCTAATCAAACATTTATCCCATTATGTTTGTTTGTTATCCCAATTATTTTAAAATTATATTCCATGTCAGCTTGTATGAATAACAACTACAACTATAAAATTCATCAATGGGTGCAGGTGAGATAGTTGAAAAGTTAGAGACAAAATTTATATTATGGTTTTAATCTATGTAAGTTAGAGAATAATTTAAATTTTATACATCTGTATCAAATTTCCATTTAATTTATATCATTACTTTTATAGGTGAACGATCGTATAATATCAAATGTGTAAGATTCCGAGATAATCAATCTTGCATTTGGACCTTTCCGTAAGATAATAATGTACTCTAGTTACTATGTTAATGACTTCAAATTTCACGCGGCATAACAAGATTCATGCAAACTAACCTTTCATGCTAGTGTTTGAGTAAAAGGATCTATCAATAACAATAATTCTGAATGATTCTACTTGAGAACATCGATGGTCAACTCGTCGGTGATTGTATGCTAAGGTTGGCTATCATGTTGATCACCTAACCACGTGGCCTTACTAAACTTCTATGAGAGACCTGTGAAGGAAACATGCCGAGAAGATGAAGTTAGAATGGAGACCAAGGGGTCCTTTAGCGCAGTCACTCTAATGCTCAAGTAAGTCTTCAAAGAAGAGATGGAAGATGCATTAAGCAATTAAGGTTTGATGCGTTTGTACATGCACCTTTTCTCATGAGTCGACTACCTTTTATAGGGCTATAAATATCCACTACATTCTCCTCGTGTCTTTTGTTTCCTGTGATCATTGTTGGTGCAATATCCCCTGGGTTAAGGTTGACCAGGTTGACTAGACTTGAGTTGACTCAAGCCTGAGTTTTGATGTTTGAGTTTCGATGTTTGACAATACATGAAAATTGTGGATGCAATCGTTCGATTGGGGAGATTGTTGATATAATTCCCCTCTGGTCAAAATTGATCATTTAGATGTAGAGAAGAGTCAAGTAGGTCAAAGGGTTGATCAGATACTTGACTGGAAAAGTCCTAACTAGAAGTTAGACAGTTGAAAGTCCTGGTTAGTGAAGCCAGGCAGTTGAAAAATCTTGGTAAGTGAAGCAAGGTGAAAATCCTAGTGAGTGAAGCTAGGTGAAAGTCCCGGTGAGTGAAGCCGGATAGTGGGAAAGTCCTGGTGAGTGAAGCCAGGCATGAGGAGAAAAGTCCAAGTAGGTTAAAGGATTGACATGATACTTGGCATAAGGAAATCCAGATGGGTCAAGGTTGACCGGACGTCTGGTGGAATTCCAAGTAGGTCAAAGGATTGATCGAATACTTGACACGAGGAAATCCAGATGAGTCAAGGTTAACCGGACATCTAGTGGAAGTCCAAGTAGGTCAAAGGATTGACCGGATACTTGGCACGAGAAAATCCAGATAGGTCAAGGGTGATCGGACATCTGGTGGAAGTCCAAGTGGGTCAAGGTTGACCGGACACTTGGCACGAAGAAAAATGTCCAAGTGGATTAAAGAGATTGACCGGACACTTGGAGAAGGAGTCTTAGCAGGTCAAGGTTGATTGGATGCAAGGCATGAGGTTCCAACAGGTCACAGTTGACCTGATGTTGGATTTGGGGACCCTAGACTTGGTTTAAGCAAGTCAAGGGGAGGCCAATCGATCAACCGATCGATTGAACAGTGGTTCAATCGATCAGCCGATTGATGGCACTGTGCTGCGACAAGCAGCGGCCCAATCGATCGGTCGATCGATTGGGAGCCTTTGTCACAGGCATAGAACACTTCCCAATCGATTAGCCGATCGATTGGCGATCGATCGGGCACCTTCAATCGATCGATCGATCGATCGATTGTGGATTAGGTTTTCTCGCACGATCACGAGGAAGCCTGAATAGATCGGTCGATCGATGCAGGCGCTTTCTAGAAAGCACAGAAGAAGGCTGTATCGATTAGTCGATCGATTCAGCCTTCCCAATCGATCAACCGATCGATTGGGAGGCGACCGTTGCGCAGAATAAAGTCGTTGGCGAGCGTCCTTCTCCACACATATCTTCCTCTCCACTTCTCACGATCACTCTCAGGTGTCCATGCCAGTTCTTGAAGCTTTCTTGGAGCAAAGTGTTACTGCACTTCCAAGGTCAAGAGGCGTTCCACAAGGAGAAGAAGCAAGCTAGGGTTTTGTAAATCTTATAAGATTTGTATTATATAAGCTTGTTTTTATTTTCTTGTTGTATTGAGAGTTTGTGTAAGGCTTCTCCGCCTTCGATAGTTACCATAAAGGAGTGTTTTCATAATTGATGAGTGAGTGAGGGACAGATCCTTGGATTATTCACCTCTTCTTGAGGTGGATACCAAGTAAATCCCTTGTGTTAGCGTTGTAAGTTTGTTTCTTATTTATTCCGCTGCACATCATCACCAAGAAGCAAGCAACGAGACGCGTGATGAGCTATTCACCCCCCTCTAGCACCAAAACGACCCTAACAAGTGGTATCAGAGCGAGGTCGCTCTTTACCGGAATCATCACCGAAAGGGGCAAAAAGGCTAGAGGGTGAAGAAGTTGGAGCAAAATTTATCAAGTCAAAGAATTCAAAAAGCTCAACTTCAAGATGGAATTTCAAGATGAACTCGGATTCGACACAAGAGTGTTGGTGCAATATTCCTCAGTTCAAGGTTGACCAAGTTGACTGAGCTTGGACTAAGTCAAGCTCGAGTCTTGATGTTTGGGTTTCAATGTTTGACAATACATGAAGACAAGACATGGAGATTGCAGGTGCAATTGTTCATGTGGTGAGATTGTGAAGGAGAGTCAAGTAGGTCAAGGGTGACTGGATACTTGACTGAAAAATCCTGATGAGTGAAGCCAGGTGAAAGTCCTAACTGGGAGGTTAGACAGAAGGAAAATCCTAGTGAGTGAAGCTAGGTGAAAGTCCTAGTGAGTGAAGCCAGACAGAAGGAAAGTCCTAGTGAGTGAAGCTACGCAGAAGGAAAATCCTGGTGAGTGAAGCCAGGTGAAAGACCTAGTGAGTGAAGCTAGGCAGTATGGAAAGTCCTGGTGAGTGAAGCCAGGCAAATGAGAAGTCCTAGTGAGTGAAGCTAGGTGAAAGTCCTGGTGAGTGAAGCTAGGCAAATAAGAAGTCCTAGTGAGTGAAGCTAGGCAGAAGGAAAATCCTAGTGAGTGAAGCTAGGTGAAAGTCCTGGTGAGTGAAGCCAGGCACAGGAAATCCAGATGGATCAAGTTTGATCAGACATCTGGTGTTGGGAAGTCCAAGTAGGTCAAAGGGATTGACCGGATACTTGGCACGGGAAATCCAGGTGGATCAAGGTTGATCGGACACCTGGTGGAGATGAGTCCAAGTGGGTCAAAGATGACCGGACACTTGGCACGGGGAGAAAAGTCCAAATGAGTCAAAGGAATTGACCGAACACTTGGTAAGGGAGTCTTAGCAGGTCAAGGGTGACCGGATGCTAGGCATGATGGACCAACAAGTCATGGATGACCGAATGTTGGTCTAGGGGGCTTTGGACTTGATTTTAGGCGAAATCATGAGCTGGATCGATCAGCAGATCGATTGGCTCATGCCCAATCGATTAGCCGATTGATTGGGCGAGTCCCCGCGACAAGCCTCCTCCTAATCGATCAGTGGATCGATTGGGGAGAAGTGTCGCGCGAATAGAAAGCCTCCCAATCGATCAGCCGATCGATTGGGAGCCTCCAATCGATCGGGCGATCGATTGGGAGGTGCGATTTCGCACGATAAGCCCTGGATCGATCGGCTGATCGATCCAGGCAATTCCCGAGAGCACAGAGACGCTCTGGATCGATCGGTGGATCAATCCAAAGCCTCTCTGATCGATTGGGAGCAATCCAATCGATCGGGATTCGACCATTGGCGCTGGATAAAGCCATTGGCGTGCGATTCCTTCGGCAGAACTTGCATTATTCATCTCCAATCTTCATAGCAGCTTCTCCACAGTGTTTTCCACTCTCACCGCCAGTTCTTAAAGGATCTTGGAGAGACATCCAAGTCAAGAGACGTGACTACAACAAGAGGAAGAAGCTAGGGTTAGGGTTTTCACTGAATATCTTGTAAGATATTTCTTGTATTTGTCTTCCCTTGCTTCCTTGTTATATTGAGAGTATTGTAGGGCTTCTCCGCCTTCGGTAGTTACCGTCAAGCGGTGTTTTATTAGTGGAGGGTGTGTGAGTGTGTGGATCCTTAGATTAGTCACCTCTTCTTGAGGTGGATACCAAGTAAATCCTTCGCGTTAGCGTTGTATGTTTTGTTTCTTGTATTTCTGCTGCATATCATTGAAGAAACAATCAACGAAGAGCACTAGGAGTGCGCCGAGCTATTCACCCCCCCTCTAGCTATATATTTGGTCCCAACAAATAGTGCCTCCACTATTCAAAATGACGAGCTTCGACTATTGGAAATCAAGAATCAAAAATTTCTTTATGATGGAGATAGAACAATGGTTTACTCTAATGGAAGGCTTTGAAGCTCCAACAAACTCAAATGGAAAAATTCTCAAGAAGAGCAAATAGAGCCAAGAGCAAATTCAAAGGAGCGAAGCAAATGACAAGGTGACCAAGCAATTGGTCAATTTATTGCCAAGCAATATTTTGGCTCAAATTGGAGAATTTAAAGATACCAAAGAGCTATGGAGTAAATTGGCCAAGCTTCATGAAGAACCCTCCACTGTACCAATTCAAGACAAATCCAAAGAGGGTAACTCATTGGAACAAAACAAAGAAAAAGATGTCTCCGACGTTGAGAGGTGCTCAACATCGGAAGAAGAAGAGGAAAGTCCATCCTCAAGTGGACACAAAGATAAAGGCAAAAGAGTGTACTCCTTATTTTATGTGCATGAGGATTCGGAAGTTGAGAGATCCTCAACATCTGAGGATGAAGAGGAAGAAGCCTCCACCTCTAGATTGAGGGGGAGCATGGACCATCATTGCTGGATCAAGAAGAAGCCTCTACACCCAGATCAAAAGAATCAAGTGCCTCCCCTACATGTGAAGGTATAAAAGTTTCAATTATTAATAATAAATATCATATTATATATTTTGAGTGTAGGGAAAAAGGGTACTATAAGAGAAAATGCCCAAAGTTGACCAAGAAAAAGAGTCAACCGACACTAAAGGGCAAGAAGAAGCCCAAGGCGACCACCCCCACAACAAAGAAGAGCAAGGAGCACATTGTGTGCTTCTTGTGTAATCAAAAAGGATATTATCGGAGCCAATGTCCAAAGGGGAAGAAGTCAGTCAAGCCTAAGGGAGAAAACACAAGTCACAGGGGAGCTTCCAAGGCAAAACCCAAGGTATCATTTATTGAGCCTACCCCATTAAATCATGGTAAAAGGCATGCTAGTTCTAACCTATATCATTTTTTAATGCTATTTACCATAAACATAGGAGGCATGATAGAATTAATGAAAATCATGTGGCTCTTCATGTCAAGATTACCACACATAGGGTTAGGAAGGTAGATAAAAATTTAGATAATAACTCTAAGGATTTTAGTTATAGGCCTAAAAATAAAAATGCTCAAGGACAAAATGAAAAATCAAAATCTAGGGATTTATGGAAAGAAAATCAAGTCTTGAGGTCAATGCTTGATAAAATGGAAAATACCCTAAAAATGATGGAAAATATCTTAAAAGGGTAAAATGAACATAACCTAGGTCTAGGAGTGCAAAAGTCATCCAATGGCCATAGAGGTTTGGGATACAAACCTAAGGCTAAGAAGGATGCAACTTCTTACCATAGGATTCTATATAGCTATGGAACCAACTCTAAGTCTAGGTGTCAAGTCAAGGATACAAGGGAAGTTATCCCTAGGAGTATCTTTGCAACTACAAATGTGACTAAGACTTCTAAGAAGTCTAAGAAAGTCACTAAGAAGGTCATAAGGGAAGCAATCCCTAGAGTTGACCTAGAGGAGATGACCAAGGCTTCTAAGAAACCTAGGAAGGTCATTAGGAAGGTAACTAGGGAGGTTATCCCTAGTGAGTACCTAGAGCATCCAAGGAGTACTAATAGATTTTGGATTCCTAGGAGCATTTTCTCTACCCCTTAGATGGGTTAGAGATGTCAAATCTAATTGGAAAGGTAGTTAACCCAACCTTGATGAAGTTGACACTCGGAGAGCACTTTCAAAGTTATTGTTAACCTTTGAAAATGAAGTGGATTATCATTTACTCTTTGGAAGAGTAAAATGTGTCAAAACTTGAGGAATTGAAATTCAATTTAAATTGGCACAATTGGGAAAAGCATAAGAAATACCAAGTTGGGACTTGAGTATTTTTCTTAGGAAGTTAAGGGTCAATCTAAGCCTTAATTTAAAATAAGTACTCTTTGGAAGAGTAAAATGTGCCAAAAGAATTTGAGAAATATGCTTAACTTTAAATTGGCACAATTAATCAAGAGGTAAAGAAATGCCAAGTTAGGTTTTGGCATTTTCTTGAAGAAAAAGGTGAGCAATCTAGGATTTCAATTTTGAGTTAGCTAAGAATTAAGAATACTTAGATAGATAATCTAGGTACTTTATTTAAGCTAAATTACTATGATTTGTTTGCCCATCATATGCCATGCCATCATATTTTGCATTCATGCTTTATTATGAAAAATATAAAAATATCATGTCATGTCATACATACATCATGTATTTATAGCAAATTTTCTTTTAAAAATTATTCATTTTGATGTATGTCATAACTCATCATGCATTATTTTTAATTCCTTACAATTAAGGACAAATGACATTTACTAACAAGTGACATCCTAGGTGGATGTTCATAAATTAAAATGCCTCATTAGATATGCATGATCCTTAATTTAGGTCAATACCAAACTTACATCTTACAAAGAACTATAAGGTGACTTGTATGTGTTTTAGTACATATTAGATACAAGTGAGATGCTAGGATGATGAACAAAACTCAAGATGTTGGTTTAGTGTATTCTTTGTGAGTTTTAGGTACATCAAAATACATAGTTATGTATTTTCCAATCATTGGGAAAGCTAATGTACAAGTCATATGCATTGAGCCCAAAGAACATGGTTGGATATTGGTTTTGAAAATGATTTTAAATACACTTTGGAAAACCTTGGTAAAAGCTATCTTTTGATAGTAATTATCACTGAAAAGTTAGATACAAACTTGAAAGAAACATTGAAGTTTTTATAAGTTTTCAAGTTTGTGTCAATCCTTGAAAATAGGAAGTATTTTCATAGAAAACTATTTTTTCATGATAGTATATACCCTAAGTAATGTCTACACGAGTTTTCATGAATTTTAGAAATTTTTAGAATTTTTAGGGCATTTTTGAAATTCAGCTGAAATTGGATTTCAAAATTTCAGAAACTCAATCGATCAACAAATTGATTGGGAAGCCTCAATCGATCAGCCGATCGATTGAGCTGCGTTTCTTCGAGAGTAGAGCCTCGCTGGATCGATCAATCGATCGATTTAATCTTCTTGGATCGATCAGTGGATCGATTCAGAGGCAATTTCTGCGAACAGAAGCTCGAGGAATCGATCAGGTGATCGATTGAAATGGTTTCAATTGATTGAGACCCAACTTTAATCGATTGGGAATGCTTATTTTGGATGAGAAAGCCTGATTTCAATATTTTAAACCATTTTTTAGTCTAGGTAACCATTCCTAACCCCTTGACACTCATTTGTATACATTTAGGGGGAGTTTTCATGATGAAAATGCAAATGGATAGGTTAAGGGAGACTAAGTAGAAGTTTAGGTTGAGGTTTGGTTTCAATATTAAATTTTTGAACTTCAAAACTTCTAAATTTGGGTTTCCTAAATGTTAAAAAAGGGGGAGATTGTTGGTGTAATATCCCCTGGGTCAAGGTTGACCAGGTTGACTAGACTTGAGTTGGCTCAAGCCTGAGTCTTGATGTTTGGGTTTCGATGTTTGACAATACATGGAGATTGTAGATGCAATCGTCCGATTGGGGAGATTGTTGATACAATTCTCCTCTGGTCAATGTTGATTAGTTAGATGTGGAGAAGAGTCAAGTAGGTCAAAGGGTTGACTGGATACTTGACTGGGAAAGTCCTAACTAGAGGTTAAACAGTTGAAAGTCCCGGTGAGTGAAGCCAGGTAGTTGGGAAATCCTGGTGAGTGAAGCCAGGTGAAAATCCTAGTGAGTGAAGCTAGGTGAAAGTCTCGGTGAGTGAAGCCGGGCAGTGGAAAAATCCTGGTGAATGAAGCCAGGTGAAAGTCCTGGTGAGTGAAGCCAAGCACGAGGAGAAAGGTCCAAGTAGGTCAAAGAATTGACCGGATACTTGGCACGAGGAAATCCAGATGGGTCAAGGTTGACCGGACATGTGGTGGAAGTCCAAGTAGGTCAAAGAATTGACCGAATACTTGGCACGATGAAATCTAGATGGATCAAGGTTGACGGGACATCTGGTGGAAGTCCAAGTAGGTCAAAACATTGACCGGATACTTGGCACGAGAAAATCCAGATGGGTTAAGGGTGATCGGACATCTGGTGGAAGTCCAAGTGGGTCAAGGTTGACCGGACACTTGGCACGAGGAGAAAAGTCCAAGTGGATCAAAGAGATTGACCGGACATTTGGAGAAGGAGTCCTAGCAAGTCAATGTTGATTGGATGCAAGGCATGAGGTTCCAACAGGTCACGATTGACCAGATGTTGGATTTGGGGACCCTAGACTTGGTTTAAGCAAGTCAAAGGGAGGCCAATCGATCAACCGATCGATTGAACAGTGGTTCAATCGATCAGCCGATCGATTGGCACTGTGTTGCAACAAGCAGTGACCCAATCGATCGGTCGATCAATTGGGAGCCTTTGTCACAGGCACAGAACGCTTCCCAATCGATCAGCCGATCGATTGGGCACCTTCAATCGATTGGCCGATTGATTGGGGGCTAGTTTTCTTTCGCGATGGTGAGGAAGCCTGAATCGATCGATTCAGGCACTTTCTAGAAAGTACAGAAGAAGGTCGAATCGATCAGCCAGTTAATTCAGCCTTCCCAATCGATCAGCTGATCGATTGGGAGGCGACCTTTGCGCAGAATAAAGCCGTTGGCGAGTGCCCTTCTCCGCACATATCTTCCTCTCCACTTCTCACGATCACTCTTAGGTATCCATGCCAATTCTTGAAGTTTTCTTGGAGCAAAGTGTTGCTGCACTTCCAAGGTCAAGAGGCGTTCCATAGGAGAAGAAGCAAGCTAAGGTTTTGTAAATCTTATAAGATTTGTATTGTATAAGCTTATTTTTCTTTTCTTGTTGTATTGAGAGTTTGTGTAAGGCTTCTCCACCTTCAGTAGTTATCGTAAAGGAGTATTTTCATAGTGAATGAGTGAGTGAGGGTCAGATCCTTGGATTAGTCACCTCTTCTTGAGGTGGATACCAAGTAAATCCCTTGTGTTAGCGTTGTAAGTTTGTTTCTTATTCATTCCGCTGTACATCATCACCAAGAAGCAAGTAACGAGACGCGCAACGAGCTATTCCCCCCCCCCCCCCCCCCCCCCTCAAACACCAAAACGACCGTAACAATCATTACCACATTTTTGAAAATAAATTATCATGACTACCCATTTATTTCAGAGTGAAAAACTATGTTTTCCACCTTCCTCGCGATAATGGCTGTATTATCCACGTCTTCTAAATAACAATTTGTCACTTTAATTCTTGATAGCTAGGGATGTTTCGATTTGGGCGGGGGTGTTCAAAACCCAAGTCGGGAGTCAGGAGTGTTTGGGACTAGAGTACTCTTGTTGTTCACTTTTGATTGACACATTGCCAATATTATTGGCTTCTTTAGCCACGTGGCCTCCCCTGATTATCCCTATATCATTGAGTTTGATTATTATGGGAGATTTGAAGAAATTATAGAGATTGAATATCCTGTCTTACCCATAAGAAAGTGTGTTCAAATGTTCTTGGTATGATTTAACTCCAAGAATAAGCTATGTACCAGAATACGTTTAAACTACAATTTAGTTGAGGTTAATATAAACAAAAGTTTTAACAAGTATGAACCTTTCATTTTCACAGTATAAGCGAGTCAGATTTTCTATCTTGAATATGCGATGAAGAGAAGAAGAGTCAGTGAATGGTTAATAGTTTGTCAAACGAAATCTCGCTCGATCATAGAAATATTGAACTCCATCACAATCCAAAACCATGATGCATTTCAAAATGAAGAAGTGGAGATACATTCAGTAGATTCCTAGATTCAATTAACATCTTAATTATTTGAAGATATTAATATACTATATGAGGAGATAGATGATTGAAAGATGTTCAGCAGTAAGGAACTTACTGAACTAACAGATTCTAGTGAGGATGACCTACAAAGTATTAGTATTAATGTTTCAAATTCATAAATCTCACTAGTTATACTTTATAAGTAATGTTAAAGTAAATTTTTGTTTAGATCTAAATCTTACTAGTTTTAACATATAAGTCATTATTGTTCTGATTTGATTATTATTATTATGAATGTGTATATGTTATAATATAATCGTGCAAATATAGACATGCCATATATGGTAGCTACATCCGGTGGGCAGACTATGCTGCAGACTGTTGGGGGTTGGAAAGTATCGACATTAATAGAAATTTTCATTGAATCTATTTTTTTTTGTAATATATTCTTAATATTTCAATTTTTATGGAGTTTTACCCTAGATGGTCATCAGGTAGTGACATACATAACGTCGAAATTTAAAAAATGATTGGACTCTGCTGGTACTACATGAAGATGTGTAGACCAGGAGATGAGACAATTTTATTATGGTGAATTTTTTGTAAGTAATTTTAATTATCAAGAATTTTATTTTTTATACTAATTTGTGAATTTATTGTGGTAGAAAAGATATACCTAAAAGCCAGGCATGAGGCAACATTTTATGTAACATGGAACACAGCTTGTGCCAAATTATATATAAATATACTATACAAAGTAAGACAAAAGGGAATAAAGTCATCCTATGCACTAGAGCATATTTGGGATGCATGATGAGCCATTCGGGTTGTAGACAAATGATGGAAAAATTCAACGACAGCTCGAGCCAACAGAAACACAAAGTTGGCTCGTCCTAGTACCAGATCCACAAAGTATATTGTGTAAGTACCCCAGGTAGTTTTGATGTGGTCAACCAAGTTCAGTTAGGTCTTGTTGTATTTAATCCTTGTGTCTAAGTATGTAGGAGCTTAGGAACACAAGAAGTCAAGCGGAAGATGCAGCTAGTGAGAACGATGACACGGGAAAGGAGCCGCCGGTCTCGGTGCATCCGAGGGACGATGTGCTGTGGAAGAGTACACCGGTGGACAAGAAGGACGTGTGCGACATTCGAGGGACAAGAAGCCGGGGAGGAAGCCTGCTCGAGGAGAAGGTCAGAAAATGAGTTCGGGTGAGCCTTATTCTGGATGGCCAAAATCACCCAAGCGAGCGGAGCAGCGAAAGAGCCAAAGGAGAAGTTTGGAGCTCGGTAGCAGCTGCTAAAGGCGCCTTTCAGGAGGAAGGTGCCTTTAACCCTATATGGAAGGCACCTTCAACCCCTTGAAGGCGCCTTCAAACAATGATCATTTGCGAAGATAAACTTTATCTTTGCACGGATAGGATTTGCCACGTTGGAGGCGCCTTCCAACCTCAAATAAGTTTTTTTAGGGGCTATAAAAAGACTATTGGATCTAGGAAAAATACAACAACTAAACTACAAGTCTTGTATTCACTTCCTAGTCATTCTGTGAGCTATAAACGTCTGTAAGAGGCTACTCAGCCTTCAACAAAGGAGTTTTTCTAGTGGAGCTTTCTTCAACGCCTTAGATTAACAACCATCTAGGTTGTAACCAAGTAAATAAATTGTCCTTTTACTTTTTGTTCAATTTAATTATTCTATTTAGTATACTTGTGTTACTAACTAGAGTTGAAAGAACGAGAAAGATTTGCTTTATTTTTAACAGGAAATTCACCCCCCTCTTGCCGACCCAACTTGATCCATCATATTGTTGGATTGATTGTCGAGCATGCCTTAGACTTGGTGAGTTTACAATTAATAAATTTATATAAGAATTAAGTGATTATCAATGAATTCTAATATTTTAATTTAATTATATTTTTTAATATTTAAGAAAATGAGCTACAAGGACCTCCTACTTGTTCGAAGATATTTACCTAGACACACAAGTCAAAAGATGACACATTTATCGATAATTGATCATCGATTATCGATCATCGACATTAGATGTAAGACTATAAATTTGAATATAGAGATGACAATGGGGCGGGGCGGGGACGGATTTGCTATCCCCATCCCCATGCCCAAATTTTATCCTCATCCCAATCCTCGCCCCCATCTAATTTGGGAATCCCCATTCTAGAACCCACAGGGATTAAATCCTTGCTGCCATCACCACATTGAATTGACTTGGCAAAATAAAATTTTAATTTTCAACATATTTTATAAAAATATTAATACACAACTCTAATGCACATATAATAACATTAATAGTCTATGGTTTAATAAATAGAAAAGATGAAACTCCATCATTATCATCACCACCATCGAATTACTTTCTTCTCCATTATGTCGCCTCATCCCATCCATCACTCTATGGATATATCATAATATCAAAAAACCATATACTCCATACCTTGACCACTTGCACTAATAGTTAGTAGTCATCCATGATTTACCCTCCATGTTGGCCTACGGATGAGTTGGTAGGGGCACTAGGAGAGAGCGAATCACCTTTGCCACATAATATATATAAAAAAAAATTATATTCTACTTATCCAAATAATCCCCACATTAACAAGAACATGTAAAGTAAAAAATTGATTTATTTTAAGATAATCCTATGTTATGAGATATTAATATTGTGTGAAAGCAAAATACACAAACTCTATTGCCTAAATAAATAAATGAAAACACAAGACCTATTGTTATTTGCCCAATTGAGTCGATTTCATATTGCTTTACCAAGTGCATTTGTTTTTGGTCATGCTCCTCTTTTTCTTTTCAATTTTTTTCATATCTAATTTACCCACTTCAATATGTCTAAATCCTAACCATTTCTAGGATATGACATCTAAGTAATTTTAAGGGAATGAACTAGGTCAGATAGAACTAGAAATATTAATTTAAGAAATAATTTGAGAAATTATCACAAACAAAAATTTGAAATATGGCTCACCAGTCACTCATCGATGGGAGCAATCATTAAAATATTAAATTGCGGTGGAAGTTGAGTGTAGATGCGACTGATGGTGGCGGATACCAACAAGCAAGAGACGTTGGGAGATGCATATTACCGATAGGGACATGAGATGACAAACAAGAGATGTAGAGTCCCAAGATTGATGGCATATGAGGATGTGTAAACCTACTATGGACTAGATAGGCGCAGGCAAAGATTGAAGGGAGCGACACTGACCGAAATTGATGCAAGGGAAGGCTGAAGATTGAATGGAGTAGTGTTGGGCCGGTACCGACGGAAATCGATGCGAGCGAAGGCTAAAAATCGAAGGGAGTGCCGCCGTCGGAGATTTATGCGATCATGCGATGTGATCAAGGATGTATAGGGTCTGGATTTATTATTATTATTATTATTATTATTATTATTACTATTATCAGGACGGGTTCAGGGATGGGGATGCTATTCCCATACTTGCCCCGATTTAAATGTGGGGATTTAAAAAATCCCTGAACCTGAATCTATACCCGAAATAGCTCCCTAAACTCACCCCCATTTGGGATTTTTCCCACGGGGCCTCGAACCCATGGAAAAAATTTCCATCCCTACTTGAATATGTTTAAGTATTAACAATGATTAGTTTTTTTTAATAAATATCTATATGAATAATTTTTTTAAAATAAAAATAGGAAGAAATGACTGCTAGGGTTGCATAGGTGTCTCATCCAAGTATAGAGGGGGGAGGGCGAATTGTAGACTTTATCCATCGACTAGATAAATGAGATTTATTATGATGTAATGGTGGAAGAAAAAAGACCTCCACCCTCTCCGATCATAGGCGAGAGTTGTAAATGATCTAGTCACAGCGCATTATCTAGCAGATCCGAATCATCTACTAGAGTAGATAAAAAACTAAGATTTGAAAAATCGACTCTAGACATTGGAGAGAGAATTTCAAGAGAGGCAATCCCGAATAAGATATGAGGAAATTGGATAGGAAATGCAGGAATTCATGACTCGGATGAGTCAAACGTCACATTATTTTGACTCTAAGGCCCTGAGGATCGTATTGATCAGTAACTGACTCAGATGTGTGTTGAACTTTTATTTTTTTTATTTATCACTTATGAAACATGCAAAATATATCTATTAATTTCCATATTAGATGCATCTCTAATTGTATTATATCTTTTCAGGAATATTGTAAATCTATTCTATACACTACCATCAACCGATATCGAAACTAGCATTTAGGTGTATAAAATAATTTTCTATCCAAACTATTCATATTATTAAATTCAACATGTTAGTCATAATTCTAATGATGTATCATTAGTTTTTTCCCTTGTTTTATTAATAACCTTTCGTATTATATTTTCTACAGGATTGAATATTACTAGTTAGTTTTGGAGTGGATTGTCTTCGTTAGGAGGTGCTGTATTTCAGATTATTAAATTTAAATGTATTATATTTTATTTGAGATGTCAGGATATTCATTTTTGTTTTATTGTTGGATTAATTTGATACTTGCTTCGATTGAGTTTGATGCTTTCTATTTTTGTGAATGTATTATTTTGTTGAATTCTAGTTTTCTGAATGTTATAATGTGTTTGTTTGTGAATGCCAATGTTATGTTTGTGAAAGTGTTATGTTGATTGTGAAAATTTGTAATGTGTTAAAATACAAAAATAGCTAGCAGCTGTTGGAAAATTTTGATAATTAGCAATGGAATATTAAAATTCGGTCACTATTTTGCAACAGAAATTTAAGATTTTGTCACTATGTTTATATATGAAATTTAAAAAATTATGATAATTAGCGACGAATATTTGATATTCCATCTCTAAATAGTGACTGAATATAAAAATTACATTGCTAAATAGCAACGAAATTTTAAATTGCGTTGCTACATAGTGATGAAATTTTAAATTCTATCACTATTTTTGTGTATGAAATTTAAATATGTTATGATAATTAGCGATGGATATTTATTTATTCGGCTATCTCTAATTAGCCACGGTATTTAATTATTCCATCTCTAATTAGCGATAACATTTTATTACTCCGTCGCTAAGTTTGCTATGTTATAATGACACTGATATGGGTTATGATGGAGCGGCCTAGTAAATGAAGTAGAGGTCATAGTCAAGAAAGATAGGAGGGGTACATAGCTGTGTGAATGTATGAGTAATACTATGATGAATGACCAAATAAAATGCTTTCTACACGTGCTCGGTCAGGCAAGGCCTGACCGAGCGTAAAAGTATTTAGCCTTATAGAAACTTTTAGTATATTACCGACCGATTGAACGTCGAGCGGATACCGGTATGCATATATGCGCCCGACCGAGCATAGCCCGACCGAGCATAGCCCGACTGAGTGTAAAGGTACTTAACCTTATATATAACTTTTAGTATATTACCGGTCGATTGAAGGTCGAGCAGACACCCGTATGCGTATATGAGCTCGGCCGGGCATAGCCCGACCGAGCGTAAAGGTATTTAGCCTTATGGGATTTTTTATTATATTACTGGCCGAGTGAAGGCCGAGCAAGCACCCATGTGCTTACACGTGCTCGGTCAGGCAAAGCCTGACCAAGCGTATAGGCACTTAGCCTTATATATAGTTTTTAATATATTACCGGCTGACTAAAGGTCGGGCGAGTACTATTGTACGTATATGCACTCGACCGGGCAAAGGCCGATCGAGTGTAAAGATACTTAACCTTATATATAATTTTAGTATATTACTGGTCGATTGAAGGCTGAGCGGACACCCGTATGCGCATATGCGCCCAGCTAAGCATAGCCCAACTTAGCGTAATGGTATTTAGCCTTATAGAAACTTTTAGTATATTACCGATCGATTGAAGGCCGAGCGAACAACCGTATTCGTATATGCGCCGGGCCGAGCATAGCTCGATCGAACGTAAAGGTATTTAATCTTATGAGAGTTTTTGGTATGTTACCTGTTGGACCCCGTGGGTGTTTTGATGTGATCGACCAAGTTGGTTAGGTCCTGTTTTATTTTTAATCCCTGTGTCTGAGTGTGCAGGAGCTTAGGAGCATAGGAAGTCAAGCGGAAGACGCAGCTAGCGAGAAGGACGACACGGGAAGGGAGCCGACGGGTTCGGTGCGTCCGAAGGACGAGAGAGCTGCGGAAGAGTACACCGGTGGGCGAGAAGAACGTGCGTGGCATTCGAGGGATGTTAAGCCGGGAGGAAGACTGCTCGAAGAGAAGGCCAGAAATTGGGTTCGGGTGAGCCCTATTTTGGTTGACCGGAATCACCCAAAAGAACGGGACTTCGGAAGACGAAGCAAAGAAGCAAGCAAGCTTAAAAAAGCTGCCAGCCAGCTTGGAGGCGCCTCCATCAGGCTTGGAGGCGCCTCCAGCTTGAAGGCGCCTTCAATGCCTGTTGGAGGTGCCTCAGACTTGGCAGAAGTGAACGTTGATTTTTCGGATAAAGTTTTATCCACTCTCTCGATGGAGGCACCTCGGACATCCGAGATAGAATTTCCAGAGGCTATATAAAGGCCTCTGGAACTAGGAATTAGAAATCAACTATTCCATCAACTCTGTAATCAATTCCTAGCAATAGTTCTGAGTTGTAAGAGTGTAAAAGGCTTCTCCGCCTTCAGAGAAGGAGACTTTTCTACTGCGTGCTTTTCATCGCCCTGGATTAACAACCTTCTTGGTTGTAACCAGGTTAACTCTCGAGTCTCTAGCTTTATTGTTTTAATTTTATTATTATTGCTATTGCACTATCAAGTTGAAAAATCTGAGGAGGGTAGTTTTAATTTGTGCAGGCAATTCACACCCCTCTTGTCGGCCTCCGCTGCACCAACAAGTGGTATCAGAGCCAGACTGCCTCAGAAGGACTAACCGTCGACTGAAGCACAATGATCAAGACGATGGCTGGAGCGAATATTCATCCCCCGAAGTTCGACGGAGACTTCGCGACGTGGAAACGCCAGATGGAGGTATTTTTCAAGACCGAATTTGACATTTGCTTAATTATGAAATATGAATATGCAGTTCCAAAAGATAAAGAAGAGAACACGTGGAGCAAGAAGGAGCAAGCCGACTTCGTTGCCAACGGAAAGGCTGAGTTTCACCTGCTCAGCGTGCTGCCACCACAAGAGGTAAGTCGAATCGGAAGCTACGACTCCGCGAAAGACCTCTGGGAAAAATTCCTGGAGCTTCACGAAGGTACCTCGGAAGCTAAGCTAGTGAGGCACAATATCCTCCGGACCCAATTAACGAACCTCCGGATGAACCAAGGCGAGAAGGTAGCGCAACTCCAAGCAGGATCAAAGAGCTAATCACGCAACTAACCAATCTTGGAGAAGAAGTAACGAACCGGGACTCAATCCGGTACGCGCTCAATGCCTTCCCCAGAACTCCAGAGTGGGCCTCCTTAGTAGATGCGTACTACATCTCTAAGGATTTCAAGGTAAGTACCTTAGAAAATTTATTTTCTACATTTGAACTTCACGAATCTCGAGTTGCAGAGCCCAATGGAATAGAGAAGACTAGTCAGAACATTGTCTTAAAGGCAAAAATAAACGCTTCTGACTCTGATGCATCGATTGATGAAAACGAAGCTGCATTAATGGTAAGACATTTTAATAAGTTTTTCAAATTTAACAAATTTAGATCGCAATCGAGGAAACGTCATCAAAAGACAAGGACAGTGCGTTGCTACAATTGCAATGAAGAAGGGCACATCAAAGATGCACTGCCCAAAGTTAAAGAAAAAGGAGAAAGAGAAGGTAAAGACAAAGTACAAGAAACCAGACTCATCCAAGCACAAGAACCTGAAGGCCACTTGGTTAGATTCGTCATCCTCCGAGTCAGGCCTCGAAGAATTCTCAGGATTAGCGCTAATGGCAAGCCATCAGCTGGAAGAAGAGTCAACCTCAGAAATGAGCATAGATGAAGAGGGAGGAACATCAGAAGAGGAAAGCTGCAGTGAAGG
Source organism: Zingiber officinale (assembly GCF_018446385.1). NCBI lineage: Eukaryota > Viridiplantae > Streptophyta > Magnoliopsida > Zingiberales > Zingiberaceae > Zingiber > Zingiber officinale. The sequence continues at coordinate 131,332,475 of NC_055987.1, forward strand.
GGGAGCATCACCAAGTCAGGTAAGTAAGGTACGTGCTCTAACCCCTACTCAGTCATTTAAATTTATCAAATTTCTTTCTAAAGATTTGTTTAAATTAGAAAAAGAAAATACTGAATTGAAAATAGAATTAGCAAAAGCATGTCCACTTGAGATGTACGATAATCTAAAATTAGAAAATAAAAAATTAAAAATTGAAGTTGAAAAATAAAAAAATAATGCATGTTTAAATAAAATTCCAAAATAAAAAATTAGAATTTATGGAAAATTGAATTGGTATATTAGAAATCATCAGGGTCAACTTAGAAGAGTGCCCAAGAACTATGTACCCCCTAAATTCTTGAATAATCCTGTAGGAAGGAACCTCTATTGGGTTCCGAAATCTGTGCTAAATTAAATTTTTTTTTAAGGCTTTCAAGAGAGAAAATTAAACAAAGAATTTCTTTATGAAGCTTTGTCTAAGGAAGTGGTTGTTGCTCCAATAACCAAGAAGGCCTAGTGCCTCAACACGACGTGGAAGCTGAAATATTGAAATAAAATATTTAATTAACTTTCTGAAAAAGCATTAAACTAGAATTAAATAATACTTTGAAAGTTTTTTTTTGAAAAATTCTAAAAATTCAGTTTACTTAGAATTTTTTTTTCTAAAACTTAATTTTGACTTAGAAATTTTGAAAATTTTGGAAAATTCATCTTACTCAAAATTTTTCTAACTTAAAAATCTGCTAAATATTTTTAAATATCATACTCTTACCCCGTTTTGCTGTGATCAAAGGGGGAGAGATTAGTACAAGTCTAGGGGGAGATAATTTTTTCTCTCTTAAACTTTTATTTAGTTGCAATTTTACTTATTGCAAATCTATGCTTAAAATGTTAGTTTAGTAATTCTCTTTAAAATTACCATTTGTCTATTTTTTTACCCTAACTTGAACTTGGGTTGATGCACATCAAAAAGGGGAAGATTTTTGGACCCCGCTGGTGTTTTGATGTGATCAACCAAGTTGGTTAGGTCCTGCTTTGTGTTTAACCCCTGTGTCTGAGTGTGCAGGAGCTTAGGAGCGCAAGAAGTCAAGCGGAAGACGCAGCTAGCGAGAAGGACGACACGGGAAGGGAGCCGACGGGCTTGGTGCGTCGGAAGGACGAGAGAGCTGCAGAAGAGTACACCGGTGGGTGAGAAGAACGTGCGCGGTGTTCGAGGGACGTTAAGCCGGGAGGAAGACTGCTTGAAGAGAAGGCCGAAAATTGGGTTCGGGTGAGCCCTATTTCGGTTGGCCAGAATCACCCAAAAGAACGGGACTTCGAAAGACGAAGAAAAGAAGCAAGCAAGCTGGAAAAAGCTACCAGCCAGCTTGGAGGTACCTCCAGCTTGAAGGCGCCTTCAATGTCTGTTGGAGGCGCCTCAGACCTGGCAGAAGTGAACGTTGAGTTTTCAGATAAAATTTTATCCACTCTCTCGATGGATGCGCCTTGGACCTCTATTGGAGGCGCCTCGGACATCCGAGATAGAATTTCCAGAGGCTATATAAAGGCCTCTGGAACTAGGAATTAGAAATCAACTGTTCCATCGACTCTGTAATCAATTCCTAGCAATAGTTCTGAGCTGTAAGAGTGTAAAAGGCTTCTCCGCCTTCAGAGAAGGAGACTTTTCTACTGCGCGCTTTTTATCGCCCTGGATTAACAACCTTCTTGGTTGTAACCAGGTTAACTCTCGAGTCTCTAGCTTTATTGTTTTAATTTTATTATTATTGCTATTGCACTGTCAAGTTGAAAAATCTGAGGAGGGTAGTTTTAATTTGTGCAGGCAATTCACCCTCCCTCTTGCCGGCCTCCGTTGCACCAACATTACCGGTCGAGTGAAGGCCGAGCACGCATCCATGTACTTACACGCGCTCGGTCAGGCAAAGCCTGACTGACCGTTTAGGTACTTAGCCTTATATATAGTTTTTAATATATTACCGGCCGACTAAAAGCTGAGCGAGTACTATTGTACGTATATGCGCTCGGCCGGGCAAAGCCCGATTGAGTGTAAAAGTACTTAACCTTATATATAACTTTTAGTATATTATCGACCGATTGAAGGCCGAGCGGACACCCACATGCATATATACGCCCGACCGAGCATAGCCCGATCGAGCGTAAAAGGTACTTAACTTTATATATATATATATATATATATATATATATATATATATAGCTTTTTAGTATATTACCGATCAACTAAAGGCCGAGAGAGCAGTAGTGTGAGTATATGCGCTTGACCGGGCAAAGTTCGACTGAACGTATAGGCACTTGGCCTTATATATAGTTTTTAGTATATCACTGGTCGAATGAGGGCCAAGTGAGCACCAGTGTATGTATAGGCGTTCGGCCGGGCAAAACTTGACTGAGCATAAGGGCGCTCAGCCTTATAAAGATCATAGACATTCTCGGTCGAAACATTCTCAAGAGAAGGTATTCTCAGAGTATTCTCGATATATATATTACCGGCTTAAATTAGCAGTCGAGACATGCCTAACAGAAGTATATAAATATGACAGCCTGGTAAATTTAGTGAAGAATATCTTCTAGAAACTTCTTCAGTTATAGTGACATGTTCCTTTGCATATTTCATAAATATGAGTCATAAACAATAAAAGAGGTACATTTGGGGTACAAAAAAGATTCCTTAAAGAATTATTGCACGAAGCTTAGAAGGTGACTTTATCTCCTAACAAACTCTAACAAACTGGGGACCACTTCATGACTATGGAGGTTTCATGAGGTAGTATAAAAAGGGGGATTCTCTCCATTGGCAAGGTAAGCAAGTCCTAGCATCCAAACTCTGTTTCAAAGTACTTCAGTTATTGTACTTCTTCTTCTTCTTCTTCTTCCACCTTTGAGAGAGGGACTGACTTGAGTGTCGGAGGGCTTAGCCAGGGATTCCCACCCCAGTCTTAAGTCACTAACATTTTGTTGGCTCATCTTATTGTGTGTAGGATCGTTGAGGAGCTCTTCCGGATCTTCAAGAGTTCATTTTCATCAGAAATTGCCATTCGCCGGAGCCAAACACCACCTCGCAGATTTCAAACAGGATCAAATTTGGCGCCATCTGTGAGAACTATTCACATGAATCTAAAGCTACGAAGATGGAGGAAGCTGGAAAACTCAACACTATTACTATATCATAGGAGGATTTGGATCTGCTCATCCAGGCCAAAGCACAAAAGCTTTTTCAACAACATCAAGCCAATATTGGAGATATGATGCCCATAGCTCCAAATCCTGCTATATCAACAATCGCTCATCCAAGGGAAAGAGGAGCGGAAGAAGCTGATCTGGTTCATTTATTCCCTGCTCCTCTCTCCCCAACTCGACGCCCTAGAGCATTCTTCCGTACCCCTTTGGAACAAGGAGGTCGAAAGGAATTTTCCCAGGAATCCTCTGGAGAGACGTCGGTGCGTGATAAATGCAAAGGGAAGACAGTGGCTAGTGACAGTTCTCCGGAATGGATCGTCACTCCATTTTCTCAGCAAATGTTGAATGATCCGCTTTCAAAGCATTACCAAAATCTAAATATTGGAGAATATTCGGAAACAACTGATCCGAAGAACCATCTGTTAAAATTTGAAAACGCTGCTCTGATCAACAATTCTCTGATGGCGTTAAGTGCCGAATGTTTCTTATTACATTTGGAGGAGTGACTCAAAGATGGTTCAAGCGATTACCGGATAATTCTATTTGGCGCTTTAAGGACTTTCGTAAGGTATTTCTACATCATTTTTCTAGCAATCGGAGGTATCATAAAATCCCTTGGAGTCTCTTTTCAATCAAATAGGGGCCTAAAGAATCTATCAGAGCCTATATTAAAAGGTTCAACCAAGTGGCCATCGATGTCCCTATGGCCACCAGGAGATCTTGGTAAGCGCCTTTTCTTAGGGGCTTAACGATAACGATTTCTTTAAAGATTTAGTCAGGAACCCTCCTACCAATTTTGATATATTGATTGAGCGAGCTTCGGAGTTCATTAATATGGAGGAGGCTCAAGTTGCTTGGAGGAAGGATACTACCACTTCTACGTCGGTTCCTGTTGTAGTACATCCGGTGGGACCTACCCAACCTCCTAAAGGACCTCGGGCAGATCCGCATTATCGTCACTCAGAGCCTTGGCCTTAAGCAGTACAGCATGTGGAGGTTCCTCAACATTTCTCTCAAAGGTGGTGCATGTATCATCTAACAAATATTCACCACACGGAAAATTATTTTACTTTGAAGAATCAGCAGGCAGGTAACACTCGTTATCGTCGGCATTCCCTAGTTCCAAATCACTGACGATATCCACGATAGAATAGTCCTCTCAAAATTGAATATTAGTCGAGTGTATCATAGGCGAGAATTTTACCCCTCCCGGTAGGACAAACTCAAGTGATGGATCAAGTACAACGAGAACAACCATTTACTCGGCAAGAAGAAAATCGCAATAATGCTGCTTTGGGTAGTATAAATATGATAGCTGGAGGATCCATTGATGGTGATTCCAACCGGGTGAAAAAGTAGCACGCTCGACCATTAGTAATTCATGTTGTCGGATGCAGTGCCGAGAAGGCGGCGGGGTCGAAAACCAGTTTTGGGCCCAGAGATTTAAAAGGGGTAGAAGTGCCCCATGATGATGCATTAATAATTAAGGTTGTTATAGTCAATTACAACATTTCTCGTACTTTTATTGACACCGGAAGCTCTGTTAATATTATATTTAAACAAGCTTTTGATCAGTTGCAGATAGATCCAAGTGAGCTTCAACCTATGGTTATTCTATTATATGGATTTATAGGCAATGAAGTATAACCACTGGGTCAAATCAAATTGGCCATATCTTTAGGGGAGGAGCCCCTTATGCGGACACGTCGATCGTCCTTCATGGTGGTTGATGCCCCATCTGTTAGAATTTTTCGGGCCACGAAAACCGCTTTTCGCGTCGCGGAAACCCCGAAACACCCTAGCCAAGGATCTCGTGCAAAGAAAAATCCGATTCGAAAAATTCCACGTATTTATATCATGCTTAATACCCGAATATGTTAGATCTACTCCTAGATCTATAGTTTAAAGAAAAACTACCTTTGATGCGTGCCCTTCGCTTATCCCGCTCGACTAAGGTTGAAGTTGGATCTAGAGGGCACAAAGTAGAGCCCCTCTATATGTGTCCACACAAGCAATTAGGTGGAGAAGATGACCGAAACAAGGTGTGCTAGCACCTATGTGGTTTTCGGCCAAGAAGAGGAGGAAGAGAGGGAGAAGTTGCCGAGAGCACCAAGGAAGAAGAAGAATAAAAAAATTGAATTCAAAAATTCAATCAATCCACCATATCATGTGGCCGGCCACATAAATGTCATTAAGTGGGCAATTAATGCTCTTAATTGCCCCCTTAATGTGGCCGGCCACTCATGGGTAACCTCCCATGAGGTGGCAAGCATGAGGTGGCATGGTGATGTGTAGCATCCCCATTGGTTCTTCCATGCCACCTCATCAAATGTGGTGGCATCCAAGTCAAGTCAATATTAACTTTCAACCTTCCTAATTTGGCCAAAGTCAAACATGACCAAATTAACTCCCTTAATTGATTTATCCAACATTTGGATCATACTTGAGTATAACTCATAGTCAAGTCAAACTTGTGGATTTAGGTCAAGTCAAACTTGCCTTTTATAGACTTTCCATATTTAGCCAAGTCAAACTTGACTTCATCTTTCCTCTTGGTTCATCATATGAACTAGTCTCCATCTATTGCTCTATGTGTGTGACCCTATAGGTTCTTGTCAACGTTGGCAATGTCCCTAAATCCAATTAGGGACATAAGCAATGAGAGGTATCTAGCAACACATCATTGCTACACAAGTTACAAGAATGTTGAGATCCAACATCACCAATATGACTAATAATTGTGACTCTCACAATATGTGACATTGTCCTTCTATCCTTGATATCTAGATTGATCTTATATGAGGCATAGACCGTGTCATCCTCCAATCAATCTAAGTGTCTTGAACTCCAAGTAGACTCACTATAATCAAATAAGCACAATATCACATATTGCCTTATTTGGGCATGGCCATGCACTTAGTGATCTCACTCTATCAAGACTATGATATCACTCCTGTAATATAGGAGGGATAGATCCCATCTACATCACTCACATCCCTCCGCATAATTTGTTACATACCCGATAATCGCCTTTATAGTCCACGGTGACGTTTGATGAAACCAAAGTACATAACTCCTTATGTAGGGAACCATGGTGACTTCAGGTCTAAGGACTAAAGTCATACTAATAGTCACTTGAGAAAGTATATGACACTCATATAACGATCCATGATACTTTCTCATGGCGGGTCATTCAGTATACATTCTCCAATGTATACCCATGTGTCAACTTGATATCTCATATCCATGACTTGTGAGATCAAGTCATCATGTTGACCTACATGCTAGTCTCAATGCATTAACATTGTCCTTCTATGTTAATACTTGACTAGGAATAATTAAGTGTAGTGTTCTCTATATCATCTCACTATCGATTTAACTAATCGATTGATATAGATATGAACCTACTACCCTAGGACATTATTATACTTATTTATATAGCACAAATACACACAAGTATAATAATCACAATGCCTTTATTTATATATCGAAATATATGTACAAGAATATGATACAAAGAGTCCAAAAAGTAACCATCACATGATTGGCTCTAGGGCTCTCACTAACAATCTCCCACTAGCACTAGTGCCAATCGCTGTAGTATCTAATACCCAATGACCTAGTGTGACCATCATGCTTAATCTGTGCCAAAGCCTTGGTCAAGGGATCTGCGACGTTAGCCTCTGTGGGTACTCTGCAAATCTTCACATCTCCTCGATCGATGATCTCTCGAATGAGATGGAAGCGCCGTAGTATATGCTTTGTCCGCTGGTGTGAGCGAGGTTCCTTAGCCTGCTCAATAGCTCCATTGTTGTCGCAGTAGAGCTCTACGGGATCAGATATGCTAGGAACCACCCCAAGCTCAGAAATGAACTTGCGGATCCAAACTGCCTCCTTTGCTGCCTCTGATGCAACAATATACTCAGCCTCCGTTGTAGAATCTGCAACTGTGTCCTGCTTCGAACTCTTCCAGCTCACAGCTCCACCATTCAAGCAGAACACGAACCCTGACTGCGATCTGTAATCATCCTGGTCAGTTTGGAAGCTAGCATCAGTGTAACCCTTTACAACTAGATGCTCATCACCTCCAAATATCAAGAAATAATCCTTAGTCCTTCTCAAGTACTTAAGGATATTCTTGACCGCAATCCAGTGATGCTCACCGATCTGATATCTGCTCGTCATGCTCAAAGCATACGAGACATCGAGACGAGTACATAACATGGCGTACATGATAGATCCTATGGCCGAGGCATAGGGATCTTATCCATGCGGTCCCTCTCCTCTCTAGAAGAGGGACTTTGAGTCTTCGAAGACTCACACCATGTGACATCCAGATTTCCCTTCTTGGAATTCTCGCATGGCAAACCAAGTAATACCGTGTCGATGTATGTATTCGACTTAGGCCAAGCAATCTCTTAGATCTATCTCTATAGATCTTAATGCCTAGAATGCGTCGCTTCACCTAAGTCCTTCATTGAGAAACAATTCCCTAGCCAAGTCTTCACAGATAGCGAGGAAATGTCGTTCCCAATGAGAAGTATGTCATCCACATACAATACGAGGAAGACAACTGTGCTCCCACTAACCCTCTTGTAGACACAGGTTCATCTTCGTTCTTGATGAAACCAAACTGCTTGATTGCATCATCGAATCGAAGATTCCAGCCTCGAGAGGCTTGCCTGCACTACAAATGGCCTATGACTGCGTACCTGCTAGTATCTGTGGATCTACAAAACCCTCAGCCGTGTCATGTACACATCCTCGAGGAGGTTTCCATTCGAACGCCTGCCTTGACATCCATCCGCCGGATCTCATAATCATGGTAGGCTGCAATAGCAAGCATAATCGAATGGACTTAAACATCGCTATCGGAGAGAAGGTTTCATCATAGTCAATACCATGAATCGCTTGAAACCTTTAGCTACCATCTACCTTTATAGGTATGAGTAAGTCCGTCCATGTTAGTCTTTCTCTTAAAGACCCACTTACACCCAATAGGTTTGACCCCTTCAGGTGGATCAACCAAGGTCCAAACTTGGTTGGTGTACATGGAATCCATTTCAGATCTCATGGCTTCTAGCCATGACTCAGAATCTGGGCTCATCACAGCTTCCTGATAGGTGGTAGGCTCATTCTCAATGAGCATAACGTCATCCTGGTCAGGCAAGAGAAATGAGTATCTCAGGCTGACGACGTACCCTATCAGACCTGCGAAGAGGTAGGTCTACATGAACAGGTTGTTGTTCCACAACTTCTTGTGCAACAATCTCATCATCCACAACTCTTTGTGGTTCCTGTTCAGTATCCATCAATGGCTCAGTGTTTTGGTCGTTGTCTTGAACTTCTTCAAGATCAAACGAACTTCCACTAGCCTTTCTAGAAACAAAGTCCCTTTCTAGAAAGACCCCAGTCTTAGCAACAAACACTTTGTGCTGACTAGGAATGTAGAAGTAATATCCCTTAGTTTCCTTGGGATATCCTATAAAATAACACTTATCAGATTTGGGTCCCAGTTTGTCTGAGACTTGACGTCTAACGTAAGCCTCACAACCCCAAACCCTCATGAAAGACATCTTGGGACTCCTCCCAGTCCATATCGTATATGGTGTCTTCATGACCGCCTTTGATGGAACACGGTTAAGTGTGAACGCTGCCGTGTCCAGAGCATATCCCCAAAAGGATATAGGAAGATCTGCGTGACTCATCATAGATCGTACCATATCTAATAAGGTACGATTCCTCCTTTCAGATACACCATTCCACTGTGGTGTTCCAGGAGGAGTGAGTTGGGATAGAATCCCACACTCTGCTAGATAGTCACTAAACTCATGGCTTAAGTATTCTCCACCTCGATCTGATCGAAGTATCTTAATACTTTTGCCGAGCTGGTTTTGTACTTCATTTCTGAATTCCTTGAACTTTTCAAAGGATTCAGACTTATGTGTCATCAAGTACACATAACCATATCTACTGAAGTCGTCAGTAAATGTGATAAAGTACCTATAACCACCCCGAGCAGCGATATTGAAAGGGCCACATACATCACTATGTATGAGTCCTAGCAAGTCTGTCGCTCTCTCGCTATGTCCACTAAAGGGAGTCTTGGTCATCTTGCCTAGAAGGCATGACTCACATGTCTCATATGATTCAAAATCAAATGAGTCCAGAAAAACCATCCTTATGGAGCTGGGACAAGCGACTCTCGTTTATGTGGCCTAGGCGGCAATGCCAGAGATAGGTTGGGTTCAACTCATTTGATCTCAACCTCTTGGTACTCACGTTATAGATAGGGCTCTCTAAATCTAGAATATAGAGGCCATTCATCAGATGTGCACTACAATAGAACATATCTTTCAAATAAACAGAACAACATTTGTCCTTTATTATGAATGAAAAACCTTTATTATCTAAACAGGAAACTGAAATAATATTCTTTGTTAGTGCAGGGACATAACAACAATTATCTAGTTCCAATACAAGCCCAGCGGGCAGAGATAGAAAATATGTTCCTACAGCAATAGCAGCAACCCTTGCTCCATTGCCTACTCGTAGGTCCACCTCGCCCTTTGCCAATGCCCTGCTACTTCTCAGCGCCTGCACATTAGTACAAATGTGAGATGCACATCCAGTATCTAATACCCATGATGTAGAAATAGAAAGGTTGACTTCTATAACATTTATACCTGAAGTAGAAGCCTCGCTTCTTTTCTTCTTAAGATCGTCCAGGTAGATCTTGCAGTTCCTCTTCCAGTGCCCTGTCTGACCACAGTGGAAGCAGGTAGCATCCTTTTGCACCCCGCCCTTGGGTTTGAGTGCTGAAGAGGTGGCTTTGCCCTTGGTCTGGGTCTTACCCTTACCCTTGGGCTTCCACTTGCCCTTACCCTTGCCCTTTTGTACCATCAGGACGGTACTGGTCTTGGTAGTGGTGAGATTGGGCTCAGCAGTTCTCAACATGTTGAGCATCTCGGGCAGTGGTTTGTCTAATTCGTTCATGTTATAGTTCATGACGAATTGACGGTAACTTGCCGGCAACGATTGCAGGATCAAGTCAGTGGCCAGCTCTTGGCCCAATGGGAACCCCAACCTCTCTAGGTTCTCGACGTACCCAATCATCTTGAGTACGTGAGTTCCTACAGGGGTTCCCTCTTTCATCTTACATGAAAAGAGGGCCTGAGTCACTTCAAACCTCTCATGCCTGGCTTGCCCTTGATATAATTGCTTAAGATGGCCAATCATATCAAAGGCATTCATGTTCTCGTGTTGCTTCTGAAGCTCAGAGGACATGCAGCATAGCATTAGGCACGACACGTCTAACGCATCGTCTTGATGCTTCTGATGAGCATCCTTAATGCTACGAGCGGCAGAGGCTGGTGGTGCTTCAGGAACTGCTTGCTCCAGAACGTACAGCTTACGTTCCTGCATGAGGACTATCCTCAGGTTCCTGTACCAGTCCAGGAAGTTAGCTCCTGTGAGCTTGTCCTTCTCAAGGACAGATCGTAGGGAGAGAGTGTTCGCGTTTGGTGACATGGCAATCTACAACATATTAAACATGCAGAGAATCAATATCATATTCTATCATCTAATTAGGCCTTTAATTAAATGATGCTCCCACTGAATTTTGTGGGACAAGATCCACATCATACTACATCTTGAGTCAGCTTTGGCTGAATCGCCCAAGACCAGTATGATCGGTAGGTAGCTAATTACCAATTACATCTCCATGCAACTCTTGTTTATAGGATCAAGATTTAACTTTTACAAATAATCTTGAGTTAGCTTTGGCTAAATCGCCCAAGATTATTTATAAACGTGATCTTGTCCTACCTTTCCAACTATTGGAATACGCCTATAGCTTCACTCGATCCAATTGAGCTTTGCTAGCTACTCAATCTAATTGAGCTCAATCTAACCCGAGCGTGATAGGCGGGACCAAGGTTGTCCCTCCGCATCCTACCAAGATTAAATGCGTTGCTCTGCTTTGGCAGATACGACAATCGCATATGATCGAGGTAGTGATGGGTATCATGGCCCGGTAGGCGTTTACGAGTTGATTTCGATTTAGATCTAATCTAATCGACGATGTGCATCATATTTAGGCGTAAATTAAATCTAATTTAAATCCTAAATGTGTATTGTGCACATCAAGATGTGGTTCCCACATCACATGTGCATCACATACACTCATGCATATTCTATTCTACACAAACATGCATCACATACACATAAGCAAAAATAAAATATATACATTTAAATTATGTGATTGGTCATGGCCCTACTAGGATCCTCTCTAGCCAAAGAGAAGATCCAATGGTCATCCTAGGGTCTAGGTGGCAGCTTCTCCAAGCTCCTCCTTCCGATCCCCATGTGTTGCCGGCATGCTCCCGCGAGTCCGTCTTCTCCGGAATTTCGTCATCTTCAAATTTTGTACATTACAAAATTTATACTCGAGTTACATTCGAGTCTTAAAACTAATTTTTACAGAAATAAAATAATGGAAAAAGGCAACACACAGGTCGCATCCACAATACAGCACACACAACACATGACGGCACGCAGGCCGTATTATGAATTACACGCATAATTTTTCATAAAAATTCTGGGACTTGGGCCATGACCAACACATACTGTACATAATTCAGAATTGTGTATTTTTTTTTTAAAATTTTTCTACTGATTTTTCTGAATTTTTGAGTCCCTTCTCCACGGCGGTCCCGCTAAGCGGGTTTCGGGCGTAATCGCGGGACAAGGCCCCTTGCGGGGTTAGGGGCAGCGCCCCTATTCGCGAAATAACCTTCGCGAGTGTCCTCTTGCGATTATACAGCGCCCTTACCTGCTGTCCCAAAATCTATTTGGGTGAAACTTGCCGTTTCGGAGAAATTTTTCTCGGTGACAAAAGTGTACAAGTGCTTCGCACTCGTTCTTTCGCCTCTACGAGAATAATACCCAAAAATTCCTAAAATTTAGAAAAATCACAGAAACTTAAAAGCATCTAAATTTTGTATCTAATACAGAAAAAAATAAATACGTGCTTCGCACGATGGCTTTGATACCACTGTTAGAATTTTTCGGCGTCGCGGAAACCCCGAAACACCCTAGCCAAGGATCTCGTGCAAAGAAAAATCCGATTCGAAAAATTCCACGTATTTATATCATGCTTAATACCCGAATATGTTAGATCTACTCCTAGATCTATAGTTTAAAGAAAAACTACCTTTGATGCGTGCCCTTCGCTTATCCCGCTCGACTAAGGTTGAAGTTGGATCTAGAGGGCACAAAGTAGAACCCCTCTATATGTGTCCACACAAGCAATTAGGTGGAGAAGATGGCCGAAACAAGGTGTGCTAGCACCTATGTGGTTTTCGGCCAAGAAGAGGAGGAAGAGAGGGAGAAGTTGCCGAGAGCACCAAGGAAGAAGAAGAATCAAAAAATTGAATTCAAAAATTCAATCAATCCACCATATCATGTGGCCGGTCACATAAATGTCATTAAGTGGGCAATTAATGCTCTTAATTGCCCCCTTAATGTGGCCGGCCACTCATGGGTAACCTCCCATGAGGTGGCAAGCATGAGGTGGCATGGTGATGTGTAGCATCCCCATTGGTTCTCCCATGCCACCTCATCAAATGTGGTGGCATCCAAGTCAAGTCAATATTGACTTTCAACCTTCCTAATTTGGCCAAAGTCAAACATGACCAAATTAACTCCCTTAATTGATTTATCCAACATTTGGATCATACTTGAGTCTAACTCATAGTCAAGTCAAACTTGTGGATTTAGGTCAAGTCAAACTTGCCTTTTATAGACTTTCCATATTTAGCCAAGTCAAACTTGACTTCATCTTTCCTCTTGGTTCATCATATGAACTAGTCTCCATCTATTGCTCTATGTGTGTGACCCTATATGTTCTTGTCAACGTTGGCAATGTCCCTAAATCCAATTAGGGACATAAGCAATGAGAGGTATCTAGCAACACATCATTGCTACACAAGTTACAAGAATGTTGAGATCCAACATCACCAATATGACTAATAATTGTGACTCTCACAATATGTGACATTGTCCTTCTATCCTTGATATCTAGATTGATCTTATATGAGGCATAGACCGTGTCATCCTCCAATCAATCTGAGTGTCTTGAACTCCAAGTAGACTCACTATAATCAAATAAGCACAATATCACATATTGCCTTATTTGGGCATGGCCATGCACTTAGTGATCTCACTCTATCAAGACTATGATATCACTCCTGTAATATAGGAGGGATAGATCCCATCTACATCACTCACATCCCTCCGCATAATTTGTTACATACCCAGTAATCGCCTTTATAGTCCACCCAGTTACGGGTGACGTTTGACGAAACCAAAGTACATAACTCCTTATGTAAGGAACCATGGTGACTTCAGGTCTAAGGACTAAAGTCATACTAATAGTCACTTGAGAAAGTATATGACACTCATATAACGATCCATGATACTTTCTCATGGCGGGTCATTCAGTATACATTCTCCAATGTATACCCATGTGTCAACTTGATATCTCATATCCATGACTTGTGAGATCAAGTCATCATGTTGACCTACATGCTAGTCTCAATGCATTAACATTGTCCTTCTATGTTAATACTTGACTAGGAATAATTAAGTGTAGTGTTCTCTATATCATCTCACTATCGATTTAACTAATCGATTGATATAGATATGAACCTACTACCCTAGGACATTATTATACTTATTTATATAGCACAAATACACACAAGTATAATAATCACAATGCCTTTATTTATATATCAGAAATATATGTACAAGAATATGATACAAAGAGTCCAAAAAGTAACCATCACATGATTGGCTCTAGGGCTCTCACTAACACCATCAGCATATAATGAATGTTATCTTCAGTCAACCGACCTTAAATGAATTTAGAGTGGTAGTTTCTACTTTCTGTCAGAAGATTAAATTCCCTGTTAATGACTAAGTGGGCGAAGTCAAGGGAGATCAAATAGTGGCATGCAAATGCTATGTGGAGGTTGTTAGGGTGGAGACTAATGCTGCCCGGAAGGTACAAAGGATGGAGATTAATGCCATCCATGAAAAGCCGCCCGTCCTTGTATATGAGGGAAAAGAGAAGGTGCAAATACAAATTGGTCGATCGAAATCTGCTACTCACATTGTGTCCAATCTCGCTCCTGAACTCAAAGAGGACCTGGTAAATGCCTAATGAAGAATAGAGATATGTTCACATGGACACCCAAGGAGGTAAAAGGAGTAGCACCAATAGTTATGGAATACGCTCTTCATGTGCATTCAAACGCTCGACCAATCAAGAAAAAGAAAAGAGACTTTGGAGCTGATCAGAATAAAATTATCAAAGAAGAAGTGGACAAGCTATTGGATGCTGGATATATTCGGGAAGTGCAATTCCCGAGCTGGCTGGCTAATGTCGTCCTGGTTTCCAAGCTAGGGAACAAGTGGAGAGTGCATTGATTTTCGAGATCTCAACAAAGTTTGCCTGAAAGATTATTATCCTTTGCCTTGTATAGATCAATTAGTGGATTCCACTGCTGGGTATGAATTTATCAGTATGTTGGACGCTTATCAGGGATATCATCAGGTCCCGCTAGCCAAAGAGGACTAGGAAAAGGTTATCTTTATAACTGCTAAAGGCACTTATTGTTATAATGTTATGCCTTTTGGTCTAAAGAATGCAGGAGCTACTTATCAGTGACTTATGAACAAGGTTTTTCAGAAATAGATTGGAAGAAATATGAAAGTTTATATGGATAATATCCTTATTAAATCTATACGAGCTTCTAGCTTATGTGCTGATATCGAAGAAACTTGTAGGACCTTGAGGAGGTATAGACTCAAGCTCAATCCCAACAAATGTTTATTTAGGGCCAAGAGTGGAAAGTTCCTGGGATACATGGTGACCGAGCGAGGAATAGAAGTTAATCCCAACAAAATAAAAGCATAGCCCGACCAAGCGTAAATGTATTTAGCCTTATGGGAGTTTTAAGTATATTACCGACTGAGTGGAAGCCGAGCAAGCACCCATGTGCTTACATACGCTCGGTCAGGCAAAGCCCGGCTGAGCGTATATGTACTTAGCCTTATATATAGTGTTTAATATATTACCGGCTGACTAAAGGCCGAGCGAGTACTATTGTACGTATATGCACTCAGCGGGGCAAAGCCTGATCGAGTGTAAAGGTACTTGACCTTATATATAACTTTTAGTATATTACCGGTCAATTAAAGGTTGAGCAGACACCCGTATGCGTATATGCGCTCGGCTGAGCATAGCCCTACTGAGCATTGCCTGACCGAGCATAAATGTATTTAGCCTTATAGAAACTTTTAGTATATTACCGATCGATTGAAGGCCGAGCGGACCGGGCATAAAGGTATTTAGCCTTAAGGGAGTTTTTAGTATATTACTGGCCAAGTGAAGGTCGAGAAAGCACCCATGTGCTTACACATGCTTGGTCAGGCAAAGCCCGACCGAGTGTATAAGCACTTAGCCTTATATATAGTTTTTAATATATTACCGGCTGACTAAAGGCCGAGCGAGTACTATTGTACGTATATGCACTCGGCCGGGTAAAGTCCGATCGAGTGTAAAGGTACTTAACATTATATATAACTTTTAGTATATTACCGGGCGATTAAAAGCTGAACAGATACCCGTATGCGTATTGTGCCCGACCGGCCATACCCCGACCGAGCGTAAAGGTACTTAACACACACACACACACACACACACACACACACACACACACACACACACACACACACACACACACATATATATATATAGTAGTGTGAGTATACACGCTTGGCCAGGCAAAGCCCAACTGAACGTATAGACACTTAGCCTTATATATAGTTTTTAGTATATCACCGGCCGAATGAGGGCCGAGTGAGCACCAGTGTATGTATAGGTGCTCGGCTGGGCAAAACTTGATCGAACGTAAGGGCACTCATCCTTATAAAGATCATAGGCATTCTCGGTCGAAACATGCTCAACAGAAGGTATTCTCAATATATATATGATCGGCTTAAATGACCAATCGAGATATGCCTAACAGAAGTATATAAATATGACAGTTTGATAAATTTGACGGGAAATATCTTCTAGAAATATCTTCAGTTATAGTGACGTGTTCCTATGCATATCTCATAAATATGAGTCACAAATGATAAAAGAGGTACATCTGGGGTACAAAAAAGATTCCTTAAAGGATTATTGCATGAAGTTTAATAGGTGACTTCATCTCCTAACAAACTCTATGTTTGTGCAGGGAGCACCAGACGATCGAACTTGAGTTTTGATTATGTCAAAGGGTCCAAAGTTAAGTTGTCTTATGATCCAACATGTTTGAATGAGTTTGCATAAAAGTCCTAAGTGTACTTAGGCAAAAGTCCTAGCTGCAGTTAGGCAGGTGGAAAGCCCTAGGGGGTGGTGACCCTAGGTGAGGAAAAATCCTAGCTGCGGTTAGGCAAAGGGAAAACCCTAGGGGGTGGTAACCCTAGGCGGAAAGTCTTGACAGGTCGAGTGCTTCAGGCAAAAACCCTAGAGTCGGGGGCTCTAAGTGGAAAGTCCTGGTGGCCCGCAGACTAGGTGAAAAGACTGGATGGGTCATGGAGCGAACATCCAGCAGAAAGTCTTGGAGACTTGGACACTGAGCAAAAGTCCAGTCGGTCTGGAGGACCGGTCTGGCAACATATAAACTCTCCTGAGTGGAGTAGGTGAAGACGCGCTCCCCGATGAGGGAATAGTAGGCGTTGGTTTGACTTAGGGTTTCCGGAGATGGAAATCTGAAGTCAGAACTGGACAGTTTGGAGACTGTCAAAACAACTTATTATTTCTTATATTACTGTGCTAAACTCTATTTTGCAGGACATGTTTTATATTTTGGACTAACACATCTTGCAAGGAGTGAAAAAATCTTAAAGCCTCAGATGAATAGTACCCGAGGTGCCCTTCATGGAGCTTGGAGGCGCCTCGGGTGCAGAGCTTGAAGAGTCCACGTAGTAGAGTAGGAGGCACCCTCCAAGGGTGCTGGAGGCACCCTCGATGCTGGGTGGAGGGCGCCCTCCATGGTACTTAGAGGCGCCCTCGTGCGGATAAGCAGCGGGCAGTGCGGAGCTTATCCACGCGCGGTTGACTCGAGGCTTGAGGGCATCCTCCATGCGATTGGAGACACCCTCAACAGCCTACTTAAGGCATATTTGAGCAGCAGATTCTACAGAATATCAACTTGAAATCGGAATCTTTCAACTGTGCACTGCTCAAAGGACGATCCGACAAGCTGTAACAAGACTCCAACAACCCGAAGCTTCGAATTTACTATTTTAGTCATTGGTATATTTTACTGCACTTAATTTCTGTATTCTAAATTGTAAAATTGATAGTGATTGCCTAAAGTAAATACTCAACAAGTGTGGGCCTTGGAGTAGGAGTCGCCACAGGCTCCGAACCAAGTAAATCTCGGTGTTTATGTTTGCTATTATTTCTTTTATTTCCGCTGCGCATTTACTCGATAGTTTTAAAACGACGTGAAAGCCACGAGCGCTATTCACCCTCCCCCCTAGCGCTTTCGATCCCGCAATTGGTATCAGAGCGGGATCACTCTGAATCGGTACAATTACCGTTCGAGCAATTTTTGCTTTTTCGTCCATTTTTGCAATATTGATTAATATATAGTTTGATTATAATTACTAAAGTTAATCAAGATAGAAATAAATAAATGTAATAAAGTTAATAATCTTACGTGTAAGGTCCGGGATCAAAAATCGACAAATGACCCATCTTTCTTCTTGTCGGTCTTAAGAAACACCTCCATTACGTGTAAGGTCCGGGATCGAAAATCGACAAATGACCCATCTTTCTTCTTGTCGGTCTTAAGAAACACCTCCATACATATGGTTGTTGGGCAAGATCACGCTCCTGCATACACAAATAATTTGGGACATAATTATACAAGTTTGGTAATAAATACAAAATTTGATAGAAAGTATAACTTTTAATTAAATTCACCAGATCCATAGTATGCTCAATAATAAATTTGGATCCTAACGTATACCAAGCGGTTCTAGTGTTCGAGCCACTTGACTATGTATTTCTATTAGATCGAGCATTTTCAGCATTTTCTCACCACCTTTCTACAACCCAGGTGGCCGTCCATGCACTCTATGTTGCCTCAGAAACATACGCCGGCCTAGTGCCTTTTTTTCTTATATATTACATAAGGTCTAAAGTTTGACACAGTAATTATTCCATGTAGTTTTAAATTGTTCTTCTTGCCCTTCTTCTCATGTATATCTTTTCTACAATTATAAGTTAAGAATTTAGTATATGAAAGGATAAATATATTATGGAATACCAAATATATTAAATTTACTTCCTATGAATTTATTATAATAAAATGTCTTCATGTCTTTATCTCTTGGTCTACATGCCTCCATGTAGTACCAGAAGTGCATACTCATTCTTTAAACTTTCCAGTGATATAAGATGCAACCCGGTGCCCATTAGGAATAAATTGCAAGAAAAAAAAAATTAAGGTATGAAAATTATTGAAGAAACATATAAACTTGAATTACTAATAATAAAAAATAGTTACAAATCTTTGACAACTCTAAGAACCTTATAGCCATGTGGTGTTACTGCCTGCTGCTCAGCTATAATAATATCTACAAAATAGTATTATGACATAACATACTAAAGTTTATAAAAATGTATGACATCAATACAAAATAATATGAAAATTTACAATTTCAACATCACATTAACATCTGTCCAATCAACATTAACAGTTTCAAAGTCTTCATCGCTAGACTCTATTAGTACAAATTCATCCTCACTATTAGACATCTCTCCATCATCTATCTTCTCATAAGTGACATTAACATCTACAAGTAATTGAGATGTAAATTGAAGTTGTAAATCAACTGAATGCCTCTTCACTTTGTAATTTTGAAAAGCATCATGATTTTGAGCATTGATGGTGTTCGACATTTCTATAATCGAGTGAAGCTTCATTCGACTAATAGACAACCATTCACTATATTTTTTTATTTTCGTAGGATATTCAAGATAGAAAACCTATCCTGCTTGTATCCTGAAAATGAAAGGTTCAAACTTGTTGAACCTTTTGTTTGTATTAACCTCAACTAAATTATAGTTTGGATGTATTCTGATACCTTTTCTTGGGGTAGGATCGTACCATGAACATTTGAATATGACACACCTTTTTATAGGTAATGCAGGATATTAAACCTCTATGATTTCCTCAAGTTTACCATAGTCATCAAACTGAGTGTTATTATTGTCCGTAGATCTTTTGACGCAAACACCATAATTATAGGTTAATCTCCATAAATCTCATTGTGCAACATGGAATTTGAAGTCATTAATATAGTAACCAGAGTAGACTTTTATTTTACGGAGGGGTCTTAATGTAAGATTCATTATCCTATTTTCTTCTACGGTCTTTTACCTATAAAAGTAGTAGACATTATGACACTTCTTAATACACATGAACTTAGAAATTTGATAAATTCTCTAACTTACATATATTTGAAACTATAATGTAAATTCAACCTCTAACTTTTCAGCTACCTTACTTGCACCCATTGATGGATTTTATAAATATAGTTGATAATCGTACAAGAAGAGAAAGAAGGTAATTTTAAGATAATTAGGATATCAAACAAATAAATTAAATGGATGATAAATATTTGATTAGAGAAGTTAACATACTTTATGCATGGTTTGACCTTATCATAGTTTAAGAATATGTATGTTGTTGAAGCATGGTACTCTTCCTGAGTTAAGAATCTAGAAATAGATGCACCTATTAGCTTACCAGGAAACTTGAAAATAGAAAACATTAATGAGTTTATTGGATCCTCATAATTTCTAGGGCACTTGAGATATTTGGTTTTCACATTATTAGCAAAATAATAGGAATAAAAAGAAGATGTTGGAACGCGTTGGCCAGTTAGAAGGGGGGTATAGCTTGTACTAATAAAAAACAAAACTACCCTTCTTGGACTTTCAAAAGAACACTTGCATTAATTAAAGAAAGAACTAAAAAGGTAGAGGCATAGAAATTTTTACTTGGTTACAACCGGAGAGGTTGTTAATCCAAGGAATGAACCACACTAGTATCTCCTTCAGGCGGAGAAGCCTCTTACAGCAATGATGTACAAAAAATAGAAGCTAAACTAAAAATAGACGTGCAAAAGTGTTGGCTTGCTAATTGCTTGAATGAATAGCTTCTGGACCAAGGCTATATTTATAGCCTTGGTCGGGGCACCTAGATGGTTCCAGGCACCTGGGAGGGGGATAAAATTTTATCGCCTTCACAACGGATCGTGTTTAACTGTGATCCGATCAAAATCTAGTTCCGGGTGCCTGGAATCGCTCCGGGCGCCCAGACCACTAAAACCAACCTAGTTGACTTTTGGTCTGGGCCCTCTGCTCTAGTGCTGCTCGCCTCGGTCTGGATCTTCCACTCCAGCTCCACTCACTTGGGTGATTTCAGCCAACCGAAATAAGGCTCACCCGAACCCAATTTCGACCTTCTCGAGCAACCTTCCGCTTCGGCTTCTCGTCCCTCGGAAACGTCACGTGCCTCCTTCTCGTCCGCTCGCGTACTCTTTCGCAGCACCTAATACCTCAGACGCATCGAGCCCGTCGGCTCTCTCCCGTGTCGTCCTTCTCGCTAATTGCGTCTTTTGCTCGACTCCCTGTGCTCCTACACACTTAGACACAATATTAAAACATCACAGGACCCAACTTAACTTGTTGATCACATCAAAACAACCTTGGAGTTCCAACAATCTCTCCTTTTTTGATGTGAGCAACCTAAGTTAAGATAGGGTAAATAGACATAAAAGTAAAACAGATAATATTGCAATAAAGTACAAAAACTAAAATATTGTAATCTACCTCCCCCTAGACTTAACATTTTCCTTCTCCCCCTTTGATCACATAAAAAAAAGGGATACCAAGGGAAAATCTAAGGGTAATAATTTTGAAAATTTTGAAACCTATTTCAATACTTTTTAGAAAAAAAATTTCTAAGTAAAAGAAATTTTTTTAAAAAATTCTAATTTTAGACACTTTTGCAAGAAAAATATTCTAAAAAAATTTTCTAAAAATTGCAAGCATAAATATTTGTGGGAACTTTTCTAAGCAAAAAAAAAAAATTAAAGCAAGAATTTTTTTTAAGTTAAAAATTCTACGGTTAAAACGACTTTGAAGCAATTTCAGAAAAAAATGTTTGAAAAATAACTTTTTAAAGCATTATTTATTTTCAATTTTAATATTTTATCAGTAAGTTAATTAAACAATATATTTCAATATTTTGACTTTCAGGTAGTGGCGAGGCACTAGACTTTCTTGGTTATTAGAGCAACAACCACTTTCTTAGACAAAACCTCATAAAGAAATTTTAACGTTTAATTTTCTCGCTGAAAGTGCTAAGTCTAATTTAGAGTTTAGTTTAAACAAGACTTTGGAACCCAATATAGGTTCTAGCCAACTGGATTAACTAAAAATTTCTTAGGGATATACTTTTTTGAAATATTCTAATTTGTCCCTTGTGATATCTAAAATACCAGTTTAGATTAGTGAATTTTCTAAAGCTTGTATTTGATGAACATGTATGATTTTTTAAGTTATCTACTTGTCTCTTCAAATTTTCATTTTCTAATTTCAATTTTCTAATTTTAATTTATCAAATTATTCTAATGGGCTAGATTTAGCTAGAATTACTTTTAAATTTTTAATCTCTTTTTCTAACTTACAGCAATCCTTAGTTAACAATTTAACAAACTTAAATAATTTATCGGGAGGAAGGGATCGTACCTAACTTACCTTGTCGATCTCGTTATCTGTGTCTCCCCTTGAATTACTGCTTTCTTCCGACGTAGCTCGCCCTTCATCGATGCTCATTTCGGACGAGCTTGAATCATAGTCCTCGTCTTGATGACTTACCATTAATGCAAGTCCGGAGAAGGCCTCGACTTCTGATTCGGGCGACGTATCGTCCCACGTCGCTTTTAGTGTCTTGAATTTATTCTGTTGGACAGACTTCTTTCCTTTATCCTTGTTTCTTAGCCTGGGGCAGTTGTCCTTGACGTGCCCTTCTTCGTTGTAGTGGTAGCATCGGATCATCCTTTTCTTTCTACCCTGCGGATGATTAGTTTGTCTAGATTTACATAATTTCTTAAATCATCTTATCATCATTACAATTTCTTCATCGTCGAGAGAGGATTCTGACTCTTGTTCGTCTCTCGATGCCTTTAGGGCGATGTTGTGCTTAGGCTCCTTCGTACCTGCACATCTCGATTCATGCACTTCAAATGTGGAAAATAATTCTTCTAAGGAAATAGTTTCTAAGTCCTTAGATATATAAAAAGCATCTACTATTGCTGCCCATTTAGTATTTCTAGGAAATGAATTGAGTGTGTATCTTAGCGAATCTCGGTTGCTAACCTTTTCTCCGAGATTCGAAAGTCCGATGATAAGCTCCTTAATTCTCGAGTGCAGATGCGCAACTGTTTCATCTTCTTCAAGTCTCAAGCTGGTGAGCTGGTTGTGAAGTAAATCTCGTCTTGCGAGCTTGGCTTCGGGCATCCCTTCGTGCAACTCAAGGAACATTTCCCATAGTTCCTTTGCTGAGCCGTAGTTGCCAATCCGGTTGACTTCTTGTGGTAGAAGGGCGCTCAGCAGATGAAATTCTTCTTTGCTATTTGCCATGTAGTCGACATTGCTCCTTTTTCATCCACTGGTATTTTTCTTTGCCCTCCGGTACTACAAAACCAAATTCCATAATTAAAAGTAAATCAAAGTCAGTTTTAAAAAATACCTGCATTCGCTTTTTTGAGCTGGCGAACTCCCCCTCGAACTTCGGTGGGTATATGCTTGGTCCAACCATTTGTTTGGTGCTTCGATCATCGGTTAGTCCTCCTGAAGCATCCTGGCTCTGATACCACTTGCTAGAATGCGTTGCCGGCTAGAAGGGGGGTTGAATAGCCTGCACAAATAAAAAACAAAACTACCCTTCTCAGACTTTCAAAAGAACACTTGCATTAATTAAAGAAAGAACTAAAAAGGTAGAGGCACAGGGATTTTTACTTGGTTACAATCGGGGAGGTTGTTAATCCAAGGAATGAACCACACTAGTATCTCCTTCAAGCGGAGAAGCCTCTTACAGCAATGACGTACAAAAAATAGAAGCTAAACTAAAAATGGGCGCGTACAAGTTTTGGTTTGCTAATTGCTTGAATGAATAGCTTCTGGACTAAGACTGTATTTATAACCTTGGTCAAGGTGCTTGGATGGTTCTAGGCGCCTGGGTGGGGGACAAAATTTTATCCCCTTCGTAACGGATCACGTTTGACTGCAATTTGTTCAAAATCCAGTTCCAGGCGCCTGGAATCGCTCCGAGCGCCTGAACCACTAAAGTCAACCTAGTTAACTTTTGGTCCGGGCCCTCTGCTCCGGTGCTGCTCGCCTCGGTCCGGGTCTTTTGCTCCAGCTTCGCTCACTTGGGTGATTTCAACCAACCGAAATAAGGCTCACCCGAATCCAATTTTGGCATTCTCGAGCAACCTTCCGCTCTGGCTTCTCGTCCCTCGGAAATGGCGCACGCCTCCTTCTCGTCCGCCCGCGTACTCTTCCGCAGCATCTCGTACCTCAGACGCACCGAGCTCCTCAGCTCTCTCCCATGCCATCCTTCTCGCTAGCTACGTCTTTTGCTCGACTCCTTGTGCTCCTAAGCTCCTGTATACTTAGATACAAGGTTAAAACACCACATGACCTAACTTAACTTGTTGATCACATCAAAACAACCTTGGGGTTCCAACAGAAGATGCTTCTTCAACCAGATAGTCATTATATATTGACCTTTCAACTCTTGCTTTGTTATGAACATTATTCTTTAATTTTTTTTAAAAAACTGTTCAAATGGATACATCAATCTGTACTGCACATGACCAACTATTTGTGCCTCATATGGTAAATGTACTGGTAGATGTTCCATTGAATTAAAAAACTTGGTGCAAATATGCGCTCCAGCTTACATAGTATGAGAGGAATATCCGTTTGTAGCCGAAGCATATTATCTATCATAATACACCTCGCTGCCAAATCTTGAAACATAAAGTTAATTCTGTGAGTGCTTGTCAAACATTATGAGGAAGTAAATAATGGAAAGTTACTGGAATAAATCTTTATATGAATATATGACAGTCATGACTCTTTATTCCAAACATCTTTAACCTGTTCATATTCATACATCGAGCCATATTTGAGATATATCCATATGAAAATTTGATTTCTTTCAACCAATTACATAAAGCTTGCTTACCATCTTTGTCCAATATATAAAAAACTTTTGGAAATCTATTGGTTGTTTCATCCTGATGCAACTCTGGTCTATTGAATAATTCTTTTAATTTCTCAAATGATTTTGCAGTTCCTTTAGTTTTTCTAAGCATGTTCATCACATCGTTGAAGATATTATCAAAGAAATTTTTCTCAATATGCATAACATCTAACTTATGCTAAATAAATAGATACTTCCAATACTACCTAACTCTTAAAAAATAGTTCTTTTCTTCTAATCACACTTACACATCCTAGCAATGTATTTATTTAACTCATTGGAACCAGGTTAAGATATTACACAAATTCATAACTGTCTATTTGTTCAATGATTTCTTCACCTAAAACATTGATTGTTGGAGGAGGTTTTCTAATTACAATATTCTTTAGGAGTTTTTTTATTTCGCTTGAAAGGGTGATCAATAAGTAAAAAATTTATGGTGATTATCAAACCAAGATACCTTCCCACTGGAAGGTAATGAAAATGTATCAGAATTTATCATGTAGTGTGAGCATGCTAATTTACCAACTGTTCTCTATCCCGATAACATTAAGTATGCTAGAAAATCACTAATCGTCTATAATAATGTAGTATGCAATCTAAAATTAGTTTTACTTACAATATCATAAGTGACCGACCTTATATTCCATAGTTCATTCAACTCGACAATCAGAAGTTACAAGAAAACATTAATCTTATTTTTAGGATTGGTTGGACTAGAAATTAACATAGTAAGGAACATAAATTCATCTTTCATGCACATTCACAATGGTAAATTATACAGTGTTAATATAACTAGACAAGATAAATATTGTTATCCCAATTGACCAAATGGCTGAAATCCATCTACAGAAAGTCCTAATATGACATTATGTGGTTCTATTACAAAGGAGATAAATACAATATCAAGATATTTCCATACAGGAGAACCCCAAGGATGACACATAATACCTCCTTTGTGCTCATGTTCATGATGCCACATTATGTGGCAAACTGTAGCGGGAGATGCATACAAGCGTTGAAGTCTAGTAGTTAAAGGAAAGTAATACATCACTTTCCAAATATTTTTTTTCCTTTTCTTCCCTAGTATGCGAGTACGATGCTTATAATGAGGGTAAATACAGATTTTGCATTCACTCAAATCACTGTCTTCATTATAAAATATCATGTAGTTGTTTATACAACAGTCAATCTTCTCTATAGACAAACCTAAACCTTTAACCAATTTTCTTTGTACTGTAAAAACTATCAGTCATTATGTTATCAGCAGGAAGCAACTATGATATCAATTGACACATGTCATCATAATATCTTCTTGAAAAATGATGTTCTGCTTTCATATTCAATAACCTTGCAGTTGTTGATAGTTGAGAATAACTAGAGGGAATACCTTGCCACACTTCTCTTTTACTAGCCTTAATATTTCATATAGTTGATGATATATTTAGGGGTATTTCATCTATATTGGAATAATCAACTGCAGCATTCATCACATCGTGAACCATTATTTGCATTAGAGCATCATTAGTTGATAATTCAGGCACAGTAAAAGTTGTGCTAGATGATGAACCTGTTGGAATCCCAAGGTTGTTTTGGTGTGAACAACAAGTTAAGTTAGGTCCTGTGTGTTTCTAACCTTGTGTCTAAGTGTGCAAGAGCTTAGGAGCACAGGTAGTCGAGTGGAAGACGCAGCTAGCGAGAAGGACAGCAAGCGGTGCGTCCGAGGGATGAGGCGCTGCGGAAGAGTACACCGGCGGACGAGAAGGAAGCGTGTGGTGGTTCCGAGGGACGAAAGCCAGAGCGGAAGACTGCTCAAGGAGCAAGAGATGCAGCTAGTGAGAAGGACAACATGCGGTGCATCTGAGGGATGAAGACTGCGGATGAGTACGCCAGCAGACGAGAAGGAAACACGCGGCGATTCCGAGGGACGAGAAGCCGGAGCGGAAGCCCACTCGAGAAGACCGGAAGTTGGGTTCGGGTGAGCCCTTTTCCGGATGGCCGAGATCACTCAAGAGAGCGGAACCGGAGCAGAAGGACCCGGACCGAGGCAAGCTGAACCGGAGCAGAGGGCTCGGACCAAAAGTCAACTGGAGTTGACTTGGGGGTCCGGGCACCTGGAACCACTCCGGGTGCTCGGAAGTCAATATTTGACTAGATCGCCTTTTACGCGATCTAAACGTTGGGGGATAAAATTTTATCCCCCCAAGGCACCCGAAACCCTTCCAGGCGCCTCGACCAAGGCTATAAATATAGCCTTGGTCCAGAAGCTTAAAATAACTCAGAAATTGTAATTCCAACACTTGTGCGCTCTCAGTTGTAGTTTAGCTTCTTCCCTTTGTGCTTCATCGTTGTACGAGGCTTCTCCGCCTGAAGGAGTTTCTTTAAGTACGATCATCTTCTTTGGATTAGCAACCTCCCCGGTTGTAACCAAATCAATCCCGGTGTGCCTCATTTTTTTGATTTACTTTCTGCTTACTTTAATTTACAAGTGTTAGTTTAAGAGTTCAAGAAGGGTGTTTTTGTTTTTGTTTTACAGGGCTATTCAACCCCCCCCTTCTAGCCAGCCGCAATGATCCAACAAAGTGGTATCAGAGCCAAGGTGCTTCAGGAGGACTAACCGCCGAACGAAGCAACGAGATGGTCGGACCAAGCATTCACCCGCCGAAA
Source organism: Zingiber officinale (assembly GCF_018446385.1). NCBI lineage: Eukaryota > Viridiplantae > Streptophyta > Magnoliopsida > Zingiberales > Zingiberaceae > Zingiber > Zingiber officinale. The sequence continues at coordinate 131,359,723 of NC_055987.1, forward strand.
TATAAAGGGGATTTCGCCACCTGGAAGAAACTGATGCAGGTATTTTTCACAATAGAGTTTAAATTAGTTTTAACAATGAAACTTGGATTTGAAGCTCCAGAGGACAAGGAAATACATCAATGGACAAAAAAGGAGCAGGCTGACTACATGACGAACGACAAAGCAGAATACTATCTGTTAAGCGTTCTTCCGCCACAAGAAGTCAATTGAATCGGCAGTTACAACTCCGCGAAGGAACTTTGGGAGAAATTCCTCGAGCTGCACGAAGGAACTTCCGAAGCCAAGCTTGCCAGACGAGATTTGCTTCACAATCAGCTCACCAGCCTGCGACTTGGGGAAGACGAGACAGTCGTGCATCTGCACTCAAGAATCAAAGAGATCATCACCGGACTGTCGAATCTTGGAGAAAAGGTAAGTAATCGAGATTCGCTAAGGTATGCGTTAAATTCGTTTCTGAGAAATTCAAAATGGGCATCATTAGTAGATGTCTTTTACATTTCAAAAGATTTAGAAAAAATTTCATTAGAAGAATTTTTCTCGACTTTTGAAGTGCACGAATCAAGATGTGCAGGTTCAAAGGAGCCTAAGAAGAACGTCGCCCTCAAAGCTTCGAGAGACGAATCTGAGTCGAAATCTTCTCTCGACGACGAGGAAATGGTAATGATGGTAAGAAGATTCAAGAAACTTTGTAAATCTAGATCTACTAACCATCCATAGGGGAAAAAGAAAAGGACGATCCGCTGCTATCATTGCGATGAAGAAGGGCACATCAAGGACAACTGCCCCAAATTGAAGAACAAGGACAAGGAGAAGGGTAAGAAGCCCATCCAAAAGTAAAAGGCCCTAAAGGCGATGTGGGACGATCGTCGTCAGAGTCGGAAGTTGAGGCATTCTTCGGACTTGCTCTAATGACAAGTCATCAAGACGACGACTGTGAGTCAAGCTCTTCCGAAATGAGCATCGAAAGCATCGATGAAGGGGGGGCCACATCGGAAGAAAGCAGCAGTTTAGGGGGAGAAACAGACAACGAGATCGACAAGGTAAGTCGGGTACGATCTCTTCCTCACGACAAAATATTTAAGTTCGTTAAACTTTTAACAAAAGATTGCTGCAAATTAGAAAATGAAAATAAAAATTTAAAAGTAATTCTAGCTAAGTCCTGTCCCTTAGAAGAACTAGACAAATCAAAATTAGAAAATGAGAAATTGAAATCAAAAAATAAAGATCTGAAAATTCAAATAGATAATTTGAAAAACCATGCATGCTCATCTAATTTTAGAAAATTTAAAAATTTGAATTGGTATTATAGATATCACCAGGGACAAATTAGGAATATCTCTAGAAAATATGTCCATAAGAAATCTTTAATCAATCCAATAAGTTGGAACCTATATTAGGTTCCTAAGTCCTCTTTAAATTAAACTATTGATTAGACTTAGAGCTTTTTGGGCGAGAAAATTAAACATTGAAATTCTCTATGAGGCTTTGTCTAAGGAAGTAGTTGTTGCTCCAATAACCAAAAAGGCCTAGTGCCTCGCCACGATCTGGAAGCCAAAATATTGAAATAAATGTTTAATTAATTTTCTATCAAAACATTAAAATTAGAATTAATTAATGCTTTTAAAGTTTTTCAAATATTTTTTTTTCAAATAGTTTTATACTTAGAAAAATACTTACGAGGAATTTTTTTTCTTTTGAAAAATCTTAAGTTAGGATTTATTTTCAAAAATATTTTTGCAAAGACTTAAAAAATTATTTTTCTTGAAAATATTTTTTTAACAAATTTTTTTTGAGTATTTTTTTCTTAGAAAAATTCTCTTTTATACTTAGAAGAATTTTCAGAAGATATTTTTTTGCCTAAGTTAAAAGTTGAAAATTTCTGTTTAAATTTTTTTTTGAAAAATTTTCAAAAAATATTTTTGCAAAGCTGTCTAAGTTTAGATTTTTTTTTAACTTATAATTTCACTAAGAACATTTTTCTTAAAATTTCACTTCAAATTTTTTCAGAGACTGTTTATGTAAAATTATTGTAAAATTTTTAAGGATCTCAAAATTTTCTAAGTTTTTTTAACCCTAGATTTTTTTTCTTAGAACCTCATTTTTATGTGATCAAAGGGGGAGAAGGAAAAGTATAAGTCTATGGGGAGGTAGACCAAAATTTTTACTTGTTTTATTTTTGCACTTAATTGTAAAATTTAGTTAAGTTTATTCTATGTCTATTTTTACCCTATCTTAACTTGGGTTGCTCACACCAAAAAGGGGGAGATTGTTGGAATCCCAAGGTTGTTTTAGTGTGATCAACAAGTTAAGTTAGGTCCTGTATGTTTCTAACCTTGTGTCTAAGTGTGCAGGAGTTTAGGAGCACAGGTACTCGAGCGGAAGACACAGCTAGTGAGAAGGACGGCATGCGGTGCGTCCGAGGGAGGAGGTGCTGCGGAAGAGTACCCCGGTGGACGAGAAGGAAGCGTGCGATGATTTCGAGGGACGAAAGCCGGAGCGGAAGATTGCTCGGGGAGTAAGAGACGCAGCTAGCGAGAAGGTCGGCACGGGGTGCGGCCGAGGGACGAAGACCGCGGATGAGTACGCTGGTGGACGAGAAGGAAACACGCGACGATTCCGAGGGACGAGAAGCCGGAGCGGAAGCCCACTCGAGAAGACCGGAAGTTGGGTTCGGGTGAGCCCTTTTCCGGATGGTCGAGATCACCCAAGCGAGCGGAGCCGGAGCAGAAGGACCCAGACCGAGGCAAGCTAAACCGGAGTAGAGGGCTCTGACCAAAAGTCAACTGGAGTTGACTTAGGGGTCCGGGCGCCTGGACATCTGGGCGCCCGGAACCACTCCGGGCGCTCGGAAGTCAAATATTTGACTGGATAGCCTTTTACGCGATATAAACGTTGGGGGATAAAATTTTATCCCCCCAGGGTGCCCGGAACCCTTTCAGGCGCCCCGACCAAGGCTATAAATATAGCCTTGGTCCAGAAGCTTAAAATAACTCAGAAATTGTAATTCCAACACTTGTGCGCTCTCAGTTGTAGTTTAGCTTCTTCCCTTTGTACTTCATCGTTGTACGAGGCTTCTCCACCTGAAGGAGTTTCTTTAAGTATGATCATCTTCCTTGGATTAACAACTTCTCCGGTTGTAACCAAGTCAATCTCGGTGTGCCTCGTTTTTTTTTTATTTACTTTCTGCTTACTTTAATTTACAAGTGTTAGTTTAAGAGTTCGAGAAGGGTGTTTTTGTTTTTGTTTTACAGGCTATTCAACCCTCCTTCTAGTCGGCCGCAACGGTCCAACAGAACCACCAGAAGACCCAATTGGTTAATACAAATAAGGTTATCCATGATAATATAAATTATAGTAATTTGGCACAAAACCATTTCTATATATATATATACTTTCATGGTATCCTCATCACGAAAGGCTCTATTTCTACATTTCGAATGATTACACATACACCGTAACTTGGCACCATTCATACATTTTGGATGATTTTTAGTAAAGTTCACAAACTCTTCAACTTTAGTAATAAAATCATCTATAATAAATCCATTTTCTAATGGATTGTACATCTAAACTTTGTTGATAGATATTGTCACCTAATAAGAATACAATTTAAAACACTTAAATTTGTACAATTTTATTTAAACTTAAATAAAATAATCAAACATAATATAGTATGGGTAGTTTCCATTTAATAACCTAATATGTTAGATTAGGCATAATGTTCACTTTTTATTGAACATTCAACTTAGGTAACCACATAAAACTTAGATTGTTTTTCCATATATTTTAGATTAGATAAAAAACATAGATTTCAGATTAGACAAATAACAAACAATGCTATCTTTTAGAGTATATATTTAAATTCAACCATGTAAAATAATAAAAAAAATACTATTTATTAAATTATATTTGAAAAAGAGTAGTCTAGCTGGAGAAGAGTAACAAATGTTGTATACTACACAAAAACCAAAAATAGTAAAATTTAATTACAAACAAACATAACAAAATAGTATGTGATGAGCCAAGCTTATAGTCGTGAGCTTGCGATAGGGCAAGCTGACGGTCGGGCACGCTGCAGTAGCTATTGGTCTCATGCTAGCAACTGACAAAGCCACCAACCTCATGCTGGCGTCTTGCATAGCTGCAAGCACGTGGCTGGCGACCCCCACAACCGTTAGCACGCTATTGGTTGCTGAACACGACACCATCCACATGTTGGCGGACGGAAACATCGGTAGTCACCGAGATCGAGAAAAGGAGGGGAAAAAATGAGGGAAGGAGATTACCTAGAGAAATTACAGCTAGATAGAAGACATGCGCGTGCGAGAGGAAGGGCATGGGTGCCCTAATAATTTTGGAATTTCCGAAGAAATCCTGAAAAAAATTACCGACTGTGTTAAAATTCCACCGGCATCCTTTTTATTTTTGTAAATTAATACAATTGTCGACGGAATTTATCTTCCATCGGTAATATTGAATAAATATCGAAAGAATAATATTCCGTCAGTAAACTTGATAAATTTTATTGTGTTCGGAAAGTTTGCATAAATAAATTAAGCAAACACTTTTTCTAATTTTGTTTGTTTTGTCTATATATGGAATCAGAGGTCTCCAGCATAATTTTGGTTGGTAGAAAACCCTAAACCCCAACACACATTTATTAAGTTTTAACATATATCTTCAGCGTTGGCCTTTTGTTTTCGTTACACCTGTAAGTTCTAATAAAAGACAGTTTTGTTTCATGAATCCATATCTCTCTATATATATCCAACTTATAAATCAGAACTTGTCTAGGTATTTCGTTGAATTTAAATATTAAGAACACATATAGTGAGATCGACTTTAGTTTTGAGAAGCCAGCAGTGTTTCTTTGATGCAGAGATCTTATCGAAGTGTTTGGCTACGAGGGTCCTCATGTGATCTTGCGTCAGACTGATAATTAGTGGTGGACAATTAGATAAGTTTGCTAGGCTTATCATTGTATTTTATCAACATGAGAATAATTACTGTCTGTGGCACGCTTAGAAAAATTCTTAGAAAGTGGGATGAGATAAGAATAGGATCGAATCTAGTCCGATATATTGATGAGATCAAGAATAATAATCTAATTAGTAGATAGTTTAAGATTTATTTTGAATCTAAATATAGGAATATATTATCAAAATTCAATTGGAATGGGATACTAGAACATCCATATCAATTTTTTTTATCCAAAATATATAATTTAAGCTAAAAAAATTATTTTATTAAATTTATATATCTATTTTTTACTACACCATATATCAATTTCTTTATTATTATTATTTTTATAATATTTAGAGCATCCACATTAGATACTCTATTCAAAGATTTTACCTTAAATTTTGAATAGGATAGTTAAAAATTTTTTGCATCAGCTATCCTATCTATTCTCTAAATTATACATTTATGAACATTACTTTTCTAAATTTAAGAAATGAATTTCATTCCCTAAACATTATATAGGAGAGAGAAGAAATAGGGAAACTGATATATGATGTATTGAAAAGTGGATATCTAAATTTAATAAAATAACTTTTTATCCTAAATTATGCATTTTGGATAGGGACGCTGGTGTGGATGCTCTCTCCTCTCTTTGAACCATTCGACATGTGCAATTTCTTTTCCATTGATTCGTCTTCAATGCCTTTCGGAATGAAACTCTATTTTTTAATTGTAAAACTATATATTCCGCAAGAATCTTAGGTTACCCATAGGATTTTTTTTCACTTTTGTAATAGTAATATTGAGTCTCCGGTTCACAGAATACATTTTTTTTTGTATATTCACCTGTAATTCTTCGATGGTTCTTGTTTGACCGTCTATTAAGAAATTAGAAAATCTAATATAGATTATGACTTGATAATAGAATCCATTTCATTCCTTAAACTTAAAGAAGTACTGAATGTAAATTTAGGAAATGGATAGGATAGCTGCTGTAATTTTTTTTTTAACTCTCCTATTCAAAATTTAAAATAAATTTTTTTAGATAGTGATCCTGTCTGAGCGCTGAGTCGATGGACACTGGGGACGTGATGCTCTCCGCTGTCTTCGACTAGTGATGTAGATCTCCGACGAACCTGCAAAGAAGCCGAGCCGGGAGGGGTTTCCCGGCGACGACCCTCCGACGCTCAAGTCAGGCAGCGAAGAAGAAGAAGAAGAACAAGGCTACGTTACTGTGGCTACAGTGATCAAGATTGCATACCTCCGTCGAAGTTTAGGGGTCCTTATATATGACCCCGGGGAGGTGTGGGCACACTTCTCGATGCGTGCACGCTTCCCCCAAACTTTTTGGTGATCCACCACCGCCTCCTTGCGGTCCTATCCTTTGTAAGGCCCTTTCGCCCTTTTCCTTTCAGTTCCTTCGTGCTTTTCTTTGCACTTCTCGCTGTTTTCGTGCTCCTTTGGACACTGTTTCAACCATCCTGCTTGTCAAACTTCGATTTCCTCTGTGTCGTTCCTTGTCTTTGATAATGGCCAGTTCTTCTCGTCCATCTGACCTCGCCCCCGACCTCTGGTATACCACCACCGAGAGCCGGTTCGATGAGAGGGATGCGCTGAGCCTTACCCGAACCTTTTAACTTCCCTCTAACCACGAACTGATATTAGCCACACCTTCCGATCGGCCACATGACCCCCCGACCGACACTGTTTGTTTTTTCCGAGACCAGTTCATGGCCGGTCTGCGCTTCCCTATTCATCCGTTCATCCTTGAGGTGTGTAACTATTTCCGCCTTCCGCTCGGCCAACTCGTCCCTAACTCCTTCAGGTTGCTGTGCGGGGTGGTTGTCCTCTTTAGGCTGCACGACATCCCCTTAGTCCCTAAGACCTTCCACTACTTCTACTACCCCAAACAGTCCGAGTGGGGAACCTTTCTCTTCCAATCGCGGATCGGTCTAGTCTTCTTCGATAAGATGCCGACCTCGAACAAGCATTGGAAGGAAAACTATTTCTATCTTCGTTTTCCCGAGCGGCCGTCCTTTCGCACTAAATGGCAAACCACTGTGCTGAACCCGCCAGATCTCGGTAAATATAAGAGCCAGCCAGACTACCTTCACGCAACCAATTTGCTAGTCGGGCAAAGATTCAACATCAATAAGCTGCTCTACGAGGGGGGTGCTATATATATTTGGATTGAGCCCGATCAGAACGAAGCTTCTGAGCAGCATGGGTAAGCATTTCCCTTGTCCCCCTTCCTTTTGGTCTAACTGATTTATTCTTCTTTTATGCAGCTGACATCATGTGGCGCGCCAAGGTTGCCGATCGGCTAAAGTTGAAAGCTGCCGAGGTGGAGGTGGCAGCCGCAAAGGAGATGGCTGATCTGGGTATTGAACCGGTCGGCTCACACGAAGGGGAAAGTGAAGAAGCTTCACCAGCGGTTGGAGAGTTAGCCGCTCGGACTTCTGCAACTGCACCGGTCGGTGATGCTATCTCGTCCTCCGGATAATCGGCATCGGAAGAAGCGGGGCACTCGACCGAGGACTCCCCACTGATAATACGCAAACGGTGCCGGACGGACCTCCACACCCAGTCAGCTACATCTGTGGAGCCAATGACTGAGTCGACCTGTGCCCCTACTGTAGCAATCACCCCTACCCCTGCTCTAGTCGAGGCTATTTCTTCGGACCGAACTCCTTCCCAGCTCGATCTGCCGATGACTTCCCTTGGAGCGCCGCCTGTAAGATCCCAGCCACAAGCTCCCGTCCGGCTTAGGCGGTCTGGTATAGTATCTGCCCCGCTCGGCGAGTCATCCGGGCGCGCAACCTCGGCTCAATCTGATCCGAGCGGCCATCGAGTGGTTAAGGCCGTCCTCCACCTCCCAACGGAAGAATTTCTTCTGGCGGTTGATCGGCCAGTCGCTCCCGAGCATCAGATCACCATCCACGAACCACTCGCCAGGATATGGGAGGATGCGAGGGCCTGCGTCGCCTTGATGACTCCCGGTCAGCTCGGCGATAGCCACTTGCAGCAAGCTATCGGGGTATGTTTCTCAACACCATACATCCCTATTTAACTTGGTCAGTGATATTGTTTCCTCTGTGCACAGACTTGGGTAGAGAACATCGCGATCAGCAACCACCTGGCTGCACTGGAGGAAGAATTAAAAAAGCTTCAAATTTCTGGAGGGGCGCCAGCTCAGGGGCCCTCATATGCCACGCTCCGAGCCGAGCTGAGCAAATCGGAGAAATTACTAGCGGCCGAACGACACAAGTCCTCTGGCCTGGAGACCAGGGTAGCTGGCCTTGAAGCCCAGGTCAAGTCTCACGACCAGGAGATGAAGCTGGCAACCAACAGAAAAGATAGGGTTGTCTCCGATTTAGAGGAAAAGAATGTGCAGGCCCGAGCGCTGCAGCAGCGTGTCAACGAGCTGGCCGATATGCTATCTGCTGAGCAGGAGGGCCGATCGACCTCCGAAGCTAAACTTCAAGGAGAAAAGAAAGATCTCCAAGGCGCTCTTGATGCTTCCCGAGCTGCGCTAAAGGAATATCAAGATGGTGAATTAGGGTGCTTCGAGGTGATGAAAAAAAACTATCTCCGCTCGGACGAATTTGGCGAAAAGTTTAGCGATCGGCTAGTTATAGCCTTCGAGGAAGCCATCCGAGTGACAACGATTTATCTGAAAGCTAAGGGCCATCTCCTGGAGACGACCTCTATACTTGCCAAAGACATGGTCGGCCTCTTAGAGACCATTCCCGAGCCCATCTTTGATGCAATAGAGTGAGGAGTGTTTCTCACTTGTCTAAGTCTATGTTTGGAAGTTTTGTCTGTATGCTTGTCGTTCGGCGAGTTAACTTTATCGTCTTTAACTTGACTTTCAATTTATTTGTCTGCGTATTTTTTTACGATGGGTCAATAAAACTCCGCTTCTGTTGATGTTACTTCCTCGATCGCATTTTTTCCAAGTGGCCTTCGGTATTCTCTAAGCCGGCGAGTTCATAGTCGCCGGTCCGCCCCAGGGATTTTACGTTGCTGCTCGAAGGTCTTGTAGCCGGGGGGTTTATAGTCGCCAGTCCGACTCTAGAGTTTAACGTCACCGCTCGACGGTCTTCAACCGGGGGGTTTATAGTCGCCGGTTCGACTCTAGAGTTTAACGTCGCCGCTCGACGGTCTTCAAGCCAGGGGGTTTATAGTCGCTGGTCCGACTCTAGACTTTAACATCGCCGCTCGACGGTCTTCAAGCCGGGGGGTTTATAGTCGTTGGTCTGACTCTAGAGTTTAACGTCGCCACTCGACGGTCTTCCGAGCAGGATATTTATGGTCACCGCTTCGACCCTAGAGTTTAACGTCGCCGCTCGACGGTCTTCAAGCCGGGGGTTTATAGTCGCCGGTCTGACTCTAGAGTTTAACGTCGCCGCTCGACGATCTTCTGAGCGGGATATTTATGGTCGCCGCTTCCGACCCTAGAGTTTAACGTCGCCGCTCGACGGTCTTCAGGCCGGGGGGTTTATAGTCGCCGGTCCGACTCTAGAGTTTAACGTCGCCGCTCGACGGTCTTCCGAGCGGGATATTTATGGTCGCCGCTTCGACCCTAGAGTTTAACGTCGCCGCTCGACGGTCTTCAGGCCGGGGGGTTTATAGTCGCCGGTCCGACTCTAGAGTTTAACGTCGCCGCTCGACGGTCTTCAGGCCGGGGGGTTTATAGTCGCCGGTCCGACTCTAGAGTTTAACGTCGCCGCTCGACGGTCTTCCGAGCGGGGGGTTTATAGTCGCCGGTTCGACTCTAGAGTTTAACGTCGCCGCTCGACGGTCTTCCAAGCGGGATATTTATGGTCACCGCTTCGACCCTAAAGTTTAACGTCGCTGCTCGACGGTCTTCAAGCCGGGGTTTATAGTCGCCGGTCCGACTCTAGAGTTTAACGTCGCTGCTCGATGGTCTTCAAGCCGGGGGGTTTATAGTCGCCGGTCCGACTCTAGAGTTTAACGTCGCCGCTCGACGGTCTTCCGAGCGGGATATTTATGGTCGCCGCTTCGACTCTAGAGTTTAACGTCGCCGCTCGATGGTCTTCAAGCCGGGGGTTTATAGTCGCCGGTCCGACTCTAGAGTTTAACGTCGTGGCTCGACGGTCTTCCGAGCGGGATATTTATGGTCGCCGCTTCCGACCCTAGAGTTTAACATCGCCGCTCGACGGTCTTCAAGCCGTGGGTTTATAGTCGCCGGTCCGACTCTAGAGTTTAACGTCGCAGCTCGACGGTCTTTCGAGCGGGATATTTATAGTCGCCACTTCCGACCCTAGAGTTTAACGTCGCCGCTCGACGGTCTTCAAGCTGGGGGTTTATAGTCGCCGGTCCGACTCTAGAGATTAATGTCGCCGCTCGACGGTCTTCAAGCTGGGGGTTTATAGTCGCCGGTCCGACTCTAGAGTTTAACGTCGCCGCTCGACGGTCTTCCGAGCGGGATATTTATGGTCGCCACTTCGACCCTAGAGTTTAACGTCGCCGCTCGACGGTCTTCAAGCCGGGGGTTTATAGTCGCCGGTCCAACTCTAGAGTTTAACGTCGTCGCTCGACGGTGTTCAAGCCGGGGGGTTTATAGTCGCCGGTCCGACTCTAGAGTTTAACGTCGTCGCTCGACGGTCTTCCGAGCGGGATATTTATGGTCGCCGCTTCCGACCCTAGAGTTTAACGTCGCCGCTCGACGGTCTTCAAGCTGGGGGTTTATAGTCGCCGGTCCGACTCTAGAGATTAATGTCGCCGCTCGACGGTCTTCAAGCCGGGGGTTTATAGTCGCCGGTCCGACTCTAGAGTTTAACGTCGTCGCTCGACGGTCTTCCGAGCGGGATATTTATGGTCGCCGCTTCGACCCTAGAGTTTAACATCGCCGTTCGACGGCCTTCAAGCCGGGGCTTTATAGTCGCCGGTCCGACTCTAGAGTTTAACGTCGCCGCTCGACGGTCTTCAAGCCGGGGGGTTTATAATCGCCGGTCCGACTCTAGAGTTTAACGTCGCCGCTCGACGGTCTTCCGAGCGGGATATTTATGGTCATCGCTTCTGACCCTAGAGTTTAACGTCGCCGCTCGACGGTCTTCAAGCCATGAGTTTATAGTCGCCGGTCCGACTCTAGAGTTTAACGTCGCCGCTCGACAGTCTTCATGTAGTTTGCCGTTCGGCGAATAACGCTCAAACTTTTCGCAATTTTTCTTATCTTCAATCCTGTAGCCAAAGGATACAGACGAACGGAACATACATGAAATGAATTACACTAATGCACCTTTTATCCAGCACGGTACGGCTGGAGGTGGTTTGCGCTCCATGGTCGATCTAGCCACCGTCCGTCCTCATCTTCCAGGTAGTATGCACCCGATCGGAGCTTCTCGACGACTCTGAAGGGCCCCACCCAAGGGGCTGCCATCTTGCCCACATCGCCGACCGGCTTCACCTTCTTCCACACAAAATCACCGACCTGGAATGCTCTGGGAATTACACGCCTGTTGTAATTCTGCTTCATTCTCTGCCTGTACGCCATCAGCCGGACGACTGCTTTAGCTCTTGCTTCGTCCACCAGGTCCAACTCCAGCTGCCTCCGCTCGGCATTGTCCCCATTGTAGCTTTGGATCCGATCGGACTCCACTCCGACCTCGACTGGGACGACCGCCTCGCCTCCATACACCAAGTGGAACGGTGTTACCCCCGTTCACTCCTTTGGGGTTATGCGGACGACCCATAATACGTCCGGTAGCTCATCCACCCAGCTTCCTCCCATGTGATCGAGCCGAACCCGAAGTATTCGCAGGATCTCCCGATTTGCTACTTTGGCTTGACCGTTGCTTTGAGGATACGCCATGGAAGTGAAGTGTTGTTCGATACCGTATCCTTTGCACCATTCTCCGAGCTCCTGACCAACGAATTGCCGCTCGTTATCCGAAATGAGTCGACGAGGAATGCCGAACTGACAAATTATATGCTGTCAGATAAACTTTTTGACCATCTGCTTGGTTATCTTGGCCAGTGGTTCGACTTCGACCCACTTGGAGAAATAGTCGACCGCTACTAACAAAAACTTCCGTTGCCCGGTCGCCATAGGGAAAGGTCCTACTATATTCATACCCCACTGGTCGAACGGGCAGGACACCGTGGACGCTTTCATCTTTTCCGTTGGCCTATGGGAGAAGTTGTGGTACCTCTGACAAGAAAGACAGGTAGCGACGGTCCGAGCGGCATCTTCCTGTAGAGTTGGCCAGAAATATCCGGCCAACAGGATCTTCCTAACCAAAGATCGACCGCCCGGATGACCTCCGCAAGATCCTTGGTGTATCTCTTGGAGAATATATTCTGCGTCTTCCAAGCTGACACACTTCAGCAGCGGGCGGGAGAACGCTTTCTTGTAAAGTTGATCCCCAATTAGCTTGAACCGGCCGACTCTCCTCTTCAATAGCTGGGCTTCCTCCCGATCGGACGACGTGACCTACGAACGCAAAAATTCTATTGTGCTTGTCCTCCAATCGCTCGGGAACGTGAGGCCTTCCATCCGGTCGATGTGCGCCACCAGGGACACCTGCTCAATTGGCTGTTGGATGATGACCGGCGATATCGAACTGGCGAGCTTGGCTAATTCATCCGCTAATTGGTTCTCGGCTCGGGGGATCTTCTGTATGGCGACTTCGACGAAGTTGGCCCTGAGCTTTTCGAAGGCCTCTGCATAGAGCCTGAGCCTCGTGTTGTTTATCTCGAAGGACCCTGAGAGTTGCTGAGCGGCCAACTGGGAGTCTGAGAATAGCGTCACCCAGCTAGCTCCCATGTGCCGTGCGGCCTGCAGGCCAGCTATGAGGGCCTCATACTCTGCTTCATTATTGGTTGCTCGGTAGTCCAGCCGGACGGACAGGTGCATCCACTCTTCTTGTGGGTAAAGTAACAGGATACCAATTCCGCTTCCGAGCCGAGTGGACGATCCGTCCACAAATACTCTCCACATAGCTTCGGGCTCAGGATTTTGCACCTCGGTCACAAAATCTGCCAAGGACTGCGCCTTAATCGCCGAGCGGGGTTGATACTGAATGTCGAATTCACTCAGCTCTGTTGTCCACTTGATGAGCCGCCCGGACGCTTCTGGATTCAGGAGCACCCTTCCCAGCGGGTTGTTTGCCATCACGATGATTGTATGTGCCAAAAAATAAGGGCGCAATCTCCGCGCTGCGAGGACCAAGGCAAAAGCCAATTTCTCAAGACCAGTGTAGCGAGATTCAGCATCCTTTAGAATGTGGCTTAAGAAGTACACGGGCTGCTCTTCGCTGTTCGGCCTCACTAATGCCGAGCCCACAGCATGCTCGGTCGAAGATAAGTAAATACGGAGCGGTTCTCCTACAGCCGGTTTGGCCAGCACGGGCAAAGAATTGAGATAAGTCTTTAGCTCCTCGAATGCCCGATCGCATTCCTCGTCCCATTGAAACTTGGTAGCTTTACGCAGAATCTTGAAGAAAGGGAGGCTTCAGTCGGTCGTTTGGGAGATGAATCGTGATAGCGCCGTTATCCGACCGGTGAGGCGCTGTACTTCTCGAAGATTTCTGGGGGGAGGCATATCTTGTAATGCTTTCACCTTGCTGGGATTCGCCTCTATGCCCCGCTCGGTCACAATATAGCCCAAGAAACGCCCGCCTTTTGCTTCGAACAGACATTTTTGGGGGTTCAGCTTGACTCCATACCTTCTCAGTGTTCGGAAGGTTTCCTCTATGTCGGTACAAAGATCGGCCGCTCAGAGTGACTTGATTAGTATATCATTTACGTAGACTTTCAGGTTGCGCCCGATCTGCTCCCGGAATACTTTGTTCATCAGTCGTTGATAGGTAGCCCCCGCGTTCTTAAGTCCGAACGACATCACGTTATAGCAGTAGGTGTCGTCCGCAGTAACGAAACTGACCTTCTCTTGGTCTTCTCGGGGGAGCAGCACTTGATGGTAGCCCTGATAAGCATCCAACATGCATATCAACTCGCACCCGGTTGTGGAGTCTACTAGTTGATCGATCCAGGGCAAAGGGTAGAAATCCTTTGGGCAGGCCTTGTTCAGATCCCGGAAGTCAATGCAAACTCTCCATTTGTTTCTTGGTTTGGAGACCAGCACCACGTTTGCAAGCCAGCTCGGGAACTACACCTCCCTTATATGGCCGGCCTCCAAGAGCTTTTCCACCTCCGCTCGGATGATGATATTCTGTTCAGCACTGAAGTCCCTCTTCCTTTGCTTTACCGGCCGAGCATCCGGTCGGACGTGAAGCTCGTGCTGCGCTATGCTCGGCGAGACTCTTGGCAGCTCGTGGGTCGACCAAGCGAAAACGTCGTAATTTTTCTGGAGGCATCTAATCAGCTTCTCTTTCTGGCTTGCCTCCAGGTCGGATGCTATGAAAGTCGTGGCCTCCGGTCGGGTAGGGTGGATTTGTACCTCCTCCTTTTCTTCATAAACTAGAGAAGGTGACTTTTCGGTTATAGTGTTTACCTCGACTTGTGGCACTTTCCGAGCGGATTTAGCCTCGGCTCGGACCATCTCTACATAGCATCGTCGAGCGACAAGCTGATCTCCTCGGACCTCCCCAACTTGGTTTTCCATCGGGAACTTGATCTTCTGGCAGAAGGTGGAGACGACCGCTCGGAACTCGTTGAGAGCCAGTCGCCCCAGGATAACATTGTACGCGGAGGGAGCGTCGACCACGATGAAGTTGGCGGTCCGCGTTCTTCTGAGTGGCTCCTCCCCCAGCGAGATAGCCAGCCGGACCTGTCCGACTGGAAAAACTTCGTTACCGGTGAACCCGTAGAGGGGGGTTGTCATCGGCAACAACTCGGTTCGGTCGATTTGTAATTTGGTCAAAGGCCTTCTGGAAGATTATGTTGACCGAGCTGTCTGTATCAATAAAGATGCAGTGAATAGTGTAGTTAGCTATTACCGCTCGGATGATGAGGGCGTCATCATGCGGGACTTCAACTCCTTCGAGGTCCCTAGGCCCAAAGCTGATCTCGGGCCTGTTCGCCTGCTCCTAGCTGCAGCCAACCGCATGGATCGTCAGCTGCCTGGCGTGCGCCTTCCTTGCCCTGTTGGAGTCGCCTCCGGTCGGCCCTCCGGCGATGATGTTGATTTCACCCCTCGACGCATTGCCTCTATTCTCCTCCTCCCGAGCGGATGGTCGGGGTCGCTCATGCGATGCCTGAGGAATGACCCTGTGCTGCTGGTTATGTTGCCGCTTGGGGGATCTCCTTTCTGCACGCCGGCCAGGACTTTAGTGTTGACGTCGTCGGCTTGGCGAAGGCGATCGACGGCGATAACTCCTTGGCGTAGGATGAGCGATTGGGGGGAGGCTCCGACAGTCGCAGGTGTTGTGAGTTGCTGACTGATGGAGCGAACAAAACATGGGAGTCCATACCTTCCCTTTCGGTTTAGGCCGATCGGCCGCTACTTGTTGGACGGCGTGTGGCCTTGCTTGTTGATGAGGCCGGGCAACTTCTGTGCGGGGTCCTCTCGGTGGTTGATAGTTGGAAGGCGGTTTCCGTTCGGCTTGAGCTGGTGGCTCGGCTGGTGCTTCCTTTTTCCTCGCCATTTGCGCTTCCTCCACGTTGATGTACTCGTTGGCCTTGTTCAACATGTGGTCGTAGCTGCGAGGTGGCTTTCTGATGAGCGAACGGAAGAACTCACCGTCCACAAGCCCCTGTGTGAACGCGCTCATCATAGTTTCCGAGGTGACCGTCGGGATATTCATGGCCACCTGGTTGAAGCGTTGGATGTAAGCTCGGAGCAACTCCCTCACCCCTTGCTTGATGGCGAATAGACTGATGCTGGTTTTTTGATAGCGTCTGCTGCTCGCAAAGTGGTGGAGAAAGGCCGTGTGGAACTCTTTGAAGCTCGTTATCGATCCGTCCGACAGCCTCCGGAACCACCGTTGCGCCGACCCAGAAAGGGTGGTGAGGAATACTCGGCACTTCACCCCATCTGTATATTGATGTAAAGTAGCGGTGTTGTCGAACTTACCCAGATGGTCGTCCGGGTCCGTGGTCCCGTTGTATTCCCCGATCGCCGGGGGCGCGTAATGCCTTGGTAGTGGGTCGCGTAGGATGGCCTCGGAGAACTGTCTATTGATCCGCTCGGGAGACGAGTCTGTCCGTGGCGCCTTGCCTTTTCTATTGTCCTGCGCGGGGGCTTCGTCTGACGAAGATCCTCGGTCGAGGTTAGCCTGAGCGACTTTTGACGGCGTTTGGAATAAAGCCCGATGGAACGGTATCGGGGCAGGCGGAGCTTCCACCTAAGTGCCGGTCGGACCTTTGTTCTGGCCCCATATTGAGAGCTGCTCCGGCCGGTCGTCTGGTGTCACTCGACCGCCTGATGCCGACATTGCCTGTTGCGCTAATCGATCGGCTTGAGCCTTTTGCTGTTGCTCGACTATCTTGGCCGCCCGCGCTTGGATGAGCGCGTCTAGTTCTTCGGGAGAGAGCGTCACCATGAGTTGGCGTCCAACTTCTTCCATCGTCTTTGCTCGGATTTAGGTGCGTTCCCACAGACGACACCAATTTGATCCTGTCTTAGCGCTGAGTCGATGGACACTAGGGGCGTGGCGCTCTCCGCTATCTTCGACTGGTGATGTAGATCTCCGGCGAACCTGCAAAGAAGTCAAGCCGGGAGGGGTTTCCCGGCGACGACCCTCCGACGCTCAAGTCAGGCAGCGAAGAAGAAGAAGAAGAAGAAGAACAAGGCTACGTTACTGTGGCTACAGTGATCAAGATTGCATACCTCCATCGAAGTCTGGGGGTCCTTATATAGGACCCCGGGGAGGCGTGAGCATGCTTCTCGATTCGTGCACACTTCCCCAAACATACCTCAGTAGGATTGTGTCATAAAAGCATGCCTGACGTCATTCTGCAATCGTCCGAGTATATCCCAGATGTGACGGTGGAAACTTCCACCGTACGATACTCTGTCCGCTCCGGCCGCCGACCATGCTGTTTGTCGGCAGCAGGTGTCTCGAGGACGAAGTTACCAATTGTCCTTTTTGTCTCCTAGCGCTCTTGCCTGTTCCCGGGCCGAGCGGACAAGCCGCTCGGTGCTCATGGCCTTCGGGAATGTGCGTACCTCGACCCGGGCGGGGAAGCCCTGCTCATGTGCTCGGATGGAATTGCGCCTTATTATCTTGCGGCTCGATCGAGCAGCCTGTCCGCTCGGCCCATAGACTCTTTTTACCTGAGCATCGGAAACCCGACCCTTGGTCGGGCTGTCTTTCGTCTGGTCCGGAAAACTCCTGGCCGGATGTCCGGTCGGCTGGATGCTCGGTCGGTCCGCTACTCCGCTCGGCACGACCTTTGTCCGTTCGACACGACCTTGGGATTGACCCTCTTGACCATTGACCTCCACGTGTCGTTAACCTCCCACTAATGAGAGTCTCCCGTCTTTATCATCGAATCAGATAGGATAACTGATATGAATCCCTTACTATGGATGTCCTTCCTTAAACCCTTAAATCCAGTGGGACCATTACTTCACTACTATTTCGAGGCAAGGCACACACATCCAGGTCCTACATAAATATCTCATCCGAATGAACTTTACCCATATAATACTTTTGTTTTGTCATGGTTAATAATTGAAAATAAAATCTAGAGAAATTAATATGTAGTAGAGGTTGATAACTAAAGAACTACGGTGACATCATATTATTCGAAGTTACTTTTTTTTTAATATCAAATCTCTTTTGTTCTCCATGCAAGCACAATAATGATTGATATACAAATAGAACACTTATTTTTAAAGATATGATACGGGAAGAATATCTGTGGTTATTAAAGCCCTTTTTATTCCAAAAGATGGAATTGGGAGGGAAAGAAATTCAAGATGAGAACAAAAATCCCTAGAGAAAGGTGAGTGAAAGGATAGAGAAAAGAAAAAAAATGCGAGAGAAAGAAATGAGATTTTTTAAAAAAAAAAGAAAAGAAAAAGGGTATGGAAAAAACAAGACGGATCCATTGCCGCGGGCGGTAACTGGCCATGGCCGTCACAGACGGCAGCAAGAGGCGTGCTCGCGGTTGCGAGTTATACCACGAGCATCACTCTTGCGAGAAGGGAGGAGAGAAAGCGATTGCCGTGCCTCTCTTTCTATTTGTGAGATCAACATTCAGCTCACAATCACCTAATCTTATTTGTTTTTTCATCAAGTCGCCGAAGGAATTCAGTCTAGTCAACCAACAACATCAACAAAAACCAAATAAAAAATGTTTCAAATCAAAATCAAATTGAACCCACAATCAAGAAACTAAATATAATTGAACCTTTCCAGTTTGGTTCAGTTTAAGTAACATTTCAAATACTTATCTGTCTTGAATTCCACGGGCATAAACTGGAATTTACCTGCATATATTAAAGAATATATATTGAGTCCACATTTAGTTCAGCTTATAAGAGTTACTAAACTGAAACCATATAATTTTTTTTTACAATAGTTTGATTTTGATTCCATTCAATTTCTCAATTTTCATTCTCAAGTGCCTTGTGCCCACCTTAGCATTTAATTACTGACCTATCAGTTTAACATTCTTAGATTAACTGTCTATTAAGGAAAATTTATCGAAACTGACTCAATTCTTAAATACTTGGGACATTGAGAAGACTGCACAATTGCTCCAGGATCGTTTATATTCCTTCGACAATTTCACAAAAGATTATTATTAATGACATGTTTGATAAGGATGAATTATAGATAATAAATCCAATAGAGAAAAACTACTGATAACCGAAGATACTAATTAAAAACTGACATCTCTTCTAACTACATCAGTCTATTAGATCTAGATGGCAATTGGATACAAGCAAGCATCACACCACCCCAATATTAGACTATAAGGCTATGCAAATTCATGGCTGTCGCAAATACCCCTCTCATTTAGAGGACTGCTGAGTACCTGATTTATCTTCTTTCATCTTATTATGGAACCAATGATGAGAGGCACTTGACAGGAAAATTATCACAAATTTTTTTTTCCATCTATAAGTCTATGCAAATAGAGAGAAATTAGAGAATTAATAATGCAATGCATTGCAAATGATGGCCTCTGAAACTCAACGATAGGATTGTTGAATGATCCCACTTTTTTTATATATAAAAAAATACTGAATCATAGAAATGAGGATATTCTAAATTAGGAATTGATATAACGATCCAACTTGAATAAATCAAGTTAAAACAAAATACACAGAACATAGAAGAATCCATCAATATCTATAATTGCTATTAATTTGCATAAGTCGATTCCTTTCAAGTTTTAGACACTAGAAAAGGAAACCACTTGTAAGGTTTAGAGTGAAACATTACGTTAAGAAGGGCAAATAGTTGAAGAATTGAGGAAGCTTAAAGTCTCCTAATTTCTGCATCTGATTCCTCGTTCCCTTCAAAGCAAATGTTTCCTTCTCCTACTATCATCAATACTGCAATCATACAATTCTATCTTCAAAGTAGACCAACGTTTCACGATGAAAAGAATCGACTGAGTGGTAGTAAATGGGCTCATCTTGCCAATTTAACGAATCGATCTGTTTCGATATGAGAAACAGAAAGTGGAAACGGATTCTTCTTCAGCAATGAAGACGAATAGAGAAAAAGGTACCTACACGCCCGTGGAGTCGTTAACGCGATCGCCTTTGCAACGAAAACTCGTTGCCGAGACCGAAGCCGTTGACGAGCCGTCCACAAGACGGGAAGTGGGGGAACAGAATGCGGGCGTGGTTCTGATGGGTCATGGGTGACCGGATCCTCACTCCCTAGACCGTACGTCACGGTCACTGAGGAGCCCGGTCCGGTTCATCTCTTCGGTTCGCTTTAGGATTGTTTGGACCGGCTGTGCCGCCGACTGATTGACGTATACATCGGGTTTCTAACTCCGCCTTCCTCTTGCCCCTTAGCCATGGATCGCTTCAGGAGGAGACTCCAAGTGGAGGTGCCACAGGACAACGGCGGCAGCAGAGATGGAAGCGGGGGAGCCGTCGAGAAGCCGATGGAGGCGCAGAATGAAGGGATGCAGGGTGATGAGCTGGAGATCGCAGACGAGGAGCCGGGGCAGTTTGCGGGACTGAAGTTGCGGAGGAGGGCCGCGCTCGCCGGGAATTGCAAGGGAGACTACGTCGGCGTATCTTATGATCCCTTCCTTGATAAGATCTTGCGCAAACAAGGTAAACTTCAATGTCCAATTGTTTGCTGTTCTATCTCTTTTTCCTTGATTGATGTCCCCATGAATGCGCCGCCACAATTTGTCAATTTTTCAATATGATTCTTCAGTATTGGAATGATCTGTACATGAAATAAAATGAATCAATCTGGTTGGATTGGAAAGGATATTAAGGATGAATTTGTAGAGATTTTTACATGGCTTTATGATCAAACATTGAAACCGTGATAGTTCTCAATTGGGTTAATTTCCATATCGCACCATTTATGTTGAGTCGAGATGATAAATAGGATTTGTTCAACTGACTCAGTGTGCAATTACAATTTTTGATAAAAGTAAAATGAAAATTCATAATTTTGTAACTTGATCCTAATTCACAAACTCATATGTAAGATGCAAAGTAGGCATGCCAGATTGAATGCTGACTCAGCATAAATGTACTCATGTCATTGCAAATGAACTGCGTGGTATCCTAGTAGTTGACTCATGACTTCTTGAATTTGTTAACAATCTTGTGAGTACATGTGTTTGGTTTCCAGAAGTCAAAATAGAGAAACACACAGAATTTTATTAGGTTTAACACAAATAATACAACAAAGAACACTCAAATGCAGTAAAGAAACTCTCTCAACCAGTCACTGATGCTCTCTTTCACAAATCAGAAAAAATACCAACTCTCACCTCCTCTAACTTCACACATACTTGTAACTTCACACATTTAGGCAACTAACTCTAAAACATGCTAACATAACTGCCCCATAGATATAACTGATTCTAAAACATAACTACTTGTTATTCCCTTTTTATTTTGTTTCTCCTAGAATATTCAAGTCATGTTTTGGGCTTGTTTCCTCCATAATCTAACAAAGTGCTTACATCTGGAACATGGTTCCTATCATTACCACTTGTTGCAGCTCTAGCCTTGTTCTCAAGGCTAAAATTAGGAAATTGAGTTCTAAGAGTGAATTCATCCACTCATGTTGTGTCAATCATGCTCTTGTCCTTCCATTTGGCTAGCCATTAACAAACCACTTCTTCATTTTGAACAATGTCTCTATTAGTAATCACATATTCTGGTTCCACATCATCTTCTAGTGCTACCACCAGTCCACTGGGCAGATCTGCTTGCACATTGTAATCTCCAATAGCCTTCTTAAGTAACGATACATGAAGGATGAGATCGATCCGAGAATGAGGTGGAAGTTTAAGCTTATATGCAACCTCTCCATATTTTGTAGCAATTTGAAAAGGTCCATAATACCTTGCTGCAAATTTTTGATTAATCCTCCTAGAACTGTGTGTTGCTTATGGGGGCTTAATTTAAGGAACACTCATTCTCCTATTGCAAATTGCAGCAGCTTCCTCTTTTTATCGACATATCTCTTCATTTTTTCTTATGCCCTAGACAGATTATATTTAAGTTGAAGAAGAGCTTCATCCTTGCCAGATAACTCCCTTGCCACTACCTCAACTTTAGTTCATGCGTTAAGAAGTGAGTTAAAGTATGGGGCTTTAGACTTCAAAAGGAATTTTACTGATATTTGTAAGAAGTATTATATTAGAATTTTGTCCACGGTATGCAATGAACCCAATTTCTGGGTTGTTCAGAAGCAAAGCAACGTAAATACCCTTCCAAACATCTATTTAATACCTCAGTTTGTCCATCTATTTTAGGGTGGTAGGAAGAGCTCATCTTAAGCATGGTGCCTTGTAGGAGAAAAATTGCTTTCCAAAAGTAACTAATGAACAATGGATCTAAGTCACTAATAATGGATTAGGAGCTCCATGGAGCTGTCTAATTTCTCTAGAAAACCACTTATCTACTATCTTGGCTATATAGGGATGCTTCAACAAAATAAAATGGGCATATTTAAATAACTGATCCACTACAACAAAAACAACTTCATGCCCTTTTGATCGAGGAAGCCCTTTTGATCGAGGAAGTCTGGTGATAAAATCCAAAGAGATGTCATCCCATATAAGATGCGGTATTGGCAATAGTTTGGAGCAGTACCCTAGGAGCGGTTGTGACATATTTGTGTCATTGATACACATCACAAGACTGCACAAACTCTTGTACACAACATTTCATACTTATCCAATAAAGACTACCTGCCAACCTTCTATGAGTTTTTAAGAAACCATAATGCCCTCCTAAAGGGGAAGAATGAAATTCCTTTAGGAGTAATTGTGTCGAAGGAGATGCAGTAGAAATAACAAGCATGTTGTTGTAGTATAGAACTCCGTGTTGCATCTTAAAACCCAGATGAGAATTTAGATTGTTGGTCAAATCAACCATAATTTTCTGTAATTGAAGATCCTGTTGAGCTTCTTCAATAATATTTTCACCTTCCTTCCATGTAGGAGGGTAAGACACTAAAGCGTAATATTCACCTTCTTCATGGCTTTATTTTCTAAACCTAGTTTGTAAATGATTCAAATTGGTAACCCAATAGCTTGGCCATCCAACATTGTTGATCTATGGTTGTAATCCATTGTTATAGTAAAGGCTTTGAAAAATTCAAGGAGGGTTGAAAAAATCAGAGAGGGAAAGAATCGAGCAATTGGTCAAAAGTTTTTAAGTTTCAAGAAAGACTCTAAAGAAGTTGATCCTCAATGGAAATTATTTTTCTTAATCAACTCTATCAAGGGCTTAGCCACTCTACCATAATTTTCTACAAATTTTCTCTTGTAACCAGTTCAACCCAAAAAACCTCTTAGTCCTTCAAAATTCTTTAGAACTAGCCAATCCAAAATACATTGGATTTTGATAGGATCAAGTGAACACCTTGTTTGGAAATGATATGACCCAAGTAATCAACTGTTGTTGTGCCAAAACTACACTTCTTGGAGTTAGCCACAAATTGATTCTTGAGAAGAACTTTCAATACCACATAAAGATGAGACAAATGTGTAAACCAATCACAACTGTAGACCAAAATATCATCAAAGAAAACTAGCACGAGCTTACAATGGAATGGTCTAAATAAATAATTCATTGCTGTATGAAAGGTTGTAGGGGCATTAGTAAAAGGCATAACTAAGAAGTCATATTGCCCATTGTGAGTGCAAAATGCAGTCTTGTGAATGCCTTCTTTATACTAATATGATGATGCCCTGATTTCAAATCAATTTTAGAAAAAAATATAGCTCCAAATAACTCAAATATCAACTCATCTACCACAGAGATATGGTACTTATCCATAATTGTAACCTTATTTAGTGCTCTATATTCAACGCACATTCTCCATGACAATTTTTTTAAATAATAACAAACAATTAGAGAAAATAACCCCTGATTGTAGCATTTCTTGAACTTCTCTCTCTCGATCTCCTCCTTTAGTGGTGTGGGTAATGGTATCGATGCACACTAATAGGGTTCTGCCCTTCCAACAACACTATAGCATGTTGTTGACTTCTCATTAGTGGTAGCCCATACCCTTATTTAAAAATTGCAAACAAAACTTTCCAATAATTGTACTAATTTCTATTGCTATGGTGCATTCTAGTCGCAATGCTGTTTGAGAAGGAACTCCCTCTACTACCCATAAAAGCTCATCAATACTAACGGAATGCCTTTCCAAAAGACAATACAAGGAGCAAGATTCTGTCCTCCTTTTATCTATATGCTTACTCTTCTTAGCTGCCTCCAACTTACCTTGGAGGGTGACCACAAGATCTCCATGACGGAACTTCATGGTCATTGCCTTCCAATCCATTATAACTTTCCCTAATGTTTTCAACCAAGAAACTCCCAAGACTAAATCTATACCTCCCAATCCTAATACGTCTATGCTTTCAACTCAGAATCACCCAATTTAATAGATAACTCAGGGCACTTCCCTTTGGTAAACACTTTGTGCCCATCCCCTAGTTTAATTCTCAATCTCCGTCTCTTGCACCTTCAATCCACGAGCCACACTTAAATGAAGAGAAATGAAATTATGGCTGGCTCTGTACGCACCACAATGTCAATTTCCATTAATTTGCCCACTAACTTCATGGTTCTATTTTCATTTGTTCCAAATTCATACCTAATAATCCCATAAATTTACATTCCAACTCTTCATCTTATAATTTTCTGCCTCAAGACTCACTATCTCTCCATATCGATTTAATTTTTCATTCTCCTCTAACCCTAACAGCTTTAATTGCTTCTTTTTTTTTTCTTTAACAACTTTAATTGCTTCTTTGCACATTGGTGAAGTGGGTGAAAATTTTCACTATATTTGAAACATAATCCCTTTGCCCTTCGTTCCATTAATTCTAGGTAAGTAATGGAACAAATTCCTTTGAATTTTTCCATGAACCCTCACTTCTCTGCTTCTCCTTTCCTTGCTGTAGATGTTAGGAATAAAGAGGGATCTCTATTTGATGTAGAACCTGCATTACTAGCTTCCCCATTCTATTTTTTGTACAGGTTCTGCCTACCTAGAAAGACTAACCCAACTCCTTTTAAATTGCATGAGGCCCTATGTGATCGCAAAATACCTAAACCAGCACTGCCCTGGTTGAAACTGCCCCATACTCGCTCCTTCCCTAACGTCTTTTCTAAGGGTGAGTAATC
This sequence comes from Zingiber officinale, assembly GCF_018446385.1. Lineage (NCBI taxonomy): Eukaryota > Viridiplantae > Streptophyta > Magnoliopsida > Zingiberales > Zingiberaceae > Zingiber > Zingiber officinale. Next base: position 131,384,426 of record NC_055987.1, read on the forward strand.
AGTTCAAAACCAAATCGATCGAATTGAATAATCTGAAACTGATTACATCAAAATTTTTTGGACAAACCGAAACGATCCAACTTTACCACCAAAACCAAACTTTTCTTATATTGGGCAATTGAATCAGACTCAGTCTAGTTGCATCTGATTCAAGTATATCAGTCCGCTAATGATGTATCAATTTAATCGATTTGTGGACCGAACAGAATTTCCGAATTCAGTTGATTAACATCTTTTATCATGCACATTAATTGCCCTCTAGACAGTGACTTCATCATTCCTACTCTTCTTTTGATATGTGGTTGTAATACACTCATGAATTAGTCAATATACTACTCCTTTGGGAGACATGGAACTTGTGACGAAATCAACTAAAAGGCTTCAATAAATTCTTCCACATTGCTAGTTTGTTTTAACGTTGCCAATTCTTCAAAAGGATTGTCATATCTGCATCCTCCATAATGGGATATGAGTTAGATTATCTTCAATCACCTTAAGAAGATTAAACTAATGAATGGTGGTGCCTTCATACTTACATATGGCAACTTGACCTTAACTTCATCAGAAGTATTTTGGATTTCAAAATAAATCTCAGCCCTTGTAATCCATACTACTAGATTCCAACCGTCAAACATTGGTAATTCCACTTTCTTAACATACATCCTATACTCTTCCAATTAATCATCTTGTTGTTCATGAGACTCAAATTGAGAGGACTTATAAACAAAAGTGGATGCTTCCTTCAATGGTGTTGCTTCAACCCTTGTTCCTAATGCTTCAACCCTTGTTCCTAACTATTTGCTGATCTCTTGTAAAGGAGAACTATGTTGCTGCATCGCAAGCATCAGTGCTACATAATCTCTCTCATTTGTTCATGCCCCCTTTTGTTTTGTTCCTCATAAATATACAAGCCATGTTTTGGGCTTGGTTCCCCCATGATCCAACAAAGTGCCCACATCTAGAACTTGGTTCCTATAAACATGTATATTTATCTAGGATTTCTAAGTTTAGATTTGATTCTTTAAATTCACCAATGTACAAAAAAGTTCCATTTTGAATTTGGAAATTCCAGATTTCAACTTACAATGAGATAGATTCAAAATAAATAACCTTTTTATATGGGTCTGACTTAATTTTTAGTTAGATATGTGCATCTGTAATAAATGGAAAAGAATTGCAAACTAGTCAATATTTGAATTAATTTTTGTTATTTGGTAATTAATATTTTCTATTTTAGTAATCATAGGGAATAATTATAATCCCTATTACTATTAGTATAATTTCTCCATTTATAATATTTATTTTCATATTTACTAATGATTCTATAAAAGAAGTCCAGAGTCCTATATTTCAATCACCTTTAAATTATTATAGTTTCCAATATGACTTCTATGTGTGAGAGTTTTTCCTTTAGGTGAGATGCTTTATCAATTTAGTTCTTTGTTCCTGGTAGTTCGACAGTTCAAATATGGTGTTGTGTTAATTTGTATCAGAGTTGAAGCCTAGTGACTTGATTTCGGTACTAGTTATCTCCTTTATCTATCATCCTCAAACTTTAGCTCCACCCTTATCCACAATTCATTCATAGTTCAATACTTAATTTGTTTTTTTACATCTTTCTTTAATCATTAGTCTTTATTGTGATTTCTCTTTCTTCTTATCATCACATACGTCATTTCCTCAACTGCATCCTCCGCACATCTACTTTCATCTTTACTTTTTACATTTTTATTTTACCATCACCATCACTTCTCTATTTTTATCTGTTTTTGAGTTCTAATTAGAATCTTGTGCCCTCTTGTCATCTTCATTCATGGTCGACCTCACCATCAAAATAAAATTGTTGCTATTACCATAGCAACAATAAAAGCAAGTGGCAAAAAGGCGAAGTGCTCACCCAATGCCCCCTGCTAGCCCACCCTAGGACCAACACGGAAACAATAAAAGCAAAAAGGGTGTGTGTGTGTGAGAGAGAGAGAGAGAGAGAGAAGTAAGAAAAAAGGAGAAAGAAAGAGAGCGAAAAAAAAGAGTTCAGGAAAAAAGTGGAGAGAGAGAGAGAGAGAAAGAGGAAATTTGAGTAAAAGAGGAAAAATTTTGTTGTAATAAAAAAATATCATGGTAAATTTGTATTATTCTATTTGCATTGCTATGAACATTTATGGCAACTTTATAAACATTTTGTCACCTCCATCTTGTTGTTTTCGGTCACATGCTTCCTCCAAGGCATCACCATTGCTAGCTCATCACAACAATAATGACCAATGTGCATCAACTTCTCCAATTGCAAACAACACATTGACACAACCAAGGGTAGACAAAATTCCTAAAACGATTTAATTGTCCCTTCGCATTTTAATTTGCAAGAAAACAATTGTCTTCTCTAGATTCAACAAAGAGCAGATTGAGTATCTCCATCTATTGGTCCAGTTTAAAACTCAGACCACATCCCCATCAACATCGATGAATCTCTCGTCATCTAGGTATAAAAGCAATTCCTCTTCCCAAGAAATTATTTGTTTATTTAGTTGGTAACTTTAAATTGTTCGCACTTAATTAGTTTTTCCTCACAAATTCATACATATTTAGTATCTTATTTATAAAAATAAAAAATATTATCAATTTTTTCCAATTTAGTTAGGCACCATTCATAAAAAATATTTCCTTTTTAGTTTAATCATCATCCATCAAAAGAATATATTTCCTATTTAGTTGAGGATCCATCAAATAAAATATTTTCTATTTAGTTTAATCATCATCCATCAATTATCATACTTGCATGTTAGCAATTTATCAAATGCTTCTAGATCTCATTTAATTTATAACATTATTTAATTTTATAATTTTCATAACTTGTCAATATTTGAATTAACTTATGAGAGAAAACACCATATTTGCCACTAAATATATACATAATGTTCCCTATGTGAACAATAAACTTACTCTCTGTTTGGGAGGAGGTGAGGGGGAAGGGTAAATAAGGGGAGGGGGAACTTTCTAATCTCGTTTGGGAAGGAGTGAGTTAACGAGGTGAAGGGGAAGGAAGGGGAAACTTTAACCTTGGAAGGGGAAAAAGAGGCAAAATTCCAATTCGAGGTGTAAGGAAGGGGAATCCTAAAAAATTTTATTCCAACTTTATCCTCAGGCAGCAGACCTCTTCCCGAGCTTCTCTTCCCTTGGAACGAACCCTTCGCCGTTCGGACCCGGCGTCACCCCCTCCTTCCATTGTATCTCCTTCGTTCCTGGCCGTGTGCATAGGTGAGCAGTCGGCGACTCCTTTTTCTTAGACCCAAAGGTTGCCGCTAGGAAAGTCGAAGATGGCGATGCTGACTGCAGATCCTATCCTAATTCAATCTCCGAGGGAAAATGGCAAAGTCGCGTTCGAAGAAGAAGAGGAGATTGCGGACATTGAGGAGGGAGATTATGGAGCCCTTCTACGATAGAAAAGATGTGGCCAAGCTTGCTGCCCAGGAGGCTGTCCTTGCTGCCCCAAAGCTTGCTGTCATAACTCCCGCCTCCATCGATGAAGAACTTGCCGCTGTGACCTCTGCTGCTATGGGTGAGCCTCAATGCTCCTCTTTGATTCCTCGATGCTTACATTTTCTTCCATTGGCTGCGTTAGCATATATTTTGTTTCAGGCTTCAAAATATGTTTTTTTTTGTTTTACAAAAGGGGAGGTTGAATTATGATTGTTGACAACTTTATGATGATTTGTTTCTAAATTGAGGGTAATTTTGTAATTTAATATATTTAACCTTCAATCCTCTCCCTTTTCCTAGAAACAACCTTTTGCAAAAAACTGGGTAAGGCTGCGTACAATGGATCCTTTCCCGGGACTCCGCATAGCGGGAGCTTTGCGCACCGGACTATCCTTTATTCCTCTTCCTTTTCTTCTAAATAAGGTAACATATGTTATGTTAATTAACCTTCCCTCCCTCCCAAACAAGGGGAAAATAAATACTTTATTTCCCCTTTCTTTCCCTCCCTTCTCCTTCCATTAATGAACCTTCCCTCACCCCATTCAAATAGAAGCTTAAGGATTATAGTGGTTATTCTTTGTACACTGCTAAATTTAGGAATGACATCGACATAATTACATCCTGTCATCCCTAAAGAAGAATCTTAGTATTTTTATGAACCATGTGTTAGGGCAAAATCCATTATATTTGATGGAATTATGGAATAACATATTTCCTGATTAGTTAGATAACATTTTGCAAATCACTTAGTATGGTTCCTTCTATATTTTCTTATATCTTTGATATTTGTAATCAATTGAATTAAATGTTTTATTTTCTTCTATCTATCAAACCAAGAACTAACTTTGCATATTATAAATATATAAACAATGATGCAAATTGTATTGAGTAATGCTTATTATAAAAAGTTTAATAGTACTATAAATTTTAATATTACATTTATTAATTTAAATTTCTTCATTACATCTACATTAGGTGAATTCATACTACCATATCTTTTTTATTTGGTCATATTGTGAGAAAGATTAAATCCGCCAATGTCGGTCCCAAGCCCGGATAAAAAACACTGAGGGTCGCGCGTTAGTTTACCGGCCTGCATTAACTTTTAGGCAAATGTTCAATGAAAGCTGACCCTACTTAGTGAGATAAGATTTGGTTGTTTATATCGTGGAAAAGATTGATTACAATGTTTTTTTTTTTTTAACTTTCCTACTCATTTAAACACCGTTGGAGGATAAGCTAATTTTGCTTGGAGAAATTCGAATATTCGTCTTCATATGTTGATTTTGTTACACATTTTGTGGAATCATCCTCGTCATTATTACTTTCACAAGGAAGACAAAAATATTATTCTCATCATACAACAAACTTAGATATTTTTTTACTTATTGAAAAGGGCGACTAAAAAAGAATATTTCAATGTCAAAGTGCAAAAAGAAAAACAAAGTGCATTGATTTCTTTCTCGTTGGAAGGGCCATTTGAAAAATAAAAATTACTAAGAAATTTTGTTAAACAGAGTTATTGAAATAATTCTTCCTTATGTTTGGAAATGAAAACCTAAAAGGAGAAGTTGAAAACTTCTTAGAAGTCGAATTTTTATCAGTTGGAGAGAATAATGCAAATAAAGAAACAAATATCGTGGGAAAAATTATATCTAAATAAAATAAATTAAAGATAAAATTCAGATTGGTTCATCTGCACTAAAGGGTGATAAATTGAAAATCTTCAAGATTAAAAAATATTAATAATTTGAGCATTGGTAATAAATTGAAAGTATTCAAGATTTGAGTATTTAAGATAATTTTTTTGTTATTAAATAAAGAATAATTATAATCCCTATCATGATTAGTATATTTTATTTATTTAAAATATTTATTTTATATTTACTGTTGAGTCGAGTCAGAGTCCTAAATTTCAATCATTTTTGAATTAATGCAATTTCCAATTTGATTTCTTTGTGTCAGTTTTTTCTGCATATGAGGTTATTTCCTTATTTGTTTTTTTCAATTCCGTTCTTAGTTCTTGGCTGGTTTAACAGTTAGAATTTGGTGTTGCATCAATAGTTGTATTCTTGGTGTTGAGGACCACATTATATCAGTGATAGAACTGTTCATTATCTCTTCAGGTGACAGAACAGTTCTATTTGCGGATAAGGTGATCAAAGTCACTGGATCCGGAAAGATGAAGAAACAGATTATGCTGATTACTGATTTTGCTATATATCTTGTTGACTCTGATGCTGATGCCTTGAAGAGGAGAATAGCACTTGCAGCAGTTGAAAAGATATGTTCGAGCAAATTCAGTGACAACTTTTTTGCACTGATCATTCCTACTGAGTATGATTGTCTAATGGCTAGCACAAGAAAAACAGAGATTGTGAATGTCTTGATTGAAGCCACCAAGGGTGCAACCGAGGAACTTGAAGTCGTTTTCTCCAACAGGTAAATATTGAAAATAGCTTCATTTTCATTTGGTAAGTATTGGCACAAAGTCAGATTTTTTTTCTTTGTATTGCTTTATTATCAGGAGTTTGACCAACAAAGTCACTCCTTTTAACCATGTATTGACAGAAGCTTTGTGCATCCACATCCTTTTTAGCACTGATCTATTAACCAGTTTAATCATGTTCATCTGGAGCCATCCTAACATTGCATTTGGTCTGTCACCAGTTGTCTTGCATGCTAACTTTCTTTCATAGTAGCCTAGTAGCCTTCCTATTAGAAAAAGCAAATGAAACAAGTGAAGGAATGAAAAAGGAAAGAAATAAACTTTGGCTTATCAAACTTCTTTCCGATGATTGTATACTGCAATTTATGGTAGAAATTTGAATTAACTTGTACAGTGAAGCTTCTAACAATTTCATATGCAAATTGAAACCATCTATTTAATTTTTCTGAAGAGGCTTCCAAATTCCAATCAACTGCTGCACTGTTCTTTTTCTATTTCCTCTTACTTGTTAGCTGATACACGTCAACCAATTTAAATTGCAGTCATCCTAAAAAACATTTGCATAGCAATTGCTGAGCCATTATATCTTGTGGAATTGCTCAAGCTCTATCTCACATAAACCTCATGTCTGGGTAGATCAAACGTCGGTGGGAAAATCTAACTAAAGCTCTCTTTTTTTCCTTGTAAAATTGAATACATATTCTCTAAATCAATAGGCATATGTACTGTGTAAAATTGACAAAAAAAAATATATGGCTGTTTATTTTTTCAACCAGAAAGATGAAAACTGTGGAAATTATGCAAAACGCAGGTTTGAGTATAATGCTGCTGACGACGTAGTGAAAGAAATCGAATTTGTGGAAGTAGAAGGTCTGTTTAACTCTTCCAAAATCTATTTCTCTTACAGTAAAGTTTGCATAATATGATTCCTTGCAGCTCACTGAGATGGTGATAGATGTTTGCCTCGTTGATTCTTGCGTGTAATTTTTTTTTTTCCTTTCCATCTTTATTTCACCACCCATGCCTATGGCAAGGTTCCAACGTATTGAATCCCATTCACCTGGGTTCTACATCCTACATCATGCTGATGCATCACATCTGCCTCGTTCCACCTTCAAGCGCGTTAACACTTGCAATGCTTTGCTGTAGGAGCCATTGGAACAAGGATCTCAAGGAAGGCTATCCAATGATGCGATCCTGCTTTGGCTTTTATTGAAGAGCACCTTATGTCGAGGTTCCAACTACCTTTTGGTTATGATGGCCAGAACTCTTGATTCATAACCTCAACAATCAATTCAATCTTTGTTTTCCATGTCTTTTTTCTTTTACTTGAGTTTATTCGAGTTGATGACATTGGGAATCGCTGTTGTATGCTACTGTTGAATGCATATTTCGTTCAAAAAAAAACATGCAGTATAGTTATAAGAGTAACAAGTAGGTTGCTGTTTTTTCAGGTGAGCAACCATGATATATATTATACACTGCCTGCCTAAACAAAACGAGCTATGATTAACTTTAGGATAAAATTTACAGCGGTTTTGGCATCCTATAATTTTTGTGGTTTAGTCAACTGTAGAAGGTTTGGAATAATTTCTACGATTAGTCAACTTCAAAGGAGTGTCCGAGGCCGAAGATTGGGGTGGCGGAGTCACGGTAGAGGGTCTCAAGAACAAGCGCATGTCTACCTAGCTCCGCGATGCTACGGCTCAAGAGAGCCATGTTTCGAGATCAAGAAGTGGAAGCAGAAGACCGCCAAGAGAATGCATGTTCCATTTGCATGGACTATTTCAGAGCGTGATTTTGATGCCGATATGATGCTGTGCGGCCATGGATTCCACTATGACTAACTAGTAGCTACCTTAGGAATATATAGCTGAAGCAAAGCCATTTGTGTCATCTGTGTGTACGCAGGTTTCAGCTCTCTTCCACGATTACACCTTCGCCATTGTTAAAACTGATCCATTGAATTAAGATTTCTAGAAATAATGTATTTAGATAAATCGTAGCTATGATTTCTTAGTTCAATCAAATTAAATTTATTCAGAAGGCGCTTTTTTCATTGTTCCTGTTGAGTTTTTCTATGTACGAACATGTTTGGTCAAAACATATTTTTATTTATTTGTTTATTATTTCTTTAATAACTGTATGGAATGTTTTGTAGGTAGTAATTTAATATATAAATGATTTTCTGCTTCTATTTTAAATTGAGATAGAACGAAAGATCATAAATAAATATTAGAAATTTAGTAAATTTTATTTCCACAGAATAGAAAATCTATAACCACTTCTAATTAAAAATTGAGAGTTCAATTTATTAGAAATTTAGAAAATTTTATTTATTTCATCATGCGCTTGATGTCTATATATCTGTATGTACCTTTTTTTATATTCATGGGGCTGACACTAAAAAACCGTTAAAAAAAAATTCAAATTATTATAATAAAATTTTTAAAAATAGTTTAATTTTTATTATCCTCTCAAGAAGAATACAATTCTCACCGTATTAATTCTATTTCCTACTTCAACCAACTAACTAACTAGTTTATCATTAACTTTTTTTTTTTCAGTCCGATAAAAATTGGATTTATTGTTGTTTTGCAATTTTATAGTTGAATCCATTGTTTCAGTTTGAATTTAAAAACACTATAAAAATAATTTAAAATCATTATTTTTATTCCTATTAATTGAAATATATATTAAATAGAATCCAGCGTTATTTAATAAATAATTTATTTCCCCTTAACTCAACTTAGTCCATGCACAATTATTTCTAAGAATTTATTAATTTATTATTAATAAATGTTGGTGTCAAGAGTTTAAAGTTAACTTATCTTCTGATTTAACGAGTTAGACTAATGCAGAAAAATCCTAATTAAAATTAGGCAAAGAAGTCATGATTGAATATACTGTGCAAAGAAGTCTTGGTCAAGTGGACTGGACAAAAAAGTCCTGGTTAAGTGGATTGGGCAGAAGTCTTGGTAAATCAAAGATGTTGGATAGAAGTTCTAGGGGTTGAGACACTAGGCGGGAAGCCTTAGGGTCGCGGGCACTAGGCAGAAATCTAGATGGACCGAGGATCAGATGTCTAGCAGGAAGTTCCGAAGGTCAAGATCGGATGCTGAGCAAAACTCCAAACATGTCTGGAGGATCGAATGTTTGACAAATTTATAAATTCTCCTAAAAGAAGTGGATGAGGATGCGTTCCTTGTGAGAGAACAGTAGACATCAGTCTGCCCTAGGGTTTCACTGGAAACCCAAAAGTCAAGACTAGATAGTCTAAATTGGACTAATTCTTTGTGTTAAATATATTACTATGTTTTCTGTGCTAACTTTGTGATGTAGGTAAAAAGCTGGATTAAGGGGATTCCAGACACCCGAAATGGATATAGGTGCCTGACAGTCTGAGCGATTAGAAAGGATCTGTTGCTGCAATCGACCTCCAGGATTTTGATGTTTGACAATGCACCTAAGTCTAGTCAGTTTGACCAAGGGTTGATCCAAACATGACTTGATATTTGGAAGAGAGAAGTCTAGTCAGGACTAGATGACTAGCAAGGGTAAAACAGGTGAGAAGTCTACTACGTGACTAGTCCTAATTAGAAGGTAGACAAGGAGAAGCCCTGGTGAGTGAAGTCAAGCTCTAGTAAGTGAAGCCAGGTAATGGAAGTCCTGGTGAATGAAATCAGATTCTAGTGAGTGAAGCTAGGTAGTGGAAGTTTTGGTGAACGAAGCCAGACCCTAGTGAGTGAAGCTAGGTAGTAGAAATCTTGGTGAATGAAGCCGACCCTAGTGAGTGAAGCTAGGTGGTGGAAGTCCTGATGAGTGAAACTGGACCCTAGTGAGTGAAACTAGGTGGTGGAAATCCTAATGAGTCAAGTTGGGCCATACTGAGTGAAGCTAAGTGGTGGAAGTCTTGGTGAGTGAAACTGTCCCTAGTGAGTGAAGCTACGTGGTAAAAGTCCTGGTGAGTGAAACCAGACAATGGAAGTCCTGGTGAGTGAAGCTAGACAATGAAAGTCTTAGTGAGTGAAGCTGGACAACCCTAGGGGGAGGTAACCCTAAGAAATGAAAAGTCTTGAGGAGTAAATTTCAAACATGTGTGACCAACTGGTTTTCGGTTGATCGCACGCTGTTGACCTGACTAGAAAATTATTAATAATGCTAATACTATTCTTTTTACTATTTTATATCTGATCCGGTGGTAAGAGCCCGGGACCCCCTAACGAGGGGTCAACGCCACGTGGAGGTCAAAAGGCCAGGTGGTCCGTCGAAGAAGGGTGAGCCGACCGGACTCATGAGAAAAGGGCAAGCCGATCGGTCTGCTAGTAAACATCTGATAGTAAAAGGCGCCCTGACAGGGATCGAGGTTCCGACGCTCAATGAAACAGTAAATAATGACCGAGCGGAAGGCCTAAAAGAAGGCAGGACGTAATGGGCGCGCCGCTCGGCCGGCGCAGGGAATTAGGGCCGTCCGGACGGCGCTCTTCGTCTAGCCGGCCGGATGGACGTCCTGGCCGGCGGTGGGTAAATAGGGACAGGAACATCTGCTGACAGCCGTCAAGTCGTATGGCTAAGCCATACTCCTAGTCTGACAACGGGGTGTCCTGTTGTCCCATCGAAGGCGCGATGGGACTGTTGCAGTATGACGTCAGGTAAGCTTTATGACAAACACATACCGAGGTATGGGCTGCGGACACGTACGTGCCTCGGTGGGCGTGTAGAAGCTCTTTCACCGATCTATATAAAGAGCCGCAGACTTCGCCGGAGGTAGGCGTTCTACAAGCTTTGGAGCTACTTTTTCCACCACTTGCTTACCTGACTTGAGCGTCGGAGGGTCGCCGCCGGGAACCCCTTCCCGGCCCGACTTCTGTGCAGGTTCGCCGGAGCTTCGTGAGACTAGCCGGAGGCCCACGTCATCGACTAGGAGAGCGTCACGTGCCCAGCGTCCGTTGGTTCAGCGATTCGGACAGGATCAAATTGGCACCGTCTGTGGGAACGCTCCTGCATCCGATCGGAAGCAATGGACGAGGCTGGACGACAACACGTGGTGACGCTTTCAAACGAGGAACTCGACGCTCTGATCGAGATAAGGGCCGCCAAGCTCATGGAGCAAAAACAGAAAGCCACAGCCGAGCGGCCGGAGCAGCAAGCAACATCAGCATCTGGTGGTCGAGTGGAAGCACCACCGGCCACCGTTGCATTTCATCGAGCCCTATTCCGCACCCCTGAAGCCGTACCAGCTCATAGCGATAGGGGATCTTCTTCGAATGAGATGCCTAGACGAGATGACAGAAAGGGGAAAGCCCCCCGAGCGGACGCATCACCCGAAAGGATTAATCGCCAATTTTCAGAGGCTATTCTGAGAGATCCTCTGCCGAAGCACTATGTGCCTCCGACGATCGGCGAGTATAATGGGACAACTGACCCAGATGATCATTTGGGTAAGTTCGATAACACAGCTACTCTCCATCAATACACAGATGGAGTAAAGTGTCGAGTTTTTCTTACCACTCTCTCGGGATCGGCTCAACGGTGGTTTCGGAGGTTGTCGGACGGATCCATCACAAGCTTCAAGGACTTCCGAACGGCCTTCCTCCACCATTTTGCAAGCAGCCGATGCTACCAGAAAACGAGCGTGAGCCTGTTCTCCATCAAGCAAGAAGCCCGTGAATCGCTCCGAGCTTACATCCAGCGATTCAACAAAGTGGCGATGGATATTCCAACGGCCACTTCGGAAACCATGATGAATGCTTTCACACAAGGCCTAGTGGATGGGGATTTTTTCCGATCACTCATCCGAAAGCCGCCCCGAGATTACGATCACATGCTACACCGGGCTAACGAATACATCAACGTGGAAGAAGCGCAAGCGGCCAGGAAAAAGGAAACTTCAGCCGAGCGGGCTCCTCCGGCCGAGCGGAAACAGCACGCCGCTCATCAGCCGCCTAGAGGACCAAGGGTCGAAGCAATCCAATCCCCCCACGCCAGGTCCCATGTGCAAGAGGTAGCTGCCGCCCGGCCCAAGCCAAAGAAGAGATGGACCCCGATGTTCTGCTCATTCCAGCGGACGGATACGCACAACACAAGGGATTGTCGAAGTCTTCCCTTTGTGGCTCATCCTGTGCCCCGGAATGCCGGACGACGGTCTCCCTCAGTTGACAGGCAACAGAGAACTCATGAAGCCGATCGGACGCGAGCTGATAGGCCACGGCAACAGACTCCCGATCGACATCGTTCTCCAAGGCAAGAGAATCGCTGAGCATCCAGAGAACGGTCTCGACCGTCCGCTCGGGAAGAGGAAAATAGAAGCAATACTTCCCGAGGTGAGATCAACGTTATTGCTGGCGGGCCGACCGGAGGAGACTCCAACCGAGTTAGAAAGGCGAGCGTCCAGCAGCTCCAGATTCATGCGGTCGGCGGTAGCCGAGAACGAGCGGAAGGACCCGAAATTAGTTTCGGGCCCGGGGACTTGGAAGGAGTTGAAGTACCCCACGACGATGCTCTGCTCATCAAAGCGCTAATAGCCAATTACACTATTCACCGCGTATTTGTTGACACAGGGAGCTCAGTCAACATCATATTCAAGAAGGTGTTCGATCAGCTGCAAATTGATCGAGCCGAGCTGTTGCCCATGACAACTCCGCTCTACGGGTTTACGGGTAACGAAGTTCAGCCGGTCGGACAGATCCGGCTGGCTACCTCGCTGGGAGAAGAGCCGCTCAGGAGGACAAGGACAACAAACTTCGTGGTGGTCGACTCTCCCTCGTCCTACAACGTCATTTTGGGACGACCGGCGCTCAGCGAATTCCGAGCGGTCGTCTCAACCTTCCATCAGAAGATCAAGTTCCCCGTGGAGGACAAAGTGGGAGAAGTACGGGGAGATCAGCTAGCAGCTCGGCGATGCTACATCGAGATGGTCCGAGCAGAAGCTAATTCCGCTCGGAAGGCGCCCCGGATCGAGATAAACGCCATCACCGAAAAGCCACCCTCTTTAATTTATGAAGAAAAAGAGGAAGTGCAGATTCACCCAACCCGATCGGAGGCCACGACTTTTATTGCGCCCGATCTGGAGGAGAAGCAGAAAGAGGAGCTGATCCAATGCCTCCGAAGAAATCATGATGTCTTCGTCTGGTCGACACATGAGTTGCCCGGAATTTCGCCGAGCATAGCGCAGCATGAGTTGCATGTCCGACCGGACGCTCGGCCGGTAAAGCAAAGAAAAAGAGATTTCAGCGCCGAGCAGAATGCCATCATCCGGGCGGAGGTGGAGAAGCTTCTGGAAGCCGGCCATATACGCGAAGTGCAATTCCCGAGCTGGTTGGCGAACGTAGTATTAGTCTCCAAGCCGGGCAACAAGTGGAGAGTGTGCATAGATTTTCGGGATCTCAACAAAGCTTGCCCGAAAGAATTTTATCCTCTGCCCCGGATAGATCAGCTGGTGGACTCTACGGCCGGCTGCGAATTAATCTGTATGCTCGACGCCTACCAGGGCTATCACCAGGTGCCGCTCGCCCGTGAAGATCAAGAAAAAGTCAGCTTCGTGACGGCCGACGACACATATTGCTATAATGTGATGCCGTTCGGATTGAAGAATGCGGGGGCCACATATCATCGCTTGATGAATAAAGTATTCAGAGAGCAGATCGGGCGGAATCTAGAAGTTTATGTGGACGACATTCTCATTAAGTCCGTCCGAGCGGCCGATCTCTTCAAGGACATGGAAGAAACCTTCCGAACGCTACGCAAATATGGAGTCAAGCTAAATCCCCAGAAGTGCCTGTTCGGAGCAAAAGGAGGGTGATTCTTGGGGTACATAGTGACCGAGCGGGGCATCGAAGCAAATCCCAGCAAAGTGAAAGCTCTGCAAGATATGCCGCCTCCAAGAAATACAAGGGAAGTGCAGCGTTTGTCCAGATTCATCTCCAAAACTGCCGACCGGAGCCTCCCTTTCTTCAAAATCTTGCGCAAGGCCACTAAGTTTCACTGGGATGAAGAATGCGATCGGGCGTTCGATGACTGGAAGGCATATCTGAACTCTCTCCCTGTATTGGCCAAGCTGGCTACGGGTGAGCCACTTTATATGTACTTGTCTTCAACCGAGCATGCAATCGGCTCGGCTTTAGTGAGGGCGAGCGGAGAAGAGCCTGTGTATTTCCTTAGTCACATTTTAAAAGATACTGAATCTCGCTCTGGTCCTTGCAGCTCGGCGCCTTCGTCCATACTTCCTCACGCATACCATCATTGTTAAAACAAATAGCCCGCTCGATCGTGTGTTACTAAACCCAGAAGCGTCTGGGCGGCTCATCAAGTGGACGACAGAGTTAAGTGAATTCGACATCCAATACCATCCCCGCTCGGCGATCAAAGCGCAATCCTTGGCCGATTTTGTGACTGAGGTGCAAAGGCCGGAGCCGGAAGCTATGTGGAGAATATATGTGGATGGGTCGTCCACTCGGCTCGGAAGCGGGATTGGAATATTGTTGCTCTCCCCTCAAGAAGAAAAGATGCACTTATCCGTCCGGCTGGATTATAAAGCTACCAACAATGAAGCAGAGTATGAGGCCCTCATAGCTGGCTTGCAGCCTGCCCGGCATGTGGGAGCCAGTCGGGTAACGCTTCACTCGGATTCGCAGTTGGCCGCTCAGCAGCTCTCTGGTACCTTCGAACTCAATAATGCTCGGCTCAAGCTCTACGCTGAAACCTTCGAGAAGCTCAAAGCCGATTTTAGAGAAGTTGTTATCCAGAAGATACCCAGAGTAGAAAATCAAGTAGCTGATAAGTTAGCCAAACTCGCGAGCTCAATAACGTCGGTCGCCATTCAGCAGCCAATTGAAAAAGTACTGTTGGTGGCGCACGTCGACCGGATGGAAGGCCTCACATTTCCAAGCGACTGGCGGACACCCATCATAAAGTTCCTCCGCTCGGGCGCCACACCATCCAATGAGTATGAAGCCTAGCTGCTAAGGAGGAGAGCCGGTCGGTTCACACTCATCGGCGATCAGCTTTACAAAAAGGCTTTCTCACGCCCGTTGTTGAAATGCGTGAGCTCGGAGGACTCGGCTTACATCCTCCAAGAAGTACATCAAGGATCGTGCGGAGGACATCCGGGCGGACGAGCACTAGCTAAGAAGATCCTGCTAGCTGGATACTTTTGGCTGACTTTACAAGCAGACGCCGCTCGGACCGTGTCGATGTGCCTTTCATGCCAGAAGTACCATAACTTCAACCACCGACCGGCAGAGGAAATGAAGGCATCAACAGTTTCATGTCCGTTCGATCAATGGGGAATGGATATTGTTGGTCCATTTCCGATGGCGACCGGGCAGCGGAAATTTTTGCTAGTAGCGGTTGATTATTTTTCCAAGTGGGTGGAGGCCGAGCCGCTAGCCAAGATCACCGAACAGATGGTCAAAAATTTTATCTGGCAACACATCATCTGTCGGTTCGGCATCCCTTGCCGATTGGTTTCCGACAATGGGCGGCAATTCACAGGGAAGATGCTAGAAGATTGGTGCAAAAGCTATGGCATCGAGCAACACTTCACGTCCGTAGCATACCCCCAAACCAATGGTCAAGCTGAAGTAGCTAATCGGGAAATTCTTCGTATTCTGCGCGCTTGGCTCGACCATTTGGGAGGAAGTTGGCCGGATGAAGTGCCGGGCGTCTTATGGGCCATCCGAATGACGCCGAAGGAAGGGACGGGCGTCACGCCGTTCCATTTGGTGTATGGCGGCGAGGTGGTCATTCCGGTCGAAGTCGACGTTGAGTCCGTCCGGATCCAGAGCTATGATGATGGCAATGCCGAACGGAGGAACATGGAGCTGGATTTGGTCGACGAGGAGCGAGCCAAGGCGTCCGTTCGGCTGATGGCATACCGGCAGCGGATGAAGCAAAACTACAACCGCCGCGTAATCCCCAGATCATTCCAGGTCGGCGATCTCGTCTGGAAGAAAGTCAAGCCGGTCGGCGACGTCGGCAAGCTTGAAGCTCCTTGGGCGGGTCCCTTCAAGGTTATTGAAAAACTCCGCTCGGGCGCTTACTACTTGGAGGATGAAGACGGGCGGCAGCTGGATCAACCGTGGAGTACAAATCATCTCCAGCCTTATCGAGCTGGATGAAAGGTGCACGAATGTAACTCATTTTTATGTATATGCTAGTCTCCCGTGTCCTTGTAATGCAGGAAGTAAAATTAATTCAAAGGATGGCCAAGGGTTCCGCCGATCGGCAGTGTCGAAGTTAGCCGTAAAGGCCGTCGAGCTCCGACGTTAAATATCGAGAGACGAGCCGACGTCTATAAACGTCCGAGCAGAAGACCGTCGAGCTCCGACGTTAAATATCGAGAGACGAGCCGGCGTCTATAAACGTCCGAGCGGAAGACCGTCGAGCTCCGACGTTAAATATCGAGAGACGAGCCAGCGTCTATAAACGTCCGAGCGGAAGACCGTCGAACTCCGACGTTAAATATCGAGAGACGAGCCGGCGTCTATAAACGTCCGAGCGGAAGACCGTCGAGCTCCGACGTTAAATATCGAGAGACGAGCTGGTGTCTATAAACGTCCGAGCGGAAGACCGTCGAGCTCCGAAGTTAAATATCGAGAGACGAGCCGGCGTCTATAAACGTCCGAGCAGAAGACCGTCGAGCTCCGACCTTAAATATCGAGAGACGAGCCGGCGTCTATAAACGTCCGAGCGGAAGACCGTCGAGCTCCGAAGTTAAATATCGAGAGACGAGCCGGCGTCTATAAACGTCCGAGCAGAAGACCGTCGAGCTCCGACGTTAAATATCGAGAGACGAGCCGGCGTCTATAAACGTCCGAGCGGAAGACCGTCGAGATGCTCGCATAGCAAAATCTATGGAAAACCCCTTTGGGGGTAAGGCGCAAAGCAAAAATTGGTCAATGAGAACTGAAGATAATTACCATACCAACAAAAGGCATTCTCATGCCGAGCGGCTGCTCAGTCGCATGATGAAAGACGTTATTAAAGACAATCGACTTTAGTCTGACAGAGCGTGGTGCCGAGCGGAGGAGTTTTAAAGAACACTTTAGTTATGACGAGAGAAAAATTTCTTGCCAAAACAAAAGTTGAAGGAAAGGAAAAGATTATCTATTAAGCACAGGGCTAACCAAAAAAGTTATAGCAAAAATAAGTTTGGCCGAACGGCAGGGATACAAAAAAGTTCATAAGAAACACTCTTCATGCGTCGAAATCAAAAAGAGCATCAGGGATGGCGCCCATCACGGTCGCGAGGTCCTCGGGAGGGATGGTCAGCTCGGCGGGCAGGTGGCCTTTGGCCTTTAAGTGATCCACAACCGCTTTGATCGCCTCTTCAAAGGTGAGGGAGATCTTGTCAGTAAATTTCTCCCCAAAGGCATCCGAGCGGACGAATGCCTTCCTCACCTCGTCGGAGCGAGCCGACTCCCCCTCTTGATACTCTTTGAGCTTGGCGTGGGCAGCGTCGCTGGCAGCTTGGAGATCCTTCAAATCTCCATCAAATCTTTCAAGATCGGCCGAGCGGCTCTCCTTCTCGGTGGCCAGAAGAGCATCCAGATCCTTGATGCGTTGCTCCAGCCCTCTGATCTCCACCTTCATTCGGTCCATGTCATCGATGGCCTGTCGCTTCCGAGTGGTCGCCGTCTTGAACTCCTTATCTCATTGTTTGACCATCGCTTCAAGCCGAACGACCTTGCTCGCCAGATCGGAAGCCCGTTTCCGTTCGGCTTCCAGTAATTTTTTGGCCTTCTCCAGAGCGGTCGTCGACTGTTGGCTGTCCCCCGCGGCCTTGAGTTTTTTCAATTCATCCTCCAGCTCGGCCAACCGATTGCTAACGGCAATTTGCTCCACCCAGTTCTACGAGCAAAAGTGAACAGGTTAAAAACTTAATTCAAATACACGAACAAAGAAAAAGAGCATACCCCGGTGGCCTGTTGAAGGTTGTTGTCGCCGAGCTGCCCGGGAGTCATCGCTTTTATTCGGCGCCGAGCGTCCTCCCAAGCTTTTGCAAGAGGGCCCATCAAGGTGATCTGCTGCTCGGGGACCACTGGCCGATCAGCAGCAGCCATGTATTCCTCTAAGGGGAGGCGCAGGACGGTTTTAATTAAGTTCTGGCCGCTCGGCTCGCCCTGAGAAGCATCGGCTTTACCGGATGGCCCACCGGTGGACGAGGAAGGAAGCTCGCCCAAACGCCTGATACGGCGCAGAGTTCTTGAAGGGCTGGATGGCGGCACCTCAGAGCTTGCCCTCGGAGAGCCATGTGGGGTCGGGGTACTCTCTAGGGAAACCATCCCGGACAACACCGGAGCATCCGCGCCCCGCTCGAGCTGTGGCTCATCAAGTGGAGTTGAGGCAGATGCAGATTCCGGTCGTTGGCGCTTCCGAGTGAGTAGCGGAACATCATCGGCCGAACAGCCCTTCACCTCGGCTTGGGTAGAAGGTTCTGTGCCGCCCGCTGCCTCGTCGTGAGAGGTAGTAGCTGCTAAGGCTTCAGGGGCATCCTGAGTCCCCTCGCCTAATTCGCCGGTCGGATCGGCTGGATCAAGGCCCCGCTCGGCGACCTCCTTGTTCTTCACCGCCTCAATCTGAGCGGCTTTCAATTTGAGCTTCTCGGTCGCCTTAGCACGCCACATAACTTCAGCTGCAGAAACAAAGATTAAATCAATTAGAACAAAAGAAAAAGGAGGGATGAGAATCGCTTACTCATGCTGCAAGGCAGATTGGCTGGGGTGGAAGACAGGCCGAATATATACATTACTCCTGGGAGGAGCAGCTTGTCAATGTGATAACGCTGACCCACCAACCGCTCGACCGCATGAAGGTAGGCCGCATCACCTCTAAATTTGCCGAGCTCCGGTTGCGCCGGCATCGCCGTCTGCCACTTGGTACGAAAAGTTGGCAGCTCGGGAAAACGCACATAGAAAAAGTGCTCCTTCCAATGTTTATTGGAGCTTGGCATATTATCAAAAAGGACGAAACCTATCCTAGATTGGAAAATAAAGGTACCCCACTCGGCTTGCTTGGGATAAAAAAAGTAGTGAAAAATCTTAGGGTCGAGGGGGATGTTGTTCAGTTTAAAAAGGACTATCACTCCGGTCAACAGCATAATGGAGTTAGGGACTACCTGGCCGAGCGGAATGCGAAAATAATTACAGATTTGTAAGAAGAACTTGTGGGGTGGAAAACGTAGCCCGACCAAAAATTGGTCTCAGAAGAAAAGAACGGTGCCGGGCGGCGGTTCATGAGGCCGATCGGCCGGTGTGGCTAACACTATTTGGTGGTCGGTCGGCAGATCATAGGTTCGAGTGAGGCGCAAGGCGTCCTCCTCATCGAACCGGCTTTCCATGGTCGAATACCAAAGGCCCGGAGCACCGCCGGTCGGCTGTGAGGTGTTGGTCATGGTATAAGGCTAGGGATGGACGCGCGATGGAAGGAGGGAGAAATAAAAATAGGGAAAGAATGCAGGATGATGAAAGAAATAGCTAATAGAGAGAAAAAAGGAGAGGCAGCAAGGAAAAGGAATCCTTACGGGTAAAGAAGATGATCGAAGGGGGCTGTAGAGTCGTCGGAGAGCTGGAACGCAAGATCGCCGGAAAAAAGGAATAGAGGAATGGCTGGAGACGATAAGGTCGAAATGCGGCGAAGAGCTGGGGTCGGGAGCTTTATAAGGGCGGCCGCGATCAATTTACACCGTCCGATCCAGGTCGTCGATAACGAGGTCATCATCCAGCCGTCCATTTCAAATGGCGGTTGTCCCATCGGATGTGATGTCACCGCCATACTCTGACAAACGCACGATCGCCACGTGTCAGCAGAAGACTGGTCGCATTTAATGAGCTCCCCTTACCGTGCGCAACGCACGTGATGGGTAGTAGGGGAGAGCATCGGACATGGATTCCAAGAGAACACAAGGCACGGACAAGATACCGCCGAATGGACGAGTATCCCTATGCCTGGCCGAGCGGCCTAATGCAGTGATCATTGCTCAGTCAGATCGGCAGTCCAGTCAGTCGGACTTCGCCTCCTTCGACTAGACTCGAGGGGAAGGCAAGTGATCCGGTGGTAAGAGCCCGGGACCCCCTAACGAGGGGTCAACGCCACGTGGAGGTCAAAAGGCCAGGTGGTACGTCGAAGAAGGGTGAGCCGACCGGACTCATGAGAAAAGGGCAAGCCGATCGGTCTGCCAGTAAACATCTGATAGTAAAATGCGCCCTGACAGGGATCGGGGTTCCGACGCTAAATGAAACAGTAAATAATGACCGAGCGGAAGGCCTAAGAGAAGGCAGGACGTAATGGGCGCGCCGCCCGGCCGGCACAGGGAATTAGGGCCGTCCGGACGGCGCTCTTCGTCTAGCCGGCCGGATGGACGTCCTGGCCGGCGGTGGGTAAATAGGGACAGGAACATCTGCTGACAGCCGTCAAGTCGTATGGCTAAGCCATACTCCTAGTCTGACAACGGGGTGTCCTGTTGTCCCATCGAAGGCGCGATGGGACTGTTGCAGTATGGCGTCAGGTAAGCTTTCTGACAAACACATACCGAGGTATGGGCTGCGGACACGTACGCACCTCGGTGGGCGTGTAGAAGCTCTTTCACCGATCTATATAAAGAGCTGCAGACTTCGCCGGAGGTAGGCGTTCTACAAGCTTTGGAGCTACTTTTTCCACCACTTGCTTACCTGACTTGAGCGTCGGAGGGTCGCCGCCGGGAACCCCTTCCCGGCCTGACTTCTATGCAGGTTCGCCGGAGCTTCGTGAGACTAGCCGGAGGCCCACGTCATCGACTAGGAGAGCGTCACGTGCCCAGCGCCCGTTGGTTCAGCGATTCGGACAGGATCAATATCTATTGTGCTAACTCAGTGTTGCAGGTAAATTTTAGTAGATCAATTTAGTCAGATATTAAGCAAGATCAAAGAAAGACTAAACAAGTCTAGAGGACCAGATGTTTGACAGGTAAATGGAAGAAAGTCACTAGAGGAGAGTGTTTCAGTGAGGATGAGTCCCAACTTGAGACTTTAGGCGCAGGTCCAATTTAGGCCCATTTTGAAAACCTAAATTGAGACGATGACTAGTTTCTGATTTTAGAAGGACAACAACTAATTATTACTGCTACATATTTATTGTGCTAACCTTGTTTTATATGATACATATTTTTTGTTGGACTAACACATTTTGTAGGGTGAAAGGAGCACAAAAATACCTCAGGTGAACAGTACTTGAGACACCTTCAATTGCATGGAAGGTGCCTTGAGATTGGAGATGGAAAGCACCCTAGAGAGGCTTTAAGGTGCCTTCAGTCGAATAACACAGAAGACCTCGGAGATGATAAGGCATGGTTTTCTTGGTATAAAACCTTGCTGATGGAAGGCGCCTCCGGTTCTATGGAAGGAGCCTTCAACCCTCTTTAAAAGGGCTACTCGACTAAAGCTTTAACACAACTCGTACACATCTCTTCTATAGCTTCTACGTGTTTATTCAAAGTTACGACTACTCCGACTTTGTGCTACTGCTTTGCTACAATGCTGCTGCGCTCGACCACTACTGAGAAGTTGTCCAACACCGAGCTTGATCCGACAATTTGCAAGTGTTGGGTAACGAAGTTTTCTCTGTGTACTTAACTATTGCTTAAAAGGAAAGTATAGCTTGTTACACTTCTCCTATCTTTTCTATTATACTCATTTCCCTCTTTCAGGGGTTTTGGAAGAGGATTATAGTGAATTTCCCATCGATATGGTCCGCAGGATCATAGGTCTTGGAGTAGGAATCACCGAAGGCTCCAAACCAAGTAACCGATCGAGTTCTTTCTTTTTCATTTCTATTTCTTTTTTTTTTCTGCGTGCACTTTGTTTTTAAAAGATTAAAAATATTTTTTTTTTAAAATTATGTGATTCACCTCCTCTCACGTACGTAACGATACAACAAGATCCAGGAGCTCGGAATGTCCCGAACCCAACCACGCATACAACTGAGCTGGCTCGCTCTGGTTGGCTGGCACACGTCAGACTCCAGATGCCTATAAGGGAAGTAGATGCCCAGGAAGGGATAGAGGCGATTTAGATAAAATTTCTCTGAGGTGCAGTGTTAAGTTTCCGTAAGTGCATGGATACGTCGTCAGTAATAAAAGATCTCGAACCACAGAGACTGGTTATAAGCACTAGCGATTGCTCACGTAGAATTAGCTAAACTATCGATTGTTGGAAGTCAACTATTTAGAAAGAAGGAAGAAACTTAGATAAAGGAAAAGAGAAGTAGAGTAAGTGTTGAATACATTGGTTTGGGGAGTGTTCTAGAAGTTCGGTTTCATTGTGGTGTTTACTAATGTATCATAGTCTACCAATTTCCTACCTTCAATTAGCATGCACTTGTAGGAAGTTAGATTTATTATCCCTAAGTATTTAATAGAGATGATTCCTATGAAATCTAGAAACGATTAACCCCTATCACTAGGGCACCTCGGTCATAGATCACAAGAATATATGTTTAGTAAATAACAGTAAAGATAAAGATAGAAATTAGGTGTGATTTTCTACTTCATTATGAAGGAATTGCTTCTCCTTTCAAGAGAATGTCCTAGACGTCCGTAAGCGGGTTACCCCCTTCACTAGGGCCCTTCGGGTATACGATCTAGAACACTCTTTCTACGAGATCAGCAATCCCTACACAAACATTTGATCTAACATGGCAATAAAATGCAAACACATCTCATTCACATTAGAACGAATAGATACAAAGCAAATTAATATCATGTAGATAGATAAAAGATATAACCATGAGTTTTTACATCATAACACAACCACGACTACTCTCTTGTCCTAGAACAATAAATATACACCATAGAGGAAAGAAAAGAATTCAAATACATCGAGAAATAAAGCAATCAAAATCCAACGAAAATGAGAGAGAAGAAGGATTATCCAGTAACGTCGAGTAATCCTTGGATCCAATACTTCACTTCTGGAGTTGATGGGATGGTGGAATCTATCTCGTATCATTGAACAGAAGTCGAGGACGAGGTGGAATGACACTAAAATAATTCTCCCAAGGTCGACAGCTCCCCCCCCCCGAGAAGGGGTAAAGGCATGGGCCTGGCACGACCCGTGCCATGGCCGTGTGAAATCCACACGACCAACATCACCTTGGCTTCGGGTCAAGTGACACGACCATGTTTCTCTCTGGCTCTGGAAATGTTGTACGCTCGTGTGAGATCACACAGTTGTGCGCTTCTTCAGCTCTGGATGTGTTGCACGGTCGTGTGGGTTCACATGATCCTGCACTTGCTCCTCTTCTGGACCGGCCACATGACCGTGTAAGGTCACATGGCCGGTGCTAGTAGCTTTTTGCTTTGCTCTCTGATTTGTCGACGATCGTCGTTTTTGCTCCGAAAGTGATTCCTATCAACATAAATGCACACAAAGAGTAGATCTCCGACAAAAAACAGTAATATTGCTGAAAATACGATAAGGAGTGTAAAAATGCATAAATCAATCATGAGTAAAGTACGTGATTATGCGTCAAAACATGCATAAAAGAATATACGAATCCTCTTAAAACATGCATAAAAGAGTATACGATCTACACACATCACACTTCCAGACTTGAACCTTTGCTTGTCCTCAAGAAAAATGTTGCAATCTAAATTCATGAGTTCCTATAGTGCTTCATAATCCCTAGTGCACTCGCCTAACTTTATCAACTAATTTCATTGATAAGCATGATTGTGGAGTACTAACCTAAGTATGGCCTAAACGTAAGTTCAAGTTCTTGTGCTCAGTGCAAAGAGTGGTTTAAGGTCTTCAAGTTTCAATTTCTGTCCTAGTCAAGTTGTCATACAATTGAGTTCCTAATGTTCCCGGTGATAAATACTTACCTGTCACTCACTTGGTTCGTTTTCCTTAAATTACACAGTCTCAAAGAACTACTCGGAATCAAGAGAAACATAATATTTATTTTCCCAGTAACCTAACTCGGTTTCAATGGGATAAATTGTTAGTTTTTACTCATGATAACTATTTTTTATCCCTTATTCATTTTTTTGGTGATATACCATAGAGATGTAGCACTAATCACAAATGCAAGTAAGATAAATGCAATTGTAGGAATTTAGATTTTTCCAAATGAGCTGTCATGATCCGAGGTCATCCAGTAACCAAAATATAAATAAAAAATCACCATGGGAACAAGAGTACTAAACAATTTGGATGAATCATAACTAATGCATCTACTATTCAAGCTTAAGTGAAGTGAAGGTAAGATCCTTAAGGTTAGGCCAAAACTCATATTTATCTCCATACAATACTTAGTTTATTTCATGCTACTAGAGATAGAGAAAAGAGGTACACTAAACATACTGGCACTATCTTATACAACAACATAAATTAAGAAATAAATGTGCTAGTCATTTTACTATTGGACAAGTCCGCAAAAAAAATGGAAGGTCTGATGCTCTCAATATGCCTCAAAACCATTTTTATTTTCGCAAAACAAACAAACTAGAAAAACTATAAATAAGAAAAAATATGCAATATGAAACTTGAAAAGAAAATAATCAAAACAAACTAGAATGCAAGTGAGTTAAATAGAACAAACTAAAGTTACAGAAATAAAAGGAGAGAAAATGGAAAAGACTTGACTCAGGTTGTGTAAACACAATATCCCTGGGCTTAAACTTTTCATTGTCTTGATGAAATCAATATGGTTGATGAGGGAGTATATTGGGAAATTTTGGAAGTTCAGGAAAAGACTTAAGGAGCCATTTTACTTCATTCCTCATAAATCTGTGATATGAAAATAATTCATTGACATCACTCTGAAGAAGTCTCATATATCCCCTAAAATCTTCATTTAAAATCATTATCTCCTTATGAACCTCCATAAACTCAGTCATTTGTTTGCATAAATCTCTTGTTGGATCGAGAAGCGCTAGAGGGGGGGATGAATAGCACTCACGACTATTAAATTTGTTTCGGAATCATAAAACATTCGAAGAGTTAACAAAGTAATAAATGCAGCGGAAATTAAAAGCACACAGAAAGAACACACAAGAGATTTACTTCGTTCAGAGCCTATGACGACTCCTACTTGAAGGCCCGCGATCCTTGATCGCTTTCTGTGGGCAACAACTATAAGCTCGATAAGGTTTTACAAGTATTACAATAAGTGCAAGATTGAGAAACAATAATACCGACAACAGTAGAATGTAAACAGAAGCTCCGGGTCGTCGGAAAGTAGTCGCAGCACTTCTGGGTCATCTCGTTGACAGCACGTCGAAGAAAGGTTGTTTAGAACTTGATGATCCAAGATGCTGCTCGAGACCCTCTTTTAAACAGTGCTCAAGGCCCCTTAAAGCCCATCCAAGGCGCCTTGAATGAGCCGAGTCAGCCGCATGGATTACATCGAGCCAGGTCGCACTTATCTGCTTCAAGGCGTCTTATGCCTCATTCAAGGCGCCTTAAGCAACTGGTTCAAGGCGCCTTATGACTCATTCAAGGCGCCTCCAGAGTGCTTCACAGCCAGCTCCCCGCTTTGCACCCGAGGTGCCTCCAATGGAGGCGCCTCAGACACTGTTCATCCGAGGTGTACTTTGTGTTTTGGTACCTGCAAACATGTTAATCCCAAAATACCTACAACACAAAGTTAGTACACAATAATAGTATGAATATGAAAGTTTGACAGTCTCCAGACTGTCCGGGTCTGACTTCGGATTTCCGACCGAAAACCCTAGGTCGACCCGACGCCTACTGTTCTCTCTACGGGGAACGCGTCCTCACCTATTCCACTCAGGAGATTTACCTGTTGCCAGTGTGATCCTCTAGATCGACTGGACTTTTGCTTGGTGCTCGATGTTTCCGGACTTTCTGCTGGACTTTCGCTTCCCGGTTGGTCCAGTCTTTCACCTGATTCGTGACACCAGGACTTTCCACCTAGGGTTACCCCCCTAGGACTTTTGCCTGAAGCACTCGACCCACCAAGACTTTCCGCATAGGGTTATCACCCCTTATGACCTAGGGTTACCATCCCCTAGGGTTTTCACCTTGCCTAACCACAGTTAGGGCTTTTGCCTAAGTACACTTAGGACTTTCCTGCAATCTCATTCAGACTGTTAGATCACTACACACCTTAAATTTAAATCCTTTGTCATTATCAAAACTCAGGTTTGATCGTCGAATGCTTCCCGCACCAACATCTCTCTCACTCTTAAAATAGTCTTGCAAACGTTTAAATTGTTCATCCTTCATGCACATGCCCTTAGTAATCATCCTATTAGTTTGTTCCAAATCACGATGAAGGGTATACATAATAGGGTGAAACTCATGGACATTAAATTTAAGAATATCTCGACTAACTGAAAGGACATCCTTGGGAACTGGATAGGTGTTAGGGTTAGGTTGTTTCTTTGCTAGAGTCAAACGTCAATTATCTTTAACATGAATCATGGTCAAATCTTTGTTGGGAAGTCGAAAAGGGGAACTATTCTTGATCACTAGACTATACCCGTAATCCTCACGACGAATCATATGAGTTTCTAAGCAAGAATTTAGATCAAATCAATGAACATCTTTAATCATTTCTAGATCATTAAGGTCACATCCTAGTATGATTACTATATGAGTGAGCAGTCCTCCTAAAACAATAGAGGTAATAGAAGAGACCTTCCCTAATGTTATCAAGTGCCTTAAAAATAAATAGCTAGAATTTATTGATACATTTTCTACCATCACCCATAAACAATATACATTCGAAAGTCTCACTATTCCTTCTTTACCTCCCCTTCCAAATATCATATTTTTCATAATCAACTAGACATATCGAAAAATTGGGTTAATAATACTAGTGCTCTCGGAAGCATGGAGATTGCCTAGAGATTAGTTGTCATATGTTTGAGTTATCAAAAAAGGGAGACTTGTATACGTTCCATCCCTAGGCAAATCTTAACATGCATTAAAGTCGCTTAGGGTCCATTCATAATCATAATTAAACAAACAAAATTTCAATTTTCATCCTCCTTGAACATTATCAACAGTGATTGAGCTTAAAAATTCTAAAACAATTCTAGGGTAAGTTGGGTACTTCATATTCATTAAATAAGTTTACCCTATTCTTTCAAGTAGCTAATCAACATCATCTCTAAATCCTAATACTTCTAAGTTCTCTTGGTCCATAAATCTAGTGCTCAAAATAGAACATTTAGACAAAGAATCATAATGATACATTTGTTCATTACTGGAGAAAGCAGTACCAAAGTTGTTAGATATACCTTTAAAGCGTGAGTTCCCCTTATTTGAAACAACCATCTTCTTCTTTCCTTTGCTTGGGCTATCATTTCCTTCGATGAGATTTGACATTATGGATGATGGGAAGGTTGAAGCTTCAATGGAATGGGTTGTGAGGATGGAAGGTAGCACCTTGAGAGCTATAGGGAGGAAGAGAGGTGAGAGAGGGATGAAGAAGAGAGGAAAATCGGCGGGCATGGACGTGTAGGGTTCCTCACACCCATGCCCTAAAAGAGGGTACGATTAGGTTGGGTCGTGTGGGTCCACATGACCTCTCCTTCATCAACTTTACACGGCCATGTCGTTCGACACGACCCCCTTCCTCCCCTTCTCAGCTGGGGTCACACGACCGAGTCAATCGACACGACCTATATCTCCTTCTGCTCGGGTGGCTTCACACAGCCGTGTGAAGTCACACGGCTAGCTTCAACTTCTTCTATGCTACTACCACACGGCCGTGTGAGTTCACACGGTCTACTTCTTGACTTGTGTAGTGACTAGATTTTCTCGTCTTTGACTCCTCCTACACTTCTACGCCCATGAAACGATCATGGCCACATCGTGGAGGCTTGCACAACTTGAAAAGAAAGGTTCAAAAGAGTAAGATTTTTAAATAAATTAATTAAAAATAAAATAACAAATTGAAAACTAAATAAGGAAAAACTCTTGGGTTGCTTCCCAAGAAGCGCTTGTTTTAGGTCTTTAACTCGACTCCGCTTCAGTTATTATGAATTATCCCATAGAGGCACTGCCTTTCCTCCTAGGGTCGATGCTTCAGTTTTTTCCTTCATTCTTGCCTGTGTAGGGTAGATGTACTTCTCGTTACTGGTTGGGGGCGATTTTTTAAGTTTTCCCGGATCATGCATTGCTTTCGGCGGCCTTCCATGAGGATGGAGGTTCTATTCCTCAATTCTGTTGACATCTATCCCACTGGTATTCCCTTGAAAGGAAGAGATATGGTTAGGAAAATCAGATAAATCAAATTCTAACATATCCTTAACGATAACTAGAGATAGCTTGTGGTTCTTCACATCTTTGATGGCTCTAGCAGTTGCAAGGAATGGTCATCCAAGGATAATTGGGATCTTAGGATCCTCTTTCATGTCCAAAACAACAAAATCTGTGGGTATAATGTATCCACCCACCTTTATTGGTACATTTTTCACTATACCCATAGGGTACCTACATGAATGGTCAGCTAATTGCAGAGCCATAGTAGTAAGTTTAATGTTCCTGAGACCTAACTTGTTACAAATTGAATATGGAATGAGTCTAACACTTGCCCCCAAATCACAAAAGGCCTTATCTATGAATTCAGATTCTATTTTGCAAGGTATAGAAAAACTTCTTGGATCCTGGAGCTTTAGGGGAGTGATTGCCGTGAGCAGAGCACTACTCTTTTCTGTCAATACTATGGTCTCGATTTCGCTTTTCTGCCTTCTATTTGACATGATTCCCTTAAAAATTTTTGCAAATTTTGGCATCTGGTGAAGGGCATCTATAAGAGGGACCTTAATACAAATCTCCTTAATTTTTTTTAGAAATCTGTAGAATTTTTCATCTTTTTAGGACACTACTAATCTTTAAGGAAAATGAACTGTTTGACTTTGTGGTAGAAATGGAAAGGTCTCTTCAACCTTCCTAGTAATTTCCTCCTTGTCCTTATTCTGGACCAAGTTTGGCGTAGGAGGAGAGGGGCCTTCTTGAAGATCAATCCCTTTCTGTGTAGTTACTTGGGGGTCTCTCAAGGTCCGTCCACTCCTTAATTCAACACAGTTGCAATGTTCCACTGGGTTAATATAAGGTTTTCTTGGAAATGTGCTTGGTGCTTTTGAAAAAGATTGGGCGATCTGGCTATTTTGCATCTTTTGGTGCTTTTCAGAGTTATCCATTTTTTGATTTAATTGCTTGATCTCATTCTTTATTTCCCTTTGTTCAACAAGAATTTCCTCAAGCATCTTCTCTATTCTTGATAATTGATAGCCTTGTGATGGTTGTTGTTGATAAGTTTGTTGTCCAAGTTGGTAACTTAGCTTTGCTCCTGCAGATGGTACCTGGTCCTGATTATTACGGTCAGAAAAATTTGGATGACTCTGTTGGGACCGTTGGGTCGGCTAAAAGGGGGGTTGAATAGATCTGTATAAATTAAAAGCAAAACCCTTCTCAAACTTTTAAAATAACACTTGCATATAATTAAAGAAAGAACTAAAAGGTAGAGGCATAGGAATTTTAACTTGGTTACAACCGGGGAGATTGTTAATCCAAGGAATGAATCACACTAGTATCTCCTTCAGGCGGAGAAGCCTCTTACAGCACTGACGTAAAAAAAATAAGAAGTTAAACTAAACAAGAGAAGCGCACAAGTGTAGAATATGAAATTTCTCGTTGAATTAAAAAACTTCTAGACAAGGCTATATTTATAGCCTTAGTTGGGGTGTCTAGAGGGTTCCAGGCGCCTGGAAGGGGGATAAAGTTTTATCCCCTTCGTAACGGATCACGGTCAAAAGTGATCCAATCAAAAATTGAGTTTCGGGCGCCCGGACTCGCTCCGGGAGATCGGACTGGTCCAAGCACTCGGAATGGGTTTGGATGCATGGACCACTAAAGTCAACTTAGTTGACTTTTGGTCTGGGCCCTCTACTCCGGTGCTGCTCGCCTCGGTCCGGGTCTTCCGCTCCAACTTCGCTCGCTTGGGTGATTTCAGCCATTTGGAATAGGGCTCACCCGAACCCAACTTCTGACCTTCTCGAGTAATCTTCTGCTCTAGCTTGTTGACCCTCGGAAACGACGCGCGCCTCCTCGTCCGCCTGCGTACTCTTTCGCAACACCTTGTACCTCAGACGCACTGAGCCCGTTGGCTCTATCTCGTGCCATCCTTCTTGCTAGTTGCGTCTTTTGCTCGACTCCCTGCGCTCCTAAGCTCTTGCACACTTAGACACAAGGTTAAAACACCACAAGACCTAACTTAAACTTGTTGATCACATCAAAACAACCTTAAGGTTCCAACAATCTCCCTCTTTTTGATGTGAGCAACCCAAGTTAAGTCAGGGTAAATAAATGTAAAGATAAAACAAATAATATTGCAATAAAGTGCAAAAAATAAAAAAATTGATCTACTCTCCCTAAACTTAACATTTTCCTTACCTCCCCCTAAACTTAACCTTTTCCTTCTCCACCTTTGATCACATAAAAAATGAGGTTTCAAGAAAAATCTAAGAGTTATAAAAAACTTTGTAAAAATTTGAAAATTATTGATATCATCAAAAATTTGTAATAACTTTAGAAAAAATTAAAATATTTTTGAGAACTTTTCTAAGCAAAAAATTTAAAGCAAGAAATTTTTCTAAGTTAAAAATTCTACGGTTAAAAAGAATTTTAAGTAATTTCCAGAAAAAATGTTTGAAGAAACTTTTTAAAAGTATTATTTAATTTTAATTTTAATGCTTTATCAGTAAGTTAATTAAATATTTTATTTAAATATTTTGGCTTCCAGGCAGTGGCGAAGCACTAGGTCTTCTTGGTTATTGGAGCAACAACCACTTTCTTAGACAACGCCTCATAAAGAAATTTAACGTTTAATTTTTCTCGCTGAATGCGCTAAGTCTAATTTAGAGTTTAGGTTAAACAAGACTTTGGAACCCAATATAGGTTCCAACTAACTGGATTAACTAAGAATTTTTTAGGGACATACTTCTTTGAAATATTCCTAATTTATCCCTTGTGATACCTAAAATACCAATTTATATTGTTGTATTTTTTAAAATTTGTATTATGTGAACATACATGATTTTTTAAGTTATCTACTTGTATTTTTAAATTATTATTTTCTAATTTTAATTT
This sequence comes from Zingiber officinale, assembly GCF_018446385.1. Taxonomy (NCBI): domain Eukaryota; kingdom Viridiplantae; phylum Streptophyta; class Magnoliopsida; order Zingiberales; family Zingiberaceae; genus Zingiber; species Zingiber officinale. The sequence goes on from NC_055987.1 coordinate 131,415,452, forward strand.
GTCTAAATCTTCTAATGGGCAAGATTTAGCTAGAATTACTTTTAAATTTTTAATCTCCTTTTCTAACTTACAACAATCCTTAGTTAATAATTTAACAAACTTAAATAATTTATCGGGAGGAAGGGATCGTACCAGACTTACCTTATTGATCTCGTTATCCGTATCTCCCCCTGAACTGTTGCTTTCTTCCGACATAACTCCCCCTTCATCGATGCTCTCGATACTCATTTCGGACGAGCTTGAATCATAGTCCTCATCTTGATGACTTGCCCTTAATGCAAGTCCGAAGAAGGCCTCGACTTTCGATTCGGACGACGTATCATCCCACATCGCCTTCAGAGTCTTGTGCTTATTTTTTCGGACAGGCTTCTTTCCTTTGTCCTTGTCCTTGTTCCCTAGCTTGGGGCAGTTGTCTTTGACATTCTCTTCTTCATTGCAGTGGTAGCATCGGATCATCCTTTTCTTTCTACCCTGCGGATGGTTAGTTTTGCTAGATTTACATAATTTCTTAAATCGCCTTACCATAATAACCATTTCTTCATCGTCGAGAGAGGATTCTGACTCTTGTTCGTCTCTCGATCCCTTTAGGGCAACGTTGTGCTTCAGCTCCTTTGTACCTGCACATCTCGATTCATGCACTTTAAACGTGGAAAATAATTCTTCTAAGGAAATATATTCTAAGTCCTTAGAGATATAGAAGGCATCTACTAGTGATGCCCATTTAGTATTTCTAGAAAATGAATTTAGTGTGTACCTTAGTGAATCTCAATTACTTACCTTTTCTTCGAGATTCGAAAGTCCGATGATAAGCTCCTTAATTCTTGAGTGCAGATACGCAACTGTTTCGTCTTCTTCATGTCTCAGGCTGGTGAGCTGGTTACGAAGTAAATCTCGTCTTGAGAGCTTGGCTTCGGACGTCCCTTCGTGCAACTCAAGAAACTTTTCCCACAGTTCCTTTGCTGAGTCGTAGTTGCCGATCCGGTTGACTTCTTGTGGCGGAAGGACGCTCAGCAGATGGAATTCTTCTTCATGTCTCAGGCTGGTGAGCTGGTTACGAAGTAAATCTCGTCTTGAGAGCTTGGCTTCGGACGTCCCTTCGTGCAACTCAAGAAACTTTTCCCACAGTTCCTTTGCTGAGTCGTAGTTGCCGATCCGGTTGACTTCTTGTGGCGGAAGGACGCTCAGCAGATGGAATTCTGCTTTACCATTTGCCACGTAGTTGGTCTGCTCCTTTTTCATCCACTGGTATTTTTCTTTGTCCTCCGATACTACAAAATCAAATTCCATAATTAAAAATAAATCAAAGGCAGTTTTAAAAAATACATGCATTCACTTTTTCCAACTGGCGAACTCCCCCTCGAACTTCGGTGGGTATATGCTCGGTCTGACCATTTATTCGGTGCTTCGATCGACGATTTGTCCTCCTGAAGCATCCTGGCTCTGATACCACTTGTTGGGACCATTGGACCGGCTAGAAGGGGGGGTTGAATAACCCTGCACAAATTAAAAGCAAAACCCTTCTCGAACTTTTAAAATAACACTTGCATATAATTAAAGAAAGAACTAAAAGGTAGAGGGACAAGAATTTTTACTTGGTTACAACCGGAGAGGTTGTTAATCCAAGGAATGAATAACACTAGTATCTCCTTCAGGCGGAGAAGCCTCTTACAGCATTAACATACAAAAAATAAGAAGCTAAACTAAACAAGAGAAGCGCACAAGTGTAGAATATGAAATTGCTCATTGAATTAAAAAGCTTCTGGACCAAGGTTGTATTTATAGCCTTGGTCGGAGTGCTTGGAGGGTTCCAGGCACCTGGAAGGGGGATAAAGTTTTATCCCCTTCGCAACGAATCATGGTCAAACGTGATCCGGTCAAAAATCAGGTTCCGGACGCTCGGAATCTCTCCGGGCGTCCGGAATGGGTCTGGGCGCCCGAACCACTAAAGTCAACTTAGTTGAGTTTTGGTTCGGACTCTCTGCTCCAGTACTGCTCGCCTCGGTCCAGGTCTTCCACTCCGGCTCCGCTTGCTTGGGTGATTTTGGCCATCTGGAATAGGGCTCACCCGAACTCAACTTCCGGCCTTCTCGAGCAACCTTCCGCTCCGGCTTCTCGTCCCTCGGAAACGCCGCGCGCCTCATTCTCGTCCACCCACGAACTCTTCCGCAGCACCTCATACCTCAGATGCACCGAGCCTGGCGGCTCTCTCCCATGCTGTCCTTCTCGCTAGCTACATCTTTTGCTCGACTCCCTGTGCTCCTAAGCTCCTGCACACTTAGACACAAGGTTAAAACACTATAGGACCTAACTTAACTTGTTGATCACATCAAAATAACCTTGGGGTTCCAACAGACTCCTCCACCCAGGGTTGTAAGTGTTGGAACCCCAAAGTTATTTTGGTGTGATCAACAAGTTAAGTTAGGTCCTGTGTATTTTTAACATTGTGTCTAAGTGTGCAGGAGCTTAGGAGCACAGGTAGTTGAGCGGAAGATGCAGCTAGAGAGAAGGACGACACGCGGTGCGTCCGAGGGACGAGGTACTGCGGAAGAGTACATCGGCGGACGAGAAGGAAGCGTGCGGCCATTCCGAGGGACGAGAAGCCGGAGTGGAAGACTGCTCGAGGAGCAAGAGACGCAGCTAGCGAGAAGGTCGGCACGGGGTGCGACCGAGGGACGAAGACTGCGGATGAGTACGTTGGTAGACGAGAAGGAAGTACGCGGCGATTTCGAGGGACGAGAAGTCAAAGCAGAAGTCTGCTCGAGAAGACCGGAAGTTGGGTTCGGGTGAGCCATATTCCGGATGGCAGAGATCACCCAAGTGAACAGAAGACTCAATCTGAGGCGAACTGAGCCAAAGCAGAAGACCCGGGCTGAAAAAAGTCAACGGGGTTAACTTTCCCAACCGGGGCGCCGGGACCCCTCTAGGGCACTCGGAACCTTTCGGGCGCCCGGAGTTGACTTTTTGATCAGATCGCATCAATTGCGATCTAAACATTGGGGGGTAAAGTTTTATCCTCCCCAGGACGCCCGAAACCCCTTCGGAATGCCCCGACCAAGGCTATAAATACAGCCTTGGTCTAGAAGCTTTTCAACAATTCCAAGAAATTCATTTCCAACACTTGTGCGCTTCTTTTTAGAGTTAAGCTTCTATTTTTTGTACGTCAACACTGTAAGAGGCTTCTCCGCTTAGAGGAGATTTGTTAGTACGCTTTTCATCTACCTTGGATTAACAAACTCCCCGGTTGTAACCAAGTAAATTGTGAGCCTCGTCCTTTCTGTTTTATGTATTTACTCTTTATATGTAAGTGTTAGTTTAAGAAGTCGAGAAGGGTTGTGTCTTTTGTTTTTGCAAGCTATTCAACCCTCTTCTAGCCGGCCGCAGCGGTCCAATAGTAAGTGTTGGAGTACGGATTGTTCTGTCTTTGATTGTAACTGACTATTGCATCACATTGTTCAAGTTGATTTATTTGCGCAGAGATGGTCCTAGGGGGAAAGTATCTTGAGCATGATCCGTACTTCCTCAAGTCTCACACACACACACAATTGCATTGGCAGTGCTATTTTCCATATCTCAAACTTTTTGGTTACAGCATCTAACTTTACAGATATGAGTGTGACTACATCTACATCAAATTTTCCTGAAGTCTTGGTTTAATTCCTAGAAAAAGAGCCTCCAGATCTTTCAGATGTCCACTGATGATGATTCAAAGTTACATTTTCAATGATGTCTTCGGCTTCATCTAAGCTCTTGTTTATTAATACCCTTCCTACTACAGAATCGAGGGACACCTTCGTGTGATAGTTGATGTCATTATAAAATGTATGTAGGACTAACCATTTCTCAAGCCCATGATGAGGGCACTGTTTGAACATACTCTTGAATCTGTCTCATGCTTCAAATAATGATTTTGAGTCCGTCTATCTGAAGTTTGCTATTAGATTCCTCATGTGAGATGTTTTGCTTGGTGGATAAAATTTGTCCAAAAATTATTGCTCACATTGCTCCCAGGATACTATACTATTTGCTAGTAAAGAGTTAAGCCACTACTTGGCTCTGTCTCTTAAAGAAAATCTAAACAGTAGTAGTCTCAATATTTCTGGTGGAACTCTATTCACCTTCATCGTGTTACAGATTTCATAAAATGATTCCAAGTGCTGGTTCAGATCATCATTTGGTCCTCCTCTAAATTGATTCTGCTAGACCATGTGGATCACCACTGGCTTTATCTTAAAGTTATTAACTTCAATTGGTGGCCTGGTGATACTAGACCGAAGCCCACGTGCATAAGGTTCCTCTGTTTATCCTTTCAAGGGAATGTCCTAGACGTCCGTAAGTGGATTACCCCTGTCAATAGGGCCCCTCAGATATATGATCTAGGGCACTCTTTCTACGAGATCAGAAATCCCTACACAAACATTCGATCTAACATGGCAATAAAATGCAAACACATCTCACTCACATTAGAACGAATAGATACAAAGAAAATTAATATCATGTAGATAGATAAAAGACATAACCATGAGTTTTTACATCATAACACAACCACAACTACTTCCTTGTCCTAGAACAATGAATCTAATCCATAAAGGAAAGAAAAGAATGCAAAGACATCGATAAATAAAGCAATCAAAATCCAACAAAAAGGAGGGAGAAGAAGGCTTATCCAATGACGTTAATTAATCCTTGGATCCATTACTTCACTTTTGGAGTTGATGGGATGGTGGAATTTATCTCGTATCGTCGAACGATAGTCAAGGATGGTGTGGAATGCCACCAAGATAATTCTCCCAAGGCTGACGACTCCCCCCCAGAGATAGGGCAAAGAACCCTTGTTATAAGGTAGGACACGGGCCTGGCATGGAGCGTCACCTTGGCTTCGGGTCAAGTGACATGGCCGTGTGGGATCTCACGGCCATGTTCCTCTCTGGCTCTGGAAATGTTGCACGGTCGTGTGAGATCACACGGGCGAATGTTTCTTCGGTTGTGGATGTGTTGCACGTCCATGTGGGTTCACATGGTCGTGCTCTTGCTCCTCTTTTAGACCGGCCACATGGCTGTGTAAGGTCACACGACCAGTGCCAATAGCCTTTTGCTTTGCTATCTGATTTGTTAATGATTGTCGTTTTCGCTCCGAAAGTGATTCTTGTCAACATAAATGCACACAAAGAGCATATCTCCGATAAAGAATAGTAATATTCTTGAAAATATGACAAGGAGTGTAAAAATGCATAAATCAATCATGAGTAAAGTACATGATTACGTGTCAAAACATACATAAAAGAGTATAAGATCTACGCACATCATGCAACTATATCAACGGTCCAGGCATCCGAAAGGGATCCGGGCATTCATAGGTGGATAATGGCCGATGGAGTCGGATCAGATTAGGTTGAATCTAGGAACTCGGAAGATATATAGGCGCCTTGAATGCCTTATAAAATAAGACTTTGACCAACAGCTCAAACAACAATTTTTCTACGCTGAACAACTCTCAAGCGCTCTGAAACTCTACTATGACTTTGAAATGCCTCATCGACAACTACACTCTACTTCAAATCTCTTGAATTTGTCAGTATTTTTTATTAATTAAGTTAAATGTATTTCATATTTAAATTCTTATATTTAACGAATCTTTCAGTGAATTGTCCAATGAAAGCATTCAGCGAGTGTGGGCCTTGAACTAATAGTTGTCGGACTGTGAACTAAGTAAAAACAAAGTGCCTTAGCATTGTTTCTATTTTCTTTTAATTCCATTGTGTTATCTCTCATGTTTTATAAATAAGTGAAAAAGTCACATGTACTATTCACCCCCCTCTAGCGCTTTTTTTATTTTTCAATTGGTATCAGAGCGGGATTGCTTTGAATTGATACAACCATCGTTTGAGCAAAAAAATTTCTTACGCCTTTTTTTTCCAATATTTCATTTTTCATTTTTTTTTTTGCCTTGAGTTAGAATTGGTGTAATCACCTCTTTTGACAAATTTCTCATTTTTTTCGTAATTGCTCAAAATTGGTGCAACACCACTTGAGCTATTTTTTGTGTCTCTTATTTCATCACTCCCGTACTACTAATCCAAGACCAAGTCTTGATACATTTTTTGTGTTTTTGTTGTGCGAGATTTTTTAATGGCCCATCGAGAAGGTTACAGTACCAACCGACTAGCTCTCTTCTCCAGCAAAGATTTAGGCTACTAGAAGGATTGGATGGAGTTTCATCTCAAGGCTTAAGTGGAGATATGGATAATAATCCAAAATGGATTCACTATCCCCACTAAATATGGAGAACTCATCGCCTATGACAAATGGGATGCACCAATGAAGAAAAAAAATCTAGGCTAACGCAAAGCGACTATGACTCTTCAGTGTCGCCTGACCAAAAAAGAGTTGAACCGAGTCAAATGCTTCAACATTGCCAAAGAACTATAGAACAAATTGATCAAGCTACACGAAAGAACCTCTAACACCAAAGCCCTGAAAGCAATGTGGTCTGAGTCATCAGAAGAGTCAGACGTAAAAGAACAAACTCAACTGAGTTTATTGGCACTATTGGTACAAGATCATATTGTCGAGTCTAAATTGGAAGCTGAGTTTGAGGCCGAATCGAAAATTGAGTCTGAGTCAAGCCATAGATCTATATCTGGTTCAGAAGGTTCCAACACCGCTGTAAGTCTTGTTTTAGTTGAAAAGTTATATAACATTATTTCCTATTTGACTCATAAATTAGCTAAGTCCAATATCTAGATCAAGCCACTCCAAAATGAGGTAAAAGACATTAAAGAGGAGACTAATCCAAGTTCTTGGACTGAATCAGTTTAAAGTGGAACTTCAACTCAAGTCTAACAACTTGAGGAAGAAAATTCCACCTTGAAAATTCAAGTCAAAGAACTTGAAAAATCATTGGAATGGTTCACCGAGAGCTTGAAGTATCTTGATATGATACTTGGAAAACAAAGGGCTATATACAATTGATGAGGACTCAAAACAAGGCTAAAATATGATTTAAATCTTACTTGCCAATTATAAATCGAAACATTAGAAACCAAGTCCAAGCATAAGTCCCTAAATCAAACTTAATTAATTAAGTTGGAGCAATCCAATATTGGATTCCCCAAGGTCAAATTCATTACCTAGATAGACCTTATAAAAAAATGATTAACCAGGCTAGGTAATGTCGAGCCTAGGGTGACCGACCCAGTCCAATGAGATTTTCCACCGGTCATCAGGATAAATCAGGAAGCACTTGTGGTGGGCAGCCCAAAAGCCCAACATTCCTTAGATAGACCTTATCAAGGTTATGATCTAAGAGGAGCCAACAGAAAAACTATTTTTGTTATTAAATAACTTGTATGTGTATGATCAATGACGTGCTAGAGGGGGGAGGGTGAATAACACTCGTGGCTTTCACGTTCGTTTAAAACAACCTCGGAGTAAGACGCAGCGGAATAAAGAAAGAAAAAACAAGCGCTAACACTTTTGGTTACTTGGTTCGGAGCCTGTGATGACTCCTACTCTAAAGTCTGTGATCGTCGATTACTTTCGTTAGGCAATCACTATATATTCCGAAAGTTACAACTTGAAATACAATTGCTATATAAAATTAAGTTACCAACAATAAAGGATTAAGAAGATGTTTGTCGATTGTCGAAGCAATGATTTGGTGTTGTTGAGTCATTTTGGAGTAGCGCGCACGTTAGAAGATCGTTCTATTTTAGTTGTTCTGAAGTACTGGTCAAGGTATAGCCAAGCTAGACCTGATCCAGATCCACTGATCTCGGGATCAGGTTTGACTCGACGCTGATTGATCTATCGATCCAGGTGTGCGGTCGATCGAACCTTTTGCACCTGCCCAGCTTCCCATCCAGATTCTATCGCTTCGGATAGAGCCTTCTTTTGGTTGATCGATCCAGTCATTCGATCGACCGATCCCGCTTTCCTTGCTGGCTTATTTGGTCCAATCAACCTTGTCTGATCGAGTCGGTGCCTATCCACGGTTCGGTCGACTGAACCCACAATTCGGTCGACCGATCCCTTGGTCGAACCCGATCAACTTACTGGAAATCTGATCTATTTTCTTGGATGTTTGGTCAATCGATCCGAATGTTCGGTCAATCGAACAAGGCAAACTCTGACCTTGTAAAAATGTTAGTCATCCTATAAAACAGAGTTAGAATAATAGTAGATAACATGAAATTTAACTTTTGGCAGTCTCCAGACTGCCTGGTTATGACTTTCAGATTTCTCAAAAACCCTAGGTCGAACTGACGCCTGCTGTTCTCTCTTCGAAGAACGTGTCCTCACCTACTCCTCTCAGGAGAAATTACATTTTACCAGACCGGTCCACCAGACCGTCTGGACTTTTACTCAGCATTCGAAACTTCAGGACTTTATACTGAATGTCTGCTTCATGACTCGTCTAGACTTCCACCTAGTTTGCGACCTCCAGGATTTTCACCTGGAGTTCCCGACTCTAAGATTTTGCCCAAAGTGCTTGACCCACCAAGACTTCACCCAATCTTCCGGATTAGGACTTTGTGCCTAACTGTAAATATCGAAAAAGGCGGATAACCATAAGGGATTTTTTCAGAATTTTTAGAAATTTTTCGAGAATTTTTCGGAGATCGTATGACTCGGGTTACGGGGATCAGTATTGGGCCCCGGGAAAGCCTGTTTGGGCTGCCCCATTTAAATGAGGAAAAGTTAAATTTTTTATATTCTTTTTCTTTTTTTTTCTTCTCCTCATCATCGTTTCTTCCCCCTGACCCACGCCCCGCGCCTCTCCCGCAACGCCGTGCCATTTCTTTTCTTCCCCAAACCGACGTCGCCACTGCCGCGTCGGTTCCTCTCCTCGCCGAGCCTTACAAAACCCCTCTACTCAGCATAGCAACGGCGATCCTTCCTCTTCCTCATGAGTTAACCCTACCTCCCCTCTGCCCTAGCCGTCTCCCTCCCCCACCCCTCTCAGCCGATAGCCAGCCAGCGCTTGAAGCCCCACTGACGCCGGTGATCGAGGGCAATCCACTGCCAATTTGCAGCTTGTGCCCTAGCCAGCCCCGACGCCACTACCTCCCCCTCCTCGATTTTTTTCTGGTAGTCGAATTTACTTGCTCCGGCTTCTCTCCCCTATGATGATCACCGGACTTCTCCGTCCGACGACGTGCAACTAATCCACCACACCCCAGCTTTTGGACGTGACCGTAGTTGCTGTCGGTCAGGTGGGAGTTACGGGGCTGTGTGTGTGTGAGTGTGCTTTTGTCCTCTTCATTGTGCCCTAGCTCTAACTGATACATCTGGGGTCATCATCAAGCATTACAGATCTAAGAGGAGAGCTCCCTGATCATCTTCAGCCGGATTTACTTGCTCCGGCTGCACTGGGGTCTCCTTCGGGCAGTTGTGAATCTGGATTAGGGGGGGTGAAGCTTGCAAGGTATTGGATTAACAGGATTTGACTTCATGATTTGTACTAGAATTGTAACCTATATGATGGATATTTGACATATACAGCAGGGTTTGGGAATTTTAGTGTTGGATTTGGAGGTTAGCTGCTCCACCTAGCTCCGGGCATTATTCTGGCAGCAACTTCTCCGGCTGTGATTCAACAGAGGAGGGTAAATTAGGTAAGTTTTAGAGGTGATTTCATTTATACATTGGTGTTGGTTTGTTAATTGATGATGGTGTTATATTTGGTGGTGGAAAATAATTTCTAAATATGAGTGTGGATTGGAGGAAGTGATTGTGTTGATTTGAGGCGCTAGATTTACTGAGAAACAGATTTAATTGATGATTAATGAGTTATGGACTGCTTAATCCAATGCAATTTTGTTTATTTATAGGAGGAATTTATCCTTGCTGTAGTTACACCTAAAAATGGAAATTTGGAATAGTTAGGGTTCCTGGTAAATAACGATTTTTGGGTTTAGCTATTTTGTTTACAATAAAACTTAGCTAAACCGTACGATTTATTACAGGATTTAGATTCGGGACGAGCACTTCGACATAGAGGTTGATTAGCTCGATCTACATTGGAGGCAGGTACCTTGACCTATCTATTTTGATATGTCTTGTTGATATGTTTAGTAGATTTTAGCAAGTAGCAATAATTATATTTATATCTGCATCGGTATGTCACTATTTGTTTCCGAGCATGATTTGTTTGTTATTTGTTTAGCGTTCATGCCCTGTTTATTATTTATGTTATGGAGGTAGTGACATGCCATGCTTTATGATATACCAGACTGGTTAGATACCATACCTGACATGTGTATATAGATCATATTATTTGATCCACGTATATGGTACATGTTTTTATGGAGGTAGATAGGATCAGGATATTTCTATGTTTAGTGTCATGCACCATCTCGCATGATTGCATGCTGTGCGATAGTCGACTCCATTATTGTTGAGCATATCCCCAGTTACATGGGTCTGCACACTCAACCACTCATGGGTTAGTAGTTTTTATTCAGGTAGGGTGTGTGCAGCAGGTTGCTCTGTTTGGCTCCGTTGGTCCGCTCATGGGTAGTGTGACGCAGCGTGGTAGCCGGCAGGGATCCCTCCTCTGGATTGTCTCAGGGAGATAAGAGCATTGTGCTCCCCCACTTATGATTTAGGGTAGGAGGATAGGTGTACTCCGACAGCATCCCGTCCACTCGGTCACTCATCAGGAGCAGTGACGACAGAGTGCACGGTTGTCACAACCCTACCCACTCGGTCTCACCATTGTGTGTGAGATGGCTGATTGGCGTCAGGGGTAACCAGGACATGTCATTGGCATCATATGCATGATGCATTTATTGCTTGTGGTTGATGCACTTTATATGCTACATTTTTTGTGGATGCATTGTTTGACATGCATACAGGATATGCATTTATTGCTTGTGTTTGCTGCACTTTATATGCTGCATATTGGATGGATGCAATGTTTGACATGCATACAGGATTTATGATACTCTGGGTCTGACGGCCTTGATATTTCTATACCCAGGTCCTGGTTAGTACAGAATCTACAGATACTCCTTTATTTTATAGTTTTGCATTTTCTATATGATATCCAGGAGACTATACGCATATTTATTATTGCTGGTTATTATTTACTATGCATGTCAACCAGGTATCCGTTGAGTGTTGGACTCACACCCTGTTATTACCATTTCAAGTTGAGTTTGTCCGAAGGAGTTCCAGTCGCTAGTCCCCCACCACTGTGCGTCGCGACGAGTTCACACATTTTGTTTTTCTTATTATCTTAGACTATGTTTTCATACTTATATCTTTTGGCATTTGGATCTTGTACGTTTCCTTATTCTCGATGGGTTTTCATTTAGATTCATGCTGATGATTTATGTTTTATGGGTGTAGTTGAGTAGGATATCGGATTTGTACTTTATGAGTGTAGTTGAGTAGGTTATTTGAAATGATTATCTTATCGTTGCTTAGGTTAATGTTTACTATTAAACTGCGTGGGTGTTTGACTATTTTCATTGTTATTATACATATGTTCCGGTCGTGTTGGCCGAGGTATCTGGATTAATGTAGTCAAGTTTCATATTACCACCCGTACAGGGGAGATGCTGCAGAAATTTCTTCTGGCAGGGACTACCTGGGGCGTGACACTAGCCGCAAATAGGACTTTTCTTTACCTATTTTTACCTCCCTCTAGGATTTTTTCACCTGCCCATATTTCACTAGGACTTTTATCTAAGAACACTTAGGACTTTCTTGCAAGCTTAATCACACTTGTTAAACAACAAGAAATCTTAACATTAGACCCTTTACCATAATCAAAACTTAGGTTCGATCGTCTGGTGTTTCTTGCACCAACAGTTTGTTTGTTTGATTTATAGTTTTGTTTACATGCTTATTTTTTATGCTTAACTTAGAATAGTTAGATAAGGACTTAGGTTTGATTAAGACTTGTCTAATCTAGTACCAGGGTAGGGCAAAATGATAGTACATTAGGAAAGCTTGGTCTAGGAGTCAAGTAGGATAAGACATACCCTATTTGATTTACTTAGCTAAGTGGAACTAACCGAAGATACCTCATTATATCCTAAACTAGTTAAACCAGAGTTTTTAAGAAGAAAGTTAAGTGTATAATTTCTTAAAAAGACTCTATCTAGAAGTGGTCGTTGTTCATATACCCAAGAAGACGTCTATGTCTTGCCATAGTTTTGATGCTAATTTTTGAAACGTGCATTTAACTGATCAATTGTTAAACCTGAATCTAACTTAAATATCAATAAATTCTTAGATTTCAAATTAAATCTATAAAAAATTAATAACCAACTCACAAAACCTATAAAGTTCCTTGTTTAAAAATTTAGAAAATGATGAGATTGACTTAAGTCAAATTGAATATTAGCTTTTATCAAATTTAAACTAAGCAATCAAATTTAAAATAATTAACCAAATTAAAACTAATCAATCAAACTTAAACTAATTAATCAAACTTAATTCAATTAATTATTTATCAATCAAACTTAATTAATCAAACATAAATTAATCAATTAATTAAATTTAAATGAACTAAACTTAAAATTAATGTTAAATCAATTAATTAAAATTAAACTAATTAATTAAACTTGACTTAATCTAATCAACTTAATTTATTTAGTATACTTAAATCTAATTAAGTTATTTAATTAATCTAAGTAAATCTAATTACCAAATCAGTTTAGCTTAATTCAAAATAACTAACTAATTTACTTAAATTAATAACTAATTTACTTAATATTTGACAAAATTAATTCAACTTAATTTAACTTACCTAATCAAACTTAACTAAGCTTAAGTCTAATTTAATTTAAATCAATAAAATCAAATGAACTAATTTACCAAACTTATATAAACTAAGTTAACTAACCAATTTATTTAACCTAATTAATTCAAAATTAACCTTAAATTAATTAAACCTAAATTCACATTAAAATTAATCTTAAATTAATTAAACCTAAAATAACTTAACATAATTAATCAATTTAATTAATTCAACCTAATTAACTAATTTAATTAATCTAGTTATCAAGTTAATTCAATCTAATTAATCACATGAATTCATTTAAAACTAAATTAATCAAATTCATTTAATTAATCTAACTTCATCTAATTAAAACCAATTTAATCAATCCAATATAAACTAATCAATTAACCTATTTAATTAACTTAATTAATAAAAATCAATTCAAACTTTAAATTGATTAATCTAAACCATAACTAAATATAATTCAAAATTCAATTAACTAAATTAGAATCCCTAATTGACAATTAACTAGTTATACATTTTTGATAAGGACAAGTTGTTAGACTATTTATTTTAAATAGTATATTAAAATCATGTATGGTTGGACTATAAGAACACAATTAACTTTGCTTATTTTTTTTAAATATGATTATTCAAATTTAAGATTGCTTCTTAGATTGAGAAAATTCTATTCTAACTTTTAAATAATATTGAAAAAAATAAAATTTTAGGTATTTGAAAGTTTTTAAAAAATTAACCAGTCTTAAAAATATTTTGATATTTTGGAAATTTTTTTCAAAAATCTCTATTTTTCGCTCCTAGAAGTTTTCAAATGCTTGTTTTTTTAGTAAAGTTTTCCAAAATTTACATTTATTAAAGTATTTTGAAAAGGAAGTTTTTCAAAAATTGTCTTTAAAGGGAGGTTTTCAAAAATGCCTTGCAAAAGTTTTTCATGCTTATTATTTTTTTTTAAATGATTTTGTTAAAATGTTTTGAAAAAGAAAAATGCATATACTTTTGAATTATTCCTATGTTTTGAAAACTACCTATCTTGTTTTTCCCTAAACAAAGTGTTTTTATATATGTCACAAGTGGAGAAATGATAAGTTAAAAGTTAAAGTGAAATATTTTTTAAAAAATTATAGATTTTTAAAATATGCATACTTTCAAAACCTTGAAGGGAGAGTTTTAATTAAGGAGAGCATGTTTGAATATTCTTTACTTTGAAAATTCTATACTTTGAAAAATCTATTCTTTTAAAATTTATTTAAAAACTATAATTTGACAACTTTATTTGAAAAATTCATGTTTTCTAACTTTACATACTTTTGAAAGTCCATTTAAAAAACCTAGCAAAATATTTTTCTTCACTTAACAGTTTTGAATTTTTTTACTTGAAAAATAATATTTTCAACATACTTCTAAGTGCATATTTTTTTTTCTAACAACTTGTTAATGTTTTATTTTAACTCACTGGTAGTTTTTGATATACGTCAAAGGAGGAGATAATAAGATTAAAAGTTAAGGTTCCCTAAAATGTTAATTTCAGAGGGAGAGATTAAGTTAAGTGAGAAATTATTGGTGCATTTTTTTTCTGTTTAACTTATTTGCTTTATATATATATGCTCTATAATTACTTAACTTTGAACCAGATTACTATAATAAAAAAAGGGAAGATTGTTGGTGTTGGAAGTACTAGATAATCGAACCTGATTTTAATATTGGCAAAGGGTTCAAAGTTAATTTGTATTGTGATCTAACGAGCTTTACTAAGTGTGCAGGAAAGTTCTAATCGAGACTAGGTAAAGATGTCTTGGTCATGTGAATTGGGCAAATAAGTTTTGATTGAGTAGATTGGGCAAAGAAGTTTTGATCGAGTTGATTGGGCAAAGAAGTTTTATTCGAGTAGATTGGGCAAAGAAGTCCTGGTCAAGTAGACTAGTTTAAGAAGTCCTGGTTAAGTTGACTAGACAAAAGTCTTGGCAAATCAAGGATGCCGAGCAGAAGTCCTAGGGGTCGAGGATACTAGAAGAGAAGCATTAGGGTCGCAAACACCTGACAAAAGTCTAAATGGGTTGAGGATCATACATCTAGCGGGAAGTCCCGAAGGTCAAGATTGGATGCTGAGTAAAAGTCCAAACAAGCCTGGATGATCGGCTGTTTGACAAACAGGTAAACTCTTTTGAGAAGAGTGGGTGAGGATGTGTTCCTAGTGAGGGAACAGTAGGCATCGGTCTAATTCAGAGTTTCACTAAAAACCCAAAAGTCAAGACCAGACAGTTTAAATTGAACTGATTCCTTTTGTTCTAAATATTATTACTATATTTTTTGTGCTAACTATTGGTATAATTGACACCAATGATCAAACCTGAGTTTTGATGAATAACAAATAAGTTAAAGTTAGAGGTGTTGTGTGATTTAACCTTTCTACCAAGTGTGCAGGACTTGACTGGTCTGCCACCAGGCTGAAATCTAACTAGGTCTAGAAAACTTAATAGCTGGTGTAGAAGTCCAGATAGGTTAAGGAGTGACCCGATATCTAACAGAAAATCTAACTGGATCCGTAGAACATGACTGCTGGTCAAAGTCCAGTTGTCAGGTCTACAGACCCAACTGGACTTTAGACCAAGGTAAAGTCAAACAATTTTGCAAGGTAAATAAGATAAGTTACTAGAGGAGAATGTTCTAGTGAAGACGAGTCCTAATTAGGGACTTTAGGCACAGGTCCAGGTTAGGTTCATTTTAGAAACCTAAATTGAGACCGTGATTAGATTTTGGTCTCGAGAAGACAGGATCTAATTAATACTGCTATTTTTATTGTACTAACTTTGTCTTGCAGGGTATACTTTATTTTATTAGACTAACACATTTTGCAAGGTGAAAAGAGTACAAAATGCCTTGGGTGAACAATACTCGAGGCACCTTCAATGCATTTGAAGGCGCCTTGAGCTGGGCGATGGAAGGCGCCTTGGATATGATTGAAGATGCCTTCGGTTGGATAACATTGAGGACTTCGTCGATGATAAGAGGGCGCTATTTGGGATAAATGTTGGATGGTTGAAGGCGCCTCCAGTTCCATGGACGCGCCTTCAACACTCAATAAAAGAGAGCTTCAGCCAATGCATTCAACACAACTCTTCTATAAGCTTTTGCACATCCGTTTGACGCTCTGACCGCTCCAACTTCATGCTTCTGCTCTACTATGACGCTGCTGCATTTGACTACTACTAAGAAGCCGTCCAACACAGAGCTCGATCTGTTAAATCTATAAATGTTGGGTAACGAAGTCTCTTTGTGTACTTAATTACTGTATAAAAGAAAGTGCAGCTTGTTACACTTTCCTATTCTTTTATTTGTACTTGATTCCCTCTTCCAGTGATTTTGGAAGAGGTCTTTAGTGGATTACCTGTCGATATGTCCGCGGGATCTGGGTCTTGGAGTAAGAGTTGCTGAAGGCACCAAACCAAGTAACTCCTTGAGTTATTGTGCTTGTTATGTTTTCATGTTTAGTTTTCTGTTGCGTACTTATTTTATAAATTGAAAAAGATAAGTTTTTAAAATCACGTGATTCAGCCCCCCTTCACGTGCGTAATGATCCAACACTAAGAGGATTCCAAGCACCCGAAACATATCCGAGTGCCTGGTAGTCCAGGCGACTAGAAAGGATCCAGGCACCTAGAATGTCCCAAGCCTATCCACGTATGTAGCTGAGTTGGCTGGCACATGTAAGACTCTAGGCGTCTGGAAGGGATTCAGGTGTCCGGGAAGGGATAAAGGCGACTTAGATAAAGTTTCACCTAGGTGCAGCCACATAGTGGTCCAGGCGCTCAAAAGAGATCCAGGCATCCGGAGGTGGATAATTACCGATCGAGTTGGATCAGATCAGGTCGAATCCAGGTGCTCAGAATGCCTTATAAAAGAAGGTTTCGACCAGCAACTCAAACAATAATTTTTCTATGCTGAACGACGCTCGAGCTACTTCGAAACTTTGCTACGACTCCAAAATGCTAACTGACAACTATATGTTGGTGTAGTTTGCACTAATAATCAAGCTCAGATTTTAATGTACGATAAATGTTAAAGTTTGACTTGTGATTTAACCTATTTACCAAGTGTACATGACTGAAAGACTTGATGGGACCTAACACCAAGCTGAAGTCTAGTTAGGAACTGGTAGGAAGACCATATAAGTTGATATCTGACAGGAAGTCTAGTTGAGTCCACGGAACCTGACAACTGGATGAAGTCCAAATGAGACATCTACTAGGAAGACTTGGCGGGTCAAGAGTTGAGTAGGTCTGCAATGGTAAGTGAGGTAAGCACTAGAGCAGAGTGATTAGTGATGGCGAGTCCCATTGGGGTTGTAGGCGCTGGTCCAATTTAGATCCATTTTAGAACTCTAAGTTGAAATCATGACTAGATCCTGATCTTGGAAAGATATGATTTAATTAGTAATGTTATCTTATTTTTATTGTCCTAACTATGTTTGTAGGATACCTCTTGTTGTTTGGACTAACATGTCTTGCAGGAATGAAGTGCAAAGAGTTAGCCTAGGATGATCCGTGCTAGAGGTGCCTCAGAGATGCGGGGAGGTACCTTAGAGCTAAATAGAGACGCCTTAGACAGGGTGGAGGTGTCCTCACATAGATAAGGTCTGAAGATAGAGTTTCGCTGTGGGGAGGCACCTTAAAAGTGATTGGAGGTGTCTCCGATCATATTGAAGGCACCTCGGAGCTGATGGAGGCACCCTTGCACGGATAAAAACTGAAGTCTTCGGATCAGATAAGCGCTGTTGGAGGCACCTTAGACTGTTGGAGGCGCCTCCAACATTGTTTAAAAGAGGGGTTTGACCAGTGGATGAGATATCATCTTCTACACGAGCTCTTACGTCCATTGTGCTGCTACGACCTCATGTTGCTATCATACTACTACTCGACTACGATCGACCGTCACGCCCCAGGTAGTCCCTGTCCGAAGAAATTTCGGTAGCATCTCCCCTGTACGGCGGACAATATGAAGCTCAGTATACATATATCTCTATACCTCGGCCACACACGGCCGGAATAATACAATACAATTAAGAAACAAACCACGCAGTTTATATCAACATTCCACGCAGATATAATATATGATCAATCCACGCAGTTTAATAAGGAAAGACGATATAGAACCCCGAAGATATATGTAAACCGCCTACTCCAGTACAACGAAGAAAACAAATCCACGAAGTAATGAAAATACAACCGCAGCGGAAAACAAAAGTAGCAAACCCGAATGTTCAATGTAAAGTCCACAATACAAACCCACAATACAAGTATATAAGATGCAAAAGCAAAATATAATCCGACAAAGAAAATCCTCGCGATAATGGGGTTAGCGACTGGAATATCTCCCGACGGCCTCAACCTGAAAAATAGTAACAACGGGGTGAGTTCAAAGAACTCAGCAGGTAATCCAATAGATATGTACAGCAACATATAACTACTAGCAACATCCTATGGTACAGTACACTAAACCATAGAGCCTACAGTACAGTCTCCTAACAGTACAACCTACGGTACGATCTCCTAACAGTATAACAGATATGCATAGCTGAAATAAACTGTAATAACCAGCAAAAGGCATAAAGTACAGTCTATAGCAAGAATAATAAGAAAATGCATAACTGAAATAAACTGGGCTCACCTGCGAGGCTTGGGCAACTGACTGTCAACATACAGAGATAAAAGTAGTCAGAGCAAAAGCATGTATCCTGTATGCATGTCAATCATATGCAATCACCAAGATGCATCAATCATAACGAATGCAATCCGTGCATATGATGCAATATGACATGGTCACCCCTGTCAACCAGTCAGCCATCTCACACACAATGGTGAGACCGAGTGGGTAGGGCTATGACACCGTGCACTCTGCCGTCACTACCCCTGATGAGTGACCGAGTGGACGGGATGCTGTCGGAGTACACCTATCCTCCTACCTCAACCATAGTGAGGGAGCGCAATGCTCTCAACTCCCGGTACGCGATGACGGGGAGGGATCCCGGCTGCAACCCCGCTGTGTCGTGCTACCCATGAGCACCCCGGCGGTGTACCACCGAGCAACCTGCCATACACATCCTAAGTGCTGTGCCATTACCCATGCAGTGGTCACGCTGTGTGCAGGCCCTCATGTAGCCGGCCAACGAGCTCAACAATAATGGAGTCGTCAATCGCCCAGCATGCAATCATGCAGGATGGTGCATGATGCTACAGTATGTCATACCTGAACATAGCCTCCTCCATATATGTGTGTGCCCAAAAGGTAAACGCATATATATAACCATGATATAAACAGCATAAATCCAAAGACATCACATATAACAATGATGTAAGCATCATGAATCCAAGAGCATGTATCACACATGTAAAGCAACTAATCCAGTAGAGTAGAGCACTATAGATATGCATCTCTATGAACATATATACACATGGCAAGAGATAAAATATCCAATCCTGAAATAAAGCAACTAGCAGATGAAGCATGTGATAGGTATCAACTAGCTAAGACCAAGAGAAAGAATAATCTACTATCTACCACTAGTAAGTATATATAAGCTAAACATATCATAAGACATTATCAAAAGATAAGTCAAAGGGTACCCGCCTCCAATAGAAGGTAGTCAATCTAAATCCGAAGTCGAGACGCCCGTCTCGAATCAGAGTCCTGTGTAAACAAATACATTTACTTTTATTTAGCTAGAATACAAACAAATAGCTAAATAAATCCTAAATAGAAATTTAGGGATAAACCCTAAACCATATCCCTCAACTTTTCTAACGGTTAGTTAGGGTTAATTACCTTAACCCCAAACAACCCTTTAGATAGAAATCCAAACCTAAATCCATATAACCTAATTAATCTACACAACCTAATGATGATTGATTATCAATAGGTATTAAGATCATACCTAATCATCTAACAAATATCCAAATTCGAACATGATCTACAACACCTAATCCTTACCTAATATACAGCCTCTGCTGGAATAAAGTAAGCTGCTGGAAACCAACAGAGCTGGTTGGATGGATTGCTTCCAAAATCAAGAACACCTCACTGATCCAAGCCCTTGTTGTCGACACAGTGAGAGGTAGTCTCCTTGCTGGATCAGAGAACCCACAGCAACCTCTGTTGGAGTTCTTCCCCAATTCAACCAAGACCTCAATCAGCAGCAACATAACCTCACTGGATTGGATTCAATCGGATCACGCAGGAATCCAGCAAGAAGACTACTGATCAAGCACAACTATCCTTCTAGCCTCTACCCGGCAGCTCATGAACACCTCCCTCAATCGGTTGTCTTCAGAAGGTATCACCCAATCCGTGACCTAAATCAACCTCAAAGAAGAGGATCAAGATCCGATCCCGCGATGTCAGTAGGAAGAATCAAAGGGTAAGGCTTGAAGCTAGGGCACAAATCAGAGAAATAGAAGGATTAAGGTTTGGATTGCTTACCCATTGAAGCCCTAATCGCCCCTTCATGCCGGCGATTGGGTGGCACGGCTCGGTAAATCCAAGCCGGTGATGACGAGGAAGGGTCAAGACTAGGGCTAGGATTCCCCTTCTTGATCGGAGACCTCTGTCATCGACGCACGCTCGCGGCTTCCTCCTCAGGCGACACCGATGATCGCTGCTGCCACTTGCCGTCAACGATCGGCGCAAGAAACTCCCGAAATAGAGATCTCTCGGCCGAATACAGTTTGGTCTTCCTCGGGGCCGTCAAGCTCTGGTAACTTCGCTGGTTTCCGTCGAGCTCCGGTGGCGCGCTCCTCTGCCCTCGGCGTCGCGTCGTCCGTGAGAGAGAGGCAGAGAGGAGAGTAGGGAAGAAGGTCGGGGGGAAGAGGAGAAGGAATGGTCGGGATCGGCGTTTGGTTAGGAGGAAATAAAAGAAAAGGAATTTATATATTAACACATTTCCTTACTTAAACGGGTATCCTAAACAGGCTTTATCGGAACCCGAAATTGATCCCCTCAAAACCCTCCGTACGAGCTCCGAAAAATTCCCAAAAAATTTTTAAAAATTCCAGAAAATTTTATAAGGCTATTTCTGAAGTAACCCTATTTATTAAATTTTTCCGGGATCTCACAGCTACAGACAGATCGACACAGATCGACACCAATACACAAGTACATCCATTTCAACATCATTGTGTTAGGTAATAATTTAATTTAAAGTCAATTATTTTTATTACATAAGGAAGTGTAGGTCTGTTATACTTTCCTCTTCTTATTTGTACTCGATTACTCTATCGGGAGTTTACCGGTAAAGAAATTTAGTGGATTATCCATCGATAGGTCCAAGTGACCTGAATCTTGGAGTAAGAGTAAAAAAAATTAACCTTGTCTTTATTTTTGGTTTTATGTTTCGATTCTTTCTTACTTTGTTTTATTCCATTGCGCACTTGTTTTAAATTCAAAAAAGAAACATTTTTAAAATCATATGATTCCCCCCTCCTCCGTGCCTACAATCCTACACTACGCTCTACTTCGGATCTATTGAAGTTGTTGGTATTCTTTTATTAACTAAGTCAATTGTTTTTCATATTTAAATTCATGTACTTGAATCTTTTAGCAAATTGGTTGAAAATACTTAATTTGCTCAATGAAAATACTCAATAAGTGTGAACTTTGAATAGCCATCGTCAAATTATGAATCAAAGAAAATAAAATATCTTAGCATTATTTCGATTTCTTTTTAATTTCGTTACGTTATCTCTAATGTTTTATAAAAAAAAGTTTAAAAAGTGACGCGTTATTCATCCTCTTCTAGTATCCCCCCCCCCATATGCTTCAGTAAACAGATTAAACGACTGTGTTCTTGAATAATATAGTTAAATTTCTTTTGAGCAAAGGTTAAAAGGGCGGATAAGAGCTTTTTTACATCTATCGTGGTAGGTAGATTTTTTTTTTAATAAAAAATAGTTTGTAAAATCAATTTATTGCAAATTTTAAAGAAAATAATGTTTTAGATAATTTAAAGTTGCAAAATATATAGTTTGTTTAGGAGGCATAAGGTTTTTGAAACATTTATAAAATTTTAGAAAAAAATTAACAAAAAAGAAATTGAAGCATGGTAGATATGGGGGTGTTTGGTTAAATGATGGGAATGACTATGAGTATGAGTTTGATAGTAGGGTGGAATGGGAATAGGAATGGAAATGAAACTCATCAAGTTATATGGGTTTGATGATTCCCATAAATCTAGTAATCATTCCCAAAATATTATTCCCAAACTCATAATCCAAACATTATTTTTTACTATCATTCCATTCCCTCATTCCCAAACCCATCAACCAAACACCAATTATTAGCAATTTTTTTTTGAAAATAAATACATTTGATAAGTTAAAAAAATATACAAATGATTATAATTAAATTAAATATTAAATAAAAATTAAAAATTAAATTAAATTAAAAATTATAAGTTAATTAATATATTAATTATAAATTATAAATAAATTAAATTAAAGATTATAATTAATTAAAATATTAAATAAAAATTATCTAGAGATATTAAATGTAAAAATAATAAATAACGATAGGTAGAGTAGAGTATTAATGTAAAATTGTATATTGGGGAGAGAATAGTATATTTTTATACTTTTCATATAGTATATTATAGTAAAAAGTGATTACACACCTTAGATATCCCTTACGGTCTATTACCAATTTATGTGAAAGGAGGTAAATCACATGGTCAACTTATAGCCGATCGCCAAGTGGCTAGGGGTGAGAGGTGTTTTTTCCTATAGCACACGTCTGCCAAAAATTGATCCTTGAATGTTCATGAACAAACTTAGTATTTCGCTTGGTAAGAGTTTGTTTGTTTATGTTCGTTCAATATACACAAGATCAATTAAATAAACTGTTTCAATAACTGATTTAACTAAACGAACAAGTTTGAACAAATATGTGTTCAAATCGTTAATGTTCGCGAACATATTCGTAAACAATATTCGTAAATATGTTCGTGAACAATATTTGTGAACCATGTTTATTAATAAATTATTTTTTCAACTTGCTGAATAAATAACAAAAATCAAAATGAACAATAACTAATTTAAAATTTTCAGATAATCAAACAAATTTGAATTAAGATCTCGATAATATTTAAATGAATCAAGCTTAAATCAAATTTAAACCAAACTCAAATTCATAAAAAAGAAACTAAGTCAACTTTGAATTATTATTTTAATGTCTTGATTAATTTTAAACTTGGTTTGACTACCTTATCAAACAAGCTTGAATACTATAAAATTTTGCTTGATTTAATTCATTTACAACCCTGTCTATCTCATTGTAATAAATCTGTCTCTCTTTAACTAACTGGGTACCCTCATTGGGATATATTGAAGGCTAAAAAAACCTCAGAGTATTATATAATAATTGATTTTTTTAATAAATAATTGAAAATTTTATTTATTCCAATCTACTTAGACAGGAATAATTTGGATTTCAGATTAACTTGTTTGTTGCTTTAGAAAAACACAAGACATCCTACATAATCTCAACGAATTATAACAGAATTCCTCTCGAATTTGGAATTAAACGAATTTTGTTCTCGCCGTCGGGACTTATTCTTCGCCTAGCTAGGAGCCGATCGAGATGCTGTTGGACGTCGTCCCAACAGTAGCAACCCACTCTTGTCGGTATCTTCAGCTACTTCATGATGCCTCTCCGTCTGCCTGCCGCTGCCGGACCGCCGGCAACGACCTTCTTCCTCACTTTACCTTTATACTACAAGAATCTATATACATGGAAGCAGGAAGCCGAAGAAATGATCCTTTTCGTCACCGGTAACCACGTGTATCCTTACGGCCTTCGCTTCCTCATCGTTGCCTTCTGCGGCTACAAGAATCTACTGATTCGTGGCTGCAGTCACTTAACCATCTCTGTGGTGCCTCAAATCCCTGGTGCCACTGTCGACGTCGACCCGCACAATCCTCTGCAACGAGCTTATCTTCATGACGCTAGCTGCATGCCGCCGGTCCGTATGATCATGTGGTCCGATCGAGGATATCTTCCCGATGATTCATTGATCCTCGATGGTGGAGGACGAGGGTTAGGGTAGCGGAAATGTTTTAGAGAGTTTCGGAAACAAGCTGGCGTTAGCTAGCTTCGGCGGTGCAGCGGCTCAAAAGATTATGTTTTCGCTTCCGGCCGCCAATTGGTTGAGCTGCCATTGTTAAGTACTGCTCCATTAGTCAAGAAATCTAGAATTTTGTGGTATTTATGTAAATCGTAACCATTATGAATGGTTATAATTGTTTTTTTTTTTTTGTTCCCTCGAAATTAGGTGTGTAAATGAACCAAGTTATTTATGAGCTATTATAAAATTTCATTTGAGCTCGTTTAATTAAATTGGTTAGGATAAACAAATTAACCTTAAGTTTCACAATATTTAGTTCGTTATTTCGTGAACATGTTCATTAGTAAGCTCATGAATTAATTTTTAAATGAAAAAATAATAATTTTGATATTGAATTTATAAATTTTACACTCTATTCATAAAAAATATAGAAAAATATATTAAATCTATTTATTAGAATAAAAATATAAATTTTAATAAAAATATTATAATTTTCTTAAAATATATAAACTATTTTTTAATGAATATTTAAATTTATAATTTATATTTATTAAGCTTATTTAAGTTTAAATAAGTGCGTGGGTCATAAATATATTATTAAATAAAACTCAAATTCAATTTAATTATCAAACTCAAACATTCAAGATTCAGCTTGATTTGATCACACCTGTATTTGAAATTGTCTCATGCGATATAAATCACACCTGTATTTGAAATTGTCTCATGCGATATAATATGAACTAAGGTAAATTAGCTTTGTCCAATGTAGTGATCCACCATGTATTTTGTACAAAATAGGAATCGATCTCATTACCTATGACAACACTGCATGTAATTTCAGAATACGTTCTCTTGCGTCGATGATTGTATTTGAGGCATGAACATCATTTAAAAATATATATATAGTGTTGATGTTTCGGTAATAAACTGAGCTGTGACAAAGGATTGGTGTTCCGCAACCTTTTAAGTTTAACGTGTTTGACAATACTAATTGCTTTAATGAACTGAGAAAATAATACATGATTAACTAAAACTTTGAATAGGTTGATAATTTATAGTACGTTCATGGCGCTCTGATTTCCATGCAAGTTAAGCATATAGTATATAGAAAACAATACAGTAATTAAATAAGTCGATCTATTATATTTTAGCAAGAAGGTGAACTTCTAAACAACAATAAATACTTAAAATCCTCGTACAGTTTGCTCCCTGACCCTAAGAAGATAGGTTGAAGGTAAGAAAGTCTGGGAATGAAACACACCATCCCGACGGAGATTGGTGTTTGATGTGAACTTCATGGAGGGGGTAACTCGTGGTAAAGTCACTTCATGTCCAACATAAATTGTTCATCATGACTTATTCATTTCCAAGCCACAGTTTTTATTCTGAAACATTAGCTCAAAGTAAAACATATTGGAGCTAATACTCAGGCCAAGGGGCGAATCAATACTCTGCGGTGAATTGGGGTCCTGCATGAAGGACAATCCTTCACGCCTTCCTTCTCGTGAAGTTCATTGCATTTTACACACAAAACTTGGTGAGCACAGGGAAGGAAAACAACGGACCTCTCCTCCGATAGGCACATCACACATTCCCATTCACGCTGGAGCTCATCTGTTTCTGATTCCTGCAAGTCGATAATTGTAGACAACATGTAGGTCTTGATGTTTTTCTGACCATGGGAGAGACGGGAGGCATAGCTTTTGTCTGCTCCCCACTGTAGATGAGCAATGTTTGAAGAGTCTTTGACAAGCTGCAATTGTGCAATCTGCTGTTCAAGCCTGCAGATTTCATTTTTACACCTACGCAGGTCGTTTTCAGCTTCTAATCTTAATGCATTTTCCACTGACTTTGTTGAAGTCTCTATTTGCTCCCTTTCTTTCCTTTCAGCTTGAGCCACTGCAAGTGCCTCGTTTTTTAATTTCTCTTCTTGTTTCAACCTTGCCTGCAAGTAGTTGCCATCGGAACAATCTTAGCTAATATATTTGGATTTTTCAGCTTGATAAAGACATAAGCAATGCGAATAAACTAACAGTTTTTTACACCATGAGCCATCTCTTTAACTATTCCATATTGATAACTTAAGCAATGAGAATAAAGTAACAGATTTTTACACCATGAGTGATCTCTTTAACTTTCCATATTGAATAACGGATCAAAGTAGCAAAATTTCTACTACTTTCCATTGTTCTTATTTTGTGGCTGTAAATTGGATTCAATATCATTCCTTCTCAACTACATAAATATATCCAATCTCAGGACCTCTGAACTCAAAATTTTCAATTTCACATAGAGTTTCCATTTCACCTTTTTATAATCACTAATCAAAACTCTAAGATAGGCACTTTATAACATGGGTTGTAATATAAATGATGTGAGGCTTACTTTTGATGTAACACTGTAGTTATAAGATGACAATGTCATGGGTTCGTTGAGTCTCGGAAACAACCTCTTGCAAAGGTAAGGTTGTATATAATAGACCTTTCTCCGGTAGAAGGGTCTAGGTCATATGATAGCAACTTTATCGTTGCGCCAAGATCTCTTAAAGAATATCCTACCAATGTAGGATAATTTGTAGAGGCATATATTACAATGCAGTTGTTCAGTAACTATAGTTGGCATTAGTTGAGTATGAATACGTTATCCTACTAATTAAAACCAACTATCTGGAGTAAGGAGCAGTTTACATTCCCCACCACTGAATTCTGTTGAGTAAACTTGCACTATCCAATCACCCGCCTATGCTCTATTTATTCCTGTGGAAGGAAGGCAAATTTGAGGAAGGGGAAGGGGAAATAGAGCTTTCCTCAGCTTATTGTTGCTGATGCAGCAAGGAAGTGGAGAGATCTTTTGGGTCTTTTTTCTCCTATGAATTCGCTCAGTCCACATTGGATGGAAGAGGAGAGAGAAGATGGATGGTGTGGTGCTATGCTTTCCTCCACATGCTACTTCCCTCCCTCCTTTCCTCTTCATTCCCTTATTTCAAGTAAACAACATAGAGGATCGCTTCCCTTCTGTCCTTTTCCTCCCTCTCCTTTCTCTCCAACTTCCCTCCAAGGAATTAACATGCTTATCCATGTCTTTTTTTTTTTACTTTTTCACTTTCATGTGATTCCCTTTAAGCATGTAGCCATGATTTGAAAAGCCAGATTTCTATTTCCAGCATTTTAATATCAACCTCTTTGATTATATGTTAATTCATAACTACCTCTCAAATTGTTCAGTTGTAGCTCAAAGTACCTTGACACCAAGATGAGAGTAGTCCTAGTATCCACTCACATGGCCCATCCTTCATGCCACTTCACTGATCCTATGCTAAGAAACAACTTCCACCACTAACTCCTTTTGCAGTTTGTCCCTTCTTGCAAACAATCCAATCATCTACCTCATTTAGTCACGTATCATCCTTCCTGCCACCTTCCCTAACCTATCATTGATAAAACTCTAAACTGCAAGTAACAAATTGGAAATTAAAAGAAGAAAAATATTTCTGTTGCATTTCTCAAGATATTACACTCCTAAATGAGATGGATTAATTCTGAGAAACATGAGCCTTTAGACATTATCTAGAGCATAAGCACTTTGAATAGCTAGAGAAACCTGAAACAACCTAAAGGCAGGAACAAAGTTACCAGAACTGAACACCTTTTTTTTTATAAGCTATTTTTAATATAACTCTTGGCATGTGACTATCTTATATCTGAAGGGGAGCTTTGGAGCAACGGTAAAGTTGTTGTCGAGACCTGATGGTCACGGGTTTGAGTCGCATAAATAGCATCTTGCAATACAATAGACACTTCTCCGGAGGCCCGTATTGGCGAAAACTTTGTGCACTGGGCTCCCCTTTTTATGTGACTATCTTGTATCTTAAAGTGATATTATTTCGCAATCTTATTTGGCCAACTATTTCTCAAGAAGAAACAACTATAGATGTTTCCCTGTAATCAAGTTGTCAACCTTCTTTGCCCAAAAGAGATAAGTTTTAGTCACTAGGTAATCAATTTTAAAGAACCTAAAAAGTAAAAATCTAGAAAGAACTTGTAGACATCATGATCAATTAATTTCATTATTCAAGGAATTTCTCTTAGTGCAACACTTCATGCACTGCCCTATCAGTAGAATACAATGACATGGTAGGGCAAAAGAAGTTACCAACGATTGATCCCGAAGATCCTCAGTCTGTTCAAGTTGCTGCTGCAGCTGAAACAGCTGATGTTTTTCAGTTGCGAGCTCCTCTTGAAACAAAAGCTGCTGTTTCTCACATGTCTGGAACATTTTGAGTGTTTTAATCTCCCTTCTTGAAGCTTCTTGACAATTTGCTGCTGATTCTGCAGCACGCATTTTTGCAGCTTCCATTCCCAACCTTAGCTGAGTGTTTTCATATTCAAGCCTATGGGCAGCAGCATTAGCCCTTTCAACCTGCACACTTGCTTTGGATATTGCAAGTTCCATCTCAGCAAGCTTCTTCTTGGTATTGTCCACTAAAGCATGCCTCTCTTTTTGTAGCCGTGCCACCTCTTCTTTTTCCCGTCTCAAGGATTGGAGTTCAGCTTTATCCTTGCTAAGCCTTCGCGCCGCCTGCATCACCTTTTGCTGGGCCCAATCAGTCCAGTCCTGCAACTGTGCCTGGAGTTCATGCATTAGGGGAACCAATAGGAGCAACATCTCGTCCTTTTTGTCCTCCGGAACACAATTGCTGCATGTCATACATGAATGGCTTACAGCCCTACTGCTGTATTTTGGAGTGTCAGAATTACATTCTGGTGTAATACTAAGACTGTTACTACTCCCAGACGGTAGTGACAATGTAAGTTCAGTGTTAGTAGTAGGTTTTAGTGATTGACTTGTAGCTTCTTTGTCACTGCATGTTGGACTAGGAGAGTGTCCATGAGCAATGGAAAGATTAAGTTTAGCATCTGACAAAGAATTTTCTACTCTTGGCACTTCTGCAATGTTTAATGAGCTCGTCAAATTTATGCTGGCAGAACCAGAAATTGGATTGTGTTTTCTATCAAAGATTAAGTTTCCTAATCCACTTTGTTTGCATGCTCTGATAACTGCTTTAGATCCCAATGCATGATAGCTTTTCTCAAAATGAATTGAATTTTGTCGCACAAGAAATTCTTTTTTGGAACTATTCACATGAACCTTTATACTGCTAACTGACTTTTCATCTTGGGAAGATTGAGAAACTAAAGATTCTTCAATATGATTAGATAAAGAAATCATGCTTTCCTTCAGTTCTTCAGGTGTTGAAATCATGCCATTCTCATTTGAGGAAGAGGATTTTCCCAATTCAAGACTTGGAATCACTGCCACTTTTGAAGTTTCTGATTGCTGAATGTTTCTGGGAGAAGGTAAGATATCAAGTAACTTCTTATGTCTTTGATCTTTTATTTCAGGAGCTATGGATGTAGTATTTCTAAATATTGACCCTGATTCTGACTGAGATTTAGAAGCACTCGAGTCATTTTCAACAACATCTGATGAATTGTCATCCATCGCACAAGCATCCAATATATTTGCATCACACATCAGCAAGCACCACATTGCATCACCTGTACTAAAGAATGGTCGTACATCCTTAAGCACACGAATCATATCAGCCAATACAAGCTTCTCTAAATGTCTTAGATGTTTTGAAGCATTCCCTGTAGGAGAAGAATCCAGCTCTTGGCCACTCTTTAAAAATGCCAACGCATTTTCCACAATAGTAGATACAGTATCTTTATACCCATAGCAAAACCCTGACTTCAACACAGCATTAGTTGCAACTTCCTCAGTATACCCATGAGAGATAATCATCTTGATTGCAGTCTCAAAGACAGTATCCAAATTAGTCAACAAGATCTCCTCAAGCTGGGATTCTGTGATGCAACTCCAATCAATGTCCTGGAATCCATCCAACTCCAGCCCCGCTTGCTGAGCAACCGAATGAGTCCTACACATTTCACAGATACCTGCGTGATGATGGTGATAGGCTAGCTCACCGGATCTCTCCGCAGAAAACAAATCGTGATTGGGAAACTCTGACTGCGGTGCACTCCTAAGTGTGCTCGGGTCTGCTTGGGGTGGTTCTGCTCGGAACTTTCTCTTGTTCCTGTTCCCTGTTTCTATTGTCGAGTTGAGATAACTACCACCACCAGCAACCACAGTGGCCATTCCGACTATGAATTCCTCAATAATCACTGGAACAGATCGCAAAAAGGAAGAAAAAGCATCAAGCAACGCAAACTACAGTCCGAATAAACGAAAAAGGGAGGCGATGAGGATCAAACCTTACTGATTTGGTCAAAAGATGATTTTTGTTTTCCCGTGCGACAGATAATTAATTCTTCAGAGGGACAACAAGTATTTAAACTACTCTAGGTTCGAATTAATAAAGCCAACACCAATCAAAAAAAAAAAAAAAAAAGAGGCGACAATCTAATTAAGACCAATCCATAACACCAAATTTCTAAAACGAAACCTACAAAGACGAAGATGTTAGAAGATACTGAGAGGATCATTGGGAGGCAGGAAAATTCATTCAACAAGGTTCCGATGGTCGATCGAAGGGGGTAAGACCCAAAAAAGTTGGAAATAAAATAACGAAATGAGTAGCAAGAAGAATCTGGTCAGCAAATGGGTTGGGCGATCGATTTGAAGCGCACCTGATTGAAGACGGAGGCAGATGGATCGATCAAAAGGTCCGTCTGGAGGTCGTGCGGCGGTTTTGGGGGTGACGACCAGAAGGGAGGAATTCTATCGCTGCTGCTTGGGTGGGACGGAGAACAAATCCCCACTTTTTTTTTCTCCTTTTCTAAACACTACTGTGCCGAAATTTTTAATATTTAATACAATAAAAAAATAACTATTTTTATACTAATAGTTAATTAAATGGAGTAAAAATATTTTTTTAAAATAGAGGAACATTAAATAATTTTAAAATATTTTCTTAAATTCTTTCATAAAATAACGAAGAATATTATAATTGATGTACGAGCAAATTACTTTTAAAATCTATGCGAGATCTCGTTTTTATATTCCAAAAATACACACTCGATCGATTTTCAATTTATATCGTCCTTTATTATTATTATAATAACTCTAGAAATGATAATATATGATAAATCTCATATCGCAAAAATTTATTTATTTAATATTTACTTTCTACATTAAAATTCGTATAATATTATTGCCAAAAAGGATTTAACTTTATCACGCTAGCTTGAACGAAGAATAATTTTATTTCCAATATAATGTGGAAAAATTTAGTGGCCAAAGCGAAATATATATGTTATTAAAATATATTTTAGGCACTACTATGTTACATTGTATGCTATGTAATTATATTATAAATGTTATTGAATTATATTATAGATATTATTAAATTATATTATAAGTACCACCAATATGTAAAATTATGTTTAAATTTGTGTAGCCTAAGAATAAGTCTTAGAAGACTAATTTCCTTGAAAAATCTTGATTTTTTTTATGCACAGCTATAACTAATCAACCTGTGGTTACTTTTAATTATTAGCGCATAGATCTTACAATAACTTTGTTCATAAATTTTAAAACAGATCACAGTTTTGAATAGTGCTATTAAATGATTATCTAAATTTCATCAAATTACTATTGAATAATTATAAAAGTGCTACTAATTTAAATTTTACAATAGCCAAAATGTCATTAATTTTAAATGGACCAAGATTCACTGAACCGCCTATCCTAATTCGCTCCTGGACCAAGACAAATAGATAGGAGACAATGACTCTCACTGTTAACAGGATTCAGAAGATCTCTCCTTATTTTAAATTGCATATCAAATAGTGAGTAGTGACATGATCAATCCACTTTAAAAAAAACTAGGGTTGATTATTAATTTTTATAGGAGATTAAGGGAGAAAAGTAAAAGTGATAAAAGAAATTACATAAGCAACAAAATTTGACAAGCTGCGTTATCACCTTTTCCGCAATGGAAACCATTCCCTTCCTCCACCTCCTCCTACTGGTACATTCCCACACCCTTCCGATCCCTTGCTTACCCTAGTGATTGCCCCACCCACACTACTAGCTACCACCTCTCCTCCTCCTCCTCCTCCTCCTCCTCTGATCCCTACTATCTTCCTCTCTTTCCCCAATATCCACTCATTGTGCCTTGGCTCCTACGTCAACCTCCTCAGCAGGATCTTGCATGTGGGGATCAGTGACTCCGAGAGGCGCATGTGCTGCCTCTGCACATGACGTGGGGAATGGGGATCATAGGTCTCGCCAACATGAACGCTGCGCTCTATTTGCTACTTCCGGTGGCTCGATCAACCTCTACTTGTTAAAGGTTACGGTCGGCATCTCCCTTCCGACTACCTTTGCACAACCATACTTAAAGTATAAACCACTTATAAAATATAATACGGTACAGTGATAACATATGTGGCAAAAAGGCGAAATCGCTCGTCTCCAGCGCCCCCGATGCACCCGACCCAAGGTCATTACGAGGGAGGTAAATCACAGTATTCTGAGCTAGCATGTGGCAGGTGAGGTGAGTTGCACAGGGACCGGGGATTTACACCCCGACTACCCTGAGTTTCGACCCCGCGACCTCATGTGGCAAGCATCTCAGCACATACCAACTCGGATGACCTGTGGGGTCACGATACAGTGATAACATATGTATGGTCATGGTTGTTAAAAAGAAAGAATAGGAAGAGAGAAATAAATAATATAAGAGTGATAATAAATCTTATTGTTCATTGATGTTTGTCTTAAGGACAATACAATATATAATGTTCAAAAAGTACTTGGTCAATTGACTAATTAATAAATAACATAATTATTCTAAGAATAATTCTTAGAATTATTCTAATAATTATAACAAAATTATTAGAATAATCTGTTAATGCAATCGACCTCCAAGGTTTTAATGTCAGACAAATATGTTTAAGTATATTTAAGTATGAAGTTTGATCTGGGGAAGTCCTAATTGTAGGCTAGGCAAGGGAAGTCCTAGTTGCAGGCTAAGCAAGGGAAATCTCCATAGATCGTGAAAGCCAGGCGAATAGGTCTGGAGGACCTGATCCCTGGGTAGCCGAATACTGAGACAAGGAAAATCTCGGTATATCGTGGAAGCCAGGTGGATAGGTTTGGAGAATCAGATCCCTGGGTAGTCGAATACTGAGTCGTGGTGAGTGAAGCCAAGTGGTGAAAAACCTAGGGGGAGATAACCTTAGGTAACGAGAAGTCTTGGAGGAGTGAACTTCAAGCAAGGTTGATCGGACGCACGGTCGACCGGACCAGCGAATCTCGGTAAATCTAGGTTTAGGTTTACCATTGTATTCTACATTATTATTGTTGTTGGCTAATATAATATTGCAGGAAAGGTCTTAGTGGATCAGGCGATCAGACACTGAGCAGGCAAAGTCCAAACATGTCTGAAGGACCATGTTTGGCGGGTAAGTTGAGATGAACAACTGGAGGAGCGACAGTGAGGTCGGGTTCCTGAAGGGAACAACCTAAGGTCGCTGATCCAACTGAAGAAATCAAAAAGGTTTCCAAGTTAAGATCAAGACAATTCTACTGTCTAATATTACTCATGCATTATATATTACTGTGCTAACCTTTGTGTTGCAGGGATACTTTGTTTAACTCTGTGCTGCAGGTTCGGTCGAATCTGTCGACCGAATGTAGGGATCGGTCGACCGAACCAGGATGACTTAGCACAGGTTAGTTTAATCAGCAACGATCAAGCAGAAGGAAGCTACACTGATTGGTCGACCGAACTAGAGGATCGGTCGACCGAACGATCAATATTAAAGGCGCAGTAAATGCAAATCACGACAAATCTCGACGAACAGGGGAGGAGCATGTTCGGTCGACCGAACAAAGGGATTGGTTGACCCAACCCTTAATGATCAATTAATGTCGAAGATCGAATCAACATCGGATCTCAACTAGGAAGGAAGGAAGCTGGTTCGGTCGACCGAACATTGACGATCTTATAAAAAGAAGCTTGAGGTCTGAGGCTGCACAACGCTTACTGATCATCTCAAAGCTCTCCTCTGCGCAAGCAGCTCGTGCTACAAGTCATCTACTACTCTTCAAGCTACTCCGTCCGGAAGTACCGACCAAAACTTCGACTTCAATATTTGTCGGTATATTTTTTATTAGCTTGCATTGTAATTAACTCAAGTAAGATAGTAGGTTGTTACTATCTTACTCATCTTTTGTACGCACTACTTCTTTCCAAGGTTTTCGGAAAGAAGAGACTTAGGGGATTGCCCATCAATACGGTCAAGGATCGCGGGCTTTAGAGTAGGAGTAGACCTAGACTTCGAACTAAGTAACCGAATGAGTTTTTCATTCTACTTTCCGCTGCACGACTCTGTTTTCTAAAGTAAAAGAAAAGTTTTAAAAGCGCGATATGTTAGAGTATATACTAAATGTTGGGGTTTTCGGGCCGCGAAAACCGTGTTTTCGCGTCGCGGAAACCCCGAATCACCCTAGCCATTGGATCTCGTGCGAAGAAAACTTTCCGAAAACACGATACGAGTACGAGTTTACAACTTAGATCTAACCTAGATCTACATGAAACGAGTTATACCTTTGAAGCGAAGCCCTTCGCGTTCCCGCTCGTCCAAACGGTGCCGGATCTCAAGAGTATCAAGATAGATACTCCTCTAGAAGTATCCACACGGACTCGTAGGTGGAGAAAAACACACAAAGAGGTGTGCTAGCACCTATGTGTGGTTCGACCAAGTTGAGGAGGAGAGAGAGAGGAAGAGAGCTCCAAGAGGAAGAAGAAAGAAAAATGCACACTTGAATGAAAAATTGAATTCTAATTCAAACAAAAGTGGCAGGCCACTCTCCATTGTGTAACTCCCAAAATTGCATTAAGTGCAATTAATGTGAAGCTATTAAAGAAAATGGCTTTGTAACTTCCATGAGGTGGCACCTATGATGATGTGGAGTAACATCATTGGTTCATATCATTGCCAACTCATCAATGAGGTGGCATAAAGTCAAGTCAAACTTGACTTTTAATCTTCCTCTCAAGTCAAGTCAAACTTGACCAAATCTCTTCCATGGTTGATCGAATCCAACCATTTGATTCAAGCCAACTTAATATAATGAATCTAATTCATTTAATTAAATTGATTCAATGAGTCAAAATCTAAATTAGACTCATTGAACACATGAATCAACTTGAGTCGAACTCAAGTTAGCCCAATTAGGATTACTCTTAATCCAATTTGATTCATCAAATGAATCTAATCCTCTTGGTTCATCATATAAACCTAATCTCCATCTAATTGTCCTAAGTGTGTGACCCTATAGGTTCTTGTAACGTTGGCAATGCCCTAAACCCATTTAGGAGCATAAGTAATGAGCGGTATCTAGCAACACATCATTACTACCCAAGTTACAAGAATGTCGAGATCCAACATCACCTTGTGACTACTAATTGTGACTCCTCACAATATATGACAAGTGTCCTTCTATCCTAAACATCTAGATTGGTCAATGTGAGGCATAGACCGTGTCATCCTCTGACCAATCTAAATCTTGAATTCCAAGTAGACTCACTAAATCAAATGAGCTCAATATCCTATATTGACTCATTTGGGCATGGTCATGCACTTCGTGTTCTCACTCTATCAAGAATACTGATGTCACTCCCGTCATATAGGAGGGATAGATCTCATCTACATCACTCGCATCCCTCTGCATAATTCATTACATACCCAGTAATCGCCTTTATAGTCCACCCAGTTACGGGTGACGTTTGACGAAACCAAAGTACATAACTCCTTATGTAGGGATCCATGGTGACTTCAGGTCTAAGGACTAGTAGTCATACTAATAGTCACATGAGAAAGTATATGACACTCATATAACGATCCATGATACTTTCTCATGGCGGGTCATTCAGTATACATTCTCTAATGCATACCCATGTGCCAACTTGATATCTCTATATCCATGACTTGTGAGATCAAGTTATCGAGTTGACCTACATGCTAGTCTTATTGCATTAACATTGTCTTTGAATGTTAATACTCGACTAGGAATGATTTAGAGTAGTGTTCCCTATATCATCTCACTATCGACTCATCCAATCGATTGATATAGGTAAGAACCTTTTACTCTAGGACGTTATTATACTTAGTTTATTTGGCACCAATACAAGTAAGTATAATAACTAAAAACCAAATGCCTTTATTTATATAGAATATGATACAACAAGTCCAAAATACAATCATCAAATGATTGGCTCTAGGGCTCTAGCTAACAATCTCCCACTAGCACTAGTGCCAATCAGTATAGGCTCTCAGCCCAAATGACCTAGTGTGACCATCATGCTTCCTCTGTGCCAAAGCCTTGGTCAAGGGATCTGCGATGTTAGCCTCTGTAGGTACTCTGCAAATCTTCACATCTCCTCTCTCAATGATCTCTCGAATGAGATGGAAGCGTCGTAGTATGTGTTTGGTCCGCTGGTGTGAGCGAGGTTCCTTCGCCTGTGCTATAGCTCCATTGTTGTCACAATAGAGCTCAATAGGGTCAGCAATGCTAGGAACCACCCCAAGTTCAGTGATGAACTTGCTAATCCAAACTGCCTCCTTTGCTGCCTCTGATGCAGCAATATAATCGGCCTCTGTCGTAGAATCAACTACTGTGTCCTGCTTCGAACTCTTCCAGCTCACAGCACCACCATTAATGCAAAATACGAACCCCGACTGCGATCTATAGTCATCCTGGTCGGTCTGGAAGCTAGCATCACTGTAACCCTTTACAGTTAGCTCATCATTGCCTCCATATATCAAGAAATATTCTTTAGTCCTTCTTAAGTACTTAAGAATATTCTTGACCGCTATCCAGTGACTTTCACCTGGATCTGACTGGTATCTGCTCGTCATGCTCAAAGCATATGAGACATCAGGTCGAGTACATAGCATGGCGTACATGATCGATCCTATGGCTGAGACATAAGGAATCTGATCCATGCGGTCTCTCTCCTCTCTAGAAGAGGGACCTTGAGTCTTTGAAAGACTCACACCATGTGACATCTGCAGAAATCCCATCTTCGAGTTCTGCATGGCAAACCGAAGGAGTACCTTGTCAATGTATGTACTCTGACTTAGGCCAAGTAATCTCTTAGATCTATCTCTATATATCTGTATCCCTAAAATCCGGGATGTCTCACCTAAGTCCTTCATTGAGAAGCAACTCCCTAGCCAGGTCTTGACAGACTGAAGCATAGGGATGTCCTTCCCAATGAGTAGTATGTCATCCACATACAATATGAGGAAGACAACTACGTCCCCTACAACCTTCTTGTAGACACAAGGTTCATCTTCGTTTTTGATGAAACCAAACTGTTTGATTGCATCATCGAAACAAAGATTCCAGCTCCGAGAAGCTTGCTTTAGTCCATAAATGGACCTATGCAGCTTGCATACTCTGCTAGTATGCTGTGGATCTACAAAACCCTCAGGTTGTGTCATGTACACATCCTCGAGTAGGTTTCCATTCAGAAACGCGGTTTTGACATCCATCTGCCATATCTCATAGTCATGGTAGGCTGCAATAGCAAGCATGATCCGAATGAACTTAAACATCGCTACTGGAGAAAAGGTTTCATCATAGTCAATACCATGAATCTGCTTGAAACCTTTAGCTACCAAGCGACTCTTATAGATAAGTCCATCCATGTCAGTCTTTCTCTTAAAGACCCACTTATACTTAATGGGTTTTACTCCTTCAGGTGGATCAACCAAAGTCCATACTTGGTTGGTGTACATGGATTCCATCTCGGATCTCATGGCCTCTAGCCATTTCTCGGAATCTGGTCTCATCACAGCTTCCTGATATGTGGTAGGCTCATCCTCTATGAGCATAACGTCATCATGGTCAGATAAGAGAAATGAGTATCTCTCAGGCTAACGACGTACCCTATCAGACCTGCGAAGAGGTATGTCTACATGGACTAGTTGTTGTTCCTTAACTCTTTTTGGAACAACATCATCCACAACACTTTGTGGTTCCAGTTCAACTTCCATCGAGGCTTCAGTGCTATTATTCACATCTTGAACTTCTTCAAGATCGAACATGCTCCCACTAGTCTTTCTAGAAACAAAGTCCCTTTCTAGAAAGACCCCAGTCTTTGCCATAACTACCTTGTGCTGACTGGGAATGTAGAAGTAATATCCCTTAGTTTCCTTGGGATATCCGATAAAATAGCACTTGTCGGATTTGGGTCCTAGACTTGACGTCGAACGTAAGCCTCACAACCCCAAATCCTCATGAAAGACACCTAGGCATCTCTCCCAGTCCATATCCTATATGGTGTCTTTATCACGGCCTTGGATGGAACTCGGTTGAGTATAAAAGCTACCGTGTCTAGAGCATAGCCCCAAAGGTATGTCGGAAGATCAGTGTGACTCATCATAGATCGTGCCATATCTAATAGGGTACGATTCCTCCTTTCGGATACACCATTCCACTATGGTGTTCCAGGAAGAGTGAGTTGGGATAGAATCCCACACTCAGCTAGGTAGTCACGAAACTCATGGCTAAGGTATTCTCCACCTCGATCTGATCGAAGTATCTTAATACTCTTGCCAAGCTGGTTCTGTACTTCATTCTTGTATTCTTTGAACTTTTCAAAGGATTCAAACTTATGTGTCATCAAATACACATAAC
The DNA here is from genome assembly GCF_018446385.1 of Zingiber officinale. Classification (NCBI taxonomy): domain Eukaryota; kingdom Viridiplantae; phylum Streptophyta; class Magnoliopsida; order Zingiberales; family Zingiberaceae; genus Zingiber; species Zingiber officinale. The sequence continues at coordinate 131,453,995 of NC_055987.1, forward strand.
CATATCTACTGAAATCATCAGTAAATGTGATGAAGTACCTATAACCGCCTCTAGCAGCAACATTGAAAGGGCCACATACATCACTATGTATGAGTCCTAACAAATCAGTTGCTCTCTCGCTGTGCCCACTAAAGGGAGTCTTGGTCATCTTGCCTCGTAGGCATGACTCGCATATCTCATATGATTCAAAATCAAATGAGTCCAACAAACCATCCTTATGGAGTTGGGATAAGCGCTTGTCATTTATATGACCTAAGCGACAGTGCCAAAGGTAAGTTTGGTTCATGTCATTTGACTTGAACCTCTTGGTATTTACGTTATAGATAGGGCTCTCAAGGTCTAGAATATAGAGTCCGTTTAACAGAGGTGCACTACAATAGAACATATCGTTTAAATAAACGGAACAACATTTGTTCTTTATAGTAAACGAGAAACCTTTCTTGTCTAAACAAGAAACTGAAATAATGTTCTTAGTTAATGTAGGCACATAACAACAATCGTCTAACTCTAGTACAAGCCCAGAGGGCAGAGATAAAAAGTAAGTCCCTACAGCAACAGCAGCAACCCGTGCTCCATTGCCTACTCGTAGGTCCACCTCGCCCTTTGTCAATGCCCTGCTATTTCTCAGCGCCTGCACATCAGTACAAATGTGAGAAGCATATCCAGTATCTAATACCCATGATGTAGAAATAAATAGATTGACTTCTATAACATATATACCTGAAGTGGAAGTCTCACTTCGCTTCTTCTTAAGATCCTCCAAGTATACCTTGCAGTTCCTCTTCCAGTGCCCGGTCTTACCGCAGTGGAAGCAGGTAGCATCCTAGGCTTCAGTGCCTTGCCTTTGCCCTTTGCTTGGGACTTTCCTTTGCCTTTGGGCTTGCCCTTGCCCTTATGTTTCTGAACCATCAGAACAGTGTTGGGCTTAGCCTTCTTAAGGTTTAGCTCAGCAGTTCTTAACATGCTGAGCAGCTCGGGTAGTGGCTTGTCAATCTCGTTCATATTGTAGTTTAGAACGAATTGACTGTAGCTATCCGGCAAGGATTGCAAGATCAGGTCAGTGGCCAGCTCTTGGCCAAGAGGGAACTCCAACCTTTGTAGGTTCTCCATGTACCCAATCATTTTGAGTACATATGGGTCTACTGGAGCCCCGTCTGACATCTTGCACTGAAACAGTGTCCTTGAGATCTCAAATCTCTCATGCCTCGCTTGACATTGATACAGTTGACGAAGATGTTCAACCATATCGTAAGCGCCCATTAACTCGTGTTGCTTCTGAAGCTCAGAGTTCATGGTCACGAGCATTAGACATGACACATCTAATGCGTCATCTTGATGCTTCTTGTAAGCATCTTTGTCAGCTCGCGGGGCATTGGCAGGAGGAGCCTCCGGAATGGGTTGCTCCACGTACAGTTTACGTTCTTAGGTGAGAACTATTCTCAGGTTCCTGTACCAGTCCAGGAAGTTTGCTCCGTTGAGCTTGTCCTTCTCAAGGACAGATCGCAGGGAGAAGGTGTTCGTATTTGACGTCATGGTTATCTACAACAGAATAAAAGCATAAATAAATATCATATTCTTAATCATTTAATTAGGCCTTTAACTAAATGATGCTCCCACTGAATTCTATAATTCATGTGGGACAAGATCCACATCACACTAACCCTTGAGTTAGCTTTGGCTAATACGCCCAAGATTTAGTATGATCGGTAGGTAACGATTACCAATTACATCTCTATGCAACTCTTGTTTATAGGATAAAATCCGCATTTATATTAAAACTCGAGTTAGCTTTGGCTAATACACCCGAGAGTTAATATAAACGTGATTTTGTCCTACCTTTCTAACCATTGGAAGAATGCCTATAGTTATACTCGATCCAACCGAGTTAACTAGGGATACTCAATCTTATTGAGTTTATACTCGCCCATGCGTTGATAGGCGGGACCAAGATTGTCCCTCCGCACCCTACCAAGATAGTATGCGTTGCTCTGCTTTGGCAGATTCAACAACATCATGCGATCGAGGTAGTGATGGGTATCACGGCATGGTAGGCATTTTGAGTTGTCGTGATTTAGATCTAATCTAAATGATGTTGTATCATATACTCGAAGTAGATCTAATCTAATTGATAGAGTGCATCTTGTACACGATGTAGATCTAATCTAATCGTAAGGGTGCATCTTGTGCACGATTTAGATCTAATCTTAATCGCTAGGCACTAATTAATTACTTAATTAAACATGCATCATATACACAAGTAATTAACTAAGTTTTGTGATTAGTCATGGCCCTACTACGATCTTCTCAAGCCAATGAGAAGATCGGATGCTCAACCTAAGGTCAACTTCTCAAGCGCCTTCCTTTTGACCACCTTGTGTTGCTCGCGCCCTCCTCGTAACTCCGTCTCGTGTGGACCTTCCACCGCTTCAAAATTACATTACAATTTTGAAACTCGAGTTACATTCGAGTCTAAATCTAATTACAACCAGAATAAAAGGAAGGCACGATGCGCAGGTCGCGAAAAATAAAAATAAAAATAAAAATACAAGCACGCACAACACATAACGGCACGCAGGCCGTATTATGAATTACAACACAATATCCAAATCTAATTTGGGTCATTTGGGCCATGACTATCACAAAATTAATATATAATTCAAAATTATATAGTTCTGTAATTTTTCTGTAATTTTTCATAATTTTACAGATTTTATGAGTAAATTTTTCCCGACGGTCCCAATTAGCGATTTCGGGCGCAATCGCGGAGCAAATCCCCTTGCGTGGTTAGGGGCAGTACCCCTACCCGCGATCTAACCATCGCGAATTGCTCCTAAGCGATCCAAGAGCACCTTATCCCGCTGTCCCAAAAAGATTTGGGTCGAAACGATGCCGTTTCAGAAAAAAAACTTCTCGGTAGTCGAAGCCTACAAGTGTATACACACTTGTGCTTTGCTTCTACGAGAAATATTACTTTTAAAACTATAAAAACCATAAATTTACAGAAATGTACAGAAGCTTTAATTTTTCATAAAAATCAAATTAAACTCGTACAAGCTTCGCACGTGGCTCTAATACCACTGTTGGGTTTTTCGGGCCGCGAAAACCGTGTTTTCGCTTCACGGAAACCCCGAATCACCCTAGCCATTGGATCTCGTGCGAAGAAAACTTTCCGAAAACATGATACGAGTACGAGTTTACAACTTAGATCTAACCTAGATCTACATGAAACGAGTTATACCTTTGAAGCGAAGCCCTTCGCGTTCCCGCTCGTCCAAACGGTGCCGGATCTCAAGAGTATCAAGATAGATACTCCTCTAGAAGTATCCACACGGACTCGTAGGTGGAGAAAAACACACAAAGAGGTGTGCTAGCACCTATGTGTGGTTCGGCCAAGTTGAGGAGGAGAGGGAGAGGAAGAGAGCTCCAAGAGGAAGAAGGAAGAAAAATGCACACTTGAATGAAAAATTGAATTCTAATTTAAACAAAAGTGGTCGGCCACTCTCCATTGTGTAACTCCCAAAATTGCATTAAGTGCAATTAATGTGAAGCTATTAAAGAAAATGGCTTTGTAACTTCCATGAGGTGGCACCTATGATGATGTAGAGTAACATCATTGGTCCATATCATTGCCAACTCATCAATGAGGTGGCATAAAGTCAAGTCAAACTTGACTTTTAATCTTCCTCTCAAGTCAAGTCAAACTTGACCAAATCTCTTCCATGGTTGATCGAATCCAACCATTTGATTCAAGCTAACTTAATATAATGAATCTAATTCATTTAATTAAATTGATTCAATGAGTCAAAATCTAAATTAGACTCATTGAACATATGATCAACTTGAGTCGAACTCAAGTTAGCCCAATTAGGATTACTCTTAATCCAATTTGATTCATCAAATGAATCTAATCCTCTTGGTTCATCATATGAACCTAATCTCCATCTAATTGTCCTAAGTGTGTGACCCTATAGGTTCTTGTAACGTTGGCAATGCCCTAAACCCATTTAGGAGCATAAGTAATGAGCAGTATCTAGCAACACATCATTACTACCCAAGTTACAAGAATGTCGAGATCCAACATCACCTTGTGACTACTAATTGTGACTCCTCACAATATATGACAAGTGTCCTTCTATCCTAGACATCTAGATTGGTCAATGTGAGGCATAGACCGTGTCATCCTCTGACCAATCTAAATCTTGAATTCCAAGTAGACTCACTAAATCAAATGAGCTCAATATCCTATATTGACTCATTTGGGCATGGTCATGCACTTCGTGTTCTCACTCTATCAAGAATACTGATGTCACTCCCGTCATATAGGAGGGATAGATCTCATCTACATCACTCGCATCCCTCTGCATAATTCATTACATACCCAGTAATCGCCTTTATAGTCCACCCAGTTACAGGTGACGTTTGACGAAACCAAAGTACATAACTCCTTATGTAGGGATCCATGGTGACTTCAGGTCTAAGGACTAGTAGTCATACTAATAGTCACATGAGAAAGTATATGACACTCATATAACGATCCATGATACTTTCTCATGGCGGGTCATTCAGTATACATTCTCTAATGTATACCCATGTGTCAACTTGATATCTCTATATCCATGACTTGTGAGATCAAGTCATCGAGTTGACCTACATGCTAGTCTTATTGCATTAACATTGTCCCTGAATGTTAATACTCGACTAGGAATGATTTAGAGTAGTGTTCCCTATATCATCTCACTATCGACTCATCCAATCGATTGATATAGGTAAGAACCTTCTACTCTAGGACGTTATTATACTTAGTTTATTTGGCACCAATACAAGTAAGTATAATAACCAAAAACCAAATGCCTTTATTTATATAGAATATGATACAACAAGTCCAAAATACAATCATCAAATGATTGGCTCTAGGGCTCTAGCTAATACTAAAAACCTAGCTTTTTGTAAACATTTATTTTTGAAATAAATAATCACATTGGTCAAATGTCTACATTTATGCTAAGTGTAGTTGTTCAATTAATATATATTGTAGATAACATGGTGTGTGGTGTCACACACAGAAAATCATGTTATCAGTTCCTTATAAATTATAAACAGTAGCTCACAACTAAGATGGAAAGGAACAAACCATTGGAATAGTTGTAGTGTAATTTGGTATTAGTTTATCTTAACTATAAAATTACACTAGTACACTCTGAGTGTATTGAGCAAGACCATTTAAGGTAAGTTCTTTTTATACTGACTGTATAAAAGAACAAGACATTTGCTATTATGGAAGTGTGTTCTCTTAATCCTGATATAATAACAAGCGCATATATTTAGTATTTATTTTTTTAATTTATCAAAGGGTGCGATTTAGTTCGATAAATCAATAGGCCTGATAAGTTGGGAAATAATATTATTTATAGTGTGTGTTGTTGATTATAGAAGGAAACTGTGTCCTAGGAATCTAGGTTGATGATGTCCCCAAGAAGAGCTCGTAAGGATTGTCATGTAAACCCTGCAGGTGGACTTAGTCCGACATGACGATGAAGTTGAGTGATACTACTCTTGGAGCTAGATATTAATTAAGTGAGTTGTCAATAACTCATTTAATTAGTGAGCATTCTATATCTTAAACACAGAGAGACTAACACACTCATGATAAGACAGATCCCATATAGTAATATGAGATTGGTGCAGTAGTTCAATAATAACTCTTTAGTGAATGAGATATTATTGATGAACTCGAGTTGGGTGTTCGGGGCGAACACGGGAAGCTCAAGTTCATCAGGAGACCAAAACCAATTCCTCCTCTCGGTCCCTGTCGTAGCCTCTTATTTAAAAAGTCTTATATCCACCTATACCCACCTTCTTACCCATCCTTAGGTGGCCGGCCAAGACAAGCTTGAAGCCCAAGCAAGGGTCGACCAAGACATGGCTTGGATGGGTTGAAGTGTGGTCGGCCTAGCTTGAAACCAAGCTTAGGTGGTCGGCCACAATAAATTAAAAGGATTTTATTTTTTTAAATCTTTCCTTATGTGGAAGCCATGGTTTTAAAAGAGAGTTTAAAATTTAAATCTTTCCTTTTATAATTTTCTACAAAAGATTAAGAGAAAGGTTTGATATCTTTCCTTGTTTGTAGTTAAAAGAAAGATTTTAATTATTGATAAAACTTTCCTTTTTTGTAACCATCCTCATGATTTTGAAAGAGAGTTTTAAAATTAAATCTTTCCTTTTATAGTTTTCTACAAAAGATTAAGAAAAAGATTTGATATCTTTCCTTATTTGTAGTTAAAAAGAAGATTTTAATTTTAGAGAAAACTTTCCTTTTTGTAAATCATCCACATGTTTTAATAAAGGGATTTTAATTTATAAATGTTTTCTTTTATAACCAACCATGAAGGGAATTTTTAAAAGAGAAATTTTTATTTTAAAATTTCTGGAAACAAATTAGGGAGTTTTAATTTTTATTTAAAACTTTCCTTATTTGGAGGACAATGAGGTGGTCGGCCATTAAGGGTTGAAAAGGAAATTTTTTATTAAATTTTCCTTCTTAAACATTGGCAAGGAATATAAGGAAATTTTATTTATTAAACTTTCCTTATTTGCCAAGACTAAGGAATATAAAAGAGAGGGTAGAGGTGTCTCACCTCATAACAATACATCTATTATTTCCTCTCCTCTCTTCATTAGTGGTGGTTGGCCCTCATCCTCTCCTCCTTTTCTTCTTCTTTGGCCGGCGGCATCAACTCTCTAGGAGACTCTTGGTGGTTGCATTTTGCTTGGAGAAGAAGTATAGAAAGGTAGATTTGTTTCTTTGCATCCCTTGGAGCTTGGTTGGTGGTCGAAGTTCTTCATCTCTAGGAGATTGTTGTTGGCCGAAACTTGCAAGGAGAAGAAGGAGGCTTGGGTGGATTCTCGTCTCGGTAATCGTCGCCCACACGATGTCCAAGATAAGAAGAGGAATACGACAGAAGATCGTGAGCTCTATAAGCTATAAAAGGTATAACTAGTTATTAGTTTCCGCATCATAACTAGTTCATCCTTTTATTTAGATCTTGAAATACCAAACACAAGAGGCTAATGATTCTAGGTTTCGAATTTATGATTCGAGTTATGTTTTTTTTGTTTTTCCAACTTGTGATTCGATTGTTCCTTTTGGTTAAACCTAGGGTTACTATAAAGAAATTAAATATTAAATTTCGTTGAAAGGCTTTGTCTAGGAAGTGGTGGATGCTCCCATACCCAAGAATGCCTAGTGCCTCGCCATGTTTAACCTGGAAACCTATCTCTGAAATTAATATTTAATTAAATTTGTAACATGGGTGGATTTAGATCAATAATGTTAAGCATCGTTTACGATCCAAGTCTTAACCACTAAGAACAGATAAGTTGAATTTGGAATCAATAATGTTAAGTTCTATTTGTGATTCCAAATTTAATTTCTAAATAACACAATAGGTTGTTAGGAATGGTTCAGGACTTATACAAAATTTTTGTACAGGGGAACCGGTACGATATTCCGAATAACAACCAACAATTGGTATCAGAGCTAGAGTTTACCTCTGTGTGTTTGGTTTTCAGTTTAATTATGCACATATCATACATAATTTAGGCAGGATAATAGTAGGATATGCTAACTCTATGGTTGCAGGCTCCAACTATTATGGCTTATAGAGATTGTGTGTGATTGGACCCTTGGACATGTCAAGGGCATTTTATTTGTGTGCGTGATTGTATGTATTAAAAATAGTAGGAGTTGTATTAGATTTAGGATTTTACATTTTTGTTTCGATCTAGATTACATGTACATTCTTTTGTGGAATATAGGATCGATATATATAAAATTCTATTTTTGTTGCAGATCGTATCCTTGCGAGGCGTGGTTCTATTTGTGGACCAGAGGCGCAATGGAAAAAGAAGCAAAATAGATGCGGCGACTAGACCTGATTGCGGTGGCTAAAGATGGTAGCAGCTAGTGTTGCCAGCACACGGAGGACAGTGATGGAAAAGGCCATAATAGTTGGAAAATTGTTTTTCCATATTTATTACTTTATTTGTTGTGATGTGTGTGTGCATGGTTAAAATTCCTCACCTTAAATAACTAAGTGGGAGAGGGATTAGTAAATAAATTTCATGGCCTCCATTACTGGTTTGTAAGTGATGCAACAAACTTACGTGTTGGCTCTGAGTACCTTCCTCCACAACGGATGAGTTTGTTTGCGGATCACTAGGTCAAACTTCCTTTGTGGATGGTTATAGGAAATTATTTAGGAGTGTATGATCTTCTCCAACTGAAGAGGTGCAATCCTATTTAATGGACTAAGTATCAAATAATGGTATACACTTAAGCACATTTAATAGTATCCTCCCCAACGGAGTCACTGGTATTATTTGTGTGACCAAAGGAATACCAACTATTAATTTTATTTGTCATAAAGTTAGGATGACAAGATAATAAAATTAATGGGTAAGACCCTTCTCTTACAAATGTTTGATTTTGTATACGTTCACACTAACGTGACATGCAAAATTCACGGTGTTTTGAGGTGTTGGTAAATTTAAATAGTATTGTTTGAGGAATCAATATTATTCTAAATTTAGAGTCTTGATCAATACTTATTTTGTGATTCTTAGGATGACTTTCAACCCACTGACTATTATACTGAAAAAGAACAAACTTACTGGCCCTAACTACATAGATTGGAAAAGAAACCTGGACATTGTCCTAACTGCTGAAGGCTATAAGTTTGTATTGTTAGAGGTCTGCCCTAAATGTGTCTAATGGCAATTCTAGTGAAGAAGAGATTGAGTATCATAGGAAATGGGTCAAGGAAGATGAGAATGCGCGGTGTTACATTTTGGCTTCAATGTCAAATGTACTGCAACATCAGCATCAGGACTTGCCAATTGCCTATGACATGATGAACAATCTCAAGGAACTCTTCGGATACTAGAATCGGGATGCCAGGCAAGAGGCAATGAGAAAACTAATGACAGCCACCATGTCAGAGGGGACACCCGTAAGGGATCATATCCTAAAGATGATGGCTTATTTGAATGAAATACAAATCCTTGGAGCTGAAATCGATGGGGAAACCCAAATCGATATTATTCTCCAAACGCTATCCAGAAGTTTTGAGCAGCTCCACCTGAACTATAACATGAACAAAATGGCTTATACGTTGGCGGAACTTTTGACAGAATTTCAGGCAGCAGAAGGTATATTTCGTCATAGTTCTCAGATTCACTTTGCTGAAAATATTTCTACTTCTAAGTCGAAAGGCAAGAAAAAGAAGAAACAGGCTAGCTTAGCAAAGAAGGTGAAAAGATCTCTAGGTATTGGACCTAAAGCTGGAGTGAAGAAGGCAAAGGGCAAGTGCTTCATCTGCAAGCAGTCGAGACATTGGAAGGCGGACTGTTCTCGTAGGAGAGAGAATAATAAAGGTATATCTTATTGTCTATTAGTTGAAACATGTTTAGCGGTGTTATCTACTAGTACCTGGTGTATGGATACAGGAGCCACTGATCATGTCTGCAATACATTGCAGGGGTTCCTGAAAATCCGATGACTATTTGAGGGAGAGATAATCGTCTACATGGGCAATGCTACGAAAGTGGCGACTATTGCAGTGGGAGACGTCTACTTATCATTTGATAGGAATAGAAGTTTGGTTTTGAAAAATTGTCTTTTGTACCAACTTTTAGAAAGGATTTAATTTCAGTTTCTAAACTGTTTATGGATGGATATTTTGTTTTTTTAATGATAAAGTAGTTATCAAGAAGAATAGGGTTATTATTTGTTCTGGTATATTAGTAGGCAATTTGTATACTCTAAATTCAATAACTCCCATAAAGTAACAAATGAAAATTAATAGCACATCTTCTAATTCTAATAAGAGAAAGGAACCTTCGCAAATGAATTAAACATATCTTTGGCATCTAAGGCTTGGTCATATTAACTTGAGTAGGATTCAAAGGCCAATAGCCGATGGACTCTTGGGTTCATTAGTGTTGGAAAACTTTCCAACTTGCGAATCTTGCTTGGAAGGTAAAATGACCAAGAGACCTTTTAAGGCCAAGGGGTATAGAGCCAAAGATGTGTTAGAACTAGTTCATTCTGATTTGTGTGGTCCTATGTCTATCCAGGCAAGAGGTGGTTTCGAATATTTTGTCTCTTTTATAGATGGCTATTCGAGATATAAGTGCATTTACTTGATGCGCCGTAAGTCTGAATGCTTTGATAAGTTCAAAGAATACAAGGCTGATGTGGAGAAACATCATGGTAAAAGTATCAAGACACTACGGTCTGATCGTGGTGGCGAATACCTCTTTGGAGAGTTTAGGAATTACTTATCAGAGGCTGGGATTCAATCCCAATTGTTTGCACCTGGTACACTCCAACAGAATAGTGTGGCAGAACAAAGGAATAGGACTCTTATGGAAATGGTTAGATCGATGATGGGTTATTCAGAATTACCAAATTCATTTTGGGGATATGCTCTGGAAACAGCAATGTACATTCTGAATATGGTACCTTCTAAATCAGTACCCTTTATTCCCATGGAATTGTGGAATGGACGTAAGCCTAGTCTGAGTCATATTCGGATATGGGGTAGTCCAGCATATGTACTGAAGGGAGATATTGACAAGTTGGAATCACGTACAAAAGTTTATCTGTTTGTAGGATAACCTAAGGGAACAAAAGGTGGTTTGTTTTATAATCCTAAAAATCAGAAGATCATTATTAGCACCAATGCTCGATTTTTAGAGGAAGATTATGTAATAAACCATAAGCTCATGAGTAAAATTGTTCTAGAAGAAATGTGAGAGGGCACGCCTACTTTAGTACCAACAGTGCAAGATGAAATATCACAAGAAACTGCAACACGTATGATACACAACAACAAACAGTGCCTCGTCGTAGTGGGAGGGTTGTTATGCAACCTGAGGGATTCATGTTTTTGGGAGAGTCTTCGGACTTGGTCCCTGGTGAACATGAACCTGATCCCCAGACATATGACAAAGCACTCCAAGATAAAGATACAGTATCTTGGCAAAGAGCGATGAACTCTGAAATAGAATCTATGTATTCTAACAAAGTCTGGGAGCTTGTAGAACCACCAAATGGTGTAAAAGCCGCTGGATGTAAGTGGATCTACAAAAGGAAAAGAGGGGCAGATGGGAAGGTGAAAACCTTCAAAGCAATGCTTGTTGTAAAAGGGTACACTCAGAAAGAGGGAATCGATTATGAGGAAACTTTTTTATCGGTGGTCATGCTTAAGTCTATCCGGATACTCTTATCCATTGCCGCTTATATGGATTATGAGGTTTGGTAAATGGATGTCAAGACAGCTTTCCTTAACGAAAGTCTTGAAGAAAACAACCATATGAAGCAACCAGGCGGGTTCATTGAAAAAGACAAAGAGCATCTAGTGTGAAAGCTAAATCGGTCTATTTATGGACTGAAGCAAGCTTCAAGATCTTGGAACATCTGATTTAATGAAGTAATCCAGTCGTATGGATTTATTCAGTGTCCGGATGAGTCTTGTGTATATAAGAAGTGTGATGGAAACATGGTGGTATTTCTTGTACTATACGTAGATGACTTTTGTTAGTTAGAAATAATATCAAAGTGTTGACAGAAGTAAGGGTATGGTTGTCCAAGAAATTCGATATGAAGGACTTAGGAGAATGCACACATATTCTTGAGATCAAAGTAATAAGGGATCACAAGAAAAGGATGTTGTGCTTGTCCCAAGCTTCGTATATCAATACAATCCTTGCTTGTTTTAGCATGCAAGACTCCAAGAAAGGTTTTCTACCTTTTAGGCATGGAGTAGCTTTATTTAAAGAGATGTCTCCGAAGACATCAAAGGAGATAGATGACATGAAGGCAGTTCCTTATACTTCGGCTATCGGAAGCCTAATGTACGTTATACTGTGTATGAGACCGGATATCTATTTTGTCGTGGGCATGGTTAGCAGATATCAAAGTAACCCTGGACAAGGACATTGGACTGTTGTAAAGCATATATTGAAGTACCTGAGAAGGACTAGAGATTATATGCTAGTTTACCAAGTAGATGATTTAATCCCTGTGGGTTTTACGGATTCTGACTTTCAATCAGATAGGGACAATAGTAAGTCTATATCAGGATATGTGTTTACTTTAGGAGGTGGAGCCATAGCATGGAGGAGTGTTAAGCGGAAATGTGTTTCAGACTCAACCATAGAAGCTGAGTATGTGGCAGCCTCTGAGACAGCCAAAGAAACAGTGTGGCTCAGGAACTTCTTGATGGACTTAGATGTGATTCCTGGTTTGCCCAAAATCATCACAATTTATTGTCATAATAGCGGTGTAGTAGCAAACTCGAAGGAACCACAAGCCCATAAGGTAAGTAAACACATAGAGTGCAAGTACCACCTGATACGAGACATCGTAAAGCGAGGAGAAATTGTTGTCGCCAAGATTGCATCAGCGGATAACCTGGCAGATCCTTTCACTAAGGCCCTTCTGGCGAAATCTTTTGATTGACATGTTGAAGGAATGGGAATCAGATGTATGGCAGCGTTTATGACAGTATAGTCTTTTAGTATAAGTGGGAGATTATTAGAGTGTATACTAAAAGCCTAGCTTTTTGTAAACATTTATTTTGAAATAAATAATCACATTGGTCAAATGTCTACATTTATATGCTAAGTGCAGATGTTCAATTAATTTATATTGTAGATAACATGGTGTGTGGTGTCACACACAGAAGATCATGTTATCAATTCCTTATAATTTATAAACAGTAGCTCACGACTAAGATGGATAGAACAAACCATTGGAATAGTCGTAGTGTAATTTGGTATTAGTTTATCTTGACTATAAAATGACACTAGTACACTTTGAGTGTATTGAGCAAGACCATTTAAGGTAAGTTCTTTTTATACTGACTGTATAAAAGAACAAGACCTTTACTATTATGGAAGTGTGTGCTCTTAATCCTGATATAATAACAAGCGCATATATTTAGTATTTATTTTTTTAATTTATCAAAGGGTGTGATTTAGTTCGATAAATCAATAGGCCCGATAAGTTGAGAAATAATATATTATTTATAGTGTGTGTTGTTGATTATAGAAGGAAACTGTGTCCTAGGAATCTAGGTTGATGATGCCCCCAAGAAGAGCTCATAAGGATTGTCATGTAAACCCTGCAGGTGGACTTAGTCCAACATGACGATGAAGTTGAGTGGTACTACTCTTGGAGCTAGATATTAATTAAGTGAGTTGTCAGTAACTCATTTAATTAGTGGGCATTCTATATCTTAAACACAGAGAGACTAACACACTCATGATAAGAAGAAGCTCATATAGTAATATGGGATTAGTGCGGTAGTTCAATAATAACTCTTTAGTGGAATGAGATATTATTGATGAACTCAAGTTGGGTGTTCGGGGCAAACATGGGAAGCTCAAGTTCATCAGGAGACCAAAACCAATTCCTCCTCTCGGTCTCTGTCGTAGCCTCTTAATTATAAAGTGTTATATCTACTCATACCCACCTTCTTACCCACCTTAAGGTGGACGACCAAGCTTAGCTTAGAGCCCAAGCTAGGGTCGGTCAAACCAAGGTTAGATGGGTCAAGTAGGTGGTCGGCCCTAGCTTGAACCCAAGTTTAGGTGGCCGACCACAATAAATTAAAAGGATTTTAGTTTTTTTAAATCTTTCCTTATGTGGAAGTCATGGTTTTAAAAGAGAGTTTAAAATTTAAATCTTTCCTTTATAGTTTTCTACAAAAGATTAAGAGAAAGATTTGATATCTTTCCTTATTTGTAGTTAAAAGGAAGTTTTAATTTTTGATAAAACTTTCCTTTTTTGCAACCATCCTCATGATTTTAAAAGAGAGTTTTAAAATTAAATCTTTCCTTTTATAGTTTCTACAAAAGATTAAGAGAAAGGTTTGATATCTTTCCTTATTTGTAGATAGAAAGGAAGATTTTCATTTTGGAAAAAACTTTCCTTATTGTAATCATCCACATATTTTAATAGAGAGATTTTAAAAATTTCCTTTTATAACCAACCATGAAGGGAATTTTTTAAAAAGAAATTTTTATTTTAAAAAATTTCCGGAAACAAATTAAGAAGTTTTAATTTTGTGTTTAAAACTTTCCTTTTTTGGAAGAGTTGTAGGGGCCGACCACATTAATAAATAAAAGGAATTTTTAATTAAATTTTCCTTTTCATTGGCTAGGAAATTAAGGAAGTTTTAATTAAAACTTTCCTTATTTGTCAAGACCAAGGAATATAAAAGAGAGGGTAGAGGTGTCTCACCTCATAACAATCTATCTTCTATTATTCCTCTCTTCCTTGTGGTGGTCGGCCCTCTCTTCTTTCTCTTCCCCTATTCTTCTTCTTAAGTGGCCGGCGGCATCATCTTCTTAGAGAGATCTTGGTGGCCGGATTTTGCTTGGAGAAGAAGGAGAGATAGGAGGCTTTGTTTCTTAGCATCCCTTGGAGCTTGGTTGGTGGCCGAAGTTCTTCATCTCATGGAGTTTGTTGATTGACCAAAACTTGCTTGAAGAAGAAGGAAGCTTGGGTGGATTCTCATCTCGGTAGATCGTCGCCCACACGACGTCCGAGATAAGAAGAGAAATACGACAGAAGATCGTGAGGTATATAAGCTATAAAAGGTATAACTAGTTATTAGTTTCTGTATCATAACTAGTTCATCCTTTTATTTAGATCTTGAAATACCAAACACAAGAGGCTAATGAATGTAGGTTATCGAATTTATGTTTTCGATTTTGTGTTTCTTTTGTTTTTCGAACTTGTGATTCGATTGTTCTTTTTTGTTAAACCTAGGGTTACTATGAGGAAATTAAATATTGAATTTCATTGAAAGGCTTTGTCTAGGAAGTGATGGATGCTCCCATACCCAAGAAGTCCTAGTGCCTCGCCATATTTAACCTGGAAGTCGATCTCTGAAATTAATATTTAATTGAATTTGTAACATGGGTAGATTTGGATCAATAATGTTAAGCATCGTTTGCGATCCAAGTCTTAACCACTAAGAACAGATAAGTTGAATTTAGAATCAATAATGTTAAGTTCTGTTTGCGATTCCAAATTTAATTTCTAAAGAGCACAATAGGTTGTTAGGAATGGTTTAGGACTTGTACAAAATTTTTGTACAGGGGAACCAGTACGATATTCCGAGTAGCAACCAACACATCAAACCTTCTACGTTCTCTGTTGACTTGTCCAATAGCAAAATGACTAGCACGTATAATTTTTTAGTTCATGTGTTGTAGAGATAGTGTTAGTATGCTTGGTGTACCTCCTTTCTCTATCTTTAGTAGCATGAAATAAGCTAAGTATTGTACGGAGTTTAGTATAAGTCTTGGCCTAACCTTAAGGATCTTACTTTCACTTCACTTAAGTACTTAAGTTTGAATAGTAGAAATATTTTGAAATAGTTATGATTCATCCAATTTGCTTAGTACTTTTGTTCCCATGGGATTCCGTAGTTACATTTTGGTAACTGGATGACCTTGGATCATGGAAGCTCATTTGGAAAAGTCTAAATCCCAACATATGCATCTGACATTTGCGATTAGTGCTACACCTCTATAGCACCAAAATAATAATAATAATAATAATAATAATAAAAAGAGTTGAATAAGGGATAAAAAATTAGTTGTCGTGAGTGGAAACTAACAATTTACCCCTTTGAGACCGAGTTAGGTTACTGGGGAAATAAATGTTATGTTTCTCTTGATTCCGAGTAGTATCCTTTGAGACCTTGTGTAATTTAAGGAAAATGAACCAAGTGTGTGGCAGGTAAGTGTTTATCACCGGGAATTATAGGAACTCAATTGTATGACGACTTGACTAGGACAGAAAATAGAAACTTGAAGAGTTTGAGTTACTTATTGCACCGAGCACAAAGAACTTTTGCTTAGGTCATACTTAGGTCACTCCACAATCATGCTTATCAATGAAACTAGTTGATAGAGTTAGGTGAGTACACTAGGGATTATGATACACTATAAGAATTCATGAACATAGATTGCAGCATTTTGCTTGAGGACAAGCAAAGGTTCAAGTCTGGGGGTGTGATGTGCATAGATATTATGATCGTTTATGCATGGTTTAACACACATTCACTTGCTTTATTTGTATATATTCTTTGCACGATCATCTCTTTTATCGTTTATTCAGTATTTATTACTCTTTTGTCAGAGATCTGCTCTTTGTTGGGTTTTATGTTGACAAGGATAACTTTTGGAGTGAAAACGGCGATTGTCGATGGAGCAAAGCAGAGCACGACCGTGCAACCCTGCACGGTCATGTGGCCCTTCCAGACAGAGAGCATAGCATAGTCGTGCAACCTTGCACGTCCGTGTGGCCATTCCCCGAGAGAAAGCAGAGCTCGGCCGTGCAACCTTGCACGACCGTGCCTCACAACCAGCAGCCAAGATTCACACGGTCGTGTGAACCTCACACGGTCGTGAAGGGCAGCCCGAGCCAAAGCAAGACACGGTAGTGCAGATGTGGCACGGTCGTGCCACTTAACCCGAAAAGAAGAAGAGCTTGGCCGTGCGGATCTCGCACGGTCGTGGCACGGGTCATGCGGCGCCCGTGCCCTAGCCTATATATAGGCTTTTAACTCTTCTCCTCGGGGGGGAGGCGAGTCGTCATAAGACAGTTACCTTGGTGTCGTTCCACGCTATCCTGGACCTTCGTTCAACGATCCAAGATCACCTTCATCACCGCATCAACTCCAAAAGTAAATGATTGGATCCGAAGATTACTCGACGTTATTGGATAAGCATCTCTTATCTTTCTCTCTTCTCGTTTGAGGATTGTATGCTTACTTATATTATGTCGTTGGATTTTTCTCCTGCATCTATGGAGTAGATCCTTTGTTCTAGGAACAGGGAGTAGTTGTGGACAGGGTTTAATGTGAGACTCATGTTTATGCCTTTACTCATTGGATGATTTTGTTTGCTTTGTTTCTATTTGGTATGATGAGATTACCTTGTCATATTAGTTGATTGTGTAGGAATTTCTAATTTCGTAAAGAGATGATCTTAGATCGTATACCCGAGGGACCCTAGTGACAGGGGTAACCCATTCACGGACATTTAGGATACTCCCTTGAAAGGAGAGAGGCAACTTCTCCACAAGGAAGTAAGAGACCAAACCAAACTCCTATCTCTATCTCTAATGATACCGATTAGATTTGTATTCTTATGATCTACCGAGGCGCCCTAGTGACAGGGGTTAATCGTAACAGGATTTCACAGTGATTTTCTCTGTTTAGTGCTTAAGGATAGTAGCTTTAACTTCCGACGAATGCATGTTGATTGACAATGAGGAAAAGATAAACCATGATACATCAGGTTCCACCACAATGAAACTGAATTCCTAGAACTCTTCCCAAGCCAAGTTAAGATTTCTCTCTTTTGCTAGTTCTCACATCTACTTCCCCATTTCCTTTCTTCCTAAGAAATAGTTAACTTACAACAACAGTAGTTTAGCTAATTCTACGTGAATAATCGCTAATCCTTATAACTAGTCTTCGTGGGATCGATAATCTTTTATTACTGACGATGTATCTGTGCACTTGCGGAAGCGTAACAAATTTTTGGCGTCGTTGTCGGAGACTGCGTCGATAACATTAGTGAAAATCATATTGGATTAGACTAGACTTTGTTTTTCTTTATTTCACTTTACTTTCTGTATTTTTTTTAAAACGCTAAAAAAACATTAAAAAAAAGAGACAAATATATTTTAACTCTTTATTTACACTTGGATTATTCAATATCTTGTTCTTGCATGTGAAGAGCTAATCTTTCAGGAGAACTTCTGTCGTTCTATCCAGAAATTGATAGAACTTTCCTGAGAAAAAGAAACTTGTAGAAACTCCAAGCAGAACAAGAAACTTCTAAAATGGTTGACAAACGTTTGAAGGATTACGCAGCACCTTATGCACGAGGGTTTCGGTCTAACATCACTCGACCACCAATTGAAGCCAACAATTTTGAAATCAAGCCTACAGTGATCCACATGGTCCAATAAAATCAATTTGGAGGAGGACCGCACGACAATCCAAATCATCACTTGGAGCTTTTCTATGAGATTTGCAGTACTATGCAAGTAAATGGGGTCCCTCCAGAAATAGTAAGGTTACTTCTTTTTGGATTTTTCCTAAAAACAGAGCCAAACAATGGCTTAATTCTCTACCAGCAAACAACATAACATCTTGGGATCAGTTTGAGCAGAAATTTTTGGACAAATTTTACCCACCAAGTAAAAATGCACACATGAGGAATTTAATTGTAAGCTTCAAACAGATAGACTCAGAATCGCTATTCGAAGCATGAGACAGATTCAAGAGTATGTTAAGATAGTGCCCCCATCATGGCCTCGAGAAGTGGTTGATGCTACACACATTCTACAATGGAATCAACTACCACACGAAGGTGTCCCTCGATTCTGCAATAGGAGGGGTGTTAATGAACAGGAGTCTTGATGAAGCTGAAGAGATTATAGAAAATGTGGCACATAACCACCATCAGTGGGCAATTGAAAGATCTGGAGGTTCTTTCTCTGGGAATCCAATAAAGGCATCAGGAAAATTCGACGTAGATATAGTCACGCTCATGTCTGCAAAGCTGGATGCTCTGACCAAGAAGCTTGAGGCCATGAGGGACAACACGGCCAATGCAATAGTGTGTATTTGCGAAACTTGCGGAAGTTTGGATCTTGCTCAAGATACTTGCCCCCTAAGACCAATACAAGTACAAATGAACCAACTTGAGCAATGCGATGCGATAGTCAGTTATAACCAAAAGCAAAACAATCCCTACTCCAACACATATAACCCTGGGTGGAGGAACCACCCAAAATTTTCTTACCGGGGCAATTAAGATCAAGGACCATCAAAACAAAGTTACCAATTTAGGCAACAAAGTTACCCACCTGGACAACAGACTTATCAACAGCAACTTTCACAACTGTCCAGAATCGAAAAGATGCTTGAAGAAGCTCTCTTGGAGCAAAAAGAGATGAAGAATGAAATCAAGCAATTGAATCAAAGATTGGAGAATTCTTAAAAGCATCAAAAGATGCAAGATAGCCAAATCGCCCAGATAGCCCAGTCCTTTTCAAGAACACCTGGAGTATTTCCGAGAAAGCCCGACATGAACCCGGTGGAACATTGCAACCACATTGAGCTGAGGAGCGGACAGACTTTGGGAGATCCCCAAATGAATGCTCAGAAAGAAATTATCTCAGAGGAAGAGCCCTCTCCTCTCATGCCTAATTTGGTCCAGAATAAAGACAGGGAGGAGATCACCAAGAAGTTTGAAGGGACTCTTCCACTTCCCCCATAAAGTCAGACAATTCCTTCCCCCATAAACTAATTACATCCCAAAAGGATGAAGAGTTCCACCAATTTCTTAAGAAGATTAAAGAAATTTGTATTGAAGTACCTCTGATAGACGCACTACACCAAATTCTGAAGTTCGCCAAGTTTTTAAAAGGTATTCTATCTAACAGAAGAGAGAAGGGTGAATTTAAGACTATAGCATTGACAGAGAAGTGGAGCGCTCTACTCATGGCAGATATTCCCCCAAAGCTCCAGGATCCAAGAAGTTTTTTTATACCATGTAAAATTGGCTCTGAGCTCATACAGAAGGCTTTCTGCGACTTGGGAGCGAGTGCCAGCTTACTTCCATACTCGTTATGTAAGAAGCTAGGACTCCAGAACATCAAACTTACTACTATGACACTACAATTCGTTGACCATTCATGTAGATACCCAATGGGTATAGTGGAAGACGTGCCAGTAGAGGTAGGCGGATGCATCATTCCCACATATTTTATTATCCTGGATATGGAGGAGGATCCCAAGATCCCAATTATCCTTGGAAGACCATTCTTCGCCACCGTTGGAGCCCTCATTGATGTGAAAAATCATAAGTTATCCTTGGAGATCGATAAAGAAAGGTTAGAATTTGATTTATCTGATTCTCCTAACTGCATCTCCTCTTCTCATGGAAATTCTATCAAGACAAATATACACAAAGCTGAGGAATGCAGTTTCCAAGAGAGGTCGCCTCCAACAAGAAAAGAGAAGTGCATATGTCCTACACGAGCGAAACTGAAGGAGCAGACTGGATCATTAACCCTAGGAGGAGAGTCGTGCTTCCATGGGTTTAGTCCACACTAACTGATATGGGGTCGAGCGAAAGACCTAAAACAAGCGCTTCTTGGGAGGCAACCCAAGGGTTTTTGTTTTAATTCGTTATCAATTTGTCGTTCTATTTTTTTAGTTAGTTCAATGAAGTTTATTTTATTTTATTGTCGGATCTTTGTTTGCAGGATGTGCACAACCTCCACGAGCTAGTCGTGATCGTTTCATGGGCATGGGGGAATCAAAGGAGTCAAAAAGGTGAAGAGCGAAACACTACGTGCGTAAGAGAGTCGATCGTGTGACCCCACACGGTCGTGTGAAGCTAACAGAGGAAGAAATTGCCATTGGTCGTTCAACCCTGCACGGCCGTGTGGTCTGTGCAGAGAAAGAATGATACACGGTCGTGTTGGCCGTGCGAAGTCACCAGAGGGGAAGAAGGCACGGTCCGTGCAGATCTGGCACGACTGTGCGATCTCGGCGGAGAAGAGAAAAGAAGGGGTCGTCCCAACCGGCACGGTCATGCGGCTACCCAAGCTGCCAGGTCGTGTCTTTAAGACACGGTCGTGCCCTACCCGTGTATGCTGCCAACTTCCCTAAAAAGCCCTAATTCCCATCTCCTTCTCTCCCAAAGGCTTTATCCTCCCCACTACACCTCATCAACCTCCAATTCCTACACCTAAAACTCATCTTTACTAAGATCTACATCTAGATCTAAGATTTCTTCAAGCCCCAAATCTGGAAAGAGAGGAACAATTTCCCTATTCTTTTTCTTTCCCCTCCTCCATCCTCAAGATCTATCTCCACCCAAAAGAAGTTCCTCAAGTTCACCTTGCACATCATGTCTCAAATCTTGAAGAGACTCCGATGATGAAGTGGTGGATCTGGCGAAGGAGATGCACCAGGAGGAGACAAAGGCAAAGGAAAGGCTTCTTCTTCCAAAGGCAAAGGGAAAAGGGTGGCGCTAGAATTCCATTCTGTTTCAATTTCCCTGTACAAAAATTGTACAAGTACAGAACTTTTTCCTAGCAATCCGCATGTTCGATCAAATATGTGTTTGATCAATCAAGTAAGTTCTTGATGGATCAAAGCACACCTTGATCGAAGTACAAGATCGCTGGCCTCTTGTGTTGGTATTCAAAATTGATACAAAGAAAACTAAACTAATTACGCAGCGGAATTAAAGAACTAGTTGTACCTTTCCTTTGTAGCTAAAGACGTCTTGATCTTCTACTGTATTCCTCTCCTCTTCTTGAACATCGTGTGGGTGACAATCTACCAAAACAACAAACATCCTTCCCTTCGTTTCTCCAAACCATCGGTCACCAAGAGAAGGCCTAGGATGGGGCGCCTCCTCCTCTTCTTCCTTCTCCTCTTCTTCCTCTTCTCCAAACCGCCGGCCACCAAGGGATCTAAGCAAGAGGCGTCAGCCCCTAGCAAGCAAGAGGAAACCGTCGGCCCTAGCAAGGGATGGAGGTGTTGTCGGCGGCCCTAACAAGGGATAAGGAGGTGCTGCCGACCCTAGCAAGGGATGGAGATGGTGTTGCCAGCCCTAGAAAGGGATGAGGAGGTGTCGCCGACCCTAGGAAGGAAGAGATGTGCCACCGGCCCTAGCAAGGAGGTGAGGTGCCGCCGGCCCTAGGAAGGAAGAGAGGTGAAGTTGAACCCTAAACTCAACATGGATAAGTGGATGCGAGGCTTTATATAGAGGCTACAACAGGGACCTAGAGGAGGAATTGGTTTAGGCCTTCTGACGGGCTTGTGCTTCCTGTGTTCGACCCGAACACCCAACTCAAGTCCATCAATAATAACTCATACCACTAAAGGGTTGTTATTGAACTACCACACCAATCTCATATTACAATATGGGTTCCTTCTTATCATGAGTGTGTTAATCTCCCTATGTTTAAGATATCGTATGTCCGTTAATTAATTGAGTTACTGGCAACCCAATTAATTAACAACCGATTTCAAGAGTAGTACCACTCAATTTTATTATCATGTCGAACTAATTCCACCTGCAGGGTTTACATTATAATCCTTATGAGCTCCTCAAGGGGGCATCATCAGCCTAAATAATTAGGACACATATTCCTTCTATAATCAACAACACGCCATATAAATAGTATTATTTCCCAACTCATCAACCTTATTGTTTTAACGAATAAATCTCACCCATTGATAAGTTAAAGAAATAAATACTAAGTATACGTGCTTGTTATTATATAGGGATTAAGAGAGTGCACATCGATAATAACAGAGGTTCTGTTCTTTTATGTAGTCAGTACAAATCAAACAAGCTCAAACGACCCTGCTCAATACACACATAGTGTACTAGTGTAATTTTATAGTCAAGACAGACTAATACCAAATTACACTACAACTGTTCCAATAGTTTGTTCCGATCCATCTTGGTTGTGAGCTACTATTTATAATTTATAAGAAACTGATAACATGATCTTCTGTGTGGCACCACACACCATGTTATCTACAATATAAATTAAATGGATAATTGCATTGACATATATATATATATATATAAAATACAAACATTTGACCAAAGTGATTCTCATTTCAAAATATTTCAAAACAGATGTTCATACAAAAGCTAGACTTATAATATACATCCCAATAATCTCCCACTTATACTAAAAGACTATGCTACCATAAATGCTATCATACATCTGATTTCCATCCCCTCAACATGTCTATCAAAAGCTCTCGCCAGAAGGGTCTTAGTGAAAGGATCTGTTAGGTTATCTACTGATGTAATCTTGGCGACAACAACCTCCCCTCATTTTACGATGTCTCGTATCAGGTGGTACTTGCGCTCAATATGTTTACTTGTCTTATGGGCTCGTGGTTCCTTCGAGTTTGCTATTGCACCACTGTTATCACAATAAATTGTGATAACTTTGGGCAAACCAGGAATCACATCTAAGTCCATCAAGAAGTTTCTGAGTCGTACAACTTCTTTGGCTGCCTCAGAGGCTGTCATATACTCAGCTTCCATGGTAGAGTCTGAAACGCATTTCTGCTTAACACTCCTCCATGCTATGGCTCCACCTCCCAAAGTAAATACATACCCTAAGGTTAATTTACTACTGTCCCTATCTGATTGGAAATCCAAATCCATGTAACCCATAGGGAGCAAATCATCTGCCTGGTAAACCAGCATATAATCTCTAGTCCTTTTCAGGTACTTTAATATATGCTTTACGGCAGTCCAACGTCCACGTCCTAGGTTACTTTGATATCTGCTAACCATGCCCACGACAAAACAGATATCTGATCTCGTACATAGCATTGCATACATTAGGCTTCCTATAGTCGAAGCATAAGGAACTGCCTTCATCTCCTCTATCTCCTTTGGTGTCTTAGGACACATTTCTTTAGATAAAGGTACTCCATGCCGAAAAGGTAGAAAACCTTTCTTGGAGTTTTGCATGCTAAAACGAGCTAGGATAGTATCGATGTACGAAGCTTGAGATAAGCACAACATCCTTTTCTTGCGATTCCTTATTACTTTGATCCCAAGAATATGTCCACATTCTCCCAAGTCCTTCATATCAAACTGCTTGGACATCCATACCCTTACGTCTGACAACACTTTGACATTATTTCCAATGAGCAAAATGTCATCTACGTATACTACAAGAAATACCACCACGTTTTCGTCACTTTTCTTGTATACACAAGACTCATCCAGACACTGAATGAATCCATGAGACTAGATCACTTTATTAAATCGGATGTTCCAAGATCTCGAAATTTGCTTCAGTCCATAAATGGATCGATTGAGCTTACATACAAGATGTTCTTTGCCCTTCACAATGAATCCCTCTGGTTGCTTCATATAGATGTTTTCTTCGAGACTTCCGTTAAGGAAAGTTGTCTTGACATCCATTTGTCAAACCTCATAATTCATATGAGTAGCAATTGATAAAAGAATCCGGATAGACTTGAGTATGACTACAGGTGAAAAAGTTTCCTCATAATTGATTCCCTCTTTCTGAGTTTACCCCTTCGCAACAAGCCTCGCTTTAAAGGTTTCCACCTTCCTGTCTATTCCTCTTTTCCTTTTATAGACCCATTTACATCCAATGGCTTTCACACCATTTGGTGGTTCTACAAGCTCCCAGACCTGATTAGAATGCATAGATTATATTTTCATAGTTCATTGCACTTTTCCAAGATGCTGCATCTTTATCTTGGAGTGCTTCATCATATGTCCAGGGATCAGCTTCATGTTCACCAGGGATCAAGTCCGAAGATTCTCCCAAAATCATGAATCTATCAGGTTGTTTAACAATCCCCCCACTACAATAAGGCACTACATGTAATTATGCATCATTTGTGACACATGTTGCAGTTACTTGTGGTATATCATCTTGTACCGTTGGTACTAAAGTAGAAGTGTCCTCTCTTATTTCCTCAAGAACGATTTTACTCATGGGCTTGTGGTTCATTACATAGTTCTCTTCTAAAAATCAGGCATTGGTGCTAACAATGACCTTCTGATCTTTAAGACTATAAAACAAACCACCTTTTGTTCCTCTAGGATATCCCATGAACAAGCGAACTTCTGTACGTGATTCCAACTTATCAGCGTCTCCCTTCAGCACATGTGCTGGACTACCCCAAATCCAAATGTGTTTCAAACTAGGCTTACGCCCATTCGACAATTCTGTGGGAGTAAAGGGTACTGACTTAGAAGGTACCAAGTTGAGAATATACGCCGCTGTTTCCAGAGTATATCCCCAAAATGAATTTGGTAATTCTGAATAACTCATCATTGATCTAACAATTCCCGTAAGAGTCTTATTTCTTCATTCCACCACACCATTCTGTTGGGGTGTACCAGGTGCAGACAATTGGGATTGAATCCCGGCCTCTGATAAGTAACTCATAAACTCTCCTAAGAGGTACTCTCCACCATGATCAGACTGTAGTATCTTGATACTTTTACCATGATGTTTCTCCACATCAGCCTTATACTCTTTGAACTTATCAAAGCACTCAGACTTGCGGCGCATCAAGTAAATGTACCCATATCTCGTATAGTCATCTATAAAAGAGATAAAATATTTAAAATCACCTCTTGCCTGGATAGTCATACGCCCACACAAATTAGAATGAACTAATTCCAACACTTCTTTGGCTCTATACCCCTTTGCCTTAAAAGGCCTTTTGGTCATTTTTCCTTCTAAGCAAGACTCACAGGTCGAAAAGTTTTCCACTACCAATGAACTCAAAGGTCCATCGGCTATTAACCTTTGAATCCTACTTAAGTTAATATAACCCTATCTTAGATGCCAAAGATATGTTTAGTTCATTTCCAAAGGTTGCTTTCTCTTATTAGAATTAGAAGATGTGTTATTAATTTTTATTTGTTGCATCGTGAGAGTTATTGGATTAAGAGTATATAAATTGCCAACCAACGCACCAGAACAGATAACCACCCTATTTTTCTTGACAACCACTTTGTCATCAAAAGAAATAGAATATCCATTCATAAATAATTTAGAAACTGAAATCAAGTTCTTTCTAAAACATGGTACGTAAAGATAATTTTTCAAAATCAAAGTTTTATTCCTATTAAAAGACAAATAAATATCTCCCACTGCAACAACCGCCACTTTCGTAGCATGGCCCATGTAGACGGTGATTTCCCCTTCATGTAGTCGTCTGGTTTCCTGGAACCCCTGCAATGAATTACAGACATGATCAGTGGCTCCCGTACCTACACACCAGGTATCGGTAGATAACATCGCTAAACATGTTTCAACAACTAATGAATAAGATATACCTTTATTATTCTCCTTTCTGCGAGGGCAGACCACCTTCCAATGTCCAGACTGCCTACATGTGAAGCACTTGTCCTTCGGCTTCTTTACACCTGCCTACGGCCCAGTCCCTTGAGGTCGAATCACTTTCTTTGTCGAACCAACTTGTTTCTTCTTCTTTCCGCCTTTCGGCTTAGAGGCAGAAACGTTTTTAGCAATGTGAACTTGAGAACTTTAACGAAATAGCCCTTCTGCTGCTTAGAGTTCTGTAAGAAGTTTCGCCAATGAATAAACTCTTTTGTTCATATTGTAGTTCAGGCAGAACTGCTCAAAACTCTTGGACAGCGTTTGGAGAATGATATCGACCTGGGTTTCTCCATCGATTTTAGCTCCAAGGACTTCCATCTTATTCAAATGAGTCATCATCTTGAGGATATAATCCCTTACGGGTGTCCCCTCAGTCATGGTGGTTGTCATTAAGTTTCTTATGGCCTCCTGCCTGGCAGCCCGATTCTAGTGTCCGAAGAGTTCTTTGAGATTGAGCATCATGTCATAGGCAGTGGGTAAGGCCTGATGCTGATGTTGCGGCACATTTGACATAGAAGTCAAAATGTAACACCGCGGCATCTCATCTGCCTTGACTCATTTCCTATGTCTCTCTATCTCCTCTTCACTAGAATCCTTATCAGGCACGCTAGGATATAACTCAAGAAGTACGAACTTGTATTCTTCAACAGTTAAGACAATGTCCAAGTTCCGTTTCCAACCAATATAATTTGGACCAGTAAGTTTGTTTTCTTTTAAAATAATAGCAAGAGAATTGAAAGTCATTTCGAAATCCTAAGAATCACAGATTAAAATATTTGGTCAAAACTTTAGAATTTAAAATAATATTGATTCCTTAAACAATATAATTTAAATTCACCAACATTTCAAAACACCATGAATTTTGTATGCTACGATAGTATGGACGTATACTAATTCCTACATTTGTAAGAGGAGGTTTTACCCATTAATTTTATTATCTTGTCAACCTAATTTTATGACAAATAAATTAATAGTTGGTTCATCTTCGGTCACACAAATAATAGCAGTGACTCCGATGGGGAGGATACTATTAAATGCACCTAAGTATATACCATTACTTGATACTTAGTCCATTAATTAGGATTGTGTCCCTTCAGATAGAGAAGATCACACATACCTAAATAATTTCCTATAATCATCCATAGAGGAAGTTTGATCTAGTGATCCGCAAACAAACTCATCGGATATGGAGGAAGACACTTAAAGCCAATGCGCAAGTTTGAATGCATCACTTACAAACCAGTAATGGAGACCGTGAAATTTATTTAAATAATCCCTCTCCTACTTAGTTCTTTAAATTGAGGAATTTTAACATGCACACACATCACAGCACATAAAAACAGTATCACGACACACAAAAACAGCATATAAAGGCAATAAATATGATGTCACGCCCCAGAGGAGTCTCTGTTCGAAAAAAATTCGGCGGCATCTCCCCTGTATGGATGACAATCTGAAGCATTACTACATACAAAATATACCTCAGCCACACTCGGCTGGAATATATATACAAAATGAAATAAACACACAGCAGCGGAAGACATAAAACGATACGAACGTAAAACCAACAACGACACTAACAACAAATACCTGTCATCACAGACTTGACCCAAAATTCATAGCGACTTATTGAAAACAAAATACACAAAATCAACATACCACCCAAACGATAACAAAGTCCAAAAAGAAAACTGTCCTCGAGTGTGACGTGGGACTGGCAGCTGGGACTCTCCAAACATCCATGACTCATCTACCTATTACCTGGCGAAAGAAAACCATTTTGTGGGGTGGTGAGTATTGGAACTCAGCGGGTAAAGATAAGATAGTGCATGAACATAATATACAGATAGAAAGTGCCAAAAGTATACAGTCTCATAAGAGGAAATGACAGATACTAAAATAGAATCAAAACAAATGCTCATACCTGCAACTATATCCTAGGCTAGGTATAGTAGGTTAGAACTGGTACTAATCTGCTATAGTACTGCTCATAACTACAGAGGTAATAAGCAAGGTATATACAAAT
The DNA here is from genome assembly GCF_018446385.1 of Zingiber officinale. Lineage (NCBI taxonomy): Eukaryota > Viridiplantae > Streptophyta > Magnoliopsida > Zingiberales > Zingiberaceae > Zingiber > Zingiber officinale. Next base: position 131,482,071 of record NC_055987.1, read on the forward strand.
TTCCAATGACTAAACATCGGCAACGAGAATATATCTCAACACAAGCACATCCGCATATGCGAACAATAGCAGTAAGTAAGCAATAACAGCATATATAAACAATAGCCAAATCAAGTATAATAACAAACAGCGTATGCACGGATGGCCACTCCCGCCCACCTCTCCGCACCATGACCCCTGTATGGTCGAGAGGCCGGGTCAGTGACAGACTGTACACCACTCCAGCTACCACTCACACGAATGGCCGAGGGGACAGTTGTATAGTAGCTAACTAGCTACATCTGCGACGGGGTCCCTGCTGCTCGTACTCCAGCTACCACTCACACGAGTGGCCGAGTGCGGCACGACAGAACAAGCGGCATCAACTCCAGCTACTACTCTCTCGAGTGGCCGATGATGCAGCATGCATGCAATGACATGATGCGAACAATGCAACAGTCATCATATATATATAAGCAGAAACATGTATGCTACATGAAGCCAGCATGCTTAATACCGTACATAAATAAGCAACAGTCAAAGCATAAAAACATGGTATCAAGTGTCTGCTACTGATCATGGACAACAACAAGAGACTGTATAGATATGGAAACGAATTTCTCAAAGATTGCGTGGAAGTATCAAACACAGGAAAAATAAGAGTGGAGTCAAGGTAACAGTCCTTATCCAAAAATAGCTCATGCACTAAGTTCAAAGAACTAAAGAGACAAAGTAAGAAGTACCCGCCTTTATATGCAGATCGTGTCAACCGTCTTCAATCAACGTCCTGCAAATCACGTGATGTATAATTTAGCTAATTTCATAATGACACTAGCTAAACCGAAACCCAACTTAATTAGAGAAAAACCCTAATCCAACTATGAACCTCGATTCATCCAAATCCATCCAGATATCTTAGACTAGCATGCCAAAATAGAACCAACATTGAAATCATCTCACAATCTTCCAAATCTGTCCCGAATTCAAGACTATCTTGAAGAACCAACACAACATAAAAATCAGGACTCAACTTATCCAATTTGAAGGCAATTGCAACATTCACAATTCGGAGAACAACTTAAATGAGAAGACATCTAGAGGTCCAAATACGAATTCTCAACAACACTACAAGAATACCCTCACTGTTTCACAAGAGAACTGACAAACATTCCCAAACATAGTATGCCAGCAATTGCAAGAATACTTCAAGAAAACAAAACAAGATTCCCAAACTGTCAGCCATCCCAAGCATGGTATCGTAGACACCAAAACCCCAAATATCACCTTAAGCGTAAAGACAACACAAAACGCCATGAACCTATCAAAGTATCACAAATCCGAAGCAACCGATCAAGGAACTTTGCACTGATACCATACCAAATTGCGAGCACCCAAATCCAATCGGGAAAACTAGAAATAGCGCAAGATGAAACAAGATCATCACAGAAGACTCGCATCACAATTCGTTCGACCAATCAGCATCTCAGTCAGGCATTCAAACAAACAAGTACCACATAGGAAGCTCGGGACATTAACACCAAGGAACAACACCCAAAACGAACCCAAATTCATTCACAGCCAATCGAGCTTCGGAAACAACGATCGACACCTACTAGCTCCTAAACCTTACCTCACAGAAGTCATGCCCATATAAAGGAAGTACTTGCCGGATTTGTTAGGGCACAGCGCGGAGAGTAGAGGATCGGTGGTGGCACAGAGGGGATCGACCAATTCGAGGCAGCATCTTGCTGGATCGAGAGAATGTCTCGGCCAACGGTCGGACAACAGCGCAGGAAGTCATGGCCGGAGCTGTAGCGCACGAATGCAGCGACTAGGGAAGAAGCTAGGGCAGAAAGAAAATTGCTGCCGGCGGTCTCTCGGTGGCGATCAGCGTCGAGTACAACTAGGGTTCGCCTGGCCGACGCTAGGGCAGGAACGGCGGCGCTGTGGTGCCCGCGTGAGGAGGATTGCAGACGACTGTGGCTCCAGAGGAAGAAGAGGTCGGCGGCTCCGGTTGCGGGAACACGTGAGAGGGAGACGGAAGAAGGAGATCGACAGGTCGGTGTCGAGAGCAAGAGAGGAAGGTAGGGGAAGAAGGTGAGTTCGGCGCCGTGAGGGGAGGAGATGAATTCGGTGTAATTGGGGCGGAGAGGAGCGGAGGGTTAGGTTAGATTTTTATAACCGAAACTTAGCTTTAAGAAAAATTAAGACCTAAGTTTATTTCTCAATCAACTCCCACATTTGGGTATTCCAAATAGACCTTTTACAAAGCCTATAATTTTATCCCCTCAAAATACGTCATACAAGTTCCAAAAATCCTCAAAAAATTTCTAAAAATTTCTAAAAATTCCAATAAGATTATTTATCAAATAACCTTATTTTTAATTATTATTTTGTTGCCGTATTTTATATATGAAAATAAAATTTTCAACTATTATGGTCTCATTCATCGCTGTCCTCCAATATGCCGCCAATGGATCAAGCTATCGCGTCTATCTTGCTTCCTTCTTCGTCGCGCCTCCAGTCCTCAAAATAGCACTACGCATAACAAGGATACACGCCACAACAAAAGAAATAAAAATTTATATTTATCAATCCTATATTCCATAAAGGAATTTACATGTAATTTAGATCGAACAGAATGTAAAAAAAAATAATAATACAGCGACCGGCTGCATTTAATTATTACAATCATGCACACAAAATAACCTCGACATGCCCGAGGGTTCAAATCATACACAACACACAAAAAGTCATAATAGTTGGATTTAGGATGCTTGTAACCATAGAGTTAATCTTTCTTGCACATCCTACTATTATCCTACCTAAACTTATATATGAGCAGTGCATAATTTAATCGAAAACCAATCACACAGAACCAGAAAACATGCTTTGATACCACTTGAAGGCGCTGGAATTCCGTTTTGTTTCATGTCTCTAATCCCCCCCCCCCCCTTCAATCACATTAAAAATAGGGAAAATCTTTGATAGTTTTAAAATACATCTAAAATAATCTCTAGGGAAAAAACAAGCGGGATCCTCTGGTCCGCAAATTACAAACCAGAGGATGGTCCACTACTTGTGATTGGTGAGCTATGACGGACCCTATCTATTTAAGGACTATGACAGACCCCATCTATTTAAGTGATGAGCCCATTGAAATGGACCAATCCATAAAGTGGACCATCCTCTGGTCCGTAAATTGTGCACCAAAGGATCCGCGCTGGGAAAAAATAACTAACATTCAGAAAATAATGAAGTTAAATTTTGAAAATCGAAACTTTTACTATTTATAAAGTAGTTTTAAAAAGATAATTTTTTAAAACTATTTTTAATTACTGAAAAATTCTAACAAATTTTATACCGGTTAAACAGATATATCCAAAATAGTGATAAGAGTTTCATGAAAAAACATGAAAATAACTTAAACAGTAAGAAATTATTTTCTACAGCAAGATCTAATTTCTTTAAAAATAGTTTTTAAGTTTAAAAATCTTGTAAAGTTTTTAGACAGTGTAATAGAGTAAGTCTTTTTTACCAGAAAAAAAAAATTTTTTAAAATTTAATCATTGAGAATTTTTAATTTTAAAAGTTGTCATCGGACTAAATAATTGAAAATTTAATAACGATAAAAAATTTTGAAAATATTTTATTGGATAGAAAACATGATAAATTTTTACAAAAATAACTCTATAAAATATTTAAAAATTGTAAAATATAATTTTTATTAAAAATTCATAAAAATAACACAACAATTAAAAAATTTTAAAATGTTTTCTATAGATAATAAATGAAATCGTCTTCCTCGTAAAAATTAATATCTAATTAATTTTGGAAAGAAATTATATGAAACAATTTATTTTAAAATGTTAGACAATTTATAAAAATTATTAAATCAAATTAAAAGTAAGACATGTATAAAAATTTAATGTAAGCATGACTTTAGAACCCAGTATAGTTCCTTTCTACTGGATTAATCAAAAAATTTCTAAGAATATATTTTTGTGATAATTTTCTAATTTGTCTTTTATAATATCTAAAATACCAATTTAGTTTTTGATAATTTTAAAATTTGAAATAGCAATATTCTAACATGTAGAATTATTTAAATTTTCTATTTCTTCTTTTAATTTTTTATTTTTTATTTTTATTTTATCGAAATCTTCTAGTCGACTAGATTTTGCTAAAGTTCCTTTTAGCTCTTTGTTTTTTTTTAATAATTTTTTATTCTTATGTTCAAACTAACAGAAATTTTTTAATAATATTTTAATAAATTTATATAGTTGGTCAGGAGGTAGAGATCGTACCTAACTTACGTTGTCAATCTCATTATCTAATGCTCCCCCTGAAGTGTTGCTTCCCTCTAACGTTGTTTCCCCTTCATCGATGCTTTCGATGTCTATTTCGGATGAGCTTACTTCATCTTATTCTTCATGACTTGCTATCCGCGCAAGTCTAGCGAGGGCTTCAATCTCCAACTCTAACGACGTTTCATCTCACTTCGTCTTTAGATTTTTTGTACTTATTTTGGGTAGGTCTTTTAACCTTGCCTTTATTCTTTAGTTTTGAACAGTTATCTTTAATGTGTCCTTCATTGCAATGATAGTATCTCACTTTCTTTTTTCTTCTTTTGGCTTGCACTTGATTGAATTTATTAGTTTTAAAAAACTTTTTAAACTTTCTTACCAAAAATATCTTTTCATCGTCGTCGAGAGATATTTCAGAATTTGATTCGTCCATCTTTGCCTTTAAGCAATGTTCTACTTCGACTCCTTCTTTAGATCTGCACATCTAGACTTATGAATTTTAAAGGTAAAAAATAATTCTTCTAAATTACTTAAATCTAAGTCTCTAGAGATGTAATATGCATCTACTAGAGTTGATCATTCAAATGTTCTAGGAAAGCCGTTAAGCGCATACCATATCGAATCTCAATTGGTTATCTTTTCTCCAAGATTTGTAAGTTCAGTGACTAGCTCCTTTAACTTGGCATGTAGTTGAGGAATTGTTTCACCTTCCTTTAGTCGCAGATTCATCAGTTGATTCCAAAGTAAATCTCTTCTTACAAGCTTGGCTTCGGAGGATCCTTCGTGAAGCTCCAGGAATTTTTCCCAGAGATCTTTTGCAAATTCATAGACTCTGATTCTGTTTACCTCTTGAGGTGGCAGCGCACTTAACAAATGGAATTCTGCTTTCTGTTAGCCACGAACTCGGCTTGTTCTTTCTTTGTCCAGCTTTCTTGTTTCTTTAACGCACCGTTGCTATCGGTAGGTACTGTGAAATCATTTTTTAAAATTTAAAATATATCAAAATCGATTTTGAAATATACCTCTATTTTCTTCTTTCAGTGGGCAAAATCTACCTTGAATTCAGGTGGGTGGATGCTCGTTGCAGCCATCGTCTTTGCTTCAGTTAGCGATTAGTCCTTCTGAGGCGACTTTGCTCTGATACCAATTGTTGGTCCCTTGCAACTGGCAAGAGGATGTAAATTACCCTACATAACTAACCAACGAATATCTTTCTCAAACAATCAGGCTTTAAACAATTACACACTTAAAAAATATTATAGAATAAAAATGAGTATGAGACAAACAATTTACTTGATTGACAATTAGAGGATTGCTACTCTAAGGTAAATAAGCTCACTAGTCACTATGACAATCTCCTTTTCGAAAAAAGGTTAGAGGCGGAGAAGCCTCGTACACGAAAATTAAGCTTAGAAGTGAAAACAGAAAGAGATTCGAAGTACAGAGTATGTTCAATGAAATAGAGAAGATCAGGGCTCTATTTATAACCCACTGGTAGAAACTGACCATTTGCTGACGTGACATGGTTCGGGCACCGAACCCTCTCCGGGCGCCCCCAGCATGACAAATATCATCTTCTCGTAAACGGCTATGCAATGGACGTGGGATAAAATTTTATCCCTCTTTGGGTGTCCAGACCCGCTCCAGGTGTCCGGACTCACTCCAAGTGCCCGGACCCGCTCTGGGAGCCTGGACCCTTGCTGATCCTGATCCACAGCGCTGAGGAGTCAAGGCGCTCCGGCTAGCACCAAAGTTGTCCAAGCGCCCGGAGTAGCTCCGAGTGCTCGGACAAGAGTTAACTCTGAGTTGATTTTTTGTCCGGGCTTCTGCTCCGGCTCTGCTCACTTGGGTAATTTTGGTCATCCGGAATTGGGCTCATCAAAACTCATCTTCCGGCCTTCTCGAGCAATCTTCCACTTCGGCTTCTCATCCATCAGTATACTCTTCCACAGCATCCCATCCCTTGGGCGCACCATGTCTACTCCTTCTCATACTATCCTTCTCGCTGGCTATGCCTCTCGCTCAATTTCTTGTGCTCCTAAATTTCTACACACTTAGACACAAGGATCAAAACTCAACATGGGCAACTGAATGTGAGTCCAGACGGGTGCCCCAATCGATAAAAGTGAGTCGGGACGTCCAGTCTCACATGGGCATCCGAATTCACGTTAAGTCGCCCATGGGTGCAGGGTAAAAATATATAATATCTGGGATTTCTATTTTTCCGTTTTATCTTCAAATTTTATTTATTTATAAAATTAAATACAGTATGCTGCATATCTTCACTTATATAATATTAATTTTACAGTTTTTTTTTTAATCTACGCACCCACATACATTACGAATTTGTCACTTATATAATTTTAAATTTACAAATATTATTTTTGAATTCAAATTATTCAATGAATATAATTTAACAACATTACTCTTTAAGTTTAAATATTACATTAGGTATCTTTGGATTTGTTCATTTATAAGTATTTCTTTTTAGCTTTTAACATTTAGGCATGACATTTTAATAAAATAAAAAATAGTTAAAAGGAATAAGATGAAAAGTAAATAGAGGACAAGAAAAAAAAAAGAAATATGACTAAATATCTAATAAAACTTAGAAGAGCAGACATGAGGAATCAGAAATTAGCGAGAAATATATTATTTTATAATTTATGCAGGATAATTATATATCTGCCCTTATTTTTGCCAAATCCTATAGTAAATTGTTCATTGTCAACATGTAACTCCTCCGTTTTCAATGAACTAGGCAATTGCATTTGATCGTCGGGAATTGAACGGGGGTGGGTTTGGTATACAACCCTAGCTGATAGCATAACGGTGAGCTCTATAATTAATGACCGAGGTAGCGCTCTACGACAGTGTGTCAACCGCGCCACCCACATCAATTCAAAGCTTTGCTAGCATACATAAAACAAGGCTGCAGTTGTCCTCGCAAAAGAGGCCCTGAGAGGGAGTGGGTCCTGGGGCATGAGATTTGTGAAATATAAAAAAAAAACTTGTAGAAAAAAAAAGTTCTGAAAGTAAGATTTAAAATTTGTAGTTTAAGTGTGATAGTGAAATTTCTCAAAAATGAATCAATAATTAATGATGCAGGAAAAAATTGATAATAGTATATTTTTTTTATTTTTTCATTTTGGATGTGGCATTGAGATGACAGAGACTAAAAAAAAAGGATTATATAGTGAAATTTCTCAAAAATGAATCAATAAACAATAATTAATGATGCAGGAAAAAATTGATAATAGTATTTTTATTTTTTTTCATTTTGGATGTGGCATTGAGATGACAGAGACTAAAAAAAAAAAGGTTATATATAACCCTACATATCCTTAACTAAGTTTCTAGGTTTCTTATTAACGTTTGTAATTTGGTGTCATTGCTATTACATGTGATGCTAAACGATGATGACGATAACCCCAAGTGTCTCTCCGTTGCCCGGCCTTGTGATAGCCCCAGGCACCTCTTCACTATCCAACCCAAGGCCTTGTGAAAGGAGTCATTGCTATAACATGATGGTAAAAAGGTAACTACACTCGCTCCAACATCTCCGTCAACACGTCCTCAGGTCAACACGAATGAAGTAAATCACGGATGACTTTTAACTTTTAGAATAATGACTGTCACATGAGAGATATTTACCTCGACTATATCAAAATTTGAACCCTAAACTTTATAATGATAATACCTCATACGCTAACCACTAAATCGTCCCGAGAGGATTATAACATGATTATACAAGAAGGATGCTTTTGTAACAAATTAAAAAACGTTTTCTACATTCTCCAACTCTGTCGGTCTGGGTACTGGCCTGGTTTTGGTTGACCACTCAAACCTAGTGTTCTACAAAGATAAGCGGCCAATGATGTTTTCTTTCCATCCTTCTAATAAATTAACATAAAATTAGGCATCAAATAGCTAGCAAACATTTTTATTACTATGTCATAATCTTCTTTTATTTATATTAAGTACATTCTTTATTGGGAAAAACAAGAGACTAGAGTGAATAGGACAGATATTAATGATTAGATAATGAATCACAGAACAAGTATACAAAGAGCAGAATCCGAGCAAAAGAGAGCCATTTGACACCAATTGGTCTGAAAAAAGAATACAAATAAAAAGTTCTCAACTTGATTCAAAACCAAAGCATTTCCAAAGACCTTGACATGAATTCAGATGCATATTAAGGGAAAGATCTGCGTATTACTGAGAAAAAAAAAAGGATACTTGCATACTTCGATCATTCGATGCACTTTGAGCAAGTAGCAAAATCTCATTCCTTTGCTTAATAACAAATAAAATTGCCAACACAAATGATGTTGGGTGTTGTAGGGAATGAAGATTTCTGAGCACCTAAACAAATGTAAAATCCTTTCAACACAGCATTATATTAGTCGTCAATGCATGTATAATTCAAGAGCTTTGACAATCACATACACAAAAAGAAAAAGGAAAAAATCTATAATTTGTTGGCTTTCAAGGACCATCAAATTTAATGTAGAAAAGAGGTTCCATAGTTACAGAAGTTAGCCTATCTTATATTTCACCAAAAACTGTTGCAGAAAAAATATCATCCATTTCCAAGTTCAAGAATCTCCCCTAGCATTTCTACACAGCACACTAAATTTAAGTAGCCAGTGTTGTTATCATGGTAAACAAAACTAGTTGGATACATACATTGAAGCATCAAACACATGGCATGTTCCAGAGAACCTGGATGATAATTGGATGTAAAAGACTGATTCCACATTGTTAAAACTTCTTCCCGTTGGATGTTACCTTCATCCTGTCCAGTGAACATCAAATTCAATGAATTGATTGAACGCCTGATAATGTGAAAATTTATGTAGAATTAATTAGATGTAATGAAGGTTCAATAGACCATATAAAGTTAAGTGGAAGCAATCATATATGAAATGAAGGAAAAATTTTAGGGCTGAAACATAATAGCAAAAAAAAAAAAAGTTTAGAACACAAACTGTCAAAGTATACCATATTAACATAACCAAATAAAGGACAACCCGATGGATGAAGCTCTCATCAATACAGCCTTACCTTACTTTTCAAGAGGTTGTTTCCGAAACTCGAACACAAAACCTCTAAGTCACATGGTAACAACTTTACCATTGTGCCAAAGCTCCCCTTCATATTACCATAATCAAATTAATCACAAAATCATGAGATTATCCATTCTAAGACAATGTATTGTGCGCCAATTAACACTTTTTGTTTAAGATAAAGGCCTATTAGTAGCAAAAAACACACGCACACACAAGCCAACATCATCCTTCCAAGTAGAAGCTTAGCAGTTGTCCCTGACCTAAGAGACATAGAATGTGACACGGAAAGTTCTTCAGGGCAAAGATCCATCCTGACCACCATGATCCTAGGTAGTGGCATCACCGGTGAAGGAGAGGAAAGGAAGAAGCAAGGTCGATCAGTTGAAGGGTAGTAGCATCACCGCCATCAAAGGAGCAGTGATGAAGGCCATCAAGGCAACGGCAAAACTTGGCGTTCTCCACAATAAGAAAAGGGGTCTGACATTGAAGATTTGAGGGGATAGATATGGCAAGCTGAGAAGAGAGTCCGTGTGTCATGTCTATGATGCAGAAACACAAGGGGAAAGGATAAATATATTGGATCCTGAAGGGTGAGTGAAGCTAATTTTTTTCTTGCAAAAAGTCTCTTTTAAGTTCCAAAATTTCAGTAGAGCTTCCCTAATTATATAGGAGTACCCTCTTGATTTCAAAAAATTATAATAAAGCATGTGCCCCACAATAATAGCAGAGCCACTCGTTAAACTTGTGAATACTTTAAGAGACGAAATTCAATTTTGCAGAAAGGGAGATTGGATGGTCCCTTCTCTTAATCACTTTGATGATTAATGGATTGCAGGTGATTCCTAGTAGAGGAGGTCATTTTTATTTTGCCCAAATATAGGCGGAAGCTAAGGAAAAGAGGGAATTCTGTAAAGAAAAACTTATTATGCTCTTGCTAGGTCGAGAACCCTGCCCATGCTGACGTTGCAGCATTGCATCCTGTGCTTCTCTCTAACAACCACCTTGAGATCATCCCCACCATGCCCTCCTTTGCTCTCCTCTCTAACCACAGCTGCAGGTAAACACACATTAAAGGTCAAGGTACATTGCAAATCAAAGCACACAGGGATGACCAAGCTGCACAATGGAAGACTGACTGAGCACATGCAGTGCTGCCAGAGCAACGTCATTACCACAATACACTCAATCTTCAAGCAGTTGATTCTATCATTAGTGATATTGAACACAATTGAGGAAGGGGATTAATGAATGGCAAGAGATGGTGTTGAAGGTGGCATCATAAGCATCAACGTTGAAGGAGATGGAAGAAGACATGACTTATCAGTAATTTGGTCCTTTCTCCTCTTCCCACCTCCTTTCCCACTTTTCCTTCCCATTACCTAGTAATCTACCTTGTGTCCTTTTCTCTCCTTTTTGACCTTTAACAACCCTCTCTCCTCCCATCTCTAGCCTGAAGTGGTCACCAAAGGTATATGTGAGATTGGCAATCCAATTTGAAACTGTGGGTATAAAGAATAACTATGACTAAGCTTGAAGTTTCCTAAATGGAGTATAAAAGGGTGGTCACAAAGACGGAAAAATACAAAGCAATGAAGAATGAGAGCTGAGGATGTGTAAAGACAGATGAGCAACATCATAGTGGCAATGTGAACAATGAGAGAAGAGCCCATGGCAAATGAAGGAGAGGTAATGACATTGATGAAGAGGGATCAAAGAAGGCAAGGAGACTGATACAAAAATCCGACAAGAATGTATTTTGAAGTTTCATTTATTTTTCAAGCCACCTCATTAGGGAAGATTAAAATTAGGGGTTCTTGGATGGATGATGGACAGAGCAAGTGAAATTTAGAACAATGTTATGGTAGCAGAAAAGGAAATTATTTATCCCATTAATTTAAACTTGCTATACTATGATGGATAGATGACATAGACCACAAAGCATACATACCTAATAAGGAAATCAACCACGAATTACTAGACCATGAATGGTAACAAACGCTGTTGATCATGAGTAAATTCACTCCAAGACAGACTCATTGACCATGGTTGGACAATTATTCATTAGCCCATAATTAGTGCTCATCTCAGTTCAGTGTTGTCAGCCCATGGCAAGTTAAAAAGACCATTAGTAGAGAAAATAGAGAAAATGGAGCAATAGACCCAACATACACTTCCAGCAATTGAGCTGAGAAGCTAATCCACCATACAGCTGATCTGTCATATCATGATGCGACTTCAACCAAGCAGCTACCTAATAACTGATCAAAAAGATAACAAACTTGAAGCTAATGAAAAATAAGAGATTGAAGATATCAATCTGAAGAAGCTAGGAAGAGGAACAAAATCACTAAAGAGAATTTATCAACCTCCACAAAGCTCTGGCATACAAAATCCTCAATTGCAGTAGATTACATGGCCAGGCTAAATCACATTGGTGTAACGACAATGAGTCTCACAACATTACGGGGTGTAGACCCCATCAAACTTCAAAAAAGCATCACTATCATATATTAGCAAATACCCGTGCAAGTGCAAAGGTAGAGCAAAACTGGATTACGTTTAGCCTCCTCAGTTTAGTATTATGTTGAGACATTGACCAAACTAACAACCATACATGAGGAATGGCATGATACATATGGAGAACAGTCAGAGAGAATGTATTATACCTTTAAGCATTCGTAAGCCCCCCATATAATTCCCACATTGAATTGAGGAGTCCCAATGAACTGCTGATGAAATCTTCAACATTCACTTCCCTGCATTTCTTGGTCTGAGACCAGTAAAACACCTGGCACACAAGCCGGATCAAGTTCCCAATAGCCACGAAGCTCACCACCCCTTTCTTCTGTTAGTCTGAATGCAGGTATTTGGTGGGAGAATCTAATGTATTCACTCACTGGAATCTCCATTGAGGTCACAACTTCTGCATTACCCTCAGGCTTAAAAACAGATCTATAGCCATTTACCTTCGCCAAGATATTGACTTTCATGCCAGAAAGAATATGCTCACAAATCTCTACCAAAATATACTCACAATTTTTTAGATCTGAGATGCTCCACCCAATACTCCAATTTTTGTACACTGCCCAAATTTCACCAACACCAGGTTCAATCAAGTAATGATTTATTTTACCAGCTAGCTTGGCATGTGTGAGATGAGAAAATAGATGAGTATCATCAAATGTCTCATATTGACAAACTACCTCAAAAGTCCCACATCCAATTGGCATTCCTTCTTTGTGCCACCTTCTCTCCTCTGCTAGGCATGGGCAGTTGTCAAGCCATGCAATTTTTACTCTGAAATTGTGCAACTCAGTCTCCTTTACCAAACCATAGTACTTGGGGAATGAATCTACATCACTGTAGAAAGCCCAAATCTGACCACATTGGACAGATGCAATTGTTTTTCCTTGTTCAAAGTTGTAAAATTCTGGATCAGGATACTCATATATAGCAGGAGAAAAAGGTGACTCCAAAAGGGAGTCATCCTTGCCATTGACACTTCCATGGACACGTTCAGACTCTATATTTTCTTTGACACTAGTGTCTACTTCTGGAAATTTGGCTTCACTATGAACATTTTCGGAAGGTTTTAAATTCTGACTTATACTAGAGTGCTCGTTTTTCAAATCATCATCTTTTCTCATCCCATTTGACAACGAACCATGACTTGTGCTCTTCTTGGTTTCCTGAAAAGTATTTGTCCCAGTTTGTCTTTCATCCATAGTGGATTTCAAACTTGACCAACTACTTCCACTTACATTTTTAATTGTGCTAATACTGCAGTTAACAGAAGGAAACATCTTTGTGAAGTTAATGGGAAGAGATGCACAATCAAGTTCCAAACAATCCTCAGGAATACCTTCTCTTTCAGTACCCATCAACTTATATGAAGGAACATAATGAGAAAAACGAAGTATTTCATTGGGTGGAATCACAAATGGGGGCATTTCGTTTTCCTTTGCTCGCACAAACAAGCTCACAGTATCTTCTAGCCATACCAAGGGAATGACGCTAACTCCAGATCCCAAAGCAAAATCTGAAAGGATTTCTACTATTTCATATTCATACAACTGTGCAATCTCTGTATTTGAGCTCCAAGTGCTACTCCAGCCCTTGTAAATAGCCCAAACATCACCTTTTCTAGGATAAATATCATAGGAGTCTCTGCTTTTCCCTTTTGTCCAGGAAACAACATGGGAGAACAACAGCCTATCTTCAGTAGATTCTGTCTCACCCAACGTGAAGTTTCCACAAGCAACAGGTAATTCTGCATTTGTCCATGCAGCCTCAGCCTCATTTTTAGGATTATGTTCAAGCCACGTAAAAAACAACATGAAACCAGGTGAACAAACCTTTTTTATTTGAACATAAAACCTAGGCATCCCATCATTACTGTCATACAGTGCCCATATTTGATTGACAAAAAATTGACTTGCATCCCTGAGTTTGTCAAAGTTTCCAAATTCAGGATCAGGGTAATCAAAGGAACTTTGGACAGGAGACATCTTGGGGCCAAAATCAGTTTCATCTCCAGACCTGCATGTCCCATATTGACTAGTCCCGTGTTTAATAGGACGACCATTTTGCACAACTACATTGTCACTAACACTGCCATTTGAATGAACACCCTTTCTTTTTCTTCCAGTCAGGGTTGTGGTCTTGACTGCATGTTCACGACCATTGTCTAAACTTGACTTGACAGAAAATGCATCCCCAGATTGGCTTTGTTGGTCGTTACTATTAACTTTCTGACTTGGATTGTTCTGCATTCCATGACTACTAGACGGGGGTTGGACTGAAGACATGGGTTTAACATTCATATCATTCATATCGTATGCAACAAAAGAATGCAAACAGTTATGACAGCGAAGGGATCTATTTAAAATGCTTCGGTAATACTGATATCGTATTCCACAAACAGGGCATATTGTCCAGAAGGTCTTTTCAAAATTGGAAAACGAAGACTGCTGCTGCTGCTGCTGAAGTTTTATCCCACTAAAGTTAACTGTGTTAAAATTACTTTGAGTCTGAGTTTTTACACTTGAACTCTGAGGATGCTGCCTAGTAGGAGGAACTTTACTGGGCTTGTTTCTTTTAGAATCATAATTGCCTCTTTTTGAACGGTCTGATAGAATCATGTGTGCTTCCCCAATTAACTTGAAGGCAGCTTCAGCACCTGGCAATTGATTCTTATCTGGATGAAGTAAAAGAGCAAGTTTACGGTATTGCTTCTTGATAGACAAGTCATCAGCTCTCAATTCAACCTGGAGAACTCCATACCAATCCATTTGTCCATTCACCTTGCACCCAGCAGAGATATGGACATCACAGATAGTTAACATCTGAGAAATGTTCTCAATGCTGGGATACAGTTGTTCGGCCTTCAGAGCAAACTTCCGAGCCCCAATGAAATCTTGGTTTTGCATCCTTTTCTCTGCAATATCCTTGGCTCTCATAGCTTCTTCCTTGTTGCACTCCATTATCATGTATAATTGAAATGTAATTCCGGTCTTTCATGCAGTATGAATTGATTAACTAAGTTTCATATTCATGCTTGCTTTTTATTTTTGTTCAGAAAGCAAGGAAATTTTGATGTACATATCATAATTTTCATATATTGAATATCTTTTCTAGAAACAGAAGTTTAGGGCACACTACTTGCAATTACGAAACAAACCCATGTCCCTGCATTTGATGGATAAAACAAGAAGTTATTCATATTGCCAAATGCTTAATAAAAGGACACAAGTGTCAATGGGAATTGACAGTATTTACTAATTTAGGAAAACAACACTCATGCACTGGAAGCTTCAAGCTACTAATTTGAAAAGAAAGTGTAAAGTTATAGGGAAAATCAATGTGAAAACAAGAATCTTGACATTGCTTTGGCTCATGCAGCCTCAGTCTAGAGGAATCCATATGCACAAAGAAATAGAATATGTAAGTTATTAGTTTTAATTTTACAAGACTGTAGCATTTAAAAGTTTAGACATTTTCTTTTTCAAAATACACACATACAAACTAAAAACTCCACTCCTGTGACCTATACCTAATAAAGAAAATATGGTAAGGATCCATGCTTAAGAGAAGCCATGGCTACAGTCCAAAACTCTTCCTTTTTCACAAAAGTTGCAGAAGAAAGAAAATAGTTTTTGAAAGAAAAAAAATACAAAGACATTAAAAAAAGACAAGGAAAAAGATAGAAGAAAAGACTAAACAAGGACATTAGGTCAAGCAGTTTTGTGAACTAAGTTGTTTATATATATTCATTAATTCTAGTATGCTTAACTCCTACAAGCACAGCTCGCACAAATGTCAAAGCAATCATTTGAAGCTCCTTCATGTACATAAAAAGGGCAGCCCAGTGCACGAAGCTCCCGCTACGCGGGATCCCGGAGAAGGATCCATTGTACGCAACCTTACCCTGCTTTTTGCAAGAGGCTATTTCCAGGAAGCTCCTTCATGTACATGAAAGACCTAAAACAATAGTAAGCTTTATGTTTAACCCAGTGATGATTAAGATGTAAAAACATAGGGCAATGCATGTGTCTAAGAGATTATAGTTGTTCAGCATAACAATTCTACCCCAGCAGCATATACATCATACAAGGATTGATTATAATAATAGTTGTAGCCAAAATAGATATTCTCAAAAGATAAAAAAAAGACAAAATTTCATTGACCAGACAATCATTATAATGACATTTGTCTAGTTTCTTTTTTAAGAAAAAAAAAATCTATCACCAATGGTACACAAATTACTGTGTGAACATGTGTAGAACTAAAGCTAGTAAATCCTATAAGTTACACAGCAATTTCTACAAAAATTTCCAATAACATAGTAGGTACAGTGACAGATTCTCGGGAAACAATGTTTGGTTATTCCACAATGCCATATCTGATTCACCAGAGCGAACAAATAAATTAATATTTAAACGCATAATAGGCATAACATTATTCAGCAAAGAATGTTAACTCGGGTCACAAGCTGTTCAACTTCATGTCACGACCCACCATATAGCATGACCAATGCAGGTTATTATCAAATAATCCTCTTTCTTACTTCCCACACATAAGCAAGAACAATATATATCATCCAAGTTTAAACTGGTAAAACCTTTTCCAATTTTTTTAAGGGACACTGATCTATCTTTCATTTCACCATAATCGAAACTTTAAAAGTGACAACTGAGGATTGAATATATCAATCTAGCTGTACTTCTAATTGAGACTAAGCTACTGAGTATCAAATACAAACATATCCGCGCCTCAGTTATACTAGTTAACAAACTTTCGACTGTACAAAGATATTACTAGATTAGGCGGAGCAGGAAGGCATAGGAACAGGGGGGGAAGCAATCGGTCGACAGACGCGAACTAAAGAACACATAGAATCAGATTCTTACCAACCAATGAGAGAACTCTCGGACAGGATCCTTGAAACCAGAGGGGGGAAAACACTTTCCGACTCGGCAGACAAACTGGAGAGAGTGGAAATAGAGGAGAGGAGCGGGAGGAGGATAACTTGCGAGAACTCGAACCGGAGAAGTAGCAGGGGTGCTTCGATTCGAATGCTTGCGGCTAGGCAGAGCCACTGCCGCCCACGGCCGGAACCCTAAAATCGAGACGCGATCGTGGCGGACGAGACGGAGCCCGAAAGTGAAGGGTCGGGTTCGAACGCGCCCGGGGAATGCAGAATGAACGCGCCGCTACGGAAACACGATGAATAGGCCACCGCTCCCGCACCTTATTGTTTGTGCGGAACTTTTTGCACCGTTCAATGAGAGAAGGCAACAGGATAGACGTTTGCATCAAGATACGTGATAAATGAGATGGACGGTGATGGATTGCTTCGCCCTCACTTTTGTTTGCCCAAATTGGAATTTGCTCGCTTCACTTATTGCCCCTATACTTTGCGTTTGAGTAAAAGGCGTAGTCGCATTGGAGACTTTCTATGAGAAACGTCTGAGTATAATCATTTTTTATTATAATGAGAGGAATAGTCGCATTCAGATGGATAACCATTATCAAAATGATGACGGATGGATGGTGGAGATCATGTAGGGCCGATGGGAAAATCCGGGGGTCACAAATGAGTTGTAGATTAAATGTGCACTACAAGTGCGATTGTAAATATGCTCAGCTAAGTTAAAACTTATTTGATAAGGTAATTGATTTAAATTAAATCAAATTTAATGATGTGGTGGTAAAAGTTGTCTATCAAATATAAGTTAGGTGAGATCAACAGTCAATGTGAAGGTCAAAGTTAAGACGATTAATACCAGAGAACCAAAGGATCCACTAATGTTGACCGAGCGGAAGTTCACGGCAACTGTCGATCAGCCAAGTGGCTTATATGAGTGGACCGCTTGTCCGGTCAGGATCACTACAGAAAGAACATCGGAGGCTCACAACTATCTAAGGGAATGCTATGCTGACCGGAGCACATGTCCGGTCCGGCAAGAAACAATCTACCAACCCGAGGTACTAAGGAGAAAGCAACTAAGATCGATTGGACGAGGAATCTAGGTCGAGCGGCTCCCCCACTCGGTCAAGTAGTGGGACCTTTTCCATATCTCGTATTATCCCTCTGGGAGATAATGTCGCTGACAACCGGGCATGGTCAACAGGCAAATCATACGAAGGAAACTTCTATTGTCATATCAAGGATTTCCATGCCCTATTAAGGTATGTTGTTAGAGACACATTTCTGACATGTCTTTTTATAGGACAGTTGGGAAAACGTGTTCGTATCTTGAGGAGCGTGCACGTCGCCTACTGTAGCACTATATAAAGGGGTCCGTGCACCGAAGGAGGTATGTGATATCTGTTATTTGTGTTTGTGCTCTCACTGCTACTAGATTGCTCCGTCGTCTTTCTACTGTTCTAATGACTGACTTGAGCATTGGAAGGTCAACTCCAGGGACCCCTTCTTTATGTTGGTGCAATATCCCTCAGGTCAAGGTTGACCTGGGTAACCAAGCTGAGTCTTGGTTTGGGTTTAGATGTTTGACAATAAGATATTGATTGAAGAAGAGTCAAGTAGGTCAAGGTTGACTGGATACTTGACTGGGAAGTCCTAACTGGGATGTTAGGCAAAATGAAAGTCCTGGTGAGTGAAGCCAGGCAGAAGAAAAGTCCTGGTGAGTGAAGCCAGGCAGAAGGAAGTCCTAGTGAGTGAAGCTAGGCAGATGAAAATCCTGGTGAGTGAAGCCAGGTGAAAGTCCTAGTGAGTGAAGCTAGGCAGATGAAAATCCTGGTGAGTGAAGCCAGGTGAAAGTCCTGGTGAGTGAAGCCAGGCAGAAGGAAATCGTGAGTGAAGCCGGTGAAAGTCCTAGTGGTGAAGCTAGGCGGTGAAAACCCTAGTGAGTGAAGCTGGGTGAAAGTCCTAGTGAGTGAAGCTAGGCGGATGGAAAACCCTAGTGAGTGAAGCTAGGTGAAAGTCACGGTGAGTGAAGCCGAGAGGAAAATCCAGATGGATCGAGGATGATCGGACATCTGGTTGGGAAGTCAAGTAGGTCAAAGGATTGTTGGATACTTGGCATGAAAGAAAAGTCCAAGTAGGTCGAAGGATTGACCGGATACTTGCACAAGAGAAAAGTCCAGTGGGTCAAAGGATTGACCGGACACTTGGTAAGGGAGTCCTAGCAGGTCGAGGGTGACTAGATGCTAGGCATGACATACCAACAGGTCGAGGTTGACGGATGTTGGTTTGGAGGTTTAGGACTTGGTTTTGGACAAAAACCAAGTCTGGATCGATCGATGGATCGATCCGGACCTGTCCCAGAAAGCTCGGATCGATCCGTGGATCGATCGAGGTCAATCGATCGGTGGATCGATTGGGGCGAGTGGTTCGCGCGATAAGCGTTGGATCGATCCGTGGATCGATCCGGTGCGTCCTCAATCAGGCGCTCGGATCGATCCGTGGATCGATCAAAGCCTCCGATCGATTGGGAACATTCGAATCGATCGGGATCCGGCCGTTGACATCGTTTATAGCTGCAGCGTTCGATGGCTGCGGTATCTCTTCTCCGATTCACTCGAGCTCTCGCCAACTCCTCCACGGCGCTCTCACTCATCGCCAGTTCTTGAAGAATCTTGGAAGCTCTCCAAGTCAAGAGGCGGATCAAAGCCAAGAAGAGAAGCTAGGGTTAGGGTTTTGTACTCATTGTAAGCTTGTAAGCTTGTATTTCTTGTATCCTTTCCCTCTCTTCTTGTATTGAGTATTGTAGGGCTTCTCCGCCCTTGGTAGTTACCACAAAGGAGAGTTTTATTTAGTGGAGGGTGTGTGTGTTGGTGTGGATCCTTGGATTAGTCACCTCTTGTGAGGTGGATACCAAGTAAAACCAACCGTGTTAGCGTTGTGTGTTTGTTTCTGTATTTTCCGCTGCACATCTTTGAAGGAACAAGCAACGCCGAGCAAGAGCGAACGCGACGAGCTATTCACCCCCCCCCCCCCTCTAGCTACTTTTGGTCCTAACACTTTAGCCCAGCACTGACTTTTCTTATATTGTAGATCAAAGCGGAGTCTTCACGCGGTGAACCGAGGAGTCATATCTCCAGCTAGTCTTCTTCATCGTTTTTGAACATGATCATATTGGTGTCGTCTGTGGGAACGTAGTCTATATCTGAGACGTGAAGATGGAGGACGCTAGACGACTCACGATGGTGACATTGACAAAGGAGGAGTTGGACATGTTGATATAAACCTGGGCTACCGAGAAAATGGAACAACAACAGCAGACGATGGTCGAGCGACATGTGAATGAATCTATGGCGTCAGCAGTGGGACAGCAGGCCAGATATAGAGACCGACCAAAAAATATATCCGTTCGACGGTACAACAAGAAGCCAACAGGCACATACGGGGATGCGTCGAATGCACCAATTCCCTTTCATCGGGCATTGTTCCATACTCCTTTAAAGAAACAAGGCCGAGCAGGTAGAGATCAAGAATCCTCTTCGGATGACGCGCCTACGAGGGACTAACCGAAGGGAAAGGCACCCAAGACCGATGATTCGCATGAACGGATCAACAGATAATTTTCTTAGGGGATCCTGGATGACTCGCTACCGCGACATTATACACCATTAACGATCGGGGAATACAATGGGACAACTAATTCATAGAACCATCTGATCAGGTTTGACAACATGGCTACACTCCATCAGTACACCGATAGAGTGAAATGCCGAGTATTCCTCACCACCCTCTCCGGATTAGCGCAACGGTGGTTCAGACGACTGTCGATTGGATCTATTCATAGCTTCAAGGATTTCTGAGCGACATTCCTGCATCATTTTGCCAGCAGTCGTCGCCACCAGAAAACGAGCGTTAATTTATTTGCTGTGAAGCAAGGGCCTAATGAGGCATTAAGAGCATACATCAAGCGATTCAACCAGCTAGTCATGGATATCCCATCAATCATCCCAAAGGTATTGGTGAATGCCTTCTCGCAGGGGCTTATAGAGGGAGAATTCTTTCGCTCATTTATCCAGAGGTCATCGAAAGACTTCAATCGCCTGCTCAGGCGCACCAACGAATACATCAATGTGGAGGAAGCCCAAGCGGCACGAAGAAAGGAGACACTATCTGAACATACCGCCGCCCCTGAACGACGGCTAGATAGAAGTCATCTGTTAGTACCCCCAAGGTAGTTTTGATGTCATCAACCAAGTCAGGTTAGGTTCTATTAGTTTTAGCCCATGTTTCTAAGTGTCCAGAAACTTAGGAGCACAGGAAGTCAAGCAAAAAACGTAGTTAGCGAGAAGAACGACACGGAAGAGAGCCGACAGGCTCAGTGCGTCCGAGGGACGAGATGCTACAAAAGAATACGCTGGCGAACGAGAAGGAGGTGGGCGCGACATTTTCCTAGGAACGAGAAGCCGGAGCGGAAGACTGCTAGAAGGACAGAAAATGAGTTCGGGTAAGCCCTATTCCGGATGACCGAAATCACCCAAGCAAGCGGAGCTGGAGCCGGAGCGGAAGACCTGGACTCAAGCTAGTGAGTCGAAGCAAGAACCCGGACCAAACAAGTTAACTTAAGGTTAACTTTGGTTCGGGCGCCGGACCATGAAAATTATCCAGATCGTGTTAAACATTATCCATTGAGACGAGAATAAAAGTTTATCCCCCTCCAGGCACCTAAAATCCTTCCAAGTGCCCCGACCAGGGCTATAAATACATCCCTGGTCCCAAAAACTTAGACAGAACACTTGTAAATAATTTTCTTTGTCTAGCTTTGCATTTTTAGTGTTTTAACTACTGTAAGAGGCTTCTCCGCCTAAAAGATACTTTGATAGTGAGCTTCAATTTCCTTAGAGTAACAACCCCCTCGGTTGTAACCAAGTAAAGCTCGTTGTGCCTCTTCTTTCTAGTTTCTTATTTAATTTATACAAGTGTTAGTTTAATTAAGCTATAACATTTGAGGAAGGTTCATTTTATTTTTATAGGGCTATTCACCCCCTCTAGCCGGCCAAGGGTCCTACAATTGGTATCAGAGCAGGTTTGCTTTAGGAGGACTAATTGTCTGATGAAGCACACGAGATGGTCGGACTGAGCATCAACCCACCGAAGTGCGTAATCTAATTCATATAGCAGAGTATATTATGTCGGCTCGACATACTGATGTGCATAAATTATGTAACGACTCGGCCCTCTTGGTCCATTTGGCGGCCCATTTGGCGACCCTCGGGTCGTCGACCGTCGGCCCTTATGTCGTCGACCCATTTGGCGACCTCTCATGTCATCGACCGACGACCCTTGGTTGTGCCGTTACTCACTAGGACTTTCCAGGATTCATAAACTCTAATACTTAAGCCTGGAGGTTTAGAGTTCGAATCCTGGGGGAGGCAAAAATCCACTGCCATGGGTGGAAAGTCCTAGTGAGTAACGGCACGGCCAAGAGTCGTCGGTCGACGACATGAGAGGTCGCCAAATGGGCCGACGACATAAGGGTCGACGGTCGACGACATAAGGGTCGACGGTCGACGACCCGAGGGTCGCCAAATGGGCCGCCAAATAGGCCAAGAGGACCGGGTCGTTACAAATTATATATACTTTTATGCATGTTTTGACACACATCTATTTGTATTTCATGAGCAAAATCTATGTTTATTGCACTCTATTTCATTATAATGTTATATTTTCACTTCTTTTGTTCGGAGATCTACTCTTTTCTTATTTTAATTGATAGGACACGATTTGGAACAAAAAATGAAGCTTAAATGGAGTCTAGAGCTTCCAAAGTGTCTGAATCGTGTGGAACTCACACGGGCATGTGAAAATCAAGTTTTTCCATGTTCTAGTCGAGTGGAATCCACACGGCCGTGTGGAGGCCATGTGGAATTTTCAGCATTGTAAACCAAAACTAAAATAGCTATAACTTTATGTTCGGTTGGAATTACATACTATTCTTTATATCAAAATGTAGATAACTTCAAGATCTATAACTTTGATGAAGACCTTAGGTTTCTTCAGTTGGATCAGCGACCTTAAGTTGTTCCTTTCAGGAACACGACCTCACTATCGCTCCTCCAGTTGCATACCTCAACTTACCTACTAAACGTTAGTCCTCCAAACTTGTTTGAACTTTGCCTGCTCAGTGTATGATTGTCTGATCCACTAAGACTTTTCCTGTAATACTATATTAGCCAACAGCAATAATAGTAATACAAAATACTATAGTAAACCTAAACTTAGATTTATCGAGATTCGCTAGTCTGGTCGACCGCGCGCGATCGACTAAAAACCATCCGATCAACCTTTCTTTGAGTTCACTTCTCCAAGACTTTTCACTACCTAAGATTATCTCTCCCTAGGATTTTCACCACCTGGCTTCACTCACCAAAACTCAGTATTCGACTACCCAGGGATCAAGTCCTCTAGACCTATCAAATCCGCCTGGCTTCCACGATCTACCGAGATTTTCCTTGCCTCAGTATTCGGCTATCCAGGGATCAGGTCCTCTAGACCTATTGAATCCACTCGGCTTCCGCAATCTATCGAGATTTACCTTGCCTAGTCTACAACTAAGACTTCCCTTGTCTAGCCGCAGTTAGGACTAGTTACTCGGTTGACTTCCCACCCTTGCCTAGCCATGACTAGGACTTCCCATGATCAATCTCAATTAAACATACTTAAACATATTTGTCATACATTAAAACTTTGGAGGTCGATTGCACCAACACTTGATGTAAGAGGGGATCTTGTTTCTTCAATCCATACAGCAAGATGATGTGTCAAGTCTAAATTTAGAGCCTCAGTTGAAGGATGATTTGGAGGGGATGGAAAGTAATGCTGAAGACGACTTTGATCATGATTCTGTAGCTCTATAGGACTCCTTTATTTCTTTGCATGAAGATAGTATTGCTGATGATACTCCAGACGTTGGTAGGACATTTGATGCTTGTTCAACTAATCTTGCTATTATTCTTGCTGCAACTTTTGATAGTACAGAGGAAGTAGATGTTAATATTTGTATATAGTCCTCTGGGTGGGAAGAGGTGGAAAGTCGGAAACCCCAAGGCTGGACACTCCCACCTCTGCCTATACTTCACTTTCATCAGAACAAGGACTCATCATCAACTGTGATCACTGTGCTCTTTGCCTGGGCACTTCAAGTGAACCTTCTCCAACCGTCAAGAAGAATCTTTAAGGAGAAGAAGAAGGAGAGAGCAATTCCTCAAGATGTGATTCCCACGATGAAAGCTCCCTTCGCATTCTGGGTCATTAGCCGAAAAGTTCGAAGGTATCTCACTTTGGTAAGATCATGATTTAAGTGAACCAAATAAGGGATCGAGTTAATGACATAAAACAAGCGCTTCTTGAGAGGCAACCCAAGTTCAATCTTGCTTTTATTTTAGTTTTAGTTTCTTTCTAGTTTTTTTTACTTCGTTCATAATAACTCTAATCCCTCTACTTATTTTTTTTTTGTCTATTTATTTTTGTAGGATTCAAAGTTGTGGAGGACTGCAAATCACATATAGGGAAGTATCTTCAGAACATGAATGTCTCAACCATTTGTAGCTTATCACTTGGTAACTTCTCTAACTTCAAAAAATCTCCTCCATATTTTATTTCTAGTTTTCATTGGGATAATGAAAATTTTAAGTCTGGGGGATGTTTGGATTTAGTGTAGTGTTTGTCATATTCCTTAGTTTTTACACATTTCTTGTTGCATAATAAAATTTTTGCTAGTTACATCATTCATCACATCATGATTGCTTGTTCCTTAATGCAAAACACTAGCATGTTTATTCTAGATTTTATGTGGTTTATGGGTTACTTTTGGTGCTAGTATATTTAATAATCTATTTTTTTCTATCTACGATAGTATGAAGTGAGCAATGTTTTTACTGTAAGAGTTTAAGTATTGGTCTTGTTTTAGAATCTCTTACACCTTACCTAGTTTTGATAGTAGATAACTCTGAAAATAGTCATGATTCATAGAACTTGATTAGTACTAGTGTTTCTATGGTGACTTCTCAAATTATTTTTTGGTTACTGGATGAGGCTCGAATCATATCAACTCATTTGGAAAAATCAAATATCCTAACATTTGTATTTATTTGCATTTGTGTTCAAGTATTGCATCTTGCAATCACTTAGAAAAAAAAATGATGATGAAAAAAATAAATGAATAAAGGATATAAAAAATAGTTGTCGTGAGTTGAAACTAGCAAATTACTCCTTTGAGACCGAGTTAGGTTACTGGGGAAATAATTGCTATGTTTCTCTTGAAATCGAGCACGCCTTTGAGACCATGGGTAGATTTAGGGATGTAAACGAGCTAAACCGAGTCGAATAGTATTAGGCTCGAGCTTAGTTCGTTTAAGTTATATTCGGGCTCGAGCTCGAATCGAACTTTTATTACAAGGCTAGAGCTCGGCTCGATTTGGAATTATCAAACTCGCGAACAGTTCGAGCTCGGCTCGTTATTAGCTCGATTATCATAGTTAACGAGCCTAATTCGTTAAGCGAGCTCAGGCTCATTTTTGGGCTCGTTTTAGAGCTCATTTTTTTGACTCGTTTTAAAGCTCGTTTTAAGGTTCGTTTTAGAACTCGTTTTTTGGCTCGTTTTAGAGCTCATGTTTTGGCTCGATTTAAGGCTCGTTTTAATGCTCGTTTTTTGGCTCGTGAGCCTACAAACGAACATGTTCACGAGCTCACGAGCCGAATATCCTTAAGCTCGAGGTCGGCTTGATAAAATCGGTGAGCTCGAAATCGAGCTCGAGCTTAGCTCGATAAAATAAACGAACGAACTCGAACGAACTCGAATGAGCTTTTTATCGAACCGAGCTCCGAATAACTCATAAACCATTTGGTTCTTTTACATCCCTAGGTAGATTGAGGAGGATGAACCGAGTGTGTGGCAGGTAAGTGTCTATCGCTAGAAGCACAAGGAACATAATTTTATGACGACTTGACTAGGCTTAGGGATTAATACTTGATAAATTTAGGTCATTATTGCACTGAGCACAGAGAGCTATTACTTAGATCATACTCAAACAACTTTTGTATCTTGCTCACCAATGAAATCATTTTATAGGATTAGATGAACTTGCTTGACATTATAATGCACTATTTAACCACATGAGTTTAGATACAGGTTTTGTTTGAGGACAAGCAAATGTTTAAGTCTGGGGGTGTGATGTATGTAGATTATATACACTTTTATGCATGTTTTGATGCACATCTATTTGTATTTCATGAGCATAATCTATGTTTATTGTGTTGGTACGATTAGCACTAACGGTCTAACTCAGGTTTTGATGAATGACAAAGTAGGTTAAGTTAGGTTCATTGAAATCTAACAATCTGACTGAGTGTGCAGGAGAAATTCTGTTAGGTCAACGGGCCAGCCGGATAGTTGGTATGAAGTCCAACTAGGTCGATGGACCGATCGGATAGCTGGCACGAAGTCCAGCTAGGTCGACGAGCCGATCGGATAGCTGGCACGAAGCCCAGTAGGTCGACGGGCCGACCGGATAGCTGGCACAAAGTCCAGTTAGGTTAAAGGGTCGACCGGATAGTTGGCAGGAAGTCCAGACAGGTCGACAGGGTAACCGGATGTCTGGAAAACGGTAAGTGAAGGTAAGTCACTGGAGGAGAGTGACTGTGAGGGCGCGTCCCAGTTGAGGGACAGTAGGCATCGGTCCAGTTTAGGTCCATTTGAGATCCCTAGACTGAGACATTGACTAGTTCCTAGTCCTGGGAGGACAAGAATTAATTACTCTATTTATTATATTTGTGCTAATACTTATCTTGTAGAATATTTGGACTAACACATTTTATGTAAGGCAAGAAAGCAAGTAAAGAAGCAAAGCTGCCTTTGTGTGAACAGTACCCGAGGGCGCCTTCCATGGCTATAGAAGGTGCTCGGTACTGTTCATAGAAGGCGCCTTCCATGGCTATGGAAGGCACCCTCCGTAGGATGATTTTCGGAATCGAACATAGATAAGTGCCGGCTTTCTCGGGATAGGATTTTGCCTTATTGGAGGCGCCTTCCGTGCTTATGGGAGGTGCCCTCTAGGCCCTTTATAAGGCAGTCTCGAGTAAGCACTTCAACAACAACTATATACGAGCTATTGTGCACATTTGAGCCTCCGATAGCTCCCGATTCCTGTTGCGATTCTACTGCGAAGTTGCTGAGCCCGACGATTGCTCCAAGGAGTTTCAATCGCGCCTAACAGATAGACATCAACACAAAATGCCTCATTTCAATTCCTAAAAAGTGTTGGTAAAATCTTGTTATTATAATTAATTACTATAAAAGGACAAGTGCAGTGTGTTGCACTTGGCTTAACTTTTCTTGTGTTCGATTCTATCTTCCGAGGGTACCGGAAGAGGTTTTCTAGTTGATTGTCCATCAATAAGTACGCGGGACCTGGGCCTTGGAGTAAGAGTCGTCGAAGGCTCCTAACCAAGTAAAAATCACTCATGTTTTTCTGGTGTTTTCTTATTTACTTTCCGCTGCGTATTTGAGTTTTTAAAATAAAAAAGAAGTGTTTTGAAAACCACTTGATTCACTCCCCCTCTCACGTGCGTCACGATCCAACAAGTGGTATCAGAGCAGGTACCGCTCTGATTTGGTGCAACCACCAATCAGCCAAAGGGGGTAATTTTTTTCTTTTCGTTTTTTAGCTTTTCGACATAATCCAAATTGGTATAATTACCTCTTTGAAAAATTCTTTTTCATAGCAAATTAATCTGAATTGGTGCAACATCAATTCAGTTGTAATACTTTTTCCTTTCTCCCACACTACTAATCCAAAATCAAGTCTTGGGGCCCTCTCTCTCTTCTCCCTTTACGTGTAAGATTCATGGCCCAGACCGAGGGTTATAGCACTGTCCGACCTCCCCTATTCAATGGCGACGACTTCCCATACTGAAATAAACGAATGGAAGTCTACCTGAAGATAGACTTCGATCAG
This sequence comes from Zingiber officinale, assembly GCF_018446385.1. NCBI lineage: Eukaryota > Viridiplantae > Streptophyta > Magnoliopsida > Zingiberales > Zingiberaceae > Zingiber > Zingiber officinale. Next base: position 131,509,870 of record NC_055987.1, read on the forward strand.
TGGTTCAGCATCACCAGAGGCTACAAGACTCCTGTCGACAACTCCAAAAATCCGATGGACCCTGAACAGTGGAATCCGGAGATGAAGAAGAAAGCCCAGACAGACTTCAAAGCCCTCAACACACTACAATATGGGCTAATGAAGAAGGAGCTGAACCTAGTAGGCCCACACAAAAATGTGAAGGTGTTGGATCGATGAATTCGCTAGAGGGGGTGAATAGTGATTAAGAAACGTTCAAGCGAGTACGAAGCGGAAAAACAAAAATAATTAATGCTAACAAGAGTCGTTTTACTTGGTTCGGAGTCTTTGTCGACTCCTACTCCAAGGCTCACACTCGTTGAGTACTTTCGTTGGGCAATTCACTAGCAATTCGAAAAGATGATTACATAGTTTAAATTACAGGAATGCTAATAAATAAACAATATCGACAATAATAAGAAAAAGAAAAACAACACTTGTCGGAGAAGCCTCGCAGCGTCGCAGGAGCACAGCACAGAAGAGCAAGCGTTGGAAGATCTTGTTCTAAGATGTTCTTTGCTCCAAGGCTCACCCTCCTTATATAGGATGCTCCAGGTGCCCGGATCCCTTCCGGGCGCCTGGAGTGTGACGTAGCCTAGCCAACCATGAAGCTCTACGTGGCGAAGCGTGATGGGGATAAAACTTGCATTCTGGGTGCTCGGATCTCTTCCGGGTGCCCGGACCACTTTTCTCCAGAAGGTCCTTTTCCTGTAAGAAAAAGTTAGTTCGAGGCAAAATGTAAATTATATTACCCTGCAAAACAAAGTGTTGGCACAGTTATAATTAACAAGCAGAGTATTAATTAGATTCCGTCTCCTCGAGACCGGAATCTAATCATGATCTCAACTTAGATTTTCGAAATGGATCTAAGTTGGATCGACGCCTAATGTTCCCTTCTCGGGAACGCGTCCTCACAGTCACTCCCCTCTAGTGACTTACCTTCACTTACCTGTCAGACGTCCGGTCAGTCCTTCGACTCGTCTGGACTTCATGCTAGCTATCAAGTTAGCCCGTCGACCTAGCTGGACTTCGTGCCAAACATTAGGTCAGCTCGTCGACCCGTCTGGATTCGTGCCAGCTATCAAGTCAGCCCATTGACCTAGCTGAACTTCGTGCCAGACGTCAGGTCAATCCGTCGATCCGTCTGGACTTCTCCTGCACACTTGGTCAAAGTGTTAGATCAATATAAAACTAACTTAATCTACTTTGTCATTCATCAAAACTTGAGTTAGACCGTTAGTGTTAACCACATCAATAATCTCTCCCTTTTTGATGTAATGACAACTTAGGTTAAATTAAAGAAAAATATGCAAGTAAAACAAGCAATTATAAGGTTTTTAAGTTAGTCTATATTTTGTATTTCGTTATTTTATTTTAACTAACTTAAACCACCTAACCTTCCTCCTTTGACATTCATCAAAAATAATACAGAAAAATAAGTGATTAAGGAAGTAAAAGACAATGCAATAAAGAATTTGAATTAAAGTCAGATTGACTCGGGGGAATCTAAGACAATGCAATAAAAATTCTCCCCAAAATTTTTACTTTAAAAAGATAACTTTGTAAATTTTAAAGTAACTTTTAAAGATAAACTTTTTAAAGATAAATTTTACAAAATTAACTTAATTTTCAAAATAAGCTTTGCAAATTTAAAACATAATTTTCAAAAATAAGTTTTATAATGGCTAATTTTCAAATATACCATCTTTACAAAAGTGAGATTATTAAAGTCGAGTTTATAACATCCAAATTTCAACTCAGTGGATTAATTTTCAAAATTTAAGTTTATAAAATCCAATTTTCAAAACCAATTTTCAAAAACCAAATAAGATCTAATTTTAAAACTAAGTTTGTAAAATCCAATCTTCAAATTCAATTTTTAAAAACTAAATGAGATCCAATTTAAAAAAACTTATTTAGTTTTTTTAAATGATTTAAAATATTTTTAAGGAAATATTTTTCAAAAACTAATTTCAAATAAAGGGAAATAAGTGTGAAAATAATTAATTCTCCCCCTGAACCTGACAGTATTTAAAAAACTGTTGAAAATATTTGTAAAAAGAATTTAAAGTAAGATTTTCAAAGTATATGTATGTGTGTGTGTGTATATATATATATATATATATATATACACACACATACATATATGAGGTAGGACTTTCAAAAAAGATTTTAAAAAGAAGATTTATAAGGAATAAAAAAACTAAGGGATTTTAAAGAGAAGTTTAAGTAAAAAAAATTGATCGTTTCCCTGAATTTATTACTCCCCCTTAATTTAATATTATATTAAATTTCATAGCCTTTACAAATTTTTCTACCTAAGTGTTTTAGGTGATTTAGAGTTAATAACACTTACGTTGATAAAGTTTATTATTTACATAATTATCTTTATATACTTGTTATAATTGTTCATCATTAATCTTTTATACTGAAAATAATTAACATTAGATTTAGGTGTATTAAGTTAAATTTTAATTTAAGGTTAAAAATAGTTTGTTATTAATTCAATAGCATTTAATCATTATTAATAGTTTATTGATTAGCTTTTACTTAATTTAACAAATTAATAATTATTTGGATAATTTAAATGAGTTAATAATTTAACTTTTCGCTTACTTCATTTTGGATTTAACTTAAGCAGGATTAACTAAGTTTAAAGTTAGTATTAATTCAAAGTTTAAATTTATTCAAGTTATTAAAGAAAGTTAAGTAAGGTTCAATTTAAGTCAACCTTTAATTAAGATAAATTATGATTTAATTAAAGTAGTTAAGGTTTTAATGTAAAGTCAAGTTTGATTTAAAATAATTTAGAGTAGAGTTAATATTTTGATTAGGTTAAATCTAGAAACTAATCATGTCAACCTTAGTTTTCGAGTAAGGTTAGACATAATTGAGTTTTAGTTATTTAATTATTAATTATTTAATTAAGTTTAAAGTTTAAGTTAATTGAATTTTGATTAATTACTTATTAATTAAGATTTAAGCTTTTACCTTAGGTGTCTAAGTTTTAAACAAATTTAAAATATTTTTTTAAAGGATTTCTAAAATAAACTTTAAAAGGATTTTAAAACTAAATTAAAATATGTTTAATGTTAATTAACATATGTTTAATTTAGTTTTGATTTTAGATTTAAATTAATATTAGTGGAATCTGCTATTTCTTCTTGTACCTGCGTTAGATATAAAGACCAAATATTTTCATCCAAGTTTCGCAAGTTAGGTTCAGACTTTGTTGAAACACGTTCTTCAGGCGTGGAATATTTACTTTAACGATGTATCTGCTATTTCCTCCTTTAGCTTTTCCTTTTCTTGCTTTTGCATGTTCGAATTCTGGCATATGTACTTTAACGATGTGTTAATTCCTCGATGTATTGTTTACTGTTTGCATTTGATCAATTGCTTTATCTGATAGTGGCGTGTCATAGTGAGGTCATGTGTCTGAATTAGATATTTTCCTTTGATGTTACCCTAATTGGTTTAGGTCAACATAGTATCCGGAAAGTTAGATTGACAATTAGTAGTTTTTGGTTATAATAGCAGCTGAGTGATGAATGAGAACGTTTGGTTAAACTTTGAGTTTTCACTTCACTTTTGTTGTATAACTGACCACTCAAATTGCATACGAGTGCATACAAACTCATTCTATTTTATTGTAGAACGTTTTGAAGTAAGTAAAAAAAAATATGCAGTTAGACGTAACAATACGGAACCTAATCATGAGTTCATGTACTCTGAAAGTAAGTTGATTTGATAATTTCTTCTTGGTATCCTGAAAAACAAGTGAGGTTATGCCTTCATAGACATTCTAGTTGTTGATTGGATAGCCATCTCTTTTCTCTAACAAGTTCTTTCACAATACTAATGACAACTTTGTTTCACTTTATGAATACTAGTTTAGCTTTATCAAAATTCTAAATTATTTCTGTTAAGTATCCAAGACTAGAAGTGAGTTTGAAGTGATTGTTTGTGAAGAAATGAATACAATATTGATTTCTACAAATGACTTCTTTTCCTATTTTCACATTAATATTTTCCTGAAATAGTACTAGGAAATTAAATAGATCTGTAGGATCTTCAGACCTGGCCATTTATTACTAGTGTGATGAGCAGTAGGTTTTCTTGTATTCCTCATTCCTAATAAAATGTTGTTTGAGTGGATCTGCAACATCACTTAGCTTATCTATTTGTAAAATATCTTAAACTGGAATTTGAACTGTGACCTTTGTTTTTAGTTTTTACCATCAAAAATTTCTTTTGTATAATACTAATGATATTGTTTTCTGTGACATATACACAGTGATAGGTGTTTTGTCCTAGTCTCAAGCCGACAATCCTTTTTGATTAGTATATCTAGTAGAAGTAAGCATGTAAATCGTTGTCTTCGAGGCCGGCTAGCTATTTTGTGCTTTTTTGTTTTAAATTTAAATGTCACTATCTACTTTGAAACAGAACTATTTTGTCTTTGTGTATAGTTGAATTCTCCTCTAAATACTAATATATTTGATCCGACGGTAAAAATCCGGAACCCCATAAGGAGTCAACGCTGAGGGGAGGTCAAAGGGTCCAGTGGCTCGTCGGAAAAGGACGAGCCGACCGGACTCAGAAGAAAGGGAAATCTGATAGCAAAAGGCACCCTGGTAGGGACCAGGGGTCCGACGCTCAAATAAAGCAGTGCGTAATGACCGAGCGGAAGGAGGTGCCGCCCGGACGGCGCAAAGAATCAAGGCCGTCCGGACGACGTTCATCGCCCGCCCGGCGGGCCGGGCACCCCAGTCAGACGGTGGGTAAAAGACGGGGACATCTTCTGACAGCCGTCAAGTCGTATGACTGTGCCATACTTCTAGTCTGACAACGGGTGGTCCTGCCGTCCCATCAAAGAACATGCTCGGACTGTGGCAGCATGGTGTCAGGTAAGCTCTCTGACAAGTGCATACCGTGGTATGGGTTGCTGACACGTACGCACCTCGGTGGGCGTGCATCAGTTCCTTCTCCGTCCTATATAAAGAGGCTATTACTTCGCCAAAGGTACGCATAATACAAATTTGGCAGCCACTTTCTCCACCACTTACCTGACTTGAGCGTCGGAGGACCGTCGCCGGGGCACCCCTCCCGGCTCGGTTTTGTTGCAGGTTCGCCGGAGCACTCGAGGATCCAGCAGAGAGCGCCACGTGCCCAGCGTCCGCTGACTCTTGGTTCGGACAGGATCAAATTGGCGCCGTCTGTGGGAACGCTCCTGCATTCGAACAAGAACAATGGACGAGGCTGGACGACAACACACGGTGGCGCTTTCAACAGAAGAACTCGACGCTCTGGTCGAGATGAGGGCCGCCAAACTCATGGAGCAAAAACAAAAAGCATCCGCCGAGCGGGCGGAGCAACAAGCAACATCTGCGTTTGGTGGCCGAGCGGAAGCACCTCCAGCCACCGTCGCATTCCATCGGGCCTTATTTCGCACCCCTGAAGCCATACCAGCCCGAAGAGATAGAGGATCTTCCTCAGATGAAATGCCAAGGCGGGATGACAGGAAGGGGAAAGCTCCCCGAGCGGACTCCTCCCCCGAGCGGATCAATCGCCAATTTTCGGAGGCTATCCTACGAGACCCTCTGCCCAAGCACTACGTGCCTCCGACGATCGGCGAATACAATGGAACAACAGACCCGGATGATCATCTGGGTAAGTTCGATAATACAGCCACGCTCCATCAGTACACAGATGGAGTAAAGTGTAGAGTCTTCCTTACCCTCTCGGGATCGGCTCAACGGTGGTTTCGGAGGTTGCCGGACGGATCCATCACGAGCTTCAAGGAATTCCGAACGGCCTTCCTCCACCACTTCGCCAGTAGTCGGCGTTATCAAAAGACAAGTGTCAGCTTATTCGCCATCAAGCAAGAGCCGAGAGAATCGCTTCGAGGTTATATTCAGCGATTCAACCAAGTGGCGATGGATATCCCCACGGCCACATCGGAGACGATGATGAATGCCTTCACGCAAGGCCTTGTGGATGGGGACTTCTTCCGGTCGCTCATCCGAAAGCCGCCCGAGATTATGATCACATGCTACATCCAACGAATATATAAATGTGGAAGAAGCGCAAGCCGCTCGGAAAAACTCCGGTGCAAGACTGCTCATGCCGAGCTTGACGCCGCCAGCCCACCCGGAGGACCGAGGGCAAGCAATTCGATCCCTCACGCCAGATCGCACGTACAAGAAGTGGCGTGGCCCAAGCCAAAGAAGAGGTGGACCCTATGTTCTGCACCTTCCACCAGACGGATACGCACAACACGAGGGATTGCCGAAGCCTTCCCTTTGTGTCCAATCCTGTTCCCAGGAAAGCCGAACGACGGTCGCCTCCCATCGACAGGAGACGTAGGACTCATGAAGCTGACCGGACCCGCACCGAGGGGCGACATCAGCAGACACCCGATCGGCACCGATCTCCGAGGCAGGAGAATCGCCGGGCGTCCAGAGAACGGTCACGACCGTCCGCTCGGGAGGAGGAAAATAGGAGCAATACTTCCCGGGGCGAGATCAACGTTATTGCTGGTGGGCCGACCGGAGGAGACTCCAACCGAGCCAGAAAGGCGGGCGTCCGGCAGCTGCAGATCCACGCGGTCGGCTGCAGCCAAGAGCGGGCAAGTGGACCGGAAATCACTTTCGGACCCGGGGACTTAGAAGGAGTAGAAGTGCCCCACGACGACGCGCTGCTCATTAAAGCGGTAATAGCAAATTACACCATTCACCGCATATTTGTTGACACAGGGAGCTCGGTCAACATCATATTCAAGAAGGCGTTCGATCAGCTGCAAATTGATCGAGCCGAGCTGCTGCCCCGCTCTACGGGTTTACGGGCAACGAAGTTCAGCCGGTCGGACAAATCCGGCTGGCCATCTCGCTGGGAGAAGAGCCGCTCAGGAGGACCAGGACAATAAACTTCGTGGTGGTCGACTCTCCCTCATCCTACAACGTCATTTTGGGACGACCGGCGCTCGGAGAATTCCGAGCGGTTGTCTCAACCTTCCACCAGAAGATAAAGTTCCCCGTGGAGGACAAAGTAGGAGAAGTGCGAGGAGATCAGCTAGCAGCTCGGCGGTGCTATATAGAGATGATCCGAGCAGAAGCTTGTTCCGCTCGGAAGGCGCCCCGAATTGAGGTACACGTCATAACCGAGAAACCTTCTGCTTTAATTTATGATGAAAAGGAGGAAGTCCAGATCCATCCGACCCGATCGAAGGCCACGACTTTTATCGCCTCTGATCTGGGGGAAGAACAGAAGGAGAAGCTGATTCAATGCCTCCAACGAAATCATGATGTCTTTGTCTGGTCGACACATGAGTTACCTGGAATTTCGCCGAGCCTAGCGCAGCATGAATTGCATGTCCGACCGGACGCTCGGCCAGTGAAGCAGAGAAAAAGGGACTTCAGCGCCGAGCAGAATGCCATTATCCGGGCGGAGGTGGAAAAACTTCTGAAGGCCGGCCACATACGCGAGGTGCAGTTCCCGAGCTGGCTGGCCAACGTAGTCTTGGTCTCCAAGCCGGGCGGCAAGTGGAGGGTCTGCATCGACTTTCGAGATTTAAACAAGGCATGCCCCAAGGATTTTTATCCTCTGCCTAGATCAGCTGGTGGACTCTACGGTCGGCTGTGAATTAATTTGCATGCTTGACGCCTACCAAGGATATCATCAAGTGCCGCCGCCCGGAAGATCAAGCTTCGTAACGGCAGACGGCACATATTGTTACAATGTGATGCCGTTCGGTAGAATGCGGGGCCACCTATCAACGCTTGATGAACAAGATGTTCAAGGAGCAGATCGGGCGGAATCGGAAGTTTATGTGGACGACATTCTTATCAAATCCGAACGGCCGATCTTTTCAAGGATATGGAAGAAACCTTCCGAACGCTGCGCAAATATGGAGTCAAGCTAAATCCCCAAAAGTGCCTGTTCGGAGCCAAAGGAGGGCGTTTCTTGGGGTACATAGTGATTGAGCGGGGAATCGAAGCAAATCCCAGCAAGGTTAAAGCACTGCAAGACATGCCGCCCCCAAGAAATACAAGAGAAGTGCAAAGGTTGACCGGTCGGATAACTGCTTTATCCAGATTCATCTCTAGAACCGCCGACCGGAGCCTGCCATTCTTCAGGATCCTGCGCAAGGCCACTAAGTTCCAGTGGGATGAAGAATGTGACCGAGCATTTGAAGAGTTGAAGACATATCTTAATTATCTGCCAGTGTTAGCCAAGCCGGTCGGAGGTGAGTCACTTTATATGTATCTGTCGTCAACTGAGCATGCTGTAGGCTCAGCACTTGTGAGGGCGAACGGCGAAGAACAGCCGGTGTATTTTCTAAGCCACATTTTAAAAGATGCTGAATCTCGTTACACTGGGCTCGAGAAGTTGGCCTTTGCTTTGGTTCTAGCCGCTCGGCGCTTGTGACCGTATTTCTTGGCTCACACCATTATTGTCCGGATGAACAGTCCACTCGGAAGAGTGCTGTTGAATCCAGAAGCGTCCGGACGGCTCATCAAGTGGACGACAGAATTAAGTGAATTTGACATCCAATATCAGCCCCGCTCGGCGATTAAAGCCCAATCCTTGGCTGATTTTGTGACCGAAGTGCAAAGAGCCGGAAGCTATGTGGAGAATATATGTGGATGGATCCTCCACTCGGAAGTGGGATCGAATATTACTACTCTCACCTCAGAAGAAAACATGCACCTATCCGTCCGGCTAGATTACAAAGCTACTAACAATGAAGCAGTATGAGGCCCTCATAGCCGGATTGCAGGCGGCATGTGGGAGCCGGTCGGGTGACACTCTATTCGATTCACAGTTGGTCAGCTCGGCAACTTTCCAAGACCTTTGAAATCAAGCGTGTTCGGCTCAAACTCTACCGAGGCCTTTGAAAACTCAAAGCTACTTTCCGAGAGGTGCTTATTCGGAAGATCCCACGAACGGAGAACCAGGCGGCCGATGAGTTAGCCAAACTCACGAGCTCAATAACGCCGGTCAACCAATTGAAAAAACACTGCTGGTGGCGCATGTCGACCGGATGCAAGGCCTCGCGTTTCCAAGTGACTGGAGGACACCTATTATAGAATTCCTCCGTTCGGGCACCACACCATCCGATGAATATGCAGCCCGGCTCCTCGGAAGAAGAGTCGGTTTACACTCATCGGAGATCGGCTTTACAAGAAAGCTTTCTCGCGCCCTTTGCTGAAATGTGTAAGCTCGGAGGACTCAACACATCCTCCGTGAAGTACATCAAGGATCATGCGGGGTCATCCGGCGGACGCTCATTGGCCAAGAAGATCCTCTTGGCGGATACTTTTGGCCAACTTTACAAGCAGATGCCGCTCGACTGTAAGTACATGCATGCCGAAGTATCACAACTTCTCCCACCGACCGGCAGAGGAGATGAAGGCATCAACCATCTCATGTCCGCTCGATCAATGGGGAATGGATATTGTGGGTCCATTTCCGATGGCGACCGGCGGAAATTTTACTAGTAGCGGTAGACTATTTCTCCAAGTGGGTGGAGGCCGAGGCGCAAAGATCACCGAACAAATGGTTAAAAATTCATCCGGCAACACATCATTTGTCGGTTGGCATTCCTCGCCGACTAGTGTCCGACAACAGGCGGCAGTTCACAGGGAAGATGTTAGGTGCAAAAGCTACGGCATTGAGCAACATTTCACGTCCGTGGCCTATCCTCGAGCAACGGTCAAGCTGAAATCGCCAACCGGGAAATTCTTCGTATTCTGCGCGCTCGGCTCGACCATTTGGGAGGGAGTTGGCCGGATGAAGTGCCGGGCGTCTTGTGGGCCATCCGAACGACGCCAAAAGAAGGGACGGAGTCACACCGTTCCATTTGGTATATGGCGGTGAGGTTGTCATACCGGTCGAAGTCGGCGTTGAGTCAGCCCGGATCCGAGCTATGATGATGACAACGCCGAACGAAGAAACATGGAGCTGGACTTGGTAGAAGAGGAGAGGGCAAAGGCGTCCGTTCGGTGATGGCATACCGTCAGTGGATGAAGCAAAACTACAACCGGCGCGTCGGCGATCTTGGCTGGAAGAAAGTCAAGCCGGTCGGCGACGTCGGCAAGCTTGAAGCTCCATGGGCAGGCCCTTTCAAAATCATCGAAAAGCTCCGCTCGGGCGCGTATTATCTGGAGGACGAGGACGGACGGCAGCTAGATAGGCCGTGGAGCGCGATCCAGCCTTACCGGCGGGGTGAAAGGTGTATCACTGTAAATCACCCATGTATTTCATTTTTCGACTAAATACTTGAAATGCAGAGATGAAAAGTCAAAAGAGCGAATATAAGGCATTATCATCAGAATCAAGGCCCCGAGCCGATCGGTCGGAGGTTTATATCTGAGCCGGAGCTCGAATCAAGGCCCCGAGCCAATCGGTAGGGAGGTTTATATCCGAGCCGGAGCTCGAACCAAGACCCGGGCCGTAGCCGGGAGCTAGAAATCGAAGACCCCGAGCTGTTCGGCCGGGCTGCATACTAGTGTGGCAGGAAGGAAACCAAAGCCCTGCGCTGTTCAGGATGATAGAGGGACGTTATTGCCTGAAGCGAAGGCCTGAGCCGGTCGTCCGGGTATATGGTTTTCCGAGCCAAATGCTCGACAACGAAGGCCCCGAGCCGCTCGGCCGGAGGTATACGGATCAAATTGGCGCCAAGCGCTCTAAAAACGGAAGCCCCGTACCATTCGGAAGGGGGTATATTATCCGAGCCAAGATACTCGACGAAGTGGACCCTGAGCCGTTCGGCCAGGGGGTAATTATCCAAGCTAGACTTGAAAGGAAGGCCAAGGTCGCTCGACCGTAGAGCCGCGCCGACCGGCTATAAAAACCGAGCGGAAAACCGACGAGCACCGTCGTTAAAAATCGAGAGCCGCGCCGATCGACTATAAATATCCGCGCCGTCTAACCCAGACGTTAAACCGTAGAGCCGCGCCGACCGGCTATAAAAACCGAGCGAAAAACCGACGAGCACCGTCGTTAAAAATCGAGAGTCGCGCCGATCGGCTATAAATATCCGCGCCATCTAGCCCAGACGTTAAACCGTAGAGCCGCGCCGACCGGCTATAAAAACCGAGCGGAAAACCGACGAGCCCCGTCGTTAAAAATCGAGAGCCGCGCCGATCGGCTATAAATATCCGCGCCGTCTAGCCCAGACGTTAAACCGTAGAGCCGCGCCGACCGGCTATAAAAACCGAGCGGAAAACCGACGAGCCCCGTCGTTAAAAATCGAGAGCCGCGCCGATCGGCTATAAATATCCGCGCCGTCGAGCTCCGACGATAAATATCGAGAGACGAGTCAGCGTCTATAAATAATCCGAGCGGACGAACCGACGAGCCCCGTCGTTAAAAATCGAGAGCCGCGCCGATCGGCTATATATATCCGCGCCGTCTAGCCCAGACGTTAAACCGTAGAGCCGCGCCGACCGGCTATAAAAACCGAGCGGAAAACCGACGAGCCCCGTCGTTAAAAATCGAGAGCCGCGCCGATCGGCTATAAATATCCGCGCCGTCGAGCTCCGACGATAAATATCGAGAGACGAGCCGGCGTCTATAAATAATCCGAGCGGACGAACCGACGAGCCCCGTCGTTAAAAATCGAGAGCCGCGCCGACCGGCTATAAATATCCGCGCCGTCGAGCTCCGACGATAAATATCGAGAGACACTTAAAGTTGGGACGAGGGAAAAATTTCTTGCTAAAATAGAAAGGAGCAGAAGATTATCTAATATGCAAGCCAAAAAAGTCATTACATAGATAAGCGGGGCCGAACGGCGGGAATTCAAAAAAGTTTACAGAAACGCTCCTCACACATCGAAATCAAAAAGAGCGTCGGGGATGGCGTCCATCACGCTCGCCAGATCCTCGGGAGGGATAGTCAGCTCGGCAGACAGGTGACCTTTGGTCTTCAGATAGCCCACCGCCGCCTTGATGGCCTCCTCGAACGTGAGGGATATCTTGTCGGTAAACTTCTCTCCGAAGTCTTCCGAGCGGAGGAACGCCTTCCTCACTTCGTCCGAGCGGGCCGACTCCCCCTCTTGATATTCTTTGAGCGCGGCATGGGCAGCGTCGCTGGCGGCTTGGAGATCCTTCAAGTCTCCGTCGAACCTTTGGAGATCAGCCGAGCGGCTCTCCTTCTCGGTGGCCAGCAGAGCATCCAGGTCCTTGATGCGTTGCTCCAGCCCCCGGATCTCCACCTTCATGCGGTCCATATCATTGATGGCCTGTTGCTTCCGAGTGGTCGCCGTCTTGATCTCCTTGTCTCGTTGTTTAATCATTGTTTCAAGTCGAACGACCTTGCTCGCCAGATCATTAGCTCGTTTCCGTTCGGCTTCCAGCGATTTTTTGGCCTTCTCCAGAGCGGTCGTCGACTGCCTGGCGCCCCCCGCTGCTTTTTGTTTCTTCAGTTCCTCCTCCAGCTCGGCCAACCGATCGCTAATGGCGATCTGCTCCACCCAGTTCTGCTAGCAAACGTGAACAGGTTAAAAACTTCAAATAGGAGAGAGAAGAGGGGGGGGGGGCTATACCCCGGTAGCTGATTGAAGGTTGCTGTCGCCGAGCTGCCCGGGAGTCAACTTGGCTATCCGACTCCGAGCATCTATCCAAGCTTGTGCGAGAGGGCCCGTCAGGGTGATCATCTGCTCAGGAAACACCGGCCGATCAGCAGCAGCCATGTACGCCTCCGAAGGGAGGCGCAAAACGGTTTTAAGTAAATTCTGGCCGCTCGGCTCGCTCTGAGATGGCCCACCAGCAGAAGAGGAGGGTAGCTCGCCTCGCTGAGGCGCTCGTCGAGTCCTCGAAGGGCGGACGGCACTTCAAGCCGGCCCTCGGAGAATCCACGAGGGGTCGGGTACTCTCGAGAGAAACTGTTCCGGACAGGACCGGCGCATCCGCACCCCGCTCGGGTTGTGGCTCATCAAGTGTAGAGGCAGGATTCCGCCGCGTTCCAGCCAGCACATCATCGGCGAACGACCCTCCACTTGACTTCACTCGCGGGTTCTATATTGCCGTGGCCTCATCGGGGAGGCGGGGCGTCCGGGGCTTCTGGGACCGTTGGCGTCCCCTCACCTTCTTCGCCGGCCGGATCAGCCGGAGCAATGCCCCGTTCGGCGGCCTCCTGGCTCGTCACCGCCTCAATCCGAGCGGCCTTCAGTTTGAGCTTCTCGGTGGCTCTGGCCCGCCACATGACCTCAGCTGCAGAAGCAGAGAATAAATCAGTTAGAACAAAATAAAGGGGAAGATAGGGAAGCTTACTCATGCTACAAGGCAGATCGGCTGGTGTAGAAGACAAGCCGAATATATGCATTACTCCTGGGAGAAGCATCTTGTCAATGTGGTAGCGCTGACCGACTAGCTGTTCGGCTGCATGGAGATAGTCTGCGTCACCTCTAAACTTGCCGAGCTCCGGTTGCGCAGGCATAGCCGTCTGCCACTTGGTGCGGAAAGTGGGCCGCTCGGGAAAGCGTATATAGAAAAAATGCTCCTTCCAGTGTTTGTTGGAGCTCGGCATATTATCGAAAAGGACGAAGCCTATCCTAGATTGGAAAACAAAGGTGCCCCACTCGGCTTGCTTGGGATAGTAGAAGTAGTGGAAGATTTTTGGGGTTAAGGGAATGCCGTTCAGTTTGAACAAAACTACCACTCCGCTCAGCAACCTAATAGAATTAGGAACTACTTGGCCGAGCGGAATGCGGAAATAGTTGCAAACTTCTAAGAAAAACTTGTGAGGAGGAAAACGTAGTCCGGCCAGGAATTGATCCCGGAAGAAGACAACAGTGTCGGGCGGAGGATCGTTAGGCCGATCGGAAGGCGTGGCTAACACTATTTCGTGGTCGGTCGGTAGGTCATATGCTCGAGTGAGGCGCATGGCGTCTTCCTCGTCGAACCGACTTTCCATGTTCGAGTACCAAAGACCCGGAGCACCGCCGGTTGACTGCGAGGTACTGGTCATGATCGAAAGGCCAGAATGCGGGATAGAAGAGGATGGTTCAAGCAATGGAAGAAAACCGGTTGAAAAGGATGATTAACAGAAAGAAGAATGCGTCTGAAGCGAGAAAAAGGCTCTTACAGGCGAGGAAGATGACCGGAAGAAGCCGTGTGATCGTCGGAAAGTCTGAGAACAAAGTCGCCGGCGAGAGGGGGAATGACAGGAGTCTGGAAACGAAGAAGACGAAATGCGGCGGAAACGAAGTCAAGGGTCTTATATCTCCGCCCGGAAACGATCTCCACCGTCCGATCCAGGTCGTCGATATCGAGGTTGTCATCGGATCGTCCGTTTCAAACGGCGGCTATCCCATCGGAAGTGACGTAACCGCCATACTTTGACAAATGCACGGTCGCCACGTGTCAGCCGGTTACTAGCCGCATTTAATGAGCTCCCCTTACCGTGCGCAGAGCACGTGATGGGTAGTGTGGGAGAACAACGGACATCGATTCCCAGAAAATATAAGGCATGGACAAAGTATCGCCGGACAGACAGATATCGCCGCACGGATGAGCATCTTTATGCCTGGCCGAGCGGCCTAAGGCAATGATCATTGTTTGACAGATCGGCAGTCCAGTCAGTCGGACTTTGCCTCCTTCGACTAGACTCGAGAGGAAGGCAAGTGATCCGGCGGTATGAGAGGAGGTCAAAGGGTCCAGTGGCTCGCCGGAAAAGGGCGAGCCGACCGGACTCAGAAGAAAGGGAAATCTGATAGTAAAAGGCACCCTGGTAGGGACCAGGGGTCCGACGCTCAAATAAAGCAGTGCGTAATGACCGAGCGGAAGGAGGTGCCGCCCGGACGGCGCAAAGAATCAAGGCCGTCCGGACGACGTTCATCGCCCGCCCGGCGGGCCGGGCACCCCAGTCAGACGGTGGGTAAAAGACGGGGACATCTGCCGTCCCATCAAAGAACATGCTCGGACTGGTGTCGGGTAAGCTCTCTGACAAGTGCATACCGTGGTATGGGTTGCTGACACGTACGCACCTCGGTGGGCGTGCATCAGTTCCTTCTCCGTCCTATATAAAGAGGCTATTACTTCGCCAAAGGTACGCATAATATAAATTTGGCAGCCACTTTCTCCACCACTTACCTGACTTGAGCGTCGGAGGACCGTCGCCGGGGCACCCCTCCCGGCTCGGTTTTGTTGCAGGTTCGCCGGAGCACTCGAGGATCCAGCAGAGAGCGCCACGTGCCCAGCGTCCGCTGACTCTTGGTTCGGACAGGATCAAATTTCAAGTCTCCATTGAATCTTTGGAGATCAGCCGAGCGGCTCTCTTTTTCGGTGCCCAGCAGAGCATCCAGGTCCTTGATGCGTTGCTCCAGCCCCCGGATCTCCACCTTCATGTGGTCCATATCGTTGATGGCCTGTTGCTTCCGAGTGGTCGCCGTCTGGATCTCCTTGTCTCGCTGCTTAATCATTGTTTCAAGCCGAACGACCTTGCTCGCCAGATCAGAGGCTCGTTTCCGTTCGGCTTCTAGCGATTTCTTGGCCTTCTCCAGAGCGGCCGTCGACTGCCTGGCGTCCCCCGCTGTTTTTTGTTTCTTCCTCGGCCAACCGATCGCTAATGGCGATCTGCTCCACCCAGTTCCGCTAGCAAACACGAGCAGGTAAAAACTTCAAATAAGAGAGAGAAGAGGGGAAGGGCTATACCCCGGTGGCTGATTGAAGGTTGCTGTCGCCGACGTTAGGGTGATCATCTGCTCAGGAAACACCGGCCGATCAGCAGCAGCCATGTACGCCTCCGAAGGGAGGCGCAAAACGGTTTTAAGTAAATTCTGGCCGCTCGGCCCGCTCTGAGACGGCCCACCAGCAGAAGAGGAGGGTAGCTCGCCTAAACGCCTGATACGTCGTCGAGTCCTTGAAGGGCTGGACGGCGGCACCTCCAAGCTGGCCCTCGGAGAATCCTGAGGGGTCGGGGTACTCTCGAGGGAAACTGTTCCGGACAGCGCCGGCGCATCTGCACCCCGCTCAGGTTGTGGCTCATCAAGTGTAGAGGCAGGTGCGGATTCCGGTCGCCTCCGTTTCCGAGTGCGTAGCGGCACATCATCGGCCGAACGGCCCTCCACTTCAGCTTCGGTCGTAGGTTCTATATTGCCCGCGGCCTCATCATGAGGGGCAGGGGCGTCCGAGGCTTCAGGGACCGTTGGCGTCCCCTCACCTTCTTCGCCGCCCGGATCAGCCGGAGCAATGCCCCGTTCGGCGGCCTCCTGGCTCGTCACCGCATCAATCCGAGCGGCGTTAGAACAAAATAAAGTGGAAGATAGGGAAGCTTACTCATGCTACAAGGCAGATCGGCTGGTGTAGAAGACAAGCCGAATATATGCATTACTCCTGGGAGAAGCATCTTGTCAATGTGGTAGCGCTGACCGACTAGCTGTTCGGCTGCATGGAGATAGTCTGCGTCACCTCTAAACTTGCCGAGCTCCGGTTGCGCAGGCATAGCCGTCTGCCACTTGGTGCGGAAAGTGGGCCGCTCGGGAAAGCGTATATAGAAAAAATGCTCCTTCCAGTGTTTGTTGGAGCTCGGCATATTATCGAAAAGGACGAAGCCTATCCTAGATTGGAAAACAAAGGTGCCCCACTCGGCTTGCTTGGGATAGTAGAAGTAGTGGAAGATTTTTGGGGTTAAGGGAATGCCGTTCAGTTTGAACAAAACTACCACTCCGCTCAGCAACCTAATAGAATTAGGAACTACTTGGCCGAGCGGAATGCGGAAATAGTTGCAAACTTCTAAGAAAAACTTGTGAGGAGGAAAACGTAGTCCGGCCAGGAATTGATCCCGGAAGAAGACAACAGTGCCGGGCGGAGGATCGTTAGGCCGATCGGAAGGCGTGGCTAACACTATTTCGTGGTCGGTCGGTAGGTCATATGCTCGAGTGAGGCGCATGGCGTCTTCCTCGTCGAACCGACTTTCCATGTTCGAGTACCAAAGACCCGGAGCACCGCCGGTTGACTGCGAGGTACTGGTCATGATCGAAAGGCCAGAATGCGGGATAGAAGAGGATGGTTCAAGCAATGGAAGAAAACCAGTTGAAAAGGATGATTAACAGAAAGAAGAATGCGTCTGAAGCGAGAAAAAGGCTCTTACAGGCGAGGAAGATGACCGGAAGAAGCCGTGTGATCGTCGGAAAGTCTGAGAACAAAGTCGCCGGCGAGAGGGGGAATGACAGGAGTCTGGAAACGAAGAAGACGAAATGCGGCGGAAACGAAGTCAAGGGTCTTATATCTCCGCCCGGAAACGATCTCCACCGTCCGATCCAGGTCGTCGATATCGAGGTTGTCATCGGATCGTCCGTTTCAAACGGCGGCTATCCCATCGGAAGTGACGTAACCGCCATACTCTGACAAATGCACGGTCGCCACGTGTCAGCCGGTTACTAGCCGCATTTAATGAGCTCCCCTTACCGTGCGCAGAGCATGTGGGAGAACAACGGACATCGATTCCCAGAAAATACAAGGCATGGACAAAGTATCGCCGGACAGACAGATATCGCCGCACGGATGAGCATCTTTATGCCTGGCCGAGCGGCCTAAGGAAATGATCATTGTTCGACAGATCGGCAGTCCAGTCAGTCGGACTTTGCCTCCTTCGACTAGACTCGAGAGGAAGGCAAGTGATCCGGCGGTAAAAATCCGGAACCCCATAAGGAGTCAACGCTGAGGGGAGGTCAAAGGGGCCAGTGGCTCGCCGGTAAAGGGCGAGGCGACCGGACTCAAGAAAGGGAAATCTGATAGTAAAAGGCACCCTGGTAGGACGCTCAAATAAAGCAGTGCGTAATGACCGAGCGGAAGGAGGTGCCGCCGACGCGAAGAATCAAGGCCGTCCGACGACGTTCATCGCCCGCGGGCCGCACCCCACGGGAACGTCTTCTGACAGCCGTCAAGTCGTATGGCTGTGCCATACTTCTAGTCTGACAACGGGTGGTCCTGCCGTCCCATCAAAGAACATGCTCGGACTGTGGCAGCATGGTGTCAGGTAAGCTCTCTGACAAGTGCATACCGTGGTATGGGTTGCTGACACGTACGCACCTCGGTGGGCGTGCATCAGTTCCTTCTCCGTCCTATATAAAGAGGCTATTACTTCGCCAAAGGTACGCATAATATAAATTTGGTAGCCACTTTCTCCACCACTTACCTGACTTGAGCGTCGGAGGACCGTCGCCGGGGCACCCCTCCCGGCTCGGTTTTGTTGCAGGTTCGCCGGAGCACTCGAGGATCCAGCAGAGAGCGCCACGTGCCCAGCGTCCGCTGACTCTTGGTTCGGACAGGATCAAATTTCAAGTCTCCATTGAATCTTTGGAGATCAGCCGAGCGGCTCTCTTTTTCGGTGCCCAGCAGAGCATCCAGGTCCTTGATGCGTTGCTCCAGCCCCCGGATCTCCACCTTCATGTGGTCCATATCGTTGATGGCCTGTTGCTTCCGAGTGGTCGCCGTCTGGATCTCCTTGTCTCGCTGCTTAATCATTGTTTCAAGCCGAACGACCTTGCTCGCCGGATCAGCAGCTCGTTTCCGCTCGGCTTCTAGCGATCTATTTTTTTTTTCTTCAGTTCCTCCTCCAGCTCGGCCAACCGATCGCTAATGGCGATCTGCTCCACCCAGTTCCGCTAGCTAACACGAACAGGTAAAAACTTCAAATAAGAGAGAGAAGAGGGGAAGGGCTATACCCCGGTGGCTGATTGAAGGTTCTGTCACTGAGCTGCCCGGGAGTCAACTTAGCTATCCGACTCGAGCATCTATCCAAGCTTGCGAGAGGGCCCGCTGTGGTGATCATCCGCTCAGAAACACCTACCGATCGGCGGCATATGTACGCCTCAAGGGAGACGCAGAAGGCCGCCGCCCGCCCGAGATGGCCCGCCCAGAAGAGGTGGGTAGCTCGCCTAACGCCGAGACGCCGCCGAGTCCTCAAGGGCCGGACGGTGGCACTTCCAAGCCGGCCTCGGAGAATCTCGAGGGGTCGGGTACTCTCGAGAAACTGCTCTGCAGACAAGACCGCAAGATCCGCACCCCGCCAGTTGTGGCTCATCAAGTGTAGAGGCAGGTGCGGCGCGCAGCGGCACATCATCGGCCGAACGGCCCTCCACTTCAGCCTTCACTGCAGTTCTATATTGCCTGGCCTCACGAGAGGCAAGGCCCGGGCTTCGGGACCGTTGCCCTCACCTTCTTCGCCGCCGGATCAGGAGCAATGCCTGCTCGCGGCCTCGCTCGCCACCGCATCAATCCGAGCGGCCTTCAGTTTGAGCTTCTCGTGGCTCGCCCGCCACATGACCTCAGCTGCAGGCAGAGAATAAATCAGTTAGAACAAAATAAAGTGGAAGATAGGAAGCTTACTCATGCTACAAGGCGGATCGGCGGTGTAGAAGACAAGCCGAATATATGCATTACTCCCGGAGAAGCATCTTGTCAATGTGGTAGCGCTGACCGACTAGCTGTTCGGCCGCATGGAGATAGTCTGCGTCACCTCTAAACTTGCCGAGCTCCGGTTGCGCAGGCATAGCCGTCTGCCACTTGGTGCGGAAAGTGGGCCGCTCGGGAAAGCGTATATAGAAAAAATGCTCCTTCCAGTGTTTGTTGGAGCTCGGCATATTATCGAAAAGGACGAAGCCTATCCTAGATTGGAAAACAAAGGTGCCCCACTCGGCTTGCTTGGGATAGTAGAAGTAGTGGAAGATTTTTGGGGTTAAGGGAATGCCGTTCAGTTTGAACAAAACTACCACTCCGCTCAGCAACCTAATAGAATTAGGAACTACTTGGCCGAGCGGAATGCGGAAATAGTTGCAAACTTCTAAGAAAAACTTGTGAGGAGGAAAACGTAGTCCGGCCAGGAATTGATCCCGGAAGAAGACAACAGTGCCGGGTGGAGGATCGTTAGGCCGATCGGAAGGCGTGGCTAACACTATTTCGTGGTCGGTCGGTAGGTCATATGCTCGAGTGAGGCGCATGGCGTCTTCCTCGTCGAACCGACTTTCCATGTTCGAGTACCAAAGACCCGGAGCACCGCCGGTTGACTGCGAGGTACTGGTCATGATCGAAAGGCCAGAATGCGGGATAGAAGAGGATGGTTCAAGCAATGGAAGAAAACCGGTTGAAAAGGATGATTAACAGAAAGAAGAATGCGTCTGAAGCGAGAAAAAGGCTCTTACAGGCGAGGAAGATGACCGGAAGAAGCCGTGTGATCGTCGGAAAGTCTGAGAACAAAGTCGCCGGCGAGAGGGGGAATGACAGGAGTCTGGAAACGAAGAAGACGAAATGCGGCGGAAACGAAGTCAAGGGTCTTATATCTCCGCCCGGAAACGATCTCCACCGTCCGATCCAGGTCGTCGATATCGAGGTTGTCATCGGATCGTCCGTTTCAAACAACGGCTATCCCATCGGAAGTGACGTAACCGCCATACTCTGACAAATGCACGGTCGCCACGTGTCAGCCGGTTACTAGCCGCATTTAATGAGCTCCCCTTACCGTGCGCAGAGCACGTGATGGGTAGTGTGGGAGAACAACGGACATCGATTCCCAGAAAATACAAGGCATGGACAAAGTATCGCCGGACAGACAGATATCGCCGCACGGATGAGCATCTTTATGCCTGGCCGAGCGGCCTAAGGCAATGATCATTGTTCGACAGATCGGCAGTCCAGTCAGTCGGACTTTGCCTCCTTCGACTAGACTCGAGAGGAAGGCAAGTGATCCGGCGGTAAAAATCCGGAACCCCATAAGGAGTCAACGCTGAGGGGAGGTCAAAGGGTCCAGTGGCTCGCCGGAAAAGGGCGAGCCGACCGGACTCAGAAGAAAGGGAAATCTGATAGTAAAAGGCACCCTGGTAGGGACCAGGGGTCCGACGCTCAAATAAAGCAGTGCGTAATGACCGAGCGGAAGGAGGTGCCGCCCGGACGGCGCAAAGAATCAAGGCCGTCCGGACGACGTTCATCGCCCGCCCGGCGGGCCGGGCACCCCAGTCAGACGGTGGGTAAAAGACGGGGACATCTTCTGACAGCCGTCAAGTCGTATGGCTGTGCCATACTTCTAGTCTGACAACGGGTGGTCCTGCCGTCCCATCAAAGAACATGCTCGGACTGTGGCAGCATGGTGTCAGGTAAGCTCTCTGACAAGTGCATACCGTGGTATGGGTTGCTGACACGTACGCACCTCGGTGGGCATGCATCAGTTCCTTCTCCGTCCTATATAAAGAGGCTATTACTTCGCCAAAGGTACGCATAATACAAATTTGGCAGCCACTTTCTCCACCACTTACCTGACTTGAGCGTCGGAGGACCATCGCCGGGGCACCCCTCCCGGCTCGATTTTGTTGCAGGTTCGCCGGAGCACTCGAGGATCCAGCAGAGAGCGCCACGTGCCCAGCGTCCGCTGACTCTTGGTTCGGACAGGATCAATATTATAGTTGAGTTCTATTGTTTTGGTATGAGTTTGAAATCATTAGCTGAGATGATTAAATGTTATTTTATATGTCAAATTCGAAACATGGTAAAAGAAAATTAATAGTTTTGTAAATATAAAAAATTATTTTGTTAATAGATTTTTTTATTTTTTATTATTTTTTTATTTTAAAAAGACAACGCTTTTAAAGCGTTGTAACAGTGTTGTCTTTGCCAAAACAACAATGCTTTTAAAACGTTGCAATAATGTTGTTTTTGCAAAAAAGACAACACTTTTAAAGCGATGCAAAAGGGTTGTTTTTGCCAAGAAACAACAATGTTTTTAAAGCTTGCAATAATGATGTTTTCGCAAACGACAACGCTTTTATAGCGTTATAAAAACGTTGTCTTTGCCAAAAATAACAACGTTTTTAAAACGTTGCAAAAGTGTTGTCTTTGCTACAAAAGACAACGTTTTTAAAGCGTTGTCGTAGAGCGGACTTTTAACAACAGTGCTTTTAACAATGCTTTTTCACCAACAAATACAACGCTTTTAAAGCGTTGCCTATTAGCGTTTTTCTTGTAGTGATAATTTTAATTTTTCTACATGTGAATAATTTATAAAGAAGAAAAAATAAAATATCTTTCCAATCTACAAGTAAGGAAAGAGATCTAATCTCTTTCTTTAATCTTTTGTAGATCCTTTTTAACGAGATATTTTAATTTTAAATCTCTCCAATAAATTATATCTTTCACATAAGAAAATTTTAAAATTAAAATTCTTTTTAATTTAATGGGGGCCGGCCACCTAAGCTTGGGTTCAAGCTAGGGTCGGCCACCCATGAACCAAGGCTTGGCCGGCCCTAACTTGAACCACAAGCTAGCTTGGCCGACCCTTACATCATGAGTACGAAGGTGGGTATAGGTGAGTATAGCACTCTATAAATAAGAGGCTACGATAGGGACCGAGAGGAGGAATTGGTTTTGGTCTCCTGATAAAATTAAGCATCCCGTGTTCGCCCCAAACACACAACTTAATTTTATCAATAATAATTCATTCCACTAGAGAACTATTATTGAACTACCGCACCAATCCCAAATTACATTTTTGGGCTCCTTCTTATTATGAGTGTGTTAGTCTCCCTGTGTTTAAGATGTCGAATGTCCACTAATTAAGTGAGTTACTGACAACTCATTTAATTAATATCTTAATCCAAGAATAGTACCATTCAATCTTATCGTCATGTTGGACTAAGTCCACCTGCAGGGTTTAACATGACAATCTTTATGAGCTCATCTTGGGGACATTATCAACCTAGATTACTAGGACACAGTTTCCTTCTATAATCAACAACACACACTATAAGTGATATCATTTCCCAACTTTTCGGGCTTATTGATTCATCGAACTAAATCTCACCCATTGATAAATTAAAGAAATAAATATCAAATATATGTGCTTGTTATTATATTAGGATTAAGAGCACACACTTCCATAATAACTGAGGTCTTTGTTCCTTCATAAAGTCAGTATAAAAGGAACGACCTCAAATGGTCCTACTCAATACACTCTAAGTGTACTAGTGTAATTATATAGTTAAGATAAACTAATACCTAATTGCACTACGACCTTCCAATGGTTTGTTCCTTTCCATCTTGGTCGTGAGCTACTGTTTATAATTTATAAGGAACCGATAACATGATCTTCTGTGTGTGTCACCACACACCATGTTATCTACAATATAAATTAATTGAGCAACTACATTTATCGTAAATGTAGACATTTGACCAATGTGATTCTTATTTCTAGATAAATGTTTATACCAAAAGTTAGGCTTTTAGTATACATCCTAACAGATATGATCCAAAGGTCTATTTTGATAACGGTCCTTGAATCTTGATATGATGTTTGGGGGAGCATGGCTCAACATCATCGAGATGACGCCACTCGTTCGTTGGTAAGTGAATGATGGCTGTTATGTGCCTATGGTCGCTCGGACCAAATGGCTTAGAAGTGGCTTGTCCTTGTGACTTGGGCATTGGGGAGGAGCGGATAGTGGACACTTGGGCAGCTGGAAAGGACGACCGAGATGGCATGTATGCGACTAGCTGCGCGCATATGGTCTTCGATGACAGAGGGAATAGCGAGGTGTCCGGTCAGATGACATAGAAGTGGGAATCGCGGCCAGCTCTGGTTTGGGAAAGGCAGGAGATGAGGTCTCACCCCGCTAGGAGTGCAGACGCGAGGCAGTAGGATCAGGGGTTTGTAGTGCAGAGGTAGTCGAACGGGATGAAGCTTCCCTCCGATGCCTCTTGCGTCGTTGGATTAATGGCTCACTCGAGGTGGCCGACTTTGAGGGCACCACGATTGGCGCTATTAATGGTCGCTCAGGATGGAGTTCAACTGTGACGGTCGTGGCATCGCTAGCCGCCATCTAGTTTCCTCTAGCCTCGCTAGCCGCTGCGTGACATCCTCTAGCTTCGCCGATCAGATTGCCAGATTGGTCGACCAGCAATAGGCCCTAAGTTTCTAGCTCAACAATGCCTTTAGCATTAATCTCTGCATTTGCAAGCCTGCTTTCGCCGCTCAGCCATGCTCTCAACATGATTTGAGTTGTAAAAAAGGAAGAGAAATCAGTTAGATCCAAGGATGGGAAGAAGAAAAAGGGCATACCTAGGGTAAGGGGTAGCCACGTTCGGATTGGGCTTAATCAGAAAACATATAAGACACTCTTCAATAGTAGCTGGTGTATGTGGTATCTCTAGTCGGCTAGACTAGAGGTTGCTTGAAGGTAGTTCGATTGGCCTCGATATCTTTTGAGCGATGGAGCCTTCATCACTTGCATCTGCCAACTAGTCAGAAAGTTGGGCCGAGCGGGAAAATGAACAAAAAAATAATGTTCCTTCCAGTGCTTATTAGAGGATGACATTTTATCAAAAAGATGGCACTCACTTGGGCTTGAAAGAGAAAGGTCCCCGGCTCGGACAATTTAGGATAATAAAAGTAATAGAACACCTGAGATACTAAAGGGATGCTGTGCAGACAGAATATCACGACCATCCTACACAGCAACCTAAAGGAGTTGGGCATTAATTGGTGTAGGAAAATGTGGAAATATCTACACACTTCATAGAAAAAAGGGTGAACGGAAAAGCGGAGGCCGACGCAAAAGTGGTCCTTAAAAAAGGTAAAAAATTGGCTGGAGGCAAATGAGGTCGGTTGTAAGTAGAGGGGATGACAATTTGATAGTTAGTGGGGAAACGATAGATGAGTTTCATTTGATCAATTTTGTCGTCGTTGAACTTGGACCCGGTAGAAGTGTACCAAAGCCCGAGGATGAACTCAGGAGGCTGAGGAGACGAGGCCATAGAAAATCAAGAAGGAAGAAGACCGAGAACTCGACGAGAGAAAGAAAGAAAAAGCTTACTAAGGAATATCGCCGATGATGATGAGGAAGAAGAGAATCGGAAGTGAGCATGCGCAAGAGAGAAAGGGTGATGAGGAAGGAAAATGATGACGAGTAAGGGCTTATAAACCCTCTGGACGGTTGCTTTGAGCCGTCCAATCGAGAGTTACAAAAAATGAAACCAAGATCTGACAGTGAGATTCAAAACGATGCTTGTCACATCAATCATAGATATTCGTCTATCACATCAAGCGTGCGGGGCAGAGAGTAAGACATGTGGCAGCTGGCTACAAGGAAGCATTAATGAGACTTGATAAAAAGGCATGAGCAGCGTGCTCAACAATAATGACAAGAGATTTGCACGGTCTTCCAGAAATTGGAAGAATGTCAGCAACTGTTAAAAGACACTCGTCCAAGGAAGCGGCGAGAAGTGGAAACATCGCTAAGTGCCATCACCAATCATCCCGACCGACAAAACTAGGGTCAGTGGCAGATAGTCGAGCGGTGGCTCTGAACTCATGACAGGAAGTGATAGCTGAGCGGTGGCTCTAAACCCAGGTTAGCAACTGATAATAGAGCGGCAACTCTAAACCTATGGCAGCAAGTGGTAGCCGAGCGATGACTCTAAACCCTACAATATCAGATCAGCCATGAAGGTCATCAGAGACATTGTTTGTCCAATCAGTCGGACTTACAGCCTCCTTCGACTAGATTTGAGGGAAAGACTTGTGATGCGGTGGTAAAAGGTGCCTATCTAAGTCAAAGGCGGGACTAGTAGCCAACATAGAGGTCAAAGTCAAGGCGGTCAACACTAGAGAGCCAAAGAGTCCACCAAGGTTGGCCGAGTGGAAGTCCACAACAACTATCGATCGGCCAGGTGGCTTATATGAGTGGTCTGCTTGTCCGGCCAAGGTCACTATGGAAAGAACATCAAAGGCTCACAACTGTCCAAAGGAATGCTATGCCAATCATAGCGCATGTCCGGTTGGGCAAGAAACAATCTGCCGAACCGAGGTAGTACGAAGAAGTGCAACCGAGATCGATCGGGTGGGGAATCCCGGCCGAGCAACTCCCCCGCTCAGCAAGTAGTGTGACCTTTCTCATATCTTGTATTATCCCTCTGGGAGATAATGTCGCTGACAACTGGGCATGTTCAATAGGTAAATCGTATGAAGGAAACTTCTACTGTTATATTAGAGATTTGCATATCCTATTAAAGTATGGTGTCAGAGACACTTTCTTGATAGGTTTTTTCATAGGATATTTGGAAAAACGTGCCTGAATCTTGAGAAGCATGCACGTCGCCTACTATAACACTGTATAAAGGACGTTCCATGCACCGGAAAAAGTATGTGATATTTGTTATTTGTGCTTGTGCTCTCACTCTACTAGATTGCTCTGTTGTCTTTCTACTGTTTCGATGTCTGACTTGAACGTTGAAGGGTCAACGTCGAGGACCTCTTCCTTGGTCCCGCATTGACGTTTCTTGTGTTGTAGATCAGAAAGGAGTCTTCGCACAGTCAACTGAGGAGCCACATCCCTAACTAACCTTCTTTACCGTTTTCGGACAAGATCACTTAAAAAGGATCAAATTGTTAAAAGGATTGTTTAAATTTGACTTAAATTTGATTCCTTTAGATATTATCGAGTTCTCAATTTAATTTTGATTATTTAAAATTTTTATATTTTAAATTTATTTGATAATTATTAAATTTGATAATACAAATTTATTATTATTATTATTTTTTACTTATATAGCATGTTAATAAAAGTTTTATAAACATATTTCTGAACATTTCCCCGGGATGCCTCCGCGCCGTCTGCCAAGTGCTCGATCGAATGCTCCACCGCACCGCGGCCTACTACAACTCCCTCATCGCCGCCTATGGTCGCAGTGGACGCGGCCGTGTAGCGGCCACGCTCCTTCCCGTGATGCTGGCGGCTGGCCTCAGACCGACCCGGTTCACCTTCGCGCCCCTCCTCTCCGCACCTTCTATCGGCCTCGACGAAGGCATCCGACTGCACTCCATGATTCTCAAATTCGGTTTTCTTCATTCAGATGCTTTCTCCGGCACCGCCTTGCTTGGTCTCTATGCTCGATATGGTAGCTTAACACAAGCGTACCATTTGTTCGACGAAATGCCTGCTAGGACCATCGTCACTTGGAACTCCATGATTGCGGCATTCTCTCGGTTCAGCTTTAACGAGGAGTCCATGTCTTTGTTTCGACAGCTCTTGGCAAGTGGAATTGGCCTGACGGAGTGCTCTTTTCTCAGTATTTTACCAGCGCTTTCGGATAACTTGCAGTCCGTGGAGCTTATTCTTGGGCTGTCTCTTAAGACAGCAATGAATTCTTTCCTTGCTGTTGCGAATGCACTGCTCTGCTCACTCTTCACTTGCTTTGGAGTGCACACAGCCGAGCGGTTGTTTAACAGTTTGCCAATCCGGGACGTCGTTTCTTGGAATACCATAATAGCAGGACTCGCAAAGAGTGGAATGCCAGAGAAATCTTTGGAGTTATTTCAGATGATGCTTACCAACAAGGCATCGCCGACTGATACTACAATTGTCAGTGCCATCAATGCTTGTGTTAGCATGAACTCAGCGGAGTACGGAGTGCTCATCCATGCCAAAGCCACCAAGTACGGTCTTGACAACAATGTGTTTGTGGCTAGTTCGCTGATCAACTTCTATGCAAGTTGGAGAAGATTGGCAGATGCACAGAGAATGTTTGATGGAATTCCTGAAAAAAATGTTGTCTGTTGGAATTGCCTAATCTCAGGCTATTCAAAAACTGATTCGCCTACTTGTGTGCTTCTTTTCAAGTCATTGTTGAAATCAGAGGTCAGACCAAATGAGCTATCATTCTCTTCGATGCTTCCGAGAGTACTTTTTCTAGAACTCCAGCAACTCCATTCATTTATCATAAAGTTGGGGTACACTAAGAATCACTACATTTCTAGTGCTCTTATTGCCTCATATGACTCTCATGGCATTCCAGCTGATTTATCACCTTGCATCAGTGGCATTGACGCAGAAACATCTACTGCCAAAATGAATGCTATAGCCAGTATTTATAACAGGGATGGCCAGTATGAAGAAGCCCAGCAGCTACTATTCCAGCTGCAAAGCCCTGATACCTTCTCCTGGAATATCTTGTTAAATGCTTGTGCACGCAATAGAGACTATTCTGAAGCCTTCTTGTGGTTCAAGCATATGCAAGCTGCAGGGCATTCATTTGATACCTATACTGCTATGAGCTTACTGAGCATCTGTTCAAGGATTAACAGCCTTGCGCTTGGAGGATCACTTCATGGTCTCATCGTAAAGACTATCTCTTGTTGTTGCGACACTTTTGTGTGCAATATGTTAATGGACATGTATGCAAAGTGTGGTAGCATTGATGGCTGTGTGAGGGTTTTCGAAGAAATGGGTGACAAGAAGAACCTTATTTCATGGACTGCTCTTGTCTCTGGACTGGGATTGCATGGTCGTCCTCATGAAGCACTTGCAAGCTTCAATCATATGAAATCAGAGGGCTTCGAACCAGACCGAGTTGCTCTACTCGCAGCCCTCTCGGCATGCAGGCATGGCGGTTTGATAGAAGCAGGAATGCAATTATTTGAAAGTATGAAGAATGTTTATGGCATTGAACCAGAGATGGACCACTATGTTTGTGTAGTTGATATGCTATGTAACTGTGGACAGCTAAAGGAGGCTGAGATGGTGATCAGTGGCATGCCATTTCAGCCAAACGGTGTCCTTTGGCGCACCTTTCTTCAAGGTTGCAAGAGATTTGGAGGTTTTCTAACATGAACAGGTTAAGGAGATTAAACTCAGATGAAATGTAACCTCTTTCTTTATTATTTGTTACATCTGTTTATGAATTTAAACTTAATCTAATTGATAAAGAAAACGTCCTCCATGGCTATCCAAAGGAAGCACATTATATTAGCTTCCAACTCAGTTCAGGTATAAAATTAACAATCAGTCCTCTGATCTTGTACTTTCTGTTTTCGCACCCGGCGAACTCCGTCAGCAGCCATAACCACCACCTCCTCCGCTCCTGCTCCTCCACTTGTGGTCTCCACCGTCAAATGTAGGTTTTGACTGGGGTCAAAAAAAAAAAAAAAAAAAAAAGTAGAAGGTACTCTATTTTATTTTTTTTCATCTTTAACTAAAATACTATAACATGTTTTAAAATACTATAAATAATTTTAGTTAAAATTATTTTGGTATTGATTAAATTTTTGTGTTCATGTTTGAAAGCGGAGAAGATGATAAATTAGAGATATAGTTTGAAGATGAATGAAGTGAAGACAAGAGGTGTTAGTGCCAGGCCGGGAAAAGATTCTCGACGTTGTTCCTTCGATGTTCAAATTAGTTTCAGACGAAGTGGGGAGTAATTAGAATGCGATAATTAATGACGACAAAGATAGCAATTCAAGAGATTCAGAGATTAATTTTAATTATTGATGATTTTTCATTTTTGGATTGTAATACAAATCATATTTTTCATTATTTCTATATTTATTATTACCATATTTATAATAATATATTTCTATATTTATCATTATATTTTCCATATATGATCTTAACAATATGTATAAAAAGATGAGTTAGCCTATGACAATTATCAATCAATAATAAAAAAGCAATTGTCTTTTCTTTCCTTGTCTTTCTAGTTCTTTCTTATGTCTATGTGCTTCCACATTATGTATTTCAACATAGTATCAAAGTCATGATCTTTAGTTTCTTCCCATCAATTTCCCACTTTTTCTCTGCTTAACAGCAGCAACCAATTTCTCATTCTCTTAATTTTTCTTCCCATCAATTTCTCTCTTCTTTATACTGCTAAAGTATCTAGCTCTTCTTACTTTCTTTCTTTGTTTCTATATTGCTTCTTTTTACCATAATGCATGCTACAACCTCTTCTCTATGCATCTTTTTCTTCATCACAAATTGTAGATCTGTACGCAAGTTAACAATTAGCTGAGGGTG
Organism: Zingiber officinale; assembly: GCF_018446385.1. Taxonomy (NCBI): domain Eukaryota; kingdom Viridiplantae; phylum Streptophyta; class Magnoliopsida; order Zingiberales; family Zingiberaceae; genus Zingiber; species Zingiber officinale. The sequence continues at coordinate 131,539,676 of NC_055987.1, forward strand.
ACACCGGGTGTAGCATCCACGACAGCAACTCCTTGTTACAAAAGTCTAGGAGTCACCCCCTTTCCTTAAAAATTCACCAACTCCACCGCTTTCTTCTTCGTGGGTTCAAGTTCACTTCACGACACCTTCATCGGCATCGCCTTCTCTCGGGCTTTCTTTTCGGCCTCCTCTATAGTCTCTTATGCTTTCTTAGAAGTTTCTTTCTTCTTTCTTTCCCTTCCCTCGCTGTTTCGGCTTTTAGCAACTATTTTTTATTTCCCTTCTCTTGTTGTTTCCTTCTCAAAAATAGTTCAAAAGTATTTTTCTTATCTTTCCTCATTAATGTTCCCCTTCTTCTTCTTTCAAGTTTCGATAAAAATCTTCTACTTACAAATGTCTTCCTCTTACTTTTCTTTCCCAAAATCAACAAGTTACTCTAAAGCTCCTCTCTTTTACTATTACTGTCCTCTTTTCTCTTTCTCTTCTTATTTTTCTCATAGTAAGAGCAATATTATTGTCCTTAATTTCAAGGACATCAAATTTCATCCCTCTTTATCTTCCTCTCTCTTTCTTCTCCTTCTATCTCATCTTTTACAATAGCAGGTTCATTATTACTTTCTTTTCTTAGACGATCAAATAGCAAGCTTCTTTCATTGCTCAGCACACAATAGCAGATTTTCTTCCTCTGCTCCAGCATATGCAACCACCTTCTTTCTCTACTGCTTTTATTTCGGAGACAGATCAGATTCCAACCATCAAACAACAACTCATCGTCTCCTTCTCGTTGTTGTCTTCTTTCATCAAAGACAAAGTTCAAAAAATCTGTCGTTTCGTTGATCGTACTGGTGGATTTTACTTTAGAAGATATGATTAGTTAACAACTGATCCCGTCTGGAAGCTGAGTCAGACGGACCATCGGGTGAGGTGGCGAGAATGTTGACTGACTTGCGACACCCCGGAGGAGGGTGTGTTGAGATGGTTTCTGTGTTGACCAAGTCTTCAGAAGTCCTCTGGTCAACGCTACCTCCAACCAGTGACCGGGTTGACCCGACCCCCGGTACCTCGATGCTCAAGGCAAATCTAACGAATATATAAGTACAAGACTAAGCCATAAAATAATAAAATGCAGAGAGAATATCGACGAAAAACGTACCCTGGCCTAGTGGGTCCCTCGGATGGGGCACAGCTCGAGTTGTTGCGACCTGGAAGAGTAGCTGACTCCGATCAGGCTGGATCTGAAGGTGAGGAGCCGAACGCAGCACAACATTGGACGACGACATGTAACCCGAGATAAGACACTGGCACGCAGGCTGAGAGGTACTAACGACACACAGGCCGGGAGGTACTAGCGGCACACAGGCCAGAACACAAAATCGGCACGTAGGCCGAGACACGAGATTGACACACATGCCGAGACACAAAATCAACACTTAAACTGAGACAAAATCAGCACGCAAGCTGGGAAATGAGATCGACACGCAGGTCGGGACACGAGATCGGCACGTAGACCGAGACACGAGATCGACACGCAAGCCGGGATAAGACACCGGTACGCAGATCGGGATAAGGCACCGCCACGCAGCCCGGGACAAGCTATCGGCACACTGGCCGGGATACAACATCAGTACACAGACAAGAATACAACATAAGCACACGAGTCGAAATACAACCACCGCCCGAAGGCCGGAATACGACGATGACTCGAAGGCCCGATCAGTGCCGAAAGCGCACAGCGGCGTGGATTGGAACGGAATCGATGTCAAAACTATACGGTGGCGTGGATCGAAGCATGACCACAGCTGTGCAGTCAGCGGAAGTCTTGGATCAAACGCCAGCGAGTACTGGTGTGCAATGGTAAATGGCGAAAGGTGGCGACCCAGGCCAATGGCGGGTGCTCGGCGCCGGTGGTTGCCATGTGAAGACGAGGGAGAGGGCGGCGGCTGCTGGCGTCAACAGTGTTCACGATGGTGTCATCGCGGAGAAAGGGTGGAGGGCAATGAAGATAGGGGAGGGAGGTGGCAGGAAGTTGCTACCGAAGAGATAGGAAGGAGAGACGAGCAATGGCCAGTGAAGCGGCGGCGTTGCAAGGAGGAGAAGGGGTGGCTGCGAGGTGCGGCTCCAACGAGAGGAGGAGAAGAAGAGGAGCGGCGACAAGTCGGTCCATTGGTGGTGTCGCGAGGAGAAGAGGAAGAGGAGAAGAGGCGGCGGTCGGCGTCGACGCCGGCGAGAAATCTGAGAGAGAAGGAGAAGGAAGCAGCTGTTGGCGGCGGCGTAAATTCAACGAAGAAGCCCCCCCCCCCCCCCCCCTCTACAGTGCCCTCCTTTCCCCCTTAAAACCCTCACCACCCCAAAGACCAAAGTGCCCTCCCCTTTCCACTTATTTACCACTTTGCCATATATCCGTATCACAAGTCTTCCCCTCAAGTCTAGTCGAAGGAGGCGCAAGTCCAACTGGCTAGACCCCTCCAAATGAAACACAGAATCACTATTGACTACAGAGTCGTATCGTGGGTCTGTCACATAACGTCGAACGAGTAGCTGTGGACGACAGGTACCTGGTAGAGCGACGAAAAGAATAAGCATCGACCGAGCGACAAAAGACATATCGAGTGAGTGTCGAAAGAGTGATCTGGCGAATGTCGAGCGATATCGAGTAGACGGTCGAGAGATACTGAGTAAAACGATTGAGCGACAATAAATCAATACCGGGCGACCGAAAAAATGTCAACCGAGTGATAATAAATCGCAATCGAGCAATAGAGAGAGTGCTAGACGAGCAGAGTTGTGAGCGCATCCAAGGAAATACCAACCGAGCGGCGATAAATCACAACCGGGCAAATAGAGAGAGTGATGGATGAGCCAAGTCGTGAGCACGCCCGAAAAATTGCATACCGAGCGACGATAAATCGCGACTGACTAAATGGAGAGAAGGATGAACTAGCAAAGTCGTGCACACGACCGAAAAAGTGATGACCGAGCAATAGTAAATCACGACCGCGTAATAGAAAGACAGATCAGCGAACAAAGCCATAAGCGTGACCGGGAAAGTGTCGACCGAGCGGTAGTAAATCGCGACCTGACAATAAAGAGCGTGACGAACGAGCAAAGCCATGATCGTGACAGAGCAAGTGCCGACCGAGCGACAATAAATCGCGACCTGGTAATAAAGAGCGTGACGAATGAGCAAAGCCATAATCGTGACGGAGCGAGTGCCGAACGAGTGACAATAAATCACGACCTGGCAATAAAGAAAAGGACGGATGAGCAAAGTGATGATCATGACTGAGCGAGTGTTGACCGAGCGACAATGACCAGGCAATATAGAATGATGGACGTGTAAAATCGTGAGCACGGTCGAGAAAAGTGCTGACCGAGTGACCGTAAATCACGACCTGTCAATAATGATGGGTAATCCAAGTCGTGAGTGCGACCGAGGTAATACCGACCGAGCGGTGATAAATCACGATCAAGCAAATAGAGAGAATGGTGGACACACCAAGTCATGAGCAAGACCGAGCGAGTGACGACCGAGCGATAGCCGTGAGCAAAAACGTGAACGATGAGTGCCGAGCAGAGTGGCGAGTGAAGCGATGAGTACCGACCGAGCAACAGCGGTGAGCGAAAACGTGAATTAAGAATGTCGGGCCGGGCGACGAGTGGATCAAATGTGATGCGTGCCGGGCAGAGCGGCGAGTGAGTCAGTGTCGACCGAGCAACAGCAGTGAACGAAAACGTGAGCTGAGAGTGTCGGGTAGAGCGACAAGTGAATGAAGTGTGATGCTTGCCGGGCAGAGCGGCGAGTGAAGCTAGCGTGATGAGTGTCAGGTAGAGTTGTAAGTGAGCTGTGAGCACCGACCGAGAGGTCGTTCGTGAGAGCATGCTCACTTATAACTCGCACTGGGGCGAGAGTCTAGGACTCGACCTGGAAAGGTCGTTGGGCGTGAGAGCCTTACTCACTTATAACTCGCACTGGGGCGAGAGTCTGGGACCCGATCGGGAAAGGTCGTTGGGCGTGAGAGCTTTTCTCACTTATAACTCGCACTGGGGCGAGAATCTGGGACAGCCGACCGGGAAGGTCGTTGGGCGTGAGAGCCTTGCTCACTTATAACTTGCACTGGGGCGAGAGTCTGGGACCCGATCGGGAAAGGTCGTTGGGCGTGAGAGCCTTGCTCACTTATAACTCGCACTCGGACGAGAGTCTAGGACAGCCGACCTGGAAGGTCGTTGGGCGTAAGAGTCTTGTTCACTTATAACTCGCACTGAGGCGAGAGTCTGAGACCCGACCGGGAAAGGTCGTTGGGCGTGAGAGTCGTGCTCACTTATAACTCGCACTGGGGCGAGAGTTTGGAGGCGTGAGAGCAGAGCTCACTTATAACTCGCACTGAGGCGAGAGTCTAGGACAGCCGACCGGGAAGGTCGTTGGGGGGTTGAGCATGAGAGCAGTGCCCACTTATAACTCGCACTGGGGCGAGAGTCTGGGACAGCCGACCTTGAAGGTCGTTGGACGTGAGAGCCATGCTCACTTATAACTCGCACTGAGGCGAGAGTCTGGAATCCTGATCGAGAGGTGATCTGGAGGCCTGACCAGTACTTGATCTGGAGACCTGACCAAGAATTGATCTGAAGGTCTGACCAGGACCTGACCTGGAGACCTGACCGGGAAACATTCTGAATTTCTGACAAAGAAGCAATCTGGAGGCCTGACCCGGAATTGATCTGGAGATCTGACCAGGACTTGATCTGGAGACCTGATCAGGAAACAGTCTTAAGGCCTGACAAAAAAGTAATCTGAAGGCCTGACCCGGAATTGATCTGGAGATCTGACCGGGAATTGGTCTGGAAGCCCGACCGGGAATTAGTCTGGAAGCTCGACTGGGAATTGGTCTGGAGGCCCAATCGAGAGATCGTTAGCGATACTCCGATCCAAGACCAGTGGTGTTACTCTGGTCCGAGACCAGTGGTGATATCTCGACCCCGAACGGGAGAGGATAAGCCTTGAAGCCCCTAGAAGTGAAGCTTGTAGCAACATGAGGGAATAAAGCCTTTGTCATACCTGATCGCGTCTCATACATGATCGCGGAGTGGTGTCAGCCAACTGAGGATCTATTTTGGTCCCTCAACTCCCGAATACCTGTGGAGCGAGGGGGGAGAATAAAAAGCGTGAAGCCGATATAAGGGAACAGAGTCCATAACCATAGAAGGAAGCAGAGCACTGTGGATGCAGGTAGCAGCACCTGTAGATGTAAGAGACTGCAAAACAGGTGAAGGATGCAGAGCATATAATAATAATAGAGTGAAGCACCTATAGTAGTAAGAGGATGCAGAGCCTCCTGGCGAAGGGTGCAGAGCCTGTAGCAATAAGAGGATGCAGAGCCTCATGGTAAAGGGTGCAGAGCCTGTAGCAGTAAGAGGATGCAGAGCCTCATGGCGAAGTGTGCAAAGCCTATAGTGCAGAGACGGTAGTAGTAAGAGGATCCAGAGCCTCATGGTAAAGGGTGTAGAGTCTGTAACAGTAAGAGGATGCAGAGCATCATGGTAAAGGGTGCAGAGCCTGTAGCAGTAAGAGGATGCAGAGCCTCATGGCGAAGTGTGCAAAGCCTATAGTGCAGAGCCGGTAGTAGTAAGAGGATGCAGAGCCTCATGGTAAAGGGTGTAGAGTCTGTAACAGTAAGAGGATGCAGAGCCTCATGGCGAAGGGTGCAGAGCCTATAGTGCAGAGCTAGTAGTAGTAAGAGGATGCAGAGCCTCATGGCGAAGGGTGCAGAGCCTATAATACACCTGATCGGGGAGCTGGGTCCCTGGTCCCTTATTAGAGAGTAAGGCCCCTAGCTTGTAATCAAAGAGCGAGGCCCTTAGATCCTGATCGCGAAGTCGTACTACGAGTCAATGATTGGGGAGTTGTGTCCCTAGTGCAGGAGCGGGGAGATGTGTCCCAAGTGTATGAGCGGAGAGCTGTGTCCCAAGTGTATGTACGGGGAGCTGGGCCCCTAGTGTCCGATCAAAAATAGAAGGGCCTAGTCTTTGACTAAGGAACTAGGATTTTACTCTCTTATCAGGGAGCTATATTAGTTCCTATAATCGTAAAAAGGGAGTAGAGCTTATAGCGTACCTGATCGGGAAGCCGTGCTAACCGGCTAAGGGTTTGTCTCGGTCCCTTAACTCCTGAATACCCGTGGAGTTAGGGAAAAACATAACGGAAAAACTAACCTGTCAATCAGCTGAAGCTCCACTCGATCACTCGACTCCCGAATACCGGTGGAGTGAGCATAAAAAATAATATGTGCATCGAGATCCTCCGGGATTGTGATAATAGCAGAGAACCTCCCGACGTCGTCCATCTTCACGTTCCAGAATAGGTGAAGGATGTTCCCACAGACGACGCCAAATTGATCCCGTTTGGAAGCTGAGTCAGACGGACCATTGGGTGAGGTGGCGAGAATGTTGACTGAGTTGCGACGTCCCGGAGGAGGGTGTGTTGAGATGACTTCTGCGTTGACCAAGTCTTCAGAAGTCCTATGGTCAACGCTACCTACAGCCAGTGACCGGGTTGACCCGGCCCCCGGTACCCCGATGCTCGAGGTAAATCCAACGAATATATGAATACAAGACTAAGCCATAAAATAATAAAATGTAGAGAGAATATGGACGGAAAACGTACTCTGACCCAGGGGGCGCCCTCGGATGGGGCGCGGCTCGGGTTGTTGCGACTTGGAAGAGTAGCTGACTCCGATCAGGCTGGATCTGAAGGTGAGGAGTCGAACGCAGCACGACATTGGAAGACGACATGCATCCTGAGATAAGACACTGGCACGCAGGCCGAGAGGTACTAATGGCACACAGGCCGGGAGGTACTAGCAGCACGCAGGCCAGGACACAAAATCGCCACGCAGGCCGAGACACGAGATTGACACGCAGGCCGGGACACGAAATCAACACTTAATCCGAGACAAAATCGGCACGCAGGCCGAGAAATGAGATTGGCACGCAGGTCAGGACACGAGATCATCACGCATACCGGGACACGAGATCGGCACGTAAGGCGGGATAAGACACCGGTACGCAGACCGGGATAAGACACCGCCACGCCGCCCGGGACAAGCTATCGGCACACTGGCCGGGATACAACATCAGTACACAGACAAGAATACAACATAAGCACACGAGTCGAAATACAACCACCGGCTGAAGGCCGGAATACGACGATGACTCGAAGGCTCGATCAGTGTCGAAAGTGCACAGCGGCGTGGATCGGAACCAAATCGATGTCAAAACTATACGGTGGCGTGGATCGAAGAATGACCATAGCTGTGCAGTCAGCGGAAGTCATGGATCAAATGCCAGCGAGTACTGGTGTGCAATGGTAAATGGCGGAAGGTGGCGACCCAGGCCAATGGCGGGTGCTCGGCACCGGTGGTTGACATGTGAAGACGAGGGAGAGGGCGGCATCTGCTGGCGTCAACAGTGTTCACGATGGTGTCATCGTGGAGAAAGGGTGGAGGGCAATGAAGATAGAGGAGGGAGGTGGCAGGAAGTTGCTGCCGGAGAGAGAGGAGCAATGGCCAGTGAAGCGGTGGTGTTGCGAGGAGGAGAAGGGGTGGCTGCGAGGTGCGGCTCCGGTGAGAGGAGGAGAAGAATAGGAGCGGCGACAAGTCGGTCCATTGGTGGCGTCGCGAGGAGAAGAGGCGGCGGTCGACGTCGACGCCGACGAGGAATCCGAGAGAGAAGGAGAAGGAAGCAGCTGTTGGCGGCGGCGTAAATTCCATGAAGAAGCCCCCCCTCTACAGTGCCCTCCTTTCCCCCTTAAAACCCTCACCACCCCAAAGACCAAAGTACCCTCCCCTCTCCACTTATTTACCACTCTGCCATATATCCGTATCAACAACCAAACTTAATGTTAAAATATCTTCTGTTGGGTTTATGGGGGGGCGGGGGAGGGGGGGGGGGGGTAATGACGACAAAGATAGCAATTCAGGAGATTCAAAGATTGATTTTAATTATTATTGATTTACCATGTTTGGATTGTAATCCAAACAATATTTTTCATTATTTTTATATTTATTATTACCATATATATAATAATATATTTCCATATTTATTATTATATTTTCCATAATTATTATCTTGACAATATGTATAAATAGGTGAGTTAGCCTATGACAATTATCAAATAATAAAGAAGCCATTGTTTTTTCTTTCCTTGTCTCTCTAGTTTTTTCTTATGTCTATGTGCTTCCACATTATTTCAACAATAACAAAGAGCATGTGAAATAATAAAGTTGTGCATATCTTAGTCTGTAGATGGAAACCCCCTTTTATAGTGTTACTGTAGTGTCTACACACACATCTCAAAGTGGTTGCACGTTTTCTCAAGCGTCTTTGGAAAAAAATGTAAACGACATAATTTTTGGCTAAACCAATACTAAATTTTAAAAAAATCATTAAATAAATAAAAATAAATTTGAAATGAGCCCAGTAGGAGAACTAAATTTTTTCTTAGGTTTACAAATAAAACAAACACAAGAGGGAATTTATATTTTTCAAATGAAATATGTTAAAGAGTTAATTAAAAAGTTTGGAATAGAAAATTCTAAAAACATAAATACCCCTATGACAACCAATGTTAAAATTGACTCTGATTTAGAAGGAAAACTAGTAGACTTAAAATATTATAGAAGTGCAATAAAAAGTCTACTATACCTGTAACGACCCAAGTTTCCATATTTCAAGTTCTAAAAGTCTATAAAAATATTTGGAAATACTTTTAAAATATTCTAGAGATTTTTAGGAATTTTTAGAGTATTTTTACGTAATTTTTGGAGGTCGTTTAGTATGTTACAAAAAGAAAGAAATTTTGACCAAAAATGTTAAAGGTGAGACTCGAACCCAAGACCTCCGGCCAAACCCGACCGAACCAAACACAACCAACCAACTGGGCTGCGCGTGATTTGTTAACCAAGTATGAAACGAGATGTATATAAGTTCTAGTTGATACAGGAATACCTTAGGTTAAAAAGGCTGCAGAAAAAGATATAATTTTCAAACATTTAATAACTTCATAGAAAATAACTTAATGGTAAAAGAAATTTTAAATATTTTACTAATTGTGACAAATAAATAAAAAAAATATAATTTAATCTAACAAAGATTTTAGAATACAATATAGGTTCCTACCTACTAGATTTATTAAAAATTTTGGAGGTACATAGTTTCTAGAGATTTTCCTAATTTGTCCTTGGTCATTTCTTATGTACCAATTAATTCTACCATTATTTTTTAAGGCTGATTTTTGAAAGATATTTAAGCTCAAATATGCATAATTATTTTCTAGTTCTTCTATTTGTGCCTCTAATTTTTCATTTTCTAACTTTATATTATCAAACATGTCTAAGGGGTATGACTTTGCTAAGTTTAATTTTAACCTAACATTATCTTTTTCTAATTGTACTATGTTCTTTGAAAGCATTTTAATGAATTGGAAAGACTGTTTAGAAGAAAGTGCACGTACCTCACTTACCTCATGTTATGATGCTCTCCCTTCATCGTAACTTTCTTCTGAAGATCCTCCCCTTCATCGATGCTCATCTATGAGCTACTTTCATCTTCTCCTTGGTGGTCTGCCATTAGGGCTAATCCGGCGATGATTCATTCCATATGTCCTTCATATTCTTATGCTTTGATATTGGTTTTTTGTCCTTCTCCTTCTTCTTCAGTTTGGGGCAGTCGTCCTTAATGTGCCCTTCTCCTTGATAGTTGTAGCACCGAATCTTCCTTTTACTCCGAAAATGCTTTCTCGCCTGCGACTTATTCAATTTATTAGATTTAATAAATTTACTGGATTTTCTTACCATTAGGGCCACTTCGTCTTCATCAATTGATGTTTCTGAGTCTGAATCGTCCGTTCTTATTTTCAAGGCGATGTTTTGTCTGAGCTCCTTTGATTCAGCACATCTAGATTCATGAAGTTCCAAAGTAGAAAATAAACTTTCTAATGTGCTTACCTCTAGATCTTCAGAAATATAATAGGAGTCGACAATTAAGGATCATTCGGATGTCCTTGGAAAAACATTTAATGCGTATCTTAGGGAATCTCAATTTGTTACCTTTTCTCCGAGATTCGTGAGTTCAGTGATCAACTCCTTCAATTTAGCATGCAGTTCTGCTACTAATTCTCTTTCTTTCAGTTCAAGGTTGATCAGTTGGCTCCGAAGCAGATCATGTTTCACGAGCTTGGCTTCGGACGTACCTTTGTGTAGCTCCAGAAACTTCTCCCAAAGTTCCTTTGCTAATTCATAGGTGCCGATTTTGTTGACTTCTTGTGGAGGCAACATGCTCAGCAGATGGAATTCGGCTCGTCCATTTGCTACGAAGTCCACTCACTCCTTTTTGGTCCACATTGTTAGAGTATATACTAAAAGCCTAGCTTATGTATAAACATTTATTTAGAAATAAGAATCACATTGGTCAAGTATCTACATTTATGTTAAGTGTAGTTGTTCAATTAAATTATATCGTAGATAACATTGTGTGTGGTGTCACGTACAGAAAATCATGTTATCAGTTCTTTATAAATTATAAACAGTTGCTCACGACTAAGATGGAAAGGAACAAACCATCGGTAAAGTCGCAGTATGATTAGGGATTAGTTTATCTTGACTGATAAATTACACTAGTACACTCTAAGTGTATTGAGTAGGACCATTTTAGGTAAGTTCTTTTTATACTGACTTGATAAAAGAACTAGACCTTAGTTATTATGGAAGTGTGTGCTCTTAATCCTAATATAATAACAAACACATATATTTAGTATTTATTTCTTTGACTTATCAATGGGTGAGATTTAGCTCGATAAATCAATAAGCCTGATAAGTTGAGAAATAATACTACTTATAATGTGTGTTGTTGATTATAGAAGGAAACTGTGTCCTAGTAATCTAGGTTGATAATGTCCCCAAGAGAAGCTCAGAAGGATTGTTATGTTAAACCCTGCAGGTGGACTTAGTCCGACATGATGATGTGGTTGAGTGGTACTACTCTTGGACTAAGATATTAATTAAGTGAGTTGTCAGTAACTCATTTAATTAGTGGACATTCGACATCTTAAACACAGGGAGACTAACACACTCATAATAAGAAGGAGCCCAAAATGTAATTTGGGATTGGTGCGGTAGTTCAATAATAGTTCTTTAGTGGAATGAATTATTATTGATGAAATTAAGTTATGTGTTCGGGGCGAACACGGGATGCTTAATTTCATCGGGAGACCAAAACCAATTCCTCCTCTCGGTCCCTATTGTAGCCTCTTAATTATAGAGTACTATACCCACCTATACCCACCTTATTACCCATCCTATAGGGGTCGGCCAAGCTAGCTTGGAGTTCAAGCTAGGGCCGGCCAAAGGCATGGTTCATGGGTTCATGAGGTGGCCGACCCTAGCTTGAACCCAAGCTTAGGTGGCCGTATTAAAATTAAAAGGAATTTTATTTTTAAAATTTTTCTTATGTGGATTCCATGGTTTTAAAAGAGAGTTTAAAATTTAAATCTTTCCTTTATAGCTTTCTACAAAAGATTAAGAAAAGATTTGAAATCTTTCCTTATTTGTAGATTGAAAGGTATATTTTAATTTTGAGAAAACTTTCTGATCCTGTCCGAATCGCTGAACCAACGGACGCTGGGCACGTGGCGCTCTCCTAGTCGATGACGTAGGCCCCCGTCTGGTCGCACGAATCTCCGGCGAGCCTGCACAAAAGTCGGGCCGGGAAGGGGTTCCCGGCGACGACCCTCCGACGCTCAAGTCAGGCAAGCAAGCAGTGAAAAAGTGGCTCTCCAAAAATATTAGAACGCGTACCTCCGGCGAAGGATGAGGGCCTTTATATAGGGCAGCGGAGAAGCGAGTGTACACATACCGAGGTGTACACGTGTCTGTGGCCCATACCCCAGTAAGGGCTTGTCAGTGAGCTTACCTGACCCATACCGCTACAGTCCAAGCATGTCCTCGATGGGACAGCGGAACCCCCTGTCATAAGATTTGGAGTATGGCCTACATATGGAACATACCCGCTGTCAGAAAAAGATGTCACTTGTCCTTTTGCCCTTACTCCCTGGAGGGCTTCCGGCCGGCTAGCTTCTGCGACATCCGGCCGGACGTATACGGTGGTTTACTTGGAGATTCTCAATCACGTGCTTTGTGGAGACTATTAGCAGTATGCTACCTGATGGCTTTGGCCGAGCGTGCAGTCCGATCGGCTCTGCGATCTTGTCCGCTGAGCGCGAGAACCCTGACTTTCGACAGGGCGCCTTCAACCATCCACTAGACACCGACCGGCCGCCCGGCCGGTCGAACTCACCCCTCTCCGGCCGGCCACCTACCACTTTGACTTCCACGTGGCGTTGACTCCGCCGGACGGGGGGCCCCTGTTCTTACAACCAGATCACTTGCCTCCCCTTCAAGTCTAGTCGAAGGAGGCGATTAGTCCGACTGGCTGGACTGTTAGCCTAGCCGGGTGGCGCCTTTAGGCACACCTAATCCGCTCGGCTTTTCACAGGGATGGCCTTTAAGGTTAGTCAACAGCAACCTTCCTTGGATCTCTTCGTAACCCGTGCCAATCTTCGACATTAAGGCTGAGCATGCGCTCATTAAATGCATCGAATGACCAAACGCCACATGGCGAACTGTCGTCATCATACGGCGGCGGCGGTGTGGTGCTTTGATGGGATCGAGGCGGTTCGAAATGGACGACGCGATGTGTACTTTGATTCCGGTGACCTGGATCCAACGGCGGAGGCCGCCCGGCCCCCGCTATATAAAATCTTCGCTCTCTCCTATTCCCCTCACTTGCTTTTGCGATTTCTACCTTTGTCTCTGGTGTTTCGGTGCTCCGGTGATTCCATTCCTGCTTTCCGACGCTCTCTGGCGCCTCTTCCTTGATCCTTTTTCCTCGCAGTAAGGCTCTATACCTTTTCTTCCTTGCTTCCGGTGTTTACTCCGTATTTCTCTCCCCCGTTTCAATCCTTGAAACCTCTTTTCGCTTGCTGTTGTTTTTCTCCTGCCTTTTTGCCTTTTTGATTTCTTCCGATCGGCCCATGGCTAGTTCTTCCCATCCCAAAGACCAGTCCCATGGCCCTTGGTACACTACCATGCAGTCATGCTTTGATCAGCGTGACTTTGACACTCTAACCGATAATTTTGAAATCCCCGAAGATTTTGAACTTCTTTTAGCCGGTCCTTCCGCCCGGCAGTCACGCTTTTTTAACCATGTTCATGATTTAAAAGAGAGTTTAAAAATTAAATATTTCTTTTATAAGTTTCTACAAAAGATTAAGAAAAGATTTGATATCTTTCCTTATTTGTAGATTGAAAGGAGATTTTAATTTTTAGAGATAAATTTCCTTTTTGAAAATTATCCACATATTTAAAAGAAAGATTTTAATTTATAAAAATTCCTTTTTATAATCCACCATGAAGGAAAAAATTATTGGAGAAATTTTTTATAAATTTCCGGAAACAAATTAGGAAGTTTTAATTCTTGTGTTAGTTAAAACTCTCCTTGTTTTGGGGATTAAAGTGGCCGGCCATTATAATTGTGAAAAGGATTTTAATTTTAATTAATTAAATTTTCCTTTTCATGGCAAAGTAATACGGAAGTTTTTATTTAAATTTTTCTTATTTGTCAAGACCAAGGATTATAAAAGAGGGGGTAGAGGTGCTTTCATGGGTGTTAACTCTATTCTTTTCTTCCTTTCTTTTTCTCCTTGGTGTGGTCGGCCCTAGAGGTTTTCCCTCTCCTCTTCTCTTCTTCTTTAGTGGCCGGTTTTATCCCCTCTTGGATCTCTTGATGGTGGCCAGTTCTAGCTAGGAGAAGAAGGAGAGAAATGAGGTTTTGTTTCTTGCATCCCTTGGAGCTTGGTGGTGGTGGTCGGACCTCTACTTCTCTTGGAGAATTGTGGTAGCCGAATCTTGCTTGGAGAAGAAGGTGGCTTAGGTGGATTCTCATCGCGGTAGATCGTTGCCCACACAACGTCCTGGATAAGAAGAGGAATATGGTAGAAGATCAAGAGGTTATTTGCTTACAAAGAAAGGTATAACTAGTAATTATTTTCCGCATCATACTAGTTTTCTTTGTATAGTTATTTTTGGAAATATGAAACACAAGAGACATATGATCCTAGAGTTTTCGGATTTGTTTCGAAGTTGTGTTTCTTTTCTTTTATTTTTCAAATTTGTGATTCGATTGTTCTTTTTGGTTAACCTAGAGTTATTTAAGGAAATTAAATATTAGCTTTCCTTAAAAGGCTTAAAAGTGTCCTTGACACTTATTCTTAAGCAAACATGCAAATCCCTAATGTGACAACTTGGAAGTTTTTATCGTATGATTCGCCTGCGGAACATGCTCTATTGTCAGTGGCATAAACCTTCAAAAGAGTACAAAAAGATACGTAAGTAAGTCCTGCTACAGGCTGACCGCTGGCCGCTCAGCCGGGACGTGCCCCACTTGGCTGTGTTGATCAGGGCATTCTCTTTTCATTTAGCTTTCTCGTATCGGAGGGCTCCTCCTCCAACTGGATATGACACTCGCCCGATAGAGACGGTGACTGGAGGATGCATTATTTGTTTATCTAGTAACCTTCACTAGAAAATAAATACAATTTGGGGACGAATATTTGGGACGAATAAAATTCGTTGCAAATTTACGACTAATTTTGCAACGAAAACATAATTCATCGCAAATTAGCAACGAAAATAGAAACGAAAGAAATTTGTCGCAAATTCGCAATAAATATATTTTCGTCGCAAAATTCGTTGCCAATCAGTGTCGAAAAATAACATTCGTCGCAAATTTACGTCGCAAAAAATTGTTCATCGCAGAAGCAGAGATAAACAGATAAATTTTTGCAACAAATCTCTGGTTTCATCGCAAATTGGCGATGAATATATATTCGTCGCCATTTTCGTCGCAAATTAGGGACGAATTCCCGAGTTCGTCGCAAAATTTATATTTATTAAGTGATACTTTAAAAATTAGGAAGATGACCCTAGAGAGCTCGGAATGACACGAAATGAGTTTCTATGGGTTCGTACCATTGTCCTCGTATTATTAGTGGGCTCAAACAAATTTTTTAAGAAATATACAGATGTTTAAAAAAATTTTATGCCGAACGAGTAATAAATAGTAAAATCTTGTTCCAAAAATTTATAAACATTGGTGTATTGGTTAAAAATTTATTTTGAGGTGAGTAATAAGATGAGGAGAATGATACAAACTCAAAGAAATTTGTTTCGTGTCATTCCGAGCTCGCTAGGGCCATCTTCTAATTTTTAAAAGTTTAACCTAAAAAAACATATTTTAAACTTGGGAAAAATTTGGGAAAATGTTTGGGAAAATTTTCAAGTTTGTCGCAGAAATATGTTTTTTTATGTTAAACTTATAAAAATTGGAAGATGACCCTAGAGAACTCGGAATGACACGAAACATGTTTATATGAGTTCATATCAATCTCATGATCTTACTAATGGGCCCAAACATAATTTTTAATCAATACACCGATGTTAATAAATTTTTGCAACAAGAATCAAATATTTATTACTCGTTCAGGGTAAAAAATTTATAATCGTCAGTATATTTGTTAAAAATTATGTTTGACCCCATTAATGAGATCAGGAGAACGATGTGAACCCAAAAAAATTTGTTTCGTGTCATTCCGAGCTCGCTAGGGCCATCTTCTAATTTTTAAAAGTTTAACCTAAAAAAATAGATTTTAGGGACGAATTTGGAAATTCATCCCAAATCAGGGACGAACTTCTGAGTTCGTCCCTGATTTGGGACGAATTTCGTGTTTGTCGCAAAAATTAATTTTTTGTAAAATCAAAATAAATGCGTATAAAATATGGAAGATGGGCCTAGACAGCTCGGAATCACATGAAACAAGTTCCTATGGGTTTGTATCGATCTCATGATCACAATGATGGCCTCAAATAACTAATAAAATTTTTTAATCGTAATAATAGTTAGATGGACTCTATAAACCTTAAGACTTGGTGAAAAGAGTTAGAGTTTGAAAATGATTAGGTGGTTTTGATATCCAAAAATCACTCACCTAAATATATTGTGTGAAAAAAATATTTGAGGTCATCATTGTGATCAGGAGATCGACACAAACCCATAGAAACTTGTTTCATGTGATTCCGAGCTCTCTAGGTTCATCTTTCATATTTTATACGCATTTAATTTGATTTATGAAAAAATTAATTTTTGCGACAAACTTGAAATTCGTCCCAAATCAGGGACGAACTCAGAAGTTCGTCCCTAATTTGGGACGAATTTCAAGTTTGTCGCAAAAATATGTTATTTTAGGTTAAACTTATAAAAATTGGAAGATGACCCTAGAGAACTCGGAATGACACGAAACACATTTCTATGAGTTCGTATCAATCTCGTGATCTTACTAATGGGCTCAAACATAATTTTTAATCAATACACCGATGTTAATAAATTTTTGCAACAAGAATCAAATATTTATTACTCGTTCGGGGTAAAAAATTTATAATCGTCAGTATATTTGTTAAAAATTATGTTTGACCCCATTAATGAGATTAGGAGAACGATGTGAACCCAAAGAAATTTGTTTCATGTCATTCCGAGCTCGCTAGGGCCATCTTCTAATTTTTAAAAGTTTAACCTAAAAAAATAGATTTTAGGGACAAATTTGGAAATTCGTCCCAAATTAGGGACGAACTTCTGAGTTCGTCCCTGATTTGGGACGAATTTCGTGTTTGTCGCAAAAATTAATTTTTTGTAAAATCAAAATAAATGCGTATAAAATACGGAAGATGGGCCTAGAAAGATCGGAATCACATGAAACAAGTTCCTATGGGTTTGTATCGATCTCATGATCACAATGATGGCCTCAAATAACAAATAAAATTTTTTAATCGTAATAATAGTTAGATGGACTCTATAAACCTTAAGACTTCGTGAAAAAGAGTTAGAGTTTGAAAATGATTAGGTGGTTTTGATATCCAAAAATCACTCACCTAAATATATTGTGTGAAAAAAATATTTGAGACCATCATTGTGATTAGGAGATCGACACGAACCCATAGAAACTTGTTTCATGTGATTCCGAGCTCTCTAGGTCCATCTATCGTATTTTATACGCATTTAATTTGATTTATGAAAAAATTAATTTTTGCGACAAACTTGAAATTCGTCCCAAATCAGGGGCGAACTCAGAAGTTCATCCCTAATTTGGGATGAATTTCAAGTTTGTCGCAAAAATCTATTTTTTTAGGTTAAACTAATAAAAATTGGAAGATGACCCTAGAGAACTCGGAATGACATGAAACAAGTTTCTATGAGTTCGTATCAATCTCGTGATCTTACTAATCGGCCGAAACATAATTTTTAATCAATACATCGATGTTAATAAATTGTTGCAACAAGAATCAAATATTTATTACTCGTTCAGGATAAAAAATTTATAATCGTCCGTATATTTGTTAAAAATTATGTTTGACCTCATTAATGAGATCAGGAGAACGATACGAACCCAAAGAAATTTGTTTCGTGTCATTCCGAGCTCGCTAGGGCCATCTTCTAATTTTTAAAAGTTTAACCTAAAAAAATAGATTTTAGGGACGAATTTGGAAATTCGTCACAAATTAGGAACGAACTTCTGAGTTCGTCCCTGATTTGGGACGAATTTCGTGTTTGTCGCTAAAATTAAGTTTTTTGTTAAATCAAAATAAATGCGTACAAAATACGGAAGATGGGCCTAGAGAGCTCGGAATCACATGAAACAAGTTTCTATGGGTTCGTATCGATCTCATGATCACAATGATGGCCTCAAATAACTAATAAAATTTTTTAATCGTAATAATAGTTAGATGGACTCTATAAACCTTAAGACTTGGTGAAAAAGAGTTAGAGTTTGAAAATGATTAGGTGGTTTTGATATCCAAAAATCACTCACCTAAATATATTGTGTGAAAAGAATATTTGAGGTCATCATTGTGATCAGGAGATCGACACGAACCCATAGAAACTTGTTTCATGTGATTCGGAGCTCTCTAGGTCCATCTTTCGTATTTTATACGCATTTAATTTGATTTATGAAAAAATTAATTTTTGCGACAAACTTGAAATTCGTCCCAAATCAGGGACGAACTCAGAAGTTCGTCCCTAATTTGGGACGAATTTCAAGTTTGTCGCAAAAATCTATTTTTTTAGGTTAAACTTATAAAAATTGGAAGATGACCCTAGAGAACTCGGAATGACATGAAACAAGTTTCTATGAGTTCGTATCAATCTCGTGATCTTACTAATAGACTCAAAAATAATTTTTAATCAATACACCGATGTTAATAAATTTTTGCAACAAGAATCAAATATTTATTACTCGTTCGGGGTAAAAAATTTATAATCATCAGTATATTTGTTAAAATTTATGTTTGACCCCATTAATGAGATCAGGAGAATGATACGAACCCAAAGAAATTTGTTTCGTGTCATTCCGAGCTCGCTAGGGTCATCTTCTAATTTTTAAAACTTTAACCTAAAAAAAATAGATTTTAGGGACGAATTTGGAAATTCGTCCCAAATTAGGGACGAACTTCTGAGTTCGTCCCTGATTTGGGACGAATTTCGTGTTTGTCGCAAAAATTAATTTTTTGTAAAATCAAAATAAATGCATATAAAATACGGAAGATGGGCCTAGAGAGCTCGGAATCACATGAAACAAGTTCCTATGGGTTCGTATCGATCTCATGATCACAATGATGGCCTCAAATAACTAATAAAATTTTTTAATTGTAATAAAAGTTAGATGGACTCTATAAACCTTAAGACTTGGTGAAAAAGAGTTAGAGTTTGAAAACGATTAGGTGGTTTTGATATCCAAAAATCACTCGCCTAAATATATTGTGTGAAAAAAAATATTTGAGGTCATCATTGTAATCAGGAGATCGACACGAACCCATAGAAACTTGTTTCATGTGATTCCGAGCTCTCTAGGTCCATCTTTCGTATTTTATACGCATTTAATTTGATTTATGAAAAAATTAATTTTTGCGACAAACTTGAAATTCGTCCCAAATCAGGGACGAACTCAGAAGTTCATCCCTAATTTGGGACGAATTTCAAGTTTGTCGCAAAAATCTATTTTTTCGGTTAAACTTATAAAAATTGGAAGATGACCCTAGAGAACTCGGAATGACACGAAACAAGTTTTTATGAGTTCGTATTAATCTCGTGATCTTACTAATGGGCCCAAACATAATTTTTAATCAATACACCGATGTTAATAAATTTTTGCAACAAGAATCAAATATTTATTACTCGTTCGGGGTAAAAAATTTATAATCGTCAGTATATTTGTTAAAATTATGTTTGACCCCATTAATGAGATCAGGAGAACGATACGAACCCAAAGAAATTTGTTTCGTGTCATTCTGAGCTCTATAAGGTGATTTTCTAAATTTTTAGAATCACTTAAAAAAAAATAGAAAGTTTGCGACGAATTTTTACTTCGTCCCTAATTAGGGACGAAATTGGCAACGAATTTGTTTTCGTCACAAAAATCGCAATAATCCCAATCCCTCCCGTGCCCTAATTATTTTTCTTCTTTTCTCAATCAGCTCGTGCAGCGGCGGCGAACCTTCTGCCCTATTCCGGCCACGATCTCCAGCAGTTAAAGTTCATTTCTCCCCCTCTTTTTTCCCAACCATACTAGAGCGTAAGGCGACAACCGCTGCTTGGTCGCGCCGGCTGTTCTTGCACGGCACGCACAGATCTCCGACCCCCTATATGCTGCAGTCGGGCCTCGGTGGTCGCTGGTGGCCTTGGCGGCCGCTGCTGGCCCAAGGTCGTTGCCGACCGCCTGGCGACGCTGGCTTGCCGGTCACCACCCCCCCTATGATGCCCATTGCCTTGCTTGTTGTCGGCCACCTGTGACGCCTAGGGGGGAAGTTGCCAATCTCGTGCTACTGTTGGCAGCCACTGCTGGCTCCTAGCTGCTGCTACTGACCCCGGCAGTCGACTGTTGGTTATTGCTTTCCATCGGTGTCGGAGGATATAATTATTTTTGAATCTTATATACAATTGTAAACATTTTATTGTTTCTTGTGTAGGTTTGTACACCGACGCAGTTTGGAGAGACGCTCATTGTTGTTCTCCTTTGCAGGTATATGTATTTATACTTGTTTACTAATAATGATAGTAATAATGTTACTGTATTTGTCTATTGTACTATCTCTTGTTTTTATTTTGGTTGTTATATAGTATTTTCATATGTATGTTATATAGAGACGCTCATTGTTGTTCTCCTTATTATTAATTTAGCTTTGTATCTTCATGTCCTTGCTCTTTTGATTGTTTTTTAGAACGCCTTATACTGTGATGTGTTATACTAATTCCATGCTGCCTTTGCATAATTTTGATGTTTGAGTTACAATTATGTCATCTTTTTGATGCAGTGACTAGTTTAATTTGGTGATCATTCTTTTGAACCTTTCATAGAGTAACTATCTCTAATATTGATTTGAGTTCTTTTGTCAATTCTTTTACCAGCATTTGTTATTATTTTTGTTGGCACTCGAAATCTTGTTCTAGTACAAAATCTTGTCAGTGCTCTGTAGTTGACTATTTGAACTTAAGAAAAGGGAAATACGTTGAAAAGCAAGGCCTTTAAACTCATAGATTTACTAGTTCATTATTTCATTATACAGGAGTCATCTGCATTTATATTTCTCATTTCATATCATAGTAACTGTGCTTGATCAGACTAGCCTGGTCATTTTGTAGATTATACTAAATGCATGAAAGGCGAATTAAAAATAAATGCGGTAAAAACTTACAGCGATCTCCCGCAGATCCGTAGTCGGTAGTGTCGAAAACTCGCTGTCGGAAGAGCGATCACAAGATCGGAAAGCCCTCCGCAATTCCACAAACCAAATCCCGCCGCCTTGGATGTTCTCCTCTTACTCTCGTCTCCAACGCACCCTTAGCCTTGGACGGACCCCCTTTATATAGGGAAATACACTAGGGGCATAATGGACTTTTCCATTATGTGTAGTGGGGAACATGGGCCACATTCCCCACTATCCCCATTTCCAACATCTCCCACTCGTCCAAGGTAAGTCACTAAGACTAGTTCATTCAGGTAAGTCACAAAGACTTAATAAGTCACATAGACTATTAGAGAGTTTGGTCACATAGACCATATGAGAACATCCAATCCATACTTAGAGAAAATGGTTCGTGCGACAGCAAGCACACTGAGCGATAGTTGCTAAAAAGATTGTTACACCTTGACTTAGCCGCTCTTTGAGCAATCAATGCTAATAAAATTGTTACACTTTACTTAGCTGCTCAAACAAATTAGAGACACACTCTTCATGGCACATAGACTCTTTCCTGGTGGCACATAGCCTTTATCCAGAATCCATCCAATCTTCAAGTGACACACAGCATCATGAAGATATCCATGTCTTGCTATTTACCCAGATTAAATAATTTTCATTTACATCGATATGAACATCTCTAATCCCTTATAATGACCATTATGTCATGAGCATGTTCCATATCCAATATTCACATTCATTTCCGTACACAACAGAAATGGGTCGACCAGTGAATAACAACAAAAGATGTAAATATATTTAATCTTCCTTTTTAGCTAGAATCAATTCATTTTAATCAGTCGCTTTCCTACTTATGCTCCATAGACCGAATCATCCATAGCCATAGGATACATGCTAAAGTAGCAGACACTGATTAAAACTTCAAGCAGACAGCTAAATAATCACTAAGGCAAAAATTGAGATTAACATATAATCTCAAAGGTCTCACATAGTAGAGAAATAGGGATTCATTCTCCTACTACCTTTATTGTCGCAATAGCACATGTGGTATGAATCACATGCTACGATGTTATTCTCTTTACTAAAAAGAGTGCATGTTGTCTTCAAATTTAACATCGTACAGATTTCGATCTAGACATACCTAACGTCTAATCCTGAATTCAACATATGAATTCTAATCTGGCTTTCAACAGGTTTAGTAAATGGTGGGTTCATTTACTTCGATCATTATTTACACATAAATGATCTCATCTTGACACAATTATCAAGGCGACCTCAACTTATGAATCTGTCTCTAATTTCATAATTTCAGCTACGTAAGCTGTTTCATAAGTAACGGTCTTACCCCTATTTGTACTTAACAAACAGAGATGATTGTCCATGTGAGTGGACCAATCTCCACCTGCCAACATGCTCACCGAGATCTTACATGAATGTAACAAATACAACATATACACTGAATAAATTATGGCAAATGACACAATCATAACACAAAGTCGATTATTATTTCAATATTGTTACATTCTACGAAGTCCCAAAGACTTTACATGTTCTTTAAATGACTCTTTAGTCATTGGCTTAGTAAAAGGATCGCAAGTATAACACGTGTAGGGACATACTCAAGAATGACTTTTCTTTTAGCCACAATATCCCTTACAAAATTATATTTAATTTCTATATGCTTGCCTTTGCTATGATATTTGGGATCCTTGGAAAAAGCTATTGGACTTCCACTATCCTCAGCAATTTTCAGATGCTTGAAACCTTCTCAACCAGACTGCTTCTTGCACAGCCGCTGAACATGCCACATATTCAGCTTCCATAGTCGACAAAGCTACACAAGCTTGTTTCTTGCTGTTCCGGAGATGGCGCCACCATTCAACAAGAATGCATAGCTCGATGTGGATTTTCTATCATCCGTGTCTCCAGCCCAATCTACATTTGAATAACCTTTCGGACTCATATCCGATCCTTGAAAACAGAGACAATAATCATTGTCGCCTTCAGATATCTGAATATCCTTTTCATCGCCTTCCAGTGTCTCGGTCCTGGGTTTGACTGGAAGCGACTGACCAAGCCCACAACATAGCTGATATCGGGACGTGTACACAACATAGTGTACATCAAACTACCAATAACACTGGCATATGATTTTTTATTCATCTCAGCTATTTCCTCTGGAGTTTTAGGACACATACTCTTGCTCAACACAGTACCTTTCACAATAGGTGTATGTTCTATGTTGCAATTAGACATGCTGAAATGATGTAACATCTTATTTATATAAGACTCTTGTGACAGACCCAAAAGTCTTTTAGGACTATCTCTTATGATCTTCACCCCTAAGATGTATTCAGCTTCTCCCATATCTGTTGTATCAAATTGTGATGACAGCCACTTCTTGACTTCATTCACATATCCTATGTCATTTCCAGCTATCAGCATATCATCAACATATAATGATAAAATGACATACTTTCCTTTTTCCTGTTTCAGGAAAACACAATGATCCTCATTGATCATTTCAAAACCATAAGATAAAACGACTTCATTAAATCTTATGTTCCATTGTCTTGATGCTTGCTTTAGCCCATATATATAGACTTTCTAAGTCTACATACTTTTTACTCTTAGCCTTCAGTAATGAAACCTTCTGGTTGAACCATATAGATTTCTTCGTCAAGATCACCGTTAAGGAAAGTGGTTTTTACATCCATTTGATGTAATTCTAAGTCAAAATGTGCCACAAAGGCCAAAATAACTCTTATTGATACAAATTTCACTACGGGAGAAAATGTCTCTTCAAAGTCAATACCCTCCATTTGGGTATATCCTTTTGCAACTAAATGAGCTTTGTATCTGTTAATCGATCCATCTGCTTTCCTCTTTATTTTGAGAATCCATTTATTCCCAATAGCCCTTCGGCCCGGAGGAAGATCGACTAAGTCCCAAACATGATTTTGAATCATGGACTCCATCTCTTCAACCATTGCAGCTTTCCATTTTTCTCTAACTCTACATCCCAATGCTTCCTCAATGGATTGAGGCTCGTCGTCGTCAATTGGAAGTGTAACCAATGCCTCATTCTCAATATCAAACCTCTTCTTAGGTTTGATCTTACGAACACTTCTCCGTAAGTTGGGCTGTTGAGAAGTCAACTCATGACTCGGCATATCACTCCCACTCGGTTGACTAGACTCAGGTATCCCTTTTGACACCTCTCTTGTTGATAATATCTTATCCTCCTCAAATAGAGGAACATTTTTATCAACATCACCTCTGATTGGGAACTCTGTTTCGAGAAAAGTCGCATCTCTCGAGTCTATTTCGGAGATGGTTCCATCTAGTTGTTCACCTATGAAAACATAACCTTTGGAGGTCTCATGAAATCTTATAAAGATACATTTCTTACCTCTATGCCCTAGTTTTCCATACTTGTGAGAATTATCATGAACATAAGCAGTTGACCCCCAAGGTCTCAGATTACTCAAATCTGGTTTTCTGCCTGTCCAACGTTCATATGGGGTAGATGGAACTGACTTTGAAGGCACTTTGTTAAGTATATAGGCTGCAGTTAATAGTGCATCTCCCCAATAGGAGATTGACAAATTAGCTTGCGCCATCATAGACCTAACCATTTCAAGAAGAGTCCTATTTTTTCTTTCAGCTACCCCATTTTGCTGTGGAGTTCCAGGGATTGTTAACTGTCTAATAATCCCTCTATCATTACATATTGTCTTGAACATATCAGACAAATACTCCCCTCCACGGTCAGTGCGTAAAGCCTTAACTTTACGTTCTGTTTGATTCTCAACTTCGTTCATATAACGAATGAAGCAATCTAATGCTTCAGATTTGTGAGAAATCAAATACACATGACCAAACCTAGAGAAATCATCAATAAATGTAATGAAATAGGAAGCTTCATGTCTAGCCTTCACATTCAGTGGACCACAAATGTCCGAATGAATTAACTGCAATGTCGATTCAGATCTAATAGCCTTACCAAATGGTTTCCTAGTTGCTTTTCCAGCAAGACAATGCTCACATATAGACAATTGAATCTTAGCTCGAGTGCCCAATAGACCCTCTCTAGCTAATCGATTCATACGTTCTTGTCCTATGTGTCCTAATCTAGCATGCCAAACTTCATCAGTTATATCTGCATCACTAGTTAAAGCAATGTTTGAAAAACAACCATCAATAGCATAATTGACATCTGGTTCTACATCAAGAACCATAAAACCATTTGTTAAAAAAACCATATCCGATTGACACTGAGTCAATCTTAAGTTCAACAGACCGACTGTAAAAATTAATACAATACCCTAAATCAAGAAGACACGTAACGGAAACAAGATTCCGTCAAATTTCAGGAGCATACAGGACATCATGTAGAAATAAAACTCTACCACCACGTAGGTTGAGTTTGCAAGTGCCGACTCCTTTGACTTTAACTCTTGCATTATTTCCCATATAGATCCACTTGTTGCCAGCTGGTACCCGACGGTACTCAACAAATGTAACTCGTTCCCGAGCTACATGGTTGGTTGCTCCCGAATCTATAATCCAGAAAGGATAAGAATCAGCTAACAACACTGAACTAGCAACAAAATGCTCTTGAAAAGAAGATACACTTGGATTTACCTTTTTCAGCTCAGTGCACTCCCGAGCAAAGTGGCCCTTTTTGCCACAATTAAAACAAGTCAACTTGTTTTTAGGTTTCTTTCCAGTCTTCTTGACTATCTTCTTGATTGGGCCTTGTCCCACAACAGCAGCTTCCCTCTTCTTTCCCTTCCCTTTCTTGAACCATTTCTTTTTCTTGGATCCATATGATCCAGCAAAACTTACAGCCACATAGGTGTTGGGATCTTAGATGGCTAGAGGGGGGTGAATAGCCTCTTTGAAAACTTAAACACAATCTTTCTTAAAGAAAAACTTGTTAGCACAGCAGAAGTAGAAAACTAAAACGAAGGAAGAAAAACACACACAGCAGACACAAGGATATACGAGGTTCGGGGATAACTTGCCCCTACTCCTCGGCGTGTCCGTAAGGAGGACGACTCCTTGATCTTTCGGTAGATCACACCCCGGACAAAATCCGGCTAAAGATGTCTCCTTCTCGGTGGAGCAACCTCTCAACAGAGTCTCAGTTGATTATAGAATTAAGCACAAGACTTATAGTGGCTGAGAAGAATAATCAGATGAGCTTACAGCCACGCGGGAAAAAAAAACAGAGCAGAGAGCGCACAACGACCTTCTTAGCAAGGAGCTCACAGCTTCACCAACTTGCTTTCTCAAAGGATTGATCAAAAAGAAACAGAGAATAAGTTTTTTTTTCTGAACCTCTCTTCTTCCTTCTTATGTCTCTCTGCTTTACTGGCTCGAATCACCGCCGCCTGCAGAATCGCTGCTGCCAACAAGGCGTAGCCAATCACCTCTCCTCCTCATTTGGTTCTCTGAACCCATGCCAATGGAAATCACTGGCGTCTCTGGATACGAACCAATAAGTAGAGGTCAAACTGAGCGCAGCCCAATCGCAATCAGATTCGCCAGTGAACGTTGATGCCTCAAATGCATCTGTTGTAGCAAATCACAGTGAAAAGAGCACTTGTCTTCTTCTCTTAATGAAGCTCAATTTGAATTCAACCATGAGAGTGTGACCTGCAATCTGCAAGCTAAAAAGACACACAGCAGATGGTTAAAAACAGATGGGTGAAAACAAATACAATAAGAAAAGTGCATGCAAAACAAATAATATCGTGGGTCGGTCTGCAGACCGATCCACGCTCTCGTCGACCGATCGGACAGCGGGCCAGGCTAATCTGATCGGTCCCCGCACCGATCAGATATCGCTTTCCAAATGCTTAGCCTCCCGATCGGTCTCCGCATCGATCGGTAAAATCACGATGAACTCGATCAATTTCGATCGGTCGCCAGATCGACTGAATCGCCGAGAGCCATCGATCGATTCGATCGTTGCACCGATCGGTGTCCAAGTTTCACTAGATCGGTCCGCCGACCGATCCAGCCTCTGACTCGATCGGTCGAGCCCTCTCTGACCTAGTCCGGAGAAACGAGCTCCCTAGCCCTCTCCGACTTCATCTGGTCCTAGAGAACGAGCTACCGAGCCCTCTCTGACTTCGCATGTCAAGCTTCCTTCTTGGACTTTTCAACACCAGATGTCCGATCACCCTTGATCCATCTGGATTTTCCCTTGCCTGGCTTCACTCACCAGGACTTGCACCTAGCTTCACTCACTAGGGTTTTCACCTGGCTTCACTCACCAGGACTTGCACCTAGCTTCACTCACTAGGGTTTTTACCTGGCTTCACTCACCAGGATTTCCAATCTGCCTGGTTTCACTCACCAGGACTTTCAATCTGCCTGGTTTCACTCACCAGGACTTTCCAACTGCCTAACATCCCAGTTAGGACTTCCTCAATCAGGTCAACCAAGTCAACCTAGATTAGTAATTAATCTGAGTTAAATATCTGATACAAACTTAAATCAGTGTCAACAGCAAAACAACATCCAGGTCAGACTGTATCAACAATCTCCCCCTTTTTGTTGTTTGACAACACGATTTAAGTTTAGATCAGAAATGCTCATATACCCATAATTTTTAGGGAAATCTGGATCCTCCCCCTAAGACGGATATACCTTAGTTATCTTCTCCCCCTTTTTCATATTGACTCGATGAAGTCAATTCATCACTTAACTTAACTTAGTCGAATAGGTGCGAATTAGGTAAGAGGATTCAAAAAGACTCAAATTCATCCTCTCCCCTAAAATCAACCTTTCATTCATTTCTAAATTTAGTTATCTTCTCCCCCTTTGTCAAACACCGAAAAGGTGCGAATGGGGTGATAAGACTCAAAAGACTCCCCCTTAACCCATACTGTCTTGCACCTAGAGTTCCCTCTAAGTGTATAATATGACAGTAAGAAAGAGATAATATACAATCAAGTCATGGCATAGGAACAACATATTAATATGAACTGAAGCATAAGGAAAAACGAGAAATGGACAAATGAATAGCAAAAATATATGAGTAGCATAAGTATCCAGGTCAGACAAAGATATCCAACAAATATCATCCAACATACAGACAGGCAAAATAACACATAGAATGTATCAATCAATTTCCTCAACACGAGGAACATCATCATCATCCGCGGGAGGCTCGTAACCCTGAGGCGGCATGCTGGAGCTCGAAGGTGGATGGCCCGAGAAATGCTGCGGAGGTGGGTAGTTGGCCATCCAGCCAGAAGTAGATGCTGCGTCACCAGCTGCTGACTGCGCAAGTCATCGTAGCGCTGGTCGATCCGAACACGCAGTCCATGGAGCTCAGCAGCCAGTAGCTCATCGTGTCGATCAAAGCGACTCTCCAGCTCGGCGATCTGCCAGCGCAGATCAGGATCGGCCTCTCCATCGTCAGCAGCAGGAGGAGTAGCAACAGGAGCAACCTGTCGTGGAGGTCCCCATGGTAACTCACCTAGTGCTCTTCCATCCTTCCACCGAATATCCCCATTTTGTCCTATGATTCCAGACTTGGAAAATGCCCGCTTCCCAAGTCTGCAATCCTGTCTGACCATCTTGACTATTCTACCCTTAGAGACATCAATCTGAAGGGTCTCGAGCCAATCTGTAATTATATGCCCATAAGGCATATAAACAGTGGAGCTGCTAGACTGAGAATAAGAGATGATCGAAGAGTAGATACTCGACATGATATCAAAATCGAGACGCCGACGTAAACCATAAAGCATAAGACAGTGGTATGGTCGGATCTCTGATAATGGTTTAGATGTGATAGGTAGAAGGCAGTTCGTGACAATCTTAAAAAGAATGTAGTCTTGAGGAGATAATCTCAAGGCTGCAAAAGTAAGGAAGTCAACATCTAGCTTATCTAGTCCATCAGGTCTAGGGTGTCCAAAGAAATACTCATAGATAGAGTCAGGTGATACATCAAGTGGAGGAGGTAATGACTCTGGTAAATCAGGATAAATAGGAAAAGGATCTCCTGAACACATACGACACCCTAGATACCCAAAGAATTCTCTGATGGAGAAATCGATAGTTCGTTTAGCGACTCAGGTTTTATAAACACCATCACTGTTCTGATGAAGATTATTATAGAACTCAGAAACTAGGTCAAGGTTGATGTCCCTTTCTAAGTAGACTACCGAGTCAAGTTTATAATAGGCTAGGGTTTCGGATATAGAGGGACAAAATTCATCCATGTACTTTCGATCCACAGATCGACATGGAAGCAGCTTGAATGTCCTCTGTTGAAATGCTTGCTCAAACTGGCGGTTCGGGAATCTTGAAGAAGAAGAAGGTTGAGGTCGGGAGGGTGCCTGGGACTTGGATTTCTCTGGTGACTTAGATTTAGAGGTCCCTTCACCCACTACTTTCTTTCTAAGGGTTATCAAAGTGGTAAAATGGGGCAATGAGTGAGCACCGGAGCCACCAGCACCAAAAAAAAAAACATATATGGTGAGAAATGAAACCGAACTGCCAAAGTTTTAGAGAGGTAGAGAGTTACCTTGGTGCCATTGAACTTTTGGCTAGAGTTTCAGAGTGCTAGAGCTTCAGCTAGGGTTCAGCTAGAGGTCCGCATGCAACGAGAAGAGAAAGAGTGAGGTGAGGGAAGGAGTCGGCTAGGGTTCTGTGTGAAAGAGGAAAAGAAGAGATCGAGAAGTTTTAATGGTTTACTGATGGGTATACAGTTGATGAAATGATCGGACGACTGTCCGATCAGAATCGACCGATCGGGAACGCCCGATCGGTCAGGAGTGTTCGATCGGTCGCGAGACCGTCGAGGAGCTTCCTGATCGGTCCTGACCGATCGAGGTGGATCGTAGAGCCTCCGATCGGTCGTGGAGACCGATCGAGCCCTGATCGGTCCCGGACCGATCGAGGTGCGCAGAGGTGCCGCGTGCCAAGCCTCCTGATCGGTCGTGGAGACCGATCAAGCTCTGATCGGTCCCCGGACCGATCAGAAGTCGATCAGTAACTGCTGATATGTGCCAGAACCACTGATCGGTTTGCAGACCGATCAGATATCGAAGAACTCTCCTGATCGGTCGTAGAGACCGATCAGTGTCTGATAATCAGTGACTTTAGTCTCTGAAATTCGTATCGACAGCTCTGAAACTTAGTTCAACAACTTCCAAGTTCAGAACCTAGGATCTGAAGAGCCCACAGATTATATTCAGTGATACCAATGAATATTTCCTAATGATGAGCTCTAATGATTTTGAATTATCAAGGGCTCGAAAGTTTCAGACACTTCATAACAAATGTGTTGAATCTCAAAGTTTCAAGAGAGAAGTTTGTGTTAGTTGCTTGCTGAAACTATGATTTATAGTGAACCAAGGTAATAAATCTGACTCAGGCTATCGGTTCACGATATATCCTTCCTATGAGTAGTTACAAGTTTGTCAAAATATGTCACATTTCTTCACCAACTTGTCCTATTTTCAAACAAAATCAGGAAGGTATCAATCAAGGGTATCAATCAACACATCAACCAGGTTAGATGATTTCTAGACACAGATCCAACCAAGATTCCTTGGTTGGAATATATGAGTAAGATCTAGGAGCCAAATACACATGAATTATGTAATGGCCTTCCCCATACTCAATTTATGTCTCTTCAACCTAATTATTCAAGGGATGCATGATACATTTTGAATAATTTGGTTGATCCTAGCATCTCACCCCATTTCTAGCAAACAAAAATATTTTGTTAAACCTTATAGTTTGTGTGAGATGTCCCCAAGTTGCCCAAATTAATTTTCCAATTTCTCTTGTCATTTTAATGGTCCTTATTGATCATGATGTGGTCAAAATGACTTATTGAGCCAAACACATTCCCAATTCCCTCCTTAAATGACTAAATTCATTTTCCGGAAGGGGTTTGGTGAAAATATCGGCTAAGTTTGACTTTGACTCAACATATGTGAGTGCAATGTCTCCCCTAGCTACGTGATCTCTAATGAAGTGATGACGCACTTCAATGTGTTTGGTCCTAGAATGATGGACTGGATTTTTCGTTAGGTTTATTGTGCTAATGTTGTCACACAACACTTGCACTCCTTTATATGAAAGTCCATAATCTTCTAGAGTGTGAATCATCCACAACAATTGTGACACACTCTCTCCCATGGCAATGTATTCAGCCTCGGTCGTGGAGAGAGCAACACAATGTTGCTTCCGACTTGACCAACTAATCAACGATGAACCTAAAAATTGGCAACCCCCACTAGTGCTTTTCCGATCCAATTTGCATCCAGCATAATCGGAATCAGTATAGCCTATCAAATCAAAAGACTCCGTACGAGGGTACCACAGTCCTACTCTAATTGTGCCCTTGAGATATCTTAGAATTCTCTTAACTGCAGTTAAATGAGATTCCTTGGCACAAACTTGATATCTAGCACACATGCCCACAGCAAAAAGTATGTCCGGTCGACTAGCTGTGAGATATAGAAGACTACCGATCATGCTTCTATATTGCGTTAGATCAACTGGTTTCCCACTCTCATCATTGTCAAGACGAGTGTTTGTCGCCATTGGAGTGGACACTTCCTTAGAGTCACTCATGTTGAATTTTTTGAGCATCTCTTGAGTGTATTTCGTTTGATGGACATAAATTCCATCTCGAGTTTGTTTGATTTCAAGTCCAAGGAAGAAAGTCAATTCTCCTACTAGACTCATCTCAAACTCACTTTCCATGTGAGAAATAAATTCATTCAAATAGCCCTTGTTATTTGAGCCACAAATTATGTCATCGACATATACTTGGGCTACAAAAATGTTTTCACCATCTCTACGCAGAAATAGTGTTGGGTCTATTTGGCCTCTTACAAAACCCTTTTCTAGTAAATATGTTGACAACCTTTCGTACCAAGCTCGTGGTGCTTGTTTAAGCCCATAAAGTGCTTTCTTGAGCTTGTACACGTGGTTTGGAGCTTCGGTATTCACAAACCCCGGTGGTTGTTCAACATAGACTTCTTCTTTAATAAAGCCATTTAAGAAGGCAGATTTAACATCCATTTGATAGAGCTTGAAACCTCTATGTGCAGCAAAAGCTAGCATCAAACGAATGGACTCTAATCGGGCCACGGGAGCATAAGTCTCATCATAATCGAGACCTTCGACTTGACTATAGCCCTTGGCTACAAGTCTTGCCTTGTTTCTTACAACTTCTCCCTTTTGATTTAACTTATTTTTGAAGACCCATTTAGTTCCAATAATGGTGGTCTTCTTAGGTCTCGGAACTAAGTCCCATACTTGGCTCCTTTCAAATTGACCTAATTCGTCTTGCATAGCTATGATCCAATCAGGATCGTGCAATGCTTCATCAACTAGTCTTGGTTCAATCTCTGAGATTAAGGCAACCTCATTGGACTCATTTCTAAAGAATGATCTAGTCCTAACCCCTTGTTGGATGTCTCCCACAATCTGGTCTTGGGGATGACTAGAGGCTAACCTAGACTGCCTTGGTGTTGGCGGTGCCTCATGAGTGGTCTCACTCGGCACAGGCGAGGACTCAATGTCGGGCAAAGGTCAGATTGAGTTCTTTGTTACCCTTGCTCATCATCATCAGAGTCAATTTCGACTCTTTCCATGTTTGGATCATTCAAACCTAGCCTTCTAAGTTCGAATTGAATTTCTTCTACATTCCTTGATTGATTATCAGGGATTTCTTCGAAAGCTACATCCGAGGACTCTTCAATCAATTTAGTCCTCTCATTGTAGACTCGATAGGCTTTGCTGGTAAGAG
Organism: Zingiber officinale; assembly: GCF_018446385.1. NCBI lineage: Eukaryota > Viridiplantae > Streptophyta > Magnoliopsida > Zingiberales > Zingiberaceae > Zingiber > Zingiber officinale. Next base: position 131,572,307 of record NC_055987.1, read on the forward strand.
AGTACCCGACCAGTATCCCTTGATCAGCCTTAGCCGTGAACTTCCCAAGATGATCCTTGGTGTTCAAGATAAACACCTTACAACCAAACACCCTAAGATGTTTAATTGTAGGCGGTTTCCCAAACCAAAGTTCATGGGGAGTCTTTCCTAAAAACCTATGTATTAAAACTCGATTTTGCACATAGCAAGCTGTATTCACAGCTTCAGCCCATAAGTAGCTCGGTAGTGAGTACTCATTGAGCATGCTTCGTGCAACCTCTTGTAGGACTCGGTTCTTTCTCTCCACAACCCCATTTTGCTGTGGGGTCCTTGGAGTAGAGAACTCATGCCTATATCCCTTTTCTTGACAAAACTCTAAAAACCTATGATTTTGAAATTCCCCACCATGATCACTTCTAATGGTTTTAATTGTTGTCGATTTTTCATTTTCAGTTCTTCTACAAAAAGAAATAAAAATATCTATAGTTTGGTCCTTATGTTTCAAGAAGAAAGTCCATGTGTATCTAGTAAAATCATCAACGATTACCAAGCAATATCTACTTTCATTCAATGATATTACACTACTGCAATCAAATAGGTCCATGTGCAATAAATTTAAAGCAGTAGATGTACTTACAGTGCTTTTACCTTTATGAACAACTTTTGTTTGCTTACCCTTTTGACATGCATCACATAGTTTGGTCTTGTGGTACTTGATGCTGGGTAAGTCTCGCACTAATCCTTGGTTGGCCAACTTCCGGATGTTCTTCATGTTTACATGTGCCAACCTTCTATGCCATAGCCAAGACTCTTCTTCTTTCGACATGAAACACTTAATCAAAGCATTAGTAGCACTTTTGAACGATACTTGATAAATATTATCAACCCTTGTGCCTACTAGTACCGTGTCAAGTGTGTCAATGTGTTTAACCAAACATTGACTTGAATGAAATTCAATTGTGTAACCCGTATCACACAATTGACTGACACTTAGGAGATTAAAAGTCATCCCTTGACTAGAAGGACATTCTTGATATGGAGACATTCGGATATATGAATGTCTCCAACTCCTACAACCTTAAGGCTACCATTATTACCAAAAGACACATTACCTCTACTTTTGTTTTGAATGGTTGTAAACAGTGATTTGTCCCCGGTCATGTGCTTGGAGCATCCACTATCAACAAACCAAGTTGATAGATGCTCCCCCTCGACCAATGCCTACAAGACACGGAAGATAGAGGTTTTAGGTACCCAAATCTTGGGACCTAACGCTTCTACAACGAAAGACCTAGGAACCCATGCCTTGGTCATACCTTTCCTAGTTCCATGAGCCCTAGAAACATGTGATCTACTATTTTGAGTTCTAGACATTAGAGAAATGAAACTTGACTCCTTGGGTTGATACCCTAGCCCGGCCTTGTTGTAGACTGCCCTTTGGGCATTTAGAATCATGTCTAGAGTCTTAGAGCTAGTTGAGAACTTCTCAAGCATTTTCTTGAGTTTCTCAACCTCACCCTTTAAAGCCTTGTTCTCATCCTCAAGGACTTCTAGATGTAGGTCATCGACCTCATCTTCCCTAAGGGTCCTTAAGGTTTTTACTTCTTCTTTTAACAATTTATTTTCTGTTTTTGACTTTTTAAGCAATGTAGATAAGTGAGTGATAGTCTTATAACACTTTTCTATATGAAAAGAGGTTACCTCTTCATCATCCGACGATGATGAAGCAGCGGTTGAAGCGTCGCTCGAATCTCCCTCACTTCCGGAGTCCGAAACCTCCCTTTCCATGAGTGCTAATTGTCGTGTGCTCTTTTCCATCTTCTCTTCTTCCTCCGATGAGCTTGATGAGGACTCATCCCAAGTGGCCTTGAGAGCCTTCTTCTTCTTGACTCTTTCCTCCTTCTTTTTGGCTCGTTCCTCCTTCCTCTTTAATTTCGGACACTCGCTCCGAATGTGTCCTTTCTTGCTACACTCATAACATATAACATTAGATTTATCAAAATTTTGATCATTAGTTTTACCTTTTCCTTTGTATCTTCGGCTTCTTCTCATAATCCTTCTTACGAAGTTCGCCATCTCACTTGATGATGATCCACTTTCATCATCGGATTCGGAGGAAGAGGTGGATGAGGAAATCTCCTTTTCCTTCTTCTTTTCCTTCTTCCTTCTTCCGTCCTTGCTCTTTGGTCCTGCAAATAAAGCAATACCCTTCTCTTTTTGACCTTTGTTAGCAAGCTCATGAAGTTCCATCTCACAGAAAAATTCATCTAGTTTAACAATGGAAAGATCCTTGGATACCTTGTAGGCATCCACCATAAATGACCACAAGGCATTCCTAGGAAAAGATTTAAGAGCGTACCTTACTAGATCACGATTCTCCACTCGTTCGTCCACAGAGTGTAGACCGTTAATGATCTCCTTGAATCTCCCATGAAGTTCACTTACCGTTTCATTGTCCTTCATGGTTAGATTTTGGAGCTGATTCAAGAATAGGTCCCTCTTGGCAATCCGAGAATCTCGAGTTCCCTCTTGGAGCTCGATGAGTTTGTTCCATAGGTCTCTTGCACTCGAGAACGGACCTACCTTGACGAGTTGGTCCTTGGCGATTCCACATTGCAAGGTGACCATAGCCTTGGCATCGGCTTGTGCTTTGCGGAGTTGTTCGGTAGACCACCTTGACGAATCGAGTTCCTTACCTTCTTCATCCTTTGGTGGTGTGAAACCTTCCTTGACTGAGAACCACATGGCAATGTCGGTCTTGAGGTAATACTCTATGCGACCCTTCCAATATTGAAAATCTGCTCCTTCGAAGTAGGGTGGTCGATTTGTGCTAAAGCCTTCCTTCATAGCTATCCTTGTTTGCTCTTTTGGGTGTTAATCCGAATCAAAGAGCCCCTTGCTCTGATACCACTTGTTGGGATCTTAGATGCCTAGAGGGGGGTGAATAGCCTCTTTGAAAACTTAAACACAATCTTTCTTAAAGAAAAACTTGTTAGCACAGCGGAAGTAGAAAACTAAAACGAAGGAAGAAAAACACACACAGCAGACACAAGGATATACGAGGTTCGGGGATAACTTGCCCCTACTCCTCGGTGTGTCCGTAAGGAGGACGACTCCTTGATCTTTCGGTAGATCACACCCCGGACAAAATCCGGCTAAAGATGTCTCCTTCTCGGTGGAGCAACCTCTCAACAGAGTCTCAGTTGATTATAGAATTAAGCACAAGACTTACAGTGGCTGAGAAGAATAATCAGATGAGCTTACAGCCACGCGGAAAAAAAAACAGAGCAGAGAGCGCACAACGACCTTCTTAGCAAGGAGCTCACAGCTTCACCAACTTGCTTTCTCAAAGGATTGATCGAAGAGAAACAGAGAATTCAGTTTCCTTTCTGAACCTCTCTTCTTCCTTCTTATGTCTCTCTGCTCGAATCACCGCCGCCTGCAGAATCGCTGCTGCCAACAAGGCGTAGCCAATCACCTCTCCTCCTCATCTGGTTCTCTGAACCCATGCCAATGGAAATCACTGGCGTCTCTGGATACGAACCAATAAGTAGAGGTCAAACTGAGCGCAGCCCAATCGCAATCAGATTCGCCAGTGAACGTTGATGCCTCAAATGCATCTGTTGCAGCAAATCACAGTGAAAAGAGCACTTGTCTTCTTCTCTTAATGAAGCTCAATTTGAATTCAACCATGAGAGTGTGACATGCAATCTGCAATCTAAAAAGACTCACAGTAGATGGTTAAAAAAAGATGGGTGAAAACAAATACGGCAATCAGAAAAAGTGCATACAAAACAAACAATACCGTGGGTCGGTCTGCAGACCGATCCACGCTTTCTGGATCATCGCTGATCGGTCTGCGGACCGATCAGGAACTAATATGATCGATCCCCAGACCGATCAAATGTCGCTCTTTTCGAATGTGTGCAGCTTCTGATCGGTCTGCGGACCGATCAGGCACTAATCTGATCGGGATCGATCTGCAGACCGATCAGTAATCGCTCAGTAGCCACTGATCGATTCCTGATCGGTCGCCAGACCGATCAGGTGTTCAAGGTTTCACTGGATCGGTCTGCCGACCGATCCAGCTTCTTGACTCAGTCCGGGTCGAGCCCTCTCTGACCTAGTCCGGAGAAACGAGCTCCCTAGCCCTCTCCGACTTCATCTGGTCCTAGAGAACGAGCTACCGAGCCCTCTCTGACTTCGCATGCCAAGCTTCCTTCTTGGACTTTTCAACACCAGATGTCCGATCACCCTTGATCCATCTGGATTTTCCCTTGCCTGGCTTCACTCACCAGGACTTGCACCTAGCTTCACTCACTAGGGTTTTCACCTGGCTTCACTCACCAGGACTTGCACCTAGCTTCACTCACTAGGGTTTTCACCTGGCTTCACTCACCAGGATTTCCAATCTGCCTGGCTTCACTCACCAGGACTTTCAATCTGCCTGGCTTCACTCACCAGGACTTTCCAACTGCCTAACATCCCAGTTAGGACTTCCTCAATCAGGTCAACCAAGTCAACCTAGATTAGTAATTAATCTGAGTTAAATATCTGATACAAACTTAAATCAGTGTCAACAGCAAAACAACATCCAGGTCAGACTGTATCAACAATAGGCTTGTCCAGTAATCCTTGCGGATTCAACTCTCTCCACCTCCAATTCTACATGGCGTGAGACATCAGTGAAAGTCTTGATACTCTCACTGTGAGTTAAGGTCTGCTTCATGGTTTCCCAAGAATCTGGAAGTGAACGAATAACTGCTTGAACCTGTTGTTCATCAGTCAACTCATGACCAGCAGTTTTAAGCTCCCGAATCATGTTCGACATCTCCTTGAGGTGTTGAACCATTGACATATTCGGACGCTTTGTGTAGCTGTCAAATTTAATTATCAGCTGTCGAAGCTTGCTCAGACTTACTCCACTGTATTTTTCTTTAAGGGCAACCCAGACTTCATGAGCCGTAAGATATGACTCATATTCAAAAGCTAGGTCGTCTACCATTGAACTAATCAATATACCCTTTGCAGTGGAGTCCTTTTTTTTCCATGCCTTATAGGCATCAAGATCTCGTCTGTGTTGTGCAGTGGGACCTTCTACAGGTACTTCCATAACCTGATTTACAGCCTCTAGAACTTCTTGTTCCTCAAGTACATATTGTATCTTGAGGTGCCAGATCTTGTAGTTATCCCCATTAAGTTTTTCACCTTTGTTGAGTTCAGCTATTATGTTTTTAGTTGCCATAATCTATCATAAATAAATAAATTATTTAATATTCAGTGTATATCATATGTATGCAATTTATGATTGACTTAATATTACTTTGAGTTGATTTACAAAATCAAGTGACAACTATGTTTTCACTCATCATCTGTATGACCAATCAAATTAATATTAATCAATTCTATTACATACATCCCAACAAATGAACTAATCATTTATAATATCATGAAATTTTTTAATTAAATGAACTAATCATTTAATACATCATGAACTAATCATGCATCATGTCAAGCAAACAGCATAAATAAATGAACATATCATTAATATAAAATTATGCTGCAAATTGTTAACATATAACTAACTGATATGAATGAAATGGACTAACTATTGTTCATACAAAACGACAATAAAAATAACAGAACTCTAATAAACTAGATAGACAACTACCACTCCCACTAGGACAGACACTAGTGCAGTGGCCAAAATAATCCCTCTCAGCCTGGACTCATTTAGGGTAATCCCAGGCAGGACAACTTCAAGATTTTCAATTGGTTCCCACACACACTCTCCCAGATCCTCTGGATCTTCAGGCTCTTCTGAATGCTCTTCAGATTCTTCTGGATCCTCCTCTGGAGGATCTTCAGGATCTTCTGAATCCTCTTCAGATTCATCTGGATCCTCCTCTGGATCTTCAGGATCCCAATAGAGATGAAGCAACTGTCTGCACATCTCTGAATACGAGATGTGTCCATCATAATCATCCCAAAGTTGGAATGCTATCTGCCTAAGGTTTTCTTGCAGTGAATAGACTAGAGCAAATCTTCTGTGTGTGTCTTCTACTGGAAATTCTTCTCGCTCGAGTTTCCAGAACAACCTATCGAGCCGACCAATAAGCCATCCGAGTCCTTGAACAGGGTCGAAATCAAGCTCCTTAATCTCCTCCCAAAGCTCATGTTGTCATAAATCACGACTAGCCATCTGAAAAATTGAAAATAAATAAGTCAGTACAAAACCGACTAACCAGTACAAAACCGGCTTATTTCAATTTATACAGGCATAGTACCAACATAATAAATCAAGAAAAACAAATCTTCTCGATTTTCAGGAGTTAAGTCGACAATTAGAACTAATCTAATTGGTCAGATCCATCGGATCGGTTGATTAGGGATCCAGATCCTAAGCTCAGTCCATTGCCCTTAATTAGAACTAATCTAATTGGATAGGGATTTTGTGCCTATGTTCTGTTACTTTTTCTCTAAGTCCATTTCTACCAATTTCAGACTTATTGATCAAACTCAGGTCCGTTTGATCAAACCAATGTCCATTGGTTTAAGTCCGACCAATTAGAACAAATCTAATTATTTTGATCAAATCTGACCCATTAGAACAAATCTGGTCATTTGATCATATTTGGTCCAAGTCTAATTAATTAACCCAAATTAATTTGGAGTTTAATCAAATTGGTTTAATTAAACCCAATGGTTTAATCTAAACCGGATCTAATTGGACCAACCAGTTTAAACCCACCTAATTAATTAAAATTAAACCAACAATCATAATTTTAATTAATTTTAACATGCATAAATTTTTTTTTTAAACACAGAAGCTTAAAAAAACATTACAGGAAGAGCAATTCGAAACCAAAAGGTTTCGGTTTTTTTTTTTTTAAATTGCATGCAACACTCTTTTTATTTATATATATATATATATATATATATATATATATATATATATATATATATAAATTTGATTTATTTAAATCAAACTTTTTCTCATGAAATGTTTCCTCACGAAGCACGTTCTTCCTTTTTTTTTTAGCATCGCGTTTGCTCCGCCGCCCGCTGCCCACGCCCGCTGGCCACGTTCGCACACCGCACATCGTGCACGTTGTGCGCGCCATCTCAGCCGCACACCAGCGACAAACATGGTACAGAAACTGCAAGAGGCCGAGGCCGCCTCGAGCACGCTGCCGGCATTTTCTTCACCACAATCTATTTGCCGCCCACCACTTCAGTGCCTCACCCACGACGAACGCAGGTAGCAAGTCTCTGCTTGCGCAGAAATTGTGAGAGGCAGCAGCCATGAGCACTCCATCGACCAACCAAGACGCCATCATAGGGCACAGAATGCCTTCACCGGTATTTCATTGCGGCTTGAGCCCTGCTCTGATGGAAATCACTATACTGTCGCGGTTTATTTTTTTAAACTTGGTACAGTACGCTGTTGAGCAGCGACGTTAACGCCGATGGTGACTCTTACCAGCGACCCTGTCGCCGGTGAGCGACGTTGTATGCTACGACACATTAGTTGTGCAAAAAACAGTGATGAGAAATGGCAAATCGAGAAAACATCCGAACAACGATTTTATAATTCGTCTCTAAGCATTTAGAAATAACTTGGCTCTGATACCAATGTAGATTATATTAAATGCATGAAAGGCGAATTAAAAATAAATGCGGTAAAAACTTACAGCGATCTCCCGCAGATTCGCAGTCGGCAGTGTCGAAAACTCGCTGTCGGAAGAGCGATCACAAGATCGGAAAGCCCTCCGCAATTCCACAAACCAAATCCCGCCGCCTTGGATGTTCTCCTCTTACTCTCGTCTCCAACGCACCCTGAGCCTTGGACGGATCCCCTTTATATAGGGAAATACACTAGGGGCATAATGGACTTTTCCATTATGTGTAGTGGGGAACATGGGCCACATTCCCCACTATCCCCATTTCCAACACATTTTCCTCTATAAGATGTGTTTCTCTTTAAATATGCAGGAGAGTTTAGGTTGCAGAAGATATATTTATTCCATAGATATTAATGGCTAGAAAGTAATGACTATTTGGTCTGCACTATTGCTTCACTCTTTAAGTATCTTCTATAAAATTGGGTTTAGATAAATTCAATTGCATGAGACGAGTTGGTTTTCTCATTCATAATATAAATTGCAAAGAGCTATTAAAAATGAAGAACCACAATAACTTAGTGGTGTGAGATATCAGAGGAGGATGAATGACTTAATTTATACACTAAGGTTTATTTAAGCCATTAATTTCAATTGTCATACAAGGGTGTGTATCATGTGCATTTAGATTTAGTTTTTGAGTAGTTCCAGCCTCTTCAATAATACTCCCAACGCTTGATTTGAATATAGGAATAGTTTATGGGTTAGTATGAATGTGAAGCAAGTCATTTTTTTAGTGCATGAGATATTTTACGTACCTTGTGGCATGATTTGAAAACCATTGCTTGTAGGATCCAGTTCTTAGCAGTGTGACTACTGGAGTTTCACACTTTGAGAGATGTGCCCTTTGGGTTCAAGTTTTGTATAATTGTATTACCCTTTTTATGGAAGTGGCATTTCTGGAAATTATGAAGGAAACTATGCGGAAGAAGATTATCAAATTATCTGACAAAAGCAATACTTGAAACCAGAACTTCGGGCACCAGTGAGTTTAAGGTGCCAGCCTTACAAGATTCCACTGACTGAGCTTCTTTTGCCACATAAATGTTCACCTGCCGAATATTTCCGCTCATGGCCAAGTTTACCAGCTATTTTTTTTACTGGTTGGTTCCCACTTCACTAAGTACACATACCCAAGCTCAATAGTCTTTACCGGTTCTCGGTTGGAACCAGTTAACCGACCAGAACCGGTTCAACTAGAACCGGTAGAACCGGTAAGATACCGATCGGTTAACCGGTTTTAAATAAATCATGGTAAACCGGAATTAACCGGAACCGATAAACCGGTAAACCGGTTAACCGACCGGTTGAACAGGCCTACTAATAGTGGATTTTATGAGTATATATGTAAAAATGTGAGTATACTGATGAGCCCTTTTTAAGAGCACTTATACACACATTTAACTATACAAAATTAAGCACACAAGTAGTAAAAGGATTATCAATGTACTTATTTCATTATCAATTTGTTGAACTTGTTGTTTGGATTTTGGTTATTTGTATATATGAACATGAGGCTTGAACAAAGGATATGAATTACAAACAACTTTAATTTCACATTGATACTTTGCATTTTATGTCATGATGATACTTGCATGTTATGACAAACAATCTTAGTAACAAATTTCATTCATGTATGTAAATGTTAGATACAGATATCATTAATATGTTTGATATATTTTTTTTAGTTATAAATGTTACTTATTGTTTGTTTGTAATTTAACGCAGGAAAAGAAGCATGGAAGGCGACCGAAGCTCCTGAGACATGACGATATGTATTTTATTTTCCTTTGGATGTCTTGTTACATTTGTTGTTTGGATTGTTAGAACTTTCATGTTTGATATTATGAGTTGTTGAACTTGTTTGGATTTTGGCTAGTTGTATATATGAATATGACGTGTTTAGTTTGAGAATGATTTGTTTGGATATAAGATATATGGATTATGGATGTGTTGGATATGATGAGTTTAGTTTTGGGATGATTTGTTTAGATGTTGTATATGGATGTATTTGATATAAATTGTTGAAGATGTTATAAGTGTAATATGTAAACAGAATAACAGAAAAATCAAAAAAAGATTCTGGATTTTTTTTTTTAATTTTTGGGACAAATTTTGCGACAAATATGTTTTTGTCGCAAATTTATCGTAAATCTTTTGCCATTAATCAAAATTTGTCCCAGAATTCGTCGCAGATTTGGGACAAAATTAAGGTTTTTGTCGCAAATTAGGAACAACTTTTGGGACGAATTCAGATTCGTCCCAGAATTCGTCGCAAATAGCTTTTTTACCCAACGTCTTTAAAGCAACGTTTTTGGGACAAATCTAGGTTCGTCGCAAATTTGCGACAAATCTGGATTCGTCCCAAATTTGGGACGAAATTAGATTCGTCCCAAATTTGGGACGAAACCAGATTCGTCCCAAATTTGGGACGAAAATATTTTTTTGTCGCAAATCTTCGAGTTTTTTTCCCCTCTAGTCATTTGTAATTAGGCAACGTTTTTTTCGACGAAAAATTTTCGTTGCAAATTTGGGACAAAAGAATATGTTTGTCGCAGATAAAAAATTATGAAATTTGCAACGAATAAATGTTCGTTGCAGATTTGCAACGAATTCTGCGACGAAAATTTAAATTTGTCGCAAATATTTCCAACGAAATTATGTATTCGTCGCTAATATTTTTGCAACACCATTTTTGGGACGAATATAAATTCGTCCCAAAATTCGTCTCAAAAAATTTTGCGACGAATTTTTTTATCAAATTCGTCCCAAATTTCGTCCCTAACTAGTAGATTTTTTGTAGTGCTTATGCTGTTCACTTGGTTTTACTCGCTCATCCGAGAGTACAACTCATCCAATCATAACTCAGTCGTTCGACTAACTTACCTACTTTATGAACAACGCCTTTTGACCTTTCTTGATTTTGACTTTCATATCAATTGATCTTCTCTATTTTGACTCATCCTTAATTGGACCTCTTTTTTATCCTGATGATTATTTAAACATTATCAATTTGATCTACATTTGCTACAATATAATTAAAATTTATTAAATATTACTATAATATTTTAGTAAAGATTATTACAATATTAAATAGTTTTAGTATGTTATAACAGTTTAAAATAATAGTATTTTAAAAAGAAAAACAGACTTAATTGTCTTTTAATATTTATTAAAATAAATGGTCTTTTAATAAAAAAAATTACAAGCCATCTTGTAGCCTTGCCCACCTGTCCTCGCAGAAATTTGGTAAGCGGGTATTCCATTGAGTAAGAAGGCGACAACAATTTTAAACAAGCACGCACAAATATCGAAGCCTCGGGCAGGAGCCCGGACGAAAGTAGGTCCGACTGCACGCCGATTCTTTATTGCTTTAAGGCTGCGGTGGTGATATAAATGACAATTAATCTCCGCATAAAAAAAACGAGGGGAGGAAAAAATGCAGGAAAATTATGGCACTTTACTCAATCGTGTGGAGTTTTGAGGATGAACTCCTGCTAATTTAATTCCTTTTTATTTTTATATATAGGACAATTTCCTTCTTACTCAACAAGTTTTATTTATTTTTCCTTTTTTTGAAAATATTTTTTAAATTAAGATATAATAAGTTTTGGTCTGTGTCTCTGAGAGCTTAAAAAGATTCCGTGATCAGCGAAGGAGAAGATTGAGAGAGAGAGAGAGAGAGAGAGAGAGAGAGGAGAGAAAGAGGGGAAAGCTGCCCGCAGATCGGATGCCCTCATGAGAAATCGCCAACGCGCCGCCCGTCCCGACACGACCACTAACCATGGCCCCCCTACGCTGCCTCCCTTCTCCGCCGGTGGCGGCGTCCGTGGTGGGAGCGACAGCGAGGAAGGCGTCTACAACATCATCCCTATCCACGACCTTCTCGCCGACCACCCCTGCCTCCGCTACCCGGAGGTGCGCGCCGCCATGTCTGCGCTGCTCACAGTGGGGGAACTCCGGACGCCGCCCTTCGTCCCCTGGCACGCTGGTCTCGACCTTCTCGATTGGCTCGGGTTCTTCTTCGGGTTCCAGCGCGACAACGTCCGCAACCAGCGGGAGCACCTCGTGCTCCTCCTAGCCAACGCGCAGATGCGCCTCCAGCTTCCGCAGAACGAGCTCGACCTCGATGTCCGCGTCGCCCGCAGCCTCCGTAAGAAGCTCCTCCATAACTACACATCCTGGTGCTCCTACCTCGGGCGCAAGTCCAACGTTTGGATTCGCAACAGCTCTGACCCCCGCCGCGAGCTTCTATACGCCGCTCTCTACCTCCTCGTGTGGGGCGAGGCAGCGAACCTCCGTTTTCTTCCTGAGTGCCTCTGCTATATCTACCACAACATGGCTGGTGACCTCGGCCACATCCTGGAGGGTCACATCGACAACGCCACGGGTCAGCCAGCCCTCCCAGCCATTACCGGCGAGAATGCTTTTCTCAACCGTGTCGTGGTGCCTATCTACCAGACCATCAAGGGAGAAGTCGATGCCAGCCGCAATGGCACCGCCCCCCACTCCGCCTGGCGCAATTACGACGACATTAACGAGTTCTTCTGGATTAGCAACTGCTTCGAGCGCCTCCACTGGCCGCCCGATCGCTCCTCGAATTTCTTTGTCATTCCGCCCAATAAGGATCGCGTTGGGAAGACAGGTTTCGTAGAGCAGCGTTCCTTTTGGAACGTATTTCGCAGCTTCGACCGCTTGTGGGTTATGCTCATCCTTTTTTTCCAGGCTGCTGTCATTGTGGCATGGGGCGGTGAGACGTTCCCGTGGCAGAACCTGCAGACCCGGAACGACCAGGTCCATCTCCTTACCATCTTCATCACCTGGGCTGGCCTCCGCCTCCTCCAGTCCATTCTCGACGCTGGCACCCAGTACAGCCTTGTGACTCGCGAGACCAAGCTCCTCGGAGCGCGTATGGTGCTCAAGAGCTTCGTAGCCATCGCGTGGACTGTGGCATTCTCCGTGCTGTACGCTCAAATTTGGAATCAGAGAGACCGTGACAGACGGTGGTCACAGGCCGCGAATCAGCGGATTGTGAACTTTCTGGAGGCTGCCATCATGTTCATCCTCCCGGAACTTCTCGCTGTCCTCCTCTTCATCCTCCCCTGGGTCCGGAATTTCATAGAGAAAACTAATTGGAGCATTCTTTATGTGCTCACTTGGTGGTTCCAGAGCCGCATCTTTGTTGGCAGAGGGCTCAGAGAATGTTTGATGGATAACCTGAAGTATTCATGCTTCTGGATTATGGTGCTTATTGCCAAGTTCACCTTCAGCTACTTCCTTCAGATCAGGCCGATGGTTGCTCCTACAAAAGCATTGATTGACCTCCCAAATGTACAGTATGAATGGCACGAGTTCTTCAGTCGGACCAACCGGTTTGGTGTGGTCATCCTGTGGCTTCCGATAGTTCTAATCTATCTGATGGATATCCAGATATGGTACTCCATCTTCTCTTCCTTTGTTGGAGCACTAGTGGGCCTGTTCTCTCACCTTGGAGAGATTCGTGATGTGCATCAATTTAGATTGAGGTTCCAGTTCTTTGCTAGTGCATTGAAGTTCAATCTGCTGCATGAGGAACAGCAAAGCCATGGACGTGGTTCATTGCAGAACAGATTCAGAGATGCTGTCAATCGGCTGAAGCTAAGGTATGGGTTAGGGCAGCCATACAAAAAGATTGAATCAAATCAAGTGGGTCCAAGCAGATTTGCACTGATATGGAATGAGATCATTCAGACATTCAGAGAGGAGGATATTATAAGTGATCATGAGGTTGAGCTTCTTGAGCTGCCGCCACACATTTGGAATATCCGGGTGATCAGGTGGCCATGCATTCTACTCTGCAATGAACTTCTGCTTGCACTGAGCCAGGCAAAGGAATGGAAGGTTGATGACAGGCAACATTGGCGTCAGATTAGCAAAAATGAGTACAGACGCTGTGCTGTCATTGAGGCCTATGATAGTATTAAGTACCTGCTGATGCATATAATCATAGAAGGAACTGAAGAACATGCTATCATTGCCCGATTGTTTGATGAGTTTGATGGTTGGATCCAGGCAGAGAAATTCACAATCGAATTCAATACTCTCGTTCTGCAGAATATCTTTGACCAACTGGTTATCCTGCTGGACACATTGGTGAAACAAAATAAGGACAAAGCGGTCAACATATTACAAACCCTCTATGACATAGCTACCCGTGACTTTCCCCAAATAAAGAAGACCAAAGAACAACTTAAAGCATCAGGCTTGGCACCAAGGGGCTCAGGCGGCCTGCTCTTTGAGAATGTGGTCGTTTTGCCTGATGAACAAGACGAGAACTTTTACAGGCAGGTAAGAAGGTTGCAGACAATTCTTACATCCAAAGATTCCATGCATAATGTCCCAAAGAATCTTGAAGCTCGAAGGCGTATTGCTTTTTTTAGCAACTCATTGTTCATGAACATGCCTCGAGCTCCTCGGGTGGATAAGATGCAGGCATTTAGCGTTTTGACTCCATATTACAATGAGGAAGTTCTTTACAGCAAAGAGCAGCTTCAGATTGAAACTGAAGATGGCATATCTATCATTTTCTATTTGCAGAAAGTTTATGAAGATGAGTGGGCGAATTTTTTGGAACGTATGCGTCGGGAAGGTATGGTTGATGAAGAGGAGCTCTGGAATAAAAGGTGTAGAGATCTTCGGCTTTGGGTCTCATATAGGGGTCAAACATTGTCACGCACTGTACGAGGAATGATGTACTACTACAGAGCTCTTAAAATGCTAGCCTTCCTTGATTCTGCTTCTGAGATTGATATAGAGAAAGGAGCAACAATATTAACATCACCTGGTTTCTCAAGAAGGAATAGTAATTTGAATGGTTTGCAGGACGGGGGTGAGTCAAAGCGACAAAAATTTAGCAGAGCTGGTAGTAGGGTCAGTTTGTTATTTAAAGGCCACGAACATGGGACTGCTATGATGAAATATACTTATGTGCTTGCTTGCCAGATTTATGGAAGCCAGAAAGATAAGAATGATGCACGTGCCAGTGATATTTTATATTTAATGAAAAAAAATGAAGCTCTCCGAGTGGCCTATGTTGATGAAGTAAAGTCAGGTAGGGATGAAGTGCAGTATTACTCCGTTCTTGTAAAATATGATCAACAACTGGAGAAAGAGGTGGAGATATACCGGGTCAGGTTACCTGGACCACTGAAGCTTGGAGAAGGCAAGCCAGAGAACCAGAACCATGCCCTCATCTTCACGAGGGGTGATGCAGTGCAGACGATTGACATGAACCAAGATAATTACTTTGAGGAGACCCTCAAGATGCGCAACCTGTTGGAGGAGTACTCCCACACTTATGGTGCTCGGAAACCAACAATCTTGGGAGTCCGAGAACATGTATTTACTGGTTCAGTCTCCTCCCTTGCTTGGTTCATGTCTGCACAAGAGACAAGCTTTGTTACACTTGGACAGAGGGTGCTAGCAAACCCACTGAAGGTCCGAATGCATTATGGGCATCCTGACGTCTTTGATCGTCTTTGGTTTCTTAGTCGAGGTGGCATTAGTAAAGCTTCTAGGGTCATAAACATCAGTGAGGACATTTTTGCAGGTTTTAATTGTACACTCCGTCGTGGCAATGTAACCCATCATGAGTATATACAGGTAGGTAAAGGGCGAGATGTAGGCTTGAACCAGATTTCTATGTTTGAAGCCAAGGTTTCCAGTGGCAATGGTGAACAGACCTTAAGCAGAGATGTTTATAGGTTGGGCCATAGGTTGGACTTCTTCCGAATGCTCTCCTTCTTCTACACAACTGTGGGGTTCTACTTCAACACCATGATGGTGGTACTGACTGTCTATGCATTTGTTTGGGGACGTCTTTATATGGCTCTTAGTGGTCTTGAGAATTCCATCAAAAACACCGCTGACTCGACTAATAATGCAGCTCTAGGTACTATTCTAAACCAGCAGTTTGTTATCCAGCTTGGACTTTTCACTGCCCTGCCCATGATTATAGAAAACTCCCTTGAGCACGGATTTCTACCTTCAATTTGGGATTTCCTGAAAATGCAGATCCAACTTGCATCCATGTTCTATACCTTCTCCATGGGAACGAAGGCTCACTATTATGGGCGGACAATCCTTCATGGCGGTGCAAAATATAGGGCAACAGGCCGTGGTTTTGTGGTGGAACACAAGAAATTTGCGGAGAATTATAGGCTATATGCACGTAGTCATTTCATCAAAGCAATAGAGCTTGGTGTGATATTGACAACATATGCTTCATATAGCCCAGTAGCAAAGAACACTTTTGTTTATATATTACTAACAATTTCTAGCTGGTTTCTCGTGGTATCATGGATCATGGCTCCCTTTGTTTTCAACCCTTCTGGCTTTGATTGGTTAAAAACTGTCTATGACTTTGAGGATTTCATGAACTGGATTTGGTATCCTCGTCTGATTTCGACAACGTCTGAGCAGTCTTGGGAGAAATGGTGGAGTGAAGAAAATGATCATCTCCGGGCAACTGGCCTCTGGGGAAAACTATTGGAGATAGTACTAGATATCCGGTATTTCTTTTTCCAATATGGAATTGTCTATCAGTTAAAAATTTCCAGTGGGAGTCAAAGTGTTGCTGTCTATCTGCTTTCATGGATATTTGTCGTTGCAGCTGTTGGGACTTTTGTCTTAATGGATTATGCTCGAGACAAGTATGCTGCAAAGAAACACATAAAATACCGAACCATCCAAGCTTCAGTTATACTCCTTGTGGTATTTGTTATAGTTTTGTTACTGGAGTTTACTTCCTTTGAGATAATTGATATCTTCACAAGCCTATTGGCATTTATTCCAACTGGTTGGGGTTTAATTTCGATTGCTCAAGTGATCAAACCATTCATAGAGTCAAGTGTTCTATGGGATAGTGTGGTTGCTATTGCTCGTCTGTATGAAATACTTTTAGGTGTGTTCATAATGGCACCAGTAGCATTCATGTCCTGGATGCCTGGGTTCCAGGAAATGCAGACTAGAATTCTGTTCAATGAAGCATTCAGTCGAGGTCTTCAGATATCGCGCATACTCACTGGAAAAAAAGAAAATACTATTTGAGGTGACTTTTTTCATTTTATTTCGTGATATATTTCTTGCATTAATATGCTACTTTTCAGTTATACTTGAATGAAAAAAAGCCAAGTCTAGCTCAGAATTTTTTGTCACAAAACTTGACCTTTTTTGGACATATTCTTAAGTTATGCATAATCCACATGACTACTGACTAATGGGTCTAGTAAAACTGATTTTCTAGTTTTTCCTAGAACCCAAAGAAGATACAGGTTATCATACCAATCTTTTCAAACTAATAGGTTCAGCCATCACTGCTTGTAAATGTAGCCATCACTACAGATAGCATAATAACTTTTGTTTGATTTATTTAGTAGCATCAGGTCAGTGATTCTGTGCTTGGATCTTATACTATTTGATGAACTTATTTTATTGGTTAGCATATATTAACTAATGAATTTTCATGTTTCTCTTACTGTTATAATTCAATAGAGTTTTTTGACCTGTACAGTTTTTTGTTTTTCCCAAATTGAATATGGATTTTTTTTTTGCCTCAATTTCCCCAGAAAATATATTTGGCTGCAAACAATACGTAAGGACAACTAGTTTCTCAAATTTGTGTAGAGGAAAAAGAAACCATTAAAGAGTTATTTTTATTTGGCATGTGCAAAGGTAAAACATCCAAAAATAATGCATTCTCAATGATTTACCCATTCAATTTCAGGACGAACTAGTCACAGAACTCATGAAAATGATCTATAATTGCTTTGTATTTTTGTAATACTCAAATTTGTTGCAATGTAATTTTTTGTTTGTTATTTATCAAAATGGCACAAATATCCATGTATTTTATTTTAGAAAAGATTGCTACCGTCAATTTTTTGTTGTTTGGTCAACATTTGTCTTCAACTTTCTAAACCATATGGTCGAATTGAATATTTTTTGAAACTATACGGCCCAATAAGGTACACATAGAGCTCAAGCATTTTTGGAGAGTGCTATAAAAATTCCCTTTAAATTTTTATTATATTGCAGGATTTCTCTTATGCTTCACAAACCTATTTAGTCAATATGTCCTGGAATGGGCCAACTCAAGTGGAAAAGCAGAAAGATAATCCTTATAAAAGTGAAAAAAACAAATCTGGAAAAAGAAAAACTAATCCGAGATATGTGTTTTATGATTATATCTAATAAAAATAGTTAAATTGGAACAATGATAAGGATAGGATTTAAAGTTTTAGTCTGCCTAACCAGCAGATTGGATATTTTTGTACATTTGAGTTCAAAAGGAATTTTCTTCCCTATTGGCAGTTTATTTTTTGAGATCATATTTCAGATCAGAATAAAATTGGGTGTTATTCTACCTGATGGCCAAATGTACTGTAGTAAGCTAAGTATGCTTATTGCTTGACACTGGAGTAATAATGCTTTTAGTAGGACTATGTTCTACTATGTACTTTTCTGAAAAATTAGTTCATGGAAGTTCCTTGAGTGGAATTATGGATCATAAAGTTATTCATTGAAAATGACTGAATGCTAGCACTTGATATGCTGACTGTACTCTTACTACTAGTAGTGACGTTATTAGTGGTAACATCAATCAAATCTAGATGTGGATTCAGAGCTCAGATTTATGATTCAAGTTCCATACGCTGTATTTAGCTGCTTCACAAAATGCTAAAACTGTTGTTACCATCAACAATATAAGATGGAAGTTTGTATGAAGGTTTTTTTGTCCCTACATTTGATCAAAATTGAACTTCAAAAGAACCATCAATCTGAGACAAACATTTACCATGCTAGCTTTATATCTTTGTTGTTTCATGCACAAATGTAGAATTATTTTATTTAATCACTTATGTTGCATCTGATACTAATATTATGTTTTCTTGCAGGTAAATTATCACAGCTGTTTTGGTTGGTGAAGGTGATCTTGTCCCGTATGGCACATTTCACATGCAACCTGCAGGTTGAAATGCATCCTACCAAAATTCTAGTTTTGTTTGGAATCTAGTCAGTTATCATTCCTTTGCAATGGGTTGGTATGTAAATATCTCATTTTGAAACTTGATTCTCCTAGCTATCTTAGGTGCTGGCTTCAGATTTGGGGAATTTATTTTTTTAGAAAAAACTCTGAAGTGGTTCTTGATACTAACTCTTTATTTTTTCTTCTGAGAAACTTGTTACTAGCAAAAGACATCTATGTTCCACGAGGGCTCCTAGATTAGCACCAACCTAGATGGGCAGTACAAAGGGTATGCATTTTGAATATCGATGAGTACCGATTCCAGTGTACTTTTGCTTCCCTTGAGGCCAACATACCTCTTCCACTCTTGAAAAATATCAAAAATGCTTAATTGGCAGAATGTTCCAGGATATATTTTTGTATAGATCAGATTGGCCTTGCTTGCGAAACACACTACCATCCTCATGATCTTTTAATGTTTGCATTCATGTTGAGTCTGATTGCATTCATATTTAATCCAATTGATTAGACTGAGCTGCTAACCTTCTAATGTAATCGTGTGTAGAAATACAATACTCAGAACTCTCAGTTTATAATGACATATACTTTTTGTATATTTTTGAAACAGGACAATCAACATACTGTATAATTATACAAAGAAATACCTTGTAGTACTGCTATTGCTTGTTTGCTAGGCTTGCGAAAGATGACATAAATAAATGGGGAGAAAAAGAGTACAAGCAACAATAAATCATGCTTTATTGGCTTGTGAGAGCAAGCAAATGTTCTAGAGATGGACTGGATGAATTGCCTGCCATGTGATTGCATTCTTATCTCCCACGGTAAGTCTGGTTAACAAAATGAAAGCAAACACGAGTGAAACAGTGATTGTTATATTTATTGATAAATTATTTATCTCAAAAGTTTAAGTCGTTAGGAGAAGAAACACTGTTATGGATATATATCTTCTAGTTTTATATGTGAGCGGATATATTTGGTTGATCTGTTCAAGTCTAACATGAATTAAGGGGGTAATCATGAATTGGACCGGTATTTTGTGCTTATCATGTTATAGTTGATTGATTACGTAGTTTTTCAAATGCTTGAGCATATAAAAAAAAATTGATTTTGTCCGAAAGTTAAGGAGACGGATGTTGGAGATGTGGTGCTTCTATTGACCTCTGATGAATTTCGCTCCCACCTACAACACAAGTAGTGTTAGTGTCGAATCAGGGAAGGGGTCTCCGACGATAACCCTTCGATGCTCAAGTCAGTTTCCGACGAGGCAAGAAGCAAAGAACTATAACACAATAGTAGAAATCATGAGAAAAACATGCTTCCGTTGATACCTGGACCCTCTTTTATATAGGGTTCTTGTAGCATGTGCGTATGCTTCTCAAAGCGGGCACGTTATCCCAAGTTTTTCCTGAAGGGACATATCAGTAAAGTGTTATTGACACAGTACCTTAATGTGTCGAGCATATCTCTGAAGTGACAGTGGAAGTTTCCACCGTATGATCCTCTGTCTGACCATATTATTCGTCGGCGACACTAACTCCCAAAAGAATGTCGAAGGATATCTTGTTGTATTTATTGCTTGGTTGAATGGAATGATCGTTCGGTTGAAAGTCCTCTGTAGTGTCGTCCATTGCTGGGTTGAACGGGATGACTGCTCGGTCGGAAGCCCATTGTTGCGCTGAGTGGTAGGGTCGCTCGGCTAATTGGTCTTGATTTATGTCATCCGTCGTTGCGCCGAGTGGAAGAGCCGCTCGGTTTGGCTTCTACGCGTCCTTTGAGCGTTGATTTGATTACTGCATGTCGGAGATGGTGGGTTGATGTTTAAACTCTGGTCGGGCTACGTCCCACCTGACCAGCCAAGACATTTCGTTAGCCGATCGTCTTGATTTTGACCTTCGTAGACTTCTATTGTGACAGCGGGGCGGGACCTCTCCTTATCATCACATCACAAGCCTCCCCTTCAAGTCTAGTCGAAGGAGGTTGTACTCCGACTGACTGATCATTGTGTGTGCAGATTCCCTCCCGATCGGCCTTCATCATTGTATGAACTTCGATCAGGCTGGGCCTGAACCTCGTCGATCGACCTCCTGAAGCTTGTCGCTCGGTTTTAGGCATGCTCCCTCGATTCGATCGGGTGGACAAAGGTTTGCACTTGTAGAACTTTTTCCACGGGCAGTCTTGGGCGAGCACGAGTTAGGTTGACATCATCATGATTTCTTGGGAAGCGTGTAAATCTCCTTTTATTAAGGCAGAATAGGTTCCCATGCCTCCCTTAATTGTTGACCCATGGTAGCACGCTACGTGCCATGCCCACAGCTGTCGCACGCTTGACATGACATGCATTGATTGCGATGTTTTGTGGTTTGAATTCAATGACGAGATTTTGTCCTAGGTTTTTGCGACCTAGATCGGACGGCTTCGGTCGGTCGAGCCTGGGGTATATGAGCCCGCTGTGTCGTCGTCTTCTCCACGCTTTCGTTGCTGCGTTTTCGACCTTTGTGCTCCTGCGCCCTATGCTCTCCGGCGATTCTGTGCGTTTTGTCCTCCAACGATCCTCCGTCTCACCTTTTCCTAGTAAGTTCTCTTGTCACACCCCCAAAGGAGTATCTGCCAGACAAAAATCCGACAGCATCTCCCTTGTACCGGTGACAATATGAAACATCAATACATACCAAATATACATCAGTTACATACGGTTGGAATATATACACAACCCACACGGCTGGAATGAAACAATCACAACCACGTAGTTATATATAAAGCAGCCCACACGGCTGTACTAAAAACATAGCGGAAAAACGAAGGAAAGCCCACATAAATCAAATAAATACAATACATGCCGACACAACTTAAACACAAATACAACACCAAAACCATAAGATAGCCATATGGCTACACACAAATACAATGCCAAAAATAATAAAAGAATATACAAAAAGAAAACAAACACGAGATGAAACCGTTTTCGGATGTGACGTAGGACCCGGCAGATTGGATACTCCGAGCGACACTAACCATCTACAAGCTACCTGAAAACATAAATGTATATATGAGGTGGTGAGTATAGGTAACTCAGCGGATAATAGACAAGATAGTGCATGGTCCATAAACAAACATGGAGATCACAAGTATACAGTCTCAGTAGGGAATAAAGAACATGATCATAATATCATAATCAATACACCTAAACATATCTGACATAATAACTTGACATATAAACTGTACAAACCACAACTAACATAATGACAGATACATACCCAATCTGGAATCGACACATGGTACAATGATCAGTAAACTCACCGGATCAGCAACAGATATACCCGTGACACCTGTGCAATATAAATACGACTGTATATACATGTAAAATAAATGACATGTATGCAGCATGACAACCATATGTAACAATCATATCTCAAACAAGTGCAACAACCACAATCACATGCAGCTAGTATCTACTAGGTATGTATGCAAATATATATCCACAGATGCACCGCGCATCATATGCAAATGTGTATGCATGCTCCATGGTCACCCCCGCCACCTCTCTAGACACCACGACCCCAGTATGACCGAGAGACTTGGGTCCGTGACAAATCGTACTAACCTCAACGCACGTAACCGTTATAGAGCGGTTGAGGCGTTCGGTACACTAAGTAGCTATCTAACTACATAGTATAAGGGTCCCTGTCTACTCACATCACAAGCCCCCTAACCACTGAACCCTCCAGACCCACTACTCAAGAGTGGTCGAGGCGGACAGAGTATACACTGAGCAGCCTAGTGTGCAAAACAGGATAGCGGCAACTGCTCTAACTACCACTACCCATAAGTGGTCGAGTGTGCTGCGCTAGCTATGACTCACGACTCTCTCACACCACAAGGTAGACAAGGGTCGTCAGCATGCAATGAATGATGAACATGATATACATAATCATGCTACAACTATCGTCATCACCAATCCAACCTCCAAATCCACATAAATACCTCTAACATGAGTATAATCGTCATGATACCTCCATAAATCCCACCAAACACATGTACACCACTACACATGTATAATCAACTAAAAATATCCAATAATCCCTCTAAACATAGGTACACAAAACATAGGTGCAATCAATATGTATCCTCCAGTAAAAACACAACAGACATGTGTATATACCACAAACCTATAATCAACAAAACTCCTCCAAAAGTACATGACAAATACGTGTGTACATATGACATGCAAATGTATAGTCAACATGATGACTTCTATCACGCATATCAACTTACGTACAGTCTACATCATATACCAAATCAATATGGTAATACCAACAACCCGATAATCCCTACAAGACATATTCTACATGTATAATCATAACACAGTAGATATCAAGAGTGGAGACTGTATATGAATTAAATAGATCATCACAAGGGTCAAGCATAAGTATCGTGCAGGAAAAACAACAACCAATCATGATATAAGATAAAACAACCTAATTCATCCAATAATAACCATGCACTAAGTTTCAAAGAAACTATAAAGAGGTCAAGGAAGAAATACCCGTCTTAAAATGTAGATCGTGCCAAGTAATCCCGCGTCGAGACACTCATCCCGAATCCAAGTCCTGCAGCAATCAATATGTTTATATTTTATTTAGCTAAATTCATATGAATTAAATAGCTAAATAAAATCTCTAACCCAATAAATTTACTCCAATCAAATATGATCTCTGACTAATCTCCCAAATCAACACATCCTTTAATCAAATAACAAATTCATCTCTCTAATATTAATTCATCTCATAAAGATATCAACCCACAATAATCTATCACAAAATTAAATCTCTATCATAAATTCGCATCAACCTAACATCATCACCGACAACTAACCAAATCACTACATCTGATAATCCTACTAACAATCAATCCAATAATCCTAAGAATGATCACATAACAATCCACATCCCAATTAATTCCTTAATCTAATTCATTACATAATATAATCAATTTATAACACAACTTACCCAAATCCAAGGTGGCAGCTGGTGAAACATGACCAGATGGATTCATTGTCAAAACAAGATCGCCAGAATTATGGTTCACCGGCGAACAGTACTGACCGAAGCTACAATGACTAACCAAGCATCAAATCTCCATATTCCAATACCAAAATAGAAATCAGATCGCTACAAAATCTGATATGAATCATACCTTACCCTGATTTAGTGCCAATAGATTCGATTCATGTGGAGAACCCACCTCTGGCAACTAGGTAGCAACCGGTGTCAAGTGGAATGGAAAATGTAGGCGCTCCACCTCTTCAAATCCGCAAAGAACAATGTTCTGGTGATCATCCTTCTCTCCAAGACCCCTGTCCGATCGAGTGCCCTAGATCACCGATCGATAATGATGTCGTTGAGCTGAGCATCGCACAGGACAAGATCAAGATCGTGAGGTATGACAGGTGAGCAATATTAGGGCACGAATTAAATGTGAGATAGAGAGATCAACCTCATTGCTATCGACATCGAGCTCAGTGGTCGCCAGCGAAAAATCAGAGCTAGGGCTTGGATTCTCCCACTTCTGGCCAAAGATATGATCGCACTAGGGCAACGATCTGGGGAGAAGAATGAGGCTAGGGCTATATCGGCGATGGGCGGCGCTCAACGGTGTCGGGCGACGTGGCATGGTCGGGAGAGATCGGCGTCGGCGACATTGAGCAGAGACGTGAGGGAAGGAGAGACGCACGAGCAGACAAGGAGAAGAGAGACTCAGCCAGCGGCGTCGACCAGTAGCCGGCGATCATGAGCTCAGCATCGGTGAGGCGAAAAATCGCCAGAGAAGGGGGGTTTCGGGAAGAATGAATCGGGGAGAAAGAATAGGAATAAGGGAAAATTTAGGGAATTTAGGATTTAAACCTAGGTTAGATTAATTAAAATCTAAGTCAACCCCCAAATCAACTCCAACTTAAATGGGTATTCCAAAACAGGCTTCTTCTGTACCCCGAATTCATCCCCTCAAAATGGATCATACGGACCTCGTTTAATTCCCAAAAAATCTCAAAAAATTCCTGAAAAATCCAATAAGATTTGTCGTCTAATAATATTTATTATTTAATTTTTCGGTATCTTACATCTCTTCCCGCCATCTTTCCTTTCGGGCATTCTGCTTTCCGCTGTCCTGACGATCTTCCGGTGAACCTTTCGTATCTTTTTTGATCATGTTTCCTCCCTTTCGCGTTTGTTTTAGCAATGACCAACTCCTCACAGTCGTCGACCTTCATCATTGGATCTTGGTATACCACCATGGAGTCTAGGTTTGACGAGGGTGACGCAGAGGGCCTTAGAAATATCTTCGAAATTTCGTCTGACCATGTCTTCCACATTCGATCGGTCAAATACCCCACCGACCAGATGCATGTCTGTTCAAGAATCATTTTTTCATCGGTCTGCGGTTTTCTATCCATCCTTTCATTATCGTAGTCTGTAAATATTTTCGTATCTCTCTCTCTCAACTCGTGTCGAACTCCTTCCGTCTTTTGTGCGGTATAGTCGTCTTATTTTGGCTGCACGACATCTCCCTCGTCCCTTGAATTTTTCACTAATTTTATTACCCAAAGCTGTCTGAGTCGGGGACCTTCCTTTTCCAATCTAGGGTCGGCTTAGGGTTCTTTGATAAAATGTCAACCTCCAATAAACATTGGAGGAAGTACTTATTTTTCTTACGTCTTCTCGAGCGGCTAGAATTCTTGACCCGCTAGTAGCTTGAATTGGCACCTCAACCCCCACTGAAAAACTACAAGAGCTGATCGGACTATTTGGATGCTGCGACGATGCTGGCCGGTCAGAAGTACGATATGCACAAGCTGTTGCGTGAAAGTGTTCTCTATATTTTCGGCCTAAGAGCGATCCGCATCCGGCTGTCGACCAACCTAGGCAAGATATTTTTTTCATATTCCTTTGATGCTAGTTGATCTTTCTATTTATTTTGTAGTCGAAATCATGATGCGTGCGTAGATGGTCGGCAAGGCGAAGCTCTCGGACAGTGTGATCGAGGCGATGACTACTAAGGAACTGGCGAGCCGAGGTTTGCGGTCGGTCGTCTCTCATGAAGATCCGCTCGGGTTGAGCGAGGAGACGCCCGTGGAAGTGGGCGAAGGCGCCGCCAGCCATGTGCTGAACGGAGGGGCCATCCCAAACACAGCCTCAGACGGAGCGGCGCCCCGTCATTCCTGTCGAGGAACCCTCGGGTTCGGCCTCCTCCGACGTGCCACTGACTAGACGCAAGAGGTGTTGAGCGGAGCTGTCTTCACGCTTCGCTACTTCGGGCGCGGAACCGGTCGAGAGGGTCGAAACTTCAACTTTGGCCCCGCTCCCAACAACTGTGAAGGTTTCATCGTCCGATCAGACACCCTCCTTGGTCGAGCTGCCGCAAGGGGCCGTGGCCGCATCGCCCGTGACCTTAATGTAGACCTTTGTGCCTACTATAGGGGGGTGAATAGCGTTTCGTCGCGCTCTTTGCGTTGTTTGCTTCGTCTTGATAATGTGCAGCGGAATACAAAGATAAAATAAAACAAAATACTCACAACGCTAACACCTAGGGTTTACTTGGTATCCACATCAAGAAGAAGTGACTAATCCAAGGATCCACAAACACGACACAATCTCCACTATGTAAACCTCCTTCTCGGTCGCAGCCGGAGGCGGAGAAGCCTCGTACAAACCCACACAACAACACAACACCACTACAAGAAGGGAATACAGAAATACAAGTGAAATATACTTCTTCTTGTTTACTTGTTGTTCGTTGTTGCCTCTTGAACCTTGGAGAAACACCTCCAAGTACTTTCAAGAACTGACAGTGAAGATCTGAAAGCTTGCGTGAAAATCATAAAAAAGTCGCAGATGAAGTTCACAAAGAACTACGGAGAAAACGCTCCGCCAAGACTTTAAACAGTGCTCCCAATTGATCCAATCCATCCCCAATTGATTGTCATGTCAGCACCGCTTCATTTCAGCCGTCCGTCGCTCGTTTCCTGCCCAACGATCATTTTCCGATCGATTGATCGATTGGGACAATCTGAATCGATCGACCGATCGATTCAGAATCATTCTGTGCTCTCGGGTATGCGCGAGAGCTTCTCCTCTCCAATCGATCGACCGATCGATTGGTAGCTCCCAATTGATCGGCCGATCGATTGGGATGACTTCTGTGCTCGCGAGGAATGCTCCCAATCGATCGGCCGATCGATTGGAGCCAACCTACACTCGCAACACATTCCAATCGATCGACCGATCGATTGGAGCCCGGTTCAATCGATTGCCCGATCGATTAAATGACCTGGACTTGACTCAAACTCAAGTCCAAAGCCCTCAATCCAACTCTAGGTCAACCGTGACCTATTGGGTCTCCATGCCTAGCATTTGGCCACATTCGACCAACCTCGAACTAACCTTCTAGCCTCCTCTATTAGCCTTGCGTCCTTCGGATATCTCCCATCTTTCACGCCTTGCCTTCAAGAGCTTCCTTCGGCCTCATCCTGGTTGTCGGATTATACACCACACTCGATCAACCTCGAACTAGCCTTATAGCTTCCTCCATCAGCCTTGGGTCTCTCGGATATCTATCCATCCTTCATGCCTTGCCTTCAGGAGTTTCTTTTAACCTCATCCTAGTTATCGAGTTATTCTTGCCAAGTCACAATAGGACTTACCTTGTCAAGACCACATGCTTGGACTTTCCAATTACCTGGCTCCTTATCAGGGCTTTCTCCTTTGCCAAGATCACGCTTGGACTTTCAACCTGTGCCAAGATCACATTTGGACTTTCCAAATGCCTAAACTCCAGTTAGGACTTTCACAATTGCCTAAACTCCAGTTAGGACTTTCACCACTGCCTAACCTCCAGTTAGGACTTTCACCACTGCCTAACCTCCAGTTAGGACTTCCCTAGTCAAGTTTCATGTCAACCTTAACCTACTTGACTTGTATTCTCATTATCAACCTTGTCAACCCTTTGACCATTTCCACAACCAGACGATTGCCTTAACAATCTTCATATATTGTCAAATATCAAAATTCAAACATCACGACTCAAGCTTAGTCAAACTGGTTAAACTTGACCAGGAAAAATTACCCCAACAATCTCCCTATTTTTGATGTTTGACAATATCACTAAGTTAGGCTAAATCCCATAGTCTTAACATTTTCTTCATACCAAGGCTAAATCTCATAACCTTAATCTCTACTTTATCATAAGATTAAATCCTATAGCCTTAACTCCTTTTTTATCACCAAGGCTAAATCTCATAGTCTTAAATTTTCCATGACAAAGTATGGATGAAAGCCTAACTCAACATTCAATTCTCTCCCTTTGTCACACATCAAAAATGGAAAACCAACTCTTCTCCAAAAGAGTTAACTTCACAATGAAGATCACATACCTTTCATTGTCTCCAAAGCTTTCCCTTGAGCTCTACTTTTCTCCACAATGCTCAACCTAGAGCATTCACCATTTGACCAATGAAAATCTCATTCATTGTATCAAATGCTCCCCCTTAAGCAGTACTCAACTTTTCAATGCTCCTCCAAGAGCATTTTCCACTTTACCAATGAAGGTCCAATCCCCTTTCATTAACCTAATGCTCCCTCTTGAATAATAATCTACTCCACAATACTCATTCGAGTGTATTTATCATCCTAATAATGAAGATAACTAATCTTTCATTGTTCCCCAATACTCGACCCTGAGTATTATCTATCACGAAGGTTTAACCCACCTTCCAAGGTCTTTGAAAATAAATTGTTATGTTTTCAAAGAGTAACTCCACTTAAAATCATGGTCAAACTTCTATCATTGTCCCAACAATGACTTGGAGTTCCTAAGCAATTAGGAAAACCAAAACTCGAAGTTTTGAGATTCAAAATTCAATAAAGAACCTAAACCTCATTCTAAATTTCACCTACGTTTACCTTAACCAACCCATGCTTGTTTTCATCAAGAAAACTCTCCCTAAGTGTATACAAATATATTTCAAAGGGTTAGACATGGTTAATGACCCTTAAAAATCAAAACTTGAAGTTTGAAGGTTCTAAAATTCAGAATTGAAACTAAACCCTATTCTAAACTTTATTTTGGTTTTTCTTAACCAATCCATACTTGTTTCCATCATGAAAACTCCCCCTAAATGTATACAAATGTATTCCAAGGGGTTTGGGTGGTTAATGAGATTTGAAGTGACTTGAAGTGTTGAAATCAGGCTTTTCCAACCAAAATTAGACTCCCCAATCGATTGAAATTGGGACTCGATCGATTGAACTCACTCCAATCGATCCATTGATCAATTCCACGCACTTTTGTGCGCAGAAATTTCCTTTGAATCGATTAACTGATCGTTCCAATCACGGGTCAATTGATCGTCTGATCGATTCAACACCCTTCTGTTTGCGGGAATTAGCTTCCCAATCGATCGACTGATCAATCGAACCCAATCCAATCGATCGACTGATCGATTGGGTTTCTGATTTCCTGAAATTCAATTTCAACAAAATTCAGAAACTCTCCAAAAATTCTACAAGAATCTAAAAATCATGAAAATTTATATAGACACTACTTAGAGTATATACTATCAAGGAAAAATAATTTTTTATTAAAATACTTTCTATTTTCAAAAATTAACATAATCTTGAAAACTCTTAAAAACTTCAATGTTTTTTTCTAGTTTGTGTCCAACTTTCCAATGGTGATTGCTATTAAAAGATAACATTCATCAAGGTTTTCAAAAAATACATTTAAAATCATTTTCAAAACCAATATCCAATCATGTTCTTTGGGCTCAATGCATATGACTTGTACATTAGCTTTCCCAATGATTGGAAAACTCATAACTATGTGTTTTGATGAACCTAAAACTCAACAAGATGTATTAAATCAACACCTTGAGTTTTGTTCACCATCCTAACATCCCGCTTGCATCTAATGTGTACTAAAAACACATACAAGTCACCTTATAGTTCTTATGAGATGTATATTTGATTTTTCCTTACACTAAGGGATCATGCATATCTATCTAGACATTATAAAATTTATGATCATCCACCGAGGATGTTATTTGGTATACTCCCACTTGTTGGGATATTTACCATTCATAATAAATGTCTTTGTCCTTAATCACAAGGAAATTAACATAATGCATGATGCTACATGACATACATTAAAATAAATAATTTTTCAAAAGAAAAATATACTATAATTACGTGATGTATGTATGACATGATATAATATTTTTATATTTTTCATAATAAACATGAATGCAGCACATGATGTCATGACATATAATAGACAATCAATCATGACATTTTAGCATAATTAAAATATACCTAGACAATCTATCTAAGTATCCTTAATCCTATGCTAAACCTTAAAATTTAATCCTAGATTGCCTATTTCTCCCTTAAGAGAATGTCAAAACCCAACTTGACATTTCTTTTGCCTTTATATATGTGCCAATTGAAATTAATTTTGCACCCTCAATTTTCTTGGCACAGTTCACTCCCTTTTAAGAATTAATCTTTGAGACTTAAGATTTAGTTCCTTAAGAACATACTAAGATCTCAACTAGACATTTCTAATCTTTCTTTCAATTGTGCCAACTAACATTAAATGTGATTTCTCAAAGTTTGACACAATCTATTCTTCCAAAGAATAATTATTTAGAATTAAGGCTTAAACATACCTTAATCCCCTTAAAAAGATATCAAAATCTCAACTTGATATTTCTTATCCTTTTCTCATATGTGCCAATTTAGACTAAAATCAAAACCTCAAATTTTGGCACATTTTACTCTTTCTAAGAATGACAATTTTGGATTAAGGTTCATATTTTTCTTAATTCCATAAGAAAATGTCAATTTTCCAAATTTGACATTTCTTTACTTCCCTCATGTGTGTCAATTTGAATTAGATCTAAGTCCTCAATTTTTGATACATTTTACTTTTTCAAAGAATAACAATACCCTTGAAAAATGCTCCGAAGTGTCAACTTCATCAAGGTTAGGTTAACTACCTCTCCAATTGAAGTTGACACTCTCTAAACCCATCTAGGGTGTAGAGAATATACTCTTAGGAACCCAAAACCTATTGGTGCTCTTTGGGTGCTCTAGGTATTCCCTAAGGACAACTTCCCTAGATACCTTCCTAAGGATCTTTCTGGGTTTTTTAGAAGTCTTGGTCACTTCTACTAGGTCACTCCTAGGGATAACTTCCCGTGTAACATTCTTTGTGACTTTATTTGGCCATTTTGGAGCCTTAGTCGCCTTGGTCTTGACAAAAATACTCTTAAGGATAACTTCCCTAGTATTTTTGGCTTGACCCCTAGACCTAGGTTTGGTTTCATAGCTATATGAAACCCTATGATAGGAAATCACATCCTTCTTGACTTTAGGTTTGTATCCCAAACCTCTATAGTCATTGGATGACTCTTGTCTAGCTTTTCCTAAGTTATGCTCATTTTGACCCCTAAGCATGTTTTCTATTCTAGTTAGTGTTCTTTCTAAGTTATCAAGTCTTGACCTCAAGACTTGATTTTCTATCATTAAATCCATAGATTTAGATTTTTCTTGACTCCTATGAGTATTTCTATTCTTAGGGTTGTATCTAAAATTCCTAGAGTTATATTCTAAATGATTTTCTACCTTCTTAACCTTAGGTGTGGTAGATATAGCATGAGGAGGTATATATTTTGTATTAATTCTATCATACTTCCTATTGTCATGACAATTAACATTAAAAAGATGAGAGTTATTTCTAACATGCATTTTATCATGATTAGGAGGAATTGTACTCTTAAAAGTTACCTTGGGTTTGCTTTTCAAAGCTTCCCCTAGACTTGTGCTTCCTCCTTTAACCTTGGTTGGCTTCTTCCCGTTAGGACATTGACTTCGATAATGTCTTTTTTGATTGCATGAAAAACATATAATATTCTCCTTGCTCTTGTGTTCCGTGGGACCAACCACTTTAGGCTTCTCCTTAGCTTTGATTGCCACTTGATCCTTCTTCTTGGCCAATTTTAGACACTTGTTCTTATAGTGTCCATATTCCCTACATTCAAAGAAAATGATATAATTTTTATTATTCACTATTAAATTCTTTATACCTTTGTTTGTAGGGTTGATGTTTGATTCTCTATTTGATGTAGCTTGAGTTGTGGAGGTAGCATCATCTTCTAATTCTTCTTCTCTACTTGGAGGTGTGGGTGCTTCCACCTCTTCAACTCTCGAGGTCGTGGATGCTTCCACCTCTTTCTCTCTTGAAGATGTAGAGGATCTCTCATCTACTTCCTTCTCCTTCTCTTCCTTCTTCTCCTCGAATGTTGACCTTGTGTCAACATCGGATTGATCCTTCTTTTTTTGAACCAATGAGCCCTTCTCCTTGGGCTCCTCAACTCCTTGGAATTGTGTAGGGTTCTTATGATAGACAATGATCTTTTTCCAAAGATCACTTGCACTAGTGTATTCACCTACACTCAATATAATGTTAGAAGATAATAAATTAAGTAATATTTTCGTTACCTCCTTATCCTCCTCCGCTAGCTCCTTTTGTTCCTCGATCCAATGTCGAGGTCAGAGGTGTTGAATCGAGAAGCGCTAGTGGTGGGGGGAGGGGGGGGGGGGGGAATAGCGCTTGTGGGTATTTCGTTTCGGATTTAAATATAGAGTCGGAATACACAGTGGAATTAAGTAAAGAAAAAACAAAGTAAACACAGAAGACACAGATCATTTACTTGGTTCGGAGCCTGTGGCGACTCCTACTCTAAGGCCCGCGATCGTTGATCGCTTACTGTGTGCAACAACTATATCGCGCAAAGAGTTTGTACAAAGGTAAGTTACAATAAGTGCAATAATTAAAGAAAGCTTATACCGATGACAAAATCTTAAAGTAGCGAAGCTCCGGGTCGTCGGGAACTTGTAGCAGCATTTCTGGGTGTCTTTGAGGCAGCGTGTTGTAGCTTGATCACTTAGAAATTGTTGTTCTGAGCCTCTGCCTCGAACCCCCTTTTAAATAGTGTTGGAGGTGCCTCCAAGCCTGTCCGAGGCACCTCCAGGCCGCCGAGTCGCACGCGTGGATTAGCTCTGATATGGTCGCACCTTATCCCATTGAAGGCGCCTCCAAGCTGCTCCAAGGCGCCTCCAACACTTGGTCCAAGGCGCCTTCAGCTTCCTTCGAGGCGCCTCTGGACAGCTGGCTTCGGCTAGCACCCGAGGCGCCTCCAAGCCCCATGGAGGCACCTCGGACACTGTTCATCCGAGGTCAAATGTGCTCCTTTGTTCCTGCAAAATATGTTAGTCCCAAACACAAATCCTACAAAACAAAGTTAGCACAGAAATATGATAAATGATATCGACAGTCGTCGGACTGTCCGGGTCTGACTTCAGATTTCCAACCGGAAACCCTAGGTCGACCCGACGCCTACTGTTCTCTCAACGGGGAGCGCGCCCTCACCTACTCCACTAAGGAGATTTACCTGTTGCCAGTGCGATCCTCCAGATCAACTGGACTTTTGCTCAGCGTTCGAAGCTTCCGGACTTTCTGCTAGACTTTTGCTTCCCGGTTCGTCCAATTTTTCACCTGGTTCAAGACACCAGGACTTTCCACCTAGGGTTACCCCCCTAGGACTTTTGCCTGAAGCTCTCGACCCGCCAAGACTTTTCGCATAGGATTACCATCCCCTATGACCTAGGGTTATCACCCCCTAAGGTTTTCCACCTGCCTAATCGCAGCTAGGACTTTTGTCTAAGTATCACTTAGGGCTTTCCTGCAAGCTCCATGATCTTGTTAGATCACAACACTACTTAACTTTGAACCCTTTACCATTATCAAAACTTGGGTTCGATCATCTGATGCTTCCCGCACCAATAATCTCCCCCTTTTTGATTATGGCAACTCAAATTCAAAGTTATGAAAAAAATACATAAATAAACGTAAGCATGCTTTAAAACAAGAAGTTTAAGCACAAACGTAAGCATACTTAAGTCACATGTTAAGTACAAGCTAAAGACATTTTAAACTTTATAAAATTTAAGGTATTAAAATTCTTAAATTAAAATTCTCTTATTAGGGCTCCCCCTTAATAAGAGAACTCTTTTCCTTAATTTTTTAACTCTTATCCTTAATTTGAATTTTTTGTCCTATTCTCCTCCTTTTCCATATATCAAAAACTTTGTTGGAAAAAACTTAGTAAAAAATGTTTAAGTCAAAAGTAACATTTAAAACACCTGGCTTTTAAGTCATTGTAGGGAAAATTTTGTAGGAAAAACTTAGGAACATTTTGTTAAGTAAAAATAGTTTAAGTATAGAACAATTCAGTTTAGCTAAAATTTTGAAAACTTAACCTTTTTTAAAGATTTTCATTAGACTTAAAAGTCTTCAAAGAATTATTTTCTTTAAGTATGAAAATCAAATTAAGTTTGGAAAAACTTTAGCTTTAAGAACTTTTTCAAACACTTAGCTTTCTATGATTAATTTTCATTATAAGCTAAATGTCTAAGGAGATAATTTTCTTTCAACTAAATTTGAAGATTTAGTAAAAAGTTTATTTAAAAAAAATAACTTTAGTCAATTTTGAAACTTAGATGAAATCTTTGGAAAAAAGTAAAATTTCAAATTCTGTTAAATAGATTTTAACGGCTTTATTGGAAATTATTCTTTTAATTTTGAACAAAGTTTTAAATAATAGTTTGAAAAGAACAAAATAAATTTCACTAAATTTTTCAAAGGATTTTGAAAAAAATATTAAGAAAATTTGAAAAAAAATGAATAATGAATTCCAAAATGCTCAACGGCCAAGGGGGAGCAATTAAATTTAAACCTTAGTGTCCAAGCATGAGTTGAGTTGATTGATTGTAAGTTAACTAAGTTCTTTTAGTAAGGTATCAGAGCCCTAATGTGTAAGTTGAGTAACCCTAACAAATCAAATACTTAATTACTTGGCCACATGTCTAACCATCTAGCTACTAGCTGATTGTCTAGAGGACAACAATTTTTACTTGGTTAGTCAAGTTAAGTCAATAGATCCAGTTAGATTTGACTAGGACTGGATGACTTGACTTGATTACTGTATATTATGTATTTAATGTCCAGACTCATATTGATGCACAGATATAAGCATTCTTGAGTCCAGGCTGTACCCTATGCATCTCACACAATTCTATGTTTTTCAAGCACAATCAAGGTAAGCCTAGGTGTTTGTGAGATGCTCTGACTCAATTCTAGTGAAGCATGATTTCTAGGGTAGAACCTAGGCTAAGTCCATATTTTAAAAATCTAAGAAAAAATTAGGATTTTGAAAACATAATTTTGCCTAGAATTTAAATCACAAGATGATTTTGAAAATAAGAATAACGTTTAAGAGTAAAGGTAGGAAACTGATATGAAAATCAATACCTATTCTACCCAACACATTCTTATTTGTCTTCTAAGTGCACTGAACTCAAGTTTAGGTAAAGGTTTTGTGAAAATGTCAGCTAGATTTGATTTGGATTCAACATAGTTGAGTACAATTTCACCCTTGGCTACATGATCCCTTACAAAATGGTGTTTTACCTCTATGTGTTTAGTCCTTGAGTGATGAATTGGATTTTTGGTTAGATTAATTGAGCTCATGTTGTCAATTAAAATTTTTATATTTTTGTATTCAAGTTGATAGTCTTTTAACGTATGCATCATTCACAAGAGTTGAGAGGCACACTCTCCTAGGACTATGTATTCAGCTTCAGTAGTGGATAGAGCAACACAGTATTTCTTTCTGCTTGACCAACTTACTAGGCATTGATCTAGAATTTGGCAGCTACCATTTGTGCTTTTTCTGTCTAGTTTACACCCGGCATAGTCTGAATCAGAATAGCCAAAAAGGTCAAAGGTTCAAGTTCTAAGGTACTAGAGTCCTACGTTTAGGGTACCTTTAATGTACCTAAGTATCCTTTTAACATATGTTAGGTGCGATTCTTTTGCACAAGATTGGTATCTTGCGTATATACCTATTGCAAATAATATATCGGGTCGAATTACAGTTAGGTAGAGTAGGCTACCTATTGCACTTCTATAGTACTTTGAGTCTATTGGTTTTCCTTCTGGGTCAGAGTCAATGTTGATGTTGGTTGCCATTGGAGTATTTATAATTTTTAAATTTTTCATGCCAAATTTTTTAATTAATTCCTTAGCATATTTAGTTTGATAGATATATATTCAATCTTTGGTTTGTTTGATTTGTAAGCTTAAGAAAAAGGTAAATTCCCCAACCAAACTCATTTCAAATTCATTTTTCAATAGTTTAATAAATTCTTTTAAAAGTTTAGAGTTGGTTGAGCCAAAAATTATATCATCAACATAGATTTGGGCTATGAAGATATCTTTTTCTACGGTTTTTACAAATAGGGTCGGATCTATTTGACCTTGGTTAAAGCCTTTGGATATCAAGTGATTGGATAACCGTTCATACTATGCCCTAGGTGCTTGCTTTAATCCATATAATGCCTTTTTAAGTCTAAATACATGGTTTGGGTTGTCTAGGTCCTCAAACCCTAGAGGTTGACTTACATATACTTCTTCCTTAATAAACCCATTCAAAAAGGCTGACTTGACATCCATTTGATATAATCTAAACCCTTTATGTGCTGCATAAGTCAGTAGCATCCTAATGGATTCGAGTCTAGCTACTGGTGCATAGGTTTCGTCATAGTCCAAACCTTCAATCTGCCTGAACCCTTTGGCTACTAGTCTCGTCTTATTTCTCACTATATCTCCTTGATCATCTAATTTGTTCCTAAATACCCATTTGATGTTAATTATGGATTTATCTATGGGTTTAGGTACAAGTTCCTAGACTTGGTTTCTATCAAATTAAGTTAATTCTTCCTGCATGGCGATGATCCAGTCTGGGTCAGGTCGGGCTTCTTCAATGGTCTTATGTTCAATTTTAGAAATAAGGGCAATCTGACTCTGGTTTTTATAGGAAGAACTAGTTTTGACTCCTAGCTTTGGATCACCCAAAATTTGGTCAGGTGGGTGAAAAATACTTACTCTTGTGGTCTTATATTTGGGTCAGAGGTTTGTTCCTCTGGTTTATTAGAGTTAGATTGAATTTCATCATCTTCAATAATTCTTGGGTTAAGATTTTCTGTATTATTTTCATTTGTTATTTTATTATCTTCATCAAATATTACATTTATTATTTCTTCGACTTTTAGAGTATGTTTGTTATACACCCTATATGCCCTACTGGTTGTTGAATACCCTAAAAATATTCCTAGAGTTATTTTTGATGAAAATTTTCCTAAGTAGTCTTTGGTGTTTAAAATGTGTACTTTACATCCAAAAACTTTTAAATAATTTAGATTAGAAATTTTATTATAATATATTTTATAGGGTGTTTTATTATGAGATTTGTTAATTAAGATTCTATTCTGGATATAACATGCTGTATTTATCGCTTCAGTCCAGAATTAGTCGCATAGTTTGTATTCATTTAACATAGTCCTAGCGGCTTCTTGTAGGGTTCGGTTTTTACGTTCTACTAGGCCATTTTATTGGGGGTCCTAGGGCAAGAGTATTCATGTTGATACCCATTAATTTCACAAAATTCAGTAAAATTATGATTTTCAAATTCCTCTCGTGGTCACTTCTAATTCTTTTTATTTGAGTGTCTTTTTCATTTTCTATTAGTTTACATAAGATTTTAAATACTTCAAAGGTTTTACTTTTATTTTTTATAAATTTTATCCAAGTAAATCTTGAGTAATCGTCGATTATCACTAAGCAATATTGATTTTTACTTAGTGACTTGGCTCCATGTGAATCAAATAAGTCTAGGTGAAGGAGCTCAAGTATTGAGGTTGTTCTATTAAGGTTGGTTAATTTATTGTTTGTCTTAGTTTGTTTATCTTGTTGACAAACATTACAGGTTGAGTTTTCAATAAATTTTAATTTGAGTAAACCTCTAACTAGACTATTTTGATTCATTTTTGCAATGAGTCTAGTGTGAGTGTATCCTAGTCTTCTGTGCCACAACTCACTTTCCTCTTGTTGTGTTAGAAAACACTTCATTGAGGATGTTGGTAGGTTAATGGTGTAGACATTATCTTTCCTAGTGCCCTTAAGTATGATTTCAGGATTATCAAAATTTTTAACTATACATTCAGATTTTGTAAAGTGGACTGAATACCCACTATCACACAATTGGCTTATATTGAGTAAATTAAAGTTAAAGTTTTCAACTAGTAACACTTTTTGAATAGTAAAATCGGATTTGAGTTCGATGTTACCTCTTCCAATTACCTTAAGTTTGTTGTCATTGCCGAATGCAACAGACCCTAAACTCTTTAAGTTGAGCTTTGTAAATTTTAACTTATCTCCATTCATATGTTTGGAGCATCCACTATCCAATATCCACTGATCCAATTCTTTATGTTCCTACACATAAAGTGTTTGAATTGGACTCTATTTGATGAAAAGAAAGTGAAGTGATTGAGTAAGTATTAGGATTAAATGTTGAGGACTAATTGATTAATTAAGTTGATTGAGTTTGAAAATGAGGTTGATTAATTTAAAGAAATATTTAAGTTAATTAGTTTAAAAAAAAATGTTTAAGTTAACTTAATTTGAATTTTTTTAATTTAATTTTGAAAAAAATATTAAATTTAAGTTAATTTTTGAAAAGTTTAATTCATTAAATTTTGAAAGAATATTAATTAAATTTTGAAAAAGTGAATCAATTTTTGAAGATATTTTAAGTTAATTAAATTTTTGAATTTTTTTTAAAGTTAATTAAATTTTTTGAAAAATATTTTAAATTGATTAAATTTTTTGAATTTTTTTTAAGTTAATTAAATTTTTGAAAAATATTTTAAGTTAATTAATTTTTAAAAAATATTTTAAGTTAATTAATTTTTGAAGAATATATTTTAAGTTGATTAAATTTTCGAAAGAATATTTCAAGTTGATGAAATTTTGAAAAATATTTTATGTTGATTAAATTTTTGAAAACTATTTTAAGTTGATTAAATTTTTAAAAATACTTCAAGTTGATTGAATTTTTGAGAAATATTTTAAGTTGATTAAATTTTTGAAAAATATTTTAAGTTAATTAATTTTTGAAGAATATTTTAAGTTAATTAAAAAAATATTTCAAGTTGATTGAATTTTTGAAAAATATTTTAAGTTAATTAAATTTTGAAAAATATTTTAAGTTAATTAAATTTTGAAGAATATTTTAGGTTAATTAATTTTTGAAAAATATTTTAATTTAATTAAAAAAATATTTTAAGTTGATAAAAATTTTTAAAAATATTTTAATTTAATTAAATTTTGAAAAATATTTTAAGTTAATTAAAAAAATATTTTAATTTGATTAAATTTTTGAAAACTATTTTAAGTTTATTAAATTTTTTAAAATATTTCAAGTTGATTGAATTTTTGAAAAATATTTTAAGTTGATTAAATTTTTGAAACATATTTTAAGTTGATTAAATTTTTGAAACATATTTTAAGTTAATTAATTTTTGAAAAATATTTTAAGTTAATTAATTTTTGAAAAATATTTTTGGTTAATTAAATTGTTAAATGTTTAAGTTAATTAACTTGAAAAATAATTAATTTAATTTTAATTACGAATTTTAATCTTGAATTAGAAATAATTTAATTATAATTACGAATTTTAATTTCAAATTTCGAATTTGAATCTTAATTTAATTATAATTACGAATTTTAATTTCAAATTTCTAATTTTAATTCGTATTTCGAATTTCGAATCTTGAATTAGAAATAATTATGAATTTTATTTCAAATTTCGAATTTCGAATCTTGAATTAGAAATAATTATGAATTTTAATTTCGAATTTCGAATTTGAATATTGAATTTTGAATTTTAACTTGAATTTTGAATTTTGAATTTTGAATTTCGAGTTTGTATTTGAATTTCAAATTTGATTTTCTTTTAATTTCTATTCCTTAGTCATCTTTTCCTATCTAAATTTTCAATCAGATAATTCTATAATTTTTGTGAAATGAATTATGTTCAATTTTAGGGTTTTGTTTAACTTTGTGTTAGATTCAGGTTTAGCTTTGAGTTCAACAAGTAGGTATTATTTGGATAAACTTCTGGATTATAGTGAGTCACAAGGACATCATTAAATTAACCATGTCTTCGAGGTTTTCCAAATAGTCCTACTCATTGAACTTAGTACAAAACCTTGGTCTAACTGGTTAGGATCCATAAAGGGTAGCTTCGGTCAGTTCCACTTAGCTAAATACACCAGGTCGAAGCCATATCTTCCTAGACATGCGATGACTAAGCTTCCCCAACGTACTATCATCCAATACTTCACCAGTACCGTGGGTCAAGTTAAACCTAGCCCAGTTTAATTTAACCTTAATTACCCTACCGGGTAGTCTATTCTTAATTATCCTTATCGGGTGGATTAAGTTTGGAGGTGCCAGCTATTCTGGAGCCTTCCCTTGGATTTTTTTTTAAAAGATGTTGTAAGAATAAATTTGAATTTGGATTAATTTAATTCAATTTAATTTTAATTTTAATTTTAATTTAATTTGATTTAATTTGAATTTTAAGTTAATTCAATTTAATTTTAATTTTAATTTAATTTTAATTTTAATTTGAATTAATTTGAATTTAATTTGATTTTATGTTTATTGTTTTTCTTCTAGCTCCCCTGGATCATAGCCCCGCTAGAGAGGGGGGGTGAATAGTGCTCGTGGGTATTTCATTTCGGATTTAAAAACAGAGTCGGAATACGCAGCGGAATTAAGTAAAGAAAAAACAAAGCAAACACAGAAGACACAAATCGTTTACTTGGTTCGAAGCCTGTGGCGACTCTTACTCCAAGGCCCACGATCGTTGATCGCTTACTGTGGGCAACAACTATATCGTGCAAAGAGTTTGTACAAAGGTAAGTTACAATAAGTGCAATAATTAAAGAAAGCTTATACTGACGACAGAATCTTAAAGTAGCGGAGCTCCGGGTCGTCGGGAACTTGTAGCAGCACTTCTAGGTGTCTTTGAGGCAGCGCGTTGTAGCTTGATCACTTAGAAATTGTTGTTCTGAGCCTCTGCCTCGAACCCCCTTTTAAACAGTGTTGGAGGCGCCTCCAAGCCTGTCCGAGGCGCCTCCAGTTCGCCGAGTCGCACACGTGGATCAGCTCTGATTTGGTCGCACCTTATCCCATTGAAGGCGCCTCCAAGCTGCTCCAAGGCGCCTCCAACGCTTGGTCCAAGGCGCCTTCAGCTTCGTCCGAGGCGCCTCCAGCGCCTCTGGACAGCTAGCTTCGGCTAGCATCCGAGGCGCCTCCAAGCCCCATGGAGGCACCTTGGACACTGTTCATCCGAGGTCAAATGTGCTCCTTTGTTCCTGCAAAATGTGTTAGTCCCAAACACAAATCCTGCAAAACAAAGTTAGCACAGAAATATGATAAATGATATCGACAGTCGTCGGACTGTCCGGGTATGACTTCAGATTTCCAACCGGAAACCCTAGGTCGACCCGACGCCTACTGTTCTCTCAACGGGGAACGTGTCCTCACCTACTCCACTCAGGAGATTTACCTGTTGCCAGTGCGATCCTCCAGATCGACTGGACTTTTGCTCAGCGTTCGAAGCTTCCGGACTTTCTGCTGGACTTCCGCTTCCCGGCCCGTCCAGTCTTTCACCTGGTTCACGACTCCAGGACTTTCCACCTTAGGTTACCCCCCTAGGACTTTTGCCTGAAGCTCTCGACCCACCAAGACTTTCTGCATAGGGTTACCACCCCCTATGACCTAGGGTTACGACCCCCTAGGGTTTTCCACATGCCTAACTGCAGCTAGGACTTTTGCCTAAGTATCACTTAGGACTTCCCTGCAAGTTCCATGAACTTGTTAGATCACAACACTACTTAACTTTGAACCCTTTACCATTATCAAAACTTGAGTTCGATCGTCTGATGCTTCCCGCACCAACAGGAGGCGTTTACCCTTCTTGTCCGTTGGAGTTTCAAATGGGTCCTCCAAGACAACCCATTGGTTCCAATCCATTTGGAACCAAGTCTCCAACCGATTCCTCCAAAAACTGAATTCTTCTTTGTCGTACGACGGTGGAATCCGGATGTCCCATCTAAGTGGACCTCCCAAGTCAATTTTCTTTCTCTAGCTTCTTGCTCTCTTGGCGGTTAGTCCTCAGAAAAGCGGCCTCGCTCTGATACCAATTGTAGGGACCTTTGTGCCCGCTAGAGGGGGTGAATAGCGTTTCGTCGCGCTCCTTGCGTCGTTTGCTTCGTCTTGATAATGTGCAGCGGAATACAAAGGCAAAACAAAACAAAATACTCACAACGCTAACACCTAGGGTTTACTTGGTATCCATCTCAAGAAGAGATGACTAATTCAAGAATCCACCCACACGACACAATCTCCACTATGCAAACCTCCTTCTCGGTCGCAGCCGGAGGCGGAGAAGGCTCGTACAAACTCACACAACAACACAACACCACTACAAGAAGAGAATACAGAAATACAAGTGAAATACACTTCTTCTTGCTTACTTGTAGCTCGTTGTTACCTCTTGAATCTTGGAGAAACACCTCCAAGTGCTTTCAAGAACTGGCAGTGAAGATCTGAAAGCTCACGTGAAGAATCACAGAAAAGTTGCAGATGAAGCTCACAAAGAACTACGGAGAAAACGCTCCGCCAAGGTTTTAAACAGTGCTCTCAATCGATCCAATCGATCCCCAATCGATTGCCATATCAGCACCGCTTTATTCCAGCCATCCATCACTCATTTCCTGTCCAACGGTCATTTTCCAATCGATTGGGACCATCTGAATCGATTGGCCGATCGATTTAGAACCATTCTGTGCTCTCGTGTACGCGCGAGAGCTTCTCCTCTCCAATCGATCGACCGATCGATTGGTAGCTCCCAATCGATCGGCCGATCGATTGGGATGACTTCTGTGCTCGTGAGTAATGCTCCCAATCGATCGACCGATCGATTAGAGCCAGCCCATGCTCACAGCACACTCCAATCGATCGACCGACCGATTGGAGCCAGGTTCAATCGATTGCCCGATCGGTTGAACTGCCTGGACTTGACTTAAACTCAAGTCCAAAGCCCCCAACCCAACTCCAGGTCAACTGTGACCTGTTGGGTCTCCATACCTAGCATTTGGCCACATTCGACCAACCTCGAACTAGCATTCTAGTCTCCTCCATCAGCCTTGCGTCATTCGGATATCTCCCATCCTTCACGCCTTGCCTTCAGGAGCTTCCTTCGGCCTCATCCTAGTTGTCGGATTATACACCACACTTGATCAACCTCGAGCTAGCCTTCTAGCCTCCTCCATCAGCCTTGCGTCCCTCGGATATCTACCCATCCTTCACGCCTTGCCTTCAGGAGCTTTCTTCAGCCTCATCCTAGTTATCAAGTTCTCCTTGCCAAGTCACACTAGGACTTACCTTGCCAAGACCACATGCTTGGACTTTTCAATTGCCTGGCTCCTTACTAGGGCTTTCTCCTTTGCCAAGATCACACTTGGACTTTCAACCTGTGCCAAGATCACACTTGGACTTTCCAAATGCCTAAACTCCAGTTAGGACTTTCCCAATTGTCTAAACTCCAGTTAGGACTTTCCCAATTTCCTAAACTCCAGTTAGGACTTTCACCACTGCCTAACCTCCAGTTAGGACTTCCCCAGTCAAGTCTCCTGTCAATCTTGATCTACTTGACTTGTATTCTCATTATCAACCTGGTCAACCCTTTGACCATTTCCACAACTGGACGATTGCCCTACCAATCTCCATATATTGTCAAACATCAAAATTCAAATATCACGACTCAAGCTTGACCCAACTCAAGCTTAGTCAAACTGGTCAAACTTGACCAAGGGAAATTGGCCCAACATTTCATGCCGCCACCACCAAAGCCTGTGGTGGTCTAATGGTTCGACATCTCATCGGCTTCCGGTCGAGAGGCCTCATCCCACTCGGCTTGAGCGACCGACGATATGTTACGTCGATCCTCTATCTGTCAATGGAGGACTACAGTGAGTCGAGCACCTAATCCTGATTCCCCTAGCATCAGATCCTCATTTGGGGGCTGCTTGTCGAAGTTTGGGAGGACGCCCGAGCCTGTGCGGCAATGCTACCTCCGGGCGCCCTGGCCAACAGTCATATCCAAATGGCCACGGGGGTAAGTTCATTAATGTAAATTCATGGCTTATCTCCGTTCGACTATAACCTTTTTCTCTTTTACTTGTAGTACAGGCTGGCCTTCTTGGAGGACGAGTTCAAGAAACTCAAAGTCTCGAGCAGCGTCTCCTCCTCCCAAGGGCCATCGTTCTCTGAGGTTTAGAAATTGAGGGCCGACCTAAAGAGGAGCAATAAGCTTCTGGAGGCCAAGCGAAAAAAATCTGTAGATCAAGAGGTGATGCTGACCTGGTTCAATAAGCAGGTCACTATATTCGATAAGAAAATCGAGTTGGCCATCGCTAGGAAGCAACATGCCATCGACGACCTCGAATTGAAGAAGAAGGAGGCCCGGAGTCTGGCCCAGAAGCTTAAGGAGACCGAGGATTTTTTGATGGTCGAGCGTAACAGTCGCTCGGCCAAGGAAAAGTCCCTCCGCGATCAGGTGGCCTCCAGGGATGCCGTGCTAGCCATCGTCGCCAAGGACGAGCTAGAGGGCTCTCGCGCGGCGCTGCGTATCTACCAGGACGCCGAAGGGAGTAGGTTTGAAATCATGAAGCAGGAGTAACTCCGTTCGGACGCGTTTTGTAACAAGTTCACCGATCGGACCCTTCGACTGTTCGACTTGGTGATCGAAGGGACGATCGGCCAGCTTCACGAAGGGAGCTACTTACAGGCCGTTGTGACCTGTAAGGTCATAAGCCAGGACAAGTTGATCGCCACTCTGCCGGGCAAAGTGCTAGATGTTGGTGCAGCGGGGCCGGCATGAGGGGAGGGGTGAATTGCTTGCAAATAAAGAATACTCTCCTCAAGACTTCTCAACTCAAAAATAATAGCAACAATAAAATATAAAATAGCGGTAATAAAAAAGAGATAGGAAATTTAACTTGGTTACAACCCAGGGGGTTGTTAATCCAAGCCAGTCGAACAACTCCACTAGAATGTCTCCTTCACTGTAGGCAGAGAAATTTTTTTTACACACTAAGAACGCTCAGAAGTTGCTAGGAACTTAATACAGAATTGAATTGATAATTTTCTAGCTCTAGGGGCCTTTATATAGCTTCTGGAAATCCTATTTCGAGTGTTGAGGGTG
Organism: Zingiber officinale; assembly: GCF_018446385.1. Taxonomy (NCBI): domain Eukaryota; kingdom Viridiplantae; phylum Streptophyta; class Magnoliopsida; order Zingiberales; family Zingiberaceae; genus Zingiber; species Zingiber officinale. Next base: position 131,617,287 of record NC_055987.1, read on the forward strand.
CCTCCAACGAGGATGAGGGCGGCTCCAGCAAGGGTGTGCGGATAAAACTTTATCCGCGCGCAAACGGTTGAGTTGACCTAGTTAAGGGTGCCTTCAACACTATTGAAAGTGCCTTCAACGTTGAGGGCACCTTCAACACTGTTGAAGGCGCCTTCAATGTTGAAGGCGCTCTCAACACTGTTGAGGGTGCGTCCAATGGCTTCTTCAGTTTTTCTTTATCTTCACGAAGGCTTCCGAAGTTTCGATTGCTTGGGTGATTTCGACCAACCAAAATAGGGTTCACCCGAACCCAATTTTCTGCATTCTCCTCAAGCAGACTTCTGTTCTGGCTTCTCGTCTCTCGAACGTCGCGCACGTTCTTCTCGTCCAGCGGTGTACTCTTTCGTAGCTCTTTCGTTCTTCGGACGCATCGAGCATGTCGGCTCCCTTTTTGTGCCGTCCTTCTCGCTAGCTGCGTCTTTCACTTGACTTCCTGCGCTCCTAAGCTCATGCACACTTAGATACAAGGATCAAATAACAAGCGGGACCTAACCTAATTTGGTTGATCATATCAAAACAACCACGGAGTTCAACACTAGATTACTTAGAGTGAGATTGAGGGTTTGATCTTTTGTAATTCCCCCTTTTGTAAATCTTTTCAAGTATTAATGCATGTCATGTCGTTCGGCCAAGCTTTTCCTTTTTTCTGTTTTGGCCTTCTCTCTCTGGTATTACAATCTCATAATTTTTTCGATCGACAGTAGCTTATGTGCATGTTTATTCGATTCCCTCCAAGTTGCGGAGCTTACAGTATTTTAGTACACACTATTCTGAACGGACAGTTTGTCTGTAAATTTGGGGGCTTGGGCAATCCTTATCCGCAACCAATTGTTCGACAGCCCATGTAGACTCGGGCCCATTGTTACCGTGTGGCTATTTAGTGAAGCCCCGAACTTACTGTTTTCGCTCAATAATTTGAAACAGGCTCGCGTTTAACGTCGTCGATCGACAATTTGGTGAAGACTCGAGTTTAACGTCGTCACTCGACGGTTTGGAATAGGCCTATGTTTAACGTCGCTGCTCGATGATTTGGTGAAAACTCGAGTTTAACGTCGTCGCTTGACCGTTGGTGGAGATGAGAGTTTAATGTCGCCATTCGACCGTTGGTAGAGACAATAGTTTAAGGTTGCTGCTCGACCATTGGTGGAGACATGCGTTTAACGTCGTTGTTCGACAGTTGGTGGAGACTCGCGTTTAACGTCGTCGCTTGATGGTTGGTGGAGACACGCGCTTAACATCATCGTTTGACAGTTGGTGGAGACACGCGTTTAACGTCACCGCTTGATGGTTGGTGGAGACACGCACTTAACGCCATCGTTTGACGGTTTGTATGCACTCGTACTCGGGTTTAAGGTCGCCGCTCAACCATTTATGGAGACGCATTTAAAAGAGTCCTTTTGATTTTTTATTCAAACTTTGTCCTACATTCGGCAAATATACAACAGCTACGAAATACAGGATTTGCTTGCGCACCTCTCATCCAATCCTGTAGGGTTGAAGATGGTTCGCGCTCCAAGGCCTATCGAGTTGTCTCCCTTCTTCGTCCTCTAAATAGTAGGCACCCGAACGGATCTTCCGTACGATCTTGAATGGTCCTGCCTATGGTGCCTCAAGCTTGGCAACATCGCCGACCGACTTCACTTTCTTTCAGACGAGGTCACCGACCTGGAAGGATCTTGGGATCCCCCGTCGATTGTAATTCTATTTCATGCGTTGTCGGTGGGCTGTTAACCGAACGACAACTTTTTCCCTTGCCTCATTCACCAAGTAGAGCTCCATCAACCTTCGTTTGGTGTTGCCTTCGTCGTATTGCTGCACCCGCTTGGATTTTACCCCGACCTTCATTGGGACGACTGCTTCGCCGCCGTATACCAATTGAAATTGGGTTACGTCGGTCACTTCTTTTGGAGTCGTGCGGAGAGCCCATAGCACGCTGGGGAGCTCGTCAACCCAGCTGCCTCCCATGTGGTCGAGCAAAGCGCGCAAGACTCTGAGGATTTCCCGATTAGTGACTTCTGCTTGCCCGTTGCCTTGGGGATAGGCTACTGAGGTGAAGGACTCTTGGATGCCATAGCCTTTATATCATTCTTTGAGCTACCGACCAACGAACTACCTCTCGTTGTCGGACATGAGTCTACGCGGGATCCCGAACCGGCAGACAATGTTTTGCCAAATAAATTTGGTAACCATCCGCTTTATGATTCTTACAAGCCGATTGACCTTTATCCCTTTCGAGAATTAGTCCACCGCCACCAGTAGAAATTTTCTCTGACCGGTTGTCATAGGAAAAAACTCCACGATGTCCATCCCCACTGGTTGAATGGGCACGATACTATGGATGCTTTCATCTCCTCGATCGGTCGGTGTGACATGTTGTGGTACTTCTGGCAAGATAGACAAGTCACCACCGTCCGAGCGACATCCTCCTGAAGGGTCGGCTAGAAATATCCAGCCAAAAGTATTTTTTGAGCCAATGCACGACCGCCTGGATGACCTTCGTAGGAGCCTTGGTGTACCTCATTCAGGATGTAATTGATGTCTTTCGATTTGACGCATTTGAGTAGGGGTCGGGAGAAGGCTTTTTTATAGAGTTGGTCATCGATCAACGTGAATCGACCAACCTTCTTTTTTTATCAGGTGAGCCTCCTTCGGATCAGCAAGTACAGTTCCCGAACGTAAGAACTCTGTTAGAGATGCCCTCTAGTCGTTCGGGAAGGTGATTTCCTCTATTCGGTCGATGTGTACCACTAGTGAAACTTGCTCGATTGACTGACCTATGATAATCAACGTTAACGAACTGATCAGCTTTGCTAGCTCATTCGTCCCGTTACTTTGGATTTCTATAACAAAATTCGCCAGGGCTTGAGCCTTGATCACCGCTCGGAGTTGATATTGAATGTCGAACTCGCTAAGTTCGGTCGTCCACTTGATTAACCGTCCAGATGTTTCAAGATTGAGGAGGACTTTCCCAGAGCGTTGTTAGTTATCACTATTATTAAGTGCGCTAGGAAGTACGGGTGAATCCTTCGCGCGGCGAGTACCAGTGCATAGGCCAATTTTTTGAGACCGGTGTAGCGAGATTCAACGCCCTTCAATATATGATTCAGAAAATATACAGGTTGCTGATCTTGGCCGTTCTGCCTGACTAAAGCTGATTCAACGACATGTTCGTTGGATAACTAATATCTCCAGAGCGGCTCACCCGCGACTGGCTTGGCTAACACAGGTAGTGAGCTAAGATACGCCTTCAGTTCCTCCAGTGCTCGGTCGCACTCGGCGTCCCATTGGAATTTTGTGGCTCTGCGCAATATCTTGAAAAATGACAAGTTTCGATCGGATGACTTAGATATGAATCGAGATAATGCCGTGATCCGATCGATCAACATTTGAACTTCCTTCAAATTCTGAAATGGAGGCATGTTCTGCAAAGCGTGAACCTTGCTAGGGTTGACTTCGATGCCCCGCTCAGGGATAATGTAACCTAGGAAGCGACCGATCTTTGCACCGAACAGACACTTGCTCGGGTTTAGCTTTATTCTGTATGCCCTTAATGTCCGACAGGTTTCGTTGATGTCTGCGCATAGATCAGTAGCTCGGAGGGATTTGATGAGTATGTCGTTGACGTATACCTCCATATTACGGTCGATTTGCCGTCGGAACACTTTATTCATTAGTCTCTGGTAGGTGGCTCCGGCATTCTTCAGTACGAATGACATTACATTGTAGCAATATGTATCATCAGTTGTGATGAAGCTGACCTTTTCTTGATCCCCGCTGGCGAGCGGCACTTGATGGTATCCTTGATACACATTAAGTATACAGATCAACTCGCAGTCCGTCGTCGAGTCCACCAGTTGATCTATCCGGGGCAGCGGATAGAAGTCTTTGGGCATGCCTTGTTTAAGTCGCGGAAGTTGATGCAGACCCACTATTTGTTGTTAGATTTGGAGACTAGCACCATATTGGTTAGCCAGCTTGGAAATTGAACCTCCCTGATGTGGCCGGCCTCCAATAGCTTTTCTATCTCCGCCCGGATGATCACGTTCTGCTCGACGCTGAAGTCCCGTTTTCTTTATTTGATCAGTTGAGCATTCGATCGGATGTGGAGCTCGTGCTGGGCCATGGTTGGGGAGATGTCGGGTAACTCATGTATTGACCAGGCGAACACATCGAGGTTTTTCCTGAGATGGGTGATCAGCTCTGCCTTCTTCTCCTCTTTTAGGTTGGCAACCACGAAGGTCGTGGCTTCCGATCGGCTGGGGTGAATTTGAACTTCTTCTTTTTCTTCATATACAAAAGTGGGAGGTTTCTCGGTAATAACATTTACCTCTAGCCGTACAGCTTTCCGCGCTACTTTGACCTCGATTTTGACCATTTCCATATAGCAGCATCGAGCGACCAATTGGTCGCCCTTGACTTCGCCCACCTAATCGTCCACTAGGAATTTTATTTTTTGGCAGTAAGTGGATACTGCCGCCTGGAATTCGTTGAGGGTTGGTTGGCCCAATATAACGTTGTAGGTCGATGGCGTGTCCACAACTGTGAAGTTGGTGGTCCGGGTCCTCCTCAACGGCTCCTCTCCCAATGAGATGACCAATCTTGCCTAGCCAATCGGCAAGACTTCATTGCTCATGAATCTGTAAAGTGGGGGCACCATGGACAACAGCTCGTTGTGATCTATCTATAGCTGGTCGAATGATTTCTTAAGAATGGTATTCACCGAACTTCCTGTGTCGACGAAGGTCTGGTGAATGGTGTAGTTGGCGATCATCGCTCGGATGATCAAAACATCATCATGAGGGATTTCAACTCCTTGCAGATCGCTAGGTCTGAAGCTGATCTGAGGTCCTTCGGCTTTCTCTTTGCTGCACCCGACGACATGGATCTCCAACCGCCGAGCGTATGATTTCCTGGTCCGATTGGAGTCTCCGTCGGTCCCTCCGGCAATCATGCCTATCTCTCCCCTGGAAGCGTTGTTTCTGTTTTCCTCTTTTCGGATAGACGACCTATTCCGCTCGCCCAGGATCCTGGAGGGATCGATTTCCTCCCTCCGTTGATGGTGATGGCGCTTGGGCTCCCTTCTCTCTTCTCGTTGTTTAGTTGAGCGGTGGTGATCCCGTTGATCAGGAGATGGGGAGCGACGACGATATTCCCTGGGGGCCGGTCGATTGACGATTGACATCAGTCCTCAGCAGTCCCGTGTGTTGTGCGTTGCCGACTGGTGGAACGAACAAAACATAGACGTCCATACCTTGTCATTGGGCGCCTTAGCCGATCAGACGCCACGTGTTGTACGACGTGTGCCCTAGTCTCTTGGTGCAATCATGCCCCTTCAGCCCTCGGCCTTTTAGGCGGCAGATGACTGCTAGTCGGTCGATGCTCGGTCGGCGCCAAATGCTCGATCGACACCTCCTTTCTTCTGGCCTCCTGGGTCTCTTCCACGTTGATGTATTCATTGGCCTTTTTCAACATGTGGTCGAAGTCCCGGGGTGACTTACAGATGAGCGACCGAAAGAAGTCCCCTTCGACGAGCCCCTGGGTGAAGACATTCATCATGCTCTTGGAAGAGATCGAGGGATATCCATGGTCATTTGGTTGAAGCGCTAGATGTATGCTTGGAGTGCTTACTTGGACCCTTGTTTCAGAGTGAAGAGGTCGACGCTTGTCTTCTGGTAACGTCAGTTGCTGGCAAAGTGGTGCTGGAAAGCGGCTCAAAAGTTTTTGAAACTTCGTATCAAGCCGTCCGACAGCCTTTTGAACCAGCGTTGCGCTGATCCGGAGAGAATCATGAGAAACACTCTGCACTTTACTCCGTCCATGTACTGGTGCAGCGTAGTCTCATTATCGAACCGATCAGATGATCATCTGGGTCGGTCGTCTCGTTGTACGTCCCTATCGTCAACGGGGTGTAGTGCTGAGCAGAGGGTCTTGTAAAATCTCCACTAAGAACTGTCTGTTGATCCGTCCGGGAGACGCGACGCTTTGGGATGCTTTTCCTTTCTGTGCGTCCCGAACGGGCGCTTCGTCAGAAGATGATCCCCGCTGCTAATGCGCTTAGGCTATCTCCGGGGTTGGAACGGAGTCCGATGAAAAGGGATTGGCGCAGGTGATGCTTCCCCTTGGGTGCTAGTCGGTCTTCGGTTCTGCTCCCATACAAAGAGTTGCTCCATTCAGTCTTCTTGCGCCGCTCGCCGATCAACCACCGAGGTCACAGGTTATGGTGCAGGCCGATCGGTTATCGCCTGTTGTTGTTGCTGCTCCATCATTTTTACTGTCTGTGCTTACATGAACATCTCCAACTCTTGAGTGAGCATTACGGTGGTGAGTTGTCCAGCGTCTTCCATTTCTTCGGCTCGGATTCAGGTGACGTTTCCACAGACGACGCCAAATATGATCTTATCTGAAAGTCGAGGACGGATGCTGGGGACGTGGTGCTTTTGCTGACTTTCGATGGACTTCGCTCCCACCTGCAACACAAGCAGTGTCAGTGCCGAGCCAAGGAAGGGGTCCTCGGCGATAGCCCTCCGACGTTCAAATCAGTCTCCGGTGAGGCAAGAAGCAAAGAACTGTAGCACAACAATGGAAATCGTGAGAAAAGCATACCTCCGTCGATGTCGGGATCTCCATTTATATAGGGTTCTTGTAGCGTGTGCACACGCTTCTCAAAGCGGGCACACTATCCCAAAGCGGGCACACTATCCCAAGCTTTTCTTGAAGGGATATGTCAGTCAAGTGTCCCTTATATAGTACCTTAACGGGCCGAACATATCTCTGAAGTGATAGTGGAAGTTTTCACCGTACGATCCTCTGTCTGACCATGCCGTCCATCGACGACACTAACTCCCAAAATGATGTCGAAAGATATTCTGCTGTGTCTGTTTCTTGACCGAACGAAATGATCGCTCGGTGTAAAGTCTCCTGTAGTGTCGTCTATTGCTGGTCCGAGCGGGATGGGCGCTCGGCCGGAAGCCCATTGTGTTGGTGCCGTAAGCATCCGACGATCAAACCAAAATTTTGATAATGACAAAAGGTTCAAAGTTAAGGTCATTTGTGATCTAACATGCTTGAATGAGTTTGCAGTAAAGTCCTAAGTGTATTTAGGCAAAAGTCCTAGCTGCAGTTAGGCAGGTGGAAAATTCTAAGGGTGTTAACCTTAGGCGGAAAGTCTTGGTGGGTCGAGATTTTCGGGAAAAAGTCTTAGAGTCGAGGACTCTATGTGGAAAGTCCTGATGTCGCGAACCAGGTGGAAGACTGGACGGGTTGTAGAGCGGACGTCCAGCAGAAAATCCTGAAGTCTCGGGCACTGAGCAAAAGTCCAGTTGGTTTGGAGGATCAACTGACACCCTTAACAGGTTTTATAAGACAGATTCGAGCAACAACAAAGAAATAACTTAAATATGTGATCTTTCTTCCGTGTGCTGTTAGAAAAACGTTCCGATAAACTTGTGACAAGACTCCGACAACCCGAAGCTTTAAAGTCTACTGTTTTCATTGTCGGTATAACTTTCGTTACGATTTTACTGTACTTAATCGTAGTATTATAAACTGTAATATTTTCGGATTGATAATGATTACCCAAAGTAAACGCTCAACGAGCGTGAGCCTTGGAATAGGAGTCACCTCAGGCTTCGAACTAAGTAAAAATTTGATGTTTGCATATTTGCATTATTATATACTTTTCCACTGCGTTTTACTCTCAATCTTTTCTGAAATGAAAGTGAAAGTCACGAGCGCTATTCACCCCCATCTAACGCTTTCGATCCAACAATTGGTATCAGAGTGGGGTCGCTTTGAATTAGTGAAACCACCATTCGAACAAATTTTTTGTGGTAGTTTTTTAATTTTTCGGAGTCGATCGGAATCGATAAAATTATTGCTTTCCGATTTATTTTTTTCTTTCGTAATCAAATTTTTTCCTCGAAGTTGGTGCAACACCACTCGAGTTCGTGTTTTAATTTCTTAATCTTGTACTACTAATCCAAGACTAAGTCTTGGAACAAGTTTTTTATTTTTGTGTGTGCAAGACATTTTTTTTTCAACAATGGCCCATCAAGAAAGCTACAGTACTGCCCGCTCGCCGCTCTTCTCTGGTGAAGACTTCAGCTACTAGAAGGGCCGAATGGAGTTCTACCTCCAAACTCAGTTTGAGATGTGGATGATCATCAAGACTGACATCACACTTCCACTCGATGACTTAGGAAAACTACTATCATGTGAGAATTGGGACGCAAGTACCATAAAGAAGGTTGAAGCCAACGCAAAAGTTACATGTACCCTTCAATGTGGTCTAACAAAAGAGGAGTTGAACCGAGTTGGACCATTCTCAAGTGCCAAAGACTTATGGGAGAAGCTGATTGAGCTACATGAAGGGACTTCCGACACAAAAATAAGTAAAAGGGATCTGATTTTTAATAAATTATATAACATTAAATTGCAGGAGGGTGAAACAGCAAGTCAATTGCATGTACGCATCCAAGATCTCCTCAACGGTCTCCACACAATTGGACAGAAGGTGGAGAACTGCGACGTAATCAGGTATGCGTTAAATGCTTTTCTGAGGAATACCTTGTGAGCATCTATGGTAGATGCTTACAAGGTATCCAAGGATCTTTCTTTAATTAAGTTAGACGATTTTTTTTTGAATTTGAATTACATGAACAGATTAATACACGCTCTGCCGAGAAGGGTATTGCCTTGATTGTAGGTACAAGTAGAACTCGGGAAGTAAAAATAAAGCGTAAAATCGAACCAGAGTCCGAAGAAGAACCAGACTCAGAAGATGACGACGATGAGATAGAAGCCGAACTCGTCAACCTAGTATGCAAGTTCTATAGAAAGAAGAAGGGGTCACAAAGACGAATATCAAGAAGGTGGTTCAGTCTAAAAAGGTACAAACGAGTCCAAAGGTAAAGTTCGAAGTAACCTGCTACGGGTGTAATCAAAAGGAACACATTAAGGCCAATTGCCCAAACTTAAAAGAAGCAAAGAAGCAGAGGAAGAAGAAAGCACTGCAGGCAACATGGGGCGAGTTCTCTTCAGAAGACTCTGACGAAGAGCTCAAACTGACGAGCTTCTTGCACTGACGGTCTAGGAACACATCGACAAATTGGAGACCGAGCCAATTAGAAGCCGAGTTCGAACGAAGCCATGAATCCGTATCCGTTTCTGAAGAACCCAAACCCACTGTAAGAAATTCACTGTATAATTTAGTTAATTATTTAATGCGCATGTTAACTAAATCAAATGTCCGAGTCAAATCACTTCAAAAGGAGGTAACAACCTTAAAGAAGTGACTAACCCTAGCTCCTTGACTAATCTCATTCAGACTGGAACCTCAATTCAAGTCCAAAAGCTTGAGGAAGAAAATTCTGAAAAATCAAGTCAAAGAACTAAAGGACACGTTGGAACGGTTTACTTTGGGCTTCAAGAATCTTGATTTGATTCTTGGAAAATAACGAACCGTTTACAACCGATCCGGACTTGGATTTAAGGCTAATAGAAAATACAAATCTTATTTATCCCTTGTTAATCGAAATAATAGAAAATTAGTCCAAACATGGGTCCCCAAGTCAAACTTGGTTAATCAAGTTGGATTTGGACACTATTGGGTCTCCAAGGATCAAATTCATTACCTTGATAGACCCTATCAAGGCTATGATACAGGGGATCCAATAGAAAGACCATTTTTATCAACAGATATAATTGTTTGATAATTGCTTTTACTGCTTTTATTATACATGCTTAGATTAGGATAGATAAGGACCTAGGCGTAATTTATACTTGACTAGTTAGACTTAGGGATTTCAAAAGGAAAGTTAAATATCCAATTTCTTTGAAAGACTTTGTCTAGAAGTGGTGGATGATCTCATACCCAAGAAGGCCTAGTGTCTCGCCACAGCCTGGAAGCCAATATTTGAAATGTATATTTAATTGACTAATTGAAAAACCTGAGTCTAACCCAAATGTAAATTAATCCTTAGACATAATTTAAATTAAAGATATAATTAATCATCTCACAAAATCCATAAGGTTTCATGATTGATAATTTAAAAATGGGTGAGATGGACCTAGGTAAAATTTAAAATAAAATCAATCAATTTAACTTAATTAATAAATCAATTTAAACTAATTAATAATTTAATTTAATTAATAAATCAATTTAACATAATTAATAAATCAACTAATCAATTAAATTATTAAATCTTAATTAATTTAATACTACATAAACATAAACCTAATTAACTCAATAAATCATCTCACAATCACCCATAGGGATACCATGTTTGATAACCTAGACTGGGTGAGATGGAACATTAAGGAGTTAATTTCAATCAAATTATCTTTTGATCCGTCAAATTGAACCAAATCAAATACTTTATGTGTAGGAACATAAAGATTTGGATCAATGGATGCTAGATAGTTGATACTCTAGGCATATGACTAGAAATAGATTGAAATTCACTAAGCTGAAATGCAAGAACCTAGGATCTATTACATTCGGTAACGACGGAATACTTAAAGTAATCGGAACAGATAATATCCAACTGAGTTCCGATTTCTATATTTGAAAAATTTTATTGGTTGATTGATTGAATTTTAACTTACTTAGTATTAGTCAATTATGTAACTCAAGGTACTTAATCACATTTTCAAAATCTAAGTGCTTAATTAAAAATATTGAAAATCCTAAAATCACACTTAAAGGAATTAGAAAAAAGAATATCTATTCAATTGATCTACCAACCTTCTCATTTAAGTGTCTATTGACATAACAAGAAGAAGCTAAGTTATAACACAGAAGACTGGGTCACATTCATACCATACTCATTTAAAAAATGAGTCAAAATGATTTATTTAAAGACTTGCCCAAATTAAAATTTATCGAAAATTTAATTTGTAATGCGTGTTAATAGGGTAAACAAACCAAGTCAACCCATAAGTTAACCAACTTAAGTAGAACTAATTAAATACTTGAGCTCCTACATTTAGACCTATTTGATTCACATGAGGCTACGTCATTAAGTAAAAATCAATATTGCTTAGTAATAATTGATGATTACTCAATATTTACTTGGGTAAAATTTCTAAAATTTAAAGATGAAATCTACGAAATCTTTAAAACTTTTTGTAACTTAGTAAAAAATGCAAAAGATACTAAAATTAAAAGAATTAGAAGTGACCATGGGAGAATTTGAAAACCTCAAATTTATTGAATTTTGTGAAATTATGGATATACACATGAAAACTCATGCCCTAGAACCCCCAACAAAATAGTTTAGTAGAACGAAAAAATAGAACCCTACAAGAAGCCGCTAAAACTATGTTAAATGAATACAACTTAAATAATAAATTTTGGGCTGAGGCAATTAATACAGCCTATTACATTCAAAATAGAATTTTAATCAACAAAATTCAAAATAAAACTCCATATGAAATATATTATAATAGAATTCCCAACCTAAACTATTAAAGGTGTTTGGGGTGTAAAGTTCATATTTTAAACACTAAGGACTATTTAGAAAAATTCACGTCAAAATCATCCTTAGGAATCTTTTTAGGGTATTCCACAACCAGTAGGGCCTATAGAGTTTGTAACAAAAATACCCTAAAAGTTGAAGAAACAATTAATGTGATTTTTGATGAAGAAAATAACTTACCTAACTCAATAAATGAAAATATTAATCAAAACACTAAAAATATTAATACAAGAAACATATAAGATGATGAAGATGTTCAAATTAAATCTAGTCAATTACAAGAACCGATTATTGACCTTAACATAAGACCATCAAGAACAAGTACTAATTATCTATCAGACCAAATTTTGGATGATCCAACCTTAGAGGTTCGAACTAGAGCATCTTATATGAACCTAAGTCAGATAGCTCTCATTTTTAAAATTGAACCCAAGACTATAGAAGAAGCCCTACCAGATCCAGACTGGATACTAGCAATACAAGAGGAGTTAGTCCAATTTGAAAGAAACCAGGTCTGGAAATTAGTACCTAAATCCATAAATAAAATCATAGTTGGCACTAAATGAGTATTTAGAAATAAATTGGATGATCAGGGCGAAATAGTAAGAAATAAGGCTAGGTTAGTTGCTAAAGGGTTCAGCTAAGTAGAAGGGTTAGATTACGATGAAACCTATGCACCCGTTGCCAGACTTGAATCTATTAGAATGTTGCTGGCCTATGCAACTGATAACCATGATTTTACTACACTATTTTCATTCATATAATCATGGTTTGATATCGTTTTCATAGATAGAACCCATATTTACATCATATTTTATGCATTGTGTCGATTTTGGGCTTAATTGTAAATTATTGTGTTATGACTTTATTTGATGCTAATATTTAAGTGTTATTTTGTAGGCATCAAGGGCTCTTGGACTGGATGAATTTGAACCAAATTCATGCTCGGATCGGAGTTTTAACGAGATGATCAAGCTCCAGAATAATCGTAGTCGTTCATTGAAGATTGGAGAGATCTGAGCCATCTGTTAAGAATCTGGTCCATCCGACCTAATGAGGAGCAGATCTCATCCGTTGATGAAGATCTGAAGCTTTTGATCCAGATCTGAAGACATCACAGCCGTTAGATGAGATCAAATCATTCTAGACCATTGGATCAAATTTGAAAAGGGTATAAAACCTTTGAGAAGCTACAGTGCAGAGTTGGACTTGGCGTTTTCGCTATCACTGTTCCTTCTTCTTCTTCTTCTCCATGACGCCAAGGTTCCCGTTCACCATTCCAGATCAATGAGCTAGCATTCTTCACCGACGGCGATCGATGAGCTAACGACGTTCATTGTCCGAGGTCACAGAAGCAGCAGAGGGCGTTCCCCAGTCCGCGAAGTTGAGTTCTGTCCCAGTTCGCAATCTAGGCAAGAGGCGTTCCCAGATTTGGATTTCCATCAGCCAACGGAGCTCTCGAGGGCGGTTCCTAGAAGCTCCGATCACACTCCCATTTCTCCATCCCATCAGCAAATCGGACATTGATCTGATCAATCAATTGGTGTCCGTAAATTCCAGAAATTAGCGCTGTTTCTTCGTGCGTTGTAAACTCCAGCCGATTGTGAGTTCGAGGGCGTTTCCCAGGGCTGTGAGGAGTCGACTGGATTAGCTGGTAGTTCGAGATTCAAGCCAATTGCCTGAAGGGCGTTCTCAGAGGCAATTCTGTAGTGACAGCAGGGAGAAGAAGCTTGCAACAAGGATTTGTGGATAAGGAATGTTTACCTTTCTTGCATTTTATTTTGGAATTCTTATGAATATGCTCAGATCGTATGATTTGATTTCTTTACCTTGCAATTCTGATTTCTTTGAATTTCTGCATTTCAACCCCATGTTCAACTACTAACTTTGTTTTTCAATCTATTTCCTAATCTGAATTCCTTATTTCAGTTTAAATCAACTAATGTTTAATTACTAACAAGTGTCAGCTAGTGTTTTGTTTTGAATTTTTAGCTACTAACTAGGTTTTCCTTTATTAATGTTGATTTGATTTTTAATCCTAGTGTCTATGAACTAGTTTAGGTGTTGAATTGATCATGAGATGGTCTTCATTATTTGCCTTTGTATTACTTTGTTGATTGTCGGAATTAATTGAAGAATTAGTTTGAGCATTGGAGTTTAATTGTTGAATTTGATTATGAATATGAGTGGAATGCTATTTTGGTTTTTGCAAGTGTTTGGTGATTGTAATTGTGTTACCGAATTGTGAATGGAGGACTCTGAGTTTAATTAATGCTTATTCGATGAGAAGGAAATGGATCATGCTTAGAAGAGAAGGAACTTACTTTTATCTTATTCTTTAATCTTGTTGATGTAATAATTCAATTTGAATTAATTATAGAATTAACTTTATTAACTAGTTATCCTTGGAAAAATATGACTTGGGACTCCTTACTACAAGTGTTATTTTTGGTTTATGTGAGTTTCAATCTTTATCAATTTGAGGTGCCACGTGATATGCAAAAAGGCCGACACCAGCAGCACATAAAGGATTCAAGTTATACCAAATGGATGTAAAGTTCATTTTCTTAAATGGATTCATTAAGGAAGAAGTATATGTTAGTCAGCCCCTAGGATTTGAGGACTTGGACCACTCAAACCATGTTTTTAGGTTAAAAATGCCTTATATGGACTAAAACAAGTACCTAGGGCGTGGTATGAACGCCTATCAAATTATTTAATAACTAAGGGATTTAAACAAGGTTAAATAGATCAAACCTTATTTGTAAAAACCCTAGAAAAAGATATCTTTATAGTTCAAATTTATGTAGACGATATAATTTTTGGTTCAACAAAAAATAAATTTTTAAAAGAATTTACCAAATTAATGGAAAGTGAATTCGAAATGAGCCTAGTTGGAGAACTCAACTTTTTCTTAGGCTTACAAATTAAACAAACTAAAGATGAAATTTATGTTTTTCAAACTAAATATGCTAAAGAACTAATCAAAAAATTTGGCATGGAAAATTCGAAAAATATAAATTCTCCAATGGCAACTAATGTTAAAATCGACTCTAACTTAGAAGGAAAATCGATAGGCTTGAAATACTATCGAAGTGCGCTAGGAATTCTACTATACCTAACCGCAAGTTGACCCGACATTTTGTTTGCAGTAGGTATGTGTGCAAGATACCAATCTTGTGCAAAAGAATCACACCTAACAAATGTTAAGAGAATTCTAAGGTATATTAAGGGAATCCTTAATGTAGGACTTTGGTACCCTAAGACTTGCACCTTTGACCTAACTGGCTATTTTGACTCAGACTATGCCGGGTGCAAACTAGATAGAAAAAATACAAGTGGTATCTGTCAATTTCTAGGTCAGTGCCTAGTAAGTTGGTCAAGCAAAAAGCAACACTGTGTTGCTTTATCCACTACTGAAGCTGAATACATAGCCCTAAGAGAATATGCATCTCAACTATTATGGATGATGCATACCTTAAAAGACTATCAACTAGAATATAAAAACATAAAAATTTCAATTGATAATATAAGTTCAATTAACTTAACTAAAAGTCCAATTCACCACTCAAGGACTAAACACATAGAGGTAAAACACCACTTTGTAAGGGATCATGTAGCTAAGGGTGATATTGTACTTAACTATGTTGAGTCCAAATCAAATCTGACTGACATTTTCACAAAATCCTTACCTAAACTTGGGTTCAGTGCACTTAGAAGTCAGATAGGACTGTGTTTTGTAGAATAGAGTTTACTTTCAAACTTAATTCTTCTAATTGCTATTTCAGTCTGTTACTCAGTTTTAAAATTCTAGGGAAAATATTTTCAAAATTTTAATTTTATTAGTTTTTCAAAACATTGGACTTAGCGTAGGTATTTATCCCCTAGAAAGCATATACCCCTAGTTCTTAGCCAGAGCATTTCACAAGTACACTAGGTTTACCTTGCTTGTGTATGAAAACCACTTAGAATGGTGTGAGATACATAGGGTATTGCCTGGACTTTAGAATGTTTATGTTTATGCATCGACATAAGTCTGAGCAATAAATACAAACTTTATATCAATCAAATTAAGTGATTCATGTTTTGTCAACACTAATTGAAACATTTACTTAATTTGACTAACCAAGTGAAAGCTACTACCTCTTGGTAAACAGCTAGTAACTAAATGTTAGACAGTTGTTTGTAAGTAAATATTTTGTTTACTCATGCTTGGACTCTAGGATATTTGCATTATCCTACATGTTTGTAAGTCAATAACAAAATTGTTTTGACATTAATCAAGGGGCAGTGAATAAGAGATTTTTAAAATCAAGTTGATATTTACTTTTGATTTAGTTTTTGAAATAAAAGTTATTATGTTATTTAGTGTTGAAATTTTTTTTGAAACTTTTTTTACTAAGTGTTGGAATTTTTGTTTGTGTTAAAATAAATTCTTGTTTTTTGAAATAAATATTTTTGACTCAGCTTAAAAATGTCTTTTGGCAAAATTATTTTAATTACATTTTACTAAGTATTAGAATTTTTTTCCTACATTTTATTAAAGTTTTTTTTGGATTTTTCTCTTTCCGAGCTAGAGCATTAAATTTTAAGATTCTTTTAATCTCATTTTTACTAAAGTCAAAATTATGATCAACATTTTTAGTATTTTATCAAAATATCTTAATATCTAGCTAAATGTTGAGTAAAAGTACTTCACTAAGTTTTAGAACTTTTTAAAAGTTGATAACTTTCTCTCTAAGTCATTTTCAAAAATTCAAGAATTTTGCTAAATGTTCCTTATCAAAGGAATATTTCAAGTACGAGCTACCTTTCAGGAGGAGCTAATTATTCTTTTCTATAATTAATATTTTTGATCTATGGCAAAGGGGGAGAGGAAAGTGAAAGTTAAGTTAAAAATAAATAAAAAAATTAAGTTAAAGTTGAATAATTAGAACAATTTGATATTGCATTACTTACTATGTTTTTATGCTATGATCTTGCAATGTTTTTTTTCTTAACTTTGAATTTTATTGTCATAATAAAAAAGGGGGAGATTGTTGGTGCGGTAAGCATCCGACGATTGAATCTAAATTTTGATAATGACAAAGGGTTCAAAGTTAAGATCATTTATGATCTAACATGTTTGAATAAGTTTGCAGTAAAGTCCTAAGTGTACTCAGGCAAAAAATCCTAGGTGTGGTAACCCTAAGTCCTAGGGGGTGGTAACCCTAGGCGAAAAGTCTTGGCGGGTCAAGGGCTTCGGACAAAAGTCCTAGAGTTGAGGACTCTAGGTGGAAAGTCCTGGTGTTGCGAACCAGGTGGAAGACTGGACGGGACATGAAGCGGACGCCCAACAGAAAGTCCTGGAGGTTCGGGCACTGAGCAAAAGTCCAGTTGGTATAGAGGATCAACTGGCAACAGGTAAACTCTCCCAAGTGGAGTAGGTGAGGATGCTTTCCTCGGTGAGGGAACAGTAGGTGTTGATTCGACCTCGGGTTTTCGGACGGGAAATCCAAAGTTAAAACCGGACAGTCCGATGACTGTCAAATACTTTATTTTTATATTGTGCTAACTTTGTTTTGCAAGTTATGTTGGTTTGTTGGACTAATGTATTTTGCAGGAAGCAAATTGAACATCCTTGCCTCAGATAAACAGTACCCGAGGCGCCCTCCAGGGAGCTTGGAGGCGCCTCGGGTTGCATACAGAGACAACCTCGCAACAAGACGTGAGGGCGCCCTGGACTGGCGCGAGGGCGCCCTCCATGTGGTTGGAGGCGCCCTCAGGAGGATAGGTAGCGATGAAGAGAAAGCTTATCCACACGCGGCTGACCCGGGCATTGGAGGCGCCCTCAATGAGGTTGAAGGTGCCCTCAACAGGCTTTATAAGGCAGGTTCAAGCAGCAACAAAGGGATAACTCAAATCTGTGATATTTCTTCCGTGTGCTGCTGAAAAATGTTCCGATAAAGCTGTGACAAGATACCGACAACCCGAAGCTTCAAAGTCTACTGTTTTCATTGTCGGTATAACTTTCGTTACGATTTTACTGTACTTAATTACTGTACTATAAACTATAATATTTCCAGATTGATAGTGATTGCTCAAAGTAGACACTCAATGAGCGTGAGCCTTGAAGTAGGAGTCGTCCCAGACTCCAAACCAAGTAAAAACTTGATATTTACATGTTTGCATTATTATTTACTTTTCCGCTGCGTTTTACTCTTAGTCTTTTCCGAAACGAAAGTAAAAGCCACGAGTGCTATTCACCCCCCTCTAGCGCTTTCGATCCAACACATTGTTGCGCCGAGCGGTAAGGCCGCTCGACTAATCGACCTTGATCCATGTCATTCGTCATTGCGCCGAGTGAAAGAGCTGCTCGACTTGGCTTCTACACGTCCTTTGAGCGTCGATTTGATTACTGCATGTCGGAGATGGTGGGTTGATGTTTAAGATCCGGTCGGGCTATGCCCCACCCGACCGACCAAGACCCTTCGTCCGTCGATCGTCTTGACTTTGACCTTCATTGACCTTCACCGTGGTAGCGGGGCGGGATCCCTCCTTATCACCGCATCAAAAATCATGCTATTTTTATATATTTATTAGTGATTTCCAAGGAATGGGATAGAATTATGTAGTACTTTTAGTTTATTCGCATTCTTATCTTTTGTTTGCTGGAATGCTGTTATAAGGAATTGCTTCTAAAATATTGATATCCTTATACTAAATAATTTGCCTACCTTGCTTTGTCTACTTAGTTCACTTGACCAATTTGATTTGTTGACCAACCCCATGTATTGACTCATTTGGTTTGTTTGGCTCAGTCAATCCATTCAGATTTGTTCTTCAACGAGTTAGGTTTTTGGCCAATCCATCCCACTTGGTTTTCCCAGCTCACCCATCACTAGTTTATGGCACTTAGAATATCTAACTTGCTTATATTCTTTGCTTTATTGATTCATGCAACCTAGTTGACCCACTCAGCCTTCTTGGTTTATTCTGCTCTTGTAATTTGTCTAGGCTAGTCAGTCCACTCAACTTAGCTAGCTTATCTTGATTTGCTCACTCGGCGTGGCTTATAGATCTGCTTGCTTGCTTGGCAAAGTAAGGTCAACCAAGTTCATCTTTCTGTGCATCCAACAAAATTAAAATTCTATCCCACTGTAACATCAAATTTAGTCAGCTTGGTCTACTTGGCTCGCCTGTTCTGTCCAAAGCGCTAGGTGTACTCATTTGTTTCTGTCCGTTTGATCTAATCATTAGCTTATTGCATTCAATCTTCTAACTTGCTGTTTGGTCTACCGAGATGCCTTATTAGCTTCACTTTCTCAACTCTTCCACTTAAATTAGGTATTGTTTTTGACGATGGAATATAATATTTTGTTTGGAATTATGAAATAATTAACGGCAATTTATCAAAAGGCATACTACGGTTAATGTATTTACCAAAAAGCGCATCACAATTTTGTATTTACCAAAAGGCGGAGTTTACCAAAATCAATTCCCAGATTACCCCTCTGGCTAACCTGGCAACCGCCTTTTTCAAACACATTTTTCCAAGCATCCAAGCCGAAATTAGAATAGAAAAATAATTTGTGGTTCGGATGTACGTCTTCTCACCGTCTCTCTCCCTCCATCCCTCTGTGTGGTGTTATAAACTTGAAAGAAAAAAGAAATATGAACCCTGCGCTTGCCATTACTGCTCGTGGTGGTTGGCGGGATTGCAATAGACCAGTTAGGTTTATGGCATAATTGCGTAAGAGTTGCTAGAGGAGACCAAGGACAAATTAAGTTAAGAAGGTCAGCCGAGAAGGACAAACTTCTTGCAAGAGGGAAATTAGTAGAAGCACACATTTAAAGATTTAGACATGTATGTATGGATATTTTTACTGTAAAATAGGGTAGTGAAGGTAAATAAAAATTACACTATTTGTGTGTGAAGGGTGGCAGCAAAAAGTGATTTTATGGTTAATTTTGGTTGTGTGGAGAATAATATTCAATAACACCTGAATTATGATGTAATAGAAGACTTAATCGATTTAATTCATGTTAGTTTTTGACGTTGATAGTTAAGTTTGGCTAAAAATTGTTTATTTATGGTTTAGAGTTTAGTCAATGGTGGTCCTAGTTTACAAGAAGTATCTGGTTCAAAAGAGGCCTGATATCATAAGAGGCCTGATATCTATGATATCAGGCCCACGTTAGGCCTGATATCATAGATATCAGGCCCACCTTGGGCCTGATATCGATAATGTGTTATGTGGTTAAAACTTTACTTTTACATCAGACCCTTCCTAGTTTGAGCAAAATTATAATTTAACTACAGAAAAAGATTATGTAGTTGCAAATTTACTAAAATAGTTTGTAATTTATTTATCAGGGATGATCATATAACTGACGAAATTCTATCTGAGATATGAAATACTCTTGATGCAAATTCTAGCATTGGACATGCAGATAATGTAGGAGAAGTATCCAGAACAAATATTCCATCATCTTCACAGTATAGTTGTGTGCATAACACAAATAGAAATACAAGCAGTAATTTCACATTTGATCTAAATGAAGAAGCTAGTGTTCAAGAAGATGAGGTTCTGAACCCGTGTGCAACACTTGTTGATTACTATGAGCCTAGTTGGAGTGAGGAAGAAGGGTATTATAACAGAAATGGAGAGGAAATGCAATGCAATACAAATGTACAAGAATTCTTTGCTGATGATATGCAGATTGAACAATATGAAATATCTCAAGAGCAATATAGTGACTTAGAGGAGGAGTTCCCAATAGCTGATGATCCATATATTCTAAATTCTCGATTGCTCCAAAGGCCAATTGAAGAGGCAATAGATCAGCATGAATTTTTTGTAGGACAGATATTTCAGTCTCGACAAGAGTTCAAGAATGAACTTGTGAAGCATGCCATGGTTAAACATATGAGATATAACCCAGTTGACACTCGGAAAAATAAAGTAAAAGCTGTCTGCTTCAATCAACCGTGTAAGTGGAGAGTAGTTGCCAGGGGGGATGTCGAGTTCATTGTTACAAAATATATAAAGGAACACCAATGTGGCACCATTAGGGAAAGTGCTGATCATCAAGCATGCTCTTCATCCTTTGTAGCTTCTTTTGTTGAAGAGCAATTTCTTGCTAATGAACAATACAAGCCAAGTATGATTATAGCAGATATAAAAGCCAGGTTCGGAGTGACCATATCCTACAGAAAAGCTTACATAGCTCGAGAGAAAGCGATGAAGAAAGTTGTTGGAGATTATGATCAAGCATATAGAAATCTTTCACTATATCTGCGTGAGTTAAGAGTCAGGGATCCTGAAACCTATGTTGCACTACACAGGAATGGGGATAATCAATTCTAACGATGTTTTTGGGGTTTTGGAGCTTGTAGGAGAGTATTCAGGTCTTATCTGCGTAAATTAATTGGAATTGATGCCACACACCTAAGAGGCAAATATCCGGGTGTGTTGTTGATGGCTACATCAATAGATGCTAATGACAATGTCCTCCCAGTAGCCTTTGGAATCGCTGAAGTTGAATGTGTGTCTGCATGGGAGTGGTTTCTGGATCATACGAAGAGATTCTTTAATGTTGATCCAGAGTCAATGAGTATAGTATCAGATAGATATCGTGGCATTATAGCAGCAGTTAGGAAAGTCTACCCTACTGCCCATCATGCTTTTTGTTGCCACCACATGTCTTGCAATATGGTAACAGATACTGGCAGTAGGTCAGGTTTAGGGTTTTTTTGGGCAGCTGCTCGAGCAAACACAACACTATAATATGATCTCATAATGCAGTCCATGCTTGAAAAACATCCAGATGCTCATAAGTGGCTTTAGAACATTGACCCTAAAAGATGGGCTAACCACCAATGCTAACCACCAATTGTGTAGAGAGTTTAAATGCTTTGTTCAAGGAGACGCGTGAACTTCCGATAAACAGGTTAATTGATAATACCAGAAGAAAGGTAGCTCAATGGTTCTTTAACCGTAAGGAGGAAGCGTCGAAATGGTATGTAGCGTTAACACCTCATGCTACTAAAGAAATGCAATCAAGGAGGGAGAAAGCTAGACGATATAAAGTCCACCCCTACTCTCAATCCGAAATGGAAGTAGAGACATGGGGTACTTCATACATTGTTGATTTGGAGAGGAAATATTGTAACTGTGGGGAGTTTCAAATTTCAGGATTGCCTTGCTCACATGCAAATGCCGTCATAATTCACCGGAACATGGATACACTCCCATATTGTGAGCATTATTTTCATTCACATAATTGGAAAACGACATACATGGATCGTATTTACCCCTGTCGAAGCAAGGAATTTTGGCCTAGGGGAGTCAACAACATTATAGTGCTATGTCCCCGTAGCCTTGTGCAGCCTGGTAGGCGAAAGAAGGCAAGGATTGAGTCAAAACATAATGGGAAGGTAAAAATCAAATGCAGCAGGCGCAAACAACTGGGTTATAATCGGAGGACCTGTAGAATGCCGCTAGCCCCTGGATCTTGACTGAATTGTAAATTGGAGGAGTTGAGGCATATGTTTTGTATGAAGTACATAAATAGGTTTGTAAGACAAACAGTTGTTAAAAGTGATGTTTCTGTTATATACGTTTATGGAGTATTTAGTTTGTGTTACAGTTTTATGGTAGGTATGAGAAGTGTAAACCATCACCTGCAAGGCAGAAATAATACTTCACACCATATCTCCATTGTGTCAAATAAAAATGCGATACATTTCAATTCAACAGGAAGGGGTTCGTAATTTCAAAGTCACATAAATATGTAGTGAAATATAGATGTGTTAAAACATGCACAAAGGGAGTATAGTAATCCTTGCAAAATAAGATAGGACAGCAGTTCTCGGTCATTGAAATGGGGGTATAAATATGTTTTGACACCAGATATACCATCTTCCCAGGTAGACCTTCACAGGGGACTTGATTTCATGTAGATCCAAGTAGGGGAAGGCCATCAGTGGGTTTAGGTCAAAACCCACTGATGGACCTTGACACCTCTGATTGGACCCATTTCAGCTATAGTGGTATTCTGGAGTTGCAAGGACTCCAAATCTGCTGGCAAATCATTATTTATATATCTATAGGTGCTGGGAAAAAACAATATAAAATCAGGCTTCGTTAGGCCTGATATGCTTAGATATCAGGCCCAACGTGGGCCTGATATGACTATCATTTAATAAAGCATTATTCTATCTCACCCTAATATAAACTCCAAGCATTCTAACAGGGGGCCTGATCAAAATAATAAAATAAGATCAATTTTAAAAGTCACCTTCCATAGGGTAGAAAAGAAAAGCTATGCAGTGTTCGGTGCCAACTGGCACAGAGCCATACCTTCTAATCCATGGTGTATAAATTATGTTTTACACCATATATACCATCGCCCCACCAAGACCTTCACAGGGGACTTGATTTCATGTAAATCCAAGTAGGGGAGGGCCATCAGTGGGTTTTGGTCAAAATCCACTGATGGACCTAGACACCTCTGATTGGACCCATTTCAGTTCTAGTGGTTTTATGGAGTTGCAAGGACTCAGAATCTGGTGGCAAATAATTATTTAAATATCTATAGGTGCTGGGAAAAATTTAAAATACAATCAGCCTCCGTTGGGCCTGATATGATTGGATATCAGGCCCAACATAGGCTTGATATGAGTGGATATCAGGCCCAACGTGGGCATGATATGAGACCATATCAGGCCCAAAGTGGCCTTGGTATGGTATCCTTTCTTATAAATTTATACTATCTCCCCCTTTCTATAAACTCAAAATGTGCTACCATGCTCCTTATGAAAAAATAAATGGCAACTGGCACGGAACCATACTTCCTAATCCATGGTGTATAAATTATGTTTTACACCATATATACCATCTCCCCACCAAGACTTTCACAGGGGACTTGATTTCATGTAAATCCAAGTAGGGGAGGGCCATCAGTGGGTTTTGGTCAAAACCCACTGATGGACCTAAACACCTCTGATTGGACCCATTTCAGCTCTAGTGGTATTCTGGAGTTGCAAGGACTCAGAATCTGGTGGCAAATAATTATTTAAATATCTATAGGTGCTGGGAAAAATTTAAAATACAATCAGCCTCCGTTGGGCCTGATATGCTTGGATATCAGGCCCAACGTGGGCCTGATATGAGTGGATATTAGGCCCAACCTCTGATTGGACCCATTTCAGCTCTAGTGGTATTCTGGAGTTGCAAGGACTCAGAATCTGGTGGTAAATAATTATTTAAATATCTATAGGTGCTGGGAAAAATTTAAAATACAATCAGCCTCTGTTGGGCCTGATATGCTTGGATATCAGGCCCAACGTGGGCCTGATATGAGTAGATATCAGGCCCAACGTGGGGCCTGATATTATAAAAAGTATTATTTCAAAATAATAATAAATAATCTTACACATAAATCGAGTCAATTAAATAAAATAAAATAATGAGATATCAGGCCCAAGTTTCAATCTGCAAAAGCGCACACTCTCCTGCTTCGGTCGTCATCTTCTTCTCGAAGCCATTCTACGCAGCTCCGGTCGAGGCGTGACTCTACCTTCACCGGCGTTCAATAATCATTTCCGTACGTAGGTCGGTTGCTCATTTAGTTAAGCTTTCTATAACCGGTTAACCTAGGGTTTGTGTGGGTGTGTTAGAATAAGAGCGTAGTCGTTATTACGGGAACTAAGAGTTGTTTTTCTGGGTGTGGTTATACAGTAGCTAGGTTCGCAATGGCAACAAAAGAAGTCTCGACAAGTGTGTGTGCTGATTGACCAAATTATCAAAGTTATGTCAATAGAGAAAGAACTAAAAGAATGAACTGGAAAAGTACCATTTGTCACTTCAGAAAGTTTATCTCTTCTGTTAACCCAACTGCAGAACAAGAACAGATGATTCGAGGCACACCTTTTTCGTGGATCCTCGACCTCCCTGATAGTTCTTTTGTAAGAGCTCAGGTACAAAATATGTTTGATAACTGGGATCATGAGGAAAAAAACTTTATCTTCCATGGGAAGAAGCTCAATTTTACAAAGGTAGATGTGGGACTGATTCTTGGCCTACCCGACAATGGAGATATAGTTCGTCTCGATTTAAATGAGGCTTCAAGCGCACTGTACATGGAGTTTTTCCGAGAATCGGATTGTTCTGCCAGACATTTAGAGAAACTGATTAGGAAGTCTAGATCAAATGACAAGCTGTACTGTCAGCTTTTTATCCTGTATTTTTTTACAACTGTTCTGTTTTGTGGGAGTAGCAGTGTTCTCAGAATACCTATGCTCTCCCTAATTGACTGTGTAGATGATTTTGACAACTTAGCTAGGTTTAACTGGTGCAATGCAGTATACAGTTTCATGGCTCAACAATTAGACTCCATTGGATTGGAGCTTACATTAAGACCAAAACCACAGGTAGCTGATGCAACGCCCAAGGCCCCCTTGCTAAAGGGATTTCCAAATATATTAGCTGTAAGTCCGATTACATATATATCAAGATATGTGTAAAGATTATGAATTATTTTTATAATCATATTGTAGGTATGGGTGTGTGAGCACATCAGCATTATTGATCCAGACCATCCATAAAAATTGCCAAGAATACTACGATGGAGGTGGCTTAACTATCATGTTGACACAGTAAAAAAAATGATAGACCGTGTAACTGCAGATAAAATTTTAGTAGATTTAATTCTGACAGAATCAGAATTGAATTTACTACCAAACCGGCCTTAGCCATCTGAGTATCTTGAGTTGGTTGGCCAAGGATCTTTACATCAAGCCGAAGAAGGTCAACTACAGTGTGACGATACGGTAGATTGTATTTTGTGCAAGGAAAAGGATAACAAAATTGAGAGTTTAAAGCAAGAATTACATAAAGCTTCTCAAAGTTTGGAGGAAGCTAATAAAAACTTGGCAACGGTGATAGAAGAAAAGGATAGTCTAGTAGCAGCAAAGGATATTGTGATTGCTGATATGGAAGCTATGCTTAAAGAAAAGGATCAACAAATAAGTGAACTGCGTAAAGAACGGGATACGAGTGGCAACAAGGCTGACACTATAAATTCTGACGTGGATAACAGAATTTTAACTGTAAAAGACAAAATCATAGCCGATGCCGAAAATAAGATTAAAGAGCTCCAACAAGTCATACAAAGCATATCAGGGGAGCCAAGAGCATCAGAAGGCATAGACCCAGCATCAGAAGGCATAGACCCTAATCTGCCTATAATTCCAACTAATTTTCGGGTAGGCCCCAAAAGAAAGAGAACCCAGAGAAGTTTGATATCCCAATGCACCAAAAAAAAAGGCAAACAACTTGTTCTTACTATCGAACCAGATGCTCCTGCACCATCAAAGACAGAAAATACAAGTTCATCACTGATAGAAACACAATGTCATGAAATTAACAAGGTCAAAACCAAAATATTGAAGGTACGGTCGAGAGTAGGTAAGTTGTTATTATATAATCCTTAATGACATAGTATTATTTTAATTATCTCAGCAAGCGAAAACATTTTTTAAAAAGAGCAAAGATGATGTGATAGCCGATGCATTGTTGAAGCTCAGTCAGTTAAGGTAACGTAGTTGCCAACCTAAATACTTAACCCACATGTCAACGAAGGATTATTATTGGAGTTTAATGATATTTTTTTATTTTTAATTTATTAAATACCATTGACAGTATCCTTGTGTGTAGGGTGACGGTGCAACCAATATGGGCAAATGATAATTTCTCTTTAGATATGCAATATTTTATGACAATATTTGATTGGACGCAATATACCAATGGGGATTGCATAAATGTTTATTGGAATATTCTTGCTAATGAAGCCAAACACTCTAACTCACCATACCACCCATCCATATTTTGTGGGGTTGGATTCCCAGTATGTCCCTTATCTCATTATAAATTGTTTACAATATATATTGGATGCAGTCACCATAATAGCTCTATTATTTGCATAGGACTTGTTCGGAATGATGCACGTGGATGCATTGAAACAAACTGCAAAAACTGATGACGACAAGGACATTAGATATATTTTTTGTCCTCTACATAACCAAGATGATCATTGGCATCTAATGGTCATGGACCTGGAGGAACGTCAAATAATTCATTATAACTCTCTTGGCACCACAGAAAATTACACTTCTGTTTTTAATCAAACTGTAAGTAACAAATTTCTTATATCCAATAATCATTGTTTATGTATTAATTACTATGGTTTGATATTTGTAGGTGTTATTTTTTAAGGAGCTAAACTGGTCATACTATCACAGATGGCATCAAGGTTTAGCACCATTCTCCGGGAGAGAGTATAAAACGATGCAAGTTATTGGCCCCACACAAAGCAAATTGTAAGTATTAGTGTATGTTCCATAATATTTCTATTTGGATTTTTTATGATGGATTGTGCTTTTGTTTTGTAGGTTGGATTGTGCTTTTTTTTGTAATGCGCTATGCAGAGAGTTTGATGTTCCGGAGATCTACAGACTTTGTACAAGCTGATATGAGAGCTTATAGATTTAGACTTGGACACAAAATCATGTCTGACAAAAACTTTAAACTATAGAAATAGTGAACAATTGTAATATTGTATTCTAGTAATGATTTACTGTTTGTGTAACTTAAATTTATGGTGAATCAATTTATTGTAAATTAAATTTATAGTTACTAAATACCTTCTTTAAATCCCTTTTCTAATAAGGTATTGCTCCGTGGCCATTTATTTTTTTATAAGGAGCATGGTAGCACATTTTGAGTTTATAGAAAGGGGGAGATAGTATAAATTTATAAGAAAGGATACCATACCAAGGCCACTTTGGGCCTGATATGGTCTCATATCGGGCCAAAGTTGGGCCTGATATGCTTGGATATCAGGCCCACGTTGGGCCTGATATGCGATATCAGGCCCAACGGATGCTGATTGTATTTTAATTTTCTCCCAGCACCTATAGAAATTTAAATAATGATTTGCCACCAGATTTGGAGTCCTTGCAACTCCAGAATACCACTACAACTAAAATGGGTCCAATCGGAGGTGTGTAGGTCCATCAGTGGGTTTTGACCAAAACCCACTGATGGCCCTCCCCTACTTGGATATACATGAAATCAAGTCCCCAGTGAAGGTCTTGGTGGGGAGATGGTATATATGGTGTAAAACATAATTTATACACCATGGATTAGGAAGTATGGCTCTGTGCCAGTTGCCATTTATTTGTGCACAGATTTAAAATTGATGTTATTTTATTATTTTGATCAGGCCCCTGTTAGAATGCTTGGAATTTATATTAGGCGGAGATAGAATAATGCTTTATTAAATGATACTCATATCAGGTCCACGTTGGGCCTGATATGCCCTCATATCAGGCCCACGTTGGGCCTGATATCCAAGCATATCAGGCCCAACGGAGGCTGATTATATTTTAATTTTTTCCCAGCACCTATAGATATTTAAATAATTATTTGCCACCAGATTTGGAGTCCTTGCAACTCCAGAATACCACTAGAGCTGAAATGGGTCCAATCAGAGGTGTCTAGGTCCATTAGTGGTTTTGACCAAAACCCACTGATGGCCCTCCCCTACTTGGATATACATGAAATTAAGTCCCCTGTGAAGGTCTTGGTGGGGAGATGGTATATATGGTGTCAAACATAATTTATACACCATGGATTAGGAAGTATGGCTCCGTGCCAGTTGCCATTTATTTTTTCATAAGGAGCATGGTAGCACATTTTGAGTTTATAGATAGGGGAGATAGTATAAATTTATAAGAAAGGATACCATACCAAGGCCACTTTGGGACTGATATGGTCTCATATCGGGCCAACGTTGGGCCTGATATGCTTGGATATCTGGCCCACGTTGGGCCTGATATGCACTCATATCAGGCCCACGTTGGGCCTGATATCCAAGCATATCAGGCCCAACGGAGGCTGATTGTATTTTAATTTTCTCCCAGCATGTATAGAAATTTAAATAATGATTTGCCACCAGATTTGGAGTCCTTGCAACTCCAAAATACCACTACAACTGAAATGGGTCCAATCAGAGGTGTCTAGGTCCATCAATGAGTTTTGACCAAAACCCACTGATGGCCCTCCCCTACTTGGATATACATGAAATCAAGTCCCCAGTGAAGGTCTTGGTGGGGAGATGGTATATATGGTGTCAAACATAATTTATACACCATGGATTAGGAAGTATAGCTCCGTGCCAGTTGGCACGGAACAGTGCACAGATTTAAAATTGATGTTATTTTATTATTTTGATCAGGCCCCTGTTAGAATGCTTAGAGTTTATATAGGGGGATATAGAATAATGCTTTATTAAATGATACTCATATCAGGCCCACGTTGGGCCTGATATCCAAGCATATCAGGCCCAACGGAAGCTGATTGTATTTTAATTTTCTCCCAGCACCTATAGAAATATAAATAATGATTTGCCACCAGATTTGGAGTCCTTGCAACTCCAGAATAACACTAGAACTGAAATGAATCCAATCGGAGGTGTCTAGGTCCATCAGTGGGTTTTCACCAAAACCCACTGATGACCCTCCCCTACCAGGATTTACATGAAATCAAGTCCCCAGTGAAGGTCTTGGTGGGGAGATGGTATATATGATGTCAAACATAATTTATACACCATAGATTAGGAAGTATGGCTCCGTGCCAGTTGCCATTTATTTTTTCATAAGGAGCATGGTAGCACATTTTGAGTTTATAGAAAGGGGGGAGATAGTATAAATTTATAAGAAATTAAAGGATACCATACCAAGGCCACTTTGGGCCTGATATGGTCTCATATCAGGCCAACGTTGGGCCTGATATGCTAGCATATCAGACCCACGTTGGGCCTGATATGCACTTATATCAGGCCCACGTTGGGCCTGATATCCAAGCATATCAGGCCCAATGGAGGCTGATTGTATTTTAATTTTCTCCCAGCACGTATAGAAATTTAAATAATGATTTGCCACCAGATTTGGAGTCCTTGCAACTCCAGAATACCACTAGAACTGAAATGGGTCCAATCGGAGGTGTCTAGGTCCATCAGTGGGTTTTGACCAAAACCCACTGATGGCCCTCCCCTACTTGGATTTAAATGAAATCAATTCCCCTGTGAAGGTCTTGGTGGGGAGATGATATATATGGTGTAAAACATAATTTATACACCATGGATTAGAAGGTATGGCTCCGTGCCAGTTGGCACGGAACAGTGCACAGCTTTTCTTTTCTACCCTATGGAAGGTGACTTTTAATATTGATGTTATTTTATTATTTTGATCAGGCCCCTGTTAGCATGCTTGGAGTTTATATTAGGGGGAGATAGAATAATGTTTTATTAAATGATACTCATATCAGGCCCACGTTGGGCCTGTTATCCAAGCATATCAGGCCCAACGAAGACTGATTTTATATTGTTTTTTCCCAGCACCTATATATATATAAATAATGATTTGCTAGAAGAGTTGGAGTCCTTGCAACTCCAGAATACCACTATAGCTGAAATGGGTCCAATCAGAGGTGTCAAGGTCCATCAGTGGGTTTTGACCAAAACCCACTGATGGCCCTCCCCTACTTGGTTCTACCTGAAATCATGTTCCCTGTGAAGTTCTAACTGGGAAGATGGTATATCTAGTGTCAAAACGTATTTATACCCCATTTCTAATAAGGTATTGCTCCGTGACAGTTGGCACGGAACCTAGTGACGTTGTGCTCTTGAAACCGACTGTTGGTCCGAGCCTATTTGATTTTTTAAACAATCCCAACCGTTACCATGTTTTCAGTTTTGAGAAGATAGAAATAGTGTGCATTATAACTTATATACATTGTGTCTTTCCACTGATAAGCACAAGCATTGCATTTTGTATATTGTGATTTATATTTGACTAATCACTATGCAATATTATTAATATTCCTGTGACAGTTTCTAATCTTCTCATATACTACATACCACCGTATTATACAACAAAGACTACATACAAAGATATTAAAAGTCCTACACTACGTAATAAGTACATTTACATTCTATACAAGTTTTTGCCTTACAAGACTGGATATTTAATCTAATGTTTTAAAATACTTATCCCTCAAAATTGCTACCATTACATCAATTCTAATCTTTTTCATGTCTCCTTGTTTGAAGTCCATCTTCATATCATATAGGAGACATCGAATGTATTGCATCACAAAGAAGCCACAGTCAACGCTGTAAAGAACAACAACATTTTTATGGTCAATATTTTTTTATCAATTATTTATATTCACACGTTGTGCTCGATTTACCTTGCTTGTTGTTGTGGACATTCAATTGTGCGAGAGACCCATCTATCAAACGGATAATGCCTTTCCAAGTTTGGATGAATAGCAGCAACGTGCTTACGACTATATAATTTAAAATCTGATACCTGAAGATTGAAGAGGAAATTTCCATTTTCCATCAACTAGCATTTATATTAAAATACAAAACTACACATTATTATTAGATGCTCACCGCTGCTTCAAATTCATATTTGTATTTACTTCCACTTGCTAGAGAATTGTACTGATTGAACGTCATTGATTTGGTGTCCACCACCAGCAAGTGGAAGTGTGCATTATCACTGCACAAAGGTATAAATATATACCTTACCTCTTCATCTCGTCTATCTGTCTTTATCATGTGTTGGAAGGCAAACTTACTTGACGATTTCATTAATGACTACAAATATGTAAAGTCATACATACATAACCAAATAATAAAAAAAATTCTATTTTTTACTATAATCAAATCAATTCCTTATTGTGAAGAATGTTGAACAATATATTGACTTATTGTATGTGCTTCCAGACGGGAATGCCCCCCTAAATAAAATTTTACAATACGTGTCGATTACATCCCCTCTTGTCAACATTTCTCCATTCACACCAGATAAAAGGGAATACAAATTTAAACAAAAGGGTGGTTCCTCCCAAACTATATCATTTGTAAACCTACAAAGTAAACAAATCACAGATTATTTTTACAAATTTATTTTTGATAACCTTAGCCCAACTATGTAATCAGATAAGCATATAATATACTTTACTATTCAACTATTTAATTTACATACTTTATTTCCTCCAAGGTTTTTAACAAGTACGCCACCTCTTCGTCTTGTTTTTTTTTCTTGGAAGACTTAAATTGCTTCTTCACATACTATGCATACAAACAAAAAAGGCAATTAGATAATCCATTATATCTAACAAATTGCAAAGAAATTTGCATATATCGTCTTACAGCAATTGCTTGTTTCCTCATTTTGTCATATTTGGCAAACATATCTACATCCTTGTCTACCTCTTCATCAGATTTATCTTCCATCAATTGTACAATATTAATTTCTTCTTCCATTTCATCCAAACCAATTTTTTCCTTTCCCCTTGCCCACAACAACATATTCTTTGACAACTTTTTTTCCTTCTCCTATACTTGTAACTTTCTCTGCAAGTTCACTTATATGTATATTTCTACGCTGCCTCTTAGGTAAAGTTTTGAGCCACAATGGACTATCAATTGGCGTATCCCTGTAATCATAGCGACTTCTGTCACGTCCTCTCCTACTTCTTGTTGTAACACCTACAGGTTCAATTTGAGGATCGTCTACAGGCTCGCTATATTGAGATTCCATGCCTTTTTTTTCAACTATTTTAAGTAACTCTTTCACCCTCTCCTTCAATTGCATGTTCTCCATTGTTAGCTCTTTATTTATGTTTGCTTGAATAATGCAATTACAACAATCCTTATTAATCTGCCTTCCTCCTACAGTGACTTCAATTTGTGATGCCTCCATTGCATGTGGACTGTCATCAACGCCAGCAAGATTCTCAACCAATGATCTTTCATCTTTGTTAGGGATTAGGTCAATCACAACCTGTAAGAATATTAAACCACATGTTAAAACCATACTTTTTAACCAAACTATAGTCAAAGTATTCTAAATTTACCTCTTCAGATGAAACTTGGTTAATCAATTCTCTCACCTTACTAATATGTGAAGGAATATTCCTCCACTTATTTATTCTGGCTCCTTTTATTTTGTATGGTTTTTGGATTGGAACATGCTCCAAAAACCATGCCTGATTCACCATGACAAGGGTTAACTATTTTAAAATTGTTCGTAAAATATTAAAAATTTTCACACAAATTAAACACTTACTGCCAAAAAACCAGCAAATCCCTTTAGGTAAGGGAGGTTGGTGTTAGCATGTTTTGTCTCAGTTGATGAAAATATGTCCCCAATCTTAGGTAATTGTGGAGCCATAAATTCATGGATTGCTTTAACCTAGTTGAATCTATCAAGATTCTCAAAATCATCTACTATATCTATAAGACTTAACGAGACCTTATATGTACTAGAAGAAAATAAGACACAAACAAATATATGCAAAATAATAAAACATCATCTTCGACTTCAACGCGATTGCCATAAAATTTAAGCAACTCCTCAATTCTTGCTCTAGTAGCTTCTTTTTTGTTTGAGAAGTAAGTTAGAAAGAGGTCACTGGATGCTTTAGCTGAATTCATTGGAATTGAAGCTCCTCGGTCTGCAATACCAAGCAGCAATGAAACGTCTCCTCTTGTGGAGCAAACCAGAACACCTGACCAAGTTAAATTATTATTAGACTTCTACCAACACATACAAAAGTATTAGGAACACCGTGGACATGATACGATGTCATATCAAGCACTGATACGACATCGTATCAGGCCCACGTTGGGCTTGATACAGCATCGTATCAGCCCCACATTTAGCAAAAGCTTAAATTTTACCATACAACTACTTTGTAATTAAAATACAAAATTATAAATTGTACCTGAGAATCTAAAGGTTTGACTACTTGAATCCCAATTTTCAAATATATTTACCAAAATCCCACGGATGTGCTGCATATCTTTTATGTCCAAAAAAATACGAAAGGGTGACTGTTTGATCAGCACTATGTGTCGGTCATGTAAAATAACAGAGCCTCCATGCGTTCTTTTCTTCGTGGATGGTTGAAAAAAACTTTTAAAGTGACCGAGAACATTGTTCCAATGCAGTTTCTGTCCAACATCAATTGAACCCTATACTTTATAAAAATAAAAAAATTTAAATCATACTAGTTCAGCTTCTCAATATCACAGAGTTTGTAAAATGATAACCTTTACAGCTAATTGATGTGGAGAGGATGATGATACACCCGATCGACGTCTTTGCGCAATTATGATACTAGCTGATTAATGTAAACCCTAGAATCCTTCACTGATGGCTCACGAACACTCCTGGTTTTTAATTAAACTGAAATGCTAGATAAATGCCGCTTGAGAAAAACTCAAACTGATGGCTCACGAACACTAAATTAGGGTTTCACAAGACGGAGCTGCACTCGCATGTCACAAAGGAGGGAGGTACCCTAATGATCGTTTTTTTTTTAATATCAAAGTTTTTTAAAAATGTGGTTCGGATGCCTGGGAAATGATGACTGATCAGAGGAGTTGAAGGTAGGGTTATATTCGGTAATAAACATCATTTATTTGTGTCTTTTGATAAATACAAAATCATGATGTATTTTTTAATAAATATATTAATCGTAGTATGTTTTTTGATAAATTATTGAATAATTAACTAAGAAGACTTGTGATGGTTACAGTTTTATGAAATGGGTTGTCCAAATTCATCTCTTTATCCACGTAAAGAGGTATTCATTCTGTCAGAATTTATTGATTGAATAGTTACCTGTCAACCAAAAGACCGCTGGTTTGTCTCCGGAGTTAAGGTGCTGTGGAAGACTGTCCAGTCGTTATCCATATATTCATATTTTTATTATGAAATATTTATAATAAAATGTATAATTAAGGGGTGTTGGGTTTTTAAATTGTTTGCTTTGAACATTTCCTAATTTATCTGAGCACTTAGTGGGAAATTTTTATAGGATTAAGTCGGTCGTCCCCAAGTTCGACGCTCCCTGATTAATCATTTTTTGTACCCGAAAAAAAAAAGACTAGTTTCTTTAAAGAAAATTGTGATTTTGAGCTCAAAGTCTATATTTCTCAGCGTTTACCTATGCTACAAACGTATTTCAATTTAACGATATCACAACTAAGGATGAAACATTTCGATCAACTCTGAGGTTTGTAAGTAAATAAAGCAGTAGCAGGAAATGGGGAAAATACAAAAAGATATACAGCTAGTTTTATAGGTAAAAAAATTATAATCCTAGTAGTCTTTACATGTACAGTTCATAGTTTTTGTTGCTGTTAAAAAAATCTATGATTTATTTAGAAAAATCTATGATTTATTTGTTGTCGATGATTATTTTTTTATATACTATTGTGCTCACTACTAATGTTTTCATTGACTGGTCCAACTCGTCAAATCAAGAACCGAATGACAAAGTCAACAACCAAAGATAAAGCGGTTCAAAAAATTCTGATTAAATTTGATATTGGCTCGAGCTCAAATAGGCGGATTATGGCTTCAGAATCCCAAACAGGTAAAGCTTTAAAAACACCACAGGTATTTCACTCTTTAGTTCGTCAAAGTTAAGAAGTTGTGGCTCACAAACACGAGCTTTCTTCAACACAAAAAACAAAAGAGAAAAAACAAACGAGTTTTCTACAATCTAAAAATCTTCTCTAAACCAAATGTTAAGGCTTTAAATTGTCAAAAATACTTAACATCTTGCAGAGCAAAAGGAAAGTATGGCCCTTAGTAGGCAACGCAACTGAATGTAAAATGCACCTGTGGAGGAACTAGACGTATCAAAAGTCGAAAACATTTCACACATTCTACACAATGTTATGACAGACATGCTTATAGCTACAAAATTTTTATGAAACTAAAATAAGGTTTTTGAAGCAACAATCCAGTTTTAAATCCTAACTTTGAATCATCTTAAGGCTGCATCAAACACACAAGACAAAGTTCCAACAGGAATCACCTCCATTGTATTCATGCAGGTTAGCAACGGAAAGCCAGCCACAAGTGCATAATCCTGTGAACTGTTGCTGTTCCCATAAGTTCAGCGGCTTCCTTTGTAAACCTAAGTGGAGCAACAGCCAACTTTCTTAACAGCTGAAACATCATCCTTTCCAACATTGATTGTCTGTCCCTTTGGTAAAGCAGCTGAATCATCGCCAGCTTCAAGTGCCTTCCTACTCGCGACATTATAGATCTGAGTAAGCACTTCAGTAAAGGCACCTTCCACATTCAATGATTCCAGTGCAGATGTCTCCATGAAGAAGGTGTGCTCTCTCTCTGCAAAATCCTTTGCATCCTCAGTACTAACGGCTCCAAGATGACCCAAATCTGCCTTGTTTCCCACGAGCATGATGACAATGTTGGGATCAGTGTGGTCCCTTAGTTCCTTCAACCATCTTTCTATGTTCTCAAATGTTGCATGACGAGTAATATCGTACACAACTAGTGCACCAACAGCTCCCCGATAATATGCACTTGTGATTGCTCGGTATCTAGGGCATCAGGTAAGAGTTGCATAAATATTATTTCTGGACATATATACCATATATTTTGTAACTAAGAATCTCATCTGAGAAAGGATTTAGTTGATGTATCCAAGATGCAATTTTTCCCCAAGGAAAAAAAAACTACCACAAGGACTCTAAAATCATGGATGAAGAAACAAAGGTTCAAAAACAAAATTCATATTTAATCAACAACAAAGCATAACTAAAAAAATTTCATATGATCCAATATTTTAAACTTTGATTTTGAAAGACACAAAGTCAACATTTTTCAATTTTTTACTATTCTAAATCCCTCTTCTTTCTTTACTCCTTTCTTCATCCCTCCACTCATATTCTCCAAATATTGTGCTACCGTTGTTGCCCTGTATAGAAAAAGCAAGCAAGGAAAGAAGAGAGAGGAGAAAGAGAAACATAGAAGGATGGACAAAGAGGGAGAGAGATAAAAGAAGAGGAGGGAGAAAGGAGTGGGACAGGCCAAATAATGTGTTACAATTGTTGAAAAGAAGAGAAAGGAGAAAATGGAAGGACGAAGAAAGAGGGAAAGAGAGAGGGAGAGAAAGGGAAGGAAGCGCTTGATGATGCTGGCTTATAACCCCTTCAACAATTAGCTAGTAACACTACTTAATATTGACTCATATAACTTGCTTTACTTAGTTACAAATCATGTTATATTGTTGTAATCAAGTAGTTCCAAATGGATCTCGCTTTAGGATTGATGAAGAAGTCACATTGTATCCGGAGATGATTCTAAGGTCTCCTATCTTGAATTTACTTGGAATAAAATAAGAGAGAAAATAAATAAAATGATCAATTTCTCTAGTTAATTTGAAAGGAAATAGTGAAGATGAAGGAATTTAATTCCATCCATCTCTATTTTATTTCCATTATATTAGATGAAGATAAGTGAGAGTATCTCTTCCTTCAACTTTGTCTAATGAACAACATAAATAAAATAAAGAGAAAAATAAGATGATATAATTCATTTCTTTCATTCTCTTCACCTAAACAATTTCATTCCTCTTATTTCCTTCTGTCTTACTAAACACAACATACTTTATAGGCATTTAGATTAGAAATTGTAAAGGGTTTGTCAAAATTTTGTGATCAACACCAATCAAAAAATTTCAGTAAATATGTAAGTCATTAACTTTTGCCTCAGGGTTGATCTATAGTTGGATTCTCATTTTTCACTTGTGGGGCTAGCCATAACCGAGATTTTTTTATATAAAAAAATTGGATGGCTTAGAATTTGCCCCTATGACCTAAAGAGATCACACATCCTCATTTCAAAACTAGTATTTAATTTATTAAACTCCACTTTTTACCTAGCATAATAACTAACTAACAAGTCGAGAGTTCTTGCAGTTCTGCTGATAGAATAAGGGTTAATTGCCACAAACTATTCTGATCATTCTTTCCCTTGATCTGACATTGGTAATAAGAAGAGAACATTACATCTTTTTGTTTCTTCAATGGAATTTTGTTGAGTGATATTGATGCCAGACTCAAACTTCAAATTTGGATAGACTTGCAAAACAATAATTTCAAATTCACCCTTTTTCATGGAATTGGGCAATTTATGATTCACAAATAAATGTGGCTGAATTAACTTAATTTTAGTTTGACTTTGAGGACAAGGGAATCTGTTGAGAACTCTATGCAAATGGCTTCTTCCAACTTCATATGACTAGCTGTAAAATTCTACAATTGTATGGCAGGGACTGTCAATCGGTTTGAATTTGTTCTAAAAATCGACCTAGGCGTTAGGCACCAACTAGCCTCACTGAAAATATACTAGTCGGTCAACCAAGGCGGCCTTGGCGCCTAGGTAGGATTAGGCGGCCCTAGGCGTCAACTAATCGGTCAAATCGTTTAGGCATAGTAGAAATAGTGCAAGGTTTTCATGATTTTTTTTTTTTTTTAAAGTTTGGGCTTTTAAATTTAAATCCCAATTAAAAAAATTGAAATGTAACCTTTTTTTGGGGTTGGGCTTAAATTTTATAAATCCTAATCTTTGGTCCAACAAGAAAATTGATTTGTTGGCTGACACCAAACTTCATCTTCATCGTACCAAAGCTGGAGAAATCAGAGCGAATGAAGAAACCCATATTTTTGAGAAATTTGAGAGTTAAAAGGTGGGAAAATTGATTTGAAGAAAAATTTATTGTCTGATCTTTTCTCGACTGAGCGACTTGGAAGTGATTGAATTGAAGGTTGATCAAAGTCTCATCCTTTGGAAACGTCATTTCATTAGACAGTCCTGAAGAAGCTCTAGAGTGAGAAAACTTCACGAGAATGATTTTGCATCTGAAGAAGAATAGGAGGATCACAATGAAGATATTGAATTTGTGTCCGATGAAGAATAAGTTGTTGAAAATTATGAAGAAGTAGAATAAATTTATGATTTTTTATTAGTTATATAATTTTGAACTGATTTTAAATTTGATGTTATTGTGTTGGAGTTATAAAATGTGATTTATTATATAATTTATGTTAATACCGTGGAATCCGTTTAGCGGCGCCTAGTCCCCACCTAAGCGGCCTAGGCACTAGTCTGGCGCCCGACTAGTGACTAGCGACTAGCGAATTTTAAAACCTTGGGTTTGGTTGACTATAAGTATGTTGTGGCCGGGGGAGGAAATCTTGACCATTAAAATGGATATGAAGGCTTCAGCAAGGGTTGGATGGAGATTGTGACTGAGTCACGAGACTCACAGGTGTGACTTTGACAGGTCTTCAAATTTTAATAAGGGGACATGAGTCTTGCCTTGTCTTTCTGGCCAATGCCTATCATATCTAACAATGATACCTCCTGTAGGTGGCTTAGTTTCCACATCTCGTTTCTTCATATTTTTTATGTAAAACATTTAATTTATGAGCTTATAGGTCTCCTCTATCAACATACCAGATCATTAGACCCATTATAATCTTACATGATATGAATGCGCCTTTTACTAAATTGGAGAGGTCCATGTTCAGGGATATGGTGGGTGCATGCAATGTAAGGAACTTAATTCTTGCATAACCTTTAGCCACTTTTAAATCTTTATACATAATGAAAGGTTTTGTAAGCTAGTATATACCATCTCTAAGATAATTGGAGAAACAAATTTCTTAACATTTTTCATTTTGCAAAGAAATTGTTAAACACTTTGATGAATAGTAAATAACACAAATATAAAAGTTGAAGTGACAGGACAATTTTTCTGGTTAACCAAAATGCAGCATAAATATACACCCAAGTATCAGGGAAAAGATGCATGTTCATGAACGGATGAACCTTTCTAGTTTATATGCGTACAAATGCTGACTATTTAGATGTATACATCTGCAGAAGATTTAAGGATTCAATCAAAAAGTCATAGGCTTCAAATAATCTTTACAGTGATTGTTTCAAACACGACTCAATAGATAGTTGTCTAGGTAGTTACCAACAGCTTGAAGGACACAGTTCGAAAACTCCAAACCCTAGTATAACCATTTCATTGAAAACCAAGAGGTGCCTTTTCAGCTTTACGCAAGGAAATGGAACACATGCGATTTTAAACAAGATTTGTTACATCAAGAAGGAGAAGCAGGGCATAGATCTGACAAGTGGAACCACATCCCCTGCCAGATCTTAGACCAAAGACGATAGCTGATGATAACATTAACTAGCTGAATGAATCGTTGGATCATTTGGAAATATCAGATCCAAATCGAATTTTCGTATAAAGCAAGATAGGAGATCTTGCAAAAACAAGGGGGAAAAAGTGGGAGAATGCATACCTCTCCTGGCCCGCGGTGTCCCAAATCTGAGCCTTGATAACCTTGTCATCGACGCGAATAGTTCGGGTGGCGAACTCGACCCCGATAGTGGACTTGGACTCGAGGTTGAACTCGTTCCTGGTAAACCGCGAGAGGAGATTAGATTTGCCAACGCCAGAATCCCCAATAAGCACCACCTTGAAGAGGTAGTCGTAGTCGTCCTCCGCTCTGTATGACATTGCTCCACCGCCTTCGCCACCAATACAGTCGCCCACTGCACCACTAGAACCTCCACCGAGAGTTCCTCAGGCAGAAGATCGAGTGCGAACTTAGTCTCGGTCCTTCTCTTCTAATCAGGGAAAACGAAAATAAACGCGGTTCCTCGTCGTCGACGCTGCCGTTAGGGTTCGCCGCTGCCGTTATAAGGGCGAGTTAGCAAGGAGTGTGGGTAAGGTAAGCGCCTCATTTAAATAGTAAAATAAAACCAACTGCAGTTTTCCAAAAAAAAAAAGTCTAAAAATCTTTTAGTAAATGTAATTATCGTTTTCTGACCAGTGAAAATGACAATACCAAACATGAAACAGTCTATTTTTTATGATCTGCCGGAGAACATGTTGCCCCGATAAAATAACATAGTTATAAAATAATTCATGAATTGATACACATTGAACAAAGATTATCTGCCACCAACTAAGCTGTAAAGATGATAGTACTTGCTAGAACATGTGACTGCAATTCGATGAGCTGGAATCATGAATTATTATTAACTTTTTTTTTTCTTTTTAAATTTCTAAAGATTCCAACTGAGATTAATGACAAGGGGTGGATATCCACTTCAGCCCCGAGGTTTGTTTTTGTCGTGCTTCCTCTTTAGCCATTGAAGTTTTAAAGAATTGCATTTACTCTCATAATTTGGAAGATCATTAACTTTGCCAAACTTAAAATGCGATTGAGCACCAAATTTAACATTGACAACACGAAATCTTAAATTCGTAAGCGATAAATTGCAAATCCTTAGTTCCCCTCACGCTTTCCGTTCATCCTTTCGAGGACGGTGATGAGGCCGTGCAACCCCATCTTGTGGTCCCCGTTCGCGATCATCCCCAAGTACAGCTGCCGGCACAGCGCCGTCCCCGGCAGGGCCGCGGCCACCGACATCCTCCCCTGTTCTCCTGCTCCTGCCTTAACGCCCGCGTCCTCCAGCGCCATCTCCAAATCCTTCACGTAGTACTCCGCGAACCCGCCCGGGGCGAAGTCTCTCCCGGCCACCCGCTCCCCGAAGATTTCCATTATGTTGGTCCCCGCCACGCCGCCCCTCACCGCCCCCACGAACTCCGCCACGCCGAGCCCTGCCCTCTCCGCGAACAGAGCCGCCTCGCTCAGGCCCATGAGGCTGCCCGCCCCCACCACCTGGTTCGCCAACTTAGCGCTCTGCCCGCACCCGGAAGGCCCCAACCACGTCGCGCGCCCTAGAAGGTCGAAAAGGGGCGCAAGCCACCGCACCACGGCCTCCTCGCCGCCGGCGAAGATCGCGAGCCGCCCCTCACGAGCGCCCGCGTCGGCGCCAGAAACCGGTGCGTCGACGGACCAGCAGCCCCTGGCGCGTGCGGCGGCGGCGACCTCTCGGGCGAGGGCGGGGTCGCAGGTGGTGCAGTCGACGAGGACGCCGCCGGTGGGGAGGGAAGCGAGGGCGCCGGAGGAGGGGTGGAGAAGGACGGAGCGGACGTCCGAGGTGCGGCTGACGATGGTGAAGACGACGTCAGCGGACCGGGCAGCGTCGGCGGGGGAGGGGGCGAGGGCGGCGCCGAGGCGGAGGAGGTGGGCAGCCTTCGAGGGGGTGCGGGCGTAGACGGTGAGGCGGTAGCCGGCGGAGATGAGGCGGGCGGCCATGGGAGCGCCCATGATACCGGGGCCGATCCAACCGATGCGGGTGTGGCCGGGGCGAATAGGATCGGGGTAGCCGCGGCGCTGGTTCTCCTCCATGGCCGTTGTCGTCGCCGCCGTTGCTATGTCTGGTTAGTGAATTAGTTGGTAGCCCTATTAGTCCATGACCCAATTTTTTTGTCATTGCCATAAAGATAAAAGTGTTGCGTACTTCGATTAATAGTTTATTTTGGAATCCTAAATAATTTAACTCGAAGAGCGAGCCTACATTACTTTATATATACTTTGCTAAATCATGGGTGATTGCATCGATGATTTATTATATATAATTTGCTAAATCGTTATATCCATCGCTCGAACTTGATCTAACAAACACTATGTCGCCCATTCGGTCAACCTATGCGGTCCCGCACTCGTTGACTTGTTGGTAAAGACGTGTTGCGGTGTTGGATTGGTGTTGGTATACGCGTTGTATTCGTGTCGGTATGCTACACGTACAGAGGATCCAAGGAACCATATCTGACACGTTTGACCGCGGGTTTGTCCGGCCAGTGAGCCATTGCTGGTCGCCGGTGGACTCTGACTCTCTGAGTCATCGACAGCGTCTCTCTTTGACTATCCAGTCAACGGTGCCAACGCAACTCGTCGATATATTCTCCTCTCTTTCTCTGACTTCACGCTATCCCCATCGCCATATTTTTGTCCATGACGGGAGACGACGGAGAGCTCTTCGGCTACCACGACGACCACCTCGAGTTCTTCCAATCCGTCTCCGATACCCTGCAGGGATTCATGAGTTTTGAGGACTACTGCTTAAACTACCGCCCTTCCGACGTGCCATGGTGGCAGCAGAATGCAGAGTTCGCGAGCTGCCGAGAGGAGGTGGAATTCGATGCGGAGGAGAGTCCTTCCCAGAGGAAGCTCATGCTAACTCAGTCTTCGTTGTCTTCATCATTGCTAGAGGAAGAGGAGGAGGTAGCGGTGGAGATTGAAGAGATGAGCCAACAAGAATTAGTTGCTGATATGGACAAATTTAAACATCATGAGTAGGTTTTTAGCTAGTAGCTAGGTTTTAATTTATATATATATATATATATATATATATATATATATATATATATATATATATATATATATATTTCAATGATGATATAAATTGGACTTGATGATATATGCAGGAAGAAACCTAAGAAGAGAGGAGAGAAGCGGCAGAGGGAGCCTAGCTTTGCCTTCATCACCAAGAGCGAGGTTGATCATCTTGAAGATGGATATAGGTGGAGAAAATATGGCCAAAAATCAGTAAAAAATAGTCCTTTTCCAAGGTTCAATCTAGATCCTTTTTCCCTTAATTCCTGCTTTAATTATCCTTGATCACATTATTTACTATAATGAACTGTGACAGAAGCTATTATCGGTGCACAACGCAAAAGTGCCAGGTGAAGAAGAGAGTGGAGAGATCATATCAAAATCCATCCATTGTGATCACAACCTATGAAGGGAAACACACGCACGCTAGCTCTGAGACGACTCCTCGAGTGCAATATTTTCCGATGACACCACCACCATCAGCGGCGGCGAAAGTGCCGAGCTTAATCCACCACCACCACCATCACCACCTTCTGATGCAGCAGCAGCAGCATCTACTCGGCGGCATTGAACATTTGAACATGTAAACACCAATGCTACTGACATCCAGCATTTCCAATATAATTCTAATTTGCAGCCATCAGTTCAACTTCCTGATTACGATCTCTTGCAAGATGCTATTTCCTGCTCAATATTCATGCAGAGGAATCAACCATGAGGACTGTCTAATTAATTAGCTAGGTAGCCAGTTATAGATATATAATTGCCATTTTCGATCGTTTTACATTTGGATTGATCAATTCATTATGATTCTTGTACATGCATATCGTTGCCGCTAAATCAGTTTGATCTGAATGAGATGGATCGATGATTAGTTCTGTTATCTATAATATGATTGAATAAATGTATGTTCTTGTTTACTGATGCCTCTAATTATGATTCAAATTTTATTGGAATTTGATTTTCGTACTAATGAATCGAGTAGGATCTGATTTAGGTACGTAATTGCTAAAGATAAATAGATAATCACGAATCGC
Organism: Zingiber officinale; assembly: GCF_018446385.1. NCBI lineage: Eukaryota > Viridiplantae > Streptophyta > Magnoliopsida > Zingiberales > Zingiberaceae > Zingiber > Zingiber officinale. Next base: position 131,661,058 of record NC_055987.1, read on the forward strand.
AATAAACTATAAGAGCAAAAAATGTGCAGAAATCGATCGAATTCAAATCCTTCTTACATTGTCTAGATTGTGTTGTGAACGAGGAGGTCAAATTTGGTAACATAACAGGAATTATTTTGCTATAAATCACAAAAGAAAACTAAGCATTAAACTAAAATATAAACTGATCCTATCCAAAAGCGATGAAGATGACTAGCAGGAAACATGACTCTGAAGTTTACTGATACGGTATTTAAGGTGAGCCTCTCTGAGATGGGTCAAAATTTAGGAGATCGGCTGACGTGAGAGTCAAAGTTAAAGGATGGTCGACATAATGTGGAACAAGAGAATGATCGATCGGACCGACCTGACTGACCTAACCTTTGGTCCCATCGGGCCTTGGTTTCTAGCTTCGTGCATAGACAGAAGGTTAAGCTAGTGGCTCATCTGATTGGATCCTCTGGCCGATCGGGCCTCGAAGACGGATTTCTCAAACAATGCTCACGTGAAGCCAAGTATCAATTACCCTAATCGAGTATTTAGCCGATTGGACATATGGTCCGATCGGATATGCTAGACGTTTGGTTGCTTATGGGTCAAATAAGGAAGTCGAATGAAAGTCGAATCGCCCACTGCATTGAAAGATATCGGTTGGGTAAAATTTGAGAAGAAGGGCCGGTCGGACTATATCAGTTATTTGATTGGTTGGTCAATGTAGCTCGTGGTGGGCCCTATAGCCCAATAAAGTAATATGATTTTTTGGCAGTTTGTACCACAGAGGACAAATAATATCTTGCAGGCAAATTATGTTTTCGAAGCTTCCAGCCTGTTAAATTACAGAGATTTACGGACTCATTTTAGGAAAGGTATCAAAGTCACTTTTATGGCATGCCCTTTCGTGGAAGGGCTTCAAAATTCATACATGCACACAACAGTGACACTATAAATGGGGTCTCTATTTACAGGCGCAGGTATGCGATGCTGCATATTTTTACACACTCATTGTTATGGTCTTTTCACTATTCCTCTCTTAAATTCGATTACTGACTTGAGCGTCGGAGGGCCAATGTCAGGGACCCATTATCTGGCCCGACAGCTAACGCTCTTTGTGACACATAGGACAGCTTGAGGTCTTCGTTTGGTCAACATTAGAGTGGAGTATCTAGTTAGTCGTCTTCCTAGCTTTTGAATAGGATCATATTTGGTGTTGTTTGTTGAAACTTCACCTGCATCTAAGACGTGAAGATGAACAAGATTGGAAGACTCACCATAGTAACCTTGACGTAATAAGAATTGGAGATGTTGATAGAAGTACATGCAGCTAAAATGGTGCAATAGCGATAAACAGTAGTCGAGTGCCATTTGTCGAACAATCCTGTTATATCCGCAACCGACCAACACGCTGAACACAAAACTCGAGTGGAGGATCCGACTGGGTTCCAGTCGACCCAACCTCCTCAGGCTGCCTTTCCACGAGTATCCATTCCACCGATGCCTCATTCACCAATCACATATCATCAGACACTATTTTGAACGCCCAAAGAGGACATGGGTCGAGCGGAGAGGATACAGGGATCGTCTTTCGAGAATGCCCCCGCTTGGGATATCCGTAAGGGAAAGACTCCTGTGACAAGTGACTCCCCTGAGTGGATCGACACACCGTTCTCTAAAGAGATATTGGAGGATAAACTTCCAAAATATTATCAATCCTTGTCGATTAGGGAGTACTTAGGAGCTACCGACCCTGAGAACCATTTACTAAAATTTGAAAATGTGATCATACTCCGCTAGTACACTGACGGAGTCAAGTGTCGCGTGTTCCTCACTACTTTGGTGGGTTCAACACAAAGATGGTTCAAACAACTGCCTACCGAGTCCATCTGTAGTTTCAAGGACTTCCGAAGGGTCTTCCTTCTTCACTTTGCTAGTAGTCGTCATTACCAAAAGACGATCATGAATTTGTTTTCACTCAAGCAAGGGCCTAAGGAGATGCTTAGGGCTTACATTAAGCAATTTAATAAAGTCATCATGGATGTCCTTCTGCCACCCTAGAAATTTTGGTGAGTGTCTTTTCCCAGGGACTTATGGATAATGACTTTTTCCAATCCCTCATTAGGAAGCCTCTATGGGATTTTAACTATCTGCTCAGACGAGCCACCAAATACATCAATGTTGAAGAAACTCAGTTTGCTCAGAAAAAAGTAGTTTCTCCTGAGTGCCGATCGACCCACAATAATTTGCCTCCAAAAGGGCCCGACCGGGCCCTCCACCATAGTAGCACAAGTCAAGGTCATACGCGATCCAACATGTGGAAGCCGATTAGCCGTGAGTCCCCAAGTCTCAACGATGGACTCCAATATTTTGTACCTATCAATGCTCAGGGACTAATGACACAAAGGATTGCTACTACTTTAACCTAGGCCCACGTCGACAGGCGCATCAAGAATTTTGTCGGCGATCTCCTTTTCCCAACTTCTAATGTTATCACCGACTGGATGGACCCCCAAATCGAAACAATGTGACAGCTGATCAGACCTAGCAACTACCCCAACAAAGGAACAACCAAAGACTTGCACGAGGGTCCACCTAATGGCCGTAATGCCAATCCACTCAGGAGGAATAAAATCGTGGCAATGCTGCTCGTGGGGACATTGGTATGATAGCAGGTGGCCCGATCGACGGTGATTCGAACCGGGCTAGAAAATCACATGCATGATGACTAGAAGTTCATGATGACGGATGAAGTAAGGAGAAAGTACAAGGATCTGCAATTAGTTTCGGTCCTAAAGACTTGGAAGGGATGGAGATACCCCATGATGATGCCCTCATTATCAAAGTTGTGATCGCTAACTATACTATTCATCAAACTTTTATTAACACAGCTAGTTTGGCCAACATCATTTTCAAAAGGTGTTCGATCAACTTCAGATGGACAAGAATGTGCTCCAGTTGATGACAACACCACTATATAGGTTTACAGGAAATGAAGTATAGCTGATTGGGCAAGTTCGATTGGCTATATCTTTGGGTGAAGATCCACTCATGAGAACTCGTCGGATGAATTTCATTGTGGTGGACGCGCCCTCGGCGTATAATGTGATACTCGGCCGACCGGCTCTAAATGAATTCCGAGCCGTTATCTCCACATTCTGCCAGAAGATTAAGTTTTCAATAGATGACTTGCTTGGTGAAGTCAGAGGAGACTAGCTCATAGCGCGCAAATGTTATGTAAAGATTGTGAAGATTGAATCTCAAACCGCTCGAAAGGTTCAATGGATCGAAGTTAATGTAATCCAAGAAGCTCCTCTAACTTTAGTCTATGAAGAAAATAAGAAATTACAAATTCATCATGATTAACCGGAAGCTACTACTTTCACCGTAGTTGATTTGAGCCCTGAGAAAAAGGTAGAGTTAATCACTTGTCTGAGAAACAATGAGGACGTTTTCACATGGGTAACCCATGAACTCCCAAGTATTTTGTCTATTATAATGCAGCACAAGTTACACGTCCGATCAGACGCTCGACCGGTAAAGTAAAAGAAAAGAGATTTCAGAGTAGAATAGAATCAAATCATCTGAGCAGAACTGGATAAGCTACTTAAAGTTAGACATATCCAGGAAGTATAATTCCCGAGCTGGCTTATGAATGTAGTATTGGTGTCCAAGCCAGGAAACAAGTGACTGGTTTGCATGAATTTTAAAGATCTAAACAAGGTATGCAAAAAAGATTACTATCCTCTATCATGCATTTATCAAGTGGTGGACTCTACTGTTGGTTGTGAATTGATATGCATGCTAGACGCATACCAAGGATACCACGAAGTCCCACTCATCCCAGAAGATCAAGAGAAAGTCAACTTCGTCACCGTGAAGGGAGCCTATTGCTACAACGTCATGCCATTCAAACTAAAGAATGTTGGAGCAACATACCAGCGACTCATGAACAAGGTTTTCCGAAAATGGATTGGCAGAAACTGTTGGTTGCTACTCGGAAAACCTAATGGTTCCACTGTACAAAAATTTTGTACAAAGGTCTGAACCTTTTCCTAGCTACCATGTGTTCTTTTAAATTAAACTTGGATCGCCTGCGGCACTTAACACATTTGATCCAAAGTTTAATCTATTTGTGCTTTTAGGTTTGGACTTGGATCTCCTGCGGAACTTAACACGTTTGATCCAAATCACCTAGGTTATTAATTTCATTAAATATTAATTTCCAAAATTGGCATCCAGGACTGCATGGCGAGGCACATGACCTTCTTGGATATGGGAACAACCACCACCGCCTAGACAAAGCCTTTTAAGGAAAGTTAATATTTAATTTCCTTAAATAACTTTAGGTTAACCGAAAAGAACAATCAAATTACAAGGAAAAGAAAAAACAAAATAATACAACATCGAAAACAAATTCGAAATACTAGAATCACATGCCTCTTGTATTTGATATTTTTTACAAAGAAGTAAAACTAGTATGATGAGGAAATTAAATACTAGTATACCTTTTCTTTTGCAAGCAAAAACCTCTAGGTCTTCTACCGTATTCCTCTTCTAACCTCGGACGTTGTGTGGGCAACGATCTTCCGAGATGAGAAACCACCAAAGCACCTTCTTCTCCTTTCTTCAAGTTTCGGCCAAGCACAATGCTTCCAAAAGATGAAGATCTTTTTCCACCAACCAAGCTCCAAGGGATGTAAGCTTTCTCTCCTTCTTCTCCAAGCTAGAATCCGGCCACCACTTGATCTCCAAAGAAGATGTGAGGTTCGGCCACAAAAGATGGAGAGAAGAGAAGAAGAGGAAGAGGCCGGCCACACCAAGGAAGAAAAGAGGGACAAAATAATAGAGGTTGTTCGCTATGAAGGCACCTTTACCCCCTCTTTTATAATCCTTGATCTTGGCAAATAAGGAAATTTAAATAAAAACTTCTTTAATTCTTTTGCCACGAAAGGAAAAATTTATTTAATTAAAAATAAATTTTCTTTTTATTATAACATGGCCGGCCACTTATTTCCCCAAATCAAGGAGAGTTTTAATTAAACAAGAATTAAAACTTCTTAATTTGTTTCCTGAAATTTATAAAAATTTCTCCAATAATTTTTATCCCTTCATGATTGGTTTATAAAAAGGAAATTTAATAAATTAAAATCTTTCTTTTAAAAATGTGGATAAAAAGAAATTAAAATCTCTTTTAATCTACAAATAAGGAAAGATATCAAATCTTTTCATAATCTCTTGTAGAAACTTATAAAAGAGAATATTTAATTTTTAAACTCTCTTTTAAATCATGAACATGATTAAAAAGGAAAGTTCTCTTAAAATTTAAAATCCACCTTTTAATCAACAAATAAGGAAAGATTTCAAATTTTAAACTCTCTTTTAAACATGTAGATGATTTACAAATAAGGAAAGTTTTTACCAAAAATTAAAATCATCCTTTTAATCTATAAATAAGGAAAGAGATTAATCTCTTCTCTTAATCTTTTGTAGAAAACTATAAAAGGAAATTTTTAATTTTTTAAACTCTCTTTTAAAACCATGATATCCACATAAGAAATAATTTTAATAAAAATCCTTTTTAATATTCTAATGGCCGGCCACCTAAGCTTGGGACCCAAGCTTTGGCCGGCCACCAACTTGGCTCATCCACTTGGTCTTGGCCGTCCCTAGCTTGGGTTCCAAGCTAGCTTGGCCGGCCCCATTGGATGGGTAAGAAGGTGGGTATGTGGTGGGTATAAATCTCTATATACAAGAGGCTACGATAGGGACCGAGAGGAGGAATTGGTTTTGGTCTCCCGATGAAATTAAGCATCCCGTGTTCGCCCCGAACACACAACTTAATTTCATCAATAATAATTCATTCCACTAAAGAACTATTATTGAACTACCGCACCAATCCCAAATTACATTTTGGGCTCCTTCTTATTATGAGTGTGTTAGTCTCCCTGTGTTTAAGATGTCGAATGTCCACTAATTAAGTGAGTTACTGACAACTCATTTAATTAATATCTAGCTCCAAGAGTAGTACCACTCAACTTCATCGTCATGTCAGACTAAGTCCACCTGCAGGGTTTAACATGACAATCCTTATGGGCTCCTCTTGGGGACATTCTCAACCTAGATTACTAGGACACAGTTTCCTTCTATAATCAACAACACACACTATAAGTGATATCATTTCCCAACTTATCGGGCTTATTGATTTATTGAGCTAAATCTCACCCATTGATAAATTAAAGAAATAAATATCAAATATATGTGCTTGTTATTATATTAGGATTAAGAGCACACACTTCCATAATAACTGAGGTCTTTGTTCCTTTATAAAGTCAGTATAAAAAGAAACGACCTCTAATGGTCCTACTTAATACACTCTAAGTGTACTAGTGTAATAATATAGTTAAGATAAACTAATACCTAATTATACTACGACCTTCCAATGGTTTGTTTCTTTCCATCTTGGTCGTGGGCTACTGTTTATAATTTATAAGGTACTGATAACATGATCCTCTGTGTGTGACACCACACACCATGTTATCTACAATATAAATTAATTGAATAACTACATTTATCATAAATGTAGACATTTGACCAATGTGATTCTTATTTCTAGATAAATGTTTATACCAAAAGCTAGACTTTTAGTATACATCCTAACAATCTCTCATTTATACTAAAAGACTAAGATGCCTTATCTGCTGCCATACATCTGATTCAACCCTTCAACACTCCTCTCAAAAACTCTTGTCTTAAGAGCCTTAGTGAAAGGATCTTCCAGGTTATCACTTGATGTAATCTAAGCAGCAACAACTCCTCCTCGTTTATACGATTTCTCGTATTGGGTGGTACTTGCACTCTATTGTATTTACTTGCCTTATAGACTCATGGTTTCTTCGAGTTTGCTACTGCACCACTATTATTACAATAAATTGTAATAATCTTTGGACAAACTAGAAATCATATCTAAGTCTATCTTGAGGTTATTCAGTCATTCAACTTTTATGACTACCTCAGAGGTTTGCCATATACTCAGCTTCTATGGTGGAGTCCAGAAAAACACCTATGCTTATCACTCTTCCATAGTTATGACTTCACCTCCTAAAGTAAACACAAAACCCCCAGGTTGACTTATTATTGTCCCTATCCGATTGGAAGTCAAAATCCGTGCAACCCACAAGGACCAAATTAACTGCCTTGTAAGCTAGCATATAATCTCTAGCGCCTCTAAGGTACTTCAATATATGCTTTACTGCAGTCCAATGTCCTTGTCCAGGGTTACTTTGATATCTGCTAACTATGCCCTTGGCAAAACAGATTTCTGATCTCATGTATAGCATACATTAGGCTTCCGACAGCCGAAGCATAAAGAATTGCCTTTATTTCTTCTATCTCCTTTGATGTCTACGGAGACATTTCTTTAGATAAAGTTACTCCATGCTAAAAAGGTAAGAAACCTTTCTTGGAGTTTTGCATGCTTAAAACGAGCAAGGATTTTTTCGATATATGAAGCTTGAGATAAGTAAAATATTCTTTTCTTGCGATCCCTTATTACTTTGATCCCAAGAATATATACATTCTCCCAAGTCCTTCATATCGAATTGTTTGGACAACCATATCCTTACTTCTGACAACATTTTGATATTATTTCCAATTACCAAAAATGTTATCTACGTATAGTACAAGAAATACCACCACGTTTCCATCACACTTTTTGTATACACAAGACTTATCCGGTTACTAAATAAATCCATAGGTCTGGATTATTTTGATAAACCGGATGTTCCAAGACCTTGAAGCTTTGCATCAGTCCATAGACTGATTGAGCTTACACACAAGATGCTCTTTTCCCTTTGCAATAAACTCTTCTGGTTACTTTATATGGATGCTTTCTTCAAGACTTCCATTAAGGAATGTTGTCTTGACATCCACTTGCCAAATAGATAAAAGAATCCAGATAGACTTAAGCATGGCTACCAGTGAAAAAGTTTTCTTTTTCATCAAGCCTTGCTTTGAAAGTTTCCACCTTCCTGTCTATCCATCTTTTCCTATTGTAGACCTATTTTTACCCAATGACTTTTACACCATCTGGTGGTTCTACAAGCTTTCAGATTTTATTAGAATTATAATTCTATATTCATTGCTCTTTGCCAAGATGCTGCATCTTTATCTTGGAGTGCTTCATCATATGTCTGGGATCAGACTCATGTTCATTTGGGATCAAGTCCAAAAACTCTCCCAAAACATGAATCTTTTAGGTTTGCTTGACAACCCTCCCACTACGATGAGCCACTGTATGTGTATCATTTATGATACGTGTTGCAGTTTCTTGTGATATTTCATCTTGTACAGTTGGTACTAGATTAGACATGTCCTTTATAATTTCTTTAAGAATAAATTTACTTATGGGCTTGTGGTTTATTACATAGTCCTTTTCTAAAAATCGGTCATTGATTCTAACAATGACCTTTTGATTTTTAAGACTATAAACCTACTTTCGTTTCTTTAGGATAACTCACAAACAAGTGAACTCCTGCCCAATTTATCAGCATCTCTCATGTGCTAGACCACCCAAATCCGAATATGCTTCAGACTAGGCTTACGCCCATTCTGCAATTCTATGGGAGTAGAGAGTTCTGACTTTAGAAGGTATTATGTTCACTTATGTTTCTATTGTATATCCTTAAAACGAATTTGGTAATTAATTCATCATCAATCTACTTATTTCCATAAGAGTCTTATACCTTCTTTCTACTACACCATGCTGTTGGGGTGTACTAGGTGCAGTTAGTTGGGATTGAGTCCCAACTTCTGATAAGTGACTCCTAAATTATTCCAAGAGGTACTTGCCACTACGATCTTACCATAGTGACTTGATACTTTTACTTTAACATTTCTCCGCATCAGCCTTGTACTCTTTGAACTAATCAAAGCACCTAGTCTTGCGTCACATCAAGCAAATGTATTTGTATCTTGAATAGTTGTCTATAAAATAGACGAAATATTTGATACTAACTCTTGTCATAGGATCACACAAATCAGAATGAACTTATTCCAATGTATGTTTGGCTCCATACCCCTTATACTTAAAAGCTTCTCGATTATTTTTCCTTCCAAGTAAAACTCCCAGGTTGGAAAGATTTCCACTACCAATGAACCCAAAAGTTCATCAGCTACCAATGAATCCTACTCAAGTTAATATAACCTAGCCTTAGATGTCAAAGATATAATTGGTTCATTTCCGAAGGTTGCTTTCTCTTAAAGTTAAAAGATGTGTTACTAATTTCCATTTGTTGCATCGTGGGAGTTATTGGATTTATAAATTGCCAACCAACGTACCAGAACAGATAACTTTCTTCTTTTTCTTAATAACAACTTTGTTATTAAAAGAGGCAGAATATCAAGTTCTTTGAATAGTTTAGAAACTGAAAACTAGTTCTTTCTAAACTTGGTACGTAAAGACAATTACTTAAAATCCATATTTTATTCTTATCAAAAGATAAACATCTCCCACTGCAACAGCTTCCATTTTTATAGCAGTGCCCATGTGGATGGTGTTTTTATTTTCATTTAGTTGTCAGGTTTCCTGGAACCCTGCAATGAATTACGGACATGATTAATGACATCTGTATCTACACTCCAGGTTCTGGTAGATAACACCACTAAACATGTTTCAACTAATGAATTAAATACACCTATATTGTTCTTTGTTCTAAGAAGACAGACTACCTTAATGTCCAAGTCCTATTTCCAATCATTACAATTGGGACTACTAAGTCTTTTCTATAGTATAACAACTAGGGAATTGACAAACATTTTAAATTCTAAGAATCACAAAAATATTTGGTCAAGATCAATTCCTTAAAATCCCCATGAATTTTGTATGTCACGATAGTGTGGACGTATACAAAATCAAAGAAGAGATTTTATCCATTAATTTTATTATCTCGTCAACTTTACTTTATGACAAATAAAATTAATAGTTGATATTTCTTTGATCAAATATTTGGTCAAGACTTTTGAATTTAAAATAACATTGATTCCTCAAATAATATTATTTAAATTCACCAACACCTCAGACACCGTGAATTTTGCATGCCACGATAGTGTGGACGTATACAAAATTAAACATTGTAAGAGGAGGGGTTTACCCATTAATTATCTTGTCAATAAATCTTTATAACAAATAAAATTACCTCAAACACCGTGAATTTTGTATGCCACGATAGTGTGGACGTATACAAAATTAAACATTTGTAAGAGGGGTTTTTAATTTTATTATCTTGTCAACCTATTTATTTGACAAATTAATAGTTGGTTTTCTTCGGTCACACAAATAATAGCAGTGACTCTGATGGGGAGGATACTATTAGATGTGCCTAAGTGTATACCATTACTTGACACTAAGTCCATTAATAAGATTGTGCCCCTTCCGATGGGAAAGATCACACGCTCTTAATTAACTTCCTATAGTCATCCAAAATGGAAGTTTAATCTAGTGATCCGTAAACAAGTTCATCCGATATGGAGGAAGGCACTCAGAGCCAACGCGCAAGCTTGTTGCATCACTTATAAACCAGTAATGGAGACTGTGGAATTTATTTAAAAATAAATCCCTCTCCCACTTAGTTATTTAAAGTGAGGAATTTTGACTATGCTAGCCTACTTAACATACATACTAACAAGCACACACAACACAGTATAAAAAGCAATAAATAGAAAAACTAATTTTCAACTATTATGGTTTTTATCTATTGCTGTCCTCCGTGTGTCGCCAACCCTAGCTACTGCCATCTTTGGCCACCGCCACCGGGTCTAGTTGTCGCATCCATCTTGCTCCTTGTTCCGCTGCGCCTCTGATCCTCAAAAGGTTCCACGCCTTGCAAGATTCGATCCGCGACATAAATAGAATTTTACATTTTCTGATCCTATATTCCTCGAAGGAATGTACATGTAACTAGATCAAAAAATAAAATCCTAATAAAACTAAATACAGCTCCTGCTGTATTTTATAATACAATCATGCACACACAATAAAATGCCCTTGACATGTCCAAGGGTCCAATCACACACACAATACCTATAAGCCATAATAGTTGGATCCTGCATCTACAAAGTTAGCACATCCTACTATTATCCTGCCTAAATTATGTATGTCATGTGCATAATTAAACTAATACCAAATACACAGAGGCAAAACCCTAGCTCAGATACCAGTTGTTGGTTGCTACTCGGAAAACCTAATGGTTCCACTGTACACAAATTTTGTACAAAGGTCTGAACCTTTTCCTAGCTACCATGTGTTCTTTTAAATTAAACATGGATCACCTGCGGAACTTAACACATTTGATCCAAAGTTTAATCTATTTGTTCTTTTAGGTTTAGACTTGGATCTCCTGCGGAACTTAACACGTTTGATCCAAATCACCTAGGTTATTAATTCCATTAAATATTAATTTCTAAAATTGGCTTCCAGGACTGCATGGCGAGGCACATGACCTTCTTGGATATGGGAACAACCACCACCACCTAGACAAAGCCTTTTAAGGAAAGCTAATATTTAACTTCCTTAAATAACTTTAGGTTAACCGAAAAGAACAATCAAATTACAAGAAAAAGAAAAAACAAAATAATACAACATCGAAAACAAATTCGAAATACTAGAATCACATGCCTCTTGTATTTGATATTTTTTACAAAGAAGTAAAACTAGTATGATGAGGAAATTAAATACTAGTATACCTTTTCTTTTGCAAGCAAAAACCTCTAGGTCTTCTACCGTATTCCTCTTCTAATCTCGGACATTGTGTGGGCAACGATCTTCCGAGATGAGAAACCACCAAAGCACCTTCTTCTCCTTTCTTCAAGTTTCAGCCAAGCACAATGCTTCCAAAAGATGAAGATCTTTTTCCACCAACCAAGCTCCAAGGGATGTAAGCTTTCTCTCCTTCTTCTCCAAGCTAGAATCCGGCCACCACTTGATCTCCAAAGAAGATGTGAGGTTCGGCCACAAAAGATGGAGAGAAGAGAAGAAGAGGAAGAGGCCGGCCACACCAAGGAAGAAAAGAGGGACAAAATAATAGAGGTTGTTCGCCATGAAGGCACCTCTACCCCCTCTTTTATAATCCTTGATCTTGGCAAATAAGGAAATTTAAATAAAAACTTCCTTAATTCTTTTGCCACGAAAAGGAAAAATTTATTTAATTAAAAATAAATTTTCTTTTTATTATAACATGGCCGGCCACTTATTTCCCCAAATCAAGGAGAGTTTTAATTAAACAAGAATTAAAACTTCTTAATTTGTTTCCTGAAATTTATAAAAATTTCTCCAATAATTTTTATCCCTTCATGATTGGTTTATAAAAAGTAAATTTAATAAATTAAAATCTTTCTTTTAAAGATGTGGATAAAAAGAAATTAAAATCTCTTTTAATTTACAAATAAGGAAAGATATCAAATCTTTTCATAATCTCTTGTAGAAACTTATAAAAGAGAATATTTAATTTTTAAACTTTCTTTTAAATCATGAACATGGTTAAAAAGGAAAATTTTCTTAAAATTTAAAATCCACCTTTTAATCAACAAATAAGGAAAGATTTCAAATTTTAAACTCTCTTTTAAACATGTAGATGATTTACAAATAAGGAAAGTTTTTACCAAAAATTAAAACCATCCTTTTAATCTACAAATAAGGAAAGAGATTAATCTCTTCTCTTAATCTTTTGTAGAAAGCTATAAAAGGAACTTTTTAATTTTTTAAACTCTATTTTAAAACCATGATATCCACATAAGAAATAATTTTAATAAAAATCCTTTTTAATATTCTAATGGCCGGCCACCTAAGCTTGGGACCCAAGCTTTGACCGACCACCATCTTGGCTCATCCACTTGGTCTTGGCGGCCCTAGCTTGGGTTCCAAGCTAGCTTGGCCGGCCCCATTAGATGGGTAAGAAGGTGGGTATGTGGTGGGTATAAATCTCTATATACAAGAGGCTACGATAGAGACCGAGAGGAGGAATTGATTTTGGTCTCCCGATGAAATTAAGCATCCCGTGTTCGCCCCGAACACACAACTTAATTTCATCAATAATAATTCATTCCACTAAAGAACTATTATTGAATTACCGCACCAATCCCAAATTACATTTTGGGCTCCTTCTTATTATGAGTTTGTTAGTCTCCCTGTGTTTAAGATGTCGAATGCCCACTAATTAAGTGAGTTACTGATGACTCATTTAATTAATATCTAGCTCCAAGAGTAGTATCACTCAACTTCATCGTCATGTCGGACTAAGTCCACCTGCAGGGTTTAACATGACAATCCTTATGAGCTCCTCTTGGAGACATTCTCAACCTAGATTACTAGGACATAGTTTCCTTCTATAATCAACAACACACACTATAAGTGATATCATTTCCCAACTTATCGGGCTTATTGATTTATTGAACTAAATCTCACCCATTGATAAATTAAAGAAATAAATATCAAATATATGTGCTTGTTATTATATTAGGATTAAGAGCACACACTTCCATAATAACTGAGGTCTTTGTTCCTTTATAAAGTCAGTATAAAAAGAAACGACCTCTAATGGTCCTACTCAATACACTCTAAGTGTACTAGTGTAATTATATAGTTAAGATAAACTAATACCTAATTACACTACAACCTTCTAATGGTTTGTTCCTTTCCATCTTGGTCATGAGCTACTGTTTATAATTTATAAGGTACTGATAACATGATCCTCTGTGTGTGACACCACACACCATGTTATCTACAATATAAATTAATTGAACAACTACATTTATCATAAATGTAGACATTTGACTAATGTGATTCATTTCTAGATAAATGTTTATATCAAAAGCTAGACTTTTAGTATACATCCTAACATAAACATGGAAGTATACGTTGATGATATATTAATAAAATATCTTTAAGTTGCTAATTTATGTGTAGATATAGAGGAGGCATGCCAAACCTTGAGAAAATACGGAGTCAAGCTAAACCCCAATAAATGTCTATTTGGAGCTAAGAGTGGACACTTCCTTAGTTACATTGTGACTTAGAGGGGAATTGAAGCCAATCCAAGTAAAATGAAGGCTCTTCAAGATATGTCCCCACCTCACAATCTGAAAGAAGCATAGCATTGAACCGGATGTATTACTACTCTCTCCTGGTTCATCTCAAGTTCGTCTGATCAGAGTTTGCCATTCTTCAAGATACTTCACCGAGCTACCAAGTTTAATTGGGATGTTGAGTGCGATAAAGCACTGAAGGAGCTTAAAAATTATTTATCTTCTTTGCCTGTACTTGCAAAGGTCATCGTAGGAGAGCCACTCTGGATATACTTTTCTTTCATTGAATGGGATGTTGGGTCGACGTTGGTGTGTCTGGACAACAACGAATAATAGTCAGTGTATTTGAGTCATTTATTGAAAACGCTAAATGCGACTACACTGTTCTTGAGAAATTGGCGTACTGGCTGGTTTTAGCCACTTGGAGGTTGCACCTGTTGATACCCTAGGGTTGTTTTGATGTGATCAAACAAGTTATGTTAGGTCATGTTGTATTTAATTCTGTGTCTAAGTGTGCAGGAACTTAGGAGCACAAGATATCGAGTAAAAGACGCAGCTAGAGAGAAGGATGACATGGGAGAGAACCGACGGGTTCGGTGCATTTGAGGGATGAGGCGCTGTGGAAGAATACGCGGGTAGACGAGAAGGAGGCGCGCGACATTTCTGAGGGACGAGAAGCCAGGAGCGGAAGCTTGCTCGAGAAGGCCGGAAGTTGGGTTCGGGTGAGCCTTATTCCGGATGGCCGAGATTACCCAAGCAAGAGCAATCGGAGTGGAAAACCCGGACCGAGGCGAGCGAAACCGGAGCGAAAGATCTGGACTGAAAAGTTAACTTGGTTGACTTTCTTGGTCCGAGCGATCGAAATCGAAGTTTATCCAGAGCACGTTTGATCGTGATCCAATATGAAGGGGATAAAATTTTATCCCCTTCCAGGTGCCTGGAACCCCTCTAGGCACCTCGAGTAAGGCTATATAAGCAGCCTTGCTCCCAAAGCTAAACAACAATGCAGAATAGTTTGAGACAACACTTGTGCTTGAGCTTGTTAGAGTTTAGCTTTGTTTTTTGAGATTTGAATGTTGTAAGAGGCTTCTCCGCCCAGAGGAGATTTTGTTAGTGCACTTTTTCGCCTTGGATTAACAACCTTCCCGGTTGTAACCATGTAATTCGCAGTATCTTTTTTTTTCTAATTTATTTCTTATTTTGTTTATGCAAGTGTTATATTAAGTTATAAGTTTGAGGAAAGTATTTTTGCTTGTTTTGTTCAAGGGCTATTCACCCCCTTTCTAGTCGGCCACCAAGGGTCCTAACAATACCCTTATTTTCTTTATTATCCCGTAATTATTCTAATTAATAGCACGCTGGGTCGAGTACTCATCAATTCAGAGGCATATAAAAGGTTGATTAAGTGGACCACAGAATTAAGTGAATATGACATATAGTGTCAACCCTGGTTAGCCATCAAAGTGCAGGACTTAGCCGATTTTATGATGGAGATACAAAATCTGGAGCAAGATAAAACTTAGAAAATCTATATGGATGGATCATCCACTAGGCAGGGTAGCGGAGTGGGAATCCTCATGATATCACTGCGTGAGGATAGAATGTAGCTATCCATTCGAATGGATTACCGAGCTACCAATAATGAAGTAGAGTATGAAGCACTGATAGCTGGTTAGCAGGAAGCTAAACATATGGGAGCTACCCAAGTTTTCATTTATTCAGATTTCCAAATAGCGGCTCAGTAACTCTCAGGTAATTTTGAAATAAATAACGAATGGTTGAAATTGAATACAGAAGTATTTGGAAAGTTAAAGTCAGGATTTCAAGAGGTAATATTGCAAAAGATTCCCTGAGCGGATAATCACTATGTGGATGAGCTAGCCAAGTTAACTAGTTCGTTGAGCCCTTTAGAACTGAACAAGCCAATTGAGAAAATACTATTGGTGGCACATATCGAAAGGCCAGTTGAAGCAGAAGCATAGGTTAATTGGTGAACACCATTGACATAGTTCCTTCTGGAAGGAAACTTGTCGCTTGACCGGGAGCAAGCACGTATGATTAAAAAAAGAGCTAGATGATTCATGTTAGTTGGAGATCATCTATACAGGAAAGCTTTTTCAAGACCATTGCTCAAGTGTATTAGATTGGATGAAATTTAATATATTTTGTAAGAAGTATACTAGGGTTCATGTGGAAGCCATCCGAGTGACTGATCGCTCGTCCGAAAAATCCTATTGGCCGAATATTTTTGGCCCACTCTACAAGCGGACTCAACTCGGCTAGTTGCCACTTGTCTATCATGTCAAAGACATCAGAATATACACACTGACCTGCAAAAGCTTTGAAGACATCAATTATTTCCTGTCCGTTCGATCGATGGAGCATGGACATCATAGAGATTTTCCAATGGCGTCCGATAAGACGAAATTCTTGTGGCAGTGGATTATTTTTCTAAATGGGTGGAAGTGGAGCCACTCACTAAGATAACGGAATAGATGGTCATTAAATTTCTATGGAAAAATATAGTGTGTCGGTTCGACATTCCTCACAAGATAGTTTCTGATAATGGAAGATAGTTTCAAGGGCGGGGAATCAGTAAGTGGTGTACAAATTATGGCATATTACAAGCTTTGACGCCCATGGTCTATCCCCAAAGCAATGGCTAGGCGGAAGTCACTAACTGAGAAATTATTAGGACTCAGAACCCACCTCGACCATCTTGGAGTAAATTGAGTTGATAAGCTTCCGAGTGTGCTATGGGCTTATCGTACTATGCCTTGAGAGGCCACGGGCATAACCTTGCTCCATCTAGTATACGGAGGAGAGGCGGTTGTACCGATCGAAGTCAGCATTGGATCTGATCAGAAACAACTATATGAAGAGAAAAATTCCAATCAATGCCTTATAGAGTTGGATTTAGTGGAGGAAATTGGAGATAAGACAGTCACTCGGTTAATGGCGTATTAGTAAAGAATGAAACAAAGCAATAAAAGAAGGGTTATTCCGAGAACTTTTTAAGTTGGCGACCTAGTATGGAAGAGAGTTAAATCGGCTGGCGACACCAATAAGTTGGAGTCACCGTGGAGCGAGCCATACAAGCTGGCACAAAAACTTAGCTTGGGTTCCTATTACTTGCAAGATGGAAATGGGAAAAATTTGGACCGACCTTAGAGTGCAAATCATTTACAGCTCTATCGGGCTTGATAGTTCGTTTAAACTGAATTTATGTAATTTGTAAAATTTTATATTCAATGAATGCAGGTAAATTCAAGTAGAAAATGGCCAAGTCCTAGACTTTCACACCGTTCGACCGAGTTATAAGTGAGCTTGTTCTCACTCTTAAGTCCTAGACTCTTGCACCATTTGACCGAGTTATAAGTGAGCTTGCTCTTACGCCCAAGTCCCAGACTCTCATGTCGATCGACAGAGTTATAGTGAATTTGCTCTCATGCCCAAGTCTTAGACTCGCGCGTCGATTGATTGAGTTATAAGTGATCTTGCCCTCATGCCCAAGTCCTAGACTCTCATGTCAATCGGCCGAGTTATAAGTGATCTTGCTCTCACGCCCAAGTGATGTTCGTAGATTATATACACTTTTATGCATGTCTTGACACACATTTGCTTGTATTTCATTAGCATAATCTATATTTATTGCACCCTATTTAATTATAATGTCATACTTCCATTATATTCTATTCGAAGATCTGCTCTTTGTTTGTTTTGATTGATAGGACACAATTTGGAGCAAAAACGGGAATTATATGAAGTCTAGAGCTTCTAGAATGTCTAGGCAATGTGGAAGTCACACGGGCATGTGAAAACTAAGTTTTTCCATGTTCTAGCCATGTGGAATCGACACGGCTGTGTCAAGGCCGTGTGGAGGTTGTGTGGAATTGACACGGCTGTGTCAAGGTCGTGTGGAATTTTCTGTTGAGATGTATACTATAAGCCTAGTTTTTGTATGAACATCTGTTTTGAAATATTTTGAAATGAGAATCACTTTGGTCAAATGTCTTCATTTTATATTTGCATATATGTCAATGTAGTTGTCTATTTAATTTATATTGTAGATAACATGGTGTGTGGTGGCACATAGAAGATCATGTTATCAGTTCCTTATAAATTATAAATAGTAGCTCACAACCAAGATGGATTGGGACAAACCATTGGAACGGTTGTAGTGTAATTTGGTATTAGTTTGTCTTGACTATAAAATTACACTAGTACACTATGTGTGTATTGAGCAGGATCATTTGAGGTTGTTCTATTTATACTAACTACGTAAAACAATAGAACCTCTGTTATTATGGATGTGTGTCCTCTTAATCCCTATATAATAACAAGCACGTATACTTAAATATTTATTTCTTTAACTTATCAATGAGTGAGATTTATTCGTTAAATCAATAGGCCCGATGAGTTGGGATATAATATTATTTATATGGTGTGTTTTTGATTATAGAAGGAAACTGTGTCCTAATTATTTAGGTTGATGATGCCCCCTTGAGGAGCTCATAAGGATTATCATGTAAACCCTGCAGGTGGACTTAGTTTGGCATGATAATAAAGTTGAGTGGTACTACTCTTGGAATCAGATGTTAATTAATTGAGTTGTTAGTAACTTATTTAATTAACGGGCATACGATATCTTAAACACGGGGAGATTAATGCACTCATGATAAGAAGAAGCTCATATTGTAATATGGGATTGGTGCGGTAGTTTAATAATAATCCTTTAGTGGTATGAGTTATTATTGATAGACTTGGGTTGGGTATTCAGGCCAAACACAGGAAGCACAAGCCCATTAGGAGGCCTAAATCAATTCCTCCTTTAGGTCCTTGTTGTAGCCTCTATATAAAGCCTCGCATCCACCCATCCTTAACTTGGTTTGGTTTAACAACGTTTGGTTTAACTTGGTTTAGTTTAACTTAACTTGGTTTTGTTTAACTTAACTTGGTTTGGTTTAACTTAACTTGGTTTGGTTTAACTTGATTTGGTTTAACTTGATTATAGAAAGAGAGATTTTTTCTAAATAAAATTTGGTTATAGAAAGAGAGATTTTTTCTAAACAGAATTTTGTTATTTTCCTTTCTTTGTAACTGACGGCAAGCCTATAAAAAGGAGTAGGTGGTGGCTCCTAAAACTTAATTTTCTAATTCTCCACAATCCTCTTCTCTCCTTGTGGCCAGCGCTCCTCCTCACCTTGCTAGGGCCGCCCCTCCTCACCTTGCTAGGGCCACCCCTTCCTCACTTTGCAAGGGCCGCCCCCTCCCCTCCTTGCTTAGGGCCGGCTCCCCCCTTCCTCTCCTGGCTAGGGCCGGCGCCCCTTCCTAGCAATCCATTGGTGGTCGGCAGCTTGAAGAAGAGGAAGAAGAGGAAGAAGATTAGAAGGTGCCCCATCCTAGTGTCTCCTTTTATAGCCGACGGTTTAGAAACTGAGAAGAGAAAGAGGGTGGTGTCGTCTTGGTAGATCGTCGCCCACACGACGTCCAAGAAGAGGAGAGGAATATAGTAGAAGATCAAGAGGTCTTTAGCTACAAAGAAAAGGTACAACTAATTTTTTAATTCCGTTGCATAATTAGTTAGTTTTCTTTGTATTGTTTTTAGAATACCAACACAAGAGGCCAACGATCTTGTACTTCAATCAAGGTGTGCTTTGATCCATCAAGAACTTGCTTGATTGATCAAACACATGTCTGATCAAACATGCGGGTTGCTAGGAAAAGTTCTGTACTTGTACAATTTTTGTACAGGGAAATTTAAACAGAATAGAATTCCAGCGCCTTCCAGTGGTATCAGAGCATGGTTTTTGATTCTGTGTGATTATTTTTCGGTTAAATTATACACTGTTCATACATAAGTTTAGGCCGGATAATAGTAGGATGTGCAAGATAGATTAACTCTATGGTTGCAGGCGTCTTAGATCCAACTATTATGACTCTTTGTGTGTTTGTGTATGATTTGAACCCTCAGGCATGTCGAGGTTGTTTGTGTGTGTATGATTATAATAATTAAATATGATCGATTGTTATATTATTATTATTATTATTTTACATTCTGTTCAATCTAGATTACATGTAAATTCCTTTGTGGAATATAGGATCGATAAATGTAAATTTTATTTCTTTATGTTGCGGTTTGTATCCTTGCTATGCGTGGTGCTATTTTGAGGGCCGGAGGCACGGTGAAGAAGGAAGCAAGATAGAGGTGATGGCTTGATCCATTGGTGGCACATTGATGACATATTAGAGGACAACGATGGATGAGGCGCATATTGGAGGACAGCGTTGGATGAGGCCATAATAGTTGAAAATTTTATTTTCATATTTATTGCCTTTATATGCTGTTTTTATGTGCTATGATGCTATGTGTTGTGATGCTATATGCTGGGATTCTAGTGAAGAGGAGATAGAGAGACATAGGAAATGGGTCAAGGCAGATGAGATGACGTGGTGTTACATTTTGGCTTCTATGTCAAATGTGCTGCAACATCAGCATCCGACCCTACCCACTACCTATGATATGATGCTCAATCTCAAGGAACTCTTTGGACACCAGAATCGGGCTGCTAGGTAGGAGTCCATGAGAAAGGTATATTGTCCTCGCAAAAAGGAGAACAATAAAGATATATCTTATTCATTAGTTGTTGAAATATGTTTAGCGGTGTTATCTACCGGTACCTGGTGTGTAAATACGGGAGCCATTGATCATGTCTGGAAATCATTGCAGGGGTTCCAGGAAACCTGGCGACTACATGAAGGGGAGATCACCGTCTACATGGGCAATGCTACGAGAGTGGCGGCTGTTACAGTAGGAGATGTTTATTTATCTTTTGATAGGAATAAAACTTTAATTTTGAAAAATTGTCTTTACGTACCATGTTTTAAAAAGAGCTTGATTTAGGTTTCTAAATTATTTATGGATGAATATTCTATTTCTTTTGATGACAAAGTGGTTGTCAAGAAAAATATGGTGGTTATCTGTTCTGGTGCGTTAGTTGACAATTTGTATACTCTTAATCCAATAACTCCACGATGAAACAAATGAAAATTAATAACACATCTTCTAATTCTAATAAGAGAAAGCAATCTTCGAAAATGAACCAAACATATCTTTGGCATCTAAGGTTGGGTCATATTAACTTGAGTAGGATTCAAAGGTTAATAACCGATGGACCTTTGGGTTCATTGGTAGTGGAAAACTTTCCGACCTATGAGTCTTGCTTGGAAGGAAAAGTGACCAAGAGGCCTCTTTGTTGGTTGCTACTCGGAATACCGTCCTAGTTCCCCTATACAAAAATTTGTACAAGCATAGAACTATCCTAACTACTCATGTGCTCTACTAAAGTTAAATTTGGATTGCAAACGATGCTTAACATTATTAATCCAAATTTCCCTTTAGAAGTTAAACTTGGATTAGAAACGATATTTAACATTTTTACTCCAAGTTCAACCGATGTGATCTTCCTAAGTTAAACCATATTACAGAAGTTATCAAATATCTATTTCAAAGATCGGCTTCCAGGTTAAACATGGCGATGCACTAGGCCTTCTTGGGTATGAGATTATCCACCACTTCCTAGACAAAGCCTCACAAAGAAACCAGACATTTAACTTCTTATAGTAAACTAGGTTTAACTATAGAGACCTCAATAGAAACACATTATCGAAACATGAAATTGAAAAATAAATCGATAACAAAAATGATAACTAAAACCGATAACCTCTTATGTTTGTTTTTTCAAGATCTATACAAAAGATGAACTAGTTATGATGCAGAAACTAATAACTAGTTTTACCTTTTGTAGCTTATAGACCTCTTGATCTTCTATTATATTTCTCTCCACTCTTGGACATCGTGTGGGCGACGATCTTCCAAGAGGAAATCCACCCAAACTTCTTCCTTTGCTTCCAAGATCCGTCCACCAATTAATCTCCAAGGGATGCTAGACAAGAGAGCTTCCTTCGCTTCTTCTTCTCCTTCAATCAACCGGCCACCAAGAGATCTCCCACAATTGATGCCGCCGGCCTCCAAGAGAGAAAACAAAAGGAGAGAAGAGAAAGAATAGGGCCGGCCACCAAGGAATTAGAAGAGAAGAATAGAAGATGTGTTATGGGTTGAGACACCCCCTCATTCTCTTTTATAATCCTTGGTCTTGGCAAAAAAGGAAAGTTTTAAACATAATTAAAACTTCCTTATATTCCTTGCCAATGACTAAAAAGGAAAGTTTTAAAACAAAAAAATTAAAACTTTCTTTTAAGCTTGTCATGGTCGGCCATATTCAAGTGCTCCAAAGAAGGAAAGTTTTAAACACAAAATTTAAACTTCCTTATTTGTTTCTGGTAAGAAATTTTAATAAAAAATTTCTCTTTTAAATCCCTTGTTGGTTATAAAAGGAAAATTTTATAAATTAAAATCTCTTTTTTAAAACATGTGGATGATTACCAAAAAGGAAAGTTTTATCAAAAATTAAAATCTTCCTTTAAACTACAAATAAGGAAAGATATCAAACCTTTCTCTTAATCCTTTGTAGAAAACTATAAAAGGAAAGATTTTAAAATTTAAAACTCTCTTTTAAAACCATGGCTTCCACAAGGAAAGATTTTACAATTTATAATCACCCTTTTATTTAATGTGTGGCCGGCCACCTTGCTTGGGCTCCAAGCTTGGCCGACCATTGATCTTGGCTCCATCCTTTGGCTTGACTGGCCCTAGCTTGGTCTCCAAGCTTGGCTTGGCTGACCACAAAGAGATGGGTAAGAAGCTTGGCTCTAAGTGGATATAAGGCTTTATAAATAAGAGGCTACAATAGGGACCGAGAGGAGGAATTGGTTTTGGTCTCCTGATGAGCTTGAGCTTCCCATGTTCGCCCCGAACACCCAACTCAAGTTCATCAATAATAACTCATACCACTAAAGAGTTATTATTGCACTACCGCACCAATCCCATATTACAATATGTGCTCCTTCTTATCATGAGTGCATTAGTCTCTCTGTGTTTAAGATATTGAATGACCACCAATTAAATGAGTTACTGACAACTCACTTAATTAATATCTAGCTCCAAGAGTAGTACCACTCAACCTTATTATCATGTTGGACTAAGTCCACCTGCAGGGTTTACATGACACTCCTTATGAGCTCCTTAAGGGGACATCATCAACCTAGATTATTAGGACATAGTTTCATTCTATAATCAACAACACACTATATAAATAATATCATTTCCCAACTTATCGAGCCTATTGGTTTAACGAACTAAATCACACCCTTTGATAAATTAAAGAAATAAATATTAAGTATACGTGCTTGTTATTATATCATGATTAAGAGTACGCATTTCCATAATAACAAAGGTT
Organism: Zingiber officinale; assembly: GCF_018446385.1. Lineage (NCBI taxonomy): Eukaryota > Viridiplantae > Streptophyta > Magnoliopsida > Zingiberales > Zingiberaceae > Zingiber > Zingiber officinale. The sequence goes on from NC_055987.1 coordinate 131,684,466, forward strand.
TTTTTTTTTTATGTAGTCAGTATAAAAAGAAACTATCTCAAATGGTCATGCTCAATACACTCATAGTGTACTAGTGTAATTTTATAGTCAAGATAAACTAATACCAAATTACACTATAACCACTCCAATGGTTTGTCCCATTCCATCTTGGTTGTGAGCTACTATTTATAATTTATAAGGAATTGATAACATGAACTTCTGTGTGTCTCCTTACACCATGTTATCTACAATATAAATTAAATGGACAACTACACTTAGCATAAATGTAAATATTTGACCAATGTGATTCTTATTTCAAAATAAATATTTACAAAGAGCTAGACTTTTAGTATACATTCTAACACTTTTAAGGTAAAGGGGTATAGAGCCAAAGAAGTGTTGGAATTGGTTCATTCTGATTTGTGTGGGCCTATGAATATCCATGCAAGAGGTGGTTTCAAATATTTTATCTCTTTTATAGACGACTATTCGAGATATGGGTACATTTACTTGATACGCCGCAAGTCTGAGTGCTTTGATATGTTCAAAGAGTATAAGGCTGATGTGGAGAAATGTCATGGTAAAAGTATCAAGATACTATGGTCTGATCATGGTGGAGAGTACCTCTTAGGAGAGTTTAGGAGTTACTTATCAGAGGCCGGGATTCAATCCCAATTGTCTGCACCTGGTATACCCCAACAAAATGGTGTGGTGGAACGAAGGAAATAGGACTCTTATGGAAATGGTTAGATTAATGATGAGTTTTTCAGAATTACCAAATTCATTTTGGGGATATGCTTTGAAAACGACGACGTATATTCTGAACTTGGTACCTTCTAAGTCAATACCCTCTACTCCCACAGAATTGTAGAATGGGCGTAAGCCTATTTTGAAACACATTCAGATTTGGGGTAGTCCAACACATGTGCTGAAGGGAGACGCTGATAAGTTGGAATTATGTACAGAAGTTCACTTTTTCGTGGGATATCCTAAAGGAATGAAACGTGGTTTGTTTTATAGTCCTAAAGATCAGAAGGTCATTGTTAGCACCAACGCCCGATTTTTAGAAGAGGACTATGTAATGAACCACAAGCCCATGAGTAAAATTATTCTTGAGGAAATAAGAGAGGACACTTCTATCTTAGTACCAACGGTACAAGATGAGATACCACAAGTAACTGCAACACGTGTCACAAATGATGCACAATTATAGGTAGTGCCTCGTCGTAGTGGGAGGGTTGTTAAACAACCTGAAAGATTCATGTTTTTGGGAGATTCTTCGGACTTAATCCCTAGTGAACATGAAGCTGATCCCTGAACATATGATGAAGCACTCCAAGATAAAGATGCAACATCTTGGCAAAGTGTAATGAACTCTGAAATAGAATTTATGCATTCTAATCAAGTCTGGGAGCTTGTAGAACCACCAAATGGTGTAAAAGCCATTGGATGTAAATGAGTCTACAAAAGGAAAAGAGGAACAGACGGGAAGGTGGAAACCTTTAAAGCGAGGCTTGTTGCGAAGGGGTATACTCAGAAAGAGGGAATCGATTATGAGGAAACTTTTTTACCGGTAGTCATGCTTAAGTCTATCCGGATTCTTTTATCTATTGCTGCTCATATGGATTATGAGATTTGACAAATGGATGTCAAGATAGCTTTCCTTAATGGAAGTCTTGAATAAATTATCTATATGAAGTAACCAGAGGGATTCATTGTGAAGGGCAAAGAGCATCTTGTATGTAAGCTCAATCGGTCCATTTATGGACTGAAGCAAGCTTCGAGATCTTGGAACATCCAGTTTGTTGAAGTGATCTAGTTTTATGTATTTATTTAGTGTCCGGATGAGTCTTGTGTATACAAGAAAAGTGACGAAAACGTGGTGGTATTTCTTGTACTATACGTAGATGACATTTTGCTCATTGGCAACAATGTCAAAGTATTGTCAGACGTAAGGGTATGGAAGTCCAAGCAGTTTGATATGAAGGACTTGGGAGAATGTAGACATATTCTTTGGATCAAAGTAATAATGGATCACAAGAAAAGGATGTTGTGCTTATCCCAAGCTTCATACATCGATACTATCCTAGCTCGTTTTAGCATGCAAAACTCCAAGAAAGGTTTTCTACCTTTTAGGCATGGAGTACCTTTATCTAAAGAGATATGTCCTAAGACATTAAAGGGGATAGAAGAGATGAAGGTAGTTCCTTATACTTCAGCTATAGGAAGCCTAATGTATGTGATGCTATGTATGAGACCGGATATCTATTTTACTGTGGGCATGGCTAGCAGATGTCAAAGTAACCCAGGACTGGGACATTGGACTGCCATAAAACATATATTAAAGTACCTGAAAAGGACTAGAGATTATATGCTAGTTTACCAGGCAGATGATTTGCTCCTTGTGGGTTACACGGATTCAGACTTCCAATCAGATAGGGACAGTAGTAAGTCAACCTCGGGATATGTGTTTACTTTGGGTGGTGGAGCCATTGCATGGAGGAGTGTTAAGCAGAAATGCATTTCAGACTCCACGATGGAAGCTGAGTATGTGACAGCCTCTGAGGTATCTAAAGAAGTTGTATGACTAAGAAACTTCTTGATGGACTTAGATATGATTCCTGGTTTGCCCAAAGTTATCACAATTTATTGTGACAATAGTGGTGCAGTAACAAACTCGAAGGAAGCACGAGCCCATAAGGTAAGTAAACACATTGAGCACAAGTACCATCTGATACGAGATATCATAAAACGAGGAGAGGTTGTTGTCGCTAAAATTACATCAGCAGATAACCTGGTAGATCCTTTCATTAAGGTCTTTTAGCAAGAGCTTTTGATAGGCATATTGAGGGGATGAGAATAAGATGTATGGAAGCATTTATGGCAACATAGTCTTTTAGTATAAGTGAGAGATTATTGAGATGTATACTATAAGCCTAGCTTTTGTATGAACATCTGTTTTAAAATATTTTGAAATGAGAATCACTTTGGTCAAATGTCTGCATTTTATATTTGCATATATGTCAATGCAGTTGCCCATTTAATTTATATTGTAGATAACATGGTGTGTGGTGTCACATAGAAGATTATGTTATCGGTTCCTTATAAATTATAAATAGTAGCTCACAACCAAGATGGATTGGGACAAACCATTGGAATAGTTGTAGTGTAATTTGATATTAGTTTGTCTTGACTATAAAATTACACTAGTACACTATGAGTGTATTGAGCATAACCATTTGAAGTAGTTTCTTTTTATACTGACTACATAAAAGAACAAAACCTCTGTTATTATGGAAGTGCGTACTCTTAATCATGATATAATAACAAGCACGTATACTTAATATTTATTTTTTTAATTTATCAAACGGTGTGATTTAGTTCGTTAAATCAATAGGTCTGATGAGTTAGGAGATAATATTATTTATATGGTGTGTTGTTGATTATAGACGGAAACTGTGTCCTAATTATTTAGGTTGATGATGTCCTCTTGAGGAGCTCATAAGGATTATCATGTAAACCTGCAGGTGGACTTAGTCCGGCATGATAATAAAGTTGAGTGGTACTACTCTTGGAATCAGATGTTAATTAATTGAATTGTCAGTAACTTGTTTAATTAATGGATATGATATCTTAGACACGGGGAGATTAATGCACTCATGATAAGAAGGAGCTAATATTGTAATATAGGATTGGTGTGGTAGTTCAATAATAACCCTTTAGTGGTATGAGTTATTATTGATGGATTTGGGTAGGGTGTTCGGGCTGAACACAGGAAGCCCAAGCCCATCAGGAGGCCTAAATCAATTTCTCCTTTAGGTCCTTGTTGTAGCCTCTATATAAAGCCTCGCATCCACCCATCCTTAACTTGGTTTGGTTTAACAGAGTTTGGTTTAACTTGGTTTAGTTTAACTTAACTTGTTTTGGTTTAACTTAACTTGGTTTGGTTTAACTTAACTTGGTTTGATTTAACTTGATTATAGAAAGAGAGATTTTTTCTAAACAGAATTTGGTTATAGAAAGAGAGATTTTTTCTAAACAGAATTATGTTATTTTCCTTTCTTTGTAACCGACGACAAGCCTATAAAAAGGAGTAGGTGGTGGCTCTTAAAACCTAATTTTCTAATTCTCCACAATCCTCTTCTCTCCTTGTGGCCGACACCCCTCCTCACCTTGCTAGGGCCGCCCCTTCCTCACCTTGCAAGGGCTGCCCCCCTCCTCTCCTTGCTTAGGGCTGACACCCCCCTTCCTCTCCTGGTTATGGCCGGCACCCCTTCCTAGCAATCCATTGGTGGCCGGTGGCTTGAAGAAGAGGAAGAAGATTAGAAGGTGCCCCATCCTAGAGCCTCCTTTTATAGTTGGCAGTTTGGAAACCGAGAAGAGAAGGAGGGTAGTGTTGTCTTGGTAGATTGTCGCCCACACGATGTCCAAGAAGAGGAGAGAAATACAACAGAAGATCAAGAGGTCTTTAGCTACATAGAAAAAGTACAACTAATTCTATAACTCCGCCACATAATTAGTTGGTTTTCTTTGTATCATTTTTAGAATACCAACACAAGAGGCCAGCGATCTTGTACTTCAATCAAGGTGTGCTTTGATCCGTCAAGAACTTGCTTGATTAATCAAACATATGTCTGATCGAACATACGAGTTGCTAGGAAAAGTTCTATACTTGTACAATTTTTGTACAAGGAAATTTAAACAGAACGGAATTCCAGCGCCTTCATTTTCAACACTGCAGACTTAAACTAAAACAGACATAACTTTATACTAGGTTGGAGTTATAGGCTGTTCTTTATATCAAAATGTAGATAACATTAAGATCTACAACTTTGCTGAAGACTTCAACTAGAGAAAACCATATCTTGGTGGTCTAAAAGACGTTGCAATGAAATATAGTCATGCATAGCCATGACAAGGGCCATGCAAGGGGTGTGCGAGATCCACATGGCCGTGTAGCACTTCCAAAGAGCAAGCAGAGGCAGGCTATGTAAGCCACACGACCGTGCAAGATTTCCAGAGACCAAGTAATGTCAAGACGTGTGAGTCACACGACCATGTGAATCTATCCAGAAACAAAGCAGAACACGGTCGTGTGAGCCACACGACCGTGTCACCTTGGCCGAAAGCAAGATGTATGAGGCCATGTGGATCCACACAGTCGTGTCACGGGTCGTGTGTGTTGGTTGCTACTCGGAAAACCTATAGGTTCCACTGTACAAAAATTTTGTACAAAGGTCTGAACCTTTTCCTAGCTACCATGTGTTCTTTTAAATTAAATTTTGGATCGCCTGCGGAACTTAACACGTTTGATCCAAAACTTAATCTATTTGTTCTTTTAGGTTTTGACTTGGATCTCCTGCGGAACTTTACACGTTCGACCCAAGTCTCCTTAAGTTATTAATTCCATTAAATATTAATTTCAATAATTGGTTCCCAGTACTGACGTGGCGAGGCACATGGCCTTCTTGGATATGGGAGCAACCACCACCGACTAGACAAAACCTTTTATAGAAAGCTAATATTTAATTTCCTAAAATAACTTTAGGTTAACCAAAGAGAACAATCAAATCACAAGGAAAAGAAAAAATAAAAGAACACAATATCGAAAAACATATTCGAAATTCTAGAACGTAAGCCTCTTGTATTTGGTATTATTTCCATAAATAACTAGCATGATGCGGAAATAAAAATTACTAGTTATACATTGTAGAAAAACCTCTTGATCTTCTACCGTATTCCTATTCTAACCTCGGACGTTGTGTGGGCAACGATCTACCGAGATGAGAAACCACCAACCACCTTCTTCTCCTCCAAGCAAGGTTCGGCCACAAAAGGAAAACTTCACCAAGGAGAAAAACCAAAATACTAACCAAGCTCCAAGAGATGCTAGCTTTCTCTCCTTCTTCTTCTTCTTCTCCAAGTAGTATCCGGCCACCACAAGAGCTCCAAGGAAGGGAGAGAGGTTCGGCCACCACAAGAGGAAGAGAGGGAGAGGATGGCCGGCCACACCAAGGAACAAAAGAGGGAGAGAAAATAATAGAGGTTGTGTCTCATGAAGGCACCCTCACCCCTTCTTTTATATTCCTTGGCCTAGGCAAATTAGGAAATTTAATTACAATAAAATTTCCTTAATTTTCCTTGACATGAATTAATTGAGAAAAATAAAATAAAATTTCCCAATCAACTTGTGATGGCCGGCCACAATCAAAAGAGCAAATTAGGAGAGTTTCAATCAACAAATTAAAACTTCCTAATTTGTTTCCGGAAATTTTAAAAAATAAAATTTCTCTTTAAAAATCTCTTCATGGTTAATAAAAGGAAATTTCTATAATTTTAATTTTATTATCATGTGAATAATTTTAAAGAGAAAATAAAACATCTCTCCAATCTACAAATAAGGAAAGAGATCTAATCTCTTTCTTTAATCTTTTGTAGATCTTTTACAAGAGAGATATTTTAATTTTAATTCTCTTTAAATTATATCTTCCACATAATAATAAAAATTAAAATTAAATTTCTTTTTTAATTTAATTTGGCCGGCCCTACTAGCTTGGGTTCAAGCTAGGGCCGGCCACCCAATTTTATACCTAGGCCGGCCCTAGCTTGGTTCCCAAGCTAGCTTGGCCGGCCCCTATTGGGTGGGTATAGAAGGTGGGTATAGGTGGGTATAGAACTCTATAAATAAGAGGCTACGATAGGGACCGAGAGGAGGAATTGGTTTTGGTCTCCCGATAAAATTAAGCATCCCGTGTTCGCCCCGAACACACAACTTAATTTTATCAATGATAATTCATTCCACTAGAGAACTATCATTGAACTACCGCACCAATCCCAAATTACATTTTTGGGCTCCTTCTTATTATGAGTGTGTTAGTCTCCCTGTGTTTAAGATATCGAATGTCCATTAATTAAGTGAGTTACTGACAACTCATTTAATTAATATCTAAGTCCAAGAGTAGTACCACTCAACCTTATTATCATGTCGGACTAAGTCCACCTGCAGGGTTTAATATGACAATCTTTATGAGCTCCTCTTGAGGACATTCTCAACCTAGTATCTCTAGGACACAGTTTCCTTCTATAATCAACAACACACACACTATAAGTGATACCATTTCCCAACTTATCGGGCTTATTGATTCATCGAACTAAATCTCACCCATTGATAAATTAAAGAAATAAATATCAAATATATGTGCTTGTTATTATATCAGGATTAAGAGCACACACTTCCATAATAACCGAGGTCTTTGTTTCTTTATAAAATCAGTATAAAAGAAACGACCTCAAATGGTCCTACTCAATACACTCTAAGTGTACTAGTGTAATTATACAGTCAAGATAAACTGATACCTAATTACACTACGACCTTCTAATGGTTTGTTCCTTTCCATTTTGGTCGTGAGCTACTGTTTATAATTTATAAGGTACTGATAACATTATCTTCTGCATATGACACCACATGTTATGTTATCTACAATATAAATTAATTGAACAACTACAAACAAATGTAGATAAATTGACCAAATGTGATTCTTTATTTAACATGAATGTTTACAAAGCTTAGGCTTTCAGTATACACTCCAACAGTGTGGTGCTCGTGACCAGCTCATGATAAAAGGGATTCCCCCCCCCCCCCCCCTTCCCCCTTTTCAAGGATCTTTGGCTCATCTTTGGCTTGGGGCTTGCCTGCATTCCTTGGAGAAGGGTTCTCCCCCTTGGGGGAACCCTAGATCTTCCATCTTCACTAATCCGTCCACCTCCGGAGCAAGGATTGAAAGTAAGAAGACCAGCGACACATATATAAGTATTCCTCTCTTCTCTATCTCTTGTTTTGGAGTGTGGAATGCTTAATTTCTTGTCTCTTATTTGTAAATCCTTTGCTATGGAGTAGATCTCTAGATCTAGGATGTAGGAAGTAGCTGTGATGTGATTGTGAATGTATGAACTATGTATTTGGATATTTTCCTATGCAATGAAGTGTTTATATCATCATCTATGTGTGTTGTGCCTTGTATGCGTTTGACGAAATGTGTGTGAGGTAAATCCATGTAGATGTAGGGTTAGATCACCATGTAGAGGAAGAACCTTGGAATGTAAGATCATGGGACCATGTTACAGAAGGTATCCCTTACTTTCTACGGTAGTTTCTTGAAATGGGGATCAATTCTTATTAGGAAGATTAATTAGACTTTATAGGGTTTTCCCAAATTAATGTTAAGAAGTGACTTGTGTAATCTAGGAACGTGGATCGTGGGCCCTTATGTGAGAAGAATGCTCCGTATAATCAGGCTTCCTAAATTACCTCTTCTACTTAATTGCATTAATCTATCGTTAGGAAGTGATCTGAGTAATCTAGGAATGTGGACCGTGGGTCCTTGTGACAGAAGGATGCCCCTATAATCAGGCTTCCTAAATAACCTCTTCTACTTAATGGCAGTAGAACTTGGGTAAACTCTTTGGTGTAATCTTCGCGAGATTGTACCAGACTCTAGTTAGAACTCCTACACTAGTGTAAGCATGGAGTTAGGGAGATGAACAATGCATAGGGATATTAACTAGCATCACAATGAAATCAAAATCCTAGTATCTATCCATCCCCAAATCCAACTCTCCCTCTTTCTCTACTCTTTACATTCTCTCTTTTCCAACCAATCTCACGTTTGTTTAGATAATTCACTGTGCAAAGTTAACTAGTGCTTAATCAATAGTCCCTGTGGATTCGATATCTTTTTATTACTGACGACGAAATCGTGCACTTGCGAGTGCGTAACAAGTTTTTGGCACCGTTGTCGAGGACTGTTTTCGATTAACATTAGTTGATTAGCATATGAGTTACTTTAGACATTTTTTTTTTTCATTTTGCTTTTTCTTTCTTGTTTTCATTATGCACCTTCTTTCTTGCAATTTAAATTCTACATTTTCTTTCTTGTTTTTTATATAACATTTTATTTCTTGTCTTTAATTCTTCATTTTTTTCTCATAATTTTTTTCTTAGATATCCATGAGCACTAACTTTTCAAGAAGGCCTTTGAGAGAATTTTTTGCACCCATTTCTGCTAGATTTATGTCTCCCATTATGTAGCCTTATATTGAAGCTAAAAGTTTCCAACTAGACCTAGAGTTAATTGCTATGATACAAGGTCACAGATTTGGAGGAGAAGTATCAGAAAGCCCTTATCTGCACCTTGAGACATTTCTAGAGCTTTGTGATATAGTAAATTGTGAAGGAGTGTCAGTAGATACAGTTCGATTGATAGTATTTCCTTTCAGTATTAAGGATAAAGCAAGGACTTGGTTATATTCTCTCCGTCCTCAAAGCATTATAAGTTAGGAACAATTGGAGCAGCAATTTCTGAATCATTTTTTCCCTCCAAGAAGAACAGTGTACATGAGGAATTGCATCACAAATTTTGCTCAGGCAGATGGAGAATCATTATCTGAAGCATGAGATAGATTCAAGAGTCTACAAAGATAGTGCCCTCATCATGGCTTGGAAAAATGGCTAACGTTGCACATATTCTATAGGAGAATTTCTTTCTCAGACAAATGTTTATTAGATTCATCAGCCGGAGGTTCTTTTATGAACAAAAGTGTGGACGAAGCATACACATTAATTGATCAAGCGACATTAAACCTCCATGAATGGTCGAACAAAAGTTGGATGGTATCTCCCTCAAAAATTCAGGAAGTGCAAGCCATAAATGTTAGAGAGCCTGTCAAACAAAATGTTATTCAACCATCCAAGTGTTTTGAAAATCTCCATTCACAGAATGTGAGGTCCAAATAGTTGGAGGCAAAGATTGATAGCATAGTTTCAAAATGGTTCAAACATGATACCCCTCCTACACATACAAGATCTAGTGAAAATGGTAATGATATTAAGTTGAGAGGTGAAAAGAATCATGAAGAACTTATGAAAAAGGTCTTGTATAAAATTGAGGGGAAGAACAATAGAAGACCTCAAGAACTCGGTTCTATTACTCTAGGAAGTTCCCAAAGGGCACAAGTACCTTTCCCTGAACGATTGATCACATAAACACTAGACAGCAAGTTAGATCTCCGCAGCAAGCGAAAAGGGAATTTGGAAAAAATGAAGTTCAATCTTTCCCAAGACCTTCACTAAGGGTTCCTTTTCCATAAAGACTAGTGGGGGCCAATGGAAATAAAGACTTTAAAAAATTCTGTGATTCTAATATGGTTGAGTGTAAATTTCTGGATGTATATAAAGATGAAGACTCTTCAGATGAGGATTGTGATGATAATGCAGTGGATAACAAGTTTTCAGATCTACCTTCTGCGTTTACAGGGTGTTATGATGAAATTAAATTTTTAGATGATGAATGTGATATGGTAGATCAATTTAAAACTGCAAGTGAAGTTATTGATCCTCTTGTAATTGATTCTCCTATTGAGGATATTGATATTGGTTTATTTTTTGATGTTTGTGTTGATGATAATGATATGGAAGGAAGTGTAGGGAGTTGTGTTGTGGAAGCAGCATCTCAAGGATCACCTCCTTTGTCCACACAACCCTTAGAGGTTGTAAGAGTTGCAAGGATTGAACATGTTATGGATCAATGTGTAGGGACTTATGTAGAATTAGAAGAGTCTCAAGAATCACCACCTTTGGTAGCACCAACACCTGAGCTAGAGCCAAAACGATCATTTTATTCAGAGGAAGTCACATCCACATGTTTATAAATTTCAGGTATCTCTCAGCAAAGTAAATTTAGTATTTCTTGTGATCTTTTAGACAACATTATAGAGGTACCCATCGTTGACTTTGTTAGATGTGATTCAATTTTTATTACTCATTCAACTTATTTTGATATGGTTATGGCTCTACCTTATTTAACATGCTTGTGGGAGATTTTTATTTCTTTTGTGTGTGCAGATTTCACTTGGGCTGAATACTAGAAGCTCAATCTAAACCGCCTTCGACTACCTGAAAGAACTTCAAAGAAAATGAAGATGGGGAGAGCGATACTTCACTTTATTTCTCATATGTTGAAAGCTTTCTCCATAATAAGAGCCCTTGGTAGGAGGGTGTTGAAATATCTTACCCTTCCAAGAGCGAGATTTTGATAAATCTAATGAGGTGGTCAAGCTAATGACCTTAAACAAGCGCTCCTTGGGAGGCAACTTAAGTTCATTTTCCTTGTTTTCATTTATGTCTTTAGTTCTTTCTAGTTTCATTTCTTTCTTTATATAATAAACTTGTATCCTCTACTTAATTTTTGTTGTCTATCTTCTTTTATAGGACTCAAAGATTAGGAGGATGACAACTACATGATGGAGAAGTTCATGACATGGGTACTTTACACACATTATTTGATAACTTCTCTTACTTTAAATCTCCTCCACATTGTTTTTAGTTTTCATTGGGACAATGAAAAGATTAAGTCTGGGGGATGCATTTGGTTTAGTTTAGTTTTTGCTTATTTCTTTTTGCATAATAAATTTTTCTTAGTTGTATCATTCATCACATCATGACTGCTTATTTCTTAATGCAAAATACTAGCACTTATTCTAGATTTTATGTGGTTTATGACGCTAGTATATTTAGTAATCTATCTTTTTCTATCTATGATAGCATGAAGTGTGCAATATTTTTACTGTAAGAGTTTAAGAATTGGCCTTGTTTTAGGATCTCTTACACCTTACCTAGTTTTGATAGTAGATAACTCTAAAAATAGTCATGATTCATAGAACTTGATTAGTACTAGTGTTTCTATGGTAACTTCTCAAACTGTATTTTGGTTACTGGATGAGGCTCAAGTCATGTCAACTCATTTGGAAAAATCAAAATATCTCAATATTTGTACTTAAATGCATTTGTGTTCAAGTATTACATCTTGCAATCACAAAGAAAAAAAATGATGATGAAAAAAAAAATTGAATAAGGGATATAAAAAACAGTTGTCGTGAGTTGAAACTAGCAAGTTACCCCTTTGAGACAGAGTTAGGTTACTGGAGAAATAATTACTATATTTCTCTTGATGTCGAGCACACCTTTGAGACCATTGGTAGATTGTGGAGGATGAACCAAGCGTGTGCCAGGTAAGTGTTTATCACCAGAAGCATAAGGAACACAGTTTTATGATGACTTGACTAGGCTTAGGGATTGATACTTGAAAAATTTAGGCCACTATTGCACTAAGCATGGAGAACTACTACTTAGGCCGTACTCAAACAACTTTTGTATCTTGCTCACTAATGAAATCATTTGATAGAATTAGATTGACTTGCTAGAGATTATGATGCACTATTTAACCACATGAGTTTAGATGTAGTTTTTACTTGAGGGCAAGCAAAGGTTTAAGTCTGGGGGTGTGATGTGTGTAGATTATACACACGTTTATACATGTCTTGACGCGCATCTACTTGTATTTCATTAGCATAATCTATATTTATTGCACCGTATTTCATTATAATATCATACTTCCATTATATTTTATTCGTAAATCTGCTCTTTGTTTGTTTTGATTGATAGGACACGATTTGGAACAAAAACGGAACTTAAATGAAGTCTAGAGCTTTCAAAGAGTCTGGGCAGTGTGGAACTCACACATGCATGTGAAAACTAAGTTTTTCCATGTTTTGGCCGTGTGAAATTGACACAGCTGTGTGGAGGCTGTGTGGAGATTGTGTGGAATCGACACGGCTGTGTTAAGGCCGTGTGGAATCCACACGGTTGTGTGAAAGCCATGTGGAAATTTCAGCATTGCAAACTGAAACTAAAACGGCCATACCTTTGTACTCAGTTGGAGTTACAGGCTGTTCTTTATATCAAAATGTTGATAACTTCAAGATCTACAACTTTGATGAAGACGTCAACCAGAGAAAATCACATCTTGATAGTATAAAAGACGTTGCAATGAAATATAGCCATGTAGAGCCATGACAAGGGCCATGCAAGGGGTGTGCGAGATCCACATGACCGTGTAGCACTTTCAGAGAGCAAGCAGAGGCAGGCCGTGTGAGCCACACAGTTGTGCAAGATTTCCAGAGACCAAGCAATGTCAGGCCGTGTGAGCCACACGACAGTGTGAATCTATCAAGAAACAGAGCAGAACACGACCGTGTGAGCCACATGGCCGTGTCACCTTGGCCGAAAGCAAGATGTATGAGACTGTGTGGATCCACATGGCCATGTCACAGGCTGTGTAGTGCCCGTCTACAACTCTATATAAAAGGGGGGTTTCTCCCCTTTTCAAGGATCTTTGGCTCATCTTTGGCTTGGGGCTTGCCTGCATTCCTTGGAGAAGGGTTCTCCCCCTTGGGGGAACCCTAGATCTTCCATCTTCGCTGATCTGTCCACCTCTAGAGCAAGGATTGCAAGTAAGAAGACTGGCGACACATAGATAAGCATTCCTCTCTTTTCTATCTCTTGTTTTGGAGTGTGGAATGCTTAATTTCTTGTCTCATATTTATAAATCCTTTGCTATGGAGTAGATATCTAGATCTAGGATGTAGGAAGTAACTTTGATATGATTGTGAATGTATGAACTATGTATTTGAATATTTTCCTATGCAATGAAGTGTTTATATCATCATCTATGTGTGTTGTGCCTTGTATGCGTTTGACGAAATGTGTGTGAGGTAAATCCATGTGGATGTAGGGTTAGATCACCATATAGAGGAAGAACCTTGGAATGTAAGATCATGGGACCATATTACAGAAGGTATCCCTTACTTTCTACGATAGTTTCTTGAAATGGGGATCAATTCTTATTAGGAAGATTAATTAGAGTTTATAGGGTTCTCCCAAATTAATGTTAAGAAGTGACTTGTGTAATCTAGGAACGTGGATCGTGGGCGCTTATGTGAGAAGAATGCTCCGTATAATCAGGCTTCCTAAATTACCTCTTCTACTTAATTGCATTAATCTATCGTTAGGAAGTGATCTGAGTAATCTAGGAACGTGGACCGTGGGTCCTTGTGACAGAAGGATGCCCCTATAATCAGGCTTCCTAAATGACCTCTTCTACTTAATGGCGGTAGAACTTGGGTAAACTCTTCGGTGCAATCTTCGCGAGATTGTACCAGACTCTAGTTAGAACTCCTACACTAGTGTAAGCATGGAGTTAGGGAGATGAAAAATGCATAGGGACATTAACTAGCATCACAATGAAATCAAAATCCTAGTATCTATCCATCCCCAAATCTAACTCTCCCTCTTTCTCTACTCTTTACATTCTCTCTTTTCCAACCAATCTCACGTTTGTTTAGATAATTCACTGTGCAAAGTTAACTAGTGCTTAATCAATAGTCCCTGTGGATTCGATATCTTTTTATTACTGACGACGAAATCTTGCACTTGCGGTTGCGTAACACAAAGTCCTAGACTCTCACCCCGATCAGCCGAGTTATAAGTGAGTTTGCTCTCACGCCCAAGTCCCAGACTCTCGCGCCGATTGACCGAGTTATAAGTGAGCTTACTCTCACTCCTAAGCCCCAGACTCTCGCGCATATCGACTTAGTTATAAGTGAGATTTCTCTCATGCATAAGTTCCAGACTCTTGCGCCGATTGGTCGAGTTATAAATGAGCTTGCTCTCACTTCTAAGTCCCAGAGTCTCTCGCCGATCTGCCATGCTATAAGTGAGCTTGTTCTTATGCCTTTGTCCCAGAATCTCCCGCCGATCGACCGAGTTATAAGTGAGCTTGCTCTTGTGACCAAGTCCTAGACTCTCATGTCGGTCAGTCGAGTTATAAGTGAGCTTGCTCTCACGATCAAGTTCTAGACTCTTGGACCGATCAATCGAGTTATAAGTGGGCTCACTCCCATGCCTAAGGCCTAGATTCCTAGAGTGAATTTGGGCAAGTCATGAAAAGAAAACAACACTACAAAATGTTAAGGTAGAAAAGTGTTGAAGGCTTAAAAATGATATATACATACAAACAAGGTAAAATATTTAGTTATTACATGAACATAAACTGTTAGAAATTTTATAGGATCATAAAAGGACCTTAAAAGAAAGTTATGCAAGATCAGTGAAGGCATCCTTAGGAATGTGTTGGAAGATGAAAGGGCCCCCCTTCCCCTTCATCTTCTAGCCCATTCATTTCCTCCATTAATGGAGGAAGACGAAGAGTCATCTTTCTCAATATATATATATGCGTCCAAGCGAAAGAAAGAGAGAAAAGAGAGGGGACTTGCTGTGTGCAAGGTTGAGAAAGGGTTCGTCCCATATTGGAAAGCTCACTATGCAAGGTTCATCCATGTGCACAAGATTGTAAGAGGATAGAAGAACATTCAAGATTGGTTTGTCTAATCTCGCAAGAGGGATTTGGTTTGTGAACCATGAAGAGCTTTTCGATTCTGTGATCGTTCTTTCGTCAGCAAGTCTTACCAGTGTCGATTGTAGATCTGCGAGAGATTGTTGAAAGTGTTTACAGTTTTCATGTTTTATATTTTTCATGCTTAGAACTGTCAACAATGGTATCAGAGCTCGGACTACCAGAAGGTTTAACTACCGACTGTGCATAAAGAGCTATGGTCTGATTGAGCCATATGGGTAAAATATTGACCTCAAACAAAAATAGTGGGGACTCCTATGTTCAGATCAAGAGGACCAGACACCAGGCAGGAAGTCCTAGTTGCAATTAGACAATAAAGTCCTAATAGGTCTGGTGGATCGAGGGGCAGGAAGACCTGGTGGGTCGAGGATCAAACGTGGGAAGCCTGTGGTCCTTTGTTTGAGGGGGGGGGATTGTTGGGGTTGCAAGGTTGCAAACATAGTCCCACATTGAAAACACATAGGAAAGATCACGAGTTTATAAGAGAAAAGATATCTCCATTGGCATGAGACCTTTTGGGTAGAGCCCAAGAGCAAAGCAATGAGGGCCTAAGGCCCAAAGTGGACAATATCATTCCATTGTGGAGATATCTAAATTATTTTCGATCCTAGAATTGGTATCAGAGCGATACCTAACCATGAAATAATCTCTTTGTCGAAATGAAAATCTCTCTGCCGTCGTCGCTAGGCAAGATCGTGATTGGGTTGCGATATGCCATAGTTGTGGAGCCTCGAGAAGTTGTTGGCTATCGGCATCCGTGGTCGGAGAGTGCTGGCGACTACGTCGGGAGGCTGACAATCGAAGGTAACAACAATCGCGTTCGTCGCGGCAGAAGAAGAGAGTGTCTCCATCGCGATAGAGAAGAGAAGAAGCTATGTAATCGATTAAACTAACAAAGCACAGTGAATCTGTGTAATCGATTGGAGTAATCGATTCAAATAGTTTTTTTTATCGATTGAGATAATCGATTAAAGGAAGATGAATTGTATTAATTACTGTTCATCCGTCAACACTGTTTGAAAATGATTGTTTTAATCAATTACGATTTCATGCATGAACAGTATATTATGCTAATCATGCGTGAACCGATTGCTCACTATTTAATCAATTGAAATTGATTAATCAAAGTTTGATTAATTAAAAATTAAACTAGACCAACTTGTCTAATTAAACCCAGGTCTATTTTTAAATCATTAGTTGATTTAAGCAGGTCAGTTTGATTCAATGATACCTAGGTTTGGTTCAAATCATTTGTTGGTTTAACCAGTTCGGTTTATTATTGAATTAATTGGGGTGATTTTTAATTACATAAGTTGGGATGATCGAATATGACCAGATTAGTTCTATTGTGTCAGATTTGATCAAAACGATTACATTTGTTCTAATGGGTTAGACTTAATTCAATAATCATTGGATTGATCAAATGGATCTGAGTTTGATCAATAAGTTTGAAATTGACTTAAATGGGCTTAGATTAATAGAACATAGGTAAGAAATCCTAGTCCAGTTAGATTAGTTCTAATGGGGACATTAGCTAGAGCTCAGGATCTGGATTCCCAATCAATCGATCAAATGATCAGTCAATTTAGACTCTTGTAAATCAAGAAAATTTGTTTTTCTTGATTAATAATGTTGGTTCCATGCCTATATAAATTAAATAAAGCCGGTTTTGTACTGGTTAGTTGGTTTTGTACTAACTTATTTAATTTCAATTTAAAGTTGGCACGGATGATTACCAATTCTAGAAACTCGAATAAGAAAAGTTTCCCATCCTAGATAATTATAAGATTTGAGCGTTGATTCATTCACTACCGAAGAATCCTAAGGTGGTAGCACACCAGATATGGAGGCTCTCCGAAG
Source organism: Zingiber officinale (assembly GCF_018446385.1). Classification (NCBI taxonomy): domain Eukaryota; kingdom Viridiplantae; phylum Streptophyta; class Magnoliopsida; order Zingiberales; family Zingiberaceae; genus Zingiber; species Zingiber officinale. The sequence continues at coordinate 131,701,613 of NC_055987.1, forward strand.
GGAGAAGCTTATATGTATAGTGGTGTGTGGAGCTACTTCACCATGAGTTCCTAGAGGAAGATCCTGAAGAATTTGAGAAGGATCCAGAGGAGGATCTTGAAGAATCTAAAGAGGATTCTGAAGAAATTTCAATGATAGATCAAATTGAAAATCTTGAAATTGTTCTATCTGAGATTGCCTCAAATGAGTCCAGATTGAAGGGGATTATGTTGGCCACTGCACTAGTGTCTGTCCTAGTGGGAGTGGTGTCAGCCTATCTCATTTATAAGAGTTCTGTTATTGTTACTGTTATTATGTATAAACAGTATTAGTCCATTTAGTTCATGTTCGTTTGTTATATGTTAGCATATGCGACATATTTATATGAATGATGTGTTCATTCATATGCTGATTACTTCATGATACATGAAAATGATTAGTTCATTTTATTAAATGATTAGTTTATTTAATTAAAGAAATCATGATAGAACGATGATTAGTTCATTTGTTGGGATGTATGTAATAGTATTGATCAATGTTGATTTGATTGGATCATACAAATGATGAGTGGAAACATAGTTATCACTTGATTTTATAAGCCAATTCAAATTAATATTGAGTCTATAATAAATTGCATGCATGTGAATTACACTGAATACTAAATAATATATTTATTTATGTAAGATCATGACAAATAAGAACATGATAACTTATATCAAGATAACTACAAAATCTGGCAACTCAAGATATAATATGTTCTTGAGGAAAAAAAGTTCTTGAGGCTATAAAACATGTTATGGAAGACCTATAGATCCCACTACACAGAACAGACGAGATCTCAATGCCTATAGGGCATGGAAAAGGAATGACTCCATTGCTAAGGGAATATTGATTAGTTCAATGATGGATGACATGGTATTTGAGTATGAGCCATTACCATCGGCTCATGTTGTCTGGGTAGACCATAGAGAAAAGTACAATGGAGGAAGTCTGAGCAAGCTTTGAAAGCTAACGATTAAATTTGACAGCTACATTAAGCGTCCGAATCTTTCAATGGTTCAACACCTCAGGGAGATGTTGAACATGATTCAGGAGCTTAAAACTGCTGGCCATGAGTTGACCGATGAACAACAAGTTCAAGCAGTTATTCGTTCTCTTCTAGATTCTTGAGAGATCATGAAGCAGACCCTAACTCACAGTGAGAGTATTAATACTCTCATTGACATCTCACATCATGTAGAATTAGAGGTGGAGAGAGTTGAATCCGCAAGGATTTTTGGACTAGCCTATGTGGCTATTGGTTCATTGGATCATTTGGATCCAAGGAAAAGAAATTGTTCAAGAAGGGAAAGGGAAAGAAGAAAGCAGTTGCTGCTGTGGGACAAGACCCAATCAAGAAGAAAGGAAAAAAAAGACTAGATTGAAACAATGCAAGTGTGTCTTCTTTTCTTGAGCATTTTGTTGCTAGTCCAGTGTTGTTAGCTTATTCTTATCCTTTGTGTATTATAAATTCAGGAGCAATGAACCATGTAGCACGTGATCGAGCTATATATGTGGAGTACTGTCGGGTACCAGCTAGCAATAAATGGATATATGTAGGAAACAATGCAAGAATTAAAGTCAAAGGATTTGACACTTGCAAGCTCAACCTACGTGGTGGGCATACCCTGTTTCTACATGATGTCCTGTATGCTCTTGAGATTTGACGGAATCTGATTTTCATCATTTGTCCTCTTGATTTAGGTTATTGTGTAAATTTTTATAGCCGTTATTTGGAACTTCGAATTAACTCTATGTTAATTGGGCATGGTTATGTAACAAATAGTTTTATGGTTCTTGATGTAGAACCAAATAATAATGATAGTTGTTTTTCAAACATTGCTCTTACTAGTAATGTTGATGTTAATGATGAAATTTGGCATGCTAGATTAGAACATATAGGACAAAAACGAATGAATAGATTAGCTAAGGAGGGCCCTTTAGGCACTCATGCTAAGATTAACTTGTCTATATGTGAGCATTGTCTTGTTGGAAAGACGACTAGGAAACCATTTAGTAAGGCTATTAGGGTTGAATCACCATTGCAATTAATTCATTTGGATATTTGTGGTCCGATGAATATGAAGGCTAGAAATGGGAGCTCTTATTTCATTACATTTATTGACGACTTCACACGTTTTGGTCATGTGCATTTGATTTCTCACAAATCTGAAGCATTAGATTGATTTATTCATTACTTGAACGAAGTTGAGAATCAATTGGAAAGTAAGGTTAAAACCTTGCGCACTGACCGTGGAGGTGAATATTTGTCTGATCAGTTCAAGACAATATGTAATGAGAAAGGGATTATTAGACAGCTAACTATCCCTGGAACTCCATAGCAAAATGGGATTGCTGAAAGAAGAAATAGGACTCTTCTTGAAATGGTTAGGTCTATGATGGTGCAGGCTAATTTGCCAATCTCCTATTGGGGAGATGCATTATTAGTTGCGGTCTATATACTTAACAAAGTGACTTCAAAGTCAGTTTTATTTACCCCACATGAACGTTGGACAGGCAGAAAGCCAGGTTTGAGTAATCTGAGACCTTGGGGGTCAACTACCTACGTTCATGATAAGACTCACGAACATGGAAAATTAGGACCCAGAGGTAAGAAGTGTATCTTTATAAGGTATTCTGACACTTCTAAGGGTTATGTTTTTTTTGGTGAGCGACAAGATGGAATCATCTCTGAAATAGAGTCAAGAGATTCTACTTTTCTTAAAACTGAGTTCCCAACACGAGGTGAAGTTGATAAGATAATTCCTCTATATGAGATAGAGGAGGAGGATAATGTTCCTTTATCAACAAATCAGGAGATGCCTGAATCTAGTCAACCAAATGGGAGTAATTTGCCACCGAATGAGTCAGTTTCTCAATAGTCTAACCTATGAAAAAGTAGTCATCAGATTATTCCTCAGAGAAGATTTGATATTAAGAATGAGGCATAGATGATTCTCCCAGTTGATGATGAGGAACCTCGAACAGTTGAGGAAGCTCAGTAAGAGAAAAATGGAAAATTACAATGGATGAGGAAATAGAGTCAATGAGAAAGAATCAAGTTTAGGATTTAGTCGATCTTCCTCTGGGCCGAAGGGCTATTGGGAATAAGTGGATTCTCAAAATAAAGAGGAAAGTAGATGGATCGATTAATCGATACAAAACTCGATTAGTTACAAAAGTCCAAATAGAGGGTATTGACTTTGAAGAGACATTCTCCCTATTTGTGAAGTTTGTGTCAATACGTGTCATCCTAGCTATAGTAGCACAATTTGTCATAGAATTACATCAGATGGATGTAAAAATGGTTTCCCTTAATGATAATCTTGACGAAGAAATCTATATGGTATAACCAGAAGGTTATGTTGCCGAAGGCCAAGAGAAAAGAGTATGTAGACTTGAGAAGTCTATATGGGCTAAAGCAAGTGTCAAGACAATGAAACATAAGATTTAATGAAGTTATTTTATCTTATAGTTTCAAAATGATCAATGAGGATCATTGTGTTTACCTAAGAAAGGAAAAAGGGAAGTTTGTCATTTTATCATTATATGTTGATGATATGCTAATAGTTGGAAGCGACATAAAGTGTGTGATAGAAGTCAAATCCTGGCTTTCATCGCAATTTGACATAATAGATATGGGAGAAGTAGAGTACATCTTAGGAGTGAAGATCATTAGAGATTGATAAAAAAGACTTTTGGGTTTATTTCAAGAAGCTTATATCACTAAAATACTACAACACTTCAATATGTCAGATTGCAATATCGAACAGACGCCTATAGCGAGAGGTACTATTTTGAGCAAAAGTATGTATCCCAAGACTCTTGAGGAAATAGCCGAAATGAAGAAAAAAATCATATACCAGTTCTATTGGTAGTTTGATGTACACTATGTTGTGTACTTATCTTGATATAAGCTATGGTGTTAGCTTAATTAGTTAGTCATTTCCAGTTAAATCCAGGATCGAGACACTGGAAAATGATGAAGTGGATAATTAAATACCTCAAAAAGATAACAAATTATGTATCTATTTTTCAAGGATCTAAGATGAGCCTGAGTGACTACACAAATGTAGATTGGGAAGGAGACCTTGATGACAGAAAATTTGCATCAGTCTATACCTTATTACTAAATGGTGGCGCCATCTCATGGAATAGCAAGAAGTAGGCTTGTGTAGCCTTGTCGACAATGGAAGCTGTGTGGCTTGAGCATCAGTTGTGCAATAATCTGTCTAGTTGAAAAAGGTTCCTAAAGCATTTGAAGATTGCTGAGGACAGTGGGAGTCCTATTATAGTGTACTGTAACGACCAAGCTGAGGATCCCAAATATCACAGCAAAGGCAAACATATATAATTAAGTATAATTTTGTAAGGGATATTGTGGACAAGAAAATGATAATTCTTGTATATCCCCACACGTACTATGCTTGCAGATCCTTATACTAAGTCATTGACTAAAGAGTCATTTCAAAGAATGGGAAGTCTTTGTGACTTCGTAAAATGTAACACATTGTAAAATGTCATGATCTATTCAGTATATAAGTTGTTACATTTTGGATTGAGGTCTCGATGAGCATGTTAGCAGGTTGAGATTGGTCCACTCACATTGACAATCATCTCTATTTGTTGAGTATAAATAGAGATAAGACCGTTACTTATGGGACAACTTATGTAGCTGTGAATAGAGACATGCCTATAAGTTAAGGTCGTGTAACGACCACCCTTCTTACAACTCTACTACTCTCTAAGGTGACCGTTACTTAACTATTAACTCTACTTAACCGGTGTGATCGAAACCACGAGGAATCCCTACCGAAAAATTTCGACAGAGTCTCCCCTGTACCGGTGACAATAAACATCAATACATACACAGTATACACAGCCACAGGTGGCTGGAACATATATCAAACACCCACACAGTTCATATATAATCAAAATAACCAACTTTCGCAAAACACGATAAAACAATCCATAGAGTAGCATGTACAAGTTCAAAATTCTTTAAACAATTTAACGGAAACAGACTTAATAAATTCTTGGTGAATTCCCAGGTCTCTCCATAGTCCTGGCATCACACACCATCCGCACCGCCTTGTCGCCTCCCTTGCTATATCCTTTCCTTTCCTTTATCTGCAGTAAGAGGAAATGCAATCTATAAGCAAAATTTGCTTAGTAAGCGCTATCTAACTCACAAAAACACGGATATGCATGTATACAGAAAGAACTAGAAACTGAATGCTCTAAAAGAAAATAAAGCATAAATATAGCTGCATCATGTTTAAATGTACTGAAACTAGAAATAAATCTGCTCATGCATAATCAATAGTAAAGCACTATAAACTGCATACTCATGATATACAAGAATAAACTGCATGCTAGTAGATAAATCTAATCATGCTCAATAAACTAATCAGGAAACAAATAAAACTAATACTGCATGCTAGAATTCAAAAGAACTAAACTTACTGATTCTAAGCATATGTGAAACTTGTTTCATTTGTTCCAAAACTTATACTTTATTACTTCAAAACAATAATAAAGTTCTTCTTCAAGCAAAGGGAAAACAAAATCAGCATACTACACTTATAAAAATCTGCACTTAAGCCCAATAAAAATGCTTAATAAAATTCTGCATTATAACTTAATAAAATCTGCATGCCATAATAAACTGAAGTGTCTAAAAATAACATGGTACAACATTTAAAACCTCATACCAAAACTGAAAATTCATATAACAGAACTTAAACTAAATGCTAAAAGAAAATCTAAAACTGTACAGCAAGCTCCAACTCAAGCTAAAACCTGCTGGGATCTTCTCTTCAAACCTATGCAAAACTTGTTTTGTTTCATGGTATACTAGAACAAGAACTTAATGGATCTACTCATGTTGATTTGTTTCTAATCGAGCATAGCCTAAGGAAAAATTTACTGCTACTATCAAAGTTAACACATGTTACACTAAAGCATGCTCTCAACAGGTTTGCAAATTCTGACTCGTTTCCAGTTAATTGCATATAAACTAAAATCTGTAAAGCTAACCCAAGATGAAATACTTAAACATATGCTAGAACCATTAGAATCCCTTCTACTCTTCTTTATCAAACTCATGGCAGCAAAGGTAAATTAACCAAGCTAGGGCAGCAAAAAGGAAATTAACCAACAAAGGAGAATTATCACTGATAACCTAAATTCGAATCTATTCTTTATGCTTACTGCTTAGAACAACAAAAGAGCGAAATCCAGCTACAAAGCTTAAGATAACTACCCACATACTTGAACATACCACTCATGATCCTTCTGTGAAACTCACAACAGCAACCCCATCACCATATCTTTCACAGAAAAAATTCAAAATCAAGAACAAGCACAGTCCAAAATCTAATCCAATCAAAAACCCTTCTATCTTCTTTATGTGATTCACGGCAGCAAAACCCTAGAACACTCTCCTTGCGGCATGTATCAAAGAAAACAACAAGAGGAAGCATGAATTCGAGAGCTACCCTTACTGCAGGTGAGGAAGCAACTTACACTTCGTGTTCTTGGACTCACATCCGAAGAGGGAGAGATCTAGGGTTCGAGTGAAGCTTCAAATCTCGGCTCTTCTTCGTGCTCACAGCTTCTCCTCGACGAGAAGTGGAGAAAACCCCTCAGAGAACTTTGGCCGGCCGCCGGAAAACAAAGCCCTAACCTTGCTGCGTTTCCGCCCGAGACCGTCGCGCGCCGTCGCGAGCGTGAGAGGAGAAGAGGTGAGAAGGAATTAGGTCACGGGAGAAAATAAAACATCCACTTATCCCTTAAGTTATTTTCGGTTCCAACTATAGCTTACATATATTTTGTTTCGTATTTGATTAACAAAACTCTTTCGGAATAGTTGGCTAGCTGGTTTCGGTTAAGGTTTGGTTCGAGTCCGAGGTCTACGGTTCGAATCTCGGCTTGGACATTATTTTTGTCGAAACTTCCTTCGTTTAGTAAAAATACCAAACAACCTCCAACAATTGCATAAAAATACTCTAAAAATTTCTAAAAATCTCTATAATATTTTAAAAGCATTTTTAAATATTTTTAAATTACTTTTGGGACTCGAAATAAGGAAATTTGGGTTGTTACAGGTCGCCTTGATAATTGTGTCAAGATGAGATCATTTATGTAATGATCAAAGTAAATGAACCCACCATTTACTAAACTTGTTGAAAGCCAGATTGGAATTCATATGTTGAATTCAGAATTAGACATTAGGTATGTCTAGATCGAAATCTGTACGATGTTAAAATTTGAGAAAAACATGCGCTCTTTTTAGTAAAGAGAATAACATCGTAGCATGTGATTCATACCACATGTGCTTTGGCGACAAGAAGGTTAGTAGGAGAATGGATCCCTGTTTCTCTACTATGTGAGACCTTTAAGATTATAAGTTATTCTCAATTTTTGCCCTTAGTGACTATTTAGCTATTTACTTGATGTTTTAATCAGTGTCTGCTACTTTAGCATGTATCCTATGACTATGGATGATTCGGTCTATGGAACAGAATTAGGAAAGCGACAGATTGAAATGAATAGATTCTAGCTAAAAAGGAAGATTAAATAGATTTACATCTTTTGATGTTATTCACTGGTCGACCCAGTTCTATTATGTATAGAAATGAATGTGAATATTGAATATGGAACATGCTCTTGACATAATGGTCATTGTAAGGGATTAGCGATGTTCATATTGATGTAAATGAAGATTATTTAATCTAGGTAAAAATCAAGACATGGAAATCTCTAAGATAATGGCTGTGTGCCATTGGGAGATTGGATGTTTTCTGGATAACGGATATGTTCCACCAAGAGAGAGGCTATGTGCTATTATGAGAGTATCTCTAATTTTATTTGGAAGAGCGGCTAAGTAAAGTGTAACAACTTTGTTAACAGTGATCGCTCAGAGAGCAGGTATGTAAGGTGTAACAATCTTCTTAGCAATAAATGCTCAGTGTGCTTGCTGTCACACGAACCATTTTCCCTAAAGTATGAATTGAATATTCTTATTTAGTCTTTGTGACTAATTAGTATTTATTTTATCTTTGTGACTAATTAATGTTTTCCTCTAGTCTTTGTGACTTGATTACAATATAGTCTAAGTGACTTACTTACATGGTCTTTGTGACAAGATGACCTTTATGGATTCACTTGGATGAGTGGGAGATGTTGGAAGATGAAAGGGCACCCCTTCCCCTTTATCTTCTAGCCCATTCATTTCCTCCATTAATGAAGGAAGAGGAAGAGTCATCTTCCTCAATATATATATGCGTCCAAGCAAAAGAAAGAGAGAAAGGAGAGGGGACTTGCTGTGTACAAGGTTGAGAAAGGGTTCCTCCCATATCGGAAAGGTCACTGTGCAAGGTTCGTCCATGTGCACAAGATTGTAAGAGGATAGAAGAACATTCAAGATTGGTTTGTCCAATCTCACAAGAGGGATTTGGTTTGTGAACCATGAAGAGATTTTCGATTTTGTGATTGTTCTTCCGTTAGCAAGTCTTACTAGCGTCGATTGCAGATCTGCGAGAGATCACTGTAAGTGTTTACAATTTTAATGTTTACTATTTTTAATGCTTAGAACTATCAATAGAATAATCTCCAGGATCTTCTAATGCATGATAAAATTTTTGGGGGTCTTCGTGGTTAGATAGTCGTCGCCGTTTAGTTGCTTGATGGTCCCCTTAGAACCATAGCTGAATATTTTTTTGGTCTTATGGGCCAACATTTGATTGAAGCTCCACGAGTGCAGATGCTCCACTCTGAAAACTTTTGACAGATCGGGCTCTTCTTTTTTGTATTTAGTAAACTCCACCTTAGAGGCCTCCAGCTCGACTCTGGCTTTTAGCTCTATATCTCTTTTAGTGAGGGCTCATTGATGCTCCTCGAGCTGAAACTCTTGTGTCGCTTGTTTAGTGGTTCAACTAACTTGCTTGGTGAGTAGAGCAGCTTCTGTTTCTTTAAGCTTCTTGGCAAAAGAGTGGGATTCCTTATTTTTAATATCTAAATCCTCAATAGTCCTAAGTTTTCTAGCTTTGGTCGAGTTGATATGTGATTCATAATTTTGGGTCTACTTTACTAGCCTTTCGAGTTGGATAACCTGGTCGTGAGTTTTATCCTTCTCCACAATGAGGGCCTGCTCGACCCCCAATAGTAGTTCCGATTGGCTGTCCAACTCCTTCTTCAGTTGGGCCACTACATTGGAAAAGCTGCTCAGTCGAAACCCGAGAAGTACTTGTTGGACGGGCTGAGTCCTGTAGTTTCTTATGCTCATGACTTAGAGTGGTTAATTTTTGGCTAAGTGGCAGGTCGTCTACCCAGAACTGTCACAATGAAAGGAGGTTAAAGTAAGTAAATAAAAAGGACAAAGACATTAAAAGACTTACCACGGTAGCCCCTTAACTAAAGCAGTCGACTAGTTCCTCAAGGGAACTGGTGGCCACTCAGGCACGTGTTGTTGGATCGAGATGCACGTGAGAGGGGGGAGGGGGTGAATCACATGATTTTAAAATTTTTGAATTTTTAGTTTTGAAAATGAAGTGCGCAGCGGAAAATTAAACACAAAAATAGAAACTCGGTTGGGTTTATTTGGTTCAGAGCCTTTGATGACTCCTACTCTAAGACCTAGGTCCCAGGACCTATCGATGAGTAATCCACTAATGACCTCTTCTGTAACCGCTGAAAGAGGGGATCAAGTATAATAAAAGAATAGGAAAAGTGTAGAACCTACGCTTTCCTTTATGCAATAACTTATTACAATATTAAACGTCTGTTACCCAACATCTTCGAAGATGATCATATCAGGCTCGGAGTTGGATGGCTCCTCAACAGCAGTTGGGTGTATTAGTGTCGTAGCACAAAGCTGGAGTAGTTGGAACGTCAAACGGACGCATAGAAGCTTGTAATTGAAGTGTTTTTAAAGGCTTATCGAGATGCTCTTTTATTGAGCGTTGAAGGTGCCTACCATAGCAGTGAAGGCACCTTCGACCCTAAAAATTATCCCGTAACTTCATCTTCTTATCATCACTGAAGTCTTCTGCGTTATCCAACTGAAGACACCTTCCATAACCTTACTCAAAGCGCCTTCTGTCGCATGAAAGGTGTGGACCCTTAGCAGCCGGCTAGAGGGAGGTGAATATCCTTGCAAAACAAAGTAACCTTCCTTGATCTTTATAGCTTTATCAAAATTAACACTTGCATAAAAATAATTAAAAGATAAAAATTAAAAAGAAAAGGCACAAAGAAATTACTTGGTTACAACTGAGGAGGTTGTTAATCTAAGAAAGTTGAAAGCGCACTAAACACTTCTTTAGGTGGAGAAGCCTCTTACAACAGTTGAAGTACTTAAAATATGAAGCTAAATAAAAGAAATTATTTACAGGTGTTCTATCTAAGCTTCTGGGACCAGGGCTTTATTTATAGCCATGGTCGGGGTACCTGGAGGGGTTCCAGGCATTTGTGAGGTGATAAACTTTTATCCCCATCGTAACGGAACGAGCCACGTCACATTCCAAATAATTTTCTACTCCGGATGCTCGGAAGGGTTCCGGGTGCCCAGAGTCCGGGCGCCCAAAATCAAATAGTCAATATTTTGTTGACTTTCTATCCCGACCTTCTGCTTCGGTTCCACTTGATCTGGTCCGTGTCTTCCGTTCCGGCTCCACTCACTTGGGTGATCTCGGCCATCCGGAATAGGGCTCGCCCGAAGCCAACTTCTAGCCTTTGAGCATTCTTCCACTCCAACTTCTCGTGCCTCAGAAATGCCGCACACCTTCTTCTCATCCACATGCGTACTCTTCCGCAACACCTCGTCCCTCGGATACACTGAGCCCGTCGACTCTCTCCTGTGCCGTCCTTCTCACTAGTTGTGTCTATTGCTCGACTTCCTGTACTCCTAAGTTCCTACACACTTAGACACAGGGTTAAAAACCAACAGGACCAAACCTGACTTGGTTGATCATATCCAAACTACCTTGGGATACTAACAAAAGACATCTTAGGTACTGTTCATCCGAGATAATTTTTACTTCTTTTATCCTACAAAATATGTTAGTCCAACATAAAATATCTAACCTACAAAATAAGGTTAGCACAATAATAAAATAGCAATAACAATTAGTTCATGTCCTTCCAAGATCATGAATTAGTCAATGTCTCAATTTAGGGATCCAAATTAGACCTAAACTCAACCGACGCCTACTGCCCCCTAAAATGAGACACATCTTCACTGAGTCACTCTCATCTAGTGACTTACCTTCACTTACCAAATGTCAAGTTACCTCCATGACGTCAAATCTGACCCACTAAGTCTTCTATCTGAAATCGCACATCAGGACTTCACCAATCAGGAATAGAACATCTTGACCTCTTACCAGATTGTTAGAGTGTATACTAAAAGCCTAGCTTTTGTAAACATTTATTTTTGAAATAAAAGAATCACATTGGTCAATATCTACATTTATTTGTTAAATGTAATTGTTCAATTAATTTATATAGTAGACAACATGGTGTGTGGTGTCATACACAGAAGATCATGTTGTCAGTTCTTTATAAATTATAAACAGTTGCTCACGACTAAGATGGAAAGGAACAAACCATCGGAATAGTCATAGTGTAATTAAGTATTAGTTTATATTGATTAATATATTACACTGGTACACTCTAAGTGTATTGAGTAGGACCATTTTAGGTAAGTTCTTTTTGTACTGACTTAATAAAAGAACTAGACCTTAGTTATTATGGAAGTGTGTGCTCTTAATCCTAATATAATAACAAGCACATATATTTAATATTTATTTCTTTGACTTATCAAAGGGTGAGGTTTAGATAGATAAATCAATATGCCCAATAAGTTGGGAAATGATATTACTTATAGTGTGTGTTGTTGATTATAGAAGGAATCTGTGTCATAGTTATCTAGGTTGAGAATGCCCCAAGAGGAGCTCATAAGGATTGCCATGTTAAACCCTGCAGGTGGACTTAGTCCGACATGACAATGAAGTTGAGTGGTATTACTCTTGGAGCTAGATATTAATTAAGTGAGTTGTCAGTAACTTACTTAATTAGTGGGCATTCGTTATCTTAAACACAGGGATACTAACACACTCATGATAAGAAGGAGCCCATAATGTAATTTGGGATTGGTGCGGTAGTGCGATAATAACTCTCTAGTGGAATGAGTTATTATCGATGAATTTGAGTTGTGTGTTCGAGGCGAACACGGGATACTCAAGCTCATCGGAAGGCCAAAACCAATTTCTCCTCTAGGTCCCTGTCGTAGCCTCATTAAAGCCTCAAGTCCATCCAAAGAAAGGCTCATCTTGGTGTCCAAGAAGGGGGTCAGTCCATTGCTTGGTGACCAAGCAATGGCCGACCACATTATCCTCTTAAAGGGTTGGCCCTTTGCTTGGTGCCCAAGCATGTAGGGGCCGACCACAATAATTCAAACAAGGAGAGGTGTTTTGAATTTTTAAAATCTTCTCTTTGTAGAAAACTACAAGTTTTAAAAGAGATTTTTTAAAATATAAGACTTTCCTTATTTGAATTAGGCCACATGTTTTAAAAGAAAGTTTTAAAACTTTCCTTTTTTTAACCATCCTCATGGTTTAGAAAAAAAAAAGAAGAGAAGTTTTAAAATTTAAATTTTCTATCACCATGTTAAAAATGAAAATTTTATAAGAGAAGTTTTAAATTTTAAAACATGGTTTTAATTTTTAAAACTTTCCTTTTTTTAACTCCTAGTTTAGGAAATTGAAAGAGAGCTTGTAAAATTTTATAAGAGGATTTATTCTTGTAAAATTTTATAAAAAAAATAGATTTCTTTCCTCTTAAGGGGGCCGACCACCCTTGCTTGGTGCCCAAGTAAGGTGGCCGGCCAAATAGAAATATATTAAAATCATCATCCAATGATTTGGTGATTGATTCAATCAAGAGGAAAGAAAAGGAAAATAAAAAAGGAAAAGGAAAAACAAGAGGAAGATTTTAATTTTTGTAAAAATTCTTCCCTTATTTGCCTTGGGCAAGTAATATAAAAGAAGGGGTGAGGAGACCTCATGAGACACAATTCTTATTCTCTTGCTTGGAGATCTTGGTGTGGCCGGCCCCTTCTCCCTCCTCTTTTCCCTTTGCTCTCTTCTCCTTGGTGGTGGTGGTGGCTGGATTTTAGAGGAAGAGGAAGAAAACTTTTGGGTGGTGTTCATCTTGGAAGATCGTCGTCGACACAACGTCCAAGGCGAGGCGAGGAATACGGCAAAAGATCTCGAGGTCATTAGCATACAAAGAGAAGGTATAATTAGTAATTGTTTTCTGCATCATGCTAGTTATTTTTCTTTGTATGAATTCTAAATACAAGAGGCATTAGATCTAGTTTTTCGAATTAGTTTTTCGAGTTTGTGTTTTCTTTATTTTTCAAATTTGTAATTCGATTGTTCTTTTTGGTTAGCTTAGAGTTATTTAAGGAAATTAAATATTAGCTTTTCTTAAAAGACTTTGTCTAGGTGGTGGTGGTTGCTCCCATATCCAAGAAGGCATATGCCTCCCCATGCAGTTCTGGAAGCCAATTTTAGAAATTAATATTTAATGGAATTAATAACATAGGTGGATTTGGATCAATAGTGTTAAGTTCCGCTTGCGATCCAAATCTAAACCATAAAGAACAGATAAGTTAAATTTGGAATCAATGATGTTAAGTTCCGTCTGTGATTCCTAATTTAACTTCTAAAGAACACAATAGGTTATTTAAGGAAAGTTTTGACACTTGTACAAAATTTTTGTACAGTGGAACCGGTACGATTTTCCTAGGACTAACCAACAAATCTCACATCCAGACTTCAATCAATTAGGAATCGAACATCTCGACCTCCTGCCAGAATCTCACATCTGGACTTCTTGCCTGGTATATGGTTGTAACGCCCACAAAATGCTAAGCTATACCTAGGAGTATTTTTCCTTAAAATAGAAGAATAAAAGAAAGAAAGAGAAAAAGGGATAAATAGAAACCAAAATAAAAAGAGGTGTGGTCAAGGATTGAACCTTGAACCTCCTACAAATGATAGAGTTAAATTGGAGTATGATAACCACTAGAGACATAAATGATATGTAAATAGAAAAGAATAGAAATATTAGTTAAAGGTGAGAGGATGGTTAAATAAAGGAACAAGAGAAAACCAAGTAGCTTACTTTCTCTTCCTCTTGGTTAAGAGAAGAAGCAAGCAAAAGACAAGTTGCTTGCTTCCCTTCTTCTCTCTATTTGCGTGGGAATTAAAAGAGAGAAGTAAATAGGAGGGCTAAGGGGGATGAATGAAGGTATGTTCATTACAAAGGAAATATAAAGGATGAAAAGAAGGAAAGACAAGTGATTAATCTTTTTCTTTCTTCTTCCTCCTTCCTTCTCCTTCTTCATTCTTCACCGAAACCAAAAGCTCTCCCCCTCCTCATTTCCAAAAGCTAAGCTAAGGTTCCTCTCCAAGAAAACTAATTTACAAGAAGGAGCCTTCAAGGTCTACCCCTTCCCAAGCAAGAGAAATCAAAGGGAGTACTAGAAGAAGAAGCTCTCTTCTTCCTCTTCACCTAGAGTATTCTTCCTTAAGAAAAACCACAAGCGAAAGGATGTAAGTATCCCCTCACCTGTGGTACAAGTTGCTTTTATTTTTACAAAGGAGTAGAATGCTTAAAACCTATGGTAACAAGTTGGAACTTTCGGCCAAGTATAAAATAAAAGGAGTTGTTTGGGTAGATCAAGATCTAAATAAAGCATGCCCATTATGATCTTATGATAAGTACCCTAGTATAAGAAGCTAGTAAATGTTTTCATGTTGAATGTTTGACTTAAAACCTAGATTTTTAAATATGAACTTTCGGCCAAGTATAGATGAAGGATCTAGGGAAGCTTAAGACCTAAACTAACCATGTTTACTACATCCTTATGATATGTATGCTATGTTAAGGGATTGGGTTGGTTTTTCTTATGCTTGAAAGTTGTTAATGTTAGCTTTCCCTTCATGTATGTTTCGGCCAAGAACAAAACTAGGGCTTAGAGAAGTTAGAAATTTAACCTAACATGCTCATGTATCCCTTGATAATGTGATATGAATGTAGTTAGGTGTTCATGCTTTTATGTTGTTTTAAAGTTAGCTTTCTCCTTATGTATGTTTCGACCAAGAACAAAACTGTAACGACCCAGATTTCCTCATTTTGAGTCCAGAAATAATTCAAAAATATTTAGAAATGCTATAGAAATATTCTAGAGATTTTTAGGAATTTTTAGAGTATTTTTATGTAATTTTTGGAGGTCATTTGGTATTTTTACTAAACGAAGGAAGTTTTGACAAAAAAATGTCCAAGCCGAGGTTCGAACCAGCAACCT
The DNA here is from genome assembly GCF_018446385.1 of Zingiber officinale. Lineage (NCBI taxonomy): Eukaryota > Viridiplantae > Streptophyta > Magnoliopsida > Zingiberales > Zingiberaceae > Zingiber > Zingiber officinale. Next base: position 131,717,010 of record NC_055987.1, read on the forward strand.
CTGATCTGGGCAAAACTCGGCTAACCAAGTGGGCCGGCGGTTATTGCTAATCAAATAATGGGCGAAATCATATTTAAGGGATAGTAGATATAGAAATATCTTAAGTTTATAAAAGGTTGTGGAAAAATGTTTCGGCCAAGGTTCGAACCCTCGACCTCGGACCCGAAGCAAAGATTTAAGCGGAGCGGCTGACCAAGTGTGCTAGCGATCGTTTGTTATTAAGGAAGGAGAAAACTTCCATTTAAGCTATAGTTGGAAACGAAAATAACCTTGAGTATAAGTTTTAAATCCTTTTCCCTAAACCTAAAATTTCTCCCGAAATTCCCTTTCTTCTCTCACGCTCACGACGCCGCGCAACGGATCTCACTTGGGTGGAAACGAAGACGACTGAGGGCACGTCTCCGGCGGCCGACGAGCATCGTTTTCCGACCGGTCTTCATCCGCACGTGACCACCTCGACGAGAGGAGCTCGGAAACGCAAAGAAGCTGTCGGGATTCTCATCTATCCGAAACCCTAGATCTCCCTTTCCGGCTGTGAGTTCAAGGATACAAGGGTAAGTTGCTACTCACCTACAGTAGGATAGCTCTGATTGTTTCTGTCTTTTTCCGAAAGCTTTGGGATAAATTGTAGGTGGTTTGTGCTTTTGTTTCGGATTGTGTTGTGCCGAATTCATATTTGCTAGGGATTTTGATCTCTTTCTATGCTTCCGGAGTGATGTGCAGAATTGGGTTTTGTTAGAGGGTTAAGTGTAGTTCTGAGAATTGATTCCGCCTTTGTGCTTCTGTGGTAGCATGCTCAAAGATTGAATAAGTTTTGCATAGGTTTTATTTTAAAAACAAACCAGCAAGCATAACTTAGTATTGTGCAATGAAAAGGATAAAAACAGCTTCTCTTGAAGTGTTCTGTGGAGTTCGGTTGTGCCGGGAAAGGGGCACGAGCAGTTCCTTTTGGGGCTTGCTGTGCAATTCGGATATTGTTGCTGCCAGGCAATGAACCTGTGATGGTTTAGATTTTTGAGCATGTGGTTTAGGTTCTGATTTTCCAGCAAATTCTGTGTTGATTTATGCTACAATAGGGGCACGAATAGCTTCATTTGGAGCTTAGAGCAGCCACATTCCTTTTTGCATTTTTGTAGGCGTGATCAGCTCTGTTTAGAGCTTAAAACAACCCCTTTTTGGAGTTCATTCCAGTCCAGATTTCTTTGTGTTTGCTGTAGAAATGCACAGCTCTATTTAGAGCTTAGAATAGTCTGTAGTGGCAATGCAGATTTATTTATTTTCAAGCCTTTATATAGGATTTAAACGGTAGCAGATTTCTAGTTTAGTTCTGGAAGTGTTTAGTTAGATAACAGTGGCTTAGTTGTTTCCATATAGAAGTCCAGTTGTCAAATTTGAATGCCACGGAAGTGGATCTCTAAATTATGTTCCTATCCTTGCTGTTGATCCATATATGATAGTATGTTAAGCATTTAGTTGGCATTCAATTACATGTTTCAGTTACATGTTGCAAGTTATTGATTCTGTTTATGTAGATAGAATTCGGTTTCCAAAGGAGTTAATGGTTGGACTTGAAGTTGAAGATATTATTCAATTTGATCTTCAGACAATAAGAGTATATTTTCTAGTTATGTTTGCTATGAGTTGAGCATGACTAGTCTTCTTTGCTATTAGATATGCACGAGTATATGGTTTAGTTTCTTTAGAGTGCAGATTTGAAGTTTACTACTTCATTAATGAGCAAGAATAGCTCTTTTATTTAAAGCATGTGTTTCATTAAATCTTTTTAGAAGATTATGAGTAGCTATAAGTAAGAAAAGACCAAGGTCTTGATATGATCTCTAAATTTCAGAATTTGGGATCAGCAGCACGTCAAGTGCTCGAAGAAATGCCGAGGCATTCTATATTAAAAGAATTAGAAGATAAGAAACATTTTAGTTCTTTCCTTGCTTGTGGAAATTTCTGGTGTAGATTAAGAGGTTTCAAGTATATTCCTTTGTAGATTTGTGAGGTTCTATTGGGTTAAAGAGATTCTTTACATGATATCTGGAAGTGTTCGGAATTTAATGTTAGGTTGGTTTGAGACATAATTGAAGTGATTAAAGGGCTTTCTGTAACGCCCGAAAATTCTCAAAATAATTATTAGAAATATCCTAATATTTTTCTGGAATTTTAGGGTATTTTTATGAAATTTTTAGAGTAGCAGAAGTAGTAAAAATAAATAGAAAACGAAAATAGCTTACGCGGGAATTGAACCCGAGACCTATGGGTCCTATGACTTAGGGTGAACTTTAGTAACCAAGTGAACCCAGCAGGGTCATGCTGAAAGAAAAGGGAATCAATTAGATTTATTTTTGAGTTGGGTGAATCTACCACTTAATATAAATAGGGAGGAATTAAGTGAAGAGTTATTTCTTTTAACGTAACTTGTCTTCTCCCCAACCTAATTCCGCCGACCCCTCTCCCTTCCTCTTCTTCTCTCGGCGCCAACCACAAGCAAGGCTAGGGTTCCGTCCCCAAGGGCACTTTCCGGCGACGACTTCGACACGAGGACGCTTCCCTCCGCGAGAGGAACGCATAGACGCGAGAAGATTGTCGAAAGGATCGTCTCCTATGGAAATCTAGCGATTAAAATCGTAAGAAAATCCGAACAGGAGGTAAGAAACCCCTCACCTGCAGTATAAGCAGCTTCCGTGTGAATTCCATGTTTTAGTTAGTGTTGGGACCGAAAAGTAGCTAGAGGGGGGTGAATAGCTCTTCGCGTGCTCGTCGTTGGCGTTGCTCGTTTCTTTGATGGTATGCAGCGGAAATATAAGAAACAAAAGCATACAACGCTAACAAGGATGGTTTACTTGGTATCCACCTCACAAGAGGTGACTAGTCCAAGGATCCACACCTACTCACGCACCCTCCACTATGAATAACACTCCTTTATGGTAACTACCAAAGGCGGAGAAGCCCTACAACACTCTCAATACAAGAAGAAGAAAGGGAAATACAAGATAAGCAAAAGCTTACAAGATGTACAATAAAAACCCTAACCCTAACTTCTTCTTCTTGTTTTTGATCCGCCTCTTGACTTGGAAAAGCCACCAAGAATCTTCAAGAACTAGCGATCTGGAGCTTGGAGAGAGCTATGGAGGTGCTAGAGAGTATCTGGAGTGAATCGGTGAAGTTCTACCGAAGGAAATGAACGCCTGCGGCTTAAATCGACGCCAACGGTCGGATCCTGATCGATTGGATTGCTCCCAATCGATCGGGGAGGCTTTGGATCGATCCACGGATCGATCCAGAGCGCCTCTGTGCTCTCTGGAATAGCCTGGATCGATCCGTGGATCGATCCAGGGCTTATCGCGCATAAACAGCAGCTCCCAATCGATCCACTGATCGATTGGGACCTCTGGATCGGTCACCGATCGATCCATAGGGGTTCTGTTCGCGGGGACTCACCGGATCGATCGGCCGATCGATCCAGATCTTCTGGATCGATCCACTGATCGATCCAGATATGCTGGATCGATCCACTGATCGATCCAGATCTGCTGGATCAATCGGCTGATCAATCCAAATCTGCTGGGTCAATCGGCTGATCAATCCAGATCTTGGTTTTTGCCCAAAACCAAGTCCAAAGCCCCCTAAACCAACATCTAGTCAACCATGACTTGTTGGTACATAAGACCTAGCATCCGGTCACCCTTGACCAGCTAGGACTCTCTCACCAAGTGTCTGGTCAATCCCTTTGACCCACTTGGACTTTTCTCTTCTTGCCAAGTATCCGGTCAATCCCTCTGACCTAATTGGACCTTTCTTCCTTGTGCCAAGTATCCGGTCAATCCCTTTGACCTACTTGGACTCTCACTAGATGTTTGGTCAACCTTAACCCCTCTGGATTTCTCCTGCCTGGCTTCACTCACCAGGACTTTCCCAATTGCCTAGCTTCACTCACCAGGATTTTCCTCCTGCTTAGCTTCACTCACTAGGACTTTCCCAATTTCCTAGCTTCACTCACTAGGTCTTTCACCTGGCTTCACTCACCAGGATTTTCCTCCTGCCTAGCTTCACTCACTAGGACTTTCTTCTGCCTGGCTTCACTCACCAGGACTTCCTTCTGCCTGGTTTCACTCACCAGGACTTCCTTCTGCCTGGCTTCACTCACCAGGAATTTCAGTCAAGTATCCAGTCAACCTTGACCTACTTGACTTTCCTTCACAATCTTAACTGGTCAACTTTGACCAAACGGGAATTGTATCAACAATCTCCCCAAATGAACAACTGCACCTGCATTGTCCATATCATCTATATTGTATCAACAATCTCCCCAAATGAACAACTGCACCTGCATTGTCCATATCATCTATACCCAATATATTGTCAAACATCGAAACCCAAACAAAGACTCAGGCTTAGTTAACCAGGTCAACCTTGACCTAGGGAATATTGCACTAACAGTTAGTAGTATATAGCTTTTCGGCACAAAGGATGCGAATTAGCGCATACCAAGTATTCGATTAAATTACTAGCACGGTTAAAATGCAACTTAGGCATTTTAATAGCTTAGTTAAATGCAATAGAAGCATTTCACAGCTCATATAGTCTTGCTACAGCTTTTACAGGACCAGATGTCCAATGGGTGGGCTCCCACAGTCGCCTCTAGGTTTAGATAACCTAGTTCTGGGTTTAGACAACCTAGTTCTGGGTTTAGACAACCTAGTAAAAGCAAGACAGAAATTTATTAGCTTATGTTCAGTATTTTACTTTCTCAGTGGCACTGTACTGGATTAGATATCCATTGGGTTGGGCTCCCACAGTCGTCCCTAGGTTCAGATAACCTAGTAACCCTACTAAATTCGGGACTTGCAAACCCGGGTCTAGTTAGGGATGCGCGCACAGCACGTACAGTTGCCGGGCCCAAACAGCAGCATGATTAGTATTTTCATCTATTATATATGTAGTTTTAAACTCTCACAAAATAGTTAGGTGAAATCAGTATAGCTTTAACATTTGCTAGAATTAGCTCAGTTCATGCTTCAGTTCAGCTAACTCTTATGATTATGTATGATAGCTCTATGTTCAGTTTTTTATTACACATGCTTTAGATGATAGTATGCCTTGACTAGCTTTGATTTCTATGTATGATAACATGCCATGTTTTAGTCTAAACAGTACATATTTCAAATAGTATGTTTTAAAAGCATATTGCATCGAAAGCATGTTTTTGTGAGGTAGATGATTTCTTACTAAGCGAAAGCTTACAGATACTTTTTCCTTATACTGCAGATAGAGGTAAAGGAAAAATGGACTAGTGGAGGCTGGAGGGCAATACGATGAAGATGTGTGTGGATGGAACTTGGAACAAAGGTCTTAGGGAATCGCAGTGAACCTTGTTTTGGACATTTATGAACTTAGCATTTCTTATTACGCTACTTTTACTCATTTAAGTGTTTGCATGCATGGAGTAATAGAAACTCTGCTTAGATTGTTAGTAAACCTGTTTAGAATGCTAGCTGATTGTTATTAGAATGTTTTCTAGTCATTTTAGAACTTGTAAGGTGATTGAGGCACAAAACAGTGCTGAAATCAGAGCTTAGCTGCAAAATCAGAAACCCCAATCGATCGGTGGATCGATTGGGGGTTGTCAATCGATCAGCTGATCGATTGGGCAATTTGTTCCGCGAACAGTAGGCTTCTGGATCGATCAGCCGATCGATCCAGCAATTTCTGTCGTGAACAGAGAGCTCCGGGATCGATTGACCAGACTGGTTCGATCAGCCGATCGATCCAGAATATTGCCCCGAGCACAGTAGCGTGCTGAATCGATCACTGGATCGATCCAACCCAAGTTCCGCATACAGTAGCATGCTGGATCGATCACCGGATCGATTCGACTATTCCAATCGATCCGTGGATCGATTGGGAGGCCTGATATTAGCTAGAAACCCTTAGTTAAGTTCCTTGACCATAAGGGGAGGTAATAATGACATGAATAGTTTAGATTACACCCCTTAGCACATGTAGAATAGAGAAAAGATAATAGTTTAGCAAAATTTTAATTAGTACAGCTTCCGCACCTAGATTTAGTAATGGTCATGGAATAGTTTAGCACAGCATAATGTGACGGTCCGGCCTTACAGCCTAGCCAGTAGAAGGCGGGTCGTTACACTTTCTATTATGATTAATTTCTGATGTTAACTGTGGTTGAAGTTGCCATGGAGCTTAATTCAAAATTTCATCAGATTTGGATATGAATGAATGGTTTGAGTTTTAGTTCTTAAAGCATGCAATTTAATATAGTACAGATTTCTTTAGAGTATAAAGTGCAGATTTAGTTAACATTTCAGGTGCAGAATTTAGTTAAATCTATGCAACGAACTGGCTTTTATTCCAAGTATATAGTTAGATTTTTCTTTAAGCTTTTAGTTTCTCTTTGTTTTGCTATTAGGCAATGAATATAGAATGGTTTGGATTAGGTATTGGTTTATTAGACTAATTGGAGGTTGATCCGACAGTGATTTTTGGTTTATTTATGATGAAGTAGGTAGTGTAATCCCCTTAGTGCAGAAGTGTGGACGAAAGGGTGAAGATGAGCATATGTAATATGATGTTTTGGTGAGTATCATGTATTAAGACTAAAAGATGATTTGAAGTGATGTAATGAATTTAACAGGTAAGAAGTATGTGATTGATTTAGATATGCAAGTAGTAACTTCAGAGTAGAAGTTTAGTTTAGAAGATGAGAAAAGAGATTTAAAGGTTAGATCAATTCGGAGCATGATTTCTACTATTTCTAGATGACCCTAAATGTTGGTACAACACTTGTTTAATGACAAAATCTTTCTTCTAGATAGGGTAATGGTTAGATTAGATAACTCTTTATCATGACTAAAGGAGTAAGATTGTAGAATGAGTAGAGTTGAAGTTTACCTTATGTTAGCTGAATTTATGCAGTTATGAACCATCAATTTTATGATATTTGAATGTTACTACAGTATTGAGGTTTAATGTAGTTGCTTCACCTAACTGCTTAGGGGGCTTGGAATTATGGAACAACTAGAGCTGTAGTCTTTATTCTAAAGACACAGATAGTTAATAGAAAGCATTGTAGAACGAGGCTTTAGATTTCGTTTAAATATGCATGATTGTGTGTTACCTAGTTGATTTCACTTATAGATGCATATTTAAAAATACCCTAACGGTATTTTGAGTTTAAGAAAAGTATAAGAAAGATAAAGAAAAGAAAGTAAAAGGCGAAGGCTTAAATAGATCCTAAAGTCAAGACTTTAGGGATTTTGGCACACAAGGTGCTTATTAAAATGCCAAGGCATTATATATTTGAAGTATTAAAGAATAACAAGTATAAGGAAGTTATAGTTAAAAAGAAAATAAGTATTTTACTTTTTAATGGCATGTACCGGACACAAGGTCCATTGGGTGGGCTCCTAGATCGCCCCTAGGCACAAGATCGTCTAGAAGTACCTTAGTAGTTTCAGGATTAGCTACCTCGACTCATATTAAGGATGCGCGCAAATTGGTACAATGCCGGGCCCAAGAGAAGTTGATTATTATTTTAAAGTAATAAAGTACAAGTTTTGAAACAAATGAAACAAGCTTCATTTATGCTTAGAATCAGTAAGTTTAGTTCTTTTGAGTTCTAGCATGCAGTATTAGTTTTGTTTGTTTCCTGATTTGATATTTAGCATGATTAGCTTTTCTTTGCTATTAGTTTGACATGAGTAGTTATGTTTATGCTTTATTTTCTTTTATAACATATAGTTTCTAGTTCTTTCTGTATACATGCATATTCGTGTTTTTGTGAGTTAGATAGCGCTTACTAAGCAAATTTTGCTTATAGACTGCACTTCCTCTTACTGCAGATACAGGAAAGGAAAAGATATAGAAAAGAAGGCGACAAGGAGGTGTTCAAAGGATGTGTGATGCTAGGACTATGGAAGCTTTGGGACTAGGAAATAAGTTTTATTTTAGTTTCCATTGTCTTTTGCTATGTTAGGAGTATTTGAGATAGTATATGATATTTTGATGTGATTAGGATATAGTAGATGAATTGTGATATGGTGTGATGAGTTATGGTGTTGTTTTCTTTATTGGATTTATTATACTGCGTGGTTGATTGATATGTGTTCCAGCCGCTTGTGGCTGAGTATATATTCCATGTATTATTGAATATGGTCACCGGTACCGGGGAGACTCTGCCGAAATTTTTCGGTAGGGTTTCCATGTGATTTTTAATCATACCGATTAAGTAGAGTTAGTAGTTAAGTAACGGTCATCCTTAGAGAGTAGTAGTAGTAAGAAGGGTGATCGTTACAAAAACTAGGGCTTAGAGAAGCTAGAAATTTAACCTAACATGCTCGTGTATCTCTTGATAATGTGATATGAATGTAGTTAGGTGTTCATGCTTTTATGTTGTTTTAAAGTTAGCTTTCCCTTCATTTATGTTTCGGCCAAGAACAAAACTAGGGCTTAGAGAAGCTAGAAATTTAACCTAACATGCTCATGTATCTCTAGATAATGTGATATGAATGTAGTTAGGTGTTCATGCTTTTATGTTGTTTTAAAGTTAGCTTTCTCTTTATGTATGTTTCGCCCAAGAACAAAACTAGGGCTTAGAGAACCTAGAAATTTAACCTAACATGCTCATGTATCTCTTGATAATGTGATATGAATGTAGTTAGGTGTTCATGTTTTTATGTTGTTTTAAAGTTAGCTTTCCCTTCATGTATGTTTCGGCCAAGCCCAAAAACTAGGGTTTTAAAGAAGCTAAAAGTTAACCTAGCATGCTCATGTATCTCTCAATAATATGATATGAATTTAGCTAGGTGATTATGCTTATATGTTGATTTAAAATCTAGTTTCCTTCATGTGTGTTTCGACCAAGACCAAATTAGGGTTTTGAAGAAGCTGAAAAGTGAACCTAGCATGCTCATGTACCTCTTGATAATATGATATGAATTTAGCTAGGAGTTCTCACTTGCATGTTGCCTATAGCTTGGTTTTTCTCCTTATGACTGGTTCGGCCATTATGAGTTTAAAAGCTTAGATATGCTTCACATGATGTGTTATGTATTAGGAAATGTTATTTACTGATGCTATGCATGATTGTGTCTTTTATGATGTGCCTTGTGCCCAATTATGCATGTTTTATGATATGATAGATGACATGTTCATTATGTATGCTTATGATCAATGCATGTGCTTTGTGCCCAATTATGCATGTTTATGATATGATAAATGACATGTTCATTATGTATGCTTATGATCCATGCATGTGCTGTGTGCCCAAATATGCATGTTTTATGATATGATAAATGACATGTTCATTATGTATGCTTATGATCCATACATGTGCTGTGTGCCCAAATATGCATGTTTTATGATGTGATAAATGACATGTTCATTATGTATGTTTATGATCCATGCATGTGCTGTGTGCCCAAATATGCATGCTTTACTCCTCATGATATGATAAGATAAGATGTGTTATGTTATGATATGAACCATGATATGATATTTTACTTTGTATGGCTTGTACCAAGGGTGGGCTCCATAAGCGCCCCTAGGCCGACGGACTATGAACGGGTCTAGTAAAGGGATGGACTCCTTAGTACGCCCCTAGGTCGACGGACTATGAACGGACCTAGATCCCTAGTAGGTTCGGGGCTACCTACCCTGTCTTAGGGATTGCGCACATTTATGTATGTATGTGGTACAAGCCGGACCCTCATGATAATATTATGTTCAAGTACTATATGCTATGTTTTAAACCATCTTGCATATGGCATGACCCATGTTTTAAAAGACATCTTGCATAATACGATTTATGATTTATAGGACATGATGATTGATGATATGATACAACATGATGTTATTTAAGAACTGATATGATATGATTTACGATATGACATGCTATGCTCCTATGACATTTGGATTTATGATATGATTTAGCATGATGTTCCTTATGATTTATGATATAACATGCTATGCCCTTATGATGTTAGATGATCATATTTTATGGTTGTATGCTTATGTGTTTATGCATTGATATATGAATTTTGTGAGTAGGAAAGGATCTTACTAAGCATGTGTGCTTATATCTTACTTTCCTTGTACCACAGATAAGGGCAAAGAATGGATGACCTAAGGGAGCTGCAGGAGAGGCAAGGAGATGTGTGTGCACTACAACAAAAACCCTCATAGACATCAGTGGAACAACAACGGTTTTAAGCAAAAACCGATGTCTTTGAGTATTTTACACCGATTTTTCTAAAAACCGGTGTCTATGAGCGCAGATTTTCGCTCATAGACATCGGTTTTTTAGGCGATGTCTATGAGCGCCTTTTTTTTCATTAATAGACACCGATTTTAACAGCGATTTTTAAAACCCGGTGTTAATGAACCAAAATAAAATATTTTAATATTCCACCAGCCAAAATTTGCAACACTGTGAAGTTCCCTCCAAACCTAACCCTATATCGCGTCCCTTCCTTCGACTATCTGCCTCAGCCTAAACCTAAACCTCCAACCATCTCTCTCAACCTCATCTCCCTCTTCCCCTTCCTAGATCGACTCCCCTTCCTCTCCCGATCAGGATCAAGACACGACGCTCTTGCTTTTCCGTCCAACCACACCGCATCTCCTCCAACTCCTCCCTTTTACAACGCCGCATCTCCTCCAACTCCTCCCTTTTACAACGGGTTGTCTTGCAGTTGCCGCTTTCTCCGCTCTTGCTCACGCTGTTAGAGTGTATACTAAAAGCCTAGCTTTTGGTATAAACATTTATCTAGAAATAAGAATCACATTGGTCAAATGTCTACATTTATGATAAATGTAGTTGTTCAATTAATTTATATTGTAGATAACATGGTGTGTGGTGTCACACACAGAAGATCATGTTATCAGTACCTTATAAATTATAAACAGTAGCTCACGACCATAATGGAAAGGAACAAACCATTGGAAGGTCGTAGTGTAATTAGGTATTAGTTTATCTTAACTATATAATTACACTAGTACACTTAGAGTGTATTGAGTAGGACCATTAGAGGTCGTTTCTTTTATACTGACTTTATAAAGAAACAAAGACCTCAGTTATTATGGAAGTGTGTGCTCTTAATCCTAATATAATAACAAGCACATATATTTGATATTTATTTCTTTAATTTATCAATGGGTGAGATTTAGTTCGATGAATCAATAAGCCTGATAAGTTGGGAAATGATATCACTTATAGTGTGTGTTGTTGATTATAGAAGGAAACTGTGTCCTAGTGATATAGGTTGAGAATGTCCCCAAGAGGAGCTCATAAGGATTGTCATGTTAAACCCTGCAGGTGGACTTAGTCCGACATGACGATGAAGTTGAGTGGTACTACTCTTGGAGCTAGATATTAATTAAGTGAGTTGTCAGTAACTTAATTAGTGGACATTTGTTATCTTAAACACAAGGAGACTAACACACTCATAATAAGAAGGAGCCCAAAAATGTAATTTGGGATTGGTGCGGTAGTTCAATAATAGTTCTTTAGTGGAATGAATTATTATTGATGAAATTAAGTTGTGTGTTAAGCGAACACGGGATGCTTAATTTCATCGGAGACCAAAACCAATTCCTCCTCGGTCCCTATCGTAGCCTCTAGTATATAGAGATTTATACCCACCGATACCCACCTTCTTACCCATCCAATGGGGTCGGCCAAGCTAGCTTGGAACCCAAGCTAGGGCCGCCAAGTCCAAGTGGATGAGCCATGTAGGTGGTCACCAAAGCTTGGGTCCCAAGCTTGGGTGGCGCCACTAGAATATTAAAGAGGATTTTTATTAAAATTATTTCTTATGTGGATATCATGATTTTAAAAGAGAGTTTAAAAAATTAAAAATTTCCTTTTATAACTTTCTACAAAAGATTAAGAGAAGAGATTAATCTCTTTCCTTATTTGTAGATTAAAAGGATGGTTTTAATTTTTGGTAAAAACTTTCCTTATTTGTAAATCATCTACATGTTTAAAAGAGAGTTTAAAATTTGAAATCTTTCCTTATTTGTTGATTAAAGGAGGATTTTAAATTTTAAGAAAACTTTCAATTTTAATCATGTTCATGATTTAAAAGAGAGTTTAAAATTAAATATTCTCTTTTATAAGTTTCTACAAAAGATTAAGAAAAGATTTGATATCTTTCCTTATTTGTAGATTAAAAGAGATTTTAATTTTTAGAGATAACTTTCTTTTTATCCACATGTTTAAAAGAAATATTTTAATTTATAAAATTTCCTTTTTATTAACCACCATGAAGGTTAAAATTATTTGAGAAATTTTTATAAATTTCTGAAAGCAAATTAGGAAGTTTTAATTCTTGTGTGAATTAAAATTTCCTTGATTTGTGGAATGGTGTGGCCGACCATTGTATTTGTAAAAAGGAAATTATTTTTAATTAAATAAAATTTTCTTTTTCATGGCAAAATAATTAAGGAAGTTTTTAATTAAATTTCCTTATTTGCCAAGACCAAGGATTATAAAAGAGGGGGTAGAGAAGGCTTCATGGTAAACAACTCTATTCTATTCTTCCTCTCTTTTCCTCCTTGGTGGCCGGCCCTAGCTTCTTCCTCTTCTCTTCTTCTTGTGGCCGGCGGCAATCCCTCTTGGAGCTCTTGATGGTGGCCGGTTCTAGCTAGGAGAAGAAAGAGAGAAAGGAGGTTTTATTTCTTGCATCCCTTGGAGCTTGGTGGTGGTGGCCGGACCTCTACTTCTCTTGGAGAATTTTGGTGGCCGAAACCTAGAAGGAAGAAGAAGGTGCTTGGTGGTTCTCATCTCGGAAGATCGTTGCCCACACAACGTCCGAGGTTAGAAGAGGAATACGGTAGAAGATCAAGAGGTCTTTCTAAAAGGTATAACTAGTATTTTTCCTTTCCGCATCATACTAGTTATTTTTGGAAATAATACCAAATACAAGAGGCTTACGATTCTAGTATTTCGAATTTATTTTCGATGTAGTGTTCTTATGTTTTCTTCTTTTCCTTGTGATTTGATTGTTCCTTTTGGTTAACCTAAAGTTATTTTAGGAAATTAAATATTATCTTTCTATAAAAGGTTTTGTCTAGTCGGTGGTGGTTACTCCCATATCCAAGAAGGCCATGTGCCTCGCCACGTCAGTACTGGGAACCAATTATGGAAATTAATATTTAATGGAATTAATAACTTAGGTGATTTGGATCGAACGTGTTAAGTTCCGCAGGAGATCCAAGTCAAAACCTAAAAGAACAAATAGATTAAGTTTTGGATCAAACGTGTTAAGTTCCGCAGGCGATCCAAAATTTAATTTAAAAGAACACATGGTAGCTAGGAAAAGGTTCAGACCTTTGTACAAAATTTTTGTACAGTGGAACCTCTAGGCTTTCTGAGTAGCAACCAACACACGCCTCGGCGCCCGCCATCGCCAATCGAGATTCTTATGAGCTGTGATGCTTTGAATCCGGAAAGGGTGCGGTTAGAGAGAGGGAGTGTGGGTGTAGATAACGTGATATGGCGACTATGGCGGATACGGCGAAGGTGTTCAACATGTCGTTGGCAATGATGTGCGGCATCAAGGCGGAGAAGGAGATCTTGCGGGACGGCAGCTATTACAGCCTCTCCACCGGGATTCTCCCCTCCCTCGGGGCCAGGAGCAACCGCAGGGTCAAGCTTCGGAGGTTCATCGTTTCCCCTTACAATCAGTGATACAGGTCTGGTGTTCTATTCCCTCTGCCGTTACTAGGGCGAACTCCTTTTTTTTCCGTTGGAGATTGTGAGCTGTGGGATTTGCTCTGGATGGAAAGCTTGTGGGGTTTTTTCTCTTGTTCTTTGCCTTCTTTTTGTTCAGATTTTTTCCCTCTTGCATGTAAACCCTTTTTTTCTTGGTCATGAACCCTTGAAAAATTCGAACTTTCTTATGGATCGATATTTCTTGTGGAACTTCGGTGATAGATTTGATGTGGGATTCTCTTTGAATAACTTTTTACCCTTTATTATTATTATGATTATTGTTTTTTTGAAAAGAGTTGTATTCTCTCCTAACTCCTAATTTGTATAATTTAGTGAAGATATTGTGAGAAAGATTTAGGACTTTGAGCTAAGGATCCTAGTCTTCAAGGTGCAATTTTTCAGATGCGTAAATATTGATTTTCTACTCTTTCATTGCATATAAACTTCTTTAATCCCCATCTCTATTTTTTTTCTCGGTTCTAAAAGGTTTTTTTTTGTTTTTCATATATAAAAGCATCAGGGTTTACGTTGTCTAAATCTTTTGTTGGGGTAATTTTGCTTTTACTTTTCTTTCTTTCGTGACAATTTATTATCCTTGTCTGGAAATAAGAAACCCTCAGCCGTCCTATTCATGAATACTACATCCAAGAGATAATTGATTGGAGACTTTTGTATTGCAGACATTTCTGATGTTTGAATTTCTATCACAGGGCATGGGAGATTTTCTTGATTGTTCTCGTTGTCTATTCTGCTTGGGTTTCTCCATTCGAATTTGGATTCCTTGGGCATGCGAAGGGAACTCTTGCCCTGGTGGACAATATCGTCAACGCCTTCTTTGCCATTGACATCATTTTAACCTTCTTTTTAGCCTCCCTTGATAGAACAACTTATCTGCTCATTGATAATCCTAAGCTAATAGCATGAAAATATTTGACCAGTTGGTTTGTTCTTGATGTTTCTTCCACTATCCCTTCTGAACTTGCACGCAAATTGTTGCCTCATAAGCTCCGCTCTTATGAATTCTTCAACATGCTCCGTCTCTGGCGTCTCAGAAGAGTTAGTGCACTATTTGCAGAGTATGCTTCTTAAATAACTATGTGAATGCTTTTTGTGTTCCCTGAGGGAAGATATTATTGCCTTCCAACTAATTCCACACACTTCATTTTTCATTTACCAGACTAGAGAAAGATAGGCACTTCAACTACTTTTGGGTTCGATGTGCAAAACTTATTTGTGTAAGGATATTTAATCTTTACCATCAATTCGTGCATTCACTTACCTTTTGCAGTTGATACTTCGACTGATACTGTCATTTCATAACAATCTCATAAGTGACTCTATCTGCTGTGCACTGTGCTGGGTGCTTCTATTATCTTCTCTGCAAGGTATCATAATCCAAGCAGTACTTGGATCGGTGCTTCTATGCCAGATTTCCACGAGTGAGGCTTGTGGATCCGCTATGTGACCTCGATGTACTGGTCAATCACCACCCTTACAACCGTTGGTTATGGAGACTTACATGCTGAAAATACAGGAGAGATGATTTTTGACATTTTCTACATGCTCTTTAACCTTGGACTAACAACCTATTTAATCAGAAATATGACCAATTTGGTAGTTCATGGAACTAGCAGAACTAGAAGATATGTAAGTTTCACAATGCAAAACTTGATCAATCCATTCAGATGGTAGCAAGTTGTACTTGCAACCGATATTTACTCTTGTTTTACTTTTATAGCATTAAAGATATGTACTGGTCATTGCAGAGGGATACAATCCAAGCAGCCACGGGGTTTGCACAAAGAAATTAGCTTTTAGAACGCTTACAAGAACAAATGATCTCACATCTCAGTTTGAAGCTCAGGACTGACTCAGAAGGCCTCCAACAGCAAGAGACACTGGATGCTCTTCCCAAAGCCATCAGATCCAGCATTACTCACTATCTATTTTACTCACTGGTTCAAAGTGTCTACTTGTTCCATGGAATATCTAATGACCTGCTATTCCAACTGGTAATTATTAGAATTTTCTAACTCCAGATTTTGCCAAACAGAATATCACAACATAGTGCTCTCACCTCAGTATCTCATCTTTTGTATATTTGAAGGTATCTGAGATGAAAGCCGAGTATTATCCACCCAGGGAAGATGTGATCATGCAGAACAAAGCACCTACAGACTTTTACATACTAGTGACTAGCACAACGGTAAAAGAGAGTTTCCACTTGAGAATTCTATTTTTTCACATAACCTAAAAAAATTACCAAGTTTTTCATCATCTCAATGAAAATCTGGATTTTTTTTGTTTGTTTGTTATATGAAATAAGAATACAATCCATGTAAATGTGTATTTACAAATTCTAGAAAAACTAACTAATTTAAAATTTGGGAATTAGACTAGCAGGTGACGTGATTCCCGATCCCTTCGCTCGATTCCTCTCCTCACGTGGTGTACCCGATCAGAGTTTGGACATTAACAGTTTGAGGGTTGATTTTAGGTGTTTCGCAGTGACAAAATTGGCAGGTTGTGCAACTGAGATATCTGAAAAATGATTCAGCAACAATGCTCTAGAGTTGCCAAACAAGTGTGGAAGCCACTGCCCTCTTTTATGCACAAGGTCATTTCTTCCTTCGCTTTGCCTTTGTTTTAACACGCTGCATATGTTGATTTGCTATTTCGCCCTACAGAGAGGGATTCATAGTCGTAACAAAAAGGCAATGGAACTAGTGGCAAAAGGGTGGAGTGCTCTATAGGAAGTAGATAGGGTTATCGACTATGCCGATCGGAATGACACTCGCCTCATCCCGCAACTCAGAGTATGGACTCACAAACTAACTAAATAATCTTTTTTCTCTCTAATCGAATGTTTTTCTTGTATCCTTCACGAGCATACACTCGCTTTCCTCTTATTTCCTATTGAATTTTCAAAAGAAAGCAGATTTTTTTTTAAAAAAAAAATTTGAAGAGAACACCTGAACAACTGAGATAGGTTCAATTCAGTGGTATGTTCTTGTTGCCAATAGGGTGCAAAGGAGAACTTTGAATTGGCTCTTGAGATTGACAACATGAATACTCATGCACGATACTGGTTGGCCAGGATGCACTTTAAGTACCATGTTCCTGGGGCTTGTAAAGCAATGTGAGTTATTGACTTCCATAGCTTCAAATTATAGTATATGCTGTTCATAGCTTGGTCTTTGTCCATACAACAGTGCAAATGTTTCTCTCTTTTATTACTTCAATAAATATGAAATCTAAAGCCAACTTTTTTTTCATCTAGAAATTAAGAATATTGGTGGATAAAACTATATGAAACTGCTCAATTCCATTTTTCTTTTTATAGTTTGTCTATTGTAAAAACATAGATATACATGATATATATCACAGCCATGATATCCCAAGAGGGCTTCTAGCAACAACATTCCTCTTGGTTGTGTTTAACTGCCTCAGCAGTTTTCAGATATACTCCATGCCTGTTTTTGACAGCTTTGAAGCAAGTTATACAAGCCGAACAAATCGACCCTGCTCGATTTGGGTTCGATCTGGCTTCCGAGTATTTTATTCTGATTAGGATATGAAGCGGAAGCAGTACTAGTTTCTTTGGAGCTGGTAGGGTAGAACTACCTAGTCAAGGGGATGACAATGTAATTGGCACTTTTTCTAGTCAATGCAACTAAATTCTTAGCCTTTGTTTTTCAAATTTCCTTTTACAGAACAATATTTGCTTAGTAGTAAACTTTCATGAAATACTTTTTCCAATGATTCCATCTAAGATTTCTGGTTTCCAAGATCCATCATGTTAAAACCCTTTGCTTCTTGTGATAGTTATGCCAAATGCAGTGCCATGATGCAAATATAGTGCAAACATTCAAATATATCCTACAAGGCAAAAAAATTGAAGATGTGCTAAATCTATTTTGCTCTTTTGCCCTGTCATCTGTATGCAATATATATGCCTCACAGTATCATGTCAATCCTTCTACCATAATAGTGGATGTTGAAACAGGTGGAGACAAGGACTTTGGAAGAGTTGGAAGAGTTATTGGAATTTTCTAGTCAGAATAGGACATCCTTGACTCGGATTATGCTGGATAATATGGTGGTTCCTCTTCCAAACGGAGATGTAGATGTCTCAATGCTGAAGGATGCAGTCCAGTTGGTTATGGTAGATTTGAGACTGAGGTAATTGGTGGATTTATGAAAATGGCGCATGCCCATCTAATCAGTATCTCTTTTGCCTGAATTTTCATAATTTCTCTTTCAACATCTTCTTACTTGGTTCATGGTAGATTTGAGACTGAGGTAATTGATGTTTTTATGAGAATGGTGCATGCCCATCTAATCAGTATCTCTTTTGCCTGAATTTTCATAATTTCTCTTTCAACATCTTCTTACTTGGTTCATGGTAGATTTGAGACTGAGGTGATTGATGTTTTTATGAGAATGGTGCATGCCCATCTAATCAGTATCTCTTTTGCCTGAATTTTCATAATTTCTCTCTTTCAACATCTTTTTACTCGGTTCATGTTAAGGCGACTTGTGTGATCCCTGACATTGAGAATGCTCTTGAAAGCTCATGTACCAGATTGATGGTTCGAAAGCATCCAAATTGAGCTATTACTGAGACATTTTTGACTTTTTGTGTGAATTCGCTTGCCCCACAAGCAATTATTGTTTTCTGCAATTAACTTGGCAAATACAGCAAACCATTTTCTCTATTTGTATTTAGTTTAGTTTGACCTGCATTTAACTCATTTGAAGTTAACAATAATTTATTGATGGCAGTCAACACTCTAATCATGTACCCATAGAATTTGCAGTTCCTTTCTCACTGTATGTATAAGTGTTGTGCATTTGCAAATTTAATGAGGCTAGTGTGTCTGCAAACTTGAACAAACGTTCTGATAATTTATAAGCTTTATGTGTTTTTTTAGAAATGCCTTAAGGTACTTCTTAATGAATTTTCCCATGTTGTCCAGGTACTTCTATAGATTCTTCCTCATGATATTTTTGTTTAGTAGTTCATAAATCTTAAAATCTTGCTATATCTTGATTCATCAGAGCATGGGAATGAAATTTGAGGTTTACAATCTTCGACTACTTGTTATCAATATGGCCTCACTCAAAGTATTTTATTAAGATTTTTGAACTTACGCATCACCTTCAGATTTAAGTTAGTTACTTGATTTTCATTGTCTTTGAAGGACTACTGTTATTATATATTTTCCTGGTTTCTTGTCAAAATAATATTGTATTTTGATTTAAGTTAGTTACTATTTTGATGTTAAATTTCTTCTTACAGTTCTTCTGCTGCGCTGTATCTCTTTAAAGGCTTTTAAGCCCTCACACTATATGCAGTGAAGTCAACAACATGCGTGAAAAAGAAAAATGCTCGACTTAAGAATTCTGTTTCCACATTTGTTACGTAGAGCAGAGATAAGTTTGTGGATTATAGAGACTCCTTGAGCAACTTTGAGAAACAAACGCAGTAGTAGATTGTTGGTGCAAGCCACGCAAATCAATAAACTTCCATGGCCAAGCCGTAGTTCTTTCTTTTCCTCTCGCTGGAAATCATATCAGCAACAACTCTGGTTGTTCTTGGTCAGTCTTCATCTGGTATGTATCGGAAAGAAATCTTAATTATTCCATAATTAAACTATAGCAATGACAGGATCTATCATTAGACTGCTCATAGCCTAACCTTTTGTGCAGGAGATTCAATGACGCCGAACAACTCACTTATCGATGGCCAGACCTTGATATCAGCGGGAGGCGTATTCCAGCTTGGCTTCTTCAGTCCTGATCAAGATTCGGCGAATGGATATCTAGGAATTTGGTACTACAATCGCCCGCTGGGACAAAGCATAGTATTGATGAATGTTTCTCTTTTTAAGCATTCCAATTAGTCATCTTGTTACCTGGTGCTCTTACTGATTTTTCAACTATAATTTTTAGTCTTGGTTTACTAATATATTATTTATGTGTTTTTACAGTTTACAAATCTCAAGTACTCTAGAGTTGAAATTGATGAAGTGCGGTTCGAGTGGGTTGAATGCATGCTAGATTACATTTGAAGTGCGGTTCTACCTTGATGTGTTGTTAAAAGAATGTTCTACCTTGATTCTGATATCTATTAGCTTTTGATGTAAAAAGAATGTTTGTGTATTTTATGGATACTGTTGTAAGAAGAATATTTATGTAATTTGTGAATATTTGTGTATTTTATATATACTGTTGAATGAAGAATATTTGTGTAATTTGTGAATATTTGTGTATTTTTTTTGTTACTGTTTCAGAAATTAAATTTGTACTGTTAAAAAATACTGATATTACATCGGTTTTCCACCGCTGCAAAATCGGTGTTATTAACTACTATTACATCGGTCGTATACCGCTGCAAAAACTGGTGTTATTAACATACAATATTACATCGGTTTTACACCGTTGATGAAACGGTGTCGTTAAGTGATACTACACCGGTTAATAACCGATTTGAAGACCGGTGTCGTTAAGTGATACTACACCGGTTTTAACCCGATGTCTAAAATGGCAAACTTTTAACATCGGCTTCATAGACATCGATCGAAAATGAAATAGACACCGGTGGAAAACCGATGTCTATGAGGGTTTTTGTTGTAGTGGTGGTGGTGGCTCGGCTAAGGCAAATGAAGACCTGCTTAAGTTATTTGGTTATGTTAACATGAACTAGTGTGTTATGTTATTGTCCGTATGACTTCGAGATATTCTTATGTGTTTTTACTTTTAAAAAAAAATTTAATATGCATATATGCTTCCGCAAATAGAAATAGAAATGGTTAAGTACGTAACCCCGCACCCTACTAGCAGGAGGGACGGGCATTACAATGGTCCTCTTGACCCGTCAAGTTAGTCAACCCTACTCACTTGGTAACAATGTTAGATCAACAATACATCTAACTTTAATCCACTTGTCATTCATCAAAACTCAGGTTTAATTATCAGTACTAAATGTACCAACAATTTCTCCTTTTTTGATGTAATGACAATATGGTATAAGTTAGAAAAAATATGCATAACATATATATAAAAAAAATGATTTTAAGAGAAATCTAGAATAGTTAAGTTTTATCCTCTTGATCATTTTTGGAGTTTAGTTTTTTAGATTTTCTTACTTAAATCCTAATCCTCTCACTTTGGTATTCATCAAAATATGTACATATAAGTTTACCAAATTATGAAAATGTAAATACACAAGTAAGCAAGTAATAAATTTTTTAAAGTAAGCATAAAACCTTACAGGTTTATTGTAGGAAGGAGTTAACAAAAAATTTTAAAGTATTTTGAAAGGAATTTTTAAAATTTACAAAAGGTTTCCAAAATTTTAAAAATTGAATTTACAAAATTAAATCATTTTTCAAAGCTAAATTTTGTAAGAATTTTATCAATTATTTTTCAAGATAAATTTTAAAATATTTTTCAAAAAAATACATTGTTGCAAAATATTTTTTAGAGTTTTAATTGTTCACGATAACTTTTGAAAAGTTTTGTAAATTATCTTTCCAAAATATTTTCAAAGAAATTTGTCTAAGCAAAAATAATTTTGGAAGCATTTTCCAAAAATATTCTACAAGAAAAAATTTTCAAATATAAAGCTTTTGCAAAACATTTTTGAAAGTATTTTCAGGGAAGTTTTAAGAAGTCAATAAAATATTTTCAAAAAGATCATTCAAAATCTGTTTCAAAAGATTTTCCAAAGTATTGTTCAAACATTTTTCAAAATATTTTTGTAAAACATTTTCAAATAAACCTTCAAATAAATTTTTTAAGTAATTTTCAGAGGCACTTTTTATTTCATTTGTCAAAATAGTCATTTGAAAAAGTATAAGAGTATATTTCAAAGCAAGTTCTGAAAGGAAATTTTGAAAGTATTTTACAAAATATTTCTCAAAAAATTAAGTAAAGTAATTTTTAAAGTATTTTTCAAATATTTTCAAAGTGATTTTGAATGTATTTTTAAATATATTTTACAAAGTTTTTCCAAGTATTTTTTAGAAATATTTTTTTAAGTATAAGCTTTAGCAAGTATTTTGAAAAGTAATTTCTGAAATGTTTGCAAAACATTTTTCTTAAGAAAATTAGATCAAAATAATTTCGAAAACCTTGAAAAAATTTTCAAAAGAAATTTAAAGTAATTTCAAAGTATTTATTACTTTTCAACATATTTTTGAGAGCATAGTTCAAGAGCATAGTTCAAGTATAAACATTTTCAAATATTTTTCAAAAATATTTTGCAAGTATTATTTAATTATTTTATTTTTTAAATGGATTTTTCAGAATTATTTTCAAAATTATTTTTGAAGCATTATTTGATGAAACACTTTAAAGCAATGATGTTTCAAGGGAAATGTATTTAAATATTTTAAAGATAATTTTAATCAATTTTAAAAAATAGATTCTTCCTCATAAATTGGCACTCTCCCTTAACCTGACACCTATGATTACGAAGGAGCTCTATCTAATTATTTCAAGTTTGATTAATTTGAGATTGTTTAAATTAATTAGAATTTCTGGAAGATTAATCTAGGATTTAGGTTAATCAAATTAAGTTTCACACTAAATGAAACAATTGGTTACTAATGTTTTATTAATTAAGTTAAAGATAAGTTTAACTTCTTAATTTCAAGTTAACTATATTCAGTAAGTTTTATTTTTGGATGGATAGTTTTCTTGAATCTAAATGGGATTGTTTCTTATCAATATTAAGTATTATTTAAGTTTTAATTATATTAAGTTAGGTTTAATTACATTTAGGTTAAATTAAAGAATACGTTTCAATTAATTTAAGTATGAATTGATTAATTATTTTTTAGTATAATTAATTATTTATTTCGGATAAATAACACTTAGTTTAAATTAGAGTATTAATTAAATTAAGTTCTCAGATAAGATTATCCTAAATTATCCATTTAGGTTAGAAAAATTAAAGTTAAGTTTATGTTAAATTAAATTAAGCCTGATAAGTTTTAATTGTTTACTTATTAATTATTTAATTTAATTTTAAGTTTAAGTTAATTAAATTTTAGTTGATATAATTATTTGTTTAATTAAGATTTAGTTTTAAATTAATTAATTTAAATAATTAAACTTTAAGTTTAGGATTTCATTAAAGTTTTTTGCAAAATTTTTAAAAGATTTTTTAATAATTTTGAAAATAATTTTAAAAATAATATTTAAAATAATTTTAAAAATAATATTTAAAATAATTTTAAAAATAATATTTAAAATAATTTTAAAACAATTTTAAAATTAATTTTTAATAATTTTAAAAATAAATTTTAAAATTAATTTTTAATAATTTAAAAATAAATTTTAAAGTTTTTTAAAATAATTTTTAAAGGGGTTTAAAATAATTTTTAAAGGTTTTAAAAATAGTTTTTAAAAATAAGTTTTGAAACATTTTTTAAAACACTTTTAAATAATTTTAAAAGATTTTTAAAATAATTTTTAAGGATTTTTTAAATATTGTTTAAAATAAGTTTTATAGATTTTTAAAATAAAATTTAAAGGATCTTTATAATAATTTTTAAAGATTTTGAAAATAAATTTTAAAATAATTTTTAAAGGATTTTTAAAATAATTTTAAAACAATTTTTAAAGATTTTAAAAAGTTTTTTAATTATTTTAATAATACCTTAATTAACTTTACGTTTAATTCAATTATAATTTTAAGTTTAAGGTTAAATTAAATTTATTTTAATTTAATTTAACTTTCTTCATTTTAATTTCATGTTAATTTTAATTGGATTAATATTTAAGGTTTTATTAAATTAAAAGTAAAATTAAATAATATTCAAAGTATAATTAAATTAATGGTGAATTTTAAGTTTAGGTTAAATTTGGTTTAATTTATAATCTCACTTAGTCTAAGTTTTCAGACAAAGGTATCCTGTCAATTTGTGAGATGAGTTAAGTTTGATTTTCAGAGTTTAGTTTAACTTGTGTTAGATTCAAATTTAGCTTTGGGTCCAACAAGTAAATATTCTTTGGATAAACGTCTAGGTTGTGACGAGTAATTTGGATATCATTGTTAGCTAGAGCCTTAGAGCCAATCATTTGATGATTGTATTTTGGACTTGTTGTATCATATTCTATATAAATAAAGGCATTTGGTTTTTTGGTTATTATACTTACTTGTATTGGTGCCAAATAAACTAAGTATAATAACGTCCTTGAGTAGAAGGTTCTTACCTATATCAATCGATTGGTTGAATCGATAGTGAGATGATATAAGGAACACTACTCTTAATCATTCCTAGTCGAGTATTAACATTCAGGGGCAATGTTAATGCAATAAGACTAGCATGTAGGTCAACTCGATGACTTGATCTCACAAGTCATGGATATAGAGATATCAAGTTGACACATGGGTATGCATTAGAGAATGTATACTGAATGACCCGCCATGAGAAAGTATCATGGATCTGTTGATACAATTGACCTAGGAACTAAATAGGTGATCCTTGTTTTTGATGTGTGTGTCAAAGGGTTTAAGTTAGACTTTGCATTGGTTCTAATATGTACTTAAGATTGTGCAGGACTTGGTAGACTGCACAAGCTTGGAAAGTTTCATGGCTCATGTTCTTGAAGATTGGTGAAGGATGGTGCATCCGATGGACTACGGACAAAAAGCAAACGGAGTGAAGGGAAGTGAATCTCAAGGCAATGTGAAGGATGGCACGAAGATTAGCTGCAGGCTTGAGTGCATCTGAGGGACAAAGGCTGAGGAGAAAGACTTCAAGAGAAACTCCGGACACCAGTCGACTGATGCAGTCGACTGTGAGCGAACAGAGACATTCTGTTCGCTCAGTCCACAGTCACCAGTCGACTGATGAAACATGCAGTCGACTGGTGCAGTCGACTGCATGTTTCAGCAGTCGACTGGTAGAATGCCGTTGGGATGATGACACACAGGATCTCCGCAGATTTTGATAAAATAGTAGCCGTTGTGTGATACCAGTCGACTGCATGTTTCATCAGTCGACTGATGTCGCGAATTCCAGCACACTGTATATAAAGTTGAGAGCTTGGAAAGAAAAACTCAACTGATTGAAATTACTGCTTAAGCTTTCCAAGTGCTCTCTCAGTCTTACTA
This sequence comes from Zingiber officinale, assembly GCF_018446385.1. NCBI lineage: Eukaryota > Viridiplantae > Streptophyta > Magnoliopsida > Zingiberales > Zingiberaceae > Zingiber > Zingiber officinale. Next base: position 131,741,882 of record NC_055987.1, read on the forward strand.
CTCTTATTCTCTCCTCCCTAAGCTCATCAAAAACCTTGTAAAAGGAGGAGATCATCTTGTAAATGTTTCTCCACCATCACTCTTGGATTGAAAAGGAGAAGATCTTAGTGGAGCTTGCTTGGGTGTGTGTGCGCCTTGGATTAGTCACCTCAAGGAGGTGGAGACCAAGTAAATCGAAGAGTTAGCCGTGTTCTCTTATTGTTTTTCATTTACATGTTCGTTTTGTGCTTCCGCTAACAAATTGTAGGTGAAAAATCAAGAAAGGCTATTCCCCCCCCCCCCCCCCCTCTAGCCATACTCAAGGTCCTATCAATTGGTATCAGAGCAAGGTTTGCATTGGAAGACCTCATCGTCAACCGAAGCATCAAAATGGCATTTCAAGAGGGATATAGCACCGCAAGGCCACCCTTCTTCGATGGGAACGACTTTGCATATTGGAAAGGTAGGATGGAGTATTATTTAATGAATGACATTGAAAATTGGTTTAGTGTTGTAGATGGATTCGAGATGCCAAAGGATGGGTCGGGAGCTCCTCTCTCAACCAAGGATTGGACAAAAGAGATGGCAAAGAAGGCTCAAGAAAATGCAAAGGCTACAACAACCCTACAATGTGGACTCTCAAAGGAGCAACTAAGCAAAGTAGGACCATTCAACTCCGCCAAAGAGCTTTGGGAAAAACTCATTGAGTTGAATGAAGGATCAAGCGAATCAAGGAGAGCCAAGAGAGATCTCTTTTTGGGACAACTTCAAACTTTCACTATGAAGACAAATGAGACCGTGAGTCAAATGCATGGTAGATTCAAGGAGATAGTGAATGGTCTTCATGTAATAGGTGAGAAAATTGAAAATCGGGACCTAGTAAGGTATGTTCTTCAATCCTTTCCTAGAACAACCTTATGGGCATCAATGGTTGATGCGTATAAGGTTTCTAGAGATCTTTCCTTAGTTAAGCTTGATGAATTATTTTGTGAATTTGAACTTCATGAACAAGCTAATATGGTTTCAAAAGAGAAAGGTATGACTCTTATTGTAGAAAAGAAGGAAAAGAAAAAGAAGAAAGAAAAGAAGATAGAATCCTCATCATCTGAATCTGAACAAGAATCATCGGATAGTGATGATGAAATGTCGGCGAGTGAAGTGGCTCACTATGTCAAAAAGATGATGGGAAGATCAAGAAAATTCACAAGAAAGGATGTGAAGAAAATGTTTCAACCCTCAAAAGGTAAAAGTAGTCAAAGTTCAAGTTTTAACACTAATGTGACTTGTTATGGATGTAACAAGAAGGGACACATTAAGCCAAATTGCCCGGAACTAAAGAAGAAAGAAGAAAAGGAGAAGAAGAAAAAGGAGAAAAAGAAGAAGGAAGTCATGGTGGCTCAAGCTACATGAGATACACCAAGCATTAACTCATCGGATGAAGATGAGCTATGCCATGTTACTCGACATATGGCATTTATGGCTTGTGAAGATGATAAAGAAGAGTCAAGTCAAGAAGAAGTGTCAAGTGAAGAGAATTCATCAAATGGAGAGTCATCAAGTGAGGAATCATCATCAAGTGATGATGATGAGGTAAAAGAATCTCCCAAAGTAGAATTTCTCTATAAAACTATTGCTCATATCAAAAATGCTTTTGTTAAATCACAATCTAAGGTAAAAACCTTGAAGAGAAAGCTTAGGACCATTAAAGTTGATGCATGCATGTCTAGTGAGTCAAATATGCTCAAGGAAGAAAATGAGAAATTGAAGAATGATGTGATTGAATTAAGAGCGTGTTTAGAAAAATTCACAAATGGATCTAAGTATCTAGATATGATCATTAGAGATCAAAGAGCCGTTTACAACAAAGCCGAAATAGGATATAGACCTAAGGAAAAGGAAGTAGCTTATATGTCTCTAATCAATGGTACTAGGAATGATGCACTTAGGAACAAAGTTATGAAAAATCTTAAAGGAAAGGTAAAACAAGCTTGGGTGCCTAAGAAATATTTGAATGATATTTCCGAATCTAGTGCATGGGTACCAAAGAGTTGTGTGTTTTATGTTTCTTAGGTAGTAAAGAAGGATGCAAGTATGTGGATTGTGGATAGCGGTTGCTCAAGACATATGACCGGTGATGTGAGCAAGTTCTCCACAATAAATTATATAAAGAAGGGAACGGTATCATTTGGGAATAGTGGAAAGCTCAAGATTATAGGTAAAGGTACAATTGAGGTATCATCTAAAATTACTATTCATAAAGTCTTATTGGTTAAAAGTATGAGGTTTAATTTGCTTAGTGTTAGCCAATTATGTGATGCCGGATATAATGTTGAGTTTCATCCCGATAAATGTTTAGTTAAGCACAAAAATTTTGAGAATGTTGTGCTAAACGGATTTAGAAAAGCAAATCTTTATTATATTGATTTTTCATATGCTTCTAATTCTCCTATTAAGTGTTTAATATCAAAAGAAGAGGAAGGATGGCTATGACATAGAAGACTTGGACATATCAACATGAGAAACATAGCCAAGGTAGCCAAGATGGAGCTAGTAAAGGGACTACCAAAGATCAAGTACATCAAAGACAAATTGTGTGATGCATGTCAAGAGGGTAAGCAATCAAGGTCATCACACAAAGGTAAAACTTTAACTAGCACTTCATTGCCATTAGAGTTATTGCATTTGGATCTTTTTGATTGTCATAGAACACCCTCTTTGGTAGGTGACAAATATTGTTTGGTGATAGTAGATGATTATTCTAGATATACTTGGGTTTATTTCTTGAAACAAAAGGGGGAAACTTTAGACACAATTATCGGGTTTACGAAGAGGGTAGAAAACAAAAAGAATCTCAAGATTAATAGAATTCGAAGTGATCATGGTGGAGAGTTTGAAAACTTGAACTTTTCTAAATTTTACTTGGAAAATGTCTATAAGCACGAATTTTCTTGTCCAAGAACACCTCAACAAAATGGTGTAGTGGAGAGAAAAAATAAGGCCATACAAGAGGCGGCTAGGACCATGCTTAATGCATATTCTTTACCTAGCTACTTGTGGGCCGAAGCAGTTAATACCGCATGTTATATTCAAAATCGTGTCTTGATTCATAAGTTTTTAGGTAAAACACCTTTTGAATTATGGAATGGCAAAATCCCTACAATTCACTATTTTAAAGTCTTTGGTTGTAAGGTTTACATTCTTAATACTAAAGATGGCTTAGGAAAATTTGAGGCCAAGTCTAATGAGGGAATTTTAGTTGGATACTCATCTACTAGTCGAGGATATAGAGTAAACAACAAAAGGACTCAAACGATTGAGGAATCATCCAATGTTGAGTTTGATGAATCCACTAGTACTTACCCTAGGAAATCCCCTATTGATAAGGATATAAGTGAACCAAATCAAGACGTTACTCAAGGATTGCAAAATCTATATTTAGGTGGTATTGATCAAGGGGGAGGAAGAGATGGTTCGGATGATGAACGAAACAATGTAAACAATGATCCTTCAAAAGATGATGATTCTATAACCTCAAGGATCTTAAGGCATCATCAAGATCATCCTATTAATCAAGTAGTTGGAGATGTTGCACAAGGGGTAAGGACTAGGTCATACTTTAGGGATCACACTAGTCAAATTGCTCTAATATCACAACTTGAACCAAAAACAATTGATGACGCTTTGCTTGATACGGATTGGATTCTAGCAATGCAAGAAGAGTTGAATCAATTTGAAAGAAGTGATGTATGAGAGTTGGTTCCAAGACCAAATGATAGTACAATTGTCACAACTAAATGGGTCTTTAGAAACAAGTTGGATGATCAAGGGAGAGTCACTAGGAATAAGGCTAGGTTGGTAGCTAGGGGTTTTAATCAAGTAGAAGGACTTGATTATGATGAAACATATGCTCCGGTAGCACGATTAGAGTCCATTCGGATACTATTAGGATATGCCGCCTATATGGGGTTCAAACTTCACCAAATGGATGTAAAATCGGCTTTTCTAAATGGGTTCATTAAGGAAGAAGTTTATGTAGAGCAACCACCCGGATTTGAGAATATGGATTATCCGAACCATGTTTATAAACTTTAAAAGGCATTATATGGTTTAAAACAAGCTCCCGGGCTTGGTATGAGAGACTTTCATTTTTTTTAATCTCTAAGGGCTTTAGGAGGGGAACAATTGATCCAACATTATTTTTAAAGTCTAAAGATGGAGATATTTTCATTGCCCAAGTCTATATTGATGACATCATCTTTGGCTCAACAAATAATGATCTTCTTCATGATTTTATTCAACACATGGAAAGCGAGTTTGAAATGAGTCTAGTTGGAGAATTAAGTTTCTTTTTGGGGTTACAAGTAAAACAAACTAATGAGGGAAACTATGTCTACCAATCCAAGTTTGCTAAAGAACTTATCAAGAAATTTAGATTGGAAAATGCGAAAGGAGCAACTACCCCTATGGGGACAAACACCAAGATAGATAATGATCAAGAAGGAAAGTTAGTGGATCCAAAGCAATATAGGAGCATGATTGGTAGTTTGCTATATCTAACCGCTAGTAGACCGGATATATTATTCGCAGTAGGAATGTGTGCAAGATATCAATCATGTGCTAAAGAGTCACATTTAGTAGCGGTAAAAAGAATTTTGAGATACATCAAGAACACTCTTAATGTTGGGCTTTGGTACCCTAGAACTAGAAATTTTGACTTAATTGGGTATACCGATTTCGATTATGCGGGTTGCAAATTGGATAGAAAGAGTACTAACGGTGGATGTCAATTTCTTGGACCTTCTCTTGTAAGTTGGAGTAGTCGAAAACAACCTTGTGTGGCATTGTCCACAACCGAGGCCGAGTATGTGGCAATGGGTGGTTGTATAGCTCAATTGCTTTGGATGATGCATACCTTAGAGAATTATGAGCTCCATTATTCCAAAGTCAAGGTCTTATGTGATAATGTGAGCATCATTAATTTAACCAAAAATCCGGTACATCACTCTAGAACAAAGCACATTGAGGTAAAACACCACTTCATTAGAGATCACGTGGCAAGAGGAGACATTGAACTACTTTATGTTGAATCCAAATCTAATCTTGCCGATATCTTTACCAAACCATTACCCGAAGCGGAGTTTATCTCTATTAGAAGAGAGCTTGGTTTGTGCCTTGTAGAATAATAGATTTAGCTTTTCAGGATCACATAAATTCAAAAGATAAATACATACTTGAATGCATCTCACAACGACTTAGGATGACTTGAATGTATTTAAACATGATGTGAGATATTAGGAAGATGCATTTGGCTCCTCATGCTAGTTATGATGCATCATTGTGAGCCAACATGACATCTAGAGATATCAATCCTTCATTGGACCAATCATTGGGAAGGCTTGTGCACAATCAATGTGCTCTTTGCTCCTAGAATATGATTGGAAATTCTTGAAACGAATATGGCCATGAGGACATCAATTTATAAATTTGTTACAAAATTATCATATAAATGACTTCTTGAAATGTACTCAAATTTGGCTAGGTAAATAATTCTAAGGAAAAACTCAAACTAGTACTTTGGCTCAAGGTTCTATCTTTGTAATCTTAATGGTTATCAAGTTTGTATCTATTTCGTAGGGTGGCTTGTATCCAATTGGATACCTATTTTTCCCAAGTAAATATTCACATAACAGATCACTCCACGAATTTTGGGCATTTTTAAGGTCAAGAGAATATCTAGTGATTTTTCAAAACTTAGTTCCTGATTCTTCCATCTGCGTGCCAGTCCCCTGTCACTGCATCAGTCGACTGGGTCAGTCGACTGATGCAGTCGACTGGTGGCACTATTCGACCATACAGAATGATTCTGTATGTTTTTATTCTGGGGAGCAGTCGACTGCTAAAACATGCAGTCGACTGCATCAGTCGACTGAATGTTTTAGCAGTCGACTGATGCCCTCGATTTTATATAAGCCGCCAGATTTGGGCGGCGGCAGAAACCCTAGCTTTTCACCGCCGCCCGCTATTTCTTGATTCCTACACCTTCTTCCCAACGTCTTCCGCCGGTTTGTGGTTCCACAAACTCTTCCAAACCTTCGGATCCGCTCTCCCTTCCGTTCCCTCTCTCATTTGCCGCTTGGAACAAGGTTTAGCCACCCCTTCGAGGTTTGGTTGCGGTTCCTGCCATTTCTCTGTCGTTTGACGATTCCCCGGCACAATGGAGCGTCGGTAATACTTTATTCCTTGTTTGTTCTATTATTTTAGGGTTGATTCTTACCTAAAGTCTTCTATGTGTTGTTTCCTTGTTGTTTCCCTTCACGATTGACTGGTACTTGGCATGGTTATTGCATATGCATGTTTAGAGTTAGGCAAAAGCGTCCAAGTGAAGCGGGTACCTCTCGGCAGCCCACTCGGCAGCCTCCTCCGGCGCCTTCTGGAGGGCGGTTTCCCTCTGCGGCTTGCCGTACTCGTTTTGAGAACATCGACTTCAAAATGATGAGTTGTCGCTATCTCAATCGTCCATATTTCACTAGACTTGCCCCTGAAATCGTTGACATCAATGTGCATTATGGTTTAGAAAAGTTATTTCATTGCACAACTACTGTCAATTTAGACCTATGTAAGGAATTCTATAATAATCTGAGTCCATCTAGTACTGAGGGTCATGCATATGTCACTATGGTAGGCGGTACATCCATTAGCTTCACCCTTGAAATATTGAGGTCATTCTTAGGATGTAGGCGGTCTACTAGTCCCTTTACATGCTTTCCTCAGGTTGAGAAGCCTCTATCTGATACACTCTCTCATGTCTCTGTTGATCTGATTCATCAGCATTATTTCCATGTTCCTAGGCCTCCACTTAAATGTATTTTTGATGCCACCCGCATGCCAGCCCCCAGTTACGTTCTGTATAAGGTTGTCATTGCATGTCTCCTGCCCATCGTGACCAAAGGGCAAGCCAAAATCCGTCTTCCTCATCTAGTTCTGATGTATGCCCTAGAGCAGCGTCTTGACATTGATATTGCTCTTCAGGTCTATGAGTCTATCATCCACTTTTCTAGACCAGTCCAAGGGAAGCTATACATGCCTTTCTGCCATGTCTTAACATCATTTTTCGTGCATAAAAGGAAAAATGTCACTAGGGGTGCCTTGCTTCAGTTGTCTAAGGACTTTGATCAGTTAGGACCTCGCCAGATGTCTTTAGCACAGATTGAGCCACGTGACGGTGTTATGGTGTGGCGTCGTCGCCCTGGCCCGGATGATTCTGATTCTGATGAGGATGCAGAGGATGTTCCTGTTCCTGCTGCAGAGCCAGCACGTGCCTCACTGCGGGAGCGTGTCTACCACTTGGAGGAGTTTGTTCGGGAGGAGTTTCGGAGCATTCACCAGCAGCAGACAGAGATGTTTGATATGATGCGGCGCTGGGATCTTGCCTACCAGGGCCCCCCTCCTCCTCCACCTTCCCATGATGATGCGTCGGCATAGGAGTTTGTTGTGTTGCTATGGTGTCGGGTGACTTTTTGGCTTTGTAGTGCCTATCTTTTCTCACCGCGAACACTATTGTTGCTGATGTTGTTGGATATTATTCACTCTCTTTCCTATGTTGCTTGAGAACTTTTATTTTTCTATCTATGCATGCTAGTTATGTTTCTGGTATTATTCTTAATTTCTGAGTATGTGTTTTTATTTTGTAATTATTCATGTACACATATGCTTCGGTTTAATATTGTCATGGTTTGATGAAATTGTTGTTTCTTCTTATTTTTTTTTGATGTATGTCAAAGGGGGAGGATACCACAAGTTTAAGTTAAAAATACTCTTGATAGAGCATATGTTAAGGGGGAGTTTTAGATTATAATGTTTTAATATAGTATGTGTTAAGGGGGAGTGTGTGTGGATCTCGTTATGCCTTATGGTTCATGATTTAAATCATGCTTACATTCTTCAAAGATATGAGTTTATATTCTTCATGAGTTTATGTTTCATAAAAACAAATATCAAAGTTATGTTTCATGTCTATATTATGATTGTAACTTCCAAAGTTGGTTTTATGTCTAACTTAAACATATTGCCACACATCAAAAAAGGGGGAGATTGTTGATACAATCGACCTAGGAACTAAATAGGTGATCCTTGTTTTTGATGTGTGTGTCAAAGGGTTTAAGTTAGACTTTGCATTGGTTCTAATATGTACTTAAGATTGTGCAGGACTTGGTATACTGCACAAGCTTGGAAAGTTTCATGGCTCATGTTCTTGAAGATTGGTGAAGGATGGTGCATCCGATGGACTACGGACAAAAAGCAAACAGAGTGAAGGGAAGTGAATCTCAAGGCAATGTGAAGAATGGCACGAAGATTAGCTGCAGGCTTGAGTGCATCTGAGGGACAAAGGCTTAGGAGAAAGACTTCAAGAGAAACTCCAGACACCAGTCGACTGATGCAGTCGACTGATTCGTAGTAACAGAGACATTCTGTTCGCTCAGTCCACAGTCACCAGTCGACTGATGAAACATGCAGTCGACTGGTGCAGTCGACTGCATGTTTCAGCAGTCGACTGGTGACTGTGGACTGAGCGAACAGAATGTCTCTGTTCGCTCACAGTCGACTGGTAGAATGCCGTTGGGATGATGACGCACAGGATCTCCGCAGATTTGATTAAAACAGTAGCCGTTGTGTGATACCAGTCGACTGCATGTTTCATCAGTCGACTGATGTCACGAATTCCAGCACACTGTATATAAAGTTGAGAGCTTGGAAAGAAAAACTCAACTGATTGAAATTACTGCTTAAACTTTCCAAGTGCTCTCTCAGTCTTACTACTCTTATTCTCTCCTCCCTAAGCTCATCAAAAACCTTGTAAAAGGAGGAGATCATCTTGTAAAGGTTTCTCCACCATCACTCTTGGATTGAAAAGGAGAAGATCTTAGTGGAGCTTGCTTGGGTGTGTGTGTGCCTTGGATTAGTCACCTCAAGGAGGTGGAGACCAAGTAAATCGAAGAGTTAGCCGTGTTCTCTTATTGTTTTTCATTTGCATGTTCGTTTTGTGCTTCCGCTAACAAATTGTAGGTGAAAAATCAAGAAAGGCTATTCACCCCCCCTCTAGCCATACTCAAGGTCCTATCAGGATCGTTATATGAGTGTCATATGCTTTCTCATGTGGCTATTAGTATGACTACTAGTCCTTAGACCTGAAGTCACCATGGTTCCCTACATAAGGAGTTATGTACTTTGGTTTCGTCAAACATCACCCATAACTGAGTGGACTATAAAGGCGATTACTATGTAACAAATTATACGGAGGGATGTGAGTGATGTAGATGGGATCTATCCATCCTATATAACGGGAGAGACATCGGTATTCTTGATAGAGTGAGACCACGAAGTGCATGGCCATGCCCAAATGAGTCAATATGAGATATTGAGCTCATTTGATTTAGTGAGTCTACTTGGAGTTCAGGATTTAGATTGATCAGAGGATGACATGGTCTATGCCTCACATTGATCAATTTAGATGTCTAGGATAGAAGGACACTTGTCATATTTTGTGAGGAGTCACAATTAGTAGTCACAAGGTGATGTTGGATCTCAACATTCTTGTAACTTGGGTAGTAATGATGTGTTGCTAGATACCGCTCATTACTTATGCTCCTAAATGGGTTTAGGGCATTGCCAATGTTACAAGAACCTATAAGGTCACACACTAAGGACAATTAGATGGAGATTAGGTTCATATGATGAACCAAGAGGAGTAGATTCATTTGATGAATCAAATTGGATTAAGAGTAATCCTAATTGGGTAATTGAGTTGGACTCAAGTTGATTCATGTGTTCAATGAGTCTAATTTAGATTATGACTCATTGAATCAATTTAATTAAATGAATTAGATTCATTATATTAAATTGGTTTGAATTAAATGGTTGGATTAGATCAACCATGAGACAGATTAAGTCAAGTTTGACTTGACTTAAGAGGAAGAGGAAAAGTCAAGTTTGACTTGACTTTTTGCCACATCATTAGTGAGTTGGCAAGATGTGGACCAATGTTGATGCTCCACATCATCATGGTTACTTAATTGAGATGCCACCTCATGGAGGTTACAATTCTTCACTTTAATGGCTCCACATTAATTGCACTTAATGTGGAAATGGGGGTTACACTTTTTGAAAGTGGCCGACCACTATTGTGAGGGGGATGGAATGAATTTTTCATTCAAGGCAATTCACTTCATCTCCTTCCTCTAGCTCTCCCTCTCCCTCTCCTCCTCAACTTGGCCGAATCATCAAAAGGTGCTAGCACACCTTTTTGTGTGATTTTTCCATCTACTTGTTCGTGTGGATACGTATAGAGAGTTGTCTATGTTGACAATTTCGAGATCCGGCACCGTTTGGATGAGCGGGAATGCGAAGGGCTTCGTTACAAGGGTAATACTCTTATCTACTGTAGATCTAGAGTTTGAAACTCATACTCGTAAGTTTTCAAAAATTATTCTTCGCACGGATCCATTGGCTAGGGAGATTCGTGGTTTCCGTGACGCGAAAAACGATTTTCGCGGCCCGAAAATCCCAACAGTGGTATCAGAGCCACGTGCGAAGATGAATACGAGTTTATTTTGATTTTTATGAAAAATAAACATTCTATGAATTTCTGTAATTTTAAGTTTTTAATGATTTTTATGAGTATTTTTCTTGTAGAAGCGAAGCACAAGTGTTTCTACACTTGTAGGCTTCGACTACCGAGAAGTTTTTCCCAAAACGGCCAAGTTTCGCCCCAAAACTTTTTGGGACAGTGGGCTAAGGCGCTGTTAGATCGCAAAGGAACCCTCGCGATGGTTAGATCGCGGGTAGGGGCGCTGCCCCTGGCCCCGCAAGGGGATTCGTTCCGCGATTGCGCCCGAAAACTGCTAAACGGAACCGCCGGGAAATTGTACTCATAAAAAATTGTAAAAATTATAGGAAAAATTACAGAAAATTATAGAAATATATAATTTTGAATTATATATTATTTTTTTTTGTGATAGTCATGGCCCAATGACCCAATTCGATTGGATAATTTGTGTTGTAATTTATAATACGGCCTACGTGCCGTCATGTGTTTGTGTGTGCTGTATTTGATACGCGACCTGCGCGTCGTGCCTCCCTATTTATATTCTGGTTGTAAATTAGATTTAGACTCGAATGTAACTCGAGTTTCAAAATGTATTGTAAATTTTGAAGCGGTGGAAGGTCCACTCAAGACGGAGTTACGAGGAAGGCGCGGGCAACACAAGGTGGTCAAAAGGAAGGCGCTTGAGAAGCTGTTGACCTTAGGTTGACCATCCGATCTTCTCATTGGCTTGAGAAGATCGTAGTAGGGCCATGACATAATCACAAAAATTATTTAATTAATTACTTTTGTGTGTATGTGATGCATGCTAGTTAATTAAGTAATTAATTAGTGCCTGACGATTAGATTAGATCTAAGTCGTGCACATGATGCACCCTTCGATTAGATTAGATCTATCGAGTATATGATACGCATCATCGTTTAGATTAGATCTAAATCGCGACAACTCGTAATGCCTACCATGCCATGATACCTACCACTACCTCGATCGCATGTTGTTGTTGAATCTGCCAAAGCAGAGCAACACATACTATCTTGGTAGGGTACGGAGGGACAATCTTGGTCCCGCCTATCAACGCATGAGTGAGTACAACTCAATTAGATTGAGTAACTAGTTAACTCAATTAGATCGAGTTTAACTATAGGCATTATCCAATGGTTGGAAAGATAGGACATAAATCACATTTATATTAATTCTTGGGCATATTAGCCAAAGCTAACTCAAGTTTTAATATAACTGCGGATAATGATCCTATAAACAAGAGTTGCATAGAGATGTAATTGGTAATCATTACCTACCGATCATACTAAATCTTGGGCGTATTAGCCAAAGCTAACTCAAGGGTTAGTATGATGTGGATCTTGTCCCACATGAATTATAGAATTCAGTGGGAGCATCATTTAATTGAAGGCCTAATTAAATGATTTAAAAAAATATGATATTTATTTCTGCATTTATTTCTGTTGTAGAATTTCCATGACGTCAAACACGAATAACTTCTCTCTGCGTTCTGTCCTTAAGAAGGACAAGCTCAACGGAGAAAATTTTCTGGACTGGTACAGGAACCTGAGAATAGTTCTCACCCAAGAACGTAAACTGTACGTTCTGGAGCAACCCATTCCGGAGGCTCCTCCTGCCACTGCCACGCGAGCAGACCGAGATGCTTACAAGAAGCATCAAGATGACACATTAGATGCTTATAATAAGCATCAAGATGAAGCATCAAGATGACGCATTAGATGCTCGCGATCATGAACTCTGAGCTTCAGAAGCAACATGAGTTGATGGGCACTTACGATATGGTTGAACATCTTTGTCACCTAATATCAAGGACAAGCAAGGCACTAGAAGAGGAACTCCAAAGAATATCTGGAAGATCTTAAGAAGAAGAGAAATAAGATTTCTACTTCAGGTATACATGTTATAGAAGTCAACCTCTCTATTTCTTCATCGTGGGTATTAGATACCGGATGTGCTTCACACATTTGTACTAATGTACAAGCGCTGAGAAATAGCAGGGCATTGACGAAGGGTGAGGTAGACCTACGAGTAGGCAATGGAGCATGGGTTGCTGCTATTGCTGTAGGAACTTACTATCTATCTCTACCCTCTGTGCTTGTACTAGAATTAGATGATTGTTGTTATGTGCCTACCTTGACTAAGAACATAATTTCAGTTTCTTATTTGGACAAGAAAGGATTTTTGTTTACAATAAAGAACAAATGTTGTTCCGTCTATTTAAACGATATGTTCTATTGTAGTGCACCTCTGATGAACGGACTCTATATTCTAGACCTTGAGATCCTTATCTATAACATAAATATCAAGAGGTTCAAGTCAAATGACATGAACCAAACCTATCTCTGGCACTGTTGCTTAGGTCATATAAATGACAAGCGCTTATCCCAGCTCCATAAGGATGGTTTGCTGGACTCATTTGATTTTGAATCTTATGAGACATGCGAGTCATGCCTACTAGGCAAGATGACCAAGACTCCTTTTAGTGGGCACAGCGAAAGAGCGACTGATTTGTTAGAACTCATACATAGTGATGTATGTGACCCTTTCAACGTCGCTGCTAGAGGCGGTTATAGGTACTTCATCACATTTACTGATGACTTCAGTAGATATGGTTATGTGTACTTGATGACACATAAGTCTAAATCCTTTGAAAAGTTCAAAGAATTCAAGAATGAAGTACAGAACCAGCTTGGCAAGAGTATTAAGATACTTCGATCAGATCGAGGTGGAGAATACCTTAGCCATGAGTTTCGTGACTACTTAGCTGAGTGTGGGATTCTATCCCAACTCACTTCTCCTGGAACACCACAGTGGAATGGTGTATCCAAAAGGAGGAATCGTACCCTATTAGATATGGTACGATCTATGATGAGTCACACAGATCTTCCGACATATCTTTGGGGCTATGCTCTAGACACGACAGCGTTTATACTCAACCGAGTTCCATCCAAGGCCGTGATAAAGACACCATATAGGATATGGACTAGGAGAGATGCCCAGGTGTCTTTCATGAGGATTTGGGGTTGTGAGGCTTATGTTTGACGTCAAGTCTCAGACAAGTTAGGACCCAAATACGACAAGTGCTACTTTATTGGATATCCCAAGGAAACTAAGGGATATTACTTCTACATTCCCAGTGAGCACAAGGTAGTTGTGGCAAAGACTGGGGTCTTTCTAGAAAGGAACTTTGTTTCTAGAAATACTAGTGGGAGCACGTTCGATCTTGAAGAAGTTCAAGATGTGAACAATAGCACTGAAGCCTCGATGGAAGTTGAACTGGAACCACAAAGTGTTGTGGATGATGTTGTTCCACAAGGAGTTGAGGAACAACAACCAGTTCAAGTAGACATACCTCTTCACAGGTCTGATAGGATACGTCATCAGCCTGAGAGATACTCATTTCTCTTGTCTGACCATGATGACCTTATGCTCATAGATGATGAGCCTACCACCTATCAGGAAGCTGTGATGAGACCAGATTCCGAGAAATGGCTAGAGGCCATGAGATCCGAAATGGAATCCATGTACACCAACCAAGTATGGACTTTGGTTGATCCACCTGAAGGGGTAAAACCCATTGGGTGTAAGTGGGTCTTTAAGAGAAAGACTGACATGGATGGACTTATCTATAAGGGTCTCTTGGTAGCTAAAGGTTTCAAGCAGATTCATGGTATTGACTATGATGAAACCTTTTCTCCAGTAGCGATGTTTAAGTCTATTCGGATCATGCTTGCTATTGTAGCATACCATGACTATGAGATATGACAGATGGATGTCAAAACCACGTTTCTGAATGGAAACCTGCTCGAGGATGTGTACATGACACAACCTGAGAGTTTTGTAGATCCATAGCATACTAGCAGAGTATGCAAGCTGCATAGGTCCATTTATGGACTAAACCAAGCTTCTCGAAGCTGGAATCTTCTATTCGATGATGCAATTAAACAGTTTGGTTTCATCAAGAATGAAGATGAGCCTTGTGTCTACAAGAAGGTTGTAGGGGATATAGTTGTCTTCCTCATATTGTATGTGGATGACATACTTCTCATTGGAAAAGACATCCCTTTGCTACAATCTGTCAAGACTTGGCTAGGGACATGTTTCTCAATGAAGGACTTAGGTGAGACATCCCTCATTCTAGGGATACAGATCTATAGAGATAGATCTAAGAGATTGCTTGGCCTAAGTCAGAGTACATATATTGACAAGGTACTCCTTCGGTTTGCCATGCAGAACTCCAAAAAGGGATTTCTGTCGATGTCACATGGCTTGAGTCTTTCGAAGACTCAAGGACCCTCTTCTAGAGAGGAGAGAGACCGCATGGATTAGATCTCTTATGCCTCAGCCATAGGATCTATCATGTACGCCATGCTATGTACTCGACCTGATGTCTCGTATGCTTTGAGTATGACGAGCAGATACCAGTCAGATCCAGGTGAAAGTCACTGGATAGCGGTCAAGAATATTCTTAAGTACTTAAGAAGGACTAAAGAATATTTCTTGATATATGGAGGCAATGATGAGCTAGTTGTAAAGGGTTACAGTGATGCTAGCTTCTAGACCGACCAGGATGACTATAGATCACAGTCGGAGTTCGTGTTTTGCATTAATGGTGGTGCTGTGAGCTAGAAGAGTTCGAAGCAGGACACAGTAGTTGATTCTACGACAGAGGCCGAGTATATTGCTGTATCAGAGGCAACAAAGGAGGCAGTTTGGATTCGCAAGTTCATCACTGAACTTGGGGTGGTTCCTAGCATTGCTGACCCTATTGAGCTCTATTGTGACAACAATGGAGCTATAGCACAGGCGAAGGAACCTCGCTCACACCAGCGGACCAAACACATACTACGGCTCTTCCATCTCATTCGGGAGATCATCGAGAGAGGAGATGTGAAGATTTGCAGAATACCTACAGAGACTAACATCGTAGATCCCTTGACCAAGGCTTTGGCACAGAGGAAGCATGATGGTCACACTAGGTCATTGGGGCTTAGAGCCTACACTGATTGACACTAGTGCTAGTGGGAGATTGTTAGCTAGAGCCCTAGAGCCAATCATTTGATGATTGTATTTTAGACTTGTTGTATCATATTCTATATAAATAAAGGCATTTGGTTATTATACTACTTGTATTGGTGCCAAATAAACTAAGTATAATAACGTCCTTGGGTAGAAGGTTCTTACCTATATCAATCGATTGGTTGAATCGATAGTGAGATGATATAGGGAACACTACTCTTAATCATTCCTAGTCGAGTATTAACATTCAGGGACAATGTTAATGCAATAAGACTAGCATGTAGGTCAACTCAATGACTTGATCTCACAAGTCATGGATATAGAGATATCAAGTTGACACATGGGTATGTATTAGAGAATGTATACTGAATGACCCGCCATGAGAAAGTATCATGGATCGTTATATGAGTGTCATATACTTTCTCATGTGGCTATTAGTATGACTATTAGTATGATTACTGGGTATGTAACAAATTATGCGGAGGGATGTGAGTGATGTAGAAGAGATCTATCCCTCATATATGACATGAGAGATATCAGTATTCTTGATAGAGTGAGACCACGGAGTGCATGGCCATGCCCAAATGAGTCAATATGAGATATTGAGCTCATTTGATTTAGTGAGTCTACTTGGAGTTCAGGATTTAGATTGATCAGAGGATGACACGGTCTATGCCTCACATTGATCAATCTAGATGTCTAGGATAGAAGGACACTTGTCATATTTTGTGAGGAGTCACAATTAGTAGTCACAAGGTGATGTTGGATCTCAACATTCTTGTAACTTGGGTACTAATGATGTGTTGCTAGATACCGCTCATTACTTATGCTCCTAAATGGGTTTAGGGCATTGCCAATGTTACAAGAACCTATAGGGTCACACACTAAGGACAATTAGATGGAGATTAGGTTCATATGATGAACCAAGAGGGTTAGATTTATTTGATGAATCAAATTGGATTAAGAGTAATTCTAATTGGGCTAATTGAGTTGGACTCAAGTTGATTCATGTGTTCAATGAGTCTAATTTATATTATGACTTATTAAATCAATTTAATTAAATGAATTAGATTCATTGTATTAAATTGGCTTGAATTAAATGGTTGGATTAGATCAACCATGAGAGAGATTAATTCAAGTTTGACTTGACTTAAGAGGAAGAGGAAAAGTCAAGTTTGACTTGACTTTTTGCCACATCATTAGTGAGTTGGCAAGATGTGGACCAATGATGATGCTCCACATCATCATGGTTACTTAATTGAGATGCCACCTCATGGAGGTTACAATTCTTCACTTTAATGGCTCCACATTAATTGCACTTAATGTGGAAATGGGGGTTACACTTTTTGAAAGTGGCCGACCACTATTGTGAGGGGGATGGAATGAATTTTTCATTCAAGGCAATTCACTTCATCTCCTTCCTCTAGCTCTCCCTCTCCCTCTCCCTCTCCTCCTCAATTTGGCCGAATCATCAAAAGGTGCTAGCACACCTTTTTGTGTGATTTTTCCATCTACGTGTTCGTGTGGATACGTATAGAGAGTTGTCTACGTTGACAATTTCGAGATCCGGCACCGTTTGGATGAGCGGGAATGCGAAGGGCTTCGTTACAAGGGTAATACTCTTATCTACTGTAGATCTAGAGTTTGAAACTCGTACTCGTAAGTTTTCGAAAATTATTCTTCGCACGGATCCGTTGGCTAGGGAGATTCGGGGTTTCCATGACGCAAAAAGTGGTTTTCGCGGCTCGAAAATCCCAACAGTCATTAGAATAACCATGCGCTTCAAAATTTTCTAAATAATACTTGCCCATAGAACTTAGTACAAAACTTTGGTCAACCAGCTAGAATTAGTAAGGGTAGCTTTAGTTAGTGTCACGCCCCCAGAGGAGTCCCTGTCCGAGAAAATTTCGGCAGCATCTCCCCTGTACGGTGGACAATTTGAAACTTTTCTACATCTCACAAATACCTCAGCCACAGGCGGCTGGAATAATAATAACAAAATAAAACATCACCACGCAGTTTATATATATATATACTCAGCCTCTGGCTGTCACAACCACGCAGTTAATAAAATAAACAACATAATAATACTCTGACTCGAAATCCACCCTACTCCACTACACTCGTAAAACTCAAATCCGACGAACTCACCTCTTCTGCCGTCCAGGCAGGCATGTAGTAGAATAAAAACCAAATCCAAACCCATCGATGTAATAAAATCTATACCATGTCCATAAGTAAATAATCCAGAACATAACAAGTCCAAATAGTCTAGAACAGAAAAGGGAATCAAACGAAAAACCAATCACATCCTCGAGGTCTGCAGGGACCAGCACTACGTGCAGTGGGGACTAGCGACTGGAACTCCCTCCGGACAGCATCAACCTGAAAATAACAACAATGGAGGCGGGGTGAGTCCAACACTCAGCAGGTACAGTTGATATGCAAAGTAAAGAAATAACACCTAGCACTAATCATGCGTACAGTCTCCTGATAAAGATAAAGGTAACTACAAACTGAAGAAGACAGGAGAGAATCTGTACTAACCAGGACCCGGTAAAAGGACAAACAGTTCGAAAGGTATAGAAGACCTGTATGCATGTCAATCAAGGTATCCAAGCAATGTGCAGCATATAAGTGCAACAAACACAAACACAAACAATAAATGCATCATGCATATGATGCCAATGTCATGGTCACCCCTGACGCCAGTCAGCCGACTCACAACAACAGTGGGACCGAGTGGGTAGGGCTGTGACAACCGTGCACTCTGCATCACTACTCCTGATGAGTGACCGAGTGGACGGGATGCTGTCGGAGTACATACGTACTCCTACCCCAAATCATAAAATGGGGGAGCGCAATGCTCTCAACTCCCGGTACACTATGACGGGGAGGAATCTCTAACGTGCTACACGCTGCGTCACACTACCCATGAGCGGATCAACGGAGCACCGGAAGAGTCAAACTGACGTGCTACCACGCTGTGTCCCGCTACCCATGAGCGTCACAACGGAGCACCGAACAGTGATGAAACTGGCAAAGTGCTCGACAATAAAGGAGCAATCAATCACTCAGCATGCAATCATGCGAATGGTGCATGTCACTAAACATGGTAATATACTAAACCAATCTCTGGATATATCATAATGTGCACCAAACCGAATGAATCACATCAAGGTATCTGATCCTATAAGGTATCAAACCTAGGTCCTGACATGATAAAAATATGGTTATATCACTACCCATGAGCATGTGGAATCAGGTACATATCCATACAAGATGTAAACAACAATCAATCAAACAGGTAACATGTATTGGGCAGTGATTAACCGAAACAAATATGAAACACAGTTAATGCAACATATTATTTTCATGACTAAGCATATCAAAGACAATAAGTCAAAAGTACCCGCCTCCAATCGAAAATGTCCAAATTTGACTCCGAGATACTCGTCTCGCGTCAAAGTCCTGTGTCAAACAATAAATATTTTTATTTAGCTACACTTCTCATAAGAACAGCTAAATAAAACCCCTAGGACTAATTTAGGGTAAAACCCTAATCACATATCCTCAATTTACCTTCTTAAATCTAATAGTTAATTAGGGTTAGTGACTAAACCCCAATCCACCCATTAGATTAAATCCGAACCTAATTCCCTTAACACATAAACAGTTAACTACAAAACGTATCAAATTCCTACCCTTAACTCAATTTACAGTCGTGATTGATCCTCAATCAAGAAGTGTGTTTACTACTGGAACAAGGTGAGTGGCTGGAAATCCACTTGCACTAAACAATCAAGAAAGAAACTCACCGATCAACAAAACAATCCAATCCATAATACCAACCAGTTAGACATCTTAACCATAATTTTTCCGACATCCAGATTGCTATTGAAGTTAACCAAAAATCCTTACCTAACCTCCTCTTGTCCGGTGATGGCAGCACAACAAGGAATCAAATGCAGAGTGGGCCGGCAGTGATGAACTAGGGCACAGTGTTGGCACAAGGGAGATCGGAGAGGGGCGGCAAAACACTCCCCTGTGACCTGTGAAGAAAGAGTTCATTGTTCCTTCATCATCTCAATACCAACATCCATAATTAGCCAAATTATCCCTGAAATGCACTATTATCCGAATTTCGATTTACCTCAACCGTGACCTAAATGCACCTCAAGGAAGGGATGACCAAAAACAGAGAATAATATCCAAGCTCTGATCTGGAAACACAATCAGAACTGATCTGAGATTCTCCTCTCAGTCCAGAACAGTAAGAAGATCACAAGGAAATCAATTACACGATTCCTAATTCCACAGCAAGTTAGATCGCCTACCTTAAGGATCACTGCTAGGACAAAAGGTGGCGTCGCTGTGATAC
Organism: Zingiber officinale; assembly: GCF_018446385.1. Lineage (NCBI taxonomy): Eukaryota > Viridiplantae > Streptophyta > Magnoliopsida > Zingiberales > Zingiberaceae > Zingiber > Zingiber officinale. Next base: position 131,761,883 of record NC_055987.1, read on the forward strand.
ACAGAGGGTGCTAGGGCACCTGGTGCGCCGGCTGCCGGCGCTAGGAAATAGCAAGGACAGCAACCAAAAATGATCGCCGGAGAGATCAACCCGTAGTCGTCGGCTTCAAGCTAGGGCACGGCGTCGGCAGGCTCGGCTAGGGCACGGCGTGACCGGCGCTAGGGCTGTGGGCACTAGGATCGGTGATCCACGTCGGCTGGCGGCAGTGGAGATGGCCAGTGAAGAGAGGCGCTCCACACCGTGAGAGGGAGAGGAAAAAAACTCGGGAGAGGAGGGAACCGTCGGGCCGGCGCCGGTTAGGGCAAGGAGAGGGTGCGGCTCGGCGTCGGGGGAGAAGAAATGAACGACGTCGGGGAGAGGAATAAAAGAGAAAAGAAAAACAAATAAAAAGGAAAAGAAAATAAATAACTTTTCCTCGCCTAAATGGGGTAGCCCAAACAGGCTTTCCCGGGCCCCGTTCTTGTCCCCGTTAACTCGTCCATACGAGCTCCGAAAAATTCCCGAAAAATGTCCTAAAATTCCAGAAAATTCCCTTATTAATATTCGCCTATTTTCTGGTATTTTACATTCTCCCCCACTAATAAAAATTTGGTCCCCAAATTTCGTTATCTACCATCAGCAAGTACTAACAACAGATATAGAGTATAAATGCTGAACGGTAAATAAATCACATACCTCAATTGAAAAGATGGGAATATCGAGCTCGGATCGTATCCTCGAGCTCCCAAATAGCCTCCTCGTCAGAATGATGCTGTCATCCGACTTAACCAGCCAAATAGTCTTGTTCCGCATCTGACGCTCTTTCCGGTCAAAAATCCAAACCGGAACCTTCTCATAGGTGACGTCAAACTAAAGGGAACTGAGATTATCTATCAACACATGTATCGGATTGGGTATGTATCTCCTCAGTATAGATACGTGGAATACGACGCGAACGCCTGCCAAGGACGGCGATAATGCCAACCAGTAAGCTACTGCTCCAATCCTTTCCGAGATCTGGAAAGGTCCAATGTATCACGGAGCTGGCTTACCTCTGAGATCAAATCTCTTCACCCCTTTCGTGGGTAAAACTCGCAGAAATACATGGTCGCAAATGAAGAACTCTAAGAGTCTCCGACTCCAGTCAGCATAACTCTTCTGGCAGTCTTGTGCCCCTGACATCCTCCGTCCGATAGTAAAGACCACTCTGCCTCGTTGAGCTCTATGAGGTCCCAACAACTGGCTTCTCGGATTCTCGTCCTGATCGACGACTGAGCAATTATGGTAACAAGAATACCCTACTTTGTCTGTCCCTGTTTCTCAATGTCTAACTTAGAGAAATCATGAATCAAATCTGTGACCACAACTCGGTGGCAAGCTAAAGTCCCTCTGGATTTCCTACTGAGTGCATCAGCAACCACATTAGCTCTCCCCGGGTGATAGCTAATGGTACAATCAAAATCTTTCAGGAACTTCATCCATCACCTCCGTCGGAGATTAAGTTCCTTCCAAGTAAACAGATATTTGAGACTCTTATGATCAGTGAGAATCTCAAATGTAACGCCATATAAATAATATCGCCAAATCTTCATGGCAAAAATAATGACGACTTGCTCCAGATCATGTACAGGGTAGTTCTTCACATGTTCCTTCAATCGACGAAAAGCATATAAGACTACCATATCGTGCTGCATCAGAACAGCGCTCAACCCTGAATAGATGCGTCGGTGTAGAGGACATATCCGTCCTCTCCAGAAGGTAAAACAAAAATCGGAGCCGACACTAGCCTCCGCTTCAGCTCCTAGAAGCTGGTCTTGTCATCCTTAGTCCAAGTGAACTTCACACCTTTCCAGGTCAGGCGTGTCAGTGACATAGCTATCCGAGAGAAACCCTCAACGTATCTCCGGAAATATCGAGCCAAACAAAGGAAGTTGCGAGCCTCTTCTATAGACTCCGCCTACTTCCAACGGTAACAACCTCGATCTCCTGTGGAACCACGGTATACTCCTACTGGTGACCGTGTGTCTCAAACATCTCACAGAAGACAACCAAAATACACACTACTGATCTTCACATCTAGACATTTCCATCGAAATATCTCTAGAACTATGCAAAGATGATGTGCGTGACTCACCGTGGATCCAAAATAAATCACAACATCGTCAACAAAGACAATGTAAACCGATCCAAACATCCTGGAAATACCAAAATCATCCCGTCTCTGAAAACATCTAAGGTTCTGCAAGCCTTAATGATAAAACCAAGATACATAATGTCTGTATCACAAACCTTCTTAACCATAACATCCCTGACAATAAATCTGTAATATAATCATCAACGATATAAATCCTCTAAGCATAGATCCTCCAGTGTGAGAGCAACGCTCCATCACAGAAAATACCATATATGTGGGAGCAACGCTCTACCACAATAAATCCTCAATATGTAGGAGTAACACTCCACTACAAATAATCTATAACATGTATCTGCAATAGATATAGGAGCAATGCTCCGCTACAAGAAATCCGAAATATGTATATGTGGGAACTCCGCTCCACCACAAACGATCCATAAGTGTCCAAGGCACCTAACTATCCAACTAGAGGCTGCACGAGACCACTCAATCACATATCACTGTGGGCAGCCAAAGGTATAAACAACCTAGTAAACAAATCAAATCCATAGTCAACTCTATCATCATCCTAGTAGGTTGGTCACCCACTAAATAGGAGAATTAGTTGACAGGGTTATACAACCAATAACATAATGTAGACACTCAGCATTCTACATTCAACATAGGTAGAATCATCATGATGCTACCCACCATACACCTGGTACACATGCACACACAACATATGTATGATCGACATAATCCTCCAATTTGTACACACCAAACACACTCATAGCACAGGTATAAATCAGTGTGATACCTCCAACAATACCTGTCAAACCCGTGTGCATATATCAACATAGATATAATCAACAATACACCTCAACAACACTCACATGACATATATACACCTATGCCAAGAGTATAATCAACGTAATACTTCCAACAAATCATAATCGACACGTGTATACTCTCAAAATAATCATATAATAAACGAGATACCTCAAATATTACACCCAACATATCTGCACACATTACAACTCAGATTCGATCGATAAGATACATCCAATAAAACACTCAAAAATATGTGCACATTCCACAACATAGTTTTTAATTGACAAATACCTCCAATAAACAATCAGACATGTATGTCTAACCACTCGGGTATAATCTACTAGAAATCCACAATAATCATATGTATAAAGGTATACAACCCAAAAGATAAAGTCAAAATTCAAGAACATCAAAACACTCTCATTTTTTTTTTTCTCAAAAATATCAGCCCACATAATATTAGATGAATCAGTCTCTATTCCCCATGAGAGCAAGTTGACATTCAAAAACATCAAATCATTATTTATCCACATAGTCCAATATCAGAGGATGCAAATATCAATTTTATCATCCTGTTAACTAACCACAACTAACCAGATTTATTAAAAATCTCATAGGCACACTCTAAACCATAAACTCTCTAACACCCAATTTATAATCTGATCACGAATTCTAATCATCAAACCTGTGAATATCATACATGACACCCACTATGTCACCATCAACGACAACCCAAATAATAGATCATCAAAATAGTTATCCACTAATAGATCATCAAAACAAATATCCAGTAATAGATCATCAGACAACCACATAACATTTACCCTCACAAACCATTAGAAATCAACATATCACAATATCTGATCTCCCAATATCCCTCAACCTCAAATCATTCTCAACAATGATCAAACATGATAACCCCCAATGACCAATTTCCATCGTACCTGATACCCTAATATCCAAAAGATATGAGTATAAAACTCTCCTGGCTAGGTCAACAGAAATATGTAGGTATCATCCACTACCCAGCTAACAATAGCAGAGGCTGGTATGTGCCTCCATCTCCTAATAGTAGTAACAGAAGCTAAGACTACTGATGGTATGATATGAAAAATCACCAGAGACTATAATCCTTGATCTCTATGAGGGTCGACCAAGATCAGTGGCTAACCCACCACATGTAATATGGCTACAACAACCAGACAGGTAATAAAGATAAAGTGCTAATAGATGTCCTAACTATCATAAAATAAACATCATACCTATTTGCCGTCAGGAGATGTTCCGTCCTGTCCATCCCCAATTTGACCTAAAACCCCGAACGAGAAACATCGCCGGAAATCCAAATAAATCTGAAACGGAAATCCGAAACATAACCATATCGAAAATCCGAAAATGCCCAGTTTGACTCGCAAACCTGGCTAACCCAAATATCCAGAATACTAACAACAAGTATCCGATAAATCTCCAAAACACCAAAAGCAGGTATCCATAACCTGCTCTGATATAAATCCCGACAATCCAAAATACAAAAATCCAACAAGTATCGCCAAACTTGGCGCTCTGATACCAAGTAAATAAATTGGTATCAGGTTATCCCAAACATCCAAAATACGAAAACAAAAGATCGTATACCTGTGCTCTGATACCACTAAATTGTCAAGCCCCAGAGGAGTCCCTGTCCGAGAAAATTTCGACAGCATCTCCCCTGTACGGTGGACAATCTGAAACTTTTCTACATCTCACAAATACCTCAGCCACAGTGGCTGGAATAATAATAACAAAATAAAACATCACCACGCAGTTTATATATATATATACTCAGCCTCTGGCTGTCACAACCACGCAGTTAATAAAATAAACAACATAATAATACTCTGACTCGAAATCCACCCTACTCCACTACACTCGTAAAACTCAAATCCGACGAACTCACCTCTTCTGCCGTCCAGGCAGGCATGTAGTAGAATAAAAACCAAATCCAAACCCATCGATGTAATAAAATCTATACCATGTCCATAAGTAAATAATCCAGAACATAACAAGTCCAAATAGTCTAGAACAGAAAAGGGAATCAAACGAAAAACCAATCACATCCTCGAGGTCTGCAGGGACCAGCACTACGTGCAGTGGGGACTAGCGACTGGAACTCCCTCCGGACAGCATCAACCTGAAAATAACAACAATGGAGGCGGGGTGAGTCCAACACTCAGCAGGTACAGTTGATATGCAAAGTAAAGAAATAACACCTAGCACTAATCATGCGTACAGTCTCCTGATAAAGATAAAGGTAACTACAAACCGAAGAAGACAGGAGAGAATCTGTACTAACCAGGACCCGGTAAAAGGACAAACAGTCCGAAAGGTATAGAAGACCTGTATGCATGTCAATCAAGGTATCCAAGCAATGTGCAGCATATAAGTGCAACAAACACAAACAATAAATGCATCATGCATATGATGCCAATGTCATGGTCACCCCTGACGCCAGTCAGCCGACTCACAACAACAGTGGGACCGAGTGGGTAGGGCTGTGACAACCGTGCACTCTGCATCACTACTCCTGATGAGTGACCGAGTGGACGGGATGCTGTCGGAGTACATACGTACTCCTACCCCAAATCATAAAATGGGGGAGCGCAATGCTCTCAACTCCCGGTACACTATGACGGGGAGGAATCTCTAACGTGCTACACGCTGCGTCACACTACCCATGAGCGGATCAACGGAGCACCGGAAGAGTCAAACTGACGTGCTACCACGCTGTGTCCCGCTACCCATGAGCGTCACAACGAACAGTGATGAAACTGGCAAAGTGCTCGACAATAAAGGAGCAATCAATCACTCAGCATGCAATCATGCGAATGGTGCATGTCACTAAACATGGTAATATACTAAACCAATCTCTGGATATATCATAATGTGCACCAAACCGAATGAATCACATCAAGGTATCTGATCCTATAAGGTATCAAACCTAGGTCCTGACATGATAAAAATATGGTTATATCACTACCCATGAGCATGTGGAATCAGGTACATATCCATACAAGATGTAAACAACAATCAATCAAACAGGTAACATGTATTGGGCAGTGATTAACCGAAACAAATATGAAACACAGTTAATGCAACATATTATTTTCATGACTAAGCATATCAAAGACAATAAGTCAAAAGTACCCGCCTCCAATCGAAAATGTCCAAATTTGACTCCGAGATACTCGTCTCGCGTCAAAGTCCTGTGTCAAACAATAAATATTTTTATTTAGCTACACTTCTCATAAGAACAGCTAAATAAAACCCCTAGGACTAATTTAGGGTAAAACCCTAATCACATATCCTCAATTTACCTTCTTAAATCTAATAGTTAATTAGGGTTAGTGACTAAACCCCAATCCACCCATTAGATTAAATCCGAACCTAATTCCCTTAACACATAAACAGTTAACTACAAAACGTATCAAATTCCTACCCTTACCTCAATTTACAGCCGTGATTGATCCTCAATCAAGAAGTGTGTTTACTACTGGAACAAGGTGAGTGGCTGGAAATCCACTTGCACTAAACAATCAAGAAAGAAACTCACCGATCAACAAAACAATCCAATCCATAATACCAACCAGTTAGACATCTTAACCATAATTTTTCCGACATCCAGATTGCTATTGAAGTTAACCAAAAATCCTTACCTAACCTCCTCTTGTCCGGTGATGGCAGCACAACAAGGAATCAAATGCAGAGTGGGCCGGCAGTGATGAACTAGGGCACAGTGTTGGCACAAGGGAGATCGGAGAGGGGCGGCAAAACACTCCCCTGTGACCTGTGAAGAAAGAGTTCATTGTTCCTTCATCATCTCAATACCAACATCCATAATTAGCCAAATTATCCCTGAAATGCACTATTATCCGAATTTCGATTTACCTCAACCGTGACCTAAATGCACCTCAAGGAAGGGATGACCAAAAACAGAGAATAATATCCAAGCTCTGATCTGGAAACACAATCAGAACTGATCTGAGATTCTCCTCTCAGTCCAGAACAGTAAGAAGATCACAAGGAAATCAATTACACGATTCCTAATTCCACAGCAAGTTAGATCGCCTACCTTAAGGATCACTGCTAGGACAAAAGGTGGCGTCGCTGTGATACACAGAGGGTGCTAGGGCACCTGGTGCGCCGGCTGCCGGCGCTAGGAAATAGCAAGGACAGCAACCAAAAATGATCGCCGGAGAGATCAACCCGTAGTCGTCGGCTTCAAGCTAGGGCACGGCGTCGGCAGGCTCGGCTAGGGCACGGCGTGACCGGCGCTAGGGCTGTGGGCACTAGGATCGGTGATCCACGTCGGCTGGCGGCAGTGGAGATGGCCAGTGAAGAGAGGCGCTCCACACCGTGAGAGGGAGAGGGAAAAAAACTCGGGAGAGGAGGGAACCGTCGGGCCGGCGCCGGTTAGGGCAAGGAGAGGGTGCGGCTCGGCGTCGGGGGAGAAGAAATGAACGGCGTCGGGGAGAGGAATAAAAGAGAAAAGAAAAATAAATAAAAAGGAAAAGAAAATAAATAACTTTTCCTCGCCTAAATGGGGTAGCCCAAACAGGCTTTCTCGGGCCCCGTTCTTGTCCCCGTTAACTCGTCCATACGAGCTCCGAAAAATTCCCGAAAAAATGTCCTAAAATTCCAGAAAATTCCCTTATTAATATTCGCCTATTTTCTGGTATTTTACAGTTAGTTTCACTATGCCAAATGCACCTGGTCGAAATCATATTTTCCTAGACATGCATAGACAGAACTTGCTTAACATACTATCATCCCAAACTTCTTCAGTACTATTTGTCAAGTTAAATTTTGTCCCTCATTATTCTAGTCCTAATTACCCTTAATGCATAAGGTTTATGTTTTTGAGGTACCAACTAATTTGGAGCCTCCTCCTGAATCATAGATTTTCCTTTTAAATTTTTGTTTAGGTTTAATTAGACTTAATCAATTTTTAATTAAGGTTTAATTAATTTTTAATCAATTACAATTAAGTTCAAGTTTTTAATTTTGAATGAATTAAGTTGGTTAAATTGTCCTTCTTTATAGGAGTGTAATATTTAAGTTTTCTTTTAATTTTAAATTTATTAAATTATTTAAATTATCTTTGTTTAAAATATTATATTTGATATTTAAGTTTTTATTAATTTCTTAACTTTGGATGGGTTAAATTGCTTGAATTATCTTTCTTTAAATGTTTATCTTAATACTTAATTTCAAATTTGTTAGATTTGGTTTTGATTTTATCCTTATCTTTTATTTGTGTTTTATATTATTATCTTTAAGATTTAAATTTTTATTATCTTTGTTTTGGATAAAACTTCTAGGTTGACATTATCTAGATTATCAAATATTTTATTAATATATTTATTAATTTTATCTAGATCTATTTTATCATTTTTAAATTTTAAATTCAAATTTGTTTTAATGTTTGAATTAATTAATTTATTTGAATTGATTTGATCATTGTTCTATTTAACAAAGTCAAAGTTGATGCCGATTTGATCAAAGTCTTGATTGACTTGATTAAAATCTAGATTATTTTATAATTCTAAATTTTTAATTAAATTTGAATCATAGAAATCTAGATTATCATGCACTATACTTGGGATAATTTCATATTTATTTAAATTATCATGCAGATTATTTAAACTACTCCTAATAGGGGTATTTTGATAAATTATACTAACCTTAAGCGCACCCCCTAATTCAGTAGGCTTCTCTGTTGGATTTGACTCGAGTCTGGATTCATTCTTGACTTGATCTTCTAGCTTCAATGACTCCTCATGAAGCTTGGTTAGGCGGGTCCCAAACTCACGATCATCTTTGACCTTTTTTATCCGGTATGTAACTTTGTTAGGTAATAAATATGAAATTAACTTTATTATGTTTTGATTTGCTTCCGAGTTCTAAGAAGATTGCTTCAACGCCATGCCACCATCGAAGTCATTTATCAGGATGAAGCTTTCCATTTGGATCCTCCATAGATTGAATTCCTCCTCCTTGTATATCTTGTGTGGAGGTGGTTTGTTGACATTTCGCCTGAGCATTTCTTTGTTCATCATTTTGCAACACTAAAAAAGAACTTACGTAGATTCCAAGACTATGTCTTGGGGTAACTAGTGTGGGAGATAAGGTAATAAGGGTGTTTTACCAATTTCAAGAAAAGAAAAAGTAAAAAATAATAATAATAATAATAAATAATATGAAAAATTTTGTAAAATGAGATATTTCACTAATTCTAAGTAATTGTAAAAAAATGAAAATGAAAAAAGGCGTGCGCGCGCGCGCGCACACACACACATATATATAAGAAGGAATCCCTGCTCTATTAGTGATTGTATCAATTTAGAGTAGCCTTGTTTTGATACCGCTTGTTGGATTGGTATGCACGTGAGAGGGGGGGGGGGGGGGGGGGGGGAATCACATGATTTTAAAAATTCTGACTTTTTATTTTGAAACAAAGTGCACAACAGAAAATTAAACACGAAAACAGAAACTCGGTGGACTTTACTTGGTTCGGAACCTTCTGTGACTCCTACTCTAAGAGCAAGGTCCTGTAGGCCTATGGATAGCTAATCCACTAATAATCTCTTCCAGAACTGTCGGAAAAGAGGATCAAGTATAAAAAAAGAATAGGAAAAATATAACAAGCTACACTTTCCTTTATGCAACAATTAAGTACAATATTAAACATTCATTACCCAACACCTTCGAAGATGATCGGATCATGCTCGATGTTGGATGACTCCTCAACAGTAGTGGGGTGCAGTAGTGTCATATTGGAGTAGCAGCACGAAGCCAGAGCAGTTAGAACGTCAAACATATGCTTAGAAGCTTGTAATTGAAGTGTTTTTTTAAAAGCTGGTCGAGATACTCTTTTATTGAGCGTTGAAGGCACCTTCCATAGCATTAAAGATGCCTTCAACCCTAAAAATTATCCCATAACTTCAGCTTCCTATCGTCACCAAAGTCTTCTACGTTATCCGACTGAAGGCGCCTTCCAAGCTCCTGAAGGCGCCTTTCATAGCCTTGCTTAAGGAGCTTTTCGTTGCATGGAAGGCTCCTCCTGTACTGTTCACCCGAGATAATTCTCGCTCCTTTTGCCCTACAAAATATGTTAGTTCAACACAAAATATCTAACCTACAAAATAAGATTAGCATAATAATAAAATAGCAGTATTAATTAGTTCATGTCCTTCCAAGACCAGGAACTAGTCAAGATCTCAGTTTAGGGATCTAAAATGGACCTAAATTGGACCGAAGTCTACTTTCCTCTCAAACGGGACACGTCCTCACTAAGTGACTCTCCTCTAATGACTTACCTTCACTTACCAAATGTGAAGTTATCTGCTTGATGTCCAATCTAATCCACCAGGTCTTCTTGCCAGAATTGCACATCCAGACTTCACAAATCGGGAATCGAACATCTTGATCTCCTACCGGAATCATACATGCAGACTTCAAACCATCGGGAATCGAACGTCCTGACCTCGTGCCAGAATCCCACATTTGGACTTCCTACCTGGTGTCTGGTTCTCTTGACCCTTCAAGTTAGTGAACCTTGTGCACTCGGTAACAAGGTTAGATCAACAATACATCTAAATTTAATCTACTTGTCATTCATCAAAACTCAAGTTTGATCATCGGTGCCAAATACGCCAACACGCGCATCTTCCCAGGTTTAGGCCAAGGGTCCTTAGATTCTTATTCTATATCCTGGGGCTAAAGACTCGGCAGAGTGTGTGGATAATAAATCCTGGGTAGGCAACCTAATGATGGCTCGAATTTTCTTCTATTTGCTTGACTCTCTGGGCTCTATTGAAGCGGATTTAGATTTACTTTTGGACTTGGAGTGAGGGGTTGAGTGTATCATTGATAGAGGTTGCGCTGATTCAGTTGGCAGTGATATCAGATAGGATATAGGTTGAGCGAGGAGGGAGCCGGCCGGGAACTTGGAAAATAAAGGAGTCCGATCGGAGGAAGTGGGGGAGGTCCGACTGGCCGCTACTTTAGGAATCACAGATATGGAGCTTTATCCCCACTCAGATGGTGGTTGCGCCATCAATGTGGCAGCAGATGCTTGTGGAATAGAGGTCGCCGATCGGTTAGGAGTCTTTGTGTGACGCCTTTTACGATGTTGGTGGTGGATTAATGGCTCAGCAGAAGTCGTAGACTCCGAAGGAACTATGATGGACATCAAGGAAGGGCGCTCTAGGGGTAGCTCCTCAGTGTTAGCAGTTGCTTCACTCCCCACTACTTGGCTCGCTCCTTCTTCATCGATTGACCCTTCTGTTGGTCCGACCGGCAGAAGCCCGTGACTCTCCAGCTCGGTGACTCTGCAAACTTCAAGCTCTTCATCAATTAATTTGGTGGACTCACTCAACAAAGCTTTCCACATTACTCTAGTTGCAAAAAAAGAAAGGAAATTAGTTAGACCCAAAAATAATAGATGGAAGAATTTTTCACAAAAGGAGTTGGGCAGCCGAGAGCGGATGGGACTCAGCCAAAACATATACAATAAGCCCTCGATTAGTACCTTGTGAATGTGATACTTTAAGCCGATCAACTGGGCAATAGATTTGAGGTAGACTTGCTCCCATCGATATTTACCCAACTCAGGAGGGTTGGGCAACTCCATTTGCTAGCCGGTCGGGAAGGTCACCGGGTCGGAAAGTTGGAGGTAAAAATAATGAGATTTCCAGCTCTTGTAGGAAGAGGATATTTTGTCAAAATATACAGCACCCACTCGAGCTTGGAAAATAAAAATGCTTGGCTCAGATATTTTAGGATAATAGAAGTAATTAAAAATGTGGGGGTATAGAGAGATTTTGTATAAACGAAATAGTACTACAACCTCGCACAGTAGCTTGAAAGAGTTAGGCACTAACTGTTGTAAGGGAATGTGAAAGCATGAACAAACTTCAAAAAAAAATAGATGTAGAGGAAAATGAAGGCTGACATAGAGTTGATCTTTGAAAAAAGTAAGAAAGTCGGCTGGAGGCGTGTGGGGACGATCATAGGTAGAAGGTATAACAATATGATAATTGGGAGGAATAAAGTAAACTTCATTTGATCTACTTCATCCCCATTGAAGAAGGATGAAGTGAAAGTGTACCAAAGTCCGGGAATAGCGGGAGGAGGAGTAGGTGAAGATGGCATCGAGAGAGAATAGCGAAGATTGAAAAAAGGAAGAAAAGTGAAACTTACTAGACACTAATCATCGACGACATGCAGAAGATGAAGAAGAAAAAGATGAAGATGATGTGGGAAGGCGCTACACTGCATTGAAGAATGAAGACTTTAAAAACCTAGTGTTAGTTATTAGCAACTGCTCGATCGAGAGATTAAATAGGGGAGATTTAACTAAGTCCTTTAAAAAATATGATATATTAGTTCACATTAGCAACTCATAGCTACATGAGTTGCTATTCACAGTAAGAGACAACAACACGAGTTGTTGTTCTATTGGAGTTGGGTGGCGACAGGTTTCTCTTGGGTGCTGACAATGAGAAGAGGAGAGGAAGAGGAGATTAAGACCTAACATTTAGGTTTAATCACATAAGTATATATTTCTCCTCTACCCGGATTTATATATAATCTCCTAATGGGTTTGAAGAACAAGTTCAAACCCATCAACCATTAGTCATAAGTTTGGTTCAAAACCAAACCATCTTGGTTAAAAACCAAACCACTTGATTCAATTATCAAATCTCTTTTAATTAAAACCAAACTAATTTGATTTATAATTAAACCAAAGATGTCCCAATTCATCTTCAAAAGACGTGGCTCATCCGTGTAGGATCAAAAAGCACTAGAGGGGGGGGGATGAATAGCACTCGTGGCTTTCACTTATGTTTTGAGTAAAACATGCAGGGGAAAAGATAAACAATGCAAACACCAAGAGTTTACTTAGTTCGGAGCCTGTGGCGACTCCTACTCCAAGGCCCGCATGTAAGAGTGATTTCAATGGTCAAACACTATAACTTCAGAAATATTACAAAAGAATACAATAATTAAAGCACTACTAAATATTATACCGATAACAAGGAAATCTGAAATGGAAAGCTTCTGGTCGTCGGAGTAGAGTTAGAGCTTCACCGGATTGATTTATTAGCAGCACACGGAAGAAGGATTGCAAGTTCTTGTTGTCGTTTGGAATTTGCTCGGACCAGCCTTATATAGGCTGTTGAAGGCGCCTTCAGCCTCCATAGAAGGTGCCTCCAGCTCGTCAAATCCGCAGCGTCGATAAGCTCCTACGTCTTCGCTGCTTATCCACCCGAAGGTGCCTTCAAGGTCAATGGAAGGCGCCTTTCATCCAGCGTCCAAGGCACCTTCAAGCCCCTTTGAATGCACCTTCAGCCTTGCTTCCTGCGCAGCCATAGACAAGGTGCCCGAGGTGCCTCCAACATCCCGGAGGCGCCTCGGACACTATTCATCCGAGAGTTCTCTTGTGTAACTTCATTCCTGCAAAGCATATTAGTCTACAAACAAAGTATACCTTGCAAAATCAAGTTAGCACAATAATATAAGATAAATATAAGTGCTCGAAAATCATCGCACTGTTTGGTTCTGACTTCGAATTTCCCGGAAACCCTAGGCCGAATCGACGCCTACTGCTCCCTTGTTGGGGAACGCATCTCACCCTACTTCTCTCAGGAGAGTTTTCCCGTTGCCAGATCGGTCCTCTAGATCGACTGGACTTTCTGCCCAGGGTTACCACCCCCTAGGACTTAGGGTTACCACTCCCTAGGGTTTTCCTCAACCTAGGGTTACTACCCCTAGGACCTAGGGTTTCCACTCCCTAGGGTTTTCCACCTACCTAACCGCAGCTAGGACTTTCCACCACCTAGGGTTATCGCCCCCTAGGACCTAGGGTTACCGCCCCCTAGGACCTAGGGTTACCATCCCATAGGGTTTTCCACCTGCCTAACCACAGTTAGGACTTTCCACCACCTAGGATTACCACCCCCTAGGGTTTTCGATCTGCCTAGAATCCACTAGGACTTTTGCCTAAGACAACTTAGGACTTTCCTACAAGCTCAATAAACCTCCTTAGATAACAAGAGAACTTAACTTTGGACTCTTTGACATAATCAAAACACAGGTTCGATCGTCGGATGCTTCCTGCACCAACAATCTCCCCCTTTTTTATTATGGCAACACGATTCAAAGTTAAGTAAAACATAACAAGATAATAAAGGAATTTAAGCATGAGCATAAATGAAATAATTCAAAAAAAATCTCAAATTCTTAACTTTGACTTTTCTCTCACCCTTTAACATAAATCAAAAATAATAAACAAAGAGAATGTTGTTTTACACGTAAAAAATAAATATTTATTCTATTTAACTTTAAGCTCCACTTGAAGGGTAGCACTTAAAACCTTAGCTAATTTTTAAGCGTTTGTAAGTGTGTTAGCGTTTAAAAAACTTAGCTAAACTTAGCTTTTGAAAGTAAGTGCTTTGAAACATATTTATTTAGAAATACTTTGAAAATACTTAGTTTTTTACAAAAAAAAAAAACAACTTAGCTAAAGTTTAGCTTTTAAAAAAATGGTTTGTCAAATACTTAGCTTTCAAAAGAAGTTGATAAGAATTTAGCTTTATAAAGGTTTTGAAAAAGACTTAGTTTAAAAGTACTCGACTTAAAAAAGATTTTGATTAAAACTTAGTTTAAAAAAATTTGATAAACTAAGTTAAATACAAAAAACTTTTAGCTTTTAAAATATTTTGATAAAAACTTAGCTTTTCAAAAAAAAAAAAACTATAGCTTTAAATACTTTATCTAGGTAAAAGAACTCTTTGAAAAATACTTTATCCAAAAGTTAGTTTCTGTCTTTTCAAAAAATAATTTATTAAACTTCCTCTTTCACACCCCCTTAATTAATGCCAAAAAAATTAATTAAGTTTTAAAGTCCTAGAGTCCAAGCATGAGTAACAACATATTTTCAAGCATAAATATCTACTTTTAAACAAATGTCTAATCATTAGCTATTAGCTGTTTACCATGAGGTAGTAACTTTCACTTGGTTAGTCAAATTAAGTAAGTGTTCCAGTTAGTTTGACTAAGTATGGATAACTTAATTTGAATTTGGTATTTATTGCCCAGACTTATATTGATTCACAAACATAAGCATTCTGAAGTCCAGGTAATACTCTATGTATCTCACACCATTCTAAGTATTTTTTAAACACAAGCAAGGTAATCCCGGTGTGCTTGTGAGATGCTCTGGCTGAGACCTAGGGGAACATGTTTTCTAGGGGTAGATACTTAGGCTAAGTTCAAATTTTGAAAAATAATGAAATTATAATTTTGAAAATATTTTTCCTAGAATTTTAAAACTAAGATGTAAAAAAAAATTACCACGAAAAATTGCTTGAATGGTGGTTTCACCGATTCGAAGCGACCCCGCTCTGATACCAATTGTAGGATCAAAAAGTGCTAGAGGGGGGGGGGAGTGAATAGCGCTCATGGCTTTCACTTACGTTTTGAGTAAAACATGCATCGGAAAAGATAAACAATGCAAACACTAAGAGTTTACTTAGTTCGGAGCCTGTAGTGACTCCTAATCCAAAGCCTGCACGTAAAAGTGCTTTCGATAGACAATCACTATAACTTCAAAATATTACAAAAGGATACAATAATTAAAGAACTATTAAATATTATACCAACAATAAGGAAATCTGAAATGGAAAGCTTTTGGTCATCGGAGTAGAGTTAGGGCTTCGTCGGATCGATTTATTAGCAGCATATAGAAGAAGGATTGCAAGTTCTTGTTGTTGTTTGGCATCTGCTCGGACCAGCCTTATATAGGCTATTGAAGGTGCCTTCAGCCTCCATAGAAGGCGCCTCCAGCCCACTGAATTCGCAGTGCCGATAAACTCCTGCGTCTTCGTTGCTTATCTGCCCGAAGGTACCTTCATGCTCCATGGAAGGCGCCTTCCATCCAGCGTCCAAGGCACCTTCAAGCCCCTTCGAAGGCACCATCAGCCTTGCTTCATGCACAGCCACAGCCAAGGTGCCCGAGGCACCTCCAACAGTCCGAGGTGCCTCAGACACTGTTCATCCGAGAGTTCTATTGTGTAACTTCATTACTGCAAAGCATATTAGTCTACAAACAAAGTATACCCTACAAAACCAAGTTAGCACAATAATATAAGATAAATATAAGTGCTCGACAGTCATCGGACTGTCCAATTCTGACTTAAGATTTCTTGGAAACCCTAGGTCGAACCGACGCCTACTGTTCCTTCGCCGGGTAACGCGTCCTCACCTACTACTCTCAGGAGAGTTTACATGTTACTAGATCAGTCCTCCAGACCGACTGAACTTTCTGCCCAGAGTTACCACCCTATAGGACCTAGAGTTACCACCCCTTAGGACTTGGACTTAGGGTTACTACTCCCTAGGGGTTTCCGCCTACATAATTGCAGCTAGGACTTTCCACCACCTAGGGTTACCGCCCCTAGGACCTAGGGTTACCATCCCCTAGGGTTTTCCATCTACTTAACCGCAGCTAGGACTTTCCACCACCTAGGTTACCACCCCCTAGGACTTAGGGTTACCACCCCCTAGGATTTTCCACTTGCCTAGAATCCACTAGCACTTTTGCCTATGACAAATTAGGACTTTTCTACAAGCTCAATAAACCTCGTTAGATAACAAGACAACTTAACTTTGGCCCCTTTGACATAATCAAATCACAGGTTCGATCGTCGGATTCTTCTCGCACTAATAATCCACACTTCCATTGCACCAAAATCTTTCCATATTAGCCCTTCGTCTAGTCTAACCAGACTCAATCTCTTTCATTTTGAGAATCTAATTCTCAAACTCATTTTATGTCTTTCAGAAAAACTCATAGTGTGTGTGATCTTATAGGTTCCTAGTTTATGTTGACCGTCTATAATTAACCATTAATTATTGATTAATCATGAGTGACACCTAGTAGTATATCATGATCCACAATTAATCAAAAAATTATAATTGATTTTAGAACCACTTTTGAATCCTTCAGTAGCTACATGGAGTCATATCTCGTTCCTTTCATTCATCTTATACCTACTTGGTTTAAGATATGATCTATGTGTCAATTTCCACTAGGCTGAAAACATTACACCTAGCCCAAGTAATATTTTCTCATCATGTGGATTCAAATTACTCAGACATGTATTCAAGAATACCATACTCTTGACATGTGATACTTTGACCAAAGACTTCGAATAATAATCCTGACAAGTGACCATAGGGTATACATCTCCTTGTAAAGAGTGGTGAATCCTTTATTGTTTATTCAAACAAGTTTGGGCACTTTTACTTATTCACATCTCCACGGAGATACTTGCTTAAGATGTCAAAGTAGAAGTCTTCATGACCAAGGTGACTTGAATAGCTCAAGTTGAAGAAAACTTACACTCAATCTGCAATGAGATGTTCATTGACATATCCACATATGTAAAGAATCATATAAAGTCTCATAGCATGTCATTCCAATGAAGTAGTTACCATAACTAATATCTACGTTTAACTCTCGACATCTCAATGTTTCCAACCAGTGAGAAACAGCTACTTGGTTAAACCAAGGAGTATAGTTCGTGCTAATTTCTCAATATTAATGATGTCCGAACACATCAATTCGTCGACTAGGGAAGATTTCAATACATTTATAATTACACATGTAGAGATACTCATTAGTCATAATCCAATCACATGTTCTCTCATACTATGAATCGTATTGTAGACATTCAGTAAGTAAGCTTAAGATCCAATCAAACACATATAGAATGTGCACTCAAATAGTGAATATTTATTTATCCAATAAAAAAGTACAAATCATAAGACAATTGCCTTATGACACCTCTCAAATATAATAAAATTAAGCTATACACTTATTAGTCTCAATTTCAAAAAATGTAATAGTGACTCTTCTCTTTTTATTAAAACTACTGATAAGGAAACCACTATAGTACTTATATACATAAATGATATAATTATTATTGGAAGTAGCATGAACTGCATTAATCAAGCTAGAAATTTTTTAATGTCTAATTTGAAATTAAAGTATTTTCTAGGTATAAAATTAGCCTATTCTCCTAAAGGGCTAGTTTTATCCCAAAGAAAATATACTCTTGACCTTTTACAGGAAGTTGAGAGCAAAACCAGCCAATAATCCATTCTCTACGTATGATGAAGAGAAGGATAAGGATGAACCTTTCACTTCCATACAGAGTTACCAGAGGTTGGTTGGCAGACTCATCTACCTGACTATTACTAGACCATATATTACATATGCAATTGGCCAAATCAACCTACATATATACACACCTAAGATGAGCCATTGGAAGGCAACTGAAAGGATCCTTAGATATCTCAAAAGATCTCCAGGAAGAGGAATATGCATGAAGAACAACAAAAGCTCAGAGATTGTGGGCTACTGTGATGTAGACTAGGTTGGAGACATTGAAGATAAAAAATTGATTAAAGGATATTGCATGTTTGTTGGAGGAAATCTAATATCTTGAAAAAGTAAAAAGAAATTAGTTGTATCCAAATCAAGCGTAGAGGTAGAATATAGGGCGATGACAACTACAACCAGTGAAATAGTATAGTTGAAGGCTTTAGTCAAAGAGCTAGGATTTATGATCACAACTTCTATTAAATTATATTGCGACAACCAATCAACCATCCACATTGCATCAAATCTTATTTTTCATGAGCGAACAAAACACATCAAAGTCGATTGTCACTTTGTGTGTCAAAAGATAGAAGACAAAATCATAATCACTCTTTATATACAAATCATTAGCAGCTTGCTGACATCTTCACTATTGTTGACATCTTCACTAAGGAAACTATAGTTAACCATATACAGAACATCCTCATCAAGTTGGGCTCCTTGGATATATATTAGCAAAACTTAAGGGTGAGTGTTGAAAATAAAGAAGATAATATAGTTGGAAATCAACTTTTATCCAACTAAAAATCTATATCATTATTTGGCTAGCCAACCAACTATTGTTTAGTTGTAAAATCAGCCATTTTTGACTAGTTATCAACTATTAATTGGTTGCCACATTAGCCATTAATTTCTTGATTTACTTACCATTATTTTAGCTATAATACAACTAATATTTGATTGGTTGATAATGACTAAATAATCATCCCATCTTCTATAAAATGGGGGTTGCATATCTTATTAGAAGAATTAAGAAATTCTATTTTTTATGTCCTACAGATAGCTTACAAAGATTCTTCTTCTCAACGTTTCTTATTCTCAAATAAGAGGGACAATCTTCCTCTCTTGTGAGAGAAATTTTATTACTCTTTGTAATACTCTTCTTGTAACATATCTTATGAATAAAAGAGTGAGTTTTTAAGAACGGTACTTCATCTCATGCAATCTGAATTCTTGTGAATTTTCTACATTCACCTTCCCCGCCAGATCTCCCTCCACCCCTGGCCATCAAGAACCACTCCACTCCCTCCCAGTCCATCTCACTCATCCACGCCTCCGTTGACACAACACCGCCCCTAACGTTGTACAACCCTGGAATAACATTATAGCAGCACCTGTCTCTCCCTCGCCTCCATCAACTTGACGCTCTTCATTATGTTTGCATGAAGCATCACTCTAGATACCTCAGTAGTAGCTTGGCAAGAGGCTCAAGGCTGATGTTGTAGCTCTCGCCGGTAATGGAAAAAAAAAAGGCAAGATAGGAAGGAGTGGTAGGAGACGAGGAAGTGGGGAGCGCAGAGAGGATAGGTGGGGGTGACGATTGTGATGCTGGGTAGGATAGCAATTATCTTACAGACTAATGATGAGAAGGATTTAAGAGAAGGCAAGAAAAGAAATCGAGGAAGCAAAGAAAAATTCTATTTGCCTACAAAAAGAACTTTGTTAATAGTAAAGGAAGAAAAAATAAATCTTCAAACAGTTAAATATGTGTTTATATAGACTCTAGACCGTCAGACTTAAAAAAAGGAAAAAAAATTCTAATATATGAATCTCAAATCTTATTTTGTAAAGAAAGAAAAAAATTAGTTCTAACCAAAAAAATTAATACAACAATACGCTGATATACACAAACCCTAACTCATAAATACCAAAAATATCCTAAATAAAAATAATTAAAAATTGCAAAATGATCTTTGGAAAGTCCAAAAAGAGCCTAAATAATACTTTTTGGGTTTAAAACTTGGCAGCTATGGATTCCCAGTAACAAACGTAGATTTTTAAATTTGCACATGTGAGCACTAATAGAACTTGATTTTGAGTTCCGAGTCAAAACTTATGATCCTTTAAAATTTAAGGGATCATATTAGATTGATCCTGCATCATGTTGTAAGGATCGCCTAGGGGAAGGGGATCTTTAAAAAAAAAACCTATTGCCTATCCAACAACTAATGTGGCAAAAGGCGATTCGCTCACCCCCAGCGCCCCCGCCAACCCGTCCCTAGGCCAATACAGAGGAGGTAAATCACGGGTGGCTACTAGCCATTAGTGCAAATGGCCAAGACATGGGGGAGGTTATGCTCGGTCACACCGAGTTTCGACCCCAAGACATCATGTGGCAACACCTCATGTCTTAACCATCGCACCGCACCCTATCCAACAACTAATGCATGATATATATATATAGTGAAAAATCTTTAATGATTGATTAATCTAGCCTGTACTTTCATGATTTTAGATGCATAAATTCACACATGTAGTTGGTTTCTCCATGCAAATTAAATCGTGTTAATTTCATCAATTAAAATATACATGTCATCATCTGAATATTTGATCAAAACTCTGAGAGATTTCCTTATTTAAAAAAAAAACAAAAAACTCTTCACAAAGTTCCTCTCGCATCAGCATATTTTTACTATGACTCTGAATTTAGATAGATGCAAAGAAGTACCTTTATTTGTAAAGTTCCCTGCAAAAGAAGTTGATGCTGATAACATCTAGACTAGTAGCTATTCCCTGGAGGCTGGCTGATGGAATTCTACTTCATGCATTATCTTGTTAAAAAAACGCTTAATTTCATGCCATCTGAAACAGTCAAGGAATATGATCCTGATTCAATCCTTCCCTTGTTTAAATTAATCCAAAAGGCATTAGATTCTTCACATATAACCACACTACCACTGCATTGCACAACTTGTAAAACTGACCTAAAGGAAGACCACAGGGTTGAGATTAATGATGCCAAACGATGAGAATAGTATCTGTTGATTTGTGCAATATAACCCAGGAGATGAGGCAACTGATATGGATTCTTACTGTCACTTGGAATCTGTATCACAAGGAACAATTTTCTTCAGATTGGTTTTGAGAATCTGATCAACCTTTTGATAGGCATAAAAGCAAATCGTAGCTGCGTCTCATTCCTGTCTCTGAGCCAAATCCTACATGTAATATTATATTGCCCAAAAAGACAAGGAACTGACAGGATTTGGGGCTTGAGATCACATTGACTTCATCCATCGAAGTAAATATTATTTTGAGACATCTCTTACTGAAAAGAGTTCCCATCCTTTTGGGTAGTTCTTACTCTTGCAGCATCTCCTAGCTAGCTCTGTTGCCAAAGAATCAATGTAGAGATCCAAATTAAATTCACTGAAACTTGGTCAAGAGAGGAATCTGAGGTTGTGGCAATCAATCAAAAGATTTATTGCTTATTCTAAATCTACCATTTCAATTTCACATGTAAATTATTTTTATTCTCCAACTGTTCTGTCTCAGTTGGAACAGCCCCTTATAAATAGCAGCCATACCATTTCATCCAACTCCAACACCAACTGGTCTCCATTGCTTACTTCTTAATTACAAAGTAGCTAGCTAGTATGGCATCGAGTTCAATCACCTCTTCCTCCTCGCCGTGGACCACGAAGCAGAACAAGATGTTTGAGAAGGCATTGGCGGTGTACGACAAGGATACGCCCGATCGTTGGCACAACGTTGCTCGTGCTGTCGGTGGGAAGACCATCGATGAAGTGAAGCACCACTATGAGCTGCTCGTTGAGGACATCCGCCTCATCGAGAAAGGCCACTTGCCTTATGCTCACTACCTTTCTTCAGCAAGAAGAGGTACTATTAATTAAATCTCTAAAAATATAAACTACTTCCTTTTTTCCCCAAACAACTTAAACCTTTTCCAATAATTTTGCCATTTTGTAGCAGTTTGAAGAGAAGTAGCTAGATCAAAGTATTCATCTCCTCTTACAGATCAACCAGGAAAAAGATCTTGCCTTAAAGATCTAAGAAAAATTATTGTAATACCTTCTCTATCTCATTTTAGCGATCAACTGAAAATTGTATATATATATATCTCTGTATGGACGTTGGGACTATTTAAGATATGCAGGCTTGCTTCATAGTTTCTACCTTATGTACTTATCGTTTACCTCTGGTGACGTGCCTTTCGATTGACTAAACAATCGAAAAGAAAAAAAAATATTATACATAAGTTCATGTTGCATAAAATATTATTTCCACGGACTGGATTAGCTGATTAGGTGTCTGTAACTTGTCAATGAAGTCATGGGGTCGAAAGTCGTCAGTTGCACTCGAGGATAAAATCCTGGTCTACTGCGTCAAAAATTCCTTCGACCCCGAGTCACTTATCCTGCCCAGCATGATTTATTTCCTCTGGAATCTTGTGGGGTCGGGGCCAGGGGACCGATAGGGTGGCGGTTCCACCTTTTTGCCAATGTTGCATAAAATATTAAAAACCTTAAAAAATGTTTTCTAGAAAATATTTTATGAAATAAATATATTTGTCTCCCTATTTAATTCTTTCCATTCAATTTTGATGATTAATGTAAGCAAATTTATTTCAATAATGACATATTTAGGATTTTATTTAACAGAATAATTGTGATACTTAACAGTGTATAATTATCTTTTGATTGAGCTTGATAAAATATATACCATATGGATCATGATTTTTTTACTTTTTAATAAAATAAAATTTATCATATAAATATTAGAAATGTCTTATTGAGGTGTAATGATGCAAATATTTAAAGATTAGAGTCAATTGATATTTTTGTTATATTGACATTTATAATTGTCTTCTATGAAACTATGGTTAATTAGAGCATTATATTATCTTAATCCTGACTAGTTAATTAAATACAACATTTGCTACATATCTACTGTGATTTTATATATGCAATATCTACCATTCACAACTCTCTACTTGCTTTGTGACCTCGTCTCAAATCCTACTCCACCTATATACCGCCCTACAACTCTAACATTTGGATATATATTGATCCCATCCGGAAGCTGAGTCGGATGAAGACGGGTCTCGATGTACTGGAAGTTGACGGAAAGTTGCCGCGGCGTCTGATCTACCTAGCACCCCTTGGAAAGGTTCGCATGGGTGGATGACGAAGGAAGATGACCAGGATGATGATAATACGGCTCTGCGCACATTTAGACAAGCCCACGAGTCGTTAGAGACCATAAACCAGGGAAAAAGTCTCCGGGTCAGATCCTCTGATGCTCAAGTCAGGTACTTTTTCCCCAAAAAACACAGAGAAAGGACAAAAAGTAAAGACTAGAGAGAAATGACGAGTGAGCATACCTGCATAAGGGACAAAACATCCCTTTTTATACTGCAATAGATGTTTCTGGGGTCTGGCGGGTGTCAGGGAATGTCGGCTGTCAGGTTTTGTCTGGTGGTGAATGACACGCGGCACTTCCTCATAGGCTGACGACATAACCAAAGGAGTGATGAGCTCCGACTGTTAGCATATTCCCTGACACACTGATTATTCTCTGACAGGCAGTTACGATTCCCTGGCTTGTTTGTCCTCTAGTGCCTGGACGCTAGGTCTGTATTCCGCAGTCTGTACTCCGATCTGCTTCTGTATGCTGTTATCCATGGTTCGTATGTCCCGACCTGTACGCCCGGCCTATATCCCGACCTGCTTCTATCTTGTTATCCATGCCTTGTACGTTCCGACCTGTACGCTAGGTCTGTATTCCGACCTGCCTCTATCCGCTATTATCCATGGCCTGCACATTCCGACCTATATGCCAAGTATGTATCCTGACTTGCATCTGTCTACTGTTATCCATGGCTTGTACGTCCCGACCTGTATACCAGGTCTGTTTCCCAACCTACATCTGTCTACTATTATCCATGGCTTGTACATCCCGACCTACATGCCAGGTCTGTTTCTCGACCTGCATTCGTCTACTGTTATCTATGGCTTGTACGTCCCAACCTGTACGCCAGGTTTGTTTCCCGACCTGCACCTATCTACTGTTATGCATGGCTTGTACGTCCTGACCTGTACGCCAAGTCTGTTTCCTGACCTGCATGTGTCTACTTTTATCTATGGCTTGTACATCCCGACCTGTACGCCAGGTCTGTTTCCTGACCTGCATCTGTCTACTGTTATCCATGGCTTGTACGTCCCGACCTGTACGCCAGGTCTGTTTTCCGACCTACATCTGTCTATTGTTATCCATGGCTTGCACGTCCCGACCTGTACGCTAGGTCTGTATCCTGGAACACTGTGTTTCGCTCGAGGCCTTTCCTTTTGCGCCCTTACCTGGCCTGTGGGCCTTCTCCTTAGCTGTATTTGGCCTGTGGATCCAGTCCTCAGCTGTACCTACCCTGTGAGCCCCGTTCTTGTCTGCTATCGAGGCTGGATCCGGTCCAACTTGGAATCCTATCCTTTGACTGCCCCGTCAGCTGGGACTCTGACCATAGCCACACAATCTTGACTTCTGACTTCCACGGAGGTTAGACTTCTGACCTCCACGTAGGCTAGACTTCTGACCTCCACATAGGCTTAACTTCTAACCCCCTCATAAGCTTGACTTCTGACCTCCACATAAGCTTGACTCCTGACTATCCTGTGGTCTTGACTCCTAACCACATCATCTTACTGACCCCACGACCATGCACCGTATCACAAGCCTCCCCCTTAAGTCTAGTCGAAGGAGGATCTAGTCCGACTGACTAGACCCCAGTCCCTTTGTTACCTGATCTGGGTCTCGCATCCTCTGCCGACCTGTCTTCCGTCCATCTTCTATAGAATTTCTAGCCGTCCTAGGAAATAAACGGGCTCATTCTATGCGCATGTTGACTCCTCAACATCCGAGCATACTCTTTCCCATATATGTCACACGGTTCTCCAAGCATCAACTCAAATTCCGAGGAAATCCCTCCACCTTCTCCTTCCTTATAAAAGGTCCGAGCTTACCCTTATTCTCTCTGCCTTACTCAATCCTCTTGTTAATAAAGCACCAAGCCTCCATGGAACCTGCAACAGACACCAGCGAGCTTGCTTCTGCGCTTCAGCAAATTGCCCATCTGACGGAGTCATTGGCTCAAAAAGAAGAAGCCTCGCTTCAGCAAATTGCCCATCTGACAGAGTTGCTGGCTCAAAAAGAAGAAGCCCTACTGGAGATGACTGCGAGCAAAGATCTTCAAGCATCCCTTATTCATGAAATGGAAAGCCTATGGCTGGCCGCCAAATCCAGAACCCGGGTCGAAGTTGCCCTCAAGATGAAAGCTAAATCGGACTTCCAGAGCCAAGTTCACTATATTATCTATTTGAAGATGAAACACGAGGACGAGGTGACTCTCCTGAAAGAGGAAGGGCGGATCAAAGACGAGACGATTGGGCAACTAAAGCACGTCATCGATCTTATTAAGGAAGATCTAACTAGAGCTCAATCTCATCTGGCTAGAAAGGATCAAGCTTCTGGATCTGGCAGCAATGTAAACCCTTAAAAAATGTACCCCTGATTAACAGAATAAAACCTATTTCTTGAGTTCCACTCATGGTGTAGTCCCACACCCTATTGCTCGAGTATCATTATGTTTCTATAAAACACCTACGTTTCTCTAATATTTCTAGTAAAAATAGCAAAAATAATAAGGATAACCTGCTTACCCCAACTTTCTCTTACCTCATAACATATGCTTCCCCGGCCAGGGCAATTGAGACACTTGAGGATATGCTTGCGAAATTTCATATTTAGCAGAAACCCTGGAAATATGTCCTACTGATCAGTCAGGCACGAGAACTTGGCTTGTTGTATCTTGCTTCAGCGAATATAAGGAATGTTGACCGAGAAAATCCTTGCACCGACCAAGAAGGTCGTTGGGCGTGAGAGCCTTGCTCACTTATAACTCGCACTGGGGCGAGAGTCTGAGACAGCCGATCGGGAAGGTCGTTGGGCGTGAGAGCCTTGCTCACTTATAACTCGCACTGGGGCGAGAGTCTGGGACAGCCGACCGGGAAGGTTGTTGGGCATGAGAGCCTTGCTCACTTATAACTCGCATTGGGGCGAGAGTCTGGGACAGCCGACCGGGAAGGTCGTTGGGCGTGAGAGCCTTGCTCACTTATAACTCGCACTGGGGTGAGAGTCTGGGACAGCCGACCGGTAAGGTCGTTGGGCGTGAGAGCCTTGCCCACTTATAACTCGTACTGGGGCGAGAGTCTGGGACAACTGACCGGGAAGGTCGTTGAGCGTGAGAGCCTTGCTCACTTATAACTCGTACTGGGGCGAGAGTTTGGGACAGCCGACCGGGAAGGTCGTTGGGCGTGAGAGCCTTGCTCACTTATAACTTGCACCGGGGCGAAAGTCTGGGACAGCCAACCGGTAAGGTCGTTGGGCGTGAGAGCATGCTCACTTATAACTCGCACTAGGGCGAGAGTTTGGGACAGCCGACCGGGAAGGTCGTTGGGCGTGAGAGCCTTGTTCACTTATAACTCACACTGGGGCGAGAGTCTGGGACAGCCGACCGGGAAGGTCGTTGGGCGTGAGAGCCTTGCTCACTTATAACTCGCACTGGGGCGAGAGTCTAGAACAGCCGAACGGGAAGGTCGTTGGGTGTGAGAGCCTTGCTCACTTATAACTCACATTGGGGCGCGAGTCTGGGACAACTGACCGGGAATTCTTATGAAAACCTGGGGGTGAGTTCCCGACCAGAACAGGTGTTGCCAACCTGGGGGGTGAGTTCCCGATCAGGGATTGCTCGAAGAGACCACTTAGACCTCGTCTGTAGTCAAGAGATATACAGTATCAGATGTATTGTGAAGATAAAAATATTAAAATCTTACTCAGCCCTCGAGAAAAAGATGTCTTGTGGCCTTGCAACATTCGAATTTATTTCCCGCCACTTTTCTTTATCGCTTCCCGAGAAAATCGCGTGGTAGACGTTTCCGTACGCCCGCTTCATCTCATTATCATGTCCATCATTAATATGCTTCCTAGGGGGGTGACACCTGCCCCACGCCTTTATTGCTTACGTCGTATGACGCCGCCAACTCCACTCCTTTTTGTACACGACTTCCCATAAGAGCATGTGGTTCTATGATCGGACGACCTTGGGCGCTTTACCCAAAAATATACTCGACTCCTCTTTTGATATTCCCTAGGAAACCCCCCTTTATAAGCCCTAAAGGCAGTCCGCCATCGTTGCCTTGAGCGTTTCCACTACCTTCGTCCCCTCGTCGCTTTACTGTCTCTGGTGTCTCAACCCTTCCCCTTCTCGACTCCTCACGCCTGGTGCCTCTCCTCCTTTCGACTGACCTCTTCTTCGACCTTCCTCACCTTGATAATGGCGGACGGTAAGGCCTCCTTTTGGTATTCGTGTTACATTTCTGACATAGATGACTATGACCTGTCCGTGATTCGATCTAACTTGAGACTTAGTAAGGATTACGAACTTCGCGTCCCCACACCCAGCGAACATCCCTCATCCCCTCCTGAAGGTTTCATGACTGTTTTCAAGGACCAACTTTTAGGAGGCCTTCGTTTTCCTATACATCCATTCATCTCCTCCCTGAGTCAGTATTTTGGTATATACCCCTCTCAATTTGCTCCCAACTTCTACAGAGCTGTATGTGGCACCGTCATTCTATGTCGCATATATCAAATCCCCTTGACCGTTTAGTTATTTCATCATTTTTATTCCTTCAAACTCTCTAAACCAAGGGTCTTCATGGTACAGGTTAGACCTGGTTATAAGTTCTTTTCTGACATGCCCTCTTCCAACAAAGGGTGGAAATCCCGTTTCTTGTTTATCAAATTACCTGACCCCTTGGTCGAGCCGACCCAATGTCGCTCTGACATTCCTTCCAATCTTCCTGTGCACCAACATCAGTCTTCCTGCGACGCCGCTTCAGAGAAACTTCAAGGCGTGAGCGTTCGCTTGTCTATAATACTGTTGGAAGGCTTTTTGTATTCTTTCGGGCTCAGCCAAGTTCAGGCAGAGATAGGGGCTCCATTAGGTAAGACCTGCTTTCCTTCTTGTTATTCTTCGCTAACTGAGGTATCTTTTTCTCACTTTACAGAGGCTGCTATGCTCCGATCCTATTCTTCTAACATGAAACACCAATCTCTCGCCATTTTGAGAGCTCTGAGTGCGGAGCTTAAATAAGGCTTGGCTGCTTCCTCACAGTCTACCCCTTCTGCCTCGCAGTCTGCCCCACCTGCGTCAGCCCGGGCAGAAGCCGCCCAAGCTCTTCCCTTGGATGCTGCCTCCATGGAAGACCTGGCCACCTTAGAGCAGGCCGAGGAAGTGCGAGCTGCTTCCTTAGAGCAGGCTGAGGGAGTGCGAGCTGCTTCTCCCCCCTGCTAAGCGACTACGCCTCCAGCGTAAAAGGAAGAAGGTTACTCCTGCGATTCAGGAGTCCCCTCCGCCTCTTCCTTCAGGTCAGCTTTCATTCGCAACCTCTCAGTCTTCAGAGGCCAAGGTTGTTACGCCCGACCAGGAGATTGCTCTTGGCCCAGAGGCTCCTACCCTGTCACCCCGAATATCAGCCCAAACACCCGGTCGGGCTCTGACTCCTGAGCAGGCCTCTCTTCATACTCAGGCATTCTCTCCCGGGCAGATCCCTCTTCCTGTATTGGACCAACCCGGGAGCTCGGCAACTTTATCCGCTTTACTTCCTGTATCTGCTCCGACCCCCACTTCTCGATCTCAAGGGAAAATCCCCAAAAAGTATTCCTTCACCACCTCTTCGCGCCTGCCTTCCTCCGTCGAGCCCGATGCCGCCAAAGAAGCTGTAGAAGAGGTTCCTCCCATTGTCAGCCTGGTTCATCTGCAGGGCGAGTTAGCCGCGTCCTGGCAGTCAGGCAACCGGAAATTTTGGAACAATCTGCCGATAGAGGGGCTGGATCATGCCTCTCGCCAGATAATCTCTGTGATTTTTTCTTTTCTCAAGGCTTTTCCTCTAAAACTCCTTATAATACTTCCCTCTGCGTCTTGTGCAGGCCTACTCTGCCGGCCTAAGTGCAATTCAATATGCAGCAAACTTGCAGAGGGAGCATGAGGAGCTGAAGGCTCGCCTTCAAGAGCTGGAGCTACCGCTAACTCCCCGAGACCCACTCAACCCGACGCCTGGGGACTTGGCGGGGTATCTCCGATTGATTGGGTAATCTGCAGAGTCGGCCCAGAACATCTCCCATGTGGCTTTTGAGAAGATAAGGACCTTGGAGGCGTCTCTGCAGACCAGCGAGTCCAAACTAGCTTCTGAGGCGGAGAGGCGGCGCTCGTTGGTAGTTGAGTTGGATGAGAAGGACGCCCGGTTGACCACCCTATCCTCTGATCTGAAGAGTCTATAAGAAACCCAAGAGACTCTTCAGAAAAGTTTAACAGATGTTCAGGGTCAGCTAGCTTCCAGTGCCGACCGGGAGAAGGCCATTCAAAGTCGCAGGGAGGCCAGCCAATCAACCCTCCAATCAATGCAGGTCGATCTTTTGAAAGCTCAGGAGAATGCTTCCCAAAGTCAAAAAGATTTGGCTTTAGCCCAAGCCGATGCTGAGAAGGCCCGAGTAGAGCTGGCAAATTATCAAGCAGGAGAAGCTGATCGTCTAAGAGTGTATAGGTTATCCTACGTCTCATCTCCTTTCTTTTTGAGGAAGATATGAGGTTTGATGAACCTTATGCTATACTGCGGTGTGGTCGGCGGGGCTCGTCAAATGTTTGAGCAGAATCTGCTTCGCTCCGCCCCTTCAGAAAACTTCTTAGACACTGCTCGCCTGATGAACGAGCTTCCGGCCGGGTCGTTTCCTTCCTTCAAGGATGACGACGACTTATTTCTCCTTCCCGAGCCTCCTGCTGATACTGAGGCTTGATGTGGCATTGTATGTTAAACTTTAATGTAAAAATGAAACTGCTAAACTTTCGCTCAAACTATTTGCTTTGTAATTTTGGATTTGTCTTTACCTTGGACTATTTAACCTTCTTATGCTATGATATAACTGTTTGTTTTTGATCTCTCCTTAGCTCATTAGCTTCTTATTAGTTGCCTTGTATGTTTCCCGACCGATATGAACTGTAACGATATGGAGGTGTACTTTGACCCTTTGGTTCAAGTTTTATCTAGCTCCCGTCGGGATTCCCTTTTTTACCCCGACCTGTTTTCCTTGCCTTTTTCTGCGACCGCTCAACTTGGCTTAGCAAATCACCCTGGTCTGCGTTTATATCCTGTTACTCTCCGCAAGTGTACGGAAATGTCGCAAGTAATATAAAAGATTATCGTATCCACAGGGACTGGAATAAGCACTAGAAATGTCTCAATGCGAATTAGCTAAACAACTATCCAATTGTTTCAAAAGCAAAGTAAAGGTAAACAAATCTAATATTAAAGATCAACAAACAAGAGTTTAGAGTTTTGGGTTATGATAAAGGAAGATTCTAGGAGTTTCGGTTTCTTTATAAGATTTCTTGAATGTAAATGGTTCACCAATTCTTATCCCTCAATTGCCAAACATGTAGAAAGTTGCCGGTTCCCTCTTGCAATAGACAACCGACTAAGGACTGAGAAATGTATCTAAATAGGATTAATTAGACATGAACCTATGTTGTCCTTACACAGAAGTGCACCTATTACTATGCCTTCTCGGATATCAACGTAGAAGCCCACGACTCATTAATCTATCAAGATACAAGAAGCTAATCATAAAATCCATCCTACTCTCTTGAATATCCCTATTTCCTCTTCAAGATTATCTCTCAAACGTCCTTACACGGGCTTGCACCTGTCACGTGGATCCCTCGGATGATCGAGTGAGAGTTTATCTTTACAAAGTCCATAAGAAATCCAAACAATCAATTAAGAATGAGAATTAAGCACAAATCACCATCAATCATTCAAGATCTAATTGATACAAGCAAGATAATGTCATTGAAACAAGAAAATGGCAAATCCATAAGAGATTACATCAATCCATCATACAAATACTCCCTTAATCCTAGAATACAAGATCTACTCCATGAACCGAGGAAGAAAATCCGAAGAAATAGAGATTACAAGCTTTCCTTGAATCCCCAATCCAAGAAAACAAAAAGAGGGGGAAAAAGAGAACTTATCTACGAAGAAGCCTTGTCTGGATCCAATCCTCGCTCCCGAGTCGAAATCGTCGAGATCTCCCTTAGAATCGCCTGAAATCCTCCCAAGAATGGGAGGAAACCACCAAATCTTGCTTTCTCCCAAAGGGGAGAGATCCCTTTCAATTCATGAAGAAGGGTTTAAATAGAGGAGGGAATCGGGCCCACACCGTGACACGGCCGTGTGAGATTCACACGCCATGTCCAGCTCCTCTCTGCCAAGCTACTGCGTGACTCCACACGGCCGAACCCTTCCGCTCTCTGGAAATGCTACACGGTGTGGTGCACACGCCACACCTGCTGGTCTCTGGAGTCTCACACTAGTGTAGATCCACACGCCATGTAAGGCTTCTGTTGGCTTCAAATCTTGACACTGCCAGGTCCACACGGCCATGTCATCTTCCTCTTCTGTTGGTGCCAAACTCCACACGGCCCGAGCTCCATCCAGTGCATGGCCGTGTGAGGTACACGACCCTGCTTTCTCCCTTCGCTTCCTCCAATGCATGCCTAAAGATGTAGATTCTTCACCAAATCGACTCCTGTGTACAGAAAATGCACAAAAACCAAAAGAGTAAATATGCTAAAAGGAAAGTGGAAGTATAAAATGCATAGATCAAGCATGCTCAAAGTATGTAAATGTGCGTAAAACATGCATAAAAGAGTATATAATCTTCGCACATCAACCCCCTGCTTTAAACTTTGCTTGTCAAACAAAATTGCAGTCTAAATTCATATGTTCTACAACACATTCATAAAACCCAGTGCACTTTCCTAACTCTATCAAAAAGTTTCATTAACAAGCTTGATCATGGAAACAAGTAAAGTATGGTTCAAGCATAAGAATCTTGTGCGCAGTGTAAAAGTAACTCAACACCCTTCAAGTGTCAATCCATGTCCTAGTCAAGTCGTCATCAAATTTGAATTCCTAATGTTTCCAGTGAAAGACAAGTAACCAGTGATAGGCACTTACTTACCGTTCACTTGGTTCATATTTCTCAACTAACCCAAGGTCTCAAAGGTGTGCTCAATCTCAAGAGAAACTAAACAGTCATTTCCCCAGTAACCTAACTCGGTCTCAAAGGGGTGACTTGCTAGATTCCACTCATGGCAACTGTTTTTTATATCCCTTATTATTCTTTTATTTATTTTTTTCTCTTTTTTTTTTTATAAGTGTTTGCATTGTGCAAAACTTATTCACAAATGTACTTTTAGCACACATGTTGGGATATTTTGATTTTTCCAAATGAGCTTTAATGATTTGAGCCTCATCCAGTAACCAAAATGAAAGTTGAGAGATCACCATGGAAACCAAGTACTAAGCAAACAAGATGAATCATGACTATTTCAATGACATCAACTATTCAAGCATCAAGCACAAGTGTAGTGAAGATAAAATCCTTAAGGTTGAACCAAAACTAAAACTCATCACCATAAGATTCTTAGCTTATTAATGCTTCCCAAGATAGAAAAAAGAACTACACAAAGTTTACTAGTAGCATCATGCGAACATCATGAATCGAGACAATAATCGTGCTAACATTTCACTTGAATCCAAGAAAGCATATAAGTGAAGATTTGATGTTCTCAAAATTTTTTTGCCATGATTATTTCAAAAACAAGCAAAATAAAGCAACAAGCAAAGAAAATAAGAACCAACATGAAAAACTAATCAAAAACTAAAAACTGAAAACCAAACTAAACAATACATGACACCCCCCCAGACTTAAACTTTTCATCGTCCCGATGAAATCAGTATGGTGGAGGAGGTGGAGGTGGACGAGGGAAAGGAGGTCTACGACGTGGTTGGCCAATAGGAAAACTAGGAAAACCTGGAATCTCACCCAAGGATCTATGATACTCATATAAAGCATCAACTTGTTGGCTAGTAAGCGTCATACTCTGCATAAAATCTCTCATCCTAGCCTGATCAGTATCATAATCCTGCACAAACTCAGCCACTTGACCTTGAAAATTCCTCGTAAACTGAAAATGATTTTGTACCTCCCTAAACTGATCATCGGATAAAGAGAAGCGCCCTCCAACATTTTTCGTTGGGAATCTTGCTTCTCATGAAGTGATTCTAGAGACGTATGAAAATCTGAAAAATCAAACCTAGAAGATCCCGTGCCATATGCAAAAGAATGCCTAGCAGGCTCCATAAAACTAGAAGGCTGCGTATGTCCAGATGACGAGGGTTCATTATGTGGCTCAGTGTCTTCAGGTATAGAAGGGTTATCCTCAAAATCTAACTCAGAAATTACCCAATTAGCCCGGTTACGAATAGTAGTTCGTTCGGGAAAAGGAAGGGGTAAAGGAGAACCATTCCTCCTAGGAAACGCGAAACCATTCTCATCCCGAACGATCATTTTCATAGCAAGACATGTATCAATGTCAATCATGTCATTACCATGAATTATTTCCAACCCATCAACATCAAGATTTAAATTACAAGCTATTCGGGTAATCAACCACCAAAAACAATTGATCCCGATGATGCCCTAGCTGATCTCAATAAGGTTTGAACAAAATGAAAACCAGAGTCAAATTCAACCTTATAAAGCATAGCCCATAAAGCATAAAGCTCTATCTTCTTAACCACCCCATCACTCTCTCCCCTACCAAAAATAGTTTTACTCATGACTCTATGTAGATACCTAAAGATGGGGTTTTGCATATGGGAGGCCTTAGCTCTTGAAGGCTCATAAGGTTGATCTAACCAGTTATTGCATTCCAAAAATGATTCCAATTAAACCTTGGGTCA
This sequence comes from Zingiber officinale, assembly GCF_018446385.1. Lineage (NCBI taxonomy): Eukaryota > Viridiplantae > Streptophyta > Magnoliopsida > Zingiberales > Zingiberaceae > Zingiber > Zingiber officinale. Next base: position 131,795,958 of record NC_055987.1, read on the forward strand.
AACCTACGAGGGCTACCGGTGGTTATTCCAAAACAAGAATTAAAGTCACTAAATGCCCATAGAAATTCTTGATTCATTAATCTAAAAGAGATTTTTCCATAATAATCATCTTCATTAGTAAAATGGACATCCAATGAACTTAAAAATTCCAAAACAAGACGAGGATATGTAGGCAAATGTGTGTACATAATATCACTCCAGTCCAAAAACTCAATCATCAAATCTACATCTTCCCTAATTCTAAGCATATCAAGAACAGTTGGGTCCATATATCTAGTACACACTATCTTTCTATTGACAAGAATTGCAAATCTAGTTACTTGATCATCGTTTCTGAACACAATATTGAATTCATTGTCATTACCTTCGTCGCGTGAAGTCCTTTTGCCTCTGCCCTTCACTGGTTGTTTTCCTTTGTCTCTTGATGGCTCCTTCTCTTTGTCTCCACTAGATCCACCACCTCCTTTGCGCAATCTCTTCAAAATATTGGACATCTTGATGAGTTTAGATAGGGTATCTAGAGTGGTGGAACTCAAAGAACGAAACTTCAAAGAACAAAAGATCTTAGGTTAAGAGAACAAAAGTCCAAGTCTTAGAGAGGAGGAGAATCAGATCTAAAAGATCTTGAGAGATTAGAGAGGAGTTTTTAAGAAATTGGGAGAGAAAGATATGTTTTGGAGAGTTGGGGGTGTGCGGAACACGACCAAGATCTGGCCGTGTGAGGTAGGAGGTAGACTTTAGTAGTTCTCCTACACGGGCCGTGTAGATCTACACGCCCCCCCCATCTTTCCTCTCGGGATCCTCTGCACGGGCCGTGTAGATCCACACGGCCTCCGCCTCTTCCTTCTCTGGATTCCTCGCACGACCGTGTCTGGGACACGGCCTCTCCATCTTTCCTCTCGGGATCCTCTGCACGGCCGTGTCTATGACACGGCCTATACCTTTTTCTCCTCGGGAGATCCCACACGGCCGTGTCTGGATGACACGGCCCAAACACTTCCCTTCTCTGCAACCTTTGCCTGGCCATGTATAGCACACGGCCTGACTCTGTTTTGCACCTAACCTGAAAACAGAATCAAAAGAATGCATCAAACTAAAAGAAATTACAATACAAATCAAAACTAACTAAAAGAACCCTTGGGTTGCCTCCCAAGAAGCGCTTGTTTAAGGTCTTTAGCTCGACCAAACTTAATCATTTGCTCCTTTTCCTCGCCCTTGGAGGACAGATATACTTTTCGTTTCCGTTGGGAGATCTTCTCCCAACATCTTCCACCACATTGTCTCCTTCATTTGGTGGCCTACCATGAGGATGGAAATTCCATTCCTCAAGTTTATAAATGCTTGTCCTGCTACAAGCATTTAAGAGAGACGAGACATGGTTAGAGATATTAGATAAATCATATTCCAACTTTTCCTTACCAATTACCAAAGAAAGCTTATGATTTTTGACATCAATTATAGCTCCAGCTGTAGCAAGGAAAGGTCTTCCTAATATGATAGGAATCCTAGGGTCCTCTTCCATGTCCAACACGACAAAATCTGTGGGAATAACATTCCCATCCACCTCTACCGGCACATCCTCTATAATACCCAAAGGGTACCTGCAGGAATGATCGACAAGTTGAAGTGCCATAGTAGTAAGTTTAATGTTTTTGAGACCTAATTTATTACAAATTGAATAGGGAATGAGGCTAACACTCGCCCCCAAATCACAAAAAGCTTTTTCAAAAAATTCTTTTCCTATGTTGCAAGGAATATAAAAGCTCCCTGGGTCCTTCAGTTTTGGAGAAGTGTTCTTCTCAAAAATAGCACTACATTCCTCACTAAGCGCAATGGTCTCGACATCTCCTCTTCTTCTCTTATTTGACATGAGATCCTTCAGAAATTTGGCAAATCTAGGCATTTGTAGAATATCATCAATAAGAGGTACCTCTACGCAAATTTCCTTAACCTTTTCTAGAAACTTGCCAAATTCTTCATCCTTCTTGAGCATTGTAAGTCTCTGAGGAAAAGGGACAGCTTTGCTCTGATGGTTCAGTGGAAGAGTCTCTTCAACCTCAATGGTACTCTCCTCATTAGCTTGAATCTGATTCGGTATAGGAGGAGGGAGCTCTTCTTCTTTTTGTATCCCTTTTGAAGCAGTCACTTGGGAGTCTCCCAAGGTCCGTCCGCTCCTAAGCTCAATCCTATTGCAATGCTCCATAGGATTCACATCAGGTTTTCCTGGAAGTTGTCCTGGTGCTCTGGATGATGAGGAAGCTAGTTGGGCAATTTGACTATCCTGAATCTTTTGATGCTTTTCAGAATTATCCATTCTCTGAATGAGCTTTGCTATATCTTGCTTCATTTCATTCTGAGTTGAGATAATTTCTTCAAGCATCTTTTCAACATTTGACTTTGGTAAGCCTTGAGAAGATAGATGTTGAAAATTTTGTTGCCCAGCTTGAAAATTTGGTCTTGCCCCCATAGATGGTCCTTGATCTTGATTATTTCTGTAAGAAAAATTTGGATGACTCTTCCATCCAGGGTTATAAGTATTTGAGTATGGGTTGTTCTGCCTTTGATTGTAACTCATGATTGCATCACATTGTTCAAGTTGATTGATTTGTGCAGTGATAGCTCCCAATGGACATGAGTCATTTGAATGCTCTGAACTCCCACATACTTCACAAGATGTACTAATAGCATTGACCATATTAGCACTAGTCCCCATATTCTCAAATTTCTTTGTAAGAGCGTCCAATTTTGCAGACAAAAGAGTGACTGCATCTACATCAAACTTCCCTGATGCTTTAATTGTTGGGTTTACAGAGGAATAGCCACCACTTCTTTCATTTGCCCATTGATGATGATTTTGTGCTACACTTTCAATGATTTCTTCGGCTTCATCTAAGCTTTTGTTCATAAGTGCCCCTCCAGCAGCTGAATCAAGGGACACTTTGGTATGATAATTGATACCATTGTAAAAGTGTGCAACACTAACCATCTTTCCAACCCATGATGTGGGCATTGTCTGAGCATACTATTATATCTATCCCATGCTTCAAAAAGAGATTCTGAGTCAGTTTGCTTGAAGCTTGCAATTAAATTCCTCATATGAGCTGTTTTGCTTGGTGGATAGAATTTATCAAGAAACTGTTGCTCACACTGCTCCCAAGTGGTGATGCTATTAGGGGCCAAAGAATTCAGCCATTGCTTTGCCCTATCTCTTAAAGAAAACCCAAATAATAATAATCTAACTGCATCTGAAGGAACTCCATTCATTTTCATGGTACCACATATTTCATAAAAGACCTCTAAGTGTTGATTAGGGTCCTCATGAGGTCCTCCACCAAATTGGTTCTGCTGCACCATAGATATAATTGCGGGTTTGATCTCAAAGTTATTAGCTTCCACTGAAGGTCTTGAAATACTAGATCGAAAACCTCTCGCATAGGGTGCTGCATAATCCTTAAGTGGTCTATTTGCCATATTCAAATGTTCCTGTTCTTCAATTTGCCTTTGCAGAATTCTTCTTTTATGGAAAGTTCTATCAATCTCAGGGTCAAAAGGAAAGAATTCCCCTGCAAAGTTAGATCTTCGCATACACAAGAACAAGATAGTAGATAGCAATTCGACACAAAAAGAAAATTAGAAGAATCAAAAATGCAGAATTGAATTTGTACAAAAAGAATTAACAAGAAGTGAAAGTTATACAAGAAACTAAAAAAAAACAGAAATCTAATGATTAGTTACAACTATGCAATATGAAAGGAAAACAAATGTTATGTTTAGTCTAACTCAATTGATAATTTCTAATGTTATAGCGCAGTCCCCGGCAACGGCGCCAAAAACTTGTTACTCTCCGCAAGTGTACGGAAATGTCTCAAGTAATATAAAAGATTATCGTATCCACAGGGACTGGAATAAGCACTAGAAATGTCTCAATACGAATTAGCTAAACAACTATCCAATTGTTTCAAAAGCAAAGTAAAGGTAAACAAATCTAATATTAAAGATCAACAAACAAGAGTTTAGAGTTTTGGGTTATGATAAAGGAAGATTCTAGGAGTTTCGGTTTCTTTGTAAGATTTCTTGAATGTAAATGGTTCACCAATTCTTATCCCTCAATTGCCAAACATGTAGAAAGTTGTCGGTTCCCTCTTGCAATAGACAACCGGCTAAGGACTGAGAAATGTATCTAAATAGGATTAATTAGACATGAACCTATGTTGTCCTTACACAGAAGTGCACCTATTACTATGCCTTCCTCGGATATCAACGTAGAAGCCCACGACTCATTAATCTATCAAGATACAAGAAGCTAATCATAAAATCCATCCTACTCTCTTGAATATCCCTATTTCCTCTTCAAGATTATCTCTCAAACGTCCTTACACGGGCTTGCACCTGTCACGTGGATCCCTCGGATGATCGAGTGAGAGTTTATCTTTACAAAGTCCATAAGAAATCCAAACAATCAATCAAGAATGAGAATTAAGCACAAATCACCATCAATCATTCAAGATCTAATTGATACAAGCAAGATAATGTCATTGAAACAAGAAAATGGCAAATTCATAAGAGATTACATCAATCCATCATACAAATACTCCCTTAATCTTAGAATACAAGATCTACTCCATGAACCGAGGAAGAAAATCCGAAGAAATAGAGATTACAAGCTTTCCTTGAATCCCCAATCCAAGAAAACAAAAAGAGGGGGAAAAAGAGAACTTATCTACGAAGAAGCCTTGTCTTCGGATCCAATCCTCGCTCCGGAGTCGAAATCGTCGAGATCTCCCTTAGAATCGCCCAGAAATCCTCCCAAGAATGGGAGGAAACCACCAAATCTTGCTTTCTCCCAAAGGGGGAGAGATCCCCTTTCAATTCATGAAGAAGGGTTTAAATAGAGGAGGGAATCGGGCGCCACACGGCCCCGTGACACGGCCGTGTGAGATTCACACGGCCATGTCCAGTTCCCTCTCTGCCAAAGCTGCACGGCCGTGTGACTCCACACGGCCAGAAACGCTCGTGTGGTGCACACGGCCACAGCCTGCTTGGTCTCTGGAAGTCTCACACGGCCGTGTAGATCCACACGGCCATGTAAGGCTTCTGCTCTGGTTGGCTTCAAATCTTGACACGGCCGTGCGAGGTCCACACGACCATGTCATCTTCCTCTTCTGTTGGTGCCAAACTCCACACGACCCGAGCTCCATCCCAGTGCATGGCCGTGTGAGGTACACGGCCCCGTGCTTTCTCCTTTCGTTTCCTCCAATGCATGCCCAAAGATGTAGATTCTTCACCAAATCGACTCCTGTGTACAGAAAATGCACAAAAAGCAGATCTCCGAACCAAAAGAGTAAATATGCTAAAAGGAAAGCTGGAAGTATAAAAATTCATAGATCAAGCATGCTCAAAGTATGTAAATGTGCGTAAAAACATGCATAAAAGAGTATATAATCTTCGCACATCATATCCCGACCTGTTTAACTTGCCTTTTTCTGCTGACCGCCATGGCTCAGCCACACCCCCCGGTCTGTTTTTTCCACCGTAATCCAGGTCAAGATAATTCTAGAGCGGGAAATCAAGGGTTAAGACCAGACTGGGAATCATAGAACACTTTAAACGGTTGTGTCTTTTTCTGAAATCTATCTCCTCGTACTTCGCGCCGACACTTTTCTAGATATACCCTTGAGCATTATTTTCAAAGAAGATCCATCGGCCCTCTTTGCTCCCGGTAATTGTTGTGGACCGGTGGATGATAACTGACTAAATTGTCCCTCCGCCCAGCGGCTATAAATAATCTCCTCTCGCTTTTGCCTCTAGACTTTTCCTGTTTTTTTCTTCTTCCCGCCTGAATCCCTTACTACTCCTGAATCCCTATTTTTGTGTCGATAGCTTCCCGCTTGATCTCTTCTCCTTCTATTTCTTTTCACATGGCATCCTCCTCTCTTTTGTCTTCTCTGGCGGCAACGTATTTTCCTGGCTCATCCACTTTCGACGAACTAGATCGGAATGATCTGCGATATACCTACGGAGTTGCGGGCAACGCACATGTGATCATCCCCATCAGAGTACACCAATTTTTTGCTCCTCTTGATGGATATTGCACCTTCTTTAAAGAACAATTTGTGACCGGCCTTCGTCTTCCTCTTCACCCCTTCTTTTCTGACGTGTGCTGCCACTTCAAAATTCCCCTGGGACAATTGACGCCGAATTCTATAAGGATCCTCTGTGGATTTGTAGTACTCTGCGACGTATGCAAGCTGTCCTGGTTCGCCCCTTTGTTCCACTGTTTCTTCACCCTCCGACAACATGAAGAAGGCGCATTCCGCTTTCAGCCGCGCCTTTGGACTATTTTTTTCTCACCTCTACAGTCTTCTGGAATGGACTGGAGGAGCAAGTTCCTCTTCATTCGATTCCCCCATGAGGTAGAATGACCCCTACAATGGCAATCGTCACTTCCCCCGACCCCGCCACTAGGTGATTTTCATCTTGATACCTCCTATATAGAGGCTTCCTCTCGCTTGGTAGGCTGGCAACTGAACTTGATGTGTTTATTATCTGAGGAATTGCTATCCTATTTCCGCCTGAGCTATCTTACTCCTGAGACGCCTCACTCCCTGGGTAAGCTTCTCTTTTAGTTCTCTTATAACTTCATGCATTTTGTTTTTCTTACTGTAGCTGGCCTCCTACTCTATCTTGTACAGCTAAGGTCTTAACCCGTGCTTCAGTGGTTCAACCTCTTCCTATAAGTGATATGGAGATAATGAGGCGCGGTCGAGTTATTTTAGAAAGGAGATCGCTCCCTTACTCAACTTCGACCCATGTTGGTGTGGCTTCCTCTGCAAATCCTCGACCTCGTTTTCCTCGTAGAGCCTCATCTACTGTCCGACCTGCCTCCTCTGCTCACCCCGCTCGTCCCAGGACTGCATCTACATCTCGGCCTGCCGCCCCTGTTCGTCCCCGGGCCCCGCCTACAGCCCGACCCTTCACCCCGACGCCTCTTCAATCAATTAATCCTTCCCGACCAACCTCCAGCCCTGGTCGCGGCCGCGGTCGAGGATCAACCAACGTACCTTACGCCAGCCCTGCCTTCAGAGAAGCTTCTCAGGCGGCTCATCGGGCACGTTCTGTAAATGACCGCTTGAATCGTGATGCCCCTTCTTCTTCTCGGCATAGGGTTCGGCTACCTTCCGAAGATTCTGACTCGGATGACCAACTTTGGCTCAGAGACTTCGCCGCAGGGCCCCCAATCTTAGCCAAGACTTAGGCCCCTCCGTTGTTCCTCCTCCATCGCCTCCTGTTGCCACCACCACGCCTCCCATTGCAACCAATACGCCTATCCCGAGCCAGGCAGATGCTACTCCTACTCCACCTGAGGTTTTGACCAAGCCTCTGCTAGCTCAACCTTCCACCTCGCAACAGCCTTAGAGCACTGAAGCTGGCCCCTCACATCACCCCTCATCAACTACCTCACCTCCAGAGCCTTCTCATATGCCCCCTTCAGCTCCTTCTGGGTCAGCTGCTGGGCCTTCTGGCTCAGCTGCTGGGCCTTCACAGCCACCACCACCTGTTCATCACTATTATCGTACCACTGCTCCTTCTGAAGTTGAGTTAAAATCACAACAAGATGTTCCCACCAGCTCCCTCACAATGAAAGGTCGTTTGGCCACTTTATGGGAAAAAAGTATGCATCAGATGGAACTCTTGCCGCCCTTGCCCAGATGGATAGATTCTCTGAGCTGTATATCAAGGTAAGCTTCCATGATTGATTACCACAGCTATTATCCTCCCCACTCTTATCAGATGTTTACTTTATGTCCCAGGCATGTGCAGAGTCCCTGATAATAAACTAGTCCTTCCATGCTGTTCATCATCAAAATAAGGTGCTGCGAGACATGGTAACAGAATTGGAGCTTCAATGGAAGGACCCTGTGTAGGCTAGTCATGCCCTGAGAGCCGAAATAAAGGATATGACCAAAAGGAAGACCCATCTGGAAGTATCCTTGGCTCGGGCTAACCACAAGCTTAAAGGTCTTCAAGAAGAAAAAGCCAGGTTGATGTCGTGCACTAGCAACACATGGATTAACAAGCTTTGGTGCACCAATGAGCCATTGACCAGTTGACCCAGAAGCTACTTGCCGGCGAAACCCTAGCACAGGAGCAGGACAAGAAACTAAAATCCCAGGCGGCCCAATTAACGTCTCAAGCGGCAGAACTTTTGGCAGCCCGGACTAAACTGGCTCAGGTCCGAGCTACAGCTGAAGGAGTATCTACAACCCTGACTGTTTATAAGGAAGGGGAGAATGATTGCTGCAAACAGAGCCGTGACCTGTACCTGCGTTCTCCAGAGTTTTGTACACAAGCAGGACAACGTTTCTCCACATCTATTATATATGGTGTGGTTGGGGCTCTGCGACAACTTTACGAACAGGGCTACTTAAAATCAGCTCCTCCTGCTGAGTTTTAAGATCATGACCGGATCCTTAAAGAGATCCCGGATGATATCTTTGCTCCTTTCAAATGATCCTTATTCACCGCCTATACATAATGTAACTTAAAGACTTCCTGTGAAACTTTATTTCTTTTCTTAATGCACATCCATTTGCACTTTGAGGTTTACTTTTGCTAAAATTTCTTAGGCTGTCGAAATAAATATTAGGATATACAATTTCTACCTTGACATATCCTCTTACCGCACTATCTGGTCTACTTTTAGCCCCGACCTGTTATCCCGATCTGTCATACATATGACAACCCGACCTATTCTCCTTTATATGCTTTTTTAAACTCTTTAAGGTTGCAGGTAGTTAGCGCTCCATGGTCGATCTAGCTTCTTGCCCTGGTTATCTTATAAATAATAAGCTCCGGACGATAATTTTTTGATGACTTTTTAGGGTCCATCCCACTGAGGTGCTAACTTGGCCACATCTCACACAGGCTTAACTTGCTTCCAGACCAGATCTCCTTCCCTAAAGAATCAAGGGATTACTCTTCTGTTATAATTTTGCCTCATTCTTTATCGGTATGCCTCCAGTCGGGCTACTGTTCTGTCGTGGGTTTCCTAATGAGATCCAGCTCAGCCAACCGCCGCTGTGCATTTTCTTCATCATATAATATCCTCCTGACTGACGGCACTCCGATCTCTATGGGTACTACCGCTTCGTTCCCATAAACTAGATGGAATGGTGTCAGACCTGTACTTTCTCGGGGTGTTGTACGATAAGCCCATAGGATGCTTGACAACTCCTCTACCCAGTTACCTCCCACATGATCCAGCTTAACCTTCAGACCTCGTACTATTTCTCAATTGACCACCTCGGTCTGACCATTGCTTTGTGGGTATGCCACTGAAGTGAAGGCTTACGTTATGTCAAACCCCTTGCACCAGGCCTAGATTTTTTGCCCTTGAAATTGCCTTTCGTTGTCTGACACCAATTTGTACGGAATACCGAACCTGCAAAGAATGTTCTTCCATAGAAATTGGATGACGACATCTTCTGTGATCCTGGCCAGGGCCTCTACTTCTACCCACTTAGAGAAATAATCCATAGCTACCAGTAAGAAGTGTTTCTGGCCTGGGGCCATTGGAAATTGCCCCACAATATCCATGCCCCATTGATCAAAAGGACACGAGACTATAGATGTTCTTAGCAGAGCCGTCGGTCGATGTGTTAAATTTTAATGTTTTTGGCAGGACAGGCAGGTGTTTACCAGCTTGTGAGCATCCCTCTGCAAAGTAGGCCAGAAATACCCGGCCAGGAGTACCTTGCGAGCTAATGTCCGACCTCCTACATGACTGCCGCAGCATCCCAGATGTATTTCTCGCAAGGCTTGGTCCACCTCTTCCATGCCCAGGCATTTGAGTAAGGGTCTAGAGAAGGACCTCTTGTAGAGCTGATCCCCGATCATGACATAAGCATGGGCTTACTTCCTGACCAGCCGTGATTCTTTTGGGTCAGCCGGTAAGATACCCTGCCTAAGATAGCTGATCATGGGCGCCCGCCAATCAATAGTTGCTTCCCTATTGTTTTGCAAATCTATCTAAGCTATAAGGAAGGTTTGCGCCGTTGATCGGAACAACACCCAAGTGGTTAAGGAACTGGTCATCTTTGCTAGCTCATCTGCCTTCTCATTCTCCGCCCTAGGGATCTTGGTTACTATGATTTCTGTAAATTCCTCTTTCATCTTCTCATAAGATTCTCGGTATACTGGTAATTTATCACAATTTATCATAAAGTTGCTGGCCACTTGCTTAGTTACTAGCTGAGAATCTGAGTAAATGATTACCCGAGTAGCCCCCACGTGCCGAGCTACCTGCAGTCCTGCCAACAAAGCCTCATATTCTGCCTCATTGTTGGTGACTCGGAAATTTAATCGAACAACCAATTGGAGTATATCCCCTTGGGGAGATATCAACAAGACCCCGACTCTGCTTCCTTGATGAGTGGTCGATCCATCCACATAGACCTTCCAGGTTTCTTCAGAGTTGGTCTGATGAATTTTTGTTAAGAAACCTGCCAAGGCCTGTGCCTTAATGGCTGTGCACGGCTGGTATTGTATGTCATATTCCCCTAACTCCGTCGCCCATTTGATAAGCTGACCTGCAACTTCTACATTAGTCAGGGCTCTTCCCATGGTATTATTGGTCAGAACTATGATAGGATGTGCTAAGAAGTAAGGTCTTAACCGTCGAGCCATAAGGACCAATCCATAAACCAACTTCTCGAGGGCCGTGTATCGAGACTCGACCCCTTTTAATAGATAGCTGACGAAATACACTGGCCGTTGTACATTATCATGTTCTTTAACAAGCACAACCCCTACGACCTTGGGGGTGGCAGATAAGTAGACCCATAATGGTTCTCCAACAACCGGCTTGAATAAAGATGGCAGAGCCTCCAAATACTTCTTCAGCTCCTCAAAAGCTCGGGTACATTCTTCATCCCATTGGAACTTGGAGGCCTTCCTGAGCACTTTGAAGAAAGGAGCCGCCCGGTCTGCAGATCTGGAAATGAATCTTGACAGAGCTGTTATTCTGCCGACCAGCTTCTGGGTTTCCTTCAAATTCTGGGGAGGCTGCATATCACGTAGTGCCTGAACTTTTTCTGGATTAGCTTCTATTCCCCGCTCGTTCACCAAGTAGCCCAAGAATTTTCCTCCTTTAGCCCCAAACAAGCATTTCAAGGGGTTCAGCTTCAGCCCATATTGCCGGAGAGTCTTCCAGGTTTCTTCTACATCCTTGATTAGGTTCACAGCTAAGGGGGACTTAATGAGTATATCATCCACATGAACCTCCACGTTGTGCCCGATCTGCTCCCGGAAGATCTTGTCCATCATAGTTTGGTACGTGGCTCCTGCGTTCCTGAGACCAAAGGGCATGACAGTATAATAGAAGGTACCATCAGCCGTAATGAAGCTAACCTTTTCTTGATCATCCACCGCTAAAGGAATCTGATGATACCCCTGGTAGGCATCCAGCTTGCAGATCATCTCGCAACCGGCAGTTGAGTCCACCATCTGATCGATCCGGGGCAGAGGATAGCAATCCTTGGGACTAGCTAGGTTGAGGTTTCGGAAGTCTATGCATACTCTCCACTTATTGTTGGACTTCTTTACTAAGACCACATTAGAGAACCAGGATGGGAACTGCACTTCTCGAACGTGCCCTACCTTCCTGAGCTGATCCACCTCGGCTCTGATTATTTTGTTCTGGTTTGCTGAGAAGTTTCTTTTCTTTTGCTTGACTGGTCGGTAGTCCGACAGTAGATGTAACTTGTGCTCTGATACCTCAGGCTTGACCCCAGATAACTCCTCTGTAGACCAGGCGAAGACATCCCGATTATGGATCAAGCATTGAACTAACTCTTCCTTGAGAGGAGGCAGATTGCTCGTCAAGCGAGTTAAACTCTCAGGTCGTTCAGCGTATAGTTGCACCTCCTCCCAGGGGATGGGTTTTTCAGCCATAGGCAAAGGCTCTTCTTGAACAGTATGGATGCCCCATCTTGCATCCTTTGATTCTTCCTAGCCTCCACTCGTACCATATCAATATAGCATCGGCGAGAGACCCTCTGCTCTCCCTGACTTCCCCGACCTGCTCGCCCATGGGAAATTTGATTTTTTGATGGAAGGTAGAAACAACAACCCTAAATTCATGCAGGGCGGGCCTTCCCAAGATGGCGTTATAAGAGGAGGGGGAATCCACCATTATAAAAGTGCTCCTCCTAGTGCGCACCAATGGCTCGATGCCTAGAGATATGGCCAGCTTAATCTGACCCATTGGTTTCACCTCATTGCCTGTAAATCCATATAGAGACGTAGCCACAGGCTGGAGTTCAGTGGCATCGATCTGCATCTCCTCGAATGCAGTTCTGAACAGAATATTAACCGAGCTCCCGGTGTCAACGAAAACTCGAGCTACTCGGCTGTTGGCGATAATGGCCTTGATGATAAGAGCATCATCATGAGGCAGCTCCAGACCTTCCAGGTCTGCTGGCCCGAAGCTGATGACAGGGCCAGAAGCATGCTCCTGGCTGCATCCAACAGTGTGGACCTCCAAGCGACGCACATGAGACTTGCGCGCTCTTCCCGAATCTCCATCAGTTGGCCCTCTAGAGATCATGCCAATCTCTCGAACGACAACGTTGCCTCTATTCTCGGCCTCCCGTACTACCTCCGGCTCGCCCCCCCCCCCCCCGACCGGGTTGATGAGTACTGGGTCCTGCTAGGTTGGGACGGGGTTGTCCGGCCTTGCCAGCCGCAGCTCGCTGTTCCTCCATCATCTTGAGTACTTGCGGGGCTAACTTGGGTGGCGGTAAGCCTAACTCTATAGCCCGCTTGGAGTCCCGAGCGAATTGGAAACAATGATTAGTATCATGAGTACGAGATCGATGATAAGTGCAATACCAATTGTTCCACGGTCCAGGTCGGGGAGCATGCACAGCTGCGACTCGGGGGGCTGGTCTAACCTCCGGCCTAGGATGGAAGGTAGGTTTGGCTTCCTGAGCGCGCGGTAGGGGTTGAGGAGGTGGTTGAGGCACCCTTCTTTCCGGCTTATTGGCATATGGAGGCGGTCTCTCGGCTTTCCTCCGGGTCGCCTGTGCTTCTTCTACTTTGATATGGCAAGCGGCCTTTTCCACCATCTCATCAAAGTTTCGAGCGGGATTTTTGATGAGATCTCTAAAGAATTCTCCTTCTCCTAATCTATGGGAGAAAGCGCTCATTAGAATCTCCAAAGTGACGGTGGGGGCGTCCTGGGCCAATTGGTTGAAACGGTTGATGTAACTTCTTAAAGGCTCGGTCAGCCCTTGCTTAAGAGAAAAAAGGCAATGATCCGTCTTCTGATATTTTTTGCTGTTGGCAAAACGGCGAAGGAACGCCGTCTTGAAATCCAACAAACAGGTGATGGATCCTTGAGGTAGCCCATCAAACCACTTTAGTGCCGAGCCAGCTAAAGTGTTCAAGAAAACTCAACACTTGACAGCATCACTATATTGATGCAACAGGGTTGCATTCTTGAACTTGCACAGATGATCCTCTGGGTCTTTGCTCCCGTCATATTCCCCGATCGACGGAGCCCTGTAGCCCTTAGGTAACTTCTCATTCAGAATCCTGGCCGAGAAAGGTACTCTCTCGTCCAGATCTTCCGGGAATACTTCTGGTATGATGAGAGTCTTCCCTTTCTTCGAGTCTCGGGGCAAGGAACTCTCAGCCATGGAGACTTGAGGCTGTTCTTTCTTAAGGCTGAGGCCATGGGGTCCTGGCTGATAATACCCTATGTCAGGTTCACGATAAGGAACCTGAGGAAATCCCTCAGGTTGTTTTCTCTTAGAGCGCCGATCCGAAACAGGGACAGGTTCCTTGGAAGCTTCAATAGGAGCTTGGCGGGGTCACGAGACAGTCGCTTGCTTCTCGGAGGCTGCTCGACTCTTGGCTTCCTTGAAGAGTTCATATTCTCCTGCGGTCATGGTGACGTTGATACGACCAGACTCCTCCATCTTCACATTCTGGAATAGGTTGTTGTGTTCCCACAGACTGCGCCAAATTTGATCCCGTCCGGAAGCTAAGTCGGATGAAGGCAGGCCTCGATGTACTGGAAGTTGACGGAAAGTCATCGAGGCGTCTGATCTACCTAGCACCCCTCGGAAAGGTTCGCATGGGCGGATGACGAAGGAAGATGCCCAGGATGATGACAATACGGCTCTGCGCACACTCAGACGAGCCCACGAGTCATTAGAGACCAGAAACCAGGGAAAAAGTCCCCGAGTCAGGCCCTCCGACGCTCAAGTCAGGTACTTTTTCCCCAGAAAACACAGAGAAAGGACGAAAAGTAAAGACTAGAGAGAAATGATGAGTGAGCGTACCTGCATAAGGGACAAAGCATATCTTTTTATACTGCAATGGATGTTTTTGGGGTCTGGCGGGTGTTAGGGAATATCGGTTGTCAGGTTTTGTCTGGCGGTGAATGACACGCGGCACTTCCTCATAGGCTGACGACATAACCAAAGGAGTGATGAGCCCCGACTGTTAGCATATTCCTTGACACACTGATTATTCTCTGATAGGCAGTTACGATTCCCTGGCTTGTTTGTCCTCTAGTGCCTGGACGCTAGGTCTGTATTCCATGGTCTGTACTCTGACCTGCTTCTGTATGCTGTTATCCATGGTTCATATGTCCCGACCTGTACGCCTGGCCTGTATTCTGACCTGCTTCTGTCTTGTTATCCATGGCTTGTACGTTCCGACCTGTACGCTAGGTCTGTATCCCGACCTGCCTCTATCCGCTATTATCCATGGCCTACTCGTTCTGACCTATATGCCAGGTCTGTATCCCGACCTGCATCCGTCTACTATTATCCATGGCTTGTACGTCCCGACCTGTACACCAGGTCTATTTCCCGATCTGCATCTGTCTACTGTTATCCATGGCTTGTACGTCTCGACCTGTACGCCAGGTCTGTTTCTCGACCTGCATTCGTCTACTGTTATCCATGGCTTGTACGTCCCGACTTGTACGCTAGGTCTGTTTCCCGACTGCACCTGTCTACTGTTATCCATGGCTTGTACGTCCCGAACTGTACGCCAGGTCTGTTTCCCGACCTGCATCTGTCTACTGTTATCCATGGCTTGTACGTCCCGACCTGTACGCCAGGTCTGTTTCCCGACCTGCATCTGTCTACTGTTATCCATGGCTTGTACGTCTTGACCTGTACGCCAGGTCTGTTTCCCGACCTGCATCTGTCTACTATTATCCATGGCTTGCACGTCCCGACCTGTACGCCAGGTGTGTTTCCCGACCTACATTCATCTACTGTTATCCATGGCTTGCACGTCCTGACATGTACGCCAGGTCTGTATCCTGGCCCACTGTGTTTCGCCCGAGGCCTTTCCTTCTGCGCCCTTATCTGGCCTGTGGGCCTTCTCCTTAGTTGTATTTGGCCTGTAGATCTAGCCCTCAGCTGTATCTGACCTGTGAGCCCCGTTCTTGATTGCTATCGAGGCTGGATCTGGTCCAACTTGGAATCCTATCCTTTGACTGCCCTGTCAGCTGGGACTCTGACCATAGCCATGCAAGCTTGACTTTTGACTTCCACGGAGGCTAGACTTCTGACCTCCACATAGGCTAGACTTCTGACCTCCACATAAGCTTGACTTCTGACCTCCACGTAGGCTTGACTTCTGACCTCCACGTAAGCTTGACTCCTGACAATCCTATGGTCCTGAGTCCTAACCACATCATTTTACTAACCCCACGACCATGCACCGTATTATATATATAAAAGAAATGATTCATTAAAATTGATGAGAATAAGTTAGATAACATATAAAAATGATGCATTCACAAGTATTTCATTAAATAAAATACAACTTAAAGTATTTCCTAAAGACATGAAAAACTATATATAATTTTGATGCAGTGATAAAGAAATACTCCATTAAAGATAAGCTAAAGTAAGAAATACCAATTGATGTGGAAGTAAAAGTCAAGTAGTCAAAGTCGGCCGAGCGGGTCAATTACAGCCGAGCGGGCCAATTACGGCTGAGCGGGTCAATTATGGCCGAGCAGGCCAGTTACGACCGACCATGTTTGAGCGGACCCTCGTCGAGCGGGAGGTGTGTCCGCCCGGATGAGAGGCACCTCTCTGATAATGGGAAAGCTAAGTAAAGGGAGATTACTTGGGGCAACATAGCCGAGTGGGCGTGTCCCGGTTGAATGACCACCTCTCGGCCTACAATGGGACCCACCTGTATATCTCCTCATACTCATTTGGAGGTTTATGCCACTGACAACATAGCATGTTCTGCAGGTAAATTGTATAGTAGAAGCTTCGAGACTGTTGCATCAGAGATATGTATGCTCGCTTAAGGAAAGGTGTCAAAGATACTTTTTGACTTGTCTTTTCATAAGACACTTGGAAAACATGTGCACGCTTTGAGATTCTTGCACAAGCACTATAGTGGCACTATAAAAGGGGATTTCCATCTACAGGAAGAGACATACTCAACTTTATCATTCTACACGCTCTTTTACTATAGCATTCCTACTGTTTTCTACATCACCGGAGACTGACTTGAGCGTCGGAGGGATAACGCCGAGAACCTGTTCCCGGCCAGACATCGATGCTTTTGTGTTGCAAGAGCACATGAAGTCTTCGCCATGTCAAACTTCCAGCCACATCCCCAGCTTTCCATCTTCTCTGCTTTTGGACAGGAATAAATTTGGTACCGTCTGTGGGAACTTCACTTGCATCTGAAACGAAATGATGGAAGAATTTGGACCACTCACCACCGTGATGCTAACACAAGAGGACCTGGAGTTATTGATACAAGACCGAGCGGTAAAGATGGTGGAGCAACAGTAGGCAGCAGCTGATTACTGAGTAAACAACTCTACAGTCTCAAGGACGGGTCAATAAGTTGATCCAAGAGGCCGAGTGGAAAACCTAGCCATTCGCAAACTAAACAACAAGCCGATTGGCACCTTTGGAGAAGCGTTGGATGCGCCGATTCCTTACCACTGTGCATTATTATGCACGCCATCAAAAGAGCAAGGCCGAGCGGACAAGTCACAAAGTTCCTCATCAGAGAATGCGCCTGTCCGGGATGGATGGAAAGGGAAAGAGCCTTAGCTCGACGACTCCCCCAAGTAGATCAACCGGCAATTCTCCCAGGAAATCCTGGATGACCAACTGCCATGACACTATAGGCCATTAACGATCAAGGAATACACTGGAGCAACCGACCCAGAAGATCACCAGATCAAATTCAACAACATGGCCATGCTTCACCAGTTTACCGATGGAGTCAAATGTCAGGTATTCCTCACCATACTCTCTGGATCAACATAAAGGTGGTTCAAGTGATTGTCGATCGAATTCATCCGTAACTTTAAGGACTTCCAAACGGCGTTCCTCTAACACTTTGCAAGCAGCCACCGCTATCATAAGACTAACATCAACCTGTTCGCGGTCAAGCAAGGGCCCAAGGAAGCATTACGGGCCTACATTAAGAGGTTTAACCAGGTAGCCATGGAAGTAATATCGGCCACTCTGGAAATCTTAATAAGTTTTTTCTCCCAATGACTTATAGAGGGAGAGTTCTTTCGATCACTCATTCGAAAGTCCTAGAGAGACTTTGATCATCTACTTGGGTGGGCCATCGAGTACATCAACGTCGAATAGGCCCAGGTGACTCGGAAGAAGGAAGTGATCCCCGAGTCGGTTGCTATCCCGGAACGCTGGTGTCGGCCTTTTTGCATGTCACTTGGCACATCAAATTAATTAAAATTGAAACTCATTTAACATAAAGATAAGCGTTGTAGCAACGAGTCCCAAGTCGTATTTTTCCAAGGATAACTAGTCAATGTGTATACATATCTAGAATTGATTTCAAATTGAATTATTGCATTAACAAGATCAACCAAGTTCTTCTATTTGACTCACATTACCCATTGTCTACATCTAATAAAATCAAGAATAGAGTTAAAGCAAGGGTAAGCTTATCTAGTATGATTCTCTTCTATCTCATCAAATTAATAACAATTAAACATCATTGATTCAAATTCTTCAACATCATTCCACTGAAGTAAACAATCAATAGCTCAAATTAAACATCCAACAATTAAACGTCATCACAATCCAATTCAACACTTAACTCAATCATCAAGTCTCCAATTCTCAATCACAAACAACACAATTAAACAAAGATTAGCATTGAAACTAGTTTACAGTCACTAAGATCAAAAATTAGATCTACACTAATAAAACAAAACCAAGTTAGTAGTTGAACATTCAAAATTAAACACTAGCTTAACTCTAGTTAGTAGCTAAACACTCTTTATGTATGAACCGAATTAAGGAATTCAAACTAGGTAATAAATTGCACTCTAAATCAGTAGCTGAACATGGATTTGAATACAGAAATTCAATGAAATCAAATTGCAAGGAAGAAAACAGAAATAAATTGCAACAAAATTGAAACAAAGATGAAGTTGCAAAACTAGAAAAATCAGATCTGTTGATCTGAGCCATGTGATGAACATTTTGACCTAATTGATAGAAAAGCAAAGAAAACAAACGTTTCACACACACAAATCCTTGACGCAAGCTTTCTTCTCCCTGCTGTCAACAGAATTTCCTTAGAGAACGCCCTTGTGGCAATCGGCAGCAGGTCTCGAGCTTCCAACTAATCCACCAGATGATCTTAGCCTCAGAGAACGCCCATATGGCTCACACCCGAGTGGAATTCACAAGGCACAAGGAAACAGCGCCGGAATCTGAAGATGCGCAAACTCCAATCGATTGATCAGACCGATTCCGGAGTTGCTGATGGAATGGAGAATGCAAGTGTGATCGGAACCTCAGAGAACGCCCATACAGCTCCGGTGATGATGGAAATCGCGGATCGGAGAACGCCCCTGCATCCGGATTGTGAAATGGACAGAAACCAACTGCGCGGTCTGGAGAACGCCCTTGCCGCTTCTGTGACCTTGGTCGATGATCGCCGTCAGCTCATAGATCGTCGCCGGTGAAGATCGCTAGCTCATGGATCTGGAATGGAAGAAACGGGAACTCGGTGTCGCGGCGGAGAAGATGATGCACTGTAGCACAAAATCGCGAGGAAGCCGAGCCCGAGCACTGTAGCTTCTTGCGAGGTTTTTATATCCCTTTCAAATTTAATCCGACGGCTGAGAATCATCGGAGCTTGATCAACGGTGGGAAATAACCTAAAATCTGATCCAACAGTACTTATCTTCATCTACGGTCCAGATCTACTCCTCATTAGGTCGAATGAACCAGATGCTTGACGGATGGCCCAGATCTCTCCAATCTTCAACGAACGATCCAAATCGATCCAGGTCTTGATCGCCTCATTTTGCCCTAGATTTGAGCCCAAGTGTGGTCCAATCTGATCGGGTCCATGACCCTTTTGATGCCTACAAAATAATAAACAAACATTAGCACCAAAATACCATGAAAATAGGCTAATTTGCAATTAAGTCCAAGATTGATACAATGTATAAAAATGTAATGTAAATATGGGCTCTATATATGAAAACTACATCAAACCATGATTATATGAATGAGAATAGTATAGTAAAATCATGGTTATCAAATTCCCCCACACTTACTCTTGAACGTCCCGTGAAAGTAAAGAAAACTAAAAATCATCTCCATAGAAAATTCCCTAGCAATACCTAAAAGATAGTAAAAAGAATTTAACTAAGACCATCTAAAGATCACAAACAATCATGAATACAATCCAAACAATAATCAGTAGGTATGGTAGTTTCAATCCAATTGAAAAATTAAGCAAGTTGCAAACTCACAAGAATTTACCTATTCTAGCCCTCACACTCAAGCATGTGTATAAGTGGAGCTCACTCAATGCAACTCACAACATTTCACTTCCATAAGCTTGCTTATTTTCTAATTCTCCACCACTATAAACATAGCATACATGAATCAAAAGGATTTTATCAACAAAAATTGAAATGGAAGCAAAAAGAACAATGAAAGTGAATGAAAATGGCAAAAGAAAAGTATTTAATGAAGAAAATGAGAAGATAAGAGTATTGGAGAAATATACTTGATGAGTTGACCATTTTGATGTATAAAGAGATGAATACCATTTGTTATTACCACTTCAAAGTATCAAGCTAACCTGTCCTTCAATTTGAATGCAAACATAAAATCTTGATACTCTATCTCCAACTTTGATACTCTCTTGAATGTGCCATTTTTTTCAAAAATTTTTCTTCACTGTTTTCCACTTCAATTTCAACATTTGGAACTAAAACAATTCAATATCACCTTATGGAAAAGAGCTCCCTCCCCCACACTTAAAGTATTGTCCGTCTCGGACAATGAAATAAATCATAGAATTCCAAAACTTGATACATTTAAACCACTATTTTTTTTTCCTGCAAAATTTTCTCTATTTCTGTTTTGGCAGATTCGAAATCAGACTTTTGTTTCCTATCCAATAGCAATATCTTTCTAGCTGAACAGTCATCCCAAATCAGTAAAACCCTCAATCAACATAAGATTTTAGAGATAAAACTAGTTACTGAACAATTATTCCCCTCTAGCAGATTCAGTTATGCACTTATTTATCTCTCTGTTTCTGATTTTTCCTTCCCTTCCGTTCTGTTTACTCTCTGCACTTCTACAACTAATGAATTCAAAAATCAAATTCAAAATTGATATTAAAGAATTCCAAAGAGCAGAATTTTCAGCTCTCCTAAACAACTTGAAATATGCAGTCATGTATTTCAGCATGTAAGGCTTGAAGAGAATAGAATACCAACAACTTCAATTGGATTCAAACTAATTAGAAGTTTATCATCAATACTTATCATACAAATAAAACCAAATTCTGGTGTGCTACACAAATTCTGTAAAGGAAATCTTATAAAACTGCAAAGGCAGTACCAAACAGTGGCAAGGAAACATAACATGTACCCAAAAACATGATACTCTCTTAGCAACTATTTTTTTTTAATTCTGCATCTCTAGTCCATTTCTCAATTCAAATTAAGATCCATTAGGAGCACATATCATTATAGCTGCCAAAGATATTGAAAGTCACAGCCACTAATCTGAATTCCAATTCTGCACAATCTCCAGCAGACTACATGAATGAATAAGAAGTTCAATTTCATTTACTGCTGCTCAACTTCCACACACAAAATTGGCACTAAGCATTAAAGCACAATTGAACAATTCCAAGTTCATTACGTGTAGTGAAGTTTCAACCCAAAGCTTTGAATCCAGTCCATTATATCCAACATCAGATTAAACAAAACTAGATCATGAAATCTGTAACTCAGTTCAGAACAGGTAAGTATAAACTTCTTCCAGCAGCATTCAACTTCAAGAATCAGATTCAGTGTTAATTTAAGAACTCTTCATCTCCATCTTGCTTCTCAAAATCTCTATCAATGCATAAACAAAAACTTTCCAGGTTATTATGATTCAGCTGTACAGAAACTTAAAAACTTAATGCTTCAATGATCAGAAAATTTGCATCCTGAACTTAGCAAACAACAAACTCAGAAAATCTTTGTTCCACTGATACAAATCTGATATAAACATTCTATTTCACTTTTGATGCTTAAGTTCCTGCCTCTGAAATTCCCAGCATTTCTGTAGCTTTTCAGAATTCTGCAGATTCCATTAACTTGATCCTTCTAGTTTCTGCTAAATTAAATTTGAAAAGGCATGGAGTGAAATGAAAAACTATTTGTTACTACCATTAATAGAGTTTCACTTGAGATCTTGCTGATTTAAGGACTGCTACTAAGAATTTGGTACAAACTTGATACATCATAGTCAAGTTACAAGCAACTAATACTCCTTCCTACTTCG
This sequence comes from Zingiber officinale, assembly GCF_018446385.1. NCBI lineage: Eukaryota > Viridiplantae > Streptophyta > Magnoliopsida > Zingiberales > Zingiberaceae > Zingiber > Zingiber officinale. Next base: position 131,817,812 of record NC_055987.1, read on the forward strand.
CTTGAGAGTTGCAATAGAAATTAGATCCAGTTTTAGAAATTCTCAGAAAGTGTACATTCAGTTTTCAGATTCAGAATTTCAGAAATTTGGACAAAACAAATACAATTTCAGAATTGCCCACTGATCAGTTTGTGAAATTTCAGAACTTGTATTCTTACACCTCAAAATCTGCACTTAAATTTCCAGCTTCCAATTCTAGAATATCAGAATTGATAATCCAGGAAATTCCATCAAGGTTATTCAGCTTCAGGTTCCCCAAATCAACCAACAATAAGTTCAGCTACTACGTTCTGAAAGTTACTACATTCTGCATTTTCAGTTTCCAATAACTTCAGTAGCATTTCCAGGAATCACAGTTACTACATTCTGCATACCTTCATTCTTGAATTGAATCACTAGTTGAAGTTCACAACTTACTCCTTGATCAGATTTTTAGCAACAGATTCACGTTTCAACAACTCATAATCTTCCTTATCAGTAGCTCTAATAGTTCAATTATTTGTCCATCTAATCCTCTTTGACAATTCTGTTTTCAGAAACTGAGACTGCTGTGTCTAGATTCTGTGCTGAATTTTATTCTTCTTAATTTTGCAGAAGCTATTGAAACAAGAATACCATTTGTTTCAGCACAATACAGACTTAACTTGAGTTTCAAATTGGCTTTAAGGCTGCTACTCAATTTTGATACTTCATTTGATACTCCACAATTTCCAGCTTCCTTATTTCTGCACCCACAGATTTCTACATTTCCGATTCAATTCAGCAATCATTCAATGGAGTTTGGCTACCACAAGATTTGTAGTTACTAGCTTCTCATTCCGATTCACATCTGATACAAACTCCCACTTGGTACTTAATTCCTGTCTCTGAAATTTCCAGCTTAACACTGATTTCACTTCCTTATACAATTCATTGTACAGCTTTCCTCAAAAGCTCTGCACACTATTGATACCAAAAAAAAAAAAAAACATTAAAACTCACCACTCAAGGAGCTGATGGATTCACTTAAGTTCCTTTATGATCTGAAGATTATTGTGAGAGCCTGACATGCAACTAATCAATGATTACAAAATCCATTGTGCTACTGATTTTTAAACCAGCTGAAAGTCTCTTAAACACTCTTCATATTTCAATCAAACCGAAGAAAATTTTGCCCAAAACTGTTCAGCATTCTTAAGCTTCAAACAATGTATCCATTAACTTGGATTCATATCTTCAACATTTCCAAATAACTTGAAGTAAGAAAACTCATGAACCTCGGGCATATACAATTCTCCCCCACACTTAAATCTTTGTCCATCTTGTCGATCCAACTCATCAAGAATTCATCCAAAACTCCCAATGAAATGAAAGCAAAGCAAAGTGATCAAGATTTAGAATGCTAGATGAGAATGTTTCAAGAAAATTGTGGAGAAAGAAATGGAAAATATGACGGGGAACAAAATTGACAAAATCCTCAATTTCCATGTACACAAATGCTATTGTGACTTTGAAAAGAAATTAAGCAAATTCTAGAGTTCAATTGTTGTAAGTGCATGTCACACAAAAGAAAATAATGTATAGGCTTAAAGTGGACCTCACTATATGATATTCATGCAACAAGCTCAATTAATCAAAATAGAATTCACCACCAATTTAACCAATATCATGTAAGTAAAGCATCCAATCATGTTAAATGACCTAAAATTGATGGTCAAATTTAATAAGCTTTTACCATCTTAAAGATATTACTTAGAAAATTCCCATGGAGACTTTTATTCAAAATGAAAATGCAAATTATTAACAAAATGCAAATTATGAAAGCAAAGTGTAAAAGTAAAATGCAAAATGCAAAGTATGTAACTAAAGAAATGCATAAAAAGAATTTATTAACAAAGCATGAGTTAAAATGCAAGATAAAGCAAAATTAGAACCAACTCCCCTTAAATTCCGGTGGTCGAAGAAGATTAAGCAACAAGATCCACACCGGAAATGTAGTAATCATTGTTACACTCGAATTCTTTTTATTCTTCATTTTTCTTTTCCAAATTCTTTCCGGAGGTCTAAGGCGATTCAGTTCAAGCATCCACTCCGGAAGCTTGTATTCTCCTACAACATCAATAAAAAGAAACCCCTCCCACACGCATGTGGGGTAAAAATAAAATAGGAGAATATTAGTGTGGATAAAAAATTTGTCAAGAAATGAATCACAACTAATAAAATCAACTAATGGTACCTCTATTGAATTTTCTGAAAAATCACAAGAACTACTCACCTCGTTGTGTTGAAAGGTACCTGGAGTGGTGATTGTTATCCCCTTTTCATCATGATATGGCTCAAGCTCTTGCTCTAGTGAATGTTCATCCTCATGTAGTGATTCTTGGGTGTTTGGCTCTATAGCACAAGGCCCTACACTTACATCTTCAACTCTTGGTGATTCTTGAGGTAATGCTTCCAGTAAGCATTCCCCTACACTTAAATCATCTTCAAAAACATGTTCAGAACCTGAATCACTAACAACATCTTCAACAACAATATCAGTAGGATTAGAAATTTGCATAATCACATAATCATCACAAAAGATACTAGAAAAATTATGCGAATCAATGGAAGTAGGGTCAGGCCTGACAGAATCACTACTTTCTATCTCTCCACTGGAATTTTGTGCTTGCGATTGATTGATAGATGATGCAATTTGATCTAACTGAATCTGTAAGTTCTGTATCTTTGAAAATTGTTGCTCTTGATATTCGATCATTTGTTGCATCATCTCCCTGAGTTTCCATGTTGATTCATCCATCTGAGGGTCATTTTGTTGAAAAGATTGTGGCATAAAATTTGTTGAAACTTCTTGGAACCCATATGAACTCTGGTAGGTAGGATATGGCTCTATAAATGGTCCTTGTGCACTTTCATACCTGAAACATGAATTATCCACCCAATTAGCATTAAAACCATTTGAAAATGACTCATACCTATTTTGTTGATCCATGTTTGGGTAAATTTGATACTCAGGTTGAAAATGATAACTCTCCATTCCACCTCCAAAATTCTGAAAATATGGATCCATGCTAAAGAAATCTCCTGTTCTTCACTACAACACTAGAAATCAAGATTAGAAGACTCAAGAGCATAAAGTTTCAAACTCATGAAATTGTGAACAGTAAAGCACTTACAAATTCAAGAACAAATCAACATGAAATTACAAAGAGAAATAAGCAATCAAATCAATCAACATGCTAACAAATAAAATCACTCAATGCACAATCTAAAATAAAACACACATTACTAGTTAGTTGTTCCCCGGCAACGGCGCCAAAATTTGGTGTCGGCCTTTTTGCATGTCACTTGGCACATCAAATTAATAAAAATTGAAACTCATTTAATATAAAGATAAGCGTTGTAGCAACGAGTCCCAAGTCGTATTTTTCCAAGGATAACTAGTCAATGTGTATACATATCTAGAATTGATTTCAAATTGAATTATTGCATTAACAAGATCAACCAAGTTCTTCTATTTGACTCACATTACCCATTGTCTACATCTAATAAAATCAAGAATAGAGTTAAAGCAAGGGTAAGCTTATCTAGTATGATTCTCTTCTATCTCATCAAATTAATAACAATTAAACATCATTGATTCAAATTCTTCAACATCATTCCACTGAAGTAAACAATCAATAGCTCAAATTAAACATCCAACAATTAAACGTCATCACAATCCAATTCAACACTTAACTCAATCATCAAGTCTCCAATTCTCAATCACAAACAACACAATTAAACAAAGATTAGCATTGAAACTAGTTTACAGTCACTAAGATCAAAAATTAGATCTACACTAATAAAACAAAACCAAGTTAGTAGCTGAACATTCAAAATTAAACACTAGCTTAACTCTAGTTAGTAGCTAAACACTCTTTATGTATGAACCGAATTAAGGAATTCAAACTAGGTAATAAATTGCACTCTAAATCAGTAGCTGAACATGGATTTGAATACAGAAATTCAATGAAATCAAATTGTAAGGAAGAAAACAGAAATAAATTGCAACAAAATTGAAACAAAGATGAAGTTGCAAAACTAGAAAAATCAGATCTGTTGATCTGAGCCATGTGATGAACATTTTGACCTAATTGATAGAAAAGCAAAGAAAACAAACGTTTCACACACACAAATCCTTGACGCAAGCTTTCTTCTCCCTGCTGTCAACAGAATTGCCTTAGAGAACGCCCTTGTGGCAATCGGCAGCAGGTCTCGAGCTTCCAACTAATCCACCAGATGATCTTAGCCTCAGAGAACGCTCATATGGCTCACACCCGAGTGGAATTCACAAGGCACAAGGAAACAGCGCCGGAATCTGAAGATGCGCAAACTCTAATCGATTGATCAGACTGATTCCGGAGTTGCTGATGGAATGGAGAACGCAAGTGTGATCGGAACCTCAGAGAACGCCCATACAGCTCCGGTGATGATGGAAATCGCGGATCGGAGAACGCCCCTGCATCCGGATTGTGAAATGGACAGAAACCAACTGCGCGGTCTGGAGAACGCCCCTGCCGCTTCTGTGACCTCGGTCGATGATCGCCGTCAGCTCATAGATCGTCGCCGGTGAAGATCGCTAGCTCATGGATCTGGAATGGAAGAAACGGGAACTCAGTGTCGCGGCGGAGAAGATGATGCACTGTAGCACAAAATCGCGAGGAAGCCGAGCCCGAGCACTGTAGCTTCTTGCGAGGTTTTTATATCCCTTTCAAATTTAATCCGACGGCTGAGAATCATCGGAGCTTGATCAACGGTGAGAAATAACCTAAAATCTGATCCAACAGTACTTATCTTCATCTACGGTCCAGATCTACTCCTCATTAGGTCGGATGGACCAGATACTTGACGGATGGCCCAGATCTCTCCAATCTTCAACGAACGATCCAAATCGATCCAGGTCTTGATCGCCTCATTTTGCCCTAGATTTGAGCCCAAGTGTGGTCCAATCTGATTGGGTCCATGCCCCTTTTGATGCCTACAAAATAATAAACAAACATTAGCACTAAAATACCATGAAAATAGGCTAATTTGCAATTAAGTCCAAGATTGATACAATGTATAAAAATGTAATGTAAATATGGGCTCTATATATGAAAACTACATCAAACCATGATTATATGAATGAGAATACTATAGTAAAATCATGGTTATCGGCCACTCTGGAAGTAATATCGGCCACTCTGGAAATCTTAATAAGTTTTTTCTCCCCAATGACTTATAGAGGGAGAGTTCTTTCGATCACTCATTCGAAAGTCCTAGAGAGACTTTGATCATCTACTTGGGTGGGCCATCGAGTACATCAACGTCGAATAGGCCCAGGCGACTCGGAAGAAGGAAGTGATCCCCGAGTCGGTTGCTATCCCGGAGCGCCGAGCGGCCCACACACACTAGCCGCCTTGTTAGAGTGTATACTAAAAGCCTAGCTTTTGTAAACATTTATTTTAAAATAAAGAATCACATTGGTAAAAAATGTCTACATTTATATGCTAAGTGTAGTTGTTCAATTAATTTATATTGTAGATAACATGGTGTGTGGTGTCACACACAAAAGATCATGTTCTCGAATTCTTTATAAATTATGAACAGTAGCTCACGACTAAGATGGATAGGAACAAACCATTGGAATAATCATAGTGTAATTTGGTATTAGTTTATCTTAATTATAAAATTACACTAGTACACTCTGAGTGTATTGAGCAGGATCATTTAAGGTAAGTTTTTTTTGTGCTGACTTAATAAAAGAACAAGACCTTAGTTATTATGGAAGTGTGTGCTCTTAATCCTAATATAATAACAAGCACATATATTTAGTATTCATTTCTTTAACTTATCAAAGGGTGATATTTAGCTTGATAAATCAAAAGGCTCGATAAGTTGGGAAATGATATTACTTATAGTGTGTGTTGTTGATTATAGAAGGAAACTGTGTCCTAGTAATCTAGGTTGATAATGTCCCCAAGAGGAGCTCATAAGGATTGTCATGTTAAACCCTGCAGGTAGACTTAGTTCGACATGACAATAAGGTTGAGTGGTACTACTCTTGGACTAAGATATTAATTAAAGAGAGTTGTCAGTAACTCATTTAATTAGTGGACATTCGACATCTTAAACACAGGGAGACTAACACACTCATAATAAGAAGGAGCCGAACATGTAATTTGGGATTGGTGCGGTAGTTCAATAATAATTCTTTAGTGGTATGAATTATTATTGATGAAATTAAGTTGGGTGTTCGGGGCGAACACGGGAAGCTTAATTTCGTCGGGAGACCAAAATCAATTCCTCCTCTCGGTCCCTATCGTAGCCTCTTGTATATAGGGAATTATACCCACCGCATACCCACTTCCTACCCACCCTTAGGTGGCCGACCAAGCAAGCTTGGAGTCCAAGCTTGGACCGGCCAAGCTAAGGGATAAGCCAAGTGAAGGGGGGCCGACCATAGCTTGGAGCCCAAGCTTGTTGTGGCCGACCCTAATAAAATTAAAAGGATTTTATTTTAAAATTTTTTCTTATGTGGATATCATGGTTTTAAAAGAGAGAGTTTAAAATTTAAATCTTTCCTTTTATAGCTTTCTACAAAAGATTAAGTGAAAGATTTGATATCTTTCCTTATTTGTAGTTAAAAGGAAGATTTTAATTTTTGATAAAACTTTCCTTTTTTGTTACCATGTTCATGATTTAAAAAGAGAGTTTTAAAATTAAATATTTCCTTTTATAAGTTTCTACAAAAGATTAAGAAAAGATTTGATATCTTTCCTTATTTGTAGATTGAAAGGAAGATTTTAATTTTAGAGAAAATTTTCCTTTTTGGAAATTATCCACATGTTTTAATAGAGAGATCTTAATTTATAAATTTCCTTTTATAACTAACCATGAAGGGAAAAATTATTAGAGAATTTTTTTAAAAAAATTTCCGGAAACAAATAAGGAAGTTTTAATTTTGTGTTTAAAACTTGCTTTATTTGGAGCTTGTGATGTGGTCGGCTATGATGAGGGTTAAAAGGAAAGTTTAATTAAATTTTCCTTATTAATCAATGGCTAAGAGAATAAGGAAATTTTAATTATAATTAAATTTCCTTATTTGCCAAGACCAAGGAATATAAAAGAGAGGGAGGGGGTGCCTTCATGAGAGATAACTTTATTCTATTTTCCTCTCCTCTCTTCCTTGGTGGTGGTCGGCGATAGTTCCTTACTCTTCTCTTTTTCTCTTCCTCCTTGGTGGCCGGCGACATCAATACAAGAGGAGTCCTTGGTGGCCGATTCTAGCTAGGAGAAGAAGGAGAGAAAGGAGGCTTTGCTCTTGCATCCCTTGGAGCTTGAAGGTTGGTGGCCAAAATATGTTAAAAGGAAGGTCTCTTGGTGGTTCTCATCTCAGTAGATCGTTGCCCACACAACGTCCGGGATAAGAAGAGGAATATGATAGAAGATCAAGAGGTTGTTGCTTACAAAGAAAGGTATAACTAGTAATTCTATTCCGCATCATACTAGTTTTCTTTGTATAGATTTGAAATACCAAACACAAGAGGCTAAAGATTCTAGATATTTGAATTTGTGTTTCTTTTATTTTTCGGCCTTGTAATTCGATTGTTCCTTTTGGTTAAACCTAGAGTTATATAAGGAAATTAAATATTGAATTTCGTTAAGAGACTTTGTCGAGGCAGTGGTGGATGTTCCCATACCCAAGAAGGCCAAGTGCCTCACCATGTTTGACCTGGGAGCCGATTTCCGAAATAAATATTTAATTGAATTTGTAACATAGGTGGATTTGGATCTATAATGTTAAGTATCGTTTATGATCCAAGTCGAAACCTCTAATAACAGATAAGTTAAATTTGGAATCAATAATGTTAAGTTCCGTTTGCGATTCCGAATTTAATTTCTAAAGAATACAATAGGTTGTTAGGAAAGGTTCAGGACTTGTGCAAAATTTTTGTACAGGGGAACTGGTACGATCTTACTAGGACTAACCAACACGCCTAAGGGGCCCTAAGTGGTCAACACGTAGCAACATCCAGAGCCTCGAACCCATGTGGTTCAATATGTGGAGGTCGAGCGGATAAAGATCACCGAAGTTAGACAGTGGATGTTGCTCTTCTGTTCTTATCACCAGTCACCAATGCACAACACCAAAGATTGCTATCAGCTTAATCCAAAGCCATGTCGACTGACACCTTCAATATTTTACCGTTGATCCTCGACACTCGATCACCGCCATTGTAGTCGATCGGGGAGACATCAAGAGGAAGGTAGGCCGGGATATGAGCACCTTCGACAGCATCCCCCGTGGAATACTAGAAGCCTACATGGTCACCTACCAAGCGATCACGCTCGTTAGGCCAGGAAGAAGAGAATATAAGCAACGCCACTCAGGGCTTGGGGTGAGCATTCGGTTAATTCGGTTCATAAATTAACCGAATTAACCGAAAGCCGATTTAGTGTTGGCTAACCGAATCAAATCAAAGTTTTAGTAAAACTGAATTAACTGAATTAGTTATTTCAGTTAACACCTAACTAACTAAATTTGTTTAAAATAACAATAAAAAGAATTTATACAAAATTAATATCAAATTAACCGAATTAACTGAATGCTCACCCCTACTCAGGGCAACATCAGTATGATCGCGGGAGGCTCGAACGATGGAGATTCCAACCAAGCTTGAAAGTCACACGCCAGTGCTTGGAAATACATGCTGTCAGATGCAGCAAGGAGAAGGCAAAGGGGCCAGAGATTAGTTTTTTCCCTCGGGACTTGGAGGGAGTAGAATTCTCTTATGACGATGCCTTGATCATCACGACAACAATTGCTAATTATAATATTCACTGTACTTTTGTAGATACAGGGAGTTCGGTGAGCATCATATTCAAGAAGGCATTTGAGTGGCTTTAGATCGAGCCGAGTGAGCTCCAACCCATGACAATACCATTATATGGATTCACAGGCAATGAAGTGTTGCCAATCGGCCAAGCTTGTCTAATCATATCACTCGGGGAGGAGCCGCTCAGACGGACAAGGATGACCAACTTCATTGTGGTGAATGCCCTGTCCGCTTACATTGCCATATTGGGCCGACCATCACTCAATGAATTCCAAGAGGTCATCTCCATATTCTGCAAGAAGATCAAGTTTTCGATGAAGAACTCAGTCGGGGAAGTAAGGGGCGACCAACTAGCTGCCCGTCGGTGCTACAAAGACGGAGGCACGAGCCACTGGGAAAGCACAACGACTAGAAGTGAATGCAATCCTTGAAGAGTCTCCCACCCTCGTCTATAAAGAAAAGGAAAAAATTTAGGTGCATCACAGTCGGCCGGAGGCCATGACTTTCATCGCTGCTAACCTGAGTGCAGAAAAGAAGGCGAAGCTGGTTGCTTGTCTGAGGCAAAACCACGATGTGTTTTCCTCGGTGACTCACAAGCTCCAGGGAATCTCGCTAAGCATGGAACTGGATGAGTTGCACCTTCGACCAAACACCAGGCCAGTAAAATAGAAGAAAAAAGATTTCAGCTTGAAGCATAATCAGATCATCTGAGCGAAAATAGTGCTGGAAGCCAGTCACATATGCAAAGTGAAATTCCCGAGTTGGCTAGCTAATATGGTGCTAGTCTCCAAGTCAGGTAATAAATGGTGGGTCTACATTGATTTTAGAGACCTGAACAAGTCCTGCCCAAATGACTACTACTCACCACCGTGTATTGATCCGATGGTAGACTCCACGAACAACTACGAGCTAATTTTCTTGCTGGACGCATACCAAGGCTACCACTAGGTTCCGATCACTAAGGAGGATCAAGAGAAGGTCAACTTCATCATGGCGGATGGAACCTTTTGTTACAATGTGATGCCATTCGGCCTGAAGAACGCCGAAGCCACTTACCAGAGACTGATAAACAAGGTGTTTCGAAGGTAGATCGACTGAAACATGGAGGTGTACATTGAAGATATTTTGATGAAATCCCTCTGAGCTGCTGATCTCTGTGCAGACATAGAAGAGACTTGTCGAACACTGAGAAGGTACGGAATCAAGCTCAATCCAAGTAAATGCCTATTCGGAGCAAGGAGCAAATGCTTCCTCGATTACATTGTGACTGAGTAGGGGATCAAAGCAAATCCAAGAAAAGTAAAGGTGCTCCAAGATATGGCACCTCCATAAAACCTAAAGGAAGCTGAGCGGGAAACCGGATGGATCACAACCCTGTCAAGGTTCATATCCAAGTTATCTGATTGGAGCCACCCTTTCTTCAAGGTTTTGCGCCAAGATACGAAGTTTCAATGGGACGCCGAGTGTGACAAGGTGCTAGAGGAGCGCAAAAGTTATTTAACTTTCTTACCTATATTGTCAAAGCTCATCGCTGGCGAGCCGCTCTGGATGTACTTATCATCCACAGAGTGAGTGAGCGACTCAGCCTTGTTACGATAAAATGCCGCTAAACAACAACCGGTGTATTTTTTGAGTCGCATACTGAAAGATGTTGAATACCGGTACACCTGTCTCGAAAAACTAGCGTACAGGCTAGTCCTCGTCGCTCAAAGGTTGCACCCATACTTTTTGTCGCATCTAATAATTATGCTAACTAACAGTACTCTAGGAAGAGTTCTCCTTATCCCTGAAGTATTTGGTCAGCTAATCAAGTGGACCATGGAGCTAAGCGAGTTTGACATACAGTACTAGCCCAAAGCGGTGATCAAGGCGCAAGCTTTAGCCGATTTTGTGACGGAGGTATAGAACGCTGAGCCAGAGACAACTTGGAGGATTTATGTAACGACCTGGCCCTTTGGCCTCTTGGGTGGCCCTTGTGGCGGCCCAACTGGCGGCCCTTATGTCGTCGACCCATTTGGCGACCTCTCATGTCGTCGACCGACAACCCTTGGCCGTGCCGCTACAAGGGCTGCCTAAGAGGCCAAAGGGTCAAGTCATTACAATTTATGTGGATGGATCATTCACCAGCAGGGTAGCGACGTAGGCATACTTTTAATATCACCGCATGAAGATCGAATGAAGTTGTCCGTTCGGCTGGACTATCGAGCCACGAATAAGAAGGTAGAGTATAAAGCATTGATCGCGAGGCTACCTTAGTTGATTTTGTGGCGGAGGTATAAAACACCGAGCTGGAGGTAACTTAGAGAATCTATGTGGATAGATTGTCCACCGGCAGGGCAGCGAAATAGGCATACTTTTAATATAACCGTATGAAGATTGAATGCAACTATCTGTTCGTCTAGACTATCGAGCCACGAACAACGAGGCAGGGTATGAAGCATTGATTGCAGGGCTGCAAGTAGCTCAACAGGTGGGAGCCACCCAAGTCCTCATTCACTCAAACTCCCAACTAGTGGCACAGTAGCTATTAGAAACTTTTGAAATAAACAATGCCTGACTAAGGCTATATGCTGAGGCTTTTGAAAAATTGAAGGCCGGATTTCAAGAAGTAATTATCCAAAAAATCCCTTGAGCAGAGAATCAATATGCGGATGAGTTGATAAAATTTGCAAGTTCTTTAACCCCAGTAGTGCTGGACCAGATATCGAGCAGGTAATATTGGTGGCTCATATCAAGAGGCTGACTAAAGGAGGGATCTCGAATGGAGGGCTCCTTTGTAGAGTTCCTCTGATCGGGTAATACATCGGTTGATTAGGAGTGGGCATGGCTAATAAAAAAGAGAGTCGGACGGTTTACACTAGTCGGAGGTTACTTATATAAAAGGGATGTCTCAAGAACCCTGTTGAAGTGCATCGGAGCAGAGGGCGCTTAGTACATCCTACAAGAGGTTCATCAAGGCTCTTGTGGTAGTTATTTGAGCGGTCGCTCATTAGCAAGGAAAATCCTGTTGGCCGGGTATTTTTTTGCCTACTTTATAAGTTGACGCTACTTGGACGGTATCAACCTGCTTATCTTGCCAAATATATCAGAATATATCGCACAAGCCCACTGAAGAGCTGAAGGCATCCATGGTCTCCTGCCCATTCGACCAGTGGGGCATGGACATTGTCGGTCCCTTCCCCATGGTGACCAGACAAAGGAAATTCCTTCTTGTGGCGGTAGAATACTTTTGCAAATAGGTGGAGGTTGAGCCGCTCACCAAGATAACCGAACAAATGGTTATCAAGTTATTGTGGCAGAACATTATATGCCAGTTTGGCGTCCCACATAAACTCGTCTCTGATAACAAAAGACAATTTCAAGGATGATGGGTCAGAGAATGGTGTGTCAGCTATGGTATTACGCAGGTCTTCACTTCAGTAGCTTACCCACAAAGCAATGGCCAGGCAGAAGTTACCAACAGAGAGATCCTCAGAGGTCTCCAGACTCAGCTCGACTACATGGGGAAAAGTTGGATAGATGAACTGCCAAGTGTGTTGTGGGGCTACCACAGTATGCCCAGGGAAGCTATTGGAATAACCCCATTCCACTTAGTATATGGAGGGGAAACATTAGTGCCGATTGAGATGGGAATTGAGTCTGATCGGGTACGTCTCTATGATGAAGAAAATTCCAAGTGACGCCTCATGGAGTTAGACTTAATAGAAAAAATTAGAGATAAAGCAGCCGTTTGGCTAATGGCGTACCAATAGAGGATGAAGCAGAACTACAATCAAAGGGTGATTTCTAGATCTTTCCAGGTTGGCGACTTAGTTTGAAAAAGGATCAAGATAGTCGACGACGTAACCATCTAGAGGCCCCATGGAGTGGACCGTACAAAGTAATTAAGAATCTCAACTTGGGATCTTATTATTTACAAGATGAAACGGGTAGAAATCTAGAACGATCGTGGAGCGCGAACCATCTACAATCCTATTGGGCCGGGTAGTAAGTTTGTCAATAAATTTATGTAACATGTACAAATATTTATCCTATGAATGCAGGGTGATACGGGTTATAGCGTGTGGATCCATAAGATAACATAGTAGGCAAAGTCAAGGTGATATTGTGGTCAAAGTCAGGATAGAGAAACATTCCACACTTGACTCTGTTGATCACCTAGTTTCAAAGTTCCCGGGTCCTACATACACAGGACATTCATATAAAGCCGACCAGTTGTAAACCAGTCAGATATAAGGACTCCAAGGTTTTACTCTAAAACTAATGAAATAATTGTTGGGACCGATGTGCACGCTGGGGGGGGGGGGTGAATAGTGTTTCGTCGCGCTTGCGTCAGTTTGCTTCGTCTTGTTGTTGTGCAGCGGAATACTCGAAGACAAACACTCACAATGCTAACACCTAGGATTTACTTGGTATCCACCTCAAGAAGAGGTGACTAATCCAAGGATCCACACATGACATGCTCCTCCACTAAGAACAACCCCTTCTCGGTCGCAGCCGGAGTTGGAGAAGCCTCGTACAAACTCACACACAACAACAGAACTCACACAAGAAGAAAATACAAGATATAAATGAAATACACCCTTCTTCTTGCTTACTTGTTGCTTGTTGTTGCCTTTTAAACCTTGGGAATACACTCAAGCGCCTTCAAGAATTGGCGGTGAAGATCGGAAGAAGCTCGTGTGAAAATCGCTGAAGATCGCAGGAGAAGAACGCAAAGTTCTAGCGAAGAAAACGCCCCGCCCAAGCTATATACAGTGCCTCCAATCGATTGAAATCAACCCCAATCGATTACCACGTCAGCACCGCTCTATCGCAGTTGTCCATCACCTGCATCCTGTGCAACGGTCGAATCTCAATCGATCGGCCAATAGATTGGGACAGTCTGAATTGATCCACCGATCGATTCAGATGCTTTATGTGTTCTCGTGATCGCACGAAAACTCCTAGCTCCAATCGATCGACCGATCGATTGGAGATTCCCAATCGATTGCCCGATCAATTGGGAAGGCCTCTGTGCTCGCGACTCATGCTCTCAATCGATCGACCAATTGATTGGGACATTTCTTCCTTCACAGGACACTCCAATCGATCGGTTGATCGATTGGACCCTTGTTCAATCGATTTCCCAATCGATTGACCATCCTGGACTTGACTCAATCTCAAGTCCAAAGTCTCCAACCCAACTCCCGGTCAAATGTGACATGTTAGGTCTCCATGCCTAGCATTTGGCCACACCCAACCAACCTCAAACTATCCTTCCAGCCTCCTCCATCAGCCTCGCGTCCCTCGGATATCTCCCCATCCTTCACGCCTTGCCTTCAGGAGCTTCCTTCGGCCTCATCCTAGTTGTCGGGTTCTCCTTGCCATGTTACACTAGGACTTATTTTGCCAAGACCACATGCTTGGACTTACACCCTTTGTCAAGATCACACTTAGACTTCCAATTGCCTGGCCCCTCACCAGGACTTTCTCCTTTGCCAAGATCACACTTGGACTTTCCAATTGCCTGGCTCCTCACCAGGACTTTTCCTTTTCCAAGATCACACTTGGACTTTCTCCTGCCTAGCTCCACACTAGGACTTTCTCGTTGCTTGGCTCCTCACCAGGACTTTCTCTTACCTAGCTCCTCACTAGGACTTTCGCATTGCCTGGCTCCTCACCAGGACTTTCCAAATGCCTAACCTCCAATTAGGACTTTCCCAGTCAAGTCTTCTGTCAACCTTAACCTACTTGACTTATTTCTCATCAACCTGGTCAATCCTTTGACCATCTTCACAATCGGACGATTGCTCCAACAATCTCCTTATATTGTCAAACATCAAAACTCAAATCCTGACTCAAGCTTGACTCAACTTAAGCTTAGTCAAACTGGTCAACCTTGACCTAGGGGAATTACCTCAACAATCTCTCCCTTTTTGATGTTTGACAATACCTCCGAGTTAGGATAAATCTCATAGCCTTAACCTCTTCTTTATACCAAGGCTAAATCTCATAACCTTAACCTCTTCTTTATCACAAGGTTAAATCCCATAGCCTTAACCACTTCTTTATCACAAGGCTAAATCCCATAGCCTTAACCTCTTCATGACAAGGCATGAATGAAGGTTTCCTTCATTCTCTCCCTTTCCTAGAGGGCAAACTCCCCCTTCTTGGGATGAAGGCCTAACTTAACCTTTCATTCTCCCCCTTTGTCACACATCAAAAACTGAAAACAAACTCTTCTCCATAAGAGTTAACTCTACGTTGTTTACAACCTCATATGTTGGTAACAACCCCACAATGAAAATCTCATATTCTTCATTGCCGCCTAAGTTCCCCCTTGAGCTCTACTTCACTTCACAATGCTCATCCTAGAGCATGCATCAACTTCCCAATGAAACTCCCATTCATTGTATTCAATGCTCCCCCTTGAGCAGTAATCTTCTTCTCAATGCTCATCCAAGAGCATTTTTCACTTTACCAATGAAGGTCCGATCCCATTCATTAATCCAATGCTCCCCCTTAGCAGTAACCTACTCCACAATGCTCATTCGAGAGCATTTATCATCCTAGCAATGAAGATAACCAATCTTTCATTGTTCCCCAATACTCGATCCTAAGTTTTATCTATCACGAAGGTTTAACCCCCTTCCAAGGTCCTTGAAAGTAAATTTTCATGCATTCAAGGAGTAACTCCCCCTAAAAATATGGTCAACTTCTATCATTGCACCAACAATAATTTGGAGTTTCTAAACAATTAGGAAAACCAAAACTTGAAGTTTTGAGGTTCAAAATTCAATAATGAAACTAACCCCCAACCTAAACTTCACCTAAGTCTACCTTAACCAATCCATACTTGCCTTCATCATGAAAGCTCCCCCTAAATGTATACAAATGTATTCCAAGGGATTTGGAATGGTTATTGGAACTTGAAGTGGCTTAATGTGCTAAAATCAAGCTTTTCAGGCCAGAATTAGACTTCCCAATCGATTGAAGTTGGGACTCAATTGATTGAAATCACTTCAATCGATCCATTGTTCGATTCCGCAAGCTACTGCGGTGCAAGTCAGCGGTTGGAGGCACTGTATAAAGCCAGGGTGGAGCATTTTCTTGCTAAGAACTTTGCATTCTTCTCCTGCAATCTTCAGCACACTGTCGTGCCTTGATCCTTCTCCAGTGAAGTTACATTGTCGTGTGGCTTCACACGGTCGTGACCATCCTTCTCTCTACTTCTGTGACACGACCATGTAGCTTCACACGACCAGTGTTATTTGCCTTCGTTTGCTCTCTGGATTAACTGCAAGAGCCGTTTTTACTCTAAAAATGGTTCCTTCTAATAGAAAATGTACAAAGAGTATATCTCCAACAAAGAAGAGTAATTATGTTGAAAGTAAGACAAGAGGTGTAAAAATACATAGATAAAGCATGCGTAAAGTATATGGATATACGTCAAAATATACATAAAAGTGTATATAATCTACGCACATCAACAAGTAGCCTTAGGTTCGATCTGCCTTTATCTGGCTGACCTTATACTAAGATCTTTGGAAGGCTAAGTATCTTTAGGCCCGAACAAACTTTGCCCAACCGGGCATATACATTTATCCTTATGTTCAATTGGCCCTTATCTAACTGATCGTATATTAGGATCTTTGGGAGACTAAGTTTCTTTAATCTCGGACAGACTTTGCTCTGTCAAGCGTACACAAATAGCCTTATGTTCGATCAGCCTTTATCCGGTCGACCATATACTAAGATCTTTGGAAGGTTAAGTTGGACTTTTCCCGATTGGGCGTACACAGGTACCCTTACGTTCGATCGACCTTTATTCGATCGACCATATACTAAGATCTTTTGAAGGCTAAGTATCTTTGGGCCTAGACAAACTTTGCCCGACCAGGCGTGCACAGATAGCCTTATATTCGATCAGCCTTTATCCGACTGATTGTATATTAAGAGCTCCCTAACATTCAAGTGTCTAGAATTCGGACAACTTTTCATCCGAGCGAGCTCCTTTGAACCTGGACAGCTATTTATTGCCCAAGCTCATTATTGTTGGGACTGATGTGCTCGCTAGAGGGGGGGTGAATAGCGTTTCGTCGCGCTTGCATCGGTTTGCTTCGTCTTGTTGTTGTGCAGTGGAATACTCGAAGACAAACACTCACAATGCTAACACCTAGGATTTACTTGGTATCCACCCCAAGAAGAGGTGACTAATCCAATGATCCACACACAACACACTCCTCCACTAATAACAACTCCTTCTCGGTCGCAGCCGGAGGCAGAGAAGCCTTGTACAAACTCACACACAACAACAGAACTCACACAAGAAGAAAATACAAGATATAAATGAAATACACCCTTCTTCTTGCTTACTTGTTGCTTGTTGTTGCCTCTTGAAGCTTGGGAATGCACCCAAGTGCCTTCAAGAACTGGTGGTGAAGATCGGAAGAAGCTCGCATGAAAATCGCTGAAGATCGCAGGAGAAGAATGCAAAGTTCTAGCAAAGAAAATGCTCCGCCCAGGCTTTATACAGTGCCTCCAATCGGTTGAACAATGGATAATGTGCTCTATGAAACAAGTGGCAAATTTGTATCGACTTCGGGGACTTTAACAAAGTTTGTCCAAAAGATTATTATCCCTTGCCTTGTATTGATCAAGTGGTAGATTCTACTTCTGGCTGTGAATTCATCTATATACTGGACACCTATCAAGGGTATCACTAAGTCCCCCTCGCCAAGGAAAATTCGAGAATAATGTTTGGGATATGGTATCATAAAGGCCTTTACCTCTGTGGCTTATCCGTAAAGCAATGGTCAAGCTAAAGTAACAAATAGAGAGATTATCAGAGGGCTCAAGACTAAGTTAGATCATGTCAGATGAAGTTGGGCGAATGAATTACCCACTGTATTATGGGCACATCATAGAACTCCTCGAGAATTGATAGGTATAACTTCTTTTCACTTGGTTTATGATTGTGAAGCAGTGGTCTCGGTCGAGATTGGGGTAGAGTCTTATCAAAGGACCTTATATGAGGAGGATAATGTCTATCGACATCTTATAGAGCTCGACTTGATAGAAAAAGTGTGGGACAAGGCAGCAGCTAGACTTCTATTATATCCCCAAAGGATGAGGAAAAATTATAATAGAAGGGTTATTTGTAAATTTTTTTAGGTGGGCGATTTAGTCTGGAATCGCATCAAGCTAATCGGAGATGTTAATAAATTGGAACCACAATGGGGAGAACCATTCAAGGTGGTACAAAAGCTCTCTTCTGGCTCTTATTATCTTGAAGATGTTGAAGGTCGGAGATTGGACAAACAATCATCTCCAACCTTATAAAACTTAACAAGTACGCCTATAACTTACTCTTGTATTTTGCTCAATTTTTTGTACTTAATGAAAGTGCAAGCGAACTCATTTGAGAAATTTATTTAGCATCCCGAGTAATTGGATTATTATATACAGTCGAACGCGACTTTAAACTCTATACAGTCGAACACGACTTTAAACTCTACATAGTCGGACGTGACTTTAAACTCTATACAGTCGAACGTGACTTTAAACTCTATACAGTCGAACGTGACTTTAAACTCTATACAGTTAAACACAACTTTAAACACTACACAGTCAAACATTACTTTAAACTCTATACAATTGAACGCGACTTTAAACTCTATACAGTTGAATGCAACTTTAAACTCTATACAGTCGAACGTGACTTTAAACTCTACACAGTAGAACTTGACTTTAAACTCTATACAGTCAAATGTGACTTTAAACTCTATACAGTCGAATGTGACTTTAAACTCTATACAATCGAACTGTTACTTTAATTCATATTCTGTCGAACTATAACTTTAAACCCAAGTATAAAGGTCTGACCTGCTTATTTTGCTCAGCATTTGGTGCTCGTCTAGCTTATTATTTTGACCGAGAATTCATTATGAAAAATTGATTATAAATATCTAGCATGTTTATTTCACTCGACATTTGGTGCTTGTCCATCTTATTATTCAGACCAGGAATTCATTATGAAAAATTACTTATATATATCTGGCCTATTTATTTCTCTCGGTATTTGGTGCTCGTCAAGCTTATTATTCAGTTCGAGAATTCATTATGAAAAATTGCTTATAAAGGTCCGACCTATTTATTTCGCTCGGCATTTGGTGCTCATCTAGCTTATTATTCAGACTGAAAATTCATTATGAAAAAATGCTTAAAAATATCTGGCTTGTTTATTTCACTCAGCATTTGGTGTTCATCCAGCTGATTATCAAATTGGGAATTTATTATGAAAAATTACTTATCAATATCCAGCCTGTTTATTTTGCTCAACATTTAGTGCTCGTCTAGCTCATTATTCAGTCCAGGAATTTATTATGAAATATTACTTATAAAGGTTCGGCCTATTTACTTCACTCGACATTTGGTGCTCGTCCATCTCATTATTCAAATCGGGAATTCATTATGAAAAATTTCTTATAAATATCCGGCCTATTTATTTTGCTCGGCATTTGTTGCTCATCCAGCTCATTATTCAAACCAAGAATTCATTATGAAAGATTATAACTTATAAATATCCAGCCTATTTATTTCGCTCAGCATTTGATACTCGTCCAGCTCATTATTCAGTCTGAGAATTCATTATGAAAAATTACTTATAAAAGTTTGACCTGTTTATTTAGCTCGACATTTGGTGCTCGTCCAGCTCATTATTTAGACTGAGAATTCAATATGATAAATTACTTATAAATATCTGGTTTGTTTATTTTTCTCGGCATTTAGTGCTCATCCAGCTCATTATTTAGACTGGGAATTCATTATGAAAAATTGCTTATAAATATTCGACCTATTTATTTCACTTGACATTTGGTGCTCGTTCAGCTCATTATTTTGTTCGAGAATTCATTATGAAAAATTACTTATGAAGGTCCAGTTTTATTATTTTGCTAAGTGTACTTAGTTTGTCTGATTAATACACATTGCATAATGAGCACACTTGTGATATATTTTTGTGGGCAACATGGGTGGTTCTGAAGATATACAAGAAAAACGGGTAATATTTAATGCATAGTTTAAGAGTCAATTTTGATTTGCTTTAACAAATGTATACTGTTACATGCTAGAAAAGATAACATGAAGAACTTTAGTTAAATTTGCTCAAGAGGACCTCCGAAAGCTCTCTGAGTTGCCTGCATTGGTCTATAGATTGTCGAGGAGGTTTTGATGATAGATGACCACCCTCCCATAGTTCTTGGACACCTCCCCCTACTGATTGAATATTCCAGAAAATCACTTTGCTAACTCTCTTTTAAAATCAATAGAGTCAAGATAATCTCTCCTCCCTGCTTCAATGCGTTCATTTTCTCTGCCCTAGTAAGTGGATAGCTCAGCTCGGGCAACATCTGCTTCAGCCTTTGTCGCATTTAACTCAATCCTCAGGGATTCTATTTGGGTTTCTCGGGTATTCAGTTCTTCTTGTTGTTTCAATAGTGAGAAGTTCTTAGTAGAAAGTTCATGAATCAATTCAGGGGACTGGAGGCATGTGAAATCCTCAGTTCCTCTAGTAGAATATTCTTGTGAGCTAGGTCTGAGAGGACTTTATCCTTCATCCCTCTTTCCACCTGGAGTGTAGATACATTTCCTTGTAACAGGAGCTCTAAATTCTTCTTATCCATATCTTGAGACTGTAGTAATTGGCGATAGTCTTGTAACATTTTTTCCATATTAGAAATAAGTTCAACCTGTTCCTCTATTTTTTCCTACAAATAGGCAGTCTCATTACCAGGAGTAGTAGAGGTAGCTTGTAGCTCTTCCACATGATCTTTCAAAACTTTGTTGGCCCTCTCTAAATCCACAATTAATTGGCCCAAATGTAAACTTGATGCATAGAACTGGATAGAATAACGATAGAGTTATATTTCACAATAGTAATCTAAGAAAACTCAATCATTGGCTTACCAAAGTAGCGTTTTGATTATGTCTGTTAGCACATTCGAAAATGGTACTCTCTTGTGTTTGTCTATGAGTTTGCACCCATGATTCGGCTAATGGACCTTTCAGCTTAAGAGTCCCATAAGGTAAAGGAGAAATGGGGTCTAGCCCTTGTTGGGATGGCAAGATGTAGGACTGTTTGAAGAGGCATGATGAACTAGTGGAAGACATGACTTTCGAAGGAGTAGGAGGGATATCAAACAATTGTGGATGAATGGGAGCTAGTTGGATGAGCAAAGATGCCAAAATTTGTCCAGTTGACTCGAGACTTTGTGCGGCTGGTGATTTTTCAAGCACTCAGCCGGTCGATCTCCAACAAGGGGTTTGCCTCGCCGAGGAGTGGTCAAAGGAAGGATCAAGGCTTGTAATGAAATTGGCTGAGTAGGTGTAAGAGTTGATGTTGTCTTGAAAGGCCGAATAATTGGGGGAATAACATGAGACATATGTACAAGAAGGTCTGACCTCATCATAGTAACTGCAAAACAAGAACAACTATGTTTTTGAGACCCAGGTTCTTTACCTCGGGTAAATGAAATCTCGGTTGGAGCAAGGGAAGATTGTTGGGAGATGGTGTTGGAACTCCAAAGTTGTTTTGATGTGATCAACAAGTTAAATTAGGTCTTGTGGTGTTTTAACCTTATGTCTAAGTGTACAGGAGCTTAGGAGCATAGAGAGTCAAGAAAAAGGTGTAGCTAGCAAGAAGGACGACACGGGAGAGAGCCGACGGGCTCAGTGCGTCCAAGGGACGAGGTGCTATGGAAGAGTACGTTGGCGGACGAGAAGGAAATGCGCGGCGTTTCCGAGGGACGAGAAGCCGGAGCGGAAGGTTGCTCGAGAAGACTGAAATTGGGTTCGAGTGAGCCTTATTTTGGTTGGCTGAAATCACACAAGTGAGCGGAGCCAGAGCGGAAGACCCGGACCGAGGCGAGCAGCACCGAAGCAGAGGACCCGGACCAAAAGTCAACTAAGTTGACTTTAGTGGTCCGGGCGCCCGAACGGTCTGGGCGCTCGAAACTTAATTTTGACTAGATCGCGTTTGACCGTGATCCATTGTGAAGGGGATAAAATTTTATCCCTCTCCTAGGCGCTTGGAACCCTCCAGGTGCCCTGACCAAGGCTATAAATATAGCCTTGGCCCAAAAGCTTTACATCAGAACAAGAATTAGCAAAACAACACTTGTGAGCTTCCATTTTTAGTTTAGCTTCTCTTTTGCGCTTTCACTACTGTAAGAGGCTTCTCCGCTTAAAAGAGATCTTTTAGTGTGCAATTCATTCCTTGGATTAAAAACCTCCCCGGTTGTAACCAAGTTAAGTCTGTGAGCCTCTTCTTTTAGTTTCTTTCTGTTTATTGCGTTCAATTTATGCAAGTGTTATTTTAAAAAGTCCGAGAAGGGTACTTTGTGTTTGTGTTTTTTCAGGGCTATTCAACCCCCCTTCTAGCCGGCCAACGCGGCCCAAGAAGTAGTATCAAAGTCAGGACACTTCAAGAGGACTAATCGCCGACTGAAGCAATAAGATGGTCGGAGCTAACATCTACCCACCAGTATTCGAGGGGGAGTTCGCTTTTTGGAAGCGACGAATAGAGGTTTATTTTAAAACCGATTTTAATATGTTATTAATAATAAATTATGGTTATGAAGCTCCAAAGGACACAAAAGGAGAAGAACTTGAGGAGCATTAATGGACTGACGAGCAGCGCGACGAATTCATGTCAAACGGTAAGGTTGAATCCCGCCTTCTGAGTGTACTACCTGCCCAGGATGTCAAAAGAGTCAGAAAATACAAAAGCGTAAAAGAACTTTGGGAAAAGTTCTTGAAGCTCTATGAAGAACCAATTGAAGTCGAATCCAACTCCTCGATGGACATCGACTCACCGTCAGAAGAGTCCGAGATCGAGGAAATTATCGGGACAGCCTTAACAACCGAATTCCTTCTCGAGGACACAGAAAGCTCATCCCAGATAAGCATCGATGAAGGGGAAGAGTCTTCGGAAGAAAATAACTCAACATGGGGAGAATCAACAGCCGACAAGGTAAGTTAGGTATGGCATCTACCTCCTGACCAATTGATTAATTCAATCAAAACTTTGTCGAAAGATTTTTGTGAATTAGAAATTATATTGTCGAAAGATTTTTGTGAATTAAAACCTAAAAAGTTATTAATAAAGAATAGTGAGTTAAAAGAAACTCTAGCAACAGCTTGTCTATTAAAGGATTTCGATAAACTAACAATAGAAAATGACATGTTAAGGGAACAAATACAATTTTCTGCATGTTCAAAATTCCCTGCTTTAAATTTGAGAAATTAAGATAAACTAAAATAGAAATTTAAACATCACTAATCTAAAACTTTGAATTAGACTTAGCGCTTTCAGTGAGAAAATTAAATGTTAAATTTTCTTATGAGGCTTTGTTTAGAAAGTGGTTGTTGCTCCAATAACTAAGAAGGTCTACTGCCTCACCATTGCCTAGAAGTCGAATATTTAAATAAAATGTTTAATTAACTTACTGATAAAGCATTGAAATTAAGTAATACTTTAAAAAGTTTTTCAAACATTTTTTAGAAAAATTTCTCAAAATTGTCTAAAAGTTGCCTAAGTTAGAATTTTCTTTTTAGAAAATTTTCTTGCTTATTTTTTTTTACATATTCTCAAAAATAATTTTGCTTGCAAAACTTAGAAAAATTTCTCAAAAATATTTGTTAAACAATTTTACTTAGAAATTTTTGAAAATTATTACAAAGGGGGAGAAAGAAAAAAAAATCTCAAAATTATTACCTTTAGATTTTCTCTTGGCACCCCATTTTTTATGTGATCAAAGGGGGAGAAAGAAAATGTTAAGTCTAGGGGGAGGTGGATTACAATTTTTATTTTGTATACTTTATTGCAATATTATTTGTTTTACTTTTATGTCTATTTACCCTAACTTAACTTAGGTTGCTCACATCAAAAAAGGGGAGATTGTTGGAACCCCAAGGTTGTTTTGATGTGATCAACAAGTTAAGTTAGGTTTTGTGGTGTTTTAACCTTGTGTCTAAGTGTGCAGGAGCTTAGGAGCACAGGGAGTCGAGCAAAAGACGCAACTAGCGAGAAGGACGGTACGGGAGAGAGCCGACGGGCTTGGTGCGTCCGAGGGACGAGGTGCTGCGGAAGAGTACGCTGGCGGACGAGAAGGAAATGCGCGGTGTTTCCGAGGGATGAGAAGCTGGAGCGAAAGGTTGCTCGAGAAGGCCAAAATTGGATTCGGGTGAGTCTTATTTCTGTTGGCTGAAATCACCTAAGCGAGCGGAGTCAGAGCGGAAGACCCGGACTGAAGCGAGCAGCACCGGAGTAGAAGGCCCAGACCAAAAGTCAACTAAGTTGACTTTAGTGGTCCAGGCGCTTAGACCCATTCCGGGCACCTAGACCCTGATTTTGATCAGATCATGTTTGACCGCGATCCGTTGCGAAGGAGAAAAAATTTTATCCCTTGATGTGCGTAGATTATATACACTTTTATGCATGCTTTGACGCACATCTACTTGTATTTCACTAGCATAATCTATGTTTATTGCACCCTATTTCATTATAATGTCATACTTCTATTATATTTTGTTCGAAGATCTACTCTTTGCTTGTTTTGATTGACAGAACGCTATTTGGAGCGAAAATGGAGAAAAAACGCACTTAGGAGCTTGGGTCGTGTAGGCCACACGGTCGTGTGGCCATTATCATGCCTTGGCCGTGCCAAATGGCACGTCCGTACCAGCACCCGATGCGAAGAAGGCCACATCCGTGTGCCCCACATGGCTGTGCCATTATCCCCGTGGCCAAGAAGCACACGGTCGTGCCAAATGGCACGGTCGTGCCAACATTTCAGTGGCGAGGAAGGTCACGACCATGTGAATCCACACGGTCATGTGACCTTGGCAGAGAAGAAGAGGGTCACGGGCGTGTGAGCCACACGGCCATGTGACTCAGCTAGAGAAGAAGCTGTGTGAGGCCGTGTGGATTCCACATGGCCGTGTGACGAAGAACACGGGTCGTGCCACGCCAAAATAGAGTTGTGCTGAATTTTGGGCAGATTGCAGACCGATCATAATTCGACCATAACTTTGCACTCCATTGGAGTTTCGGGATGTTCTTTATACTGAAACGTAGCTGACTTCAAGATCTACAACTTTTCTTCAGATTCAACAGAGAGAAAGCATTGTATTCCCATGTTAAATGGCACAGTCGTGCCTCTCAACTGCGGGTTCAACTGGACCTCCGCCCAGACTGCAGACCAAACTTTGAACTACCATAACTCTCGGCTCGGTTGGAGACAGGGCTCGATCCAAGTATAAGATTGAAGATAATTTTAAGAGCTATAACTTTGGTTCAGGGTGAATCATGAGAAAACTTGGTTTAATGGGTGAAAAACCTGGTTTACCAGACCACTATAATCCTGGTTTTCCTGGGCAGCTTGGAGGAGGTATAAAAGGGCAAGACCCCCATTCTTTTATCTGATCTTTGGTTTGGGGATTTCTTCCCTCTCCTTGGGAAAGGGTTATCCCCTTTAGGGGAAACCCTAGAACTTCATTCACCATCATCCCTTGACGTTCCGTCCATCTACAGAGCAATGAGGCATCCCCAAGACATCGGAAACCTCGGCAAGCATCTCTTCTTTCCCTTCTTCTCACATCAAGGGTTGTAAGTATGCTTTACTTTATGTTTTGGGGTTGTTCTTCCCTCACAATGGAGTAGATCTCTTTTTATATGGATGTAGGGAGTAGTTTTGATGTATTGGTTGATGTATGAACTAGTGTACGCTAATTTCCTTGTTCAATGAAGGTTTTATGCCATGCTCTACTTATGTTGTGCCTCTTATGTGTTTGATAAAGCATGTAAATGGTATAAGCATGTAGACATGAGGGATTTTCTCCTTGTTAAGGTTGCTACTAGATTAGGGGGGGGGGGGTCCTTAGTGACAGAGGATACCCATTCAACCAGACATATTATGCCCTTAGTGACAGAGGACATCGAGACTTACCCAATTTCTAGAGTCAAAAGGTCTTAACATAGGGATTAATCCTTAAACATGGAGGGTAAGGAAGTGACTATGCATTAGCGACATAATCCTACATCATAATGAAACCGAAATCTTAGAATCCATCTCCCAAAGCTCAATTCCCTCCAAGGTCGATTCTCTCATCCTTCTCTTTTTCTCTTCAATCACTCTCGTTAGTTTGCAAGCGCCAAAGCCAACTTTCGACCGTCTAGATAACTTACTTTGTGACATCTCTAGTGCTTAATCAACAGTCCCTGTGGATTCGACAAATCTTATATATTACTGACGACGAAGTCATACACTTGCGGTAGCTTAACATCCCCCTTCCAGGCGCCCTGACCAAGACTATAAATACAACCTTGGTCCAGAAGCTTTACATTAGAACAAAAATTAGCAATACAACACTTGTGAGCTTCCATTTTTAGTTTAGCTTCTCTTTTACGCTTTCACTGCTGTAAGAGGTTTCTCCTCCTGAAGGAGATCTTTTAGTGTGCAATTCATTTCTTGGATTAACAACCTCCCCAGTTGTAACCAAGTCAAGTCTGTGAGCCTCTTCTTTTAGTTTCTTTCTGTCTATTATATTCAATTTATGCAAGTGTTATTTTAAAAAGTCTGAGAAGGGTAATTTGTGTTTGTGTTTTTTTAGGGCTATTCAACCCCCCTTCTAGCTGGCCAACGCGGCCCAACAAATGGGTTGCTCAGTTATATCTGGGCCTGAAGCTTTTGCTCGAGGCCTTTTGGGCTGGATGACTAGGGGCGTGTTCGATTTTGAGGAACTGGAAGATGACTCTCAGGAGGGTTCAGCTGGAGGAGGTGTACCAATGGATGTAGAAGTTTGTTCAAATTGGCGCTCCTTCAATAAATCTTCTCCTAGCTAGTTTAAGACCGCTCTTGTTAGCCGAGTGTTCCTATATAGGAAAGTTGAAGTATGACCTCCGCTATAAAAATAAGTGAATGTTAGAAGTTTCTATAACAAATGGTAGGAGAATTACAACTAGTTAATTATAAGGAAGATAAAGATCTTTTCTCACCGAAGGTGGCACTTAGCTCTAGGTTGACCGGAGTGAGCCCACAAGCAAATAGCAACCCTTCTATGGTTAAGGTGGGTAAATTGAACTTTGCACCCTTTAATTTTTCTAGGGCTTCACGTAGAGTTAGATCTGCGGAGATGTTACCTAGATTAGGGAGAGGGGGAAGATCTTGTTGCGAAGCCACAAGGTAAGATGGAGAAGGTAGAAGGTGTATAAAGAAATATTTTATTGTTGCAGAAAGCACCAGATGATCGAACTTATATTTTGATCACGATAAAGGATTCAAAGTTAAGTTGTCTTGTAATCTAACAAGGGTTGAACCAAGTGTGCATGAAAGGTCCTATGTGTACTTAGGCAAAAGTCCTAGTGGATTCTAGGAAGATGGAAAACCTTAGGGGGAGGTAACCCTAGGTCCTAGGGGGTGGTAACCCTAGGTGGAAAGTCTTGGCAGGTCATGAACTTTGGGCAAAATCTTAGAGTCGAGGACTCTAGGTGAAAATCCTAGTGGTCGCGGACCAGGTGAAAGTCTGGATTGGTCGTGGTGCAGACATCCAACATGAAGACCTGAAGTCTCGGGCGCTGAGCAAAAGTCTAGTCGGTCTGGAGGACCAGTCTGGCAAAAGGTAACTCTCATGAGAGGAATATGTGAGAACGCATTCCCCAAAGAGGGAAGAGTAGGCGTTAGTTCGACCTAGGGTTTCATTGAAATCCAAAAGTCAGAATCGGACAGTCCGAAGGTTGTCAAGTTATCTATTGCTTTATTATTTACTATTGGTTTAACTCTATTTTGTAGGAAGACTAACATTTTTACAAGGTCAAATTTAGTCGTGTTCAGTCGACCAAATGTCTGGATCGGTCGATCGAACCACTAAGTGAACATATCAGATTCCAACTCACGGTGAAGTGTTGACCAGGGGATCGATCGACCGAATAGGGAGGTTCAGTCAACCGAACGGTGGATTAGCTTCGGACCAAGTTGATCGGGTCAGATAAGCTAGCGAGGTCAACAAGATTGGTCAACCGAACGGCGGGATCGGTCGACCGAATGAAGACTCTTATTTGAGCCGAAGCATGTGGACGAGATGCTGGGCAGGTTCAGAGGGTTCGATCGACTGAACACCCGGATCGGTCGACCAATTAGCATCGAGTTAAAGACTGATCCCGAGATCAGTGGATCTGGATCAGGTCTGGGTCAACTATAAAAGGAAGGTCGACCAGAAGCTTTGGGACAACACATTCAGAATGATCTTCTTACGTGTGTGCCGCTCTAGAACAACTTTAACTGCTGCTCTGACAATCGACGAATGACTTTTATTTCTATTGTTGTTGGTAACTTTATTATATTGCAATTGTACTTAATATCTGTACTTATTTTCGAATCTATAGTGATTTTCCAATGAAAATGATCAACAATCGTGGGCCATGGAGTAAGAGTCATCACATGCTCTGAACCAAGTAAAACCAAATGTGCTAGCTTTGTTTTACTTGTTCTTTATTCCGCTATATTATTATGTGTTTTCCATAACGAGTGAAAAAGTCACAAGTGTTATTCACCCCCTCTAGCACGCATCGATCCTACAATTGGTATTAGAGCGGGGTCACTTCGAATTGGTGAAACCACCATTCAATCAAATTTCCTTTTCTTTTCGTAGTAAATTGTAAATCTTTCAGAGTCAATTGGAATCGGTAAAGTTGCCACCTTCCAATCAGTTTCATCGATCGAGTTTTTCATTTCTCAAGGTTGATGCAAACACCACTCGAGTTTTACTATATTTTAACTCCCGCACTACTAATCCAAGAACAAGTCTTGGAATATTTGCTATTTTTTTATTGTGTGTGAGATTTCTCTTTAACAATGGCACACCAAGAAGGTTACAGCACATCACGGCTGCTTCTCTTTTTCGACGAAGACTTCGGCTACTGGAAGGGTCAGATGGAATACCACCTCCAGACGCAAGTTGAGTTGTGGATGATCATATAGACCGACCTGGTACTTCCACTCTACGGCACTGGAAAATGAGTATCATGTGAGAACTGAGACACAAATTTGATGAAGAAGATCGAAGCCAATGCCAAGGCAATATGTACTCTACAATGTGGCCTGACAAAAGAAGAACTAAATAGAGTTGGTCCATTTTCAAGCGCAAAGGAGCTGTGGGAAAAATTGATCGAGCTACACGACGATACTTCCAACACGAAGGTAAGCAAGCAAGATTTACTATTAAACAAATTATATAATATAAAAATACAGGAAGGTGAGTCAACAAGCTCGCTACATGCTCGCATCCAAGATCTTCTAAACGGACTCCACGCGATCCGACAAAAGGTGGAGAATCACGATGTAATCAGGTACGTGCTAAATGCTTTTCTGAGGAATACCTTGTGGGAATCAATAGTAGATGCTTACAAAGTATCCAAGGATCTTTCAGCAATTAGAATAGATGAATTATTTTCAGAATTTGAATTACATGAACAGACTAATACACCTTCGGTCAAGAGAAGTATTATCTTTGTTACAGGTACAAACAAAATAAAGGAATCAAAAGTCAAGGGTCTAACTGAATTTGAGCCCGAAGATGAATCAGAGTTAGAAGAAGATGATGACGAGATCACCACCGAGCTCATCAATCTTGTATGAAAATTGTGCAAGAAAAAGAAGGGATTCACAAAACACAAGATCAAAAAGATGATCTAGGCAAAGACGATGCAACCAAGTCCAAACTCAAAAATGAAGTTTGAAGTCACCTACTATGGCTGCAACAAAAAGGGACACATCAAGGCAAACTATCCAAATCAGAAGGAAGCAAGGAAGCAACAGAAAAGGAAGGCGCTACAAGCAATATGGGATGAATCATCATCGGAAGACTCTGAAGAAGACCGTGAACAAACTAGTTTCCTCGCACTACCAACCCAAGAGCGAGTCGTCGAATCCAAGTCTGAGACAGAATCAGAAGCCAATTTTGAGTGAAGCCACAGATCCATATCTGTTTCAAAAGGTTCTCAAACCAATGTAATTATCTCTCTAATCAGATCATATAACTTGATTTCTTACTTGTCAAGAAAGTTAACTAAGTCCAATCTCCGGGTTAAGTCACTCCAAAATGAGGTAACAACCCTTAAGGAAGTGACTAACCCAAGCTCCTTGATTGAATCAGTTTAGACTGGATCTTCAACTCAAGTCCAAAAGCTTGAGGAAGAAAATTTCAGCCTGAAAATCCAAGTCAAGGAACTGAAGGATGTTGGAGCAATCCCAATGGTCCGTGCGACCATGTGTTTTGGTGTTTGAGCAAAGAGTTTAAGTTAGGTTCACCCCTATATTTGATATGTGTATATGAGTGTGCAAGTTTGTAGGATACACATATGACTCAGGTTGATGGCTTCAAGTCTGATGAAGGATGGAGCATCCGAGGGACCGTGGACAAGGCAGCAAGGACAAGGGCCAAGGGAACCGACTTCAAGGCATACGCGAAGGATGGCATTAGGATGAGCCACAGGCTTGGATGCATCCGAGGGATGAGAGCTAAAAGAAGTAGGCTTGAAAGCAAGAGGTCAAAGCTGCAATGAAGAGTCGACTGATTCATAAG
Source organism: Zingiber officinale (assembly GCF_018446385.1). Classification (NCBI taxonomy): domain Eukaryota; kingdom Viridiplantae; phylum Streptophyta; class Magnoliopsida; order Zingiberales; family Zingiberaceae; genus Zingiber; species Zingiber officinale. The sequence goes on from NC_055987.1 coordinate 131,848,276, forward strand.
GGTGAGGGTCTGAGTGCTAAGAGATTATACTTTGGTAGCAGTCGACTGGTGGTTTCATCAGTCGACTGGTGTAGTCGACTGGGTAGTCAACTGGGAGCGAATAGAATTCTTTGTTCGCTCAGCCAGTGTAGAGCAGTCAATTGGTAATTTTACCAATCGACTGGTATCGAGCCGTTGGGATGTAATGGTTGAATCTCCACAGAGGGCAGTCGACTAGCACTTTCACCAGTCGACTAGTAGGCGGGATTTTTCAACCCATTGCCTATATAACCAAGACTTGGGAGCTCGGTTATAGTTAATGAAATTGGACTTGGTTAAAGTCTAATTAGTAGTCTACCAGTGCTCAAGGTTTCCCTTGTGTCCAAGAGGTCTTGGTGAGTTTGTGGCGAGGTTTCTCCACCCACAAGGAGGTTTGAGCTAGCCGGAGTTTCCGGGGACTAATCCACCGACGGATTGAGGGATCATCCACCTTACGGACAGCCGTGGAGTAGGAGCAAGCTATCTCCGAACCACATTACATTGATGCGTTAGCGGTTTGCTTATTCTTTCTTGTTTTTATCTTTCATATTTGTATTTGTTTTGTATTATTCCGCCACGCAAGCTAACAAGTGTAGGAAGAGCGATCGATTTAGGGGCATCATCTATTCAACCCCCTTCTAGTCGGCTGCAAGATCCCCTACAAGTGGTATCAGAGTGAGGCTGCTCTCCATTGGACTAACCACCAAGGAAGCAAAGATGACCAGCTTGATAGATCTGCCAAAGTTTGAAGGAGGAAGTTTATGGGACATCACCTTTTGGATGGTGAAGATGAAGAACTTCCTCAAGATTGATTGTGACACAATGATAGTCGTCGAGGAACCATTTAAAGTCCCAAGAGACAAGAAAGGAAAGAGACTCCGACCATGACATTGGACGGAGGAGCAAACCACACGATCAGAGGCAAATTCAAAGGTAATATCAATTTTGATTGAACTTTTACCTTCTAATGTGATAAGTCATGTAGGTGAATACAAGAATGGCCACGAGTTGTGGAGTAAGGTAAAGATGATTCTAGGAGAAGAACTCATGCCTACACAAGAAGAAAGAAAATCCGAAGAAAAGGAAGAAGTGGCTCAAGTAGAGGAGGAGCAACCGAAAGTCAATTCATGCTCAACTTCTGAGGAGGAGAAGAATGAAGAAAGTCCATCCACAAGTGTGGATGAGGAAGATAAGGCATCATCTACATCCTCAAGGATTGAAGAAGAATCGAAGACAAGTGAAGAGGATGAAGATGAGGTCTTGGAAGTGGTCAACCTAGCAAGCACCTCCACCGAAGTGAAGTCAAAGGACCACATAATTTGCTTCGGGTGCAATGAGAAGGGACACTACAAGAGTAGATGTCCAATGGGTAAGAAGAAGATAACTCCTAAACCCATTCAAGTTAATTTAAATAATAACAAGGGTTGTAGGAATGAAGAAACCCAAAAGAGGAGAATGTGCATCATATGTTTCACGTGTGGGAAGGGTTACTACTGTAGGTCCCTTTGGAGGCCGGTAAGAGGGGAGGGGTGAATTGCCCTACAAAAATAAACACAAAACCTGTCTCGGATATTCAACTAATTTAAGGAACTTGTAATTAAAAAAAGCAGAGACTAAATAAACAGAATCTAAAACAGACGCAGAGGGTTTACTTGGTTTGCAATCAGAGGATTGCTAATCCAAGGCAAAGATGGCGCACTATCTGATTCTCCTCTGGGCGGAGTGCGTTGACAGTACAAAAGAAAATAAAGCACAGAGAAAAATGAATTACAAGTAAGTTGTTCTGACTGTGCAGATCAGTGTTATATTTATAGCACTGGTCGGGGCACCCCGAATGGGTTCCGGGCACCCTGGGGGGATAAAATTTTATTCCCCAACGATCAGATCGCGTTTGACGTGATCCTGGTCAAAATCCAAGTTCGGGCGCCCGGAAGGGTTCCGGGTGCCCCGGAGGGCTCCGGGCGCCTCGGAGCCCAAAGTCAACAGCGTTGACTTTTTCATCTCCGATTCAGCTCATCTCGGTCCGGGTCTTGTTCGCTCCGGCTCCGCTAGCTTGGGTGATCTTGGCCATCCGGAATAGGGCTCACCCGAACCCAAGTTCCGGCCTTTTCCTCGAGCAGCCTTCCTTCCCGGTTTCTCGTCCCTCGAACGCCGTGCACGTTCTTCTCATCCACCGGTGTACTCTTTCACGGTCGCCTTGTCCCTCGGATGCACCGAGCCCGTCGGCTCTCTCCCCGTGCCGTCCTTCTCGTTAGCCGTGTCTTCCACTCGACTTCTTGTGTTCCTAAGCTCCTGCACACTTAGACACAAGGGTTAAACAAACGCAGGACCTAACTTAGCTTGTTTGATCACATCAAAACACCTTGGGGTTCCAACAATCTCCCCTTTTTGATGTGAGCAACCCAAGTTAAGTTAGGGTAAACATATGCAATAAAAACAATTTATATTCAAATAAGTTCAAATATTCTTCAATTGAAAAATTATATTACCTCCACCTAGACTTAACATACTTCTCCCCCTTTGATCACATAAAAATTGGGGTTATAAATAAGTCTAAGGTAAATTATAAAAAAAATTTAAAACTGTCTAAGTAAAAGACACTCGTCAGAATTTTTCTTTCGAAAAAAAATTTAAGTAAAACATTTTTTCAAAAAAAAAACAGTCATAAGTGTTAACAAATTTTTTAAAAAATTTTAAGTTTGAAACTTATTTCAACATTTCTAAAAAAAATTTCTAAGGGGGCGTTTGGTTTAGGGGAATAGGAGTGGGGAATGAGAATGGGAATTATTGTTTGTCATTGTTAATGTTTGGATTATAAGAATAGGAATGCAAATAAGGGAATGAATCCTTGAAATTGGGTAATAACTCATTCCCATGTACCTCCCCTTCAATGAGTCATTACCCTATTTTCATCAATCAAAATATTACCTTATTCCAAAAATACCCTTGAGCTAAAATTAAAATTTTCTCCCTTAATATCAAATATCAAAATATATTTATTTATTTTTTCTTTCATATCACTTCTCTCTCCTTGTTCTCTCTCATCATATTTTCTCTCTCATCATTTTATCACACACTTTCTCTCTCCTATCACACTCTCTTTCCTTTTTTTCTTATTACACTTTCTCTTTCATCATACTTTCTCTCTCCTCAATCTCTTCCTTTTTTTTTTCTCATCATACTTTCTCTCTCCTCAATCTCTCACATCACACTCCCTTTTCTCTTTTTTTCTCATTACACTTTCGCTCTCATCATACTTTCTCTTTCCTCAATCTCTCTTGTCACACTCCCTCCTTTTTTTCCTCAACACACTTTCTCTCTCATCATATTTTCTCTCTCCTCAATCTCTCACATCACACTCAATGTTCTCTTTTTTTCATCACACTTTCTCTCTCATTATACTTTATCTCTCACCATACTTTCTCTCTCCTCAACCTCTCTCATCACACTCTCTCTCCTCATTTTTTCTCATTACATTTTCTCTCTCTTCATCCTCTCCCATCGTACTTTCTCTCACATCATATTTTCGCTCTCATCTTCTCTCATCATGCTCTCTCTCCTATCACACTCTCTTTTCTCATTTTCTCTCATCACACTTTCTCTCTCTTGATCCTTTCTCATCACACTTTCTCTCTCATTATACTTTCTCTCTCATCATTCTCTTTCATCATATTTTTCTCTCACATTCATCTTTCTCTCATATCTAATTTTTTCTCATATTTTTCTTTAAGGGTAAAAAAGAAAATTTTGATTTATTCCGATAGAAAATATGCAACTAACCAAACATTATTTTTAAGAGTGGTATCCATGCTCATACCCATTCCCATTCCACAATACAATGATTCTCATTCCGATTCCTATTCCTAACAAAGAACAAAACGCCCCCTAAGTTATTATTCATAAGAAACAATTCTAAAAATAAATTCTAAGGCAAAAAAAATCTTAGTCAAATTTTTTTTTTAAAAAAAAAAAATCTTAAGGCAAAAAAAATATTCTAAGTTAACTTTCATAAACAGTTTCTAAGGTAATTTTTAAACAAAATTTCTAAGTCAAGTTAAAAAAATATTTTCTAACACAAATTGAATAACTCTTTTAAAGCATTAAATAATTTAAATTAATACTTTTTCAGTTAGTCAATTAAACTTTTCATTTCGATACTTGGCTTCCAGGTCGTGGCGAGGCACTAGACTTTCTTGGTTATTAGAGCAACAACCACTTCCTTAGACAAAGCCTCATAGTGAAATTAGTTGTTTAATTTCCTTGCTGAAAATGCTAAGTCTAATTTAAATTTTAAATTAAGCAGGTTTTTGGAACCCAGTAGAAGTTCCTACCTACAGGATTAACCAAGTATTTCCTAGCTACATAGATTTTTGATATATTTCTAATTTGACTTTGATGAAATCTATAATACCAATTTAAACCTCTATAATTTCTAAAAGTAGAAATATTTGGACCATTAGATTTTTTCAATCTTTCTATTTCTTCTTTTAGTTTTTCATTTTCAATTTTCAATTTTTCAAAATCCTCTATGAGACATGATTTTGCCAAAATTCTTTTTGTTTCTACAATTTCATTTTCTAATTTGGTATTTTTATTTTCTAATTTATACATGGATTTTGCCATTGCCTTAATACTAAAGTAAAGTTCATCAGGGGTAAGAGGCATACTTCACTTACCATATCAGACTTGGAGCCTGAATCTCCCCCTGCTTCGCTACTTCCATCTGAGGTCGCTCCCCCTTCATCGATGCTGGGTTCTGATGTACTCTGTCCTTCTTAGCTTGCCATCAGTGCTATCCCGGCATATTCTTGAATCTCGGACTCAGATGAAGAAGTGTCACCCCAAGTAGCTTTTAGGTTCTTGTGCTTCTTGGGAATCTTGCCTTTGTCCTTCTTTAGTTCTGGGCAGTCTTCTTTTAGGTGTCCTTCCTTTTGACACTGGTAGCAACGCATCCTTCTTCTATTTCTTGGATTCTTTTTATTCTGCATTTCTTTAAATTTATTAGCTCTAAAAAACTTTTTAAAGTTTCTTACCATGTACGCTTCCTGATCATCTTCTGAGTCTGACTCGGGTTCATCCCTTTTAGTTGCGTTTAGCGCAATCATCTAGCTTGATTTCTTTATTCCTGCACACCTGGTTTCATGCAATTCAAGAATGGAGAACAGTTCTTCAAAAGTACTTACCTCCAGGTCTTTCGAAATGTAGTAGGCGTCGACGATTGATGTCCAATCTGATGTTCTGGGAAACGTGTTGAGTGCGTAGCGTATTGCTTCCCGATTTGTTACCGTTTCTCCGAGGTTCTCGAGACCAGTAATCAGTTCTTTTACCTTTGCGTGTAGACTGGCTACCTTCTCACCTTTTTCCAGTCGGATGTTCATTAGCTTGTTCCGAAGGATGTCTCTTTTAGCGAGCTTCGCTTCGGACGTGCCTTCATGAAGTTCCAGGAACTTCTCCCAGAGTTCTTTGGCAGATGAATAGCTTCCGATGTGGTTGACCTCTTGAGGCGGCAACACGCTCAGCAGGTGATATTTCGCACAGCTGTTTGCTACAGACTCATTCTGCTCCTTTGTCCAGTGGCTCTCTTCTTTTTCTTCTTGTAAAATATGACACCCTGATAATAATTAAATAATAAGTTTATTGGACAAATAATATTATTACATTTTTCAGAAATTTTTAGAAATTTTTTGGGATTTAATCGAAGCTCGTATGACATATTTTCAGGGGATGAACCGGTGGGTTTAGTTAAAGGACTGTTTGAAATACCAATTAAGTGGGAGTTAATTGAGGAATTAACATAAGGTTTAATTAATCTAAACCTAAGTGCAATTATAAAACCTATTATTTTCCTTCTCTTTTCATCCGCCCGAACCCTTCCTCCCTCTCCTCTCATCGCGCCGCACACCTTCGCCCTTCTCTGCGCGTCGTCGGCCGACCAAGCCAGTGCTGGTCCTCATTTCCGACGAGCCACAGCCGCAGAGCCACCAGTGCAGATTCCCCTCTTATTTGCACCGACGCCCCTCTTCTCCATCGCGACACCATGCGGTCCGACGACGCCGCCCTCACCGCGCCACCTGATGGCCGACGTCGACGTCGACCTCACGAGCATCGCCGGCTGGTTGAGAACGGGCCCAAGCAGCAGCACTGATCTATCATCGTTTCCTTCGTGTTGTGCCCTAGTTGCCGTGCTCTAGTGTCGTTGATACCATCTCCACCGACGCCGGCCTTTTTCCTCTCCTGATCCACCACCACCGGTACTTAAGGGCCACTCGACGCCGTCACCTCTTCGTGTGAGGTCAGATCGAATGCCACAACCACTGCAAACCCCTCATCTATAGCGTCACCAAAGGTTCTCTTCGGATTACTGCTCCGCACGAGTTATTCTTCGGCTTACTGCTCCGCACGAGTTATTCTTCGGCCAAAGGGAGGGTCCGAGACCTAGATTTGGCCAAGGTTGCGGTGATTAGCTTTCTGATGGTTGCCTCTTCCGTCCATGCCCTGAAAATCGAGCGACTGTCGATGAGCCTTTTTTCTGCCGACCTCAACAGCCCCTTGCGGTGACTTTGCTTGGGAAAGGAACTGCTGACACATAGGTAAGAGATTTTGATTTTAAGTCTTGAGGTGTAGAGGTTTGAGAATATGGGAGGTGGTGTTTACTGGGAATGATGCATCTTGGCAGTGGCCCTTGCAGTGTTGGCAACTGAATTCCAGTGGTAGAGATCCGACAACCATCCTTCTTGGTAGAGCTCCGACAGCTATGGTGTATTGGGTTAAACAAGGTATGAGTACTGTAATTTCTAGCTTAATCTGAATGAATGCTAGTAGGGTAGCTAATTTTGTGGTGGCAGAATTATTACGGTTAAATGGAGATTTATTTCGGCATAGAGTATCTTTATATAAAGAGATGTCTCCTAAGACATCAAAAGATATAGAGGAAATGAAGGAAGTTCCTTATGCTTCAGCTGTAGGAAGCCTAATGTATGCAATGTTATGCACGAAACCGGATATCTGTTTTACTGTGGGCATGGTTAGCAGATATCAAAGTAACGCAGGACCAAGACATTAGATTGTCGTAAGGCAGATAATTTGCTCCCTGTGGGTTATATGGATTGTGGCTGATAGGAACAATAGTAAGTCGACCTCAGGGTTTTGTGTTTACTTTAGGAGGTGGAGCCATAACAATGGAGGAGTGTTAAGCAGAGATGCATTTTAGACTCCACCATGAAAATTGAGTATGTGGCAGCCTCTGAGGCAGCCATAGAAGTTGTATGGCTCAGAGACTTCATGATGGACTTAAATGTGATTCTTGGTTTGCCCAAAATTATTATAGTTTATTGTGATAATAGTAGTGCAGTAGCAAACTCGAAAGAACCACGAGCCCATAAGACAAGTAAACACATTGAGCGTAAGTACCTCCTAATACAAGACATCGTATAAACGAGGAGAAATTGTTGTCGCCTAAATTACATCAGAAGATAACCTGGAAGATCCTTTCACTAAGGCCCTTAGGCGAGAGCTTTTGATGGGCATGTTGAAGGGATGAGAATCAGATGTATAGCAGTATATATGGTATTATAGTCTTTTAGTATAAGTGGGAGATTGTTAGAGTGTATACTAAAAGTCTAGCTTTCGTATAAACAATTATTTTGAAATAAGAATCACTTTGGTCAAATGTCTACATTATGCTAAGTGTAGTTGTCCATTTAATTTATATTGTAGATCACATGGTGTGAGGTGACACATAGAAGATCATGTTATCAGTTCCTTATAAATTATAAATAGTAGCTCACAACCAAGATGGAATGGGACAAACCATTAGAGTGGTTGTAGTGTAATTTAGTAATTAGTTTATCTTGACTATAAAATTACACTAGTACACTATGAGTGTATTGAGCAGGAACATTTGAGGTAGTTTCTTTTTATACTGACAACATAAAAAAATAAAACCTCTGTTATTATGGAAGTGCGTACTCTTAATCATGATATAATAACAAGCACGTATACTTAATAATTATTTCTTTAATTTATCAAAGGGTGAGATTTAGTTCGTTAAATCAATAGGCCCGATAAGTTGGGAAATGATATTATTTATATGGTGTGTTATTGATAATAGAATGAAATTGTGCCCTAGTAATCTAGGTTGATGATGTCCCTTTGAGAAGCTCATAAGGATTGTCATGTAAACCCTGCAGGTGGAATTAGTCCGACATCATAATAAGGTTGAGTGGTACTACTCTTGGAGCTAGATATTAATTAAGTGGGTTGTCAGTAACTCATTTAATTAGTGGGCATTCGATATCTTAATCACATGGAGACTAACGCACTCATGATAAGAAAGAGCTCATATTGTAATATGGGATTGGTGCGGTAGTGCAATAATAACTCTTTAGTGGTATAAGTTATTATTGATGAACTTGAGTTGTGTGTTCGGGGTGAACACGGGAAGCTCAAGCTCATCGGGAGACCAAAACAAATTCATCCTCTCAGTCCCTGTTGTAACCTCTTATTTATAAAGGATTATATCCACTTAAAGCTAAGCTTCTTACCCATCTTGATGTGGCCGGCCAAGCCAAGCTTGGAGCCCAAGCTAGGGTCGGCCAAGCCAAAGATTGGAGCCAAGTTTATGGTCGGCCAAGCTTGGAGCCCAAGCTAGGTGGCCGGCCACATTTAAATAAAAGGGTATTTTATTTTAAAATCTTTCCTTTTGTGGAAGCCATGGTTTTAAAAATTTTCCTTTTATAGCTTTCTACAAAGGATTAAGAGAAAGGTTTGATATCTTTCCTTATTTATAGTTAAAAGGAATATTTTAATTTTTGATAAAACTTTCCTTTTTTATAATCATCCACATGTTTTAAAAGAGAGATTTTAATTTATAAAATTTTCCTTTTATAACCAACAAGGGATTTAAAAGAGAAATTTTTATTAAAATTTCTTACCGGAAACAAATAAGAAAGTTTTAATTTTGTGTTTTAAACTTTCCTTGTTTGGAGCACAAGTATAAGGTCAACCATGACTAGCATTAAAGGAAGTTTTAATTTTTTTGTTTTAAAACTTACCTTTTTAGTCATTGGCAAGGAATATAAGGAAGTTTTAATTATGTTTAAAACTTTTCTTTATTTCCAAGACCAAGGATTATAAAAGAGATGGAGGGGTGCCTCATGAGATAACACATCTTCTATTCCTCTCTTCCAATCCTTTGGTGGCCGACCCTTGTCTATTTCTCTTCTCCTTTTGTTTTCTCTTTTAGAGGTCGGCGACATCAAGGTTGGTGATCTCTTGGTGGTCGGATGCTTGAAGGAGAAGAAGAAGAGAAGGAAGCTCTCTTGTCTAGCATCCCTTGGAGGTTAGTTGGTGGCCGGATCTTGGAAGCAAAGGAAGAAGCTTGGGTGGATTTCATCTTGGAAGATCGTCGCCCACACGACGTCCAAGAGAAGGAGAGGAATACAGCAGAAGATCAAGAGGTCTATAAGCTATAAAAGGTATAACTAGTTATTAGTTTCCGCATCATAACTAGTTCATCTTTTGTATAGATCTTGAAAAACCAAACACAAGAGGTTATTGGTTTTAAGTTATTGTTTTTGTTATCGATTTTATTTTTCAATTTCATGTTTTGATAATGTGTTTCTATTAAGATCTCTGTAGTTAAACTTAGTTTACTATAAGAAGTTAAATATCTGATTTCTTTGAAAGACTTTGTCTTTGAAAGACTTTGAAAGACTTTGTCTATTAAGATCCCATACCCAAGAAGGCCTAGTGTCTTGCCATGTTTAACCTGGAAGTCGATCTTAGAAATAGATATTTGATTAACTTCTATAATATGGTTTAACTTAGGAAGATCACATCAGTTAAACTTGGAGTAAAAATGTAAAGTATCATTTGCAATCCAAGTTTAACTTTTGAAGGATAATTTGGATTAATAATGTTAAGCATCGTTTGCAATCCAAATTTAACTTTAGTAGAGCACAAGGGTAGCTAGGATAGTTCTATGCTTGTATAAATTTTTGTACAGAGGAACTAGGACGGTATTTCGAGTAGCTACCAACAAAACCATGCCAATGGGCATGACCATGTGGAATGAACCTTATATTGAGAATCGACCGCCACAACTCTAAACCCTAGCCATGTCACCAGCCACCATGCCTATGTGTGTAGAAGAGCACCCAAATGACTTTGTCTACCACCTCCAAATCGTGTATTTGAGCCTCTTCTTTCCCTAAACCTCTATATCTCCTTCCTTCCCATGAGTGAAACTTAAAAAAAAAAAAACTCTTCTTGGAATCCTAATTCCATCTTTTGAGGGCTTTCCAATTCCTCATCAATTGAAGCAAGGATGAAAAGGGTAAAGTGAGGAGAAGCATCTGTTGGGTTTTTCGGGCCGCGAAAATCGCTTTTTCACGTCGCAGAAATCCCGAAACCCCCATGCCACCGGATCCGTTCGAAGTAAAATAAAACAAAATTTACGAGTACGAGTTTCTTACATCTAGATCTACATTAGGGGAAGATCTTTACCCTTGGTGCGAAGCCCTTCGCGTATCCCTCTCTTCCAAGTGATGCCAGATCTCGAGGTTGTCAAGTGTACAACCCTCTAGAATTATCCACACGAACAAATAGGTGGAGAAACCTAACACAAAGGTGTGCTAGCACCTTGGTAAGGTTCGGCCAAGAGAGGAGAGGGAGAAAGGTTGAGAGCTTGAGGAAGAAGAGGATGGAATGAATGCCTTGAATGAAATCAAAATTCCATTCATCACAAAAGTGGTCGACAACATAATGAAATTGTAACCTCCATTCATATTTAATGTGCCCATTAAAGAGGGGATTTGTAACCTCCATTAGGTGGCACACACATGTGCTAACTATGATGATGTGGCACATCATCATTGGTTCTCCTAATGCCAACTCACAAATGAGGTGGCAAATGGTCAAGTCAAACTTGACCTTTCATCTTCCTTCCCAAGTCAAGTCAAACTTGACCAAATCTCTCTCATGGTTGATCTAATCTAACCATTTGATTCAAACCAATTTAATATAATGAATCTAATTCATTTAATTAAATTGATTCAATGAGTCATAATCTAAATTAGACTCATTGAACACAAGAATCAACTTGAGTCCAACTTAATTAGCCCAATTAGGATTACTCTTAATCCAATTTGATTCATCACATGAATCTAATCCTCTTGGTTCATCATATGAATCTAATCTCCATCTAATTGTCCTTAGTTTGTGACCCTATAGGTTCTTGTAACGTTGGCAATGCCCCTAAACTCATTTAGGAGCATAAGTAATAACGGTATCTAGCAACACATCATTACTACCCAAGTTATAAGAATGTTGAGATCCAACATCACTTGTGACTCCTCACAATATATGACAAGTGTCCTTCTGTCCTAGACATCTAGATTGATCAATGTGAGGCATAGACCATGTCATCCTCTAATCAATCTAAATCTTGAACTCCAAGTAGACTCACTCAATCAAATGAGCTCCATATCTCATATTGACTCATTTGGGCATGGTCATACACTTCGTGGTCTCACTCTATCAAGAATATCGATGTCACTCCCGTCATATAGGAGGGATAGATCCCATCTACATCACTCACATCCCTCTATATAATTTGTTACATACCCAGTAATCGCCTTTATAGTCCACCCAGTTACGGGTGACGTTTGACGAAACCAAAGTACATAACTCCTTATGTAAGGAACCATGGTAATTTCAGGTCTGAGGACTAGTAGTCATACTAATAGTCACATGAGAAAGTATATGACACTCATATAACGATCCATGATACTTTCTTATGGCGGGTCATTCAGTATACATTCTCCAATACATACCCATGTGTCAAATTGATATCTCCATATCCATGACTTGTGAGATCAAGTCATCGAGTTGACCTACATGCTAGTCTTATTGCATTAACATTGTCCCTGAATGTTAATACTCGACTAGGAATGATTAAAAGTAGTGTTCCCTATATCATCTCACTATCGATTTAACCAATCGATTGATATAGGTTAGAACCTTCTACTCAAAGACGCTATTATACTTAGTTTATTTAGCACCAATACAAGTAAGCATAATAACCAAAAACCAAATGCCTTTATATATAAGAAATATGATACAATGAGTTCATACAACAATCATCAAATGATTGGCTCTAGGGCTCTAACTAACAATTTTCCACTAGCGTTAGTGCCAATCAGTGTAGGCTCTAAGCCCCAATGACCTAGTGTGACCATCATGCTTCCTCTGTGCCAAAGCATTGGTCAAGGGATCTGCGATGTTAGCCTCTCTGGGTACTCTGTAAATCTTCACATCTCCTCTCTCGATAATCTCTCGAATGAGATGGAAGCGTCGTAGTATGTGTTTGGTCCGCTGGTGTGAGCGAGGTTCCTTAGCCTGTGGTATAGCTCCATTGTTGTCACAATAGAGCTCAATAGGGTCAGCGATACTAGGAACCACCCCAAGTTCAGTGATAAACTTGCGGATCCAAACTGCCTCCTTTGCAACCTCTGATGCAGCAATATACTCGGCCTCTGTCGTAGAATCAGCTACTGTGTCCTGCTTCGAACTCTTCCAGCTCACAGCACCACCATTTTTGCAAAACACGAACCCTGACTGTGATCGATAATCGTCCTGGTCGGTCTGGAAGCTAGCATCACTGTAACCCTTTACAGCTAGCTCGTCATCGCCTCCATATATCAAGAAATATTCTTTAGTTCTTCTTAAGTACTTAAGAATATTCTTGACCGCTATCCAGTGACTTTCACCTGGATCTGACTGGTATCTGCTCGTCATGCTCAAAGCATACGAAATGTCAGGACGAGTACATAACATGGCGTACATGATAGATCCTATGGCTGAGGCATAAGGGATCTGATCCATGCAGTCTCTCTCCTCTCTAGAAGAGGGATCTTGAGTCTTCGAAAGACTCACGCCATGTGACATCGGCAGAAATCCCTTCTTGGAGTTTTGCATGGCAAACCGAGGGAGTACCTTGTCAATGTATGTACTCTGACTTAGGCCAAGCAATCTCTTAGATCTATCTCTATAGATCTGTATGCCTAGAATGTGGAATGCCTCACCTAAGTCCTTCATTGAGAAACAAGCCCCTAGCCAAGTCTTGATAGACTGTAGCAAAGGGATGTCTTTCCCAATGAGTTGTATGTCATCCGCATACAATATGAGGAAGACAACCATATCCCTTACAACCTTCTTGTAGACACAAGGTTCATCTTCATTCTTGATGAAACCAAACTGTTTGATTGCATCATCGAATCGAAGATTCCAGCTCCGAGAAGCTTGCTTTAGTCTATAAATGGACCTATGCAGCTTGCATACTCTGCTAGTATGCTGTGGATCTACAAAACCCTTAGGTTGTGTCATGTACACATCCTCGAGCAGGTTTCCATTCAAAAACGTGGTTTTGACATCCATCTGCCATATCTCATTGTCATGGTATGCTGTAATAGCAAGCATGATCTGAATGGACTTAAACATCGCTACTGGAGAAAAGGTTTCATCATAGTCAATACCATGAATTTGCTTGAAACCTTTAGCTACCAAGCGACCCTTATAGGTAAGTCCATCCATGTCAATCTTTCTCTTAAAGACCCACTTACACCCAATGGGTTTTACCCCTTCAGGTGGATCAACCAAAGTCCATACTTGGTTGGTGTACATGGATTCCATCTTGGATCTCATGGCCTCTAGCCATTTCTCGGAATCTGGTCTCATCACAGCTTCCTAATAGGTGGTAGGTTCATCCTCTATGAGCACAATGTCATCATGGTCATGTTGGAGTGTATACTAAAAGCCTAGCTTTTGTATAAACATTTATAAGAATCACATTGGTCAAGTGTCTACATTTATATATACCAAATGTAGATGTTCAATTAATTTATATTGTAGATAACATAGTGTGTGGTGTCACACACAGAAGATGGTGTTATCCGTTCTTTATAAATTATAAACAGTATCTCACGACCAAGATGGAAAGGAACAAACCATTGGAAGGTCGTTGTGTAATTAGGTATTAGTTTATCTTAACTATATAATTACACTAGTACACTTAAAGTGTATTGAGTAGGACCATTAGAGGTCGTTTCTTTTTATACTGACTTTATAAAGGAACAAAGACCTCAGTAATTATGGAAGTGTGTGCTCTTAATCCTAATATAATAACAAGCACATATTTTTGATATTTATTTCTTTAATTTATCAATGGGTGAGATTTAGTTCGATAAATCAATAAGCCCGATAAGTTGAGAATCATATCAATTATAGTGTATGTTGTTGATTATAGAAGGAAATTGTGTCATAGTGATCTAGGTTGATAATGTCCCCAAGAGGAACTCATAAGGATTGTCATGTTAAACCCTGTAGGTGGGCTTAGTCTGACATGACGATAAGGTTGAGTGGTACTACTCTTGGACTAAGATATTAATTAAATGAGTTGTCAGTAACTCACTTAATTAGTGGACATTCGACATCTTAAACACAGGGAGACTAGCACACTCATAATAAGAAGGAGCCCAAAAATATAATTTGGGATTGGTGCGGTAGTTCAATAATAATTCTTTAGTGGTATGAATTATTATTGATGAAGTTAAGTTGTGTGTTCGGGGTGAACACGGGAAGCTTAATTTCATCGGGAGACCAAAACCAATTCCTCCTCTCGGTCCCTATCGTAGCCTCTTGTATATAGAGATTTATACCCACCACATACCCACCTTCTTACCCATCCTAATGGGGTCGGCCAAGCTAGCTTGGAACCCAAGCTAGGGCCGGCCAAGACCAAATGGATGAGCCAAGTTGGTGGCCGGCCAAAGCTTGGGTCCTAAGCTTAGGTGGCCGGCCACTAGAAAATTAAAAGGAATTTTTATTAAAATTATTTCTTATGTGGATATCATGGTTTTAAAAGAGAGTTTAAAATTTAAATATTTCCTTTTATAACTTTCTACAAAAGATTACGAAAAGATTTGAAATCTTTCCTTATTTGTAGATTGAAAGGAGATTTTAATTTTGAGAAAACTTTCCTTTTTAACCATGTTCATGATTTAAAAGAAAGTTTAAAAATTAAATATTCTCTTTTATTTGTTTCTACAAAAGTTTAAGAAATGATTTGATATATTTCCTTATTTCTAGATTGAAAAGAGATTTTAATTTTTTAGAGATAACTTTCCTTTTTGGAAATTATCCACATGTTTAAAAGAAAGATTTTAATTTATAAAATTTCCTTTTTACTAACCAATCATGAAGGGATTAAAATTATTGGAGAAATTTTTATAAATTTTCGGAAAGAAATTAGGAAGCTTTAATTTTTGTTTTAATTAAAACTTTCCTTGTTTTAGGGAGAAAGTGGCCGGCCAAGAAAATTGGAAAAAAAATGATTTTTAATTAATTAATTTTTTCTTTTTCATGCCAAAAGAATTAAGGAAGTTTTTTTTTAATTTTCTTATTTACTAAGACCAAGGTGGTTCTTGTCTCAGAAGATCGTTGCCCACACAACGTCCGAGATAAGAAGAGGAATACGGTAGAAGATCAAGAGGTTATTTTGCTTACAAAGAAAGGTATAACTAGTAATTATTTTCCGCATCATACTAGTTTTCTTTGTATAGTTATTTATGGAAATACCAAACACAAGAGGCATAAGATTCTAGAGTTTTCGAATTTGTTTTCGACTTTGTGTTTTTTTTTCTTTGTCGAATTTGTGATTCGATTGTTCTTTTTGGTTAACCTAGAGTTATTTAAGGAAATTAAAAATTAGCTTTCCTTAAAAGGTTTTGTCTAGGCGATGGTGGTTACTCCCATATCCAAGAAGGCCATGTGCCTCGCTATGCAGTCCTAGAAGCCAATTTTGGAAATTAATATTTAATGAATTAATAACATAGGTGGATTTGAATCAATGGTGTTAAGTTCCGCTTGCGATTCAAATCTAAACCATTAAGAACAGATAAGTTAAATTTGGAATCAATGATGTTAAGTTCCGTCTGCGATTCCTAATTTAACTTTTAAAGAACACAATAGGTTATTTAAGGAAAGGTTCGACACTTGTACAAAATTTTTGTACAGTGGAGCCGGTATGATTTTCCTATGACTAACCAACAATTGGTATCAGAGCTAGGGTTTGCCTCTATGTGTTTGGTTTTCAAATTAGGTTATGCACATGTCATACATAATTTAGGCAGGATAATAGTAGGATGTGCTAACTTTGTGGTTGCAGGCTCCAACTATTATGACATATTTTTATTGTGTGTGATTGGACCCTTGGACATGTCAAGGGCATTATTTTGTGTGTGCATGATTGTATGTAACTAATACAGTAGGAGCTGTATTAGCCTTAGGATTTTAGAATTTTATTTTCGATTTAGATTACATGTACATTCCCTCATGGAATATAGGATCGATATATGTAAAATTCTATTTTTGTCGCAGATCGGATTCTTACGAGGCGTGGTACTTTTGGAGCACCAGAGGCACAGCGGAATAAGAAGCAAGATGGATGCGACAACTCTACCCGATGGCGGTGGCTAAAGATGGCAGCAGCTAGGGTTAGAGCACATGAAGGACAGTAACAGGAAAAGGCCATAATAGTTGGAAAATAATTTCCATATTTATTGCTTTTATTTACTGTGGTGTGTGTGTATGCATGTGATGTATGCTAGGATAACTTAAAATTCCTCACCATAAATAACTAAGTGGGAGAGGGATTAGTATATAAATCCCACGGTCTCCATTACTGGTTTGTAAGTGATGCAACAAGCTTGCGTGTTGGCTCAAAGTGCCTTCCTCCACAACGGATGGGTTTGTTTGCAGATCACTAGATCAAACTTCCTTTATGGATGATTATAGGAAATTATTTAGGATGTGTGTGATCTTCTCCAACTGAAGGGGCACAATTCTATTTAATGGACTAAGTATCATGTAATGGTATACACTTAGACACATTTAATAGTATCCTCCCCAACGGAGTCACTGCTATTACTTGTGTGACCAAAGTGAAACCAACTATTAATTTGTCATAAAACTAGGGTGACAAGATAATAAAATTAATGGGTTAAAACCCCTCTTACAAATGATTGATTTTGTATACGTCCACACTAACATGGCATACAAAATTAACGGTGTTTGAGATAATTTTATTTGTCATAAAGTTAGGTTGACAAGATAGTTAATGGGTAAAACCCTCCTCTTACAAATGTTGATTTTGTATACGTCCACACTAACGTGGCATGCAAAATTCACGGTGTTCTGAGGTGTTGGTAAATTTAAATAGTATTGTTTGAGGAATCAATATTATTTTAAATTTAGAGTCTTGACCAAATATTTGATCAAAGACAGACCAACTATTAATTTTATTTGTCATAGGTTGACAAGATAATAAAAATTAATGGATAAAATCTCCTTTTAGAATTTGTATACGTCCACACTATCGTGGCATACAAAATTCACGGGGATTTTGAGATGTTGGTCTTGACCAAATATTTTTGTGATTCTTAGGTTTGCAAATGTTAGTCAATCCCCTAATTGTTATACTATAGAATAGACTTAGTTGTCCCAATTATTATGATTGGAAATAAGACTTGGACATTAAGGTAGACTATCCTCTTAGAACTAAGAACAATATAGGTGTATTTGATTCATTAGTTGTTGAAACATGTTTAGTGGTATTATCTACCGATACCTGGTGAGTAGATACGGGAGCTACTATCATGTCTACAATTCATTGCAAGGGCTCCAGGAAACCTGACAACTATATGAAGAGAATCACCATTTACATGAGCACTACTGCAAAAGTAGCAGCTGTTGTAGTGGGAGATGTTTATCCTATGATAGGAATAAAAATAAATTTTGAGAAATTGTCTATATATACCAAGTTTAGAAAGAATTCGATTTCGGTTTCTAAACTATCAAAGAATAGATATTCTGTCTATTTTGATAACAAACTTGTTATCAAGAAAAATAGAAAAAGTATCTGTTCTAGTACATTGGTTGACAAATTATAAATCCAATAACTCCCACGATGCAATAAATGGAAATTAATAACACATCTTCTAACTATTAAGAGAAAGCAACCTTCAGAAATAAACCAATTATATCTTTGGCATCAAAGGCTAGGTTATTTTAACTTAAGAAGGATTCATTGGTAGTTGATGAACTTTTGGGTTCATTGGTAGTGGAAATCTTTCCAACCTGAGAGTCTTACTTGGAAGGAAAAATAACCGAGAAGCTTTTAAGTCTAAGGGGTATGGAGCCAAAGATATAATAGAATTAGTTCATTCTGATTTGTGTGGTCCTATGACTATCCAGACAAGAGGTAGTTTCGAATATTTCATCTATTTTATAGACAACTATTCGAGACACAGATAGATTTACTTGATACACCGCAAGTCTAAGTGCTTTGATTAGTTCAAAGAGTACGAGGCTGATGTGGAGAAATGTCAAAGTAAAAATATCAAGACACTACGGTGAGATCGTAGTAGCAAATACCTCTTGGGAGAATTTAGGAGTCACTTATCAGAAGTAGGGATTTAATCCCAACTAACTGCACTTGGTACATCCCAACAGAATGGTGTAGTAGAAAGAAGGTATAAGGCTCTTATGGAATAATTAGATCGATGATGAGTTATTTAGAAAATTACCAAATTCGTTTTAAGGATATACACTGGAAACAGAAGTGAACATAGTACCTTCTAAGTCAGAACTCTCTACTCCCACAGAATTGCAGAATGGGCGTAAGCCTAGTCTGAAGCATATTCAAATTTGGGTGGTCTAGCACATGAGAGACACTGAAAAATTGGACATGAGTTCACTTGTTTGTGAGTTATCCTAGAAAAATGAAAAGAGGTTTGTAGTTCTTAAAATCGGAAGGTCATTGTTGACACCAATGCTCGATTTTAAAAAAGGACTATACTATAAACCACAAGCCCATGAGTAAAAATTGTTCTTAAGGAAATTAAAGGACACGTCTAACCTAGTATCAACTGTACAAGATGAAATATCACAAGAAACTGCAACACGTATCATAAATGATACACAATTACAGAAAGTACCTCGTTGTAGTGGGAGGGTTGTTAGGCAACCTAAAAAGATTCATGTTTTGGGAGAATCTTTGGACTAGATCCCTGGAGGACATGAACCTGATCTCCGGACATATGACGAAGCACTCCAAGATAAAGATGCAGCATCTTTGCAAAGAATACAGAATTAGAATATATGTATTCTAATAGAGTCTGGAAGCTTATAAAATCACCAAATGGTGTAAAAGCCATTGGGTAAAAATAAGTCTACAATAGGAAAAGAGGGATAGACAGGAAGGTAGAAACTTTCAAAGCAAGGCTTGTTGAAAAAGGAAACTTTTTTACCGGTAGTCATGCTTAAGTCTACCCGGATTCTTTTATCTATGAGATTTAGCAAGTAGATGTCAAGACAGCTTTCCTTAATAGAAGTCTTGAAGAAAATATCCATATAAAGCAACCAGAAGGATTCATTGCAAAGAGCAAAGAGCATCTTGTGTGTAAGCTCAAACAGTCTATGGACTGAAGTAAAGCTTCAAGGTCTTGGTACATCTGGTTTAATAAAGTAATCCAGACCTATGGATTTATTTTATAACCGAATGAGTTTTGTGTATACAAGAAATATGACGGAAACGTGGTGGTATTTCTTGTACTATACGTAAATAATATTTTTGGTAGTTGGAAACAATATCAAAGTATTGTCAGAAGTAAGGGTATGGTAGTCCAAACAATTCGATATGAAGGACTTAGGAGAATGCATATATTCTTGGGATTAAAGGGATCGCAAGAAAAGAATATATTTTACTTATCCCAAGCTTCATATATTGAAACAATCCTTACTCGTTTTAGCATGCAGAACTCCAAGAAAAGGTTTCTTATCTTTTAGGCATGGAGTAGCTTTATCTAAAGAGATGTCTCCGAAGACATCAAAGGAGATAAAGAAAATGAAGGCAGTTCCTTATGCTTCGGCTAACGGAAGCCTAATGTATGCTATGCACGAGACTGGATATATGTTTTGCCCAGGGCATAGTTAGCAGATATCGAATTAACCTAGGACTGGGACACTAGACTGCCGTAAAGCATATATTGAAGTACCTGAGAATGACTAGGGATTATATGCTAGATTACTAAGCAGATGATTTGATCCTTGTGGGTTACACGGATTTTTGTCCTTCAATCAGATAGGGAAAATAGTAAGTCGACCTCGGGGTTTTGTGTTTACTTTAGGAGGTAAAGCCATAACTATGGAGGAGTGTTAAGCATAGGTTCTTTTCAGACTCCACTATGGTAGTTGAGTATTTGGCAGCCTCTGAGGAAGCCATAGAAGCTGAGTGACTCAGTAACCTCAAGATGGACTTAGATATGATTTCTGGTTTGTCCAAAGATAATTACAATTTATTGTAATAATAGTGGTGTAGTAGCAAACTCGAAGAAACCAAGAGTCCATAAGGCAAGTAAACACAATAGAGCGTAAGTACCACCCAATACGAGACATCGTATAACGAGGAGAAGTTGTTGTCGCCTATATTACATCAAGTAATAACTTGTAGATCTTTTCACTAAGGTCCTTAAGGCAAGATCTTTTGATGGACATGTTGAATGGATGGGAATCAGGTGTATGGCAGTGTTTATGGCAGCATAGTCTATTAGTATAAGTGGGAGATTATTGGAATGTATACTAAAAGCCTAGCTTTTGTATAAACATTTATAAGAATCACATTGGTCAAGTGTCTACATTTATATATACTAAATGTAGATGTTCAATTAATTTATATTGTAGATAATATAGTGTGTGGTGTCACACATAGAAGATGGTGTTATCGGTTCTTTATAAATTATAAACAGTAACTCACGACCAAGATGGAAAAGAAAAAACCATTGGAAGGTCGTAGTGTAATTAGGTATTAGTTTATCTTAACTATATAATTACACTAGTACATTTAGAGTGTATTGAGTAGGACCATTAGAGGTCGTTTCTTTTTATACTGACTTTATAAAGGAACAAAGACCTCAGTTATTATGGAAATGTGTGCTCTTAATCCTAATATAATAACAAGCACATATTTTTGTTATTTATTTCTTTAATTTATCAATGGGTGAGATTTAGTTCGATAAATCAATAAGCCCGATAAGTTGGGAAATGATATCACTTATAATGTGTGTTGTTGATTATAAAAGAAACTGTGTCCTAGTGATCTAGGTTGATAATGTCCCCAAGAGGAGCTCATAAGGATTGTCATGTTAAACCCTGTAGGTGGACTTAGTCCGACATGACGATAAGGTTGAGTGGTACTACTCTTGGACTAAGATATTAATTAAATGAGTTGTCAGTAACTCACTTAATTAGTGGACATTCGACATCTTAAACACAGGGAGACTAACACACTCATAATAAGAAGGAGCCCAAAAATGTAATTTGGGATTGGTGCGGTAGTTCAATAATAATTCTTTAGTGGTATGAATTATTATTGATGAAGTTAAGTTGTGTGTTCGGGGCGAACACGGGAAGCTTAATTTCATCGGGAGACCAAAACCAATTCCTCCTCTCGGTCCCTATCGTAACCTCTTGTATATAGAGATTTATATCCACCACATACCCACCTTCTTACCCATCCTAATGGTGCCGGCCAAGCTAGCTTGGAACCCAAGCTAGGGCCGGCCAAGACCAAGTGGATGAGCCAAGTTGGTGGCCGGCCAAAGCTTGGGTCCCAAGCTTATGTGGCCGGCCACTAGAAAATTATAAGGAATTTTTATTAAAATTATTTCTTATGTGAATATCATGGTTTTAAAAGAGAGTTTAAAATTTAAATATTTCCTTTTATAACTTTCTACAAAAGATTAAGAAAAGATTTGAAATCTTTCCTTATTTATAGATTGAAAGGAGATTTAAATTTTGAGAAAACTTTCCTTTATCACCATGTTCATGATTTAAAAGAAAGTTGAAAAATTAAATATTCTCTTTTATTAGTTTCTACAAAAGATTAAGAAAAGATTTGATATCTTTCCTTATTTGTAGATTGAAAAGAGATTTTAATTTTTTAGAGATAACTTTCCTTTTTGGAAATTATCCACATGTTTAAAAGAAAGATTTTAATTTATAAAATTTCCTTTTTATTAACCAATCATGAAGGGATTAAAATTATTGGAGAAATTTTTATAAATTTCCGGAAACAAATTAGAAAATTTTAATTTTTATTTTAATTAAAACTTTCCTTGTTTTGGGGAGAAAGTGGCCGGCCAAGAAAATTGGAAAAAAATTGATTTTTAATTAATTAATTTTTTATTTTTCATGTCAAAAGAATTAAGGAAGTTTTTATTAAAATTTTCTTATTTGCCAAGACCAAGGATTATAAAAGAGGGGGTAGAGGTACCTTAATGGCTAACGACTCTATTCTTTTCTTCCTCTCTTTTCTTCCTTGGTGTGGTTGGCCCTAGGGTCTCATCTTCTCCTTCTTTTCTCTTCCTCCTTGGTGGCCGGCAACATCAACACAAAAGCTTTCCATGGTGGCCGGTTCTAGCTAGGAGAAGAAGGAGAGAAAGAAGGTTTTGTTTCTAGCATCCCTTGGAGCTTGGTGGTGGTGGTCAGACCTTTACTTCTCATGGGGAATTAATGGTACCCGAATCTAGCTTGGAGAAGGAGCTTGGTGGTTCTCATCTCGGAAGATCGTTGCCCACACAACGTCCGAGATAAGAAGAGGAATACGGTAGATGATCAAGAGGTTATTTTGCTTACAAAGAAAGGTATAACTAGTAATTGTTTTCCGCATCATACTAGTTTTCTTTGTATAGTTATTTATGGAAATACCAAACACAAGAGGCATAAGATTCTAGAGTTTTCGAATTTGTTTTCGAGTTTGTGTTTTTTTTTCTTTGTCAAATTTGTGATTCGATTGTTCTTTTTGGTTAACCTAGAGTTATTTAAGGAAATTAAATATTAGCTTTCCTTAAAAGGCTTTGTCTAGGCGGTGGTGGTTGCTCCCATATCCAAGAAGGCCATGTGCCTCGCCATGCAGTCCTGGAAGTCAATTTTGGAAATTAATATTTAATGAATTAATAACATAGGTGGATTTGAATCAATAATGTTAAGTTCCGCTTGCGATTCAAATCTAAACCATTAAAAACAGATAAGTTAAATTTGGAATCAATGATGTTAAGTTCCGTCTGCGATTCCTAATTTAACTTCTAAAGAACACAATAGGTTATTTAAGGAAAGGTTCGACACTTGTACAAAATATTTGTACAGTGGAGCCGGTACGGTTTTCCTAGGACTAACCAACAGGTCAGACAAGAGAAATGAGTATCTCTCAGGCTGACGACGTACTCTATCAGACCTGCGAAGAGGTATGTCTACTTGAACTGGTTGTTGTTCCTCAACTCTTTGTGGAACAACATCATCCACAACACTTTGTGGTTCCAGTTCAACTTTCATCGAGGCTTCAGTGTTATGGTCCGCATCTTGAACTTCTTCAAGATCGAACGTACTCCCACTAGTCTTTCTAGAAACAAAGTCCCTTTCTAGAAAGACGCCTTTGCCATAACTACCTTGTGTTGACTGGGAATGTAGAAGTAATATCCCTTAGTTTCCTTGGGATATCCAATAAAGTAGCACTTGTCGGATTTGGGTCCTAATTTGTCTGAGACTTGACGTCTAACGTAAGCCTCACAACTCCAAATCCTCATAAAAGACACCTGGGCATCTCTCCCAGTCCATATCCTATACGGTGTCTTTATCACGGCCTTGGATGGAACTCGGTTGAGTATAAAAGTTGTCGTATCTAGAGCATAGCCCCAAAGGAATGTCGGAAGATCTGTGTGACTCATCATAGATCGTACCATATCTAATAGGGTACGATTCCTCCTTTCGGATACACCATTCCACTATGGTGTTCCAGGAGGAGTGAGTTGGGATAGGATCCCACACTTAGCTAGATAGTCACGAAACTCATGCCTAAGGTATTTACCACCTCGATCTGATCGAAGTATCTTAATACTCTTGCCAAGCTGGTTCTGTACTTCATTCTTGAATTCTTTGAACTTTTCAAAGGATTCAGACTTATGTGTCATCAAGTACACATAACCATATCTACTGAAGTCATCAATAAATGTGATGAAATACCTATAACCGCCTCTAGCAGCGACATTGAAAAGGCCACATATATCACTATGTATAAGTCCTAACAAATCAGTTGCTCTTTCGATGTGCCCACTAAAGGGAGTCTTGGTCATCTTGCTTAGTAGGCATGACTCGCACGTCTCATAAGATTCAAAATCAAATGAGTCCAACAAACCATCCTTACGGAGCTGGGATAAGCGCTTGTCATTTATATGACCTAAGCGACAGTGCCAGAGATAGGTTTAGTTTATGTCATTTGACTTGAACCTCTTGGTATTTATGTTATAGATAGGGCTTTCAAGGTCTAGAATGTAGAGTCCGTTCATCAGAGGTGCACTACAATAGAACATATCTTTTAAATAAATAGAACAACATTAGTCCTTTATTATAAAAGAGAACTCTTTCTTGTCCAAACAAGAAACTGAAATTATGTTCTTAGTTAAAGCAGACACATAACAACAATCATCCAACTCTAGTACAAGCCCAGAGGGCAGAGATAGAAAATAAGTCCCTACAGCAACAGCAGCAACTCATGCTCCATTGCCTACGCGTAGGTCCACCTCGCCCTTTGCCAATGCCCTGCTATTTCTCAGCGCCTGCACATTAGTACAAATGTGAGAAGCACATCCGGTATCTAATACCCATGATGAAGAAATAGATAGATTGACTTCTATAACATATATACCTGAAGTGGAAGTCTCACTTCGCTTCTTCTTAAGATCTTCCAGGTACACCTTGCAGTTCCTCTTCCAATGCCCGGTCTGACCGCAGTGGAAGCAGGTAGCATCCTTGGTGACCCCTCCATTAGGCTTCAGTGCCTTGCCTTGCCTTTGCCCTTGGCTTGGGACTTTCCCTTGCCTTTGGGCTTGCCCTTGCCCTTATGTTTCTGAACCATCAGAACAGAGTTGGGCTTAACCTTCTTAAGGTTGAGCTCAACAGTTCTTAACATGCTAAGCAGCTCGGGCAGTGGCATGTCAATTTCGTTCATGTTATAATTTAGAACGAATTGACTATAGCTATCTGGCAAGGACTGCAAGATCAGGTCAGTGGTCAGCTCTTGGCCAAGTGGAAACCCCAACCTTTGTAGGTTCTCTATGTACCCAATCATCTTGAGCACATATGGACCTACGGGAGCCCCGTCTGACATCTTGCACTGAAATAGTGCCTTAGAGATCTCGAATCTCTCATGCCTCGCTTGTCCTTGATACAGTTGACGAAGATGTTCAACCATATCGTAAGCGCTCATCAACTTGTGTTGCTTCTGAAGCTCAGAGTTCATGGTCGCGAGCATTATACAGGACACATCTAATGCGTCATCTTGATGCTTCTTGTAAGCATCTCGGTCAGCTCGCGTGGCAGTGGCAGGAGGAGCCTCCGGAATGGCTGCTCCAGAACGTACAGTTTACGTTCTTGGGTGAGAACTATTCTTAGATTCCTGTACCAGTCCAGGAAATTTGCTCCGTTGAGCTTGTCCTTATCAAGGATAGAACGCAGAGAGAAGGTGTTCGTGTTCGACATGGCAATCTACAACAGAAAAATGCAGAAAATAAATATCATATTCTTTTAATCATTTAATTATGCCTTTAACTAAATGATACTCCCACTGAATTCTATAATTCAAGTGGGACAAGATCCACATCATACTACACCTTGAGTTAGCTTTGGCTAAATCGCCCAAGACTTAATATGATCGGTAGGTAACAATTTACCAATTACATCTCTATGCAACTCTTGTTTATAGGATCAAGATCCGCATTTATATTAAAACTCGAGTTAGCTTTGGCTAATACACCCAAGAGTTAATATAAATGTGATTTTGACCTATCTACCAAACATTGGAAAATGCCTATAGTTAAACTTGATACAATTGAGTTAACTAGTTACTCAATCTAATTGAGTTGTACTCACCCATGCGCTGATAGGCGGGACCAAGATTGTCCCTTCGTACCCTACCAAGATAATATGGGTTGCTTTGCTTTGACAGATTCAACAACACATGTGATCGAGGTAGTGATAGGTATCACGGCATGGTAGAAATTTGAGTTGACGCGATTGAGATCTAATCTAATTGATAGGGTGCATCTTGTACATGATTTAGATCTAATCTAATCGTTAAGACGCTAATTAATTACTATACTAGCATGCATCACATATACACACACAAGCAATTAATTAAATTATTTGTGATTAGTCATGACCTTACTACGATCTTCTCAAGCCAATGAGAAGATCGGATGGTCAACCTAGGGTCAACAGCTTCTTAAGCTCCTCCCTTTGACCACCTTGTGTTGCTCGCGCCCTCCTCGTAACTCCGTCTCGAGTGGACCTTCCACCGCTCCAATTTTGTACATTACAATTTTGAAACTCGAGTTACATTCAAGTCTAAACTAATTTACAACAAGAATAAAAGAGAGGCATGAAGCGCAAGTCGCGTATCAAGTATACAGCACACACAACACAAATGACGGCGCGCAGGCAGTAATATGAATTACAACACAATTTTTTTAAATCTAATTTGGGTCTTTTGGGTCATGGCTATTACAAAATAATACATAATTCTAAATTATGTATTTTCTATAATTTTCTGTAATTTTTACTACAATTTTTACAATTTTTATGAGTAAAATTCCCAGCGGTTCCGTTTAGCGGGTTTTCGGGCGCAATCGCGGAATGAAGCCCCTTGCGGGGTCAAGGGCAGCACCCCTGCCCGCGATATAACCATCGTGAGTGTTCCTTAGTGATCCTATAGCACCTTAGCCCGCTGTCCCAAAAAGATTTCGGAAAAATCTTCTCGGTAGCCGAAGCCTACAAGTGTCTAAACACTTGTGCTTCGCTTCTACGAGAAAAATATCCATAAAAACAATAAAAATAGGAAATTCACAGAATATTACAGAACTGATATTTTTCATAAAAATACAAATTAAACTCGTACAAGACTTCGCACGTGGCTCTGATACCACTGTTGGGAATTTCGGGCCGCGAAAACCGCTTTTTCGCGTCGCGGAAACCCCGAAACCCCCATGCTACCGGATCCGTGCGAAGTAAAATAAAACAAAATTTACGAGTACAATTTTCTTACATCTAGATCTACATTAGGAGAAGATCTTTACCCTTGGTGCGAAGCCCTTCGCGTATCTCGCTCTTCCAAGTGATGTCGGATCTCGAGGTTGTCAAGTGTACAACCCTCTAGAAGTATCCACACGAACAAATAGGTGGAGAAATATAACACAAAGGTGTGCTAGCACCTTGGTAAGGTTCGGCCAAGAGAGGAGAGGGAGAAAGGTTGAGAGCTTGAGGAAGAAGATGATGGAATGAATGCCTTGAATGAAATCAAAATTCCATTCATCACAAAAGTGGCCGGCCACATAATGGAATTGTAACCTCCATTCATATTTAATGTGGTCATTAAAGAGGGGATTTGTAACCTCCATTAGGTGACACACACATGTGCTAACTATGATGATGTGGCTCATCATCATTGGTTATCCTAATGCCAAATCACAAATGAGGTGCCAAATGGTCAAGTCAAACTTGACCTTTCATCTTCCTTCCCAAGTCAAGTCAAACTTGACCAAATCTCTCTCATGGTTGATCTAATCTAACCATTTGATTCAAACCAATTTAATATAATGAATCTAATTCATTTAATTAAATTGATTCAATGAGTCATAATCTAAATTAGACTCATTGAACACATGAATCAACTTGAGCCCAACTCAATTAGCTCAATTAAGATTACTCTTAATCCAATTTGATTTATCACATGAATCTAATCCTCTTGGTTCATCATATGAACCTAATCTCCATCTAATTGTCCTTAGTGTGTGACCCTATAGGTTCTTGTAACGTTGGCAATGCCCCTAAAATCATTTAGGAGCATAAGTAATGAGCGGTATCTAACAACACATCATTACTACCCAAGTTATAAGAATGTTGAGATCCAACATCACCTTGTGACTACTAATTGTGACTCCTCACAATATATGACAAGTGTTCTTCTGTCCTAGACATCTAGATTGATCAATGTGAGGCATAGACCGTGTCATCCTCTAATCAATCTAAATCTTGAACTCCAAGTAGACTCACTCAATCAAATGAGCTCAATATCTCATATTGACTCATTTGGGCATGGCCATGCACTTCGTGGTCTCACTCTATCAAGAATATCGATGTCACTCCCATCATATAGGAGGGATAGATCCCATCTACATCACTCACATCCCTCCGCATAATTTTTGACATACCCAGTAATGTAAAGCCTGAAAAATTCCCGAATTTATTTTAGAAATATCCTATGATTTTTCTAGATTATTAGGATATTTTACATGATTGTTGGAGTACCGGAAGTAACAAAAACAAATAAGTCGCAAAATGGTTTACGCGGGAATCGAACCCGGGACCCATCGGAGCCTACGACTTATTATGTGTTCCGGAAACCAAGTGAACCCAGCAGGGCCGTGCTGAAAGGATGGGAAATCAAATATATTTATATTTGATTTGGGAGAAATAACTATTTGATATAAATAGAAAACTTAAGTGGGATTGGTTTATGTTTTTTTTGGTTCGGCATTTTCTCTCCTCACCGAAGCCTTTCTCTCCCTCTCCCGTTTCCTTCTCTCGGCGCAGCAAACAAAGCAAAGGAGACCTAGGGTTCCTTCCATAGGATCGTGTGTTCACTTTCCGGCGACAACACCAACACGAAGTCGGTTCTTCTCCGCGAGAGGAACGCGAAGACGTAAGCGGTTCGTCGAACGGAGCAATTTTTTCGGAAAACCTAGCGGATAGAATCGTAAGAAAACCTTGCGATTGAGGTAAGAAACCCCTCACTTGCAGTATAATTGCTCTCGCTTGTTAGTTTTGGCATTAGTTCAGTAGTTCTACAGTTTTCAGTCTTAGGGTGTGCTTTTGGTGCACACCAAGCATCCGGTAGAATGCCCAGTTCAGAAGGATGCACCAATAGGCGTCCTAACAGCATGTAAATGTATTAGAAACATTTTATTCAGCTTATTATCAGTTATTACAGCTAAATGGATCAGATATCCATTGGGTGGGCTCCCACAGTAGCCTTTAGGTTCAGATAATCTAGCTCTAGGTTCAGATAACCTAGAACAGCAAAGTAAAATAAAACAATATTCAGTATTTTACATTTGGCACTGTACTTGGATCAGATATCCATGGGCTGGACTCCCACGGTCGTCCCTAGGTTGAGATAACCTAGTAACCTACTTGGATTGAACTTGCAATCACAGGTCTCGTAGGAATCTTGCGGATTGCGGGCCCAGAAGACATGTTTAGTATTTTCATCTATTATTATATATAGTTTTCAAAATATGTAATCAGTGATGGAAACACTAACTTAGTTTTAGTTACAGTAAATTACCTCAGTTAAGTTTCATGATTTGAGTTCATGACCAGTTAGATGTATATGCATGACCAGTTCAGTATTCATGCTTAGTTTCAGATACAGTATGCTATGCTCAGCTTGTTTGTATGCCATGATCAGTTTAGTACATGTTTGTATGCCATGCCATGTTGCCATGCTCAGTTCAGTTTTCAACCCACATGTTTTAAAAACATAATCGCATCGTTGCATGTTTTTGTGAGGTAGATGGTTTCTTACTAAGCTTCTTAGCTTACAGATGCTACTTTTCTTATACTGCAGATACCAGTAAAAGAAAAGTGGACTAGCGGAGGCTGGAGGGCGATGCTACGATGATGTGTGTGTGCAAGGGGTCTGGAATAAAGATCCTTGGGATCTATACGCTTTTATTTCAGTTTTAGTACTTAACATGTCTAGTTTTATGACTTAGTCTTGTTACTAGGTATTATAGCTTAGTAAACTATGTCTTGTTTAGTTTATCATGTTTAGAACGTTAGTATTTACATGCTAGAGTGTTTTTCATGTATCTAGAGCTTGTGTATGTGATTTTTGGCACGAATTAGTGCTGGAAATCAGAAATTCTGATTTCGTTTCAGACTATCAGAACCTGGATCAGTCAGCAGACTCATCCTAAGTGGCAGAATTTGGATGGGAAGACAAACCAATTCAGGCTGGATCGGTCGACCGATCCGATGGATCGATCAATCGACCAAAGTCGTGTAAAACCGATCTCGAAATCAATCGATCTAGATCAAGCTCCAGCAGGGCACGGAATCGCAGCAAGTTTGATCGATCCGTGGATCGAACAGCAGCTAGCTGGGAAGTTAGTTTTGAGTTCTAGCTCAGATGGGAGGTCAAGTATCCTCCTCAGCACATATACCTCAACCGGAAAGGGTCTTGAACCCTTCCTTATAACAGCATGGGTGTACCAGTTGTCAGTTTAATAGAGTCAGTTAGTGAAATTTTGTTTTACCCAGTTTCCGCACAGTACAGCACAGTAGCTTCAGTAGTTAATGTAGCGTTCCGGCTCACAGCTTAGTACTTAGGAGTTGGGTCGTTACAGAGTGGTATCAGAGCAAGTTCCTTACTTCCTACACACACATCAGCATTGTGCCTACAGCTTCCAAGTAAGAACATCTCTCACTCAGTTTTGTTTTCAGCTTTCATATCAGTTATATGTGCTTTCATGTTTGCTCTCATGTTGGTAGTTAATTAATTCATGTTTACAGTGATAGTATTTAACATGTTACCAGTAGTTAACTATAACATGATAGCCTAGTTATATATATGTGTTCTCTGCTATTTAGAAAATGGTACGAGGACGTCCAGCTAAGAAAGCAGCAGCGGCTGAGCCCCAGCACGAGGCAGGCAGCTCAGTGCCTCCCCCAGACCTTACAGCACTAGTGGCTCAGCTACAGCAGTAGTTAGCAGCAGCAGGAGATAGCCTCCTTAAAGGCTAACCAGCAAACTACTCCCCCAGTCACTCCAGTACCGAACCTCACGACTCCAGTAATCACAGAGGTTGTACCAGCTCAGCCTGCAGTACCAGTCCCAGTAGCCCCGGTAGCAGGGGCTAAGAGAGAAGCTTACCTTATCCAGTGGCAGAGAATTAAGCCCGAGAACTTCTCAGGCACCAGCGAACCATGGAATGCTCAGGCATGGTTTAAAACACTGGAAAGCACGATGGAGCTTCTAGACTGGCCAGAGTACGAAAAGGTGAAGTGTGCCTCCTACATTTAACAGGAGGCGCGCATGTGGTGGGGCGGATTAAGCGAGTGGCGATAAACGGATGACATGGGCCAACTTGAGAAAGAATTCTTGAGGAATTCTTTCACATGCAAGTCACGAACCGACACTATGACGAGTTTAATTTCGTCGGGGCAACCTATCGATTCGGAAGCCGTGAAGAAATTCAACAGGTTGGCTCGTCTAAGAATTAGTCAGCACAGAGAAGGAACGAGTACGGTTGATGTTGAAGATGCTCGGACCGGAGATCGCAATGAATGTGGCTGGTGGCGTTCATAGGCCACAAACCACGGAGGAGCTAGTGAGTAGTGCTCGATCACCGAACACTATCAGCATAGCATCACCCAGTAGAAGTAGGTTTCCACAGAGCCCAAGGGACAAGCTGGCTCGGTACTCACAGAAACAACAGGGACATAGCTCCAACTGGAAGGGGAAACGCAAGGCAAGCAGTGACCCAAAAGGAGGGCTAGCTGGAAAACATTCCAGACATCCCAAGTGTGCTACTTGTGGGAAACACCATCTAGGAGTTTGCCGCAAGGGTACGCGAGGTTGTTTTGAATGTGGACAGGAAGGGCACATGGCTAAGCGCCCGAACAAGAACAGTCTTCCTCAGCCGATACAGTATGGAGCTCAGCCAGCGCAGCTACACCAGATGTATGCTGCCTTAGATGGTCCACAGATCGGTCAGGGCAGATTGGAAGCCCCCACAGCTATCACGAATGCCAGGATTTTCTCACGACCGGAGAGAACGTAGCAAATGCCTCGACAGTTGTCAGATCAATATTTTATAGCATAATGCAATTGTCTTATTCGATGGGGCAACCCACTCTTATGTATCCGGGGCATTTGAAATTAGCAACACCTCGAGTTACTCAATAGTCGGGTTTCGACAACACTACCCTCGGGAGACATTATGGCATCTACGGCTCGGGCGGTGCCATTATAGCGATAAAGAACTTTTGGTGATCGATGGTGCTAGAAATGATGACTACGATGTCATCTTTGGAATGGATTTTCGATCATACGGCGCTTCTATAGAGTGCAGTAAACAGAAAGTCATAAGCAGGAGTACAGTTTGAGTACATAGGAAAACCAAAGAGAAAAGCCGGAAGTTTCTCTCGGCATTGAAAGCACAACTATTGGATTCGGGATGCATGGGATTTTTAGCAAATGTAGTCAACACCAGGACAAGAACCAACACTATCGGAGGTTCGAGTCGTTTGTGACTAGTCTTCCCTGAAGAGCTACCGGGCTTAGCACACCGGGAGATTGAATTTGAGATAGAGCTCATTCCGGCACAAATCCAATTTCCAAGGCACCGTACCGCATGGCTCCAGCTGAACTGAAGGATCCAAGAGCAATTCAGGAGCTTCTTGACAAGGGTTTCATCGCCCTAGTCACTCACCATGGGAGCACCGTGTTGTTCGTGAAGAAGAAGGATGGAAGCATGCGCCTATGCATAGACTACCGTGCCTTGAACCAGGTCACAATTAAAAACAGGTACCCTCTTCCCAGGATAGATGACCTGTTTGACTAGCTAAAGGGAGCCACAATGTTCTCTAAAATTGACCTCAGATCAGGATATCACCAGGTTAGAGTCAAGAAAGGTGATATACCTAAAACAGCTTTCAGGACCAGATACGGACATTATGAGTTCGTAGTCATGCCTTTCAGGGTGACAAATGCTCCAGCTACTTTCATGGACCTCATGAACAGAGTATTCAGGGAATACTTAGACAAGTTTGTCATCGTGTTCATCGATGACATTCTTATCTATTCAGGCACTCAGGAGGACCATGCAGAGCATTTGAAGACAGTTTTGCAGATCCTTCAGCAGAACCAGCTATACGCCAAATTCACGAAATGTGAATTTTGGTTAGACCAGGTAGCCTTTCTAGGTCACATCATCTCCAAGGATGGTGTTATGGTAGATCCCAGCAAGATAGAAGCAGTAAGTAACTGGAAGAGACCCAGGAAAGCCAGTGAAATCAGAAGCTTTCTGGGATTAGCAGGCTACTACAGGAAATTCGTAGAGGACTTCTCCAGGATAGCCTCCCCACTGACAGCTCTCACCAGGAAGAATAAGAAATTTCAGTAGAGAGAGGACTGTGAGAACAGCTTCAGCGAACTAAAACGGAGATTGACCAGTGCTCCTATTCTAGCTATACCAGAAAACACAGACAGCTTCGACATCTACAGTGACGCCTCTAAATTGGGATTAGGAGCAGTACTAATGCAGCAGGGCAAGGTGATCGCCTATGCCTCCAGACAACTCAAGGATTATGAGAGGAACTATCCTACTCACGACCTTGAGCTTGCAGCAGTGGTGTTCGCTCTCAAGATTTGGAGACATTATTTGTACGGAGCTCAGTGCAGAGTGTATACAGATCATCAAAGTCTGAAGTATTTCTTTACTCAGAAGGATCTAAATATGCGACAGCGCAGATGGTTAGAGCTGGTCAAGGATTATGACATAGATATCCTCTACCATCCAGGGAAAGCTAATAAGGTAGCAGACGCACTCAGCAGGAAGTCCAGTGCTACCTTATTATCTTTAGCAGCTATATCACCACCCCTAAGGAAGGAGATTACAACTTTTAGTCTCGAGCTTATAGTCGGGCAACTTTCCACTATGTCCTTAGCATCTACCTTGCTTGATGATATCCAGACAGCTCAGGAGCAGGATCCTGAAATCCAGGAAATCAAACAACGGTTAGCAGAATCAGAAAGTGGAGAGTTCAGAGTGTCCGCCAGTGGGGTAGTGTACTGTGGTGACAGACTTTGTGTTCCAGATCAGGAGGAACTACGAAAACAGATTCTAGACGAGGCTCACAGCATTCCCTATGCGACGCATCCTGGTTCCACCAAAATGTATCGGGATCTAAAAGCGATTTTGGTGGCACAGGATGAGCGAGATATCGCCAGAATCGTCGGCATCTGTCTAACTGTCGGAGGGTTAAGGCGAACATCGGCGACGGAGGAGTTGCGGTAGATCCAGTTCGAGAATGGAAGTGGGAGGATATCTCTATGGACTTCATAGTGGGATTACGGAACCACGAATGGTTTTGATGCCATCTGGGTAATAGTCGGAGGTTGACTAAATCGGCCCACTTCTTAGCTATCGAATATCCTATTCCATGGAGCAACTAGCTCGATTGTATCTCAAGGAGATTGTCAGGTGCATGGAGTCCCACGAACCATTATATCGGACAGAGACAGCAGATTTACATCACACTTATACGATCACTATGGGCACCGGTTAAAATTGCTTGACCTTCCATCCTCAGACGGATGGTCAGACCGAGTAAACCGTGTACTCGAAGATATGCTCGTGCAGTGCTCTAGATTTCAAGGAAGTTGGTGCAAATATCCGAGTCTAGCAGAATTTGCATACAACAACAGTTATCGTGCCACTATCGGCATGGCACCTTATGAGGCACTCTATGGGCGGAGGTGCAGATCACCAATCTGCTGGTATGAGAGTGGTGAGCAGACAGATCTAGTAGCAGATACCACAGCAACTATACAGCAGATTCGCCAGAGGATAGAGACAGCACAGAGCCGTCAGAAGAGCTATGCTGATACACGACGCAGACCCCTAGAGTTTTCAGTTGGGGATATAGTTTTCCTCAGAGTAGCTCCCATGAAGGGAGTCATGCGTTTTGGGAAGAAGGGCAAGCTAGCTCCCAGATATGTGGGACCATACCTTATCACGAAGAGAGTGGGCAAGGTAGCATATGAGCTAGAGCTACCTCAGGAGATGTCGGCTGTCCACAACGTATTTCATGTCTCCATGCTGAAGAAGCATATTCCAGACGCCACCCAGGTGATTGAGCCCCAGTTGGTACAGGTCCGTGATGATCTCAGCTATGACAGTCGGCCTATTCAGATAATAGACCGAGCAGTAAAGAAATTGCGGAACAAGGAAGTTCCATTAGTCAAAGTCAGCTGGCAAAATCACACAGCAGCAGAGGCGACTTGGGAGACAGAGGCCAGCATGAGACAGAAGTACCCAGAATTGTTTTAAGTTCGGGGACGAACTTTTTATAAGGTATGGGGGATTGTAAAGCCCGAAATATTCCCGAATTTATTTTAGAAATATCCTATGATTTTTCTAGATTATTAGGATATTTTTACATGATTGTTGGAGTATCGGAAGTAACAAAAACAAATAAGTCGCAAAATGGTTTACGCGGGAATCGAACCCGGGACCCATCGGAGCCTACGACTTATTATGTGTTCCGGAAACCAAGTGAACCCAGCAGGGTCGTGCTGAAAGGATGGGAAATCAAATATATTTATATTTGATTTGGGAGAAATAACTATTTGATATAAATAGAAAACTTAAGTGGGATTGGTTTATGTTTTTTTTGGTTCGGCATTTTCTCTCCTCACCGAAGCCTTTCTCTCCCTCTCCCGTTTCCTTCTCTCGGCGCAGCAAACAAAGCAAAGGAGACCTAGGGTTCCTTCCCTAGGATCGTGTGTTCACTTTCCGGCGACAACACCAACACGAAGTCGGTTCTTCTCCGCGAGAGGAACGCGAAGACGTAAGCGGTTCGTCGAACGGAGCAGTTTTTCCGGAAAACCTAGCGGATAGAATCGTAAGAAAACCTTGCGATTGAGGAAAGAAACCCCTCACCTGCAGTATAATTGCTCTCGCTTGTTAGTTTTGGCATTAGTTCAGTAGTTCTACAGTTTTCAGTCTTAGGGTGTGCTTTTGGTGCACACCAAGCATCCGGTAGAATGCCCAGTTCAGAAGGATGCACCAGTAGGCGTCCTAACAGCATGTAAATGTATTAGAAACATTTTATTCAGCTTATTATCAGTTATTACAGCTAAATGGATCAAATATCCATTGGGTGGGCTCCCACAGTAGCCTCTAGGTTCAGATAACCTAGCTCTAGGTTCAGATAACCTAGAACAGCAAAGTAAAAAAAACACAAGATTTACTTTTATTTAGTTGTACTTGGATCAGATATCCATGGGCTGGACTCCCACAGTCGTCCCTAGGTTCAGATAACCTAGTAACCCTGCTGGATTCGGAACTTGCAATCCTGGGTCTCGTAGCAAGTACAGTTGTTGGGCCCAAACAGATGTTTAGTATTTTCATCTATTATTATATATAGTTTTCCAAATATGTAATCAGTGATGGAAACACTAACTTAGTTTCAGTTACAGTTAATTACCTCAGTTAAGTTTCATGATTTGAGTTCATGACCAGTTAGATGTATATGCATGACCAGTTCAGTATTCATGCTTAGTTTCAGATACAGTATGCTATGCTCAGCTTGTTTGTATGCCATGATCAGTTCAGTACATGTTTGTATGCCATGCCATGTTGCCATGCTCAGTTCAGTTTTCAAACAGCATGTTTTAAAAACATAATCGCATCGTTGCATGTTTTTGTGAGGTAGATGGTTTCTTACTAAGCTTCTTAGCTTACAGATGCTACTTTTCTTATACTGCAGATACCGGTAAAAGAAAAGTGGACTAGCGGAGGCTGGAGGGCGATGCTACGATGATGTGTGTGTGCAAGGGGTCTGGAATAAAGATCCTTGGGATCTATACGCTTTTATTTCAGTTTTAGTACTTAACATGTCTAGTTTTATGACTTAGTCTTGTTACTAGGTATTATAGCTTAGTAAACTATGTCTTGTTTAGTTTATCATGTTTAGAACGTTAGTATTTACATGCTAGAGTGTTTTTCATGTATCTAGAGCTTGTGTATGTGATTTTTGGCACGAATCAGTGCTGGAAATCAGAAATTCTGATTTCGTTTCAGACTATCAGAACCTGGATCGATCCAGTGCCATTCCTTTTCCTAGATCGGTCAGCCGACCGATCCAGACGGATACAGTAGCCTACTGTATCTCCCTGGATCGGTCAGCCGACCGATCCAGTATCGAACAGAAGGCATCCCAGCGTCTCCAGGTGCCTGGATCGGTCTGCAGACCGATCCAGACACACCTGGATCGGTCTTGCCGACCGATCCAGCCTCTGCTGGATCGGTCCGCAGACCGATCCAGCAGGGCACGGAATCGCGGCAAGTTTGATCGATCCGTGGATCGAACAGCAGCTAGCTGGGAAGTTAGTTTTGAGTTCTAGCTCAGATGGGAGGTCAAGTATCCTCCTCAGCACATATACCTCAACCGGAAAGGGTCTTGAACCCTTCCTTATAACAGCATGGGTGTACCAGTTGTCAGTTTAATAGAGTCAGTTAGTGAAATTTTGTTTTACCCAGTTTCCGCACAGTACAGCACAGTAGCTTCAGTAGCTAATGTAGCGTTCCGGCTCACAGCTTAGTACTTAGGAGTTGGGTCGTTACAAGTAATCGCCTTTATAGTCCACCCAGTTACGGGTGACGTTTGACGAAACCAAAGTACATAACTCCTTATGTAGGGAACCATGGTGATTTTGTTGGAGTGTATACTAAAAGCCTAGCTTTTGTATATACATTTATAAGAATCACATTGGTCAAGTGTCTACATTTGTATATACCAAATGTAGATGTTCAATTAATTTATATTGTAGATAACATGGTGTGTGGTGTCACACACAGAGGATCATGTTATCAGTACCTTATAAATTATAAACAGTAGCTCACGACCAAGATGGAAAGGAACAAACCATTGGAAGGTCGTAGTGTAATTAGATATTAGTTTATCTTAACTATATAATTCCACTAGTACACTTAGAGTGTATTGAGTAGGACCATTAGAGGTCGTTTCTTTTATACTGACTTTATAAAGAAACAAAGACCTCAGTTATTATGGAAGTGTGTTCTCTTAATCCTAATATAATAACAAGCACATATATTTGATATTTATTTCTTTAATTTATCAATGGGTGAGATTTAGTTCGATAAATCAATAAGCCCGATAAGTTGGGAAATGATATCACTTATAGTGTGTGTTGTTGATTATAGAAGGAAACTGTGTCCTAGTGATCTAGGTTGATATTGTTCCCAAGAGGAGCTCATAAAGATTGTCATGTTAAACCCTGCAGGTGGACTTAGTCCGACATGACGATAAGGTTGAGTGGTACTACTCTTGAACTAAGATATTAATTAAATGAGTTGTCAGTAACTCACTTAATTAGTGGACATTTGACATCTTAAACACAGGGAGACTAACACACTCATAATAAGAAGGAGCCCAAAATGTAATTTGGGATTGGTACGGTAGTTCAATAATAGTTCTTTAGTGGAATGAATTATTATTGATGGAATTAAGTTGTGTGTTCGGGGCGAACACGGGAAGCTTAATTTCATCGGGAGACCAAAACCAATTCCTCCTCTCGGTCCCTATCGTAGCCTCTTGTATATAGAGATTTATATCCACCACATACTCACCTTCTTACCCAACCAATAGGGGCCGGCCAAGCTAAGCTTGAAGCTCAAGCTTAGGGTCGGCCAAGCCTAAAGGTTGGCCTTAAGGTGGTCGGCCAATAGCTTGGAGCCCAAGCTTAGGTGGCCGACCACATCATATTAAAAAGGATTTTTTATTAAAATTATTTCTTATGTGGATATTATAGTTTTAAAAGAGAGTTTAAAAATTAAATCTTTCCTTTTAAAGCTTTCTACAAAAGATTAAGAAAGGATTTGAAATCTTTCCTTATTTGTAGATTGAAAGGAGATTTTATTTTTAAGAAAAAGTTTTCTTTTTAACCATGATAATAATTTAAAAGAGAAGTTTAAAAATTAAATATTCTCTTTTATTAGTTTCTACAAAAGATTAAGAAAAGATTTGATATCTTTCCTTATTTGTAGATTGAAAAGAGATTTTAATTTTTAGAGATAACTTTCCTTTTGGAAATTATCCACATGTTTAAAAGAAGAATTTTAATTTCCTTTTTATTAACCAATCATGAAGGGATAAAAATTATTGGAGAAATTTTTATAAATTTCTAGAAACAAATTAGGAAGTTTTAATTCTTGTGTGAATTAAATTTTCCTTGTTTTGGGGAATTAGAAGTGGTCGGCCATTATTATTAAAAGAAGAAAATTATTTTTAATTAAAATAATTTTTCTTTTTTATGACAAAAGAATTAAGGAATTTTTATTAAAATTTCCTTATTTGCCAAGACCAAGGATTATAAAAGAGGGGGTAGAGGTGCCTTCACGGGTGATCAACTCTATTATTCTTCTCCTCTCTTTTCCTCCTTGGTGGCCGACCCTAGTTTCTTCCTCTTCTCTTCTTCTTATGGCCGGCGGCAACCTCTATTGGAGCTCTTGATGGTGGCCGGTTCTAGCTAGGAGAAGAAGGAGAGAAAGGTAGTTTTGTTTCTTGCATCCCTTGGAGCTTGGTGGTGGTGGCCGGACCTTTACTTCACTTGGAGAATTGTGGTGGCCGAAACTTGCAAGGAAGAAGAAGGTGCTTGGTGGTTCTCATCTCGGAAGATCGTTGCCCACACAACGTCCGAGGTTAGAAGAGGAATACGGTAGAAGATCAAGAGGTTATTTTTGCTTACAAAGAAAGGTATAACTAGTAATTGTTTTCCGCATCATACTAGTTTTTCTTTGTATAGTTATTTATGGAAATACCAAACACAAGAGGCATATGATTCTAGAGTTTTCGAAATAGTTTTCTTTTCGAGTTTGTGTTTTCTTCTTTTTCGAATTTGTGATTCGATTGTTCTTTTTGGTTAACCTAGAGTTATTTAAGGAAATAAATATTAGCTTTCCTTAAAAGGCTTTGCCTAGGAGGTGGTGGTTGCTCCCATATCCAAGAAGGTCATGTGCCTCGCCATGCAGTCCTGGAAGTCAATTTTGGAAATTAATATTTATAGAATTAATAACTTAGGTAGATTTGAATCAATAGTGTTAAGTTCCGCTTGCGATTCAAATCTAAACCTGGCGTTGGCAGAGTTTATCTTCGACTCA
Source organism: Zingiber officinale (assembly GCF_018446385.1). Lineage (NCBI taxonomy): Eukaryota > Viridiplantae > Streptophyta > Magnoliopsida > Zingiberales > Zingiberaceae > Zingiber > Zingiber officinale. The sequence goes on from NC_055987.1 coordinate 131,888,433, forward strand.
AAGTGTTGGGCTTCCTTGGTCAGCTAGTAGAGTGGGAGTTCCTGATCATGATTTTAGTTCTTTTCAACTGTAAGCACCCGCTTAGACCCTAACAATTGCTCAAAGCTAGTGTCCAAGTCTTTTTTCAACTGGGCCACCTCGGTAGTTAGATGCTCCACCAGGGCATAAGAAGTTTTGTAGGCTCGGTCGGCGCTCGAAGCTGTTGGTTCTCATTTTCGAGGATGGCTAGCGGCTGGCACATGGCCAAGATTTTCACCCAGTATTGTGTCCTAAATTAAACTTATTAACACCAATCGGGAAAACTAAATAAAAGACTTCGCTAAACTTACCCCAGTTAATTTCTGGGTGAATCCGTCAACAAGCTCCCCCGGTGGGATGGTCACCGCTCAGGTCATAACATCCACCCAGACCTGCGCGAAGGGACCTTTGATTGTAATTTAATGCTGGGGGAGTGCAACTTGACATCGTCTGGTTAGCACCACTTGTCAGTCTAAAAATGGAGGATAGCCTTGATGTGTCTACTGCCACTTAGAGTTGAGGGCGTTGAGGTGGCCGGGCGCTTGGATTTGGACTTCGGGGAAGAGTGAATGATGGACAGGGGTGCTTCAACGGCTGTCAGTGGAGGAGGAAGATAGGTGACTGACATCGTGATTATTGTCCCTGGCGGCAATGCAAACAACGAGGGATCCAGTTGGAAGAAGGAGGAGTCGACATCACAACCTCCCCCTCAGCAACCACAGGGGTGGAGGACTCCACTTGCTCAGATGGAGTTAGGGAAGTTGTTGCAGGGGCACGGGCTTGAAGAGATGATGTCGCAGAAAGGGAAGATGATTCTGCTCGGTGCCACTTACGACGTTGGATCAAAGGCTCACCCGACGTGGCCAACTCGGATGGGACCACAACCGGCGCCATGGATGGGCGCTCGGCTGCAACTTGCCCGTATGAGAAGCTACCTCGCTAATCGCCACCCAGCTTCCTCCTGCCTCGCTAACCGCCGCCCAGCTTCCTCCTGCCTCATCTGTCGGCTCGACCGACAATAGGTCGCAGCTCTCCAGCTCATCCATGGCCTTAGTGTTGATGTCTGTATCGGCAAGCTTACACTTGCCGCTTAACAACGCTCAGTTCAATATGTGATCTGTAAAAAATAAAGAGAAATAAGTTAGATTCAAAAACGACAGAAAGAATAAAGGACATACTAAGGGGGAGGGGAAGTCGCGTGTTCGGATCAAACTTAGCCTGAACACATACAAATTTCCCTCCAAAAGAAGCAGTGTATGTGATACTTCTGACCAAACAAACTTGAAGCTGCTTGGAGGTAGGTTGTCGATCTGTGGTACCCCCGAGCGGGGGAGGTTTTGACAGTTCAATCTGCCAACCGATTGAAAAGTCAGGTCAAGTGGGAAAACGAACACAGAAATAGTGCTCCTTCTAGTGCTTATTCGAGGAGGGCATTTTATCAAAATACACAACACCCACTCAGGATTGGAAAAGAAAGGTGCCCGGCTCAAAGAGTTTGAGATAATAAAAGTAATGAAATACATGAGGCACTAGAGGAATCTTGTACAGACGAAACAAAATGACAACCCCACACAACAATCTGAAGGAGTTGGGAATTAATTGATGCTTGGGAATATGAAAATATCTATACATTTCAAAGAAAAAAGGGTAGATGGAGAAGCGAAGGCCGACATAAAACTAGTCTTTGAAGAATGGAAGAAAACCATCCTGAGGTAGGTAAGGGCGGTCATAAGCAGAGGGGATGACGATCTGATAACCATCGGGAAAATGATAGGTCAGTTGCATTTGGGCAACCTCATCATCATTAAATTTGGACTCGTTAGAGGTGTACCATAACCCAAGGAGAGTTGGCGGTGGGGAAGGAGAGACAGCCATTGACCAAAGGAGAAGAATAGAAGATCAGAATACAGAGAAGGGACTTACTGGAAAAGGAGAGATCGGCGGCGATAAACAGAGAAGGAAGAACAATGAGACGAGGAAGACAAACACAAGGAATGCGATGGAGCAGAAGAAAAAGTCAAGGGTTTTAAAACTCTATGAACGGTCGACCCAAGCTATCCGATCGAGGGTTTTGGAAAATGAGGCTTCATCATGATCATTGAATTTGAAAAGGTAGTCATCACATCAAACTCTAACAGTCGCCTGTCATATCAAGCATGCGGCGACATGCAAGGGTGGCATGTGGCAGTCGTTTATAGGTGACATTAATAAGGAGGTCGAGGGCGGGCGTGACAGGCGTGCTTTACATTAATGGTTGGAGATTTGAACGGATTTCGAGAAATAATGGTGACATCAATGATAATTAAAAGACACTATGTGAGTTGAGTGGTTGGAGCAGGGATCGGAAAGAAGGCAGAACACGACTAAGTGTTGGTTATGATATCGCCGAGGAGCATTACAATCGAGCGACGACTATAAACTCTTGAAGCAGCAAAGATCATTGTCGAGCGGCAACTATATACTCTTGAATAAAGAAGATCACAATCGACCAGTGACTATAAACTCTTAAATAAAGGAGATCACAACTGAGCGACGACTATAAACTCTTATGAAACAAGTATTACATCTGAGTGACAGCTATAAATTTGGGAACAGTAGACATCATAGTCGAATGTCGACTCTAAACCCTAGCACAGTCAGTCGGGTAGAAAGAATGATATGTCACATTAATTGCCCAGTCAATCAGACTCTCCAATGGACTTATAGTGATTAGACAACAATTTAGTACATGGTGATTAGACAACAATTAAGTACATGGTGCGGTGAGGTTGATTTTATCGATTGAGTTATGGACTCTCCAATGGACTGACAATAAGCAATGAACATGCATAATCACACAGTATAAGAGCAATGTAAATATTAACTAAAAAGTTAAAATAGTGTACGTAGATATAATATTATTTAAAATTTGGAAGAGTTAATTCACCACACTAGATTAAAGGTAGCTATTTTCATACTATATATATTCTGATGCAATTTTAATTTAAAACACGCAGTAAGTAAACAATCTACACGCAGTGATTGATTACGTACAAGCGGTGATTAATTAGTAATGGTATGATGGAGCTTTCTTCTCCCTCAATGAATCTTCCAAATCAAGTGAAAAATATATATCCCTCACAAATATTTGAATGAATTCTAGTATTCCTTAACTAATCGGCAGATGACATTGGATTCAAAAGCAAAATTAAAAAGGAAAAGTTGGAGAGCTGACTACTAATTTAATTTTCTGAAGCGGTAGTACGAATTGTATAGTAAATAAACACGGTCTCGATCTTTTCCTTTTAACTGGCTCAAAACAGAGCAGTGAAGTTAGCGCATTCTGTTTTGCGCCCACGGTAATGCCACAGCAACCAGCTCCACGCATTCATTTCATGACGTACTAAAGGTAATGCGAGTACCTATATGTGTACACGCACATTCCCCCAATCAATAAGCACGCACGCCGAAGGGCATAAAAGATCGATGCATATAACTTTTTTCATATCTTGATCATTTGTACTAATTGTTGGTAGTTATTTATGATTTACCTTCTCTATGTTGACCTAGGGAGAAGTTAACGGAAATATTAGAGACGAACAAATCATCTTTTACCACATAAAATATCGATGCATATAACAAGTGTCCGTACACCTGGATGTCATCTCAGCCGGCCCCTAAACAGCCCACAGTAGCGTTGCTTTCTGAAACATAGTAATCAGTGTCATTGTGTCGAGTGGCGAAATGCAGCAAACGATGGAGGCTAGCTGTGGCGCCCATCATTCACTTCAATAAATTTAATTTTGAAGTGGCTAGCTGCTTCAGCTGGTATTTAATTAAAATAAATGTAACGTCGTCAGAGGTGTTTACTGCATTGATCTGTCTAGAGGTGTAATTGAGTTGAGTCGAGTCAAATATTTTGATGTTTGAATTTGACTCATTTATAATTGAGCCGAGCTCAAGTTTTATTTAACGAATATATTCATAGCTCACGAGCTTATTCAATTTTTTATCGAAACTAAACGAACTTAATAAATATAAATTATAAATGTAAATATTCATTAAAAATTAAATTATATATTTTTAAAAAATATAATATTCTCATTAAAATTTATAATTTTATTTTAATAAATAAATTTAATATATTTATCTATATTTTTTATAAGTAGAGTGTAAAATCTATAAATTTAATATCAAAACTATTATTATTTTTATTTAAAAATTGATTTATGAATTTAACGAACATGTTCACGAACTAATGAGCTGAATATTATGAAACTTGAGCTTGATTTATTTATCTTAACAAATCTCATTAAATGAATTTTTATCGAATCGAGATTCGAATAGCTCTCGAACAACTTGACTTATTTACACCCCTAACTCTGTCCTCTTGACTCTTGTTTGCTATATAAAATGACAAATGACAGCCCGTGAATAGAGTCTCCAGCCATTGCAGGCCCCAAGTCGCACATCTATCGAATACAAACAACGTGCGTCAGATCAGAATTGTGACATGGTACCGCTCGTGAGAATTAAAAGTACGCAAAGGTTGTCCGTTGGGAAATTTATAAACGGACTCGTGGAATAATTGAAGTGCTAATCATATTTTTTTTAGTTTATTAAAGGTACATCTATATTTTTTTATTTATTTATTTTTTTTTATGTTATCAAAAATATTCCTCTGCTAATCCCTCAATTTACTTCCGCGATCCAACCGTAAATAAACTAGATGCATTACAGTCGAGCTAGTAACAGCTGCTCAGCACTTTTAGTTAGAAATATTTGATTTTTTTAAAAATAATTTATATAATGTTATACCCATGCATAATTAATATATATATCATGATCGGATTTATTTTTAAACTTTTCTCTCTTAGAAATATAAAATTTATAAATAATTTTTCATATACACATACACAATCATTATTTTCTTATGCCACGTGCACTAAGTGATCTTATCTAAAATCGAGGGAGAAGATGTGCTAGATAAATGATTCTAATATTGACCATAAAAAGACTCTGAGATAGAAGAAAATGATCTCAAGGATTCCTTTCTGCACACACTAGAAATCAGGGGAGATGCTGCGCTGGGTAAATGACTCTATTGTTGACCATAAGAAGACTCTAAGGTAGAAGAAAATGGCCTCGCACGCTCCTTTCTACGCATACTAGAGAAAGCAAATGGAAACGTCAAAACGAGAACTAGGTAGAGATCCCTACACGGACACTTCGACACTTAAGTTAGAATAATAGCCAAAAATGGAGAAAAAGATAAACAGTAAATGAGTGAGCGTGTGCGAAGTAAAGCATATGGTAAAATATACTTGACCAACGGAAAGGACCTCCTTTTTATACTGACCCTTATAATCTCCTGAATAATGAGGCGTAAGAGAATATCTAGTGTTAGAAAATATCGAGTAATGAATGATGTATGACTATCCTTAGAGGAAGGTCTCATTGCGTGCATATGTGATGCAGGCCCAAGCCGTGTTGAAGCCCAATATGAGTCTTCAAATTTCAAACAAGCATAACTTTTGGCTCGAGACTCAGAATCAGGCTTTGTCTGTCGTCACGTGTGCAAAATTCAAAAACCTACATTTGTTACTGGTGAAACTGTAACCGTCAAATTTTTAGCACTAGGATTTGAATTTTGACAACACCAATTAGTCCAATGCTTGGACGACGCCTGTGGCGACTCCTACTCCAAGGCCCGTGATCGTTGATCACTTTCGTTGGACAATTACTATAGATTCATAAATAAGTACAAATATTAAGTACAATTGTAATATAATAAAGTTACCGACAACAATAGAAATAAAAGTCGTTTGTCGATTGTCAGAGCAGCAGTGGTTGAGTTGTTCCGGAGTAGTGCACACATAAAAAGATCGTTTTGAATGTGTTGTCCTGAAGCTGCTGGTCGACCCTCCTTTTATAGCCGAGCCAGACCTGATCCAAATCTACTAATCTAGGGATCAGTCTTTGACTCGACGCTGATCGGTCGATCGATCCAGGTGTTCGGTCAACCGAACCCTCTGAACCTGCCCAACTTCTCATCCAAATGCTTCTGCTCAGATAAGAGTCTTCGTTCGGTCGACCAATCTTACCATTCGATTAACCGGTCCCATTGACCTCACTGGCTTATCTGACCCGATCAATTCAGTCCGAAGATAATCCATCATTTGGTCAACTAAGCCACCCTGTTCAGTCGACCGATCCCCTGGTCAACACTTCACCACGATCTAGAATCTAATCTGTTCACTTAGTGGTTCGGTCGACCAATCCACACATTCAATTGATCGAACATGACTAAATCTGCCCCTACAAAAATGTTAGTCTTCCTACAAAACAGAGTTAAATAAATAGCAAATAATAAAGTAATAGATAACTTGATAGCCTTCGGACTGTCTGATTTTGACTTTTGGATTTCTCTATAACCCTAGGTTGAACCGATACATACTGTTCCCTCTTTGGGGAACGCATCGTTAACTACTGCTCTCAGGAGAGTTACCTTTTGTCAGACCGGTTCTCCAGACTGACTGGACTTTTGCTTAGCACCCGAGACTTCAGGTCTTCATACTGGACACTCGCTCTATGACCCATCAAGACTTTCACCTGGTACGCAACCACCAGGATTTTCACTTAGAGTCCTTGACTCTAGGATTTCGCCCAAAGTTCATGACCCGCCAAGACTTTCCACCTATGGTTACCACGTACTAGAACCTAGGGTTACCACCTCCTAGGGTTTTCTATCTGTTTAGAATCCACTAGGACTTTTGTCTAAGTATACTTAGGACCTTTACCTGCACACTTAGTTCAACACTTATTAGATCTCAAGGCAACTTAACTTTGAACTTTTTGTCATTATCAAAACACAGGTTCGATTATCTGGTGCTTCCTACACCAACAATCTCCTCATTTTTAATTATGGCAACATAATTCAAAGTACAACATATAGAAATAATTGCAAAAGAAATGCAATAAGTTAAGAGACATGTTAAGAGATTCGCTAAAGTTAAGAAATTCATTCATTTAATTTGAGATTCATTCATTTAATTTGTTAGCTCCCTCTTAATCACTTAACTTTATCTTCTCCTTAACTTTAAAATATTCTCTCTCCCCTTTTGACATATATCAAAAATAATTTCAAGAGAGTTAACAATAATTTCAAACAAACCATGTTTTAAAAATCTTAAAAGACACTTAGCTTTTAGAGGAACAAATTTGATAAACCTTTAAGTACTTAACTTTAGAAAGATTTATCTTTAAAAAATTTAACTAAATACTTAGTTTTAGAATTTTTTTTTTTAAAAAAAAATTTAACTAAATACTTAGCTATAGAAAAAACCTTCTTTTTAAAATATTTGAAGTTGCTTTTCAAAAATAGTTAAACTAAAAACTTAACTTCTTTTTAAAGCTTAAAAAACTTTTAAAAGATACTTAAAGATTTTGAAAAATATATTAACTTTATCCTTTAATAAAAAACTTAGACAAAAAAAACTTTAACAAGTACTTAACTTTTTGAAAAAATTTTAAACAAATCTAGTTAAGTACTTAGTTTTAAGAAAAGATTTCAGATAAACTTAGTTAAAAATACTTTTTCAAAAATTTATTTTTATAAATAGAAATATTTGAACTTTCTTTTTCAAATAAAATATTTAAAGTTACTTTTCAAAAAATTTAAAAAACTTAAAATACTTTGATTTTTGAAAATCAATTAACTTAACTCCCTTTTTCTCCCCCTTGATTAATTCCCCAAAATTGTTTAAGTAAATTATTTAAGTTTCGGTATGCTAGAGTCCAAGCATGAGTGTAAAAACAACTTCAAAACAAATATCTGTCTTTCTTAATAAAATGTCTAACCTTTAGTTACTAGCTATTTACCATGAGAAAGCATCTTATACTTGGTTAGTCACGTTAAGTAAGTGTTCCAGTTAGCTTGACTAATCACAGATAACTTAACTTGATTAATTTGACTTTGGTAGTTATTGCCTAGACTTATATTGATGCATAAACATAAGTATTGTGAAGTCCAGGCAGTACCCTATGCATCTCACACCATTCTAAGTATTTTTCATACACAAGCAAGATGATCATAGTATGCTTATGAGATGCTCTGGCTGAAACCTATGGGTACATACTTTCTAGAGAGAAAGTCCTAGGCTAATTCCAATCTTTGAAAATACTAGTAAATTTGGGAGTTTTAAAAATAATTTTCCTAGAATTTAAAAAAAAGACATGATTTTGAAAAGATAAAAAGTAAAAATTGACAAATTTTAATATACTCTACTGTGCACATCCCTAATTCTCTTTTAAGTATACTGAACTAGTTCAGGTAAGAGTTTTGTGAAGATATCAGTTAGGTTTGATTTAGACTCAATATAGTCAAGTATAATGTCACCCTTAGCGATGTGATCCCTTACAAAGTGGTGTTTAACTTCTATGTGTTTAGTCCTTGAGTGGTGAATTGGATTGTTAGTTAAATTTATTGAACTTATGTTATCAATTAAAATTTTTATATTTTTTATTCAAGTTGATAATCTTTTAAGGTATGCATCATCCATAGCAATTGAGATGCACATTCTCTCATGGCTATGTATTCTGCTTCAGTAGTGGATAGAGCAACACAGTGTTGCTTTCTGTTGGATCAGCTTACTAAGCACCGACCTAGAAATTGGCAGCTTCCACTTGTACTTTTCTATCTAATTTACATCCAGCATAGTCTGAGTCAGAGTATTCAACTAAGTTAAATGTGCTAGTCCTAGGGTACCAAAGGCCTACACTTATAGTCCCATTAATGTACCTTAGGATTCTTTTTACATTGGTTAAATGTGATTCTTTTACACAAATTGGTATCTAGCACACATACCTACTGCAAATAAAATATCAGGTCAGTTTGCAGTTAGGTATAGTAGACTTCCTATTGCACATCTATAGTATTTTAAGTCTACTAATTTTCCTTTTAAGCCATAATCAATTTTAACATTAATTGTCATTGGGGTACTTATATTTTTTGAATTTTCCATTCTAAATTTTTTAATTAATTCCTTAGCATATTTAGTTTGAAAGATATGAATTTCTTCTTTTGTTTGTTTTATTTGTAAACCTAAAAAGAAATTGAGTTCTCCTACTAGACTCATTTCGAATTCATTTTCCATTAATTTGATAAATTCTTTTAAGAATTTTGTATTTGTTGTGTAGCGACCCACCTTCTTTACTACTACCACTCTCTAGAGGTGGACGCTACTTAACTGCTAACTCTACTTAACTGGTGTGATCGAAACCACGAGGAATCTCTACCGAAAAATTTCGGCAGAGTCTCCCCTGTACCGGTGACCATATCCGTAAATACATACAGAGTATACTCAGCCACAGGCGGCTGGAACATATATTTTCACAACCACGCAGTTTAATAAATCAAATCTTGTAAGTAATGAAAAGCGGAAACATAACTTCCTACTACAAAATTTTCTTATCAACTTAATAAGAAATTAAGCTAAACAAATTCTTAAACTAAGTGAGTTCTTTAGCTAAGTCTCAAGGATCTCCATAGTCCACACATCACACACCGTCACAGCATCTCCTTGTCGCCTTCTTTCTTATACTTTAGCTTTTCCTTTATCTGCAGTAGGAGGAAAATAGTATCTATAAGCTAAAAGCTTAGTGAGCGCTATCCTACTCACAAAAACGCGATATGCATGTATATAAATAAAAACATGCTAAAACTAAATGCTAACATGTAAAGCTACTCATGCTCATAAATAGCAAAGAAATCAACTAACTAAAAAGCTAACATGTATAGCTACTCATGCTCATAAATAGCAAATGAATCATGCTAACTGAAATACTAAACATGTATAGCTAATCATGCTCATAAATAGCAAAGGAATCATGCTAACTGAAATACTAAACATATATAGCTAATCATGCTCATAAATAGCAAAGGAATCATACTAACTGAAATACTAAACATGTACAGCTAATCATAGAACTATCATGTGTATCAATAGGAAACTGAACTGATACATTAGCTGAACTAATTAATACTAAACTGAGTCTAACTTGTATTCACATAACTAATTTGTGAAGTTTTGAAAACTATTTACATAATAGATCAAAATAGTAATCATGCTGCTGATGGGCCCGGCAACTGTACTTGCTGTGCGCGCATCCCTAACTAAACCCGGGATTGCAAGTTCCGAGTCTAGTAGGGTTTACTAGGTTATCTAAACCTAGGGACGACTGTGGGAGCCCAACCCAATGGATATCTAATCCAGTACAGTGCCACTGCTGAAAATAAAATACTGATTTCATAATTAATTTTCTTACCTTGCTTTAACTAGGTTATCTGAACCTAGAACTAGGTTATCTGAACCTAGAGGCGACTGTGGGAGCCCACCCATTGGACCGTAGTCCCATATAAGCTGAAGCAAGACTAAATAAGTTATTTTAAATGCTTCTATTGCAGGTACTGAGCTATTAAAATGCCTACTGTAGCATTATATTGAGCTAAGCATTTTATCAAGCACTTGGTGTGCACTAGAACACACCCTGCGTACTGAAAATCTGTATACAAAGCTTAACATAAATCTGCATGCAAAGCTTAACAAAAATCTGCATATTAAGCCTATCAAAAATCTGCATACTTTACTTATAAAAATCTGCATATTATAAAAATAGAACTGCTCATGTTATTCCAATAGCAAATAGGAAACTAGAACAACTTAAGCATGCTGTGAAAGTAAAATCAATTCAACTACTAGGCATGCAATAGAATCTAGAAAATAAAGGAATCGTTGCTGCATGGAATTAACAGAATATCATGCTTCATCAGGAAATACTAAACAACAATGAAAACTAAAACTGCTCATGCTTGAAAATAGCAAAAGAAAAGAACCCGAAATCAATAGCAAATGGGTACTAAAAGATCTACTCATGTATATCTATATAAACTAAATTCACAATGCTGTTAACATCTAATCAACTTATTCATTTCCAAAAGAAACAGAATTAATAGCTTGCTTTAGATACCCAAGGAATTAAGTACAGTCAATCCTGTACACTGCTCTAAATAAATCCATTAATCTACCATTAAGGAAACCAACAGATTAAACTAACTCATAATACTCAATGTGCATATATATGTATATACATCAAAACTGAAACTTAAATGCTTAATAAACACATGCTGGTCCAGTAAGCTATAAAGGAAATCAAATTGGCATGTCTAATTAAGCTACAAATGAATAAGTCTACGAAGGAACATAAACAAATAAAACAATTTGTTCCAAAATCTGAAAGCATCACTAAGGAACATAAACCACCTTGAATCCGATCCAAAATTTGCTCACAAGATAATCTGCATACTACCAATGAATTTCTACATATAGGCTTGCTAAAAATTGCCATTTACCAAAATAATTCTGCTGCTATCTAAAGTTTATATGTGGATATGATGATACACTAGAACCTACAAGGAACCAAAGCATGATTGTTCTTCTTGTTATGTGCCAAGGCAACAAACTAAACGGAAATCACTGCTGTACGGCATGCTTCAAATTCAAGGGAAACAAGATCCGAAACTTACTATGCTAACCAAAACCTCAACAAGACTTAAGCTGAATACCAAAGCTTTAGATCTGAAAACTAGGGTTCTATGGCTACTTCAACCTTTAGAGCAATAAGGAAGAAAATCACGGAAAACAAGAATCTGAAAGCCATGAAAACGAATCAAAGCTCGGAACAACTCCTACTGCAGGTGAGTAGCAACTCACCTCGCTGTTCTTGGACTTATAACCGGAGAGAAAAGGCTGCTAGGATTCGGAGAAGTTGTTTCCTCAAAGATCTCTTGGTATCTACTTGTTCTTCTCGACGAGGGGATCACGAAGGTGTGGAGATCTCGCCGGAAAAAGTCCTCGTCGGCCGCCGAAGATGAGCCCTAGATTCGGCTCTGTTTCCGCCCGAGAGCCAGCGCCGTCGCGAGGGAAGGGTGAGGAAAAGTTTTGGTTTCGGGAATAAGAAATTAACCCTTTATAACCTAGGTTTTATTTCTACTCCTTACTATAACTTAAATACATCTCGCTTCATACTTGGTTAACAACTCACGTGTAGCCCAGTTGGTTGGCTGTGTTTGGTTCATGGTTGGAGTCGCGGGTTCGAATCTCGCCGAACCCCCTTTTTATTCCAATTTAATTCCTATTCCGTTTCCTATTAACTATTACTTAAATAAATTTCATTCCCTTATTAATCAGCAATGCTTGCTGGGACACTTGGTCAGCTGCTCCGCTTAAAGCATTTGCTGCGGCCGTAGGTTGCCGGGTCAAGCCTTGGCATCAGGAAATTTTCTGCAACCTTTTTAAACCTAAGGTATTTCTGTTTCAAATAGAGCTTATATATATTTCGTTCCATATATGTTCACAAACCACTGGCGGAACAGTTGGCTAGCCGAATTTGCTTAAGGTTCTGCTTAATCGGAGGTCTCCAGTTTGAATCTCGGCTTGAACCACATTTTTGCTGAAACTTCTTTCGTTTAGTAAAAATACCAAACGACCTCCAAAAATTACATAAAAATATTCTAAAAATTTCTAAAAGTCTCTAAAATATTTCTATAGTATTTCTAAATTTTTATAAGGACTTTTAGGACTCCAAATATTGAAATTTGAGGTGTTACAATTCTCCCTCCCTTATAAAAAGTTCGTCCTCGAACTTAGAATAATTCTAGATATTTCTGTCTCATGCTATCCTCACGCTCCCAAGTGACTTTCTCGTGCTTCTGGTTCTGCCAGATGACCTTAACTAGTGGCACTTCTTTGTTTCTTAGTCTCTTGTCTGCTCTGTCCACTATCTGTGTCTGCTCTTATAGCTAAGATCCTCTTGGATCTGCACTGTCTGAGGCTGAATCACTTGGCTAAGGTCGTGAATACACTTCTTTAGCATGGAGACATGAAACACATTGTGTATTGCTGACATATCTTGAGGTAAGTCTAGCTTGTAAGCTACCTTCCCAATTCTCTCTGTGATCGGGGTAGGGTCCTACGTATCGAGGACTTAACTTGCTCTTTTTCTCTTGGGTTCTCCGATATACTCAAACTGTGCTTCTGCTTCAGGTTGGAATACGACTTTCTGTTTACGGCACTCTATCTGATCAGGAAGTTCATTCCAAATATGACATCGTAGTCAGTCATGTCTAGCACTATCAGTTCGCAAAAGAGTTCTCTGTCTGCTATCATGACTGGCACTGTTCTGAACCAGTGCGTGGATGCCATAACTTCTTCCGAAGGTAATGTTGTCAGAAACTGACTACTGAGTACCTCTGGGGGTATTGCTAACTTTTCGGCGAATGCCCTGGCTATATAAGAATGGGTTGCCCCAGTATCGAATAAAACAGTAGCACTATACTGTAAAATGCTAATCTAACCTGTGACAACTGTCGAGGTATTAGCTACGTCCTCTCTGGTGAGTGAGTAGATCCTCGCATTCGCCGTAGCTGGAGGGGCTTCTAATCTGCCCTGGCTGATAAGTGGACCTTCTAGAGCGGCCTACATCTGATATAACTGAGCTGGCTGGCCTGCATACTGAATCTGACCGGTCTTGTTCGGGCACTGCTTGGCCATGTGCCCTTCTTGTCCACATTCAAAGCATCCTCGTGTGCCCTTGCGACAAACCCCTGGGTGGAATTTCCCACAAGTAGCACACTTTGGATAACTGGGTCGCTTGCTAGATGGTCCTCCTTTTGGGTCACTCCCTGATTTGCGCTTGCTGTTGGATTTCCCTTTCCAGTTAGAGCTGTGGCCTTGCTGTTTTTGAGTGTGAGAGTTTCCTTGGCCTTTGGACTCTGAGGAGACTTGCTTCTGCTACTTTATGCTGTTCTGGTAATGCTCTGTTGTCAAGGCACTGCTCACTAACTCCTCTGTCGTTTATGGCCTATGTATGCCACCAGCCACGTTCACTGCTATCTCTGGCCTCAGCATCTTGAGCATCAACCGGATTCGTTCCTTCTCTGTGCTGACTAGCTCTGGGCATAGACGAGCCAACCTGTTGAATTTCTTCACGGCTTCCTCAACTGAAAGGTTGCCCTGACGAAACTCAGTGAACTCGTCGTAGTGGTGGTTTGTAACCCGTATGTGAAAGAACTCCTCGAAGAACTCCTTCTCGAAGTCAGCCCATGACATCTGGTTCACTGGGTGCTTCGTTCTGATTCTTTCCCACCACATGCGTGCGTCTCCTGTCAGGCAGAAGGAGGCACACTTCACCTTCTCGTATTCTGGCCAGTCCAGAAGCTCCATCGTGCTCTCCAGTGTTTTGAACCAGGCTTGTGCATCCCATGGTTCACTAGTGCCTGAGAAGTTCTCTGGCTTGACTCGCTGCCACTGGATCAGATAGGCTCAGCTGCTGGGACTGCTGGTGTTGGTACTGGTGCTGGCGTTGGCGCTGTAGGCTGGGCTGGTGGAACCTCTAAGACTTCTGAAGTCGTCAGATTCGGTTCCGGGGTGACTGTGAGGGTATTCTGCTGATTAGCCTTTAAGGTGGCTATTTCCTGTTGCTGTTCAGCTAGCTGCTGCTGTAACTGAGCCACTAATGCTGTAAGGTCTGGAGGAGGCACTGAACTGCCTGCCTCTTGCTGGGGCTCAGTAGCTAGTGCCCTTCTAGCTGGGCGTCCTCGTGCCATTTCTAAAGATATAGAGAACATAACATAACTAATGTAATCACAGTTATACAACTACTGATATCATGTTTAAAAACTATCACATACTAACAAGCAGTAAGCATATAAACATGAACTGTAATAACAAAACAAGGAGCATAAATTAAGTAGAGGTATTCTTACTTGGAAGACGGCAAGGCTGATGCTGGAGAATGGGAACTTGGCTCTGATACCAACTGTAGCGACCCACCTTCTTTACTACTACCACTCTCTAGAGGTGGACGCTACTTAACTGCTAACTCTACTTAACTGGTGTGATCGAAACCACGAGGAATCTCTACCGAAAAATTTCGGCAGAGTCTCCCCTGTACCGGTGACCATATCCGTAAATACGTACAGAGTATACTCAGCCACAGGCGGCTGGAACATATATTTTCACAACCACGCAGTTTAATAAATCAAATCTTGTAAGTAATGAAAAGCGGAAACATAACTTCCTACTACAAAATTTTCTTATCAACTTAATAAGAAATTAAGCTAAACAAAATCTTAAACTAAGTGAGTTCTTTAGCTAAGTCTCAAGGATCTCCATAGTCCACACATCACACACCGTCACAGCATCTCCTTGTCGCCTTCTTCCTTATACTTTAGCTTTTCCTTTATCTGCAGTAGGAGGAAAATAGTATCTATAAGCTAAAAGCTTAGTGAGCGCTATCCTACTCACAAAAACTCGATATGCATGTATATAAATAAAAACATGCTAAAACTGAATGCTAACATGTAAAGCTACTCATGCTCATAAATAGCAAAGAAATCAACTAACTAAAAAGCTAACATGTATAGCTACTCATACTCATAAATAGCAAAGGAATCATGCTAACTGAAATACTAAACATGTATAGCTAATTATGCTCATAAATAGCAAAGGAATCATGCTAACTGAAATATTAAACATGTATAGCTAATCATGCTCATAAATAGCAAAGGAATCATACTAACTAAAATACTAAACATGTACAGCTAATCATAGAACTATCATGTGTATCAATAGGAAACTGAACTGATACATTAGCTGAACTAATTAATACTAAACTGAGTCTAACTTGTATTCACATAACTAATTTGTGAAGTTTTGAAAACTATTTACATAATAGATCAAAATAGTAATCATGCTGCTGATGGGCCCGGCAACTGTACTTGCTGTGCGCGCATCCCTAACTAAACCCGGGATTGCAAGTTCCGAGTCTCGTAGGGTTTACTAGGTTATCTAAACCTAGGGACGATTTGGAGCCCAACCCAATGGATATCTAATCCAAGATAGTGCCACCGCTGAAAATAAAATACTGATTTCATAATTAATTTTCTTACCTTGCTTTAACTAGGTTATCGAACCTAGAACTAGGTTATCTGAACCTAGAGGTGACTGTGGAGCCCACCCATTGGACCGTAGTCCCATATAAGCTAAAGACTAAATATATTTTAAATGCTTCTACTGCATTAACCGAGCTATTAAAATGCCTTCTGTAGCATTATATTGAGCTAAGCATTTTATCAAGCACTTGGTGTGCACTAGAACACACCTTACGTCTGAAAATCAGTATACAAAGCTTAACATAAATCTGCATGCAAAGCTTAACAAAATCTACATATTAAGCCTATCAAAAATCTGCATACTTTACTTATAAAAATCTGCATATTATAAAAATAGAACTGCCCATGTTATTCCAATAGCAAATAGGAAACTAGAACAACTTAAGCATCTGTGAAAGTAAAACCAATTCAACTACTAGGCATGCAATAGAATCTAGAAAATAAAGGAATCGTTGTTGCATGGAATTAACTGAATATCATGCTTCATCAGGAAATACTAACAATGAACTAAACTAAAGCTATGCTTGAAAACAGCAAAAGAAAAGAACCCGAAATCAATAGCAAATGGGTACTAAAAGATCTACTCATGTATATCTATATAAACTAAATTCACAATGCTGTTAACATCTAATCAACTTATTCATTTCCAAAAGATACAGAATTAATAGCTTGCTTTAGATACCCAAGGAATTAAGTACAGTCAATCCTGTACACTGCTCTAAATAAATCCATTAATCTACCATTAAGGAAACCAACAGATTAAACTAACTCATAATACTCAATGTGCATATATATGTATATACATCAAAACTGATACTTAAATGCTTAATAAACACATGCTGGTCCAGTAAGCTATAAAGGAAATCAAATTGGCATGTCTAATTAAGCTACAAATGAATAAGTCTACGAAGGAACATAAACAAATAAAACAATTTGTTCCAAAATCTGAAAGCATCACTAAGGAACATAAACCACCTTGAATCCGATCCAAAATTTGCTCACAAGATAATCTGCATACTACCAATGAATTTCTACATATAGGCTTGCTAAAACTTGCCATTTACCAAAATAATTCTGCTGCTATCTAAAGTTGATACGTGGATATGATGATACACTAGAACCTACAAGGAACCAAAGCATGATTGTTCTTCTTGTTATGTGCCAAGGCAACAAACTAAACGGAAATCACTGCTGTACGGCATGCTTCAAATTCAAGGGAAACAAGATCCGAAACTTACTATGCTAACCAAAACCTCAACAAGACTTAAGCTGAATACCAAAGCTTTAGATCTGAAAACTAGGGTTCTATGGCTACTTCAACATTTAGAGCAATAAGGAAGAAAATCACGGAAAACAAGAATCCGAAAGCCATGAAAACGAATCAAAGCTCGGAACAACTCCTACTGTAGGTGAGTAGCAACTCACCTCGCTGTTCTTGGACTTACAACCGGAGAGAAAAGGCTGCTAGGATTCGGAGAAATTGTTTCCTCAAAGATCTCTTGGTATCTACTTGTTCTTCTCGACGAGGGGATCACGAAGGTGTGGAGATCTCGCCGGAAAAAGTCCTCGTCGGCCGCCGAAGATAAGCCCTAGATTCGGCTCTGTTTCCGCCCGAGAGCCGGCGCCGTCGCGAGGGAAGGGTGAGGAAAAGTTTTGGTTTCGGGAATAAGAAATTAACCCTTTATAACCTAGGTTTTATTTCTGCTCCTTACTATAACTTAAATACATCTCGCTTCATACTTGGTTAACAACTCACGCGTAGCCCAGTTGGTTGGCTGTGTTTGGTTCATGGTTGGAGTCGCGGGTTCGAATCCCGCCGAACCCCCTTTTTATTCCAATTTATTTCCTATTCTGTTTCCTATTAACTATTACTTAAATAAATTTCATTCCCTTATTAATCAGCAATGCTTGCTGGGACACTTGGTCAGCCGCTCCGCTTAAAGCATTTGCTGCGGCCGTAGGTTGCCGGGTCAAGCCTTGGCATCAGGAAATTTTCTGCAACCTTTTTAAACCTAAGGTATTTCTGTTTCAAATAGAGCTTATATATATTTCGTTCCATATATGTTCACAAACCAATGGCGGAACAGTTGGCTAGCCGAATTTGCTTAAGGTTCTGCTTAATCGGAGGTCTCCAGTTCGAATCTCGGCTTGGACCACATTTTTGCTGAAACTTCTTTCGTTTAGTAAAAATATCAAACGACCTCCAAAAATTACATAAAAATATTCTAAAAATTTCTAAAAATCTCTAAAATATTTCTATAGTATTTCTAAATTTTTATAAGGACTTTTAGGACTCCAAATATTGAAATTTGGGGTGTTACATGTTGAGCCAAATATTATGTCATCTACGTAAATTTGAGCGATAAAAATATCTTTTTCTAAGGTTTTAACAAATAGGGTTTGGTCTATTTGGCCTTGGTTAAATCCGTTATATGTTAGATAAGTTTATAGTCATTCATACCAAGCTCTAGGTGCTTGTTTTAGCCCATATAAAGCTTTCTTTAACCTAAGGACGTGGTTTGGGTGGTCTAGGTCTTTAAATCCTGAGGGTTAATTTACATAGACTTCTTCTTTGATGAACCCATTTAGAAATATGGATTTTGCATCTATTTGGTATAACTTGAATCCTTTATATGCTGCATAGGCTAGCAGCATTCTTATGGATTCAAGTCTAGCTATGGATGCATAAGTTTCATCATAATCTAACCCTTCTACTTGGCTGAACCCCTTTACTACTAATATAGCCTTATTTCTAACTATTTTACTTTTATCATCTAGTTTATTTCTGAATATCCATTTAGTGTCAATTATAGATTTATTTATAGGTTTAGGTACAAGTTCCCATACTTGGTTTTTTTTTTTTCAAATTGAGCTAGTTCTTCTTGCATTGCAATTATCCAGTTTGGGTCAGGTAGGGCTTCTTCTATAGTTTTGGATTCAATTTTAGATATAAGAACTATTTGGCTTAGGTTTCTATACGATGATCTAGTTCATACTCTTAGGGTTGGGTCACCCAAAATTTGGTCAGATGGGTGGTTGGATCTTATCCTATATGGTCTTGAGTTAGGGTCGTCACTTGGTTCTTCTGATTCACTAGGTTTAGATATAAATTGATTATCTTCTTCATCATCTATTTTCTTATATTTTGATGATTACTATTATTGATTAAATTAGGTAAGTTATTTCATCATCAAAAATAATGTTAGTTGTTTCCTTAATTTTTTGGGTATTTTTATTGTAGTATATTTCATAAGGGGTTTTATTGTAAAATTTATTAATCAATATCCTATTTTGAATATAATATGCTATGTTTATTACTTCAGCCCAAAATTAGTTGCTTAGGTTATATTCATTTAACATGGTTCTAGCAACTTCTTGTAACATTCTATTTTTTTTTCTACTAATCCATTTTATTGGAGAGTTCTAGGGCATGAAAATTCATGATTATATCCATTAATTTCACAAAATTTAGTAAACTTATGGTTTTTGAATTCCCCTCTATGATCACTTCTAATTCTTTTAATTTTGGTATTTTTTTCATTTTCTATTAATTTACAAACATTATTAAAGATTTCAAAGGTTTCATCTTTATTTTTTAGAAAATTTACCCAAGTGAATCTTGAGTAATCATCAATTATAACCAAGCAGTATTGGTTTCTTCTTAGTGATTTGGCTCCATGTAAATCAAATAGGTCTAAGTGTAGGAGCACAAGTATTGAGTTGGTTCGATTTAAGTTTGTTGGTTTGTTGGTTGACTTAGTTTGTTTACCTTGTTGGCAAGCATTATAAACTATATTTTCTAAATTTTTTAATTTGGGTAGACCTCTAACTAAGCCATTTTGACTAATTTTTGAAATGAGTCTGATATGCGTGTGACCCAGTCTTCTGTGTCATAACTTGGTTTCCTCTTATTGTGTCAGAAGACACTTTAGTGAGGAGGTTGGTAGGTCAATTGTATAAACATTATTTTTTTTTCTAATTCCCTTAACTGTGATTTTAGGGTATTCAACATTTCTAATTACACACTTAAAGTTAGAAGAGGTAACTAAATAACCAGAGTCACATAGTTAACTTATACTAAGTTAAAATTAAATTGATCAACTAATAGGACTTTTCAAATAATAAAATCGGAACTTAGTTCGATATTACCTGTTCTGATTACCTAAAGTTTTTCATCATTGTCGAACGCAACTGGCCCTAGATTTTTGAGTTTTAGCTTGGTGAACTTCAATCGATCTTCAGTCATGTGTCTGGAGTATCTACTATCTAACATCTATTGGTCCAAATCTTTATGTTCCTACACATAAAGCATTTGATTTGGATCCAATTTAAAATGGATAAGATTGATTGATTGAGTTTAACCCCTTATTTTCCATCTCACTCAATCTAAGTTGTCAATCATGTTATATCTATGGGTGATTGTGAGATGGTTGATTGAGTTTAAATTGATTAGATTTGAGTTAAGTTTATTTTAAGTTAATTTGTTATATTCGAGTTAAGTTTAGTTTATGTTAATTGGTTAGATTTGAGTTAAGTTTATTTTATGTTAATTAGTTAGAGTTGAGTTAAGTTTATTAATTAAATTTTTAGATTTGAGTTAAGTTTATTTTATGCTAATTGGTTAGAGTTGAGTTAAGTTTATTTTAAGTTAATTCTTTTTAAGTTAATTGGTTAGATTTGAGTTAAGTTTATTTTTAAGTTAATTAATTGATTATTTTTTTTAATTGAATTGAGTTTAACTAATTTTTATCTAAATCCATCTCACCCTTTTCTAAATTGGCAATCAGGAACCTTTGTAAGTTTTTATGAGATGGATAATTTTATCTTTAGTTTAAATTGAAGTCTAAGGATTGATTCACATTTGAATTAGGCTAAGGTTTAATAGTTAATCAATTAAATATTCATTTCAATAATTGGTTTCTAGGCTGTGGTGAGACACTAGACTTTTTTGGGTATTGGATCATTAACCACTTCTAGACAAAGTCTTTTAAAGAAATAAAATATTTAATTCCTTTCTGAAATTCCTAGGTCTAACTAGCCAAGTGTAAATCAGGCCTAAGTCCTTATCTATCATAATCTAAGCATGAATAATAAAAAGCAGTAATGCAAACATCACACAAATTTATCTAATGAATATGATCTTTCTATTGGCTCCCCATGGATCATAGCTTCGATAGAGTCTATCAAGGTAATGGATTTAACCCTTGGGGATCCAATATTGACCCAGTCCAACTTGATTAATCAAGTTAGGCTTGGGGACCCATGCTTGGGCTATTTTTTCTATTTGTTCGGTTAATAAGTGATAAATAAGATCTAAACTTGCAGTTAGCCTTGTATCCAAGTCCGGATATATTGTATATATAGCTCTTTGTTTTCCAAGAATCAAATCAAGATTCTTGGAACCCACGGAGAACTATTCCAATGTATCCTTTGTAGGGGATCTTGTGGCCGGCTAGAAGGGGGGTTGAATAGACAACGCCTCTAAATTGATTGCTCTTC
Organism: Zingiber officinale; assembly: GCF_018446385.1. Classification (NCBI taxonomy): domain Eukaryota; kingdom Viridiplantae; phylum Streptophyta; class Magnoliopsida; order Zingiberales; family Zingiberaceae; genus Zingiber; species Zingiber officinale. Next base: position 131,909,941 of record NC_055987.1, read on the forward strand.
CTACACTTGTTAGCTTGTGCAGCGGAATAATACAAAACAAATACAAATACGAAAGCTAAAAATAAGAAAGAATAAGCAAACCGCTAACACGTCAATGTAAGGTGGTTCGGAGATAGCTTGCTCTTACTCCATGGTTGTCCATAAGGTGGACGATCCCTCAATCCATCGGTGGATTAGTCCCTGGAAACTCCGGCTAGCTCAAACCTCCGTGTGGGTTGACAAACCTTGCCACAAACTCACCAAGACCTCTTGGACATAAGGGAAACCTTGAGCACTGGTAGACTACTAATTAGACTTTAACCAAGTCTAATTTCGTCAACTATAACCAAGCTCCTAAGCCTTGGTTATATAGGTCACGAGTTGAAAAATCCTGCCTACTAGTTGACTGGTGAAAGTGTCAGTCGACTTCCCTCTGTGGAGATTCGACCGTTACATCCCAACGGCTCGATACCAGTTGATTGGTAAAAGTTCCAACTGACTGCTCCACACTGGCCGAGCAAACAAAGTATTTTGTTCGCTCCTAGTCGGCTACCCAGTCGACTACACCAGTTGACTGATGAAACTACTAGTCTACTGTTACCCGAGTACAATCTCTCAGCACTCGGACCCTCACCCTTACGACTCACTTGACTCTTTATTGTAGCTTTGACCTCTTACCTTCAAGCCTACTTCCTTTGGCTATCGTCCCTCGGATGCATCCAAGCCCGTGACTCGCCCCAATGCCATCCTTCGCGTATGCCTCGAAGTCATTTCCCTCGACCCTTGTCCTTGCTGTCTTGTCCACGGTCCCTCGGATGCTCTATCCTTCACCGGACCCGAAGCCATCAGCCTGAGTCATATGTGTATCCTGCAAACCTGCACACTCATATACACATATCAAATACAAGGGTAAACCTAACTTAAACCCTTTGCCCAAACACCAAAACACATGGTCGCACGGACCATTGGGATTATTCCAACAATCTCTCCCTTTTTTATATTTGGCAATACTTTTAAGTTAGGAAAAACAAATAGAAAATAAACATGCTAAAAACAATGGACTTACGTTACCAAGGATACACACTTGGACTTACACCATCGAATGAACTTACACTGCCAAGGCTACACACTTGGACTTACACTGCCGAATGGACTTACGTTGCCAAGGCTACATATTTGGACTTACATCGTCGAATGAACTTACGTTGCCAAGGCTACACACTTGGACTTACACTACTAAAATAATATGCACCATGCATTCGGACCTATCCCAAGGCTCCCCCTATACCTATGCTTCCCATTGAGCTAGGAATTTCTCACAGGGCTATTTAAGAGCCTATCACAAGGCTCCCCCAATGCAAAGACACTTAAGGTTTTCCCAAACTAAACCTTACTTCTCCCCCTTTGCCTAACATTCAAAAAGCTTTCCAACAATATCCCAATTTTTGAAAACTTATCATCTAACTAACCCTAAACTCGTGTATTTATCCTCCTAGGATCTCATACACCTATACGAGTTGACCCGGTCAGAATCCAGTGCTGAAAACAGTTTCAGGCTGGTATCAGTCGATTGCCAGAAATACCAGTCGACTGACCTTATCGAAATCAACACACGGAAACATTTTGTGTTCGATATTCACTGTTACCAGTCGATTAGTAACTGTACTAGTCCACTGGCACACTGTTTTTAGCATTTCCTACATTTCTGATCTGATTTCAGAAATGTACCAATAATTTCATAGACCTCCAAAAATCTCCAAATTTTATGGAGAGGTCTGTTTTACCCATGTCTACTTGGGAAAAATACATTCAAAAATGTATCTATCACTAATCCCAAGATTGACATAAAACCTAAAACTAGCTAAATGGTTCAATTGAACCTTGACCTAAAGTCCTAGTTTTGGCTTCCTCTTGATGTATTTGCCCATACCAACCCACAATGCATCCCTAGTATTGGTTTATATGACATCTATACATCAAAAACCAATTATCATGTAATATGACCCCAATGTCATATTTCCTTGCATGAAACACAATCCATGTGTGTTAATTCCCTAGGTTTGAGACTCAAGTCTGTCTCCAAACCATTTGACACACTCCATGACTCCCCTAGACTCCCAAGTAAAACTCACTTGAGATCCATTGGTCATGGGTCCAAAATTGACTCTTTGAGCTCCCCCTAGAGCTCTTAGCCTTAGCCACCTCCCTAGGCGACTCATCCACAATTGCTAGGCCACATCGGAGCACCTCCGGTGACACTTGACCTACAAACCTAACCTTTTTAACCTTAGAGACCTTGTCATTGGTTAGTTTAACCTTACCTTTAAATGGATTTATCTTGCCATTTATTGGTTTTTCCTTTCTATAGTCATATGCAACCGTAGTATAAGACTTTCCCTTAGCATTGGAGACACTAGTGTTGGTTAGTCCTAGGAAAACCGTACCGGCTCCACTGTACAAAAATTTTGTACAAGTGTTGAACCTTTCCTTAAATAACCTATTGTATTCTTTATAAGTTAAATTAGGAATCGCAAACGGAACTTAACATCATTGAATCGCAAGTGGAACTTAACACTATTGATTTAAATCCACCTATGTTATTAATTCCAATAAATATTAATTTCCAAAATTGGCTTCTAGGACTACATGGCGAGGCACATGGCCTTCTTGGATATGGGAGCAACCACCACCGCCTAGACAAAGCCTTTTAAGGAAAGCTAATATTTAATTTCCTTAAATAACTCTAGGTTAACCAAAAGGAACAATCAAATCACAAATTCGAAAACAAAGAAAACACAAATTCGAAACAAATCTGAAAACTCTAGAATCATATGCCTCTTGTGTTTGGTATTTCCAAAAATAACTATACAAAGAAAACTAGTATGATGCGGAAAACAATTACTGGTTATACCTTTCTTTGTAAGCAAATAACCTCTTGATCTTCTACTGTATTCCTCTTCTTATCCCAGACGTTGTGTGGGCAATGATCTACCGCGATGAGAATCCACCTAAGCCACCTTATTCTCCGAGCAAGATTCGACCACCACAATTCTCCAAGAGAAGTAGAGGTCCGGCCACCACCACCAAGCTCCAAGGGATGCAAGAAACAAAACCTCCTTTCTCTCCTTCTTCTCCTAGCTAGAATTGACCACCATCAAGAGCTCCAAGAGGGGATAAAACTGGCCACTAAAAAAGAAGAGAAGAGGAGAGGGAAAACCTCTAGGGTCGGCCACACCAAGGAGAAAAAGAGAGGAAGAAAATAATAGAGTTGTTAGCCATGAAGACACCTCTACCCCCTCTTTTATAATCCTTGGTCTTGGCAAATAAGGAAATTTAAATAAAAATTTCCTTAATTCCTTTGCCATGAAAAAGAAAAATTATTTTAATTAAAAACAATTTTCTTTTCTCAATAATAATGGCCGGCCACCTTTTCTCCCAATCAAGGAAATTTTAATTCACACAAGAATTAAAACTTCCTATTTGCTTCCGAAAATTTATAAAAAATTTCTCCAATAATTTTTCCCTTCATGGTGGTTTATAAAAAGGATTTTTTTATAAATTAAAATATTTCTTTTAAACATGTGGATAAAAATAAAATTATCTCTAAAAATTAAAATCTCTTTCAATCTACAAATAAGGAAAGATATCAAATCTTTTCTTAATCTTTTGTAGAAGCTTTATAAAAGAAATATTTAATTTTTAAATTCTCTTTTAAATCATGAACATGGTTAAAAAAGAAAAGTTTTCTTAAAATTAAAATCCACCTTTTAATCTACAAATAAGGAAAGATTTCAAATCTTTTCTTAATCCTTTGTAGAAAGCTATAAAAGAAAAGATTTAAATTTTAAACTCTCTTTTAAAACCATGATATCCACATAAGAAATAATTTTAATAAAAATCCCTTTTTAATATGATGTGGCCGGCCACACCAAGCTTGGGTTCAAGCTAGGGCCGGCCACACCAACTCAACTCATCCTATTTACTTGGCCGGCCCAAGCTTAGGTACCAAGCTTGCTTGGCCGGCCCTAATAGGATGGGTATAAAGGTGGGTAAGAAGTGGGTATGTGGTAGGTATAAATCTCTATATACAAGAGGCTACGATAGGGACCGAGAGGAGGAATTGGTTTTGGTCTCCCGATGAAATTAAGCTTCCCGTGTTCGCCCCGAACACACAACTTAATTTCATCAATAATAATTCATTCCACTAAAGAACTATTATTGAACTATAGCACCAATCCCAAATTACATTTGGGCTCCTTCTTATTATGAGTGTGTTAGTCTCCCTATGTTTAAGATGTCAAATGTCCACTAATTAAATGAGTTACTGACAACTCACTTAATTAATATCTTAGTCCGAGAGTAGTACCACTCAACCTTATCGTCATGTTGGACTAAGTCCATCTGCAGGGTTTAACATGACAATCCTTATGAGCTCCTCTTGGGGCATTCTCAACCTAGATAACTAGGACACAGTTTCGCTCTATAATCAACAAAACACACTATAAGTAATATCATTTCCCAACTTATCGGGCCTATTGATTTATCGAGCTAAATCTCACCCTTTGATAAGTCAAAGAAATAAATACTAAATATATGTGCTTGTTATTATATTAGGATTAAGAGCATACACTTCCATAATAACTAAGGTCTAGTTCTTTTATCAAGTCAGTATAAAAAGAACTTACCTTAAATGATCTTACTCAATACACTTAGAGTGTACTAGTGTAATTTATTAGTCAAGATAAACTAATACCTAATTACACTATGACTATTTCAATGGTTTGTTCCTTTCCATCTTAGTCGTGAGCAATTGTTTATAATTCATAAAGAACCGACAACATGATCTTCTGTGTGTGACACCACACACCATGTTATCTACTATATAAATTAATTAAACAATTACATTTAACAAATAAATGTAAATATTGACCAATGTGATCCTTTTATTTCTAAATAAATGTTTATACAAAAGCTAGGCTTTTAGTATACACTCTAACAACTAGATCAGTATCCTAGACCCGATCTATCATTGTTGGGTTTTGACTACCCAACACCATACCTAAACCCTTAGATTCAACATTGAATATTTCTAGGGTTTTCTCCAACTTATCAAGCTTTGCCTTCAAAGCTTGATTTTCCCTTTCTAGGTTCCTAAACCAAGAGTCAACATGCCCACCATGGATATTCCTAGACCTACCCTTTCTAGGCATGTGTGTCCCCTTCTTGAGATTAATGCCTAGGTTATCCTTAGGTCTATCATGCCTAGGTTTATCATGAATGGTTATCCTAGGGTTATAATTGGCATTTACCCTATTCCTATCATGATATTTGAAACCAAAGTTATGCATGGGTAAATAATAACAATTATTTCTAGCATGTATGGGAACATAAGAATTTAAATTTGAATTATACTTTAAGTTAGGGTATACCTCCCTTACCCTTGAAGCTCCCCCTCGACTCAAGCTCCTCTTCTTCTTCTCCCACTTCTTTAGATGCGCTAGCTTCTTGATCTCCCTCTTCTTGAGGCATTTGGTGTGGTAGTTGTTGGACCCCAAGGTATTTTGATGTGATCAAACAAGCTAAGTTAGGTCATGCGTTTGTTTAACCCTTGTGTCTAAGTGTGCAGGAGCTTAGGAACACAGGAAGTCGAGCGGAAGATGCGGCTAACGAGAAGGACGGCACGGGGAGAGAGTCGACGGGCTCAGTGCGTCCGAGGGACGAGGTGACCGCAGAAGAGTACACTGGTGGATGAGAAGAACATGCGCGGCGTTCGAGGGACGAGAAACCGGGAAGGAAGGCTGCTCGAGGAAAAGGCCAGAACTTGGGTTCGGGTGAGCCCTATTCCGGATGGCCGAGATCACCCAAGCTAGCGGAGCCGGAGCGAACAAGACCCGGACCAAGACGAGTTGAACCGGAGATGAAAAAGTCAACACTGTTGACTTTGGGCTCCAGGGTGCCCGGAGCAGTTCGGGGCGCCCGGAGCCCTCCGGGGCGCCCGGAACCCTTCCGAGCGCTTGGACCTGGATTTTGACCAGGATCGCGTCAAACGCGATCTGATCATTGGGGGATAAAATTTTATCCCCTCCAGGGTGCCCGGAACTCATTCGGGGCGCCCCGACCAGTGCTATAAATATAACACTGATCTGCACAGTCAGAACAACTTACTTGTAATTCATTTTTCTCTGTGCTTTATTTTCTTTTATACTGTCAACGCTGTAAGAGGCTACTCCGCCTAGAGGAGAATCAGATAGTACACCATCTTTGCCTTAGATTTGCAATCCTCTTATTGAAAACCAAGTAAACCCTCTGCGTCTGTTTTAGATTCTATTTATTTAGTCTCTATTTTTTTTTAATTACAAGTTCCTTAAATTAGTTGAATATCCGAGAAAGGTTTTGTATTTATTTTTGTAGGGTAATTCACCCCTCCCCTCTTGCAGACCTCCAAAGGGACCTACAAGTGGTATCAGAGCAAGGTGCTTCAGGAGGACTAACCGCCAATTGAAGCAACGAGATGGCCGGACCAAGCATCGTTCCACCAAAATTCGAGGGGGACTTCGCAGACTGGAAGCGACGTATGGAGGTATTCCTAAGAACTAATTTCGAAATTCATTTTATTATGAAATATGGTTTTGTAGCTCCAATGAATCAAGATGGAGAAGTGTCACGCCCCGGAGGAGTCCTTGTCCGAAGAAATTTCGGCAGCACCTCCCCTGTACGGCGGACAATCTGAAACTTTCTACATCCATAATATACCTTAGCCACAGGCGGCTGGAATATACACTAAACCACGCAGTTATATATACAGCCTACTCGGCTGATACCAAATAACTAAAATACAACAAAAAAAGATAGAAAACCAAATATACAATACAGCTAGCTCCAATGAATCAAGATGGAGAAGTGTCACGCCCCGGAGGAGTCCTTGTCCGAAGAAATTTCGGCAGCACCTCCCCTGTATGGCGGACAATATGAAACTTTCTACATCCACAATATACCTCAGCCACAGGCGGCTGGAATATACACTCAACCACGCAGTTATATATACAGCCTACTCGGCTGATACCAAATAACTAAAATACAGCAAAAAAAGATAGAAAACCAAATATACAATACTGCTAGTCGGCTAGGCTTATACCACACAACAACACAATACTCCGGAAACAAAATTGGAACACCAGGCCAATTACACACATACCATATACCACGATAAACATCAATACAATGCGAAGACTGGTCTTCTAATGTGATGTGGGGACCGGCAGTCAGGATACTCCAAGCGACTCCATAAACAACCTGATACCTGAAAAGATAGTGTCCACGGGGGTGAGTTCAACAACTCAGCGAATACCAACAGACATGCCTAGTAAGATATATCTAACAGCAATAAACATGGAATACAACTTCCTAGTCATATATAGGAAATATGCAAAATTGAAAGGTAACTGAGGAAGCTGTTCTCACGAGGAACTCCTATTCAGAATAAAAGGGTCGTCAAACTAGATACACAATATGCCTCCTGTATGCATGTCAAACAAATGCATCCACCAAAATGCAGCATATAAGTGCAGCAAACACAAGCAAATAAATGTAATAAATGCATATGGTGCCAATGACATGGTCACCCCTGACGCCAGTCAGTCATCTTACACACAATGGTGAGACTGGGTGGGTAGGGCTATGACAACCGTGCACTCTGACGTCATTGCTCCTGATGAGTGACCGAGTGGACGAGATGCTGTCGGAGTACACACATACTCCTACCCCAAATCATAAGTGGGGGAGCGCAATGCTCTCATCTCCCGGTACACCATGACGGAGAGGGATCCCTGACGTGCTACCACGCTGCGTCACACTACCCATGAACGGACCAACGGAGCACCGAACAGAGCAAAAATTGACGTGCTAGCACGATGCGTCATGCTACCCATGAGCGGACCAACAGAGCACCAAACAGTGATGAAACTGGCGATATGCTCTACAATAATGGAGCAATCTATCACGCAACATGCAATCATGTGAATGGTGCATGACACTAAGCATGACAATATCCTGAGCCAAATCCACATATATATATAAAAAGGGTCCACGGGGGTCGACGGGGGTGAGTTCAACAACTCAGCGAATACCAACAGACATGCCTAGTAAGATATATCTAACAACAATAAACATGGAATACAGCTTCCTAGTCATATATTGGAAATATGCAAAACTGAAAGGTAACTGAGGAAGCTGTACTCACCAGGAACTCCTATCCAGAATAAAAGGGTCGTCAAACTAGATACACAATATGCCTCCTGTATGCATGTCAAACAAATGCATCCACCAAAATGCAGCATATAAGTGCAGCAAACACAAGCAAATAAATGCAATAAATGCATATGGTGCTAATGACATGGTCACCCCTGACGCCAGTCAGTCATCTCACACACAATGGTGAGACTGGGTGGGTAGGGCTGTGACAACCGTGCACTCTGACGTCACTGCTCCTGATGAGTGACCAAGTGGACGGGATGCTGTCGGAGTACACACATACTCCTACCCCAAATCATAAGTGGGGGAGCGCAATGCTCTCATCTCCCGGTACACCATGACGGAGAGGGATCCCTGACGTGCTACCACGCTGCGTCACACTACCCATGAGGGGACCAACGGAGCACCGAACAGAGCAAAAACTGACGTGCTACCACGATGCGTCACGCTACCCATGAGCGGACCAACGGAGCACCAAACAATGATGAAACTGGCGATATGCTCTACAATAATGGAGCAATCTATCACGCAACATGCAATCATGTGAATGGTGCATGAAACTAAGCATGACAATATCCTGAGCCAAATCCACATATATATATAAAAAGGGTCCACGGGGGTCCACGGGGGTGAGTTCAACAACTCAGCGAATACCAACAGACATGCCTAGTAAGATATATCTAACAGCAATAAACATGGAATACAACTTCCTAATCATATATAGGAAATATGCAAAACTGAAAGGTAACTGAGGAAGCTGTACTCACTAGGAACTCCTATCCAGAATAAAAGGGTCGTCAAACTAGATACACAATATGCCTCCTGTATGCATGTCAAACAAATGTATCCACCAAAATGCAGCATATAAGTGCAGTAAACACAAGCAAATAAATGCAATAAATGCATATGGTGCCAATGACATGGTCACCCCTGACGGCAGTCAGTCATCTCACACACAATGGTGAGACTAGTTGGGTAGGGCTGTGACAACCGTGCACTTTGACGTCACTGCTCCTGATGAGTGACCGAGTGGACGGGATGCTGTCGGAGTACACACATACTCCTACCCCAAATCATAAGTGGGGGAGCGCAATGCTCTCATCTCCCGGTACACCATGACGGAGAGGGATCCCTGACGTGCTACCACGCTGCGTCACACTACCCATGAGCGGACCAACGGAGCACCGAACAGAGCAAAAACTGACGTGCTACCACGATGCGTCATGCTACCCATGAGCGGACCAACGGAGCACCAAACAGTGATGAAACTGGCAATATGCTCTACAATAATGGAGCAATCTATCACGCAGCATGCAATCATGTGAATGGTGCATGACACTAAGCATGACAATATCCTGAGCCAAATCCACATATATATATAAAAATGTGTACCCTAGTACAAGTAAATCAAATCCACAGATCTAGGGTATACAGGTCCTCTATGGTATGACAACATAGGTCCTGAACATATCCACCTCCACAAAATATGTACCATCAATGTACATGGATCAAAACAAAAGGTCTAGGTACACAGATCAGGTATGATATAAAAATATAGATGCACATGTCAGATAATAAAAATCCAGAGTCTAGTCCTAAACTCAATAAAGCATGGTATGCCACTTACTCTAGGAACTAAAGTACTCATGGTAAGAATCATGATGTATAAACATGGATACATAACAAGCGACCAAACAGATAATGCTATGGGTATCAAATCGTGACATACCAAAGGTAAACATGATCATTGCTTGCAGCTATAAAATACTATGCATATCAAATTGACAATATCATAAAAAGATAAGTCAAGAGGTACCCGCCTTAAATGTAGATCATGCCAATGTAACTCCCACATCGAGACGCTCGTCTCGAATCAAAGTCTTGCAAGTAATGTGATATACAATTTAGCTAATTTATAAACAACAACTAGCTAAATCCAACCCAACTCAATTAGGGAAAACCTTAATCGATCCATCATAAATTACCTAAATCCACAACTAACCAAGCAACAGCAGGTTACATCATCTCCAACATAATCTGATACAAATGCATATCCTCCAAATCCTCATAGAAATACAGCTCCTTTGCTAACTTTTATCACCTCGCCCACTGATTTATAACTACAACCATTATCATTTAGTATGCCTAGCGAGATCAAATTCTTCCTTACCTTTGGTATATATCTGACATCACATAGGGTTTTGATCACACCATCAAACATCTTGATTCTGACGTTCCCTATGTTGATAACTCTGCATGACGCATCGTTTTCTATCAACATTAAACCAGAATCTATTGTCCTAAAGATGTTAAACCACTCCTTGTTTAGAGTTATGTGATATAAACATATAGAGTCTAAAATTTATGCATCCGTCAGTTGCTCCAAACTCGACATAACTGATAGCATATTTCTATCACTGTCTCTGAATTTTCTTCTTCAATTATGTTTATAGACTTTACCAAAACTTTATCTCTGGATAATCTCTCTTTATATAACCTTTGCCTCTACACTTGTAGCACGTGATCACCTTCTTCCTTCTCGACTTAGAACTCTAAATCATTAAAGATCTAGACATCAAGAACAAGGAGGTTCGGGTCTTGAAACAGAAACTAAAAGGGGCAGAAGAATCCCTTATGGCCGAGCAGGTCACCAGAACGGTAGAGTAGGCGACGAGTGAGCTCTAGCTCAGGGAACAAAAATGAACACTCGATGAGTAAGCTGCTGAGCTGGCTGCGTTGAAAGTTGAGTTGGAGGCGTCTAAAACTGCATTTGACAAGTTTAAGGATGAGGAACCCAATCGGCAGGAATCTTTCTGGGTGAAGTACCTTCGCTCTTAGAATTCAACGAAATCTTTACCGACCAGACTCTCCACCTTTTCGACTATGATATCAATGGTGCCTGTCAACAATTGAAGGATGACAACTACATCTCCCCCGATTTGTCAAACAAAATTATAAAGAGGGAGAAGATCTTAAATTCACTCCCCGACGATGTGCTCGACTACCTAGCATAGTTTCTTCTTTGAGTTTTTCAGTCTTTTCTTGTATCCATCCCAGTTACTTTGTAAACATTTCTAAGTATGAATGCTAGCGTGCCTGTTCGGCGCTTTTAGGTTCTATGTTGTTGTGCTTTGCAGTCCTTCAACTTATCCTCCTTGCCAATAACTTGATTTTTTATATTTGTCCTTGTAATAGGCCAAACGAGATTTGAGCTCAGCCAAATAACCCTTGCATCCTATGCACGTAGTCAGGGTACCTTGCTTACATATATTAAAGTTGAACGACACGCGAGTCCCGGACACTTAGCGTGAGAGCTTAGCTCATTTAAAACTCACCCAAGCGGGTTGAGAGTCTTTGACACTTAACGTGAGGGCTTAGCTCACTTATAATTCGCCCGAACAGATCGAGAGTCTTTGACACTTTAGCGCGAGGGTTTCGCTCGCTTATAACATGGTCGAACGGTACATGAGTCTTTGATACTTTAGTGCAAGGGCTTCACTCGCTTATAACATGGCTGAATGCCACGCGAGTCTTTGATACTTTAGCATTAAGGCTTTGCTCGCTTATAGCACAACCGAACAACTCATGAGTCTTTGACACATTTAGCTCGAGGGATTCATTCTCTTATAACACGACCGAACAACACATGAGTCTTTACAGTTTTAGTGTGAGGGCTTTGCTCGCTTATAATATGGCTGAACAACTCGTGAGTCTTTGACACCTTTAGCGCAAAGGCTTTGCTCGCTTATAACACGGTCGAACGACACATGAGTCTTTGACATCTTTAGCGCAAGGGCTTTGCTCACTTATAACACGACTAAATGGCTCGTGAGTCTTTGACACCTTTAGCGTGAGGGCTTTGCTCTCTTATAACAAGGTTGAACAGCTCATGAGTCTTTGACACCTTTAGTGTGAGGACTTTGCTTGCTTATAACACAGCCGAACGACATGTGAGTCTTTGTCAATCTTAGCGCAAGGTCTTCATTCACTTATAACACAACTGAACGGCTCGTGAGTCTTTGACACTTAATAATTTTTCATTCAAAACTCCCTGTGATCCTATCTGAAGGCTAGGGAGATTGCACGCTGGCTCATGTGGATGGTTTGTTGATTGGTGAAAGACCTCCTTAACCGGTGATGGCACTCCTCAATGATCCCGCGCATAATCTGACAATCCAATAAAGCATTAGTGACCCAAAACCGGGGTGGGGATCCCTGGCTAGGTCCTCTAACGCTCAAGTTAGTATGATTTCAAGAAGGTGGATGAAGAACAGTAGAGAAAGTGCTTCACGAAAAAAGGGCTCAGATGTAGATGTTTGTGTACCTTGCCAACGGAGAGGACCCCCATTTTTATACCACCTCACATAACCTCTGCGATTGTGGGATAATCTCCGGTATATCAGAGTTTGTTAACAGATGAAAGAAAATACAACTTGGGTGTTCTATAATGATAGTCTGAGGAATCTTTTTCCTACCCATGGATGTACCTTTTTTTTTTTTATCATTTCTGCTTTACGCCATTATTGAGGTGGTTAAGAGAATATGTAGCTACGATTAATATGAGAAACATAATAACTTTCAAAGAAGGCCTTAAAGGAATATTCCCCGACAAGTTCTAACAGGTTGGTATAATGTTATTTGTTGCTTGTCTGCTGAATACATCGCGATTGATACATAAAGTCGGATGTAGTATCAATCTGCTCTGTCATATATTAAATCTTGTCAATATCTATTCAGAAGTTAATATAGTGTTCATAGTGTGCCAGAGATGCATTCAAGGAGTCATATGATAAATCATGCATGTTAGAGCTTTATTTTAGGGACAATGTGACATCAAGTAGCTTAAACTTGGTCGACCTTTGCCCGATCGACCGTATGTTAATATCTTTAGAAGGCTATGTATCTTTGGGTCTGGCCAGGCTTTGCTCGATCGGGCGTGCACAGATAGCCTTATGTTTAATCAGCCTTTATCCGGCTAATCATATACTAAGATCTTTGGAAGGCTAAGTATCTTTGGGCCCGAACGAACTTTGCCCGACCGGGCATACACAGATAGTCTTATGTTTGATCCATCTTTATCCGACTGACCGTATACTAAGATCTTTAAAAGGCTAAGTATCTTTGGACTCGGATGGACTTTTCCCGACCAGGCATACACAAATAGCCTTATGTTTGATTTACCTTTATCCAGCCAACCGTATACTAAGATCTTTGAAAGGCTAAGTATCTTTAGGTCCGGATGGACTTTAACCAACCAGACATATACAGATAGCCTTATGTTCATTGGCCTTTACTTGGTCGACTGTATACAAAGATCTTTGGAAGGCTAAATATCTTTGGGTCCGGATGGACTTTATCAGACCGGGTGTACATAGATAGCCTTATGTTTGATCGATCTTTATCTAGCAGGCCGTATATTAGGATCTTTAGGAGACTAAGTATCTTTAATCCTAGATGGACTTTGCCCGGCCGGGCATATACAGATAGCCTTATGTTCGATCAACCTTTATCTAGCTAATCGTATACTAAGATCTTTGGAAGGCTAAGTATCTTTAGGCCCGGAAGAACTTTGCCCAATTGGGCGTACACAGATAGCCTTATATTTGATCGACCTTTATCCGGTTGACTATATACCTTAATCTTTGGAAGGCTAAGTATTTTTGGGCCCAGACTAACTTTGCCCAACCGGGCGTACACAGATAGCCTTATGTTCGATCGGTCCTTATCCAGCAAACCGTATATTAGGATCTTTGGGAGACTATGTGTCTTTAAGTCCGGACGAAATTTGCCCGACCGGGCATACACAAATAACCTTATGTTCGATCGACCTTTTTATGGCCGACCGTATACTAAAATTTTTGGAAGGCTAAGTATCTTTGGGCCCGTACGGACTTTGCCTGACCGGGTATACACAGGTAGCCTTACGTTCAATCGGCCTTTATCTAGCCGACCGTATACTAAGATCTTTGGAAGGCTAAGTATCTTTGGGGTTGGACAGACTTTGCCATACCGGGCATACACAGATAACCTTATGTTTGATCGACCTTATCCGATTAATTGCATATTAAGAGCTCCCTAAAATTCAAGTGCCTTGAATTCAGACAACTTTTCATCCGACCAAGCTCCTTTAAACCCGACCAGCTATTTATTGCCCAAGCGTATTATTTCTTTAGTTTTAGAGTAAAATCCTGGAGTCCTTATATCCAACTAGGTTTAGAACTAGTCGACTTTATATGAATGTCCTGTGCGTGTAGGACCCAGGAACTTTAAAATTAGGCAATCAACAGAGCCATGTGTGGAATGTTTCTCTATTCTAACTTTGACCGTCATATCACCTTGACTTTGACTACCACATCATCTTCCAGATCCACACGCTATAACCCATATCACTAGCCCCCTTCAAGTCTAGTCGAAGGAGATGTAGACGACTGACTAGACTCGAGTGTTAGTCTTGTTCACTCACCTTCTATACTTGGCGATTTTTTAGACTCATGCTCTTGATCGTGTTCCAAAGATGATCTTCCCTCTGTTAGGGCTAGTACCGAGGACATGCAAAAAGACACTTTTTCCTAAAAAATGTTCCACTTGTCATGTCTTTTATAAATGCTCGTTTATGGTTGCATGCCACGTGGCCCCACTATTCGTTCTCTGCAACGTTTGCTGCCATCGACTGCCTCGTACAATGCACTAGCACATTCAATTTTGTAAATCAATGATCTTCCTTAAATGGGTTGTTTCAATTTAATAGTGGCAAATAAATTCCTCTCTATAAAATCCTAAACATTATATGCCTTTGGCACGTTGCCTTACATCTTTCTCGACCTTTCTCTACAGCGACCTTCATCCTTCTATATTACTTATTTCTCAAATCTCTGATAACCTAGTAAGTTACCCATCCTCTATTCAAATTTTGTTCTGCTATGGCTCAAGAATCTTTTACTCCTTAGTACACCTCTACTTCTTCGAACTTTGATACCTCTAATCGATCCTATCTCTTCTCCAGAATTGAGATCCCTCATACTTATCGCATCTGTCTCCCTTCTCCGATCGATTGTCCTCACCTTCCTCTCGACAACTATATCAATTTTTTTCTGACCAATTAATGTCGGTCTATGCTTCCCCATTCACCCCTTTTTGTCGGAAGTAAGCCAATAATTTCATATTCCATTGCAACAATTTGTGTCAAACACCTTCCGTTACATGTATGGGGTGTTCATGCTATTTCATTTATTTAGAATTCCTCCTACTCCTTGCAATCTTTATCTATTTTCTTACCCCCAAAAGTCAGAATTTGGGTTTTTCCTCTTCCAATCCCGACCAAAAACGGTTTTCTTTGAGGACATGTCATCATCGAACAAAGGCTGGAAGTCCCACTTTTTCTTTTTAGAGATACCTAATCCTGTTACTTGGTCTGTTAGTTGGCAATCTTCTTTTCCTCCTCTTCCTGATCCTACCAAACTCAAACAGGATCCAATCTTTTTTTCCTATCTTCCCAAGCTGAGTAATCAATGTTTTAGAATTTACAGATGGTTATAAGAAGACTTTTTATATCTTTTTGGCTTGAGCCCAGTTCAAAAGGGGCTACCTTGTTCCTTTGATAAGTTTTAATAATTTCAATATTCACCCTATCGCTAACTAAGGTATTTTCTATTTGGTATAGTGGACGCTATTCTTTTATCCTTGATCGATGAATCAATTGATCTGAGAGCAGAGGAGCTTCATGCCAAAGAACAAGAGTTATTTGTGAGGCAGGGTTTGCCACTATCCCCTCCTTCTAAAGAGGTCTCTGAAGATCATGTGGTTAAGCGGAGCACAATTGTTGCATCTTGCATTTGTGGGGTCACCTTCCAATCCTTCCCCAAATGCTACAATCTCTCATCTAGAGAAGGTGGCTTCGCCAAAAAGACAACGCAAGAGGCGCAAATTGACCCTTGTGCCTTCTTCCAAAAGGCAAGCAGTTTCTGCTCAGCTGGATCTCACTCGAGAGCAATCACTCGAGCAAACCTTGGCCATCCTTTATCCTACTCTCTCAACTCTTATCCTCACCCAAACTCACAAAGACACTTCTTAATAGACTGCTATTCAGATCATATTCCCTCTACATCTCCTGGCATGAGGATTGCCCTTGCTGCCCCAGAGCGTCCTCCCCAAGCATCAATCATTTTTTGTTTACCTTCTACCCCAACTTCAATTTCTCCAACATCTCTTCTTCTTTCTATCCTCCCAATATTATAGGGAGATCACTTAATAGATACTTGGACAGAAACCAAAAACCAACTCAATGAACTCACACCTACAGAGCTAGCAGATGAATTTTCTTATGAGCAGACTAAAGTATCATAATTTAATAAACTGTCCTTAACCTATTTTGAATGTTCCTGACTAAATTCATCTTTTAGCACTGGGTCATTAACATGAGCATTGCCTAGCAATTGCATGACTTGGCCAAGGAAAATGAGTTGCTGAAGAAGTAAGTCACTGAGGTAACTTCCACGTGGGCCTCTGAGCATATAAAGGAGCTAGAGGTCCTACTTCAAGAAACTCAAAAGCCAGCTGAAGCTGAGCTTGATAAAGCGATCCAATGGAAAACTACTTTGGCTACTTGTGAAGAATAACTTCAATCAGAAACAAGTCTCTGAGTAAAAGTACAAACAAAGTTGGACAAACAAATGACAAAGAATGCACAACTGTCTGCCCAACTACAAGAACTGCAAACTAAACATGTCATTGAACTGGCTTCCAAAGAATTTGAATTGGTGCCCCAAACTTCCAAGCAAGATTCACTATTATCAAATTTGATGACTACTCAGATTGAATCATTAGCAGTCCGGTTGAAGTTAGCAGCTTACCAAGCACAGGAGGACGAGAGATTTGAAGTGAAGAAAAAAAATCCATGTTCAACACTCGCGATTCAATGCCCCTATTGCCAACTCCATTTCAAAAGATTATTAAGGTAATTAATTTCCTAATGTCACCAGTAACAAACTAATTGATTGGGAGATTAAGCTCCTATGCACTAGGAGCTTCATTGTTTGACATTTGGTAAGCTTCTTTGAATGTGATTTGCATAATATCAGGACCATGACAGGCTTGATATTGTGCAAATTAGGACCACGACAGAACTCTGAAAATTTAAACTATGAGCTACCTTGCTGAATTATGGACATTGACATTGTACATTAATGGAATGCTAGTGAAGATTTAAGGTTTGCTTAATTTTGGATACATTACTCAATCTGAACATTGTTTCTATGTAGTAATGGCAGGCTAATGAAGACCACTGAATTTCAGAAACATCACTAAATTTGAACCTGCTATGTGTATCAATGCTGTGAGCAGTAATTTCAGAGGTTATTTAATCATTTGAATTGCTAATATCATATTTCATTAAGAGATTATGGAATGCTAATGAGATTACTATTAGTCCACTTGAAGAATAGAAATATAGTGAAATTTCTACATTTTTAGTGACAAGTGTTATCGTACTTCTTTCCTTGCCATTCTAGATTTCTTGAACAACATTATTAAGAATCAATTAGTTTGTATTGATTTTAAATTCCAAGAATACAGTAAGGAAGGAGAACAAAATAGAACTCAATCAAAAGGAGTATCAAATATGTATCAACTTGGCATCATTAGCTTTGTAATGCAGTGAGGAATGAATTGAAGACTTTGTATTGCTCAAACAAATGTGACTACATGTGTCCTTAGTTGCTAAAATGCTGAATGGTACAAGGATTATGATTTGGAAGATTGCTAAAATGGGATCTTTGATATGCAGTAAATTCTGTAGCTGATGGAATCTGGTTAAGAATTAAGAAGTAAATTTCTTCCAAGGGGCAAAGTTGAAGGATCAGTATCTCTGAAACTGAAACTGAATGAACGGAGTTGAAATGTTATATCTTTGAGCTGCATAGAGAATGAGATAACAAGAATTTAGAACTTGATAGTGCCAAATTCTTGATGCTGATTCTGAATAGTAGTAATATGAATTCAATCTCCTATTAACTCGGTATTAAATGATACTTCTTCAAAGCCTAAATATGCAAGTCTTAAGCCAAACCAGAGCATGCAACAAAAGTGAGCTAATTTCTGAAACAACAGTGCAAAATTTGTCAAGTCACTTAGCTCTAAATCAATTCGATTGTTGAACCACTCAAAATGCACATCAAAATTTGAAGGATTTATAAATGTAATGTCTTAATTGAAGCTACTGATGAATTTGTTATGTTGAGAATCAGGACCTATAAGTTTCTAAAATTTCAGTCAAACACTAGAAACACTTTGGAAAGCTTGGCAATGTTACTTCTCCATAGTTAAACAGATTTTTAGACTGAGAATTGGATACAAAATAGTAACACAAGCTGGGAACTGGAAACTGAAAACCAATTATGCAGTTTGCGGTTTGGTTACTGAAATTGCAACTATGGGAAGTTCAAATTCGAGTTGAATTTTTCTTCTATTGCAAGGAAAGTGGTTAAATCTTGTTGCAAGTCAAGTGCAAAGGAGGATGTAATGAAAGAAAAAAAATGAAATGGAGAGAGTTGTTGGCACATTAGGCCTGATATTGTGCATATCAGGACCACATTAGGCCTAATATGCTAAATATCAGGCCGAGCACCAAGTGGATTAAGGTCAAGTTGTAAACAAATTGTTATCAAATTGAATAGCTGGAATCTACAACAGTTTTAGTCCAAGTAGGATTTTAGAAATGAAGGTTTTAGTTCTGGAACTCTCTCCTAAGCTTAACTCTTCATGATTCAAGGAAAAAAAAATTTTTGAATTCCAATTTCTGAAACTGGAATCTGAGTAACCAGATACCCGGAATTCAATGCATTCCTAAATTGAATGTTTGCAAATGTTTCTAAATTGTAACTTAGCTTCAAATGTTGATGTTAATGGGGTCTGAGCAATGAGCTAATTCTTTCTACCTTTTCAATTTGATGGAGGAGGATATGGAACTCAATTCTGAATGGTCACTGCTGATGTAATGTGATTGCAACTTCAAGAAGGGAAGAAGAAAAGAGAAATTGTAAGAATAAGAAACTAGTTGAGTTCTGAATTAGTTGAAGGAGTTCTACAGCAACACTGAGATTTTACACTGATATTACATTTTAAGAAACTGAAACTGAAACAAAGATGCAGGAATGCAGTTTTGAACTTTGTAAGTGTTGTGCCAATCTATAATTTGATCTTTCTAAGATGAAATAAATTGAACTCAAGTTTTTATTTATTGAGTGTTTAAAAAGACGATGTCTTACAGAAAGTAAATGTTAAAGCTTGATCAGGGAATAGGAAGGTGAAAATTCTAAAACTATTAAATTGCTGGAATTGCCAATGAGACTAGACAGATTCTATACCAATGTTGTAAACGGATGTACTATGGTGTCCTGACAATTATTGGGCTAGTTGCTAGGAAGAAAGCACTCTTGTTAGAATGAACTCACCAAGTTAATGAATTTTTTGAGTTGCATAGAGAAGGAAATGTTGTGGTCTACAATGAGGAGATTGTTCAACTAATCAAGCTAAAAATGAGTATGAATTTTGGAATGGTTATGTTTTATCAACTTAGTTCCAGTAATGCTTAAAGCAGTGTGATAAAGTTTTGTACCAATGAGAAGTGATAACTCTAAAAGTCAGTAAGGAGCCTTTATAAGAATTTGTATTGTTAAAACAAATGTGTTTACATGCTTTTCAAATCAGGACCACATTAGGCTTGGTATGCTAAATTTCAGGCCCAGCAGCAAAAATTCTGGGAGATGTTAGTCATACTAGTTTAAGTTTAAATGAAGTTGCGGAAGATAAGCTAGATTAATTATGGAATCTTATTGTTAATGCTAAGTTCAACTTAATCTGAGCTAGGGGTAATCTGCAGATTTGGAATTGTTGTATCAACTTGGAGCAATCTTGTTGAGTTTCATTGCTCCAGATGACTAAAGTTTTAAGTGTGGGGGAGGTATGGTCCAAGTTGTTTCATTGATTGAATGCACAATGAGATAACAAAAGCAAACAAGTACAGAGAACAATAAGGGTAAAATTGAAATCATGTCAAATGCTAAAACTGAATTATTGCTGTGATGATTGGAAAGGTTGCTGTGATGGAAATCAAAGTTGTTGTTTGGGTTCGAAATCACACAAAATGATTATGTTTCAGTTAACCAAAGGAGGAGAACTAATTGAAAATGAAGAAAAGATAATGGAATTCATTGGAAGCTGAGATCTGTACAAAATAGAAACATCAAGTAATACTAAAAATCTATTAAAATATGTTCATTAATAGAATTTGTGCTAATCTTTTGAACTGATTTCTCATCCAAAATAAATTGAAGTCAAGCCTTTATTTTTTTCAGAGTTAAATGAGATAATCTATGGAGCTTAAACTTCAAGGCTTGGATCTTAAAGAGAAGTCAGAGGCTGAAAATGAAACTGAACAGAATTGCATTAAACTAATTCTGAAAAGCTGGAAACTATGAAAAATTCAGGAATTAGATTTGGATTCAATTGTGTTAATTTGAGAAGGATTAGTTGAAAATAAGAAGGGAATACATCTCCATGAGTCATTGATCAAAAGGAAACAATTGGAAAAGGACTAGGAAGAACAGAATTATAATTGAAAGTTGCTAAAGAAATGCAATGCTGATTACAATCTGTCAATGTGCAGAATTTTGTGCCAACTTTTAAGTAAATCTGATCAGTAATGAAGTAAGTGAAGCTTTATTCAATTGAGTACTAATTGAAACTTTCACCTAGGCTCAATTCTTCAAGATGCAAACCAAGACACTCCACCATTCAAAATTCTGAAACATGAAGTGAAAAATCAGCTTCACTCTTTGAGATTTTGAGATTTATCAAACTACTATGAATAGAAAAGAAGTTGAAATTTGAAAATTGTTATTGTACATCTGGAAGTAAAATTCAGAAAGAAGATAAAAGAGGGAAGTATGGCCGGAATTCATTTATATAGCATTCTTTTGTATCCATGTCTTCCACTATCAATTGAATCAATTCTGTTGGTTCAGCGGGGCCGGCAAGAGGGGGGTGAATTGCCTGCAAAATAAAAGTATACTCTCCTCAAGACTTTCAACTCAAAATAAATAGCAATAATAATAAAATAACAAAACAAAAGGAATTAAAGAAGACCAGAAGTTGACTTGGTTACAACCAAGATAGTTGTTAATCCAAGACGATGAAAAGCGCACTAAAGATCTCCTTCTCTGAAGGCTGAGAAGCCTTTCACACACTAAAAGCTCAGAACTATTGCTAGGAATGAAGTACAAGAGTTGAATGCAGTTGAATACTTATTTCCTAGCTCCAGGGGCCTTTATATAACTCCTGGAAACTCTATCTCGAGGGTCCAAGGTGCCTCTAACAGGGGTTCAAGGTGCCTCCAATAGTTTGACCGGATAAAACTTTAACCGAATGTAAACGTTCAAGTTTACTGGGTCTGAGGCACCTCAGTTGGCCTTGGAGGCCAATTGAGGCACCTCGGACTGGGTCTGAGGCACCTCCAAGCTGCTTGAGGCGCCTCAGACAGTAAGGCAGCCAAGGCGCCTTCAGCATTGGTTGAAGGTACCTCTGGCTAGCTTCTTCAGCTCCTTTTGGCTTTCTTTCTCCTTCCGAAGCTCTGATTGATTGGGTGATTGCGACCAACCGAAATAGGGCTCACCCGAACTCAATTTCCGGCCTTTTCCTCGAGCAGTCTTTCGTCCCGGCTTTACGTCCCTCGAACGTCGCGCACGTTCTTCTCGCCCACTGATGTACTCTTCCACACCTCTTTCGTCCTTCGGACGCACCGAGCCCATTGGCTCCCTTCTCGTACTGTCCTTCTCGCTAGCAACGTCTTCTGCTCGACTTCTTGCGCTCCTTAGTTCCTGCACACTTAGACATAGGGATCAGATAACAAGCAGAATCTAACCTAACTTTGTTGATCACATCAAGACACTCACGGGGTCCAACAATCTCCCCCTTTTTGATGTGCATCAACCCAAGTTCAAGTTAGGGTAAAATCAACCACATAGTAATTTAAGAAAATTACTAAACTAACATTTTAAATACAAAAATTACAATAATTGAATTTGCAACATAAGTTTAAAAAGAAATTTATAATTTCCTAACTCCCCTTAAACTTAAACTTGTACTTAACTATCTCCCCCTTTGATAACAACAAAAAGAGAATAATTTTCTTAAAAAAATTTCTAAGTAAGAGAAAAATTCAAGTTTTCTAAGCAATAATAGAATTTGCAACATAAGTTTTATTTATTTTATTTTTATTTGTATTTTTATTTTTCTAAGTTATAAATTGTCTTAGAAAAAAAAATTTAAAACATTTGCTAAGTAAAAGCAAATCATTTTCAGAAAAATTTAGTTAAGATAAAAAATTTCTCTAAGTTAAAATTTTATGCAAGAAATATTTTTCTAAAAAAGATGTTTTTGAAAAATTTCCAAAAAAAATGTTTAAAAACTTTTCAATGTATTATCTATTTATAATTTTAATACTTTTATTAGAAAGTTAATTAAACATTTTATTTTCAATATTTT
Organism: Zingiber officinale; assembly: GCF_018446385.1. NCBI lineage: Eukaryota > Viridiplantae > Streptophyta > Magnoliopsida > Zingiberales > Zingiberaceae > Zingiber > Zingiber officinale. Next base: position 131,932,708 of record NC_055987.1, read on the forward strand.
GGCTTCCAGGTCGTGGCGAGGCACTAGACCTTCTTGGTTATTGGAGCAACAACCACTTCCTTAGTCAAAGCCTCATAAAGAAATTTTAATGTTTAATTTTCTTCTGAAAGCCTTAACTTAAAGAGATTTTATTCCAGTAAAGTTTTTGGAACCCAGTATAGATTCCTTGCAACAGGATTAATTAAAAACTTAGGAGGTATATAGCTTTTAGGTATTCTTCTAAGTTGACCCTGATGTTTTTTTAAATACCAATTTAATTTTCCATAAACCTTAATTTTTGATTTTTGAAAAACATTAGTATTTAAACATGCATCAGATTTTAACTTATCAATTTGGAGTTTCCATTTATCATTTTTCAGATTTCAAATTATCTAACATTTTATTTAAATTAGTAATTTCTTTTTCTGATTCAGCTAAGTCTTTAGAAAGAGCTTTAATAAATTGAAACGAATGTTTAGGGTTTAGAGCACGTACCTTACTTACCTTACTTTGTGATGCTCCCCCTTCATCATAGCTTTCCTCTTCTGATGTTCCTCCCCCTTCATCTATGCTCATTTCTGAGCTTGACTCTTCTTCTGGCAGATGGTTGGCGATCAGCGCTAGTCCTGAGAAGGCTTCGACTTCATATTCGGAGGACGTCGAATCATCCCACGTGGCCTTCAGGATTTTGTGCTTGAAGGAATTTGACTTGTACTTTACCTTCTCCTTGTCTTTTGTCTTTTGGTTTATTTTTGGGCAGTCATCCTTGATATGTCCTTCTTCATTGCAATTATAGCACCAGACTGTCCTTCTGTTGCGCTGATGCTTTCTCGACTGTGATCGAAATTTGTTAGTTTTAAGAAATTTATTGAAACGTTTTACCAATAGCGCTGCTTCGGTTTCGTCGATCGACGCTTCAGAGTCGGGATCGTCCTTTTCGGCTTGTAGGGCAATGTTGAGGTTTGACTTTTCTACTTGTTGAGGCTCTATAAGTCGAAACTCGTGAAGTTTGAAGGTAGAAAATAAACTTTCTAAACTACTTACCTCAAAGTCCTTGAAGATGTAGTAAGCATCTACTAAGGGCACCCACTCTGGAGTCCTTGGGAAGGCGTTGAGTGCATACCGGATGGAATCTCGGTTTGTTACCGATTCACCAAGATTTGTCAGTTGCATTATCAGCTCCTTGATTCTCACTTGGAGTTGCACTACCTTCTCGTCGGGGTTCATTCGGAGATTCGTCAGCTGAGTTTGGAGGATGTCACGCCTCTCTAGCATTGCTTTTGAGGTGCCTTCGTGGAGCTACAGGAATTTATCCCAAAGGTCTTTGGTAGAGTCGTAGCTTTCGATCCGACTTACCTCCTGGGGTGGCAGAATACTGAGAAGGTGAAACTCCACTGATCCGGTGATAAGGCCGGAGGGCCCTCATGAGGGCAAGGTCAACTACACGTGGCGGTCAACAGTCAAAGGGGGGTCAACCCCATGGGCTCGACGAGCGGGCGGGACATGCCGATCACTAGGCAATGACCTTCATCCGAGAGAACAACCATCTTGCCGTGAGCCTAGATTTCCAATGAAGGAAAGAAGATCATATGGCCGAGCGGATAGACCGCTCGGCCGCAGTGCAAAGCAAGAGTAAGGGTCGAGCAGTCTGCCTGCTCGGACAGGGTGTCAGGCTATGAGAGCCGAGCAGGTGACGACCTTGAACCCTCCCGGATGGACGACCAACTACGCTAGACCAAAGGTGAATATTCTGGCCGAACGGCTTGATGGTCGATCCGGGAAGAGGAAGTCAAAGAGTATGGGACAGTGGGGACGTCATCTTAGTAACCTCTATTGCTGACAACAGGCATGTTCGAAGGCCAGGCCATACTCAGTATCGTACGACAAAAGGTTCTGCTGTCCCATCAAGGCGACGCTCAGACTGTAGCAGTATGGCGTCAGACATGCTCTTCTGACAAGCCCATGCTGTGGTATGGTGTATGACACGTGTACACCTCGGTTTGTGTGCACCAAGATCCCATAGCTCTATATAAGAGCCCTTATACTTCACCGGAGGTATGAAATCTCTGATCCTGGAAGCCACCTTCTTGTTTTTTGTTTGCCTGACTTGAGCGTCGGAGGGTCGTCTCCGGGAACCCCTTCCCGGCTCGACTTCTTTGCAGGTTCGCGGGAAGTCGGTACAAGTGGTCGGAGATTTACGTCAGCAATCGGAGAACGCCCTGTACCCAGCGTCCGTTGATTCAGTGACTCGGACAGGATCAATTTGGCGCCGTCTGTGGGAACGCTCCTGCATCCGATCGGAAGCAATGGACGAAGCTGGACGACCACACTCGGTGATGCTCTCCATAGAGGAGTTCGACACTCTAATCAAGGCAAAAGCAGCTAAGCTTGTGGAACAACAAAAGCAGAAGTCGCAAGCCGAGCGGATTGAGCAACAAGCGACATCAGCATCAGAGGGCCGAGCGGAAGCACCGCCTGCCACAGTTCCATTTCCCTCAAAAGCAGATACTTCATCTCCCGAATTCAACTTATAGCAAGCCCCTCCTTCTGGAACCTCAAGAGCGGGAGTTTGATGTCAGGCGATGGATCGACCACATAGGAGGAAGCTGGGTGGACGAGCTGCCGAGCGGATGAAGATGGATTGGGACTTGGATCAACCATGAAGCGCAAATTATCTCCAGCCTTTCCGGGGCAAGGTGAAAGGTGCGCCAACGTAATGTATGCTGTGTATTTTCCGTTTGGCTGTATATTCGAAATGCAGGAAGCAAAATGTTAAAAAACGCAATTGGCATTATCGGCAGAGCGGCCTATCTCCATGATGTATAAGATCCGAGCCACCGACTCGATGGTGAAGACCCTGTGCCGATCGGGCGGGCGTAAAAATTATCCGAGCCAAGTCATCGAAGACGAAGACCCCTCGCTGCTCGGTAGGGCGTATACCATCAGCGTTAAAATTAGCCTTAAAGGTCGTCGAGCTCCGACGTTAAATATCGAAAGACGAGCCGGCGTCTATAAATCTTCTGAGCGGAAGACCGTCGAGCTCCGACGTTAAAAATCGAGAGACGAGCCGACGTCTATAAATCTTCCGAGCGGAAGACCGTCGAGCTCCGACGTTAAAAATCGAGAGACGAGCCGGCGTCTATAAATCTTCCGAGCGGAAGACCGTCGAGCTCCGACGTTAAAAATCGAGAGACGAGCCGGCGTCTATAAATCTTCCGAGCGGAAGACCGTCGAGCTCCGACGTTAAAAATCGAGAGACGAGCCGGCGTCTATAAATCTTCCGGAAACAGAAGCGCAAAATCGCCGGAAGTCGTCTATAAATCTTCCGAGCGGAAGACCGTCGAGCTCCGACGTTAAAAATCGAGAGACAAGTCGGCGTCTATAAATCTTCCGAGCGGAAGACCATCGAGCTCCGACGTTAAAAATCGAGAGACGAGCCGGCATCTATAAATCTTCCGAGCGGAAGACTGTCGAGCTCTGACGTTAAAAATCGAGAGACGAGCCGGCGTCTATAAATCTTCCGAGCGGAAGACCATCGAACTCCGACGTTAAAAATCGAGAGACGAGCCGGCGTCTATAAATCTTCCGAGCGGAAGACCGTCGAGCTCCGACGTTAAAAATCGAGAGACGAGCCGGCGTCCATAAATCTTCCAAGCGGAAGACCGTCGAGCTCCGACGTTAAAAATCGAGAGACGAGCCGGTGTCTATAAATCTTCTGAGCGGAAGACCGTCGAGCTCCGACGTTAAAAATCGACAGACGAGCCGATGTCTATAAATCTTCCGAGCGGAAGACCGTCGAGCTCCGACGTTAAAAATAGAGAGACGAGCCGGCGTCTATAAATCTTCTGAGCGGAAGACCGTCGAGCTCCGACGTTAAAAATCGAGAGACGAGCCGGCGTCTATAAATCTTCCGAGTGGAAGATCGTCGAGCTCCGACGTTAATAATCGAGAGACGAGTCGACGTCTATAAACCTTCCGAGCAGACGACCGTCGAGCTCCGACGTTAAAAATCGAGAGACGAGCCGGCGTCTATAAAGCTTCCGAGCGGAAGACCGTCGAGCTCCGTCGTTAAAAATCGAGAGACGAGCCGGCGTCTATAAATCTTCCGAGCGGAAGACCGGCGTGAATTCCGAGTGGATACTGAAGGCGTCAGCGTGACAGCGCCGAACGGGCATGAAGAAGAAGGTAAGCCGAGCGGATGAACCTTCCAGGGCCCAGCATAGTGGCTGTTACTTAGTCAGACCGGCAGTCCAGTCAGTCGGAGTTTAACGCCTCTTTCGACTGGACTTAAAGGGTAGGCAAGTGATCCGGTGATAAGGCCGGACGACCCTCATGAGGGCAAGGTCAACTGCACGTGGCGGTCAACAGTCAAAGGGGGGTCAACTGCATGGGCTCGACGAGCGGGCGGGACATGCCGATCACTAGGCAATGACCTTCATCCGAGAGAACAACCATCTTGCCGTGAGGCCAGATTTCCAATGAAGGAAAGAAGATCATATGGCCGAGCGGATAGACCGCTCGGCCGCAGTGCAAAGCAAGAGTAAGGGCCGAGCAGTCTGCCTGCTCGGCTAGGGTGTCAGGCTATGAGAGCCGAGCAGGTGACGACCTTGAACCCTCCCGGACGGACGACCAACTACGCTAGACCAAAGGCGAATATTCTGGCCGAATGGCTTGATGGTCGATCCGGGAAGAGGAAGTCAAAGAGTATGGGACAGTGGGGACGTCATCTTAGTAACCTCTGTTGCTGACAATAGGCATGTTCGAAGACCAGGCCATACTCAGTATCGTACGACAAAAGGTTCTGTTGTCCCATCAAGGCGACGCTCAGACTGTAGCAGTATGGCGTCAGACATGCTCTTCTGACAAGCCCATGCTGCGGTATGGTGTATGACACGTGTACACCTCGGTTTGTGTGCACCAAGATCCCATAGCTCTATATAAGAGCCCTTATACTTCACCGGAGGTATGAAATCTCTGATCCTGGAAGCCACCTTCTTGTTTTTTGTTTGCCTGACTTGAGCGTCGGAGGATCGTCGCCGGGAACCCCTTCCCGGCTCGACTTCTTTACAGGTTCGCCGGAAGTCGATACAAGTGGTCGGAGATTTACGTCAGCAGTCGGAGAACGCCCCGTACCCAACGTCCGTTGATTCAGTGACTCGGACAGGATCATCCACCTTTCCCTTGGCTACGAAATCGGCCTACTCCTTCTTCGTCCAGTTGCATTATTCTTTGTCTTTTGGAGCTGTATATCCATATTTCATAATTAAAAGAATATCGAATTCAGTCTAAAAAAATACCTCCATTTTACATTTTCACGTAGCGAAGTCTCCGTCGAACTTCGGGGGATGAATGTTCGCTCCGGTCATCGTCTTGATCTTTGTGCTTCAGTTGGCGGTTAGTCCTTTTGAGGCGGTCGGGCTCTGATACCACTTGTTGGTTCAGCGGGGCCGACAAGAGGGGGGTGAATTACCTGAAAAATAAAAGTATACCCTCCTCAAGACTTTCAACTCAAAATAAATAGCAATAATACTAAAATAACAAAACAAAAGGAATTAAAGAAGACCAGAAGTTGACTTGGTTACAACCAAGATGGTTATTAATCCAGGGCGATGAAAAGCACACTAAAGATCTCCTTCTCTGAAGGCTGAGAAGCCTTTTACACACTAAAAGCTTAAAACTATTACTAAGAATGAAGTACAAGAGTTGAATACAATTGAATACTTATTTCCTAGCTCCAGGGGCCTTTATATAACTCATGGAAACTCTATCTCGAGGGTCCAAGGCGCCTCCAACAGGGGTTCAAGGCGCCTCCAACAGGGGTTCAAGGCGCTTCCAATAGTTTGACCGGATAAAACTTTATCCGAATACAAACGTTCAAGTTTACTGGGTCTGAGGCGGCTCAATTGGCCTTGGAGGCGCCTCGGATTAGGTCTGAGGTGCCTCCAAGCTGTCTACGGCGCCTCAGACAGTAAGGCAATCGAGGCGCCTTCTTCAGCTCCTTTTGGCTTCCTTTCTCCTTCCGAAGCTTCGATTGATTGAGTGATTGCGGGCAACCGAAATAGGACTCACCCGAACCCAATTTTTGGCCTTTTTCTTGAGCAGTCTTCTGTCCCGACTTTACGTCCCTCGAACGTCGTGCACGTTCTTCTTGCCCACCGGTGTACTCTTCCGCAGCTCTTTCGTCCTTCGGACGCATCGAGCCCGTCGGCTCCCTTCTCGTACCGTCCTTCTCGCTAGCTGCATCTTCTGCTCGACTTCCTGCACTTCTATGTTCTTGCACACTTAGACACAGGGATCAGATAACAAGCAGGACCTAACCTAACTTGGTTGATCACATCAAAACAATCACGGGGTCCAACAAATTCTTCTTTTCTTTTCTTGACTTAATACTTATACTTTGATTTCATTTGATCCATGATTTCTTAGTCATCATTTTAAGCCTTCATAATTATGTATTTTAATGCTTTGGTTAGTGGTGAAGAGTAAAAGATAAGCAAGCATATGGTAGTGCATGAAACTTGAGTAGCTTGAGTGATCTCTACTATTGCTTACATTTAAGATTAGGATAGAGAGCCACCAAAAATTTCCTTGTGAGGGTTAGTTTATTAATATCATTCTCAATTTATTCATGAAGGATGAAAATTATTATGTAGTTAAGCAAGAGTAAAGTTTGAAGTCAATGAATGCTTAAGATTTTGAATGTGATAATCTTAGATGCTTTTCCTTCTTTATTTTTGTAATCATGTTTAGGACTTTGTTTAGGGGATGCCATTAAAGTAGATTCTTATGTTTTCTTGACTTGCACGGGACGTTCAAGACTAAGTGTGGGGGATTTGATAACCATGATTTTACTACACTATTTTGATTCATACATGCATGATTTGATATTTTGTTCATTGATGAAACTCATATTTACATCACATTTCATGCATTGCATTTATTCTTAGATTTAATTGTAAATTATCTTATTACTGCGTTATTTGATGCCAATATTTGATTGTTATTTTATAGGCATCAAAAGATTTTGGACTCAGATTAATTCGAACCAAATTTGTGCTCGTATTGGAGTTTAAACAAAACGATCAAGCTTTAGAGCAGTTTGGACCATCCATCCAAAATCAAGAGAGATATGAGCTATACAGTGAAGATCTACTCTGTCTGAGCCAAGTGGAAGTAGATCACAACCATTGATAATGATCCAGAGTTTTGATCCAAATCTAAGATGTTTGGACTGTTGATCAAGATGGAAGAATTCTAGACCATCCGATCAGATTAGGAGTTGGTTTAAAAGGCGTGAGAAGCTACAGTGATCAGATAGGGGGCTCGAGCATTTTCTCTTCTCGCGATTTTTGTTACTGTAACATCTTCTTCCTCCTAAGTAACGCCCATTGCTCCCGTCCCCATTCCAGATCCGAGAGTAAGGCCTCTCCACCGATAGTGATCTTTGAGTTGCTAGCATTCATCATCTGAGGTCAGAGAGCGGCAGAGGGTGGTTTCGCAGTCCATGAATTTTGATTTCTATTTCATTGCCGCAATCCAGATCGAGGGTGGTTTCCCGATCTGTGATTTTTGCCATTTAACGGAGATTGAAGGGAGGTACCTAGGAGTTTTCGATTCCATTCTGAACTTCATTTCGTAGTGAAACCTAGATCAATCTGATCAATTGATCGGGTTAAGTGATTCCCAGAATTTAATCTCTATTCTTATAGTGATAAGATTGCCAGCGGATTGCGAGCTTGAAGGGAGGTACCCAGGAGTTGTGAGCATCATCTGATAACAGCTGGGAGCTTGGGCATTCCTTGTTGGATGCTTGAAGGGAGGTACCCAGGAGCATTTCTATGTAATGGCAGAGTGAGTGGACTGGATCTCAGGTTTGGGTTATGGAACGTGTTTTGTTTTTATTTACTTTGATTCCCATTTCCTTTACTTAGATATGATGATCTGATTATCTTAGTTTGCAATATTCTTTCTATTTTGAATTTGCCATTTCATTACCATAAATTTTCTTAGTTTCAGTTGTTGAATTTAGCAACCCCCTGTTCTATGCAATTGATCTGTTGTGATTGGAGTGTTGACTGTAATGAAGAGCTAGATTGGATCTATAATCTGCATTACGAATTTCTATCTAAACTTTAGAGATTTGTTGTATCTGAAATTGCCATCTAAATCTTGAAACTAATACTTTTTGCTTGACTGCTGAATTTGCATTGACACTTAGGTATTGAATTCTACATAGCAGCTCTAAAGTTGGAGGATAAGTTAGTTTCAATGTCTACATGAGAATTATTTTAATTTCATTTCTGAATTGGATGATAATCTGAATTGATAAGCTTAAATTCTGAAGATAAGTGTTTAGGTAGCTTCTTATCAGGAAAAGAATGAAAATGATTGTCTAGGTAATTGAATGTTGATTTGACAAGAATAAAGTGTCTACATGATTCGTGGTTACAGGCGTCTTCAATACCCCTATTAAAGGAGAAATTTGACTATTCTCTTTTAGAAGTTTTTACTTAATTTTGAACTAGGTTGTCATAATCAAAAAGGGGAGATTGTTTGTGCATAGAGCACCAGATAATCGAACATGATTTTGATGATTGGTAAAGGTTCACTGTTAAAGTTAATTGTTATCTAACAAGTTTGATTGAGTGTACAGGAAAGTCTTAAGTGATTTTAAGCAAGGTGAAAGTCCCAGTAGACTAGGTAAAGAAGTCCTAGTGGACGCTAGGCGAGTGGAAAGTCCTAGTTGTTGGAACACTTCAGATCTAGAGGGGAGTGAATAGCTCATCTTGCTCACTCACTCGCTTCGTAGATGTTGTTGCAGCGAATAAACTCGGAACAAAGCTCCCCAATGCTAACATAAGGATTCACTTGGTATCCACCTCAAGATGAGATGACTAATCCAAGGATCCAACCCTCTCTAACACATCTACTATCAAAACACTCCTTCTCGGAAACACTCCGGAGGTAGAGAAATCTCGTACAAGTTCTCAATACAACAAGAAAAAAATGAGAAGCTAAACAAATAAAATCTTACAAAATTTACAATAATGAAACCCTAGCTTGCTCTCTTCTTGTTTTGGAATGCCTCTTGATGCTTGGAAAGCAATAGCACTTTTCTCCAAGAACCTTCAAGAACTGGTGGTGAGAATTGGAGAGGAAGATGTGAGAATGGTCTATTTCCATTGAAGTCATTGAAGAGCTTTTACTTGTATCCTATGCCAATAGTCATATCTCAATCGATCGTCAGATCGATTGGAAAAGCTAAACCGATTGACCAATCGATTCAGAGCGCTTCTGTGTTCTTGCAAGAAGCCCTAGAATCGATTGACTCAATTGATTCCCTCTTTTGTGACAAAACACTACCTAATCGATTGACTCAATCAATTAGCATGACCAAAATCGATTGCTCAATCAATTTTGCCACCTTCTGTTCTCGCGAACAACCTGCCTAATCGATTGGATCAATCAATTAGGTAAGACCCAATTGATTAACCAATTGATTAGGCTTAGCCCAATCGATTAAGCTTGGCCCAATTGATTGACTAATAGATTCGGGCCTTTTCTGTGTTCTCGTAAGAACATTTTAATCGATTACACAATCGATTAGCTTAGGGCCAATCGATTGTCCAATCCTAACTTACTACATTCAAGTCTGGGGTTCTCTTACCCAACCTCCAGTCAACCATGACCTGTTGGGACTTGTCCAACAAATGTCCGGTCAATCCTTTGACCCACTTGGACTTTCCTACCACCATTTGTCTGATCAACCATTGACCCATCTAGACTTCTCTCCTCATACCAAGTGTTCGGTCGGCCTTGACCCACTTGGACTTTTTGTCTCGTGCCAAGTGTCCGGTTATCAATGACCCACTTGAACTTCCACTCACCAGATGTCCGGTCAACCTTGATCCACCTGAATTTCAATTGCATGACTTTACTCACTAGGACTTTCCATCTACCTAGCTTCACTCAATAGGGCTTTCCAACTACCTGACTTCACTCACTAGGACTTTCTCACTGCCTGGCTTCACTCATCAGGATTTTCCAATTGTCTAGCTTCACTCACCGAGACTTCCCTAATTGCCTAGCTTTACTCACCAAGACTTTCTAATCAAATATCCAGTCAACCTTGACCTACTCAACTCTTCTTCCTTCTGTCAATCATCTTGTTGGTCTTGCCCTTACCTAACATCCAGTTAGGACTTCTTAGTCAAGTATCTAGTCAACCATGACCTATTGGACTCTTCTTCACATCGAACTGGTCAACCTTGACTAATCTCCCCAAATGGATAATTACACATGTAATCTCTATATATTATCAAACATCAAACTCAAACTTGAGCCAACTCAAGAGCTTAGTTAAACTAGTCAACCTTGACCTAGGGAAATTGCACTAACAATCTCTCCTTTTTTGATGTTTGACAATTCGTTTAAGTTAGGCTAATCCCATAACCTCAATTTCTTCTTCATGCCAAAGTATGAATGAGAGTTTCCTTCATTCTCTCCCTTAACCTAAAGGTTTCACAATCTCCCCCTGTGAACATGGAGAATTTTCTAACTTAAACCCTACATTCTCCCCCTTTAGCACACATCAAAAACTCTTCTCCTTAAGGGTTATCTTATGTTGTTCACAACATCACCATGAAGGTCTTATACCCTTCATTGTGCCCAATGCTTACCCTAGAGCATACTTCCATTATGCAATACTCATCCTAAAGCATTCACCCATTACAATGAAGATTTCCACCTTCCATTGTTTCATTGTTTACAAATAAAATGTAAACCATGTTTTTAAGGAGTAGCTCCCCCTCAAAACATTCTCTAATGTTCTATTATTGCACCAATAATGACTTAGAATTCCTAAACATTTAGGAAACCTAAAATTTAAAGTTTGAGGTTCAAAAATTCAACTTTGAAACTAAACCTCATCCTAAACTCCAACTTAATCTTCTTTTAACCAATCCTTTCTTGTTTCAACAAGAAAACTATCCTTAAATGTTCATAAGTGAATTTCTTAGGGTTAGGAATGGTTAACAAGACTAAATATGGTACAATCAACTTAAAGAAACTTATTTAAACTGAAAACAGGGCCTTAAGAGCTTAAACAATAAGCTCTTATTTGCTTAAGACCAACCTTAATCGATTAGAGTTGGAATTTAATTGATTACCGAGTATTAATCGATTGCTCTAATCGATTAATCTTCTTAATCAATAACAGTGATCTATTCTGTGAGCTACTGTGCTTACAAGAATTCACCTTAATCAATTTATCTAGTCGATTAAGGTTATGTAATTGATTGCTCTAATCAATTACGATTTCTGAATTTCTGAAATCAATTTTAACTGAAATTCAGAAATGTATAAATAATTCTATAAAATTTTTAAAATCTTAAAAATTCATATAGACATTATTTATATCATATACTATTAGAGGAAAATAATTTTCTAAGAAAATATATCTTATTTTCAAAGATTAACACAAAGTTAGAAACTTTTAAAAACTTCAATGTTTCTTCCAAGTTTGTGTCTAACTATACAATGGTGATTTCTATCAAAAGATAGCCTTCACTAAGGTTTTCCAAAGTATATTTAAAATTAATTTAAAACTAAATTTCCAACCATGATCTTTGGGCTAAATGCACATGACTTGTACATTTACTTTCCCCATAATTGGTAACACATAACTATGTGTTTTGATGAAATCAAAACTCAAAAAGATACACTAAATCACATATTGAGTCTTGTTCATCCTCCTAACATCTCACTTGTATCTAATGTGTACTAAAACACATATAAGTCAACTTATAGTCTTTGTGAGATGTAGATTTTGGTTTTGTCCTAAACTAAGGGATCATGCATTTCTATCTAGGAATTTTAAATTGATCATCCACTTACGTTGTCATTTGTTGATTAATGCCATTGTCTCTAATTAAAAGGAATTAAAATAATACATGATTATTTATGGCATATATCAAAATGAATATTTTTAAAAAGAAAATCTACTATAGTTACATGATCTATTTATGACATGACATGATATTTTTTTCATAACAAATATGAATATAAAATACGATGTCATGGGATATGATGGGCAAATAATTATGGTAATTTAGCATAAATAATATACCTAGATTATCTACCTAAGTATCCCTAATTAATTATTAAATTTAAGGAATAAATCTAAGTTTGCCTTTATCTCCCAAGCAAATGTAAAAATCCCAACTTGACATTTTTTAAATTATCTTATTGTGTCATTTTTAATTAAGTTCAAATCTTTAAATTTTGGAATATTTTATTCTTCCCAAAGAGTAAGATTGTTAAGACAGACATAGTGCACAGGAGATTAGTCCCCTTTACCTTAATTTGCTAGCGGGATATTCTTTGCCATTTACAACACAAACTTCTAAAAAAGTACAATAGATATGTATGTGAGTCCTGATGTAGGCCGACCAGCCACCACTTGGCTTGGAGATCACCCACTCAACCTTATAAAATGTAGTCAACAACTAGTTCTTTACTCAATCCTTCATTTTGCCGAGGAGGAGCCATATGTCCGATCGACCCTAGGTCTGATTGGACAGGATGGTGGGCTGGGTAACTTAGTACTTAGCTCCAAACTTGTCTGCAAATTGTAAAGGATGGCGTCTCTGGAGATCTGGTCGGCACTTCACATCTGACCGACAATGCCAGTTCATCTCGGCCAACATAGCTTGGTCAACGATTCTAGGTTTGTCTGTCCATGTGACTTTAACCGCTTGACTTTGACCTCCATGCCAGATGGTCCTCCTTACTTTGACCTCCATGCCAGATGGTTCTCCTTACTTTGACCCACTTTTTGGGAGCCCATCTTTATCACCATATTATAAGTCTCCCCCTCAAGTCTAGTCGAAGGTGGCTGCAAGTCTAGCTGACTAGACACTTAGTATTCTTTGTTGTTCTCATTTCCAACCAGGCACTTTGCTGTATAGGCCGCCACTCGGCTCAAACAACTACTGCCCTTATTTATAGATCCTAAGTGAGCTCTTTTCTCCCGGGTTGGGAGACTCCAAAGGTGATGTCGCTTAGCTTGAATGTCGATGCCACTTAGTCGTTGGTTATCTCCTTTCTTATCTTTTTCCTAAGCAGCCTTCCATCCTCATAGTACATTTTTATTACTGTTAACATCATCTTATTTTTTTGGATATAGATCAAATCCTCTATCATTAATGCAAAGTACGCTGAGCATGCTTTTTCATCATGTGCCTGTTGATCATTTCTATTCCTCATTAATGCACCCTATGATTGACTGTCATATACCACACTTTCATGTTGCTAAATGTTCGATGTGACAGGCGATTGTTAGAATTCGATGTGACAGCTACTATTCCAAATTTTGATGGCCCAGATCAAGTCTCATTTTTCTGAACCCGTGATTGAACGACCATGAATAACTAGCGCCAGGGTTTTTAAAGCCTTCATTTCTCTTTGCACTGTATGACCTTCATCTTGGCTTTCATCTGCTTCTTTGCTCTTTATTTATCATCATCAGCAATTCGCGTCCAGTAAGTTCCACCTTTCTTTTTCTTTACTCTTGATCTTCATATACCATCCTCTCCTTTGTATGTCACGCTCTCCTTCTCCTTTTGTTGCCATACCCGGCCTATGGTACACCTCTACCTCATCAGACTTCAATGGCAACGAGGAGGATCAGATGAAACTCACATACCATATTTCCTCCGACCATAAACTCGCCATTCCTTCTGCCTACGACCGTTCTCATACCTCTCCCGATGGCTTTTTGACTTTCTTTAAGGACCAGCTTTATATCGGCCTTCGTTTTCCTATACATTCCTTTTTTTTATAAATTCTATAGATATTTTCATATTCCCCTTCAGCAGTAGGTCCCTAATTCATTTAGGCTTTTGTGTGGGGTGGTAGTATTATTCCACCTATATAGGATCCTTCTTTATTCCCATATCTTTCATTACTTTTATTACCCCAAACAGTCCGAGGCAGGTGTCTTCCTCTTCCAAGTCCGAGTGGGCACTGCCTACTTTAATAAGATGCCCTCCTCCAACAAAGGCTGGAAGTCCCATTATTTTGATGTCCAACTTCCCAACTGGGTTGCATTCCCGATCAACTGGCAAATGCAGCCACCCAACTCCCCCGAATTAGGAAAATATCAATGGGAGCTGACCTACCTCCAAGTCGCAACACAACTAGCTGACCGGAAATATCACATTCATAAGATGTTGTTGGAGGGTGTTTTGTACATGTTTGGGCATAGTCCCATCCGCGTCCAGCTGCCCTGCACTTTTGGTGAGAAGTTTTCCCTTCCCTTATTTTTAGATCTAACTAATTTTTCTCTTTTCTTTTGCAGCTACAGTGATGTTTAGGTCTCTACTTAGCGACTCTACCAAGTTAACTGATGGAAATCTTGAAGCTAGTGGAGCTACCAAGTTGGAGAGTCATGGGCTCTTGCCGGTCGAAAACTCAGAAGCACCGACTAGCAAAGAATAAGTGAGCAGAGTAGCAGGGAGTGACGTTGCTAGCAACATTGGGGAGCTACCTCCTGAGCAGCCTTCCTTGGTGCTCGTAGTGATGCCCTCAAAGTCCACGACTTCTACTGAGCCATTGATTCAACATCAACACTGCAAAAGACTCCAAACGGAAGCTACTGCTCGCTCTATAACTTCTGTCCCCCCAAACTTCTATCGCCGCGTCTACACAGCAGCCACCATTGGAATGGGGAGAGAGCTCCACTTCTACCACTCCTGAGAGAGCAACTAGTGGACTAAGTCCCCAATCCTCAGACCGGACACCTTCCCTATCTAAGTTGCCATTCGATGCTATCATTGTACAACCCCTTTCCTACCTGCTACCTCCTCTGATAGACCTTGTAGCCCCTCTCTCTACCATCCGTGCAACTCCTATGTCAAATCCAAAAGCAAGGCCAGCTCGGAACCAATTGGCTCTAGCTCGCACAGACATATGACATCCATCCTTAGATTGCCCATTGATGAGATGTCTTATCCTGATTTGGATGAGCCAAGCACCCTCTAGCATAAAACAAGGATTCAGGGTCCCTTGGCATATACTTGGATGGATGCCAGAGCTAGGGCGGCGACCATTCCACCCAACAAGTTGGCTGATTGCTTCAGCCTAAACTCCATGAGGGTGAGTTTGTTTAATATTTCAAATAATTATATTTTCCACTCGACTTGATCTAATCAATTTTTTTAGGTAACAATTTTAGGTGGAAGGTCTGGCTATCTGCCAAAGACTGGCCCAGATAAACCACGAGCTTAAACAAGTGCAAGCCCTAGTCATAAGAGCAGATGCCTTCCAAGCCTTGATTGAAATATTAATTGTTGAGGCGACCCAATTAAAAGAGGACTTAGAGAAGTACTCCAAGCAGCTCCTGGGGTTCGAGTGGGCTTTGACCATGGAAAGGACAAAAACCACGATCAAGTTGTCAAGCTTGAGAGGCTAATGAAGCAAGCCCATAATTTTGAGTCAAGGATCAACTCGGTGAATGTGAGGAAACTCAGGGCCATCGAAGACCTAGGTATCAAAAATAAAGAGGTCCGGGTCTTGACAAAGAAACTTGAGGAAGTGGAGGCGGCTCTGGTTACAGAGCAAGTTGGTCGTACTGTAAAGCAGGCAAACCACGAACTCCAACTCGAGGAAAGCCAAAGATTAATAAATGAAAAAGATGCCGAGCTACAAACACTAAGATCAAAGCTGGAGGCTTCCAAGGCCCAACTAATTAAGTTCAAGGAGGAGGAGCTCAGTCCGCTGGACTCCCACAAGGTGGAGTATCTCCACTTGAGGGGTTTTAACAAGCTACTGACTAACTAGACCATCAAACTATTTGACTATGGTATTGATGGGACCATCAAGCAGCTAAAGGAGGGTGGCTATCTTTCAGCCAAGGTTCTTCCTACTTTTATCAAAAGCCAAAAAATCTTGGAGGTGCTCCCAGATGACATAATTGCCAACCTCGCATAGTATTTCTTTAAGTCTACCAGTAGTTTCTTGTAGCAGTTAAATAACTTTGTAAAATTTTTGAACTTTAATGTCATGTATGTTTGCCTTGTACTTCAAAACTTTCTTCCTTTAAATGCTTTACCCTTGAATTTTATTTCATCTTTTAACCTTCATCTTCTTGGGTTTCCCGTGTTCGGGGAGAGTCAATACTTAACGATGAGAGCCAATTCACTTGTCACTACACCGCTCGGCCTAAAGCTTTGTAGCTTAGTAACAATGAGAGCAAGCCCACTCATGCTTAGCCACTCAACGTGAGCGTATATGAATTGGACATGAGAGCATGCTCACTTATAATTCAGTCGAACAATGTGAGAGTCTAGGATACTTAGGCATGAGAGCATGCTCACTTATAACTTGGCCAAATGCCACGAGAATCTGAGACACTTAGGCATGAGAGCATGCTCACTTATAACTCAACCAAATGACACGAGAGTCTGGATACTTGATGCGAGAGCAAGCTCACTTATAACTAGGTCGAACGACACAAGAGTCTAGGACACTTGGCATGAGAGTAAGCTCACTTATAACTCGACCGAATGGTGAGAGAGTCTGGGACACTTGGAGCGAGAGCAAGTTCACTTATAACTTGGCCAAAGACATGAGAGTTTGGATATTTGACGTGAGAGCAAGCTTGCTTATAACTCGGTCGATCGGCATGAGAGTATGGGACACTTACTTATTTTTCACTTAAACCTTCCTACATTCATGGAACAATAATTTTTATAATTTACATAAATTTAACATAAACTTACTACCCGACCCAATAGAGCTGTAGATGGTTTGCGCTTTATGGTCAATCTAGGTTTCTCTCATTTTTGTCCTGTAGATAATAAGATCCCGAGCTGAGCTTTTGTATCACTTTATATGGTCCGCACCATGGGGGTTCCAACTTGCTGACATTACCGACTGGTTTGATTCTCTTCCATACTAAGTTGACAACCTGGAAAGATCTTGGAATAACCCTTCTATTGTATTTTGCTTCATTCTTTGCCTGTAAGCCATCAGCTGAATGGCTGCTTTTTTTTTTGTCTACTAAGTCCAACTCCATAAGGTGTCTATTGGAGTTTTCCTCACCATATAGCCATCTTCAATAGGATTCAACGCCTATTTCCATTGGTACTAACGCTTCTCCTCCATACACCAAGTGGAACAGGGTTATATCGAAGGATTCTCAAGGCGCGGTGCGGTATGCCCACAACACACTCAGAAGCTCGTTAACCCAACTTCCTTCAAGGTGGTCGAGTCGGGTTTTAAGTCATCTGATAAGTTCTCTGTTGGTGACCTTCTCTTAGTCATTGCTCTAGGGATAAGCTACAGAAGTGAAGGCCTTCAAAATGTCATATCTTGCACACCATTCTTTAATCATCCACCCTTGAAATTACCTTCAATCTTATTAGCCAGATATTTTTGACCCACCCTATAAGTAGACGTAGCTCAGATAGGAATCTTGGTGTACTTCTTGTAAATTGTATTAGGCATCCTCCGATCCAACACATTTAAGTAATGACCTAGAAAAAGCTCTCTTGTATAAATGATCTCCAATAAACGTGAACCGACCGTCTCTCTTTGTTATCAACTGAGCTTGTTCTCGATCTGCTAGTGTATTTGCCGATTGGAGGAATTCTATCAAAGGTATCCTCCAATCACTTTGCACTTCTACTTCAGCCAACCTTCTAATATGAGCTAACCAACAATACCTGCTCGATCAGCTTGTCTAATGCCAACAGGCTTAAAGAACTAGCTAGCTTGGCCTACTTGTCTGCTTATTGATTGTCCACCCGAGGGATCTTCTGCATTGTTACTTCTTGAAAGCCTAACTTTAACTTACCGAATGCCTCAACATATAATTTTAGCCTCGTATTATTTATTTCAAATTTCCTGAGAGTTGTTGGGACACTAGTTGTGAATCAGAATAAATCAGAACTCGAGTAGCTCCCACATGCTTAGCTGCTTGCAGACCGATGATCATAACTTAATATTCTGCCTCATTATTAGTGACATGATAGTCTAGCTGGATGGGCAGTTGCATCTTGTCTTTGTGTGGTGATATCAAGAGTATCCCCACTCCACTTCTATGTAGAGTGGGTGATCTATCCACATAAACTTTTCAAGTTTCTTCTGGCTTGGGATTCTGTAGTTCCATCACAAAATCGGCTAAAGTTTGAGCTTTGATGGCTGACCTTGGTTGTTACTATATATCAAATTCACTTAATTCTGTAGTCCACTTATTTAGTCGCCCGGATGCCTCTAGGTTGAGTAGAACTCGGCCTAGTGTGCTGTTAGTTAACATAATTATAGTGTGTTGTTAGTTAACATAATTATGGTATGAGAGAGGAAATAAGAGCGTAACCTTTGAGCAGCTAAAACCAACTCATATGCCAACTTCTCAAGACTAGTGTCACGACATTCAACATCTTTTAATAAATAGCTCAAAAAGTACACTAGTTGTTATTCATTGTCGTCCTGTCGCACCAATACCGATCTGACAACCCACTTGGTAGAAGACAAGTAGTCCAAAGTGGCTCGCCAGCGATGGACTTTGCAAGTACATGTAAAAAAGATAAATAGCTTTTAAGTTTCTCCATTGTCTTGTCACACTCGACGCCCCACTGAAATTTGGTGGCATTATAGACTTTCTTCTCGTCGTGAGTAGCGCACAGGAGAGAAACTTATTCGAATTGATGTTAGGCGTTTAGAACCTCCCCCGGTTACCTCCACAGGGTTGATGTGGTGTGCTCTTGTCAAAACTTGATCCGACAAAACTCAACCATCTCCGGTGCTTGGACTACGACATAGGCCCACTAACCAGAGCACGCCGGCTCACTGCCTGAGGGCGCCTGCTCGATCCGATCTTAAGCACCCTGACCAACCCCAGGCACCCAAAGTCTAGGCCCCTGGAGCCCTCCTGGCCGCTTGGACAGCCTCGTTTCTAGCAAACAACTTCTGCAACATAAGGTTCACACAGGCAAGCAATAATATATGAAGTAGAATCATTTTGAGAGTCCTCAGACTGTCCGATCTGACTTTGAGTTTAACTGAAGCTCTAGGTCAGACTGACGCATATTGTTCCTTCTTCGAGGAACGTGTCCTCACCTATTCCTCTCATGAGAGATTACCTTTTGCCAGACCAATCTTCCAGACCGTCTGGACTTTTACTCAGCATCTGAGACCTCGGGACTTTCTGCTAGACGTCTAAACCCCGACCCGCTCAGTCTTCCGCCTGGTGTATGCGAGCCCTAAGACTTTCACCTAGTGTTCTTGACCCTAGGATTTCATCCGACATCCTCAACCTGCCAAGTCTTTGCCCAATCTCACGGACCAGGACTTCGTTTTTTAACCGTAGCTAGAACTTTCTAAATGCCTAGTGTCCACTAGGACTTCTTTGCTTAGTCTCAACTAGGACTTTCACTTTACCTAAGATCACTTAAGACTTTCCTATACATTTAGTAAAACTTATTAGATAACAATTAACTAACTTTGAACATTTACCAATCATTAAAATCAGGTTTGATTATCTAGTTCTCCATGCACCAATAGAATGCCTTAACATTGAGAAGTGGAGAATTGAGCCTCGTAAGTCCAACCGACGCTTGAGCTGACCGGCTATATACTAAGAGTTGTATTATAAAAGTGGAGAGTTGAGCCCCAAAAATCCAATTGTCGCTTGAGCCAACTAGTTTTATGCTGACTGCCTTAGCGCTGAGAAGTGGGAAGCTGAACTTCGTAAGTCCCATCGACATTGGTGCTGACTGGATATCTACTGAGAGTTGCCATGTGACAATAGGGAGTCGAGCCCTGGTGAGAGTAACTCGTTCAGTTGTATGTATTTTGACTCTGACTGTTATCTTATTTTGATTTTCACTGTCATCTCATCTTGACTTTGACTACTACTACATAATCTTAATTATTGATCTCATATGATCTTTGGGGTCACTCGCAACACACCGTATAACTAAGCCAGGAGGAACTGGATTGAGCAAAGGATAGCAAATTAAAGGAAAGTAGTTGGGTGAGTGATATTTTGGAAAATCTGTGAAAGTAATTAATAAGTCTTCTGAATAAATATTAAAGTAGTAGGGAATCTTCCCGAGTTTAGAATATGCTTTTCGATATTCATGCATAATTTAAAAAAATATATATGCCAGAGATTGATTAATTGATTGAGAGAGGTTCACGAGACTCCCAGAAATCACGAGCGAGCCCAACAGCGATTGCTAAAGGACGCCTCCAGTGGTTTCCTAATCAATAATTAACCTGCTCGATGGATTGAACAAAAATTTTCGTCACTTTTTTTTTTCTGGTTTGAATTAAATTGATCAGAGAAGATCAGCGATGTTATCTTGCATGTGAATTAGATAAACCAGCTGCCTTGTTATACTGGAAAGAATGGCTGCAAGAATGGTTAAAAGAAAGAATATTGGGTGAAGATAGGCATCCGGGAGAGGAAATCCGTTGCAGTTCACAAGTTTGACCGATACCAGGAAAAGAAACAGCTCGATCACTTAAGATGTGAGAAAATTAACTTTCATTTTCTCAGAGCTAGCTTCAAGCCAGGAGCATTTATGCAAACACCATTTGGCATCATTTGGGTAACTCACTAACAAATAACAATCAAAAGAAGGAGACTGATTAGCTTCTGTTTGTTCTTTCCACAATGCATGTTCTAGCTATAATTCGTTCAAAGGCATTCGGACAATAATATGCATATATAGCTATCCTAAATCCTCAAGAATGGACTGGGATCATTCAGCAAATGATGTGGTGGATGAGAGGGAGGAACCAAAGACAGTACTGTTTATTATTTGTGAAGGAGAATGGGCCCTTGTGCTTGTGTTTTGCTCCTCGATCTCTATCTGGCAGTTGGAGTGGACAAAGCAGCTAGCATACTCTTAGACGCCCGTGAAGAGGCTGCATGAAGCAAGCCGAATGTGATTATATTTTGTCGTTGTTCTACGTACGGTTGGAAGCTCCTGGACAAGCATGAAGTGAACTGTAGGATAAATCTTTATCCCAACTAATGGTTATTCCTTCAGGAACAAATTAAATTATAAGAACGGACAAAAGTACGTTGTAACGGAGAGGAAAAAATTAAATCGTCTGGTCTAGCTTAAAGGATAAAAGAAATTAACTCGGTGGAATCGGAACTTTGATTAGTCAATTAGGTAACCTGGAGAGGAATATTTAAATTTTAAATTTTAAATTTAGTGCATGCGTGTGTTTTGAGAGAATGAATGCGGCTTGTGGCTATTTAAACACGAACTTCCCTCCTCACCCTGCTCAAAACCAGCTCAGTTCTTTCTTGCTCAATCTCTCAATTCTTCCCTCCTCCCTCACGTTTCTCAAAGCAAAGCAGGTATAATTATAAACGAGAAGATGAGTGAGGTTAGGAGGGGATGCTTTGGGTTTCTCCTCCTGATTTTGCTCTGCTCAAACTTTGATGGGTGTGAAGGGAGGAAAGGATGGCATTGGAGGCACAGGCAGTCTCCCTCTTCTTCCCTGGCTAGGAAGAAGGGTAGAGGAAACAATGGCGCCGGCAACGGCCATAGCAGCGGGGGAGGTGGAGCAAGAGGTGGGGGACGTAGTGGTTATCTGAGTCCATTGCCACCGCCACCGCTGCCACCGCCTCCTAGTCCTAGCCCATACCTGAAAAATGGTTCTCAGGCAGCCCCAGCTGCAGCCATGTTCGATGTACTTGATTTTGGAGCGAAGGGAGATGGCGTCACAGATGACACCAAGGTACCTGGCCAGCCACTGTCTTCCTCATCTCCTGTGTTCTGCCCGCCTGCATTACTCTGCTTGAAATTTTTATGGCTGAACTAGAACTTGCTTCAAATATTATTTTTTTTTTTTTAGTTTTCAGCTCATTATATATTCTTAGAAAAAAAAAGCTTTGATTTCTAATGATGAAATGATGCAGGCTTTTGAGGCTGCATGGGCTACTGCTTGCAAGGTGGGTGGATCAGTTATGGTTGTTCCAGCAGAATTTGAGTTCCTTGTCGGCCCTATCTCCTTCTCTGGGCCTTATTGTCAGACCAATATTGTTTTCCAGGTAATCTACCTACTGATTAAATTTATCAATGTCTAGCCAGCAATCTATGTTGTGCCTGACCGGCCACAACCCAAAAGTATGTTTTTGGTACAGAGGTCCTACAATGAATTAATCCTCCATCTTACCTCAAGTATCAGTCTTTCTATGATGCAGCTGGATGGGATGATTATTGCCCCGACTAATGCCAAGTACTGGGGTTCAGGACTTCTATGGTGGATTGAGTTCTCAAAGCTGCAAGGCATAACAATTCAAGGCAGTGGAGTAATAGAAGGGCGAGGCAGTGTCTGGTGGACAAACAATGAGCCTGATGTTGATTCAGTAAGACTCAACCATCAATTTTCATTTCCATCATAACCATATGAAATTATATGGAACTCATGTTCATCACCTAAAAACTCCTCAGCAGATAAAGGAGGAGCTAAGTCTGGTGCTGCCAAAGATCAAACCAACGGTACTGACTTTTCTTACATTATATTGTTGCTAGCTAAGTCCTAGAGTATGAATAACATTCTGCATAAATTTGTATTCTCCAATTTAATTTGCTTTAATGTTCAGGCATTAAGGTTCTATGGGAGCTACAACGTTACAGTGAGGGGTATCACAATTCAAAACAGCCAACAGTGCCACCTCAAATTTGACAACTGTGAAACTGTCCAAGTCTACAACATGACAATCGCTTCACCTGGCAATAGCCTCAACACAGATGGAATCCATCTGCAAAATTCAAGAGATGTTATGATCCATCATACCAACATGAGCTGCGGTATTAATTATAATTAATATAGTCCACTACCCTGATCTATCTGCTCTTAATTTCCTTTTCTGATGACAAACAAACAAACAAACAAAACAGGTGATGACTGTGTGTCTATCCAAACGGGGTGCTCAAACATTAACATCCACAGTGTGACCTGTGGGCCTGGTCATGGAATCAGTATCGGTGGCCTGGGAAGAGATAACAGCAAAGCATGTGTTTCCAACATAACTGTAAGGGATGTCAATTTGCACAGCACAATGACCGGTGTCAGAATCAAGACCTGGCAGGTAAATGTTTTGGCATCTCCACATAAAATCAAAAGTTCAAATTATAAGAGAACAGTATAAATGAAAGAAAAAATAATTACCAAAGTCGTTTAGATTATCGATATATACATTTCTATGAGTTGCTAGCTATTATACCTCGTCTGGTTGGAATATGCTAATATATTCATAATAGATGTTGCACATATTGTCACAGGGCGGATCAGGCTCAGTCCAGAACATAAGATTCTCAAACATAAGAGTGACAGAGGTCCAGACTCCTATTATGATCGACCAATTTTATTGTGATCGAAGCTCTTGCAAGAACCAGACATCTGCAGTTGGTCTGTCAGGCATTGCATATGAGAATATCAAAGGGACTTACACAGTGAAACCAGTGCACTTTGCATGCAGCGACGCCTCTCCATGTTCAGACATCACTTTAACCCAGGTTGAGCTTCAACCACTACAAGAGCACTATCATATGTATGAACCTTTCTGCTGGCAGACCTATGGCGAACTGTATACCCCAACCCTTCCTCCAGTTGTCTGCTTGCAAAATGGAAAACCAACAAGTAACCATATCTTATCTGACCATGATTTGTGCTGATTCAACCTTGGTCGATCGAGTTAGTATATATATTGATGTACATATATATGTGTGTCGTTCTACTAGGTTGTCCAATTAATAGGCATTGTTTTGTTATAAGAATATATAACAATAGTTCATTTCCTACTTAATGAATTTTATATATGATACGGTGTATTGTGAGTGACCCCAAATATAATGTGGGATCGATGGTCAAGATGATATGACAGTCAAAGTTAAGATGATGTGATAATCAAAGTCATAATGAGGTGGCAGCCAGAGCCAGGATATATGCAACTGAACGAGTCACTTTTATCAGGGCTCATGAGCTCCCCATTGCTATAAGTCAACTCTCAGGATATAATCGATCAACGCCAGTGTCAGTTGGACTTACGGGACTCAGCTCCCCACTTCTCAGCGCTAAGGCATTCAGCATAAAACCGGTTGGCCCAAGCGGCAGTTGGACTTTCGGGGCTCAGCTTCCCATATCTATAATATAACTCTCAGCATATAGCCGGTCTGCCCTAGTGCCTGTCAAATTTATGGGACTCAGCTCCCTACTTCTTAGTGCCAAGGCACACAACATACAACCAGTCGAACCTAGCACCGGTTAGGTATCCAGAGCTCAGTTCCTCACTCCTCAGGGGTAAGACCTCCAACATATGGCCAGTTGGCCCAGAGTGTTGGCTGAACCTTCTAGGACTTAGCTCCTCGCTCTTCAGAAGCAAGTTTCACAATACATAGCTGGTCGCCCAAAATGCTAGTTCGACCTTCTATAACTTAGCTCCCTTGTCTTCAATGATAAGTCTTCCTACTCGATATTTTCTGATACCAGACATTCTCTAACACCTCATTATTATGGAGGTTATGAGAGTTAGTATAAAAAGGGGGTCCTCTCCATTGGTTAGATACGTTTTAATAGACACTTTTTATCATACGCTTTACTAGGCACACACACGCATCTAATGCTCATCTTTTTCTCCACTTTTGATCACTGTTCTGACTTGAACATTGGAGTGTCTGCGCTAGAGACCCCCTCCTAGCCTCCCTAGTTCTCACTCTGACGTTTCCATTTGCTCTCTATAATGTGCACAAAAAGGAGCACTCGAGGCCATTTTCTTCCACCTTAGAATCTTCTTGCTATCAACATCAGAGTCATTTGTCTAGTACACCATATCCCCCAATTTCAATCATCTTTCAACTCTTTAAATGCCTTATCACACTCGGCATCCCATTGGAATTTGGTCGCACGACGGAGGCAAGAGGAGAATGAGCAACAACCTATATATTTCTTGAGTCATTTATTGAAGGATGTCGAATGCCGCTACACCATTTTTGAGAAATTAACATATGGGCTAGTCCTAGCCGCTCGAAGATTACGTCCCTATTTTCTCTCTCACCCCATTATCATGTTGACCAATAGCACCCCATGGGCAAGTGCTCATCAACCCGAAGGCTTCGGGGAGATAGATCAAATGGACCACAAAGCTTAGCAAATATGATATATAGTATTAACCCTATTCAAGCTTTAGCTGATTTTGTGACTGAAATACAAAACCCAGAGCTAGAAGAAATCTAGAAGATATGTGTGAATGGATCGTCGACTTAGTAAGGTAGCGGAGTCGGGATTCTCATGATATCACCGTAGGAAGATAGATTGCAACTATTTGTCAGACTAAACTACCGGGCTACCAATAATAAAGCAGAATATGAGGCATTATTGATTGCCAGTCTATAGGCTATGAGACATGTGGGAGTCGCTCGAATCCTAATTTATTCATATTCTTAGTTAGCGACTCAACAATTGTCAGGTAATTTTGAAATTAACAATGAAAAACTCAAGCTATATGTAGAGGCATTCAAGAAATTGAAGGCAACATTTTTGAAAGTAAATTTACAGAAGATCCTCCGGTCGAAAAACTATAAGGTAGATGAGTTAACCAAGTTGGCCGACTCCTTAATCCTGTGGACTCTGGATAAATCTATAGAACAAACATTGTTGATAACTTACATTGAAAGACAAGCTGAGCTGGAATTATTAACCGATTGGAGAATGTCATTAATTTCATTTCTCCAGCAAGGAATCATACCAGTCAAGCGAGAGTAAGTGCGTATGATCAAGAAAAGAGTTGGTCGGTTTACCTTGATAGGAGACCACTTATACAAGAGGGCTTTCTCTCGTCCCTTACTCAAATGTGTCGAATCAGATGATATACATTATATTTTACAAGAAATTCATCGGGGTTCGTGTGGAAGCCACTCGAGCATTCAGTCGCTTGTGTGGAAGATTTTGCTAGCGGGGCACTTTTGGCCCACTTTGCAAGTAGACTTGGCTTGGTTGATAGCAACTTGCATATCATATCAAAAGCACCAAAATATTCTGCACGACCCCACAGAATTGTTAAAGACCTTAATTGTTTCCTGCTCGTTCAATCAGTAGGGTATAGATATTGTAGGGTCATTCACAATGGTGCTAGCTCAGAAAGGATTACTTTTAGTGGTGGTAGATTATTTTTTTGAGTGGCTGGAAGATGAGCCGCTAGCAAAGATAACCAAGAAGATTATCATTAAGTTCCTCTAGTAGAATATTGTATATTAATTCGTGATTCCACATAAGCTCATCTTAGACAATGGAAGGAAGTTATAGGGCGGAAGATCCAAGAACAGTGTTCGAGTTATGACATCTTACAAGCTTTTACATCTGTGGCTTATCCTCAAACAAATGGTCAAACAAAAGTCACCAATAGGGAAATCATCAGAGAACTCAAAATTAAGTTTGATCATGTTGGAGAAAGTTGAGTCGAGGAATTTCCTATTATGTTGTGGGCGTACCACACCACTCCATGAGAGGTAATGGGTACAACCCCTTTTAGCATTGTTTATGGTGGAGAAGCGATTATCCCAGTGGAAGTTGGCCTGGAGTTTGATCAAAGACTATTATACGACGAAAATAATTTTGAATGGTGCCTCATGAAACTCGATTTGATAGTCGAAGTCAGAGATAGGGAAGTCACTTAGCTAATAGAATACCGTCAAAGAATGAAGTAAAACTATAATAGAAGAGTTATTCCAAGATTTTTTTCAAGTGGGGGACTTGGTCTGAAAGTGGATCAAGCTGATTGGTATATCAGCAAGCTAGAGCCACAGTGGGGCAGACCGTACAAGGTGGTGCAAAAGCTTGTCTCAGGCTCCTATTATCTCCAGGATGTAGAAGAAAAGAATTTGGAGTGGCTTTAGAGCGCAAATAATCTACAGCCCTATAGGGCTTAAGAGTATGCCTGTAATAGATTCATGTATCATGTTGAATATTCACACTTAATGAAAATGAAAGCAAACCTATTTCAAAATCCATATGTCCTAGACTCTCATGTTGATCGGTCGAGTTATAAGTAAGCGTGCTCTCGTGCCTATATCCTAGACTCTCATGTCATTCGGTCGAATTATAAGTGAGCATGCTTTTGCACATATGTCCTAGACTCTCATATCATTCAGCTGAATTATAAACGAGCACGGTCTCGCACCGATGTCCTAAACACTCATGTCATTCACCTGAGTTATAAGTGAGCATGCCCTCGCGCCTATATCCCAAACTCTCACTTCATTCGACTGAGTTATAAGTGAGTGTGCTCTCGTGCCTATGTCCTAGACTCTCATGACGTTTGACAGAGTTATAAGTGAGTATGCTCTCGCACCAATGTATCGGAGTCTCATACCATTTAACCGAGTTATAAATGAGTATACTCTCATGCCTATGTCCCAGGCTCTCATGTCGTTCGACCTAGTTATAAGAAAGCATGCTCTCACACCTATCCTAGACTCTCATGTGGTTCAGTTGAGTTATAAGCGAGTATGCTCTCGCACCTATATTCCATATTCTTGCGTCGTTCGACTGAGTTATAAGCATGCCTACTCACACGCCTAAATCGTAGACTCTCGTGTCATTTGACCGAATTATAAGAAAGCATGCTCTCGCATATATGTCCTAGACTCTCATATCGTTCAATCGAGTTATAAGCAAGCATGCTATCGCACCTATGTCATAGACCTTCGAGTTGTTCGACTGAGTTATAAGCGAGCATGCTCTCGCGCCTATGTCCTATAATCTTGCTCCGTTTGGCTGAGTTATAAGTGAGCATGCTTTCGTACCTATGTCCCTAACTCTCGCGTCGTTTGATCGAGTTATAAGTGTGCCTACTCTCACACCATCCGACTAAGTTATTTGACCCAACCGAGTTAAAGCGAGTATGCTCTCATGCCTATGTCCTAGACTTTTGAGTCGTTCAGCTGAGTTATAAGCGAGCATGTTCTTGCGCCTATATCCCAGACTCTTGTGTTGTTTGACCAAGTTATAAGCAAGCGTGCTATCATGCTTATGTCCCAAATTCTTGTGTCATTCGATTGAGTTATAAGTGAGCATGCTCTCGCACCTATGTCCTAGACTCTCATGTCGTTCGACTAAGTTATAAGTGAGCATGCTCTCGTGCCTATGTTCCAAACTATCATGTCATTCGAATGAGTTATAAGTATGTTTGCTCACACGCCTAAATCCTAGACTCTTGCATCGCCTGACCGAGTTATTTAGCTTGACTGAATTATAAGCGTGCTCACTCTTGCACATAAGTTCCTAACCTTCGAGTCGTTCGATATTTCTTATAAATCATCACTCGCTTGCACACCACGTGAAGCGTTGCTCACTCGGAACTTATTTTAAGAGGTTGATCGCTCAACTACCAACAAAAAACATAAGAACAATTAAAACTAGAGACACAACACCTACAAATTCATGTTTATGGTTTCTTGAACCCCCGCGCGCTTGAGATACAAGTGTTGATATATTGTCTAATCACTAGAATTTGGTGAAGAGGTCGACCGGGAGATCATCTAAAATCCACTGGCAATCTAAGAATTGTCCAGGTGGATCAACAGATAAGTACATCGCCTCACAGAGCTAATTGACCGCTCCTTCGGCTCCATATAAAAGCATCCTTATGATATGCCAGCCAAACTCTCAATATTTAAGGTGTGCAGTTCGTCTAGCCTTAAATCAGGCATCTTCTCTAGCCTTATAGGCCACCAGTTCGGACCTAGACACCATCAACTCAGATCTGGCAGACTTCAATTCAGTTTATAGATAATCTAGTTTGTTCTCTTGGGCGTCCAAGTCTTTCTGTTGGTCAAATATCAATCGATCATATCTGATAGCTCCTTATCTTTATCAACTGACTCTGAACCAAGAGAAACCTTTAGTTCTTCTAGCAAAGCAATCTTGTGGGCCAAATCAGATAGTGCTTTGACCTTTACTATAGTCTCTGCTCAGAGCTTAGTCTCTCTAGTTCGCAATAGGCTTTTGAGTTTTGTTTTTTCCTCCTGTTGATCAGTTATCATCTGTTGAGCCCCCTCTAGAGCTTTTTTCATCTCTAATTAAAACTCTGCCTGGATTTCTGATATGCGTAGATTTTATACACTTGTTTAGCATGTTTTGACGCACATTCTTATATTTTATACATGCTTTAGTTATATATGAACTTTCATGCTCCTTACTTTACTTTTGGCATAAATACTTTTCTTTGTTCGGAGATCTGCTCTTGTATGTTTTATGCTTTCAAGAGTCAAATTTGGAGAAGAATTGATGTTCGTAGCCAATTCTATGATCAAACGGAGGAAAATGACTTTGGTAATGTGAGCTACACGACTTTGTAAAGGGGAATGACACTGGCCGTGTGGTGATGACAGGGTCGTGTAGCCTCAACAGCAAGGGAGAGTGCCTTGGTCGTGTGAAGCTTACACGGCCGTGCCACCTTTTCAAGCCAGCCAGTACATGGTCGTGTGTTCCACACGGCCATGCAGCCTTTCTAGAGCAAAAAAATGGCATGACCATGTGTTCCACACGGTCGTGTAACACTTCGAGAGACAAAAATTGGCTAGGCCGTGTGGATTTGCACGATTGTGTAAGCAGGCAGAAGCAGAACATGGCATGGTCGTGTGAGGGTCAC
Organism: Zingiber officinale; assembly: GCF_018446385.1. NCBI lineage: Eukaryota > Viridiplantae > Streptophyta > Magnoliopsida > Zingiberales > Zingiberaceae > Zingiber > Zingiber officinale. The sequence goes on from NC_055987.1 coordinate 131,962,367, forward strand.
ACGGCCGTGTGACCTTGGCCGAGAGGAGGAGCGCCCTGGCCGTGTGAATCTCACACGGCCGTGTCCTGGGTCGTGTGCGCCTAAATTTCCTCTTCTATATAAAGGGTTTCCCCCTCTTTGAAAGAGGGAGGCTCTCCCTTTAGGGAGATTAGTTCTTGGGCGCAATTTCCATCTATTAGGAGGCATTTTCCGTCCAAGATTCGACTCCAAGGGCGGTGGATTGGTTCCGGAGATCACTCATCGTATTGAGATAAGCATTCCTTTCTATTTTTCTTGATTTGGATCGGAATGTCTTCAATCCTCTCATCTTCGGTTCTTTTCCTAGTTTCTTATATTAAATATGTTATTTTTGCCTGGACTAACTTTATTTTGTGGAAAATAAAGTGTTAGAGAAAGCTGGTCCGGGCGCCCGGAGTCCGAGCGCCCGAAGTTCGGGCATCTGGAATTGGTCCGGGCACCCTGAACTGGTTCGGGCGCCCAGAACCCAAAATTTATCGAGAAGTTGATGTGGCGCGCGTGGAGTGGCTGAGCCACATGGTCCAAACACTCGAAACAACCTATATAAGGAGCCTCAACCAGAAGCCTCAAAACAACACAACGAACAACTTCCGCTTCTTCGAGCTGCTCAGAAAATGCCTCTACAAAACCAGAAAGCTCCGACGACGACTCTTCTAGAAGATTTTCTCATACATAGCTTTCGGTATTATTTTCATTTAAAGAATTTCTTGTACTACAACTGTAATCTATTGTAATTTCGGATTGATTAGTGATTGTCCATCGAAAGTACTCTTACATGCGGGCCTTATAGTAGGAGTCGTCATAGGCTTCGAACCAAGTAAAAATCCTTGGCGTCTTTGTTCTATTTGTCTTGGTCTTATTTCCGCTGTGAGTTTTTCCGAAACAAATGAAATAACCACGAGCGCTATTCACCCCCCCTCTAGCGCTTTCGATCCAACAGATTTTTTTCTAAACATGATTTATATTGGTAAACATGACATTTTCCTCAATTTTTTAATAAGCATGTATTTAATTTATGCAACACAATATTCAAATTTCTCTAGTATGCATTGTGATATTCCCGAACTCAAGGGTGATAACTATAAAATATGGAAGGAAAGATTTCTCCCTCATTTGGGGTGGTTGGACATTGATTATGCCATAAGGAAAGACAAACCACTTACTATTAATGATTTTAGTATTCCTGATGAGATTAACCTCTATGAAAAATGGGTGCGATCTAACTGTCTCTGCATAATGTTCATAAAGACCAAAATCTTTATTGGAATTCATGGTTCGATTGAGGTGTAACGCCCCAAATTTCCTCAATCAGAGTCCTAAAAGTAATTTAAAAATATTTAAAAATGCTATATAAATATTCTAGGGATTTTTAGAAATTTTTAGAGTATTTTTATGTAATTTTTGGAGGTCGTTTGAGACTTTTACTAAACGAATGAAGTTTCGACAAAAAAATGTCCAAGCCGAGAATTGAACCCACAACCTTTAACTTGGTCAAAACCCGACTGACCAGGTGTGCAAACGGAATTATCTATTTAAAAAAGGTAGCGAATTTATTTAAGATAGTTAACAGAATATTGGATTATAAAAGGGATAAGTTGATGTTGGATTTGTCTGTTTAGAAAAGTTAGAAAAATTTATTTAAGGAGTTAACAGAATATTGGATTATAAAAGGGATAAGTTGATATTGGATTTGTCTGTTTAGGAAAGGTAGCAAATTTATTTAAGATAGTTAACAGAATATTGGATTATAAAAGAGATAAGTTGATGTTGGATTTGTCTATTTAGAAAAGGTAGCGAATTTATTTAAGATAGTTAACAGAAATATTAAGTTATAAAAAGGGAGAACTTAGAGATTATTTTCCAAAACCTAAACCACTCCTCTCCTTTTCTCTCCCGACGGCACAGCGTCTCCTGTTTGGGCGAAGGAAAAAAAAGGGGGGATCTAGGGTTCCTCTCCGGCAGCCAGCCAAGGGAGATTTCCGCGAGATCTTCACATGGTTGTGATCCTCTCGTCAAGGGGAAACCGTGAGCACGAAGGAGGGGTCGAAGCTTGCAATTCCTGGAAACCCTAAAAATTTTCTTTCCGGTTGTAAGCCCAAGAACGCAAAGGTAAGTGCTTCTCACCTGCAGTAGGAGTAGTTTCGGACCTTTGTTCTTCTTGAATTCGAAGCATGAGAAGCGCTTATAGTACAGATTTTTAATTAAGCCTATAGTGCAGATTTTAATTAAGCTTATAGTGCAGATTTTTATGTAGACTTACAGTGCAGATTTTAATTAAACTTGTAGTGCAAATTTTTAATTAAGTCTATAATGCAGATTTTAATTAAGCTTATAGTGCAGATTTTTATGTAGGCTTATAGTGCAGATTTTAATTAGGCTTATAATGCAGATTTTTATGTGAGCTTATAATGCAGATTTTAATTAAGTTTATAGTGCAGATTTTAATTAAGCTTATAGTGAAGATTTTAATTAAGCCTATAGTGCAGATTTTAATTAAGCTTATAATGCAGATTTTTAATTAAGCTTATAGTGCAGATTTTTATCTAAGCTTATAGTGCAGATTTTAATTAAGCCTATAGTGCAGATTTTTAATTAAGCTTATAGTGCAGATTTTTAATTAAACTTGTAGTGCAGATTTCTTAGAGCCTAAAATGCAGATTTCTTTAGAGCTTGTAGTACAGATTTCTTAAGAGCTTTTGGTGCAGATTTCTTTAAAGTTTATAGTGCAGATTTTTGGTGGAACTTGTAGTGCAGATTTTTGGTGGAATTTATAGTGCAGATTTTTTTTGGAACTTGTAGTGCAGATTTTTGATGGAACTTATAATGCAGTTTTTAAAGAAAAAGATTATAGTACAGTTTGGTTAAGTATATAGTATGCAGAAATAGTGTAGCATAGAATGTAAAATCTTGATTAGAATGGTATGCAGAATTTTGATTAGCATAGTATGCAGATTTTTGTTTATGCATTTCAAAGTTAGAATTTGTTTAAACATTTCAGTTTTTAAAGAAGCATTCTTTTATTAGAGGTATTAACAAGTATAAGAAAGATAAAGAAAAGAAAGAAAAAAGCCAAGGCCTTAAGTAGATCCCAAAGTCAAGACTTTAGGGATTTTGGCACACAAGGTGCTCGTTAAAATGCCAAGACATTTAAAGAAGAAGTAATTAAGATAAATCAGCTTATAAATCAGTATTTTACTTTTATCAGTGGCACTGTACTGGACTCTTAGTTGTCCTTGGGTTGGGCTCCCATAGTCGTCCCTAGGTTTAGATAACCTAGTAAACCCTACTAGATTCGGGACCAGTTATCTCGGGTCTAGTTAGGGATGCACGCATAGTAAGTACAGTTGCCGGGCCCAAGAAGAAAGTTGATTATTATTTTGAAGTATTATAAGTATAAGTTTTTGAACAAGTAAAGTAAGTTTTACATCAGTATAAAAGTATTAAAGAAGAAGTTTTTAAACAAGTGAAATAAAAGAATAAGTTTAGAACAAATGAAATAAGTTTCATTTTGTTTTAAAAGCAGCAAGTTGAGTTTTCTTTTATGCTAGCATGTTATTTAGATTAGCTTACTGTTCTTTGCTATTAGAAGAGCATGAGTAGCTTTACATGTTTAGCATTTCAGTATGTTTGTTTCTTTTACTAGTAGATGAGCATGAGTAGTTTCCCTTTTGAGCATTCAGTTTTAGTTTTCAGTATATGTACATGCATATCGAGATTTTGTGAGTTAGATAACGCTTACTAAGCATTTTGCTTATAGGTTGCATTTCCTCTTACTGTAGATACAGGAAAAGAAAAGTTAAAGCAAAGGAAGGCGACAAGGAGGTGCCGATGAATGTGTGATGCCTGGACTATAGAAGCCTTGGGATTTAGCATAAGAATTTATTAAGATTGTCATTTATTAAGAATGTATTAGATGAGTCATTTAGTCTTCCGCTGCTAGTTAATTGTATGTTTTGAGTTTTTTAGAGTTTATGTATTGATCTTTACATGTGAACAACTCTAATTAAGTAAAGTTAGTAGTCCAGTAGCGCTCCGCCCTCACAGTCCAGTAGTGAGGAGGGTGGGGTGTTACAAGTTGGTATCAGAGCAGTTCCTATTCTCCAGCATCACACATCAGCACCATCTTTGTCGTCTTCAAGTAAGAAAGTATTTAAGTTTTCCTTTTATGCTTTCTTTATTATTTGTAATATGGAGTAATTGCTTATATGCGCTTTAGTAAGATAGAAGTTTTGTTTCTCTTATATTCATATACATAAGTATGTTTAGAAAGGATAGAGAAAATATCAAGCCTTCCAAGGACCACTAATGGGTACGATGCGATATGAATAATAGAGGACCAAGAAGTTAAGAGACTAAGGAACAAAGAGTACCATTAGTGAAAGTCATTTAGAACCAGAAGCACGAAGAAGTTACTTAGGAGCGTGAGTATAGTATGAGACAGAGATATCCAGAATTATTCTAAGTTCGAGGACGAACTTTTTATAAGGTAGGGAGAATTGTAACGCCCCAAATTTCCTCAATCAGAGTCCTAAAAGTAATTTAAAAATATTTAAAAATGCTATAGAAATATTCTAGGGATATTTAGAAATTTTTAGAGTATTTTTATGTAATTTTTGGAGGTCGTTTGAGATTTTTACTAAACGAATGAAGTTTCGACAAAAAAATGTTCAAGCCGAGAATTGAACCCACAACCTTTAACTTGGTCAAAACCCGGCTGACCAGGTGTGCAAACAGATTTATCTGTTTAAAAAAGGTAGCGAATTTATTTAAGATAGTTAACAGAATATTGGATTATAAAAGGGATAAGTTGATGTTGGATTTGTCTGTTTAGAAAAGTTAGAAAAATTTATTTAAGGAGTTAACAGAATATTGGATTATAAAATGGATAAGTTGATATTGGATTTGTCTGTTTAGAAAAGGTAGCAAATTTATTTAAGATAGTTAACAGAATATTGGATTATAAAAGGGATAAGTTGATGTTGGATTTGTCTGTTTAGAAAAGGTAGTGAATTTATTTAAGATAGTTAACAGAAATATTAAGTTATAAAAAGGGAGAACTTAGAAATTATTTTCCAAAACCTAAACCACTCCTCTCCTTTTCTCTCCCGACGGCACAGCGTCTCCTGTTTGGGCGAAGGAAAAAAAAGGGGGGATCTAGGGTTCCTCTCCGGCGGCCAGCCAAGGGAGATTTCCGCGAGATCTTCACATGGTTGTGATCCTCTCGTCAAGGGGAAACCGTGAGCACGAAGGAGGGGTCGAAGCTTGCAATTCCTGGAAACCCTAGAAGTTTTCTTTCCGGTTGTAAGCCCAAGAATGCAAAGGTAAGTGCTTCTCACCTGCAGTAGGAGTAGTTTCAGACCTTTGTTCGCCTTGAATTCGAAGCATGAGAAGCGCTTATAGTACAGATTTTTAATTAAGCCTATAGTGCAGATTTTAATTAAGCTTATAGTGTAGATTTTTATGTAGGCTTATAGTGCAGATTTTAATTAAGCTTGTAGTGCAGATTTTTAATTAAGTCTATAATGCAGATTTTAATTAACCTTATAGTGCAGATTTTTATGTAAGCTTATAGTGCAGATTTTAATTAGGCTTATAATGCAGATTTTTATGTGAGCTTATAGTGCAGATTTTAATTAAGTTTTTAGTGCAGATTTTAATTAAGCTTATAGTGAAGATTTTAATTAAGCCTATTGTGTAGATTTTAATTAAGCTTATAATGCAGATTTTTAATTAAGCTTATAGTGCAGATTTTTATCTAACCTTATAGTGCAGATTTTAATTAAGCCTATAGTGCAGATTTTTAATTAAGCTTATAGTGCAGATTTTTATGTAAGCTTATAGTGCAGATTTTAATTAAGCTTATAGTGCAGATTTTTATGTAAGCTTATAGTGCAGATTTTTAATTAAGCTTGTAGTGCAGATTTCTTAGAGCTTAAAATGCAGATTTTTTTAGAGCTTGTAGTGCAGATTTCTTAAGAGCTTTTGGTGCAGATTTCTTTAAAGTTTATAGTGCATATTTTTTGTGGAACTTGCAGTGCAGATTTTTGGCGGAATTTATAGTGCAGATTTTTGGTGGAACTTGTAGTGCAGAATTTTTATGGAACTTATAATGAAGTTTTTAAAGAAAAAGATTATAGTGCAGTTTGGTTAAGTATTATAGTGCAGAATTTATGTTTGCATAGTATGCAGAAATAGTGTAGCATAGAATGCAGAATCTTGATTAGAATAGTATGCAGAATTTTGATTAGCATAGTATGTAGATTTTTGTTTATGCATTTCAAAGTTAGAATTTGTTTAAACATTTCAGTTTTTAAAGAAGCATTCTTTTATTAGAGGTATTAACAAGTATAAGAAAGATAAAGAAAAGAAAGAAAAAGGCCAAGGCCTTAAGTAGATCCTAAAGTCAAGACTTTAGGGATTTTCGCACACAAGGTGCTCGTTAAAATGCCAAGGCATTTAAAGAAGAAGTAATTTAGATAAATCAGCTTATAAATCAGTATTTTACTTTTATCAGTGACACTGTGCTGGACTCTTAGTTGTCCTTGGGTTGGGCTCCCATAGTCGTCCCTAGGTTTAGATAACCTAGTAAACCCTACTAGATTCGGGACCAGCTATCTCGGGTCTAGTTAGGGATGCACGCATAGCAAGTACTGTTGTCGGGCCCAAGAAGAAAGTTGATTATTATTTTGAAGTATTATAAGTATAAGTTTTTGAACAAGTAAAGTAAGTTTTACATCAGTATAAAAGTATTAAAGAAGAAGTTTTTAAACAAGTGAAATAAAAGAATAAGTTTAGAACAAATGAAATAAGTTTCATTTTGTTTTAAAAGCAGCAAGTTGAGTTTTCTTTTATGCTAGCATGTTATTTAGATTAGCTTACTGTTCTTTGCTATTAGAAGAGCATGAGTAGCTTTACATGTTTAGCATTTCAGTATGTTTGTTTCTTTTACTAGTAGATGAGCATGAGTAGTTTCCCTTTTGAGCATTCAGTTTTAGTTTTTAGTATATGTACATGCATATCGAGATTTTGTGAGTTAGATAGCGCTTACTAAGCATTTTGCTTATAGGTTGCATTTCCTCTTACTGTAGATACATGTAACGACCCAATTTTCCCTATTTCAAGTTCTAAAAGTCCATAAAAATATTTAGAAATACTTTTAAAATATTCTAGAGATTTTTAGGAATTTTTAGAGTATTTTTACGTAATTTTTGGAGGTCGTTTAGTATGTTTACAAAAAGAAAGAAGTTTTGACCAAAAATGTGGAAGTTGAGACTTGAACCCAAGACCTCCTGCCGGACCTGACCCAATCGGACGCAGCCAACCAACTGAGCTACGCAGGTTTTATTAATCAAATATGGAGAGAAATAGATTTAAGCTATAGCTGGAACGTTTAAAATAAATTGGAATAAAAGTGCGCGGCGGAGGAATCGAAGCCCAAACCTTTGATTTGGTTAAAATCTGGCCAACCAACTGAGCTGCGCGTGATTTGTTAACTAAGTATGTAGCGAGATGTATTTAAGTTATAGAAAAGGGCAGAAATAAACCTAGGTTTTAAAGGGTTGATTTTCTTCCCAAGCCCTAAGTTCTATTTCTCCTCCTCTTCGGGTGCGTCGGCGTCGCTGGTTTCGGGCGGAACCACAGCAACTTTGGAGCTTCTCTCCGGCGGCCGGCGAAGGTTTCTTCCGGCGAATCTTGCGGATCCGAGCTCTCCTCGTCAAGGAGAACACGCGGAAAGGAAGGGATCGCCGAGATCTTCACCTTCTCCGAACCCTAGAAGCTTTAGAGTCCTCTTCTCCGGTTGTAAGTCCAAGCAAATCACTGTGAGTCGCTACTCACCTGCAGTAGGATAGTTTCAGATTTCTATTTCGTTTGTTTTCGATTTTTTTCTGTGATGTTGGTTTTGGGTTTGCCGCCGTGACCTTCAAAGAAAGAATAGGATGGGTAAAATTCAAACATGTGGGTTTGATATCTTAAGCTTTATAGTTTGAATTCGGATTTTTGTTATACTAGGCAATGAGAAATCTTCTGTTTTGGTTCTTTGCTGTGGTCTGAGCAGTAGCAATCTTCAATTCTTTTTGTTGCTGTGGCACATAGGATAGAGAACAATTGATGTCTTAGTTTTCAATTTAAGATTCTTTTTCCTTCTTCCTTGCATATATACACTGTAACATGCTTAAGGGTCTTGTTGCTGCCGTGTGTTTCCAAGAGAAGAACAGGAAAAAGGATTAAGTAAGTGGAGTGTTTTGCTCTTATTGGTTTCTTTCGTGGCACTAAACAGGGAAATGGATTATGATTTCGGGCTGTTTTGAAGTAGACTTGAAGAATTCTGTTGCTTTATGTTGTGAACATGTTTGTAAAGATTTTAGTTACAACAGTACTTTCTGTTTGGTTTGTGCCGGGGAACATAACAAGAAGAACAAGCATGTTTTGGATCCATATTAGCTATAGACCTTTTATTGAATTGTTAGAGCATGAAATGCTGTAGATTTATAGCTCTTGTTGGATTTTCTCCTTGTTGCGATAAAAGAACAGCTTTGAAATTAAGCATATCAATCTTAGACTTCTTTGTTACCTTAATTAGCATCTCAGTCTTAGCATACTAGTTTTATTTGCATTTCTGCAAGCATGAACATCTCTATTTAGAGCTTAGAACAGTTTCTCTTTTATCGCATATTCGTAAGCAAGAACAATTTCCTTTAGGGCCTAGAACAACCTTTCTTTATTTGCATTTCTGTTTGTGTAGCAATAGATGTACATGAACAGATTTTCTAGTTTTAAGTTGCATTCTTTTACCCTATTTTACAGCATGTTTAGGAAGCTTAAAGTTGCTTTCTTTTGTACTATTTTATAGCATGATTAGTAAGTTCAGATTTGTTTTCCTTTGCTTTGTTTTATAACATGCTTAGAGAGTTTAGATCTGTTTCCCTTATGTTATTTTTATATAGCATGCTTGGTTGGTTGTAATTCTACACTTGATAGATATATCTACAGGATTTTAATAAGCTTTAATCAAGGAGTATGAGAAGTATAAGTAAAGAAAAGAAAGAAAAGGCTAAGGCCTTAGGTAAATCCCAAAGTCAAGACTTTAGGGATTTTGGCACATAGGATGCTATTAAAATGCCAAGGCATTTAAAGAAGAAGTATTTAAGATAAAAAGTATTTTACTTTTAAGAAGAGGCTAGTATCCGACTTCCAAGGTTGTCGTTAAACAAATCCAGGTGTCCAATTCCAAGGTCTTGGCCCTGGTAGACCAAGGTCTGCTCTTTTAGGATTGGCGGCTCGCTACCCCAACCTATTAGGGAATGCGCATAAAATGGTACTAAGCCTGGGCCCAAGAGAAGTTGATTATTATTTTCAAGTATTAAAGTATAAATTTTAAACAAGTGAAATAAAAGAATAAGATTAGAGTAAAAGAAGTAAGTTTCACTTTGTTTTAAAGATCAGCAAGTTTAGCTTTCTTTTATGCTAGCAGCTTTTACATGTTTAGTTTCTTACATGTTATTTATTTGCTAGTTGATGAGCATGTTTAGCTTTATATGTTAGCATTCCAGTTAGTTTGCTTTCTTTATTAGTTTATGAGCATGAGTAGTTATACATGTTATCTTTTCTGTTAGTTGATTTCTTTGCTATTTATGAGCATGAGTAGCTTTACATATTAGCATTCAGTTTTAGCATGTTTTTATTTGTATACATGCATATCGAGTTTTTGTGAGTTAGATAGCGCTCACTAAGCTTTATGCTTATAGATTGCACTTTCTCCTACTGCAGATAAAGAAAAAGGAAAGCTAATATGAAGGAAGGCGACAAGGAGATGCAAGAGGGGTGTGTGATGTCTGCACTATGGGAGTTCTAGGGATCCTTGCGAATAAGATGAATTATGATTTGTTCTTTGAGTTAATTAAGTTTTTATGTGTTAAGGAAATTTGATAACTGTTTATAAGGACACTTGATACTGTGTTTGCTATTCAGTTGTGGTTGTGGATTAGTTTTTCTTTATTGTTGCTGAGTTAGATTTATTATACTGCGTGGTTGTTAGTTATGTGTTCCAGCCGCTTGTGGCTGAGTATATATACTGCATGTATTGTTAAATATGGTCACCGGTACAGGGGAGACTCTATCGAAATTTTTCGGTAGGGTTTCCATGTGGTTTTTAATCACACCGGTTAAGTAGAGTTAGTAGTTAGGTAACGGTCATCTTTAGAGAATAGTAGTAGTAAGAAGGGTGGTCGTTACAATACAGGAAAAGAAAAGTTATAGCAAAGGAAGGTGACAAGGAGGTGCGGATGAATGTGTGATGCCTGGACTATAGAAGCCTTGGGATTTAGCATAAGAATTTATTAAGATTGTCATTTATTAAGAATGTATTAGATGAGTCATTTAGTCTTCCGCTGCTAGTTAATTGTATGTTTTGAGTTTTTTAGAGTTTATGTATTGATCTTTACATGTGAACAACTCTAATTAAGTAAAGTTAGTAGTCCAGTAGCGCTCCGCCCTCACAGTCCAGTAGTGAGGAGGGTGGGGTGTTACATGAGGAGCATGGAAATGCAAGGACCTACTTAAGACAATTGATAAACAATTTGTAACTTTAGACAAGACCCTTGCTAGCTCCCTAATAATGGAATTCTCATCATTAAAGTTCACTAGCGTGAAAGGTGTGCGAGAGCACATCATGAAGTTAAGGGATATAGTGGCTCGATTAAAGACATTCAAGGTGGAAATATCTGAAACTTTTCTTATGCACTACATCTTACGCACTTTTCCTCATTAATATGGTCCTTTCAAAATCTCCTACAATACACAAGGATAAGTGGTCCATCAATGAGTTAATGACCATGTGTGTACAAGAAGAAGGTTGTTGATGGAAATAAGTGGTAATATTCTTATGACTACACAAGGGAACCCACAAAAACAAGCCATAATCAAGCACTACAAGAAATTTTGGATTCAACAATGATTTTTCATCGTTGTTGTAAGCCCTTAAATAACTGTTGTTAAAGGTCATGTTATTAAAAGGAGTGCTCAAAGACAACAGTGAAAAACTATTGTCATTGACCAACGACAATCGTTTTTCACCGTTGTCGTTTAGGATGATCAACAATAGTTTAGCAACGGTTGTTGTGCATATCCTTTATGAGCAAGGTGATGGGGGTATATGTTCTTCTTTCTTTTCTCCTTTTATTGATCACTTAGTTTCTAGTCACGTGAAACATTCCACATATCAAATTTATTATTTCGCCAATTACCTTATTGTCTACTTATTTTGAAAGAACATAAAACTAAACTTACAATGAAGTCATTGGACATGCGAGTAATGACAAAAGAAATCCAATCATCTCTTGCAAAACCATAGCCACTAGGTGGTTCATCCAACTCTTCGGGTTTATCAAGCTTGTTGGAAATGAATTTCTTAGTGAGATGGGATTTAAACTGACTCCACTTATTACTTGCTGAATTCAAACATCCCTTCTTCTAACTTGGGAAACATCATATGTCAACTACAAAACACAAAATTGAAAATACAGTAAACACATAAAATAAAATATATCATAATGATATGAATATGAACATTTGAACAAACACACTAACTTACTTACATTAACTGATTTCCATATCAATTCTTTAACTTCATTTGGAACTTTCCTCCATGTCTTGTAAGTTATCTTGACCTTTCTCGCATAAGCAAGCCAATGTAACTTTGCATTTCAACAGCAGCTTATTCGGCTGGCTATCCAAGTTTATTGAATCTTACCTCCTTCTGAATTCCTTGAACCCTTTGTCTAGCAAACTTTTCCATATGGGTACGACCTCTAGATGTTCTTGTTGTTTCAGTATCCGTATATTCTGGCATTGTCTTGCCCTCTAAACTATTGTTAGTGGATGTAGATGTAAATTTTTCTTTGCCCTTTCCAATCATTGCAGGTTATCCTATTCTCTTGATCAAAGCATGAATTATGGCATCACTATCAGACCTAATTTTAAGCTTTCCAAAGGATGTTATAGAGTCCAGATTTAATCTGTTGATCAAAAAAATGGAAAAACATTTCAATATTGAAAGAAATACACAATAAGAAATTCATCTTCAAAAGAATACCTGCTATATTGAATTGGTACTGTTACATCAAATTAAGCCTTAAGATAAAAAAGATATTATTTTCAAGGACTGCTAATCAATAAAATAAATGAATTCTAAAAAGTAGCACTTCAATAGACAAACAAATCTCTAGTATTTTTTCACTAGCTATAAAAATATAATGTCATCAACCAGTAAAAGACAAGCATACACTGATTAGTAAAATTCTAATTAAATTCCAATCACATCATTGAAAGCATCCCTCCAAGTTTCAAGTACAAGAAGGCTTCAAAAACAAGATACATATCAATATTGTCTACAAACATATCTTCAAAGAAAAATATATTTGGTTAAATATTGTCAACCCAAGTCTCATCACAATTTTCACCAAGGCATGGGGGTTCATTGTCATCTACTCTGTCAACATCCATTAATGGCAACCCTCTGGTAAAAGATTGATAGTGGATTATAGTGTCTTCCAATTCATCCCCATTTACGTTTTCAAATGACTCTCTGGTTGGAGTTGCGAGTACAATACTCCATACAACATCTTTAGGATCTTCAATGTAAAATACTTATTTTGCTTGACTTCCCAAGATAAAAGAATCTGATTTGAATCCAATTCTTTTTAGATTTACCAACGTGAAACCAAAATCATCTACTTTAATACCATTATTATTCTCTATCCAATTATATTTAAACATTGAAATTTGAAATTTGTGATAGTCGAGTAACCATATTTCTTCGATAACTATAACAAAATCATGTCCGACATAATTAGATTTTTATCCTTTGCACTGAAAACTTGCATTGTCTTTGCGATTAAGCTTACTCTGGAGTTTTGAGCAACTCGTACATCATCACGTTCTTTCATAGCATAAGTAGCCCCATCAATCAAATAACTAGAATACTTTAACATTTTCTTGCTAGGTCCACGCTCTATCCACTTCAATCTTTTAGATATTTGTAGGGTGGAATTGTCAACCGCACGTTCAACCTATATTTCACAATATAATAAAATTTAAATTTTGTGTAAGATACCAAGAGTTGTATGTATGCTAATACCTAGTACTTTTGGAGCATACATTATCATGCAACCAGTTAATAAATGTTTGGTTATGCTCATCTTGTAACCACTTGTTGGACTTAGCTTTATGAGGAAATCTTGCTCTCAACTCCACCATGTGTGCCCTAATGAAATTATTTCAAATAAATAAACCAATAGAATGTATTCAAGTCACATGAAAGTATTGATAAGTTGGAGATCTTACTCGATATAGGTATCAATCTCATCATCATTGGCTAATATGTAATGATGTGCTTGCTCTAACTTATCATGCCTAGCGGAGTGCACTACTGCTCCAAATAAAGGCCTAGTACATTCTACTTCACGATGCCTTGATGATATCCCAATTGTGTGGACATTAGACAGACAATCTGAGCAAAATTCGACAGTCTCTTCAACAATATAACATTCAGCTATACACCCTTCAGGCTGATTGTGATTGTGCACATAACCTTTCAAAATCTTCATGTATCTTTCAAATGGGTACATGTGTCTATACCAAACGGGTCCACACAATTTGATCTCCCACACAAGATGAACTGTTAAATGAATCATTATATCAAAAAATGAAGGGGGGAATACTTTTCAAGCAAACACAATATCTCTTTGCAAGTCATCCAACTTTAAGAAGTCTGTTACTTTACCATATAATACATTAAAGAAGATACACAACCGAGTGATAGTATCTCTGACATGTTTTGGCAAGACACCGCGAATGGCCACTAAAAGCAATTGTTACATCAAAGTGTGATAATCATGTGACTTAAGACCAACAAGTTTCAAATCTTTCATCGACACAAGGTTTTTAACATTAGATGAGTAACCTTCAGGGACCTTTATTCCCGACAAAGAATTATAAATACTTTTTTTTCTCATCTTTACTTAGAGTGTAACAGGCAGCTAGCAGAAACGTTCTCTTCTCCCCAATTCTTGGTGTCAATTCAGTCCTTAAATTCATTTCCATAAGATCTAATCTTGTTGCAACTCCATCCTTTATTTTTCCTGGAATGTTAAATAACGTACCAATAAGATTTTCACGGATATTTTTTTCAATGTGCATCACATCAAGAACATGCCAAACATGTAGGTCTTTCCAATACTCAAGTTCAAAGAATATTGATTTCTTTTTCCAGCATGTTTATCCATCATTCATCTTTGATTGTATCTTTCCATTGATTTTTCCAAAATAATAATTAATTCTTTCAACCTTTCCAAAACTTCATGACCGCTCAATGATTTTAGCGCAGGGTTAAACTCTTGATTCCCATTAAATGCCTTCTTTTGCCTTCGATAAGGATGACTTAAAGGTAGAAACCTTCTATGGTCTGTATATGACATTTTTCTACAATGCTTCAACCTTGTCAAATAAGTTTTTTCTACACAAATAGGACATGCATGATATCTCTTCACAACACATCCTGACATGTTCCCATATGCAAAAAAATCATTGATTGTCCATAGCATAACAACTTTAAGAGAGAAACTTTCTTCTTGATATGCATCATATTCTTTGACACATTTATCCCATAAGAATTTTAAGTCATCAATCAAAGGTACTAAGTAAGCATCAATATCATTTTTCTATTGTTTAGGACCAGATATCAACAAAGTGAGTATAACAAATTTTCTCTTCATACACAACCATGGTGGAAGATTGTATGTGATCATTAAAATTGGCCAACAACTATATACAGAACTCATCAAACTATGGGGATTGATCCCATCTGCTGATATAGCCAATCTCATATTTCTTGGCTTAGAAGCAAAATCTGGCCACATGTGATCAACTAATTTCCAAGAAGGTGCATCAGCTGGATGACGTAAGTATCCATCATGAATTCTTTTATCAGCATGCCAAGTTAAATCCTTAGATATCGCCTTATTCCGAAACATTCTTTGAAATCTTGGAATAGGTGGGAAATACCACAAGACCTTAGCAAGAACTCATTTTACCTTAGATTTGTTGCTCAACTTCCACCTTGATGTCCTGCAAGTAAGGCAATTGGTAAAATCTTCATACTCCTTTCGGTATAAGATACAATCATTAGGACAAGCATGAATTTTCACATAATTCATTCCTAATGCGCTTAAGATTTTCTTTGCGCATACAAAGATAAAGGCAATTCATTTTCATCTGGGAAGCATTTCTCCAAATAAACTAAGTAGATCAGTGAAACTTTTATCACTCCAACTATATTTTGCCTTCAAGTTAAATAATTTCATAATTGCAGATAACTTTGTGAATTTTGTGCATCTAGGATATAAACATTTCTCAGAATCTTCAAGTAGCTTATTGAATTGGCTCAGATTCTCAGCATAACTATCATATGCAGCCTACACCATATCTATAGGCTCCTCAACAAAAGATTTGTGATCATCTTTCCCTACTCGATCATTACCATTCATTGAGTTCCTTGTCATAGATCTTTCCCCATGCCATATCCATGTATGATCTATATCATTACAATACAAATGTGCCCTTATAGTTTCAGCATTTTTCTTCTGTATATTACCACATCTTGCACATGGGCAAAGTATTACATTAGGATTGTTGTGTTTTCAGTGTAAATTACAAGAAAGACTTTACTCCGATATCATATTAACTTGATAGTCTATCCTTTGACATTCATTCTTTGTCCATTCTTGTAGTAAATACTAATCATCTAGAAATGACCCACCACTACCTTCAAAACAATTGTACATCATACAACAAGATTTTAACACAATGAACAAGAAACATCATATATTCATAGCATACAATCTGTACAATCAATCTTCAAGCAAAAACAACTAAATAAGGGAGAAAATAGCAAAAACTTTAAACAATTTTTTACCAATGATTAAGTAATTGAATATCATTAAACATTAAACCAACGATAACATCTTCTCCAAAAATGATGGTGTGAAAATTTTGATAGGGTATCATGATCAATTGTTCTAATAGCATATCAAAAAATAAAGTAGGAATAAGAACAACAGAGAGAAACGGAGAGAAACACACACAGAGAGAATGGAAGGAGGGTGAAGAACAACAGAGAGAAACACAAAGAGAAAGAAGAACAATAGAGAGAAACACAGAGAGAAAGAAGAACAATAGAGAGAAACACACACAGACAAGATGTTGATAGTCTCATGCCATGCATTTAACTAGCATGAATAATCCACAGTTTACAAGCATGAAAAGAAAAGATTGAAATACAATGGATGCAAAGAAGGGAAGGAGGGCGAAGAAAAGATTGCGAGACTTACTTTGGATTTAATGGGAAGGGTGAAGCAGTGAGAGCGACAAGGAGAGAGAGTCAGAGATTGAGGAGAGAGCATCTTTTGCTCACGGCGAGAGCTACAAGGGAGCTCGAGGAAGATGATGAAGAAGAACAACCTTAAAGATCCCAATCTCTCATGGATTCCAAGAATGACCGACGCATAGAAGTGGTGGAGGAGGCATCGAGGAGGCATAGAAGAGGGTTTTGCCGGAGGAGGCGCGGAGAAGTGCAGGCAGCTAGGTTTTGGCGAAGGAGGCATTTTGGTGGAGGAGTCGCGAAGGAGGGGTTTTGGTGGAAGACCGGTGGTTGGAAGAGGAGAGGAGTTGTAATGCTTGGAGGAGTCGCAAAGGAGCGGTGCTTGGAGGAGTAGCGAAGGTTTTTGTTCGTGGAAGAGTTGCAGAGAAGTGGCGAGTCGCGGAGCTAGGTTTTAGGTTTTGAGTTTTTTTCATGAAGTTTAAAAGAATTGTTGTTTATTATCATATTTTTAGGATTCAACAACATCTAATAGACAAAGTTTAATAAAACTGTTGTATAAAAAACAATTGTCATTTCAAAAGAAATATGGTGAACAACAATAGTTTTCAATAAAATTATTATTAAATGGTAAAAAGACAACAATTTCTCAAAAAATCATTGTCTATTAGGTGTGGTTAAATCTAAAATTTCTTGTAGTCAAGGGAAAAGGGAAACGGAAGATTTCATCCCAACCTAACATCAAGAAGGAATCCAAGTGCTCCTTTTGTAAAAAGAAGGGGCATATGAAGAAGGATTGTATGAAATTTAAGGCTTGATTTGAAAATAAAGGTATTTCTATCTCATTTGTCTGTTATGAATCTAATATGGTTAGTACGATCTATAACACTTGGTGGATTGATTCTAGTTCTACAATCCATATAAAAAATACCTTACAGGGTATGTAAAGCCTAAGGAACCCAGTAGGAAGTGAGTGGAGCATTTATTCTGGAGACAATTGAAACATGTGTTTTAATTTTAGATAGTGGTTTTGTTTTAAAGTTGGAAAAAGATTTTATGTTTTTTATTTTGTAAGAAATTTAATTTCTATTTTAAAGCTTGTACCTTATGGATACTCTTTTACATTTTTAAATAACTTTGTGAGTTTATTTTATAAATATAATTTTGTTGAAAATGGTATAATGATTCATAACCTTTATTATATATCTTTACAAAATAATAGCAATACCACTATGCATATTCGAGAGGGTATTAAAATATGTATTATAAATGAAAATTCCTCTACTTTGTGGCATCGAAGATTGGGCATATCTTCATAGAGCCGATAAAAAGATTAGTAAATGAAGGAGTACTTGGTACTTTAAATTTTGCTATTTTTGAGACTTGTGTGGACTGAATTAAGGGAAAGCAGACCAACAAATCCAAAAGGGATGCCAAGAGGAGTACTAAAATATTGGGGATCATACATTCAGATATATGTTGTTCAAATATGGATATGCATGATCCAAAATATTTCATCTCTTTCATTGATGATTACTCACGATATATGTATATCTACCTGCTTCATAATAAGAATAAAGCATTAAGTGTCTTTAAGATACTTAAGGCGGAGGTAGAAAAATAATATGAAAAATAAATTAAGATTGTGAGAATAGCTAGAGGTGGAGAATACTATGGTAAATATACTGAGAATGTGTTGATATAGGGAGCACCAAATGATCAAACCTGAGTTTTGATAATGACAAAGGATTCTAAGTTAAGTATTATTGTTATTCTAATGAGTTTGAATGAATGTGTAGGAAAGTTCTAGTTGAGGCTAGGCAAAGAAGTCCTAGTGGACACTGGGTAGGTGGAAATCTTTTTTGTGAGGCAACGAAGTCCTGGTCCGTGGGACTGGGCAAAGTCTTGGTAGGTTGAGGATATTTGGCAAAAATCCTAGGGTTGAGGATACTAGATTAAAGTCCTAGAGGTCACGGATGTTAGAGTGTATACTAAAATCCTAACTTTTTATAAACATATATTTTTGAAATAAAAGAATCATGTTGATCAAATGCCTACATTTATATGCTAAGTGTAGTTGTTCAATTAATTTATACTATAGATAATATGGTATATAGTGTCACACACAGAAGATCACGTGATCAATTCCTTATAAATTATAAACAGTAGCTCATGACTAAGATGGATACGAACAAACCATTGGAATAGTCGTAGTGTAATTTGGTATTATTTTATCTTGACTATAAAATTACACTAGTACACTATGAGTGTATTGAGCAGGACCATTTGAGGTAGCTTCTTTTTATACTGACTAAATAAAAGAATAAGACCTCTGTTATTATGGAAGTATGTACTCTTAATCCTAATATAATAACAAGCATATATACTTAATATTTATTTCTTTAATTTATCAAAGGGTGTGATTTAGTTCGATAAATCAATAGGCCCGATAAGTTGGGAAATAATATTATTTATAGTGTGTGTTGTTGATTATAAAAGGAACCCGTGTCCTAGGAATCTAGGTTGATGATGTCCCCAAGAGCAGCTCATAAGGAGTGTCATGTAAACCCTGCAGGTGGACTTAGTCCGACATGACAAGGAAGTTGAGTGGTACTACTCTTGGAGCTAGATATTAATTAAGTAAGTTGTTAGTAACTCATTTAATTAGTGGGTGTTCTATATCTTAAACACAGGGAGATTAACACACTCATGATAAGAAGGAGCCTAAAATATAATTTGGGATTGGTGCGGTAGTTCAATAATATCTCTTTAGTGGTATGAGTTATTATTGATGAACTTGAGTTGGGTGTTCGGGGCGAACACGGGAAGCTCAAGTTGATCGGGAGACCATAACCAATTCCTCCTCTCAGTCCCTATTGTAGCCTCTTATATATAGCCTTATATCCACCCAAAGCTTAGCCTTTTAGCCCATGCTAGGGGTCGGCCCCTATCCTTGCTTGGAGCCCAAGCAAGGGGCCGGCCAAGCAAAGCTTGGTGGTTGAGCTAGTGCCGGCCAAGCCTTGCTTGGTGCCCAAGCAAGGTGTCAGCCAAGTGTGAAAAGGGAAGAGCGATTTTATTAAAAATAAAATTTTGATAAAATCTTTCCTTTTATGTTTTCATCCACATGGTTTTAAAAGAGAGTTTTAAATTTTAAAATCTTTTCTTTTATAGATTTTCTACAAAGGATTAAAAAAGAGATTAGATATCTTTCCTTATTTGTAGTTATCTATAATGTGAAAGAAAGATTTTAATTTTTTTGACAAAACTTTCCTTTTTATAACCATGATATAAAAGGAGTTTTATTTTTATCTCTTATCTTTTATAGATATCCATAAAAAGATTTAAAAAAGAGATATTTTAATTTATAAAACGTTCCTTTTATAGCCAACCACAAAAGGGATTTATAAAAGAGAGATTTTAATTTTTGTTTAAAATCTTTCCTTGTTTGGTTTTACAAGAGGTGGCCGGCCAATATAAAGAAATAAAAGGAAGTTTTATTTTTGTTATAAAACTTTCCTTTTTTGGATTCACCAAGGAATATAAAAGAGGGGGAGAGTGTGCCTTCATGAGACACACAACCTATTCTATTGTTCCTCTCCTCCATCCTTGGTGGTCAGCCCTACCTCTTCTCCTTCTCTTCTTCATTGTGGCCGGCGGCATCTTCCTTTTCATTGTGGCCGGCGGCATCTTCCTTGGTGGAGCACTTGGTGGCCGGTAGCTTGGAGGTGAAGAAGTAGAAGAAGGAGGCATTGTTTTCTAGCATCCCTTGGAGCTTTGTGGTGGTGGCCGAAACTTGGAAGCAAGGAGGGCTTTGGTGGTTTTCTTCTTGGTAGATCATCGCCCACACGACGTCCAAGAAAAGAAGAGGAATATAATTGAAGATCAAGAGGCTGTTGCTTACAAAGAAAGGTATAACTAGTAATTTCATTCCGCATCATACTAGTTTTCTTTGTATGAATTTTGAAATACCAAACACAAGAGGCTTACGATTCTAGGTTATCGAATTTATGTTTTCGATTTTGTGTTTCTTTTTTTTTCGAACTTGTGATTCAATTGTTCCTTTTGGTTAAACCTAGGGTTACTATAAGAAATTAAATATTAAATTTCGTTGAAAGGCTTTGTCCAGGAAGTGGTGGATGTTCCCATACCCAAGAAGGTCTAGTGTCTCGCTATGTTTAACCTGGAAGCCAATCTCTGAAATTAATATTTAATTGAATTTGTAACATGGGTGGATTTGGATCAATAATGTTAAGCATCATTTGCGATCCAAGTCTAAACCACTAAGAACAGATAAATTGAATTTGGAATCAATAATGTTAAGTTCTGTTTGCGATTCCAAATTTAATTTATAAAGAACACAATAGGTTGTTAGGAAAGGTTCAGGACTTGTACAAAATTTTCGTACAAGGGAACCGATACGAGATTCCGAGTAGCAACCAACAATTGATATCAAAGCTAGGGTTTGCCTCTGTGTGTTTGGTTTTCAGTGTAATTATACACATGTCATACATATTTTAAGCAGGATAATAGTAGGATATGCTAACTCTGTGGTTGCAGGCTCCAACTATTATGGCTTAATGTGATTGTGTGTGATTGGACCCTTGGACATGGCAAGGGCATTTTATGTGTGCATGATTGTATGTATTAAATACAGCAGGAGCGGTATTAGTTTTAGGATTTTACATTTTTTGTTTCGATTTAGAATTCATGTACATTCCCTTATGGAATATAGGATCGATAAATGCAAAATTCTATTTTTATCGTGGATCATATCCTTGTGAGGCGTGGTACTATTTGAGGACCAGAGGCGCAGCGAAAAAAGAAGCAAGATAGATATGGCGACTAGACCCAATTGTGGTGGCTAAAGATGGAAACAGCTAGGGTTGGTAGTACACGGAGGGCAGTGATGGAAGAAGTCATAATAGATGGAAAATTATATTTCCATATTTATTGCTTTTATTTACTGTGATGTGTGCTTGCATGGTTAAAATTCTTCACCTTAAATAACTAAGTAGGAGAGGGATTAGTAAATAAAGTCCACGGTCTTACATTACTGGTTTGTAAGTGATGCAACAAACTTACGTGTTGGCTCTGAGTGCCTCCTTCCACAACGGATGAGTTTGTTTGCAGATCACTAGATCAAACTTCCTTTATGGATGGTTATAGGAAATTATTTAGGAGTGTGTGATCTTCTCCAACTGAAGGGGCACAATCCTATTTAATGGACTAACTATCAAGTAATGGTATACACTTAGACGCATTCAATAATATCCTCCCCAACGGAGTCACTGCTATTTTTGCGTGACCAAAGGAAAACCAACTATTAATTTTATTTGTCATAAAGTTAGGATGACAAGATAATAAAATTAATGGGTAAGACCCTCCTCTTACAAATGTTTGATTTTGTATACGTCCACACTAACGTGGCATGCAAAATTCACGGTGTTTTGAGGTGTTGGTAAATTTAAATAATATTGTTTGAGGAATCAATATTATTCTAAATTTAGAGTCTTGACCAAAACTTATTTTGTGATTCTTAGGATAACTTTCAAACCACTGGCTATTATACTTAAAGAGAATAAACTTACTGGTCCCAACTACATAGATTGGAAAAGAAACCTAGACATTGTCCTAACTGCTGAAGGCTATAAGTTTGTACTGTTAGAGACTTGCCCTGACGTGTCTAATAGTGATTCTAGTGAAGAGGAGATTGAGTATCATAAGAAATGGGTAAAAGCAGATGAGATGGCGCGGTGTTACATTTTGACTTCAATGTCAAATGTGTTGCAACATTAGCATCAGGACTTGCCAACTACTTATGATATGATAAATAATCTCAAGGAACTCTTCGGACACCAGAATCGGGCTGCTAGGCAAGAGGCAATGAGAAAATTAATGGCAACCACCATATCAGAAGGGACACCCGTAAGGGATCATATCCTAAAGATGATGGCTTACTTAAACGAGATACAAATCCTTGGAGCAGAAATCGATGGAGAAACCTTGATCGATATTATTCTCCAAATGCTACCCAGAAGTTTTGAGCAGTTCCGCCTGAACTATAATATGAATAAGAGGATGTATTCATTGACAGAACTACTGATAGAACTTCAGGCAGCAGAAGGGTTATTTCGTCATAATTCTCAAATTCACTTTGCTGAAAATGTTTCAACTTCTAAGTCGAAAGGCAAGAAGAAGAACAAGAAACAAGCTGGCTCGGCAAAGAAGGTGAATAGATCTCTAGATACTGGATCGAAAGCTGGAGTAAAGAAGACGAAAGGCAAGTGCTTTATTTGTAAGCAGACTGGACATTGGAAGGCGGGTTGTCCTCGTAGGAGAGAGAACAATAAAGGTATATCTTATTCTCTAGTAATTGAAACATATTTAGCGGTGTTATCTACCAGCACCTGATGTGTAGATACAGGAGCCACTGATCATGTCTGCAATACATTGCAGGAGTTTCAGGAAATCCGACGACTATATCAGGGAGAGATAACCGTCTACATGGGCAATGCTACAAAAGTGGATGTCATGCCCTGAGAGAGTCTCTGTCCGAAGAAATTTCGGCAGCACCTCCCCTGTACGGGTGACAATCTGAAGCACTTCTACAGGCATAATATACCTCAGCCACATGCGGCTGGAATCATAACAATAAAAGAAAACAAACACCACGCAGTTAATATCAAATTCAGCCACGCAGTTAAAAGTAAAGCAGCCCACTCGGCTGTACCAAAACCAAAACACAACAAAAACTGACAGAAACCAAATACAACCAAACACAAAACTGCTAGCCGGCTAGGCTTACACAACCAACAACATAACACCCGGAAACAAAATCAGAACACCAATCGAAATACAGAAATTTCATATACCAAGATAAAACAACAGAAAGGCAGCGAAATGTCTTCTGATGTGATGCGGGGACCAGCAGACAGGATGCTCCAAGCGACACCATAAATAACCTGGTACCTGAAAAGATAGTGTCCACGGGGGTGAGTTCAACAACTCAGCGAATACCAATAGATATGCCTAGTAAGATATATCTAACAGCAATAAACATGGAATACAGCTTTCGAATAATATATAGGAAATATACAAAACTGAAAAGTAACCAAGGAAGCTGTACTCACCAGGAACTCCTATCCTGAACTAAAGGGTCATCAAACCGATACGCAGTATGTCTCCTGTATGCATGTCAAACAAATGCATCCACCAAAATGCAGCATATAAGTGCAGCAAACACAAACAAATAAAGGCAATCAATGCATGTGATGACCGTGCACTCTAACATCACTGCTCCTGAACAGTGACCGAGTGGACGGAATGCTGTCGGAGTACTCCTGTCCTGTGACCCCAAATCATAAATGGGGGAGCTCAATGCTCTCATCTCCCAGTACACGATGACGGGGAGGACATCTCTGCCGGCTACCACGCTGAGTCACCTGACCAACGGAGCCAAACAGAGTCCACCATCTACCGCTACCACGCTGCTACACTAAATGCCAGCGGAGCCAAACAGAGCGGAACTGACTGCCGGCTACCACGCTGAGTCATATGACCAACGGAGCCAAACAGCAGAACCGCCACACACCTGCATGATATACCACTAAACCATGAGTGGGGGTGTGTGCAGTACATGTAACTGGCGATGAGCTCAACCATAGTGGAGCCGACAATCGCACAGCATGCAATCATGATGCATGTCACTAAGCATAGAAAAACTGATCAACATAACCATATCCATATATATAAAATGAGTACTGTAAAATCGATGGTCACATACCAAGATCTAGAGTACACAGGTCAGATAGAATATCAAAAACCTATGTCCTGAACATAATAAGTATGGAATATCCTGATCAGCATAGAAAAATCCATATATACATAATATGGGTACCACAGTATCAATAGGTCAAATCCACGGATTTAGGGTATACAGGTCCTCTATGGTATAATAACCTAGATCCTAAACATATCCCCCTTCCATAGCATATGTACCAACAATATGCACAGATCAAAGCCACAAGATCTAGGTACACGAATCATATATGATATACAAATAGGAATACACAATCCAGGCATGACATAAAAACCTAAGTATCAGATAATTTGGATACACATGCCAGAAACAAAAATATCGAGAGCCTAATCCTAACCTCAGTAAAACATGGTATGTCACTCTAGAAACTAAGATACTCATGGCAACAAATCACGAGATATAAGCACGAATACATGGATATCAAACAGTGACATACCAAAGGCAAACATGTTCATTGCTTGTAGTTATAAAATACTATGCATATCCAAATGACGATATCATAAAAGATAAGTCAAGAGGTACCCGCCTTCCGATGTAGATCGAGCTAATCAACCTCTATGTCGAAGTGCTCGTCCTGAATCCGAATCCTGTAATAAATCATATGGTTTAGCTAAGTTTTATTGTAAACCAAAATAGCTAAACCTAATTCTTCATTTACCCGGAACCCTAATTATTCCATCATTCGATATGATCTATATTAGTATCCGATTCAAGTCCAAATTCCCAGTAGCAAGACTTAGATCAGAACATAATTTAGGTAATCAATGCTTACCCTATCCTCAAGTTTATCCAAAAATCTCCCACCATACTGCAGCCACCCTATCAATAAGCACTTCTTGATCAATTTGACAAGAATTCAAAATGCTAAAATACTATGAATCAGATCTAGGCCCTATATAGAGATCAAATGAATACCATCGTCAGAAATCAAATGGGAAACAGAACAGAGGCAGAAATGCTCACCATGTTCTACTTATACTCGCATCCAAATCCTTGTCGATCTCCCTGCACGAACAATGTCGGGAGAAGAGGCACAAGCAAGACAGTGATCGGGTGATGTAGCAGAGTCCGGTAATAGGAGTTGCGACGTACAGAGACGTGACAGAAGATCAAGTCTAGGCTCGGGAAAAGGAAACCTACAACCAGCCAGCACCTCTGTCAGCCTCCGATCAGGTCCACCGTCAGAGGAGGAAGGGAGTCTTCGGCGTCGGTGATTGTGAACCCAAACTAGGGCACGGAAGTCGGCTGTGATGGTCGGCTCTGGCAGCACAGAGGGAAGAAGGGTTCGGCCGGCGGAAGCTCGCGGCGTCACGTCGGCCAGAGGAGAGAAAGAGGGTGTCGGGAGGCGCTAGGGCACAGGCGATGTGCTGGCTTCCTGTGGCCGGTGATCGGCGCACGGCTCGGCACGGATGAGGGGGAGAGGAGATCGGCTCTAGGAGGAAGAATGAGAAGAGAAGAATTGGTGCACCGGCGCCGGTAGGGCAAAGATCGGAGTCGCAAGGGCTCGGGAGGAAACCGTCGGCATGGGTAAGAGCACGGCGTCGGGGAGAAAGAAAAAGAAATAGGAAAAGAAAAAGGAAATTAAGAAAATATACATTTCCTCGCTTAAATATGTAGCCTAAATAGGCTTTTCCCGGGGCCCAGTTTTCATCCCCGTAAACTCGTCCATACGAGTTCCGAAAAATTCCCCAAAAATTTCCAAAAATTCCGGAAAATTCCCTTATTAATATTCGCCTATTTTCGGTATTTTACAGTGGAGGCTATTACGGTGGGAGACGTCTACTTATCATTCGATAGGAATAGAACTTTGGTTTTAAGAAATTATCTTTATATACCAACTTTTAGAAAGAATTTAATTTCAGTTTCTAAATTGTTTATGGATGGATATTCTGTTTCTTTTAATGACAAAGTAGTTATCAAGAAGAATAGGGTTATTATCTGTTCTAGTACATTAGTAGGTAATTTGTATACATTAAATCTAATTTCTCCCACAAAGCAACAAATGGAAAGTAATAACACATCTTCTAATTCGAATAAGAGAAAGGAACCTTCAGAAATGAACCAAACATATCTTTGGCATCTAAGGCTTGGTCACATTAACTTAAATATGATTCAAAGGCTAATAGCCGATGGACTCTTGGGTTCATTAGTGTTGGAAAACTTTCCAACTTGCGAATCCTGCATAGAAGGTAAAATGACCAAAAGACCTTTTAAGGCCAAGGGATATAGAGTCAAAGATGTGTTAGAATTAGTTCATTCTGATTTGTGTGGTCCTATGTCTATCCAGGCAAGAGGTGGTTTTGAATATTTTGTCACTTTTATAGACGACTATTCGAGATATGGATACATTTACTTGATGCACCGTAAGTCTGAATGCTTTGATAAGTTCAAAGAGTATAAGGCTGATGTGGAGAAACGTCATGGTAAAAGTATCAAGACAATACGGTCTGATCGTGGTGGCGAATACCTCTTTGGAGAGTTTAGGAATTACTTATCAGAGGTCGGGATCCAATCCCAATTATTTGTGCCTGGTACATCCCAACAGAATGGTGTGGCAGAACGAAGGAATAGGACTCTTATGGAAATGGTTAGATCGATGATGAGTTATTCAAAATTACCAAATTCGTTTTGGGGATATTCCCTGGAAACAGCAGTGTACATTCTGAATATGGTACCTTCTAACTCAGTACCCTCTACTCTCATGGAATTGTGGAATGGGTGTAAGCCTAGTCTGAGTCATATCCGGATAGGGGGTAGTCCAACACATGTGCTGAAGGGAGATACTGACAAGTTGGAATCACGTACAGAAGTTTGTCTATTTGTGGGATATCCTAAGGGAACGAAAGGTGGTTTATTTTATAATCCTAAAAATCAAAAGATTATTGTAGGAAGATTATGTAATGAATCATAATCCCATGAGCGAAATTGTTCTAGAAGAAATTAGAGAGGACACGTCTTGTCTAGTACCAACAGTACAAGATGAAATTTCACAAGAAACTGCAACACGTATCACAAATAATACACAACCACAGACAGTGCCTCGTCGTAGTGGGAGGGTTGTGAGGCAACCTGAAAGATTCATGTTTTTCGGAGAGTCTTCGGACTTGATCCCTGGCAAACATGAACCTGATCCCCGGACATATGACGAAGCACTCCAAGATAAAGATGTAGTATCTTAGCAAAGAGCGATGAATTATGAGATAGAATCTATGTATTCTAATAAAGTCTGGGAGCTTGTAGAACCATCAGATAGTGTACAAGCTATTGGATGTAAATAGATCTACAAAAAAAAAAAAGTGGGATAGATGGGAAGGTGGAAACCTTCAAAGCAAGGCTTGTTGCGAAAGGGTACACTCAGAAAGAGGGTATCGATTATGAGAAAACTTTTTCACCGGTAGCCATGCTTAAGTCTATCTGGATACTCTTATCTATTGTCGCTCATATGGATTATGAGGTTTGGCAAATGGATGTCAAGATAGATTTCCTTAACGGAAGTCTTGAAGAAAACATCCATATGAAGCAACTAGAGAGGTTCATTGAAAAAGGCAAAGAGCATCTAGTGTGCAAGCTAAATCAGTCTATTTATGGACTAAAGCAAGCTTTAAGATCTTGGAACATCTGATTTAATGAAATAATCCAGCTGTATGGATTTATTCGGTGTCTGGATGAGTCTTGTGTATACAAGAAGTGTGATGGAAACGTGGTGGTATTTCTTGTACTATACGTAGATGACATTTTGTTAGTTGGAAACAATATCAAAGTATTATCGGAAGTAAGGGTATGGTTGTCCAAGCAATTTGATATGAAGAACTTAGGAGAATGCGCACATATTCTTGGGATTAAAGTAATAAGGGATCGCAATAAAAGGATGTTGTGCTTGTCCCAAGCTTCGTATATTGATACAATCCTTGCTCGTTTTAGCATGCAAGACTCCAAGAAAGGTTTTCTACCTTTTAGGCATGGAATAGCTTTATCTAAAGAGATGTCTCCGAAGACATCAAAGACATGAAGGCAGTTCCTTATACTTCGGCTGTCCGAAGCCTAATGTACGCTATGCTGTGTACGAGACCGGATATCTGTTTTGCAGTGGGCATGGTTAGCAGATATCAAAGTAACCCTTACTACAAGAAAAACCCTCATAGACATCGGTGGAACAACAACGGTTTAAAGAAAAAACCGATGTCTTTGAGTATTTTACACAGGTTTTTCTAAAAACCGATGTCTATAAGCGTAGATTTTCGCTCATAGACATCGGTTTTTTAAGCCGATGTCTATGAGTGCCTTTTTTTCGTTAATAGACATCGATTTTAACAGCGGTTTTTAAAACCCGGTGTCTATGATAAAATAAAATAATTTAATTTTCACACTAATACTTAGCCGAAACCCTTCTTCGCATTTTGAGAAAGGAGAGGTGACGAGTTTGTCTTGTTTTCTAGGGTTTTAGAGTAGTAGCGGCGGAGGGAGGCAAGATGAAGACGACTAGGGGGAAAGGTGATACTAAGTTCCACCGATCCGATGAAGACGACTTTAAATAGTCATCAAAGAAAATGGAGAAGAACCTCGACTACAGCGGAGCTTCCCCATGGACGCATCGGCGTTCGCGCAGATCGACCCGCTCCACTGGATCCTTGACATGAACTCCCTCGTCAGCGATGCCTACTGCGACGTTAGAAAACTCTGTGTGTTTCTCCTCCCGGTTGCGGCTTCCTCCTTCCCACCCGGCAAGGCCCTCACCGTCTACTTCCAGCCCCTTGGTCATCCCTTCCTCTTTTGCGACGCCATCCACCCTGCCCACCCATCCGCTCTCCTCTCCCTCCCTTGGCCTGACCCTTCCGAAGAACCCCCTATTCCTGACCCTAACCCTAATCCCCTCCAGCTCGCGCTCACCTCCGCCAAGATCGGCATCTCGGTCAAGGACCTCGCCTCCTTGCCACCTGTCGCTTACGCCGTTGCGGAGAAGAAGGCCGAGCGACTCGCTCTTAGGGTTGGCAAGAACCTCTTCAATTTCATGCAGTCCTTCTGCGGGATTGACGGAAGCCGGCTCGTCGTGCCCATGGATATCCTTGACCGGTGGTTCAAGAAGTTCCAGGAGCGAGCCCGTAAGGATCCTAGTTACCTCAAAGATTTCTCCTTGTGACAGACAGGTGAATGCCCAATCCCAAAGGTGCTGCTTTTTGCAAGGATCTCTTTCCTTGATGGTATCGCGTTTCATATTATATTTTGGTTGCATCTGATTTTCCTGAATTGTATGATACTTATTCTTTTCATGCCTCTTCATTTTTATGTCTCTCTCAATTAATCCAGGCGGATGATCTTTGATGTCCACTTTAACCCCCACAATGTGTTTGCTGATTGTCCCCAACCAACTATAAAGCGATTTTGACATTGTTTGAAGTGAAGTTCTCAAAAAGTGATAGGATCTCAAGATATTATATATGGCAGGAGAAATAAGCTAAATTTTCAGTAATTATTCCATTTTGGATTTATTCATCTCATTGAAGTAGTCAACTATAAAACGTCAACTAGAACATGCATCAAGAAACACTAAAGATATCATAGCTTTGTTGAACTCCATTTTGCTTCATCATGCTTTAGTTATTCAGATGGTACAGCTAATTTACTCCTTCAGCACACAGTTTTATGGAAGGTGGCTGGAAAACTAATCATGCCAAAACCAAAGGGCTCAACATCTGAGATTAAAAAAGCTTCGTCGTCTGGACTTAAGTGGTCCTTTTCTCCTGGGACTAACCTACTATCAGGTGGTGCTGCAAAACTTGAAAAAGAGTTTAGGAAAAAACTAAATGAGTTTTCCAAGGAACTTAGAACATTCAGAAGTGTTGACTTGTCAGGTTAGCACACTGAACTTGTTAGAATGTATCTACAGCAAGTGATTACAGTTGTGCACTCTATAACTGATTATTTCTAAATCAAATATCTGGTAATGAATATGCTGAGATAACTTTTCAGGGGATTAAACTTACATTTACTTTACCAAGGTAATGGAATACTTGTAGATATTTAACAAATTCATGATTCTGTTAGGTCATAACTTTGGTGATGATGGTCTGTTTTTTCTTGCTGAAAGCCTTGGTTAC
The DNA here is from genome assembly GCF_018446385.1 of Zingiber officinale. Lineage (NCBI taxonomy): Eukaryota > Viridiplantae > Streptophyta > Magnoliopsida > Zingiberales > Zingiberaceae > Zingiber > Zingiber officinale. The sequence continues at coordinate 131,992,671 of NC_055987.1, forward strand.
AATCAGGTTAGTTCTTTTCCTTCCTTTTCCATAACCTTACTTTTTTTTCTTGTTCCTACTTGTAAACTATTGCTGAACCAGACTCTTAAAGGTATGACATTACTAAAGCAAGACATTTAAGCATAACTTTTTTTATTGTCGTTTAGCATCTCATTAGTTTTTTTCCAAGTCTCAGGCAACAGAGGAAGTTGATTTTTCTGGCAATGGGATTACAGCAGTTGGCCTAAAGGCACTTGATGGTGTTCTTCAAACGAATACCATGCTTAAGACTCTGAACCTGTCAGGAAATAATATTGGCGATGAAGGAGCTAAGGTAAGTCCATTTTTTATTTTTAATTTTACTAATTTTTATGTTTGCGCCTATTCATCTGGAAATAAGCAATTTGACTCTGCTGGAAGTACAATAGTGTATTGGAATACAAGAAAAATTAAAGTTCATTATCATCATTAATTGATAATTTGATATTAGATGATTTCTTTGACGGTAAATGACAAAATCCTTTAATGGTATTAGATAAATTTACTGTGGTTGATATAGTAGGAATTCACACAAAGTAATTAGCATACTCCTAATTGTAGTTGCTAAATGCAAATACCCTACTATGTTTAGCTAGTTCATTTGACTGTATTTATCTTAGTTTGTTTAGGTCGGTTTTCCGCACTATGTTTAGCTAGTTCTTCTCTGCTTCCAAGAAAAGAGCAGAGAAGAAAGAACCAGTGGTTCCTCAGTGGATCAATTTAGTCCCGTTAAGCTACGACACTTGTTAGATGTAAGTCAGGAACTTGTATGCCCATCTTTTAACTTCCTTTTACTAAACTAAATGCCCACATGAACAATCTTGAAACTTTTACAATGTCCTCAGATATACTCTTGTGGAGTGTTTGTTTCCACGGTAGGTTAAAATGTTGAACTTAAAATTTTCTACTTTATGATATGTTAGTTTCCATTAGTAGTTCCGATTAGATATGCAAATTGGGTAGTGTCGAAGGGTTACGCCATACTAGCAGCTTGCAGGGCAAATCCAATTCTCGAGCCGTACTACAACCATGCCAAACTGAGCATAGTGCGAAAAGTGACTCGGATGGATCTCTATCATGCCTAACCCAGGCACATTCCATTGATTCCTCTCTTCTAGTTTAGATAAAGATTGTTTGGAATTGTATGAGATTGTATTTACCTGTCTCTAGATGATCATAGTGTTCCTGCCAAGAACTCACACGCTGCTCCTTCCACTTCAATCATGCTTGCTCCTGAGGATTGTTTGATGTCCAAATCACACATCAGTTTCCTCACTTTCAATGCATCCTCTGTTCTTCCAGTAATCGCATACAACTTTTGCAGAGCTACATATCCACTTTCCTCCGGTGGCTCAAGCTCAATGAGATGCCTCGCCACCACTATGCCCAACTCGTAATCACCATGAGCAAAGCATCCACCTAAAAGTGCACGCCAAGCAGAAGCATTTGTTTCGAAAAGCATGCTCTCAAGCACTGATCTCACCTTATCGAGATACCCCCCACGAGAAAGAGCATCCACCAAGTATCCAACATGTTTTGCCTTTGGCTCAACTCCATAAACCGTCTTCATGCAATTGAAGCCGATGATAGCAGTGTCAATCATGCCTACATGGCTGCAAGCCATCAAAATTCTGATGAAGGTATTCCTATCTGGTCGCAATCTGAACTTGATCATCTGCGCAAACAGGGAAAGAGTAGCCCTTCCACATCCATTTATAGCCAATCCACACAGACTTAAGACTTACATACAATTGTATTCTGTATGACCTTATTCTTGGGCAATCTTTCATGTTTTTTTATGAAATTCCTAGATCTTTTACACTTTGTTTCTAGTGTCCTTACTCCTTACACCTTATTTCCATGTGAAATTTTATAGGGTTTTGCAAGTCTTGCTGGAGCACTAGTTGAGAATAAGGCAATTCGATCTATACATCTCAAGCTAATAAGACTTACACACACTTAGATTTTCTATCCATGCAGTTCTTTCTTGCAGATTTAATTTCCTCACCAGATCTGTTGACTTTCCAATATTTATTGATTGTACTACTTCTCAGCAATTATGTAAAACTATATTTCTTCTTGTTTAAGAAAAATAACACTTCTAGATATTGGCAACAATGAGATTGGTCCCAAAGGCGCCTTTAGCATCACTGAGTATGTTAAGAAAACTAAGTCCTTGCTATGGCTGAATCTTTACATGAATGACATTGGCGATGAGGTGTGGTTATTGACTATTGTTGCTTTATGCTCTGTTGCCTCACTTCTGAAACATAAATTATCATCTAAGGTGCATATATATCTCATTGGAAATGATATAAATGAATTGATGTTACTCATCTTTATTGCTGCTGAGGAATTTATTTACTTTCCATGTACTCTTAGTGATAAAAGTGAATTTATTATTTGCAAACTAAAAGTGAATTTATTTACTTTCCATGTACTCTTAGTGGTAAACAGTTATGTCATTTGGGTCGACTACTAATGAATTGAATTTGAAAGATTAAATTGCTGTTTATGTAGTTAGATTAAAATTTTTAGTTTGGATTATATTAAGTTCCCAGGAATGATAGATCTATCACTATATGATGTGGTTGAGATAATTGATGAATGTTTTTCTTTTTAAGCATTCCAATTAGTCATCTTGTTACATGGTGCTCTTACTACTTTTTCAATTATGATTTTTTGTCTTGGTTTACTAATATATTATTTATGTGTTTTTACAGTTTACAAATCTCAAGTACTCCAGAGTTGAAATTGATGAAGTGCGGTTAGAGTGGGCTGAATGCATGCTAGATTACATTTGAAGTGCAGTTCTACCTTGATGTGTTGTTAAAAGAATGTTCTACCTTGATTTTGATATCTATTAGCTAGCTTTTGATGTAAAAAGAATGTTTGGGTATTTTATGGATACTGTTGTAAGAAGATTATTTATATAATTTATGAATATTTGTGTATTTTATGGATATTTTTGAATGAAGAATATTTGTATAATTTGTGAATATTTGTGTATTTTTTTTATTATTGTCGATTTTTCATTGTTTCGGAAATCAAATTTGTGCTGTTAAAAAATATCCATATTACATCGGTTTCCCACCGCTGCAAAACCGGTGTTATTAACTAATATTACATCGGTCATTTACCGCTGCCAAAACTGGTGTTATTAACATACAATATTACATCGGTTTTACACCGTTGATGAAACGGTGTCATTAAGTGATTCTACACCGGTTATTAACTGATTCGAAGACCGGTGTCGTTAAGTGATACTACATCGGTTTTAAACCGATGTCTAAAATGGCAGACCTTTTACATCGGCTTCATAGACATCGGTCGAAAATGAAATAGAAACCGGTGGAAAACCGATGTCTATGAGGGTTTTTGTTGTAGTGCCTAGACAAGGATATTGGACTGCTGTAAAGTATATATTGAAGTATTTGAGAAGGACTAGAGATTATATGCTGGTTTACCAAGTAGAAGATTTGATCCCTGTGGGTTACACGGATTCTGACTTCCAATCAGATAGGGACAATAGTAAGTCTACATCAGGCTATGTCTTTACTTTAGGAGGTGGAGTCATAGCATGGAGGAGTGTTAAGCAGAAATGCGTTTCAGACTCAACCATGGAAGCTGAGTATGTGGCAGCCTCTGAGGCAGCCAAAGAAGCAGTATGACTCAGGAACTTCTTAATGGACTTAGATGTGATTTCTGGTTTGTCTAAAATCATCACAATTTATTATGATAATAGCGGTGCAATAGCAAACTCAAAGGAACCATGAGCCCATAAGGCAAGTAAATATATAGAGCGCAAGTACCACCTAATACGAGACATCATAAAGTGAGGAGAAGTTGTTGTCGCCAAGATTGCATCAGCAGATAACCTGACAGATCCTTTCACTAAGACCCTTTCGACGAAAGCTTTTGATCGGCATGTTGAAGAAATGAGAATCAGATGTATGGCAACATTTATGATAGCATAGTCTTTTAGTATAAGTGGGAGATTGTTAGAGTGTATACTAAAAGCCTAGTTTTTTGTAAACATTTATTTTTGAAATAAAAGAATCACATTGGTCAAATGCCTACATTTATATGCTAAGTGTAGTTGTTCAATTAATTTATATTGTAGATAACATGGAATGTGGTGTCACACACAGAAGATCACATTATCAGTTCCTTATAAATTATAAACAGTAGCTCACGACTAAGATGGATACGAACAAACCATTGGAATAGTCGTAGTGTAATTTGGTATTATTTTATCTTGACAATAAAATTACACTAGTACACTATAAGTTTATTGAGCAGGACTATTTGAGGTAGTTTCTTTTTATACTGACTAAATAAAAGAATAAAACCTCTATTATTATGGAAGTATGTGCTCTTAATCCTAATATAATAACAAGCACATATACTTAATATTTATTTCTTTAATTTATCAAAGGGTGCGATTTAGTTCGATAAATCAATAGGCCCGATAAGTTGGGAAATAATATTATTTATAGTGTGTGTTGTTGATTATAAAAGGAACCTGTGTCCTAGGAATCTAGGTTGATGATGTCCCCAAGAGCAGCTTATAAGGAGTGTCATGTAAACCCTGCAGGTGGACTTAGTCCGACATGACAATGAAGTTGAGTAGTACTACTCTTGGAGTTAGATATTAATTAAGTGAGTTGTCAGTAACTCATTTAATTAGTGGGCATTCTATATCTTAAACACAGGGAGATTAACACACTCATGATAAGAAGGAGCCCAAAATATAATTTGAGATTGGTGCGGTAGTTCAATAATAGCTTTTTAGTGGTATGAGTTATTATTGATGAACTTGAGTTGGGTGTTCGGGGCGAACACGGGAAGCTCAAGTTCATCGGGAGACCATAACCAATTTCTCCTCTCAGTCCCTATTGTAGCCTCTTATATATAGCCTTATATCCACCCAAAGCCTAGCCTCTTAGCCCATGCTAGGGGTCGGACCCTAACCTTGCTTGGAGCCCAAGCAAGGGGCCGACCAAGCCAAGCTTGGTGCTTGAGTTAGGGTCAGCCAAGCCTTGCTTGGTGCCCAAGCAAAGGGTCGGCCAAGTGTGAAAAGGGAAGAGGGATTAAAAATAAAATTTTTAAAATCTATCCTTTTATGTTTTCATCCACATGGTTTTAAAAGAGAGTTTTAAATTTTAAAATCTTTCCTATTATAGATTTTCCACAAAGGATTAAAAGAGAGATTAGATATCTTTCCTTATTTATAGTTATCTATAATGTGAAAGAAAGATTTTAATTTTTTTGACAAAACTTTCCTTTTTGTAACCATGATATAAAAGGAGTTGTATTTTTATCTCTTATCTTTTATAGATATCCATAAAAGGATTTAAAAGAGAGAGATTTTAATTTATAAAATGATCCTTTTATAGCCAACCACAAAAGGGATTTATAAAAGAGAGATTTTATTTTTTTTTTAAATTTTTCCTTGTTTGGTTTTACAAGAGGTGGTCGGCCAATATAAAGAAATAAAAGGAAGTTTTATTTTTGTTATAAAACTTTCCTTTTTGTGATTCAACAAGGAATATAAAAGAGGGGGAGAGCGTGCCTTCATGAGACACACAACCTATTCTATTGTTCCTTTCCTCCATCCTTGGTGGCCGGCCCTACCTCTTCTCCTTCTCTTCTTCATTGTGGTCGGCGACATCTTCCTTGGTGGAGCACTTGGTAGCCGGTAGCTTGGAGGTGAAGAAGTAGAGGAAGGAGGCATTGTTTTCTAGCATCCCTTGGAGCTTTGTGGTGGTGGCCGAAACTTGGAAGCAAGGAGGGCTTTGGTGGTTTTCTTCTTGGTAGATCGTCGCCCACACGACGTCCAAGAAAAGAAGAGGAATACAATAGAAGATCAAGAGTTTGTTGCTTACAAAGAAAGGTATAACTAGTAGTTTTATTCCGCATCATACTAGTTTTCTTTGTATGAATTTTTAAATACCAAACACAAGAGGCTTACGATTCTAGGTTATCGAATTTATGTTTTCGATTTTGTGTTTCTTTTGTTTTTCGAACTTGTGATTCGATTGTTCCTTTTGGTTAAACCTAGGGTTACTATAAGGAAATTAAATATTAAATTTCGTTGAAAGGCTTTGTCTAGGAAGTGGTGGATGCTCCCATATTCAAGAAGGTCTAGTGTCTCGCTATGTTTAACCTGGAAGCCAATCTCTGAAATTAATATTTAATTGAATTTGTAACATGGGTGGATTTGGATCAATAATGTTAAGCATCGTTTGCGATCCAAGTCTAAACCACTAAGAACAGATAAATTGAATTTGGAATCAATAATGTTAAGTTCTGTTTGCGATTCCAAATTTAATTTCTATAGAACACAATAGGTTGTTAGGAAAGGTTCAGGACTTGTACAAAATTTTTGTACAGGGGAACCGGTACGATATTCCGAGTAGTTGTCACGCCCCGGAGGAGTCCCTGTCCGAAAAAATTTTGGCAGCATCTCCCCTGTACGGCGGATAATCTGAAACTTTCTACATCGCCCTCTGGGCCATATATACATCGGCCAACACGGCCGAAACAATAACATATAATAAAACAATCTCCCACGCAGTTAATAATTTAACAAACTGAAATAATGATAATATGACTCAAAATCAACCCTACTCAACTACACCCATAAAGCTCAAAACATATTCCTACTCCACTACACTCATAAAACACAAATCCAACGATAAAATCAACTTACCTCTTCTACCGTCTAGGCAGGCATGTAGTAAAACAAATCCAAATAAAACCTTTCAATGTCCATACGCAAACTAGTACAAGATCAGATAGTGCAATAAGCAATAAAAACCAAAAGACCCAAAACAAAACATCCTCGGATCTGCAGGGGACTAGCGACTGGAAATCCTCCAAACAGCCTCAACCTGAAAATAGTAAATATCCACGGGGGTGAGTCAACTCCTCAGCGGGTAACAACTGATATGCATAATAAAGAAAATAACATCTAGCACTAATCATGCGTACAGTCTCCTGATACTAGAAGGATAAATACAACTGAAATAAGCAGGAGAAAAATTGTACTAACCAGGACCAAGATATAAGTACAACAGAGTCGTCAGACCGAGAGTGTCATAATCATGTATGCATGTCAATCATATGCATCCATATAAATGCAGCAAGTAAATGCAGCAAACACAAGCAATAAATGCATCATGCATATGATGCAAATGTCATGGTCACCCCTGATGTCAGTCAGCCATCTCACACACAATGGTAAGACCGAGTGGGTAGGGCTGTGACAACCGTGCACTCTGACATCACTACCCCTGATGAGTGACCGAGTGGACGGGATGCTGTCGGAGTACGCTTATCCTCCTACCCCAATTCATAAGTGGGGGAGCGCAATGCTCTCATCTCCCGATACACGATGACGGGGAGGTATCTCTGCCAGCTACCACGCTGCATCACACTACCCATGAGCGGACCAACGGAGCCAAACAGAGTCCAACTGCCTGTCGGCTACCACGCTGCTACACTAAACCAGCGGAGCCAAATAAAGCAAAACTGTCTGTCGACTACCACGCTGAGTCACCAGACCAACGGAGCCAAACAGCAGATTTGTCACACACCTGTCTGATCTACCACTAACCCATGAGTGGTGGTGTGTACGGATACATGTAACTGGTGATGTGCTCGACAATAATGGAGCAGACTATCGCATAGCATGAAACCATGCAAAATGATGCATGACACTAAACATGGCAATATCATGAATAGCATAGCAAGATCCATATATAAATATAAAATGTGTACCACTGGACAATTTATCAAATGAAAGGTACACAGATCAACTAGGATATCAAATAAACTCTAGGTCCTGAACATAATATATAACATGGTGGTGTCACTCCCTCTATAAGCATGTATGATTAGATAAATACTAACATGATGTGCATAAAAATAAACAAACAACATGTAACAGGTCAGGTAGTGATCAACCGAAACAGATAACAAAACACAATCATTGTCATGTGTTATAAACATTACTATGCATATCAAATGACATAAAGTCAAAGTACCCGCCTCCAATCGAAAAGGTCCAATCCGATAATCGAGATACTCGTCTCGCGTCAAAGTCATGTAGTACATGGTACCCAAATTTAGCTAATTACATATAAATAAATTAGCTAAATCAAATCTTCGAGAAGCTAATATAAATCTAGATCCAATTATAAACCCAAATTGAATCATTTAACTCCTCAATCGTTTCCAACTAATTCATTCAAATTAGGACTTGCAATAAGCATGGTTAATCATAGCATCTTACCCGATTTAGCCCTAATTCAATACATGTACCTAGGTTAACATTAGTTATTAACCCATCCATCAATCATCGATAACATGATCAAAATAAAACCCTATACCTTACTTCAATTCACAGCCACTGTGTGAATCCACAACCGGAGACAACTTGCTGCCAATAAATCTGACTGAAGCGAGGTAAATGGTGCTACCCTCCAAATCAAATACCCTACATTTTAGTGTCTAGATTAGAATGGAACTCAAAAATCATTACAGTAGTCCAAACAACACAGCATCTACAACAAGGATACAATTCCCTACTCCTTACCTCACTACCTAGCCACTGTTGACGCTGGAACAAGATGGATCGAACCAAGAACACCCCACAGAGCACAATCTCCCTGCTGGAATCTTTCCCACTTCAACCGAAACCTCAATCAACAACAAGTAAGAGGATCGGCAACAAATGTGCACCTCAATGATCGAAGTAGTCAGAGATGGCAGATCAGAGTACGTCGACCAGTGAAAATAGAAGACTTAGTTGCTCTAGTGATGGTCGGCGCAGGCCTCACAGCAGCGGCGGAAAATAGATCTAGGGCACGCGGGATGAGTGGTTGATCAATGGGGATAGAGGAGCGGATCGACGTCAAGTGTTCAGGAGGAAAACAATGTTCGGAGAGGATAAACAATTGTTTTGTCTAGTCGGTGGTGGTTGCTCCCATATCCAAGAAGGCCATGTGCCTCGCCACGTCAGTACTGGGAACCAATTATGGAAATTAATATTTAATGGAATTAATAACTTAGGTGATTTGGATCAAACGTGTTAAGTTCCGCAGGAAATCCAAGTCTAAACCTTAAAGAACAAATAGATTAAGTTTTGGATCAAACGTGTTAAGTTCCGCAGGAGATCCAAAATTTAATTTAAAAGAACACATGGTAGCTAGGAAAAGGTTCAGACCTTTGTACAAAATTTTTGTACAGTGGAACCTCTAGGTTTTCCGAGTAGCAACCAACAATTGGTATCAGAGCTAGGGTTTTGCCTCTGTGTATTTGGTATTAGTTTAATTATGCACATGTCATACATAATTTAGGCAGGATAATAGTAGGATGTGCTAACTTTGTGGATGCAGGATCCAACTATTATGGCTTATAGTTTTATGTGTGTGATTGGACCCTTGGACATGTCAAGGGCATTTATATGTGTGTGCATGATTGTATTATAAAATACAGCAGGAGCTGTATTTAGTTTTATTAGGATTTTATTTTTGATCTAGATACATGTACATTCCTTTTATTGAATATAGGATCAAAATTGTAAAATTCTATTTATGTCATGGATCGAATCTTGCAAAGCGTGGAACCTTCTAAGGACCAGAGGCGCAGCGGAACAAGGAGCAAGATGGATGCGACAGCTAGACCCGGTGGCGGTGGCCAAATATGGCAGCAGCTTGGGATGACAACACACGGAGGACAACTAGAGATAAAAGCCATAATAGTTGAAAATTAGATTTTCTATTTATTGCTTTTATATTGTGTGTGTGCATGTTAGTTTACAAGTTTAGTAGGCTAGCATAGTTAAAATTCCTCATTAATAAATAACTAAGTGGGAGAGAGATTTTTAAGTAAATCCCATGGTCTCCATTACTGGTTTGTAAGTGATGCAAACAAGCTTGCGCGTTGGCTCTGAGTGCCTTCCTCCATAACGGATGAGCTTGTTTGCGGATCACTAGAAACAGACTTCCATTTTGGATGACTATAGGAAGTTAATTAAGAGCGTGTGATCTTCCCCAACGGAAGGGGCATAATCTTATTAATGGACTTAGTGTCAAGTAATGGTATACACTTAGATACATCTAATAGTATCCTCCCCATCGGAGTCACTGCTATTATTTGTGTGACCAAATGAAACCAACTATTAATTTGTCATAAAACTAGGTTGACAAGATAATAAAATTAAAGAGTTAAAACCCCTCTTACAAATGATTGATTTTGTATACGTCCACACTAACGTGGCATACAAAATTAACGGTGTTTGAGATAATTTTATTTGTCATAAAGTTACATTGACAAGATAGTTAATGGGTAAAACCCTCCTCTTACAAATGTTGATTTTGTATACGTCCACACTAACATGGCATGCAAAATTCACGGTGTTTTGAGGTGTTGGTAAATTTAAATAGTATTGTTAGAGGAATCAATATTATTTTAAATTTAGAGTCTTGACCAAATATTTGATTAAATATAGACCAACTATTAGTTTTATTCGTCATAAAGTAAGGTTGACGAGATAATAAAATTAAATAAAATTTCCTCTTTGAATTTGTATACGTCCACACTAACGTGGCATACAAAATTCATGGGGATTTTTAAGGAGTTGGTCTTAACCAAATATTTTTGTGATTCTTAGGAAGATGGTCAATCCCTAGCTGATATACTTTAGGATAGACTTAGTGGTCCCAATTATAATTGATTGGAAATAGAATTTGGACATTAAGATAGACTGTCCTCTTAGAACTAAGAACAATATAGGTGTATTTTATTCATTAGTTGATACATGTTTAGTGGAGTTATCTACCGGTACCTGGTGTGTAGATATGGGAGCCACTGATCATGTCTGCAATTCATTGCAGGGTTCCAGGATACCCGACAACTAAATGAAAATAAAAAACACCGTCCACATGGGCACTACTGCAAAAGTAGCAGCTGTTGCAGTGGGAGAGGTTTATTCTCTAATAGGAATAAAATTTGGATTATTAGGAATTGTCTTTACATACTAAGTTTAGAAAGAACCTGATTTCAGTTTCTAAACTATTATAGAATAGATATTGTGTCTATTTTGATAACAAAGTTGTTATCAAGAAAAATAGGCAAGTTATCTATTCTGGTATGATTGGTTGACAATTTATAATCCAATAACTCCCATGATACAACAAATGGAAATTAATAACACATCTTCTAACTTTAAGAGAAAGTAACCTTCGAAAATGAACCAATTATATCTTTGGCTTCTAAGGCTAGGTTATATTAACTTGAGTAAGATTCATTGGTAGCTGATGAACTTTTGGGTTCATTAGTAGTGGAAATCTTTCCAACCTACGAGTCTTACTTGGAAGGAAAAATAACCAAGAAGTTTTTAAGTCTAAGGGGTATGGAGTCAAAGATATATTGGAATTGGTTCATTCTGATTTGTGTGATCCTATGAGCATCCAAGCAAGAGGTTGTTTCAAATATTTCATCTACTTTATAGACAACTATTTGAGATACGGATATATTTACTTGATGTGCCGCAAGTCTAAGTGCTTTGATTAGTTCAAAGAATACGAGACTGATGTGGAGAAACGACAAAGTAAAAGTATCAAGACACTACGGTAAGATCGTAGTGGCAAGTACCTCTTGGGAGAATTTAGGAGACATTTATCAGTAGTAGGGATTCAATCCCAACTAACTGCACCTGGTACACCCCAACAGAATGGTGTAGTAGAAAGAAGGTAAAGGACTCTTATGAAATAATTAGATAGATGATGAGTTATTTAGAAAATTACCAAATTTGTTTTAAGGATAAACTCTGATAACGAAAGTGAACATAGTACCTTCCAAGTTAGAACTCTCTACTCATATAGAATTGCTGAATAGGTGAAAACCTATTTTGAAGCATATTCGGATTCGGGTAATCCAGCACATATGTTAAAGAGAGACAATGATAAGTTGGATAGGAGTTCACTTGTTTGTAAGTTATCCTAGATAAACAAAAGTAAGTTTATAGTCTTAAAAATCAGAAGGTCATTGTTAGCATCAATGACTGATTTTTTAGAAAAGGACTATATAATGAACCACGTGCTCATAAGTAAATTTGTTCTTAAGGAAATAATAAAGGACATGTCTAACCTAGTACCAACTGTACAAGATAAGATACCACAAGAAAACTGCAACACGTATCATAAATTGATACACAATTACAGAAAGTGTCTTATTGTAGTGGGAGGGTTGTTATGCAACCTAAATAGGTTCATGTTTTGGGAGAGTTTTTGGACTCGATCCTGGAGGCATGAACCTGATCTCCGATCATATGATGAAGCACTCCAAGATAAAGATGCAAGATCTTGGCAAAGAGTAATGAATAAAAGAATTAGAATATATGTATTCTAATAAAACTGAAGCTTGTAGAATCACCAAATGGTGTAAAAGCCGTTGGGTATAAAAGGTCTATAATAGGAAAAGAGGATAGACAGAAGGTAGTAACTTTCAAAGAAGGCTTGATGAAAAGGAAACTTTTCAACGGTAGTCATGCTTAAGTCTATCCGGATTCTTTTATCTATTTGGCAGAGGATGTCAAGACAAGATTCCTTAATGGAAGTTTTGAAGAAAGCATCCATATAAAGCAACCGAAGGGTTCATTGCAAAGGGCTAAGAGCATCTTGTAAGCTCAATCAGTCTATGGCTGAGGCAAAGCTTCAAGGTCTTGGAACATCCGGTTTATCAAAGTAATCCAGATCTATGGATTTATTTAGTAACCGGATAAGTCTTGTGTATACAAAAGGTGTGATGGAGCGTGGTGGTATTTCTTGTACTATACGTAGATAACATTTTTGGTAGTTGGAAACAATATCAAAATATTGTCAAGTAAGGGTATGGTTGTCCAAATAATTCGATATAAAGGACTTGGGAGAATGTATATATTTTGAGATCAAAATAATAAGGGATCGAAAGAAAATATATTTTACTTATCCCAAGCTTGATACATCGAAAAATCCTTGCTCGCTTTAAGCATGCAAAACTCCTCGAAAGGTTTCTTACTTTTTAAGGATGGAGTAACTTTATCTAAAGATATGTCTCAGACATCAAAGGAGATAAAGGAAATAAAGGCGGTTCTTTATGCTACTACTGTTAGAAGCCTAATGTATGCTATGTACGAGATCGAATCTATTTTGCCAAAGGCATAGTTAGCGAATATCAAAGTAACCCTGGACATGGACTGTAGTAAAGCATATATTGTAGTACCTTAGAGGCACTAGAGATTATATGCTAGCTTACAAGACAGTTATTTTGGTCCTTGTGGGTTGCATGGATTTTGACTTCCAATCGGATAGGGACAATAATAAGTCAACCTCGGGTTTTGTGTTTACTTTAGGAGGTAAAGTCATAACTATGGAAGAGTGATAAGCATAGGTGTTTTTCGACTCCACCATAGAAGCTTAGTATATGGCAAGCCTCGAGGTAGCTATAAAAGCTGAATGACTCAATAATCTCAAGATAGACTTAGATATGATTTGTTTGCAAAGATTATTACAATTTATTGTAATAATGTTGGTGCAGCAAACTCGAAGAAACCATAAGTCTATAAAGGCAAGTAAACACAATGAGCGCAGTACCACCAATACGAGAAATCGTATAAACGAGGAGAAGTTGTTCCCTAGATTGCATCAGGTGATGACCTATAGATCCTTCCACCGAGGTCCTTAAGGCAAGAGCTTTTGATGGACATGTTGAAGGGTTAGGAATCAGATGTATGGCAGCAGATATGGCAGCTTAGTCTTTTAGTATAAGTGGGAGATTGTTAGGGTGTATACTAAAAGCCTAGCTTTTGGTATAAACATTTATCTAGTAATAAGAATCACATTGGTCAAATGTCTACATTTATGATAAATGTAATTGTTCAATTAATTTATATTGTAGATAACATGGTGTGTGGTGTCACACACAAAGGATCATGTTATCAGTACCTTATAAATTATAAACAGTAGCTCACGACCAAAATGGAAAGGAACAAACCATTAGAAGGTCGTAGTGTAATTAGGTATCAGTTTATCTTGACTGTATAATTACACTAGTACACTTAGAGTGTATTGAGTAGGATCATTTGAGGTCGTTTCTTTTATACTGATTTTATAAAGAAACAAAGACCTCAGTTATTATGGAAGTGTGTGCTCTTAATCCTAATATAATAACAAGAACATATATTTGATATTTATTTCTTTAATTTATCAATGGGTGAGATTTAGTTCGATGAATCAATAAGCCCGATAAGTTGGGAAATGGTATCACTTATAGTGTGTGTTGTTGATTATAGAAGGAAACGTGTCCTAGAGATACTAGGTTGATAATGTCCTCAAGAGGAGCTCATAAGGATTGTCATGTTAAACCCCGCAGTGGACCTATTCGACATGATGATAAGGTTGAGTGGTACTACTCTTGGACTAAGATATTAATTAAATGAGTTGTCGATAACTCACTTAATTAGTGGACATTCGATATCTTAAACAAGGGAGACTAACACACTCATGATAAGAAGGAGCCCAAAATGTAATTTGGGATTGGTGCGGTAGTTCAATAATAGTTCTCTAATGGAATGAATTATTATTGATAAAATTAAGTTGTGTGTTCGGGGCGAGCACGGGATGCTTAATTTTTTCGGGAGACCAAAACCAATTCCTCCTCTCGGTCCCTATCGTAGCCTCTTGTATATAGAGATTTATACCCACCACATACCCACCTTCTTATCCAACCAATAGGGGCCGGCCAAGCTAAGCTTGAAGCTCAAGCTTAGGGCCGGCCAAGCCTAAAGGTTGGCCTTAAGGTGGCCGACCAATAGCTTGAAGCCCAAGCTTAGGTGGCCGGCCACATCATATTAAAAAGGATTTTTTATTAAAATTATTTCTTATGTGGATATCATAGTTTTAAAAGAGAGTTTAAAAATTAAATCTTTCCTTTTAAAAACTTTCTACAAAAGATTAAGAAAAGATTTGAAATCTTTCCTTATTTGTAGATTGAAAGGAGATTTTATTTTTAAGAAAAACTTTCCTTTTTAACCATGATAATAATTTAAAAGAGAAGTTTAAAAATTAAATATTCTCTTTTATTAGTTTCTACAAAAGATTAAGAAAAGATTTGATATCTTTCCTTATTTGTAGATTGAAAAGAGATTTTAATTTTTAAGAGATAACTTTCCTTTTGGAAATTATCCACATGTTTAAAAGAAGAATTTTAATTTATAAAATTTCCTTTTTATTAACCACCATGAAGGGAAAATTATTGGAGAAATTTTTTATAAATTTCTGGAGACAAATTAGGAAGTTTTAATTAATTAAAACTCTCCTTGTTTATAGCTTGATGGTGGCCGGCCATGTAAATTGAGAATAGGAAAATTGTTTTTAATTAAATAAATTTTTCTTTTCCATGGCAAAAGAATTAAGGAAGTTTTTAATTAAATTTCCTTATTTGCCAAGACCAAGGATTATAAAAGAGGGGGTAGAGGTGCCTTCATGGGTGATCAACTCTATTATTCTTCTTCCTCTCTTTTCCTCCTTGGTGGCCGGCCCTAGCTTCTTCCTCTTCTCTTCTTCTTATGGCCGGTGGCAACTCTCTTGGAGCTCTTGATGGTGGCGGTTCTAGCTAGGAGAAGAAGGAGAGAAAGGTGGTTTTGTTTCTTGCATCCCTTGGAGCTTGGTGGTGGTGGCGGACCTCTACTTCTCTTGGAGAATTGTGGTGGCCGAAACTTGTAAGGAAGAAGAAGGTGCTTGGTGGTTCTCATCTCGGAAGATCGTTGTCCACATAACGTTCGAGGTTAGAAGAGAATACGGTAGAAGATCAAGAGGTCTTTTAGAAGGTATAACTAGTAATTTTTCCTTTCCGCATCATGCTAGTTATTTATGGAAATAATACCAAATACAAGATTCTAGAATTTCGAATATATTTTTCGATGTTGTGTTCTTTTGTTTTTCTTTTCCTTGTGATTTGATTGTTCTTTCGGTTAACCTAAAGTTATTTTAGGAAATTAAATATTACCTTTCTATAAAGGTTTTGTCTAGTCGGTGGTGGTTGCTCCATATCCAAGAAGGCCATGTGCCTCGTCAGTATTGGGAACCAATTATGGAAATTAATATTTAATGGAATTAATAACTTAGGTGATTTGAAGTGTTAAGTTCCGCAGAGATCCAAGTCTAAACCTTAAAGAACAAATAGATTAAGTTTTGTATCAAACGTGTTAAGTTCCGCAGAGATCCAAAATTTAATTTAAAAGAACACATGGTAGCTAGGAAAGGTTCAGACCTTGTACAAAATTTTTATACACCTTAGGTTTTCAGTAGCAACCAACAATTGTTGGTTGCTACTCGAAAACCTAGAGGTTCCAACTGTACAAATGTCGAACCTTTCCTAGCTACCATGTGTTCTTTAAATTAAATTCTGCATGAACTTAACACGCTTGATCCAAAACAATCTATTTGTTCTTTAGGTTTTGACTTGGATCTCTGCGAACTTAACACGTCTCCAAATCACCTTAAGTTATTAATTCCATTAAATAATTTCCATAATTGGTTCCCAATATCGACGTGGCGAGGCACATGGCCTTCTTGGATATGGGAGCAACCACCACCGACTAGACAAAACCTTTTATAGAAATCTAATATTTAATTTCCTAAAATAACTTTAGGTTAACTGAAAAGAACAATCAAATCACAAGAAAAATAAAACAAAAGAACACAACTTCGAAAAACATATTCGAAATACTAGAATCGTAAGCCTCTTGTATTTGGTATTATTTCCATAAATAACTAGCATGATGCGGAAAGAAAAATTACTAGTTATACCTTTTAGAAAGATCTACCGTATTCCTCTTCTAACCTCGGACGTTGTGTGGGCAACGATCTTCCGTGATGAGAAACCACCAAGCACCTTCTTCTCCTCCTAGCTAGGTTCGGCCAACACAAAGAAGCTTCACCAAGGACGAAGAACAAAACACCAACCAAGCTCCAAGGGATACAAGCTTTCTCTCCTTCTTCTTCTTCTTCTCCAAGTAGTATCCGGCCACCACAAGAGCTCCAAGCCAATAGAGAAGGTTCGGCCACCACCAAGAGGAAGACAGGAAGAGAGGTTGGCCGGCCACAACACCAAGGAAAAGAGGGAGAGAAATAATAGAGGTTGTTCCTCATGAAGGCACTCTTACCCCTTCTTTTATATTCCTTGACCTAGGCAAATTAGGAAATTTAATTACAATAAAATTTCCTCAATTTCCTTGACATGATTTTATTGAGAAAAATAAAATAAAATTTCCCAAATTAAAACCAATGGCCGGCCACATCAATGAAGGAAAAAATTAGACAAGTTTTAATCAACAATTAAAACTTCCTAATTTGTTTCCGGAAATTTTAAAAAATAAAATTTCTCTTTAAAATCTCTTCATGGTTGATAAAAGGAAATTTCTATAATTTTAATTTTATCAACATGTGAATAATTTTTAAAGAGAAAATAAAATATCTCTCCAATCTACAAATAAGGAAAGAGATCTAATCTCTTTCTTTAATCTTTTGTAGATCTTTTACAAGAGAGATATTTTAATTTTAATTCTCTTTAAATTATATCTTCCACATAATAATAAAAATTAAAATTAAATTTATTTTTTAATTTAATTTGGCCGGCCCTACTAGCTTGGGTTCAAGCTAGGGTCGGCCACCCAATTTTATACCTAGGCCGGCCCTAGCTTGTTCCCAAGCTAGCTTGGCCGGCCCCTATTGGGTGGGTATAGAAGGTGGGTATAGGTAGGTATAGAACTCTATAAATAAGAGGCTACGATAGGGACCGAGAGGAGGAATTGGTTTTGGTCTCCCGATAAAATTAAGCATCCCGTGTTCGCCCCGAACACACAACTTAATTTTATCAATGATAATTCATTCCACTAGAGAACTATCATTGAACTACCGCACCAATCCCAAATTACATTTTTAGGCTCCTTCTTATTATGAGTGTGTTAGTCTCCCTGTGTTTAAGATATCGAATGTCCACTAATTAAGTGAGTTACTGACAACTCATTTAATTAATATCTAAGTCCAAGAGTAGTACCACTCAACCTTATTATCATGTCGGACTAAGTCCACCTGCAGGGTTTAACATGACAATCTTTATGAGCTCCTCTTGGGACATTATCAACCTAGTATCTCTAGGACACAGTTTCCTTCTATAATCAACAACACACACTATAAGTGATACCATTTCCCAACTTATCGGGCTTATTGATTCATCGAACTAAATCTCACCCATTGATAAATTAAAGAAATAAATATCAAATATATGTGCTTGTTATTATATCAGGATTAAGAGCACACACTTCCATAATAACCGAGGTCTTTGTTTCTTTATAAAGTCAGTATAAAAGAAACGACCTCAAATGGTCCTACTCAATACACTCTAAGTGTACTAGTGTAATTATACAGTCAAGATAAACTGATACCTAATTACACTACGACCTTCTAATGGTTTGTTCCTTTCCATTTTGGTCGTGAGCTACTGTTTATAATTTATAAGGTAACATTATCTTCTGTATGTGACACCACGTACTATGTTATCTACAGTATAAATTAATTGAACAACTACAACTAAATGTAGACAATTTGACCAAATGTGATTCTTTATTCAAGACAAATGTTTACAAAAGCTTAGGCTTTCAGTATACACTCCAACAATCTCCCACTTATACTAATGACTAAGCTGCCATATCTTCTACCATACATCTGATTCCCATTCCCTCCACATGCCGATCGAAAGCTTTCGCCGGAAGGGCCTTAGTGAAAGGATCTGCCAGGTTATCCGCTGATGCAATCTTGGCGATGACAACTTCTCCTCGCTTCACGATATCTTGTATCAGGTGGTACTTGCGCTCTATATGTTTACTTGCCCTATGAGCTCGTGGTTCCTTCGATTTTGCAACTGCACCGCTATTATCACAATAAATTGTGATGATTTTGGGCAAACCAGGAATCACATCTAAGTCCATTAGAAAGTTCCTGAGCCATACTGCTTCTTTAGCTGCCTCAAAGGCTGCTACATACTCAGCTTCCATGGTTGAGTCTGAAACACATTTCTGCTTAACACTCCTCCATGAAATGGCTCCACCTCCTAAAGTAAACACATAGCCTGATATAGACTTACTGTTATCCCTGGAAATCGTGTAACTCACAGGGAGCAGATCGTCTGCTTGGTAAACTAGCATATAATCTCTTGTCCTTCTCGGGTACTTTAATATATGCTTTACCGATCCAATGTCCTTGTCCAGGGTTACTCCGATATCTGCTGACCATGCCCACAGAAAATAGATATCGGGTCTCGTACATAGCATTGCATACATTAGGCTTCCTACAGCCGCTTTCATGTCTTCTATCTCCTTTGATGTCTTCGGAGATATCTCTTTAGATAGAGCTATTCCATGCCTAAAAGGTAAGAAACCTTTCTTGGAATCCTACATACTAAAACGAGCAAGGATTGTGTCTATATATGAAGCTTGGGACAGACACAACATTCCTTTCTTGCGATCCCTTATCACTTTGATCCCAAGAATGTGTGCACACTCTCCTAAGTCCTTCATATCAAATTGTTTGGACAACCATACCCTTACGTCTGATAATACCTTGACATTGTTGCCAATTAACAAAATATCATCTACGTATAGTACAAGAAATACCACCACGTTTCCGTTACACTTCTTGTATACACAAGACTCATCCGGACACTGAATAAATCCATACGACTTGATTACTTCATTAAACCGGATGTTCCAAGACCTTGAAGCTTGCTTCAGTCCATAAATGGACCGATTGAGCTTGCACACTAGATGCTCTTTGCCTTTTTCAATGAACCCTTCTGGTTGCTTCATATGAATGTTCTCTTCAAGACTTCCATTAAGGAAAGCTGTCTTGACATCCATTTGCCAAATCTCATAATCCATATGAGCTGCAATGGATAAGAGTATCCGGATAGACTTAAGCATGGCTACCGGTGAAAAGGTTTCCTCATAATCGATTCCCTCTTTCTGAGTGTACCCTTTCGCAACAAGCCTAGCTTTGAAGGTCTCTACCTTCCCGTCCCTCTTTTCCTTTTGTAGATCCACTTGCATCCAACGGCTTTTATACCATCGGTGGTTCTACAAGCTCCCAGACTTTATTAGAGTACATAGACTCTATTTGAATTCATTGCCTTTTGCCAAGATCTCTGCATCTATATCTTGGATTGCTTCGTCATATGTTCGTGGATCGGGTTCATGTTTACCCAGGGATCAAGTCCAAGACTCTCCCAAAACACGAATCTTTCAGGCTGACAACCCTCCCACTACGATGAGGCATCCGTGGTTGTGTATCATGTGTGACACGTGTTGCGGTCTCTTGTGGTACTTCATCTTGTCTTGTTGGTACTGAAGTAGACATGTCCTCTCTAAGTTCTTCTAAAACAACTTTGCTCGGGCTTGTGATCCATTATATAGTCTTCTTCTAAAAGCGGGCATTGGTGCTAACAATGACCTTCGGTCTTAGGACTATAAAATAAACCACCTTTCGTTCCTTTGGGATATCCTACAAACACGCGAACTTCATACGGATTCTAACTTATCAACATCTGGTTTCAGCATATGTGCTGGACTACCCCAATCCGAATATGTCTTAGGCTGGGCTTTCGCCCATTCCACATTCTGTGGGAGTAGAAGAAACTGATTTAGAAGGTACTAAGTTCGGAACATATACTGCTGTTTCCAGAGCATATCCCCAAAACGAATTTGGTAATCTGAATAACTCATCATTGATCTAACCATCTCCATAAGAGTCCTATTCCTTCGTTCGCTACACCATTCTATTGGGGTGTTCTAGGTGGACAATTGGGATTGAATCCCCTCTAATAAGTAATTCCTAAACTCTCCTAAGAGGTATTCGCCACCACGATCGTAGTAGTGTCTTGATACTTTTACCTAGTCGTTTCTCCACATCACCTTGTATTCTTTGAACTTATCAAAGCACTCGGACTTCGCGCATTAGGTAAATATATTCATATCTTGAATAATCGTCATGAAAGAGACAAAATATTCAAAACCCCCTCTGCCTGGACAGACATAGGACCACACAAATCAGAATGAACCAATTCCAACACTTCTTTGGCTCTATACCCCTTGGCCTTGAACGACCTCTTGGTCATTTTTCCTTCCAAGCAAGATTCACAAGTTGGAAAATTTTCCAACTCTACCGAACTCAAAAGTCCATCAGCTATAAGCTTCTGAATCCTACTTAAGTTAATATGACCAAACCTTAGATGCCAAAGATATGCTTGGTTTATTTCCGAAGGTTCTTTTCTCTTATTAGAGTTAGAAGATGAGTTATAAATTTCCATATTTTGCTTTGTGGAAGAAATTGGATTTAAAGTATACAAATTGCCAACTAATGCACCAGAACAGATAATCACTTTATTTCTTTTAATAACTACATCGTTACTGAAAGAAACTGAATATCCATCTAAAAACAGTTTAGAAACTGAAATTAAATTCTTTCTAAAACTGGGTACATAAAGACAATTTTTAAAATCAAATTTCTATTTCTACTAAAAGATAAGTAGACGTCTCCCACTGCAACAGCTGCCACCTTAGTAGCATTGCCCATGTAGACGGTAATTTCTCCTTCAGATAGTCGTCGGGTTTCCTGGAACCCCTGCAAGGAATTGCAGACATGATCAGTGACTCCCGTATCTACACACCAGGTGCTGGTAGATAACACCGCTAAACATGTTTCAACAACTAGAGTATGAGATATACCTTTGTTTTGGTTCTTACGAGGACAGCCTTCCAATGTCCCGCACCTTCGGATGAAGCACTTGCCCTTGACTTCTTCATTCCGACTTTAAATCCGTACTGAGATTTATTCACTTTCTTTCTTGAACCAACTTGTTTCTTCTTCTTCTTTCCTTTCGGTTTAGAAGTAGAGCCATTTTTCAGATAGTGAATTTGAGCATTATGACGAAATCCTTCTGTCGCTTGAAGTTCTGTCAATAGTTCCGCTAATGAATAAACCCTCTTATTCATATTATAGTTCGCGGAACTGCTCAAAACTTCTAGGTAGCGTTAGGATCATATCGATCTGGGTTTCCCATCAATTTCTCCTCCAAGGATCAGTATCTCGTTCGGATAAGCCATCATCTTTAGGATATGATCCCTTACAGAGTACCCTCTTGCATGGTGGTGTCATTATCTTTCTCATGGCTTCTTGCCTAGAAGCCCTATCCCGATGAACAAAGAGTTCCTTGAGATTGTTCATAATATCATAGGTTGTTGGTAAATCTTGATGTCGATGTTGCAATACATTTGACATTGAAGCCAAAATGTAACACCGCGCCATCTCATCTGCCTTTACCCATTTCCTATGATATTCAATCTCCTCTTGGGTAGATTCACCGGTGGGTGCATCAGGACAAGGCTCAGTCAGTACAAACTTATAGCTTTCAGCAATAAGAACAATGTCCGGGTTTCTTTTCCAATCTATGTAGTTTGGTCCAGTAAGTCTATTCTGTTGAAGTATGATGGACAATGGGTTGAAAGACATCCTAAGAATCACAAATAACTTTTGGTCAGAACTCTAAATTTAGAATAATATTGATTCCTCAAACAATACTATTTTAAATTAACCAACACCTCATAACACCGTGAATTTTGTATGCCACGTTAGTGTGGACGTATACAAATTCTACATTTGTAAAGGAGGGTTTTAACCCATTAATTTTATTATCTTGTCAACCTAACTTTTGACAAATAAAATTAATAGTTGGTATCATTTGGTCACACAAATAATAGCAGTGACTCCGTGGGGAGGATACTATTAGATGTGTCTAAGTGTATACCATTACTTGACACTAAGTCCATTAATAAGATTATGCCCCTTCCGTTGGGGAAGATCACACGCTCTTAATTAACTTCCTATAGTTATCCAAAATGGAAGTCTATTCTAGTGATCCGCAAACAAGCTCATCCGTTATGGAGGAAGGCACTCGAGCCAACGCGCAAGCTTTTTGCATCACTTACAAACCAGTAATGGAGACCATGGGATTTATTTAAAAATCCTCTCCCACTTAGTTATTTATAAATGAGGAATTTTAACTATGCTAGCCTACTTTACTTGTAAACTAACATGCACACAAAGATAATATAAGAAGTAATAGAAACTAATTTTCAACTATTATGGCTTTTATCTCTAGTTGTCCTCAGTGTGTTGTCATCCCAAGTGCTGCCATATTTGGCCACCGCCATCGGGTTTGTCGCATCCATCTTGCTCCTTGTTACTGCGCCTCTGGTCCTTAGAAGGTTCCACGCTTTGCAAGATTCGATCCATGACATAAATAGAATTTTACATTTTGATCCTATATTCCATAAAAGGAATGTACATGTATCTAGATCAAAAATAAAATCCTAATAAAACTAAATACAGCTCCTGCTGTATTTGAATACAATCATGCACACACATTTAAATGCCCTTGACATGTCCAAGGGTCCAATCACACACATAATAACTAAAAGCCATAATAGTTGAATCCTGCATCCACAAAGTTAGCACATCCTACTATTAACCTGCCTAAATTATGTATGACATGTGCATAATTAAACTAAATACCAAATACACAGAGGAAAAACCCTAGCTCTGATACCAATTGTTGGTTGCTACTCGGAAAGCCTAGAGGTTCCACTGTACAAAAATTTTGTACAAATGTCTGAACCTTTTCCTAGCTACCATGTGTTCTTTTAAATTAAATTTTGGATCGCCTGCGGAACTTAACACGTTTGATCCAAAACTTAATCTATTTGTTCTTTTAGGTTTTGACTTGGATCTCCTGCGGAACTTAACACGTTCGACCCAAATCACCTTAAGTTATTAATTCCATTAAATATTAATTTCCATAATTGGTTCCCAGTACTGACGTGGCGAGGCACATGGCCTTCTTGGATATGGGAGCAACCACCACCGACTAGACAAAACCTTTTATAGAAATCTAATATTTAATTTCCTAAAATAACTTTAGGTTAACTGAAAAGAACAATCAAATCACAAGGAAAAATAAAACAAAAGAACACAACTTCGAAAAACATATTCGAAATACTAGAATCGTAAGCCTCTTGTATTTGGTATTATTTCCATAAATAACTAGCATGATGCGGAAAGAAAAATTACTAGTTATACCTTTTAGAAAGACCTCTTGATCTTCTACCGTATTCCTCTTCTAACCTCGGACGTTGTGTGGGCAACGATCTTCCGAGATGAGAAACCACCAAGCACCTTCTTCTCCTCCTAGCTAGGTTCGGCCAACACAAAGAAGCTTCACCAAGGACGAAGAACAAAACACCAACCAAGCTCCAAGGGATACAAGCTTTCTCTCCTTCTTCTTCTTCTTCTCCAAGTAGTATCTGGCCACCACAAGAGCTCCAAGCCAATAGAGAAGGTTCGGCCACCACCAAGAGGAAGACAGGAAGAGAGGTTGGCCGGCCACAACACCAAGGAAAAGAGGGAGAGAAATAATAGAGGTTGTTCCTCATGAAGGCACTCTCACCCCTTCTTTTATATTCCTTGGCCTAGGCAAATTAGGAAATTTAATTACAATAAAATTTCCTCAATTTCCTTGACATGATTTTATTGAGAAAAATAAAATAAAATTTCCCAAATTAAAACCAATGGCCGGCCACATCAATGAAGGAAAAAATTAGACAAGTTTTAATCAACAATTAAAACTTCCTAATTTGTTTCCGGAAATTTTAAAAAATAAAATTTCTCTTTAAAATCTCTTCATGGTTGATAAAAGGAAATTTCTATAATTTTAATTTTATCAACATGTGAATAATTTTTAAAGAGAAAATAAAACATCTCTCCAATCTACAAATAAGGAAAGAGATCTAATCTCTTTCTTTAATCTTTTGTAGATCTTTTACAAGAGAGATATTTTAATTTTAATTGTCTCTATTAAATTATATCTTCCACATAATAAAAAAAATTAAAATTAAATTTCTTTTTAATTTAATTTGGCCGGCCCTACTAGCTTGGGTTCAAGCTAGGGCCGGCCACCCAATTTTATACCTAGGCCGGCCCTAGCTTGTTCCCAAGCTAGCTTGGCCGGCCCCTATTGGGTGGGTATAGAAGGTGGGTATAGGTGGGTATAGAACTCTATAAATAAGAGGCTACGATAGGGACCGAGAGGAGGAATTGGTTTTGGTCTCCCGATAAAATTAAGCATCCCGTGTTCGCCCCGAACACACAACTTAATTTTATCAATGATAATTCATTCCACTAGAGAACTATCATTGAACTACCGCACCAATCCCAAATTACATTTTTGGGCTCCTTCTTATTATGAGTGTGTTAGTCTCCCTGTGTTTAAGATATCAAATGTCCACTAATTAAGTGAGTTACTGACAACTCATTTAATTAATATCTAAGTCCAAGAGTAGTACCACTCAACCTTATTATCATGTCGGACTAAGTCCACCTGCAGGGTTTAACATGACAATCTTTATGAGCTCCTCTTGGGGACATTATCAACCTAGTATCTCTAGGACACAGTTTCCTTCTATAATCAACAACACACACTATAAGTGATACCATTTCCCAACTTATCGGGCTTATTGATTCATCGAACTAAATCTCACCCATTGATAAATTAAAGAAATAAATATCAAATATATGTGCTTGTTATTATATCAGGATTAAGAGCACACTTCCATAATAACCGAGGTCTTTGTTTCTTTATAAAGTCAGTATAAAAGAAATGACCTCAAATGGTCCTACTCAATACACTCTAAGTGTACTAGTGTAATTATACAGTCAAGATAAACTGATACCTAATTACACTACGACCTTCTAATGGTTTGTTCCTTTCCATTTTGGTCGTGAGCTACTGTTTATAATTTATAAGGTACTGATAACATTATCTTCTGTATGTGACACCACATACTATGTTATCTACAGTATAAATTAATTGAACAACTACAACTAAATGTAGACAATTTGACCAAATGTAATTCTTTATTCAAGACAAATGTTTACAAAAGCTTAGGCTTTCAGTATACACTCCAACAAGTGGCAGTGATGTCGGTGTTGAGAGATGTGTAGGGAAAGTCGGCGCTAGGGTTTCCCATGGTCGGTGATCGGCGCACAGAGGAGAAGGCGACAAAGAATAGAGGGGGGCAGAACTCGGGAAGAAGAAGAAGGATATGCCAAGAACCCTCGGCCTTGGCTTAAACCACGAGGGAGAAAGAAAAACCGCCACATGCGGTTAGGGCAAGGGATCGCGACGGGGAAGAAGGGGCGCGCGGGGTTCGGCGAGGAAGGGAACGAAAATAGTGATTGAGGGAGAAAGAAAAGAAATGGAAAAGAATAAAAATAAATAAACTTTTTCTTGCTTAAATGGGGTAGCCTAAACAGGCTTTCCCGGGCCTCGTTTTTATCCTCATAAACTCGTCCATACGAGCTCCGAAAAATTTCTAAAAATTTCGGAAAATTCCCTTATTATTATTCTCTATTTTCCGGTATTTTACAGTAGCAACCAACAACGGACACCAGGCGAAAAATCCTAGGGTCAAGGACACTAGGTGAAAGTCCTAAAATCTTGGATACTGAGTAAAAGTCCAAACAATCTGGAGAACTAGTTTGGCAAAAGGTAATATCTCTTGAGAGGAGTAGGTGAGGGTGGGTTCCACGTAGAAGCAATAGTATACGTCGGTCCAACCTAGAGTTTCAACGAAACTTAAAGTCAGGACCAGACAATCCGAAAACTGTCAAAATTATACTGCTTTATATATTATTTTGTGCTTGTGCTAACCTTGTATTGTAGAAATTTGATGGATGAAAAAGAGGAGTCCAGGTGCCTGGAGCATGTTCAAGCGCCTGGGTGTCCGGGTACCTGGAGTTGCTCCAAGCACCCGAAGTTGCTTCAGGCACCTGGATCAACAGTGAAGAGGCAGCACTCAGGTGGTTGCTGAGGGTACGCTTCAACTAACCAACCCACGCTAGCAGTCCAAGCGCCCGGAAGTGGTCTGAGCACCCGTACATAGATAAGCTTCCAGGATGAAGTTTTAATGAGGTGCAGCCACGCCAACTCAGTGGAGGTGCTCGGAGGTGGATCCAGGCATCCGGAGTGGACTATAAAAGGAGAGTTCAACTAGCACCTTCAACACAACAATATGAATGACTTTCTCTCTTGCATACTGCTCCAAAAATGACTCAACGATGCCCAAACATTGCTCGGACAATCGAAGTCAAGAATCTTCAGATCTGTAGTTGTCGGTAACTTTTAAATATTTGCATCTATTTCGTAATCGAGATATACCTTGTATTAATTCGAATTGACAATAGATTGCCCAATGAAAGTACTCTCAAGTGCGGGACTTGGAGTAAGAGTCGTCACAAGCTCCGAACCAAGTAAAACTTGGCTTTGTTAGCATTGCTTGTTTTCCTTTGCTTTTAATTTCGCTATGTTTTCTCTATCGAGTATTTCACAAAAAATGTAAAAAATTATGAGCACTATTCACTCCCCCCCTCTAGCGCAACGGTCCTATAGAGTGGACAAGCAGTTGGTCCATTTGTAAAGTTTCTTCAAGAAAATGAGACTATTGCCCAATACACCATGCCTAGTTCACCAGACCAGAATGGTATGGCTAAAAGAAGAAATTAAACTTAAATGGACATGGTTAGGAGTATGTGTAGAAACTTTAAACTTTCTAAGGACTGAAGCTCTTAAAATGACAGTGTATATATTAAACCGAGTTCTAACTAAGGCTGTTTCAAATACGTCATTTGAGTTATAGAAAGGTTGGAAACTGAATTTGCTACATGTACATATTTGGGGATGTCCGCCCGAAGTAAGAGTTTATAACCCACACGAAAAGAAACTTGACTCAAGGACTATAAGTGGGTATTTCATTGGATATGCCGAAAAGTCTAAGAGATATAGATTTTATTGTCCATCTCATAGCACTAGAATTGTGGAATCAAGAAATGCAAACTTTCTTGAGAATGACTTAACTAGTGGGAGTAATCATTCTCAAGACATAGTTTTTGAAAAAGATTACATTAATGATCAACCACCTTGTTCAAGTTATGGATGGATTGTCATTCATACCTCTCAAGCATAAATGGGTGTTAGACAACCAATTAAGGAGATTTCATAAAACATTGATGAAAATCTAGCCGATCAAATTGTTAATGAGGAACAACAAGGAATTGCTCAATTGATTGAATAACAAGTTATTCAAGAGGTCAGCAATACCTAGTTATTATGTTGCGTATCTACAAGAATCAGATTTTAATGTTGGAATCGAAAATAACCCTGAAACATTTTCACAAGCTATAAGTTGTAGTGAACCAAAGTTTTGGTATGATATTATGAAAGAAGAATTGAATTCTATGGCATCTAATGGAGTCCAGGATCTTGTCGAATTGCCCGATAATGTAAAAGCCATAGGATGTAAATAGGTTTTCAAAACAAAGAAGAACTCATTGGGCAACATTGAGAGATATAAAGTAAGACTCATGGCTAAAGGATTCACTCAAATAGAAGGAATCAACTACAAAGAGATATTTTCTCCTATCTCTAAGAAAGATTCCTTTCGCATTATTATAGAATTGGTTGCACATTTTGACTTAGAATTGCAACAAATGAATATGAAAACTGTGTTTCTTAATGGAGATCTAGAGGAAAAGGTTTATATGAAACAACCATATGGTTTTTTTTCTCTAGTAATGTTGAGCACTTGGTGTGGAAGCTCAAGAAATCCATATATGGATTGAAACAAGTTTTCTGTCAATTGTATTTGAAATTTCATGATGTCACCTCTTCATATGATTTTTTGGAGAATGTCATGGATCAATGTATATACTAGAAAGTTAGTAGGAGTAATATTTGTTTCCTTATTCTCTATGTGGATGATATTTTACTTGCATCCAATGATAAGGGTTTACTATATGAGGTAAAACAATTTCTCTCTAAAAACTTTGATATGAAAGATATAGATAATGCTTCTTATGTCATTAGCATTAAGATATACGAGACAGATTTCAAGAAATGTTAGGCATGTCTCAAAAACCTATATCAACAAAGTTTTAGAGAGACTTCAGATGAAAAATTGTTAACTAAATATAGCTCCCATTGTGAGAGGTGACAAATATTAATTCAATATGGATAAATGTCCGAAAAATGACACTGAAAGAGAGCAAATGAAAAACATTCTTTATGCTTCTGCAGTAGGAAACTTGATGTATGCTATGGTCTGTACTAGACATGGCATTGCATTTGTTGTTGGTATGTTGGGAAGTTATCAAAGTAATCTGGGTATAGACCACTGGAAAGATGTAAAGAAGGTGATGAGATACCTTCAAGGGACTAAAGACTACATGCTTGTATTTAGATAAGTTGAGAATTTAGAAGTGATTGATAACTCTGATTCAGACTACGCTAGCTAAATTGATTCACGAAAATCAACTTCTAGATATATTTTTATGATAGTCAATGGAGTTGTGTTTTGGAGATATACAAAGCAGACATTGACTACTACTTCTACTATGGAGGTTGAATTCATATCTTGTTTTGAGGCGACCTCACATGGTATTTGGATGAAGAGTTTCATTTCGGGCCTTAGAATTATAGATTATATTTCTAAGCCATTGAGAATATATTGTGACAATTCTATTGGTGCAGGAAGCATCCAACGATTGAACTCAAGTTTTGATAATGACAAAGGATTCAAAGTTAAGATTATGTGTTATCTAATGTGCTTGAATGAGTTTGCAGGAAAGTCCTAACTACGGTTAAGCAGGTGAAAAATCCTAAGGGGTGGTAACCCTAAGTGGAGGAAATCCTAAGGGGGGGGGTAACCTTAGGTCCTAGGGGAGGCAACCCTAGATGGCGAAAACCCCTAGGGGGTGGTAACCCTAGGAGAAAAGTCCAGTTGGTCTGGAGGACCGGACTGACATCAGGTATGCTCTCCTGAGTGGAGTAGGTGAGGACGCGTTCCCCGGAAGAGGGAACAGTAGGCGTCAGTTCGACCTAGGGTTTCCGGTCGAAAATTCAAAGTCAGAACCGGACAGTCCATGACTGTCAAACTTTCATATTGTTATGTTTATTATGTGTGCTAACTTTGTTTTGCAGGATATGTGGTTTGTTTGTGGACTAACATGTTTTGCACGGACAAAGGAGCAAGATTAGCCTCGGATGAACAATACCCGAGGCGCCCTCATGGAGCTTGAGGCGCCTCGGGTGCAAAGGAGTAGACTTTGCACGCAGCGAAGTTGGAGGCACCCTCATGGTGGCTTGAGGTGCCTTGGACAGCATTGGAGGCGCCTTCAAGGCTGATGGAGGCGCCTTCAAGTGGATCAGTGATGACAACTTCAGCGCTCATCCGCACGGTTGAGTCGGCACTATGGAGGCGCCCTCCAGGGGCTTTGAGGCGCCTCCAACAGCCTTTATATGGGATATTCGACCAGCAGCTTAGATAATCAATTCCAAAGTTATTCATCCTTCGTGTGCTGCTCAAGAAATGACCCAGCTAAGCTACGACAAGTCCCCGACGACCCGGAGCTTCGAGATCGCGATTTTGTTGTCGGTATAGCATTTATTGCACTTATTATAATATTCTATTGTACTCTTTTGCACTATATTAGTTGTTGCCCAAAGTAAACGCTCAAGGAGCGTGGGCCTTGGAGTAGGAGTCTCCCTAGGCTCCGAACCAAGTAAATCTTGGTGTCCTTGTGTCTTGCTTTTATTTCCTATTATGCTGCTTTACTCTTGTCGATTTTCGAATCTGAAACGTATGAAAGCCACGAGTGCTATTCACCCCCCCCCCCCTCTAGCGCTTCTCGATCCAATAATTGGTATCAGAGCGTGGGTGCTTCGACTTGGTGCAACCACTAGTCAAGCACTTTTTCGTGGTGTTTTTCAATTTTTCGGAGTCGATCGGGATCGGTATTCTTGCAGTCTTCCGATCTAGTTTTCTTTCGTAAACGGGGTTGTCTCAAAGTTGGTGCAACACTATCCGAGATCGTAATTGATTTTTATACCGCACTACTAATCCAGGATCAAGTCCTGAGACTCATTTTCTGTTCATTTTTTTATGCAAGATTTTTACATGGCTCTTCAAGAAGGTTATAGCACCGCTCGCCCACCGCCCTTCACCGGAAATGACTTCGGTTACTGGAAGGGTCGGATGGAGGCGTATCTCCAGACTCATTTTGAAGTCTGGATGATCGTCAAAATCGGGCTGGAATTACCAACTGACGGCGCCGACAAGCCACTCCCTTGCAAGAACTGGGATGCAACCCTAATCAAGAAGGTAAAAGCTAATGCCAAAGCAATCTGCACCCTCCAGTGTGGCCTAACAAAGGAAAAACTCAATAGAGTAGGGCCTTTCTCAAGTGCAAAGGAGTTGTGGCAAAAGCTGATCGAACTACATGAGGGTAAATAAACTCTATAACATTAAATTGTAGGAAAATAAAATGGCAAGCCAACTGCACGCCCGCATACAAGACCTATTGAACGGACTCCATACAATCGGCCAAAGGGTAGAGAACAGGGACATTATAAGGTATGCACTCAATGCCTTTCCTAGGAATACCCTATGGGCATCCATGGTAGATGCTTACAAGGTATACAAGGATCTCTCATCAATAAAGTTAGATGAACTATTTTCTGAGTTTGAATTGCATGAACAGACTAATGCACACCCAGCCAAGAAGGGTGTAGGTTTGGTTGCAGGTACAAGCAGAAGGTGCAGAATCGAACCAGAGTTAGAAGAAGAACTGGATTCAGACAACGACGATGACGAGCTCATGATCGAACTTGTCAACCTGGTGAGGAAGCTCTACAGAAAGAAGAAGGGCTTCAAAAAGAAGGATGTTAGAAAGGTGATCCAATCCAAGGAGACCCAACCAAAGGTGAGGTTTGAGGTGACATGCTACGGATGCAACCAAAAGGGGCACATCAAGGCCAACTGTCCGAACCAGAAAGACACGAAGAAACCCAGAAGGAAGAAGGCCCTGAAAGCAACTTGAGACGAGTCTTCTTCGAAAGAGTCCGACGGTAAAGAACTCAAACAAACGAGTTTCCTCGCAATGACGGCCCGGGACCAAATCAACGAATCCGGAAGCGAGGACGAATAGGAAGCTGAGTTCGAGAGAAGTAACGGATTCGTATCCGTTTCCGAAGGGTCGAACCCCTCTATAAGTACATTTTGTTTATATAATTTAATAAATTATTTAATGCGTAAACTAGCTAAGTCTAATGTTCAGATCAAGTCTCTTCTAAAGGAAGTAACATCCCTTAAAGAAGTAACTAACTCCAAAATCCTTGACTGACCCAGTTCAGACTGGAACCTCAACTCAAGTCCAAAAGTTTGAGGAAGAGAATTCCAGCCTGAAAAGTCAAGTCAAAGATTTGAAGTTAACATTGGAAGGGTTTACACTAGGTTCCAAGAATCTTGACTTGATTCTTGGAAATCAGAAAGCCGTATACAATCGATCCGGACTAGGATTTAGAACTAAAAAGAAATATCGGTCTTATTTATCACTTGTTAACAGACCGAATAGAAAGATAGTCCAAGCATGGCTATCTAAGTCCAACTTGGTCAATCAAGTTGGATTTGGTCAATATTGGGTCTCCAAGGATCAAGTACATTACCTTGATAGACCATATCGAGGCTATGATCCAGGGGGAGCCAATAGAAAAACTATCTTAATAAATAGATAAAATTCCTTGATGCTTGTTTTTTTTCTGGTAATAAGCATGTTTAGACTAGGATAGACTAAGGACCTAGGCGTAATTTCCACTTGTTCAGTTAAACCTAGGGGTTTCAAAAGGGAAATTAAATATATATTTTCATTGAAAGGCTCTGTCTAGAAGTGGTGGATGATCTCATACCCAAGAAGGCCTAGTGCCTCGCCACAGCCTGGGAGACAATCTTCGAAATGTATATTTAATGAACCAATTGGAAAACCAGAATTTAACTCAAATGTAAATTAATCATTAGAAATAATCTAAATCAAAGATAACCATCTCACAAAACTACTTAAGGTTCCCTGATTGATAACATTGAATCGGGTGAGATGGATCTAGGTTGAACTTAGTCCAATTTAACTAAATCTAATTTAAATTAATTAATTTAATAATTTAATCTAAAAAATTCTTTTAAAAACTTATTTTAAAAATCTTTTAAAAAAACTTATTTAAAAATTCTTTTATAAACTTATTTAAAAATTCTTTTAAAAATTTATTTAAAATTTTTTTTAAAAACTTATTTGAAAATTCTTTTAAAAACTTATTTAAAAATTCTTTTTAAAACTTATTTGAAAATTCTTTTAAAAAAAACTTATTTAAATTTTTTTAAAAAACTTATTTAAAAATTCTTTTTAAAACTTATTTTAAAAATTCTTTTAAAAACTTATTTAAAAATTCTTTTAAAAACTTATTTAAAAATTCTTTTAAAAACTTATTTAAAAATTCTTTTAAAAACTTTTTAAAAAAACTTATTTAAAAACCTTTTTAAAACTTATTTAAAAAAAAACCTCAAGCGCCTCTCGGAGGTGCCTTCCACACAATGGAGGCGCCCTCGAGAAAGACAGGAAAACTCCCGCCTACCCATTTTAGGGCGCCTCGGATCATTTTCGAGGCGCCTCAAACAACACCACAAAGGCGCCTTCAAAGGTGTTGAAGGCGCCTTCAACCGAAAAATTTACAACGAACAAAAGAGTTTCTGTTCATCTTCTCCTTGCCATTCCTTCACCGATTTCTCACCAAATCAATCCTCTAAAGGTGCCTTCAACCCAAGTTTCCTTCATCTAAGACCAACAATGCCTCCTAGGTGTACCCTAATCTATTTTAAATCATCTTATATATGTTTGTTGTGCTTGTTTTACTATTTTATGCTTATATGGGTATAATTAAGAAACGACGCAATGTTGCGTCCACATCGGGCACTGCCCCTTCTGCCGATGCTAGATTCCCCACTGAGCAGTATAGGCTTAGTTTCATTGAGCATTCATACTCTGTAATCAAATGTAGGTATTTAAGTAGGTCATTTTTCACTAGTCATTGCCAGCCCGTCACTCAGATGATAGAGCACTATCATCTTGATAGATTGGTTTATTGCAGTAATGCAATAAACCAAGATTTATGTGCCCAGTTTTATAACAACCTTAAGAGGGTTAATGATCTGACATATTCCACCAGAGTTGCTGGACAGGATTTTATGTTTACCCCTACCATGATACGCACCAGTTTAGGACTTAGAGAGTCAGCATGCCCCTTCCTATGCTATCCTAGTAGGGATCTACCATTTGGTGAGCCCTACTCCCACATCACTTTAGATACACTCTATGTGTATTTTTTGGGGGGAGAGAGACCACTTGGAGTCTCTGACTTCAGGTCGATCTCTCTTAGGGTACAGGACTTCATCATGTATAGAGTCCTGACTGCATGCATTCTACCCATCATATCTCAGGGTGTCCTGAAGATGCGTCCATCTCACTCTTTCTTTTTATATGCATTATGTCATCATCTAGATATAGACATTGCATTCTATCCATCAGCTAGTCTCGTCACATCCCGAGTAGTCCACATGCCCTATTGCCATGTGTTGACTTACATCTTCTCGATGATAGAGGGCATAGATGTGACTCAGGGGATGATTATTCCCCTTACACCTTATGATAAGTTTGGCCAGCGTCATCTTAGATTAGCACGTATAGATATCACTACTCAGGGGGTCCTAGCATGGAGAGGTGGGTCACCGCCAGCCAATCTAGTTGAGGATGAGCCAGTTGCTCCAGCCGAGGGATTTGGTCTAGCCCCAGATGAGTTCTTTAAGCCACTTGAGGGACGAGAGGAGTTATTTGAGTTTACCCATGATCAGATATTTGGAGAGGCTCTCGATCCATCCCAGTCTTCCACGTCAGCTCACCCTTCCACTTCCTTATCCGTTGAGGATAGACTCGCTCGTCTCGAGTGGTCCTCCACGCTAACACGACAACTGGTCTTGGACGGCTTTCATACACTACGGACCGAGGTCACTTCTCTCCGAGAGGAGATTCATCGAGCATTGCATATACCCGAGTGGCCTCCATCACCTCCTCCAGCTGACGACCCTCCGATTTGATCCTCTTTCATACTTGCATTGTACTTATTATACCCATACTTACTTTATGTATGGATGACTGTTTTTTTGGCTTGTAGTTATGTTGATTAGCACTATTAAAATAGTTTGTTGTTTATTTTTTGAAATCCTAGGAAAAATATTTTTCAAAATTCCCCTCTTATTAGTTTTTCAAAAATCTGGTTTAGCCTAAGATTTTACCCCCTATAAATCATGTACCTGTAGTTTTAGCCAAAGCATCTCACAAGCACACTAGGATTAACTTGCTTGTATTTGGAAATACTTAGAATGGTGTGAGATGCATAGGGTAGTGCCTGGACTTCAGTATGCTTATGTCTGTGCATCGACATGAGTCTGGGCTATAAATACCTAACTTACATTAATCAAGTTAAGTTATCTAGACTTAGTCAAATATAACTGGATCACTAACTTAATTTGATTAACCAAGTAAAAACTGTTGCCCTCTAGGTAAACAGTTTGTAGCTAATGGTTAGACATGTGGCCAAGAAAATTAAGTATTAAGTTTCTTACTCATGCTTGGACAATAGAACTTTTTGAATGCTTTTTGTGAGCATGGCCTTAGCTAAAATTATTTCAAAGCTCTTCAAATCAAAACTCTCCCTTAGCTAAGTCTATTTCTAAAATAAAGTTTGAGATTTTGCGTTCAAAGCTCTTCAAATTTAACTAAGTATTTTGTAAAAGCTTTTCAAATTTAACTAAGTATTTTTCAAAAAGATTTTCAAATTTAACTAAGTATCTGTCAAAAGCTTTTCAAATTTAACTAAGTGTTTTCCAAATGTTGTTAAAATTTTGCTAAGTGCCTCAAATTTGGCTAAATATTTTTTCAAAAGCCTTTCAAAGTTATGTAAGTGCTTTTCAAAAAGGCTTGTCAAATTTTAATTAAAGAGAAAAAAAAGTTTTTTTATATAATTTCTTCACTTAGCTAAAAGTGTTACAAGGAAATTTATTCTAAAAAGCTAAGTGTTTACCATTCTCTATTTAAATGTTCTAAAAGATAAATTATCGCTCAAAAAGAAGTTATTCTTAGCTAAGGCCTTTGATCACTTTCTTTACTGCCTTGCTTATTTTGATATATGGCAAAGGGGGAGAGTAATTCAAAATTCAAATTCAAATTTTAAGTTGTTATTAAGGGGGAGTTTTTGTAAGCAGCTATTAAGGGGGAGCTTTGTACTAAATTTATGCTTGCGCTATTTTTTTTAGTTAAAGCTCGCACTGTTATCTTTACAACACTTCTTTATTGTGTCTTTTTGCTTAACTTTGGATTTTAGTTGTCATAATAAAAAAGGGAGTGATTGTTGGTGCGGGAAGCATCCGACAATTGAACCCAACTTTTGATAATGACAAAGGATTCAAAGTTAAGATTATGTGTTATCTAATGTGCTTGAATGAGTTTGTAGGAAAATCCTAACTGCGGTTAGGTATATGGAAAATCCTAAGGAGCGGTAACCTTAGGTCGTAGGGGCTGGTAACCCTAGGTGGTGGAAAATCCTAAGGGGTAGTAACCTTAGGTCATAGGGGGTGGTAACCCTAGATGGAGGAAATCCTAAAGGGGGGGGGGGGGGGTAACCTTAGGTCCTAGGGGGAGGTAACCCTAGGTGGCGGAAAATCCTAGGGGTGGTAACCCTAGGTGAAAAGTCTAGTCTGTCTGGAGGACCGAATTGACATCAGGTATGCTCTCCTGAGTGGAGTAGATGAGAATGCGTTCCCCAGAAGATGGAACAGTAAGTGTCAGTTCGACCTAGGGTTTCCGATCAGAAATTCGAACAAAACCGGATAGCCCGTGACTGTCAAACTTCCATATTGTTATGTTTATTATGTGTGCTAACTTTATTTTGCAAGATATATGGTTGGTTTGTGGACTAACATATTTTGCAGGGGTAATTGAGTAAGATTAGCCTCGGATGAACAGTACCCGAGGCACCCTCATGGAGCTTGAGGCGCCTCGGATGCAAAGGAGCAGACTTTGCACGCAGCGAAGCTGGAGGCATCCTCATGGTGGCTTGAGGCACCTCGGACAGCATTGGAGGTGCCTTCAAGTGGATCAGCGACGACAACTTCAGCGCTCATCCGCACGGCTGACTCGGCACTATGGAGGCGCCCTCAAGGGGCTTTAAGGCGCCTCCAACAGCCTTTATATGGGGGATTCGATCAGCAGCTCAGATAATCAATTCCAAAGTTATTCATCCTTCGTGTGTTGCTCAAGAAATGACCCAGCTAAGCTACGACAAGTCCCCAATGACCCGCAGCTTTGAGATCGCGATTTTGTTGTCGGTATAGCATTTATTGCACTTATTGTAATATTCTATTGTACTCTTTTGCGCTATATTAGTTGTTGCCCAAAGTAAATGTTCAAGGAGAGTGGGCCTTGGAGTAGGAGTCACTCTAGGTTCCGAACCAAGTAAATCTTGGTGTCCTTGTGTCTTGCTTTTATTTCCTATTCCGCTGCTTTACTCTTGTCGATTTTCGAATCCGAAACATGTGAAATCCACGAGCGCTATTCATCCCCCCCTCTAGCGCTTCTCGATCCAATAAATTCAACTGCTATATTTATGACTAAGAACAATAAAAGTAGGTGTCAAACTAAGCATATTGGCATTAAGTATCTAGCCATAAAGAACGTGTTAGAGATAAGGCAGTGGTTATTGAGCACATTAGCACTGAATTGATGATTACTGATTCTTTGACTAAAAGCATGCCACCGTTGAAATTTAGGGATCAAGTAGCGAGAATGGAACTTGGTTTCCTTATGTAATTTTGGTTGTTAGAACACTTTGGTTATCAATGAAACTCAATTATGATATTTTCTCATATTTGTGTATACATTAATTAATTTGAGAAATATCACTATAGTTGGACCTTGAATAAGCATAAGGTTTATTCATTAAGATATATTGGTTGAAAAACTTGATACAATGTAATACAAGGAAGATAATACTGGCATTTAGAGGGTCTATCACCATGATTCATGTATTGTATATACTCATTTAGTTAATGATGTAATACATATGTGTCAAGTGGGAGAATATTGAAAATATTTTTATTTTGATTATGAATATTTCCTTATTAAGTAAAACATATTTATTAATATTTTATTTATGCACAATATTTTGTCTTAATAAAGAGGTAGTATATTGTAAGATTTAAATATGCATAATTAATTAAAATCTTATCTTAATATGAATATCATATTTTCTTCAATATGGTATTGATTATTTTATCATATCTTTTACTATGGTATGATTATTTCGTTATGATTTATTACAATATTAAGGATTGACTCAATGATGGTAATGAGTCACTATAAATACTGGCTTTTATGGTCCCTAAACATACACATCTTTCAAAAATAACAACACCATCTACAGAAGAGGTTTGAAGTGAATATTATTTATAAACAAGCATGATCTATTATTTCTAATAATATCTAGATTAAAGAATCAACCTCTTGTTGTTTTCATCAATATAATTAGTGTTTTGGTTGTTCTAGCAAACGCTGTTTTAATTTCCCACATCACTAGCATTCTCCCTCTCTAAGGACCCTCAAATTCCGCCACTGTCTTCCTCTTCTTATGATTTTATTACGTAGATTTATGTTGAGTCACATTAGAGAGCTAGAAGACAAGTGTATTCTACATTAAATCTAGAGATACAAAACTTGGATCAAACACAAGTACACATGGCTTGAGACAACAAAATCTATTAATTGTAGTGGTAGAGAAGTCTTCAACTCGTCCAATAATATATATATATAAAACACTTTTGATCACACAACATACAGATCTAAAAGCAAAAGCCACCTAACTATCGAAGACAAACATTTAGGTACAGCTCGTCTCCTTCCTAGCAAGAAAGGAACATTCCACAGTGTTTTTTATTTCCATGTTCATCAATTTCTTGAAAAAGAAACAATCTAACAGTTACTCTTGCTGATTTGAAGTCATCGACTAAGAATAACTCAATAGATTTGTTAACAAGAATATATATATATATATACACACACGTCTTTACATCTACCAATTAATGGGCATCATGGAGTTAGGCATTTTTCACTGTCATGGAAGAACCATATGGTACTGGCTGAACAAAATTGGCTAACAAAAAAAAGACTCCAAGTACTAGTCAACAAAAGCCACCCATAATTCTTCATTGGAGTGGTATTTTCACGTGTTCATGTTTCTACAATTAGTGTGCTGACTACCTCTTTAATATCCACGTTGTGTTAAATCGAATATAATAGTGTTTTTTTAATCACCTATACATGTATAAAAAACTTTCCATACTAACTAATTAATAGTCTTTAATACAATTGCATGCATGTTGCATATACTAATTAAATTAGTGATCTCTTAGCTTAATTTATTGCATTAGATGTATATATCGAGCAATAGCAAGAAAGCTTCAGCACTTGCTAGATATTTAGGCTCAACATATATATATATATATGATAATAACAAATAATTATTCTAGTTTAATTTCAGCTAGCTAGTTTCGATCTATATATATCTCTCTCAACTAACGTAACTCTCTCCCTCATCTTACTCTCTTCCACCCATGAACTCTCCTAGCTAAAAACCTAACTCCTTGCTAATTACTAGTGTATCGATCACAGATATGAGATATATGTCTATCCCTTAAGTTTGATGGTGGAGGGCAGATCAGCTTAAGCAGCAGCAGCATGGACAAGAGAATCAGCAGTAGCCAGGAGGCCGAGGTAAGGAAAGGTCCCTGGACCATGGAGGAAGACCTCATCCTCATCAACTACATCTCCAACCACGGCGAGGGCGTCTGGAACAACATCGCCCGATCTGCCGGTGCGCGATATATATATGTATATGTATTATAGTTTTGAATTCACTTGCTTGTGCACTTGTAGCCATCTTATCCCATCAGTCATCACTTGATATATACAAGGATTGAACCGGACAGGGAAGAGCTGCCGGCTGCGGTGGCTGAACTACCTCCGACCGGATGTGCGGCGCGGGAACATCACGCCGGAGGAGCAGCAGCTGATCATGGAACTGCATGCGAGGTGGGGGAACAGGTGAGGGGCTATATATGTTTGCTAGGGTTTTTCACACCGTCGATCCGATTGGGACGGGGAGAAGGAGAGCGCATCAGTACGTGCATGGAGATCGAACCAATTAAAGAGTTACCTAAATAAAACGTGGAGAATTAAAGCTATCAATGGGAGACGATGTGTGGCTATAAATCTTTCGCCCCCCGACGTAGGAGAGCCACAAAATTGATTTCCTAAGATTTTGGACGGTAAATAATTTCTTTTCCTAGATGGCAAAACGGGTGGCCCTCAAAAATCCGCACCGAAGAATTTTAATACAATCTAAAATCAAATCATTAAGTAAAAAATATATATAATTATATCAAATAAAAGTAAATTTCGAAAAAAATAAATTTTTGCTGCAAAGATAATTATCATGAAGTTTGTTAACATGTGTTTATTTATTTTTAAATGTTGAGGTGGTCGAAAATTGCGAAGCAGCTCCCCGGGAGGACCGACAACGAGATAAAAAATTTTTGGAGGACCCGAGTGCAAAAGAAGCTGAAACAGGGCGAGTCCCAGAACATGAACGGGAGTACCTCGCTGACCGACGAAGCCAGCACCAGCACCGGCGCACTCCATCCCAACGCCGCCGCCACCGCCAGCGGCAGCACCTTCGACACGGCCGGTATACCTGTTTGCGACGATGTATCAGCCGCCGCCAGCCACCTGCAGCACGTTGACGGCAACTTCTCCACCGAGTCTAGCGACAGCTTTTGGACGGTGGACGACTTCTGGTCGATGCCGTCCCTCAACGGCGATTAATTAAGTTAAATTAAAATTACAGATAATCGATAGATTATATTATCCTAAAATTCGATCGTTGATTCCATAATCCAGTATTATATATGTTGGATGTGGCCCATCTAATCTGATCGACCTTTGTAATTAACCTTTTGGTATATTTATATATAAAAATATTAATAAACTTGCTTTTTTGTATACAATTTACTTGTTTTTATAAATTAATCCAAATAATGAAAACGGAAAATATCATAAAAATATTATATATATATATATATATATATATATATATATATATATATATATAGTTAACATGTGAAACAAATAATTTGTCGTCAGAGATACAATTTATTAGTTGAATTTAAATACTCGAATTAAATTCAATTTACAGTTGAGATGACCTAAGCTAATAATTTCAGGCTGTCAACAGGGTCTGATTTCTGCCAAGTGATGAAGGCAGTCTGTACAGTATTGATAGAGCGGGCTAAGCGGCGGGGTGGATAAGTCGACCAAGCAAAAAGTTTGTGTAGGAAGATCAGTCGGGCAGTAGTGCGGCTGACTTGGATGTAGAGTCAAGCGATCAAGTAGACTGACCGAGCGAGAGGTCGGTCGGGTCAAGCAGACAGGTCGGGCGAAGCAGATAGGCCGGTAGGGCATAGAGGTCCGGCGAAGCAAATAGGCCGATCGGGCAAACATGCCGGGCGAAGCAGACAAGCCGGGCGAAGTAGATAGGCTGGGCGAAGCAAACAGGCTGATCGGGCAGACAGGCCGGGCGAAGAAGACAGGTCGGTCGGGCAGATAGGTCGGGCGCAGCAGACAGGCTGGGCTGTCAGTGAGGTTGGTCGGGCGGACTGTGACCGAGCGAGCGAGCTAACAGGCCGAGGAGCAAAGAGACTGGTCGGGCGAACAGGTGTCGGTCGGGTGAAGATTCTAAACGGGCGTAGAGACTGAACAAATGGCTAGCCGAGCTTTGACATCGAGCAGGACCAGTAGAACAGAGTGAGCAACGGACCGATGCCTGCGAGAGTCGTAGTTTCCTTGAAACAGATTCGTCCCACCTCCGACTGTGCTTTGAGTCTTACTAGGGTCATCTGTTTCCTAGGATACAACGGCTAACCATGATTCCCACCAAGCACTGGTGGTCACAGTGAACTGAGTGGCACTCGATTGCTATCACGGACACTCTGCCGAGTAGGAGTTGCACGACAGAGGAGGAGGGGAACGAAGGTGGAGAGCTTCTTCTTGTGTTATTGTATATGTTCTGCTTATGATCGCAACGCCCTTATATAGGAGCTCAGATCAACGGTAATGTTAATGGTTGATTAATGACCATTACTTGCTGAGCAGTGAAACACCCACAGTTTTACTCATTATCACTCGATCATTTTGATTCTGCATTAATCTCGACTTTAATGCATCAGTTAGGTTTACATGGAAAAATGTTTGTTGTTCCACTTGGGAAAATTTTGCCCCGACCGGTCCGGCATTCGGTGCGCGCAAGTCATGCCCACACACGAGTCAACATGGTTCAGTGTAATCCGGGCCCTAGATTCGCACCCCCCCTGTGCACCCACGCGTGAAAGAGAGTCTCTCCCCATGCATTTGTTCACATCCTCAATGCATGTGAATCAATATAAACCAACATGCCATGAAACTCCCAATGTGGGACTAAAGTTCTATTCACAATGGAGCTTTTATCCTCTTCCACCTCTTCTCCATTCACACATATTCAACAATCCCCCACATGAATGGAGATAGGGTATGTGATAGCATTCTGCAATTGAGTCAAGTATAGGATAGGTAAGTTTTACCCTTTGAACCTTCCCTTGTGAAGATATAGTTGCTTACTGGCTGATAGTAGACACGATGTCCTTGAACTATACCGCCGTCTGTGTAAGCAGTGACAAATCTCACCCATGACTCTCCTTGATACAACTCAGTTCTCATGAGTGTGTTCATTCTTGGTTATGAACACGTTTGGTTCTGTGAGAAGCTCTAAGAATTGTGCCTTTAATTCTCTTCGAAGCGGCCCCACTTCTTTCTCACATAGGTGATCCTTCAAGAGTTGTCATCTACTCTTCTTGATCATTAAAAGTCCATCGGCTTACCTTGGTCTAGTCATTATTTCATTAGGTTATCCCCTATAGTGTGTCTAGTCAGTGCAGATTAGTTGTCCCTTTGAACCTAGTTCTTGGGATCTCCAGTCAGCATAGGTTGGGTGTCCTTTGCACTGATCTCTAACAACGGCATCAAGCCCATTCCTTGTGATAAGCTTGCAACTAACTCTCGATTTAACCCTTTGGTTAGTGGATCATCTAGGTTATCGTTTGACTTCACATAGTCAACAGTGATACCTCTCGTTGAGAGTAGTTGTCTAATGGTATTATGTCTACGACGTATATGTCTAGACTTACCATTATACAGATGGCTCTGTGCCCGACCAATTGCTGATTGACTATCGCAATGTATGCAAATTGCCGACACAGGTTTCGATCATCTAGGAATATCTTCCAAGAATTGTCGTAGTCATTCAGCCTCTTCACCACATTTGTCAAGAGCTACAAACTCATATTCCATCATGGATCTGGTTATTACGGTTTGCTTAGAAGATTTTCAGGAAATGACTGCACCTGCTAGAATGAAGGCATATCCTCTCGTAAACTTAGAGTCTTTTATATCAGAGATCCAACTTGCATCATTCTATCCTTCGATCACAACAGGATATCTTATATAGCATAGTCTATATTCACGAATATACCTCAAGTACCTCAGTACTCTTGTTATCCCTTTCCAGTGCTTAACACCTAGATTACTCGTATATCTACTCAGTTTACTTACTGCATAGGTCAAGTCTGGTCATATATAACTCATCAAGTA
Organism: Zingiber officinale; assembly: GCF_018446385.1. Taxonomy (NCBI): domain Eukaryota; kingdom Viridiplantae; phylum Streptophyta; class Magnoliopsida; order Zingiberales; family Zingiberaceae; genus Zingiber; species Zingiber officinale. The sequence goes on from NC_055987.1 coordinate 132,036,572, forward strand.
AATCAGACTTCCAATCACTCGTGAGTACTCTAGCTAAGAGATACTTTCACCTCGATTTTTCGATAGATGTTGACTCGTATCTGTTGGTGCGATTAATACTAACGGTCTAACTCAAGTTTTGATGAATGACAAAACAAGTTAAGTTAGTTTCATTATTATCTAACACTCTGACCGAGTGTGCAGGAGAAGCCCAGACAGGTCGACGAGTTGACCTGATGTCTGGCACGAAGCCCAGCTAGGTCGACGGGTCGATCGGATAGCTGGCACAAAGTCTAAATGGGTCGATGGGCTGACCGGACGTTTGGCATGAAGTCCAGCTAGGTCGACGGGCTGACTAGATAGCTGGTACGAAGCCCAAACGGGTCGAAGGGCTGACCGGACGTCTGGCAGGTAAGTGGAGGTAAGTCACTGGAGGGGAGTGACTGTGAGAACGCATTCCCGAGAAGGGAACATTAGGCGTCGATCCGGCTTAGACCCATTTCGGATATCTAAGTCGAGATCGTGATTAGATTCCGGTCTCGAGGAGACTGAATCTAGCTAATACTCTACTTGTTGGTTTTAAACTGTGCTAACACGTTGTTTTGCAGGACATATATATCGTATGTTTACCTCCGGACTAACGTTTTCTTGCAGGAAGGAAGTTACTGGAAAACTAGGGCCCGGGCGCTCGGAGGTAAATTTCTATTCTCAACGTTGCCTCACCATGTGGAGTATCCTAGTTGGGTCGGCTACGTCATATTCAGGGCGCTCGAAGGGATTCGGGCGCCCCGAACCTCCTATATAAGGAGGGTAAAGATTGAAGTTCAACATAACAACAAAACAACCTACGATCTGCTCTTCTATGCTCCTGCGACGTTGCGAAGACTCTCCGACTAGCTCTAGTTTGTTTGATTTTCTTATTGTCGGTTTTTTCCTTGCTAAGTAATTCTTGTACTTCTTCTGTAACATTCATTTCGAATTGATAGTGGATTGTCCATCGAAAGCACCCTTGTGTGCGGGCCTTGGAGTAGGAGTCGACACAGACTCCGAACCAAGTAAAAAATGATTTTTGTTAGCATTGCTTTATTTTTGTCTTTACCTTTCCGTTGTGCGCTCTATGTTTATTTTAAATCGGTATTCACCCCCCTCTGTCGAACTCTTCGATCCAACAGTATCTATCGACGTTCGTGCCAACGCAGTATCACCCTTGGTAAATTTCTCAAGAATTTTGTCCACATAATGGGACTGACTAAGAATAAGTCTTTTTGTGGTTCTAAGAATTTTGATTCCTAGAATCACATCAGTTAGCCCATGTCTTTCATGTCAAATCTTGAGTTTAACATATCTTTAGTAGAATTGATTATCTTATCATTACTCTCAATGATAAGTATGTCGTCTACACAAAGGCACAAGATGACATAGCCACTCTCTGTGATTTCCATGTAGACACATTTATCATATTCATTAATCCTGAATCCACAATCCTTCATCGCATTATCAAATTTCTCATGCCACTACTTCGGTGCTTGTTTCAAGCCATATAATAACTTCACTAATCTACAAACCTTATTTTTCTGTCTTGGCACAGAAAACCCCTCAGGTTGCTCTATGTAGATTTCCTCTTCTAAATCCTTGTTTAGAAAAAGTTGTCTTTACATCCATCTGATGTATTTCGAGATTTCATAGAGCGGCGATAGCCAACAGTACTCTAATGGAAGTTATTCTTGACACCGGAGAATACGTATCAAAGTAATCAAGGACTTCTTATTGTTTGTATCCTTTGATTACCCATCTGGCCTTATACTTATCAATTGTACCATCTGATTTCATTTTTTTTCTTGAAGATCCACTTGCAACCTAATGATTTACTTCCCGAAGAAAGATCCATAAGTTCCCAAGTGTGATTTTGTAAGATAGAGTTTATCTCAAATGCAATTGTCTCTCTCCAGTGAGGTCCATTAGATGAGCTTACTGCTTCTGAGTAATTTCGGGGCTCACTTTCCAACATAAAAGTGATAAAAATACGATCCGTAGGATTTTTCTACCCGAGCTCTTTTGCTTCGTCTAAGAACAGCCTCGACTGGTTCATCATCTTCTTCGCCTTGTGTTTCATATGCCCGCTTTGAGGAGGTAGCATCCTCTTAGGTCTTATACGGAAACACATGCTCGAATAACGAGGTATTTCTTGATTCTATTATTGAGTTCATGTGTATCTCTAGTATTTGTGATTCATACACAATAAACCGATAAGCACTGTTGTTCTGTGCATATCCAATAAATATGCAATCAACAGTCTTTGGTCCTATCTTAATCCTTATCAGATCAGACACTAACACTTTGACAAGACACCTCCACATTCGTAAATATTTGTAGGATGATTGTCTTACATTCCACAACTCATAAGGTCTCTTATCTATTTTCTTCTGGGACACCTTATTTAAAAGGTAATTAGCTACTAACACAATTTCCCCCCACATGGACTCTAGTAATCCAAAGATCAATAGAAGAGCATTCATCATCTCCTTTAGAGTTTGATTCTTTCGCTTAGCAACTCCATTTTGTTGAGGAGTATAAGGAGCTGTTGTTTCATGTCTGATCTCATGTTCAACACACAACTTAGCAAATGGTGATACATATTCACCTCCTTGGTCACTTCGAACTACCTTAATCTTTCTATTAATCTAGTTTTCAACCTTAGTCTTATAAAGGGCAAAGTTCTCTATAACTTTATCCTTAATTTGGAGAAGATACACATAACAGTATTTTGTGTTATCATCTATAAAAGTGATGAAGTATTTATTACCACCATGTGTTGGCATACCTTTTTGGTTACACACATTAGTGTGGATTAGGTCAAGTAGTTCGTTACTTCTTTCAATATGTTGAAAGGATGATCTTGTCATTTTCACTTCAACACAAATCTTACACTTGTGTTTTGGGTCAAGGTGGAATACAGGTATACTTTGCATGTTTATTAATCTACGTAATACATCGTAGTTAACATGTCTTAGTCTACCATGCCACAAACACAAAGACTCAAGCATATAAGTGGAAGAGTTTTCATTTTTATTTATCTTAGGCCTAATGGTCATTATATTGAGCTTGAATAGCCCATCAGATATATAGCCTTTTCCTACAAACATTCCATTCTTGGATAATACAACTCTGTTTGACTCAAAAACAATGCGAAAACCATGCTTGCTTAATAGTGATCCGGATAGTAGATTCTTCCGAATCTCCAGAACATACAGTACATTGCTCAAAGTAAGGTCCTTACCCAAAGTCATCTTCAGCACCACCTTTCCTTGGCCCATGATGTTTGAGGTTGCTGAGTTCCTCATGAACAGCTTATCTCCAGTGACTTCTTTAAAGTTGTGGAGCAGCTCCTTATTTCAGCAGACATGTCTGGTGGCTCCAGTATCAATCCACCATTGTTGCGGATTTGAACCAATCAGGTTCAACTCAGAAACCATAGTGCAGAGGTCCACTACAACAAAATCCCTCATAGACATCAGTGGAACAACAACAGTTTTAAGCAAAAACCGATGCCTTTGAGTATTTTGATACCAGTTTTTCCAAAAATCGATGTCTATGAGCGCTGAATTTCGCTCATAGACATCGGTTTTTTAGCCGATGTCTATGAGCGCCTTTTTTTTCGTTAATAGACACCGATTTTAACAGCGATTTTTAAAACCTGGTGTCTATGATAAATAAAATAATTTAATTTTTCCACCCATACTTAGCCAAAATTTACAACACTTCCCTCCAAACCTAAACCTATATCGCGTCGTCCTTCCCCTTGCTAGATCGACGCCCCCTTCCTCTCCGATCAAGATCAACACACGACTCCCTTGTGAGGTCTGTGGAAAACGACCACATCCATATCCTCTTTCCCCTTCTCTTCTCCTCTCCCTTCTGTCTTTGCCCTCTCGCGGGTTGCTCCATCTCTTAGGGTTTCTTCTCCTCATGCTTTCTGGTTTCTGGTTTCTCCGTCTTTTCCTCATGCTTCCTGGTGCTTAGGGTTTCTACTCCTTCGTCGTCTGCACATTTTGCACCTCGCCTAGGGATCTTTCCAATGACGACGTCCTCGACCACTTCCGCTCTCATTCTCGCCATCATCCTTCTGCTTGTCGCCCCCTTGTCACCTGGGAACTACGCATCGACTGGAGAAGGTAACGCTCTCTTCTTCTCTTTCGGTGGGTCGGGGAAAAATCGGAGCTTCGCCACAGAGTTTGCCCTCTATGGCGATTCTGAGATGAATAGCTCGGAGGTGAGGGTGACGCGTGCGGCGAACAAGAGCTCTGGGCTTATGATTTACTGGAAACCAGTCAGATTCTTCGGCACCAAGCCCGGGTTCTCTTCTTCCTTCTCGTTCTCTGTTTCGCCCGGCAATGGCGGAGGCCTAGCTTTCTTTTTATCTCCGGTCAGTGTTCCCTTGGAACTGGCGAATGGCGACTGGTCTAGGTTATCGACCAGTGTCGTTGTAGTGAAGTTCGTGACGCCAGCAAGCCTCGTCGAAGTCGATGTTGTCGGAGAACTTTTGACAAAAAGCAGTAATCTTTCCGACGATGGTTTGCTTCTCATCCTCAGCAGAGGAGAAAAATTGCATTCTTGGATTGATTACGACGGAGAATCGAAGAGAATAGAGGTCAGGCTTTGCCAGGATAAGGATTCGAAGGAAGCAGCCCCTTCAATCTCTCACTCTATCCATTTGTCTTACATGTTGTGGAGGGAGGCGTCCTGGGTGGGTTTATCTTCCTGGAGTGGCAATTCTAGTCATGGCAGTAGCATATACTCGTGGAATTTTACAGAGAAGAGTAAGCTCTGAACTTGCACAATTCCAGTTTATTCTGCATTAATGCTTAGCAGCTTCAGGCATTCATATGACTGATGATGAAAGCAAATTAATTGTTCTATAATATAAGTACAAGATTGTTATATCAAAAAATTCATGCTAAAAAAATTTAGTAAAAATATTTATGGACTCAGTGCATCTTTTTTTAACTAATAAATTGTAAAATAGTTTCCTTGTTTCGCATTCTTTAGGTTATCCTTTGATTGTTACTGCTTCATGGCATCATGAATGTTTTGTTTGGTCTATTAAGTTGTTTGGCTGTGGTTAATTTCAGCTCCTGTTTGAAACAAGAAAATGGTTTTGGTGCTGAGTGAATAGGAGAAATACTAATATACATGTATCTTGATTATATTTGCCCCTTTCTGTTAGGACCGAAAAGTAGCTAGTGGGGGGGGGGGGGGGGGGGGAATAGCTCTTCGCGTGCTCGTTGCTCGGCGTTGCTTGTTTCTTCAAGGATGCACAGTGGAAATACAAAGAAACAAATACAAACACGCTAACACTTGGATTTTACTTGGTATCCACCTCCAAGAAAGGTGACTAATCCAAGGATCCACACAACGCACGCACCCTCCACTAATGAAACTCTCCTTTATGGTAACTACCAAGGGCGGAGAAGCCCTACAAGACTCAATACAAGAAGAAGAAAGGGTAGTAAAGAAATACAAGATTACAAGCTTACAATGAGTACACAAACCCTAACCCTAGTTTCTTCTTCATGCTTTGATCCGCCTCTTGACTTGGAAGAGCCTCCAAGAACCTTCAAGAACTGGCGATCTCGAGCTTGAGAAGAGTTGTGGAGGAGCTGGTGAAGATCTGAAATGAATCTGTGAAGTCATCCCGAAGACAACGCTGCGGCTCAAATCTGACGCGGTCGGATCCCAATCGATTTGATTATTCCCAATCGATCGGGAGGCTTTGGATCGATCCACGGATCGATCCGGCCTTTCTGGAAACGCTGGATCGATCCACGGATCGATCCGGCGCTTATCGCGCGAAGCGGCGTCCCAATCGATCCACCGATCGATTGGGACCGCTGGATCGATCAGATTCCCGAGGCTTCTGTTCGGGAAAGGTGCGGATCGATCCAGCGATCGATCCAGCTTGGTTTTGCCCAAAACCAAGTCCCAAACCTCCCAAACCAACATCCGATCAACCTTAACCTGTTGGTACGTCATGCCTAGCATCTAGTCACTCCCTTGACCTGCTAGGACTCCCTCACCAAGTGTCCGGTCAATCCCTTTGACCCACTTGGACTTTTCTTTCATGCCAAGTATCTGGTCACTCTTTTGACCTACTTGGACTTTCACCTAGCTTCACTCACTAGGGTTTTCAATCTGCCTAGCTTCACTCACTAGGACTTTCACCTGGCTTCACTCACCAGGATTTCCATCTGCCTAGCTTCACTCACTAGGACTTTCACCTGGCTTCACTCACCAGGATTTCCATCTGCCTAGCTTCACTCACTAGGACTTTCACCTGGCTTCACTCACCAGGGTTTCCTTCCAGTCAGGTATACCTACTTGACTCTTCTTCATTCACACTGATCAGTCCCTGATCAGAATCTCCCCATATGAACAACTGCATTGTCCATGTGTCTACATGTATTGTCAAACATCGAAACTATGACCAAGACTCAAGCTTGGTCAAACCAGTCAACCTTGACCTAAGGGATATTGCACCAACAATCTCCCCCTTTTTGATGTTTGACAATACCTTTAAGTTTGGACCATTCTGAGTTAAGCTAATCCCATAGCCTTAACTCCATTCATGCCAAGGTATGAATGTTGGTTCCCTTCATTCTCCCCCTATGACCTTCCCCATAGGTAATGAAGGTCTAACTTAAACCACACATTCTCCCCCTATTGGCACACATCAACCCATCTTTGAGCACACATCGACCCGTGCCTCAATTTTGGGCACTCTTCAACAAATGCCCCATTGTTGAAAACTCTCCCCCTGAAGAGTTGCTCATCGTTGTTCACAACTTCACTCGTTGTGACCAACACGATAATGAAGGACCCATTCCCTTCATTTTCAACAATGGGGCATTTGTTGAAGAGTGCCTAAAATTGAGGCACGGGTTGATGTGTGCTCAAAGATGGGTTGATGTGTGCCAATAGGGGGAGAATGTGTGGTTTAAGTTAGACCTTCATTACCTATGGGGGAAGTCATATGGGGAGAATGAAGGGAACCAACATTCATACCTTGGCATGAATGGAGTTAAGGCTATGGGATTAGCTTAACTCAGAATGGTCTAAACTTAAAGGTATTGTCAAACATCAAAAAGGAGGAGATTGTTGGTGCAATATCCCTTAGGTCAAGGTTGACTGGTTTGACCAAGCTTGAGTCTTGGTCATAGTTTTGATGTTTGACAATACCTTTAAGTTTGGACCATTCTGAGTTAAGCTAATCTCATAGCCTTAACTCCATTCATGCCAAGGTATGAATGTTGGTTCCCTTCATTCTCCCCCTATGACCTCCCCCATAGGTAATGAAGGTCTAACTTAAACCACACATTCTCCCCCTATTGGCACACATCAACCCATCTTTGAGCACACATCAACCCGTGCCTCAATTTTGGGCACTCTTCAACAAATGTCCCATTGTTGAAAACTCTCCCCCTGAAGAGTTGCTTATCGTTGTTCACAACTTCACTCGTTGTGACCAACACGATAATGAAGGACCCATTCCCTTCATTTTCAAATAATGCTCGCTCTGGAGCATTAACATGGTCTAATGACCCAAATGAAGGTCCCATACCCTTCATTTATCCTTAACCCTACATTCTTCCTCAATGTAGACAAATGCCCATCCTTGAGCATTATCCACTTAACGGAATGTTAACCACCTTCCAAGGTTTATGAAAAATAATTTTCATGCCTTTAAAGAGTCCCTCCCCCTAAAAACATGGTGGTAACTTCTGTCATTGCACCAACAATGACCTGGATTCCCTAAAACTTTAGGAAACCCTATTGTAGAAGTTTTGAGATTCAAATATTCAAAATCTGAAACAAACCTCAACCTAAACTTCAACTTAGCCTTCTTTAACCAATCCATCCTTGTTTTCACATGAAAACACCCTTTTTATGTATACACATGTATTTTTAGGGGTTTGGAAAGGTTATCTAGACTAAATTAGGTTTAAAGATGCTGAAATCAGGCTTTCCCAGCCAAAATCAGCAACTTGGATCGATTGGAGTTGGGTTCCAATCGATTGAACCTTTTGAATCGATCCTCGATTCGAGACTTGACTTCTGAATCGATCCACTGATCGATTCAGGGACTCCAATCGATCCACGGATCGATTCAGGCACTCCAATCGATCCATGGATCGATCGGAGCTCTGATAGTAGCTGAATTTCAAAATCAGCCAACTTCAGAAACCCCTAGAAAATTCTACAAAAATCCAAAAATCATGAAATTTCGTGTAGGCATTATTTAGGGCATATACTATCAAGGAAAAATAGTTTTCTATGAAAATACTTCATATTTTCAAATATTGACACAAACTTGAAAACTTGCAAAAACTTTAGTGTTTTTCTTCAAGATTGTGTCTAACTATTCAATGGTGATTACTATCAAAAGATAGCCTTCACCAATGTTTTCCAAAATCATTATGAAAACATTTTCAAACCAATATCCCACCATGTTCCTTGGGCTTAATGCACATGACTTGTATATTAGCTTTCACAATAATGGGAAAACACATAACTATGTGTTTTGATGAACTTAAAAACTCAAACGAATGCACTAAATCAACATCTTGAGTTTTGTTCATTATCCTAACATCTCACTTGTATTTAATGTGCACTAAAACACATACAAGTCACCTTATCATCCTTGTGAGATGTGAGATTTTGGTTATGCCCTATTCTAGGGATCATGCATATCTATCTAGGCATTTTAGAGATATTAGACATCCACCTAGGATGTCACTTGTTAATAAGTGTTGTTAAATGCCATTTGTCCTTAATTACAAGGAATTAAACTTAATGCATGATTATGTTATGGCATACATCAAAAGGAAATAATTTTTCAAAAGAAAATATCCTATAGTTGCATGATGTATGAATGTCATGACATGGTTTTTTTTTTTTTTTTTGATTTTTCATAATAAAAACATGAATGCAAAAATAAACATGATGTCATGGCATATGATGGCCAAACAATCATGGCAAGGTTTAGCATAAATAAAATATACCTAGATTACCTATCTAAGTATCCTTAACCACTTAGCTAAATCAAAAAGCATAAACCCTAGATCGCCCAATTTCCTTAAGAAAATGCCAAAACCCAACTTGACATTTCTTTAATCTCTAGATTTGTTTATGCCACTTAAAAATTAAGCATATCCTCAAATGTTGGCATATTCCATTTTTTCTCAAGAGTAAAAACGTAAATCAAGGCCCGGATTGCCTTAAATTTCTAAGAGAATACCAAAATCCCAACTTGGTATTTCTCTAGGTTCTCTCAATTTATGCCATTTAAGATAAAATCAATTTTTCCACCATTAGGCACATTTTACTCTTCCAAAGAGTAAATGATAATTCCATTTCATTTTCAAAGGTTAACACAAACCTTGAAAATGCTCCTTGAGTGTCAATTTCTTCAAAGTTAGGTTAACTACCCTTCTTCTTAGAGGTGACACTCTCTAACCCATCTATGGGGTAGAGAAGATGCTCCTAGGAACCCAACACCTATTGGTGCTCCTTGGATGCTCTAGGTACTCACTAGGGATAACTTCCCTAGATACCTTCCTAATGACCTTGTTGGGCTTCTTAGAAGCCTTGGTCATATTTTCTAGGTCAACTCTAGGGATAGCCTCCCTTGTGACCTTGTTAGTGACTTTCTTAGACTTCTTAGAAGTCTTAGTCACATTTTTCGCAAAAATACTCTTAGGGATAACTTCCCTAGTATTCTTGGCTTGACCACTTGACCTAGGGTTTGTTCCATAACTATATGGAACTCTATGGTACGAGGGCACATCCTTCTTAGCCTTTGGTTTGTATCCCAACCCTCTATGGCCATTGGATGGCTTTGATTTTCCTAGCCCTAGGTATTTCTCATTTTGCCCTTGTAGGATATTTTCCATCCTCTTTAGGGTCTTTTCCATTTTATCAAGTCTTGACCTCAAGACTTGATTTTCTATCATTAAATCCTTAGGTTTTGGTCCATGAGCATTTTTGTTCTTGGGCATGTATCTATTATCCTTAGTGTTCCCGCCCAAGTGTCTATCTACCTTCCTAACCTTAGGTTGGGTAGTTTTGGCATGTAGGGCCACATGCTTTTCCTTAAAGCCCTCATGCTTTCTATTTTTATGGTAAATTGCATTAAAATGATAAAAATTTGAACTATCATGCTTTTTACCATAATGTAAAGGGGTAGGCTCAATAAATGTTACCTTCTTCTTTACCTTGGAGGCTTCCCCTTGACTAATGCCTCCTTGAGCCTTGACCATCTTCTTCCCCTTGGGGCATTGACTTCGGTAATGCTCCTTTTGGTTGCACAGGAAGCACACAATGCGCTCCTTGCTCCTTTTTGTTCCGGGGATGGTCTCCTTGAGCTTCTCCTTGCCTTTTTGTGCCATTTGGCCCTTTTTTTGGCCAATTTGGGGCACTTGCTCTTGTAGTGCCCATGTTCCCTACATTCAAAGCATATAATATGATTTTTATTATTAATTGAAATATTTATACCTTTGCTTGTAAGGGTGGCATCTTTTCCTCCATTTGATATGAATGTAGAGGCTTCCTCTTGATCCGAAATCGATTTCCCTCCAATTGATTCATCTTGACTTGTGGAGGTGGAAGCTTCTTCATCCTCTTCTTCTCTTGACCCGGATGTGGAGGATTCTCCTTCTTCTTGATCCGGTGTCACCAAGAGTTGCTCCCCCTCAATCCTAGAGGTGGAGGCTTCATCATCTTGAATATGAAACAAGGAGTATGCTCCCTCCTTGTTCCCTTCGATGCATTCCCTTGAGGATGAAACTTCTTCTTGGACTTCTTCTTTGGAGGTTGAGCATCTCTCAACCTTGGAGTCCTCCTCTTGGTCTTGCTCCAAAGAGTCACCCTCTCTGGATACTTCTTGCTCTTGTACAGTGGAGGGGATTTCTTCATGAAACTTGGCCAATTTGCTCCATAAATCCTTTGCATCTTCAAATTCTCCAATTTTGCAAAGGATGGTGCTTGGCAATAAATTTACCAAAAGCTTGGTCACTTTGTCATTGGCCTCGCACCTTTGGACTTGCTCCAAGCTCCATTTGCTTTTCTTGAGACGCTTGCCCTTGGAGTTTGTTGGAGCTTCAAATCCTTCCATTAGAGCAAACCATTGCTCTATCTCCATCATAAGAAAGTTTTCGATTCTTGATTTCCAAGAATCGAAGCTCGTGGAAGTGTATGGTGGAGCCACCCTCGTGTCGAATCCGAGCCCATCTCGGAATTCCATTGTAGAAGTTGAGCTTTTGAATTTCTTTGACTTTGACAATTTTGCTTCAACTTCTTCACCCTCTAGCTCTTCTTGTTATGCTTGACCCTTCCGGCGATGATTCCGGTGAAGAGCGGCCTCGCTCTGATACCACTTGTTAGGACCGAAAAGTAGCTAGAGGGGGGGTGAATAGCTCTTCGCGTGCTCGTTGCTCGGCGTTGCTTGTTTCTTCAAGGATGCGCAGTGGAAATACAAAGAAACAAATACAAACACGCTAACACTTGGATTTTACTTGGTATCCACCTCCAAGGAAGGTGACTAATCCAAGGATCCACACAACGCACGCACCCTCCACTAATGAAACTCTCCTTTATGGTAACTACCAAGGGCGGAGAAGCCCTACAAGACTCAATACAAGAAGAAGAAAGGGTAGTAAAGAAATACAAGCTTACAAGCTTACAATGAGTGCACAAACCCTAACCCTAGTTTCTTCTTCTTGCTTTGATCCGCCTCTTGACTTGGAAGAGCCTCCAAGAACCTTCAAGAACTGGCGATCTCGAGCTTGAGAAGAGTTGTGGAGGAGCTGGTGAAGATCTGAAATGAATCTGTGAAGTCATCCCGAAGACAACGCTCGCCTGCGGCTCAAATACGACGCAACGGTCGGATCCCAATCGATTTGATTATTCCCAATCGATCGGGGAGGCTTTGGATCGATCCACGGATCGATCCAGAGCGCCTCTGTGCTCTGGAAAAACGCCTGGATCGATCCACGGATCGATCCAGCGCTTATCGCGCAAAGCAGCAGCGTCCCAATCGATCCACTGATCGATTGGGACCTCTGGATCGATCCACTGATCGATCCAGAGGCTTTCTGTTCGCTGGGAAAGGTCTGGATCGATCCACTGATCGATCCAGAGCTTGGTATTTGCCCAAAACCAAGTTCCAAACCTCCCAAACCAACATCCGGTCAAACTTAACCTGTTGGTACGTCATGCCTAGCATCTAGTCACTCCCTTGACCTGCTAGGACTCCCTCACCAAGTGTCCGGTCAATCCCTTTGACCCACTTGGACTTTTCTTTCATGCCAAGTATCCGGTCACTCTCTTGACCTACTTGGACTTTCACCTAGCTTCACTCACTAGGGTTTTCAATCTGCCTAGCTTCACTCACTACGTCTTTCACCTGGCTTCACTCACCAGGATTTTCATACTGCCTAGCTTCACTCACTAGGACTTTCACCTGGCTTCACTCACCAGGATTTCCATCTGCCTAGCTTCACTCACTAGGACTTTCACCTGGCTTCACTCACCAGGATTTCCATCCAGTCAGGTATACCTACTTGACTCTTCTTCATTCACACTGATCAGTCCCTGATCAGAATCTCCCCATATGAACAACTGCACCTGCATTGTCCATGTGTCTACATGTATTGTCAAATATCGAAACTATGACCAAGACTCAAGCTTGGTCAAACCAGTCAACCTTGACCTAAGGGATATTGCACCAACACTTTCATGGAAATTACTATATATTTCTTGTTCCTATTTAACTTTTACAATTCATTTCTGATTATTTTTCATTGTGCGTTGTATTTGTTTGCCTAGTTCCTATTTGCTACTTTGTAGACAAGTCTCAATTCTTAATCAGGATCGGACAGGATGTGCTGCATGATGTATTTAAAAGGATACTTCTTTCATAATATAGTGATATTCATCGCCTATTCTCATAGAAATTGTTTTGACAGGATTTGTCACAGAGCAGGAGTTTTTCCTACTTGCAGGCATCACTCACTAATGATGCTACTGTATCTGTCAACAGATGCTTGTGGAGTCCTGAAGGTTCTATTCTTGGTATGCCGAAGCAAAAAAACAAAGTTGGATTATTTTGATCAAGTTCATCAAACTAAAATTCTTGTTATTCTTCTGTGATACTAATAGGTGTTGCATTTTCAAAGCATCTAGTGCAGATCTATGCTTTTAATCTAAATGAAGAATTACGACAACATTTGGAGGTCAGTTAATAGTTATGGTGTTTGGCAACCATATATATGATGATGATGATAGCATCTTGTTCTGCAGATTGATGCTCATATAGGCAGTGTTAATGACATTGCCTTTTCCTATCCCAAGAAGACTCTCTCGATCATCACTTGCGACGATGACAAGGCAATTAAAGTGAGTAAAACCATGTGGTTGATCAGTCAGAAGATTGTACAAGAAGAATTGTATGTTCTTAATAGGTTCCGTTGCATGATGAATAGGTGTGGGATGCTTCAACTGGACAGAAACAGTATACATTTGAAGGTCATGAAGCCCCTGTTTATTCTGTTTGTCCTCACTTCAAAGGGTCTATCCATGTATGTATTTGCTCTGCTACATACTGTTTCTATTCAATTTAGTTTATTTCTAGTGTTTCATTATTTCTATCTGTAAAGTTTTTCTTCTTAACTTCAACTGATGGTAAAATCAAAGCATGGAGCTATGAGGGTTTGAGATCTAGAGTTGCCTATGAAGCTCCTGGCCACTGGTGCACAACAATGGCATATAGTGCAAATGGAACAAGGCTTTTTTCATGTGGAACAAGTAAAGATGGGGATTCACATTTAGTTGAGTGGAATGAGACTAGAACTATTAAGCAGACATATAATGGCTTTAGAAAACACTCATTGGGAGTTGTTCAGTTCGACACAACTCGGAACCGCTTCTTGGTTGCAGGGGATGAATTCCAGATTAAGTTTTGGGATATGGATAACACTGATATACTGACTACTACTGATGCAAATGGAGGACTTCCTGTTAGTAGCTTAATCTACATTAGCTTTTCTTGTATATTTCTTGCAGTTCAAACTTTGAGTTTGTATGCAACTCTTATTTCTCCATGCCAGGCATTTCCTCAACTGAGATTCCAGAAAGATGGTTCATTACTTGTTGTTACGACTAGTGATAATGGAATTAAAATCCTGGCAAATGCTGATGGACAACGGGTTTTAAGGATGCTTGAGGTTTCACGTAGTGTTTCTAAACAATCTAATTCCAATGTGAAGGTAATATTCAGCAACTACTCAAAGTGAATATTGTGTTTACAAAATTTTATATGACATGAACAAAATCTGCAGGCTGTTGTGGATAGTACTAGAGCTGCTGATGTCAAGCCAAGGATTCCTGAAGAAACTGAAAGAATCAGAAGCTGGAAGCTAACTGAGATTGTGAATGTTGGGCATCTTAAAACTTTGCGTTTGCCCGATTCAACATCAGCAGTGAGCAAGGTTGTGAGATTGATATACACCAATTCTGGATGCAGTTTACTAGCACTTGGTTCCAATGCAGTGCATAGACTCTGGCAGTGGTCATGCGATGAACGAAATCCATTGGGCAAGGTCAGAAAGAAACAGTTGTAAGAAATTATCTATTTGCTATAAGCCTAGTGCTGATTGTTTGCTTTGCTTGTTCAGTCAACTGCATCTGTTGCTCCTCAGCTCCGTCAGCCACCAAATGGTATTCTTATGACCAATGAAAGGAGTGATAACAATCCAGAAGAAGCAACTGCTTGTATTGCTTTATCTAAGAATGACTCTTATGCAACGTCTGCATCAGGTGGAAAAGTTTCTCTGTTAAATATAAGGACTTTTAAGGTGCGTAGCCATGAATTGATTTTACTCTTGCTACCAAAAATGGAGAAACCAAACCGACTAAACCGACTAAATCGAAACATATCTTTCAGGTTATAACCACTTTTATGCCAACCCCACCGGCAGCCACGTCTTTAGCATTTCATCCTGAAGATAATAACATGATTGCTGCTGGAATGGAAGATTCTAGTATTTTGATCTATAATATTCGGATTGATGAGGTTCATAATCTCGTGCTTTCTATTTGTCAAACTATGTCGATTCTTGATGCCTTCTATAGTTTGTATTGCTTTTGAAATTCAATAGGTAACTTCCTCTTTTGCATTACTTTGAAATCATTATCTATAATGTCACTTTCTTGTAGGTGAAAATCAAACTCAAGGGCCACCAAAAAAAGATAACCGTCTTGCATTTTCCCCTTCACTAAATGTTCTCATGTCTGCTGGAGCCGATGCTCAGGTGTGCAGATAAAAAATAATTCATTGTCGACCATATCTCCACTTGCGTTCCGAGTCAAATTTTAAAGTTTTATCTGCTAACATCTTCGCTTCTAATGTATATTCTAACCCCTTTACTTGGTGATTATATGCAGCTTTGTGTTTGGAGCATAGGTAGTTGGGAGAAGAAAAACTCCCGCTTTATCCAAGCGTTTACTGGATGTACATCTCCATTAGTTGGGGACATCCAAATTCAATTTCACAGTAATCAGACACATCTGTTGGTTGTTCACGAAAGGCAAATAGCTATCTATAACAGTAAACTCGATTCTTTGTGTTGGGTTAGTTCTTTGTGTTGACCAGAATATCACTTAGTATTAGTCACTTTGCTAAGATTAAGAGAATTATACTTTTCAAGTAACATTTATTTCTTCTTTGTCATCTATTACCAACATATTTTTTGTTTTTATAACTTTTGTCAAAATGAGTAATTTAACATTTTTTGGGTATTGATTTTGTTTTCTTTATGTGCTTATTTCTTAATAATTTTTCTCATTGACCAAGAAGTTTTTGGACATGTTATTTTACTTTACATTATTCCTATTTCTTTCATTAGATATTGAGATTGTGGAAATTTCCTATACAGCGTCTTTCAGATATTTTCAAGGTAAATGGATGTATTCAGGAACTCCAACTAAACAGTTCAGGTATTGGTGATCAGGTTGTTTAATTTTACTTGTTGCAAGTTCCGGTTGTTTGTTTCTTGAGGAAGAAAATGATTCTTGATTCTGGTAAAGTCTGAATGCTAAATATGTTATGTAGGGTGCAAGGGTTATTGCAGATATGCTGAAAGAAAATCAAACTTTACGTGTACTGGAACTTAACAATAATATGGTTGAATATTCTGTATGACCTTATTCTTGGGCAATCTTTCATGTTTTTTTATGAAATTCCTAGATATTTTACACTTTGTTTCTGGTGTCCTTACTCCTTACACCTTATTTCCATGTGAAATTTTATAGGGTTTTGCAAGTCTTGCTGGAGCACTAGTTGAGAATAAGGCAATTCGATCTATACATCTCAAGCTAATAAGACGTACACACACTTAGATTTTCTATCCATGCAGCTCTTTCTTGCAGATTTAATTTCTTCATCAGATCTGTTGGCTTTCCAGTATTTATTGATTGTACTACTTCTCAGCAATTATGTAAAACTATATTTCTTCTTGTTTAGGAAAAATAACACTTCTAGATATTGGCAACAATGAGATTGGTCCCAAAGGCGCCTTTAGCATCGCTGAGTTTGTTAAGAAAACTAAGTCCTTGCTACGGCTGAATCTTTACATGAATGACATTGGCAATGCGGTGTGGTTATTGACTATTGTTGCTTTATGCTCTGTTGCTTCACTTCTGAAACATAAATTATCATCTAAGGTGCATATGTATATCTCATTGGAAATCATATAAATGAATTGATGTTACTCATCTTTATTGCTACTGAGGAATTTATTCACTTTCCATGTACTCTTAGTGATAAAAGTGAATTTATTATTTGCAAACTAAAAGTGAATTTATTTACTTTTTATGTACTCTTAGTGGTAAACAGTTATGCCATTTGGGTCGACTACTAATGAATTGAATTTGAAAGATTAAATTGCTGTTTATGTAGTTAGATTAAAATTTTTTGGTTTGGATTATATTAAGTTCCCAGGAATGATAGATCTATTACTATATGATGTGGTTGAGATAAATGATGAATGTTTTTCTTTTTAAGCATTCCAATTAGTCATCTTGTTACCTGGTGCTCTTACTACTTTTTCAACTATGATTTTTAGTCTTGGTTTACTAATATATTATTTATGTGTTTTTACAGTTTACAAATCTCAAGTACTCCAGAGTTGAAATTGATGAAGTGCGGTTCGAGTGGGCTGAATGCATGCTAGATTACATTTGAAGTGCGGTTCTACCTTGATGTGTTATTAAAAGAATGTTCTACCTTGATTTTGATATCTATTAGCTAGCTTTTGATGTAAAATGAATGTTTGGGTATTTTATGGATATTGTTGTAAGAAGATTATTTATATAATTTGTGAATATTTGTGTATTTTATGGATATTGTTGAATGAATAATATTTGTTTAATTTGTGAATATTTGTGTATTTTTTTTTTATTATTGTCGATTTTTCATTGTTTCGGAAATCAAATTTGTGCTGTTAAAAAATATACATATTACATCGGTTTTCCACCGCTGCAAAATCGGTGTTATTAACTAATATTACATCGGTCATTTACCGCTGCCAAAACTGATGTTATTAACATACAATATTACATCGGCTTTATACCGTTGATGAAACGGTGTCGTTAAGTGATACTACACCGGTTAATAACCGATTCGAAGACCGGTGTCGTTAAGTGATACTACACCGGTTTTAACCCGATGTCTAAAATGGCAGACTTTTAACATCGGCTTCATAGACATCGGTCGAAAATGAAATAGACACCGGTGGAAAACCGATGTCTATGAAGGTTTTTGTTGTAGTGGTCGTCCATTTTTGGTTCCTCGTTCAGGTTGGCCTCCTGCTTCTTCTTTGGCTTCCTACACTCCGAAGATTTGTGACCCACTTGGTCATAATTGAACCACTTCCCAAAGAACTTCTTTTTGTTGATGCCTCCTCTAGGTCCCATCTTGGAAGACTTAGGGTTCTTCCGTTTCGTGCTTTAATCGTGCTCGACCACGTTGGCTTTCATAATAGCCTAAGAGAACGGTTTTCTCTCTGAACTCTTGTTGTCTTCTTCTATGCGAAGTCGAACAATGAGTTCCTTCACATTCATCTCCTTCCGCTTATACTTTAGGTAGTTCTTGAAGTCCTTCCAGCTAGGAGGCAGCTTCTCAATGATAGCAGCTACCTAGAAGGTTTCATTCAGAACTATCCCTTTTGAGTGGATCTCGTGCAAGATCACCTAAAGCTCCTAGACTTGGCTGATCACCGTCTTGGAGTCGTATCTTGTAATCCAGGAATCGGCCCATGATGAACTTCTTGGCCCCTGCATCCTCCGTCTTTTACTTCTTATCCAGGGACTCCCACAGCTCCTTCGTTGTTCTCTTCATGCTATACACAGTGTACAGTGAGTCGACAAGGCAGTTGAGGATGCAATTTCAACAAAGGAACTCAGAATGAGTCCATGCCTCCACTGCACTAATGGTCTGCGCATCAGCATCCTTAGCACGCATGGGAGGGTCCTAGGTCAAGAACCGAGCCAGATTGAGCGTGGTCAGGTAGAAGAGCATCTTCTGCTGCCACCTCTTGAAGTTCAATTCACTAAACTTCTCTGGCTTTTCCCCATGATTGATTGACACATTTCCAATCGGGGAAGAGGAAACCTTCAGGTGTTGAGTCTGTTGTACCTCAACATTATGTTCTGTGTCCATCTTAATAGAACCGAATCTGTTTCAAGATTGTTGGACAAACAATCTGTTGCCGGAGATATACGGGGTATTAGCTGAATTTAAATACTTGAATTAAATTCAACTTACAGTTGAGATGACCTGAGTTGATAATCTCAGGCTGCCAACAGGGGTTGGTTTCTGCCAAGTGATGAAGGCAGTCTACACAGTGTTGACAGAGCGAGCTGAGTGACCGGGCGGGCAGGTCGACTGAGCAGAAAGTTTGTGTAGGAAGATCAGTCGGGTGGGTAGAGCGGCTGATTAGGATGTAGAGTTGAGCGGTCAAGCAGACTGGTCGAGCGAGAGGCCGACCGGGTCGAGCAGACAGGCCGGTCGGGTAGACAGTCCTGGCGAAGAAGACAGACCGGTCAAGTAGACATGCCTAGCAAAGCAGACAGACCGAGCTGTCAGAGAGATTGGTCGGGCGGACAGTGACCGACCGGGTGAGCTAACAGGTCGAGGAGCAAAGAAACTAGTCGGGCGAACAGGTGTCGGTTGGGCGAAGATTCCGAACGAACAAGAGATTGAGCAAATGGCCGGTCGAGCTTTGACATCGAGCAGGACTAGTAGAACAGAGCAAGCAATAGATTGAGGCCTACGAGAATCGTAGTTTCCTTGAAATAGATTCGCCCCACCTCCGATTGTTCTTCTAGTCATACTAGGGTCATCTGTTTCATAGGATACAATGGCTAACCGTGATTCCCACCAAGCACTGGTGGTTACGGCGAACTGAGTGGCAACCGATTGTTATCAAGGACACTCTGCCGAGTAGGAGTTGCACAACAAAGGAGGAGGGGAACGAAGGTGGAGAGCTTCTGCTTATATTACTATATATGTTCTGCCTATGATCACAACCTCCTTATATAGGAGCTCAGATCAATAGCAGCGTTAATGGTTGATTAATGGTCATTACTTGCCGAGCAGTGAAACTCCCACCGTTTCACTCATTATCACTCGACCGTTTTGATTTTGCATTAATCTTAACTTTAATGCATCAGTTTCACAGCAACAAAAGGTTTACATGGTAAAATGTTGGTTGTTCCACTTGGGCAAATTTTGTCCCGACCGGTCCAGCATTCGGCGCACGCAGGTCGTGCCCCGCACACGAGTCAACATGGTTCAGTACAATCCGAGCTCTAGATTTGCACCTCCCCCCCCCCCACCCTGCGCACCCACGCGTGAGAGAGAGTCTCTCCCCATGCATTTGTTTGCATTCTCAATGCATGTGAATAAATATAAACCAACCAACATGCCATTAAACTCCGAATGTGGGACTAAAGTCACATTCACAATGGAACTTCTATCCTCTTCCATCTGTTCTCCATTCACACATATTCAACATAACACAACCTTTTGATTAAAAGAAAAAAACATAAAAATAGATCCACTACCTTAACGGTACCCTTAGTGTTGGCCCCATAAATATGAAAAGAGGTAAATATAAATACATAGGTGTTAAGCTCATAGTGGGGTAGACTTCAGGGTGTCAGTTCTTGAGAATCAATCTCTGATCATTACATTAGAGATATTATGCGACCACCGTCTGCGCGAGAGAGGATCCTCTAGTCCACTTTTTACGGTCCAGGCGATGATACACAATGCAATTGCAGTCAAATCGCGGTTGCGATTCAGCCACAATTGGTTACGATCCCTCCCTGAGTTTACCTTTTCATCCATGTTATAGTTTGAGTCAGGGTAGGCGGCCAGAGGCCGCCAGTAGTGGGTTAGTGGTCGGGCTATGGCTGCCAAGCGGGGGATGGCCTTCAGGCGGCCTCCGGCCGCCTACCTTGACTCAAATTATAACCTGGGTGGCAAGGTAAACCCAAGAAGAGATCGTAACCAATTATAATCGAATCGCAACTATAATCCGACAACAATTATATTATAGATCATCCCCTGATCCACAATAAATGAACTAGAGAATTCGGTCTCCATTTACATTATGCCCTGAGGGCAAACACAACCTTTTATTTCGTGTAAGGTAGGTTGAGATAAAGATTCAGCCCTCTTTTTAATTTATTTGAGGATAATATTCCTATTTAGGTGTTTGGTCTATTAACAATATATTGTCTTCCAAAAAACAATAATCTTTTAATTCAAAATAAGAACAATTTAAATTTTGAATTATGATGAACTTTCCATTGCTTGAAACTCTCAGAAAGAAACAGAAAAATAACTCACGAGGAGTTGTTGCCTTCTCTTCTTTAAATACTGTTAAACTTGATATTGTCTTCGTGCACACGGAGGAGGAGGAGGAGGAGGAGGAGGAGGAGGGTGCAACTCCCCTCTCTACTGTTTGCTGTTTAATTGAGCTCCAATTAGGGTCTAATTAAATCAAAACATTAATTAAGACTTTAATTACTGCCCAAATTGAGATCTGAAAGTCAAAATTTTTTTGGGCACAATTAGATTGTAATAAACTCGATCATATCTTGGCTAAAATGATATCCTAATCCGTCCCGAGATATATATTCATAAACACTAGCTACATTCATTTATTGAACTCATGCCTTCAATATTTCATTTTCAAATTTATAATAATTTATTAGCAAAATGTAGTAGAGTTCTGGTGAGTTTTGTTTTTTCTTCTGTTGCACTAGTTCATCATAACAAAATTAAATGGCTTAACCATTTATATATATATCTATGAGTGAAGAATGCATGGATTTTAAAGTATGAGGAAGAAGCTTCGCGTACGTACGTGGTTAGGCCGTTAAAGTAAAGAAACCATGCACGTGAAGTGGCTAGCTAGCCATAGAATATATAATATATCCAATACCGAACTCGACCATTTAGGGAATACCCGAATCCGACTTTCTAATGAGGCTGCCATTTGGGTGCGTGGGACATGGACGTGAACCTAACAATTAGGTTTCCATTCCCTTGTTGTCAATCCACTGCGTGCATAATTTATCACATGTCACATCTGATTTAATGTGCATGTGTATTTAAGGCCATCAGGTTAACATTTGAGGAAGGGTTTGGCAGGGCTTTCGCTTGAGATTGAGAGGATGGCATGCAGAAGGCTACATGGTTTCTTTCTTTCTTTCTTGCATGGTTGCCATCGCGTTGGTGTCCTTGAAAGAGATCGGATCATCAGTGTCCTTTAATTTACATTGAATTATAGGCCACGTTTTTTTAGCTTAAAGGGAAAAGGTGATGGAGTATCCATCCATCAATGGCCATGGAGATAGCTAGGGACCTACAAAAGGGAATATTAATTGTTCAATTATATTGTTGTGGAGATGAAACTAGCTAGGATCAAAGTCTTTCTCTCTTTGTCACACATCTAATAGATGTAGATGTAGATGTAGATGTAGATGAGGAGATTCTAAAATACATTACGATCAAATAGTAGCCCTTGACTATGACACATATGCTTTTACTAAATTTTGTAGCACCTCATAATACAAAAACCTGTCATCTACTAGTTAATTACTAGCTAGAGCTAGGTAATAAGATAACTAATGACGCTAAATTATGCACTTAGCTTGATTAATTATTATTAGCAATTGGAATACTAAACATTAAATTAGCATATTGGTAATGCTGATTTGTAACACCTAATTACACTAGCTAGACTGTGATACCTAAAATAGGGATGGACATTATTAGTTTGGATTTTTTTTTTTTTTGAGAAAAAGGGAAAAAGATTGACCCGATCTCGTTTGGTTCAAATTATAAAAATATCTTTGTATCCATAAAATTTTCAATTTAGAAGTACTACGGTACTTGATATATTATGTAGGCAGGGATGGAGGTCTTAACCACTTGTGTTAGGGTATACAATTTGCCGTTCAGATGGACTACTATTCATCCCGTCCATCGATCTATATTTTTCTTTTGGTTTTGTTGATGACCTTTAATAAATGATACTTCTTTTTCCTACCATTCAAATATTTGATTCGAATCTATAATATATATATATATATATATACTAAATGGAATTAGTTATAAATAGTACGTGGTTTAAGTCTTCGAACAATTATCTTGATCATCATTAATTATATATATATATAATTTTAATATGCTACTAACCTTTACTGTGGAATTGTCAGAACTGACTCGAGGCGTCTGTGGGTGAAATAGTCCAGACACTTGGATATTTTTTAGTATTTTTTTATTTTATTTAAGATATATCATATATATTTAGGGTTCAAAATTTTAATATTTAAAAGTTGAGTTATAAGAGTCAATAAAATTTGCCCTCTAAGATTCAGACATCCCTGTTATGTCATAGTATTCTAAATTAAAAATTTTAGATACTCATGATGTATATTATATATATTTAGGGTTAAGATTTTAGAATGTAAGAGTTGTATTATAATGAGTTTAAGCTAATAAGATTTTTTTCTAGGGTTCATGCTTCCCTTTTGGCTTATGGTATTCAAGATAAATAATTTTAGGTGCTCATGAGATATAATATATGTATTTATATCTTTTTTTAAAATAAAAAAATATCGAGGCGCTTGGATTAAATCCAAATGCCTCAATCAAAACTAAAAAAATAAAATAATGATTCGACGCATCTGGATTAATTCCAAGCACCCCAAAAAATTTATTACAGAACGTTTATATATATATAGTCCATTAGATCGATGGAGATGGCATATTGGATAGGTGGCTCTGCTGTTGATCGGAAGATGACTCTGTTAGGGAGAAAAGATGATACCCGACACTCCTTTCAGTTCCTTTCTATGCACACTCGAAAGAGCAAGTAGATGGTTAGGGTGAAAACTAGGGAAAGGTTCCCTTGTATAGAATCTCCAACGCTCAAGTCAGTACGGTGATCGAACGAAAAGTAAAGATGATGAACAGTAAAATGCAGGTGTGTAATGTTGCATACCTCGCAAATGGAGAGAATCTCCTTTTTATATCATCTCTCATAACTTCTATAATAATGATGCGATAAGGAATATTCTGTATACTAGAAGATGTCGGGTAATGGAAGGCATACAGTCTTCCTCTGAGGAATCTTCTGTTATACATTTATAAATAGTCTTTTATAACCTACGTAATGATGATAGAAGCTAAGTAGCCACTCTCATAAGAAGGTTCTGAGAGTCATAGCGCTGAGTGAGGAGTTAACTCTTAGCGAGAATAACCTACTCAGATGCATATATTCTGATTATGACTTGCAACCCACCCTGATTTTGATCACCATCTCACCTTGACTTTGACTAACATACATCATCTTTGGGTGCACATACAACACACCATATCAGTAGTCTCCCCCTCAAGTCTAGTCGAAAGAAGCTAATGTCCGACTGACTAGAGCCAAGTCTTACTTCCATCTAATCATCTAATTTACTAGTCTGACTGGCTGGCCATGCTTCTGCTTACCCATTAATGCTACAGTCAACATGATTTTCCTTGGAAAAAATGCATGTCAGACGTTGGACATGCTAGGTAATTCGCCAATGATACATGGACAAATACTTTTAGCGAAATGATTTGAGTTATCTCATCTATCATAAATGCCCATTTATGGGTAAGCGTCATATGTTCCACTACCTCATTCTTTGAAGTGACAGTTGAAGCACACCTTTTCGTACAAACCAACTCTTTGGGTTTCGCTTGCATTCCATCAAGGCTAGTTCGGGCACCTAGATCAACTTTGAGCACCCAGAGTCTAGGTGTCTGAACAACTCTCATATCCATACATGGGTGGATCCGGACAACTTCGTGCTATGTCTAGTCTTTTCACACCAATCTCAAATTAAAATCGAACGAAAAAGTTATTTGAAAAGTTTTATCAATTGAGATGGAATGCAAAGAAATCTGAAAGCAATTCCCCGACTTGATTGGTGGTTGCACCAAATCAGAGCACAACCTGCTCTGATACTACTTGTTAGATCGATCACACGTGAAAGGGGAGGGTGAATCATGTGATTTTCAAAAACTCATTTTGTCAGTTTTTAAAATTACAAGTACACAACGAAAAGGAATAAGAAAATAGGCAAACACCAGAGAACACAAGCGGTTTTACTTGGTTCGGAGTCTTCGGTGACTCCTACTCCAAGACCCAAGTCCCGCGGACCTATCAATAGGTAATCCACTAAAAATCTCTTTCGGTACCTCCAAAAGAGGGAATCGAGTGTAAGAAAATTAGAATAAGTGCAACACACTGCACTTGTCCTTTTGCAGTAAATAAGTACACAAATAGAACTTGTTAACGACACGTAGGATCAAGCGTGGGATAGTTCGTGTGTCGTTGTCGATCTACCAGCTATGATCGGAAGTCCTCAGAATAGTCGTAGAGCACAGTAGCTTTGCAGCAGAGTCATAGCAGAAGTTTGGAGCGATCGGAAGCTCAAAAGAATGCGCAGAAGCTTGTATGTCAGTGTTGTGTCAATGCCTTCTCGAGATAGCCTTATAAAAGGTATGGAAGGCACCTTCCATAGCCATGGAAGGCACCTTCCATAGCCATAGAAGGCGTCTCCAATGAGGCAAATTTGATCCTGAGCAGCCCGACACTTATCCACGACTTTGGCCAAAATGTATCCTACAGAAGGCGTCATCCATAGCCATAGAAGGTGCCTTCTATGAACAGTATGAAGGCGTCTTCTATCAATCTTGAAGGCGTCTTCGAACATTGTTCATCCGAAGGCAAATGTGCTCCTTTGTCCTGCAAAATCACGTTAGTCCAATAAACTAAATAATAACCTGCAAGACAAATGTTAGCACTATGATAATGAGCAGTATTAATTAGTTTTTGTCCACCCAAGACCAGAAACTAGTCAGGGTCTCAGTTTAGGGATCCCAAATGGGTCTAAATTGGACTGACGCCTACTGTCCCTCAAACCTGGGCGTGTTCTCACAAGGTCACTCTCCTCTAGTGACTTACCTTAACTTACCAACTTGCCAGACATCTGATCAGCCCGTCGACCTATTTGGACTTCACACCAACTATCCGATCGGCCCGTTGACCTAGCTGGATTTTTTTCCAGATATTCGGTCAGTCCGTCAACTTATATGGACTTCGTACCAACTATCCGGTCGACCCATTGACCTAGCTGGGTTTCTTGCCAGATATCCAGTCAGCCCGTCGACCTATCTGGACTTCATATTGCACACTTTAATCATGTGGTTAGATCACAATAGAACCTAACTTAACTTATTTGTCATTCATCAAAACCTGAGTTAGACCATTAGTGCAAACTGCACCAACAATCTTCCCCTTTTCAATGTAATGACAACCTGATTAAGTTAGGGAAAAAATACAAGCATAAATAGACAAATGATATTTAAGTTATTCAAATTTATTCAAATTTTGGTGTTTTGAAATTTCAGTGTTTGTTAACTTAATCCCTAACCTTCCTCCTTTGTTATTTATCAAAAAACATGAATAGACAACTAAGCAAAAAATGAGCTAAGTAAAGTAATAAAAAAAACTTTGTTAACTGGATAATTCTCAGGATTACTTGGGGGAGTTAGAAAATGTGAAAAAGCCTTGTTCAAAAATTTGCAAGGTGATCTAAAAACATTTTTCAATGTATGCTTAAAATAAATTTGAAAACACTTTATATCAGAATTTTCACAATTTGATAAAGTTGAAATAATTTCCAAAATCTACTGACCTTTTACCTTGAGAATGCTTGAAAGAATTGTTAGGAAAAACATAAGTTTTTTAGAAAATTTTGAAAATGCTAGGTTTTGCAACAAAACTTGTAAAAAGCATTTTACGGTAAATCTTTTCAAAAATATTTTGGTTTAAGGTAGTCTAGAAAAATTAAACCAGTTTTCAAACAATTTTTCAAAATATGTGATTTGATCAGAATTTTACAAGCATGTGATAAACGTTTTCAAAAGTGGGATTTTGAAAGGTATAAGGAATGTTTTTAACATTTGTCAAATTTCAAGACAATTTTTAGAGATATTAATCCTCCCCTTGAACCTGACATTATTTTAAAATAATCTAATCAATTATAAATTATCCTTAACTGTCTAACCGTTAGTTATTAACTAACTATCAGAAGATAGCAACGTTCACTTGGTTAGTCAGGTTAAGTCTTTTATCCAGTTAGTGTTTGACTAACCTGGATTACTTAACCTGATGACTATTAATTTGGTATTTAACGCCCCAGACTTATGTTGATGCACTAATATAAGCATCTTAAATCTAAGCAAGCTGCCTATGCATCTCACCCCTTTTTAAGTTTGGCAATACACAAACAAGGTAGCCCTAATGTGTTGGTGAGATGCTTAAGTCCTAAATCTATAGGAATATGCTTTCTATGAGTTTGATCTAGCCTAAGACTAAAATTAATTTTAAAGAATTCTAAAAATAAGGGAATTTTGAGAAAAATGTAAGAAATTTTTTTCCCTAGAATTTGTAAATTATTTGGAAAACAATAAAAAATAGTGGTCCTAGTCTATTAAACACATTCCTAATTGTGGATGTAAGTTGCTAAATTCACTTTCAGGGAGGGGTTTGGTGAATATGCAACTAAATTTAACTTGGAATCAATGTACTTGAATTTAATGTCACATTTAGTGACATGATCTCTGATAAAGTGGTGTCTAATTTCGATGTATTTGGTTCTTGAATGATGCACAGGACTTTTTGTTAAATTAATTGAGCTAACATTGTCAATTAGTACTTTTGTATTTGTAAAGATTAAGTTGAAATCTTTTAGAGTGTGCATCATCCATAAAAATTATGCAACACATTATCCTATTGCTATATATTCTGCCTCAGTAGTAGATAAGGCAACACAATGTTGCTTTCTACTAAACCAGCTAAAAAGTGATGGTCCAAATAACTGACATCTACCACTTGTACTCTTACAGTCTAGTTTACAGCCAACATAGTCTTAGTCAGAGTAACCTATGAGTTCAAAGTTGAGTGTTTTATGATACCAAATTCCTACATTTGATGTTCTTTTTAGATTTCTGAAAATTCATTTTATGTTTTTTAAGTGGGATTTTTTAGCACAGGTTTGGTGAGCACACATACTAACCGTAAATAAAATATTAGGTCGACTTGTGGTTAAGTATAGAAGACTACCTATTGCACTTCTATAATATTTTAGGTCTACGGGTTTTCCATTTGGATCATTATCTAAGGTTGTGTTAGTTGCCATTGGTGTTTTTATTTCCTTGGTGTTTTCCATTCTAATTTTTTTAAGTAATTCCTTGATATACTTTTGTTGGTAAACATAATTTCTTTCATTAGTTTGTTTAATTTGTAAACCTAAAAGGTAAGTTAGTTTACCTACTAAGCCCATTTCAAATTCTTGTTCCATTAAAGTTATAAATTCTTGTAAAAATTTTGAATTAGTTGAACCAAAGATTATGTCATCGACATATACTTGGGCTATAAAGATATCTTGGTTAATTGATTTTACAAACAAGGTTGGATCAATTTATCCTTGGTTGAATTCTTTGGAAATTAGGAAAGAGGTCAACCTTTCATATCAGGCCCTAGATGCTTGTTAAGACCATACAATGCTTTCTTAAGTTTAAAGACATGGTCAGGATGGTCTATACTTTTAAACCCAGGTGGTTGACCTACATAGACTTCTTCTTTTATTAGCCCATTTAAAAAGGTGGATTTAACATTCATTTGATAAACCTTAAATCCTTTATGAGATGCATAGCTAAGTAACATTCTGATAGACTCAAGTCTAGCTACTGGAACATATGTTTCATCATAGTCAAGTCCTTCTACTTGACTAAACTCCTTAGCCACTAGTCTAGCCTTGTTTCTAATAATTTCTCCATTTTCACTTAGTTTATTTCTGAATACCCATTTTGTTTCTATTACCTTTTTATTGTTAGGTGGTGGTACTAAGTCCCAGACTTTATTTCTTTCAAACTAGGCTAGTTCTTCCTGCATGGCTATGATCCAGTCGGGTCAAGTAAGGATTCTTCTATCATTTTTGGGTTCAATTTTTGAGATCAAAGATATTTGACTTAAATTTCTAAAGGATGATCTAGTCTGAACTCTTAGGTTCGGGTCACCAATTATTTAGTCAATTGGATGATTTGAGTTAACTCTTACAGTTCTAGTGTGTTCATTTACTTGAGGTTGATCTTCTTCTTCATGACTTAGGTTTTCACTAGCCCCAACCTTGACTACTGCTACCTTGAACAAAATCAATTATTTGAATCTAGGTTTGTTTTAAGTTTTGGTTGGTCTCTTCAAATTTTACATTTGAGGTTTCTTTAATTCTTAGTGTGACTTTGTTATATACTTTGTAACCTCTACTGTTTAATGAGTAGCTACAAAGATTTCATTTTCTACTCTTGAGGTAAATTTTCCTAAGTGTTCTCTTGTGTTTAGTATGTAGGTTGGGCATCCAAATATTTTAAAGTATTTAATATTAGGTCGTTTATTATAATAGAGTTCAAATGAGGTTTTATTATAAGTTTTATTTATTATGATTTTGTTTTGTACATAGCATATTGTGCTAACAGCTTCTGTCCAAAAATATTTTGATAGTTTATATTCATTTAACATTGTCCTAGAGGCTTCAAGTAGAGTTCTTGTAACAACCCACCCTTCTTACTTCTACTCTCTAAGGGCGAATGTTACCTAACTACAACTCTCTATCTAGTGTCATTGACGCTATTATTAGCAATACTTAGATTTATCACGGTTCAGAGGAATTCCTACCGAAAAATTTCGGCAGAGTCTCCCCTGTACCGGTGACCAAATCTATAATACACAAGATATATACACAGCCACATGCGGCTGGAACACATTTTATTCACAACCACGCAGTAATAAATTCATACGATAACCAAAAGACTAGACTAGCAACAAGAACTAAACACAACTCCCAGAATAGGACATAAATAAGCTACAATACGAATCAAACTCAATCACAATCACATAAACTTCATAACAGTATTTAAAGAAAAGAACTAAAGCATAAACTCTAATCATTAGGTCCTGCAAGCTTGCTAGCACCCTCTGGATCTCTCCATAGTCCAATCACCACACACATTCATCATCACCACCACCCTGTCGCCTCCCTTCATATCTTAGCTTTTCCTTTATCTGCAGTAGGAGGAAAGAAAAAAAAAGATCTATAAGCGAAAATGCTTAGTAAGTACTAATCTATCTCACAAAAACTCGAAGCGCATAAAAGAAATGCAATAATACTGAAACTGAAATGCTAAAGCAAATCTGCATGTGCTCATGGTATACAGAAAATGAAACTGAATACTAAACATGCTCACTATCTAATAGGATAATAAGAAATGAACACTGTAAGCTTAGAATTAAAGAAACTAACTTTTTATTTATTCTAAGCATAAAACTTATTATATTTTCTTATATCCTTGTAATAGAAATTAATCTTTTAATTTCTATCTTTTACTTTCTTCTTCTTTCTTTCTTTTACTTAACTTTTCTTTTCTTCTTTGGGCCCAGGCTTAGTACCATCTTTGTTTTGCGCGCTCTCTAATAGTGACTGGGGTAGCGAGCCTCCAGCCCTATGAGGATAAAGACCTCGGTCTTACCAGGGCCAAGACCTCGGAATTGGTCACCTGGATTTGTTTAACGACAACCTCGGAAGTCGGGTACTAGCCTCTTACTTTAATTTACTTGTTATCTCTTTTTAACTAGACTTTAGTCTTTTTCTTTACTCATGCTTCTTATAATCCTTTGTTAGAGTTTATTAGAATCCTGTAGATATTTCTAACAAGTATAGGATTACAACTAACCAAGCATGCTATATAAAAATAACACAAGGGAAGCAGATCTGAACTCTCTAAGCATGTTATAAAATAAAGCAAAAGAAAGCTAATTTGGATTTCCTAAATATGCTGTAAAATAGAGCAAAAGAAAGCTAACTTGGACTTTCTAAACATGCTGTAAAGTAAACCAAAAGAGAGCTTATTTAGATTTCCTAAACATGCTGTGATAAAAGCAAAAGAAAGCTAATCTAACCTTACTAATCATGCTATAGAATAGGGCAAAAGAAACAACTTTGAGCCTTCTAAACATGCTGTAAAATAGGCAACAGAATGCTACTTTAAACTTTCTAAACATGCTATAAGTAAAGCAAAAGAATACAACTTCAGGCTTCTTTAACGTGCTATAAAATAGGCAAAAAGATAACTAACTCGGACTTACTAAACATGCTGTAAAATAGGGCAAAAGAATGCAACTTTGAGCTTACTAAACATGCTGTGAAATAGGGCAAGGGAAGACTAATTTGATCTTATTAATCATGCTACAAAACGGAGCAACAGAAAACTAATTTGATCTTGCTAATCGTGCTACAAAATGGAGCAACAGAAAACTAATTTGATCTTGCTAATCATGCTACAAAATGGAGCAACAGAAAGCTAATTTGATCTTGCTAATCATGCTACAAAATGGAGCAAAAGAAAACTAATTTGATCTTGCCTTGATGCATACCAGAAGCAATAAGATGAATCATGTTTAGGAATATGATGGACTTAAAGCCATGCATACCAGAAGCAATACTTGAAGCAATTACCAGAAGGAATAGATTCCTACTAAAATAAAACATATGTCATGCTTAAAGAATTCTGCACTTAATGAACAACAAATAACATTGCTAAATGTATTGTTCCCTTCTAACTATCTACTGCAATTACCAAAAACAGACCCAATCCGTAAGCTCCGGATGGCTTGGTTCATGCCCGCAGAAATGCAAAAGGCATGGGGTTGTTCTAAGCTCCAAATGAAGCTGTTCGTATCCCTATTTTTGCAAAATTTCAAGTTGAACTTGCTGCCCATTTGAGGTACACGGCAGCTACATCAAACCAACACCGCCCAATCTAAGCATCATGCTCACAAACAAAGAGGAGCAACCAAATCTCAGAACCACTCTAGGGTTTTCAACAAGCTCCAGAAAACAAGGAACAAAACCGAAACAAGCAACTCACGGCAGATTCAAAAACAAGGAGAAACAAAACCGAAAACAACTCCTACCGCAGGTGAGTAGTACTTACCCCTTGTTCTTGCACTTACAACCGAGAAGGAGGAAGGGGCGGCTAGGGTTCCGGGTGGAGCTCGAAATCTCGGTCTCCTCTTGTGCTCGCGGGCTCTCTTCGACGGGAGGAACTCGGATCCGCAAGGGTTTGCCGGAAGAAGCCTTCGCCGGCCACCAGGGAAAGGAAAACCTAGCTCCCTTTGCCTTCCGCCCGAGCCCGCCGTCGCACACGCAGAAGCAGAGGAGAAGAAGAGGTTTCGGTTCGGGGAAAAGAAAACTTAAGCTTCTTTTAAATCTAGGATTTTCCCATATAACTATACTTTAAATCTTTTTCTCTCCATACTTGGTTAACAAAGTGCTCGCAGCTCGATTGGTTTGCTGTGTCCGGTTGGGTTTGGTTCGGCCGGAGGTCACGAGTTCGAACCTTACCTTCAACGGGTTTTGACAAAATTTCTTTCTTTTTTGTAAACATACTAAACGACCTCCAAAAATTGTGAAAAAAATACTCTAAAAATTTCTAAAAATCTCTAGAATATTTTAAAAGCATTTCTAAATATTTTTATGGACCTTTGGAACTCGAAATAGGGAAAATCGGGTCGTTACAATCCCCCATACCTTATAAAAAGTTCGTCCTCGAACTTAGAATAGCTCTGGATACTTCTATCTCATACTGTCCTCCCGCTCCCAAGTGATTTCCTCGTGCTCCTGGTTCTGCCAGACGACCTTCACTAGTGGTACTTCTTTGTTTCGCAATCTCTTGACTGCTCTGTCCACTATCTGTGTAGGTCTGCTCTCATAACTAAGATCCTCTTGGATCTGCACTGACTGAGGCTGAATCACTTGGCTCGGGTCATGGAGACATGAAATACATTGTGTATTGCTGACATGTCTCGTGGTAAGTCCATCCTGTAAGCTACTTTCCCAATCCTTTCTATGATTAGGTAAGGTCCTACGTAGCGGGGACTTAATTCGCCCTTCTTGCCAAAACTCATTACTCCCTTCATAGGAGCGACCTTGAGGAAAACTGAATCTCCTACTTGGAATTCCAATGGCCTACGGCGTGTGTCAGCATAACTCTTCTGTCTGCTCTAGGCAGTCTCAATTCTCTGTCTGATTTTCTGGATTGCCTGAGTGGTCTCGTCTATCAGCTCTGTCTGAATACCCAGCTCTACTTCCATTTCTTTTCTCTCTCCTGCTTCTTGCCAGCATATGGGTGATCTGCATTTCCTGCCATATAGTGCCTCATAAGGTGCCATCTTGATGGTGGCCTGATAGCTATTGTTGTAGGCGAATTCAGCTAAGCACAAATACTTGCACCAACTTCCCTTGAAATCCAGTGCACAAGCTCTGAGCATATCTTCTAAAATCTGATTCACTCGCTCTGTCTGTCCATCAGTCTGTGGATGGAAAGCTGTGCTGAACTTAAGTTTGGTGCCTAGTGCATTCTGAACGCACTCCCAAAAGTGTGAGGTGAAGCGCCCATCTCTATCAGAAACAATAGATTTAGGAACTCCGTGAAGTTTGACTACCTCTTTAACATATAGCTGGGTCAACTGTTCAATAGAGAGGAACACCTTGATGGCTATGAAATGAGCAGACTTGGTCAATCGGTCTACTATTACCCAAACCGCATCATATCCATTGGTGGTTCTTGGAAGACATGTTATGAAGTCCATGGATATGTCTTCCCATTTCCATTCTGGTATTGGAAGAGGCTGAAGAACTCCTCCTGGTCTCTGGTGTTCTGCTTTGACTCTCTGGCATGTCAGGCAGGTACTGACATATTTAGCAACGTCTCTTTTGAGTCCTGACCACCAAAACCTCTGTTTCACATCTTGGTACATCTTGGAAGAACCAGGATGCATGGAGTACGGTGTACTGTGAGCTTCTTCAAAGATATTCTTCCTCAGTTCTTCATCATTGGGCACGCAAATGTGACTCCCCTGATAGAGATCCCGCTGTCTGTTACTCGAAACTCTGATTTGTCTTCTTTCTGTATCCCTTGCTTGATCTTCTGGATGCCCGGATCTTCACTTTGCTTTCTCTGTATCTCCTCAAACAATGTAGACTATAAGGTCAATGCAGAGAGTTGCCCTTCAATAATTTCAAGTCCAAAATCTGACAACTCCTTCTGCAGTGGCAGAGCTAATGATGACAAAGACATCAAGGATGCACTGGATTTTCTGCTGAGTGCATCTGCCACTTTGTTAGTTTTGCCTAGGTGGTAGAGGATTTCACAATCGTAATCTTTGACCAACTCCAACCACCTGCGCTATCTCATGTTTAAGTCCTTCTGAGTGAAGAAGTACTTAAGACTCTGATGATCTGTGAAGATTATACACTGAACTCCATACAAATAATGTCGCCAGAGTTTAAGTGCAAAAACCACAGCTGCCAGCTCAAGATCATGAGTAGGGTAGTACTTCTCATAATCTTTGAGTTGTCTGGAAGCATAAGCTATGACTTTTCCTTCTTGCATGAGTACAGCTCCTAAGCCCATCTTGGAAGCATCACTGTAGATGTCGAAACTCTTGTCGCTCTGTGGAACAGTCAGAATGGGAGCACTGATCAATCTCTTCTTTAGCTCTTGGAAGCTCTGCTCACATTTATCTGACCATTCGAATCTCTTGTTCTTTCTGGTGAGGGCTGTTAGTGGAGAAGCTATCCTGGAAAAATCCTCCACGAACTTCCTGTAGTACCCTGCTAAACCAAGGAAGCTTCTGATCTCTCTGACGTTCTTGGGTCTACTCCAATTGTTGACCGCTTCCACCTTGGCTGGATCCACTTGAATACCTTCTTTAGAAATAATGTGACCTTAAAACGCCACCTGATTTAACCAGAACTCGTACTTTGAGAATTTAGCATAAAGCTGCTTTTGCTGCAGAGTCTGCAGTACCATCCTCAAGTGCGTGTCATGCTCCTCTGGGGTCCTTGAATAGACCAGAATGTCGTTGATGAATACGATGACAAATTTGTCAAGATATTCTCTGAACACTCTGTTCATTAAGTCCATAAAGACCGCAGGTGCATTAGTCAATCCAAAAGGCATGACCACAAACTCGTAGTGTCCATATCTGGTCCTGAACGTCGTTCTG
Organism: Zingiber officinale; assembly: GCF_018446385.1. NCBI lineage: Eukaryota > Viridiplantae > Streptophyta > Magnoliopsida > Zingiberales > Zingiberaceae > Zingiber > Zingiber officinale. The sequence continues at coordinate 132,071,347 of NC_055987.1, forward strand.
GGTATATCTCTTTCTTTCACCTTCAGCTGATGGTACCCAGAGCGCAGGTCTATCTTTGAGAATACTGTTGCTCCTCTTAACTGATCAAATAAGTCATCGATCCTGGGAAGGGAGTACTTGTTCTTGATTGTCACTTGATTCAAAGCTCTGTAGTCTATGCTTATCCGCATTGATCCATCTTGCTTCTTGACAAACAACACAGGAGCTCCCCAAGGTGAGTGACTGGGGCGAATGAAGCCCTTGTCAAGTAACTCCTGTAGTTGTTCTTGTAACTCCTTCAGCTCTGCTGGAGACATACGATACGGAGCTTTTGAAATTGGACCGGTTCCAGGAACCAATTCAATCTCAAATCCACTCATTTATTGGGAGGTAGTCCAGGTAGATCTGCTGGGAATACCTCGGGATATTCACAGACCACCCGAACCGCCTCTTTCTTACCTTCTTTCTGTTCTTCTGCACTTACTTAACTGGGGCTCCGGGCTCCCTACTGTCTTGTCTTCTATCTTGGCTGGCTTGAACTCTATAAACTCCTCATAGTGCTTGTTGGTGATAGAACTCTTCATAGAACTCTAACTGAAAATCTGCCCAGCTCATCTGATCGGCTGCTCTCTTGGTCTTTATCCTCTCCCACTACATACGAGCATCTCCAGACAGGCAGAAAGAGGCGCACTTGACCTTCTCGACTTCTGGCCAGTCAAGAAGCTCCATAGTGCTCTCTAGTGTTTTAAACCAAGCTGGGCATCCCAGGCTCGATCGTGCTGAGAAGCTCTGGTTTCACTTGACCACTTTATAAGATAAGCTCGGTCTGCGGGTCGTGGCGGCTCCACAGGTAGCGGTGGAGTCTCAATTACCACTGGAGCCTCTGCGGTGATAGGCGGAGGAGGGGAGGAAGGCTGGCTGGTTTGGTCGATTGACAATCACTTGCTCGCTACTTGTCTCTGGAGTTAGGCAACAACTTCAGAGAGATTGGGCTCAGTTGATCTAAGCTCTTCGTTCTCCTGATCTTGGTTCTCAGTACGAACGGTACGGGGACATCTTTTTTCTTAACATCTAATTATGCAAAGAAAAAAACTTGGTATCCTCTCTCTAACCCTTCTAATCATACATAAATATGAATAAAGAAAAGGGAAACTAAATCTTCTATCTTACTTAAGCACTTAAAAACAATTACTTTATACTGCAGTTAATAATAAGGAAAGCAGAATAAAGAAAAGATTTAAATACTTTCTTACTTGGAGACGGCGAGGATGATGCTGATGTGTGTGTGATGCTGGAGAATGGAACACTGCTCTGATACCAACTGTAACAACCCACCCTTCTTACTTCTACTCTCTAAGGGCGAATGTTACCTAACTACAACTCTCTATCTAGTGTCACTGACGCTATTATTAGCAATACTTAGATTTATCACGGTTCAGAGGAATTCCTACCGAAAAATTTCGGCAGAGTCTCCCCTGTACCGGTGACCAAATCTATAATACACAAGATATATACGCAGCCACATGCGGCTGGAACACATTTTATTCACAACCACGCAGTAATAAATTCATACGATAACCAAAAGACCAGACTAGCAACAAGAACTAAATACAACTCCCAGAATAGGACATAAATAAGCTACAATACGAATCAAACTCAATCACAATCACATAAACTTCATAACAGTATTTAAAGAAAAGAACTAAAGCATAAACTCTAATCATTAGGTCCTGCAAGCTTGCTAGCACCCTCTGGATCTCTCCATAGTCCAATCACCACACACATTCATCATCACCACCACCCTGTCGCCTCCCTTCATATCTTAGCTTTTCCTTTATCTGCAGTAGGAGGAAAGAAAAAAAAAGATCTATAAGCGAAAACGCTTAGTAAGTACTAATCTATCTCACAAAAACTCGAAGCGCATAAAAGAAATGCAATAATATTGAAACTGAAATGCTAAAGAAAATCTGCATGTGCTCATGGTATACAGAAAATGAAACTGAATACTAAACATGCTCACTATCTAATAGGATAATAAGAAATGAACACTGTAAGCTTAGAATTAAAGAAACTAACTTTTTATTTATTCTAAGCATAAAACTTATTATATTTTCTTATATCCTTGTAATAGAAATTAATCTTTTAATTTCTATCTTTTACTTTCTTCTTCTTTCTTTCTTTTACTTAACTTTTCTTTTCTTCTTTGGGCCCAGGCTTAGTACCATCTTTGTTTTGCGCGCTCTCTAATAGTGACTGGGGTAGCGAGCCTCCAGCCCTATGAGGATAAAGACCTCGGTCTTACCAGGGCCAAGACCTCGGAATTGGTCACCTGGATTTGTTTAACGACAACCTCGGAAGTCGGGTACTAGCCTCTTACTTTAATTTACTTGTTATCTCTTTTTAACTAGACTTTAGTCTTTTTCTTTACTCATGCTTCTTATAATCCTTTGTTAGAGTTTATTAGAATCCTGTAGATATTTCTAACAAGTATAGGATTACAACTAACCAAGCATGCTATATAAAAATAACACAAGGGAAGCAGATCTGAACTCTCTAAGCATGTTATAAAATAAAGCAAAAGAAAGCTAATTTGGATTTCCTAAACATGCTGTAAAATAGAGCAAAAGAAAGCTAACTTGGACTTTCTAAACATGCTGTAAAGTAAACCAAAAGAGAGCTTATTTAGATTTCCTAAACATGCTGTGATAAAAGCAAAAGAAAGCTAATCTAACCTTACTAATCATGCTATAGAATAGGGCAAAAGAAACAACTTTGAGCCTTCTAAACATGCTGTAAAATAGGCAACAGAATGCTACTTTAAACTTTCTAAACATGCTATAAGTAAAGCAAAAGAATACAACTTCAGGCTTCTTTAACGTGCTATAAAATAGGCAAAAAGATAACTAACTCGGACTTACTAAACATGCTGTAAAATAGGGCAAAAGAATGCAACTTTGAGCTTACAAAACTTGCTGTGAAATAGGGCAAGGGAAGACTAATTTGATCTTATTAATCATGCTACAAAACGGAGCAACAGAAAACTAATTTGATCTTGCTAATCGTGCTACAAAATGGAGCAACAGAAAACTAATTTGATCTTGCTAATCATGCTACAAAATGGAGCAACAGAAAACTAATTTGATCTTGCTAATCATGCTACAAAATGGAGCAACAGAAAGCTAATTTGATCTTGCTAATCATGCTACAAAATGGAGCAAAAGAAAACTAATTTGATCTTGCCTTGATGCATACCAGAAGCAATAAGATGAATCATGTTTAGGAATATGATGGACTTAAAGCCATGCATACCAGAAGCAATACTTGAAGCAATTACCAGAAGGAATAGATTCCTACTAAAATAAAACATATGTCATGCTTAAAGAATTCTGCACTTAATGAACAACAAATAACATTGCTAAATGTATTGTTCCCTTCTAACTATCTACTGCAATTACCAAAAACAGACCCAATCCGTAAGCTCCGGATGGCTTGGTTCATGCCCGCAGAAATGCAAAAGGCATGGGGCTGTTCTAAGCTCCAAATGAAGCTGTTCGTATCCCTATTTTTGCAAAATTTCAAGTTGAACTTGCTGCCCATTTGAGGTACACGGCAGCTACATCAAACCAACACCGCCCAATCTAAGCATCATGCTCACAAACAAAGAGGAGCAACCAAATCTCAGAACCACTCTAGGGTTTTCAACAAGCTCCAGAAAACAAGGAACAAAACCGAAACAAGCAACTCACGGCAGATTCAAAAACAAGGAGAAACAAAACCGAAAACAACTCCTACCGCAGGTGAGTAGTACTTACCCGTTGTTCTTGCACTTACAATCGAGAAGGAGGAAGGGGCGGCTAGGGTTCCGGGTGGAGCTCGAAATCTCGGTCTCCTCTTGTGCTCGCGGGCTCTCTTCGACGGGAGGAACTCGGATCCGCAAGGGTTCGCCGGAAGAAGCCTTCGCCGGCCGCCAGGGAAAGGAAAACCTAGCTCCCTTTGCCTTCCGCCCGAGCCCGCCGTCGCACACGCAGAAGCAGAGGAGAAGAAGAGGTTTCGGTTCGGGGAAAAGAAAACTTAAGCTTCTTTTAAATCTAGGGTTTTCCCATATAACTATACTTTAAATCTTTTTCTCTCCATACTTGGTTAACAAAGTGCTCGCAGCTCGGTTGGTTTGCTGTGTCCGGTTGGGTTTGGTTCGGCCGGAGGTCACGGGTTCGAACCTTACCTTCAATGGGTTTTGACAAAATTTCTTTCTTTTTTGTAAACATACTAAACGACCTCCAAAAATTATGAAAAAATACTCTAAAAATTTCTGAAAATCTCTAGAATATTTTAAAAGCATTTCTAAATATTTTTATGGACCTTTGGAACTCGAAATAGGGAAAATCGGGTCGTTACAGTTCTCTTCTTTTTTTCTACTATTCCATTTTGTTGGGGTGTCCTAAGGCAAGAAAATTTGTGATGATATCCATTTTCAAGGCAGAATTGATTAAAGTTGTGATTTTTAAATTCACTTCCGTTATCACTTTTAATTCTTTTAATTTTTCTATCTTTTTCATTTTCAATTTGTTTACAAAAATTACTAAATACTTCAAATGCTTCATCCTTACTTTTTTAAAATTTTACCCAAATGAATCTAGAGTAATCATCTATTATTACTAGGCAATAAAGGCTCCCATTTATTGATTTGATTCCATGAGAGTCAAATAGGTTCAAGTGCAATAGTTCTAGTATAGAATTTGTTTAAAGTTAATTAGTTGACTTTGTTTGTTTTTCTTGTTGATAGACATTACAAATTGTTGAGTCTAAGTTGGGTAAGTTTGGTAAGCCTCTAACTAATCTATTTAATTTACTTAGATTTCTGAAGTTTGTGTGTGATATTCTTCTATGTCATAGCCAGGTTTCTTCTTTTTGTGTCAAGTGACACTTAAGTGAGGAACCAGTTAGGTTGATTGCATATATATTATCCTTTGTAAAACCTTTTAGTTTTATGGTAGGGTTATCTATGTGCTTAATTAAGCATTCAGAGGATAAAACTAAACTTTATATCCAAAATCACACAATTGACAGATGTTAAGAGGATTGTATTTGAAATTTTCAACAAGTAATACTTTCTTAATAATAAAATCAGTTTTGAGTTCAATATTACCTATCCTAATTACCTTGAGTTTGTCATTGTTTTCAAATGCAACTGTTCCTAATCTTTTGTATGTTAATTGAATGAATTTGGTGTGATCCCCAGACATGTGTTTGGAACAACCACTATCCAATATCCACTTGGTTTCCTACAACAGGTAGGAGTTAAAACCAATTTATATTAAACTTGATTTGAAATTCGATAAGTTAAGTTTAACTTTAAGTTTTAAAATTTTAATTTTAATTTTAAATTTTAAGTTTAATTTTAAATTTTAATTTAACCTTTTAATTTTAATTTTAATTTTAATTTTAAAATTTTGATTTAAAGTCCTTAGTCATCTCACCCAATCTACATTTTCAATCAGGGAATCCTATAATTTTGTGAGATCAGTTAAGTTTAATTTCAGAGTTTGGTTTAACTTTGTGTTAGATTCAGGTTTAGCTTTGGGACAAACAAATATTCTTTAGATAAACTTTTGGGCTATGGTGAGTTACCTGGACATCATTAGAGTAACCATGCCATCGAGGTTTTCCAAATAGTCCTATCCACTGAACTTAGTACAAAACCTTGGTTTAACTAGTTAGGATCCGTAAGGGGTAGCTTTAGTTAGTTCCACTAAGTCAAATGCACCAGGTCGAAGTCATATCTTCCTAGACATGCATAGACAGAGTTTCTCTAACCTACTATCATCTAAAACTTCACCAATACTTTGGTCAAGTTAAACTGTTGTCCCTATTTTAGCTAGTTCTAATTACCCTACTAGGTAAGTTATTATTTTAGATGTGCCAACTAATTTAGAGTTGTTGGGATCTAGCGCGCCCAAAGATGCAGAAACACAGCGGAAAAGTTCTAGATCCTCTTCCAGCAGATCCATGTGAAGGGAAGAAACATTTTCTGAAAACTATACTAAGCTACATGATAGGATTATACCTTTGTTGCGTGCCCTTCGCAATCCTGACAACAACCTTTTTCTCTAGATCCAGATCTCAGCGTGTTCAAGTGTCCGCGCCTCTATGGTATCCACACGAACATATCCTTCATTCGTCGCACGAATGAAGCCTTCGGAGAAGAACCATCTTCTTGTGCTAGCAAGAAGTATGATTCGACCAAATATCAAGAATCGACTATGGAAGGAGGAGGAAGAAGATGGAATCTCAAGAGACACCTTTTTCTCATCTAATTCATCTTATCAAAAATAAATGACAAAAACCTATTTATATTCATCCCATGAATACCGAGGGTCTTTTGTCTCTTTGTATTCCTCTTAATGGGTTGGATTTATTATATTGGATTAACCATTAATCCAATAACCTAATAAGTCTAACCCATTGAGTCTAACCCATTAATCCAATGCGTCTAATTCGGATTGGACTCAATCCAATGAGTGGATTCATTTGAGTCTAACTTAATTAGCAACCAAAAGGTCTAATCATCTCATGATTGGCTCTTAGGGCTAATTACTAACAATCTCCCACTAGCACTAGTGTCAATCACCAGTAAGATGACACCAACACTTTGGATTTACCCATTATTCTTAATATCCTTAGTATTTTAGTCAAACTAAAATACCCATCTCCAAACCAATATGTTCTTTGTGTGTGACCCTATAGGCTCTCGTAACGTTGGCAATGTATCCAAATCAACATTTACGATACATAAACAATGAGTGACATCTAGCAATGCATCATTGCTACCCAAGTGATGAGAAAGTCGAGATCCGACCTAACCTATCCGTGGCTATTATCTTGTATGACTCAGTCCCTCTATCTTTGATATCTAGATTGATCAATGAGGTATAGACCATGTCATCCTCTTATCAATCTTTGTGTTTCTTGATCTCCAAGTAGACACACTTATCAAATAAGTTCAATATCTCATATTGACTCATTTATGCATGGTCATGCTTTCTTGTGTCCTACTAATCAAGGGGCCCACAAGATATTGCTTCCGTCGTATGGAAGAGATAGATCCCATTTACATCACTCACATCCCTCCACATAATTCATTGCATATCCAGTGATCGACTTTATAGTCACCCTGTTACGGGTGACATTTGACGATACCAAAGTATACAACTCCTTATGTAGGGAACCGTAGTGACTTCAGGTCTAAGGACTATTCATACCAATAGTCACATGAGAATATCTATGACACTCATATGACGATCCATAAAATATTCTCATGGCGGGTCATTTAGTATATATTATCTAATATATACTCATGTATCAACCTGATATCTCATATCCATGACTTGTGAGATCAAGTCATCCGTTGACCTACATGCTAGTCTCGACGCATTAATATTTTCCTTGTATATTAATGCTCGACTAGGAATAGTTAAGAATAGTGTTCTATATAATATCTCACTATCAATTCAACCAATTGATATACTGTAGATAAGAACCTACTACCCAAGGACATTATTATATTTATTCATTCGGCACTGAATTGAAGTAAATATAATAGCCATAACCTTTGCCTTCTAATGAAATAATGAAATATGATACAAAATATCCTAAGTCAATCAACTCTTGATTGCCTCTTAGGGCTTACACTAACAATCTCCTTTTGTCACTAGTGTCAATCACTAAGATATCTAATATCCATTGACCTAGTGTGACCATCATGCTTTCTTGGTGCCAAAGCCTTGGTCAAAGGATTCGTAATGTTAGCATTGTTTGGTTCTCTGCATATCCTCATATCTCATATATAGATGATCCCTCGAATGAGATGGAATTGTTGTAGTATCCAATACCTAAGACCACCATTTATGTAAAATACATGCCCTAACTACGATCTAGAATCGTCTTTGTCAATTTAGAAGCTTGCACCACTGTAACCCTTTACAGCAACAGCTGTAACCCTTTACAACAATCTCTTCATTGCCTCCAAAGATTAAGAAATAATCTTGAGTCCTTCTCAAGTACTTAAGAATATTCTTGACTGCTATCCAGTGACCTTCACCTGGATCTGACTGGTATCTGCTCGTCATGTTTAATGCATATGAGACATCTGGGTGAGTACAAAGTATGACGTGCATGATCGACCCTATAGCAGATGCATAAGGGATCTGATCCATGCGGTCCCTTTCTACCTTAGAAGAAGGGCATTGAGTCTTCGAAAGACTCACACCATGTGACATAGGCAGGAATTCCTTCTTGGAATTCTCCATGGCAAAGCGTTTAAGCACCTTGTCAATGTACGTACTGTGGCTTAGGCCAAGCAATCTTTTAGATCTATCTCTATAGATCTTAAGGCCTAAAATATAGGTTGTTTCACCTAAGTCTTTCATTGAAAAATAATTTCCAAGCCAAGTCTTCACTGACTGAATAGTAGGGATATCATTTCCAATGAGAAGTATGTCATCTACATACAATATGAGAAAGATTATTGTACTCCCACTAACCTTCTTGTAGACACAAGGTTCATCTTCATTCTTAATGAAACCAAACGTTTTGATCGCATCATCGAATCGAAGATTCCAGCTTCTAGAAGTTTAGTTCAATCTATAAATGGATCTTTGCAACTTACAAACCTTTCCAGCATGCTCTGGATCTACAAACCCCTCAGGTTGTGTCATGTACACATCCTCGAGTAGATTTCCATTAAGAAATGTGATTTTGACATCCATCTGCCAGATCTCATAATCATAGTAAGCAACAACAACAAGCATGATTTGAATGGACTTGAGTATCACAACTGGTGAAAAGGTTTCATCATAGTGTATACCATGAATCTACTTGAATCCTTTAGCCACCAATCTACCTTTATAGGTATGCATATTTCCATCCATGTCAGTCTTCACCTTGAAGACCCACTTACACCCAATGGGTTTGATCCCTTCAGGTGGATCAACCAAAGTCCATACTTGGTTAGTGTACATGGATTCCATCTCGGATCTCATGACCTCTAGCCATTTCTCAGAATTTGGGCCCTGTACAGCTTCCTGATAAGATGTAGGCTCATTGAGACCAATAATCTCTACATCACCGTGGTCAGACAAGAGAAATGAATATCTCTCAGGTTGATGATGAATCCTATCAGATCTGTGTAGAGCATGTGCTACTTGAAGAGGTTGTTGTTCCACAACTTCTTGTGGTGTAACAAGATCCCGATCCACAACATATTGTGGTACCTATTCAATTTCCATCACGGTGTCAGTGCTAGTATCTTGAACTTCTTCAAGATCGATTTCACTCCCACTAGTTTTTATAGAAATCAATTCCCTTTCTAGAAATACACCAGTTCTGGCAACAAACACCTTGACATGTGTGGGATTATAGAAGTAATATCCCTTTGTTTCCTTGGGATTCCAACAAAGTAGCACTTATCCGATTTGGGTCCTAGTTTATCTGAGACTTGTTGTCGAACATAAGCCTCACAACCCCAAATCTTCATAAAAGACATATTGGGACTCTTCCCTGTCCATATCATATATGGTGTCTTTATGATGGCCTTGGATGGAACTCGGTTAAGTGTGAAAGCGGTAGTCTCTAGAGCATGTCCCCAAAAGGAAGTAGGAAGATCTGTATGACTCATCATCGATCGTACCATATCTAATAAGGCACAGTTCCTACTTTCTGATACACCATTCCATTGTGGTGTTCCAAGTGGAGTGAGTTGAGATATGATCCCACACTCAATAAGATGGTCATGAAACTCTTGGCTAAGGTATTCCCCACCTCGATCTGATCGAAGCATCTTAATACTCTTACTAAGTTGGTTTTGTACTTCATTCTTAAATTCTTTAAACTTTTCAAAGGATTTTGACTTGTGTCTCATCAGATACACATAGTCGTATCTACTGGAATCATTAGTGAAGGTAATGGAGTAATGATAGCCTCCTCTAGCTGCTATTCTGAAAGGGCCACATACATCAGTATGTATGAGTTCTAATAGATCATTAGCCCTTTCACCATGTCCACTAAATGGAGTCTTTGTCATCTTGCCTCGAAGACAAGATTCGCATACCTCATATGATTCAAAATCAAAGGAGTCCAAAAGTCCATCCTTATGGAGTTGGGATATGCGACTCTCATTTATGTGACCTAAGCGACAATGCTAGAGATATGTTTGGTTCAGATCATTAGATTTGAACCGCTTGGTATTTATGTTATAGATTGGGTTTTTTAAAGTCTAGAACATAGAGTCCATTTATCAGAGGTGCACTACAATAAAACATATCATTTAAATAAATAGAACAGCATTTGTCCTTTATTATAAATGAGAACTCCTTCTTGTCTAAACAAGAAATAGAGATTATGTTTTTGGTTAAAGCAGGCACATAACAACACTCTTCAAGTTGTAAAACAAGCCCAGTAGGCAAAGATAAGGAATAGGTCCCTACAGCGACGGCAACAACTCTTGCACCATTGCCTACTCGTAGGTCAACTTCGCCCTTTGTCAATAATCTACTATTTCTCAGCGTCTGCACATTAGTATAAATGTGAGATGCACATCTGGTATCTAATACCTATGAAGAAGAAATAGATAGATTGACTTTTATAGCATATATACCTGAGGCAGAAGTCTCACTTCTCTTCCTTTTCAATTCCTCGAGGTACATCTTGCAGTTCCTCTTCCAGTGACCGGTCTCACCGCATGGGAAGCAGGTTCCTTCCTTAGCAACCCCACCTTTGGGTTTCAGTGCATAAGCCTTGCCCTTGCCTTTGGCTTGGGTCCTACCCTTACCTTTAGGCTTCCACTTGCCTTTACCCTTAGACACCTTCAAAATGAACCAGGCTTTACCTTCTTAAGGTTGAGTTTAGCAGTTCTCAACATGCTCAACATCTCAGGCAGTGGTTTGTCAATTTCATTCATGTTGTAGTTCACGACAAATTGACTATAACTATCAGGCAACGACTACAAGATAAGATCAGTGGCCAATTTTGGCCAAGTAGAAATCCAAACCTTTGTAGATTCTCCACATTCTCGATCATTTTGAGCATATATGGCCTTACGGGACTTCCTTCTTGCATTCTGCATTGAAACAATGCTTTAGAGATATCAAATTTCTCATGTTTTGCTTGTCCTTGATATAGTTTTCTAAGGTGTTCAACCATATCATAAGCATCCATGTTCTCATGTTGCTTCTGAAGCTCAGAGTTCATGGTGGTGAGCATAAGGCATGATACATCTAATGCATCATCTTGATGCTTCTTGTAAGCATCCCTATCAACTCTAGTGGCAGTAGCAGGGGGCACTTCAGGAATAAGCTGCTCTAGGACATACAGTTTTCTTTCTCTCTTGAGAACTATTCTTATATTTCTATACCAGTCTAGAAATTAGCTCCATTGAGCTTATTCTTATCAAGGATAGATCGCAGAGATAGTGCCTTCTACTTACTAGATGACATGGTGGTCTACAACAATAAAATGCAGAGAAGTATCATACTCAGATCATTTAATTATGCCTTTAATTAAATGATTCTCCCATTGAATTCTAAAGCTTGATAGAAGCAAGTCACTACTAGCTCTAAGCTCAAAAGAAAAGACATTCTAGTGAGACAATATCCACATTATACCTCATCTTGAGTTAGCTTTGGCTAATCGCCCAAGACTTGTTTAAATTAGGTAGGCAATGTGTACCAATTGGACAAGATCCATATTATACTTTTCTTGAGTTAGCTTTGGCTAATCGCCCAAGCCTTGTATAAATTAGGTAGACAACATTTACCAATTACATCCTATGTAACTCTTGTATCCTTAGGTGAACAACACTGTTTGCTCATTTTCCCATCTTATGAAATCCATATTATAATTCATCTTGAGTTAGCTTTGGCTAATCGCCCAAGACTAGTATAATATGATTTACATCTTATGGGATATGCCTTTAAGTTCTCAATCCAATTGAGGTAACTTAATTAAGTCATAACCAAAGTTCAATAGTCGGACATCACAATTATCCAGTTGCACTCTACCAAGATAAAAAGAGTCACTTTGCTTTGGCAAACCTGACTACAGATGATCAAGGTAGTAGTGAGTACCAAACTTTGGTAAGCATATGTAAATGACCTAATTACGATAGCTACACATGCATCACATACATCATGACATATCATGGCATATATCAACATATATACAAGTTTAAACATGACATGATTATGGCCCCCATAAACTACGATCTTCTCAAGTCAATGAGAAGAGCGATAAGTCAACCTAGGTCTAAGCCGCTTCTCCAAGTGCTTCCTTGGTTGTCGTGTGTTGTTGTCCTTCCTTCCTTTTCACCCGTCTTCCTGAAGACTAACTCTTTCTAATTTTGTACATTACAAAATCTAAAGAAACTCGAGTTACATTCGAGTGTAATCTAATTACAACAAGAATAAAAGGGATGAAGGCACGACACGCAGGTCGTGTTATGAATTACAATATTACACACATCCAATTATATTGGGGTCAAAATTTATTTTGTATACTCATTGTATGAGTTGCTGCTTTACTCGAGACCATACTACCCACAATACCAACTACGTTTTGTTCTAAACAAAGCATCTCTAGCCGAGACCTTGTTGGTCACACACCAACTATGTTTTGTTCCCAACAAAACACCCCTGGCCGAGACCTTGCTAGTCACACACCAACTATGATTTGTTCCCAACAAAACACCCATTTCGGTCAAGGTTTAGGATTTGGCCGAGACACAAACTCTAGCCAAGACTCATAGTTTGGCCGAGATTTACTCTCTTGGCCGAAACCTTGTTTGGTCGAGACTCATAAATTTTTATAAATCATAGTAAACCCTATCAAGTAATTTCTATATCATATATAAAAATTCTAACTTAGCAAAGCCCTTCGCAAGTGGTTCTGATACCACTGTTGGGATCTAGAGCACCCAAAGACGCAGAAACGCAGCAAAAAAGTTCTAGATCCTCTTCCAGCAGATCCATGCGAAGGGAAGAAATCTTTTTTGAAAACTATACTAAGCTACATGATAGGATTATACCTTTGTTGCGTGCCCTTCGCAATCCCGACAGCAACCTTTTTCTCTGGATCCAGATCTCAGCACGTTCAAGCGTCCATGCCTCTATGGTATCCACACGAACATATCCTTCGTTCGTTGCACGAACAAAGCCTTCTGAGAATAACCATCTTCTTATGCTAGCAAGAAGTATGATTCGACCAAACATCAAGAATCGGCCATGGAAGGAGGAGGAAGAAGATGGAATCTCAAGAGACACCTTTTTCTCATCTAATTCATCTTATCAAAAATAAATGACAAAAACCTATTTATATTCATCCCATGAATACCAAGGGTCTTTTGTCTCTTTGTATTCCTCTTAATGGGTTGGATTTATTATATTAGATTAACCATTAATCCAATAGCCCAATAAGTCTAACCCATTGAGTCTAACCCATTAATCCAATGTGTCTAATTCGGATTGGACTCAATCCAATGAGTGAGTTCATTTGAGTCTAACTCAATTAGTAACCAAAAGGCCTAATCATCTCATGATTGGCTCTTAGGACTAATTACTAACAAGAGCCCCCCCTGAATTATTGAGCTTGATTTTCAAGTTTTGAATTTGTGTCTATTACTTTTGTAATTATAGTGGACTTGATGGTAATTAAATTTATTTGATTTTATTTTATTTTTAATTTTAGAATTTAGTTTTGTAGATTTATTTTAGTTTGAATTTAATGTTTTAGTTGGATTTGATTTTATGTAATGGATCTCATTTTAGGTACACAATATTGGTTGATTCCTACTTGCGTGATTAGGCACGCTTTTGGAACCCAAGTTTTAGTTTGGGTCTTATTTTGATTAACTAATGATATAAAGGATTTATTGGTTGAGCTGGACTTGTATCCGAGTCTGGACATGTTGTACACAACTCTTTGTAATCCAAGTATCATATCGAGATACTTGGATCTAGTTGTGAATTTTTGTAGTAATTCTTTTAGTTCAATTATTTCATTTTTTAGTCTGAGATTATCCTCCTCAAGTTTTACAATTTGAGTTGGGATTCAGCTTGAATTGGTTCATTCGTTGAACTTGATTTTAATTGTTCATTAAGTTTGTTATTTTCTTTTGTTAGTTTATTTATGTAATTTTCAGAGTTAGTTAATTTCTTATTTAAGCATGCAATAATTTTAAAAAATCTTTTTCTTAAATGAAAATATACCTCATCAGAACCTTTGGAAACAAATACGGACTCGTGGCTTGATTTGGGTTCGGACCCGTCTTCCGATTCGTTCTCCAATTCTGTTTCGTAAGCCATTAGTGCGAGGTAGTTGGAGTGCTTTGGTTCTCTGCCGTCTGATTCATCTCTGGATGATTCATCCCACATTGCTTTGAGGGCCTTCTTCTTCTTTAGCTTCGAGCAGTCAATCTTGTAGTGCCCCTTCTTGTTACACCCAAAGCATATCACATTCTTGTTGTTAGAGTTGGTGGTGGAGTTGATTTTTTGCGGGTCTTTTTTGTTGAAATTCTTCTTTCTCTTGGTGAACATTTTTCTTACCAGGTTCACCAGGTATTCTTCATCCTCTAAGTCTTAGTCAGACTCAACTTATGATTCTAGTTTGTTCTTATGTTTAGCTTCTTTTGAAGATCCTGCAAGAAGAGCAACACCTTTCTCAACCTACTTTGAGTTAATTTGTTCATGGAGTTCAAGTTCACAAAATAAGTCATCTAGTTTTAATTTAGATAGGTTCTTTGAAATTTTGTAGGCATCCACGATGGATGACCACAGTGCATTTCGAGGAAACACGTTTAGGGCATATATTATCAGGTCGCAGTTCTCCATCTGGTGGTCGTTGGTGTGAAGTCCATTGAGGATGTATTTTATCCTCGCGTGTAATTGACTCGTAGATTCTCCTTCCTATATTTTTATATTAAATAATTTATTTAAATAAATATCCCTTTTTGTTACCTTCGTATTGTTGGTTCTCTCGTGCAATTCGATAAGTTTATCCCACAACTTCTTCGCATTTTCGTATGAGCCGATGCGGTTTAGTTCTTCCTTTGTTAGCCCGCACCGAAGTGTGTTGAGAGCCTTGAAGTCGATCTGAGCCTTCTTCTTCATTTCTGGATTCCACTATTCCGGGTCTATTGGAATTCTGGCGGTGTCGACGGGAGTCTTGTAGCCTTTGGTGATGCTGAACCACTGGTCAAAGTTGGTCTTCAGGTATACCTCCATCCACTTCTTCCAGTACGGGAAGTCGTCACCGTTGAATAGGGGAGGACGAACGATGTTGTACCCTTCAAGTTGTGTCATTTGAGTGTTGAAAAGATAAACTAAAGAAGGTACCAAAACTTGATCTTGGATTAGCAGAGTTTGAGATATAAATATAAAAATATAGAAAAATTTGAGAGGTATTACACCAATCTCAAATTAAAATTGAACGAAAAAGTTATCTGAAAAGTTTTATCAATTCAGATGGAATGCAAAGAAATCTGAAAGCAATTCCCCGACTTGATTGGTGGTTGCACCAAATTAGAGCACAACCTGCTCTGATACCACTTGTTGGATCACGTGATTTTCAAAAACTCATTTTGTCAGTATTTAAAATTATGAGTACACAACGGAAAAGAATTAGAAAACAGACAAACACCAGAGAACACAAGCGATTTTACTTGGTTCGGAGCCTTCGGCGACTCCTACTCTAAGACCCAGGTCTCGCGGACCTATCAATGGGTAATCTACTAAAAATCTCTTTCGGTACCTCCGAAAGAGGGAATTGAGTACAAGAAGAATAGAACAGTGCAATACATTACACTTGTCCTTTTGTAGTAAATAAGTATAGAAATAGAACTTGTTACCGACATGTAGGATCAAGTGTGGGAAAGTTTGTGTGTCAGTGTAGATCTACCGACCACGATCGAAAGTCCTCAGAACAGTCGTCAGGCATAGTAGCTTTGCAGCAGAGTTGTAGCAAAAGCCTGAAGCAGTCGAAAGCTCAAAAGGATGCGCAGAAGCTTGTATGTCAGTGTTGTGTCAATGTCTTCTCAAGAAAGCCTTATAAAAGGCATGGAAGGCACCTTCCATTTCCATGGAAGGTACCTCCAATGAGGCAAATTCAATCCTGAATAGCCTGGCACTTATTCACGACTTCGACCAAAATTTATCCTGGAGAAGGCACCTTCCATAGCCATGGAAGGCACCTTCTATGAACAGTATGAAGGCGCCTTCCATCAGGCTTGAAGGCGCCTTCAGACACTGTTCATCCAAAGGCAAATGTGCTCCTTTGTCCTACAAAATCACGTTAGTCCAATAAATTAAATAATAACCTGCAAGACAAATGTTAGTGCTATAATAATGAGCAGTATTAATTAGTTTTTGTCCAACCAGGACTAGAAACTAGTCAATGTCTCAATTTAGGGATCCCAAATAGATCTAAACTGGACCAACGCCTACTGCCCCTCAAACCGGGGTGCATCCTCATAAGGTCACTCTCCTCCAGTGACTTACCTTAATTTACCAACTTGCCAGACATCCGGTCAGCTCGTCGACCTGTCTGGACTTAACACCAGCTATCTACTCAGCTCGTTGACCTAGCTGGATTTCTTTCCAGATATCCGGTCATCCCGTCGATCTATCTGGACTTCGTACCAGCTATTCGATCTGCCCATTGACGTAGCTGGGTTTCCTTCCAGATATCTGGTCGACCCGTCGACCTATCTGGATTTCGTATTGCACACTTTAATCATGCACGAAGATTGGCCAAATGCATGTCAATGGTCTAGGCGCTCGGAGGGGGTCCAGGCACCCGGAGGTGGATAAACTTTGAAGATGAATTTTCGATAAGAGCTCGCGACATCAAGACAGTACAGGCAACCGGGAGGGGATCCAGGCGCCCGGATGAGGCTATAAAAGCAACCTTCGACTAGCAGCTTTAACACAACATTTGCTACAACTTTCGTTCTTGCGCTGCTCCAAGAAGGTTCCGATAATCCTAAAAAACTACTTCAATAACCTACGATTAAGAAATTCTATTCATACTTTCTTCTTGTCAATAATCTTTTATTTTACAATTCATGCACTCAAATTTTGTAACTCATTTTCCAGTTGATAGTAATTTCCTAACGAAAGCACTCAACAAGTGCGGACCTTGGAGTAGGAGTCGTCGAAGGTTCCGAACTAAGTAAAAAATTACTTGTGTTAGCACTTGTCTTTTCTTTTTCTCGCTTCTGTTCCTTAGTTTTATTTTCACTGTAAACTCGATATTTTAAAAGTAAAGAACGTTCTCACGATCTATCAGTTGCTTCCTCCAACTAGCTGAAAAGTCATGATCAATTTTTGGCTATATACAACCTATTGTCCACCCAAGAAATAGCTTCTCCATTGACTTCACTACTGGACTATGATCAAATATTACTAAAGGACCCATTAATTAAGACCTGGGAGCTAGCCATGAGCCGAGTGGATGAGCACACTCTGGCAGAGATGACGGATGGGTATTCTTATGACTTAACCATGGTAGGTTTTATCTTTCTTACCTTATTTTATTCAGAACACCTCTAATGATGATTTCTCTGTAGTTTTGAAGAGTCAAGATGAACTTAACCCGATCCGTGGTTGACTTAGCCCGAGAAAGCGAGGCTTTAAAGGGGTGACTAGTAAAGGTAGGATCTATCTATACCCCCACCAAATCCCCATTGGAATACCAAGCTCAACTCGACCACCTGAGCGAGTTAGAATGGCTACTTCAGGAAGTTTAGGCATCGACAAAGGCTAAGGCAGAAAAGGAGAAGTCATCAGAGACTACTCTAGAAACCACCAAAGATACACTATGATTTGAAACAACGTAGTAGGCCAAGGTGATGTCAGACCTGGATGAGAAAATTGATGAAGTCCAAGGCCTCTCAAATGCCTCTAAATCTGAGCTAGCAGGAACTATATCTGAGCTGGTTGATTCCTAGGCGGAACTAATTACCTACCAGGAGGGGCAGGATGCACGTTTTGAGACAAAGAAAACAACCTACCTCCAGACACGGGAGTTCAATATGGCAATCATCACTTCCATCAACAAAGTGTTTCTTGTTGGCGTTAAGGGGCCGAGCTATTGTGCAACTTCGCGAGGGTGGCTACTTGGCATCTGAACCTCCCGCCCGGTTCTTAGACCGCAAAAGTATCTTAAAGGAGTTTCCGCTCGGCGTCTTCCCTAAATTTTTATAGCATATCTTGTATGTTAGCCCCTTTCATGGGATAAGCAAACCTTCATGTAACCAGACTTTTATTTTGCTTAATCTTGTTCCATGCTAAATTTGTACTTAATCTAGTTTCGTGCTTGATCACTTCTCGCTGCTAATTTCCCTTAGTATTCATGAGTACTCTATGCATATAAGTGGGAGTGTCTTAGTCTTACCTTATATACTGAGCGACTCATAAGATTAAGCACGTCTTTATGTACTTAACAAACATTGAAGGTCACACTGACTTCAAGTCGATCGGATATATATGGTAAGGACTACAATCTTGGCCACTTAGCCACTTAAGTGACAAAACCATACATGTTTGACTAGCTTAGAGCTGATCAGATATATGGTAAGGACCCCACATAGATAAGGGGGATGAACCCCTCAAGACTAGACAGGAGTTAAAGCCGATCATCTTTTTAGATGACTTGCTCACTAAATCAGGAGAGAGGTTCTCATTGGTGTAAGCGTCAGTGTTTCAAAATAATAAGTTGCTCATCACGTCTATCATAAATACGTCTTTCATAATATTGACATGTGTCTAACAACTTTAGTTTCCTTGACATGATAGCTAATGCACAATTCTCTGTGCATGAGACAGTTTACCTTTCCTCTAATCCGACGGTCCCAGTAAGTGACCCCCTTTTTTACCCATGATCTAACAACTCCTTTTGAGAAGGGGCTTGCAAGGTTTCTTTAAAAACCCCTAGCAACTTTGTCTCTTTGTCTTCTTTCTTCTTCACGAGATTAACTAATTCCCTATTTTCATAGCTTTTGGTGAATCCTTCTCTCCTTTGTTTTCCTTGAACCCTGCCTTTCGAACCTCACCATGGATGTTCTGGGTGTGTGGTACACTTTTCTTACCTCGAGCTTTAACGAAGTTGACTTGGATCACCTTCGATTCACTCACAAAGTCTCTGATTCTCTTCACATGATTATTCCTACCGACCAGCATCGTCCCCATCTTCCCCCTCCTAATTATGTAACTTCTTTAAGGAACATGTCCTAGCTGGCTTACATTTCTCCCTTCCTTTTTTTACTGAAGTAAGTCAGTATTTCCAACTTTCCCTTCAGCAATTAGTTCCCAACTCCATTTGCCTTCTGTGTAGGGTCACTATCGTGTTCCGCTTGTTCAGGATCCTCTTAAATCCTTGAGTATTTCATTACTTCTTCTATCCATAGCAAATAACTAATGGCCTTCTCCACTCCCAAATCTTGGCCAACTAAGTGGCAGTCGTCCCTTCCTCCTGCACCCAAACTAGGTAACTTCCGCATGGAGTTGACCTTTAGCAAAGTTATGAAGAAACTAGCTAGTTTACAATTTGATATTCTTGGACTGCTCCAGGAAGGAATATTGTACATGTTTGGGTTGAGCCCCGTCTGGATGAGGCTGGAATCCTCCTTTGGTAAGAAACTTTTTCTTCCTTTTTCACTTACTTCTAACTGAAACCCTCTTTTCCCTTTTTATAGTTGGAACTATGTCCAAGGTTTCCATTTCCAAACCTCCCAAATGGATGTAATTACACCAAATCGACTAGGAAAAGTGATCTTGGATGCGCCAAAAGCCACACAAGCGGCCCCATAACTCAATCGTCCCTAGGCGTCAGACACAGCCTGCAGGTTTCCTAACTCGAATGTGCCACTAAGATTTAAGCGTAAAAGATGCTAATCGGATGTCTCGGCCCCCACCAGACGAGCAAGGGCCAAGCGGGTGTCCATAGCTCCTTCAACTTTTGACCGGCGAAAAGCCTCGATGAGGACTACACGCCCCACACCAGGAATGCCCATGCCTTCAGAGCCGCTCAAGCCTATTCAGGTGCCCTCTTCATCTGTGCGTCCGCCCTGACCGACTACACCCTCCCTAAGCGCCTCTTCTCCAAGGCTTGACACACCTTCAGAATCTGAGTGTTGGTTTTACCTTACCTTTGGCTTGCCGTCCCAACAGGGGATGAGTTCTAGTCCCCTAATGCCCCTCAAGGTGGTGAAATTAAAAGGGTCGTTGGTTGAAGCTTGGACATGTGCAAGAAAATGGCCAAGGGACTTCTCTATTTTGATCATGTAGACGAATTTGCCTAGGATGTCACCTCGGTGAGTTCTCAATTCTATTCCCCTCAGCAAGTAAAACTCACCGACATTGATTTTTCTTAGTTTTTTGCCATTGGTCTAGGTCTGAGTCACTTGGTGGTGGACTTTGCATGGGACAACAAGATCTTGAAGAAGCGCGTGAAGGAATTAGAGTTCCCCTCTACGTCTGCCCCAAACCCCAACCTAGATAGCCTGCAAAAAGAAGTAGACTTTTAGGATGGACTATTGTTAGAGATGGAGAGGGCTATGTGAGAGTCTCAAAAGACGGTAGACCTCTGATAATTAGGTGACATTTGGTTAAATGATTGGAATGACTATGGGTATGAGTTTGATAATAAGGTGGAATGGGAATGAGAATAGAAATAAAACTCATCTAGTTATATGGATTTGGTTGATTCCCATAAATTTAGAAATCATTCTCAAATTATCATTTCTAAATTCATAATCCAAACACTATCTTTTACTATCATTCCATTCTCTCATTCCCAAATCCATCAACCAAACACCCCCTTAGTATTTTGGTGCATATTTTTAGCTCTTAAATTAAATATTTTATATCTCCTCATATGATTAATTCTTGCTCTATCTTGCATTTTATGAATGGAGATTTATTTATAACTTTGATTCATTTCCTTTACATTTTGTGGAATTTTTTCTAATAGCTGCATGTTGTTTTGTAGGGAGTTTGGTTCATTGAAGCAAATGAGTTTGAATGAGGTCCAATTCATTTAAATGGAGTCTACTTCTTGAGTTTAACCCGAGCCAACCCTCTCACCAAATCCCTAATATAATTCCTATTCAAGCCCAGTTCAAACCACTATATAAAAACCAAGATTTCACGGATGAATAGTGGCTTGCACTACTGTTCATCTGCAACACTTCCCCATCGCGATCGTAGCCCCCTTCACCGTTTCTAAATTCATTTTACAGCAGATTTCATTGGTGTTGATGTTCTCAGCTATTGGCGTCTAGCTTTTGGTCTTCTGAGATCGCTGATTGGTGTTCCTCCAGTGATAATTCAGTTCTATAATTATGCTTCAGTCACTGAACGACGACATTCCTGTGTTCCAGCAATTCCACCTCACAACAGCGATCATTGGAGGAGTTCTTTCGGTGTCACTATATCTCCTCCTGACGTCTTTCCATCCTCCTTCTAGCGCCACATCGAAGTAGAGTTTGTAGAATTACCGAATTACAGATTTGACAGAGTTTGGCAGTTCTGATCTTCCTCAACGATGCTGAGGGATTTTCTTTGGTATTGTTGAAGGTCAAGCTGAGTCTAGTAGCTATCCACTCCTTCTCCAATTCCAAAGTGAGGATTTTTTTGGTGCAATCGACCTCCAAGGTTTTAATGTCTGATAAATATGTTTAAGTATGTTTAATGGAGCTTAGTCTTGGAAAGTCCTAGTTGTAGGCTAGGTAAGGGAAATCTCGGTAGATCGTGGAAGTTAGGTGGATTCGATAGGTTTGGAGGAAATGATCTCTGGGTAGCCGAATACTGAGTCCTAGTTGTAGGCTAGAGAAGGAAAATCTCGGTAGATCATGGAAGCCAAGTGGATAGGTCTGAAGGACCTGATCCCTGGGTAGCCGAATACTAAGTCTTGGTAAGTGAAGTCAGGTGGAGAAAATCATAGGGGGTGATAACCTTAGGTTCTGGTGAGTGAAGCCAGATGGAGAAAATCCTAGGCAGAGATAACTTAGGTAACAAGAAGTCTTGGAGGAGTGAACTCCAAGAAAGGTTGATCGGATGGTTTCCGATCGACCGCGCCCGGTTGACCAGACCAGTGGATCTTGGTGATTCTAAGTTTAGTTTTACCATAACATTCTGTATTACTATTATTATTGCTGGCTAATGTAGTATTATAGGAAAGGTCTTAGCGGATCATGTGATCAAACATTAAGCAGAGAAAGTCTAAATAAGTCTGAAGGACCAATATTTGGTAGGTAAGTTGAGATAAGTAACTGGAGGAGCGATAGTGAGGTCGTGTTCATGAAAGGAACAATGTAAGGTCGCTGATCCAACTGAAGAAATCGGGAAGATTTCCAAGTTGAGATCAAGATAGTTGAACTATCTATTATTATTACTCATGCATTTATTATTACTGTACTAATATCTATTTTTCAAGATTATTGTCTAACACTGTTTTGCAGGTTCGGCTTAATCGGTCAACTGAACCAGATGACTGATCGACCGAACAAGGCCAACTCAGAGCAGATATTTGTTCATCCCAAAATAAAGCAGGGTCCGATCAAAGTTTGATCGGTCGACAGAATAAGATGATCAGTCGACCAAACCTTGATGACTCAGCACAGTTCAGATCGAGCAGAAGTAAAGAAGGAAAGCTTGCTGATCGATCGACCGAACACATGGATCGGGAGACCAAATGATCATCACATTAAAGGCGCAGTAAGTGGGAATCTCGACAAATCTCGATGAACATGGAAGAATCTAGTTCGGTCAACCGAACCCTTAATGGTCATTAAATGTCGAAGATCGAATCAGCATCAGATCTCAGCGAAGATGGAAGGGAGCTAGTTTGGTTGACCGAACGCAAGGATCGGTCGACCGAACATCAACTATTCTTATAAAAGAGAGGTTGAGTTTCGAGGCTGTGTAACGATTATGGTTGGTTCGAAGTTCATCTCTGTAAAAGTTGCTCGTGTTACTGCTACTACAACTCGCAAGCAACTACTTCATTCAAGTGTCGATCGAGCTTCAACTTTAACATACTATCGGTATACTTTTATTTTTGCATTGTACTTAAATTCATATAAGATAGTAAACTATTTGTAACGCTCGAAAATTCTCAAAACTATTTTTAGAAATATTCTATGATTTTTCTGGAATTTTAGAATATTTTTATGAAATTTTTAGAATAGCGAAAGTAGCAAAAACAAATAGAAAATGAAAATGGCCTACGCGGGAATTGAACCCGAGACCTATGGTTTACGGATAATTCTAGTAACCAGTTAAACCCAGCAGGGCCGTGCTGAAAGGAAAGGGAAACAATTAAATTTATATTCAAGTTGGGCCGAGATTACCACTTGATATAAATAGGGAATTAATTAGTGAGGAAATAATTTTTTTAATGAGACTTCTCCTTTCCTCAACCTAATCCCGCCGACTCCTCTCCCTTTTCTTCCTCTCTCGGCGCCAACCACAAGGAAGGCTAGGGTTCCACCCAAGGGCACTTTCCGGCGACGACTTCAACACGAGGACGCTCCCCTCCGCGAGAGGAACGCATAGACGCGAGAAGATCGTCGAAAGGATCGTCTCCTCCGGAAATCTAGCGATTAGAATCGTAAGAAAATCCGAACAGGAGGTAAGAAACCCCTCACCTACAGTATAAGTAGCTTCCGTGTGAATTCCATGTGTTAGTTTAATAGTACGTCGATTTCCGACACAAAGGATGCGAATTAGCGCATGCCAAGTGTTCGATAAATTGTGTAGTTCAGTAAAATGCAATTTAGGCATTTTAGTAGCTTAGATAAATGCAATAGAAGCATCTTTACAGTTTATTTAGTCTTGCTTCAGCTTTTACCAGACTAGATGTCCAATGGGTGGGCTCCCACAGTCGCCTCTAGGTTTAGATAACCTAGTTCTGGGTTTAGACAACCTAGTAAAAGCAAGATCAGTATTTATTAGCTAGTGTTCAGTATTTTACTTTTCAGTGGCACTGTACTGGATTAGATATCCATTGGGTTGGGCTCCCACAGTCGTCCCTAGGTTCAGATAACCTAGTAACCCTACTAAATTCAGGACTTGCAAACCCGGGTTTAGTTAGGGATGCGCACGTACGTTGCCGGGCCCAAACAGCAGCATGATTATGTATTTTCACCTATTATATGGATATAGTTTTCAGACTCTCACCAAATAGCTAGGTGAATTCAATACAGCTTTAGTATTAACTAGAATTAGCTCAGTTCAGCTTTTCTATCAGTTTAGTCCTCTGTTCATACAACATGATAGTTTATGAATAGCTCTTATTGCCATGATCAGTTAGCTTTCTATGTGTTGTATGCCATGCCATGTTTAGCATATTCAGTTTGTATTTCAAATAGCATGTTTTCAAAACATAAATTGCATCGTGTGCATGTTTTGTGAGGTAGCCGGTTTCTTACTAAGCTTTAAGCTTACAGATACTTTTTCCTTATACTGCAGATAAAGGTAAAGGGAAAATGGACTAGCGGAGGCTGGAGGACAATGCGATGAAGATGTGTGTGGAAGGAACTTGGAATAAAAGATCTTAGGGATCTAACAAGCTTTATTTATGCATTAGAACTTTCAGCAAAATTAGTTAACTGTTAGAACCTTATTATTCTACACATAGTACATTTGCATGCCATGACTTAGTGAACCATGCGTGATATCATGTTTAAAATGTTAGTTAATACATGTTAAAAATGTTTCTAGCTGTTATAGACTTGATGTGTATGAGTTGGGCACGAAATAGTGCTGAAATCAGGGGTTCCGATTCAAATAGAAACATCGATCTCGATCGATCTATTATAACATTGTTCATCGATCGGTCGATGGTCCAATTGATTACAGTTATGTCTACTATATCATCGGTGTACATCGGATCCAGAGGTGAACAGAGAGCACGGAAGCTCACCGATTGGTCAACCGACCGATCGGTGAGCCACTGGATCGGTCAACCGACCGATCAGTGTACTCCTGGATCGGTCGGTAGACCGATCCAGCTGCGTACTGAAGTAACAACTTATGGATCAGCGCTGGATCGATCATGGATCGATCCAGCTTAATCGATTCATGGATCGATTGAAATGCCTGGTTACAGCTAGCAGGACATCCGAGAGGCATAGATTATCTTCCCTAGCATGTGTACAACTCCTAGGTACACCTAGAATATTAAGTTCAGATTTTACAGTAATCAGTTTAGTAAAATTTTAATCAATCCAGATTTCCGCAATAGTAATTTAGCACAGCATAATGTAGTGATCGGCCTCACAGCCTAGTCAATAGAAGGCGGGTCGTTACAGAGTGGTATCAGAGCAGTTTCCATACTTCCTACACACACATCAGCATTGAACCTGCAGTCTCCAAGTAAGAACATCTCTCACTTTCGTTATGTTTCTTGTTTTCATGTTCAGATATAACTAAAGCATGCTTGTTTATGATAGTAGTTAACATGATAACAATAGTTACTCTATTATGCTTGTGTTAGTCATGTATGTCCTCTATGTCTCTAGAATGGCACGAGGACGCCCAGCTAGAAGGGCACCAGCTACTGAGCCCCAGCATGAGGCAGGCAGTTCAGTGCCTCCCCCAGACCTTATAGCATTAGTGGTTTAGTTACAGCAACAGCTAGCTGAACAGCAACAGGAAATAGCCACCTTAAAGGCTAATCAGCAGAATACTCCCACAGTCACCCCGGAACCAAACTTAGCGACACCAGTAGTCTTAGAGGTTCCACCAGTCCAGCCTGCGGCATAGCTCCAAGCGGGAACACGAGAGAAGCCTATCGATCCGTTGGCGAGAGTCAAGCGAGAATTTCTCGAGCACCAACGAACCATGGGATGCGGGCTGGTTCAAAACCTTGGAGAGATGCGATGGAGCTTGGGTCGCGAACATGAGAAGGTGAAGTCGCCTCCTTACATGCGATAGGAGATGCACGTATGTGGTGGGAGAATTAGAGTGAAGCGCCCAGATGACATGGGATGACTTGAGAAGGAATTCTTTGAGGAATTCTTTCACATGCGGGTTACAAACCGCCACTCGACGAGTTCACGAGTTTCGTTAGGGCAACCTTTCGGTGGAGGAAGCCGTGAAGAAATTCAACAGATTGGCTCGTCTATGCCTGAACTAGTCAGCACAGAGAAAGAACGAGTCCGGTTGATGCTCAAGATGCTGAGGCCGGAAATAGCAATGAACGTGGCTGACGGCGTTCATAGGTCGCAAACCACCGAAGAACTAGTCAGCAGTGCTCTGACCACCGAGCACTACCAGGAGAGTATCAAGCAGCGAGCAAGTTCTCTCGAGTCCAAGGACAAGGAGGCTCAGTACTCGAAACAAGGGAACTCTAGCAACAAGCGCAAACCAGGGAGTTATCCAAAAGGAGGACCAGCCAGCAAGCAGCCCAGTTATCTAAAGTATGCTACTTGTGGGAAATTCCATCCTGGAGTTTGTCGTAAGGGCACACGAGGATGCTTTGAGTGTGGACAGGAAGGGCATATGGCTAAGCAGTGCCCGAACAAGACTAGTCTTCCTCTACCCCAGCCGATTCAGTATGGAGGCTAGCCAGCTCAGTTACATCAGATGCAGGCCGCTTTAGAAGGTCCACACATCAGCCAGGGCAGACTAGAAGCCCCTCCAGCTACGACAAATGCACGGATCTACTCACTAACCAGAGAGGATGTAGCAAATGCCTCGACAGTTGTTACAGGTCAGATTAGTATTTTACAGCAAAGTATAACTGTCTTATTCGATACTGGGGCAACCCATTCATATATATCCAGAGCATTTGCAAAGAAATTAGCGATACCCCCAGAGGTACTCAGTAGTCAGTTTCTGACAACGCTACCGTCAGGAGAAATTATGGCATCCACGCACTGGCTCAGAGCCGTGCCAGTCATTATAGCAGACAGAGAACTCTTTTGTGATCTGATAGTGCTAAATATGACGGACTACGATGTCATCTTCGGAATGGACTTCTTGATCAGATACGGTGCCTCCATCGAGTGTCGTAAGCAGAAAGTCGTATTCCAACCTGAAGCAGAAGCACAGTTCGAGTTTATCGGAGAACCCAAGGGAAAAGCCAAGAAATTTCTCTCAGCTATGAAGGCACAGAAGTTAATGGATTCAGGAGGTATGGGATTTTTAGCACACGTAGTCAGTACCAGTCAGGACAAGGACCGACAGCTAGCAGAGGTCTGAGTCGTATGTGACTACCCAGCAGTCTTCCCTGAAGAGTTACCAGGATTAGCACCAGATAGGGAGATTGAATTTGAGATAGAGCTCATTCCCGGTACAAATCCTATCTCCAAAGTGCCTTATCGCATGGCTCCAGCAGAACTAAAAGAACTTCATGAGCAATTACAGGAGCTACTTGACAAGGGCTTCATCCGTCCTAGTCACTCACCATGGGGAGCACCTGTATTGTTCGTGAAGAAGAAAGACGGGAGCATGCGCCTGTGTATAGACTACCGGGCACTGAATCAAGTCACAATCCTCTTCCCAGAATAGATGACCTGTTTGATCAGCTAAAGAGAGCAGCAGTGTTCTCTAAAATAGACCTCAGATCAGGTTATCATCAGGTGAAGGTTAAAGAAGGGGACATACCCAAGACAGCATTCAGGACTAGATACGGACATTACGAGTTCGTAGTCATGCCCTTTGTCATGACAAATGCTCCAGCTACTTTCATGGACCTTATGAACAGGGTATTCAGAGAATATTTAGATAGGTTCATTATCGTGTTCATCGATGACATCCTTATCTATTCCCGAACTCAGGAAGAACACGCAGA
This sequence comes from Zingiber officinale, assembly GCF_018446385.1. Classification (NCBI taxonomy): domain Eukaryota; kingdom Viridiplantae; phylum Streptophyta; class Magnoliopsida; order Zingiberales; family Zingiberaceae; genus Zingiber; species Zingiber officinale. Next base: position 132,099,169 of record NC_055987.1, read on the forward strand.
GCACCTGAAAACAGTATTACAGACCCTTCAGCAGAACCAGCTGTACGCCAAGTTCACGAAATGTGAATTTTGGTTAGATCAGGTGTCCTTCCTGGGCCATATCATCTCAAAGGATGGTATTATGGTAGACCCCAGTAAGATAGAAGCTGTGAGCAATTGGAAGAGACCCAAGAACGCTAGCGAGATCAGAAGCTTTCTGGGATTAGCAGGCTATTATAGAAAATTCGTAGAGGACTTCTCCAGGATAGCCTCCCCACTGACAGCTCTTACCAGGACAGAGGACTGTGAGAACAGTTTCAGCGAGATGAAAAGGAGATTGACCAGTGCACCTATTCCGACTCTACCAGAGAACACAGACTGCTTTGATATTTATAGTGATGCCTCTAAGTTGGGACTAGGAGCAATCTGATGCAAGATGGCAAGGTAATCGCCTACGCCTCTAGACAACTCAAGGATTATGAGAAGAACTATCCTACTCATGACCTTGAGCTTGCAGCAGTAGTGTTCGCTCTCAAGATTTGGAGACATTACTTGTATGGAGCTCAGTGCAGAGTGTATCAGAGTCTGAAGTACTTCTTCACTCGAAGGATCTGAATATGCGATAGTGCAGATGGCTAGAGTTGGTCAAAGACTACGACATAGACATCCTCTACCACCCAGGAAAAGCAAATAGGGTAGCGAATGCACTTAGCAGAAAGTCCAGTGCTACCTTATTATCTCTAGCGACCATGTCACCACCCCTACAGAAAGAGATCACAGATTTGGTCTCGAACTCATAGTCGGACAACTCTCTACTATGACATTAGAGTCTACCTTGCTTGGTGACATCCAGACAGCTCAGGAGCGGGATCCCGAAATTCAGAAAATCAAGCAAGAATTAGCGAATAGAAAGTGGAGAATTGAGTGTCCATTAGCAGGGTGTTGTACTTTGGCGACAGATTATGTGTTCCAGATCAGGAAGAACTCAGAAGGAAGATTTTAGATGAGGCTCACAAGACTCCCTATGCGATGCATCCAGGCTCCACCAAAATGTACCAGGACTTGAAGAAACATTTTTGGTGGCCTGGGATGAAGAGAGACATCGCTCGATATGTCAGCACCTGCCTAACCTGTCAGAAGGTTAAGGCAGAACATCAGCGACCAGGAGGAGTCTTGCAGCCTATTCAGATTCCGGAATGGAAGTGGGAAGACATTTCTATGGACTTCATAGTGGGATTACCCAGAACCACGAGTGGTTTTGATACCATCTGGGTAATAGTCGACAGGTTGACTAAATCAGCCCACTTCTTAGCTATCAGGATATCCTACTCTATGGAACAACTAGCTCAGTTGTATCTCAAGGAGATCGTTAGATTACATGGAGTCCCACGAACCATTATTTCAGACAGAGACAGTAGGTTCACATCACACTTCTGGGAGTGTGTACAGTCAGCTTTGGGCACAAAATTAAAGTTTAGCACAGCTTTCCATCCTCAGATAGATGGACAGACAGAGCGAGTAAATCAGGTACTCGAAGATATGCTCTGAGCATGTGCCCTGGATTTCAAAGGAAGTTGGTGCAAATATCTGAGTCTAGCAGAATTTGCATACAACAACAGCTATCAGGCCACTATCGGTATGACACCTTACGAGGCTCTCTATGGGCGGAGGTGTAGATCTCCAATCTGCTGGTATGAGAGTGGTGAACAGAAAGAGCTAGAACTTCAGACAGATCTAGTGGCAGATACCACAGCAGCTATACAGCAGATCCGCCAGAGGATAGAGACAGCTCAGAGCCGCCAGAAAAGCTATGCTGATATACGGCGCAGACCTTTGGAGTTTTCAGTTGGGGACTCAGTGTTCCTTAGAGTAGCTCCCATGAAGGGAGTAATGCGTTTTGGGAAGAAGGGCAAGCTAAGTCCTAGATACGTGGGACCATACCTTATCAGCAGAAGAGTGGGCAAGGTAGCATATGAGTTAGAGCTATCCCAGGAAATGTCAACTGTCCACAACGTATTTCATGTCTCTATGCTGAAGAAGTGTTGGAGTGTATACTGAAAGCCTAAGCTTTGTAAACATTCATTATGAATAAAGAATCACATTTGGTCTAATTATCTACATTTGTTTGTAGTTGTTCATTTAATTTATATTGTAGATAACATAGTATGTGGTGTCACATACAGAAGATGATGTTATCAGTACCTTATAAATTATAAACAGTAGCTCACGACCAGAATGGAAAGGAACAAACCATTAGAAGGTCGTAGTGTAATTAGGTATTAGTTTATCTTGACTATATAATTACACTAGTACACTCAGAGTGTATTGAGTAGGACCATTCGAGGTCGTTCCTTTTATACTGACTTTATAAAGGAACAAAGACCTCAGTTATTATGGAAGTGTGTGCTCTTAATCCTAATATAATAACAAGCACATATATTTGATATTTATTTCTTTAATTTATCAATGGGTGAGATTTAGTTCGATGAATCAATAAACCCGATAAGTTGGGAAATGCTATCACTTATAGTGTGTGTTGTTGATTATAGAAGGAAACTGTGTCCTAGAGATACTAGGTTGATAATGTCCCCAAGAGGAGCTCATAAGGATTGTCATGTTAAACCCTGCAGGTGGACTTAGTCCGACATGACGATAAAGTTGAGTGGTACTACTCTTGGACTTAGACATTAATTAAATGAGTTGTCAGTAACTCACTTAATTAGTGGACATTCGATATCTTAAACATAGGGAGACTAACACACTCATAATAAGAAGGAGCCCAAAAATGTAATTTGGGATTGGTGCGGTAGTTCAATGATAGTTCTCTAGTGGAATGAATTATCGTTGATAAAATTAGGTTGTGTGTTCGGGGCGAACACGGGATGCTTAATTTTATCGGGAGACGAAAACCAATTCCTCCTCTCGGTACCTATCGTAGCCTCTTATTTATAGAGTACTATACCCACCTATACCCACCTTCTATACCCACCCAAAGGGGGCCGGCCAAGCTAGCTTGGGAATCAAGCTAGGGCCGGCCTAGGTATATTTTGGGGTGGCCGGCCCTAGCTTGAACCCAAGGGCCGGCCAAATAAAATTAAAAAAGAAATTTAATTTTAATTTTTATTATTATGTGGAAGATATATTTTAAAGAGAATTAAAATTAAAATATCTCTCTTGTAAAAGATCTACAAAAGATTAAAGAAAGAGATTAGATCTCTTTCCTTATTTGTAGATTGGAAGAGATGTTTTATTTTCTCTTTAAAATTATTCACATGTTAATAAAATTAAAATTATAGATATTTCCTTTTATTAACCATGAAGAGATTTTAAAGAGAAATTTTATTTTTTCCGGAAACAAATTAGGAAGTTTTAATTGTTGATTAAAACTTGTCCTCTTTTGTATTCCAATGATGTGGCCGGCCATCACAAATTAATTGGGAAAATTTTATTTCTCTCAATTAAATCATGTCAAGGAAATTAAGGAAAATTTATTGTAATTAAATTTCCTAATTTACCTAGGCCAAGGAATATAAAAGAATGGGTGAGGGTGCCTTCACAAGACACAACATCTATTATTCCTCTCCCTCTTTTGTTCCTTGGTGTGGCCGGCCAACCTCTCCATCTCTTCCTCTTGTGGTGGCCGAACCCTACCCTTCTATTGGAGCTCTTGTGGTGGCCGGATACTACTCGGAGAAGAAGAAGAAGAAGGAGAGAAAGCTAGCATCTCTTGGAGCTTGGTTAGTATTTTGGTTTTTCTCCTTGGTGAAGCTTTTCTTTTGTGGCCGAACCTTGCTTGGAGGAGAAGAAGGTGGTTGGTGGTTTCTCATCTTGGAAGATCGTTGCCCACACAACGTCCGAGGTTAGAAGAGGAATACGGTAGAAGATCAAGAGGTTTTTCTACAAGGTATAACTAGTAATTTCTATTTCCGCATCATGCTAGTTATTTATGGAAATAATACCAAATACAAGAGGCTTACGTTCTAGTATTTCGAATATGTTTTTCGAAGTTGTGTTCTTTTGTTTCTTTCTTTTCCTTGTGATTTGATTGTTCTTTTTGGTTAACCTAAAGTTATTTTAGGAAATTAAATATTAGCTTTCTATTAAAGGTTTTGTCTAGTCGGTGGTGGTTGCTCCCATATCCAAGAAGGCCATGTGCCTCGCCACGTCGATCTTGGGAACCTTTTATGGAAATTAATATTTAATGGAATTAATAACTTAAGGAGACTTGGGTCGAACGTGTTAAGTTCGCAGAGATCCAAGTCAAAACCTAAAGAACAAATAGATTAAGTTTTGGATCAACGTGTTAAGTTCCAGAGATCCAAAATTTAATTTAAAAGAACACATGGTAGCTAGGAAAGGTTCACCTTTGTACAAAATTTTGTATGCAATGGAACCTATAGCTTTCCGAGTAGCAACCAACAATTGGTATCGAGCTAGGGTTTTGCCTCATGTATTTGGTATTTAGTTTAATTATGCACATGTCATACATAATTTAGGCAGGATAATAGTAGGATGTGCTAACTTTGTGGATGCAGGATCCAACTATTATGGCTTTTAGTTATTATGTGTGTGATTGGACCCTTGGACATGTCAAGGGCATTTATATGTGTGTGCATGATTGTATTAAAATACAGCAGGAGCTGTATTTAGTTTTATTAGGATTTTATTTTTGATCTAGATACATGTACATTCCTTTTATGGAATATAGGATCAAAATGTAAAATTCTATTTATGTCGCGGATCGAATCTTGCAAAGCGTGGAACCTTCTAAGGACCAGAGGCGCAGCGGAACTAGGAGCAAGATGGATGCGACAGCTAGACCCGGTGGCGGTGGCCAAATATGGCAGCAGCTTGGGATGACAACACACGGAGGACAATTAGAGATAAAAGCCATAATAGTTGAAAATTAAATTTTCTATTTATTGCTTTTATATTGTGCTGTGTGTGCATGTTAGTTTACAAGTTTAGTAGGCTAGCATAGTTAGAATTCCTCATTTATAAATAACTAAGTGGGAGAGGGATTTTTAAATAAATCCCATGGTCTCCATTACTGGTTTGTAAGTGATGCAAACAAGCTTGCGCGTTGGCTCTGAGTGCCTTCCTCCATAACGGATGAGCTTGTTTGTGGATCACTAGAACAAACTTCCATTTTTGGATGACTATAGGAAATTAATTAGGCGTGTGATCTTTCCCAGCGGAAGGGCATAATCTTATTAATGGACTTAGTGTCAAGTAATGGTATACACTTAGACACATCTAATAGTATCCTCCCCAACGGAGTCACTGCTATTATTTGTGTGACCAAATGATACCAACTATTATTTTTATTTGTCAAAAAGTTAGGTTGACAAGATAATAAAATTAATGGGTTAAAACCCTCCTTTTACAAATGTTGAATTTGTATACGTCCACACTAACGTGGCATACAAAATTCACGGTGTTATGAGGTGTTGGTTAATTTAAAATAGTATTGTTTGAGGAATCAATATTATTCTAAATTTAGAGTTCTGACCAAAAGTTATTTGTGATTCTTAGGATGTCTTTCAACCCACTGTCCATCATACTTCAACAGAATAGACTTACTGGACCAAACTACATAGATTGGAAAAGAAACCTGGACATTGTTCTTACTGCTGAAAGCTATAAATATGTACTTGTTGAAACGGTCTGATGATGCACCCACTGGTGAATCTACCCAAGAGGAGATTGAATATCATAGGAAATGGGTAAAGCGGATGAGATGGCGCGGTGTTACATTTTGGCTTCAATGTCAAATGTATTGCAACATCAACATCAAGATTTACCAACAGCCTATGATATTATGAACAATCTCAAGGAACTCTTTGGTCATCAGGATAGGGCTTCTAGGCAAGAAGCCATGAGAAAGATAATGACACCACCATGCAAGAGGGTACTCTCGTGAGGATCATATCCTAAAGATGATGGCTTATCCGAACGAGATCGGATCCTTGGAGGAGAAATTGATGGGAAACCCAAATCGATATGATCCTCCAAACGCTACCTAGAAGTTTTGAGCGGTTCCTTTGAACTATAATATGAATAAGAGGGTTTATTCATTAGCGGAACTACTGGCGGAACTTCAAGCGCAGAAGGATTATTTCGTCACAATGCTCAAATTCACTACTTCTGAAAATGGTTCTACTTCTAAACGAAAGGAAAGAAGAAGAAACAATTGGTTCGAAAGAAAGTGAATAAATCTCAGAGTATGGGATTTAAAGTTGGAGTGAAGAAGCCGAAAGGCAAATGCTTCATCTGCAAGCCGGGACATTGAAGCGGACTGTCCTCGTAGGAACAAAACAAAGGTATATCTCATGCTCTAGTTGTTGAAACATGTTTAGCGGTGTTATCTACCAAATTCTGGAATGTAGAGCCACCGATCATGTCTGCAATTCCTTGCGGGGGTTCAGGAAACCCGACGACTATCCGAAGGGAGATTACCATCTACATGGGCAATGCTACTAAGGTGGCAGTTGCGATGGGAGACGTCTACTTGTCTTTCAGTAGAAGTAGAAATTTGGTTTAAGAAATTGTCTTTATGTACCAGTTTTAGAAAGAATTTAATTTCAGTTTCTAAACTGCTTTAGATGGATATTCGTTTCTTCGAACGATATAGTTATTAAAAGAAATAAAGTGATTATCCGTTCGGTGCATTAGTTGGCAATTTGTATACTTTAAATCAATTTCTTCCACAAAGCAAAACATGAAATTTATAACTCATCTTCTAATTCTAATAAGAAAAGAACCTGAAACAAGCATATCTTTGGCATCTAAGACTTGGTCATATTAATTTAAGTAGGATTCAGAGGCTTATAGCGATGGACTTTGAGTTCATTAGAGTTGGAAAATTTTCCAACTTGAATCCTTCTTAGAAGGTAAAATGACCAAGAGGCCGTTCAAGGCCAAGGGTATAGAGCCAAGAAGTGTTAGATTGGTTCACTACGATTTGTGTGGTCCTATGTCATCCAGGCAAGAGGAGGTTTGAATATTTTATCTCTTTCATAGGCGATTATTCAAGATACGGATATATTTACCTAATGCGCGCAAGTCAAGGTGCTTTGATAAGTTCAAAGAATACAAGGGTGATGTGGAGAAGCGATTAGGTAAAGTATCAAGACACTACGATCTGATCGTGGTGGCGAATACCTCTTAGGAGAGTTTAGGAATTACTTATCGAGGTGGGATCAATTGTATGCACCTGGAACACCCCAACAGAATGGTAGCAGAACGAGGAATAGGACTCTTATGGAGATGGTTAGATCAATGATGAGTTATTGAGAATTACCAAATTCGTTTTGGGGATATGCTCGGAAACGATACGTTATCAACTTAGTACCTTCTAAATCGGTTTCTTCTACTCCCATAGAATTGTGGAATGGCGAAAACCAGTCTAAGACATATTCGGATATGGGGTAGTCCACACTTCGAAACGAGATCTTGATAAGTTAGAATCTCGTATGAAGTTCGCGTGTTTGTAGGATATCCCAAAGGAACGAAGGTGGTTTATTTTATAGTCCTAAAGACCGGAAGGTCATTGTTAGCACCAATGCCCGTTTTTAGAAGAAGACTATATAATGGATCACAAGCCGATGGTAAAGTTGTTTTAGAAGAACTTAGAGAGGACATGTCTACTTAGTACCAAAGTACAAGATGAAGTACCACAAGAGGCGCAACACGTGTCACACATGATACACAACCGCAGTGCCTCGTCGTAGTGGGAGGGTTGTAACGACTGAAAGATTCATGTTTTGGGAGAGTCTTGAGACTTGGTCCCGGGTAAACATGAACCTGATCCAACATCGAAGCACTCCAAGATATAGATGCGACATCTTGGCAAAACAATGAATTACGAAATAGAGTCTATGTACTCTAATAAAGTCTAGGAGCTTGTAGAACCACCGATGGTGTAAAGCGTTGGATGCAAGTGGATCTACAAAAGGAAAAGAGGGATGACGGGAAGGTAGAAACCTTAAAGCTAGGCTGGTACACTCGGAAAGAGGAATCGATTATGAGGAGACCTTTTCACCGGTAGCCATGTTAAGTCTAGTCTATCAGGATACTTATCTATCAAAGAATGGATGTCAAGACGACTTTCCTTAATGGAAGTCTTGAAGAGAACATCCATATGAAGCAACCAGAAGGGTTCATTGAAAAGGCAAAGAGCATCTAGTGCAAGCTCAATCGGTCCATTTATGGACTGAAGCAAGCTCAAGGTCTTGGAACATCCGTTTAATGAAGTAATCGATCATATGGATTTATTCAAAGTCCGATGAGTCTTGTGTATATATAAGAAGTGTACGGAAACGTGGTGGTATTTCTTGTACTATAGATGATATTTTGTTAATTGGCAACAATGTCAAAGTATTATCGACGTAAGGTATGGTTGTCCAAACAATTTGATATGAAGGACTTAGAATACACATTCTTGGGATCAAAGTTATAAGGGATCGTAAGAAAAGAATGTTGTGTCTATCCCAAGCTTCATATATAGATACAATCCTTGTTTAGCATGCAGGATTCCAAGAAAGGTTTCTTACCTTTTGGAGTAGCTTTATCTAAAGAGATGTCTCCAAAGACATCAAAAGAGATAGAGGATGAGCGGTTCATGGGAAGCCTAATGTAATATGCTCACGTTACGAGACACGATATTGTTTTGCTGGTAGGCATGGTCACAGAATATCGAGTAACCTGGACAAGGACATTGACCCATATATATTAAAGTACCAGAAGGACTAGGGATTATATGCTAGTATACCAAGATGATTTGCTCACTGGGTTACAGTTGATTTCCAATCGGATAGGGATAACATGAAGTCTACATCGGCTATGTGTTTACTTTAGAGGTGGAGCCATTTCATGGAGGAGTGTTAAGCGAATGCGTGTCGGACTCAACCATGGAAGCCGAGTATGTAGCACCTCGAGGCCTAAAGAAGCAGTATGGCTCAGGAACTTCTTAATGGACTTAGATGTGATTCCTGTGGTGCCCAAGATCATCACAATTTATTATGATAATAGCGATGCAAACTCTAAGGAACCACGAGCTCATAAGGCGAGTAAACATAGAGCGCAAGTACCACCCGATACGAGATATTGTGAAGCGAGGAGAAGTTGTCATCGCCAAGATTGCATCGTGGATAACAAGAGATCCTTTCACTAAGGCCCTTCCAGAAAGCTTTCGATCGGCATGTGGGAGAATCGATGTATGGTAGAAGATATGGCAACTTAGTCATTAGTATAAGGGGAGATTATTGGGTGTATACCGAAAGCCTAAGCTTTGTAAACATTCATTATGAATAAAGAATCACATTGGTCTAATTATCTACATTTGTTTGTAGTTGTTCATTTAATTTATATTGTAGATAACATAGTATGTGGTGTCACATACGTAAGATGATGTTATCGATTTATAAATTATAAAGAGTCTCGCACCCGTAATGGAAAGGAACAAACCATTAAGGTCGTAGTGTAATTAGGTATTAGTTTATCTTGACTATAATTACACTAGTACACTGAGTGTATTGAGTAGGACCATTCGAGGTCGCTTTTATACTGACTTTATAAAGGAACAAAGACCTCGATTATTAAGTGTGCTCTTAATCCTAATATAATAACAAGCACATATATTTGATATTTATTTCTTTAATTTATCAATGGGTGAGATTTAGTTTCATGAATCAATAAACCCGATAAGTTGGGAAATGCTATCACTTATAGTGTGTTGTTGATTATAGAAGGAAACTTGTCCTAGAGATACTAGGTTGATAATGTCCCCAAGAGGAGCTCATAAGGATTGTCATGTTAAACCCTGCAGTGGACTTAGTCCGACATGACGATAAAGTTGAGTGGTACTACTCTTGGACTTAGATTAATTAAATGAGTTGTCAAGAACTCACTTAATTAGTGGACATTCGATATCTTAAACAAGACTAACACACTCATAATAAGAAGGAGCCCAAAATGTAATTTGGGATTGGTGCGTAGTTCAATGATAGTTCTCTAGTGGAATGAATTATCGTTGATAAAATTAAGTTGTGTGTTCAACACGGGATGCTTAATTTTATCGAGACCAAACCAATTCCTCCTCTCGGTCCCTATCGTAGCCTCTTATTTATAGAGTACTATACCCACCTATACCCACCTTCTATACCACCAAGGGGGCCGGCCAAGCTAGGGCCGGCCTAATCATGGTTTAGGGTGGCCCTAGCTTGAACCCAAGCTAGTAGGGTCGGCCAAATAAAAATTAAAAAAATTTAATTTTAATTTTATTATTATGTGGAAGATATATTTTAAAGAGAATTAAAATTAAAATATCTCTCTTGTAAAAGATCTACAAAGATTAAAGAAAGAGATTAGATCTCTTTCCTTATTTGTAGATTGGAAGAGATGTTTTATTTTCTCTTTAAAATTATTCACATGTTAATAAAATTAAAATTATAGATATTTCTTTTATTAACCATGAAGAGATTTTAAAGAGAAATTTTATTTTTAAAATTTCCGGAAACAAATTAGGAAGTTTTAATTGTTGATTAAAACTTGTCTTTTGTATTCCAATGATGTGGCCGGCCACTGAAATTAATTGGGAAATTTTATTTTATTTCTCTCAATTAAATCATGTCAAGGAAATTAAGGAAAATTTATTGTAATTAAATTTCCTAATTTACCTAGGCCAAGGAATATAAAAGAAGGGTGAGGGCTTCACAAGACACAACATCTATTATTCCTCCTCTTTGTTCCTTGGTGTGGTCGACATCTCCATCTCTTCCTCTTGTGGTGGCCGAACCCTACCCTTCTATTGAGCTCTTGGGCGTGGATACTACTCGAGAAGAAGAAGAAGAAGGAGAAAGCTAGCATCTCTTGGAGCTTGGTTAGTATTTTGGTTTTTCTCGTGGTGAAGTTTTTCTTGTGGCCGAACCTTGCTTGGAGGAGAAGAAGGTGGTTGGTGGTTTCTCATCTTGGAAGATCGCTGCCCACACAACGTCCGAGGTTAAAGAGGAATACGGTAGAAGATCAAGAGGTTTTCTACAAGGTATAACTAGTAATTTTATTTCCGCATCATGCTAGTTATTTATGGAAATAATACCAAATACAAGAGGCTTACGTTCTAGTATTTCAATATGTTTTTTCAAGTTGTGTTCTTTGTTTCTTTCTTTTCCTTGTGATTTGATTGTTCTCTTTGGTTAACCTAAAGTTATTTTAGGAAATTAAATATTAGCTTTCTATTAAAGGTTTTGTCTAGTCGGTGGTGGTTGCTCCCATATCCAAGAAGGCCATGTGCCTCGCCACGCCAGATTGGGAACCTTTATGGAAATTAATATTTAATGGAATTAATAACTTAAGGAGACTTGGGTCGAACGTGTTAAGTTCCGCAGAGATCCAAGTCAAAACCTAAAAGAACAAATAGATTAAGTTTGGATCAAACGTTAAGTTCCGCAAGAGATCCAAAATTTAATTTAAAAGAACACATGGTAGCTAGGAAAGGTTCGGACCTTTGTACAAAAATTTTGTAATGGAACCTATAGGCTTTCCGAGTAGCAACCAACAATTGGTATCGAGCTGGTTTTGCCTCTGTGTATTTGGTATTTAGTTTAATTATGCACATGTCATACATAATTTAGGCAGGGATAATAGTAGGATGTGCTAACTTTGTGGATGCAGGATCCAACAATTATGGCTTTTAGTTATTATGTGTGATTGGACCCTGGACATGTCAAGGGCATTTATGTGTGTGCATGATTGTATTAAAATAAAGAGCAGTATTTAGTTTTATTAGGATTTTATTTTGATCTAGATACATGTACATTCCTTTTATGGAATATAGGATCAAAATGTAAATTCTATTAATGTCGTTGCAAAGCGTGGAACCTTCTAAGGACCGAGGCGCAGCGGAACTAGAGCAAGATGGATGCGATACAGATCCGATGGGGTGGCCAAATATGGAAGAACTTAGATGACAACAACACACTGAGGATACTAGAGATAAAAGCCATAATAGTTGAAAATTAAATTTTCTATTTATTGCTTTATATTGGTGTGTGCATGTTAGTTTACAAGTTTAGTAGGCTAGCATAGTTAAAATTCCTCATTTATAAATAACTAAGTGGGAGAGGGATTTTAAATAAATCCCATGGTCTCCATTACGGTTTGTAAGTGATGCAAACAAGCTTGCGCGTTGGCTCTGAGTGCCTTCCTCCATAACGGATGAGCTTGTTTGTGGATCACTAGAACAAACTTCCATTTTGGATGACTATAGGAAATTAATTAAGAGCGTGTGATCTTCCCCAACGGAAGGGCATAATCTTATTAATGGACTTAGTGTCAAGTAATGGTATACACTTAGACACATCTAATAGTATCCTCCCAATCGGAGTCACCGCTATTATATGTGTGACCAAATGATACCAACTATTATTTTTATTTGTCAAAAGTTAGGTTGACAAGATAATAAAATTAATGGTTAAAACCCTCCTTTACAAATGTTGAATTTATATACACATACAAAATTCACGGTGTTATGAGGTGTTGGTTAATTTAAAATAGTATTGTTTGAGTAATCAATATTATTCTAAATTTAGAGTTCACCAAAAGTTATTTGTGATTCTTAGGATGTCTTTCAACCCATCGTCCATCATACTTCAAATGTATAGACTTCATCGACCAAACTACATAGATTGGAAAAGAAACCCGACATTGTTTCATCACGAAAGCTATAAATATGATCGACCGAAAGAAGGCTCTGATGCACCTATCGGTGAATCTACCCAAGAGGAGATTGAATATCATAGGAAATGGGTAAAAGCAGATGAGTGTTACATTTGGCTTCAATGTCAAATGTATTGCAACATCAAGATCAAGATTTACCAACAGCCTATGATATTATCAACAATCTCAAGGAACTCTTTGGTCATCGATAGGCTTCTAGGCAAGAAGCCATGAGAAAGATAATGACAACCACCATGCAAGAGGGTACTCCTGTAAGGATCATATCCTAAAGATGATGGCTTATCCGAACGAGATACAGATCCTTGAGGAGAAATTGATGGGGAAACCCAGATCGATATGATCCTCCAAACGCTACCTAGAAGTTTTGGCCAGTTGCCTGAACTATATGAATAAGAGGGTTTATTCATTAGCGGAACTACCGACGTAACTTCAAGCAGCAGAAGGATTATTTCATCACAATGCTCAAATTCACTATGTTGAAAATGGTTCTACTTCTAAACCGAAGGAAAGAAGAAGAAGAAATGGTTCAAGAAAGAAAGTGAATAAATCTGAGTACGGATTTAAAGTCGAGTGAAGAAGTCAAGGGCAATGCTTCATCTGTAAGCAAAGGACATTGGAAGGACGGTCTCGTAGGAACCAAAACAAAGGTATATCTCATGCTCTAGTTGTTGAAACATGTTTATGTTGTTATCACCAAAGACCTGTGTGTAGATACGGAGCCACCGATCATGTCTGCACTCGCTTGGGGTTCCAGTGAAACCCGACGACATCAAGGGAGATTACCGCTACATGGGCAATGCTACTAAGGTGGCGCAGTGGGAGACGTCTACTTGTCTTTTAGTAGAAATAGAAATTTGGTTTTAAGAAATTGTCTTTATATACCGCTTAGAAAGAATTTATTTTTCTAAACTGCTTAGATGGATATTCGTTTCTTTCAAGAACGATGTAGTTATTAAAAGAAATAAAGTGATTATCTGCTCGTGCATTAGTTGGCAATTTGTATATTTTAAATCCAATTTCTTCCACAAAGCAAACATGGAAATTTATAACTCATCTTCTAACTCTAATAAGAAAAAGAACCTTCAAATGAACCAAGCATATCTTTGGCATCTAAGGCTTGGTCATATTAACTTAAGTAGGATTCAGAGGCTTATAGCTGATGGACTTTTGGGTTCATTAGAGTTTGAAAATTTTCCAACTTGTGAATCTTGCTTGGAAGGTAAATGACCAAGAGGTCGCTCAAGGCCAAGGGTAAAGAGCCAAAGAAGTGTTAGAGTTGGTTCACCGATTTTGTGGTCCTATGTCCGTCTGCAAGAGGAGGTTTTGAATATTTCTCTTTCATAGACGATTATTCAAGATACTGATATATTTACCTAATGCGCATGAAGTCCGAGTGCTTTGATAAGTTCAAAGAATACAAGGCTGATGTGGAGAAACGATTAGGTAAAAGTATCAAGACACTACCACTGGTGGCGAATACCTCTTAGGAGAGTTTAGAATTACTTATCGAGGGGATTCAATCCCAATTGATCGCACCGAACACCCCAATGTAATGGTGTAGCGAACGAAGGAATAGGACTCTTATGGAAATGGTTAGATCGATGATGAGTTATTCGAATTACCAAATTGCTTGGGATATGCCTGAAAGAAGAAGATATCGCTCGAACTTAGTACCTTCCAATCGCCTTCTACTCCCATAGAATTGTGGAATGGGCGAAAACCCAGCCTAAGACATATTTGGATTTAGTAGTCCACACATGTCTTGAAACCGACGATAAGTTAGAATCTCGCATGAGTTCGCATGTTTGTAGGATATCCCAAAGGAACGAAGGTGGTTTATAGATAGAGACCGAAGGTCATTGTTAGCACCAATGCCCGCTTTTAGAAGAAGACTATATAATGGATCACAAGCCCAAGAGTAAAGTTGTTTTAGAAGAACTTAGAGAGGACATGTCTACTTCAGCATCAACAAAGATGAAGTACCACAAGAGACCGCAACACGTGTCACATGATACACAACCACATGGCCTCGTCAGGGGAGGTTGTAAGGCACTCAAAGATTCATGTTTTGGGAGAGTCTTCAGACTCCCGGGTAAACATGAACCTGATCCACGAACATATGTAAGCACTCCAAGATATAGATAGATCTTGGCAAAAGGCAATGAATTTTGAAATAGAGTCTATGTACTCTAATAAAGTCGGGAGCTTATAGAACCACCGATGGTGTAAAAGCTTGGATGCAAGTGGATCTACAAAAGGAAAAGAGGGATGAAGGTAGAAACCTTCAAAGCTAGGTTTAGAAAGGGCACACACTGAAAGAGGGAATCGATTATGAGGAGACCTTTTCACCAAGTAGCATGCTTAAGTCTATCCGATACTCTTATCTATTGCCGCTCATATGGATTATGAGATTTGGCAATGGATGTCAAGACTTTTCCTTAATGGAAGTCTTGAAGAGAACATCCATATGAAGCAAACCGAAGGGTCATTGAAAAAGGCAAAGAGCATCTAGTGCAAGCTCAATCGGTCCATTTATGGACTAAAGCAAGTAGGTCTTGGAACATCGGTTTAATGAAGTAATCCACATATGGATTTATTCAAAGTCCTGATGAGTCTTGTGTATATAAGAAGTGTAACTGAAACGTGGTGGTATTTCTTGTACTATACGAGATGATATTTTGTAACAATGTCAAGGTATTATCGACGAAGGGTATGGTTGTCAAACAATTTGATACGAAGGACTTAGGAGAATGTGCACACATTCTTGGGATCAAAGTTATGGATCGTAAGAAAAGAATGTTGTGTCTATCCCAAGTTTATATATAGATCCTTGCTCGCTTTAGCATGCAGGATTCCAAGAAAGGTTTCTTACCTTAGACATGGAGTAGCTTATCTAAAGAGATGTCTCCAAAGACATCAAAAGAGATAGAGGACATGAAAGCGCCTTATGCTTGGTAGGGAAGCCTAATGTGCGTAATGCGACGAGACTCGAGCATCTGCGGGCATGGTCAGCAGACATCGAGTAACCTCGACAAGGACATTGATTGCGGAAAGCATATATTGAAGTACCCAGAAGGACTAGAGATTATATGCTAGTTTACCAAGCACGATCCGCCACGTGGTTACACGGATTTGATTTCCAATCGATAGGACAAAAGAAGTCTACATCAGGGTTTATTTTAGGAGGTGGAGCCATTTCATGGAGGAGTGTTGTTTCGGACTCAACCATGGAAGTCGAGTATGTAGCAACCGAGGCAGCAAAAGAAGCGGTATGGCTCGGGAACTTTCTAATGGACTTAGATGTGATTCGGTTTGCCCAAGATCATCACAATTTATTGTGATAATAGCGGTGCGAAGAACCACGAGCTCATAAGGCGGTAAACATATAGAGCGCAAGTACCACGAGATATCGTGAGCGAGGAGAAGTTGTCATCGCCAAGATTGCATCGGCGGATAACCCGTGAGATCCTTTCACTAAGGCCTTCCTACAAAAGCTCGACCATGTGGAAGGAATGGAATCGATGTATGGTAGAAGATATGGCACTAGTCATTAGTATAAGTGGAGATTGTTGAATGTATACCAAAGCCTGTAAACATTTATTATGAATAAAGAATCACATTGGTCTAATTATCTACATTTGTTTTAGTTGTTCATTTAATTTATATCATAGATAACATGGTGTGTCACATAGAAGATGATGTTATCAGCACTTATAAATTATAAAAAGAGCTCACGCACCGAAATGGAAAGTAACAAACCATTAGAAGGTCGTAGTGTAATTAGATATTAGTTTATCTTGACTATATAATTACACTAGTACACTCAGAGTGTATTGAGTAGGACCATTTGAGGTCGCTTTATCTTGACTTTATAAAGGAACAAAGACCTCGCTTATTATGGAAGTGTGTGTCTTAATCCTAATATAATAACAAGCACATATATTTGATATTTATTTCTTTAATTTATCAATGGGTGAGATTTAGTTCGATGAATCAATAAACCCGATAAGTTGAGAAATGCTATCACTTATAGTGTTGTTGATTATAGAAGGAAACTGTGTCCTAGAGATACTAGGTTGATAATGTCCCCAAGAGGAGCTCATAGGATTGTCATGTTAAACCCTGCAGTGGACTTAGTCCGATATGACGATAAAGTTGAGTGGTACTACTTTGGACTTAGACATTAATTAAATGTCAGGAACTCACTTAATTAGTGGACATTCGATATCTTAAACAGGAGACTAACACACTCATAATAAGAAGGAGCCCAAAATGTAATTTGGGATTGGTGCGGTAGTGAGAATGAATTATCGTTGATAAAATTGAGTTGTGTGTTCGGCGAACACGGGATGCTTAATTTCGGAGACCAAAACCAATTCTCCTCTCGGTCCCTATCGTAGCCTCTTATTTATAGAGTACTATACCACCATACCCACCTTCTATACCACCCACAGGGGGCCGGGGAATCAAGCTAGGGCCGGCCTAAGCTTGGATATGCGTGCCCAAGCTAGTAGGGCTGGCCAAATAAAATTAAAAGAAATTTAATTTTAATTTTATTATGTGGAAGATATATTTTAAAGAGAATTAAAATTAAAATATCTCTTGTAAAGATCTACAAAGATTAAAGAAAGAGATTAGATCTCTTTCCTTATTTGTAGATTGAAGAGATGTTTTATTTTCTCTTTTAAATTATTCACATGTTAATAAAATTAAAATTATAGATATTTCTTTATTAACCATGAAGAGATTTTAAAGAGAAATTTTATTTTTAAAATTTCGGAACAAATTAGAAGTTTTAATTGTTGATTAAAACTTGTCTCTTTTGTTCAAATGTGGCCGGCCATCACAAATTAATTGGGAAATTTTATTTTATTTCTCAATTAAATCATGTCAAGGAAATTAAGGAAAATTTATTGTAATTAAATTTAATTACCTAGGCCAAGGAATATAAAAGAAGGTGAGGGTGCCTTCACAAGACACAACATCTATTATTCCTCTCCTTTTTCCTTGGTGTGGCCGGCCAACCTCTCCATCTCTTCCTCTTGTGGTGCCCTTCTATTGGAGCTCTTGTGGTGGCGGATACTACTAGAAGAAGAAGAAGAAGGAGAAAGCTAGCATCTCTTGGAGCTGGTTGGTATTTTGGTTTCTCTCCTGGTGAAGCTTTTCTTTTGTGGCGAACCTTCTGAGGAGAAGAAGGTGGTTGGTGGTTTCATCTTGGAAGATCGCTGCCCACACAACGTCCGAGGTTAGAAGAGGAATACAGAAGATCAAGAGGTTTTTCTACAAGGTATAACTAGTAATTTCTATTCGCATCATGTTATTTATGGAAATAATACCAAATACAAGAGGCTTACGTTCTAGTATTTCGAATATGTTTTTCGAGTTGTGTTCTTTTGTTTCTTTCTTTTCCTTGTGATTTGATTGTTCTTTTTGGTTAACCTAAAGTTATTTTAGGAAATTAAATATTAGCTTTCTATTAAAGGTTTGTCTAGTCGGTGGTGGTTGCTCCCATATCCAAGAAGGCCATGTGCCTCGCCACGTCGATCTTGAAAGAACATATTTAATAGAATTAATAACTTAAGGAGACTGAATCGAACGTGTTAAGTTCAGGAGATCCAAGTCAAAACCTAAAGAACAAATAGATTAAGTTTTGGATCAACGTGTTAAGTTCATGACGATCAAAAT